>NC_136659.1:10577987-15992987 GCF_903797595.1 Erithacus rubecula
AAAAGTTATTCGTAACCCATAATAAGCTCATAGCAACCAGATGACATACTAATTTACTGGCTGCTTTACACTGTGCAGTCCCCAAAACTAGTGTAAACAGTGCATTGCAGGAATGATACTTGGCTATGCATTTTCTCACCAAACAGTTTTCAGTTACAAATGTAGAGGTTGGTTTGGCTTTTTTTTAAACAATATTGCCCCAAGAAATACCAGCAATAATAAGACAAGACATAAAAGAAATTGCCATTTCCCAACTTCAGTAGACCCAAAGGCTGGCTCAAACATTATATTTGACACCTATGCCCCAATGCCAGCTGATCTCTTAAGTTTGCCCCTCTTGCCCTGACTTCCTTTATAGCTTTCAAAACATGCAGCCTATTCCTCTTGGAATGTGGGGACCTTGTGAAGCCAGAACTGTTGCTGATTTCATCCACTCCACATTCAAAGACTCTTCCAGATTCAAGTTTATCTGTTACTACTGCATTTTGTGCTAAATATCCTTCTTCCTGGGTCCCCATCACTTACATTCTAGAGTTTGGGAAAAGCATCACAGACAGCTGGAGAGAGCAGCAAGTCAACCCTTCCTCTAGCAGGTCACCCCATATTTGAGACTACTTATTTAAAGGCCAAATAAATTATAAGATTAAAACATCCAGGCTTTGTTGAGCTATTTCTTGGTTCTGAGAGGAACTCACAAAAAATAAACTTATCTACAGTAGTTTGTGGAGGAATTTAAATTTCATCTGGCCCTTATCCAAGTTCTGCCATTAGAGAGCACTACACTTCCTTATCCTTGTCTGTATGTGTCCAGCAGAGGAAAGCCAGAGGACAGGTACTGTGTAGGAACTCCCTGAACTTGGGTTCTGCTGCTGAGCCTCAAAAGGGCTCCCTCATCCCAGCAGAGCATCTGTCCCAGGCAAATTAGTGCTAGATAGCTTGAAAATAAACAGAATAACACCTCCACCTGCTCCACTCAGCACAAAAATAAAGCTTTTTTCTGCCTCACTTGCCTGGAGCACAACTTAACAAGCATGTCTGACCCTCGCAGGGATCAAATAAGACATCTCATGCACAGTTTCTCTGGTTCATACACAGTTCCATCTCTTCTGCAGACACACAAAATAATGGCTATAAGAAGGCAGCACAAAACCCAGCTTGCATCTACTCTACACAAGACTCAATATCTTACCACCTGTACCACTTCCATGTCCAAATAACAACCTCTGTTTTTCTGCAAAAGGACTCCTATTCACACCACACATGTAAAGCTGTTATCCTACAGCTTCTCCTCAAACACAGTGCAGCTTTCCAGGCTATTCTACCTCATCTAGAACACAAAAGACCCACTACTCCTCCTCTTTTTCCCAAATAGCCACTACCAGCATCCAGGATATGCAATAAATCAACAAAAATACACAAACAAACCAGGCAAAAGGTCTTACCTCAGGAAGATAAAAGTGCAGTGCCATGCTGTGCTCCAAACAGGTGCTTCTCCCCTGCCTAACTCCTATCAGGCTCTGGCCAGCCTGTTGTCAGTTAATTTAAAAGTTCACAGGTGTTAACAGGATAAGTGTAGCAGAGTAATCTGCATATTTTGGTGTGGCAAAACCCTACCATGGGGACATGGTTCACTCAGTGCAGAAGAAGTGTAATGTTTTCATCAAACTAAGTTTAAGAAAAACATCTCCTGCTCAGAAATCTTTATTTTTCTTGTGCAAACTTTTAGGATTTTGAAGCTCTTTGCATTCTCCCCCTCAGATGATTAGAGGATTGTGGGGATTTCCATACTTGACCTTCATTTGCCCTTAGTTGTCTGAATCACGCACTATCTAGCCATGCAAATTAATACAATTGCTTTCTTACCAAGCTTCCTTCTTTTTCTTTTTACTCCCTCCCCAAACACATAGAGCTCCAGTGCTGGTTATGCAGAGGGCCAGAAAACATTTACTTTTGCTTCAGGTTGGAACTTACCTTCTGTAATGATTCCAGATACTGGAAGTAAGTTAAAGATGAAAAGCTAATAAAAACATAAATTTCTGTCTTGATTACCTTTGTTTGGACAACTTCAACAAAAAGAGGAATTTTGCTTAAAAAGTTATTCTACCTGCTTTGGTTTCCCAGGCTATTTCCAGGAATTTGAACTGAAAATATGTGGGAAGAATATGCTGTATAAAACAAGGCATGACAATGAGGAAAATATAGTGCTGAGTTACAAATGCAAGTGGTTTTGACAGTTGATGCTAATAAAGCCTTTCCCAAAACTTCTATTGCCCTGTTCTGGCTGTGTGGGCAGGACAAATGAAGGAATCACAAAGAGGCTTTTGGCCTTTGACTTCCACCCAGGAGGTGTTGGATTGTGCTACTAAAGGCTGCAGGCTAAGCTGTGTCCCACGGCTTCTCCACAGGATAGGCTGGGAGGAAAAACAATTCAGCAGGACCAATTTTAAATGTGGTTTGCATTGTCATTTCCAGGCAAATCCCTCACCTTTCTTGAGCTCATATTCAGGCTGATAATATATCTTGTACCTATGACAACAACATCTAGCAGCCTGTTTTCAGGCCTCTACTTAGCTCTCAGAGAGAAGTGGCTGGGTGACAATCCCCAGCACGTCCTCCCCAGCATCCTGGGAGCATCTCAGAAGTGGAAGGAGATCTCATGCTGTGCAGTTTCCCGAACAACAGCCAGATTTCATATGGCATATTGTGTCCTCTGCCTGTTCCATCTACCCCTAACATGAACTCTGGTTTAGTGGCTGCATAAACCCAGACCCAAATGTTTTAGATCACCCATATGGAAACGAGTAATAATGCCCTCACTTTGTACTTTTGCACTCCCAGCATTTTTCACCAGAAGCTCTCAAAATTCAGTGAGTCCCTTTATATATATTCCATAGAAACAGACCTGCTCTTATTACCCCAGAAACCATGTGTTTCTTATGTAGTACAAAATATTGCAGCTACACAGTTCACAGTCTAAATACACAGATTAACAACATAAGATATGGGAACAGAAAAAAAGGTGAAACCTCTTGCCCAAGACCAATGATGACACAAAACCAGTTCCACTCCATCCACCACCCTTTGCTGGATCACTTTCTCTTGCACTGTTTTAAGTGCTCCTGATTGTTTCGATGAAGCCACATGGAACTGGAAAATGATGATCCTTTCAGGCCATTCAGATTAATCTTAGCAGACCTAATAGCCTCTTGAAATAGTTTTCTTTTTGCTTCTTCTACTAGAAGGATGAGTGCTGTAGACTTGGTCCCGCACACTGTTCTACACCTGGGGTGCTAACACATGAATACTTCAGTAGTGGGATAACACCAGTTCCTGCAGAGAGAATGTGGGCAGGGATCCCATAAGTTATGCTTGAAGAAGAGCTGACAAGGGATGCCAAGTTTTGTCCGTGTGTAAATTTACAGTTGGTGGCATTTCCACTGTAAGTGCCATTGTCAAGATTTTAGGATTGGATTGCAAAAAAAAAAAAAAAAAAAAAAAGCATTTGACTGAAACTTGCCATTCAACTTCTCATCATAAGAGTAAAATACCATACTGTACCAAGAATGAAAAGAGAGAGAGAAAGAGAGAAAACAACAACATTTAGCAGGTTTAAAATTATGCAGATATTTTTAATGGCTTTGGAGTATTCAGACACTCACTCATATGTCAGAAAACAGATTTGATTTATAGGAATGACATTTGGCAGAGCAATTAATCCATACTATGTTCTAATCATGTTTGGTATAGGGAGAGGGAAAAAAAAAAGTCAAACTTAGGTTTAAAGCTGATTGTGCCAGGAATTATTTTCAAAGAAGGCTCATAAGGGTTTTCAGTAAGCTCAAGGACAAAATCTGGTCTTATTCCTTCCCCACTCCATCACCCAACACAAGAATGAAGACTGCGTTTCACTTGCTAGTTGAAACTCAGCAATTAAATTTTGTCTCCACTAGAGGTGAAACAGGACTGCGAACTTCTTTGGTTTTTAAACATAGACTCTCCTTCCTCAGCCCTAATAAGACTGTCTAACAGGAATCTTGAGAGGGAAGCTATGGGTGGTTCATCAAAAAACACTGAGGTTTCATCCAGCAGAACCAAAATTTGCCTTTGCATGGGTGCTCTTTGGTCTGCTTTGTCTTTCCCAGAGTGAAACTTTAATTGGTCTCCATAAGGTCCATTTTAGAAACACAATTTGAAACAGGAATTTCCAGCTTCCTACCTGGCACTGCTTAGATCCCCACTGCCAGAGCATTTACACTTGGCTATGGGAGCTCCTGTGCTACATCAGAGCTGCTGCTCAGGTACATGCAGCAATTTCCACTGCAGCACAGGCCAAGGGCAGAGTGGCACCTTCCCATGTGAGACGCTGGGACCCTGTGTCCCCAAAAATGGGTGTTCTGCTGAGACCCAACCACACCTGGGAGGGCACAGCTCCTTTGCCCACAACCCGTCCTCACTCCTTGAGGTACACCTGTGGCTGCTGACACCTCCGTGTGCTGTGCAACCATGAACCTGTGTTTCTTTACTCCTGTTTGAATCCCTGATGTTTCACATCCAGTGTGACAGATCATTAAGAAAAACTTCTCTGACAAATCCATTATGGAATACAAGAGCAAGCACTACATGGTAGTTTTCACTTACGGACTTTACAGAAGCTGTGAGTTATCTCACACAGTAACTGCATCATGTCTAACACAGCACTTGTGCCAGTTTGCTGGGAGAAATTTTTCTTGAAGGCTATTTTGTCTCAAATCTATCAGATTTAAATCTAACAGCTGTTCCACAACATACCAGTGTTTTATCTATGCTTGAGCTTGTATCTTGGACTACTCTCCACTGGTAGTTGGACTTTTACCAACAAACAAACAAAAAAAAATACAGCACATAATTTGATTTTTCTGTTGCTGCTTTTTTTTAATTATAATTTTTAAAACCAGACCTCCTCCCTCTACTAACTCTCCTTCACACCCTATCTCCAGAAACTCCTGCTTAATTTATTCACAGATGAAAATATATTCCTCTATACTTCTTCCAGGCTAGCTTTAAAAATCTGAGGTTACACTTTTAAGACAAATAAATAATTATTTTAGCATAATGGTTTTAACACCTGCTATGAAGATTGCAAAACCATTCACATTCTACCTATAACTCAGTTTTCTGACACCCATAACTCAGAAAATATTTGCCTCTGGGTTTAATAGCTTCCATATTCTTTTCTGTCTGTAGATGTATCATTAAATATTATTACTACTGGAGGTATGTTTGGGCAATATCTTTCAGACATATTTGAATTAAAGGGAAAAAGAAGAAAAATTCTGACCAGATACACTAATTTTGGAAGATGAGTGCAGAAAACAGCTGGCCTGAGCTAGCTTCTGCTGAAAGTTATACCTCTAGGAAAGAGTAAGATAGTAGAGAAAAGTTCAAAAGACCTCCAAGAGTGAATTTTGTGCCTTGTGTAATAATCACTGCCTCCTTTTGCAGGCAAGCAAGGATTCGCTCCTTTGCAGGTTTATGCCAGCACACACATAAAAGCTTCCTTGCTGCCATACCGGGCAAATCATACCCTTTGTCTTGATGAATCTGCCCTCAAAATCCTCCTGTGCAGTCTCGTGCCTGAGAAAAGGGAAGGTAGCACAGGGGCAGCTGCTCAGATTTTCTCCTCAGGCTCCCAGGCTCTGCCCCACACCAGCTGTGGGGCAAGAGCACACACAAAAATGCCACCCTTGGGCCACCAGCCAGACTGAAGGGGAGCTGCTGCTGTCTCCACAGAGTAGAGACTCATGGTTCTGTCCTGTCTTTCTATTGCCTTTCTGTTGGAAAAGCTCCTACCTGTTCAGATGTTGGTCTCTAAGTGTCAAGGATAGCCCATTCTTCCTTTTCCCCCTTCCCAGCAGCCAGCTTTGTTCAAGCCCTGGCTTTGATCTCAGCACGATGCAGTGAACTGCTTTCACTGTGTGAAGTCAGCTGGAGGATGGGTTACCCAAGGCATGAATTCACAGATGACTTTCAGCCCAAATAGTCTGACACAAAAAACCCCCACAACATAAAATTAGGAAATAATAACCAAATGTGGCATTTCAAGCTCCCTGCCTTTTCCAGAGGAGCATCTCAGGCTGTTATATTCCCACACAAATTACTCAGATAAAATTGGAAGAGATAAAGATCCCAAATCAAGCAATACTTCATGTGCAAGCAGGAGGTCTGGTCCAGTGCTCAGCTGAGTCAAAAGACACCTATTTGCCTCTCTAGGCCATAGTAATGTGGAGTCTGATTTACATATTTTCACATATAATGTGATATTTTACCACAAAAACATTCAATTATACCTGTCTGAAGCTTTATCTCCTAGATTTACTGCTGATCAGTGCTTTTTCCCTGCACTGACAGACAGGCGTTGTCTGAGGAGTCATTATTTCTCATACAAGTAAACAAAACTGATAAGTGTTTTAGGTTTGATGTTACAACTGCTCACTGTCACCTTGGTATCTGCTGCTGACAGTTATTCCCTCCACAAAAATCTTTGTCAGAGTGCTTACGTTTTTGCTGGAAGGCTTTCAAGTTCTCTTTGAGAGCCGAAATCCACATCACACGGAGGCACACAGGCATGCACACACACTGCTTTAAATATCACAACAAATGATACCATAAGCCTTTCCAAAGCATCTAAAAGAGCTCTTCTCTTTCACAGGATAATGTATGTGGATTTTTCTGAGGATGCTTTACACGTTTTTTTAGTTGGCTGGTTTGGTTAATTTCTTGTTGGTTTGGGTTTTGGGGTGGGAGGTCTTTGCTTTGTGCTTGAGTTTTATATTGGTTTTGGTTTTGTTTTTTTTTTTTTTTAATAATAGGAAATAAGTGTTTCCCTAATGCTTAGATTTTGAAATCTGGAGTGTGGGTTCTTCAGTAGATGTGGCAGCATGTGGGTATTCTCTCCTGTTTTTAGAACTCAAGTTGCTATAACAACCTACGGCATCTGCTCAGCCCACTACCTAAGCGGCCTTTTTTCTTTCTCCTTTTTTTCTTTTCTTTCCTTTTGGGTCTCCTATTCTTCTGAAGTCAAGTGCTTTGCTTTGATTTTTATTTAAGGAGCTAGCTTATGCTCCAATGTGTATATGCAGAATGAGCTGAAAGAAGCCAAAATCTGTGCTGAAAAGATCACAACTTTTGGAGAGTATCTGGCTGAGTGGGACGAGCTCAGGGTTGGGCCCTGTTCCCGCTGAAGTGAAGACACACAAATTCCTGCTGTAAGCCTGAAATTCACTGCCACATCTCATGAAAGTGGGGGTTACTCTGCTGAATGACAGACAAGTGATGGACACTACCAGGGAGTCATTGACAGAACAAGAGCCAACAGATGGACAATCTTGTATAACTGGCTCCGTATAATTATTATGCTTCCTTCTTATCAACTGCTTTCTTCTCTTCTGCAGAAAATTTTGATTTTACTTGAAATGGATTTATTTCCAGATTGGTGGAGGGTGGGCAAGGAAGAAAAAATAAGGAAGGTTGTGGGTTTTTTTTTTTCATTCATAACAGAGCAGCAGCACCATATCAGGACTGAGGTTTGGAGGATATCCCACCTCCTTTGTGGGTTAGCTGCCCATATTTCATGCTTTGTCACAGAGCTCTGCCTGTGAAAAAGAGGAGCTTGTCACTTTTTTCACTGATTGTCACTGCTAAAATCCATGGTTGCAGTTCATCAGAGAAGGTACAGGACAAAGTCTATGCACGTAAAAGAATGGAAATGTAGCTACAATGCCCATAAAGAAGACAAGCACTGGCTTCAACGGGAATATTTCTGGTTTAGGATGAAACATGGCTGTGAGTTTTTAAAAATACTTAGGATTTTCTACACATATAAAGCAGTTCCATTAAAAGTTTTCCACAAAAAGTATAAAAGCTTTTCACAAAAGCATTTGCATTTTCTTATCAGTCCAGTTCCAAAATGTTCCTACTGTCAATCAGCAGATAAACAGGACTGGGCATACCCAGGTCTGCCTAGCCCCATAGTCACAGCTTGTTAGGAAACAGGAAAAGAGATGGGATTCCTTAGGGACTTTAGGGGAAGCATGCAAAATGTCTTAGGTGCAATGGAGCAGTGTTAGAGCAATCTGCTGACCAGCCAATTCTCCCACATATAATTCTGCACACAAGTAACTTGTCAACAGACTGAGGTATAAGTTGCCCTGTCCTGACCTGAAGACACCTTTGGCTTTGTCTCCAAACCAAGGCACTGCCAAGGCATATGCTCAGTGCTGTAGACAAGGAGACAAGGCTTGCTGTGGGTAGGATTTGCAGGCTCTTGGCAGAGAAGCAGCACTGGAAAAGCAAGCTCCTTGTCGTCTC
The DNA here is from genome assembly GCF_903797595.1 of Erithacus rubecula. Lineage (NCBI taxonomy): Eukaryota > Metazoa > Chordata > Aves > Passeriformes > Muscicapidae > Erithacus > Erithacus rubecula. Next base: position 10,586,334 of record NC_136659.1, read on the forward strand.
ATGCAGCTGTCCCTGCCTGTGAGGAAGCTCTGCAGAGAAAGGAGATCACACAGCCAGTGAGAGGCCAGGTGTGCTAGAGTGGTATTGTGTCACTCCATCCTTGGTCATTCCGTGCCACTCTTACATCACGTATTGAAGGCAAGAGCTCACAGGGACTAGGAGGCTCAGCAGCCAGCAGGGCTGAGCCACACACGCAGGAGACAGTGGCTCTTGGACCAGAAGAAGCACTTCTGCAGGGCAGGAACTGACTCAGAGCTATCCCAGGGACTGGGAGCACAGAAAGTGCTCTCAAGACAGTCTTTCCTTTCTCCTGTGCTACCACTGAACCTAATCTTCACTTGTACTAGAGACAGTGCAACATCCATATCTACTAAGGGAAGACATAGGCAAGGTGTCCTTCATCTCACATAAGGATTGTTAGAGCTAACTCTAAGTAATTCAGTGACATGAAAATTCCCATGAGGGGCAATGAACCTGGTTTCCCATTTTTCTCAGGAATCATGAAATAATATTTTCTGAAATCACACCTTTCTCCTTCAAAGCTTCTGTGTATATTTGGTAACTTGTACATATGTCATTTCTGTACGACAGCCACAGCTCCCACCTGGAGTTTTGCAACATTGTCCACATGTTACCTTTCCTGGAGTATATAAATGTGTTACTGATACTATTTCTGCACTACAGAGAGAAAAGGAGAATAAAGGAAAAAAAGCAGAAGGAATGAAACTGCATGCCAGCTATCAAACTGGGACCCACCTTGTCCTGCGAAGAAAGACAAAGAGGAGTCACCTCTCCCGTTTACCTTTCAAACACACAGAGACAGGGTCTCTCTCAGCACAGGAAGGAACACCATCCTGATCTTCCAGCAATGCTGTTGCTTGTCAAGGTCCTGAGAAGACACTTCTGAACTGTCACACCTCACCCCAGCAGGTAGCACTGGCCTCTGAGAAGTTGCAAGGCTGAGGGCACTGCCAAGATGGGAGCATGAAAACTCATCAGTGCAGGAACAGGCAGTGAGAGAGGACCTTCATTCAACAGCCAGCAACAGCCTTGGCCCTAGCAGTGCCTGCTGCTTCTTTCCCATAGCTTGAGGGCAAAAAACTTGCAGGCATCCTCACTGTGATTCCAGCAGGATTTTTGTGGAACTGGTTGGAAAGAAGTGGAAAAGCACAGAAACAATTTTAGATATCATAGAGATCATGTAACCCAAAGTGAAAGTGGGAAGTGCATCCCCAAGAAAGATTTCAGTGTTAGGGCAGGAGGCACATTTAAGAATCCAAACAGTGTGCCAGCTCCAGATCAAGAGCCAAACAGTGACTGCAGATGGATTTATCCTGCAAATGCTTCCTAGTGACAGCAAGTTTCACAGTGCAGGCACATGGATCCTCACCTTTGCAGCACCCATGCACATGGACTCCAGAGTAGAACAATAAAACTGGGCTAAGAATTGAAATAATTTTCAACCTGCATATGTTTGGTTCTACTCTACAGGATAATGAATTCCTCTTAATCTCCTTCAGTCTTACCCAGGGTTGCAGTAAATCAGCATAAATTGGCTTTGCTGTGCTAGTTTACATTAGCTGAGAACTTGGTGTTCAGTATAAAGAATGTGTGATAAACCTTTACAATGTTCCCAAAAACATGTAAAACATGGTTATTAGAAAGGCAGAAGTCTCAAGATTAGTCTAGTGGAAAACAGCCACACATAAATTTGACTTTCACTCTGAGAAATGCTAGGGTGACCAAAAGATAACATCTGAATATTTTAGACTGACAAATTGATTTCTATTCTACTTTGCCAAGTGTTTGTCTCACTGATTTGGGCAGAAAAGAGGACTTGTAGGCATCTGTTCATTCATCAACTTTCTCTAAATCCCAGGATTAACAGACTACTACTACAATGAAGCCTGAGCAGGAGATAAAATAGCTAGAGTCAGACTTCATTGTAATTTAATGCCCCAGTCACAGAAGCATGACCTGACCCAGCTCCTTCAGTCCTGGGTGTAGGTTATAAACAAATGAAATAAAGATTTTTCATTGTAGACATAACAGTTTTGATCACAAATGACTAGAGATCATTATGAAAAGTTAATAAACAATACTATGAAATCTACCTTTTAAAGCTTTATTTCAAAATTTAATACCAAATTTTCATCCCTATTCTGCTGGAGTTTGAATCCACACAAGTCAACCAATCTTCTGGTCATATCTCTGCATCGATACTTAGAAATCTCAGATATAAAAGAACAGACATCCTTTTTTTTAATGTGCTAAACAAAAGTCCTGATGAGAAACATCCTGTTCAGTATGGGTGTCCTCTAAATTAGGATCCAGAACTGGGTGTCAAAGCCACTGGGTGTCTTTGGAGGTCACACTGGCTGCAGGGGAATGTGTTCCACCCTGATGATCAGGCAGAATTACAAATCCCTGTGAATATTTTGAGTGTTTGGTCCTTAGGTACCATTTTGGTTTCCTTTCGGTTCCCTTCAGTGGCATTAAAATCTGGACTCTTCCCTATGTGCTTTCCACTGACCACTTGTTAAAGAATTCTTCTTCAACCTAGCAAGATGAACATAAGAGATTTCCTGTGTTCCTTGGGCAAGTTGTGACCCAACACAGACCAAGAGATGTTTAAAAGTATTTTCATTAGGCAGCATTTCCAGCTGCACTACTAACACTGCTCAAAACAGAAAGCAATTCTCTTCCTGGCACCGTTTCAGAAGATTTAAAATACATCATTCTAATTACTGCCTGACAAATAATCCTGGAATGCTAGCTGGGAAGTTTGCAGTGTAGACAACAGATACATTATCATCAAACTGGTATATTGAACTTTTTATGATGTCTAATATCTCTAGATTATAAATGAAAGAAAGCATCCTTTGCCACTGGCTGAGTGCAGCCCTCTCTCACACAAACTGAAGATTCAAACATTATTGTGACACAGCTATAAACCTAAGGTCATTTTGTGGTAAAACAGTCTAGAAGAGTTGCCAAATCAGACTACTCTTGATCATTCTGGACAGCAATTTCGTTCAGTCATTCCAGAAATTCATAGAATTCCTTCCCATTACCCAAAATCTTTGCAGTTCTGCTGTTGTTACAGAGTGACTGCCTAATCTCAGGAAGATCAAGTCCACACAAAGACCTGTAACTCTTTCTAGAAGCAGAGCTCAATTCAAACTTCTTCAAAGGTCTGAATAAGTCATTCTTTTCCCCTCCCCAGGTTCCAGGCAGCAGCTGGGACTTAGAGGTTCCAAAAATACCAAAAGGAACTTTGTTCTCTTCTTATGTACAGCATTGCTGTGGGAGTTCAGGAGATGCAGAAATTTCACTGGGCTAGGGATATGCCTTCTTTAGCTATATTTTGAGGAAGCTTCCATGCTAACTTTTCTAAGCACTGCCTGTCACCCATGTGAGGTGCACTCAGCACGCAGAGCTGATTTAATGTCCAAGTGAATCCAAGTGAACAAGTGTGATTCACATGTCAAGGGATCAAAAGAAATTTCAAGTGGGAAAAGCCATTAGGAGAGGTAAGAAAGTGAAGACAGATTAAAGTTCCCCACACCCCTGCAATGCCTATACAGTCATGAACCAAACTGAATAATGCAACTGAAAATTTTCCTAGCTGCCATCTGTAAACACCTCTGGCAGTAACTGCTTATCACTCAGGCTAGCAATGTGGACTCATTTAATGACATTCAATTAATTTAAGCTCCCCTTTCTCTCTGCCTTTTTTTTCCTTCTCAGAAATAGCTGTTTGACATAAACATCTTTGTTTGGCATATCACTAGATCTGCTGCTAATTATAATGCTGAACCCAGATGCTTGGTGGAGGAAATTAATCTACGTCCTGCATAGTTTGTTGGGCTTGTTTTAGTAGGTTTGCCAAATATTTAGTGAAACCCTCATATGACTTTTATTATCTGGAGATAGATATTAAAGGGCCAAATACTGTTCTTATTCTCACTGGTATAAACCTGGACAGCTCCATGGAGGGAAATAAATATAGTTACATTACTATGATGTTAGTCTAGCTTTACAGTACTGCAAATCCTTAACAGTGGAACTAGGAAGCTACCACAAATACTGTAAACCGGGGCTCTTCCCTTAGCTGAAAAGCACAGTCTTAATCCTGAGAAAAATGACAGTATTCATAATGTATGTTGCTAAATTGGCATACAGAAATCACTCTCTTTTTTGCAAGTTGGCCTACAGAAAACACCTGTGGAATAATTGGCATCAAAATTCCTCTATTCAGAAAAGCAGAAATGTTTCATTACAAAACAGTTAAAACAGTTCAAGCTATGAGCTGCTTCAGGAGCCAAAGAACTCATTTGCCTGCTTGGCTCACCTGAGTTTCCCATAAAACTCTGCAGCAAAACACTAGTGGAGGAAAGCTGCTGGTGGTGGAAGCTGTGAAGGCAGGACAAACTCAGGGTTAGCACTAGCCTTGGATACATGGACTGAAGACCTGAATTCCAAGAGGACACCAAGAGATCACTTCAGCCCAAGAAAACTTCACACTCTCCCAAAGGAAGTTCCACCAGAAAAAAAAAAAAACAACCATAGAAAAATACACATTTCAGCTCCAGAAAAATTGACTATATCTCTGCAGAAAACACTGGGGTTTGCTAATCTCCCTTTTCCTCATCTATTTTTACAATATAATACTTTCCTGGTGGAAAAAAAAAATGAGGTAGAGAACCTGCAAAATAGCTGGTATTTCTCACACAGAAAACAAATATAAACTTTTGGCTCTAAGCTTTAAGCTAACTAAAAATAAACAAAAATGCCAACCGGCTTTAAACCAAAAACTCCTGAAGTCAACATTTCCCAGGCAGAGGCCAATATAGGTATTGAAAAGTGTATTTTCTAAGAGAAACAAAACTGACAGAAAGCTTCCCACCCTGCTTGCAGACAGAACTGAGTAAGCCAGAGGAGTACTCCTGAATGCCAATTGACATTTGAGGATCAGGGTCATTTAGGCAATACAGACCTAAAGACAGAAAATTTCTGAGAGAAAAAAATACTAAAATCCCTGCAGAGAAGTTATAACCTCTGTTACAATGAATGGCTATTAAGCCCAGCTGCAGTTTGCAGAAATGCCATAGACCTTAGCTGGGGTGATGATTTTAGAATTATTTTTTTTTAATAGTAATAATATAAGTTCTAAATTTAAATAGATAATTTGGCTTCATCTATGACATTTACGGTGCATAGTTAATTGCAGTTACCCTGTTGGAAAGTCACTTTTCAGAGAAGCACCAGGAGCTATGATTATGAGTGTGAACCAGGCTCTGCTATCAGAAGGGGCAGCAAGACCCCTGCCAGGAAGGCATGATTTCCCATCTCATGGAACAGGCTGAGAAGCACAACACACACATTAAGAGACCCACAGGAATCCATGTAGATCAAAGGAATTTACAGGAGCCTGAGGCTAGAGTTGTACAAATTGAGAAAAGTCCAGTTCTCAGTCCAACATAATAGAGTGGGACAGATTTAGGCAAAACAAACTCTTGCTCTGTGCAGTATAGAAGGCCTCCACACTTTGTTCCTTCATAGGTACTGTAAGCAGCAGCACAGAAAGCTCCCTGTTGAGCTGATCCTCTTTCATTGCAGATTTGAAGACACTGCCACCAACTAGTAACTTCAGTACATTTATTGTCTCTCTTACATCCTTTTGCACTGATATTCTCCATCAAGCTGTTTGCCACCCAGGTTTGCTCTGCTTTTTGCCCAGACCACACAGGTTTAATTTTCAACTGTCTTTTCCAAGCAAGAGAGAGAAAAGCAATTTGCTATATTAGCAGGAATTTAAGTATCTCTCCATGCAATGGCAAATGCTTACCCTTTTTGATAGATGTGTCAGGAGCAATGGAGGGTAAGTTCATCTTTGATGTGGGTTTGGAGAGCTCCAGTGCTTTGTGTACTCTTTTGGGCTAAAGCAAACACAAGATAATTTGCCTTTCTGCAGCACGGTTTCAACTCAAGACAGAATTTGGCACAGAAAAAACAATGCTAATAAAGCAAGTGTGAAGGAAATCCAAATATTCATGATTTGCATGGCAATATCTTCTAATGCCTTAAAGCAGGACCTTAGACTTGCAATATTCTGCTAGAAGCCCAGCTACAGATCACAGCTTTCCCCTCAGTACTATCCAGAAACCACAGTTCAACCTTGCTTTCCAGAGGCACGCCTTCAACTAACACCTCACCTTCATGCTGCAGCTGCTGGCAAGATAAACCTTTCTCCCCACTCAGAGGTCTGAGGGACAGAGATTTTGACTAGGACACATCCAAGGACAGTAATAAGAGCACAGAAGGACCAGACTATTCTAAAGTACACCCCAAATATTCATGAATGGCGTCAGCATATAGAGAGTGCAGTTCACAAACCAGTCCAACTAGCAGTCTAAAAGAGAACTCTAGTTCAAAAAGCAGTCCGGTTATGAGTTTAAAGAGCTGGAAGCAGTACTATTTCTCCAGTTAAACTACGGCAGGGTTTCCAGAAATCACAGCAGAAATGCGGTTGCCGTACATTTAAGAAATTTACTTCAGGTGGGCAACCTGCTCCAACAGATTTTGCATTAACACACCAAACTGTACTTGCTAACACTTCCCATCAAAAAGCAGGTGCACGCGTACATGCGCAAGCAGCAAACCAGGACTCCAAGCCATGATCCAGTTGGAGCTCGATCCAAGGAAGCATGGGACACTGCCAGGGTTCCAACATGAGGCTTGGCTCCAGAAAGGATGGGAACCACTAGACGACACACTCTTTGGCACAGGTGGAGCACAACCCCAGAGATCTGGAAGACAATCAAATACAGACAAGCCACTGCAGCCAGCACTCAATACAGCTTCACACAAGCGTCCTTCTGTAACCCTCCAGCTTTACAATCATTTGCACAGTGAAATGGCAGCAGCAAAGTGCAATATAAAGAGCAGCCATTCTTTGAGAAATCAGTGGGATATACTACCCTGTAGAATAATTCTTCATGCAGGCAAATGTTGTCCAGTTATTCTTGTGGTATGCTTCTGACTGTCATTCAATCCACAGTGAATGCTATCAGTGTAGTAAGCTAATAGAATTGAAACCTTAACTAAGATTATTGATAGGGCCCTGTATCTAGTCCATTATAATCTCTGCATAGAGATTGTGGAGTTCATAATAGCCAGCAATAAAATATTTTTGTTCATAAAGAAGGAAGATAAACAAAGAACAGATACTTTGCCTAGAAGTACTCAATGATTTAAAATGTAAAAATATATAGTATTTGTTCCATTTAAAACGGCGTTATTGTTTCATAAAAAGTTCACTGTACTGTTCTTTTAGTTAGAAATTGTGTTTTTTCAAGGACAATCTAATACAGAGTCATTTAAATTGCTGGCATTTATATCTCTAATAAACTGTAACCTGATAATCAAGGACCATAAAGGATTATTTTTTTCTCCTAAATTATCCCAGAGCAGCTGTAAAAGTGCAAAATCCACGGAACTGTGTGTACCTAGTCCTAATGACAAACATGGGGTTTCATCCTTCTGGCTTCAGCAAAATCCAATAGACTGAGCCCCTGAAAAGACTAAAACGGTTGTTCCCCTCAAATATTTACTCATGCTTCCTCCTTTCTCAAAACAGATGCCAAGCTCCTGCTGCCTCCTCCTTTTCAAGAGCGTTTGGCTCCTTAACTGTCCTGGTGCTCTGCAGGAGCAAAAAGGTCTGGTGCAGATTGCACCCCGTGTCACATTCACACCAGGAAGGGACTGGGAGAAGAGCTGCCGCTTCTCTTTTACAAGGGTACTCTGGGCGTTGGCACACACATACACAAAGGGGCTGTTTTACTTCCTCACAAAGACAGATTTTATTGACTTATTTATTATGCCTTCATTTTACTCAGTGTGGACAGAAACACCCAGTTTAGATTCACTTTTATACAGTAATCCAGCAACAGCAGGAGAACTATGGTCCCTTGTGCTAATACAATGAGAACCCAAAAACGGCCTCAATGAGTTTACCCTATGCCTCAGCCTGACCTGGGATCCTTCTCCAAACATTAAATTACATGCCCTAAATCAGCCAGATACTGATGATTTACTTTGTTCATCTAATTTCCATTTACCCTGAGTGCCAGCCATCAACACCATCTTTCACATACCTCTGTAAGTTTGTCCTTTCTCCTCCCTTTCTCAAATGCCCTTTTCCCATTCAGTTTTTGTTGACTAAATTCAAGCTATAGGATAAATTTATGAGAAGAGGAAAATACTTTGTAGGCCAAAATAAACCAAGACAGATCTGACAGTAAATAAGGCCCATCCTTGCCTTGGGCCAATCACACATTTTGGCAAATACAGAGGGAATGGCATTGCTGGCAGGATATCTGTGGGGAGCACAGGCTGACTCATGTGCTCTCTCCCCAGAGACAGGGACAGCCTCACTGCTACCAGATTCTCCTGGCCTTTCCTGTTTTAAAAGGACTGGGAAGAGAGGCCTGTGTAAAAACAATATAAATAAGTTCAAATAGAGACATAACTAAACTGCCTTTGCAACAATACCAAGAACAGCAAAATCACAAGCCTTTAGTAACAAATGACATTTTTGGTCTTGAACAGATTATAAGTGCTATGGAATTGAAAGTCAACATGTTCCTTCCATTCACTAGCTCACATTTCTCTCACAATGGAGCCCCTTTATTAGCTAGTCACAGTCACCACATCCAAGGAAAGGAAGAAGCAAACTGGCCTACAAATCTTCAGCTCTGTGAGGTAGCAGCTGCGTGAAAGATTTCAGGGAGAGGTGAACTCAGCAGAGGCACACTGGGGACAGCAGGGACAGCTATAGCCCTGGGTACTTCTGCTACTAAACACTTGCCACAGTAAAGGGCCCTGACACAGACACAGCCGTCTGTGAAGCCAATAGCTAAATCCTCTTTCATTGCAGTTTTTGTTACTAATGATTTTACTGTTTCTCCACAGCAATGCCAGCAAGCATTCATTCTTCTTTGTTTTGATATCCTTTGGTGCTGATATCTCTCTTCTCAGGTGCAATTTTCTCTGCCACCCAGAAAAGCGTGCACAGGCTTCGTGCAGTCACTTACACAGATGAAATCTCACAGATGAAAATTGCTTCAGGATCAGGATGGCATTTGATACCTTGCTGTGCTGCAGGCATCCACCCACTTTCAGCCTGATGTGGTGCAATGGTGATTCCAGCCTCAGGCCTTTAAAGGCTACAGCTCTGCTCTGTCCCACTCCCTTGCCAAAGGGTCTGTCTATAAAGTTTTCAGCAAGACACATTTATTGAAACCCTGAGTAAACCAAGGATTCATTAAATGCCCTATCAGATGTAAAATACATTTTTCATGGTCCTGCAAAGGAAATTTCTGAAATAGGATTAAAATAAGTCACTGCCAAATATTTCAGAGAACTAATGTTTATAGATTGAGACTGATTCCGTCCTCCCTGCTGAAGCTACAGCCACACAGTCAGTGTAACCCAAGCAAAATCAGGTTCTGGCTAATTTTAAAGTGCTGCATTGCTGTACCTCTAACTAGGTGGGGCAAGTGGATGGAAAAGCTATTAGTAACAAACAGATAATTTTGGCTAGCTGGGAACTAGAAAGCCAGGGAAAAGTGGAAAAAATACATCAAGAACAACCAGTCACCTTAAATGGATCAGTGTCTAGGAATGCAGAAGTTTGTCATGCCCTTTTAATTATAAGGGTAAGTTTAAGAATAAAAGACACAATTACAGCTGAAAAAACACCTCACTTAAAGACCAAGGGAATAGTTATGCTTCCTGCAACCTTCTAAAGGAAACAATTCTAATACATATATACATAAAATACCATCAGAAACTCAGCAGCAATTCTTTTAAAACTTCTGACCCATGCAGGAATCCCTTCCTTAAAATGTACTCTAGGTTTGAAAAGTGACTTTGTAAACACGTTATGATTTTACAAAGGCTGTGTGTTGGAGCAGAAATGTTCTCCACTCAAGCAAAAGAACAAGACAATCTGTAGAGCTCCCCAGGCACAGTCATCCTGTCCCCAGCCACAGCATCTCTCCATAGACCTTCAGATATGGACTATGCAACATGGTACAATATTCATCCTCCACTAATATGAGGTCCATTATTTAGACTTCACCTTTCCAAGTTCTGGATCTCAGTTCTCCTCACTCTGGTATCAACAGATACTAATGCAAAGCTCCTTCTCCACTCCCTTTCTCCCTTGTTTCCTAGGTTGTTCAGGCAGCCATAATGCACCCAGCTAACATGGGAGTCACAAGCCTGTACAAGGAACTGCAGCTCTGTGTCTTCAATGCGCTTCTGAAGTTTCCTTTGATTCTCAGAATTTTGTAATTTTAAAGTCCGACCTCAAGGGGGAGATGCCAGAGCTAAGGATCTTCATTGATCAGCATGTGCATATTGCAATAATCCTAAAAATCGGGAAGGCCCAAATCGCATTGCCGAGATAATCCTTCTCCTACAATTTCCCTTAGCCTTTGAGCTGTGCTTTCAGTGACAATTCACACTGACATTCTGCCAGCTGGAAGCTGACCACTGCTCCTGAAATACAAATCCACCTCAGTGAGGCGATTCCCCAAGCCAATCCTGAAATCCATCCTTGTCAATGGGAGCCCAGAACTGACCCCATTGGTTGGAGCAGATTTATGCATCAAGCATACACTGATTATAGGAATGCCAAATGTGTTGCAGGATTACATCCTTAGTTTCCATTAATTTGCAGTGCATCTTACCAGAAAGTCAAAGCAGTAATCTTCTGCTCAATTTTCCACAGTTAGAATAAAAATACAGCTATTCAGTATCCTGCTTTCAGCAGCTTGGACAACCCAAGCCTGGCTCAGTTAAATTGATTTAAACCCTCAGCTTTGTCTGGTTCCCCATAGCATACTTGGCTTTCTTATCAGGATAAACTTGATGCCACGCACTTCGTGTCATCTATGGCACAGGGCAGCATATTTACAGTGTTAGCAAAACAGAAAATATTTACCTTATCCATTTGATCAGGATGCCCAAAGATTCCATAACTCTAATGACAGATCATGCACCACCAGGCTGCTTTAAGGAGTCTGAGATGATAGAGAAGAGCCTTGGCTTAAACTGAGGCAAAAAACATATAGATGGTTTTCAGATAGATTCACCAAAGTGGGACGTATTAAGTCATCAATACATCAAGAATACTACAGCAAGGGATTTTGTTACTGAATGTGAGAGGGAGTACAGATATCTGAAGTTTCTGGGCTAGCAGGAAAGCAGGCATGCAGGTGGTGAACCAAGTGGATCAGTGGATAACAAACAAAGGCGTAAACATATTCAGAAGCTCTGGTCCAAGACACTGCCCCTACATCACAAGAGTACACTTAAAAACCAAGGCAGACACTTGTGGGTCAGCACCCTGTCTCAAAACTCACAGCACTTAGATGAGATTCAGGAACAGAAAATTCTGACAGTTGAAGCTAAGTTTGGTTCAAGCCTGATCTCATCCTTTATCAGAAGCTGGACTTGATCCTGTTCATTCAGTATAACAAAAACATGCAGGTTTCTTTCAAACTAATGTCCTTTGCAAGAGATAAAAGGGCTCTTCTCAACCATCACAAAGTTCTGGGCAAATGTATTGTGTCCCCTCCATTTCTCTGACTTCCTTTCCTTTATATGTAAATCTGTGCTGTAACCATGACTCATTCTTACTCAGCTTTTCTCAGATTTCCATAAGCAAACACTTGAAGCATTTGTATATTTGTGCAATGAATATAACCTGACTTTCCTAGGTCTCACATCATATAAAAAGCTCAGTATTGTATCTAGCTCTGGCATAACACTCAGATTTGCTGGGGAGGAGATTGGCAGGTAAATCAGGGGGTTAATATTCTGGTGTTTTTCCAGCAGTCCCCTGCAGAACAGGCAGGCTTTCTCTAAACAAAACCAGAAGGGAAGCCATCCATGCTGCTGGCAGCAGCACACACTGCTGGAGGTGTCCCCTCCTGCAGACAGAGCTGGTGGGGAGCTGTGTCCCAGCGGGGAAAGGCCAGCACAGGTGAGAATGTGGCCTCTGCCCAGCTGGTCAAACACTGCTCCCAGGCAGCCACACTTTGCATCTGTGGCAAACTCTCAGTGTCCAGTGCACATGGTAAGGGCTGAGAAAGCAACCAAGCTAAGGACAGTCTCATTACTCTATCACTTGTCCACTTAAATTCTCCACAAATATTAATGGGACAGATGGATAAGTGATTGGTCTCCAAGTGATACAGCTTCTATTGGCTCAAACTGGAGCTCAAAGTTAACATTTATGGGCAAAAAACTCTCTAAAGAAGATTTACAAAGCAACAGATAATTTGGTTGAACAAAGCAAAGTTATAAGACATTTGCAAAGCCCCAAGCTCACCTAAAGGCACAAAGAACCCAAGAAAGTATCAAAAAAGTTATACAAGGAAAGAGAGAGAATAAAATAAATTCCCCTAATGTACCACAAATATCAACCACCACACACTACCTACAAACCATATGTTTTGCCCATCTGTTCTGTTATCTTCAACTAAATTTATAGTATTTGGGCTATCGGAAGAATTGTCAAGCCTGAGCTGGGCAGGATTATAAAACCTAGGTGTTATTACACTTTAAAAGACATTTTCCCCTCCCCCTTCAACACCAGGCACTAGATTATACATTTCTCTTGCAGCCTCCTGGCTCTGGTACTACAGAGGATGCTATGCTTGTTCTCAGCTACAGTAAGTAGTAGGGCATCCCAACCCCCAACAAAAGAATAGTTCCTCTGCCTTTCTGATTTTGCTCTCTTCCCCATTCTTCACTCTAGGCAGGTTGAAGAAAGAGATGCCAAGGCTGAGGGTGCAGGATCACTTCTTAGGGTGCTGCAAACCAGTGAAGCTCACGTTAAGTCAGGAGAGAGCTCCTAGCTCTGCTTCAGGAAGGGTCAGCTCTCTGGGGCAGGGCTCCAGGAGCAACACTTAAATTCTCCAGCTGCTGAGCCACAGTTTCAAATTTGAACCATCAGGGGTTGTAGATCAGGGCTATGATCATTAAATGGCTGTGCAGGCAAAGGATTAGGGCAGGAGAGCAGCCATTTACTTCAAAAGCATATGTGCAGTGGATGTCTCCTTGGGAAAGAAAATGATGTGAACCCTTCCCACCAGACCAGATGCATCATAAGTTGGAGAACACTGTGCTCCTAATACAGAGCCTACTTCCACAGACTGCATGTTACTGCCACTGAGGAAGCCAACACCTTTTAAGTTGGTCTAAGAAAAATCACTTCTAAACACAGCCTGGAATGGCTCAGTCTACTTCTTCACTGCTAATCCTATACCCACTCTTTTGGGTAGAGCACAGAGGGAAACTGCTTGGAAAAAACTCAATTCTGGCTGTCAAGTCAAATAAGAGACCTCAGTGCTGACCCCTCCCCACCTTGTGCACCAGACTCTCCAGCTAGTGCATGGTTTGCAGCAGCTGTCTACCTCTCAGCACCTCTTTCCAGAACACAAAGTGACTTGCACAGCTCCAAAAGCTTCCTAGGAAGTCCACAAATAAGTACAGCGGGGAAGATTCCAGTTTGTTTCTTCACTGGCGTAGGATTAGGGTAAACGTAACGATTTTCCGCACAGAAGGTCTTTAAAGAGTGTGCAGAATTCCAATAGGTGTCTCATTAATGCCAAGTTGTGGAACACATGGTGCTGCACTCCTGCTGTCTGGTCCACCTGCCCAGTGCCAAGTGGTTCTCTCCAGTGCTGCCTCAACCTGCTGGCTGCCAGGTGATGTGTCCTGCTGCCCTGAGCCCCGCTGTGGAACCACTGCTGCCTTCACCATGTTCCCTCGTTTGCTTCAAGAGCTGATTTCTGAAAGGTGCTAAAGCTCAGCATCAACCCCTGGGAGAGTCCAGCTCCCCTTTTGCCCTTAAACAGCATGTGCAGAGGACATGCTGGCACAGCACCATGTCCCTTCTGCTTTCCAGGATGGATGGCAGATTGCAATGCAATTTTCCTCCCAGTGCCTCTGTATTCATGATTTCCACCTATTGAAATCAGCAGTCATTTCTGAGCCTGTCACTGTCATAAAAGAGGCAGATGAGTTTGGAAATGAGTGAGAAATGATGTCCCACTTTTACAAATATTGCCGCACACAACAGGGTTGTGGATATCCATTCAAACTGCACAAAGTTGAGGGGATGGGGTTTATTTTGATTATTGGGGTTTGGTTTTTTACAGACCTTTTCAGCAAAGGGAAAGACTTGCATTGTAAACACTCATGTACTGGAAAGGAAGGCTGGGCTACAGAGAGAGTCCTCACCTTTCCTTCTTGTCATATTCAATTAAGTCCAGGCAGGTAGAGCATCAGACACCCTAGAATGCCCTGGAGAGTGGTAAATCAGAGCATGGAGGCAATGTAAGAGCAAATCCCACTTCTAGGCAGTAATTTCCCTGGCTTTTACTACAAATAGAGCTGCATTCAGTGGCTCAGCAGCAATATTAAAAAAATAAATTTTACAATGAGTAGGAGGACTCTTAAGATGGTCTGCTCCTGATAAAATGTTTCCTTTTTAACCCTCCGTGAAAAATCAGGTTGAAAGAAAAAAAAAATTAAAAATATTCTATCCTTTTTCTTTAGACAGCAAGAAAAGAAATATCCATCTATAAATTGGAGTTTTTTAGCTTGAATTGTCACTGAAGGAAAAAAACTCCATCACTGCTTTACAAATGTCCCAAACTGAAATGCTTTGAGAAGTACAGAGCGGGTTTGTTTTTTTATTTGCTACAGGTATACCTGTATGGATATAATACAAAATATTTCAACACTTCTAAGCCAAAACTATTAATTGAATTTGATCCAAACTAATAGCTGTCTTTGCTTCAAAATGGCATTTGTAGCAAATGAAACTGATTAGGTAAAAATAATCAATTTTTTAGCCAAGTTGTTTGTCTTTTCATAGGTTTAAATTCAATGTTGCATTACAAACATACTAAGTTTAAAAAAGCTGTTCAATTCTTCAAATCTTTCTAAAATCTTGTTAGCAGGGTGGTCCTTTTTTCCTACACACATCCCCATAAATAGTTCCAAATATGATTCCAAACTCCATCCCTCATAATATCTGTGTAGGGCTGGTAAAATGCAATCACACAGGCAAGAGAAGAGATTTCTAAAAAAAGGAGTAATTCTACTCATCTTTATCCAAGGAAGTGGGCAGAGGGTTACAAAAATCTTCACATTTGTAAAGTTAAGAAATCTGACCTGGAACTGGCAAATGTGAATCCAGGAGTCCTGCAATGCCATTTGGACAAAGTCACTTTGAGAATGGAGCAGGGCATGGAAACCACCTATGTTTGAAGGAAATCAAAACTTTATTCCACAGCTAATCCAGGATTTCAGAAGTCCTTTTGTACATATGACATGATCACTGTACAGGATAAGCAAAGATAAAATCTTGCACAAGGTCAGGAAAGCAGGCCTTGGCACACCAGAGTTCAGGAGCAGGGCTGTGCTGCATTCATTCCCCTGCATGTGCAGGAGTGCACACACATGCATGTTGCACAGCTGCTGCCATGCTCGCTCGCTCACTCTGTTCACCTGAAACCTCCTCTTCTCACAATCACTGCCCCTGAGTAACACCATGTGCTGCCGATGTTGCAAGGCAGGATAGTCAGTCTGTGATCAACCAGCCAGCCAGAAAGAACAACACCACTGGGGATGTACAGTTTTGCCTTTTCCCACATTGAATGGGGCATTAACTTCAAAGTCTATGACCCTTTAAATCTTTAACAATAATTAATAGGAGAAAGATTACTAATATTTGTGTTTGCCCTTAAACCTGCTCTTGGGAGAGAAAATAAAAGCTCAAAGAAACTGACATTTTGTGTAAGCAAAGTCAACAATATTAGTTATTCCTGAATTAGTTTGTCCTAAATCTGGTGTTAATGCTTTACTTGGCCTTGTGCTCCCAAGTGCATTGCATTTAGCACTTCAGTTCCTTCAGCATGAAATATTTCACTGCATAGATCTCCCTGTGCTAACTAGAGCAACCTCAGGGCTGCAGCAATGCCTGCCAGTTGCTGTGGGCTACTGCAGGCCTAAGAAACTGTCACAGTCCAAGAAAATCCAGCTCACACCATCCAGTCCTGGATTCCAAGCCTTGAGTTTATGGCCTCCACAGTGTCC
The DNA here is from genome assembly GCF_903797595.1 of Erithacus rubecula. Taxonomy (NCBI): domain Eukaryota; kingdom Metazoa; phylum Chordata; class Aves; order Passeriformes; family Muscicapidae; genus Erithacus; species Erithacus rubecula. The sequence continues at coordinate 10,602,519 of NC_136659.1, forward strand.
CCAGAGCTGGGCTACTGGACCCTTGGTCCAACACACCAAGTGGGCTGATGCTTTCCTAGCCCAGAGGGAAGACTCACACTATCATCTCTAGGCACTGGCTTCAACACTGCCCACAGCAAGTCAACATTTCACTTCAGAAGATTTGTTTTCCTAAGACATAAATAGACTGATGAGGTTGGGTTTTTTTCCATCCATCAAGATCAATGTAACCTAGTCTAGAGTGTGGATTTACAAAACGATTTTAAGAGGACTCTGTGTTCATACCATCTCCAATGTGCCACCTCAGGGAAAAGTGTAAAAAATTGTAAATTTGCTCTTCCACAGCAACCAGAGGTCTGATAGGCAAAGCCAGGTTTCTTCCACCCTGTGTGTAACAGCCCTACCAAGAGACATATGTACGCATGCAAAGAGTTCAGAGTCCAAACCCATAAAAAAGACAAACTCCAGTTTTCCCTGTGCCACCTTTAAAAAGCCCACGGAAAGAGAAGTAGTAAAGTTATAATTTTTTTCCTAAGCTTTCACTGCAGATGCACATGGGGCCACTTTAAATGCCGCCATACTCACCAGATCCTGGCATTGCTTTTTGCATACCAGTATGCTAAGCCAGGTCAGCAAATTCCCTCTAATGCTCACTCTTGAGCTAGGGACAGCAGGCAGTGAGAATTTGTTCAAGTCTCCTGCGAAGATTGTGGGGAAGTTAGGAAATACAGGAATGCCCTGTAGTAACGAGAACTTCATATCCAGCTCTGCTGAGAGCTCTGAAAGCACAATCTAGAGACATGCCAAGACAAGTGGAGCCTGGGCCAGAAAGCATGGAGCTAGCAATAGTATTTCGTGCTCTCTCTGTCCCCTGTTCAGGAAAATTTTCTACCACATTCAAGAAGAGGATAGGCCCCAGGATTCAGAAAATAAACACTGCAGTCCAGCCCATGTATCAAAGATGTCAACTTCCTTTGGAATTCTCAGCCAACAGATTTTTTATGTTATTGTTGCCCTATTGTAGGCATCACTTGATGCCAAGCTGCCATTTAAAGGCTATTTAAATTACTGTAGGAAAAGAAAATTTAAATTAGATTTTGTCCCATTTCAGATTCCTACCAATCAATAATGCAGCAAAACTGAGATGAAAATGAATGTCCCTTATTTCAGGAGAGTCCACTGCAAGGGCCTGATCCAAAAGCCACTAGGGAGTTAATAGATTACATTCTTAACAAGTTTCAGATGATCAGTCATTTCCATCAGTCATTTGCAGAGATGGGAATGAACTTCAAAGAGTTTGATGTAGTACTGAACTTCCAAGGCTTTCTATCTGAACATCCTGGGACTTATAGGTATGTTTCCAATCATCTGCAGATGCAGCCTGCAATGAAAGGAAACCAAACCCTAAAGGCCCAATATTTTGCAGGCAGTGAGGTAAAAAAAAAAAGTGTTTTGTTTGCAGGAGATGGTCAGTTCATTCTCCTACTGATTCTTATCAGGTACTCACACAAGCCGGCAGTGAACCACAAACAGGAGCCAAATTACTGGAATTTAATGGCTCATTCTCCAAAACACGTACTGGCTTATAAAGATACACTGTGTTCTCATTCAGTGCTAATTTACTTTACAATAAACTTATTGTGACTTGTATTCCCACTTCAAAGAGAGTTTTTATGTGGCAACTGGGAGGGGCATAAGTGGGAGTTTTCCTCTGGTGAATAAAATAAAGATACAGTAAGGTGAAGGAAAAAAAAAGCTCAGTAATTATCCTCCATAGGGTGTAAGGCTATATAATCACCATGCCTCAAATTATTTGCAGACATGTCAATGTTTTTGAGAGAAATAAAAGCTTTCAGAGGATAACACACCTGTGCCACGGGTAATTGCCTTCACTCGCAAAACTAGAACTACCCAACAGATGTTTACTCCACCACACACAGACAGCAGGGAGCAGTAGGAAAACTTTACCTCTTTGAGAAGTGGAAAATTATTAAGCCCACCCTAAACTGGTACAAAGCAGCTTTGCCTATACCTCCTCCTCAGGCAGCTGCTTCAGCCAGGGAGTTGCTCATCCTTGACAGGATAAGCCTGGATGCGAGTGAGCCCAGAGGCTGCCTGTGAGGCAGGCAGGGCTCAGAGGGGACTGGAGAGGTACACCTGCACATGGGAAGGTGCCAACAGCCAGGGACATGCAGGGAGAGCAGCCTCGAAGGGCACAGGGAAGAGGCAGGTGCAAGAGAGCTCCAGCAATCCTACAAGACTTCATCACTCCTGCCACAGAGTCCTGGCAGCAAAGGTGCTCAGTGACTGCTGAGGCATGACCTGCCCACCCCACCAGAACAACTTGGATCCAGCAGCCTGAACTTAAGGCAAACTGACACTTCAGCAATTTTTGAGCCACGGTCCAGGATTTTCCAGCATGGTTTACAACCCCACTCCAGCATGTCTGGCTGGGCTAGACCTGACACAGCCACACAAGACTGCATGACATTGAGGGATGGATTTCTAAATGCACCTGGGACGTTACTCCCACTGATTAAGCTCCAAAAACACAGTGTGAATATCTGTAAATAGCTGGCTCTAGTGTCTCCCCTTTCTGTTATTAATATGCCCATAGCAAAAGCATTTTGCTCTCCTTTTTCCTCCTAAGCAGCCGCAGATTCCTTTCACAGCATCACTTGATTCAATGCAAACACCCCTGTAGAACATCTCCCCAACCTTACCAAAAACTTCACTCTGGAAAAGCAACCCAACAGAAGAACTGTTTGTAGGATGTTGGAAGGGACAAGGTCAGCCTGACTTCTACCCTCTAGGCTACAGTTGCCTGGAAAAATGCTGACTAAAACAGTTTTTCTTGAAAAAGATCAATATAATTTTGTTCAAACCAAAATGTTTGGGGAAACATGTCAATTATAATAAAATCGTAATGGGGAAAAGAGCCCAAACATTCCACTGCAATCATATCATAGAGTTAATGCTACAGTAAATATTTACATTGACCCTTTGTAGCCATGCACTCAATATTTAATATGACTATTACATTTAATATTAAAACTAATAGAACAATTTCTGGGGAAATAATCAACATTTCCCTGAGTTTGCTTAACACAAGATGCTGAAATTTTAATTTTTCACTTCAATTGCAAGTGAACTTTAATTTTTAAACACTTAGACTTCCTGCCAGATAGGAACTTTGGCTCCTTACCACCAACAGTCCAAGGTCAGAGTAGCTCATTAGAACTGCTGGTACACCTCCAGCCTCTTGCTCCTGCAGGAGCCACTGGGAGGTGGTGCACCAAACAGGTTGTCACAGGGCAAAGCTGCTGCAGCACAGAACTGACACACTCAGCTCAAGTGAAGAGGCAAAGACAGCACTACTGGCCAGAGCCTTCCCTCTCCCCAAGGGTCTGCCAAATGGCCTCTCATCATGTAGGGGCTACTGCAGATATGTGTTTGACCACTACCATTTTTTCATCTCTTGCCCCAGCTTGTCAGTCTGTCCCTGAGGATACTATCATTTCCTTCTAACTGGTGAACAGCCAGTGATCTCCATCTTGCATATGTCACACACATTATTAAAAACAGCCGCATTTCACCCAAGTGCACTGGGAGATCCATCATTCAAAGCAGCATGTTAGGTCCCAGACTCAGCAGCACAGGCCAGGAGTGTGATGGCAGCCACCACCTCTGAGTGTGTTACACCCACCATGTGTGATACCTGCTTCATCTGCTGCTCATTTGTTTGATTGCTCTGCAGCTGAACTTCTTGCAAATTGAGCTCCCCAAATAGGGAGCTTGTTGCTGTGCACCACAGCTGTACCATGTGTCATTAGAGAACTTTGCCTAAAGAAGAGGTTTCAAAATGTTTTGCAGAGTTGCTAATTACCTTTGTTAAGTACAGCATTCACTTAAGCTTATCTCTTGCTATATAAAGTCTATACAGCTGTATATACATATGTCTCCACTATCATCACTTAGTCTAGCAAAATACAAAATCCTAGAAGTCTCTGTTTCCTCCCTTAATGGTGGGCATGGAAAGGTGCTTAACTTGAGGCATTTAAAGCATGTTTAGAGTAGTCTTTGGAGCCAACTACTTTTTTATTTCTCAGAGCCCATCACTCCTCTTCCTTGCCTTCTGGCAATTTTGTGAAATGCCAAATGCACTGCCTGATATAACCAGCCTCATTTTTCATCAGAAATGCTCTAACTGATCCTGCTTTGCACATGGAGCTGGTACTAGATGGTCTCAAGAGGGCACTTCCAGCCTCACCCACTTTCCTCCACAACAAAACCAAACCAATGTGGGAGAAAAATCTGAACAACAAAACATTGTCACTTCCCAAGGAAAACACCCTCCTCTTCCAGCTTCATTCACAACCTGCTGCTGCAGCCTTTTCCAGAATACTTCCTAATGCTTCATACAGTTGAAACCTAATGCATTATCTATCAGCTGGATGCAACTGGGGATCTTGCCAAAATATTTAACAGGTGTCTTGCAATATTTGTCAAGCATCTTACAGCATCAACTGTGCGTCAGGTGAATCTGGGAGAATTTTAACTTGCATTTGTTTAAACCACACTGGAAAGCTGTCCCATTTATTTGAGTGGGTTGTACATGCTTAAAAGAGAAGCCCAGTGCACCAGAAAAAAAAACCAGCCAGAAACTGGGAAGCAGTTGACAGTCTTTTACTCTAAACTCTCATAATTTTTACCATTCTATTTGGTGTGTCCAAGTTTACCAATAGGGTTTGAGAATATTGATATTATCAATTGAGAATGTTTTTGAACATTATAATGTAAATAATAATATAGTAAATAAATAATAATTAAAATGTTTTATAAAAACATAATAATTAGCTTGGCCTTATTACTGTCATTTTTGTGAATTGCACAGTACACATTATAAAATCTTCCAACTGGATTAGGAAACCTAAGACTTAAAGGAGGTTGAATAAGATGTAGGTGATTTCCTGGTTTTTACAGGGTAATATGTGCAGCTTCTTTTCTCTCTTCTCTTGCTTCACCAAAGGACTGTGACTACACTGAGATCCTAGAATTCTAGTACCCTAGAGGGGATTTCTGACCAAACTGCACATGTATAATCCAGTTCTGCTTTGGCTATGGTACCTGTTTTACTCTGCAAATACCTCCACACTACCTTAGACACTTCTGAAAAAGACAAGTCTCTTACAGGCAGTATAGATGCCCTCCTTGGCATTCCAGCTGCTTGTGGGTTCAGTCAGGTTGTCAGTTTAGACATGAAAATTAGTCTGCAACACCTTACACTGACCATAAAATCATATTGCACATTATTTACCTTTCCATCTGCACTTCCCACAAACCACAACAATCTACAGGAAGCAGGCCTTAATACTTCCAATGCATCTTTGCCTGACAGCTCTGTTACTTAAATACAGTCTCTAATTCCCACTTGGTGCCCTCCAGTCCACTCTCCCTGCTGGCACAGAGCTGCCCAACCTGCTCTGCTCCCTGCCAGCACCCATGGGCAGTCATGGGATGTGATGGCAGGAAATTGAGGCAGTGAGTTGCCACAGGCAGCAGAAGGAGCTACTCAGACACTGACACAGCTTCACTCAGCATCCACTTGGATGTTTGGGTGAACAGAGCTGCATTGTGCTTGGGCTTTTCTTGCACCTGCTCACCCTGTGAAGCAATGGTTCTGTTTTGTTTTCCCCCAGGAAGACACATGCCACTGTTTGTGTGGGATGGAGCAAAGGCTTTTGCATTCCTGTTCAGGCAGCTCACCCTGGCCTGACACTGTTATGAACCCCACACTTCTGTTGTTGGTGGTCCTCTATGACCTTGACCTTACATTATTCCTGTGCCATTGGGGTGGCTTGGCCTGAGCAGAGGAGCAGAAAATTCCTTACTCTGGCATATGAAAGGGGAGACTTAAATGAGTTGCTACTGATTCTTCTGCCAGCACTGGACTGAAGACAGCAGAGCACACAATCAAAAGGACTTTGCATGGACTTCCTGCTGGGAGCTGCAGTCCAGGGAGCACAACTTTCCACAAGAGAGAACAGGCAATTGCTGTATTCAGGTCAACTTGCTGTCTGTGCTCCCATGTGCTACTACTACATTAAGGGTCCTAAGAAGCTGCTGATAATGAGGGTGTGTACACTCATGCTCTTCCTTCAGCAGCAGCATAGAAATACCCTGAGATATCCTGTGCCTCAGTTTATCTGTAAATATAGCCTATCTAATCATTTCCCTATACCTCACTTACAGCTGAAAGGCACTGAAATAGCAGAACATGAAGGGTGTAGGAGTACAGCAGTGACATGTTCTACAGCTGACTCAGGAACTCCAGGTAAAGGTGTGAACCACCACTGATTGAAAGAAGTACCTTACATCAGACCTATCGCTTCAGACTAAAAAGAAAAAATAAATAACAAGAAGAAAAATAGAAAGGTGTTAATGCTAATAGAAACATCACCATCTTCTAATGCATTTTCCACTTCCACAGAAAGTTTTATGTAACATTAATGTCAGTGATATGGGAAACAGGTGTTCTTTCTAGGAGAGGTCCAGCAGCAAAGGCAATTTGTGTCTCTGCCATTTAAAATGACATGTTGTCTGCAGGAGAAGAAATGAGAGCTATTAGATGAACATTTATTTGCTGCATTTTTAAATTCTGCACACTGTATCAGAAGACACCTTAGTCTACCTGGGATTCTGGTGTCAAGTATGGAGTCTGCCAGTTAATGAGTTACTTAATAGCTCATAAAGCATCCCTTAGACTCCCCTCAAATTATAACCATTCCCATGCATCAAACCAAGAAGCATTGATCACACACTTACAAGCATTTTCCATATTAAACATCAGAAAGCAAAAGAAAGATGGTGCTAAATTCTTGATACTTTTTGTTGTGGGGTGGGAAGACTGGCATCCTGTCCATGTGCTGGGGGATAGATCCTTCCAGGCTAACATTTTATTTGATCATTAAAATGTGGAGAGACAACTATACGGTGTAATCATCCCATAATACTTCAGCACCAGGATTCTAATACTTTATATCAGTATAATAGTGAGCTAAATCAAGACACAGTTTCTCTTTTCCTGGACAATAGGCACAGCCCTCGGCAGCTCACACAGACTGCAGCAGGAGTGGGACAGAAGCTAAGCCTGGTTTCCTCTGGATCAAAGGGCACTATCCATTGGCACAATAACCTCAGCTAAAGTGTCTGGATGGACTTTGAAATATGGCAGAAAATGTGAAAGTTTGCAAATTAACTTTTATGTTCCACCCCATTCGGCTGGTGTGAAGTGCATTAAATGCTACCATGGAGTGTGTCAGAGAGGGTACTGGATGGAGAGCATTTAATGTGAACATCTGTACTTACAGGGTCACTGGCAACAGCAGTGGTTATCTAAGTGACTGACAAACCAAGCCTCCAGCTCAAAGGTTACTATTTAATTTGCATCTGTACTATTAACATGTGTTTCTTTCCTCATATACAAATCCTCAGTAAGAAACCTATTTAAACTAGAGTATCTGATCAATAGTGGAATATAATGTAGCCATAAACTATAAAAAGTATTAATGAGAATTTGAAACTATCTAGCATGTACTCAGAAAGCTATCATGCTGCACTAAAAGGTTTTATTCCAGAAGACGTCAGGTCTAAATGAGTATTCCACATGTAGTGGCTTATGGATATGCAATGTATGCCTAAGGTAATAAGGAATGAAGTCTTAGCAGGAAACATAGGGCATTTACCGGAAGAAGGTTTTCACAGACAACTGTGATTTCAACTGTTTTCAACATTAGAATTATAAAATACTTCAAAAATCAACATTTCTTCATAGTGCATGCTTGCTATACTTAACAGATTCAGCACTGCATGCAAAGCACATACCATACGTGATGCCTGCCCATGAGCAAGTAGCTTATCTGTAAATACATATTCTCTGAACACATGCACTGTACCTGTGCTTACAGCCACAGTTTGCAGCATTCAATGTTCCTTAACTTCCTGAGAATCTGTGGGCTGTTTTAAGAGAATTAAATACCCTTTTCAGTAATAATCTCTCCTTCCCCAGAGCCTTCTGGAGAATTTTGTTGTTGTTTTTTGATCATTTTTGCTGCCAAGTGCACACAGTTAGAGCTGTATAAGGTAGCTTTTGTCTTCCACAAGAACAAGCTTCATTGACCCAAGAACCTCCAAGGCAGTGTCACTTCACTTATGTTAGTATGCATGGCTGTGCTGCTGGAGCTGCAGAGAAGGCCTCCAGAGCTTGGCATTTCAGCATGATGCCAGCAATGACATCATCTGTCAGTGAACCCTTGGAAGAGCCTCACAAGTTTGGATTGGGCTGAGCAGATCTGGACAGGTGCTGATGTGTGGTCAGGCCGAGCCTTCCAGGAGCAAGGCAGAACATTGTCCCACCACAGGCTCATGGAGCACAGCGTGGCCCTGGAGCCTCAGTGCACCCACTTGGCAAACTCATTCCTCTGCTACAGCTCCCAGGAGCCACTTCTTGCTGCTTCTGCCTTTTGCAGAGTGAAAGGGGCAACTGAGCTGGAGGAGGCCTGCAGAACCTCCCTGTGCAGGGGGACACGTGCCAAGGAAAGAAGCAGGTTGACTTTAAAAGTGTCACGATGCATTTAACTAAACTGACAGAACAGGAAGAAAGAACAGAAAAGCAAACTCAAGGCAAACTGCATTTGATCTGGAAATTATTAATATTTGAGACAATAAAGGCAGACCCCCTGAATACTATTTGCATAGAATCCCTCCTCAGAGCCAAACCACACTTTAAAGCACTTCATCTCAAAAGAGCTCTGCCGAATTGAAACTGAACTACTACCATGACTAGAGGGTTTTGGTGCCAGAAGATGTCAGATTGAACACGAAACAGAAATTTCATTCTTTTGTGCCCTCCATAAATATTAACAACTTGACACCCCATAATGAAAGCAAAATGCACTTAAGCACGGGCAGAAAAACCAAACTAGCCAACCATTCTTCTGTTAGGATTACAATTGGAAATTAGCTGTAGAGGTCAGAGTTTTCCAGCACCACTGTAAATTGGGATTAACTCCACGGACATTGAGAGCACAAGAGGAGAATTTGGCCTTGCATGGTGCAAGAGGATTGCAATTCCATGAAATAACCACCCCATCTTTCCAGCCCTTAGCTGGATGGAAGCAGCTGCCAAATCCTTGACTACCAACTGGTCTCAGCCCACGCTCATGGCCAACAAGCAGAGGAGGGAAGTGCTGCACAGGGGGCCACAGCACCTCACCAGCCTCCTCAGGACCCCTCCTGAAGAGACCCAACACTCATCCTGGGCAAGAGGCAAGAAGTGACAGGAAAAGCACAGCAGCCACAACTGCGTGCTGCAACACATTGCTTTGATACACTTTTCTCATGTATCTGATAAAAGCATCTGAGTGTCTTTAAGCAGGGGGGGGGAATAAAAAGTACCTCCATTCAAATCAGAAAATAATGTTTTTGTATTGGTCTCCATGTCCATCAGAAAAAGGACACTTCCTCTAGGCAAGAACTTCCACTCTTCAAGACATGCAAGAAAATACTAAATACATGGGGAAAAATAAACACATAGTTCCCTCTCCACACCACCCTACCCCCCCCCCCCCCCCCCCCCCCCAAAAAAAAAAGAAAGAAAGAAAAAAAGGCAAGAAGGTAAATCCGAATCAGACTGGAATATCTGGAATATCTGTTTAAAGTCTAGGGACCCCAGTAAACGGCTCTGTGGAGAGATACTTCTGCAGAGTCCCTAAAATTGTCTGTGATAACAGCCATTGCCATCCTCCTAGCTTCTTCTTTAGCACAGTCTTGGAAACACTGACCTCAGCCATCAAACACCTTCTGTAGAAATCTCAGACCCTCCTGAAGGGAATCCAGCCCTGCCTGGAAAGTCCTACTGTCTCCTACTGAAATAAATTGTATTTTCATGCTCCAGGAAATACAAACTGTGGGTGTACCCCCTTCAAGGGTTAGAGCTCTGCAATGTTCCTAATCTCTAAATTGTATAGGTAATTTTATTTTACTTTGCTGATAGATCAGGAATGTATTTTGTAGAATCATTTACTGATTGCCCATTTAATTCCTTTTGAAGCGTTTTCAGAAAGGCAGGGAAAGGACAGGGACATTTCCTATATTGTCTTTCCTCCACTTGCACCATTATGATATTTGTTCTCAGGTGTTTGAATATCCTCTCCAAGTGAAAGAGGATGTTGACACTCTCCCTCTGGCTCCTGCTAAGCACCACTGCCTTTACTGCTCCCTGGCAGCTGCTTTAGGGGATGTGCAGGAGCAGCTGCTCTAGGAGCGCACAGGGGAGCGATGACCTTTGGCAGAGGTAACTCAAACCAATGCTTCTAGAAGGGGCCACAAGCCACCTCTTACACCATCCCCCATCTAAAACTCCTGCCACAAAACTGCTCTGAGCTCCCCCAGATGCCTGTACAACACAGCCTCCAGTGTTTGACCTGTGCCAGAAGGAATTTCACCAGGTCAGCCTCCAATTATTTAAGAGCATTTTGATGAGGTTGTGCAGATATTTTACTGCATGGTCAGCAACAGTACAGGTGAGGCGCTTCTACCCTAACCCCAGCCACTGGATCCTTGTCCTATCCAGCTGATAATACTGCCCTTCCCAGGGCTCAGGTTTATTTGATCCAGCTTTTATGTAAAAGCACATAAAAACAATATAAACACTTTTATATAAGGGACAAATGTGTATGTTTAAATTAGCTCATTCCACAAACATAGGCTATTGAACAGCCCTATCTGCACATGGGGAAGGCAGTGATGGCCAGGTGCATGTGTGGGAGAAAGGAAGGATGAAGCAAGGAGGAAAAAATGGGAACGGCTGAGTACAACATGAGGATATCCAGAGAAGGAAAGAAGACAGACCCTCTTGTGTCTTAGCCACAGATGGGGTTGACCTGTGTCACTACTGCTAAAGCTGGTGTGGAGTGGAAAGGCAATTCCAGGGCTGTGGGTGGGGATCCTGCAATCCCACCACCATCAAGCTTCACTCCTCAAGGGCTTTCTGCAAGATTCTGGCCCTTGGTAAGCCTGACATTCACCTGAGTGTGTCTGGCAGTCCTGTGGGCTTCCTATGCTGTGACAGCCATAGCATTTCACTGGGAATGAACAGAAGTCTAAAAGAGTGGAAAAAGAAGAAAAAGATCAAAAAACCAATCAAAAAATCCTGGTGCACCTCCCTGCCATCTGCTGACATGTAAGTGGCCTGTCCAGAGAAAGGTTTATAGAAGCCCTGAGAGTGGCCAGACCCCAAAGTTCTCTGGAAACACTTCATGACTTTGACTTAGATATGTCATTTCAGTCTGAAATAGATTTTCTGAAACAGGCTAAAGGTGAAATAGAAAGTTAGAACTTCCAAGGTGACATCCTCAGCTCTGACCAGGAAGGCAAGATGGCAGGTACTCTAGGGCAGCAGGGCTACACCAGAGCAGAAAACTCCTCCTCTTGAAAAGGAAAGATACACTGAGACAGAATCCATAAATATTCAATGCCTGGAGTCTGCTCTGGATAAAAACCACAGGGAATGCCCTCAGGACTGAGTGTAATGCTCTATATTTTAATGACACATATCCCCACATTGTTAAATCTGTTCTTTGCTTAGGTACTGATGCTAACGTGTGGACTAGCTGAGCACTCCCTTGGAAAACCTGTGGCATTACATACCCAAATATTGAAATATTGGTCCCTTAAGTCCCACAGGACTCATCTCAAGAGCTTATTCTCAATTCCTATACATCTTCACCTTTATGTGTGTACTTAAAATGAGGGAATGCCACTGGATCATATTATGAATATCACTGAAATAGATATACTAAACATGCTTGTCCTGAACTGGCCTTAGACAATCCTAGCTTTTTACCAGAGAAAATTTTAGTTTGTTTTTTTTAAAAACCTTTAAAATATACATAGTTAAATTATTCTGTTAAGCCTTTTGATATGTATTAAGGCTGCCATATTAAAAAAAAGTCACAATGTTGCTAATTTAATTTAAACCAGCCATGAAAACAAAAGACTTAACTACAGTGCAGTTAATAACTTCAATTACAAAAAAAAGAAATAAACAACAACAACAAAATCTACACAACAACAAAAAACCAAAAAATCCCAAACCAACTAGCTGTTTACATGTTTTATACAAAGACTTTTCCTGGCCCCTTTTAGCTGTCCATACAATACATTGTTAAGTTAACACTTAATAACACCAGCTTAATATATAACAGAGGGAAAGTGCACTGCAGCCTCATTTGCTCTATTTAGCAAGTCCTATTAAATTCTGGTTTTCTCCCTCAGAAGATTGTAAATATACCAATGTTCACCTTTGAGAATGAAAGTCTAAAGTGCAACATAATATGGGCTTGACAAGTAATTTGTGACCCTCAATTTGAAACCACATTAAAAATACCTATTCTGCTAAATGGGAGATCCAAGGCCAACTGGAGCATGAAGCAGAAGAGGGCATAAGTTGCCATTTCCCTTATTTCCTGAAGCCTGAGAGCCCAACTGAGAGCCAGGCTGACTGTGACACTACAGGCAAGCCTTGGCTTCCAGAGGAATATCACCGTGCAGGCCGGCACATGCCAAATCCCCAAAGAAAGAAGTGTAGGAGAAGAAAATACATTCTGGCTAGGACTTCAGCAGAGGTATGGTTCTCTTGTCAATAGTTGGTGGAACACCTTCAAATAGATGAAAGAACTATAAACAAAGCTACAAATATGTCTGGGTTTGAGTACCAACAAAAAAAGCAGAGTTCCTGCTAGTGCATTCCAGACAGCACTGACTGACACAATATGTGGGTTTTGGGTGTTCTTGAGGGTGGTGGTACTGTGTATCAGCTCCTTTTCTGGAGCCCAAATTCTTTCAAAGGATATTTTATTACAAAGCACTTAGTGCCTCAAAGCCTTGCCTGAATTCCCAGACAACACCAGCACCCTCAAACATGAAGTTCCAGGTCCAGCTCTAACATGTATACATTTTTACCAGTTGTTCAAGGTATAATGTAATTAATTATAACAATTCAGCAGCAATTGAGCATGCATTTTACACAATATTATAATAAACATAAATGAAGATATAGTTTCTTTCTAAACCCCAAACTTTTTTGTGTTATGTTCTAAATGAGGAAAATTGATACAGCTGCAACACTACTAGGGCTCTCCTGCCTCTTACTGAGGTTTGGCTAGTAGAACAATATCTTTATTAGGAAGAGCAGAGAAAGCCCCTGTGTCCTTTTCCTCCAGGTGGCTATATTGTAAATGCAACGTGAATCTATAGCTACTCCAAACAGAGAAATATAAAACATTTCTAGCTTTGATTCTCCATCACCAACCTGCACTTGGCAAAGATGGTGAATGCCTGAATCATGCAATTCAGTTCAGGGCAGACACCCAAGATCACTGGGGACCTAAGTCCAGCAGGGTGCATTGCCCAGGCTAATTATCTGCAAAAGACTAAGGCAGCTCAGCTGCTGTCCCACTGCTGTCTTGTTCCAGTGAGCTGCTCTGTGCATCTGTTCAAACCCCAGCCAGCCTGCAGGTCAGGCGTGCTGTAACTACAGCACACACGAAGCAAAACACAGAGACAACAACTGCAAGCTCTCCCTTCAGAAGGCTATATTGAGTTTGGCTGGGATAAAGTTAATTTTCTCCATCATAGCCTTATCATGCTAAGTTTTTGATTTGTGTTGAAAGCGGTGTTTTCATTGCACCCTGACATCCCTGCTTACTCACTCCTACTAAATACAGGCCTGCTGCAGAAGAGCTGCTCCAGCTAGAGCATCTCAAAGGATTTGTTTGCCTGAGATTCCCAAGTGTCACCTTGTGAGGCTTAACCCCCTTTGTAGGTGGTACCAGTAAAAGTCACCTCCACTCCCCCATACATGCAGCACTTACACTGTGATCCAGCTCTCTAGACACTGTTTCACACAGCATTTAGGGATGCTGTGGATTTCGTAAGATGCTGATTATACACAGCTGCAGAAGACATCCAACTATAATATTGATACAGGGTAGATCACAGGCATGTAAATTTGCAGAGAAATTCCATAATCAATTGGCATCCAACATTACATCTTGCTGGCCCTTCAGAATCTCTGTCAAATGCATAATTGGGAGTTTTAGTTAAAAGACTACCCTCAACTTTGTAAAGAGCTAAAGATCAAAAGTCTGCAAAAACTGAAGAGAGATGAGGTTTGTGGTGTCCTTTATACACTATGAATGGTGGCCACGTACTAATTACAGGTCTCTTACAACTGCACATCAGGCAGTTTTCCAGACTTGTATCTCCACTACAAACAAAGCCAAACTGCAACTTATCAGACCCTGTTCACTTTGCCCCACCTGGAGATGTTTCAACACCTCAGCTCCAGTTCTGAGGAATTCTAGCATTTTATACTTCAGGCATTGAAGTTCTATAATGGATAAACTGACGAGTTTCTTGCTCCTCCTGGACGTTCACCAGAGCAAAACTTATCTTGAAGAAGCTAAATGAGCAACACAACCCACATCAGTAGCACCAACACAGCAGAGGTGATCATGCTATTCAGAGTGCCTGCATTTGGGGCCAAGGGGGCTGAAACCCAAGTGGGCCACCTCCCAGCTGCAGGGGCATTCAGACAATTTGCAGTTGCCAGCTTTTGGCATGAAGAATTGTGGAGAAACATTTAAAAGGCAGAAGAAGCCAGAACAGTTGCAGAGACTGGTGACTGGATCATTCCCTGATGTAGGTGGACAACATAAGAGTTGCTTCTTTGAGCCTGAGCTCTGTCCCCTTCCTGCTAGGTAGTCCCATGAAAGAGCTCACTGCTGACTGTAGCATTACCTGCTTGAAATACACACCTTGGAAGCAGGTTACTTCTCCCATCTAATTTATTCTTTTGCAACTATTTACAGTTCCATTGCCTAGGCACCCAGTAGAAAAGAAAGGTAGAGATTTACCCTGTAAGACTTCAGTGGATTTTTCCCTTTCTCTCTCCTAATTCTCCTCCCCATGTTTTCCCAAGGCTGGAAACACAGTGTTATGCATAGGCTCTGTCCCTCAGGTGCTGCTCAGTTAGCTTCCCTGCACAACCCTTACCAATTAATTACCAGTCAGTCATTAAAAGATGGATGACAAGGAGGGATTCCTCACAGTTGGGTTGGAGAAAGCAGGGGCTGCAGTACAGCACTCACTGGTAAGCAGCACATAAAACACCCAAGAGCAGCACTAGGACATTGGACAAGGCCCATTGTTTGAGCTGAATCTGATTTGGTAAAAACCAAAACATGTTTCATGCTATGGCATCTTCAGGTTGGTGGACAGCTGCAACAACTCTGAACTGTGTTTGCCTTTCCTCAATTCTATGGTTGGAGCACCAGAGAAAAGGTCCTTCTGTGAGAGCAGAAATCTTGATGCATTTTGCAAGTTGCCTGATGTCACACAAGGGAATGCACAGGAGTAATTTCTAATGGCTGTTGAACCTCCAGAACTTACACAAAGTGTGATTTTCTCTCTACACCCTAAAACATGTCTACCTTTTGCTAACAGTGATGTTTAGAGAGGTGTTGGCAGCTCATGTAAACTTCAGGTGCTGTTTGCAATGAACTCCAAAGGTGTCTCTGAAAATATTTTTGTTCAGTTGCCTTTCCAGATAGCAGAAATCCTAAATTCTCTGCATTTGGCACTGCATAATGTGTAAAAGAGACTGAATCCTAATGCACAAAACAATTACTATACGTTCATTTACCAGTGGAAATTACATAATAACAGTTGCTAATTCACCAATATAGGTAAATTGCTAATTCTGAAGCTTATCTCTTCTCTCTTGGTTCACTTTGGTCCACTAAACCCTATGCATTTGTGAGCTGCTGAGTAAGGATCCACAAAAGATTCTCTCAGAAAAGCAGTGCCAAATTTCAGTCAGTATCCACAGCTCTCCAGAAAACTAAGAAAAGCCACTACTCGACATTAATAAAGAGGAGAGTTGAGTCTGTGTAATCAGGGCTCATATTACATATTACTATGTAAACTAAACCTACTGTCTATAACATAGATATATCAAGAGCCTATAGTTCTGGCCACTGCATGTTTGGAGATATATAGGTTTAGATTTTAAGTATTTATAGAGCAAAACTAATCCCACTTAGGAGCCAGAAAATTATTATAGGCAAGAGTCTTTCATATCAGAAATCTTTCACATATTTGCTATTACATGAATCCTCCAGAACATATTCTAGCAGAAATACTTGGCACTGTTAGAAAGCTCCAATCTACTTGCTCAGTTTTAAAAATGAGTTAAGATTGCAAGGCTAGAGATGCAGTCATATCCCTGAATATAACCTGAGATGCAGACAAGCCAGTAGTGGGAGGACCATTTATACTTAGTGACTAGGTTGTCAGCGTGAAAACCACACGTGGGTTGTAAGTGTAGGGTTGGCTGTGTTTAGCTTTTTTATATTTGCTGATTCAACTCTGACAATCAAGGGATGTTATTGCTCAGTTTGACTAAGCAGACAGTTTTGTTTGCCTTATCTCAATCCATTTGGCTGGTAACTAGGCCTGACAAGAAGCACCAGCATTTTCTTTAAAGATCATCTTCTCTGAATGCAACCTTGCTTGTCTTCACCACCCTTGACACCAGACACATGCAAGAATGACTCCAACTATGTCCTCTTTATGCCACACAAAGCCAGAACTAAAGGCACTTGGCCCACAGGAAGGACTAGTATGCTAGTGTCAGTCATGAAATGCACTGCCAAACAGATCAACACTCTGGGGTTTTCTGTTTCAGAACTGTTTTTAAAAAGTGCTCATTAAATGCCAAAACACTTCACACCATGGTTTTCTTCAAGCCTGGCTGTATGACACGTGTTGACCTTGCCCACAGTTATTGGTCACTATTAATCAGAAACAGCTCCTCTTCCTTTTCCCCTTCCTTCAGGAAACCTTGCTCTTAAGCAGTTTTGGTGCCATTTTTGGAGAGGCAGTTCAAAAAACTAAGGACTAGAATTTTTTTTTCTTTAAAGGTCTAATGCTATTTTGAAATTTTATAAGCAGTCAGAAGTGACATCACTTTTCTAACATATGTTCTTAAGCATAAGTGGTGGGAATTTCAAAGCACGTTCAGCACTGGTCTTTTTTCTTTTCCAACACAATCAATACTCAAACTTCTATTGACCCTAGCAGCAACTAAATTCAGCATATACTGTAAATAAAGTAATTAAGGAGTTTGATAAAACCTTCAGTCCTGGGTTTCAGGATTAAGGGCAGCATAGGACTCTCCATGTTGCTCCTCTTCTCCCATTTGTGGCCAGCACCATCTGGGCTGCTCAGATGACGTGTGACTGTGCAGCAAACAGACGTGGTCAGGGCTACAGAAGTCGGGTTGCCCGCCTGAGCCCTCCTGCCTTCATAAGGCTCTCTCACCTTCCTACACAGTATGAAAAAATAATAAGGCACTGTTTTGATAGAGGCAAAATGGTTGTTCAAATACTTCTGCTAATTTCACAAAGATGTATGATAATGTTTCACATATGGCTCTGTGCCTTTTAATAACAGAAATTGAACACACATTTCAAGACACAAGTTTCGTTGATACGGTGCTGATAGTCCAGAGTAACTGTTTGCCTTGTGGTTTTAATTATTCTAAAGACAGCCCTGGGATCATTTACCCAGAGCTAATGGGTTTACGGGCTCTTTAAGAAGCATGATAAGCCCACAGATGTGGCAGGGAATGGCAAAGGGGTCAGAGCCACCGTGGGGGCCCACACTCTGGAGGATGAGGAGGTCACAGGGAAGGGTTTATCCAGCAGCCTCCGGCCTCTTAATTATCACATGGCCGTTAGGATAGCTGTGTTCTGTGTAAACATCCCTGTTTTCTCTCCAGGGGACTCTGATCTGGAGAGCACAGTCCACAGCCTCGAGAGCCGCTTCCTGGCTCTGCGGCAGTACACCCACCCAAGGATAAGGCCGGAGCGCTGGTCCTGAGGGGGCCCGGCTCCCTGACCCTGCCCTGAGGGGTTCCCTGATCCCCGCCCTGAGGGGGGCCCGGCTCCCTGACCCCGCCCTGAGGGGCTCCCTGACCCCGCCCTGAGGGGGGCCCGGCTCCCTGACCCCGCCCTGAGGAACTCCCTCGCCCCACCCTGAAGGGTTCGGCTCCTTCACTCCTCCCTGAGATGCCCGACTCCTTCAGCCCGCCCTAAGGGGCGCCCTGCTCCCTCAGCCTGCCCTGAGCCCTGGCATTTACCCCGGCAGCCATCGCACCTGTGCTGGCCGTGCCCCTCACTGCCACAGAGCCTCAGGAGACCATGGCTGTCCTGCTCCCCTCAAGCAAGTGCCTGCCTGGCCAGTAGGTCATGCCAGTCCTGGGCCCGTTTGAGCCAGGGTGGAAGCTGGGCAGCTGGAACAGGACCAGCTGCAGCTACTTATACCAGCTAAAATGACACCGCTTCGGCTACATAAAGAGTTTCTGGTTGCCCCTCACGAGGAACTGGGCAGTGCTGTCACTATCTTGGTCACCAGCTGTGCAGCTCACAGGGAATAAATCTGGGCCTCTCCAGAGCCAGGAGATAACCTCTCCCATGGCTGTGACTTCTGAGCTGCAGGTGCTTTTACCTGGATAGTGAGTTTGGAGGGTTTGAAACTGCAGCTGGATGTTTTAGGCCCAGCTCTCACTTAGCACTGATCTAGCACAAAGTCACGGCTGCGACTGCTGGATCACACCACAATAAGAGGGGTAGGAATCTGGCCTCTTCTATAAAGACTGTGTTATACTGTGCTAAGCACAGCTTCTTTTAGAACATAACTTATTAATTGTTCTAGATAATGACTTGTGTTTTAGGCATTGATCATAATAAACTTATTGTATAAACCCTGGAAACATTTTGCAGGCAGACAATGATTTTATCTAGAATATGAAAAGTACAGCTACAGAATAGATTAAGCCCTAGCGGGTAGACATCAACAAAATCAAAAACAGATTTTAAGTGCCTGAAAATGCAACAGGTCAATTCCTCCTGGACTGGGAGTAAGTAGGAGGTCAGCAGCTTCATGGACGGAAACACAGGCATCCTCTGTCAGGAGCAGAAGAGCAATCAGACCTGCCAGCTGCAAAGAAATCTTTGCAGTTCACGTGGACCTTAAGAAAGGGATCAGGCCTGCCACATTGCAAGTTTCTCTTTCTTTGCGAGAGACTCTATCAATTTTGCAGAGGTTTTCAGCCCATTATCACATTACAGGTAGACAGTTGTCATAAAGCATTAGATCTAAGCAAGGCTGACAGCATAACTGCAGGCTAGCTCCAGGCTTGGCAGTCTGTGCAGCACCTGCAGGCGCAGGACCAGAGTGTGCTCCATCAAGAGACAGGCTGGTGTAATCTGCTGTGAATCACTTTGAATTGCTGCCCTTAATTGACAGTGCACTCAAGACCTGGCCCACTATGTAGACAAAACTCTAAGTACTAGTATGCACACAGTCTTGCCAGAAACCTGCTGCCCTTGGATGAGCAATGGCTACAGACCCACCTTTTTCACCAGAGCAAGAGCTCTGTATTTTGCTCTGCTCCTTCATTATTGCAGGCTCATCAGCACCATCGGAATAAGCAAGAGCAATGTTTCTCCTAAAAGTTCTTGGGGAGTTATGGAGGAAGAGGAGGGTAGGGATTGAGCAGTCAATGTCCTATTGTACTGGGGAAAAAGAGACATGCACACACACTTCAGACAGGAACAGAAAGCCCAGACCTTGGAGAAGTGCACAACCAGTATCAAAGTGCTATAGGACAAGACCCTTAAGTGACATGGAAACCCTCTCTTTCTCTGGGGACACCAACATCCCAATTCAGGTTTCTCAGCATCTTTTCTTATAGGGTACACCGGGGAAAACACATCCAGACAATACAGGCAGCAGAGGACAGAAAGCATAATGGTCATCCTTGTACTCCACCATGAGCCTAATCTTGCTCCCTCCAAATCAGCAAGCATTTTCTAGGGATTTAGTCAGGTGCTGAAACTTCCTTGGCCAGGTGTAAAGGATTCCTACTGCTGTCTCAAGCCACCTCCTGAACAAACTCTCACCTCCCTATGTCCCAACCTAAGTTGTAAGCTGAACACTTCCTTTGGCTTCGAAGTTTGTTGTTGTCATTGATATCAGAATTTTAATGGTCTTTTAGACCCAAACTCTTACTTGTGCTCTCCTGGAAGCATTTTGAAACTGAAAGTGCTTAAACACCTGCCTCCCTACTGCCAGAAAGGCCAGAAAAAAAAAAGGGGATTCAGGCCTTAGAGGCCCCTTAAGAGTCTCAATTTTTTAATTGAAGCTCCAAAACCAGTTTTTGCTGAAAAGATTAGGAGGAAACACAGAGCATGCTGGGTGGGACATTCTGGTTGTTGAGCCAAGTCCCTTCTCTGCCACAGATGCAGTTTTTGGCTTCCTGGGGAGAAGCCAGCTGAAAGAAAAGCCATAAAGAGATTGCATGGCGGAAGGAGCAGTTTCCGTGACCAGAAAACCCTTCTTATTCTCTCAAAGTGTGCAGGGCCCAGACTACAGTACCTGACCAGACTGGCAGCAGCTTGCTCAGAGCCACATGATCTACCCAGGGCTGCCTGCTGCATCCTGCACAGGCTCTGCCTCCCTCAGCACCCACAGGGATCCTTCAGCATCCAGTCCCATCTCCTTGGCATTTGTTTAACCCCACATGTTCATTTCAAGGGCCAATTTGTACAAGGGACCACCAGCAACAAACGTCAGATCTGGTTTAAGACTTGGTTTGAAGGCATTTAGATAGAAGAATAATCGCACAGGGATGTGGTTTGCTCTGGAGAAACAGAGGCTGTGTTTAAATGTCTGAAATTCCTGGTGACTCTAATAATTGTAACCTCCGCCTCAATAAAATGCACAAATGATGTTATTGAAACATTTCCAATCAAAAGGTATTATTTTTGGTTTAAAACATATGCAGTAGTCAGTATTTAAAAGCAAGACGTCTGGGCGGGCTTACCTCTTTCAGGGGAAGAGAAAACTACTGGAACGCTGGTCTAGTCTCTTTCTTTGTTTTTATAGCCTTCTTATTACAACATTATAACCTCTGTACAGTTCCTCTGCTGCTTTTTCTTACCAACCAGAAAGCAGCTCTGCATTCGTTTGCTGGAGAGGTTTTTCACATTGAGGTGTATTTCAGAGCTTGACCTGGGAAGACATCACATGCCTGGAGAAGCACTGTCCCTACAGTAGTTGAGCATCCTCAGTACCACAAAACCCAATGGGTGCCAGCGTTGAGCTATTGTGCCAGTCTGGCAGGCACCAAACATTCAGGAACCTGAGAGCCCCTTGCCAATTTTGACTTGGCAGATCACAGGGCTACGTAACAGTGGCTTGTAGGATGAGGATTTTATTTTCAGGGGCATCTTGAGATTTTATGACTCCTCCAAGGAAGTCTCAGAAGGTATAAGATGATAAACTGCCCACCTGCAACTTTAAGTGCTTAAATATCAAGTGCATGTATTTCTTCTGAAAAGAGACCTCAGGATCTCCAGCACTCTTGGAATTTTGCCTTGAGCTCTCTGCTGACCTGCATTGCTCACATGAACAAAGTCAGATGCATCTCACAGAAGCTGGCAGAAATTGGGCCAGTGTTTCACGATTCACATGCCTATAGGATTAATTATATTAAGTGTCTTCAAGTAAGACAATAACTGTATCATGCTATTGCACTCCATGGATGCAGTATCAGCACATATGGAAGAAATTTATTACTATAAATATTCGGGCACTTGACAGTTATCCAAAAATATAAAATCAGGTTAATCATTCTATCCTACAATCCCTGGCAAGAGATTTGAACTCAGGTTTTTCTGGCTCAGCCTAAAGTTTCACATATATGATCACTTCTGCCAGCTGGCAGCACTAATGTCTTAGGCTAAAGTTGTTCTCCAGGAGCCAGATCTATCTGCACAGTAATGTTACAGAGTTTAGCTTTTTGCATGCCATATACTACCTAAAGATATCTTGCTGTTACATAGAACTATGAAAGTTTATGTAGGCCAGATAGAATTACTTTTCTCTTCAGAGTGAATCATTAACATCTCTCAAGGAAATAAACAACTGAGGTTGTTGTCTTATTTCCAAAGGTTGCTCTGGGGCTAATGAAATAGTTAATTTGCCACATAATACAAGGGTAGCTATGCTGTCCCCACATTCATACATGTAAAATAGTTTTCAAAAAATAGAAAAGGAATAGATAAAATGGAAGACAAAATTTCTGAAGAATGTATAGCTACCCATCAGAGCAAAGGCATGGGAGAATAAAGTAACAAACTTCCATTTTAAAAAGCCACACAGCAACAGGAACATCAGTGGTTATTTGACTTCCAGTAACACAGCACACCATCCTTGGACTCATCAAGTCTCCCACAAATATAGTAAAATTCAATGGCCATTTTACAATCTATTAGGTGTCATAAAAGCTACAAGACCTATGTATTCCTCTCCAGTCCCGCTCTGCAAGGGAAACTGCTGGGGTTTCATGCATTCAGCTCATGATTTGTGAAGTTACAGCAAATGCAGGTCCACCCTCAGCTCCTGGACCTGCCTCAGCCCACCTGCAGCATCACCCACATGTATGAAATAAAGTCACTTCTCAAATACCAAATATTCAGAGCCCTGGCCATTGCTCATATACCCAGGCTCAGCAGCACAGAACACACAAGTCTGGGGCCAGGACAGCTTCTTTCACAGGACATAGAGTTAGAGCCAAAAAAAATAATAAAAAAAAAAAAAGGCATTGAAGGATCAGTGCCAGCCCAGCATGGAGGCACCCCTGCAGGGAGCTTCTTGAAGTGGGAGGCAGGCACAGAACCAGCAGGACCCACACACAGCTAAAGCCTCCAGCAGGAGCCAAGTTGGCTCTTTACAGAGGCTCTGTGACACATCTGTGCCCCATCCTTCAGTGCATCCCAGAGTGGATGTGCTACCTAGGTTACTGCATCAGCCATCAGCTTATGGACAGTTGACAGAAACCAGAAAAGATGGTAGAATCTTACTGCATATGATCATAAAAAGAGAACAGCAACTGACAGCTGGACACTGTGATGCTGGTGTCTCTCTGGGATGGGAATTCCCCCCCCCCAGTCACAGACAGCTGCTTTGAAACTTATTTTTTTTTTTTTTAATGAGTGGTGTCAACCTGACATTCCTGAAGAGCAAAACTTTCCTGTATCATCAGAATAACAAGGTGCCAAGTAGATAAGCACCCTCCATTTGAGCGACATGCAAAAGCAAGTGAACACATCCAAGGTTTTTGCACTGTGGCACATATGCTCTCTCCCTTCACTGGGAAACCTCAGATAACTCAAACAACCTGTCCAAGGAGGTTCAAGTTTCCCTTTTGTAGCCTTCATCTATTTTACACCTTATACACTCACCCTCACCATCTCACATCCGTGCTCAGAAGGCATCCAGGCTCCTCCTCTTTGCCGTGTTTGCCTCCAGGATGAACCCACCAGCATTCTCACCTTCTGTAGTCCTTCCTGCTCTGCCATCAGAATGCTGCAGGTAGCCAAGTCTCTCCTCTGCTTGCCATGGCAGGCCAGCACATACCCACAGGCTGCAGAGAACCCAGAAGACCACCTCTCCCTCTTTCCTGCCACTCTCCGCTGAGCCCTTCACCACCTACTAAGTAAAATAGAGCTGCCTCAAGCCCTGGCAGCAAGGCAATGGGCTGAGCTAGCCAAGCCTCCTCACAAACACATCTTGAGGCGTTTAAGTGAGTGGCCCCATCCCACACACCCACCTGGGTCAGGTTCTGGAGCTGAGTGAACCTTTCCCTGGGCTGAGTTGATGCTTTAAAACACCTCCACCTCACAATTCGAGCAATGCGCCCCTCCCTGCACACCGCTGTTCTTTGGGCCAGGGGACGAAATAGCCAGGGCACTACACTGCGAGTTCTGTAGCTCAGTCGGGAAGGCTGGATCAGCAGCTGGAAATTGCAGTGGTTGATGTGTTCCTTTACATGGCCATACATGCAATATATGCTGCATTTTACCACATATATGCATTTGCAAGACAATACATTCTTTTTATCCGTACAGCCTTAACTATCATTGATCATGCATCATAAAAAAAGAACGATTTGTAGAGGGTAAATGCCTGTTAATCATAAGCTGAAGTGGAAAGAAAAAATTTTAAGTGATATATAAAGGGAGGAAGTGACTCAGTGGGTGGGAGGGAGGGGACAAGCATTCCAGACAGATGGGACATGAATAACTTTTCCATCTCCCTCTCTCTCTTCTCTTTGCAGGAGCTGCTGTGTTGAAATAGTCAGTCATTAACTATTTGATGAGGTTTTAAAATCTGAACTGAATTCCCTGGATGTAACCAACTGTTATTACAGGGTCTGCATCATAGCAATGCAAGTGCTGGATCCCTTTGGCAACCCATAGCGGCAAGGCAGGACGGAGCGCTCTGGAGGAAAAGCCACTAAACGGCATCAGCTGTGCAGCTCTGCTCAGCGCTGGGAATGCAGGAGGAGTCAGAGCAGGAGTGATTAGGGAGCACTGTGACCGAGCACCGGGGCATCCATCCGCACAGCCGGCGGAAGCGCTGATGCGCTGGCGCTGCTCATCCCGCGGGATAGCCGGGTACTGGGCGCGTGGGGGAAGGGCACCCTGGAGCAAACTGTGCTCATCCCAAAACCCTCTGGCTTCTGCTGTCCTCCTGTAGGGCAGTCCCTGGGGCAGAGTCTCCCACTTGCCAGCATCCACCTTTTCGGAGGATTGGGGTACAGCAAAAATATCCTTTTGGTGCCAGTTCAAGAGCAGGATTTAGACCATGGGGAACCTCTCCTGCTCAGTCCACCTTATGCTACACAAACAGGCTCTGAGGAAACCTGAATGAAGCACTTCCCTTCATGGATGCCAAAGGCTAATTGACCAGCACGAGACCTGCTGAACTTGGTGGAACCAGGGTGGATATAATCACTCAAGAGAGCCAATAACCAATTAACTGAATGGCTCCAGCAGTTTTGAGGTCTGCCTTTTTATTCAAGAGCAAATCAAAGATCAATTTCCTAATAAGCTTTGTAATATCTGCTATTCCTTCTCATTATTATTATTAGCTTTGCAGCAGTGTTTTGTGCATATAATGAAAGAGTGAGAGGAGTTGGAGTGGCCTCAGTGGTAGGAAAGGAATGGGCGAAGTCTCAAGCTGAAAAAAACATATACACATCCACACACATATATGTAAACCAGGAATGCTGTACAAGCCCTTCATAGCACAGGCCAGGTCACGAGGGGATTCTGACCACAAAATAAGAATCTACCCCTGCCGATAACTTTTGCCAGTTCATCAGGTTTTGCACCAGGAAAAGCAAAGACTTGATTACATTAATCAGGTGTTACAGTGTCATGGTTTAGCCTGGCCCTCCCAGCACTGCTGCATTGTCCCGTGGGCTTGGTCAGCTGCTGCCAGCAGGCAGAAAGCAGTGGGAGCCACTTGGGAATTGCATGGCACCCCAGAGTCCAGCTGCTCCTGGCCCTGTGGCAGTGACAGAGCACAGCAGGCAGCACAAGGACATGCTTCCTTCTGCCACAGGCCTCTGGAGAGGCTGGGGCAGGTAGTACCTTCCTCTGCCTCCATCACATCCACCAGAGCCCTGAGAGATGTGCTCCTCAAATCCCATCATTGCATTGCTCTGCAGTTCCCCTATGTGTTTTGCTTTTGAAATTGCAGGTTCCCGTTTTCTCTGCAGCTACACCACCAGCTCAAATCATGTTCCCTTTGTCAGAAAGTCTCCAGCACTTCTTGCAATCTCATCTCTTGCAGTAAGGCAAAAAAGAGCAGCCCAATGTCCTTATTCCTCCCTGCCTCCCACTCCCTCCTTTTCTCCTCCTGTGAAATCAGGGACTCAGAGACAATGATCTCACCTAGAAGAGATCAAACAGCATTATCTATATTTTTCAGCATCTCCAGCATATTCCATTGTGTGTTATCAGGCAGCCTTCTGGTGAAGAATGTAGGTTTCCTTTTCAGATACCTGGCTTTGCATGGCCCCGGGAAAGTCCCTCCACAACAGCAGAGCAAGACTGTTTTCATTTCTCTCATGTGCATTTTAGCTGAGAGTTTTACTAGACTGCACAAGAAGAAAAACATTGCAAAATAAGTCTCTGAAGGAGAAACTGAGAACTCAGGAGGAAGGAGATGATGTTGAAGTCCCTTTTTAGAGGAGCTGTAGCTGGATAATTGTCCGAGATAGACTGTTTTGTTGACTTTCTCACAGCAAAAGACACAAGGCTGTTTAATTGATTTTAGCCTGTAACTAAACATGTACTTCTTTCAATATAATGAAACACAATGCTACAATACTGCTCTCCTAATGTAAATTGATCCATTACAGATGAGTGTTTAGATCAATGTGTGATGCCCTGATTGGAAATAAAACTGTTTGCTCAAGATCGCTATAAAGACAATGGGCACTGATAGATGATATTTATGTGACAAGGGATGGTTCTTAAAAAGGAGATTGCCAAGACCATGTCCATCAATTATGAAACCAGCATTCACCCGGCTGCCATACAAGTATTTTGAAAAACAAGAAGAAAGAGGAAAATATCCCAATTACTTCTCTCGGCCCCACAGTCCTGTTCACTCTCTAGCATGGAAACTCCTTAGCTCCAGGCTCACTGGGAGCCACAGCCGCCTGGGCAGGGCACCCAGCAGCCGTGCTCGTGTAGGGCTGAGCGATGCTGCTCATCTGCCTGCATCACACTGGGGCTCATTTCCTCCCGGAGCAGCTGCTTCCACTGGGAATTGTGCCGTGCTCTGCTCATAGCCCGTGTTTTGTCATCTCCCCGCATTTAGAGAGAAGCTAATGGTTCCAGCTACCTTCCCAGCCCGTTGTGATCAATCCATGTGCCTCTCTTGCTGGTAGCCACTCGCTGCGGTCTTTCATTGCCTCTCTTGCATGGGGCACTTCTGGTTTTGTGTGCCGAGGGGGTGAGAATACGGGCTTGCCTGGACTGTGTCCCAGCCATTCATTACCGGGGCAGCTGCAAGCACTTCTCTTTCTCCCGCGGCTGAGCATCTCCTCCTCGGGGCTCTCGGCGGGATGGGGCAGCCTCCTCCCGCAGGCAGCCCCACAGCAGCTCGGTGGGGGCTGGCCCGGCCGGAGCAGCAGCCGTGCCTGTCGCCGCGGACCCGGGCAGGCACAGATGTCCGTGCTGGGACAGGGACACCCAGCTTGCAGGGGTGCAGTTGCTGTCTATGAAAATACTGGGTGGTGGGTGGCCAGAGGTCAGGAAGGGACGCTGGGTGGGGGAAATTAAATGAAAGGACAATGTTGACACAGAACAAATGATGCTAAATGGCTTGTGAAAATAGATCCATTAAGGGAATGATATTCTGCAACAGCCTTTAAATACAAATAGGGGAGACAAATGGCCTTTAAATACAAACAGAGGAGACTTGGTCGGTTTGAGAAACCAAAGACTGAACCCTGTGGTGAAGGACTGCATTTGCTGGTCATGTCCTGCTCTACTTCCCTTGCAAGAATCTCCTTCATGTCAGTGAGACCAATCTGCTGTACTTTTTCCTCTCGAGGGCTAACACGTTCCAAACACTTCTCTGGTCATTTCTGATCATAAATAGCCGAGACTGTGGTGAGTGTAGCATGTACTTCATCACATGGTAAAGAGGGACCAAGGCTGGACAAATAGGGAACAGTCTGCTAAGACATGAAAGAGAGCTCTCTCTCCTCTCAAAGCCAAGGGAATGTTGTCCCACTGACCTGGTCAAACTTGGGTCATGGAGAGGTCACCTCTTAAGTGTCCTTGTAAGGTAGCTGTTAGGGGACATCATGGTGGTTATAGCTGCTCAGGCACCACAGCTGTTGCTCAGGCTACTCAATTATTTCATCCCAGGAACAGATATCCCGTGACAGAGGAGGTCTGTTGGTCTCAGCATCCTTCCAGCTCATGCAAGCTTCTGTGGGTCCTTCCACTTTTCCCCACTCCCATCCTTGTAAAGAAAAGCACAGCATCAAAGTAGGACAGAGGGGCTGCCCCATGACTGTGGACAGAATGGCTCAGCTGACTTTTGGGTGTCTGAGGAAGGTGTAGCATCACCTGCAGCGCTGTGTGCTGCTACCTCAACAGCTCTGCAGTGCACAGAGAAGTGTGACAGGAAACAGATGAACACTGCAGTAGAAAACTGTTTTTGTGTGAGTGGTTGTCCTTTGGGGCAATGCCAGCATTTAACTTTGTACTTTGCAGTCCTGCCCTAGCATGAAGCATATCCATTTAAACAGGAGATCACAGACCTGCAGCACAAGGGTTAAGAAATAGGCAGGCACAGGCTGCTGACAGCACCTCAAACAGGGCTCAGACAGGTGCCAGGGCACATTAACTCTGTCTCAGAAGGACTGTGGTCCGTGCATGGGCACTTGGTTTGTGTTTGGCTGGCCCTTCCCACCCTGAAGGAAGACAGTTCCCCAGAAAGCCCCAGTTTGAAAGTCCTGCCCAGAGACACTGAGGGAGGAGACACTGGCTGGTGGCACGTTTAGTCTGGTGCTGTAACAGGACTGGTGAACACCACCTGCATTTCTGCTCTTGCAAATCAAAGCTCTTAACATCGGTCATAAAAATAAAGTCTCTTTTCTGAGAACATTTCATTGGAGATCTTCACCCCATGCCAAGGAATGTCATTCCTCATGGCTATGAGATGAAAATCTACAATTATGTAGCATTTATGCAGAATAGAACTATGGATACCTTAGCTGTGACAGATACCATCTGTGAGCATTCCTGGCTCACTACAGCAAATAGCCTTTTCTTTGTAAAGCTTTTCTTTCTGTCATTATCTCGATGGACTCTCAAAAGGAGTACAAAGGGGAATTCTGTCACTAGCCAAAGCAAATTTTTCCTTGAAACAGCCTCAGCTGAACAATAAGGCCTCAATTCATGAAAATTCATTTGATCAGGACAGCTACTTCTGAGGGAAAAAAATATCCTTCAGTACCTGGAACTTTCACCCAGAAGAGAAAAGCCTAACAAAAGACAAAACCAGGAAGGGAAAGCCAAATTCCCCTTAGAATATGGTACATATTTAGTAGGGAGAGAAACCATCATTCAAACAAACTACTGAGGGCAACAGTGATTTTCCAGCTCCTGAGGTCTTCAAATCAAGACCAGATCCCTTCTGAAGGATAAATTACAGCACTGCTCTTAGGAGGAACCAGCTGTAGCTCCTGGAACCGTAGCACAGGACAGAGGGGATGACTTGCCTTGAGTGAGCGCTGCCTTGCAGGCAGAGCCAGCAGCTGTGGGGCTGGAGCGTGGTGAGCCTGGTGTGTGTCCCTGACCCTGGCAGAGGGGAGCTCAGGAGAGCCTTCCAAAGGCAGACCTGCCAGCTCACAGCTCAGCAGGTGAGCCTCACTTTGCCTCCCACCACCTTCATTCCTCCCAACTCTAGCGAGCCACACCTGCCAGTAAAGCAGGACCAGCATCCACCCATCAACAACCAAAAATTTTGGGAGGGGAAAGCTTGCAGAAATCTGCACTTGAACTGCTGCTGTCTCCCCCTCACTAGAATCCTCTCTTTGTCTGAGGTGGGGCTGACTCACCCAGAGCATGCTCTGCAGCTGGCAAGCACCACGGCCAAGGAGTGAGCACGCAGGTTTGCTGAATCCCAGAGATGGGGCTTTCACACTCCTGCACTGTCTGTATGGCAGCAAACAACCAGGGGGTCTTGGCAGGGATGCCAGAGCCACCTCTCTCCACCCTTACTTCTGTGAACTTTTCCAAAGGTTTCAAGGGTGGCCTGGAATTGCTGTTCCCTGTTGGCTTTGTCACATTGCCTGTTCCCCAAGTCTCAGGCTGCCAGTGTCTCTCCCCTGGATGACTTGGCTTGTGTTATTTTGTGTTAAAACCGGTATGTTTTTTTAATGGCTATAAATAAGTTAAAACTGCATCTTTAATTAATCACTGCACTTTATATTGTAAGTGGAGATTTTTTGTAATGGTTCGTTTATGATTTTAAGATGCCATTTGCTCACTGTCAAATGTATCCAGCTTTTATCCCTGTATGTTTAACAGGTTCAGGATAAAAACAAAATTTCATCAATGAGGGATTCTAATCCATTTAGTCCAGAGCAAATAATTGGTTATTAAGTAAGTGGAAAGAGATCAAGTGGATACTTTTATCTAAGGAACAATGAACTTTAGACACTAGTCAGCATGTTCATCATCTTAAAACTAATCTTGATTTTAAACTAATCTTAGTATGTTTATTTTTCACTGACACAGGTTTGAAATTGGAAATACATATGTCTGGATGAGTAAAACATGAACAACAAATAGGAGCAGCAGCATGTATAGAGAAGTAGAAGCATTAATAGAAATATTTATGCTATAGCAGCTATTAAATGATTTATTTTTTTTTACGGTTTGGAAGAAGAATCCATATGTTTATAGGATTTTTTTCCCCCCAATTAAAATATGTGTGTATGAGTGTGTCTTTCTCTAATATTATTTAGCTACAGACACACATACACACACACAGAGCTCATGTATAAAATTCTCCACCAGTGAAGTGAGAGCTGCTTCTCCTTTAGTTTCCTGTCCTACTGGCAGGCAGAAAGGACACCAATCCAACACCATCAGCACCTGCAGGTGCAGTTTTCAGGGCCAGTTTATGCCCTCTGTCACCTCCCATGCCAGTGAAGGGCAGTGGAGCCCCAGCCTTGGGGAAAAACACTGCCCAGAGTTGAGAGCAGAGGCAGCAGAGCCAGGCAGCAGATCCAGCTGTGCCAGCCGAGTGCTCCCGTGGGAAGGGCACAGGTAGCCCAGGACCCCTCAGAGGTGAGTGCAGGGACAGCAGCTGTGCACCCCAGTGAACATCACTCCACAAAGGCTGCTGTGCACTGCTTCAGGTGCCTGGGCATTCCTGAGAACACAGGAAGATGCTTGGTTTTATTTGGTCTCAGATTAAATGCACGTGGCACACAGGTGGCTGGGTACACAAAGATGTGGTTATTCCTTCATCCCCCCCTTATCTTTTTTCTCAAGAGAGCATATTTTAGTAGATATTTTATATAGGATATAAATAAGCTACAAAAAAGGGAAGAACTATTGTATTGGAACTATAGGAAAAAAAAAATAAATGCTTTTAAAAACTGCTCTACCTCAATTCCTAGACAACTCAAATCTGACATGCAGTATATGATTTGTCTACTAGGATTGAATCCAGGCACTTACCACTTTGTTAGCTTAAGAATTTTGAGCAATTTTTTCCATTTATCTGTATTCTCCCCAAAAACATTTCACACATTTCTCAGATACATCAATCCTTCCGGCATTCCTCTACGCACTCAGTAGGATGCCCTGCTATAAATATAATAAAGCCTTTTATTATGTCCATTAACCATGGACATGTGTGCTCCAAAAGTTTCCTGACACGCAGTCATTTGTGGCTTTTTAATTATAAACAGAAAAAAATCTACCAGCAAAAGAAGACAGCAGACTGGAAGTGGATCTTTGTGTGTGTGTTTTGAGTTTATTCTCTGACAGGCTGAAGGCACCCCCACCCTCCTGACCCCACCAGGAACGCCCTGTGCAGGCACCTACGTGAGCACAGAAAGCCACTGACACAACACAGGCAAATATGCCCCCTCCATCTTGCAGACCTTGCTCCACTTGAACTCAGGAGGAAAGAAAAAAGGCCCAGTAAATTACTTGACAAATTAAGTCATATTTATTGAATGCGTTTTATTTCAACAACCAAAAAATTCTAACAGCCTAACAATGCACATAAGTTAAAAATTAATTATCACTTAGTGATAACGAAGATAAAGTTGATTTACATGGAAAAATGAACATTTACAATATGTTAATCCTTATTCACATTGTTGATACCGCAATAAAACACAATTTGTTTTTTTTATTTTTTATTTCACAAAAAAGGCGGAAAATTGTGCTTTGTTAAGAGGCACTACAAGAAAAGTTTCTTTCTCCAAATAGATATTATATGATGGATATTGAATAAATAGACATATATGCATTGTAATTCGCAAAGTTCTGGCAAGACCACAGGCTAAAATGCCCACAGATTCACTTAGAACCACTGCAAAATTGGCAGTGAAATTAAAAATAAAAAGGCAAGACTCAGCATTGAAAAAATACCTAATAAAATTTTTGGTTGAAGTGTAAAAGATACCAAATGTTGATGCCATCATCAGATGAACAACTTACATAGCTTGGCAAAATTCAGTTTCCTTTCAAATGTATGGAGTGATTTCAGCTACAGGATAAGAAGACAGTTTTGAAAGCGTAGCTCTGAGAGAAACATAAAGCAGCAACCATCGAAATTCTGATTAAAGCTGCAGCATACTACAGAACTAAAGGATGAAGAGCAAAAGGGGCATTAAGTAAGCAACCCACCATAATTTTGCAAAGGTATATGAAATTTATGCAGAGATTCTCATGTTTCAAACATTAGCTCTGAAAAAATCTCATAAAAACTCCAGAGGTTACTGAGCAGCTAGAATTAGCTTGTATTGCAACGTCTTCTCCCTGTATATTGTCTGTTCTGAGTAAATATCTACACGTAGAGGTTTGTTTTTCGTTTTTAACTCCTACCTTTTATACCTTTCAAATATATAAATAGTATTAACAGTTATATTACATTGCCTGGTGTAGTAAACAGAAAGTAACTTTCAAAGTGATATTGCATGAGGTCTTTGTCAAGATGACATGAAAAGCCCATGTGAAAAAAAAGAAGAAAAAAGCCAGAAGCCTTGTTGGTACCGTTATGGCTGCAGTTTACAGGCGTCTGAAATCAATCCAGCTGCAAGGTGAGGTCTTTGTCTCGGAAATCATTGCACGGAAGTGAAAAGTAAATGGAAAGTGAATGCTACTTGGCGTCTCTCTCGACAGGGAGCCTCAGAGCGGGCGGGCGCTGTGGCAGGCGGCAGCTTTAGCGCTCGGGCCATGAAGAGTCGCTGGGCTGGCTCTGCTCCAGGTGCCGTAGCTGCAGCCTGGGCGCTGCGGAGCCTCCACCCGGAGCGCTGGGACGGGGCTGGGATGCAGCCGGGCCGCAGGGAGCGCGGCTGCGGCTGCCAACGCGGCACTGCACTGGCACACGACACTGGGGGACACGAGGGAGCCCAGCCACAACAGGAACGCGGGCAGGCTGCGAGCAGGGCGAGGCAGCAACGCAAACCCTCGGGCTGGCAGCGATTGACCTGGGCAGGACTCGGGATTGCGGCGTTTCGTGTCGCAATGTCACTTTACACGTGCGTGTTTGTGTGTGTGTGTGTGTGTGTGTGTGTGTTTCACTTCAGTATAAACAAAAAGCAACAACAAGAAGGAAGCTTACAAATTTTAAGATCTGAAACAGAGAACAGGTAAATAAAATCCACGGTAAAATGTGGTTGATAGTATGAATTCCATACATCAAATCTCAACACATTTATCTTTTTTCTCTTTCTATAAAGACCTCGTTAATGGACAAGTCTTCTATGCGCTGCATTTCAGCTTTAGTCATTCTGAATCCCATGAAAACTCATCTGTTCGCTACAGAGAGGACTATCTGGAGAGTGGAACATGCTGTATCCTTTAAGTGTGCACTGTGTTCAAAGTACTTTTAACTTACTGGTTTTCTTTTTAAGGTGCCCTGATTTGTTTTTCCATTTTCTCTTTTCCCTCTTTTCTTTTTTTGGCAGTGTTGATTTACATCTTTAAATACCTCAAAAATTACCCATCAAGTTGCCAGATAGGAAGCCATATAATAATGAAAAAAAAAAAAAAATCAGGGATAAACATAGAAAATAAATAGGAATTCAAAAATAGTCACCACACCCTGAGAGCAGGCGGCAGTTTATCAAAAAGCCAAAGCAACTCATTGTGAAGTGGTTTTAATACATAAACAAGTCTCCTCTTTAAAGAACTCATTTCACAGTCTATACTCTCAGGTTGAAAAGTTCCGTCCCATGCAATTTTATAGATATATATATATATATTATGTAAATATATATATACACACACAAAGTTGTAAATTTCCCTTCACTGATTTCATAGGACTTTTTCTTCCCATGTACTTGCTAGCTGTCCCTTTCATAAGTGCAAGATTGATGAAGGCATAATCCTATGTGACTACAACGATTGCTTCAGTCAGATGTAGGAAGTGTAACACTCAAGTGTCTGTGTCAAGGCGATGTCTGATGGGGCAATGCTGAATTCATTCGGTTTGCACATGGATCATGCGCAACGGAAACAAACAAACAGAAAGTAAAACGAGGAAAAAAAATGGGAAATAAAACCAGAAAATCCTTGGATCAATGTATTGCTTTCTGCACTCCTGTCTCACATTATCTCTGGTCGATGTCTGCTGGAGCTGCCTTGCTTTTGTCGGGATTCTCCTCCTCGGCCTCTACTTTGTACATTTCCTCAGAGCCTTCCTCGCTGTCGTTCTCCTCCGACTCTGTCAGCAGCTCCTCATCCTTGTACTCTGCCACATCAACCACCGTTCCCAAGTGCTCTTTTAGCTTCCCGTGGTGCTTTACGTGGTAGCGCTGGTTCTGGAAGAATTTGATGATGGTGTGTTTGGGGAGATCCAGCTGAGCAGAGAGGGTGTGGATGGCTTCCTGGTCAGGGTAGAGCCCCACGTCGTGAATAAAGCTTTGAAGGATACCTAGAGCTTCCAAGGAGATCTTGGTACGGGATCTTGGCTTTTTGGCACAACTGTCCTCAGCAGGTGGAGGAGGAGCCTCTTCTCTAGGTGGGGAATTCTCCTTGGCAGGCTGGGACTGCTGTCTGTGCAGCACCTAAAAGATCAAACAGACACACACTTCACATGCTGGCCTCCTCCGTGGTTGACATTAGGGCACTTGTACATGTCTGTACACAGGACCTGCTTTGTTCTGGTCAAGAAAACTACAATTAAAATGCATTGTCCACTGCCCTTCTCACCTGTAAGACAGCTACACCTGTCTGCACATCTACAAACTGAAAGGAAGAAGTGATATAAAAGCCAAGCAATATAAAATAAATGTAAACCCACAAAATAAGTAAGAAATATAAAATGTAAGTAATAAAAAGAAATATCAAATAGCCAAAATAAAAATTAAGTCAAAAGGTATTATAGTGTCATTGTCATGGTGATTGGCCAGTTGCGCCATCTCAGAAAAGTAATTCTCCTGCTTTGCTCCTCTTCTCCCCATCCTTGTTTCCTCTCATCTTTTCAGGCTAGATACTTCAACCTTTTCTTCAAGATTTCAAGTGCCACAAAGGCCTAAACACGTGGGATCGTCAGGTGCTACTTTATGAATAATGATTTTGCATTAAAATCCATCACAGCTACTTTATGGAAGAAAAATAAATAGTAGAAATGCAGTGATTTGCTAAGATTTCCCTTCTCTCAAGAGAGACAGCACAGTCAATTCAGTTGCTTGACATAGGTGGCTTTAATATGTCTCCTGAAAAGATTTCTCTGTGTTACATCTGTGGAAATTTCACTAGTTGAGGAGTTCTGAGTTCAAATAATAATGGCCCTCCATTCTAAGACACCCTCTGGGCAAACACTTTGCAGTCTTGTAACAGATTTTCACCCACAGTATCTCCTTTTCGGCAAGTTTAAAGAAAGCATATGTAGCTCTTAATCTTCCTAACAGCCACTTAAAATGACTAAGAAAGGGCCTTGTGCAGCTCTTATTCCAGGGGAAAAAATACCTGCTCTGAATTGTTCAAAACACAGAGGAGCTCCATATGCTTTCTTTAAAACCAAATCTATACAAGGGAGATTAACAGAAAAAAATCCCCTACAGGATTGAGGGCTGTATTTGCCCAGAGGTTTCTTCAGATGCAGGGAAATAATTATTAGAGCTTGACACTCAAAGCTAACAAAATCAATATGGGTAACTCTTTTCTTCCACAAGTAAGATGGAATTCTGGCTCTTTATCCAAGAAGAAAATGTCTTTGTTGCAAAC
This sequence comes from Erithacus rubecula, assembly GCF_903797595.1. Lineage (NCBI taxonomy): Eukaryota > Metazoa > Chordata > Aves > Passeriformes > Muscicapidae > Erithacus > Erithacus rubecula. The sequence goes on from NC_136659.1 coordinate 10,638,485, forward strand.
TGTAATATCCAGAGAATCAAGCCTACATTAAAGCACTCTAAAGAAAAAAAAAAAAAAAAACAAAAACAAACAAACCCAAGGATAAATAATGGAAATGTGCTGAGAACTTGCACTGAATTTCACACACATACCAAGCCCGCAGTAAAATGCTACACTAGTCAAGTTATTGCCGCAAGAGGGAAATCCGCTGTGGAATATCAGCCTGTTAGGCCAATACATGAAAAGGCTCTGTGCAGAAGAGCCCTTTATTCATCTCCTTCATCAAATGCTCCTGCCATGACAATTTGTAACATCAGCCATCTCCAGTCACAGCTTTTGGGAAGCAGAACATTGTCCCCAGGCACTGCCCAGCGCAGTGTGCCCGGGGAGCTGAGCACGCAGGGATGCTGTGACAGGGACCTGCCTGTGACAGGGTCCTGGCTGGGAGCAGTCCCTGCTGCCCCGGGGCAGAGCAGGACCCAGCACCAGTGCCCCGGTAAGCGTGGGCTGGCAGTGCAGGGACACAGCTGCACATCCTGCTGCTGGCAGCACTGCCCGCTGTCCCCACAGGCACAGCCGTGCTGGGACAGTGGCAGGAACACCCCAACAAGGAGCAGCTCCACAAGAGCAGGTGCCAGCACAGGACTTGTCACCCCACAGGCAAGAGCTGAGGCTGGGCAGAAACACAGCAAACTTGTTTTGGTGCCAATATGCACATTTTCCTCCCGAGCACATAAATACTGAGGGTGCCATAGAAATGGCTCACCAAGGAGTGGGGGAAAAGGGGGAGCTCAAATGGAAATGACAGATACTCTGGTTTATGTTTTATTACATCTCTTGCAATAAAAGAGCATCATGTTCCAATGAATGGAATCGCTCAGCTGCTCTTTGAGGATTTCTTTTTTGCCCATGGATTGCTTTCAAAGAGAAGGGCTGACGTTTCCAAATAGAGGGTTACAGATGAGGGTGGGATCCGTACCTACGTCAGCAGGGAGCACTGAAAGCAGCAGAGCCCAGGATTGCTGGCCCCAGCCAGGCACCAAGCCCCACAGATTCATCACACAGACCCTACCTAATCTCCCCTGTTGTGGCTTTCTGGTCCTGTCCCCTGACAAAGTAAGGCCCAGAGCAGCCAAAATCAGAAAGATTTAACACCACAAATAAACTGCCAGGGAACTTACAGACAGCGTCACACAGAAAGCTGCAAGCATTGCTAATCAGAAGCTGGATTCAAGTAGCATCTAACAGATAGAAACACATCCAGAAAGGGTGCGAATTATTCAGTTCATTCTTGTTGGAGTTGGAAAGGGGCTTTTTTTTTCCCCTTTTCAGTTGACAAATAGCATGAGAAATGATCCAGCTTGAAAAATGTTACAAGACTTCCAATCAAATATAATGATGAAAAAAATCCAACAATACGGGATCAGCAGCAGTAAAATGTTTAATTTGAAGGAGATGAAGAGATGCCTACAGCATCTATAAAGCAATCAACCAAAGAGAGGGCTGAGTGCAGGAGGGAAGAATAATTTCAATTAACCCTTCCTTTTCCAGAGTGACCTCTCCACCTTCTTGAGAAGAGAAAATGCAAAACCTGGGGGTAATCAGTGTAAAATACCAGAAAAAGGTTGTACTTTATTTCACCTCCTGTTATCTTAGGTAATGAAAAAAACTATATCTTCTCTTATAACAGATGAATCTCATTATTTCACTAACTTCTGGGGGTTTCCTCTGGATTGCCAATAGCATTAACAAAGGATTTCAGCCACACTGTATTTTTCAGCAACAGAACTTTAGCCACATACAAAGAGATGGATAAATGCACAGGATGTCCTTCAAATCTGGGCTGTGGTCAGTTTTGCAATTCCTCCTGACAGGACAGGCTATCTAGCACAGAAGAACATCCTTTTCCATGCAAACCAGACCAACTGCTGAGCACATGGTACAAGATGAAGTCTAAATTACCTTTACATTAAGTATTTGCTTTAAACTACACTTGACTGATGAGCATGTTGGACAATTTGAGTGATTGGCTTACTTCATGTCTGTCTCTGCACGCCATAGCCTCAAAGAGGAAATGGACCATTCTTGGAGCTCCAGATTTTCAGATCTTGGGTCATTATTAGGCTCTTACATCTGCAGGTAAAATTTCCAGCAGCTTCACAAATTGCTGTGCACACCCTGCCATATCACTTTGGGATTTGGGTCAGTGCTGCTCTGCCTCTGCTCTGCCAAGAAGGAAACAACAGCACTGCCCTTCCATGTGCAGGGCACAGTGCATTCCCAGCACAGGTGAACCCTCCACGGTGGCCAGACCTACCACAAAGCACACGATGGGCTTCAGAGAGAAGGGATAAAAACAATGGCCATGCTCAGCTTCCTTCTCCCAGGAAAGCTGGTGCTGGCCTCAGAAGGATGCACTTTGTGGCACAGATGCCCCACACTCCCTTCCCCACTCCCATTTCCATCCCCCATGCCCTTCCCCACTGCTCCCCAGCCACAGGTGGGGCAGCCTCCTCCTCCTCCACAGCTAGCACCATCTGGAGCTGACTTCCCTTCCCCTTCCTGATTTCTCATCTACTTTCAAATCAAATGTGAAGATTCAGATTTCCTTTCATGCCCAGAGGATTTATTCTTTTAATTCCTGCAAGAGATTAAAGTTTTAAACTCTTTAAGCATGGGTACCTTTCAACATTTGAGAACAGAGCTCCTCTGGAAGATGCTGCTTCATGCAAGTTCGTTCAGATAGACTTTCTCCTCACAGACAAACTTATCTTTTTGAAACAAATGTACCAGTCCTGGTAGAAAGCTTGCAAGAAAATGACTGTGATGGAAGTTGACTTGAAATGATAAAGTGACTGGTCTTAGATCACACTGTACTGAAATATGATTTGAAGGCCACAATGAAAAGCAGCTGGAAGCCATATGTAAAATATAATAGTACATGCCTACAGGGAAGGAAGTGAGATATTGAATGATTAAATTTAGGAGAATATATAATGTAGTGTATCATTACGGGAGTGATCAGGATTATTTGTAATAAGCTAAGGGTTTGTGGTCTATCTAAAATCCAAAGCCAAGAATTATCAGGGGGAAGGGACTGTTGCACTGCTTTACATGTACCCACTCCCCATGCCTGCATGTGCTCCCACAGGAGAAACCTGACTTTGGTGTTCCCACAAAAAAGAGAGGTGAGTGAACCCAAACTGAAAGATTAATGTCACGGAACTGCAGTCTGTGCCTGCACTGTATTTAATTTTGGCTGGATTCACTATGCCACTGATGTTTGTTTCCATTTCCACCCACTTTCTAGCTAGAACTACACACGTGACATTGGTGAGTGGCTAAGGGAGCCAAGCAGGGTGCTCGAGTGGAGAACACACACACACCAGGGCACCTCCAGCAGTGAGGCACCAGCTGACAGCACTGGCTCTGTGACACATCACCCTCCACTGCCAGGACAGCCTTTTGAGCACACTGGAATCAGGAGCTGCATTTCTGTGTGAAAACCCCAAGCTCTTTTGTTTCCTAGTGTGGTTCTGTCCTTCCCTTTGCAAAGAGGATCAGTCATGTGAGCTCCCTTCCACTGGGATTTGCTGAGATGAGGAGGTGCCCCTAGCTAAGAGAAGTACCAAAAATGTTATATTCTTCAAAGACTGTGCATTTGCAACAGAGACTGCCCTTGTTGAACACAGACCACCTGCCTCTATGCACAGACAGCATGAGCACTGACAGGTACCTTGATGGCCTGGGGTAGTCAACATCAATTTTGATAACCCAAACCCACAAGAAGCAAAGTTGAATGGATTTGCCTTCTCTTTGCCAAAGGAGGTTTAAATTGGATTTTAGTGCAAGAGTTGCAAAGCACTGGAACAAGCTACCCAGGGAAATGGTGGAGCCAACATCCCTAGAGGTATTTAAAAGATGTGAAGATGTGGCACTTAGAGATATGGTTTGGTGGTGGACTTGGCATTGGTGGGCTAATGTCTGGACTCAATAATCTTACAGGTGCTTCCCAAACCAAGTAATTCTACCAATCTATTCTCAGTGGTGGGAAGGGGTCTCACCTTTCAGCTTTTCTTTACCTTTACATTGTTCTCACAGCCATTACACTGCATCACATCAAGGACTTCTATGCCAAAGACAGCAAGATTTTAGCCTGCTTAAGGACCTCAAAATAAAGTCAGAGGAACAGACACATACTACAAAACATAGGTCCAGAACCTTCATTTCCATACATCTAACATCTATTACTGTGCTCACAAGTGTTCAGGGCTCATCAGCAGGAGTCACCACCAGTCTGACCCCATGCAAAAACAATTCAGCACACCCCTCCTGTCAGCCACTGGAAAAGCTCCTTCCCCATGGCCAGCTGAACTCAAAGCAGGGTGGAAGACAGGCTAAACAAAGTCTTCTGCTGCATTTTACTGAGCAACACCTCACTTGTGTAAGCTGAGAGCCCCCTGGCAATGCCCAGCTATCGTCACAAGAGTTTACTGAGGAGACAAACTCCCTTTAGTTGCAACAAAACCTTATACCGAGGAGACACTGTCCCTCTCACCAGAGTTTACAGGAATAATCTGCAGGAGATTATCTACTCAAACAAACAGCCTTACAGCCCCTAGCCCTTGTCTCTCTTCCCATATAGAAATGTGTAAGAATAGAAGAGAGGCAGCAGCTGCCATAACCCAGCCTCCACCCTGACAGCCTCCCAGGCCGGGGCTCGCAGGGCTAAGAACATTAATTACACACAGTCACTGTGCCAAGACTCTTTACAGGTTTCTAGGAATGTCTGTACAAGAAACTGTAGCAGAAGTTACAATTTGCACCTGTGTTCATTTCTTTCCTATTAAAAATGTGGTTCTTAAGACTACTCTTTTTTTCTTCCCTTGCAAAAATACATTCATTTGTGTAAACACTGCAGCACTAGTCGCAGCACCAAAGGAAGTATTTTCTTTGGGCTCATTCTCAGAGTGATTTCACACCTTGACACCATAAAGCTGTGTTAAAGACTGTGGTTTAGTTTCCTTGCTTTTCTTGGATTATACTGTATCCTAAGGTCAAAACTCAGGGAAATCCAAAACTGTTATTAAAAAAGAAAAAGTATCTATGAAGTGATGACAAATTGCAGACGACAGGTGTTACATTACATTTTGACTCCAGGCAGGTTTAATATACTTTAGTTTCCTTTTACAATTGCCCTTAGCAGGTACTGTTATCGGTTAGGGATTTAAAAAAATATATGGTACTCAATAAAAGAAGACCGTGTCAAAAGAAATCAATATGAGCGTGCAAAATGGTAGGAAGTCAGACATGGATAAATATGTTCACTTTCATCTAACTTCAGTCCGAGCTTCTTTTAATTTTGTAGCTCAAATGCTGGCTGCACATCCAAATGCTGGCTGCATTTTCCAATGCAGCTTAGTAATTGCTTCACAGGAGCAAACACCCTTATTAGAGGTAATTATAGTACTTGTCTGTGATAGGATGTACTCCATCTCATGAACGCCAGACCAAACCAGCCAACGAGAACTGGTGGCTACACCACCTTGTAAGCCAGCAGCACTGGGTCCCATTCATTTTGTCTGCAAAAACAAAGCAGTCACACACTAAAAAAAACCCCAAATATTCAGGCCTTTCCTGCCACCCTTCATCTGCTCCTGACCACCAGTGGAGCCAGAATATCGGATCAGATAAACCCTGTGTCCTAAATCTATTGGCTCTAAGGTGCAAGTCACACTCTGAGCTCCAAAAAAGGGACTTAGAGAGGACTCTTGAGGAGAGAAATGAGTTCCACAAGGAACCCAAAGTCAAAGGCAAGTTTGGTTTCCAGGCTGGAATGTAAGCTGGTTGAAGTGATTCATTTCAACATCTTTGGAGCACACTTGCCACATGCTTCCCTTTGCTTTACGGCAGCTGCCTTGCTCAAGGGCAGGAAATAGGCAGGGATTTGAAAGCATGGCAAGACACAACACCCAGCCTCTGAAACAGCAGCCCCATCCTGCAATCCTCCAGCACCAAACTATCAAAAATGGTTCAAAAGGTGACAAAAGAGACAATAGGAATTACAAAAAAAAAAAAAAAAAAGAAAAAATAAACTTTCAGTTGTATGTTGCTTTTGGCATCCCACACAAAATGATAAGCATAAGCAAAACAATAACTCTTGACCTGAAGGTGGGGAGAACGTCTCTCCCCCTCCCCAGCACACACTGCTCCCATTAATGCTAACAGGAGCTTACCATACATCAGAGCAAATCCACCACAAAACATTCTTTAGTGCTATCATCACTGGAGATAAAATTTAAAGTACAGCCTGATTACACTGCGTTGCTAAGAGGCCACATGTGCAGCATAGCTTGCAATGACAACTTCAGATGACCAGATAACTTTGGGACAGGTCTAAGAAGTTACTGTGAAACATCTGTGAAGAGGAATCTTTCCTTGTCTTTGCTTTCCTTTCAAGAAGCTGTGGCACTGCTGTCTGCACAGTTGTTTGAAGAATGTTTACAAATCAGCTTGACAAAGAGAAAAAAAACTTCTGCCACCACTTGACCACAATCATGATCTTATTCTTCAGTAATGCGTGGTTTATTTCCCTTTCCTGATCTCTGTTAATAGACAGCACGTGCCTACACAATAGCCACTATTTTGTCTGTATAATGTTAAAAAAATAAATCAGAAAACTCTGACAATGCAGAACAGTGTCCCGGTGTTTCCTGGGGTAACTGCTCTCCCTCGAATGCTAACTCAACTCTTCCCACAAAAGCACAGGCACAACTTTCATTGCTGTGCAAGCGCCTGAGAACTGGCTGATTTTATGGGGCAGCATAAATGAACTCATGCTGATGAGCATTCACGTGTTAGCTCCGAATTTCCCATCCTGGGCTGGTTGAAGCCAGATCCTTAGGCTCAGTGCAGAGTAGCTGCAAGCAGCACGGGTAGCCCTTTCTCTCGCACCTGGCTGCAGCCTGGGAGAGCTGCCAGCAGCTGCTGCCCAGCCCTCAGGTGGAGGCAGCCCGCAGCTCCTGTGCGCACAGCCCGGGCGGCTCCGCTCCGGCTGCTGCTGGCACAAACCAGGCGCTGGTGACAGAGCGGCCGATGCGGTCAGGAAGTGTTGCACAACCTCGCTGCAGACTCTCTCCTGAAGGCACTGGTGATGGATGGCTCCATTGTCTGGGGATGGGGCACAGCCAGCACAGCTGGCACAGGGGCCAGTTTGCTGCACCCCTGGCAGGCAGGCAGGACTCTGCTGGCCTTGGAGAAGCCACACGAGTCTCTCCTGCCTGTAACCTGTGGTAGCAAGGCAGCCTCTTCCACAAGGGAAAAAGGAACAGCAGCAACCTCAGAAACACCGCCCTTCTTCATGTGATGCTGTCCCCTCAAGTGGGACTTTTAACATCTGTGTGCGCCTTGAGGACTACAAACCTTCCAGTTAACAATCACCTTCTCCAAAACAAGACCATGAGCTTTGTGGGCCTCTGCCCTGCCTCTTCTGTGCTTTCTCTCACAGCCCTAGCAAGGCTCTCTGGGGTGCAATGGTGTGCAAGCCTTGCTTAGCCTTTGCACATAGAGCCTGAGCTTGGTTGTGGCTGAAAGGAAGGTCTGCCAAAGATTTCAGGTCAGTTCTGCGTTTCACCATCCCAACCTTGATAATCCTAATGAGGAGCTGGCAGAATGCCACAGCAACTAAGGAGGCCAACCAAAGGGTTTTTGGTTTGGTTTTCTACAGACAAAACTTTGGGTGTCCTCTACGCTTTCTTCTTTGATATCCACTACACATGTTCTCCTTTTCTTTTGAAAATCAGAAGAGTATTTCTGGGCAGTGTGAGCAAGATCTTCCCTGACAAGCCCCAACCTAGAGCCATGCTTAAGGTCAAGCTCTAAACCCCTAACTATGGTGGCATGAATGGCGCCACTATAATAATGTTGTTTTCCAGTTACTCAGACCAGGAGTAGGCACTGCATTATTTCAGGAAGGGTATGTTTGGATTAGACACTGGATTCTGGTGGGGGGGTAATTATTTGTCCCATCAAACTGTTTTAGGTCCTTACAGATGGCTATTTGGGGTTTTAAGAATACCCAACTGTACTGCTAATTTTTACAATGGGAACAGTTAGAAGTCAAGAGAACCTGACTGTTATGGTTAGTGAAAATAGCAGATTTGTGCTGATAAAACACTACTCAGCATGTTTTTTGGCTTTTGAGATGTAACCACCAATGCACTTAATAACAGGACTTGTGCAAACTATACTGTGTGAATCAAACACATAAAAGTATAAATATTCCTTTTTTTAGAAGGCAAGTCCTAAAAAGTGCATTATAATCAACTACCGTGGTAAAAGCAAAATATTCAGTATTACCACACACGCAACTGGCATAATATGCTTTATTATACCCTTAGCTTGAAACTGGGTAAATAAAAATCAAATGACCAAAGTACAGTCTCCTGCACAGATTAGGTCACTGAAGACAGGATGCCTCAGAGAATTAGATCTGCAATCCTTCATCTTCCTGACTGAGCTCTGGAGAAGGTGGGCACATGGAGATGACAGAGGAAGCCACCCTGGCATCTCACTCCTATGCTGTTGAGCTCCATGTCTCACTACTCTGACCTGTACCTATTTTACAGACTATGGATGCTGGCAGAATATTTCTTTATGGGAAGTCAACAGCACATGCACTTTATATTCACAGTTTTTTAGTACATAAATAAAGCAGTTTAATGTAAGGCCAGAGAGGCAGTATTAGAACAAAGCAGAAGATGACATTGTTATGGCCCTGGGATCCATCCAGCTTTGCTGCTGGCTGCTGTGGGGACCTCCATGGACTGCTCTGTCCATGCCTGGCTACACACACAAAATTGCAGGGGTAAAGCTCACGCTTGACACAAGCCTGCAGCTACTGTAGGTCTGTGTGCAAGGAGCCCCAGGCTTTTGCTAGAAATGCAAAACACCATTCTTTGCTTCAGTAAGGTTGGGATTTTGTGGCATTTTTCAGTCAAAGATCTTTTGGTCAAAAATGTTGACTGAGTGACATCAAAGGACTGACTAAGTAAACTCTACTTTGCCAAACTGTTTGCCTGGGGCAGCAGAGGGGTGAATATTATGACAAAGTTCAAGCAGTTGTTTAGGCATTTTTCATGAAACAGCATATTCTCATTGCTTTTATTCAGAACAACTTCTGCTCTTCAAATTCTTCCTATTTTCCTTCAAAGCATTATGTTGCTTGTTGTTCTAAACTGCCGCAAACCTTTTTTTTTATTTGAACTGAAAATAATAATTTAGAAAGGACCAACATATTTTTTTCTTTCAACATTTCAGAAATGTCAGCAACCCCTTTAACTCAGCTCAAGCAGTTCTATAGCTCTAGGCTGTACCACCCAAGAAAGAGCAGCTCACAGCCATCTATCTACCCACCTACCTCCTTCACCATCGTATTTGCTAAGGGTTGTACTGATGGGAGCTGTGAAAGAACAAAATGCAGTTTATAAAAGGAGATGGATGTGAATCCTTTCTATCTCAAAATCCAATAAAGCTTATGATTTTTATTGCATGTGGGAGTCCTTTGGTCAATGTAACACTGATTAGCAGCTTGGCCAGTAAGTCTGATAAAACCAGAAAGTACTTCGAATATATTCTGGCCAGAGACTCCTGGGAGTGAAGTGTGAGTGTTTCAGCTGATGGCCCCAGGGTCATACATGTACCTTGGGATTTCTTCACTGGTTCTATTCTGTCTGGCCATGTTTTTGTTCCATTCTATCCAACTATTCCAAACCCCTCCTACCTTTAATCTTCGTGAAAAGGGAGCATCATCTCAAAACTATTCCTCCTTACCTTTCCAGCATGCATGAATGAAGACAAAGGATTTACAACCTGCTTCAGGCAGGGGTCCAGACTGGACTTTGATAGATCCCAAACACAGCAATGCAGCATTCTTGCTCCTCATCTCATTTAAACAAGGAAACACCAGGAATAACATTATCCCAAGACAGCAGTGCATCCCTGGTGCTAATCGGGCCATTAAAAAGACATAAGCAGTTTGTTTGACACAGAGGGACAAAGACAACCACAGAAATGAATCAAAACCAGGGAAAAAATTAGAGATTAAAAGTAATAATATTCCTTCCAGCAAACCACAGTCTGAATGCATAAGTGACTAAAAGACACAATCACTGATTGTGAGATCTAGAGACAAAAAAATGTCTCCTGACTGCATGAAGTGTAAATTAAACTTGCTCTGATACAGAAGCATTTCCTTCACGTGGCAGCTACTCACTGCCATTGGGAAATCCAGACCCTCTGCTGCAAATGAGAGCTGCCACAGCTGACCCTCCCTGATCTTGCCTGTGGAAAACACACACACTCAGAGTCAACAGTTGGAAGGAAAGGAAGAAAAACCCAAACACAGCAGACTTGCTAGAAGAGACTTCCATGGAGGTTTCCTTCCCAAATCAGCAGATGGTTTCCAGTTAGTCAGGGTCAGGGACTGCCCGTGTGGTTTCCTGCCTGCTTGCCTTTGTAGCTTATCTGGGCCTCATCAAGATATGCAGTCCGAAAAAATTAGAATGGCTAAGTACAGGAATTAGGGAAACTAAATACAAATGAGCTCTGGTCTGCACTTGTGCAAGAGGCAGGGGAATCTGTGCCTGTGGGTGGGATGGAGGCAACGGTGCCAAACCCTCTGCAGGGGCAGCCAGGCTGGGCTGCAGCACTGCACATCTGCAGGGGCCAGGCCAAGCCTCGTTAATGCTGCCATGCCTCTCCAGGCACCAAAGCCATACCTGACTCCATCCAAAACACCCTTGGCAACAGCCTGGCTGCTTTCAAAATACCCCTGATGTCAGTTTACAGCCCTGCCTGCTTTAACTGCGGCATCAGTGCCTGGTGGCAGCCCAGCTCCAAGGAGTATCCCCAGCCCAGCTCCACAGAGTATCCCCAGCCCAGCTGCATGGAGTATCCCCAGCCCAGCTGCATGGAGTATCCCCAGCCCAGCTCCACGGAGTATCCCCAGCCCAGCTCCATGGTGTATTCCCAGCCCAGCTCCATGGTGTATTCCCAGCCCAGCTCCATGGTGTATTCCCAGCCCAGCTGCATGGAGTATCCCCAGCCCAGCTCCACAGAGTATCCCCAGCCCAGCTCCATGGTGTATTCCCAGCCTCACCAGCAGCCCAGCACACAGCTATGAGATCTGCAAAGCTCCAGGCACACGCTGGCTCTCGTAATGCTGTACATGGGAGCAAAGCAAAACTCCACCAGGAATGTGTGCACAAGCTGCCATATGGAAAGGGCAATCTCAAATTAAACCCTGAAACCCAGATGAGATCTGGGCGAAGGACAGTTTCACTTAAAGGAAATGTCTGAGGTCAACCAGCAATTAACTGAAAGGTTCTGATTGAATACGCTATTGACTGCGCTCACATCAGACAGCTTCCTGTTTATTATACCTTATGGGCTGTCTAGGTGCCAAGACATTAAGCTGTCAATAATCTATTAATACTAAACAGCTCCTCCCTCCTCACTCCCCCCTTGCAAATCCTCTTAGGCTAAGAAACTGCACTAAAAAGATGGAAATTTTTGAAGTGAGATGGAAATGAGCTTTTTAGGGTATTTCTTTACTTGGTTCCAGCTGAAAGTACAGCTACATTCATAAACAATATAACACGCAGTCTATAACTACATGGAAAAAATTGTGTTAAAAAAAATCAGCCATGATTGAGACCATATCCCGAAATCTGGCTTTCTTTTCCAAGCCATCTTTAAACAGTCTAAGCTAAATTTAATTAACAATTTACAACAAGGAGAGAGAAGTTATTTAAAGACAGGCCTACAGGTCCTTAACATTCAGTGTCTGGGAAACAGTTGTATATAAAAAAAAAAAGTTTTAATGAATTTAATAGAGAAAAGCACTTTAATTAAATGCTGTCAAAGAGGATTGTATTAATGACTGCACACAAAGGAATTTAAAGCAAGCCAAGTATATTTAGCAAATAGGAAGTAGGCTTTCAGAGGCTGCAACTATTTATGTTTCTGCCATTGCAATGCATCTAGGAGATCATGTTGCCAATTGAAAGCAGTTATGTTATTAGATATGATTTTATTTATTATGGATTATTAAAATTTCAAATGCTGCAGGGAATACATTTATTTCACTTCCCAAATGAAAGAACAAAGATATTTCCTCCTTGTTCAGTAAGAGGAAAAATAGGAGAGGAAATAAATAATAAATAATAATAATAACTTAGCACTTAACTAGTAAAGTGCTGTCCAGACAGATCTTTTTATGGAGCTTGTTGAGTCCTGAAATTTTAGTGTGTCTCTTTCCTTCTGCTATAACTGAATGGATTCACAGTTGCTACCACAGCTTCCCTCAACACAGCAGAGAAAGAAGAGACAGCTCTTAAAACTTGTGGGTACAAGGGACTTCTGTGATACCCTGCATGGTTCAACTCAGAACTACCAAAACCCCAACAAAATAAATCCTGGCTGCCAGGCTTTTGCAAGCAAGACTGAGAATACCAAGGTTTTCCAGACCTAGCCATGAGACTTGTCCACATATTGCTCATAAAAAACCAGAACAACTATGGGTCTGCATCAGGACTTCGTGCACAATGTGCTCACCTTCCTCAACATCCATGTGACAGGACTCCTAGCAGGCAGGAAGGGGCTTTTCACAACTCTCCTTGCCCACGTGCCTTGGATTCAAGTGTGGCACATCAAATGGGCTTGGCCTAGTAAGTGCAAAACGTGGAGCTTCAAACCATAAATCTGAGGAAAAGGCAACTAGAAAATTCAAGGGTATAAATATTATTTTGGAGTCTAATGAATGGCACAATAGTGTAAAACTAAATTTAGTCCCAACTGGAAATAGAGGAATGTTTTTTCAACAAAAAATTAATGAGATAGCTGGGTCTGTAACACCCAGGATGTGTTCTGTGATTTACCACATCATTTTTGCCATATGTAATGGCAAAAAGTTAGTAATGATTCTAGATGATTTAAACTTCCAAGGATTCTACCAGAGGCACCTTATACATGCTTGTATTCCTTTGTTTCTGAACACCAAATCCTTTTAAAGTTAGGCACCACAATGGGAATTAGTACCAAATTACTGTTTTTAAATGTACTTTTTTCTTGTTAAGATTTTCATCTTCTCATTTGCAACATGAAAAAGTGAGTAGAACTGGGAGAGAAGTCATTGGAAAGGAGGCACAAGGGGACACCAACTTCCTTCCACAATGTGAGTAGCATCATATATGGTGAAGTTTAATTTTCTAAATACATTATCTGATTTTTTGTCTAAGACTTTAATAGAAGTCATGTGTGATGTGTGTTGAGAATGTAGCCTTTGTTGTTCCACAGCTAGGGATCTTGCAAACAGCTTCGCTTTGTCTGTGCCAAGATATTTTGGAATATTCTTTGAAACACTGTAAGCATAGATGACTGTGAGAAAAAATATGTGCTACTGTACTTCTGGATACTTGATGCGTGAGAATGGTGCATGCACACAAAAACACTTCTCCTTTTAATCTGCAATTCCTGTAAAAGTCCATACAAACATGGGACAACACACAATATCCTGACCCTGAAAAATCCCCCATATCTCTGCACACACTACAGGCTCTGGGTGTTTCCAACTATTCAGGGGACCCAAAAAAAAAAAAAGAAAAAAAAAAAAAAAAAAAGGCTGCACCATTTCCCTGAAGGATGCTCTGCAACACAGAAGCAAGAGTAGTTCCTTGCTCTTTGAGGGTCAAGCAGTGCAAAGTGCTCTGGTAGCACTATTCTCAATGGCTGCACTCCCCATGTAATTTTTATAATTGTCTATCTGTAGAAAAAACCAGCTGCAGTGATCCAGGGCTCTAACTTTATCCTAAGATATCTGTAGAGAGCCTGAAAAGAAAACGTTGCATACAGCCAATAGCCTATAAACATTTACACATCTCTGAAGCCTGATACTATAATTTATGAACAAGTGTGAGGGATATAAAGTAATTAGAGAGCATTAAAATTAAATTAAAAAGAGCAATATTTTTAACTGCAAAAATTTTTAAATGTAAATGGAACAGTGGCTCATCTAGCGGCTTTTCAGCCTTCAAGGTTTGCCTGCTGCTGGCAAGCTTGAAAGGTTATGGGAATTTAAAGAGCTTTATTTAGTGATTTTGCTCTATATGTTTCCTCATCCTCGACCTACTACAGCTCCTTACAACACTAGGAGCTTAGCATTTACAACAGGGCCAGGACTGCAAGAAATGAGGGCTAAATCTGGTCAAATTGTGTGTGAAAGGCAAAAGGGTGAGACAACAGAGGCCAGAGTTACAGTGATGTCATTTGCTAAAACAACAACTTGTCAGAGCAACACCAACACAAACCACCACCCTGCTGCTTACTGCCAAGTCTCAGTGGTGCTAAATCTGCACATTCCAATTTTAAGGGAAGTTTCTGCCTGGAGCATTTTGCCATGGGAGCCAGGGCAGCCCAAGCAGAGCTGCTCTGGGGCAGCCTCACAGAGGATGTGCCCTCAGAGTCATTTTTATTGCTGAAGAACAGCACCAGTCATGTTCTCAGGGCTCCTGCACACAAGAGTCCCACCTCATTCCTGCCCTGTCACTGAAGTGGCCTCATGGTTTCAGGTACAAATGTGAAAAGGATGTTCTATTCTGACAAGACTAAACTTGCCACCACAGAAAAACTTGAAACTCTGCAGTTTACTTGATCTCCCATTTCTAGGGTTAAATGGAACAGTACTAAACCCAAACTAATTTCAGAACAGAGGCAGTTTGGCTTTAATTGCAAGTACACTCCCCACTATCATTCAAGAGGAATAACAGGCCTAACATTAATAAAAATCAGCAGCATTTTCAGCCACATTAGATACCCACACTAAACAGAAACAGCTGAGATGGCTCAGTAGGCAGGTTTGGCTGTAGCAGGCACAGCCCAGAGCCTTTCCCTGAAATTGTGATAACTATCAATCACAAGAAGATCTACTGGATACTTCAGAGTCAAAGATAAGAGGGTTGTTGTCTAATTTGTGGCTCTGGTACCTTTGTCAAACTTGTGCAAGAACTACTGTGACCCATCAGAAAAATGGTGTGCACCAAGAGCATGGAGAGCCAGAGCATGCAGCCACAGCTGGGGTTTCAAAATGCACCATCTCCAGCTATGGGGCACAGGTACTGGAGAAGCAAGAGAAAGGAGCTCAGAAGTGGATGATACATGAGATTTTTGAGTTTTTACGTGTACCACATGATTTAAAGACAGTTCCTCTACCCCTGACCCAAAAGCAGTCACACAAACAGAGATAAATGCAGTGTGAGTGGCATTTGCAATAAATACTACTTTCAGCTTTAACACTGCATAGGAATCATAGTTACACATAGTTTAAAATTTTTTTCAGTGGTTTTTAATTTTATATTGAAAGACATACTGAAATTGACTATTGTCTAATTTTGATAAGAGAAAGAATGAAACTCTAGATAACTAACAACCAAGAAAGTAATTCTCTACTCACAAAATTCACAGACCTCATTCTGACACACATTTCCCTCTGTAGTTCTAAAGCAAAGGAAAACAAAATAAAATCCAAGTGCAACCCTCCCAAACCAAAACTCTGAGCATTTTGAGTATAATGAATAACCTACAATAAAGTTTCTCTTAAAAGTCCATCTGGGTTTGCTGAGTATAAGTTGTGTCACCCATCTTGATCACCCTGTCTGAGCAGACATCACATCCAGACATGTATTAAGGAATTGGGGAGTCAAAAAGCAGTGGGTATCAATCTATGGTCTGTCTTTGGGGTGCAGAGAAATGATCAAAAAGCAAAACTATCAAGGTGCAGCCATTAAGAATGAGCCATAGGGCACAGCATCCCCATAAAAAAAATGTGTTTCAAAACAGTAAGGACCAGACTCAGAGAGCTAGCATGGTTTGGAAAAGTAACTTTTGTCCAAGTCTCACAGACAACTCAGTCCTAATTTCCAGTATGCAAAATCCCCTGGTGTAAGTCACACAAACACAGCAAAACCTCACTGTGCACATCATCCTATAGATCATTAAGCACACTATGTTCCCCTATGGAATAACACAGTTTTGCTTCACTCATCATCTGTGATTGCCTAAGTATTATTAATGAATATTATTTTTTAAGAAATTTCAAGTCTCACTTGTTTTTCCATCTGTGTGCTACGCATTATGTGACCCATGAACTCCAAGACATTATTTAGAATCAGATATTTCATTAGGAAGCACTACTGTGGTGTTCATCCCCCTCTTTATTACTTCTAGAAAGAGAATATGAAATTAGTTTCATTGGACTGCCATCACCACTTGCCTTGACCCATTTTTATGAGGGCTCCATGTTCTGCTCTTTTGTATTTCATTGTCATTTCTAAAGTAGTCCCTTCTATCCCTCACTAAATTATAAAATTAGTATTTCATTTACTTCTGTGGTATGTTATTTTCTGCATATTTAAAGAGAGATCAAAATGTTTGCAGTGAATATACAATACAGAAGAGCTTTCCTAAAGCTTTTTACAATGCCTTATTTTATTTACTAATGTTCCTCCATGATTTATGATCTGAACTATTATATATTGCCAGATTTGCCTAAATCAAAGTTTCTGAGAAATAGAAGGGTGGAGGGATGTCATTTTCAAAAGTGACAAAAGTAAGAGTGCATCAGAAAGCAACATTAGATTGATCTTAAATAAGTATGTACCTACCAGCTTCAGATCTACCTGTTAATTTAGAGTAAATGAGAGGCAAGGTTTGCACATTCTCTGAATAGAAGGTACTTTGCTGCAGTGGTGGCTCATTACTCCAGAGAACCATCTTACTCACCTGGACACTCCAGAGACAGCAGCCTGACTCATGGCCTTCCCAATGGAGCCAGGTTTCTCTGCCCCAGCAATTAACAATGAATTAGCACTATATTAAAGTGTCAGGCAAGATGGTTACTCTCTGGAGTGGTCACCTTGGACACAGCACACAAATAGTGGGAGAAAGAGAGAAATTAGATTTACTGTGTCCCAGCATGTCTGTAACAAACACAGAATCCCTGGCTGGCAATGGGAAGCAGCTGTAGGCACTTGTCAGCATTAACACTCCAGAAAGGTCCAATGCCATCAAACAGCCAGGGAATGGTGGGATCTAGCAAGGGATAGGAAGTAATACAGGGAAGGCTCAGCTCTGCAGAGCAGCAGCACAAGGACTGCCTGCTGCAAAGGAATACTTTGCACACAGTTAAGAGCCAGGCCAGATCAAAGGGCCAGCCAGGATCCCACTCCTGGTGGTGGTTGTGGTGGAAGAGGATGAGAACAACACAGCAAAAATATAATAATGCTCTCCAGGATATCCTGAAACCTGTGGCTGAGACACTCTGTAATTCAGAGGTGATGTCCTTATGGTACCCCAGCTAGCAACAACCTCACTGCTCTTCTTAGCAGCACTTTGCTATTACACCACATTGCATGGAATGGAGGGAGAGACCTTAATGGACATCTCAATTTCCTTAAAAACCAAATAAGAGGCTCAGCCTGCATACACAGCAACATGTAGGTGTAGCATGGATGCTCCATAACCAGTGTGTGAAGGAAAATCACACTGTGACAGGTCCGTATGGTCACACCCAGTGCTGCCAGAGAACACAGCCATGTCACAGAGCTCTCCACAGGGCTCACATTTTATGACTCTTCAGCATAATAACAAACAAATCAAGTGTGCAGGGAGGAATTTTTTAAACAGTCAGCTTCCACTGTAGACATTATCCATTTCAAAACACTAAAATAATTTATTAAATGGATTAATATATGGCTGATGGGAAAAAACCTAATTAAAGAGAGAAAAATAAAAATATTTTTAAAACCCTGAACCTAAACTTAAACAGTGAGGTGCAGGCTGGTAATACCAAACCAGGTATTTCCTTCACAAAGGAAACAACAATCCCTTAAACATGAAGGACCAGCCTGTGTCCAGCTACCCCACTGAGCACACCCTGCCTTTTACAAGACAGAAACCATATCCAGCCTTGGGGTAATTCCCTCACCAAAGTGCCCCCAACCCTGTAAGCAGCAAGTGAACTACCCAAAACACATCACAATGATATCTTTGCCATTTCCAAGAAGACATACTGAGGAAAAGTTTGCAATATAGCCACATCTTTTGCCTGGTCATGCCTCTTGTGATGATAGCTAGGATACTCTTCCAGTCTGACGGGGACAACCCCAGCCCATACAGGGTTAAGTCATGGTGGCTGGAACTCAGGCAGCAGTGTGGGACAGCCTGTTTTCAGGCTCTCCCAGTCTCTCAGCTGAAGGAGCAGGAGACTCGAGCATCAGAAAGAAGTTACCATACACACGCCTAAGCCATCAGAGCAAAGAGAAAGATGGGCTGGGCAGAAAGAGAAGAAAGAGGGAAGATCCTGCCTGCTTCTATGTTAGCTCTGCACCTGCTGTTATGCACAGCACTGCTCCTTGTATCTTCTTCAAAGGACTGTCATTTTGCTATCAAGGCTGCAGGTAAGGGCTTGACTTACAGCACACTTCACACCAGCAAACCTGCAAAGCAAAGTAGGTCGGTACTGCAGCTCCTGGATGTTTCCACCCCCTGCTAAAATGCAACCAGGCACCGTGGCAGACATTCTGCACCCGCCACTGCTTTGAGAAGGAAATGAGAGTTGCATTCCCACTTGACACTACAGGGGGAATTTCAGATAGGCAGAATGTAATTACTTGGCCTGGAGTTCAGCCAGGAGCAGGTCCCAAGACCCCTACCCTTATGTAAAGTGTCACAAAATCTCCAATGACTGCAAGTGTGAGGACCTCAGCTTTACATCTCTGGCTGCTGTCATGGGTTCTTCGTGGCTAATTACCTAATAGTGACCCTTGCAGCAAAGCTAAAAAAACAAACCTTGTTTCTTGAAACAACTGAAGTCCCAGAAACTAAAAACTACACAAAAATTACATGCTGTATCTTTTGTCAGTAAGGAGCAGGTGGACAGCAGACCTCCTGTGCCTGGCACTGGTAGCGTGTCACTCAGAAACCTACTGGGGTTTTTGGATGGGCAAGCATAGCTTTAAAATGCAGCACCCCCAAAACACAAGCCTACTGTATCAACTGCATACCAGTCTCCAGAGTTTTGTTGTATGTAGTTGCCAGCTGGTTCCATTTATTTTTCTTCATTTTTCATATTTTGACTGTAATAAATAATTAATCCATGGCTTTGTAACTTGCTGACAAATACAAATGCACAGCATTCCAACACAGTGTAACATGTCACTCACAAGAGCCAACCTGCATGATGCAGAAAAGTGATGTGCAGAAGGCTTTGGAAAGTAGGCTAATCATCAAGGTCACTCACAAGATCCCAGGGAAACTTTTCCTGCCCCTTAGAGGATATTCCCACTTGCTGTGGGCATCAGAACTTTGTTAATATGTTCAAGTCTACAGAGGTTTAATTGTCTTCCCACATGTTAGCTTGGCCCTTTCTTTACCTGTTTGTAGTCTCTTGCTTCCAAGATCGCATAAACTTTTGGGATGTGGAAGTCAAAACTTGCAAAATTAAGTACTTAGAGCACCTCCCCTTCTTTATAGCCCTGAGAACCTGAAACCCAGGAAACTGGTTTTTTTCTTTCAGGCAAAGACACAAAGGAAGGCAAGGAGGAAGAAGTCAGCAGAAGGGATAAAAAGGACTGAATTAGGCAATAATTAATCTGAGTGAGACCTACATGTTTCAGACGGGCAGTACAACAAGACAGAGAAACCTCTTGCCTTTAGAAAAAAGGTGACTAGATAGCTGGCAGCAGTGGTAGCAGCACAAGAGCAGCAACAAAGAATAGAGGCTGAATGCCAAGGTTCACAGCAAGAGTAGCAAAGCAGTGCAATCCACCATCAAACAATGGGGAGAGTGAAGGTGGGAGGGGGAACTGCAAGATTACCAGAGAAATGCACAGTACAAACCACTCCCAGAGTGGTCACATAATCTGGCATCAAGTGAATGGTGCTGAGTGCCAGGGGCTGAATTGGAGGGCTCAAGGGAAGAAGGGGCTGAATTGCCAGGGGCTGAAGGGCTGCTGGGGAAGGTATTGCCTCAGCTTTTTAGATTGAAGAAGTATCTCCTGAGCCTCTCTTGACCATCTGTAGATGTCCGAGTTTGTGACATGCATTACTAGTTATTAGGAATACATGTTAAGCTGATTTTCTCTTCTGACTGAAGCTGGAACTGCAAAGAAGAGAGTCTGCAGTATTTTCACTTTGTTTTCTATACAGATATTTGTATTTTTTTATTTCTCATTCTACTAATACCTGAGACAAGAGTAGAACAAGGGTGTATCAACCAAAAAATTCGTACTAGTCAGAAATGTATAGAGGAGCAAAACAATCCCAAAGAGGCTGTGACATGAAGGCCCGTTCCTCACAACACGCTCACCCTGGTCACTTCAGAGGTACTTTTAAGTTCCAGTCAATCCACAAACAGCCTGTCACCATGTCAGAGTCCCGAAAGCGCCCGTGTTAGCCCAGCCCTCCCCCGCAGGCCCCGGGGAGGCAGACGGTCTCTGACCTGCACAGGCTCGGGCGTGAGCTGCACCACGTGCTGCATGCGCTCGCTGTGGTGGTGTCTGGACTCCTCCTCGTAGATCACATCCCTCTCGTGCTGCGGCAGGTTCAGGAAGCGCCGAATGGTGCACAGGTTCTCCCACAGGGTGCGGTTCTCCGGGCTGGGGTTTTCTTTCCAGCGCAGCAGCTCACACAGCCAGCCCTGCAACAGTAGGGTCAGCACAGTCAATTCACCAGGCACCGAGGAGCCACATGTGAGCGGAAGGTCAGCCAGACTTAAAGCTCTGAGACTTGCTAACAACCCTCACTGCAACCTGCAGCTGCAGAACCTGAAATTCACTACTCCAAATGTCTAGTACAATATACTATCATATCAAGATTTCTGATTTGCTGGCACTGTGTTGCACTGACTCCCCCAGCTCTGAACCCCACTAAGATTTTACATCTCTAAATAATTAAATCTAAGATAAGATGCAGCCTTACACAAAGGACATCCTCTAGCATGTAGCACAAAAGCAAAAAACGAGGTCCTGCAGAAGTTACTAGATACCAAGATACTAGGCAGAGGCAATTCTAAACCCAGCTACAGATTGCAATAAAAGCAGATTTTATTTCTGCTGTCTTGTTTTAAGGCTACTTTGAAATGCCTTTAAAAGGTGACTGCTGTATGTAAGGAGCTGTAGGACCTCTCCACAGGGACTGACTGCTTAGATCTCTGAGGTGAAAGCACCAGCCAGCCTCCAGGAAGAGGAGATGACCCTGCACCCCAAGGGCAGGAGCTGCTGGGGTGAGGACAGCCCACACGTGCAGAGTGTGACCTGGAGTCCCCAGCAGGAGAGCCAGGGATCGCTGCTGCTGCTCCTGCCCGGCGTGGGGCACAGCCAGCCCTGTCCTGAGTGCCAGAAGCCAGCCCACTGGGGCTGGGGACAGTGGCTCCCCTCCTGTGCCTGCACAGGAGACGCAATGCAAATGACAGAAGATGAGAAGATAATGCCGAGGATGCTGTCAACGCGCCTTACTGACTCCTGTCAAAATATTTTACCTAGTAGCTTTATAACCCATCATTTTCAAGCTACAGCTCAGCATTCTGACACCATTTTGACAGGCACCTTACAATACCTACAAGATAGCTTGATCAATGTTAAAAATGTTTGGTACAAGAAGCAGCCAAAATTTTGTTTTTCTGAACAGTGACCAGAGCAAGCTGAACAGCCAGGTTCATTACCAGCCCACAGGGGGACTTTTTGGTATTGCTTTTTTGTGTAACAACTTGTAAGCCATTGACAACTTCTACCGTGCACTCTAAACCCCGTGTATAATATCATAAGCCGTTGTTTATCTTACTCTCCACTGTGTCTTCTGCCTTCACCCCCCCAAAAAAGGCAAGATTTGATTATCTCCGCTGCATCAGCCAAGACAGCAACACCAGCTGTTCTCATTGTGCAGCCTCTTCCTCACGGCCTACATGTTAATAACCTGATCATTCCATTTTCTCCTTCAACTGCCGGCTGCAGCACAGTGAAGAGACAAAAACCCAGGCCCATCTGCAGCAGCTGTAGGCACTGAACTGTGAAGCCACCAGGGATTTATAAACTAATCTGTAACACAACACTGCCTTGTTTTTACAAGTGAGAGGCCACATTTGTGCAGACCTGATCTTTTCTTGCAATAAACTTGGAGGGCTGGGGGGTGGTGGGGCAAGGAAAAAAACAAGATATATATAATAATTTACTTAGAGAAAAAAACCAGAAAAAACTCAACGTTGTATTTTCAAAGTGTTTTGATTGGTATTTGGGTAATGTCTCAGCCAGGTGAAGTCTGCATTTTAATGTGGTTTGGCCACATCCCTTACCCTCAATTCTCCTCCTTCCACTGCTCAGAAATCCCCCAAAAGGTGTCTCTTTTAGAGAAAATATAGGAAGAAAATCTCCCAGCTCCACAGTGTTTTCTCAGGGGCTCCTCCATACAGAGGAAATAATTTTTCAAACGGAATATAAACCATCTGTATAAAAAATCCTCTCCTGTTGCTCCGTTTTCAGTGATGTAAGTCTCCAACAGAACTCTTCCAAGATGTTTCAAGCAGGTATGTCTAACAGCTCCTGGGGATGCTGCAGGCAGGGTGTAACAGAAAGCACAGAGTAAGCCCTGCAGCTGGTGGGAGGATGGGTGCCTGGCTCTGGCACAGCTCGGCAGGGCCGCCTCCTCTCCCCAGGCTGGAGCGGGCAGGGATGGGGCTGCCGCGCTTTGATTTATCTGCCCCGCCATAATCGGCGCTCATTACAATCACTTAGAGCAACACTACAGGCCTCATTACGGACTAGGCACTCGCTGCCATTAGTCTTTAAGAAGGATAGCGCTCAATTTGCCTGGCAACATGCGAGGTCCTGACCTTGGAGCTATTAGGGAAAAGATTAGACTGCGGTGTGACCATGTGTGCAGACACGAGCAAACCAAATTAATTTCTGGCAAAGGGAGGCACCAGGCAAGGACCCCGCCATCCTGAGGACACCTGAGAACTTCTCCATTCCCCAAAGGAGATAAGCTAATGGCACGTTTAAAGGAGCCTGGTTCTGAAGGTGAAGCACATCCATGGTATTTAGAGAGATATTAATCCAGTTTCCCCACTAAGTATTTGCTTGGCTGATCAGATTAAGGGATCTAGCCTTCAACAGCACACCCCCACCACAGCAGGCCCCAAGAAATCTGTGATACTTCACAGCCTCAGACATATTGCACCATGTGTACCCAGCTGCTACAATAATTAGCTTATGAATGTATCAGCTGGTTCTGTGATTTTTATAAATAATAACTAACCTACAGAGCAGAAAGATTTCCACGAGCCTAATATTAGCAAGAAATTGCAAGGTGTGCCTAACTGAATTGTCATTGTGCTAAATGCCCTGTCTTCTCTCACGTTGTGCAGGACTGGATTTCCCCCAACACCATTTATAAATATTTATTTTTGCAATGTATTTGTGTCAGCTTTCTTCACAAGAGCCATTATTCGCTCACCCCCACACATACACATGCATACCCACTGTGTGCATGTGTACACTTATCTGCATCAAATCTGTCCTTTCCTCTTTTTCTACCCTTTCCTCTCTTTATTCAAGCATTCATTCAAGACCCTCTCTATCCACCTATGGGGCTGTTTATTAGGCAATAGCTTTGACTAATATGTGAGAAAACAGCGTGCAGCAGCTTACTCACATGTTCTTTATGGTTGCAAGTAACTGCCTTCCCCATACACAGATGAAAAGTCTGCATCGGCTTTTTAAAATTATTTATTTAAATAATCTTAGCACGCCATCCAAGAAAGTTTTGCAGTACCAGGCAAAAAAAAAAAAAAAAAAAGTGTAAATGTCAAATAAAACAGTGACAGATGACAGTATTCTCTATTGAATAGCACCGTTTCTTCGTGCATGTTCAATGAGAACTCATGAATTATTAATACACAAAATCTCCTTTTACTGTTAAAATCTCAACTTGGCATTTTTTGGTTACGATTTTTTTTATTTTCTTTTATTTATTTCTTTGGGGTCTGTGTACGTTACACAGAGCTTTCCAGGAGAATTATTTTATTTAAGAAATGCTAACATACAGAAATTTTTGGAGCTGCAGCTATTCACAGTGAATTTTCATCTATAGCTACATTTATTGGCATGAAGAAGGAAAAGTGAAGGAGACACTATCTCACCACCTTTTCCCCCACTCATCCACAGCATCTGAGCTCACTACATTACAAGTAAATACAACTTCTGTGAACATATTCTGAAAAATCTAACAACACACCCTTCTTTAGACCTGTAATATGCTGTGTCTCTGGTCCTGCCTCCCCTGCACATCACAGGTCTCGCTCCACCACACAAACAGCCCCCTTGGCTGCCAGAGTTACCAGAGACTTTGATACACACCAGTGTCAATATGGGTGGCAGAATCTAGCCCTTAATGTCAGCTTCTAAGGTTCTTAAATGGGAATGTCTTCCATTAAAAATAAGAGGAGGAAAAACAGCACAATTAAAGGATGCTTTTGGCTCTACATTCAGGCACACCCAGTGCTTGTGGTTACAAGGAATTCTGCTCAGAACTTCCTTCATTTCACCCCAAAACTTCTAGAGGCATCGAGAATGCAGCCCAATTTAGCTCATTAAAGAGAGCTGCAGAGAAGTGCTGGCCTCTATTTTTTGTTGCTCTCATGAGACAAGATAAACATTTTCTAAGCATTTTGTTTGATAAAAAAAATAATATCATATTAATGTCCTATTTTTAACCTCTCTCTCTGTCTTCTAATCAAATACATTTCCACATAGCTAAGCAAACAACAACAAAAATCTGCAGAAAGCCAGCCATTCCCATTGTGCTTTTATGCTGTTAAAGAAACAGCATGCTTATAACACCAAAGCGTAATGCTTGGCACCCTCAACCCCCCTCAAGGACAGTGAGCTGGTGCAGCAATCCTGAGCCATATCCTCTGTCACTTATCCCACAGCCCTTTAGCAGCTTGATCCTTTCACTTTTGCTGGGCTTACCCTGGAGCAGGGCAGCCACACATACCAGACTACAGCAAGGTCAGTGTTTCCAGCACTCAGTGAAGGTGTGCACAAACACACTGACCCCCAAAACTGCTTCCTGCAGATCTGCTGCCCTGCAGTCTGCCAAGGACCAATTTCTGACCAAGGACAAAGGAGGCACATGGGAAGAGTTCAGGCTCACATCATGCTGGGGTACAGGCCCATGTTTACACTTTGCCAAAAGCCACTGCAGGAGGTGGCAGTTGGGTGTCCACGGTGACTTAGTCACAGGCAGCTGTTCTGCTTTGAGCATGGATAAACCTGCAGTTTAACTGACCTTGTCCTTCTCTGTACTCACATTAAAACTGATAACAATAATAATAACGACAATACTGTTAGCTTTCTGCACTGACATTTTCTAGGGTCTCCAGTGAAAGCATGAGTAGGCAAATGAAGAGGTTTTTAGTAAGAGTGATTCAGGAATAAATCTCAAAAATAAATGTAAAAGGCCGTTTCCTCACCCACATCATAAATGCAGAAAATGTCAACATATGTGACAAAAGAAAAAAAAAAAGCAGCAATGATTGACGCAAGTCTTGAAAGATCAGTAAAGAAATGCACTCCTCAGAGAAGGCTCCCTGCCCATGTGGGATCACAGGAGTCCTCTGGACAAACTTCCTCAGCATCTCTTCTCTCTGCTTAGTTTGGGACTCTACAGTGCAAAATGAGCCAGATAATATTCAGCTCTTGTTCCTTAGTCGCCAAACTCTCTTACCATGAATCCAATAAGTGTCTATTAAAATAAATAAACCCCCTAATGATTCAAGATAACCTAATCAAGAAAGCTGAAATGGGTAAAAGACTAACTGTAATGGAGAGTTCTGTCATGGCTTCAATGAATTCTTGATGAGGGCCGGGGGAGGGGGACTGAACCTGAGAAGCTTTACTTGGAGAATTTTGATACAGTTCAAGGTTAATCACTCAACAATCTGTATTTTTTGAAATGCTTGTTACTTTTCCTCCCCAGAAAAGGCAAGACACTTTCATGAGGGCCAGTTTCACACTAGCTTCATAAAGCGTGAAATTATAAAAAAAACCAAACAAAATAAAAAAGAGATACATGAGCCCTGAAGTATCTTAGATTCATGGGAACATCAAGTTTGCTTAGAGCTCTTGGCTTCAGAGGGAAGGATGCTGTGCACTGAGGATAATTCCAGCACTGCAAGTTCAAACTAGCTTTTCCTCATACTAGAGAGGAAGTGTGGGCTTGTGGTTAGGGCAAGCAGCCCACCATCAGCTCCCTGGTCTGCCAAGGACTTTGTGAGCAAAGCCCCAGCTCCACAACTGTCCCTTATTCATTCAGCTGCTGAGAGGCCAATGCACTGCTGCAGATGCTGTCACAGAATCAGAGAATAGTTTAGGTTGGAAAGGACCTTTGAAGATCTCTAGTCCAATCCCTCTGTAATGACCAGGGACATCTTCAATAGATCAAGCTGGACTCTGAGCAAAATCAGTGTTTGAAGGGATGGGGCATTTGCAATTTCTGTGAGCAGCCTGTGCCAGTGTTTCACCACTCTCATTGTAAAAAGTTTCTTCCTTATGTATCTAGTCTGAATTTACTCTGTTTTAGTTTCAAACCATTACCCTTTGGCCTGTCACAGTAGCCCCAGCTAAGTAAGCCCCATTTAAATACTGACAACCTGCAATTAAGGCTCCCTGGACCCTTCTCTTGTCCACGCTGAACATCCCAGTTCTCTCTGCCTGACTCCACAGGAGAAGTGCTTCAGCTACTTGACCATTTCTGTGGCCCCCTCTGGACTTGCCCCAACAAGTGGAAGTCCTTCCCAGGTTGGAACCCAGAGCTGGATGCAGTGCTCCAGGTGGGGTTTCAGCAGAGCAGAGCAGAGCATCAGAATCACCTCCCTCACCCTGCTGGTCACGCTGCTTTGGCTGCAGCCCAGGACAGAGCTGGCCTTCTGGGCTAAGAGTGCACTTTGACAGCTCTTGTCCAGCTTTTTGGCCATCAGCATCCCCAAGTCTTTCTTGGCAGGGTTGTTCTCAATCTCTTTATCCCTCAGCCTGTGCTGATACTGGGGTTGCCCTGACCCAGGTGCAGACACTGTACCTGACCCCATGAGGTTCATATGGGCCCTCTTCTCTTGTCCTGGATGGGGTCACACTGTGACTGCATGTACAAATTTGTAAAAAGGAAGCTCTAGTCCAAAGGTACCTCAAATAAATTCTAAGTTCAGTCAAGGAGAGAATTGTCTTTCTGCATTTCCTCCATGTGACAAGAACATTGAAATACCAGCACAACAGATACACCCCAGCTGTAGAGATTGACAGCATCATGAGGGCACTAAGATAAGGCTGTAAGAAGTGTCCTGGATGCACACTCTATATACACTACACATTTTCACCACCAGCTGCTGCTTCTAGCTGCTGTTCATCATCACTGGAACCTAATTAAGGCCACAGAAAACACCTATTATAAGATAGAAGGGAGAGATAAGGCATCCCATCCTATGAAATTAATACAAGAGAATCTAAGTTGGGAAGGAAAGCGAGAAAAGGATGAAATTAATGGTTTCTAAAGCTAATCCTTCATCGAAGTGACACTGCTCATCCCTATTGCAGTGCTTGTACTTCAGGACGAGCAGGAGGTAAGGGCATGGAAAAGTGGCCATGGTGTGGAGTCCCATCCAGGGTGGCATCCTACTGTGGGCTAACACCCTCCTTGGCCAGAGAACTGGCAACGAGGCAGGCATCTTGACATGAAAAAGGAAAGCCAGAGCAAAGGTAAGGAACTGTCATAATGATTTCCATTCAAAGGCCTGCGTTTGTTTTTTTACCTGAAGGGCCTCAACTGAAGGGCTTTTCTGCCCCCAAACTCAAACCCTGATCAAGTCTATTGTTTGTTTGCTTGCTTTCCAAGAGGATAAAAATACAACCCAGAGACAGATCTTTGGTAGCTTAACATTTTTTCAAATGTTGCTCCAAGGGGTCTCTCTTGCTTTACTGTGGTACATGTGAAATAAACTCAAGTCTCTTGAAAAGAGGCTATACTTTTTGTTTTCACTGGATGTGAAGATTCCTTTTGCCCTTCCCAGGGCTGATCCCCACCAATGTGCTTCCCCATGCAACCCCAGGCAGATTAAGAAGAGTCTCTTACCCTATGGGAACTGTGGGAAGTTTGATCTCTATGCTCATACAAACTCTGCCCTCCTTCAGACTGTCAACAAAGGTTCCAACCAGCTGTGCCCACTATTAATTTTGATAGTCACTTGTTTATTATGAACAGAATTACATTCCTAAACCCATTTTGCAAAGACTAAGAAAAAAATGTCTGCTAGCACAGCACAGCCTCTGACAGAACTTTCACTAGCAGAAGTCAAAGGGACGATGCTGCTGCACAGCTTTAGAGGCACATGGTCATGGGGCAAATGGTTTTCCTGAAGTTGTACTGTAGAGCAGCTGCAGAACTGAATGTAGAAGCCAGTTGTAAAGACCAACAGTCCAAACTTGCAGTAATCCAAGGCCAAAGTCTCTGCCTGTCTCACTGCCCAGCTCTGCACGCGCACAGGCCACCCAAACCTCTCTGAAACAGCACACCAGAAACCTGTCTTCTTGGATTAAATATAACCAGGGGAACCCAAGCTATAGACTGGAAACCAAGCCCTGGTGCTTCAGCCACACTCAGAAACATTCCCAATGCACTAATACAGGTCCCAGGTTTAGCCACTAAAAGAACACTAGCAGGCAGCACCCCCAGACAATCCTGTTGTCCATGGGTCACATCCCTAACAACTGTCAACTAAAACACGAGGGCAGCTTTGGAGGCTGTGTTGTGAGGGCACTGAGTTCTCAGCTCCTGCTGGCTTCAAAAATACAAAGGGATGCACAGCACTCCACAAAGACTAAACGTATCTAGATATAAGCTGCAAGAGATAAAATGAGAAGGAAAATAAGTGATAAATACGTCAACGTCTAAAAGAATGGCTTGAAATCTTTATGAAGGTGGATTCCCCTGGATAATTCTCACCATACTACCTTGGTGCCTCCATGAGGCTCTGAAATTTGACTTTATGTTGACTTGTGACCTTTGGGATTTGCAATCCCAGTTTCTAGAAACTGTCCTTCTCTTCAGCTGCTGAGATTCCACCATGACTTAAGAATGAAGATGGTTACTCGTTAAATTAGAGGTCAATTAACTCCACCAGCAGATGATGCCACTTGCAATAACTGTTCTCAGTGGGTACCACTCTTCCTGTACAGAGACAGAAGAGGAAACGAGGCCTCCGTTGCCTCTGGATGTTCTCTCGGGTACATGACATACAGCCCAGTGTGTAAAATGTCAAAACATCCCTGTCGGAGATTCACTGCCTGCTATAACTGTGAAGATCTCACAGCACCGTGGATTGCTGTTGACAGAACAGCAGCGCCCAACATAACACATGCCTTGTTAGCAAACTGGAAGCCTCTCAGTAGTCTGGGGTGAGGGAATAATAGAGGAAGCCAATGCAACACAAGCCAGGCCTGTGGAGAATAGCAAGTGAACGAACCTTGGCGGAGAGTCCAAGCAAAGCCTCAGACAAGTTCTTTTTTCCCCCTTTCAAACTCTCTCTTCTGCAAACATGGGCAGTTTTCAATGAGTGCTTCTCACCATGTAACTCAGCTGCTGAAATCAGCAGCATTTTCACCAGAAATGCACACAACTGGCAAAACTGGCCTGTGCAAAGCACTGGGAACACCCAACTGCTAGTCTACAGACAAGCTAGACCTAAGGCTGACCATGACACCGTGGCTCTCTCCCATGCAAGCAGCTGTGCCCTTGCTTTTGGCACTGCTCTGGGCCACAGAGCTCCCCAGCCAGCAGCAGGACACCACAGGCACACCCAGGCCTGGGGCAGGCACACAGGTGGGCTTTGAGGCAGGGGGAGGCCCTGTACCACTGTGGTTCCTGGCTGTGGCTCCCCTGTCCTGCCTTGCAGTGCCCCCATAAAGCACTTTCATGCTCCAGCAGAGCGCTGTGACATCTCAGCCTGGCGAATGCTGGGCCATCCCAGGGAGCCAGTGCTGCTTGGCAAGGCTGTGAAACAAAAGAAACATCAGCCCCAAAACGCTGCTTTATTCGCTGCTGCTGCTGCTGCTGAGGAAACAAAACCTTTATGTGCAGAAACTTTGCTTTAAACAATAACATTTGTGGATCTTGTTCTTAACCTTTTGCATCTGGTGCTCAAAATCTGCCCTGCTTTTTTTCCACGTGAAAGACTACAGATCTTATTTTTGTTTTGGCGCTGGTGTGCAGTGCTGCCAGAGAAGTGCACTCAAGCTGGCACAGACCAAAGCTGGTGAGCCACCCAAATTATTGCTGGGTGGTTCAGTCCCTCTCTATTTCAAGAAGCCTCTGGGTATAATGACAGGAAGCTTGCAGGCAATTTTAAGCCAAAGCCCAGAGAGGCTGGCATTCGGTCTGTGTTAAACACTCCTTATTAAAAGCTGCCCAGTCCGGATTCTGGGTGGAACTTTGATATCTGCATGGAGTAAAGAATAAGGGGCACGTTTGCAAAATCAATTGTGCAGTTTTTATATTTACTGCACGTTTACCACATATGTCATTTATTACACAGTGGAAAACCGTTAAATGCACAGTAGTTGTGCCAAGTGGCATTATGCTTTTAACAGCTTTATTCGTTTAACAGCTCCAGTTCTCATTATATTTTGCCATGTGGTACATGAGATTTTTATGCATTTAACAGTTTAAGAGGGTTCCATGGTATTTTCCTTTTATGTATTTCATACTGAGCCTGGGATTTGGTTTGGGGGGTAGAGGGACTATAACCCCTGCACCCTGACAAGAGAAAGAAAAAGGCAAGGAAAATTACTGATTACATGAAGAAGGAAAAATTAATCACCTCGCCACGTGTCAG
Source organism: Erithacus rubecula (assembly GCF_903797595.1). NCBI lineage: Eukaryota > Metazoa > Chordata > Aves > Passeriformes > Muscicapidae > Erithacus > Erithacus rubecula. Next base: position 10,669,455 of record NC_136659.1, read on the forward strand.
GACACAAATACCTGTAACAAGGACACGGCTTTCCCATGTGCTTTGATAGCTTTTGATGCTTTCTTTTATGCCTTTCGACCTCTTAGTTTGCATCTACTTTAATGACTATAATGTTGTTTCCTTGCACAGAGGAAAGTGGGTGTTTTTCAGAGTGCATGCACCTAGATACTTCTATCCCACTCTCTCATTGTCACATGCACATTTGTGCATTTTTGTGTGCATACTGATGCCCTCTCCTAGCTGAACTGAGTAATTCCATCCAGGATCAGAAGCAGCTCTTTTCACTGAGTAAACAATTCCTTCCAACAATGTCCAATCCACTTGCTGCCTTTCAAAAATATCTGTCTGTCCTCCTTTCTACAAAATCCCTTCTGGTGCATTATATTTTTTTAAAGAGTTGGATGAAATTTTTAAATTAATGGATTCTCTTCAAGAATTTCACCCCAACCTAGGTTTGCCCACATGTATTTTTTACACCCAAGGTAGATATGAATCCAGCAGAACTCACTGCCGTGCCTTCTCATGCCTTTTTGTAGAAAGATTGGATCTGATGTGAATTATTCACATGCAATACCGTATGCAGCACATACAACATGCTAAAAAGGAAACACCTGCCTAATATGCTGTTTCCCATTGCCTTCCCTCAGTTAACCACTTGAGAAAGCAATTTCATTACTTGCTGAACAAGTAGGATACCACCATTTTTAAAGTTCCTTGTCCTACTAGCAGAGGTGTAAGTTACCACATGTGGAAAAAGACAGACATGTTTGTATAAAAGGGGAGAAAAAAGCTTGGCTGTGAACTGACCCTTTCCTCAGCCTCTTTTAAAAGGGAAGAGGAAACCACTTAAGCAAGCAAAAGCCAAACATGATAGGCTCCCCAGAGATGAAAATTATTATTATTGTAGGAACAGATGCAATTTCATTGGTGGGAGGAAGAGACGGATCTAGTCCCAGCCCCAGAGTTTGCTTTAAAAACAAAACCCCAGAAAGCCCCACAACAATGAAATCCCCCATACCCACTCACCTGACTTTTATTGGCAGCCACTTTGGCAAACAGAGCTTGAGATACCTTGGCCCTTTTCATCTCCTGTTGGATCTCATCATAAATGGCAGCTGTGATGTTGACGTTGGCGCTGTCCGCCTTAATGGGGAGGTCTGTTGTTGGTGTCGAGGTTTTGGCCTACCAAGAGACCATGAAAATAATAATTAAAAAAGTGCTGCTTTCAGCCCAGCCATCTGTGCAGAAATTATCAAAGGATTTCAGTCAGCTGATGCCAAACTGCATTAGCTACAGAGGGACACTTCCTGTCCATTATTCTAATCAGGTTAATTGTGATTGGAAATAATTGCAGTGCATTCCTATAGGACATGCAAGGCCCTGTCAAGTCTCCCCCTCTCCCTCTCCCAGCATATTTATTGAGCAGCTCAACAACAGGATAGGTAGCTGGGGCACCGGGCTGCAGGCACGCTGACATTGGCTTTGCCAGCCAGTTACTGCAGCACAGCCACCAGGCTCTACCTTCTCCCCCCGCCTCCAAAAGTGGCCTACACCTTGGAGGAAGAGCCAATTCTCCCAGAAAAAATGAGTAAATGGGTAGAGGTCTCTAAATAATAAATTATTACTCAATTTAATGCACTCCCTCATGTCTCCCTCATTCTTTATTAAAACTATACGTATGTCACTTGAGTATGTATGGTTTCCCAGCCTTATCATCATTATGCTAGCCAGACAGTCACCTAATTTCACCTAGGAAATCAGTGGAAATGAAAAAAAAAAAATCATTTCATAAAGCTGGGCTTTGGCATGCCTTTGATGTGCTGCCCTCATTCTCCTAAACTCATATTGAGATTTTGTGTATTCCACTGCACTCCTTTTAATTGAATGATTTCCCACCAGCTTCTGTGACAAATGAAGGACAATAACGGACGCTGCCAGCACTTTCCCTGGGCTGGACTACCCCTGCAAGGCTTCTGTCAGTACAGTTCAGAAGACTGCTACAGGATGTCAATTTTAAACCTTGTACTGGTGGTCCCCAGAATGCACTGGCAGGAGAAGGAGAGTGGTGTGATGCTCACTGAGTGCTCCCAGCACCAGCTGCCCCTTGGAGACAGAGCTCATTTACTTTCCTGGCCTCAAAGGGGAGAGCTACCAGGGCTGATCACTGCACCCTTTACACCTTTTAAGGGAAATGGGGTTAGTGATAAAAAAGATATGTTTTGTCTTGAGACCTAAAGGTCTTAGGAAATAACACAACCTAAATGGCGAAGTTCACACTTCCCAATAGAACCAAACCACCCATACACACCAGTGACTCTCATTTGGCCTAATTACAAACCTTTTCAGATGGATCCCATTTTTGTGTCAGAGTTGAAGTCTGATAGAGTACACCTAATGTTAATTTTTAACTAGGCAGACATGCCCAATGTTTGTTTGTTAATAGGAAGGTTAACTAGGCAAAACCAAACCTTCCGAACTACTTCTGTTTTGCTGTCCTCTAAATCTTCCTCTTCCTAACATCTTTTCTGTACCAAGGCCACATTAATAATGGAGCCAAAATCCAATTAAGTCAACACTCTGCACTAATCACTCCTCCTTACAACTTCCAGATAAAGCCTTAACCAACCGGTATCTTCTCCCTTTCCAGGCTCAGCAGGCACTTCTCTGGGCTTGCTCCCTGCCTGTCATAGGCAGGGCAAGCACAAAAAGAAGATTTTCCTGTTCCCTAAGGCCAGCCCTGCGTGCAGGCAGAGGCAGCTGGACAGCAGCTGGGGCAGAGCACAGCCACCATGCCCCAGGAGGCTAGGGCTAAACCACTGCCATCCTCAGGCCATGAGCCGGGTACAGTGCCACACAGGGACCAACAGGAACACCCCTCTGAAATTCAATGTTTACAGACAGATGAGAGTTAGGGCAATTGTGGGAAATGTAGAAAACAACAAAGAGTTCATGGAAAGGAAAACGAGTGTCCAAGTCTGTCAGGACTGATTTAATGGAGATTTGTCGGGTATAAAAAGGTCTTCCCAGGGACTGGAGCCTTTGGGTAGCACTGCAGCTGAGGTCACCATGCAATCTTGCATGGGTCTTCTAAACTTCTAGGTCCACAGCCACATGTCAGGAAAAAGCTTCCCCTATACACCCTGAAAGCGGCACCATTTTTTATTTAATCACCAATAGAGGAAGGGCAATACCAAACAAAAGTCACTAAAATAAAGTATTTAATGTTAAAGGCCTAGATTCAAAGCTGGTCTTGATATTAAGGAGTTTATCATTACTGAAACATCTTACTGCAAACAGTGAGAAAAAAAAAAAAAAGTGTTTGCAACCACAGTGCCAGAGCACTGCAAGCCAGCCCCTTACTGCTGGGGTTCTGTGTGCACACAACAACTCCCAACAGCTCAGAGCATCTTCCCCACAGCAAATGCACCCCATTTTCTGGATCAATCTCTGATTCTCACCTTGAGGCAGGTGATATTCCAAAAGGGTGGCTTGGGGCTGGCTCAGAGTCAGGTAGAGCTGAGCTGGGTTACTCTGCATGCCTTACACCTGCCTGCATGACAGCCCCAGCATGAGCGTTTCCACAGGTACCTGCCATTGCTTTCCTACCCAGCACACTCAATCCCAAAAGCGCTGCTGCAGGATATCAGTATCTATGGAAACCGTGTTTCCAATTGCCATTCCATCACCTCCTCTGGCACACTGACACAGTTCCTGCACGGCTGGTACAGCTCCTACCCTGCTGCCCACAGCACCCTGCCCCAGGGTAGGTAAGAGCGCTGCCTGGGGAGCTGGCGCTGCCGGAACCGTGGCGCTGCCTGCGAGGACGGCATTTGTCTTGTCAGAACTAATCCCAGGCATATGGGGAAGCGCAGTAGCCGTGCTGCCTGCCCGGGAGCTGGGAAGAGCCTCATTTGCAGAGGTGTCCAAGTTGTCAAAACAGCACCTGTGCTGACTGGTGCTGGCCCTCTGAGGGCTGGGGAAATGTTACACAGCGGGCACAAGGCGAGCGCTGGGTACACAAACCTTTGTGTGCTGCTTTTGCCAATCAAAATCCTCACAATATTCTATTGGATTCTTCAAGCTGAAATAAGGCAAGTATGTGCCGGTTTATCCTTCTAGAGTGTGGTTTTCTAGCAACATTTAGCTCTTACAAAGGCAGGCAAAAATTCCATTATTTTAAATTATGTTCTAGCTGTGGGAAAATGGCATATTTCAATACAGGAACGAAATGGGGCAAGAGATCCAATTTTTATTCTCACCGGGTTGCATCTGAACTCTTGATTTCCTTTCAGTGCTTGATTCTAGTACAAAACCTACTACAGTAAATACAAGCAGGAGCAAGCTAATTCTTTAATGAAACAATATCAATGCAGAAAGCGGCCACACTATTTAAATAGTAAAACAGTGTACCCACTATTAAGATCCCTATGTATTTTTGTTTTCACTTAAAGGTAACTAAACAGATAAGGAGAATACAATGAGTTTCCCATGCAATAAAAATTCAGTGTCAAATCTGGTTTGGCAGGATAAGCTTGCTTTCAGTGAAAATAGTTCCTTCCATCATTTATTTGGTGAAGTGTACTTACATGTCTGGGTTAAACTGAACAACCTCAACAGTTTCTGCAAAATCAACACGCCTACCCTAAGGATGGTCAGTTTGAATGTAAAATTTCACTCCCCCCAGCAGTGCTTGCTTGCTTGCTTACTTCCTTTTAGCAGCTGTGACTACTGAATTCAATGAGAGTAATCACTGGTATTATTAGAAGGGTTACACGGGCCCAATTACTGAAGATCAGTAAAGTTCTAGAACTGACACATCATGTCTGTACTGTTAGAAAGTTCAGACTCAAGTCAGGCAAATGTCATCACAGGAGCTCATTACAGCCCTGTGCAAGCACCCTCAATTTGCAGAGTAAACATGTGGGACTGTATCAGCCTGGTACAAGGGGGGATGATTGTTACAGTGCAGTTTGGGGATGCTCTTTCTTAGTGCAAAGAAACAATCTACACAGGGAAGAGTGGGCGGCAGCAGCACGTTAATAAACACATGCAGTTAAGTCAATGAGATAACAGCTGCTTGGGAGCTCTAAGCATCATCTTCCTTCCCAGCACACTGTCCATCTCCACTTTCTGTACTTCAAACATTTACTTGTAAAAACCTCCAACTCAAGGACTGTGATTTCCTATGCAGAATACGGAGCACAGTATTTTCTAACATCTACCTAATGGACTATTGACCTCTGTTCAATATATGGCAACATATATGAAACAGAAGCCCAGAAATTTCCTGTGTTCTGAAGAAGGTAATGGACACAGGTAAAAAGCTACATGCACAGTGTTTCTGTGTTATATTCTATAACAGCTATTTAATGGACATATATCAACAGCCTGTATGTAATGCCCACACGCACTCTTACAGGCACTAATGTTACATACTCCTTTGCATTTATGGCATTGATTAAACATAGAATGATCATCACAGCATCTTCCTGACATCCACTAAATATCTCTTAACAGCCACTCCAAAACCTTACGAAAGATTTTCCACAACTCATCTGGGCAAGGGGAGCAACAGACACGGGAAAGGTGGAAAGAAACTCCTTTCCTGGAATTATCTGGACAACAAACAGGTAGCAAGCAATAGCAACTTACCTGGGGTGTTCTGGAGGAGCTGGGGCTGCTGGCAGCTGAAGACACCATGCTCACATTTGGGTTCATACTTCTCTCTCTCTCATCCTGATAGATACGATCCCGCTCCGAGTCAGGCAAGTTGAGGAAATTCTGCATTGCCCGTAAGTTTACCAGGAGGGACTGGGAAGCTGTCCTAGGGTCTTCTTCTTTACGCAGGATCTCTGACAACAAACCCTGGTTTAAAAAAAAAAAAAAAAAAAAAAAAAAAAAAAGCAAGCTAGTCATGCGTTGATGGGTTTCTTTGGTTTTTAAAATTTTGTTTAGTGTAACCAGCTGGGTTGCAATACTGAGAATCTACATCAGAATCTCATGGGCTCTCCCTGAGGGGATATTTTGTAGGAAAGTGTTTGTCTTCTGGGGGCTGGGGTTTATTTTGGGACTGTCCTATTCTGGCACAGTAATAAGCTTCTGAGTATGGAGACGCTGGATAGGAAGGTAGGTGCACTGGTTAGAAGAAATTGCAGTTATCACCAGGTGCTTGCAGCAAATATTTTAGGAGCTGTTAGATCTCTCTCTCTCTTTCTCTTTTTACTTGAAGCTGGGAACACTTGGCAATCCTGTTCATCTTTGACAAATCTGCCAAGGTTGGTAAATTTAGTTTCGACATTTAAACAGTGCAGGAGGTTTATAAAGAAAAATGTTTGGCTGAGTTTTTATGCTACAGTCCGCTCATTTTGGTTTGGACAGTCATTTCTGAAAGGAGAAAAATGAAGCAATAATAAAACCTTAGAATCCAGCTTTAGGGATTTAACCCATTCTTTCATGCCTCATTTTAAAATACCACAGGCTTCACATTGCAACTGTGAATGAACACCATATTAATGTAGTTTTTACAAAAGCCATTACGCAGCATTTCCAAAATATAAAGAGTAAAAAAACCCAAAAGAATTGGAGAGATGAAAATGTCATTAAAACAGGCTTAAATCTAATGATGGGATTAAATTTATGCATGAAACTACACACAGGCACTCAACAGACCTACAGATTATCTACCAGCTAAAGGCACAGCACACAAGTCTGGATCAGGGCCTAGAGAAACTACCAAAGACAGAGTGTGTGCCACCAGCTTCCCCCAGGCACCCCCTCAAATCTGACACTTCACAAACTGGGACTTCCCTCCAAATAGCAGGAACAGCAAATCCCTGAACTATACCTGTTTTAATGTATTGGTGTGCAAGGAAGCTGAGAGGGAGCATTTCTGCCCATCAAGACTACTTCTATCTTAATGCAACATATCGTTATGATATCCAAATGATATCTTATGTTAGCATGCAATTCTATGTGCTCATTATTTCAAAGGGCTTTCCTGCCAATATGCTTCCCTGAGCCATCTGACAGCATTCCTGCTTCCCTCCTGTCCCAGCCCAGAGGCTGTCAGGAATGCTGGCCACAGGAGCCATGTGAATCCCACTGGAGCTGGGAGGGCTCACCTAGGCTGGCTCTGGGAGAGGAGCAGCTCAGCAGGAGCACACACACGGACCCCACAGGCCCTGCTGGGCTGTTGACACCAGTGTTTTGCAGTTACTTCACAGCCAGGACCCAGACAAGCTGCTTCCCAAGGATAGGCAAGGCTTTCTTCCTTCTTGTCAGAAAAATGTTACTAGAAAGCAACCAGATACCCCAAGCCCTGTAGTGTTTAGTTCTCATTTATTTTCTACCGTGCCTGAGAGCCTCCTTCAAAAAGCCTTGCTAAAAGCACTGTCACTGCAGCTGGCCAATTAAACAAATGTCAACATTTTTAGTATATATTGACCTTATTTACCAGTCTTCCTGACAAAACCAACTGACTAACAAATTATATATACCTGTATCTGGATTTATCTGCTATTAAATACCTACAATTAAAATACATATGTGAAACCTCTACTTCAGCAGAACTTATACCCCAAGTGCTCTAACCAAGTTCCACACACAACCTGAAGGTAGGCTCCATCTTTTCAGCTCCTCATCTACATAATCAAGCTGAGACACACCCAATTACCTTTTTCTGCAATGATCAGTGTGAGCACCCGAAGGACTGGAGCTGGGAATGGAATCATGGCTAGCACCACTCAAAAGTGGGATGAGAGAGAAAAGCTGGCTGGTGAAAAAGGTCTGAAGAATTTCCAGTGCTGGGCTGTCCTCTGGTATTTTGTGTGACCTCAACACAACTGCAAGCAGAACCCTGGCTTCTTCTTCAGTGTTTACCACCTCTCAGAGAAGCTAAGGACATTTTGAAAAGCTTTCTAGATTTTGACCAGCTCATAGACTAGGGGAGATTAACCAAAAAAGAAGCTTGAAGCCACAATCCACATGATTCCAAGACCGATGCAAGTCCTCATTAAAATTTTTCCCTAAAGTCAGTGAAAAATTCTTCAAATGCAATAAATAAAGGAAATACTGGTTCCACCAATTCTCTAAATTTCTAATTCCCTCTGTTCTTGCAGGGATATATATATAAAACTTCTTTTAAAAAGAAAAACTCAACTTCAAAAATTAATGAGTTTAGTATGAAAGAAAGGGACCTGAAAGCTACTGGAGCTGACTCTAAGACAGTTTTTTCTCCCTCCCATTTTAGCCTAGCTAAATTTATGGTCCAATTTCAAAAATGGAGAGCAGAAACATATGTGAAAGCATGCCAGCAATTACTTTTCTGTGCAGTCATTGACTCTGTATGTAAATGAGAGGCTCACAGGTATGAGTGGTTTGCTCATGGCACTAAGAGGTATCTCAGTGCCTGAGATACCAACCCTTGTGCTTGAAGGCTCTGATTTATCACCTGAAACACCTTACCATGGGTAGATTTGGTGCCTGCTCGCTGGTCCCTGTCCTCTGCCCTGCTGCAGGGACACAGCAGTATTTTGCAGCACTGGTGTTCCATCAGCAGGCTGGGAGCCTCTCCTAAGGCAGGCACCTGCTCTGGGGGGGACTTGTTGCCTCCCCAGCACCACAACACAGCAGCCCTGCTCCCCCTGCCCTGCTCCAGGCCCACAGGTAGGAAATCTGCCTGCCAAGAGGGTGTTTCTGCAGCTCCTCTAAGTGCTTTGGCAGCTCAGGGACCATGTAAACAGCAGGAGAGCTAATAAGAGAACTGACTCATGAGGGACAAATCTCGTGTCCTCCTGCAACTGAAGATAAACAACAACTCTGGTAAACAGCAGCAGATAGCTGAGTGATAGGGGAGGACAATAAAATAAAGTGTCTGGAGAGCAATAACGTTTACAATAATATAATTCTGCGCTACTGCAGTATACGCAAACTAACCAGTGAGCAACATTATAAAAAATAGAGTGATATTGAATAATCTGTTCAGCCTTTTTGTCACCTGCAACAAATTAGGCTTTCAATATGCAAAACATCTTCCTTCCAGAAAAACAAATGATCATGATTTCATTTAATTGTAATTTAATGAGGCATAATGTATTTTTTAAAGTGATATACACCAGGTGTGTGGTGAGGAAACTGGCCCAGCCAGACAAACCCTACTGTTTCTATTTTTAAGAAAACCCTAAAGCCAGCCAGAGACTGTTTTCATTTCTGCAAATTATGTTTCTGCTGGAGGGGGTGAGGGAGGGAAACCCACAGCATTCATAGATTTCTTATAAAATTCCATTGGCTAAATTAGCTCATTCTGACTTACTTACATCTCACATATTAAAAAATAAAAACAAAAAAAACCTGGCAGTTTGCAGAGTAACCAATTCTGCAAACCTAAAAGATCATCTTCAGGGACTAGAAAGTCTCAGTATGGCTTTAAATAGCCCAACAGTTCTTCTACATAGAACACAGCTCCCAGGATACATTTTAGGACATGCAGCTTGATAATATCATTGCTTTTCCACTCCTCTGCATCATTTTTAAACCGGCTGCTGAAGAGGCAACTGATGAAGTTTAATGTTCACACAGGCTGTGCTTGCAAACGAGGGGTGTGATCAGCCTGAGACAAGGGCTCTGCACAGCCTGGTTTACCCTTGGAACTTGCACTATTTTTAAAATTACATGCTGAATCCATAACTGACTTTAAGAAAATAATACCTGTGGTGGAGGAAAAAGCACATGTCCAATCAAAACAAAAAAGTCACTGAATCTATTTAAGGAAGGAGTAATTTTGACTGTGTTTTTTCAAGCCAGCTGAATTGCAGTCCCTTCAGGCCAGCAAAGTCACTGTCACAGGGGTTTGCTTTGCATTTATTCTATGAAACCCCACTTGTAAACTTTTTTACTTTTATTAACTACAAGATTTCCATGACAAACAACCCAAATCTCACTGGCACCTGATCTTTTTTTTTTTAAGCAGCTTCTGAGAGATGATGCAGTACAATGTGGAGTGAATATTATTCCAGCTGCTTTGACATACAAGTGGACCAACTGACCAGCCCCCAAGGCAAACACAGGCTTGACCAAAGCACACAGAAGGTGAGCAAAGCCTCTGTGCCCTCTTCCCAAAGGCTGCTGCTCAGGCCTGGAAAGGGCATCAGTGCAATCTCAGTGGGACAGCAGACTGCAGGACAATTTTGCAAGTGGAAGAGGGTGAGGCGGTGCTGCTGGAGTGCAGCCCAGGCACTCGTGCCCTGGGGACAGAGGAGGACAGGGACATCAGGCAGCAGGAGACTCCCAAGCACTGGGCAGGGCTTCACACACACCAGGTTCAATGACTTGGATAGAAGTCACACTCTCCCTCTTACAGACCTAAGCCATTTGACTACAAAACCAGGCACTAATGTCAAAGAGGTTCAGAACAGGCCTTGGACAATCAAAACACTGGCCAAGGCAAAAATTTAAATAAACCCAACTAATGTGCTAAACCTCAGTTTATATGTTCTGTATAAGGAAATTATATATATGAAGGACTGAAAAAGCATGAACACTTTTTCAGACTTTCAGTCTATTTGTGCCTCTCCATACTTCAGCTATGGCCAAAAGCAACAGAGAAAATGCTGAAATACTAGAAAAATATTGCTTCTGCAGTGCTTAAGGTTCCAAATACTTTTAAGCCCTGCACTTGTACTGACAAGTCTCAATAGAAAAGCTATTCTGCTTTCTATCAGGGATAGATGTGACCCTGAGCAGGATGAGAAAATGTAGAGATTTAGTCAATTTCAACATCTGGATCTTAAAGGTCAGTGATGCCAACCTGTCCCCTCTCAGCACACAAGGCCTGTTTCCAGCAGGGAAGGCAGGGAAGCCCTGGTTAGCTACACATTTCTGCTGAGCTATATTGTCATTGTACCTTGAACATACAACAACAAACTTGATTTTGCCAGGCTAAAATGACCATTTATATTTACAGTTGTCTGCTACTTGCAGTTGCAAGCTGGAGGCAGCAGGTCAGTCCAGGAGCTCTGCAGCAGAAGCACTAACTTCTCACAACCCTTCAAAGAATAAAGCATTTCCACCTGCTGTGTTTTTCTCATGTCAAGGCAGGATTTTACCACGACACCTCTCTGCCTCTCTGCATTTATTCCAGGTCTCACCTTCAGTATTGTCTTCTGGGCTGAACAAGATACATTCAACAATTCTGAAATACTCCTCTTTGCCTCTAAGTACACAGCACTCCCCAAGAGCCTCTATATGAAGAACTTGTAGGCTTCTTGGGACTTAAGTCCATTTTCAAATGTTCACTGCTTTGCTTCCATTCCCTTGCATTTCTTCCTAATTCCAGCTTGGATATGAAGCAGAAGTGCTGGAAGTCTATCAGAAATGCTTATCCTGGCAATGTGTCCAGTCCAATTTTGCTGAACAAAATTGCCTTAGATAATCAGTGGAAAATTTTGAGTGGTTAGCCAAACCAAGCACCTTCATATCCACTCTGTCACAGTTTCCATCAGGCAAAAGTGTTTTTGTACCCTGTTCTCTGACCAGCTCTTCTTTCTCAATAGTCAAAATGTGTGATGCTACATTTGTATTAGTTTTACAAACCTCAGAACTTGAAGGACTCTGACTGAAGCTAACTCTCTGTGAATGGGAGACCAATAGTCTCCCAGTATTCTTCAGTGTACAACACCACATCAGTCCTTCATTCAGAAGGAATCTTCTGATCCCCAGAGTCAGTGCCTACAGCCAGAGTATGAGCCTTGTTCTTAAACTCATTTAACTAATGCTAAAATACATACATCTCAAGAGAGAGCTGCTCAGGCACAAAACATTTAGAAGCTGATTTGAATAAAACTTATACAGGGTGCAACAATGACAATTTGATTTTTATTATTAAAAATGAAGTGTTTAAATCCTCAAAGAAAACGGCTTTATTGCATTAGTTTAATAAAGCCTCTTTTTTTATTATGGTATCTGTTTTTATGAGGGAAGACAGGATGTGCATGCGGATCTGAATGCGGATGCATGCAGAAAAGGAGGCAGAGAAAGACCAACCACCTGCATACCATTTATATGGCATGTGTGTCAGACCTTTATCCTGAAATATGCTGGAAAATGAGCCAAGGCACACAGCTTGTGCACACTGTAGATCTGTGCCCTTGCTTCCAAAGCTCAGGACTCCTGTGCATCAGCTGAGCAGGCAGCAGCCACCTCCTACAAGCACACATTCTGAGAGCCTGACTCACATGCTACTTAAGATCTTTTCATTCAGCCTATTGAATACAATTAAGTTAATTGAAACTGAAATTTTGGGCAGTGCAAAACCCACTGTTGGAACAAATATCCCATGTACCAAAAATCTGCAATTTATTAAAGTAAGCACTTCCCTTACAGACTGCCTTCTTTCCTGTGAGTACAACAGAACGCTGCTTGTGCCACATTACACCCAAGAATAAAACAAGCAGGCAGCATGAAAGGGTTTCATGCTGTAAGAGAGAGTTTTCTAAGAGGGTGAAAACCAACAACGCCCCCCTCCCCCCCCCCCAAAACCCAAACCAGAAGCCTTGCTAATTGAAAGTCTGGGCACAATGGGACAGACACCATAGTGATGAATGCAGCATGACTGTCTCACTAGATACCAGGCAAAGAATTAAAGCTCCTTGTGTTCCTCTCATTTGAGTTAAAGGGAAAATCATTTGCAAAAGGAATTCTGTCCAGGATTTGGCTCACAAGCAAATAGAGGTGGAAGAGCCAGTTATTTCAACAAACCATATTTCTGATATTAATGCCTAGTAGAGGACTCTTTTCTGAACCCACTTCCATTTGGGGGAATTTTGCCAAAGAAAGCAGAATTAAAACAAGGAGGCAAAACCCACAGCTTTACTTTCTTAGCAACCAGACTACTGCTGTCAGAGCCCCACAAACCCACCTCAAACAGGTGACTAGTGACATCTTTGTATGCAAGCAAATGCTATTTCCCTCTTCCTCATTGCAGAAGCCTGGATTTGCCTGCAGTTGCACTAGAAGCTGGGGCAACACCCAACATCAGTTCTGTGTTCCCCTATGCCTCAACCCACACCTGCAGCCAATGTGTGACCAAACCCCTTGAACAAGGAGGATCAGTGCAGCTTATTTCATCATAAACTTCACTGCTGAAGCTCTGGAGTTCCCTCCTGCTCAGGCTGTTACTTCCTTTAATCCAAAGAGACGTGGATGGCACCAGCTACCCAGGCAGGAGCTGTGCTGGGTGTGTGCTGCTTTCCCATCTGCAGGCTGGGAAACCAGTGCTCCACATGGAGCTACTCAGGGCAGGAAGGAGGGAGCAGTGCTCTTTGGGAAGAAAGTTCCAAGCAGCTTGAACATGCTGGTGGTTTTACCCAGCTCTCTTTGTATCTGGCCCCACAACCACTCAATTTAAAAAGCCTCAGATTCAAGGATATTTCCAGTTTCAGAGGCTGTTCAGTTAAACAAGCACTGGCCACTTGCCCGAACATTTTACTAGTATTGGCTATTATGTCACAACATTGGCAAAAAAAAAGATGGTTGAAAAAAGAGAAAGATACAAACTGAAACACTCCCTCATTCTTTAGGCTTTGCAGTCCACTGGGTGCTCCCAAGGAGAGTAGCAGTTCACTGATCAAGTGATTTTAAACTGTCTGGACCATAACAAAGAGCCCAATAAACTGTCTTGACTACAACTCCATGAGCCTGCACCAAACAGGAATGCTGAGCAAACGAGAAGAATAGTATGTTCATTTCCTTTATGCAGGACAGGATTCAAATTACCTATTTTCCAGCTTGTATTTTGAAGAGTGGAATTACTTCAACCGTCCAGATTTGCTGAAAAGCTTTCCAGCAAAGCACAAGGTAAATTTTCACACATTTCCTTTAAAACTGTCTTCTTAGCCCTACTTTTTCCTGTAACCAACACCATCTACCAATTTATCAAAACATTACAACCTGCAATAAGCAAGTTCTGGTTATTACAACCTTTTGATTGCAATTTGAATGCTATATTAGGAGATAATAAACTGCAGAATGGTACAAGGACTCTGCCCCAAGGATGGGCCAAACTCCATGTGAGTATTCTCCTCCAGGAAGAATCCCATAGCCCTTGTCCTGCCTCCCATTTCAGAGTACTGGCCAACATGGTGCTCATGTTGTCAGGGGCTGCCCATCACCTAGAAGTTATCCTGATGTAAAGACAATGCAGGCTTCAGCCAGGTAGGCATTTTTTGAGAATTCCAGCCTGCACTGGAGCAGTACTGCACTGTACTGACAGCCTTTTGACTTCACTGCACTGTTTGAGACCAAGGAGAGACATCAAGTCCCTCTCTTCACTAAAACCTTTTCAGCCTCTACAGTCTGTATATTGCAGGCACCTCCTTCACTCATGAGCTTTGACTGCTTTTAAAAATGTGCACAGGGCAATTCCAAGTGTGAGGTACACCTCCTCTAACTCTGACAGTTGTACTTCTCTTACAGATTTACAGTATTAACCAGAATTTTTCTTGCTTTTTTTCCTCAAGATTGAATGGTTTTATACAATCAGAATGTGCCAAAGTCTTACAGAACTCAAACCTTTCACTAATGACTGCTCTAATAACAACTTCAGCTTGGCTTCATGTTTACATGCCTTACAAAGATGCCTTTCAGTTTAAAGGTATCAGGTATGACTGACTCTCAGGTGTTAGAAGGGCCTCAAAAAGCTGACTGTCTTCAATTCAAACCCACTCACACTCCTGCAAGCAGTTTTTACCAGAGCAGAAGGAACAAACTGGAGCTCAAGTGTCATCCCAACAGGCGCCATTCTTATAATTGCTGAGCAGACTGTAGGCAACACCATCTTAGACAAACATGGTAGTGTGCACCATTTTCAATATTTTGAAGGCTGTGCAGGAATTCCTTACTTATTGAGAAGTGTCATTAAAACCACCTGCAATAATTATATTGTCTCTGTGTACGTTTCTACCCATCCCATACAGTGAGAAAATAGGTATTTAGATTCCACAATAGTGTGAATTAAAATTAAGACACAGTGTCTCTAAATATAAGAAGAAGCAGAGGTTAGCCCAATAAACTTACTAAATATCAGGCATATAAACTTTGAGGGCTCTTCATTCACACCTTCAAATGAACAGGAAAATGCTCACTTTGGAACTTTCTGTTGGAAAAAAGCCCTCTTCATGGCTAGTTCAGCCTGGGCCAGCTCCTCACCAAACAGCCTGTGCAACTCCCCTGTGCATACAGCAGGTGCTAAACTGCCTGATGTTCAGTCTCCACTTCAGTGGGAGCACTGTGCTCCAGGAAATGTACAGAACTTGTCACAGAGCCTGAAGTGCTTTGTTTTCATGTGTGCAGAGAACATGCCCACAGGTATATGCAAATATTTTTGTCTTCAGTTACGTGTTTCCAACTTCAAGAGGAAGATATGGATGTTTCACAAACCATACAATTTCATCTCTCCTTCTTCTGACCCTCCCCGCGTCCTCCCTCCCAAACACACATGCATACTATACAAGTGTCAGCCACTTGTTCCTATGGATTTAGCCTAGTTTGGATCAAAGCTTCCTCTACTTCACTTAACAAATTTGCTCAGATGGAAGGTCTCAGGGGAGAAATAATGTTAGTAAGAAGGGACTTTTCAGCATTAAGTATGTAGGTCATTGGACTTTAAAATAAATTAGAGAATATCTATTAAACAAGCCTCACAGTACATATTTCATGAAGCTATACTTAATTATAGGCTAATGTGCACTGCAGAGCTACCATGAAGAAAGATTAAGCAGTGGCCCATAATGCAGAGATTAATACCATTATTAGCTGACTGGCACACAGCATCTATTATTCGGTACCATCAGGAGAAACAACAGACCTCCAGTTTCAATGCTGGCACTTCTGTGAAAGGCAACAAACCCAAACCTTTCCAGAGAGAAACACACACCTCTGTAACTCAGAGGCAGCAGGAGAGATGCAAGGAGGTGAAAGTAGACTTGAATTTCCACTCCAAGTGTCTTTTACAGAGTCTGCTTCTCCACTATGGATGTGTCTACCCCGCAGTGCAATACCGACTGCCTGAGCCCCTCTTCTTAATACCCAGAACAGTCCCCAATATGAGGGGAGCTTGATTTGAGTTGGAATTAACAGCTGAGGACAAGGAAATACAAGTGTGTATCTACACTCTTGCTACAGTGATGGCTCCTGGGGACATGATGCACTGTATGTAAGTCCACTGGTCTTCTGTATCAGGGTGTTGGAAGCTGCGAGACTTGTAGGACTGTCCTGGAATCAGTAGGTACATTGTATTATGATGGAGGGTTAAGAAGTAGGTAATATATTTCTTGTAGGGGAACAAGCCTTTGATTTAATAGCAGACTTGGGCATTACCAGCCCAGGTCTCCCAATGTGGCTAAGGGAGAGCTTCGTGTTCGTTGGCAACGAACAAAACCCTCACTGGCAACGTTATTGCCGACCCCTTGCTCCAGTTCAGAATATGTCATTCTGTCAATACCATCCACCTTGATTATACCAGGCTTTATATACAACGGCTTATGATCCCAGAGGGATGAAAAGCTTTTCCAAATTAAAAGCAGCATTTTAAAGAGGAAATACTCATAGATTCCTATGTAGTTTTCATTTGATATCCTCAAGGCTAACCCCAGAACTCAAGTGTTTTTCTCTGAGTGCAGCCATCTTATGAATTTAATGGAAGAAGGGAAGTAATAAAATGTGCTCCATACTTTAATTAGTTCCCTCATAACATGGCATTTCCAAAATGGCAGTGCCAAAGAAAATCATTAATCTAGGAGAACAGACGAAGGTACTGTACGGAGCAAGGGACAGACCTCCTAGAGATACACACTTCCCCGTTTCTTCTCTTGCTGGTAAATCTTACCTCAAAAGTACACAAATCTTACTCCAGCTACACAAAAGGAATTCGTAGCAATATTAAATATTAAGCCACTTTCCATTTCTTAAGCCTTGCTACAGAGTATTCACAATTGAGAGATCCCATGTGGTATCCAGCAGGATAAATGGCCTTTCCCAATACACATTCACCCTGGGTAGTCCAGGTGCCAGGCTTAAACTGATATTATCATGCAATCATTTCAACATCTGCATTTCACAGAGTGAGTGAGAAAACAGTGAGTGTCAGATGTATGAAAGCAAACACAATCTGCGACAAAAGGCACACACTTTCCCCAGCACACCTGCCTTACACATTTCTTGCAGGAGCAGCCTCTGGCATTATTTGTAACATAAGTTGTACCACAGGAAGGAATTGAGGAAGCATCAGAAGGAGGCCCAAAAACACCTCTGACTCTCAGTCTCTTATTACCTTTTCCTGGCAATCAGGCAGGGGCAAATGTGGAAGTTTATAACCACACAGAGGAGCTCAGGGAAGAGCTCCCATGAGCAGAATGACTGCTAGAGAACAAAGCTCAGATCATGGCACAGGAGTGGCCAAATGCAAACAAGCAGCTGTTCCAGGAAGAAAAGAGCCTTCCTCAAAACTGACAGAGACTGGAGAAAGACTGAGTGGTTTGACCTGTTTCTATGGCACACGCCCTGCCCTGATCTGCAACAACCATACAGCCCCACAAGAGCCACAGCTTTGCCCCTTCTTGGTTATAGAATAGAAATTGGTACCTGTGTGCGGTTGAACGCTACTCTTGCAAAGACAGCTTGAGACACACTGGCTCTCTTCAGCTCATCTCTGACTTGCTGGTAAATATCTGGAGAGACTTCCACCGATGAATTTGATGGCTCTGGTTTGACAGCTCTAGAGATGGGTGGATGGTTCAAGAACTGCTGGTTGATAGCCTGTGGGTGCTGGTGAGCCAACAGTCGGCTGACGGCGATCTGCTGGTTTATCAGATGGGCCATCGCTATCTGCTGCCTCACCAGCTGTGGACTGAGCTGAGGAGACAGGAGCCCAGGGTTTATCATTGTTTGCATCGTTGGCACTTGGTTTCGGATTGGAGTACTGTGGTGAATTTGGCCGTGAGGAGACTGTTCATTAGATTTTCCCAAAGTTGCCAGCTGGTTGATATTTGGTAAGTGCATGGGGCGTTGACCAAGAACACAATAGTCTGAAAGGTTTTCTCTTTCCACTCTTTCCACTGTTAAAAGAGAAAAATTTGTTTGCTGTCATTTCAGTTTGCACTTAGGGCAAGGATTATATTGTAGGTGACTGCACACAACAGCACCTGCTTTACTTTTAAAGTCTACACCTGCATAGAAATATCATAGAAACATAAGCAAAAGGAACACAAAGCAAAAGCAAAACAAATAATTAACATTTTCTTGGTCTTCCCAAGCTTCATCCACAGCTCATGAAGACTCCTTATAAATTGACAGCAGGTATCCTCTCCAGCCTCCTTCCCTAAAGAAACAAGCTTAGACACTTCCATTTATACTGTTACTAACATTTGAATCTGTCACAGCAAACTGATTAACCTTTAAAAGTACTCAGTGTTTCAGAATCCCTGGCATCTAGGTAAAGGAAAGAAACTCAAATTGGTATCCACTCACACAAACCAAATGGAAACAAGGCCATTCCCTGTGCAGCTCATGGCACTGCCTCTCATTACAAACTTGGCAGCTATTATCTTTTTCACATACACTCTACCTTGTGTGTGAATAAAGCTATCTGGTACTATCAGCTCACGCAGGTGCACCACAGCAGACTCATGTTGGTTGTGTGAAAGCATATTACAAAACAGTGAAATTCACACATGAGAAAGGTTTAAAGCACTGGTTCCTAAAGCCAAAGCCTCACTGCCATGAGTCTGTGCAGGAACTGTAAAGCACTTCTGCACAAATACCCACCTGAAAGAAAGTGCCTTCGCTATCTTCAAAAATTTTGTTTAGCACAACAGTGATCTCTAAGTGACATCATGCCACAAAAAAATTAAACAGTACACACTAAATGCATATACTGTAGCTTTACATACTGATGTGCATTGTCCCTGTTAAACATCTCATGTCAGGAATATCACAGTTTCTTTTCAGGTAACTGCAGAACTAAATGCACATATTACAAAATTAAATTTTCTCCAAAAGTACCATTTAAAATAGGAAATTAAGTTTAGCAAGTGCATAAATATAACTCCTACCTAGATAATTTTAAGCAGTCAGAGTCATTTTACACTAGGTTGCGGATTCCATAAGCCTCCCCACATGCAATTGAATAGACATTTTTGTATTGATCTGATACAGAAGTGTTTAGAAACACACATCATAGAAAACCACTGCCTCATCCCTGTACTAGTCTCAGCAAATAACAAAATAGAATTTATTTCAGAAAGGTCATAATACTATTATAACTTGTGTAATGATTAACAACTGTACGAGGTTTTGAACTCTTTTTCAAAACCTAATCTATATAAAGCTTTGAAGCTTTGCACAGTTAATACTCAGAATAGCAGCTTATTGATGATTTGCTCTGTTTTCTTGTAAATAGAAAGACAGTTCTTTCCACCTTTCAGAGTTCATTTAAGACAGACAGGGAGTCATGCCCTGAACACACACAAACACACAGTTACTATCTTTAGAACTATCACTCCGGAACAGCACAAATACTAAATTTTACAACTAGGTGAATTAACACCCACGATTTCCTTGTAAGAAGTTTTAACTCACTATTTCCATTCTTTAAAAGGAAAATCTCATAACATCTTTAGCTTTCTATTAAACAATTGCTTAATAAATTCAAAATAAAAATTAATTTCAAATACAACTATGAATTCCACTTTTCATTTTTGAACCCAACTGCATTTCTAAGTAAGTGCTTAGTTGTATTTCAACTATGAAAGGCAAGGCAAAACATGTGATGCACAAATATTATTGTCAGCAAATGACCATTTTGCTGTATTACTTGCAGGCTGTCAGATACATAATGCAGCATTTTAGCTCACTGAGAATCCCTATTCAAAAGCTGCTCCTCATGATGTCAGTTGGCCTCCATGAAATGTGGTCCAGAAAGCTCTATACCACTTCAGGGACAGACATGAAATCAATGTCAAACATGCAATAGGAGTAGTGCTAATTGCAGGGATGGACCCATCACCAACACAGAGGTGTGGGCAGGGGAGTGAGCAGAGGCTGCTTTATCACAGCCTCAATGTTCTGCACCACGGATGATTCAGAGCCAACAGGGCCACACTATTCCCTCCTCAGCCTCTCTGCACTAAGCCTGCACCTGAGTAATGCCATTAAATACATACAGTTGCTAGCCAAATGGAGTTATTCCACTGGTACAATAGTTACTTGGCAGATATAAACAGGATGAAACTGTTGTTTAGTGTAATGAAATATTTGGAGCATCCTGCTACATCACTGACAACCCTAAAATAAGAGTCCTTCCGCTAGGAGCTTCAGAAGAGCTGAAAAAGTTCTGAACTATTTGTAGTTTGAGAAGCACACAGAGAATAAGTCACTGAAACCAACAAATTATTACTTGTTAGAACATAAAAACAGTAACCAAGTGTTTTTGAAAACTTGGTGAGAAATAAATATAAATAACATTCACTTTCTGGGCTGAACCACATTTGCCAAGTTTCCACCCACTCTTGACTTCAATGCCAAGTTATAAACCCCTATAAAAATAAAGTTTAAGATGAAAAGGCTGCCAGGCTGTTAATCTCTGCAGTGCTACTTAGAATTACACAGAAACATCACCTGACTTTCTTCTATAGGTATATTTTCCCCTTATTATCAGTTTCCCTTGTTGATCACATTAAACTATACAGCCAGGCAAGTAGTCCCTATAAACAAACCAGATTCTAGTCACTTCAACCACTTTGGTAATAAAAGGTTACCATTAAAAGTTACGCTGGATGGAAAAAATGTGCATTACTCAACTCCTCAAAAGTCTTTCCTTCTCTAACATATTGCCTGCATCTGATTCCCTGTTGTTCTTTGGTAACTATGGACTGGTTACCAGATCTGCAGGGCTGAACAAGAGCAAGACTGAGACAGCCTTGAGATGGAGACTGGCACTGTCCTGAGAGACAGGCCAGCTTGCCAGCAATTCTCTAAGCAAAAAGGGGTACAGGAGCCACAAAGCTTCTGTGCCACCAGCATCCTGCCTCAGATATTCCAGAGACAGGGCTTTAGCGTTTGCATCCTCCATTTTCCATGTTCATACCCAATTACAGCCTTTCCCTTGTTTGCTATTGTTCTTCTCAAACAGGGGATACGTTCAGAGCTCCTGTAGTTCCATACTGATTGGAATATAAATATCTGAGCAGCAGAACCTTACACAGGGAAGGAAGGGGTTCCATGGATATATGCTATCTACATTCAAGTGCTGCTGATAAACTACTTTTGCTAGCAATGCCTGTGGTAGTTAAATAAAAGCTGGTTCAGGAGGCTGTTACCTACCTCCATCTGTGGTGTGACCACAGCAAAAGGCATTGCAGTGTTTTTGTTTTCTCTCTGTGTCGCTCACTTGGTATGCAATTCTGCAGTTCTTTGCTTGAAGAACTCATTTAAACAGCACTGTCATATTGCAGAGCCACCCACCCTTCTGAAGCCAATCACTAGGTAGGCAGAGATTTGTGTCTGGACAACAGGTACTGTGCTAAGCTCAGCACTTAGCTCTGAGAGCACCCTAGAATAGCATCTGCCCTTCATTTTTCTATACCTCCCTACAACATGTCACTACCTCTACAAGAGTCAGAAACCAACATAATCCCCAGAATGGGAGCAGCAAATTATTGTATTTGAATATTCCGTTCTCATCCTATAATGATTACCATGTGTGTCAATGTATTTCAACTCCATACTGAGTTAAAACTTCCTGGATACAGCACAAAAGGAATTCAGTGCACCCTTCCCCTGTGTGATGCTCTTAACCTCTAGCCCAATCTTCCTTGCACAGTCAAGCAGCTGACGCAGACCACAGCACAATAGCTTGGGGTGGTCTGCATGCAACTTTCCATTTAAAATAAAACCAGCTCAAAAGATTTAAAATAAGATTTATTTCTCCACCTTCCCTTCCCCTCACACTTTATTTGCACTGAGCTGTTAATAGGAACATTCTGACAAACAGCCCGTGGGGCATTTAGGGCTTATGCGTGGCACTGAATCGACTGACAGCACTAGAAACAAATTCCTGTGCACAATAAGGGATGCAGCAGGGAGAGCAAGAGTGTAACACGTCTCCCAGCACTGCACCGCGAGCGGGGACACAGAGGATCCGCCAGCGTCCATGACCCAGCGTGTCCGGAACTCTTCAGTCCCACAGGCTCACAGGCACTTTGCCCCAGAGTAAGAAGAAGCTGGTAAAGAAACGTTTTGTAATAAGTTACTAGCCGGCAGAATTGCCATGCTTCAATTGTGACAGGATGTCACCACCCAGGGCTGTTCTCCAGTTTGCTTCTTTGTTTTATTTATTATTTAAAACCTGGTGATCATAAAAGCCATTTCTAGCAGTGGTCATGGCCAAGCTGGGAGAGCTCTGTGAACTCTGGTATACTCTACACAAAGCCTGAGACAGAAAGGTTCCCACAATTTCTCCTGGCTTAGCACCATGCTGCTCACTGGAGCAAGACTTGAACTCTGGAGCCATGCTTGGGGGACAAAGCACAGCACCAGCTCCACCTCGGAGAGACAAGGCTGCTGCACTACACCCAGAGGGTGCCCTCTTGCTTATGCCACATAATTATGAACTACCACTTTGTAAATAACAGAACCACTGCAGAGCACAGGAGGTGCTTTTAAAGTGGTAATTCTGTATCTTTTTATCTGTAATTGGGATAATTACTTATTTCTTTTAATCCCATCCCACTTAACCACTTCAGTGCAAAGGGCTGATCTGAAGAATCTCATTTTCATTCAATGTCTAATCTTTGTATTTACCCATAGTCATTTCCTTGCTTCAGTGCCTGATCTCTGCCTAGGCCACTTATTCCTGTGCTCAGCACTGGAGGAAAAGCAGGCTGATGTGACAAGAAGCTGTAACTTTTAAAACCTTTCCTGTCTCTTACTCCTGCAGGACAGCACAGAACCATGAAATAGCTATAGAGCACATACAGAAACTGTTTGGCCGCTGCCTGTGGGTAGCAAAGGCCTTTATCCAAGCCTAATGGAAAACAGACAGGAAAGGCCATTGTCTGTTCTTTGTTGAGTTGCAAACCATTCAGTTCCCACCAAAGCACAAATCACTATTTTTTTTCCTTAGAATCATCATTAAAAGTGGGCCTTGAACCACCAAGCTGAGGTAAACTGAGCAGACTATACTAACATTGCTGAGTCTCTGTACAGCTGACCTTCTCATCCCTTATCCTCAAGACAAGCTCTAAGTCATCCCTTGGGACACAGGGATGCTATCGTGTCTTCTGCAAGTTCTGCTTAAGCATAGGAAGTCAAATTCTTCACATGGGCTGCCCCTGGACTGCACTACTTCCAAAGATTCTCATCAGGAGACAAGCATCATCATCTTATTTTTAGATTTATTTTTGGGTTTGTCTATAGGTGCATACAAAAGTACGAACTCAGTTCTTCATAATCACGCTAACATTGTTTGTCAAAAGGACATGCCAGATCCATCTGCCAGGGAAAACCATTACACTGAAGGTATTCTAGTGATCACCTCTCTAACCCATGAATACTGGACAGGTGAATGGAAAAGGAGAAGCAGCAGAATCATCAGCCAGAACAGTCTGGCAGAAGCACAGGTAGTACTGCTTCAGATGAACTGATGTTATCATCTGATATAAAAATATCTCCCTTCCTGTCAACCTATTTTAACAGGAGACCCAATCTTTTGTGGGCATTTCACAAGGGAGGTACAAACCTCAGATCCAGTCAATTGTGCAATCCCTCTGGGAGACAGATATGTGTGTCTTCCTGATTAATAACATCAGAGATGGTGAAGGGAGGGAGACAGAACACAAACATCATTAAGTCGGAGATGCAAACTCTTCAGAGATTTCAAGCAAAAAGAACGCCATTGTGTTTTTGGAGTTACATATCCTATGAAATCCACGGGATCAGAGAGACACTTTGCAGCTTTTCACATAAGAAAGATTATGCCTGTACCTAAGGTTCAAGTTATCCTTCTGTTTCAAACTAATCTCCACTAATGCTTACTTTGTAAAAATAACTTTTCTTCTGAGTTAACATGTTGCTGTTTGGCAGCACACAAATAATTTTTTTAAATACGAAAAAAATTTGATATTCCTAAGGTTAAAACAAAAACATGTTTCCTTTTTAGAAAATGGAGATGACCATCCTTTATTAAGAATTCAAAAGGGCAGAAGTCCCAGCTGCAGCACAAAACTAGTCCTCACTGAGGAGAACACAGTTGTGGAACAGGAGACATTTTTTAAAAAGTTCATCGTTTGAGCAAGACACAGGACAAGTGGCTAGACAGTTTCTCCACAGAAGGGTTTCCAGTCTTTACTGTGTGGCCTATGTTGCCTAAAGCAGCACTGGCTGCAGCTCCAGCCACACACAGGAGCAGCAGATGCCACTGAGCAAATCTCACATATCCTCTGCCACAGCACAGGCACTGTGGGCAGTAAGATGGATGCCCCAAAATAGCCACAAGCCAGGAAGACATTCTGCGGAGCTAAGAATGATATATGCATTTACCTTAGATGAAAAATATTCTTAATTAAAAAATAACCCCAAAGGGTGTGTTTTAATTCTCTTTACAGAGAGGAATAGCCAAGAGGGCCACAACTCGTAGACCACTGGAACACATGACAGCAGCTAAACTGATTTTTATCAATACACATGCAAAAATCCCTCAAACTGGCCCTTAACATCATGGACAATGCTGAAATACAAAGTGTTAATGTGGAAAACTGCAGACAAGGGGTCTCTAATTCTTGCTGAATCTTGATGCTTTTAACTTATATTAAAAGAGAGAGGCCACTTTTTCTTCATTATTAGTGACAAC
This sequence comes from Erithacus rubecula, assembly GCF_903797595.1. Classification (NCBI taxonomy): domain Eukaryota; kingdom Metazoa; phylum Chordata; class Aves; order Passeriformes; family Muscicapidae; genus Erithacus; species Erithacus rubecula. The sequence goes on from NC_136659.1 coordinate 10,694,353, forward strand.
TGATGAACTACTCTTCTCATAAAACAGCAGAGCAGGGCACTGACTACGAGGACATTTCAGAGTCAAGAGATGATCTTCAGGTCATGTATGTTACCTAGATGCTGACAAGTTTGCCTGTGATTGATGCTGTTTTCCTTCCTTTTTATAGAAAGTGAAGAAAGTCTTGTTTTTAGTGAAATGAATACAGAGTAAGGAGTGTAAAAGTAAGCAATGGAGAAGAGCCCCACAGCTGACCCTAAATGCTTTAATGCCAGAGTCACAACTGATATCCAAACAAGATATGAAACGTACTTCCTTTAAAAACTTAACATTTCTGCAAAAGGTCAAGACATATGCATATAAATACATAATATATATAAATCCCTCCACTTACATAGAGAGAAGTAAATACACACACATGTATCAGTAAAGAGGGTATTTTTAAAGTCAGAATCACTGTATGGGAAAGATCTGGTGTGCCTTTCTTTCCATGAGGCTGCCACAACATCTGCTTCAGAGGAACAATTAAAAACTCTTCCTCAAAGCACATGATGAGAGTTTTCCCCAGGCTCGCACTGGCATTATCACTGTGCTGCAATCCTCAGTTCCTTCAGCCTGGAAATAAGAAAGCTGGGAGCCTTCTGAATCCTGTTTCTAACCTCTCTGAACATACACTGGTCTCCAGGAACACATTAAAAGAGAAACAGATTGCTCTGTCGATCCATTATTGGAAGTGAGCAAACAAACTTTCAAGAATACAAGAGCACATAAACAACAAATCAGTAATATTGGAAAAATCAAAGAGGAGCCAAAGCAGATTCTCAATTTAAGGAAGCTATGAAAGCTTTTTCTTACATTCTTGATCTGTTGAAACAGAAATAATTGAGGCCTCTTCCTTTAAAGTGAAAAGCCTCATCATTCCACAAAAACCTTGAGACAGCCACAGTCTCAAAATTCACATCCACAGAAAGCTATATTTTGACAGACACTGATGGCAGGAGCAAAGATTACATGTTCCTCATACACAGACAAAAAAAGTATGTCTTTTTATTTTTAAGTCCACAATGTATTTATTTCATCCTGCTGCCTTCCTAACTTCCTCCCACCGAGCTAAGTTGTGTCATCAGGCAAAAAGAAAATATTCACACCAGTTAAGATTTTCAGTTGTGAAAGAATTCTGATGCAGTGATAGTCCTTCTGATAAAAATAGAAAGCATAACACTTAGAAGTGAAATATCTATTGAGAAAGAGAGCTAAAAAAAATATTCTAAATGCTACAAACCCAAAACACTGTGATTCAAGTAGGTAACTGGTACGAGTTTGATCCCTTGACAATTACCTGAATTATATGGTTAAATCCTGAAATATCTCTCTCCATACATATCTATATATACGTATATACATGTATATAGTTACTTACAAAATGTTGTTTTTATTCCTGTATCTATTTGTTCATCAAATTTAAAATCAATGCAAACCTTTCAAGCAATTATTGAAGTCATGCCTTTCAACAGTGTTGAATGCCTTCTCCCAGCCTCAGCAAGTTCAGCTTGTAGAGAAATCAGACAAGCATTTCTCAGATTGAGAGAAGCATCCCCATGGGACTTCACAGGAGAAAAGCAGTTTGAGAACCACTGGAATTCAAGTCATTGGTCTATAGATGTCATTGATTAGTATGTATTCTTTAGTAAAAAAAAAAAAAAAAAAAAAAAAAAAAAAAAAAAAAAAAAAAAAAAAAAAGGGAGATCTCTGATTCTTCATTGAGGCAGGTTTAAACATAATTAAACCCTGTCATGTATGCACAACTTTGTGCTAAAAGGCCTCGCATCCCTCAAAGAGAAAAAATAGTAAAAAAAAAGGGAAAAAGAGGCTTCACATAGTAAGTAATTCATGGTGCATATTTTGAACAGAATTACAACACATACTGAATAGCTTAATTACCACCTCAAGTGATTACAGACACCCATGAGGGCAAGAAGTCCACAGCAGAACTGTTAAGCCTTTTGTTTCCCAGCCACTGCACACATTCCATTATAACTGTTTTAATACTAGCTCTCCTTCAGATATGTATGTGTATCCCAAAGAGACTGGAAAGAGATTATAATCCCATTATAATGTCCCTCATACACACATCCCAAGCACCAGACCCAGGGCCAGGAGGAGACAAAAAGCCTCCATCCTCACACCTGCCAATTCCCACATCTGGCTGTACACCAACTGTCGTGCTGCTGAGTAAACTGTGAACATCTTAAAACCTTAAGGGGATGGGGCAGGGTGGGAGAAAAAAATTCAAGCAGAATTTTGTTCTAGCATCATCTGACACAAGACAAAATTGCCCTGCTGAGCTGAACTAACTGAAAACTTTTTTAGAATTATAAGCATAAGTAGTTTAGCTGTCTTTTCGGTGAGTTCAGCAGAATGCACACTGAGAATGTTTACTTGAGATTTGATACAATTCCATTTGTGTACAGCTTTTACATCTGTTGCTAATGATATCAAGTTATTGATTGTTCACTTTCTTATATTATTTAAACATTAACTATGCACTCAGCAACCTGATGCTTTTCTTCTTTCTCTTTTTTCCAGAGAACTTTTTATTTCTGTCTGTCTTTGGTTGTAATTACTTTGATCTTCCAAAGAGTATAATTAATTTACTGTTTATTTATTTCTATGAGAAAGGAAAAAAGTTTGACCTAGTAGATCTATATGTGGCAATTTGTAACAGAATCACATAGCTTATGTTTAGGAAATGATGGTTTTGATTAAGAAGCAACCATTTAGTTCCCACTGTTTTATTAAAACAGACATTAGCAGATAATAGGAAACACATTTAACACTGTAGGCTGCATTTAGTTTGCAACGCCAATAAAGTTATTTTGAAGCCCTTTCCTATTTTGTATTTACCACAGCTCATGTGAATTGTTTTTTGCTTTTACTTTCTAGTAACCAGCTCTAGAGTTATGCAAGGATACGGGTGCTGGTTCTAAGGACTCTAAATCATAGTTTTAGCTAATCAATCCAGCTACAGCCCACAAATGAATCACTGCATCATCTATTCACCTTCATGGAAGCCCCTTTTTAAAATATTATTAAAGGAGTATGTGATGACTGATGCATGTAACTTGAGTCACTGATTTTGCACACTAACTGAGCTGTCCTGCAGGACTATCTGGCTACAGAAAAGAAACAAAACAACATGAAATGAGAGATAATGAAAAACTGAAACCACCTAAAGAAGTGCCAAAGTCTTCCTGTTTGCAGGCGGTTAAGATTACTGCTCTGAAGTTGCATGACTGTTTATTCTCCATGCACCACTGTACCTGCCACAGACTCTTTGTTTTCTCTCCCACTCACATAGTTGATGAATCAACACTACTTGAACTGCTTTATAGCAGCTTGTGTTTACTTCACACATACCTTAACCTTCCTTTTTCTCCTCCTACTAACACACACAAACTTCCAAACAGCAATGACTGGCTGTCTCTCTGAATAGCACAGATACAGAGTAATCTGGCAAACTCTTCGGGTTTGGATCCTTGACCTTTTGATTCAGGTTTCATTCTGCCTGTACTGCACTGAACAATTTAACTGTGCCCTTACTAGGTAAAAAAAAAGTAAAAGCATAAGCTTTAAGAATGGAAGAAAGTAGAAGATAACAGTGTGCTAGAAATACTCAGAAGCTGTAGTAGTATCTCTACAGTTAAGAACACTACAGTTAAGAGCTTCCAGTGCCTCTGCAACTGGCACCCTTGCCCAGTTTTGAAAAAAGAAAAAGAAAAATGAAAAAAAGCACCTATTTATGTTCTCCCAGAGCAGCATGTAAAAGCAAATGGTGATGACCTCAAAGCTGTTTGATTCTTTTGATTCCTTTTTAACCAAGAGGTTAAAGCACTTTGAATAAAATTCTGTTATTAAGAGACAGCATTTAGAGAAAAGAAACACTTCTGAGTCACACAATGGCAATTAGAGAGAAAAGAAAATAGCTAGTTTATTTGGCATGAGGGTAGCCACATAATAAAATGTCCAATCAACATTTTTACTTCTAGCCTAAACCATTTTAGTAGGTAAAAACGAACATCTCCATTTCCTTGCCTGCACTGTGACACCAATCCTGCCTAAACAATTTTCCTTCTAGACACAAATAATCTCACCATAGAATATTCTTTTTTCCTCTGGTGAAAATCTAATCATTGCAGAGCCCAGGCATGAGTGTCTTACAGGTATGCTCTGCACAAGACAGATGTGCAGAGAAAAACCAGATGCCTCAGAATTTGTTCTGATGTTTCACACAATTTTGTTTCATGTGTTCCTAACTCAAGCAGCAGACTTTTTATGATATTATTATGCAGATTTCTAGTCTGTCCTAAGGAAACAAAACATGCAACCTTTCATAGCTTATGTTTGCCAGCCTTTTATGAGGAAAAGACAGCACACTCTTTATGAAAGGTGCTAATCTTTACACAACTAAAAATACAATGGTTCCTCAGGAAGGACATGACATTATTCTATTTCTTCATGTTTGTAAATTCTGTTATGATAGGCTACTGAAAGGATCACAGACAGAAACGACAGCAACAGTCTATGCCTGCTTTCAAACAATGAATCTTCCTTTCAGTGGTGTAAGAGAGAAAAACTATGGAAAAACCCTATCCCAGGATACAGCTAATCTCCAAGGGTGATAGATATTTGGGGACGGAGGAGCCAGGAATTATGAAAAAGCTTTTGACTATCCTCTAGATCATGAGCATTTAAAGCTCACGAGTGTTTAAAGAAAAAACAAACCACAACCCTACTGAACAAAACAGTCCAGCACACACCTAAGCCCCTTGAAAAGGGAGAATAAAAGAGCAAACCACATATGATGGATGCTTGTCACATAATTTTGTGCACCACTGACAGGTGATTAGATAGTCCAGTGGTAAGAATGGGATGAACTTATTTAGAATAACTTTACTGCCTCAGGCACTGCAGACCTAGTAATACAATTTCATTACTGAAAAAATACAAACAATGGGCTCCTTTCTCTTAACTTCACTGGGTGCAGAACCTTGTTATCTACAAGTGTCTCCCAACAACCAGTATTAAATCCTCTGTACCCAGATTCCACAGGATAAAACACAGCAGGAATGGCAGTATTTCGCAGTATTGAAAACAGAACAAGGGCACATGTAACTTAAAAAGTCTAAAACATTAAAACTAAAAAGGGTTTTAGATTTCAGGAACAAAACAAAACTAAGGCAACTTACATAGCAATTTAACTTTTAAATCCTGAGATACTACAACATTTTCTTTCCAAAATGTTTTCGCTTAATTCAAAACACAGTTGATCTTTCAGCACAGCTAAATGGGATATATTAAGCATGTTTTGTGTCCTGTGTTTTCATGCCAGCCTTGTTTGTAAAGTATCAGATTTAATTTCAAATGTGCTGTGGCTGTGTCCTCTTTGTAGACAAATCCACAAATAATATTATTGCTTATTATTACTTTTATTTAAAGCAAATAATCTCAAACTGTCAGCAGAATTTCAAGAACTTGGAAAGCAAAATAAATTAATTTACCTTTAATCTTCTTGTACTTTTTGTACCATCTCCCAAACTCCTGGCACTTGGTTGCTGACACATTGGCATAGTATGTACTATTTACAATGGATGAAATCATACTCTGGAAGTATAGAAAGAAAAACAAAAAGAGATTTAAAATATCTTCCACAATTAGAAATCTTTTCCAGGAAAAGCAAATAACATGTGAGTGCATAATGATCATCCATTTGTGACTTTAAACCCAAAAGAACTGTCTGATGAGTACAAAAATTTGGTTTTATTCTCCAGTCTATATGCCCAGTCATGAATAAAATCACAAAATAGTAACTATTTTGCACAATTATGTTAAAAAACACATAGTACTAACCTATACTGAGACCTACAGCTCAGACTAGGAGTAAAGTTCTACTTTGCTTTGTACTTGTGATATTGCAATAGCTAAACTTTAATTGCATAACAACAGGCAGTGCCGTGCTGGGGAACACATGCTCACCGCACCAAGCACAATTTAGGAACCAGATCCTAAAGGTAAGATTAGATGCTGCAGCATGCATAATCCAAATAATGCTTTTCAGATGGCTCTGTTCTGCTTCCAAATGCAGCAAGACCGCAGAGCCAAGAACTGGAGAACATCCGTGCTACTTGCTGCAGAACAACAGTTAGGCAAATAAGTTAAATTAATATAATTTACAGAAACGTGTGAGTAGCCCTTGTGTGAAAAATCACCCAGAAGAGAAATTAGCAGTGCCATTCAGAGCACAGGGAACCACACATACTACAACACTGAGCAGTCAAAATCCACAAGAAAGCTCAACAAAACTGAAATATCAGCATCCCTTGCCTAACCAGCACCCCCTTCCTACTCTGCAAATTGCCCCATAGCAACTCCATACAAGCTGACTGAAGAGACAGCTGCAGACTGGTTTTCCAGCACCCTTTTATATCCAACAAGAAGGGTATTTCATATCTGGGGTGCCTCTGCCCATTTGGTGACAAACAGCCTCATTATTGCTAGCTCTCCCATTCTATTCTTCCCTTCCCTTCCTCCATGCTATAGAGGATGAATCCTTTTAACAATATTTTGCTCTCCTTTGCCCCTTCCAGGGTCAAATCGTTCCCAGCACATGCACACTGTCAGCAAGGGAATGCAATCTAACAGCACCAACACACAGGAGCCAATGCACCTGCTCCACAGACTATTTTATTTTCCTCATGCCCTCTTCCTGCACTTACATCAAAGCTCAGAGATAGCCCTGGCACCTTGTGCACCTCTTCTGCACCAAGAGGAGAGCAAGGATGATCTCACAGCTCAAACCATGGCTTTAAGCTCTGGCCTACAGGCTCCTGCAGGCTCTTGGTCATCTCTGAAAACCTACGAGGCTTTCGCACTGGCTCACTGAATTTAACAATGCTTTAAAACAAAATCATGCCTGCCCTCTTCCAGATTTATCCAGCCTCTGCAGGATTGTCTGCCCTGTCCCATTCACTGCAGTATCATAGGACTCTTGTCTGCTCCTAATGCTTGAGTTTAGGAATTTAAAAAATGTGAGCAAAACTGAGAGACTTAAGATAACTGGAAAATACAGACAGCTTTCAGTCTTCAACAGGTAATTTCACTTTCACTAAACAGGGTCTTGTGCCTTTTCACTCTACCTTTCCCACTCAAAGGGTGCTATGGTGCATTGCAGTAGAGTTTAAAGGCTATGAAGTAAGAGCCTTGTTAAGTAGCAGCTCCAATTTCTAAAACTGAGATTCAATTTTCTAATTAAAATCAATATTTTGAGACATAAACCTAGCATTGTGGCAGTCAGCAGCAACTCCCTGCCCATAAATCTTCCCTTGCTCTACAGCATTTTAACAAGCAATAGAATTCTGAAAGCCTGACATGGCAATAGCCTCTGCTGAAGAAGGGTTTTGAACAAAGTTGAGCTAAGTTGGGGTTTTTTTGCATCACTTCAGTTAAATTTCCGTTCACTAAGGAAGGGTGGGGAAATTGTTGAACTCTGTCTACATATCAATTTGGTTCTCTTAATTTTTTGGGGGGGTGGAGGTGGGGAGTTTCCTTCTCCAAATCAACCAGTTCTACAAGAAATCAATGTTACTGAAATCATGGAGCTATTAAATATCACCTTTATTTGAGAAAGAAAAGCTTAAACTAAATAGTAAAATCAAACAGTAAATCAACCACTGGTGAAAAAATCCCAGGACAGATTCTCTTCTGCAGGGGAAAGAACTATAACAACTTTCAAACCACATATCCTCACTATTATATGTAAAGTAACACTAGGGGTATTTCTGCTAGGAATCTTGGTATGTCTGCAGAAAGGAAATATCCACTTAAAAGGGGGGGGGGGAATCACTCACTTGTTGTATATTTCTAAATAATGCATAATATTTCTGAAAAAATCCTTAAGGAAGGAGTAAAGCAGCAAATGTGATTGGTGTGTGTGTGGCCATGACAGCCACGTGGAATGAAAACTACTTAGAGCAGGAGCTAAGAAATATTCACACAAAGAAAATCTGGTGCAGTAAGTTCAAGGAGAAAAACATGGGACGTGTTCACATCCCAAGAAAGCTTGCTCCAGCAAAGAGACAAAATGCATGGTCAGGGCTGAAATTAGTTATATGACCCAGGAAAGACAAATCTCTATGAAAAGATGGAAATGCTGAAATAATTGCATTTCTTTCTGCCACATGTACCTCCCCCCACCATCCTTCTCCCCAGCTTGGTTAACTGGGACTTATTTGTTTGAACAGGAGCCGTATGCTAAGGATAGCTAAGCTGCAGACATATAATACACCTAGCAGAAAAAAAACAGAACAATTTTAAATCAAAGTGAATGATTACATTTCCCATTAGCAGCAATCAGAATCCCCATCTGGGCTGCCTGGAGAGCTCGGGCATGGGGAACCAGAGACGGAGCCCCGTCGCTGGTGGGAGCGGGAGCTCCCTGTGCTGCCCCTCTCCACTCCTCTACTTGAGGCACTGTGAACACATTAATAAACAGCAGCATTTACTGTGCACTTGGACTCCTAAGAGACCACTCTGCAATTTGCTGCTGTCAATAATATATTAACCACAAGGGGGTTGTAATGACATTTCACATTTGGCACGGTATTTTTTTAAAACTGATTTGGGAGAAGGAATTGTATTAGAGGCATATTCAGATGATGGTAATAGACAGCTTCTATACAACCTTCCATTGTGTCTTCTGTATTTTGTGAGCTAAACCAAAAGAGACTGAAACTTTTAATGGCAATAATAATAATGATACAAGCTGCATTCTGCAGTCTCAGTTCAAGGCCTAGTCACTACCCAAGGTGATTAATATCTGTGCTTCAAAGTAAGCAAGCTCAATTTCCTACAGAAAGATGTCTTAGCTTTGTTCCTAAATAAATACTGGGGCAAGGATTTTGGCTGCTACACTTCTGCCATCAGTAATTTTGTAAATATATGTCAGACTGAGGCCATAGAAGGAGTAAACCAACTGCAGCATTTCCACCTGGTAGGCTTGAAACTGAAGTGGAAGGAAACAGACCCAGACAACAAATAAATTCTGCATGTGAAATGATGCATAGTTTAGTTATGCTGGATATTGAAGAAGACTGGGCAGAGACAACCATATGCTGCAATCATCATTAGCTGACCAGATTCCACAGATAATTCTATTTAAAGAAATTACACTTAAACTGTGTGAAAAGGAAAACACTTTCATATTCAATGTGTATTCCACACTTTGCATATCTCCAGTGACTGTTACTCCTTTACTAAATGAGCAAGCTCTGTGGCTTTTCCTTACAAAACCCTTCCATTCCTGTTAGCTCTATAGATCCCACACGGCTAAAGAGGGTGAAGAATGTCATTCCTAAAGCTCTGTGCTTTCATGGAGGCTTTGGATTATGAATTGCAGGATGAACATACGTGCAATGGAAGACAGACAATCACAGGAGAAAAAATGTTGGATATGAGCAAGCAAAGCAATGGATTTTTAGGAAGCAGGAATTACCCATGTTTCGACTTTTAAAAGATACAATGGACAGATTAACCTGATTCTAGTACACATTTTCAAAGGCAATATATTTTGCATGCCTAGGGAAGTTACCTGGTCTGGGTGTTAAAGTGTTACTATGTTTTTTCTGAGGCAAGGAGAAGTAAGTCATAAAAATTTTATGAATGTCTCATTATGACAATCTGAAGTACAAATAGAGCTCATGACATCTGTAGGAACCTGTGTCTTAGACATGACATCACTGCTGTTTAAAAAGCAGTCACAGAGAATGAGGCTGAGTTTTTGTTCTTTTTTTAACATAATTACATATACATTTTTTTGTTGCTATTTCCTAGAAATTGGGGCACAATTGTTAAAACTGCATACTTTTTATCATGGTTTTAGGCTGATGAGAGGTATGCATGAGTTAGGGAGGAAGGCAAACCTCTGCTAGTGGGAAGAAGCCACTTGAATCTTTGAATGCATTTGAGAATCATTAGTCCTACAGCAATAGATTCCGATATAAATGTAAATGAAGGAATTACATCTCTATGAAAATTCAATCAATTAATCCATAATTTTTACCCGGCAACCCACTAAGAAAACATGGTGTAAAGATACTTTTTAACATTAATTAGAATTTCTCCTTTCTAAAAGAAATAAATTCATTTGGTATTTGTGGAATTATTTAGTGTATGCTCTTCAAAAAACAAATATAAGCTTTAGTTTTTGCAAATCTTTCTTTCCCTAATCCTGCTGAAAGCACTGACCTGTGAGAGAGGGCATTCTTTGGCTAATGTGCTCTGATTCATCTCTTTGAGCAGTTCCTTTAAGGCATTGCGAACTGTGGCATGGTTCCACTGCTCTGCTGGCAAGTCTTCCAACTTCGAACAACTGTTAAAACAGAAAGCAAAAAGCAGATAGAAACATCACCTTCGCAGACACTTACTTTTTGTGTGCAAATGCTACAGACCTTTAAGCAACAAGCACAACTCTGGAGTCTCCTGTTTGGCCAGCCCATCAAGGTGTTTCTCCCCTCTATCCCTCTCTCACTAAGCACAATTACCAGAAGATGTGCAGTTCAGCATACAGCTGCTGATTCTCCTATGGCATATGTGTGCATAACCATTCCTGCTGGGGCCTGATGGAGAGCAAAGAAACTGCATAAAGCCAGCTCCAGGGATGGCTGAGTAAAGCCATCATCTCCAACAAACATACTTCTGCTGGGGTAGAAAAACAAACATACATGCTGTACTGCCACTAACAAAATCCTTGAACAGTGAGGGCCCTCATTGTGTGGAGGCAAGACTTTGAAAAATTAGCTTCATTTTGTACAGTTTCTTATACTGCCCTTATCACTGAAGTATCCAAGAGCCTTTCAGAAACACATTAAGCCATATGCCCAACATCTGCCACGTGCAGTTCATTCTCACTTTCATTCCACAAGAACTGCGTATGTAGCGAAGCTTTTGTCTTCACATGACTTGTGCCTCTTTTGATTTAACAAGCTTATGGTTTGTATCTACATGCATGGGGACAGACCCAAGAAACACATCAAAAAGGTGGGAGAAGCTTGTCCCTGTCATTTCTGCTGCAGAGCCTTAATGCATGCTCTCCAATGGCCCCAGAAGGTGGCTCTGCCTTCTGCCTTTACAGCCTGGCTTTTCCCTCAGAGCCAAACCTTCACTTGTGCACGAGGAGCTCCAGTAGCCAGTGATCATCTTTATCTCAAAGTCATGGACTATCTTTTATTTATGTGGCACCCAGTCATTCAGGAACTTTGAAGACAAAGAATGAGATCTTAATCTCAGGTTCATACTCTTTGCTAACACAGATTTAACTCCTGGTAGCTCACACTTCTGAGGAAATGAGTTATTACACTCATTTTATAGCAGCTATAGGGTCTAGACACTCTTTTACAACTACATAGCAGAGATGCAGCCCAGTTGAAAAATTTTAACAGTATATAAAACCAAGGAAAGACCTGTTCAAGGAAATCAGAAAACCCAAGCACCATCAAAGATTCAACAAGAAAGGAATGTTGTTGTTTGGAAGTTTAATATCAGTGAGGCATCAACTACTTCCAAATTCTAAATTGAACTGAACAGTTGGAAGGTATGTACTTGTCACCAAAGGACACACACATATCCCTGTGGGCCCCTCTTCTGTTCAAGCCAAAGCTTTAAAGAATTGTCAGCAAGTTATTCCAGACTGTCTGTTATTTTTTACTCTTTCCTCTGTTGTGTTTTGCCATACAGCTATGGAATGCTGTGCAATGTTGGCTTATCTGCAGCTCTGGACTATACCATGCACTGCCAAGGACCCTACATTTGAGGACTCTTTAGAAGGCCAAGAGAGAGAAAGAAGAAAAACGGAAAGAAGAGTGGGAGGAAAGGAGGGTAAATAAGTATTGGGAGCTTTTGCTTTGCTAATCAGAACTAGCCCTCAGGGAAGGAAAATATTTTCCAAACGCCAAATGGAGCTGCAGTGACACTTTCCTTCCTTGTCTTCTGTTTGCTGGAAAGACCACTGGAGAAAAAAAAAAAAAAAAAAAGGAAAGTAAAAAAAGCTCTCTTCTTCCACATTCAGAAACTGGCTGCAGATGACCTGGATTTTTAAATCCTGCAGCCCCTAGAAAAAGGCAAGGAGTTTATTATTTGATAAAATTAGAACTTAAGAATTCATTAAATTATGGACTGCAGAAAGGTCTGCCTCTAAAAGCCCCGTATCTTTACTTGATTGGGTTTCTGCCCTTCCCCTCTCTGTTATCATATTGCTATTTCACAAAACACACAATATCAGTTGGAATATGCACCAAAAAGATGCCAGTTGACCCGCTCTTCTCTCCATTTTCTTTTCATTTCATCAAAAGCCCAGAAATTAATGAAGACAGGATGTGCTAATCTCTGTAGTAATGCTGAAACCAACAGAGCAGCTCAGAGAATAGGGAAGGACAGATGTTCAGAAACACCCACCTTTGTAATTGGATTTTCAATGTCACAACATGATAGACATCTTGTAGCATGTCGGCTACTGTCGCATCTGGTGCATCAGTCACATAACTGAGAGGGAGGGGATTCCACCTCCCAAGCTTGATTATTCCTGAAAAGAAAAGAAAAAAATCCATACTTTATATTTTATCAGCCATTTATTAAAGCCTTCAGTAAGGTTGATTGTTCCCAAGACCTGCCTTGGGGTTTATTGCAGTCGTGCCCAGAAAGATGTATTCTACTGACTCCTGAAGCAAACAGTTGGGAAGAACAGGAATAGATTGAAAATTTTTAGCAGACAGTTGTTGACATGTTCCTGACTCTTAAATTATTTCAAGGAAACACAGGAGACCTCCTTCACACCTTTCATCATAGCTCTAAAGCCTAGTTCTTAAAGTTAGAATAAGCTTTCAGTACTCTCCAGTCCTGATTTTGCAGCCTACAAAAACTTTTCAGTAAATAAATGCATTACTTTTGACTTAAACAGGAAAATTCCTATGCGTGGGCTTTCAGTACTGTTACAATCTAAGCATGGTAGGATTCCCAGTGTGGATGGATGCCACTGGAAACCCACCAAATAGGAAGAGTTCACTCCCAGATACAAGTTGCACTATGCAGACAGTTGCTTTTCTTTGTGGAAAAAGAAAAAAGAACCAAACAACTGCAAGCTGCTGACCGCAGATCCAAAATAGCTTTTTGGAGGCGGGGGAGAATGCTGTAAGTTCTATTTCTACTTCTGTTCATTCTTTAATAGGGATCATCACCTCTTCTGGATGAGCTTGTCACAAAGACTGTAAACTTGGATGGTAAACCATTTGGTGCAGAGGTATTATTTCTGTTCAGACAATTGCAGAGGGCCCACCCACACCAAAAACAATGACTAATGCGAGGAACAACTTCCAGGAAGACACCAAACAAAGAAAGCCACAGTGCCATCTTACATGACAGCAAAGCAGTTCAGCCTTGTTCTGCACTATTGCCACTACAGCTTTTATTCCTTCCTTCATTGTGTTCCCATTGCCCCACTGTTCTGCTCATTTAACTTTCCTCAGCTCAGCCCTACAAGACACCATTCTCCCCTTCAAATTGATGCTTTCTGAGGTTTCTTTATATACTCTTTGATCTTTGAAAAGACATCCATAAATTCAACTGCCAGGAAAAAAAAGTAATACACTAATGCATGAGAAGACTACTTCTTCTGAGATAACAGGCACGCCAAGAACTCCTCTTGGGTATCTGGAAGGATGTTGCGATGCCAAGAAACTTCAACCGTCTCCTCCTCACTTTGTACTCCCAGCTCTTCACCAGCTCTGGAACTAGCTGAATTGCAGTAAATGACAAAAACCCTTTATCTTGATCTCCCAAAAATGATCATGTAATAAACACCACATAGAAACAGTGAAACAAAGCCTCTAGCAGAGACAGGAGACCGTGAAGTACCTGCTACAGAGTATTTTTCCCCATTCCTACACAGATTGAAGAGGAAATAATTTTAGTACAACTCCTTTTCTGTAGGACTTAAATCTTTGCATTTACCACCAACGTACTGTTTTGCAAGGCATTCTGTCACCATATACTAAAAGAAGCTAGAAGTGACCTAGTTCATCCTCAGTGGCACAATTCACTGTTACATACTGGTACAGACAGGCTAATACCTCAAGAGCAGATTAGAAAGCGTTTGGCAAAGAGAGATATTGTCCAAATGAAACAAAAAGTTACTAAGTGTTGCTTGGTATCCAATGCCTGAAAATGGGACATAAACAGAACAAAAACATTTCAATGATGCACTGTTTCAGTATTAAGATTTAACAATCTGGTGCTGAATATGCTGCAGTATAAATAGTGCCTGGACTCAGATCCAGTAGAGTAACACACAGCACTCATTCACAGCACCGTATGTCTCCAGTGCTGGCTCCTTGAGTCATATTCCACTTGCCAAGAAAAGCTGTTTTTCTTAAGGGGATAGTTTACTTAATGTTATCTCTGGTGACAACAAGAAATGCATATAGTACAGTATATATTAGTCATTAAATGAGCATCAAGGGTCCACTGAGTAAAATAATGCTGGAAAAATCACAATTTAGCTGCTGACTTCCTTCACCTCCTCCTGCTATATAATAATTTAAAGCAAAATCACCTAAAAATTCAGAAATCTATACTGGCTTCACAGAACACTTGGCTTCCTATGTTTAACCTCGCCAAGTTTTCATGTAATTGAAAAAATAAGCATCATATGTGCCCCATAAGTCACATCTAAATTGGTAATATTTTACAAGAGGCTTTATTTTTCATTCAATTAAGGAAACCATTTAGAGAGCACACCATCTGCAACTGCTGGGGCCTGGCAAATGCTGGCAAAGGACAAAAAGATGGTCGGGAAGCACTGAAGTTACTAAAGGTGTCCCCAGACTCAAAGGGTTTGAGGAAAAAAGCCCCAGTGCAGTCGGAGTGCACCACGGGAAATACTATGCAAATTGTTCTACAGGAATGTCTGCTACTACCTGAAGTTAGGGACGTTTTATTTTTTATTTTTTTTTAAATCCTCCTCTACAACTGGAGAGGAAATTGTTTTGGCTGGATTTAAACAAACACAGGTGTTACCATAATGCTCAGTGCCTGTGCACGTTAACACCTGCTGGGAGTCCTTTACTCTGTGTTACAGCACTGCTGATGCACGCTATTTTTTCAGCCGGTGTGATATGACGTGTGAAATATTTCTTTCCAGAGCACATTAAGCTGGTCCAAACTATAGCCAGAAGCCATGGTTTCCATTCAGCCCCTCAGCAGACTTCACAGGTGCTTGTTTCATGGCACGAACCCTGTACTTAAGGCAACTCTTGGGCTATGTTTGGGAAGATGATGCCAGCTTGTTGAGCAAATATGCTCTCTGCTTCCTAAGGCATCTCTGAACGACTGCTCAGTAAAAACTGAGCGGGCCAAAATTTTCCACCTAAAAAGGTCCCCTCTTATCCAGACTGGGTGTTTCTAGCATAACAGCAACCCTGAGATGGAAACAGCCTGGCAGCAAGGGGTCACTTCCACAAATGCAATTTTTATTTTTCCTCTCACTGACTTCAAATGGTACAGCTCAGGCCTTTAAAGAAATCACTTCAACCAGCCTGGCTGAGCTTTTATCCTACCACAACTGACACCTGGGACAGGGAAAAGGAATGAGCAAAGGTCACTGTGTTATTAATGAATATACTACTGCTCTGGGAGTATCACTTCTCTATCAGCTCCAGACCTTCTCAAAATTATGTGTGGATAATGCACAGCAGATCAGGAAATCCAAAAACACATCTCCCTTGAGGTGCTAAAACTCTTCTGTTAACAAATCTGATTCTCTTTCCTGTATCTATTGGGCCTTTTTCCTGTCAAAGTTTTTTGAAGGGAAAGCTAACAGATTTTAATGTCTGCACACACTCAAGAAATGACCATGCATTAGAACAGCTCTCAACTAACCAAGAAACAATGGAATGCAGCCAAGGCCAGTTAGGCAATTAAAAACAATAAAGATACCAGTTTTCTCAAATGGGTTTTTTTAAAAACCTATTTTACAAGAGATTCTCTATCCACACTGACTGTTGGTTCTTGAGCGACATGTACTTCTATAGTCAGGTCTTTCATTAACTTTAAGCCTCAGCTTCATCAAATGCAGACTGCAAAAAAAGAGAGAGTAACTTTGTGTAAAATGTGTGTAACTCCTTTTACCCACAAGAAGGGCATAACACACCAGGGGCAAACTTCTGTGAGCTCAAGTGTCAGGTTTGTACATAACAACCACTGCAATTTACTGCTGTTGCTCCACTTAAGCCAGTGATAAAATCATCACAGGATCTTCATGAGCTTTATTTTATCACCTGAAAAAATGATGCACCTAAAGCCCTGGGATTATTCCTAGGATGTTACCCCACTGAGATATGAACTGAATGGATGCAAGGCTGGGGCTAAAGCAGACTTCCAGAATAACTACTTTGATCAGGAGCATAAAATGACAAAAGGGAGAAAGCTGCTTCCTAGAAAAACACAGCTAAGCTGGCAAACTCCTTTTATTATTATGTAGCTCACACTGTCCCAGAAAAACTTTATTATCTGTATGGGCTCAAAAACCTCATTTTTCATTGCAAATGGAAAGACAGCCACACAATACACTCATTCCAAGAATGCCACATCTGGGGTTTAGAAAATACATATTATAGCCTAGCTATGACACTTCCTGGTCCTAAAGAGACTGAAGACCAGGTCCTGCATCTCCCACTCACCTGCACAGTGAGTTAATCTGGATAGCCCCATAACAATTACTGGAGCACCTCAGGTACTCTCCCATACATCACGGCTGTATAATCAAACTCTCAAAATGGGGCACTTCCCAAATTTCTTTTTGTAGCTAAACAGACCAAACAGGACTAGAACATGCTTCACCCTGTTACTGGCTCCCTTCAAACTACCTCCTGCTCCCACCACAGCTTTACTCTAGATTTCACTTTTCATAAATTACAAGAATAACTGAATTACATTAATACTATGAGTATTCATTTAAGATGTAATTTGTTTTAAATGCTAATCTGCCAGGGTTAAAAGTGAGGCAGGTGTCCTAGAATTTGTTTGTTTGAATCCCAGAGATCCCAGGACCATAATCCAAGAGTTGTGGACTGCAAACATGAGGCTGGTTAAAGAACACAACCAACATTTGCTGCTGCCTTGAGAATTCAGTCAAGTAGTTTTGATCAAACATCATGTTTTTTAACAGCAGCTCTTATCAAAACAACAGACACCCAGAAGAAACTGCAAGCTAGCATTAACACCCAAACACTTCTGATTTCTTCTATGACTCCAAATGAAAGACCTCAAAAAGATCCCAAATAAAACCCCACTTCTGAGACCCCCAATCCATTTCTCTATCAGCCACTACTGCAGGACTCCCCTCCAAGGCAGTAGGCTCTTGTAACAGTGACTGTTTATCCCCTTCAAAGGCATCTTGTCCCTATGCTTTACCATGCAATTTTCCTTTGTTGAACTGTGTTTTGTTACAGAAATTGAAAACTGCCTGTCCCATGTAATAAGTACAAAGAATTATTTATTCATAAATCAGTTTGCAGAAAATCACTACCCTGCAGTACATAACAACTCAGCCTGTGTTGCTCACCTCTACAATGGCAGTAGTATATCATCACACTGTAACAACATAAACTCATAATTTGTAGTTATTACTGTTAATCCAGCAAAGTGAACGACTTTTCAAGCAGAAAGGATGAAAAAAGCAACAGGAAAAATTACAAGAAAATGAACTGATTATATTAATTTTTGTATTATATTATTGAGCCGTCTTTTCTAGCTTTTTGGAAAATCTAATAAAATATTATACTGCCTTTGCCAATTGTTATAAGGGTGCCTATATTATTCTATTGAATTTCAATCAATGACACATTGGGTTAATATGAAAAAATAATCAGGAGATTATTTTTCTTCTAAAGCATCTTTCCTCAGAGTGTCCCAATGCACTTTAAAAACATTAATGAACTGGACTTTGCAACATCCTACATGTGAGGTAGACTGTATTCTGCCAATTGACATATCAGTGATGTAGTGATTGAAAGCACACAATGAACATAATCCTATGCTTATGCCAATACAAAAGAAACCCCCTCCTTCCTCATTTCAGTCCATAATAAATAATTCAGTGAGAGAACAGGAATAAACTATGTGATTACACTGTGATGTACACATCCACAAATCAACAGGAACACCCACAATCCCAGAATGACGAATGCTCCACCCCAGCTCATGAGACTTGTGCAACTTCAGGGCTCTGCACAAAAGGGTGACCTTCACCCAAGGGGAAAGCACAGGCGAGCTCTGGCAGCTCAAAGCCCCTTGAACTGCTGCTGCTGGAAGTCTTTGCTCTTGCTGTTCAAAAACACTCTCATAAACTCTCTGCGCCAGTGATGGTTTACAGCACAAAACAACACATCTATGAGCCAGTCAGTTTAAACACTTTCTGGCTTGCACATCTGTATCCGCACACAGACTTTAATGTACCCTATGCATTTACATGATTACATATGATATTTATATGATTATATATTAAAAATTTTATAGAATCATGGGGGCAATTATCAATAGAAAGCCTGTTAGTGTTACAAGGTTTAATGCCAAACTTCAGAGTACTTTCATAGATGAAAATCACTTTGATACATGAAGCTTGGTTTTGCGTTTTTAATTTTTTGAACGCTAGCATTGCCTCCTCCTTTCCTCCAGCATGACTGTACTGAAGTATTTGACTTAAATAACATACACTAAACAGTTTAATGGCTTGTAATTCTACATATCGGGTTTACATTTTACAGTAAAAAGATTGTGCCTCGTGTAATAGATGCTGCTTCACATTTGGGAAACGTTATGTGAGGACCCTGACTTTTATTAGATTAATTTAATATAGGCACTAAGTTACTAGACTAAATTAATAAAGATCTTCTTAAAAAAAAAAAAGAAAAACAAGTAGAGGGGGAGAGAGAGCGAACAGAATGAACCCACAAATTAAATAAAATTTTCTGGATCTTGTTATTTTGGAAGTCTTTATTTAATTTTCCAACCTCTATTCAGTTTGAAAAAACAGTCAATAATTGGTAAGGAAACAGGAAAAAAAAATTGATGTTATTTACTTCAGGGGATTATTTTTAAAACTGTTATATGATAGAACAGAAATACCACAAATAAATAGAAGGGCAAGGAAGCCAAGGAAGTACTATTAAAAAAACAAAACAATGGGCCATTCACTTAAGTTTCCAGAGTGGATTCAATGATCCTTGTGGGTCCCCTCCATCTCAGGATATTCAGTGATTCTGAAGTATTTTTTACATTTCCTATATTACTTATAAAACTACCACCTCCACTGAGGGAAAACACATTCAATCCTGTCTTTTCTCATTTTTGGGGTAAGTGAGCACTTGCCTTGGACAGCAGGAGCACAGGCTGTGCCTCCTGCCACAGAGCAGTGCCTGCCGAATGCCCTTGAAATCCAGAGTGCCACAACTCAGCTTATTCCCCGACCAAAGAGCTTCTCTAGCTGCTGCCATGAATAGAGGTTTGCTTTGCCATCTTAAAACCACAGCTGCTCCTCTTGCTTTGGACATCAGCTGCTCTCTCCTCGAGTCCCAGAGTCCCTGGAAAAATGTGCCATTTCTCTGCCATCTCAGTGCGGCACCAGGACCTGTCTCTAATTTAGGGCAACCCAGAGAGCCAACATAAGCAGATACAGCTAGTGGGGACCTGCAATGTGCTTCCAGCTCAGCCTTACAGGCTGAGAACTGGGGCTTTGGTGTAGTTGTCTAAGTTGCTAAGAAACATGAATGCTCAACAGGTGGTGCTTTCCTCCACTGCACAGCCATAAACAATGTCTGGATCATCTTGCCACAAATTTTCGACCCTGTGATCATACTGCCACCTCACCACCTACAAAGGGCTGCACATGAGTAAAAGGACCAGAGCTTTACACAGTCATTTGCTGCCCAACCTTCTTTGTCAACTTTTTGCCAGCCCATCACCACCAACACAACCTGCCTCACAAGACATTCAGCAAAAACAGGGTATCTGGACAGACAGCCTTTGGTCCCTACCTTCCAGAAGCCCTTCTTGAATTTTGTATGATGTTTCCCAATGGAGAAGAGAAGAGGTAGAAGACATTTTCCTTCTTTGAGGAAAACCCTGCATCTGTTTTTAAAAACATGCCAATGCCTCAAACTCCTTCAATTCACCGGGCTTCAGGGCTCGCCTATAAGCTTCACATGGCAAACCAGTACTGAGCAGTAAAACCAGCACAATAGCATGGCATTACAGCTGAATACATAAAACATGCTTTAAAGGTTGTAAAAGAGCATTGCTAACAGGACATTGTAGTGGATAATAAGCTTAGAATTAAGCCTACAGACATTGTTTGGCCTTGTATGAATCTGAATATCCTGCCCACTCACAGTACCAGCTACAGAGTGCAGAAAGTCTGGCTCAGACTGCAAACACACAGTAGCCAACTATCTTTGTGTTGAGTCAACTACAAGTAGATTTGAAAATTCATGGGTCTCAAGTCCAAAGAAAAATAAGGGCATACAGCATGCTGTGCTGCACAAACAAACCCCTAAACTAATGCAGTTTCATATTCTGGCCTATGTAGTTTAACAGCTTAATCTCTTTAGTGTAAGATTTGGGTCTTGGGGTTTTCCTTAGCTTTATAAAGACTAGCAGGATGTTTTTTTCACTAAATTACTACTTTTGGTTTGCCTTCTGTCTTTTCTTTCCTCCCACAAGACATTCAGTTCTCTACTTCCATGAGAAAAAAACAACATGAACAACAGAAAAGCTAGTAGGACAGCATATAACTATTAGGATAGAAGAGCAAGTATTGCTCAGGAAATAGAGGGATTGAGGACTTTACTGATAATCTCAGATGACTGCTTCCATTAATTCAACATGACTGCAATAAGTGAAGATACAGTTGCTGTAATTTTTGCCATTCAACCCCAAAACTTTCTGCTCTTTGCAGCTGCCTTACTGTAAGAGTACATCCAGATCCACATAGGATCAAAAAAATATACAAAAGCTTGATCCCAGTATCTCTAATGACATTCAGTTAAGAACTAATTCCATCATGAAGCAGATAACAAGGAAGGTAGCATTTTCATTTTAGCATTTTTATATCCATTTTTTTATGGAATCAGAAGTATCCATGAAAATCTGTGTGCACATGTACATTTAACAATAGGCAACAGACCAAAGACTGTTTGTTGGTACTTATGCTCAGGTCTCACTGATAGCACAAACAGGTAAAATGTAAGGGACTAAACCTCACCCTTCCCTTACATATTGATCAACTAGAGAGAGACAGAGAATATTATCTTTAAGGTTGTAATATTTCTTTTCAAAATACATTTTAATAACTCTAGTTCTTAATTTGGGCAGCATTGCAAATTCAGATGAACTTGAATAAATTAAGAAAGAAGTTTTCCTTTACTGACACTTACTACAGTTATAATCTGATCTCAAGTTCCCCATCCTTTTCTTTTATTCCCAGGAAGAGCAAAAAAATTCTGCATTTCTGACAAGTCTAAATAAAGCTTTGCTGGTTACTGAACTATGCTACATTTCCTATCAACAGAAAACAAAAGCGGAAAAAAAAAGACTAGTTCACCACTAGAGGAGATGACTCAGAGCAAGCAGGAACTGTTACCAGACTTAGAAAAAACAGCTTTCCCTTGTGCCGTTGATGAGCCCACACTAATGCTGAGATGAACCTAGATTTGTTTTCTTAGCCCACATCTTCCTAGAACTGAACCTATTTTCTTACAAAGCCACCAGATCCTTTTTGGATCCCATTAGCATTTTAACTTCACGTTAGTCATTTTGTGAAGAAGAGACCAAAAAATAGAAAGACAAATAACTATTTTTTTTTTATCTAAATGATAAATTTCTGTGCATATGGCAAAGAATGGAAAGAGTTATTCACATTTTGGATCTGGAAGTTTGCAGCACACACACATCATGGAAATGCTCAGAAGCATTTCCACTTCCCCACTTCTTTAGTAGCAGCTAAGATTGTCACGTAATCACAGCACATAGAAACTGTCGAGCTGCTACAAAGGAAAGTAACTCTATCCCAGCCAAAACCAGTGTGAGTGTTTAATGGACAGACACTTCAAGCCTCAACAGCCTCAGGCACTGGTGGCACTGTGAACACCCTTGTGAAATGGTGGAGAGCTCTAGTACCTCCTCTCACCTTCTTTCTCTTTCCTAAACTCCATGTCATGTTCAAATAGAAGAGATACAAAAATGCTGCATGGTAATATTTCAAGAGAAAAGGGAGGAAAGACTGTCATTTCTAATCATCTCCCAAAGCCCCAGGTGTCTTGGGCCCACGTATGCACAGCTTCTATGTGTGAAAGCAGAAAAGGAATCTAGAGTCCCATTCCCAGTTCTGGGGAATATAATTAAAGAAAGATACAGTGGGATGATGCCTTATTCAGAACATGGCACCAACACTGGAAAATCCCTGGAATCTACCAGAGACACCATTTCACCATAAGGGCACAACCTATACTCCTGCCAGCATTCTCCTCTGTACCACAAATACAGAGTATCTGACTGGGGAGTTCAACTAATAATACTCTGCTAAAGGAGAAAACAAGATATAAATAACTACTTTGTAAAGTCTTATGTAGGCAAATGAAGACACTGCACACATCTGCTCAAAAAATAGGCTGAATAGCCCTCGTATAATCCAGATATATTCTCTTCTTACTGGCACAGGGAACCAGAGCAGACCTCATCATTGAGGCAGCACTGCTAGCCCAACACACCAAGGCAGCTTTGGGAAGTTTATAATTTTCACAATCTGATTGATTTCAAAGGTCACCCTGGAGGAAAAGCCTCAATCTGGTTCCTGCCGACAGTCGTTTCCCACAGCCAGTATCTATTCTCTGCTCTTGGCACTCACTCAGGTGGTGGGACGTGGGTTGCACTGTGGGTATCTGCATCTTAATGCAAGTCTATTTTACTCCCCCATAGCCTATTGTTCATTTAGAGGCATGGAGCATTACTGGTTGTTTCATATTGAAGGTCTTAAGACAGGCACACATCAAAGAAATAAAGACTTTCTGAAAAGTCAATTCTGAAAATTAAAAATCTGAGATGCCTGAAATACAATAGTAATTCAGACTTAAAACTATGTGGAATTTCTTCTAACCAGCAAAGAAAAAAAAAATACTCTCTTCATTTGACATCTGAGCTTATGGTGGATGAAAATCAGGGAGCCTATCAACACTAAAACAGCTCTCATGCTCCCCAGGTGATGACCCTGGTTTACAGTTTATCACAGATTAACTCATTTGAAAAGCACATGCAGTAAGGGTCCCAATCAGTGTGACCTGTCGTCACTGCAGTGTGGATAGAAAAGATCAAAGCCACACCATTTAAATTGCAATCTAGGAGAATAAAACTAAATTTTAAACAAAACTGATAGAAATGAATCTATAGGATTTTGTGAGAAATAGCTTAGTCTACATAAACTGTTCTAGACTAAACATGTGAACATAAACTGGTGAAATTTAAGAGGTTGTTGAGTCAAGTCATGCAGAAAATTAAGTTCTACTCGATCTTCACAATCAGGAATAATTTCACTGCTGGAGGCCCAAAACAGTGGCCTCTTTATTACCTCCTTTACCCACTTCTCAGGTGAAATGTTTTTCATCACATGTTCAAAGAAGTGAACTGAAGATATGAAGGCCCCTCATCTGGAGATGTCATAGAACACTGTTAATTTAGAAAAAGTAAGAGAAGAGTTTGAAATCGAAATACTCTGTGTTAAGGCTAATCTAACAAGCTTTTTACAAATGAAATGGGGGCACTTAAGGACTTAAGTCAGCTTTTTTCCAGGTATGGAGTGTACAAAAGCCTCCATATTCCATTAACTGTGGTGAGCTATGCCCTACATATGCTCCATATGCCCTACATAAACAAAAGGAATGTCATACCTGAAGCATCTTTTGAGTAATTTTTTATCTTGAAAGAAAATATTAGCCAATGTAATTCAGTATCACAACCAAAACTTCTAAGCAATCTTGGCAGAACTGCAAAATTATGCTATTATTATGGCTGAAGAGTTTAATGCCAGTGGAAGAAAAGGAATTTGCCAGACAGGATAGCTTGACAGGTTAATGAGCAAGAATAATGCACACTCTCCCTGAGCCTCAGTGAGACAGCAGAACCCTCCACCAACTGCCCCTGGCCACAAAATAGTCTCAAACTTGCTACCACCCTTTGATGCCCTTCTTGTGTACAAAGAAAACCAATTTTGAGCTTGCAAATCAATGAACAGGTTTTCTTTCCTTCTAAAACAGACCTCAGATATGTCAAAGTAAGACACTTTCATGGCAAGCAGCTCTGCTGGTCAGTGCCTGCTCACCCATCCACCCAAGGCCACATCAGTGCCACCTTCCTCCTCCCGCCCACGCCTCTGCTCCTGTCTCTGAATGATGCCAGCACCTCCCAGCTCTACAGGAATAAATCTCCAGACCACAAACCTCTAACATCCCTTCCTCCTCCTACCCACAAGGCTACAAGTTACCCTGTTTAGCTTGAGTCACTTTTCTTCCCATCTTCTTCCCATGCATTTCACTCTAATTTATACAGAGGAAGAGAGCACTAAGGTGCCCTAAGAGGGATGAGCAAGGGATGCCTGCTCCCAAGAGCCATGCCCAAGGGTGGTCATCAGCCCACAGAGAGCAGGGCAGCCCAGCAAACACCAAGGTGCTGTCCCAGGGCAGGAGAAGCTGCCTGGTGGATGGCTGCCAGTCAACTGGCACCTTGGCATTAGCCTTCCTCCCTGTGCCCATATGGGCTGCACAGCCAGCTGGCCAGCTGCACACCCCTCCCTCCCTGCAGCCAAGGACACAACAACAGCACATTTTCACACTAAAATGATACACCTTACTGCCACAGCAAATCTTTCTTGATACATTTTCTTCTGGATCTGCTCTCATGTATGCATTATTAGACATTCAATGGATTAACTGTTTCTAACTAGCAGGTGTGGTATCTTCACGTGAATACAAATATTAGGTGCATAGCCACAGTAGAGGGAGAGAACAGAGCAGTCAGTTTAAATCCTGCTTCCTTTACTGATTTTCACAGTGAAAGCAGTAAAGTATTTGTAGGGAGTTGATACAATATAACACAAAGTGAATCAAATTTAAAAAGAAAAAATAAAAAACTTACTTCGGGGACTAACACTTTTCCCCCTTCCTGCACATAAAGATACGTGTAGCTGTTCTAACTCTGGACACTACACATTTGATATGTATGTATGCAAATTTAGACACAAGTATACAGCTTGTGGTTAAAACTCAGAAATAAAGTACATAAGAAAAAAAAAAAAAAACATTGAAAAGCAAACAAGTTTTTTTCAGCTATTCCTTCTAGAAATGCCAGAAAATTCTTTATATTTTATCCTGGGGTATGGACATCAGTAGTCATTCTCTGACAATATTTATATGAGAAGCTTTCAAGCTATGCAAAGTTGGTAAAGTCATTATTCCTATTGCACCAAATTATCTTTGGTCCTTTTGTTTTCCAAACCACCACTAAAACATGACATTATTTCAGAATATTCCCTGTGTAACGCAGAGCAGCAGATTGTGGAAGTAACAGATATTTTGCTTTAGTGGATAAAAATCAGGGGAGAAAAAGAGAGAGAATCAGTTCATAAAACCACAATTTGCGTAACTGGCTTTGCTTAAACGAAAAACAAATCAACTGATCATTTCCTGGCAGATGAAACATTACATTAAAATAGAATTTAAGAATTTTATTCTTTAATTATTTAGCCGTGTTCTCACTCTCACTCTATTCCCTTTTTATTTAAAACTGATTTTTATACGAGATAAATTTTCAAGGAGAAACTCTATCTTGAACTACAAAAAGTTCGAAAAGGAAAACATCAAAAACAAATAATCTCAAAACAACATTTTTAAAACTTATGTCCATGCCTCTTCTGCTGTTTAACTTTCTCTGGCAAAACTATTCTAAGAATTTTATAAGGCTACTAAGATATTTGTTTAATCCCCTGGTCACAGCCCTCCACAGACAGCTTTTAGGTGGATGTGTTAATAAATTGTTAATACTTTGTTAATAAGCAGTGGCACAGCCTTGGCGGGGGAGTTTCCCAGGTGAGATCTGAGCCCTCATAGATCCAAGTTCATCACTTGCCACATTGCTAATGAGACAAGTGCAGCCCAACACGAGGTTAATTGTCAGAAGCAATAATCTAAATTAAACTGGCCAACATTCAAGTAAAAGGTACCATTTAAAATATCCTTTTCCAATGAAAGCAATCTCAGGAGTTTATTTGCCTACTCTACTCAATATAGGATTCCAGGTTTTAAAAAAACCCTTCTCCTTCCCCTCTAAGGAACCAAAGTAATTATTTTTAATACAGTGACATATGTTAGACAAAAGTATTAAGGAGGGGGCTTCATTCCACTCCAAGTCTCAATGGAATTTTCCCTTATGTGATCACACATCTGAGCTCAGATTTTACCCTAACCAATGAAGAATTTTTGTTAAACAATTGCTATTAGCTGATGAGAAATCTTTTCACAAATATGGAAGATTTTGTGTGATGTTCCCAGCACTGAGAAATACAATTAAAACAACATGGGGAATTAAAAAAAAAAAAAAAGAAAGTGAGAGTTCATAAAAACATTTGAGAAACAGCTCAAGTCAACTCCAAGTTCACTTGGTTTTGGCTGGGACTCCAGGCTCACAACAGCTTCAGCCTGCCAAAATAAATACAGCCACCCGTTTGTTCCTGATGCTTTTGCCCAGGGAGGGACCTGCTCCTTTGCTTTCCCCTGCTATGATAATGACATATCTGCTAGGATTTAACTGGGTTCATATCCCTGCCTGCCTCTGAAACAAATATTATTCTGATAATTGTGAGGGGAAAAAAAGGACTTAAGTGCCACCTCGGACTGACATAATAACCAATACGTTACAGATAATTAGTATGTGCTGTAATTAAAATAATACACATCATTTAGGCAAAAAGTTTAAAAATACCTTGGGGGGAAGTAGTTGGGGATATAACTCCACACAGAGAATCTGTTTAATTGTGGCTGTAACCATAGAGGAAAAATATAGAATTTTAGATAAATATTATTCATTTACAATGCTGTTTGTATAAAAAAGCATCTAATAAACATGAATGTTGTGGTTGTAGCTACGATGTTTTACGCACATGTTTACCTGTAAAGAATGACTGCAATATGTATGAAAAACTAGTTTTCAATTAACCTTTTTTATCTTTTTAAAATTATTTAGCTCTTTGTCATTTTTAAGAAAAGCTGGTAAGTGGATACAAAACTCCTTTTCAAAGCACTCAGTCATCTATACCTAATCTCTGCACTAGAGACAATCAGAATATCCAGGTTTTCAGAACTCCTTAATTTTAACCTTGAACATGAGATCATTCTAAGGCAGCTAATGCAAAGAAAACTGCATTACCTCTCAACTAAATAACAATAAATGCAACAAGAAAGAAAAATGCCTCACAAAATACTAGAAAAGACAGTGGAGTCAAGTAAGTAATATAAAAAAAAAATGGCTCAGCTTTTAATGATATTGCACAAGTGCCTTTCTTTTTCTAACACAAAGTTGAACTCTTGAATCACTACAGATGCCTTAGTCTAAGAGGTAGCTGGCAAACACAACGGCATGAAAAGCATCTTGCATTAGACACAGCCAATTCCAGATTAAGATGCTGACATGAACTAGTTAGAAACATTTTTACATTTCTCTTTTTTTTTTAATTCCCATTTGGGAAGCTGCTGGTCCCTCTTCCAAACTTATAAAATTCAATCCACAACACAGAAGCTTTGTCACATTCCATTCCTTGGATGCATTGGCCAGTCTACTGCCTTGCTCAGGAACCCAAGGGGAACGTACAAAACGACCTCTCAGTGAACTAAAATGAACTCTGGAAGTTCGACAGAAGCACACATTTACATCTCTTACCAGCACAACCACCTGCAGCAAGCTGCACTAGCAGGACAGCCAGTGATGACCTTTTAAAGACAAATAGGCAGTGGTGAAACTGAGAAGATTCTAGAGTTCCTGAATTTTGATGTAGGTACTAACCCTAGGCTACTGCCAGTGCTCTTCCTGCCTGATTCTTAAGTGCATACAAAAGCAAATAACAGATGGTCAATTCATAAGACTGGCAATATTGGCATAATCAACAGAGCCACCAGCCTGTACCGCATTCAGCCAAGCAGAGGCTGATTGATCAACTGAGATCAACTGAGCAGAGACCAGAGAGGCTTGGAGAACACCTACAGAAACACCTACACCCACCTTCACTCACCAGGGCACCCTGAGTGAGGTTCTTCATGGTCCAAGGTAACACACTTACAAAAAACATTTTTCATTTCTTTTCCTATATAGTGATTTGTTCTCTTTCTCCTTCTAAATCTGAATTTCCTATTTCAGATGTGGAAAATCAGCGTTTTAATCTTCATTTCTCCCCAAATGATATAAAAGGACAGTAACAACAGTTCCACTTAAAAATGTAAAGAAATACTTTAATGAATAATTGTTATAGATGTAAGGAGACAAAACTGTTTTTCTTTCAGCATTTAAAGGAAAAAAAGTCCAAGCAGCTTTTCTAACTGCATAAGAAAGACACCAGGCAGCATCCATTTTATCAGTTCTGTTTCTGAAGCTTATCTTAATTGTGTCATTACTGATTTGACAACTGCAGTAAGGTTGGACCTGTTAAGTACTCAGGACAAGATAAGCAACATAAAACAGCCTCGTTTTTTAGCTTTTTCTCTCAAATGAAGTAATGTGCTCTACAAGTCTCCTTCTTGCCTGACACTTTGCACCTCCATCAGCCAAGGAGTAAAAGGCACATTATACAGCTGTAGGACTTCTATCTGGAAGAAATGCAACATTTCCTGTCCAAATCCAAAGACAATGATCCCAATCCAGCAAACTATCCAGCAGGCCAGATTGGTGAGATTATAGTAAACTATTTTTGTCAGTTTAAAGCCCAAACTGAAAATGCTTATTCAGTCCCCTTACATATTTAACAACTCAAGCACACTGGATGATGACCACCTTTGAAAAGCTAAGCTGTTATTTATCACTAGTTAGAATTAAATAAAAGCAAAAAGACAGATTTTGAAAACCTAGAGCACATTCAAAAAATTACACTCTGCTGCAAGACCTAACACAGTAATAGACTCCCACAGGAATAGCTATTTTGCTGGCAAGATAGTGCAATAATGCAATTACTGCCATTTAATTAATTTATATTCTCAAAATCTGTCTCCTTACAATTTCTAAGTATTTTGCTTTAACATCAAGATAGGATTTTCTGCCCTGGTTTGCCATAGCAACCCTTGCAACAAATGGCAGTTGTCTATAAAAAGGGGGGACTCTTTGAGTATGCATGCATGGTTTAGTATGGTTTGTTTTAAAGCAGGTCAGAGCACAATGGACCTTTTCTACCGTGTGGGATTGAACACCAACAAATCTCACTTCAAGGGCTGCCACGCTCCTCTGCAAAATGAAATGACACTGCTGCTAAGTCTGGATGTAATTACAGATATGAAAGGATGGCTATGAAAGTTGCTTGCATCTTCCTCTCCCTCCTCTACTATAGATGTGTATTTGCCATACAGCTGTTAACATCCTGAACAAATAACATGCAGCAGACTTAACATTTCCTTTCATTTTAAGTATTAGTAAGTATTAGTATACAGTGGTGGCTGTTAAAGCACATTTACCACTAAAGAATGAGACCTTTGTCTGTCTATTGCAAGCAGAGCTCTGCCCTGCCTGCCTGTGCAGCCCAGGGCAAAAGCTATACCGGGAAGCCTTGACCTCCAGCCCAACAAGGACACTTAGTAGGGCTAAGGATAATCCCAACTCCTCCTTGCTCATTCAGCTTCTCAAGCTGTTTGAAGCAATCATTACCAAAACAGCTACATTTTGTGGTCATATTATAAAATGAATCATTGTTCAACAGCCCAAGATTGCTAAACTCATTTTATGTGTGGTTTAGAGTAGAGTCACTGGTTGCTCAGACCCCTCAGAGCTGTACTCCCCCAGTTCAGTCACAGCAGGGAAAGCACTCGTCTTTGGCACTACCCCAAACACAGGATGGTGTAACGGAGCAGTATTTGGCCTCTAGTGTTCCTTCTCACCAGCTCCCCACGAGATAACCAGGATTTTTTTCAGCCACTTCCTTATGAAGAGCCTTTACCTCTAAGAATCTCTTCTGTGCAGCTTTAACACAACTTCTGGGACTGAAAATATCTACCCCTTTTTTTGAGGTACTCTGATTATACCCTCTGAAACATTACTTCTCAGTACATGCTCCTAGAGGCACAATTTCTGTTTTAAGAGAGCCTGTGGAATATTTGATGCTGGGATTTGGTAGGAGTGAATGAATGCTCCATTATTCACCCTGGTGGTACAGCAGTGGCTGCTCTGAAGTTTTACAATGCAGCGTATTGCTGTAATGACATCATATGACATCATAAATCTCCCACAATTTCTAAAGCTTCTCTTGAACGTTTCTCCATAAGCACCTTGTTAATAAATAATAAAAAATAAGAGTTAATCAAATGAAAATCTTTTGCATTCGTATATTATTTATAAGCCTACAGACAAGTAATAACCACCTTGGGCTTTAAAACCAAATCTCTTTTACCTTAAGCTTCACAGAAAAGAAGGCACCATCTTGATTTATGGATGCAGTCAGACAGGGTACCCTGCTCTCCAACCAGTGTGAAAACCTCAGAGAATATATGAATCTTAATTTGAATTAGTATTCCTAAGAAGTTCTGTGAAAAAAAAAGTTACTGCATTTCTCCTTATTACAACCAAGTACTGATGCTTCTAGCACAAATTGTCCAAATTAGCAACTATTTTAGTCTTCTTTTAAAACCTTCCTACATACACATACGTATTAGTCAAGTTAAATACCAAGTTTTCAGTCCTTGCCAAAGCAGTGGATATTTGCTATCCTCACCTTCAATCCAACACAGACACAACACACACAACTAAAGCAACACCTTACCCTGCCTTAAGGCTCCTAAGCCTAGGTTTCATGCGTCTCCCTACTCTCTGCAGCTTTCTTCTTCCTCCAGTCTTAAGGAAAGTACTTGAAACCAAGTCAAATCTTACATATATTAAGACACATGGCTTCTTACTTTTAGTCTTAGAGTTCCCACACTTCTGGCCTCTGAGGACACAGGTGGTCCTTCTCCATGACTCTGAAGTGGTAGGAGGATTCCTACAAGCAATCCTTATTTTGTTGTCTCAATCCTAGTTAACTGTGTCAGTGATATTCACATAAGCAAGCAAGAAGCAAACCCAAGCTTTGATGATATATTAGAAACAACAATCAAATTACTCTGAAACAAAAGAGTAAACATTCATTAAACAAGAAATACCCTGCAAAAGGATAGCTTTCATATGAGGAAAAATGTTCTGTAGTAAAACGGCTTTGGCCTATATGTCCTGTAGCTAAATAACTCACTCCAGAACAGTTGTATTCAGTTTGGTTTTCCATATTAGAATACAGCTGAAAAATTACATGTATTGAACACCTCAAACAAGCTCTTTGCAAACTATCAAAGATAGGATCAGTAACCACATACTAATATACATAAAATTATGTGAACCTGTGTTGTCTACAATCCCAACCCGCCTCACAACACGTTATTTAATTCTTCACATAAAACAAGTTTGAAATATAGCTCGAAATACATCTGGAAACAAAAATCATGTTTCAACCTCTGCCCTCAATTGCATCAGTGGAAATCAAAAACTCCACTGACTTCAGAAGCATTTGACTTTATTTACAGTTCTGTAACTGGAAACAGGGTATAATTTTCTGGTAAAGAATCCCTCGTTGAAGCTACAACACCAACAACCATGAACACTAACAGCACTGTGCAAACTGATTTTGGGCCCTACATCACAGCACTGGATACCACATAATTTTTTTATTTCACTTAGCCTTCACACCAAGACAAAACATTCAAGTTCCATTTTTGGCCTTACTACAATAGTAGTAAGAACCTTGACTTCAGCTTCCACCATTGTGAGGAATATTTTTCTCTGAGATATGCACCTCATGCTTACATTTTAAGATGTCAGGACATTATCTCTACTGCTATCAGCTTTTTCACTCCTGTTGTTAACTCTTCCTGCTAAGGATGCAAAGTCCCAAATGACACTGTCAACCTGGACTCCTCTTGGCTGAAAAAGTCATGTTCATGATGAGCAGCTCTTGCTTTGACATCTGTGGTCCCTTCCCATCTCTCTTCACAGGACATCTGCAGGAAGGCACTGCTGTTCCATAACCTTCACTAAACTCCAGCAGCTCCCTTAAGTTGCTTCCAGCCCCAGTTTCTGTCAATCCTTGTGCTGTTCTGCCAGAACATCAGTAAAATGCTAAATAGTAGCATAGTTTTAGAGAAATATCTCATCTGCTATTTTTGAAAGTCCAAATTGCTTTGCTGCCAACAGTTGGGAATACGATAACAAGGTATTACTTAGTACTGAAATCCTTTTTTTTTCTGGGAAGAATTAGAAAATGTATGAACTGTCCTACAATATTCAGTGGTTTGCTGAGCATAACTATGGTCCAGCCACATGCCATAGTGTATATATAGCCTTACAAGTTTATAACATACTGAGGTTTCTGCTTAATTTAAATCTGCTACTGAATTCTAATATCCATTTCTCTCATTTCCCCATCTCCACACATCCCCCCACCAGCACTTGGTGCCAAAGGCTGAGAAATAACAAAAGGGCCGCAGGAGGCCCCATGCATGTTTGAAACCAACCGAGCCCCATGTAGGATCACGCTGTCACATGCCTGCATACCCGCAAAGTAATGTGCTTCAGAGATCAAGACTGCATCCCAAAGTCACCAACCAGCTTCTTTTTGTTCCCAGCAAATTAAAATGCTTGGATTCTTTTCTATTCCATGTTCTAATGCCAAAGACAGGATCATGCTAACAAGCTTCTGATGGAATCCTCTAAGAATTTTTTTATCTTTACAAATTAAATTTTTACAGAGAAGATGAAGCTCCCCTCGTCAAGAGCCCCAGAAGTATGGGAAACAAAATGTCAAAAATTAACAATGCCAGATATTACACTCCCACACTGGGTTAATTTTTTTTTTCCCAAACAGCATGCAGAAATCTGTCCCACCCTTCAGATGAGCTACTATACTTCTATTAGCGTTCTGGCACCTCCTTCTGTACAAACATAGCCATTTTGCTATAAAACATGCTATATAAAAGACTTAATCCATCAAGCACCGAAACACGGGATTTATTTTGCTTCCAGACTTGAACTGATCACTCCTCGTATAAAACAGCATCTTCTTCTCCCCAAATACTGTATCACACAACTAGCTGGATGTAAAAAGACATTCAGCAGGTGTATGAGATAGGCTGGTCCTGGTTTCCCCTTTCTTGATATAGACAAATTGCTACAACACAAGGCCTGACTCAATGGGCCAGTGCTCCACGCCAAAATTAGAACATACTCCATCTTTCTCCCTGTTAAGTGACAAACTGCACCTCTCAACTGCTCTGAGAAAACAACTGCAGGATTTGTAAAAGATAAATGCTATGCCAACATAAGTTATTTTGTCATAAGCCAATTAAGTTTTGTATGTAAAAATATGTGGACAAGGGTGGACAATATGTGCCTACTACTACAGGATATGCATGCCACGGGTACATTGCTGCAAATGCATATTTAGATTCACATCTTGCCATACTGCACTTACAATGGTTTTATTAGTCCTAAATACAGTTCCAATAACAGCAGTTTACATCCATACCCAGTTCCTGGGTATGAGACCAGATAAAATCTAGGGAAAATGCTAAGCACTCAAAGGAAAACAAAGTACATGCTGTCTATTAATTGCACTGGAGTTAACACTGCCATCATGTAATCCTTGGTGAAAACATGACTTTTTTAATGTATTTTTTAAATTTCTTGTGATCTATTAAAAGACATTCTATTTAAACAGCATTGCACAACTTCCAGACAACTGAATCTGTGAAAAAAGCCTTATGGCTTTGTGTCAGGTCTTGCCATATTATTATGGTGCAAAGGCTACATGAATTTATCTCCTTCTAATTCTGGACTTCTTTAAAATATGAAGACACTGGAGGGTTGTGGTTTGTTTTTTTTTTTTTTTTTCCCCATCTGCAGCTAAGATTTCTCCATCTCCTTCACATTTACATGCAAAATGTAAACTTGTGCATAAGAGACCCAGATTAAAAAAGACAAGGATTCAGGAGAAACCTTGAAGATGTATAATAGCAATTTTGTTCTGCAGCCCCTCCTTCCACAATACTGACGTTGCAACCCTGAGGCATCCCAGTGCCATGCCAGTGCTACAGCTGTACCTGCAACTCCAGCCCAATTTTGGTCATCAAGCAGATGAGTGGGACAAGGATTTGCTGGACCTCAGTGACCTGGTGCCTGTGCTTACTTCACTACCAAAAATGACACTGCTGTCCCTCACAAAGTCACCACATTGCTATTACACACTGTAGAAAAACTTGCCTGTCTCTCCTCCTTTTTGCTCTCTCTCTCCCCTTTTTTCCTGTGCTGACACACACTCAAAACTGTGAAGCATAAGAAGTTCTTGCAAAATAAAGTTTCAATATAAAACTACAGAAAGCTAAGGGGAAAAGAAAAATATCCTGCTTGTATGATTATAAAATTGCTCCTTAACCTCGTTATTGAAATCACTTTGGATTATTAGGCATAATTTTTTTAAAAGGGTAATCCACATGTCACCATAAATGCTGAATTTTTTGTTTAATACCACTCAAACCAAACCACAGTTGTTCCCTAACTAAAATTATTACATTTCTTTCCTACTCACCTTTATACTAACTACCCTTTTAGTGCCCTTCTGGAAAAACTCACAAATCCATCCATACATTGGGATTGCGAAAATTTGGCATTGATCTTTTAGTATCTAGGAATAACAATCAGCTTAACAGAAGCAGCTTTGTATTAGTAAACTTCATAATAGAAGTACTTCTGGATAAATAAATAAAAGAATGTCTCTAATATGCAATTCCAAACTAATCCTTGTGATAAATTTATTAATTCAACCCTCCAAAGGTCAATATAATATTAATTTGCTCCTTGCACTAAATAATGTATTAGGATTTAATCTAAGCTGGTTAAACAGACATTCAGTAACATTAGAACAGCCTTGGCATCAACACTGACACAGTGCAGTCCAAAATGGTAAATGCACTGTAAAATATTTTAAACTTTCAATGCCAGAATACAATTCCATATGAAGTTACAAAAGGCAAATCTTTAATAAATGCTAGTTTCTACTGAATTCTGCCATAAGGTTAATACTTAATTCTGAGATTACCTTGTCACTTGGTACTGTTCAACACCCCATTGTTTCCAAAGGACAACCTACTGCATTCTCAAGGCAGGAAGGCAGAGTTGTTGAGCATTCCACCAAAGTCCCCAAGAGGGAGGGACACCCTAACTGTGCAGCAGAACGGCATCCCCAGGTTGTGTGACACCAATGGAGCCAGGACCTACACTTCCCTACACCTCCCTATGCATCAAGGAAATGCCCCACACCCAGTAAACTGTTCTATACATCATTCCCAAGAGAAACCAGACTTTAAATCCTTCACCTGTGTGCTCCACTCTACACTGCAGCACCTCTTACCTAGCTGGAAATCACTTTACATGCAGCAAGTCACCTTTTTGCTGAGCTAAAGCACACATTTGGAATCAACAAGTCTTTCCTCTGTGAACAAAAGAAAAGTAGTATATTTTAGCCAAGAAGAAGACTCCACTTCTTTAAATGCACATAAAATGTATTTCCCTCGGAACAGATTTACCTCATTCTGTATAGGGTTTTATTTTATGGGTGGGCCTGGGCTTTGTTGATTTGGATTTCTTCGTTTCATGGCAATTAGTTGCAGAACACCTTAAGATGCATTGCTAGAATGACTGCTCAGCAAATAGCACTTTGCATCTTATTGTAAAATATTCAAACACTCAGCCCAAACAAATGGTGTCTGTAATAAAAATACTGCCATATTTCTTCATTTGTACTAGAACAAATCCATTTTATTTGTTCATTCTATGTTTTAGTGTCATAGGTCTCTTAGAAAAGATAATTTATAATTCCTCATGCAATTAGATATGAAATTAAGTTGTCTTACTCTGCAGAAGAATTTATAATGAAGAGACCAGGTTCAACCAGTTCCACGGAAAATATTTTGATAGCATCAAAAAAGAAAGCATAAAGATCTTTAGTGTTTTAACAAATTAACACATGCCTTTTGGGTAAATTACTGTACATGCTGTTAATCTTTTAATTAGGTTCTCCATTTCATATACGCATTTATGGTAGGAAGGATTTTTAGTGATCAGAAACTGCAAATGTATGATCTATATATGCTATGATCTTTTAATAGCTATATCAAAAAAGTAAACAACCCCACCCCCTAAAGGAACCCAAGCAGGTGCAGTCCTTTATTTGAAAGTGTCACAATAAAATATTAATAAATCTCTATTAATATTACCAACAAAATACCACTCTTCATTTTATTACTCAAACAAATACATCTTTCAGATTGAGAAAAGTAAGACTTGTTTTCCACAGTTATGCCACAGAAAAGGAAACTTTAACGTTTGTAATGCATGTAGCTTTTAGACCCATCACCAGCATTTAAAAATATATAATTGATGTTATCTATATACATGGATATATAAATAGTGAGGTTTGAAGCACATTCTATGGTAGCATTTCACGAAATGCCAATTTTCTCATGCTGACTGCCACATAATACTGCCTAAGCATCTCCTTCCAGGATCTTGAAAAAATATAGTATTATCTCTAGCTCATTATTTGATAGAATTTTTCCTCAAGCATTTGGTCCATTCTCAGTTTCAATACAAGATAAACACTTTTTTCCCCCCACAGACTATTTCATAGAATCTATAGCTGGTGCCGAAGAAAAACGCACTGAGAAAGGCAGACAAATTGCCATCAGTTAACGATCCCTATGCCAAGGGACATTTTTAGCATGGTGTTGTCCCTGTAAAAGCAGGAATTATCTACTAGCTACGCCACAGAAATGATTTTTGTTAGAAAAAGGAAAAGGGCCAAAATGTGGCTAAGCAGCAAATATATTATAAAAACACAGTATGAAAGCAATTTAGCTGTGAATTCTGACTGGCACATGCATCCTCCTCCTAGCTTACTTGTTTGAATTTAACTCTTTGTTGGTAACTTGGAAACAGACAGGTGAAGACAAAGGTGCTGCATATATAAAACAGTATGGGAACTAAAAACAGAATAAAATACAGACCACAGATCCCAAGGCTATTCTAGCTTTATTGACAGTCACTTCATTCTAGAAACATTATTTTTCATTTGGAGTAAGGTTGAAAGTAAAATTGCCCATAAATACACAGTGAAAAATGCCCCAATCTCATCTCATCCAACATCATGCAATTCCTTCTTTTAATCATACCTCTATAAACATATATTCTTTTAAACTGTCTGGATAAAACAAAGGTTTTTACCGGCCAAAAGACAGAGTACTAGCAATTCTCCACAAGCCTGCCACCAGTAAAGCAAGGAAGAGACACACACTCTGAACAATCAGGTAGCTCAACAGATGGGAGGAGGGTACATGCACCCACTTCTCTCAGACACAGCTTGAATTTGAACCCTCATCTGTACTCGCCGAGTGGGTTTCCAGTGAGCAGGATAGTAGGTAAAAGAAGGTCACTAATAGCATTGTCTTTTGCTCATCCTTCCCCATTCTATTCCATTAAATGTAGCCATTTAATCTGCTGCAGACCCCCAATGACAAACAATGCAGGAGGGCAGATTGTCCTTGTAAAATTCAACCAGTATGAAAGGACCCAAGCATCAAATACAGTTGCTGATTGACAGCTTCATTTATATTCCAATAAGGACCAGGAGGATTAAAGCCAGGTCCTTTCTACAATGCTCACGTACAGCAGTGAGAAAACATCTGAACTGACCCTTTGCTGTCAGTGCCAGGAGGATGTCTCCTGAAGAGACAGAAAACATGGAATAGGGGGTCAGTGTGTTGGCCTCTCTTTTGCTTTTCTAAACTAGGAAACACTTTCTGTTTAGCCTCCTCAGATTTTCTACACCTACTTTGTTATGCTTTCAGTTTAAAAACAAAATTGTTTTCATGCTTAGCTTGTCTACATGGTTAAAGGAGACTGAGAAGTATTGCTTTACACGACAAGCTTGCCAGAAGCCCTGGAGCCAAGCACCTTTGCTCTCCACAGGCTCAAACCAATTTCCCCAAACACGAGCAGCAAGATCCAGAGCGGGGCACTGATGATAAAGGGACTCCAGACAGACCAGCCAGCAGAAAGAGCTCTGCCTTCTCTCCAGCAGAACAGCCATTATAAATGCTGCACAGGGAAACTACACCCAAGGCCAACCAGGGATTCTGAAAGGTGGGATTTACTTCTAAACAGGCAGAAGCCGATGTGAGGGATGTGCCCTACCTCAGGTTAAAGAAATAAGCGGCTGGGGGTGGGCTCGGCTTTGTGTGCCTGCAGGGAAAGCAGATTGGGCAGGGCAATCTGCAGCTGGGGAAAAAAAAAAAAAAAAAAAAAAAAGAAAGCCCTTCACGCCACTGGGTTAAAATGCTGCTTCCCTTATCTAGAGGAGGGAATGGAGAAAAAAATAAAAATCAGCAGATAATATTTTTTAAAATCTAAAAAAGAAAAGAGAAAAAAAAAAAGGACGGGAAAAAAAACCCACCCTAACATGTTGACCATCACCAAGCTTTGCTCTGCTCATCCCACTGAATGTTTAAATATTTAGCTTGTAAGTTAACAGGCTGTTAACTGCACCTCATTTTCCTTCCTTGGACAGAGGAAGACCTAGCCCAACCTAATTTATTTCCATTTAAAGAGAGCACTGCTTCCTTATCAGATTCGTGAAGAAGGAAAGAAAATGAAACAACAGAATTTTATTTTCAATAAAGAACATTTCTCAGTTTTACTCAAAACCATTACAAATGACAAACAAATGACACACACACACCACTGCAACAGGTTCACTGGAGCCCGCGGAGCCGCCACCAAAACACGACGTGCTCCAAAGCACCCGACACCAAAGTCCCTTTACAGGTATGCGGGGTCTCACAGGGAGAAGGATGAAAGGGTGTCTCACTGGAACAACCAAAGCCCTTTGTGTCCACTCTGCTCCCTCCTTTCCCCCGTCCCCTCTCCTGCTTACGAGCCTGCTGTGCTCAGTCACGGACCGCAAATGAGACGGAAAGCAGCGTCAGAAGTGCTGAGCTGTTCAGGACTACCTTTACTTACCCTCCTTTAAGCTGTTCAAACACTAATAAATTACCCATTTACTTACACTGCCCAGATGTTTGCCATCTAGAAAAATAGATTATTATTTGTAGAACGTTTTGTTCCTTCACAGAATCCTGTAAATAATATATTGGGATCAGAACGTCAATACCACACACGCTAACTTTTGTACGCCAGTTTGGGTGGGGGGGTGACAGGGGAGAAAAGAAAAGGAAAGACAGACACTTCCTGACCACTAGTCAGAAATTAAGAACTTTCAAAAACTCTGATATTCACTGGAGTTCATGCTGTTGGGAAAATAAGGATATTTAAAATAACAGCACAGAGAATAAGGATGACAAGTAATCTCAGACTAATTCATTAATTTAATTCTGAGCTTTTGCTTCCACATATATATATTATACTTTTACACATTTGCAAGCATGTGCACGTATAAAATGTGTGTGTACTAAAGTATAAATATATCATATGCGTTTATATATATAAACCAAAGTAAAACTTAAAATATATTCCATTTAGGTATCTAAAAATATAACATTCTAACATTTCTTTGTATGTCACATTTTCCATAAAAAATGCAATGCTAATTTTAGCAAAGCCTACAAATATAAGAAGCATCAATCTTTGTTGCTTCTTTTACTTTTTACATACGATTTCTTAAGAGTTCTGAGGAATTCTTAAAGAGAATTCTAGGGCTTTAATTGAAATGGCATTAGATGCTGAACCTTTAACAACAGTGTCTTTCAACCCCATGTCCATTATGCACAGAAATGCCTATCAAAACCCACAAAGAACGAAGAGGTTTTCAATATTCTCATTAAATTGTGACTTTCTCTCATAGTTCCAGCTAATTGAATTTCACTTACAGTTGTCATGAAGTTTTGCAGGGTAGACAAAACAGTGATTTGCTGGTAAATGATGTATATAGGGAGAGAAATAAATATTTGAGAAGCTCTTAGCCCTCTTTCTTCAAACATCAGGGAGAAAGACAAAGAGTGCAACTCAAGCAATGAACAGTTCAAGAAGGAGCAGCTTTCACAAGGAAAACTTTGATCTGGATGGCTGAGTATCACTGCAAGAAATCCTGTCTGCTTAGCAATCTCAGACAAGTTGTCAGGGAATTGCTTTGCAGAGTTTACTGCAAGATGTCAGTACTAACCAGACCCCTCACACATAATACTATCAAATTATTTGATCTGGGCCTTTCATAATGCCACCTGCAAAACTGCAGAGAAGAAAGAAGAGTTTATCCATTAGAAATATCCCCGGCAGAGGCAAGGGGAACAAAGGGGATTACTAAAGGTAAGAAGCTGTTAATTAGGGCTGATGTAAAACTGAACCGATGAAAAGAGATGTGAAGAGGGCTGGGTGGGTTTTTTCCATTTCTCTTGGGGCGTTTTGTTTTAAATCTTATTGGTTTAGCAGGGTGAGAATAGTCCGTGTCAAAAGAGTTTGAGCTCAGAGAAATACAGTGGCTTTCCATGGACTGACAACGCCGTTAGGTGAGACCAACACGCTGTCTCTGTTAAAATGAAAAAGTCAAATGCAGTAGTAAGGAGTGGCAGGAAGTGACCCATTATTTAGCTAGTTGATTACTGTATCATCTTGTTATTAAAAGGTATTGTATCACCAATGTCTCACCTATTTATTAAACTCCTCTCACTAGAAGATCTTTGATCACATGAATAGGGAGTCGCAACTCAGACACAAGTGACAGTGGGCTGAGGGGTCAGAAGATTGCAGTTTATAGCAACCTTGTCATTCATTACACATTATTCACATGAGAAACCTGAACTCAGATTTCGTCTCATTTTTCTCCTACTGCTACCTTGCTCTTGCGTAGAAAATAGCATATCCCAGCTACAGCAAACTTGGCTGTACACACCAAGCACAGTTCAGGGTTTACCACACTGTACCTTTCTTGATACAGAAATATAAAACCAGCTTGTGCGTGTGT
Organism: Erithacus rubecula; assembly: GCF_903797595.1. NCBI lineage: Eukaryota > Metazoa > Chordata > Aves > Passeriformes > Muscicapidae > Erithacus > Erithacus rubecula. Next base: position 10,735,772 of record NC_136659.1, read on the forward strand.
GTTCAATACAGCCCCCAGCTGGTATGTTCTCCCTTTACCTGACATTCAGTTGGAAGCTATTGTGATTTTAAAAACAGATGGGAATCTTTCGCAGGATCTTTCCTTACAAATAATCTGCTCAGGTCCTTCCAATTGCCTCAGAGCCCTACCCTCTTCTACTAGCTTAGGCAAATCTATTCTCTCATCGGTATTTACACCCTTCAAATATTTGTACACGTGGTTATAATCCCATAAGGGGCAAGATGGGCATGCTGCTCTCACAAAGGCTAGTCTGAGTGAAGGAGCAAAGCACTCTGGCTGCCACATTCTTACACACAGCAGCCTGGGGCTTGGACTGATTCACTGAACACCACCATATCGCATAGACCTGGTCTGTGCTTTGAAGAAATTCTAAAACACAGGCCACAAGTGCAAGGGGCCTCCAATTAACAGCAGAGAGCAGGACTAAGTTCACACATTTTAACCCTTGAAGAAAATTAACAACACTTGCAGTCTGGGTTATTTCCCGCCCCAGCCACATGCACTATCAATCCAGCAAAGAGCTCCTGTCTGTCTGTGCCTTGGTTTCCTTCCAACACAGTCAGGAGAGCCACCTTTCTCTCTTACTGCAGCTCATTGCAAAGACAGCTCCATTACTGCTCCAGAACACAGCTCTCTGTAGAAGCACTGAAGCCAAGCTGTCCTGTGGCTGCAAGGAGTATCAGAGCTTCACAGTCCAGGCAGCTTGAGTAGGACTGGAGTAGGTCCTGAGGTACCTCTGGGTGTCAGCCACTCTGGCCAGGCAATGATCGGCCCAAGAGAATTCTCCTCTTTCCCACTCCGGTGTAGCAAGGCTAACAGGGCTGAACTGTCTAATCTCTGCTCACTGAGCCACAGTCCCCACAGAGCATCACTCACCTCCATATCCAGCTATTACAACTCCACACTGCAAGGCAAGATACCTAAAATCTTGTTCCTTTCTTGTTCTTCCCCATTGACCACTGCTAACCCTTCCTTCCAGCCTTCCACTTTGGACCCCACTCCCTCACCCCCAGCTCTTTGCAAACAGAGGTCTTCCCCCCTCTCCAGTCTATAGACAGCATTAGAAGAAACACCTCTGATACAGAAATGCAAGGCACTGCCTCTTGCAATGGCCCTGCTCAAAGTAAGGCATTGCTCAAGAACCGGAGCTTGACAATCTCTACAGAGACAGGAATGGGAAGGATCTCTTGCTCTGTGTTAATTTCCCTCTGCTGTTTTCTTACTCCTCTTCCTGTTGAACTTGACATCTGAGCACCATTTCAGTCTTCTGTACACCCCTTTCCTTGTCAGGCTCACCCACAGCAACTAACTCAAGCAACCATCCTGTCAGTGCCTGGCTAAAGCTGTTCCCAGAGAGCAGTCAGGGCAGGCACTCCACACTGCCCTGCCAATACACGCAGCTCAAGTACCTGAGATGAGAAGGCAAACTCCATTTCAATGACCCATGGAGCTCTGCTGACTTCTGCAGACAATGCACATCAGTTCTATGGACACTCACAAGAGCTAACAAGGAACTGGTCAAAAGAAAAACATATATCCACAGGAAATCACACTATTTTCTTTTTCACACGGATTCTAAGAAAGTAGACACTAAAAGCATCAAACTAACACTATTCTTCTTCCACCCCACGCTGAGGAGGGAATCAGCTTTCACAGCAGGTCCCAAAGCCACAGGACTGCACGCAGGGTACACCAGATTGCAGCTACTTTCATACTACTTTGGTCCCAGCACTGAGCACTGTGTATTCTATGTACCTCCTACCAGTTCCATTCTCTTGCACAGGCCTGTTAGAATACCTTACCCACAAGAAAGAATTTTCATCAGGGCACATAAATTTTATTAAACTACATATAGAACAGGTGCCCCTTTAAAGTATGACTCTCTTCCTCTCTAAAAGACACATGTAGCAGGTTCCCTACTGTCAGGTGCAGACTCAAGTGATGAAAGAAAAATACATAAATGTTTATTAAACCTTTGTTGCCATTTACACCACCAACTTTCACACCCCAGTGCCAAGCTGTTAACGAATTCCCATGCTGTTCCAGAAGATATTTCACAGCTCCTGTCAGAAAAGGGAAGTTTCATGAGGGCAGCACTCACTGGAAAAGTCTCTGCTCCCACCACCATCAACAAAAAATCATAACCAGCTGTTCCTGGATAAATGTGTCCTGCTCAACCCGTGTGGGAATAAAGAGCTTCTTCCAGGGAGGCATGGGGCTACCTTCATGTACACCTCCTGATACATTTTTGTCTCAACACTGTTTGTGCTAAGACATATCCATTCACCTAGCAACCAGGAATAAAAATGATCCATACCAAGCCCAGTGACCACAAGCCAGTACACGAGGCTCAGGCCAGGTGGCCGCGGTGTGTGCGCGTTACAGCTCAAACGCTCGGACACAGCATCACCTCCTCGGGGAGCTCTGCAGCTCCAGGCTGCAGCCCAGGCTGGCAGCCCTACAGCAGGGCCCCTCAGGAGGGCATATACCACCTACCACTCTGTGCCATGTTTGCTTCCTGCCAGCCAGGCTCCGCTGTGCTGCTGTACAGCTGGGAAGCCACACACCAACTCGAGCCTCGGCAGCTCTGCAGGGCTGCCACGGGGAACCGCAGCGAAGGTGGTGTGAAATCCTACGGCAATTCTCTCTGCTGCCACAGCTCTTCTTTCCCCCATAACTAGCTCTTCTATCTGCCACAGAAGACCCTGCTCTAAAAAGAACAGGCAAAGGCATGATGCTTCTTGCAGGATGAAGTGAAACTGCCATTCCACTCAGTCATTAAAAAAAGACTGGGGTGAAATGAAATACTTTCCCAGCTCAAAAGGTGACAATTGTTACACGCCAAGAAACAGCTTAGACAGTTTTTACAACTCCAAAGCTTTGACAAACTTCGTTTTTTGTCCCTGGAGGATACGGAGACACATACTCGTGTCACTTTCGCAGAGCATGACGCTCAGAGTATTTTGAAAAATGCACCTGAGGACCTTTAACTTCTCATGCAGATCCTGTAATTTAGTTGACCATAAAAAAGAACGAAGTGACCATTTACTAAAATGTTTTGCTAATGGAAATCAATTCCAAGCAGACAGAACAGAAGTAGACTTGCCCTACAATCATAATGAAGAAAGTAAATAGCCTTATTTTCCCCACCTTTTTAACACCAGAAAGTTGTGTTCCCAAATAAATCCTTATAATAGCAATTTAGTAGCATGCTTTTGTCAACCCTACTTAACAAATTAGGACCCTATATTCTATAAAATTTCGCATTAAACAGAACAATTTCAGAAATCTATTGCCTGTCTCTGCCTGTACCTCACCCCTCAGCTTACAGACAGAGAGCACAGAGGCAAGATACTACAGAACATGCTGCATACTTCAGCTTCATATCTCAAGATTGGCATGGCCTGCAGTATTTGATCAAGACGTATAAAAGACATTGGTGGACTGGCCCTTCACTGAAGGTAAATAACTTAACCAAGAGATTTGTTTGCTGATGGATCTTTAAGGTATTTTCTGTCATTCTAAGTATTGTACCATGTGATGTTGCCTAGAGGAATGTAATTGCTACCTAAAGACGAAAATACTTTAGGTGATTTTTTTAGGCTAAATGCAATAATTAGAGATTCAACTTCTATTTTCCAGTGGAGTTCTTCAAGCAGCACACCAAATGACAAATCAGTATCTGAACCTGCTCATTATTAAAGCTCAAAAATGCAGTGGCCATTTCCTCCTTGCACAGTGACTAATTTCCTTCATGAGTCAATCTGTCTCCTCCTCTCCATTCTCACAACAGAGGGATGCCACAAAAGCAAGGTTCCCCCAGGTGAGATGCTCAGCCAGTGTGGGTCACTGCACTGGATGACATGCCCCGTTGGAGCAGGTTTTCTGCAAAGCCCATTCCCCTTCAGAAGTGCCAAGAATCAAATCTTGGCCACCTAATGCAGCATGTTCCACATGTTAGCTCACAACATGTTGAGCAACTGTGTTAACTGAGATGGATAGTGCTGTCAAACAGAAAGCTGGCTCACCAGGATGGAAACAGTGGGATATGCTGACCTTTTACACTCAGGAAAAAAGAGTCCCTAAGATGACACAAAGCATTTCATATTAAAAACCAGAACAAATACCTTCTTGCAGGGCTTTTACTACAATATTGTATAAATAAACACATGTACATAAACTCTGCCTGTATGAAGAATCTGAGCCTCTCTCACAGAGCAGAGTCTGACAGAGGAAATGAATCATTATCACCCTGCTTGGAAAGAAGTTTGCACAAGGAGCCCATGAGATTAACCACTACCTGGAACTCCTGGATTCAACACCACCATTGCTCCTTTTGTTCCCACATTCAAATACCTAACTATACAAAACAACCCAAATCAATAGAAAAAATTCAAATCCCCAGGCAAATTGCTATTAAAAATCCCTAAGTGTGCACAGGTTTTATTGGTGATATGGAGATAAAACAAACTTACAGGCTTCTCATCCAAAAGAATAAGCACTGAAATAACCTGTTCAGTATAAAAAAGCCTCTTGAAATTTCAAGTTCATTCTGGAAAGATTTTTCTCAACCCACCACCTCCTGCCCATCTCCCTCAAGATTACGATTTTAGGTTTGGGCTTTTTTAAGCTTATATTTTGGGTAGAGAGAGGAAAGCTTTGTTTATTTTAAGATTTTGCTGCTAACAGAGAATTATCTCTGAGTGGAAGGGACTATAGAGCTTTACAAAGGGTTTTGCAGCAATATAGTAGGTAAGTGAAAACAGAAATCAGCCTGCACATTTAGTCCTACAACTATTTGGCATAAAAACAACGTGTATATATATATATGTAACCATTATCTACATTATTTTATCTAATGTAAAAAATGAAAGACTACAATACGCTGTTCAAAACTGCCCAGATACAAAGAGGAATACTGGATACCATCCAGCTGTACACCTAAAGGTTCTATCTTCTGTGCTGACTTTCTCAAAGCAGCAACCTGCCTCATAGTACAGAACAAGTGTGTCATGAATATCCTGACTGATCATTATCACCAGATTTCACACGTCAGCAAGATCTAGTTAATGCTTTCTAGGCAGGCTAAAAATGTAGGGCTTGTTGTACACCTAGTTTAGGATTAAGCAATTAACACAACTGATATAAACACTTCCAAGATTTGCCACCCATTTTCTTACATCAAACAACCTCAGGTTCTGTCTTCTGCAGTGCAGAGAAGTGAGAAAAAAAACTATTGAATACCTTGTGCCTGAGCTGCAGAACTGTGGGAATACCCCAGAGCCAGGAGCGCTGTCTCCACCAGCTGGCTAAAGAGCACATCTTTGCGAACCAGAACGAACTCAGCATGCTCTTCTCGATTATCGTATTCAAGAGAGGCGTCTGACTGCTCCACCACACAAAAGACTGGAATCATCAAACCTACATGGAAAAAAACACCAAAAAAGAAACCAACAAAGAATCAATAAGAGGAACAAGAACTGTGTCACACATCTCTGATTGAACTTGTAAATTAACACACCTCCTAGAAGACTCATCGTAAGTGGAAATCTGCCACTCTTCCTTGTGGGATAACTTTTGTTTTCTTTCCAAGGAAAATACTGAAGTCTCATCACTTGACTCATTTAAAAACCACACTAAAAGCTCTAGAGAATACAGTTCAGGAACAGAATCATAGCCAGCAGGAAGATGAACAAGATTTCCTAATAAGACTTTTTCAACATTGCAATTTTCTACAGTTCCATGAATAGTCCCTATTTCTTTCAGGTCATTTCTCCACATTCAGACATACGAAACCCTGACACATAAATGCCATTTCTGCTTCTCTCTACACAGTGAGCTTATGGAGAAATCAGCAGAGGCTGATCCCCTTGAGGGACCCTGGGATATTTGTGCATTTTCAGACCAGGGCCAGTCTTCTCACTGTACAAGGAAAATACTCTTGAATTGATTTTGTTGAAAATTATAATCATGTGTTGGCAGCTGATGGTCACTGAGACCCAGAGAGACCTATGGCTGTCTTTCTGCTGCATCCATGAAAAGTGTGAGAACAATTCTTTTGGAAAAAGGATCAAGGATGAGGAGGAACCACATAAGTGGAAAACTTAGGGGGTGGTCTGGATTCAATTTTGTTGTGTTTTATTGTAAATCTACATTTGTGGTTACAGGATCAAGTTATCTATGACATTAGATAAATTGTGAGGCATGAACTTAAAGGGATTCAATACTACAGGCAGTAGTGAAACGTGCCAATTTGCAGGGAACAGCTCTACAGTGCATTCCCAGAAGGAAGAGGGAACAGACGGAAAACCTACAGAGCTGCACGGCCATTTCCACCACCTGCTACAGACTAGTCTACTTCTAGTCACAGACATTTTTTAACTGGTTACATACAACCCGTTAGTCCCTAGGTAAACGAGAAAATATTGGTGCAGAGAACAATCTCAGCCTAAAGCAGTTTTCCAAATGTGCCATCTAAGGCTGTCAATGTCACCGGCAAGTTCACCTCTAAATCTTGTTCTTCAGTATTAAATACAATAATTTTCAATGGACAATAACTGCAAAAAAAGGCTGGGTATGTTTACGAATTTCAGAGAAAGACACATTTTAGTTGTCCTTTACAAAATCTATTAAATATTTATGAGCTACCGTCAGTAGATTCAAAACCTAGTATCTACAAACCAAGAGCTGTACATGCCTTCAGAGGAGTCACTCTGCCCTGAAATAAATAGTCATACTAGTATCTGCTAAGGAACTTAAATACTTTTTTGTCTTGAATTTCGAGAGACTAGATCTACTTTAAAATATATTTTAGATACACAATTCTCAGTTAGTGACTTATCTAGCACAGAGTGGCTCTCAATTTGACATTCTAACTGTAGGAGCTACACAGTACAAAATCCACTTGATGTGTTTCAGTTCTTTGTTTTAAAACACATCTCAAAGTAACATGAAAGAAGGTTACAGCATTACACTGATACCGCTCCCTCTTCACTGCTTGATTCTGGGTTAAACTGATGCATTTTGCAAGATCAAGCAGCCAAATTCTAAAGTATAGTGGAAAAAAAAAAAAAAAAAACCTCAGTGAAAAAAAATCTCTAGGTGCCTTCCTGAAGAGACAGCATGAGTGATCATGTTCCTCTGGAATCAGTGACAAAATTTCTTTTCTTATCAGAGATTGGAATTTGAATTCTATTTGTCCATACACCATTTAGTTAAAATGAAAGTAAGTCTCTTTAAGTGACAAACTTGCAGTCCTGTCGAACATACAGGCTGTCACAATACTTTTGATGGGGCTATTAATGTCTTAGCAAAAGATTAAGATAATTGGCCAAATGCTGAGGCTGTAATATCAGTTGCATAAATTACATTTTGGCAAGACAGAAAAAGTGGTGAAGCAAACCGATAAAAGGGATGTCACACTGTCTTTTATGCTCCTAAAGGATGCTTTCTTTATCATACAACAGTCTCTCCTTTTCAGCACAGAAGCTTCACCTATTCTCTGCACTCATACTTTACTGTTTGAGTACAAACAGAATCTCAAATGCTAGGATGGATGCCATACATACTACCACTTTATGGATAGCACAAAGGACCCCACACGACTCCTGCCTATGATGACTTTCCTGCCCCTTCCCACTGCCCATGCTTGCAGCAATCCTGCTAAAGAAAAAACACCTCTGAACTCAGTGACCCAGAGTAATTGATGATAAGCTGCTATTAGTACCTTAAAAACAGAGAGCAAAGGGCAGGTTACCACATCGGTCATTACTAACCCATTCTCATGCGTCTCACTATAGCACCCAGAATCTTAATACTGATTTTAAAAATGAAACAAAAAGCAACAGTAATCAAACTTATTTCCAAGCCAATCTCACTCCAAGGAAGTTTCAACTGCTTTGCTCTCTATTTCACTTTAGAGAGTTAAACTGTTGTATCTCCAAACTTACTACATCAAACTCCTGTTTCCTAATGTTATCTGAAAATAAATACACTTTCAGTATGTTGGAATCAAAAGAAAAAACATCTGCTGACGCCAACATGCTCTTTACATGCTGATATACACCATGGCTTGCTCCTACATGCATATATTACACCTCCAGCTCGCTACAGGGCCCTTAGAGAAGAGCAATACAAGTTAGTCACTACTCACTGTCATTCCAGTTGAAGAACTTGGAGCAGTACTCAGAGAGCTGCAGACCAAGCATCCATAATAGTCTCCCATGCGGTGCTACTGCAGCACAAGCCAGCCTTACTCATAAATCCTGGAACTCCTCACTCTTTCCCTAACGAGCCATCAGCCAGAATCGCTGTCATCCTCCCTCGCTGCGCACACGCACGGAGCGGGCTGAGGTGCCCCGGCACTGAACTCGTGTGCACTCCTCTCCCAGCTCTACAGAGGCTGCAGGAGTGATGCTGCACAGCTCATGCTACATGACACACGGCACTGCTTTTCACACAGGGTGAAAACAAGGAGTTTTCCGAGGGCTAAAAAGGAAAGAGCTTGTTTCCTTAAAGGACAAACACAATGCTAGAACACACACGCAAAATGTTACCAGTGATCGCAAATCGTCCTAAAGGCTTTTTGTCCTGGATTTTGATTAACCTAACTGACTCATGAACAGCTCTTTCATGCTTCCTGCAGAGCTCTGACCCCATATAGATGGCATCTGCATAAAATGTCAGGGCAGCATAAACCAAGATCTACAGAAAGGCTTTTATAAGGACATCTGTACACAGCAAGAATTCCATCTAACCAACGAAAGAGAGCAGTGAAAAACCATTTCCACTATTACCCCAAAGAAGAGGATGGTTAGCAGCAACCAGTACCTCTGTATAACACACACATTTAAAGCACATCAGAGATGAGTTTTAAGCTCTGCTGATGCTTTTACAAAGAAGCTGCAACATACAGAGTCTCTGAAAACACATTTGCATTTTTTGCCAAGACTCTTACAAGGGGCAGAGAAATTAAGAAGAAATTAAGTATCTATCAAAGAGGCCAAATGTACATTTTCTCCTCCTTGTCCATTTTAATCTATAGTTTTATTTCACTGGGAAGTAATCAATTCTTCAAAAATGAAGGAAAGATAAATAGATATTCACAGGAGAAGCGAAAACCCAAGATACTGTGCTGCATAAAGCATTCATTTCTGTGAAAAAAACTTAGAGCCAGTTAAAAGTATTATCAATCTGCAATCATACAGCTCCCTGGAAAACATTTTCACTTGTAAGACTTCCAAAAGCTGCAGATTTCTAGTGACAAACTAGAAGGAAGAGAAGAAAGCAGTTATTAAGAAGTCCTGCATTGTTTCTTTAGTTCATTTGCAAATAATACTTTGTACAGCAAATGCTTTTTTAAGTAACAGATGTGATGCTATTAGCACTCGACTTCTATGCATGCTCTGCTTGCACAGAAGCATCACAGGCAGAGAGCTCTTACAGCCACCCACCTCTCCAGTCATTAAAAAGGGAGCAGTGCTTTTGTGTCCTAATAAGTATAAAATGAAGATCAACCAGAAAGAAAAAGCACCAATAAAATTCACGTCTTTTTAGATTAAAATCTCTTTCCATCAGGTCAAGTTTTGAGTCCCATCAAGGTGTTATTTAATTTTATCTAATTTGAACAATTTCCAAACATCAGGATGATTAATTTCAACAGCATGGTGTTATGGAAAGATTTACTGTACTAGGGTTGTCTAGCAGGGAATTAATAAAGAAGCCAGTTCTTTGCCCTGAGTAACATGAGGTTTTAAGACTTCCCAGATTTCTACTGGGAATACTTCACAGCACAAGCATGTTTTCTTCTGGGAGTGAAGCCCACCAAAATTATTAAAAACTGAGATCAAATGGTGGTGTCAAACCCAAAGGAAATCATTCTACAGTGGAGAGATTTTTATCAAGTGAAGAAAGTGGAAAATGAAGTTGTTGTTGTTGCTGTTATGCTTTGGGTTTTAGGTTTTGTTTGTTGGCTATTTTTTTGTTTTGTTTTAAACAGAACACAGACACACATGCAGAGTAATCTTCCTCAAAGACAAAGCAAATTTCTATGGTTTGGAGTTCAAAAAATAGGACATCTACTTGAAAATTCATAATCTACTTTATGTAGAAAACATTCTCCCTAGCGGAAACTGCAACATGGATCACTCTCTAAGCTGGTCTTTCCACCACAGAGGGGAAAGAAAAAAAAAATCTAGGCAATAGCAAGAGCAGAATCCACAAATGCTTATTTCCACAACTAATGAACACTGAAGTACAAGCAACTTTGGCCGGACTTCTAAGATGAGACCCTTACTCTACAATAGAAACTAAGAAGTCCAATTAGCAAAGCATGGGTTGTCTTGAGGAAATTATCTAGATAAAGATTCCATATATTTAACAATAAAGCATGCTTCCACAACTGGCAGTAACAACAGCAAGCAATCAAATTACAAACATTTCCTAAAACCTAATCTGCTTCTGTTTTTTCTTTAGAGAGAGACCTTTGTCTAGCAAAGGCAGTCAAAGGAAAACAGTCCATTTATTTATTTCTCTCTGCACTGCAGTAGAGCTGACCTTACATACACAGATTTGGCATTTTAACTGTCTTTCCCTTTCTTCTAAACAAATTTGAAAAATGAACCTAAACTGAGAAAAATGCTTTAAAAGGCAGAAATCGGCACAGGAGTGGTTTGTCAGTTCTCCTTTTCACATCCTGTAGCTCTAATTGAAAAGGCAGAAGCCAATTCAGTTTGACAGCTTTCAGTTATACACAAACACCTGAAATCTGCAGTGAAGATTCCATCCCACATTCCGAAGTCTAACACAGGTCCGAATTTCCTTCCTGAAAAACTTAACCCCACCACCAAAGTTAATTAAAAAAAAAAAAAAAAGAAAAGGAAAAGTGAAGCTTTAAAGCCTCAGCATGCCACATTTTCAAAACAGTGTAAACTGCAAATCCTGAAGCTATCAGAAATTAAAATCTAGTTCACATGCTAATAATCAAGAGGTTTCTATTAAAGATTTGACTAGCTGAACAAACATAAAACCAGAGAATCATTTTGGTTGGGAAAGACCTTTAAGATCACATGTAACAAAGAAGATAAATTCATAAATAGAAAAATCGATTGTGCTCCAAACTGTGGGTATTTTGTCCTGTTGGATGGGGCTTTTTCAAAAGGAAAGATATCAAACAATATTTGGGAAAAAAAAGTGTTTTTTTATAAATGTCAACACCAATTTTGTTTAAATAACAGCATAGCTGTAACTGATGATGATGTGAGATCTTCTCCAGAAAATCCTGCAGAGTACAGCTGAGTGCTGCAGATGCAGGAGATACAAGCACAGGCTAAACAAGCACAATCACACCGCTTCCACAGGGCCACACATACACGACTATTCGCGCTCAAGAAGGATGTGGCTTGAGGCAGATCCCAGGTTCAGCCCATGGCAATGTAATTCTGTGATAAGGTGGAAGAGACAGAGCTCCCTCATTTCAGAAAGCATTAGGTATGTCCATTAAGGCTCACTTTCAAGTTACACCATAAATTATGAATACAATTAAATCGGACAGAATATAACTTGTTAGCACTTAACTTATTTACAATAAATGCTTGGTTTGGGAAAATGGACTGTATTTTAGCCTTTTACTTATCAAGCACCAGCTTGTCTCATTAGAAAGCTGAGAATTCTTTGACTGTAAATCTTTTTTAATGGGGACTGAAGGAATGACTTTGCAGTTGTTTGTCACTAACCACTCGGAACCACGTGAAGAAAGCTGTGTGCACGCACTGACAGCGGCCAGCGGGAAATCGCTGTCAAACGCAGGAGACTGTACCAAGATCTTTGCAACTGTACAGTCCTATGCAGCATCAAGCACCTCATTACAGCAAAAGGTTTGGTTTAAAAACAAGGACCCTGCTTTCTGCTAATCCTCTGCTCTCCAGTGTGTTCTAGACAAAATGCAAGATATCTGATTTTGCATATAAGCAGTAATGTGATGCTGTTAAACTCCTACTCTTCATGGGTTTATATGCCTGCTGCAAATAATTTGTTCCAGGATGCAATTTGGTAAAGAAGAGTTCAGTCCACAGATGATTTTAATACAATGTTTGCCAAAGAAACAAAATCATGTTAAATAACATTACATTGTAGAATTTTTCTTCTTAGGAGGGACAGAGGAAGTAAAACTAAGGACAATATCTTTCTACTCCTTCTCGGCTATTTTTTCTGGCTTTACATATTCAATAAATCTGTAGGCAGGAAATGCATTTCTACATTTTATATTTCAGCCAATGGCAAATGCAAACCACAAGGTATTATTTACATCTTTCTTCAGCTTCCAGTCCTTTCTGTGGCTTCAGTCTCCCAGCCATCGCAGCTATCCTGGATCTCAGGAAGTCTTATAAATAAGTCACTACCATCTCTGCAGATGTCCTCTGCTTCTGACAGCTTAACTACCCAAAGAATTCTTCTCCTAGCTGAAATAACAGCCTTACTGTTTAACACAAAATATTTCAGGCCACTATCCTACCACAGAAACATATTATGAAACTCATAACTTGATTTGATAATGCTTGAATTTCTAAAAAAAAATGTTATAAAAGACATATTTAGAGCATGTGCTGTGACAAACAAGAAATGAGAAAGAGAAGAACACCAAGCATTTACCTCTGGCTCAGCCTCCCCTGCAGCAGGTCTGGGACAGAAGTGTTACTTGCAGGAGATGATGCCTTTTCTTAGTCAAAGTCAATCAGCTGTTTCTGGTAACAAATCCCCTTTGCTAAACCAGTTGCACTAACTCAGCCCAAAGTTTGAATCTGTCACACCAGTTGAGTTCACAGAGTAGGAACAGGAACAGCCCCACTGGGGCTTTGTGCCACCCTGTTAGCCCAGGGACAGCACGCACAGGGCAGCCAGGAGGCAAGAGCAATTAAACAGGAGAATAAAGCACTTCCACCTCTCCAATTAAACAAGCAAAATTGAGAGCAATGATAGCCCAGAGCTGAAAATACTGCTTTGAGGGAGCCCGAGTGACAAGGCAGCACCAACAGCTGCCTAGGCTGCTTCAGCAGAAAGCTCAGCCCCCCTTGCCACAGCCCCCCACAACATGCAGGAATCCTGTGGGATACCAGCAGCATGCTGTCCACCAGAATCACACACACAGACCTTCCAGTCCATGGAACAGAATCACAGGATCAGTTAGGTTGAAGAAGAACACTTTGAGTCCAACTATGCCCATCGAAAAGAAAAAGACACTATATAGCTACATTTTTCCTAAATACAACATCTTAGTTGTTTCAATTTGTTTCCTCAGTTATAAAAGAAGAAAAAAATACTCCACAGCCATAGTTTATAATTGAACTAAATGGAAAATATACTCCTTTCACTCAAGATCAGTGGAATGAACACTTGTAAAATCAGATTACTTTTTGCTAAGAAATCATCTTATGCCATTAATTTCCTATAAGTTTTAGGTTTTTGTTTCTTTAACTTAAAAACAAGTATAAGGTTCATGAGGGGTTTTCAGTTTGGGGGACTACCTTCTCTTTTCTTTTCTCTGGAAAATGTAACAGAACTTGCCTAAAGGGCTAAGATTCTCTATGCCAAGTTCCACCTAAAATTATTTTTAATGACCAACATTTTTAAACCCTGAAAACTGGAACCACTAATAAGCCCTTAAATTCAGTGGTGCTAGCAGATGCCACCATATTATGTAATTTTGGAAGCAAAAAAACATCTTCTAGCAAAAGCATTTTAATGAAGGTTCTATTAACTAGTCTCCTGGTACTGGGGTAAGTCCCCTGGAATGCAACAGAAAAGCTTTCATAGCTGGTCTGAGGTTTTATTTCTGGAGAAGTTCTGAAGACCATACTCGAGCCTATTTTGGGGTCTCCACTGGGACCCACCAGCAAGTTCTCTTCTCCTTAATGTCCATCCCTCTGTGAACCACTCCCTGGCAAGAAAAGCAAATCTTATCACCCCTTCTCCGTGTTACAAGATAAATATCTGCTAACCTACACCTCTGTCTCCAAGCCCCTTGCAGGCTCCAACATTGAGACAAGCTGAATTATCTGCAACCACTGTAACCACTGCCCCCTTCCCTCATATCTTATAGATACTGGCAGCACTAGAAAACCTCATTTCAAAGTGACAACGTGAACAGATAGGGAAGAACCGGCGACGAGCAGAAGTTACAAGTGTGCATGCAAGAGGAAAAACCACAATAAACTCTCTGAATAAAAGTGGTCGAATTCAATGGTAACTGATGAAGCTCTTCACCCTGCTTCACCTTCAGCAAGGGTAAGGGTATTGCTACAGCAATGTCATTACTAGATGGTATTTTTCTGGTAGAAAGAGACCACAAATCTTCATCACATCTTCAGCAGGAAAATAAGCGGAGGAAACAATCACAAATAAGAAAATGTAGAAGCCATTCTGCCCTCCAGAAGGAGAAAACTTCCACCTCTGCCTCCCTTTTCACCAGTCAGTAGAGAGCCTTCAGACAGTCTGTACCTACAGTCCATTATGGGAGAGCAACCAGCCTCTAGGGCTTGTTACTTACAACTCCAATCTTTCACCCCTTGTGGACAGAGGGCAACTTCTGAGCAGCCTTCTCTTGTATTGTCTTACAGCAGAGTTGTGGGGGAACCACTCTATAAACATAAGATCACACATTTAACAGCTGTCAGTTTGAACATTACTCCCTTAGGAATATTTACATTTATTGGCCAGCAGGTCACATTAATCTAATGGGTTTAATAACTATCAGATTTCTATCAAACAAGACAATAGGTGAAGGAACAAAAGTTAAGATACATTCTCTTTCTCAGGTATGCACTGTACACTTCATCCAGTTAGGAATATTTTGGGGCAAGAGTAAAAGGGTAGGTGAAAAGACCTATCTATAGGCTGACCTACTGTGTGTGGATTCACTTGCCAAGGGTCAGCAACGCTTTTGGGGCTCAACAAGCTGAATTGCTATATTGTTATGGTACACAGAACTACACCAAAGAATTAGATACTACTGCTAGTGCAAATACATGTGCTCACTGAGAGGTGTTAGCCAAAGAACACAGATTACATCTGTGCTCCAAAGGCCAAACTGGCTCCCAGTTCACTTCTGGATGCCATTCCAAATGTTGATTTACAAAGCTGTATGATACAGGGCTAGAGCCAAGACTACTGTAGCAAGACTCTCTCTGCCCGTGTAGGATACAGCAGAAAGGACATTTCCACTCATGGCTCTAGGAGTCGGAGAAAACGGAGGGCCAGGACCCCTTTGGCCTTCAACTACAGTTTGGTAGCTTTTGCAAGAGGCACACATATGCACGGCCCATTGGCACAGGGCCTTTCTGCCTTTTGGGTTTTAATCTGAACCCTGAGATAGTGAGGTAGCTAAAGGGCCAGAGCAAAATCAGTCCCAGGTAATGAAGTCTTAGACACTCTTATTTGTATTCATGTCTACAGATTTGAAGAAGGCACAAAAAACCAAAACATCCCCCTTACATGAAGTAGCACAGCTGTTCATTTTGAAAGAGACGAAGTCATTTTTACTACTTTCTATCTCTCCATGGCATTCTCTTAAGCTCATCTAGCTGGGAGGTCAATATGACACTGTGATCATATTAATGTCAATTAATATTAATATTATATTAATGTCAAGACCTTCATTATGACAGACCCATTCCTGTCAAGCAATACAGCTACTTACTGCACACTTGCTCACAGGAGCCCATACAACGTCTACTACCCAGACTTGTAGCTTGAGAAACAAACTACTTTTTAAAAAAGGAAAATTTAAAAAAAAAAAGCTCACACTTCTGTTACTCTGCATTTTCTCTAAGTCTAAAAATTGGTAGCATGTATGACAGGTCCACCTCATTTTTCTTAATGATGTTTTTATTATTCTTTCACTCAATTAAAACAGAAATGGATATTGCATCTTCTGACTGTATAATTGTTATTGTAATCTGTTTTCGATCACTGCTTGGGAAATGGGTCCAAAACAACATAAACTATCCACAGCCTCAGAACACAAGTCATTTTCTTTTACTACAATACTTAAAGAGACATCTATCATGTTGCTCCGCTATCATGTTTGTATTATGGCAAAGAAGTTATTTGTAAGTTGGGAAAAGACATTATGAAAATCACCTTTTACTCCAAAGTACTGTATAACTCATAATTTATAACTACATTTCTTAATAACCATTCAAAATAATAAGGCTGGAAATTGTACACATCTGATTTTAATATATAAATAATGGAAATGCATATAAACCAAAATATGTTCAAAATATGAATTTATATTACTCTCAAAAAAATAGGCTGGTTATAGCTTCAAAAATAACATGCTTCATTTCCAATATATGCCTGTCAGTTAAATTTATGGCAAAACATTTTCCAGGAGTTTAGATTACCAAGATGGTAAATACTTCTTTGCAAGTTTCCTCACTTATCTAAAGCTTTTATCCAAATGCTGACGAAGTCAGCAACTTTTCAAGAGTGAAGTGTTGGTGATACCCAAGTAAAGACACACTTATCCAGTCCCTTTTCAACATTACAAATAGAACGGAACAGCTGAGACAGAGACAAAGTAACCTTGTGGCTGTATGCAGCCATACAAATCATGCTTTTGATATAAAAAACTCCCCTCCTGACATTTCATGCCAGGTTTAGTACCTTTGAAAAGATTTGCTGTCAATAGTGTGTCTTTTCATCTCAGTGTGTGTCTTCAGGGAACAAATGAGGGAGCACGTATAAGTGGAAGACATTTCTACTGCATTCTGAAAACGCAGTGGGTATATGGTTATCTCAAGAGATGCTGCAGATTCATATAAAATAGTGTCTGACAGGTATTAATATTTTTCTGATCTTCTTTACCTTGCTGACATTGCTACTAACACGGTACAGTTGTGCACAATTTTTTTAATATTGCACATCCACCTGATAGGACATCAATTAGAGCGCATCGACTAAACATTTTTAGCAAGAAAATTAGCCAGATAATTTTCTATTTAGAAAACAAGTCATTTTTGCTTAGACTCTTATCTAGAGCTACCTGTCCTTCAAGTTCTTTCTGTTCCCTTCATACAGCTTCTAAAAATAATGACAACCTTTTTTCCAAACATCACTGCATGAAACACCAATAACCATTCAGCATTTGATAAGAAATTGAAAGTATATCTTGAGCTCAGACACAGTATTCCTGCCCTAGCATTCAGCTTACCACAACACTGATGCAGGGCTCACACTTCATTTTTTAAACAAACTGTAAATTCTTAGCACAGTTTTATTCTAAGTAGAAGTGCTTCATGGAAGGAGGTTTTACGTAAGTCCTCAGATATCAGCAACACCAACTTTCACACCTTCAAAATTCAAAGTAAGAATTACACTTAAAAAACCCAAAGCAAAACACAACACTAACTAACCAACAAAACAAACAAACAAAACCTTTCAAATATCCTTCATACGAGTTTTTCAATGTCAGCAGCCCTAAACTGCTAATAGACAAATGCCAAAAACTTGTGTCTTTGTAAATCTTCAAGGGACACTTGCAGAGCTAGCAAATATTTAAAAAGAGAAAAACAAAACAACAAAAAATACTATTTCATGGTTTGTTTGTTTGTTGTTTTTTTTTTTTTTTTTAAAGTTCCCTGAAATAGAAGAAATAACACTGGAAATATGAAGTATTTTTTCCCTTACCAATATTTGAATCAATGCAAATGGAGACGGGGACAAAATATACTCAACAGCTGCAGTAAGTTCTTTCATACAAAGCACAGGAACTCTGGATTAAAAAAAAAAATCCCTAACTATAGAATAGTGACAATATGGACAACATGCCTAGCTGGCTGAGAATGTATCACACATTAAAGCAGTCAACACTTGGGTACAGCCATGAGAACCTCAACTAGATGGGTTAACAACTGCCCCAAATAAAATGGCAAAGAGCATTTTCTGTCTTTCACACCACTAATCAATGTAAACTCATTTGTCTGCAGCCCTGTAGCAGAGATGCTGCTGGATGAGCATTCTGCAACAAGTACAAAGCTTCTTGGAGGGCAATTTTTTTTAGTATCGCTGGAGGCTAGAAAACATTTCTCAAAAGCCATCAAATACTCAGCTGCCCTTTGTCTGCTGTGACTATTTCTTACATCTGCACTAGTGACACATGCCACCGTGGGGACTGATGCAGCTGACCCTGGCAATTGGTACAGTAGGAAGCAATTACCACGAGGTGGTTTTTCAGAGTGAGGAAGGGCTCTGGCTCCTTGCTCGGCACAGCGGGCTGGATTCAAAGCCACTCCGAGCTTTAAAAGGACAGCACGCTCCTTCTGTAGTTACACAGTATGAATCAGGCACAGGTTATCTCCAACAAACCCCCTTCCTATCAATTCAAAGGGACTTGGTAATACTTTATACCTTGAAAAACTGGGCCTTTAATCCTAAAAACACAGCAGTAGTTACTAATTTAACTAAATTATGAGGGGCAATAATTAAAGGCCTAACTTAGCTATGCCTTGCAATTTGGGATTCAAAAGAAAATCTTCCCAAGTTTTACAGATTTTCAGCTATTTTGAAAAGTTTAAAAATAAGATTTAAAAGCAGGTTGGAGACTGCTCAATCACAAAAATATGAATTTTCCTAAACAGGTCACACAGATGTTTGGTGAACATAAAGACATAACTGCAATAAAACTCTTCATTTTACAGCACTACAGTTGCTGTATTGTATTACCATGTTCTTTGTCAACAAGAGTGACAAAAACCTTACTGGTTCAAATATTTTACTTCAGCTCCAGACCACCATTGTGGCCCTTTTCCTCTCCATTCCACACAGACAGCTCTAAAGAAAACATCAACAATAGAAAGTAACTGCAAAAATAAATATTCAGGCTAGCATCTCCATGAAGAGTACTAAACTCAAATACTTTTAAAGGAATTTTAAAGTAAGTGATACCATCTGAAAGTCTGTGCCACAAACTAGAATGTTTCAACATGACATAGCTGTCTGTTGAAATGACGACTTGATTACAGTTGCATTATGCCAGGTTTTTTCTATTTTTACATCAAGATAAAATGTTCAGCACAGTAAGAGTATTTAAATGGAATATAAGGATTCCACAAAATTATGTATTTGGGAAAGGAATCTTCAGACTTCACCTCTAAGTGTTTATCCATAACAATAAAATTTTAATACGGTTGGCCTTCCTTCAATGTCCAAATCCTTCATCCAAATTCTGAGTGGAAGATAAGTCACTATTTAATTCCTTGAAAATATGTTGCCTCATTGGCATCTTTATAGTTTTTAATATGATTTTGCCATCTTCTTTAGGCACAAAAACAGTTCTGGGGAGTCACTGGAACCTCCTGCCAAGGTGAGTTTGTCAAGTAATTGTCCTATAAATAACTGACAGGAAACATACTATGTTCTATCCCAGTGAAACCAAGAAAAAGCAGGACCCAACTTACAAAGGGAGGAGTAAACAGAGAATTAATATGGATTATTTCAATTATGTTGGTTGCTTTTTCTTTCCTTCGGTTTATGATAAGAATAACAGCATGTAGTTAACTAACACGGCCATGGGTGTGGAGAGGAAGCAGGGAGATGACTTGAAACACTTAGGAACTGTTGTGGGGGAAAGAAAAAAAATCTTACTACCACTAATCTTAAATCTTGAATTCAAAATTGTTGGTGTCTTTCTGCAGATGCAACTTAAGGGTTCCAAAATTATCCTAAACATCAAATTATGTCTAGGTCATTGAATGGGTGGATACCCTATATTCTGTTTAATGCGTATGTTCAATTGCACACGTATTTCAACCGTGTCTTTATTTTAATAACAGACCAAGTACTGAAAACACAAAGAAAAACTATTTTTCTACCTCAGCAAAAATACAGCTGATACACTGCATGACCCTTCAGGAGCGACTGCTCTGTTTGTTCTATTTAGGTGATACAGCCTGATTGGAAAAGGGAGAGAGGGTGAAGATCAGCAAAAAGACCAGAAACACATTTTTAACAATCAGTCCCGAAAAAGAAATCTCTATCTTGCTTTTCTTACTGTTCCTGTTAAATTACAGATTTCTTCCTCATTATGTATCAAAACACGTAAAATGCAAGATTTTATATTTCTTCCAAATCTCTACTGAATTATATCAAATTACAAGGCAACATTTTCCAACTACGCGGGCACAGATAAAACATAAAATATGAACGTAAAACAAAAATACATGTATGCTGGTTCCTGAAACTAACGAGGTTTGCAGCTTTCACACTTCTGTATTTCAATGTGTTTAATTCTTTCAAACAGCTACATATTTCTTTCAGGCAGCAGGAAGGTATTCTTCATCTAGGATCTGGGCAGAAATTTAAAACTCAACCTTTTGCTTTGCTCAGTTCCTAAGAACAAGTGAAACACACTTCCTTACTGCATTCAGGATACCATGTTAACTAAAGATTTAGAAAAGAGAAGCAAATTTGATCAGGCTGTATTCTTCCTCTGCACAGAACTGACTTTTTGCCCCAGTCAAGTACCTTGAATCCTTGTAAAGGTATAAAAGGTGGTACAAACCCTACAATATTTTTACAGAAATATGTAGAATGGACCTTGACCAACAGTTCTTTAATCATCAGTCCATGCTTCTGTCACCCCATAGATAGATTTAATATATCTTTATTAAATTTATTTAAACTTATATACTGAAACTGATTTCCAACTACACTTAACCAGACACAACCACGATACACTGAACTTTAGGGGGTTCACAGAAGTCAGCAGCAGCGCTCGGAAGACTCACTGTATCCACATTTCTAGTACATCTGACATTGTACAAGCTCCTAACTACAGCTACTGATTAACATCCTTATCCTACACTTTGAATTGCCTAAAAGCTTTTCCCTCCATTAATATTTTGTAAATTGAACCAGTTTTTAACAGTTAAATGAATATGAACGTATTATCAGCCTGCATCAAACTAATCTAAACAAAAAATATTTTGCAATCATTTCCTGCTCCAAATTTGAGCATGTTCCCTTGGCTATTATTTGGTTCTATGTTTCTTTTTCTGCAAAACTAAACTTCAGAACAGCTCAATCTGCATAGTGGCATTTTAAGTTGCTTTCCGAGGCTTTTGACACTTATTTTCTACGCTCTTCAAATCAACACACATATATAAACGCACATCCATTCTTACACAAACAGGTTGACGAACTGCAATCAACAATTCTGTAAATATAAGTTTCCTAGTCATTAATCATTCCTCCTTTTTTTAATCCTTATGGAGTGAATTACTAACTGAGAGGAGACGCCAATTCTAGTAAGTGAATGTTACCCAACAGGGATATAAAGCTGTCAACACCATAGTGCTCTTGCTTGCTCTAAACTCTCTCCCAGGCTTCATATGTTTTTTAAAGCGGTATTAGCCTCTTTTTCCAAGGAACCTTACTCTCCTTAAAATCAGAGCACTTGTGTTTTATTACATACAGGTTTTAAAACAGATTGGTAGATAACTGTTGAAACATTATAGAAAACACCGAGTTAGTCAGGCAAACCAAAACTGGACTCTAATACATTGGACTGACGCTAACAACATTGTAAACAGTACCAAAACTTTTAAATCCCCTATTAAACACAACCTTTAAGACCTCGTTTATCTTTTTAGTGACCTTCACTAGATTATTACAGCTGCTGTAATGGCCCTCTGAATTAAGTACATTTATGTTAGGAATAAAAAAAAAACAGGAAAAGTCATAAGGCAAAATTTCTCATGAGAACAACTGATTTTCTGTATGCATTACAAAAGCTTATTTTAAAACACTTTTTCATTCATAAAACTAGACAGAAAGCTAGAAACACCGATAGCATTATATTTCTCTATTTCTCAGGGAAGTCACTAGAAAAATAATTGCAGCAAACAGTACGATTATAAAACTGGTTACCAAAGGTCATCAGGCTCATCATAGCAGCAGGTAGTTGAGAGCTTATTGCTCTGTTCTCACGAATTAACTTCAGAAACTGGTATTACTACTACAAAAAAAAACCACCTGACAAATAGGAAAGAATTTCAGCATTTACATATCTAAGGCCCAAAATGAGATGCGAAAAATAATTGCTAGCATTTGGCTTTGCTTTCACAAAGCTTTAGATACATATTATGGAATTAAAAATAAAACAAACACTAAGAAGTATTTCCATTTTTGTCCTAAACGCAATCTACATTCACTAAGTATTAGCACTTGTTAAAGCCCAAGAAACAAGAACACTGACAGAAGAAAACAGAAACACTGACAACTGAAGCCTTGGATGTCACTTCACTATGACTTTCCTTAGTTTCCTTTTTGTCACACTCTAGGCACAGTAGTAGGAGAGTCCCTATCAATATTTATTTCAAATAATTTTATACTAATTTGCCAATAAATTAAAAGTAAGCCCTTCCACAAATGTGGAAGATATATTCCACAACCCCCGAAAAAATTACTAACACCCCAGTAATTACTGCAAAGATACAGACTTCCAAAAATACCCGAAACAGGTGTGATCAGCATTCAGGAAAAGATCACTCTATCATAACAGGTTCTTAAAGACCAAACTTGAAAAAGAGCACAAGAAAAATATCTGGAAATTAGCTATGTTGATTTATTGTGAGAGTATTTCCAGGAGGAAAAAAAAAAATAATCAATTTCAAACAGCACCATTATCTTATTAAAAAAAAATCTGCCTTAACTAATTTAGTATTGAGGATTATAGAACCTAGGTAAGTTTTCAGACAAGAATAATTTTCTTCTTGCTTTCACTATCAATAAGGAATAATGAATAACCTTTATTACGAACAGCCTAAACCCAAAGAGACTAAAACTGTTTAAAGAACACTAGCTAAGGGGAAAAAAAATACTCCTGCATTTCTTATTCCCCCACATTTCTACACGACAGTCTACAACACCTTTATAAATGAGCTGAAGAGTAATGAATTAAAACTTAGACTCTAAAAAGTTTGCTTTCAGAAATAAAAGTACTTTTCTTAGGTGGAAGAAATATTCCATAGCTTAATAGGCCAGATTCAGGCTGAAACACCGATATAGCTATAAAAGCCACTGAATTTCTCTTGGAACACAGCTGCAACTAGAAAGCAAACATATATTCCAAAACATTTAAAAGAGTTATCTTAAAATACATTTCTATAAATGCCCCAAGGAAAAAGATTTCAGCTCTAATTCTAACATTCCTATAAAAAATCAAGCAGCTTTAATGCCCAAGTAGTGAAAAAGGCATCTAAAACTACATATGCTACTTTTTATCTTATTAACTAGTTCCTTTTTACAATTACTCAACAAATTATTTCTTCAACAAATTTCTAAATGGAACAGTACTACAAGTCCTTCACTGCAAAGCTGTTTCTTCTTTTTCCATAAGTTGGAAGAACACAGAGAAGAGAATTAAAAACTAGATGTATAGAAACATAAAAAAACTAGTGAGCTCTCTTACCCTTCATTAGGTATATAAATGAATCCTATGCTTTTATAATAAAATCTGCAGCTCCTTAGCAAACTTCAGCAATTAGGAAGCCTATTGAGCCAAAGAGGTCTAAAACAAGCATCTAATGGCAAAATCACTAAATAAACCTCACGCAATAGAGAGTCATGTGACGACCATTTCAATGTATCTCTCAGAATGCCATTTACACAAACTCCTTATGTGTATAAACAACTACAATTATGTGTTACTGTTCTGCTTATTTTAAAACACAAATTTAAAGAGTTTTTTGAGGTAAAGTTATTGGTGGCCCTTCCTGCAGTATTCTGCTCACAGCATTTGGCTAATTTCAAGATTTTAAATATTTTTTCCTAACACGAGGCTGCACTGCCTTAAGCATGACAGTATCACAGTTAAGAGGAAAAAACAGGGCATTTAAAATAAGTGACTGGAAAGTTTATCTGCTTGGAACAAAAGGAGGGGAGAAAGCAACTATGCACTTAACATGCTCTTAACACGAAATTGACCAGCAACTTGACAGCAAAGTTAGAAAGATTAAGGATTCTAGAGAAACGCAAGAAAACTGCAAAACTAATGTTCAGTATATTTAGGGAAACAGCTAAACCTTGCACGTGCCTTATCCTCTTTTACAACCGCTACAAAATGCTACTTACTGAAAAAAAAAATAAAATCCCAAAATACAACCATAAACGCTACTATTTTTCCCACCCTGGTGACCCCCTTCTTAAAGCCGTGACGGTGGGTGTTAAAGCACCTAACCGGTGTCACCTGCACCCGTGAGGCTGCCCGGCCGCCCGCATCAGCCCGAGGCGCTGCCCTGTGCTGCAAGCGCTGCCGTGCCGAGCCGAGCTGAGCCGTGCGAGAGCGCCGGCGGGCAGGGGCATGCCCCGGGCTGCCCCAGGGCAATCCGCACCAAGACAGCGCCGAGCGCAGGACACGCTCTCACCCCGACACTCTCCGGCACGACCAGCACCGGCCTTTTGAGAGTCACCCGGCCAGAGCCCGGCCCGGGGTGGCCTCTTTCGGCAGGCGGCCTTTTAACGCCGAGAGGGCTGCGCGCCGCACGCCCGCTCCGAATCTTCCCGCGGATCCCCGTCACCGCAGCGGTGCCGAGCAGCCGAATGCCTCTCCGGGAAAGCGGGCAGCAGCCTCCGGCTGCCTCCCAGCCCTGCCGGTCCCTCCGCGCACGGTGCCGACCCGCCCGCCACACGCTCCCCGGGCCCGCCGCCCTACGCGCCCCGGGCGGCGGAGCCGCCGCGAGCGCGGCCGCACGGTTACCTCCCACGGGCTTGGTGACGGCGCCGTTGGGCCTCCCGCGGGTGCCCATGGGGCTGCCGTTCTGCTCCAGCCTGGCCACCTTCCCGGGAGGGGGCCCTTTGACATCGGGGCTGCCGCTGCCTCTGTCGGGGCTGTCCCGCAGGCAGGGGCTCTCGCTCCTCCGCTCCATGCTCGGAGACGCTGCTCCCGCTGGCAGGTCGCAGTAGAAGGAGCACGGACCTAGGGCGAGAGAAACAAGGGGCGCCTCAGTGGCCGCCGGCCAGTATCGGCCCCGCTCACCCGGCCGGGCCCCCGCAGCGCGTCTCTAGGACAGTTGGGCTCCGTAACGCAGGGCGAGTAGCAGCCGGCTACGCTGCCGCCCCGCTGCCGCCGCCGGAGCCGGCCCCGCTGGAAGCGAGCGGTTCGCCGCACCCGCCCGGCGCCAACCTGCCGCGGGCGGGGGCAGGCAGTGCTGCGCCCCGGTTCCCATCGCGCCCGGCAGGCAAGCAGCCCACCCGCCTGCCGCAGCCAGGTGCTGCGCCGCGGGTCCGGCCGCAGCCCCGGCCCGCCCCCGGGGGCCGCGGGGAAGAGGCTGCCAGTCCAGACGGCCCCGCTGGCACGGCCCCCCCGCGCCGGCCAGCTGTGCAGCCACGGAGTAGCCGGCTGCTGGCGAGGAACCTCTAGCGAGCGGCTCCCGCGAGCTGGCCGCTGTACTTACTGCTTATAGCCTGTCTGTAACTTGGCTGAGTTGGGCTCTGTCCATGGATCAGAAGTAGAGAATCCAGGGTGGAAAGTTTTCCTGTTTCCTTCTCCCACGCCGCGTTCGTCGCTTCTACTCCTTCCCCCCACCCCCAGCCCCCTCCTCGTCCTCCTCCGGGGGTGCTGGGGCGGCGGGGCCGGGGCGGCTGCCCGCGGGGCGGCAGGGGCAGAGCCCCGTCCCGGAGGGTCCCGGGTGGCGAGCGGACCGGAGCGGGGAGGTCGGGACGAGGGGGCGGGGAGGCGCGGGGCCGTCGGCTGCGGCGCGGAAGAGAAGGGAGAGGGAGCCGACTTCTCACACCTTCAGCGGAGAAAATCAATACCGGGGGAAACAGGGGGAGGAGAAGAGGAGGGAGCGCCGCTCTCCCGGGCTCCGCGGCGGCGGCGAGTGCCTGGCGGCGCGGGGAAGTGGCAGCGGCGGCCCCCCGTGTGTCACTTTCAATCGCTCCCTCCGCTGCCAGCGACAGCAGCGGCAGGAGGGACTCGCCACAGAAAGCGGAGAAACGGTTATTAGTTGCGTTGAGTCATCGAGGCAAAGTGAGTCCTTTTTGGGGTTGTCCTTGCTTTCGGGTTTGGTGTATGTGCACGCCTGTGTGTGTGTGTCTGCCTGTCTGTCTGCGCGGCGTTCCCGTCCCAGGGCTGTGCATCCCAAACATCGCCACCCCTCCTCGCCTTGACACCCCTCCCCCTCCCCGCCCCCCCGCAAAAATCAAGTCTCGCTGCTCCCTCGGAATCGGGCGCAGACGGGCGCGCAGCAGCTCACCTCCCCCCGGCCCGGCCCGCCCCGCGGAGCCCCGGCCCCGCTGCGCGCACGGGTGGGAGGCAGAAACCCACCTGGCAGGAAATTAAACACCGATAAATAAATAATACACCTCGCACGCGAAAAAGGAGCCCGGTGCCCCGCGAAGGGAGGGCGTAGGGCGGGCTGGGTGGGGCAGGAGAAGCGTGGCAGGACGACGCGGTGGTGACAGGGGAGACCCCGGGCAGAGAGAGAGGCGCAAGGGCAGGGGCAGCCGGGCTGGGGGAGGGCCGAGAGGGAACGAGAGGAGGAGGAGCCGGGAGAAGGGGAAGGGCGGGGTGGGGGGGATGGTGGGGAAGTGGTAGTTGGGGACACCGGACAGACCGAAGAGGAGTAAAGCTGCTACCGGCATTCAGGCTGGACGCCCGATGCAGCCCGTGCGGCCTCGCCGCCTCCTGCAACCCGCCCCCCACCCCCGTCCCCTGGGAACCGACCGACGGCGGGGGTCCTCCCGCAGCCTCTCTCCGCCGGGGCGAGGCGACAGTAACTTTTCGCGGAGCGGTGGGGGCTGCCGCCCACGAGGGCCGGTCGCGCTTCCTCCCGGCCTCCAAGAGCCAGCGACCGGCCCCAGGTAGGGCCCCGCCGTCGCCCTGTTCTCCGCGCCCGGCTCCAGGCAGTTACCGGGGTGGTCCTGAATAATTGATGGCGGGGGCCGGGAGAAGGTGAAAAGCGGGCAGGGAAGCGCTGCTGCTGCCGCCGCTAAATTATTTAATAGCGGAGCTCTGGGTAGGGCATGACAGCGCTACCGAAGTGCAGCCAGTGATGCGGGCAAAGCTCCGGCGGGGAAGTGGCAGCGGAGCAGGATCGAGCCCCTCACCAGTCCCGGGGCGGCGAGCGGTCACCGCCAGGCAGGCAGTCCCCTCTCTCCGTGCTGCAAGGTGCACCGCGCCGCTCCCTGGGGCCGGCGGCGGCGCGGGCGCATCCCCCAGCGGGGCCATGCCCGCGGGCGCCCCGAGGACCCGCAGCGCCCCCTGCCCGGCCCGGGGGGCGCGGGGGAATGAGCCGGCAGCCCCGCGCCGCCGAGCCCTCGCCGCCCGCCCGGCGGCGGAACGAGACCCGCGTTAAGGTGGACCGAGGGAATCCCTTCTGGCACGGAGGGCGGGCGGCGGACGGGCGGCGGGGAAGAAGGCAGCGGCGGCGGGCACCCAAAGTGCCCCGACACCCCCCTCCTCCGCCTCCCCCGCCGCCCGTCCGCGGCTGGCTCCCTGCACGGCGCCGCCCTCCCCGCCGTACTCCCTTAAGAGCTCTGCCTTTTACGGTGGCGCCGGAGGGTCAAAAAAACGGGGGCTACCGGGGGGGTTAGTGGGGAGCGGAGCCCCCCATCCAGGCACGGCGACACTGGGGACTGGCGGGAGCATCACCAGGTAGCCCTGGTGTCAGATCTTCGTTCAACCCGTAAGCGTCCGGGGACAGTAGAGTGGGGAGCAGTGGTTGCCCCGAGCCCTCGTGCAGCCGTCCCAGTGCTGCCTCGGGGATTGGAGGAGGGTCAGGTCCCCACGGGAGATCGGCTGCCGCCCGTCCCGCTGCGCCCCTCCTTCCCTCCCAGTGGCAGTGACAGCCCGCCCGCCCGCCGAGCGCTCGGGTGTCCCGGTGAGCTCCGGGCCGCCCCTGAAAATAGTGCCGGGAGAAGCAGCGGATCCCCGGGCAGGGTAAGAGAATTCATCCCTGCGCTCCACATCCGACCGCCGGGCCGGCCCCCAGGTGTCAAAGCAGTGCCAAGTGCGGCTTTCCCCGCCTCGGCCGAAGCCCTCGTGTCTCTCCCCGCCTCGGCAGGGGCAGGGGGTCCCGCCGCTGCAGTCCGGACGCGGTGCCAGACTTGCCCCGGGACAGCCAGCCGTGAACGCGGGTGGTGAGCCGCGTCCCATCGCCGGCTGAAGTCGCGGGGAGCCAGAGAAGATACGGGGAACAGCGGAAGGCCGAGGGCGGGGGGCCCGGACACCGCCAGGGCCGGGGCTCCGGGAGCGGCCGGAGAAGCGAGCGGCGGAGCCGGGAAGGCGCAGGCTGCGGAGGAGAGAGCGCGGCGGCTGCCGCCAGCCAGGTCTCCTGCCTTCCCTCTCAGAAAGGAGCCTCGAAGTTTGGAGAACTCTATGTTTTCTTTTTAAATAACCCAATCTAACTTTTCTCCCTTTCCCCCCCTAAATTTGATAAAGCTTAGCAGCATGGAAATTAACCTTCTTAATGGAAGTTAACGTTTTCCACCAGCTATCGAATAATTGAATAATGTTTTGTTCTTACCTTTGATGTTGAACTACGAATGCCCGCGGATCAATGGCCAGAAAGTTAGAAGAATTGGTGATTTAGGACTTCAGTACTTCTGGAAAAAAAAATGCCAATGGTTTAGCCAGGATCTTCCCTGTCTGATTCGTTACTATTATTATATCTGATGATGTGGATGGATGGAGAGATTCAATCCAAGCCCATTAATGAGGTATTTTATAAACACCACCGTCTGAAGATCTTCATTTACATTTTGTCAGTGATCCTTTCCTTAACAGCGGAGACGTGTGGCGACAGCGCGATTACAGGACTTTAGTAAAGCTCCTATAAGAGTACAACTGGCTTGTTAATCGATTAATATTTTATTAAGTGTAAATATTTTATAAAGTTTTTAGGAAAACTATCGATTCTAAATTATTAAAATAGTCAGAAGGGCATTTGAATAATGCATACAATTAAAGACATTTAAATATATATGTAGCGATTGCTTCATTTGCAATTAATCCCCTGCACCTTTCTCTTGCTTTCGTTTTTTATCCACTGGCGGCTGGTTTCTCATTTGCGCGTTCACTGGAATATCAGGATTACTGAATAGTCCGTATTTATAAACTGAATGTTTACATAAAATACTCTGAGAAAATAACTTTGAAATCGGGAGCCACAATAATTTCAAAATTTCGACGAGGAATAAAAAGGACTTGTTAGTGAAACTGAGGGAAACTTAACCGAGTTCGTGTAAATGTTTGGTAACTTCTGTTTTCTAAACAACGCTTAATTTATACGGATTTTATGAAGAAATATGCTTATTTTTCTTTTGCATATTTTTTCTCAATAAAATAGTTTTCTCTCTGTTTCGAATTACAACGGCTTTTTTTCCCCTGTTGCATGATTTTCACATGTTGTCCTTATTTCCACTGGAGAAAAAAAAAAAAAAAGACGATTATTTCCCACTGCTTTCCTCACCCGTCTTCAATGTCGCTATTAAAAAAACCCTACTATTAAAAATATTAATAATATTAATAATCTATTTTTCTTTTTCTAACATGAGCTCCAGTACGAGAATTTTCTGCTCTCTCATTCTGATAGGATCAGGAGCAGATGCGCTCCGAGTGCCCAGCGCTCCTTGTTACTGAAGTTTGCGGACGCCTTAAGTCGTTGACTGCCAAAAAAAAATTTGAACAAAAACACCTCCTTGGAAAGGTTTGGTTTTCATTAACTACCGCGTTTAAAGCCAAAACGCATGGAAGCGATCGCAGCTCTGTGCCCACACAGGCTTCAGAGGCGGGCGGCTGCAGCCGGGTCTGCCGCGATCCCCGGGCCCCCGCTGCCCGCGATGCCGCCCCCGGGCCGGGGCGGCTCTGCCCCACGCAGCCGGCCCGAGAGCCGGGCCCCGCGGCTCTCCCCGTGCCAGGATCCGCCGGGCGATCTCGGTCCCTGCTGCTTTCTCTCCCATTCCACCGGTTCTTCCCAGGGACCGCGGCGCCCGCGAACGGCAGCCTGACCACGAGGCTGGGCCGGGGCTGAGCGCTGTGGCCCGGCCGAGGCGAGGTTCCCGGCATCGCGGGCAGCGCGGCCCGGGCGACACCGGCCCACCGCCCGCGGGCACTGCCTCGAAGCGCTGCCACGGGGGCACAGCGGCCGGCGGGCTCGGGACGGGGTGGCCCCCATCACCGTCGAGACAGCTCTGGGTCCCTTCGGGGTGGCGGCCGCAGCCCGCACTGCTGGGACGCCGGGTCAGGAGGAGCGGGGAGAGCGGATCCCACACGGAAAGGCTCCGGTGTCCCCGCTCGGGCGGGCTCCATCGCGGCGAGACCCGAGCCCGCGGCCGGGACCACCCGCCCGACCCGTCCCGGCGCCTTAGCCTTTGCACAGCGCCATCGCGCGGGCACTGGCCACGGCGCAGCCCGAGGCGGCCGCTGCTCCCGCCCGCCCGCGGCCCGGCGGTGCAGGAACGGCGCAGCACCTGCCGCGGGGCCGAGCGGGCCCCTCCCGCCGCCCTCCGCTGCGCCCTCGGCCTTTGCAGCGCCGCTCCGCCCCGCCACCTTGCCCGCCGCGCCGCATGCCGTCGAGGCTCCGACACCCTCTCCTCTCCCGCGGCCCGGCCCGGGCAGAGCGGTGGCACAGGCTAACCGACCTCCTATCCAGCCGCGCCTTCTCCGCGCTCCCCTCGCGGACCGGGAAAGGCGCTTGGCAGCCGACGAACCAGGCCGCCTCTGCGGGCTGGCCCCGCCACCGAGCGCTCACTGTCGGCACGAGCCATCTAACCCTACCGCCGTAGGAGCGGTTCCCGTCCCTCCGCACTACCGCGATCCCTCTTTCGGCTCCAGGTTCACGAAGGCAAGCCGAAATGAAACGAAAATGTCCTTAAGCCCAATGGCGGGGGGAGCCCGGCTCTGCCCGCAGCACTTCGAGGGGAGAGCTCTGGCTCCAGCCGACAGTGCCGGCTGGAGCACGGTGCCGGCCATCGTCCTTTCCCAGCCACAAGCCGCTGCTTTCCCCCCAGCAGCCCAAGCCTAAAACGGCGGGTGTTCGGAGGGCGAGCGCGGCGGGCCGCATGGCGAGTCTCCCGGCCCCGCGGGAGCCGGCTCTCCATCCCCTCAGCACCGCCGGCTGCCTCCAGCCCCTTCGGCATCCACGCGACTCGTTCGTGCTGTGCCAATGCAGTAAGAAAAATAATTTTAAAAGAAACAAAAAACCCCAATGCGTCTTTACGGCGTCCGAGCTCCCACCAAAGGGTTTCAGGACAGCAGTATCTCTGCGGACCTACCCGCGCTTCCATCCTTCCCCCCAGTGGTTTTATTAATGAGCCGTTTGCTGTTAACGCTGGTTTATATTGAGAAGGAGCTGCGGACAACTGAGAAGCAATCTTTACAGCCAGACGTATACAGAGAAGGGAACGACTCGGCCGGCGCCGAGTAGCACGTAATACGCTATTACAGCGCATTTCGGTGCCCGGGAGGCAGCGCAGCCCCGGCCGAGGCGGGCGCAGGGAGCGGGGCTCACCGGCAGGCCGGGCCGGCTGCATGCCTGGTGCGGGGCTGAGCTGGCCGCTGCCGGAGTCCTGCTAGGCTCTCTCCTGCCCTCCGGCTTCCCACTAGGATCTGCAGCTTCCCCGTGTTCCTCACACACGTCTCCAGATCTTGGCTTTCCCCCTGGCTCCGGGCTTGCTTTTTCCCGCAATCACACACTGCAGTGCTAACCGCAAGGGATTTCCTCCGTGAGATATCAAGCTCATCGACCCACCTCACCTTAACAGACTTGTGAGACTCTTCAGTATTGCATGCCTTCTTTAAAATAGTTTTGTTTAGATTTGTAAGCTGTCAGGAGCAGAGAGCACAGACCGAAGCGCCTGTGCCCTGTGGCTCTTTTCCTTCAAATTAACAGCTTATAGCTGGAAATGGAGAAAGAGTTTTGCCACTTTCGTTGCGATTAAGGAAAGTTCCCTAGATCCGAGAGAGAAGAACTAACAAGCCTCTCCACCCGAGCACCAACTGCGGCTGCTCCTTCGCCGCAGCCTAAGGCCACTCCAGTGCCGTTTGCCCCGGGCCGGGTGGTGTCCCCCGCGTCACCCCGAGGTGGCCGCTCCGAGCGGCGCCAGGGCGGAAACGGGCCCCCTGCCTGCCGCGCACTGCCCAAGCTGCGGCGTGAACGAATGCGGGAAGGGGCCGCAGCAGAGAGCCGCCACCGTCGGCCGGGAGCCAGCCCAGCGCCTGCCCTTACACCCCTCATGTGGCTACGCGACACAGGATGCCGGGGAAGCCCGCTTTTCCCTTCCAACTGCGCCGGGGTGAGAACGAGTGACGGCGGAGCTCTGAAGGACATGCCGAGGGTGCAGAGCTGAGGACTCGTACCCCGAGGCATGAGTCGTTTTAATTACAACGCTTCACGTAAATTAGCACGATAGCGTCCTCTCTGCCCCGCCAGGCTCCGATCTGGAAGCAAAACATCACCCGCCCAGGTTGGACACCATCGCCTCTCAAGCGCTCAAGCGTTCTCCGAGCGGAGACCAGATGAGAGTAAAGACCTCAGCAGAACCGGGAGGACAGAGCCGATTCCGAGCCCCCTCCCCGCGAGCTTCCCAAGGAGTTGAGCTCTGCCCCAGCCCCGCCGCGCTCAGGACGCGGTGCTCATTAGCGACTGTCCTTTGGACAGAGCAGGGTGCCATTTTCCTCCTAAATCCAAACTTTGCCTCTCAACAGACACTTATTTATCTCCGTACGCCCGTGTTAATTAGAACTTCAGCAAATGCGTAGGGAGAGCCCTGTGCTCTGCGGCACAAGGCAGCAGTTCCCGCCGGCTCCTGCCACACGAGATGGTGCTCAGGGAGCACAGCCGTGCGGCCCCGCACGGCCCCGGTGCCGGCGCCCAGCTCCCGGCCTCGCTCCCGCCGTGAGGCTGGAGCCAAAGGCAGGGCAGGCTGTGACAAAATAGCCCGGCCGGCAGCTGGGGTGTCCGGCTGAAGGCTTAGAGTTTTCTGTGCAAGTAACTGAGGGCTGCGGATCTGCTTAGAAAAAAAGGGCAGACAGTGAAGGGGATTTCGAGTGAAGATAAACAATAGGAGTTATTGAACTATAAAGGCTGAAAACGCTGTTGAACAGATCGAGAAAACGCATCCTAATACGTACAAGCCGCAAACATGCCGTAGCCTGGCTCCTGCAAGAAGGTAGCTCAGATCCTCCCGGCCGCGCCACGAACCTGGCTTATCCCTAGCGGAATTACCGCAGATGGAAAGCGGACTGGGTAACGCTCAGTCTTTTTAGGCTTTTACATGCCCTGTACTGCTACCTATGGGGCTCAGCAAGGTGCTCTCTGCAGAGGGGTCACACACAGGGCCCAGGGACAGGAAAGGACCAAATCCTGCCTGTGGCTTTTCCTCCTGCAAACAATCCTATTGTCTTTTCCTGTGATCTCAAAACTTTGTCAGCCAATATGCGCCAACACTTGAAAAGAGTTTCGGGGCTTGAGTTCGTACTTGGCCCGTGAAAGGGCCCCTTCGGGGTTCGGGGCTGTCTGCCCGCTCCCAGCCCCTTAAAGCGTGGCCAAAAGGTGGCCTGCCGCCCGAGGCAGCCTTGCCGAGGGGGCATCCATCAACCTGGACGTGGCTTCTCGATGCGGCAAAACGAGGCAGAAGCCCATGAGGCAGATACGGGGGCAGCTGGGAAGTGAGGACACTACCCTGAGGTTGCCCCACTTTCGCCCGCTGGGCTCCGCGGAGCTGAACCCCCTCTGCTTCCACAGTCTCTGTCGACGTTGTCTTCGTGCCACCCCCGCCCCGTTCCTGTGAAGCAAGCAGGACGCGGAGGGGGCCGGCAGCAAGCGCTTGGCCGCCGGGGGGGGCTGCCACCTCCCAGCCCCGCAGCGCGGCCTCAGCCGCCACCGGCGGAGCCTCGGTAGCTGCGCGGCCACCGTGCCAAGGCAAGACAGTCGCCAAGCACTGCTGTCACGCACCGAGAGCAATTCCACCTGAATTCTCTTCTTCCTCCAGCCCTTGCGGCTCGCCGGCCGCCCTGCCCCCTCTCCCCCCGCCCCCCTCCGCCGGAGGGGCCGCCGGCCTGCGCGCAGCCAGCGCGCTCCCGTGACAAATTTCAGGTTTGTAAAGGGACGGGTGAGAGTTATCCACCGTTTGAAATCCCATTATAAAACCAGAGCAGACGCGGTGCTCGTGTGCTCCTCGTCACGGAATCGCTCCAACTAAATCAGCTTCTAACAAGAGAGTTTTTCCCCAGTGGGGACAGCAGCTCTCACTTACTCCTTTCCGTGAACCACTGCCCTTCTGCCCCAGAAGAGCCCTTCACCGTCTCTGCGGGATGACACTGTTATTTCCTCCTTGCCAGCGTTTCTCTGGGATCCCGAAGCCCCCCAGTTCCCCAGCCGAACGGGCCCGTGCTACCCCTCGCAGGGGTCCCAAGCCCCCGCAACCTCCCACCCCCCGAAAGACGAAACGCTCCAACATCTCTGCGCTTTGTCAACGCAACGGCGTATTTGATAGTCACAATTGCCTGTAAATATTCTGATCGTTTTGTATACGGGACACTTTTTGCCTTAAGCTTGGCGAGCCTCACACAAGCGGAACTGCAACGCTACCGCAACTTCACCGCGGCACACGGCAAAATTCCGCTCTCCGCTCTCGGCACTGAGTGCGATCTTTCTCGGTACCGCAAACCCAGGAGCGGGAGAGAGAGCTACCGCTTCCCTCTCTCCATTCCTTGAAGCACAACAACAAAACGCAAACATTTAGGCGAGAATTCAAATCAGTCACAGATAAAAAAAAAAAAAAAAAAAAAAAAAAAAAAAAAAAAAAAGCCCGATATCAAATCAAATCTTCCTTTCGGACAGAATAAACGGGTTCACTCGCTGGCAGATACGGTGACAGATTTTCTAACATATTGGCATCCGCAGTTTAAAGAAAAAATAATAATGAAGTCTGAGATGGTCACTACTAGCTAAACTGCGAGATTTCATCATCAGTCTTCCCATTTTCCACTACAACCTCTCCCTTCCCTACCCATCACATCACATCACAATAATTAGCAGCGTGGAATTACCTGTCTGCTTCTTTGTGCCTCCTTGGAGTAAAGAAGGTGAAAGTCACTTCTTACTGAAAAGTACTTACACACTTAGCTTGTATAAGTAATAAAGAGACGGTAACTTGGAGCTACCACATTTTGAAGATTGTGTCACATGCTTTAGCATAAATAAGGGTGTTATAACCCTAGCGATTACTGGATCAATTCATTTGTGCAACAATTGATGACGCTTTTGGTTCTCAGCAGGTATTTTTTCTGTCCCTGGGAACAGCTCTGCACATTCCCTTCTCGCTGAGACGGACATAAACAACAGCCTCACGATTTCTGGGGAGGCTTTGCACGCGTTTACCGGGGAAAGCCTGTTTGCCAGCGTCTTGACTTTGTATCAACCTATTTTGAACAAGATACGGCGGGATTTCTCGAACTACAGCATCTCCCTCCGCATCCAGAACAAGGCGGAGTTGCAGCGGCTCTCGTGCGTGCCCTCACACAAGAGGGGGTCATGGCTTGCAGCTTTTTAGTCTCCCCCTTACACAAAAGGGAGGAATTTGTCCAACTTTCTCAAAGTTTCTCAGCCCTGTGCTTTTCCTAAGTCGCTTTCAAGAGAGCCCGGGCATCCTGACGGCCAGCCCCGAGGAATTTCACAGGACTGACTCGATCCGGCTGAGGGACCGCGAGCGAGCCCCCAGACACAGCCAAGCGCGCACGCCTCTGAGGGGCGAGCTGCCGGCACCCCGCGCCCCGGCGGCTCCAGCCCTGCTTGATCCACGCCCAGAGCTCCAGGCACCCGCTCGGGCCAGTCTAAAGCCGAGCCCAGTCCTCGACAGCCTGGCGGTGAGACGGGCAGCGATCCTTTCCTAGGCAGCCACTGCTGCTCCTACTGGCGGGAGCCCACAGCCCTGCCGGCTGGCTTGCCGCAATAAGAAAGGAGGGGACACGGAGCTTCGTCAGGCAGCGGGCTGACGGGGAAGCCTCCACGCAGGTGAAGCCAGCATTCGACTCCTGTGATGTTGGGAGAGAGCGTGGACCTGCTCCTGCCACCCCGGGAGTTAAAAAGATTTTGATACTTTTGGCCTCGGCGACTCTCGGCGGCACCGGGGCGACACGACTGCCCGCGGGAGCAGAGGGCAGAGCAGCAGGTGCCGCCGAACGTGGCGCGGCCAGAGGCCAGCACGGCCATACACAGGGCTGGAGACTCCTGTCCTTTCGTCCTTTCGGTGCCGGCGGTGCCCCCTCCGTCCCGCTTGCACCTGGCTTCCCCTCTCAGGCCGGTGAAGGGGCAGGCGTGGCCCAAGGGTGTGGGCCGGGGCGCATGGAGCCCCTTCCCGCTGAGCGCCTCTTGTCCCTTCCTTCGTTCCCCTTGGACGAGCCGGGCCTTTCACGCCCTTCCCCTCACACGACGCCACAGCGCAGGGCCACGGGAGAGGGTCCATGGCAGCCCCTGCAGCATGGTCCATGCCCAGCCCGCACCTGGGCACGGCCGGGCTGGCCCCGGGCACCGAGGCAGCGTCCCCGGCCCGCTGCAGATCACGGCTACCGAGCGGCCAGACCCTGTCCAGCGTCCGGGGCACGGAGCCTTCCCACTCTCCCGTGTTCTCTCTTCCCGTGTGGGGTCTTCCTGGCCCTCCCAAATGTTGCCACTATCATATATATATAATGTGTCGAATCTCCCTGCAAAGGCCGGTTCTTGTAACTTAACTGGATGGGAGAGTGCGAGCAGCATTGCCAACTCCGTCAGTTGCCCTCGGCCCCCTCAGCCTGCCTCTGGCAGGCTGTGTCAGCATCTGCATACCAAAAAGTGGAAGCGGTTTTCCCAGGTTTCCACTGCTGGGTTTTTTCCTCCGATCTGCAGGGCATGCAGATCTGCTGGAGAACGGGGTGAGGGGTGCAGGGCATCGCACTGCCAGTCTATCTTCAGGAAAGATGGTGGCATGGGTGTCTCTGCTACACAGCCCTGGCCCGTGCCTGTGGCAGCCTGTGAGAAGCCAAGCACCGAGCGGGACACGGGGTTCGCGTCCTCACTGACGAGGACGAGAACTAAATAAATCACTTTCCCAATTTTCACCTTGATTATATGGTTCTGCTTTTATAGGCCTGCCCGGCAGCTTGTGCACACACATTTACACCACTTTAGAAAGCTTCGACAGTAAAATCCCAATGAACTCCCAGCGCCCGTCCACTCCCACAAAGCAAACAGGGGATTGCACTCTTGATGCCTTTAGTTTTAGCTTTCCTGTTTTCCAGATTTTGTACTGCATTAGTATATAACTCTGAACTTCATATAAAGTGTTAGCAAGTTCTCTTCATAGTTTAGTTAGACAAAACAATCCTTTTCCAGGCCGAGAATCAAGGACAACATTGCAGCTTCAGGCCCAAAAAGTATAAACAATAGTGAATTGAAGAGAGCACACAGGGAGGATGGGACTTCAAAACCTGAAGCTGTAATTGGACAATTAACCCAGAATGTAAATGGACCAAAACTTACAAAAGTGTGAAAACATGTGATCTGTCATCCATCTTGAGTGTAGCCTCGGCCAGGCTCTTGTACTGCCCAAGGTGTATCCTTTGAAGGCCTTCTAATAAATACCTACTTTGTTCCTTTAACAATGTCTAGCCTCTCAAGGCTACCTGAGCCCTGCCACCTCCCCTCTGCCACCCAACAGCCCTCGGCATCACTGCAGCCATGGGTGGCCTTCAGCTTGGAAAGAGAGAGGAAGTCTGAAGTCTATTTATATTAATATATTTTCGATTAAGTCAATGTACAACATCTGTACAATATAGCAGATCATTCTCTTAACTTTTCCCTCATTTCTGCCAAGACAATTCACTCATTGCAGCTAAAGCAAGCTTCCTGAAGCCTTCACGAGAAAAAATTGGAAACAACAGCTAACAAAGAATCGAAATAGGAGGTAGGCTTCAGGGGAAACCAGGCATGTAAAGTAACTGTGCAACTGCCAAGAATGGATTTCTCTTTCATATATTCATGACTGATGAATAACACACAACTCATTTCCACAAGCTGTTAAAGATTTAGTCCAGGCTGCAGCTGGCCATCCAAGTGGGCATATACTGCAGGATAAAACCATCAAGTGGCAGTGGGGTGACTTTTCTCTTGGAGATGGGAGTGGGAGGCCCTGTTAGCTTGCAGTTCAATCCCCCCACTCCCCCCACCCCCCCCGCCCCCTTCCCCCCGCAGTTCTGTACAATCAGGGATTTCCTAGGACGATAGTAAAGGGTCTGAGATCTGTGGTGTGTGCCCTCTCAGGGGAAATTAGACTCCTACATTTTTTTGCTTTCCGAGCACAAAAAGGGTAGAATACACCATAGAAACCTTTTGATGATTCCCATTGCAACAAAGAAAAACTATGCTAGTGCCCACAAATTAACAGGTTTCCTTCTGAGATAATTCCCACCAATGCCTGCAAATAGCACCAGTGACTTTTTCTGCCCCTCATTTTCCCATAAATCACACAGTCACGATACATTCACAACTCCTTCTAAAAACTTGTGGGAGATGGTTGATACAAGCAATTGCTTAAAATTTACAAGAAAAACCCGAAATACAGAGGTGAAAGGGACCAGTAAGTTCTTGCCAGCAATGAACAATAAGGAGAAGGGTAGAGGAGGGAAGTCCTGTCATTTCTCCCCCAGGGTCATCTGCCATAAGGGAAATTGCAAGATGAACTGTCTTATTAGACAAGAAACAACAGAGAAGAGAAGCAGATAAAAATGGGCCACCTGCAGCAAAAAACTTGTCATGACTTACAGTCTGACACCAGGCAAAAGCCATGAAAAACCACGTGTCTCTGTTCCTGGAGTTCATAAACTTTAGTGTTTGATATGCCAAAGGTGATCATTAGTGATTGCAAGAGATATCAGGGGATGCTTGAGATACCCTAGATTTTACTGTATTCAGAATCCTAGCTCAACTGTGGACTTATGTGCTCCATAATTCAACACCCAACAAAATTTTAGTTACAGAAAGAGGCGAGATTTTTTTGTGGTTTATGTTTTATACTTTCCTGCCTCAAACAACAGTTAATACAGACAATATTAGTTTACTCCTTTTTCTTTCAGTAATTCCTGTTCTGCACAAATTGAAGTGACCAGATTAAATAATTTGTCTCTGGGTCAAGGTCATGATCCTGTGTCAGCCTGAACACAGCAGTGCCTTTGAAGCCAACAGAAGTCTTACACAGCCACAGTTAAGGGATCATGCTACTAGTCTGCAATGCAGGCTGGAATGTCTTAGAATGAGAAATCATTCTAAGATCTGAAGTTGTTGTCTTGATACAGCCTATTTGTAAATGACAAAAAATTATTGGTACTGTGCCTGCTGTTCTCTCCATATTCTCATGAGATTCCTGCTCTAGAAAAAGTTCCTGAAAGTTCTTGAGTAATGGCTGCTTTTTTGCAGTCTCTATTGTGCTAGAAAAATAAAGTTGTTCAGAGATGCATTTAGTGTTCCATACTGCTTTGTAAAAGGTTTTTGTTTGGTTTTTTTTTTTTATAAACAATTAAAAATAGCTTGTTGTCTAAAAAGATGCCTTTTCAAAGCACTAGAACAAGCACAAGCAGGGGAAACAGCCTTCGAAAGAAAAATTAATTTAGACAAGTTTCGAATTTCAAACATAGCCTTTGTTTATATTCCACTGACAAAATGCCTCTCAAATATTCTTTGAAAGGTGATTACATTAGGCAGGGGCTATTTTAGCAATTTCACATCTCACAGCACTATTGTATACAGGGATCTGTCCACCCACTTCCCTTGCTGCAGACACAGCTCCTTGAGCCTTTACTCGGCTATCTTTCATCACTTCTGAAGCCATGAAGACTTTCTTTTCTTGCAAATTGAAGCCAACCTTTTCTGTACCACCAAGTTTTCTCTAGGACTTCTGGTGGGCTGCAGAATCACTTTTGGCCTGTTGGTGATGTTCTGTTTGGAGGTTTGTTACAATACTTTGCTTGGAGTTGGGCAGAAAACACTTTCCTGGTTTAACAAAGTTTTAGGATGACAAAACCCAATTTCCCTTTCAAATCTCAACAGAAAGTTGAGATTTCAAGTATTTCATAATTTTAAGGGAAAAAAGTAATTTTCACTGCATGTCCCTTCCAAATTACATATCCTTCCTTCTCCATTCAATTTTCCCTGTAATTTAGGAGAACAAAGCCCCTCCTGCAAAGGCACTGCACATTCATGATAAAGAGCATATCTAGTTGTTCCCACCATCAGCTCAGGTGGTGAAAGCTTCAATACTCATTTGAGATCCAGAGTGACAGGAAAGCTTTTAGTGTTTTTACTTTCTGCATAGTCTTGATACCATCATATTTCAATTTTCTCTACACTTGTCCACCTCCACTGCAATAAAAACTAAATTTGTTGACATTTGACATTTTAAAATACTCTTTAAATACTTTTAAAACATCTTTATCAAGACAAATTCTGTACCAGCTTGGGATCCATCAATGTGGAAAATACCTTGCATTTTTAGGAATATTCCTAGGCCCCAGAACACAATGGTCTGAACCACCAGACATTGAAACTGATTCTTGGCATGAGTTAAAGCCAACAAGTTCTGTCTGAAACAGTTCTTGGGCATATCTCCAGGGTTGTCTGAGGCCAGGCTTCAGTGTCAATAGGCAGTTCACCTGAGGCTATCTTGTTTTAGTGGGCAAGACAGTAAAGCAGTGTTAATGGAGGTTGCTGTGAGCAAGTTACAAAACCTCAGTGGCAGAACCATTCTGACACACCAGCAGACAGTGCTTCTGCCAGTCCTGCATGAGAAAAGGTGGAGAACAGCAAGGCAAACATCAGTGCTGGTTTTTGAACTCCAGGCTCCTGCACAGTGTTTAAAAATGCACAGTGCAGTGCCATGCATACAAACTGGCTGGAGATGAAAAAGTAGAAAAGTAGCATGTGCTTATTATTTCTTCTTTCAAGCATTTAAAATATTTTAAAATTTCATTTGGCCCATCACCTTGCTTGAATCAGTGATCAAGCCAACAAGGTAAAGAAGCTTCAAAAACAGGGCTGAATCTTACATGTATCAATGCCAAAAGTCTCCTTCCTACAGTTGCATTAGGAGTAGCTTCTGCACTGCTGCACATGTAACTAAGCTCAACTTCACCTTTCAATGATATTAAGAACCAATTTACTGAAGATTTTTTAACAATAAATACAGTCCTATTTCCTTTCCTACCTTGACAATAGTTGCTGTAGAGAATAAATCTTTGAATAAGCATTCAGATGCTTGTTTGATTCCCTTCTCATCTATTCTGTTTCCAAAATCTGTAATTTTTGCAGCCTGATACAAACGAAAATAAGCTTGTTGATAAAGTCAACTAGAATTTAGAACAAGGAACACTATAAAAAAAGTTTTGCTCAAACTTTCTGCCTTGTGCTGTGGTTTGGGTTACTCCATCAGGCCTCCTTAACTCAATGAGTCATTTCTATCTAGCACAAAAGTACTTTTGCTGTTACTTAAGCAAAGGAGTTAACGAGCTATAGGTATC
This sequence comes from Erithacus rubecula, assembly GCF_903797595.1. NCBI lineage: Eukaryota > Metazoa > Chordata > Aves > Passeriformes > Muscicapidae > Erithacus > Erithacus rubecula. Next base: position 10,777,338 of record NC_136659.1, read on the forward strand.
ACCATCTGCACCCCATTCTACACTGGGAATAGCAGTAGCCAATATAAAATAGAAGAGGTTTCAAGCAAAATTTGCAGGCACATTGATTGCTGTGTCCATCCTTCCTTTCCTCAGCTCATAAACTCCAAAGACACCAAACAAAGATTATCACTGCTAAAGAAAATAAAAAAGGAAGAAAAGTCAGGTAACCCTGACTAGATACAAAGTATTGGGGGGGGGGGGGGGGGGGGTGGGAGGAGATGAGAAAGGGCGTCTTCCACACAACAAAGAAACTCCTGTTTTCACATCACAAAGATACTTGTTTCCCAGTCTCTACTGCAAGAAGGATGATGCTCAGCTATGAATGAACTCAGAAAGCCTGGAAGAACGTAGCTTGGGATCCAAGGCTTCCAAAGGGTGACTCTTTGGCAGACATATGCAGAGTTTTATTCCCCTGGACTATTCAGTAGGGTGATAAGTGAAGCGCTGTCTCACTGTGGTACCTGCCTTGAAGATAAAATCAATTTCATTTTTTGTTCCACTGGCCAAGCTGCAAATCTTGGATAAACTCCTCAGCATTTGAAAGTTTTCAGAATGTGTTCACCTTGACTTTAGATGGATACTATTGTTTTGCTGAATTATTCTCTTGCAGATCCTGCTGTCTTAGGTGTTTGAGACATTCCGTTTAAACAGGTGGTTGCAATTAATTATTCAAAATTATTTTTAGGAATTTGGATTCTTTTTCCTGACAGTGCATTAGTTATAAGCATTGTACAAAAATAAGGCAATTGCATGCTGTTTGGGGTATTTGTGATTAAAAAAACATGCTCTAGCTCATTGTAATGTTTCTGTAGGCTGGCATTCTTTGTGAGAAATTTATTTCTTGTAGCTGCTTTGGGTTTATGTCAGTTGTATATTTTAGGAACAACATCCGCTAAAGCAATTTCATGTGAAAAATGGAAATATATTTACTTCAAGGAAGTATGTGTATAGTCTCATCTTCTTTCCATTCTCAGTGGGTCTTTAACAAATACTTGGTTGCTAGTGAAAAAGGGCAAGAAGATTATTAAAAAATTAGGGAGTCAACAGACGAGGGTGCTGCAGAATATTGTTCTTACAAGCAGCAGTATGAAGAATAACAGAAGCTAAACTACACATAGAGAAATCATTATTCAGAATGTATAATACACTGTATTCTTGAACTTGTTAAGAAGTGGGCTGAATCTAGCCTTCACTTAAAAAAAAAAAAAAATCTTGAAAAAGAGAAGACTGTAACCTGCAGTGTGCAGGTCAGGAGCCATCAAGTTCCCATACAGATCCTGCTGAAGGTAGGAACAACAGGGAAGGTAAAGAGATCTTTGCACTACTGGCCTTTTCTTCATATTCCCCACCTAGATGATACATTTGTAGACAAACATCATTCTCAAAACAACTGTTTCTTCACAATATTTTGACGTGATTTTTTCAGTTAAAATGTAACCAAATTAAGATCCAAATTGTTTAAAAGTGAGCCCAGCAGCTACAAACAAACAAACAAACAAAAAAAAACCAAAAAAAAAAAAAGAAAAAAAGAAAAAGAAAAAAAAAAGAGGAAAAAACCCACCAAACAAACCAAGGCAAAATACCCCACAAAAATGTTCACTCTTATATTTCAGTATATATCTCATTTGTAATACATTAGGCTAACATTTTCCAGAAGTATTATTCTATTTAACCACCACAAAAATCTTTCAGTCTGACCTTAAGCACTTCTTTTGCTAGGTGGAGTGTTTGTTTCCCGACTCACAAAATGTATTATTCTGAAGAAGCAGCCTGAACTAGCAAGTGCTGAGTTTAAATAGAGCCCCTGGCCTATGCTATGGTTCTGTGTCTCTCTGGGCAGGGCATGTAAGGGGAAGCCTCAGGTGAAGCTGATCATGGCCCCTAGACCCTTTTGGCACTCAGGGCCCAGACAATTATTGCTCTAGCACTAAACTGTGGAAAGAGACTGAAAAGTAAAATTGTAAAACAAATTTTGGTGTTCCAGAAGCAATGTGTACTTACCATTCATTGAGTGCTTAGACCAGGTGAGATGTGGAGTACATGTGCATATGCATGTTGTGCTTGGGTCAAAGGCACCATACCACTTATCTTTAGCCTCAGTGTTTATAAATCTACCTGAAGGATTTTCTTTGGTAATGTGTGCACTGGAACTTCATCCCCATAGATAACAATTGTAAATACTATGGAGGCTGAGACAGACTTTGGTCAGTGGTGCATGATGCCCAATACAATACTGAAAATCTGAGATGAAATCCTGTGTCCCTACACTCATGCCAGATTTGCCACTGCTTTCCATGGAGCCAAGATCTTGCCTCAGGCAAAAGCAAAACTGCAGAGGTTACAATGCTCTTCAACTCCCAGAAACAAGACCTGCATGGCAGATGTGTTATTATTTATTAATATGCAAACTTGCACAAACCTTATAATCTCAAATGATAACCGAGTGATTTCCTAGTTGATAAATCACATTTGAAGAGTTTTTTCAAATAAAGCTCAAACTATTTTTCTTTCTGGAGTAAAATGGGATGTAAAAGTATCAACTCTAAATAGCAAAAGCTATATTCTTTACAAGCATCCTGAACACATACAAGCTTCAGTTGGCAAAATCTGACCATGGTTACAAAGCAAACCTTACCTGGAGTTGTACAGTGAGTTTGAACTTTCCACCTCAGAAGATGTCTATATTGATTTATTTATATGGGAAAACAAGATTCCTGAAATAGTTATCTGACTGAAAATACTAGGAATTTGTTGTAGCACAAGAGACAGGGATACATAGAACTGTGAGATAATTATAAGAAAACTAAAATACATCAGTAGAAACAGATATAATTCACTGCTGATAATTCTACCTTTTGCTTTTCCTTTCTGAAAGATGGAAAATCTACTTGTACATTGTTGTGGCTAGAACTTGACAACGGTTTTACCAAGGGAAAGATGAGGTTTTTGTCCTTGATGAGCCAGCCTGAGACAGTCCTGTGTCATGAAATGCAGCCAGGACAGTCTTGTCCTGCTCTTCCCACCCTCATTTGAACTGATTTGCTTTCATCCCTGAACTGCTGGTCAACTGTTGATTGTAAGACCACGATGAAACCTGACAGCTGTCTCTCATGCACTTACATTTTGCAGAAAATAAAAGTTAGATCTTACAAATGCTCTGGGAAGCCAATATTCCCCTGTTGCAAACAGGAACTGGGTAAACTAAGTCAACTAACACTTTCAAGGAGATGACTGCCCTCATCTCATGGCCACACACCCTCTTCAGATCAGAGATGCAAATGCCACTGACAGCAACGTCCTCCAGAGGACCAATACAGCAGAATTAGAAGGTCACTGAAACAGATGACTTTTCCCATCATTTTTCACAGTTGCTTTTTTATTTTTTTAATTTGGCATCTGTTCTCCCATGTGTACATACATATAAAGGCCGCTAACTCTAGCTGTTTCTTTAGGCACATTTCTGTGATGGGGATGGAAGAGACTTTTCTGTTGGAGAAAAGGACATCAAGATTTGAAGCACCAAATCTTCTCTTGCTTTCAAATGCCTTGTACTGCTGCAGTTATGTGACACAGCCAGACAACTGCTTAACTGCTCATCACATTCCTTCACAATTGAGAAGGTAATGGCTTAAAAGAGAGCATAACATTCACAACTTGCAAAGCACCTCTGGGTCTTCAATATACTGTGTACATCATTTGTACACATGTTTGTGAGATGGGGGAGGCAGGCCTGGGAGAGATATAGAACAAGTAGGAATATAATTAAACCTAAAAACTAATAAGGTGAAAGATCTATAGGAAGCTAATATAACCTTGTAGTTTTGTGAGTTATTTTTAAGGACTGTCTAAAATCAGTGAGAATTTGATTGTGGCATTCACAGTTGTGATACTAATCAGTGGGCTCAGCTACAACACAAATCTGGCCTCAGGTTTATATTGATTGAACATCTATTCAATCAATAAAAAACCATAACCCATTCCTTTATTTCATCTAGTCTCAGAGTCTGCTGTCCCACACATTGCATCTGAATAAACTGCAGTTTATGCTGTTTGCAGCAGGAATGGCTGAAATCACAAAGAATAGTGTGGTTCTACCACCTTTTCCACACTCTGAGCTGTGCCACTGGTGCTGCTGTGCTAACCAGCAGGGACAGATGCTGAATGAGAAATTCTGATAAGAACTTGTGACAACATCTTCCTCCTAGTCAAAACTTGGAACAAAAGGGGGTGGGGGAAACAGGACCAGTAAGGAGCATTTGCATAGCAGGAAGCACTCGGCATTTGTGCCTTTTGGGCCTCAGGACCAGGAATTTACAACCTGGGCTGCTTTTGGATAGCATGACAAGGCCTTGGGTTTGGATTTAGTCCAGCAGGCTAATCAGATATGCATGATAATCCAAACGGACCTGAAAACAGGTCTTTATTGAATTAGGCAAACAGAGTAATAATTTTTTAACCTTCACTCCAACTCACTTAAGTGCCCAAAGAGCATATTCTCTTATAAAACTAACATACAAAAAAACAGAGGGTGCTTTTACAAAATATACTTGATCTGAACAAGATGAAGAAAGATACAAAATGAAAGAAAATATAAAAGACAAAATAAAGGCTGCTATTTCTCCTTCTCTTTTGTGAATACAGCTTATCGTTTGTTATACATATCAGTTCTGTGCACCTCATGAAATTAAATTAAAGTTGGTAGAATACAGTGAATAAAGAACACAACAGCTTTACTTTCCTGTGAAGGGGCACATGTATACATGCAAGAGTGTACATTCCCACACACAGGAACCCTCACAGAGAAGGGGGAGAGGCAAGGGCTGTGAGCAGGACTGCTACTGGGCAGGGCTCACCTTTGTCCTCACTCTTACCATAATTCAAGTATTTATTAAATGCCTGATGATTTGAGACATACTTCTTTAGTCCTGCAACAGAAATAACAAGCTTGAAGTTCTGACACCCTAAGAAATGACAGGTAGGGAGTAAGGGCAGGTTTCCATGGAAAGATCAGGTTCAAGCTGAGGGCAGGCATACCCTTTTTTAATTTCCAGAAGTTTTGGCTTTATAGCAAACATTTCAAGGGGCAACTACTAAAATCAAGAGAAAAGTACCCTCAATCCTGGAAAACACAATAGGGCAAACAACCCAAGACAACCTGGATTTTCTTTCAGAACTAAGATGCATGGGGTATCTCCCTATAGAAACAAATAATGGATAAATATTTTTATGGGAGCACTGCCTATATAGCACTGATGAAGCCCTCCATTTTACATCCCAATTACAAGGATGTATTCCAGAGGAAGGTATTCTAAAGACTGCTGTTGAGTCTGCCCTGGAATGCCTGTGTGTAGCAAAGCAAATGATTGCCCTGAGGGGATTTTCCCACTGCTCATAAAAAATGTCACAGCCTAGCCTTGTCCCATCTGTACTGTGCTTTCTCAGGGCAACATCAGTGCAACCCATTTGGGGAAGCCTGTGCTGTAAATAGTGATGTTTAAACGTCACATAGAACAGTAGCAATTTTTTTTCCTACTTAAAATGTTAAGAAATGAATATATTAAAAGCAGAGCACAATGGTGTTTTACCAATAAATACATAGCAGGGCCAGATCAGCAAAGATTCAGAGCCTGTTTTCATTTGAAGGGGAAGGTTCAGGAAAACAGGAAATCGACAGGAGAAATGATGAGTGTACTTTGCATATACTCACACAAACCACACATTCTCTACTAGAATTGCAGCCATTAACTCTGCCCTGCCTGGCCCACCTTGTTTCCTTACTGGATGCAGGGAGATCTGAGGTTTGGCACAAGAACTACTTCCAGCAAGAGAGGTCCAGGATATGGTAGGGTCCAGGCACACCCATGTATCTGCCCCACGGTCCCTCTGTCACAAAACCCATTGGATCTAGAGTGTAAGAGCAAAATAAAATTGGGTCTGTGATGTCTCTTCACTTCCAGCAAATGCTGGAGTGCAGCTTGAGGCTTGCTCTTAGAACAGGCTGTAGGATATGGATGCAAATTTAGCATGTCTGAAAAGGAGAATAAACACAAAGCCGTACAAAGCACTCCCAGGATGACATGAGAGGCCATGATCCTCATCAGACCTCCCTCTGAGACCAAGACACTTGAAATGGGATATGGGAAACCTTGTCCTGATAACACCTTCTGGGTCTATCTATTGGCTAAAGCATTACTCCTATATATAATCTGCAAGGCAGAATGGTTCCCTCCACCACAGAGTGTCCCAGCTCTGCACTGATCTTACAGAGTATACAGAAAAACTCCATATGCCCATCCATTTCTAAACTTAACACAACAAGCCAAACATGCCCACACCTATCAGAGAAACAGCCTACTAGAGAAAAAACACTATTCTAATACTCACAATTGACTGCTTCCTACAATTGCATAGTGGCTGCCAGGAGGCTTTGAGAGATGGCAAGAACAAGGCAATAGTCATAGGTCAAAATATCTGTAAGGGAGACAATGAGGGATTATTTGTTTTATCCCTTTGACTTAAATCTTTTCACTCCCTCCTTTCCATACAACATGATGCTGTCCATGAATCTCCCCACAGTCATCTTCTCAGAGGTTTCCACTGCATTTCTACAAACATTTCCTCCTGGTGTGTCCATTTAGATACAAAATTCATTAAGTGGAATGTCACATACAAAATGGACTTGTGCTTTTGACAAAGTAGAGGTAAGCCTGTACCTTTTGCCCTAATTCACTCAACAAACTTCTAGTTAGTAGACAAATCAATCTGGGCTTGCCAGATGTAGGTCTGTGCATATGTGAATCTCCAAGGTAAAACTTTTTGATTTAGCCATCTAAAACCTCAGGGAATACAGAGGCCAATATACACACACTCTGATTCTTGGGGCCCTTTTTGCCTAGTCTGAAATCCCTGTTTGTCTCTTACTGTCTACATAAGAGGGTAGAAATCCCTGTAGAAATAGAAAATGGGCAGAACTGGAAACAATAGAGGCTGACAAGCACACTATCATTATAGGTATTTATGTGCTGAGCATCAAATCGATAGTACCTTCATTTGTAACTTTTGCTCATCTGTTCACTATTATTAAATGAACTCAGAAACCAGAGGAGATTTGAGAGCGACAGAATGTAATTACACACTTTAGAAGAAGATATTTTTCATTGTGGTTTTAGAACATAACAACCTATTAAACAAAAAAACCCCCAACAACAGCAGAAAGAATGTGGGTATTTCAATTCAGCTACATTGCTGTCCTCAGAGAGCAGACTCATTAAAAAAATCTGCTTTTCACTTTGGCTCTAACTAAATGTACAAACAATGCAAAGGCTACTAAAAGCTTTTCCTTTGAAATACCCAACTCTGTTTAATGCAAAATCTTGAAAATCCTGTAATTAACTAATGATTGTTTTGTTGTTGTTGTTGATCAACAATCTTATTATTTTTAATTTTGATGAGTGATTTATCTGCTTATTTTCATAATATCCATCTGTACAGGAATTTGCATAGTCTAGCTGTAAAGTAGCTGTGTTTTACTTGTTCTATTTGATCTAACAGTGAAGTCAGCAATGGCAAATAGATATGTTGAGGATGAAGATCAGCAACAATGGATAAGAAGAGATGTGAGGGAAAACTAGCAATCCTATCCATACGACTATGTGAAATTACTATTTTCAGCTTGAAGAGGATGCTGTCAGAACTTACTTCTTTAAGAAAAATGTAGGATATTTCTATTTTTGGTCCTGTGCAGTGAAGTCCACCAGTGGCAACTCACCTTTAGTATGAACATTCCATGTCACATGCTGAGCCAGGTTTTATTCTTCACAGGGATCTTGTGGTTCCATGCTGCCACAGAGAGCCAGACTCATCTGGCTATTGCTTTTTCATACAGAGATCATTTGGCCATTCCTCCACACACCATGCCTGCAGTCTCTCCAGAAGTCACAGGAAAATACGTGTCATTGTTCCTGAAAAAAACACAGAAGTCTCTGGCCAAGGGGAATTTCACTTTGTGTATTTTCCACCCTTATCAAAAGTTTATTGTGTTTGTCTCAGTGTAGGATGTGTCTGCAAAAGCAATGCACTACAGAACTACTTGAAAAATATCAATATTTGCCTCATGCCTAGGAAAAAAGAAAGCAGCCCCAAGAAACAGATTTCCTAAATAGGTTCAGCCAGCACATGAGCACCCTGAAATGACTGTCATTTAACAACCCTCCAGTTACCTCAGACTGCCTCTTCCCTGCAATCTCCAGTGCCTCAGTTTCATGACATGCAGCATCGTGCTGCTAAGGCTCTGCTGTAAGCAGAAGTCTTGACATGGTACCAATGACCACAAGAAGATAGATGGTGTTTGCCTGGCAAAACTATTTAGCACCTGCCATTTGAATACTTTCTCAATTTGTGCAGGGTCTAATGAGCTAATGTAATGATTTGAATTCAAGGAATATTCAGAACCACATTACAGGTAATAGTATCTTAAACTAAAAAACCTTTCTTCCCATTTCTGAAGAATACATGAAAATTTGAATATTTCCAAAGGCAAGGAACTTCTGGGAGGACTTGTGATCAGACTGTATGGATACTTGTACAAGTATCTACAAGTATGGTCCCATTTCAGAGTGAGGCCAAAAGCACTAAGTTTTTGGCCTTTTCCTGGTTATTGCTAATTTGCTGCAAATGGAATAGTTTGTCTTTTCCCATCTCCTCATCTTTAGAACTCTCCAACTCAATCTGATACTGGTGGCAAACTAACTTAATAAGATGGTGTATATGTACTTCTGGATCAAAATAAAGTAAAATATTAAAAGCATGTATTGTGTTGAAATTTTCTATGCCAATTTTCTGCTAAGAAGCAGAGATTCAGAAGGTCAGGGCTCTTGCAGTACAGAGTTAGTGGTATATTAGTTACAGTAATTCAGCCTGAAAATTCCAGGAGAAACAAACACAGTGGAATGCCCTGAATTACAGGAGGCGACCACAGCTTTAATCAGCTCTTGGGAAAAGAGAAACATATATTTGGTTATTGACAGTTGATAAACTCTATTATGAGGTTTGAAGAAACAAGGAGTTCTAGGATTTTTTTCTTTTAGTAAATAGGCTTTTCTTTTCTTGCTTTTTCCCCTCATCCCCCACTGATTACAGAGACTTTTTTCCTTTTTGCTGTATTGATGTACTTTTAAAACTGGTACAATTGTTCCTGGCACTCAGGATTTTCAGACCCTCACTGTACTGTAAAGACTGGGATGAGCATGTCTCCAAGTGATGTTTTGAAATAAAGTCCAGGAAGCAGAAGAGATCCTGAGATGCTTAATTCTGTACAATGAAACTGTACTGATTACATAAAGGTCTTAAAATCTAGACCTAACTGAAGCTTTTAAAAGACAATTCAGTCGGTACTTCTAAGTCAGCTTAATGTACTTGTTTTCAGGAAATACCTATTTCCACAATTCCATCACTGATTTTTTTTTCTCTATAAAGCTCAGCTTCAAAATGTAAGTAATTATTAAAAATTGAAGAGAGAGGAGGAAAGCAGATATACACTGTCATGCCTTCCTTCACACCATCATTATCATCAATATCTTAAGCCAATACAAAATAATCACCAAAACCAGCAGTGCCTTAATATCGTATTTGAGTTTGCATAGAGCCTGAAACACAAGCTTGGAGAGGTACAAATGCCCCATTCATTTCCAATGTTTGATTACTCCACAACTTGAAAGTTTGCATGTTGATGTTACATTAAATTGCTAATTATATCAGAGAATTTCAGAAGGTTGAACAACCTCCTATGACCGTCCAGAGTGAAATATGAGATGTCTAAAGCAAGCAAATCCAACTTTATTTATAGGTGGGGGGAGGGATGTTAAAATTCCATTATTTTCAAGCCAATAGAGTGATATTTTTTCCTTTTGCAATTCACTAGTATTTCCAAACGTTTCATCAACATTTTCTGCCTTGTCCAGAAGCATTAGAAACTCATGCACAACACCAGAAAAGTGTGTGAATCCCAGAAAATGAAACAAATAAGGAATTACCAAATCAAGGAATATCACAAAGTCACAAAAGGAGGAAACCAAGGCAGTTTGATAATTTTTTTTTTTTATATCATCCTCTAGCAATTAATTCAATAGGACAGGTTTGGTTTGGTTGCTTTTGTTGTTTTTTTTTTCAATAATGTTTCATTACATTGCCTTGCAAAATGTCACTGTATACCAGCTGTCAGGTTTTCTCCTCCTTAAGCAATGCTGCCACAATTTCCTATCAAGTAATTGCCCTCACAAGCAGGTACTGGAATAACATGGGACAAAGAGTTTTGTTGTGTTCCTTTGAAAGACATTTGAGTCAGAGGTTAAAGAAATCACTGCTCCAGAGGCTCTTAAACATGTCATTGTCATAATATAAAAACTGACTTACTAACTTAGATTATTTGAAGAGTTAAGTGCTTGTGTTATTGCAAATTAAACTAATTAGTATCGTTTCCTGACAGCTGCAGTGAGCGCTAGCAATTCCATGATTTTTTCTTCAGCCGCTCGTGTGGGATGAGGAGAAGAGTGGAGACAGCTTTGTGATTTAATGGAATGGGATCAGTTTATCATCACAAGGGCACATCGTTCCATTCTTAGCACAACTGTGCTGTTTCCTCTGCTCCCTCTCTGTTCATCAGCTATTATTGCACTATTCACTTATTACATGGAAGCCAGAGGAGACAGATGGAAGTTGCTGGGAACCTCACAAATAAAAAGACAAAAAACTACACTGGAATTTGCTTGAAGTATTTCCTGCTTTTGGAACTGGTGTAGATTATACTCGCCATCCTTTTAACCAAGATTGTTGCTGCCAGTAGAAGATACAAGAACACATTTCAATACCATAACTGGTTTAATTGTCATAAAGGCAGAATCGTGAACCAGTGATGATTGAAGTCTCCAGCTTATATGAATAATTGCGTAAAAGGGGAAAGTTACAGTATTTAATTGGCAGGCATTTAGCAAATCACTTGCATTTATCATGTGTGGAAAATGTGTACCAATCATGGTGGTAAAACCATTGTGCTTACCGCTGCCCAGAATTTCCATAAGATTATGTGAGGAACAATAGCAGACAGTCCCAACAAACTCTAATAAAATGTCATACAGAAAACTGAAAGTAATCTGATCAGTAAGGAAACGTCTAAGATTTCTTCAGAAGAGCCAGAATGAAATAAAACTCTTGTCCATCTCCCACTTCACAGAAGCCCACACAAATGGATAAAATTACTCTGAATTCAATTATTCTGGAATTCTAACTTTCTAGAGACCATTGGGTCGTGCTTGAACTTTTCATTAGATCGCTTTGGTCAGATTTATGGTCTACTTATATTACTAAACTGGCTCCAAAGATTTGCTCTATCTTGGAGCCGTTTGAATAGACTGTAGCTTTGTGGTTCACAGACTGGATTAATGTTTTCAGCTACTAATTAATTGCTGATCACCAGCATGGAAATTGAATTATCTATAATCATATTAAAATATGGGGTTTTGTTCCTCTCCTCCATGAATCATTTAGCTTAGAAAGTCTTGATGGAAAGAAATGCATATTTTTGAGACAACACAATACTTAAGAAAAACACTAAAAGGATTAGAGAAATAAATCCTCTTCATCATTGCTGAGCAGAAATTTATATATAATGCCAGCTATCTACTGTCCTACTATGGTCACTGTTAGCACAGGGTCTGAGTACCTTCCACTTTCCACACATTTATTTTCAGAACACCACACAAAGTAGGAAATATTTATGGTTTCTAGTGACCCTTCCCTTCTTCAAGGAAAGAAGTAAAAAACAAGTGAGAATCCCTCAAGGCAGCACTGGAAATATATGAGGCAAGAAGGAGCTAAATCTGCTTTCACCATGTGTCAGATTTGTATCTGTAACCACATAATTTTTAATATCTATAATCAAGATGGCAATAACAAAGTCCATCAAGGGAGAAGTGGCTGTGGATCCAGTTTCCATTCACTGGTTTTAGGGACCTTACAGATTCTGAACCAGAAAGAATCTCCCATGCCCACTTAGGAAACACTGCTTTCCCAGCATCTTAACACTTCCAGTCATTATTTTTCCAATAGGATTGATTCCCATCAGTTATTATTTTCCCTATGTTTTACCAGTAAAGGGCTACAGTAAAGCTGTGCCATCCTAGCTGCTCTGCATCACTGAAAAGGGAAGATACTGTTCATCCTATTCATACTATCTTCCATTTATTTTTCCTTTCACAAAACGCCTTCCCAAACACTGTCACACAATCCAGCCCTTCACCTGAGATGCTATGTTCATTGCCATGAGATCAAATAGCTTGCATTCCCACAAAAAAGTTGGATTGATCTTTGCAGGAAATTCCCTTTGAAAAACAAGAAGCTTGTGCAGTTACATCAGATCTTAATAGATGATACCACCAAAATTTTATTGGGCAACATAAACCTTTTTGCCACCTCGGTGATAAGACTGATTAAAAATATCAGTTATTTTCAAGTGAAGATCTTAATAAGGAGCAAAGAAAATAATAATCAGTAATAGCAAATTTTTCCAAGATAGTACAGTTCTTCTCTCTGCATAAACTGCTACAGTGTTGCTTGAAAAATGCCTGCTCCTTTCCTTCATGAATTAAGGGATTGGTTCAATTCAAACAAAAGAATTATTGATAGAACAGCTACACCTATGTGGAAGCCTTCAGAATGAATTAAAAAATGAAAGGACCTCAAAATGTTCCTTAGTACTGCCCTGATGTTATTTCATAATCTCTGTTGCATTATAAAAGCCATTTGGTCAAAGGCACAAGAGTAGGGAAAGTGAGTAAAAAGGAGCTATTGTGGTCCTACTAGGACTGATATGTACACTTTTCAGGTACACCAAATGGGAGAGGTTACACACCTCCAAATTTAAAATTCTTTAACTGAGTAGCCCAGCTATCAACAGTCTAGAAATAATCAGCACATTCTAGACTTAATTATTGTAAGTGAATATTTATGGTCTTTAGACAACTCTTAAGAAAAACAGTGTGTCTCAAAAAGAGGAGATATAAAACATGCAGTGTTAAAATGCATTTTATATTGTCATCTGGTAAAGCTGTTTCATTGTGAAGCTCTTGCTCAATTTGTCAACCAGGACACAAACCAGGAACACATTCAGCCTTGGACTAACCAGAGCTTTAATATTAAAGAAGGGTGAACCTCTAGGTTTTTGATTTTGGGAAATTCTTATGATTCATTTTTATGGCTGACCCAGCTACATGGCAGTGGGATTTTCTTTTCCTGTGTTTTAAAAGACATGGGTTGTGGGGGTTTTTCTTTCTGTAAAACCACATTTAAATATCTACATGAGAACTTTCCTTCAGTTAGAGACACCATGAAAGCAGATGATGAGAATACCTTACATCCTCTAGGACAATATCCATTAGGTAAAAAGTAAAATCAAATATGTATATAATAACAAACCAGTTTTACAATCAGCCATGTAGAAGCAAGTCTGATTGCTTTTATAATGCTTTTTAAATGTATATCAGAAGCAAAAGTAGTCTAATTTTAATTTAAATTCCATTTTTAAAAATACATTTTTATAAACTATTGGCTCGTATAATTCTAGATGCCTTAAATTATTATGAGCTTTTGGAAGTAATATTTCAACATGATACATCATGGAAAAGAACTCACTGAGGGTTTCTAGCTTTCAAAATGGACTAGTCTTTTTGAGTATCTGATATATCTGAAAGGAGACCTTATTATGTTTTAGTGTCTATCATCAGAGAGGCAAACTTACTTAAGATATCTCAAGACAGTTTTTTGCAATGTGATTTCCAAAAGTTCTTGAAGATTAGTGAATTGATATCCTAGATGGAGACAGGCACTAAAAAACATACAATAATTCATTTGAGATTCCATTAAAATTTTGACAGAGCAACACTTCATAGGATTTTTGAGTGGCATAATCTCAAGACTGTAGTCTCAAAATTATTGGAGAAGTGAGATCTGGTGAACAAAGTTTCTTTATGGACTGGAAGAAATAAAGAGAATTGGATTTCTTTACCAGAAGAACATTGCTATTTCTTTATTATAAGATAAATTAAAATCAAAAAGTCAGCTATTGACTTCTTAGGTTACAAGGGTTACCACAAAAACAAAACAAAGCTCACACTGCTGATCTATTCCAGGGGTTATGGCCAGTCCTGTCTGGAACAATAGCCACAGCAGAACCCACACAGTGCAGCAAGGATGTGCTGCCTAAAAAAAAATATAGCTTTGCAGAACTTGTCGTGTTTCAGTGGCAGACATTGCTGAGACATATAGTTCCCTCATGACAAATACTGTCTATTACTCAATTAACACATCTTTAAACTGAGAAGACAGGCTCTTGGCAAGAGGCACTTGCATTGTGTAGTTAAAGAGATAAAATAGTTGCTCGCCTCGTTATAGGAAAATTCTCAGCAGTGGGAGTGTGCACCCATCCCAGCTGACAGCATCTCTACACCAGGGTACTGCTCCAGCAGCTGCAGCACCAAATGCTCCCCACCAGCACAGAACCTGCCTTGCAGTGGCCTGACACAACTGTGTTCAAGCCTCCAGCAGTGCAGTAGTGCACTCCAAAAGCCATAAGGCCTCAATGCCCATCAGCTGTAGTAAATGAATCCACTTTACTACCAACACTGCACCTTCAGAGAGTTAAACCAGGCTTTGCACAGACTCTTCCTCTGATCTGAGTGAGGATCACATGTCAAAAGCTCATCCATCAGCTGGCTTGGCACAAACTGCTTTTACCCTTACTTCACATCATCTCAACAGCTTAAAGCAGTACTGCTAGCTGCTTTGAAAGTTACACGTCAGCATTCAAGAAAGGAAGGAAAGACAAAAAGAAAGTCATAGTAATGAAGCTTCTGCTTGTTAGTCATCCCAGTCAGTAATTAGAAATAAGAAAACAGTTGGCCAGAGAATTACAGTGTGGTTGTCTGATTCTTAGTGAGCATCCCAGGGCCAAAGGCTCCCTCACCACCAGAAAGAGCTTTCAGAATCCCCTTCAGGGGAATGTACAGTTACTTCTGTTACGCCACATAGTAAACTTTCTTTTTGAAAGACCTTCATTTAACATCCTGGATTCCAGTCAAGAATAGAACTTTCTCAGTCACTTCTTATTCCTTACTTCTTCCCTTTTATCTCCCACTGGAGAAGACAGGATTGCAGGTTACCATTTTGATTGTCAACACTGTGAACTAGGCAAGCCTCAGCCCAAATACAGTCTGTGACTCCAGGAAATGCTATCTGGGCTCCAGGGAGTTGCTCCTATTGCTGCAGCTTTGGCAACAATGGTCTGGTTTTGTTTGGATATTGAAGGTATGTGGACCAACCACCAAACTCCACAAGCTTAGATTCAGCGTCTTAAGATTCACCTTTATTTTGGTCTTGGGGTCAGAAGCCAGTCCTGCAGAGTTCCTTTCAAACTCATAGTCATGTGCTCTCTCTCTTCTCCAACCCTCTCCTCTTTCAGGCAGGAGATATCAATCAATGACCTTTGATTTGGCTTTCTGACTGGGCTGGAATGGGATCTTTAGCACTTTTTTTCCACTATGAAGCCAAACAGATTGAGGCAATTCCCATGGATCTAGAACTACGTAGGAATGTACTCTTTAATGCATCACACCTTCTCTCACACTTACTTGCAGATTTTCAACAGTTTCCTATTTTATCTTACTATCCTAGAGCCTCTACATATTTTTTCTGATTCATATTTTTTTAATACAAATGAAGAAGTAGTAATACAATGCCCACCCTTCTGATCTCTAGTTTCAATTTTTTTTTGTCTTGTACTTAAAACATAAAAGGATGTACACATAGGAGACCTAGGTTTCTTGTGCTAAGTACACGCTTCTCTAACAGTGACTTGGAAATGTGGTCATGGATTAAGACTAAAGACTATAAATATAACTGGGCTATAATACATATTGGACAGCAATGTCTGCTTTTGCTTAAATAGTAGACATGGAGGGGGGTTTGAAGGCAGGAGAACAAGTGCTAATTATCAGTATTACAGGTGAATACAGTGTCTATTTCTAAAAATGTTAGCCATTTATTTAGGCACACAGACCCAGAAAGGACTCATAGGCAATCACATCTTCTGTACTCTTTGCTTCGCAGAAGCAGTTGAACCAGCATGACTTTTTATTCTTTTACAAACTAACTAAAGTTTGTAAATAAGAGCATATATTTTCTGGTGGATGAAATACCATTTCTGGGGACTTCTCTGCCATGCTGTTTTGTAGAGTTTTAATCAGTTTGATGCCAGCAGTGATAAGATTTACCCCTACCCAGAATCCATGGATCTGTGGCTGACGTTTGAAAGACTGCAGACAGTATTTTCTATTCCTAGCACCATCAAGCAGAGCTCTGCAGGAGATTGTGGCTTCCTTGGATTGACAGCTGATAGCTGCCAAGGAGAACAAATGCCGAGTATAGATTTTCCTATTTCCTCATACAAGTCTCTCACCAAGAGAAGGCTCCTTAGGAGGTGGGAGGGAGAGGAGAGAGGGTGAGGCAGAAGATAAAACCACCAGCACAATCCCACTAATCATATGTCTGAAGACAGCATTGTTTGAAACAATGAAAACAGACAGGATAACACCCACTGCTACTCATTTCCTTTTCCCAGAACATCTTCCCCTTGGAATATATGAGTCACCTGGAATAAGTATCAGGTCTGATGGCTGTTACAGGTTGGAATCAGGGTTGGCACGGACCTGAAAGATCATCTAGTTCCAACTCCCCTGCCTTGGACAGGGACACTTGTAATTAGATCAGGTTACTCAAAGTCTCATCCAACATGGCCTTCAGCACTTGCAGGGACAACCTTGTGGGGCATCCACAATTTCTCTGGGCAATTACTGTGTGCATCTTCTCAGAGTATCAACTCTGTGTCAGTGTCTCACTACCCTCACAGTAAAAAACTGCCTCCTAATATCTGACTATATAAACCTACTGTCTTTCAGTTAGAAGCTGTTTCCCCTTGTCCTGTCACTCTATGCTCTCCAGCTCTCTTGTAGGCTCTATTCAGGTACTGAAAGGGTGTAATTAGCTCATCCCAAAGCTTTATCTTCTCCTGCCTGAACGAACCGAACCCTCAGCCTTTCTTCAAAGGAGAGATCCTCCAATCCTCTAATCATCTCTGGACTCACTCCAACAGTTTGATGTCCTTCCTGTGATGCAGAAATCCAGGTAGTGTCTCATAAGTAACTGCTTTGATAGACAATCTTGTAACAGTTTACAATTTTAAAAAACACTCAATTTTAAAATCAAACTAAGCAGGCCAAAATTTCCAAAACCAGAGTTTCTTGTGCTATTGCCAGACTACTTTCTAACCTTCCTGGCAACATGTCAGTCACTAGGAATCCTCATGGCTTAGCATACTGAAGAATACCTCATGGCTGCTGACTAAAAACCTACAGCCTAGGCAGTGTAATCAAGGAACTGACATGTCCTTCAGCTAGCCCAGCTTCCACCCTTGGGGGGTCAGCCACGCAGACACGGAATGTGTGAGTCAGTGCACATACAATAACAAGCAATGCTCAAAGCAGCACATGTTTGTTCATGAACTGCATATGTCTGGGACCTCCATCCCTGCACACTGATTGCTACAGTTTTCATTCCTTCTTGTTCACCATCATGAACCAACAACCTCTAGTGTTTCAGCCCAAGAAATAGTGCAGTCTCCTCCCCACATCAAAGAGACCTCTAATATCAGTGCCTTGCAAAACAGGACATCAACTGATATCCAGAAGTACTTAAAAACAAACTGAAAACAAAAGCCAAAGCCTCCTCATCATTATACAACTGCAAATGTTTTGGTCCTGCATGTCAAACAAGCTTAGTTTTGACATAGACTTCTAAAATTTCTGCTGGCTTGGCAATCAACACCCCTGTCTCACAAGCTTCTTAATATCCTAAAATTCCACAGCTGAACAGCAAGAAATGATTTGATGAGGAATGATGGATTAATTCATCTCACATATCTGTTTAAGGAAATGACAAGAATGAAATAATTTAAAGCTGAAAGTCTTTGCATGTCTTTCTTATGAAAGACTCTTTGTATATCAAATGCTATGAATTCATGTTACTCTGCCACCAGTGAGGCTTTTGCAATGTAGCAGTGGCAGCAAATAACATATAATAACCCATGGTGAACTGTCATGGACAGTTCATTTGACACTAAACACATTTCCAACAAGTAATTGACAGATATTTTCTAGGTGTTAAAGTATTTTTGTGTCACTTAATAGGTATCACAAGTGTCTCATGCCCTCCAGCAGGAAGAAGTATACGCAGTATCTGCAACCAAGGAGATTTTTTTTTTTTATATCATAGTTTTGGCACTTTCTAGAGGCTAATGGCTCTACCACAAGTTTACAAACCCAGAGGCAGGCTGGATGCTAGGAGAACATTGCCATTCCTCCCAGGGAGCAATTGGAGGTCTGTCAGACCAGCTAGGGGCATTGCAGAAAACTTTCCAGGAAGCAACAGATATTTTTACTTCTCTGTAGCCTTTTAGCTGTCTAACAAGCATTAGAAACTCCTGCTTGCATCAGCCCTGGAGAGGACTGGCCCTGTACCACCCTGTAAAGAATGCTCTGGGGTCCCAAGACCACCACATCACCACGTGCCCTGGTGGCAGCTGTCTCCACTCCACGCAGATATTTTAATTTGCCACTTTCAAAGCAGCTGTGTCAGTACTAGCAAACTTGGAGGGGACCACGCTTATCTCTGAGGGACCAGCTGCAGAAGGAATTCAACGAGCAAACTCATGCTCTGCTATTACAGCTGAGAACATGGCAGAGGTGCTTTCTTACCTCCCTACAGTGTCTGTGATTATTCTTTGGGCAGTCACACAGTTCCTGCTCATCTTCAGGATGGATTACAAATGCAAGGGATTTGTTATAACATAGTAAGGAAGCCACACACTAAGGCTCTACATCAAGACATTGAGAATCATGTGCATTACACATTGTAAAAAGAGATAAATAATCCTTTTCTGAAATGCTCGTTTCTATCTACAACAGCACTAACAGAATACTTAATAAAAGAGGAACTCTTACAAACTTTGGAAAAAGGGTGGAGAACAAGCAAAGTGCTGTGTATTTGCATTCATACTGAGATCCTTGTTATTAAAAATGCTATAACTTTTTTTCTAAATGTCATCTGTTGCATTCTTGAAGACAGTCAACCTTGTACAGAGACTTGGGCAGAAACAAAGCAAGCATATGGTACATACCACAGAAATTTATGTTTTTTTTTTTTTTTTCTTTTTTTTTTTTTATAGAAGTACATGCAATTTAAAAGAATATTTGCCATACTTTCCCACATATATCTGTACGTATATCCTCAAATAATCTATGCAAAGTCAGGGGGTAGATGGGGTTCTGATGGAATTATCCTTACATATGGAGGACCCATGACCACTGAGAATACACTGCATTGTTCTGGAAAAGAGAGAAGATCAAGAAATGCATTTCTTATTTTAGCATCACAATCTCCTTGAATTGCTTAAAGGTGCCTACATACCTAAATACCAGATATATGAAAAGCAGGAATTTTGAGTTGATACTGACACAGTGATCAACACAGATACATGCACAGGACAGATCTGGACTGCTGGAAAGGGATCACCACCAGTTTATTTATGTTTGGAATGTGCTCTTTGGCTGTCACACTGCCTTGGGGAATGAGCTTCACTTTCATCTTTTCATTCCAGGTGGATTTTCCAAAGCAAGACATAGCAGATCAAGACAGTTTTATATGGAAAGTGTATGAGGTGAATTTAGTGTTTCAGTTTCGTGCTGGCCGATCTGAAACATTTTAAATTTCTTCTGATTAGGCATAAATGTTGTGACACTTCATATGCATCACACTGTGAATACATCTGTTTCAGATAGCTAAAGTACAGCTTGATTAAAACAAGAAAATTATTTCTAATATTCCAAAATTAAAGAGCAATGTTCATACTGACACACCAAGCTGAAGAGTCAGTCACAGAAGCCAACCTGTGACACAATAGTAGGAAAACCCCAACATTACTTTATCCAGACATCTTAAACACAGGTTTGGCTGGCAGTCTGGAAAATACTAGGTTTAAATGCCAGTATTTGCACTTGATAGTACACTAAACGCATAAATCCTTTAACATGATACTTTGTTTGAGTCAGATTCTATGCCTATAAAGCTATTAACGCTAAACCACAAATGTCCCAGTAGTTTAAGAGATGGAAACTGACTTACTGACATGTTATTGGTGTTTCATGGAAGCAGGTACATTATGGAAAACTATTGGAAAATAATTAATTTTTAAAATACTGTTGTGTTAATGACATATAATCCAGATACAATAACTATTTATCATTTGCTTTTAAGGTACTTTGGTCATCAGCATGTGGCTGTTGATGATTTTTATGATGAAATAAAGACTTGCTCTCAACACAGAGTAATAGGAAAAACTGAAATCTGGAAAATATTTTTTGAGTTACTTGAAGACTCAGTTTTCTCAATATTTTCACTTCTATTTTTCAGAGGAAACAAAAAAATCAAATTTGTCTTTTATTTTTATTTCATTTTTCCCCTGAAAAGGTTCTGACTTTCTGTACTCACTTGTTTTAGGAAAACAAGATTTTTTTTTCTTAAATCCACATGTCTTTGGTAAAAAAACCAAACGCTTAACAGAAACTGAAAATTCTTGTTAAGAAAAAATAGACCATACTAGGTTTAAAAATATTTTGACAGAAAACTGTTGGCCAGTTCTACTCCTAGAAGTTTACTAATCCTTTATTTGTGAAGAATTTGCTGTCTGAGAGCTGCCTCAAGTTGAGCATTTCAGCAGTGAGAGATTGTTTTGATACTTCTGATACGTTTTTCCTCTTTGCAGCCCAAGAGTAATGGACAAGAGTAGCTCTGGAATAAACATTTAAGCCTATGTACCTGATTAAATGAGGATGGATCTTATTCCTCTTTAGAAAGAAGGTGAATTCTTTTCCAACACAAGACAGTGACATATCCTGTTGAGCTGATTACTGCATCTGGCACATTAGCTCATGTGACAAAGAAAAGGCCATTGCATTAGTCAGTATCAGCTTTTGAGTACAGAGTCTGATATTTGGCTCCAACCTGAGACACTGGAGAGCTTTGCTCTTGTCACCTGCCCATGGCTCCACAGACAATGCACATGGGGCAGTGGCTTTCAGTGACCTGCACTAACTCTGCTCTGCCCATGAGAACACACCTTCAAAGAGGCTGTGCCTCTGCAACTAAAGCAATATTCATGAGGCAGGCCCTCATTTTCCTCAGTGAACATGCAGTAGGACAGGCTCCAGCGAATAATCTGGGGAAAAACATCTTTTTCCCAGAGCATTTTGTCATGTTACGTTCTACTCCCAAATTTAGGTAATTATTTTCTATTTTCAATGCCTAATTTTCATATTCAATCACTTACTTCACTCTAGTGCTGAATCAATGTTGTTTTTCTTCCTTTGCAAGAAACATGGAACTGAAAAAGCAAGATTCTTACTGTTGCCAACTGATTCCACCTTCCCCCAGAACAAGGAGAGTGTCCATGCAAAAGAAAATAAGCTTACTGCATAAGGGACACATGGTAGAGAAAAAAAATTGTTAGTCTATTATTTTTGCATATTTCCACTACAGCATGACTCTGTGCCAAACTGAGTCTCTTTCTCCCTAAAACCAAATTAAAGTATCCTTGCTGGATGGTATGATTTCTTGGTGGTTTTTATAGGCAGCCACAGGAAAATTAAGTTATGTGAATTTTAGTCAGAAAGTCTTGTTTCAGGTTCAACAAAACTGGGAAGTGATTAATCCTCTTTTAAAATATTCCAGATGAGACCTGATGCATAAAAAACCCAGTTCCAGGGGTTATTCTCCAGCAGGGCAATTCCTTGTCTAATGGCTGAAACTGTACATGCAGCAGTGGATAAAGCAGCTTGATTTTTCAATTCCAATACAACAGTACATCAATAAAAGATTCCACCTTATGAATTTCCAGGGCATGTTTTACTTCCCTGCTGCTGCAGCAGGGACAATGCTGCCCTGATATGGAGGTATCAGGGGTACAGGCCTGTATGAAAGGCAGTAAATGTTTCTTTTATTTCTTATTCCTTTATTCTAATTGCTATTAATTTTAAACTTTTCTTGGCATTTGCAGCAATTAAAAGGGATAAAATCTTGATGCTTTGTTCTTCTGCTCCTGAACCAAGACTTAAAAGAGGCTCAAATAGGACTTGGGTTTATTCTGCTTTTTGAGACAGCTGATCTGTTCTTTCCTTCAGAATGGATATATGAGACCTTTGGAAAGATCTTATTGAAAGAAATACTTGGCATCTTCATTTTCATATGCATGTAGAATATATTGTTTTGTAATCTGAATCTGTTAAAAATGCATAATTGAAACAAATCTCTCGGTTTTTTTCCAAAGGAAGGAAGGACGAAAGAAAACACTAATAGTTTGCTTTCAAGGCTTTGACATTGATTTGGCAATCTGCTGTACTTAATGATAGCTCTACAAAGAAACAAGTTACTGTCTTATGTGAGAAAGCATATTTGTGGCTGAGAAAGTGCTGCAAAAATTGCAGAGAGCTTTGATAATTTTATACCACGTTTTCACCCCTGTTTTTACAGCCAATTCATTTAGTCAAAAGTCATGTTTTCTACTGCTTATTTTCTCATTTCATATCTCCTGATTTAATATTTTACTTCTGGCCTGAATATCATTCTGTGTGATGAAAGGTACCAAGACACAACTGAGGCTGTAACAGTGTGATATTTAATTCCTTCAGCTCATTCCATGTGAGGGTTCTTGAATCAAAACAGAGGTTACATTGCATTGCTTTTATATTCTCAGCTCTCTCCTAACCCAGTCACACCTCTTTCTCTATGTAAATGCCTTTATCACAGCCACACTTTCTAACAAATCAGTTTTGCAGTAGCATATCAAAGTTTCTTTGGGATCCAAAAGGAGGTGTCTGGCTGAAGTTCAGACACAGTTTGTTCTATTGTGTTTCATTTCACTTTACTGCAGACTTTTCCTAGCAGGAACTAATGAAAAGACAAGATTCCAGCTCCTATGTTTTGGGAAGAAAGACCCCAAGTGGTTTTGCATCTGACTCAAGCCTCTGCAGTTCCTCAGAATTTTTTCTCTTAATTTCAGACAGTTTTCTGAGTTCTCAATCTATTTCTAGAAAAAGACAATAAATTATATTGCTCGCCATTGCTTCAGCATTTGAGATTTCTTGATAGAAAACAGATAGTGTAGGCCAAACCCTTAAATCATACAAATCTTTTGAGAGAAACAGCTAAAAGTTTAGCTAAAAGCTAAAAGGTCATAAGCTTCTTGATTTTTGTTGTGTTTCAAATGTCACTGTGCTGTTGCTACAACTGTTGTGCTTCCTATCAGAATGAATTTTAGTTTTAAACATGTTTTGGTTTAATTCATATTTCCTAGGACTCCCTATTTCTCTGAATTTTCTCAGAACATGCAAAATGAAAGCTTCTACAACTTAGCTCAAGAGATAATGGTTCTCCACTCTTTAACAAGGGCTTATTTTCTCCACTGTGTTAGCTACTAAAGCTAAATAAATATTAAAAAAAAAAAAAAAATCCCAAGCAAAACATTGAAAGAGCTCTTTCTTTTTTCCTCTAAGATTATATGTAATTATTTTATTCATTTCACAATTATAGCCTTGCCTTCAGGCTGGGTAAGACTTTTTTAAATGTAAGGAACAAAACCACAACTTTTTGCTTTCTTTGCTTTAAAATCTTACCTTTTCACTGGCCAAGCTTTCTATAAGGAAGAATAAATATTGCTTGGACTGCTGCTGTTCAAGTGACCCTGTCTTTTTTGGGTAACAGTAATCGGGGCCCTCATCCTCTTTCTTTATCATCAGGAATTGCTACTGAGGTCCAGACTTCCAAACAAAGAACTGATGCAGGGATTCCCTCTCTCTCATGGGGTTAAACCTGCATCAGCTCTGTGCAGCCTCCACCAAGTGCTGGTGCATCTTCAGGTAATCTGCCAGGCAGGAAAGAGCTCCACACACATGCTTTCATGAGCAGAGCCCACATCACGTTGCATTCACCCTCCATGTCTCCAGGAGATTACATCCAGAAGCTGGGCTTGTGATAGGACATTTTAATGTAGACCACTGTGCTATGATCCCCAATTGGGATTAGCACAGCTCAGCCTTAGTTGGGATAAATTATTCCTATTAGTTTCCAACTGATTTTGGAACACAAGTATTACATCTGATTTTAATGAAATGCAAGATTTTGTTGTTTCCAGTCAGCTAACGAAACAGTTGAGCCTCCTCATGACTTGCTGTAATTATACCAAAGGCTGTGCATTATCATGAACAATGCCAACCTCTTTACAAGATGTAAAGTTAATCCTCCAGTACTTGTGCATTGATATGTTTGGAAATGTAAGCTGAGGATTGAAAAGAAATCAGTGCTACTCTGGTGAAATGTGAACATACCTGGCACAGAAGCTTTCATACAATACGCTGCGGCAGCCTCTTGGTTATATGTAACTTTATGTTAACAGGAAAAGTCACTTTCAAATATGTTTCGTTCATAAAGCCTCAAGCACACACACAAGTTAATCACATTTTAGAAGATCATGTTAAAGCACTTGTAAAAAGCCAAAACTGCATTATGAATAAAAAAAAATTCAAGGCGGAGACATTATCAAGGAATTTCTTGCTTTCGACAGCTTTTTCAAAGACTCTGGCAAGATGCTGTACTTTCAAAACTAAAAGCTGTTTCCATTGGGTGGCTTGTTTGCTGGTTTCTGTAAAACAGTTTGGTGGTCCTGGGACACCTCTTACTGGCTTAATATTCTTCACACAAAAGCCACGACTCTAACTGGCATTAACTGTTCCCTGCTTTGTCAGCCTCATCTGAGAAACAAAAAATCAAATCCAAAATGTAGATTGAATTGCCCTTAATGGCCCCTCCACACTAGGGTTAAGGGCATGCTGAGGGTAAGGAAATGCTTTTGTTTGTTGAGGCAGGCAGAGAACTGCAGTTTCTTCACCCAATCAGTCTGCAGAGAGATTAAGGGTCGACGGAGTGATCAGTCAGAAGACAGAGCACCAAAAGACCCTCCAGATTTGGATAAATGGGGAATTTTACTGACAAACATTAGGAAACCTCTCTTTGCCACTGAGCTGCAGGATGGTCTTTGTTATATCAATCTCTGTGCCTTCTGGTATATATACACCTGCTTTAAAATATCATCTCTCTGGCAAACTATCCACAGATAGAAAGGACTGTTTAAATACCAGCAAACTCTATGGTTTCTCAAAATTTAGTAATCTTACAATCTTTGGGGCTGGGGTGTGGGAATAGTAAGCATTATCCTGTGTAAAGTTACCCTGTTCCTGGTTACAAAGCAATACAGATTCAAAAGGGTTTGTCTCTCTTTTCCCATTTAATTTTTTTTATATATATTTTTTGGGCAAAGGTATCTGTGTAGGTCTTTTCCATGTATTCAAAGACCTTCCCAAACGGCCAGAGATCAAAACCTGACTAGAATAAGCACAGACCTGCAATAAACCCCTTACTGACAAAAAGGGCAAGAGTGAATGAGGCTGAACTGGGTGCATTCTGGCCAAAGAATGCAGCTGTGTCTGTTGTAGCTGCACTGGTGGCCAATAGCCGCTGCTACCATTATACAGTAAGAAAACTCTAATCGTGGAAAGTATTTTAAAACCACAGAGACTTTCTTCTTCCTGCTAAGTTGAGTTAGGGAGGAACTACATAGGTTCTGTGACACAAGGAAGCAGTGCAAAACCATTCTGCCAAAAAACGTGACCTCCATATTAGCCTAAGTCCACTGATTGCACATAGGCCCGAGGCCATAAAATGTTGACCCTGGATTTTGGAGGGCTTCCAGTGAGAACAAACAGCCTGTACTCTCAGTTCTCTTTCCACCCAGACAAACAGTTCTATACTAGTATTTAGTAAGATTTTAACCACAGCCTCATAACTATATCCTTTCTTTTAAAAAACCCCACATTTTTCAACAACAGCACAGTTAAGAACTACTCCTTCAAATTAGTTAAGAGCATTAGCAGATGGAAAATCCAAATGCTGTTACAAACAAAAGATAGAGGCAAAGTTCTTTCATCCTTGCATCAGAAATTTGAATATATGGCTTTGCTCAGTCTTCTTATGCCTTCTTACCCAATATAATTCCAAAACTGTAAATACAGTATGAGCAGCTGTCCATCTTGTCTGCCCTATATTTTCACACAAACATACATACTAACTCCTCAGCCACTGTCTAACTACTAATTTCAAATGCAAGCAAACCAGCTATTGTCAGCTATTCGTTTGTACAGCCATGTCAGCAAGGATCTCAAAGTATGAAATCACTGTTGTGTTAGGTTTTGAACTGGTACAGAAGAAAACAATAATCTGCTTCAAGGAATTTCAAGGAGGTAGCTATGCACTTTTAAAACTTCATAACCTCCCAGGCTCACAACAAAAAACCAATTACTGATAAGCTAACAGTAATAATCGGTATTTAAGGCAGAAACCACAAATTTCCATAGATGAAACCTTATAGCTACTTTTTAAGATCAGTTAACCAACTCCTATTTAAATCAAAGTCACCAGCTCAGCTGTATGTGCCAGGCTGGGTACCCTTTCACTGCTGCTGTCCATCTCCTGCTGTGTCATCCCATTTGGAAATAAGAAGAGAAGTTGGTCTGGAATAGATCATGTCCCTCTACTGTCAGTACTTGGGATAAAATAGATAAATATGAAGGAATTAGCATAATAATATTACACGGATCAGAGGACTACAGACAGAAGGAAACATGTAAATATTGTTGATTTATCAGGACTTAGGATTACCCTCCTCACCATTAATAATTCCCCTTCCCCATAATTGAGGATATATAACTCCAGTTATTTCTGTCTTATATTCATTGCATATAATTTTATATATATAGACAAACATACAGACACACATACATGTATATTCATTCTCTCTCTCTCCACAAATGTGGTGAAAGTATTTTTTTTTTTTTCAGATTTTCCATAGTCACATTTGTGCTGAGGTCTGCTATGGAAGAACATGGAATTTTCACAGTGGAATTCTCTTGAATGCTGAAGTCTCTAAAAACATCCCCAAACAAATAACTAGCTTATGACCTAGTCTTTCTTAAACCATAATTATTTTCCTTTTGGGATTAGAAACGCTTCCTTTTCCTCCTCTGACCTATTTTATGGTATTTGTTTTGTTTCTTCTGACAAATACACTGTAGAAATAAAAACACAGATTTATAATAAAAGGACATACATTTAGTTCATGTAACTAGTACAAAAATGGCAAGCCTCTTAGGACACCCTGCAGACAGTGGTCTACATAATTATGGGTATTTAGATGGAGCTTTCTGTGGCAGCAAAGAAGAAAAGCTGCCATCTTCCTGTTGCTAGTCAGCTTCTAACACACAAGACATCATAAATAATAATGGCTGATACTGCTTGTCAGCAGGGGCAGACAAGAGTTTCTGCTTTTGACTCCTAGTGCTTGTGTGGCTGTGAAGTTCAGCCTTTGCAAGGGTCATCTTCCTGTAGAGGAAACAAAGCAACATGAGATTGCTGCTCCTTTGGGGTTCACTTTTCTCTAGCCAGCTTGATACAGGCCACTTCAAGTTTAATTAAAACATTTCAAATTAACTTCTGGCACTTTGTAGTATAAACTGAATTAAAACATCTTAAGAAGCCTTGCACCAGAAAACTGGCAAATTAATGAGTGGGAGAATAGTAGCATTTCTGTATGAAGAAAGGATTCCAGGTGCATTATCTGGTAGTCTTGAGGGCTGCAGGCAGTGAAGTGTTCTCTTTGACTTCATCTCTCAAAAACCTGATCATTGCTTGTTCAAAGTTCTTTTTCTTGACTGATCAAGGAGTGGCAGAATGGGTAATGTTGGAAGGCACCTCAGGATATCACCTAGTCCTAGTGCTTCTCAAAGCAAGGCCAACAGAGAAGGTTGCCTAGGATCTTTCCTAAGACAGAAATACCACCTCTTTTCCTGACACTAGAATAAACCCCAGGATTCCAAAAAGAGAGGAAGAAAGACTTTGTAAGCCTTAACCTTAACCTAAGCTCTCTTTATGAATCTGTGAGTTGGGGAAGTGACTGTCCTTTTCCACTCATTCTGCTGCAGGTCAATACTTTGATGTCCACTCCAAACACAGTGAGCACTACTGATAACACAAACTGTGTCAAAGCTGTTAGCAAGAAATCAATAAACCTCCTTTTGCTTAAGGCCATGAGAGGCACAGAAGTCAAGTGGATAAAACTGAGCACTCAGAAGCCTGTTGAGTAGCATTCTGCTCCCAGTTCATATCAAGTTACTTTAAAAAATGTGCTGCACTGTAGAGTGTTTTGAGATCCTGTGGATAATGCAGTCCTCAGTCCCATTCAGACACACAGGAATTCATGGCAGGTCATGAAGTGCTGTTAAAACTACTTGCATCCCTGAAATCATGATGCATGTGCCAATTTTTTAAACTGTGCTTATTATCAGATTATACAAAATTACATGCAGAGAAAATTACACTTCATTAGTTAATTCAGCATAAATGATGCCAAAGTGCTAGGGAAGATAATTCCTAAAGAATGCTATGGTTGTTATAGTCCAAAAAGCCAATTGAGCCCATCTTCAGTAAGCATTAGAATAAACCTAGAAAAGTTTTGTTTTCATGAATGTGGATACTTTTAATGTCCAATTTATTTGCTCATGTCTTATTTATTGGGCTGTTTCACCAAAGATGCATTATAGTGTCAAAGTACCAAAATTTAATGATTCCTAAGAGAATCATAACTAATTTGTGATACCCTCATGCATCATCTGCTGACAGATGATCCTCTTGAAAAGAAATTCTGTAGCCAAAATCTAATACCAACAACTGTAAACAAAAAAGCTACCATTAACAAGACAAACACTTCAGGAAATTAACAAAAAGAGGAGACACATCATCAAACTGTCCTGGCTTTCTAAAACAATTTTTAAGGGACCTCTATTCCCCACATTTTCATTAAACTAGACTCTGTATAGCTAAACTGTGTGCTAAGGAAGCAATTGGGTGGGTCTGGTTAGGTCAAGGTTAGATAGCTAGATTTATTTTCCTCTAGTTTTTAGTTATTTTTTGTGAGTACTAAATAAAGCACAGCAGCTGCTCCTGAAAGAAAGATTCAGAGGCCTTTTGTCTGTAAGTGGATTTTCAAGAGACAGAGAAGTTTGACATTTTTTAAGGACAAAAAAATGAAGAGGCTGATTTCAGAGTTCAAGTCAGTAGCCTACAGAAATATGTAATGATAGGTACTGAAAAACAAACTGATTACATTTCATAAGCTGGAAAGTGCTTCCACGTGAATTCCTTCTGCTTTGTTGTCAATGGGAGAAATGGAAAGCTACTTCCAAATTTCATCTAACCTACCAGTTGCTCTAAACATGCTTTTGAACAGTCTCAGTGTGGAGCTCACAAAGCAGTTTTGAAAATTATTAACTTCCTGCCTCCTAAAAAATGTAGCTGAGTGGGAAGCAGGCAATTTTCAAGACCCTGCTTTAATTGAGAATGGTCAAATTAAAAAATAGAATAATAGAAGTTCCCTCAACGTCATTTCTTCAGACAGGCACATCCTTGTGATACCAGTATAACCTTTATGCTGAGAGAGAACAGGAGGTCATAATATTAAATAACAGCTAAGTAAATAACATTTGAGTATCTTCCCCCTTTCTC
Organism: Erithacus rubecula; assembly: GCF_903797595.1. Classification (NCBI taxonomy): domain Eukaryota; kingdom Metazoa; phylum Chordata; class Aves; order Passeriformes; family Muscicapidae; genus Erithacus; species Erithacus rubecula. The sequence goes on from NC_136659.1 coordinate 10,807,182, forward strand.
TGTCATACATAAGCATTACTTGAAATGTCATTTCATGTAGTTTCCCACCTGTTTGATCTCACGAGATACTGCTCTAGCAGCCATTTGTGTTATTAGCACCCTAGGATCATTTGGGTTGGAAAGGACTTCAGGAGGTCTCTGGTCCAACCTCCTGCTCGAAGCAGGCCCAGATATGATGAAATCAGATCTAGTTGGGACAGACTCACAGTGACCCATTTTTGAAATCATGATGCCTGGAGCATTGGCAAGGGGCAGGAGCAGGGTGATTAACGGCTGATGGCAACGAGCATTGTGCCTTTAAGCAGAGTGGGTGTTCTAATTCCAGCCAGCATGGACTAAGGAAACTGGTGTTATAGAACCATCATTTGGGGTTAATGTATGATATTTGCAACATCTGAAACCTGTTATTTTTCCTAGCTGAGGTTTATCCTGAAGCTTCATAAACTTTCCATTTTAAATTACAGAGCTTCCTTCTTTAACTATAATAAACTTTTATCTTAAAATGGTGTGTGCCTTTTAATCATTCCAAAGTATTTACTTTAATTAGGTTTTAAAAACCCTGCAGAAGACAGCACTGTTCTTAATTTTGGCTGTGAGAATTTGCTCTGCATTCATCTAGCAGCAGTTCCTAATACCCCTGCTGAACTTCAGCCAAACAGAGCATTTGAGGCAAAGCAAGATGGCATGAATTCAAAAAAGAAACTTGTTTTCATGAAAACATTGGTCCAGTTTCATGGCATTATCTATAATCCACTGGTTTAGTTGAAGAAAAGAGTTTTCATGTTTCTTTCTCTTTAGACATGCAGCATGTGGCATTCTTAGAGTGTGAATGTTTTCCTTGGTTTTCCCATGCATCATTAAAGATTTGAAGTTCAGAAATTCTGAGCATCCCAACCTAGCAAAAACCCCTGGGAGCTGCAAACACTTACCCCTTAGCAAATTTGGTTCAAATGATATATCTAACCAGAAAAAAACAAACAAACAAACAAAAAACAAAACAACAACCCTTGGGATCAGGGAATAAAAAAAGTTGTTATCTGGGGTTGCTGGAACTTCCTACCTGAGGCTATAATAGCTTCCTACCTGAGACTACAACAGCAGCAAAACCAAGACAGCTAAGATTTAAACTGAGGTTATCAGTTGAATTACAGATAACTGAGCAATTCAAAGCAAGCACTATCCCAAGATAAAAACCAAGATGCTTTCTTTCTCTGGCATTTTAAACCAAGGTAGTGAACCTGGCTGAGCCAGTCTGAATTAGTGTAGGCTACAGCAAATTTTACAAGTGTTAGACTTTTCTATCCAAGCCCTCACAATAGTACTGTTACTTTTCTGGTGTGGGGTATTGAAAACAGTCTGAGATGGGAGAGAGGCTATGGGTTAATTCCTGCATCACTTTCTTACTGAACCTGAGGTTCTCATACTGGACTAACTCCTAGTCACAGCCAAAGGTATGGAGATGAGCATGAAGAGGTGTGGGACTGTGTTCTCCTGTTCATTCTGAAGAGACATTCTAGCAGAGAAAAACTGCTACTGCTTTTTCTTTAGGATATTTTCAGTGGGCCAGAATAACTGGAAAGCATTAACTCCTGCACAGCCACTTTGTAGGGATTTGCTGTACAAGCAGACAGCTTCTCCATCTACAGATACTCTGATACAAACAAAAGAGAATGCTGTTTCCTCCAGTTCTTTTTGGGAATGTTGCAAGAAAGGATATCAACAGTGAGGCCTATTGGCTCTCACCCTTCTCCCAGTCAATGCATCTGCAACTTCACAGCTTTGAAAACAGATTTCTTGTAAACTGGACCGAGAACAGGGTTGTCAGTATCAAGCACGTGGATGATGGGATATTTGCTTTGGCTGGGTTATAGACCTTGGCCCTCAAAAGGAGAAAATAGGCATCAAAATACCTTAATTTAAGGACCAACTTGATATAAGGGTCACAGAGTAATTGCATTTCCCTGAAATGCTACTGCTTGAAAAAGAAAGATGCTTGTAATGTAGATTCCTAGGTTTTAGATTGCCCTATATTCAATGGTATGTAAGATTTCTGCATTAGCATTAGTCTCTTTTTCAGTTAGTCTTTGTTCTTGTCTGTGCTCTTAGATGTCAGTTCTGCACAGGAATAATGAGGCTAATAAACCTCACAGATGTATGCTTGCCTAGTGACATTTAAGAATTCCAGAAAGTGAATCATATTATTTATTAATCTGGCCTCTAGTCCTAATTTAGTCTCAGAACAATAGACTCTCTTTTCCACCTAAAATGAGCTAACATAGCCCTTAGATGATATGACTTACAGTAGACTTGTAACTGAAGGGTAAGAAACATCCAAATAAATCACACATTCTGAAAATGCCAACCTGACTTTTTCTTCCAAATTTTGCTGAGTTGGGGTTAAACATGCTCTCACTTCCACTAGTGCAAAGCCTCAGTTTGCACTAGGCTAAGCAATACAAGTACCCACTGAATTTTATACACATAATTTACTTCAGCATGTCAGCATGGGACTGAAATACATAAACTTGCTATGTGCTTAAGCACCTTGCCAGTGCAAGACCCAAAATAAAGCTGCATGCCACTAGGGTCATCACAGACTTTTAAACAGATTTGACCTGATAAATTGCAAAATCAATTGATGGGTTCTGATTGCTTTTCCTATTATATGGATATGCTTCTCTTGCAGTGTGCAAACACCTGAAACTAAATACTTTACCAATAATAAAATTTATACCAATCCCTCAAGAAACTGGCACAGCACATCACTGTTGTCCACATGGAAAGCACAAGCGAGGAAGACTTTTTTGTCAATGACTAGTACCTTGAAACTAACTTAATTCACATCAACCACGCAAAGCCTGAGACAATCATTAACAAAATAGTGCCATCATTTTGTGGTTCCTTTTGTGTTTTTTTCTCAGAATATAAAACAGCACTGAGTTACTCAACAGAAAGGAAAAAAAGAGAAGATGCTGACAACAGTGTGGAAAGAAGCTAAGAGGAGAGTACATTAGTTTTGTTTTATGCTTCTGAGAATTATCAACAGAAGATTCTCAGCTGTAGAAATTAGTTTATTTTTCCTATTTATTATGTAAGTAATCTCAGATTTATCTTCAAAATACTCTTTCAGGTATTTTTTTCTTATTGATCTTTCCTGGAGGAGGCAACTCAAACCAGAATTGGGTCCTCTCCACAAAAAGAATTCACAGAATTCTACATGACAAAAAGTGATGGTTTTTAGTGGCATTACAACATCTTTCAATTCCTCCTTGCAGACATTTACAGGAGTAAAATTGTGTTCACAAGAACATTGCTAGAAAGCAACAGGACTAGGAATGCTCAAGTAATTCCAGGGTTCAGCAGGTAAATGGGCAGGAAGAGGGAATCCTGCAACATGACTTAAGTGATGAGGTTCACCATGAATTTCAGCTACTTTTAATAGTAGCCATTCCAGGAAATTAACAAGTGATTCACAGGCTAAAACACATTTTTTTAAAAAAAATCATGAGGGAAGTTCAAGTAATTAAAATAGTAAAGTCTGCTCTTGGAAACTTCAAGCTGAAGCTACAGCAACTGATGTTTCATTCGTTCCAGCTGAAGCAGGAAAATTCAAAAGGTGAAATGTCATTTGCAGAGTCTTTTTGTAGGATCCTTAACAATTAGAAAATTTTCATAACCCCTGTAACTTCAGGGAACTCCTAGACTTATCTTGCCTTCCACAGAACCATGCAGATTCAGACCGGCTAATCACCTGATCTTACACAGTTGATTCACTGCCAATTTTTATTGTGCTTTTATGAATAATATATAAGCACCTTGAGTTACAGTAGGCACTATTTGCTACACTGAAATAAATAGAAATAATAAGAGCAATTTGGCACTTTTACTATGAAGTAGTACATAATTATAAGTCATCAGGAAATTCTAAGAGAAGCAATTTGGAACAAATGTTGCCTAAACTAATGTTTCATATTTCAACTGCTGGGTCAACAGAAAGAGTTACAAAAGTCATTTATGGTAGCTAATTGAAGCCTATGAAAAATATATTTATACTCAGTGGTGCTCCTCTTTTTCATCTAATGGGCTTACTGATCTATAGACTCACTATTTGATCAGTGCCTCTGGCTCCACAGGCTTCACAGTTTGCAAGCCACAACCTACTAATAAGCACCCTGCTGCCTGTTTGCCAAACAGATCAGTGCTGGCAGGCACCCAAAACTCCAGCCTTTGAAACTTGGAGCTTTTTTGACTTGCCCAACCTATTGTGTGGCAAGAAAGACAATAAACTATGAACCTCATAAATGCTGAGCAATTAAACATAAGTTAGTAATACAGTTGTGGTAATAGAGACTGCTTAACTCAATCCAATATATGCCTCATTTGTTCTATGTGTCATTCCTGCTAAAAGCCAGCCATAAGCAGTTTGTTCAAACCCTAATGGTTGAGATTTCCTTGTAAACAAGATGGTGGCCACCTACTAAGGGAACTCCGTCCTTCAAGTAGCAATAAGATTTTGCTTTCATGCTCAGAAAAAAAAAAAAACATTCTCAAGCTCCCAACCCTCAGGTTTTAGCACACTGAGAGAACTTCCATTGTAGATGGAAGTCCAACCCCATGAGCTGAACACTTCTCCTTTGCTTCTCTAGAGAAAAAGTGATTTACTTATGGAAACAAGTTTTCAGAATCAGCAGCTTTCCTTTAAAACTGATGAGCATCGAATCAGCGTGGTTAATGACTCACTCCAATCTGAGAACAGATCATACAAGAACCAAATTCTGGTGTCACAACTAGACACTGCTCTAAGCACCCAGGAGTGCATTTTTACACAAGTCAGTTCTGCCTTAAGTCAGACCACTGCACAGCTTAGTAAAAAAGTAATACAAAAAATTATCCTCTGATGCTCCAGGGACTGAAAAGTTGTTTAGGGGAAAACACTCATAGAAAAAGTTAATTTATTCTTTATACTTTCCAAGATTCTAAACTCAGTAATAGTTGCGACTCGTGAGTTAAATTCAACATAGGTATTTTGGAGGAACTTCTAGAGGGCAGAAAAAGATAGGAAAATCTTCATGAACTGCTATCCTTCTAAATATACTTTGTGCTTGATAAAAACAAAAATGGAAAAATGAAATACAGTAGAGAGGCAATTCTCCTATATATAACAGCTCAATTTCTAAGCATTGAAGTTATTAGTTTTCAGCAGGATATTGGGTCAGATACTTTTCATATATTTATGAACTATATTTGGTGCCCAGAAAACACCTTTGAAAGGAGAAGGAGCTGCACTGCGTGCTAGCCTCCCTATTTTAAACAAAATCCGTTGAAAATTCTGCTGTCTTCAGACAGGAACAATATGACATACTCTTTGCAAAAGAGCAATTGTTCTTCATTCAGTCCAAAGCCTTCCTTTGGAGACAAATAACTACATTTTTAAAGTACAAAGGCTATCTAAATTCTTATTCATAAACAGAAGATTCATCTAAAATATTTTCAGCATTTGTATATTGACTGTGGTCAAAGAAAAGTTCTCTATCATAGCAGACCTTTATTTAATATATTTGTTCTCTGTCCTGGGTTTTTGGGCTTCTGTATACAACAGTGCACATATCAAACATGTAACTCTAGGATGAGAGGCCGTTTTGTTTCAGCAATGTCCCCCTATGGGAAAGTAAGGGGTATAAACCTTAGAGCACAGGTTTTTTCTCCTGGCTTATACTGCAAATCCTATTAGCCAAAAAGCCAAAATGACCTGCTCATTTATACACATCCTCAAAGTACACATCATCTGGGGAGCTCCTGGACTGGAATAGAAGATGATATGCCTGTGTGTGTTGGCAGAACAACAGTTTATCACATAAGCTCACAGCTCCATAGAGATCATTCATTCTACCATTGTATTTCAAATGCTAACCCAGAGAGGCCCCTGCAGGGATGGGGAGGGTGGTGCACATCCCAGTTCACTCCATTTCAATGCCTCCTTCATAAAGGTCAACAGTGCCATTTACAGGGGAGGTTTTAGAGGTATGCACATTACTGCTAAGAAAAGGACAGAAGCTATCCAACTACAAATACTTATTAACCAGTTCTATCTGGTACTAATCCTGGTTGGACACAAACCTGTAACATACAGCAGAAATAATACAATGCAGTATCAACCCCCAGAGACCTTGCACCCTCCCTGAAATCTCTGAGTTTGGATATTGCTGATCTAAGTTTTCTTCACAGTACCAGTAGCCTTATTTTGATAGAAAGCAAAATTATCTGTAATGCCTTCATGTCTCACATGAAGCAATCTATCCATAATGTTAATTGCTTGGATTTTACTCTGCCAGCAGTCCAGTCACTAGAGAAAAACAAGTAATCAATTTCCTTATTTGAAAGCCAGAAGCATATAATGTTTATTAATAGAGAGCATGGTTTACATAGATTTTACTGTTATTGACCATAAAATGCTGTATACTATAAGCAAGGGTAAAATTTCTAACTAATTAGCCCGTGAAGATCATATTTAATGGAGTATATAAACTTAGGCTCTTTACAAATCTTTAGGGTCTTATTCATTAAGCGTATGCACATGAAGTCTTTATGCTGAAACAGGATTTTGATACAATACAAGGTTAAATAATCCACCTTGAGATACACAAAAGAGTAGAGGTTAGGTGTTCCAGTTCTTTTAGCCTGTAAGAAATTAATCAAGTGAAATATGATGCACCTTTCTTAGCAAAGGAACTCTAAATACATGCAGAGGAAAAAAGCTGTAATCACCCAGATATTTTTAAAATGTTGTCAGCAGGGGGGAAAATAAAGTGTTTGCAATATCCACTTTTATCTCCTGGTGCCCTGATTCAGAATACAGTTTGTTAACTCTTACAAGAAAAGCCCCTGCACTTGTTTTGCCTGGATCATCTATTATCACTATGCAGGCTCACAGCCTGGCTGTACTGATGACCTAATGATTTGAACTTCCTTTCACAGTTCTCCTCTCAGCAAAACAAGCCAGCATACACAGAAGCATCACTGACATCAGTGTGACTTGTGCATAAATTTACAAGCATTTTGTTCAAGTAAAATTATGTGGTAAAATGACTAAATCTGACATGAGCCCAGTCCATTGGGACAGAATTTAGTCATGGGCAACTAGGTGAGGAACAGCAAACAGCTAATAATTCTGCACTTGGTGCAGTCCTTAGTCAAAACTTCAAGCAAATTCCCTTAAGCCTTAGGCCATAATATAATTACACAAGTACTTGCCCATTTTAGTCCAAATCTTGCATCTGACTCAGTCCTAGATCCAAAGGCAAACTGATGTCCTTGAGATTTCCTAATAACTTAGATCCTCGGGACCAGTGTGCCTTGACCTGCATGGAAACCTAATTTGTATAAGCTGTGACTTCTGTAGCATTTCATTCAGAAAATGCTCAGTTTGGATCTTTTTTTTTTTTTCATTTTGTTCCATTTTTATTTCAAAATACCTGTATATAGAAGGCTGCAAGTGTCATAATAACTAAGGTGTAGCAACCAATCTTCTGAGAAAAGTGTTACTATTGGGAGACAACAAATAAGTTGTTGCAGAGACACTATAATGCCAAAGTTATTGAGAATTAAGGATTTGATTTGGTATAATACCAGAATATAACTAAATTCTGGTTTTAAACTTAACAACTGTATTTGTGTCACCTTTTGGACTTCTCCCGTTTATACTGAAATCCTTAAATTAAATGTGTTCCCACTTGTTTAGGTTGATGCTGCCCTCTTCTGAACATAGAAGATCATGACATTCACTACCCAGAAACTTCAGGATACTCAGAAAGAAGGTGGTCAGTTATACAGCAACCTCCAAATAAGAAAAAAAACCAAAAAACTTTTCCTTTTTAATGCCACATACTTTTCTTTTTAATCTCACATAAATTTAATTATTATTTATTAGAAAGGATTAGGCTACAATACTGGTTTTGGTCCAATTTGCAGCCAGAATGTCAACCTTTGAAACATCCAGAATCTGAGTTTCTCATTCACCCAGCACAAGAATTTAAGCTGAAACAAACTTGCATGAATGTGAATAATTCGAGAGTGCCTAACTCAAAGTTTTAGAGGATTCTTTCCTCATCCCAAATTGACACTATTCCTTCTTTAGAGGCCCGTGACCACTCAAAATACATCATTGCATTTTAAGAAGTAATTGTTAATTGTCTGTCATTCTGCCCTGAAAAGGTACTATGAAGGTTTTATTTCTGTGTTCACACCCTCCAAGGTTTGCTTTGGGTTTCATATACAAATAAACTAATAATATGCAAAGTCACCAAGGTTCTTATGCCCTGGGATATATAGTTGTGGGAGCTATTCATAAAGCACACAAATGTTTTTATTTTGGTGGACTCAGCCTCACCAATCCCACATAATCCCAATGCTTTCTGATCTCTTTGGAGCAGTTTCTTCACAGCAAGCACTTGGAGGAGCAGACCTCAACACTGCCAGCAATGGAATATTGTACTTTGAGGGCAGTAAAACAGCTCAGTGCAGTTCACCTAATCAAATGCCTGCCCAGAGCAGTAAAGATAAAAAGGAGATAGTCTTGCTTAAAAATGCTCTTATTTTACTAGTCCTAAGGTATTATCATGTTAAATGTGTTAATATCCCCCGTTTGCCCCACATCACAAAATCGGTTCTTGAGCAATGCAGTCAAATATGTCAGCACTTTCTGCTGTTCTACATCAATTGAAAAATGAAACTTTACTTCTAATTGTCTTTACTATTTTTTCTAATTAAATATTATTTGAAGATGAGACATTATTTGCTTCCTTCAGAATTCAAGTTTATCATGACATATCTAGTGATAACTGATATAAATCCTTGAGGACCACTGCAATGCTAACAAGTATTAAAATCAAACAGTACGAAGTTGCTTTTGGGGATTAAAAAACAAAGAATAATTACAATTCTTTGATGCTTTGTCTGCATTCAAATAACCATTTATGGTTAGCCATTTATTGTTAACCATTTCCAGACAGAAATTTGTTGAAATAATGCAGAAGAGAATTTCTTACCCAAAGAAATGCAGCAGAGATCTGAAATTGTTCTGCTATCTGATATGAGAAATAAAGGAAGGTGAGAATGGTTTCTTCACTTCTTATCCATGGAGTTAAATGTGGGACCACACAGGCTGCTATAATAAAAGCCACCTGATACCTGGCCTAAGGCAGTGATTATTAATATGTTAAAGCTCCTTGCCCAAGCAGTAACTTTGTAATAAAGACAGCAGCACATCACTGGAAGTCAAAAGGGCTGACCCATTAGGCAGAGAATGTGGACTGCAGAGCCTGCATTTCTCACATGTGTTCTGGCATAGCCTGTCTTAACAATGATGCCAGACTTGGGTCAGAGCCATTTATTTCCTTTATAATTCCTCCTATTATAAGTCTCAACAGGACTGAAAGATCACTATTAATATTCAAGACTGATTTGCAAGCCACCTTCAGTGTTTGATGCCTAGTTTCTATTCATCTCAGTGGGATTTGAATTCACGAATACTTCAAGTAGCACTGGGAATCTCAGCCCAAATCTCTGGCCTCGTTTTGGGACCATTTAAAACTTCCATCCTCTCCAAAGAGACTTTGATTTGGATTTATAATTAATCCCACTACATGGGTCAAATTACACTGGCAATTTCTCACCCATTTCCCTATATTTCCTCAAGTTCATCAAACCAGGTCTTTAAACTGATGGTGAATTATTTAACCACACACCAGAGCCCACATACCACAGGGGCTTCAATTGCTTCTATTTGTGTTCTGAATACACCCACAGCAGCTGTTAAAGTGTGAATAAAGATTTCCACAGAGAGCTTCTTTGCTTTCCTGTACAAAGCAAAAGCTGGAAGAATGCAAACAAACTGGGTGTTCTGTGATTTGTACATCTCAACCTTAAGAGTGATAACAATCACCATTGGAAGAATTGCATCACCAGGGAATGCCATGATCCTACAAATCCCTTTGAGGAGCCACACTGAGCACCTGAAAAGCAGTCAGATCAAAGGAACAAGGCTTTTCCATGAAAAGAGCAATGTCAGTCAACATTTTCAAAATATGGTTTTGCCCATCATGTTTCAGTAGCATAAAAATTTCTTGTAAAGATGACTTGATGTAGAACTGCTATTTTTTTTCATATATTACATGAAAACGGAATAAATTTACTCAAAACTCAAATTTATTCAAAACTGCTTTGCAAATATATTTTAAAAGCCTACTGTAGTTAAGGAATAATATATAAAATTAAGAAAGTTTAATAAAAACACGAAGTTAAAACAGTGCAAAATTTAAAAAAATAAAGCAGGCAGACATTAAACAAGGTGATAAAAGGTACAGACTAAAAGTGAAGTTTTGTCTCTACAGAGATGAAGAGCCAGTTTCATCAATGATTGCAATGAAGGCAAGATTTCCTCAAGTTGATATATAAATCTCATTATCATCTCTGGTCCTAGTACCATACAGACCTAGATCCAAAAATGAGCAGTGAAAAATGCATCCTTGGTCCTTGCCACCCCACCCATGCGAAAATAACTTCATAAAAGTCATTTTACAAAGTCATAAAAAGGAAGCCTCCTGAGGCTCCCAAGGCCATTTCCCACTCCACCAGTATCTGTCAGTCCTTCTCTCTACCTCCTTGTTTTTATGAAAGCAGACTGGCAGCAGGAGTCAGAGGGAATTTACCACTTCCTTTCATGGAAACAAAGTTCCGTCTCCAGCCCCCTCATTGCCTGTCAAGTTTTCAAAGAAGTGTTGCTAGAGGCAGGAATACTTTAAAAAAGCCCAGCAGATTTCCAAAGTCAGCTTTAAAAGTGTCCTTTTAAGAGTTTCCCTGAGGTGTTTACAGCTTATATTGCTCAATTAGCTATTTTATATTGCAGTATTTTCTTCAAAAGCAATCTTTGACTAATTGTAAATTCTTGGAAATAAGCTTCAGATTTTAAAAGTCCTATTTTTACAGCTGCAATAAATTCCTCCAGGGCACATGACTAAACTTCAACACTCACCCCACCATCATGATGGGTGTCTCCAAATAATTAGCTGTACCTAGTAACAAGCTGATATTAGCACCTGTTCTCACAAAATGGATTTTAATAGAAATGGGGCCAAGCTGAATGCATCTGGTGAAGTTCAGTTCTGAGAGCTGGCTGAGTCCCTCATAAACATGGGAAGGTTTTATAAAACCTTGGTGTTCACAGATCGCAGGGTTTAGTGGTTCTGTCACTGAGCTTCAGTTAACAAACTACTTGCATGAACAGCCCAAAGGACATTTCATCCTCTGTATGCACTGGACAGGTAAGCATGAATGCCATAAAACTGGAGGTAGCTGAAGTTCTGAATCTTTTAAAGCAGACAGCTCCAGCACCTACCTTTTGGGATAAATGTTTCCAGGTAGAGTTCAGTTTTGAAAGAATCCTGTTGATTTTCTACATGGTGCTTTTACTTGACAAAAATTTTATAATGTCTCAATTAGAAAGTAACATTCTTCCTATAATCACTAGTGTTACAACAATAGGCAAATATAATGCATATTGCAGGTCTATGTTAATCTGAAACAGCCTAATTTAGTTTGCATAAAGAAAACTTTTCCACCTTCCTTTTTTCTGCTCACATAAAAAAAAAAATAGTTATGTTCACAGAGTTAAACATTTGCCTTGAGTGAAATTATTTCTTAATACTTCCATATTTCATGATTTGGAGTAACAACAGATCACTTTTGCTTATGCTGGTTGGTTTCCATTTTGATATGCATGTTCTGTATTACCCAGACTATACTTCATATGCTGTCCTCACTGAGCTCACACAAATGAGAAGTCAACACCCTTCAGCCTGAGCTGCATGGCAGAACTGGGGCTCCCATTCAGTGCAGCAGGCAAATACATCCTGAACTTTGAAGCCAAGGACACTCACACTGAACACAGCTCAATTATTCCCAGAGTTTCCTCTTGCTCTGTGTATTGTAAAGTCAGATTTGTGCTACACCTCTGCTGATCAACTGACACTGCACAAACATCTGAGCCCTCTGAGTGATGTCTGCTATCAGGGTGAAATAAAATGTTTATCTAAATCAATTATAAACATTCAGGATACAACTCTAGCTGTAAGAGGTCTATTAAAATTAATAAACCCAGATTCATTATAGGGCAAATTTCCCAGATAAGACCAAAAATAATTTGATTAATAGTACTGTGGCACAGTAAAGTATTTACATGATGAAATATTAATACTCTTCTAAAGAAAAAAGAATATGTAGAAATGAGGCAAGCCATGAGCATGAGGTAATAATCTGTGTTTTCTAAAGTCTGGGATTCAGGGTGGCCCCCATAACTAGTGTATGAAAAGCCAGAGCAGTGCAACTGACAGATGAACATAAAACCTGAAACAGGTTTATGCTAGCCTATCCTAGTCCCCTTCATAAAATCCCTTTTTTCATTAATTATGTGACTAACATTAAGAAAAATTTTGAATCACTCACCAATAAAATACCAATTTCCCAGAATCCAGAATTTTTTAAAGTGCTGAAGAGGTTAGCTATGAATTTCACATTAAGTAGATATATTTATGCAAGCCTCCCCACTAATGTTCTGTGATGCTCTTTTCTGCAGTAGAGAAGACTAATTCCACGTGTTTTGGTCTGGAAGAAGACAAAATAAATAATCAAGAATCTTGCTCCTTCTGCTCTTGAAAACTCCCAAGTGCTGAACCACATGAACAGAGCACCACAATCACTCAAACACGCACCAAGAGGAGAAAGTAATGCTTTGCTTCTCAACTCATGTTAACCTGCATAGATCCAATATACCAGAAAAAACTCACATTGATTTTTGCCAACTGAAAATCTGCTCTGAACCTTAAAGTAGGTTGAGAACATGGCTGAATGTCAGATGCCTTCAATTTAAGGTACCTACCATTGTCCAGCTAAGCTCTTTATTAGAAAGCTCTATTCCTTGAGTAATTGAACACTGTTTTATAAAGCTGATATATATAGAGAGGTTGTCCAAAGCATGAGCTTTGTGTTTGGAGTGATCTAAATATATTAGCCAACTTAATATCAATGGTTAAAAAGCATGGAATCTCCCTGAAGGTAAAGAACACCTTCTTAATGAAAAAAAAAACCTTGCAATAATCTTAGATCCATCTTCAATTTAGACCTTGTATTTTCCCCTGTTGTTAGAGTTTCAATCACCTTTCCTGTGAGCTCTGGGTTTCAATTTACAGAGCATTAGCCCTAGGCTCCTCATCACCATCTTCAGGTCCACTGGGACATGCATTCCAAAATACTGAGCAGTTGCAAGAATAAATCAAAATTAACAAATCCTGAGTGACAAACAAAGCAGACCAGTTGCTTAAGGAAATTGGGGGTTTCCTCAAAATTTAAGAGTGTCATGTAGATTCAAAGCCATAGAGGCCAAAACAGTCTAAAGATGCAGACAAGAAACTGTCCCTAACAGAGAAGAATATCTACCAGTTAATTCAGATAAGCAGCCTACAAGTCAGGGAAGGCTAAAATATCTGAAAAACAAAAGTATCCAGATGTAGGTATCAAAATCATGGGTATGAAGAGATTCTATGCATTTCTGTAGCTGTTATTACCACAACAAAGTGCAGATAATATGTTTTATAGTAGGAAAGAAGTAAAAAAGAATCACAAGGGACATTGCAAACAAAGGTGATTAGGTCACAGCTGGCTTCTCTCTGCAAGCAGCCTTCTTAAAACAAAGGTGAACACCCATAGAAAAGCCTTACTTCCCCTGTTTGATGTCTCACTCCTTGTTAACCTGTTTTCCAGTCCAGCATACCAGTCCAAGTACTCAAAAGAGAATTTGCAGTGTGCTCCTTGGCAATGACTGCTCATGGCAGCTGCAAAGCTTGTAGTCAGTGAATTTTGCAGCTGGTCTGGTAGCAGTTGGCAAAAACCTGGTGTCCAGATGGACACTAAATTTGCATTATTTATGATGTTTCAAAAGTGAATAAACCTATATGAAAGTGACTTCTAAGGACATTTTTAGGGACTTCTTTCTGACAGTTCTGAAGTCACTTTCATCCATGCTTAGATGCTGAAAGCTTTACTGCCCTAAGGAAAAAGCTCTACAGCTCTAGATCACTGTTAGCCCTTATATAACACATGTGGAAGAACAGGTAAATCCTGTACTATTCTACAGATTATGACCTACAAGTTAACAGACCCATTTACAGCTATGGTGCTTGTTTTCAACAGCATATATTGTACAAGGATCTGGCCTGCTGAAGTTTTCCTACTTGCAGTGTGAAAGAATGGAGAAGAAGCAGGCTACAATTAGTAGTTTTCAAATTAAAAGGTAAACAGTCCCTAGGAGGGCAAGCCACTAGGACATGCATCCTGATTTTGGCTGCAAGAGAGTTAATTTTCTTAGCTGGCACGGAGCTGTATTTTGAACTCAGTAGGGCAATAACACTGATAACACACGGATGTTTTGGTTGTTGCTAGGTAGTTCTTACCCAAATCAAGGCCACTTCAGTTCCCCACGCTCTGCCTGTGAGGAGATGTGCAAGAAGCTGGGAGGGAGCATGGCTGAGACAACTGACTGGCCAGAGGAATATTCCATATCATAGAACACCATGCCTGGCATAGAAACTGTGGGGGTTGGCTAAGAGGGTCTGATCACTGCTCAGGGATGGGCTGAGCATCATCCAGCAGGTGGTAACCAACTGTGCCGGGCATCACTTATTTCTTTGGGGTTTTATTCTCTCTCTCCTTTTCATTGCTATTATTATTATGATTAGAATAGTTTTGTTTTGTTTCAGGTATTAAATTTCATGTAACCCACAAGTTGTACGTTTTTCCTGATTCACCTCCCCGTGGTGGGTGGCCACTGTTTGCATAGCACTTAGTTGCCAGCTGAGGTTAAACCAGCAGAGGCCAGTGCCTGATGGACTGTGTGACAGAAGAGCTACATTTCACCAGGCAATACAAACAGGTTCCCTAGAGTGTTCCCATCTCTCAGCCAACTTTGAAAATTACCCTTTATCACACAGATGGTAAGACCCACAATGTCCTTTGCCCTTCAGAATTCATAGAAAACATAAACTCTTCATGTTGAAAGTCCTTCAGCTGTTTAAAACTGGGACAAAATATGGGAATGGAGAATGACCAGATAAGTCTTTTTTTAAACAACTTGAACAGAGAAATAAGAGCTTTTGTTTTGAAATTGATGGCCTTTAAAAAGAAGGCAAAAAGAAGGTAAAAAGGTAATATTCATTTATATCTTCAGCTCTCAGCATTTTAGGACTGTCATTATACAATCCAGTTTATGAATACAGGCTTTCAAAAATCTGAACTGAAACAGGCCACTGGGAGATCACTTTTGTTGCTTCAGAATGACAAATCAAGATTTCCTTAGGCCCAAGCAGTAGAACAGCCACACGCACTAGCTCTTTCTGAAGCTACTGTCAGATTAGACATTGATACTGCTCCAGTGCCTTCTCAATACCAGCTATGAGTACATCATCATTTGTGTCATTTTTATTCTCTCCTCACCCTGCTGAGGAGACAAAGCATACTAATAAGACTTTCAAGCATGTGAACCAGCCATGTAGAGTACACCACCACAAAACTCCCTAATATTCTGACAGCATAAGCAGCCCATGGTATTTTAGCACTTCAAGGTCGCTCGCCTTACAAATTACTCATTCCTACATTCCACATCATTAAACACCTGATTCTGTTCACTGAAAAGAGCACAGGCTTCACTGGGAGAAAAATTATTAAATCAGCCATGACAGCTTTGCTATAGACTTGCTTATTCAGTATAAATAGAGTGCCAGTCACAAGTCCAGCAGGATATAGTTGACCAACACATCTTAAGCAGTGGCTGTTAATCACAGTTAAATGGCTGCTCGCTGGAGATGACAGTTCCAGTCTATCAACAAGGCACTTCAGAGGCACATGGTGCTGAAGGCACTGCTGTCTGTAGCATATCACCACTGATTCTACAGCCAGCAACAATTATTCCTATCTTCACATTACTGAACTGTGCAGGAACACAGAAATAGCTTGAAAATGTTTAATAATTATGGTTTTGTGCACTGAAGGATGCAACACTGGCTTGCTGTTAAGCTTCCATTTGGAAAAATAATGCTGTAAATACAAAATGTGTACTGGAAAGCAAAACTTTGTTACAGTAGCACAAAGGAAGAAAAGGACAAGGAGATTTTAAGAATCCATTAAAACCAAATACCCAGAATTAAGAATTTGCAACAAGTTTCTAACCCTTCCAAGATACTAAAGTTCATGACCCAAAGCCTTCTGCAGACAACTGTTACTTCTTCAAGCTCCGTGGCTTTGGATCATGCCTCAAATCCAGACTCCAGTGGCTTTCCCTTAAAACAGAGCTTTGCCTTCATGTACAAAAGGGCATTGCAGTCTAACATGAGTAGAGGCAAACCCCTTAAAAAACACCAGATTGCTCACTCTACTGTCACATCCTTACTGAGAAATTCCTGCAAAAACACATTGCCACTCTGGGACATGTGCAACAGCAGAGAAGTTAAGACTGCTGTTCTCATGCTATCTAATGATAGTGTTTCCTTACAGAATAAAAATTGTTTTCAAACTTTAATGTACGGTATAATATTGAGCAAGAGCAACTGAAAAATGGATCCAAAATTTGAATTGTGAACAAAGGCATAGGACAAGCAAAGCATGAAAAATGAGAAAAAGAAAGAGCCCTAGAGAAAAGTGTATTCTCAATAACCACTCATGTCATGATTCTGAAGAGGGAAAAAAATTTCCTGAGGTGGTAGAGGTGAAAGAGGGTTTCACAGAATCACTGTTTTAGAAGAGACCAAGATGGAGCCCAACCCACACCCTAACATCTCAACTAAACCATGGCACTCAGTGCCACATCCAGTGTTTTTTTAAACACATCCAGGGATGGTGACTTCACCACCTCCCAGGCAGACCATTCCACTACTTCATTATTCTTTCAGTGAAAAACTTTTTCCCAATATCCAACTAATATTCCCCTTGGCACAGCTTAAGATTGTGTCCTCTCGTTCTGTCAGGTCCTGCCTGGAAAAAGAGACCAACTTCCACCTAACTACAATCACCTTTTTTTTGGACAAAATGGCATGACATCACATTGAAAACAAGGTCTTCAGCTACATCTCATCTGCATCAGCTTTGTGCTGCAGTATCAGCTGCCCTTCAACAGTCTGTATAAATACAGGAGTACATGTTTTTTCATTTGGATTAAGAAAATTCTACTGGATGACTGCAGAAACATGGTCTTATATTTCAAAATTAAACTGTAAGCAGAGTTTACACATAAGAATGCCCTTATTGTAAATGCATCAATTGTCACTCTCTTAACACATGGTTTACATTTGGCACAGCAACAATAAAAAAGTGTTTACAAAATGGATTGGAGCCAACAGATGGCTCCTCCAAGCCATCAGTATCAGAATCATACTCAGTTCCCACTCCTTCCCAGGAAAAGTCTGGGAAAACAGACTAGGATGATGCCTAAGTACATACACATGGTGACTTACATCTGATTTTGTATGTATGTGCATACATAGGCACATGTGTACGTCTATATGAGTATAATCATGTACACATGAGCATTATACAGTACACAGGTATCTGGGCTCTTCAGCTCTCTAGGAGCCTCCCAAAACCAAACCTAATGCAAAGAGTTTTTCTCTGTTCAGTAGAGTAATTTTATTAAAAGACAATGTCATTTTGAGAAGATGTCTTGTAACTACATATTCTAGTTTGTGCTAACAGAGTATTCCACTGTAACAGACCAGTTTTGTTGTTTCAGATCTTGGCTGAAGGCCTGCCAGGGCAGGGACTGCAACACCAGCTATGCTTAGGCTAAGCTGGGGGAAGCTGCTAAGCCATTCTCTGAAAAAGGTCAGCAAGAGGCACTTCTGAGATGCATGGCAAAAACAGAGGCCACATGATAGAAGTACAGTTTTGAGCTGGTGACTGCCACTTCCCATGCTTCAGAAAAAGGATTTCTCTCTCTGTCATTATCATGGGAAAATTTCTTGATTCTGACAGAAAAAAACAGCTTTTATTCTAAAAAAAAATCAGTAGTTGAATTGCCCCTTTTTTGGGGCACTGATCATCACTCAATACTAGAAAAGACGCATGTGCCTTATTTGTAAAGTAAATATTGTCAGACTAGACTTGTTGAGATGACTACTACATGCTTCCAGCTGGAGCCCATTTCTCTCCTAAATGCCATCAATGAAAAAAAGACCCATTCTTTACATGTGATTCTTGCTAGAGTAATGTACATATGGTTCTCTCAAAATTGTTCCTTGCTTGTTTATTTTTATATCCCTGATATTTACAACATTACACATCTGTACCACAAGCCTCTAGAAAAACATTGTGTGCACTGCAGATAACTTTTACAGATAAAATGCATATTAACTCCAAAAAGCCCAACAACAAACAAGTTTAGAAATAGGCAGGTATGCAGGGTTTCTATTTCAGACCTTACAAAGGGTTTCTATTTTTAAACTTTCAAAGGTCAATCACAACTGCACTGTCACCCATAAAAAGCACAATGAACAGTTGATATTGACATGAAAGTAGTCAACATTCTCCAACCACAGTGGAAATGAACAGCAGAGCTATTCCCTTAACTAACAGGTATCCAATTCAGTGGGCTCCAGTGAACTAGAAAGTTTTGTCATTTGATTGGTGTTGCACCAGTTTTAATTACTTCGAAGGATATTGGAAAAATATGGCCAATGAAAGTACAGTGCACAATGCTTGTAGTACACCATGTATGATTGCTTACACGCCACCCTCAGCAAATACAAAGAAAAATCCAGAACTTCTATTTGCTTTTACACTTTTCAGAGGTCAAGAAAAATTTAATTTTGCTAGTGAGGAGCAATTAGATTATTAAGGTGACAGCATAACACGCCTTCAATGGGCTCTGACCTGCTATATCAAAATGCAATTGTTGCAGCATTGAACTGAACTGTCAGTTATTGTATGTATTTATTGCAAACTCATTTTGAGGTGATTTATCTGTGTCTCAAGAGCAGCATGAATACTGTTTTATCATCATACCATCTTCTGAGGAGGTTATTGATTATACAAGTGACTCAAAAATTGGCCATATCACTGTTTTCACATGATGAAAGCAACTCCTCATTCATGCTACCAACTCTAATTTCTCCAGCTCTTTTTATTCCAGGATCAGCCAGTTCACTCTATCTAAAGATAGTAAATCTGTTCAGAGAGAGCTACGTGCATAAACAGTTGGTTAGAAATAGAGCAAGGGAGAGAGAAATGATTGGAATGATTAGATGGTTGGAATGAGAGTATAATTACCTCTGAGCAGCAGCAATGCTTCTTGTCAGCTTAAGCAGTTTGTGGAATTACAAAGTTACTTTGCAAGTTGAAGATGTTTTTAGTACTTTGAGAAGCCAGGAAAGCTTTGTTCAAACCAGTGTAACAGATTAACAGCATGGCTATATACTTTGGAAGAATGAATGTCCTTCTGGCAGTAATTGTTTGTAATTAGAAAACCTGTCTATCTGATAATTGTTATCCAGTTATCTGCTCTTGGACACAATTATACAAAGCCAATGTCCAGGTTTCAGCACACAACTGGGGATTCCAATTCATATACTTAGACTGATTAACTGGCATGAATCCCACCAGCCCCACTGCCAAGGTTACCTCAGTGAAACCTCCTTCATCCTGAGCAGTTCACTGTGTTCCATCCAATAACTCAAATTATATCAGCATCTTCTTAGTCAGAAACCAAACATTAAAAATTGAAAAGCTCTCAGGTCTACAATTTAAATGACCACCTTATTTGAAGTGTCATGGGCTTTGAACCCTCAATGACTGCAAAATGTGCATGATCTGAAAAATAACACTAATGCAAACCTAATGCTGCCCTTGCAGAGTTCCTTGAGGAATTCAATGTGAAATAGTCCAAGAATAAAGAAACCTACATTTAAATTTCATTAAAAATTAAGCATCATAACAGAACCAACAGCAAAACAGCATTAACTAAAGGCACCATTTCTGAGCATATGATGAAGTAATAGTTTTTGCTGAAGGAGGTATGCTTAAATATTTGTATGCATACTCATATGCTTTGTATTTATACATATACATAAACCTGAAAGTTCTACTTATATTACACCATGCCTTTCATTATATTACACATTTCTAAGTATGCAGCCTTGCTTATGGAAAAGTGTTGAGAAACTGCATTATGTTTTATTTTTACATTGCATCAGATAAGTATATATTTACTACTGGTAGTCACTAATATATATCCTATAACTGCCTTAGTAACAGCATCCTTAGGGAAGCCATAAGGCTTATGTTAGTCATGTAGTACAGCAAATAGATTATTGAAATAATATAGTTTATTTCCCTTCATGAAAAGCAGTTGAAATTACATGAAAATAGGATCATGTAATTAGAAGGAAAAAAAAAAAAAAAGGCACAAATTTTTACAAACATTAAGTTTTGAAATGTCACAAGAGATGCTGGAACAGTTATTCTACATTTACAGAATTTGTTCTAGGTGTGAAGGAATTGATTCACTACTACATTATATGAAGGTGAACTGAAGGCTGCATTTTAAAGTAGTTTAGAAACAGTTATGAATATTGAAGTATCATGGTGATTGCCATTAAAAAAAACCACCTCCAAACTCAGCATACAGTATCCTACACACAACGCTGTTGTCTGTTTCAATTCACATAATTCTGTTGTCTGTTTCAATCCACATAAATTTCAATACTTTTCAATGTATGATAACATCAAAAAATATACAGAAAAGATATGTGACCACTTTACTGCACAACATTGAAGCTGTTAGAAGCAAAGTTTGTATTTATTTCAAATATATATAGATTGCACAAAACCATAAGGCTTACATTTTTTTTCCAGCAAACAGACTCATGGAACACAATACCATTTTAAGCTGATATTGAGAAAAGATATAGGAAAGCTTTTATTTTTTTCTTTTAAGCTGAAGACTTTTAAGCTTTGAACCCCTCTGGAAATCCTTGTGGATTTTAAATTTGGTATTTTACTTTAAGACCAAGAGCCTAGATTTGTTGGTAAAAAGCTAGGGCTCGATCCACTGTGCCCAATGTGAGCAGGAGAGAGGCTTTCCCTAAAAGCAGAAAGTCTGATTTCCACATGCTGCAGGCTTCCACCTTTTGCCAGCAGGTGGCAAGGAGACGAAGGCAGGATTGCTAAACCCGTGCGACTCACACGAGGAGTCGCCGCCTTCTGATGTAACCAAAGGAGAGGCAGCTCCGTGAGTGCTGAGATCCCAGAATAATGACATTTTCTAGATTTACTAAATGCTGAGAAGCTGAAAGCAATTACAGTTGCATCTAGCTCTACAAACCAATCTATAAAATGACTGCCAGAGCAAGCAAGGGTTTCGTACTGCAGCCTGCATTGCTGTTGCAATTGAACAATTGCTACTCAGCTCCAGAAAGGACACAACGAATGAGTAAAATGAGAAGCAGGAAACCCTAACTTTTAGCATTTTAATGTAGTCTAACATAGGTAAAAATATTTCAGAGTCTGTCCCAATATTCATTTGCAAAGATACAAAAGAGGAGGCATTGAAGTCAATTCAATACAGAAGTGGAACAAGGATAGGTAAATAAAAATACAGGTGACAAAACAGAAGCCAAACTTTGAGTTAAAGGAAAAAAATTACCAAAGAATCCTCACTGAACATGTCTAAGTGCTTACTCCTAGAATGTGGAATTTTATATTAAATCCATGTCCATGAGTTCCTATTTTAACTAAAACATAAGAGAGGATTAATTGTCATTGTAAAATAGAGACCTGTTCTAAAACAAAAACAAAAAATAACTCTCTATTGCTACTGAAAACTTTAAGATATTTCTTACTAATAATTTTGGGGAATTATTTCACTAAAGAACTCTAAAATACAAAGTTTCTGGTGTAGAGGACTATCTCCCCACCTATTCTTCCACTCCCCAGAACCACAGTGTACTGTACCAAAAGACTAATTTCAAGACCCCTGCTATCAGCATTGTTCTGTAAGGTACAACGAATTGAGGACAAACCCAAAAAAAGCCTTTCCAAAAAGTAAATTATATTGGGTTTCAGATGATTTGTCAGATCTTACCTGCAAATGGAATGGAAAAACCAAGAGAGGGTGAAATGATGAACTTCCCTCCAAATAGACACTAAAGAGCCACTTGCAGTGTCTTTCTTATTCTGTACTGAATAAGTCAGGTAGTGCAGTGAAAAACAACACTTTGAGTAGTGACCCAGGTCTGATCTCACTGCACAAATCTGTAAAGCAGAAATCATTCTAGTTGCACTACTGAAGCATTGGAAAGAGTTCTACAATGCCATTATGCATAACAATGTGCAATGTGTGGATGAGACTTAAATATCTACAAATGAAAAGAAAGATTCATCAGAGAAAATCTGACCACCTTTAAACTGAATAACAATAGAAGGAGTGCCTATATGCAAGGTTTATTATAACACAGCCTCTTACTACAATTCAGCATTAAAATAAGATGTTTAAGCTGGGCATATATTCTTCTTCCAATACTTCCTCTTAGAAAAACTTTAAATTCTTGCACTTCAAGCTAGATGCACTATCCTCACAGGCCATAGTATTCAAAGTAATCAGCATATAGAAAGAATTCAAATATGACTGGCATTCCACTTACTTCTTAAACCCTTGATTTCTTCCATAATGCTCAAGCATTGTTTGTGCAAACAATTTGCTGCAACAATAGCAAACAGATCCATGTTTAATTGAGACACTGTCATTATATTTCCTTTAAACTCTGCAAAACTGCTCCAACTTGGTCTAATCCACATGAAATATTCTAATGACTTCATAAAGTACAGGGCTGCACAGAGCTTTTAATCTTTATTCCTTACTCCACAAACCTCAAAATTAGTAGTCAGAGTAATAGGTAGAGTTGCAAAGCTGGGTGCACCTGATCCTATGCTGATAAGATACAAATGAGAAACAGAAGAACCTTTCCTGAAGGAGAAGAAATTATTCTATATTATATGGAATACACAGTGATCTTTTCTACCACAAAGTTTTCTGCTTTAAGACAAGTTAGCCTTGCAAGTACTACCACAAACAGAGTTCAATATCAAAATACAGTAAAATTTCAAGCAAAATCAGATAGCATATGAAAATAAGTGTTTGCTTTCATCCACATAAGGTAGAAAATAAATTTGCAGCTGTTTGCCATGTTCTCAGACAACAAAGAGCCACAGTAATTGCTTGAGTGACCAGATCTTATTGGTAAGGTCATCATGAGATGGAGACTTTGCATTCTCTCCGGCTTGGACATACATGTCAGAGTGTATCTGTTTGAATAAAATTGAAACATTAATTTGGTTTTTAAACATTCACTAAATTGTGCAAAATTTCTTCTGCAAGACAGGTCAAATTGAAAGCTGTATATGAATTTAGATTTTCTTTTTTTTTGAGTCAGTACATTGTTATACACTTTGCTGGAATTTTCTTGTTTTTGAAGTCTATGAAGGCAGTGAAATAGTGACGACTTTCAGTGAGACACAAAATGCTGATTTGCTTGGCACTGCTCATCCTGCAGTGGTTTGCAAAAGCACAAGAACTGTTAGCTCCAGCTGAACTTAGGAGGAACTGGGGACATTCCTCACCTTTCATACCTGAGCTTAGTATTATCAGACAGCTCTCCAGTGGCTGATGTGAAGATGCTCAAGGCATGTATGTTACCCACCTCATCACAGCAAGATTTATACAATATGCCACAACAGTAATATTTTAATCTTAAATCAATACTAAGATGAAAGGTTCTGATGGAATTATTACAATCCACAGATGTTCCATGGACAGAAAATGGATTAGGACAGAAAAACAAATTGTTTGCACAAAAATGCACTGCTGCACTAGAGCACAATTTAATGTGGAGATAAGTCAAAATCTGTTTTACTTTTACACCCACAAATATTAGCTCAAATTTGTTTCAGACTTTCAGTCATGGCCATTGCTTATAGAAACATAGCAGTAATTTCAATTGTCAGCAAGTGATTAACATGGAATTTTATAAATATAAAGAATTATTTATAGGTGATTTAAGAACTAACATTTATTAAGGAAGTTTTAATTTTTAAAAGGAAGTAATTCAGTCTGAGAAAGGAAATACATTCAATGACTTAAACACCCTCAGAATCTGAGTTGTCAAATGCATGCAATTGCCCATATGCAAAATACCTACCACAAACAAATGCCTACAGCTATTTCATTAACAGTTCTGAATACTAAGCTATAGAAAGTAAATTGATGACAACGTGGTAAGAGAGGGAACAGCTAAATTCCTTTCTCCAAATGGCAGCTTTGCCATCTGTTATCTTGATTATTATTCTTTTTAGTCTTCTTTTAGCAAAATTGGGAACTCCAAACTGCTCGGTAAAAACTTAATCAAGTCCTTTTCACTTTTCAGTGAAAGTGAAATAGGCTATTACAAAACTTTTAAAGTTTGAGCCATACCATGCTGCAACCAACAGAAAGTTTCTCCCATGGTTATAACATCAGTGTGTTCTCAGTGAGAGGTCCCATAGCAGCTCAATCTCAATGCTGCTGCCCCAGACATTTCTGCATCCCAAGAAACATACTCTATTCAAATGGAGAAAATCAACCAACAAAAGATTGACTAATTTTGAGCAGAATGAGGCTCCAATCTCACAAAGGCCAGGAACACTGGCAGGAAAGGGTAAAATGAAGGAAATAGGAGCACAGAACTATACCAGCTTTAACTTATGTATTGCTAAGGAATCGCATCTTGCAGTAGAAACTGCAAAAATAGAAGCAATTTTTGATGACTTGAACTCTGACAATGCAGCTTTAGAGAAAACCACACAGGCCAGGGTACTGGGAAAAGTACTGGAGCAGTTAACAGCATACACTTAGGGTGAGTGTAACCACTTCCTTTGCTTTTCTTTGTATATTTGATTAAGCTAGGGAATGAGGGGGTAAAAGCCAGGCTCTGCTTCCCTTACTGAAGAGGCTGAAAAGCTTAAGTGCTCAGGAGATCACAGCAACAAATTACGCTTCTTGTCAGGTTAGTTTTAGAAGGGATTAATAATCATTTATTAATTAATTAATAATCAATAATTAAGATTTCCATGCTCCAAGTATAAACTGAAAGATGACCAAAATTAATATGATCTGCAAACAAGAACCTTTTTTCATGAAATAAAGATTCAGAAAATGTAGCACTACTAGAACGGATCAGCCCTTTAACAAACTGTGTTATTAGAAATTTAGGAGATGTACATCGAATTCAATAAACAAAAAGCTCCTTTGCTCTTCCCTCACACTTTAATTTCATTTCCTCTGAGAACCCAACTACCCTGCATGTTACTTCTAGAATAAGAATGTCTGACACAAAATGCATCCAGCCCTTAAAGTTAGGATGATATAGCTATTGAGATTGGCCAGGTGGTAACAGCTGTGACAATATTCCAACTCTCCCTGTAAGCTGTTCATATGAATTGTGCTGCTTTTCACTCACTTCATCCCAAGTTGTCAAAAAGCACATATCAGCCTTTGTTCATCTGTGTTGGCTTGTTAACTGTTAAACACATGGAGATGAAAACCTTGAAGCACATGACGCTGCATAATATTGTTAAAGGCAGCGCTTTTCTAAAAAGCATGATTTCACTCAGAGGTTTATTTGTCCTGATGAGATTATATTTGCCTCAATGAATTTTGAATTTGAAGTAAAACTTAGATTCCATAACTTAGATCCATTTTACAACCCTAGCTTTCAAATTTTTCAGATGGTTTTTGGAGCAAACATGCTGTGCTATATGAGAAGTGCCTGAGTTACCAGACAATAGAGTAATATTTGGAAATCCAGCTCCTCAATTACTGCTAGTTAAGCACTCAAGATGACTTCTGAACTTTAAAATTCTTGGTCTACAATTTTGTCATGAAACCCACATTTTTTGTGGCTTGTTCCACAGTGGCTATCCAAGTTTACAGTGGAAAATATGAGTAATAGCTACATTTAAACAGAACGGACTTCAGGAAAAATACTTGTGTCAGATCTGACAAAACAAAAGCAAACTGCAAGCCAAAATCAGGTTAGACAACATCTGTCTTACTTTAGCCTTTATGTGATTCTTATTTCAAACAACCGGATAAGTAAAAAAAAAAAAAAAAAAAAGAGTACCTGTGGCACAGAAACAATACTGAGGCAGGTAAGATCAACTGTTGTGAAATGGCAAGGAATTGGAGTGCCTCACATGAGGCACAGATCACAGAGATCAGGATGAGTGGGGTCAGTGAATTCTGTGCCTGTGCCATGGTGTGCACTAACTTGGCCAGATACCAAAGTGTGTTGGGAGGTTCACCACATGGCTGTTACAAGGACTAGCTCCACTTGGTATTAGTCTGCTGAATGCTTGCTAAAAGGTAGCTGCAAAGGGATTTGTTTAACATAAAAATAAACATAACAAGTACACAAAAATAGGTTAAACATTCACAACCAAAAGAAACTAAGGTAATCAATTGCAGGAGTACTAAAAACCATAACAGGTACTCAAAGGAAAAGTCAGAATGCCCAGCCATGCTGCAAACTGCATTTTTTTACTACTGGAATCAGTACCTAAAAATTCAATGAGTCTGAAGTTTGCTGTACAGATGAAAACAGAGTAATGTTTAACAGTGTTTCGGCAGAAAATGTAATTTGGGTCATTGTATCCCTGCTAATACAGCATCCAGTTCACCTGACTAACTGTAATCCCTTTCTGGTTTACAGGACTATAAACACAGGATTATTTATGACAAATTTTTTTTCAGCAGTACATTCAAGAACATCTCCTGCAATAGCTAAATGATAGCAACACAGCATAGAGTCTTTAAAACAAAACTATATTCTTGCATGTAATTCTAGGCAAATAAGATCTTTTGAAACAACTTCAGGTCATATGGGGCCTACTTTCACAGATACTGATCCAGAATTCAAAGCTTAATTTTTAGACAGCAACTTTAATTTGCTGTGCAACAGAGAATTCAACACTGCTACATCGACTATAACTAACAAAGGTTCAAACACATCTTCAAAAAGCATGGATTTAAGGCACAGACTGACAATCTTACATCTCACAAAGTAAATTATCAGTGGAGCTTATTTGAAGAAGGTGTAACATATGATCTCCTGCTTTAGACACCTAGAGGAAATATTTAATTTCTTACTTATCTGGCCACTGACCCCAATTTCAAGACATGAAACCAATTATGGTTAGTGAAGGGATTCTATTCCTGATAAGACCAACAAAAAATTCCTTTTAATATGCATACATTTCCATTTTGTTAACTTGCAGTGATGCCCATTTCCTTAGGAAATACAAGTATCAATAAGAAATGCAAAAAATTTTCTTTCAGATTTAACTTGCCACCCTTTTCATCTACCCCATTCCTCTTCCTCTCAGAAAAAAAAAAAAAAAAAAAAAAAAAAAAAAAAAAAAAAGCAAACCGGAAAACTCTGAAGAGGTGGTTACTTACAAGAAGAAAGCTCATTGTAGGAAAAATATATACCCAGTAATTCAGTTCTGTTGACTGCCTCAGTCACTGGTGAGAGAACCATTCTGTAGACTGATCTGGAAAGAATGATTTAAAAAGAGGGACACAGTCAGGAATTTAAATGCTCTTGACTACTGACACACTTTGCTAATCTATCTTGAGAAGGTCAGTTAACTTCATTGTGTGAATTTCCAAAAGGATATATTAATTTTATCCATCTTTAAATAAGATTTTCATCTCACATCTTCAAAGCTGCTCCAAAAAGGACTATGCTTTCATTTGCTACTAAAGCCAAAAGATTGTCAGATGGGGGCAGGTAAATTGTGATATTCTATGGCAATGTGTGACACTAGTCCCTAATTAAACCATTGGAATAAAACACAGTAATTAACATGAAATTATTCTAGATTCACACTGTTCATTTGTGCTTCCACGAACACAGCAATTGAGGACTATTTATGTTCATACATTTCACAATTCAATACAGGAAAGCTTTCAATGCCAAGATTTAAAATCCATATGTTTAAGATAGATGATTATACATATATGCATCTTATAAAGTGAGATGGAAATTGCTTTTCCTTTTGGTAAATTACCTAGTGCCTTTCATTAAGGCACACAAAGCTTACAGACCTTCAGAGTGATTCCAGCAAGTGCCATCCAAGCAGTCCATGGTCAGGGGCCAATTCTTTAAAGTACACCTCTGCTGACTGAGGACAGATGAATGGGAGGTATTTTCAAGAAGACAGTATTAAAAATACTCAGTCTTCATTCAAAGTCAGTGTATTCATCCTTAAACTTTCCACACCTCACATTTATTCAGTCTTCACATTGTGGGCAAAAAGTGATCTTCCACAGGTCCTTCACTTCACCTGTCCTGCTACTTGGATAGCACTTGCTATCTCCTCTTTGTGAAGGCAGTTCCTGAGTGTCCATAGCCATACTGCACCTCATACATATGAGCTGGTTCAAATACCTATAATCATTAGAGACACACATTTGTCAGAACAAAAATCCTCACCAGTTCTACATCCTCTTGCATCTTTATTAAAAACCAAAAAAAACACCTCCCCATCAAAAAAAAACCCCAAAAAACAAAAACACAAAAACAAAGAAAAAAACCCCCACCAAAACAAACAAACAAACAAACAAACAAAAAACAAACAAAAAAAAGGAGCAGTTTCTAGCTTTCCCAAACCTATCCTGTTGGCAACCCATCTGACTTTAAGAGTTTCTGGACTGATACTGCATCCACTTGCCCCATTAGTATTTACATCTAGTTTATATTACTTTCTCAAAGTTCCTTGTCTCCAGGTTTTGGATATACAAATATTCAATATGAACACACTACATTTCTTTTATTTTGCTACCTTTTCTGTTCATTTATTGCAGCATGTTAAAAATGAAGGCCTTTTGCATATACAAAGGTCTTTATTGAAAACAGACAATATGCACTTTGTTAGTCCCCTTTTATCTGCCCACATCAGATTCACTGTCCATGTTGCAAAGTAACACCTAAGTAATAATTCATGCTCCAGAGATGGGCCTCTTGGCCTTCCTGTTGAGTATTCTGCATGAAAGAGCAAGAAAAATGAGCTGATTTCACAAAGACTAAACTTTCCACTACTCAAAAATAAAGTCTAAGAGATATCTACACCAATTCCTTTCAGTGGCAAGTAAAGACTGGCATATACTTTTCTTTGGGCAAGAACAATAAAGTGGATGCATGTGTTTTAGAATGATCAAAACTGAATCCATGTTCAAGATTCTAGCTCAGAAACTTTGAAATACAATTAATGAGCACTTCTCTCTCCAAGTCACCAAAGCCTGTTGCTCAAGAAGAAGATGTTAAAGTTCATTCTGCTGGACTCAGCTTCACATCGTAGAAAAAAAAGCAACTATTCCTATGGCTTTGGGACAACAACACATTAAACAGAACTTTCCCAGTTGCACACAAAATGAAAACATCTTGCTTGCAACATTCCTTTTAGCAAGCACTTTAACAAGAGTCTCCAGATTATAATCAAGCTGAGAGAATAAATGTTGACTCCCATTTATACGGAAAGTGGGATAAGTCAACTAATTCTAAATGTTCAGCTGTTCACTGCCAACTACATCAAATTCATATTCTTAGTTAAATATATTAAAAAGAATTTAAAATATTTTCAACTATTTATAGTATCAATCCAAACCAAAATACTAAATACAGATTTTAAAATGAGAGACAGAGTGGAGTTATATGGACCCAAAAGCATACACTGAAGTTTTAATTTGCTCAGCAGTACAATTTGCATATACACTTGGAACCTCAGGTGACAGCATTCCTGCTTTATTTGCCACAATTCTATTGACAAAGGCCTGTGGTCCTGCATGGCATGCAATCCTTCCTGGGTTTAGCTGATGTTTCTCTTGTTCTGAGAAGTGGTTTGATCAGAGATCCTTGTTGAAGGTTCTCTAAGCACTCCCTGGCACTCAGCTCTTACTTGGCCCAATTCTATTATTTTTCTACAAATGATAATCTGGCCAAGATCTACAACAGAACCTTCTGTGTAACTTTTCTTATCTTTTTCAGCATATAAAGATTGTGTTTCCTTTGGTTTGCAAAGGATAAATTCCTTTATGTGAGAGTTTACTTACAATGACATTCAGTACCACCCACACCTTATAAAATGGAAGAAGGAATAATTATTATGTAATTCTGATCCATCGGAGACTGATGAATCACAATAATGGTTTTAATAACCAAACAGCAATCCAAAGCCTAAATGATCTACATAGTTTTTTCAAGTTTTAAATATTATCACTAGAAAGGTGCCTAAAAATGCCAGGAGGAGAGTCCTATTGTGACAGACAAATTTAATCCATGCTCCAAAGGGCTGAAATCCACTCATCATTTGTCTATTCATGAAAAACAAAAGAGGTTATGTTGCAGATTGACACAATTCTGATCTCTGCTCTAATGCTTGGCCTACTCACACCTAATAAATCCCAGAGAAGCTCAAAAACTGTTTGAAAACAGGCTGCAAATAAATTGAATTATTATACTTAGGCATTTAGTACTAAAGTCCTACTAATTTCCTTATGGATAAAGTAAACACAAAGCTTCAAGTTTCCCTGGCAATCCTGCCCTTTAAAAACAGGCAAAAAAATAGGACAAATCCCCCCACCACTGCAAACCATCCAGCTGGTGATCCTGATAGCTACAGACTACAGTTAACTGATAGTGATGTAAACTCCTTATGCCAGCTTGCTTAAGCACAGAAGCACAAATGCACATAATTAAGATCTGATGTTTGCTTTTTCCTCCAAACACAAATGCAGTATTTGTGTTTGAGCACTGGCAGTAACAACTGTGAACTATGCTATTAATGTCTGTTTTAAAAATCTTTGTGGCAGAATCCTGTCTAGAGGAACAAAAATAAAATGTATTCAGACAAAGCAACAGTGAAAAGTGCATTAAGAAAATTAAAAGCAGTGATTACAGAAGAAAATAATGTATTCTCCTCTCAGAAAGTTATTTATGTATAACATTTCTTAAAATGGATCCAAACACTGCCATTCTCAATAAAAACTACATTTCTGAGAGGATATATTTTTAAAGTATATGCAAATCCATACTTTATTAAAAGGGAGAAATATAGTTCAGTACTTCTTTTGCTTCTTTTCCTCAAGCATTTTTCAGGTTAAATAAATTGGTGCTAAACAGTCCAGGAATTTAGATGCACTTATGGCTTCATTTATTAACTCAGATTTAAGAATTTATATCTTAAAAAATACATTGCAGAACTGAGGCTTGTTAAGTTCAGTAAGGGACACAGTGAAAACTGTCTGCAGCTTAAAGATGCATTTCACACTAAACTGAGGCATCCATTTACTAGACAGTCTCCCAAAATGATCTCTGGCTCTAAATCAGTATCTGAAGGTGCATCCTTTCACTGAGGATCCATGGATTTCAGCTGTCTGTTGCAAGTGGCTAAAGCAGGACTATATGAAATTGTTCTCTCACCTGCTCCTATTGAAGCCTTCTGTAGTGTTTACTAATGCTGTATAAAATCAGTCCTACAGCTGAGTCCTTTCTGTGAGATATGCATACAAATATTCTGGTGATTATTGTTCTGAATTTTTGAGGCCATATAAGGCTGAACACAGCAGAACTAGAGGCATTGGAAAACCATGATCCAGGTAGGCAGAAAAGTATTATCCAAATGTGAGGGGGTTTTTGGCAGCCACTTCTGCCAAAGCACCCTGCCAAAATTTGTCAATCCACATTGCTATCAGTCATACTGCTACCACTGGTAGATTTAACAAAAACAAGTTTTCCCAAGGTGGCACCAAATAAATCTTGGTAATCAGTTAAGAAGGTTTGGGGGTTTTTTTGTTTTTTGGTGGGTTTTGTTTTTTGTTTTTTTTTTTTTTTTTGTTTGTTTGTTTTGTTTTTTTGTTTTTGTTTTTTTTTTTTTTGGTGTTATGGGATTTTCTTAATGTTTGTTTGATTTGTGGTTCCTCAGAAAAACACAAAAAGGCAAACCTATACCAGCTACAAACACTGAATGTCACCAGGTGTTCTGAAGATTCTGAAGATGAACTTCTATTCCAAACACAGCTGAGTGAAGTCTGGATATGGAGCTCCTAACAGAGCAAAACACCATTCTGCACATACATCACTAGGCCTTAGAACAACAAGTAAGAAGATCAGAGAAGTTTTGTATCTCAGGTAGATTTAGCTTCAGGTCAACAAGAGCTTTTCATTAGGTTTCACATGTGCTTGCTTGAGATGAATTAGAGAATCACAGAGTAGCTGAAGTTGGAAGGGCCATCCTGAGACATCCAGACCAAGTCACCTTCTGAAAGCAGGTTCAGCTTGGGCAGATGGCTCAGGATATCTGAATATCTCCAAGTACGGAGAGCTGGCCCAGTGTTTCATCACCTTTACAGGAAAGAAGTATTTCCTTATACTTAAATATAGCTTTCTGTACATCAGACAAGTGGGAAATAAGCCTCATCTTCTAATTCCAGAAGTTCCTTTTGGGACAAGAGTTAAAAACTGTTTAGGAACATAAATTAGATAAGTTCTTAACAGATCAAAAGGAGCTTCTTTAATTAAAACAGATTGTTATAGGCTTCATCTGGAGATGCACTTACCACTGCTATTTGACTACTTTTGTGCTTTATAGGAAGATAAAAATTTGAGATTTCTAGTATGCAGTAAATACCAAAAACATCAATTCTCCATATTGCACAAGCATATATGTAATTTTCTGCCTGTATTTAAAAACAAGTATTTTGATAAAGCTGAACAGAAGCAGATGCTTAAATACTTTGATTAATAATAATTTAAGTTAGAGATACCTTTACTTACAGCCTTATATGTATTACACGTGTTAAAAACTTCCAAATCTATCTACAAATAAAAGATATTCCTCATCCACATGAAGCACTGACTATGGCAAGATTATTTGCATTAAGAGCAATGAAGAATTGTTTGATACTGTAAAGTAACAATTGCCTCTTACATACTTTCCATTGCCATTATGGGAGAATATACTGGAAGCTGAACAATCTGTGTCCACTGGATATCATATGGATTTATTTCATATAAACATATTTTACTTGAACAATATTTTTTTTAGATCAGCATCCCATAAACAAATGAGCCAGCACAGAGTCCTGAGCTTATGCAGAGCTCTTCCTGAGAAAATACTGTTCTCTGATAAACAAGTATTTTAAGCTGAGGGCCTACTTGCCTACTATTTGTGTAATGTACCATGCAAGCAGCATTTCAAACCACTTTTGGAATGAAAAGCCAGAGTGGATGTGGTATAAATTCCAGAAACCCATGGTGCAAAGATATTGTCTTTGGCCAAATTCTGACCTTATTTTTGTGCATGCAGCGATCAAAGTTAAAAAAAAAGGCATGGCAAAAGTTAGTCTCATGCTGAATAGATTGCAATACACCCATCTACAAAGCCAAAACATTCTAAGGAAAAGAAGAGAGAAGGGAAATTGGGATACAAACAGATACAAGCCAACATTTCAAAATTTCACTGCCAAACCTCAGACTACAGAAACGATTGGAGGCTGAGCTTTGTCCAATTCTTTAAGCAAAAAAATCCCCTTTTATTACACTCCTTGGGCCACTGTGCATTCTTTCAAATCCCAGACAGATTTCCTAATTTATATTGACTCACACCAGGCAACACAGAGCAGCCTTAAGTCCCAAGTTTCTTGTACACTTAGACAAACTGCAAAGCACAGAAACTTGTCATTGAAGTACGTGTTCCATGAAGAGCAGAACCACTGATGTTTTTCTGTAGGGACTCCTGCCCTTTGCTGTTAATTTTTCTACTGAAGTAATTTCAGCCCTTTCTACCCACTGTGTCATCTGAGTACTGGAGCAGGAGACAGACAGCACGTGCAGGCTTCAGTGTGCAGAGCCACCACACTGAATTTTCAGCCTATTTGTGTAAACACACTGCATAAAAGCTGAATTCCTCCCAGCTTTCCTTCAGTGGAGGCATTCATTTGAATCATCCCAATCTGTTAATTCAGCAGTTTTCCCAATCCTTACAGATTATTTGCTCTGCAATCTTACTCTTCACTTGTAGCAGCCAGCAGACATTGAAAATGACAGTTAGAAATGTATTAGAAAGGTAGACACAACCAAGATTAAACAAAACTAATTTCCACAGGGAAACAGAAAAGAGAAAAAGGTGCTTTAAACAGTACTGAATTCCAAATACTTTATACACTCTGATTTTTTTAGCATTAGAAAAAACAAAACAATCCTATATCCTGTTTTTAGCAGCTTCTCCATGCAGCTGAAATAAAAGAAACATGGATTTACTCTTCATGCTGAAAAGCTTTTATTCTCACTTTCATACAACTCAGTAAATTGCCCAGAGAGTGATTTATTCTCCGTCATGATCTCCTGCATATCTTATACCCACACAAAAGACGGATGCTGGCAGGCAGAGCTGTCAGTAGGAATTTCAGCAGAAGTAAATTGTTTAGTACTTACAATGCAGCATAATAGCTGTAATTTCATTTGAACTGCTGCCATTAATAGAACTACAAGCCAAGACCTCGGGACTCATCACTGTGCAGCCGCCGGGAATTTCTCTGTGCACACTTCACAGATGCAGGTAGCTCAGCCCTGGAAGTGTTACCACACCTGAAAGAATGACAAGCCAGGCCTGGCACTTTCCCTCAATAGTCAAAGACACAGGTGCATATCAACTGCTAAGGAGTTTCCCATCAGTATTTAACAGGTGTTGTCACAGCTATTACCATCCTCTGCCAAAATGCAAACTAGAAATTTCAACGCATATTGAAAAATGTTTAAAAGGAAACCTAAATATAATGCAGAGATATCCAAATATGTGTATATGTAAACTGCACGTGAGTTGGGCAAGAAGCATGTTTTTCTGGAGCTTGTTCTTCTGAAATATTACAGCTGCTACTTATGAAGAGATAGAAATTCAAATACATTAAATGCTTGGCTGTAGATATCACATCAGCAGATAGTTGTTCTTCACCTATTGGTGAAGCACCTATTAAAATGCTTTTGTTTGAGTACTGGGATTGAAACAAACTACAGAGTGTTTTCTTGATGTAAGAAAATATATAGAGCCTGAATTCTATTTTATGCTGTTTGTATACACCCTGAATGGGAGCTCAGGATTAGCATATATGCTATAAAAGTAATGAAACACAGCCAATTTCAGAAAAAGGGCTTTGAGTGTAGCAAAGATGACTTTTGCTGTGGTATCCTTTCTACTCAGAAACTGCAGATTTAGCTGTCTCTGACAGGTTAAACTAATTAACCACCCTGCAGGCAGTCCCAGAGGTCTGTATGGGAACTCAGACACTGAAGAGGTGAATAAGCCATTAGTTCTACCAGAGGAATTATTTTTTACATGCATGTCTCTCATCACTGCTAATCAACCATGATACACATTCTTTCTGCCAAACTCCCTGAGATGCATGGGTAAACATCCCCAAAGTAAAAAAAAATGCTACACACTTCACTTCCCTGTCCAACCTGCAGAAGGAGGGAAGAATGAGCAGTGAAGTGCACATGCAGGACAGGCTGTTTTAATGACAGCTCAGGAATCAGCTCATGACTGATCTGGTATATGAAAACTATGAGGGCTGCTGTGGGGAGAGAAGAGCAGATGTTGTAAGAGAAGCAGCATGTAGAAAGAAAAAGTCTTTCCTTTTACAATAATAGAGAACATAGCAAGGAAAAAAATAAATAAATAGAAGAATGGAGACTTGAGGAACCACAGAGAAAAGGACAAACATGTAGGCTGACAAATGTCTCTCAAAAATACAGTATTTTGTGCCTCCATTGGATGATATGTCTAAGCATTAATACACTCCATTATTGAATCTACTTACATATTGCAATAGCCACATGACAAAGATTGGAAGCAAACTCAGTGCAATCAGTCTCCATTAAAATTTGTAATATGTCACAGAAGATTTCTTGGACCTTCTTGAGAGTAGGAATAAATTGGGATTTTCCATTTTAAGTGGGAAAACCAGAAAGTTTCCACTCGGATCACAGCCTTAGGGCACGCTCACAGAGAAAAAAAAAAAAAAAATCTAGAAAACATTCTCCAGCAATATCCCAAAACTCCAAGCCAGGAGAAAGAGGATGTGTTTGGGAAAATTCCCGAGTGAATGCCTGAACACTTCTGGCTGTTCTGACCTTTTCCAACAGCGCCATCTTCTGGTGACCAAATATTGGATTTTTTTCCTAGTCTGAGGAAAAAAATAACCATATCTAAGATAATTCCCATACAAAAAAACTAGTAATGTGCGGCTAAAAAAAAAACAAAAAACAAACTATTTCAATAAAAAAATGTAAAATTTAAACTAAAAGAAATAATTAATTTTAAAAAGCAGCCAATCTTAAGTATTGGGTTGGTTTCTAACTTGCTACACTAACAAATAAGCTTAATGCCACCATATTTCCTTTAAGTCGTTTAATTTTCCAACGAGAAGAAGGCAGTCAATAGTTTGATTACTTGATTAAGCAATTAGTGCTCAATTAACTCTCCTTTCTTGAGTGGCTCAGCTAATGGGAGACAGGCTCAGTATTTGGTAGTTTTCTAGGTTTGCATACAAGTGTTTTTAAGTGGAGTAGGAAAATAGAATAAGGGAATAAATATGTGAAATATGAGAATTCTAGGAAAAGGAACCCTGAATGCTTAGAAATAAACTAAAAGGCTATTTCCTTGCTTTGTTTGCCGTGTAAAATACAGAGTTTTACCAGTACGCGTGATAGCTTTTCTTGCAATACAGCACAACTAGTACAACCAAAGCCAGTATTTCAAAGCTACCTCTTTTTTTTTTTTTTTTTTTTTTTAATATAACTACACCTTTACGCATACCTTCTAGTTTGGAAAGCAATTGCTCCACGTGGAGCGCTAAATCCCTGCTGGTGCCATAACTGGCACAGGCACACCCCGCGGGGTTTTGCCGCCCTGCGGCCACTCGGGCCCGGCTCCCTCAGGAGCGCACCCGCCCCTCACGGCCCCGCGCGCTTCCCGCCGCCTTTTGAACGGCCTCGTGACGTCACCGCGGGCGGGGCGGCGCGCGGGGGGCGGCGCGCGGCGGTGCGCAGGCGCGGCGCGCGGGGCGCGGGGCGCGGAGCGGCGCTCCCATGAGCCGGCGCTGCTGCTCGGCCGCCGCCGCCGCGCTGCTGCGGGGGCTCGCCGGCCCCGCCGCGCTGTGCCTGGGCAGCGCTATGAGCCTCTGCGGGGCGCCGGCGGGGCCTGCGGGCGGCGGCGGGGGTATCCCCGCGGCGCGGCTGAGCCCGCCGTGGCTGCGGCTGCCCGAGGTGCCGGGCGCCGAGCCGCACCGCACCAACGAGCTGCTGCTGCTGCCGCCGCCGGCCCCGCGCGGCCCGGCCCCGTCGCCGCAGCACCACGTCGTGTACTTCCCGGGGGACGTGCAGGTACGGCGGGCGGCGGGGGCCCGGGCGGGAGCGGGGAAGCGGCGCCCGAGGGACGCGTCCCCGCAAGGGCTGCGCGGGTGGGCATCGCCCGGCTCCCGCCGCCGGAGCGTCTGGCTGCCCCGCACGGCCGGGCACGGGCAGCGGGAACGGGCCCTCCGGAAAGCTGGAGCAGAAGTGGAGGGGAGGAGAGGTGTCTTCACAGAATCACTGAGGCTGGAGATCATTGAGTCCCGTTATGTCAACTAGACCCTGACGCTAAGTGCCTTGACTCCAACACCTCCTGGGCAAGCCATTCCGAAATCTAATCACACTTTATGTGAAGAGTGCTTGCTAGTGTCCAACGTAAACCTCCCCTAGCACAGCTTAAAACTGTGTCCTCTTGTCGCCCGGGAGAAGAGACCGACCCCAGTCGGAACTTGCAGAGAGCAGTAAGGGCCGCCCTGAGCCTGCTCTTCTCCAGGCTGGGCACCCCAGCGCCCTCAGCTGCTCCTCACAGCGCTTGAGCTCCAGCCCCTCCACCAGCTCCACTGCCCTTCCCTGGACTCACCCCAGCCCCGTAGCACTGCCTGAGGGTGACATTTGTGGCAGGGATGGCAGTGTCTGAACGCTGGCAGGGAGTGTCAATGGAGACAAGACAGGGAAGCCCTGAGGTGCCTGGTTGTCCTCCCCAGGCAGAGCACCGTGTCTCTGTGCAGGTGTGTTGACATCCCAGATCCATCCTTTGGGAATTCTCTTTGGGAGTTTGGAAAGTTCAGGACGCTTTCTCAGCCTGTCCTGAAGAAGGCACTTGTGGTGTCTTGAGTTGGCAGGAAATTGCAGATTCTGAAGTGCTGTCCTGAGCATGTGGTCGACCTCTCTAACATAACATGCTCTGGTAGCCAGCTAATCTCAATTGTCATGACTGCTTCTCAAAAGCAGGGGTAGTGCCACCTTCTTCAAGGGAAAGTTATTTCCCTTCTGTCAGGTAAAGATGCAGAATTTTGTGTGTTTTTATTAAGGATTAGGATGCCCTATGGAGACTTGCCTGATTGCCATTCTTGCATTTGGCTTCATTATTTCTTAGTAAAATAAATGAACTTTATGCCATTAAGATTTCAGACATGAGGTTCATTCATGACTTTGGTGTTAATTTCTTTCCATCTCTGCCCTTTATGGATGTGACTAAGGCAATAAAAATTTCCTACAGCTGAATGAGAAGGCCTGTTTCTGCATAAAATCCAGAAAAGTTGGTACAAAGTTTTAAGTCTGTTTTTGTTTTAAGATAATCAGTATTTCTG
Source organism: Erithacus rubecula (assembly GCF_903797595.1). Lineage (NCBI taxonomy): Eukaryota > Metazoa > Chordata > Aves > Passeriformes > Muscicapidae > Erithacus > Erithacus rubecula. The sequence continues at coordinate 10,846,021 of NC_136659.1, forward strand.
TAGATGGATATAATAAAGTTATATACTCTGTATCACACTAAGTTGAATAATATTTTAATTTTCTTTTTGTGTGAAGTAAACAAAAACTATGAATATATTCACGTGCTGATTTTATTGTATTGATCTTAGGGGTATTAAAAATATGTGGTAAAAAATATAAAATAAGCAAATTGAAATATACCAGTTTCTTTATTGTGTTTCTTATTCTGCAAACCTAAAAAATGAGAGCCTCTAAAGTGTGTTTTTCTTTTACAGTCCTTTCTTATAAATATGAGTACATTGGAGCGGAATATTTTGACACTGTAGTAATGCTTTTTTTCTTTCTTTTTTTTTTTTTTTCATTTTTCAGAACTATCATGACATCATGTCTTGCCACCCAGAAAACTTTCAGTGGGAGCACTGGAGTTTTGAAAATGTTGCTACCATACTTGCTCGCCGGTTCCCCAATAGCTTTATTTGGGTCATAAAGTGTTCTCGAATGCACCTGCACAAATTCAGCTGTTATGACAATTTTGTGACAAGTAACATGTTTGGAGCACCAGAGCACAGCACTGACTTTGGAGCTTTCAAGCATCTCCATGCTTTGCTAGTTAATGCATTCAGACTCTCTCAGAATATTCTGCTGTCCCAGAAAAGTGTGCATGGTGTCAGCAAGGATGCAAAAATAGCTACTTGTAAATCACAGCCGCAGTCTGTTCCTACAACAAATGGCTGCTCACCCAAAGAAAGGGAGAGAGATTGTGAATGCTCTAATAATTCTGCTGTGGACTTCATGGTACCATCTGCTGTGGGTGCAGCATCGTTTACTTTGATTGGCTTCAGTAAAGGTTGTGTGGTTTTGAACCAGCTGCTTTATGAGCTGAAGGAAGCCAAAAAAGACAAGAATACAGATGCCTTCTTAAAAAACATAAAAGCAATTTACTGGCTGGATGGTGGTCACTCGGGAGGAAGCAATACTTGGGTTACTTACCCTGAAATGCTGAAAGAACTTGCAGAGACAGGAATTGAAGTTCATGCTCATGTTACACCATACCAAGTGTTTGACACAATGAGGTCGTGGATTGGGAGAGAGCATGAGAAATTTGTACAGATACTTGAAGAATTTGGTGTGGAAATAAATGATCAACTGCATTTTGCTGATGAAGTTCCCTCCTTAGACAACCATTTCAGAGTTCATGAAGTATTTTGAGACTGTATGTATATGAACTTCTACTCTTTATAGAAGCACTTTAACATTGTAAATGTTGTCATCTAGATTTTCAGCTTTGAGCAGATGCTTTCTAAACAGAATACTAAATCAGTTCTGTGTTGCTAATAGATACTATATCTAAATTTCTGTAGCTTAAAAAAGGCATATTGGGACCCCATAACTATAACAGATGTTGTTTTTTGATTCCTGGAAAAAAAGTGTGATGAAGAACAATCCTATACATGTTTTTTGTTAAATCTGAATGTTTATTCTTAAACTGTTGGCAGAATTTTTAGTCCTGGATGTCTAATATCATATACTGCATTTAATAAGACTTTAAAGTACTTGAGAATTTCAGATGTGTAGATACTTCAGTTGAGTGGCTTCCAGGGTTTAAAGTATTGGTCTTTGTCAATAACAGATGTAAGGTTAGTGTTTTGGCTTAAGGAAATTGATTGTAAGAACAATGTTAGTTATATATTTTGCTGAGACCTGTTTTTATTAGGAAATTAAATCTTCCAGTTTTGTAACACTTCTCCTATTTGAAACAAAATGACAAATACTCACCTTTGGAATAATAGTGCCAATGCATTTCTCTTCCTTATGTGCGCCTTGCCATTTCTGTCACTCTAAAGTTTGATTAATTAATTGTGCAGTATCTGCTAGTGAACAGCCATTTCACCTGGGGGGCTTGAAAATTTTGATCTAGCTATGTTAAGTAACTAAGAATGTTGAGTAGGGTGCAGCTTGTTCCTGTTTCAACATACCTTGCTGCTGCTTTGCTAACTTCTGTAAGGACCATCAGTAATACCTTTGTCACACCAAGAGGTGACATCCCTACCTCGGGGTGGCAAGGTTTCTCTTGGTAACTGCTGCACTGATGTTGCTCTAAATTGAGCCATAAGCACATAATCTATTACAAGTTGCATAAAAAAATTCAGACTGTGTTGACTGTAGCTCTTTCAAAATGCCTATTTGAAAATCTAGTATCTCCTTTAAATGTATTGCAGTAGTTGCTTCTAGAACTATCCAAAAATCTTATTTTTGGAGCCTAATTTTTCCTACAGAAAAAAAACAATCTCTAATTAAATAGAAAGCCAGCCAGATTCGATACAAAAGATGTAATCTGGTTCAGACACCAAACCTGAGTGTTCTTAAGAAAGAAATACTGAAAGATGGACAATGATGGCATTAATGGAACTTTTCTACTGTTGCAAGTGACTTCCCATTTATCTACAAAACTTAGTATCATTCTTAAAGACAACTGCAGCTAATAACAAGAAACCAGTAACTCCAAATGGTTTTGGATTTCCTGGATGTGTGGGAATACAAAAGCAAGTCAGCAAAACACTGTGAAGATTACACAAACAATTGTGGGGACGTTCTGAAAAAAGGCCTTTTATTCATCTTTGGTTCTGTGTTTGATGGTTTAGTGAATTTCTGCCCTGCTCATTTCTTGTGACTCTTGTACTGTGGAAGGGAAGTCCTGGGTGATCTTTCTTCTGCTGGCATCACTAAAACTTACAAGGTTCCATGTAGACAGCTTTTGGTAGAAACTCTGCCAAAACATCAGTGATCACTGAACAATGAAAAAAGTGTGTTGTACTCCTAAGAAAATTTCTTTAACATTAAAATATTAAAGGTGATAGAAAGGACTATGCATACAGCATGTATCTTGCAATTTGAAAGAGAACTCTATCACTAATAATTATATTCATGTACCTAGTTCATCAAAAGAAATCTGTTTTAATTGATGGAGAAAAGTGCCACATGCAAACAATCTCTAAAGAACTTGAAATTTAGTTCCATCTGCTTTTTTATTTTGGGCTGTTTCTTGGAGATTTTGTTCAATCCTGTATGTTGATTACCATCTTAATAGGCTTATAACAACTTCTTTATGTGTTTCAAGGAACATTTTTTCCCTTTTTGGTCCTTTTGATAACACTTGCAGCATATGTGAGGACTTTTCTCTGTAAAGGAAATATGGTTCACCTAAAGAAGTGGTTTTAATAGAAGACCTGCAAATGGCTTGAAATATGTTTAACCATCCACTTACAAAGCAAAATTTTAAAAAGTAAACCAACAGAAGCCCCAGAACTTTCTATTGCTTTTGCTCCCTCAGTTTCAGACTGACTAGGCTAGGCTGGGTGTGCTAACACTTGCCCAATCCAGTAACACTGCAGATCAGAGACCAATTTCTAAACAATTCTGTGCCTGCCAAAACAACAGAACTACGTTGGTGCAAGCTTTTGGAAATAGCTATTAAAATATTGACATTGTCTTCAAAAGTTTCTGGATAGCTGTCCTATGAAAATAATACTAACCTGTTTGATGGAGGCTGCCTACAATAACTGTTAAATAGGCTTAAGTGTTGCTGCATTACTTTGAAGAATAGGCACTTTGTTGTAAAACTAATCTTGTTATGAGACCTCGTGTTGTGGAGGGAAAACTGACTGGTTGTTTTTCATTCTTTAAACAGCTGTAGTACTCTGTTGGAATGTGCCTCTGTCATTCACTACAATGCATGCTAAAAATAAATTTTGCAAACTATGTAGAAAATAAACTATTTCTAATGGGCGAAACCACTTTGATGTGAGTATAAAAACATTGAACAAGGAATCTACAGTTTTGTGGATTAAGCTTTATCAGGTGTTTGTGGAGACCTAGTTTAAAAAATCAGATTTATTTGATAACTTTTCTTCAAAGAGGATTTGTATTTTTGTAATCAGCATTCATAATTTTAAGACAGCTTACTGGCATCTCACAGACACAGGAAAACTGGCATGAAGTAGCCAAGGGTGGGACATCTCTATGTTAGGGTGAAATGGGTCATAATTTGCATATGCCCATTTTTCAACATTAACTGTAAAGGCAGTTTTTAATAAGCTTAGATGTAAATGCTTAAAGTTAGGTGGGTCTCCTGCTTGTAATGGTGTAGTTCAAGACACTTCTGTTTTTTAATGGAGTTAGCAACATTACACAGTCCTTAGTACAACCTAGTAATGACTGGTGTTCTTTGTCTTACATGCCTGTACAATAGACAAGACATTCTTCAGATTTTGAGACATACTAATGTTCTAAACTGTGTCTGTTAAATTCTTTCAAATCAAGGCTTGATTCTGTGAAATTGCCCAGATGACTTAAATGATTTTATTTTGTGTGAACCTAAAATGCTAGAAAGTTTGGTAAACTTTATCCCATCTGGGACTGATTTAATCACATCTCTGCAAATGCTGATGCATTAATCAGTATTGGCCCCTAATTCTGGAAGGTGATTAAGGGTCCCATCCTTAATGTGTTTTCTCTGTCTTCCCATTAATAAAATCCTGCTGCCTCCCTGCACAAGCACTTTTATGCTAAGCTGTTTTATCTTTCTAAACAAACATCATTGCTGACAGAGATAAGTAACAGCAGTGCTGTATATTTAAATAGTAATAGAAATTATTTCAAATAAGACTGCTAAGTCAGTTCAGGAGTTAGGTTGTTACAGCTGTGGATATGCACAGTTAAAAATGATTGTGCTTGAGTATGCACTCAAATTTTCCCTGGAGGTTCTTTTTGAGCTGTAACAGTTTCTTCACCTCTGCACATAACCAATATTTATTGTCTTGTACAGACTGAAATTTGAAGCACTGAGGTTAATTGTATACCTATTCATTTACCTAGAATGCTTATTTTAAATTACATGGGATCTTACAAGATAATACAGGAAAGAATTTAGTAACAATGAAAATTTTGGGATGTGTGTGCTCTGTTGTGAGTGACACTTTTAGGTACATCACAGCCTAGCAGAATCCACAAACACAGATTTATGTGTCTGGTGCCCTTGTGCAATACAAAGGCAAAGGCAGGTGTCTCAAGTCTGCAATCCATGAGAGACAGCCTCTTTAAATCACCTTCAAAGTTACTTCACAATCTTTTAAAATCTTATATTGAAATCTCATTTCATTCTTAAAAGGATGATAGATTAAAATTTAAGTTTACTTCTAATGATCATAGCTGATGAAAATTCAGACACATTTGAATATTGAAGATGGAGAACCTAAGACCAAAGCCAGCTTTCTGTTGGTGTTGTTGATCTGTTAACTCTGTTCAGATGCAGGGTGACTGTTCCTAACTGGAATAAAGTAGCATGAAGTCATTAAGCCAATAATGCAAGATCATATAACACCTACATGCCAGACAGGCACTGCCTCTTCCAGTGCCAAATGTACTGCTCCTGACTGACTTCATTCTATTGGTATTAATGCACTCCTCCTGCTGACAAAAAAAAAACCCACTTGCACTGGATTAGCTGTTCCACATCACTGTGGAAGACTGATTCAGGCAGTTATGTTGAATATAGTGTAGTGTGGGTTATATGGTAGTGATGGCTTTGTCATTTCCTGTCATTAGAGCTTGATTAAATGTTTCCAAGTGAGTCAAGAAGTATCAAATTCTACTTAAGCAAATGATGAGAAAAGCAACTGGTAATAAAAAAGAGAAAAATAAATTATCTAGTTTTAATTCATGTGTGTAAACACCTTATATACTTGAAAAGGAACAGAGTGCCATTACTTCAAGGTTCAGAATAAATTTTTCTCTCTTTCAGTAGGCTCTCAAAAGAGCACTTTGAGTCATGATTGCTAGTTTCTTTTGTTAAACTTGGCACTTCAGAGCTGTTGTTTCTAAAGAAAACACTGCTGCAAGATACAAAAAACAGTCAAGAGGCAGACCAGTGCTGAAGGGCAGGACAAGGCTCTTCTCCCACACCAGAGTTTATGCTCTGAGCAATACTCCTAAACATGGTGTCACAAAGCTGTTGTATCCCACCATGTGCTTAGCCTTTCTTTCCCATTCCCCATCATGAGAAATACATTAGGGTTTTGTGGTGGAAGTTTAAAGCAGTTCCTGCCTGACAGCTGAAGTATAAATGTTTTCACAGCAGAAATTGTCCATTGCTATGATCTGTGTTATGACTGCAAGCAGCAGCTTCTGAGGATTTTTGTATGAACGTGGCACTGCACGTGGAGCTGCGTGTTTGACATGGTTGAGCAGTTCTTTTAATGGCCTCAATCTGCAGCAAGGAACAGACCTGAACAGTTGGAAACAGAAATTCTTACATACAGAGCTCAGGATCTATCCCCACTGGAGAGTCTGACCTAAAGTAAAATATGAAATCTTAATGCACAGCTTTACTGAAAATTTGGCTAACTGTCTAAGAAAATGTAAAACTTGCCTGTCCTTCAAATAACACCAGAATCTTTGGTTATTGAGTGATACCAACTTAGAGAATCCCTTGTAAAAGCTACTGTCTCAGAATGTGTATCTTCAACACCTGTATTGTATGCAGGAACACACCAGGTTTGGGAAGATAGCTTTTGGTGAGAGGAAAAAAGAGTTGAGTATATACAGGAATTTCTCTGAAGTTGTGAAGTAACGCATGTAATACCACCTCTACTGTGATAAAATTATTCTCATCTCAGTCAAGTCAGTCTTGTGAAACCAATAGTGTGAATGAGATAGTTTCATCCTGCATATTTAAACAAAATTACAAATTTCTGATCCTTTGTGATTAAGTCAAATCCTTTCTCATTAGGCATTTAACTTGACACTTAAACCAGACCCTGTGTAGTTGCTGGAGAGGAACATGTTCTAAGTACATCAAATTGTCAGCACAAAAACAACAGGCAGATTTTTAATATGTTTAATTGTTTGACAAGAAAAATATTTTGACACTCAATTTTTTAATTTGAATGTTACCACAGCAAACACATTAAAAAATGGAATCTGAAATAATTTGTCATTCTTTATATTTCATATGGCTAAGAATAAATAATTTTTTCCAGGTGTTGACCTGCAACTAATTTCATTTTAAATGCCTTAGTCACCAAGTATTTAGAATAATTCAAGGTTTGGTGTAGGCCAAGTTTAAACTTCTGATTTCGGACAGTGTCTTTATATAACTGTCAACTCATCTTTCAGTCCTGGGCAGTCTGCAGCACCCAACTCCTACAAATACACTGTTTGAAGTGGCTGCTTTGAATGCTTAAGTTGATCAGTGTTTATTTTTCTAATACCTGTTAACACAACTTCATCTGTTTTATTGTGGCAGGATCTCCAGCAGACAAACGTCCACGGTCAGTGGCTCTAATTCTTTGTGTGATTTCAGTCAGGGATTTCTAAGTGTGTCTACTTGTAATCTCTTACTACGTTATCTGAAAGTTATTCCTTTAATACTTTCTCCATTCATTCATCACTTTACTGCCTGCTTCACACCATATTGCACAGTAGTTGCAAAACACTTAGTAACTTGATTTTTTAACACAGTAACTTCCAGATTTTTATTACTAGTCAGATTATACTCAAATTAGGAAAATACATTTTGAAATGCTTGTATTCTTCTTTTATAGCATTTCAGAACAACTGTTTTAGAGAAGTACTGAATAAAAAATTGAAGAAACTCTTTCAAAGTGAAATAAAGGCTTCATTTTAAAGCTGGCAGCATGAAGATAAAATTTACACTTGGGTGTCAAGGGGGCCTGAGAATACCAAGATAACACCTCCCTTTTGAGAATGGAGACCCAAGGAAGGAATGGCAAAAGGAAACATCAGCACACTACTTCTCTGTACCAGTATCTTGAGAAGCTCCTGGCAATTAAAGTGATGGCTGTGCAGGCACAATGCTGGAACACAGCTTTGTTGAGCCCTGCAGGCTCTCTGAACCTCTCCATTCAGTCCTAACACATAAAGAATATGCTCTGTTCACCTCTGCAATTCATAATGGGCCCTTGACATTGCCAGTCCAACAAAGCCAAGAGGTTACCTCAGCCTAACAGGCAGAGAGATTCTGTCTCAGCAGTATGCACAAGCAATCCTTGTTCCTTTCTGAACAAAATTTTGGGAGACCTATTTGTGATCCCAAATTTAAATTCTACCCTCAGAACGTACAATGATGCCCGTCAGAATCGCTTGGCTGGTTCCATTCATGCTTATTCATTGAGGTGGCTGGGTGCCCATTCACATGGTACCAGACTATTTTCACTGTGCTGAACTGCCAAGAAGAACAGGTTTAGAAGAATAATCTGCACAGTGTTCAAGCTCCTGCTCTTCTGAGGAAAACTTTTTTCCAGCACTTTTTTAACACTACACATTTATTTAGTCTAAGAGCTTTTGACAAATTACAATTCTGAAAAAACTTTGCTAGAAGTAATAGACTGACCTAAGTCACATAAATGCTGCTTTCCCCTAACAGCACAAGTAATAACATCAGAGGTGTTTCAAAGAGACAAGGACTAGCCTGTCCTTTTTGTCAGATCCCCACCTTTATTTCACAGGGCTTTTGTAAGCACCACAATCTGCTGAAAAAGTAACCTTCCACAATGCCTAAACAACAGGCTCCATCCCAAAAGGTGCTGTGCAAACCCCCTTTCATATGGTAACAAAGAGCATGTCAAATACAGCTCCCAACAAATTCTGTGTTCACTCCACCACTGTGCAACCCATTGCAGACACTAGGACTGTATCTGAATGGATTTGTGGGCACATTAGTGGCAACTATTTCACAGCTGCAGCAATAGCAATGCTGTCTGCACTGGAGCAGTGACAATAAAGATTTCCCTCCCAGTAGCTAGGAAAAGGGTAAATCATTTACATTGCAGTCAAGCTGCTGCACAATTCTAAGTGTAACCTGGCTAGTTTTTTGCTTTTTTTTCCCATACCTACTCTGTCTCACTACAAGGGGGAGAAGAAACTCCCCACACTAATTGCCAGGTTATTACATTAAAAGAAAACACGACCATTACAGCTACGACCAATGGCTTGCTTGGACTTCCTCAGAAGCCACTATGGCTTTCCTAAAATTTAATGAGGTTGCATTCACAAAGATGTGCTGTTACTTCTAAGCATACCTGCTGTCAGCCCACATACCAAAACTTTTGTTCAGAAAAATGTAAAGGGAACATTCCAAAAAGGTACATTTTTAACTGGAGGCACTGCAAATATCTGTCTCATTGTAGAAAAGAGACCATCTCCAGATCAAGCAGGCTGTGACCTCACTGCACATGAAAAACTAGAAAGAAAATCTACAAGATCAACTTTGTTACAGATGAATGTTTATTGACAGTTATTATATTATATATTGGTCTCACAGAAAGTGTATGTAAGTACATATGGACTGTTTCCACACCATACTAACATACAATTTTCTAATTGCAAGGGACCTTGCTGAATACAATGTGTGTTACTTTATCCATAATCATTCCTATAGGCTTTTTCTTGGATACGTAACACCATTCTCCGAGCATAAAAATCCCTATATTCCTCAGGTAGTTCTTCAAGTGTTTTCAAGGCTCTGTCCAAGATTTGTATAGCTCTAGAGGCTGCCATGGGATCTTTATTTCCATAAGTGTCAGTCTTATCATAGGACTCAGCAGGAAGATGCTTCCAAAAGACATTCAGTGCCACTCCAAATTCCTCAGAAAGTACATTATGGAACCACAAAGCTGTAGGAAGAATAGTGTCCAGAATAAAAATTACTGTCTATAACTTCCATGTGACTCCATGCAGGTGTCAGAATTGCCCAAACTAAATCTGGAAAAGCCTCAACTGCTGTATTTTTGTTGATTTATAAATATCCATATGAATATATTGCATTGTACCAAATTTGAAAAGTTATTCAAGACACTTATGCTGATCCATAACTTCTCATAAAAGTAACAATTGCTGAAGTGTAGAGATACTCAAACATAGCAAAGGATAAATATGTGTAGGATGAAAAACCTTCCTTTGCTCACCTCCACTCTAAATGCAGGTTGTCTATTTTCACTTAGTCCCTAACCTTGCACACACTATCCAGGCTTTAATGTAAATCACCAGCATCAGCCAGGTCACTCAGGCAAGTTGCTAATCTTCTCATAATGAAGGCAGGACGTTTTTTAGTTGAATCATCATGACTTTAGTAAGGAAGCCAAAACATCTTTGTTTCACTGAGTACATTTAAAGAATCAATTTAATATGGTATATTTAGGATATCTGAATTTTAAGATAAAAGTCTGAATGATGTGTTTATTGTATCTTATTGCCTGTAGGTGCTGAAGACAGAAAAGTTTATTCTGACAAATCATCAAGTTTCTTTCAGGTTAAGAAACTGCTTCTACCTTCTTCATAATAACCAAACACGTTCCTCCAAAACATCTTTTTTTTTTCAGTGATAAGCACTGCATGATGCTGACAAAACACCATTCTCTGGACTCAAAAATCCCTATACTCCCCAGTCAGTCTTAAGAGAGCTGAGCGTGTCTCAAGTTTGACTCTGCTCACCCACTGGCAAAGACAAACAAGTATCTGGATTTCATAAACAGAAAACAGGGATGCTGACATCAGCAGCAGTGTGACATACAACTATCTAACTGTAACCAAAAGTTTATTTAGGAAGAAACATAAAGGTAAGTTTAAAATTGAGTAACAAGTCCAAGGCTAAGAAACTATTAATAACTTCCTAAAACCTATTATCTTCTTGTTTACTGATCTGTTTATATTGCCCAGATAATGTAGAAGTGACAGGTTAAGTCATATCTGCTGCAAGCTCATGATGAGTGAAAATAAAATCAGAACAAGGAGGAGTAGTTCAAAAGGAGTAATACAAATATCTTTCCATGACTACCACAATTTGTCACGTCAGCCCAGGAAGCAGCTTTCTTCCTGTGCAGAAAAAATACTAGAACTTGTCTTTCCATTCCCCAAAGATGATTATAAATCTTAAGAAGGTCCAATAAATCTACCAGCCATAATTCTCATCAGACCATGTGCCCCACAGTGCTTAAGTGCCAGAGCTACAGAAGAACAGAAATGGTATTTCACCCAAATTGTGTCACTAAAAAACTCAGGTCACTGAAGTTATTTCAGAAGGTAAGTTTATAATATTAATCTATTAAGACACAAATTCAGGAGCATAGAATGTACACTTGAGGGAAAGTCAGATTTGTAGGTAGATATAATAATACTGTTTTTCAGGTTAACCATTGGAAGAAGTAAATGAGTTTTACCAACATCCTTCAATGCTCCTACTTAGAGAAATGCTTTAATAACCTCTTACCATCTCCAGAAATCATAAATTAAAAACAAGACTGTTTAACATCATGCCATGCTTAGGAACTATTTACTACTTACCTGGAATAAATAACACATCTCCTGCTTCCAAAACACATTGATATCGCTTGGCTTTCACAAAAAGGGGATATTTCTCCAAGTCTGGGTTATCCACATCCAGCACCTCTGATTTAGTACCTAGGAAAATTTCAGCGAATAAATATTCCACTCTTCTAATGCTAACAAAGCATTATCATATTGCTGGAAATGGCAGTTCTTGAATCAACTTCAGCACTGGTTTATTTCCCAAAGCCAGGGAAACCTGATGGCACCTCTCATTTACTGAAGGTATGTTCTCCTGTTGTCTGTATTTGTTCTGTAACTGCAACCTTATTTAACACCAAAAACCACTTTTCCTGACATTTAAAAAAGCATTTTGAATGCAGACAGAACATTTTATTCCTTCAGTTAGGTGTTGAAAATAACCAGGCAAAGCTGCTGCTCTCTTTAGCTCTGACTAAAGCATACAGAATCAGAGTTAAAGGAACAAATGACTTCTTTTATACCAAGTAATATGTTAGTGATTATTTTCTACAGTGTAACACTTGTGAGCTGAAAAGCTAAGATCACCAAACTCTGAACTAGACACCTATGACATACATACCTGATAAATATAAATATGGTGCATCTCGAGGACTGTACAAAACAACTCGTTTTTTCCCTGTCACTTGGATTAAGAAGTTGTCCATTACCTGGGATGAGCATAATAATAGAGATGTCAGCCAAAAGTTGAGTGGATAAATATATAGATTTCAACTGATCTAATTATTAAAAAAGAGAATTAATGAAACTTCACAGTAAGAATTATCTTTTAAATAAATTTATTCAGAACTCACTGCACAATGTTAGAAGATAATCTTATTTGGAATCTATTGCATTGTAGCCAGAAACCACTACAATCATTGCACAGTTGGCAGTGTATTGTACAACTAGAATTTATCCTAATCTGGCCATTAGAGTGAAAAAAAGAAGAAAAGTATTATTGAAGACAAAAGTGTTGAAAGTTACTGTTATAGATTTTCAGCTGAAACTCTAAACAGTTTAAGTAAATGGAAACAAAATAAAACCCAAAACTAAACAACCCAGACATTTTACAAATCTGGAATTACACATAAACCCAGTCAAAATATGCCCAAGCAATGCAACATTTAAAATTCACCATGCCACTGAATGTGGTTCATTTCATTATTTTAAAACATGTGAAGTTATTATTCTCTAATCTTTGGCAGAGATCTGTACCTTATTATCTCAACTCTGTAATGCCATCTGAAACATTTTATGCTTAACTCATGTATTACCTACATCATAATGTGTCCATAACTGCAATCCAGCTGAGCTGATGCGGAAAACACTAGAGAAAAACTGTTCCTTCTCAAAATACTCTGGAATGTGAACATCTTCTGCTAAAACAGGAAACTGCTTCCTGATATCTGCAATATCCTGAAACAGAAAGGCATAACTCTTAGAGAACCACCTATGCACATTTAAATGAGGGAGCACCTCACAATCATTTCCAGTCATATGAAATGGGGTTAGAACTTCAGCACTGGCAAACACCTGAAATCAGCAATGCTTTTCAGCAATGCTTTTGAGCACTGATTTGCTCAGTGCCATTAATAAGAACAGCCAGAGACCTGCTCTTAACCATGGCTGCTAGGAATCACACTGAAGGAGCAAGAGATCAGCATAAATCCTTTTCTAATAGTTTACAACAAAAGCTAAAGACAGAGAGTTTAGCAATGTACTCTTCAGTGATCAGCTCAGCTTCCATGCAACAGAAACTATTTTAGACACATTGAAGTACTCTGACCTAAATCCAGTCAGATTCACATACCATGTGACCCTAAGTAAGCTGTATGACAACAGGCTTTTAAAATTATTTCTAAACTGCAACTTTACAGTATTAGAACTGCAATCTCCAGCAACTTACCTTCCTAACATCTTCACCCACTGATCGCAAATAGTATTTTTCATCCTGAAGAGAACACAAAGAGAATGGTTTGGGGTTTTTTAATAAGAATTATCAAAACACTTAAACAAAGAGCTTGTATTTTCTCATTTATCTCATGTTTCATTAAAATATGGTACAAATTAAGGGCATCTACAAATTCAGCTACTTTGTTAAACTGCTCTTTACTGATCCCTGCAGTTCACTTTGAGAAATAGGAAAAATAAATTAACTGGAAGAAGAGTAAAGTGTGGGGAGAGGGTAAACTACTTCAGCTTTCTGTCACTGAACAGATTCAAAGCAAATGCAGATTATTATTTAAATTCTTCAGTATACTGATGCAGAAAATTATTTTGATTTGCTTCAAAACTTACAGCATTCGATGAAGCATAAAAGGTAAAAAGCATGTCTACATTCAAAACTATTTGCTTCCCAATCACAGTTAACTGAAAAATCCCTAGCCTGAACACTGATATGTAAAAATAACAACATATTTTCTACTCACAAATTATGTTACAATATACCTGGATTTGTATTCTGACAGTCATAAAATTCTAAAATATCTTAATGACATTTCTTGCAAAACACATAAATGATATGTTACTCTAAAGCAGGATTTTGATTTCTCAATTTTACTCTCTAATTTTTTGCTCATGTATGCAGTTTTTGTTAAGAGAAACAGAATGACTGAAGTTAACCACAGTGTACACACACAAAAAAAACTTCTGACAAGAATTACTTCTCACATTTTTCCTCTGGCATCAAGCCACAAGAAGGTTAAATTAAAGATAAGTCTTTTACTCAAGTAAGACTTTAAATTACAATTAATCACTTTCTTCTCTATATGCAAAATAACCTACAGAAGAAATTGTGACCCTAAGGAAATTACCTCAGTAAGAAAGTACTCCTTGTGCTTGACTTCAGCTGCTCTTCGTACAAATACATCAAAAGGCAGAGTTCTGAAATAGAAATATGTGAATTTGTACCATGAATCAGTGTAACAACACACTGTCTAAGCTCTAGATTTTTAATAACTCCCTTACCATATCAAGTATATTGGAAGATGCAATAGCCTGCTCTTGTATTCTTTTAACTTAACATAGTGACTAATCAGTGTTAGCAGCAAATGTTTGAACAGTTGTCCCAAGACAGAGAGAGACTCTGAAGTCAGTAGGAGTTACATATTTATCTACATAACAGGATCTTTTCATACAGATTACAGACTTTGGTATCAGTTGATAGCTGAATGGCAAACCAAGCACAATCAGCAACAGGACATGTATTCATGATTATGAATTCAGTGTTACATTCATGCAGCTCACCATCTCACACTAGGTGTCACTGGATAATGAATTATTGCATGTAAACATTACATTTCAGAGCAGCCATCAAGTACCCAGGGTTAAGAAGAAATCATTCTCAAGCAAAATTTTTCTTGATCTTGTTATCTTTTTTACTAGAATGTGAACCTGCATCTGACAGTACTTAAACCAATTCTCTAAACATTTTAGGCTTGTTTGGAATAGGCAAATACAAAACCCACTGAAGTCAATGGAAAACCAAACAAAACCCAATGCTCTGACTTCAGCCAAACTGTTCTATCATGTCCACTTACACTTGCTTCTGAAGAAAGTGAGTGCACAGCTCTACTATAGTTTGAACTGATGCATTTTGGTGCTACCACAGCTCTGCCCTTGCTATCTGCCCTCATCACCCCATCTCCCCCCTTACAGTAGCACTGGCACTCATCTGACCTCTCCATGAACCTGCTTACAAAGCTAAAACAGCAGAAAAACATTCAGATTTCTGCAGCATGCCACAAACCTGGCTGAATGAGTTCCAGAACCAACACAAAAACAGGAATAGGACCATGCAACTTACAACAGAACTACACTACTACTAATGTTTGTCAATTTAAATTTATGGAACTGCATGTTAAGTCCTCAGAGCTTCTATTCTTTTGTTTCTACTTATTGTCCCTTCAGATTAGAATGAGGGGCTTGCTGTGGAAAAGGTCAAAGCTTCCTGAACTTCAAGTTTAGTATGTGAAAAATCCTGTAAGGAAACACCATCAGAGTGTCAAACCTGCTAAAACTAAGACTCCAGAACAACTGTTCCTGAACCCACAGCAAGAGTTACTAAAAAAACCCCAAAACAGAGCAGGGAAAATTATGTATGGAGATAAGGCAAAGTTAGTCAAGTACAAGCTAATTTCAGAGATTCAAAAGTTCATTATGCAGTGAGCAGAATGCATCGTGATTGTAACTTGTGTTTATCCCCCGAATAACAGGCTCCACTCAGAGACTTGTTAACACCTACAGCATACACTGCCACCTGCTTAGAACCTTCACAGACTGAGCACATCCTGTTCCCACTTGGGGAAACAAAGGACTGCTAAAATAAAGGCATTTACCCTTGAAGGACAACACAATGACTGAGATTAAATGAACTCTGAAGAAATGTTCTGGCAGCTACATAAAAGAAGCTCCAGAGGAGATAAAGGTTTTTTTCTGACCCACATCAAGATTAAAGAGCTGGTGAAATGTGTGGTATCCAGTGGTTTGAACATTCTGAAAACTGCACATGCTAACTTTGAAAGGAGCTTGGTTTTAATTAGTTACACCTTTCTGGAGTGGAATACCACGGCTGGCACACACACACCATCAGTCAAAGGGGATCAGACACACAGTGAGTCAGAAATTATCAGATTATTCAGTAACATTGAGCATGTACCATATAACTAGAACAAACTACCAGGTCACTGACTGGAGATATCAAGGGTGTTTTCGTTTATTTTTAATTAATAGCTGCAAATGCCAGGCTCAAACTTCCACCAAGAGTGCTCTAACAAAATACCTTTACAACACTTCTCCATGACATCACTTTTAAAGTGCTGTTTGGGCCTCCATTTCACCCTCATTGTATTTATTCAGGGTGTAGAATTAATAGAAGAGGGAGAAATCCAGGACAGCCCTTTGGTACATATTGTAATGTTTTCACAAACTATCTTCCTATTCCCACCCTCAGCTTCAAACAGATGCACTGTATGTCTGTAAGTTACAAGCACATGCCTTTAAAATACAAGAGGCCTTGAAGTGAAGTACCTATATACAAAGTTCTTACTGAGGAAATCCATCTGTGGCACTGCAGAAACATGAATCTTTACTTCTTTAGATCCTTCAGCTTGGCTCAAGTAATCTGTTGTCCATTTGGTGGTGCAAGTGCCCAGTTCCAGTCCTGTCAGCACTACTGGCTTTCTCTAAGTAACAACAGCAACAACAACAAAAAAAAAATTCAATGGTGAATGACCACAGCATCCAACATAAAAAACCCCCCAGGATTAATTTTTCAAATTATAATCCAAGCAAACCAGTCAGTTCAATGCCAGGACCCACTACACAAGGTCACAACTAATCTGTTCACAAGCAAGGTGAACTACTGGAACTAAGGAAGGCTACTGAAACAAAATGCAGCAAATTATGGAATTGTTTCTCTATTAACTACATATTCTTTCCTAGTTGGGTAAGGAAAGATACGGACAGGCAATTGTAGCCCACACTTTGTGCTGGGGCCATTGACGAATCCAGCCTCCAAGAACAGGTTTTATTTTTCGAGCCAAGGCTTAACACTAAACATGCAAAAGCCCAAACAGTTAAGCTGCAGACTGTGAGCTGTGGTGATGCTGTATATTCTCATGTGAGAAGCTTTTTCCGCCTATATCAAGGTTCTTTGCTACTCACAAACACGAACAGGTTTGAACCAGCCCACACACAAAAAGCAGAAAGAGTTTTGCTTTTAATTGGGACCTCGGAGGGTGGGGGTAAGGGGGCGACGGGGGAAAACAAAACAAGAGATAACAAAGCAACAAAACTAACGATCACACTTTTTAACCACTGCTAAAGGAAATGGACTCTCTTACAGAGATCACCGTCGGAACCTGCCAGCAGCTCAGACAGGATCTGCCTATAGAAGCTCCTTGTTCCTAAAACTCCCATTCCCCTCCATGGATCAGGGCACCTTTCCGGGAACACACACCCGCAGACCCTGAGGTTTGCCTGCCCGCTGAGGAGGGCTCCCCGGGCAGCCCCTGCCCTGCGCCCCGTACCCGCGGGTAGATGTCCCGCAGGAAGCGCTCCCGCGTCACCGCGTGCAGCCGCTCCACCGCCGCCGCCCGCTCCCGCCGCTCCATGGCCGCGCGCCGCGCACCGCGCCGCTTCCCCCGGAACGCACAGCCCGCGCACAAGCGTTCCGGCCTCTCCCTCTGGGCCAGGGCCGGGAGCCCGCGGACCATAAATTGTCGGGGGTGGAGGGATCTCTGGAGACCATCGAGTCCAGCCCTGCCACGGCAGGGTCACCTGCAGCAGGTGACACAGGAACATGTCCAGGCGGGGCTGGAATGTCTCCAGGGAGGGAGATCCATGACTTCCCTGGGGAGCCTGTTCAAGTGCTCTGCCACCCTCAGCGTCAAGCAGTTCTTTCTCAAGCTGAGGTGGAACTTATTGTGTTTTAGTTTATGGCCATTACTCCTCGTCCTGTCACTGAGGGCCACTGAGAAGTGTCTGGCACCAATCAACCTCTTGGCACCCGCCTTTGAGGTATTTACATGTATTCATGAGATTCCCTCACAATCTCCTCCAGACTGAACAGGCCCAGCTCCCGCAGTCTCTCCTCACGAAGGGAGATGCTCCAGGCCCTGAACCATCTTTGTGGCTGCGGCTGCACCCTCTCCAGCACTCCTTATCTCTCTTGTACGGAGAAGCCCAGAGCTGCACACCGTAGCCCAGCCGCGGGCTCAGCAGGGCGGCAGAGGGGCCGCTCCCATCCCGGCGGTGACCGGGGCTCGAGCCGCTGCCCCGGCCCGGCCGCAGCCGCGTTTCCGGGGCGCGGGAGTCACGGCGGACGGGGCGGGGCGGGGCCGGGCCGGGCCGTCATGGCGCTGCGCTGCGCGGCCCCGGGCCGTGTCCGCTGGCTGGCGCGGGCGCTGGCGGGCTCTGCCCGGCTCCTGCCGCCGGCCGCAGCCGCACCGGGCCCGTGGGGCCCCGCCCTGACCCGTCCGCCCCAGCTCAGCGCTCGGTTCGCCAGCAGCGCCGGATCTGGGACCGAGGGCCCTCAGCGGCGTGTAATGGTAGTGAGGATCACCAGCCCCTTCGCCTGGCTCCGCACCCGCTTCTACTACCTGCTCATCCGCCTCTACTTCGACCAGGAATTCAGCATCGAGGAGTTCACGCGGGGAGCCAAGCAGGTGAGCGGGCCTGGGGCTTCGGGGCGAGGGGAGCGGCCGGCCTGAGGGGAAAGGTCCTGCTGGCCCTCCCCAGGGGCCGCCCTTGCTCGCGGTTACTGTCATGGAATATAGAACGCGCTAGGGTGGAAAAGACTTCGGAGATAATCGCAAATTCACAGAACTGTGTAGGAATGGACCACAGTGGGTCGTCTGTTTCATCCTCTCTGCTCCAGCAAAGCCGTCCTAGAGCACATGGCACTGGACTGTGTCCAGATGGTCTGGAATGAGGGAGACTGTAATGAGGGAGACTTCACAGCCTTCCTTGTGTTCAGGTAGAATTTCCGGTGCATTAGTTTCTGCCCATTGCCTCTTGTCCTGTTGCTTGGCACCACTGAACAGAACCTGGTCCATACTCTTGGCACTCCCCCCTTTAAATATTTATACACATCGATGAGATCCCTCTCAGCCATCTCTTGAGGCTGAACAACTCCAGTCCCATGAGCTTTTCCTGTAGGAGAGATGCTCCAGTCCCTCAATCCTTGCTGCTGGACCCACTCCAGGAGCTCCCTGTCTGTGTTGAACGATGAGTCCAACCTATGAGCAAACACCACTTTGTCAGTCAGTTTCTGGCATCAGTGCCACGTCCAGTCTTTCCTTAAACACCTCCAGGGATCATGACTCCACCACCTGCTTGGGCAGCTCATTTCAATGTTTAGCAGCCCTTTCCATGAAGAAATTCCTCCTGATGTCCGGCCTGATGTTATTATGTGTGTAAAATCCATGGAGTTCCCCAGTGCTGGCTCCAAGGACCACGCTTTGAGGGAAACGACATGAGCAGGGCTGGACCTTTCTTCAGGAATTTGTTTTCCCAGATTCCACAAATAAAATGAACTGGTTAAGCCATCCCCAAAGGTAGTGTGAATGAAGGTGCTTCCAAATGTTATAGTGATTTTAAGGAGAAGTGTGTCTCCTCTTACCAGGTTTTCCTGAAATGATAAAGCTTAGACAGGCATAGAGCTGGTGTATTTATTTATTTTTCCAAATTTATGTGCCCAGTAAGCTTTGTCAACAGACTATGTCAAAGAGCTAAGTATCTCAAAGCTAGAGAGTTATCTGTTAGCAAACTTTTTATTACTATATTTACTTTTAACAAAAAAAAGCAGTTCAAAACAATACATCAGAAGACAGAATGTTAAAATTATTAGAATCAATTCAAGAGAGGAAAAAACCCACAACCTACAACAAATAATTTGACAAGTCTGCAGAACCACCTGTTTTACCTTGGCCTGGTTTTTGGGGCTTTGTTTTGGTGTTTGTTTTTACTTGATATAGAGTCCTAAATACACTAAATTCTTCACAAGTGCACTACTTGAATATATAGAGGCATAATTGTATGTAAATATACCTACAAAATTGAGGGAGAAAAGGAGAGTTGAACTTCCTGAAGTCTAGAGACTAAACCAGATTTCTAAATAAAATTTGTAAATTGCAGTATCAGTTTTGACTGAAACCAGAAGATAAGGTGGAATAGAGGGCAGGGGAACAAAATATTTACAGGGAAAGA
Source organism: Erithacus rubecula (assembly GCF_903797595.1). Taxonomy (NCBI): domain Eukaryota; kingdom Metazoa; phylum Chordata; class Aves; order Passeriformes; family Muscicapidae; genus Erithacus; species Erithacus rubecula. Next base: position 10,866,071 of record NC_136659.1, read on the forward strand.
CACAGACTGTTTGAATTATCAAAAAGAGTAAAAGCAGCAATCAGAATACTGCAAAGCTTTTTTTTTTCTGTAAACTATGAATTCAACTATTGGAAGCTTTGATGTTTTAAATAAGAGATTGAAAAGAAATTGTATGTTTTTATCTGTTCATGAAATCACTCTTGTAATGCTGGAGGGATTATATTTCAATGGTAATAACCTCTGCAAATACTGAAATCTTAAATAATGGAATATTTGGGTAGCTTGTCATATACTTATGGGGTTTTTGTGTGAAAATTAAGCCAGCCCAGAGTTGCCTGTTCATGCTTGGGTATTGTTTCTGTTTTATTTTGGTAGGCCTTTTCTGTTGTTTCGAAGCTGCTGTCTCAGCGTAAACTTGACCTGCTGGAAGAACTTGTATCAGCAGAGGTAAATGCTTTCCATCTATTCTAGCAGTTGATTGTCTGTTATAAAGCAACATGGATGCATTCAGCCTGTCATTATCTACGAGTTGCCAGTTTGGTTTAATTTGGGAAAAACAGCGTAACGCGACATAGGGTGGGCAATTTTTTGTCCTGCAGCTTTTTTGTGTTTAATTTCAAGGCATGAAGCTTAATTTGAAGTTACTGTATTTGAAATAAAATAAAATATATTTTAGCTGTTGAGCATATGGACTAAATGCCAGAAAGATTGCTGGTGTACCAGGAAGGATGGAAAGGCAGCAGGCTCTGGATGGCAGGTGGAATTGTGTGTCTCTAGGTGTAGGCAGGTGGCTGAAGCTGACTCAGTCTGACACCAGAATTCGTGTGAATAAAGAAACTGGTTTGTGCTCATCCCTGCTGCACTGATACATTCCCACCCCCAGCAGATCATTCAGCTGATCACTGGTTGTGGCTGGAAGGCCTCAGGCTTGTGTCATGGTTTCAGGGATATATCACTCACCTGGTTAAACATCAGTGCTGTGTTTTCTATGTTCTTATGAATTTGCAATTGCTGAAGTTGTCTTGGCCTTCCCAGGGCATGGAGGTAGCAGATGCATCAGAATCAAGTGGAGGAGACACTCCAGGTCTGTGTCTGCCTTGTTACAGGATGTCAGCGTGGCCTGTCCTATTGCCACCCGTGCATTTGCAGCAAAAACTCTGGTGCTGTTCTAGTGCATCCCCTCAGAACAGTCTTGCCTCCTCTCTCTGAACAGAGATAGCAATAAAACGTGAGTTTGTTTCTTGAAGTTGTTTTGAAAGAGCATCTCCTCTGCTTCTTCTTGAAAGAACTTGCTCTGGTCGCTGTAAATTTTTCAGGTTTACATTGATGCAGAGACTTCATATGAGCCAAGGATGTAGTAGATAGGGCTGTGATCCCACACACCTTATCATTTATTTGGTCAGTGAATTTTGTACCTGCAAAATGTACTAGAAACAACTGTCTTCTTTTGAAGATTTTCCTCTGGTTCCATGTAACCTCTGCATTTGTTTGTTATTTAAAAATAGTAGATCAGGTTTGGGTAAAAAATGAGTATTAGTTAAAAAGAAGTTCTGCAGTTTCCTCTTTCCTTGTGACTTGACTTTCTTACGTGTTTGAGGTGCTACCTCTGTGCAGTTTTTGCACCCCACCATTGTCCACTTAACACAGCTGTGTGAATCAGAGTACTCTTAGATAATATGGATGTGAGTGTCATAAGGACATTAATTAGAAGGAGAACATTTTTCAGTCTGTTCTGATTTGCAAGTGTTCAAACTTCTTTGAAATGTGGTGTGGATCACAAAATGGCAAAGATTAACTCACTGGTAATGAAACTGATTTTCAAATAAATTTGTGAAAGATAGCTAAAGATACTGAATCAAGAGCTTAGGAGCCTGCACATAGTGAGAATTCAGTGGTGAGAAGGCAGAGTGTGGTTGCGGGAGCAAGCTTTACTGGGCTGTTCTGGGCTGACATGGCTTTTGTTGATGCTGCTGTTTTGACAGTACTTTATCTAAACATTTTTTGAGGTGCTTGATTTTCATTTGTTTTGAGCAGTAAATGGACCTTCTTCAATGCTGCTGAATTAGGGTTTAGGAATGCCCAAACTTCCAAGTGCTTTTTCACTTTAGCTGTTACATGTATTAGGCAAATATTTTTGCAATACAGCTCATTTTATTAACTGCAGTAGAAATAAATTGTTACTTAAATTTCCTAATGAAAAACTAAGTGACAGTTTTTCTGAATTTAGGTACTTCAGGTGCTGAAGGAAAAGATTTCTTTGCTCCCTGACAGCCACAGGGATGCTTTAGCAGCTGACATTGATGCAATCATGTACACAACAGAAGGAGATGTTCGCATTTACTATGATGATGATGGTATGTTTAGAATCCTAAAACATTTCAGCAATGAGCAGTCTTATTTACTGATTATGCTACTAAGCAGACATTTTCCATGCAGATTTGGTTTTTAGTGCTGTTTCTCATTCCTTGTTTCTCTGTTTATAATTCATCCATATAAAATTTCTTGATTTCCTTTTAAACTAGAGACAGAGATTATTGTAAATACACCATGGTACTGTTTTGACTTCTGTTTGAGTTTTGCTTATTCCTCTTCTTTAGTACAGAATTTTATATTATTAGTCCTCAGCAATGTGAAACCACTCTAAAACAATTATTCTAATATATACTGAAAGTTGCTTGCTTCAAAAATAAAAATGCATTCTGCAAGAAGAATAATAAAGGCTGGATAATTAAATAAATTTTACTGGTGTAGTCTTTCTGTGATGAAATACACTTTGTTCTAGGACTCCTCGATTGGTTTGGGTTTTTGCAAGCTAGTGATGAACTCAAGCAGGTTTTTTTTGAGGTTGGATACCAGCATTGTGTGCTCTTTTCATTATCTGACACAGAGGAGATGATATGTGGATCTAACTCTGGGTCTTCAATTGAGCATTTCAAGTTGTCAGACCCAGTGAGCATTTTTCCTGGTTTGGAAAACAGGAATTTATTTTTCCTCTTTTAGATTGCTTCTGTGTTTGAACTACTCTACATACATCTGTGGTATCTGTACTTAACTTTGGAATTTGTGAGAAACAACCTTTTTTTTTTTTTACAGTTTCATTATATACATTGTCACACCACACTCATGATAAAATGTTTTGTTGGTTTTTTTTTTTAACAGAGTCTATTTTTATTGCTCAAAAGCATGAGTATGGCATAAAGTAGCTGTATCATTCATTATTCTATCCTATATTCTTTATGGCTGAAGTCAGCTATCTTTCCAGGGTCTCACTAGAATATATGCTAGGTAGCAAATAGGAGTATTTGACCAATGAAAAACATGAGATCTAACTTAAGCTCTGATTTGTTTCCAACAGGAAGAAAGTTTGTTAGTATCCTGATGTGCTTCTGGTATCTGAATGGTGCTAATCTACCTGACGAAGTGCCAGGTGAAGCCAAAGTCTTCCAGATTGTGTTTGGAGATGAAAACACAAAAGAAAAGAAACATCTTTTAACAGCAAACTATGAGTAAGCTTGCATGTCCCTTTCTTTTCCCGTGTCCATGAGGTATCTGTGGGGTAGGCAGTTCTGCAAGCATTCCCACTGTGCCACTGCAGAACCTGGTGTTTTTAATTTACCTTGATTCTAATTAAGTTAATTCTCATATAGTTTTGATTATAGGGCCAAATTTTTCAAATACCCCTAGCGTCACTATGTTATTTCCTTGCTTCTGAGTTGGCATTAATGGGAACCCTTTCTCTATAAGGAAGAGCAGTATTTGGAGCACTGAATGAGGTTTGTGGTCCTCAAAGCACACATTAGGAAGATGGATTTTCATAGGAATGCTTATAAATAATGTCTGTGTTGGTGTACTGATGTCAGAATAGTGCAGAAAATATCTACGCAGTTGGCAAAATGTATTGAAAATAAGATTCTCAGAAGCTGGGAGAAATGAGGATTTTTGTCTGATAATTGCAGTATGATCAAGGATTTCTACACCCACATTTGAAATTGAAAATATGGAGTCTAGGTGATGAAGAGCTCTGAAAGATAATGCTCATGAGGAGACCAGTGCTTTTTGCCTGGATAGATTGTTGTGGATCAATCCCTCAGCTGAATTCAGGATCTTCCTTCGAGTGGGAGGCTTCTGAGGCTCCATTAACCTTGAGAGCCTTCTCTTAAAGCCAAAATATCTTCCCAATCCCACTTTGCAGGAGTGGATTTGCACATGATTGCAAAGCAATGATATTATACTGCTCTTGTCCATGACATGCAGGTTATTTGAGAACATGAGAATTCAGCTTGAAGCTCAGACTTGTCTTTAGATAGGGGAGATTCAGTACACTGCTAACTTGATTTTTGATGTAGTTCTGAAAATATATTTTTAAACTACTGTTCGGGAAAGATGAAAATTTTCAAGTAAAATATGGAGAACATGATTTCCCTTCATTACCATCCATTAAATGAAATCCTTTATTTGCAGATTCAGATCTTCTATAAAGCTTTTTCTATATTCATGCTGTGAAAAATGAATGTTTTCTTGATATCAGGGTCTTTACTGTTGCTGCTTGATCCTGTCTGTGGGATCTGAACCAAAACACTCTGAAGTCAGTGCATTTTGTTTCTTAGTATAGAGATAATTTTTATCTGCCATTTTGGGGCATAAGCATTAAAGTTTAAGTAGATTTTACAGCAATAAGTTTGAAATAAAATATTTCTTCATGATTTCTTGTCATACTAGTAGCTCTTTAAGGTCAAGTAAGTTTTAACAACTCTTCACTTACCTTCTTTTTCAGGTTCCAAAGGGAGTTTACAGAAGGAGCAAAACCAGACTGGACTATTACACGGATTGAACATCCAAGGCTATTAGAATAAATGCCTTCTGCAGCCTTTTTATGTACCACTGTAATTGTTTTGATTTAACAAACACCAGGCTTTTGGGGGTCTTTTTTCCCCCTTCCTGCCCTTTCCTCTAAAAGAGGGATGAATTTTCTATGTAGGATTTCCAAAAATTTTTTCTGAAGTTTGCACCGTGCTGCAGCATCACAGCAAAGCCTTTTCCCTGGAACAGGCTGGTAGAAATTTAATTGGTTCCAGTGCTCATCCAAGGCATTTAGACAGCACAGTTTCATTCAGGCAGGTGTAATGGATATGTCAATTTCTTACATTCTGAGAAGAAATGGTACTCTTTGAAAATAAACAACACTTAAATGACTGATGGCCCCTCTGAGTTACTTTCCTGTGTTTTTTTCCCCAGGGACTGTACAAAATATAACTGAATAATATGCAAGATGAAATAGAGGTAGATGGACTTCTTAGCCTGTCTAGCCTCAGCAGTTCATTTTGAGGTAATCTTGTTTTTGAATATATTTGAGGTTAAGAGAGTTAGAGCTGCTATTAGTATTTGCTGTAGGATTGGAAAAAGAAAAAGCTTTTAGCATTGCACTGGGAAAACTGATCAGAAAGATATATATATGTTTTGGAAAATTAAAAAAAAACCAACATTTCTTTCAATTCAGTAATATATAGGCAATTCCAAGTTTAAAGAATTATGGAAGAAAAAACAGTTGAAAACATGAATTTAAAAGAGAACCTGTCAGTGAAGCTAAATGAAGTTCTCTGTTTGAAATGTATGTTGAAGAAATTACCAAATCCTTACAATTAGATGCTGCAACTGAACAATTTCCTAGTAATCACTTTATCTCTGGTTTTTGGAACATGAGAATCCTGGTGTAAGTAGCTGGAGGCTTTTCTGTGCAAATTAACAGAAGATCATAACAGGTTTCTTCATCCCCTATATCAAATGTAAAGGTAACTTTCTACCAAGGCATATTGTAGACATTAGTGCAGTGTTTTGAAAGTGTAAAGTGTAATTACTGTGATTCACAGTAACTGTAATTGAAGGTATAAATTAAATTTTCCATAGTTCAGCTCTTTTGATCCAATGACTTAATGAGAGGAACATCTGAAGCTTATCAACTAGTTGATAACACACTTTTGCTGCAAAAGATGTGATGGGAAATTCACATGCACTGTTTTATTCCTTTGAAGTTGTTTATGTCTGGTGGGTTGGAGCCAAAGGGTGCAGCAGTTCGATGTTCAGGGTTTTTTCCCCACTTCTGATCTTCAATTAGAAAATTATCCTGGAGACTGCAAATCTCCAACAGACACAGAACTGCCCATGGATTTATTGCACCATAAATAAATCAGAAAGGCATATAAATTACTGAGCTTGCTGCATTGGAAAATGGCACTCTCCCACATTGAATAAAACTGGCATAATTAAACTGGATTTATAGTCTAATACTGGCTTCAGAAGAAAAGACAACACCCTACCTCAAAAAAAACCCTCACAAACCAGCCCCAAACCCAACTTGTAATGAACAAATGTGGTTTGACTCCTTTTACCTGTCGTCCATAAATTCTCTGTCATAAATCTGATCACCATAGCAATCAATCTGAAGTGATGGCCACTGAAGGGCATTTGTCATTTTATGGCATCCACATTTTCTCTTGTGGAAATGCTTTTCTTCTGTGTAATTTCTTTAATCAAAACAAGAACTTCAGGTTTCTAATGTTGCCATCCAAAGTAGCAATAAGAAACTATTTCAGTTTCTTCAAGCTAGTCTTTATGCTATTGAGGTTGCCTGAAATTCTTATGGCAAGAAGGATGAGTAAAGGGTTAATTTTACTTCATCTCAAAGATGGAGAGAATATTGTCTTGTAATTTGGGGATTTCCAGTGCTGCCACTCAAATACTTCACTCTAAAAATCATAATGCTAACTTAAGTGTTACAGAATTTGAAAATAGAGCTAAAGGAAGTGTCTTATTAAAAACATCTTCCTGATTTGGGAATAATGATGCTCAGCAGGTAACACTAGAACAGTGTGGGGATCTCTGTGCTATTGCTCTCAGTTTCCCTTGCTGATTAGTCTCAGACATCACCTTGGAAATGACAGTGTGTAAGGATATGGGTGTACTTAATTTCCTTCCATTTCCTTGCCTGGTGTCCATTTCTGTTGCCTAATGCTGGTGTGCAGCCAATAAATCCCCATCTAAAACCCCCATTTAAAGTGTTGGCAGTTTTAGCCTACAAATGTTTCCATTCAGACCCCATTAATTCTTGAAAGCAGTGTTACCAGGTTTAGTAGTGATTTTGGAGGTAAAATTCATATCTCTGTTAGCAACACTAACATGTCTGATTCATTTTACACAGAGCAGTGGGGTGGCATGGTCTGGTCTAAACAGGATGCAGATTCAAAGTACCACACTCTTCTCTCCTAGGCAGCATCATGGTTCTTTAGATCCATGTCGAGTTGGGAAGCCTTAATTTTTTATTTATTCATCCAAATCTTGTATTGATCATATTTAGTAATTCCTGACAGCTGCCTGCCACAATTTCAATGCATGTGCCTAAATCTTGACAAGCACTAATTAAATCTGGCCAACAAACCTCCCATTAATTCACACACCCCACTCACCAGTAGATGGCCTTGGTCACAAAGCTATTGTGGCTGGGAAGTAGTAACTGATATTAATGAGAATGTAAGTGGGGCAAAGGATAAAATTGTAGAAGCATTCAGTACTATTTAAATAATTTAGATTTGTCTTATTAAAAATTCTTTATATTTTTCCTGGCTTTCATTGCGAGTCAACGATAGTGTCTTGTGTTCTCTGCAGTGCCTGCCCATTTTAAAGTGGCCATTTACCTGCATTCTTAATGTGGGAAAGATGTGCTGCACATGTGAATTCATGCAGGCACCTCTGTGTCTGACAGTAGCAAAGCTAATTTTTAATATTCACATTTTCAAATCTGTTTGTCATGTTGATTGTGTTTTTTTCCCTCCTGTCCCAGCATTGTCTGATTACTTCAAGGGACACATGCAACTTTCTCCAGTTTTTAAGGCATGTTCAAGGTCAATCTTCTCCTCACTTCAGGTTATATTTAGTTAATTATTTTGAGGGCTTATGGCTGGAAATCTGTTCAGTAGTAAAAGTCATATTGTTTATCACAGTAGTATTCATACTCCTTCAAAACTTCACAGCTCCCCTGCTTTTTTTGTTTGTTGTGTGATTAAACTTGATTTCTGCCCCCTGTGCTTTATTGGCTGCAGGTAGGAGCTTTGAAATTCCTCAGGCTGTAGTCACATGATGGCTCACAGCTTATAAGAGATGGGATACAAGTGTGTGCAGTGCTTTTAGTTTCATTTCTCCCTGGTATGTGGGTGTGATAGCTGATTTCTAGGCACTGGACCACATGTAGACACAGGAAGAGGTATTTAGCTGCTAAAAAAGCAAGCACTCTCTACACAGCTGTGCTTTTGTTCTTCTAAGGGAAAAGCAGCTGGGGCAAAAGTGCTCAGCACTGTGAGTACTGAGTCATAGGAGTTACCCTCCTTTTACCTTCATTTTCCATTCCTGGTGTGCCAGCCTTTTGATTTTTATAGTCTTGCCATAGGATAGAGGTTGGTAAGTCACTGTGAAGTTGTGCAGCACTGTTGGAAAGACCCCCTTAATCACAATTCTTCTCATATGTATATTTTGTTTGATTTCAGTGGTGTGTGCTTTTCCTAATATAAAGTTCTCCTATTGGAGTTGTTCAGGGGAAACTGCTCTGCATTTTAATGGGAGCTGACTGCAACTTTTTTTGCTGCCTTTGAAGTTACTCCATCAGAAATAGAGGGAAGCTAAAGTTAGGCATGCTGTATTTTCTTGTGTGCCGTTTCATCCCTCCTCTGCTGTCACAGAACAAGGCTTTTAATAGTGAGCTTGGTACTGTAGTGCCAGGAGGCACTATGAGGGAAAGGAGGATAGCAAAGAGAAGTGCAGAGGAGGTGGCATTTCACCAGACATGCAGCCCTTTGCCTTGAGGACATAGGGGGTTTGGAAACAAGTGGTGCCTTGAATGTTCCTCTAAATTGTAATTTGATAGTAACCTTTTGCATAAAAAGCTCTGCTTGGATATGGGGAAGATTAGAGCTAAGTTTGCAGAGATTTCCTAGTCTGACTGAGGAGTTCTGGGAGAGACTACCCAGGTAAAGGTGGGGTATATCAGAGCAACTAAAGGCTATTTCTGCCTTTGGCTAATTAGCAGCTGGAATATCCCTAGGAATTGGAGTAAAAAAGGAGAGAAGCAGGGAAAATGCCTTGGTAATTCATCTCTAGTGAATTTTCTGGAACCAATTGGCAGGTGCAGCAGCTATAAGATCAGTTCGATTTGCAAAGTCTGGAAGAGAAAGTTTCCATGGTGCAGTTGGATTAAGTGGGTACCTTGTTCCAGCCTATGGGGCTGTCCCAGCATTGGGTTCTGTACTCACTTATGGTGTTAATGCTGATTGAGGACCTTCATCTGCTCATCAACATTACAGCCAGACAAGGTCATTACTTGTAATGTTGGTTTTTTGTATTGTGTATTTCATTTCATAAACTGAGAACAGATGAATATAAATAATTCTTTGGCAGATATTTTTAAAAATACTTTCAAATGGAACAGGATTGAGAGATTGCAATATAAAGTGACAAGCTAGTGAAAATGAATTTTTGTAGTCCAGAACCATGTAATGCAAAGCATTGACCATTGACTAAGTGAACATCCAATCACTACTGGTGTGATTGGGACAGAAATTGTCATGAAGAGGCTGCCTGAATTATCTTATTCTGTATTTTCAATGTACTTATATTATTAAAGTCTGTAATTAGCTCAGTCAAGTACTCTGTCCTTTTTAAATTATCAATGAGGTAACTGTCCCTTAGGCCTACCTCAGGCTCAGCTCCCTATAGCAGAACCTTCTGAGCTGTTAGCCTGTTTCCTGTGTTTTTGTCACTAGTGTCATTAAGTCACTTTTCTGATATATTTGTCATAAGGTAGAACAATAGAGAGATTGCTGATCCTCTGCAGTGTGCCTTGCTTGTTGGTATAGGAGTCCTGCTTGGACTTCTGCTGAGATGTGCTCTTGGAAGGCATCATTCATGTTGTAGTGAATTAGTCTCTGCCTGTGAAAGCACTGTCCAAACCCACTAGTGTGAGAATTAAATTGTGTGGTTTCCATTTTGTTGTAAGGTTCCAGCCTCCATCTGAGAAGCTAGTAAAGCATTTGTACCACTGCTTGTAAACATGGTGGGATCACTGTGGCTTGAATTGTAAACTTACTGTGTAGATACTTGAAAGTTTCAGTAGCAAATCTACAGATCAGATGTTAAGTCTGAATCTGTATTAGCTGCATTAAGACAGTAATTTTAATAAAGTCTTAGCATAATTTTTGCTATGAGTAAGGGAGGGCTTTTTCCTTTGTTCATGTTGTTCTGTGGTGGTTTCTCTTTGAATCTTTTTATTCTTTCCTAAACTCCAGCAATTAGTCAAGGCTAGAGAAAGTGTTTATTGTGTAAGACATCTAAGGGAAAATTAGGTTATCAGTAATTTTTACATATTTCATGTTCTACTTTTAGATTCTGTATTGGAAAGAAGTAGGGCTTTTAATGCCAGATTGGTAACACTGACTGACTTTCTCTGCAGTGGAGCCTGTTGATTCCTAATGGAATCATTTGCATGTGTTTTTCCCCAGTTTTCTGCCAGTGCAGCTTGTGATGCAGGGTCTCCTGTACTGTGCAATTTAATCTCTTAATTTCACTGAAGTATATGGGTTTCAGCAGGGACAGCTGGGTGAAAGTTAGTGCCTGCATTATACTGGAGATCTGCTTAAGTGATCTAATAGTTTCTCCTGGAAAAATCTGTGAAATTATAATAGCAGAAGTCGAGAGAAGAAGGGGATGAAAGGTGGGTGGTAATGCAGGATTCATATGAAGAAAAAGCAAGTTCTATGTATTCTGCTCCAGAGCAGAAGCTGAAGCAGCCCTGAAATGAAAGTAAATATAGAAAACTTGAGAAAAATAAACTGTGAGAGGGTTGCTGTTCTGGCTGGAGAACTCCCTTGCACCTGAGGCAAGGAGAATTTCTTGTAGGATTCTCAGGTGGTGTCCTGGGTATCAGGAAGAAGCAAATTCTAGAGGATTTATAGTGACTTCTCACAGTTGTGAGAAAGGTGTTTGGAATATTATGTAGAGTGATGACATGTGCAGGAACCTTCACTTGCAAGAGCCAGGGATTACTTCTCTCCAGCAGTGGTTCAGTGCCTTCTCATGAAATTGTCTGATACATTCAGTCTGCAGTCAAGTGGCCTTTGTGACTTTATTAACTGTCACACTACCCCCTTCTTTCCTAATCCTGCAGGTTTAGCAGTGGGTATTTGAGAGGAGGAGCTGGTGGTGCTCATTCACAGATGCATTAATCCCTGTGCAGTCTCAGAATCAGTTGATTGTCTTTTCTCAAAACTCTCAGTGTCTCTAACACCCTAACCAGAGCTGAGCCTGCTGCTGCAGATGAGCCTGCTGTACTTATCCAGTGTGTTGGAATAATTTCCTCTAATTTTATATATAAGAATTCTCAAGCTTAGTTTGCAGGATCTCATTTCTGCTGTTAAGCATAATAGCAGAGTACTTGAGATTTCTCCCCAGCATTATTTCTGACCCTGTGTGTGACCAGTAGGGTTTTCTTTCCTTGTTTAATTGGGGCTCTTTTGTCCAATCACATATTACCACCATAGATTTTTTTCTCCTCTTGTTTTTAACTTTGTGCATTCCTATTCTTTTTACTACATTCAAATGTGCTCTCCTTTCTTTCTTGTTCCTTTTGCCTTCTTTATGGTGCATTAAGTGATTATTTCTTTCATCCTGTGCCCAGAAAAAAGATAAAATCTGTGTTTCAAAGATTAAGCCCAAAGCTACTTAAAAGAAGATTTGCTGATTCAGACATTCAAAAAATGCCAGGGCAAGGCCAGCTTTAGTTTCCTGTACTCAGATTTTCATGAGCTCTTATCTTGCTGCCTGTCTGCGTGTCTCTGCTGGGACAGGCAGAGCTGTGTCACTTGAAGTCAAGGCCTGTCTAGATGCCAGTGATTCTGATAATTGGCCAGTGTACCATGTCACAGTTGTGTACCCCCTCCTGCACTGATCTCCAGTCATATTTTTCATATGTAAGTTGATAGCCCAACTCAATACAGTTTACTTGATACGTAAAATTTGTGACTATTCAAGCAGTAATCCAGCCAATTGTTTGAGCACAAAAGACCTAATTGTTTGCTTTAGCTTCCCTGCTGCTTCACTAAAACTGTGATTCTTTAACTTATATTTACATGATCTTTCCTTTTTGCTTAAATTTTTCTTGAACTTTCACTAGACATTTACTTTAAAAGCCTTCCCCTTACCATTTGGGTATAGAATGAGTTACAAAACAAAGAGGATTTTAAAAGGATTCATTTAGATACATAGTGTTACCTGCTTGCTTCTTAGCTGGTTTGCTGGGCTTTGTGGTTTGTAAGAGTTGTTGTGGGGGGAGTTTTGAATTGCTTTCTCTTCTAATTTCTAGTTTGCATTCACAACAGGCTGCCTGTTTTAGTAGTCTTCTATATTTCTCCCCAGTGGACTATATTTCCTGTTTTCTTTGTGAACATCACCATATGTAATTGTTTTACCATTCTTGCTTTCTTCCTGAATGATTTGGGAACTATTTTAGAGCCTTTATCCAGATAGACATCCCTCTCCCAAGTGTGAGCTCTCTTGTTCCCTGAACAAGACTGTTTTGAAATCCACATATGTACTTTCATGTATTTTGTTTTTTCTTGCTCGACTTTCTGTTGCATTTCCTTGTGGAGTCTTGGCAACACTATTGCAGTGTCTGTGCTGATGCCACAGCTGTTTGGAACACACAGGTATCTGAAGGAAGTAGCTTTATGCTGTCATTGCAGTTATTCTTAAACTGGTAGCCCTGATTATTGATGAAGACCAAATCTAAATATATAGTCTTTGTGGGTTTGCTTGTGTATTGGTTTTTATGTTTGGGTTTGTTGGTTATGTCTTTTTTCTATTTTTTTTTTCAAATGCTGCATCCAACTTAATGATTCATAAAGTAAGTCACTGAATAAATTTGTAACTTCTGTCATCAGAGCCTTAAATGCCTGAGGTGCTTCCTGTTTCATATTCACAGGGCTGAAGTTGCACATAATTAAAATCCTGTCATTTCAGCATGAATTATTTTACTGAATCATATTTTATTCACATGCCTTTTCTCTTTCAAGGTTCTCTGGTATGCATCAAACACTTGCATGTTAGTCCTATAGTCTGGTGTAGCAGCTTAACTTGGATTAATTTCTTGTGCTTGTTAGTTTGTGACACAGCTCTGATTTTGAGTTTTAGTTTGTGTTTTCCATGCTTCACTTTCTCCTCTTCTGTTACTGTTCTTCCCCCTAGAAATTGTCCAAGAAGATTCTTTTCAGTAGATATTTTTATGTCTGGCCCTAAATGCAGATCAAAATTCCTAAAAAGAATACACTGCATCTGTTAGGGGATTAAATGAAGCATGGTTATTATCACCTACTTGAATAGCTTCTGTTATTCACATCCTGTTATTCTTGGTGCTGTATTCCATCCTGATATTCTTAAAGGTGATTTCTACCAATGCAAACAAGCAAAACCAAATAAACATGGAAGAAAAGTCACTTTGGAAATGTAGAAATGCTCTCCTTGCATGGAGTTTCTTTAGGCACTGTGTAAGCTACTGCACAGTTAAGATTATCCTGGGATGGACCTACCAGAATTCTTAAACCATGAACTGTAAAACTGTGTGTGGGCATCCTTAGGCAGTTTTAAAATAAAAGGTGTAAAAGTAATTTCCCATGTGGCATAAGGCATAAACACTTCAAAGGGGTCAGAAAGCATATGTAAATATATGACATGGTGGCACAATAATCCTGGTATTGAAAGTACTGTTTCAATTTTGCACCTCTTCCTCATGCTTAGTTCTTGGCTGTAATGAGAACAGTTGTCCTTTTTGCTTGCTACACAAGCAAAGCTTGATGTTTTCCTGGTTATGACTGTTTAACCAGATCACAGAGAGTGGTTTATCAGTGCATCTCTTGCACTAACTCTTTAGTGTATTTGCAGTAAGAATAAGGCACCTAACATATGTCATTCCTAAAAAGGTGTTGCATTCATACAGAAATGTTTCTGTATGCCTGCCCTATAAGCCAACCATGGTAGCTGGTCTTTCTAAACCACTGAGAAATTAAAAACCTATTTTGCATGTACCTTTCTGAGCATTTTATTATGTTCATTTGCAGATGGAAATGGGGTTTTGGGGAGGAATTCTTGGCTATATCCAGGTTTACTTGCTGAAGTCAGTTGGAGAATACAGTTCTCCAGTCTCAGGCTGGAGAAAACTCCACCGTTTCTGTGGGATCAGAGCCTCCCTGGCAGTATTTGTACTTTTAAAGTCTGCATTTTGCTTGTTTGAGGCCTGAGGACTCTGTTTTCAAAAGCCTCAGTACCTGAAGTTTTGCAGTGACTTCAGCAGTGCAGCTGCCTGATACCATTCACTGAAGTCAGCTCACATAGAACATAACTCAAAACTTCTTATAAATGACTCTTTGATTTCAGCATGCTTCAGAATATTCTGCAATTTGCTGGGCACTCAACAAGTGAGGTGCTGCTTTGTGTACTAGCCTCAGTGCTACCAAATATTCTGTAAAAGTACCATGGATTAGAGTTTCACTCTTGCTCTTTAAGTTCTATGGTTTCTAGGAATTTGTTGTTTGTGTAGGGTTTGGCTTTTTTGTTTGTTTGAGTTTTTTGGATCAAAATTATGACCACAGCGCCTGTCACACTGCAAAATTTATAATGCCTTTTAGATTCCTTTCATAAGTCTGAGCCTCAGTTTCCCAGTTTGATAAGTTTTCTTAAGTACTGCTAGGAACATGTTTTTGAGCCTTGCTCTCCATGTGGTTTTTGTCTCAGAGCAGGAGCAATGATGATCTTCTTTTCTCTGAGTGCAGTCCAAACCCTAGCTTTGTATGAAACCTGGCCTCTTCTACCCTGTCATGAACTTGGAGCAGTAAAATAATATCTCTGGTGTTCTGTGGAGAACAGCCTGGAGCAGAACTGTATCTACAGCACAGAGCAGCTGTATCCTGCTTTCCTCAGAGCAGCAGAGCTCTCAGAGCTAGCCCTCTCCATGAACCAAGCTGTCCAGTGTTTGTATTTCAAATACTACCCTGACCTATACACTAGACTAAAACTTCCTGTTCTAATATTAAGACTTAAGTATCAGTGGGTTATTTTTTTACATTATCATTCTCTTTCTTATTTAACAGTTCCCTGGGATATGCAGAGGGCCCAGTCAGGCCTTCCTAGCAGCCAGGATAAGGGGAACAGAAAAGTACGTGAAGGACATGTTATGAAAAAAGGCAGAGCTTGAATTGCCATGCAATTCACAGCGTATTTTGGTTCTGCAATCAAATTGTGTACTGTAGTTTTTGCCAAAAGAGAAGAAATGCAGCATTCTTTCTCTTGAAAGCTTGCTCCTGCAGGAATTTGTTAGCTTACTTTAAGTTTCATATTATTTATAAGCTCTGACCCAGACTTCTCATTAACTGTTCCCAAAGCACTAGAAAAGGAAAGTAGAAGTACTTCCTGCTTCATGTATCTGGTTAACAGCTGTGTCTCTTAGAGGAAGGAGAAAATAGCCAGCAGTGATAAAAACTCACCCTGCTCGCCCTCAGCAGCAGCACTGCTGCAGTGTGAGCTGCCTCTCCCCAGGATCCTCATGTAGCAGCATTCACTACAGTGATCTCAAGTGCAGCTTGCTGAAAATAGTTTTATTGTGGGCAAAGAAAGGTTTACTCATTCTCCTTGCCTGACCATTGGCTACCTATTCCCTCTATTACTTCTTTGTTGTTTTTAATTTTTAAAAACATGCTAGGCTGGGCTTCAAGAGTAGTACAAATGCTCAGAGGTATTGGGTTCTTTGCTTGGGTATTGCCCTGGCTTAGCAGTTGTGAGTGTTGTGAAAATGTGTTAAACCAGTTTTATTGTAGCTGTGCATGTGATCAGCCCTGCAGTACTGCGTTGCCTTCTTGCAGCAGCAGCTCTCCCTCAAGGAGCCTGGTCTCTGCAATTGAACTGATGCTGTGGTAGCCTTCTGTCCCCAGATGTGTCTTGTTACATCAGACCATTAACTGCATAGCTGCTGGCATTCTGAAATTACATGCTC
Organism: Erithacus rubecula; assembly: GCF_903797595.1. NCBI lineage: Eukaryota > Metazoa > Chordata > Aves > Passeriformes > Muscicapidae > Erithacus > Erithacus rubecula. The sequence goes on from NC_136659.1 coordinate 10,882,110, forward strand.
ATCTTCCCCCTTAGTTTTTTGTGGTTGTTCTGATCCAATGTTCTTCAATACAAACAGTCAAAAATGACAGCAGTGGTTTAATATTTGTTAAATGAATTAAACTTGGAGATCTGACTGCTTTTGGCTTGTTTTATTTTGACTTCATGAGTTTCTAAGGTCATTAAAGGCACATTTTGGAAAGCTTTTCTATGTAATATTGGAGACAAGGACAGTGTCTTCCAGTGCCACCAAGACTGTTCCCAGTTTGTATGCTTTTAGGAAATCAGGATTTAGGATCCGTGTGAGGCATGATGAGAATCCCAGGAGTTGATAGCAGGGTTTACTTGTGTTTGCAGATGGGGACAATACACATGCATGAACCAGCTGACCAGCCCTGCCTGTGGAAGAAAACATCCTCAGATCTTTTCATCTGTGTGTTGGCACCTGAGATTCTCTTTTCCTAAGCAGCACATACATGCTTAAAGGAGGTGGTGACATTCTTACCCAAACTCTAATTTATAAGTCAAAACCAACTAAATGCAATTCTACAGGTTGCTTTCTCCTGGGGCTTAAAAATTTCCACCTTTTTTGTTTTATGATATTGAAAGTAGTTTACCCTGCATGCATTTTTCAGTCTTGGGAAGAGAAAGCATTTCTAATCCTTCCAACTCAGGAGAATTTTAATGCACTGGGGAACACTGACAATCTCTCAGTATTTTCCTTCAATATATTTCATGTATATATATTTGAAAACCCCCCAACTATTAACAACTATCCACATTATTTACTAAAACTGCCTCTTCCATAAGGCAAGGCCAGAATTCATAATAGTCCCTTGGGTATAAGAAAGATCAGCACTCAACCATTACTTTTTCTGTTAGGAAGAAAGCAGTGTGGAAGAGTGCTCTTGTATGGCTGTTCTCAGAATACTTTATCTGTGTCCTAATGAAAAAAATTATGCCTTTGTATTTAACTTAACCCAGTTTGTATTTCCCTGTCTAGAGTACCACACTTTTAATGGCAATTAAGAAATTTACTTCTCACTAGACAAAGAAGTAGTTACACAATGAAACTGGATCACTTTTCAACGAACAGGAAATCCTCTTGACCAGCTTAGTTCCTGCCCTAGAATATAATCTGTGTGCTTTACCTCTGTTCATACATGCTTGTATACATCTGTGGAAGGTTGGAGGAATTAACAAGTAATCTAGGGAATTTTTAGGAATAAATCCCTAGCCTTCAGCTAGTCTGTAACCTGGAATTTGTTAGCACTTGTGGAGTTTGGACTGAGAGAGCCAGGCTCCAAACTGAAAAGCTGTGTATTTTGAATAGCTTAAGGTAACTGGGATCAAATTGTTAGGAATGTAACTGTTGGTTAACATGAGTGTTAGAAGATCTGGAAGGGGTTATCTTGATGGCCATAATGCTGTGCTCCTGGCTGCCTGAGTAAGTAAACATCCCTGTGTGGAGCTCCATGTGCTGCTCTCTCAGGTGACACATCTATTTGGTGTCTCTCTTCAAAAGCTATCTTACTGCCTTTATTTCCTTAAAAAATAAAGCCTCCTGTTTTCTGCAAGGCAGTCACAGTGGGGTTTTATGTACATTAATGACCTGGACCTTATGCATTTAAAGTGCTTTAGGAAGGATTTTGCAGAGAAACAGTGGATTAAGTGTTGGTTTGAAGCTATCAGTCAGTTGCAGTCCTAGGTTTTGAGATGTGAGGTTTCAAGGTATGCAAGACCCAAACTCTCTTCTGGTCTCTCTCCCAGCTGGGGTTGCAATACAGGGGGACAGAGCAGCCATGGTCTATCTCTTCTCCCAGAGGTGATTGTACTTCCTTCACGTGATGAAGCAGCAGAGGAAAGGAATGGAGCAAAAGGGCTTCAGAGAAACTGGCTTGTGCTAGGGAACCTTTCCTGGAAACCTAATGAAGCACAGGATGCGATAAGCATAGCTCACAGAAAAGGAAACTGCTTCAGAAGGCTGCAAGAACAATGCAGCATCACTTGAGGCAGACAAGGGGATTAGAATGCATTGGCTCAGGCTGAAGAAGGAAGTCTTGAAAGACAGTTTTGGAAAGTTTTTATTGTTTACGTGTGGAAAGCGTATGTTCTTTCTTAGCAGTTGCATTTTGTGAGTCTGCATGCTCTAGCTAGAATTAACTGTTTATGAAGAGTGTGAAATGCTCCCTAGTGGTAGCACTTATCCACTTCCTGTTGTCTTCTAGGGAGATGAACTGCCTTTCTAGTAAACGTGGTTCCTGGAGCTGGAATTGTCAAGGGAAAGGAGTTGTGGGTGGGTGTTTGGATATTGCCTGGATTTGCAGAATACCTTTGTGCCACAAGGGAAAAAGGAAGCTTTACTGAGGGGCTTTGTCATTGTTTAACCAGGAAGAGCTCTCACAAGGGTGAGAACAGTATCAGTGTGTTAAATATCTCTAAAATGACAAGACTTGGCAGTGAGACACGGATCTGACAATCCTTCACAATGCCAGGATTAATTGCCCATGATTGTGATGTGAAGGTTGCCCTTCTGTCAAGCTTGTTGCCTAATGCATTTGATGTTCCCACTACAAGCTATTGCTAAGAATACTGTAGAGTCACCCATCACTGAAAAGACTGAGAAACATGAATGTCTCTAGTTACAGATGTGAATGGTTGTGTTGGCATTATCAACTGCTCAATGCTAAGTTGTTTTGTTCACTTATGTGCATTATGAGGTCAGTGAAGTTAAAATCCTTAGTAAAACGTGTATTTGAGTCAGAAGGCTCCAATACAGTCTTTGATTTGAAATTTCAAAAATATTGAACTTGGGATGAGTGGATTTGCATTCATTATTTTGCATTAAAGTTCAGGTGGTTTTAATTTAGACCAAAATAATCTTTGTTGTATCTTATAGGTAACTTTGGCCTTCTGTATTTACAAAATTCCGTGGTAGTTAATTCATGCTGCTGCTAGGAAGAAGTATGCAAGCAAGTTTAACCAAAACCAGGCAACATGGTTTGCTGTTTGATAACCACCATCTTTTTCCACCACAGTGAAAGTCATCTTACCAACCTCTGACACTTGATGATTGTTATGTCAAAAGCCTTTTGGGGTAAGTAAAGCAGACAACTTTTTTTAGTGCCTTCTTACTTCTCAGCTTATATTGAAAATGGAAATGTGTAACTCAGATAATATTTTAAACTTCAACTCTTTGTATGCATAGTTCTGTTTCCATTATATGTAGTTACAGATACCAAGAAAACAGAAACACTATAATCTGTATTATTAAGTGACATGTCACAGATGACAGATAATTGTTAGAACTGTTACAATCATCAAATGGTTTTGTACGTGAACAATGCTGATAATATATTTATAAAAAACATATTTAATTCAGAGGATTCATAAGCAAAAACCCCCTTCTGCATGTTTTTCAGTTTTGTTCCAAGTGACTTGTCATAACTGTAGACATTACGAAAGTGTTTTTAAATTACTATAAGCTAATACTTTTCTTACAAAATGTGATAAGGGAATCTTACGTTGTTTTTGGCAAGTTTTGTAATCACTGAAGTTGATAGGGATTATTTCACCCTTCTGTAAATAATATCCTAAATGGTTACACAAAGCAGTGCAACTGTTTAGGAAAGGAAATGCTGTGTAATCATAGAAATCATAGGCAAGATTTAAGTTGGCAGACAGCTCTTGATACAGGTTGAATGTTGCAAGGTCACTATGTCCTTCCTGTCTGTTTTTTGCTGAAAGAAGAATTCCTGGAATTTTCTTGATTATTTCTGAAACACAAGCTTCTTTTCTGAAAGCAGATGTGTCTGATGCCCTTAATATTATGTTTTAGGATTAGATCTTGATGAAAAGTGAGAAAGACCTGAAGAATCATCTTAATATAAAAGGTTTCAGCCAGTTTCATTTCTCAGATAGTTGGGTCAAATAGATGGCCAAATGTCTCTTTAGCTAAAATGTATTTATTTCTGTGTAATAATATATTCTAAATAAAATTTTAAAATGCAAAAACTAGGGAGGAAATTAGACAACCAAGTGTTCCTTCCTTTTCTGGGGGTTTATGTGTGGAAGAAATACATCTGTGGTTCTGTATTCATATACCTGAGACCAGTGTATGAATGTTCCTTAGGAATCCCCTCCACAACAGCATGTGTTACACACTGGTCCTGCCATATTCTAAAGCCTCACAAGAATAGAAATAAAATGTATTTCCACCACTCTTAGGATTATGGTTTCCATCACAAGCCAGGGAGCAGTTCCAGAGGCAGGCTCTGAGAGCAGGCTCAAGTGTTGCCAGCAAGTTTGGAACACATGGTGCCTCTTTAGAATCCCTTCTTGGAGAAGAAGGATACTTAAAATAGACTTCTTTTCTGTAGAACCATATGTAAGCTATTATCAATCAAAACTTTTCAAACTCATTGTTTAACTTTCTATAAAGGGAACCTTCTCAACAAGAGGGAGCCCCCACCTTACAAAATGCAGAGGAAATGTGCTCAAAACAAAGGAGTCCTCCTCCATTTTAAAACCCAAAGATTTAGTGGTACAAGCAGAAAAAGGCTTTTATGGCTGTTTGTGTATTTTATATCCCTACTAATGTGCCTCTTTAATCTAAAAGTACAAAATCACACAATGCCATTCTGAAAAGAAGGTTCTCTTGTTCTGGTTATATTTTTTCTGTGTTTTATAAGGAGCTAGACAGTGGCTCACAGAAAGCACAGTTAACCCTACTAATTTAATATCACCAAATTTTGTTGTTTGTTTGAGTGCAAAGCAAGGTCTGTCTTTGCCTGCTCACACTGTGTAGTTTGAGCAGCACAGAGCAAGTGGGCTGTGCTGAGCTCTGGGCAGGAGCCTGTGGCTCTCACACAGAGCCTGAAGAGCAGTTCTGGGCTTGGGGTAGAGCTTTGGGACCTTCAAAGGGCTTTTCTATTGCTGCAGCACTTTTTTTCTTCATGGTTGTGGCAACAGTGTTTTTCTGTCTAGGAGGCTGTCTGCAGGGGAAGCAATTTTAAAGGCATCAGGTAGATTAGAACAGTTTCTCGCACTGTTGCGTAACCATCACTTATCTCTTCTTGACAAAAATTGCAGTGCAAACATGATACTACCCCCTCAGGGAAATTGCAGCTGAGTTGCAGGTTTAGACTTTGGAAAAAAACACAAGTGTTTTGAACCATTGTTTCTTTTTTCTGCTTTTAGTCCTGGCATTTTTGGAGGTGCATAAATCCCCAGTATGTTAATTTAGTGTTTTTCAAAGTTGTGTTGCTACAAACACAAAGCATGTCCTTGTGTGAGCTGCTGTCCCATAACAGGACAGAGCTCCCACAAGCTAAGTCTTCTGACGTTATTGGGGCAGTCTGGTGAGACCATTTCCTGAAAGGGTGTTCTGATCACATCTGTGAGGTTTCTAGGGTAAATGCTAGGATTTGAGTCTATATTACTTCTGACATACAACTGTTCTTCAATGTGATCTCTGTCCATAAAAAATAATAGGCTTACTCTGCACTAAATAGGTACTCAGGCCTTCAGACTTTGCATGGCTGGCCCATGCTGGAAAATTGAGTGTGGTTGTCTGTCACCTGTTTTGGACAAAAACATGTATCAATACTCAGATCAGCTTTTAGCTGTGAGACAAGAAATGGGTCTTACACAGTATGGGTCACTGAAGCTGATAATTGCTAGCAAATATTTCAGATGTAGTCAAAGAGGGTGGGATCTTAAAATATATTTTTTTGTTTCACTTAAGTACAAAACTGGGCTAGGTGCTCTTGTGAGTCTCAGAAGATATCTGAACAACTTTGCATGTCCAAGCCCCTGATCTCTGGGTAGGGCAGAAGGGACTTGTTCTTCTGTATGCTGTGATCCTGGGCTTGACCTTCAAGAGATTTCATGATATCATCTGGGACTTCAGAGTTTGAAGATTTTTAGCTTCTGTGCAGTGGCTTCTTTTTTTCTTAAGCTGCTGTATTGAGAATTGATGTGCCAGTTTTCTGCATTTTGATGCACAAAGTGAAGCTGTTAGTCTTATTAGTTCAGTTCTGCAAATACTGCATCAGCTTCCAAAAGCCACGTGTAACTGCTCAGGATGTATTTTCTGAAACTGCTCAGCAAGCAATGCCTTTGAGACTGGTGTGATTTATGAAGTAATCTATGTATATCAGCCAGCTCAGTCCTTTCAGGTCTTGATAGATGGTTCCTGAGATTAGTTATATGTGCCTAATGATCATCCAGGAAATACGCCTAATCCAGGAAAAGGGCAGGAGCTGTGAGAGGCTCTGTGCCAAAAAGCTTCTGGGTAAATTCTGCCATATTCCCAATGCAATGCCCTGTTATGTACTAAAAACTGCATACAATGCAGTTGAGAACAGCATTTTTAAAATAAAATTGAGGTTTTCAAGTTCACATCAATGATTGACTGATTTAATCATGACTGCATAATAGTCAGTTGAGAGCTGAACCCCTTAAATGAATAACATGTCATTACTTTTGGAAATAGTGAATAACCGAAATAACAAATATGGTCAGTGGAGAGCATCTACTTCCAGAAAGCTAAAATGAGAAAATAATTTGAAGTGAGGAAGTTTTTTAATACATTACTTTGAACAGCAGCCCAGTTAAAAAAATTGGATCAGATTCACAAATCAAAATGTTGCATTTTTCCACAAAGCTGAATCTCTGCAAAGAAAAGCAGTGACAGCTTGAGAGTACCTGTTTTCTCTCAAACTCTGCTAGTCTTTTCAAAACTCCAGGGCATGCTTCATTTTAGTGCAGATTTTTTGAGTCCCTGCAGGATTTCACTAAATTAGTAATATTCCCTACAGAGAACTTTTCCTTTCTGATCTCTGCTTTAAGCAGTTAAATAAAACAGGGGTTAGTAATGGGAGCTCAAGACTGATGGTAGAGCACGTTATGGAGACAGGCTGGAAGGGGAAAGTACAGCTGTCCAGGATGTGATTCTGGCCATGCTGTTGGCAGTGCCTGTGCTCTGAACACTGGTGCAGGTTAGCCCAGCTGGCTGCCGTGGTTGAGGCAGCTGAGGGCAGTGTGGCTGGTTCCTCATGCAGGAGAAAACTGGAGAGAGTTGTGTGGGCATCTCCCAGTTCCAGTGACAAAGCTGTGGCACAGCCTGTGCTAAGTGAGTTGCCAGACATGCTCCCAGAATTCATCTCCTTCATCCCAGAGACATTCAGACACTGAGGGGATGGCTTAGATTATTGACCTGGAGCTAGAAGCTGTTTCCCTGAAAAATCACCTAATCTCTGGCACCAGCTAAGAGTATGTCTTGTTACCTTATGGAACTCTCTTATTAAACTAGTTAAGAGAGGGGAGTGGGTTTTGTTTGGCTATTTTGTCCAGTAATACACTAACAGGAGGTTGTTCCAGGTCTTTAGCAGTTGCCTATCTCAAGAGTAAATACTGCTTTGCTGATGCTTTTGTGACATCACCTTTTTTCCACTGCCTTCTGCACCTTGGACCCCACAGTACAAGAATGAGTCTGTCTACTTGAGATTGTTGTGTACCTTTGTGGAAACACAGGTGTTTTTGGGTCACAGATGGTATGAATAGGTTTAGTATAACTGGGGCACTTGCTTGATGCACCAGAGAACAATTTAAAAAATCAAGCTCCTGTCTTTGTCTCCCAATCCTATCCTCATTGAGATTTCCAGACAAAAGAAGGTATTTAGCTGTATCTTGATAGACTGCACAGCACATAAACATGGACAAGATGGGTAGCTATAGTAGTGGAAATCATAGATTCATACTAACCAGCCCATATGGGACAAAGCCAGTGTCCTGACTTTCAAGTGGTCAAACATGGGTGACTTCCTCCCCTGCCTCAGGCATAGTTTTTTATACTGGGCAAATGATCATGTTGTCTATGGATTATATAATTTTCTTTAAGCTTTTATGTATCTAAAATTTTTGAATGCTTATCATTAGTCTGTATATTTTTGAGTCCAGAAATGCACTTTCAAAAGCAGGAAGTAATTTGCTTGTTGAGCAACTGAAGTCTGTTGTTTTCCTGCAATGCTCTCTATGCTATGCATAGCTGATAATAGTGGTCAGTTTTTTGCTGTTTCAGTCACTGCACCTTTTCCCCTTTCTCAACCAAGGTGTTTAGGATTCCTATCAAACTTGCAATTACACAAGAATAAACAGAGTAAGAAGTATTTTTAAAGAGGTGTTGGATCTTATGTCCTGCAAAGTTAAAATTGTTATAGATGTGTTTATCCAAGTTCACTAGTGTGTAAACCCTTTGATTGTTTAGTTTATTGAGCATCTCTAGGTCTAGGATTGACTCATCCCTGCATTCAGTCACATGGCCAGATGTCCAGAAGTGTTGTTTTGCAGAATAAGTGGTTTACAGTACTGCTCCAACATTGTGTGGGCTTTTCTGCCACATGTGCCTACAAGTATGTAAAAAGCCAGCTGTTTGCAAACTTTTGCACCATGTGTCCTGTTTTAAGGACAGTGTCCCACTGACATGCTGCTTCCACTCAGGGCCACCTGTTCATCTGCATGGATTGTAGCTCCTCCCAATACTGATGTCAACTGGTATTTAGTTAGAAGAGTAATTGTTTGATTTGACTTTTGCTGTCTTTAGGACAAATGTGCTTGCAAATTATGGAAAAATGTGGCCATTAATGACTTATGAGAGAGCAGACACAAGAGAAAATGATGTCTTCTCTTTTTCAGTCCCCTGGTAAAAGCATGAAGGCAATGCAATCCATTTATCATCGTTGTCCTGAGACTTTATAGCCAGGCCTCCAGGCTGCAATTGCTAATTTTGTGGCAAGAAATCACAGCTGTTTTTGTTCACATAATCCTCAAGCCAGTCAGGTTTTTTTAACTGGCTTTTCCTCATCCCTGCTTCTACCACTGTAAATTAGAACAGTCTTTGAGGCTGGTTTGGAGGTACATTTACTACATGTATGGCTGTGGTTGACTAGAACACTTGTCCTCTCGATTTAATGGGAAATGTTTGAGCCAAAGAGAGTAGGCTGTGTAAATCCAGATCTAAAAATATGTTGATAACTTTTGACTAAGTAGAAACTCTACGGAGATCACTTGACTTTTCTAAAGAGGTGTCACCAATGAGGAGTCAGCTGATGGTCTCTGTTGATATGAATGCCAGAAATACCAATAAAACTTGTAGAACTTCCAAATTTAAACTTTTCTTTCAAGTATAAATGTTTTTCTGTGTTTCAAAGGAGGCTGGGTTTTTATATGCACTTAAAATTTAAAGTAATTTTTCTGCTAATAAAAAAAAAGTTATAAAGAAGCTGACAGCCGTAGCCAAGAAGTACATAATGCAAAGTGCTTGTCCAAACACATTCCTTCTAACTTACACCACATCCTTTTAGTCCTTTAATAGATCTTGTATGAATGGATAAAGCAGATTAGAGAGTCACCAACACCCCAAGCTATTTCTAAAAGATCTTAAACTACAATTCTACCACCAGGACTATTCATTGGAATTGTATACAGTGAGAATGTGAATGCAGATCTAACTTCAGACATTTTCCTATTCCTTAGAGATCCAAAATAAGAGTGAGAGATTCGTAATTTCAAAGCAAGACAGACTCCTTTGGGTATGTCTATATAATACTTACATTGAAGTGATTGATTTGGGATTGTTGGTAAGGCTAATTCTTGTGATTAAAATCAACATCTGAGAAGGAGCCCTGTCCAGTGTGTGAGAGGAAATAAACTCTTAGTTCAGGCTGGAGTCAGAAGTTTGGTCATGAGTAGACAAGATCTGTGCTGGGGTCAGTCTCTGCCCAAAATGTGCTTTCCCTTGGGGTGTTATGATGAGGTCAGTAAGGCAGCTGTGTGATAAGCAAACCCACTTCCTATCTGTCTGAATAGCCATATTTCCCTGGGCTATGCCTCCACAATATAAATGTGGCAAGAGTAACTTTCTGTAGAATAGGGACTGTAAAAGAAGTTCTGCTCAGAACAGGTCCTTAGAAATATATTTTGAGCTTCTTCCTCTTCATTCCCTCCCTTGCCCAAATGCAGTCTAAGCAATTTATTGTCTCCTGTTCTGAATGCTTTCTCTTCATTGACTTTCAGATGTAACCATCAGATGGTCACAAAGCTGTGTGTGTTTATCATTGCAGCATTTGAAAGTATGTAAATGGCTAACAGATGCTCTGCTGGGCTGTAACCAAACTTGGCTGTGTCCATTTTAACATACACATGACAAAACCACACTGGCTCTGAACAGGCCTCAGTGTAATAAGCTCTCTAGGTTCTCCTTCTGCATAAACACTTTTATGTTCTTATTAATTAGAAACAGGAGTCTGTTTCTTTTAAAGTTCATGTGATAGCTATCAGGCCAAAGAATGAGGTACATACAATATCTGAATGGTAGTATGTTGATAATACTGCCAGGGATCTGAAGTTTATTTTTTGGGAAATGCATGTTTATAAGTGTGTTTGTGTATATATATATGTGTGTGTGTGTATATAAATCTATAAAAGTTGAACAAGCATAAACAGCAGAGCTCCTGGAATATTTGATGTGGTATATTTGCAGTTAATTAATTTCAGTATGTATTTCCCATGGCATATTGTTGACCTTAAGCTTTAGTGAATATTTTCTTGCCCTTATATCTTAATGTCTTTCAGCACAAACAGATCTTGAAGCTGCTTTATGATTTGGCAACAGCACTGTGACTTACTGAAATAAAAATATAAGAGCAATCTGGTAATAATTATATACATCTCCACTCAAAAAGGTCTTTAGTTTGGCTGTAATTAGGGGTATATATCAGTAACTTCTGTTTTATAGCACTGTTGCATAACATGGCAGTATTTGAATGTGAAGTATTTTAAATAGCTGGGGCCAATTTAACTTTGGGCAAATGGGGAATAACTTTGTTATTGATCATCTGTTGACAGATAAACTTGTTCAAGTAAGTGAGGACATGGTTTGATTACAACAGTCCAATTACCTGAATAATTTTTGTCAAGAAATTCTTACCTACTGTGCCACTCCCCAAATAATTCTCAGAATTTCCTTTGGCTATAAATCACCATGAATTGTAACTTTCTGTGCACTGGTGACACATGAATTGCAGACTGGTGGTGGTACAGAAGTAAGAAAGAGAATAGAGAGAAGGCAGATGGTGATGAAGAAAACCCCCTCTGGCATGAAAGAGTGTGTTTGCAAGTTGCACTGATGATGGAGATAGTGAACAAGCAGGGATTTGGGGCCCTTAGTAGGCCCATCTCTTGGGGCTGTGATGTTATTGGAGAATAGTGGGAAATTCAGATAAATGTTGACAAAAATTCCCTAAGCTGACTGAAGAAGCCAGAAATGTTGATGAATTACACACTAGTTGATGCAGACTGCTTCATGAAGACATGGCCTGGCTTAGCACATATCATCAAATCTGCTTCCCTTCAAAATCTCATCAGCATCTATTTCAGTCCCAATCACTTTCCACCTTGAATTTATACCAATTTAAACTCCCCCAGAAGAGCAGTTTAATATTTTCTTGTTTAAATTTCCCTTTCCACCAGAATCCCACATGTCTTTCTGCTTTTGTCCTGCTTTGTGTGAAAGGGGCAGTAACATTTATCTCAGGTGAACTTTTCCATTTAATTATTTTAAATTACTTTGTGCCTTGAAAGGATTGTGTGAGTTTTCTCAAAGTCTTTAAAATTCAACTGTTTTTGGGATTATTATTTCTGATTGTTGTATTTTGTAATTCACCTCTGTGCCTCTTCAGGAAGATGTTAAAATGGCTGTTTCCAGTAGCTGCTTGGGAACTTCTTTCAGAATCTTGATTTACTGCACTCTGCCCATCAGTGATGTGAAGGGGATAATGCCTTCTCTTGGCTGTAATCATGTACATGAAAAATATATGTATAAATACAGCAGGTTCTTTCCATATTGCTCCTAGCAGATTGTCTGTCCCATCTTCTCTCTCTTGAGAGAGAAAATACTCCAAGTATGTTCTGGAGACCAGGACTGTATTTCTGACTGTGTAATCAAGAAATGCCAGCTATGTTATCAAGACTCAGTTTAAGGTTTTCTTAGTCTGGATTGTGGCATTGTGAAGCTGTAAACCTGGATCAGAAGATTCTGATTTTCTGCCACTTCTGAAATTTTTCATGATCCTGGATGAGATGGTTTCATTTGTGTGCCCCACCTGCCTCCAGACAGCAAGGACTGACTGGTCTGCTTTTCATCTGATGCTCTCTGCACATGGATGCTCAGACCCAAGCACCAGAGCACTCCAACATGAACATGACTGTATTGATACTGAAGTGCTAGAGATGATTCTGTGTTTGTACAGCACCTAGCAGATGAAAAGCAGAGCATCATTTGGGACATCTAAGTACTATGGTGATACAAATAATGATGATACATTTTACTGTATAACAGAGACAACATGCATACTCTGGCAGTGAAGTCTTGTTTTAGATAATTAGCTGCATAGCAAATTGGTGAGAATTGCAATTAGCTACAATCACTAATGAAAAAGCACTTTGACAAGGAAACAATTTAGGAGATTAATCTGCAGGATGGATGTTGATTGTGATTTCTAAAGGAAGTAAAAAGGTCAATACTGGTACTAGAGTTTGTATGGCATTAAGATAATTAGTTTGAGGTATCTTTTTATTTTGAAAAATTATTTAGTAGCAAGATAATATTAGTTCTGCAAAAACTATCTTACACTGAGGCTAAAATATAGTTAGTGATATCCTTTCAAAAACTCATGCTGGATAGAAATCATTTCACAGGAGCTTTATATACTGTATTGCTGTTGGGACATTGAAGTGTAACTACTGTATTGGTAAATTTTTTAATCTTTAAAAATATCAAGCTTGTTTTCCCAGTCAGATTCTATACTGTTGCTCCACTGTTATTTAAATAAACATCTGTTCTATGCAAACTGCAAGAAGATTAAGCATTTCCTGAAGTTGCTGGTTAAAGGAAAATAAAGACTGCAGTTTTCCTTGAATGGATTCTATTTGCCATTTGTCCCTGGCTCTAATGGAGAACTGGAGAGAGTGGCTTGTGTGTCTAATGCTGGATGGCAAATTAAAGCCCATGTACATTAGGGTTGTGATTTTCTTTTAAATTCTCAGCTGAGCCAGTGTCCAAACAGCTCTGTATCCATTCTCAGTCCTCTCCCTCTGCATCAAAGCACAATCTTTTCAACAAAGCATCTGATTTATGAGGCAACATACAGGAGGAGTTAAATTAGGAAAGGAATGTGCCATATGTTGCTGTGTTGGATTCATCAGGTGTTTGGAGAAGGAAAGGTAGTGGGTGTTCAGTGCAAATCTCTCCAGTGAAAACATTTCACAGCTCACATAGTTTCTCGTGTTGGGATAAACTTGGGTGAAAAAAATGCCTATTTGTCCTCTTTAATGACTTGCTTTTCTCTGTGTCCATTTTCATCTTTTTAATTATGTACAGAATACAGATTCCTTTGCTCTCAGTAAGGAACCCACCAACACAGGCACCCTTTCCTCAATGGAAATTTTCCAGAATGACTTCATAGGCCTAGAGTTGTGACTGGTATATTCTGACTAAGAGGACAATGGAGATCAGTGAGTACCAGAAGAAAGGATAATATTTTTGCTTTTCAACATCTTCTTTAAGCTCTACCCCTGACACAAGGAGAATGACAGTAAAGCACATGTTAGCTCCATAAACTCTAGTTTGAAACCTGAAAGCTATTTTTCAAGGTTGTTTTATAACCCTGAAATTAAATTTAAAATGTTACATTATTAAGGCTGCAGAATTACAATCTCTCCCTTATGCTTCTGGATTTCTTGTTCTGTTTCACCACTGTCAGATGAAAGCCATCAGGGCTCTGACATGTTTTTAGCCAACCTTGAGATGCATCATCCCAGTCTGAAGGGTACATGGCACTTTCAGCACTGGAAATGCAGTATCTGGTGGAAATTCAGCAACATTTACTCAGCCCTTTGTGCAATGCTTCTGTTTTCCTGTTGCTTGTAGAACTTTATTATTTCTATGACACATGCTGCCCTCTGTTATAATTAGATACCTTTATATGATCCCAGGGTCACACACTTCTGGAACATGAGTCCACCTGTACTGACTGCAATATCTGCTGTCATGCTGGAAGCAAAATCCTCTCTTGGTCACACACCTACAGCTCAGAGTGAGCAAAACCAACAGGCTTCATTACCACAAGCAGCAAAGAAAGCACTTTCTTTTGTATTCAATGAAATTCCATAAAGGAGAAGGGCAAGGTTAATGTGAAAACTGACTTAAAACAAGAATTCAAGGGAAAGAGGAAGCTGGTGCCAAGAATGCTTTAATAACCTTTTTCTGCTCTGCTGTTTGTACCAAAGTAACCTCTTAACTTCTTAAGCAAAATACTGTATTTGTTGTCTACCATTCAATCACTTAGGGGAAGCATTTAGTCTCCTATTTTATATGTGCTGTGATTCTGCAATAGGATTTGTGTACCACTGACAAATCAATGTGGAAATAGTATCCTGTCCAGAAAAGCTTTGAACTTTCCTTTCAGAACAAAAAGAACAACTGAAGTTAAAAAATCTGGTTTCTATAGATTTCTGCTTCATGATTTATGCAAACATTGACTTTTTTATAGTTCCAAAATTTAAAAGAGTAGCATTCCAACTATGTTCTCTGATGTCAGAAGCTGTTCCCTCAGCCAGATGCTGAAGATAGTGTCCTCTATTTCGCTGCCTGTTTCCTCTTAACTCTGAATTGCCTATTCCTCTGTCAACTTGGTTTGAAATCTGCTAATAAATTTACAAGTCACACAGGACTTGAGCCTACATGCACAAAAAATTACTTGTCCATTGTGACTGTCACAGTCCTGTTTCCTTTGGGAACCAGCTGATTAACCCAAAACAGAGCTCCTTGAGCTGCCAGGAGGTGCTTTGTAGCCAAGGGCTAGACTGTCACACAGCTTGGCAAATTTAGGCTCTCTTTACCAGCCAGCAACAGAGTCAGGTCAATCTTTTTTTTTTTTGTTTGTCTGAAATCTGAGTTACAAGATGTGTGGTGGTGTACAGAAAACACCTCTGTGTTTGTTGAAATAGATCCATATCCTGTAACACAGACTCACTGAAAAACATGGCTCCAAGAGAAGTTTGGAGTCTGAGAGGAGACCATCCTTCCCACCTCACAGTGGGCTGATATGTGATCATATCCTGGTTTGTAGTCATTTGCCTTTCTTATTCTTAAGTAAAATTCCATTCTCTCTCCAGGTAAGATATTTTCAGAACTTTCTTACTGCTATCACAGGATTGTGCTAAGAATTAAGAGACTTTTGAAAGTTGTAAGCTCTACTATCAGTTATATCCAAGTGAGTGCTGTTGGCCCCAGCATCATAAAGGAAGATATAAAGTATTAATTTATCAACTGTGTTTAATCTACTGATATGCACCATTCTAGCAGGGCAAATATAGATGTCTTCCTTATAGTGAGGCCAATGTCATCCAACTCCTGTTCTGTACTCCTGATTCTGTCTCTGAAGGAAAAGACTCTGAATCCAAGCTTTTCTGCCCATGGACGAGATTATTCTTTTTCCTCTCATTTGTCCCATTCATCCTTTTTCTTGGCGATACCAACACCTTCACTGCCAGAGCTCTGTTGCTTTATCAAAACAAATGGGCTAATGATTGAGACATAACTGCACACTGCTTTAAGGATACCTTAATGTGAGCACAGTCACATGTGAATATGGCACATGAAAGATCTCACTGATTTCTCTCTCAGGTTAGGTTATTCTTCTTGCTCTACAGAAATCTCCTCAGCTATGACATCGACCAGAAAGCTGAAAGAGTAACAAAATCTCTTATAAACATCCACTACAAACTTCACAAAAATGTCTAAGCCTCTTGGGCTGATCCCTGTACTAGACAAGTGAGTTCATAAGTGTGCAGCTCTCTGCATTTCCAGACCTGTTTCTTAGTAAAGATAACTCGATTCACAAGGGCAGAAACACATGAGAAATTTCCCTACTAGCCCTGACAGCAGCATCCATCCTGCTGGTGGAGGGACATGGTTTTCATTAGGCAGTGATAACCTCTCCCAGAGTTTGTAATCTTCTCTAAAGCCCAGATCAGGCTTCTCTGGAGGGCCAAGAGAAGTTTGCTGCCTGCTGCTGCCCAGTAAAACTCTTCTGTGGGAACTCATGCAGTTGGAGATCTTTTACAAGATTGCCTGTCTGTGTAATTCTCTGGGAATCCGTCTGGGTGATAATCAGTAATCTGTTCCACGCCTCTTGTTTGCAGGGGACTGTTAGGGTTCTGGTACTCAAGATACATAGCTGCTGCCCTTGCAATCTGCTGTGTCTGCACTGCTCTGCTGACCACCCCTTATGCAGATTTGGAGTCTCCTTTATTAAGAAATATTTGCTAATATTTTCTGTCTTGCATTATCAATCATAGCAACAACTAAGTTGCTCATGTATGGCTTAAATATTACTTAGAAGTATCTTTTGTTGACACTAGATAGCTGCCTCTGGAAAATCCTAACATCCCTACCTATCTGTAGTGTGGGACTTAAGAGTTCTGAAGAAAAACAATAGAAAAGGATCTGAAAGGCAAAATGCCTTGGTACTGTTACACACATTGCAACAGACTCACCTTGGGTAGATCATTTTGCCTCTTGAGTTCTCTGTTTCGCTTTGCCCTTGTGTCAGTTCAGATCATCATTTCTGAGGAATGTGGTCCTGTATTATTTATGTTCTCTGACTCATACCTCTGCCATAATGCAGTTAATTAATACTTTTTAGTGGCTGCACATAAGCCACAGTCCATAAGTGTTTAGCATTATTCCTTCAGTGATACATCTCTAGTGGTCACAGAAAAGCAATGCTAACTTCAGTTAAGAGATTTGCCAGAAGTATCTTTGCCTGCTTGTTCTGTTCATCATTCTTGCCCACAGAGCTGCAAATGACACAAAGCATTCTTAGCACCCCTGCATCCTTCAGGGCAGATAAACACATATTGTATAGTTTTGACACTTGTAATTGGAGGCCAGCTCACTATAAGCTATTCAAAAGAGTGTTTTGGTACAATCTATCCTACCATGGCACCTGAGAAAATTGAACTAGTGAGTGCAGTGGCTTCTGGGTCAAACTCAGGACTGCTAGAAATGGATGCAATTCTGTTAAGAAGTAAGTCATAGTTACTGGTTTTAATTTAACAGTCATTGAAGTTATTATTATTAGTTCATTATTAGAGTACAGTAAGAAGAAGTTTGGAAATTAAATAGGCTTGGTTATTAACAGGTTAATGACTTTTTAACCTAAAATTTGTGTGTTGTTAATTCCTGTGTTACCTCAAGGTTACTGTGTTTTGATGCAGGTGTACTTCAGAGCAAGAGTTTTGTCCTCAGCAATAATCTAGCTATGACAGCACTGTAAAATGAGACAACAGTGGTGTCTGATGTATGAACACTATGGTAGAGATCAAGTGTGTAGAAAGCTGATACAAAGTGTGAAAATGTAAATCAGGTGCCTGCCAAGCCAGGACATGTGTGAAACAAATGTTGTCTCAGTGGTGCTGACAGGTGTTAGCAGCAGCCAGCACAGGGGGTTTCTGCTAGTGCTTTGTACTTAGATCTTTCTGTTAAGTGAATCCTAGGTTTTGTTTTTCCATGTGCAGAGCTTCTGTCTTTTCACTGTTTTTTGGTGGTTTTTTTTTTTTTTATAACAACAGATAGGAAATATGGTGGAGTGATTGGTTCTGGACTAGTTCAGGCCCTGCAGCCCCTGGGAAGGGGCTCCCTGTGTAAACCTTGAGAGTTTACCATGCTCACAAAAAGAGATAAAGGGGTGGAGGTGATTGAATGCTGAAATTAAGTAAGAGTTGTGTTACACCTTCAATTCTTGTGTTGTTGCTCTAGAACATTCTTCTCATTTAAGTTTCCTTGCATTTGGCAAGGATTGAGATGGCACTTGTACAGGTGTTACTCTGTCACATAGTGGGGCAGGAAGAGATTATACAGGGAAATGCAGGGTCTGTGTGTTGGTCAAAATTACCAGAGCACTGCATCCAGTAACTCTGGCAGGGCCTGAGCCATCTGGATGAACACTTGTGTGTGCATTCCCAGTGTGATTCTGCAGCTCAGTGGAGGGCTTGTGGGACATACAAGCAAGGAACATAGTGTGGTTGTAGAGAAAACATTATAGTTATAAACAGCTTTAGCAAAATCATTCCACATGTAACTTGCTCGGCTCTTTGGTGTCCATGCATTCAAAAGTCAGTTGGACACTTGGAATACATGTAGAAAGTAAAAAAAATTGAGAATGGGGAAGGACTTGGGGATGAATGATCTAAGGCTTACTGCATTTCAGTCTTGATTTAGAGGGAACTTGTTTTCTACTAACAAATATATATCTGGGGAAGGTAATTCTAGCAGCACTTAGTTTAGGAGAGGATGATATGTAGCATCTAATATTTGGAACTAAAGTTAGACAATTTCAGTGAGGACTATATCACAAGATTTTAGCAAAAGATGAATGTATTTTGCATGTGTTGATCATCAGGTGAGAAGTATCTGGAATCCCAAACTAAATTTCTAAATACCTATTTTAGCTCACATGAAAGGTATATAGATGGAGGAAAGTACTAGAAAGTAGAGCAATACAAGGTTTTAAAAAAACACAACCAAACAGGAGATTCCAGATGAGACTTTCTCAACATGACAAAGCATGAGAAACATGAATGTTTATCCTGTGTGTCATGTAGACTGTTCTCTGCTTTCTGTGTCCTCTTTGGGTGCATCTTATTGTCAGTTCTTTGCAGGCCTGACTCCTGTTATTGGTTTATTGGATGGCTGCTTCTTAGGCTGTTATCTGCCTTTCTGCTTGTTGCCTTCCAATTCCCTGTTCAACTGACCAAAAATATTCCCTCATTTCAGTAGGTGGCTATAGCTCTAATAGACAGTTCATGTATTCATAACAACAATGCTCTCCTTTACTCAGTTTGATTATTTATTGCAGAAGGCTGCAACCTTTTCATATTCCCCTAAACCACCAAAAAATCCAATAAAATTCCATAAAATCAGGGTGGATTGACTCCTTTTGATATCCTTGTAAGTTACCTTAAATGTCTGTAACATTAGCTAGAGAGGGTTGACAGCATAAAGGAAGCCCTTATGATCTCTCCTAATAAAGAGCTGCACCAGTTTTTGCTGTGTAAGAATCTAACCTTTTGTATGGGAATCTGTTATAAATTTTTCTAGCTGTACCACAAGGCCTGGGTCCTGTGAACATGTGCACAGGCATCTGCTTGCTGCCATTGCTCTGTGATTGTCTGTCCCCTTATTTAAACAGAATAATATTACAGAAAGCATTGCTGAATAAAGAGCTGTAAAAATCTGTGTTGTAGGGGCTATCCAGGCTCTATTTCCTGTAGAATTAGAAACCTATCCAAGTCATCTACAAAAATGCCCAAGGTAATCATTAAGCCTGTGATCTGATGGATCAAACACACACACAGAGCTATGTATTCCATGCTGTTTAATATTCTCATTTTATCACAGCTTTTTTTCTATTGGCACTAGACATGATTGTCTCAAGAGGCTGTTTACATGGGGAGTGATTTAAAAAGGTTACTATTAGTGTTGAAATAGAGTTGATTATGTTGTAGCTTGAACCAGATTTTTCTTCTTGTGGCAAGACCCTTCCAGCTTCTGATTTAAAAATCTTAGGCCCAGATCCAGTCTCTCTAATGCTTTTGCTGACAGCTGGGCTGGGCTTTCAGTGCTCTTGTGTTGGCCCAGTACCTGGTAAGTCCTTGGCTCTTCCATTTTCTGGCGTTTTCTGCAATAGATTGGATGATACAAAAAACCTCCTTGGCTTCTAGTTGCAACTTCACATATGGTGAAATGAGCTCAGCACTTAGTTATGGGGCTTTTTCCTCGATCCTCCCTCCTGGTGACAATTCCAAAAGCTTGTTTGGAAAATAGAAGTGGAAAATAGGAAAAATTGAAGCAAGCACTGGAGATCTGAAAGCATGGAGCTCTTGATACAAGCACACGTCAAACAGAAAAACATCTTCAAATCATCTCTGAGAAGGCACAGAAGAAAATATGATGCACAGATCTTGTGTAAAAGATGAAGAATCTGGAATGTTAATGCTCTGAGCTAATTTGGAGGCATGTGTACTGGCCTGATACAGAGGCAATAGCATGAGTGAGAAAGATTAAAACCTATCAGTTAGCCAACATTTGCTGGAAGCATAGAAATGGAGTGAAGCACTAATGGAGCCAGTGGGATAGGAAACATCTGTCATACTGGCATAGTCAGCATTATAACTGAAAAGGACCTTACCTTGCAGTCTTTGCTAGGGTGGGTTGAAGAATTTTATGTTGAACTATATGTAGTTAACATTTTAGAGAGCATATTCCAATTTTCTGCATCAATTACAACTATGTGTTATTTTCTTCTCAACTTTGAACTAGAATTTACTTATTTGATCCTGAGCACTTGGTGGGATTTTTTAAGCTATCCTCTTGACAGACCACTGCTAAATGTTTTCCTCACTTGTGCACATTTGCAGTTCAGCTGCTAAAATTAAAAAAAAAAAAAATTCATCTGTAATCATGACCATTACGTCAAAACATTTATATCTCCTTAACTGCAGTATTTCTAAACTTACCAAGCATGGGTCTTATTAAGTGACAGGAAAAGCAACGTTACTGCTAAAATCCAGGCACTGGATTTATAAAGTAACCACAGGGTGCCAAAGTCCATCATCAGTTCTGCTTCTTAGGGTGGTAAAAGAAATAGGACTGTGTGCAGGTGGGCTCACCAGATTACTTTACACAGGCTTACCCAGTGATTATCTCAGCTCTGTGAAATCACCACTCAAGTCACAGCATCTGTCAGAACATGCATGTTTTTGACAAACCTTATAACAGACAGATTCTGCCTTTGAGCTCTCTCTTAATTTCCTTTCCTTGCATAACCACTGGTGATGCTTTATAGTACTATACTGATGCTTTATACTACTATTGCTGAAGCTGAATGTAATAAAATTAGCATCAAGATACAATGCTGAAGAATAAAAACTTTTAAGAAGGGAAACATAAAAGAGCTAATAAATACTCCCTAACAAGCATCTCTGCAATGAAGCTTTGTTTACATGTTTAACAGGCAAATGATTAACTGGTAGTCTGTTTCAAGAGCCTCTTTTAGTCTGGCTTGCTCCTACTGCTTTTTCCAATAACTGAGGAGCGTGCTCCTGGCCCTTGTGCAAGGCTGGTGGAAGAACAGACCCAAGAGATTTCAGAGATACAAGCAAGTTCCTAACAGCTGTAAATAAAAAATGTATTATAATGTGTTCACATTAGGTTGTATTTATAGTTCCAAATATATCCTGCTGTCATCCCTGTGGGAGCAGTGCTCCTGCTGTGCATCTCCCCAGGGCCACGAGGCCCTTCCAAGGTCACACAGTGCTCTCATCCTGCTCTGCACTGTGTTTTCCTCACTGATGTGCAGCGTCAGCGCTCTGTCCACAGCAGGCTCCAAAGATTCCTGAGGGAGAGGCTTTGCTCCTGTACTGTGCCATATGGAGCTGAGTGCTTTAACACAGCCTGGCAGTCAGAGTGCTTCAGCCTTGTCTCTGAGACCATTAGGATTGATGCCTCACTCTTGAACTTGATGATCAAACAGCTTTTATTACCAGCTGAGCTGTTCTTTTGAAGAGGAAAGTCCTTGGCTGCTGATGAGACTTGAGACAGGGGACTGTTGATTGTGGATGCACACAGGCACACACTCTGTCAGAAGAAACAGAACTGGATGGCTGAGTAGCTGTGGCAGGGATCTGTGGGGCAGGTGGCATTCCCAGTATAGCTGCATTGGTTAGTGTGGATGCAGGAACAGGAGAGCTGTGTATTGGCATGCAGCATGTCCACCAGAAGTCCTAGGAACATGTGCCCTATGTGACAGGAGCTGAGTGGGGAGGGACAGCCTTGTCAAATCTTCTCTACTAAGTCAACTTCTGATAGGGGACTCCAGCTAGATTCTGTGGCTGCAGTGGATTTATACTTAAGTAGAAATTAACCTTTAAAAAAAATGGGTGAAGGAAGCAAAAGCTTCTTGATCCATAAGCTGAGTTATTCTGAAATCAATGCCTATGTTTTCCTGGAACTCCTAGGCCATGATGTCTGAGGATTTCTTCAAAGTGAATCACATAAAAGCCTTAATATTTGCTTTTTCTGGAATAGTATTACATAGATACATCCTGGGACCATGACATCTTTCTTACTAATGTGAAAATTAAATCAGACTGATGCTTTTTGCAGGAACATTATTCTCTGTGTGTTCCTACTTCCTAGTATAACTTTGGCATATGCAGTGGGATTTTTTACTAATTTTTTATGAGAAGGATGGGCAGAAGTCCAGTGATCTGTGAGTTTAGCAACTTTTGCATTCTTAAAGTACAGGAATTGCTCTTGAACCTTATGATCATTGCAGCTGCTTGAGATTCCTTAATTTAGTAAAATCTGTGTCCCAGTTCTGCAGAAACACAATTAACTCTGTTGTCTCTGTTACCTAGCAAATGATGTTTGTTTTAAACAGGTGACATTGACATCTAAGAATTCTTAAAGTTTAAATAATTGTTGAGGATTGCGATGGAAAGCAAAATGCTGCCCTTGTAAATTTTTCTCTGAAATTTATTATACAATGGCTGATTGCAGGGACTTAATTGATTAATTAAAAGAAGTGCTGGTACTAGAAACAGTAGTGTGGAAGGATTTTTATAATGGCCAGAGTGATTCAGTTTTAAGTGCTATTAATGTTCTTACTGTGAGAACTGTCAGTATGTTTGATGCACCTGACACCCTACTGAAATCAGTAGGGCATTGTTAGTGTATAGGATGTGTTTTATGGGTCACTCAATAAGTTTCCTGCAAGGACTTGATGACAGGAGAAATTTTTTTTTGCTGCATGAGCTTACACAAGGTTTCTGAATTTTTGCAGTGTATAGTAGTACAACTCTGTGAAATGGGTTCTGAGAATCTATGTAATCAAACTGCTAAGAGCTAGAAACCCGTACAATTTGTACTTAAGAGCAGTAAAGTTACTGGAATAGAATGTAGCTATAAATTTCCAGTAGTTTTTAAAACTCTTACACAAAGTGGTTCAGTTTTTCGAAATTTTCATCATTTGGTGTTGACAGTGGTTTCCTTTAAAAAATTATGGTCTATCCTCTCTTGGTACATCTACTCTTTATTCACATTTATCCAATGGAAGTTAGAACTGTGAAACAAGAGAGGGATTTGAGATTGTTCTTCTTGCTTTTAATACACCCTAAGTTTTGGTACAACTAAAGAATAAAGTGTTAGTTCATAAAGCTTTGTCATGAATAGCTTTGTATGTGGACTGTGGCAGAGCTTCCATGATGCACATCTCTGATATGGAGAGGTGTGGGGGCAATGAGGTAGAACTTTCCCAGCCTTTGACTGTGGGTCTGTAGGGGATGGTTGTGGAGATTATTGGAACCATCAGTACTTGACTGCTTAGCAAGTAGGGGAGAGGGGAATTCTGTATTCCAATATCCTGATAGAAACTCATACAAAGCCTATTCAAGCTTTTACACAGGGTGAAGAAACTGAATCATCAGTACCCATACAACATTTTATTGCTTTTAGAAACTGGATTTTGCTACCTTTCCCTTCCACCTAACGGGGTAATAAATCCTAGCTTTGCATGAAGTATGCTCCTGGACTAGGAACAATCAAGTTGTGTGTTATTCTGAATCTGGCCACTATGTGCTTAACAGAGGTTTTGGATAAAGGGTAACACATAGGTAGTGTAGCTGCCTTGTTTTTCTCGAGTCACAGAACTGGAATAACAGGACAGTTTTGTCATATTCACTGAGCTGCTCATTTGCATGTGGAATTCATTTGCATGCTATTGACATTTGGGGGGAAAGCGCTGGGAAGGTTCTGGGAGAATCTGCTCTTGATGCAGAACAGATCTCTGGCTGCAGTTGGATGGGAACAAAATTATCCTGGCCTGTGGGAAAAGCTGACAAACTTGGCTTCACAAAAATGACCCAGTCGTGTGCATTTTTTGTTGGGAAAGATGCAGCAGTGCCTTGCAAGTAAGCTATAGATGTTAGGTATTCATAGGAAGGAGAATTTCATTTCAAATCACCTTCTGCACAGCTTCATTTCATCTTTGGGAAGTCCTTGTAGATCCACTCTTTCCATCTTCAAAGAATTTTTCTGGTTTATTGAAGGGCTCTATATAGTGTAAAGTTGTGCTCTTTACTGTACCAACCAGGTTTGTGATCTTGTATGAAGGAGACTTTTTCAGAGATAGCCTGTGATTGCTTTCTGGCTTCTGAAATACACCAGCTACACACTTGTCAGCAAAATGATCCTTTGGTTTAATAAGTACAGGAGCCAGGAAAACTTGTTCTGTGTTTACCAGGACCAAACAGTCTGGTGGAATGAGTATTCAAGGTAGTGAACCGTGGCTGGAGTGACGCAAATGTGTGTGGACACACTCAAAGCTACTCTTTTGCTTGGGGCGAATGTTAACGACACTTCCATGTCTCATGATAAATTCATTCAGACATTAAGTCACTGGAAAAATTTCTCTCTGAAAAATATGCATGTGTTCCTGCTGACTCAAACTCTTGTAATAGCAGCATGCTTGGGAAGAAAAAAAGTTTGAGTTATTTTGTGATCTTAAGAATCAAAACTTTGCTGAAAACGTCACAGATTCAGACTAACGTGGTCATTTCAGCTCATCCAGCACAGCTAACTTCCTGTGGCTCAATTAAAGATGGGGATCTGGGATGTCTGTTATTAAAGGAGGAGGCCCCTGTTGCATATAACTAAAGAGGATTTGGAGCAATTGGTCTACTTTTGCACTGGAGAGAGGATTTTTGTGTTCAATTATTGTGTTTGGTAATTCATTCTTTTTTTAAAGATATTTTTTGAAGATGCTAACATGATTATGATCTAATTTATTTACTTATTTCTATAATTAACTTCTAGACTGGTACTGAAACATTAATTTTAAGTAGTGCAAGATTATTGTCTGAGCAAACAGAGCAGCACCTTTTGGGACATCACCTGAGGTGAATGTAGAAGAGCATTTTCTACACAGTCAAGCAGTAAAAGTAATTGTTCGGCTTGTGCAGTGGTGATGTGAGTATTCTTGGCAAGGAATAGCCAGTTCTGGACTTGATGAGCCTTCCTGTGTGATTTTGCTCTCCTTTTACTTGATCTTTTTGTGCCTCAAGTACATCTGTTCAAAAGGCTGGTCATTTACCTAGATTTGTTGGCTTGGTGGTTCTGTAAGGATCATGTATATTCTTACAGGCAGAGCTGTCTCCTTCCTGCTCATTCTGTGTGCATCACCTGGTACAGTATGTCCTCAGAGGTGCTATTGTAATACAGAGCTCACTCCTATTAATACTTATAAAGCATTTCCATTCATGTGAGAAGGAGCTGGGCCTTGGTAAAACCAGGGAAAAGGCTTCACTGGGTGATGGGAGGGTACACTGGCCTTGTGCTCATGCCTCTCAGAGGAACATTAAATGTCTGCAGCATGAAGCAGGGCTGGGCATTGTATATGCCTCCTTGGTGTTTTTTCATGTGACAAAGTTTCAGGCTGAGCTTAAATTCTATATTTAATTCAGGCACCTGGAATGTTTGATATATATTGCCTATAGTATCTCTTCAATGAGGATTTTAGGGAGTTCAGTTTAGGGTGGAGAGGAAGAAATATATTTATGGAAAAAATTCCTCTCCACTTCTACAAAAATATTGTCTAGATGACCAGTGGCTGGCATCTCCTGTATAAAGAATATTTGCATTTATGCTTATATGTGAGCAACCCACTCCCACTAAGATGTTTTCTGCTAAGAAATGCATAGCAATATGCATAAGCCAGGAACTGATAAATCAGTCACAAAATAAAGGTTTGACATTTTCTCCTTACATCTTTTTTTAAAGAGATGTATGTACATGCTCTTTGCATGCAGAAATATGTAAGCTTGTGCTGTTTTTTAGTGTGTGAATAATACACACAAGCTCACAAATCAGTTCAAAACTAAGTGCTTAGGAAATCTCAAGCTGGAAGATGAATTTGCAGCAGAAGTTGCTGCTAGGTGAATACTGAAAGGAACATTAATTTCCAGTTTCTCCTTCAGTGGCTACTAATAGGAACATGGATCCCTCAAGCCTGACTTTACATAAAAATATTAGTATATGGATTCCAAATTTTGTGCCTTTTGGGTTCTGAACTTTTAGATTTAACCATATAAAGACACACCTTAGAAAGGTCTGATTGGCACTGGTTTACAGCAGCTGAGGATCTGATCCAGGGGATGCAAATCCCACTGTGAGGAGTTTTCATCAGTTCCTGTCCTGTGGGGATTAATTTCAGTTTGCACAATTCGCTGTGATTGAAGTGCAGTTCACTAACCCAGAGTCACTTCTGGAAAACTGTTTCACAAGGGACTTTATTTAGGTTTGAAAGATATCCAGGCACTTAGAAATGGTGGGTAAATCCCTCATTGCATTAGAAAATCTCACTTACTGCTTACTGCCAGTTAACTTCCATGGGAATTGAGTTTGTTTGTGTTTTTGGAAAATCCCATGAGTACTTATATGAATCTTTATCTACTCAAAATTCTGACTGTTGGCAGTTTTGAAAGTATTGTCTGATGACTAGCAAAGTGGAGTGTTGTTTTTTGTTCCTGTCTTGGGATTTTAGTGATTGTCAGCATGGTCCTATCTGAAGGGTGAAACTTATCTTTAGCATGAAGATTACCTTCCAGCCAATGCCAATTAAATGATTTATTATTTAATTTACATTTGTGATATTTCTTCTGCTGTGTTTTAAGGTGTTGAGCTGCATGGGTCAGAAAGGACTTCTGTGCCTGGAAGTTGAAAGCATTCAACAGAAAACAGTGTTTCTGACCTTTAGAGTTGCCAGCACCATATTTAATGTGCTTGTAATTTATTTGAAGGCTCCACTGATTTTTATTTTAGGTTTTAATATCTGACACATTCACATTACTTAAGGGATTCTGCCAAAAGCAATTCCAATCACAGTTGAAAAGGAAGAGATGCAGAGTCAAATGCCTTGCCCTTTATTCACTGTTCACAGAAATCTCTGTGAATGGGGATATCAGATATCTGCCTAGTCTGAGAGATTAGTGATTTTTGGAAAGAGTATCAGCTACTTGCACATGCAAAAAGTGTCTGATTTTTAACAGCCAAGTAAATAACTAGAAACACAGAGTGAATTTCACCTTATGAAGTGTTGGTAGTGAGGAAAATGACAGATCATGAAAGTCATCCAGCAAAAAACAAATTGGACTTAGTTATATGAAAGTTTCAGAGTAATTTGTTCTTTGAGTGCTGGCAAGAAGCAGTAGCCATGGCTGTTTGTCTTGCTGCAGTGATAGCCTGCAAGAATAGGCA
Source organism: Erithacus rubecula (assembly GCF_903797595.1). Lineage (NCBI taxonomy): Eukaryota > Metazoa > Chordata > Aves > Passeriformes > Muscicapidae > Erithacus > Erithacus rubecula. Next base: position 10,909,527 of record NC_136659.1, read on the forward strand.
GCCAAGGCAGGAAGAACAACTGCAGCTGACACTGGCTGCTCAGTGAAAGAGCTCAGATGGGTTTTACCCCTCTGGATAAAGTTTACTTGCTGCAGATCCAGACCCAGAACTGCTTTGAGACAGCAAATCTTCAACGGGAAACAGAAAGGTACAAACACTGCAGAGGCAATGGGCCCCACACTGTGCAGCATTTCTACTGAAATGAGTTATTTGGCTTCAGAGTTGAGTGAAACTGTAAAAATGCAGAAAAATACCGCTGGAAATGGAATTTCTGCCAAATTCAAAATTAGCAACTGTCAGCGACAAAAGTTAGCAGATGTCAAGTTTCCATTTATTTACTTGTTTTATGGAATGTTTATAAGTTTCATTTTAATCTTTTTTTTATATGTCAGTCTTTTAAATTTTCTCACGTGAGGTACAAAGAAATTGTGTACCAGCTCTTTAAAATGGCATCTGGGTGAGATTGTGTATGATAAGGAAATTTCTTTATATGTTTATTGTGGCTGTAGAACTTGTTTGTTTACAGAGTGAAACATTATTAAACAACTCATCAGATAGGCAGAATAACCAACCAACTCTCACTGGCCTTTTGTTGGCCATTGTCACCCACCTAGCTTCTCTGCAGAGCCTGCTGACAAAATTCAATCCCTCCAAACACTGTCACACAAGGAGTCTGGGCCCTGGCAAGGCAATGGCAAGACCATTTCCCTTCCCTGGAAGAGAAGAGCAAGCACTTGCCACAACTTACCATGCCACAACTCAGTGCAGCAGCTCAGTGCTCTGGAGCAATCCCAGGAATTGGCCTCTGCAGGGTAATTGCCACAGCTTTGGGTGTCTCCTGTGACTCTCCACACTTGCAAGGAAAGCAAGAAGTGAAAAGGACGAGGTGTATAATTTTGTTTCCACAGTAGTCCTTTCACTCCTGGCTGACATTGTTCTTAGTACAACAGACACTGCAAAAATCAATGTTAGCAGCTGTTTTCCCAATCAAAGCATTTGCCTTGGATGAGAGTGTTAGCTGGCTGAAAACTGTCTCCAGACGTCTGACTTTCCACAGTGGGGTTGAGGGTGTTACTTTTATCACCTATAAAATATGAGAACCTTTGGATGTGGCATTACCTGTCTGACTTAGACATCCTGGTAGCATTTCCAACAGTTTTTTTTATTACTGCCAGCTTAATTTAAATCTCCTAATTTTTCTGTGCAGGAAAATGAGTAATGCAAACTGAAGGGTGGATTTTTCTATTGGCATCTTCACCAGAAGGGCATATATTTTGTACCTTGAGAAGGGTAGAAATGGAATGGGATGGGACATAAGTTTACTTCTCTGCAGTTTGAAAAATTATTCTCAATTTATTTCCAACTTCCTTGTGTAGGCAGCTAGATCATTGGCAAGGACTTAGTGTCCTTCACTTCAGGAATGACGTCTTTGGAATCTGACATATTGATTCTCTGGTTTCATTCCATTTTAGAAATATATGGAAGAGAGGAAAAAATTTCAACAGCCTACTTCAAGAAAACAAAAAAGTGGGCTGGAGGGGATAGAAGTCTGAGAGGACAGACACCTAGGTCATTTGATGCTAAATTGCAGATAAATCGCTTTAGGGCTCTCTTATTTTTTCTTCTCATGTTTTTTTCTGCTTGTTTCTCACCTTTGAAAATGCTGCACCTGACACAATAAAAAATAGGGATCTGGGTGTGGCTGCCATTATTGGCAATTGTGATGGCAGTGTCTCTGCAGTGTTTCAGCTGTGTCATATCTTCCAGTCTTTACCTATCCTATTTGGCACAGCAGCTTGTTTTACTTACAGTTAAATAAGTTACTTATTTGGTTTACTTTGATTGTCTGAACAAAAATGTATACCTCAGTGATCTGGAAAGTTCTATAACAGCAAATACTTTGGCCAGCATCCGAGATTCATATAACTCTCAGCTTTCCTGTGTTAGTTAAACTACCCTCAGGCTTAATGTGTCCATCACACTTTTTTTGACATCTTAGTTCTCTCCTGGATACAAGGTGTTCCAAATATCTCCTAGGTACAGAGGTGTTACTGAATGTATGCCCAGATACCTCTGCCATTACAAGTTCTCCCATGTTTGATATTGCTGTGGAGTATACAGAGAACAGGGGTTATGCTGGAAGGTGTGGAATCTTCATGAAGCCTCTACACAACAGAACAACAAAAAAAAAGGCACATTATAGTGCTCTTTTCCTTTGGTGGGAATTGAGACATAATGGTGGAATTAACATTTGATTCATACCTTATTTTATCTTGATGGGTGAAATTGTAACTCCAGGCAAGACAGCACAAAGTCTGTTAAAGATTTAACTGAGAAAAGCATTTACCTTCTGCAAATAAGAAATTTGGATTTGAGGCTGCAAGCTACTGTCTGCAGCTATTGCTTATTCAGAGCTCTAATATGTTGCAGAGATGGAAGATAGTGAAAATTTTGTCAAGGTACAGGTACTCAAAAGCCTGTCTTCCTTCCAGTGCTGGCATCCTTTCAGCCATAGGCAGGGGTGACATTGCTCAGCACTGTCTGCACCTGCCTGCAGAGCAGCATCTCCCATCTGTGCTGTCAGACTGCTCTGCTTAGTTGGCTCTGATGGTTTCAGGGGCCCCCAGTGAGTTACATCAGAGATGGACTTTGTCCAGGGATTCAGCCTTCATTTGAATTTACCACCTCCCCACCCAGAAGCTAGGCTCTGAGGTTATTTTAGGAGTGTATGTGTATGTGTAATGATTCTCATGTGTTTGCCTCAGCAGGGTCTGATGGACTGCTGTGCTCTTTTCTTTATTTCCCATCTTTGGCATAATGAATTGTAGCCACAATTGCATGAAGCCATCTACGAAGTAATTTTTTCCAATGGTGACTTTTTTTCTAAAAGGATGCAGACTACTCTGCTGCTCACTGTTTACTTAAAGAGAAAGAATGTAGCCACATATGTTCATATATATAAACCATAACTGGTCTGATATTGTACTGTGTACAATGCTTTTTTAAAAATAAGTGAAAACAGACCAGCACACAACTTCAAAAGCTGAGTGTACAAGGGCAAAGGAGGAGAAAAAGCTGAGATTTTTTTTCAACTTTTTTGCAAAGTATTGTGAGTACTGTACAGCAAATAAATGGGTAACTTGTTTGAAGTTTCTGCTCAGCCAGGACATAACTAACTGATAAAAGTGAAACCCTGTTGTAAACATTTGGAAAGACGGTGATACTGACCCTGGTGAGATTCCCTGGTACAGTGTAACTGAAGCACATCTAGCTCCAGTGTTTCTGAACAGGGCAGGAATGGCTTTGTAAAATCCTGCTTGGCTGGTGATTTCTGAAGAAAATAGGTCACAGACTCTTGATGGTCTTCTTGCTAAGAAGTCTATAGCTCTCAAGATAACCTCAGTACCTAGCTGAATGGGCTTGGTCCCTTCCTGCCAAACGAGACATGGCTTTCAAATTAGCACAAATCACACCGGTAAATGGTTTCTGAGCCCAGCTATGACACCCTTGTTCCAAAGGCTGAGGAGGACATGACATTTCCAGCTATCCTGCTCTCACTCCAGGACTGTCAAGTAATTTGGCTACTGCAGTTCCAGGGACCTGGCAGAAGTTTTTTTTCCCTGTAAAAATTTGCTAGAGTGATTGCTACAGCTTTTAGTTTAAATTACAAAACATGAGAGAGACTGTGCAGAAAAACACTGAGCAGAGATGTGCAGGAGAATAAGCCACAAAATATTGTAAAGGAGTAACACAGGCTAAATGTGGCAAGTAACAGGGAGTAAGCTCATCATGGTGTTTGCATACCTTCAGCAAAATTTGGTGTTGATTTTTCAGAGCCTGACCTGTACCCCAACTGTGGTTATGGTCAGTTCCATGCATTATGTGATGCTCAGAGGACATGAACCTTGCAACCCCAGGATCCTTGAGGTTCTTGTGAAAGTCTCTGACATGTCTGATTGCTCCTCTGGTAATCCACAGATGGTCTGCACATGCAGACCTTGCTGCTTACATCATAGTATTCTCCTGTGAATTCTTATGGTTTGCTAGTAAAAGTACATTATGTCACGTTAAAGAAAAGGGAGGAAGGTTACAGGAGCAAGTAGGAGATATAATACAGTTCAGTAATGAATTTTCTATTTCTGTTTTCCCCAGTTATATATGTGTGTTGAGCTATGCTAAGTACATGGATGTTGTTGCAAACATATATGCAGCATATCGGTGACCATAGAAGTATGCAAAAAATTATCTTCACTAGGTCCATGTGCCCTGGCAATAGTGTGCATTTCCTGCTAAATGTTTATCTTACTCTATCAGTGTTTACTTAGAAAGCTTAATGTGTGCTTTGAAGCTATGGGGCTGCATTTGTGCTTGCTTCCCTAACCAAGGACTATGTGGAAGACAAGCAAACAATCTCATTAATGAAATGTGCTGAATGGAATCTAACATATTTATATCCTCTGAGTACTCCTCTTCCTCTGGATTGAAGGATTGTGCTGTTGGTAGTGAAATGATGCACGAGGATAGAGGATGATCAGTTATAAAATCCAGTTGGAGTAACTGATAAGTCTAAAGAATTCTTGCTTTGAGTGACAATGTAATTTAATGATAAAGAGAGAGGAGTCTGTTGTTAAACTGGGAACTATGCAAAGAAGATTGTTTGGTGATGTGCACTGTCCTTGCAGGGTAGCTGTAAACTTACTGAACTAAGACTATCTTTGTTTCTTCTGAAGACCTGAGAACAGGATATGTAACTAGCATAGGATTCTTAAAAATAGCAGAGAAGAATGTGTCCTTCAGATAACCCTCAAAACTCACTGAAGGACAAAGGGCTCTTCTACACACCAAGGCCAAAAATACTGAATTTCAAGAATAGTTTCTGTCATAGCTGCTGCCAATGACCTGTGATGTTGGACTCTGTAAGATTCTTGGTTGTTTTGTCCTTTTTTTTGATTTATGCACTGTGCTCTCCTCTGGTGTGTTTACTCTAAGTTGTTCACCACACAGAATTCCTTGTGACTAAATGATACAGGTTGAGGCTTCTTCAGAGCTCTTGGTTATCTCTCTGGCCATAAGAAAATTCACTGGAAAATTAGGCCCATTGAGTCTGAACCACTCTTTTTCTGAGCCCAGGGCTTTCCTCCTCTGGTTGCTCTTCCTGGTAGATGTGCTCTTTTGCTGTTTTTTAAGGGTTTTCTAAGAGGACAAAATACTTAGAAAAGCAAGCATAACACTTCCCTTACTCTGCTGTGAGTATTATGACAGAGAGTGTAACAAGAAAAATATGTGTCCATTTAGGGAAATAAAAAAGGCAGGCATCTAGCAGGAATCCATTTGAGCTTATAAGAATAACAGAAAGAATTTCTGATTTGAAATAGGAGTAATTGTGCTGACAGAGGGAGACTCACTTACTATACCCAACTAGTTATCATGTGATTTTATTATTTTATAAAATCTTCTTCACAAGTATATGCAATATCATACTGAAAAATTAATCCTTTAGTTCCTCTATGTTTTGTGCTTAATGACATTAAAAAATGCAACAGATTCTATGTGAAATAGAAAATAACTTAAAGTAGAAAACCAAACAAGGCTTATGGTGTCAGCCAAAGTCCACCAAATTCACTTGTGTGATTTGTATCAGGCCCGAAATAACTAAATGAAATTTATAGATTATCAATGTGATCATTTTCTGATCATCAACATGTCCATTTTCTTGCTGACTTTTTAATGGAGTAGTAGATTTTTCCAACAAAATTTAAAACTGACATCATCATTTTAGAAAGGGGGAAATAAGACCCTCAGATTGCACATTGATTTCTGAATATACAATGCTACATAAACATTTGAAATCACTGAACATCAATGCACATGCTTAGAAAGTGAAGCATTTTTAAAGATAATTGATCTGCTGTCAAATTGGAAGAAATTTCCAGAAATGCTTTTAGTGAAAAATAATAAATAGTGGATGAAGAACACTTCAGAAGTGTACCATTCTTATTCCACATTATAAGCTATAGTTGGAAAAAGCTGTCAAAACAAATCTGATTTCTATAAATGTAAACCAACCACCTCATGACACATTTTTCAACTGCAGTTTGTAATCAAATCACAGGCCCAAGTGAAAAGACTGATTTAGCAGTAATGTAACCCAGGTTACATGGTACGTGTGTGCAGTCAGGAGATTCACAATGCTCTGTGCTGTGTGATACAATGTGGGTTTAGCAACTTGGAGGAATCCAGCTTGAAATAAAGTGTGAGCACTGTTGGATGCTCTTCTGGATGTGTGCATCTGTGACCTTTGCAGCAGTTTTGCTGGAGGACAGTCAGTTATTCAGCTGCTGAAAATCTACCACATTCCAAAACAATCAGTGTATCTGCATTCTTTAGCACAAGCTGATACTCCCTCTCAATAGATACTGCATTATCTTACCCTGATGCTAGCAGCAAAAGCATGTAAATCAATTTACTAAATTTATTAAGGAGAGTTGACTCACAGAAAAGCCTGCTAGATCACATCCTGTAAAATTAACTTCAGCTTAACTGGAAAAAAATAGATTATTGTTTTCTAGAATGGAGACTTAGCAGTAGATTATGGTATTCATATTTGGACAGTTCTGAAAAATGCTGAGAATTGAATTTTCCTACTCATATGTGCTGAAAAGGCACTAAAAGCTATGAGTCTGTTTTCTGTTCCAAAATCTCATTACCCAGTAGGACATGCAGAAGATATCCCACTGAGCTATGCTGAGCCCACCCATTGTGCCCTGGCCTGAGACCACCTGTGGTTCAGTGAGCAGAGCAGTCGGCTATGAGTGCAAAATGCTCTAGCTTGAGTGTGATCTGTGTTGATATGCCATGGAGCAACCCACTGGTTCCACCAAAATCTTTATGGTGGAACCAGTGGGAGTTTTCCCATCAGCCAGGTATGGAGTGAACCCATCGCTGGGAGCTGGAGAGGGAGGGAAGCTTTGGACACAAAGCTGCTGCACCAGAAAACAGAAGGATTTACTGGCTGTGAAATGATGCTACTTGTTTGGGTATGAGATTAGCATAATCTGTCATATGGTGTCAATTCTTCCATTTATAATAGGTTGCAATTATTAAATACTCTCATTTTGAATTATATATAAAATTAATTTGGTTCCTATCGTAAGTACCTCTCCAAGCTTGTCTTTGAATTTCATTATAATTCAAAGCTTTCTCCTAAGGTAGCCCCAAACTAATCAGTGCTTTACAAGCTAATCAGCTCATACTGTCACAAGTGGCATAATGCAAGTAATTATGCTTTAATTCAACTTCTAAACAAGGAGGAGGAAAAAAATCAGATTGAACAAAAAGAGGCTTATCATGAACTGATGAATTGATAATCATGATTAATGGAGGGTCTCTGGGAAAAGATGTGGTTAAATCTCTTGCCTGTGACCTTTCCATTGGGTATGGTAGAAAAATAAGCACATGTATGTTGGCCCAGCCAGCAGCCAAGAACCTGTTATCTCCAGCATCTTCTCCTAATCAAATCTGTTACCACTTTCATGTATTAATAAGACATCTTTTCTCTTTTAGGCAATCTCTCTATTAATTTTGTATGTCCTCGTTCTCTATTTCACCTGTGCATTCAAGTGAAAGGACAAAGAGTTCCCCTAAAAATGCATAATTTTGATAGAGTGAGGATTCCTAGGACCCATTCTTCATTGTGTTATTGTATCCTGATAAACACATCAACATTAGACAATTGTCTTTGTCTAATATTTATATCCAGATCTGCAAGGAAAGGTGATATCAGCACAAAACAGTTTTCCTAGAGAAAATAACTTTTAGTAGGCCTTTGTTTTAGAATAATGCTTCTGTGGTTTGGGTGGTAATTCAACAGGAGAGAAAGAGAGAACCTCTATAACCTCACCAGACAAGCCAGGTGAGAGGGGAACCCTTTGAGAGGGGAAAGGGAAGTAGTCAAAGTTCCACCATTGTAGCAAAACCAGATGATATAGTGCCTACTCTGTGTCAGAAATCACAAACCAATTATACCTTCTTTTCCTGGAAAATAAACCAATATCAAACCAGAACCTTCATCTTATTTAGCACTGGAAAGAATTATTTCTAACTTGTGCCCATAAGGCTGCTTAGAAATCAGTCAGTAGTTCAGCTAGAACTTGTGTTGCATTAGAACTGGTGTTTGAAGAATAGATGGATTAGATTTCACTTGAATATTTGCCTTTGCCATTTTGCAGAAATAATGGAAGGCATAAAAAGGGTAAATCAGGATAAGACTCAGACACACACAGTCTTTCAGCTCTGCAGTTTCACTTTCTGGAAAATGAAATTGAGATCCATATGAAAGTACAGGGCTGTAAATGGGAAAACCTTTCTATTTCACTGGACTGAGTCTAGTGTAATAATCAAGATTTTTAAATTTGCAAATAAATTCTGCATGATATTGGATTTTTAGATTTTATTATTTTTAGAATTTACTTATTCTTTAAACTAATATAACTCTCGTTATCTGATGAGACTGAAATATAGGTATTTTAAAGCAGTTAAAATAAATACACATTTGTTTAATATATAATGTCCTTTGATAAATTCCATCAGTTAAAGTCCCAGAGATTAGCAGGATTTAAATATCATTAAAGTGTGGATGGCAAAATCAACTGTTACATTGCTTTTTAAGATTAGGTGATATATTACTGAACTATATAACTGGAGGATGCAACTGCTCACTTAACCAGACTAGAAATGGGAGAGCTTGGTTTGCTCTCCAGGAGTGTGTGATGTACAACCTGAGTGTGAAATGGGCTCCCTAAGTGCCACAGAACTGACCACCACCAGCCTCCACCTGCTGCCTTCAGCAAGGAGCTGGAGGCTGGCTCAGGCTGCCTGCCAAAGGTAAGTGGCTACATTTATGGCTTAGGGTTTTATAACAGACACATATGTAGGTAAAGTGCTCCTGAAACTGTGTAGTGTTGGACATTGAGGGATTCTTGAACTGGGTAAAGAAATTCCAGCTGGATGCTGTTCTGCCTATAGTAGTGGTTGCAAATGCAAACACTGAAGTTAGGGTTTTTTTTTTTTCCCCTCCTTTAATGCAAGATAAGCTCTGTGAAAGCACAGTATTAAATAAAGTGCCTCTTCTAACCAGCACCTGACCCCCTGCAGTAGCTCCTCACAGTGGGGAGAAAATAGGAAACCTGAAATTGAGAGAACTCTGCAGTGGAGATAGAAAACAATTTAATAGGTGAAGAAAAGAATGGGGTTGAGGGGTAACAAGTGAGGCAAAGGAGATGGCACCACCTCCCACAGGCAGAGCAGTGCCCAGCCAGTCTCTAGGCATCCACTTGAAGCCAAAACACTCCTCCATCTTTTTCTTCTTCCAGTTTTTTACTTCTGCATTTGAGGATACATCCCATGAAATGTCCCTTGGGTCACTCTGTCCCAGCTGTGTCCCATCCCACCCTCAGCCTGGCTGTGGGGGTGTAGTGGGAAACAGAGGTGGCCTTGACACTGTGCAAGCACAGCTCAGCAGTAGCCAAAACACTGGTGTGTTGTCAGCACTGTTGTAGCCACAGACCCAAAACACAGCACTGTGTGGGCTGCTGTGAAGAAAGTTAACTCCATCCCAGTCAGACCCACCACAACCCCAAATCATACTACTTTTTTTTTTTTTTTTAGTTTACCTTTGTATATCCTAGTTTAAATTTCAGATTTTCCATTCTCTTTGAAATCATTTTCTCATTGTAGAGACATAGGATATTTAGTTTTCCACAGGTGGTTGCCACATTTCAATGCTGCTGAGCCACTTTGGCCTATTCAGCTATGTTATCATCTCTCTCCTGTTTTTCACTAGCACACTGAGGCCTATATTTGCTTATGTCACAAGCAAAATCTGTTTTTCTTAGCCTAGCATTCTTCTTGGTACTCCTGGTAGGTGTTCACAGGTTCTTCAAAACCATTCCTTTAGGATCAGTAGAAAAAGTTACTAGCCCTCTTTTTTCAATCACCAAATACCTTTTGAATTTCTTTTTATGATTGCTTTTCTACCCACACTTCCAAATCATCTCTGTAATGACAGACATCTGTCCCTATCTTGGCAGATCATGGCCTTTGCAGGCACATAGAACATTCTCACTTCATTCCAGTTGTCAGAATCATTATTGTGGGATTCTGGGGCAGTGCTGCATCCCCATTACAGCTTACTGCTAGACAAAGTGTGTCTAGTTTTTAATCAAATTGCTGGGTATAATGCCTACCTCTAGACTTTGTGTCACTGCATATTTGCATATACTCTGTATTTTTCTTGGAGCCACTGTGAGCAATTTACTTTTGCCTTCACTATCATATTTCCCTATGACTGGAACCCACTTAATTCCTTCAGTTGCTCAATGTCTTTATTAAAATTGACATCCCACATCCATCCTCATCTTTGCACAACAATTCTTTCAGGTTACTGGTTTGGAGCAGCTGGATGCCAATTTCACTCCCTAATTCACAGTGCTAAGGAGCCTTTGTAACCCTTATTTGCCTGCAGGAACAACCCCAACCTTGCACTGACCCACTTCTAACTCTTACTCTGCTGCAGTCTCCTTGCCCAGCTTCAGAGGTTCCTTGTGGCTGTTTCCATCTTCTCAGGTCAGTTTATAATCTTCCCCTACAGCTTTTTTATCTTTCTTTTCACATTTTTAGGTTTTTAAAAAAATTTACAATGTTCTGTTCTCACATGGAGTGAAATTAGTTGTACAGTTTGCCCCCTTCACCTGCAAAGATACTACAAATGCTTGCTGGATCTGGGGAAAGGAAGTCTTTTGATCTCTTTTCCTTTTCTTGGCATCTGTGGCTCCAGACTTTTAAGCTTCTCCCAAGATTTCTCTCTGAGAAGAAAACACTAAAAATTTTCCAAATTTCATCACCTTTAGAAGAAATGTAACATTCCAGTAACTTTAAAATGTTAAAAATTCAGAACTACTAGTGATATTATCCAAGGGTTTTGTATGTTGTCTTAAATGTAATTTGCACTGCAGAATAGATAGCAGTGAAGTTCATCAACCAAATGTAATCAAAAAAAGTACTCCAGGAAAAGAGGAAGATCATTGTGGAGGGGTCATGAATCTTTTGGCAACGATGACTGACGACTGACAAAGTAGTATAAATGTGTTAAAATGTAATGGGGGCTGATTTTGATTGATTTGATTGTTGCTGTTTATATATGTACTTTTTTGGCTGTATATATAAAGTAGGTCACAAGTTTCTGTGAGAATTATACAAAGAACCCGAGTCTAGGGAGGTTGGGATAGTGTAAAAGCTAAGAAAATGCAGCTAATGAGATAAAGTGAGGAAAGAGAATTCTTAGTCCAAAAAAAGGAAAAGCAACATGGAGATAAAAATGAAAATATAGAAATTGTTCTAAGAAGAACAGTGATAAGTTGTCCTTACACTGGGCATGGGAAATTAATTTAATACACAGCAAGGAAAACAGAAGTTTGATAAGAGGAAAGATTTTTTTTGATTATGCAGGCTTTGAAATGCTAGAGTTTTGAAGGAGGCTGAGGAACTTTCCTCAGCAATGTTGAACACACACCTCCCAGGATGGGCTAAGTCTGTTCAGGCATTCTTTTCTGCATCCCATCTATTTTCATACACTAACTTGATTTTTAATACTACAGTAAAGGCAAGATTTTTCCCACTTTTGTTCTCACAGAAAGCTGATTCTTACTACTATTAATGTGTAAGTAATAACAAGACTATAAACCTCTTGCTTTTCTAACTTTTTACATTTTTTTCTCTTTTTTTTTTTTTTTTATATGTTTAACTTAGGCACACATCACACCTTCCCCCATTTGGTTCAGTTTTGTTCACTCTCACAATTTTATTATGATTTTAGCACTATGTTGTATTTTTTTTTCAAGTTCCAGCTCCTTGGCAGCTATGACCAGGTGAAATGTTGCTTCTGATTCTACAAAACTAGTAAAAAATTATTTATCATGGGAATGTCTGACTAGACAGCAAACACTCAAAAAAATCAAAGGTAAACAAATTATTTCTGAAAGATATTACTGTTTGAAAACAAACCCATGCATTTGGGTATGCCTGAACTACAATTTTTAAGCAGACAGTGCTGAGCCTGTCTAGATTATGCTGAGTTATTTTAATTTTAATATACTTCCCCAGTGTTTCAGATAGGAGAGCTGACTGGCACTTACATGACTCCTTGCTTCAGTTCCTACATAGCAAACAGGAAATGTTTTTGTGTAAATGGCAAAAGTGATGGATTTTGTTAAAGCAAGTGAAAAGACACTCAGAACAAGAATTTTGGAAATGAAGAGAACTTTATACTGATATAAGTTGCTTTCATTGAAATCTTTGGGTGAGAGTAGCTCTGTATTTCATTTACATAATTTGGCTTTTTAATTTGTATATTTTTTGTATGTATTGCAAGTTATTATGAAATATTTCTGCCCTGCATATGAGTAAACCCCAAGCTTTCTATATTTGACTGTTACCTGTGACTATATGTAATAGTCATAATTTTTTTTTAAATTTTGTAAGTACAAGTTTTAGGTTGATTAAGAAATTTATCTTGCACATCTGACAATATTTTTCTGATTTATTTTACTGATGGTTTTGAAAATATGTATCCTCTGCTTTGCAAGAATTTCTGAATCCTGGGCTTCTTTTGGTCTCTTGACTAAGAAAAAAAATGCAAGAAATAATTATTCAGTAATTAATATATATTTAACATGTTCAGGAATTGGGGATAAAATTCTCCCTCAGTAAAGTCAGTTGTCTTTAAAGGGATTAAATCCTGAAGCTGGGTTGTTTCCTTTCCTAGGATTGAACTGCAAGTAAGTTTTCTTTACAAGCTTCATTTACCTTAGGCTGAAATATTATAATGCTCACATAACTTGCTAAAGTTCTTTTGAAGTTTGCAGAAGTGGAATTAAAAAGATCTCCAGTCTGGCCCAGTGTTTCTCCAGATGATACCTTTGAGTAACCACCAAGATCATAACACAGTTTAGGCTTGCCCTCTTTCAAACTCTGGCAGAGTAAAATCAGCCAGGATTAAGAAATTATCCTTCATCTCCCATGGTCTCTTAGACTTTAATGTTTCAGTTCTGCAAGGGACTGAGGAGCCTGGCATTGATCCAGGCAACTATTTGGATTTTAGGAGTTGTCACCCATAGAAGTGACATACTTGGGCACTGTTTGCCATTTCCCTTGTTCAAACCCTGAAAGATTAAGATCTTCATCCTGATCATTACCACCATGCCAGGAGGAAGGTGCCCAAGCTGCACAGTCCTGGAAACTGGGAGATTTGAGTGGAGAAGCTACACTGCCCACTTTGATTCTTGTCACACTCTTTCTTAACCATCAGTTACTGACTGTGACTGAGAAATGAGACACTGAGGTCAGATTTATGATATGCCCCTGTCCACTGGTGTTAAAAAGTTCAAATTTTCTTTCCTGGCTGAAATGCCACTTCCTCAGCTGACAGGAGGTGTGTCTCCTCATCTTTAAAATGTAGAAATGAGCATGCTTTACTTTACTAAACAAATAATACCTGAAAGCCACAAGACTGACAAATATGCTGTTAGTCCTGGTGTTGCAAACTGCTGAGCTGGCAGGGAACAGAAGGTGAAATCTTACTGGCAATAAGGGCAGTGGGCTCCTTATTTTTCCTGCATTATTTTCCTGGGACCAAGAGTTTTAGATGAATGGTTCAGAATTTTACTGCCCTTATATTTTAACTCTTATCTTAACTCTTAGCTTATCTCTTAACTCTTCTATTCCAAATTAAAAAAAAATGGGAATAAATATTTTAATAAAACATACTTAGTAGGAGATGTGAAATGCTTAAAGAACTAACCTTATGGGTATGGAGAAAACACTGACTACTCTGAACCACTTCCAGGTTATCCTTAATGCCAGTCCCATATGTCTGATATGATGGGAAAAGATCTTGTCTTAAAAGAAGTTGCTGGTTTATGAACACTCTTAGGATATGTGTTTTTCCAAATGTCATTTCTGGAGTGATGATCCTAATTATTGTTACATACAATTCAGAAACTGGCAATAAATATAACTGAAGTGAAAAATTTATTCAAGAACCCTCATAGAAACTTCTTGGTTCATTCAACTATCACATGAGCTGTTGGCTAGCAATAAATCACACTTTATAAGTGACAGTTGAAAATCTTTTATTTGGATTGATACTCGGGCAAGAGTAAAAGATGTCAGAAAACATTAAATTGAATTGTTAATAATGGGTGAAATTTGGAGGTCCTTCCTTGGTTTTTGATTCAGTGCTCTGCTTTAACAGAAGCTGAATAAACATTAAGTAACAACTGATTCTGAACCTCACAAAGTGACCCAGTAATACCTACCACTTATGTTGTGCTCCAAACTTTCAGAGCTCTTCTGTGGGTCAAATTTGGAACACAAAGGGGCTATTGAAGTGAGCATGTTTTGGTCAATTAACCTGTTAAATGTTTGCGTGCAAGGCAGTCAGAGCCTCCTGTGGTTTTGGAGAGGAGTTCCTCAGATCCAGCAAGTTACACTATGCTGAGAATCCCATAGAGGTTGTATCCAAGTAGGGGCCTTGTTGGACTCTTGCTCCTTGTGGAATAATAAATCACATGGAACTTTTTCAACTGGAAAAACATATTAACTTGTCTGCTACTCCAGCTGGAGAGAATAAAATCATAATGTTTTATGATAAATTGCATATATTTCTTGTATATACACCATTTGTGAGACATTTTTTCCCCTGAAGTTGAAACCACAATGACACATATAAATGGGTTTTTATAGTGCAACATCCATGGAGACTGGAAGAATATTAAGGATTAATTAAAAGCATAAGTCACCAAAGTTGATTAGAATGCAAACTAGGTCTAATTTCATGCAGGATCCATTAAAGGCAGCCAAGGTTGTAGCAGAGAGACAAAAAGAATGAAGAGCTGCTATATTTAGATGAAAAAAATACACTAAAGGCAAGAATCCCACAAATGGGAGATGAAGGGTCAAAGTGACAAAGGCAATAGGAAGCACAAACCAGAGTGGGGAATACTGTTGCTGGATTTCAGTCACACTGAAGACTTTTCTGAGGTGACTCACCAGAGCAAGCTAAGCAGTATTTGGTCAGAATTGCTGAGTGTCCTTGAGTTCTGCTCTCATGTAGGCACAAGTGCCCTACTGGTTTTTGCATGGGCAGTCTGTAGGTTGCACATCCCTGTCCAGTAGGCAAGATAGAGGCAGAGTGCTAACAGTGGCCCAAGCAAAATCAGTTTTGTGTGGCAGTGGTATTCCTATTGCCAGCTATTCCCATTTCCAGCTGGCATGAATTGTCCCCTATTCTTTCTCCTGGTGCTCCCCTGAATATAGCCTGTGACTGTAGCTGACTCAGAAGTGAAGAAAGTTTTTCTGCTTATACCAGGTGAAGAGATGTATAGACACACTTTTTGTTTAAATGGTGAGATTGTGAGCAGCAGGCCATAAGTGTTTCTCATTCAAAAATCAGCATGACATGATTTGGTTTGTTTTTAATAAAACTTTTGATATAGTTCCTGTGTTGTGGGTATTAGCAATTACCATGCTACTTTTTCCTTTCTCTAAAGCTTTCTACATGCTAATAGCAGCTTCACTTATTAATTTCTAGCACCATCCCTGCAGCCAGCTGTGTCATCACAATTGCTCAGCCATTCGATTCACTGTAGTTACTGGTTTGATGGATTGCAATCAGGATTTTGCAGCTTTGCAATAGCAATCAATGCTGAGCATGACAAATTATATCATCCTGAACCCATATTTGGCTAACTGCCAGCATTTCATCTCACTTGACCACTGTGTAGTTTTAGGTCTTTTTAATCACAACACTTTGCTAAGAGGTTTGTAACCATTTGTTGGTACCTCTGGAACTAGTATCAGAACTGCATTTTACTGTACTTGAAACTCCCACATTAGATTTTATTGTAAATCTGAAGTTTTCTCCCTTTGGAGAGCCATTTTAGAAGAAAAATGTGTAGACTTGTCTCTTCTTGATTGCTTTTTGTTGTTTGGGGCTTTGTTCTTGGAAATGCAGCTGTTCCTCTATATAATTTAGTTTAAATTAACAACTGCTTCCTAGCCTGTTTTATTACAGCTCAGTACTTCTGGGACTTAAGATTTGATATTGCACGTAGTCAAGTTTGCAATTCTTAATTTACAGCTGTTAGAGAAATACAAATGTACAGCAACTATTTATTGAGGCCCTCTTCATTAGTTCTCATGGATAATATAAAACTTTGGAAATTTCAATACCAATATAAGTGCTATCAAATCTCCAAAGTCCTGAGGATCTCATGGGTAGGCAAGGGTGAACCCTTTAAATACTGAAGCAAGATCTATATAGTAGAAAATATCAATTATATTGTTGTGTGTGTACATTACCCATCCTTTTGAAAGCTCTGTTAGACATGTCTCCTCTCCTTCAACTTTCTGGTTTTAACAAAAGGATAAATTCTGTGGGTTTGATGGGCAAAATTGCCAAGCTTCTTCAGTTAGGTGCAAATTTAATCCCCACTGAGGAAGTTATTTGCACTTCTGCTTGGTATTTATAGTCTAATTTAATGAGGTGTAAGAGAGAGGAGAGTGCTATGAAACCCAGTTCAGCAACTTCAGCATTTATTTATTCCCATGGGATATTCTCTTCTGTGGCTCTTGAAGGTCTTTCCAATAAGTGAAGTTCATAGAAATGATACATATTATTTTTCTGTAGTTAATTCAGACTTTAGAGTTGTGAAGCTGCACCATTCAGTTTGTGCTTTGTAGGGATGAAGGTAAAATTTTTGAACTGTGCCTGCAAAACAATGTCATCTGTAACTGTTAGACTTAATACTGCTGCAGCTAATAAGTGTTGGATGTGGTATGGGAGCTGTGGGAATGATGGGGATCTCCACATAAATTTTCTGCTATTTTTTTCCATGTTGAATATCCAGTTTGGAGTTCAAGTGGAGTAATTTTTGCAGCCGTAAACAGTGATGCAGACCAAGAAGTAGCTTTTTAAACATAAAAACCCTCTTCTACTTCAAAGATTTAAAGCTGGGAATCAGATGGCATAACTGCTGCAGCCTGCAGCCTCACTATGTCCTTTTCTTGATTTATTTTTGCCTGCCTCTGTTCCTGTGTGGGTATTAACTCTTACTTTGCTGCAGACAAAACACAGCTTACACAGTGTTTGTGACATAAGGGGGGGAACAGCTAAGTACTTTGTTGTTTTGTGGTCAGCTCAGCAGGATAAACTTGGATTACATGACAGGTTTTGCAAGAGGGAACAGGTTGTTCAGGTAACTGTCTCCCAAGACCTACATGAGCAAACTACACTGTTGGGTGGAGAAGACCATGTGGATCTTTCATGATGTTCACACACACACACTCTGAACCTCCTGTCTAGAAGAGTAAGACTTGCTGCCTTTTGTTTCCCCTGCATCTCTGTCTTCTATACCTTCCAGTTGTTTCCCAGCTTGTTTGTGTCAGAGTTCTGTTTCACTAAGCCTTGTTCTCCTGCCTTCTATATCTCATCCAAATTCTACTCAGGAATGGTGGGAGAGCACCTATGGGTTGTTCATCCATGAAGCTTTGGTGAATGGGATTGGTGGAGGGATTTTCTAATGTCACAGTGACTCCTTAATTTTTTTTTACCTTTTTGGAGCCAGATGAAGAGCCTGAACCAGCTAGAAAGTGATCATATTCCTTAGGTAATTTGTCTGTGGCATTCATTCCCTTTGTTTTTTATTCTTTAGAAAAGCTCTGAAGTGTCAGAGTGAATCAGAAAATGCAATTCTGATGCCCCAGCAGCTTCCTCCTGCACCAGCTGTCATATAAATATTGATAACCTGTTGGATATGCAGATGTGAAGTGTAATGATGGCTGGCATGTTACATGTTCTTGACTACTCCTTTGGTGCACTCCACTTACTGATTTCCACACGTTCCTGATGAACTTATTGTAATTTCACTGCACTTGTTCCTTCTTGACAATCATAGGTACCCTGTAGGCAGCAGCAACATGCTGATCCCTACCCTTGTCTGTGAGCAGCAAAAGAAAGATGCAGGTAGTTTTTTGGCCACATTTTACCCAGAAAATGCTCGATCTGAGTATTGTTTGATTATTTTTATGCATGTTGAACTGCAAACAGCATACTCAGCCTCCTAATGTTCAGTTAGCCTTATGAAACCACAGCCTTTTGTTCCACCTTTTCAGTAAACTTCATATCAGATTGAGCTTTTAGAACACAATGCAGAATCTGGCCTCAGACATTAGTTCCTGTTAAGATTCTGTATTTGGAAGCGAACTGTCAGTTCTGAGGGAAGAATGGGGCAGAACAAAATGGTCTTTGCCTTGCTGCCATGGTAATGGCAGTGAAGTGCTGATAAGTAACAATATCCATCTATGTGTGAGTTAACTCCTTATGTATTCTTAAGGAGAAGTACTCTGGCATAGAATAATATCACCTTTCTCATAAAAATTGGAAGCCGGTCTAAGGATTATAATTAATAAAGGGTTATATTATTGTGTAATAAATTGGGTCACAAATGGTATACGTTCATTACATTCTAGAAGATTTAGGGACCATGACTACAGAAGTATTGTCTAAATTCTGTGACATGCACTAAGGCACTTGTGCAAAGGGTGATCCCCAAGTTGGTGGGTTTTTATACTGCATCTGTATCTATAATTTTTCCTTTTTAAGTTTTGTCTTCTGGGTTTTTTAATGTTATCTCTCTCTTCTTTCAGTTGATGAGCGCTCCTTTCTGGTCTTTAAGAGTAGCAGGCTGTATTTGTGCATTAAATCAAGTAACTCCACCTAGATGGATTTTGTTCTTGTTATAGACAGAGTGCTGTTTTAAGCAGATTTAGTTTGTTTTTTTTTTTAATTTTAGGATAACTTTCAACAAGCACTATAAGTTTCCTGGTGAAAGGCTGTGTTCAGTCCTCACAGCTTTCCTGTGCAGCCATGGGTGTGGCACTTTCTGAGCTGGAACTCTCTCCTTGTTAGAGGTGCTGCTTTCCTAGTGCAGAGCCCTGGGGACACTTTCCTTTTGCTTTTGAGGAATTTGGCTTCTACATTGTCGAGCTTCACCTCAGTGTTTTCTGAGATAAACCAAATATATGCTTGGCAACCTTCCATATTAAATCTTAAGTTACCTTGGTAATTTCTGAATCACATTGCTCACATATTTTCTGTTATGATCACTGGACTTCTAAAGCACCCTGCTGATTGATCAAACCTTGGGGGTTTGATACCTTTCAGTTTCTTCTGTATTTACTATATTTTAGTACTTTCCTGTAATTCCTGTATGCTGTGTAACAACACTAAAACTATATTTTGCAATAAATTGTATTTTTTTTTCTCCAACTTGATTATATATTTCTGCCTGTTGATCATCCCTTCTTTCAAATACCATCAGACATGTTGCTGTATCAACCATAATCCCAACTGCCAAACTCCTGAGTTAGTAGTTAAATCATAATTTAAATGTGCCACTTTTGTTATTTCCATTACTTCCCAGATAAGTTTCATGTTGATCTTGAAACCACACTTCAAAGCACTCAATACTTCCGCTCACTTTTTCCTTCCAGCTAGAATTGAGCAGATGACTTCTTGGTGTGAAGGAGACCAGAGTAATGTCCACATGCAAAGCCAGTCCTTGAGTGTGGTCCCTACTTTGCATGGCTGCCTGTTATATGCATCTTTTCTTTACACCAATGTGAGTGTCAGTTAAACTCCAATGCATTTCCAAATGGCAGTGGAATACTTCATCATCCTTTGTTATCAGATTTGGTGTTTAAGGGAGATTGCCTTGATTTCTATATTTAGTAAATGAGATGGTACTTTTTGCATGGAGATTTTTTTTTTTTTAATTGAGCCTGACATATTAATAGCAGAAAGCAAATTGTCATCTATAAACTCACCTAGCCCCATGAGAAAAAGTGAAATTGTTGTAAATTATTCTTGATAGCAGAAAGGAGAGTAGGGCAGGGGCTGAAGTAGCATTTTGCACATTGCTTAGAACAGAACTCTTAAGCAGAAATTGGAATTACTACACTTTTTGTGGATTTTTTTTTTTTTTTTGTCCAGTGGTGTGAGAGAAAGGATTGTGAATAGTTTCTGCTACAGATCATCTTGCACTGCAAAACTTGGAAGCAGATCCACATCTAGATGTCAATTTTTTCATCTGTCTTTAGTTCCCACATGAGATTAATAAGATATTAGGACTGAATCCACTTTAGAGGAGTGGGATAACATTTAGAAAGTAAATAAATAAATTAAAAGTCATGATGGCCCAAGCCCTTTTGGAATATAAAGCTGCTAGATCAGACAGTGGCACAGTGCCCCTGGGTTACTGAGGGTAGGTTTTACAGGCAGGTGCTGCAGGAAAGTGATCTGTGACAAAGTACCACTGCACTGGGGATTTTCAGAGTTTAACTGCAGGTGCCTAAGTCTAGTGATCATGGGGCTGCAGACTCCTGCAGGTCAGGGGGACACCTCCCCTGACAGCCCATGCCCTGAGGCTGCTGCTTTAGGCACTCAGGTTGGATGTCTGAAGCTAAACAGTGAGAGCAGCCTCTTTAGCCCAGGGTTTAGTTCAACCACAGAGCAGGAGTCTACCACAGCTGCTGACAGAGGTGCCTCTCTGGCTGTGTCTTTAGTGCTGAGCACATAGCAGCACTCTGAATGCATGGTGCAACCCCTCAAAAAGATGAGCATTAACCCAGCTTCAATACCATGCAAGGAACTCTTCCAACCAAGCACATTTTAATTTTTTTTTCTTTGTTTGCTTGTTTGGGGTTTTTTTGAGATTGGCTAGTGTTGCTGAGGGTTGTCCATTTTTGGATGCTCCCTCAGGACCAGGAGTGCTGTGGCCTCAAACAGCTCCATAACCAAGTACAGAATATTTTTTTTCTTCCTATGATTTTCCACCTACTGATGAGTTAAGAGCTTGTGCAAAAAGAAGCAGAGAGAGCACCAAATATACCAAGCCTCATCTTGCTCACCCAGAAGCTGCTGCTTTGCAGACTGTCCTTGTCTAGAGTCCTGGGAAACACAGTGAGGAAGAGGATGAGGTTGCTCACCCTGTGTGTTGCTCAAGCAAGAATGGGTGCCAAAGTCAGAGTCAGAATCCCAGGACCTGATATATATGGTGTATTGTTAGCTGTGTTTGTTTTGGGAGCTTTTGGTAATTTTTCTTCTAGGTTTTTGTCTCTCCATTTAATTATCCTTTTCATTACTGATTTCCTGACTTAATCTGAATGTGCATAAATCTCTGCCACAGATTTATCATCTCTATAGAAAGCGCTTTCAGAGTGGTTGTGCAGCTTCCCAGAGAAGGGACACCGTTTGGAAAATGAAGCTTTCAGATTCAACAATAAGCCCACTATTATGCTGATTTTTGCCAAGCTTTCCCTCACTTTTTTCCCATTTACTACAAGAGTGAGCTCAAGGCTTCTTTTTGTTTGTTTTTGAACTTCAGTCATTCTTAAGTGTTTACCACCCTGCTCAAGTCCACTCACTCTGAAACATCAGACACTACAAGATATGGCTGTGTTGCTTCTGGAATCAGAAAATGCTCAGGTTCTTTTTTTCAGATGCATGTTTCTTTGAAGGTTTTAACCAGCCTCTTTGCAAATCTTAAAATTAAAAAGTAAAAATAAAAATATTTCTTAGAATATTGCACTCAGACTGTCACAGTCCTTTAGAGACATTGTATTTTTAATCAAATTTAATGTCTCAAATTGAAATTAACTTTGATATAAATAATCTCATTGCAAAACAGATTTTTGTTTATATAGTATATAGTCTGCATGCTCATAAGCATTTAATCAAATTCAGGTCTTGTCTGAACAAACATAATGGCCATTGACTTATGTGTGGATTGTGAATGATTCTTCCTGAATTTGACCTGCTTTGAGAGCTAAAAAAGATGCTGTCTTTCATTTTCTTGCTTGAGATCACACAGGCAAGTGGCGATGCTTTTCTATTTCTAAATTCTTCCTAAATGTTGAATACAACTTTCTGCTGGTAACATGTAAGAAGCCAACCTCTCTAGGGTTTTGGTCTACTGTGACTGTCAGAATTTTTTATAGTTATCATGAATTTTCTTTTTCTCTTCTTTCCATGCTTACATTCTATATAAAGCTCTTTGGGATTCCACCCAGGTCCCTTGAAAGGATCCTCTGTCTTTTCTTTGCTTGGCTGCTTTCTCATAAGGCAAGCATGTAAACATCTATCTCCTGAAGATATATTCCTGTTAATCACTTCTGGTACCTCCCTTTGAACTTCTTTCCGCTAACATTCCAGTTTTTAACTACTGCTAACAAAAGCCAGGATAAAACGTTATTATCAGTCCTTCTCCTGGCTTGAAAGACCCTTGTTATATTTATGCCCGAGATTAGCAACTGCTGCACAACATGTAATTTGCTGTTTTCTGTATCTTCACCCTCAGATCTGTTGCCAGACCACTATGACTGTACTACTTTACTTCCAAATTTTTGTGTTGAATCAATCTTCCCTTGTTGTAAGCCAGAAACAGTTTTGAGCCAGGGGAATTTCAATTGATTTATTTTGTTGCCAATTAAAAAAACTCTTAATGGCTGATTCTGATATTGAAACCAACCAATACATATTTAGAGAAACACACCTCAGCTCCCATCCAGAGACCTCTCCTCCCTGCTCCATGGTCTCCTATTGCTGCTGCACATGGCACACAGTCCCTTTGGAGAGGCAACAGACCTCACCAAATAGCAGGAGATGAGGCTTTGTAGTGTGCATTGGGCAGGACTCAGAAAACCTGTGCTTTATTTCTGCAGCTGAGAAGTTCTCAGCAACATTGCTTTTTCTGCTACTGTCTCTTATCTGTAGTGAGGAAAAAGGCAGTGACCTGCTTCAGGCAGTACTTTAAAACTGATTGCCAAGAAGCAGTCCAAGAGGATGTGGTGTTACTGATGCAACGGAAGCGTTGGAGTCTGTCAGTCTTGTGGGAGCAGTAGGTGTTCGAAGGAGATAAAGGTGAAAAATATATCCCTATGTAATTGTACTATTACCTTTGCTTTCAGTTGGTCCTGTTCCATCCCTAGCCCCAAGACTAATCATGTAGGACCAGATATTGAACCTATATCATATGTGAGGGGTGTTTTACCCCTTCAAAAACAGTGACTTTACAAAGGCTGTGTTGTGACATCCCTCTGGATTACTGCAGCTCATTACCTGATGTTAGAGTATGACATGTCACTTTTCAAGGTCTTTTTTATGACAGGTCACCAAGTGCTGGAGCTTGAATAACAACTACATCTCAGTTAAAAAGTCTTTAAAGAATGGGGAGTGTGGTGTGGTATTTTTAACCCAGGTCATTTCAGTGGCCTGGACTGTGGGTAGGTTTCAAAAACTGAATAGAATAACAGATTACAGTGCCAGGATGGAGTCAGGGAGGCTGCAAGTGAGTAAGAAATCATTCAGGCACCTTTCCTGCCAAAGTTACTACACTGTACAGTTACACTTGGAGCATCTCTTAATCTTTGTCATATACACTGAGGTCTGGAAATTCCTTTCTTCTTCTGCAGATGGCAAACTGAAGCCAAGAGAAATCAAATGAGTTGTCTGGGATCACATCTGAAATATGACCATGGTTGTGCAGGAAATACAGTGACCTAAGGACTTAATGCAAAATCCAAAGTTTGATTGGATGCTTTGAGCAGGTCATTCTCACTTCTAATATAGCCCAAATGTTCCAGCTGGGATGCTTAATTGTTGTTGCTTATTACTTTACCTTTATCAATTACTAACCTCTACACAGAAAGTAAATTGCAAAGTGTTAACCATGAGGCTCATACTGCTATTTGGCATTAAGCAGAAAATGAGAACTAAACTCTGGGTAGCTGGTATCCTCTTTTTGCAAATGTAAGCTCAGCATACAGTCAAATATGCTGCAAGTCAATGCAGATTTGCACATTTGCTGCAAAAAATTAAAAAGCTGGTGGAGTAATGCTAAAATTCTTTCAGTGATGCTGTAAAATCTGTGTCACCTTGTCCGGAGATCACCTTCTAGATATTGGCCATTATTCCCTAGAAAAAAACAGGTTGGCAGATGTTGCATCAGTCGCTGTGTGAAGAGCTCCTGTTGCCTGAAGATTTGTTTGAGGCAGCCATTCATGACCCCCACAGCAAAACATACATTATCTCTTTCATGTTTCCATTTCAGCTTCTACATTCAGTTGCTGTAGATGGCAATGTCCTTGTGCCAGCTTTTGCATGCACCTGAAGGCTTCCCAAATCTCTTATTCCTCCTCTTATTGTTTACAGCTGCCTAGTACTTAGTGGGGTTTTTTTTTCACTTGTGTTTAGAACGCAGAAAACTCCCCCTCAAAACTGACAATAGACACCATTTTTCACAAGAGCAGTAGATGAAAAAAAAATACCAACAAAAACCTTCAGCAATTAATTGCAGTATACACAGAGTATAAAAACTTTATTGGAAAATACATTAAAAAGTAGACCACTTAATTTTTGTTTAACTTCTCTAAACAGATTTACAGTTCATCTTAAATTAACTTTAAGTTACTACTTTTTCAAAAGCCAGAAGTAAAGATCTGGAATGAAGTTTCAGTTCAGGTTTTTCTTCCTGCCACGCTGTCACACAAAAAACCTAAGCTATTTCTGGCAGTTCTTATTTTTAGATTGTTCTTCATATACCATTTACCGTCACTGAAATTAATGAGAAAATAAAAGGAATGACCTTTGGCTAGACACATACAGTTTATGCATGAGCTAAACAGCAGGATCCTTTTTCATTCTTCTTTTTCCCACATTCTCTTTCTCCCTGCTCTCCCCCATCCAAATATAATTTGTAAAGCCTTTAGAGCCTTTCATCCTGCGTGTTTCCACTGTGTTCCTTTAGCTGAATCTCAGGTCCCTGATTCACATCTATTCTCTTGTGCTGAAAGGTCAGTGGCACCCTTGTTTTATGAATATAATCCACCATTCTCCTGAACTTCAGAATCATTTCCAAAACTCCCAGGCAAAATTCATACAACTCAGGGTGCAGACAAATGTTAGCATTATTGTAAAGAGCACTCTCCCTACATAAATACAAGCCTGGACATTCCAAATTACATTGTTTAAAATAAACCAGCATTTACTGAAGATTTGAATAGTTGTCCAATTGCAGACATAATTCTCAACCTGTGGCCTCACTGTAACATGGACTATGTAATTCATGCCCAGCTTTCTGCAGCAGGTGGGCATGGCCATTTGACAGATACTCAGCAAAGCCACCGTGCCTGAATAGAGAGTGCCCAGTGAGGTTTCCTGGAGCTGTGCTGCTCCCTGCCAGGAGGAAACGCTGCCAGCTCTGCCTGCTTTGCAGGGTGGGTCGGATACGATCTCATTATAAATTGAACCTTGAATGATTTTCAGTGCAGCAGTTTCAGAATCCTTGGTTGAAAACAGTAAGGCTCGAGCGTTGCCTCCAAGCTGTGAGGATGTAAGTTTGTTTCCTGGCTGAGGGGAGGGAGTCAAGCAGAGCTGTGGTATGACCAAGAAAGTCCCATTTGTGCTAGCTGGAAAAGAGGTATGCAACCATTTTGAGAGGGAACACCATGATTTTCCAGTACTTGTGGCAATCATTGCTAACAGAAATGAGAACTGATACGTGTTTGGGTTAAGGGAAATCCTTGTGACATTTTAAGACACCAATGCTGATGGTAAATCCAGTTTGTAGTTGTTTATGGAATTTTTGGGGGGTTTTGGTTTGGGGTTTTTTTTTTTGTTTGGTTGTTTTTCATTCCAAGTGTACGGTTGTTCTGCATTCTAGTGTTTAAATTTAAGTGGATAGTTATTTATTGCTTCTTTAATATTTGTGTTAATATATCCTGACTGTGTTTTACTTGCGCCTTTTAGATGACATTTTAAAACACTGCTTACTGAAAAACTTGTGGTAATTTTTTATATTCTCATTGTTTGCCATGAGTATTCATAAAGATTTGCAGCATCCCAGAATGGGTAAGGTTGGCTGGGTCATCTAGGCCAACCTCCCTGCTCAGACAGGTTTATCATAGAGCACAAGGCACAGTGTGTTCAGGTGGTTCTTGAGAATCTCCAGAGAGAGAAACTCTAAAGCTTCTGGACAACTGGTTCCCACACACGGTCACAGCACGGTGAAGAAGTTCTTATGTTCAGGTGGAACTTCATGTGCATCAGTTTCTGCTCGGCGCCTCTTGGGCTATTGCTCAGCACCACCGAGATGATGCTCTTAGCACACATACTCTCCCTCCCCGTTTAAATATTTATACACATTAATGAAGTCCCCTCTCGGTCACTCTTCTCGAGGCTGAAATTCATCTGCTGGCCGTGACGGATGTCGCCTATTTACTGTCACTTGCGGAGAAGTTCGCGAGTAGTTCCTTACACGAGGCCCAGCGCTGTCCTTGCGCGCTGTGGGTGTTCTGTGTGTGCGTGGCAAGCGGGGTACAGTAAATCCCGTGCCCGCGGCCGAAGCCAGCCCCTGCTGCCGGGGGGCCGCTCTCGTCCCTCACAGCTGCCCCGGCCCGGCACCGAGAGCCCCGGCCCCGCAACGCTGCGGCAGCGGCGCCTCCGGCGGGCTCGCCTCGGGCCCGTCCCGCCGCTCCCGCCCGGCGGCGCCCCCGGCCCCGAGCCCAGCCCGGGGCGGGCCGGAGGCGGTGCTGCCGCGCGGGGCGGGGCGCGAGGCGTGTCCGCGGGAGGGCGGCGGTGCCACGGCCGCCACCGGCCCCAGCCCCTCCTCGGCCTCCGCCGCGGCCGCACCAGGTAAGGCGCCGCCGCCGCGTCCCCTCAGCGGTACCTGCGCGGGGCGGTGGGGGAGCCGCCGGGAGTTCGGTGCCGAGGGGTGCGGCTGCCTCGGTGCCCCACCCGCTGCTCTGTCGCCTCGGGTCCCGGCGCCGAGCCCCAGCTGCGGGTGGGCCCCTCCTGGCGGCGCGGGGACCGCGGCCAGGCCGGCCCCGTTCCCTGGACCCCGCCTGGCGTGCGCCGGGACCCGCTCCCCCTCGGCCGCCGCTCCGGAGCCGAAGCGGGGCTGGGCTGGGCTGGGCTGGGCTGGGCTGGGCTGTTCAAGGCTATTCGGTAACAGCCTGGGCCATAAATGATTAACTGCGCGCCCGGGGAGCCGGGTGTCGCCGAGCGTGGCCGCCCGTGCCCGGCGCGCTGAGCCTGCGGAGCGGTCGGTCCCGAACCGCCGCCGGGGCTCCGGCAGGGCTGTGAGCGCTGCCGCCGCGCCGCAAGGTAGGCACGGAGCTTGCGGTGCCTCCGCCGCTCTTCCGGCATGAATCCACCCGTTTGGCGTTCTTCTTTATCTCTGCCGAGGGAAAAGACCGCCAAGATGATTGGGGGGGGAGGGTTTGGTACTGATTTTGTGCTTGGGTTAGGGTTTGTTGGGTTTTTTTTAGTCTTTGTTGCCTTTTTTTTTATTCATTAAAAAAAAATTTAGTAGGTATGGAAATCATTGATAAGCAGTGGCAGCTGGCAGTACTCTTTTATTCTCGCTCAGAATGCAATGCCTCCTTTGTTGAGCTGTAAATTAATAGTGTAAGCTCCTTCCCCACCCTCAGCCTCATCACTTGGAGATGTGAATCACTTGTACTACCAGATTTGTTTTCTCTAGGAGAACTAAGAGGCACCACAGAAAATCCATCTGTTTCATTCCAGGTCACATTCCACTGGATTGATTTGGTTGATTTCAGTTTGAAAATGTGCTTCAAGGCAACTAATGATCTTCTGTGGGAATTTTTTTTTGGTTAACATTTAAATTTGAATTACCAGTGTATGCAAGAGGCATTTTTCTTCTGTTTCTTTTAGCTCTTGGTGCAGTTATATTTTCCAAAACATGGTGATTCAAGAAGGCAAACTAAAAACTTTCTACACAGAAAGGGGAAAAGGCTGCTGCATGTAGAATGTCAGGTTAGCTAGGAATGTATTTGCACTGTCCATGAAAGAAATCCTGGATGGCAGCCTGTTGAATGCCACTAACTAGTGTCCTCAAGCTGCTGTGAGCAGGACACGGTGCCCTTGCCACAGTTGTTTCTGTGAATGCAGTCAAACTGTGCAAATGCAGAATGATTTCCAGGTCAGAACAGGTTGATGAATTTAGTGAGGCGCCATCACAAACTGCTGGAGCTGAACGCTGCTACCAGGCTGTGAGTGTTCTCCCACCAATTGTGCTAGGCAAGTGGAAGGAGTTTGGCCCTTTGAGAACAGCAGGATCTGTTAAATGTAATGAGACACTAATCAAGATAAGGCTTGTACTGTGTCAGGTGCTGTATAACTGTGTAAGGAGGTAAGGTCATAACTCGGGAAATTTACTGCATAAAAGAGTGCTGTGATTAAGATGAATTAAGCTAAGTACCCTTCAGAATGTCCTCAGGGTTATCCTTAAGTGAAGGGTCTGTTTCCACAGTCCTTATGCCCAGGCAGATGCTTGAGAATTATTGTTTTGTCTGACATACAGTAATGAGCCTAAAAATTGAACACAAGCATCTTTCTGTGTTGAGAGACGTTTGGTTCTGAATGTGGATCAGTTATTCTTATCCAGTTTTTCCTGCTGAAAGAAAAGGAAACAAGGCTGTGTCAGGACACCTTCCTGCTGTTTCCCGAATTTTAAGGAAATGCTTGTCTGGAACTGAAATTGATTCAGGCCTGTTTTTAAGAGCAAGTACAAAGTTTCCAGTGGCCTACAATGTGTTTTATATTTTCTTGAAGTTTTTCTCTAGCAATCATGGGAGTACTAAACCTGTGCCTGTCAGCAGTTGCAGACAGCCTGTATAATTCCTGCAAACTGTTACGTTTCAGTACCTCTTCACCCCATGCATGGCCTCTGTTGTCATTCTCAGGACTGTTTCCTGGTGTGTTCTCAGAGGCCACGTCTTAGACATCTTTAGACACTGTTAGCAGTGTTAGTCATACAGAATACAAAAAAACCCCACCTCAGTCATGTTCTCAAAACAATCTGCTGTGGTACTTTACAAATCTAAAGGAAAGGTCAAACTCCACTTTTCACTGTGCACTGGAGGATAAAAGTAAGAACACCAAAGGGCAGTGAGACTTTGCACGAAGATCTAGGGAAGAAAAATTACAGTTAACTGTTAATTGTAGTTGATTAGTAGCTAGTATCAAGGGTTTTATTGTCCATGTTACTCTTGAGAAACATTGCTCCTGTCTGGTGCTGCTCTGTCTGTGTTTTTCTGCACTGTTCTAATGCTTCAATTTCTCTGTTCCTTCTGCCTTCCTTCCTCAGATGCTTCACCAGCTTTCTCAGAGTTTTCTTCTTCCAGTATAAAAAGAAACAGTAGTGGTGTACTTTTATTATGAACTGGGCACCTTCTATTAAAAGTTATTTGAAAGCAGTGCTCCATATCATTATTGATTCAAAGAATTTGGATCCTGAACTTTACTGAGATTAGCAGGGGGCTTTGCACGTCACAGCTCTATGCCCTGTGGTTTTCTGAGCACCTTGAGCTTCGAGATGTGCAGCATTGTTTAGCTTCTACTTTGCATTGACAAGAGTCTCTTTACAATCCTCAGAACAGTAAGCTCTTGTTTTGGAGAGCTGGAGATGAGGGGGTGTATAGTTACCTTGGGGGTATATTTGTCATGGCAGGACTTTTACTTACGATGTATATGTGGGAGTGGCATATATCATGGCTGCTTCCTACAGCCAAATTTTTGGCCCTTGTACAGTCTTGTAACATGCCAAGGACCAGCTCCTTGCCTGATGTAATTTGATAAGGTGGTCAGATGAGCTAAATGCAACTGGCACTTTGACCAATGGTGTGTGCAAAATACATTGTTTGGTTTCAGTATGTTGGTGTTCATTGTGGGAGTACAAGGAATATAAATTTTGGGATGTGACAAGGAACTGCGGAGTGGAAACTGACACTTTTGACTGTTTAGTTTCATGGTATATGGGTGGAACATAAGGGGAAGAGGGCTAGCCTGTCAGCAGTAACTTTGTTTCTGAATGGAAGTGCAGTAATTCCCTAGTTCTGGGTTAGAAGAAATCTATTTTAGGTTATTAGCTTCCACTGTCATTCCTGCTGAAAGTTTGTCCATATGAAGCTTGTTTAGAAACGGTAGTGAAATCATGTGTGTGCAAGTCCCATTTTGAATGTGTGAGTGCCTTTGCCTGTAAAATCTGGGCACTGAAGTGTCATTGGGGTAGGCAGAGAAGTAAAACATTTTTTTCTTCTGGGAAGTTGTTGGCAGATGTAATTAACTTTTTTTTTTGTGAGGTACTTCAGAAACAGACTTCAAAATTAGAGTCTAATACTGGTTTCTCCATATAAAAGAAGTCTTTTTCTTGAATTGGCCATCTTATACTTTATGGGCAATGCCAAATTTGGTCAATTACTAAAGTGATTATTAAGCAACAGTGACAATGGTTTCACTTATTTTCCCAGTACAATTACACTTTTACTAGATGTTGTACCAGAAAAAGCTCCTGATGATTTTCTGTTTATACAATAGTGCTGCAGACCCTAATTAGAGTTTGGGAATAAAGTCAAAACTCTGCAAGTGTTTTAAGCTTCTCTTGTAAAACAATAATAATATAGAATGCCAGGCCATCTTTTTATAATACAAAAGAGACTAAAAATATGCTCTGCATGTACATAGTAAGAAAGGATTGTGGCATAACATTTTCAAAGCTTGTTCTTTTCTTGGTTTGCTTTTAACTGAAGCTCTGCAGTTTCTTCAAAAGCCATGAGTTACAAATGAATCTGCAATACTTTGTGACTCCTTGTCCTTTCCTTCAGACAAAAGGCCCTTTCAAACCATTGTGGAACAGTCACTGATTTTCATGTGGTCATTCAAGAAAAGGATAGCGATTGGCCTTCATAATAGGCCTTTCAGTACTCTCTGGAGTGGTTTGCTGGCCGAAAAAAATGTCTATGGCAGTGTACTGTGTCCAGTATTTAAACTGCTGACAAATCTAATCTCCCAAGTGTTGGAAAGATAAGAGTTCAAATGGCAAAGAAGCCTCACCTATTTGTGAATACCAGTGTGTTGCTAGTCAGATTTTGGTCTTTGTGAACTGGTGCAGTTTTATTTGATTTTTTTTTACTAAAGGTCTGTACTATTTCTTTTTTTTTCTTTTTTTTTTTTTTTAATTGAAGTGGTAACCTAAGCCCGATTAATCACAGTTACCATGGACTATGTTTCTGAGAGGGTTGATGCTGTTTAATGTCCTGGGTGGAGTTGAGCAATGTTATCTGTTTGTGAACTGTGAGTATGATTTCTTGACTATCCTTGAAGGTTGTGGGTGTGTTTTGAGTTGGCATTCAAGAAACTGCTGCCACTGTTGTATTGACAGCTCAGTCTCATGCAGTTATCTTTCTGTGCTGGGGAATCAAATCTGCCTGGCAGCATTTCAAAATAAACACTTTGTGTTTGGGGTAGGTAGAATGATGTTTGTTGGCCCAACCTTGTGTAAAATCCATGCAAGAATTTATGGTGCTTGACTGACTCTTACCTGGAATACCACCAAAATATATTGTTGGTGCTGTGAGACATTTCCAAATGAGGATAGCTCTTCAGGATCCTGGCTCATTTTTTTAGAAATGTGTGCACTTACCCTGAAGGTTCAACCACAGAGTGTCTGCCTGAATGCTGAGAGTCACACCTGGCTTTCATCACAGCAGAGGAGTGGTTCATAGTGGCAGATCAAGACTTGAGATTTTCTTATTGGTTAGGTTCAACTGCCCACAAAGAGTATTTGGGCTCTGGATGACTTGAAGCTCAAGCACGTACTCAGATGGTTGTTTCAGACTAAATTACTTAGCAACACAAAAAAACCAACTTTGAGTATGTCCTATGCACATCCAGTTTGTGGCTTCCTCTTCTCCTCTACACTTAAGTTATTCCCTTTTAGTATCTAAATTATGGTGCTGTGTATGGTTCTCTGTGTAAAATTAAATGCAGTAAAACCATTGCACATGCAGTTTGGGTGTGGTGGCACTTCTCAGTTGAAATATGTTCAGAAGCTGTGGTTTAGGGTAGCAGTGCAAAACCTACAAGTCCCAAAATGTCATCACTATGGGACTTCTCCTTTCTGTGTAGCTGAAGGAATAACTGTCTTATTGCAATGATACTAGCCTGTGTAGAATTTGATTTAGTGATCTTGAATGTGATCAATGAAATGTTGCCTTCTCTGTGTTTCTGTTTTCTATTAATAACTTAGTTTTGGCTAGAAATTGTTCTGAATTGGCTGTCTTGTTAAGGTGCTGCCATGATGTTGTGCTTTGTTGTTAGAATTGGAGCTTGTGGTCCTTGAGTTGGATATGTTGGGGTGAGGGATGGTGTGGAGATAGACTGTACAGCTCTGAGGTGCAGAAAAACTTTTTCATCTGTTCCCACAGCTACTGAGGTCTCCCTTGTCCTGCACATAATTTGTTACTAGGATGAAAGAAGGAAACCTACTTCTAGTTAAAATTCTTGAGGGTTTCTTCCTCTGCAATAACCCAATTATATTGTATACAAACACAGTGAAAGCAAAAAAGGACTGGGTAATTCATCTGGCTAGCAGAAAGGCAGCAGGGTCTGAAATGTAAGGAAAGAGCAGGAGAAAGGAGTCAAAAGACCAGATGTGTGCTGTTAGGTTCACAGAGCTCTAGTGCAGGTGGGGCAAGAGGTGCTCTGAGGAGATCTGAAGTGTGAGGCAAATACAGATGAACTAGAGCTATGTAAGAAAAGTGCCTGTAAGCTTGTGAAGAGAGCAGAAGGTGGTGGTTGGAAGCCCTGGTGGGGAGGAAGATAGGGCTTTTTGGTACAAGATGATCCAAATTGTGTGCTATTGGGTCTTCATCGTAGCATGGCTGGTAGCCTCACAAACTTTTCCTGTTGTGAAAGATACAAGCCCTTCGCATGTCTGAAACGGGTCCTCTGTAGCTGAGTTTCTGGAGAAGAAATATTTCAAACTAAGGTCCTGTCAGACCTGTACACATATTGGCAGTTTTGCAGCACTTTGATGGGAGCAGGAGTTTGGTTCTATGTTCTTAGCCAAGAATATGGCTAAGCCAGCCATGGGCAGGCTGCAGCAGTGTGCTGCCATTCATTCCACTGAATGCTCAGTCCTGAAATTTCTGACTGTTCTGGAACAGGGTTCAGAGCCCACCAGGGTGTTTCAGGATGAAGGGTACTCGGTAACTGGAAGTGTTGTACTTTTATTTTGTAGTAAAACAAGTAAGCCTTTCAAAACTAAGGAACAAGGAGAGCTGTTTGGATGTGGTTACCATCCCTGTAGGTGTTCAGGGCCAGTTTGGGTGAGGTTCTGGGGATATATGTAAATTCATCCATTGCAGTGCCATGAGTACAATGAGGATTGCAGTGAAGAGATGACTGAATGAAAGGGGACCTTGTCAATTTGTATAAATATCTAAAGGGGGAGTCCTGAGAGGGTGGATCAGGATCTTCTTGGTAGAGTCGAGCGATGGACAGGAGGCAATGGACAGGAACTGGTGCACGAGAAGTTCCACCTGAACGTGAGGAAGAACTTCTTTACTGTGTGGTGACTGAGCACTGGAACAGATTGCCCAAAGAGGATGCAGAGTATCTTTCACTAGAGATATTCAAGAACTGTCTAGACCTAATCCTGTGCAGTGTGCTCTGGGAATGGCTCTATTTGAGCAGGGAGGTTGGATCACCCACTGTAGTCCCTTTCAACCTAACCCATTCTGTGACCTCTTGACAAAGAATGATGGGTTTCCCTTTTCTTTGCTTCTGGGATGAGGTTGATATATTGGCATTTTAACACCTGATTCCCCTCTCTGAAGTTAACCTGTGTACAACCATGATTATCTTCTGCATTACCTTACAGATAAGGAAATGTTAGAAATTTTAAATTGCTGTCCCAGTGTTGGATTTCCGGAGAGACGCTGAGTACAGGAAGTTATAATTGCAATTGTGTGTCAGGTCCTTTAAACATCAGCCTGTAAGTGAATTGTGGTGCATTCCACAACATTTTAGAGAATTGCTAAAAAGCAAAACATGATTTCTTAAGCTGTAACAAGGGACTTTTTAAATAAAAAAGGGATCACCTGGTAGTTGCAAGGTCTATTAAACTGCAAAAGGGTTAGTAATTAGCATTGTTGCCTCATATTTAAAGAATGCAGCAATGTAAACTCATTAGTTAAACTGAGTAGCACACTTTTAAACTACTGTTCACTGTGTTAAGTGAATAATATCTTCTTCCATCTAGAGAGCTGCTTAGCCTCGTATTAGAGATTGCTGTGAATTAAAAAAGAACCACCTCAGGATTGGTGTTACTGATGACAAAAACCAGACATCTTGTACCATGGCATGGTACTTATTCTGGGCTGAACTTTACCTGGCAGGCTGTGCATCCTTACTGAGCCAGCTGTGAAGTCAGAGCCCAGCTTTGCAGAAGTGGTTGAGTGGAGGGAAATGGTCAAACATGTGATACCAGGGACTGTTTCTTCTGCAGTGGCAAAAGACCTGGGCAAGGAGAGCTCATTTTGTAGTGTCAGTCTGTAAGGTCAGAGTGTGGTGAGGGTGCTTCCCCAGGATCGAGGCTCCTGCAGAGCTGCATTCCTTCTCCAGGCCTCTGCCGACATGGAGAACTGCTGGAGCTGCTGGCAGCTGGGCTGCTTTGTAAGGGCTGTTGTTGAGTGTGCTGGTTTTGTTGGATTTTGTCTTTAAACAAATTTGGTACCAGACTCCATAAAAGGCTTTGCCTTTTGCTCATTTGGGATTTTTTTCTGGAAAGGACCTCAGGGACTATTACGTGCTATGTTTTTGGACATTTTCAGTTTCCAGTACTGATCACAGAGCTTTGGGAAGGAATCTCTTGTTAATTGAAGTGGAAAATACAGCAGATGAAGAGACAGGCCAGAAATCATTAACTGTGTTAATCAAAGGTAGAAAGGTATCTGTTAATCAGTTATAGTTTAACACCCCCTACCTCCACAGAGCAACCAGCAACACAACCACTGAATGTTCCACTTTATATTAAGGAAGAGCTTCTTAACTGAGGGAGTGACTGTGCACTGGAACAGGTATCCCAGGGAGGTATTCAATATACCTGGAGATATTCAGGAACTGTCTGGATGCAGTCCTGTGCAATGTGCTCTGGGATGACCCTGCCTGAGCAGGGAGGTTGGTCCAGATGACCTACTGCCATCCTATCCAACCTTACTCACTATGTGACTCTGTGAAAAGATACAATCATCTCATTCTTATTTTGAAACTTGGTAATTCTGGTTTTAATCTTCAGCTTTTATGGTGTGCTGTATTCCTGAACATCCACCTGGAGCTTGTCTGGCTTCTGAAGATCATGACTTTGGTAACTCACTAGAAGAAATGGAAATGTACTTTGTCCTGAGGTGGCTGAAAAAATTTTAGTATTTAATAGATGTTCAAGGTGGACATGAGGTAGTCAGACAGTGTGTGTTTGAAATCTGCAGCTATGGATGTTGAGGGATTTGCTTACATGTGAAAGTTTCAGGTGTCCATACTGAGGACCAGAGTTGTGGGTGATGTTGAGCAGAGCCCCCACCATGCAGATCCATCTGTGAAAGCCAGAAGACCTTGGAAACAAAGAAGATAGGTTGAATTTACTGTGTGCCACTCCCCTCTTTTACTGAGCAGTAAATATCTTAGGAAATAAAATGGAAAAATAAATAACATCAGCATGCTATAACTTTGCAAAGCTAAAACAAACAGAAAACTGATAATTCGCAAAGGAGAGGTTGGGCTAGAGATGGTAGCTTGGCCACATGGCATGCATGTAATGTTTGCCATTCAACTTTGTCATTAAATGGGATGTTACTTTTTTTAGTGGACTGTAAAATATTCAGACCATGTCTTACGGGTATGTGGTTATTACTGGAACAAACTTTGCTCTTGGTATCTCAAAGGCACTTGGAGTAGAGGTGCCAAGTCATAGATCAGTTGCTGAGGCTCTGTGTCAGCAGTAAATGCATGTTTGTTCCTCGGAAAGTAAATGCAGACATGAATTCAGAATAAATGATCCATGTAGATGATGCCATGCCAATAAACTGAGGCAAACTCCAGTTTACTTTAACAAAGGGTTTGTCTGAGTTCCCTGAAGGCATTGCACATTTGCACCAGCACCTATTTGCTTTTATCCAAACTTACTAGCAGAATAGAAAACCACACTGTATTTTTGCTTTATTTTACTCAGATTCCTTCATATCCAAAATGCTGATGCAATTCAGCTGAAGCCCAGGCTGAAATAATTTAAATCATCAGTGAAAGAATCTAAGTTCCATCGTGAGAAATTTGCTTTAAAACTTCGGGTGTTACTTTATTATTTGTATGTCATTGCCATGAAGAGGCTGCTTTGATGAACAAATTACTGTTTCATGGAACCTTCTGTCTCAGGGCTGTGAGAGCTCTGTGTTTTCCTTTGTGATGTGAAATACCACATGGGAATGAGATCTCATTTACACTCATGGCTTAGTCTGACCAAGATCCCCTGGATAATTTTGCTCTTCCTTCCTAATAAAGCTTCAAAAGAGGCTAGAGTTATATTTACATTTGCAAATTGATTTCATCCTTCATTTTTACTCATTTTGATTCCCCTCTTAGAATCTGAATGCAGAAGACAAGAGTATTTCTCCATTCTAGATGGAGAAGGACTGGAGTTTTATATAGGAAGGAATGTGTCTAATCTCTGTGCTGTACAAATATTCTTTGTGATTGTGTTCAGCTCTTGTAGGACTTTCAGGAGGGAGAGAAGTGTGAAACTGCTCAGCTGATGGCAGTGTGGGTGTTCTTAATCCTCCTGTCCACACACCAAGGCAGCGATGGAGTGATGTGGAATTGGACTTGAGGATCCATTGCTGCTGCCATGCCTGGCCCTGCCATAGTGCTTTCTTTCTGAAGGATGCAGTGGGTGATGCAGAGTGTATATCCCTCTGCTGGGCTGCTTCCTGGTAAAGATTGCCAGGAAGTACTCCATTCTTTGAAGCTCACTCACTTGCACTGTTACAAAGGCACACTCAACACATGATGTGTTGACAAACAGTTCTGCTTTTCACAGTCATGGTGTGATGTTTTGTCAGATGGCAGTAGACCAAGTTCCCTGAAGCTCCCTTATGTCTGTGTCCCAGTGTAACTTTCTGGGCACATCTTTAGATGTGGTCTCTACTTGGGGCTTTTTGGTGATTTTAATACTTATTTATTGTAACCTTTGATATTGGGTGCTGCACAATAAAACCCAGTATCAGCTGGATGTCAGCAGGAGGAAAAGTTGAAACCTGTTCCACAGGGTTGAGCTTTTTAATGCACTCTGTGACTCCCAGTACCTTCACACTGTGTGTCTTAAGCACATGTCTGCTGTAGCTGGGCTGTCTTGCTTTTGGTGCTGATCTCACTGTCTTACCTGTGAGACTAAGATACTGTCTGCTGAATGGCAGCATAAACTCAATATCCACAGATGGATCTACCACACATTGGTTGTGTGCAGTAGTCACCCCTTGCCTCCTAAAGTAATCCCTCGTTCACTTTAAAGCATATGCACTCAGACATATTTTTTCTGCCTTTGCTCATTTGAATAAGCAAATAATTTTAACTCTTTAAAAAAGCATCATCTGTGTACTTTCCTTTCTCAGAGTGTGATTATGTCTTGAAACAAGAATATATAGACTTTGCTATTAAGAAAATGTCTACTTTTGTTTTGGACCAGTTTAAAAATTGTTTTATAAAATGCTGAATAAAAACCATTTGACAGAGTGAGGGCACAACTGATTTTGCTTAAGTGTGCAAAGTAAGAAGTACTGCTTCCTTCAGAAGCTTCTCTCCTGTTGGGAGTCTGAAGACTGATTACGTGGAGGATGTGCCAGTTTGAAAATAGTGCTGATTGCACTTGCATGGAAAATGAGTTATTTCAGCTGTTGTTCACTGCAGAAGCTGTAAAATGCTTGATTGTTCTGATGTGCTTTTCTAACTGGAAAATAACATTGCAGATTTGTTTTTTTTTTTCAATTTAGTTACACTTTTTACCATCATCATTTAGTTATAAGGTTGTGTTCTGTGTACATGTACTCAAATTTACATGGATCCACAGTGATATTTCCAATCAATCCATGTACATTACCTTGAATTTTTTCACAGTTATGCTGTCTGAGACCCCGTATTTTTGAGTTCCCAAACCTCAGTTAAGGGGAAGCTCTCCTGACAGATTGATCTTGCAAAAGTGACAAGTAAAACTCACAGTGGACTCCAAAGTGGCAGCAAAATTCATTTCAGAGTGAGGCAGTTTTCACACAGTGGCATGGAGAGTCCACAGGTTGTACAGAATACTTTCCTCACTCCTTTTAGAGTCTCATGGCCCCTGGAGTGTACAGAAATGGAGAACTCACAGCTCTTCTAGGCACTGAACACATCCTGGCTCATCAGGGTATCAGCACTTGTCTTAACTAGGGCTTTCCAGATTTGTGGTGTTGCTTGGTTACCATGATTCCCACAACTCTCAAATAAAGAAAGTAAAGCAAATGTAAAAAAAAAAAATCCACCTGGTTTCTATTTATGGGCTAGGCTACTGTACAGATCCAAACAAAACAGAATTGTAAATCCTCAACAGCTTCTTTAATGGTCATTTTTTTCCTCAAGTATTCCACTTGGCTACTCCCAAAGGTTTTCTGTTTAAATATGTTTTTTATTAAACAACTTCTAGGATTCAGCACAAACTCATCAAGTTCAGAAGCTGGAATCTTGACAAGTTATGTCTTGGTAACTCCAGCTGGGATACCTTTTCAGGTAGACTTTCTGTGCATCCTTATGTCAGGGCAGGGAAGAGTGTGCAAATTTTAGCTTGGAATATGTTTGAGAGTATTTTCTTTAGTAATGATGATAATGAACTATCATAACTATTTGGCTACAAATATTATGTAATTTTTTTAGTATTTCCTAATGCAGCTTCAGGAATCCTCACCTGCCCTTAAGCAGAATATTTTTAACATGTGGGCTTATGTGTTTCAGGGAAAATTCTCATCATAATTTCAATTGGCTGATCTTGACAAAGGACACAGGCACTCTGATAACTTAGATTATAGCATATATGTCTGAGTAGCTATTCTGTTGCTATCCCTGCTCCACCAAAGAGTTCTGCAAAATGAAAGGTGTCCTTTTTTTACCACATCCAGGCTGAGATAGAAAACAACTCTTGACACAGTCATTCTACTGCTGTTTAACAAATGAGTTTAAGTTGCTTTTATTAAGGTAACTCCCAAAATAAGGCATTTTTGGGAAATTGTGAAGAGAGCTTTCCATAAATCTACTAAGGTCGTAGGCAGTGTACCTAATGATGGTACAGTTGGTTACAGAACCCTCTTGTTTTCTGAGAGTGGAGAGAACTAAAATAAATGGAGATATGTGTGAGTCAGGCAGAGATTGAGGAAGGATAAATACATCCAAGTGAAACATTCCCAGCTGTGGAAAAAACTATCCCCATCTCTCGTAAGTGTGATGTGTATATGAAGAAGACAGCAATTCTTGTGGGAAGTAGAAGTTGGAAGTGTTGCCCAAAGGTCATTGTCTGAGAACTTGTGCTTCAGTGGGGCCAAAACTCAGACCTCTAACCATTTTGGGCTTCCAGTGGGTCTGGTTCTTCTAACAGTGGGGAGATTTCTCATCTGTTGAGATACTAGGTGTTTAATGGTGTGATGTTGAATTTCCAGTGTCATCTGGCTCATCTGTGCCTGCATTGCGGATCTATTCCAGCTCCAGTGCAGTCAGGAGAAATTGGATTAGGCCTGTAATGCTTTGGGAGCAAATTGTTGACTGATGTCACATTAGGAGGAGTAAGAGACTGAAATAATGAGAGATCACTGGTAGGAGAATAAAGGTGCTTACAGACAGTTGAACATGAATCCTATCATTTTTCCAAGTGTGATATCATTGTCTATCTTGTGTCACTGGACAGAAGTCTGGTATAAGATGACAGGTTGTCTAGTCCTGAAGTTTTTATTTGGTTGTTTCCCAGTCCTAATGTCAGCAGATTATTTTGCTATACAGTCTCTGGCAAGTATAGATGAGGATGGTTTTAGACAGAAAGCCTTATGCTGCTTTACAATCATACACGTTTTTGTTGCAGTAAGAAGTGCACATTGTAAATGTTGATATGTACTGTCCTCTGAAGGCTGGATCCTGCAGAGTGTGCTTTGCACTGCAATGTCCTGGCCAGGGTTAGAAACTGCAGTGCACAAAGTGGAGCATCTTGGGTTAAAGGCAGGCAGAATTCAGCTTTGGAAGTAGTTATTAATTGACTGATACTGACAGGATCTTACCACTGTGTTGAAGTGTAGCAGTGACAGACAAGGAGAAACCCTGACTGAGTACATCAAAACTTACAGTCCATGTTGGGCTTAAGGTTGAGAGTAGATGTCTTAAGGTCTGGCTGCCAAAGGAAGTGAGGTTTGCTTTCCATGTGCTAAACAGCAACATTGGCGGTTAGAAAGATGTGACTTACAAGCTAGGCCAAACTCAAAACCCAGAAAAGGGCCAAAAAAACCCAAGTGCCATAATCATCAGCAAAATCTCACTTTTTTTTGTGTGTGTGGACAACAGACTGTAAATAACCTTTGCAGTCATTCATATCAATGTTTAGAAGATCACCTGCCTTATACTGACTTTCTTCTCTCTTAGATGTTCCATCAGTGGTCTCACCAAAGAAATGTCCTGAAATAAAAGCTAGCTGTCTATAGTCCTTGTTTCCTTTTGTTATCAACATTCATCCCTGCTCAGTATGCCTCTAATTCCACTATTAACTTAGCTTTTAATATTTTTTTTTAAAAAAGTGAAAAACCAACCCAAGACAGGAGCCAAACAAACTATTCTTAATAGACTCTGACAACTTCCAGTTAATTGCAGTGCTGCTATGGTCCCTATATACAGTATGGGATATATTTAGCATGGTATTTTGCACAGGTGTGCCAATTCTATTTGCATAGGATATTTACTTGAGAATGGAGGGATTACAGCTGATGTTTGCTGTTAAGG
This sequence comes from Erithacus rubecula, assembly GCF_903797595.1. Classification (NCBI taxonomy): domain Eukaryota; kingdom Metazoa; phylum Chordata; class Aves; order Passeriformes; family Muscicapidae; genus Erithacus; species Erithacus rubecula. Next base: position 10,950,553 of record NC_136659.1, read on the forward strand.
TCTAGAAGCCTCATGAATCTACAGTGGAATTAAAAGAGTGCAATGTTAGAGTTTTTGAGCTCTTCTGTGTGATGGGTGTGTTGTGAAATCCTAGGTTAAGTCTGTTGTCAGGGTTAGACATCAGAAGAAAAGGGGTCAAAGGCTTTGTTTTGCTCCTCTGAAGAGTAAAGACTCCTGTATGATGAGGACTCCAATCTAGAGTGTTACATAGCTCATGTTATGCTTTGATTTGGCTCTTTAGGCTCATTAAGAGCCATGCCGCAATGAATAGCTGTTCTAATCTAGATTTAAACTTCACGTCTGGTGGTTCTATTGCACGTATCACATTAATACTAGGATTAGGGAACTGTCGAAACAGTTGCAGTTCAAGATGGGAAGGATTAAAATGCTGGTTTATTTGTATGTTCTGCAGGGCTGTAGCACTGATTCCTGGCAGGTGTTTGGGTTTATGTTGGTTTTGATGCAGTTGTTTGTCACCAAGCTCTGGTGGATGTGCAGATTGGTGATGTGATAGCTGAAGCTCTGCCTTTTCCCTCTTCGTGCTCTCAAGTGGAGGACAATGTGTTGAAGGTTCAGTGAGCAGGTATCCTGTCTTCTCCATGGCCTTCAACAGCCATGGATCTGCCACAGAGGAATATGGAGGAATATTTCAGTCTATGTTCTAAGGCCTGCAGAGTGGCAGCATGCCCTCCCTGTTTCAGCGTCTTTTTGTTGTTTGAGAATACAAATCACTTCAAGAATTGACCTTTCATTATAATGGGAAATTACCTTGAACATTTACACGTTAAGCAACCGGGTTTGTTTTTTTCTGTGATGATACATAAGTGAAATAAGTTTCCTTTTAACTGTTGTACCTTTACTCTTGATTTCCTTTCTCTGCCCTTGAGTCATTTTTTCCTGCATACTGTTTGATAACATGTCATGGACCATTGAGTAAAGACAAAGTGGTGATTTAGAAAGGTGATCAAACTGTGGAAAAATGTCCTGTAGAATTAATATTTTTTTTTCAAGGTAATGCATCTCATTTGGTAAGAACAAATCTTTACTGCACCCAGTAAAATGGGGAGGGTTTATAATTTTACATACAGTGTACAGTTGGCTATCTACTTTTTTACTTTATGATGATGCAAAACAAGAACTTTGGACTTCAATTTTTTGCTTATGTTCCTTTGTCTTTTAAAATAGTTTCCAATAATAGCTGTCAAGGGGCAATGATTATAATTCTAGCTTGGATAATTTCTTACCAGTGACCGTATGTCTTGACCACATCAGTAAATGGGATTCTGACATTATCTATCCCTTTTTTCTTCAAATCTAGTGAAGTTCCAAAGCAGAAAAATTCTCAAAAGAACTAATTGAGAAGAAGGAAAAAATATTTTTTTTTAAGTTGCAAAGCTCTTCTCATTTTACTTTTTCCAGTTCTAGTTTTCCAGTGAAGTTGGAGAAGATTCTCCTCTGTAGCCTTGGCTGAAAAACATCAAAACTGGAGTTTAGCAGGTGGTGTGATGCAGGAAAAAAGAAGAATCACTAGGGTGCCTCAGTGCAATAATGTTCATGATCTGATTTGCTGTTTTTAAATCCTAAAATTGCTTCCTGCACACAACGGGAGTACTGGAAGGAGTTAAATGTCTGTATGTTGGCATAAGAAATGCAGTAGCTGGTAGGAGTGTTGCTGTCTTCTCTGTTTTGATTCAGGTGCTCACTGGACAAAAGGGATGAGTTCTCGGTCCTTCCTTGTGTCCCTTTGAGGGAAACAGCCAAATCTTGCCCTTGCTTGCTCCAGATTAAACTCATTGTAGGGCCATCACATTGGCCTGTTCCCCAGTCAGTGCTTGGTTGGGGAATTCTGCCCCAAGGCTAGGAATTGGGTATGCTTCCCTCACCAGGTTTCCAGCCCCTCTATTCATCTTATGGATCTGTGGCTGTTGTGTAGATTCCAACACCCAGAAATGCTCTTTAGCACTAACATGTGCGAATACTTGTATTTCTTCATTGAAGCATCACATTTTAAATTGCTCTATTCATTCCTTTGATTTTGAGCATAACTGTGACTCAGCAAGCCATGCAGAAATGTGTTTAGATTGCAATGGACTTTGGGCCATAAGCTTTGAGAGTCTTTGTTGTGGAAGCCTTTGCCAGGTGAAGTGCTTCAGGGAACATCTGGCTGTTTTGGATGCAGAAGCAATTAAGAGCTTTCTGCCTTCCTTTAAACTAAAACCTGTGATGCTGACAGGACTTTTGCAGCTAAAATTCATTTTGGCCATGGCAAAATGCATAGTTTCAATAAGAATAAAATGAATTAAATATGACAGCAGTCACACACTTCTAGTCGGTACATAAAGTGAGTATTTTGTAGTACAGAAGGAAAAATTTGTCTGCAAGGACAATCCAGTCATAGTGGTGCTTTGTAGAGGCTGATTTCAGCAGTCAGGATGTTCAGTAACGTTGCAATATTCTTTTAGGATTAGCTAGAGACTGCTAAACAGATCTTATTCCAAAGCAAACAAGGACCAGTGTGCAATTCACTTAATAGCTGCCAAGAGGAATAATTTCTATCTGACATGCATGGTAAACCATGGACCATGACTGCCTTGTCCTCACAACTGCACAAGAGAATACAAAACTTAGCTACTTCCCTGCACTAATGGAATTGGGAGATTGGTTTCCATTCATCTGTGTATGGATGTAGATAGGCACTCACTTTTCCATATGGTTGTGTCTTTAACTTTGGGGACAACTCTTCTGAAATTTATATGCAAATCAGCAAAGGCCTGGTATTGCAAACAAAGTGCTGGCGTCACTCTTTGGGTTTCCCTTTGTTTCATCTGAGTTAGTATTCTTGAGATGATAATGTTGTTTCTGGGGAATGACCACAGTGAAACAAGTGCTGTTCAGAGGGGTTTGATTAGTAACTGCTGTGTTACTAATACTTGCACCTACTGCTCTCTTGCATTAATGATAAAATAGTTTTCCTTGCTTAAGTGTATCTTTGGGCACATCCCATGTGCTGGCTAAGTTTGAGCTTAAAATATGTGCTTTAAAAATGGGGTTTTTTCAGGGGAGAATGTTATATGTGGTCAGGAGTGGCACTACCAGTGAGGCTTAGGTGATGACCTAAGCTTTCATGACAATGAAGATAGGCCCTTAGAAAAGATAAGCCTGTGGAACAGGTAAGGGTGCCCCTACATGTTGACCACAGCAGTAAAGGAATGAGGGATGTGGGATTTTTTTTTCACAAAAGTCTCCTGTGAGAAGACAGTAAAGCAAATCAAGAAAAAAATTATTAAGTACTTGTTCAGGTTTGTTGTTTTTTTTTTTTTTTTAACTTCCATCTGTTTTTGCAGGAGATACAGTCTATTGGAGAAGATAGAAAAATAGGAACGGAAACTGGAATAATTTGCAGTGGTAAGATACTTTTAATCTCTCTTTGCTGACCTTCAGATAGGAAGGTTCTTTACTGACAGGTCTACCAGTGCAGGAACAAGAAGCGGGGAACTTTGGGGGCTGTTTTCACCAGAGCAGTGCAGTCTATTTGAACATTTTGGAAGCTGAATCATGTGGAAATCACAGAGTGGCTTGGGTTGGAAGGGACCTTAAGGATCATCTTGTTCCAAGCCCCTTGCTGTGGCCAGGGACACTTTACACTAGACTAGGTTGCTGAGATCCCCATCCAGCCTGGCCCTGAGCACTCTCAGGGATTGGACGGTTTTGTCTCCAGAGTCTATCATTCACCATTTCAAAGAAATTTCTCTCCTTTGTCTTCTTTCTCTGTGTCTGTAAGTTGACCAGCTTATGCTGTGTGGTCCTACTGCTCCTCCTCAGCATCTCTTCATCTTTTGGAATTGTTTGAACCATTGTGAAGATGTAGCATGGTTTGCAACTGAAAGTTCTGCTGAGCTCGTATTCTGAAGTCATATCACACTAAGTATAGTCCAAAGTGATGTTCAGAGGGTAGTGGGAAAGGGTAAATTTGTAGTAATTAAAAAAAAAATTGCATACACATATAAACTACAAAATTGAGAAATGAGATCTCTGCAATTACCTAATTTTAGAGATGGTCTAAACCCCATGTTTTTGTCACTTGTTTTGAAGAAAATACTTATTTGAACATGTCAAGTAATTCCTTTTGCCATTTTGTCCAAAGGAGGCAGTTTCTCTGTGTCCAGCATGCTAAAAATTATAACCTAAGTCTTTTCCAAGCCTGAATCTAAGAAGTGGAATAATGACCTCATCCTTCTGTGTAATTCTAATGAAGATCATATTTTTTTCAAATATCTGTAGGGTTCTCCAGTTTCCATGCAGTTTAGGACACCTGGATTGTGTTCCCTGGGATTGGCTTCCTAAGAAGTCATCACTGAATCACTTAATTTCTCAATTTTAAAACTGTAAAATGAGGTAACAATACTCCTGCACTTAAACATGGGTGTCAGAATGATAAATACAATTATGTATTGAAGTTTTTTAAATGCTCAGGCATTATAATAAATAGATTGAAGGAGAACTCATTGCATTTGCACATTATTCACTTCATGCACCTTGTTTCTTTGGTGGAGGCAGTTACACTGTGTCTTTAAGATTTCTGTTTTGCTTCAGACTTTTTACATAGAATTGCCACATGGCAAACTTTCAAAGCTTTTGGTAGTGGGAAGCTCACAGGGAGTGGCTGCATAGAATCAATTTGGTAGTTAATAATTCAGCATGCTAAACTCGGTTGTGGTGAGCTGTGTGACTTCCTCAAAGGAAAGAAGAGAAAGATACGTGCCCAGAGTGGTTCTTACTCATCTGCTGATGGCAAGTGTGGCCAAGTACATGATGAAATATTGCTTGTCTGGCTGTGAGCTCTGTACAGTACAAGCAGAGTGACTCATCGGGTCAGTTGCTGACCAGAAGTTGAGCTGTCAGAAACAGATGGGCTGCCTAGAGAGCGAGATATCTTGGAAGCATCTCCACCCTTGTCAGCGGTGTTACACAGCACAGGGATTTCTCATAAGCAGTGATTTCTGTGAAAGAATGCTGATTTTTCAGCTGCTCTTGGTCTTCCACACCAGAAATATGCCTTATGGCCCTGAGAATAAGGAAGCTTGCTGGCTAGTTAGCCAAGATCCGTATTTGTGAATCCTGTACTTGGAGGGGCAGTAGTAGGGAGGTCAGTAAAGTTCTTAAACTTGGAAAGGGATTGTTTTTCAGCTCTAAGAAGCCTTCAGGTTGCTACTAAAAGATGGCTGCATGTAAATGTTCTTTCTGCAAATGAGGCCAAAATAGTTAATCAACTCTGAAAATCTTTTCCTGCAGTCACCTCTTTACCCCTCAACAGATTGAGAGTAATAAATGCTTCCCCAGACTGTAGAGTTGGCATGAGGATTATACTCATCTCAGATTTTTGGAAGTAAAGTGCCCTACAAGTATCTAGAGAAATAGAGTTTTTGTAGACACTGAATACTGAGGCAAATTGTAGGTCAGAATCTGAGAAGAGAGTACTCCAATCTGGGATAGGTTTTTAATTTGACTTGCAGTGCTGGCTTTACCCTGGCTGGTAGCCAAGCACCCACACAGCTCCTCACTCATTCCCTGCAGCAGCTCTCCATGGGGGGGGATGGAGGAGAAAACAGAATAAAAGACAGCTCTTGAGTTAAAAAACAGTTATAGATGAAGAAAAGGTGTGCTCAGGGGGTACAAAAGAAGCAGAGCAAGGGAGACTGCACAGCAGGTGATGACAGACTGATGCCCAGCCAGGCTCCAAACAATAGCCAAAAAACATGCTCGAAAGCAAAAACATCCTTTTCTTCCTTTTCCCCAGTTTTTATTTATGAACTTGAGGATACATCACATGAAATACCCCTCTAGTCACTCTGAGTCAGCTGTCCCACCTGTGTCCTGTTCCATCCTCTTGCCCCCCTCAGCCTGGCTGTGGGGGTGTGGTGGGAAACAGAGGTGGCCTTGACACTGTGCAAGCACAGCTCAGCAGTAGCCAAAACACTGGTGTGTTGTCAGCACTGTTGTAGCCACAGACCCAAAACACAGCATTGTGTGGGCTGCTGTGAAGAAAGTTAACTCCATCCCAGTCAGACCCACCACAACCCCAAATCATACTACTTTTTTTTTTTTTGCTTACTTTTTAATGTAGTACTGAAAAAGGAATTGTCAGAAGAACAAAATCCTATTGTAAGGTCTTAAGAAGAGAGTATTCTTGATTTAAAATGTTTTCTTGTACGTGCACATGTGAAACTTCCATTAGAATCATGCACACTTCTGAAACAGTTCAAGAGGACTCTTGAGAATTCCGCTGAAAAGTGTCTCAAAAAATTTATGTCAGGGAATTCAGTAGAACTTAAGTGCTTGTCTAAATAGGGTCTGCATATTCAAGCTGACACTGTCCTGCAAGAACAATTCTTGATAAATTTTACCCAGTGTGAACACCAGACCTATGTCAGATGTATGGTAATTCTCTAATAGAGAATGCCTATAGGTGCATCTTGTTACTGTCTGTATAAGTATGTAATTTTGTGCCTTAAATTAATCACCTCTGTGAGTCTTATTTATCATGAGACTGGACAGATAAGAATTATATTTATGGAGTTATCCTAAGAAGTGGAAAAATGAAAAAAACCCAAAGATTTGAAGTTGGAATGAAATCATCTTCACTTCTGGAAAAAAAAAATCAGTCATTGGCCCTGTTCTTCCCTGCAACACCTTACTTTTGGTTATGTATGCTTCTGTCAGTGAAAAATAGCTGCTGTGTGATGCAGAGAGTTCAGGTAATTCAGATTAGAGCTCACTGATTACTTTGATCAATATCAAAGTCTGATACTGAAAGCAAGTTGAGCTTTAACAGATTTTTTAGAAAAAATAATCAAGATTAAAGGAGACTCTCGAGTTCTTGAATTGATTCTTTATTTTTAGGGTATTTGGCCTACTCTGTTATTGGTGGCCATTCTTTATTCCACTTGTTAATATGAAGAGAGAGAAGCATTTGTTCCTGGTAGGGAAAAGCATCAGAAAGCATACACAAATGTCTAGCAGTGTGACTGGTAAGTGTTCAAGGCAGCCACTTCCAAACCTCTTACTGAGTTTGTCAGTCAATGCTGTCATTCCAGGAGAGAGATGACTTTATGGCATTGGTTGATCATGCAGTCAGCACAGTGAAGCTGAGACTCCAGTGTCTTCATCAAAAGTTCTATGCAATTTCTCATGTCTTTTTAACAGTGAAGCACTGATTTGAATGAAACTTTCCTTGTATGGTGGGGAAGAATGAACAAATTCATAAAAGGCAGCTCACAGTGGAGGCAAAACAGAACTGCTCCCCATCAGTATGTTTTGAAATGGTTCAGCTGTAATGGTTGATGATTAGAGCAGGTAGTTTTTCTTTGCTAGTGATAACTCCCATTTTTTGTTCCCTCTATGGAGCAGGCGGTTGAAATAGGTTGGAGATGGCTGCTGAAAACAAAGATTCTCACAAAGGAACAAATGTTGTCTGAGGCCAGTAGGATGTAGTGTGTATTCTGCTGGAAGGGAGGGTCAAGGCAGTAATTTGTGCCCTGTCCAAAAGCAGGGTGTATGCGGGGATAAGGTGGTGAAAGAATTCTTATTTTTCCTCCAACTGCAAAGTTCAGGCAGTTCAAAAAGAGCCAAAGCATTCCCTGTTTGCTATGCTCTGATTGTGAGCAAGGTGGCTAGACTGACTGATTTCAGTTAATGAGCAGAACCCTGGAAAAATAGTCATAGATAAAGTTCACGTCTTGGAAAAACTCTGCTTGTGCCAATATTATTGGGAAGTTAATTGCATATTTAAGGAAGACAGCCAATGGAGCTGAATCTCATCCTGTGTAAATTACGTCTCATACATAGGTCTTTTTTTTTCCTCCATTATTGGAGAGTCCAAATATTGAGCAGCAATAAATCCAGCTCTCTTCAGCCAAAGTCCTTGGTTCTATGAATGCCAGCTACAGAGCTGTGTTAACCACAGAATCCAGTCACAGCTCACATCTGCTGCCTGGAAAGCCAGCCCTGCTTGTTTTGGTGTGTGGCTAAACTGGAGATGTGAATTTGTGGCAGCTCTGACTGTGCTTTTGTCTACAGTAAGAAATCTGCATGAGTGACTGCCAGAACTGCTCATTATGAATGAAGATGATAACTTTGTGCATGGCTTCATGAAAATAGTCAGACACTTTGTAAAGGACTAGCTGTTCAGGAGGCACCTCTGCCTTTACTCTTGGTGAGGCTCTAGAATATAATGAAGGAAAGGCGTGACTGATACAGTACTTTTCTTGATAACAAATGCTGTGGTCAGCTTTTCTGTGTCTGCACAAGCCACAGTAACTTCCTGCTTTGTTAAGCTGAACTTTACTTATCCCAAGTTTTGCTGTGACTTGGGCTTTTGGGGAAAGGATAATTAGTTTACAGGGAATTCAGTTTGCTTTTGGGGAACCCTTGCTTAGCTGGTGTTTGAGAAGTGTTTTGGTTATGCTGAAGTAGCTTCACTGAACCTCAAGAAAGCCCATTTGATTGGGAAATTCCTGGTTAGCTCAGTTTGTCTGACAGTTCTTACTGCTCACAGGATGGTTACAGCAAGTTGAGATACTGGGAGTTTAACTTAGCTTGCTCAGTGTGGTAATTGTGAATCAGCTCTGGGTTTTTGATAGCGCAATATGATATTGCTACATGCAATATATGAGAGCTTGTCAGTGCTGTTGTGATGTTACTGATTAACAGCAGTGAAAAAAGAGAATTAACAGTTAAAGCAACTTTGAGGTTCCCATACAGAGCATGCTTTTTTGTATGCTTGTGGTGGATTGACCCTGGCTGGATACAGGTGCCCAGCAAACCTTCTTTGTCCCTCTCCTCCTCAGCTGGGTAGGACAGAGAAAAATGTAACAAAAGATACTTGGATCAAGAGGACAGGGACTGATCATTCAGCCATTACCATCACAAACAAAAGACTAGACTTGAATAAATTAGCTTAATAGTCAACAAGAGTAAGATAATGAGAAATAAGCCCTAAATTTTAAAACACCTTCCCCCAGCCCTTCCTGCTTCTCAGGCTTAACTTTACTCCCAAGTTCTCTAACTCCTCTCCAGAGCAGTGCTTGTAGATGGGTAATGTGGGTCATGGTCAGTTCGTTACACATTGTGTCTGCTGATCCTTCCTCTTCAGAGGAAAGACTCCCCACACTCTTCCCCTGCTCCAGTGTGGGGTCCCTGCCATGGAACACAGCCCTCCATGAAGGTCTCCAACAAGGGGCCTTCCCACAAGCTACTTTTCTTCACAAACTGCACCAGTTTGGATCCCTGTGCTTACCAGCAGGGTCCCTGTCCATGGGGAGCAGTCCTTCAGGCACAGCCTGCTGCAGCATGAGCCCCCTGTTCAAGTCCTGCCAGCAAACTTGCTCTAGCATGGGCTCCTCTTTCCAAGGCTCCCCAGATCACTGCCAGGAGCTTGTTCCAGTGAGGGTTTCCCACAGGGATACAGCCTCCTCCAGGCATCGACTTGCTCCCCATGCTGCAAGTGATCTCTGCATCCCTGTAGACTCCCATGGGCTGCAGGGGCACACCTTCTCACCATGGACTGCACCCAGGCTGCAGGGGAATTTTGGCTCCAGCACCTGGAACACCACCTGCTTCTCCTTCTCTACTGCCCTTGGTGTCTGCAGAGCTGTCCCTTTCACATATTCTGTCTTCTCTCCAGCTGCAATTGCTGCTGCACAGCTTTTTTCACCCCACCATTCTTAACTGTCATTCCAGAGGCTCTACCATGGGATCGACATGGCCATCAGCAGCTCTCTTGAAGCTGACTGGCATTGACTCTATCAGACACAAGAGAAACTTCTGGCAGTTTCTCACAGAAGCCATGCCCTTCCACTATCAAAACATTGCCACACAAACCCAGTAGAGTATCTGAAACCTGCTGGTATCCATGTTTACCCAAGAACTGTGAGTTTGACATCCTTGAGAACGCTGAGAGTTCCATCTGGTAGGGTCTGCAGTGGTAACTAGCACCGTAGGTAACTATAAGTTACAACTTAACTTTTGAACACTGAATCCTGTGAAGCAAATAGTATGTTATCTTATCCTCCAAAGCTCAGAGGTTCATCTTCCAAAATTCTGGACAGATGCAAACTAAAGGTTTGTCCACGGATTTTATAATTTCATGGATTCTGGCATGCCAAAGGTAGATCACTTCCAGTGAATAGGCACAGACAGATGAGCTGAAAGATGCTCTAGAATGTTTATCTGTGCTATACAGTGTAACTCAGCTTACATTTCTTTGAGAAAAGTACCTTAAAATAGGACATACTTTTATTTTCTTGGAAATGTTCTTCAACAAATAAGCTAAGTATCTTCTTTTCATTTTGTTGATAAAATTACTCCATTTGCTGTCCATATATCGTAGCTAGTCAAACAGCTTTATGTTGGAATTGCCCTTGCCAAGTTTAAAAACCTGTAATTTTTAAAAAAAATCCCAAATGGTAATGTATTTGTCTAAAAACCTCAGTTCATGTATGTCAGCAACACTTCATATGCTATTGACCTTCAGAACCTGAAAAGTTTTTTGAGATTGTCTCCTGAGTATTGGGGAGAGTATGGAAGGGGAAACTGGCAAGGCACCTTTGCATGTTTTTGTCAGCACACAGTCTGCATTGATTGGCTGTACTTTTGCAATTGATTTTGATGTAGCTGGGTAGTGTGGGTTTCAGTTGAAAAAAATAATGAGTTTCTTTTGGGTTATTCCTCTAGAAGGTGCAGTTCAAAGTCCAGTAAATGCTCTGATAGCCCTTATGCATGTGTAATAGCAATTAGGTTGAAGGACTGTATGAACAATGAGTAATTATGGGTTAACTTATTTACGTGCTTTTGTTGTTGGTTCCAGGAATACCTTTTGTTAACATCAGAAATTCAGTGGTTTTGGCAGTAGAAAGATGGGGGAGGAGAGGAAGACTAACATTTGTTGTAAATCTGAGAATATCAAAATGTCAGTGGTGGTGACAGTGTAGTGTCTGACTCTACAGGAACTGTTAATATGGGAATGCTGCTGGGCCTGTGTCTGCTCATTGTGGATATGCATTAGGTCATTTTACTAGAGAAACTTGTAAACATTTGTTAAAGCTTTTATGTACATATATTTTGTGTGTGTACATATGTATATAATATATAATAATTTAAATACTGTTCGAGGAAAAATTTGCATCTTCTTCAAAGGAGCTATATGAGGTGACTTGGTTATAGAAAATGAAAGGCTGCATTTAATTTCAGTGTTTGGTTTTGGAAGGCTCAGACGGCTTTGGCACATTTAAATCAGTGTTTACCTTCAAGCATATACATAACCTCACTGATTCATAAAGTATGCTTACCTATAATTTGAATATATGTTACTTACCTGAGGTCTCACCACACTAAGGCTGCTTCAGGTCTGTCTTGCCTCCAGTTGAGCACCTGGCTTTATCAGTTCTCATCAGAAACCCTTTTTTCAGGGAGCTTTTTTAGAGCTCTGTTAAAGTGCTTCCTTCACCCAAACTCACTGTAAACTTGCCAATTCATCATGACTATGGTGCTTTCTTATGTGCTTGGTCAGGGCAGCTCTGATGACTTCTCCTTCTCTCTCTGCAGCTGGGGTGGCTCCTGTGGGACCAGCAAAAATCTGGTCCATGTAGCTCTTGAAAGGATTATATGTGCTGAGAGTCAGCCTTGCACATCTAGCAACAATAAACTGGTTCTTCAAAGATGTCTAAGTAAGAAGGAAGAGTGACGTGGGCTTCCAATACTTAATAGAAAAAAGGTTGAAATCAGAAATAGCTCCAGGACCATCTTTGAACTTGAGGTTTGTTCCAGGACTGGGAATTTACTATACTGTACCAGTCTGCTAGTAGAAGTTTGATTCCTTGTGATAATTTATTTCTTGATGTCCCAAACAAGTGTGGATTTGAATACTTCCTGGCATTCACTTTTGTACTTCTGCTCTTATTGTTTAGAGAAACCACTGTGGCTGAGGCAAGCAAGGCTCCCACTTTGCATACTTCCCTGTTAGCATTCCCATGCCGTGCTCTCGTAGCAGTCCACATTTGGGCAGCCGCAGGAGCAAATGAACCGACGCCGTCTCTTGGCATCCCCGTTCTGAGCTGAAAGAGGAGCAGCCTAAATGGCTTAATAGCTCAAGTCCCTGGCAAAGACAACTTGGAAGATAATATCTCCTTTGTAAAAATTGAAAGTTAACCTTTTTTGTTGTTTTGCAGGAGGGTCATGCAGCTGTAGAATTTGAGTAGAATGTTTTTTGCTATTTCACTGCTCTATCAGTATGCTTAGGAAGATATTTTGAGGCACTTGAGGAAGAGCAAGAGGCTAATGTTTATTTTGGCAAGTCTTACTGTGGAAAAAGAGTTTTCTCAGTCTGAATTTGTTTTTCCAGAACTCCCATCCCTCCATCCTGCCTATCAGAGTGAACCATTTTACTGACCATGTAGCTGAATTCGTCTGTTGTCAACTGGGCTCAGCTCTACTAATGTGATATACATAGTAAAACTGGGAATTCAGATTATGCTGAATCAGTGATGTTCTGCAGATCTTCCTATAGGATGCCAGCTAGCAGAACACAGGCTCTAGGCTTCAGCAACATTCTCCTGCAGAGTGGGGAGGATGAGGAGCCCCTGGGTGCAGGCCCCTGAAGTAGGGAGCATCAGAAGCCAGCAAGTGGATACTTTATCCTGAGCAGCCACTGGGCAGTTGTGGCAGTTATGCCTAAGTTACAAAGATTTTAATGAGTTGATAATTTCCTATCATTAAATGAAAAATTGTTGGGAGACTTTCTTCTTTATACTGTTTCAGCCTTCTGGTATTTTTGTAGCTCACTATAGGTTCATAATGTGGAGTAGAGTCGGTGTTGCTGAGTGTTCCCTTCTTTGGTAAACAGGTGGTATAAATTGGATGGGTCAAAAGAGCAATAGGAAGTACTGTCACCTCAGTTTGGAACTGCATGTGCATTTGACTACTCATAGACTTTTAGCAGAATATTTGATAGTTGTTCAGGTGACAAAACCAACTGGACAGGGAGTTCAAACATATGATACGTACAACAATTTAGGTGGGAAGCTGTTGACTTTAGATTACTGACTTACTGCTTCATAGGGCAAGCTGTGCAACTATGGAAGGGATCTGGCTTAAAAATAAATGTTTGGCTACCAATCAGTATGGGAAGAGGATGGGAGGAATTTTCAGAGGTTGTACCTGAGTCCCTTGAATGTTCACAGGTAATAGCTCCTCTGTACTGTGAAATATCCTTTCATGGAAAAGCCTGCTACTGTGCAACAAGACTCCCTTCCAGAAATTTGACTTTTGTTAAAATTTGAATTCCTAGGTTTTGTTTAAGATGTGTACTGTCACGTGTTCTGGGGATTTTTTCAATGTTTAGGACGTCATTTTTTAAAAAATAATGGCACTAAGTTTATTTTCAAATCTATTTTACTTAAAAGTATGATTATTCATACAGCATTTTATTCATTCTTTGTATGCCTGCCTATATACATAAACATACATATATATATATGTATGTATGTCAGCAGTTACAGAGCATTTACTTTGTACTGGTACATTTCTGTTGAAACACAGATACATAGCTCTCTCTGCACAGGAATTGCATGTGTCCCCTCCTGCAGCTCTATTCTTCATTCCAGTAAGTTGCTGTAAATAATGTAGAGCTGGCATTTCTTTATATGCTTTTAAAATTGATCTCCATTGCTCAGATGCAGGATGGCATTAATGACCTTAGTATAAACTACTGGTTTGGGTCCTTCTCAGCCTGAGCTGTATTCTGCAGAGGCAGCAGGTTGTTACACTTCCAGGTCTCTGAGGTGGTAACTGGTGGTCACTGTTAAAGGATGTCACTTGTGAGTGAACACCAGCTCATACAGTGACACCAGTCTCTGGGGAAGCCACACTGAAACTTGTGTTAGAGAAGAGCTTCACTTTGATGGGACAGACCCAGCATTCAAAGACTGTACAGGAAGAGGGTTTGCTAGCAGCCTCTTGTAATCAAGGGTAAGTTGTTGTCTGTGGACCAGATAAAAGATACAGCCAGAATCTTTTGTCAGTATCAAAAGATATCATTATATCACTGAATACTTGTAAACTGTTTGGATGAAATACTAATGGAGTTTGGGTAAGATGCCAGTTCAGTAGCTTTCTTTTGACCCTCTCTTACTGTGACCTTGGTAAAGGCTAGAGTTCCTCTGCAGGATTCTCATAGAGTGGAGCTGCTACACCAAGTGCAGGGAGGACCTGAGGATCCTTCACACACGACATCTCTGTGAAAACACAAATGCCTGTGGAGCCCACATAAGCAGTGGTTATCTGGATTCTCACACACTGGCACTGGGAGAGGGAAATAAGCTGACAAGAGGGAGAAGCACAGGCTGTCCCTGGGTTACATGGATGGTGCCATCTCTGCTTAGGAAGGGAAGAGCATAGCAAGGTAAAAGAGTAGTGGGTTTTATCAGAATGAGGTACAGAACTTCCTATGCCTAAACACTTTGTTGCAACAGTGATTGGACATGGTGTGTCTGTGGTACCTGCTTAGAGCCATTCCTGCCCTTGGCAGAAATCTGAGGAGGATAGAAGACAGGACACTGACTCAGGTGCTAAGGACTGTCCTTCCTCCCATATCCCTCTCTCACCTTTGTCTCTTTTTCTTTTTTAGCAGATAGGTCTGTGTTCTCTCACATATCAACTTTATAGTGTTAAGTAACTGAGTTCCTGTTGCACCACTGCACATTTTCCAAAGCTTTACCCCTTATTGCCCATTTCCAAGTGAGCAGCCTGCAAGGCTGTAGGTCTGAGACATCTGCTTCTTCATCAGACTGCATAGCCAGACATTTCAGAAATCTTCAGGAGGAGGTGATAAACAATGGGGGAGCATAAGCCTCCTTTTTGTAGGAATCCAGAGCTACATGTGGAATCAGTGAGACGTTTTATTTCCTGCATCCTGTTTCCAGATCTGCAGCCAATAGGTTTCAGGCAGACTGTGGTGACCAGTAGAGAGTCTGGCTGCAATAGCTGAGCAGGAGGGAGAATGCAGAGGCAACAGCTGCATTCTGTGAGTGAGTCAAGCATGACCAGGGACAGTAGTGGGACTGGACTCTGTAAATGGGAAATATTCTGGAATGTGTCTGCCCTCCATGCATACTTTTATGCAGTCATTTAAAGAAAAGGATTTTGAAAGCCTCAGATGTCACGAAACTTACCCAGGGTGCTTAACTAGTCTGAAGTGGCTAATCTCAAACTTCCAAAAAGCAGGAAATATCAAATGATGGTGTGGATAGGAAATTTCGACATGCAGTCACTACACAGATATAAAACAGTACTGGAAAACAACAGTTTTGTAGTAATAACATTTTATGTTTCTTTTACTAGGTGTGTATATTCCTAGTCACACAAAGGGCTGAAAGGACAGCTGTGAGGACTCTTGTTAATAAGGCCTGTGTGCTCCTGACTCTGGTTATGTTTATGCATTTAATTATTATGCTTATCTTTAGACATGAGACTACAGCGAATAGAAAATCGTACCCCTTGCTAATCTCAAGATACTGAATACAAATGTCTGAATCTTGGTATGTCTTGTAGTTTCACAATCAGTGGAATGCTGATGTTTGCCCGTTTGATCTAGGTAATTTTTTCTTCTATTTAAATAAAATCTGGGTGAAAACCAAAATAATTCCTTTCTGAAATGTTTGAATTTTGAAATTTCACTCTTGGAGTTTTTTCAGTCTTTCTGGTGCAACAATATTAGCTTAAAACTGCATCAGAAAAAATTGTGTTCGTCTCAGGCTTCATGTGCAGTTCTCTATTAGCATTTCTTTATAATGAGAAACAAAGTCAAGTATGAAATGGAGGCCATGTGTCTCTGATTCTGTGGCTTTTACCTAGGGCATGTGGAAGTCTGCAGGCAAGGCAGTGTAATATAATATATATGGATGGCTAGGAATCCCATTTGAAAATGAGATGTAATTCTGTAGAGAAAGTAGAAATAGAGAAGATGAAAGCATAGTGCAGGCTGCTACAATCTCATTAGATACTGTCATGGTTTAATCCCAGCCAGCAACTAAGCACCACACAGCTGCTCATTCACTGCCTCCCCATGGGAGTGAGCTTTGAGTGGCAGAGCTTCAAAAGCTGAGCCTGACATCATATGATATGGAATATCCCTTTGCTCAGCTGTCCCAGCTCTGTCCCCTCCCAATTTCTTGTGCCCCTCAGCCTCCTCACTGCTGGGGTGGGGTGAGAGGCAGAAAAGGTCTTGATGCTGTGTAAGAAATGCTGGCAGTAACTACAACATCCCTGTGTTCTAGCTACTGTGAGGAAAATTAACTCAATCACAACCAGAACCAGCAAAGATATTTAAGTGTTTTTTCCTTATTTTTTGAAGTTTCTCAAATTGTGATTCCTTTTTTCTGCTCGTACCTGTCTAGCCTTTTGAAGCTAGGAGATTTTGACTGAACTATGTGGAAATGATAAAAGTATCTGTAATTAAAAATAGAAAAGAATTAAAATTTATATTTTGATGTTGTTCTACTTAATGAAAAAAACTGAGTGACAAAATTGTGAACTCTAGTTTCTTTTAATAGTCAAAGATCACTCAGTGACTGGGATTAGAAAAGCACTGGCAAGGGTCAAGTCAGACCTGGAATTCTTGGTTTGCTGGGGTAGTATGTCCTTGCAGTGGGTAGGTGAAGAACTATGACATTTTTTGGGGTGTAGGAAAGCATTCATCTGTAAGCCTACAGATGGGAAATTCTCCCAACACCATATTATAAAGTGGTGTTTAATGGGGAATTTTCTGATCCCCCTTGCCAAAGTTGCATTTTCAGATATCAGAAGTGGTAGAACTGGTGTCACACACAGTCTCCACTCTGATAGACTTTACTGTGACAGGGTATTTTCACAAATTTTATATTTCTGGCATTCCTTATGCTTTCATAAACTACTTTTCCTTTCCTGTATTTGCAGGGAGATTTTTTTGTTGTTGTTAGGATTGGGGAGCATCTGACAGAGTTTTGAAGTGTGAAATATAAATGTTTGTAGCAGTGGCAAGACACAGAGTTGTTGTTGTCTGCTTGAGATGCAGGCAATCCCACCCATCCATAATGCTGTATAGAATGGAGTGTTTGTCAGCTTTAGCTGAGGGTCTGTCTGGCTGGAAGGTGTCTGTGGGCCAAACACCTCTGATGCTGGTACCAGTGGGAAGGTGGTGGGCATTCTTTGGAAGCTTAGCACAGCAGCAGTGGGATTTCATTGCTGCTTGAGGACAGAAAGGCAACTTCTGTAAAGGCTGGGCAAGCAGCCACAAAATTTATGCTGTGACAGGTGAGCTCTGACATATTTTTGTGCAGTGGTTAAAGGCTGCTCCTGTAACTGTCTGCCTGCTGGACATTGCTGCTTATAGTTAAGCTCTGCAGGACAGAGCATGTGCCAGCACCATAAGATGCCCTGATTCAGGCTCCTGGTAGCTTCAACCTGCATGGACTAATAAGAATTGCTTCACTTGATAGAGAAGTAAAACTCTGCCAAAGGTAGTCCACTCTTCTCTTTGTCATTCCCTTGAATGCTATTGAAATGCTTCATTTTACAAGGCAAGTAAAATGTCTCATTTGGATGCATGTAATAACCTTAGAAAAAACATCCTGTCAGTATTTGAGGTCAGGATGTAATGAGAAACTGAGAGTGATCTGCTCCAGGTAGTGCATTTGGAAATTTGTATCAGAAATTAATGAGCCATTTATATAAGGGATTTTGTAGTTTGTTGGATTTTTTTTTCATCAATTTATTTTTCTTGGAAGTCTTTTGGCATAATTTGCAGTAACATTTCAGGAGCAGAAATGCAAGCAGGAGATAGTGGAGAAAGACAAAGCATGTAAGCTGGCATTCAAGCTGAGAATCTCTCATATACAGTATGTTTTGTGTGTTTTAAATTTTGTACCTGTATTAACATAATCTTGGCCAGTACAGAAAATCTGTCAGAGACCTTTCTCTAAACATCCCTTTGAATGAAGAACTCAGGATGAGGGTGTAGTAGATGAAACTTGTATCCAGGCCTGGAGATAAAGCTTGTGAACTTCAGTGGGACTATTTTGTTCATAAAATTATGGTTGTGCTATAGGTTTTTGCCAACAGATTAGAAACTAAGTAATTGTTAAATACTGAGATTAAAATAACACCAGAGAAAAAACACTAGTTAAGTCAATAAATCGGTGCTACAATGAGAAAATTAAATTTGGTAGCTATTAGGGATAGCCATAAAGTATGAAGCTTTTAAAAATTAGTACAGCATTGACATTTTCTTTTTAATGTATCATCTGTATTTTATGTAACAAGCAGTGCTGGACTGAGTTATATAAACGAGCAAGCATTTTATGCATGTTATTTCAATTATCTGTCCTTGGAGAAGGTGAATGAAAAATAGCTCCAACTCTGTTTTAGCATCTTCATTTTGACAGTTGTTATATGCATATTAATGAAGTGTGTGAAGTGTAGAGAAATGGGTCCATTTGTAAAAGCTGGTGTCCTCTTAGTTCCTTATCTTAAAAGGAAAAGAAAAAGGAGAGAAAGGAAGAAAGAAGCAGAGGATATGTTTCATGCAGCATGCCAGGCCTTTTTGAAACAGCCTGCAGTTGCAAGCTAGCTGAATCAGCACCACATTTATTGGTGAAAGGCTATAATCATAGTAACACCTGCAGTGTACAGCTGAGGCACATCTAATTCTGGCAAGGTGTTGAAGTTTTTTGTGTGGTTTTAAATCAAGTCAGAGCATTGCTAAAAAGAGTAGAATTGGTTAAATAGTAGGGTTTAATCAGCAGAATTAATTTAAATTTCAACAATTATTTAGCTGGTATCTTTGAAGATACCTTAGTTGAGAGGCATGAGGCTTTCACAATGTATCATTATTTGGATTAATTTGCTTTATACAAGGTGCAGTTTTAAAATGTGCCATTTTGGTACAAAATTGGTAACATATGTTGAAAAAGAACCTGAATATTTAAAATGACAAAGATCTTTTCCCATTACTTACTGCTTTTTATAGATTCATAAGCTTTTAAGGCCAGAAGAGTTTGCTAGCTCTCTTAGTGAGCTTGTTTCTGTGTTGTGTATTTGGTTCTTCAAGAACAGATTTTACTTATTTTATTGTTAATGTTATGAGGTGCTGGATTGGATTAAGTGTGTTTGAATCAGTATGCAGGAGTGCATTGATCAGTTGTCTCTAACATTACAAAATCTGCTCGGTACTAAATACAGGAGCAAACCAGTCCAGTTCCTTAACTATTCCTTACCATACAGTTATCTCTTAAGCAGAGAATGGGATCCCTCCAGCATGGGTTTGATGTCATGAGATAGAAGCTGTTTTTTTATGAGAAGCAGCGAGGGAGATGAAGACTTAGAGTAACTTTGGAGCTGACTTTTCCAGTCTGCATGGGAAAATTGATTATATCTCATGTTCTTCGCCCCTTTGGCATGAGAAATAGCTGACAGCAAAAGCCAAGAAGTGCATTAAAAAAGTTATGTACAGACTACAGGCCATGAGCATTTCTCAACATCTTTCTTTTGTTATTGGAACACACTGAATACTGGAAATGGAATTGCCCTGAACTTACCTTCTGTCTGATCTTCCTGCCTGCTCTGTCCACATGTTTTTAATTCTGCTTCTAGCCTTTGGGTGGGCTGGACAAAGAAACTTATTAGAGCTCTTTCATCCTTCATGTAAGGAGGGGCAGGAAGGGCAACCTTCCACCCAGAGATATGAGCAGAGGCAGTGAAGCCTTCAGAGTGACACAGGGCCCAGTTGCCAAGAAGCTTTATCAAACAAGACTCCAGTCTTGGCTAAACATTTGAGCCAGTGACTTAATACAGGTAAAAGGTATTTAAATTCTAGTAGAGCATCTATTCATGGTATAGTAAAATGGAGATGGCACTTACTCATTTCAAGCATGTTTTTTTAATAGCTGGATGGAAATGGTTACTTTTGTCTTTTGACTCTTCATCAGATCAAATTTTCTTCTTCCTATTATCTCTTCCCCATATGCTTCCTCAACTCTCATCTCTTTAGTTAGAAAATGGGTGCATACAGAAATTAATTTTAAGATTTAAATGTTGTCAGTGAATACTGTAAGGGAAGTGCTTAATTTCTGGAGTTTGAACTCTACTAAACTTCTGTGTTTTGAAGAAGAACTTAAGGGAGGATTATTTAAGGGCATTAAAAGAGATTTAGAAGAATTTTTGGAACATATATCAGTCGACATAGCAAATGCTCAAATGAGGTAAAGGAGGTGTTCCAACTTAAAAACTTAGTATGAACTTAGGGGTTGATTCTCATATATCTAGACCTTTTATTAGTGTACAGTAAAGAGAGTGACCGAACCAAGCCTGTATTTCACTTGATTTAGTCTTTGCTGTAATTCTTTGTGTGTGATTTAATTTTAAAATGTGAAGATTCAACTCTGTTCCATACTGAAGTTTAAGGCAATTGGTTTTGATGGAAGCAAGATTAGGCAATGGGACTCCTTTCCCTGTTTTAACTCTTCATCATGTCTCTCACTTAGCCACATAACTGGAAAGCATGTTGGAGGGTTTCTTCATCACATGCAAATTCCATTCATGTGCCCAAGTTTTCAGAGAAGACTTAGAGATTTAAATCTACAGACCCTGTTAGTTTCAGGAGGAGCTGTGTGACTAAATCCTCTGAATTAGTTTTGAATTATAAACAAACAACAAACAGCCACACAGCACTTGTCAGCCCAGCCTCCTGGCACATTTAGCTGCTTTTCAGGACTGCATTAATTGATAAATTCTTTTTGGCAAAATTTGAGGATGCTGGTGAATGCGAAAACAGGAGTTGTTGAGTTCATCTGAGGTACTCCTGCTCTGTGCAGCCTCAGAGCAGAGTATGGGAGACATGGCTGGGAGAAGTGTGGTATGCCTTCTATCCAGATTCATAGCTGTAAGGCATTTTCAGATTTGCTTGCAAAACTAATCTGGGGAAGGTAGGAAATCTGGACTGGCTTTACCTTTTGGCAGGATTGAGCACTGCTGTGCAGGACATTGTGTTCTCATGTTTCTCTAATGCTTACAGGTACACATATGCAATTAATCATTACAGGTATCTTTGACAGATTGGAACTAAAACCTCCAAATTAATCTCTTTGATTTTTTTCTCATTTCAGAGACACTACTCTCCTCTGAATAGAGATGGCAGAAATCAATTCTCCTGTAAACATCAAGGAAAAGGTAGGTCCAAGTAACAATAGAATGCAAACCAAAATTATATTTGTATACATATTTAATTTCTGCTCTTTCCTACACTGTTCACATATTGAACTTTATTATGTATTGACTCTGTGCATGAAGTTAAGTACACAGACAGGTATTAATAGGACTGATCTGAATCTTGCTTGATGAGAAGCATTTTTACTTTTTTTGCAGAGAGAGACTTTTGTCAGCTAGTCTTCTCTTGTTCCTTTGTAAGTCCTGTGCACACTAATGCTGTGGAGAACAGCACTTTGGGATGGTTACTGTTGTACAAAATGCAACCATTAAAAAAACATGCCCTTTAGAAAAAAATTTTTGCCAAAAAATATTATACCTATAATACTTAAACCAATTCCTAAAAGTTCAGGACTTGAAAAGAGTAGATTGCTTTTTCCTATGAAAGTATGTCTGCTTTTAACTGCATTCCATGAGTCAGAATTTTCCATATCCTTGGCTAGAGCTAGAGCCTCGTCACCCTTTCAGGAGTAGCAAAGGACCTAAAGCTAATTAGGATGTGAGGTAGGTCAGGAGATCTTTTGTGACTCCCAGCAAGCAGATTCTGAGGAGACCATCTAACCATAGAACTTGTTTTACTCAATTTCTCCTTATGGAAGACCGTTCCTTACCTGTTGCACTGCCCAGGTGCCTGTTTTTTGAGTAAGTTATACCTTGTATTTGTTGTTACCATCTCAGTTGCTCATTGTGCTTGAGGATTTGCAAGTCAAAATGAATCTCTGTCTTAGTTCTTAATAACAACATGGGGTTTTTAAATCGAGAAACATGGTGATTTTGCAGTAGAAAGTAATGTCATCAAATTCTTTTCCCTGGTGCCAGGGTGCTCAAAAGTAAAGTACAGTAATTCTCAAAATGCAACTCGGTAAATCAATTGAAGCTCTGCATATTTACTGTGTAGCTTAAAATGTTTTATTTAAATCAGTTTTACAAGTGCAGAATTTTACAATTCATGTGTTTGTCTTTTGTAAGTTTAAGAATGAGGAACTGCAACAGGTGTTGTATTTATGGTAGGTATCTCCTGTTCCAAGTGTGAAATCTGCTGGGAGTGCCCAAATTCAAATATTCATGAGCATACGCGTTTTAAGACAGGAAAATAATTGAATCAATACACTCTCTCATAAATTGTTCCACTCTTCGTTCCTGTATCTTCCATCAGTATTTAGTGTCACGTATTCCCTATGCCAAATTGAAAACTTATTTTAATAGCAATTGAAGGTCTTTTGCAAAATCACTGGGTTAATTCTGGAAAATGTAGATTAATAACCTAAAGGGTTAGTGACCAAACAGTATAAGCCTCGTGCAATTTACATAGGTCAGCTGAGGAGGTGTCGTGCTCAGAGAGCCATTGCACCTGGGCAAGTCCCTCTTGTTTTAAAAGGGTTGCAATGGGCTCCTTTTGGTATCTTGTATTTTATCTTGTATCTTGTTTATCATATGGGCAGCAACAAACTGAGTAACTGTGAAGTGATTGTAGCTTCAGAAGTCTTTGAGTGATGCACTAGAAATATGAGGAAAGAGTTGAACAAAGGAATCCTGCAGAATTGCCTTTGATAATATTTGCACATAAACTGCCAAAACATGAGGATTTCATTTGCATGTTTGAAAAGCAGGCATATTTACAGTGTGCTGGTGAGAGAGTCAAAATCACATCCCTTCCTCACTTAGCTTACAGAGCTTCCATGGTCATGCTTCACAACATTGAAGCAGAGTGAGTTTAATGTTTACTTTTATCCACCTTTTGGGAGGCAATACTTCTGGGTTTAAAAAAAAAAAACAAAAACAAAAAAAAGTTTATGAGTATAATACTTCTGGTGAGCTCCACAAATCCATTGCCATCAATGTAAATACAAGCAAGCCTGGTTTAAAAGAACAGACTAGAATACAGTCCCTTCCCAGTTCTACCTTTCTTCTACCTTAGTGCTTGCAGATCATAATGTACCTAAGGCTTTGATCTTGCTAAGACTTGCATGAAGCCAAAGGAGTTGTACATCTGCACATAAATACTCATGTAAGTTTCTGCAAAAGTAGCACACAAGTTTCTCCTTAAATTGAATGTTATTTCACTGTGATAAAAATGTGCTGCAGAAAGTAAAACCTCTGCTGCTGTTTTGAAAGTGAATGTGAGGCCAATGCAGACATTTTGGATATTATGCTTACACCCAGGCTCTGTAAAGCCCCAATCCTGCATTTGAGTCATAAGAGTATGCTACTGTGGTAGTGATACTTGTATAATTCATCCTTGGAATTTCAGCTGAAATAGTTCATAGAGTCAATAGGTTAAACATTCTATTTTATATCTTCTTTTTTCTCCCCCAAGAGATTTATATAAATGTTGGCCTGTGATGTTAGGAAGGCTAATGAAAGTTTCCATAGTTGGCAGAGACTCCTGCAGCTGTGATACTCTTGTGGGGGAGCCAGGACTGTTTCAATTACCATATTTTCATACATATAACCCACAGATTTTCTGGAATAACCTAAGTTCTGCATTTCAGCAGACACAAAGGTCATTAATTGCCTGCACAACTAGTATTAGAAGTTTACCATCAGATTCCCTCCTCAGAATAATTCCCCCTGCTCTGACCTCTTCATTCACTGTGCCACTCTCCTTGCCTCTGATAACACTCATAATGATGTCTGTGCCTGAAAATAAGTAAGGACTTATTTTTTGTGTCTGGATTTTCAGAGATGGAGTGTTACACGTAGTTCAGATCATATTCACAAAAGTTCACTGGATTAAGGGGTAAAATGAGCCAAACTCATTGGCTTGCACCCAAAATCCATAAAATCAAAGGATGTATTCAAGCATTAACCTAGTACAGCACCAGAAGAGGTGCTGAGATTCTGAATTACAAGGCTTACAAAGAAGAAGCAATTGAAGTGAGGAGGACAAGTGATGTATTGTCTCCTGCAACAATTAGGGCCCTCTTAGTTTAACAAGAGAAGAGTGACTATCAGGCACTCCCCAGAATAA
Organism: Erithacus rubecula; assembly: GCF_903797595.1. Classification (NCBI taxonomy): domain Eukaryota; kingdom Metazoa; phylum Chordata; class Aves; order Passeriformes; family Muscicapidae; genus Erithacus; species Erithacus rubecula. The sequence goes on from NC_136659.1 coordinate 10,974,815, forward strand.
CCATTCATCTCTGGCATGCGACTTTGGTTTTGATCCAAAGAAATATCAGGATTTGTTTAAACTTCAGGACTTGCTTTTGGGCCCATATTTTTTCTTTCTTTCTTTTTTTTTTTTTTTTTTAATTCACTGTTTGTCTAAACACGTTTGAACAAGTGAGATCTGCTGTCAGCTGGAATTAGCAAAACACTCATTCAGATGAAAAGTCTTCTTTTGAGATTCTGTTAGGAGTGAAGTTTTGCTGAAGTTCTCCTCAAAGGCTTGTTTTCTCATTTGTCTTTTCAAGTGTCAGAGCTGGAGGAGCAGATGGGCAACATTGCAAGAAGAAAATTTTATTCAGATGTGGTTTTGGAGGTTTCACAGTTTTGTTTGCATTACACCATAAATGTGGTTTTCATGAGCAATAGTCACCATGCAAGGAAAGAGTAGGATTTGGAGTGGAAGGAGTGGCAGTAGTATGTAAATTTAAAATAATGCATTACAAAAGAAGATGCTTTCCAATCTGTGATTTCACTCTCTCCTTAAAATTGACCTTTGCCCATGTGTTGAAGTGGATGGACTGTTTGAAGATCAGAAAAATTGGTCAAAATGTACTTTTGTCAGTTGATAAGCCATTTAACTTGGGTTAAGGGTATCACAGACTCATGTCTGTAAATGCTGCTGTCATCACTCAAGCAGAGTAGTTCTTACTAAACCAAACTTCTTATGACTCCTCAAAGAACATACTAGAATGTCTGGGTTTCTATTTGATGGGTAAGGATGAAATAATACGTCCATAACAAGCGCCTAAAGAAGTTTACTGAAGCAAGTAGAACTTTTTGGGGGCTTACTAGGAATAAATCATCAGAAGATATCAGTGTGATGAACAGATAGTGGCAGAAAGAGAGGGACAGATCTGATCAAAGCTGTCATTTTGCTCAAAGGGGGTATAAGCAACACTTGTTCCATTTGTCAGGATAAACTTAATAAAGCTTCTGCAAAAATGTCTCCAGTGTAAGAATCAGGCTCTTAATGCAAGCAAGTCAAATTGCATTCATGAAATATGTTTGTGTAGAAGTTCAAAACCTTTCTAAAAATTCTACCATAAAGTGGTTTTAAAATGCATTTTCTTGCTTAATGTAGCCAGGACATCTGCTAATGCTAAATTCCTAGATTATCAAAACCAGCAGTGTTCTGCAGACAGCCCTTCTTCCCTGTTTCACTTGCATGATTTGGGAGAAATTGGGGGTGTAATGGAATTGAGTGATGTATATGGGTACATAAAAATTGGCTACTGACATGCAGTGAAAATAAAGCAGGAAATGTCTGTGTTTATTGATAACCATACTTATAAATTAATTTAGTTCTTAACTTAGAGAAAATCTGTTGCTCTAAATGTTGAGTTCAAAGTGAAGATGGATCAGGGTTAATTTTCCTAACCAAGCATAAATAAGAATATTTCTATGTGATCATAATAGTAACTTACTTCAAGGGGATTAGAGCAGCTGTTTTCAGGGGTTTCAGAACAGCCGTGAGCTTTCAGCAAAGAAGTTTAATTTGTCACTATGTCAGAAATACATAAACAAACTATCTGAACCCCGGATATGTTACTTATTCACCAGAAACATCCTCTTTGAGATGATGCCAAGGGGGACCAGATGGAGCAGAGCAGCAAACAGGCAGTGATTGAGTCCATGTTGTTACAGTTGCCTGGGAACCATTTAAAACTTGACAGAGAACGTAAAGGGCTTAGAGGAATACACATCAATGTCAGCTTGGTTCTGCATGTGGAATAGATAATCTGGTGTCACAACTTCCAGACAGGCTCTGTTTCTTTTTGAGCTTGACTTACCTGGAACTTCTTGTGAGATGGATGTTTGTGAGGACTTAGAGTAAGCTAAATGAGATGGTAGAATTCAGCATCCTTTCCTGTGTGCTGTATTCCTGTTACTGATTAATTTAATTTTATTTTTTGTAGGTGAGCCAAAAATTTGCCCCAAATGAGATTTTTAACAGTAATAATCAGAAAAATACTCAAGTATATCTAACCAGATCTTGGGGATTTTATTGTGAGGTTGAAACTTATCTGAGGGGACTTGAAGCCTTTACCTATTTTGGTTCCATTTCTGAGCAGTCTTCAACATTTTTTTGTAAGAGACAGATAAAAACATCCTCATGACTGTGGAATTCTGCTCCTGATGAGACAGTCTGGCTCAAATTGCAGCAAGCATTAGCAGGACTTCAGCTCTGGCTTGTGGGTTTAAATGGGGGTGAACCTGGGTTCTGTCTTTGTTCTTGACTGTATAAAGTGTTTTTCAAGATAACAGATTTGTATTCTAGATCTGTGATTGCTTTAAGGTAGCTTTTATAAGCTGAAATTCAGAGAAAGTTTTCTTAGTAATAAACAAAGTAATGTGCTTTCCTGTTAGGCTACAGGAGAGAAAAGCCCAGGAATTTTACTGTCAGTGACAGATTCTCAACTAATGCTGACATTAATAGCATTAATTATCTGTGGTTCTGAAGGTATGTTACTGAATTCTTGCTCTCCTGGAATGCTGTCTAGCATCCAGATGATGACTGCAGTTCACTGGGAATCTACACTGGATCCAAACAGGGTATTTCACAAAATAATTAAAATAATTTACTTCCTTGTAGTCTGACTGGTAATGCTGTTTCTCCTATGATCAGGTTTCAGTAAGTAGGAAAAAAATGCTTTCTCCCACATACATGGAAATGTAATAAAGTTGATTGCTGAGTTAGCCTTTGCAGAATGGCATTAATGCAGTACCATTACCTGGTAAGAGATTCTTTTGTTCTGCTACTTTCTTTCATACTTTAGGATGCTAAATATTTTTTAAATGAGTTTGTTGTTGAGAAGTCATAAATACCAGATGATTCTATTTGCTTAATCTCTTGTTTCCATATTAAGAAGATGGATATTCTTGCTGAGTTTGAGGCCTGTCAGTTTAGAGAGAGAAAAGTAGGTGTTACTTCCTGCACTGGCATCATCTGATCACATCTGTAATAAAAATGAGCTCTATGCAGTTTTTTTGGATTTGGAATGGGAAGTGATGGCCTTCTCTCAAGCAACTGGAGGTCTGTAAGCAGGTGAGGTGTATAGCTGTACTAGCACAAGGGCTCTTTTGTCACCTGAGCTAGCAGGGAACCAGAGAGGAGCCAGCATACCTGGAGTGCCTGGATCCAGCTCACACTGAGCCCTGCAGTGTAAGTCCACCTTGTCATCTTGCATTTGTCAAGCATTCCTGGAGGTTTGATATGCTTCTCTTCACAGTCTGTGTTAGGTCTCTTATGACCTGTCATTGGAGAAGTGCATTTGTGTTAGGCTTATGCTGTCAGGAATTTTCCTATCCCTCCCTGTGGCTTTTTCTTTTTCACTAGGTCCCTTTCCGGGAACAAATGGGACACTTTTTGCATGAAGGGACAGAGCTGTGCTTCAGGCCTAGAAATCTACATATATATTTGAAATCAGGGTTAAAGGACTAAGAGGCAGAATATCAGGGACCTCAAAATTTGCATTTCTGGGTGGAGGCTGTCATACATATAGCCAGGTCTCCCTCTATATAACTTGTCTTCTTCCCAGATGTACTGTCAGGTGACAATTTGAGTCCTGTAACCACATCAGTAATTTCTGTCCAGAAGTTGCTGACATTTTCATTGCCTGTTTGCAAAAGTTCCAATGTACTCTGGATTAAAACATTGGTCAAACAGTGCATGTGTTGTAGACCTGATATCGGGCACACAGATATTTGTCTTTGAAATTCCAGTAGCATGATGCCATTTTGTTCCTAAAAATTTGCAAGACAAAATACTTTGTTCTGGAATAAAACCTTTTGGGTTCTCTGCTCTGTTGGTTCTGAACTGAGATGGTTATATGTGTATGTATGTATGTGTGTATTAATTTTGATGCATCCTACTGGTTGCAAATTTTAGTTTTCATCTACTCACCCACATAAATCACTGCACAAATCTGGAAAGGAGAAACACTAACTTGTAGGGGTCCTGGGTATCACAGCATACTTACACAAGAGAAGCAGATTAAAAAAGTCTAAGCAACTTCTGATTTGGAATTTCCAAGGCTTTGGATGCTTTTCTTTGCAATCTGATGTTCTTTTCCTGAGGAATTCTTTCATTAAACTTCTCAAATTTTTATGTTTTCTAAATAAAAAGATATCCCCATGTATTTTTTGTGCAACAGTCAACAAAAAATATTGTTGCATTTTGGCAGTAGAACTGTTGAGCTTTACAGTATATTCATTCCCTAAATCAAAAATTTTAGTAGTCCAGCTAAACCCTTCAGATATTCTTCTTGTCTTTAAGAAGTTTCCAAAGTGCACTGTGTGCTGAGTTGCCTGGTCCTCTAAGTGAGGTCTTAGCCTCACTTGGTTGTTTTTGGATGCTTCCTGAGGCTTGCAGACCTTTCATAGCAAAGCAGGACCTAGAAGCCATTGTGAGATCCTTGTGCTTATGTTTAGAGTTGGTTAGAATACTCGAGATATTTCTTTTACTATTTTTCCTGTAAGCAGTGACCACAAGGACATTATGCAATTTTGAGTAGGCAGAGAGATGATCCACATGATTGTGAAAAAAGAGGGGAGATTTTTGTGAGAATATGAAGATGTAATCCACGTGGTAAAAATGTTTGGGAGCTGTGAGCTTGAACATAAAATGGACTGCAGCTTGTGGTCTGCTCTACCTTAGTGTCTTTGCCAACTTCCACACTTGTAGCAGGTTTAGCAGTAAATAGCATGCCTTGCACACAGTCACTAGATTAATTAACTCCTTTTTCCAGTGCTTTCCCTTCACATCCTATTGATTTGGGTTAGTTTTCACTTGGCTGCCTGCAGTTCATAGCAGAGAGCTGTACTCATTACTTCCTTCCCCATGCATGCATGTCAGCTGAAGGGAGAAACTTGAGCAGACAGGGATTTTCTGCATAGTTTCTGGCAACAACAACCTCTGCTTCAAGCAGTCCACTTGTCATCCTAGTCTGTATGAGTTGCAACATAAAGTTACCGCTGTTCAGTAGATGTTTTAAGGCAGCCTCTGTTGGCTGAGGACCGAGCTTGTGGGCAGGCGTGGCTCGGTTGTAGAGTGGCAAAATTAGACAGACAAAAACCTTTGGGAATGGGTCCTTGGGAAATACACAAGCACTTCAGCTCCACTGACTTCTAAATTATGGGTTTGGCTTAGGCTTTCCAAGGCTAGACTTGCTACCTGAGAGTTATTGTGGTCAAATGTGAAGCTGCAGAGAGGGGTGTGATGGGATGATGGACAGAGCACAGTAAATCACCCTAAGTAGCTGTACTAATGTACTGAAGCCAGGTATGAACCTTTTGCAGTCCTGAAGCTGAGTCCAGTAGGCATCAGGAGTCTGAGCTGTCCCATCACTGCACTGAGAGAACCTGCCGTGATTCCTGGTGTGTGGTAGTATACAGCATAGGGAAACGGTGGTTGAGGAGTGGGGTGAACATACTACAGGAAAATAAGATTTTTTTTTTTGTCAAATCTGAGCACTTAAGTGTTCTCAGTAACCTTCTGATGTCCCCTTTGATGGAGACTCCACAGAGATTGTCCTTCAGCACCTAACAGGGCAGCTAAGACAAGGTACTGTGAGTGCTTCTGCCATGTGAGTCAGCCTGATTCCCCTAATGCTCTACCTTCATGTATTACATTTTTGCAATTATATTTCACAGTGCTTAAAAAGACCACACTGCTTCACGATTAGCATGATGACATTGGATTGCAGTAAATAAAGTACACCCTAATCAAGGATGTGTTCCCACAGAAAGATGACAAAGGAGAGTGCCAGATAAACATTTGCAGGACAATAACAAGTTTCTTATTATAAATGCATGCTGGATATCTTGACACGGAAGCTCATAAAGCTAATTTGAACAGCTAAACTGGTTTGGCAGAGTCTCTCATTTTTTTATCATAGGCTTTTGCTTTGCTAAGTATATTTAAATACTTTTATTTTGGTCTGATCTAGTAAAATTTTTATAGTATTAAAGTAGCTATAATATAGGGGTGAGAAAATAAATGATCTTCAATAAATAAAATAAGTGATTCCAGTAGGAATATTTTATTAAAACATCATGACTTGAATTCCATTTGGTATTAAGGGATACTAACACTACAGCAGTGGCAAATGCTGTGAAATTTAAGCATGGCATGTCAGAGTTATCTGTGGATATAACACCTCATCCATCAGCAGTTTCCTGAAGGAAGCATTTGGCATCCCATGATCTTTGTTCAGGATTTTGTTACACAAGCTTCCTGGTCACTGGTATATGGAACAGCAAACTGAAATTATGTTGAAAGCCACTAGAACTTTTAAAAATGATACTGTTCTCTTTTAGCCTCCCACTGTTTTTATGCATATGACTGTTTTTCACATGCCAAAAAAACATCAATCATACCTTTGATGTAGCAAGGCCATGCAAGAGCCTTGAAGAAGTTGTGTGCTCACTGAATTTGTGTAGGTGATATGTCGAGACCCTTGGCAGCAAATAGACCATTTAGTAAAGAAGCATAAGGCCGAATTCTGTCAGTTGAATTAAGCTAGTTCTACTGTGACTGAGTGGGATTTGTTTCCAGGATTACTGGCTACCAGTTCTATGATTTGATGTCATGGAGAAATTGCTTCATTATTTGCATGGCTGGGTAAGGGTAGGATGGGCATTGCTTTGTGCAGATCCATTGCTGTGTGCTCATGAACTCATCGGGCTCAGAGGCATTTATATAAAACATGCATTGGCACTCCTTATAGTCTAAAGGAGTATGATCAATTCATGTTACTGTCTTCTTTTACTTACAGATCAATGCAATCCGATCAGTTGTTCCGAACAAAAGCAATAATGAGATAGTTCTGGTGTTGCAGCAATATGATAACAATGTAGACAAGGCGGTTCAAGCTTTCATGGATGGTAAGTACAATGTAACTTCTCCACTAATGCAAGAGCAATTCAATCACATGCAAGGTATTTATTGTCTTGTGGCTCAAATTATATTCTGTAGTTCTTCTGAAATCTGATGTGTGACACTTGTTAATTATGAAAAATAGATACTCCTGTTTGCATCTTTGCTTTTTCACAGTATGAATTTGACATGGCTGTTCATCTGTACTACCTGGCTTTCCCATTTTTGAAGCCATTCTTACTGCAGACCTGCTTTATTCTAAAAATGCTTTTTAAAGTAATATATCAGGAAATCATTCAGTATTTAAGATACAGTAACTAAGAACAATTCAGGATAGTTCTGAAGCATATAACCAGGCCCCCAAATCCCTGAATTCAATGCATACATTGACATTCAAACCTCAATCTGAATTTTGCAAATAGCCCTGACATTTATAATGGCTGAACTAGGACTCCATTGGAAGTTTGAGCCATTTAAACCTGGATCCACGTTTGTATTTTGCGTCATGAGCGCATCTCTAATGAAAGGTCACTTGTATTTTAATATCACTTTCCTGGTAAATATATAAAGTCAAGTGTTTTGAACTTTTCACCACAATCTGTGAGAAACCTTTTGCAGAAGTAATGGCATACTATGAACAATCTTTTCAAAATTTTTGTAGCTTGGGGTTACATAAATGATAGTAGAAGTTCAGTGGTATCAAAGGGTCCTATGCATCTTAAAATGCCTCATTTTTGCAGTCTCAACAAGTTGTTTAATTCATTCCTATTTTACTTAAGATTTTTGGGGGTTTGATTTGGAATAACTTACTAATATGAATCAGCCAAAATGCTTTATCATATACTAGGAATTACCAATATGCAAAAAGCATATGCAAGCAAACTGGACTATTTATTAATGTATCAAAATTCTTCCACCAAATCTATATGGTTCTTTTTGCTTCAGGCAGTTGCACAGACAATTACATTCTGAGGGATGCATTGAAACTGCATTTGTCTGTGCACACAGCAAAAAAGAAAAGTGTCATGCATCTAATTAACAATAATTTTGTTTTCCTATAATGTGTGTCCTGGGGAAGGTAGTGGATGATTGTTCCATGACTATTCAGTAAGTTTCTTTCACTTTATTTTGTTGTAAGTTACCATGGCATGCTTGTGGCTTATGAATTGTTTCCAATGATTCCTCAAAAGGGTAAGTGCTTTCATAGCCATGTGTCATCACCTGCTGTAAGGAAGAAACAGGGCAAATACAAGCTTTGCAAGAAGTGCAATAAAGTCGTGAAGAAAAGCAAGCTGTTATATCCGTGTTCAGATGATCTTTGTTTGAACTGTACCAGTTCATGATTACTGTTCAGAAGCCTTTGTCAGGGAATATATGAAAATAGCTAATATTTGTTACTGTCTGGAAAGAGCAGAAAAGATACCTATCCATGCAGCTGCCACTGTGGATAGAATGAATAATTGAAATATTTTTTCACATGAATGACAAAAATTGCTAAGATTGAAATAACACTCGCTGAGAGGTCCTGCAGTGAAAAACATTGGGGTGACCATGCTGAATGGAAAGGTTGAGCCACCTCCATGCAGTGCTTCTCTCACAGAGGTGGTGCTTGCTGAATCAAGAAATATTCAAATTTAGTTTCTTATCTTAGTTGATATAAGCAAGTGACATTTAGGTGATACCTCTGTTATGAATTTTATTCTGTGTGTGAAATTTGATTTAAATGGAAGAGGATTCAAATGTTTTATTTGCTGTCCTAGTTTACCTAATTAAGCAGAATCAGAAGGTCTCTTCAGCTGCTTTGTAGATGAGTTCGAGAAAATATACTTATGGATTCAAATGAGGGCTTTGGGATTTGAATAGTTAGTGCATTTCCAATTGGAAGAAACAGAGGTTGGTTGGATGAATCCCTAAAGTAACTCTCAGCATGCATAGTATTCACAGGGAGGCTGAGGGACGCAAAGCAGAGACACCACCAACCAACACAAAAAGGCAGTTGGTTGCTACTGTGAAAACAGTTAACAAAGCTGTCATATGAAATCACATATTTTCAACATCATTGAGTAAAATGGGCAGAAAATGTTTATTACGTCATACAGAAATACGGTGCCTGGCAAAAGATGGTTTACCTTTAGGAGAGGGGATTGTACTTACATGTACATAAGTATGTGTGTAACTGATTATAAATATGTATATAGTTATACATGAATTAGAAGTTGTAAAAGCCTTTTATCTGCATTGTCATGTCTTCAAGTAAATAAAACATGGCTTTGATGGATTCCATGCAAGTTTTTTCACAGTTTAACAAATTTGGCTTAGCAAGATACATAATCTTTCCTATTGTGTGTGATAGGCTCACCAGTTAGTCTTGTATCTGGTTTATTGTGATAGAAGGGTAATTTTGGTACATCTGAAAAGCTCACATTTCTTTGGCTGAATACAAGTTGACAACTCGTGGTGGTCTGGAAACAGCAATTCTTCTTAATATTAATATCAATGTTTCACTGAAAGGACTGAGAAGAGCAGCTGAGTATGAAGTCCATTTGAAAAGGCTAGTAATTGAATATTTACTAGATTTGTGATTGTGAAGTGATTTTTAAATTCAAGCAGAAGACCTTTAACCTGATGGTGATTAAAACCATTGTTATGGCGGATACTGCCATAGTAGTTTGGATGAAAATTCAGACTGTATGCTTGCCATGAGATCTATTTTCAGCAATAGGCTCCAGGAGACCAAAATGATCATGTTAATTAGAAGGAGAAGAGTTTCCTTCTAACATGGCAACCAGCACTGGTCTGACCAAGGCTCTGCCTGCTTTGTTCCATAAATTTATCTAAGTAACTCAGTATAGCTGACAGGCAGAATTTCAAGTATAACTGTAATTTCTTTTCAGTATAATTTTTTACCATTCTTTTCTGCATGGACTATTTAGTGTACTCAGTGTTGATTCTGGATGCTGAGATAGTTTCCTTTCCAGGCAAGAGATTTGAGTGTTTATTTTTCTGGGTCTTATGCTAATGTTTTAAGTTAGAGACACAATCATTTTGTGCAATGAAGTGCATAAAAAGCCAGTAATGCCAAATAGATCATGCACTGTAAGTAGTGTAATTAAAACAGGTAACTGGGAAGAAGAAAGGCAGCAGTGTCCATTTTGTTCTCCCCACATAAGAGAATTGAAACAAATTGAAATGCTCCTCAGCTAGGAGACTAGAAACTGATCATGAACACACTGGTTCTTTTTTATGGCTGAACTTTTGTTGAAACGTTTTATCTTTCCTTTCTCTAGGCAGTGCAGCTCAGGTTCTAAAGGAATGGAATATGACAGGGAAAAAGAAGGTAAGAACTTGCTCTTGAGAGTCAAAGCATTTAAATAGCTTGTCAGCTGTTTGTACTTGAATTGTAGTATTTTGGGTCAGTACTTGGCCTTTTCCATCACAGGTGACTTCATTCACACCTGTAGACAGTACTTGAAATCAAATGTGTGTACTATTTTTAATCCTGTTCTGCTGTCATTGTCTCACTAAGCCCAGTGTTCAGAGTGAATTTCTGGGACAGCACATGAGTGTACCTGGGTGTGGGAATCAGACCCTGGACAAGCACAGGACAAATCCTGACACAGCCCATGCACAGAAACACTTTTAGTAAGAAACTGTATCCTGAATAGTCACAGCCACTTACAGTGCTCAATTTACTGATTGTATTTTGGGTTTGTATTGATTTGCATTGCATGATGTCTCTGTTCTTGTGATATTTCTCCATTTAGAACAATAGGAGAAAAAGAAGCAAATCTAAACAGCACCAAGGCAATAAAGATCCTAAAAACAAGAATAGTGGACCTGAGAAGGCATCTCAAGAGCCTCAGCAAATAAATGACTGTCATATGAATGGATGCCCTAAGGACAGCTCTGGCCGTGGTTCTGCCAACCAGAAAGTGGAAACCTCTTCTCTTGAGAACAAAGGCTCTGGATTTGTAGGGTCAGCACTGGACTGTCCAGAAAGCAAAGGTCAGTTCATCTGACAGAGAGCTCCTTTCCAACTTGCAGTAGCCAAGCCTTTATTGAGATAAAGATCATGGTATTTTTATTGCCATAAAGATGATGTAGAGATGTTTTTGTGGAAAAATAATGCACATAGCTATCAAAGTCATGCTGATAGATTTATATCTGCACACTGTTCATCCTGCAATATGTTTCCTTGCCAAATGTCTTTCTTCTCCTATAGACAGCCCAGATGATGCAGAAGAATGCAGGGTTAGGAAATAGCTTGAGCGTCAAATTGTTAGCAAAATTGTTAAGTCACTCATGTGGGGTGAAGTTACTTGAGCACTGTGAGCTTGTGGCATATTACTGGATTTCTTTATTGCTTAGTCCAAACTAGTCCATTTTTTCTTTTTCTCACCTTTCCTACACAGGCTAGTCACAGTAGACCTCCAGTGGCTTTTCCTAGCAGGGCAGGGTGTGCCTTTGTGGTGTGGAAAGTCACTATGATAGCCTTTTAGTACATGCACTTAATTTCTCACAGGGTCTAGTTTAACTGGTTACCATTTCTGAAACTGGGAGGGGCAGTACACAGAAAGAGAAAGAAACTTCCTCACTGTAGTAAGTACAGAGTTGTGATTGTACCAACACCAGTGTGAACAAACTCACTGCTGTGGGGCAGAAGCTCTGTGAAAACTTTTGCCTACAAGTTCATGAAGCTCATATTGAATTGTCAGTACTGGTAGTGTTTCTTCAGCTCTTCACATTTCAGCTGTCTGACAGGCCTAGATTATTGCTGTTATTAGTATTTTCTTCCTGTGTCTTAAGACCTTTCCTTGAAATCCCATTTTCCATGGTTGCAAATGCAGCTCTCAAACACCATTTTAATGGAATGTGCCAAAGTAATGATTATCCTGAAATGAATTATCTACTGCTTTTGGATGACTTTAGTGGTGCCAGCCTCTGGTTAATTAAATGAAGGCTATGCAACCTATAGGAGCCAAACAAACTACATACCAATAAATTTTGTCCTAAAAATTTGATGCCTCACAATGGACCAGAGATACACTCCCTACTCTTGCTGGGCTCTCACTTAGCTTTGGATAAAATATGCAATAACCCAGAAAATTATGAATTTCCATATTACTAAGAGCATTTTTGCCACTTGTTTTGCAAGACATAAGTGTGGTATAAACCAGACTTCTTAGAGTGGCATTTTTTGAAATGATACATGCATGAATAAAGATATGTAGACTTAGTTGCCTATGCATGGGGGAGTGTTTTCTAGGAGATACAGAAGGCAAGAAGAATACCAATGCTGTTAGTGATTTTTTTTTATGGGTCAGTGCATTTAAATCCTGCTTTTCTCTTTGAAATAGTTAAGAGTTAGTTGTACATATAAAGGGCAAAAAGTATCTGGAAAATTTTCTTTGCTTTTGCAAGTGGCAAATGAGAAATGTCCATAGCTTTACAAATTTTTTCAGCTTAAACACATCTCTCCTGTTTCAATAAGAAGGAGGAGAGAGAGCTTTCAAAAAAAAAAAAAAGGGCAGAAAAGAAAGGAAAGGAAATAGATAATGAAACCTGAAACTTTAATATTCAAATTTCCCTTATATAGTAAATTAATTTCCTGGCAAATTTTTTAATAGAAGAAAATAATTTCTTCTTCATTTCCAGTTGCACTAATATCCTTTTCTTTGCAGTCAGTATGATAGCTACTTTCTTAGGGTCAAAAGCTAGCTATATTTATATTGTTGCATTTGTGCTGGAGTGATCAGGATCCTTCAGGGGCCAGCAGCTGTGCCCTTGCAGTTTCTGAGCAAGCCACAGAAACTCTTTCAAAGCAGTGTGAAATGTTGCAGTGAGTCAAAGTGCACCTGTTTCATATTGCTCTCTCTTGTGTTGTAATCTCCTTTGTATTGTCCTTGCCTGGCTTGTTTTGGTTCCTTTTCTATCAGGTGAATGTTACTGTAGTCATTTCATCTCTCCTTTAGAGGGCTTACAGCTCAGAAGGATCGTAGTGTGTGTTGAGAGTCTCTAATGCTTTCCACCCCATGAGGAACATGAGGTTGAAGCTTTGCCTATACAAGCTTCCACTCTATGAGATTAGGACTTCTAGACCCATAAAATTCTGGCAGGAAGGGACTTGAGGAACCAGATGGGGTGATGCAGCATTTCTCCATAGAAAATTGGAGGCTGAAACATTTGGTATCTACTTATTTCCTGCCATTATTCCATCTTCCTTTTTCTTTGACGTCTTTAGTTGCTGTTATGCTTTCTGTAAAGAAGCACAGAAAGAATATTTAGTGCTGCCTTGTCATGCTATTGCTTTTGCAGGGACCTTGGTAAAATCAGATCCTAATCTCTTCCCTACTTACTTTTCATGTAGGAAGATTTTTAATGAATCTTTCAAACTTCCTGTTTATATCTCGTGGATCATACAGCTTTTTTCTTCTTTCAACCAAAGAATCTATGAGGTTCACGTGATTTGAAAGGTATTGAATGGCAAGCTGCTGCTTGTGTGGTCATACGTGACTGTTAATGCAGTGGATGTCACACCATAGACTGGCGCTGAAATTGCAAGCCACTACATACTGAACCGTGTAACAGTTTATTTGCAGCTACTCTTAGCCAGACTTTTGACTTCTCTTGCAGATATTTGACAGAGACTTTGTTCCTATAATTTGTTATACATGTGTGTCAGCTGGTGCAAGTCTTCAGAGACTTACTGCAGACTTAATGTATTTTTAGTTGTGTTGTCTTCAGTCAAATTGGAAAGTTCAGCTGCAGCATGCAAAACTGTTGTTTGCTAGCCCATGTTGGGCATCTTTCTGCTGGGTTTCCAAGTAGCTCATGTATAGTTTTGAAAGAAAAAGAGTCAAAGTATATTGCAGAGAAAAGATAATAAAAAAGTTTAATTTAGAGTATAATTGTTGTTCTAGGTGACCTTCTTTAAGCAGAAAGCTGTCAAGTTGGTAATTGTCTTGACAGATGTACCAAAGCTGCTAATTAAATGCAGTAAAAACAATTATGCACATTAACAATGAATTTCAGATGAAATCCTAGGGACAGAACCAAAGAGCCTTTCTCTATAGGTTAGCTTCTATAGGTTAGCAGGTTTCTAATTACCTGTTAGTTATGTAGGAAGGGCAGCCTCAACTGAGATAGAAAGCCTTGATTTATGAAGAATGTTCTATTTGCATTGGGGTGAGCCAGGGTTGAACAGGTTTAGTGGCAGCTCTCTCACAGGAGAGTTCCTGACTCTGTGCGAGACTGATGTCGGCATCAAACCTTTGATGTTCAGAGTGTGCATTACTGGTGTTCCTTGCTTTCACAAATTCACAGGTTTCTTTCACTTCTTTCACTACTTTCTTACATACTGTTTTATGCAAGACACCTTTTTGTTTTCAGACTCAGCCTTTTAAAGCCATTAAAAGCTGATTTAAAATGTGAGCGCTGATGTTCCTCCTTGTTTCTCTGGTATTATATGATTGCAAGTAAACATACCAAGATGTGCTTTCCACCTGTGTTAATGGCCAGCCAGGGCAAAAAGAAGTCACTAGCTGGTATGCTGCACCTGTCCATGTGATAGCCCTCAATCCCAGCAGTGTTTATTCCAATCCATGGGCCATAATCCAGTTATTAATCTGGCAAGTCCCTTTTCTTCATACACCACACATCATCAGTTGAATAAAGTGATGCATAAAAAGCATCTTCAGAATGAAGAATCATCCATTCATCAAAGTGAGTACAAAAATTATAAAAATGAGTCAACACACAAATCACTTTCTATGCTTGTTTTCTTAACTAAAATTCACAGTGGCAGTAAAGCTGGCCTTGCCTGTCAGTTTTCACAGTCATGCTTTGGCTGCTTGTTCCTCTGTTATGATGCTGCTATCTTGAATCCTTTTGGAGTTTTGGAAAGAGGAAACCAGGTAGTCTTGTGCCAGACAGACAGACTCAGGCATTGTTATCTTACCCCTCTGAAGCTGTTGAATCCAGGAGCCTAATCTTTGACATACTTTCATTTCCTGCTTGGTTCCTTTTAGCAGCAGCTTTTGATAGAAATCTGTAGTCAGGCAAGGTAAGCATTTCAGGGAGGAATGTTTAATCAGTGCTTTTAAAATGCTGAAAAAATTAGGAACATTTTTTTGTGTGCTATATATACACGTATATGGGCAATTACTGTAATTGGTAGCATGCTTTTTATGTTAAGAGGTATTTTCCCTATTGGCTTGAGAGAGTTGAGCTTTTTATTGAGGTTTTTCTTTTATTCACTGCTGAAACAAGGAAGTGTTCCAATTAGTGTTTAATTACCAAAACAATTTCATTTGTTGTCATAGCTCTCTGAGGTTCTGTAGGATGTGTGCCAGGAGAGCACCATAAAGTCATTCTGACTTAACAGTAAAGCTTCATACCCTTCTTATCTTACAGCTCCCTGTTTTCTTCCTTAATGCTTTCTTGCAGACAGAGAACGAGAGCGCCAGAGAGTATCTGTGGAATTAAACCCAAAGACTGTGAATGGAGTAGAACAGCATGAGCCCCTTCAGTCATCAGTTCAACTCCAGTGTAACCTAGGCAGGCCAAAGTCAAAATCTTCCTCAGTTAAATCACCCAATGCGTCAACCCAACTTGAAACAAAGACAGATGATTCAGTCAAAAAAAGAGGTAAATTGGGTCTCTGGTTGCTGTGTTCTGAGGTCAAAAAACAGCTGAGGCCTCTAGGAAAAATACTCTGAATTCGCATAAGTTAGAAAGTGATGTGTTGGAAAGTACAAGAGCAGAATTATAACAAAATTAATAAAATAATTTATGGTCTATTTAACATATTAAACTGAATAATTTGAACTAATAATGCCTTTCTAATATTTATTTGATTTGGGGGATGCATTTTAGCAACATGTTTAGAAAATGAAGAGCACTAGGGAGGGACTGTGGAAAAGTTGGATTTATGGACTTCAGTAGAACAACCACTTCATTCTAATCTGGGCAAATATGTTGAACTATTCCTGGTGCCTCATTCAGGAAAACTAAAACCAACTTTCTGACTACCGTGCAATTTTTGTTTTCTATTTTAGGGCCAAACATTGAAAAGTCAGTAAAAGACTTGCAGCGTTGCACTGTTTCTCTAACCAGATACCGTGTGATGATCAAAGAGGAAGTGGATAATTCAGTGAAGAAGATCAAAGCTGCTTTTGCAGAATTACACAGCTGGTAGGTAAATTAGCTGCAGAGATCCATCAGCTCCACTTAGAAAAGGGACTAATTAAGCCACTGGCATTAGTGGGGAGGGGTCACTTACACCCTCTTTGTTTGCAGCATTTGGTTTCATTAAAAAAAAAACATGGTGCCATTCAGTAATGACACTCCCCACTAGCCAGGAAGTAATATATGCATGTGTTGTATACATACATGAAGTTCTTTGAAAAAAACTCAGTTTTTTTTACTTCTAAATTATCCATCTTGACCTAATTCTTTCGTATCAGATTCAGTGGTAACATATATGAGCAAATGAAAGCTGTTCTAAATATCTTGTCTGGGATTTTCTGAAGTCTCTTTCACCTTTAAACCTCTTCTTTCTACTGAATCTTTGATCTTATCCCCTTTGGCAGACAGTCCTTTACTGTCTCTTCATGTCCCATCATCTTTGCTTCTTATCCTACCATTGTTCTCTTAACTTTCCCTCATAGTTCCTTCTAAGTTTCCCATCCATCGTTTAATTTCCAATTTGCATCTCTAGTTCATTCTTTTTCCTTATTTTTTTATGTCTTTAATCTATTTTTTCCATTGTAATTTTGATTACTGCTGATCTTCAGCATGTATACCTATGCCCTTTCAAAACTTACAGCAGAAATAATTGCTGTAGTAGCAAGTTGCATATTTGGTATATTGTTGTCATAGAAAAGTATTTACTGCTTTGATTTTCACTTGGCCTTGGTTAAGCCTAGATGTCATATAAAACCTATGCATTAGACAGTGTTAAAGTAAATAGAAGAAATCATGTTAAAATGTACAATACTTGGTTACAAATCTTTAATTCATTCACAGTATTTTTCAGTAGTTTTATGAGTGTGTAGTATAAAAGAGCAGTAGTATTGGCAGGATTTTGTTAACTTTGGACTTCAGTGTTATATTGTCTTCAAAGATTCATCTAAAGTAACTTTAGGGCCATTGGAGCTCTACTTCTGTATGGGCAGAAAATCCAAGTGCTACTGAGCTGATTTTGGGGAAGATTCTAGTTCACTGAGCCCCCAGTGTACTTTCCTATATAGCAGGAAGAGCTGTGTTTCTGTCTCTCCAGTGAATATGAGCTGTGATCACCCACTGTACTAAATTTGGTAATGTTAGAATTGTTCTGGAGCCATTACAGTGAGGTTTGCTTATGACCTTAAATGTAGTAATAAGATTAGGATGGAAAAATTGAGCAGAGTTCATCAACTCCTTGCATATTTTTTCATTAGTTCTCAGAGGGGACCTTTTCTCAGAGAAAACTATAGTTGAATCTGTAGTTGCTGTGTAGTTCCCTCACTTTATTTATTTTTGGCAGCAGTGTTAAAAATACCTTATGTCTCACCTTGGCTGCATGCAGTCACAGGCAGTTCAGTCTTTAAGCAGTTATCACTCTGGTCTTGGAACAGACTTAGAATTCTGTCATATCTAAAAGTGCAGGGAGGTAGTAAGTTCAGAACTGAAATTCTTCATTTTTCATGTATTCATACTTTTAATTTGAAAAACAGTGAAGTGTATTGCCTAATACTAAAATACCCCAAAAGAATTTGTAAATGCAAGTACTTAAAAGGATGAAAATAGCCTGGAAAACTTTTCAATAGGCTTCATTTCATTTTGCCTCCTACCAGCTTCAGTGCCTAAAAATTGTTGAAGTGGAGTCTGCTGGAAGCTCCAGAATGTAACAGATCTGTGGTCTGAATATTTGTGCCTCAGCGTAACACTGCAATGAGGACAGTACAATGTCAGAAGATGTTTATGGAAATCTCAGTGCTGGCTGTGTTGCTTTTGGCAGCTCTTAAGTCTTAGGTTTTTCTTCAAATGAATGAAGGGGATTTTTTTGTTTGAATAGTAAACTGCCTGACTTAACACCTTCTTTGCTAAAATTAAAGAGAGTTTTGTGATATTTCATATGGTCTTCTGGCCTAAACTTTGAGAAAGATGGGCACAGCTGTTTTAATACCTTGTTTCCAAAAAGTCCCTGACAACTGCTGTAGATTTACTGGATTTGGGTGGAAATCATCTGAAGCAGTGATACATACAGCTTCAGACCTCATACAAGGATCTCATTGTATTCCTGAGCTGCATGGTTTAGTGTGTGTTACTTGCATGGGAGTTTCCTTGCTCCAGAATTGAACAAAACATCCCCAGTGCTAGCAGGAGGATAAGGTTTTAAGTGAGTATATTTATTACCCTCCTTTGGCATGGAGTTTCACTGTGACACAGTCAACTTGTCTGTCATGGGAAAATTAAGGAATTCAGCTGAACTGTTGCTCTCAAAATGCTATGGAGTGACCAAAGCAAGGGCATGATGTCAGGTGTCCATTGTGATTCCAAAGCTTTTTCCAAGTTCCTTTCCCAGTTCCTGCTGGAGTGCAGGCTGGTTGGGATGGACAGCAGGTACAACAGCCACCAAGTGCTCTCTGTGTTCTGCCAGGAATACTGGAATGAGCCCAGTACTGTAACCCCTTCCTGTTACACACAGTTGTCACCACCTAGGGGGTTTTAGCGAAGCTAGATGAAGTCAGCTTTTATCTTGCAGCTGAATGCTGAAACACACACTAATTTGTCTCTTTTGTGTTTATTTTTTTTTTCCTTTGATAGTAGGATATAAGATCACTATGGTGTCCTTTTTTGCTATCAAGGTCAGAATGAAAACTGCATTGCAAGAGGTGGTAGTATTTTCAATTTTGTGATGATGTGTTTTGGTTTTTAAAAATCTTTCCATTGTTTTACCAATGACAGAAAGAATGAAGATTGCAAAGATAATATCATGTATCTTCCTCCTACTTCCAGAGACTAAATGAAACCATTATTATGGAGTTAAATTAATAGCACATGTGGACTAAGATGTCCTGAAAGCTTCAGCAGTAACATTCACAAGAACTTCTTTTAACTGCAGAAACTTTTGAGTGATAGCTGCCAGTGAAGATCCATGTTTCTCTCTGGCTCAGTATTTCACAGCTTGAAAGTTACTCCTGAACATGTACTATGCTATTTAAGAAGTCACCTATCTGGCAAAACAGTGGATACCCTCCCACAATCTGAAAAACAGTGCTAGGGAACAGATGTGCCATGAACCCCTGTAAAAGCTTGGGGGAAAATGCAATGCTTACCTTGGTTTTTACTTTATAGTAAAATGGGGCAAATAACAATCCCAGAAAGATGTTTATTTAAAACCATTGCAATGGGCTCACTTCCTCTTCCTTAAAGAGCCTCACTAAAGTTTCTGCTAATTGGAGTAATTCTCTGTGTGCTCAGAAGAAGTGATAACAGCTTGCATTTATTCAGTTCTTTTCATGCCAGAAGACACTATAGCATTTTACTAGCTATGGGCTGGACCAGGCAGGGCACTTTGCCCCACAAGAAGCCTTTAGCAGTCTCGTGTGGATTGTGCTCCTGCTGTGATCCAGCGCTCTGGTCACCCCTACTCTAGCTGGGCTTTCTGTGACATTGCTTTCCCAAGGTTATGAGAGGACTCAGCAAAGCAAACTGAAGGGCAGTCTTCCTTAGGAGAAGAATCTTGATAGTACTCCTTGATCCAGTAATTCTCCTCATTGCATTCAGCTTTGGTGTGTGGTTTTCAGGAATGCCTTTGTGTGAGAGCATAAGGTGCTCCCCTTACTACTTCAATATAAAATATATCAGTGTAGCCATATCCCACAGTAGTGTAGAGCATAGAAAAGAAGGTTACCAAATAGTCCTTAAGTTGCAGGGGAAGTCTAAAAAACCTAATGAGCTCTCCTCTCACTAGAGTGCACTTCGATTATTTGTTGCCAGGCTTAAAATCTACAGGCATTAACTGTGTTCTCCCTTCTTTTCCATCAAGAGACTGAATAACCATCCTGGGCATAAAAGGAGAGCCCCAGGAAATCTGAGTGAAATGTGTCGAGCACAAAAGGAGCCACAGTTCCCTGTAACACCTCTTGCCAGAAAATAATTTTCACATATTGGGCATTCATACAGTCATATGGAAAACTAAAAGGAAACATCTGCTACTTGCCCATATGGTCTGCTGCCAGCCACAAATAGTCTGTAGAAAGCAGTAAGAACCAGGTTTAATTACACTGCATGTAGAACTGAAGCACATA
Organism: Erithacus rubecula; assembly: GCF_903797595.1. Lineage (NCBI taxonomy): Eukaryota > Metazoa > Chordata > Aves > Passeriformes > Muscicapidae > Erithacus > Erithacus rubecula. The sequence goes on from NC_136659.1 coordinate 10,995,025, forward strand.
AATACAAGCTTCTCTACTCTTTTCTAACATGTTGGTATGTCCAGAGCTGCATAAAGAGCTTGAAAACCAACACAACTGAGTTTTTGGAGTGAAGAAAAAGCAGTTGAAAGGTTTACCATAGGCTAGATAAAAAAATCATTCTGACGCAATGCTGGGAAGATGGAGTTTGGCAATACTGACAATTTTAAAATAAAATAGATTCAGGGTAAGAGTTAGAAAACATGTGCTATATGTTTGGGGAAAATTAAGCAGTTTTTGTATTGTTTTCTAAGCCAAAGCAGAGGAGTGGTTGAATGGGGGAAGAAGTAACCTAAAATAACAGAATTATGTCTGTACTTGCATAGTTGTGTCTGCACTGACTCAGTGTGGGGTACTGAGCAGTGGTGCCAGTGCTCACAGTTGCAGAACAGTGAGAACACAGTTGCCCCTTCCTGGGACCCCTACTTGACAAACTGTAAGGATGGTTTTCTGTCACCTGTAGCCCAGAGTCAGTGGTACCCGATAAGAGCTGTCTGTTTGTGCTGTGCTGGTTTAGAGATGAGCAGGTGTCTGGGAAGGCCAGGACTAGTATTGCTTTACACTGAACAGAGTTCTGTGCTGTTTTTCTCTCCATTTCCAGGCAGTTCTTACGAGGTTTCTGTCTGTCCAACAGCTGACCTTTGGTAGTCCTTATGCTTCTAAAGTCCAGGTTTTCAAATCCTCCTGCAGTTTGTTGTGATGTTTGTTTGCCCATCAGTCACGCGATCCAGTCCTTAACCTTGTCAGCACAGAGAAGATAAAAATAATCTCCTTGCATCCAGGTTTCCTTGGCCCTGCTGGGTTTTCAGGTGCCTTCAAAGATCAGTGCTTTGACCAAGGCTCCTGGGCCCTGGCTCTGCTGCCTGGGCAGTCTGGGAGAATCTGATCCAACAGCTCTGGCCCCAGGCTGGACACCTGCCTGGAGAGAGGCTTGTGCTGGCACTTTCCTCAGGACCTCGAGCAGGCTGGGATCACTCTTGCTGTGCATTAGTGGAGGGAACAGATAGAGTTGATGGAACTGGGGGGAGTTTCAATGAGATACATGTCCCCTTTCTGACTCCTTTGTCTTCTACAATTACTTCGTCACGGTATTCTTTCAACAAGTTGGTGAAGCTAAAGAGGTGAGATGCAAAGGTGGATTACATTTCTTAGCTGTTGGCTGTATTTTATGGTGCTGTCTCCCCTCTTCCCTCCCAGTCATTCATAGGTGTGTTTTCATCCTCAGTAAGACACAGAGCACACAGGTTTTGAGGCCATGCAGGTAGACTCTTGATTTTGTGCGCGTCATTGTGGATGAAAAGCGAATATCTCCTTTCTCATCTCACTGTTGTCAGACTAGTGAGAAATCTAGCTTACTAAACACCAAAAGAGAACAATTATCTTGAAAAATTTAAACCGATATTACACCAAAAAGCCAGACCTTTCTTTGAGGCCATTTCCCAATGTGCTTTTGGGAAAGCTACCTCTTTTCTGTAGCTGGAGCTCAACAGCTGTCTTCTTCTTGCTGGAGTGTGTTTAGGCTAAAATATATAAGATAAGTAAGGTATTCAAATACCTCAGGAATTACATCAGAACTGAAACTCAAATAGGAAAGAAATACTTTGCAAGTTTGTGTAAAAATATGCAGGATGCTAACTGGTCATGGTGCAACTCATACTCACCATTGTTAAAACTGGCAAATTGTGAGACAATGCCTTAATTTCTAAAAAAACTAAAACGTAAAAATGTTATTTCAGGCAAAGATTTTCTATGTCAGTTTTTAGCTTAAACTGACATTTTCTATGTCAGTTTTTGTGATGAGGCAATAAATTTGTAATTGTTTGTAAAGAGAGCTTAAGAGAAAATTGCAAATAGACCTTTAATTATGTGCATTTACCAGATCACACTGTGCTGGCTGGCTGCTAAAGAGAACAATGTTAGTGAAGGTAGATGAAAAATTACACAAAATGAACTTGAATAACTAAAAGCCTTTTGACATTTTCAGTCCTACTAGATTGTGCTCTGCAGAGGGAAGGATTTCAGTGAAATTGATTTATGCCATCTTTTGTTTTTCTTCTTATTGTCAAGCTGTATTAGTGATCAGAATGAAAATTCATGTAATCTGGTTTGCTATGTAAACATTGTGCATATGCTAATATGGTGATCAGATGACCTTCCAACATTGTGAACATATTTAAATAATATTGAACTAATAATGGAAGAATATAATCTACTGGATCGTTGAGAAATATGTCATGTACCATCTCTAGGTATCTTCTACGATATATATATTTCCTAATAATATAGAGAAAACTTAAAGTATCATTTCTACAATTACAAAATTGCATGGCTAGTCAGTAATCCTATAACACTTGTAGTCACCTAGTACAGGTGATTGAGCTTTATATTTACATTCTCATCACATCATTCTAACTTTTTGTGCCAAAAATTTGACAGGGACAGTTCTAGTTTTTGGATTGATGTGCAGGATTCTTTTGTGAAATACACAATTGGATTAGAGATTCTTATCAGTTGTTTTTTCACACTGCCTGTGGGTCAAGTATGTTCATGCTGGAAGGGAAATATGTGCAAGAAAAAAAAGTGTACTACTTCAAGACTAATGCAGAGCTTATCAGGACCATCTCCTGAATTTGCATGTAACCTCAGCTCAAATAGAGCAGAGACAGTAATAGTACTAACATCCCTCAAACTTGCTTGGGCTTGTCAGCAGCTTGTCAATCAGTACAGCTTCAAGGAGCTACTGGGGTCTGTTCCAAAGTGTTGACAGAGCAACTTCACTGGAGTATTTTGTATTTTTTTGTTGATGCCTAAACTGTCAGACTCCAACAGTATTTCACTCCTCTAACTCCCTTCCTCATGAAAAAAGGGTTGAAATTGTGCCTCAGTGTTCAGCAGCTCTCCAGCTGAACCAGCCCCTAGAGGATGCCCAGGAAAAAATAGTCCTTCCCCCTTCTAGATGCAGTTATTCAGGATGTCACAGCTGACCATGTCTTTCTCAGTGTCCAGAACAACAATCATTCTCCAACCGTGCACAAAGCTGGTTCAGGGGAGAGTAAAGCTTATTAAATATCCCAAGGAGAAAATTGGCATTTTGAGGGGTTTAACAGAGTTGTGAAAGGACTCATTTGAATTATGCTTAACAGTAACCTCTATGCCATGCAGATGGGACTTACCTTTGTGAGCTGTGTCAGCATGTTTGTCTCCATGTTTGTCAGCTTGGTCTTTTTGTTTCCCCATCTCTTCAGGCACACAAAAGGTTTGTCATAATGTCTAGAAGAGGCAGAAGGAAAAAGAAAATTCTGGTCATCTGGAAACCTTGTGATTCTCATCAGTAAAGCTATAAATCAGCCAGCCTGGCAATCTGAAGCATCTTTTCTCAAGAGGCACTAATAACTTTAATCATTTTAGTGGGATTTGGAGGTATTGCAGCTGACTGAAAATATCATTTCTTTAGCACTGTGCAAATACTAGATTTTGTGTTGTAAACTAGAGGAAGATTAATTTGTTTCCACTAATGTCAGAACAAATTCAGAATTTGTTCTGAGTATGAAACTGTGAAATGAGGCAGCTGTCAGCATAATTTGCCCCTATCACTGCTGTGCCAGCAGCTCATTGTAGTTTGGCATTTGCAGCTCTTCTTTCCATTGTGCGCTAGTGTGAATCCTGCCAGCCTCTGTAGGGCCAAGGCATGAGTACTGTTCATTTGCCCAGGAATAAGGCACTTATGTTCTTGCCTTCAAAATCATTTCAGCAAAATGATTCCTAGAGAGCTGCTGTCTCTCCTGCTGCATCTCATATCTCTACAGCATGAGCACTGGCTGTGTCTCATTTGCCTGCCCTCTGTGTTAAGCCTCTGCTTTGCCATGTCCTCTGAACAAATTGTCTCCTTCCTGAGCCCCACTTCAAAATTTCACCTGGATATTAATCTCAAACAGTGCTGAATGCTGTGCTCCAAACTGCAGATACTGATATGGTGCTGATAGCTCAAGTTTGGTACCCAAGTCCTGATCAGTCCTTTCAGGAGACAGGTGTGAAGGGAGACAGAAAAGAAAGATAGTAATGTTATTCTGTTTTTTTCTGTATCAATAGTCATAGAGATAAGGCTCACTTGATTCAGATCTGTCTTGAGTCTGATCAGTGAAGGGGAGAATTGAGTCACAGTGTTTGGTCTACTGAAGCAGGGAAACCTGTGAACTGATGATTAGGGCATGAATTCAGGTACATTCAAAGAAGGAAGTGGTTCTGAGTTAGTTGTTTGTCACCACAGTCTCAAATAGTATGTGGGAGTATATTCAGGCATTGATACTGATATTCAAGGTAAGGAAAAGGCATGGCTTTAGTCATGCCTTTCAGAGTTTTAGTGCTCAGAGTAATCAGAAAAAATTGACAAGATAATGAACTCTTGAGAACATCAGCTAAAGTAGTAGGTGCATGATTTTAAGCCCATATCCAAATATCTATAGAAAACCCAAGAGAAACAACATAACTGGAGAGGAAGGAATTAGCAGAGTGTTTTCCTTTAGGTGTCTTTAGATCTGAAATGCATTCTTTGCCTTGCTCTGCTAGAGCTCAAATCTGGTCGTACCTGAGTGTGCAGAAAGTTCCTGTAGCACTCAGTATCCAGTTCTCCACAGCACACCAATGGCTGCAGGCTGTGCACTGGACTGTACCAGCTTGATACAACATTTTAGTGCCACATGGGCACTAAGAAGCATGAAAAGAAAACGCCTTCCTGGGAGGTATTGCTGCGCTGAGATTCGAGCAGTTCTCAGTAACGCTTTTGCTGTGGTCTAATCACAATCACTGTATTAAGGCTGAGTAGGGCATTTTTCCAGCAAATACATTAAAAATGGTTGAACTCCTAAGTTACAGAGCTGTTCAGTTTGACTCTCAGACCTTTGTGTGGAAACAGTGGGATACTAGCAGGAATGAGAAACTAGAATTAATCCATTGATTTTTCCACACTCTTCCTGTCCTTTCTCCTTCTATATGTTAGCATTAAGTTTTCTCTTGTACTTGTCATCTGTCTTTTTCTTTACCCAGGCCAGGGTTTTTTTCCCAGTTTTCTGTCTGTTATTTTCATTTGTTTGTAATTTCGATAAATCCTTGTTGGAAGCAGTGTTACTGTGTTTTGCATTTGCTGGTGCTGGTTGGCCTATGACATTTCTAAAGGAATATGAACTTTTCCCATATATGACACATGGCAGTTTATGCTTTCCAAGCTGAGAAATGTAGTTGTACACTTCCAGATGAAAATTGGTATGTTCCTTTCCTTTAGCCAAGAGAGAGAGAGTACATGTCCTCTGCTGATATAAATTAGTACAGCTGCATTGTCTTCAGGGAAGGAAAACTTTTTCAAGGTCTGGCTGCTAAAGAAAGTTTCTTACATGGACAAAGGCACCAAACAGGTTTTTCTCTTGTGTTATTCTTTTTCCAGTGTTAGTTTATGGCTAGAAAGGAAGTACTCAGGTGATTGTTCTTTAAATCATCAATCCTCTTCTCTACTGCCATGACATCCAAATATTTTCTTGAAATGTTCATCAGAGACCAAAACGAAACATTAGGAGTGGAGAACTGTGTATTAACAGACAAGATTTGACTATAAAATATGATAAATATAGGACTGGTATTGGTCTTGCTTTCATTTTGGTATTAGAAGTGTTTTTATTTGGCATGAAAATAAAATGTTAGGTACCACCAGTTTACTAAGCATCTGTTGTTAGAGTGCAGAGAGGACAATCCTGGAATGAGCTGCACTAAAACATTCCTCTGACGAGTTCTGCTGTTGTGACCTTATTGCTTGAATATGTTTTCCAGCCAAAAATTTTTTTTGTGTAACCTGTATAGTGCACTAGGGTGGCACTTTGATAAAAGAGATGGAAAAAGCAAAGATCTGCAGTTCTTTTAATTTGAGAGTAGTAAAGAAAACTAGATTATCTTTGTGGAGGATAGAAATAGGTAAGAACTTAAAAGCTCGTTTCAGCTACCTGTTGTGAAAGTCAAGGAAGTTTATTAAACCGTGTAGTTACAAAAGCTAATTGAAAATAGATTTATTCTGAGAAGCTATGACTATTTAGATTAGCAAGCTGGAATCATCACCTGCTTATTTGGCATTCAAGCTTAATGCTTATGCCTGGAGAATACTGAGTGCCAACTGGAATAAGCATGTCCTTCCATTATCAGAGCCTGCCTCTTAACTGATTTGCTCTACCATAAAAAAGCCCTGCTGTTTTATTTCCTCTGCTGTGTAGGTCACACTAAATTGATCTGGCAGGCTGGAACAGTAATTTGAGTTGTGTTTCTATGTATGAAACAAAAAAAAATCTGTTACACTGCAATTGTGTTGTCTTGCTGAAACCTTTGCCATCAGCCAACCTGCTTCTGTCCCTCTTGTTGGCTACTGGGAGGCAGTGTAAAAGTCTTCTCCTGTTCAGGGGGCATGGTAGACTGGGAAAACTCAAGGACAGAAGACTGCAGAGTTGCTGTTGCAAACCTCCTGTGTGAGGTTGGTATGGAGATTTCAAGGGAGGATGAATGGCACCTTGAGCATGTTGTAGCTGGTAAATGTTTGGTTGTCAGCTGTGTGTTTGCCATGTGTTCCACGCTGCCTGTTCACCAATCTTTACCTGTTTCAGTTATGGACCTTCTCTCTTTTAAGTCTTCTGTCTCTCTTTACTGCCCACTGAACTCTGGAGGATCTTCCCTTTCTTGCTAAGGATGTTCTAGGCAAATGTTTTGGGTTTAAGTTTTCTGTAATGTCTTCACTGGGTACAAAAGCTAATGTTTAAGGATGATTTTACTTACAGGATTGAGAGCTACACTCTTCCCTTGAATGTGTGCCTAGATGTACTCCTGGTGTTTGACCTACTTTTTGCAATTTTTCCCCCCAGCTGCTTGAGTTCACTCACTTATGCAAACACAAACATTAACATTGGTGGTGTTCATTAAATGTGATTTTAACATTAGGAATAATCTAGTAAGGGGAGAACAGGATGGCCCACCAGAGCACTGTTCCCTGGAGAGCATTCCACAGAGATGTTATTTCACTGGACAATGTTACTGCTTTCATTATGTGACCAATTTACCACATATCCTGTCTGCTCTCAGCAGACCCACCTAGTCTGATAAGCTTATAAGCACTGTCAGGAATTGCACACCAGGCATTTGTAAAAGGAGAGGCACACAATTCCTTTAGGAAGGCCAGGTAAAAGTGGAACAACTCCTTCCCAGTCCTGGTATCAACAGGGGGCAAGGAAGTTGACTTCTGTTATGGAGATACTTTAATGTTTCTTTACATGACAAACCATTTTCTTGTTTTCCCTGACTTATTTTGCAAAAATATCTCTGAGGAAGAAATGGAACTCTTTCCACACATCTTTAATTTTGTTTCATTCTTAGTTTTGTGCCAGGACTTCAGCTATATTAATCTGGGTAGCAGCAGTGGTGTATCTGGTGTAATTAGGAACCAGACTGTTTAGTCATTTGAGGATTGCTGTGCTGAATCAGACTGATTTCCACATCTGTGCAGATACGTGGGAGGGCCAGTGAGATGTTTGTGTAAAGCAGCACACACACTCTTTATCACTAATTTTTTGTAGCTGGCTACCCTAGGTATTTGTTCAGCTTCCATTTTTTAAGTATTACTCATTTCAAAACTGCCCATTGTTAATATCTGAAGTCTGTGTGTAGCTAGAGCTTTTGATTTTGATGGAGTTCTAGCATGAATTAAATAAGGATTTTTTCTTTCTTTTTTTTTCTTTTGTAGCATCGTAGACAAAGAAGTGTCATTAATGGCAGAAATCGATAAAGTTAAAGAAGAAGCCAGTAAGTAAAAAAAATACACAGGGGAATTTTGGAATACTGTTGAAACAGTTGTTTTATTTGGCAGAAAATTACACTATCCATAAATTTGGTTTGTAGCATTCCATCATCTTTCACTCTATATTTATACCCATATACAGCTTTGATGTGCCAGTCTCTATGAGGGTTATGCATCAAAATTTCAGAATTATGAAATTATGGTAAACCAAGAGGTGGTATGGAGTTAAATTTAAATTATTTACTCCTTCTGCTTATCTGTCAGAGCTTTCTGACCACTCTCTTTTTTTTTTCACCCTCATTTCTATGGTTATTCAATTGCTTTGTTTCCATTTGTCAATTCACTATTTGCTTATCTTACCTACATAAGTTAGAATACTGGAATAAGGGAGTAGGTTATTGTGTTGCCTTGCATAGCTTTAAGGGATAGAGATCAAGCTTATGAATTAGAACAATTTTAAAAATCAAAAAACAGATGCTTACTGCAGTCTGTTTTCTTAATAATCTTTGGGAGTTGATATGATTCCAGGCTTTCATGTTGTCTCTGGTTTTTGCATTTTCATGTATATATATTCTGGTTTGGGGTGGGAAAAAGCAATATGAGCCTTGTATTAGGATACCACAGTGTCTATCTTACACTCCATTCAAGATACAGTGTTTGTATTTACCCCCAGGAAATACAGTGGGATGTGTTTCAGTAGAGAATGCTAAGCAAGAAATTGAAGAGTAACTAAAGCATGGTTAGAATGATACTTTTCCTGGCAGATGAAAATATCCTTGCTATGAATGCATACAGTCCTTTCATTGATTTGTGAATGTAAGGTCTTTTCAAGCAGGATCACAAATATATTTTACATTCTTGAATGCTTCACCTGCATTTAGAATTCACTTACTTTACAAAAGTATACTAATTGAATTTCTGTTGAAAAAAATGCTATAAATTCTCTGTTGCCGTCCAAGTCTCTTGCAGTTGTGTATGTGTAGAAACTAGAAGGTATGAAGCTACAACAGCAAAGATTTGCAAAGTTTGTGTTTTGAGTTTTATTTGCTAATTTTCTAGGAATAACATGAAAGAGATGTGAATTTGGAGCTTTGTGTTATTCTGGGAAGGACTTTTGTAGGGATATATATCAGCAGGTTTCGTTTACCTGCAGATACCATGTAGCCATAATCAGCTACACAGCATGCAGTCATTCCCAGGAAAAACAGTGGTAGAATTCCCACTGATCAGCCAACACAGGTTTAAGCCCTAACTGCACAAACAAAGCCACATTTTGGAAATCCACTGTCCAAAGCTGATGGTATTATAGTGCCCCTTCATTAATCTTACCCAGTTATTGGAATTTTTGTAGAAAGTAAACCTAATACCAGCATGCAAAGTGCTGCATTTGCACATGACATATTCTGTTTCCCTGTTCTCCTGCTAACTCCATGCATGACAGTGGATGGCCCTGTACCTGTCTGCAGCAGTGTGCTTTCTGCTGTCTCTGTAGGCTGCTGTAGGCTGTAAAGACTGTGATTGTTACTATTTTACATTTAGATATTGTTTCCTGTTGCCAAAAGTACTGATCCCATCACCAGTTAATCAGTTGTTGCTTTTACACTGAGTCACCATTTAGGTAGTACTTCGCATATATTTCCACCAAAATTGTAATATTGTATTATCTTGTGTAGAAGTAGACCATTGCTTCATGACTGATGATTAATCTTTCCCTATAAGAATATAACTACTCATCCCTTCCTTACACAAAATATACAAGACAGGCAGTAATAAAAACTTAGTATTTTTTTAATAAAGACTGTTGGCCTTCAATGCTGGTTTGAAATGGCAAATATGTGTATTCCATATGTGAAAGCAAAATTGTGATAACATAAACACTATATGAACAAGTTTTTTTCAGAGGAAGTGAAATTCCTCTGTATAAATCAAATACAGCCTGTCTTCAGAAACAGGCTGGTGACTCAATGTAATGCTTCTTTCCATGTCTCTGGAAGGCTCCCTGTTTTTTTGCTTCAAAAGAAAGCACTGGAAAACTCAAAACATGTCTTTGCCCCTGTTTGTTTGAAGCTTGGTTTAACTTTGATTTTCTGACAGCTGTCCCATTTTCAGATCTTTCTCAAAATCAGGCAGTTCAGTGAAATACAGTGATCAGCTTAATTTGTGCAAATACTATATTGGAAGTCCAGTTGAAGTTAGTGGTCCATGTGTTTGTCTCACACGGGAATGTACCATGGTAATGCCCAAAGACTAATAAATTACAGAGCAATTTACCTTCCTAGCATTAATGACTGACTATTGGTATTTGGCAGTGGAAATCCTGACTGCTCGGCAGAAGAAAGCAGAGGAGCTGAAGAGACTGGCAGACCTAGCCAGTCAGATGGCTGAAGCACAACTCTCTGAACTCAGGGCTGAAATTAAGGTCAGGCATTCACTTCTGCTTGAGTATTTTAGCCATTTGCAGAAATGCCAAGGAAGAGTTGTCACATTAACATGCCTAGGCTTTTCATTCCTGCTATGGGCTGAGGGGTAAATAGCTTTCCAAGGGGAAAGTGTATCTTCTTAAAGCTTTGTAGCACCTCTGAGCAATGTACAGATGTTACCAGAGAAGATTCAGCAAGTAAACCTGATAGCTTCAGGATCAGTGATCAAACATACATTGTCTGCTGAAATGATCCACTTCTCAAGTGTGGGAGTGATCCACCCATCAGTGGGCTGTGAGACAAAATTTGGTAATGATGGGAAAATACTTTGTTCTGCACAGAGGTCTTGTGAACAGGACAGGGTCAAGAATTTGTGGAGCCTTAAAGTGAACTTAAGTATTGGTTGGTTCTTTTCCCACCCATACAGTCTTTTGCTCAGAATGTAAGTTACTGTTAACATGTCTGTTTTTGCAGCACTTTGTGAGTGAACGGAAATACGATGAGGAGCTGGGCAGGTCTGCCCGATTTTCCTGTGATACAGAGCAGCTGAAGACCCAGATTCAGCTCTGTGGAGAAAGTAAGTGCTGATGATCCCTCTCACTGAGTTTCTCAGAGCAATCATACCTGTTCAGCAGAGCTGACAGCACATGTGTTGCCAATGTGTGAGTGCAGCAAGCCCAGTTGAGTTGTGTCTCTGGATGCAGCAGGACTGCTGGACACACACGAGTCAACTTTACAGTTTGCAGCAGGTTAGACTCACTGTGCCTGGGCTGCACACTCCATCTTTGTCAGAGATTTCTGGATCACTTGAAGTTTTCAATCTAAACAGGATCCCAACTCTAGGGAATACACAGATTCAGTAATGTATAAATAAATAGTAAATTAGGAGATTTTGTGTGTGAGCATAATGTAATGAGACCAGTTCAGATCTCTCCTGCTAAGAACTCCCCAGCTTTGTCACAGTATTCATTGGTTTTTCAGGAGCTATCCAGAGTCCCAAATCATAGAATCACTAAGGCTGGAAAAGACTGATCCCATCTTGCTACAGCCTTCTCTTAGGTACTTGTAGAGAGCAGTAAGGTCTTCCCTCAGCTTCTTTTTCTACAGGCTCCTGTTTCTGAGTAATCTGCCCTTCTGCTTGGAAATTCAGGTTCACATTTTTTGCTTCAAGAGCCTATTTCTCATCTCTGTCATGCTTTTTCTTCCCCTAAAACAAAGTCAATGATATAAGGCTTTGCCCTGTATGTTTGTTACCCTGTCCTATGGTATTCCATTCAGGAGAAACCTGAACAAGTGCATCTTGGAAGGAAAATAATAAATGTTTTCAAGTAGTTCCTAAAAAGACAAAACAGAGAAAGCACTACACAGTCTGCCAATACAAGCTTCTGACTGCACAGCTAAAGAACTGACTGCTTGAAGGCATAAGCAGTTTAACTCATTGGACCATAAGAACTAGTTTTGCAGAACACTTTGAAGCTCCATCTAATCCCATATCCTGTCTCTCAATGAAACCAACCCAGGATGTTTCAGAGGAAGGCATAAACTTCCCAGTAATGCATCTAATTGTTTGCAGTCACCTCATAGACCCTATCTAATACCCTGAAGCATTAGAGATTGAAAATTCCATAAAGATTATCTTGACTAATAATACTACAGCTGCTATTGATATAACCATAGACTATTTTTTAAAACTCACTGAACTACTTTCCTAAATAACTTCCAGCTGCAGTTAATTCTGCAAGTTAATTATTTATACCTCATTTCAGTAAAGCATTATGTAAGCACAGTTTGATGCAGGCCTGTTTAAATCAGGTCAGTGAAGTCAAAAGAGCAGCTGTTAGCAGGGGAGCGGTGTCATCCTAGAAATGACTGATAGTGCACTGTCTGAAGAAAACTTTGCTTATACCTGCCCTCAGTGACCTTAGATGAGAAACTTGTGTTGATTGGTGTCTTTGACAAGAGCTTTTCAGTGCAAAAGATGTTTGTCTTAGCATCATCTCTCAGTGAGGCCCATACTCTGCTAGAAGCTGCAAATACTCCTCAAACAAGAGATTATACAAGGCCTATTAGCTAAGAACAGCCACTCCTAAGGGTTTTAGCAAAAGCAATAACAAAACCCACAGAGTTTCTGTAAAGGAAGGAATGTTCCAGCATGAGGAGATCATAGACAGCATATACTCAAAATGAAGGACTGGAAGAAACAAAAATAATTGGATTGACATATATCAGAACACCCAGTATCGTTTTCCTGTACATCTTTTTTGTTAAAAACACATTTTCATGAAAAGCATCTGGGTTTTTATATGGGCTTCATGTTCAGCAGTCTGTTTTAGATGAGAGAGAGTTAATAGAATTCAGGGATGGTTGGCCTCATTGAACTTAGGAGAGAAAATTCAGTTCACTGTGCAGATCATTGCATTGTTTTTCTGAAGAGGACACCTAGTGGGAGAAGTAGCAGATTTTGGTCTAAGTGAATAAGATCCTCACAAAACCTAAGAGATGGTGCTTAGTTACCAAAAGGATTGATCATCTTCTTTCTCTGTACTAGAAGTGATAAAATAGAAGTACCTCTTAGATAAAAACAACAGGTGTTTCTCTGGGGTGAGCCTCAAATTTGTCATCTGTATCAGAAGGAAAAAGACAAATTTCATAATGAGAAAAATCAGGAGAGTAAATAAAGATCAAGAACTTCATTAGCCTCAGAATCCTCTTCACGACTGCTTGGGGGCCATGTCACAAAGGCAGCTTGAAGAAATGCAGAGAGGAATCAAGGATTCTTTGGGTGCGTTTCATATCCAAATACGACAGTGCTTAATAAATTAGATGATCTCAAAATACTGGGAAATAGAGAGTAGGAATATAAGGAGATGGGCACTAGTGGTTCCTGGTGGTGCAAACTGCTGTGATCTGCATGAAGTGGATTCCTGCATTCAGTTCAGTTTTTATAGATACCCATGACACAGAAGAACCTTTTTTTACCCATTTCCTTTAGATAGGAACAAGTCATCTTGGATGCCAAAAGCCTGGCCTTCTCCCAGGCTCTTTCCATTTGTAATGCAGTGCCACCACACTGGCTCTTTTATCTCCAGAAGTGCTTTGCAGTCAGGCAGACTTGCAGGTGTAGAACACACTGGCCTGACTCCAACCAAGTTACTTCAATAGTTAGCTTCCTTCATCATTTAAAGTGAGACTGAAACAATGCTTCCAAAATTAACTAGAAATAGGGTAAGAATACAGTCTTCTGTTTAGGTGTTGATTATTTAACTGATAACTCATAATCCCTTTTTTTTACAGTTTCTCACCCAAAGAACAACTACTCCTCAAGAACACCATGTAGTTTAGTGCTGTCTTCAATGACCTCACATGCAACAACTGGCAAGCAAAACACGCACAACCGAAAGTCCTCTAGTAATGCCAAGAACTCTGATAATAAAACAGCCAGCAGTAAAGGACAAAGTTATCCTTCCAATTCTACAGAACCTTCTTCTCAAGGAGTCCCCACAAATAAGCAGGTAATATGTCAGTCAGTCGTGAACTAAAGTAAATGACTTCAAAACTTTCAGAAAAATATGTGGCATTGAAAGTTGTTAATACAAAATCAAAAAGTCATTTGTGATCTATATTTAATTAGTAGTTTTTGAAGATAGTAAGCATATATTTTCCAGATTCATTTTCAAGTCAGTGTGAACATAAAAGTACAAATACCAGTAATACCATATTAGTAATACAGCTGTCTGTTCAGAAGTGTCTAGTAGCAGTAATAGAGTGAAAAAGAAAACCCCTCCATTATAGGTAACTGTTACAGAGGAGAAACATTTAGTCCTTGATAAATGGTCAGCTGATGTGCTGTGGAAGCAGAATTATTAGATACACTTTGAAAGTAGCATCTTGCCAGGTTTAAAAGCTTATTATTTCAGAAGCTATATAGTACAGGTTATAGTATTGTTCTATATTAATAGCATTATATTATATATGGGACATATATGAATTGTATTTTGTTGTAATAGCACCTTAGAATGTCCCTGTACCATTGTTCTTAGGTAAAGCTGCCACTAAAATTGTTCTGAATTTTCTCTGTGTAGAGATTTTTAGGCTCAAGTAGGTGCCTGATGGGAAATGTAAGATACATGCACTGACATTATGCACTATGGAATCACCTGTCCTGTCAGGCATGCAAATAAAAGTAATTCAGCCACTTCCCACTATGAATCAAAACATCCTCTGAGCAAAATATCACAATGGACATGTCTTCCATAGTGAGGATTCTTCACTTGACTTTCATTTATATGTAACTGTCTGTGCTTCCTCCAGTCATACTGTAGTACTTGAAAAACGCTTTACTAGGAAAGCAATATTCATTATTTTGGAAAAAATCAGTTAGTATTAAGTTCTTCAGTACTTCTGAACTGGTCAGAGAATCACAGAGTATCCTGAGTCACACTCCTGGTCCTGCACAAGACCCCCATAAATCTCACCATGTGCCTGAGAGTATTGTCCGAACACATCTTGAGCTCTGTCAGGGTTGGTGCTGTGACCACTTCCCTGAGCACCCTGTTCCAGTGCTCTCTGTGTAAAGAACTTCTGATACCCAACCTAAACCTCCCCTGACCCAGCTTCAGGCCATTCCCTCTGGTCCTGTCTCTGGTCACCACAGAGGAGAGATCAGTGCCTGCCCCTCCTCTTCCCCTCACAAGGAAGTTGTGACTGCAGTGAGGGTTCCTCCTCGGTCTCCTCCAGACTGAACAGACCAAGTGAACTCAGCCACTCCTCTCATGGATTCTCCTCAAGGTCCTTCACCATCTTCATGGCCCTGCTTTGGACACTCTCTCATAGTTTAATGTTTTTCTTATACTGTGGCAACCAGAACTGCCCCCAGCACTTGAGGTGAGGCTTCCCCAGTGCAGAGCAGAGCAGGACAATCCCCTCCCTTGCCTGGCTGGCAATGCTGAGTCTGATACCCCCCAGGACAGGGATGTCCCTCCTGGCTGCCAGGGCACTGCTGACTCACATTTAACTTCCGTTCACCAGAACCTGCAGATCCCTTTCCTCAACAACTGCTGTTGAGATGTCTAGAATTTCATCCCCTTTTCTGTATTCTTTTGAATCATGGCAGATTTTTATGTGGCATCAGTGATGAACCTGCCATCTGTATCTCCAGGCTACTCAGATGTAGTATGGTACTCATATTTCTGGTTATAGTTATTATAAAGAGACTCTGCTAACAATCAAGAATCAAGACCTTTTAGTGTTTTCCCTCTCCTATTCCCTCCTAACAGTAACACTGTTAATTTTGACTGCTGTGTTTCTTGGCCTGTTGGAAGGATTCAGACAACCTAACAGTTCTCCAATTTCTTCCTGGGTAGAATGGGCCTTCTAACCAGAGACGAAGATTCAACCCACAGCACCAACACATGCGACTCAATGGATCTCATAAGTCGCAAGGTGCCACTAATGAGGCAGATCAAAATGCCAAGAGTGGTTCCAGGTCTGAGCACAGAAGACAGCAGCATAACAGCTTTCGATCTAAAAATAAAGGAGCTATGAAAAACCAAGAGCAGTCTACAACTGCAAGGACCACAGAGAATGCGACGCCTGCGGAGAAGTCCCGGCGGAAGCATCACACGCCAGACACCACAGAGCACAGGGCCTTCCAAGGCAGCGTTGGCAGGGTGGCACAATGCAATTTATGTCCTGCAAGGATGGAGGTCTCTGCTGATGCCACTGTTCTTTCAGTCCCAGCTGTGACTTTGGTTGCTTAAAATGTCACAGTGATGGCAGGCAGAGAAATTCAATCTCTTCATTTTAGTTTGTTGCTTGAAAAGCTTGTTGGTGAAGAAAGTAAATCAGAACATAGTCTTTTAAATCTTTTGCTGCTTAAAACTTGTTGGTATCTTTATTACTTACTAATTATCAAAATTAAATCATACTTTCAAGGCTTTCCCCCAGTATGTTCACATTTATTTTGTCATGACTGTACGGAATCTTACCAAAGCAGCATTTACTTCTTAGAAAAACAAAATCTAGATTGGAAAGATAAATGGATAATTAAATTCATAATAGCAAAGACCTGTTGTAGATATGTGGTTATACCAGTCAACATTACTATTTCATAGAACAGCCTGTGTTAGAAGGATCCCAGGAAGTCTGTATGCTGTGGTCTGCGATGAAATCAAATAATCTTGTAGAATTTTTCAGCAAATCTCTATACACCTCTTTCTTTCTGTGCGTGTATACACGTACATGCATGCACACTGTATACACAGAGAGTATTGTTCTATATGAGAAGAGTTGAAAAAGCAGTTCGTTTGATTTTAGCTTATTGTTCCATAATCTGAGATCTTTAAATTCAAGTATAAATTGTATTAAATGTATTACATATTGGTATTTTTCATGGACAAACTATTTTTATGAGGCTGATTAAATATGCTCATTTAAGTTTGGAATGTATATAGTAATGGCTATTCAGATGCACAGCCCTGTTCTCCATCCTTATCAGCCACTTTTCTATGACTAGTTGGATTTATTTTTTGCATATGAAAAGTTGCAGGTCTTCTAGACTTGAATTCAAATTATTTTTCTATATTTTTGCTGTAGGAACCATCTGTCCATAACAAGAGCTATGACTAATAAATTACTTAGTCTTTATGTTCTGAGTCTGTACTTCAGAAAATCTGTTTCTTCCAAATAATTAAAATCTTCTTTCTAAAATACTCTGGTGTTTGCTGCTTTGCAGTGCCTAACCTTGTGCTCTTACTCAAATTGTGTAGTGGAACTGGTATCAGTGGGAGGCTTTCAGCTGAGTTTGGACTGGACTAGGCTTTTGCTTCTAGCTTGATTCTAATGCCACAGGGCACAAAACAACCTTGCCATGAGGGCCACCTCCATGCTGAACATATTTTATAACAGTAAGTTACTGCTTAACATAGTAAGGTGTCAGAAGCCAGAGCTGGTGTCAAGTGACCTGTTGGCCTCAGTGTCAGAATGAGAAAGGTGTAAAAGTCAGTAAGATTGACCTCTGTCGAGGTCAGGAAGAGCAGGAGGATGCTTGAGTAGCTTTAAAAGTTTACAACTAGGTGATTTCTCACTATTGTTTTTTACCAATTTCCTTTGCCTAATTTCTCTTTGACTGCACACTTCCTTAGTACTGGCTGTATTACTGTTTCTCTGGAGCCCTTGAAAAATATTATCCAAGGAAAGAGCGTGGTGCATTCCCTAATTTGTATTTTTCTTTATATACTTATGCAGTGTCCCACATGTGAATATTGGTAAAACTTGATTTTAAAGGCAAGTAACTCATCGTCATTTGGAAGAGTGGTGAAAGAAAAATAATTGTGTAGGTAGACACTGTCTTTCTTAGCATTACAAGCACTGCTCTTATCCTAGTTAATTATCACACTTTTAAGCTGAATGTTTTGAAGTAGATTGGACTGAAATTCCAGACTCTCTGTTGTGCATATCCATCAGATAGGTAGCTTTTCAAAATTTATCTGCTGCCTTACAGTTTCACTGTAACCTCACTCTAAGATATTTAATTACAAATTCCATGCAGATACTACACAGGAATTTCTTATATTATCCATATGTGAGTTGTGAAATGTCTCTTCTTGTAATCCTTCCTAAAAAAAAAAAAAAAGGAAAATCGAACTTACCTGTTTTGACATTTATTCCTTCCTTACAGCTTCTACACTTGATTATTGCATTATTGAAAGCTACTTTATTCCATAAAGTAAGTTTTTGACAAGCGACCTTCTGCAGATAAATAAATAAAATCTGTAATTTAAGTCATAACTCAGCACAACAGGACTACCTTGTGCTTCTCAGTATCAGTCAAGCTTTGATGTACTGGAGGCTCAGTATGTGACAGATCCAGGACCAAGAGGTGAGAGATGGCATTTCTCCTTTCTCTGGTGATGCAAAGACATCTTTGTTAAAGAGCTGGGCATGGGTTTGGTTAAGTGAGAAGGCTGGGTATGAGAATACTGCAGTTTTAGCACATCAAGTTTTGTTTACTATCTGTACCAGTTTGGGAAGTTTATTCCAATGCACATTTTAACCACTTTATGTGTCTGTGCTCTGAAACTCTGTCAGACTCTTCATCTTTAATTTCATATGTGTCTGTATGCTTGGGATATATCTGCCAGTTTCTAGGAGTGTTTTACTGTTCGTGGGAGTTACAAGTAGCCAAATGCTCCTGGGCCCATCTTCAACAGAGCTCTGTTTTTATCTTCACATTACAGAGACAACTACATGCAATTCTCCTTTTAAGGCACTTGTAGATGGGCAGTGAGGGAATTTATGGCAGGGCAAGGTTTCCCTTCCAGGCCAGTCTAAAAGTCCCCTCAATTAGTAAAGTAAATACAGCTGTTTGGCCTCAAACACTAACAGAATTCCCACTGCACTTTGTGCTCTTCCAGAGCTGAAAACACATCTTAAAGGGGCAGTATTTTAAAGCAGGTTGAATCTTTTTATCATTTGTGTAAGATTAAATTCAGAGAGAGTAAGGTAAGAAATTCAATAAGAGTAAAGGAAGAACCCAACAAAATAAAGATTCACATAAACAGCTGGAAAACTAAAAGCAAAGGTAACTTAATGCAGTCAAGCTCTTTTTGGAAAACTTATATTAGTTAACCATGTTTGAGAAAAAAGAAAAGATAAAAACCCTAACACTTAATGTGCTTGAAAATGTCTCATTTAAAGAAAACTCAGTGATTCTGGAATTGGAATAACTTGCTAAACATGTTGTTCTTTAGTGTTGAACATGATTGATAATTTTACAAAGATTCAAAGTAAACCATTGTCACACCACTTGACAGTACATCTAGTTCCAGTCACCATGAAGGTTAATGCTATCCATCTAATATAAAACAGCTCAATATCACTCTGAGCAGTTAACAGAAGCTGAACAAGATCCTATGATAAAAAAAACCATGCTGGAAGTGCCTACTTGTCTAAGTTAAAAGGTGTGTTAGCACCCCATTCAACTAAAAATAAGTAAGTGCAATCACGTACTTTTTTAACCTTCTTCACCACAGCCACATTCTCTTTTCATCTGCTGAAATTCAAGGGGGCTGTTTTGTATTTTTTTAACCACAAGCCAATATGTCCAGGACAAAGAGAAGACTCATTAATACCCCTGTAATGCAAATGACACAAACGTTACTCAAAAAATACTGTACTACCAAAATAATTAAGTAAACACTTAAGGTAGTAGTACTACTATGAGGTAGTACAAACTCATAAAATCCTATAGGAATATTCTCAAATTGTATCTCTTTTCTCAACTAAGTTATACTCTCTGATTCCGTATTTATAGAAGCTTTTTAATTCAGAAGTTGAAAGAAATTAACTGTAGAAAGCCTTATAAAAAGATTTTAAGGTGCATGGTAAAGTGCTCAGCTGTTGAATTAATAGTGAAGTAGAACTCACAGAGAAGATAAGTATTAAAAACTGCTTTTTAGTCAGATTATTGTGAAAAATTTCACAAATTTAGTCTCAAGGAATTGCATGTTCAAAGAATGCTGGAGTGCATTATGTTAGTATCTTTCCATCATTTCTGCTTTGTCCTTTGTTCAGTGAAACTTTTTGTTAACATAGGAAGAGCCTTGGCATTGTTGATCTTCAGGTTTATTTATAAAGAAAAAACACTATCTTACATACTCTGAAGGTCAGCTGGTCTTCCATAACACACCAATAGCAGAAAATTACAGTGCTCTATACCTTTATAGTGACTACTGTTCATGGCAAAATGTCATATTAAAAATATGGTAGTACATGAAAATTTGGGGTTTTTTTACTTGTGTAAATTATGTTTGAAGTCCCTGTGATTGAGAGAAAAGCCTGAAAATGTGATGGCTTTAAATGATCTAGCAAATAAAACATTTAAAAAACCCTTCTGTAATTCTAATAGTCTCAGGAATTTTAAGAACTTGTTTTTTGGCAATGTTCTCAGTATGCAGAGACAGCTGTATTTACTGTGCTGGAGAAGCAAAAGTAGTCATAAAAACAGCAAAAAACCCCAGTACCCAGCTCTAAGCAAGGGTACAAAACAAAGCCAGTTTTTGTTCACTAACTTAAACAACTAAAAGGGCTCTTGAAAATCAGTGATCCAAACTTGCCTTTCTTCTGCTGATAGAAACATACAGCAGCTCATTGTTTCAGTATCATTACTCAACATTTGCCCTGCTACAAGAATGTCTCCTCCAGCCTGCATGGGGGTAAGGAGGGAGAATTCTTCAAACTATGGCATTTCGACCTTAACTTCTGTGCCTTGCTGCACACAAGTTGAGGTTGTGCCCTCCTGATCTGCAAGGACCTGCAGAAGGACACACAAGGCCAGGTGTAACTCAGAGCCTGCAGCCCCAGAAAAGCCATCTCCTAGCAGTGTGACACAAAATGCCAGGGGCAGATCACACCAGGGTAACTGTGTCTGTAAATGTGTGTTCTCTCCAGAGAGAGCAGCCTTGTTACACAGCACACTTCTTCCCTTCCTGTATTTCTGAATTTTCTCTCAGTGTACAAGCACAGGTGATCCCTTGTGTTGCTAGTATGGCAGAAATGGTGATTTACCCTCAGCAAAAGTGTCAGTAAGTGAATCAACTTCCAGAGTCTCTACAGCACTCATAGGTTGTACACTTGTGGCAAACTTGTATCTAATAAAAGCTACTTACTTTAATCTATTCCTTCCCCCGCTTTGAAAGGTACAAATTGAGGTTCACTTGTAGTTAAAGTTGATAAAGAGGTTTTCTTTTAAGCTGTGCAGGTACTCACTGTATGGTACAGCCCAACAGAAATACAAATGGGAGTTACTGGGAAGTTAAATTGCATGTGCTAGAGCAGTTTTTTTAATCCATTTTATTCTTCTTCTCAACACCTAAAAAATATCTAGAAATAAAGCAGAAAACACACTTTAGTGCTCACTTAATACAATTTCTTCCTGTGCTTTTCATTATCTTTTTCATCACAATTTTCTCCCTAATCTTTGAATAAAGAATCACATGAGATAATGATCTCTATAATGCAGAGCTGTCCAGTCTGTCAGACTGAGTCAAACATTATCCATCCACTTCTTCATTCTTATGTGTAATACTTTCTGCTAATACAGCTGGTTCCTTCTTGTTTAGTACTGTAGAAGTAGTAGGCATTTCAACAGCAACACTATCCTGGTCACTTGTTTCACTGGATGCAGAAGAAGGTGGTGGAGATGGTGTCACAAGAAAAAGCAGGGTCCTTTTCAGCTTCACTGCACGGGTGTTCACAGGCTTCTCACTCCCTGCAGCTTGGAATGGCATTTGGCTCAGTGTCCCATTGCCAGCACTCTGCCTTCCACAGGGAGCCTGGGACTTGCTGGGCACTGATGTGCATGTTGTGGATCTGGTTTCAGAAGCTTCTTTGTGCAGCATCAGACTTTCACTGTGGGGTTGTTTAAGAATTGCTGCAGAACGTGAAGCACTGCAAGCAGCTACCTTTAATGAAGATGAATTCTTGACTTTTATGTGGGTACTTGTGGAGGGACCTGAGAACCTAATTGGCTGGGGACCCACTTTACATGGTAAACAGCCTTCCACTTCAGTACAGTCAATTAATCGTCTGTAAACCACAGAACTTCAATTAAAAAATGAACTGTATATGTTGTTATTTTTATAACATTATTACAAAACAGGCCATCTGCAACAGCCTTTCCAAATAGGCTTAAGTGATACTGTAACAAGCATAAATTAGATTTCCCAACAGTTCATCACTACAATCAGGGTTGGCTTTCTCTGAATAGAACCATCAATCTCTTCTGCTTCTATAAGATGACACATCAAGAATTGTAGCAGCGAAGTGACTGAAGGCTGGCTCAGGTGACTGTGCAAGTGGCACCTGCAAAAGGCTGCTTTCAGGTAATGTGTTGAGAATGGAGGTGTAATTAAAAATATTGCCATAAAACCACAGAGAGGAAGTTCTAGAAATTCCTTCTAAAACGAAGACATCTCGCAGATGTGAAAATCAGTTAACCTTTTAAAGTTTTCACTGAAATTTCTGGTTCAGCAGTCCATTTAACTAATCCTGCTCTCTAGTTTTTCAAGTTACTCCTTTCCAGGCTGCTGAAAAATCTCAGAAGCTTAATATATATATATATATGATTTGTTTCTAGTGAGTTCAGTTGTACAATTAAGTGCTCTATGACATCTTATAAAAATGTAAATTAAAAAAGCAGATAAATCTCAACATGCATAGATATTTAAGGAACCTGAAATTATAAAGGGGGAAAAAAAAAGATGGCACTGTATTTGTTAATTAATTTTATGCCAGCCAGGCAAATCAGCATACCTTTTATAAACTGGAGGCATGTGATACAAACTGCCTCTCAGAGGGCGTTCTTCCAAAGTCCAACATTCAATCAGCTCCTGAGGCACTCTCCAGTGGCTGACACCTGCATTTCATAGCAGCATTGTACTGATGAGCTGAGAGAACACAGCCATGCATGTTTACACCTGACTAAATACATGAATACATGTATTTCATTATGCAGAATTTCAGCTCCCAACCTGCTGACATGAGAATTGCTGGCAGCCAGCATGCTGCTTCATTCAAATCAACTCCTGTCTCCTCTCTGGAACATCCAATAAAACATTGTTTTCCCCCCAAACATCCACTACTATTTTACCATGTTATGGAAGTTTATGCAGCGTTTTTATTATACTCAGTTGGCAAATATTTTTCTTATTTTTATGTTTAAAAGGAGTAATACTGAAATAAAAAATTAGTACTTTATCTCTCCCTTCCCAGTCATCAAAAGCATCCATCATCTTTTTCATCTCAGCTACTAAGTAATAGCTCCAGATGTATTGGATGTTATTTCCAGCTTCTCTAGAAATATTGTTTTTAAAGTAACGATTATGTGATTAGTTAGTCCTTAAAAATGTACCATTGGTGAAATATATCATTCTTTTTATCATATCCTAACTATAAGGACTTAGCAGTAAATGTTTTATAAAGCAGAAAGGAAAATGTTATTCTGATTTTGTTTTTATTCAAACAAGAGGTTCTACTCCTCCTATGAATGCCTATTGCTAAAAATGGGTATTCATGAAAGAATAGATATTCATAGAAGAATAATTACAGAATTAATCATGTAAAACCTATTTTTCTAGAATACACAGTAGAAGAACCGATACCTTATATGTTGCCAAATACTCTTGGAATAAATATTAATGTTCCCAGCCTAAATTTAGGAATATATGCATCCTAATTATAAATATGATGAAATATTAAGAGCTCTATCTTAATAAAAAGATGCACAGTGAAATAAACTTCTGGCACTGCCGCCCGCGGGCTCTGCAAAATGGCGGCGGCAGAGCAGAGGAGCAGCCCGTGCTCCCGGGCCGGGCCGAGCGGGGACAGCAGAGGGACGGGCGGTGCTCCCGGGCCGGGCCGAGCGGGGACAGCAGAGGGACGGGCGGTGCTCCCGGGCCGGGCCGAGCGGGGACAGCTGAGTGCTCCCGGCCATGCCCTGCCCTCCCGGGGCAGCTGCCGCGGGCCAGCCGGGTAAAGGAGCCCCGGGGGCTCGGCTGCCGCTCTCCCCGGCACTGCTGGCAGGGGCTCCCTCAGGCGCCCTCCCAAGTGTGGCCGACCCGCCTGCGGTCGGTGCTCTGTAAGGTACAAACTGCTGGTTTGGTTTTTATTTTAATTACAAGTACGGGTTTACTCAGAACGGGTGTGATTTTATTGCTATTTCTATAGTCTCCATAGTCAGAATCTTAGAATGGTTTGGTTTGGAAAGGGACCTTGAAAATCATCTACTTCCAACCACCTTGAACACAGATGCACAGCTTCCCTGAGCAACCTGTTCCAGTGCCTCATCACACTCACAGAAAATATTTTTTTTTTCCTAATACATAATATAAACCTGTTTCTTTCAATTTGAACCCATTTCCTTTTGTCTTGGCACTACATGCTCGTGTAAATACTCTTGCTTCATGGTATTGGAAGGCTGCAGTCAGGTCACCCTGGAGCCTTCTCTTTTCCAGGCTGAACAATCCCAACTCTCAGCCTTTCCTCACAGGAGAGGTGCTCCATTCCTCTGATCTCTTGGTGACCTCTGGACTCACTCCCTGTCCCTCCTGTGCTGGGGTCCCCAGAGCTGGATGCAGTGTTCCTGCTGGGGTCTCAGAGCAGAGCAGAGGGCAGAATCCTGTCTTGCCCTGCTGCCCACAGGCTCTGGATGCAGCCCAGGACACGTTTGGGCTGTGAGTGCCCACTGTGGGTCATGTCCAGCCTCTCACCCACAGCACCCCCAAGTCCTGCTCAGCAGGGCAGCTCTGGATCTGAGAGCAGCTTGAGCTGACTCCTGACGTGCTGGTGCTGGGTTGATGGTTGGTGATCTCAAAGGCATCTTCCAACCTTGATGATTGTGCAATTCAGTAATGCAGGCAAGATGCCTCACCCTCGTACCTCACCCTCATTTTAAAAAGACATTCAAAAAGTGTCCTATAAAATTCCTTGTGTTGACATCAAGTTGTGTGGTCATCAAAATGCATGCAATAAACAACTGAAAGGTAAAGAAAATAGGTTCTTGTTACACTCATGTCTTAGCCTCATTACACAAAATTTATATACGTGAAAAATATTTCTGAAAAAAAAAAAAGCAACATTATGTCTAGTTCCCACTAAATTCTCCTTTATTTTCTTACAAAGTTTGGGGGTTTTGCCATAACATACAGTATCGATACAACTTGTTGATACAACTGCCAAGTAACCAGGAGTTGTTGCAAAAGTTAACAGCGCCAAACTCTGGATTTCTGCAGACTTTCTGGAAGATATGAGCTTCCAGAAAGCCTGCAGAATATACATGCTTAGAATATATAATATACTGTATAAAATATATTACATTTTATATATAATATTTACTATATATATTTACTCCTTTTGGAGGTGTTTTGTCACCAATTTAAGGTGACAAAAAAGATATTTTAAACTTCAGCTACAGGCTCACTGGCTAAAGGGTCAGACCAAATGATATGTTACATAGCAGTTACAATTCCAACTGTGTCACTTGCTTTATTCTAGTATGTTATTACATTTTTATTTCTGAGAATACCTAAATATTCATAGGCTACTGTGTTTTCAGTTAATATTTAGGACCATAAAGTTTTAATTCAGACTTGCCTTCAGTCAAGTGAAGAACATTAGAGGAAAGAACCAAATAAATCTTCTAAATCACCATCTAGTCCTAGTGTGGGGATAAGAAATTCTCTTTGAAATTGTGTTCTTCTGAGGGATCACTTGCTACTTAAAACTCATTTCTTTTATCGTAATGCAGATTTACATTTGAATGGCAGTTCAGGCCATTTAGTAAAGCCATAAAGTAAACACATTTCATTTTTCTTGGCATCTAATCATGCTCCAATTTGCAGCAAAGAGAGGGAATGGCATGCCAGGCACCAAGGCTCTCCTGTGCTCCCTGGACAGTTCTTGACCAAGAGTGTACCCAGAAGCCAGGTTTCTGATTATTAATTTCTAATGAATTCACACGAGATACATGTCACTGAATGCAATACAGGCTGATAATTCATAGATGTTGGATTTACTGTAAAACAAGTGAAAATAAGTATAATAGATTGGTTTTGTGGAATAATATTATCTAGTTAACTGTATCTTCAGTAAGGATATGTTTTCCCTTACTGGGAACAGTTCATTCATAGCAATTGCAACTTAATTGTGACCACTGTTGTCAAATGTTATAGTGTAAGTACAGCCTTTATCACTCTAAAACATCCACTTGATGAAGCTGCAGCTTTCCATGCTTCTTTTCACCTTTAAGCTGGCTTTGTTTGCCTCAAAGGTCTGAGCAATGTTCCTGTTATTTCTGCACTGTGAGACCAGAACGACAGACACAGTTTCAGTCAATGTACACACACATATATATAAACAAACAATGCAATAGGTTTTGGACCTCAGATTTAGCCATGTGAATTATCATTAAAATTCAGGCTTAGTACAGCATGTACTTGGCATAGAAGTGTGCAGCATAACCAGCCCCCACAAGCAAGGTGCCTCTTGAGCTGCATGTTTTGGGAAATGAGCACAGGGATGTTTTTGGTTTGGTGTTTATTACTTTTCCAAGGAGGCCAGGCTTACACACTCACCCTCTGTATATTTGGGTTTCACTTTACCAATCTCGGTCAAATTTGATGGAGAGGAAGGGGCATTATGGAATGGATTTTTCATTAAGCTTGTGCAAGAAGTGGTGTGATTAGAGGAAGATAGGTTCTTAATACTGTAACTTCAGGAAAGTTACATCATGAGCTCAGGTCTTTTTGGATATCAGAAAATCCAAAAAGAGAGAAGCTGTTTTACATAATCTGCCCACCAGAAGTGCTTTAGTCATAGCTCCCACTGTATTAGGCACTACAGGATTAACTCCTCAACCAAGATTCTTCTCAGACATGAGTATGTAGGTATCTAGTAAGGTACAAATTCAGATCCCACGTGATTAGAACTTTCACAAGAGTCAGTGTGTCCTTTTCTCACTATCTTTCATTTCTATTCAGTTCAAAGGCCAGTCATAGGATCCCAAGTGACCAAAACCCATAATTCTGTTCTTAATATACATTGAAGATATATAGGCTGTGAAACTTGGCAGTGCTTTAAGTTCTTTCCTACTTTGAGTAGCTGGCAATTAACAGGAGATTTTTACATGTGAAGTGTTCCAGCGTGGGAGTTCCTCAGTGAAGTGTAAAGGAAAGTATGACCATAGGTGGAAAGGTAATACTTCACATTTCATTTTACATTTATTGCCCACAGTAGTGACATAAACACTAAATGGAATCAAATTGGTGATTGCCTCTTCAAGACTTGAGACAGTTGTGGAACTGGAGGAAATGAAAACTCGTTGTTGGATCTGGAAGGAAAACACTGCCTTGTGGAAAGGAAAAGGAAATTTTATTTGATTTGTTTTCTATTTTTAAAGTTATGTAAAGTTATTTGGTCTTTTATTTGGCCAGTTTTATAGTGGCTACAGTCACTATACTGTAGTATAGTTCCAAGTCTCCTTGAAGGGAAAATGTACCAAAGGTATATGATGTGTGCTGGATCAAAGCTGTATTTTAAGGGTTTTGCAGCTTCAGGGCCACACTGAGAAACTGTCATACATAATTCATTAAAAAAGGTAGAAATGAGGGACTCTCCAAATGCTGTTTAGAGCAGATTATGAAAATAGTAAGTTCATGAAGATTCATTTTCACTTAATGCTACTCATATTTCATGATTCCTTTGACTTTATAGAATATTGTCATGTTGGCACACAGCAAGGTAAGGTTTTTTTGATAATTACTGCATTACAGAACTGATACTGTTTTTTATTTCATCTTTCTGCATCTCTGTAGATCTTCAGATAAAACATTTATTCTGCTTACTCTTAAATTACCAATTTCTGGATCTAATTTAGCAATAAATATCCACCTGAGCTAATGGTAGAACTGGGCACACATAGCCAGTAATAGAGAATGTATGTGGAGAGAGTGTTAAAGGGCTTTTGGACTTAGAAGAGATTTTGGGGGAAAGCATTTAGATTGAAGTACTTCCAGGCAATTCATGGAAGTCCTAATATTACCTGAACAACATTAAAACTGGGCTTGCTCAAATTCTATTGTCAGAGATTTCCTGCCCTTCCAAATCTGTAGGTTTGCAGGCAGTGTGTAATCCACTAGGCTGTAAATTTATCACTGTTGCCTTCCTAACTGCCCTGGTGTCTGTCTACATTGTTATTCCACGTATAGCTCAGTATCAGCCAGAAAGAAATTGACTTGCCACTGAGAAGGAATTGCGTGTTTTTCTCCCTTTAACCTAAAGGAAATCTTTGAACTGAAAGCCAAACACCTCAAACTCTTCCTAAACATCTCGGACGGCTAAGTGGAGTATCTGGAGTTTTCTACTACCTTCCTCACAGTGCACTCAGATTGATGCGAAGCGTTCATATCCTTAATATCTATTTTTTAAAAATTTAATTGCATGGTATAAATGGTTAGTATTGAAAATGGACCCTTACAAACACCCAACTCCTTTTTAAAACACACAGAGATGTCACTAAAGAGGCGGAACCGTGGATTAGCGGTTAATGACCTCTGCATACCGCACTTCTGGAAGGTCAGAGCGCGGGCGAGCTGGATGTTTTTTAACCATTTTTATGGGAGACTCTGCCCGTGTGTGACCCGTGAGGCGCTCCCCGCTCCCGCTGGCCCGCACGCGCCGGGCTGGGCTCGCGGCGCGGGCCCCGCGCGCGCCCGGCCCAACGGCCCCGCCTCGCCCCGCGCCCTGCCGCGCGCGCGGCCGTTGGCTCTGCTCAGGGCTCTGAGTGCCTTGGGGGCTCCGAGGCGTTTGAGGGCTCTGAGGGTTCTCAGGACTCTGAGGGGTTTGAGGACTCTGAGGGTTCTCAGGGTTCTGAGTGCCTTGGGGGCTCTGAGGCGTTTGAGGGTTCTGCGGGCTCTGAAGGCCCTGAGGGCGCCGAGGGCGGGCGGGGCCTTGCCGGGGCCTCCCCCTCCCGCCCCTCTCCTGGCCGGTCGGTCTCTGCCCCTCCCTCTCTCTTTCTCGGGGTAGCTTCGCGCCGTTTTTATTGCGGTTTATTTAAATGCATCGGTTTTACATCAGTCCTGACAAAGCACAAGCTGGTCCGGTCGTGTTGTGAAGTGGTAGAACCTTGGGGTTTTCCCCTTTTACGTGTAAACTTGGATAGTCAACGTGAGGGAATAGACAAGATAAAAAAAAAATCGATGATGTTTTCAGGTTTCGTGTTTTACTGATTAATTGTTTTGCCTGTCTTTGTTGATGTCTCATTGTGATGATTAATTAATTACTCTGTTTTAATTAACTGAACAAAGGTAAAGGCTGAAGCAATTATTTCAACTTCAGACACAGAAATCCTCGTATGACAATAAACTCAACTTTGAAAAGTGTCAAAAAGATCATTTATTTATTTGGACATTCCACTTGACGGTGTACAGATTCATTTTGAGGATGGATAAAGGCACAACTGCTAATTCGTCATCTGCTGTGTTCACCCCAAATGCTGCTAAAGGATGGATGAAGAAGAGGGAAGGACCCTTACAAACTGCAAAATGGAATGCTTCTTTAGCTTCTAAAATCAAAACTAAATTAATGAGTAAGTGCTGTTAAAATAACACTGAAGCCATATGCTGTAATTAGAATGTATGGCTTCAAAAGGAGTAGTAATTGTACTTAACATGATTAGCTGAAATTCTACCTGTTAAAACTATTCTGTAACAGGTATAGGTAGTGGGAATATGTATTTTGAATATATAGCTTTGTTCTTTATGTTGTCAAAACTCACATTTATTATGAGAATGAACATTTGAATTTGTAAATTTTTTTTCTGAATTTGTAAATATTTTTATACCTGTGAAACTATCACATTTTGAATGGTTTTTTTAAATAACCTTATTTTTAAAAATCTGGACTAGAGCAGAATCTATGTGTGAAACAGACAGAGTAATCATTAGAATGGCAGCTGCATAAACAGTTTTATATTGGAAAGTGTTAGGCTTTGTTGCTGTTACACCAGAACCTACAGATAAAAATGTTGTCGTAATTCACACAGAGAGGGCCTGGAATTGAAGCTGTTGAAAATAATATTATTTTGTCTCCTTTAGATAACTCATCTATGTTTAAAGTATCTTTACAACAAAATAACAAAGCATTAGCTTTGGCTTTGAGTGTTGAAAAAGAAAATTCTCGCAAGCTAAAGAATGAGAAGATTTTTCTTCAGAAGGAAGTAGAAAAACTCCAGCTTCATAATATCTCACTACGTCAAAAACTGACCTGTTTGGTATGCTGCAAATAAAATTCTTTAAACTTAGAGCAGCTAAGCTAAGCTTTTATCTTGTTTGAAAATTAATATTACTTCTTAAAGTGGTGGCTTAAAATACATGTCTCAGATTTGTGTAGTTATCTCACCTGACAGCTTAATATTTACATTTAATTTTGTAGCTTTTTTTGAACTCTTTTGTCTATCCATGTGTATATCTATAGCTATATTAGTCCCAGGTTCACCTTTATATTTATAGGTATTGAAATGAGTTTGTGCTCAATTAAGTCTCAAAAGAGAAGTGTAGCATAGATTCACTTTTTACATCTTGTCTCTTCCTACATCAGAAGCCACTTACAATATATTTTTTTCTGTTATATGCAGAATAAAACTCTTATTGGAATAGATGCATTTTTGAATGAAAACCTCTTAACTGCAATAGAAATAAGCAGTCCTTCTGAGGTAAGATGTTTATTCAACTTTACAATATTGAACTCATCTTCCAGGGTAAAATTTTCAAATTGAGTGCAATGTTGAAATACTATTTGTGATATAAAGCATTTACCCCTGTTTTATGGAATAGGATTAAACCAGTATTTAGGATTTAATCTAGTTTCCAAATGATCTAAAATAGTAGCCTGAAAGAAGAATCCTGTGGCTAAAATAAAAGAGCTTAGCACTTCAGTATGTAGTGAACAAGCTACCTGCCTTCCTTGCTTAGTGCTGCAATAAGTATCTTACATATGGAAATTTAACCAGAAAACATAGTCCATGTTAGTCCTTGTGTCATGGAAAAAATAGAACTAATTTTATAAAAGGATAATACTTTGCTGCCTGTTCTCAACTTGCTTCGTGTTGCTCTGCTTCTGTATGTATAATGCAGTTTGCATGAGTTATAGCTACATTTAGAAAGTCTGTACATTGCTTTGGAATAAAATTTGGTTATGTATTCTGATGAACTTGGTAACAAAATATTTTGCTTTAAAATTCTTGCATGTGTTTGAATATCATATGTCTTCCATCAGTGTGTGTATTTTTTTCCCATCCATTACTGTGGGTTTTTTTCCCCTGTGGGTACTTCCAAAACTTAAAATGTAAGAGAATATTTAACTATTTGTATTTCCCTGCTGTTCTTTTGGAAGGATCTCCAGAGTTCCTTTCCCCTGTCAGCTGGCCCAAGCAGCCCAACTGGTCACAAGTTCAGGAGTGCACATCAGTCAGCTAGGTAGGTGGTAGTATTAAATCCCAGAAGTGGTTTTTGTTTTTGATTTTCTCTTGCTGCTAATCTTTGTACACTGCCCTAGGTAGTTTTGAGGTAATGAGAAACCATTTCCTGTTCAATCAGAAATTACCTGTTTGGGACTCAGAATTTAGAGAGAGAGAGTGGTAGACAAAACTTGTGTTTTTGAGTAACTCACTGCTTGCTAGCCCAAAGCAAAATTCTCTATCATCAAAAACACAGTTCCCCCAAGACAGAACCCAATATCATACTTGAATTCTTGTTTTCTCCTATTATACATTATTAAGGGAATATTTTAAATAATTGAATGTCATGATGGAAAATGTAATAAAAATCTTCACAGTCAAATTTTCTCTTTTCAGATCTGTAGAATTGCCAGCAAAGCTTCCTTTCATTGCAACAGCTAATGCAAAGCAGCAAGGCAGCCCTTCTGTGGGTGAAGCATCAAATTCTTACAAGTATATCACTAATTCAAGAGAGGAAACGCATTCAGATCAAGTCAGGTTTGCATCACTCTTGCCTTCTGGTACAAGTAATCAAAAGTTAATTGAAACAGAACCAACGGTTGACAAGGATAGGTTTCTGAAAGGTATGATGTATTTCTGTGTGATTTTTCAAGCTCTCTGAGAATTAGTATTTAATAATTTATTACTCAATGTGCAACACAAAAGGTATAAGAAGATTCCTAAACCATATAATAAACTAGTGAAAAATACATGCTCATCCATAAGTATAGATGTCCTGACAATCATTTATAGAGTACTATTCATTAAAATTACATAGCTAAGATAACCAAATAATAGCTGAAGTAGTTATACAAAAACAGAGTTTTCTTTCCATTTTCAAAAGTCCAAGTTCAGTAAATTATGAAATTAGCTTCAGTTTACTAAATTTTTAAGGACCAACCATAGAATACGTGTATTCAGTTTTTTTAAAAAGTGCAATTTTCCATACTTTTGATTCAGCTTTTAGTAGTTTTGTGCAGCTAACTACACTCTAGTCTTCTTTTCCCCAAGCTGCTGAAATCTTTCTCTTTGCAGAACATCAACTGTGTGCAGAATTAAGTTGCAATAGTGCCTCCCCAGCTCATGGAAAAAATACACAATCCTTAGAACAGTCTGAGGAGCCTAGAGAACAATATCATGGTAGTTCATTGCCATCCTCTGAAAATGTGACTGAAAGAAAGAAAAATGCAGTACTGTGCAAGTCAAAAACTCAATCTAACTCAACTCAACCAAAGGATTTTGATAAAAAATGTGGATCATTGAATCTGCCTAATCATGATATTAACAGTAGCAGCAATGCTAGTGATAGGAATTTGCAGGAAGGGTCAAGTGACTTGTCTCAGATTATTCCTTCACCTATTAAATTTAACAGTGAAAGTAAGACAGATTTTAACAAGCTGCTTTTTACTGACAAGAAAAAGCCTGAAGAAACTGTTTATGATGCTGATATGGAGTTGACTGCCAGTGATGCAAGTGAACTACTCACAGTTACAGCAAAAGGCAATTATAAATTGCATCAAAATAAAATTAGTAATGCCAATTCTGACAAAATATTACCAAATTTCAGAAAAGTAAAATATTCTAAGAAGGATAAAGAAAAAATTAAAAGCAAGTCTGAAGTCCATTCAAGTTTGCATGCAGAAGAAAGGCACTCTAGGACTGACAGTAGTGAAATTTCAGAAACTAATTCACAAACTCAGCTATTCCAAAGTCAAACAGAACAGCTACCTACAGGAAATTCTGTAGAGCAACAGAGTAGAACAAGTAAAGCTAAGGATGCCAGGAGGACATACCAGGTTAATGTAATGAGTCCAAGAAAACAAGAGACAAATAAAGGAACTTCCTCAGAAATGTTTGAAGAAGTGGACAGCAGAATACAAAAAACAGACTCAAGCTCATCTGTTAACAAGATCCCACCAGAAGTTTATTGTGCTGAAAATTTACCATTCCAAGATAATATTTCTGATGTATTGCCTTCTTTGCAGGAGGGCTTTCTGAATATGAATGAGAAAGATAACAAACCAACAGTAAGGAGGAAAACTTCCCAAAACCTTTCCAAAGCAAACACAGCAAAATCCTGTAGAGGAGAAAATGGCCAGTATGGAGAATATATTTCAAAAAAATCTCAAACAGAGATAAACCAGTGTGATAGCAGCAAGAGAAAACAAGACCAGAAGAATATTACACAGAGAAAAAACAACCAAAAAAGTAGTTACACACAAGGTGGAGAAACTGAAAAGGACAGCCCTCATAAAGTTAGTCAGAAGACAGACCAAAAGAGCAGCCATTTTTCACCTGGCAGATTGAAGCGTACATTGGCAAAGGCCGGCCGGAAAGCATGTGTAATACCAAAGGACAATCTTACACGGTTCTCAGCTTGTAAAAATGAAGAACGAAAAAGTAAGGACTCATTGCTTGCAGGGGCTGGAAAGAAAGTAACTATAACTCAGCAAATGCAAATAGCTTTAGTTACTCAGAATGGTACGGCTCTGAATACACCAGAAACTAAAGAACTGGTTGATGATGATGCTAACAGGTTAAAGAAAGTAGGTTCCTCAGAAGTGGCCAAAAAACCCACCTCCCACATAAGTAATTTTCCTGATAAGCATGTAAAGCAGAAACAGAGGTTTAGTTCTGTTATTACTGAGACCATACAAGAGAAAAGCTATTTCAGGCATGTTGATCAGGGGGATCAGAATATTTTGGATGACCAGGAAGCCCCTCATGAAATGAATTCTTTTGGGAGTAAGTTGAGGCCTGTGATTGAAGCTGAATGCTGTAAGAATATGCCACATAAGGCAGAAAGCTTTTCCCAGGAAGGCCTTTCCAATGTGGAGCTCGTAGTTCTTGATGATCACAATGCTTTCATCAACTTCTCTGTACTGAAAAGCTCTGAAATCCATGGGCAAAATGATCATAACGAAGCACCAGATACTGAAAAGGCAGAACAAAATATGGAACATATTTCTAAACAGACTAACAAAAATACTCTAACACCTTGTCATGGTAAGTGTGTGGGCTAGAAAAAGCAAGGCATTTTGAATTAGGTAGGGCCTGAAATAGTGGTAACTTCTCTTAATTCTGTCCTCTCATTGGTTGTTTAGAGCAGATAAAACAGAAGTGGAAAAAAGTAAGAATGAAAATCATCAAAATCTTCTATATCATGTATCAGTCACAATACCTTTTAAATTGTGGTGGCTAATATCCTTATTGCTTTTCAATATATCCCAAGATGATACTTATTAGGGCAGATGTAAGTAGTCTACATTCTAGAGAAGCAATTTTAGTTAAAGCATGTATTCCTTTTTTGAAGAATTCCATTACAATCAAAAATGTGGGGATTGAAAGATAAAATTGCTTGAGCTTTTGTCTAAGGGAAACAAGACACAAGTACACTCTTCCCTTCTTAAATTGAAAATTTAGCTGTACTTGGAGATTTCATTTTTGTTTCTTTAGAAGCACTGCAACTCAACAGGAATTGTGATATCTAAAATAAGTATTTTGAGTTTTCTATAACCTGCCAACTTTGATGTGGCAATCTCTTTAAGACACATTTAGAACATAATAAAATTTCAATGTAGTCTGTAGGCTTAAATTCTTCTATAATAAATGCAATTATTATAATGCAGTGTAATGGAGTTAATGGAATATATAACTATTACATCTATACAAGAGTTTAAATATACTTTAGAACATAGCTTTGAAATTTCATAGCATTAGGGATCTATTTTGTAAACATACGTGTTCTCAACAAGTTCCTGTTTTGAAGTCTGAGAAAGCCCCAACACCTAGACAGTATCCCTGCTAAAATTAATAGTTTGAATTCCCAAACTATTAAGCTGATACAGCCTCAGCTTCATTTGAATGCTAGGACACAATGGCCAAAAAAATCTCCTGTTTTGCATGAGCACAGAATAGGAGCCCTGGCAGAATGAGAATGTTGTGTGAGGTATCACTCTTTGTGATTTGCAGTTGCATCTTCTCATCTTCAGTTCCTTCTTTGGAACTGAAATTCCTTCTTTGGAAGGTGGAAAAAGGATCCCATACTTTTAGTAGCTTTAATGGTGAATTAGTAAACCCTTGTGATCAGCAGTATCAAACACTGCTGGCATAAAAAGCAAGGTAGTTATTTGATCTTCATCTATTTAAGCATAGTTCAAAAGACAGCTAAGTTTTCATCCTACATCCAAATTCCAAAACCAAATCTTGAATTGAAAGATTGCTATGCTCTTCTTTTACACATAGGCCCAAAAAGGAAGCATAAAGCTGGAAAATACAGAACTAAAAACTTGTACAGCTTACCTCTTCAGATTATACATGTGTGCCCTCCCACTGTGGTCAAGGCCAGGAGCTGTGTGGAGTGTTGCTTTTGTAAACACCATAAGGGGGTCCTGAGCAGTCATGGGGCTGCTCTGAGATGCTCCATGAGCCAAGGCAGACCTTGAACAGCTCCAAGTTTGTACAGGATGAAAGCTGCTCTAGTAGCACTTTCCATCTATCATCTATCCCATTTTGTGTTAAATATCTTTAGTGTAGGAGCAGTAACCAGTGTACCTAAATTAAGAAACATATTAAAAAAAATTATTAATTGAAGTTTGCATAATGATTCAGGAAATGTTAAAATTAAGCATATAAACTACTGTATTTACAGGGAGAAAAGCTTTCCAAGATCTGACAAATACTAGTGTACAATTTCACACTTCTGTACCTAAATCCCCCCAAACTTCAGAAGACTCAGCAGCACCACTGAGACGAAGCAGACCCACTATTTCCTACAAGGAGCCCAAACTAAACAGGTAGGTACACAATAAATTGGGGCTTTTGCTCTTGGTTTTTCTACCTCCAGTAAAGATTGGTTATTAAACCCCCGAATAAGCAGTTGAGCTAT
Organism: Erithacus rubecula; assembly: GCF_903797595.1. Taxonomy (NCBI): domain Eukaryota; kingdom Metazoa; phylum Chordata; class Aves; order Passeriformes; family Muscicapidae; genus Erithacus; species Erithacus rubecula. The sequence continues at coordinate 11,031,219 of NC_136659.1, forward strand.
CACAAATCCCTTTTGCAGAGATACTTCAGTGTTAATATGAAGCTTTTCCTGTTAATGTGGCAGAATTTCCAATGCCAAAGTAAGACAACAATAGTATTAAAATTCTAAAATATAGTTTGGACTAATAGAGAATATCAGTGAATCTTAGTCTTTATCATGATGCAAACTCCTTTGGAGATTAATAATTATTAATGTTAAACTTAAAAGTAAATTATACCATAATAATGTCCTTGTAATCTTCTCAAATGGAAAGGAAATTTATGTACTAATATTATAGAATTCAGTAGTTTTTCTTTAATGTGCTATATATAATATAATAAAATAAATCATTTATATTAAATTGATAGTTAGTTATATTGGATATAGTATTTTATAATTAATTTGCCTCTTAATATTCTTAGAAAATCAAGATATTTTTTCCTTCTGTGAGTACTCTGACAATTGAAGTAGTGAGACTGAGGAAAAGTAGGAGCTAAAAGTAATGTAAGAAGTCTTCACTTTACCTCTGGCAATTCAGAAATATTTATGCCAAATAATGTGTAAAAAAGTGGAAAGAGATTAGAGTCACACATTTATTTTACTAATTGTCTTATATGCTAAAACGCTGTATTATTATATTTTGACATGTGGACAGTCTTTTACCCTGAAATGATAAGGTTTTGTATTTCTGAGAAATGGTAACTAATAACAGAAAAAAAGTTGATGTCAGTTAAGATTTTAGATTATTGTCTCCTATTAATATTTTAGTTAGATTTACACTGTCCTTTATGGTTGCTGATAAGTGTTTGGTTTCAATAAGTTTTGAATTTTGTTTTATAGGAATATTGCATCCTAATATGATAGAGATCACATAAAAAGACTAGTATTTCTAGCATTATTTTTTGGAAAGCAGTACTTATCTATGTCTTGCTTTTTCAGACAAACTTGTTTGCCAGAAATTTAATTTCTTTAGCATATCAAGCTTTCATTAATGCTATTTACCATTTGAATTATTATGGCTACATTACTATAGTTGCATAGGTGCTTGATGGTATTAATACCTGATGTCTTTTATTTCTTGTCTTTACAGCAAATTAAGGCGAGGAGATCGATTTACAAATACAGAATTCCTGACTTCCCCAATCTACAAAGTGAAAAATAAAGGAAATTTTAAAAGCAAATCAAAATTTTATTGAAGAATAGAGAATTGCCTTTATGGACAATACTTCTAAAATGGGTACAATTGTTTATATATATATATGTAAATGTTTAGCAATATAGAGTGTTTGTTGTTCTTTGATTAGTAAAGGTCTTGCACATTGAAATCTTCTGGAGAAGAATCTCTATAAAAGGGGCACAGAATACTGAGGAAGGCATATACAGGTTAGAGTCACTCATGTTTTGGATTTCTGGTCAATACTTTATAATCTGTTCAAATGGTTTGCAGCACTTCTTAAATTGTTAGAAAAAATATGTTTTAAAGAGAAATAAAAATAAACCAGCTTTGGGAATTGTACTGTGAGTTTTTCATATTTATTTTGAGTGGAACCATTTCTCAGTGCTGGTTGCATCCCAAATTTTTATGAATTTATTGAAATAGATGGAGATAGTCCCTCTTCTTTTGATAGTTGACTTTTGGATTTGACACACTGAGATTTGAATAAGAAAATCTCATTGAGAAATAATGGAGAGAAGTCAAGTGTCCACACTATGTACCAGAGGCAGCAAGGAAGAAAAAAGCACTGCAATAGGAATTCAGTAGCAAATAGGATCCAGACAAGCAACACCTTGAGTTTCCAATTGAGAGTGCCAGTGTGACAAGTAACACAACAATGTCATTGCATTCGGCTTTTCAGGTTTTTGTACTGCTTGCCCTCTGCATTCCATAATGTGCTGTCAGCTGACAGTTTTCTAGCAGTATCTGATTTGTAGATGCTGCCAGATGCAGGTGATAGCTCACTACCCACACAACTTTTACACATTACAATGGACAAGGTTCAGGTTAATTTTGTAACAGAAAACTATTTTTTATGAGATAGAAATAAATTAATTTATTTTGGTTATAGATGGTGGTTCTTCATTTATATGCAGTAGATGTTAGTAGTTTACATGGGCTTAAAAATTGATCAGACACATTAATGGAAGAAAAACCTCTGGGGCATTACCAGAAACAACATTTCTGGCACAGGATGTTCCTGAAGTCCAAATTTTTGAAGGCTGGAAGATGATTCTGAAGAAGCTTTACTATGCCTTTGACCAATTTTTGTACCTTTTCCAAGGACATTCTCTGTTCACACTTTCAGAGACCAGTTCTTTTGTTAGCTTGATCTTTTGTCTAATACAGCATGTGTATTTTTAAGAGGTGTAATGATATTCTTAAATTTATAATATAGTCTTTAAAAGTATATTTTAAAAATATAATATAATAAAAATTAGAATCTATTCTTAAAAACATTATTTTAAATGTAGTCTTTGTACTTCTTTGTAGATTACATTTTAAGCTGGGAATCTGATGGAGAAAATAGTCCTTTCTGCTAAAGAAAAGGAAGTGGTTAGTAGTAGCTGACATTGATTTGCAACCAGGAAATCATGCTTTAATGAGCCTGATAGTCTTCTACAACTAGTTTGGTGGGTGAGGGTAGAGCACTAGATTTTTGTCTCAGTTATAGAAGAGCTTTTGACATTTTCTCTGATACCGTTCCACAGACAAACTGATGAACTGTGGGTTTTTTAAGGGCACAATGAGGTGAGCTGAAAACCTGGAAGGTTGTGATTAGTGCCAAATGATCCAGCTGGAGGCAAAACATTCATTAGAGCTCCTGAGGGTTTCACACTGCTGCCAGCAGTGATTAACACTAACAGTGATCCATTAACAACCTGTATGAGCCAGTGCACCCTACACAAGTCTGCAATTGATATGAAAGTGGAAGGAGTGTCTGAAACAGCCCATGATTGTGTCACCGTTCAGAAGCATCTGGTCAGGCTGGAGAAATGTGCTGAGAGGAATCTCAAGTTCAACAAGAAGAACCTATATCCTTCTGTGAGTTGTCAGAATTTCAGCTGTGTATTTTGACAGAAAAGGAATTAATACAATTAATATCAAAACGCACTCCTGGATATGGCTTTCAGGTGTGTCCATTCTACATGTAAGTGTGGAACTATAACCATGAACATTAAGAGGCATAAACATATTATTAACAAACACCTAAGTAATACCACAAGTATTTTCTGCTGTGTTTATTTTGTTATGGTCTGCAGCCCTAAGGCAGCTTTCTCAAGATCCTGTAGGACTTTCCATGTATGAATTTAGAGTTAAATGTATCACTAGTGAGATAGTTTACAAAGTGGACATTTAGTCCCTAAACAGAGAGTTGTCTAGCTGTGGTTACCAGTTGCAAAAATTGTGTGAGGATTGTAAATATACAGCAGTAAGTAAAGCAATGTGTTTTGATATAGAACCTTGCAGAAGAAATAGAGTATTCAATCAGTATAACAATTCTTCCAATAAAAAACTTACCTCCTCACCAGGCAATGTGATCTGTATGGCAACAGAGCTGTTAATGTTATCTGGGAAGTTGCAGCAGGCAGGCTTTTTCTTTCTGAAACACACTGTGTATGTCACCCATTAGCAAGACTATTATGAATAGGTGCAGAAATGGTTGGGAAGATAGATTCTATCCTTCTTCAATGTTATTTTTAAAAGTACACACAGAAATTATTAAGCATTTTCCTTGTTTTTTATTACCAAGTCTGTAATTAATTTGTTTTATTTTTAATTGAAAAGTTCTTGCTAGCTTCCACTATTTATCAACATCATCAGCTGTGTTATTAGAAGTCCTCAAAAATTCCTGTTAAAACTTGTGTTCCCAGTACCAGCACTGCAGCAGTAAAACACAATGGTTTTTAAAATTGTTGTTCTTCTTTACTGACTGTGCTTTGAAAGCTAGAAACAGAGGCACATGCTTTTATCTTCCCAGAAAATAAATAATCTCTTTGGGGATGGGCTTAATTATTTTTTCAGTGAAGGCCCTGTTGTTCCACACAGGATCCGGTGTTACCAGCTAGACTGCTAAAGTGTCCCAAATACAAGCACGTAATTTTAAATAAAAGTAAAAGGCCTAGGGCTTTATGTCTTCATTTCTTCCATTCTTTTAGTATAGATATCTTTCAAAGTAAGAAAATATAAAGAAAGTGGCCTGAAGATGCACAGAAGTTATTTTAAGTAACTGTAAAATCATAATATTGCTACTGCCCTTCTTTCATTGCTTTCTCCATGCTCACTCTTGTTGCTCAAATTGACGTTCAATAATAGAATACAGAGAAAACTCACTTTATTTCCTAGATTGCATTTCATTTAATTGTTAAGCTAAATGATCACATAAAAGCAGTATAAAGAATGCTGCATTGTCTTTGAACTCTCACTATATGTGCTTGTTTTACCAGTCATTTGATATACTAGAAGTTGTTCCCAAGAAAATGATGTAAAAGCAGCTCATGATTTTTGGCATAAGAATCAATTTGTAGCCATCACCAGGAACTAGGATAATTTTGGAGGACAGGTAATTCGAACTTCTTTATATAGCTTTAAAGTTGCTTTTTCTCATGTTTACTCAATCTAATTGGAATTTTGTACGTAATTAATTTAATATATTTTGATTTTACAGGATGTATTTTTTTCTTAAAACCCTTGCCTGCACAAGTAGCTCTTAGAAATGGTGACCATACCTGGACCTTACTGCTGATTATTTTGTGAATGCAAATATAACCAAAAAATCCCATTGGTCTCATGATCACTACATTGCTGGATTTTTTCTTAGTTTAAAATTACTCTTGGTGATTTTATTATAAGAACCTGATAACAGTGCAGAGTGTTAATGTTGCCGTTTTGCTCTGCCGGAACTCCTGTGTCCTTTGAGAAAGTGTGGAGTATAGTTTGACTCTCGAACACTTGAAGAACACTTTAAAAGGCTGAAGCACAGAAATATTTGCAAACAGCTGAGGACGCTGAAAACAATGACCGTGTCACCCTCGAGCCGGGTGCGGCCCCGCTCTCCCCGCCCGCCCCGCTGCGCCGCCGCCCCGCCCCGCCCTGCAGAACGAAGCGCCTCCAGCTGCTCGGCTTCCCCTGCTGCTCTCGGGTCCGGGGCTGCCAACCATGGCTCTGCGCGGGGCAGCGGCGCCTGACGAGCTCGTTTTCTATGTGAATGGCAGGAAGGTAAGTGGAACACGGAGAAGGAGGGGCTGCTGTGCCTGAAGGAGCTCCGAAGGGCACAGATTTGGCTTCCTCAGACTTTATTCTTGCGAGTGTAACCGGATCCTCACACAAACTTCCAGAAGGTTGGATGGTTGCGTCTCATTTTGGCTAGCTTTGCTGTGTTTGGGAGAAAAACCGTGTCAAAGTTAAAACGCTTTCAGCTGGCTATCAAACTTGGCTCATAAGCAAACCACTTTTTTCGTTGGTTTGTTTGGCTTCTCATCTTTAAAATGGTGTTGGGTTTTCAGAGTTACAACTGAAAGCAAGACCAATAGTCCAAATTTGGACTATTGACCATAAATATAATAATGCAAGGAGTGGTTGTTGATCCAAAGCAACTGTAAGGAACCATTTTATTCTAAGTGACTGAATAAGAAGTACTGTACTTGATGAAGAATGTGGGTATTTCTGTTGCTCTCTGTTGTCAGTTTCTGACAGCAAGTAAAAGTTAATACAAATAAAACTAGAAAATAAATTGCTATTGCCAATAGTCTTACAGGTTTACTCTAATGTTACTCTCAGAGTACCAGGGAGATTTAAGGATCTGCAAATCATTAGTTAATTCTTCATGCTGTCTTTAAAGTTCTGCATTTTAATTTCTAGTGTGACCGAAGGTCAGTTCCCTCAGTATAACATTTCACTGAGCAGCAGTTATTTTTAGTACTTGCAAGGTGCCCTAACTCGTCTTTCCTGAAAATGTATCTGTCTGAAAAGGAATTTCCAGAAAGAGCCCAAAATCTCCCGTGGTGTTTGGCAATTAGTGTAGTTCTATGAGGGGGAACCAGAGAAGAATTCTGTTGTGGCTTTGTGTGAATGTAGTCTGTGCCCTGAATTTTGAGAGGCCTTGGTTTTCTAATTAAACCTTGTTTTTACTTTCTTGCTGTAGATAATAGAGAAAAATGCTGATCCTGAACAAATGCTCTTGTCCTATCTGCGGAAGAGGCGTATCCTTTTCTTGTATGTTTCCTAAAGTTGCTCATGTGAAAGCCTTATTCAAGCAAAATTCTCATAAATTTTAATTCAAGGTTTAATTACCAGATTTAAAAAGTTGTGATTCCTTTAAGATAAATCAACCACACTAAATGATGTCTCTTTCTTAATCCAAATATTCTTCATTTGAGCTGCTGTATTTTTAGCCTGGATTTTTAAACACACAAAGTTATGCCATCAGGCACAATGAATAGGTGTCTGTAGTCCTCCCCTCCCACCTCATAAAGAAGTCTAAAAACCTAGTGGTCATTATATATAAAGCTTGACAGAATAGAACTCCCCATAGCTCTGTCCTGGTAAAAGGGACATCTTGTGATGAGAACCTGAAGCTGATGGAATTTTGAGGGGCAAAAAGGCCCTTTTTGATGACTTTGGAACATTAAATTAGCTGTTAGTTGATTCACAGTTTTAGATTGGCCGCTGTTTCAGATTCACAAAAATAAGCACTTCCCTCAGAAATGTGATCTTTCAGATGAGATGGAAGGCCAATATCCTGACCTATAGATGGGTCTTCTGGGAGAAACTGGGAAATCAGTTTTACTGTTCCACTGAAATTTCAAATATACAGCTGGTTTGCCCATTACACATTTCTTCCTATGCAAATGCTGATAACAAACCAATTTTGTGTTCCTTGGGGGCTTAGGAAAAAAGGTAGTCTCAAACCTTTGAGTGGAATAAAGACCAGAGTGGAACTAGATGATTATTTTCCCTAATGACAGCATTTTCAGTCCATCTTACAGGAACTAAGTATGGCTGTGGAGGAGGTGGCTGTGGTGCCTGCACAGTGATGATATCTACTTATGATCCATCTTCAAAGAAGATACGGTATCCTCAACAGAATATTTTGAAAACTGCAGAAAATTTTATGAAGATACCATTTCCAGACATGAAACTTTAAAAACAGAGCTGTAGAACTTGTTCTTAATAGTAAAAGAATCTAGAGGAAGGGTTACTTTAATCCAAAAAGAGAATGCTGTTAAAATTGCTGTTGATTGAGCTATATTGTAAATTTGCTGAACTATCAAACTCAAATGCTTGATTTACTTATAAATACTGACAGTCCCTGCGAGAGGTTGTAGAAGGCATTAATTTAAGACCCTTTGGCTTGACCACTGGAATGTGGCTCCTACCTGCAGCTCTCTATGTGGTTTAAGTCCAGCTGGTAACTGAGGACCATGTAGCTGCTCACTTCCCCAGTGGGATGGGGGAGAGAATCAGGAGGGTAAAAGAGAAAACTCATGGGCTGAGAAAAGACAGTTTAATAGATATGACAAAAGCTGCTTGTGCAAACAAAGCAAAGTAGGCAATTTACTCACTGCATCCCATCATCAGGCAGATGTCCAGCCACTGCCAGGACAGCAGGACACCATCATCTGTGATGGGTACTTGTGAAGACAAACACAAAACTTCCACCCTTTCTTCTTCTTCCCACAGCTCTGTATGCTGCACATGGTGCCATATGGTATGGTATATGACTTTGGTCATGTTGGGTCAGCTGTCCCAGCTGTGTCCCCTCCCAATTTCTTGTGTCCCTCAGCCTCCTCACTGGTGCTCTGCAGTAGATAAACATCCCTGTGTTATCAGCACCATTTGCAGCACAAATCCAAAACACAGCCTTATACTGGCTACTCTGAAGAAAGTTAACTCTATCCTATCCAAAACCAGCATACTGTTATACAATTGCTGGCAAGGCAGGGTAGGCAGAAGTGTGAGTCTTACCAGCCTTTTAACACTGAAGTCCATCCATTACACCCTACCCATGAAAAGAAATATTTTGAAACTCAAAACTGGAATAAATTACCTCTAAGTTGAGAAAATGCCAATCAAATTGTTAAATGGTTGCATGACATTGTGCATTGAAGTGTTTATTAGGTGGGGAAAAAACATTCCAGTTGTCCTTTTGTACAGTTACATTACATTGGAATGCAACACAAATGGAAATGTATAAAGTTAATGAAAGAGCTAAAATTAAAGTAGACTCCTGAAAAGAAACATTTGAACTGTATTGAAAAAACAAATAATTTTATTAAAATTATTAAATGCTTTAAAGAATTTTCATTTTGGTGTGTTGTTCCTATTTAGTATGATATTTATTTTACATCAGAATTTTCTTTGGATCAGAAATTTGATTATAAATTTGCAGCAGTAATTCATTCTTTCTTCCAAATGGCTGTACCAATCTTCCCTTCCCTATCTTCCTCCTCCAAAATACAGTTGACAGATTGCTTGTGGGCAAGAGAGGCAAGAGGGCAGTTAGAAAATACAAGTATTGAGGAAGATGTAAATTCCATGGAATTGTCTTCATAGATACACAGGGGACAAGAGACATAGCTAGAAAGTGATCCCTTCTCATTCCAAATGTTAATAGTGGCTGTTTTGTACGTATAAGCTACATCTTGATTGACAAATATAATACTCAGACTTGTTTATTGAAATAACATTCATGTTCTTTATTTTTCTTTATGTTCCAAAGACACTATTCAGCCAATGCATGTTTGCTTCCCATTTGTTCCTTGTATGGTGCAGCAGTGACTACAGTGGAAGGTGTTGGAAGCACAAAAAACAGGATTCATCCAGTTCAGGTGAGAGTATATTATCACTGTATAGGAGGATTACTGATTGCTTTTTTGGATGGGATGGCTTTAGTGACAGTGCTTTTAGGGCATAGGAATTTCAAAAGATGGTTGTTTTCCCTGCTTAACAATAGAGGACAGCATTGGTTTCTGGTAGTTGATTGATCAAGGCTGATGACATGGCTCATGATGGATCTTACTTTAGTATTGGCAGTCTGATCAAGTAGTTGGTATGTAATGATTGTTGGAGTGGGCCAGGCTTTGCTCTCTTTGGGCTAATGGCACATCTTGAACAATGTCCCTTTGACTCTATTTAGTATAAATGCAAAAAAGACAGAAGTCCACTGAAGGTTAATTGGCTTCTTTAGTAAGATGTGCCTGAACACACCCAAAATAATTATTCTCATTTCATATTGCTTAAAGTGTTTTACTTAAAAAGTCTAATTTATTACAAAGTCTACATTTTATATGGCGTTTCCCATTTCAGAGAGCATTCACTAGAATGGAGATGAGTGCTGGAAGGGAGGGTTCTTTATGGCATTTCATTTCAGGAAAGACTTGCCAAGTGCCATGGCTCCCAGTGTGGTTTCTGCACGCCTGGAATGGTGATGTCCATATACACTTTGTTAAGAAACCACCCAGAACCAACTTCGGAGCAGATGATTGCAGCTCTGGCTGGTAAATATTGCCACTTTTTAGTTTGCAAGTGTATGCCTGAAGCATTTCTTCAGAAGCTTTGTCTACACAAATGCCTGTGTGAGTATACTTGCCTGCATACATGGATGATGTACTCTTGCAAACTCTGCTTCCTAGAAGAGTTGCTACTGGATGCACACCTTGTATTCCCTGCCTTTCTTTTCTCCTGGAAAATGAAACATGGAGCTGTGGATTGTTTCAGGTGTTCAAAACATCCCCATATGTGTCTTCTGAAGTGCTTAAAATCAGATGTGCCAAAATGATGTCACGTTGAAGAAGCAGCTGCATCTGAGCATCTCCAAAGTCCCTTTCTATCTGGTATTGAGGATGTCATTAACCCTTGCAAGATAGGCCCTTTACAGTAGGATTAAAACAGATAAGGCAAAGAGGTGCAGACTGTCTTCAGTGTGGGAAAGTGTGAGCATTTATTGCAGGCAAAATAGCCTTCTGTTGTGCTCTAATGTCACAGTGGAGCCAAAGATGTTTCCTGTTGCTGATGGTGAACTTAGAGGTGTTTTGTTAACTTCCTTTACCTCTAGAAAAAAGTTGGGGGAAAGAGAACAGCATTCTGAGTGGATGAAGATTATTGTCCATTCTCTTTATTCTCCTGCATACTGAGCTGTAGCCAGCATTCTCTTGTGCAGATCTCAACTGTTTCATACTCCCCTTGAAAGAACAGCATTTTTTGTCAGGAGCTGCAGGGTCCTAAGTCTTGTGACAATGTTCTATTTTTTCTTTTTGAGAGCTAACAGTTCTCCTTGAAATCCAAAAACACAAAACTCACATAGCTCACATAAAGACATGACATTCTAAAGCCACAGACTTTAGAGCACAGCTTTTTCTGACTGATTTCCCTTCTGCAGGGAACTTGTGCCGCTGTACTGGATACCGGCCAATCCTAGATGCCTGTAAAACCTTCTGTAAGGTAAGAAGTAGTGGCAGTAGGATTGCTAGATTGGGGCCATCAGTGTATATGCATGTACCAGCCATCAAGATTTTCATTAAGATCATCCCTTCCCTCTGTTTAAAGATGTAATTCTGAGTAAATGGCCTAACCTGTTACAAAAATTGATTAACACAAATGAACATGGTGTCTCAGCTGAATTATGAAGAGTAATTTGAAGTAACTCTATGTGGTTTACTGTGAGTTAGTACTGGCATGAATAAAAGCAGAATTTCAATCCATGTTCTTAGTAATTTATCATGCAATGTGTCAGAATCCTACAGAGGAAAAATGGAAGTGAACAGTTAATAAAGGAAACAATACAGACCATCTGTGTCTGCTCTCACCATGTCAGCTGAATTCTGCATAGTAGGAATTATTTTGTATTAGGGACTTCAACATCTGATGATTTAAAATTATTTTTTTAATATCACTACTTTAACACTTAATCCTAATTTGGCTTGTTATTAAACTTCATCTAGAACTTTATTGAAATATAGAGTCACTCTTACCTTATGAGCTTTAACTCATTGCCATTCTGGGCAGGATTTTGTTAATGGGATATTCCTATTTTAGGAATCCATTTGTTGTCAAAGGAAAGCAAATGGAAAATGTTGCTTGGATCAGGAAGATGATTTGTTTGACAATGAAGAAAAGGTAAAGTTTTAAATTTATTACTGACCCTACTTCAGTCTAAAACTTAGAGAAAGGATATTGCCCATAGTATTTGATAAATAAGTTATTTTATTAGTCCTCACAAGAAATTTGGAAATATTTTGAAAAATTGAGGATTCTATGTGTATATTTGTATTACAAGGTAGGGATGTGTCAGATAGTTTGCATAACATAGTTTGGATTTCCAGAGCTGAGATCTGAACAGCTCTTCAGGTTCAGTAATATTAGTAGTCTGAACTCTACAAATACAGTGGGAATTATATCATGCAAGATGTTAGAGCATATGTGAAATGTGCTTAAATCAATAATCAGTGATGCTCTAAGTACTGGTCTCTTAGGAAAACTGCTGACTTAAGTTTGAAGGATTGATACACTGTTAAAAATTAGAGCTATGATTGGGATTTTATGTGAAACCTTTTATCCATACAAATATTTCACCTTGTTCTCAATTTTCTTTCAGTAGTATCTCATGTACTTCTTTGGGTTTTGAGCTCTTCAGGTTGGCATGAAGCTACTTTGTTATAGAAGAACTACAGGAAGCCTGTACTTAGTCCTTCAGTTACTTGCTTCTGCACTGTCATTTAGGTTGGCAGTACAATTTAAGAAAATGTTGTGAACACTTCTTTTGCCTCAGCACCTCCAAATGATGCATGGTGATGTAACAACAAATCCAAATGATAATGAAATTACTCATTTTATACTGACTTCACTGGCAGTCTCCTGGTATGGTTTTGCTTTTGCTTTTATTGTTGTTGTATGAAATCAGTGATGAGAGGAAATTCTTGGTCTTTGCTTGTCTTCTTTTCAAGGTCTCCACCAGCCTGTTTTCAACAGATGAATTCCAGCCCTTAGATCCCACCCAGGAGCTTATATTCCCTCCAGAATTAATGGTAACTTTTGCTGCTTATACACTATTCTGATGCTCTGTTCAGAATAAGTTCTTGAGTCCTGCTTAGCAGTAATCCATCAGAAGAAATGGCAAAACATTTTAATGTTATTATACTCCTTTTTGGTATTTTGCCCAGTAAGTTTATTGGATATTCACTTATCTAAAAAAGTCATATTGGGAAAGTGAAGTTGCAGAGTTAGGTGTTAGGTGAGAAGATAAAGAAGCAACCTAAACTGGGTTTTCAGTCTAGCAGCTGCAGATAGAAATACTTCACAGCAAACTGAATGGGAAAAAAATTTTAATACTGTAAAACAATTACGTGGTTTAATAGCTGCTGTCAGTGTCATTGGTGCTCTCCAAGCAAACTAAGTGGGCAAATACCTCCCCAAGTATTTTTTATCACTTTTCTAACATTTTTAGCAATAGCATTTAGCAAGTGATCTTTTCCTACATTTTTTGCTAGGGGGCTGTTTATTATCAATCTTGTTTATTAGCCCATTGAAATTACTTAAAGGCATTTCACCCACACAGTCTTAACTTTTACCACTGTGCAAAGACACATAACATTTCTGCATAAGAAAGCATAACATTTCTGCCCCCTTTTTGCCCAATTTTAAAGGATTATGTGTAACTGCTGTTGTTTAAGAACATTGTTGACTTTTTGGACTTCTGTCTGTATGTCTAAGTATTTAAATCTGCCATGTTTCTCCTTCAGAGAATGGCAGAAAATCAACCAAAAAGATCTCTGTTTTTTCATGGAGAGCGAGTAACATGGATTTCTCCTGTAAACTTGGATGAACTACTGGATCTGAAAGCCACCTACCCCAAAGCTCCACTTGTGGTTGGGAACACCAGTGTGGGTATGTGTGTGATCAGAAAGGCTCCTGTTGCCTTAGTTCCAGTGTGCATGAGAGGACTGGGGCTACATTTTTGCCTCTTCATCCTTAAGCTTATGTTATGCCTCTTCTGGGGCTTCTTTTTTGCCTCTTCATTCTTAAGCTTATGTTCTACTATGTGGGAGTTGTAACGAAAAAGCTTTTTGTCTAAGTGTATTCCTATCTTGTAGGACCTGACATGAAATCCAGAGGTGTGTTCCATCCAGTTCTTATTGCTCCTGCAAGGATCCCAGATCTAAATGTGCTGAAATATGCAAATGATGGTCAGTAGACTTTACTTTTTTCAGAAATAGGAGATTTCTTTGCGGTGTGGAGCACTGCACCATTCCAGAGTGCTGAAGGTGTGAAGTGCTGTGCTACTCAAGCATGCTTGGCTCTTTCCCAGCTCAAGGGGGCTGTTGCCACATCACAGTGCAGGATGGCTTTGCCTTCATGACACAGCACAGAGCTGACCACCAGTATCATCTTGGCCCTTAGTGTGAGGGTGGTAATTCTGGTAATACTGGTTCTGGTGCTCATTCATGCAGGATTTGCTTTGTGACTGCTGTACCAGGCTCTGCTGAATAGCAGAGAGAGACCCATACAGAACCACAGGGAGAATTAGCATGTTAGCATGCCTGGTTATGTTAGAAAAAAGGCTGTGATTAATCTGGCATAGCTGATATGCATTAACTAATCTTGTTCTCAATCATAACAGCATTAATTATAATAGGTTAAAATTTTTGTATCTCAACTTACATGTTTATAATAAGCATGGAGGTTTTTTCCAGTTAGACTAGGTTTTGGGTTTTAAATAAATTCTGGGGATTAGAAATACAACTAAAAATAGGTTTCAACTTATTATAATGGTCTAAAGTAATTGAATAAAAATTACCTTGTACAAGCTTATAGCCAAAGTTTTAAGGAAGGTCATATTAGATTAAATCACTTGCTATATGCTTGAATTCACTTTTTTAAAAGTGGTAAACTGTGTTTAATAGTTCTGTTATTGCATTTAGAGTATCTATTTTATTTCAGATCAGTCATACAGTTCTGTTCAAAGACTAGCTGAAAAGTAGCTAGGAATTGAAAAGAAGTTGGGAGAATGCTTACTGCTTCTTTAAAGTGTGTAAATAAAACTTAGACATTTGAAGGTGGGACTTACTAGTTCTAAAACAAGAGATACACAGTTTAGTTTGCCACCCAGATATAGCATTTCCTCTCTTTAATCAGATATACATACAAAATATGTTTTGATTAAATTTTCTTTTAAATACACAAAATTTAGTATTGCTTGCTTGATTAAGTCATTAAATTTATTTGTATTTTCATTTATGCATTTAATTGAATCCCAGTATTCACTGAAAACGTTATTATATTATGTAAATAATTATTTTTAATAGAAAGTAACTGTGTACCATTTAAAAAAAAATCAGAATTATAATCTTACAAAAAAATTTTTAAGTAAATGCGTATGAGTTGTCTTTCTAGTGGGAAAAAGAATACTGTCTTCATTGTTAGGAGTAGAATAACTAGAACGTATGTATGCAAAGCAAGATCAAATTAGGATAAAAATCATGCTTAAAAATAGGAAGAGTCTGTTGAAAGCATTTTGAAGCTGACTCACCTTTGTGTGAAATGTCTCCTTAACATTTACTCAGTCAAAGCAAGGTGCAAGGGAAGCAGTTGGGATGTGCAGTTGGAAGCAGAGAAGGGATTTCCCTTTAAGCAGAAGAGGTGAGGTATTACTTCGATTTCATCATTTCTAGGGATTTTACCCTCAGTCTCCTGAAATGAAAGGTTCCAGTTCCTTCAAAATGCAAAGGCCCCTCTCCTTTTATCTGTCTTAGCCCACATGAGCTGTCCTAACTCTGCAGTCTGAAAACACTTTGAAACCCAGGCAGTAAAGAAATGCACACATTAACTTCCATAATCTTTTGGTTACAGGATTAACTCTGGGAGCTGCCTGCAGCCTCTCTCTAGTGAAAGACATCTTGTCAAATGCAATTGCTGAGTTCCCTGAAGAGAAGACGAGAGTCTTCTGTGCTGTCTTGAAGCAATTGAGAACTCTGGGTGGAGAACAGATAAGAAATGTTGCTGTATGTTGGGAATTACTTCCAATTACAGTCTGAAAAAAATGCAACAAATGTGAAATTGGTCCTGACCACATGTAGAACTTGCATTTTTAATTTTGATTTTGCTGTGAATTTTTTATCAATACTTATTTTTGTAGCTCTCAATATGTGTAAATATACATATAGTTTGCATGTCATATTGTCAACTTAACATAAAAATGTGACGACTACAGAGAAAGGTAACATAAATTACTTTATTTTTTTCAAGTCATTTGGTGGAAACATCATAAGTAGAAAATCAACCTCAGACTTGAATCCTGTTCTGGCAGCCAGCAACTGCATGCTCAATCTGGCTTCAAGAGGTAGGAGGAGATAGCCTGTCTCTGTAGCATAAATGGTTTTAAGTGTTCAAAGGGCTCTTAGAAATTCAGGTTCCTTGCAGAATTTTGTCATCTTCTTTTCTTAAAAATTTAACTTTCATAATATAACAGAATAACAATTTAGAATAAAATATCAAAAAGAGAAATGAAAAAGCAATAGCATTTATATCTTTCTGGACTCCTGGAAGTGTTCAGAACCCCAGGGGAAAAGCAAACAAAGGAAAGAAGAAATAAACCCAAAACCTAAATAACAAAAGCCCCACCTTCCTAATAATTTTTTTACTTTTACAGCAGTTCTTTACTACTCAGTTCCTCATTTTTTTATGTTTTAGAGTGTAATGTAGTTATGACAGCAGCTGTAGAGGTTTGGAATAGATTGGCAGGAGTGAGGGTGGGATCATCATGGCAGTATCTGAAAGGAGGCTTACAGAATGGGATTTGACCTCTGGGTGCTTTTTAGGAATCTGGTATTAGGATATGGAAGATGGAGCAACCACTTGAAGTTATAGAACATATCACTGATAGTTTTTTATGTAAGCTTTGTAGTGGTTGTTTTTTCAGTAAAGCAGCAAGTATTTCTTGCCAATTAAAATATTATTGATATGTGTTAATTGCACAATTGTATGTAATTTTCTGGATTTGGGATTTTTTTTCTTTTTTTTCCCTTTTTTTAGGACAAAAGCGACAGATTCCTGTGAGTGATATTTTTGCAGATGGAGTTGGTAACAATACCATTTCACCAGAAGAGATCTTAGTCTCTATCCATATTCCCTATTCTAGGAAGGTAAATTATTAGTTTGTTTAGATTTGCTTTATGCAGAGTTAATGATTATGAAATAAAGAGCAGGATGAGGCATAATCCAACTGTTTAAACTAGCACTGTTACCCCTCACTCTCTGAATTCCTTACATTTATTCATATCAGTGCCATACTATCTCCCTGTTTCAGCCAAAAAACACAACTCAGCACGTAGCTGGCGATGCTATATAAAGAATAATATTCAGACAAAAGTTTGCCTTAAAAATTATAAGGCAATAGCAATTGTCTAGATCCACTCCAGAAAGGGATCTTGGGCAAGTTGCCATTGTCCTTACCAAGCAGACTGCTCACCTGTGATATGGCTGGCATCAAATAGGTAAAGTATTGTCATCTCCTGGTGATGTTTCTTTAAAATAAGAGAAGATAGGATGTGTATGTGGTGCTTCCATAGATGTTGCTGAACTGAATAATAGTCTTTAACTGATACTGGGTTTGCAAGAGTGGATATAAGATCTTACAAGAGAATTATGTGTTATGTTACCTAAATACTGAAGTTTGGCAATACATGGAAGCCTCTAAACTTATGGTCTTGTTATAAATACAGCTCCACAAGATCCCTGTCTTCCAGTTATCTACCATGAAAAATCTAGGTCATCTGTACTGTGGAGTGATGGAGGATTGGGTATGAGCTGATAGAAAATCAAAGATAGTACTGAAAGGTCAAGAGAAGAAAGTGCATGGTCTTCATTGCTCAGGAGATTGAATTTGTGCTACTCATTTTTTGTTCTCTTGCTTCACATAGTGCAACAAGTTCTACTTTCAGATACTTACATGTCTACACTTCTGTCTGATCTTGCTCAGGGGGAATATGTCTCTGCATTTCGACAAGCACCAAGACGGGAAAATGCTCTTCCAGTAACCAACGCTGGGATGAGAGTCCTTTTTGAAGAAGGTACAGACATTATAAAGGATCTAAGTATTTTCTATGGAGGTGCTGTCTCAACAACAGTCTGTGCAAAACAAACCTGCTGGACACTTATTGGAAGGTAAGATTTTCCTGTCTTGTGTGTGTCTCTGAACAAATAATCTCTGGAATTAGTCCCTGACTTTCCCTCCCAGCTTGCATCACCTTTCCAAGTTTTGGAGGAAAGAAATTGCAAATTCAAGCAGCATAAAAACACTAAATGTAGCCCCACTAGACTGGTTTGCCATTTAATATGCAACTGTTTAATTAGTTGAACTACTCATTATTTTTTGATACTTTACATGACTAAATTTAGTCCAACAGACTGATATTTTGATATCTGCAGTCATGTAGATGTGGAGAATTAAGAGTGTTGCAATTCTTGAAGAGGACAGCGCTCTCGGAAATGTAACAGCTAATTAGATCCCTTGAAAATATCTACATTTTGCATCTCTATCTACTTCAAATATAGGATAGTATCTGCAATATGATGAGAATCTGTAAGACTGCTAAAGCAGCTTCAAAGCTGTAATAGGGTTTGTTAAATTATGTATTTGTTTATTTAAAAATGCTGGCATAGCACTTAATTCAGTTTACTTATGGGGGCTCAGTTCTGTCAGCAACATTGATCTACACCACTTTAAAAACTGCAGACATTATTAGAATCAATATTATGGCTTCACTGTGAGCAGGATTATATCTGTGGTCAATGGTACACATATATTACTGCAATCTGTATTTATTTTTTATTAGTCCTAGTCTGATTGTATCTATTATTCTTCCTAACAGACACTGGAATGAACAAATGTTGGATGAAGCATGCCGACTAGTTCTTAAAGAAATTGCTCTTCCAGGCTCAGCTGGTGGTGAAAATGTAGACTATAAGAAAACTTTGATGGTCAGTTTCTTCTACAGATTTTTCCTGGAAGTATCACAGTCATTGAAGACAATGGTAATTTAGTTCATAGAATCATAAAATCATGGAATATACTAAGTTACAAGAGATCCATCAGGACCACTGGGTCCCACTCTTGGCCCTGCACAGGACATCACAGGAGTCCCACCATGTGCCTGATAGCATTGACCAAATGGCTTTTGAGCTCAGGCTAGGAGCTGTGACCACTGCTTTTGGGAGCCTGTTCCAGCACTCAAACACTCTCCGGGTAAAAAATCTCTTCCTGATATCCAACCTAAAGCTCTCCCCTCCTGGCTTCATGCTGTTTCCTCCAATCCTATCACTGGTCAGCAGAGTGAAGAGGTCAGTACCTGCCCCTCCATTTACCCTTGTGAGGATGTTGAAGACCTCAGTGAGGTCTCCCATGAGTCCCCTACAGGTTGAGCAACCCAAGCATTCCCCATGTCTGCTTTTGTGCAAGCAAATAAAAGGGGTATTCTTGCTATATGTTATTGTTTGCCATTTGTACAGTGTGCTAAATCACTGTCTTTGGTGTTTGGAGCTATACACCAAGTTAAGTGTTTAATTCCCAAAGGGACTGATGGAGAGATGCCCATTTAACTTTTAGATGCTCAGGTATCTTTACCTTGGATATTAGGCTTTAAAAGACATTTGAGCAATTAATACAACAACATACCAGTAGCAAGCTCCCAGACCCAAAGAAAATATACAGGAGATCTTACTCTGTTTATAATTCTGAACAGAAACAGATGAAAAAGGAATAAAAAATCCCTCCTTCTTGTGTGAGCTGTTGACTGGGAGATGAGGACACTAAAATTTCACTTGTCAAGACATTCTTTGTGTAATTTACTTTTTTCTTTTTTTTTTTTTTCTTAAATACGTTTTTACAGAGAAAATATCCCTTTTATGTTTTTCCTCTGTTACCTTGAGCTCTTTCCTCTAAATTGCCATTACTAGGTGATTGTTTATTATCAGGAGTGATTCTGAGCCAATTTTGATCAGACCTCAAAACAAAGCCCCTCTTTCTGTCCCTAATTTATGTTGCTTACTTTAAAAGCATATTTGTTGAATCCAGTATATTTTAAATATTATTTAGTGACATCTAAAACCTCTACATTATTTTCAGATTGTTGTTTTAGAGCCTTTATGGTTTGAACCTGGAAAGCATTTCCTCTATAAAAATTTTGTGTTTGATTTTAGTTGTTACTTTTTAAAATTGGAATGTTCAAAATGTGAGTTTTATTAGTAATTCACTTTCTTTTCAGGATCCTTGTCGTTATCCTGGCATACCTATGGAATATGGGAGTGGCCTAGAAGATTTCAAAACCAGAATGCCCCAGAGTATCCAAATATACCAGGCAAATTATTTCATTCTTATGTTGTTTTGTGTTTTGTAAGACTAGGTAAAAAGTCACAGTTCAAGCATGAGCCTTGGTGTGAAGGTCAGCTACAGATTTTCCAAAGGACTGGAAGCAAGAGGCTTTTAATGATTGATTTTAGCTGCATCTCATTTGGAGGATCCCTGTTTGTAAAAATAGATTCTGGGGTATACTCACTTCTAGACAGTTCTTGGAAGATAAATATGCTAAGCAAACTCCATTGTCAGATGGTTTACAATTGGTTTATTGCAGTGTGCAACCCAGTTAGAAAGAAATTATAAGAAAACAAAAAAAAGATTTAAAAGCCCAGGTAAAGTATATATATACTGTAGCATAGTTATAGTATTATTGTCTCAAGATCTCATGGGCTCTTAAGTCCTACTGTAGATTTAGGAATTAAGGTGGTGTGTGATGGTTGTGTGCTCAAATTAACGTGAGCAGGTTGTCCTAAATCAACAGTAGAGAGCAGCAAAGAACATGTTTGGTGTTTTCTGAGCTCACTGTATAAATAGCTCATGGTGGAAACACCCACGAGGATTTTTGATAATTTGGCACCTCAATACACAAGTCAAAATACCAACTTTTAAAAACCTAAAGAAAAATTCAAATGAAATATGTTTTTTTCTTTTAGTTTTTGAAGAAAAATACTTTCATTTTAAATACTTTAAATTTGTTCAAATTGTTATCTTAAGTTTCCTTCAGAGTTGTTACTATTATTTGTATTTAAAAAAACAAAACCAAAACAAACAAATAAACAAACAAAAACAACAACCAATAAAACCGCAGTGGCAATAACAAGAGCCAGCATCAAGGGAACTATTTCTCTGTGACTTTTCCCCAGTTTATTCCTCATCTGTAATAAAGTGCCTGAACATCAGAAATTGAAGCAATTTGTTACTCAGATCAATTGGCACTGACCAATAGAAATTTGGAAACCTAGAAAATTTGAGTTTTTCCACTTTAAATTTCTATTTGCATTTTGTAAGGCCATATATTTTGTCTGCACCCCTTCACGTGGACATTGTTAAGCTTTTAAATTAAGATTAAAAAAGGGTGCTTATCTTGAAATCTAAATACCTTGACATTCTGTTGTGGAAATGTTGAAGTGGTTTGGCTGAGACATCCATTTGAGGAACTTTAGGCAGTCACGTGAAGAGTGACTTGACTTTGTGCCAATAGCAGAGAGTATGCCAGAAAGTGCAGGAAGTAGAAGTGTGTAGCCTGAACACTTGTGTGCTGGAAGCTTTAGAAGTAAAAACATTTTAAGTTGTGAACAATAAACTAATTCTAAATGTAGAAAAGAAAAAAAGTTACCATTAATACTGACACAGAAATTGTTAAGGTCTTCTGGAAGTTGGCAACATTAGTTGATTATTAATTAGTTGATTCAGAAACACTGAATCAGTTTTCTAAAAAACTTAGCAGCAAAGATTAATAAGGTCATTTCATACAAAATTCATACACAGGTGCAAGGATATAATTGGAAAGAAAATATTTAGGCAATATTTTCTCACTGATTTACACTGATCAGTTGCACTCTTTCAGTGAGGAAGGCAAATCCTAGAAATCATTGCAAATAGCTCACAGTGCATCACATGACAGTGATAGCATTCAGAGCAGAATCTTGTGAGAATAATTCAGAAAATTATTAAAGATTCATGACACCACTCAGTAAGGGAGGAAAGTGTCCTTCTGAAAAAGTGCTGGGTTTGTCACTTTGACAAATAATTAAGGAAAAAAGTCCAAGTAAACAAGCCTGTATGGTGCTCTTGGAAGGGTCCTTAAGAGAAGAAAAGAGGAAAAAGAAATCCCCAGGAGCAGCAGTGACCTTTTGCAGCCACATCTCTTTCAGTGTTGAACCAGAAGATGATAGTATGAGCAGTTGTTCATTCATCTAATTTTCTGATTACTGTAAGAGTAACAAGATTGTTCTTTTTTTAACTGGGGGTGCTTGATGTGTGTTTCTGACTGTACAGGATGTAGAGCCGAGCCAGTCTCCCCAGGACCCTGTAGGACGGCCCATTATGCACCAGTCTGGTATAAAGCATGCCACTGGTGAAGCAGTCTACATTGATGACCTTCCTTCTGTGGATGGAGAACTTTTCCTGGCTGCTGTCACTAGTTCCAGAGCTCATGCTAAGATTGTGTAAGTGTTCAAAGTGGACCTGAAGAAAGTGTTATCATGAATGGCTGCCTGAGATTTTTAGAGAGACTAATGAGTTATGCATGTACAGACCAGCATATGTGATACCTGCAGGTAAATCCATGCTGAAAGCACTATTGTTGCAGTAGTAGAAGGGTTTGTTAGGGTTTAAGTGCCTCGCTCCATTTTACTGTACTAGTAAGGGTGAACTATTTCTGGTCCATAAACCAGCCCAGAGCTAGCCTAGCTACCTCCACAATGTGCTCAGCTGTGCAGTGCAAGCAGAGTTTGAGATTCAATATTACAAACACTGCTTTGACACTCAGTTCTACCATTAAAGAAGAAGATTGTCCAAAATGTAGGAAATAGTATAGCAACATTGCAGCAGCAAGGTGGCAAAGCTCATATGAGACTTAGAGAAGGGTAGAAAAGAGGATTTTAAGAAAACTGTTTTCACATATTTTTATGCTGCCAAGATACACCTATTCTAGCAGTTTGTTCAACACTTAGGCACCAAGACATATTCAAGTGATCTAGTCAGGATTAATTGTCACAATGCATAGGACTGGGGCTCCTAGCTACAGTCCTTGTCATATTTCATGCTTATTCTTAGGTCAGTGCTGGATTTGGCAGCCCTCTTTTGGGTCCCATCACAGAGGTGACATCACCCCCATCTCTGCAAGTCATTAGGATCTTTTCAGTCTCCTTTGTCTCCTGATCTGGGTGTCCAGAGAAGATGCTTGTTCATGTGCTGGGATCTGATAACCTACTGAATTAGATGCTATCAAAACATTCTATTCTTACAGACCTTCTGCTGTTTCTTCTGATCCTTCTACATCTAGACATTTCCATTCCTTCTCCATTTATACTGGTCTTATAATTTCTTTAGTATCTTTCTACATTAATTCTCCATCTGAAGATGAGTATTTGTATCTTGCAATATTTGTGTACACGGTGAGGGCTTAGAAAGTTGCAGTTGTAGCATCATAATTGTGCAGTGACTTTTATTAAACCAATGCAGTTCAAACAATCTAATGGGCCAGTGATTTCCCTGTTATATCTAAATTATCTCCTAAAAATGAAGCAGATTAGTAGAATCTTACTTCTTTTTTCATCTGTAGTTTTCCACATGCCAGAGACAGGAAGAAAAGACATGCGTGAGCCTATGAACAGATCTTGGTAGTAAAAGAAATATATCTCTGTATATTGTGTTCCCTTCCCCTGTGAACAGTTTGTAAAATTAATTAATTACTTTTCCCTCTTTCCATATCCCAATTAGATCTATAGATACCTCAGAGGCCCTAAAAGGAGCAGGTGTGTTTGATGTCATAACAGCTCATGATGTGCCAGCTGTAAACGAGTTTTATTTTTCTGATGAGCCGGAGATTATATTTGCAAGAAATGAGGTATAATTACAATATTTTTTAACTGATTTTCTTAATTCTAACTGTTTTTTCTCCAGCCTTTTATCCTCCACTGTCCATGTGATACATACTTACATGATGTGTATTTTACAGGTGATTTGTGTGGGTCAGATTGTCTGTGCTGTGGTTGCAGATTCAGATGTTCATGCCAAACAAGCTGCTGCAAAAGTGAAGATAGAGTATGAAACGCTGGAACCAGTAATTTTAACAATTGAGGTACTAGTACTTTCTTCTGCATTTCTTACGGTTTAATTTTTGGGTGTAGCAGTTGACACTCTTTGGTTGCTGTTTAAATATGATTTTTAAGAAATGAGATTAATTTGAACATCCAAATAAGCAGAGTATCTCCCTATAAATAAATTAAAAATGGAAAAAAAAAAAAAAAAAAAAAAAAAAAAAAAGAACTCTCCTAATCTTCCCAATGACGAAAAGGCAATGAGCATGCTGGTTTCTAATTTTTTGATAGATACCAGCTGACCAGTCAGCATGTGTATGGTGGCTAGCAGTCAGCTCCTGATTATCTCTAGCATTTTTATCTGTTATCTAGCTTGAAAGCTAGTCCAGAGCAGTAGGAATTGTTGGGGGAATATGAAGAAAAGGTGTTAGGGATGTACAACATTTTAGAGGTGTAATGTGGGAGTCACATATGGATTTACCCTGGCTTAAAGAGAGTAGGAGTAAAGGACACAATTGCAGGGAATCAGCATTAATTCTGGTAGTCACTTTACAGTGACTTTTTACAATTAAAACTTTAGTTTAATTATGGGTGGTCTTATGGAACAGTCTGATAGAAAAATGGATAAAGGCTGACAATTTTGTTAACATTTCATTAGAATTGAAACTCCAATGAAATCTTACTAGAAATAAAGCAAATGCTAATTTATAAATAGATTCCACCTTTACTTAGTCCTTGTGACTTCTTCCCCTCTTGCTGGCACCACTCTTTGGATGATGCAGTTGCATTCTTACTCTGTGGTGTCTTGATCGCTTCCTGGATGTATGACAGGGAAGAACAGGTTGAATAAACTGAATGCATTTCCTTCAGAAGCTGCTGTCATCAGTTACACAAGATGCATCAGGAAAGAATTGCTGAAACTGAGTAAAGAAACTCAACAATGACAATAAAGTGATGAAATAAAGTTGTTCATAGCTGGTGGTTCCAGTCTCTGAAGACAGCAGTGTTGGTCCTGAGACTAAAATGCTGCAACAAGCTGGGAATCCTAAAAATACTTAAACCCCCTTTTTTCTCTTTTTCTCCATTGCAGGAAGCTATAAAACACAACTCGTTCTTTGAGACAAAAAGAAAATTAGAACAAGGAAATGTTGATGAGGCTTTTGAAACTGTTGATAATATAATTGAAGGTAAACTATAGAATATATTTTATGAGAAAATTTTGGTTGTCAATATTTGGGTTTGGCTGTCTGCTCTTCAAGTCCCAGTTCTGCCTTTTTTCCACATAGTCATTAGGCCTGAAAAAAAACCTAGTCACTTGGAAGACAGCATGACTAAACCTAGTGTATTTTTGTTCTGCTACTGCATTCAAGTTTTTTGCATCATTTCTTCTTGAAAAAAGCTACAGAATAATTAGGTTGGAAAGGAGTCTTTTAGTCCAACCTCCTACTTAAGCAGATCTGGTTAGAGCAGGTTATTAAGGGCCATGTCCAGTCATGTTTTTAGTATCTCCAAATGCGGAGGTTATGCAACCTAGGCAATCTATAGGCACCTGTTTAAGTGTTTCACTGCTTCCATGCTGATTTTGATTTTTTTTTTTGTATCTAGCAGAAGTTTCTTGTTCATTACCTCTTATTCTTCCATTGGGCATCTCTGAGAACAGTCTGGCTTGCTTTTGTCTACACCCTTCCATTAGATAGTTGTAGACAGCAATAAGAGCTCTTCTTAAACCTTTTCTTCTTATGGATAAATAAATCCAGTTCTCTCCACCTCTTCTTGGACATCCTGTGGTTCAGCCCCCTGAGGATCTTGGTAGCCCTCTTCTTGACCTGGTCCAGTACATGCATGCTTTGTTTGACTTGGCTATGCTTCATTTATTGTTGTCACCACTTGTGAGCAATAGTGTTCTGTTCTTAATCCAGTTCTGGTGATGCTATTGAAACAAGACCAATTTAATACTGCAAGGATTTTAATTTGTATTTTTATTTTAAATGTTGCTCTTTTACACAGGAAATATCAGAGGATTTGACACTGGTTGCCATAATTTACATGGTGGTGGACTGTTAGTTCTTCTCTGGTTCATTTCTTCTGTCCTTTCCCCTCAATAACACTTGTGTTTTTCTTATTGGATCAGGGGAGATTTGCATTGGGGGACAGAAACACTTTTACATGGAAACTCAGAGTATGCTTGCTGTTCCTAAAGGGGAGGATAAAGAAATGGATTTGTATGTGTCAACACAGCATCCAGCAATTATTCAGGTAATGCAGAGCATTCTCAGAGAAAGTGTTTGGACTTTAGACAATAGAGCTTTTAAAGTTTGGTTTACAAATCTGTAGGAACTGAAGCCGTAGAAACATGAAATTGCCCATCTGGATAGTCCAATAACTCTGCTTTATAGTACTGCTGTATTCTGACAAACACTGAGCACTACACTATCAGGATAAGTCTCTCCCTTTGAGCAAACTATTTCATACCCCACTATTGTAGGCATGAGAAGCTCCCTGTGGAGTGCTGAGGCTCCTCCATCTCTGTTAGTTTTCCACTGGAGTGAGGAGCAATCAGTTCCTACAGAGTCAGGACCTACTGAGGATCGGATCAAGTCTAACAGCTGTAGGTGAGACTGCTATTCTATGCAGCAGTCTCATAATCAGAGATTGGTTTGGGTTTTGAGGAACCTTTAAAAACTATTTAGTTCAACATCCCTGCCATGGACAGAGTTGTCTTTCTCTGCATGGAATTTCTCAAAGTCCCATCCAACATGCCCTTGAACACTCCCAGTGATGGGGTATCCACAAGTTCTCTGAACAAGTTCCCTGTTCCCATGCCTTACCACTCTCACCGTAAAAGATTGATTTCTCTTGTCCAGTCTCAACCTGCCCTCTTTTAGTTTGAAACTGTAGTCCTTTGTCCTGTCAATACAAAATTTGCTAAACAGTCTTGCTCTTTTTCTTGTAAACCCTATCTATAGTTTGAAAGGCCTCAGTAAAGTCTCCCTGGAGCTGTCTTCTGGCTGAACAACTCCAAGACTTTCAGCCTTCATAGCAGAGGTGTTCTAACCCTCTAGACAATGTCATGATGATAAATGGCAAAACAAAGCTGCCATGGTTTGTGGCCTGCACAGCAATAGCCATAGTGCATGAAACTGATGGTAGTTCAGACTCAACACTGGCATTTTGTGTTCAAAGCCCAGTTCAGCTCTTTGTATAATTTCCATTATTATTATATTGCCAATAGCCAAATAGTATGAAGAACTTCATGTTTGAAAAAATTATTTCAAGCAAAAACATTCCTGACACTAGCAAGACTTTAGACTATTAAGAAACAAATAGGTTTATTTTAAATAAAAACAAAAGTAATTACAATAATAGAAACTGTGTACTAATCAATTTTTATTATACCTGAAGCTTTTTACTGTTTAGATAATGTAATTCACTGGTATTATTCTTCACATTGGCCAATGGCCTTTTCACAGTCAGCATGGTAAAGATGTGCAGTGAGAGCCCTGTTGAGAGTTTGTTGTTATTCTTTCTTTGTTTTTTAACCTAAGGTAAAGGAAAAGTTCTATTCATCAGATTGAAGCATAGAAATATTTGTGGAACCCTTTTCTAGAGAAGTTTTCTATTTCAGAACCTAGCTTTTGAGCTTAGTTTAAGTTGGCATAAAATATTAAAACTTGTTTTTCAGGAGATGGTAGCTGCGACTTTAGGTGTTCCAGCCAACAGGATCATGTGCCATGTTAAACGAGTTGGTGGAGCTTTTGGTGGGAAAATCCTGAGAACTGGCTTACTGGCATCAGTTGCTGCAGTGGCAGCAAACAAGTAAGTGCAGTATGTGTGTGATGGCATATGAAAAAAATGAAGCAAACAAGTTTTCCACTTCATCTAAAATGCTTTCTCCTTTTCCAAAACTGCTAGTCAAAAAGTCATACAACCCTGACTTCACATTTTGCAAGACTATTCAGTGCATTTCTTTGTTTTGTTTTGTTGGACTACTTAATGTTAAGCAGCTCTAGTCTTAACTAAATTAATGGGCCTCAAGAAGTTGGTATTTGTATTAGTATAAACTACAAATATTCAAAAGGACTAGTCCCTAACTACTGAGACTTTGTACATACATTAAAATATGACATTAACCTTGCATTTGTGAACTTAACTGACACAGCAGAATGGACAAGAAAGTTCATGGGTGGAACTGCTTTTAAGAAAAAGCTCAGTCCTCAACATGTTCCAAGTCAAAATTAGTTTAAACCTATGACGTATTATGCTTTTTCTAATACTGCTTGAATTAGTTTAAGAACATTAACCCATAAAGTTCCATCCCCATCTTCCAAATTTGGCAGGCTAATATTGGCAATTAGCTGTCAGGGCATATTAAACTCCTTTATAACTGTTTTGCTGCAGAGTTCACATCAGGCTACATACTGTCACCCAAAATGATCTTGTCATCTGAGGGGTTATCTCAATAGGTTTGTTGTTTCTACTGTCACTGGTATAAAATTTGCTCTTGATTATTTTTGCCCACATGATCTGTTTTTTTTTTATTAACAAGTCATGCTAAAAATACTTCTTTTATGGTTTAACTATCTTTTTATTCCTTGTACCTTATTTTACACCTTATGTCCATTTTTTTATAAATTAATTATTTTAAATGGTACATGTATTTCTAGACTAATTTTCATATTTTTATTGTTATTCATATTTTGGTTTCATTCCAAGACACTCTATTTCAGTATGATTCTGAATAGCTAAGAGGTGACAAACACTTGACACTGAAATAGTTTTTTCTGGAGTAGCTTGCACTGAGTTATCTTGTTGGCTTTCAAAAGATGAAATGAAAATTCTGACATGTTTGTAAATGTGAGAAATATGAACTCTGGACATAGTGTTAAGCATATGGCTTATTAAAGTTAAATTTAATCTAAATGCATGTTTTTATATGCATGGCTGGATCAGAATACATGATGGGTAGCCATAGCTCTCTTATTATCACATCCTTTCTTTTAATTGCAATCTGATGTTTCTTTTTTGGATTTAGAACCAGCAGAGCAGTTCGTTTTATTCTGAGCCGAGAGGATGATATGGTAATCATTGGCGGACGACATCCCTTTATTGCTAAATATAAAGTGAGTGCCACAAGAATTCAGTAGAAAAAAATACCCACCTACATGCTGTGAATAAGTATTTCAGTGTTACTGGGTAATGTGTTCTATTAATGAAAATTGATATAACCAATTCAATTTTAAAACAAAACTACAAGCCAGGAACCATAAAGTTGTGTGCACCTCCTTTGTTTGCCTCTACCTCTGTCTCTTCAAGGTTTATTATTTTTCTAGTTCCTTCATGTTCTTTTCCTTTTATAGCTCTTTCTGTCTTTCTTTCTGGGAACAAGGAGCAAACCCATGTCAGACGTCTTCTTCAGAACTTTTTAAACTCTCCATATGGTTACATTCACCCAAAGAAGCAGCTAATTTTTCACAGAAACAGTGTCATGCAGAAAACTTGCCCTATGGAGGAAAGTCCTGCTCATGCACTGTCATCAGTCATTCATTGGGATAATTTCTGCCTTATTTTCTTTTTCTAATTGTCATATAAATTGCATATACCAGCCACCATAATGGAGTTTAAATCTAAGTTTCTGCTGAATCAACAAGCTGAAAGATTTCTCTTTAAAAGTACCTTTTGTTAATAGCACTGCAGCTCAAAGATGCCTTCAAAGAGGGACCCTGAACAATGGGATTATAACTGGGCAATTATACCCTTACAATCTAAGCTTCCCATCCCTCACATGACAGTACAAACCAATAGTAATATTAAGCGTCTGGAGTCTTCACATTCTTCATGCATTTCTTTCATTGTCTGTAGCTGGGTCATTTCTTTTCTTACATGTAAGTTGTGCAGCCTCTGCTAAAGATTATAGCTTCCTTATCTTTCAGTTTGAACTGACTCTGAGGCCTTCTTTTACTTGACTAGGTAACAGCTCAACATACCTAGGTGAAAGTTCACAGCTTGCAGCCTAAACTGCTGCAGATTTAGCTGATAATACTAAGCAAGTTGCATGACATTCTACATAGGTAAAGTAAGAGGGGTTTTATAAGATACTTCCCTAAAGTTGCAAATGAGCTGTAGCTCATGTTATTAATTCAGGAACTGTTAGTGGCAACAGGTGAAAAGAGGGATGTGAGATAAAGATAACATTTCTTCATTAATAAGCATAAATGCAATACTCCATCTGCCAGACACTGTTCTTACCATTGAAGTGGGATTTGATTTCATCTACAGTAGACACTCCTAGTTGATGCTCTTCTCAGCCATCTCAGGCAATAGAGAGGAAGCCACTCCTTCCTTTCCCAGTGGGCTTATGTTGCTTATTCTATGCTGTACCTATACAGATCACAGATGCGGGAGGGAAAGCCTATATCTTAGAAACATTTCTCTCTTGCCCTTCTAGTTTCAGTGAATGCTGCCCAGAAATTAATAGTGCAGTATGACCCTAAATCTGTGTGTTATGTTAATTTTCAAAATATCCAAGCACTTCAGAAACAAGTGAATGCTGAATTCTAAGTAACGTACTGTTGATCTTCTAGGTTGGCTTCATGAATGATGGTAGGATCACAGCTGTGGATGCCAAATATTTTGTTAATGGAGGATGTACCCCTGATGAGTCTATTCTGGTAAGGATTTTATACTGACAAACCTGTCAACATAGAGGAATCATTACCTGGAAGATTATGAAGTCAAATTTCCTTACCCATATAATATTAATCATATAGATTTTTGATATAGGGATTGTGGGTTGATGGAAGAATCTATGCTGAATAGGTTAACCTTTCCTTATTAAATTTAGTGAAGCATCTTACTACTTTCTTATATTGCCCTATACATTCACTTCATGAATGTTTTCTCAGCCTTATTTTTCTGCTATGAACAACTCAACTAACAATGTATTCCTTTTAAAATGCATAGTACCTTCATTTGTCCCTGCCTGAAGTTCTACATCTTCAGGGCTGGGAAGACCTTTCTTGGCCTTCAGAAAACTCATAGCTATCCTGATGCTATCCCTATGGATTTCTGTACTGGGTCAGCATTTATTGTGCTGTATACCTTGGTTTCTCAGTTACAGGTCTGCAAAGTATAAAATGTTTCTTGCTTTGATATCATCACTAGGTATTTGTGTTTGTACAGGCTATTCTAGCTGTAACTTAAATGTTTGCTATACTACCCCTCATCTGCTTGTCATTGCCCTACCTATGAGTATTTTCTACATCCTGAAATCTATCAGTGTAACTGCCTGTGGTATTGCTGCCTAACCTGGTTCTGAAAAATAGCTAAGCTTAGAAGAAAATCTTTCATAGAAGCATGTACATTAATGCAGATCATGTCAGAGCTACCTTAACATGAAGTCCTACAAGGACTCAGTGAAGCTACTGGACCTAGCAGGAATAACCGAGACTTAAATTTGTCATTCTGAGAAATGTACTTAATATTGAAGAGAGACAGTGACCTCTTCATCAGGCATCAAACCATTTTTTAAATTTATTTTTTTATACTGACTCCTAGAGCCTAATTTGAGGTCTCTAGTATAGGATTTCCTCTTCATGTGGTTTTGTGTTTGTCATGTGAAACCTCTAAATGAAAAGCTTAAGGACCAGAAGACACTGTAGACTGCAGTACATATGCTTTCTGGTGGAACTAAACCTTGAGTGTGGATTTCTACAGGATGTGATAGTATGCTTTCATCAGTTCCTTTCATAGGTACTCCTTCTTTAAATCTAATCTGCCTGTTTTTAGTTTGTGTGGCTTTTGGTATTGAAGTAGGAGCAAAAGCAGTCATAAAATGATATATCTATTACATCCTTGACTATTGATAGCAAGTACAAGTAACATCAACTATGTTCTGAATCAAAAAACCCCTAAAATTAATATATTGCATGAAAAATGTATTAATGAAGTCTGTATGCATGCATGAGTACTCTTACTACCAGTGATGACCAGAAACTCAATGTTAAAGCTAATTGTCTCAAGGTCTTTTATAGAAGAGATGAGGAAGATTTAAATGTAAATTTGAAAGAAGCACTGTTCTGACTTTAAACTAGATCTGTTTTTCCCCTGCTTCAGGTAGCAGAAGTATCCTTATTAAAAATGGACAATGCATACAAGATTCCCAACCTGAGATGCTGGGCATATGTCTGCAAAACAAACTTGCCATCGAATATAGCATTCCGAGGCTTTGGCTTTCCTCAATCAGGACTGGTGACAGAAACTTGGATAACAGACGTTGCAGATAAAACTGGTTTAGCGCCAGAAAAGGTGACTAAGTGAAGGCATCTTCTCTCCTGAAATGAAGTCTGTGGACTTGTTCCACAGACTAAGTTAAACATAATTTGTGATGAAATTCATATCTTTTTTAATCCATGTCTGATTGTTGAATGAATAGCATGGTCTTACAGACTGGTAATTGTTCAAAAAATATAGTGTGATCTTGTTGTCTGTTAGTCCTCCCAGATGGTCAGTTTTCCCTTAACATGATTATGTGATGGCTTTAATTTCATTTTTTTCAGATTAGGGAAATAAATATGTATAAGAAAAATGAGCAGACACACTTCAAACAAAAACTTGATCCACAGAATTTAATACGGTGTTGGAATGAATGTATGGAGAAATCTGCATACTACAGTAGGAGAACAGCTATCAATGAATTTAACAAACAAAACTACTGGAAGAAAAGAGGGATTGCCATTGTACCAATGAAATTTCCATTTGGACTAGCCACACCTTACCTTTCTCAGGTGAGTTTCATTAAAAGTGAGCTAAGCATTTTATCCATAGAAGATTACAGTCACTTTATCTTAGGATACAAAGCAAATATGTTATCTTTTTCTGGAAAATGATCATCCTCATGATGATTGTTCCCTGAAGAGTCTGTAGTGGCTTGTATCTCTTTTCAAGCTGACATCAAAGCTGTTTGGTTTTCAGGATCCAGGCAGCTTGGACCCTGCCTATTAAAGGCTAGTCCCATCTGTTGAGGTGCAGTGTTGGAATACGTGAGTCAAATACACTTAGAAAGTTTTTGAAGATTGATAGCAAAATGTTCATTGAATAAGTTGTCCACTCCAGAAACAGTTCTGAGCCTCCTATTTCTGCTCAGGGGGATACTATGGGATGCTGCTCTTAAAGACTTAAACCCTTTGATGCCATCAAAGGCTAAGGTTAAGGAAGCAGAAAAGGACAGTAATATTTTTGGTTCTTGTGTTTTTCTTTCATATAGGTGTCCAGTGCTTCTGAAACAGACAACATTCTATCAATTTAAAATTAATTTACTGACTGATGTCATATCAAACTGGCTATCTCTGTTCAACATTAAAGTCACAGGGTCTTTGTAGCCCAGCACTACTTCTATCTGAGTCCAGGAAGAAAATCTCATTCAGAAATTCAACCTATGCCATTTAAAAACCTCCAGGGCTCTCACATGTCAATGAAAGAGAAAATGGAACTTGCAGCAAATCACACTTAGAGCCACTAGTAAGGGTTTTTCTCCAGCTTCTTCTGTTGCCAGGTATAGATTTGTTTCAGGAGCTACTAACAGAAAAAGCAGACCACCGAGGATTTGTATATTTTTATTTTGAAGTTCATTATAGAGGAAGAGCAGCAACTAGACTTTGAAATTTTGCCTTCTATCCAAAAGCACTAAACAAATGAACTGAAATACACTTAAACACTTTGTCTTTTCTTTATTCAATTCATCACCACATACAACACATTTCTCACTAGTTTGATCTTGATTTTGTTTTTCTTTTTTAGGCTGCTGCACTGATTCATATTTATACTGATGGGTCTGTGCTTCTGACACATGGTGGAATTGAAATGGGGCAGGGTATTCATACAAAAATGATCCAGGTAACAAATGATTTAAATAAATACTGCTGTGAGCTTCATCTGTCATGCAGATAAATAATGTGAAGGTTTTCTTTTTGGTTAGTTAGTGTACCAGCAGGACAGTTTCTTTATCAGCATAGCCACTACTTCTCTACATTGGTAGAGTTAGAAAGCAAAGGTACCTTCATTCATTCATAGAGGCAGAAGGAAGGAAAAAACAGACTGGTTTTTATTCTTCCACTAACATGTGAAGAGGCTTATTAGAAATAGAATTTCTGGGGGCTGATCCCATAAAACCCACTGTGAAAAAGGCAGAGATTATTCAGATTGGTATAGTCATGATGATAGCATTATGATCCTGTTTGGTTGCTGGCTAATTCTGAGACAGATCTGTAAAGGTATTTATCAAGTCAATGAAAATTTGGGACCTGGGCTTGCATCATTTGCTGTAAGTCTTACAGGGTATAATCAAGAAAGTCAGGAGTGAGTGTTGGACATCAGAGTCTCAATCCAGAGTTTGAGTATAGCTAGAGCATTGTCCTTTTCTGTTTCTTAATACTACCAAATGACTTCAGAATGTTTTCAGCTGGAGATTGGAAGAGAATTTGCTAAAATTTTTATCTTTCCTGCTATTACTGACTTCTGGTAAATATTGGGGAATTCTTGGAGTGTTTAGATTGTTTCTAAAACAAAGAATATGTTCTTATTCTTGGGACAGGTTGCTAGTCGGGAATTGAACATCCCTATGTCATGTATTCACTTCTGTGAAACGAGCACAACAACTGTTCCCAATGCATGTCCCTCAGTAGCATCTGCAGGGACAGATGTCAATGGCATGGCTGTGAAGGTAAAGAATAGTATTTAGTTGAAAAAAATACCCTATCCCTTGAGGTGCATACTTGCCAAACTTTAGGCCCTAGTGTTCCCATAAAAATCAAGTTTGGGTTTGCCAGTAATACTGCTGGAGATGGCCAAGAAGAAACATGACTTGACAGTTTTTTAGTAGTGGTGTTTATGAATTTTCAGAATATGACCTGGACTTTGCCAAAGGGGCTTATACTTGACAAAATCTCTGTTTCATCTAACAAGCTAACTAATCCCATACAAATCTTACACCATGGTCTTGTTTGAAATCTACTGATTCATACAGATACCAAACCTTGTAACTTAACCATTTAGAAGTTTTATGTCTATGTAATTAATATGGCACTTCATGCAGTATCTTTCCAAACTAAGATGACAGTAAAGCATATAGTAATTTAATAGTAACTAGAACATAGCTTGAATAGTACCAGATGTATCTGTGTTAATTTTGTGACATATTCTCCTGATTCTCACCAGGATGCTTGCCAAACTCTTCTGAAACGCCTACAACCTATCATCAAGAAGAACCCAACAGGGACTTGGAATGATTGGGTAAGACCTGTGAATCCTACTGAATGTGTTTGAGTGCTGGCAGAAACTGTGATGTATGTACTGTAGTCTATAAATCTGTTCAGCCTAATAATCTTAAAGTTAAAAACTGTAGAAACAGGCTATTTCACAAAAAGGTAAAAGTCAAGAGAAGGTTCTTGGCTAGGCACAAATTATTATATGGAAAATAACAATTAGATTTATTGCTAGTACAGTATTTAAATATTGTTCAATATCCAAGTAACAAATCTATCATCTGTTACAATGGATTATAGTAAAATCAGGTTATGGTTCCTCCTCTTGAGTCATGAGCATCAGTGAGATGTCCTGGCTTTTCAGAGGAATCTAAGTGCAGGCAGGTCCGCCTAGTCTCAGGTTTGGTCCACAGCCTGTGTCTAAAGGGTTACAGTATGTTGTGGTGTAACCTCAGCTAGCCACCAAACACTACACAACTGCTCACTCATTCCCCCACCAGGGGAATCAGGGAAAGAGTCAGAATAACTTGTGAGTTGATTTAAAGACGATTTAATGGCTAAAGCAAAATCCTTACACACAACCAAAGTAAAGCAAGTAATTTTTTCAGTCTTTCCCATGGGCAGCCAGGTGTTCAGCCATCTCTGGAAGAGCAGGGCACCATCACACATAATGGCTACTTGGAATACAAACACCAGCACTTCAAATGTCCCCCTGTTCCTCCTTCTTCCCCCTCCTTTATATACTGAGCATGATGCCACATGGTCTGGAATATCCCTTTGGTCAACTGGGGTCAGTCATCATGGCTTCCTATGCACCTCCAGCCTCCTCACCAGTGGGACAATCCAAAAAGCAGAAAAGGCCTTGTCTCTGTGTAAGCCCTGTTTAGGAATAACAATATAATAGAATCCAAAATATCTAATCTTCTCTAATAGGTATGCAATTAATTTGGATCATTCAGACACACCAAAAGTATTGTCAGAAATGGCTGACCAAAGAAGGAATGTTAATAAATGCACAGAAGTAACTTAATAATTTAGAAAGACAGTAAAACTGACCAAAAGCCTCACAAAAATTTCTTGACTTGTAAACTGAGTAAATCTAAGATGAGAATCACTCAAAGGAAATAGATTTGGGACCTCATGCTGTCACTTTTATGACTGGCAGAACTTTACAACTTGACAAAGAGCATTTCTCTTAAAAACTGTTATTTTTGTGCAAATAGGTCATGCAGATCTTTTATGTCAGTGTATCGTTAGACCTTGGGTGGACTCCAAGTGACCAACAAACTGCTCTATCACCCCCCTTCTCAGTGAGATAGGGGAAGAAAATGAGATGGAAAAAACCCAAGTTTGTGGGTTAAGTTAAAGGAATTTATCAAAGAAAAAGGAGATTTCACATGCAGCCAGTCACATGACCCAATATAATCAGTGACTTATCAACCAGATCTGGTTAGCTGAGAGAGAGGAACAATCTCTATTGAACTTAATCAGAAAAACTGAGCAGGGACCTTTCTGACTATGGCATTACCAGTAAAAAAGATTCTGCAAGAACACCACTGTTGACAGGTCTATTTCTTCTTGTATTGCCAAAAGAATTCAGATTCTTCATCTAGGAGGGGTTTAGTTCTGTAGACACCATGTGCAGCTAAACATGCTTAACTCAGCTTGTCTTCCTTTCATTACAATTTTTATAGTTTGGGTTTTAAGTAAATGTGTGTGGGTAAGTATATATATGTAAATAAAGTAAATACATCATTGTGTTCCTGACTCCTTCCTTAGTTTACCACAAGCAATGCTATATTTTACAGATTAAAGAAGCTTTTAAGCAGAGTGTGAACCTTTCAGCTACTGGCTATTTTAGGTAATATATTTTTATTCCTTAAAAATGCATAAATTAGACCAGGACTGATTTCTGAAGATAATTAATGCTGTAAAGAAAAAATCCTGTCTAATAGGTCTTTCTAATAGCAAGTTTTTGTGTTTTATATAATTAGTTGATATATGGAAGGTTGGAAGCATAAAGTTCAGGTGTTAATTTATGTCTAGTACTCTGTGGACTCTTTAGAAAACATTAAAAGAATATGTTGTACCGTCTTTGCTCCATGATTTGACATTTACCAAACCAGAAAGCAAGAAACCAGAAAGAAAGTGACTGCTGCCTGTAATAGTCATATGCAAAGTGGGATATAATTTATTTACTGGAGGTTGGATTGACATAAGCTAAAAGTATCATTCCTACTGCTCTCAGAGCAGTCTCTTGGTCCTTTTTCTTTTAATTCTTTCACAGTATTTATAAAGAGCCAGAAATGAAAATTTTCTGTACTATAACTCATGAGGAATTCAAAGCAAAGCTTTTCTCTTAACTGGCTGTGCCTTATCTCTTCTTTCCTTCTGCTGGTGGTTCTTCCTCATAAATAGCAACTTTTCAGGTCCCTGGACAGTCTGAAGTAAGTTGAAAGGGCACTTGGGAAACTCATATTTTATAAAACACCAAGAAATGTCCAAATAAAATTTCGCTTCCTGCTGTTAAGCCTGTTCTAGTATGTGTTCTGCTTATGCAGCCCTTTAGGAATGTTGGTATCACCAAAGTAATGAACAGCAGTCATACTTTGCTGTCAATATTTAATGCTGTCCAAAAACATCTCCAGATCTCTGAGCCTCAGACCTTGTATTGATCTAGTTCTTATCCAGTCATATTTTCTACTTCCAAGAATCTCAAAGGCAAAAGAGGTAAATGGATTATGAGAAGCTGAGTGTATGGATTTTGTGTATCCCTTTTTGGGTGCACGGTTCTGTACTAGAATTGCTTTATGATAATCTTAAATATGCTCAGCAAAGACATTTCAGTCATACATAGTCAGAAAATATACCTTAGTCACACAGCTCCCATGTTTGGAAGATACC
Source organism: Erithacus rubecula (assembly GCF_903797595.1). Taxonomy (NCBI): domain Eukaryota; kingdom Metazoa; phylum Chordata; class Aves; order Passeriformes; family Muscicapidae; genus Erithacus; species Erithacus rubecula. The sequence continues at coordinate 11,068,470 of NC_136659.1, forward strand.
ACATTACACTGTTCTCTCATGTCCTTGGATTTACCCCATTGTTTCTAACTGCTATGGTGTCCTCAGTTAATCCCATCCCTTCTAAGTAATTGCACCTTTATTTCAGTATTCCTTTTTTAACCCTCTCACTCAATTCTGTAGAGTGTTTCTGTAACTTTGACTTTTTCATTTATCTCATGTAAATTATTCTTCCATCCGTCCAGACAAGTTTTCCTTCCTTTTTCTAAATTCCTTTATATGCTATTATTCTAGTAACCACTATCTTGAATGTTTATTCTGTATTTGGTTACTGTGCTTTTATTAGTATATTTCTAGGATTATGCTGGTTATAGACTCTCCTTAACTGAAATAGCTCACTTGTCTGCTGCATTTTATACAAATACCAGAGGCATCAAACCCAAAGTAGTAGTGTTCTCTTGACTTTCATGAAATTTTGAAGTTCTGAGCTGTAACTTAGGATTTCACTTAAGATTTTTTACTTAAGATTTCACAATCAGTTTCAAACTTATGTGCTTACCTGCTTAGTTATAATGCAGACTGTGGTCAGTTTTCTTCTTGTGGACTTCTTCCATCAGAGGTTACAATGAATACATGGACTGGGAGAAAGGGGAAGGACACCCATTCACATATTTTATTTTCGGAGCTGCTTGTTCAGAGGTTGAAATTAACTGTCTAACAGGAGATCACAAGGTAATAACTGAATGTCAGAGAAGTTTTGAAAGTAATGTGACTAAGGCTTGCTCCAACAATCATTCAGATTTGGGGTTAATAAGTCACCTGTTGCATGGTAGTAAATATATCAATGATGTAAATATGAATTACAGGTGAAGCAGAATGACAGCTGTGCAGTATTAACCAGCTTCTGACACATGTCAGTGTCATATGTGTTCACCTTTTGTCTTATGGCTGACATCTAACATGTTCTTTGCTTGTTCTGTCCCTCTTTGCCAGCAAACACCTTATAGCAATACTGAATTTCCAGGCTTTTGACCATCTGGATAGCTAAAGGCTACAGACTGATGATCATATGCTCTCTATCTGGGCATCTACATTTGTATGGGCATTTCCTTGAGCAATCTCTCTGCCTAAACTTCTGTAAAAGTTGAGACAAGCTCATTTTGCTTGTGATGAGATATTGGAAATTGTTCTGAAATTATGTACATGGAAGAGCCTCTATCTCAGTGTTTCTTATTTCACTGAATACCAAATCTGAACCCACATTATCTTCTTATGCTTTCAGTCCATCTCTCTGGGTGATACAAATTTGAATTTTATTAACAGAACCTCAGAACAGACATTGTTATGGATGTTGGATGCAGCATAAATCCAGCTGTGGATATAGGACAGGTACGTGCCAAGAATTTTCTTATGCCCTATTTCTATTACACTCTTGTCCTTATCTGAAATGAAGATTACCTCATTAGTTCAGAAAAAAAAAAATTCTTACTAGATTATAGATCGTATTAGAATGTCTTTTGCCTTTAGACTTGCTCCCAATTGAATTAGTGTCAGAACCCTGTAGATGTCAAAAAAGCTTGAATTTTACCCATGATTTCAATCTGTAGTACTTCCAGTATGTGTGTATGTCTTCTATCAACTGCACTTAAATCCTGTTTGTGATCTACAGTCTCCAAGTTGTTTGACCTGCCTTCCCCACTTGATAGCAGGGAAACATCTTTATTCATTGCAGGCTGGTCCACAGATTTCATCTCTTCATCATACAAGCATTTGTCTTCTCAAGTATGAGAGAGGAGTGTGAAAGCTTTTCCATTATAGTTGTCCCAAAATGTTGAAGAATCTCATTAGGCAAACAGAAGTGCATTAGGTCTCACATATATTACAGTAACAGCTAATGATACAAATGAGTTCTTGGTGAAGTTTTTTTCAGTTAACCAAACATGAGTACATAAATGCTGTTTATTTTCTTATTTAAAGATTGAAGGTGCTTTTGTTCAAGGCGTTGGCCTGTACACGATGGAGGAGTTAAAGTATTCTTCAGAAGGAGTCCTCTGTACTCGGGGTCCAGATCAGTATAAGATCCCTGCTGTTTGTGATATTCCAGAACAGTTTAGTGTTTCCCTGCTGTCATCTTCTCAAAATCCTTATGCCATCTATGCATCTAAGGTAAGCAGTTCATCACAGGGACTAATTTGTAGATCCCAGGCCAAACTTTGAAATTACTTGGATATAAAACACATAAAAGTTCTCAGTTCCTCTCCTTTGGCATTTCAAACAAGTGTCCAGAAAATTGTTTTATTTATGACATCAGGGAAACTAAGAAGACATAAAACCAGATATTGTGTCACTTTAATGTTTGGCAAGTAGTGATTTCAGAGTTTTGTTAACGGAGTATACACAGAAGCTGCAAGATGAATTCCAAACCATTCTTCTAAATGTGGTGACAAACTATAAAGTTAGAATAAAAATATTAATTCATGGAGAAATCATAATGTCATTCAGAGTGTGCAGCTTACTTGTGTGTACTATGCAATACAAAATAGGGCTGTATGTGTGTATTTATATGAGAGACTGACTTTTCTAAATCTTTTTCAGGGGATAGGTGAGGCAGGATTTTTCTTGGGATGCTCTGTGTTCTTTGCTTTGAGAGATGCAGTAACTGGTGTGAGGAATGAAAGAGGACTGAAGAAGACCTTTGCACTGAACAGCCCCCTGACTGCTGAGCAAATACGGGCAAACTGTGCTGATGCCTTTACTGAGATGGTAAGAGAAGGTGGGGGAAGGCTCTGTTTAACAATGGCTGGGTAGGAGTGGTGGCTGATTTTGGCACCCCTAAATAGTGGAGTGCCTAATGATGTCTTCAACCAGTCATGCGTTATATACATCTCCTTGTAATTGAAATGTCTGGTAATAGGTCTGATTTGCACAAGTCATTTCAACAAATGCCATTCAAACATTGTATTGGAATTTCTCTGGGTTTTGTATAATTTTTTTTTTCTAAATTTGCATGATTTTTACAAACCTCTCTTTCTCTGAACCCTTCTTTCTTCTGGATGTCAAATCTCATAGAGGATTAAGCAGCTCATCTTATTAACATGCAATGGATCAGCCTCTAAGTGTCTTCAGTCTCCTTCCAGGTGCTTTGCTCCACTGACTGCATGCTGGCACTGTCACTGCCTTGCTATGCCCAGTACTCTTTGGGAGAAAATAATTGACTCAGAGCTAACACAAAGACACAGAAGAAAAACAAACGAGGCAGTGCACTTCATATAATGCTGATCCTTTGTGCTCTGTTTTCTGCAACTCTTTACTGTAGTAATGTTCCACTGCTATTACAATTCTTTTTCATGCTAAGTTTTTATATGTTGTGCCCTGAACCTCTGAGGCTCTGCTATGGGAACTCTTGAGCTCTCATTCACAGATTACTCTGATGATATTTCTGTGACTGTGGTGAGGCACCATTGGCCCCTGCATCAGCAGGTTTGTGGTTTTACTCTCATTGCAGGAACTTGCAGGAGCTGTGGTCTACCAGAGCAGGGACTATGCTTCTCCATCCCTCTCTAGTCCTAATCCCAGTTATCACTGACTTTGGAGGGTCCTGATATGGGCAGTGTTGGGAGGTTGCCAGCCACATAAAGTCACTGATGTCATTTCTTGCTTATCTCTTAGGTGGCAAACAATGGAACTGCTTCCTCCTTGGGCCACATCTGTGTTAATGACAAACCATAATGCACAAGACTGGAATGGAAAACTGATTTACTGCCCCAAGACACACTAATCAACACACAGATAAATGTATTTTCTCTTTTTCTAAATAGAATCAGCTACCAAAAATACGCACTTCATACCTTACATTTTTATCTTCATTCTTTCTCCAGTGGACTCATTACAGTATTTTGCTTAAATGACTGCATTTAATTGTAAGAAATAAATCTTCTGCATTTGAACCATATATTTTCAACAAGAAAGATCTGCTGATCAGCACAGCTCAAATGCTACATGCGAGGAAAGTTAGAATGAAATGTAAAGGTATGCTAGGTAACTTACTGCCATGTATTACACAAACAACTTCATATGATAAATGGTTTTGTAATGGCTTCAGCTAATTTTCTAATTTAGATTAGAGTCTTGCAGTGAAGTGTAAGTGGGGAGATCTTTGTCAAAGAATCAGAACCTTGCTTGTTGGATTCAGAACCTTTTTCACTAGAAGTGATGCTCTGACTTGTAGTAAAGCAGGTTTAGAATCTTTTGGCACAAAACATTCAAGAAACAAGAGTTATAATTATATTTTGCTATGCCAGGCAAGTTGCCATGACTGGCCTAGATGCATAGGATTTTATCCCAAAAGTTGACAGAGGTGTAATTTCCACCAGAAGCTTTCTTTATCTCATGGAGCAAGCCAAAAGCCTCTGAACACAGTGGAAAAATTGACATGGAGTTCAGTGTGCTTTGAATGGGAGAATGGATGACAGCCTGATGTCAGCCTACAGGCTCTTATCATTTCACTGCCTCTTAGTGTTCTACAATTTCTCTTGTCTTCCCTTCATTTGTTGAGCTGACACTATCTGTGACAGAAATAAGATCAGTCGCTTAAAGAGCTTTTGCATTAGCTATTAAGATATGAAATTTTTATTATTTCAATTTGTCTCTCTATAACCATGGTGAGTTGGTGAAATGCAGTTGCTTAAACATAGGTGTCTAGGCCATTTTAGATGTCATAAGACAGTAGAGACATAGCACAGGGGAGCACAGGACTGGAAAATATGTTACAGCAGCTTGATGCCAGGCAGCTAATAGTAATTGTGATCATTGGAAATGGTACTGAAACCTGAAGCTTTTTTGGGGTTTACTTCATTTTCTTCACTTTCTTTGTATTAATTTGGCTTTTATGTATTGTTAGAAGTCAATGAATTAAATGTGAATGCTGCTGCCACAATTAATATTTCTGATTTGAAACATCTTCTTAGTTTCACTGTTTGGTGTTTACAATCTGATTATAAGAGATGCCTCTGCCCCACCTATGGTGCAAACAAGGCCCTGTGCCAAAGTTAATAATCCCAGAGATATTCTTCTGGAAGTACTGCTTTTCTACAGTCCAGGTCCTGGGTATCCATGGGGCATAAATGCCATTCCAATAATCTGAGATAGTGTGTGTATAAGCACTTGTTTCCTTTTCCATATTTTGTCACAGTGGGAATTTTTGTCCAGATGCTAACCAAACCATTACCTCTGTTAGGTCTGGAATCAGCTCCTTCCTGCTGTGCAAACTGTGTTTATCTCAGGTTGCATTATCTTAAGAGGACAGTGTTTTGAGACAGGCAACTACTTCTTTAAGTCCTTTCATATGGGTTTGTCAAGGACAGCTTGCAACCCCACATGTTGATAATAGCCCAAAATATGTGTAAATTCTGGGAGATACTGAAGCAGGGAGCCTGCAGATCTACTGAACTGTGAGGGAGCTCTCTTGCTGTCCTATGTACCTATGCACCAGCACAGGTGCTTGTTCATTCCAGGCAAGTCAAATCTTGTCCAAATCTTGCCCAAACCTTACAGGAAACAGCGTCTCCCCACCTGCTCTACTGAGGTGTTCACAGTCCAAGGATTCATCACATTCCAGACCTACATTTTGTTTCCTGCAGTGCAAATCTTGTCTGCTTCTCAGTCATAATTAGCAAAGATTCCTCCCTGCCACTTTACAAGTGGCTGTTTTGTCTAGTTGCCTCATTAAATTCTATAAATGTAGCAAATATAGGTTGCTGAGTTTTTTGAGTCTGAAGCATTTTAAGCTGTCTGCTGGCTTTTAAGTGTTTGAAAAACTTCTGGAAGCTAGAAATTTCAGCAATTGACCATCCTGACAGGTTGGTTAATAATGGTATGGCTACATGGGATATTATGAAAGAAGTGTTCTTATCTTCAGGGAGGTAGATAAGCAGAAATGTTAAGGCTTCAAAGGCACTGACATATTGAATGGCTTTTGACACATTAATGTGCACTGTAACTGCACAGTTACCCCCAAACTGGACATGGTTCAGCAGAACTCTTTCTACTGATTTTCTTCATGAGAGAAATGTTCCTATATCAATTTACCCTCAGCTGGCCCATTCCATGTGGTGAAAACTTAAATATCTAACATAAGTACTGGGTTTTGATTTGGAGGGTTAGCCTGTAAATTAGGCATTGGACTGCCAAAATCAAGGATTTGTTCTGGTTCTTTCTGTTCTTAGGCCTTTGAGCCTCCATTGTTTTACTTAGAATGCATGAGGAGCACTACAGTGGCTATTGCTGCTGCACTTGGCAGGACCCATTAGGGCTTTTGCCCACAGGGACCCAGCGACTGATATCACTCCAGTGCTCATGTTTGTGGTAGCTATCAGGGATATGTTAGGGGATAACCACAAAACCAGCAGCATATCTCTGCTGAGATTCAGCTTCTTCCTTTCTAAAGGGAGAGGTAGAAGATCAGGGACTGGCTACTTTGTCCTGCAAGCCTTCACTCACTTCATTCATTAAATACAGACAGCTTTGCTGTAAAATGTAAAAATGGTAAATGAAACAAAAGACAGGTACCTACAATGAAGACTTTTGAAAGATAAATCCATAATTTCCCTTAAAAAAAAAAGTAAAGGCCAGCTGGAGTAAGGCATTTAAAGATTAATTTTTTTCCTGGACATGTGTACAAAGAAATAGATGAGAGTCTAGAATCCCAAATCAGAATTTGGGATTTGTCCCTTTAAGAACACAGCATTTGTTAAATATGGTACCCACAACAGAAAGGGCATAGAACTGACATGGCATAGTGATAACCAGGAGGAAATTTTAAATGTGTGTATAGTAGTAATTCTGATTTAGTTAAAGCTTAGTCATTCTGCAGAAAAAAATATTATAGATAGTTCAGGTCAAGCAACTGTGGCTCCACAGCTTTGCTTTTGAAGCAAAGAGAGAAGGTAATGTTGCATGTGCTTGACTTTAGCTTCAGGCATGCCTTTGTATTCTAAATTCATCAGTTATTGGATAATACACAGACCTGGAACTAAACAGGATGAACAGAATTAGAAGTTGCAGCTCAAACCCAGAAGTTCTCCCTCACAGTTATCTCTTATGTTACAGGGTTAGAATTAGAGGAGCTCAATTTCTTTGCAGATTATTTCCAGTCACCAGAGAAGAGTTAGAGTGGGGAGTAGGAGGTGGAGTGTTAGCATCTGAACATGCATTAATTGCTGAGAAATGGCAGACATTGCTCTGGCTCATCCCCACCTGCTTATTCTCAGACAGCATCAAATTAAATTCTGCAGGACAAAGCAAACTCAGTAGACCTCTAGGAGCCTACAGCATTTCAGTATTTTTCTCTTGATGCATAAAGGGTTTTTTTTCAGACTTTGATGCAAAGCATGGCTTGCTCTCAACAATCAGATAAGCAAATCTTTTTTGTGGTTGGCAGAAAGGTAAGTTATGAACAGAAAGGTAAGTTTACAAACAGAACATAGCTGTACAATCTAGCACTGCATTTTCCCACAGTAGACATTGCACCCAGTGTGGCTACAACACATTTGTTTTGACCAGTTTCAGGAAATACTGGGAGATCTTTCTTAAGGCTTGATATATTTCAAGCTAAGGTTTGAGTGATATCCCCTGTTGAGTAGTCTGTGAATAGGTTTAACAGAATTAAAGATTAAAATATCAATTTGGACATCTTGAATTTTTGACTGTAACTCAACCTGTAAAGTGTCAATACTCTTTGTCACTCTAGGAAAGAATCTCATTTGTTGACAAAGACTTGCACGTGCATTCTTCCCCCACCCTCCCTCAGTTTCTTTGCAGATCCTTTTGGGTCTTTGCAATCCAGAACAATTCCCACCCATGGATCCAATACAGGAGTTTATATTTCCTCCTGAACTAATGGTAGGCCTTACTGACATTTGTTATCTCCAGCATAGCTGAGTTCCTACAGACATTGAAAACCTGATGTCTTTGTGAAACTGAAAGATATGTCCTCAGATAAATAGAAAATGCTAGTTTTAGTCACACACAACGAGACATTTCAATGTGGATAATCTATATGTTGGCGTTATTACAAATACCTCACTTTTTCAAAAAAATAAACCGTCTGCCTCTGCAAAACCAGTTTCTCTCATAAGAGCTCCTTACTCAGGACCATTTCATTTTGCACAAGTTGACTTTTTGTTGTAGAATGTAGTATTTTCTTTGAAAGATCCCAAATGAATGTCTCCATCTTTTCTGTCTTGTGTTCTCTGTTGGATGGCTTCTTCCAGCTGGGACATAGACCCTAACAATCTGGGACTGGACTTAGGTGCAGGTCCACAGGAAAGGCAAAGGACTTGAAGAGGAAAGAAGAGGGTTAATTGCAGTAGTTACTTTAAATTCACAGAAGGACAGATGAAAACTTAAAAGGAGGGGGAGGAGGAGGAAAGGCCCATGGTCTGCAGTCAGAGACAAGAGACCTGTGAAAATGGTAGTGCAGGATTTACCCAGACCAGACTGAGTAGAATCCAAGCAGTCAGGTTCAGACTACTTTTTAATCCTAACTCATGTTTCAGTAGCTTCTTTCAAAATGCTTTGCTTGCATTCCTTTTGCAAATATTCGTGGGTAGTTCTTGCTATTACACAACCGCCTCACAAGCACAAAAGTTCATTTGAGTTCTGAAAATGCATGACACAGTTTTTTGGTTTGTCATGGTATCACAGAGTGCTATTTGCTCCTTTCTTATTTAATCATTGCCTCCTAGTGCAGAACATTCATAGTAAGGCATAAAATACTTTATAAAACCATGGAAGGGGAAGTAAATCTGCCTTTCTGCTACTTGTCCTGCCTTTGAGACTCATGCTTTAGGAATGCAAGTATTAAACTAATGTTTTACAAATTTTGTACTTGGATTAAAGATCTTGGCTAAACTGCTGCTGGTTGATAAAGCTGGTCAGACAGAAAAAAGATGCTGCCATCTGCTCTGCATGTTCAGATTGAGCTGCCAGGAGGAGAGCACTGCTTCTCCAGCCTACACAAGGTGTCCATACCAAAAAGATTGATTGGTTCCACAGACACATAGGGTATTTTTGTTTTTCTGGTATCATAGTTACTTACTGTAATTTAATGATTTAGTGGTCTGAAGTGTTTTTGAGTAGAGATAGGATAGCTGTATTTAAACCTAAATAAGTGATTTTCTGACTATTATTAGCATTTTAAGACATATATTTTCTAGAAAGTATGAAATAGTCCGTGTTTCATGTGTGATGAAGAACTGTGGCATTCATATGGGAAAATCTATATAGATATTAGCCTTTCTGCTCAAAGGCTAGGTCCTGCTAAGTCCATATTAGCCTTAACATATTATTTTGCACAGATTCGACAAAATTTGAATCTGCAATGCAGAAATGTTTCCTTCTTGCTTCACATTCAATAACAAACTAGAGTTTTCTCCAACAGATGGTAGAATATTCTTTTGAATGATCAATTCCTTGCTGGCTATGAGCATGCTGACATAAATGCTTAGGAGTTCACTGTTTCTGTTCTTATCCCATACTCTGTAAAGCTAAGACTCTGATGCTTCAGAAGTTTTGTTCAGGTAGTTTTTAGGAATATTTCCATTATTTCCAGGAGGCATTGAAACAAGCAGGCTACTCCTGCTTGGAAGTAGCTAAGAAAATTCTGGCATCCCTCCATCACCTCTCCCACTTCTTCCAGCTAGACCTCATCTACTTCTTTGAGCCTCTTACTGATTTTTCCCCACTCTTAAATGTGCACTTTCACACACAGAAATTTATGCTGCCTGAATATTTGAAATATATGGAAAACGCCATATTGTCACACAGTCTTCATCAATAAGCTCATTTCTCACCACCTCTCACTAACTAATTAGCGATTTACAATGAGTAATCCTGAGTTGTGGCTGCCACTACTCAAATAATAAGATCCCAACCACAGTGACCAAAGGCGGTAACATGTGGCATTATGGGGTTAGGGGCAGAGGAAATGTCCCAGTTCCTGTGCTCTTAGGTGTCCCTCTAGTGGATATGAGGAGAAGGACGGGGTGGGGAGAGGGAGACCCGACCACAAACCGACAAGTTATGATTGGAGTCAGTGAAGGAGTGAGCACAGGAGTCTGCCCACATTGGTATCAGAGGGTCAGTCCCCAGAGCAGCTGCCCACCGCAGTGCAGCTCAGTAAACATGCACGGCCTCATGCTGGATCAGTGCCACTGCCCATGAGGAGTTGGCTGCCTGTGGCAGGTTTCCCATGAAAAACAAAAGGGTTCCCATGAGCTGAAAGCCTGCAAAACCTGTGTTGGCAGCAGTAAAGGTGCTTCTGCTGCTCAGAAGTTTTGAGCCATAGTAGTGATTGGAGAAACAAACAGCCTGAAAGAGAAAACTCAGGAGAAATGTGTTAGTTCCTTCCACAAATTGAAAGAAAAAAGAAACCCAACCTGCTTTGTCCAATGACAAGTGCCACAGAGCTAAAGCTATCACAGAGGGTATTTTAGAGTTTTGCCTTTCAAAGAGAGATGGTTTAACCCGAGAAGAGTGGAGGTGGGGACAACAAAATGAGCAACATACAATAGTACTGCTGGCAGTCAAAAGGTCACTTTGAAGAGCATGAAGATTATCCTTCAGCTGTCACATGAATAACATGTGAGTTTATGCAGTCTCACCCTGGGTAATTAACACCACTGTGTGGGGAGGCTGCTTCTGCCACTCACTTTCCTGCGGCATCGCCTTTTGGATTAACTCTGCTGACACAATGAAAAGGCACATTAATTTTTTTTAATTTTTTTTTTTTTCAAGACTTGTCAACAGAAAGTGCAGATGAAAACCTGGCTGTCAGTTCTCCCTCTTGTCTCTGTCAGCTGCTGGCTTTTTGTTTTGGGTAGTTTGATGTGACATTGCTTCAGTAAAGTAATGTAAATCCTGCTGAGAGGATTTTCCATCTCTGACAAGACATGTTGTTCAACATGTAATCCTGATTTTTACATTTGTCATGAGAGTAACCTGGTAACCTCTACTTTAAAAGTTCTGTTGCTGTCTAAATCTAAAGTTTCTTTCTTGGGCTACAGAAAGAGCACTTTGTAGATTTTCCTCAATAGACTCATCTGTGCCTGATTGAGAAAAATATTGCTATTATATTTTCTTTCAAAATATGTGGCTTTGCCCCAGAAAAAAATATTCCTGACAATAGAAAGTCCAGCTGCCTCTAGTGCCTCTCTCTGTAAATGCCATTACTATAGCATAAAAATTTAAATTTTCTGAGTGTAAAATCTTCACAAAATCAGGGTCCTTATCACAGTGGGACCTCCATTATCCTGGAGAAGAAACCAGTATTTTCTCACTCAGTGCAAGAAAGTCTTGTAAGACCTCCTTATAGGAAGGTACTGGATATTTTAAGGTACTTTACCAAATGTAGGAGTCAGAGTGAAGCATGGGGGTTTGCTTGACTGTGCCAGTAGAGATCCCATTGCCAGCCTCTTACAATCTGTATTTGATCTGTCCTCTCTAACAGCAGATTATTTCTTGATATAACTTACACTGATTCACTTGTAGTTCTCAGATAATTCACAGAGCTTCCTGTTACTTATAAAGAGGTGTGTGTTCACTTTAGTCTGGGGTTTATTTTTACCAGGCAATGGAATGATGAGATGCTGAATGAAGGTTGTAGACTGGTGATGGAGGAAATTTTTCTCCCTCCACCCAGCTTTGGGTAGAAAAGTAGAATATAAAGGAATTCTGCTTGTTTGCTTTCTTTTCAGATTCTGTCTGGAACTGTTAAAATGAGTATTTTGCCCTTCTAACTTTTCATTCTTAAGCCTCTACTAATTGTAACATGAAGCTGCTGAAACATTTGATGCTCTGGCCAATCTTTTATATTTTTATGATTTCCTGGTACTTCAGGGTGCAGATGCACTTCTTGCCCTCAAGGTTTTCTGTAGATCAGGCTGTCCTGACCCAGCTCAAACAGGGACACAGCTTCCAGAGATGCAAGAGCTCAGCAGAATTCAGTTAAACTGTCCAGTGGGCCTCAGGACAAATAAATGAAATTACCTACTGCAGCATCTCTGTGATTATTCAAGCCTGAAAGATTTACTTGCAAAACTACAAAGTATGAAAAGGAGATGTGATTGGCATGTGAAAGTTTGTTCATTGGAAGACTTCACTTAAAAAGTTTTTTATTTCATAATGATTTTTTTACTCTTTTTTTTGTTGCTTTTTTTTGTTTTGTTGCAAAACTTCTAAAATCAACTTTTTGCTGCTTCTTAGCAGTTCGCACTAAAAACTTTCAGCATCAGCCAAAAATTTGGTTTTTGTCCCGTAAGAGATTAAAAAGATATGTTTTACAGCATACTCTTTACTCAGTAAAAGCCCAACCAAAACATAAATGTTGGAAGATTTTCATGGTCCCTGATAATAGTGTGTTTCAAGTTAATGTGAACTATCAACAGTTCAACAATAAAGTGCACCAAAGATGTGTTTTAATTAAGTAGGTCTGAAATGCTTTCAATTACAAGCTGATTTTGAAATAATAAGAGGGGATTGATTATGAGAATTCAAATAGCAAAAAGATGGATTAAACAATTTTTCAGTCTAGTCAACATTGGCCAGAATAGTAATTTACCAGTCTCTTTAGCAAGATGAGCAAGAAGGAATTAGAATGATTCCTGACTGTATTCCTGACTTCAGATGCATTTTTTCTGAAGTAAACAGTATGAAATATGATTATTTGAAGCAGTAATGATGCTGAAGTCTGCAAAGATGTGGCTTGCTTCACTTTTTTGGGCTCATCCACCTCAATTCTGTCAATCTTCTCCATATAGATTCTGGCCTCTTGCTGATTTTTTCTGGTCTGCTTTTTAGTATTTCAAACTGTTCCCAAGCAAATATCATGTCACTCTTTAGAGGCTTCAGTTCTGATTCCTATTACTCCTGCATGAACATGTGTTTCAGGAATAAACATCAGGCTAGTATTGTCACACTCAAAGATGGCATAAAGTTGAGGGTAAAGCAGAGAATTTGCAGAATTAGCTTTTATGATGTGCTGACAGATTTTCCTCTCTTTAATGAAAATGGTACAAAAGTGGGTAGAAATAGGTTAGAAGAAGTTACTGGTGGTAAGAGGTTAAAAACACTAATAGGAAAGTTGTATTTTCCTTCCTAGAGTGATTCAGAAGACATAATCCTGCTATAGCAGAAGAGATGTAACCTCCTAAAGAAGGAAAAAACATGAGATGTTAAATTGATACTGATGGAATAATCTTTTTCTGATAAACACAGGTCTATAATTAGAGGAAGTGTAAGCCTAACATTCAAAGAAACAAAAAAAAAGAAGGTATTCTTCTTCTGTGACAAAACTATTTTCTGCCTTGTATACACATATATAGTCAAATATAAATTCCTTTGCAGTTCGTTTGAAACCCAGTTTATTTTTCCTCTAATTATATACAAGGTGAATTGCACATGGGAGGGAAGGAATATTTTTCCATGGAAACAAATAGGGTGGTTGTTATTCCAAGAGTGGAAGATAAAGAAGTGGCTGTGTATGTGTCAACTCAGAATGCACCAGATGTACAGTTAAACAATGTATTAATGGTGGGTTCAATGCACATGTGGACCATTCATTTAAGAGTTGGACTCAGTGATCCTTGTGGATCCCTTCCAACTCACAATACTCTCTGATTCTGTCATACTTGCTTCTTACCTTTCTAAATAACCTTAAAGCTGAACTACATGACCAGGAGTTGCTTTCAGCCTTTCTCCTGAAACCCCCTAATGGTGTTCCCAATTCAGATTAATTTATCTGAATCTTTTTTATGAAAATAAATGTCCTGACTGCTGCTGAAGCAGAATGGAATAGCAGGTCTTGTGCCATTGGTATTACACAAGGCAGTACAGACACAAATGAGCAGTGTTACTATAGGATGAACTAAGGGGATCTTAGATAAATAATATGACTGTAATCTTTCTGTTGAGAAAAGACTAATTCTGTCTTAGTTATATTGGTCAAATCATCCTAAAATTAGTGACAATCAATACAATCCTGGACAATCACTTATATTGCAGTAATGAGTGTCTTCTCCTTGAGAAAGTGTGTTTCAGACAGGTTGCATTGCTTATCTGAGTAGTGACATTGATGATGATGGGATCAGAATCATGTGTAAATAAATGATAAATTAATATGGAAATCATAATAACATATTAATAGTATGAAGTTTTGGGGGAAAAAAGCTAACAGGTCCCAGTTAACATTAGAGTTGGATTGTAGGCCTGCAGCAAACAGTTTCAAAAAATATGTTAATTTCTACATATTTAGTATTAGGTTTTGCAGTTCATTGCTGGCTTGCATTTTTTAAGCTTTTCTTTTTGTTAGCCTGACAAGTTAAACCTCCATTTACATCTTTGGAAGCACAGTCAGAGGAGGTATTTTCAAAATGCAATGTCAGTATTTTAGTGACACTGACTGTGTGCTGTAAACAATCCCTCAGTTCCATCTGGCTTGCTGTTTTAGTGCATGATTTATCTCCAGCTGCAGATGCAACATGCAGTTCTGTATAGGGATTATCATATCTGGCATCAGATAATCAAAATAGTTTACAGAGCTGTTTTTACATTTCCACTTTTAAAGTGGATTGTGCTTTCATTGGCATTTTTAATTGTTTGAATTTTTTTTGTTTGTTTGTTCCTATAACAACTCTATTTTTCTGCCCTGGAGTCTTAAACCTGATAGCTTTAAATAAATAGTTAGTCATAGAAAATAGGCATTTTAAAATATGTATTTTGATAGGTAAAATTCTGGATGTTCACTTTTGCAGGAACTGGTGGCTTCAACTTTAAACCTCCAGTCCAAAAAAATTATGTGTGCCGTGTGGAACGTGTTGGTGGAGCATTTGGGGGGAAGGTACTAAACCATCACTGTTGTGATTGCAGTTTTGGCAGCCAACAAGTAAGTTGATTTAACTAAATCAAAGGAGTGATTTAACTAAAATTAATTAAAGATGACAAGACTAAATGAAAAAGGAACTTCAGTACTGAACCTTCTTTGGAGGGTTATCCTGATGACATCATCTTTTTTATCTCTTTGGCAGTGAATCTTGGATAGAGGCGTGAAAATTCTCTGGCCTCTTGGCAATGGTATTCACTTCCTGTCTGAAAGCCAGAACAAATGCATAGAGGCAGTTTCCCTCTGGTCTGATCTGTATAAATCCCAACAAAAAGAATCAGGCCTCTCTGAGGCATGGTGGCATGAATTTCACTCCAGATATTCAGTGAAAATGTTTTTTATCCTAACACAAAGGTATGCTCACATCAGCCTTTTGTGCCACAGCTCTCCTATGCTTTGACTTCCTTGCCTTTCCCTGTCCTGTCCATTCTTCAGGGAACTTGCATTTCCCTGTTGTGAAGCTAAAGAGAAGACCACTGAATGCTCATTTCCTCTACTTTGTTACTGTTGCCAAAAAAACCCAAAACCAACAAAAACCCAAGAAGAACTTGCTGAATCAGCCTAACCTCAGGCATGGTAGGTTAATAAGAAACTAAAACTTAGAATGGGCTGATTTATTGGCACCACTAGGAGTTGGGCCATGTACACGTAATGTCACTTGTAATCTGCATCAAGAGGCTGTAATAAAAGGGTTTTTCTAATGTTCCTTTTAGGAGTTGGTGTCCACTCCATTTTGTCCTGAAAAGAAATATAGATGTGTTATTCACTGGTGGACAGCACCCTGCCTTTGGAAAATAAAAAGTAAGTGACATGAGAAGGTATTTTGCCCAGTTACTGGCTAATAGTTTCTTCTGAGGCAAATCAGCATAATTTCATTGACATCAAGACACAGCAGGAAACCAAAGTCCTCTTCTGAAATCCTAACCCAGCACCAACTTTTCCTAGCTCTGAGAGTACTCTGATGAATGCCAGGAATCAGAACAAAAGCTATTGTCCCAGAGCCCATGCAACATCCAGAAAAAGCAGAACCATCCATCACTTTTTGTACTTTGGAATACTGCTAACATCCTAACTGCCTTATCCATCTGCAGATGATAAATATGTAACTCAGAAATGAATATGAGCCACTTCTCAGATATAAAGCCAGCTCTGCAAGGTAATGCAAGATCTAACTTGTAGTAAACTCTTACTTTTGACTTCTAAATCCTCACATTAAAAATGAATAGGTAAACAGTGCCAGCACTGAAATCAACTTGTAAGTGATGGTGCCAGGTGTATTAATTTAGTCCTCTGTTTTATGGTTCAATATGGTTTGGATAAAGAAAACCTGAAGAGTTGACTTTACTGTGGACTCTGGCATGAGTGGTAGAGTTTGGCTGATGACTGTTTCTGGGAGAGATTGCTTGTATTTTTAATTTTGCTGAAGATATTGCTCACAAAGATACTGTTCAACCCTGGTTATGATTAGAATAGGTTTAGAACTGGTTTAAAAAAAAAAGGAAAAATTAATTTTTTGTTAAATCTTGCATTAATCATAAGACAAGGAATGGGATTGTGATTGACATATGTCAGTAGCATATGTATTTCATATTCTTCTGGGTGTCCATTACCTGACTATTACCCTTTCTGGAAGTGCAATACATTACCAGCTCTGGCTGCTTTTCTGGTGCCATATCTTCTCTCTCACACAGCTGGAACACATAACCCACAACTAGTGGACTATGCTCTTTTATTCAAATTTCATCCAGAGTTACTGAAGTTATTTGGATAACCACTGGTGTGCTTTGCCTCTGCTTTCCTCAAAATGAGACTGGTAAGTAAATGCACCCTCACCCTTGAGTTCTTTGTGTCTTTCCAGAGTAATGCCTTCCCATGTCTTGCACTTCCCTCACTCCAAGGGCTGGCAGGACAGAGCAGTAGCCTGCTGGAGAGTACTTATTTTTGTAGAAAGAGGCAGAGCCAACTTCCCTCCCCATATCAGTCCCAGCCAACAATGATTACACAAGTGTTTCTGCAGAAAGCAGGGCAAGATGGCAATGATGACATTGTTTCCTGACAATAGCCACTTCACAGGTTTTCCATTGCACTCATCCTTTGGCACTGTAAAAGGGGATACATCTGAAGTTGCTTAATACCTTGTCACTGGGCCCAAATTTCTGTTTATTTATAAGTTAAATAGGAAAAAAAGGAATAAAAAAATAAAGTAGCAAAGCACAGGAGCAATTATGAAATCAAGAGCATGATTTTACCAGCTATTCTCCCATCAATGCATATCCAGTTAAAGCAAACTAAAAAAAACCTGGAAAATAGGAAACATCTGATGAAATTATGTCAAGGTCCATTAATTAAAACTTGCAGTTTAAAAAACCCCATGGGCCTGAGTTTGAACAAATCTGTTGTGCTCTGGACTAAAAACTTGTCTATGAAAAGGGACACAAATTATGTCAGGCAGACCTGCAGGCCCCTCTCCTCCAATAGCAGCCAGGTAGAGACCCCTACCTCAACCTGCCTGGAGATTAGGGCTGGGAATTCTGCATCCATCCACCTCTGCTTCCTTCTGTGCAGGATATCCAGCAGTCAAAGTATTTCTCAGTGATAGAATTTCTCATATTCACAGAAGTCATAACTAAGATCAAGAACCTTCATGGGCTAAGTGTTGTACAAAACCTTGGTAACAACTTAAATAAAGATGAATTTGTTATCCTGTCACCAGGAGATGATGTACTATCTCCAGGAATGCATTCAGAACTGTAGGATTTCTTTGCAAACATCACAGCCCCCAGGATTCAACACAGTCTCGTTAAACTGTATTGCATAGTGGAACCTTGTATTTCAGTTCCTGTAATCTGAGCCTTTCGGGCTGGGAACTCACCTGTGCTATGGAGATGTGACCTTAATTACCTGTTCCATTACAAGAATGCCACTGTTCACTAGAGTTAAGTTCGTTGATTTCCCAACCTTTTATAACTTGAGAAAATTGAGATATGTGTGTGCATGGCTGATAAGGAACATACATTTGTGAATTGCAATAAATTTGTTTTCCTGTTAGCAAAATTATTTTTTATATTTTATTTCGGTTTCCTAAAGACAAACCTGGAACCTGAAAGCCAAGGGCCATTGATATAGATTAGTGCTGCTTTCCTATGAGACAACCAGATGAGTCCTTCAGCCACTTACTGACTGCAGGCATTCCTGCAAGAAAGAACTCTCCTACTTACACATACATACATACATATATATGTGTGTGTATATATATATAACACCATCTTGGTAGAACAAGATATAAGCACCAGTTCTCTTGTCCTGCCAAGTAAAAGACCTGTCATTAATGTGTTTTGTGCTGCACTGGAACAGTTCTGGAGTTACCTCAAGAACTCAAAAGAATTTGCATGCAATTTTGAAAATATCTGCAACGAAGAGCAGATCACAAATAGTATCATTTTGTCACTTCTGCATCTGGTTTCAGAGTCACACCTGGTGTTATCTATTTTTTCTGTTCTTCCAGCATATGAAAATCCCAAAGATCAGAATGAGACTCTGTACAAATGATGGGCAGTATGTCCATATTTCAGTAAAACAGATTCTAAAACTACATACTGCCAAATATTTCTAGGCACGATATATTCCCATCCCAGTTTAGCTCTGCTTCCTGGCAGCCCACTCAGGCTGCTCCACATCATCAGATCTCTTTGAACCACTGTCAACTCTGGCCTCTTCCAGAGGGGGAATATAATCACTGCTGTTCACTGCCCTGGCATTGCTCACTCCTCCTCTGCCTTACCACAGTTTTGTCCTTTCTTTCCAGCAAAACGGTGAAGCAGGACAAAGCAGATGCATTCATGCCTAGGTGAGGAGAGGGCACAAGGTGAGGGAGTGGTTCTGGAGGTAGGAAGGGTGAAGCAGCAGGACAGGATCCCAGTGGCAGCTGTTCTCCTGGCAGAGGTGAGTTGCCCACAGCAGCTGTTGGCAGGTGTGCAGAGCAGATGTGCAGCAGGTGACAGAGAGGGAAAGGTGGAGGGGAGGGCTCAGAGGGAAACCATGACAACATGAGTTCATTACAGTGGGGCACCTCACAATGCCAAACAGCTGGCACAGCTGGCATTGTTTGGAAAGGAGGTTTTAAAGTGTATCTTGATGGAACATTTCCCCATGAGGAGAGGAGTCTAAACAACAAGTGTAAAGGTATTTGAGAGGGAGAAAAGGAAATGGCTCAGCTGAGCCAGTGCATACAAATCAATATTCAGCTTTGATAGTTGATAGTTCAAAGCCATAAAATTAACAGTAAGAACATATTTAACAACATAATTCTGTACCCAAAACACTAGCATAAGAAACAACTCTGGAGATGCTCAACAGGTATTGCATTAGTTCATGTTCTCATTTACATAAATATAAAGGTGTTTTCATTTATTTCAATGATGACAGTGCAGGCTTAAATTAGCATAGTATAGAAGAGAGTGTGACCTGCACACACCCTCAAATAAGTCACATTTAATCTAAATCTGTAGAGATATAAAAAAATCTTATTCCTTTACATTGGTAAAATTTTCCTGTTTCCTTCTCTTGGCATGAGAAACTATAGCTAATGGGAAAAGCTCAACTGGTAGTGGGCTTTGCAATTTCATCATATCAAAGACTTTAGGGAGCTGACAACAGGAACTATTGTATCTTTGCATTTACTTTCCTGATTTTAATAATTTCTGATTTTTCTTCTTGACTTTTTAATTAGTTGTGATTTAGACAAATACTCTCATATTAGAATGAGTTTCAATGTAATCAGTTCCTTGGGTTTAGAGTCAATGGACAAATATTTACTAATATTAAGGTGAAAATGCTTCCTCTGAATGTGGTATTTTTGAAGTTAGTATTTTGGGGATTTCATCAGGCTATTAACTGGAATCTGCAAAAATGTTTATTGAATAAAATTTATAGGGAACTGTACTGCTATTTCATGGCACTGGGATCTATCACCAGTATTGTTTCAAGGACAAAATAGTAACAAAACTGCTGACAATAAGGGTGATCGTATTTTCCCTACTGCAGCCCAGTGATTTGTTCCATTTATACGCCTGATAACTGGTCATTTCAAGAGCTTTAGTCACAGGAACATTGCACTTAAATCTGGTGGAAATTTGCTACTGTGTATGGTCTAGACAGAAGCTTACATTCTCTAAATTGGTTTGGTGGTTTGGCCTTTTGGGGAGTAAAGAACTGAGCTGCAATTGCATCTCCCATTCTACATCAGCCCGGAGTATTCCCAATGTTGTCTCCAGCTCTGTGCTGCTGTGTGAGTTTGGCAGCCCATCTTTTTTACATAGCACTTGCAGGGCCCCCTCTAGCACAGTGGGTGTGTTTCTGCTGTCTGCTGACAGACTGCCCCACAGTCTGGCGGTAGGATGAGCCCTGTGGAGCTTATTCTTAGCGAAAGAACCCGCGGTTAAAGAGCGGTAGAGAAGGCTGCGCTTCTGGAGCCCCGGGACTTGCTGTGTGTCAGATGGGCACAGCTTGTAACTCACAGTCCTGTGTGCACAGACTACAGTATGGCAAGTGCTTGTGCTGTTATCACCAGGATCTGAAAGAATAAATTATTACAAATGCAACAGCAAATCTAGAGTCAAGCAGCGCAGCAGGTACGGCACTGAAGTTGGATGCACCGCAGGCCCGGTGCTGCCCCCGGCCCTTATCAGCTGCGCTCCGTGGACCGGACCAGGCCGGGGTAGGTGTCCCTGCGGTGCCGGGGGCACCAGGCACTGGTCCGGGGCGGGCAGAGACCGGGGGATCCAGCAGGGCCACAGCACGGGCGGCCCCGAGAGAGCGCGGCCGTTCCCCGCCCCTTCCCTCCATCCCCTCGGGCGGGGCGGGGCGGGGCGGAGCGCGGCCCTCCCCTCTTCCTCTGGCGTCGGTTCCGCTCGCAGAGCTCTTGCTGCCGCCGCTCCTCGCTGCCGTTCTTGCCCGTCTCCGCTCCGGGCCGCTCGGGCATTTTCTCTCTGCCTTAAAGTCGGTGAGGAGACGGGCGCGGGCGGGGGGCGGCCGGCGGGGGCTGGCTGTGACCGGCTGTGGCAGCCCGGGCCGTAAGGGCCGCGCCGCGCTGCGGTGGAGGCCGGGGGGAAGGTGCTGTGCCTCCTGTTGGTGCCCGCGCGGGTACCCGGAGCGGGGCAGCGCTGGCGGCAGCGAAGGCAGCGCCGGCTCGGGCCGTGCGGCGGGGCCGAGCGGCACGGCCGCGGGCACGGGCAGCGGCACCGCGCGGGCCCGGCTCCGCCCTGCGGCCGCCCCCGCCCGGGAGCCCGGTGCGTGCCGGGAGCCGGGCGGGGGCCGCGCCGCCCAGCGCCGCGGGAGCTGCGGGGGAGCGGCGCGGCCCCTGCCCGCAGCGGCCTCACGGCTGTGTCCGCTTCCTTGCAGGGTGTCTTTTATGAATAATCAAAAGCCGCAGAAGCCGACGCTATCGGGCCAGCGCTTTAAAACCAGGAAAAGAGGTGAGTTACCGCATCGTGCCCGCTGCCAGGACCGGCTGCCAGCGCTGTAAAACGTCGGTTTCTCTCAGTAAATAAATCAGTGCCTTTGTGTGCTCAGCATAATTTTTTTACATTGAGACCATGCTAAGTGCAGAGTCTTGAGCCTGACTGGAATTTTCTATGCTAATAAAAAAATATTTGGTAGTCAGAATTTTCGCTGAATTTACTGTGATAAACTTTGCCGTAACATGGTCATTCTAGAACTGTCCTGGGTGTGTTTAGCCTGCAAGCAGAAGGATCTAGTACCCCTGAATTATGGAGCAGTTCCAGTGTAGGCTTGTTGCAGGTTAATATGTCTAAGGGGCACCTAACATAGTAAGAATTTCAGACTTAGCCACTGGATAAAAGCTGCATTGTCCTCTTAAGTTTTTAAAAATCAACAGGAAAAACCACAACCAAATCCACTTATCCCCCAGTCAACATCCAAAAAAGCCCCAAAGTATGGGATATGCTAAGGCCTGTGACTGCAGAGGTGTGATGAGTAATAGTGTTTTGGTGGAGCTTTTTTCCATCATGAAGAGGAAGTGGGGACACTCTTAGGAGTTTCTGTTCAGTAGAGTTTTACTTCTATACCAACAGTGTTCCAATAGGCAGCTTTAGGGATACTGTACATGCAAAGCACACTTGGATTTATAGAACCTGTTTGAATGTCAAAGCACCTTGAAATCTCTTGAATGATAGAGTTTGCTGTGGTCTGTTCAGCAGATGAAATGCCAGCAGCCATGGTTTAATCTCTTTTAAAGCATTTAACCATAGTTTGGCTGTGAAGCAACTCTTCTGGAGCAATGAGCTCCATGGATCTGCCCTGGAAAATAACTGATCCAGTATTTCCAAACTTGTACCCAGCTGATAGCAGTGTGCTGATACTTGCATTGACACTGGACACCAGTATGCCTCACTAGGCTGCTAACAGAATTGGCTAAGCTGTTGTAGACAGCACTCAAAATAAGATCTGCAGTTGACTTATCTTGTCTTTAGAAGTTTTTTATCTAATGATTTCCATAATCTAAGGATAAACTGAGATAAGGAAAATTAAAGACCTCTTTAAGGCTTTCTGTTAGTTACATGGGTGGATTTGTTGCATGTTGACTATGCCCTGCCTGTAGTAAAAACAATGCTATGATCTTGCTGATCTATCAGGTGTGAAGATACATCAGGTGTTTTCTGCTTAGTAACAGCAAAGGATGCCAAATAGATCTGTAGTTACAGTCCAGTAAGTTAGCCCATATGTCTACATTTCTCCCAAGCACTTGAGGAAAAGTCATTGCCTTAAACTCACTTAGCTGCAGGTTAAGAGAGGATGGTCTTCATAGCCAAAAAGCAAATTGCCAGGTGACTTGGATGAGATAATGGTATGCAGTTTGTCAGTCAGAAGACTTCATCCAAAACAGAGAGAGGCCTAAAAAGCTGAGATAAAACATGAGTAATGGAGTCAAATGCACAAAATTATAGGGGCATGTATTAAAAATGGCCTTCCAGCAAAGGAAGCTGGAGCTCAGTCTCTGGTTTTGGAGGAAGTGATCTAACATGAGAATAGGGGTATAAGAATCCAACTGAGAGGTCAGGTAAGCTTTATTAGAGCCAAGTAATGATCATCACAAAGCACTCTTCATGGAAATCTTATTTCAACACTTTTGCTTTACAGATGAAAAAGAGAGGTTTGACCCTACTCAGTTCCAGGACTGTATTATTCAAGGTTTAACTGAAACTGGCACTGACTTGGAAGCAGTAGCAAAGTTTCTTGATGCTTCTGGTGCAAAACTTGATTATCGCCGCTATGCAGAAACACTTTTTGACATCCTGGTGGCTGGTGGAATGCTGGGTAAGTCCCTTTGATGTGGCTGCTTTCAGCTTCGTTCACTCTACAAAAGCTCCACTTACTTTCAGAGTAAAATCTCTGCTAAAGAGCCCACTGAGTGTGTAGAACAGAGTTTAATTGAATCTGTGGTAAACCACCTGACCATCTTGGTGCCTGAGCAGTTACTGTTATACTCTGTATAACCTGCCTCAGTTTTACTTGAGTCTCTTAGCATTCCTTGAAGTGTAGGTTGTACAAACTCTGCTTAGAAGAAAGTACTTTCAGTTTTTGGGTGTGGTGGGTGTGGTTGGTTTCGTTTGTTCGGCTAGTTTTCGTTAGATGTTTTTTGGGATTTTTTTTACTAGTAGATCTTGACTTTGGTCAAGATCACTTCTCATGATGAGAGATGGATTAATACTTGTTTCAGGTGTGTGGCCTGTGGTAGCAACACTGGTAGTTGCCCTGAAAGATTCTGACATCATTCTATAATTTGTGCATCCTACCCTGTTGTTTTGGAAAGGAAACTTGTTTGCAGAAGAATCTGAAATGCTTAGTCTTGGACATGCTATTAGAAATTATCTGTTGTTGACAATATTGGGCTCATGGGCTCTAGCAGACATCAGGGAGTGAGAAAGGAGAGGGTGGTTGAGTCAGCAGAAAACACAGGGATTGAGGAAATGAAATGTGATAATGAATAGTCTTGTAAAATCAGATACACACTCTGTGTACAGAACAAAGAGGAATAGATGCTCACCAACCAAGTAAGCACATGCTGTAAATGTTACAATTTCTGGGTTTACATTCAGGAGTCTTAACCAGTGCATCCTGTGTTAGGAAGTGTCCCTTTAGGAATGAGGCTGATGGGGAAGGGAAGAAGGCATTGCTGTGTTAATGGTGATCTGGGGTGCTTTACTCAATTCCCTCTCTGTAACAGGTAGCTAAGTGGACTAGCTTTGATCTTCATTCAGAGGAGCCAGAATAAAAACTGACACCCTGTTGCCTTGCCAGCTTTTAATATTATTACCAGCAATACTAATCTCTGGTCTTAAAGTCATGTTTCTAACTAATACATAACAAAGGATCTCCATTTTATTTAAAATGGCATAGAAATCAATGATGAGGTGTTTTGGTACTGCAGCTGTTGACCTGAATGCTCCTTCATTAGTGAAGCTAAATAACTAAAGTTTCAAACTCATCTCTGCAGCACTGAATTTTGAACTGTGTCTGTACATGTTTCAGTCTACTGTTGTGACTTACTCTGTCATGTAAAAGCAGCACTTGCAGCAGACACTAAAAAGATGCTGGAATTAAGCACTTCAGTGGCTCCCTTTAAGGGAAGAGGAGCTCATATAGCCTTGTTAACTCACTCATATGGAAACAAGATGTGTTGTCAATCCCCTTAGCAGTAGGGGGGCAGAATAATTAAATGTTCAAATCTAAGGTGATTTTGAATTTTTGGTGCAGCAGTGGAACAGAGGGAAATGTAGGGGTGTCTGGGTGATCTGGACATTGAGTTTATCATGAAAGGACAATGGGTTGCATGTTCTGGGTGTTGAAATTCTGCTCTGGAGAATGCTCAGTGCTCTCACTGGCAGTGACACCACGTAACACTGAAATCCTCCTGCAGCCCCAGGCGGGACCCTGGCAGACGACATGACACGCACAAACGTCTGTGTGTTTGCAGCACAGGAAGACCTAGAAACCATGCAAGCATTTGCTCAGGTCAGTTCTGAAATGAGGACTCTGTGACTTAAAGCTGTTCAGTGATTAAAAATTAAACGTTTGTGTAATTGTAAGTTAAGGTAAAAATAATGTATGGCTTTTAAGCATCCTGAAGGTGGTAAAGCAACCGTATTCCAAGCTGTAAGTGCTCTAAAGAGTTCAGACCTACTTTACTGAACTAAGTTTTTTTAAATTCTAAACAAATGATAGTTCATAGCAAAAGATAATGTACTCTGTCCTTTTAGGTTTTTAACAAGCTAATCAGGCGTTACAAGTATCTGGAGAAAGGCTTTGAAGATGAAGTCAAAAAGGTATGGAGTGTTTTTTTCTTGTCAGCAGACAAATAAACCTTCACATTCTGCTAGGTAATCGCTGTAGAAGGGTTACATCATTATATGGATTATTAAAATACAACCCTTGAAAGTTGTTCATAGAATAATGGCTGGTTTGCATGACTGCCAGTGGCTAACTTCTGCTAGCTTGATGAAACAAAAGTTTAACACAGAGGCAGTGGGTAGAGTTTACTGAGAGGTGGTAGTTTCATGCAGCTCTTCTTACTTGTGCTGCAGTTGCTGCTGTTCCTGAAAGGGTTCTCAGAATCTGAGCGGAACAAACTGGCCATGCTGACGGGTATTCTGCTTGCCAACGGGACACTCAATGCATCAATTCTCAACAGTCTCTACAATGAGAACTTGGTTAAAGAAGGTAAGTGTGGTCCAGCTCCTCCTTTAGGAAGGGGAGACAGAACCATCACAAGTAGGTGGAAACTGTGATGCCAGTACACCCTTGCAGCTCACAAGCTTCCTCTGGTGATAGACTGACTACAGGATTAGCAAAGGTGACTGTGATGCCCCACAATCTGGAAGATCTTGTTAAGAGTTCAGAAAATCAGTTTCTGGAGAAAGCTTTTGTGTAGTACTTCCCTGCATGACACTGGGGTTGCTGTCACCAGCACTGCCCAGCAAGGCACTTCTGTATTTTGGAGAGGGACCTTTCAGGGATACAAAAGGTGTGTTGTGCCTTTAGGTTGCTTCCTAAATTGCAGCAAGAAGAGCTGAGTTTAGGCTGCAGTGTCTCTTTGGGCAGGGAGAGGTGCAGCAGACTGTGCTGGGGTTGCTTGGAAGCACAGCTGCTGCTCTGAGCACATGCTTACGAATGAAGTACCCTGTACTCGGGCCTTATGGTTCCCTGTGCTTTGAATTTCACTAACAATAGAACTATTCCAACTGTACAGGTGTTTCTGCAGCTTTTGCAGTCAAGCTGTTCAAATCATGGATAAATGAGAAAGATATCAATGCAGTGGCTGTCAGTCTTCGCAAAGTAAACATGGACAACAGGCTCATGGTGAGTACCACTGGAACTACTCTGCTGCTCCATAAGCCAGTTTAGGGAACAGCATTTGCCAACAAAGCACACAGCACACATTTCATTTACAAAACAGTTGTAAACTTTGTTTTCAGGAACTCTTCCCAGCCAACAAACAAAGTGTTGAACACTTCTCCAAGTACTTCACTGAAGCAGGACTAAAGGAACTCTCTGAGTATGTTCGGAACCAGCAATCCATAGGAGCTCGGAAGGAGCTGCAGAAAGAGCTGCAGGAGCAGATGTCACGGGGAGATCCATTCAAGGATGTAAGTGTTTGTAGACAAGGGGGAGTGCTTCCTGTGCCTGTCTCTTTCATACTGAACTTAGCTCTCACTGGGAAGTGAAATGAGGAGCGGGGGATTGATACTAGCTTTCTGGTCTTTCCTTAATCTCCTGAATTCTGCTGTGTGATCAAGGAGGTTGGTTGTCATTCTTAGGCCTTCTGGGTTACTTTTAGCAGAGAAGATTTAATTTAGCTTAATGCCAGATGTGGCCTTTGTGCTGACTCGTACTCTCCTGGCAGATCATCTTGTACGTGAAGGAGGAGATGAAGAAAAACAACATCTCAGAACAGACTGTGGTAGCGATAATCTGGTCAAGTGTAATGAGCACAGTGGAGTGGAACAAAAAGGAGGAGCTGGTAGCAGAGCAAGCCATTAAGCATTTGAAGGTATTGTAACTTGAGTATGGACTTGTGTGGCCTCTTGGCAGAGCTTGGTTTTCCTTCTGCCTGCAGCTCTCTTTTAAATGTTAAGGCTGCAACTCTGCTAGTGCAGAGACAGAATGAGATGGGGAATTCTCTCCCTTGTGAGGAGTATTGCAGGCCAAAGGCCTGAGGCAGAGGCAGTGACTGCTGCAGAGCTGCTCTGGGGTGGGGCCGTGGCTGCAAACTTTTAAGCAGTGGCTGATGGAAACTGCAAAACCAGCTTTAGTCAGGTGGTAAATGTGAAGTGCCCTGCGTGTGCCAATCTGTTGTTCTTGTTACAGCAATACAGTCCTCTACTTGCTGCCTTCACCACCCAAGGTCAGTCAGAGCTGACTCTTCTGTTGAAGATTCAGGAGTATTGTTATGATAACATTCACTTCATGAAGGCCTTCCAGAAAATAGTGGTGCTCTTCTACAAAGGTAAGTTCTGTGGGGCTGTAGTTTCAAGGATTTGTGGGTTTTTGGAGGAGTTAGTCTTGGTTGGTTTGATTTGTTAAAGCTTCTGAAACAGAATGTTTAGGTTCTGATAAATTTTTCAGGGTAGATCAGTGCTACAACATTGCACTTAATAAAGCTGAAGAATTTTCCACCTCCTGTTGGTAAAAATGCATGTGGCTGGCCCCTTTGCACGTGGAGAAGTACAAGGCAAAGATGCTGCCTGTCTACAGTTATCTGCTTAAGAGTTGCAGAACAGAGCTAAATTTAGATTTTTAAGGCATTTTGTTAAATTGTATGATAATGCAATTCTTAGTTCTCCTAACATTGGCTGTGAGCAGCTGAAGAATGAGATCACCAGTGTGTTCTGGGCTGCTCTCTGGGCTCTTTCTAAATGTCTCATAAAAGGTGGTAGTGAAAACTTGCTGTGCACTTTGGAAACTTGTTAAACTGAAGATTGTATTGGACTTTTAAAATTTAAAGAACACCTACACCACAGGCAGTGTTTACTTTGGACTTTAAAAGAATTTGCATTTGTTCTTTGCTGTTAACTGAACCTTTGCTTAGAGCGTGCCATCTCAAATAATTCTGAAACGCTCCAGACTGTTAGTGGGAGTAAAACTACAGCTCCTGGATACTGTGCTGGGGAAAGTCACAACATGAGGAACCATCCAAAATGCCTGGTTCTCCAAATTTCAAAACTGAAGGCAGATCCCCACTCTTAGTGCAGATCTGTCCAGCTGTACCCAGAGAAGGAGTACATGATGCTTCCAGGGGAGGAAGCAAAGGCTGCCAGTCAGCTTCTCAGCAGTTTGCTTTGTTAACACTGCTTTTGCCTGTCTTCACAGCTGAAGTTCTGAGTGAAGAACCCATCCTCAAGTGGTATAAAGATGCACATCTTGCAAAAGGAAAGAGTGTTTTTCTGGAGCAGATGAAGAAGTTTGTTGAATGGCTCAAGAATGCTGAAGAAGGTAACCAGCAGCTTAGCTCATATATGGAGCTTTTTCATTTTGGGAACCCTAATGCAGTAATGCTGTGTTTTGGAGTGGGGGATCTTAATTGCCTCTCTGAGACTAGTGTGCCCCCTCCCCTGGTGCTGGCTAGAAAAGCTTGCCAGGACAATCCATGTGGATCCTGTTGTGCAGGATACAGGGCACCAGCTGAGCTTGGGGCTGGGAGCTGAGCCATGGCCAGGCTGCTGATGAGGTCTCTCTGTTGCAGAGTCAGAGTCTGAAGCTGAAGAGGGTGACTGACCTGTGAAACTCTGGCCTCTAAAGCAAACAGGAGCTGTAGATAAGTGTCATGTCTCATGTGTCCTTCTGATTCTCACATCCTACCTCCCTGTATCAAGCATGATATAAGGGCTCTCATGGCAATTTATTTTACCTGTTTTCTATAGTTAATGAAATACTGGATTTAGTTTTTAAAACCATGTTCAAGTAGCTTACAGGAGCTGTTAGATTTGACTCTTAACCTGCATTTGTCCTTTCAGTTACCTTCTACCTCCTGTATTTTCTACTGTAATAATGTAATTTAAGGCCTTCCACGGTGAAATTCACTTCATCTGTTGGGATTTCTGTCTGTATTGGAGTAGATGTGATATGGTGAATGAGATTTAGGGCAGTCTGCTTGCAAATTAAACTATAAAAAAGCCTCCCAAGTGAAGAGGGCATTGCTTGTGTGGCATTGCAGTCTGTACCGTCAAATAGCCCCTGTCATAGGTGGTTGTCTATGTCCCCAAGTACTTTGTCATCCCTTTACCAGACTTCCAGCATAAAGCAATCCTCTATTCCACCTCCTGGGAAAGGTGGGAGCCCCACTGCTGGAAAGAAGCTGTGTGGTGGCAGCAGTTGCTTACCATGGTGGGGCATGAAGAGTGGCATCTCTGAGCCTGCTGGCTGTCACAGCTGGTGACCTGTGGTCCTGAGGAGCTGTCAGGAGCCCCTGCAGCTCTGGGTGCCATCCTTTTCCCTCTGCCTCATGGAAGTACAAGCAGAGCTGCCCAGCAGCTTTTGCCAGCCAGGCACTGCTGGGGCAGGGGAGCAGCTGCTTTGTGCTGCTCTGTAAATGCACAGCTGCTGCAACCTAAGGCAGCCAAAACTCCACCCCTTCCCTCTGGTGTTGAGAGATTCTTTTATGCTGGCAGCTACACACTAAGCCAAACAATTTATCTGGTCCCTGAACCTTTAATTCCTAATGGAAATTCTCAGGACAGTTAAAGTCAGAATGATTGGGTTAAAAAATAGGAGTCTATAATATTGTAAGCTAACAGTGAGCATTAACTGAAATACTGGTAACCGGAGTACACCTAGTAAAATAAATGAAAAAATTGGTCATCACAATGCAATCTGTTCAATACTACAGTGATCTTCCTTACTTTGTAACTTTTTTTTTAAGCAAATAAAGGCCATCCTTACACTTAATGCCAAGAGCTGTCTCTGCTCCTTATCTGAAAGCAAAGCACCAGTGACACTGCGGGGTGCAAAGCAGTGCACAGTCTTTTGCCTAATTCAATGACTGTTGAATAAAATGTAATAAAAATAATACTTTCTTGCTGATAGGGTGCTCTTTTCCATGTTAAAAATGCTAAAGTCCTGTGAGTTTGAAAACCAGGTTCATCTGTATATTAAGTAAGTTTTATATCAGTATTTGGTGAGTATCCAAGAAGTCATACTAAAAAGCAAGGCACAACATAAGCAAATCAGAAGTCAGTGTTTCTTTGGTCCCTGGGACTCAGCTTGCTTAGCCTTGGGAGCTTGTGCCCTTTTTGTGCCTTTCAAGGGAGAGAAGTAAGAGTAATGCTTGTTTGGAACATAATCCAGCATCTTCTGAACCAGGTCAAAGAGGTTCTTGTGCTCAGAATCCTGGCATGTCAGGAATTCCTTCAGGAAAATAAAATTATGTTTGGTTGTTTATCTCACAATTACACGTAATGCTTCTGTCCTCAAAAGCATTTTCCCTGTTGCATCTTACCTTCAGTGGCTTACAGGGGGTTGATAAGTATCTGCCACCAGGATTCTGTTCCAGTCCAGCTGTTCTTGACAGAAACACATTCATTTCCTTAGACAAGGAGACTGTATTTGTTACTCAAATACTCTATTTTGGCCCTTCAGTAGAAGTTTACCCATGTGTGTTTGCAGCTTGGGAATTGATCTGGGAATACTACACCAAGAGCAGCCATCTTGTCAAAGAGATGACTGGGTCTTAAATCTAACTGGAAAATATTTAAACTATAGCAGTCCAGGTACATAAAAATATAATTACCTGTTTTTCTTACCATGGGATATGGCAAGGGCCCCAGTTCCCTTCCCTCTGAAGGGAAATCCAGAGAGACATTTTTGTTCATTGTTAGAGGAAGTTATCAAGAACTATTTTTCATTATACCCTGCAACCAGTAATCAGTTTCAGAATAAGGAAAAAAACAGTGTACTAATCTGTTTCCTAAAGTAAGGGAGAGTGTTTTATCCCTTGAGGTTTTTTTTCCCTCGACCCTATTTTTTTTTTTACTTTGCTGATTAATCTCAAGTTTCAGCAATATTGTCAAGATGACAAATTTGAGGTATTTGAATTTCCTGATGGTGACAGATGAAGTTACATCTGTTACTAGCATGGCTTGTAAATTACAAATGTTAAGAGGGTGATCCTTCACACCTGCTGCCAAGATGTTGACTGAAAGCAATGTGTAGAAATGTTCTGCTCATACTGTTCTCTTGTGCCCACACCTCTCTTCAATTTGGCAGCACGGAAGAAGGCAGCTGAAGTTCTTGCATAAATCATTCCCCTTAGTCCCTACCTCCAGCATATTTTCACCCACCTGAGGAGTATCACAGATGCTGCATCATTCTGAGGTTCACAGTAACTTACAGGAAATAGTGCTGCTCCAAGCTAGTGTTCCATGAGCATACACTGTACACTCCAAACATCTCATGGCTGTGCCCATCCCAGTGCTATGAAAGGATTCAGAAGGTTCTTGTTTGATAGCAGACTCCAGAACAGTTGAGCTCAAGAAAGAGAGCACTGTGCTGCTAGGGTGCAGTTCAGCAGTGTGTGACTCCCCTAAATGAGAGGCTGGCCTGACAGGCTGCTGTGGCCATGGCTAACTGCAGCTCTGCACCAGCCCGTGGCCACCAAAGTGTCTGATACACCATCAAATACTGCACACCAAAGCCCACAGCTTTCATCTCTGACTGGAAGGCAAAGCTGCTGAGTCCCTAGGGCACAAAAACAATTCAAACATGTCCATGGTACTCAAACTGCTCTAACATCTGGACATAGCAACTGCAAAGGCAGGAACGTGACATGACTTGCAGCAGTTCTAATAAAGCTGAGACACACACATCCTGTAGTACAGAAAGCAACATGACAGAAATCCTAAAGCCAAACCAAAGTACAGGTGGCTTTGTATGCTCACTGAGTACTGCCAGGATCCCCAGTGCCTTTACATATTCCAGTAGTAGGACTTCATAAGCTGTTCCAGAGCAGCTGCCATACTTTTTGATTATTTTCACAGCTACATGTTTACCTCTTCTGAAAAGATGGGACTGAACAGTGATAAGAAGAGTGATTAGATTAGCAACTTCTTCTAAGAATATTCAGATATACATTGTTTATAGCAATGGCAACCTTTTTAGAAAAGGTATTTTTTTAGTACATGCTGACAATAGAACCAGAACCAAGGTTCATGTAGGCATAAAAAAAGACTAAAATTTCATATATCAATTCTGAAAACATACTGTATACCTTAATACTCTTCCTAGGAATAAAATGCCCCACCTACCACCCTGTGATATTTATGTATGCTATTAAAAATTAAAAGCAAAATAGACAAAAGTATTACAAAAGTATTACCACTGAAGCTATTCTAGACTATTAGTGTTTAAACTGTAAATACCTACTTGAAGAACTGTTACTGGACAACTCTCATTAAGACATATTTACAGTGAAAAAAGGGAAAAATCAACAATATGCACTCCCATTCCATCTCCCTGCACTGCCTGGGAAGGAGGGAGGGGAGGATGATGCTAAGATTTTACTTTTCAGTACCCTGCTCTGAATTTGTCTGGTAATAAATTCAATTAATATCCCAAGTCAAGTCTGTTTTGCCTGTCATGGTATTGGGTGAGTGATGTCTCCCTGATGTCAATTCATGAACCTCTTGTTACATTTTTTTCTCCCCAGGGCAGCTGCAGAGAGCAGGGGCAGAGTGCATGTGGTTTGGTCATCTGTCACCCAGCTAGGGTCAACCCACCACATCTATCTAAAAACTTAGTAAAGTCTGAAAAATACTCTATGCATCTTGCACATAGTACATCTCTGACAGATCAGATCACCCCCTGCTTCATTCTCTGCATTCCTGCATTGTTTCCTTCAATAGCTCTTAAACTCAGGTGAATTCAGTCAGAAAAACAAACCCTTCAGATACACACCAGGCCACAGTCAGCAGGAGCAATTTCAAATTCAGTCCCTGGAAATTCAGAGTTAATATTACATTAACATGGCATGGAACAGATTTTCAAATAAGATACTCAAAGCAAGAAGGTAACAGGAAATTACAATTGGTTTTCATCTAGAAGATTGGTTGACTGAATTTTACTTTATGATTTCAGGACTTCTATATTTTTCTTAAAGCATGGACTTAATAATTATATATATATACACACATATCTATTTTAAATAATCTTGTGTCCAAATTCAAACAGTCATCAGGCAATCAAGATTAAATAACTTGAGTGAGTATCTGGCAAGAAGTTTTTTTTTTTAATAAAAAAAGCATATACTTTTGCTTTACACTGCCTTGGCTTAAGATCTTAACTTACAACTCCAATCTTCAGGTTTTTTAACAGTGTGACAAAAATCAGAAAACCCACCCTGCTACTGGGAAACATCATCCATATTTAATTCTATAGATTTCTCACTGATACTTTTAAAAGTCAGTCTGACATGACCACCTTGCTATTTCAGTGATACTTAGTCAAAATCTAGTTTAAAAGCTTGTCCTTGGATTTTAGAGTGGGGTTAAGCAAATGCTTGTCATAATACAAATTTTGAATGCATGAAAGTGATGCCTGTAAGTTCTAATACTCCAGTCAATGGTTACTGTTCATTAGTTGCTCAAACATATTCAGTGAACAAACAGCAGGACCATGTTCTGTGGTATCACAAGCATATGTGCAAAACATACATATTCACTGAAGGAAATTCAATCCTAGCAAAAAAAAAACCAAAAAAACCACCAAAACAAACCCAGTCAGCTACTAATATGAGCCAAAGGAATAAACTTCTATTACCCACAGAATTCCCCAGACCTGACACTCAGTTACTACTGAGAGATGAGAATTTACCTTCTTAAAATAATAAAAAATTAAAATTGGTGGAGGTTTAGGATGACATGTATTATAAATTGTCTTGTCTTTCCTTTTGCCACCAGCTGTCACATTAGACCAGATCCCTGCCTACTTGGATGCCCAAAAAAGGATCCAGTAAATGTAACTAAATACATTCTAGTGCCCCCATGAAGGCAGCTGTTTGTTTTAAGCTGCAAGACAGCTTTACTGAAATACCTTCAACTAAAAAATTAATCTGGTATCACATGATCTGATCAGAATATAAAAAATCTTTAAACATGCCTGCTGATATCAGAAATCCAGAAATTTTTTACCTGTCAAGAGTTTCAGAAAGATGTTTGCAGCACGTTTTCTCCTGAGTGGTGCCCCTTCCCATTCTTCTGCAAAGTGTTTTTTTTCTTTTATCCCCGTCAGGACCATAAGTTTGACTGGAATTCCCCAGGTGTAGCAGCCATTTTATTCTTTGAATTACATCCCACAGACAAACAATTCATTTTCAAACCCACTAATTACCAAATCTAAACTCTAATGAATTTTGTGTTTTTCCTCAATATCTGAATTTTTTACTTTTTCCTCTGCTCCAAGTTATTTTTTAATTCAAGAGCTTTTTTTCAAATTAATTATTTTTGACAGGGGAACTTAAACCTCTATCCTTCTCCTTAAAAAAAAGGCTTTTAAAGACATACTGTGGCTCGGACACTCCAGCCAAGCTACTCAGGCCCCCAGGGCTGCATTATCCTAAGAAGAAGGAAGGTTTCTGTGCTTAACAAGGGCAAATACTGCTTTTCAAAATGTCAGTGAAGTTTCTCTGTGGGAGACAATAAAACTCTGGTTATCTCCCAGTTAGTTTGTCCCATGAGGAAAAGCGAACTAACTCATTATCCATCCATCCATCTTTGGCGCGGCTTTCCAGCCCCAGCCCGACTGCAGCGCCTCAGGCCGGAGAGCGGCGGCCGCTGCCGCGCCGGGCGGGCGGAGCGAGGGGACGCGGGGCCGGCCCGACTCCACCGGGCCCGGAATGGCCGCCCCGGGAGAGGCTCCGTGCTCGGCCCGCCAGGGGCTCCGGGAAAGGCCCCAGCACCGCCACCGCGGCCGAGGCCATTTTCTGCCCGCCCGAGAAGGCGCCGCAGAGAACATGGCGGCCTGAGGGGGGCGGCGGGCGACTCCGAATTGCGGAATGCTCAATTCTTACCCTGCTGACCCTGGGCTCTGTACTGGCCCGGGCACGGCTAGCGCTCCTCTGCAATCGGCTTATCACATGTACACGTTGGTCACTGCTCAAAGACCATGCACCATTATTTTCTTACCTACATTTAATGTGTATCCTCCAGAGAGCGAAATACTTGGTGCTGCCGAATTCCACATTTTCCAGTTCAGTGCAATTTTAAATTATTAATTATTTAGAGTTCCTCTGCCCTGTAGGAAATCTCCCAGCACGTCCTTCCTCCAGCGTGGCAGTAGTGTCAGCCAAGTGTGCCATTGCACACTTCTGTCCACTGCTGCTGCTGGCTATAAGGGAGAGACAAGAGCACAGAGCTACAAGAATAAAATCCTTTACCTGACTGAAGTATTACACTAAAATATATTAACATATAAGAACATCTAAAATACATGTTCCATAATTACATGGAACAAGGGCTGGGAGCTTAAAGCAACATTCCATGAAGAATACACAAAATAGAATAAAGTCCCCTCAAGCAGGTATTGATTAACTCTTCCCATTAACGCCTCAGTAATCTGTACCTGGCAGACCTTTGCCCTTCTCTTGCAAATGAATTCTCCTTATTTTAAGGGGCCAAGTCTCAAAATGGGAAATAACAGTCTGAAGCAGACTGCAAGTCAGCTGGACCCTGAGCCTCCTGAGGATTACAAAGCATGTATGTGTGTATGTATATATATATATACACACACACATACACACACGCACACACATATATATGCAAAAAGAGGCTTTACTAAGGGATGCTCACTGAGTGGAAAAGTCCAAAACGGCTGTAATAGCTGTTGAACATTATGTGACCACAGCCTTTTTGACAGTGCACTTTGTTGTGTTTATCCCCTAGACTTTGTGCAAAAAAAGTGATGAAAAACAAGTTACTATAAATCCATGTTACCTAGTTTCAATCAACAGCTATCTAAGGACAGAACTTACTCTTTCATGGCAGCAGTGTTGTGCCAGAAGCAGAAGAAATTACTCCTATCTACCTTTTGGGCAGGCTGAAGAGGTTATCATTCCAACACAGCAGCATAAGAGCAAACACTCCTCTAAATATCTTCTTTAATCTTCTGGGTGGGCAAAGTTTCATCTATTTCTGACACTGCTCTCACCTAGGGAAAAAAATTGCATATCTTACTTTACTCTTTTAAAAAAAATGAGTAAGGAAGATGACACTTTATGACAAAGTTTCACAAAACTAGTAGCATGAAATTATAGCAAAAGACTATGCTTTAACATAACATCACTCAGAAAGGTAACGCAAAAACCAAAGATTAGAAAAAAAATTAAAGTTTTTTTTATTTTACAAGTATAAAAAACAATGTTTCAAAATCAAAATGCTGGAAGATACTCTGGAAAACCTGACTTCTGAAGCATAAGGCTTCTCTGTAATAACTCCCAAACAATGTCATAGCTCCTGAAAATTGTGCATTCAATGAGCAAAGATATGATGCAGCTGAAGTAACCCTTTTTGATGGCTCTTTAAGCCCCATAATCTGGGAATTATCTGACCAGTCTCTGAAGAATGTGTTGAGGCATTCTGTGGCTACAGAGCAAAAGGGTTGGCATGAATTGTAATGTCTTTGATGCGAACATCATTTAGAGGTCGATAGGTTTTCTCATTCACAGGCAGCTTCTCCAGCTCATCCAGGGTCTCCAAACCATCAATAACTCTGCAAGAAAAACAGAAGGACTGGAAATTGCCTTCTAATAATGATTTAAATTTCACAGTTGAGGTATTTCAAAACACTTTACAGTTAAATGTCACAAGGCAAGAACTTTGCAAGCAAATGATACAAAACATGACAAACAAAACATTTTATGTGGCAAATAATGTATTTTGAAAGGACATATTAAGCATCCATGACAGACTCTGAGAAGAAGTTGAAGCATTTGCACGTGCCCTGAAATACTCAGATCTCTCATACACTCTGACAGGTGTGCAGTTGAGTCACTTACTTTCCAAACACTGTGTACTTCATGTCCAGGTGTGGCTGTTTGCCATAAGTGATGAAGAACTGTGATCCATTGGTGTTGGGACCATTGTTTGCCATGGAAACTACCCCACGGACACTGTGCTGAACAAAGGGAAAAACCTCAGCATGAATACACATGTGAAACCAGGACTAACCTGTGCAAAGTGCTCTATGACTCAGAGCTCTTCAACACCACTATTAAGAACAAATCTTGGTTGCTAATATATTCTATCACAATCAGTAATTAGCTCCTCAAAACGGCTCTTATAGTGAAAAATTACTGCTTTGCCTTCAATGCTGTCAGAAATTCTTTTTACTTCTGTTTTCAGTGAAGAAAACCCTCAAACCTAACTTGCCAAGTACAGAAATGCCTGTTCCTATTTTAATAAGCTATTGTTCTCCAACTTAGAGAAAATTTTTATAGAGACAATTCAGCTGAAAACATAAGTGCATAATGAGAGCACAGAATACCTTTAGATATTCACTGAATTCATCTTCAAACTTCTTGCCCCAGATGCTGTTACCTCCTTTCCCAGTGCCTGACAATAAAGCAGCACAATAGAAATTACTGGATTTTCAGACTGAAAAATCCAGAAATTATGTTCTGTTACAGCATTTTACAACAAAGACCCTAGACAGCCTGCAATTAGGTTGAGGCAGGTTCTTGACACTGCACCAAGACATAACTCTATATAATGAGCCTATTAAGTAGCAGAACAAAACACTGACATATTCTCAAATTAAATTCAATATGAGTATGAACAGACACAACTGAATCAGCTTTTCTCCCAAACAGCTGACACCACCTGGGACATTTTCTCCAAATGCTTTAGAAGCAGCCTTTCAGGCAGAAACCACACAAAGCACAGTAGCAGCTGCTTCTACTTATGTTAAGAGAATCATCATATTCAGTGGAAACAGCTGGTAAGACTCAAATTTGTAGAACCCAAGATTACTTAAAACTGGGGTAACACCTGTACTTCTGTAAACCCACCACAGAAAACTAATCTCACCATAAAAACCTCTTATCATACCAACAATACAATAACTCTTATTTTTACTTTACTTACATTTTTAAAAAACCTATCATTCCCTTTTATCTCCTTACATTTTATTTTTATGCACGTTTTTTCCATAGAAAGACCCAGACAGAATAATTTACCTAATGGATCCCCCGTCTGAACCATGAAGCCCTTTATATTTCGGTGAAATACACATCCATTGTAGTAGTTACTAGCACAAAGAGCCAGGAAATTCTACAAAAATCAAACAAACCATATTAACAAACAACTGAAAAGTAGTATTATCTTACTGAAATGGCAGCATTGGCAAGACCAACACTTTTACCTCTGCTTTGCTTTGTGACCATGCGAATTCCACAGAATATTGCTGCAGATTAGTCATAAACAAATCATAGCTAATAAATTCTTTGGATAGTGTTACACAAACAAAGAATAAAAAGCTTTCAGTGCAAGGTTATCTGACTTGAGGAACAGACAAGAAGCCTAAGACATGCTCTCAAGTATCATTCCCATTCAACAATTTTTTTTGCATGTGTAATTTTGTAATCATTAAGTTCATGCCTCAGCTTTTTCATTGAAAAAATGAAATTTATTTCAGTTTCAGTTTATTGCAAAAATTAAAAATTGGGGTCCCTGACAAACTAAGTGAGTCTCACTCTTTTAAACTAAAATCAAGTCTGTGAGGGTATGAGTAAACCCATGGAAATTTGGGAATTCCACTCTAGGTGCTGTATTTCCCCTTAAAGGCAAAGGACACTTTGGGAGATGCTGGAGCTTCAAGAGAAGCACCTCTTAACTAAACCTTATCAAGTGAGAAACAGGCATCAAACTCTGGCCAGTATGAACAAGAGTTCCATGAGTTTAAAATGTTGGTAGTTCATTACATGAAGAAGTGAAATTGCAAAAGCCCCTTCACCTCCTCCACAGTCTTTCCTATTCCCACTGCTTTGTTTCACCACTGGGCAATCCTATTCCTGGTACTTGACTTACTTCACAGGTTTTTGGAGTGCGCTCACAGAATAGTTCAATTTTGATATCTCCCACATCAGTATGCAGCGTGACAGCCTGAACAAAAGGCAGAAAACAATAATTAAATCAGCAATAAAATACTAACAGACTCTCTTTTATTTCCCAGCCCCACCAAGAACATAAGCAAGTTTGTACTACATACAACCACCGTTTCAACACTTGGCCAATAAGCAAGGCTACTGTCACAAATCACACACATTTCCAGTAAAATCACCAGAAAGCACTCAGATTCATTTAGGTTCAGGGCAAATCAAGTTTGCCATGGTAATGCAGTAGTTATGCATGTTGTTACACTCCAGAAATAACATTATTCATTTGCAAACAGGACTTACTCAGTTACTTGAATGTAAAGGTGAAGAATCAAGGTTATGACTATTTTGGATGGTGCACACACTTCACTGTTTTACAACTAGAGGAGCAACTGATGCCTGCAGCCTTCTGATTGATAAGGCTAGTTCTGAATGGCATCATATACAATGTCCCTTCACAGACAATAAATCTACAAATTAAGAAAACCCTTACTTTTCTTAAGAATTTCTAAGTTAGTTCCATAAAATTTAAAATTGGTTGCCCAGTGACCTAAGCAAATTTACCTCTACAGGCCAAATATACCACAGTGCTTCTATGGAAAGTGCTAAATTATGCAGAAACAATTATTGTGGGGATAACTGTACAGCAAAACTAATAAAAAACAGCATCACATTGATGCTAGCATACTGCTCCAAAAGTACACTAGTAAAGGAGACAGCTGCCCACAATGCCCATGAAGATGCTATAGAAAGTGTACGAACAGTTTAAGACATATATAGTCTTATCTCTATTTCTTGAATTGCTAAACTTTCAAAAGCCTGTGAGTGCAGAGGTTTGTTTACATGTGCTGAAGCAGAAGTATGTTCCTGCAATGAGACTAATGCTTGTGTAGCAAAAAGAAACTAAAGTAGACTATCAAACACATGCCAGAATAGCATTAAAATCTGGGATCTCTACAGTGAAAGCATAATTATGCTTTAGACTGATGTAAATCAACCTGCTTGCCTCTTCACAGTATCTTTTTATAAGTTTGAAGTCAAAACCCTGAACTTTTCATTACAAATTCCTCATCAGAGGAATCAGAGTAAAATGTGTAATCCTTTGAGATGGAAAGCAGCTATTTGCTTTCCAAGAGAAGACCACTTCAGAAAATATGAAAATATATAAAATGTGCCTTTATTCTTACCATGCCTGCTCATCAAAAAGCTGAGGTAGCCTTCTATACAGCAATTTCCTGCGAAAATAATACATGAAATTTGTTGGGTTTTTTTCTACCAACTCCCATTTGTTTTTAATTCTAAAATATTTATTGGTTACATGGTTTCACACCACACGGTTCTATGGTGCCATTCCAGTGACTGGTTAAATTCTTGCATTAAGCAACTACACAGCATATAACGAATGAAAAATGAGTAAAATGGAGAAAGGGAAAGAGGGTTTTAAAAACCACTCTTTCCTAGGATGAAAATTTATAGAAAAAAAGTCAGTTTTTTGCAAATATTAGGGGAGAATAGCAGATGGCAGAAATTCAGGGCAAAGCCATGTGGCAGTACCTAACAGAAGTGCGATTTGGGGCTAACTCGTGACAGCTGAGTGCCTGCAA
Organism: Erithacus rubecula; assembly: GCF_903797595.1. NCBI lineage: Eukaryota > Metazoa > Chordata > Aves > Passeriformes > Muscicapidae > Erithacus > Erithacus rubecula. Next base: position 11,109,121 of record NC_136659.1, read on the forward strand.
CAGACAGGTGCCTGCACCCAAGCACGGGATCAGACTTTTCTAGTTTTTGTAATACTTTCACATAAAGCGTTTCGAATGACGGCAATAAACCCGCGGCTGCGTAGAAGGTTTACGCGCTAATGTCTCCTCTACACACCCGCGCTCGCCGGTGAAGCCCCGCAGAGCCGGGGAAGCGCCGGCCCCGTGTCCGCACCCCAACCCACCCGGCCCCGGCTCCTCTCACCCTACGTGCCCGAGGTAGCGCCGCCGAAAGCCGCGCACAGACCCAGCCCCGCCGCCGGAGAAGCGGCTGCTCCCGGTCCGGAGCTCAGGGCCGGCGCTGCGCAGGAGCGCGGCGGAAGCGGCGGGGCCGAGCGCGGGTCCCGCCCCGCAGCGCCGGCCCTGCTCCGGCGGAGGTGAGCGCGGTGTCCGCCCGGCCACGCCCGCCCCGAGGCCGCTGTCCCGGTCGGTCCCCGCTGCCGAGGAGCGAGCGCCTGTGCGGGTCGGATTGCCGCGGGAAGGGGGATGGATGGAGCCTGAGCTCCGCGCGTGTGGCGTGTGCGGGGAGGGCACCCGGTACCGGGGCGGGAGGGCGCGCTGCCCCAGCGGCCGTGGCTGTGTGCCGCCGCTGGGTTCCCGAGGCTCACGGCGCTCCGTGTCTGCCCCGCGCAGGTCCCCGCATGCGGCTGCCGCTGCGCCGCTCGCCTCTCCACCGCCTCCGTGCCTTGGGCCGCCCGCCCGAACGCGCCCTCATGAACCTCCGGGAGCTCGTTTCTGCCCTGAATGAATTCGCGTCCCCCGCTCTGGCCGAAAGTTGGGACAATGTGGGATTGCTGGTGGAACCAAGCCCTCCCCACACTGTGAACACCCTTTTCCTCACCAACGACCTCACTGAGGAGGTGATGGAAGAGGCAGTGCAGAAGAAAGCGGACCTCATTCTTTCTTACCACCCTCCTATATTCACACCACTCAAGCGAGTAACGTGGAAAACCTGGAAGGAGCGGCTGGTGGTCCGAGCCCTGGAGAACAGAATCGGGATTTATTCTCCGCATACGGCCTACGATGCTGTACCTCACGGGGTTAATAACTGGCTATCAAAGGGACTCGGTGAGATTCTCTAAAGATCAAACAAGTTAAAATTACTAAAGCCGTATGCTATTTTAGGTGGGATTTTTCATCATTTGCCTTCCAGCTTTTACAGGTGTGATTTGAGGACTGTTTTTATTTTTCCTAATGTTTTTATAGTAGTGTAACCTTAAATACATTTTAGGAACTTTATCTTGGTGATGTATACCAGGTAACAAACACGAGAGGATAATTTCAGACGCATGACTACTATTGGATGTATCTGGAACTGGTGGAGCATATTTTTGTCCACTGTGTTTGCAATGCTAAGACCACTGACTTTAAATCTCCACCTTTAATTTATAAAGTAAAGGATCTCAATGTTTACAAAGCATTTAAGCTTTGTGAAATTATTTTAGATTTTTATCCTCTGTTGTGGCTCAGAGATAACAACAGCTGTGTTTTTTCCAACCTGTCATACAAACCAGGAACTCTTTCTGGTTTTGAACAATCTTAGGATAAAATTGCTGGCATTAAGAATGGCAAATAATACATATCCATCAGTTTCTTCTACTTAAAATAGATTGCGCCTAATGGAGACAGGAGAACGAAAAGCCCTCAATTCTTGTCAGGAAAAAAGGATTTAGGTGCAATATTTGCATCTTTGTGTCACATCTCCTTCAGATATGTGCTAAATAAGTATTAGAATACTTAATCTGCTTTATAAAGCAGCAATCTTGTACTGTTTTCTCAGGTGCCTGTACTTCTGTCCCACTTCGTCCATCAACTGTGCCAAGCTCTCCAGCTGAGGGCACTCACCGGGTGGAGTTCTGTGCAGATGCTGAGCATCTGGATGCAGTGCTGTCCAAAATCAAAGGCATCCCAGAGATCTCTTGTCTCACTACTCTTCCAGCTAGGTATCTGCTCCACTCTCTGATGTTGTATTCTTCCTGTTGTTTGAAACAATAAGTTGCTGTAATTGTATTTTACTGTTCTAATAATTTTGTTCTGCTGTGCATTGCTGTTGTATTTTTCTGCAACAGAATGAGAAACTTAGGGAATAATCATTCGTTTCTGGTCAATCTCTGTCATGCTGAGTGTTAATAGCAACTCAAATCTAGCATCACATAGATTAGGGGTGTTAAAGAAGAGTATTAATAGGAAATTTGATGAGGACAGTTGAATTAAATTCCGGTATTTGTTTCTTCCAAGACAAGTCTAGGCTATTACAATGCTGCTTTTTTTCCTTTCTCAGTGGCAGAACAGCCACTAGGACAGAATAATAATAATTATAATGCCAAAATTAGTAATTATAATGCTGTAATATGATACTTACAATGCTGAAATTTTATCTAGCTTCTTGAAAAGCACCAGGTATGTCTTTTTACAGGGTTGAAGGTGAGGAGCAAACACGGGTCAGCCTGACCTGCTCTCAGAAAGCACTGCTGGAGGTGGTGGCTTTATTGTCCCAGAACAGCCTTCTTTACTCTAAGACTGAGATTCTCTTACTACAGAAGGTAACAAAATCACAAAATTACTTCCTGTGAATGTATTACTTTTGTGAGCTGAGTACTCTCAACACTGAAATGCAGTAGCAATGGCATCACAGCTTTCCAGTGCTACCCCAGTGCTTTGAAATACTGGCATACGGGGATTTGAAGCCCACAATTTTCCAAAGCAATGAAACTATCTATGTGGTCTGTACTAATTCTTAAATCAGTTCCAATAGCTGGTGTAGTTCATATGTTACATTTGAGAACATCCCATACATATTTTTTGTGAAGTTCAGTGATGTTCCTGCAAGCCCAATATACTCATCCTGTTAGTGTGGAAAGCAATGCAGGCATCTGGAGTCAGCTTTCTCACAGTAATTCATTTTTCCCAGCCTCTTCTTCCCCATACTGGAATGGGGCGCCTGTGCACCCTGAGCGAGCCGCTCTCCCTGTCAGACACCGTCCAGCGCGTCAAAGCTCACCTGCAGCTCCCGCACGTCCGCCTGGCCGTGGGAGCAGGCAGGACACTCGGTAAGGGCACTGAGAGCCACACTGCTGCTGGGACTGGCACTGCAGGAACTCAGGGAGCACCAGTGCAGGCATGACAGTGGGAAACACTGCTCTCTTTAACAGGCTTAGGTCCAAGAACTAGGAAGCACTGTTAAGAAACAGAATCTTGGAATTTGCAGTCATATGAAAAGAATGTCATCTGTATTTTAATGGCGTTCTGTATTACGCTGGTGATGCGGTGAAGAAGGGACAGCACAAGTTAAATGAAAGATGTAATTTCTTGTAATTTATATAATGAGGAAGATTTTTTTTTCCTGCCCAGGGTATCAGGCACAAAGGTGTATTGTTTCATTGTATGTCCTCTTTTGTGACTGAATGTTAAGATTCAGAGCACTTTCAGAGTAAGGCACTTCATGGTATTATTATGAACACAGAACCATGTTTTGATGAAAAATAAGATAGAGAAGGTGAACTAGCTCAAATAGTGGGGTCATTAGTAAGATGTGCAGTAAATATCCTCTTATCCCAGCTACCTCTCCTAATGTCCAAGGAACACAGCTAGGAGAATTTGTGAGAGTAAATTTGTTGAGAACTCTTTGTAACTTGGGAGGCAGAAATCTTATTAGACTGACAATTGCACTAAAAAATCCCCAAACTACTTCAAAGCCTCTTTTTATGGTGTGAGATTAAAGTGGTGTGACTCCATTTAAATCAACTGAAATTGCAAGGCAACACACTGTAAAACCTTTACAAATTTTGAAAACTCCCCATGTTGTGTGTCCCCTCTCCTTAGTGAATGTAATATATATGAAGAATTAAAATTAATGTCACTGTCATATATGTAATATCTTAGAATTAGCAATCACACCAAATGGACAATTTTTATTGGCATAGAGCAGCTTTCAGCTTGCATTAAGACTGGCCTTCCAACAGCTAGTAAGTTAGGAACCAGTATATCTCAGGGACAAAATGCTGCCTTAGTGGCATCATTAGTTGGGAAATTAATGGTGGTTCAACTCAAGAGTCCTGAAAAGAGGAGTGGCCTGTTAAAGAGTACAGAAACCTAACACCTCACTAGGACAAAGATTGCCAGCAGCCAGCCTCTATTCTAGAGCTTTCTTCAAAATTTCCTGTCCCTTGAAATAAAATCTACCTATCACAGAGGATTTTGCTGTATTGTCAGAGGTGTTATAAGCCCATGACTCTTTTAAACTGACAAATGTGTCTCTTCCTCCAACAAATTTACATTGACTCTAAAATCAAGGTAGTAGTTAACTGAAACAATTACTAGCAATACACAGGAGGGCTGAACAAAGGGGAAGGAATTTAACTGTGGTACCTTGTATCCTGCAGAATCACCAGTGAAGAAAGTTGCTCTGTGTGCTGGTTCTGGGGGCAGTGTCCTGAAGGGGACAGAAGCTGACCTCTATCTCACAGGTAACAGACTGCTGTTTCATTATTTTTATTAGAGAAAAAAAGCGTACAAACCCCAGCAAAAAAATAAGAGAGCTGACTGGCTGTTGAAAGATTTGACCACAAAGAATTACCTGTTATTTATAATTGAGAAACAGTTGTTGGAATGACAAACTAACATTAAAGTAGAGACATGGACCAAATGGCAGTGTGGCAGAGTGAAAGATATCTGAATTAAAACATTACATTACAGCATTTATTTCAACACAAAATCAGTGCTGATGGCAGTAAGTTGCAACTTTCAGTGTTTTTCCTTTGGCAGCATATTATTCCTATATTCCCATATCTATTCCCTACAGAATTCCCTACTGCAAAAGAGAATATAATGTAGTCTACAGAACCTTCCAAAGAAACTCCACAGTGTGTCTAACCAAAGGGACATTTAGTCCATTATTCTCTCTTCCAGCAGTGGGACAGCTATTCCCTGTGGCTCAACAATGTGAAGGCTGCCTTGCATTCTGTAGGAACCGCTGCCCCTTCTCCCCCTTATATGTAGCCCTGCAGAGCTGACCCTCAGGCTTTCCAACTGCTTTCCTCCATCTTCTTCCAGACCACTCTGAGCACTTTTATTTTCTGCCCAAATTAGCATAATTTACAGCTATTCAAAGATGGCAAGGCATTTCTGTGGTTTGACTCAGCTGCACACAGGGATATTAGCTGAGTGTTTCAAAGGACCCTTGAGCAGGAGTGTTCCATGTTCCTACTGAGCAGGTGCTGTTGCATTTCCACTTATGGCCTACATTCCATTACATCACCACAGCCTTTAGCTGAGGTGCTCCACACACTGCAGAGACCTGGTTACCTGAACTGTACCATTAGTGATCTCCATGACATTTCTTTCTCAAAATGGCAGGAGAGATGTCCCACCATGATGTGCTGGATGCAGTTGCCAATGGGATAAGTGTTATTCTGTGTGAGCACAGTAACACTGAGCGAGGCTTCCTGTCAGAGCTGCGTGATGCACTTGCCATCCACCTACAGAACAAAATCAACATCATTGTGTCTGAGAAAGACAGAGATCCTCTCCAGGTGGCATAGGGGGAAAAAACTGGAGAGAGAGAGGAAATTCAGTCAATCACATTGTCCTGCACAGACCTATCTGACTGCAGAGCTTAATGAAGGTGCTTTCAATTAGTCTATGAAGACTAGAGTCAATGAAGGTGCATTCAATCACAGAAGGATTTTATTATATGGTCTCTCAAAGTCTGGGGTATATTTTGTTGTGTCAGAAAAATAAATGTTTGTACTCAATTACTGGACTGTATTTGAATAAATTTACTGTTACTACTTAACGTTATTAGATATAGTCAATAACCATGATACTCAAGGGTTGGTTTGGGTAAAAATATATAAAACCTGACTTATCTCCAGATTTAAGCTTATGCAGCAGTTCTACCCTACTACAGTTATGTAAAATCATGTCACTGCAAGTTACTAATATTTTACTTAATAAATTTCAGAAATAGTAGTCAATGAAAAGGATGGAGATAACTGTTTGCATTAATAGTTGTACTAAGGCACCACTCAGATGCAAATACATAGAGAACACAAAGCAAGTTGTTGGTACTAACAGTCAGTTGCAAAATCTACCACTAATGCAGCTTTAAGGCTTTTCAAAAGAGGAACTCTCAATTCAAAAAAAGCTTTGTAAGGTTGAAACTCAGGTCCTTACAAAGCTGCAAATTCACATGCCTTTGTTATCTTCTTTTAAAAACAGTTTCTGTAACTGTGGTTTTTAATCATTAAAATCTCAACAAGTAGTATTTTCACCATGGATAATGAATTTTATTTTCCAAGTTAGTTCTTTCTGTTGGGATTTTTTTTTTAAGGAAAAAAAATCTCACAGTTGTATACCCTACCCTCTCTGGATGGTAAATATTTCATTACAGATTTGTAAAAATGTTAGCTCTATCCTTTTAAGTTAATAAAAGTGGCTCATCAAGTGATGTCTCTATCTAATAATTGCATGTCTTCTTCCACTTATATGTAAGTGGAAAGAGATGACTGGTTTGTCTGAAGCCACCTAGGCTATATAAAGGTCATCATTCTTACCAGTACCATGAAGACACCTCAGTATGCTGAGAAGTGAGAAGAAATTTCTTCTTTCCAAGTAAAAGGAAAGGACCTATATGAATAATCAAGTTGATAGTGGGGGGTAGGTAGATGCTCTAGGTTTCTAATACAAAAGCCAGGCCACACATCTCTCTTGCTTCTGTCAGAGAGGGGCGGATAAGGTACTACTCCATGAGATGTTTTGGTTCTCTTCCAAAGCTATATACTGGTATTAAGAGGCTGGCAAATGATTCTTGATTTTGATGTAAGAAGCAATATAAAGTATTTCTACTCAGTAGTTTCAAATCTTCTGCGCAGATATGAAAATGACACTTTTGCACAACTGCCACAAGGATCTCTATCTTCCTGTAACGTAAAAAGATTGTGAAAGACAAGACAAGCTAATGAAAATTAATAAAGTACTTTATTTCAGTTGATTTGAACTATAACAACATTGAGCTGTAACACAGCTACCAAATATTAGGCGTACAGAGTTCCTGAAGTCTGGCTGGCAGACTACAGATGATGGAACTACAGAGCTTCCTCCCACATAACTGAGAAAAGAAGAATTGAAGAACAGATGTCAAACTTCAGCAGTTTCCCAACCTCTATGACCTTAAAAAAAGGGAGAGCTTTTATGTGGCATTTAAGGCCTCCTTCAGTATGAGTGGACACCCCTGATGTAAAAAATATAAATATACAATCAAGCTTTAAAAAAATAAACAAAAAAGCTTCGTAGCCTCTTCATATTCCTGGATTGCACCTTGGAAAGTAGCAGGCAATGACATGAGTCCATCATAATTTTGATTATCTAAATCTTATAAAAGGATGTGGGTTTGGGAAAAGTCCTTCAGTTTTATTGCCAGAATTTACTAAGTTACCTGCAGCACCCCAAACCCACTAGTATTCTGCTTTCCTCATGCAGTCAAGACAGGTCTTGTAGCATTATAAATCTTGTCTTGTCTAAATGGTAGAAGAGTACACGATAGCACTCAGTTGAGAAAAGTTGCACCACTAGTACAAACTAAAGCTCTTGATCATCTTGTGATTTGCACTTCCCAAGTAAATTGCTCGAATAAAAGCCTCATGTCTACTGAGGTAGAGAGCAGAAGGCACAATCTCACTGTGTTTTTCTGGCTGTGAGGTTGGCTGCACAGATAGGAAGAATTGTCTGAGCTAAGAGACAAAGCAGACAAATCCAACTAGAGCGCAAGAGAGGCCTTGCTTACAGAAGTCATCATTCCAAACTACCTGAGGTAGTTGAACAATGAGCAAGATTCATTAGAATTATTACTTATCAGTGCAGCAGCTGTGAGGAGAAAGAGAGATCTGAGCATAGGCCCCTCTCCAGCAGCTATTGAGAGCAGTTGCTGTAGACACTGAGGACACAGAGACATTACACATCTTCATCCTCTTTCTCTAAGAAGTCGGTCAAGGTACTGTCATCAACAGGAATTAATAAGTATTCCACACCATCAGCTCCCTGAGAACAGACATGCACAGACATTATTAACACCAGTGTACAGTGCCAGGCAAGCCACTAGACAGCACTGTAATGCTAGCATTTATCTGCAGTCTGGATTAGAGCTGGACAGCACTCTGAACAACAACATTACTAAAAACCTGGAATATTTCACTGGAGCAACACAGGAAATACACAAATACTCAGAAAAGTCACAAAATGAGAAATCTTCTGGTGGGTTATGCTTGTGTGACACTACAAAGCTCCTTAACACTGTGTTCCTTTATCTTGTACTGCTATACTGCCTCATTATTATGACAAGTCTGCATTCTTTTCTCATAGAAATACAGGTAATACTATCAGAAGCAGACTGGCAGGCTCCATAGTCTGCTACTTCTCAGAGTCTTCAAAAAGAAGACATGTAGGTTGCTGAATAACCAAAGCACACTGTGTTTCTGCAGCCCTCTAAACCCCATCCATGTAAAGGGTGTTGGCATATTGGAGGCATGGAAAGAGGTTCAATTACAGAATTTCAGCCCCTTGCCAGTTCCTAGGTGCTTAAAACAATATAGCAAGTAAGTATCTTTTTTGATTCAGAGTGGCTGAGTAGAATTCTCTGGACTCACCCGCTTGGTCCGGATAAGCTTGTGGTCCCTGAATTCTGTCAGCTGTGCCCTGAGTGTCAAGTCACTGTTGACAAGGAAAGCCTCCCGACACTGCTGGTAAAAGTCTTGGAAAGACAGTCCTGGAGACAGAAAAAGGCAAGAACAAGAAACTGAAGTAGTAAGATTGTCAGATTTTTCCAGGTCTCACACCAGATATTGTCCACCTGCAAGTCTTGCTTTGGCACAGACCAAAGTGGCTACAGTAACATCACCTCCTGCAGGTATACAGCCAAGGTAATATTTCAGGAATTAATGGAAAACAGCTGAATTAACATTCCAGTCACCCTGCTGCCTAATGGAATTTTAACAGCACTTTAAATGCAATTTTTACAACCATTAATCTCTCTTAATTTCCAACTCCTCTGTCTTGCTTTCTCTACCATTCAAGTTATTCATATGCACTGCAATACCTATTATAGACAATGATAGAATATTCCACACGTATCCTAGAAAGCAGGGGCATGTCAGAAGACGTGACATTTATAGAGGACATTTCAGTGCACGTTATATGAATTCAGTCTCCATTTAATTTTTTTTTTACTCCACAGGCCCCACCAACAGTCTCAGTCATGTAAGAGGCAGCCCTTCAAACCAGCCAGTCTATTGACCTCCTGTCTGAGTCAGACACAATGCCACTAGAAAGACACTGAGCCTCACTGAGCCAACTGTTCCAGCATTTCTGTTGCTGGAGACATAACCTGTGTACCAAAATCCAGGGCTGCTGTGAACAGCAACGCCCCAAACAGATGAGGAAAAGTGGGTACCTACCTGGATAAGATGGGTTGTCCTTTTTCTCCAGCTGGTGCTGAGCAAGCAGTCTGAATATCCCTCTAAGTGAATGGAGGAAAGGAGAAAATCAAAATAATAGCAATTTAAATAGCCCAAAACTCCCACCATTGGAAAATATTAAGTAATTTTGCCTTATGCACAAAGACCTGGTTGTGAATCTCATTACTGGACAAGATTTGCTACCCAAATGCTGCTCATTTAAAGTAACCAATCAACTGGAACCCAGGTTCTACCATCTTCTCTATTATCAGAAAACAGAGATTGTAAGGACTGCGTCCTTGGCAAGTGCTACTGTGAAGTGTTACAGTGTCTTACCTGGCATTGAGAGTGAGGCTATGCAGGACATGCATTAAGGAGCTCAAAGCCAAAGATCCAGTCTGTTGTACTAAAAGTGAGTTCTCATAAGATGTTTCTTCCACATAAGGATTAAATGTGGTTGTTTCATACCAAAGCCAGTTATAGAGGCTCAGCTTTGCCTGATCCCACACTATATAGAAAAAAAAAGAGCAGACAAAACCAGGAGATTTATGTTTCTAAGGTGTTAAACATGCAATATTAAAATGCACATAGTTCTGCTATAGGATTGAGGAAACAATATGTGCTTGTGAAATTCATATTACATATACCCTGAAAACTGCAGTTCCAGAAAGATAAACTCTCTACAATAAAACACTTGCAGGCATCCCTTTTCCATATATACACTATAAATCCTTCCAGAGTTAGGAGTGTGCAAACAATTTCTGGCTGTAGCTGGAAGCTGTGCCTAGAGAGGGGGTAAAATAGCTGAAACAAGACCCTTCTCAGAGTGTATGGAGATTCCTCTCCTGGAGTGGGGATGCCTCTCAAGGTTACCCCTCCAGGCTGAGCTGAAGAGATCTGCCCATGGTTATTGGTATGGGTAAGTAACATCAATCTCTACTTGTATTGTTATTGCTAGCTTTAATATAACTGTTTCAATATTGCTTTAAAAAGAGCAAACTATACTAATAGTTACAGCTACTTGTGATGTAGTAAATAATTCCAATTAGGATATTTTAGTCTAAACATAATCATAATCAATGTAAGTAAGTTATTTAAGTATACTTGTTTTGCCATCCTTAATTTTGTGAGACAAAAGTTCAATTACACCTATATAATCCTTTAACATAAATCATCAGCTAAGTCTGAGACTAAAACTAGGTCCAGCCACACCTCAGTCCAGTCTGAGAAGTTTCGAACAGAAGGGAGTCCTTTCTGCACCTCCTAGCTCAAAAGGGGGTCTTCTCTAATAACTTTGTCTGAAGCTCCCATTCTGCCCACAACACTGACTGATAAAAGAAAATTGTTTAGATGCAATGATAGACATAACATCCAATCTCCAGTTCAGTAAGTTCCTAAAATCAACGTGTGCCAAAAGCTTGGAGTCAGTTTATATATATGCTTAGTGGTATTTCTCAGTATCTTTACACAGTTTTGGTTCAGCACAACCCCACTCCCAATCAGGAGCATACATACATCAACAGTAATACATACTGACTAATAGTAATACATGGTAAGCAATACATGAACTTATGAAACGTGTTTAGCAGTCCCACAGCAGAACACAGATCCTTCTCTTGGCTAGGTCAGGCCCAGGGGAACTCACTGAGAGGAGCATTGATGTGATCGATAGAGGCAATGAGGTAAATGCTAGGCAGGGAGGACAACTGTGCAAGGATCTGCTGACTCCTTTCTCCTCTCAACATCTGGCTGTCCAGGTTATGAATGAGGACATAGAGCTCTAAAGATGAATCTGCAAGGTCAGAAAAAATAGCAGACAATCAATCAAAGAAACTGCATACAAGCAATATCCCTTTCCTTGTACTCAGTCTGAAGCTATACTGGGTGTTTCTGAGTGCCTAAAAGGGTTTTTCTCAATTCACTGTCATCATAGTTATGGGGCTGGTTGTTTTTCAGTTTAAGCTCTTCTGTTATAATCCACTTTCCACTTGCTCACAGCTTTACCAGGAATTGCCCCTTTTATCTGTGTTTCTTTTGCAATTGAAGATCATTGAAATATATTTTAGAATGGAAGTCTAAGCACAGTTTATTCAGCTGCTTTTGATTTACATAACTAGGACCTTTAAGCTCCTTCTCACAGTAAAAATACATTTACTATTCAAAGTTTGATCCAAAGCATCATAATTTCATTGAAAATTTTAACAAGTTCTGAAAAGGTTAAGAGGCCTAGCTCAGATAATGCAAATGGTACATGTAAAAATGTCCAGCTAGCTTCTTGCTGCTGTACTTATCCCTGGGAACAACCATTTCCTGAGTCCAGAAACAATTTTAGAACTGTAACCAGATTTTGTGCAAATCTATACATACTTGTCTGCCAATGGAAACCAGTCATCAGCTATACTGTAAGACTGACTTACGTACATTCAGGTGGGAACTGCTGTTACCCTGCCCTTTTCACTTAATACCACCAGAAATACTCTTAAGGCAATGATGAAAAACAGAATGTAAATGCTGAAACACCAATGTCACACACAATTAGGATTCCATGGCAATTTGTGTGCAAATATATAAGCACTAAAACAGACATTCAGAAATAATTCAGCAAGTATTTTGTGAGGCAACCAGTTCTGAGACAACCTTTTTGTTTGACACTGCTACAGAACACTGACTGAGGTAACAGCTTATATGGGGTTGTTACACAGGTATGTACATCTCCTGGTGCATGCATGTTTTCATATGTGTTGCAAAATTACAAACAAGAAAGCATATCAGCTACAATGCATCAGAAACTGCCTGTAAAAAAATTAGAAGAATATGTCCAGGCTCTCTTAACACTAAGTAGACTCTAACATTTTTATGCATAAAGTTAGTAATTTTACCTTCTTTAAACCTTTTGGTAATGAATTCAAGTTGGTCAAGAGGGCTGCGGAAGGTCCCTATATGGTCCAGAACCTCCTCTGTGATGGAGTTGAGAATCTGAAAAAGAAAATAGGAGTTCCTTATGAAGGGCTCTGACACTGAAGTGCAGACAATCAGAAACTGAGTCCTTGGCTGCCTTGTGAGAGATAATCTGATTATTACCATAAAATCCCTAAAACAGCACATATTAATGAAAAAAATATACCCCTTTTCATAACAGTGACATAAAACAAGGCTTTAGAGTGATGAATACCTATGAATGACAGAAATTATTGCAATTCCTTGGAAAATGTATGGGATCATTTCTTCAAAGTATTAGAAGAGAGAGGAACTGCTCTTCATTCCGAATGTGTTGCTATAGGGTGCACAGGGTTCCTTAGCATTTTACATTGAAAGACTCTAGATGTATCTGCAACACAGGATGATTAGATAAACCCACAAGCTTTTCCCACACTTACAGATCTCACAGTGATGCTGGGGAAGTATCCATTAACCACCAGGTGAACAGAATCCTGGAGCAGAGAGGTACGAAACTTCTCCAACAGATCACGCTTTGAGCCCAGTCCATAAAGCACAATATTGAAACCCAAGCTGCAGAAAAGTGAGCAAATACACTGGATCAAAAAAGTGCAAGTCTGGTTTTAGACCCATACATTCATTAAGCAAAATGATCCATTGCAATCTTGGTTTTAAAAATTTCACGTTTTGTCAACTCCAGGTTTACCTTAAGCTTACAGCTGATAAATAAGGTTAGCTCCAAGGAATCTGGAACCTGGCATGTGCATCCTGGCAAAAAAATCATTTTAGCAGCCTAGAGGCTCACAAGCCTAGCAAAACATCAATGGAAGAAAATGCTATGGACTAAAAGAGAAAACTAGATCTACAACTTCAGGTAAGAAATGGTAATGAACACTCACATGCAGTCCCTCACCAGTAATTACATTACATGTTTACTACAGGCCACAGTAATTACAAGAAAAAAAAATCAAACCTTCATACTGTTTTTTCACTCTGATCTCAGGCATAATTTCAAAGCAAAATTACTCTATATCAAGTATATTTCTTATCCTAATTGTTCCACAGGAAAAGAGGCAGGAAAGCATAGACACAGCACAGTATGGAACTGTAGAGACCCAGAAAAGTTGGGTTGCCTTCTTCACCCTCTCTCAAGCTGCACTATGATGTGGGAAAAGCTCATAAGGCCTCAGCCTTGATGAACTGCACCTAGACTAAACTCCCCTCCAGCTTAACAAACACTGTTCTGAGAAACTAATATTGTCTAATGAGCACCCATTTTTAAATGAGCTACCTTGGAAATTCACATTTCTTGTCTGAATAACAATACAAGTGGAATAATACTTATGCTGCTGAACCTTCAGAGAAAGTTACTAAGTCAAATTGTGGCCAGAATGAAAAAATCACTCTGACTGAAGCCCACCGTTTTGTGCTCCTACAAAAGCAGTCTAAAGTGAGATCCTTTGAGCTCTCCACTATGGGGAGCTGCTGCATACTAAAGCCCACTCTCTAACAACACTGTAAGCAGTGGTCCAGAGCGAGATCTTTTTTGAGCTCTTAATTCCCAGAGGGTAATTGATAGTATGTCTCAAACACCAATAACTGGGTGGCTGTGAAGCCAACCAAATACTAACAGACAAGAATAATTGGTAATAACCAAGAACTACTGGTACTCATGATGCTTGTTCTGGTAGGTACCATTTCTTTCTAATGCTGTGAGAAAGAACAAATTTTGGATGGAGAAGGGGGCCCAGGTGGAGATAGGGCAAAACCATTCCATGAGAAAGAACAACAACAAAGTACAGTGCAAGCATAGGAATGATTGGCAGGAAGCTGGCATGGACTACCAAAGATGCCCAAAGCCCTCAGGCCCTTTTCCAGAAAGACCTAAAAAACCAAACTGTGCATGATAACTGATTAGCATAGAAAGAGACAAAGCTGTCTTTGGGGCTGAGCCACCTGTCCACAGAAAGGCAACTTCCCCTGGACAAGCTAAGTTGACCCCACCAGACCCTGGACATCTCATCAGCTGAACCAACACAACTGGACCATAACTTATGACCTGGATCCATGCTGAATCCAGGATCACATTCCCTCAGCTCGCACAATGCTGAAGCAAGGGCCAGTGATCTCTTTATTGCTTTTTAATTCATCTCTCCTTTTTAAAATTAAGCTCTTTAGTTTCTCTTTTTCCTTCACTCTGCCCCTTTATCCAAAACCCAGTGCCATGTGCCAATATGGTAGGTCAGGGAATAATACCAATTTCCATGCCAAGTTGTGATTTACTAATAAACCTATGTGATTGCATGATTTGGTCTACAGGAAGCACTGAATTAAATGAATGTCACACACTTCTTAAATTTAAGCAATCAAAGAACAAAATTTGCTTCACAGGATATTGACATGAGGGTAACTTTACTGGCAGTGTGTTTTAACTAAGCTTCTTGAGTGATTCTCCTTGGATACTTACTGTAATTGCAGCATCCACTTGGAAAACAAGGATTCATGCTGCTGGTTAAGGTCTCTAATTTCAGCAGCATAGGCAACAGGAGCATTTTTCAAAAGATCACGCAGTGTTTGCTGTGTTAAGAAAGAGATGACAGTCATTCAAAGCTGAGAAAAAGCAAGAGATATACCTGGAGTCCTTAAAACACCCTGTAGCATCTCCCTATCTAGAGAGAATAGTTTTCATTGTCAGTGGACTCAGTTTGTAGTTAGTTTTTTTGCCCTTCCATGAAGACCCCACTAAGCACAATTTTGCTACTGGAGATACAAAGCAGCAATTAAGTAACCTTAGTATGGTAAAGGGCACCTAGACCATGACTAGAACAGATGACACACTGTGTATTTCTCTCTTCCTGCCAAGTATGGGAAAACCAGGACAGGAAAAATGGATACATATAGAGCTTGCATTGCACCGAGATACAACATCACATCCCTGCTCATGGGAACAAAGGCTTCAATCAACATGCTTAGCAAAGGTTCAGGTGTTTGTCACTACAAGAGAAAGCTCAAAATGTGCACCATCTTAAAAAAAGTTACAGCAGAAAGGATATAATTTGCAGCTGATAGCGCAGTGTAGAAAAGCATCAAGAATTGAAGGATTAATTCAGCTTTGAAGATATGCTGTGATGCTGATGTTTAAACAGCACAGTAGCATGACAGTCAGCATCAAATCTACACTGGCCTCTTTTCAATTTTAACAGCTTTGCTTCCCACTCCCTCACAGCAGAAGACAGTTAATGCTGGAAAGACAGCTGCAATGTATCAGACAAAGTACTGAGAGACAGAACTGCTAAACCTTCAGCTACTTTGAAGCCAGAAGTAGCTTTAATGCTGTAAGCCTTGATTTCCTTCCACGGCTGTAATGAAAGAACTTGTTAAGAACCCAGATGTTACTCTGGGCAGCAATTCCAGACAACAGCAGGCATCAGGCAGGCTGCATATATGCCATCTTTTAAAACACAAATGGATACAAAAGGCAGTCACAGACACAAGAGCTTCAGGTATTCTACACTGTTCCTTGAGATTTGTCTTTGTAGGGTACAACTGCTTGATTTAAACTGTCTTGTGGAAGTGACATGGAGAGAAAAATAAAGTAATTCAATCACCACCATCAGACTATTCCTGTCTCCTAGAAACACGTACAAGGGAACAAGTACAAAGTACATCTAACAAACTAGGTGACAACATTTAGAGCTCTTCCAGTTCTGCAAGTGGTTTGACTCAGGAATATTCACATGAAATCAGCTCTCTTGAATTCCTCTACACACAGATAATCAAAATAGTTTGTAATTCCCCCTACCATTTCACTGACAAAAATTAGGTTTTAAAGCAACTCTCTACAATTCTGCTTCTCCCTCTTCTCCTCCCCCAAAAGCAAAGTTTCACCTTTTCTGGTAACTGCAGCTTTCAGCTGTGAGCTCACCCTACTGTCTCAGTTTCAAACAACTGGGCACTGTTCTTGCTCAGAGCAGCAGTAGAAAACATACTGCTTACATTGCGACCTAAATCAGCATTACCACTGACCACATAATCAGTAGAAATAAAGTGAAAATAGCAACATCAGAAATTTTGACAAGGGAACTCCCTATCATGAAGTTCCCTATCTATCATATCAAAAACCCGGAGTTCTGTGACTCACTATGAACTTTACCTGAGTCAGTCTTCTTTTCCGCAACTTCTGCAGTGTTCGGTCGGAAGTGAGCACTTTGGAACTACTGTGAGCTTCAAAGTATTCCTCCACCAGGTTGCCCTATAAAAGGACAGCAAGATCAGCAACGCTCCTCCTGCTATCAAGTTACCCCTCTCCCCAAGATGGCCAATGAGACATAGAGCAAGGGTGAATATAGAAAGACAGAAAATATTTGTAAAAATGGCCTCTATAGCAGCATTCTGCCAAAGCTAACCTAGTCAGATGATTCTTTCCTGAAGAGAGAGCCAGAAAACAGATTCTGAGAGAGGTAACATAACAGTAATTCTTAATTGGTGTGGGGATCCCTGGAAGGAAGGAAAACAATTGAGCTGAACACCAAGCCAGAACAGTAATGTGTGCTCCTTCTGGTACTACAGGCATCAGTTTCTTCACCCTGTCTCGATATAAGGTCTTCTGCTCCATGGACATCTTAGACTTCTCCTTTTGAAGCTGCTGATGATGCCAACTAGATTAGCACACAGGTTCACATGGTGCCTGTCCAACAGGGATTACTCAGAAGCACAACAAGAGCCAGCCCAGCTGGTTTGATCTGAAATGAGTTTAGCAGATCTTCCCCATGGTCAGGTGTGGTCACTAACAGCTTATTGTCACTATATATCCGTTCATGTTTGCTAGCTCGGGTATATTTTTGCAAACTTACCATCTTTTGCTCCTTAGCTTTTTTGGCAAGGCTGTTTCTGCGATGAGGTGTAGATGTAGCCTTAGTTTTTGCGGGAGTCTTATGATCCGGTAAAACAGCACTGACTTCTTCCTCATCCTCCTCCTCTGAGCAGGAAGCAGAATACTCACTCTCACTTTCTATATAGGGATCTGGAGCTAGAGCAGAAATGTTAAGGTTAGAAGCTAGCAATGACTTCTTACACAAAACTCATTCTACACCATCTCACACACATTCTCTAGATGTTTTACAAGCACACTAATCCTAATTGTGTTTCTCAGAAAGGTAAAACCAATGCTTAAAAGAACTGCAAACACAGATGGCCATTTCTTTTGCAGTTCTAGGATGGCAAAGTATTGTTAAGTAAAGCTTCCTCCTTGATACCAACTATGAAACACAACTGGACCATAAAAAGAGACTAAATATGGACAATGGAATTCCCTATTTGTCTCAGCATCTCTATGTCAGTTTTCCCAAATGCCAATCATGCAGGCTGAGTATTTTCTATGCCACATTCTTCAAAAACGTTGTAAAATACCTCTGTTAGCCGCATTGATTGAAGAGCACAGATGAAATCTGGCTCAGTTTTGGTCTCTCAACACAAAAGAAATAGAAGATAAAACACCATGTACTAAAGTCCCCTCTGCATTCATTCTGGTTTAGCCAACCAGTTATTGAAAATACTTTGACATGGATGTCCCAGCCATCATCAAAAAATTTATGCCAGGCTCAAGCAATTGGGCTACACTAAATGGTAGCATAGGTAAGATTACTGGAAGTTTTGTCTCTTTTGATCATGTTATTGAAATTCACTTGGTGCTTCTAACCCTTCCACCCCCCCCACCTTATTAGCAATCAGTTGTAGGGAAAAGGTCTATATAGATTTCCTTAAGGACATTTCTACACCTTCTGCAGGATGAATCAGGCTGTTTGAGTCACATTGCTACCACAGATAGAAGCTCAACAGGAAAACACTCTCCCTTGAACACAGTGCCTCACTGACTGTGGCAGCTGACTGCAATGGCTGATCTTTACCTGCTAGTCTCTTTCTGAGTCTGTAAGGTGTGGTGGACACAAATTCTTTCTTTTCATTCTGGAACAGCAAAGAAAAAAACATGCATTGAAGAAACATGTCCCTCCTTTAAACAGCCCTCTGCCAAGCAAAAACAGGTTAGGTTTCCAAAATGTATCAGCCCACAAGAAACTGGAAAAGCAGAGGCAGTTAAGTATGGAGAGTTCTTGTTTTCCCATTCAGAGGGAGACAGAATCAAGTTCCAAAAGGGACTTAATTCTTTCAGCTCAAGTAGAAAACTGTGAAATCTCCAACCAAGATGCCAATCTTGGCCCCCCAGGAACAGTGAAACCAAAGCAACTACAAACTGGAAATGCTTCAGTCCCCACAGGAGTCAGATTCCATATCATGCTGTCTACTCAAAGTCATCTGGAAGTCCTCTATGAAAACAACTACCAGAATGACAGAAGACCACTCAGCATACTAAGCCAGAAGTACAGCAAAGGAATCTAAGCTGCCTAGGCTCACCAAGTTGTAGTGGCCCATCTTCCTTACATATATGTAAGGCACACATGCCTGACTCAGACACTGGATCAAGTCTGCAATACTTAGGAAATACTTTTGGTGATCCTGACAAAGTGGATGTGAAATCATCAAGCAGTGAATATGGCATCCCTAAACAGCATGTCTTTTTCAGGTGTATCTCATCCTAGAACTTCATACCAGATAAGCTGTGCATGCATTTCTGCTATGATGCTGTACCATTTTAGAAAGCCAACTCATTCACTCCATAGCCACCACAGCTGGCAGTTCTGGACTGAAGCTCTCTGCAGCGGCACAAAACATGATGTCAATCTACATCTGCCTATTACCCCAATTTATACTTTAGAAACCAATGGTAAGAAACTGAACAGCATCACAGCTCTGAACATTCACATGTTCTAACAGCATTTCTTACAATTAGGGCTGTTTCTTCCTTTAGTGAGAAGCTTCCTTTAGTGAGTTTAACTGTGCATTAAGGGACTGTCTAGCATTCTCACTTGTGTGATGCAAGGAAATAGTTTCCACCCATGATAATTAAGCTACCATTTACCTACTGACTCCAAACCCCACAGTCCTGATTAATGGTTCTCACTTGACTTACTCCTGTATGGTTAGAATAGAAGAGACACCTCTACTGTGTATTACACCTTTCAAGGTCCTTCTTTTCCAGAACTGTAGTAATTGGCCAGTACAAGTGGGGAAGAAACCCAAACATAAAATCCAACTGATGTAAAGTTATTACTCACCCTCTCCTGCACTTTGCTTGAACTCGAACGTTCTGAAAAGAAACAAACAGCATTGTACAGAGTATTGAAAATTTTCAACAGTGGACACAAGATGATCCATTAGAAAAACAGGTAATCACTGTTCAAAGGTACACTGCACCAGAATATCAGCTCCATGGATCGTTAATCCCATGAGTGAAGCCTCTAGTTCCTCACACATAGGCAAGGAGAGAACAGAAAGAGCTGCTGGGAGGAATGGGTTAGAAGTGGAAAACTGGCAAAGAGAATTGTCAATACACTCAAGTGACCATGCAGCTGGGGACAGCAAAGACTCAAACAGCAATGCAGAAAAACAGATACACCATGTCTATTGCTGTTTACCCTGTGTATGCTTTGGGAAGTAGAACATCTGTGTATAGATAACATAGGTGCTTGGTAGGCTTGGGGGCACCCTAATGGACAGATCAGAACACAGTGAAGATCATGGCACAGGGATAAACCACACGTGAAAAATCACTGACAGATCAGCAGGCTGGTTCTAGCACTGAACCACATGTAAGGGAGACTGCATCCCCACTCAGTGCCTACATCTCCACTGGTGTCCCTCTGCCCAGGTGTTGCTTCAGAAAGATTATAGAAATAAATTTACTCTTTGCATTCTGGCTGTGAGTTTGTGGTGGCTCTAGCAGCCTGCCTATGTCAGCTCACACAAGAGACAATGTTATTACCACAGAAGGCAGCTTTTAATTCTTGGTCACAGCTTTGGGAGGCCAGAAAGCAGGAAGAGACTCCAGCAGGAGGGAATAGGCTGAAAAATGAGCTCATGTTCTCTCCCTGAGCACATCAGACTCCATTTCCAAGAACAAATGCACACACTCTTGCCATGTTGACCTGCATTGACTTCTGCCATCTGTATTTCCCTCTGCAGCACTAGATGTTAAATATTACATAATAAAGTGTGAATTTACACATGAACACCCACACAGTCCTACTCAATTGGTGTTTAACACATCAGCCCAGCTCATAACTCTCTCAAGTCCAAGTATTTCTGCTGAACAGAGAGGAAGTCATTAAATATCACAGCAATAGATGAGAGAGAAGTTTATGTTTCCTCTAGAGCAGCAGGGCAGAAGAAGAGATCTGACACCCAGGCCATGCACATCAAACAGCTCAGCATGTGGTGTTAACCTGACTAGGATATTTAAGCATGACAGAAGCTAGAACTCAAGCATCCACTCCACCACCCAAAAAGAAACATAACTCTAACTCACTCAGTTTCAGTTCCCCAAACCATCACAGGACTTACTGCTGCTTTGAGGGGTTTTGGTGATCTTCTCAGGGCACTTGGAGTGATTAGGTGTCACATTCCGTTCTGGTGTCCGGGCTAATTCGGAGGCTGTAGGAAAAAAGGAGAAGGGAAGGAAGGACATGTCAGGTACAAAACCTCCAGCTAGTCAGAAATGGAGCCATACACCTGAAATGCTCTCTACATATTAATTTCCTAGCTATTTCAGGAACCAAATGCTTCTAGATTTTTATAACCCTAAAGGTGGCTGTATTCCTCAGCAAAGATTTTCAAAGGCAGAACTCATCAATTAATTAATTTTACAAATATGGCTGATGCAATGGAGAGTGTGTTTTTGCTCCCAGGGAGACCACGTCTTTGAATTAGAGCAAGGTTTGGTCAGGTTCACTTAGTCTTTTAAGACTGCTCAGCTGGACATAACAGATCATCAGATACAGCAAACACATCAGTTCCCCAAGAGGAACTATTTACCTGTGTCTACTCCTTATCAGTACAAGCTGAAGTTGAACAACTGATGTGAATCTGAAATACGCAGCTAACAGTCCCTACCATAGTATGACCAGCAGCTAATTCCATGTAACAACACTGGGACTAGCAGACTGTCACAGTATGACTTCCCTCAATTTTCAAATTGAATCATAGCTACAGGAGGGAGTACCAGTGAATCCACCCTGCTGCAGGAGGTCTAAGATAGGAAACAACTTCCCAAGACACAGCAGAAACTCAGAGGTACCAAAACCAGTTTCTCCCTCAGATCAGCCTTTGTAGGATGTATCATTAGCTGTGACAAATAAACACTAATGAAGTTTAGATGGTGCTGGACATACAAAGACTCTTCAAGTGAGTGACAACCCAGCTCAAGCATCTTATTTGAACCAGAACAGTCCACCCTCTCTGGAACAGCCACTTTCTCTTTGCTTCTTCTAAGTCTGCACAGAAAAAAGAGCAAAACATACCCAGCTCTGACATTTTATTGGAGCGTTTGGGAGTCTGGAATGAGTAAACTTCACCACCACTGATATTTGAGCCATTTCCCACTGGATCTGTGAAAAAATATGTTACTTAAAGCTATTTTAAAAGCACTGGTAATATTCCCAACCCAAGAAAGATGGAATGCATTGTTTCACTATTTGGCTTTATATGGAAGGTGTTATGAAAAAAAATATAATAATTAAATCCTAGAATCATAATCTTCTACCTGTTACTACAAGCACAGACAGAGCAGACTGAGCCCTCAAAAACAATTTCACCAACACTGTACAACCCAAACACTGCAAGAATCTCCTGAAGTCAGAGCTGTGTTAGGTTTTCCCCTGCTAGTACCTTGGGCATGTATTCCAAGAGCAGCAACATAGTTCTTCTCTTCAAGGGTTTCCTGAGCTTCGTTATCAGAAATATTCTCAAGCTTCTTCACAAATCTCTTCACACTGACACTTAGCTGAGCCTTGTCCTTCCGTACTTTAGTTCCTAAAATTGCAATAAAAGTTTTAACCTCCTGCTATTTCATTATTTCTATTGCAGTACACAGCCACCCAGAGTCTTCTACTTGACTTAAGAGACCAAGTTCCTGTTATGCAAATCACTAAACAAATTCAACGCTGAGATGACCTGCTAAAAGAACAGCTGGTCAGTAGCTGACCCTATAGCCATTCATCCTTCCTTCACCACAAATGCTGGCTCCTGCAGTCCATGAGGGTAAGACACCCATTTCAGCAAACATTAGCTCCATAGAAATGGGAGAAATGACAGTGCTTCACACATTACAGCATCCAATTGCGTGCAAAGGGAATGGTACTCGCCAACCCTTGTTTTTCCTAGGGAAGAGGAGCATTTGGAAGATACTTTGCCTGTAGGCTGTCAAGACACTCATGAGAGCCCTCTGGTGACCATCTGCATGACCTGCTCAAAGCAGAACCAGCAGCGAAATCTGAACCGGATGCTCCGTTTTAAGCATCTCCACTAGAAAAAGTTCACTACCTTAGAAGCAGTCGAACTGCTGCAGAGCACCCCTGTGGCACAGACCTGGAGCCTCTCTCCGCTTTGGCTGTGCGAGTGTTTAACCGCGTCAGGCCCGCGGAGCTTCCCGGCTCCCTGTGCCGCTGGCACCGCTGCACGCTGCTGGGGGGAGCTCGTACCGAGAGCTCGTACAGACCCGCCCGCAGCGGCCGGGACAGAGACACTGCACGGAGGGGCCAGGCGGGGCAGGCCTACTCCAGAGGCCTCGTCCTTCTGCGAGGCTCTACAGCCCCCAGCTCGGGTGTCGCAGAGCCCCGCTCCCGCGGCCGCCACGGCTGCTGGGACCCCTCTGCCAGCGCCCGGGCAGCAGCGGGCGGCGCCGGGCCGGGCAATGAGCCGGGCCGGCTGTACCTGTGTCGTCGGTGATGTGCCTCAGGACGTCCTCGTCGGGCACGAACTTCACCTGCAGGGAGCGGCGGCTGCCGCGCGTCCCGTCGGGCCGGCTCATGGCGGCGCCCTCACGTGGGGCGGCCCAGCCGCGGGGAAGCGCTGCCGCCGGGGGGCGCGGACCGGCGCCGCCTCAGCCCTCGCCTCACCCCTCACGGCTCCGCTGCTGCGGGACCGGAGTTCCGCCCGCTCCCCGCACCCCCGGCAGAGGCGGCGGCAGCGGGAGGCGGAACCGCGCTCACGTGCCAGCCAGTGGCAGTCCCGCGGCCCGGCCCGAGGCAGCCAACCCGAGCGCCGTGCCTTGAGTGACCCGTGCCGCGGCCAACCGGGGCCCCGCTCCCAGCCCGCCTCGACCTCGGGGCGGGACTTCCGCCGCGGGCACGCGCGCGGCCGCGGGGCTCGTGCCCGGTCGCTGTGGCGACGCGAAGCCGCCGCGAGCCCCGTGCCGGCAGAGCGCGGCCCCGCCGCTCCCCTCACGCAACTGCCCGCGCTGCCCGTCCCGCCTCCAGAAACCAGCGATTCACAAAGTGTTCATTTCTGTTCAGAAACAGCACGATATTTATTTAACATCTTTATATATTTATATATATATATATAATTTTTTCTGCATTGCAGATTGTGTCGAGTTTTATACATCTCTATTTACAACGATTTAAAATAATTATATTTCTTCTCTGGCAGGTATTTACAAAGTCAATAGTAACTACATTTCACATTTCAACAAGTCAACAGCATGAACCAGCTCAGTAAGACAGTTAAGATAATGGCTTACATGCACCAATAACATGATCTTCCATACGTGCCTTCTTCAGGACTAAGAACGAAGCCTTTCCCTGTCCCCAGGTTAAAGGACAGCATACAGCAGAGGTCACGGTTTGTAAAAACCTGTTGGATTTATTCCTTCAGCAGTACCGAATCTGGAGCGCCTGGGGCTCGCACCAGCAAGCGGGGCTGTGCTGGTCAGGAGGGGCTCCCACCACCCACCGCGTCCTTTCGCCCAGCCCGGTGGGCGACGTGCTGCTTATGCTCCTTCCGTGAGATTACATAATGCTAAAGTAGTAAAAATCCTCAGAAACCTCAGTTCAGAGAAACAAACCTGGTATGACGAAAAAGTAAGAAAATAATCTTTTGACCCTTGCAGAATGTTTCTTTTCGCTAGTAAAACAGTGAGCAAGTCCTGTATTCTTACAAGGACAAAAACAGATCAAAAAACTCATCGTCAAGTACAGGAATTACAAATTTAAAAAAATGCAGCATGGGGTATATATCAATTTAGTTGTTGGGGTCTTTTAATAGCAAATAAAAGCTACCATAGTAAATCTAAAATGTATTAAGAGTAGCTGATTATTAAAAATCTTTATTAGCTTTTTCCTGGAATCTTCAGTATGAAAAAAGTGTTAAATAACTCTCTTTTATTTAATCATATGGTATTTGTCCATAAATAACCAGCTAGTAATATCCACCCCTAAAATATGTACTATGTGCAAGAAAACAGAAATCTTGTTTCAAAGTAATCATTGAACACTGACACACACACACACACACACACACACCACACACCCCAGTACTAGGAATCTATTAATACTTTGACATGTTGATTTATCCTGAGTGATTGTTAACTCACATCTACTGTATACTTGAAGCCACAAAGTTTTTACTACTTGCATTTTTCATAAACTAATAACATGAAATTCTAGCACAACAACAGTAACTGTCTGAACATAAAGAACAGTGTCAATAGCCAGTATTTCTGTTACTCCCAGGTACTTGTTTTAGAACTAAAGGTTGCTCTACTTTTTCTGTTTTGTGATCAGTTCTGGGGAGGATGAGGACTCAAACACATTGGATTCACTACTGACTCGTAAGGAAGTTTCCATGACAAAGCACCATAGAGACACTTTACCAGCAGATACTTCTCAACAGAAATCTCCCCTGACCATTTTACCTGCTAAAATGAAAACCTGTGACAATTCTAAACCACATTTTAAAAGCTATTTGAATTTTGACTCCTGACCAGATTATTAATCACACATTAAAAAGTTGTATCAGAATGCAGATAGTCTTCTCTAAAACCACTTAAGTCTTACAGACTTAAAACACTGGGAGCTCACAACCAAGCAGCTGGGCACTAAAACTTGATCTCGTCACTTTGCTCATCATGCACAAGCTAAATGCAGGGCAATGTTTTACTGTACAGATACAAAGCTTTAGTACATATCTGTTCCCATCAACAGCACCTCACAGTAAAACCTCAGTCATCTTTTATGATAAAAGGAATAATTTATGGACCCATTTTAAACTCAGCTGGTCCCTCAGATACTACTTTTGGTAAAATCTGATGAACACGTCTAAAAAAAAAAAATAAAAATCAGGGAGAGGTACAGCCTAGACAAAAATAAGTACAAGGATGGAAACAAAAATTGTATTTTTTTCCATTAAATTTCACATACAGATGATTAAAATGGGACAGATTTTTACTAAATCCTTTTCTTGAAGCTGTAAGATACCCTTAAGACTTGCACAGCTTACTTCCTAACTTTTAATACCACAGGCCTTGACACTTGACAAACTTACTAGGCAAGTTTATCTAAAATGGTTGGCTGTTGTCTTAAAATCTTATTCCAAGATTCATTTTAAATAAAAATTCATTGTGACTATGTGGAAAACTTCGTAAGTATCAGTCTTGCAAAATCTACTTATTGTTTTCAGGAACAAACCAAGTTGCTTACAGTTCACCATCATCTTCCACCACTATGGAAGAGGCAGGCAAGTATTTTGTCTCTTCAGCTGGTCATGACAGAAATTTTGATAGACTGATACATGTATTCACTAACACAATACCTATGTCATGATTTACTACCCTGATCACCTAGAGAAAAGCTTTAAACAGCAAAGTTTATCCAAGTGCCAGTGAGGAAAAAAAAAAAAAAGAACAGAGATTAAGGCCCCTATGCTAGAAACAAAAAGCATTTAAAACAAGAAAATATAAAATATTGAAAAATTATATGAATCAAGAATGTGATGCAAGTACAGAGGATGTGGCTTGCTTGCTTAGCATACTTGAAAAGGAGTAATATTTTGCAATGTTAATCCTGCAATTGTCTTAAACAAAAAACTGAAATAAAAGAGGCACATTTACTGTTCTGAAACTATTCCTATAATATAAATGCTTGTTACAAGTGACACCTAGCTAATGGCTTTAATGTTATATTAAACATGCCAAGGTAGCAATATATTTGGCAATGAGAGAATTTAAGGACGAGATTATTAGACCTACTAACATAAAAGTATTTTTGTTTTGTGTGCAGTACATACATTTCATTCAAACTTATTCCATTATATTTTCCACATGTCCTCTAGGATTATGAGCATAGTACCTATACTGTACAGCTTGATTTTTATGATTTTAGTTAGAAGGTTATTATTGATTCTCTCTTAGTCTTCAAATTAATGTCTGGTTTGTGACCAAAGTTAAAACGCTGAACACTTAAAGGAGATAGCCATTGTTTCATGATAAAATAGGACAAGTTCAAACTCTTAGGTTAAAATAGAGCCATAGCATAGAATTATCTCTTCCAAAATTAATTTTTCAAAATATAATTCTCTGAACATGTTATACATTAAATATTGAGGAAAATTTCCCTGGAGCTACAATTTTCCAAGAACACTAATAAACTTCATTAAAGAAGTAAAATAAACCACGTAATATCTGAAGACAAAAAGCAGAGTTGGGGTCACCTTACTGCAGAGTAGCTTTACCACCACAAAGATGCAGGTTCCCCCTTAATCTTGAAAAATACTTTCCTATTTACATACAGTATACACACAGTTGAGGCAATTGATTGTCAACACGTGACAAATGTATGTACCTACTCACACACAAGTAAACCTCACATGGTGAGAAAAAACCCTGTCCCAGTAAACTCCAGTATTCATAAGTAGTGCAAATAAATATTTTGTCAGAAAACATCTGTTTTGTTTGTTTTTCTCACTATTTTGATGACTTTAATTACGTTAAAGCTAGCAGGAGTATGTTGGAAATGCATTTGAGACCAACACACTTGCAAACTACAAATACTAGATCTAATGCTTATTGGCTGCAACATGATGTTCAGCATTACAGAATGAAGTATACCATTAAAAAACTTCAAATTCACATCAGAAAGGGTGTTCAAATAAATCTGCACTTTAACTGGACAGTGATACGGAAGTATCAATTTTATGAAATTTTCCAAATGAAAATTAAAGGAGTTATACAGCAATTTAAAGGGGCATCTTGCAACAATAATTTAATAGGTATTTTTACTTCATCCCTTTGCTCTCTGCAGAATGAAAATATAGTTCACCTTTTAAACACCTTTCAGCCAAAAAGCTGCTCACAATAAATCCCTGAAAAGGATAATCAAGCTAGAGTTCATACTCCCAACATTCTGTAATTTCTTAAAATTACAAAGTCCAAACAAATGAGTTGTACAATGGCAGCGTATTGTAATGTGCATCAAGGAGCATTTCATTTTTCCCTACTGAAGTATATGCATACATCAGAATATTGAATCTACCCTTCCTCACCTCAGAATTGCAAGTATGTGCATGAATGCACATATATGGAGGGAAAAAATCATAGTGTTCTGCTTTTTGTCCTTTTATAATGCTGCACTTGCACTCAAACAGTGCAGAAATCTAAATCTAGTGCCTCGAGTACCAAATGTTCTAAAAGAAGACAGCAGAGTGAATTTAGGATAAGGAGGTTTGATTTAAGTCTAAACATTTGTCACAGGTGTCAAAAAATTTAAGTATGTTTTGTACTTTGTTTAGTATTTAGCATACGTAATCAGAAACCCAGCAGATTATTCCTCCACCCATATCCCAGACACTTGTAATTTTATTTCTGCCACAGCACTTTGGAATGTACTGAACACAGTGTATAAAGATTTGCTATGATCTTGACACACCTTAGCATAGTCTGAGACACGTCTAGAAGCATTAATGATAAACACGATGCACAGCACTGCAGAGTCTGGTACTACAGCTGGTTTGTAGGTACTTGTGATGACCTGATTTGTAAGGTAAATCTTCAACAGTACTTGGCTGAAAAACAACAAAACAAGCTCCCATAACTAAAACACTGCATTAAAAGGGCAATTTGTGAGAAGTCACAGATGTACAACATTCAGAACAAAGAAAATAACTTTTTTTTACAGGGATAAATTTGAACTCTTTTTAAAAAGACTGATATGGAGTAGGTATAGATACACAAGAACAAAACAAAATGCAATGAATGAAAGAAACATAACAAAAGGCACATGATCAAAATGAGACATGTAAAAGTATTTTAAAAGGTAATTTGACTGGGGTTTTTGCCAATTTGAATTTACACAGGTACATCTGACTTCCCAACCTGAAGCCAGTAAAGCTGTTTCACTTTGCTGAAATAGTTTTCACAGTGTGGGACTCCACACAAAAAAACAGCATTTAAAAAAGGTTGTAAAATTTGACTGGATATCAATTAAAGTGTCCTAAAACGCATGTCATGACAAATATAGAAAGTAGATAACCTTGCTAATGAACAACTTTACTTTTTAAAATACTAAAATTAAGTATTTCTTAGAAAATCAGCTGACACTCCTGACCTTTTCTTTCCCAAATACTTAAGCAAATTTCCTTTGTGATAGTCTACAAAGCATAAACTTGGTACTTCCAGTCATGACTTACCATTTGTCTCCACTAGGAAAATTTTATTTCATAATGAAGAGCTTAACCATATACATCTTTTGACATTTCTACAGAAATATAAGACTTGTAGCTTCATCTCAGCTTTGCCTTAGTTCCATCTGTGCATGACTGGTGGTCCTTAAAATTTAGCTTCCATTTAGAAATTGTCAGGTTTTCCTCCTGATAAGCCTATTTATTCTTTACCTGAATTTCTACATAAGATGCCATTGAATTCACTTTATGAATGTATGATATGACAACTAGGCTACCAAAGTGACTCATCAAACCACAAAAAACCTTCAAATATTTTAATGACTTTTAATGTAAATTTGAAAAAAAAAAAAATCTATTTTAAATAAAGCTTAAAAAAACCAAAATCCCCACCAAATTCAACTATCAGCAATATCACACTGTGTCATTCATTGTTCTGAAGATCTTAAAGAGTATCATTCAAAGAGAGCCTGTTGTTTGTAACTGCTTACATTTATCCTTCACAGTGACAGTGAAACCAAAGTGCCCACATAAAAAGAGTAACTCTTTCCTGCAGGTTTACAGTTCGTAAACTTCCAGGATATTGTACAGGACTTAAGCAGAAAGGATGAACTTTCCCCTTTTCCATTAATCCAAAAAGAGATACAGGGATGGAGAGAGAATGCCAAACATTCTCCAGTGTAACCAGAAATGTGCTTCCAAGCAGTATCATCTAATATAAGTACCAGCCAGTGCCCACACACCAGTCATATACATTCGAGTCTTGGCTCAATGGCACAAGTTCTGCATTTGCTAGAGAAGGGAGAATTAATGAAAATAAGGGTTAAAAAACCTCAAAAGATTATATATACCAAGGCAATGAAGTGTGATCCTTCTGGGGGAAAAAAAAGGACTGTCGGTACCCCTTTGCACAAACGGCATTGCTAGAAAAGCATTTCACATTGAAGCTTCAGTGTTTCTGGCAAACTATTGTCTCTATCCCTGAGACAGCACCTTGACAGTATGGCCTGTCTGGACTGCAGGATTCCTCAAATGACTCCATCATTGCATTCAGGGACATTGAGAAAGCAGCTGAAAGGGGTGGGGGTATCCCAACAGCCATGACACAAAAGACAGCAGCCTGAGAAATACTCTTTACCCGAATACACCTTTCAATTCGGTGATCAGCACCTCTCAACAACAGCAACAACAAAAATGAAGCAGAGCTGGTCATTATTTCCTGGGGAAGTAGTGTTCCCTTCCCACTTACAAACCAAATTGATTTAACAGCATGGTGGTGTCTAACTTTTAGTCTAAATGCAGAATGACCCTGTGTCCTGGAGGGGAAGACATGTAACATTACAAACGGCTACAACGCCATCAGAAGTGCATTGTAACCTACATTACCAACCTAGAATCCTCTCTCTGAGGGAAAACAGTTTCTTAATATGCATGTCTCACTTGCTGAACATCAAAAGCTTCTGGGATGAGAGACTGGGAGCAGTCAAGAAAAAACTACCCTCATTTTAATGAAAAAAAGTGCTGTAGGCAGCCAGGAGCAGCAATGACAATCCCCTCCCCAGAATTGATTGCACAGACTCAGAGAGGTCCAAAGTCACACTAGAATCTCTGAGGCACTCCTGGTTCTGAGAAAGACAAGTCAGGATCCAGTAGTCTTTGCAGTACTGTAGACCAAGAAAACAAACCCGTTTCTATTTCTTAACAAAGCCAAAGCATCATCTCATAGGGATCACATTCACCATTTCTGCCGGTGTCTCCAGTCTCACAGTGTTGAAATGGGACTGATCAGCCTACGATGGATTGCACATCACCCAAGGAGAAAGGAAGGCATGGAAAAAGGCATACAGTACATAATATACTGCTTCACAACCATGTTTACAAGGGAGAAGGAGGATAAAGGTGAGGGAAGAATTATTGCTGTTTCAGTAATACAGTATGATAGCTAAACCAAATCAAACGAGATCACAACAGTCAGTATTTTCACACTATGGGATGATGGTTCATGTTTTGCCTAAAGATGAACTTGCCAGGGATTAAGGGGGAAGAGGGACTACTAAGGAAGGGAGTCAAAGTTACACCTGGGATATGAGCTGCATATTGAAACTTGGAGATCGAGACTGCTTGGTTAGGGGAGCTCCTGGGGAAAGGAGATCTTTACCTTCCCCAGCTTGGCCTAGCCGGTCCTCCTGTAGGCTGATAGTTGAAAACCGATTGGTGTTGCCAGCTGCCAGACTGGTAAAACCCTCTGTACCAGCTCCAACACTGGAGCCTGCCTGACTGCCATTGACATAGTCAAATGATTTACTGGAGGAAGCACTGGCGGTCCTGATCAGGCCCAAACTGTTGGCTTTTGGCACCACCTGCCCAGCAGGCAGGCTGAGGTGTTTCTTAGTAGGTGTCATCTCAATCACATCTCCATCCAGGTCAGAGGATTGGTGCGTGTACTGCTTTCGAGCTACTGAATCTCGAGGGCTCTCACTGGATTTTGCTGCAGAAGAGGTTTCTTTCTCCTTCGGGGAACGCCCACTTGCTGTTTTCCTTAAGCTGCCCTTCTGGGATACAGAGGATAGAGGTTTGGTCCCAGCTGGCTGGCTGCTGAGGGAAGCTCCCGATGAAAATCCTTCATCTGCATCATTAAGGTTCACAGACTCTTCTCTTCCATTTACATCTTCAGTATCTATTAAGAAAAAAAGAAGCGACCAAAAAACCCCCAAACCAATCAGAAAACACAGAATGCATTCAAGTCACCTGAAGACAAAGATGTGCACAGAAGATCAAAACAAACCTCATTTGCTAATCCACTTTGATTCCACCTGTTTAATTTTTTTTTTTTTTGATTCTCAGCCAAATTTCCTGCCATATTTAGCAGGATAACAGAGTCTAACAGAAAGTGCTCCCTGAGCTTGATTGGCCTTTCATCTATAATTACTTTTATCAGTCAGAATATTGGTTCCAAACTTCATCTATAAGCAGGAATTAGGGCCCATTTGGTTAATTTGTTTTAGCTCGGTCTACAAGCATTGCTACCCATTCTCCTACTACATGCCATTAAAAAAAAACCAAAACAAACCCACCACCCTTTCAGACTTTTTTTATCCTATTTTGAGGCAAGATTTAAGGATCTCTTCCAGTCAGAGTAAATTCTGGTAAGTGCTCAGTAAGCTTCAGAATTAGACTTCTTCCTAGCCTAGCAATCAATGTTCCAACAGAGGCAGAAGGCTTCTCTTGTGTGTAGCTGGCACTTTGACCATACTTTCTATTGGAGAATAACCTAATTCTTATTTCTCCCTTCCCCAAAACTCAACCCTCCCTGAATTTATAGCAATCCCATCCAGGTGCTTCTACCATATTTACTTTTATCTCAACATCTGAATTTTTCAGAGGGAAAAAAAGGCAACTCCTGCATTAAGAGAAATTAAATCTGAAACATTTTATGTTATAGAAAAAGCACTGTGCTTTTGACTGGAATCTCAGAGGGAAAATAAAAGCATTATAATATTATTTCTTAAATCCTTATTTTTATCCTTATGATTAGGGCTGCACACAAATATTTTTTTCTTTGAACCTTATTCCAGTCTTTTTCTAAGCTCCAAGTTCTCAGAAGTTGTTTTTGTTTTAGCAGAAAACTGAGCAGCATTCAAATTTCAAAACTGAAAATGGAGCTACAGTTTTTGTTCCATGTATCTCATTTCAATGGGAAAAAGGCATAAATTTTCACCACGCTAGCAAAAAAGGAGTCACTCAAGCTGTAAGAATTTTGCTTTTCTTTGTAAAAGCTATAGAATCTGATTATTTGGTAGAAATACAGACCCAGCTAAAGCTGCTGTGGTGCTCTACTGTTAAGATTGTTCAACCCAGCTTGCCACCAAGCAAACATGTTTAAATCTTTTTTGTGGAATGCGAGAAACATGGTGGCAAGTATCTGAGAGAGTCTAGCATTTGAGTGGAAGCTCACCCTCTCATGCTGAGTGTTAGCTAAGGAACATTTTACATCATGGTAAACAGAACAGACAAAAAGCTTTTGGCGTTGTTGCCACCTCTGTGTATCAGAAATATGGCCTGATCCAATTTCACATTTCTGAGGTGCAATGCAAAACCAAAACTTTATATGGAGGCTTCATTACACTGCTCTACATTTACTACTTCTTCTCAGGAAACTTTGCCTTGGAATTACCATTCTGCAATTTTTCATAGTTCTATTTGACTCATTAGCCTCCCAGATACAGAAAAATAATTTAGTTCATGTTACTGCAGTCTTCCTTCCTTGGTTAAGCCTTTTGCCTTAGAAAAAGAATATCCTTAGGTTCCCAAAGCAATTATTAAAATGAAGGCTGCATTACTTGCTCTAACTTCCTACAACCACATTTAAAATGCATGTACTTTCCCCACTTCCTGACCACCCTGTCTGGTCAAACTAGGTCTTCCTCTTCTCCTTGACACACACTTGTCTTTTCTTCCACTAGACAGTGACATATTTTATCCACAAGCCACATCGACATTCCCCCCTCCAGCCTTCCCACACACAAAGGTACTGATAAAAATCAGACATTATTGGAACATACCAAAAGCAAGACCACTTTTTCAATTAACCAACATTTAGGTTTCTTTATATAACCATGCAAAGCTGGATGAAAGCATGTTCAGTTACAAGCAGCAAGAGAAGCAGCTGAAGTCCCCTCTCAAGCCCTTCTTATTCAATAGAAAGATGTGGAACTTGTAAGAAGGTATCTCCAGACAACACTGCTAAGGTTTTTATTATTACAGGAACATCAGTAGTTTTCAAAGTTTATGTTAAAACTCTGCAGAGTAATAGGATGCTAAAACAGATATACTACTGAGGGACAGTGAAGCAGACTAGTTATACTGAAAAAGTGGCATTTTAGGCACAGGATTTTAAGATAAGCCTGAGAGGGGTTGTTGCAAGCTTTTGGATGCTGCAACTATACAGAAGCCCAAGCTGCTCAGCAGTGCTCAAAAATGAAGAAGATAGAGAAGATAACATGCAAGAGAGTTTCTGCCTAGTCAGACCCACATACCCACAGAGGTTCCCAATGGGATTAAAGCAATTCAGCAAACATGTTGTTTTCCTAATACATCTTATTTTTCCTCTAAAAAGTGCCCTCAGAAATAATAAAAAAATGTCTGAATTCTTACACACTCTGAGAAGGAAAACAGGATGACATAACAACAAAGTTTTCTCTTTCTCTCTTTTGTTTGTTTTTGCTTTGGTTATGTTCCAATATGTTTTTATGTTTGGTTATGTTCCAATAGACCAATAAGACAATTTCAAAAAGAAGCAAAAACTAAAAATCTACTCCCTTCCAAATATTCTTTCTTTTAAGGCCAAAAGAGAGACAGTGCAACCCAACAGAAATCATATCCATTGCACTACAGTGTGTATTCAGGACTCTCACTGTTCCTTATCAGGATAAATCTGTCCTCAAATAACTTGCTATTTGTGCATATATACAACTAGGACTTTAGATACAGACTCAGTGTTCTGCACTGACCCAAAATAGTGCACGTAACCGCAGCTGCAACCACCCAGAAGCAGAATACCTTGTACTGCATTACTGAGTCATTCCTGGAGTCTTGTCTTTTTCTACTTAAAGGGTCAAAACACTGGTCTGAAGAAAGGGGTTTTATACACCTTTTTAAAATTACTTTTAGCATGTTTATCCTTCCTACACCTGAAGATTGAAAAATCACTAGAAGTGAACAGTCTCTCCTTGTGCTGTTTGACATCAAACTGGTATTTAAGAGAGGGAATTTTCTGGCTGAAGCTTTCCGTGAAATCAGCATCAGAAAATGAACAGACCCCTGGATATACACCCACAATTTTATGTTGATAATCAAGCCAAACTCCTTTCCTTGGCTTTCTCCCAGATGCTATCAGCAGGAGAACTCAGTTTGATCAAGAATGCAATTACACATTGCTAACGTTACAGAAGTAAATGGTATTCAGTCCATTTGTATTGAAGCAGAGAAAGTGGAATGATGCCTTATTCAAGAATATGCCAAATTATATCAATGGCTTCAAAAAAGACTAAAATGCATCATCTTTATCAACTTCTCTTCCTAGTTCCTGTCTGTCCCAGAAGGTTCTCTGCAGCTCAGGACTTCTCTATATCCTTCAGGTCATGCACATGCAAAGAGTTATAAAACGGAGTAAGATCAAGTGAAAAGTGAATTTAAGAGAAGACAGGATCATTTACTGAGCATGCTCAAATTCACAATGCACCAAGTAGATTAGAAACCTGCACTAAATATTTTTATGCCACTCTCTTCTACAAAAGCATGAGATCTTATTGTTTGATAGCAACTTTAAGTGTAACACTTCAGTGGTAACACAACATTTAAGTCTCCAAATTCTCCAGATTATTGTTTCCTGAAGAACAAATCTGAAGAACAAATGTAGCTCATATCTGAATGTGCAAATAAATCTCATTTATGATCAACTAATGTCCTTATAGAGGCTGGAAACACCAAAGGAATGTTCACATAGAGAACATAGAGAAGTTTAAGATAGGAAATCACTTTAAAATATGTTGAGCTAAATCTGTAAGAAATTAATTCCCATCTCTGAGGAGAAATCATGATTCAAGTTCAGTACCTGAAACTGTGCCTCTCATCAAGGAAATCATCTTACTCAAAAGTAGATGAACTTAAGTAAAATAAAATTTTACCACCTACTCTCTCTGCTATTCTTGGCTGCCAAGCAGACCTCTGAAGCCCTACAGCCTTTGGGTGGACAGCACAACTGAGAAAGAAAGCAGTAACTGTTTATAAAGTTTTTAGAAACATGACAAACTCATTTCATCCTGAAAATACGAGCACCTTTTTGGTGCTTGTAGAGCAGCCAGCTCTAAATGAGTTGTACATATATGAATTTTCAATAAAGAATGACTGCCAAATAAAATATCAGTAATTGTATACTTGTCTTAGATAGGCTTGACTTCTAATTGCAACAGGAAACTTCATTCTTGAAAATTTAAGAACTGCAGACTAACAAGACACTATTTTAACTAAGATGGAATCAAATCTATTTATACTCTGTACTGTCTATTTCTCAGTGCTAGATTCATGTTCATCTGGTGCATATTTTTTCTTCTTAATATCAGATTAAACATGCTCAGTAATAGAAAGATTCCAAGCAATCCCAAAGCTCTTGGATATTACCCCTGTCTTTTTGTTTTTTGGTTTTTTTTGTTTTTTGTGCCATGCCAAGCAGTGTTTCACCACACAGATGCAAGCCCCAGGCCAGCCCACACGATAACAAAAGGTAGTTCTGACCTGATGTTAGGTATATAGGGGATGTGTGTATTGCAAAGAAAGCTAATACACCCTGGGATAGCGGAAACACACACTAGAATGGAAAGAAGTTCTGCTTGGGGATAAAGAGCCAGGATCCTCCTCCAGCAACTGCCTCACTGACTTCTGCCTCCTCATGTCTGTCCTACCCTCTGGTGTGGCTGCTGCCAGGGTGGGCTCCGGGAAGCCATGCTCAGGGGTCCTGCGCACCAGCACCTCCCCCTCTTGCTCACGTTTGATCCCTAGGTCTGTGCAGCCGTGTTGGATCGGTGAGCCAGGAATGCTTGAGTCAGCCTCGATTGAGAAGTCAAAGCCATCTGGGATTCAACATATAACATTTTAGTGCTTTTCTATTCCTTGCTTGGCATTCCAACCCAGGCAGGGAAAATAGAAAGTTTAGACGGACATGGAACAAACACAGAACACTACCCATGCTTAGTTAGAAGTGGTAGAACACCCACAGAAAGGGACAGGTGGGCTGTACTGTAGACCAGAGACCAGCAAATGAATATAATGGCTGAATATAACTACAGTGAAGACAAACACGATGCAGAGTCCTGAAAACAGGAGACAGCTACTTGTTGTCCTGAACATCCTGATTCAGCTCAAGACCAGAGGTCAGCAAATCTTTTTGCACGTGACCAAGAAGAATAAAAAATAAAAGGGGAAAGAAATGTACCACAGGAAAATATGTAATTCCTGTTTTCAGACCTTTTACTCTCAGTTGATTCTTATGTTAGTCTCCTTTTTACCTTCACTGACTTTTGCAGTTTTTTTAAACTAATGTTTTATAAATGAAGTAACAAAGCTTTTAAAGTAGACAAAGTGATTTCAAAGCAAGTTTTTTGCTAGACCTACCCTGAGGATGTCATCACATCAAGGAAAAGGGTTCTTCATACAGCCAAGCACACTTCCATACGATGTAAGTACTCACTGAGGAAAGACTACTTCTAAATAAACTATCCCAACCTATTTAATAGCTCCTAATAAACTGGGTCATATGATGGTAGGTATGATGCTCAGTTTTACTCTCTCCAACTGCCATCTGTAGCTTCAGGCAGCTTGAATCCTATTAAAGTCTAGATGTTAGCATTCATTTCCTGAGCTATTTACAATGGGAGGCAGTTGATTTTTAGTGCAGATTAAATAAAACACTCTAATTCTAAGCCACACTTTACTCCTACTAATTTCATACTGTGATACATGGAGAAAAAAGAAGTCTTATTAAACATTTTTTAGTTTCTCCATTTCCTCATCTACTTCACAGTTTATCACATAATCAAAACCAAAACAAACACCCAAAATGTTCATGCAGTGCTCTGAAGATGTATAATATTATATACCATTATGGAGTATCACTTTCAAAAACAAACAAGAAGCCCCCCCAATGTTCTATAAACATTTAAAGTCAGAAGCCAGCTTACAGTGATGATGATGATTACAGTACATTGCAATATGTGCTCCTGGCAGAGGAAGCTCACCTTCTCTCCTCCAGCGATGACGACGGATAGAAGCTGTTGTAATTGCACTCCGAGAAATTCTTGGAACTGTTGGAGTTACCTCTACTTTCAGTACCTTCTGGCCTTCTTGTGATGCATCAGGAGCATCAAAAGGCAGTGAATTCTTCATGGCATTTGCAACCTAAGACAAAAGTAAGATGCTGTACTACTATCCTTGATTACACTAATGGTAATATTGGAGCTCTTGCTAGATACAGAAAGGAGATCAAGCAAGAATTGGTAATTATGCCAGATTCCTCTCAAGATGGAGGACTCCATGCCCAGGATTCAAAAGCCCATCACAAACCTATTCTGAAAACCAGAGTTAATTTTCTCCTTATTTCTGAGGTAATTAATTTTGTTCTGTCTTTGCCATCTGTAATGACAGACGTTAACAACACACACAGGAAGGTCTCCATCCAAAAGAGACTGCAATATGACAAGGCAAATACCATTTATGTTTTATGACAGGAACATCAATAAAACTAAGCTACAGCCAAGCCAATGCAAACAGCCAGTGGCCTTTTGCACAGGGGGAGGGGGCTGATTTCCACCACACCTTTCCCCATACCACTCTCCACCCCTCCCTAAAAACAACCCCAACAGAAGCTAACCAAGGGGATTAGGCTGCAGGTACTTGCAAGATTTATTTAGGAAAAAAAATATTTGCAACCAAAGCAATGAGCATCAAGTTATTAAAATACACTCATCTTTATTAAACCTACTTTTTTATTGTAATAACCTATTATAAAGTCAGAAGTGATGTTTTGCAGGTTTGAGGAGAACAAGTAACTTCTTTTAGCTTTGATGTTTTAATTGCTTCTTTAAGTTTCCCATAAAATGCCTTTGGGATTAGAAGTTTACTTTTAAAAAAAGACAAAACCAACTTTCATAAGGCTTCTTACTTTAGTTAATTGTTCAACAAAAGTGAACTTGTGTACTGGCTCCAGAAAAGCAAACTGGTTCTCTATGGCATGTGCAATATTCAACAGTAACAAAGCTGATGCACCCTAAGTACTACTCAAAGCTTCAAAATACCCCCAAAACCACAACCCATGAAATGAACCTTGATTTTCCAAAATCTTCTACTCTCTGGAGTTGCTACCTGTTTTGAATCTCTACCCTTGTCAGTATACCAAAAAAAAAAATCTAAAAATTCTTAGCAAAATACTTCTGCACCATGATCAGAATCGTGACAGAGCATTTCTGCTTGTTGAACCTTTTAACAGCTGGTCCTATCTAGCAGCACAAACTGTACTTCTGGGGACAGAGGAAAACCATATGGAGATAAAAATCAATGCAACAGTAGATCTTTGAAACAATCTAAACAACCAGTCTGAATGAGTCACAGTCCTTGTCTGACAAAAACACCCTCAAAACCACGATTTTTCAGGATGCAAAAACACTTGCTCATGATGTCTAATCCAGCACTGAAAGGCAGGAAAACAAACACAGAGCACAATTCAGACTTGGCAAGCCAAGTCTGAGCTATCAATGACAAAGGAAGGTTGGTTTCAGGCCAGACATCCACTCTTGCCTACCAGAAAGGAGCTCTGAGGAAAGAACATTCAATAAGAGCAGCAAGCACATCAATAAAATACATTGGATAAAGCTGCTGTCAAAATAGGGAATTGCTGATGCATGGTTCCTGTGCACTGGCCTTGGAAAGCCTGTGTGTCTCTGCTCTGAAGATTGGGATTTCTGTCTGAAAAACATGCAGAGCTCTTTGTTCCGAGGAAAAGACTGACTGGAATCAGTCTGCTCCCCAGCTGCAAGGTGCCACTAATTCTGACACTTGGTGATCAGTTTGGCTCTGTAGAACCCCTCAGGTTTCCTGACCAGTACCCAATGTTTGTTAACAGAAATACTTTACTTCAACCAGAAAAGGCCTTTCCCTTGTGTTACTTCCTGCCCTTTACACTGCAGTCTCTGGGTGACAGAAGACCACTTCTACATTTACAGCTATTTCACAGCTTTCTGATGCCCATTTTCCATCTGGGAGTTTTTAAGCTTAGGTGTTTTTTTTCCCTACAGACAACAAAACCTAAAACCCTATATAAATAAGAGCATACATCTACTAAATGGTCAAAAATGTTTCTCCAAGAAACAAACACAGGGATCATGATGTTTGTCATTGTAATGATGACTCATGATATTCCCATAATTGCACAAACTAATACTTGAATACAGGTATCTAAAAATAATCCTAATGAGGGTATTTGACTGAATATTAAATAGACTTCAAAGAATTTGCTTCTCTTAGGAAATCCTAGGTAGAAACTGAATTTAGCAAATAACCTGTGAAGCATCCCAGATGGTATTTATTTGGTGCCAGTAGTTTTAGATTTAAAATACAGAATTTTACAATGCTGCTAAATTATATACATATCCTGAAGAAAGCAAGGAGAACAAAGGGCTCCAATCTTAGAAAAAGTCATATTGCTTAAATATATAGCATGAGGGCAAAGACATGCAGGTAATTTTTTTACTAAAATGGACAACTTCTTCAAGCTACTTTTAAAAAATGTTAGTAAAACAATTCAGGAAGTAAACAATGATCATAGTATTAAAACTAAACAAAAAAAAAAGCCCTCCCCCAACAGGCCTGCATGCATATGCAGGAGAAACTGAGAAACCTGACAACTAGGATGGGTAAAAATTGGTGATGTCATGATGTCACCAAACAATGGGATGGAGAATCAATGGAGCTTTGGAAAAAAATAAAGACATTCTAGAAGATTCTTACAATTAGAAATAATCTCTAAGGACAAAGTGATTAAAAATAAACAATGAAAACTAAAAATTGTCACATCATCAAGTTCCAGATCCTCCCACACACTTTCAAATGTAGTACTTTGATAGGATGGCCCAATTCAGCAGGTTCAATATTTAATCTGAAACTTTCAATCTGATGGAGTGATGAGTCATTTCCAAAAGGAACCAACTATTACAATAATTCAATGGATAGCAGGCATTTTAAATGCAGCAGTGTCAGAAAGCCTGTAGATAAATTTTACAGCCAATATTAATACATTTGGAGAATAATTTTATGCAATTTAGTTCAGAAAAGAGTGATGTCAGTGCCACATAAAAAGATTTTTGCCAATCTGCTCCTTTGTCAGTTATGTAAAAAGCAGTGACATTTTACTGCTGTTAGTTCAGAGGAGGACTAAAAGCTTCGAGCCACAATTCTGATACAGAAACTGAAACAGCAATCTAATTTCCTTTATTCTCCTTAATTTTCCCTCTCTTTTGATTCTCATTCCTACACCTACATTCCTACAAAAATTTCTCCTTTCTCTCTTTCAACCTTCTCATCCTTCCCAATCATATCCATGTGCATCCAGCCCAGTTTCACCACTTTGCCCATTTCTCTTCCCTCTTTTCATGATTGGAACAGCAAATACAGTGAAAACTGAAAAAATCCCCACCTCAATCAGAACTACTCCATTTTACTGCTGTTCTCCAAACAAGGTAAAGATTAAGATCTGTTGTGACTTTTATCAAACAAAATCTGGTACT
Organism: Erithacus rubecula; assembly: GCF_903797595.1. NCBI lineage: Eukaryota > Metazoa > Chordata > Aves > Passeriformes > Muscicapidae > Erithacus > Erithacus rubecula. The sequence goes on from NC_136659.1 coordinate 11,150,420, forward strand.
GACTCTGAGATTGGAGCTCCTTTTCACTTTCAGCTGTATCCTGCTGTTGCTTTATCTATTTATTCATCAGTTAAAACCCACAGCTTATTCTCAACCCTGATGAAGGTCTAGAAGCAAAGAAAACACCTTTTTGCAACCAATGCCCTGAAACATACAACTATTCAGTTAAGCTTCTTTGAACCACTCATCAGTAGCTTATGTCAAATCAACACAGATATTTTGAGCCAACTGCAATATATTAGCAAAATCCTAGCTTTCAAAAAGTCCCAGAAGATCCCAACACCCTGACTTAATACTCAGCAGAAAAAATATGGTATAAATAGCTATGTTGCAAACACCAGCTGTTAACAAATCACTTGCATTTGATAGTGCAGTGAATGGACACAAAAGCTTTCATTACCAGTCCACTTGAGAAATACATCCATACTCCTCTTAACCAAGGCCATAAATTACAATGGATTGTTTCTTACCAGCAGGGGCTGTGAGTAGAGTTCCAGCTGTGCTCTGTAAATTATGTCCTCCAATACCTCCTGGCCAAGCTCCCACTGACCATTATATCTAAAAAGTAAAGACAGGCATTTATCTTCCACATCTTATGAATACAAACTTGCCCTTTTTTCTGCACAAATCCAGCTTTGCACTTCTCAGTTTATGAAGAAAATTCATCAACTGTACGTACACCCCATTGTACTTTCACTTCTTCTGACAGTACAACATATTTTATTACATTGTTGGTGTAACAAGAAAGCTGTTCCATGTTCCCTCCAAACAAGGCAAAATTGATGCCATAATCAGGACAAACTTTAAAAAAATGGAGTCAATATGCAAACATTAATGTTACTTAGTAGAACTGAATTTGTACCAGAAATATATTCTTGCTACCTCAGATGCTACTGACATTTAAGAGGTCTGCATTTCATCAGTTTATCTTGGCATCCAAGCTCATTATGCTTGTGAACAGAAGGTATCTGTGGTAGTGGCAAGGTGAAAAAAGCTGCAAGCAGAAGCCTAACTCTCTTCAGCATCTACTGCTGGCCCTTCATCACCTAATTCAGTGCTGACAAAAATATTTTCAAATTATCTGTTGGCTGATAAGCAAGTAATGAGAAATACACTAATTGAGTACAAACTTGTGTTAGAACTGGTTTTTTTCAATTATAAAACAAGTGACATTTATATTTTAATTCATGTAAAAGCAGACCTTTCTCTTCAAGTAAGAAAACCCTGTTCTACTTACATGGCATAATAGACACCTGTGAGCAGCTGCACCATGAAGTCAGGGTCTAACACCACTCTACCACAGTGCTCCTTCCAGCGTTTTTCATGCTGCCGTGGGAATCCACTCACACACAGCCTAAAAACAGCACCATTACAAGAAAGTATTAACTCTACAGAGCCTACAAATATCTTCATATCACAGAGATTTTAGTTCTTTTTGAATTTATTTTAAAAATATAAATACACATAAATGCAACATTCCTATGTTGCATTCCTCATCATTAGAGCAGTTTTGTAGCAGTGCCTTGATACATGGCTTCCTGACAGTCCAGTGTTACTCCCATGTAGCCAATAACTCCACCTGTTCTCCTCAAATCATAACCAGCTTCTAAAGAACAAGGTGGCAAGATGCTCTGTACTAACCAGGAGATTCTCCCTAAAATTCAGTAACTGGAAGTTTCTTTAAAGGAAACATTTCAGTGGTACAGAAGAGAAGCATGTCACCTCCCATCAAATGTATGATGACAGCATGCAGTCACCTTATACCTAAAGTCAGATATATTATAGTGTTTGAGAACTGCTCTCAGCTACCTTGTAAGAAATATTTCTGACCCTTGAAAATGGGGCCTGCATTCCCATATACTGCCTACATTAAAAACAGGTTAATTTATTATATCCTTATTGCATCAATTTACTATCTTAATCTTCATCATGGAAGCAACACATGGCCACTGATACACAGCAACTGTGGCACTGTCTCCAAAACAACAGAAATCCCTTGCATACAAAATGTTGTCTTGCTTCTCTACTCAAAGAACAGATCTAATTTTCAGATGCAGGAAAATGAAATGTATTTGGCAAATTTAGCATAGGCACAACTCAACTGAAAATGATGGAAGCACACCAAGAACTTATCCATCCCAATCAGAAAGCACTTTTCTTTACTGGATGAATATTTAAAAGTCTATATGACCCTGAAGACTACTTCAAAGGCAAGTGTCTCACCTGGAACCCATTGTACAAAGTGACTGGTAAGAAGAAGCAGGCATGTAGACAATAGCTGAATTGTAGCACAGCATAAGAAAGCTCAGCACTTCAAACCTGAAAAGAGAAAGATCTTGCATTGTTTATATTCTTAATATTTAACTTAACACAAGAAATCTACAATTCAGTCTCAAAAAGCATCCCACAGGAAGAAGTGTCAGAAGTAAACACACAAATCCTTTAATCCTCTTTCATTATAATTCACTAACTTGAAACAGCCTATCAAAGGTTCACTATAAACACTTAAATTTATTATCCCGAAAATCTGGAAAGCCATTAGCATATGCAGAAACTATGAAGAAAACAAGATATAGCATAATATTTGGATAGTTAGAGAAGTGGAAATGTCTCCAACGCATTCAAAATTATTTTATCAGTTTTCCCAGTGCCATCTTTAGGTAAAGCTGGCAGTCATTAAACAGCAGGGCAATTTCTCTCACTCCTGGTTCTGTCCATCCACTTAGCTCCATTCCTTTTTTCCAGTAAAAAAAGGAGTCACAATTCCTGATCCAAAATTGAATTTTGTTACATTTCCAGGAAAAATTGAATAGACAACCATAAAACCAAAAATATTCTTTGCAGACACAATGACAGAGAAATTACACTTCAAAATTAACTAGCAGAAGAACACACTAGGATGGAACAAAGAAAATTATACCTCAAGACTACTAAGGCTGCTCTCTAGATTAAATTCCAAGCACTTAATGCTGAGAAAAGACTGATCACAAAATTCTTTTGTTTAAGGACTTGTCTTCCTAGTGAAGCACCTTTAATATTAAGTGTACATCCACCTACCGGTTCTGTGCTGTGAAGGTTTCTCTTTGAGGATGAAGATCACTGTAAACTACTCTGATAAGATCATGCTGACTTAATGCTCCTTCAGTTAAAGCCATGGATCCAATGGTAGAGGGCTAGAAGTAGGTAGTGGGAGAAGGAAGAAAGCAGCAGGAAGAAGTTGAGTTGTAAGTAAAAATTCCCTAAAAGCATTACAACTTCCAGCTACCTAAGGCAAAAGACACACTTATCTTGTGATCTGTAAAAATTAAGATTTCTTCAGAATACAATAAATCTAAGAACATTACCTAGTTTCATTATTATAAAGGGTACACACTTAAAAGTAATTCAGCAGGTGAGAGCGAATTTCAATTTTGATTCTTACATATCCATGTACAGTAAGTTTGTCCTCATCACACAGACCTTTTGTCCAGGAACAGTAGTGAAAGAAAAACACAATTCCAAGTTCTAACTGACCTAAGGAAGAGTTACAAGGAAGGCTACTTTTATGCTAGCATATAAGATGCAAAAAAACACAGTTGCAACTACACCATAACTAACCTCTATTAAAAATGGGCAGTCAGCAAAGATTTTTTAACATTTATATTCCTGTTTTTTTACAAATTCTATTGCATTCTATTACACTAACTGCAAACTACAATGACAACATACTGTAAAAAGATGCATCTAAAATAGCATCAAATGGATCCAGTTTCCATTTCTCTAATAGATCCTATTTTAATTTACCACAGCAGCTCTCTTACCTCATGATATATCGAGGGTTTAGATAATGAAGGGATGGTGAAAGACAAAACTTTGTTGTTTCCATCTTTGTCAGCAATTTCCTGCATTGAAAACAAAACCAGAACTCAAACAGAAGTAAGGAGACAGGAGCTGGAATTCCTTAGAAGGAATTTAACAAGTAAGTTAGATGTCCTGATCTGGTAAGACTACTAACACCCCAAGGACTTTGTGCATTTGCAAAATATCAACAATATGAACATGCATATTTAATAAGTGGGAAAAGACCTCTATCACAATCTGCTCTGCAGAATTAAAAAAACACCAGCACTGGCTCCTTAATCAGTGAGACTTAAGATACTGACACAGAAGGGCTGATGAGTCACTTGCTGACAATGGGTAATATTTCATAATAAATGCGCAACAGAGAAAAGGTGAACTCAAGGGGACTGCAAAATTTTCTCAGGAGGAAACACACACAATGTTTTCTTCAAAGGCTTTCAAACTGGTCCGATTTTGTAGTTGCTAGGCTACTACATAACCCTGCATACAAACCCTGCAGTTTTTAAAGAAAATATCCTAGGAGCAATTATATAAGACTACACCAAAAAGGAGTCTAAAATCCTGGCTTTGCACTTTGTACAGCAAATTTTCAAACAATAAGCTCCAGTCATTCCAGTTTATGTAAAAGTTTAGCCCAAGGTAGCACAGTACTAGGCTTCAAGGATTATAACAGGAGGATGGCTGACAGAATTTATCAGAACAAAAGATTAATTTATCCCTTTCACTTTCTAAGTATTCAGAAAATTACTTCACTCTCAGTATATATGCAGAAAAATATCAGCTTCATTAAAGATAAAAAATAGTGGAAGCCACTGTTCATTTTAAGGTCTCTTTCTGAATACGGAGAGAATGGAGAAATTACTGTCTTTAAAAAATATGACTCACCAACATGACTTTCAAATGAACAGCAGAGCATTAATGAAAAAAAAGGAGAAAATATAAACGTGGTACTTCAATCCAATAAACAGTATAAAAAATCCATTTCCAAGGAGCTTCCAGTGTTTTTTTTTCTACCAGAATAAATCTAAAATAACTACATCTTCCAGCTGTTAGAGCTGATCTACAGACACAGAACTTGAATACATTTTATTTTTAAGAACCACAGTTTGGCTATTCTGTGTCTTATGTGCAGAAATACAAACCACAATTTAAAGGAGGGGTTTACTACAGCATTAGAGGGAAGGATGATACTTCAGTAGAGTATGGTTTAAGGTCCTATACCACAGAAATTCCCACTAGAGAATGGCTCTCATGGCAGTATTACTGAATTTATCAAACAGCTCCATAATACTACAAAAGTAAATATTTCCAGGCTAGGGGAAGGATGTAAAAAACCACTTTTACATCCACAAATCTAATAATTTATCTAATAATAAGTTACTTTTACTTTTTCTTAAAACCACAGTTCCCCTCAAGACAATTGTCTGACTCAAATGCACACACATGCATGTATCTGAGTGCTCACATGCAGAGTGGCTTCACCTTCAAGCTACCCTGTTCAGAGTAGGTGGAAGGGCAGGGGAAGTGACATATCAAGACTGATTAAGCATATGAGCCTGACAATCAATAAGAAGTAATTTTTGGCAACATTAAGGAAGGCTCCCTAACTTCCTTACAAACAGAAGTATATAAAAGTTTGAGAAAGCCCATAAGATGATCCTTTTCAGTGAAAATGTTTTTTCCAAAAAAGCTATTTTTCCCCACTCATCTCACTTACCAGGTTGTAAATGCCAAGCAGCAGTGCTTCAATGCAACCATTGCTCTGCCTATCCCTGCTGGCAGTGAGACGCAGATAAACCCAGATCAACTCTGGCAAAAACTGCAGCGTGAATCTCTTGAGCCGAACCTCAGAACTCCGATAAAGTTCAAAGAGCTGGTGGCAAACAGGCTCCAGGAGCTGCAGAAAGGCAAAAAAGCTAATCACTTACTGGTGGGTTTCTCTAATAAGGGAGAGTGAAACAACAAATGTAAGGGCTATATCATAGAGTCACTGCAGACAGTAAAATTTGCACTCCCTGATGGCAAGCGAGCGAATGAATCACACTGGTATCTGCAATTGTTCAAGGAGATGCACAGGGACAGGCCTACACAGTATTTGGACATGTGGCCACTACAGCCACTACCTTGTGTGCTTGGAGATTTTTCTCTCTTTTTTGTCAGTACAAGAGTTATTTTCTGTACATATAGTAATTTCAGGCGTGTGACTGACACATGGTTTGAACTATGTGCACCGTAAAACTTTAGTGCAGTTGTAAGGTCTAGGAAAGTACAAAGGTTACAGATCAGCTGCTAATGACAAGTCCATTGACAGAAAAATGAATTAATTTCTTACCTACACTCTTGTGTCTCAAAACCAATAACTGAGCATGCTCATTACAACACAAACTGATCTTTTCATTTTGAGTTGCACTTCAGGTTCCAGTGTAAGAATGAAAAAAAGTCATCATGTCATGTGTCATCATATCATGTCAGTGTGATAAAAGCATGAGGTAAGCCTGCCATTTTAAGAGCTTACAATGCTAAACTAATACCCAAGATATATCCATGGAACTTTTAGGGAACAGGAAAAAAAGCAGGAAGAACTACACTAAACAGTCTTATTCTTTCCCATGATGAGTCAAGTTTTTATTACCAAAATCAAAACTTGATGTGGGGAAAAAATTGAAAAAAATTTGAAATTTCCAAGACAAATTTTTGTAAGGTTTGTGACCACAATCTAATATTGTGTTGTACCAAATGGGATGATCTGACACGAGGAAAATATTTATGGGATTCACAATCCAAAAAGACAGAGGCATACATTTAACCTAAGGCATCCATATTCCTATAGAAGAGCTACACAGAGTCAGAAAACAGAGGCCACAATCTCAAGCCTTCTTCTAACAGTACATGCTTCGTGCATACAGACATATAGATTAGATAAGGCATATATGACCCCTCTTTCACTCCCAGGCATATGCACCTTAGGACTTCCAGAGCATCAGCAGCATATTTCATGGAGTTCGATGCATTATTTTTTCATTAGTTTGTCTATTCATCATAATCATAGTACCACAAATTTCCTGTGGAATTGAGGGTCACACTTTTGCTATGTTGCACAAAGATATATTTCTGTGGTTTAATGTGAACCATCCACCTCTTAAAAAACTTAGGAGCCCCTTGCTAACAGCAGTGGAACCAACATTTCTGCAAGTGAATTTGAATGTTTTAGAAATGTGCAATGCCATAAAGAATGTACATAATTGTACATAAGAATGTACAATTTCACACACCTCTACTTACACTTCAATATTTTACACTGATATATTACACAAATTTGACAGAATTATCTTTTAAGAGAGCATCACCAAGGAAACAGTTTCCTTTCCAACACACAACATTCTGGTCAATGTAGCACACCATATTTAACCACTGATTACGTAAGCCATGACACGACATTTACGTAAAATAAAACTCAGCTGCCAGAGAAATCTCTTCTTAAACAAGGCTCTGGTGTAAGTACCTTGTGTAACAAGGCTTCTGATTGACAGACTTTTACTCTAAGCTAGAAGCCAGCATTTACAGCAGAAGCAGAGAGACACTACTAGAAGAGCAATGACATTGATAATGTTGGTACAGAATGAGAGAAGTCCAGTCATTTAGAACAAATGGATTTTCACAAGTCAGATAAATCTGTCTATCTATACACATCTATATTTATATACATGTATACATTTCAGATGTTCAAATATAAAGAGTGGTTACTAAGTAACTCAGACATCACTAAATAAATGTGTAGCTTTTCCTTTAAAAGAAAATACGATAAAGAAGAGAACAGAAAGAAGAAAAAGAAATCTCTGAAAACAGAACATACAAGCATATCTGCAAAAAGATGACAAGTGCAAGAAAAGCTAAAAATATTATCAGAAAACAGTTACATACAATGGCAATGCTATAAATAGTACTTCTATTAGATTAGAAATGACAGCAGCCCAAAGCTGTTTTCTATTTGAAATTAGCCAGCCTAATTCAAGTCCCACTAAAAACAGTGGAAAAGAAAAATTTATTTCAACTGAGATGACATTCAACCAGAGCAGTTAAGTTTATTTAACTGCTTTCAAACAAAAATTTCATAAAATTAGTCTTTTAAGGTAAAGACTAGGGAGACATGCTCCCTAGAAAGATAAAAGCAATATCCAGTCAGTGGTGATGTAAGCATTCAAATTCTCTTTTTTTCTAGTAGTTGTCATATTTGTTGTGGAAAATGTTTAACAACTGCAATCATTTAGGTAAAAACCTGGAACTACTACAGCACTTCTGGTGTGCTCAGAACTGTAAGAAACTTTTAAGCTTTTCCACAAGAAAAAGTTGCCATCACAAAGATGCTACAACACCAATATTTTCAAAAGCACAAACACCCAGGATTTTTTAATCAAAGTACAGCATGATATTCTCCCACCTGGAAACACAAAACTTGACACCCTGAGAAAGAATAAATGTTTCCCTGGCATACTAGTTATCTAGCTTTCCAAAGAGACAACCTCTTCCAAGTAATTCTCTGAATACACATACTGAGAAGACACTGGATAAACAGAGGAAATGGAGCTTTTGTCATCAGTAGCGGGTGTATACATGAACTGGAACATACTTATTAATTCCAAAGATCTTTCAGTCCAAAGTCCATGCAAACTGAGTAGTACAGAAGTCAGCAAAAAAATAACACAGTAAAATTCTCTTATAATCCTCTCTCTTTCCTAACAAACAAAATAATTTTAATTATAGGAGCTTTCCTATTAGCACAAGCAGCAGTAAGCATAAAAAACAAATGACATTTTTATTGGCTTAAACATGCAGTGACAATGATCTAATTTTCACTCTTCATTTTATACCTCACAGAGATGCAAACCAGTCATGTTTTAAGGAAGGTGATGAATAGCTTTCCTTGGGCTTATTTTATAAGTTTGCCAAATCCTAAGAGTCATATCTTGAAGTTAAATAAAATGTTTCATAAAACGCATGACAAATATTGGAGATCCTTGCCTTTTTGAAGAATTCAATTGTACAAAATAAAATGTGCTTATTTTAGACTTCACTATAACATAACATAACTATAACATTTATTATTTGAAGAGTACTGGGTCTGGGATTGCTTGGCATTGCAAAGGTGATCTCACTGTTTCACAACTGCCCTGAGTTAAACCTAATTAGACCCACATGAATATTGAAAATTTGAATTTCGGTATCACATTAACTTGACATCCACAGAGTATTGTCTACAGCCATAAACCACCCCTAAAAATTATAAAACTATCTGAAAAACAGTACTTCAAAAGCACTTTACTTCTGAATTCAAATACTACACAAAAATCAGTATATTATTCAACTAAATTAGCTGTTTATGAGCAAGATCACTCTACACTTCATGCAAATTTCTGCTCCAGTCATCTTTATCTCTATATTTTAAAAAGCCAGGGCACTTCCCCAAAGGCAGATAGTAACAATTGTATTTAACTTGTCAATATGTTTGCCTTCATTTAATAGCTCACAAACTAGTAGACACCTGCCAAGAGAGAGAAACAACTGGAGTGTTTGGTTCCTAAGCATGCTGATTCCATGTTAAATTAATCATCTTGGTCTTACCAAGACAGAATCATGTGATTCTAGAAAAATTCATGCTTGCCCTAAACAGTTTGCCACTTTCCAGAAGTTTTAAAAATCTGTCAACTTTATGATTGAACTGTACTAAAGAATTACTTGTCCATCAAGTTTAAGAATCCAGAAAGTGTATTTTTATAATAGTGTACTACATATGCTTAATCTTCATAAGCCATTAATTACCCTTCCAACAAATAATGGCCTATAATGCATATTTAAAAACCCTTCTCAGTTAGGGAGAAGTATTACTCAGAATTATGTAAAGTCATGAATTCACTTTGGTTATATTTCTCACACACAAATAGCTTTGGAAGAAGTGCAACAAGGAAATACATCCTGCCTTAACAGGTAGGACCTGAAGCTGGACATCTTTGTGTCTAGGATTGCTTATCTTACACGTGATATCAGAGTCAGGCCCAAACAGCAACAGCTGCTCCAACGAGTAATATTTGACTAGCATCATAAGCAATAACATCACCCTAAAAAAATACCCTTTTTTAAAGAGCAAAGAACCAAATCCGGCTCTTTGCTCTTTAAAAAAAAAAAAAAATCAAATGCTTATTCTCAAACAATGAGAAGCTTTTACATTTTCAGGAATCTACACAAACACAAATACATGGACAGCAGCAATGGTGGCTTCAGGTTGAAGAGAGAATAACAGCAGCTTTTCATTACAAGGAAAAAGGTCACTATGCAGGTTATTTATAATACTGAAATGAAGCTGACAGCTATGAAGCCTTTTTTTAAAAAAAAAAATCGCATGAGCATTATGCAATCTCCTTGAAGCTCAATCAAGCATTCAGCTTCCTAAAACAGCTGAGCTGTACTTGGGAAAATAAAGAACTTCCTTGCTATGTACACTACCCATTTAATTTATAAATATATGAGAAGTCACAGATGATACATCAAGTATTTGTAAGCATTTTACCTAAAGTAGTTTACATGTCAGAGAATGGTATGCTTGCACAATTTATTCAAGAAGTTATTTTTCACACACTTGCCCAGAAATGCTCCTCTCAGAAGCCAATGGGTTAGAAAGCTCAGTTTAATGTCACTTACAAAATAAATCATGTACAAGGGTAAGCTAAGTTTTCATTGTGTCTATTTATATTTTGGGGCCCTGGTTATGCTCTTGCTTATAAGTGTAAACCAAATTACACAAAAGTGATACTAGTATAAGCACGAGAAGGTCTTGTTATCTTAATGGCATTTAAAAATTTATTCCATCCTCCACTGCAATAAGCTACCACACAAGAAGTACACTGATCTTTCTAAGTTTCACTGTAAGGCCTCATTTGTCTCAGTTAAGACTGAAAGGTGGTTTCAGGGAACTAAAAAAAATCTAACTTTTAAAATATTTCCAAACTCAAATCCTCCTCAAAAAAAAAAAAAAAAACCAACAAAAGAAACCCAAACCAAAACACCAAAACCAACTTGTGCCAAATAAAACACAACAGTCAGCTGTGGCAAGGACAATCTAGCAGAGAGCAAAAACATTGGAAATATTGGAAGTATTTTTGGAAGCAGATGAGATTGTGTCTTACTAGAAAGTCATTAAAGTAACTGTCAAAAAACAAGAGTCTAAAAATAGGGATGATACCCATGTTGGACTACATTAGAAAAAAAGAATCAATCTTCCTCTCCATTACTTTAGTTTTAGTTGTAGATGTGAAAGATCCAGGAATGAGAATAGAAATAGGTTTTTTTAAGCCTCCTACCTCATTATTTGGGTCTTGAATGACCTTATAAAGAGCTGGTACCAGTGGTTTTTTTCGGTGCAATGTAGCTGCATAGCTGGAAATTTGGGATTCAGGTAATGCCTAAAGAAAAAAAAAAAAAAAAAAAAAAAGATTACCCTGACAAATAAATGCTTCCAAGTATTCAAGATCTCCACAAAATAATGAAGTCTCTTCTCAACATCAAAGAAAAGTCCTGAAGTTCAGTACATTTTCAGACTTGTAACCTAACTGTTGAGTACAAGTCCTTCTCCATACAAAGAGCATTGGGGAGCATTTCATCACTTTCAGGGTTATATCCAAAAGCACTTCAGATTCGTAAGTCATTTGCTCTAGTTTGATATGAGGACTCTCTTTTCTTGATAGCCTGTATTTAACAGGCTCTTTTTGAAGACTTTATCAAATCAACTCAACTCATTTAAGAGGTGTGGAGAGTATAGAATGAGCACGGACAGCCTCGAGTCTTCCCCAAGCAACCAAGCTTGTGGATTTTGCATCTTTGGAACTTAAACTTTCCAATGACAGCACATAAAGACTTTCTATCATCAATGATGTGAGGAACTACTAAATCTTAATTTAAATAACAGACTAATCTCTTATCAGTCCTGAAATCCTTTTTCTTGTTTATACATTATGCTGCATTTCACTCAGCATAATCATCAACATGTAAAATAGCTTAAAAATACTTCAGATTCTTCATGACAAAACAATTTTATGCAGACCATAGTGGGGGAAAGTCAAATAGTTTTTTTTGATGTTTTATTGAAGTTGAAATAAACATATACTAATTATTTTTAAATATAAAAGTTCCTCAATTGGAAATCTGGGCAGTGTTATCCAGCTGTTACTTGAATTATATCAGCTTGACTTACACAAAATATACATTTAAAAGGCAACATTGCTATTGCAGTATTCTGCTCTACAATAATAAACAATAAAAGCAAAATACTATTAGAACTATGCATTATGTATTATGTACCAGCCAACTCAATTACAGACATTTGCATACTTTATGTACTTATAAAAAAATTGAAAGATCAAGCAATAGATATTGAAAATGTTATTTATTTGGTATTAAAAAACCCCACTACTATGTTTGGTGGCACTAAGCCAAAGATTTAGATATCATTCATCATCTCAGTTCACCTTGAATTCTGACAGCCATTCTTCCACAACACCTCGTTCTGATCCCAGCATTTTCTTACTTCTTTTGCTTCTCTCTTACCTTTAGAGGAAAAGAAATGAATATTACTAAATATTAGTAATGGTAAGCAAATTTTGGTTTTTACAATCCTACTCATTGAAAAGCTGTTAATATCTTTCTAATAGAATTTATTATATAAAACAATTAAAAGTTGCATTTTGGACCATCAGTCCCATTATTTAAGCGTAATTTAACTGTTTGCTTAGTCTAAAATGCTCTGCATGAATGGGGAAGGAAGGAAAAGAAGGATTCAGTGCTTCAGGCCAGTTTTAAGTGTCTTGAAAATTATTTAGGTTCAACAAAAAAATTACATGTTTGACATACAAGTTACATCATGGAAGTCGTTTGATAAATGACCTTTTAATAGCCAGACTACATGACTGGAATCACCAACTCTGTTCTTAGAACTTACTTGTTTTGAGTTCTGAAAGGTTTGTACTGAAGAACAATCAGTAACTGTTAAACAAAAAGTCGAGTAAAATAAGAGAAAAGGCTTTCCAACACATTTCTTGAGTTAATGTATCATTTTTTCAATGGCCCTTGGCAGGAAGTCATTAGGAGGATACCAACTCTCTTGGGGGTAAGGAACTACTTCAGATTTCTAAAGTATTTTTAAACGTCCTAAAGTACAACAAATTCAGAAACAACATTAATTTAAATTTGAGTAACATCTGAGTGATATATTTGAGCAGAAACACTGAAAAATAATTCTGTGAAATAAGTAATGAGAACAACTATTGAGATCTCTGCAAACAAAAGTTTACAAAGACATCCTTTTTGATATAGGGAAACAGATACCATGTCAGAGTGAGCCATGCATAGATTTAATTTAAAACATCATAGTGTATGCTACACAAGAAGATGAGTTCTATTTTACTCTGTCTAGAAAAAAGCCCACAGCATTCAACTTTACCTCTTTTAAGAAGTCAGTTTTCTAAAGGAGGAAGAGGAGAAGGAATGCAGAAATTTTTCAACCTGGGATGCATTTGTCAAGCCTTCAAATACTGCCCCGTTTTCTAAAAGATAAAAAAAAGGTAGGGTGATCACAAAATCAAGAAAAAGTATAGTAAACTAAAGCAAGAATTAATGTAAACTTTTTTTGGCCTTGCAAATTGAAGTTTGCCAAATCCTCCAAAGTCCAGGTGAATCTTTCTGCAATAAAGCAACTTGCCATTGAAAAAAAAAGGTTCAGTGTTTTAGCAGGAGGAAGGGATGAAAAAAAGGCTTTTGTCACTCCTACAGAAAATCCTTCCATATTAGTGGTGCAGAGTACCACAGTCACAGAACTTACAAAAAACAGCATAAGAGGAAAGAAGAGTAATAAATTTATAAAATGTGAACTGAATTCATACCCTGACTTTGAAGAACATGTAATTCTTAAATAAATTAAAGACTCTCCCATACTATAAATTCTTTAGTACATATTTCTTACAGAGACAAAATTTCAGTGTCATTATGAAAATCACATATTAGACTAAAGTTCACCTTTTGCTGAAGAATCCCTTCAAAGTGAGCATGAGGCAAACAACACCCAAAAGAACCAACTCTAAGTATATTAATGGTTTTGTCATGCATTGAGCTTCAAGCAAGCCTTATTTGGGAACTTCTTTACCAGTCTAAATCAGCTTGAGAACCTCAGCTGCTGCATCAAATAGTTCACATCTACTCTGGCTATAGTCACTGCTGGTTCAGTTTTAGGGCAAATCATCTCTCTCTCTCAAATTATCTGCTGGGATATTTTTAAGGCCTTGTAGACAGAAGGAAGCCAGGCAGCTGATGGACTCCCAGCACAATCTGCACAGAGCACTGGTGAAAAGCAGGGTGAGCCCCCATCTCACTGCCCCATCCCACCCCATGCCCTGGGCACACTTGGACACTGCTCAGAGCACAGCAGCTGTGGGGCTGGCTCAGCCTCACACAGATGGCTCTTGGGATTTTCAAATGGCCATCTGGACAGCACACCTCATGCTTACACTCACTCCCTGGTTTGCTGTACCTTCAGGGGGAAAAATATAAATATATTTTATATATAAATACATCAAACACTGTGTGGGTGTGTCCCTACAGTAAATTGGTTCAATACATTAAGCTCTGTGCATATATATTCAAGGTTGAAGTACCCTGAACCAAGAGTATTGAATTTCATTTCCAGAGTGTTCACATCTCCCCCAAAGCAAACAAAGTACAGGGAGTATAAGAGGTTTCTCATGTTTACTTAAAAAAAATACTATATTTTTTCTACTATGATTCAAAGGTTCTTATAATATATAGCAACCATAATAACTAATCAAAGTTTAGTTATTAGTAACAGTAATAATAAAACATACTAAAATATTTTTACATATGGTCTGATGAAGATTTCTTAAATGCTGAACAAGTAAGCAAGTTTGAAGTCATACTAGAACATGGAACAGGAAAAGTTATAGTTAGGAATGCAGTCACTCAATGTTAAAATCAGATACAAAAAGTCAATTAGCAAAAAATTTCCCCATAAAAGCACCTGAAATGCTAGTTTAAATTTTTTCTCCTAAACTTACTCATTTGGTATAAACTAGCCAACTATGACACACAAGGCTGTTAAATTAGACCTGGAATCTTTTTATCTTTAGCCATAATACTCTGTTCTGAAGGAAGTCACAGTCTTGCACTGTGCATCTGTCAATTGAAGTGAAGATGTAAACAGAATTTTACCAAGTCAGAGCACTCTCCTAGAGTGTGGTATGCACACCAATCATGGAATCACAGAATCATCTTCATTGAAAAAGATGTTTAAGACCATGGAGTCCAACCATTAACAGAGCATGTCAATTCCATCAATATACATCCTCAGTGCCACATCTACATGGGTTTTTAAACCCTTCCAGGGATGGTGAATTCACCATTCTCAATGCTTTTGCCTTTGAAAATATAAAAGTCTGGAAAAAAAGTTTATTCAAACAATATACTAGCAGATTAAGGAAAGTTAAAGCTCAGATAACTCCCCAAGAATTTTTGAATACAGTAAAAGAAATAAAAAAGGGTTTCATCAACTCTGCTCATCAGAGAGCTTGTTTTTCACTTATATTTAGAAGAAAGAAATTAGAGAAAGAAATTATATTTAGAAGAAATACTGAGTACATTATTATTTACTAGTCTCCATTTAAACCACTAAACAAGATCAATCTGCAACAGCAAATTATTACCCAAATAATCTCAGCCAGTACCACTTGCTACACTATCAACTATAAGAGAGGATTAGAAAGAAAAATATAATGTCACCAATTAGATATTCATAACTGATGATATTTAAGGAGATGTGATTATGCAAGTATGCAGAGTGTTTTTTGTTGGTGGTTCGTATTTTATTCAGGATTTTTTCTTTGTATGTTTGTTTTAAAGAGGCCAGTAGTTTATACTGGTCTAAAGATACATGAGAGAGATTACATTACAGGATATGCACTTCAAAATGAGTCCAGTTTTGGTCATTATACACTAAATGGCATGATGCATATAACATAATTTTAGTCCTAGTTGCACAATGAATGAAAATGTAATGTATTTTTACCTTAAAGACTATGAAAAGAATAATTTGCAGTTAAAACCTGAGTTGTGTCAGCCAAAAGAATACAACTTCATGCTACATGATTTCTTCACTGTGCCACTTGTGTAAGGGAACATTATGGATTGACAGGTCTAAAAACAGAAAACTCCATTATCAATTATAGCTTTTTTTTCCAAAGCTATGTAAACACTCATCATATCTATAATTCATTACTAAGCGTGCAAAGAAACGTATTTGAAGAAAGACTTTTCCATGCTGCCTCTTTAAAAAAAGCAGCATGGAAAGCATCAAGAATGCATCCTTACTGTGAACTAAACATACATTCAGTTTCTTTGATCCCAGAAAGCTCATAGCTCTGTAAGAAGAGCAGCTGTGTTAAACATGATTAACACCCTGGAAAGCAGAGTAGATAGAAGACAATACAAGATGAGGTGGTCAGAAGCACACAGGAAAAAAGCTTCCCCACCACACACCCACACTAACGAGACTGGGAAACTCTGGAGGAAGAAAACCAGGCAGCATGCTGATAAGTGCAGATAACAAAAGCACAATCTGAACTTCTTGTGAGGAGCTATTCCTGAATGCAGAGGTGTAAAAGACTAAATGGAAAAAGACTAGGTAATACATTTGATGATGGAACGAAAGCATCTGTTCAGGAATGCATCAGCAGCCTGAAAATAAATCAAGATGCTTGATTACACAAAGTCATTTAAAGTAAATCTGAAAACACGAAAGTAGAATGTACAAAACTGGTAATATAATTTTATTTTAAATACTGGGCTACATTTGATGCAAACAACCTAAAAAGAAGTATGTGTAAGGCACAATAATGTTTAAGAAGCAGTTGAAGAACAAGGATTTGAAAAATAACTTCTAACCTGGATACAGGAATTTTTTAAAAACAGAGGAATAAAGAACTCCTTGTCTTAGAAGCACATGGAATCAAGTGGTTGAGAAGGTAGCATGGACTTGTTCTTTTAACAGAGTAATAAAAAACAAAGTGTTTGAATGCACCAAGATAGAAATCTTAAACTGTTAACAGTGTACTGTTTCTCACACTGTAGGATACCATAAAATATCATGGGGACACTAAGAAGCTATTACAGATAAATATTGCAACACCTGTTTTACATACTCACTTCTGTTGTAGAACAAGGAGAGTAAATAAAACAACAATAGTGTAGACTAGCACTTCATTGGTACGCTTTACAAAAAACCTCTCTTAAAAACAACTCTTTGCTTAACCACTCAGTATATAGGTGTATCCAGCTACTCTAAAATTATATACCAGAAGATATTAAATAGCCACAGCATGGTCTGTTTCCACACTAGAAAAGGGTCTGACACTTATGCTAATCTAATCCCAGGAAAAAATAAAACCAGCCTTGGAAATGTTCCATTTTGGTGGATGACTTCTTGTACTTATTCAAAAGTACATGTATTTTTAATATACATCTCTTATGACAAATACAGTACAAAATACCATTGTGATCTCCCTGTATCCATATACATAAACATATTATTCTACCAGAATCCTATTCTGTAGACACTTACATTAACTGTCATTTTGGTAAGAACATAAAATAATAAATTTAAAACTATTATCCTCAACAAATCAGATCTACAATGACAACTTGCCATTAGAAACAGGGTCAAACTTCTGCCAGAATTCTCTTGGCCATACAGCTCCACAGAACAGACAAACAAGGTAAAAACTGACAAAGACAGAAAGAAACAAAATCACCTCCAGGTTATTAATTTATTATTGTCAGCTCATGCCTTCTGCTTAATAGAAAGAGCACTCTTCCAACTCTAGTTTTTAGGTAATTTAATTGCAAGCTTCAGCAGACAGGCAGGCATTCCAACTTTAAAATATAAATGCTGATGTATTCTGTATGTGGGATTTAGGTTGCCAGCCTTATTAGACAAGCCTTAGTCATGCAAAACAACTTGGATAAGACATTTCTTCCCTGCCCACTCTGACTCACTAGTAATAATCAGGCTAAAAAGCTTTCGTTTTGGATATCAGCAACAAAGAAAGTTATGTGAAAACAATGGGAGAAAGCCTTACCACAGAGAAGTCAAAGATGATTGATAATAGTCTTGTAAACTTTCATGATACCATACTTGCACAGTAAGATCCATTTCTTATCAAAAATGTCACATCAATTTCAGCAGCTGCCAAAAAAAGGGGTAAAGAAAAGGTACAGCCCATCTGTTCCAAAAAGCTTCCTCTAAGTCTTTTTAAGCTCTAAATTATCTTCTGTGCCTTTTCAAGCACCACCAAGCTCTGTTGCCAACCTTCTTTCTGCCATTCGTACAATGAACCTGTGCTTTACAGATACAAAATGGCTGAAGACAAACTATTAGGGCAGTGGGAATGAAAATACAACACTGAAAACAGACACCATGTAACAGTTTAAAAAACTACTTTAAGGCTGATGTTTTCATAGTATTGCACAGAGTAGTTGTAGAGAGCTACAGAAATCAGGTGACTCTACAGAGAAAAATTTAAGTGCCATTTGCTTCACAGACACAGATAAGCAGAACCTGAGTTAAACACAATTGTACACTCATAGTTAAATCCCTTTCCTAGGAGTCCATGCAACAAATAAAGGCACAAAAGAGTAGAGATGATCGAGAATGTGGAACAAGAAACTTATCTTCTGCAAAGAAAAAACTCCTCTACATTACTTACAGGATTTTGGAAACAATAAAGACATCATCCTGCAGCCTTCACATAAAATAATAATAATAATAACAATAATAATAATAAACCACAAAACACATATTAATTATTCTATTCTAAGGACCTGACGCACTCAAATATATATACACACACACACACGTAGGTTAGCCACAGAAATGTTACCTTATTCTCTCAGCACCAGTTTCCTTAGAAACAACTTCACGTAGTCATCCTACACTAATCCTAAAACATTCTCTTGTCAGGATCCTGGTGATAACCCATCCCACGCCAGACAATACAGGTTTGTCCTCCCTTTGCATTAGTTCATATGCAATAACTCTTCCTGTGCTAGTTTGTCTGCATTAACTTCTTTACTTACCCATGCAAATTACTTTCCGTGTAACCCTACCTCTCCCAAACACCTTCTCATTCATGGTTCTGGTTCATGAAGTAAACTAAATCTAGATAAGTAAAGATACAAAATGCACAGTAAAAGAAGGAGCCTAAAAAAAAAAAAGCCTCAGCAAACTAACACTTGCAAAATCACAGTGAAGGTGGTCTTTTTAAGGCACTCAGTGCCAAATACTAAAAATGAACAGACACAGGCTAAGAGAAATTGTGAAACAGAATTTCTGTGGGAACAAAACCAAAACAAAATTCAAAACCAAATCAAAACAAATCAACAAAAAGACACACCACCAAAACCCCCCCAGTAAGCACTTTGGAAAAAGACTGCAAGCATTATGCTAAGATCACTATCTGGTCTGTGATCAGGAAATAAATTCATGCACAAACGTTCTAGAAATACCAGCTGAAGATTCTAAGCAGCTTCCCACTTTTGAGCTGTAAAATCATCACTTGAGAGAAATAAATGCCTGTTATAATATAAAAATATCCATCAAAAATTTGAAGTCAATTCCAGACCAATATCTAAATCCCAATATCAGTATATATTTCTCACTGCAGTATTCCCTGCCAACTGTAATTCACACAAAATGGAATTTAGGTTACATATTCATTAATTAATTTACCTAACCTCCTTTCTTCTACCCTGTTCTCAGAGCGATCTAACCCAGAGGATCCTCTGCTGAAAGTAATGAAATCCCTTATTCTAATCTTTCCAACTTCCAGATGGTAAAGCCTCCACCTCCGGGAAGAGGAGTGTAAATAGATTAAGCTGAAGTGACAAATTTCCCCCCATCCACACACTTACTTACACATTCACAAAATCTCAAATGAGTGGAATCTCCAAATTTATCTGAATTTACCTCAATTATAGCTAAAATTATGTCATCCTGCTGACTTGAAAAAAAATGATGCAGTATGAATACAAAGTTCCAAAATAAACTTTCAAATGGCAGAGTTAAAATAAAGATACTTAAGAATTAAGACATAATGTTTTATTGCACTATGCCATGAATTTCATATGTGACTCAGATGCTTCATTCACATTTAAGATGTACAGTTTTCCAGGATAAAATTAATTCTGATTGATATGCTGGTCTCACTTTTCTAATACAAGTTCCCAGACTTTAAAAAGCGAACTGAACAACAAATGTAGTTAAATGAAGCATCACTGATCACACCACTACTCATCAAGATGACAATTTCAGAACAGCCCAGATCTCTTCTGCTTGACCTAATGGAATATATGAGCAAGTTGAATCTACAGACACTTACAAGTAGGACTTAAGTCACATACAGAGGGTGCTCACTATTCAGAGGTAAAGCAGAGTAGCATCAAGAATTCTGAAATCTAAGATCTGCTTCAACTTTCACAGTTAAAACTGTAAGTGCCTTTATCACTTCCAACTGTCACTGCAGAGGAAACAACTTGTCTTCTTCATGGCATGCATCACAGCATTATTTCAGTGTCAGTCATTTTCAGTCTCACTCTAGTTTTCTGAATGTTAGAGAGGAGTTTTAAAAACTGCAAAGAACAATCTCACAAAACAGAGAGAAAACCAGTGTTAATTTTATATTGAGATTAGACAGACTGCACAAGTCAGCATTTCCACACAGAAGAAATAAAACATGTTCCTGACCATGTTAATTCTATATAGCATGATTCATTAAGAGCTGTGTGAACATCAGTGACCAATATATTTGACCCAAGGGATTAAGATGATTGTGCTACAAATTTGATGCTTATGACCAACCCTACTACTAACCTCACTAGGATTCCTCCAGAGCAGGAAACTACATGGCCTTTGTTGAACTCTCCTTCACAGAAAACAGACAAAGAAACAGTGTCTCTAAAGAAAGTGTAACCTCACCTTATTAACAGAGCTCATGAAACTCTGAAACTCAGCTTACTATAATTGGCACTCTGTGGCCTATTACTTGGAAGTATATGCTGCTTCTCAGTGAAATACCTGTGTGAGAATTAAAACAGTAGTAAATGTAAATTAGTGTAACAACTACACCAGGTACCCCCTTTGTCTTGGTGTGAGTTTAATAATTAATCCTCACTGCTGAATAGTTAAACATAAAGCATATTGTTTACAACCATTATTCCTCTACTGTTAAACCAACATTACAACAGAATACAAACCGACCAGTCCTAAGAAAGGACTAATGAATATTTTAGTGTGAAATGATTCATTTTTCATGTATTTTTAAAATAGTGAGGACACTAAGTTACCAACATGACTTGGGGAAGTTGTTTGGATGCTTTTTAATCTGAAACTTAAACTATTTTTTTAGGGCAAAAAAACTTCATACATAGTATCTTTAGGAACATAATACAAACACTGCAGAAACAATTTAAATCGACCCAATCTTTCATGCACCATGTTAGGCAAGATTTTCTACAATGTTTTTCATTTATCTAAGCTAAAGACCAGGATAAAAAATAAAGAAAAAACCCACAACAAACAACAAAACAAAACAGACACAAAAAGAAAACAGCCTTCCACAGGTGGTTGCTGACTCCAGTTGAAATACACAGCCTTTTTTCCTCCCCCCAACACCACAGAAACAAGAGCAAGATCTTAAATGTACGATACTATTTTCTATTTATTGCCTGAACAAAATTTAAAGTTTTTGCCAAATATTGTCCCCATATATATTCAGAAAATGTTAGGCTTTCAAGATCATGGAAAGTTACAGATCTAACAGGGAGCATTGAAAATCCATGCAGCAAGCTTCACAGGTATGCTTCCCCAAGCTTTTTTGTGTGGACAGGGGAATGGAATTTATATAGAGATGGTTAACTTTACAGTGTTCTAGGTTTTCAAACATATTTTATTGCATTGAAAAAAACCTCACTGAGGACTCAATGTTCCAATCTTCAGCCATTTATACATAACCTCATCCATACACAGAGATACTCTGAGTTTTTGTTTGTAATACTGAATAGTTCTCCCGCTTAAAAAAACACAAACTTCAAAAGCAGTTGGTAAACAGTGCTTTTCCTTTCCTCAAGTTTCTGGAACAAATTTACCCTTGGAAAAAGACCAGAAATGGCCTTACATGCAAACTTGTTAGGAGTTACACTACTGCTTTCTGCAACATTAATCTTCTTTGAGAAATTCCATGTATGACATCCACTTCAGATGGAAATACACCCACACGAACTATACTAAACATAAATAGTTTCTCTAATCTTTTACAGGTACTGCCCATCTGGGTAACATTTATGATGTTTCACTTTTTTGTTAGTTATACTGGCAAAGAGCAAATTCAGTTCATTCTCTTCAAACACCTAATCAAAAATTTTTAATCAAAGCTTGAGCTTAATTAAAAGCCTGCTCTGTTTCCCTATGCAATTGTTCTGATAGGGATCAGCAGCATTTACCAAAGTTCAAGCAGCAGGCACCTGAAATTGCTAGGTTATCCATTTTTGGTGTAAGTAATATACTCATTTTTCATACAGCATGCTCCAAAAAACTCAGTCATTCAAGGGCAACTTATATAGAAGGTTTAGAAATACTGAGGTCATTGGAATGCACAGTGGACCTGCAGAGAGAATGTAGAGTAACTTCTCAAAAAGTAGGGCTGATCAGGTATAAAGACAAAAAAAGAAAAAAAAAACCCGAAGAAAAACCCCACACCCCCAGGAACAAGCCAAAACCAACACACAGTCCACATGTGACTCCTTCAGCACATGAAAAACTGTTCTGTACAAAATACAAACCCAGACCTAACAACCTGTACTTGCAATTATGTTCAGATTTGCAAGTTAAGATGATTACACTATAATTCTTTCTTCTCAGTGAGCAGCAAGGGTTTCATACTCAGGGGTAAAATCCTCACCCTTTTTGCTTTATCTGCCAGCTATCCAACTGGCACTTTGAAAAGATTTTTATAACATATTTTAGCGATTTTATTCCCTAATCAGTTCTATCTGTTTCACTTAAACTATTAAAACCAAGAAGATGGCAGCTTCATACATTCCCCTGCAATAAAAAAGGAAATGCTAATAAAAACCTTCTCCACTTTCCATGGATGCAACGCATGTGCATAAAAATGCAGCATTTACTTATAGCAACCTTACATATTTCAGGAAGCTCTAAAGTCTGCATTCAGAAGACAAAGAGATAATCATGGCAATCTGTTCAAAGTCAGCACACATTACTAAAGCAGAATGCCCCAGCAGTTCATAGAAATAGCAATAAAATAACTACTACTAGAATTCTGCATAAAGCCAAGAAAAGCTTGCATCCTTACCCTGTAGGAGAGATTTTGTCTTTCAAAAGCTACCCATTGGATTATTAATCTGAAATACATCAAAACTTGATGGAGCTGACAACAGTGATTAAGGTTTCCTAATTAGCACTGTAATATCCATTTAAGATTTGTTCCCTCCTCTCTCTCACAAGACCAAAAATTTATTATCAAAATAAGCCATCAAATACAGTAGTTTGCAATCATGGGAGTACCATCAGCAGAGAAGGGCAATGGACCATCACACCCACACACATCTCCACCAGCCAAGTGTGATAAGGTTTCTGCAATATGTTTCAGTAAAATGACAAGAAGCTGTGCTGAAGCAGCTCTTTCCTAGCAGCTGACAAAAAATAAAAACTAAAAAAAAGGCATAGCACTCTCACTTCCCCACTGACCAACAATGTTTAAGTTTTCTGCACTTATTAGACAAAATTAATATCTACAGGCACTGTACTTCAATTTTCTTGAGCTTTCTTCAAGTTTTCATATGTTGAACCTACCCAGTTTTCTGTTTCTAGCACACACCAGAACCTGCAAGTCTAAGAAAAAGGGCACAGAGGCAATAACAAAACTAACATTCAAATATTTAGCAAATTTTAAGTTGCCAAATAAAGGGGGGAGTGGAGGGGTGGCACAAAACACCCTGTGACAATCAGCACAATACTCAATTACACAATTTCAGCAGCATCAATGCCAATTAGTATTGGCTACTGACCTCTAATCTGATCTGGAATCCATCCACAATCTTAACCTGATTAGGACTTTGTGCACAACACACGTGAAATCCCACTGTTGCACATTTATTTTTCTGCCTTAGCATCCTTAATTTTACTCAGTTTAAACACTGAAGAAGCTAGGGGAAAAAATTAAAGTTAACATACAAGTGTTATTATGGAATTTACTAGAGCATCTTCAATCATTTCCCTAAAATTGTCAGAGCTTAATTTTGGGCTGATTTGGCAAGTTAAAAACTAGATATATAGGGCTAACATTTTAATTTAAATGAAGAAGTAAAATGAGTGAAGTTTTAGTTATACCATGTAAACTGTAACATTAACTGTGAAAAACCATATAAAACCTGTAGCTAACTGAAGGGATTTAACCTATAGAGTGGAAAAAGCAAAGCACTCTCTTTCAGAGTTTAATGCCATGATTCCTGGAACACAGGGTATGTGTGGAACACAGCTGCCATTTGAATGACTTAAACACCCAGAAGCCTCAGTAACATTTTTCTATGGCTGAGGAGACAAGCGCAACACAGTCTGAAATTGCAACATCCACAAAGTTTCATTTCTGCAAGGACTGATTGCAGGAGTACTTTCACCACTGATGGAGAAAAGGTGCATATTCTGAAGGCAGCAACATGACCATGCATAGTCCAAGTCCACTCAATGCCCGTGCAAGCCAAAGGGCATCTCAGCTATTTCTGCAATTGGTCCTTTAGAGACACATTGACAACAAGCCAATCCTAAACTGTAATTTTTTATTTGCTGTCTCAACTTCGAACACAAATTGTAGCAAGGAGAAAATCCTGTTCCCTCCTTCTCCCACCAGAAAACAAAAACAAGCTAGGAAGTTTTCTTATTCAACAGATACACAGAGTCCTCTCAAACTCCTGTGGTGTTTACACTAACACGGGTGAAGGCAAAGCTGAAGACTCAGAACACATGAAACAACTCTTGGCAGATGCACAGATCTAAGCAAACAAAAGGCAGTAGCCTGCTCCCAGCCTTCCTGTTCAATGGAAACATGCAGTGCATGTGCCACCTGTGATTTTAAGGAAAGGTTGCTGCCATATTCATGTCTATGAATATAAACAGTGCAGATAAGCAGTTTATGAATGCTTAGCTTAAATCCATGGAGTATTTTAGGTATTTCTTTTCTAGTTGCATTCAACTTGCCCTCCAGTCCAAGACTCTTATCTCTATTTGTATATCCACAGGTAACACAGAACTGTTTCAGAGATTTTCAAGAAGCTCTGGCCTCTCTGACATGACAAGATTTGCACTGCAATTTGCTGCAGTCCACCAACATGAAGGAAGCTATCAGAATGGCCCATATGAAGTCTAATTAGCATCTCTCTTCCCAAGAAATTGCCACAAATATGATTTAGTCAATTTCAGAAGCTTAAGGACACTACTATTTGAAATTATTGCACAGATTCAACAGTGGAGATCATCGGGTATGGTGGTTTGCCAATTACATAACTACCAAACAGAACAAATACATAATTAACAATCTAGAAGCAGCCTTGGGAGCTCAGCAATTTTGTCCAAGTCCTGTTTTATGCTAAGAACAAGAATCAAGCACCTTAAAAAAACTCAAACCCACAGGCATAAGGACCTAGTAAGTTTTCCATTTCACATTTAAACTCCCCTTGCTTTCCCCTCTGTGTCCATATTTAGTTTATGACTCTGTGCTGTTTCGGCTCAACAAAACACACACACACACAAAAAAGTAATGGAAAGTTCTCCACTGCTACACAAAAAATATGAGCTTCTGCTGGGATAAATCCTCTGTGAGCATGCCTTACATTTCTATGTAAAAGGGCACATTACTATCATTTCAACTCCTCAATCACTTCTTGTGTAAGTTCTCGACAGTAAATGGACTTTAACCAATCATCTGTCCATCTCACTGCTGCAGATACTAAAGAGCAGTACAACACCCATTCTATGCAGGCAGCTTTCTTTAATTATCATTTTTAACTGGATGTGTGCTTCCAACCCTAAGGCTAACCACAGTGATATGCTGAAGCATCAAGTATCCTTTCAGAAAGGTGTACCTCTAACCCAGAGTAATAAATAGATAAATAAATAAAATAAAACTCAAAGCTGAGCATTTAGATTTCTGTTCTTTGCCCTACTCTGATGGCATGTACCAGGGTACTTGATAAATTGCTAACTCCACCTCCTTGTAACTAAGTTTACATAAAAGCCTCCTACTGTATGAAACATGTCTTGTCTAAAAGGTTATTGACCCTCATGTTCAGGCATCACAATGCTAACTGGGATGGTGGAATCACCACTGTAGCTTATACATGGGGCACAGCGGTCTTAAGACACCACATCTTCACAAAGCTCATGTTTTTAAAATTAATTAAAATTCTAGCTAATTTTTCACATGCAGCAAATACAATATTCAAATTTAGAGATACAAGCTAACTTGAGCTATTTTTACAACAAAATCTGCTACACTTATGCCTGTGTGTCTCCAAGACCTTGTGCTTAAGATATTTAGGAAAATCGAGTAACTACTATGGACTTCTTCGTAGCCTTTTCTAAATCAATTTCCCTACCTTGTAGCCCTGTTCCCAATCAGAACAGAGGCAGGCATGCAGAGGGGCTGCTCTCCAGCCTCTCCTTAAGCTCAAGATATCCTCAAACCTAAAGGAAACAGAAAACACAAAACAGAAAATAAGAAGAGGAGATGTAAAGAAGAAACAGACTCCAGAACTCTCAGAAACAACTAAATTATTTGAATCAAAAAGAAAATTAAGACAGGAAGGAAAAAACTCAAGCAAATTTTACACATATTTCAGCTCATTATCTTTCAATCAAATATCTTTTCAGCTGAATGGCCATGAAAAATAAGATTATTCTTTTAAGTTTTGTCACTGTCTTTCCAGATAGATGCCAAATAATTCTCCCAGCTCACACATGGGTCAAGGCAAGGCAGAAGAGGAGAAGACGACCCTAAATAAAATCACAATTTAAAATGTATAAACTACTAAATATAGGGAATGGAAACAAAAATCTATTCCAAACATATCAATTTTACTCCGTATGAATCAGCAAACTAAAGTCATGCAGTCAGCACAAATGTCCATGTCACACATTTCAGTTAAGCAGAATCCAGAGGAACAGCAACGTGGAACTATTTAAAGAACTCACAAACCATATACAACACAGACACCACTAAAGGAGATCTCAAAAAAACCCTGTAGAAAACAGCATTAAATAAGTCAAGAAACACTTCTCACAATTATTCTGTTCAGAAATGAAAATAACTGACTGAAGTAGCAGTCAAACCGTACTACTTGTGACTGTGTCTGCTCAGATAAATTTTCCCTGAAAGGGATTTCTTTAATGACTGTTACTACAGCACAGATGTCCTTCAAGAAGACTCAGCCAGGGAAGCCTCCACCTTCACTTCCTGATACCATCCATATCTTAATACATGTAAACAAGCATCGAGAAAAGGCATGGAATCAAAAATTCTTTTCCAGCCCAGACAAGTTTTTGAGTGAACACATGACCCCGATTTCAAATATTCTCAACTCATATTAAACTTCTTGGTAAAGAACCAAACAGGTCTGCCTCACCTCATACAGAACATAGAGAGTATCACATGAAGTTCTCAGGTAACAGGCTCACAACAGAACAGAGGAATGAATGACTTATTGACACCACACATGAAGTGCAGCTCTTACTGACAGAAAACATGGTAGCTGCAAAATTTTTAGAAGTATATCCATGAAACAAAAATCCATACAACACATCATCCCCACTGAGACTGGGAGAGCTGACCTAAGGGGTAACCTTATATTCTAGAAAAGAGTGTAAGAATAAAGCAACTGCTGTCAAATGAGCACCTGCTCAGCTCTGGCAGACAAGCAGAACTCAGAACAATGATCCTTTAACACTGCAGGGTCTCAGCTTAAGGCTTCAAGTGGGAATAACAGATCAGACCAGTGTGGCTGTTCCTGTCAAGAAAGGTCTTTGCATTGCCTCAAAAAAAAACAAACCAAAAAAACCACACACCAGCAAGCAAACACCACAAACAGAAAGAAAATAACACTACTGCTCCAGCCCATCATTTCTCTAAAATAGAGGTGTAACAGTGATTATGACACTGTCCATAAAATATTTAGCTCTCTAATGATGCCTGAGAAGATAATTTCTTTCTCCACCATTCACAGCTTATTTTTTAAAGCATTCAAAGAAACCAAGGTGAACTAAAGAAAGATCTTTTCCATCCTTATTGCAATTAAAGCATCATTAAGCATTTTATTCAAATGACAAGAGGCTTCCAATGACATAACTGACTCCTAATAGAACACCACAGTAAGCAACATGCAATTTCAGGGGGAAAAAAGATGCAATATTTAACTAGTTCAAATATATATTCTGATATTGAAGGGAAAAAAACCAAAACAACAACCCCACAAGCTTTTCTTGTCATCTCAAAACTGAAAACACTTCAAGTCAGTGTCAGTCACGCAGCTCTCTACTCCAGAAAACTATAATGAAGAGCACAGCACTAAACATGGTCCAGTGCTAGAGAGAATATTGGATGCACAGGCAGAGAAGAGTGGTTCCTATAATGTATCTCACAATCTGTTAACCCAGAATGCACAGCAACACAAAGTGCTGGAAACATGGACTTTTGAAAGCTATCCAAGAAACCCTGCAGCCTTCCTCTAGCTTAACAACACAAGCAGGAATCCCAGCAAATCATAACTAGCATGGCAGCATACATGCTAACATAGCTTTAGCCTGGAACACCTAATCTTTGCAGTAATTATCACCACTATGAATTAATTTATTAAAAAAAATTAAAAAGAAAACCAAAAACCAACTGAATAAATCACAAAAAGTACTGATTATTTGTACACAGTTTCAATGACCTTTCCTTCCTAGAGGACATTCAGTTCTTTGTTGGGGATTTTTTTACACGATACAAAAATTTATTTTATGTTATTTCCTTGTGCATATTATTGACTTCTCTAGACTGACACTGTAATTATGGGGAATCTTCCTTCTCAAAACACATTGTAGCAACACTTGTAGGCCCCTTGAAATTATGCAGACTCACTTACTGGAAGATACAGCATCAAAGAGCTTAATAGATTGCCAAAATATCACATCCCTCATATTTGCAGTCTTATTTTTAAAAGAATATGGTCCATACTGAAAGAAAAGGAAATAGAAAAAGCAAAACATGGTGGAGCAGATAAACTGACTGCACTAAGCTTTTCTTAACAGGAGTTTTTATGTACTTGGAGGGTGAAGGGGAAGGTAAAAACAGCTACTCCAAACCTTGTTAAACCCTGAAAGCAATGGTGTGCCTGAAGACAAATCCTGGCAAGTGCACTCCTCTGCTACAGTTCTGTTCATGCACAACAGATCACACTAATCCAGTGTGCTCTGTGATCAGAACTGAACATCCCTGGTGACAGACTCAGCAATACCAGTATAGTTTTGTGCATAATACTCAAGTCAGGCTTCCAATCACCATGAAGATAACAAAACAAAATAAACAAAAGCAACCCCCCAAAACAAATAATAATTTAAAAAAAAGCACTAAACATAAATAAAACTAGGACTTTTTATCTTTCTCTCAAAGAATAAAGCCAAGGTATCTGGTATCTGACATGCCTGCAGGTGACTGAAAAAAAAAAAAAATCTGAGAAAAATATCCACATTCCTCAACACCAGTGGACTTCGGACACATACACATAAGCTTTCAGGCACAGTAAGAAACAAGAAACACTTTACAAGTCTCTGAAAGAACTGCATTCTCTATTAAGACAGGGATTTAAGCACCTCACAAATAAAAAGCACTCCTACAATTCCATCTCCCCCCCTAACACATTATAGAAAAACAAATGTGTGTCTTTTCACCCTGAGAAAAGACTGCTCTGAATCTTCCAGACTTTATCTCAGAGTAAAAAACATGCAATGCTGAAACCAGACTGAGGCAGTCTGGATTAAACAGATGGCACTCTATTTAGAACAGTTTCACTGTTAATAACATGATAATGGCATTCCTCCTGGAAATCTTCTCATGCGCTTCCAATATCCCTACTAAAAAACCCTGAAACCCAGAAGTAGATTTCCATCAAAATGTATTACAAAAAGGCACTACAATCTATCCCAAAGTTATGTCGGCATCATGATGTACTGTTTATTCTTATGTTAATAAAAGTATCAAAAATTAATATAAAGTTAGCATTTTGCTAAAAAGAAACAGCGTTGTATTATATACAACCAAAGAATAATTTAAGCCTTGATAAGTCATTGACTGTACAGTTGACTTTTACCAGTCTCTTTCCAGATGAAGTAGATAATGTGCTCAAGTTTGAGGAACATAAAAATAATTGTGATTAACCAGACACTACGGCAACTGACACTTCACAGTCACATAGCCACACATGCAAACGCCGAGCTCCCGACACAAGAGCTCGGTGAAACCAAGTCACCAGCTCACTCAAGAGTCAGCTGTCAAAAGAATTCTTCACTTTCACTTACCTTTCAGTGCACTTCCAGGATTTCGGGACGTCGCCCCACTTCTCCTATGGAAACAAACACCAATGTTCTTTTAAAGCGCAACCTATTGCAAACCGAAACTCGGCTCGTGGCGCCAGCCGGGCTCGCTGGGAGCTCCGGTTTCTCCCCCACCTCCTTCCCCGGCCGAAGCGCCCCGAGGGCGGGCAGCGAGCGGGCACTGCCCGGGCCCCGGCACCGCTCCCCGCGGCAGGGCGGGGGGCCGGGGCTTACATAACCGCGGGGAGGGGACAGGGGACCGCTGTCCGAGCGGACAGGGAGCGGGAACGGACACGGGAAAGGAGCAGAGCACCAGCGGCAGGAGAGGGAGCGCGAGCGGCGGGAACGGTTCGCGCCCCCGCACGCACAGACCCTGCGGGGCTCCCGTCCCTGCCCGCACCGCCGGAAGCGACAGACGGCGAAAAGCAGCCCGTGAAGGGTGGGAGATCCTCGTTCCCGGCGCTGGCCCAAGTCCCGCCGCCCCCGGTGCCGGCCGCGCCAGCCCCGCCGCCCCCTCACCCCGCTCTCCGCCTCCGCCGCCAGCTCCAGCCGCCGCCGGCCCCGCACCTCAGCAAGGCGCCCGCCCATTGGGCCACGCCCCCCGCAAGAAGCCGCGCACTGATTGGCCGCTTTCCGCTACGCTTCTCCTTCCCTCCCGGCCCCTCAGCCCAAGCCGGCGGCGCCGCTCCTGGTGCGGGGTCTGCCCCGCTGAGCCGCGGCGGCAGCGCTGCGGGAGGCGGCGGCCCGGGAAGGGGCTGGGGCAGTGGCTCCGCGGCCTCGGTGGCTTCTGTGTCCGCACCAGGCCAGCGGCAAGAGCCGGAACAGAAGCTTCCCGGAACCTGCGTGGCTGGCCCGTGCTTCCTGTGGCGCCGGTCCTCGCCTGCGTTCCGGTTCCGGGTGGCGGCCGCGTCCTGAGCGGGGTCGCGGAGCGGGCAGGTACCGCGGGCGGGGCTGGCACCGGCACCGGCCGCTGCCACCGGGGTGTCCGTGTGCGGCCAGGGCAGGGCAGGCGGCGGGGTGGGAGTGGAGGTGGCTGTCACTCCGGAGTGTGCCCTCGCTGCCCCGCTCCGTCCGACCTCTGGGCAGGCACAGCTTCTGCTGGTTCTGCTGTCGGAGAGCGCCCGGCTGGTCCTGCAGCGCAGCCCGCTGGCCGCGGCGTGTGCGTGACAGGGCATAACCTCCTCTCTTGTAAAAGGTGAATTTTAGTAGGAGAGAGGCCTTGGATTTCTATCGCAGGGTTGGAGCCTGGGGTCTAATTTGGGGGGAGCTTTTCGGGTAATTGACAGCGTTAATGCTGCTCTCCAAGATTTCTCATGCGACGAAATCTCTCTGTTTGCCTTCACGGCCTGGAGTCATCTTCAAGAGTTACAGGCTTTGAAGCTGTGTCCTGCATTCCAGTCAATTTCGAGAAGTTAAGGACAGTGAATCTATTCTTTGCTAACTGATATGTGTTAAAACGGGAAACCTTGGCTCAAAGAAGACTCAGGTGCTTTGTGGAAATGGAGCCTTAAAAGCCATAATTTTCTTCCAGTCCTTCATGATCTCACTGAAAATGTTCAGCTTCACACGTGTTTTTAAAGAAAAACTTAATATTTTTATAGTTCTCCAAGGTGTATGTAAAGAGCATATATTTTTCAGCCTCATCCAGCAACTGGTAAGATGCATCTCCTTGTCCCTGCATCTGTCCTGGCACAGCTATATCTGATTGAACTGGAGGCAGCTGAAAAGGAGATGAGGAGCCAAGTCTGTTTTTCTCAGGTGTTTCTTCAGAGCTTAACCATCACAGCTTTCCCACCCCTAAGTCAGAAATTTTTATTCTGAACCCTTGTGATTATTCTGGAAAGTTTGGAAGTTGTTGGGGCTGGTGTTGCTGAAGGGCATTTACAGACAGTGGAAACCATTGTTTTTCTTACACTGTTCTCTGGCACAGAAGGTTGATGTAGGTGCTCCATGAGTGTAGAGATGGTCGTGACTTACAACACAATAATGATTAAGTTTGCTTTACTGCACATTTTGCTTTACTGTGTGTAATCACCAGCCTCTGAAACACAGCACAAAGTCCCTTGGCTCTTTGTTTTACAGAACAAAGCTCTTTGTTCTCTTTCTTCTTGTTGCCTCCCTATCTTTCCTGTACAGAGGCTTGTTCTTTGCAAGTGTATAAAATAAGATGTTTCTCTCTGCCAAGTAACCAACTTTTCCTC
Source organism: Erithacus rubecula (assembly GCF_903797595.1). NCBI lineage: Eukaryota > Metazoa > Chordata > Aves > Passeriformes > Muscicapidae > Erithacus > Erithacus rubecula. The sequence goes on from NC_136659.1 coordinate 11,183,204, forward strand.
CAGGTATGGGACATGAAAGTGGCCATGGCCATGGCCATGACAAAGTGCAGCTCCCTGACTACAGGCAGTGGAAGGTGGAGGGAACTCCCCTGGAGGAGGTGCAGAGAATGCTGGCTAGACGGGGCCTGAGGGATCCGTGGGCTCGGTAAGTGCAGGAGCCTCAAAAATCATTGTGATGTGTCATTTGGTAACATCAGCCAAACCTTGTCATTGTAGATAATTCTTTCTTCAGCAAAAACAGTGAACATTAGGCAGAATTTCAGTTAAGTCTTTATTTGCTTTTTGCATGAAGGTCACACCTTGCATCACCTTGACCAGTCTCCAGATCTTGCGAGGCAGCCTTGCACTTTGTGATGTTTCATGCTGACACTGACCAGGCACAATGACCAACACCTCATTTACTAAAACACCTGAGTAGTCTTAGGTTCTGCACATGTGAATAATCCTGTCCTCTGCAAAGAGATTGTGTGCCCAGGTCTTGATGACGATGTTGGAACTTGCACTGACATTCTGAGTAGGAATACCATTCCTCATACACAGCAGGAGGCCTTTACTTGAAAAGAAGGAATGTACATGTATACAGGGTGGGATTGCATTCAACTGTGAATGACATCATGGAGAATCAGCTTTTTGGCTCTCATGCTACCACTCTACAATGAATATCTCCTTCTTAGGCATTTAGGCAGCTGTTAAAACAAGGCTTGATGCATTTCTCCCACATCATGAATTATGCAGTACTTCATTCAACCACCCTTTCATCTTGGGGAATAAAAATACCAAATGTCTTGTGCTGAGTAGTCTGGAAAGGTTGCATGAGTAACCCTATACTGGCACCTAGAAGATACTGTTCCATGCCAATATGCTTTCATCCCAAGTCACAAAATCTATCTGCACAAGAGATTATCTGTGAACATAAATATCTGCCTCTTGTTTAACCCCCGTATCATCTACCAAAATGAGTTTTTATTTTATTGTTTAGTTATCTTTCCTTTTCTTTTGAGTCCTTACAAGAGACAAACTACACCCATCTCCATAGATTACACTGATTGTGCCATAAATAAATAAACATTTGTAGTCAGAGCAGTGACTAATGTTTCAATAACAATGGATGTTGAAAGCAGCAAGACAAAACTGTGAAGTTTGTACATACTCTGTAGCTCAAGCTAAATATCATATTTTTTTTTTAAACACTGTCTTTCTTTTTAAAATCATCTGACTGTCGTATAGTTAAGTGCTGTATTGTGAAACAGAAAGTGCCTCCACACTAAGATGAGCTATCTATGTCTGGATTGTGAGATTTAACTGTGCTACATACTGTCTAGCACAGTGATGAGCCTTTTTAGTTAGCCCAATCCAGGCAAGTGCTAGTGGGCTCTGATTTCTTACAGAGTAAAAACAGAAGAGTACAATTAAATGATTTTGAGGGGGGTAATTCTGTTCCTATAATTGTGTTGTTTGCTGGCAGTACCTGTATCTCAAGTTACATGGTAAGGGTTTGAGTTCACATCATGAACTTCACTTGCAATTCCTGATACTTAAATGACAGAACATATTGTACAGCCCAATGTCTATCTCATTGAAATACTTCTATCATTCTGTTATACATATATTCTTGTTAATTTGTATCACTGTTAATTCTTGTTATTTTGGCTCCACTAATCCTTTTCCTTTGGTTTCATTTTCCTTTCTAGTAATGAAGTGTGGAGATACTACGGTGGCTTTGCAAGACCTATCGGCATACCAGAGATCTTTACCAGGGGATTCAAGTGGGGAGCTTTAGCTTTTGTCATAGCTCTGGGCATTGAATATACAATGTTTCCTCCAAAGGAGAATGGAGGCCACCACTGAAGATAAAATATGACACCTTAATACTTACTAATCATAAGATGAAGCATGCATAAGCCTGCTGCTGTACTTATGCATATTAAAGTCTATCACAGGCTAACCTGTGTTTCTTTGATTTTATTACACTTTTGTGGAAGGATCAAAAAACATGACTAGAGCCATTTAATTGGCTTCAATCTGGAGGAAAAAAACCCACCCAAGATGGCTCTTGAGTTTGCTATACTATACTTTAAAGAGTGAGCAAGATAAACTATCAGACCAATTCTTTCAAAGATCTGCCAAGATTCTGTTAAATTAAACTGAGAAGTTTGTTGCTCTTAAGAGAAAATTTGTACCATATTTATTACAGATTTAATAACTATTATTTCACAGTAAGTGGTAATGAATGAATTCTCACCTCTAAGAAGTGTTTGTTACTAGTCACTCTTATGTCTCTAAATAAAAACAAATATTAGCTTAAAGCTTTAAAACCAACTCCAGACTGCCTCGAAGTATATGAAAGTGCCAAAGCTTGTACTAAACCCTATTGAACAGTTAATTAACCTGGCAGACACTCTACACCAGAATAATCTGCTGTGTAATATCCAGACATCAAAAATTGCATTGCTGGCAACAGTAGAGTAAAATGTTTAACTCCGCAATAACTGTACCTTATCCTAAGATGTCTTCCACCATACTTGACTGTAATGAAAAAAAGAGAACAATTTTTTCCTTTGCTTTAGTGTATTTGTAGATTTACTTATTTTTACATCTAGTGTTTCTTAGCAATTTGTTTTAAATGTCCTGGTTTTTCTTAAATTATCTTGGCAGCTTCTGGAGTGCTTTAAGAATGCCTGGAATTAAGACTATAGCACAGAAGGACCTGTGGGCAGTATATGCCCTCTGCAGTACCAGGAATTGTAATTGAATGAATATCCTACTGTAAATTTTGTTATGCCAATAGTAACAAAGTAATGAGGATATATTACATAGCTTTTCAATCCAAACAACAGGTCACCTGTCACTAAAATAAAAAGCAAAATTAGACAAATGAGAAATGGTAAATGTCACTAAACAATCATATAGTGTACTTCCATGGTGAAGAAATTGAAATTTTTAAACAATTTTGTCACAAATTGCAGGTTTACAAGGAAGCTGAAGGTCTTGCCAAGACATGGCTAAAGTATCTTTTTTTAAAACATATCTATTCACACACAGTCCTCCTGAGTGAGATTATAATAGAGCTTTATTTTTAGAGCCAATAAACAACATCTGTGTGAATGCAGATGTACTGTACAGTGGGGTTTGTCATCTTTGTATGACATTGCTCAAGGCACTGTTTGTAGTGCAAACACTCATTTTAGTGAACTCTTACCTAATCCTTTTCCCTAACATTCCTATCCAGTTGCATCATTCCCTGAAAAACCAACCAGGAACCTACTGTGTAAGGTCTGTTGCACAAAACATTTATATCGTCCCTTAGGTACTCTTACCCAAACTACACATTTTCAAAGGCTGGTACTCACTGCTTGTTTTCTGTCTGGTTCCGAGAGAACTTTCCAGGGCGTACTGAATTTCAGACGGCTGTTCAGGAAAACAAGTAACACAGTTAATTATTACAGTGTTAATAATTGTTACTATGTTAATAATGACATGCAGTAGAATCAGTCTTTTTAAATTATACAAGCCCTCCACTGATATAGCAAAATGTATCAAGCATATTTGGTTAGACTAGACTAGTTTTGGTAAAATGTATGCATTTGTGAACTCAGGTGGTATTATTTGGGGGTTTAATAGCCAGATGGCAGCCACTGCCCTAAATAACTGTCTTTAATTTATGATGAGCGTATTTTGCTAATCTTGTAGAATATGTCTCATCATTGTTACACATACAATACCCATAAAGATTTTCTTTTACAGGTATAATAATACCAATCCTGCCCGGGAATGGAGTATTTCCTGTGTATTAAAATAATAGTACCAAATGTGTCTTCACTGTAACCATAGCAATGTCTGTCCCTATATTAAAACAGCCTTTCTACCAGCATAGATAATCTACAGTGCAAAAAACAGGGTCACAAATAGCAGTTTGTGATTGTAATACCAGTCAGGAAACTCTTTTTGTATCATAAGGTCTAAAAAATAAAACTGATGATGCTCCACTTTCTGAAATGCAAGAGGAAATCTGTATGGAACTGATCCAAGGAGAAATTGTACATATTGGGTAGCTGATTTCCTCCTGAATCAGCTACATCTTAATAGCTAGGATACTGTGAATGCCTTGAATGATTGATACTACTGTGAGAACCTGACCAGACCATTTCAGTAAGAATGACAGTATTTTTTCAGAACACGGGGCTGCCACTTGGTACAAATTGTGGTGTGGGTGAATATTTTTGTCTCCTTTTCCCTGCAGTTCCAAAGACAGCGTGACTCTGTGTGTGCTATTCCAGAGTACTGCGCTTCCAGTGCTCTATTTTTAGCAGCACAAAAAAAAAAAAAAAAAAAGGTGACTCACTGTTTCGTAAATGCTTTGAAATCCATTGAGCTGGGAGCTCTATGTGTCTGATTTCGCCATATACGGAGGTCTACTTCAGCAGAAAAACTTTAGATTTTAGGCCTTTCGGAGAGCAGCTCCAGTTGCAATGTAAAAAGCTTCATGGAAGTTAATAGTTTTTGTCAAGGGAACAGCAACACCCAGTTTTCAGGAACAAGGCATTCCGCAATATTTACTAAAGATTACACAACGGAAGCACACAACTTTGACAGAGCTCTGCGTTATCTTCGTTGTGAGCGAACCAAGTCAGAGCGAGGCATGAGCCGTACCTGTGGTTACGGCGGCACTCCCGCCAAACACGTGTGCGCCCTGACCGCAGGGCTGCCCCTCGCCGAGCCCCGGCTCCCGCGGCACAGCTGGCGGGGCCAGCACAGCCCTTCTGTCTGTGCGCACACCAAGCACAGCCCTCAAACGCTGAGCTGGGGCCGCGCCGCCCGGCCTCCCCTCACGGCGCTGCCGCCATCCCGGGCAGCGCTGGCCCCGCCGGCGCGTCCGTGCCCGGGCAAGCGCCCGAAGCGCCGCAGGCTCCGTCCGCCCTCTATCCGGCGGGGCAGAGCGCCTTTGTCTGTACAGCGCCGAGACCAGTCCCCCGGGGAAAACAAACCGGAAACAAAACCACTATGGTGCCTTGCCCCTCCCCGCCTGTAGTGGGGACTCCGCCCGGCTCCGAATGCGGGACCTGACTGCTGTAGAGACATCCCCGGCGCGTCTGGGTGCGTTTTACCTTTCTCCCTCCTTTCCCCTCCTTTCGCCCTCCTTCCCCTCGCACTTCCCTCCGCAGTCAGCCCAGCGCCCCGTGCTCCGGGCCCGGGCCCGTCCTGCTCGCGGCCGGAGCCGTCCTGCAGAGCCGGGCTGGGCTCGGCCTGCGCTCGGGCCGTAACCGAAACCAAATGTGACCTGAAACGACGTAGTTAGAAAGATGACTGCAAATCGGCATAAACCACGTTTACTACTTGGGGATTTTTTTTTTGTTTGGTTTTGCTTTTTGTTTTTTTGGTTTTTTGGAGGTTTGGATTTTTATTGGGGTTTTTTTTTTTGTGTGTGTATATTTGTGTGGGATTTTTTTTCTTGTTTTTTTTTTTTTTTCTTTTTTCTTTTTTCTGTTTTTTTTTTTTTTTTGTTGTTGTTTTTTGGGGTTTTTTTTGTTTTTTTTCATTAGGAGGACTAGGATGTTAAAACATATTAGCGTGGTCATACTGGTTCACATCGGGGGAAACTATTCAAGCGTTGTAAGGAATGCGATGGTTCCCTCGGAAATTCCCTGTTTTTCCTGACGCGTTGCACAACTCCTGTTAGAGGGCGTAGGGCAGTGAGGAAATGGAGACATTTGAAAGCTGTGGAGCACGCTTTGCAGCTTTGAAAAATGCCGGATGGCCCCGGCTCCAGGCGCGGTCGTTCCACCGGCGGCACCTCTTCCAACAGTGCGGAGCGGAGGGAGCACAAAGCGCCGCCCGCAGCCGGGTCACCTTCTGCTCCCTCCTTTCGGCTCTTCTTGTGAAAAATAATTTCCCGAATCAGAACGACACCCACTGGTGTCATATCCTGGTTTTGTTGCTGCAAAGGTGACTGTGAAAGGTTCAAGGTACAAAAGGTCAGCAAGGAGTTAACTGGAGCCTTATGAGTCTTTGTGTGAAATTTTAATATGTTATTTCCTACTCCTTTGCAAGCATGTTAAAAAACAAACAAACAACAACCCCGCCTAATTAGACATGTGCATGAACACGAAAATTATTGAGGCAGCTTTATCTCTGATGACTACGAACTTTTTTCTTTTGTTTTAGACGATAAGCTCCTTTTTCTCTCCTCTTTGTAGAGAATTTACATTCAAAAAGTCATCTTGTTGCAGAGCCTAGATAATCAAAAGCTAGGCTGCTGGGTTTATGTTGTGATTATTTTTTCTCTTTAACTTTTGCAGCTATGATAATTGTATCTGTGATGTTTGAAAAAGTGGTCATCACATGGGAGAGTGGACCATGATACCCTTTTCCTCTTATAGTGGAGTAGATCTGGCTGAGATTTACACACACAGAATGTATCAGGCTTGCCCCAGTCCTGTGACATTTCTGCTATCAAAATATGGGCACATTTGGGATGAAAAGTTACAAACTGGTTTAGGTTATACTAAAAAATCACTTCCCATTGTTCTTAATCATTCCCCACGCAGTACCCAATAAATGTATGTGCACAACTGGTTTTCTTTTTATTTAGAGCATCATTCCTGCTTCACTGCAGTCATAGAGAAAAATGACACTTGGTCATTTTCTTTGGTTTTCCCACCCCCATAAAATTAGGAACTAGACCCCCCACAGTGATCTGTGATCCTGATATTTGTCCAACAGAGAATGAGTTGATGTAATCACTGGGAAGTCCTGGATGGAAACCAATGGGTGCTGGGTCTGGATCAGTGATTTGGCAATGGTCAAATGCCTGATTTCCAGTGGTCTTGTGAGCAAATCTGCATACAGGTAAGATAATTTCAATACTGATAGTATTATAATTTTTTTCTAATGACCATGTGATGTACCATATATAAAGGAAATTCACAAAAGAAGATGATTCATGTGTGTGTTTTAAAGGCAGACTATTTTTAAGACACATATAAATAGTGATTTTGCATACCTGAAATTCCAACTCGGTGGGAAATTCCTCCCTAACACTCCCACCTCTATTTTTTAACTAGTTTTAACAGATTAGATAAAAATCAACTGGAAGAGTTAAAAAGTTTTTCTGGTATTTCCAAAAATGACCAAAAGTTGTTAAATTCCTGTTTCACTTTAAACTATGACTTCAAGTTCTTTTGAAAGTCCCAGCTGAATGTACCTGAGAGATACTTTCATATGAAGATGCTTCCCTCTTCTTGACTGCATTATGTCATGAAAACAGTGTCACTCTACAGAATTCTCACAAGTGTTTGATGCTAGATTGAAAATAAGTTAGCAATAAATATGCTTTTTTTCTGATAGAAAACCTTCCAAAACATTACAGTGCATGAGGGGTTCCTCTGTTTTAGATAAATTAATCTCACCTGCTTAATTATGGATACAGTATGTGACACTTTTGATTGTAGTTTACAGAATGTGTAACAAAAGAATGAAAATGCTGTAAAAAAATCTTACTCAGGTGCTAGACTCTTTTGGTATAATTAGGCTTTGAAGTTGAATTGGCATTTGCTTACCAGTATGGTTTAAATAAAACTGCAGTATAGTGATAAAACTCTGGAAGGACTAAGGTTTGTCTTTAGGTTTGCTCATCTGCAACTTCTCCATCTATGTAATGGAGGTCACAGGAGGTCAGATAGAATTTCCCTAGTTGGTGGCAGTGGAAATTGAGCACAGCACCCTAATGATTTTGTTAATCACAAGGTTTAGGGTTTTTCTAGGTTTGAATTTTTATTTCTGTTTTCAGTATGATGGTGCATGAATGTTTAGTGACAAAAAAAGTGGCATGTGGCTTTATCTATACCTTCAGAATTATCCAATTTGCATATTTAAGTTTGGAGTCTTTTCTTTGAGTGGCTTTTCAATCTTTTTGAGCACAGAGGGTGTGTGTGTAAAATCCTTTTAACCCCACGTTGAAATAATTTTAAATGATGTTAATAATAAGAAAATCCACACACTCCTGAATTTACAGATAATTATTAGTTTAAAAATTACATGTTCATATTGTTGCTCGGAAAAGGCCAGAGCTTTCAGAAATACTTAATCTACCACTCATCAGGAAGCTGATGACTTTTGTTTCACTTCCTATGGAATATACACACTCATGTCAAAGTAATTTACTCTAAAAAGAACTTGCATGTCTTTCCGTTTTGTAATGAACTACTGGGAGAGTCCCTTGAATAAAGGAGGTCTCTGTAGTGTATGTTGGAGTCTTAGTTAAGGTGAAACACTTCAGAGAGGAGTCCAGCAGATCACTGATTTATTGCCTTTTAATTCTCTCCCACAGAACTGTCCTTGTAAAAATGCACCTAGTTAAGAATGAACACAAGAGAACTGCTATGGTAGACACAGGCTTCATGTCATGTTGGTTTCCAGTTTAAAAACCAGTAAGCTGGCAATTTTAAAGGAGCAGCAACAAAGTGATGACCAGGTGCCAAGTGCCAGCTTTCCTTATTCATCAGATTCAAGAAGAATTGGATAAAGAAGAAGAAGAGATGATGGTTTTCCTGTGCCGAGACCTTGCTCCTGACTTGGCCACTGCTGATCTTAAAGACATCTTGGTGGCTTTGAATGAGAGAGAGAAACTGACTCCTGTTGGCTTGTCTGAGCTGTTGTACAGAGTTAAGAGGTTTGACTTGCTGAGGAGGATCCTGAACACTGAGAAAGCAGCAGTGGAAGCTCACCTTGCCAGGAGTCTCAGACTTATCCCTGATTACAGGTAATACATCTATTTCAGATTTCAGAGCTACACTATCTTGTTCAAAATAAGTGGTTTGGTTTTTTCCTTTGTTTGGGGGAGGGGGGCAGTATGGGTGAGTTGTTTTTTTCTTTATTTTTGTAATATTTCACAGATTCAGAGAATATTTCTTGAAGATAGAAGAAAAGTAGAAAAGGACATTGTCTCTAGAGTTATAGTTAAAAGAATATGTCAAGTTCAGTCCCTAAATTAAACTTTCGTAGTTTCTTACTAGTCATGGCATTAGAAGCATCTGTATTTAAGGAGTTTGTGTGTTTATGAGTAAAACCAGTGCTGTTTGTAGAGTTCTAGATTAGCAACTAAAAATGACACTTTAAAGAAACATGAGTGGTTAAAGATATTTTCTGCTTCACTTTGGGCACACAGCCATGTGGTATAGTTTTTCTCAAGGGACCTCTCTATTACTCATTTTACTCTATTAGTTTTGAGAGACTTAAATTTAGAAATTCAGTTATTTTCTTTGTGAGATTTCAGAAATAAATCAATGTACTCCTAAGGAAGATTTTCCTGTATTAACTTCTCATTAAAATAAAAACTATAATAGGTAACAAAGTTAGGGTGTGATCTGTTATCTCTCACTTTAATTTCTATTAAATATTAAGGAAAGTTCTGTTTTCCTAACAGTGGCTATTACAGTGGCTGTCAGTCTGAAAAACATAGGTGCTGATTATCAAGAGTAGGTATTTTATAATTGGATCTTGAAACAGGGTGGATTTTTTATCTGTCTATTAGTTAGAAATGGTAGATTAAGACTGGAACATGAGGAGAAGTTGAATAATTGGGAAAGGGAGGAATCTTACTGCAAGCTAATTCTTTAGAAATATCTCAACTTTATTTCAGGGTACTAATGGTAGAGATAAATGAAAATCTGGAAAAAGAAGAAGTGGGTTCTCTTGGTTTTCTGCTCAGGGATTATGCACCTCGTATGAAAATGGCAAAAGATAAGGTATGTTTTCTTGCTGGCATTCTCCTCTGGAGCCAAGAGACATTGAAGTAAAAAAAATAAGTTACTAAACAGCAAAGGATAGGAGACAGTACTGCAAGGAGTACAGAGGCAGGAGTACACAAACATCAGGAAGTAGACAAAGAGTTGTGGCTTCTATTTCATTATGTTGATTTTTAATTCAAGGCAAGAAGCATGGAAAACTAGTAAAAGAGTAAGAGGGAACAGTGCTTGTTCTAGTGTATGGTGGTTGAATGAACTCCATGGACAGAAGGCAATTTACAGAATTCTTTCTTCAGTATTTCTGACCTGAAAGTTCACGTAAGAATGATCTCAAACTGATAACCATTTGAACCGTAACTTGAATTACAAGGTTACTTTTTGTTCGTGCTCTGCTTCACTTATAAAATAACAGATATATTGTAACTATATCTTTATACTTTTATATTCTGAATATTTGTATTAAGTCCTCTGGGGAAGGAGAAATTTAGTAGAGAGGATTCAGAAACCTTGACCACTGTGCAGAGAAGTCTGAAGATTTCTCAAAGCTTTCCTCTTGCTTTGTGGCATGTGAGGTGACATTCCCAGTGGCTGGCTTTGTAGCAAAAACAAAATGCAAAACTGTTTCCTCAAAAATTTAAGATGGATCTTTAAGAATATTGTTTTGTAGTTTCTGTTACTCCTGTGATAATATCAAGGATTTGTATGTCTCTCAGATAATTTTCATAGCAGGTGTAACATCTCTAATTGTTTATACAGCCTTTATGACTTCTCCATGGTATTTTCTGTGTTGCTTTGTTACTGCTGGTGGAGAAAAAATTACTGATGTGTTTGGGTTTATGTTGCTGTTCTAGAGTTTTCTAGCTCTTATAATTGACTTGGAGAAGCTAAATTTGGTGGCTCCTAATCAACTGGATTTGATAGAAAACTGTTTTCGAAGTATTCACAGGATAGACTTGATTAAGAAGATTCAGAAGTACAAACACGAAGGTAAAATGCTCTTTTTGCACTGGTTAATCTTGATAGCAACAATCAGATATGCTGGTGATAAAACTATGACTTATAAATAAGGGCATTTGCATTCTTCATAGATTTAGGTTTTTAAAACAGTTGAAATATCATGGTGTATTTGTGTTTCTGTTAAATTTGCAGCTTCAGTGTCCTCTGTTCATTCTCAGCCAGTATATGTAAATGCTCATCAGGCCTCTCTCCCTAATCTCAATCTGATTGATCCTCCTTATCACTCAGGGGTAAGTACACAAGAATTGAAACAAATCCTTTATTTCTATATATTTCCAGACTTTAAAAGGAGATCCATCTTTCAGAGCCTGAGGAATGAGAGATGGCTAGTGACTAAAATATTGTTTAGTTTATTTGTTATTCCTATTGTTTGCTGCATTTAGGGTCTGATTTAAATCTTCTAACTGAGAAAGATGCCCTTTAAAGAACTTCTGTGAATTTTTTTCCTATTAGTTGAACATACTAAATCTGTACCTCGAAAATTTTTTTGTGCTGCACTGTGGAGTGAAAAGTTTTCTTTGACTCTTCTTTGCAAAACATATTCTTCTTTGTACCTCTGGATCTTTCAAGGAAAGTGGCTTTTAATTTTTGAAGCTGAAAATTATTCTTTTTTTAAGAAGGGATTTTCAGGGGGCAGTTTTTGTCTCTTGTTTAAAACTCAGTTTAAGAAAATATCTCAGTATCTTAAAAGCCATCAAATCCTATTGCATGCAGTATTCTTTATATTTGGGTTAGCTTTGATATTGTATTAGTATGACCTTTCTTAAGTATGACCTTTCCATTTAACCTTGCTAAATTTGATGAGATTAGTTGCCATGTGTTCAATAAACATGCAGTTCCCTGCTGTATAGGAAATAAAATTCACATCTTCAGAGGCTTTTCCCTTCAGTTCATGACAAGCTGGTGATTTTTTTTTAAGGAGTAGGACAAACAGTTGGTGTTTATTTTTTTTGTCTGTACTCTGGGTAGGTTTTTTAATCTGTTACGTTGTAATTCTATTTAGCTGATAGAAATTAATCTAACATACCCCAAGGAAGAAAAAGGAAGAAATACTACTGTTTTTTATTTTGGACCACATTTATTAATTCTTAAAGGAGAATAGGAAAATTATGCCTTTTTCCTAATTTCAGATTCAGAATGAGAACACAGAAAAAATGCAAAATGGATCAAATATTTTTCTGGGTAAGAGCATTTTATCTAGTTTTGATAATCTAAAAGAGCCAAATTATGAATTTCATTACATCAAAAGGACTGTTGTTTGATAGTTGTGTTCATGTCTAATCCTGTTAATGTCAGGAGCAGAGTATTTGATACCTCTCAGAACTAAACCTGGCATTACTGTTTGACCTTGTATTTGCTTTGCTTGTGCTGCTACATCTTAAAACATTCTTAAAAATTGTAAGCTTCCACTGTCAAAACTTCTTAACAGAATAAATATTTTATTAGTGAAACCATGGATAAGATTGACAAGTCAGCTCTTGTGGCTGGTGTAGTGCAGTTCTGCCCATGAACTCTGGAGTAGGAAGTTTTTGTGTCAGTTCAGGAGTGAACTCCCCACCAGGAAGCCAGGAAGTTGTGCTTTGAATACCAGGTTCTTCCCATGTGTATTGTGTTTTCTCCAGAAACCCCAAATACCTCTCAAATATGGTGATTTTTAAAATTAGTTAGTTGAATTATTTCAGTTTAGATGAGATTCTTTGTTTCTTCTAATCCCAAGCAATGTAGAACGAAATCCAGATAACATTTTAGAGGTGAATGATTTAGGGATTTTTCAACTTCAGTAGCATATTTAGAAACTTAAGAGTTCCCAATAGGTGAGAACTTTGCTGAAGTAGGTATATTCTTTATAACTGATCTGGTGACCAAAACATACCATTGGTACTTACATACTGAGATTACTTCTGTATGTTTTAACTGCAGCAGAACCAGTTCACATGTCCATTCAGGAGTCAGGATCAGTGCCACATAAGGTATGTGCTTCTGTATATGTATGCATGTAAATAAATAAAATGTCATGTAAGTAAATATGTGGGTATTTACCTTAGTTTTGTTTGTGTTTCATTTTGAGATTTTCTTGAGTGTGCAGACAGAACAATGGGTACATCCTCTGCCTTACACAGCTTCTGTGAATTGTTTTTGCAGAATATATTTTAAATATAAAATATTTGCTGCTACTCCAGAAGCAGCAGTGTGCAAAATACATGTATATATGATGTGCACACAGAACTTGTACATTTATTAGTGGAGGCCAAGTTAAAACCTGTTGAAGTTCAGACTTCTTGCCACATGCATTAGGAATCACAGAGCTTCTCTGCATGCAGTAAATTTTGTTCTTGATTCCCTCCTCACCCCTTGCTCTCTAGGCAGAAGACTGACATACTCTGGGTATTAATGATAAGAATGGCCAACTGCTATTTTCACTAGTTCTCCTGTAGGTCAGGAGCCAACCTGTAGCAAATTGATTTGCTTCAATCAGTTCTCTTGAGAGGGGAGAAGAATTGTGATAGAGTCATTATGGATTATTTAGGAATAAGGAGGTTGTTCCATTAAATAGGGAAATAAATTTTCTGATGAGCAGTGCCTGCTGGCACACCTGAATAACACAAAAGTTCTCTACATTCATTGTGTTGGCAGTATGAAGCTTGTACAGTTTTAGTCTCTCTTCAAGAATCTTTATGGTAGTGAGATTGCATAACATAAGGACACAAAATCTAAGCCTGTACTAGAAATGGAGGGAAAAGAATCATTAGTCCCTTTCTCCTGATTTTTTGATGAACATGACAACCCAGTAGACAGACTTCTGCTAGCTACTGGATGGAGAACAACAGAATGTTATTTAATAGATCTGACATAAAATTTGAGAAAATAGTATGGTCTAAAAGTTGAGTAAGTGATGCATTAACTTTGTAATTGTCTTTTCACATTTCTCAGATGTCTGATGATTCTTACAGAATGCTAAGTCAACCTTTAGGAATATGCCTGATAATAGATTGTATTGGCAATGACACTGGTAAGTCTCTAGAATTTGAAGTCCCTTAACTTTTTAATCTCAGATAATTAGAACAATTTTGTATAAAGAATCTAATGCACATTTACCAGCCAGATTAGGGTAGTGTTATCTCAGTGATTTAATCTGTCTAGTAATATTTCTAAAGCAAAGGGTTGGAAGGGCCAACATCAGGTTAAAGCAAACTGTCATAGTTGTTGGAGACAATGTTTAGTTTTTTTGGTGCAGAATCTCTGAATGAAAGAACTTGGAAGAGGATAGACTGAATTTTGGGAGGGACAAAAATAATATTCATCAACCAACAGAAAAATTAGTCTTACAGCAGTTATATAGCAGGTTATTGGCAGAGATGGTAATGTTTACCACCAGTTAACAAAACCAAAACCAAAGCTGTTGTGGATTTGAAATGCAATCATATTGGACATATTGGAGATTTTTAATGAGGTCCTTTATCAATAATGCATATGGGCTTTTGTCTTATCTTGCACAGTTTAGCTGAAAATGTCACCACAGTGAAACTGAAAGTGTCACCACAGCTGTCAGTGTAGTCACTGCCGTCACTGAAACATGGGGGTTTCCTGATTGCCTTTGTAGAATCCTAGAATTAGATCTTTGCACAGTCAAAAACACCCCTCACTCTCTAGTCACTCTCTAGTCACTGTAACACGTGAAGCTAAAAATAAAAATGAAAAATGAAGAGAGTATTTGCAGTCAGTTCTGTAATAGGCTGGGAGATGTAAGGGAAGGAGAAGCTTTCCGTGCATGTCTTGTCTTCTCAAACATAATGGTCCAGCAGATGGAACTAACTTAGAATTTCTGATATAGTTGAAGGGCAGCAGTTGTGGAGCTCACACACAGAAAGTCTGTATCTCAGATGTTTAAAGTCACCAGTGCATTGTCAGCATTTAACATGATAAAAGGCAAGACTTGCACTGAAATACATTATGGTGCTAGTGGAATTCAGAGGAGACAGGACATATGGCATTGCTTAAAGGAGTTTGCTAGAAAGGCAGAGTAGTTGTGCCACACTATTCTGAAGTCTGAGGACAATGAAGAAAAAGAAGAGGGCAGAGAAAACATTAGAAATTGTATCTGTGGCATCCATTAGAATCTGTAGCTGTCCAAGATTTAATCTCAGGAAGGCGAACCAGTAGTAGATACTGTAGGATCAAGAATTACAACACATTATAATGCCCAGTGTAAACAGCATGAATATATCAAATGCTGATAAAATTCAGACTGAAATGCACCTTGCTATTTTGTGAATAGCTGCTTTTGACTTTGCCATTTGGAAATCACTTTTAATCATTACATTGTCAACAATGAGGGGAGAAAAAGCTGTTTTATGTAGAAGGGAGGTCCTGAAAAGTCAGTGGATGTTTGTTGGGAGGTGGTTGGTGTTGAAGAAATAGGTAGTTTCTGATCTCTTGCTGCAGCATGTAGCTGTAGTGTGTCTTGCCTTAAAGTATCCAAGGCTTACCATGTATAATTTATGACTAAGTGTTAACTAAGGTGTCAGCTCTAAGTTTTTGAGTTGGTTTTTTTAAACTGTGACAGCTAGTGTGTGTGGTGACTAAGTTGACACCAGGTTTAGTATTTGTGTGTGCATGTGCATGTGCCATGAGATCAGGACATTACAGGAAAAGCATTCTCACTGCTGTAATTCTTCTTTTGTACTTGTACTGTTACCCCCTGACTGAGGGAGGGCTTCATTGAGTGTGTAACTGCTAGACCATAGTGATCCTGAATAGTCTGAAATTTGACAGCACGTTTACTGGATAAAATAAGGGAGCTTGATCTTTCTATTCTCAAATTTAAAATGTCTGGACAGTTTTTTAATTATTTTACAAAATTTAATTAAGACAGCAGAACTGCAATGAAACTGTAATTCTTTTTTATCACGTCACTATAGTGTAGAGTTTATATGTACCCTTTATTTTGCAGAGGAAAGTTGTGAGTTCTGGCTTTTTGGGGAGAGCACTGTGGTAGTACAACTGCTTTGCTGCCATTACCTCTGAAGTAGCCTCTGCTAATTAGAGCTTGTTAAGCTTTTGAAGTCAAAGACAGCTCTGTGTAAGCTTCCTATGAGTGTAAGGCATTTTACTTAAACATGGTACTTGATAATTCTTTTCCTACCAGAAGCTGTGCATGGGCAATGTATATGTACTTTATAGTAAAGACACAATGCTACAGCTTTAAGTGTAGTAGTAGCTTGTGGTTCTCTGAACACTTAATAATTTTGGGTTTAACCACCATGTATCTGCTTTCAGTCTCATATTAAGAAACATCCAAAGTAATTATTCAGTTCTTAACACATTTTTCTGCAGCACAGGTTAACATAAATACAGTAAGAGTTAAGTCTTGGAGTTTGATTACCTACCTACCTAGTTAATTCTAACTCAATTGATAGAGTTCATTATTCAGCTTGGGTATTTTTGCCTGAAAATGATGTTCTGTCCCAGTTAAGACTCCAGTGTCCATTTTTCACCTAGAGCTCATTACTTAAAATTTTAGGAAGCAAAAATTATTGCAGCAGGTTAATTTTTGACTGATGAAAGAGAACCTCTGTGTTTCTTATATTTCTATATATCTGTAACAAGCAGTCAGAGTAATTTTGACAAATTAAAATGTGAAACAGGCTTCCTATGCTGTCCAGATCACTCTTTATCATTTCGAGTGTGTTTTTTCTTGCCTTATATTTTAAGTCTTAGGAAATTGGAATACTGACTCTAAAGGAAAGCATGTGGCTGTGAAATGTAAACCAGATAACAGTGTCTCTGCTGTCATGAAACATGTAACTCACAGGAAAGACAACATGCTTATAGCACTAGAAGTATGTAATGTACTGTGATCAACACCAAGTATTCCTGATTTTTAAATTATTGTGATAAAATAAACTACTTAGCTTCAATAGCAAAACACTGTAAATACTGTAATTCAGTTGAGATTGAGCCTTGGTGTGCCTTGGTTTAATGACATCTTGCTTCTTCTAGATGTGTTGGAAGAGACCTTCAGAGGCTTAGGCTATGATGTTCATTGTTACAGATATTTAAATATTAACTCCATGAATCAAACATTGCTTGAAGTTGCAAGGTGGCAGAAGCACAGAAATTGTGACAGCTTTGTTTGCATATTGGTCAGCCGTGGAAACTCTCAGAGCATCTTCTGTACAGATCATGCCTTTTCTGGATTCCCTTTGGAACAAATAAAGAAATACTTTACAGCAGACTCATGTCCTGGACTCCTCGGAAAACCGAAGCTTTTTTTTATTCAGAGCTATGTTGTGCCAGAAAATGAGCAAGAGTGTACCAGTCTTTTGGAAATTGATGGGAAGGGTGAGAATATCAGTGCTGAAGTCACTATCCCACATGCAGCAGACATCTTTTGGAGTCATTGCAAGGTGGATGTGTCTACACTAGAACAATCACCAACTGCATCCTCATATTATCTGCGTTGTCTGGCTGAACTACTCCGTAATCCTTACAAAAGGTAAACTAAAATAAGTGGAAAGAAATAACCCTTTTTCTATGATAGCTTGTTGTCATGGAGAATGAGAAACCTTAACTTTCATCCCATCTGGTCCTGAAATGTGTTTTCTTGCAGTGTCCTAGTCTAAAAGACAAGTATCCTCACACAATTGCATAGTAAGGTAGCCTAAACTAAGAGTGAAGTTTCTGATTTTGAAGAGTAATATTAAAATGTGTTAAAATGTATTAAAACTGGGGTTTGCAGAGTGAGAAGGGAAGAACCTGTCCTGGATAATGCATGTCAGTGCTTTAGACAGGATTGGAAATCTTCCTTCTCCAAGATAAACAGGCTTCTGTTAAATTGAGGATTGCCATGCACCATTAAGAAGAGCTGTGCTTGCAAATATAAGTGGTCATTGCTTAAGTTCAGGACAAAGGCAGTAGAGAGGGAAGGATTTTCTACTTTCTCTAAATGTAATTAACCCTTTGCTCACAGAGCCAACTGATTGCCAATATGTAATCTTGAATTTAAACTGTCAGAAAACTTTTGTCTGCTTGTCTCTCCTGTGAATTCTTAAATGGTGTCTTGCTTCATTCTCTAATGGAATGCTTCTGCTTTTGTTGCTGCAGGAAACTCTGCATATTGGCTATCCATATGGAACTGAACAAAAAAGTTTATGATTTGAATACGACTGCTGGCCCAAGACAACAATACTCACTGCTGCTCCAGCACACACTGAGGAAGAAACTTTTTTTTCACACTTAACTGCTGTTAAAAAGTACATATCTGAAATGGTTAACAAGAAGCATTTGCTATGATGCAAACAGTTTAATCTTTATGCATTGTTATTTCATGCATATCTAAAGTGCCTGTTGCTTCCAAACACAGGAATTTAAGCATTTTAGTGTGCTAAGACACTAGATTTTGTATTTTAGTAGTCTCTGAAAGCTTGGATGAGAATGGTAGCTATTGTATAGCTGTGATGCATATCTTGCTGCTGAGTACAATGGGTAAACAGTGGAAAGAGATCTGAACTGCATAGCTGTTGGGTTTTCCAAGGAAAAACAGAAATGTCACAAAGTTTTTTTATTGTTTCGTGGGTGGTTTTTACTATACCTCCTAGCAGTTAATACTTAAACAAATACAGGCCAGGCCAAACCACTGAAACACACTGATTAGTTTCCCCTGCACCTAATAGTGGCAAATGTCTCAGGAAAGCATTTTTATCCAGTAATGCCAGATCTTTGCTAACAAGTTCTGGCTTGCATGCCTCTATAGACTGGCAAAACAGAAGGGAGAGAGAGATAGTATTTTCAATAATCTGGATTCGATCTGTTTATTTAATTAAAAATTGCATCATTAGAACTGTCCACAGCACACAGGGGTTAATAAATGAGACAGTCTGCCATGTTTGGGCCAAGTATGTTTTCTGCTGATCCAAAAATGAGTCTACATGTGAGAGGACATTACAGTAATCAGCCACACAGTTTAAAAAATGTGGAATTTTTGGCAGATGACTTGTGGAAGCTGAAGCACCAGGCATAGTTGCAAAAAGGTACTTTAAAGTATTTGAACTTAAATGTAGTATGTAGCAGCCATGGGCCTTTAAAAGTGGATTATGTTAAACACCCCACCCTCACTGCTTTTATGAAAAAAATATGCCTCTATTAATTCATTTTTTCCCAAGTGCTCTTGTTCTTGTGAAAAAAAGAAAAGGGAAAATTGTCCTAAATACAAACATTTTTCTCCAATGTATCAGTTGCCTAACACGAAAAGTTCAGTTAACCTTACTTATGTAATGGTATAACTGGGATGGGTTATATTGAAATTTATTGTCACTGAACTTAGTGAAATAAAGTAGGTCACTTTATTAAAGTAAATATTTAATTTTTACTCCTAATAAAGTTTCCTAGACAGGAAAAAAATTCAAGGCCCTGGTGTGCCTTGCTTAGTATCTAGTTAAGCTTTTAATGGAAAAAGAGGATACAAAATGAGAGATGTGGAATCTTCCTGTGGTGGCTGGTAAATTAACTAAATAGTCAAACAAATGTTTCCTGCAGTTGTAGAAATAAGATATCATTTCAAGTTACATATATCTAAGTAATGTTAATAAATATGATCTTCAGAGATTGATTTCACTTTCCTATTTCCCTTACTAGCTTTTGCATTTGACAAGCACTTCTGCAACCCTGTAGACAGCCAAAACCAGGGAGAATGGAACGAAGAGGAGGCAGATGAGGAAAAGAAATATGGAAATTTTCAGCAGGAGCAAGAAGGGGAATGGTAGGGAGCATCAAGAGAAGAAAAGTAGGGGAAAGATGATTCGGAGGAGAAATACAGTATCAATATGGGAAGGAGAAAAAAACAGGAAAAAGGAAGTGAATAATAGTGGCTATCCTTACAGACTCTAATGATGTGGTGAGTTGGTTGATGTTTTGTGGATTGGTTGGTTGGGCAGTTTTGAGTGATGCTAAATGCAATTATTTACTTAAAATATTAGCAGTAGAATATATTCTGCTCTTACAGTTTTGTGACAAGTTCAGTTTGGGGGTTAAGAATATGTTCCTGGCCTTACTGCAAGTAAGTAGAGTGTCCCTTTTGTTAAGAAATGATGCAGAAATGCAGTTTTGAAAACTAGAGGCTCATGTAATTAGAGGTTTCTTTTCAGCGGAAGAGGAAGGGACTCTGTGTACGGCTGCTTGGTTGGAAGTGCTTATAATGGTAGAATGGTCACCCATTGCTCATGGGTGTCAGATACTGATTTTTTTTTTCTTCTCAGTAGACTCCTAAAGCAATATATAATCATACATCTAAGTAGTATTTATGGCCTTGACCTCTGGCTGGTTTAAAGAATGTGTTTTTCAGCTTCTGTATTTGAAACAGTAAGACACTATAAGTGGATACAGATTAATATATATGAATACTGAATAAAATTTCTGTATGCAGTCAGACTGATTGTCCCTGTCTCCCTCTAGACCATAAAATAACTCTGAAAGTCTTGGTCTGTTTATCCTGCAGACCTCTACAACTTGTTAAATTTCGCTGTGAAGTTTACAGCTCTATAAAACCGAGCTGATGTAATAAAGGACAGTAAGCCTTACTGCTTCAGCAGGTAGCTCGGCTGTTCTTGGTGCGTTGGACAACAGCTTTTGGCATGAGCAAGGAGACACTTCCCATGCTGTCTCCCTTGACCCGAGGCTGTGGGGGGATACAGGTGACCCTGGAGATGCAGAAGGTCCCGAGGAGCCTGCACTGAGCAGAGTCTGCTCACCTTCCTGCTCGTCCCTTTACTGCAGCTGACACGCAGACCCACGTACAAGTGGTGGTGCAGCCCTCTCCCACAAGCACTGCTCTTCAAGCTTCCTTCCGGTGGGGAAACAAATAATAAAATAATGTGCCTAAACTGCTTGAGGCCTTTTAGCGATGTAGCCTGCTTTAAAATGGCTTGGCAGCAAAAGCAAGGGGACTTACGGGTCACGCCTTTCCCTTCGTACCGGAGGCGCTGCCTGGAGCTTTTCCCCGGTCCCTGGCGGCGTTCCCCGAGCTCACGGGTCCCGCGGCCGCGGGCGGGCGAGCTCCAGCCCGGGCTTGCCCGGCGGGGCAGGGCGGTGCCGCGGCTCGGTGAAAGCCCTCGCTGGCGCCGGCAGCCGTGCCCTTCGCGGCTCCTGATCGCACATTCCGCCGCGCTGCTGGCGCCGCCCCTCACCTCCTGCCCCGGGCGGGCACCGGCGCGCCTCGCTCTCCCGCCCGCGGCCAGCCGCGAAAGGGACCGCGAAGGGAGCCGCCGCCCCGGGCAGCTGCCGGGAAAGGGATCGGGACTGCAGTTCCTGTCAGAGGTACCGGAGGTGGGGCTGAAATGGAGAGGGAACGAAGGAAGGCTCGCTGTCCGGAGCCCGGAGCCTAACTCCCGCGCGCTTTTTGTCTGGCTGCTCCCGGCTGCCCGCGCGGCCTCCGGGATCCTCCTCCCACGTGGGCTGCGGGCTGAGCCTGAGGCGTTTGCGGGCGCTCTCGGCATTGCACTGAGATTACACCCTTGGGGCACTGCTCCAGTCAGTAAAACTTTGAAGAGAAGGTAATTTTACAGTCTTTATCCTACTTACGATTTTCCTGCTCTGAGGGGAAATCAGAAAGCATACATCAGAGATGAAGATTCATTACTTTTTTTTCTGTGTCGATGCCCTTCTGGATCCCGCTGTGGATGTGCGGGTGAGCCGCGCCATGCCTGGGCAACGAGCAGATCCAGCACTGATTGTGCTTCCAGCTGCTCTAAAAAAACACTGAAGACCCAGCAGCCAGAAGGCAATGAAGCACCTTCTTACCTATTAAACCTTCCACGGGTAGAACAGAACTGCCTAGGCTACGTGGAAGAAGTTGGTGTAGGGGAAGGTTGATTAGTCTCTATTAAACCTCAGTGGGTTAGTTGCTAATGCAGGGCCTATTTAGACTGAGCATTGAGTGCTGTTACATTGTAACTGGCATTTAAGGAGGCTTTTAAGGGTTTTTCTCTGCCAAATGTCAAATACAACCTATAAATACAAATACAAGCAAGTTACAACTGGGAGTGGGTGGCTATTCCACAGCTTCAGCTTGAGTGTCAGCCCTGTAACAGAGGAACACCTCCCTGCTGCAGCCAGAGAACAAGAAACTCTTGGACTGCAGATAAAGGAATATGCATGAATCACTGTGCTGTCTCCATTAATAGTTGTAATAAGTAGGGACTCTTCCAAGTTGCAACAGAAAGAAGCAAAGATGTGAATGTGGAAGATATTTAAAAGAAAAGGAAATTCAGACCTTGAGGTCATCTAGTGCAGCTTTTTGCTCAGAGCAGGGCTAACTTCAATTATAGACTGGGTTGTTTGAAGCTTCTGCCAAATCTGGTCTTTTTTATAGTCTTGTGTTTAGAGAAGGAAGTAAATTTCAAATTTATTTAAAACCTTTAATTATTAAAAGGTAATTCAGGGCTTCCAAGCAGCCATTGGGTAAATTTTTAGTAGAAGGATTGCTGTATTGAAGGTTCAAGTGTTACTAGTGTTTGCTTTCTGCTTTCAGGCAGAAAGACTATTGGTTCCAGCGACATGGAGAATGATGTCAGCTTTAAGTTCCATCAGCAGCTTTTCCATATTAGTGAAAATCTGGTAACTGAAGATGTAGCAGCTTTAAAATTTCTCTGTACTGACTTGCTCCACGTCAGTAAACTAGAAGGTGTGAAGTCAGCAGCAGACATCTTCAAGCTTCTTATGGCTCAAGAATATCTGAATGCAGAGGACACTTTCCTACTAGCTGAACTCTTATACAGAATTAAATGTCACTCTTTGCTCAAGAAACTTGGTTACACCAAGGAAAAAGTACAAGAACATCTGCATGAGAAGGGAAGAATATCTCCATACAGGTAAGCTTGCAGTGGAATTCTCTTCCCTCCATTATGGCTATCTATGCCATACTGTTTTCCATTTTTAAATTCTTAGATCGCCTTTGGCTTTTATACCATCTTCTGTTCCGCTTTTATCTCACTGCATCTCTGTTACAGGCAGATGCTGTATGAATTGTCAGAGAACATCACCAGTGAGATGTTGAAGGAAATCATATTCCTCCTGCAAAACCGTCTTCCAAAGCGATGGATAATTCTTGTACGTGAGCCAAATGTGTGTATGGTGGGAAAGGAAGAAGGAAAGCGGGAAATGGGGGGAAAAGTGTGAGAAGTTTGGCAGAATAGAGCATAATATGCAACTAGGCTGGCTGCATTCCTAGGGATAGCAAGAAGGAAGATGTTGACAGGCAGGAGTAGAAGAATTTGGTCCTTCGTGCCCAGGTCAGTCACTGACAGTTCACTGTCTAGCATCAGATGATAAAAAAGAGACAAATCAAATCTTTGCCCTGCTTGAGCCATACGCAAGGGAGATTCATGTCCATATGTCATTGGTACGATTTCACAGCAATGAAGCCTTCTTGAAGCCACGAGTCATTAATATGGTTTGGGTGAATCTGTTTAAACAAGACCATACCAAATAAAAACACAACCACTTTTTTCCATGAAGCAGTATTTCTGCTTTAATGGTAATGTAAAATTGTCTGGTCCTCATTGGTAGGGAGCAAAACAGATAATAATGTGATTGTTTGAGACAGGGCTGAGAGGCAAGTTTTGATTTCTAAGAACAATAATTACATTTTACTCTCTCCTTTTGGCCATCAGTCTGCTTTGGATTTGCTGACCTTATTGGAGAAGCAGGGCCTTTTAACTAAAGACAATGTAAAGATACTGGAGGATGTCTTTAGGATTGTTTCACCAGATCTCCTGGAGACAATAGACTGCTACAAAAAGGCAAAAGGTGAGAAATTCTTAGTCTAGGAGTAGGTTTGCTAAAATGCAGGAAGCACTAGATGGGTCTGGGCAACTGAACTTAAAGTCTTATATGTGTATTGCTGGAACAGGAGTTAGAGTGGCATAAATGTGGGGTAACAATTCCTAGCTTGTGTTGCCTAGCTGAGTCCCTAAATACAGGGATATGCTGGAATATCTGAGGCCACACAGAGCAACCCAGCACGTACAGAACAGGCTGGGAAACTGAAAATCTACTTATAGTTGTATCCCACTTCTCCATTTCCCCATTAATAGTATTGAGATGATGATGCCTGTCCTGTAAAAGGCAGTTGCCTGCTAATAGGCTGGCAAGACAAGCTGTGTGTGCACGTGTGATACATGGGCTATGACCATACAGATGATTTCTGTTTTTATATTTTAAAAAATGAAATTTGTCAGTGTTCAGGAGAAAAAAGATAAAAATAAAAAATGATAACTCCAGTAGTAAGAATTCAGATTCTTCTTAAATACAGGTAATTTGTAAGATGATTTCCAGATTAAAAATTCATTTGAATGTCTTGAGTAGAATCTATCCTTGTACTATGGGTATCTTTATTTTGCAATGTTGGTACAAAGAGAAGCCTTGCCTTTGTCACAAAAATTAATATAAAAAAAATAAGCAGAAAATCTTCAGAATAGATCCATTGAACATGACCATGCCATCTTGTATAGAGGAATTATTCCTTTCAGTGAAACAGTATTTAAAATACAAAAAGTGATGTATTGTAGCTAAAGTCTTTTTTGCTGCATTCACAAATACTGGATTTATCTTCACAAATATCTATGCTGGGTTTTTTTTCTAGATAACAAGGCAGCTAATTTTACACAAGGCTTCCCTGAACTAAACCTGGAGCTGCGTGGAGAATTCAGCAACGTAGAAAATGAATCCAAGGTTTGAGACAATCATAAGTCCTTTTGGAATACCTGGGGGTGTGAGGTTTTCATCTTCTCTTGAATGACATTTATCATGGAAAGACTTGTGAGTTATCTGTGAGTCTCATAAAGTTTCTTGACTTGACTGATAAATTGGAATGTTTCAAAGAGTACTTTAACCTCAGAGGCCAGAAATGTAGCAGTATTGAAAGGTATGTTGTAGGCAAAATGGGCATAATACCTCTGAAGTCATTCACATATCAGTGCATGTGCTTATCTTCCTGATAAAGGCAAAACATTTTGCATTTGTCTAAGTTGTACATTTTGGAGATGGCAGTAGGATGTGCAATACACTGGGAAAAATAGAGTTTCACAGCTCCCACTTCTTGAATCTGGCTTAGAAAAAGCCTCAGGGCATCTGAAAATTAAGGGGTAGCATGCAAAGCCATTTTAAGAAGGATAAAAAGGAGGTAAGAGTTTCTGGTGAGCAGAGGTCTTAGTACATGAGAAAAGACCTCTTCTGTGAGATCCCTTCTTAGAGGCCTTTTGTGCACTCTCTAACCATAGCAGTGGTTGATTCTCCTTCTGGCCTTTTCTTTGCAATGACCATGGATATTGAAGGAACAAGTTGCTCCATTTGTTTATAGCTATTTAATTTCTTGAAGTTCTGCAAAATCTTTTCATCACCTGATGTTCAGACTGCTGCAAAGCTATTGAAGGAACTTGGAGTGCTGCCTTCATTTTGTCCTACTAAAATGCACAAAAGGAGGCATGTATTGCTCTCTAGTGACCAGGATGGGACTCCAGTGGATGGAGTTTTTTATTTCAACCCAAGGTTTGACATAAATACATGGTACTTGAAGTTTTGGTACTTTCCAGCTTTAAGAACACTCCTTTTTTAACAGTGGGAGGTAATTTTAAATCTTGACCAAAAAGCTTGTAGTGTGGTAGGTTTATGCACTTCTGAGATTTCTGTTCTGCTTGAATCCTTTCCCAGTGGATCAGTATGAATCACATACTCCAGATATTCATTACTGTTCTCAAAAAAACCCAACTCAGATGTCTAACGTGCTATAGTTTGACTGTGATCCCTCTGCCATGATGCTAAAATATTGCTTTGATGTTGGAAAGAGTTGGGGTCTTCTGTCCCCATCAGCAACTCAGATTGCAGAGTCTGGCTGCTGAATCCTGCCTTTTGCATACAGAACCCAGACACTACACCCTTCTTCCACAGTTTGATAGGATGGTGACAGTGTGCTTGGGGTTTCACTGGTGTGTTTTCACATGAGGAGGCACCACTGAGTTCACTGATGTTCAAAAATAACCCACAGTCTTGGGTGCCTCTAACTCCTGGATGCCAATTTTGAGACACGTTAAGGAAGTAAGAGTGAGTTGAATAAATTCATTGAAACTGTAAGTTTTTTTCTTCTCACTTCTACAGACTATGACAAGCTACAAAATGGATGGGCCACACAGAGGATTTTGTCTCATTATTAATAATGTTGACTTCAATAGTTGTCAGAGGAAGGGTTCTTGCAAAGATGCTGGTAAGTTACTGAAGGGAGATTTTTGGAGGATTAGTCTCTCTGTTTTCCCCAGGTGAGTTGATTTTGTGGTATTGCCCTGTATTTTATTGTCTATGGTTAATTAATATTCTAAAAGAGTAAAATGTTTGGTATTTGTTAAATTATGTCATTTGTGTATCCTGAGGGAGGAGAGGTTAAAGGATGTAAAAGAGGTTAAAGGTTAAACCACAGGGTTTTTCAGTCGTATTATTCTTGAATTATTTTTTAACTTATCTTTTATCTACAGCTATAGTAAAGAACTGAAACTAAACTAAATTAAATTATCATTCTGCCTAATATAATGCAAAAATTCATAATCAAGCAACTCTGCATACTTCTTACTTTGTTCTGTTTTCTCTATTTATCTCTAATGAATGGAAGTCTTAATAGTCAAAACTGCAACTGCAGAATGGTTTTGAAAGATCTTATCTCAAACAGGAAGGACAGATTCTTTGGGTTTTCAAGTGTCATTTGTGTGCTCACTTACAATGACAATGTATGCACTATTTTCTGAAGCTTGTCTAGAAAAATCCAGGAACTCTTGGCTGATGCCATCTTTTTTATTCCGGTTAACCTTTAGTTGGTACTAAAATGAGGATGAATCTGCAGAAATGTCAGGGTGTAAAGTGTTCTCCTGCCCAGATTACTTTGCATGGTAACTTCATAAAATGTTGTTCTCTTGCCTCAAATTTTCCTTTTATCTTTCCTTTATTTACAGACGAACTGGAGAGAGTATTCACGTGGCTTGGTCTAGATGTGAAGATTTACACAAATCTGACATCTGGCGATATTATAAATCTCATGGAAACTTGGCAGAATGTGCAAGATCACAAAGACAGGAACTGTTTTATATGTTGTATTCTATCTCATGGAAGTTCAGGAGCAATCTACGGGACAGATCACAAACTTGTGTCAATCCGCGTGCTTATGTCCCACTTCACTGCCAAACGATGTCCCCAGCTGGCTGCAAAACCCAAACTCTTCTTTATCCAAGCATGCCAGGGGAACAATGTACAGCGTCCTGTCTTTGTTGATACTGATGGACCAATTCCTGACTCATCTGCCGTGCAAGAGAGAACTTCTTCTTCTGAAAGTATTCCTGAAGAGGCTGATTTCCTCCTAGGCTTGGCCACAGTTGACGGATGTGTTGCTTTCCGGCACATTGAGGAGGGTGCTTGGTATATTCAGTCCCTCTGCAGCAAGCTACAGTTGTTGGTACCAAG
Organism: Erithacus rubecula; assembly: GCF_903797595.1. Lineage (NCBI taxonomy): Eukaryota > Metazoa > Chordata > Aves > Passeriformes > Muscicapidae > Erithacus > Erithacus rubecula. The sequence goes on from NC_136659.1 coordinate 11,210,458, forward strand.
GTAGTACTTGGCTTAGTGCTCTGGTTACATATTTCTTGTCTAAAGGTAGTTCATCTAGGAACACCCACCTAAGTGGGTTCTAAGGTGGATGGAATTAGTTGAAGTGATGATTTTGCACTGATAAATGTACATGAACTCTGATAGTACCATGTTATCTGTAGAATGTGAGGATTATTGTGAAAAAACACTCAAAACCTCACATCTATAATCTTTAAGACAGCACAGTTTATTAAATGATAGGTAAAAATATTTTATTCCACTATTTTTCTTTATTGGTTGAATTAAGCAAGACAGAGCAAGAAAAGGTCTTTTGTTTTTAATATTACTCAAATTAGGACAAAAGAGAAATTTGGAGAAAAGTATATGTTTTTAGTGTTTTAAATGCTCATACTCTATCTTCTAGCTGTTCAGGGAGATGTTAAGTGGACTGCCATTTGCTCACTAATAACTATTTTATTTTTTTTCCCTCTCCTTCTGGCTGTAGGGGTGAAGATATTTTGTCAATTCTTACACAAGTTAATGAAGATGTGGCCAGACGCGTTAGCCCTTCAGGGACAAAGAAGCAAATGCCCCAGCCAGCATATACCTTGAGAAAAAAAATTATATTCCCAATACCTACGGACCTTCCTCCTTCAGAGCAACGTTGAGGCTTTTAAAACACATCATTTTACCATCTTACTTAAATGCATTTTTAAGAGTTAGTCAAAATCCTGAGGATTTGTTTGCTTTAATGCAAGGTCTCATATTTTTTTTTGTCAAACAAACCGTGAAACTGAAGGAGACACAGTTAAAACAATCCATGTACCAGCTATTTACATCATCTATATATTCAGAGTTGTCAGTGTTGCAAGAACCACACTTCTGTCATGTTAAACATTTTTGTATGTGCACAGGATGCAGATACAAAAGATTTTTCCTGGTAGCATAGGGATTGCATGTCAGCTGTCATATTTAAACCATGATTGTTAATGGTCTGGTTTAGACTCATCATGTTTTATTTTGCAGGCTACCAATTTTAAATACTGTTTCTAAATCCACTAGCTGTGTTCATAGAGAGAAAAAAGTGGGAATGAAGAGACAAAACCTGAAGTAGGAAGTGGAAAAGGATTTCTTCAATCTCTAATGAAAATTACATTTAACTTAATAAAGAACCAGTTACCAACTGAAATCAGCAATTTCTTCCACAGCACAGACAGATACCCTCAAATGGGTAACATAAACTTCATGTACAATGAAATTTTCCAAAAGGCAATTAAGCCAAAATGCTGCCTTTGAAGATTTGAATGCTGTGAAATTCAGCAGTTTAACTTTGTTAAGCATTAAATTATTTTATTATCTTTTGTTGGTTTAGGATCTACGATGCAGCCAGTTTGAGAAGGCTCCTATAGACTAAGCTGCTAAGAATTTTTTTCAGTTAACTAAATAATGCCATGTTGTTTTGTTATGAACACTTAACTATGCATGCCTGTGTCTTTCCTGTTTGTTACTACATTAAATTCATACTTTTCAAGAGCTTGGTGAGATACAAATTTTGTATTGGGTAAGGGTTTATCCTTGTTTCTGACTGATTCCTGCACTTTGTTGAGCTGCATGAATCAGTGAGGTTTTAACTGGTTCAGGGTTTAAGCTGAAGTGAAACCTTATCAAAACACTCATTGTTACATATGATTAGCAAGACCTTAAGGTGAAGACAGGAAGAGTACTGTCTAGTGCTATTGGGTGCAATTTCTAGCTTGCACTATTTTTAGGAGTGGAGTTTTGCATCATACAGAGGATTGAAATGCAGCCAGTGTTCCAAAACATGATGGTCCCTTTATGATATTGTCATTTTTGTGCAGGAGCTGTGTATCCCACCCTGTGGCAGTGCAAGGGACAATCACTACAGTTGCTGAGCAGGCAAGAGTCACAGCAGTTTTTCTTCCTCAAGATCACCCTTTCTAGGGAGATGAATTTTTGGCAGGCTGTACAAGAAAAAGATTGGGTCATTGAGACAGTTCTGGAGGAAGCCAGAGTGCAGGAGAGCCGAGGGAAATGAGGGAAACTAATTTAAAAAAAGGGCAGAAACATTTCCAGGAAGGGCGAGAGATCAAAAGTGAAACTAATAGTGCCAAAAGGGGTGGACCCTTCAGATTGCTGATCGAGCGGAGAAGCCATTATTTGACACAGAGCATATCACGGCACAGTGGCTCTTTCAGACTGCAACTGAAGTCTTGGTTCAGGTAAGCCACAGAAGAAATGGAGGGAAAGACATGCTGAGACTTGGAATGACATGGAGACAAACATTTTGGTTCTGAAAATGAAAGAGTGCTCGTGGTGTTCCTCTGTGCTGTTCCCAGCCTTTGGGTGATGGCGCAATTCCTGCAGTGCAGTAAGGTTTTCTGATCTGGTACTGGAGTGTGCCTTTTGGAAGGGATTTGTACAACTCATTCTATCAAAGGGTATGGTATAATTTTGAGTTTGTAAAGACAGGTTGAAATCCATGAATGACTGCTTTCATTGCAAAATTTTTACAAATTTCAGCACTCCTAACTCTCTTTGTAATGCTGCCTTGAGGGTCTGCTGAGAGTCTGGTAGCCATTCTGAGTGCTGTTTCATTTCCTGCTTCATGGAAGATTCCAGCGACTTGCAAGCCTTCATTGAAGGCTGAGTTATTTACTTCAAGGAGAGTGAAGATGTAAGAAGTTAATTAGGTTCAAGTTCTCCTTTAAATGGAGCAGTATATTACATAAATAATTTCAGAATAATATTTAGCTGTTGATTTCCCTGCATTTACTGAGTGCTACTACTGAATTTGGTGCTAGTAGTTGGGTTTTTTCTTCATTTAAAAATATCTTCCTGTAAATAAACTGGGGATGGTTGGAGAGAGACTTTGGAGAAAGGGTATAAGTCATGGCAGAATGGTGACACAGCAGGCAGTGGGAGTGAGATATTTTGAATGAAAATATGTAGATTCAGCCATCTCTCACTGTCCTAATCAGGATTTGTGTATGAGCAGAAGTGCTGAGCTGTGCTCTGTGCAAGAACGCTCTAGGAATGCTGCTTAGTTGTTGTCATAAAACAAAAGCAAAACTTGACTACTTCATGGCTTGTTTACCATTTTTTTCTCACAACTTCTGTAATAATCAGTTCTCTGGAAATGGAAATGTGAAGTAGCTGAAGTAGGGATCTCCTGCTTTTTTAGCATTTTATTCCATTGTAATGTAGTTCTTGGAAGTCATGTGACAATACCTTGTGAAAAAGGCAGACTTTTCCTGGAACTTTAAAGACTGGCTGTCTCACTTTCTTCAGAGTTGTCCTCCCATGTAAGTGATTTTAAATTACTACTACCATTAATATTAATTTTACTTTTATCAGTTGTGTCTTTAAGTTAGCAAACTGGGGGAAAAAGACAGTGGCAGTTAAATATTGTTTTACTTGCACCTTGTAATTACAGATAGGCTTAAATGTAACATATAGGTGGCATGTCTCTTCTAACTGCAATAATTTGATGGGTTTTACAGCCTTTGTGAAATAAAATGAAAATTCCCTTTACAAGAAAGATTTTCTTTCATAAGCAGTATCTCTTGTATCTTGAATGAAATGCATGATTTATATGAGAAAGAAGATAACTTCATCGCTACCTACCAAGAAATTATTATTCTTTCCTGTGTGGATATAGAAATACGAAGTCAGGTAATCACTGAATTGTGAGGTTAAGCACATTCAGATATTACTGGTTTATATGGCCTGAATGATATGGATTATTGGCATTTTAAATGTTTGGTTTGAGTGGATTTAAAGAAAACAGTATTTTGGGGCATAACAGAAATCATATGGGCCGTGTCACAACATGTTTTACTATTTTATCAGTTCACTTGAAATACAAAAATTTCAGATTCAGCTATACATTCACTCTTGCTAACTCACACAATGCTGACCCAAGGGCATGCCATAAAAAGCTCCTTTGCTGTAGAGGAGAGCAGAATGCAATTGTCTGCTAATTATTATTGCCAGTCAGTCAACTGAGCTACCTTGGAGTATTGTTATTGAAACATTTGCAGTAGCAGAAGTAAAATGGATTGCAGTACTTCAGTGGCATAAGAGTAGGAAGTTCTCTTTTGTCATTGTTGACTTTTCTGTCTCGCACTGCCAGTGTCTCTGTAAGACAAGAGATCTCTTCTGAGTGCATTTATATAGTTTCTCTTCAGAAATCCCCAGGTGTCGTACACCTAAGGCAGAGAAAGTAAAGCGGCAAATGGGTCTCTTACTAGAAGGAAGCGGAGACAGGCCTTTAAGTGCCAGCTATAGGCTGATTTGTCTCAAATCAGCCTGAGCATTGCTACAGGAGAGGTGTGATCAGGGGAGAGGGCCCTGAAGCAGTGGTGCAGAGCTGTGCTATGCTGAGTCAACGCCTTGCTCCACCCTGAGACTCGCACTCTGTCCCCAGCCCAGCTCACTTCCTGGGGAAAGGATGGCTGTGCACACCTGAACAAATGCACACATCTAATTTAGATAATGGATATGCACCAGGTTAACTACAGCAGAACATAGATTGGGCAGATTGGGCACACACCCTGAAGTAGTTTTGGTTTGTCAATCTGAGTTTCTTGGGGTTTGTTCATTTTTAAATGGGATTTCACAGAGATGTTTTTACCTCTCTTAATAGGGTGTCAGCATTCAAAACTATCCAGCTGATTGGTTCTGTCAGGTCCAAAGGAAGCTGCCAAGGTCCTTACAGGGAATCACTTTGGTAGCTCATGGATCTTTTCCTTAGCTAAAATCCAAACTACATTAAAACATGGCACACCCCCTCTGCCCTTTATACCCTGTCTATTCTCTCTCCATCTCCAGATTATCCATGTGTGTTGGGGGTTGAGTGTGTTTCTGTTACTGTGTCAATTGAAAGAATTTTTCCCATTATCATGCCAATGGAGCTGGCCGGGCTACACCCAGGGTCCCTGATGGGTCCAGACAAAGGGGTGGGTGGGAACGGCCCCCGGAGGGGCCTCTGGGGCTTCCGGGAGGGCACTCGGGTTTCCAGCGAGCTCGGAGGAGGACGCCTGGGATCGTTCAGCCACGCGGCTGAGCACAGCAGAGCCAGACCCTCTGCGATCACCTGCCCTGCATCTGCCCCGTTCCAGCCTCCTGCCTCTGCGGACACAGCTGATCCCCCGGACACACACGGTGAGCGAGGAGCCGCCGCCCTCGGTGAGGGTGAGCCTGTTCCCGCCCGGGACCGGCGTGGCCGCTGCCGCCTCTCCCCCCCCTCCTTCCTGCCTCCATTTCCCGCTTGCCTTTTTGGCAGATCCGGGCTCTGGACTAAGCACAGAGACAGCGTGCTTGCAAATAAAGGGACTGACACCGAGTTATCTATTTCGTTCTGTTAGCAATTTTAACTGTTATTGTTTTCTGTTTGTATAGTTAGATATATTAGTAAAAGAGCTGTTATTCCCACCCCCCTTATCTCTGCCTCAGAGTCTTTGATTCAAACAATCATAATACTTGGGGGAGGGGAGTGGAACCAAAGTCTCTATTCCAAAAAGGGAAACTTCTGCCCCTACTGGCAGACACCTGTCCTTTCAAACCAGGACAATGTGGCAGCATGAACACAGGATCTAAGGACTGGGGATATTCTTTGCTTTCTTCTCTTTCTTGGCTTGCACAGCTATATTATTTTACCCCATATTCCATTTTGAAGCTTGTTGTGGGAGGGAGGAGCTTGTGAAGATTTTTGTGGCTTGTGAGCCAGCACCTTTTGAGGAGTTTGTTGTGGGACTTGTGAAGCATACTGTGCAAAATTAAGGGCTTGCTAGCCTCTGCTCTTGTGGAAATGTATAGTATAAATTTAAGGGCATGTTAGCCAGTACCTTTTGAGTTTAAATATTGGGCTGTCTGTCACTGCTAAGAAGATGGTATGATCAAACAATGAGAGCTCCTGACTCATATCCAGTGTCTTCGTTCAGCCTGACAAGAATTTATAACAGACACCAACATGCCCATGGGGTGTCACATCAGTGGAGGCAAGTCCCATAAGTATCAGGGGGAGATAGCTGGAAGGCTTGGAATTTTCTAACTTCTTCTTGTGCTCAAAAGTTGAATCCATAAGCCAAGTTTAATATTTCTAAGCTGATGGAGAAAAGTGGAGGAGAAGGGAGGTGGTATTCCATGTTCAGTGAAACAGAGATAGTTTGATAAGAATTCTTCTGGCCTTTTTAAAAGGGTTGACAGGATCTATATTTGCTTTTAATATTACAAATTAATTGACAACTGGGAACTGAGTTTTACTTGATGCAGATAAACCAAAAAAGGAAGACGTGCTTTGGATTTGCTGACCAGAAGCAGTATAAAAAGAAAGGAGAAGCCAGATATTTTAGAGTAGCTATACTCATGTGGACTATTAGTCTTGTTATGGTATAAAATTTGTCAGTCTCATTTATTACATAGTCTGTATTTCAGACTAGCAAATGGCTGCTTCTCCCAAATGGTATCAAACTTCAAAAAACCCAAACTTGAACAAAAACAGCAGCAGCCTGCCAGGATTGTACATCCTGTACATTGGTGCTTCCCACTGTCTAGACACACCATAGGAAGCAGGAATGATCTATGACTTTCTCTGCTAATGTCATTTAGTACAGGGGTCTTAATATCCTTTGTTAAGTCCAGAGAACTGAAAGAGCCTAAGCATCAAAGCTATGAAAGCAAGACAGCCTCTCTCTAGTGAAATACTTCTGATTGCATGTATTTATTTTGGGCTATTCTACATGATGTGGTACCCCTTATATGTATCATGTTGTTGCACTAGTCTTACTGACAAATTAAATCAACTGCTGTTTGTGTTTAGGTCCAAATCTTGATGTGAAATGAGTACAGAATTCCGCAAACTGCTTTTTGAAGCTTCTGAGGCTTTGGTCACAGATGAACTGGCAGCTCTTAAATTCCTCAGCCTGGACCATGTCCCCAGGAGGAAGCTGGAAGCCATCCAGGACCCCAAGGCCTTCTTTGAAACACTGCAGGAGAAAGACCTGATCGGGCCAGGGAACCTGTTCTTCCTGAAGGAGCTGTTGTACCGGATCAATCGGATCGACCTCCTGACTGCCCACCTGGGCTCCAGCCGGGAGGAGATGGAGAGAGAGCTGCAGCTCCCGGGCAGGGCACAGCTGTCAGCGTACAGGTAAACACAGGAGCATGCAGAATGAAACAGTTCAGTATCAACTGTCTTTTCTGTCTGCACTCTGTGAATATCCCACCATAACTGTATTTATTACACATGAATTTCTGCCATTGTGAGTTTTACATTTTGCAGTTCAAATGTTTAATTGTGGTGCTTACTTCTTACAGCTTTCTTGAAGATCTCTCTATTCTTTATTGTCAGGCAACTGCTGTATGGAATTGCAGAGGACTTGATTCCAGGAGACGTCAGAAGTGTGAAGTTCCTGCTCCAAAAACAATTACCAAAGAACAAGCTCCAGGAAAATGCTGTATGAAAAGTGGTCTTGAGAAATTTTTTGAAAGGCTAGTTCAGAGTCCTCTAGTTCTTGTAAGAAGGGAGGAAAAATAAAGCAGTCCACTCTCAGGCAAATTTGGTTCGAAAGAATTGTGATGTTAGCTAATAGCTGCTGTGTGAAAGAATGGATCCTTATTTTTTGCATTATATCTTTGCCTTTTTTGCTCTCCTGATTTTATTTTCTCTCCATCTCCTTAATCTTGTATTCTTGCAAAACCCATCATGCTCTTCCTTTAATCTTTGCTTGGCATTGATAAAACAAATGTCTTTGTAAGACATATTCTATACCTAAGAAGAGTGGTTTGCTAAAGGAAAAACAATGGAGACAAAAAAGCAAGTACTAATGTGAGTTCAATCATGAATTTTTGTATGTCAATGGGTAAATTTTCTTCTTAATGTAATTTGGAGTAACAACATATTGTTAACCTTCCCCCAAAAGTATTCAGAGGTTGGGTGAGCTACTTTAATATTTGTAATGAGCTGTGTTATAAAAATTCTTGGTATTATTAAGAACCTCCCTTAAAAGTCCTATTTGTATTGTGGCACATAGAGGAAAATTAGCAGATTTACCTTCAACTTGGTGGACAACTGAGCTTTAATAAACAAAATTTGTGCTGAACAGCTTTTCTGTAATAGAAAAGGCAAAATGGCATAGCTAAAGGACTTAGCAGCACTTCATCAGAACACATAGGCACAACAGGATGTTATATTGTCCTCATCAGTGCTTTGTACTACTGAAACAAAGCAGGATAGCCTAGTTATAGGCAATTTCTAATTATCCTGCATTAACCTTAGTGATGATGTGTTTATTCAATTGCATTGCATCTTGACCCTTTCTTTAATGAGGTGTGGAGGAAAAAGTAATAGGTCTTTGGCTAGTCTGGGAATGAGGATGTTGTCTTCTGCCATGTTGCAGAGATGCCTGACACTGTGGTTGTCAAAGGCCACTGGATGAGCTTGGGTTATGTGTTTTTGTTTTACCAGTCAATGCTGCAGGTCTTTCTGGAAATGGAAATAAATGGGTTAATTAAAGAAGATAACCTGACAATGCTGAAAGATATATTACAGAGAGTTAGACCTGACCTAAAGAAAAAAATTGATGCCTATGAAGAAAAAAGAAAAGGTAAATCTATTTAATCTGCTGTTCAAGAACAGAGCTGGGGTTTTTTGTGAGTTTTATGGCACCATTCTTGGCAGCTTAGAAGCCTAGCAATAAAAGAGAGACCCTATGGTATCCTAGGATAGGCAGAACAACTCTGGAGAACTCTGATTTCTGAAGTTGTCTGCTACTTCATTATGCCATCATGGATTCCTGTATCTATCCTTGAATTATGTTCTGTACCGTGTAAATGGTCTTCTTCTGTCTTCTCTTTGCCTTAAATGCAATTTATGTGTTCAGAAAAAAAAGTGTGGTGCTGGTTTTGGATCAGCCTAACTTCCAAATCACTGCAAGAGACAAAAAGTGGCAGGTGACTTGGGGAAACTTGTGGTGGGAGATAGTGTTCACTATCTTCTGTTATCCAGGCCCTTTGCTCTTTGTCCAAGGAAAGTCCCTGAAAAGCAGTCATTTGGCTAAAGTGTAGCTTTCTGCAACCAGATGGGAAAGTTCAAGGACTTCAGTATATGTCGGCTGTTGCAGCTGAGATGTTCATTTGGGAAACAGGATGTCTCAGTCAATAACAACTTCCTTCTGAATGTTTCAGGACATGAGTTTTCTCAGATACATTTAAACAGTCCATGCAGTACCCTGCAGAGCTACCAACTGGTTTTCCCTGCAGGTCTTTGTGCTGCTGTCCTCTGCTGGTGTCTTTAAAACAATAGAAGATAATTGCCAAGGGAGACTAGTGCAAGCAAGTCCTGTGTCAGGAGAATGGCTTTCTAGTAGTATTGTTATTATTTTGTCCTCTTGATAAGTAGAAAAAAAGCATGTTGTGTAGAGCTTGTTGCCTTGACAACTAAATTTCATTTAAACACGTTTTTGTAACTTGTAAAATGAGCACTGTGATTTTGTTTCCTTGGTTAGAGGCAGGGATTTGATGATTTCTTCACTTTTTTTCAGAAAGTTGTATTCAAATAAGTGTTCTGAGGAGATCTTTCATTATGCTGGTATTTTGCATCCTTGCATCCACTAACACAGTAAAGTTCTCTGGAGAAGAGACAGTAGCCTCAGAAGTAAATGGACCAGCATTTTGTACTATTGTACAAAAATGGGTCTCCTCTTTCACTTATATATCCCACAGTGGAGATGCTGGTGAATGACTTCCCTGGGACAACTACTCACATTCAACCTTTCATTATTTGTATCTTTACCAGTAGAAAGAGGAGCAGAGAAGTAATGGAGCACAGCCCTGCATGGCTTCTCTAATAACCAGCAGTCTGTGAAACTGGAGCTGTGCTTGGCCCAGTCCTACAAAATACTGGTGTCTCACTGGTGTGAAAACCACCTCCACCTCACTCCTTGTTCTGGCCTTTTGAGTGTTGAAATATGCACAGTGGAAGATTTATCCTTTTAGTTCCAAAATGTTTGTTTATCTTCTGTTTCTTAGAAAATTATTCTACGGAAGAAGTCCGTTATCCTGTGTCTGTGTCTGCACATCCAGAGGAACAAGGAGCAGAGGGGGAGGCAGCAAAACAGGTGAGAAATACTTCAAGATTACCTTCAAAGTATTTATCCATCTCCTGGGAGACAGAGCATAAAATCATTACACTGAGCAGGTAGAGCAGCCAAGATGGAGGGCTTCTGGTTCTATATGTAAGCCTTGGGAAAATTCCTATTTTCCAAACAAGATCAGGCTGTCTTTGTGAGGACCTGGTTGTCAGCAAGACAAACTGTAAGCAAGAAATGAACAAACAGTTGAGTGAAGAAAACCAGTCTTAATGATGATGGAGACTGGGACATTAAAGTCCTGGCCAGGATATTCCTGGACAGATGTGAAGGGAATAGCAGAACCCTCAGCCTCACTGGAGTTGCACAAGGATCATCAGAGGAAATGGTGGGGTGCAAGATCTTTTCCTAGGCACATGCAAATTTGTGCTTCTGGATCCTTTTTCCCATGTCAAAATCATATCCTGACTGAAGAGAGAGAGGAGGAGGGGTTCAGGGAGACAATGCAGATTCCTCTCCTCTGTACCTAAACTGTATCCTTAGGCTTTTCCTTTCTTGTTTCTTGGCCTTTGTGATTTTTTTTTTCTTTTTTTCTTTTTTTTTTTTGTGCTTAGATAATTATGAACCTGCAATCTGTGTATGGTGTATTTCCCTTTTGAATGCTTGGCTCTGCTTTACTACCTGCTTTTTTTTTGTTTGTTTGTTTCTGCAGCATGGGAAAATATATAAGATGAAAAATAATCCCCATGGTTACTGTTTAATTCTTAACAACCACGAATTTAAAAATCCACTTCAAAATAGAGAGGGAACATTGCAAGATGGAGGTAAGTACGTTTTAAATCCAATTGGTTTGGGTTTTTTTCTCTGATAGTTGTCTGAAACAATCATCTAATCTTTCCTGTGAATAAGAATCATGTCCATGGTACTCCTTGGCCTCCAGAGACTGAAGTGGCAGCCAATGTACCAATTGGAAATATGCCACTTCCAACATTTAGCTATAGCTTAAAGAAGGATCTACTTTTTGTTCAATGAAAAAGGCACTGTCTTTATTGGCTATATGTACAACTAGTGAAAAATTGATTTTTATTATTTTTAGTTCTTCGCTATCATAGAAAAATATTTTCAGTCAATGCTCAAATAAATGCTCTGTAACTTTCTTTAAAGCCTGTCTTCCTGCAAGTCACTTTAAAATAAACAAGAATAAAAAAGTAAAATCAGATTCCTTAAAGGACATGTCACAGATATTTTAACTCTATCCAGCCCATTTACAGGCTGCTTTCTTCCCAGCTACTTCCTCTCTGCCTGCACAACAATAAGGCTACCATTTCCTGAGAAGTCTTCACAGCATTTGTGGGCAGGTTACTCTGACTTCCTTCTTGCTGCATCAAACATTCTCACAGAATGAGGGACCTACATAATTTAGGAGTGGCAGAATTTGTCATTCTAAAGAGGTGGCACTTCTTTAACTTTCTGGTATTGTTCTTAGGCATCTGAGACTAGTATGCAATGCTTAGTTAAAGCTTGCTTTAACACAGTAAATGTCCCTAATTTGTACCAATACAACATAGAATCTGAAACCTGTTTTTGTTTTAGATAGCATGATACTTGACCCAGTTGTGTTTAAAAAAAATAAAATTAGGCAAATTAGGCATTTGGGTTTTTCTAATAGGATTTGGCAGGTTAACAGCCAGTCAGATGATTTTACTGGTGGGATCTGAACACTTCTGCTAATATCTGATCTACCACATAGACACTAATGTTTCAGCATCTTCCTTGTCACTGTGTATGTTTAACAAGTTCCTTCTGATTTTTTCCCCAGAGGCTGTGAAGAGGGTTTTTAAGTGGCTTCAGTTTGAGACAGTTGAGAAAATGAATCTAGAAGGACAAAAAATACTTGAGACAGTTAAAGAATACAGCAAAAAAGATCATAGAAATATGGACTGTTTTGTTTGCTTCATTTTCTCCCATGGTGAAAAATACCAAATAAAAGGTGTTGATGATGAGTGCATAAATATTGAAGACTTAGTCTCCTACTTCACTGGAACTAAGTGTCCTTCTCTTGCTGGCAAACCCAAGGTGTTTATCATCCAGGCTTGCCAAGGCTCTGGACATCATCCATCTGTTACAGTAGAAGCAGACTCTTCTGGATACTTTGAGGTGGATGCTAGTCCTTTGACTTCCATTCCTGATAAGGCTGATTTTCTAATTGGCATGTCTACAGTGGAGGACTACCCATCCTTCCGCCATTGTGAGACTGGCAGTGTTTACATTCAATCCCTCTGTAGGAAGATGGAGTTGCTTTGCCCACAGTAAGTACTATTTATAATTCTTGTACATTTGGGGTATTGCAGATGTGCATACTTAAGCAAGCTGTGCTGAAACACAGTGGTTTGCATCTGTGCAATTAATGCTTTTCACGTGCAGACAGTGGAGAACAATATTGATTTTGAAACTGGGCACTATTAGTCTTCTACAGATGAGCCAAAGTATAAGTGACTTCCCCTGGTTTTCCTGTGACAAAACCAGGGTTGTAATGCTGCAACATTACACACAAACAAGTGTGTGTATGTGTTTTTTAACATTTTTTAACTGATGAATTATTTTTCTTCCAGTGATGCCTGATTGGAGGTGAATTTGTTGAGTCATTACACAGACAAAACCCCCCAGTGTTTTGTAGGCATACTTTTCATTGTTGTCTCCCACCCATCCCCTCATAAACTTCATTTAGAAAATAGAATTTCCTTTCAGATATCATTTTCTCATGGCCTCCAGAAGAAGACATGGAGAATATATAGTTTGTTTCATCTTGGTGACCTTGTCTGGATGTAACCAAAGCAATGTTACATGAAGGTTGCTTTTATATCCCCCAAACACACTGAATTCTGTGGTTATTCAATGGAATGTAAAATTTCAGTGAGGAAAATGTGCAATAGGGTGAGGAAAATATAAGCCTTCCCTGGGATACCACTGATGGGGCAAACACATAGCACCTTCTTGGCCCAGCTGCCAGTACCACGTGTTACAATGTAACTTCTCTTCATTTTTGTTCAAGGGGCGTGGATCTCACAGCCATCCTGACAGAAGTGAACAATGAAGTAGCAGGAAGAGAATTAGAAGGACATAAGCAGATGCCAAAGATAACATCAACACTACTGAAGCGACTGATCTTTGAAGTTCCACAAAGAAAACCAGACAAATAAGAAACTCTCTGTTAGGAATGACACCTGGAATGGGCTTGGACATGAAAGAAAATTTACATAAGAAATTATTTGGATCTATGGAGTAGCCCCAGCTTTTTAAGGAGGCATGGTTCCTAAATTTTCCAACTTCTGTATTGAATCAGTCTTCTGACACCTGGATATGTAGCAGTTGGGTAAGGGTGTGGAAAACTACAGATAATTTTTGTCCTGCAGAAGAAGTAGAGTATGTTCAGTCTGGGTTTCAAGTAAGAAAGGACTTTCAAGTAATACTGTAAAAGTTATTTGAAATGTCAAGAAAGCCCCATTTGTGTCTGAGTTGTTTTAAGTCCCTAAAATCTGAAAAAAAAGGAACAGATTCAGAATGCCAGATGCATTCCTAGGCAGCATGTGTAAGGTTGTAGCTGTCTTGATTATGATTGTTTATGACAATGATTATGTTAGTTTGGTTCTTTTCTTCTAAGTATTTGGTTCTGTTGAAGACAACAATTTACTTGAATAAGCAGCCCAACTCTAAGGGCTTTTCAATAATAAGAGTTCTCACTTTGTTATTTCTCAGAGCTCTCAGGGCACAGTGTGTCATGAATTACTCTAGAATACTGTAAGTAAGCTGTGTAATCGTGTTTCTGTTATAATAAATTCTCTTTGTTTTTATATCACCTTGGTTTACGGTGTGCTCCTCTCTTGGATGAGCTTTGGGGGACAGTCAGCATGACTAACACTTTTATGCCAGCAGAAGTCATTTAGCTCTTGTTGGAGTGTTTGGCAGCCACCCTGAGGGGCAGCAGCTGGAGAGATGGTAGGAAAGAATAAGTTCAGGACTGTCATGATAATGGCAGCTGATGTCAGTAGAGCCACTCAGTAACTGCTTCCTCTGTGAGAAACCTGCTGGAAGGTGGCAGCTCTAGAAGTGAACTTGTAAACCTATAGCATTTCTGTTTCTCATATTTCTGTGTCAGAGTTCAACACATTCAGACCAACTTATTTCAGATATTCTACATGAGGAGGAATTAAAATAAATTTTAATCAAATTTCATTATTTGGTATCTTTGGGGCTACAGAGGATTTTGATTTGGTAGGGTAAGACAGCTACATAGGTGTGCTATGTGTCCGGACCTTGGACTTTCCCAGTCATGGTGGAACATGGCAGGAAGCCAGCTCAAGCCCATTGCTCTTTTCAAAGTTTAAATGTTTTATCAGTTGTCCAGGTTTTATACTTTTATATTGGGTTTGGGTGAGCCACATATTCACACCCTTCCTGGTGGCCTGGCTTGCTCAGGAAGACATTATTCCTTGTTAATTGTCTTGGGGTACCTGATGATTCACAGGTGCAAATGTCTTCTCTAAAACTAAGGTCACCCTCCAATCTCCCTGGTGTTGAGGTGAATTTGACTTTCTTTATTATCTGTTCTTCCCCGAGATGGTGTGGTTTTTGCCCTTCTTCTCTGAGCTGTCCTCCACTGGAGGGAAGGCTATAGAGGATGCTGATCAGTCACACCTGTAATTTAAATTAATTTGGTATTTTGTTCTGCCTATTAAAATCCAGCCAACTCCATAGTTTACCATCACTTGTGGATGAAGACCTACTCGGAGGAAGAGAAAACCCCATAAAAATCCTTCAAAGAACTGCAGAAAACAGCCATACTGTGAATTTATATGTAGGTCATGCAGCAATCAGGGAAGGAGAAAACACAGTCTGAGTTTTGTGGTTCTGAGCAAAGTGCACCTGGTAGGTTTTTGCTCGGATTTGTGTCCCTCCCACAGAGCTGAGCAATAAGAAGGAAGCTGGTTCTGCAATTTCCTGACTCTTTTTTACCCTGTAGTACAAGCTAGAGAAGGGTGAGGGGCAATCACTTTTTCTCTCTGAAGGCCCTCAGCTTTGTTTTTCACTTTACCTTTTCTTTCCTCCCAGCTCATGGCTGGGAGGCCAATCCAGTCAAAAGCCTGGCCCTTAATTCTGTTTTGTTTTCAGACAGCAGAAGCACTATTACCAGAAAGTGGAGCCAGAAGTCTGGTAGGAAAGAAAAGCTGGTGAGTTGAAGTCCTGCAGACTTAAACTGAAAGCAGGCAAGATCAGAGTGGTGCTATTTGAAAAGCAAAACAGTTATGAGAGCTGGGGAGGACTGTTAGCTGAAGAAGATAAAATGCTGTCCAGGGGCATGAGTCCTTGCCCAGTCATTTACATTTTGCTACCTATTCTTTCAGTTTACCAGCAGTTTTCCAGAGAGCTCTTTATGCCTACCTCCTGTATGAAGTTTGTCATTAACCCAAATGGTTTTAGCATGACTTGAAAATGTGCTGCTCTTGCAATAGGTTGGTGGCATGTGTGAGAAGCCAGCCTGTGTTCAGCTGGCTGCCAGCTTCCCCCATTGCATGGACCGTGGTAAGATTCCCACCACCTGTGTATTCCCACCATCTGTGTGAGGGTTCCTTCAGTTTCCAAAGTGGTGCAAATTCAAGTGCTGATGAGTTTGGATTGATTGAGTTGCTAGCTGTGATCTCTAAGAACTGCAGAAAATCTGAAGACCAGGGAGAGGGGAAACATATATACACCATTAAAGAGATTAAGTTGTGCAGCAGGAGTCCAGTGCTACATTTTTCTCTGGAGGTGTTCAGTGTCCAGCCTTTTTATTCTAACCCCTAAATAACATGGGCACATTCTCTGAGAAATTATTCAAAACTGCCTCTTTTAACTAGATAAGTAGAGATATTTTAAATGGTGAACAGAGAATGGTATGTTTAATCTGCAATGATTTCTTTGCAATGTGCTAAATTCTTTGGGAATTCCCAGGTACTAACTTCTCTGTGTCCTTTCTGTAAGTGTGCCCTTGCTTGTCACTCTGCTTTGTTATTGACAGCCACTGGAACTCCCCAGGCCCCAAAGATGGCTAGCTCTTGGTGGATGTCAACCACACATTCCTAGCTAGGTGGAATATTAGCCTGGACACATCTCCTGAGCCTAAGTCTTCTACATTGGTGTTATATGTGTAGCCACTTTGTGTTTAGGCTTGATTTGTCCAGGTCTGTGAGTGCAAAGATGGATCCATATGTCCTTAGAGCATGTTGTTCTAACATGCTTTGAGGAGATGTCAATTTACGGCCTGTTGAAAAGTGCCTTGCTTTCTGGAGTCCTTCTACCTTTGACCCAACTTGCCATGTATGTAGTAACCAAATATCTTGCATAGGGTTTTGAACATTGATAAGGCACTTGTAGGATAACAATGTACAGATTTCTGTTTAATAGATCGCTAAAGTGTTTTTTACTGGATTTTTTGGAGAAGGGGATGCTGGTTTTAAATCAGTGCTTAGCAAGAACACTGGTTCTTTATCGGACAGTATGGATGTGCTGAGGGCTGCTCTCGGGCTCAAAGTGAGCATTAAGGTGTTAAGGTTCATTTTCATAAGGATGAAATTCCAGTTGGTAAAATCTCTCCCCTCCTGTTGTGAAATACCATTTATCTATGGTGCTGCAGCAGAAAGTGTCTTGGAGGTGGTGCAGCACCCCAGGGCCCTACACTACAGCGCAGTGCCTGCTCCTGTTATAGAGCCGTCTAGAGCAGAGGTGGGACGGGTGGGAAGGGAGCTGTTTTCCACGGCTGGTGGCTATCAGGGCTAAACACCTGCAGGGAGCGGTGCTGCCTTTTCAGAAAGCAGCCCAGAAGGCTCACAAGGAGGAAGGCGAATCAGTAGTGTTATAAAAGCTTCCTTCGCCTCGTATTAAAATCGCCGTGTTTGTGAATGCCTGGGAACCAGCGAGAGGCGACTGCAGGAAAAGCCCGGGCAGAGTAAGACCTTTGCATCCACGCTATCCGGTTCGGTTCGCTCAAGAGCAGGCAGCAATGGAAGCAGCCACAGCCCGAGACACGCCGCTCCCCGGGAAACGGCGGGGCGAGTCGCTCCGGAAGTTTAAATAACGCAGAGGGAAGCACCGCCCGGGCTGGTCCCGCCCTCCGTGCCTTGCGGCCGGGCTGCGGCCATGGAGCTGCCCCGGGGGCGGCTGCTGGCCATCAGCGAGGAGCTGGACGAGGCTGAGCTGGCGGCGCTGAAATTCCTCAGCCGGGAGCACGTCCCCAGGAGGAGGCTGGAAGCCGCCCGGAGCCCGCACGACTTGTTCGAAGCGCTGGAGGAGATGGGCGTGCTGGAGGCGGGGAACCTGGCCTTCCTCCGGGAGCTGCTCTACCGCATCGGGCGGATCGACCTCCTGGTTGCCCACCTGGGCTCCAGCCGGGAGCAGGTGGAGAGGGAGCTGCGGGCGCCGGGCGGGGCGCGGGTGCCGCCCCTCAGGTGGGTGTCCGGGACAGCCCTCGCCTCCTCTCCACACCAGGCTGAAGGGTTTGGCTTCAGGCGGTCCTGGGACCTGTGTCCTCCATCTAAAACGGATAAGAGGGGGAATATGTGCTGGGGGAACAGTAGATAAGAGGAGCAGGGCCGTAGTACGGAGTTGTGCTCGGAAACTCGATGAAACAACGCCTTCTACTTCTTTCAACAGATACTTGCTCTTTCACTTGTCTGAAGAGACCACCGAAGATGAGCTGATGTCTTTCAAGTTCCATTTGGTCGAAGAATTACCAAAAAGCAAGGTAACCCATGAGACTGTAAGTATCTATTCAATACTTTAAAATTATTACTGTAAACCATAGAGACAACTGGGTTGCTCATGGGGGAACGAGCATCACTATTCTTTATGGTACCAGTCTCGCAGTGAAAACACCAGAAGAAAAAGGGTGCATATGGGACTTGTTTGTGCTGGTGTCAGGCACAGCTTTTGCAACAGTCACAGCCAGCAGTGCCAGGAGTTCCAGGCACTGAGGCCACCATATCCAAGCACCTCACAGGACTCAGGGCATTCAGTGGCTTTAATCAACAAAAAACTGATGAGCACCTTTACTTATCTTGCCCAACAGACTTTCTTTTTTTTTTTTTTTTCCTTTCTAAGCTATTATCAATACAGAAAGTGACCTGCTGTGGATATTATTTTATGATTTTTTTTTTTTTTAATGCAAAAAATGCAGATCTAAGCAGCAGATTCTTCTAAAAGATAAGTCAAATGAGTTGGAATTTGCTAGTAGCCTTGCAGGAGATCCAGTGCTTTTATGCTGTCCCAGCCTGCAGATCTGACTCCTTGGTACTTTGTTCTGTCTAATGAAAGTTTTGAGGATTTTTCTTTTTTTTTCTTAGAGGAGGAACTGTGAGAGGTGTTCAAGTAAATTCTTGGGGGTGACCACTGTGCTGTGCCACTCACTAATGAGTTTCTGTCCCTTGGGTCCCCTTTTGCTTCAGAGCAACCTTTACACCATCGTGTGAGGTTATACCCTTTTTGCCAGTGCTTAAGGTGGTCACTGCAGTGGTTCTTCTGTTTTAGTTGAGTGCACGACAGCCACTGAAAGTTGAATGAAAGTAATCATTTAAAATATTGTTAAATATTCCTGTATTTCTGGGTTAGATCTTAATTAGATCTTGGCATCTCTGAGCTACAGAAAGGAAATGAGTATGTTTTGAGAAGATGTTGGTACGTAACAGTACTTGTAGATATTGTTGACCTAGGATTAATTGGCTCAGTTGAGGTTTCCCTAAGCTGCCAGTCAGCTGGATTGACTCTGTGAGTTGCATGTTGTGCTGTCACCATTAAAGCTTTGGTGCACATGCTGCAGCTTCACTCCCAGTGGCAGCATGGAGGTGCCCTAAGAGCAAACTGCCTTTCTGATTACCCAGACAATGCTCGACATTCTCACTGAGATGGAAAAGAAGGGCCTTCTGGGGAAAGACAACCTAAGTATGCTGAAGAGTCTCTGTGAAAAAATTAACATCAGCCTGTGGACCAGAATTGAAGATGGATTAAACCTGTATGGTAAAACAGAACAAACCAACCTCTTCCCAAAGTTATTCTTGAAGTTATGTATAGGTATTGTGCAGCACTAATGATGAATGCTTTGCAGGCCAAGAAGAGATGCTCATCACAGAGGAAGGGAGGAGCAGCACAGGATGCCCTGAGAGACACCTGGTGTCATCTGTGACACTTGATCCTCCTGGCAGTTTTAATGACTCTTCCCAGGTAAGTTTTTTATTTCTTAAAAACATCACCATTTTGTCTTAGTAGAGCTTACCCCTCCACGAAGTGAACAGTTGTTGTAACAACAAATGTGAAAAGCACTGTCTAGAAAAAGAAAAATACACAACTTTGCAACTTATTCTGAAGCAGTGTCACAGGCAAAGCTGTTGCAGTGTTGTACTTCAGAAACATCTGCAAGGGTAGAAAGGCCGAGTTTATGACACCAGGAATTAGGCAGTTAGCAGCTTGCTTGGCACAGAGATGTGAGTGAACAGAGCACCCTGTGTGGGCTGAGCCTGACTTTGGTTGTCCAGCAGGATGCTGTCCTGCACAGACTGCCAAAGGCAGTGGAGTGGGCACTGCCAAGCCCTGGGACCAAAGCTGTTGGGGGAGAGCTGCCTAGAGAGGAGGCCAGCTGGCTCTGTACCCTGCTCTGCCACTCCCAACCTCTAAGGAGCACCTGGAGGAGAGTGAAGGAGTTTCACCAGGAGTCTTTCTTTCAGCTGCTTGAAGCTTACAAAATGACCAGCCGACCCTGTGGAGTGTGCCTGATCCTGAATAATCATAATTTTGCAAAAGCTAGGGAAGGAATGCTGGAACACAAATACATGAAGGATCGGAATGGGACAGATGTGGATGCAGGTACAGATAATATTAAAGATGAGTTTGCAAATCTTTAAAAATAGAAACTTTGTTTCTCTTCCTAAAGGTCTGAATTTCAGTCTTCCCTTTCTAGATTACTTTTGTTGTAGTGGTTCAGTTGGCTCTGTTTACTGCACTGACAAGTCCTTAAGCAGCACCTTAAGCCTGGACTTTATAAGCTAGGCTAGCTTTGCATCAGTCTTCTGCATATTAATTCTAAAATATGCAGAAATATGTAACAAAATCTTTTAATGACAATTAAGGGAACTCAGTAGAGATATTAATGTTTAGACTACCTGGAGTATTTTCAGAGCAGGAATGTAGCTACGTGGATGTAGTCATGTAGCAGATGATCAATTATGTCTAGAAATGCAATTTGTAGTTGCAGAGTCCAACTTTCATATAATGAAATGTCTCCAATTTCCCCTCTCTGTGCTTTCCAGCGGCTCTGAGGAATGTCTTTAGCAAGCTTCATTTTAGAGTAGAAGAATATAGAGACCTGACTGCAGAAGAAATCCGTAAGACTGTGAACATCTTCCGGAGTGAAGACCATGAAGATGAAGACTGTTTTGTTTGCTGTATCCTGTCTCATGGGAAAAAAGGCATTATATATGGTGTTGATGGGCAGGAAGTACCTATCCGGGAACTGACCACTTCCTTCACTGCACAGAATTGCAATTCACTTGCTGGAAAACCGAAAGTTTTTTTTATTCAGGCCTGTCAAGGTGATGCTTTCCATAAAGGTGTGACCATTGAAACAGATTCTGGAGAGCAAGATTCTTCTGTAGAGCGGGATGCGAGGTTTCAGCTTGACTGTATCCCTGCAGAGGCAGACTTCCTCCTGGGCATGGCCACCCTGCAGGATTACGTCTCCTACAGAAGTCCCAAGGAGGGAACCTGGTACATACAGGCACTGTGCCAGCACCTGGAGTACAGCTGTCCTCGGTACCTACATTTCCATAAGCTTAGTTTTGGCAACACCTAAATTTTCCTTCTGGATGACAGGAATTTGATTTAGATGCAGAGGTAGATGATATGCAGTGAGAATGCTCACTTAGAGTGAAAACAGTGATGTAGGACAGAGCAGCACCATGCAAACTATCCAATTTAAGGAAGTGCTCTGAAGCCTGTTAAAAACAGGAGCCGTTAGCACTGGTGTATATCAAGAGAGTGAGAATGTTATTTATGTTGTATATATATGCTGATGTTAACTGAATAGTACAAACTGTACTTGTGTCTTTGCAGAGGGGAAGATGTTCTCTCCATCCTGACAGCGGTAAATCAAGAAGTGAGCAGAAAAACTTGTGAGCGGGATGCAAAGAAGCAGATGCCACAGCCCAGTTTCACCCTCAGGAAGAGGCTCATCTTTCCAGTCAACTAAATGGGAGGGAACTGCATGGCAGAGAGCTGCTGGACCCTGGAATTGGCTGGTTTCAGCTCAGAATTCAATCCAGCACAACAGACATTTAGTGCCTGCTCTTAGCAGAAGAGCAGATATTTTTAATTGAAAATATGACTGAGGAGAAAAAGCCATAATAAATTTGTATTAATACATTAATTTGTACTAACAGTTTATACTTGAGAGCATCTCTGATCTCTCTCAGTGGTTTGCTGGCTAAAACACACTCAATATCCTCTTATCAGCTGTACCACATTGCTATTGCTTTCATAAGGTATCTTTACAAGGCAACTTTTAGAAGACAACCATTATAAAACCTTGTGTACTTTATGTTTTGTTAGTTGGCCCTTGTTACTTAGAATCATTCATTCCTAGTGGCTTGGTACACTTCAAGATAAAGTTAAGGATTTGTCATTTGGCATCCTCAGCAGGATGTGCCTGTGACCTGGATTTCAGACTAGCTCTACATAGAGTAGTCTCAACAGTGAAAATCAGTTGCTGTGGTACAGCTTCTTGGTTGAAGATGTCCAGTTATCCTACTTTCACTTACCTTGCTGATCTCTGAATCTTAGTTCTAAGCACAGGATAAGTCACTAGGTGAGCACCTAGTTCCTTAAAACATTGTGTATTGCCTCCCATGGTGAGCATGCACACAGAACTGCTTCAATGTCTACCCCCACTTGTCACAAATCTGTAGAGCTCACATAACATCAGCTACTGAGATGAAAAAACAACCTTGGTGGTGTTAAGCCAATGCTGCAGTGCTAACTAACACTGTTATCCTAGAGGAACACACTAGCTGCTGTAAAAGAGGGGAGGAAAAATCCCCAAAGCACCACCTATGCACAAAACCCTCAGCAGATTCATTTAAATCACTGAAATACTTAATCATTAAAACACTTAAATACTGTCTAAATCAATTTTTTGGCTTCTAAAGCCACCACTTCTGCAGATCCCAACTCACTTCACTAAGCTTGTATACAGTATAATAATCATTACAAATTTTAGCCAAAAAAAGGCCTGATTTTAGGTTACAGAACACTGTAGTAGAGAAGATGACATTTGGAACAAACCACAGAAGATCAGCAATATACTGAAAAAATTGCATGTTATACATGTTTATTATCAAATTTACATTCCACTATGAAACAACAGTAAGTGCAAAAAGCAGATGGAAAAAATACCATGAAAATCCCAGACTGTTCAAACATTGCATGTAATTCCCTCATGTAACAGCCAAATGAAGCCCAAACCAATTATTTTCCTTCCCTCTCTGTTGCTGTTTGACTGCAATAGATGTTTAACTTTGATCACAGGTATTTTGAGCATGCAGGCATCACTGAGTTTATCAAAAACTAACAGTGAAACTAGAAAGCTTTAACTTTGTGCTTTAAGACAATCGGAATAAGGTAAATACAGAATTCCCTTCTGTCTCTTGTAACTTGCACAAGCATGGTTAAGTCATTTCTAGCATCCACGTTTGACTCAAACCTGCAAGATAATAGAACCTCGCCAAAATGTAATTCTCCATTCATCCCAGGTCTACCTCAAATAAAAGATCTGGTGCAGGATGGCAGCCATGCTAGTTTGTCACCTCTCACATGGAAGACAACAAAAGCCAAATCATTCCTAGAATCATGGTAACTTCTAAAATGTTATCAGAAACACGTTATTTTAAAAAGGTTTATCTTCTAGGTTGTGGCACAAAATGGTAAACTCACAAGAAGTATCAATTTTCCCTGTTACTGCAAGCCAGGCACATATATCCAAACTGTGCATGACCATCCAAAGGCATAAATCCATGACAGAATTTGAACAACACTGCACCACAGCATCAACCAACTGGGTAAACA
The DNA here is from genome assembly GCF_903797595.1 of Erithacus rubecula. NCBI lineage: Eukaryota > Metazoa > Chordata > Aves > Passeriformes > Muscicapidae > Erithacus > Erithacus rubecula. The sequence continues at coordinate 11,233,686 of NC_136659.1, forward strand.
CACACGAACACCATGGTATAGAGGTTCTTCCATTTCCTTTTTGCCTTATCTGAAGTATTTGATGATACACCTCAGCTACAGGACAAACTGACCTCTCAACATCCACAGCATTGCTTGAACTGAGCCAGTTTATATTGCTGGGCTATGGAATAGGGAGACATCCCCAAGAGAAACATGCATTTAATGCATTTATATGCTTGTAGATTAGTTTTACCTGAACCATGGTCTGCCACAGGAATTCTGCCTTAGCTGATTTGCTACTCTGCTGATCCAATGGCTGGAGTTATGAAGCCACTTAGAAACGCAGTGTAATACCTTCAAAAATTTATCTGTAACTCAGGTATTCCTACAATAAACACATAAAATGGATGGACTTTTGACATGCTACACACTTCTCAGTTGATACCAAACTGTCTAAGCTTTTGCTAACTTGTTTGCCTGGAAGCTACAGATACACAGCAGACATACACATCTCAGTCCACTGGAGACGAACACTGCACTCCCTCCTTTCACTCTTACCCTATGTAGCCAGGCAAGACACCATGCACAGCTAAGTACATACAAACATAAATACTTACATGAAAAAATTAAATATTTTTCATTAAAAAAAAATTAACCCGTATATAGTCTTTTAAATAAAATTCACCTTTTGTAAGTGTAAGATTTTGCTTAGAGAGCAAAAGGCAACTCCAGGAGTTCCGGAATATTTCTGTGCGCTGCTGACAGACAAGCTTCTCCTAAGAATCCCTGTGCAAGTTTGAAGTGGTTACTCCTTTTCCTTTTACAAAACAAAAATATCAAAGAGTCATAAGAAGGTCTGTAGAACAGTAAAATCAGAAAGGCCACGTTACAAATTTCCTATTAACAAGGTTAAGAAGCTTTCTTTTCCTGCCCTACTCCACTCACCCCTGCAGCAATGAGGGTGCTGATTATGGAGGGTGTGCCCAATGGCAAATACAAATCATTGTATTTGCACTGATGCCTCACACCACACCCCCAGACAGCTGCCAGCTATACCCCACTTACATGGTAACAGGCAAGGTAAACTTAACTGCTTAAGCTAATTGTATGGTAACAAATAATTTTATAACCTTGATAGGTACAGTGAAAATTTACATAAAGACTAAGAAACTGTTTCTATTCAAGCCACTAGCAAAGACAACTTTTTAAGTTACACAAAACATCTGTCGCAGACTACTCACTTATGACTAGAACCTTGGACAGGAAGAAATCAAAAAAGCAGCATGGGCAGTAATATTTTGATGATTAACACTCAGAAACTAGATTTCTAAAATTAATTTCTTTTTTGAGTTGGAAAGTCTGCCTCAGCTGTGTTCAAAACCACATTCCCTCACTGATCACTGGATTTCAATATTCATTAAAATTCTACAGAGAACACCAGCTTTTTTCTTCCTGTTTCTATATAGGGATTGGCAAATTTCGCTCTTAATGGTATCTTTTAAACAAAATCCTGCTTAAAATTAGAAATAAATGAATGAAAGGCATAAAGTTTACTGGAGAACTCTCAAATGCGCAGAATGTGTAACTTGGCAAGACACAAGGCAGTTTTCTGAACTTCCAACACTTTCCTTGAAATAAATGCTCCCTATTTAAGTCTTTAAAAAGAAACCCTGAATCAAGCACCTAGGGATTATTTCCTTTTGCATGTTGAAATGTGCCTGAGACATTTGTGTGTGTGCACAGAACTATCCTCATTTAAATAGATGCACACTACACTTTGGAGACATTTCTCAGCTTCACGTTTTCACTCCTAAAACACATTTTCCTGCTTCTTAATTCTTACTCATTGCACATTTCTCTGTGTGCTTTGTTCAGAAGCTCTGTAAAGAAATTAACTTCTGTTAATACCTCACTAACACAATTGTACTCTTTCAAAATATAAATCCTGTGTCTGTAAACAGAAGTATTACTTTCTTACACAGAGCTAAATGTTCTCTCCCGCTTCTCAAAGTGAGGAGGAGTTCAAAAGAGAACAGTTTCTGAAATGGAAAATAAAAGAATAAAATAATCCAAGTTTTCGTGTTTGTTTGCTACAGAGAGAAACTTGGGCTGATAATGATGGTCAGACTGATTGTTATTTTAATATTATATTTAAATGATGTAGCCCGACAGCAAACAACTAGTAAATACTATGAGTGTACGGTGGAAAAAATAAAATCCCTACACATACAGGTTAAAGGGTTAAAACACTGGAAATGTCTACAATAGTCTTCACTTCTGACTAAGTTAAGACTAGATGCTGAAGGGGGTCTTGAAATAAAGCTTTGGTTTTACCTTTCTATCTCTCACAAAAACCTTCTTCATCAAACCCAAGCAATGTTCCTTTGCTCCTTGGTCCCAACGCTTGTCTCTCCCACATTTTAACATGCACATGCCTTCTCCAACTCTTCTGTAACACACCTAACAATGCCTGTACTGGATGTTCATCCCTCAAATTATTTATTGTGCTCTAAGTCAAACACCTTTCAGGCCAGTTAGTCTTCCTTTAGTATATCCATTTTTGAGGACTGTGTGCAAACAGGAGCTCCCAGTGCTCCAATCATAGCTGGAAGGCTCTGGTTTCTTCTCAGTCCTGCCATTAGGTTGCTACCTGCATTTAAAAACCCAGCTGAGTCCTGCCTCTGCAAGCCAACCTCTGTCCCCTGATTCTTGCCATGGTTCTGTGTTTCAGGGGACTTGATCACCCTGGCAATGCCCAGCCTCTTCAGTCTGTCCACGAGGCTCATCTTCAGCTGGCCTACATCTGGGACATTACGGGAGGGCTTTAGGCCATACATTTCCTGCAAGAACGTTTCTGCTGGTCGAGAAGCCAGGAAATTCTCTGAGTGATGCACTCGAGGCTCAAACAGTGGAGGGGAAGGACAAGGTGAACGCGAAGGGGAATTTGGCGGAGTAGAAGGGATGGGAAGAGTTCGAGAGGGTTGTTGCAAAGGCAGTTTTTCTAACATGGGGCTGTCATAAACCTTGGCAGAGATGCCTCGTTCTTGCAAAAGTTTAGCCAGGCTGCTTGTGCTGCTGAAAGTAGTAGTCGAGTCTCTTCTGTTGGTGAGAAATTCTCCAATACTGAGTCTGTAAGGAATGGCTGGAGTGCTCACTACTGAGTTTCCAGTACTGCTGCCCATATTCCCCAGAGAAAATGGAACACCCATGGAGCTGAAAGACAATAAAAATTAAACTGAGAATATACACACATTAGACATTTTTATACTCAGTCTTCATTAGCCTTTTAATATACAAAGACTCAAGAAAAACCTTAACTATTGCTATTAGTTGTGACAGCTTCAGTACTCAGAATTATTGTTCTGCAAAGTACCAATGAATTTACCTTCTGTGAACACCTGTACTCTAGTAGATAGAATATCAACATAGTTGTCCAGTTAGTTTAAAAAAAAAACAACCAGAAATTATCATGGAATCTTTTTTTCCACAATAGCTATATGATTCAAGGCATCTGATACTAAAGAGTTAAAATTTACTTCAAGTTACCTTAACCTGTTTTAACCCTCACTCTAGGGAATTGCAAATTTCCCTTTGCAATTACAACTATTTTTATAAGTAACATCCTACATGTTGCCTAACTGCCTTAGTATTTTTTAAACTGGTCCATGTATCAAGAGCCAGAAAATAACTTTTTACTCCTATGCAGCAACACTTAGGATGTTAGCAGTCCACATACCTGGGAGTAACTTGAGTGATATCAGACGGGTGAAGGATTCTACAGGTAGTGAAGGTAAATGTGGAATTTGTTGAAGATAGACACTTCCCTGGATTTGAGGCTGCAATGTGAAGAATTTACATCCATTGAGGGTAAAAATAAAGACATACAAGAATGAATCAAAAGTTTAAGACAATGTTATTTTCACTGCTAATTTTTTGAGTCCTTTTTTTTTGAAGTAAAGAGCAAAAATAGCAGAGATGGCATTACTACACAATCAAATACTTTGCACAAAGAAAAGGACACTGCTAAATAAAATCAGGAAGAAACCATGCTTCTTACCAGTGAGTGGTACTGCTGTTGAAGTAATAGGTGGCAGAAAAATCCCAGCCACTGGCTTTGCCAACGCACATTTCTTTTCCTCAGGGAAGGACTGTTGTGCTTGAAATGTTATACCTCCTTCACCCTCTTCCTCATCATCTTCCTCCAGGTCAGAGATGTGGTGCACAGTATCATCAGACAGAGGGGTAAAGCCTTTAGTAACAACACCTGGTCTTGGGTCAAGGATGGTGCCTAGGTTGGGTCGAGCAAGCTGCTGCCAATGAAAAAGGGTCTGAGATCCTGGTGTGACAAAAGAGAAGAGTTTCAGAGAGCAATTATCTACTACTGTATTGAGTCACAAGAATGCATTATGAAAACAAGTGCAGCTGGCTGGTGCCCACACTGGGATCCACACATCCACTGGATGGCAATGTGAAGAAGCAGCCTAACACTTAGCACCCTCTAGCAAAGCCAAATAGAAAGTGATGCTGATGAGCTCACTGGCATGGAGCCTACCAAATACTACTGCTTCCTGTTACTGCACATTGTATCTAGCTATACACACGATTTAGTGGCAAATATAAAATCCTTTTCTGCTAATGAGAGGAAGATCATCCTCTTACCTTCAATAGGTTTGACAATCTGCAATTTCTCTGGTAGGAGAACACGGAGATTACTAGAGCTGGCAGAGAGATCCGTGAATTCTGAGTTTGTACTTGGGGAAAAAGAGCTTTCTGTTGGTGTACTGCAGCCACTAGCCTCTTCTTTCTGCTCAGCCAGCAAATGCATTTTTCGGTCCCACTCCTCCTCAAAGAACTGCTTCTCACTCAGGTAGTTCTGACGACGCAGGGAGAGCCTGTGCAGAGCTGTGACCAGGTCATTGTCTCCAGGGGTTCCCGGCTGCCCAGGACTGTGAGCGTCTCTGTGAGAAACATCAAATAATAGATATTAAACCCATTAAATTACCTATCTCTCTATTACAAAGCAGAAGTCCATCTGTGTTTAGTTTTGAACCAGCTTTTTTCAGAAGCAGGTAACAGGCTGTGCTTCCTACTTCAAATTCTTCTCAGAGGTGCTCGCCGGGGCCATCCGTGCGTGGCTCTCCAAGTGGTGCACTCCAGACTGGAAGGGCTTTGCTGTCATAACAGCACTCGAGCGATTTGATCCAGGGATCGGCAACGGGGCAGGAAAGGAAGAGGAGTGGCCACGGATGATATTAGCAACCTTGACAGTGTCAAACACTCGTTTCTGTTGATCCCTGCAGAAAAGACAAGCAAACAAATGTGGTTGTCAGAAGCATAAAATATATAGTAAAGAAAAATCTCTGAAAAACAAACTTCGAAAAGTCTGCAGAAATCTCACTAAAATAATATTCAGAAAAACATGACTGCCTAAAACACTCATGTCTTCAGGAGATCTACTCTACTGAGTATCAGAATTACCACTTCTTTACTTGAAAGACCTGTACCTCTACTGATAACTGCTTTAGATTAGTCAGAAGTATGTATTTTATATATTTAATTTGTATATGCTTTCAGAAGTACATATTTATTTTATTACTTCTTGGTCAGAATTATGAGATCCAGGAACAGGTCTTCAGGGTTTTGAAAACTGTTATCTATCTTTCAGCTATTATGTCATTTGTCCAGCAATTTTTCTATAAGCATTAAAAGGGATAAAGCTAGTCCTGTGCATCAGAGACTTTGGTTCAAAAAAATCCCACAAATTAAATAATGAAATAACATCCTTTTAGCAATTCCCAGCTTCTTCATAGAATCAAATAAGAATAGCAGGTTTTAAAATTGAAAAGATTACCAAATACTTCAAATCTTTTTTTATTTATAATGAAAACATTATAGAAGGAATATATGCATTTATGGAGTGTCAGAAATCAGTTTCATCTTAATACAAGTGTATGGATAAATATCAAAATAGCACATAGAGAGCCAAAAACTTACTTTTGCTTGGAGAGAACAGATTCATCACTCTGACTCAATTCCTTCCTCATTGTCCCTTCAATTTCTGCTGCAAGGGAATCCTAGAGAAAAATGGAAACCATAAGAGTTGACAAATTAGATTCAAGTCTTCCTTCTGATAATTTTAGCAGAAATTATCTGAAAACTTTTAACAATCTTCATTTGTTTGCCCAGTATCAGTATGCTTTGGACAAAGCCTTCTGTCTCTGAAGGAAGGGCATGTGGGACAGTTTTCCACCATAACTATACCCATGTGTAACCAGGATGGATTCAATTTTCATTAGCAACATCTGCTTTTTCTTTGTGTTTCTTTATGTACTCTGTATGTTGGTTGCTTTAGTTATGCTACAATTTTAAGAGCATTTCTTACAAGTGTACATGAGTGACTCTGTACACACAGAGCAACCAACCAAAACCTGCAGAATTCACAGATATATTGCGTATGTGAGATGCTGTATTTTCTTAAAGAAACACTGTTGATTTAAAAAGTTCACACCAATATCAAACAAGACACTAGCACAACTGAGCATAAGCTACAGAACATGCCAATCCCCTTACTAAACAGAAATGGCATATAAAAAGGAAAAATAATTGCAGTGTCACAATATGTCAAATGAACAGTTAAGTTCCTAACTAATTTCCTAAATTTCTCACAAGTGTACACATTGAAGAATTGAAAAACCAACAGATCAGCTCCTTTGCCTACTACAAAGTAGCTCTGGCTGCACTCCTGCAAAGGCTGCTGTGCTGCTAGAGCTGCTGGCTGCCACAGCTGTGTGTGCCAGCTGCTGTGTGCCGTGCTAGAGGTGCTGGTTACCACAGGAAATGCTCCGCGGGACTGCGGGTGGCAGAGACAAGCGACGGAGCTGGCTCTGCTGCGCAGCAACTTCACTTCCTCCTGGGACTCGTGCAACATCCCCAGACACTCCACATTCCGATCCTGCAACTCATGGAGCTGGAAGAGAACAGAGGCCATCACATGATCTCTTCAGAGAGAAGACAGAGTGAAACTGAATGAACTCCTACAGTAGCCTAGAATGGCTGATTCAACACTGTAAGATGTCCACATGCCCATTACTGGAATGGACAACAGTCAGTCCAGCACCCATAGTGGTTTTAGTGACAAAGCATAGACTCAAAAGAGGAAAAAGTATGATGTAATTCAAAGGAAAATACATTGAAAAAATGCAAATACACTAACTACTGATGCAAAAGAAACAAAAAAAGAGAACTGCCTTAAAATCTATGAGCCACAGTACTGTTGATATAATCAATAATATTCACACTAAAGCACTCTTTTTCTCATAACTAAGAATAGTAAGACCTCCCTATTTGAAACACACTCCTTGCCTTTTCTACTCCTGTGAACTACAAAAACATTTGTATAGGCTTAAGTCAAACAATTCTTCGTTTCCTCCAATCATTGACTCAACACAATGAAAGATTAAAATCCTACATAAGTAAAAAGCAGTAGTTCCCACTCTCTCTCTGTTTTCTTTCTCCTGTGTTCTGTCCCAAACATTTATCTAAATGTATGATATAGAAGTCTTAAATACCTCTGCTGTCAGTTGTCTCTGAGCATCTTTGGAGGCTTGTAAGTGAAGTTTCAGCTCCTCCTTCTCAATTACATTCTGAAAGCACAAAAAGATGCTCATCATTTTCTTAGCTGATTTCCCTAAGAGATTGATGCTCTCCCAGACTTGCCTGGAAGAGCCACTCTCTTTCAGTGCAACCCCAAGGCTTGCCAAGTCAATTTTTGCCTGCTGTAAGCACTGCATGCACATGCTGCATGCCACCTGCATGCACATGGACACTTTAGCAGCATTCCCTTACTTCTTTGAGTTTATGCTGAAGATCAACAATCTGGGACAAAAGGGATGAGATCTCTTCCTGGTAGCGAATCACCTCCTCACTCTTCTCTGACAGCTCCTCTGTTATCCTGGAAATCTGAGCATTTGTTTGCCCTACAAAATACAAAAGGAACTTAGATGAGACCTTCTTCCACCAAAAAAAAACAAACCAAAAGAACCAAAACCAACCAACCAAAAAAACCCCACAAAAAACAAACAAACAAACAAACAAACAAACAAACAAACAAACAAAACCAACAAAAAACCCCCACCAAACCCAAACTAAACTTAAACCCTAGAAAGGATGAGTCAAAGTAAACAACAAACTGCAAAACCACCAATACTCTTAAGAAATCAATTCATAATACATAAAAGTAGGTGCCTTAGAACATCCATAAGGAAAAGACTAACAGTGGGGAGGAGGAAGAAAGAGTTAATTTCAAATGCACGAATGCATTATACTTCTTAATGTGTAACATATTAAGAACTAAGCATGCAGAATCTGAAATACACATGATCAGTATGTGAAATGACCACAATAAAACAATTTCAAATGACAAAACAAATCATGGCCAAGGCTAGACTTGGAATTTTCTCAAAAAGTCTGGCTCTAAATTAATCTTGTTATTAGCTACCACTGTAAGCAAAGGCATTTTGTCAAACCTTGTCAACTGACATATACTCTTGATCCTGGTCACTATATATTCTCCAAATTCTCCAAAGATCCATTGAACACAATTCTCTAATTCCTTTTTTAAATTTTTTTAGCACGCACTTCACAAAGTGAAATGACAAAGCAACTCCAAGAGCTGAAATATTTTTATGCAGTTAGCCTTGTTTGTCCATTTCCCCTGAAAGCACTGCAAAGTCCTAAGAAAGTCTGATCAATCTTGCATAAAGGTCACACTACAACTTTAGTGCTTGTTGTACCTCACACATTTACTGCAGAACAAGGCCCTTTATGGGCCTGTGGGCATTCAAGCTTTTTCCTGAAAATGCAAATTTTAAAGCTGTAGGCAACACAACTTTAGGAGAAGATTCTTTCTATGAGTCAAGAATGCCTACTCATGCTATAGAATTGAACAAAAAAGTGAACTCACAGACATTCTCACTAGAAGGAAAGTAGGAGAGCATATTTGAACTAACTCCTATTAGCAAAAGATGTGTGTTTTCTCAGCAGGACCAGAGTAAATTAACCAACTAAGTATTAATTTATAGTATTTTATGGCCATGGTAATAAAAAAATAAAGCAGCAATCCAGTCTTCTTTATGGTGGTTATATAGAAAAAAAATCTTAAATATAACTTAAGGTTATTATGCACAAAGGAAGTAGTATACATCAAATGACTACAGATTGTTCTTCATTGTTTCAGAATACTTGCCATGCATTTTTAAGAGTAGCTGCAATTTCTTTGCAAATAAACAGTCCCCAAAGCAAATACAAACAACTTGCCTAGACAAATAAAGCCATTTGCTAATTTAAATGTTTTGGTTCATAACAGCTATTTTAAAATTAATGTGCTCATAGTTCTAAGAGTCTATACAATGACCCATTTTAGTGTCAAGTGTGCTGAATATATAAAAAGAGTATTTTGTTGAATTTCTAGTGTCTATAGGCTCCAGTTTAGGAAGTTTATGGACATCACCTTTTGTATTCATTTTCCCCTTCTAAACAAGACACGCACAGCTGAATTTAAATGCCAGATTGAAACTTGATGAAATTCAGAAACACCCTTGTACTTGGGCAAAGGGCAAGACTTGAATGATTGGCATAAATTACTAAAGCTCATTTTTGGATTCAGGGTTAACTAAGAAGGTGTTAGCACTAGGTATTTCTCCTACCATCCTGCCAGTGCAAAATACAGCCTGGATACTCACGGAGCTCTTTGACACAGTCATTGACCAGCTGCTGTTCCTTCTCTTCGTATGTAATGGTTTCTGACTTCAGATGGCAAGCCTTGAGAAAATTTTTCATTTATTAATAACAATTTCAGTTTAATGATAATTATATATTTTATAAATATATTATAAATTTTTACTTCTTTGCAACTGAATTGCAATTCTTGCAACTGATGAGTCACCCCCCTCTTTATAAAAAATTCTATGCAACTGTGTTTTCCAACATAACCTGTTTCCAGAATTTTACAGATGGTTTTGAGTGACAGACAGACACATGAACAAAGTGGTCTCTTGGCTCTAATAAAAAATTGTTGCAAAAAGATGTAACTTGGTAGGAAAAGTGAACCAAGTCTTCTATGCTCAGGACTGTTTGCCAGTAAGGGACGCACACTGTAAAACTCAGCAAATAGTTTTAAAGATTATGCAAGAAAACAGTACATTTACACAAATACAGGCAAATACATTGCTTTACATAGTGCTGTCACATGAAACGAAATAAAAATAGAGGCTCATTGTGATTGAGGCTATTTCAAGTCACTGAAGGTTATGTTATATCACAGAATGATTAAGCCCTGGCTGGTCTGTAAACTTGTGCAATCATATACATGCTTAGGAGCAAAATAAAGGCAGTCTGATCTTCTCTTTCTTATCCTACAGCACTACTAATATATCCAGTTGGTCTTAGGCAGTTTAAGGAAGAATGGGCATTTCAAGCTGATTATTTTGAAGACAAGGGCAGAAGGGTATTTTGTTCACATTAAAGGAATCTAGTGTAGTACTGGTATAAAAAGCTAATATTGGGAAAGGCTCACATTAAAAAAAAAAATCAAAACACCACACACACACATACACAATACAACCCTCACTTTTCTTACAAATAACACCGCCTTTTCTTAAAGGCAACAAAAAGAACCCAGCTTTAAACAATATCCTATTTTACAAGTTCCACTCTTCACTACCAAAGACACTGCATCCATAGATTCCAATTCTTGGAACCTTTGCTGTTGGTTCCACTTTATAGCCATTTTTTTATCTGGCCATTTAGTCTCTATCCTTCTAATGGCACATCTAGTGCCTGTATCAGAGCTTTACACACAAGAGACCAGTTAAAATAGAGAAACTAATCACACAGTCATAACTAAGTGTGTCTTTCAAATAATTTAAGTGGAAGCTTATTAACCCTTAAATATCTTCTGACAAAAACAATGGCAACAGAATTGAATTCCCCAAATACTCCTGCTCATTTCAGCCAGATTTATATCAAAATAACCTCCTTGAGCTTGAGGTCTTAATATGTCCAAGTATTTTTGCTGGGTGCTTACATATGTTCCCATGCTTTTTCATGTATCAAACTGCACAGAGAGCAGACTGCTAGTGAACTCTGGAGACAATGAGGGATGAAGGAAACAGAAGCATGTGGGTATGGAGGCAAGTGCTCAGGAATGATTTGCATACAGTGACACAAAATAGCCACGTGCTCCAAGAGAAGCCCTGATGCAGGATTTTGAACACCCTGATCCGTTTCACACCCAGCACATACAGCACACATACATACACATATACATACAGCATACACATACACATACAGCACACACCGCCAGTTGGATGTACCTTGGACCGCAGAGCCAGGTTCTCCTCCTCCAGCTCTCGCAGTTTATCCTGCAGGACATCCAGCTGCAGTGGATCGTGGCACACCGTGAAAGACTCGTTGAAACGCAGTGGTGTGGAACAGCTGGAATCCGTCTCGCTCTCCTCGGAAGCGATAGAAACAATACGCAGCAGGTCATCCTTCTTTGACAGCTCGTGCTGCAGCTGGTTAACCTAGGACAAGTGAAGATCACCACCATGTGAAATACACTTTACATATACAATATCCTACTTTATTTATGCAGCCTCTAGAACATCACTGCTCCTGAATAGCTCACACCTCCATTTATTTCACAGGAAGTTCACAAAAATCATAATTTTACCACTGCAAGGGAGAGCGAAAATTCAATACACCAAAAAAATGAACAACAGAACCTACTTTTTAAATAGTTTACTGCAAAATCATTTTCCAGCTGCCTTGACACATTATTTCATTTCAACATGCTATCATTTTGATTACGACCATTACTCTGAATTGCTGAGTTCCTGAAGACAAGGATTGAGAGACAACCATTTACATGTGGTATTCTCCAGCCTGCACATTCAGTGAGCTGTAGGACAATTAAAAACAAAAGTAGAGACAGATCTCATAAAGATAAAACCTATTTTGCCTATCTACACTTTTATGAGTACATCCTTGTTACCAGCATACTGTTTTATACAAGCAGCTGAATCCTTTTCACTGTAGCTTACGTTACATCGGTGACCAGAGGGTTATTTGTTAACTATTTAATTCTTTTTTTTTAAGAAAGAAAAAGAAAAGTTAGATCAAGAATTTGTGCTTACAGGAAGAGATGAAGATCTTGATCAGAATTCACTTTTCATGACAATTTACTTATTCATTTGTTTACTCTTAGTGTAAGCGCCCCATTAATCAGCTCATTTTCTGTCCATTTCCTCACATGTGAAGTTATGTAGCAGCTCATGTCAGATACTAATCTCTTATTTTGACTTATATTAGTCCATTTTTAGTTTAACGGTGGGAAATCAGACTGATGGTCTGATACACCCCAATGACATCTGACATTCTCATAATTTCTCAGTAATTACAATATGTTGTCTTCATATACAATTCCTGGACTGCAAAAAAGTGATTGAACAATGATTAGGAGAATGACATCTAAGCACACTTCTGTAGTCTGATCATCCTTTTCACTAAGAAATTATATATTTCTATTAATCCCCTTACCACCATCAAAAATAGAAAGGAAAAAAAAAAGAGAGAAAAAAATGGAAAATAGCCCTAAATAAAGGGAAAAAAAAGAAAGAAAAGTGACCACTTACTCTGTCTAGAGTTTGTCCTAACTGTTCTTCCAATGCTTCATTCTGTTCCATCAACACATGGTTTCGCTTAAGGAGGGCTTGTCCAATTCGTGCTGCCAGTTCCAGGTCCCGATCCTTCTGCTCACAAAATGAGAAAAAATATTTCCTTTTGATCATGTAAGGTTTAAATTCAGAGTAGCTTTAGATTCTCCTAGATATTGCTCAATGCATCGCCACTCTGAGTTCCACTTCACTCTTAAATGGATCAACACTGTTAGAAAATAATTAATGCCTCATCACTTGGATCCAGAACACATCTATAACTATGTTTTTTGATACAGCATATTCTCTTCCACAGTCATTTGAAATAACAGATGGGGAAAAGCACCAAACCTGGGGACAGCTTTGGGTTTTGTGCCGAGTACAAAGATTATGTGGGTTCTGTTGAATCACACACACACAAACATCATATTTACTTAAGCCTGTGGCCTTCCCAGCAACACTTTCTCCATGACAGACTGCTCAGCTTAAACAGTGGTGAAAGGGTAGAAGTAGAGGAGCAACAGGAAGTCAGAAGAAAGCTGCTTCTTTTTTATACTCATTGGTTTAATGGGTACCCATTCCTAAATTTTGTTTCTGAAGTGGTGCAAGCAAAGGGGCAGCTTCTCATCACCCATGTGTTTGATAAGCAGTTCTTTAAGATAACTGAATCAAAATGGTCAGCAGCTGAATAAAACCCTCCCTCAAACACATTCCCTCACCTGTGCTAACATAGCGTGACAGACAAGCATACCTCAGCTAACAGACGTTTGACCATGTCAGCTTCACCGTAGTCTTTCTGCTCCACATTACCTGTACCAAGAACTGAAGAGAGATAAACATGCTTATTTTATTGAAGGAAAGACAAGAAGATTGTGGAAAGAGGGAGAGCTGAATTCAGAGGATGTTGTTTATAAACAAATACAGTTTTTGATTGATGAAGCTAACAGAGTCTATGAAAATGCATCTTCAGCTTCAGAAATGTGAAACAATACTCATTTGGGAGACTGACAAATGAGGTATTGAACATTTACACCTTTCAGCAATGTTAACTAAGACTTGAGATGCTCACACATTCTTCAAATTTAGAAAAACGAGAAAAATCTCTTAAGAGCAACTTTTTGAATCCAGCTAAGCAATTGAATCCTCCAGCCTGCTGGGGAGAGGAGAAAGAGTATATTGGAGCATATCCAAATATAGCTGAACACATACTTTAACCATGAAGCAAACTTTCCACTAAGTTGTGTGACAACTACATGCAGGAAGTATGGAGACCCCTGAGACTAGTCATGAAAATACATTTATTAAGGGCTTGATCATCTTGGAAACAATTAAGAAGAAATGAGATAATGTATGTCTGCACTTTAGATATAGCAGTAAATGCTATCTTAGTAATCAAGTGACTGCAATGTTTGAAGGGTTTGTTGCACTACTAAAAAATTGAGAAACAATTGTGGGAGTCCAGGGTTTTTTCCTGGCTCCTTTGGGGGTGCAAAAACCTCCCTGGCAGACCCCTCAGAGACCCCTGAGTGCTGCCCAGGAGCTGCAGGGGCTGGATTTGGCTCCTTGGGAGAATCTGCCCACATTGAGAGAAGAGACACAGAAAATAATGATGAGTGTAAATTACAATGTTAGAACGTAGATAAATAGGTTTTCTTGAATGTTTATGATAAGGGACACGTGGCCAAGATGGAGAATTTGGGGGGTGGACACCTTTTCCTCCTTCTTCTCCATGTCATCCATGTTGGGTGACACGTTGGCCTCTTGGATTGGTTGGGGTCAGGGCTGGACCATTTAATAAAATTGTATTGTATTGGTAAAATTTTGTAAACATGTAATACGTAGTACTAACTATATAAGATAAGCCCTGCCTTGACCAGGCAGATTCCACCATGGATGCCAGGCTGAGCAGACCGCTGCTGGCCAGGCAAAGTGTCCCAGAGATAAGAAATAATAAACTGTCCTTGGAAAAAGAGAAAACCGTCTCCGGCAGTCTCTCTTCAGCGGCTTCGGGGAAAACCAGGTTTTGAACCACCCTTCGTGTCCCTCTGGGGTGATCTCGGGGCAGAGGAGGAACCCCAGACTGGGACACCTGGCGTCCCTGGCTGAGCATTGACATCTGGCATCCCCCTGGCTGGGCAGTGACATCTGACGTCTCTGGATGCACCGCCGCCCACAAAGGTGGGTGCGGACCCCCAGAAGGGCAAGCTCAAGAAGACGCACAGAGATGGAGGAGACCCCCCCAGGCAGAGACATTTGGCACGGACCCTGGTGGATCCTTGTAGCCTGCAAAGGCAGGTACAGACCCCCAAAAGACAGAGCTTCAGAAGAGGCACGCTGTTGAAAAGGACTTTGGAGGAGATTTATGGCCCTCTGCCAAGAAAAGCCGAGTTCCAGACGCGAGTCGGAGAGGAGGTGTCCCGGGAAGCCTCGCTCCTGTGCACTGCTGGTCGGTTTCAGGAACCTCCGAATCGATTTTGGACGGATTGCTTTTGGGTAAGATGGTTCAGAATCAGACACATCATAGGATTCCCACCTAGCCATGAGCAGGGGGTGGGAGGTTTACGGCTGCCTTGCTATCAGCAGGCGGAGAAAGCAATTAAAGTTCCTCAGAGACTGGGGAAGGATTCTCACCTAGCTATGAGCTGGGGGAGGGAAGTTTATGACTGCCTTGCCAGCAGCAGGTGGTTCAGCAAGGGCCTTGCCATCAGCAAGGCCAGGGGAAAAATTAAGTTAGAAATATTTCCAAGTGAGTTGCAGGACATACATTTTTGCTATTTCACCCCTTCAGAAACCCTGACCCCAAAAGGCGGGAGGGCGCTGCAGGCGACTCCCCGGGCCGTGGGGGACAGAGGGGAGGGGGACGGGACCACGAAAAAATGCGGGCTCGGTGCTGCAGGGATGTCCAGGGAGAGGCAACCTGCGGGGACTGGGACGCAGAAGGACAGGACCATGCGGGCGGCTCTCAGCCCAAAGGGGGAAGGGAGCGGCAGCCTTCACACTGACCGGGACAAAAACAGGAAAAAAGCGCGGATTCGGTGCATTTAGCTGCAAGGGATGTCCAGGGAGGGGCAACCTGCGGCAATGGCCGGGACGCAGGAAAGCGAGAATTGTGAAAAGACACAGAGAGACCTGTCTCCAGCTGTCAGAAATGCTGGGGGAGGAGATGAATGCCCTGTTTCAGGGAAACCTGAGTTGTCCACATTAGAACTGGCAGATTCTAATGGGGAGAGAAATTTATGCTTTTTAAGTCAAAGGTGAAAAAATTAACAACTTTGAAGCAATTGCAGGCAGCTGCCCGGACAGAGCCGGACAGAGCAAACCCAGGCACAGCAGCGTGAAGTCACCAGCCCAGGGCTCACCGAGAAAGGGGGGGGAGGCACAGCCACCCTGCTCCAGAGGCTCCAGCAGCACCCCCACTGCTCCCCCTGTGCCTGCACAGACCCAGTGCTGCAGACGGGAGGGGAATGGGGGATGGAGAGAGGCCAAGAACTGCTTTTTATCTATACTGTGGAGAACAAACAGAACAAGGGAACAGGACAAGAGAGTCAGTTTTATTTTCAGTTCTTGTATGTTAAACTAAAGGTGTTTGTTTTTGCAATTTTGTTAAAAAAAATAGCTGAAACTTTAAGAATGGTAAAGGTATTTTAATAGTATTAGGTATTTTAATAATTGAAGGTATAATAAGGTATTTTGTATTTTATTTGAATATATATCATCTATATTTAGTGATTTGTTATTGGTCAGATATGAGTGGACATTTATTTAAATGTCAACATTGAGTTTTAATTTTCCTATAGTTAATGGTTTTAGAGAAGCCAGTTTATAAGTATTTGCAATATTGTCAATATAAATCAATAGATTTTGAGTTGGATTTTAAAATTTAAATTTAGTTTCTGTATTTAATTTTAAAAACACTGTAATAAGATTGTATGAATTCTATATTACAGAATGATTTTGTTTTCTGTTTCATTGTTTAATTTGAAATCTTTCAATATTTTAAGTAAGTTTTAGAAAGCCCCCAGATATGTTCTTGAATCAAATGTATGAAGATAATCAGTTAAATTGTGAACTTAATGTTTCTTTATTTTCCTTTTATTAATTCTCTCTTTTATTTTGGCAGGTCTTTTGTGACCTGACACTTTGATATCTTATGGTTTTGAATATTTTGCAGAATTCCAGAAAATTATTTGAGCTTCATTCTCAGAAAAAAAAAAAAATAATATTATGGTTTTCCTGAGTTGCTATCATAGAAGCACTGCAGTGTCTTGCCATATTCAAAGTATCTTACTCTAAAGATGAATTTTAGAGAAAATGAGTTGCTAGAGGAGTTTGATTTCTTTTTGAAATGTTTAATTGTAACTTTGTTGTTAAGAGTTGTGGTTTATTTCTTTAATAAGAAGATGTCAGGGAGTTCTCTTCCAATTAGAGTTTAGGCTCTGGCCAAGCCTTGATTCTAACTGAAAGAGAAATTGTGTAAACCCAGGTGTTTTCTGCATCAAAATAATATTCCAATCGTTTGAATTGGCAATTTGACTTATCAATATAACAGCTGAAGCTGACTTTGAAGTGAATTTGGTGCTCATTTTCCGGAGATGACCATCTAATTCCTCATTGAATCAAGGTTTGTCAGCTGTCTGCAGACCCTGAGGTGATGACACAGTTTGTTTTTTTTAAATTGATAATCATCTAATCTTGTAAATGTATGCCTGTTGTTTAAAGTACTGTTAATTATTGTATTGTGATTACTTGCAGAAGATTGTAAACATTGGGTTTGTTTTTTTGTTAGATAATAGTTGAAATAATAATTGAGGGAAAATTTTCCAGTTTTGATCAAAAATATAGAGACAGAGAAAGTTGAAAAGCTTACAAAGTAAGCATTTGGGGGAAGGGTTCTGTTTGTGTCTCCACAGAGAGAGGACGGAGATGGTTGAAGCCTGCAGCAAGATTGGAACACCACAACATATAGCTTCAGTTGTCAAGGAGCAAATGACGGAAGTTCTTCAAGAACGACATGAAAAGATTTTTGCAAATTTTAAGAAGAAAAAGAATCCATCTAAAGGACAATGCTACGACTGTGGGGTTTTTGGACATTTTAGGAAAAATTGTCCTCAATCCACAAAGACTTCCAAGCTACCAGAACTTTACCCTAGATGTCGCAGAGGAAGACATCTGGCAAGTGAATGTTATTCTCTGACGGATGTGGACAGAAAACCATTGCCACTGCCAAAAAACACGAAGTGCAGGATCATCTTGTGCTACGACAGAAATGATGGCAGTGCAACAAGGAACAGCAACAACACCGGCACAGACAATACAGTTGTCGGGGAGCGTCAATCTGACTCCCTCAGCAGGGCGTTAGGGGACATCCCCTGTGACAGAGATTTGCTGCCCAGGAACGCAGTACATCCTGTCAGCTTCAAAAATGACTTGTTTTTTTGAATGAAGAATCTGCATCTATACGTACAGGACTGAAAGCACCGTGCCGAAAGAGACAAGATTTTTTGATAATAGGCAGAGACCGGTGCAGCAATTTTGGACTGACAATGTATCCTACTGCTGTTTCAGCAGACTGCTTCGAAGAGATGACAATTTTAGCAAGGGCTCTTCGACCCCCATTGACAATTCCACAAAATACTCAACTGGCAAAAGCGATAGCTCTGCCATCGCATCCATTGGAGCATCAAGCAATGCCGGCGATGGGCGAAGGGCATCCACACTACAATGACCATGTCGAAGTACACACGTTATGGTTGAAGTACATAACCCGTGAACAGCCAACTATTACTTGGGACTTGATATACCATAACAGGAAAACAACCATCACAAGGATGGTGAACACCGAACGTGACAGTGATTTCATATATTTTCTGACCTCGAGAATGGAACTTGATTGTACCTTTGGATCAAATCGCAGGCATTGGAGGAAGTTTTGTATGCCTCCAAAGTGAAAATTCAGTAACATTCACAGGACCCAGACAGAAGACGGCTATTACTCGTGTAAAAGCCATTCACTGTATGGGGAAGAGATCTCCTTTCACAGTGGAACATGTACCTGACAATGGATTTTTAGTAGGACTTACTGTGGCACTCGCCACTCCACACCGATACGTGGACTCTTTACCATTCCATTTAGTAGTGTTGGGAGAAGAAACACAGCTATATGGTTTGATTTTTCATTGGGACAAACACAAAAAAGACACTCTTTTAATTATAGAATGGGTTTTCCTATCTTACAGATCTCCAAGGACAATTCTTACAGATTCAGAAATGACAGTACAAGTGATAATAAAGGGAAGAACAAGGTTGATGACAATAATGGGCAAGGACTTTTCAATGAACAATGCGGCAAGGACCACAGATTTCTACAATACCAATGAATCAAAAAATGGATGAGGCAACAGCTTGGCCTCAATCTCAACAAGTAACACCTTTGAGCAGACAAATTCCTACAGAGACACACAGACCTGCAACAGCAGCTCAAGATACTTTAGTTGATTGGACAAATATTCGAATGGACTTGACAAGAAGCAGAAAATGTCCTGCAATTGGGACTGGTGAAATAGCCATGCCAGTGAATTATGACTCACAAGGACAAAACCAAAGATGGCAAAAATTAAATAATGATTTAGTTAAAGATTCAATTAAGACAATTAGAGACTATGGACTGCAATCTTCATATTTTAAACAGTTTTTAAAAGGTATTCTCAATGAATATGACTTGACTTCATGTGACATGAAATCTCTTGTGTCATTGATACTTACTGACACACAAGGACTTATATGGGAGCGCAGATGGAGAAGAGCTTTGAAGGAGCTGCGAAAGAAATACCAAGGTGGTGCTCATGCCAACCTCACCATGGCAGAATTAGCAGGAGACCCTCCTCACAATGATCCAGTACAACAAGCCGCCAAGATTCCAAGGGGAGTGTTGGCAGACATCAAGGAAAAAGGATGTGAACTTCTCTTCAAACAAGATTTAAAAGACTTAAGGACTGACAGTGAAAAATGATTGTTTATATGCTGTTGTATCTTATTTTTTGTCAACTGTATTAGGTGAAAAAGAGGATTTACCAGTGATGCAGCCAAGGGAGAGTGTTTGGGAAAGTTTAGCATGGACAGTGGGGTTGGAAACAATTTGTTTGAGGCATTCCAGGCAAAAAAGCCATTTTCAACATGTCTGGTGGGATTGACAGTGAAAGAATGGTCCATTCCGGAGGGCATCCCTTCATGGGTGATGTGAGTTGTGACAACTCCTGTGAATGGATGGCATGTGTGGGTTCAATTTCTCCCTGTGGCTGTTTTCAAACCAAAAGAATTAGAAATTTTTGGTTCAACAATGGATTTTGGAATTGTATGTGATGTTTTAGGGGTGAAAAAGAACCAAACAATGGATGTTACTCCGAATTAGAATGTATATAGCAATTATATTGTAGTCTCAAACAAACCATCCTTCCGAGTTCTAGCACAGTTATTGTGCCTGGATGGTCTGTTTGACCTTTTTGATCTTTCACCTTTGTAAAAAGAAATTTTGAAAGTAGGTTTTTATATATTAGTGGAGCTTGTTACTATTCTCATTGCTTTGCCATGCATCATCCCATGCACTCGGCATGCCTTGAACAAAGCTGTGAAAAGGGCTCTGGACAAAACCATGAAGGAGGTCTTTTTGCTGCAAACAGAGGGGGGAGATGTGGGAGTCCAGGGTTTTTTCCTGGCTCCTTTGGGGGTGCAAAAACCTCCCTGGCAGACCCCTCAGAGACCCCTGAGTGCTGCCCAGGAGCTGCAGGGGCTGGATTTGGCTCCTTGGGAGAATCTGCCCACATTGAGAGAAGAGACACAGAAAATAATGATGAGTGTAAATTACAATGTTAGAACGTAGATAAATAGGTTTTCTTGAATGTTTATGATAAGGGACACGTGGCCAAGATGGAGAATTTGGGGGGTGGACACCTTTTCCTCCTTCTTCTCCATGTCATCCATGTTGGGTGACACGTTGGCCTCTTGGATTGGTTGGGGTCAGGGCTGGACCATTTAATAAAATTGTATTGTATTGGTAAAATTTTGTAAACATGTAATACGTAGTACTAACTATATAAGATAAGCCCTGCCTTGACCAGGCAGATTCCACCATGGATGCCAGGCTGAGCAGACCGCTGCTGGCCAGGCAAAGTGTCCCAGAGATAAGAAATAATAAACTGTCCTTGGAAAAAGAGAAAACCGTCTCCGGCAGTCTCTCTTCAGCGGCTTCGGGGAAAACCAGGTTTTGAACCACCCTTCGTGTCCCTCTGGGGTGATCTCGGGGCAGAGGAGGAACCCCAGACTGGGACAACAATAGGATTGGAAAAACAGGAACTGAGGAGGAATAAGCAAAGCATGAAGAATTTGTAACACCTCTGAACAAAACACAGTGCTAAAACTGCAAAGCATTGGTCTGCTCATGTCCTGATAAAAAGAAGATGGTAGTAACAAAGGCATCTTAATTACCTTGTGCAAATTTGTGAGATCCATCCAAGGAGGAGGAAGGAAGTTCAATAAGTGCTAGAGTGACAGATAATGAAAGATATGGAGGGGGAAAAGAGAACAAAGAGGAGAAAGAATTAAAATGTAAGGAAATAGATGATTTTCTACCATGCATCTATCGCAATCAAAAAATAAATGCATGTGCAAACATAGTTTTTTCACTAATGCTTTTTTAGGCCTTTTAGGGAACCATTTAAACATAATTTCCTTCAGAAGCAGAATTATACATCTCTCTATCAGGTGATAAATGTTTCTGCTAAGTTCAACAGCAATTTGCTATTTTTGCTTTATGAAGTCAGGATCATGAAAGTGAAGAAGACAGCAACATAAATTTAAAAATTACAGAAGTATCTGCTTCTGCTGAATGTTTATGTTCACCTGTTTAGAAACTAATTTCATCATCACTGAACTAGAAAATGAGATTACTATGGATTTGATCTCAAGATTTCCTTGACTCTTTTACCTTGTTTAAATCTCATTCTTACTCTGAATACAGAGTGTATCGATTATCAGCTCTTTTCTTTGTTTGTTTTGTTGAAGACTGCAGACTTAGTTATGAGACAGTAAAGTGGGAAACTAAAGTGCACACTAACTTTATTTACATATGTTATATAAACTGTCTATACCCTTTACATACATAATGCCCACAAGTAATCTTTTAAAGCATAACACTACAGCTATGCTAAGATGAAAAACCAAGTTGAATTTTATAACAAATACTGTTTCTCTAAAAGCTTAAAAGAAAAAAGTATCAAAGTAATAAGTCCAATGCTTTTCATCAGATAGATCTGTAGACATAAAATCCCAACACATGCTGTTTAAGCATGCAGGAGCTTTGAAATTATAGCACTGTCACTTATTAATTGTATTTCTAGGAAGGGAAAAAATAGAAACTCATCACTAAATTTAAAGCACATATCTATCAGTAGCATAAAATGCATTTGGAGCACAATTTTACTGCACTATTTGGTTGCTGATACTGGCTGCTGAAAGGGGACTCCAAACTCATCTAGCTTATCAGTATTTGGAAAATTCATTGCATATACATAACTTAAGTTACAGCCAATACAGGCAGAGTATCATAGCCAGCTCTCCTGTGGTAACTGTTCCTAAGAGGTGATTTCAAGTTACAAGTTTCAATCCAGTCCCTTTAATAAAAATTAATGCTAATTCCATACAAGGACACTCAGGTAGGCAAGTTCCTAAAATCAAGAGCAAATTATCTTTACTCCGATAACTGACACCACAGAACCAACAGCTTTGAAACTTAGCTCTATATAAATTTCAGTATTTTCTCTCTGTATAGGATCAAAATTATACACAGTTTATTAGAATTCTCTCCTGAGATCACATGCCTATGCAATACTCACCTTGCCAAATGAAAGTTGCAAGCAACTCTTCATTTTGGTTAAAATTTCTGTTATGTTGTGCCATGACCCTTTATTCACACATACAAAATAGTTCCAAAGAGAGATCTTTTGTAATTCAGAATTTCTTATGCTAGCACAGTTGAAGCAGAAAATACTCTTTCACCTCACTGAAAACACTGCCAGTGTGAATCCAATTGGTTATGGGACAGACCTTCTTATAGGCAGCAGCAGCCATAAAAAGAGGAGGAGTTCAGGTGCAATAACTGCCGTGTTGTTTTAGGGCTTTTTTCTCAACTACAAATTCACTCAAACTATATATCTAGCATTCTCTCTTGGAAAAGGTTATAAAAATGTTTCCATACATATACAGGGGGAAGAAGATACACGGCTAAAACCCCACGTCATGCTTCATGTCAAATTTATTCCCAATTCCAGGCAAAGAAAGATTAAAATTTCACCTAACAAGCTATTCAACAATAATTATAACTAGAATTTTATTTATATCTCTATTTGTCTGGGACCTCCCCAGCATGGCCCTATAGGTTACTAGTCTCAAAAAAGCTACTATGATTTCAAGTGTAACCAATGTCTGGATAATTTCTAGGAGAAACATAAACCATATTTATTTTGAGTTTATATGATTCAGCAGTTTAAAAAGTGTTCTTAAATTAAAAAGAAATTAGTTTTATATGTTAAGCTTAAGAACTATCTTTTAATTCAATTTCAGTCATTGTTACAAGAAAACACCTATAGCTTAAAAAACTGCTTAGAAAAGTCCTACTGTTTTCACAGGACACCTTCCCTATCTGAAAATAACTTCCCTCTGTGAAAAATAGGAACACAGCCCTTTCTGCAGTACCTTGACAGCAAAATAATACACAACAGGCTTCATGAAAACTTTGTTGATAAAACCCCTCCCTCTCCCTGCAGGCTGAAAATGCAAGCTCACAGTGACTGAAGGTCCTTCGGAGCCCTGTGTTCCGTCACACAGGTGAGGCGCGGAGCAGAAAACTTCGGCAGAGCCACGTTTCATGTCAAGCTCCACCCAGCACAGATAGACTCTGATCCCACTTCTTTATAATTAACACTTAGAGGCAAGTACACACCCCACCAACTACACAAGTGCTTCCAGTGAACTACAAAACCATTCATGTGACTATAAAATAATTTATGCTTGGAATATTACTATCAGAAACAGACTGAGCAATAAACATTAAGCGGCTTTCCAATTACTTTCCACAGTTAAAAGAGTTCAAAGCCTGCAAGGTCAACTCATAACAAATCACTCTAAATTGCTGAGTACTGCATTCTTGGGAGGTAATGTTTTTATCTTTCTTACTCCTTTGCCATGCACACTCGGGAAACAAACTACAAAGAACTTGACAAAAAAAAACCTTTTGGAGGTGATATGTACAAGGAAGAGGTAATCAATACAGATTGTATATAAACAACAAGTTCACTCTTCTATGTGGTTTGTTCCAATAGTTCAATATATGGAGGAAACAGGACTCCCCCATTTCTCCCAGAAGATTACAATGCATTCTCCTCACATGAAAACACTTAGAAACTACAGGCGAGTAAATGTTCAGTTTGTTTGGCCACTTTCTATACATTTGCTTTTCAACATTTTGAAGATTTCTTCATGTGATTGCAGCAGTCCATTTTCTTCTTTATTATTTGATAGGTTTAGGAATAAGTAACTTAGTATTCTCAGAACTGGAAAGCAGTGATCAACATTGATCTAGTACCCACCTGTTTGTCATTCATTCATTTTCTATCTCCAGAAGAAACCACTGACAGCACTTCACAAACACTGCTGACACAAAACATCAGGGGAACATCACCAAACCAACCACAGCACCGTTAACATTCCTGAAAACAGGACTGCTGCACACTCACACCTCTTGTATTACATCTCTTCTAGCACAATTCTTTTATCTCGATTTTTATCTTCAATATTTGGGGAAATAAACACCGACTCACTCATGTAACGGAAGGAGTCCTCCTCATGAGCTGGAGAAGCGATCTCCGGCAGCCGGCCATGGCAAGCCGGGGGCTGAACCCAGTCTGGATTTTCATACAGGTACAGAGAGTCCACTCGTAACTTGTAATCTGGCAACTGCTCTTCCAGCAGGCTCACCAACTCCACCTCAGGAAGGTCCTCTTTGGAGCAGCCATCTGAGAGTAAATGCCAATAATAGTGCATTGTTAAATACATGTAAAATTTAAGTGTTATTGCAGTACTATACATTTTGTGTACTATAAAATACTTCATAAATCTCCCATAGATTTGAAAATAATAATTCCAATGTACCAGACAAAATACCAGAATACTTACTGGATCAACTTGATTGATATCGCAATACTTGTAAGCTCCTCATCCCTAGATGACCCCAAAATTTCCTGAATAGATGGTATACTGTGTCCCTCCAACTTCCTGAATATAATGTATGCAATGAGTCACAATTTCTATCTCTTCCTCATTGAGCTAGAACACAAACTCACATTTTAACAGCTATTGATTTCCTAAATTCTAATTGAATTTTCATAGTTGTAACACTTCCTTTTTCTGAAGGAAATTCACATTTTTCTCGTTCTTCTGTTTTATGCACTGGTTTGATAATGAACAATCTTAAAAGTAAGCAAAATCAACTTAATACTGCTTTGAAATCAGAGAACAAGTATAAAATTCCATTATCACCCTTATGGAATCATACTCTGAGAATTATGATACTAAAACTCCTGCAATCAAAGTTTAGCTCTTTCTCTGTTGTAGGATGTTATGTGTGCCTCTTAATCTCTTCACAATTGCTGCAAAAAACCCCACATTAATACTAAATTGGTAAAATATCAACAGCATGTAATGATTATCTTTGCAAGATTTCTACTCAAGATGAATACTGTCTGCAGTATCTTTAAATGGAAAAAACACCAATGTTGACTATTGACACTGAGAATTTTACAAACAGTATTTTAGAGTGCACACTGACTTTACAAGCGAGTCAAATGGACTCAACTGTTTTCATTCCTCTGCAATCACATAAGCAGTACAAAGAATGTGAGATGTAAGGTTGCCTTTAGGATGGTGCTTTATGACATGTTAGACACATTCAAGATTTGTAATAGTAATTCTCCAACTTACCAGGGACGCTCTCCAAGCCCCCGGGATCAAAACTCATGAGTCCTTCCTTCACAGTTCAATTCCTTGGAAAGAGCATTCTGTAATCAAGCTGAGCACCATTCCTCTATTGCTTTGGTAAAAAGATGGCTTTGGTTTAGAGACAGAGTGAGATCCATCAAGCCATAGAGACTCACAAATCTGGCATCAACTCACTTCTGTAGGCTGGCTCATACACCAGATCTAGGGCCATCATAGGACATGCTTATTTCATCTGGGCTACTACTGATCAGTACAAGTATCTCATGTGAGCTTCACCAGCTTCTCATCTCACCCATCACCTAGAAAAAAAAAAACAAAGAGAAAAACCAAAGTTTAACAGATTTCACTCATTCAAGGGAGACAGGTAAATTGGTGTGACTTTTGTCTCTTCTAGTCTGAATTTCTCCTCTGCACTATAATCAATTATATTTTTTTAAAAAGGCAAACAAGCATTCAAGCATTCTATTTCCAGTTTACACAGTACAGGTAAAAGGTAGCACTAAAATATGTTTTCTCTCTGCGGACATCTCACCTTAAACATGGACTTGGTCAAATATCTCTTTGTCTGTACTATTCATCTTCTTTCATATAATTTTGGTGTGTTCAGGTCATTCACTGAAATGAGGCATTTCCTTTTTATGCTAACAGACAGCAGCTCCAACTAAACAGAGATTTTCTTCAGGTCACTACATTTATTTAAAGTGATGGATTCTAAAGGCAAGATTCTAAAAACATCATCCTTAACATTTCTATTGTTAAAAAATTTAAGTTTTATACAACTGTTTGCTTGAGTCCCTTTTCCTTTAGGAGTCTGTTAATTAAAAATTGGACCTATTAGAAATTTGCTTTATGGATCATGATAAGATTTGTGTTTTCTCTTCAGCAGGGACTCATGTAAACCAGAAAATGAAACTACTGTGACTGATTCAGATAAGCTATCAAAAGAGTTTAATGGAGTAAAAATACACCTTTCCTCTACCAAGACTGATTAATCACCTTCCATATAAAACAGTAGTTCTAGATGACAGAAAGATATAAAACTGAAAACAAGTCTCCTTTTCCCTCCTCTGACACTCAGTTAACATAAAATTCTCTTTAAATCCTTCATTAAATTAAATCTTTAATTTGCATTTGCTCTAAACAGTTTCCCCAAGATCTCCAATCACCAAGCACAACAATCAGAGGTTTGTTTTGCTGTCTGTAGCAACCTCTCAGTTGACAAGATTAAAATGGACAGTGCAGGAGCTTTTTAAAGCAAGCCTGGAGCCTGCCAGATCATCTGCTTGTAGACTTTGGCAGGAGATCAAAAAAGAAATTTCTTCCATTAAGGTCAGCTCATACTAGTCAGCAGTATCTTCGTGTTTGGCCATTCATTTCTGTATGTATGTACTCTGTTTACCAGTTGTAATTATTATGCATATTAAATCCTTAATTAAAAAACAAACCTCGATATTTCAGAAACATTTTGTATCTGAATGTATAGGTGCTTCTAGCACTTTTTATGTTTTTTGGTTTTTTATAGAGGCTGT
This sequence comes from Erithacus rubecula, assembly GCF_903797595.1. Lineage (NCBI taxonomy): Eukaryota > Metazoa > Chordata > Aves > Passeriformes > Muscicapidae > Erithacus > Erithacus rubecula. Next base: position 11,260,936 of record NC_136659.1, read on the forward strand.
TTTTTAAATGGATTGCTGAAAAGCATGAACTATACATACCCCCTTCTCTAAAACAACTTAATACAGCATAACAAAAGACATTTAAGAAGACTACTGTAGATCCACACATGCAAATGACTTCATTCTGTAATAAGAAGAGTCACTATACAGCTAGAGAAAGTACAGCAGCACAGCAACTCAATCTTTTTTCTATGAGTTTTAAAAATGTAAAAATGAATGCTGCTACATCTCAAGAATGGTTTTAATCTCTCTTATGAGTGCAAAGCAGAAGCACTATTTGTTGCAGGTTAATCTCAGTTCAACCAAAGAGAAGGAAAAAAAACAAAGGTAGGTGATTTGGCTAAATGTTTTCTAGAGCACCAGGCCAACACCAAGCTATTGAATTGAAAGGGCAAACTCATTTGGAAAACCTTTGAGAAATTGACTAGATAAGCAAACACCATAAAACTTGATGCTTGCATTTCCAGTGCTTCTCATAGCTTTAGTTCCCTGTACCATGGGGCAACTTCTGTAGAAATTCAAGAACTGGGCAGTTCCACCCTTAAAGTGACTCCACGATCCTTCTACACCGCAGCTAAAAAACTATTTCCTAACTGCAGATTCCTCCTGCAAATCACAACTATAATTAAATACATTTAAATAAAACCCATAAAAATTACAACATGGCTTTTAAATAGTGCAGAAGGACATGTCCAAAAGAGAAGCCAGAAAACTTTTTCAGGTATTGATTTAAATCTTTATTTATGAAGATTATTTCCACTGACAATTTACTATATTAATTCTACAGAGATCTATACCTTATTAGTTTAGTCCCCTTATTCCCTCACAGGCAAATTTCCCATTGATGTTTGCATCTTTTACTAATTGGTTAACTGAATGTGGAAAAAATAAGGGAAATTCAAATATTGGAGAACAACCCATATGCAGCAGTGGTGCTCTCAGGCTTTCTTCAAGGAAGGTTCATGAGAGATGGAAATATCAGACAACATTTTATATACATACATACATACATACCTATCTCAGTCTTAGTATTTCTGTACTCTAGATTACATTTTACTCCCCAGTGTGTGTCTCACATTGCAGCTATCATTTGTCTCCAAATAGTGAGCTAAAACCTGGAGTACATATAGCACACCTCTTGTAGAAGTGGGAACTATTCCTACATCTTCTGTATCTGCCCTAGAGAATCCAAGGTGGTCTAAAGAGATTTTATAATTTTTTCTTTCAGTGAGTCACAAGACCCTAGTGAAGATTAACTTGAAAAAGCAATACTGCCTAAAGTTTTAGAGAAAGATCAAACAGTTATAAAGCATTAAAAATTGTTCTTGTCTTTGTAAGTACCACTTTGAGTAATTTCAGATGGATGCAGAAAGAGTTGGGGCACCTCAAGACAGAATATAATTCTGCAGACATTCTACCACTAGAGAACTCTAATTCAAATCTGAATTATTAGAAAGGTCAGGGAGTTGCTTTACAACTGGAAACCACACTGCATGAGCTGTACATGTTATTTCTTTGTGCACAAAAAGTTAAAAATGTATGCAAAATATTGGCATCAATATTGACAATATCCAAACTCCAACATAAATAAACTGTTATTCCTGGTATTTTTTCATTTGCTGAGAGCAGCTGACTCCCCACAAGTACTTGGAAAGATTAAAGTAGGTCTGCTCCTCCATACAATTCCAGGATGTGAGACATTAGGCCACAAGTAACACAAACAAAATTTTGACAACCAAGAATATTCTAACAACAAAGGAAGATTCTAACTTGTTTAAGAGAGAAGACAACATCCATTTTCCAAAACCAAGCCAAGTAAACAAGTGTATTATTCTCGGATGCCAAATTTTACTGCCATGTAAGTATGCAATTAAAAAATTTGTATCAAGTCATTAACACACTACTTTTTCCATTGCTAAAATTGGAATGCTGTCAAGCCAGCTAATAGCAATCAACATACTCTAAATTTCAAGGTTAATTAAACAGTTCTATTCTTATAGCAAACATGACCACACTGAATTGCTGCCAAAACATTCCTGGGACTAGTGCTCAGAAGCAGAGGCCAAATTCTTCAACACCATCCAGCAGCAGATGAAGGACAAAGGATTATCAACTGAAAAACAAATCTATGTGAACACTAACTTTGCCTATCACAATGAACATTTGCTTTAACACCTGTTATTTTTAGCCAATATGACCCATACAGAAATCAATTTAGTGCTTTTGTTTCTCTCAAGTAAGGAAAAATATTTTAAAGACTAGACCAACACAACCCTAAAAACAACTGTAATAATCATAAACAACATTGCAACAGACTTTCAATCATAAAAAAATGGTATAAGAAGAAACGGCAAGAAAGCAAACAAAATATCCTGCCCCCCTATCTTCTGGATTGTTTTTCCTTTGGGGTAGGGATAAGACTCCAGAGGGGAAGCTGGAGAACACCTCTTGCAGAATGATGAATTGCATGGGGATCATGAAGGCGGCCACAACATTCCCTCACCCTATTTTATCTAGTCATGCCAAACCAGGCTCACTCATTCTTCTTGTCTGTCATTTGTAACAGCTCATAGTCTCCAAAGTGGCAACACTTGCCTGTTAAGTACATGTATATATGCTTTATGCACATGCATACACACATACTGCTGAATATAGCTTGATGGTTAAGATTTATTTAAGTCCTACACATTTGGAGGTTGTCTATATCACCCTTAGTACAACAAAAAAACAGCAAATGCCTAATTGAAGTATCCCTTAGCCTGAAACTAGGAGTATTACCTATGTTAAGGAACACACACTATGTTTCATTAATTCCTAATTTTTTTCTGTAAATGCACAATCAAAACATTGGATGTTGTATAAGCATTGCAAAATATGCATACTATCTGTATGCATATTTTCTTGCAAATTTTCTTTTCTAAGAAGAAATTATGTATATATTTAGTAATGCTATGATCTCAAAGGAATCAAGAACTATCATGAATTGCTTATTTTTTAGAGTATAAAATACAATAAATGCTCTTAAGGCATTTTGCTAGTGCCTCATTCTGCCAAGTTCTATGCTAATATTTCATAATAAATGTTGTAATCAACTTTTTTTTAAAACTCAAGCTTATTTTTTATAAAGTACACTTGAAGGGAAATTGAATAACATTTAACTGAAATTCACTAACACTTTAATTTGATGCATGGCTGATCACCCAAAAAAACAGTGTCAGTTCCTTGACCTATATCCTTGCCAGTGCCCAGCATTTTAAGTTATAATTCTGTATTAGAATTAACCAAACTGATCTATATGACACACCACAATATCACTAGCAATCAAACCAGAAAAAAGGATATCTTCTTTTTTTTGTACCTATCTCTTCGTGTCTTCTTGGAAAACTAGTAAACAAATCAAGATTATCATTTCTGAAAGATAGCACTTCTACTGCACAATATTAATTCCGGAAGCCCACTGTTAGAGGCAAACCACTCTCATGAAAGTCTGTGGTTTTCCAATGCTCTTCAAACTACATTTTCAGATGCTCATAACAGAAATTCGATAGACAGATACAGCTCTAATAATCACACTGCCACTACAGAGTGGAAAAATGTATTGGAAAATAATTTTTGTTTTCAATTTAGCTTCAGTGTCAGAAGTTCAATTAAAATCTTTTACTAAGAACTACATCTTTTGAAAGAAAACAAGTATCTGAAAACAAACCTAAAATCGACTGTCACTTTCTAATGATGCTTTAGGTTATTTATTTGTATATCAAATACCTGCACCAGACTGTCATAATGAGTCAACAGTAATTGTGAAACATAACCAAGAAATAGGCACCTATGCAACAGCTGAAGATTGCATTAAGGATAAAAATAAGAGCATGCCACTCCACATAGATTTTTCTACTAGCATGGTCGACAGAGTAAATGTCGTTTACTGACAGATATTCGTACTCCAGTTGAATCAGCTGATAAAAGAGTAACAATGTGATTAAGAAGTTGCTAAAAGCCAAAATCTCCTTGCCTTCCAAGCACAAGCAGAACAACTAAGATGTCACCGCGGGCAGCCTCGTGGTCGCGCTGTCACGACCCCCCAGGGAGCCCGCTCGGCGACGGGCACCCCGGCCCGCTGAAGGTCACCCCGGGCACCGCCTGCGGGCACCGCCGCCCCCGCTTACACTGAACAGACGGAGCTCATCACAGCGCTACCCTAGAGCATCACCACCGCCAAAAGAGTCCTGTCAGCTGCCACCCGGGCAGGCGCCGGAATCCTTCTCCGCCCGGGAGCGCGGGGCCAGCCCAGGACACCGCCTCGCGCCCGGGCCCCACGCTCCGACCCCAACCAGCCGCGGCGAAGCCGCGGTACCCAGCGCGGCCCGCCGTACCTTCCAGCCCGGTGGTGCCGCGGCCCGGCGGGGAACAGCCCCCGGGACGAGAGGAGGGAGGGTTAACCCCTGCAGGGGGGTGAAGCACGGAGCGCGCCGCTCGCCCGTGAGGTGCCAGAGCAGCGCCGGGCCGGCGCCGAGCGCTCGCTTACCCGCCCCACGCTGCCGCTCCTTCCCGCCGCAGCCCCGCATGCAACACAGCGGAGACTGAGGAAGGGCCCCGATGGCTTCCGCTCGGCTGCGCCCAGAACTACAGCCCCCGGCGGGCCGCCGCCAGTGACGAGCCCCACAATGCGCCGGGCGGCGAGGTGCGGGCGGCCCCCGCCGCTGGGCTCGGCGGGGCCGGGAGCTGGGCGGGGTTCTGGCGGGCGGCGCGGCGGCAGCGCCGGCCCCCGGCCCTGACTCCGGCGGCGGCGGGCAGGAGCGGGCGCTGCCGCCCCGTAAGGCTTCTCGGCTCCGCCGAGGCTCCCCGCTGGCCGCGCCCTCTGCCCCGCTGAGGGGAAGCCGGGCGGGCCGGGGAGAGGGAGCGGCGCACACCGAGCTCGGGAGGCGACTGCGGGGAGCGGAGCCCTGTCCCGGCATCCGCGGGAGGCCAGAGGGAGGCGGGGGCCCAGCGAGGAAGGAGAGGTACGAACTTAACGGAGCGAGTGAGGAACTGCGGGGGAGCCCGCGAGGGGAATGTCCTTCCGCACATTCCTATGCTTTGTCACGGACGGATCATTTCACTCGAGATACACGACCGAGAGCTGCCTCAGTCGCTGCGAACGCTGAAGTAGGAGCTGCAGCTCAGCGTCAGCAGAACCCATAACGCGCGTTCCCGGTACCGGGGCTTCGCTCCGGAGCCTTCACACTCCCCTAGCTCACTGGCACAGGTTTCTGTGGTTTTTTTCCTGCCCTGCACTGTTCGCTGGCTAAAGCGTTGGCTAAAGTGCGATTAATATATCATTCTACCTATATAACACTGTCACTATCTACAATACAAAAAAAAAAAAAAAGAAAAAGTCTGAGATACAGAAGGAAAAATGTGGGGACAGGGAAAAAGGGTTTATGCGGGGACATGATCCAAAGTCGCATTGAAAAATGGAAACAATGTCAACCTACGTAACAAAAAAAAAAAAAAAAATCTTGAAATTGTAGTGTTATTTGAATAAATGTACATCATGGATGTTTCTGTTGGTTGGCTATACATCTTTGAACTAAGTCTACTACAATAATTTGACTTTAGTATATCATAGTTACTAAGACATTATCTTTAGCTTAGCTTTTGTGGTTGCACATTGCAAGCAGCAGAATCAATTGCCTTGTGTAGCAGAATGAGGCATCTTCTTTACAGATGAGAGAAAGATGCTGTAGTCATTACAGCATTACAGTCATTACAGCTGAGCAGTATCTTGAAGCACATGCATTCCTTTTTTTTTTTCTACCCTGCTACAAACTTCCTCAGAGAATTTGTTTAAGTCAAGCACTGATCCTCTGAAGGTGCCCAGTACCTGCTAGGGATCGACTTTTGTCTTCATTTGTATTTCTAATAAGGGATTACAGCAGATCTCCAAGCAGATGTTCAGAGTAAAAATGTAACTGGAATGGCTTGGGTGTTTTATAAGTTAACTTTCATACGAAAATTGCATATTTACGTGGAACTGCTTCCTGCAGCTAACTTTTTATCAGCCACCAGGTAGGATTCCTCATGGTGGCTGGAAAGCTGCCTATCAGAAAAGGACCTTGGGTTGCTGTTTGACAGCAGGCTGAACATGAGCCAGCAGAGTGCCCAGGTGGCCAAGGCCAGTGGCATCCTGGTTTGTGTCAGCAATAGCGTGGCCGGCAGGACCTGGGAAGTAATTGTCCTTCTGTATTCGCTGGTGGGGCCAATTCCCATCTCAAGTACTGTGTTCAGTTTTGAGCCCTAAACAAGAAGAAAGACATTGAGGCACCAGAGGGTGTTCAGAGAAGGGCAACAGAGCTGGTGAAAGGTCTGAAGCACAGGCATTACAAGGAGTGGCTGAAGGAGTTTAGCCTGGAGAAGGATCAGGGGGACCTCTTACTCTACAATTATCTGAAAGGAGGTTATGGTGAGGTGGGATTTGGCCTCTTCTCCCACTTAACAAGAGACAGGATGGCAATAACTGGCCTCAAGTTGCACCAAGGGAGGTTTAGATTGGATGTTAGGGAAATTTTCTTCACTGAAAGGGTTGTCAAGCATTGGAACAGGCTGCCCAGAGAAGTGGTGGAGTCACCATCCCTGGTAGTGTTCAAAAAACATGTAGATGTAGTGCTTAGAATGGTTTAATGGTGGGCCTGGCAGTATTAGATTATTGGTTGGACTCTGTGATCTTTGAGGTCTTTTCCAACTTTAATGATTCTACTGTTTAAGACTTGCTTATAGCTGAGGTAAAATAGTACCATTCTGTACTTACAGAAGCTTTGATATGCTTACTAGACATCTCTCTCACTGCCTAAGCTTTCAAAGCATCAGACATAAAGTAAGCCTGCTAGAGGACTTTCAGAGAGGCTAGTCTGATCTGTGAAGGAGTTGCTTCTCTTTTTATTTTAAACTGAAATCCCTTACAATAGTATTTCCTCCCTCACTTGTGAAATATAAGTGCAATTGCTTCTGCTTTGCTTTTTTTTTTTGAGAGCTAGTTCAGCTGCACACAGCCAAGCCAAGATCTGCCTAGCGCAGCTGTGTTCCTTTAAAACAACAGACAATTATTTCTTTTCCTACAAACTGCCAGGGATTCATGAGTCCATTCTTTTTTACTTTTTGCACTTGTGCAGTTAACTTGCAATTAAATTGTTTGTTTAGAACTGGCAATAATATTTCTAAACCTATAAATTAAAAAGGAGCACTTAAGTTGACATGTAGTCCTCAGTGTGGAGTTTGAAATTGATATGCTACTTAAATAGAAGCAGACATTCCCTGAGCTGAAGTTCTGGGGTTTTGTGTAATAGGTGATAGGAATGCCTCACAGCTCTGATTAAGGAGATTCAAGTTTATCACAGGTTTATGTATCATCTTACTTTGCTACTTTATTTTTTTCTAGGATTAATGGGTGTATATGACTTTTCCCCTGATCTAAAGCAGTTCCATGTCGTGTTTGGTAAGTTTGTCTTAAAAATTTTGGCGTTGTACCTTGTTACCCAGCTGTACCTTAATATGAAAAGCCCTGGTAAAATGTCTTGCTTGAGGGGATTTTCCACAGTGCTTAGATGTTTGAACTTCATTCTGTCAGCTTTTGGTGAAGGAGACTTTAGTGTCTCTTCTCTCTAGGTCTGCCATGTGCTTTATGCTGTTTGTTAACCCCTTGATTGACTGACTTGTAGCAGAAGACTTTCTGAACTGCTGTTTATAAAGCCTACACTTTACATTTTTGCACTGCCATATTTAATAAATTGCAGCACTCCCCCAAAATTCACTTGTTTCTGTTCTCAAGGACTGCTCCTGTATTCTGCGTACACCAGTTGAATCAATCAGACCAGAAGAGCTATCTCAGAGCAGCATCCATGAATGCCTGGTAAGAATAGAAGACTATAGGTATCTAAGTCTTAATCTTGTGCCAGTTTGAAAACAAACACACACGCACATACACACACACATATAAAACTTGTAACTCATAAAACTAAGTCTTAGTAATGGTAAAAGTACCAGCTTGAGTGTTCTTATTTGAGTACTGGACTTTAGAATTAATATCGTTGCATGATTTTAAACATATAAACTATTTAAAATTGCATAGTAATTTTGAGAACTGTTTCTTCTCTGTTAGGCTGATTCTGATCTAGCCTGGATTCCCCCATCTACAGGAAAGAATGAAATGGTATTTTGCTCTTCTAATGTCTCTCATTATGAACTCCAGCTGGAAATAGGTAACATAAATGGACCTTAAAATATTTCTTCTTCTTTTTATTAATAGTTTATTGCTAACTGCAGTAAATATTAAGTTTGGAAAATGAAGGACTATTCTTGTATCTCCTTAGTTGAGAGATGTGAAGAGCATTGCTCATATTTTAGTAATCTCTTATTTCAAGATCTGAGACAAATCAACAATTACCTGAAATTGTCTCTTGATGTTTGTGCATGTACATTTCAGTTTTCAAAATCTGTGGTGGCAGTAAATACAGCCTTAAGTAACATCATGTCTTGTAACTTGGCCACATAAGTTGATTGTTCTAAGGACGGCTGCCTTAGATCCTACTGTGCTTGCATATATTTATGTGATTATGCATACTAATTGTTCATTTAGATGTATAATTGATGCTGACATATTTTAGTTTTTCTCAAAATAGCAGAGCCATGCTTCAACTAATTTGCTGCATATACTTTTTTGCTGCAATTACTTAAGGTCTTGGCATTCTGAAAGAAAAGGACACACTACTATCAATTGCAGTTTTAAAACTGGAAAACTGATCTCTAAATATGAAACCACATGATGGGTTATTATGCTTTCCAATGTTAAGGTAGCCATTTCTGGTTTTAGGAAGGAGGTTCAACAATTTAACTTCAGTCTACCTTGCACGGCATACGCCTACAGACAGGCGAGTTGCTGTAAGGATCACAGACCTCGAAAATTGTTCTGAAGAACACTTGAAAGCCTTACAGGTAAAGGAACAGCATTTCTGCATGAAGAAGATAGCGAGGAATACATATGAGATTACTGAACACAAAGGTAGCCTTTGTTTACACTGGGTCATTTCAGTCAAGTTTTTCCCTCCAAAGGAGTAGAATATAATAAACACAATGCATGTGTAAGAGTTGCTTTCGGAAGACAGCAGCTGACAATTGCTTTAAAAATACTTCTGTAATTGTACAACTTACTTGAAACATGTTCTGTAGTCTTATTTAATACTAAAAGTTTGGACTATGAACAAACTAGATTTACTTCAGGCAAATGCAATTATGGGCAAGCTATTAACATTTCTGTTGCAGGCTATGCACATCACCTGCAATCTTGTATAAATGCAAAGAAACAGTTCTCTTTACTGATTACTGATGTAGTTAATGGTCTTGGTAGGACTGCTGTTCTGTGGTTAACACATCCGCTTTCATTTAATTCCATAGAATGAGGTGGTTTTATCACACTTTTTCCAGCATCCCAACATAATGACATTTTGGACAGTGTTTACAGCTGGAAGCTGGCTTTGGGTCATCTCCCCATTCATGGCCTATGGTAAGAACTGTTAACTGCAATTTTGGAATAGGAAAAAGGGCTGATACAAGTTGGACCACATGGTCCATGAAAGGTTTCTCTTTAACCATCTCCTGTCTTGAAGAAACAGTAAACTCTCCCAAACAATTTGTTTCCCCAGTGAAAACTGGTATTTGAACTGCATTAAATTCCACTTAGTCTTAGCACCCACTATATGAGGAATGGTAACTGGGAGATGTATTTGACTTCATACAACTTCTGCTAACAGAAGACCTATTTACATTAAATACAGGTTGGGCACAGACTTGCAGTTAACAGAAGGACAACATGGAGCATCAGTTACATCCATATAATAATGCTCCAGAGTCAATATAAAGATGAGAATGCTGCTCCTGATGAGTATATACAGTGAGGGAAGCATAGACAAGTAATTTAACAAGACTTGTTAGGCCTGTCTAGGTTCTTTTCACTTACAGGTTCAGCTAGACACCTGCTGAAGACTTACTTTCCTGAAGGAATGAGTGAAGCTTTGATAGGGAACATTCTGTTTGGTGCAATCAGAGGATTAAATTACATGCACCAGAATGGATATATTCACAGGTAGGAAAATGTCAATAGGTAAGAACCAAAACCAGCATTTTACTTTAAGTATTGTTTCCTTCCTTTTCCTGTATACCTTCTTATATCAGAAAGTGCACAAGTAACAATGTTGTCAATAATATGCAGAACCAAGTCTGTAGAATTTTAACAAGAAATGTGTTTATACATTTTTTCAAGCCAGTTGTTACAGGGATTATACATCTGTCTGGCTTTATCTCTTTGAAGCAGAGGAAAACCAGAGTTATAGAAAGGGCTTCCTTAGTTTACCCCTTGCAGAGAAGAAGGGCCCTTCTCCAATTTCTGGCACTTCTTTCCTGATCATCTCTATTAAGAGAGACATGAACTCCATGCTAACATATCACTATAAGTCAATGAAATATGAAAGCCTTTCTGTTGTAGTAGTGCTTTGAGTAGTTCTTATAACTAAAATTTACCACTTTATGTTACAGGAATATTAAAGCTAGCCACATTCTGATTTCAGAGGATGGGCTGGTTTCTCTCTCTGGCCTAAACAACCTCTACAGTTTAGTTAGCAATGGACAGAAGTCAAAGGTGGTGTATGATTTCCCCCAGTTTAGCACGTCTGTGCTTCCTTGGTTGAGTCCTGAACTACTGAGACAGGTTAGTATAAATTACACATAATTTTTACTATTCAAAGTTTGTAGCAGTACTCAATTTCCAACTTAAGTCTGCTTGTAGAATTGCAATGAAAGATGTTGAACTGCAACTTTTAAAAATACACACACATACTAAATTTTTAATTCTTCTAGAGAGAACCAGTTCTAAAGCTGTTGGCAATGTGATGATGTACTAGATCTCTTTACCCAAACCTCCTGAAAACTACTGCAAATCCTGAAACTTGTGTTGTGTTCAGTACAGTCATCAGATTTCTGAAAAAAGTCTGAGGTTTCACAATTTAATTGCTTCAATACTGTGAAGGTTATGGGGGTATTAGAATTTTGTTTTGAAGCAGGCACTTGTGATCAGTGACCTTCCTTCTCTCTCAGGATTTGTCTGGCTATAACATGAAGTCTGACATTTACAGTGTGGGAATTACAGCATGTGAATTAGCCAATGGACACGTTCCATTTCAAGATATGCCTCGCACTCAGGTACAATGCTAAACTTTATCTCTAGTTAAAAATGTGCTGAGCTGTTTTACCCAGAGAAACCCATGCTATTACTGCTGAAATAGTGGCTGCTTTTTGTTAATTCAAATATGCATGCCTCTTTCTAGAACAAATAATCCTTCCATCCCTGGAGTTTCACAGGTTACCCTGAATAGGTCTGGATAGCTGTTGAACTCTCATACTGCTATTCCTTCCTACTAGATGCTGCTGCAAAAGCTGAAAGGTCCCACCTACTGTCCTTGGGATATAAATACCTTTCACCGGGGGGAATCCAGGATGAAGAATTCCCGATCAGGTGTTGATTCTGGAATTGGTGAGAGCATGACACGCACAATGACCAGTGAAAGACTTCAAATGCCCTTTTCCAAAACATTTTCACCTGCTTTCCTCAACTTGGTAGAACTTTGCTTGCAACAGGACCCTGAGAAAAGGTAACATTCTGGTGAAAATTTTTTTTTTCTCACTTCAACCTAAGAGCAAGTATAGCCCATGGTTTAGAATACAGTAATCAGTTGAATGCTGTTAGAGTCAGAATTTCAGAGCAGATGTACTGTGTAAAATAATACACTTACATTTGTATTTTAAGAGCTACCTTGTCTGATAAAGGAGTCAAACTTTTAAAGTCATTTAAAATGACCCCTGAATTTCTTGTAATACGACTGTGCTTTGTAACAAGTAAAATTAACTTTCAAACATGAACTTTGTCCAAGGAAAAAAAACCCAGAAATCTGAAATATATGTTTTCAGTTCTATGTCTCTTTTGAATGAGGCATTAAATTCCTTGTTAAACAGAAACATGGAAAGGCCTTTAAAAATTGATTACTTCAGAAGTGCCTTCACTGCAAATTGAGGCATAGAATGTAGGAATTAGGTGCTGCTTTTCTCATTCTTCATATTTGTCCTGTGGAGGAAAAACCACAGGGCTTAAATTTATTTGTCAATCTGGCCCACTATCCAAATGCAGTATTGTACTTTCCAAAACATAATTATATTGTTCATTTTATGATTCAGGCCATCAGCAAGCAGTTTGCTTTCGCATACCTTCTTCAAACAGGTGAGTTTTCTATATTTTGTTAAATGACACAACTATAACCTAAATAAGCCCCAAAGAGAGAGAGATTACAAAATAAAGAAGTTACCTGGAGCCAAAAAGCATCCTCTAAGAGCATACCTGCTTCAGATTTTTTTTTTAACAAAATGGTATTGATAGAGTATAGGAAGCATAAGATTAATCCATTTCCCCATTGATGAAGTTGATTTAACTTAAGGCAGTCTAACTAATTTTAAGAAATGGTTAAGATTCTTAATTTAAATCAGAACTTCACAGGTGATTTCATTAGTCTTGAAAGATTATTAATGAGTGGTGAAAGCAAAACCCCTCACTCTTTTACTTTCAGTATTGTAACATGCAAGAACATGGCTCTGATTTCATATACTTTTAATGAAGTTAGTTGCAAAGTTATGGAGACTTTTATGTGCAGCTTTATTTTAACTTTTTTTCTTTCTAGATAAAGGAACAAACACAGAATTCACTACTGTCCCTATTACCACCTCCTATTCAAAATAACAGATCAGAGTTCTTGGCACTGCCCTCAACAGCAGTTGGGACTGAACTTGGACATATTACTACAAATCAAGATGATACAGACTGGGAATTCTAAATAAATACTAATGATACCTCTCCAGTGTTCCAGAGAAGGAAAATGTGATTTGTATTTGCTGCTTTTGTATGGATAAAATACAGTTAAACCAAGTATACTTGAAATGCCATGAAGTGGCTTTAATTCATTATCTTCCTCTTGGCATCACAAAATGCAGCGTGCCTCACTCTCTGCCTGTAAGGAAAACTGTGTATAAAGAATGGCTGAGTGCTCACCTCTCTTTCAAAGTCTCTCTTAACAAGAGAGTTCCTGCTGTAATCTTACTCTGTACTGTATTATCAGCTCTTAGTGCTGAAGTCCACGTGCCTTTCTGAATTCAGGCCTGGGCTTTGTCTGTGATCTTACCTAAACATCTACTTGTCTTTTCATTGTGACCCAAATCATTTTAGTAAGGAGAAATCCTCCACTTCCAAGTTGAAATGTGAAACTGCACAGATTAGTTGCTTATGTAAATAAATGTTTCTCTCTCAAAAGACATTTTTCCCACTTGACATGCTGTCATATTTGCCAAAAGTTAGCTATGCCTCATTTTTCATGCAATTTTAATACTACATGTTTCCCAAAGAAGTTAAGCTTCTTGAATGTGGAACTCCTGCTCTTCCATGTGTTCACATTCTTAGTACAAATCTGGGCTTTTGCCCTGTTATTGTTGTGCCATTTTAGCAGTTAATCTGAGGACATCTCACTATGCAAAGTAAGGCTCAAGTTCTAGCAGGTACGGGTTAATTTTGAAGGGTCATATTAAATAATCTAAGGTTACTGTACATATTTTTATTTATACTGTATTCCTATTCACCACCAGAATTGACCAGAACCTAATACTGTTTTCTTAGAAGAAAAGACAATATGCATTAAGCTCCACTGGCACTGGTGCTGGCAAACCAGCCTCTTCTGCAAGGAAGTTAAATTCCTATGGATCAATTCAGCCACACTAAGAACCTAATGCCCCACTAGGATCCTAGTGAATTTACCTGTTCTAAGTCAGACGAAAAGCTGTCTTCTCCCAACAACTGAGTAAATTCTCATGTCTCATACTATACCAGGCAACACACTGAACAAAAGCTGCTTTTTTCTTTTAAAATCCTGGATATTCTCATGTTGTAGCAAGAGTTGTATCCCAAAGCCACTAGTAGTTTACTGATGGAAGTATGATGGTGGTAAAAAAGTATAAATAGATATTGGATGGATATATTTTAAATTTTCAACATAAAAAACATTCCACATAAGTCTTCAAGTCTTCCATAGCTGAGCAGGCCTGTAGCCAACTTTGAAAATACTGCTGCATTTTCATGTATATATACTGTAGCAAAAACAGCTTTGCTACAAGGCATTGAAGACCAAATGACTGAAATACAAGCCTGAGAGACACATAAAATTCTAAATGACCACATAAAAGTATCTACAAAGAAGTTGATTCTACTCATTATGCTGTGAAGAGAGCTCTATATTTCTAAACTTAACATGTGAAACTTAAGATTAAAGACTTGTCAATAAACTTACCCTATCTGCCTCCATTTATATCTGTAATTCTTGGGCTTCTGTTTTCACCATAGTCCCGCCATACTACTAGCTTCTTGTTACTACAAGAAAAAAATCATATTTATGTCAATCACTAGGTAAGGAAATATTTGTTGAAACTAGAAAATTTTTCTGATTTAAAAATGTGAATAACTTGTATACTCTTGGAGAAGGTGCTATTTTCATGTGAACCCCATGTTCCTAATCCCTAATCTCTACAGATTTTGACTGTTTGCAAGTAAAATACATTAGAAAAGTACAAGTAACACAAGTAACTTTTGACTAGTAGTACAGTAAAAACCCAGTCAAATAAGTCAGAACACATATTAAGTTCCATATATTTTAATTACAGACCTCCAAATAAATATTACTACTATTAAAACCTGTAGAAAATTCCAGGCAGATTAATTGTTAGTATTTTCAAGCTTCTCTTGTACAAGTGCCATGGACTGTATAAAAATGAACTTGGATACTGATAACAATGTCAATACAAAGTTATTCAAACCATTGTGTGTTCCAGTGGAGTTACTTTGCTGCCCTCTCTGTGAAAAAAACATATCTAAACACTCTTCCATTTCTGTACTGGCATTTAAAAGAAAATCAAATAGAATTTTTGTAAGTTAAAAGCTCACAAGTCTTTACTCATAGAACTACTGCTTCTCAACAACTATGTCTCTTCAAACAAAAGCAATTAAGGGGCACCATGACCTCTTAAAATAACCAGAAATACTTGAAAATACTCCCTGGATTATATTTACTGAAAGGTTTGATATAATTTTGCTCATTAGCTGTGATGCTTTCTATTGAGGAATAAGGCAAAAGTATTAGTTGGGAAAGAAGATGTATAATCATGTTATTAAGATTTCATCTACCTGTCACTTAAAAGATAATCTGAGACACAGTTGTTCTGAAAATCTGAAGGTTTTGCATACAGTCAAGTTTTCAAAATCTGAGATTCATAATTTGCATTGTTAAGACTGAAGTTGCAGAGACTTTCAATTCCAAGCTGACAGTTCTAAACTCAATAGTTTTTTGTTGGGTTGTGTTTTTTTTCAGAACACTTGTTTACTCCTGCTTATACTAATGATATGTGTTATCAGCATGTGAATTAGAACTAGGACTTGAAATTTCCAAGTATCTTGCATTTAGACTCCATGTGATATGTCTTCAAAGGAGTTTATATAAAAACCCATACATTTGCAAAATCTCATGGCAAATGAAACAAATGTATAGCCTGGTTACTTTTGACATACTTGTGAAAACAATACAAGTGGGGGTTTTTGCAGCCATCTTTCATTATGCTAGCATTTAGCACTATGTAAAATAAATACCTTTTTATTAGAAAACTTCTGTTAATTAACTTTATCCTGAATATATGCTCAATGCTGTTGAGTGTCTCACTGTCTTGGTCTGATACCACAGCAGTTTGTGAATGACTGAATGGATGAACACAGAAAAAAATGTGATCTACTCAGAATCAACTTGCTCTGATACATGAGTTCTTTGCTTTAAAGAGTCTCAATGCAATAAATACCCATTGGTGAGAAAAGAAGTTTGTTCCACTTGATGAACAAAAATAAATAATTTTTTTTTTAATTACGTAGTTTTACCATACCTCTCTCTTTTCCCTACCCCTCTCCTTCTCAAGTGCTATCAAAGTAGTTTTTAACCTAGAGGATGGGTGAAAATACAGGAAAGCATCTGAAAACCATTGTTCCAAACCTCTCTTGACAAGAGGCAGAGGACCAAAGTAGGTGACTTACATACCCTGCCTTTAATGCTATTGAGTAGCTTTCCTAAAGTATATTAGCTTGTCTAATAAACCTCTGAAAACCTCTAAACCTAATGTAGCAGTAATGACCTGTCCTAATGATGGCCCATTCCTATCCTGTGTGAATGGAGAAAAACTACTAAAATTCAAAACAATACAAATTACAGCAAGGACCTCAAAGGACTCTAAGAACTATACTATTAAATGAAACAATCAGATGTACAGACAAGTAAAGACATGAGTTTATAAAAAATAAAACACTGAAAATTGAGGTCGTCTACTAATAACCTGGTAGCAGAATAACATTTGATATTTAACATAATTAAATCTATCCAGAAACTTGAGATAGGATGAAGGAAAGAATATTAGGTTTAAACAGGTACCTGTGGAAACCTCCGTAATTCCCAGATGAAAACAACTAGTTCATCTCCTATGTTTTATTTTCAAAGTTTGTTATTCTCCATTCAATATCAACTATCTTTCTAATTCTCACATTTTGTGTAGTCAAAAGAAAAATATTCTTACCAATTTTCTTTTGGCCGTGTGAAATCTGGCAAGTCAGTTATAGATGAGTTTTCATTAAATGCTTTCCTGGTTTGAGGTGGCTGTTGTTCCACAGTAGCTGATCCAGCCATCACAGACTTGTGGAATGATGTATTTGGCTGGCTGTCACACTCTTTTTCCTGCTCTACTGTCTAATTCAAGTTTTCCTTATCATGGGAGAACACATGATTTCGAATCCTTGGAGCCTGCAGCATGTGATGTTGAAAAGGGTGGTTTCAGCATACTTTCCATGATTTTTCTTCACATTATCAGATTTCCTCAAACTAGTTTTGAGGACAAAGTAGTTTGATTTTCCTTCCTAAATAGCATATTTATTAATATTTGAACCCAGATGTTGGTGGCATGGCAATGCACATTTCTCTACATTGCTTCTCTTTTGAATTCCAGTCAGGATTTTTTGGGCAACTTTTCTTTTTCTTTATGCTTTTAAAATGACACATTTTGGGCAGTTTGGTGAGCCATGGCCTACAAAGGTGCCCTGCTTGAATATCACCAACACAAGCATTTAAAATGGAAGAATTTTACTGTTTCAGACTTTGCTCTTACTCTTTTACTGTGAAACTTTTTAGCGATTTAAAATTTACATTTATTTCTCCTTTTTTTCATTTTTTTTTCCAAAAGTGATTGTTGTTGGTTGGTTTGTTTTGGGATTTTTTGGAGGGATTGTTTTGTTTGTTTGTTGGGTGAGAAGGAGTGGAGGTCTGCCCCCCTCCAAAATTCATTAATCTGTTTATTTTCACTGTGGGGATTAACTATTACATCTGGCAGTGGGTGTGGATGTTTATCCACCAGAAGATCGTGCTTTTTGTCTCAGTATCGCTGTTTGAGGCCTGCGTGTGTCCATCTGAATAGCCGTGTTCTCACGGCTATTTTACTGAACACAGTGCAGGGAATTCTCAGGGAGGGCTCTACAACTTTTACAGTTCGAAGAAAATGTTACAGAAATTTTCAAATACAGAATTAGTAAAGCGAGCAGGTTGGCTCGTGTTAACAGCACCTGGGAATGTTTCCTTTTTTGAAAAAATGGAAGAATGGCTTTACCATTTAGATCGCATCGCCCCAAATCACCGACCGAGAGCAGCGCGGCCGCTCCCCTCAGGCGAGTCCGACACGGCGCCCCCTGGCGGCCGCTACCGGGCAGGGCGGGAAAATGGCTGAGGGGGAGCGGGGCCACCGGGGCGGGCAGGGCTGAGGGGAAACGGGGCCACCGGGGCGGGCAGGGCTGAGGGGAAACGGGGCCACCGGGGAGTGCAGGGCTGAGGGGGAGCGGGGCCACCGGGGCGGGCAGGGCTGAGGGGGAGCGGGGCCACCGGGGAGTGCAGGGCTGAGGAGGAGCGGGGCCAGCGGGGCGCAAGCTGCTGGGTAAATAATAGCACCGGGGACGGGAGGGCGACACACGGCAGCATCCCCTAAAGCACCTGACCACAGAAACAGCAACCCGGGGTTTCGGGCGGGAGGCTGGAGCCCTTCCTGCCCTCCGTGAAGGGAGCGAGCAGTTCCGGGGGCACAGTACAGAAATAACACCAAAACCAGACTTCGGCAAGTGTCCCTGGACTTACACAGCAGTCTCAAGAGCAGCCGCCCGAGGAATGCAACAGCACCTTCCACACCGCTATGAGGAAAAAGGAAGACAGTTCAGACTTAGGCTTAGCTGTATTTACCTGATGGTTTCCTCTGATATCTCAAAGTCTTCAGCCATTTAAATTAATTCTGCTGGAAATATGCGAGTCATTCTCACCTAATCATAACTCTCCTAAGGTTTACCTCAGCAATTACAAAACTACTTTAAAAAGACACTCTGCAAATAATTGTCACCTGGCTTCACGTTGACAAAACTGCCTTGAGAGAGTAACTTTTAAACCAAGACGAAATCAACCAAACATTAAATTACTAGAACAATTTAAGTAGTTAAAAGAATTTAGCTTTGGAGTGAGTCCAGTCTCCGATCAGGCTGCGTGGGGTTTTGTCCACCCAGGTCTGGAGCAGCCCCAGACAGCCCCTCAGCCTCCCACCCCAAATCCTCAGACAGACTCATTTATTTTAAACAGACTAAACAACTGGAAATAAAACAAAGTAGTACCACCATTTTTAACTAGTTTACAGCAATTGTTTAATTGTTTCATATACGTAAAAACAAAAACTTGGCACCAACATATCTGAAAACTTTTTTCATTAACACAAATGCATTAAAAACAATGATATGGAAATGCACAAAGGCATTTCGATTAAGGCTTCTACAAATATTGCATGTTCTAGAATTAAACATCTATTTTGTAAACTCGTTCTAGGACTAACCAAGAAACTTTAAAAAAAGCTCACTTAAACTCATATTCCACTGTGAGACTTAATGGAATGAAAAGTATTTTGTAAAATAGATAATTAGACTTCAAACTATTTATTATGCTCTTTATATGGCAACCTCAAAATTCATTAATTTAAACATGGATATACTCAGACCCTCCTAAAAATATACACTGGAAAGGCAAGCTGGGCTTGAAATACTGATCACATTAAGTGCATTAATTCCATTTCTGCTCAACCATATAAAAACTACTATATTTCACAATAAGAATGAATGTGGCTCTTGGCTGGCATCTGTTTCTCTAAGGGTAGTTGGAAGGCCAATTCCTAGTGTTAATGTCAGAAATCAAACAATGATGTTATCCAAGTTTTTCCTGTACTGATGTGATGCCTTGGCACACTGCTGCTGACCTCTGTATTTTGTGGGCAAAGTTATACTTCTGACCATACCAAGAAAGAAAAGTCATGCAGCCATGCCATTAATAATCTCATCTTCAGGAGGTCAGTGACTCTGCAAGCAAACACGCAGCATCAGGAGAAAGTGTGGTGGCAAACATGGGAACAGTTCCTGTCTCATCCCTCATCTCCTACCAAATCATGCAAGAACATCCAGTGCACAACTGAAGGAGACCAGCACCTCACATCTCTCAATTTTAACATACAGTGCAGTGCCAGCTATAATTTAGCTCTAGTTTTATAAAAATACAGGCACAAGAGCCACTAGAAAAGAGGCTAAGGGCTCTTTCCCACAGCAAGCTGAATGCCTCAGAATGCAGCCAACAGCTGTGGAGCATCTTTTAATTCTTGCAAATGTCTTTTTCCCCCATGCCAAGATTACCACAGCATTTAAAAGATGTCAAAAACACTGAATTTTTGAATAACTTAGATTTGCTGAATGGACACAAGAGAACACAAGTCCTCAACAGGACAGCAACAGCCCCAGTTATTCATGTTCTCATGTTTGTTTTGAAGCAACTCAGGTAACAGCACAAAGTTAGCACAGAAAGCACCGAAAGCTCTTTGACATTTCCTTTCAAGTCTTATCTGGCTACTCTTAACTTCACTACTAAAAAAAGTACAGTAATTCTCCAGTGGACTTTGATATGTGCACCCCTTTTACAACCACCCACAGACACATATTAAATCAAACAAGGCAAAATCAATATATGTCAAGTACCACATACAAACAAGTTTTGGGCTTTAGGTTATATTTTCTTATAAATGGTTTTCAAACTAGACCTTGTCTGTGTCTACTAAGGAGATTGTTTTGCCCTGCAATATATTTGTAATTGTTTACATCTGCAATGCTTTCCTTTTTTCACTTCAGTGAAAGGAAAAGGAATGTTGCTTGTTGCCAGCAAAACCCATCACCTGCCACAATTGCTATTATGCCACTGCACAGAAGGTGGGTTGCTGCAGACTTTTTGGCTTGATTTAATTAGCACTTTCTTGTAATTTTAGGAAGAACTTTCCATTCTATCCTAACACAAAACAATTTGGTGGAAAACAATCTCCATCAAAATAGGTAGGAGTAGGAACATTCTTAGCATCTATGAAATCCATGTTTGTTTAGAAAGAGCAGTGAATAAACTGATTGCTCTTGCCATACCAGGTAAGGAAAAATCAGAACACTATCCTTTTGAGTGGCTTTGGAATAGTTATACTTCCTGACTGTTGAGAAATTACAGGACACAGATATATCCTGCTGGCAACACAAAAACACCCTGTGTGATGAGAAGATATACTTAACTGGCCAAACTGTTGCAACATTAAAACTCCTTTGTCTTGTATCTACATCAGCATGTAAGAACTTGTTATCATCAAGATTTTTGTCAAGAGAACTAAATTAAGATTAAAAAAGTGACCTCTTTTATAGATTATTAAACAAAATCCCTGTTAATTTAATCCTTTATTCTAGAAAAATATTTTATGACAAATGTAGATTATTTTAACATTACTAACTTGGTGGGGTTTATGTTTCCTAACTCTGTTTTGTTATAAATTTTCCTTAGACTACTTTTCTTGTAAGATTTCTTCTTAATATCTAGAAAATGTTTAACCAAATCAGATAAGCTAACTGCTGTTTGCATTGGTAACAAAAGCATGTTGTTGAAGACTGTACAGCAGTCAAAAAAGCACCTGATCTTCTGCATCCCTCTAGTGTCTTTGGCTATGTAGGTAGCAGTATTTACAAAATCACCTTGACTTTATGCACTAGGGATAATCTACTTCATAAAGTAAAAAGCAAAAGTATAAAAGTTGTCAATCACATTTGGAAACTGTAACACACATAAAAAGATCAGCATTAAATATATACAATATAAAAATACATTTTTTTCTTTATGAAAGTTATAATACATAGCTATAATACACAAAATGTTGAGCCATCAGTCACAGCTATAATATATGCAGATTCTTGTTCCACACTTATGGCTGAACTCTGGGTATGACATCTCCATGAGGAAATTCCTCAATTTCAGAATGAAACATCAATTCTAAAAGAGAAAGGAAAGACTTATGTTTTCTTTGAAAACTTTCACCTGAATACAAGTCCATTATTCCTAAAAAGTATCCCAGCATTCCCTCAAGTCTCTTGCTTTTCATCCCAATCATATCATCAACAACTCAGTGATGGCAAGAGCCACCAATTTTAGAAAACTATTTCTGCTCTCCAAAACTGCCAGAATTGGTGACAATATTAACAGTTGATCATGTGCAGTATCATTGTTCATTCAATGTGAACACTGAAACACAACTCTGAATTAGACTGAGGGACTATTAAAGAGTGTCAGACTCAGGAAGGAAGATTTCTGTTTAGAGATTTGTTTATTTTTAGAAGTCTCTGCTTTGTCTCTCACAGTGTTAGTGACCCCATGTGTGTCATGTCTCATAAGTTAGCAAACCCCATCCTTAGCAGACTAAACTTTCTCTGCTATTTGGAATAAGTACTAATGAATTTCCCTCTAGAAATTTCCAAAGTGGTTTTCCAGTCTTAGTAGGCACATGTAAGTGTAAAAAAATTTAATCAAAACCTGAGCAAAATTCTGCCACTGGATTCCTTGAGTAAGTCTTTATTATTTATGGGTTTTAAATATGATGTAAGCATCTATTGTAAATTTTACACTGAGGACTGTAAACGGTGCCACTTAGTTATTTGGGGTTTTTTGACTCATTAAATGATTTACTAGAAATAAATATAGTAACTGGAGCCAGCTGAAATATGGACACCTGTACATTAAAATTCAAAAGTAATTTGAAGAGGCATGTTGAATCCTCAGCCTCCAAAATACAAATCTGTGCTTCACTTCATGTTGTTGTTAGGATACCTTTTGACTTTTAAGTTGAAACTTAGGATTTTTATGTACAGCATACCTTCAAGTGACAGTCTGCATTTGACAGGAACACTGAGTTAGGACATACCTTTTGGATTCCAGGTGGAACACAAAAGGAAGAAGGCCCAGTTTCTATCCAAATTTATTCCATGAGAAGAACTTACTACCCTCTCCTCCAGCCTGTACCAGCACAAACAGTTCTCATTTAAATCCTTTTCTGCAAGCACAAGTCTGACTTTTCAAAGCTAGGGAGTTTCCAAAACTACTGAAAATAATACTGAACTTGTAACCCATTTAGCATTTGCAGAAGGAACATTAATAATATTAGGGAATTTTCTAAGACACAAGTAGAATAAATACATTTCAAATATTTAAAATACTGTCAAATATTTTAAATTATTTTTCTCTTCAGTGAAAAGAGCCATTCTGTAATGTTTTGAAATTTATGTTGCTTCAGACAGGACAAATAAAGCTTTTCTTCTAAAATTAATCTTTATAATACCAAACATAGATTCCAGCATCCTAAGGAGCATTTGCTGTGCAAGGTTACTAGGAGAAAATTATTTTTTCTTAGTCACAAAATTCCTCAGGACTAGTCTTGAACACCAAATGCAGAGCACAGCAGATAAAAAAATCCCAGCAACTTGAATAAACAACATTTTGCCTGTCAGTGTTTCCTACCTTCACTGTGGTCTAGCTCTGGTCGGGAACTTAAGAAGATCCAACTTGTCCCAACCAGAACAGACACTACGAGATTCACCACAACCCACGAGTGAACAATTTCTGCCTCTGTACCTGCAGTCCTGGGAAAGACACATCAAACCATCAGCCATCACTGGTACACAGAAGTTACAATAATTATTGCAACAGAGTAACATCAAAACAAGTTTGCTAAGCCAGATGTGAAAAGGGAGTTCCTTGTGCTGTCCTGACGGTCTTGCATTGCAAAGGTCTGGTAAAGAGAGCACCTACCAAAGACCACAGAAACCCTAAACCTCCAACCTCCCCCCCCAAACCAGCAAATTTTCACATAAAGGCTTTTGTTCTACTCCTTCTGGTTTACTTTAAAAATTTGTGCTACCAGAATTTGAGTCCACTAACAGGTACTTCAGAAAGTAACAGTTTTGGATGGGATCACCTAACACAAAACAATGGTTTATATTTAAATGCAGCTGTGTCTGATAAGCCCATGCATCCTGTGGCAGACTCAGTGTTGACTGAGTCTACAGAATGTCCTGCCCTTGAACCCGAAATGGTTACCTCAGTAACCTCTCAAGCAAAAGAGATTTTAAGGTTCCTGCCAGATCACATTTCCAGCATCATTCCAGCTCTTGTTTGAGGTATAACAGATTTGCAAACAACATGACCAAACCCATCTTTGAGTTTTTATTTTTCAGTGAAAATATCAAACATTTAGGACAAGCTCAAAGGCAGGTTCAGAAATAAAATTCTTCATCAATACTTTTTTACATATCTTGTACAAGCTCTTCAATCTGCCAGTTTGACAAGGGTCCCTGAGTGAGTTATGTTATAATTTACAGAAGTGATTCCTTGTTTCCTACCAGATACTGCCATTTTCCGAAGGTGGCGTGTAGAGGTTGATTCTGTCACATGTCATCTGCTGGCTTAAGGATAAGATAAGAGCAGCAAAGTACACTGGAAGAAATGGAATTAGTAGTGTCAGATATAAACTCCCAAAATGCTGTCTCATCATGACATGGTACTAATCACTACATTTTCTTTCCTTTCACTCCATTGCCTCCAATCATAGTCTGCTTTAATTCATTCTTTTTCATTAGCATTCCCCTGACCTATCAAAACCTCGTTTCTGCATTTTTGCAATCCATGAGCAACATCACAGCTTGCGTATTCTGATTCTGTTTTTTTGTTAGGTTTATGTTCTATATTCAAAAATGGAAAAGATCTATCTTGCTAACAGCCCCACTAATGCTACTATTGCAAATGCTTTAAAAGATAAGGAACAAAGTATTTATGGCCTTTGCTATTATCAACTACTGAGTAATTTATTCTACAGCAGAAAATAACCTGGGAGAAAGATTTCAGTAAAAAGAGTATGGAGGAGTTTTCCATTTAGCATATATCCTGGACAGCTTCCTATCCACTTCAAAATACTTACAGAAAGAAGCTAGTGCTGCTGGGTCTAGGGTAAGAAAGCCCCTCAGTGCAACTGATGCTTTTGCCAGATCAATCCTGATAAGAAAATCAAGAGTCAATAACAAAGCCTTCTAACTCTAACAGTATTCTACTGTACTTTTCCTTTTTGCAAGGTATTTTTTCTGCCTCTGTAACAGTGCCTTTGTAACATCTATTAATCTAGTCTAGTTAATGATTTTTTTGAGCTTCTTTCTTTTCATTCTCACTCAATCTGTAATGCAGAAGCTCCAGCTAAGCCAGGAAAGCTGCTCACTCAGCTGTGTTCCAAACCTGACTAGGCAATGGATTCATATAAAAAGTGAACCTGATAGAAACATTTGTTGTTCTCCACCCCTCTTTACAGTCCCACCTCAAAAAACCAGGTCAGTTATTTTATTTGTTTCACCTCCTGATCCCATAAACAGCAGCAGTACATTGAAGCTGGATGCAGGCACTGGACAGAAATGAGTACTAAAAGTCTGGATGCACAAGCACACCCCTTCTGTGTTTAGTCAGCCATATGAAAAATCATTCTTTGAGTATATCACTTAAATCATCAACAGCAAATCAAAACATGCCAAAGAAAGGAGAAAGGAACATCCATCATATACACAAATTATATATATATATATATATATATACACACCTTTCAAATACAAATATGCTTTACCTGTCAAAGGCTGAGACTGTACTGATAGACAGCAAAAAATAGAACAAACTTTGAGCTGGGTATGCTATTGTCTTATACTGCTCAAGCAGGTTAGAAACCATAGAAAGCTCATTTCCTGCCAAAATGTAGATAACCACGATGTTCCATACAGCATAACCAGCCAGGAAGCCATGGGTGAAGAGGCCCAACACCCTGAATGGAGGAAAGAACATTAGACCACTTTTAACATCTTGAATTAGACATAGATAGAAAACCCTGCTTTTCAAGGCCTGTCAGAGATTGTTTTTGAGTGTGTTTTCTGATCTAGTTTAAAAAGTTCTAAGCAAGAGTTCTGTTTCCTCCCATCACACCAAACTGCACCAGAATCTGAACACTTAAATAAAACAAAGATATTGTGCCTTCCCTTCATTACAGCACAGGCATCAAACACTTTCACTTGGAGCTGCTTGCAGTTTCCCAGGACCACTGCTCCTTACACAATGTTCTAACTTGTCCCCAAGGCAATCTTTTCAATATCTTCATTGCTGAGGAAAAGCTTTGAGCAGGAAGCCCAGGCTTCCAGCTAAAATACACCACAGAAGAAAATGGCTATTATCTTCCCATTCTCTATCAAACACAACTGCATAGTAAAAAAATGTTTTTGTTATTACGTCCAAGCTTATTCAATTTCACTCCTCCCCCTTTCCCACCAATCAGGATTTTTCTTTGAGAACTGTCTGAATTCAGGTGTTTTTATTCTGGTGATACACATGATGGGTCAGTGTTATTTTCTAACACATTTCTTTAGGTGACTAATTTCTTTAGGTTTTGGTTATCAGCTCAAACTCTTGCTATTGATATTTTGTTCGAGTCTTTGCAACATAGCTTTCTTTTTTTTTTATAAGCTGTATTTCACATGTCTAAACAAGAAATACATTACCTTGACAACAAATACCAAAAGCTAGAGGACTGATAAATTTTACACCTGTTGATTCCTGAACCACCATTTATTAGGAATATCCTAAATAATGAAAAATACACCACAGCTATAGAGGAAAGACACTAATTTTCAGGGAGGGGAAAAAAACCCAAATAAAACCCCTGATTTATGATGTAAATACATCAGAACATTTCTCTTTCACCTGAAACTTCGGTGCACTGAGAGGGCAACATCTCTAGTAGTCCATGAAGCCTTCACATCCAGAAGTACATTGATATTTTCAGTGGTTTTAATCAATTCTGCACGATCAGCTGCCTGAAAACGCCCTGAAAGGATAAGGAAATCAGTTTTAGACAGCTCTGTTTTCCTTTCAGCATCATTTCTACATTGATGATTATTAGTGTTAAAAAGCTATAAGCATCTAAATTTCCATTAGAAAATTTCTTCTCCCCACTTCTTGCCCTTTGTCAGCTTACACTGAGAGAGGATGCCTCTGGTCAGTGATGCATCCTATGAAGTTAACAATGTGAAAAGCACTCTGGGAAACTACTCAGTGTTCCCAGGGACCAAAAAAACCCCCCAAATAAAACAACAGACAAACACAAGCAACCTGCAAAAACCTTCTATTTGAAAGACTTTTTGTAAGTAATAATTTCTTCTCAAGGTACTGTGACAATAATAAGCCAAAAAAAGCTCAGCTGGGTACACTGAAACCTTTTTCACCCTCATGGTAGAATTAAAAAATTCAACCAAATATACCAGCACAGCAACAACAGCATTCACTGTTGAAAAATTATCATATATATTTATTTTCAAGTAATTTTTCTTTTGGAAGACTTTTGAAAAATTCTTCCCAATACTACAGTATCTGGATTTTAGATACAATAATGCTTCCTCTAATTGCAAGAATGTTATTAAATTACTTAAATCATAAGATGAACTCACGATTTTTTTCAATGAACACTTTGCTAACAGGCTGACTAATTCCAGTGGGAGCAGCAAATACAGGTTGCTGGTCAGGGCTCTTCCTTTGCTCATCTTCAATGATATCTTCCTCCTCCACCTCCAGATCATTGGAGCTCGCTTCGGCTGGCCGAGGTTTCCTGCTGGCACAGAACTCACAGTGGCACAGAGAAAGAACAGGAGGTAATACGCAAAATCCAAAGGCTCCTATGAACATTTCACATGTCTAACCTGCCTGATAAGAATCCATCAGGCCATAATCTGTATAATCTGTTTATAACTTTAAGGACAAAAGGTTCCCATGGAGTTAGTTGACTAAAGCCATAAGACTAATTCCATATGAAGAGATGAATGATTAGAACATATTAGAACAATTGGGAAAAATTTCTAACTTTTGTAAAATTAAAATCGTAAGAATGATAGAAAGCAATTACAAAATATAATTTTTTCATGTCTATGACTGAACTATTAGGCTAATGAAAATGTATTTAGAGCTGTGATGCATCCAGGTATGCATAGAATGAAGTGAAAAAAGTTAGATCTTAACCCCAGAAAGAACTGCACACAGGCTGAATGGTATTGTAGGCTTCAAGATTTTACATTTCTGTCAAATGACAATGTAAAATACTCCTCAGCCACATGCACTGTCAGAGTTATTCCAGATTATGAGCTATACTAGTTTTGCCTCACTTTGTTCTTTTTCTCTGTTTGCGGATCACTGTTTCTTCAGCTTCAGGGACATCCACGCCATTTCCATTCTGAAATAAGGATGCCACATTTTTCTGGGTAAACGAGGTCTCGGAGTCTGAAAATTAAAAATAAACCCAACATGAAAGTTTCAGAGCTTTCATAAAAATGGAAATACATTCACTTAAATACATAAATAGTTATTATATAAAAAGAATGGCAAAAAAGTCATGATGTGAGTTTTGAATGATGTAAAGTATTATACAATTTCCAAAACTGTATATCCATGATTTTCATGTAGATTTGTACCCTATGAATTCTGAAACCAGAAAGTGAAACCCTAAGCTACCACTCACCCAGAGATTGCTTTCAGCTGTTTTAAGCAAAGAAGCACATGATATATTTTAAACCTAAATACACGTTGTCCAATAATATTTCTGTGTTCCCAAGTTTTATTTACCGCTCTTTCCCACCTACAGCTATCTCACGTACCAGTCGGCACTTTCTTCTTCTTGCGTTTCCTCTGCGGAGGGGCATCGGGAGGTTCCGGAGTCAGGGGCTCGCTGCTCTCAGACTGCCGGCGAACTGCTGCTTGCACAATGCCATCTGAAAACCACGGGAAAAGACCCAGCAGCCTGAATTCAGAGCCACCGAGAAACAGGCCAGAGAAAGCTGCCATTTACTACATTGTTGCCCTGCTGAGCAACAACTGGGATGAAAATGATTGGCTATAGGAAATGTAAGAGTTGGGAATCAAGGATGAGAAGTAGAAAGGTGTTTCACTGTAACAGGTTCATGCTCAGGAGGGAATTTAAGTATCCAACAAGCAGCAAGATTCCCATTCCAGCTTCCTGCAGAGGACTGCCTGAAGAGAATCCATCACCAGAAAAGAACAACATCTCTATATTTTTCTTTTCTTTGTGCAAAGATTATAAGGCAAGACCAGGGAAAAAAATAATAGTTTATTACAAGGTGATCCAGACAGATATGTGCCAGGGCAAAATGGCATCATACCAAAGTAAAATTTAAATGCTAAACATATAGCACAAGAATGAAAAAGGAGCAGAAAAAAATCCACTGGAGGAAATTTACTCCAGTCTGAGAAATTAATTATTATACTTTGGAGGACTTATATTTCCACGAGAGGTTAACATGAATTCATATTATAGTGAAGTAGCATCAACTTTCATGAACAGATGTAGAAAGACAAAATTACTTCTCCATTTTACATCACACCTGTTTTTCAATAGCACCTTCAAGCACTGCAATTTTTTATGGTAACAGCTGAACCTTTGTTTGCACTTCAAACTCAGGTTTACCCACTTTTTATAAACTGTATGGTGCAAAAATGCAAAATTAAGCAGCAAAGTAACAGCAAAAGATGTACTTTGTACCATCTTTCAGCTCATTGAAAACAACAATAAACATAACTTAATCCTGAGGATATTAGCTAGCAACAGCTCTACTTGTTGCATTTAAAGCTGTGTCAGTGAGGCCTCACTTTTAAGCAAATAAAGAAGGCCCAAGTCAACTGGTTACAGAAATCCACTAGATTCTATTAACATGTTCTGCTTTATCAAAAGAGATCAGACTTACAATCTTGCTTAAAACAATATATTTGTTCTGCAGATCTGCTTTTTGTAAAACCACAAAGCTCTGATACTAATAATCTTTTACAGTCAACTTTTCATTGATAATGAAGTGATTAAATTTATTTGGTCAAGGACTGAAATTGAACTAGACTGCTAAATGAGTCTTATCTTAGTTCATTCAAAAATTCAAGTGCTTAACACATTCAACGTAAGCAGCTTAACAGCTGGAAATGTCTATTTAATGAATTATGCTAAGAAGTTAGAATGGAAAAAATGGCAGGAATAAATGGACAGTTTTCAGTCGTGGCATGACCTTACCTAATGGAGTCTTTCCTTTGGATTTCTTTTTTTTGGGACGACTGAGTGGAATTTCATCTGCATAACAAAACAGAAGTATAGGTGCACAGCAAGGAGAAACCTCAATTTTCTTTATTTAACAGACATCCTATTGCAAGTTAAGAAATATATTATTTTTTACAAATTATGACATCCTTTGTTTTTACAGGTAAGATGACAATTCACAAGGTCACACAAGGAGGAGGAGTACAGAAGATGGTAGGAAAACATAAGAAATCAGGGTAAGAAGTCTTAGGTGTAGCAAAGACTCAATACACACATGCACATGTGTTAAGTGATAAACTGAAATACTCTGAATAATACTCTGAAAAATAAACTTATTGTTTAAAGCAGAGTGGCAACATTTCAGTTACCTTGATGGAAATAGCAAACAGTAAAGAGGAAAGAAAAACAACTGTTTTAAACAATGCACAGGTATCCAGTTTAAATAATCAGCCTGCATTTAGGAAAAGCATAAGGCTCTGTCTTTAGAGAGAGAATGAGTGGCACCAAAAGGAACTACCAGTGTTTGTAGTTCTCTTTAATAACTCACCTTGGCTTCCACTTCATATTGAAGAAGTCATTGACAAGCAGTGTAAAAAGATGAAAAGAAAGTTAATTTTGAATCAATTACAATTCACAACTGTGAAATTCACACTGCTGCTTTTGTGGTTACTTTCTTTATCCCTCCTCCTCTTTATGAGCAGTTGTATATAACAGGGTTAAGAGCACAAAGCAATCAGCAAGATTCAACACTTTGCTGGTGACTATGCACAGTTTCTTGATTGGCTAGCTGTGGATCAGATTAAAAGGTTTAATCCCCTGGGTAATTAAAACTTGTCTTACTGCCTGGTATATAACAAACCAACAAAAGTTATGAAACATCTGAGCCCCATACACCACTAAAAATGTATGAACCTTTATGATTCATGTTCTGTATGAACATAAAGAGACACTACCTGTCAAGAATCATAAACATCACATTTACTTGAAGGTATTTTGAAGGAATTCTGAAGTACCATCTCATAAAAACTACATAATTGCTTTTCCTTTCACACTGAAAAAAGGCCCCATTTTATCCCTATAATACATCGAACTAATAGACACCTAAATCCCTATTTAATTCCTAATTAAATAAATTTAATTCCTAACTAAATAAAGCCTAATTCCTATTTTAAAGGATTTATGATTCAAATAAACTAAAGAGCACAAAATAAAAGAAAGAAGGAGGAAGAAGTGATTAAAATGGACAACAAACTATACTAGACATTAAAACAGGAATATTTGTCTAAAAGTTTTTAAAGGCTTTATCTCTCATGAGTATTAAAACTGAGGTAATATGGTAAAATTTCTTGGCTTCTGTAAAACTTTAAAATGCTTCGTACTCCTTGTAAAGCATTTTGGGACAATAAATTAGCAAGAGAAGTGATTTTACTACTCAGATGTTTATCCAACTTATTTCTCTTAATGTTACTAATTTCAAAATCTGCAGTACAGCACCATGATCAGTTCCACACAATGCAATGATTTTACCTTGGCACTGGAGGAAGGGCACGAGGCGGGCACTGAAACACAAGAGAGAAACAAAATTCAACTTCTGCCAGCATGAAACCACTTCTCAGAAAACACCTTCAGATCAGAACATCCAATGTGTGTGTGTGTGTAAGGCACAGCTTGCATTTCAGCTTCAATAATTTTCATTTTTCATGTAAGGCACCACATTCATTAAAAAGCTTATTAGTAATTCTATTTAAATAAATATAAAATATAGCAATAATTTATACATTCAGTATAATTGTACAATATACAATGTGAGCTGAGTATTTTCTATTAATGAAGATGCAAATTCAGAACAACAACAAAAACAATAAAAGGAAATAAGCTCACTTATGAAAATACTTTTAAATATTATAAAATATTTTTCCTCCATATAATTTTGAGCATATTTACCAGCAGATCAAACACCTAAAATCTAAAAGTATCTCCTGATAATAATCTGAAACTCAGCTCATACCTTTCTCTCATCTAGAAAAAGGAGTTAACTTTCAGATTTTGCACTACACAGTTATATTGAAAGAATATGCACAAAAAAGTACTTCCCATGCCCAGAAAATCAGGTACCAGAAATAAAAAGGGCTGAAAGATGGGTAAGACTCAAGGATCCACAAACTTACCACTTGTTTCTTTCCCATATCATTTGAAGTCGTTCCCTGAAAGAGGCACTGTGAACTGGTCTATGCTCCCTCACGCTGCTCACATTGAACCTCAGCTAATTCTGAACTAAAAATAAACTTCAGGCAGCCAGGATTAGCTGGACATGAACCCTCCTGCCCCTGGGTCAGGACCCAGAACTACTCCCATCTGAAACAAGGGCAGGTTGTTCAAAGGCAGCAAACATTACTTGCACTAAAAACCCTTAACTCTGCATGCTGGTACAGGCTCCTATAAACAAATTTGCATTGGTTTGTTTACCCAAAGCAAAGGAGATGTTTCATGCAAGGAAGGGTTTGTGGGATTAGACCTCAAATCTCTCACTTGGATTTTGGCCATGCTGAAGACTGACAGCGAATGCCATTTACACATGTAGAGAACTGCACACCCTAAGCAGCACCCAGCAAACTGGTGGGGACTGGTCACATTATACTGGTGCACCATAAGGGAAAAAGGTATTGGTCAACGTCAGATCCATAAAAATAAAAATAAACAAGCCACAAACCTTTTATATAGTATCCACTGCCTATGCAGTAGTAATTCTGTACTCTGTAGTACATCTCTATTACCTTCTACAAAACAACTGGCAAATACATTGATTTCTGTATCATTTAATCTTTGCAAACACAGGAAACCACGTGCAAGCAGCCAGTCGTGAATATTCATCTGTCCATCTATGTGACAGCCCCCAGCCCTGCCACAGAGGTATCAGCTTTGGTCTATTTGCAGTTTCAGTCTCAAGTAACTCTCTTCAGACGGTGATTTTGGGGAAAGGTCCCCACGCACATTTTGTTATGGACACAAGAGCCGCTGAGTGCTCTAACGTGTCCCCGAAATGGTGCTCCCGAAACCAAGAGACTCCCACAAACCAGGCAGCCGCTGCCTCGGTCAAACCCTGTATTTGCACACCTGAGCCAGGGCACAACAGTGGGACGCGCCTGGAAACTCAGGGGGAAATACGGACCACCCAACTCCCGGGTGCCCATTCCGGGATGCTGAGAAGGTTTACATATTTAGAATGTTTAAAAACACTGAAGCAGCCTTTACAGATTTGTTAAAGCCATGGAGGTTTTCTTTAGAGAGACGTATACATAAAAATACAACGAGGAAATGCTTGCTTGCTTCCGCAGCAAAGATGGGCAGAAAGGCGCGTCCCTGTCGCCGGTGACACTCCCCCCTCCCGCGGGATGCAGCCGGGCGGGCACCGCCGCCTCCGCCGCGGAGCGGGGATGCAGGAGCCGCGATACTGGGGCGCTCCGCTACCGGGGCGCTCCGCTCCGCTCGCGCTTCAGCTCCGCCTCCCCGGAGCAGCCGCTGCCGGGGAGCGCCCCGCCACATCCCTTCAGCAGCAGCGCCCGGCGGGCCAAGCTCCCGCCGCCCTCCGAGCGCCCCGCGCTGCAGCCCCACGGAGCCGCCCGCGCCCCCCGCCCGCTCCGGCCCCGCCGCCCCTCACCGCGCCGGGGCCCGCCCGCCGCGCCGCCATGGGCCGCGCTCCGGCGCTGCAGGGAGGAGCCGCCGCTGCCTCCGCCCCGCGGCTGCGCCCGCCCAGCGCCGGGAGGCCGGGTTCCCGTGCTTTGCTGCCCGGCTGCGCCTGCAGCCGGAGCGAGACCCGCCCCGCGCCTCCAGCGGGAGCCGCCGTCTCTCGGGCTGCCGACAAGCACAATCAAGAGAGAAAGGGTTCTGGACTCGTTCAGCTTGTAGCCAGCGACTAAAACTGATAAATGAAGTAATCGGAAAAAACAAACCAACCCAACCCAACCAATCAAACAAAAAACAAAACAAAAAACAAAAATACCCACCCCCCCCAAAAAAAAGAAAAAAAAAACAAAAAACAAACCAAACAACCAACAACAACAACAAAAAAACCCCCACCAAAAATGTAGGAAATGATACATGGAAAAAGGCAAAGAGAAAGAGTCGACAAATTTTGGACTATGCAGAAGTGGGGAAGCTGGTCATGGGCCAGCATCACAGAGCTGGCTGCTATCTCACCCTTTTCCAGTACTTACCCACATCAGTGACATATTGAGGGTTCAGTCTTCCCATTTTACGCCTAAACAGGGAATACAAGCCCTGGCTCTAGAACAAGCAGGTATCGTGGTGGCTGTAGTATTTCTAGACTGCTTAACTTGCTTTTGTTGATTTTCCTCCAAGATTATGTAGGCCAACAAAATAATCATCTGTGTACCTCAGGGGGCAAGACAGCTACAAATATTAGGTGAAGAGAGTGAGGAACTTAGTTGCCACAAGCATTTTGCTCTTTGATGAGGAGACCATGCTGCCACAGACCAAACCAACATGATAAAGGGTTCCTGATGATTTTCCTCTCTGGTAAATCCATGTTCTGTCAGTTTCTACTGACTTCAGTTGATGAAAGTGCAGAAAAGATATATTACATGTATTCTGAAGATAACTGGGTTTTGGAGTAATTCAAATGATGCCAACACCGCTGCTATCTTAAAAGGTAAAAAGGATTAGCAACAAACCAATACCTTCATAAATAACACTTTGCTGACAGACACCATGTAAAAAAAGTGCATTCTGAATTAATATCATTTGTAAGGCTTCCAGAATGTAGAAGCATCACAGAAACAGAACAAGCATAATAAAAATAAAGGACCTTTCTGAATTTGTGTAAGTAAATAACATAGATACATGCAACAAAATAGATTTTTCTTTATTCTTGCAATTGAGTGTTCACAGTATTTACTTTTTTCTTTTTTTTTTGTAGAAAAGTGGATGCAATTGTAACATAAAAAGCTCAAGAGCTACACAGAACACAGAATGATTATATCTCCTGTAGCAGCTTCTTACCTAATCCTCTTCCAAATCCCTCACATACAAAGATAAATTCTTGCAATCCTGACATTAGGATTATTCTTGAAGTAAAACATAAGCTGTAATCTCTCGGAAGCTGCCTGCTGCTCAGAATTAGGGCTGCGTGTCTGAGCATATCCATACTGCAGGGACCCACTGGGGCTCGTCCTGTGCACGATGCACTGCAGACAGCAGCTGTGCTGATGCTTCTTGTAAATTGTCATTCACAATCACGTGATCAAAGAACTGACCAAACTGAGCTTCCATTTTCTTAGCTGATTCTTCCATCTCCTGTAAATCTTCTTCCTGTGAGACAGAGTAAGTCCATAAAACTTCAGTGTGGTGTAGAGAAACATACCTGAACAGCACCTGCAAAACACCTTGGGCCATATAAACAAGAGGTGAATAGACAGTGTCAGTGTGCTTTATTTCATTTACAGTTTGCTATTGATGCCTTGGATTTTAGCTTTTATATTTTTCAGATTCTCTGCTGCTTAGTGTGTAATGCTGAAACTTCATAATCGGTGTTAGTAAGTTCTCTTTGCAGGGTAGTCAGACAAAATCCCTTCCTAGCTAGAGAAACAAGGACAACCCAAAAAGCAGAAACAATGGTGAGGGAAACGGGCAAGCCAGGGGGCTGAGACTTCATAGCCTGGGGCTGTGGTTGAGCAACTGACCCCAATATGTAGATGAACCAAAACTTACAAAAGTGTAATGACTCGTGACTGGAATCCACCTTGGATTTGATTTGGGTATAGCCCTGGCCAGGCTCTTGCACTGCCCAAGGTGTGTCCTTTTAATAAATACCAGTTTTATTCCTTTTGCTCTGCCTAGTCTCTGTTCCAGGTCAGCCTTTCCAGGCATCACTATAATAAACTATAGCTGCTACAATCAGTTCCAGGTCTTGATACCAGAGCTGCCTGCCATATGCTTCCAAGGAAGTACCTTGTGTCTCAGTATGCTCCATTTGCCCTAAAAAAGTTACTCTAATGATATGTGCTGCTAAAGAATGTTATGGACTGGAAGGTAATGCTTGTGTTCTTATTCCAAATTTTAGTTTATTTCCCCAGTGTCCATGTTACTTTCTGTCATAGCAATCATGAATAATTTTCACATAGTTATAGACTAAGATCTCCAAAATGTTAAGATGCTAAATTTGATCATGACTTGCATGGAAATGATTTTGTCAAAGTGCTGTATATGTTCTAAATATAAGACATGCATTTCTTGCAAGCAGGATCTGTGTTTTATCTACAGAATTTAGTATAGGACTGATACTGTCATTAAGCATACACAAAATAATAATACATTCTTATAACTGTGAAAAAATAATATGACTGAACAAAGCACATTCCAAGTATTTCAGTACAAACAGTAAATATATGTATTGACTTGAATATTAACACAAGGCAGCTAATTAAAACAAAAATATGTAAAATAGCTTCTCCTCTAAAGACATTTTGAAGCAAAATGCCTCAGCCTTCTAGGTTAGAAATTACAATTCTTATGCTTCAAAGCCAGTCTGGAAGGGGGAAAGAAATCCCAACAAAATCTAATCCCACAGAAAAAGATAAGAATAATTAGAGTTAATCCTAAAGAAACAGTAATATTTTTTAAGAGTTAACAGTGCAGCATAGTAGAATGCATGATGTTCTAATAACAGAATCTCAGATAAAAAACCTCAATCTCTTTTATTCCCAAATCTCACCTTGAACTTCATGTTCACATAATAATCTGTAATGATCCTGGCATTTTTACGAGTCTGCCTCATGCAGCCTATGCTGGGTGGCTTGATGAATATAATGTAGGGCTTTAACTCATGGGTCCGGGCTAGGTGTATACCCTGCAAATGAAGAGTAAAAGGAACTATTTCAAGTGTATTCATCAGATTTACTCCCATAAAACCCAGTTGTTTACAACATACTGTTATCCCCAGACCTAGAAGACACTTTTTTTGGGAATACTTACTTGAAAAAGATCTCACTAATAATCCTTGGAGCAGACATTGTTAAGCAACTGTAGCATACAATCACTTAATTCTGCTTGATAGCCTTATTAGGAGATGCTTTCAATACCAGTGAATGATGGAACAGTATCATTAACAGATCTCTACAATCAACCACATTAAAGATGTATTTGAAACCTGTTCTTTTTTAACTGTAAGGGAGCTACTTTTGGAAGTACTTGCTGGAAGAAAGTATTCAGAGCTTTCAGAGCTCCTTTACTGTGCAACATTTCCTAATGCTAATAAGGAAAATTAAATTACGGCAGAGTAATGGAGGGAATAAAAAAAAAAAAAGCTAAAGAAAATCGTAGCATGCAAACTTGGTATACCATCAGATTTAAAATAAAGTATGCAACTCAGAAGTAATTCTGCTGCCTCACTGGTCTTATTTAATACCCTTGCCAACACTTGTCCTTTAAACTCACACCCTAAAAAAATATGATAGTGGCACATCTGTCCAAGTGGCAAGATTATACACCCCACTCCCCAACTTCCCTCTTCTATGTCTTTGCTTAAAAACATAACAGAAGAAACACAGAGGACAATTTTAGATGTGAAGATCAAAGTGTGGCCTCATCTGCCTCTTAACAGCAGTTTCAGTTTTTGAGTAGTACCCCACAGATCTTGTAACTTAATTTCTATTTTAAGCAACACAAGCCACTGCCAGCCTAAGGCTCAGACACATTGGCTCTGCATAATTAGAGAGAAATATCCAAGAATTACTGAGTTATTGTGTCACTCTTTACATTCAGTTAGGGGAGATCTTGAAATGGCATTGCCCAAACAGCTCCTAAGTACCAATTATGCCATCAATTCAGAGAAGGTTAGCTAGCTCTAAGTATCTAAGATATTTACAAGCTCAGGCTTTTATTAGCCTTATCTTCATCAGCAAATTCAATGCAAAAAGAGAAGGGAAAGAGAAGTGAATAGCATCTAAGTGATGAAGCAGGTTACTAAGAGCTGTAACTTCTGGACAGAAATACAGGCACAAAGGCACACTAAAATTGTCAGCTTTTGCTTGATTACCAAAGGGTGTTCTGAGATTGCTAATAGAGGAACAGAACTGTCAGCTAATGGGGCTTGGGGAAGAATAAATCCCATGCAACACGTTTCCATGTGAAAGACTATCCTTACTTTAAGTGAGTATGAAAACTCATTTCCATTCCATTCAAATTGATAATGCAGTTGCTGACTTGGTAAAAAATATACAACATACTTGTCACTGTAATACCACCACCACCCCCTAAAACACATGAAAAGAATAATCTATTATTATGAAGTAAAGTGAAAATAAGACAAAGCAATTAACACTGTTCCAATGGCTCAAGAATGTAGAGAAAATTATTTTTCCTTCTACAAGATTCCCTGCCCCTTTACCACTCACCTGTGGTTCTAAATCAATTACACAGATCTTCCCTGCATCAAGGACTGTTCGCACTGCATCAATACTGGTACCATACAGGTACCCTTTGTACTCCCCATATTCCAGCATTCTGCAACAGTGGTGAGGAAGAGGAAAAATGAAAGAGCATTTGAGTTTCAATAAGGTTCCATTTAAAGGTGAAGCCTTCAAATATAATCCAGTGATAAGGACTGAATGATCATAAAACCTAGTGAATACTGTTCTCTTTGCTCTTTCCTGCTACACTGGGAACCCAAACAAAAAACCCATTACAGTTCAATGTCTCCAAAACACGCATTTTTTACTCATCATGGCTTTATGAATTTTGTGTTTAGAGGTTGTGATTTTACTTGTCAATGCTTGTCAATTACATACTACTACTTAGATCTGAAGATCTCAAAGCCCTTGACAAAGCTCAATGTGTTGCTTCTGTCGTGCTGAGCTGGTTTGTCTTAGAGAGATTGTTGATGCATAGAAAGGAGCAGACACTTTTGAATATTTAGTCCTTACAGTTCAACTCCTCACATGTCATCACTGCAGAGATCCTGCAATGGAGTTGTTGGTCAGGAACAGGTGTGATTCACTGCTAAATTTTCAAAAGCAGTCTGGTTTCCAGGAGAGTTAAACTCATAACTTACATGCACATCTAATGAGCTCAGGACTAGAGAGTCCAGTTTCTTTTAGAAGGATTCTAAGATTAATTGTGGAGGAGCTATTTGCAACTGCATGAACAGTCTTTGAAGAAACAGTCCCAAGCGGTTTGACCCAAATCACACATACACAATAAGAGTGGAGGAGTGCAGATTTGAGACCTAACTACAAAATTGCATTTTCTTGGATCATGTTGCATTTTATAATAAAAATGTAATTAATCTCTCCTACTCACCTGTGGCTATACACCATGTTTTCAAAAGTTTCCTTCGATATGTAGTGATATTCACGACCATTCATTTCATAACTTTTTTGAACACGAGTGGTGTCTGAAGGAAGATATAACACACAAAATAAATTAGCTGCAATTAATTATTGTAACTTTATAAGTGAAAATGAGAACTTCATTAAGAACTATCAAACAGTATTTTCATAAATAATAAGTTATTTCCATTTGTTAATCCAGACCAAAACCCCATATACTGTAATGCTTTGCCAGTGACAAGACTGTATTTCCTGGAATGGAAGAGTAGTTTAATCCAAATGGTTGTGATTGAAAGCAATCAGAAACTGCCTTGGAACTGGCTGCACAACTCATTTTACTCTTCAGAGGCAAAACTTTTCAAAGTTCAGTCAGAAAAATACCACAGGTTTCCTACTCTCACACCTTCCCCTTATCTGGGATCTTAAGCACTAAGTCCTGAATTTTCAGCTAGCTTCAGATACATAATTTCCAGTCTGGTTATCTAATTTACAAGAACCAAATAAGCACAGGTAGAAATAATTTCAGTTGTTACGTCACAAGTTAATCTGCATAAGTCTCATCTGAGACTAGAAGGCTAATAAGGAAAGCTGGAAAGCCTATTAAGCACCAACTTCTGTTGTCTTCTTTCTCATATCTGAGCACTTAAACTCTAAGAACTTAAAATACCTCCAAGAAACGTTCCTTTTTTTTTTTTTTTTTTTTTTAATCTAGGAAAAGCAAACACTAAAATTAAACCAAATCGTGCAGATAACTTTTCAACTCCATAAAGCTGTTAATGGTTTCAGAAGCTGGAGCTTCAGCACACCTTTGTCTGATTTGCCAAAATGAGATAGTATTTTAAAGGAATCCTTATGAAAGCAAACACTACTGGCTTTCAGTAGAGCTGAAGAAACAGCCATAGAGCAAAGAGTGTATGAATACACAAAGGCAAGAGGAAGGTACTTGGCATTTCCTATTCATGTTTGAATGGGGGTAGTGGAGGAAAGAGGAAAAGCATTACATACGAGGTGTGGCACTTTGAAACTCTCGTGGGTTACTTGTGATTAGCCTTCGCCTTAGCTCATTCACACCAACTCCTGCAGGACCTGGAAAGTTGGAAAAGCAGCAAATGTTACTGACAGGGTACAAATCACTCCCCAGCAATATAACCATACTCAGGAGGCAACTCAGCAGTACATTTTAAACAAAAAAACTTCTAAAATACTGCCAGACTTAAAAAGGACAGTGGATTTGCCTTTACTCAATCTGCTTTATCAGGACCATAGAACAGCAGCTTCCTTGCAGTCACTAGAATTAAAGTCTCCTTGAGAGTCTGCAGACCACTCAACACAGTATGTCCTATGACAGGCATTATTAAAGGCATCTTTCTATACTGACCATGATTGAGATTGTTCTAGTCTGGAGTTAAATATCCTCCTTGTTATTGTCATACCTACACATTTAGCACTGGTTGTAGAAATGTCTCCATGTAAAGATATTTTCTATTAAGTTACCAGTGTTTTCTCATAATTTTCAGTCCCAGCTGAATATACAACTGAACTCCTTCCCTAATAAAATCCATTATCAATCAGCATTTGTAACTGTACAGCTTCTTCTAAGGACTTTATTATCATTGTTTTTAAACACTCACTATCTCAAGCAAAGAAGATGCTAACTACATTAAACTTTAATCCCAATAATAGGGTCAAATTACAATTCTTGTTGAAATGTTGCTTTGAGGGCTGCCTACAGAGTCAGGAAGCACTGCAATCAGCAGCAGCAAACCCCAGTGGATCAGACCTCCTCTGGCAGGAGGGGGTGTAATTTGCCTGGAAGGCTGTTCAGCTCTTACCCACGAGGATGACGAGCCTGTGCCGGTCCGTCGGGTGCCGCTGGTACCTGACCACCTCTTCGTAGGGAGCCGCCAGGGCGGCGCAGCAGCCGCCGGGGCAGCGCGAGGAGCAGCACTGCTGGCGGAGCCGGGCCCTCCGGCGGCACAGCCGCATGCTCCTGCGGAACCCAGCTGCGGGGAAAGCACCGCGCTGCAGAGCACACCTGCCTGCGGGCGGCTGCCTCTTCAGCCCGGACAGCCGCCTTCGTACTTCCTTTGCTCAGCTTTCTGCCAGGCTACCCAATTCACTGCTGCACTTGATAGGACAGCCTGGTAGAAACTCTGAGCATTAAATAAACAGCCACAGAGTAGGTAAAATCCCACCGAAAGTCACCTCAAAATTAGCCCAGAATTAAAGACTTCCAAGAGAACCCCAAAACAAGCTGGAGGAGAAGCCTCTGACTGTCTGAGGCATCCCTAGGGACACAGGTCAACTTTTTTTTGATAGTGTAGGTGATTCACTCTCTTGAGGCAAGACTGGAACATTTGCTCCAGCCTCCAGAACATATATTTTAAAGATCACTATGGTTTGTTGCTCTACTTGACCATCCAACTCTAAAAACTTCACATATAGTTGCACTTTTCTAATTAAAGCCCTCATGATTATTCTCAGTGGATGACATATTACTTTTGGGCAAAATTAATAATGAAGTCAAGTTTATATAGCAGTGGCCAAGTCTTTGTAGAAACCCAACAGGAAGAGAGATTTAAATTGAGAGATTGAGCATTATTAGGAGGAAAGAGACTTCCTGAAGTTTGGAAAACAGAGTAAGCTGTATTCCATTTAGTAACTCTTTAGGTGATATGAAGAACAAAGTGTTTTATTTAACTTTAGACAAGCACTTAATCCAGATCAAACCCCAAGCATTTTACTTATCTTTAGTCATTGCATACCAATAAAGACTCGTTGACCAAATTCACCAAATTCTTCCTCCTCTAGAATACAAAGAACAAATAAAAAAGAAATTATATAAAAAAGAACACCGAAAGCTTAAAAGCTAGATGGCAAACAATTATTGCTGATCCCAAGGAGAAAAGAAATTTTAGTCAACATGTGTAAGTATGATGTCTAATATAATTTTAAAAGCATGATACTCCATAATATGAAATATTAAAATATTTCACATTACCAATTACCAATTCAATAGGGTTATTGTAAGAAAAAATAAACATAGAAAGTCTTGGTATTTTCTAAATGAAATTTGAAACTTAATATTCTATTTGTTTCATTCCTAAGATATCTAGATACCAGACACTGTTTTGAAATTGAACTTAATGAAAAAAACCTCCACATAATTGAAGCTTTTCAGGTGAAATCTATCTTACAAGAAGTCTTTAGTTAAAACAATAACTAACAAGTCAATAATTCAAAATCAGAAACAAAAAAATTTGTAACTCAGTTTCTGCCCCATAGCATGTTTAGAAAATGCAACTTGTGTCTGCTCAGATCTTTCAGGTAAAATGAAGACCAGATTTTGGTTTGGTTTTTTTGTTTGGTTTTTTTTTTTTCTTCATTGGATCAGTGATATTTGTGATCCAACATGTAAGCCTAACCTGCTTCCTCCAATTCTTTTTGTTCTCAAGCTGTTCCTCATGAAGGCTTCACTGTTCAGGTGAAACTTCTAAAACTCTGAATGTTTTTTTTTAAATTAGATCTCTTTTATAATGCTCAAATGTACCAATTTTCCAATAAATCAATGTTCAGAAAGTTTAGAAACTATTTGAGAAAGGTGATTTGAAAACAAGTAGCAAAGAAAAAAAATGGTGTCAGTGTTAACTTTCTTTTCAAAAAGGACTCCTTATTTTCCCCTAACCATTCATGTAATTATCCAAGCTGTGCATTCCCTATATTTAGGCCTTGTTAAAGCAAGAATGAGATACAAAAGACATAGGCATGTTTTTAAAAGCAGTATTTGTTCCAAGGAAAAACATTATTTTCATTTTCAAAGCTTTGAAATGCTTCTAGCACTAGACTCTTCGATTTACAATTACCTCGTAAGCATCTAAGTATTGAAGCAAAATTAGATGCACATGAATTCCTCTTTTACATCAATACACTCATTACTTTCACCTTTACAATACAGTTTTATTCCTGCATTTCTATATGTACTAACAACTAGTTTATGACTATGGAAAAAACCTCTTTGGAACAAAACTGCTCATTCAGGGCATGTTCAGAGAAATGTTCAGCTGACATGCCCGTATAATTTTTGTCTTCAGATCTCTTGAGTCATCAAACATATTTAAATATTTCTGCTTTATCTAT
Organism: Erithacus rubecula; assembly: GCF_903797595.1. Lineage (NCBI taxonomy): Eukaryota > Metazoa > Chordata > Aves > Passeriformes > Muscicapidae > Erithacus > Erithacus rubecula. The sequence goes on from NC_136659.1 coordinate 11,304,135, forward strand.
CCTCTCTTCTGTGGTATGGAGAGCAGGTAGAATCCTACAGGGAACAAGCAATTCAGCTACCAGGTATTGCAAGAAGAATGCTAAAGCTTAAACACAATAAATTCTATTATATTACTGCTTACAGGAGACAGGGAGGGAGAATAATGTTAGTGTTACCTTCTTTAAGCTCCTCTGCACATTCAGATAGAGACAGACATAAAACAATTAGTTTTGAGAAGACAGTCTATACTATGATGTAAAAAAAATCCAACCAGCATTGTCCAATGCATTTAGAGAACATAGAAAACAGGTATTGCAGACATTAAACCTAAAATAGGCTTCTTTGAGCATAAATTCTCAGTTCCCAAAGAATTCAAGACTCAACTGCAGCATCTGTGTCACTACTGTAGTGCAAAATACATCTGCAGCTAGGGGTTAAAGTAGAATGTAAGATAGCAAATACTTGCACCTTTATTCCTCTGACTGTGTGGATACAGCAGAGAGCTGACTCAGCACTGAACAGGATTTGCAACAGTAATCCCCAAGTGCAGCTACCAGAAACATCCAAGCCTGAAAACAAGACTGCCCTGCAGACCTGCTGGTTGTGCCTTAAAAGCCTTGGGCACTGCTGGAGAAGTAGAAGAGAACAAACCACTTGTGACAAGAAAAGAAACTGCAGAAAGAAGAACTGGCAGAACTGGCAAGTAGACACCTTGTGGAGAAGAGCAAATGTAAGGTAAAATGTCACTTCTCCACAAGATTACCAAGTACCTCAAATGAGAAATTTAGCAGTAGTTTTATTTTAGGGGAGAAATTATTTATTTTAGAAGACTTCTTTTAGAAGACTTATTTCTTTTAGAAGACTTATTTCTTTTAGAAGACTTTTGCAGAACTTTCAACATGCTGTAAGAATAAGCCCCTGCTTTCCTAAATGAAAAAGAAAATAAAAGAAAACAAAACAAAAACCAAAAAACCCTGAAATCAGCTTGGTTAAAATAAAAGTACTTATTGATTGTATTTTTTATACATAAGTAATGAATTTTTAAAGTGTTTTTCAATCCTGTAAGTCAGCCATGCCCACAATGAGGAATGCAGAAGCAGCTTTCCTCTTTACCACATCAACTCCTACAGACACTGGGGATTCAGGCCTCCACATTACCAAAGGAAATCCAATTATCTGCTGACATCAGTGCAGCCCCTGCTGTCACAGCTTGCACGGATACAACTGACAAGGATTGGATAAACAGATCTGCTACCGATGCACGAGAAGAAACATTCACACTATGGGGTAAGAGAACAGAAACCTTACTACTAAGGAAATCAGAGAACAAGAGGAAAACTTAAAGCAACAAGATTTCACATAATGGCTTTTCAAGCCAGAATGGCTTCTGAAGCTAAAGTGGCATTTTGGTTTTTGTCACCTCCTTCTTTCTAAGACGCTTGTCTCTGGACACCCTTCTCGCAGCAGAACAATAATAAGGAATTTAGGGTTAGGTCAGAGAAACTTACCTGACTCAAAAGTTTCTTCATCTTGTTTTGTAATCCAGATAGCAAAGATATTAAAATAAATTCAAAATGTAATTCTTTTCTTTCTAATGAATAACAGAATCAGAAATCAGTTTTCCAGCTTCTGTCAGTCTGTCTCACATATATTTTCCCCAGCTCCCTCTACCCTGAGGTGGCAAAATACAGCTCACCATGCTTGAATTAACTGGTTCATCTCTTTTCACATAGTCCTACAAGATCACATCCCTCCATGAGAACTTCTGAATTACCTTGGAGAAGGAAGAATGAACTGCACTGCTTTAGGGAGCAACTCAAGCTACCAATCTGTAAACTCTGTTCACAAGTAAAAACCTATTCTTGCTCCTTGTTCTTCCAAGACCAGCTTCTTGACAAGGAATTGTGTCGGTTCTCCAAGACCACAACAACCTATGGCATTAAATATGCAACAGGCAAAAACTATAGTAACTTTACAGCCACAATCCAACACCTGAATCAAAGAGGTTGGATCTCATTTAAGCAGATACTTTTATGCTGTCAAAACACTTGACTATAAGCACTGTACATTGGAACTGCAAACAGCTCATTTTAATACACTAATACTAGATGAGGTTTCCAGGGTATGAAAAATAGAATTTTCTACCATTAAGTTCACTAGGAGAATGAGTGGTTTTATCTAGGAAATGATGCTTTTAACTAGCTACTGTCTTGAAGCAAATAAAATAATCTCAAGTGAATTCAGTTACCTGTTTCCACACACTTTTCATCAATCTGCATGTCGTCCTCTACAGATCAATACAAGGGAAAAAAATTCATCTGAATCAGAAAAACACTGGGGAGGAAAAACACCCTTACAGATCTTACAAGACTGAACTCAGACATCAGAAACAAGATATGTGAAGCTCAAATAATCTTTAGATATTTTTAAGGATTTTAACTCTTAACTCAAATTTAGTGAAGTTCCTTGTGTACAGTGAGCAAAAACTCTTACGTGAGTACTCTGAAGGGCTTGTGGCAGAGAGACAAATGCATCTAATTTGAATTTTCCTCTTGAAATAATGGAAGGTTTAACATGACTGTCAATCTGTTTATCCAGTAGGTGTCTATTTATTAAGTATTACCATGAGGGAATACAATTTTCTGTCCTATAGCTTTTAAATATCTTTCCAACATGCTACACTCAAGGAAAGTATTTTTAAATTTTTATTATTATTTTTACAAAGGAAAGGAAAAGATCAATTCAGCTCTTTCTCAATCCCCAGACCACATCAATTTATGTCCCTGAAATGCAATCACATGAGCTTGGACAATCTCATGGGCTCACAATACAGCACTGTTTGTGTTTTGTTCTTGCACACCTCTCCAGAGAGGCCCAATAGGAGCTATTTTCAATTTACAGAGAAATTACAGTATGTCTATCATATATTCTGCCCATATGTATCCTTTAAAGAAATACTCTCTTTGAGCTGCTCCAGGAGAGAAAGAGGGAGAAGAAAAGAGAAACAGGAAATGTCTTTCTTTCCTCAAAGAACCCATCCAAATGGTTACTTCCCTGACAGATAATGTACAGCTCAAGTTTCCACTCTAAGACAATGTAGGCACCTACTACTCCAGGTGAAAAAAGGCTGGATTTCAATTGTTAAGCACACAAAATGCCAAGAACTTGGGCTTCTCCTGCATGTATGTATCAAAATGCCTAATTTCTGACAACTTTTTTTAAAGCCTGTAAAACCATGTGGTATATTGATTACAGGTACAGAAATGCAATGCTGTCTAGATGTGATCTCCTACCTTCTTCCACAGTGCTTACTGCTCACAGCATATCCATTGAAGCAGTTAAAATGCAATAAAATTATGGTGAAAGCTCTAGCAAACAATCAGTGCAAGAAGAATTATAGGGAATGAAACACATTCCCTCTGGGATTTACCATGAGAGAAAAATTTTATACTTGCATAAAGGACTATAGAAGAAAATGGGGACAGAGTAGACAGGAAGAACACTCTTTTTCTGGGAATAATAGCATGTTTATAAAAAGTTATAGTTGGCAGAGGATAATATTTCTGGATTGTTACCATGAATAAATTGAAGGGCAGCATAGTTTATCTTAGACTCCAAGAAAAGAAGTTCTATTATTCTCTCATTAGCTTTGATGACAAAGAAGCATTCTAAACATTGTGTGGCACTTTTCAGTGCAGAGCTGGTATCTGTGTCCCTGGAAAACCAGGCCAGTACAACTATCACCTCAAGATTTAAAGCCAATTCCCTAGAGAGAACTGGCTGGCCTAGTGAGTTCCTAGATCTTACAGACTTCAGAAGAAGTTCACAGCTTCTCTTAGTTGTCTCCAGTATACTTGGGACCTGACATATCTCAACCATCTGTACTCCAGGTACAGTTATCATTAAGTTTTTTTTTTTTTTTTTTTTTTTTTTTCTGGGGATAGTTAACACACTGCTAAGGTTACAATATGGCTCCAGAAACAATGTCTTTGAATTAAGCTGAATTGTATAAGCTTCTATTTCAGTACCCCTGAAACAGAGACAAAATCTTTCTTTCCTGGTGTATTGCTCAAGTAACTTTTCACTCACATATAGATGATTTGAGACAGAGATGGGGCTGGAAAGGCTGAGACCACCAGAACTCTCGCTGCTTCCTACACAGAAATAAATTTATCACAGTTAAAGAAACAAAACAGTCCACAAGCATGTTATGCTCCAGCCAGATTCACTGCTTGCATGTAAGATTGATCAGTACTGAACTGAGAGAAGACAGCAAGAACTGCAACATTATCAATGTTTTAGCTCACTACCAAGTCCCAAAAGAAAACCAACATGCTATTAGAACTATTGAAATTTCTAAATTGGCAGCCCAGAAGTATTAGGAGTTTATATAAAAGTACAGGGAGATAAGCCATACTGTGGTACAGATTCCTGAAAGCAAAAGACAGTGCTACTGGTAGGGGTATTAGTACTGCTGCCTCCATTACTACACAGAGCCTCTTGCTTGCAGCCTGAGTCACAACCCAGTTTGATTTCACCTTGCATTATACAGACTGCAAGTAAGATTATATTTATTACAAAGAGAAATTTATCATTTGCTACTGCCTGGCCTTATGTTATCCTGGGGGTACCACAGGGGCACGTGGCTAAAGGATCAGATTGAAAAGTTTGCTGCTGCAGTGTAAGAACTCTGATTCTGAATGCATGTAGTGTAAAAATAATGGTCTATTTATACATAAAATAACAGCCAAGAGATCCTTGCTCTTTCTTGAGTGTTTGGGTTTTTTTCTCCTTTCTTTTAATCTCAGTATACTCAGTTTTGACCAAAGCTGAAAAGGTCACTCATGCATCACAAGACATCTTTAAAAAAAATACTATGCTTTTAGTATCCCACTCTTCCCCTTGCTTTTTTTTCCATCATAGATGATAGTCCTTTAATAGTCAGGGCCCTCAATTTCCACATATCTCTCAGCTGCTACACTCCACCAAATGTCTTAGCAACCAGCATGGAGACTGGACAAGTGTTGCAAATTTTCTAAATGGTAATTATACAGGTGCTTTCAAAAGCTTGTTCTCACACAGGTGCTCTTAAGGGAAAAAGAACAAGAAGTCAGAGAACAGAAAGAGGAAAGACATTTGTCAGATGTCACTCTGAACCATGCTGCTGAAAAATTTATGATTTTTTTTTTTAATAAAAATTTTAATATATGAATAACTGACTGATTTTTGAACCAGAATTCAGGAAAATTATTATTTCTTTACCTTTTAAGAAGGTGATTTGAGGGTATGAGTCCAGCACAGGCACTGAGATCTGAAACTTTCCTGGCCTGCCACCAGAGAGCATCATTCTGGTCCACAATCTGGAGTATTTCACCCCTCTTAAAAGGCAAACCTGCATCAGCACATGGTATGGCAGGATCTTGCAAAGGCCAGTAATCTGCCATTGCTCGCACATAAAGCTGGTAAAGCAAATACACCAGAGTTAGCCAAGTCTAGAATGGATACAACACGAGCTTTACAATCACAGGGCCAGAGACTGCTGCCACTTCAGTCTAATCATGAAGTCAAGTTTTAAAAACCAGATCAAGCCCTAAACCCTCTCTGTTCATAAAATGAGAAAAAAAGCCCATTTCTCTCATGCATTATGAGAAGAACTGACCTCCAACCTGTAGATCACTCTCAAAGTGCCTTCATTATTACACAGTTCCATTTCTACTTACTGTCCCTACACTCCAGCTACAACATATTGATGTCAGCTGAGAGGCAGCCATAAAGGCAAGGTAACACTTTAGGGATTGCAAACAACTTCTAGGCAACACCATGTCTTTGTATCACACAATTAGGCACTACTTCTACCAGTCTGGAAAAAGAAAAGGATGTTTCTTACTGTTGTTTGGTTGCTGACAGGCCGATCAGAAACTGGAATTAATTTGAACATAATTGTCCCCTGAGACAGTGCCTAAATGATTAGAAAAGAATTAAATTATGGTTTGTATTCAAGACAAGTAACCAAACATAGGCAAGACAAGCTTGACACAGCATGGCTTTGAGGATACTGCAGTGTTTGTGTTACAGGCAGAATTCAGGTAGAGAGTCAATGTGACAACACTGTATTTTTTCCAAAAGAAAACTCAAGAATGAAACATCAAAGTTTTGCTAAATACTTTTTAATTTAATGCAGCCTATGTTTCATTGTAAGTATATGTAATTTCAGTGTTGATTCATATAAAATTTTTTTACTAAAATCTTATTTGAATTAGCTGCAGGGTCTGGTTAGATGGGTGATATAAAGAGAACATAATTCAGTAATCAGGCATTCCAATAGAGTTGGTATTTCTTACACCTAGAAATGGTACAACCAGGGCAATAGCACATAGACTTGGTATGATTACACATAGAAATTCCTTACTGGCTGGCACTCAACACTTTGCAGTCAAGAACCCTGAAAAATTGTGGGCAAAATGACAAAATAGGGACATCTCAAAAGATTTCCTCATGAAATTTTAACAACAATAGTCACACCCCCCTTTTCTTCCAAGGTGAGGTGTGTAGCTTGCAAGCTCATTTACTCTGCCTTAGTGCATATGGTAACATGGACTCTTACTAGAATAGCAGCTTTCCACTACTTTCTTGTATAATATTAACTGAGTGGCATTTCTAGAAAGAAATTATGAATCAGTGAAGCCTGAATAAATTAGTCTTTTTCCCAGAAGCTGCAGATGGAATGGTCACAATTAAGTTAATTTCTGTACAGAACAGAAGTTAGATTTAATTCTGGTTTCATATATTCTGATTTCATGAGCAGTTGTGAACTTCATTCACAGTAAGGAAACAATCTGAATTTTCTGTTAAAATTTTCAGGCTTTCTCATGTACAAGAGTAAAAGAGCAAGCATACAAATAATCTTAAGGTACAAAGTAGAAAACAGATTAAAAAAAAATTAAATACCAGAATATTAATGACTTGCTCAGGCTCAAGTCCCTCAACAGGAACTCCATTTACTTCCACCAGTTTGTCTCCAGCATACAGCAACCCTACCATGAAGACAAATACAAAAACAGCAGCAGCAATTTTATCACAGCATGATTTATCTTGTATAAGCAAGGCAGAGTCACACAGAAATACCACAAGTTTGTAAGTCAGCATTAAAATTTTCCTGCAACATGTATGGAAGAAGGCATTTGGATTTAGGCTGCATTGCCCCTGGATGGGACTGCAGGCTGCTGTGGCCACAAGGAACTTGCATGCTTCAGCTTTCTTTATCCTTCCCTCTCCCCCATAGGATGTCTTTATAATCTACTGATGATTTGCCTTAAAATTAGCATAAACATTTTAATATTGCTCCATTTCCTAAAGTAACTTATGAATCTATCCTATAATAATAGATCCTGAGACTTGGAATCAGACCCCTAAAAATTCCAGGTGCAGTGGGAGGTTCTGGGACTCCTCTCTGTCCTTTAAAGTCTTTACAATATTGTTTTCTTTTCCATGTTCCTTTAACTCAATTAAAACATTAGTCAGACTAGGAACATAATTGGCTATTTTCTGCAAGTTGGATTTTCTTCTCTATACAAAGGCCAAAAAATACTAAAAGGAACTATTTTATAATGATTTCAGTTGAATTTTACTTTTGATGTTTTACATTTTAGTTACATTACATTTCCTAAGGGACAGGAAACATATTCAATTCTAGCATCACAAAGTAGTAACATTTCCAAGGAAATTCCTTGCAAGATTTATTAGCTACTAGTGCTAAGCCAAGTGTTTAGTAGAGTAGTGCCAAAAAGTATTATTATGTATTCCTTAAAGCCCATTATCTTCTAGCATCACCAACTATTGATGCTTCCCATTTCTCCACCAGGGAATGCATTGCATTTTGTAGTACACTGCAAGCTGGGACATCCAGGCATTGGTGCCAAGAAGAACACATAATAAAAACTGGATTTCTACCTCAACTCAGTCTAAAACAGCAAATTCATCTGAAAATTTATGAAGCCAGAATCAAAGTCACTGCAATGCATCACTGCTTACAGTGCTCTCCCATGTGCACATCATCATGATCTATAATGCACAATTAATTGTAGAAGCTATTATCTTACTTCAGATCTCTTATTTCAAGTTCAGTTTTATGTATCACTTTGTTTCAAATTCCACATACCACTTCTGTCTGCCAGCCCACCATGGATCACACGGGCAACCGTTATGTCACCTGTTATCTCATGGCGTTTAATGGTGGCACCCTGGCAGGTAAGAATAGAGAAAAAACACATTGGTCACTGAAGGACCCCAGTATGTTTCCTTCCATATCACAAGTCTGATCTTCACACTGACACAAAGGCATTGAGGGACACAGCCTTTTTACCACAACATGGATACAGCAATAACCACAGAATCATGAAATAAGCTGAGTTGGAAGGGACCACAAGGATCACTGAGTTTGACTCCTGGCCCTGCAGAGCACCATCCCCAAGAGTCACATCCCTAAGTCTGCCTGACAGCATTGTCCAAAAGCTTCCTGAACTCTGTCAGGCTTGGTGCTGTGACCACTGTCCTAGAGAGCCTATTCCAGTGCCCAAACATCCTCTGGGTGAAGAACTTTTCCCTAATACCCAACCCTAAACCTCCCCTGACCCAGCTTCAGGCCATTCCTTCTGGTCCTGTCTCTGGTCACCACAGAGAAGAGATCAGTGCCTGCCCCTCCTCTTCCCCTCACAAGGAAGTTGTGACTGCAGTGAGGGTTCCTCCTCAGTCTCCTCCAGACTGAACAGACCAAGTGAACTCAGTCACTCCTCTCATGGATTCTCCTCAAGGTCCTTCACCATCTTCATGGCCCTGCTTTGGACACTCTCTCATAGTTTAATGTTTTTCTTATACTGGGGCAACCAGAACTGCCCCCAGCACTTGAGGTGAGGCTGCCCCAGTGCAGAGCAGAGCAGGACAATCCCCTCCCTTGCCTGGCTGGCAATGCTGAGTCTGATACCCCCCAGGACAGGGATGTCCCTCCTGGCTGCCAGGGCACTGCTGACTCACATCCAACTTGCCATTGACCAGGACCCCCAGGTCCCTTTCCATGGCACTGTTTTCCAGAACCTCATTCCCCAGTCTGTCCAAGGTTGCCACATCCCAGCACTTTCCCTTGTGGAACCTCACGTGGCTGGTGATTGCCCAGCCCTCTTCTTTGTCAGAGTCTCTCTGCAGGGCCTCCCTCCCCTGAAGGGAGTCAACAGCTACTCCCAGTTCTGTATCATCTATGAACTTGCTCAGTACCCTTTCCAGTCCTGTGTCTAGGTCCTTTATGATGATGTTGAAGAGCACAGGGCCAAGGATGAAGGTTCCTGCAGAACTCCACTAATGACAAGTCTCCAGTCTGAGTTACACCAATCACCATGACCTTTTCTGCCCAATACATGAGCCACTTGCTCACCCATCCCATAATGTGTTTATCCAGCTGTGAGCTGGACACTTTGTCCAGAAGGATACTCTGAGAGACAATATCAAAACCTTTACTGAATTCCAACTGGCTTCCCCTGATCAGCTAGCTGAGTTACCTTGTCACAAAAGGAAATCAGGTTTGATAAACAGGACTTTCCTCTCATGAAGCCGTGCTAGCTGTGACCAATGACTGCATTGTCCCTCAGGTGTTTTTCAGCACCTCCCAGAATAATCCTCTCCATAACTTTACCAGGCACTGAAGTGAGACTGATAGGCCTGTAGTTTCCAGGGCCCTAATGTATTAGTACTAAGTCCTTCAGTGTCTTCAACTTCCATCACACTAAAATAACCTCATTGACTGACAGTTAGAAATCTTTTTTATCTACAATATTATAGCTATCTTTTCCTACAACAGATTAGCTAAGCTATGCAATGTTTACTGCTTATAAGTACAAATGATTTCCAAAGAACTTGCAAAGTCTTTCCTCCCTTCCTTTCTGTTTTGGCCATGAGAATACCTCTCAATCCAGTTCAATTTTCTCATATTATGAAAATACATCTGCCAAATGTTCAAACCCTGAGCAGACAAGGCACTGAACAACCCACTCTAGCTACACCTACACTGTGCAGGGCTATACAGGTCCTTTTCAACCTCAACAGTTCTTGTGGTTCTGTAAAATCTGGACAAGAATGCACACAAACCCCATGACATTCCTGGGAAGAAACCAATATGCATCCAATGCATTATCAATTCTTCCTAAGTTAAAATAATTTGACAGACACGGAAGGTCCCTCACCAGAGGCTGGTTGTTTTTCACCAAGCAGATAATCCTCATAGCTTCTTCATTTTCAGGTAAGTTGTCTGGCAGTGGTGGAAGAGTTGGTTCAAAATCTTTCTGGGCCACAGTATCATGAGCAGATAGCAAGGCCTGTTACAAATGAAAACAAGCAAACCAACCAACCCATAAGCAAAGATCATACAATAGCAGAGCTTTAAACAGTGACTGATCAGAAAACAGCAATCACTGAATGTGTTCCTTTGTGAACACAGATCCCTTGCACGTATTGGCATTTTCTTCTTTCCATCAGGAAAATCAAACCATGAAAGTTTTAAGAACAGTTCCTCTGTTTCTTGTGGAAAATTTACAAAAGGTGAAATATTTCTATTTGGAGCTCTTGGATTAAGAATGCAGGTTTTGCAATTTCAAGGAAAATTTCATTTATGGATCTGCATTAACTGCCCATAATTTAAAACATTGTAAGAAACATCTTTCAAATGCAGCCTTAAGTAAAGTACAGCCCACGGCAGGTACTTCAGATACACAGTCCACATTCAATCTCATGATCAGATTAATTCATCATTAGTCTCTTCTGGCTTGTTTACCAATTCTTGTGAACAACTGCCCATTTCCATTCCCTCTGCAGAGAGCTCCAGGAGCAAACTTTTTCTCTCCTTACGCAGGACTTGCCTTAAAGTGTGGAGAACGCAGTATCCGCCTTAGCTCTTTGATCTCTCCTGACTGAGGGGCGTCACGCAGTAACTCTACCACCTGATAAATGTAAGAAAGAAAGCACTGAGATGGATTCTACAGGACAATTGGTTTAGAAAGCTCTACACGAGTGCAAAGGAATATGGGATGGAGATAGCTTAAGCCCCCCTCTATTATATGAATCAGAGGATGGCCATATGGTTTGCTCTAAAACTGGACAATATGACCACAGCTGCACAACACTCAGCCAGGCTTAATTTAGTTTGGGCACAGTGCCATGTGCTCTAAATTAGTTTTGCTCCCATCTCTCAACCAATTTCATCACTAGTTTCAGTTTCTCTACTTCGTCATTAACTCTCCTATTAATGAAATTATTCAGAATTCAGCTATTACAATTATAAAAATCTAAAAGCTTTTTAATATCCTCACTTCAGTCTGCTTGATTGTAGCCATAAAACAGAAACACAGAGTTACATGGGAAGAAAAATACATGATCAGTGATTAAACAATTAACATTTATGTTCATTACACTGGTCAGGATTTGTGTAGTCCAGCAACCACAGCTGTGCCCATTTCTCATGCCCCGCCTCTCACCACAACAAAGGCTGTTGGGTAGTTTTACAAATGCACGAGAGTTTCAAGTTTATATACTGTACTTAGATCTGAGACACAGAATAAATAGCAGAACACTTAACTGCAGTAGAGTCCATCCATTTGGTGTGAATAAGTAAAGCAATAAACTGTGCATACAGTCTCACCTCACGACTCAACGCACGTGCCTGCGGCGTGACAGGAGCTGGTCTTTTTCCAAGATAGTGTTGGAGGCATTCATAAATCTGTTGCATGCCATGACAGACAAAACAAGGCAATGATGGCATTGACCAGTTCACATGATCATACAGCTACATACATGACAGGCAACGGACAACACTATTTCTGGAAACTTCTCAGTCCAACTAGAGCCTCAGAGTCTGCAATCTAAATTCTTTATATATAATGCATCTCAAATTGAGTGTTGAATTCAATGCCTTTCCATGCTATCAGATAACTAGCCAATTATAACTGCAGTTTTGAATTTTCCTAGAAGAAAAGCTGTCTACACAGGTCAGTAGCCTGACAGTCAATTCTCTGATTTGTAGCCTGTTTCCTTCCTCTAGGTGAAGGCATGATTGCTGCATTTACTATGCCCTTATGGGCATTCTTATCCAGTAATAGTTCTTTAAAAATAAAAAAAAAATCAAAGATTTTAAAAATTCTTCTTAAAGAAAAGCAGAATTTGTACAGAATTTGTTTCAGAGATAAAATTCTTCTCAAGATAGAAACACCAGTCAAAAATCTGTTCTCTAACAATACGACACTTCAATTACACATCAGATGAATGGGATGCAAAATAAAAAACACAATGTCACAGGCCAAGAAGTGGGATGTATAGCCATACTTAAATTTAAGAACAGGAAAGACAACTGAGCAATGATGTGTTCAAGTCTCTGTCCCCTGGCCTTAATACAGACATGTAAAGTAGGAGAGCCTAAATGTCTAGGACATTTTGGAAAAGAATACTTATTTTCCTTTAAAGCAAAAGTGATTTTGTCTACTGTGACTGCTGTTAGAACTGACATCAGGATTATCATCACTTAGTAAATAAGCATTTATTGTCCTGATATGGCAAAATCAAGTAGCTGTTCCCTAGAGATTGTTCTGCAGGTGACTTTTGCTTTCCCAGCTGTGTAGTAGCTTACCTTTAGCAGTGCTTGCAGCCAGCGAGATCTGAGCAGGTCATAGAGCATGCCAACACCATTGACATCTCTCTTACAGAGCAAACTGAGCTCTTGCAGCGCTAGAGTCAGAACATGAGATACACCTGAGCCCAAGAAACAGAAAAGCGCAACACACTTCAGTACAAAGAGAAGACCAACCAAAGCCAAACAGTGACCCAGACCTTTGAAATGCACCTTTCCTCAATTTGCACTTCTAAGAAATGCACAGACATTTCCTGTCTGCCTTGCTTTTTCTCCTGCAATCAGCACTATTGCATAAGGGCTACTTTACTGTGTTATTGGCCAGCAGGGTTAGGTCAATACTAGCAATTTGCAACTGACCTGTAAGAAAACCATACAGGCAATCTCACTCATAACAGTCTGGATTCAAGCTCATACCTCCTACTGAGAAGAGGTGAAACAACAAAAAACTGCTTGGCTTTATAAGCCAGAAACAAATGGCAGGTATTCTCCTCTGATCCTTTCTTAAGGCATACCACCAATGAACTCAAGAATAATTCCAATTATTAATTTGTAATAGTTCAGACACATTCATCTCTCTCATGACTCAATGGAAGAAGAGTCACAGAGATCAAGGAATAAAAATTTTTTCAAAGAGAAAGAAAACTGTAAAAGAGATGCAAAAGTTACCATTATCTTTATTGCTGACTGTTGGCACCTCCATCTTCTCCTTCATTCAAGGAGATTCCACCCACTTTGAATACTGCATTCACACCACGTTGGTTTCACAAAGATACATCCTGAGCTGGAGAAAGGAGCACTCTCATATCAGAATACTGCCAGGAATTTTACACTGATAAGAAAGCAAAATTTAAAACAATAGGAGTGGGCAATAATTTTAAAGTGCAACACTGGTGTCAAAAATAAATTAGATATATGAGTCCCACCTGTTCAGCTACCCAGTAGTGTCCAAGATGCAGATAGACAAACCTCAACTGCACTCAACCACAATGCAGTACAGGATTGCTTCAGAGAATTTTCTGAACTCTTCTCAAAGTAGTACGAAAATTTCCCAGAGAACACCACACACTGCATTTTATACCCTAAAGCATCAATAATCTATGTATGAAAGCTCTTAAGGAATTCAAAATCTTTATTACATACTAGCTGATTTAACTTCAAATCATACTTCAAACAAGTGTAAAGATACTGTCATGATTACCAGTACTGTAGATTTCTCTTAAAGAATTAAATATCTCAACTGGCCACTCAAGAGATAACTTAGATTACAAGTGAAAAACTAACATCAAACATTTGAGCCCCTCAGTCAATAGTGAACCCCCATATGGCACAGTGAATACATTACCAAATTCTGTTAAATACACATAGCTTATCCCCTGGATTAATAAAGGAAAAAGGCAGCCATTTTCCTCTAGATTGCTCTGCAGACAGAAAACAGCGAAGGTACAAGCAGGAAAAGTATTATCTTGATCTGCTTACAAAAGCAGAAGGCATTACTGTCACTTTTAGTGCACTTAATACTTATTTTTAGAACACGCTTCCTCTCTCCCCTGTTAAATCATAAAACTGCTCCCAAAAGGCACTGGAAATTGAGGGAGAAAAAAAATCACAAATTACAAGATTATGACTCAAAGATTTTATTACTGAGTCTGGGCAATTCATTTCAAATTATTTCTGTAGGATACTCAATGGTACATCTTATTGAAATTCTAACCTGAAGACTGCTTTTGAAATTATGATTTCTTCTTTCAAAAATTCACAAAAATATAGTTGGATCTTCCCCTATTACAACTGGGATTTGAGCTGCAATTATTTGATATTTTTCAATGGTCTCAGTACTTTTCCTTTAAGAATTTGTCTTCCCTATTTTTAAGCTTAGTTGATCTGCCTAATGATGGATTTAACAAAGCAGGACATATTAATCTAGTCATGAAAATCTGTTTCTTAATTGAGACAAAGCACTTGGAAACAAAGAACAACATTTCTGGAGATGCTAAAATATTTCAGATTCTGCTAAAACACAAACAATATTGTTGCCCATTTAAAATACTCAAGAGATTAATTTTTCCCCATAGAGCATTGCAACTTCTGGTATCAGTACAGCTTCCATAGTAAACAGATGTGGGAGCAACTTGAGTGCATTTAGAAATTTTGGACACAGATTATCTTAAAGGTTAACCTCAGATTTCCCAAAAATCTGGAAAAGCTACTAAAGGGCAATTGCTTGCCTTGTTGGGTAAAACCCTCAGCTACAGCTGTCAGAGTTCCAGGAATAAATTTGCAGTAACCTTTCTATACACTGCTTTCATCTTAAGTTACATAGTTTATGTTCACACTAACAGAAGAGGCATTTAAACATCAAATGTTTTGAGTTCTGAAAACCATAGCTCACCTCAGTCAGAAATGAGTAGCTGTTTCATAGTTACACATGACAAAAGGAAAGCAGCTTCCAACTGTAAAGCCTGGTTTCAGAAACTGTCAGTAGCAACAGATACTGACTACCAGAAGAGAGAAATAATTGTTTCTTAGAAAGAGACCTACTGGATTGCTTGCAAAGGGCAAAGGTCAGAGTTCAAATGAATGCAGAATTACTACTGTGCCTTTATTTCCTAAGACTTACATCTACACAGACTATAAGGCTCAGGGTCTCCTCATCCAGGGATCTAAATAAATTAGATGGAAATTCTTGCTAAAAGGCTTACCTGACTAATCTCCCAGGCAGTATAAGGGCCTTCCCATTCACGTGTACTGCAAGCAATTACAGATGCTCCTTAATAGAAGACATTTCTCTTTGCCTGTTGTTTGAGACAGAACTGGATATCCACAGTGAGTGCACCAAAATTTGAGTCAAAATGAGTCAGTCACCTCAAGACTGCAAACATCAGTTATCCCAAATCTGGGCTACTCCTTCAGCAGCAGAGTATAAAATTCCTTGACCCTAACTGTCAGATGGACTGGGTTTTATTGACACGAGGCTAGAGCTGCAGGAGAACCTAAGTCCAGTTATAATAAAGTTTCAAAATTGTCTTTAAGTGGACAGTTTTGCATCTTGTCAATCTTCTAAAGGGAACACCATCACAGAACCTGACATCCAGAACATCACCCCCTGCTCCTATACACTGCTTTGGTTAATATGTTAGACTTGAGCACTTTTTACAAGGAAAACTACTCCTATCTTTAAATTTGCCAAAATTAATAATTTGGCATATTGAAGACTGCAAATTAGTTTGAGGGCAGAAAACACTCTGAGAAGCTTTTGTTGCAAATAAGCCATTCTAAATCAGCAAACTGAGTAGGCAAAAAATGGTAGGGAGAGATATTCAGCAACTCAAAGCACATGCCCTGTTCAGGACTTTTTTGTTCTGCATTAAATAAGCTTAATCAAGCCAGTGGCACCACTAAAGTCTGACAGTCTCTCTTCTGACTAGAAGAATGTAAAGAACCATCTTTCTTTTTGAGACCTTAAAGTGTTTTAGCTAAAACAGCAACCCTAAATATTATTGGAATAAACTGACAATTTTTAACCCTTTGAAACCATTTACCCTTATCTCATCCCAAGCACTACTTGATGCAAGCCAGAGGTGGTAGAATTTAAAAAAAAAAAAAAAAAAAAAAAAAAAAAAGGAGAAAAATGCTATGTTCACACCAGGCATTCTGTGAGACACATGCCTGTGTATGTGAGGTAATTTATGCTGTTACTCTCTGTCCTCAGATCTATTCAGTGGTGGTTCATTCTGCCTCCCTCTAAAGCATAACATTAGAGCTGCAGTGCTGGGGTGAGTACTTCATTTACATGGGGGAAGAACTGCCAAAACATTGCTCCCCAAAAGAGCAGCACTCAGAGAACATTCAGATGCAGCACACTGCAGTCATGAAGGGCAGCCAGCTTTACTTCCAGATGTTTACTGCCAACAGCTTGGGTTTACAGAAAAGAAATCAGACAACCAAAATCCCCCTAAAAAAAAAAAAACCAACCATTGTATTGATACTAAATCAACTCAGAAGTAGGTGGCTAGGTTGTTCAAATAAGGATTTGTTCTACAGTCCTGTATCAGTCACACATTTTTCTACATTATCTCTCAACAAACAGGTAGTTTCCTAACCTACTTCTAAAAACAATTACGGTTTTGGGAAGATTAGGATTGAGGAAAAAATTCCCTTTCAAGCTCCAGCTCCCCATTCATACACTCTTCCAATACTTAGCTAACAAGAATTCAACAGGTTTCAGAAGTTTAAATAGCTTTGCTATAGCTATGAGAGGAAACTAATTTCACACTTACACAGGAGAAACGCATCCTTGCAGTACAATGGTTTCAGTACAGTGCAAATTTTCTTACCTGTAAACCAGAATATGCCATGTTCAGCTCATGCAGAATTTCCAGAGGGAAAGAGTATTGGATGTTAGTACAGCAAGTAACCCCACTGCCCCAGCTAATCTATGGACATCCTCTCCTTTCTAATCCGCAGAAACCTAACCTTAGAACTGCTCATTAACAAGGAGAAGAGAACAAATCCCCTTAACCCTTTTCTTGCATAAAAAAACTAATTTACATCACCTCTCACTTGAATAGTTTCTTATTTTCATCAACTTTCCCAGTCAATAGGGTGCTTATCACTTGGGGTCTGTCTGCAGCTACAGTGCCTGTGATTGTAGTGAGACACCGGCGTGCTGATCTTCTGTAGCTGGTTACAGGATTTCTGCAGCAGCACAGGAAATATCCGGCTTTCCATTTAAGAAAAAAAAAAAAAAAAAAAAAAAAAAAAAAAAAAAAAAAAAAAGAAAAAAAGTAATTACCCTGAAGCAATCCAGATGGAAAGGTCCTGCAGGTTAACTCATTTCTTTGTTAGTTAAAGCAATACATAAAGCTGTTCTGTACTGATTTCCTAGCGCATCACAGCCCAGATCGGCTGTAAAGTGGAATCTGTGTCAGAAGCACATTTAATCCTGGGATTCTCTTCAGCTAATAACTGAGCTATATATCAGAAGGACCAAAAATAATCCAGCCCAGACTGTCTGCTTCCCTTAATCAGCCAAGCTAAATTCATATGTGATACCACTACTTTTTCTAAGAGACTGAGTGTATATATACATACCTACCTCTTGTTTATAGATGAAAAGGCAGATGTATCCTTTGGGTTTTGTAGTTCTCAGCTTTGTACCATTTACATCATTAAAGTTGCTACATGTTTGTAGCTACACCTTGTTCTTGAAAGGCAGCAATATGGAAGAATTTCCCATCTCCAGTTACATTTTTGGTTCAAAACAATGAATCCATGTAGCACTTAGGTCATGTGAAGCAAAGCAGAATATTAAAATCCTTTCTTCTGAAATATCCAAATAGAACAAATGCTAATTCAAAGCAGTTTTGGGGGCAAAAACCAATCCCAAATCTGTTTTACATGGTTACACTCTTACAAAAGGCAAAATGAATCCTGAATTCAGATATTTTGATGAAAATTATTTGCCATTGATTTCCTCAGCTGTTCAGCACAGCCCCTTTTCAAAAGCAGTTCTGTTCCTACAGGAATCAGGTTTGTTGTTTTTTTTTTACATGGAGTTCCAAGATATATATATATCCAGCCTTGGAAAGGCTGCATCTGGTGCAAGGTGAAGCATTTGAATTCTGCCTTATCCTTCATTATGCTCTTCACCCCTAGTTGTGTCTCTTTCCCCCTTCTCAGGTTAGCTTTTTATAGCTTCCCTTTGATTCATATTATTGCTTATCTCTCCTTGAATTATTCATTATAATTTAAAGAAAAAAGATTAAGCCAACACTAAACTGTTTGTAAACATGAAGTTCACTCTCTATATTCTCTCATCACTATAGTCTGTTGCAAGTTTAACAGTAGTTTTAAATACCATTGTTCCAAAATTACTCTCTCCCCTTCTCTGATAAAACTATAAATAATTTTGAGAAGACCACTTTTACTTTATTATGAAACTGCTACATTACTGCTGTTGTCCAACACAACAGTATTCTGGCATATAGTTTCTTTCCATTTAGATGCCAATATACAAGACACGACCACTACTTCAAAATATGATAAGCAATATCTATGGCAGTCTAACATAATTTAAGCCATTCTAATGTTCTGTAATCTCCATTTCCCCCCCCTTTTTAATTTCTTTGAGTCAGACCTCGTACTGACTGCAGTACTCTTGTTACTCACCAGTGTTACTGGTATAAATGAAGTTAGCCATAAACCACAGAACACACACACACACTCAGATTCCCCAGGGAAATTACTTCTTCTCTGCAGCCTCCAAGGTGAACTGCTCCAGCAGGCATGATCAGGATTGTGCTAAGGGACTGCAGGGGGCTTTACCAAAGCGGGAACACCTTGTCATTAGCCAAGAGAGACAGCCTAGTCCTGCTCCAAGTGGCAAGCATGGAAGCACTGAAGCTCTGCCTCAGAGGCAGCTCTGGCTCAGTGCAGGCAAAACCAGGAGCAATGGCAGCAGCTCCAAACCCACTGGAAGAGCAACCCCAACTCAGCCTGCGGGGTGAACTTGCAGGAGCTTCCCTGCAGTGGGAAGAGCTTGGCATTGGTGCCAGGAGTTCACCTCTGGGGCAACAGCTCTGCATGCTGAGCCCTGCTTCCCGGGAAGGGGCCAGACATCACTTGCTGCTGAGGAGGGGAGTGAGAGAGGAGCCTGGGGGCATCTGGTATTAACCAGGGTCAACTCAGCACATGTGTTCAAGAGCATCCTTCTCACCTCCTTCCACAAGGGCTGACAGAGACAGCGTTTGTCCTCAGGGTAAACAAATGGAACACTGCACAGCACTTCATTCAGTGCCAAAATCTGAAGTGGTCAGTGCCTTTTATTTATTTCATAAACAGAAAGAATGGTAAATGCCTGTATATTTACAAGTCTAGTAAAACAGGGAAGTCCATAACAGTGTGATTATTTCCACAACAGCACATGAACACTGCATTCAGCAATGTTGTTCAACACAGATGCCTCAAAACCGTTATAGCCAAACACACTATAGGTACCCATTATAAATACTAACATATTTCTATTTTCTTAAATAAACAAACATACAGCTTAATTCAGGAAGACCAAGTGGTTCTGTGGTGCAATTCATTCCCTTTAAACATTCCTGCTGCTGAACCAGGAATAAGAAAAACAAACCCACTGCTTTGGAAGCCATGCGGTCCAGATGCTCACGTGTTCTATGTAGATGCCATGCCTTTGTGCAGCATGGATAAATTAAAAGGAGTAAATAATCTGTTAGAATAGGAAAGTATTTCTTCTTGGTAGGTACTTGACAAACCAAGTGTGAACTTCATCACCACTTCACAGAAAGCTTCTGGCTGCAGTTTTTAAATCTTAGAACTGGGAGTTCAGAAGAAACAACTGAGTATTTTCATCTGCAGCAGTAGAAGTATAACCAAGTATTTTCTAAGGGCCATTTCAGGGAAAAGGTGGTTATTAGTGAAGTTCCACTGAGTAGATTATCTCACAGAGGCAGGTTGTAAATGATGGTCTAGGTAAGCTTCTCATGTTGAATCTGGTAGTAACACGCCTGAATTAAACAAAGTTCAGATTAGCACAAGTTCACAGTAAGCCATCACACACAAAAAAGTTGATTGTTTTCAATGCAAGAAAACAGAGGGCAAGGCTCTCTACAAGCAGTGATGATACAGTGGCACTCAACATGTGAGAACCTTCTGATATGTAAGCTAGCAAAATGAGCAACAGGAAACTAAGTTACAAATTACATCCAACACCTAATCAAGCAAAATGGCATGAATTGTGGCTCTATTTCCACAGCTCCCAGCTATGCCAAAAGGAAAGTATATTTTTGGTTACAAGCCTCTCTTTGCCTTTTGACAGAAAGACTAAAAAAAAAAGAATTATTTTTTACAGGACAAGGATGCAGGGATGAAGCACTCAGACTGAAAAGCAAAGATTTCCATCACCCTGACCTCCTGTTGAGAGTTATTCACTTCTTAATGTTGGTTCAAATATGCACTAGGTCAGGCCAACCGGGATCAGGAACTTAATATAAATGTGTCAGACAACACTTGCATTCATGGTAAGTTAGATTCTACTTCTGCTTTCCACCATGTAAGTTCTTTAGTAAATTTGAACCAATGCAAACTTTTGTTTTTTGCAACATTATGAAATGAAAAGTCTTAAAAAAAATCTTCAAAATGGAGAACCCAACCATTCTGAGTTTGCACAGACAGAAAATACAATTATGATAACCTAACATTTCAGTTTAAGATTAACAGCCTCCCTCCAAAACACCACCACTAAAAGGCTCCAACATGGCTCAACTGTCCCAAGATCCATATGATAAACAGTTTTGAGATACCAGAAACGCATATTTCCATTATGAATGTCTTACTGTACAACAGGATATTCTTCCAAACACACTCTTTCTTTTCCCATACTTAAAAAGATAACAATACTTAATAAAATCTAGAAAGTGACAGAGTTTTTTACCCTAAAACTGCATTCTTGAAAGTCTCAATGTAATGTTAGACTCACGCTTTAATGGAATGGGCTAATCTCCAAAGAAGCACTTAATTTCAATTTTTATAGGGACAGTAAGGCTTGTTATGCTTCAGGGGAATGACAAGCTCCAGGTGAGCATTTAGAACAGTTCAACAGCAACCAATATTACCTTTGACTAATCCATACTTGCACATTGCACTATTTTTCGTTGCAGTACTTGCAATTAGGAGGTTATCCAAAGCTCTACATTAAATTTCCTTGCTGATCCTAATAAAAAATTTAATTAAAAAAGTCAAAGAAGTTATAGCCTAATGTTCATACACTTATCCTAAGCTGCTCTTCATTGTAAAAAGCTGGTTATTGCCAAAGAAAGTCTTTAATAACTGAATAATTTTCATACCTTTAAGGTAGTGAACATGATGCCTTGCTCCCCATGCTGGAGATAGGGATCCATCAGGTCTTCAATTAAGTGCACCTCAGACCCCAAATTCCTTATCCTGCCACATGTGAGAGTGGGAAAGTGAACACAGGAACAAAAGGTGCCAGTATAACATTTCTTAATTCTGAATTCAAGGCCTTTTCATATTAAACTGTTAAAGACTTTTTCAGGTCAAAGCAAGCAGTCAAATTGGAAAATTTACAGTTCAAAAAGCCAGTAGCTAATCCTATAACAAGCAGCAGTAGTGTTTAACACAGAAGTACTTGTACTGCCTATGCTCAGCTTATGACTGATGCCACCCTTAATGCCTACCTGGCTCGTAGCACCACATAGAGAAAAACAGGAAATAAGTCATCCATGGACCACAGAAAATCTTCCTGAAGGGTCTCAAGTACACTCTGGGAGATTTCTTCAAAAGTCTGCTGGATCACCTTCAGCTTGTCAGTTGGGGTAAATGTGGTACTGTTTGGAGAGCAAAAGTAAATCAGGATAACAGTAAGCAGTGAGAGATCTGCATTTAAATTTGGAAGAGTTTGCTGGCCAGCATGGCCCTCCCTGTGCCCAGGGAGGTCAGTCAGACATTGACACTGCAGCAGAGCTAGGGCTGCCAAGGCTGCACAGGACCCAGGCTACAATCACCACACCAAGGCACCCTACTGCAAGTCAGACTCACTTCAAACTTTTAAAGTGTTTTAGAACAGTGGTAAAAGGGAAAAGATTCCTTTCTAAAATATTTTTCATTTCTTAAATTCTTGCATAACAGACACAGAAAAGCCTCCCATGCTCAGGTCACTTTACCACAGCTGTTTGGAAATTCACATGTGTGTTTGATAGACATTCTTATGCCTTTGATTATACGTGGTGCCCCACAGACACCTTTCTGTTGTGTTTAGTGTTTATGAGGCACACTTCATTCCGCAGCAGAAGAAATTGCATTTTTACTCAGAACTAGAAAACATCTTAGTGTCTTATCTTACAAAGGTGAACAAAAAGGGGTGACATGTAAAGGATCCCAGTCAAATAAACCAGATACTACTCTAGCAGGAACAGTAAAACACTGAAAGACAAATTGAAGAGAATTACCTGATTTGCTGTAAACATTCAACAGCAGAGGCAAAGCAGGCATCTTTAGTGTTTGATGATACCTGTGTAATCATGGTAAGATTTATCAGGCAGGTTCAGCACCCCCACTGTTCAGTGTTCAGCCTCTTTCAACAAGGTAATGATTAAGAATGTAAACTATATATTTTTTCTAATCAGAAAATAAATAATGATATAACCCTTTAAATTAAGCATCTTAAAAATCTCCTTGCTAGACGTTTATTCTCACACTTTCATAACTAGAGACCAAGCAAAAGTCCCTTGAATTCAGTCACTCTGAGTAATAAAGCTGGACTGATGGCCACGGTAAGAAATCACAGAATGGCTGGGGTTGGAAGGGACCTCTGGGGATCACCTGGTCCAGTGACCCTGCTACAGTCGTTACTGTAGCACTTAAAAAGTAGGCAAACTTAAGGGAAATACAATAAAATGGCATATCTTAAGCAAAAAGCCTAGTCAAAAATTCTGTGATCACTTTGATGATTTGAGCACTGGACAAAACACTTAAAGCCCAATGAACATACCTTTCTACTCTCTCCAAGGATGGACACAGTTCCTGGCCAAAACTTCCTGCAAGAAACCCAACACAGTCCACTGAAAGAACATAGACTTAAAGTACTTTTCGCATTACAGGAATGAAGTCATCACATTCTGAGATACAACCAGGATCAACTACACCCACAGGTACCCAGAAAACTGTCTAATTTGAAATGTCTCATTCTGCTTTTGTTGCAACACCAATCTTTACCTCCTTCCCATCCCTTCCACCTCCCCATTTCGGAAGAGGGAAGGTTTGATTCACGCTCTCAACCTTTCTAATTAGCTTAATGACATGTTTAGATGCATTTAAATCTGAGAAAATACTTCAGAAAACTGGGGCTCTTGGTTGCTTTATCTAATGACGTGCCACAACCTGCTCCAGTTTCTGTTTCATTGTTGCACCATACTCACACTTGCACTCCAAGAAAGCTGAGAAGAGCCATGTCAGTTTGTTTGTTTAGGCGTAAAACACATTCCCAGTAAATGTCCTCCTCACGCTCATTGTCCAAGGCATACAACATAAACAGAGGGGGATAGAGGCGTGGCAGTAATACAGGGAGCAGCAAGCCAAAACTGGTCACCACGTAGCTGCAACAAAAAAACATAGAGAGGGTGGTTTGCAGAGGAAGGCATTAAAAAAAAAACCCCAATTATCTATAAAAATTGAATGAAAATCATTGGAACAAATCTTTCATGTAGCATGAGCCTATTCTATGAGTTATAAGAGTAAAAAAATAAGTACAAATCCATCAAATAACAACTCTGATGAGAAAAAATTATAAACTACCTCCAGTGCTTTTATCCCAAATACTTTTCTGAAGCCCAGGCCCGAGCCTTAACTTGCATACCCATAACAGACGAGAGCAAATTTTCTGTAAAGAGCCATTGCATGGACAAACATGAAATGCTTATTACAGCCATAATGTGGACGTTTGCTTATCAGAATCTGCCATCAGACCCAAAGGGGGAAAAAACACTGCTTAGAACCAGCAGTTGAATATTGTTTTTCCTTCTTCCGCCACCCAAATAAAACAAATCACAACAAATAAAGTAAAAGCTTTGTTATTTTTTATTCATTTTTCCTTTATGTACCCTGGCTCAGGAGATTCTGATCTGGAATCAGATTTCCCACTGCAAAACGATCGCCTTCCTTTTGGCTCCGTAGCCACAAATGGAATTGTGCTGCCCTCTTCCGGGAGATCAGGAAACAAGAACCTAAACGGCAACACAACAACATCTGAGGTCACTCCACACAGATCTCAGCACCAAGGCAAGACCAGAGAGAAGAAAGTCAGCAGAAATAACAGATGATGGGCTAAGACAGTACAGCTAACACACAGTGCCAGCTCCCTGGAAGAAAACTTAGGAAGGCCAGCCCCTCCAATGCAAAGGACACCTTTCCTACATTGACACCACTACCCTCCAGTTAAGGCTTCTAATTGTTAGTAATTTGGTGTATTTCTCTTTCAGACTGGCAGGACACAATTAAAGTTGTAATTATTTTCAAGTATATAAACCAGCTCTTCATAGGAAGATTGTTCATCCATGTTGGTAAGAACTTTAATGTCATATTGGTAAGAACTTTATGGAATACACTGGAATTCCCTATCCTCACTAGTGTTCTACACCCTTTAACCACTGTCTGCACAACACCAATATCCACAGACATTACACTGTAAATCCATTTTCTGGGAGAACTGCTTAAAGCCACATTTTAAAGTACAATGTAAGATGTAACACAGTAAAAGTGTAAAGAGTAAAGTTTTTCCATTTTTGATAAAGCATTCAAGACTCCTTCAAAAGATTAGGAAAATACAAGCAACCTCCAAAATTAAGTAACAATGTCAGCACCTTTGAACTGCACAGCACTAGACAGCCTCAGTACATGGGAGAGCTTCAAGGAATTCAGCAGCAATCTGACTTGGACATGAGTCTCGTTACCTGACCAGCTGGAAGATGCGTTTGAGGTAGGACTTGATCTCTCTCACAGCCTCCTGCAGCAGTCGTCGATTTGCTCCTACTCCAACATAGGTCATTCTGTAGACTGCCACCAGTGTTTCCACCAGCTTGCCCAAGGGATGGAGAGGAGTATCACAAGCCTGAGACAAAGGATTTTAATTGGCCAGTCAGATAGATGAATGGCAGACAAGTTAAACAAATGTAATCCAAGAGACATGGGTGGGAGGTTCAACAACAGGCTTTAAAAATATATTTTTAAAAATATATTACATATCTCAAAAATGAGCTGTATTTAACAAATTGCCATTTGGATCATACGATTTCTGTGGCAGCTAAATACAATTTGTAGGAGTCCAGACAGTACAAGAACTTGTGTTACTACCTGGACTAGTTATTTGTCCAGTACTCTTAAAATTAACATGCAAAAATTAGCAAGTATTTCAAGATGCTTTGCTGGGAACCTCCAACATTAAAGAGTGAAAACAGCAATTGACCTGTTTAAGAGAGCATTCATTAGGCATTCAATGATTTTAGTCTTAATTGTGGACTTCAAAATATTAAGAAGTGATGAGCAAGCATGAACTACAGATTACAGGAGTGCAAATATGGAAATAATTAGGAAAGCTATTACTAAGAGAGCTTGATGTCATGCTTTGCCATGCCTTATTATGTGAGCATTTCAGTCACAATACCTTTATCAAATATTTTTTTATATTTTCATATTTTTCCAGGGTGAAGGCACCAATGTGTTGTGGAATGAACTCCAAACTTTCCAGTGTCTGAGTATGTGAGCGGCTCAGTAATTCTGGGCTGCAGTTTAAAAAGACAAACATTGTACAGGTTGATATATACAATGGGGAAGAAGCCCCTGACATTAACAACTCAACTAGTAATACACAGCACTATGTCCCTGAAAGGGTTTGTAGTGCAGAGCAATAAGGTTATTATTTTGCTTGGGATTTGCTGTTATAACTAAAACTTTAGAGTCAGAGTTTCTAGTTTAGAGGCATGTGCAATTCCAGCTTCCTCCTCCACCCTGTTTTGCTTGCTGACAGTTCTGCAGGAGCCAACCTGTCCTTGTGCTGCCGTCGGTTGGTGGTCAGAGCCACCGCAATGTTGTCCCAAGCCTTCCATCTGTCCCCCTGGCCAGGGCTCTCACACCCGAGCTGGTTCCAGCACTCTTCAAACACTGCCTTCCATTTCTCATCAGGGGACACCGCCAGGATCCCAAGTTTCCGCCTAATAAAATGACCAGTGGGTCTGTTAAAATCAAATAGCAATGAAACAACATATTCAGCTTGAAAACCACCCATGGCTAATGTCAACCTAATCTCTCACACTGTTTTAGCAAAAGCTGACAGACTTAACAGTCTCTACTGTAAACCAAGTTTTATCACTAAGAATAAAGCTAGAGCCTACTACTAATACCTACATGAGAAAAACAGCTCTGAACCTTGTTAGTTTTACTCTTTCTTGCAGCCTTCCAAGAAGCAGTACAACACAGGGCTGGTGCTTATCTTCACCAGTGGTACTCTTTCACAAGTCTCAGGAAACATTCATGTAGCAAGGACACAGCATAAGTAAGTCCCAAATATCTCGCTGTCCTGGAGTACACAACTAGCACAGCTACCCACATAAATACCAAGGGTGGGTACACAGCTGCTGACCCTGAAGTAGCAGCTACAGATAATGCTGCGTGACATGTTAGGGATGTGCTGACAGAGCAAAACCAGGCATCCTTTCACTGCCAGACAATGCTCAAGGACCACCTACAGCCAGAAGAAACCCAAGAGCTCTTCTTCCCTTGTATACAGAGAAAGATATCTCAGACATATAATGAAATTTAGGGCTTTGAAAAGCTTTCTCAAAACAACTGCTCTCAGGGTTAACAGTTCTATCTTGATTTAAACCAAGTGTCAGAAATTGTCAGACCTTTCATTAATATTTCTTCCAGCACATCTGAGATGAGAACTAGCAACATGGGCATTTCCCCATGCTGCCAGTTTCACAAAGCAGAAAAAGAAGATTCTAAGCCTTTTCAGAAATTACACCAGAAGATTTTCAACTTGAAGACAGTCAGAAGAGTGTAGATGAAACCCTTATTTCACAAGCAATCCTCAAAAATATGTACATACATTAATTCATAGACTCCCTACTGGGGTAAAAAGCAGACAGCTGCGAAGGCTGCAAGTGTTCAGTTCAGCAGGGAGGCCCTGCTTAACTTGCATGCTGTTATAGGTGTCAGCACTGTCAAAAGAAATTACCAGTGAAAGCTTCAGGAAGCCAACTGAGAAGTTATCTATGTAAAAATATCAGAGTCGTGTTTCCCATTTTAATCTGAAATTTCAGAGCACTCTTCCAAGACACTGAATCCCATACAGCAATTGCTAAACCATTACATAGTGCTACCACATACACATAGTCTTTCTCAGGAGCTCCAAAGTCAGCAGCAGCTGTGAACTCAGGTTCTACCAGTCAGTTCCAACATATACAAAAAAAATTGAGACTGCTAGAGCACAGTAGCAGCGCATCAACTGTTCTGTAATTTCATGCCACTATTTGCATATTCAAGTAGTAATTAAAGCAAGAATAACTATAAAATAATGTTTATCTAATTTCCTGAGCAGCAAGAAAGAGGAAAATATTTTCAAACTCTCACTGTTTCTTTGGAAGGAGTATTTTTGACTGGTCTTTGAAAAAAGTCAAATCTTTCCGTTCCTAAGTATTACTGAGCCATATGAGAAATTATTTATTATTCAACACTCACAGTGCTTTTGGCTTGTCCTTCTCATTCTCATACAAACTAGGTTTGAAGTAGGTTCCAGTGATTTTTATTCCAGATCCCCACTCTCCACTGAAGAGACCTTCAATATAATCTCCATTTGGCAAGGTCAGTGTTCCCTTGAGAATAGATAATAAAAAACTTTTAACTAAAATCCACTGGGAACCAAATTACAACCTTTTTATTTTCTTAAATGGTAACAGTTTACAAGTGACAGCTGTAATACTGACCTTTCCACTCAGAGTCCAGTTATCTGAAAATTCCCCCTCATAGACTGTATCATCCTCAGAAAGCAGAATTCCAGTCCCCTACAAAAAGATTCATAAAGAACACATAGCAGTAATTATAAGAGAAGGCCAGATCACAGGTCTAAAGATGAGCTTTAGAAAACCTGCTATTAATTCTTAGTAAGCAGTAATTTTTAAACTCTTTCTGAAGTAGTCCTAGGTAAAACAGACCAGGGATAATAAAGATAATTCTAAGAGCATGGCCAACAGCAGATTATAAGAACAGAAGGTCTCCACAGCCTAACACACTCATCTGCCTCTAAAAGCTGCCACACTTAGAGGAGAAGCCCTAAGCCCAGGGTCCAGTGTCCAACTCACCATCATTTTGTTGGTGCTGAAGGCTCCTTCGTAATACAGTCCAAACTGAGTAACCACAACACCATTGCCCTGGCAAAGATCATCTTGCCACATTCCCATGTACTTTTCTCCTCTGAAGAAAAATGAAGAAAGAAAAACAGAGTCTAAATAATACATTTCTATTCTTTCTTTGGCTTTACAGCCACATTTGAACATTACAGAAATCATCAGAAGAGAGTCACAGAGCACTTGCTTTGGCTCTGTCAGTTTAGCTTCACCTGCTCCATGGAAATACAGAGTCTTTTTCATATAAGTAAATTAGAGTGAAGTTTTTTTCCCAATTCACATTTCAAACTGGCCATATCCAAGCAAGCTGATGAGCTGAGACAGTGCTGAAGCCCTATTAAATCCAGTGCATGCCCCAAAGAACGTGAGTAGCTCTTCTTTTGCAAAAGTTTTTTATTTCTTTTACCTAAAGTCAGGTGACTCAAACTGAAGAGAATAAAAAAATAAAAAGCAACCTGGATGTTCTTTTTGGGGAATAGGAGGGAGACCTAGAAAGTCATACATGACATTTTTGAAGTACTAAGAATGCAAATATTGTAAAGAAACACATCACATTGCAGTAAGTTTCTGTATAACAGCCTAACAAAAGTCATGATATAAAAAAGTTTATTAGACAAAACCTGCTTACAAATAAACATCAGCCTCCTTGAGACTATTTTAAATACTTTTTTTCCTGTATATAAGCACACAAATGTCAGGCTAGAGTTGTTGAAAGTTAGTGCAAGTCCCAAATATTTTGAAACAACCTATTTTTCCAGTTGTTCTGAATGAGAACATGACATTTTCACCATGCAATTAATAAAAAATTAATTTCAAAATCAAATCCTTTCCTACTCTTTGCAACTGCATGTCATACTTGAGTTATAAGGATTTGTGGAAGCACTACCTTGTGATATCATCAAAAACTCCATAACCACTCTTCTTGTCCATAATCCACTGTCCAATGAACATACTGGGAGAAGAAGAGGTGAGCTTCCCGCTGCGCAGCAGCCCGTGCCCGTGCCGCATGTTATCCTGAAAACACCCTTCATACACCTCACCAGTGGCGTAGCTGCAACAGCAACAAGAACAAGTGAGAGGCCTGTCATCTGCTGCTCTGTTGGGGTTGATGGTTATAACCCTCTCTTTTTTCTTCAAGGAACTGCATTACAACCACACCAAGCAGCAGCTACAGTTAAAGGATGTTTGGGATAGAAGTGATCCTTTAATACAAGTCTGTGGATGTTTTGTTGTTTTAAAGCCATTCTCTGCCCAACAAGCAAGGCCATTGGAGGTTATATTTCCATTGGAGGTTATATTTATCTCTCAGAATAAAGAATCCTCTCATATTGCGAGGTGGCAGCAACATTAGAGCAGATATTAATAACAGACCACTGCAGAAGTTGCATTGTGAGCAAAGCAGAAAATAAGTCTCACTAACTACGACCACACGTCTGCAATGTAAGAAAGCTACACACAGAGGCTAAGTCAGAGCACCAGCCCTGCTCTCCTGCAGCTGAGCAGTGACAGCAACACAAATGCCACAGGTTACCTGTACACTCCATGCCCACACATTTTGCCTTCCTTCCAGTATCCCACGTAATGGTCCTCTTTATTCAGTGCTTTGTTAGGCACTCTGTATTCACCATACCTGCCAGTGCAGAAATGGAACACAAGCAGCTGTAATACCAATACATTTCATTAACAGCAGATACACATCACAGAGCCATTCCAAAATCAGAATGCTCTCTCTCATTTTTGTTCATCTCTAACTACAGCAGTCACAGGTGATATTTTTTATAAGAGAAAGCAAAAATTGCAGCATCACTAGGTCAATTTAGTCCTTACTGCTCTCTCCTTTTTGATTGTGACATGTGGTAAATACTGCTCTTGCAGCCACGCTGCAGCATTTTTCTCAGGCCATGAGACTTTTCAAATCTTAACACTGATTCTACCTTTATTATTTTCTTCAGCTCTTGATAATTCAAGTACATTCTATTCCAGGGAAAGATGAGGGCATGTAATGCTACAGAAAAGATTTTCTCAAAAGATGCTAGCTTCCAATTATGTTCAATAACAAGGAATTATTCAATTTCAGTATGCCTGAAAAGAATGAGATACACAATTGTATTTATTGGTTTTAATCTCCTGGGAAATCAAAATCCAGTTCTGAGGGTTCTCCTGAGAGCATGTCCACCCAACAAGCCACTGCTGTTAAGTGCTGAGACTATACCATGCATGCTAAAATACAAGAACACATTTGATATTTTGAGCAATTACAGCTAAATACTAATCCATTTATTTCTGGGTGGGACTTGTTTGCAGTGTTTCCATCTCCAACAATCCTAAAATCTCCATGATTAGTTACATTTAGTTACAAATGACCAAAGCTCTAATCTTGTTTTACGGTTTGACATTATACCAATAGCCAAGAGGAATTTAAAAAAGCTGCCTGCATACAGACCCCATTTCAATTTTCCCTCCAACTCAAGATTTTGAAAATACATCTTGAAGACAACAGGACTCCTCACATATTTTTATCCTGCCCAGTAAGACATGTCTGTTCACAAGATGCATATAAAAATGCCTTTGGAAGTAAGTTAATCTCTCAGTCTCAACAATGCTCTAAGCAGATTCTTAGCAATGAGGTCCACAGATTAATTCAAAGCTGTGCAATACATTAAGTTATTTTTAAGTGGTTTTATTTGTTTCACCAGATAACATCATAATGTCCAGACCTTCTGTTCAGTCTGCTTTCAGTCTCCTCCGTACTAGTTATCTTCATAATAAGATCACATACTCTCCTTAGTTTTTACCCAAACCCTGAAGTCTGAATTCAAGATTTTGTCTCTTCGCTAAATTACTAAACCTTTGCTCTACCAGAAATACAGCTAAGAAAACACTAGAGAAGATGCATGACTGTGTAAGGAAGGTTAGTAAGACTCACTGCAAAACCAATAATTAAAAAGGTTTTGCTGCTTTCTCCTACAACAAAAGGTATTTCTTGCCTGGTTCCACAAGTAGTTAGAATATCTCACCCATCCTCCAGCCCAGTCCGGAAAGTCCCAGAGTACATTCGTCCATCTGCCCATTTTAGGATCCCTCTGGAAAAAAATACAAACAGATATACAGATATATAAGATAACCAATTCACTTTGCAATTTCCAAATACCTTCTGTAAGTGAGCCTACTTATTGTTACAGCAACCACTTCATTTTGGTTTCAACAGCTCCATTCCAATACTTTTACCTTCCATGGGGTTTTCCTGAAAGCCACCTCCCATCATAAACAGCATCCTTGAATCGAGGGTCCTTGTAGAAGGTGTATTTGGCACTGCGAGAAATAGGAGGTTCCTGTCTTGGCACATTCCCACCAGCTCCATACAGAATCATGTCAGAAGTCCCTCTAAGGGCCTGATCCACTGCTTGGCTTATTGCCCTCAGCCACTTGGTCTGAAACAGAAAGTGGCTCATTAAAGGATGTAGCCAACACCTGTCTTTGCACCAACTCCCACCTTTACAGCAAGCACAGTCATGTCCCTGCCACTGCTCAGCACAGTGCTGTGCACTGCAAGACTGCTACACTCAGGCACCATGCACAGCCAGCCTGCACACTCAGCTGCAGAAAGATTTCATTCTTGGGGAATACTCAGACAATCCTTCTCCCAGTTCGGTTTCACAGAAGGGGATAAAGCCTCATTTGTATCACTGAAGCCATGTCAAATTTGTAGAAATGCCCACCTTCTCCTGTGGTGTTGAAGAAACAAGAACAAATTGTTCTTCTGGTGTTGTAATCTTCAACCCGTTCCTACATGGGGGAAAAGTATTTTAATCTGTGAAATTCCAACCTGAAACCCCAAGGTTTCTTAGATAATTTATACTGTATCTTCTTTTCCCTACCCCAGCTAGAATTTCCTTTAAGTTAGCAATAAAGAGAAGCAGCAGCAAACAAGACTTGCTTCTCTCTCTACCACCTTTACAACTTTAAAGACATAGAAATACATTTTCTGAAAAAAAACCAAACCAAACAAACAAAAAAAAGGGTAGGCATGGCTGCAATCACTGTATTCCACTCCAAGTTCACAATAATTGGTTACCAAATGCTCATGATCTCTCCCAGAGTATCAGACTATTTCAGCATCATAAGCAAGAATACTCACACATTACCAGTTTCTTCTGAAAGAGCTTCTACCCAAAGTGTGGACAAGGGAAAGATATGGTGTGTTGAGAACTGTAAGAAAGAAGAGAAACATTACCAGTTACTGATTCATTAACCCATTAACTGATCCATTTTCCCACCAAATGGCTTCTTTTTTCCCTTTATTTGAGAACTAGGAAAAACTGAGTATTAAGGACTCATTCTACCACCTTGCTTCAAGAAACAGCCAACAGAAACCATGCCAGCCACAGGGCAAAGCAATCAAATGCTAAAAAGACACATAATTTTAGATTTATTTTTACACCACACAAACTTCACTGTACGAAAAGCATGTAATGTTTGAAGCAGAGAAAAGGTTTTGTGCCTGGCTTCAAGCTGGCTCACCTGAGCATGGACCAGAGCATCGTTGAAGAGGATGAACCAGTTCACAGAGAACCTTCCTGCGTGCTGCAGGGACAGGGCCCGATTGCTGCTCTCACAGATCAAACGCCGCTCCGGCTTCCGCAGGGAGTCCTACACGTGGGGCCAAAAGCAAAATGACACCATCCCACTTCTCACTGACTGGGACTGAAGGTCAGTGCTTCAGTCTTTCACAGTAAAGACCCAGCCTTTCTAAAGTAAAGAGTACTACAGCAACACCAGCTGGAAAAAACAGCAAGTGCAACTGAGACAGCAGCACCAGTAACAGACACAGGCACCAACAGCAAGAGATTCAAGCTGCTAATGGACTGGCAATTGTCACCATACCGTCATTTTCCCAGGAAAAGTCTTCCAGAAGCCAAGGGTGTATTCTGCTTCTTTCATTTTTCTGCTAAGATGGACAGCAAGGCTCTCATAACATGAACTAGAATCCTGCAGCTTCTGATACTCTGGAGATGCCTGTAAGGCACAAGGTAAGACAGAGCTGAGGGCGTTTCTGAGCCCTGTACCAACACCACCAACCAAGCTGCAATACAACTGCTCATTCTATTCAATCAGCACTAAGTGCATGACAGTTGGTCTGGGTAATAAACAGAGCAGACAGGATGATCTATTTTTTTTTTTTTTTTTTCTTAACAAGCTGTACCACAACTAGTGCTCATAATTGCAGGAACAATATTCTAAATTACTATATTGGGTTAAATGTACAAGGAGTTACTGTTCCTGTTTAGTCATCTTTTATTTCCAAACAAAGCAATTATATACATCTAAATGGGTGGTAAAAGTCTGCCTAACATATATGTAGTGTTTTTAGTAGAGTATTAGAGCCAAGGGTAGTTACAGCAATGATGCCAGATGAAGCTGAAAAGCAACAGGCAAACATCAAAACAATATATTTGCAATTAAGCACTCAGGCACACAAACAAGCTCTGGCAGGGTAACAAGTTTCTACCTGCCATGTGATCCATGCAGGTGGTGTAAGGTTATGCAAATATATCTACAAGATCTTCCCTGCAGCAAACACAAGTTTGAAGTAGCTCCTCTGAGGAATAAACTGTTTCTAATTACCTGGCATTTGCTTTACACAGTTAATTCCAAGCTGTAAGTTTTATATAAGTTTGTTTATTGAACTATAGATAGAAAAGCCAACCTACCAC
Source organism: Erithacus rubecula (assembly GCF_903797595.1). Lineage (NCBI taxonomy): Eukaryota > Metazoa > Chordata > Aves > Passeriformes > Muscicapidae > Erithacus > Erithacus rubecula. The sequence continues at coordinate 11,338,431 of NC_136659.1, forward strand.
TTCAAAACACGTGGTAAGTTTTAACAAAGTTCTGGCATAATTATGAAGTCGTCCAAATGGCATGAAAAACAGAGCATTCAAAACTTCCACTAGCTGGAGGTTTTCCTCATTCTTCTCAGACAGTTTCTGTAACAGCTCCTGGTTTTTACTCAAGAAGTCTCTAAATGATGGAACCATTGGGAAACAGAAGGATGAGAGAAGAAAAAAAAGACATTAAGACACCAGTAATGTTTATGTAAATGAGCCCAGATCACCCCTTTTTGGATTATCATAAAGTAATAAAAATTATAAGGGCAAATGCATTTTATTATTCATCTATTCCCAATTTAGTTTTAGGAAGTACAGTAGTAAAGACATGTAGGTAAAACTGCAACACAAGACTTCTTTTTTACTTCTAATTTCATATGCTCAATCATCAAACTGAAGGAAGTTGACTATGTTGCTCACTTGGAGTGTATTCGATTACCTTTTTCCTCTTTGATCACTTGATTAGTAAAAAACAAACAGGTGGAAAAACTTCCCCATTGCCTTTAGAGTAGTAAGTTTCTAACACAGTTGATTTATACAAGAAGGCCTGAAAAAATCTTAACTTTGCTCTAGTGCACTTCCCTAAATATACTGAAATAATTTCTTTCCCCTGCTGTTTTCAAGGCAACTGAGCAGTTCTTCACCTAACTACAAAAATTACATCCTACCTCAGAGAAAGGCAGAAAATCTGTTCAATCCTCAGTCTGACTTCCAAGAAGGAGAACTAATCTAGTTCAGAGAAGAAGAGGGAAATTATTCTGAAGACAGTACATTAGCACACAAAGCCAGGATTTCTTCATTAAAAGGAAAGCACACCTATTTTTCCTTTTCCTTCACCATAAGTGTGTGCTCACTGGTGCTGGCACATAGGACATGTGCACTGAAACACATCCAGCTGGGAAATATTTAAACAAGCTGCAAGAATCAGGTGAGGCTGAGAGAGCAGACCCCAGGGACAGCAAAACAGAGCAGAGTTCACAGCAGGCTCCCTAAGAATGCTATGCAATTAGTAAGACGCCATTCACACAAAATACTGTACCTTGTCCAGGTCTACTAGAGGTATTTAAGAACTCTGTCATTGAACAAGCCTTAGGAATAAAGTCTTCTTTAGAGAGAAGACTGTTTTTCCTAATTTTAAATTTATGCCTCTGAACAGCTTGCTCTTTTTAATTTTGAGATCCTTATATGGAGGTTTCTCTGTTGAAAAGCATCAAACAATAACAGACAACACTCACTACAGCTCGTCTATTCTTTTAGAGGACATGCTCAAAAACCTGCCAACTATGGAGACTTCCACTGAAGCTGGTACTTTTTTAAAGACAGGACTACATCTAATGCATACATGCTGCAGCACATCCATAAAAGATGGGCTGACACCATTAACCATTTACTTAAGACAGTAACCCACAGGGAAGGAGTGGGGGGAAATTCATCATTAGCAGCAAAGATATTCTTAACCTTCCTTTGCAAGGAGCAGAACAAAAGTTGCACAACGTCTCTTCCCTGAAGTGTTATTTACCTAATGGGACCCTGGTTGCAGTAGAAGAAGCTGTGACACCCAACAGTGACAACTGATGTGATGAATTCAGCATGGGTGATTTCAGTATGAATTATAAACAAGCTTATACTTGAGCTAAGATTTCCTCTAAGTCACCCTAAAAATTCTGACCAATGAAGAAAGATTCCCAGTGTCTCTCTGCAGGGGGATTCTGTATTTAGACTTTGGCACTGGTCCCTGAGGGCAGAATATTCCTTGTCCAGGTACCTGCATTTCCAAGAACTTCCAGCACAATAATTTACACTGCATTCAAAGTGCTCCATAAACGTTAATGGAATTACTCCTGGATTACAGAATTTGTGAAGGAAAGGCAGCAATGCCACAAGCAAATTAAAAATTACCCTCAGTACAATAACTTCTTCAAAGCACTAGTGTGAGAGATCCAGTATTGTTACTTTATTTTCTAGACAAAAATACTACATTACTACATAAATGAGAAAAAAGCTTTATGATGTAGAAACCTCAACTGTCTCAGGCCTTAAAATTCAATTCATTCCTCACATTTACAGCATCTCTCCATGAAATAGAATGAAGAAACCTTAAGAGGCAGAGAAGATGCACATGAAGAAATGCTATTTTGCATCATTTCTTGACAGCAACATTTGGAAGAATAAACACGAACACTGAATAATGATGAACTTTAACCTCATTTATCTAAAACTTTGAAAAAATCAATATCTGAACTCTGTATTTCTTTGAAGGAATTTACAATAACAAGCTTTTTTCCTCCTTTCTCCACCTTTAAGATGAACTAACTGAACTCAGCAGCATTTTAACCTAAATTTTTATCACAGTTAAGAGGAGGTAACTTTCTCTTGGTCTGAAGGAAAAGAAATTAGTGCACCCAAGTATGCTGAGACCAAGTCTCTGCATGATCATTACTACACACTCTCCATTCTTTACAGTTCTTGGCTCATTGATAAAAATGTCTAAAAAATGGTAATGGTTTGCTTACATTGCTGGCTTTGCAAGGAGCATAAATCCTCCCATTACGAGGAAGTTCGTTACTGAAGTACAATACCTAATATAGGGAAGAAAAAGATCTTCAGTTACAAAATGAAAACATCCCTGAAAGTACCAACTGTTGAAATGTCCAAGAGTTCATAACAACATCTGTAATATCTTTTACTACACAAGTTGCATGGTACTTGAGCAACACTCAGTGTTACTGAACACTTGGCATTCACCTTTCACATGGAGCACTGGACATGCATCACTACACGTTTCTGCTGCCACTAGCACAATGCAGAGGGCTTATTCAATTTTTTTTTTTTTTTCTCTCAGATTTGGGCATGCACAGACTAAACCACCTATTTTAACCATTTAGTACTGCTAGCTTCTAATTATAGTCAAGAAGGAAATTTAAAGGGAGGAATTTTCTATTTTCCCAGTATTCAACATTATGGCTTCTCCCCATCACCATTAAAAAAAACACAACAAAACCACCTTTCTCCAAGGGAAGAGGTTTCTGCTTAGCCCATTCAACAGACTATAATTATGCTGCCTTAAAAGATGCTCATGGTGTAACACTGAGGTTCTGATGCCATACACATAAAAACATGTAAGCAATAGGGAGCAAAGGGGGAGAGCAGAAGACAAGCAGTAGTGAGAACAGAGATTAGGTATTTCAGTCTTTGAGGAAGAAGATATTAAAATCTATTCTGAGTAATGAAAACCAATTTTTAAAATCCAGGCTACAAGAAAAATTCAAGTTGAAGACTAAGTAAGAAAACGAGAAAATACATATTTAGAATTATGAAAAATCTATATGATAAATAGAGATGGATCTTTTAGGGTGATACAGCACAAGCTTATCATTGATCTAGCAAAAACGTTATTAGTTGTGTCTGTGTTCAAAAATTATTCATTCAAACTGCTGCTGCATAACAGAGTTGACAACTACTGCATAACAACAGAAGTTGATAATCTCAAAATTTTGTTTCCTTAGATATTTTCAGATATCTGGTATCCAAGGCTATATGCAGATATGATACGTTAAAACTTTCTGGTAAGCCATTATTTTTCACAAAAATATTAAGTATGATGGGACTTCTGTCATATTTAAATAAGGTTGACTGCACAGATCTTTGCTCCCAAAAGCATTAAGCCAATAAAAACAAGAACCAGGAAAATCCAGACTTAATTCTGACAACTAAAGCAGTTCCAGTTTTTGGGCGACAGGTGTAGTGCCAGCTGTTTAGCAGGTATGAGGACAGACGAATTTTCTTCTGGAAAACAATCTTTAGTAAATGACTATTGAAAAAGTATTTTGTAACCTCAGTAACCTCCCAAAAGTAGCTTTAATTAGCAGCCTAGCAATGGTAAGTCTATCACATTATACTACAAAACCCTTAATAAGTGATGAATATTTAGGCTTATAGGCAGGAACCAAGGAAGAGGCTGTACCCAGAGTTTTACACAAAGGAAGGTGATGCTGTTCATGTGCTCCACTGGAGAAGACTTGGAAATACATCTCACTACAAAATGAATCCATTTGTGTAAAACTCTCCATACATTTCTAAATCACAACAATACAACAATTACACAGCTTTCCTTATGACCTACTTTCCCTTAACTCAGGGCTTGTTGCAGTCAGTAGATTAAGCCTGCAGAGACTCAAGATGAGAGGGAATTGGATACTTGCTCAGTGTAACTATCCAAAAAGAGACTGGAATGCTTCAGGATGGCCAAGCTCCTGGCTTCTTTTACTCCATGAAGAAAGCTACTTAAAGAAGCTCCATGTTGACCAATGAGATAGCACAGCTTGCTGAACCTGCTTGCCATTTCCTGCAACAGCTGGATTGCATTTGCATTGCCCAAATTATCTGTAACAGACCAGAAAGCAATTTAGCTTACCTTATGAAAGGGCAGCACCCATTAACAAAGAGAATCTGAACATGGTGCTGTTTAGATGTTTTATCAGCACTTTCACCTCATGGCTACATTATTCAGAATTAGAAATCCAACAGTTTTAGACTAAACACAGCTCAAAAGATGAAGGTATTTCAGGTGAAACCATCAGGAAAGTGCAAACATTAGCAGAATGCACACTGTCAACATTTAACTGTCTTTAACCTCTTCACCCAAACAGGGGAGAAAGCAAGACCTTAGTTTTATCTTGAAAATATATTATTAAATTTTGCATAACAGAAATTTGTTGTGGAATGTAGGGGAAACAATATCAAGGAAAACATTAAAAGAAAGTCTTACCTAAACCTAAAAGAGGTCTAAGAACCTGAGACTTGATCTCGCTCAGTTTGAAATAAAACCTTCTCTCAGTAGCAGCCAACTCATGCAAACTGGCAATATATCCCATTACATTTTTGTCTACTAAGGCCAGACAGTTGTCACCACCAGCTATCACATTGCTTATGTACCCTATCTGAAAGATGAAAAACAGAAAAAAACCAGCAGCTTTAGTGTTTTTCTTTTTATACTCCAATTTAAAAATATAGTAATGCAAAGAAAGCATATTTTGAAGAGCACTAAGTGATAGTAAGCATTAATTACCTTCAGTGACAAACAACCCATTCAATATGGCTTAATACAAGAATGACAAAAGTTGAAGATACATTTATAGCCACTGCTGTTCATTTTCCTGACTCTGACAGAGCCAAAAGACAATAAATAGACCAGCTTTTAAGGTGGCTCATACAACCATTCCATCTTTAAGAGACAGTGGCCTTAAGTTCAGTCACTTTAGAACTACAATATGCTTATATCAACAATGTTATCAAATAGCATCATTACATCATACATTTCCCCTATTAAATACAAAGAGAGAAGAACAAGCCTTTATTATAACTATGACTGTGCTCAGGACAGGTCCTTTCTGGACCTGGAATATGTGAGTTTTATTGATACTGCAATATTACTAATAGTAGTACTTGCTTTCCACAGTTCAAAGAAAAATTCTTCTCCAAGGTCAGCACAAGTGCCAGGGATGCCTTGTGGTTCCTTACTAATTTTGGCTCACCTGCAATGCATTGAGTAATTCAGAGTTTGAGCTCTACTTTTATTTCCTTGATTGCTAAATAGAAAATTCCTTTGAAACACTGAGCCAAAGTGGTTCAACAGACAACCAATTCTCATATGCAAGAGCTTACCAATCTCCTTTGAAGAGAAGGGCTAGCAACTATCTTTCAGAAGGAATACAGGTGTGTGTGTGTCTGCATGCACAGACACAGACCCAGTGTCTAAATCTCTGTCCCTCCTCAAAATACTTCCCAAACTGTTATTCTGCTCAGTTTAGGAAACAGCAGTGATACCCAGAGGAGCTAAGGCAGAGACTTTCTCTACCCTCACAATTTCCTTTTTGTTACCTTAAACTCATGTTGGTCAACTTGGAAGAGGACATACAGTCAGAGTTCACACTCCTATCTCAAGCCAACCTCAAGGCATGTGTAAGATTCGGCTTCATGAAAAAAACCCTGTAGGGCCACCTCCTGTCTCCCATCAACATCAAGTGCATATTTTTGCTCAGATCCCCCTTTGCATTTGTGAAAGGGAGGGGTAGGGAAGGAGATGGTGCAGAACTCACAGGGACCTTTTGCCCAGTCCCAACCAAGAGGCAGAATATTGGAATGGAGTAACAGAATAGAGCAGCCAGTGGCCTCAGGCAGCTGAGAGACAGGAAGTGAAGAGCAATAGCAGTGAAGACTCAACACAAAGCCTGGTGAAACAGCACAGTGCACTCCTTGGAGTGCATTTCTGCAGCATGCACAGATGAAAGGAAATGGATTAAACACACTAGAAACACCTCCTTGTCCCTCAAACAGAAGGGAAGGCTGAGAAACAGGCAGGGGAGAGAACAATAGTAACTTGGCCTCCTCTCTGCCCTCCATCCAGTGTGCTCCTCATTTGACTACTAGGAATCAACCACATGGCTTGACACCCTCGAAGCTCATGGAGGCACCTAAGAGTGCCAGTATGATCTGTACTGACTTAAAGGAAATAACACTCACCTTACTACAAGCTACTAACAAAACTGGACTCTTAGTAGAGCTATTTTCATTCAAATTGCTTTCTGTTGATATCTCCTGACCACAGTAATATAATCCAGGTTGGAAGTCTTTCTCATCAGCTAGGAAGAGAGAATAATCTAGTCCTGCTGCTGTAGTCCAAATACCATCACCGCACACCTGAAATTCAGGAGGAAGGAAGACATTAAAAATCATGACTCAAAGCTTGAGGGAGAGAAAACTACATAACTCTTCTAATCATACACATACATAATATACCTGCCAAGATAAGCTATTGCAATAACTGGCCAATTTTTCAACTTCAGGGTCTCATAACAAACTCCTTACACATACACTGAAAACTCTTTCCAGTGTTCTTTCTAATGGCTGATTTTTTTTGCCTTTCAGTTACAAATCAGTTCTATTTTTAAATGGGCATCAAGTGAGATTGATTAAAGTTGGAACACTATTCTCCCCTCTACATTTAACTGGGAAATCTATATAAACTTGAGACAGTTAATATGCTGTACATTACTTTGCATAAGGCTTAAGCAGGAAAATTGTGCAGTTTTCCATGAGGATTGTGCAGTTTTCCATGAGGATGAGCACCAGAAAACATGGGAAAGGCTGTGGTCTAACCCAAAAATTGTTATCTTGCTATTCACTCAATGTGGTGAAAAGTTCAAAACAAAAAGAAAAACCCACTGCCAAAATACTGCAAAGCTCTGGAAACACAGAAACAAACAACAAATGTGACCATGGTCCAGGCAGGCTAAAAACGCTGGAAACAATTGTTTACAATAAGAATAGAGTTATGAAGGATTTAGAAGTTTCAACACTTCACATCAATATCTGAGAAACCAAACATAAGGTCAGAAAGAAATCTGATAGGAAGATACAACCAGCCACATTCCTCAGTTCTAGAACTTCATTGTGGTAAAAACCCAGCGGAAGACTGTGTAAATGATTTCTTGGGTAGATTTTCACAGGCTCATCTAAAGATCATTTCACAACATAAGCCAAAGAAAATCAAGGGTTCTGTTATTAAATAGCACATGGATCCATGAACAGGTCACTCTCAGAAATTACTCTGCACTCACTTGTACAAGAAGACCCTAATCTGAAAGAAGAAAACCACAGAAAACAAAGTACCTTTGTGAGACGAGGGACGGTTGTTGGGGAGTTCAAGTGACCAAGCTGGCCAGAGATATTACTGCCCCAGGAATACACCTGCAGGAAGCAGTGGTGAACATCAGAATGTACATTTATACATGTGGAAACATACTGAACTGTGATAGAACACCACAACAAGTGTGCAAACACAAGTCAAGGCTATAGGATTAACACACTGAGAAGCACTTCCTGAATTTTCACTGCCTTCCTACATTCTCAGATTATCTTCTCACATTCAGAAACAGAATGCAACAAATCAAGTCACAGCAATCTTTAAACATAATGTTGATGGTACATGCAGAACTTCGGAAGGAACAGAATTTAGATCCCACACTGCTTCCATGCTGCCTCCCACAAACAAGAACAAAAGTTTTAGTTTCTTTTGCTTCTAAAACTAGAAAAGACCAAACATGGCAATTATGTCAGAGATAAACAGTAAATTGTAACAATCACTTGTACCTGGGATTTGGCAGTGAGTGCTAAGGAATGATGGCCACCAGCAGAGAGGTGAATCACTTCCTTACCATCAAGGCTTTTCACACAGAGTGGCTGAAGCCTGTCAAACCCCAGAACCCATAAGGTGAGGGAGGAGGGGTAGAAGATGGAAAAAGAAAAAACATTATCAGAGGTACTGTTAATGCAAAAACACTCAGGGGTTTATTTTCTTCCCCAAAACAAATTAGAAAAACCAAAGACATAAGGGCAAAAGTTGATGACAGACCTGACCTCAATTTGGACAAAGTCAAAATATCACCAAAGCTGTTACTGATTACAAAGGGAAAAGTTGTAATTGATTGATGCTTGGTAATAATGCAGCATAAAACATGGTACTTGGAAAAATTTAGGTCACAACAGTTAAAAGAATAAGAACACAATGCATGGTAGACATTTAAATTTGAGAAGCCGAGACAGTTCAACACTCAAAATTTTCTAGCAATCTAGTGAATAAAAAAAAAAAAACATTTATCAGTAAAATCTCACCTTGGCAGAACATCACCATGTCCTAGCTGACCTTCCTTGCCCTTCCCCCAGCTCCACACCTCTGTTCTTAGAGAGGGCAAAAGAGCATCAGCTTCACCACTGTAGGTTGGAGTCAGAGCCACAGTCCTCATTTTCGCCCGTCCCACCTTCCGTAAAAGCCTTGGGGAAACTGAGCAGAGGCCAAGAATTAGAAAAATTCCTGATCATTTTGGTGAATGTATCATTCAGACTGTGTGTTACACAGTAACAGCACTACTTAATAGCAAGTGATCAAAACTTCTTAAAGCAGTTTTAATTCAAGCCTGAGAACAAAGGTTGACAGGTAAAACAATAGGTTATGGATACAAAGAAGTAACAAAGGTGCTAAAACCAGACAAATGTCAAGTAGTTTTTGCCAGATGCTAAAAGGGATAGCAGACATATGAGAACCATGCAGTTGTAACAAAACAAGTGAACCAAAACAAACTATACATTAAAGTGTTTTGGAAGAAAATGTATCCTTGCAATGAAAGAAGACTTCAACATTTTCTTCAAATCCAAGATCAATATAGAACTAAACCATATACACATTCAGAGCAATTAGCAACACTAAAATCTGTGAGGGAAGAAGGTCATTAATTTCGAAGTTCAGCAGTGGGAACTGGAATACTTAGAGGTCCCTGGCTCAAAACCAGCTCAGTGCAGTGCAGATTACAAACCACACAGATTTTTATCTGCTGCAAAACCAACATGAAAGATACCTCAGCATCTGGCAATATGACTCCTTCAACGTGCTCAGTTTACCTCAATTTAACAAGACAGACCATTTGCAAACCCACTGGTTTTGATTTTCTTTGCACACAGTATCTGCTAGTCTTCACTCTCTCCACTGCTTTCAAGTCCTAAGATATCATTTAGAATTCATACATACCTTTGAGAGATCATTAGATGTGTGTTTAATATATATTTGGGGATTTATTCACTTATAAACCCCCACACTATGATAAGGTTTCCCATGTGTTTTCCCTAACATGCTTGTTTACCTTGTGACAACAAGCCAGGCAGTGAAAGCCTTCGACTCCCTCCTTCAGATTCCTCTTCTCTAATATCTACCAAACTGGAGCTCTTCTTCCCCTGCATGGATTCCTGCCTGACCTGCTCCTCCCGGCTGTCCTTCAGCGCCTCGGGCCCCGGGGATCTGCTGCCCGGCTGGGAGCCCGGCTCACTCGAGGATGTGCCGTACAAGTTCATGACTTTCTTCAGCGACAGGGCTCCAGCCTCGTAGGTGGCAGCCACTCTCACCCCAACTGCTGAGGCACACGAGGCCACCAGGCTGTTCAGGGTGGATGTGCTGCTTCCTGCAGGGCCAGGGATACAAGCACTGAGCTGCTCCTCTTGAGATGGCTGAAACCAGAGGGAAATTGGAAACTGTCAGAGCAGACAGCACACAACAGAAGGATGATGACACACATTGACTATTCAAACCATGGGTTGGACTGAACACCACATAATGTTTATTATAAACTGTATGTACTGTAAATTCTAGATGTATTTTAACTGCATATCATATAAATTATCTATGCTATTATTATAAATTATCTGTTATTTATTATTTTATGCTTAGGTGTACATCTATTGCTCAGAATAATTTTTATAAAGGTAGCATCAAATACCATTTCTAAACAGATTGGGCTTTGTCTGTTGCACCTGTCTTGTAGCTTATCCATAAGAGACTGTAAGTCTGGGGTTTTTAAACACCAACAAAAAAAGGATCTTTGCAAACAAATATAAAAAGGGATATAGTTTTTCAGCTTATTACCAACTTCTTTGCCACCAATGAGAGTGCATCAGTGAGCATGCTCTATTTTCAGAGAGACAAGTTCTCCCTTCAATATGATAAAAGGTAAACAGCAATTCATGGATTCATTTTGCAAAGCCTATCTTAAAACCAGTCTGGGCTGTCCCCTTACACCACTGTTGTGTCCATATAAAGCTTGGTCAATAATCTTGAAGTCACACCAGGGACAAACTGACTGAAGGCAATTATTAGCCCCAGCACACCACTACCTGTAATAGCAATCAGCTGACCCACCAAATAAGAAACAATGCCCAAAATTATCTCTGACAAATACTTTGAATACTAAAACAAGGACAGCAAAGTCTAATTTGCCCTTCTAATAGACTGCGGGAAATGGTATTATTTTAAGTATTATAATCATTACAAGTATTACAGCTCATTTTATTAAAAATAAAAACAATCTTTCACTTCCTTAAGCTTCTTTAAAGTTTAGGTTAAAGGGCTGGGATTGGTTCTATTTACTTTATCCTACTTCTAAAAGGCATACCTAGCAATACAGGAAAGAAAACTTTATTTGTATAGGAAAGCAAAGAAAAATGAAGGATTTTACTAATGCTGAAACACTGCATTAGACCTCATCTCTGCTCTTCACATGTATGTCAATTGCAGAAGATTCAGTTGCAGTGAATCAGTTGCAGTCTTGATTCCCGATTCCTGAAATTGTACAAGGAAAACAGTGCTCTGGAACTATGCCAGGAACAAGGAATTGAGAAAGGGAGCATGAAACTATGTGTTTCAGTCATTTCCCAATGCTGGTATTCTTTCAAGAGTCTGAGGAGCCCACAGAATGCTACACTGTATTCATAATTGCAAAAAGCAAAACAAAGAGCAAATGTATTCACACAACATTAATTTCTCTGAAGTAGGTTTTCCTCAGAGTAAGAAAGCATAATTTGCTGAACTACCGAGTTACTGGACAGATTTTAAAACTATGGGGGTTTTGTTGCCATCAGAGGCAGTAACAAAAATTAACTAGTTTTTAGGTATTGTGAAATTTATTTCCAAGAACCACTGTGGAGAATGTCTTAATGAAACTATTAAAAAATAAACAACTTTATGTCTGCACAACATTTTAAAATGACAAAAGAAATTTCAGAATTCCACTGTCAGTTTTGCAAACTGGGCCATAGAGCAGCAGGGCTCCTCACAGGCCAGTAGTTAGGTAAGGACTGCCAGACTGCACTGCAAGATTCTGGATTAGTTTTCTGTCTAGTAACTTAAACCAGAAAACAGCATTTTGTCATCTCTTGAACAAACACAAACAGCCCTTGAACAATCATGTAAAGCATTTTCTGATGCTTACTAAGAGATGAGTACTTGACTGTTCTGTTTGTTTGATGCTACAGCATCAAAACAGTGTTGTTGAATAATTTTCCACACCACACAGAGTAGTACTTACACATCTCCCATCCCTATTTATGAGTTTATGCCACTCCTGCATAATTAGCACTAGAAACCTTTTGGTCAGTTTTTTGGTCCGCAATTTTCAACTGCTTGAGAAATTAGATGGATTTGTGAGGGATTTGTTCCAGGTACAGAAATTAAAGCTTTACTTTAAAGATAAATCAGATGAGTACCAATAAGATTCACAGATTCTTACTGCCTCACACAAATGGAAACACATACATCAGGAAATGGAGCATGGAAATTGGCTCACGTGGCTCTGGTACTGCAGACCACGATGAGGAGAGACTAAAGCACTGTCAAGGCTGCCCACAATGAAGGCTCACAACTGACCAATAATGGAAGACAAAAAAAAAAATCATTCACTTAAAAGTTGAGACCCGTCAGTGAAAAAAACACTTGGAAACCATAAAAACACCATAGCTATATTAAAGTAAGTTTTTCATTTGTAAGAAGAGCAATGTTGTCACATATGCAAGAGAAGTTATAGCAAATTATGAGTTAGTGATTAGGAACCAACCTGTTCAGGCTCTGTACAGATGTTTTTATTCAGGCTCTCACTTAATGAGTTATCTGACAAACCAATTAAGTACTCTTTCACTTCTTTTCTGTCCGAGAACAGAGTATTTCCCGAACTAGAAATTGCACTATCTTCCCGTCCATTGCTGCTGGAAAGGCCACTTGGTCCATCAGATTCTAAACCAAGAAGCCTGTGCTGTTCCACAAGTGGTTTCTGACAGTCTTCACTCTGGCCAGCTGTCACACTTTTGCCCTCGGGGGTGTCTGATGATGGACAGAAAACATGGTTTTCTGGCTGGTTATCAGCCAGTGCCACACCCAGTGGGCAGCAGTGACTATCTGAAATGATTACGTGATCTTCCTTGTCTGTCATGGTAATGAGAGGCTGACTGCAGTGATTGCATCTCTCTGGGATAGGCTTCATTTCCTGCACAGGGAGACATTGTACCAGAGCCAGGCTGTGGTAGGCTCCACAAGCAATCTGGAGCACAACACGTCCTGCCAGGTGCTCTACCTTCTGCGGCTTTGTCACTGGGAAAGTCGTCGTTATGAGGCCGAGCTGGCAGCCGCTCCCCCAGGCCCATATCTCCCTGCTCAGCGATAGTGCCAGCGTGTGCTCCTCTCCACATGCCAGCTGCAAAATCCGTACTGATAACAGGGGGCTGGTTTCAGAATCACAGATACTGACGAGCTGGGGCTCTGGCACACAGGGCTGGTTGGCAACGGCGCACTGGCCAGCAGAATTATCCCCCCACATGTACACCACGCCGCTCTCCGTCACCGCTCCATTGTGGAAGCTGCCGGCTGCCACTGTAATAATACGATGGCCAAGCAAAGTATTTTCTAAGATAGGACTGTTAACACATTCCTCAGGGCCTGATCTCCAGGGCAGCTTTCCAAAACTGTAGACCTCTCCACCTGGGAGGGCAGCAAAAAGAAAAACAAATCCTAGTATAAGTGTCAAACCAATTGTTAAACCAATGCAAAAATATGAAGACTGCTTCAGACAAAGAGATACAAATTCCTAGCTTACCCCAGGCTCAGTAAAACTACTGATGCTATTGATGTAAAAAGGCTACTGGCTGCTCTCTACAATTGCTGCTGTTGAATTCTACACCTCACATTAACGTGACCCTGTGCATGCATGTACTGTTAAAATAAATAATGCTTTTCTGCTAAAAGTTCTATTATATTCAAGTCAAGTAAGTTAAGTGTATTCATTGGTACTTTCTAATTTAAGAACACACTAAGGACATACAAATGTATATGAAGAGCACAATGTACAGTCCTCATCTTTCCAAATACAGATCTAGTACCACTCCTAAAAGAAGAAACCTTGACAGTAATTGAAGACTGTTATTGCCCCAGATCATTCCAATTAAGGTGTTCATTACCTTCTGTTAGAAGTAACCCGTGATGGATTCCAAGGGCTGCCTGTAACACTGTCTTTCCACTGAGGCCTGGAAGCCTTTCTGGAGTTACAGAGCAGGAACCAGCCTTCCAAACATAGACCAGGCCTCTCTCTTTGGCTCCTTCTGCCTCTTCTGAGCTACAAAGATTGGATGAAATTGGAACACAATCAGGATGAAGTTTTCCACAGTTCAGTAACACCTATGTAGGAAAGGCTTAGTAGTTCAGACATTAGTTTTACTTTCAAGCCAACGTATTTAAATTACTATTATCAAATTGTAAAGTACATCCTATTTAAATAAAGAAGCAAGTGTCTTCTGTTTGAAACCATAAGCTTTTTTCTCATTTGTACTTTACCATGTACCAATTGCTCCCATTAATAGTGTGTTTAAAACATTACACCTGTAAGAGCTCATCATTTATACACTTGCATTTCTACCTCTAGGGATAGATGAGGTTTTGATTATTTGGTTTTTCTTTCCTTTTTTGCAAATTCCTAATGAGCGTCTCATATTCCAAGGAGCTAGTCACTCAAATCAACTGAACCATGAAAAAAAATTCCTAAAATAGTGTGCAAGTATCAGGGCTTGCAGGAGTGACTGGAAGTATCCAAAACTGGTTTAACACTTCAACGCACTGTGGTTTGAATGCTCCATCAGCAACTTCTCCAACTCAGCACAAAGAAATTCCTAGGAATTTTGACAAGCCCACAGTTTTAACAATTTGCAGAATGCCTTGATTTAAATAAAACAAGTTACATTAAGCATCAATTCAGACTGCCTTAAAATAAGACTGGACTTAAATTAAGAGTCATGCCAAAATTTCCTTAGAACTTTATATAGACTAGACTATTATCTGCTCAGAAAGAAAAAAATAGGTTTAGCTCCTAATTTGACAACAGCCAAGTCACTCACTCCCTGCATAAATCAGTTCTTGCAGCTTGACATGAACTTGTGAAATTAAGTATTTTAAGACAGCAAGAAAAGCTTTGATAGAATTACAGTCTTTATCTAGAAGAAAAGGCACAAGAAATGAAATGTACTCCAAACCTGTACCAACCCCCCAAAAACCTATTCTGATACACCACACTGTAGGCAAACTCATACAAGCAGCCCTATTCCTGCAGACTATGGATTTGATAAACTATGTATTTTGTTTTGTTAACTGTGATGCACAGGATGAACATCTTTATACAATCTGCCTCTGAGACATTTCAGTTTGTAGCCTGTGGCTATGGCTCCAGAAATTACAATGATCAGCTTAAAGAAACTGCTGTTGTAACAACTTGAGTGTTCCAGCCACAACTGAAGCTAAAGCTAAGTTAGTAATCTTCCCCTTAGTGTAAGTTTTCAAACAAATTACATAAAGAGTATGTTGATATCACTTAATTTTCCAGGATGATCATGAGCTGGCTTATTTCAGGGTGCCTCTGTGGTTACACCTAGCTGCTCATTCTCACCTTCTTTCCTGTGAGTCCATCTGTCAGTGGCAGCACTCCATCACCACCAAATTGTCCCTCTTTCAAAAGGAACAATATAATTTTCACAAACTGAAAAACATAAAAACTAGCTATTAATCGCAATTAACATAAAACAATAACAATTACAAAACCCAAAACCCCCCAAAGGTTTAGCTCCTGCATTCAATAAATAAACACTTCCCCACTGCTAGGATGGTTCAAGTATTTATATTTAATTCACTCACACTGAGTTGGCAGACAGAAGCAAAACAGCCAGACTTGTCCTAACTACTCAGCTCACAATGGGTCTATTGTAAAGAGAGAATGAACAAAACCTCGTTCAAAGGCAGAAATTTACATCAATCTCTCTATACAATTCTCATTGTACCACTCAAGAAACACCAAATTGGTTCATTTTCAGTCATAAGACAGAATTCAATACCCAGCTGAATTTAAGGTGAACAGATTTGCATGAGTAGAAAATGATCAGAAGCTGAATTTGTAACTTCATTCCTGAACTAAAGCACACATCACCATTAGAAGGTGCAATTCTGCCTGAGCAGAAATGCAGAAAGCAGAGTTCAAAACACTTCTTCATGCACACTGGTAGCAGAGTGCCTATGGAGATAAAAGACAGCCCCAGAAGGCAAGGGGAAAATGTGGCTGCTCTTGCTACAATTTCATCCTCTCAGGTTTTGAGTTTTGCAAGTTCACTCCCACACCTTCCCACCCTCATGAAGACACACTTTGATTTGGAATAAAACAAAGCTACAGTTAATCTTTGTTTCTTATGATCTATTTGGCTTTTTTTAGTACTAAAAGAACTGTGATTTCTCTTGATCTACTGCCTTACTGTATGAAGTATTACAAGTTTTAGTTACATTAATGCACTTATATAATCACTTACTCAAAGTTTAACATATAAATGCTTTAGAGTTGTTGCTTTATTATAGTTGTTGTCTGATTTCCACTGTAACAAAATCAGAAAACAAATAAATCAGTATAAATCTTAAGACCCAGAATAAGTAGTCTGAATCTTTTGCATATAGCAAACAGAAATAAATATGGCCAGTCATGAATACAAGAGACAAAATATATTCAGACCTGTAACTCTCATACAGAAGTTTCAATGCACACTTGGAAACAGTAATCATCAAGTTGATAAATAATTAAAATAACTAATAAAACCTCCAACACTTTCACTGGAGTGCTCTGAATAATGTATTACCAAAGAGACCTTCACAAATAGAAACAACACAGCATACAAACAATTCCAATCTTTCAGATACAGGACCCTAAAAAGAGTGATTTTGGCTTCAGAGTTGGCAAGAAACAGGCCATAAAAAGGTAAAGACTTGATAACATGGAATTGTGGTAAGACATGTGTACCCTGCTCTAAAATAACCCAAAAAACAGAGCATACTTTCTAGGAACACAATGACACACTTGTCACCAGAAAGATACTGCATTCAAGACAGCCTATCCTTCCTCAACTACAAAAGAAAAAAAACCACTTACAATCTTAGAACTTAACTTTTAGAATATTAACAAAGAAAGTCTCAAGAATATAAGAGAACGGTCATGCAATGCTTCAGTAGCAGAAGTGTTGATGAAACATCAAAGGAAAATTGAAGCATGTTTTTGGAATCATAACTTCCTAATGTGTTCTTGCTCAGAGCAAGTAGATTTAAGGTTTTCTTTAGCCTACTCAAAACCACCTAACCCTACAATTACTTTTCTTGAAAATGCTGGCACCTCTCCTTTGTGAAGGACTCCAGCTTCAAATAAAAAGACTCAGTAGATCACAGAATCAAAGAGATGAACACTGATAGAGTAATTGAAGTATCAACACATACACCATTTACATTGCATATAGTTGAGTTAAAGAACTGAGGCTTAAAATTCTTGATTTCTAGAATTTATTGATATTTTTAAGGACTCTAAGCATGTTTTTCATTTTCATGAGGCTCAACTGCAAAAAAAAAAAATATTGTAATTGTCATAAAACCTTCTGATTGTAACAAAGCAGAGTTAGAGACAAGCATTTGATTAGCTGTTTTGCAAGCTCTCCCTTCAAGGCCAAACTGAAAAACTATTTACATAATTATTAAGTAAGAAAGCTGCAACAGTGGTGAACTAGAAACTAAGAGCATGACATGATGGCAGTGATAGATTTTCTTTTCTTTATAGAAGCTCATACTTAGCGTTTCACTACCAAGCATTTATGCATATAAGGGAAATCGAGAGTCAAACTGTTTTCTTTCCACACATGAGACATCTTTAAGACATTTGGAAATAATTTTCAAGTTCAAGTTTTCATTCACTCCTAGGACAGCATAACATTATTCCCATTTCACAGCTAATGCAAAATACAAGTTGCATTGTCACAGTACAAACTAAGTAAAATCATTGTAACAAACTGTTTCTTCCTCCCAACAGAAACACTTAATTTTCCTTGCCTATTCTCACATTACATCTACACTATTTCCTTTCCACTAGGACTACCTGAATTGTTATTAGATTTAGCATTCCTGGAGCTGCACATCCAGGCACAAAACAATACTCCTGCAAGGAAGTTCAGTTTGATAGCAGCACCTCCACTGCTCTGCCCATATTTTTTACCATCTACATTCTCCTTTCAATGCTGCAAAGAGTGCCAATTATGAAATGGGTTTGTGCTACTGACAGATGGTCACTGGCATGACACTGATGTCATACTCTCCACTTACAAACTTAAAGGCTAATTCTGCAGAAATCAAATGCTACCACACCGTAAGGAGTCCATGGTTGGGAATGACGTGGAGCAAACACTACTCTCATCAGCACAGACTGTGCTCTCCTCTGACCATTTTCAGTGAGCACCACAGGTATGAAGGTAACCTTACAGCAACACCTGCTATGCCCCTGACTCTGAGAAACACTAGAACTCCCATGAGCCTCATGTGCTTATTTACTTGCTATGTCAATAAACACTGCAAATATTTCTACAGCTTTCATACGTGTTTACTTATGCATTTCCAAAATTTGTTGCATCACATCTAGCAATAACTTGCAGGACCAAGACTGCCTATTTGTTGTACAGAATTACCTACTCAGGTTCTGAAGAGGTGATCTCCAAGCTTCCTCATTCAAAACAGAGCTGTCAAAATCATTTACTGTTGGTAACCATGGCTTACATACAATGTATGACTAGTTAAAGAAGCCCTTACGTTTTGGTCAGCACTAACCACTGTTTTTAGCATTGTGTGATTAAGACCTACTCAGAACAAAAGAAAACAATTGGCTACTGAAAAGCTTTTAATGCCGATTTCAGCGAATGCAGGATGGCATCAAAATACAGCAGTAAAGAAGTGAGAAAAAAAAACAATCAACAACAACACAGCTGAAAATTATCTTCTACAGCATGCAACTAGAAATTTAAAATTTACCACACTCGTAACAGACTCAAAAAATTCTGAACGTCCTTCTACCTCTTTTTCTTTTGAAATTACACCTCAATTTAGCACATTCTCATGTGCTTCCCTTTCTAAAGACAATTCACTCTGCAGAATCTGAAAGTGGTAAGTACAGCTAGTTTACATAAACTGCTGCCCTACAACACCAGTGATTAACTACAGATCATCCACGACCACTCGGATGTTCCCCGGCGCCTCACCAAAACATCTTCGCTCTGGAAGAGGAGGTCTGTGACAGTGACAGCACAATGTCACCTGCACAGGACACCGCAGCCACAGCAGTACATCACTCAGCACGCTCCAAAAGCTGAACTGCATTCAGCCCTCAGCAAGCAAGCACGCAAAGGCGCAGGGCATTTAAACGCGAGTGGAAGGAGATGAAAGGCATGTCAGTCCCAGTGCAGGGGTCTCTTTCCACCAAGAGGGAAGAGACCTTACAAACCCCACAGAAATACATCCCGGTATCTCAGCTGTACCAGCCCATCACAGCGCGGTCAGCGTTGGACACCCGAGGCCCGTCAGAGCCGCTCTTCAGCCTCTCCCCAGTTCCCCGGGCACAGCCGGGGTGGCGCAGGGCCTGCCCGCCGTCCCGGTGCCTCAGGTGCCCGGGCACAGCCGGGGTGGCGCAGGGCCTGCCCGCCGTGCCCGGTGCCGCCCGGCGCTCCGGTCCCGCAGCGCGGGTGCGGGAGGGGCGGGCACGCGCGGCCGCCCTCAGGCGCGGCTCCCCCTCCCCGCGCGCAGCCCCGCGCGCAGCCCCGCACCTGTTGCCGCCGCGCCGCCTGCAGCCGCGCGCTGCCCGCGGCCCCTCGCGCCGCCCGGCTGACTCACGCGGGGGCGCGGAACGCGCAGGGGGCGGGGCCAGAGCCGCGCGAGCGCCGACGGGTCCCTGCCCGGGACAAAACAGGAAGGGACAGGAGCGAGTCGTGGGCGCGCGTCGGGAAATTCGAGACGCAAGGAAAGAGCGCGGGGCCGGCCCATGCGGGATCAGGGACAGCGACAGCGCCCTGCCGGCCCTTCCTGCGCCGCAAACACGACCGGCAGCTGCTGCTGGAACGGGGAACGGGCCTGCACAGCTCCCGCAGGGCCCGGTGTACCGCTGCCCTCAGGACCAGCCCGGTCTGAATGGATGCGGTGCCACCGCTGCGGATGCGTGCACGAATAGCGCACACGCGTCTATGTGTGCCCTTCTACAGGCACAGATTCCACAGAATACACTTATAATATGTACACATAAATACACCAGTATGCGTGTATACACCATATGCACGTGCACCCATGTGTGTAGATACATACACTGTCTGTATCTGTATCTAAATCTATCCCTTTACGGGTATATACAAGCGTTTCTATTTGAACAAGTATTGTAAAACGTACTATTAATATTATGCCACCTCTTAGTGGAGCACTTTTTATGTTGCCTGAAACTTTCATCTAAAAAACATGGTTTCAAAGACAGCTATAGGCTTCCCTTTATAAATTCTTATATTTTCTAAGGATAGCTATTAAACATTTCTTTAGAGTGTTTCCTCCACTATCCAGAATGATTACTCCTTATTTTTTTCAATAACAACAATCACCAACTGAAAAGATGGTTTCTTCATTTATCAGCTCTGGCTACCTGGCAAAAGTTGGATTAATTCTCTTTGTGACAGTGTTTCCCTTCTACTCCCTGACAACAAGTACACAAGATTAAAATTTATAATCTTCATATGAATTTACATTGCGAATTTACATATAGATGTACATTTTATATTGTCCACTTCTTGTGCATTTATCTTTCAGTTCTTTTAAAATACAAGTATTATTTGGTCGTAACACTAAATACTGTTTCCCAGAATAAAAGACTACATAACCAGTTTGTTGCTGAGTGTGTTGCATCTAGACAACCTTTCTCATGGCTGGACAGCATTTCTATATTACTGCTGTTTCCTGGTGGTTCAAAGTATACTTGGAAAATAAAGGGAAGACCAAAGTCCATAATGATAGCTGGTTAGCAAATTATGGCTAATGGGGGTGCAAAAGAAAGTCATGTGGAGGAAATTGAGCCTTCCAGGTGTGTTAGCTCCTTCTTGCCATGCAAAGGCTGGGTAGTTTGGTTGCACCAAGACACAGAAACTGCTCCTCCCTTCCCAAGACATTTTTGTTTTAAAGAAAGGATTTTGCTCAGGGAAAGTGTTCTTGGGCATCAAAACAGTGAAACAAATAAAGATTTCATGTGATGCATTCAAATGAGACCTGAAGGACCTAATGGGTCAGCATAAAAATACCCCAGGACAATGTCTGTCCCCTGAGCCCTTCTCGTTTTCTGTGTGTGGGTGGGGTGTTACTCCTAGGAAGCTGCACACCTGAAAGAAGGGGTCTTTTTGTCTGTCCACATCCAGGGTAAATCCACAGTGTGTTCCCTGCTCTTCAGTGGGCAGGATTAATCAGATTGCTTTGTTTATTCTGACATATGGACAAGAGTGTTCTCTGTCAGCTACCACTCATCGCATCCCTTAGACACGAAATCCAGCAGGGACACACAGGTCCCTTGCTGATGTAAATGCCAAAGCAAGGACAGTCAGTGTGCAGCTCTTGCAGAAAGCACAGCTCAGCCAAGTGCTCAGAAGCTCACCTCAGAGCCCAGGGGCTGAAGGCTGAAGCCTAGAGCTGCTGCAGGCAGGGAGGGAAGTCAAAGCCTGTTCTTGTGTGAAACCCATCCCTTCATTATCCAGCTTACTACACTGAGAGTTGCTTAGCTGAAAGAAATGTGTACAAGCAGAAAGTTTGGATTTATTTATTCGTTCTCCATCTTAAGGTATGAAAAAAGTTGACTATTTTTGGAGGGCATACACCAAAGCAATAGAGCTACTCCAGGGGTGCATTTGGACTTTCAAAGAAAAATCTGCAGAAATCACAAGACTGTTTGAGGCAGAGATCTCATGTGAGTCATATGAGCTGTTGTTACAGACACAGAGGGACGGGGAGGAGCACGGAGAAAAAGAGATGCAGTTTCATTTAAATGGGACCACATGGGAGACATGCTGTGTGTAAGCGCTGTCAGACCAGGATGCAGCAGCTGCTGTTCAGAGAGAAGGGATTCCCAACAAATCCAAGGCCTTCAGCACATGGAAGCAGTGACTACAGCAGAGGTATTTAATATATATATTGTGATGCTTCTGCATTGAGATAGGCTAAGCCTGGGTGCTTCTTCCACTTGTGGGAGTGCAAAGCTGTCACATTTGCTTCTAACCAGACAGCATCAAACTTTGCAGCTTCAGGCTTGTGAAGCTGCTGAAAGAGGAACCTTAGATGACAATAAATGCCTTTGATGTGATGAACGGGGAGAGAAGATTGCACTCTAGTGAGTTCTATGCCGATGAGAGATTGTGGAACAGGGAGGCAGCCAACAACCTACAGTTCTGGAGGAGGCAGCATACCACAGATTGCAAATCCTGTCTTGTCCAATTATAATCCTTTCAATACAGCTGCTTGGGAGGAGCTTGAAGCCTGCTTGCCATTCATTGCTACTTTTTTATAGTTGTGTAGTGTACAGCACTGTTCTGCTGTATGGGCCAAATTAACAGGCTATGTAAATTATACAGTGGTGAGAAAGAAGGTCAGGGATTAAGGGTGAGAAGAATACATAAATGTAAACTTCCTGAAATTCCACTTCTGCATTTGGTTTTTGGTCCCTGCCCTAACAGGTTATTTAGAGAAGAATAATTCAAGGGTAAGGGGGAATAACATGCATTTAGAAGGATGTTGGCAGAAATACCCTCTGCTTAAGTTAAGGCAGCTTTATTTTTGTGTGTTCTGCATGAGCACTACCATTTACCAACACAGGAACACACAGACAGTTGCTCCCCTTATAGGCAGTACTGGAGCTCTATGACTGGAAGAGAGAGAGATGAAAATTATGTGCATTGCTCAAAGCCACTGCAGTCAAGGAGAAAGAAAAGAAACTCATCAGTAGAATGGTAGTTTGCCAGTGACAGTTTGTCCCCTTTTCCTCTGCCAGCTGTTAGATGTAACCAGAGCATCCCTTTCTCTGCCATCTGCAGCCCCTGCAGCTCCACACCCTCCAGAGCTGGAGGTACAGGACACAGGTCCTTGGAGTTACACTGATTCTTTCCAGGAGTAGGATGCTGCTGAGGTGCAGCATCCATAGAATCAGACAGGAGATATTTTATCCTATGGTTATTCCAGCCATGCACTAGTAGTTAATTACTGAATGACCTGCTAGTAGCTTTTTGTTCTACCCAACAATCTGAAACACATGCCAATTTCTTCATGAAGCAGAGACAAGGCATCCCGTTTGGAGCTGCCACATCCTATGTACATCTAGAGAAGCTGTGTGAAGGGTCCTGTGCAACTGTGTACAAGGGGATCAGCAGGTGAGCAATATTGCCTTCCCAGTGCTTGCTGAAAACACCTCCTTGTGGGAGATAATGGCTAATCAAAAGTCCAGCTTTGCTTTAAGCAGGATATTTGCAAAGCCCCATCCCAATTTTTCAGGGAACTCCTCCATGCAGCCATGGAGGCACCACAAAGACTCTTTGATCCACAGCAGTGTGCCAGGAGATTGTCTGGCTGAACCAGGGAGAGA
Organism: Erithacus rubecula; assembly: GCF_903797595.1. Classification (NCBI taxonomy): domain Eukaryota; kingdom Metazoa; phylum Chordata; class Aves; order Passeriformes; family Muscicapidae; genus Erithacus; species Erithacus rubecula. The sequence continues at coordinate 11,361,803 of NC_136659.1, forward strand.
GCAAAGGTTTTCCTTGAGGTGAGGAATCTCTGCACTTGTGGAAAATTGGGCATGATGTCAAGCTGCCATCACACAGGGGCAGGGAAGCTGTGAGAAGGTGGAGTGGGGCCACTGCTCAAAGCCATGTTCTAACAATGCCTGGACAGCAGCACAGTGCTTCTCTAGCCAGGTGGGCTGGCTCCCAGCTCACTGCTAATGAACACAAGATGGAGTAGGTTTGTAATTCCCTTCTGAGCTTGAGTGGGTCAGCAAGCCCTTGACATTTTGCTTGGGTTTTTGCTTGGGAGACTGTTGATGTTATTGTGCCAAGCACTGAGAAGCTTCATGTGACCTTCTACTGTGACCTGACAGGATCAACAGCCAGTTGGTGGCACTGAAAGTGATCAGGCTGGAGGCAGAGGAGGGAGTGCCCTTTACAGCCATTCGAGAAGGTAAGACATAGAGGAACATCACTCTGGAAGAGCATTTGTTTTAACCTGGAAAAGCTCCATGATGTCTCCATCAGTCATTTCTTGCTTATTGATGGCCGTCCTTCTGCCAGAATTCTCAGTTTCCTTACCCTCTCATGGAGGATGTCTTCACTCTGGGCTGCATAGGTGTGCAGAGGAGCAATCTCTGGTGTATGCACTTGTGACAGATCCATCCATGCCTGTGATAATGAAAGTGACACCTGCAGACAAAATATGTTCTTTCTAGCAGTGTCAGGGGCCTCTTTCACCTTTAGCTTTCTGTTTTCCTTCACGGCTGCTTTCTCACTTTCTCTAGAAACTACACAGCTTTTGCCCCTGCTGCATTGGGTAGTTGTGGGTTTGTTACTACAACCATGGCACTTTCCTAGCTGATACCTGGAGCATCACAGATGCCAGCCTAAAGACAGATACTGTCAATAAAACTAGTGTTAAATAACATCTGTCATTTCAGTCCAGTGAGAAATTCTTCTTATCAGTCAACTTTGTAGAGCACTGGGCAAAATGTCTGCAGATTTATCAATTTCTTGGAGAAAGAAATGCTTTTGTGCAAGTGCTTGATTTTGGCTGAAAGTATTTATATTTCCCTACAGACTAAGTTGAAACTGAGGCTTCTATTTTCATCTGCTGAATCCCAAGAAGATCATGATCTGTTTTCTTCCATAAACAGAAATATGCAATGTTGTGCCAGTCTGTTTTATGGTATTAGTGAAAGCTATCGATATAAGATGAAACACATAGGGTTTTTTTTAGTTCTTACTGCAGTTGTGAAACCAGGGTTAATCTTGTCACAAGGATGAAGAGTCAGAGACCAGATGTGCCAGCTTCCACAGAGCAGCACTAACACTAGGCCTCTCATAGCAGGCAACTCAGGATAAAGAGAGGTCACTGAATCCACTCCAGGTTTATAACTGTAATTAAGACAAGAAAGTTTACTAAGTCCTTAGTCCAATTCTGTGTGAAATCAGAGACACACCTAAATATGCCTATTTAAAAACTGGCTTGTGTTACAGTTTCTTACACACTCATTTGCTGTGGTGCTTTTGCTCTGCTTTTACACTTGTAGCCCACCAGTAAAATAAGCCTTAAAAGCTTTATCTGCATTGAACTAATGATGAGCTAAAGATCAGCACCCCTTTAACATGCTCTGCTGGACAGGCTGGGAGTCTTAACTTCATTCATTATGGGAGAAAACAAGGGTGATCCTATGATGGGTCTGCTTTAAGCAGGTCTTTTGTGTACTGCTGAGCTTTGCAGCATCTGACACCTCAAATTTACAATGTAAGTCAGTAGCAAAAACAAAGCACAAGATTTATGAGGGCGGCGCATTCTGTGCTGCCCCGGAGGAATGCACTCCCTGACAAAGAGACACTTCACCCCAGGAAGCCCTGCAGAGACAAAATGCCTTTAAAGCTCCCTTCTGGCAGCAGCACCTGACACCCCAGCAGGGGGTTGTAGAAGCAGCAAAGTGAGGAGCAGTTCCCAGAAGCCTGATGGAGGCACAGGCTCGGAATCCTCCATTTCACTGTGGACCCACTGTGCTGCCCCTCTGGAGCAATAGCTCCTCTCATATGGGAATTTTGAGGTATCACAGTCAGGTTATCCTGTTCTGTAGCAGATGGGCTCTAGCCAGAGTATCTTTACTGGGTTGATATGCAGTTAAGTGCAGTGTGGAGCAAGTTTAAGGTCCATACTGCAGTGCACACTGGTGATAGCTGGATGGACTAGTATCAATAGCAGAGGCAGTTTAGCTGCAGCCACACCAAGCTCTGTGCAGGAACTACTCTGCAGTCTGCTCTTTCCAGTATTTGTGCTGAATGAGGCATCCCTTACTGCTCAGTAGGCTCAGAACTGACACAGGCTTGGGTCACAGCTGTGTCACACAGTGTAACTCTGGCAGCAGGGCTTTAGAGCCAGGTGAAATTGTTACGGTCGCAAGGGCAAAGTGCTAATCCAGTATAAATTTGCTTTACCAGCATGAAACTCTTCAAATTCCTTTTTCAGATTGTTTGAAAAACAAAAAAAGCAGCTTTTGATTGTGACTAAAACTCTGCCTCCCACAGCTGGCCCATGCTCTGTATTGTGTGCTTCAGCTAATTCAGCTGAAACAAGATTGTACACCCATGCCTTATTTGAATGAAATTTGTAGCACTGTGTGGTCTGACAGTAAACTAATTTGGTTTTAATCAGCAGCAAAAAGTAGGTCTGAAACAGCTCTGAGGCTGTTTTGCTACGCCAAAAGCAGAACTAAAATCCCAAGTGAGGGACATCTGCTTTTTGGGGGCTTTAGGGCTTTTCTCTGTGTAGTTTGTGAACAGCTGGGTCAGATTTTTCAGTTGTGCCAGTGACCTACAGGCAAAATAATCCCAGCTTCACCTCTTCCCCACATTCCTCCTGTGTACAGACTTACTGCTGTATTGTCTTACACCTAAGGTAGCAAATAATTAAGCTGTGCACTCTCTTCCCCCATGAAGAGTTTCTGCTGAGAAGCTCCTTTCCTGAGTGTGCTGGCTGGAGCCTGCTCTAACATAGCAAACCCAATACCAAAAGGCTCAGAAGGCTGCAGCTCTTGTCTTAGTATCAGTCAGTGCTCTGTGGTCTCTATGGGGCCAGAGACTCTTCCACATGCTGACCCCTGCATCACCCCACCCTGGATGTGCCAAGGCTTGGCAAAGGCATGTCAGGACCTGAGGACCAGGGACACACAGCTGCAATGATGCTTCTGGATAGTTAGGCTGAAAGAAAAGCTTGCACAAGTTTTATAAATACAAACAAGTTACTATTCACTCAGTAACTTCATCATCTCTGTTCTTAGAGATTTTAACCAGAGACAGTAACCAATATGCACGAAATATGAATGCAACTTGGAATTTACCTTAGAACTACAGTGATTTCTTTTTGCAGATTTTTGCTCTGTTGTTGTGAAGCTGGAAACTGGTAGAAACCCAGCTTTTCCAGAAGTCTCTTGTACAGGCCCTACTGAGGGCACACACCAGGAGGTGGATGGGAGAGGAATGGGAAGCTCAGTGACAGGCTAGAAGCTGCTGCCTTCCAGCTCTGGGAGCTCCCATGTCCTGCCTCAGCATTTACCTGGAAGAAATGATTTCTCCTCAGCTTATAAACTGACACCTGGGAACTGTGAACTGCTATTTCAGACAGAGGCAAGATCCCACCTCTGAGAGATTGATGGGCTCCTGCCAAGCCTGGGGCACTGATACTTGCTTCTCTGCAGAGCTGATCCATCCTCCTTCAGGCTCAGGAGCTGCCACTTCTCACAGAACTGCCAAGTTTGGACTGTAACTACCCAGATTTTTATTTTCACTGCCTTGTTTTGTGCACGTTCTCCTTCCTCTTCCAGCAGCAGTAACGTTGATCTGCCTTTTGTGTTTTCCCAGCTTCTATTCTCAAGTGTTTGAAACATGCCAACATTGTAGTGCTTCATGACATTATCCAGACCAAGGAGACACTAACATTTGTCTTAGAGTACATGGTGAGTTGATGTTTTTCTAGCTTCCTGTGGAGCGAGTACTGGGAAGTACTGGGAAGTGGCTGCAGAATGAATTTACTGCACTATGAGACATCTGCAAAGAAACAAGTTGTAATGCTTTAGTGCAATGATTGATTTTCCTTCTTGATCTCCTGCTTTCCAGCCACACAGTCTTACTCTTTTCTTTCTGTATATGCGACAGCTGTATGCAAAAATAATTCTATGTCTTGTGTCCACTGGGGTGGCAGACATTATTTAGCTCCATTTCTGCCTTGCCAACACAATAAAAGTACTGTTTTTGAGCCACAGCAAGGATAACAAATAATGATATGAGCTCACATCCCAGCTGGGGTCAGATTTGGCACTGACCCCAGTGGCTTACCATGACCAAGCTGTGAGTTGCTCTCATGGGGAGACCAGGAAGGATACCAATAAAATTCTCCACATGAATCTTGCTACTTCTCTTGCTTTGGAGGGTAGTCAACCAAATTATAAAGAAAATACAGAAACTGTCTTATTGCAGCTTTATGATTAGTTCCTGCACAAGTATGAATTCTGTTAACCAGCAACTTCAGGTCATAAATGCTGGGTGAGATAACAGCTCAGCCAGGTGCCTGATGTGACCCAGAACTTAAGCACATACTTGTGCTGCATCTGGCCAGATGTTCACCTAGGTGAAATAGGCACTGTTGTAGCAATTACATATTTTTCCATTTACAGAGGAGGCATTGTTGGTAGAGGCATTTTGCAGCTGAAGATTTGCCTCAAGTTCTTCTCTTTTATTTAGCACACAGATCTAGCACAGTACATGAGCCAGCATCCTGGAGGACTCCATTCATGCAATGTTATGGTGAGTTCCTTAGAAGACTTGTATCCCTTAAGACATGAGGAAGAGTTATTTTCCACTAAGTATGGTCATTGTAAATTGCTAATATTTATTTGCTACATATATGACAAAAACTTTGGAGAAAATCTGCCTTTGATGATGTAACAAGCTCCCTCTCAGTCTCCAAGCTTTTTTTTTAGTTAGCCTCTCTTCCTATTTTCTGCAAGTGGACATTCAGCTTTTGTGAACAATGACATCTTGTGGCAAGGAAACCTATCTCTACACAAATTTGTGCCCTCTTATTGTTACAACTCATTATTCCTCTCTTTACTTAAAAACTCTCACATCTTACTGTCTTTTCATTTGGAACTATCTTCATATTTGCAGTCATTTAAGTCCCTCTTGTTTCTCCCACAGCTTTTTGGATTGGTTGAGTGGATCTGAACACAGCCCAACATGTACCCTTACTTTATAGATGTTATGATTGTCTCCTGCTTTCCTTTGTATGCATCTTCACATTTAATTAACTTTCAGGACTGCTGCTGCAAGCTGGCTTAAGGTTTCAGTGCAGATGTCCTCAGTGAATGCCTGGGTCCTTTTCCTGAGCAACTTCAGTTAATTTATCTTACAGCTGTCAACAATAACTTTATATCTTATCAAACTGCCTATTCATCTGGCTTTGTCAGATCTCTCTGAAGTTCCTCGCTGTCACTTCTTATCACAACTAATCTAAATACTTCTGTCATCTTTAAATGTTGCCACATTGTTCACATCTTTTTCCAGATAGTTGTTAAGCAACACCAATTCTAATGAAGTTTTTTGGGGCCTCAGATTTTAAACATCCTTAAAGCTCAGATACATCTGAGATGCAGTGTAGTCATTTTGGCACAGATCTCAAGGGCTCTGCTACCAGACATGATTGTAAAGCACGTGGAGCACATGGCTGTAATATATACTCACTGGCATTTCTGTGAGTAAACACTAGCCAGCTGCTCTGCTTTCCTGTCTGGAATCCTCACTGTCAGCAGGAACTGAACTGCAAAATTATTTACTGCTCCTTCAGGAGGGTCATCTAGCTTGCTTCAGTTTTGCTGGCAAATGCTGTTTGTTTTTTCTGAGTGATTCCTATGGAAGATGTTATAAGCATGCAGAATGTTACAGGGACACTTTTCTGGTACAAAAATGACCTATGGGTGTCACTGTTTTTCCTCCTCTTCAGGTTAAACCTCTGGTGAAAAATATATTTTCTATGGTGAAGTCATTACTTGTTTCTATGCACTGTCCAGCTTCATACTTTGTTTCAGCTCAACTTATTTTACCTCAGGCTTATTTAGACAACCATGATGGTGGGAGTTAGATGTTTATTTCTTGGCTTCCTTTCTTGCTTGGTTTCCTTCTTGCTTGCTTGCTTTGTTCATAGTATCTGATTTGCTGTATTTTTTAAATCATGTCCTCATGTTTTCTCCCAGCTTGTAGCCAACAGTTCCCCCTGCCAGGTCAGTCAGTTCCCTGCTGCCCTGGTGGCACGTGCAGCAGCCATGGAACTCAGTCAGCTGCTGCCATCTGGCTCAAGGGGCAAACCTTCAGCTCCTTAGGCTCTCATTTTCTTTGGCTGTGTGTCTTTGTGTCTTTGTCTTGAGCACTGCAATCAACACAGCTGCTGTTCTGAGAGCTGGGGTCTGTGTTTTGGCAAGCTGACCTTGCTCCTGCAATCAACAGTCCATTTCTAAAGAAACGTTAAATTTCCAAAATGTGTGTTTACAGACCACAGTTAAACTGCCCTCCTGGCCAAATATTCCACCCTGAAAACCTCAGAAAGCTGTAGAGCAGTCATAACCCACCACAGGTTTTTCCTCCTCAACCAGATCTACTAATTTTTGGGATTTTTACTGGTTTCTTACTTGCTTTGTCTCTGCTTTGTTCCAGGGTTCTCCTAAAGTTCAGAGTTAATGTATCAATGCAAAGTCACACAAAATCATTTCAGTTTTTTTTGTTGGCTTTTTCCAGCTCTTCATGTTCCAGCTTTTGCGTGGCCTGGCTTACATCCACCAACAACACATTCTTCACCGAGACCTGAAACCCCAGAACTTGCTCATCAGTTGCCTCGGTGAGCTCAAATTAGCCGACTTTGGTGAGTCACAGTTTGGATACAGCTGTGTATCTGCTCAGACCAAAGCTGTAGCATGCATAGAGATCTGTATCCACAACCAATTAAGGCAGAGAAGCATAACCTTTCCTTGAACTTCAGGAAACTATTTCTGTGGTCAGTCCAGCTTTTCTTGTATTTATCCTGATAGGTGCAGGGATTAACCTCATTTAAGTCAGAGCAATTACTGCCATGTAAAACTAGCTCAAGAGAACAAAGAATCAACCCCTTTCCATTCAGAAAATAATGTAATGTGTAGAGTCTATAGTAATATGTGACCCAAAAAGCTTTCTTGGCATTGGTTTGGGATAACTGTTTCAGTCCCAAATGATAAAGCTCTACAAAACACAGCCTATTACTTGATTTGTTCTGTCCCAGAGATATATTCCAGACACACTTTTTTTTGTCAATTGCTTGTAAGCTGCGTTGAGTTTACTTGTGTTTAAAGAGAAAATAATGCCCTATTTCCAATTATTATCATCTATTCACTATACAGGTAGAAGGACTGCCCTAACACAGTGGTTTTTTGTTGGTTTATTGGGGGTGTTTTGCAGGCCTTGCTCGTGCCCAGTCCATCCCCAGACAGACATACTCCTCTGAAGTTGTGACATTGTGGTACCGCCCTCCTGATGTGCTGCTTGGAGCTACAGCTTATTCTTCTGATATAGATATCTGGTACTGACCAATAGCAAAGCATCTGGGGTTCCCTGGGAAAAACAGTTTTATCTGAATTAAATTAAATCAGCCAAAGTTACAGTAGATACTGTTGTAAGTAGAGAAATCTTTACCTGTGAGCAGAAAATGTGTGAGCGGTGTGGAGTTTTGTGGAAGTTTCATAGAGGGTTCATAGAAGTTTTGGGAATGATGTCACTACATCTCAGCTATAGATTGATACAAAACTCATCTGGTAATAATTATTACAGATATGCATCTTGTCTGGTAACATGTATGGAGCATTTTCCTGTCTTGCAACAGAGAACTTTCTCTCAATGCAAGTATATCTGTGTAGTCAGCTGAGTCAGCAGTAACTCTCTGCAGAAGTGGCTTCGTTTAAAAACAATGGATCCACAATGGCACCATCAATTACTTTGGTCTTGGTAACAGAATGTGGCATTAAAGGGTTTCTCAATGAGTCTGGAGATAGAAAAGTGCCTGAGATTTTAATTATTTCTGTGATATTTTGTCCTTCTTCTCAAAGACCATGTCTCAATGCAGTATGTATTTCACTTAGAATGGCTGTGTCTGTTAAAGCCTTGTTTCTGTACGAGTTCTACCCCAAAATCCTGTATTTGGGAAACAAGGAAACAAGCTGCACATGCATAGAAGGGAGAGGAGTCTCTGAGAGTGGGCAGAAAACAGGAGAGGATGAAGGCTTCACAGGGTCCATGGCCCTTTTGGCCCAGCCCAGTAGCTGGGCTGACTGTAAGGTTCATGAGCCTTCTGGCTCACTTCTGCACCAGCCTGAGCCCACTTCAAGCAACACAGTCCTCACATGCTCGTGGACAGCATGCAGCTCATGAAGTTGCAGGAGACTCTCCTTATTCTGTGCACTTTTACATCTGTAGATGCTATTGCTGCTTCACTCTTTCTTCAGATCAGTTAATCTTCTGCTTGTACCTGTCCCACCAGGACTCATTTTTAACTACTGCAGAGTCAAAAGCTGAGAAAGGGTAGGAATGCAGCAGGCTGAAGAATGTGCAAAGGGCTGGTTAAGTTTACAGACAGCAAAGCTTCAGTTCTTCACAGGCTGTATCTCCCTCCAGAGGTCTGCAGCTTATCAGACACTCCAGTGACCTAAGTCTGGAGGACAGGTCAGGGAAACGGAAGTTTTTAGATTGTTTACTTCCTTAGGACTGCTGCTAATTTAATTATTTAAAGACTTCTCTAAGGAGGAAAACCCTGCTAAATTCTAATGGCTTCCAGCTGCTAAGCCAGTCTAAATAGTCCTGTCTGCTACCCCCACTACCTGTCATTTTTCCCTCCAGACAGTCTCTCAGAAATGTCTGCTGAGTTTGAAGAAGATGCCTGCCTAGCAGATTAGAGGGTTTGTATCAGGCATAAGCCTGTTGTTTTTTTTTTCCCTGAAAGCTGACCCTTGTCCAGAGCCAGCTATGCACAGAGAGCGTGTCATTTCTGCCTATGCAAAACCAACATCCCCACTGCATAACTCTGCTCTGGTGTAATGAACAGCAGCATAGGAGTGGTGTAGAAAGATCCCAGCTCCCACAGCACAGTGCTCTCCGTCCCACTGAACTACATCCACACTATAGGCACCTTTGTTATAATGCCTCCTTATAATAACAACATTCAAAGTGTTTGCCCTAAAGAAAGATGTCACGCTGAGAGAATAGAGAGTGCTTCAGTGAGCTCTATTCAGTAACTTCCTCTAACAAGAGTCATTTATTATCTTGATGTACACTGCATTTAAGTTCAATTTTTGTCTATTAGGAAATAATGTGAATTCACACAGATGTTACTTGTCTATTGGGAAGAAAGGAAAAAAAACCCTACATCTTTTGGATGCTGCAATTTACATGAAGGCAGGTCAGAATGCCCTTGGTAATGGCATGAGACAGTGGGTGTCAAAGCCTTGGTTTAAAGAAACCAATTATAACAAAATAAAACATTATGGCAATTCATGCATAGTGTGCTTGAGCAGCAATACTGTCAGTGGGAGGCACATGAGAAGTGAATCAAGCCTTGAATAGATGAAGAAAGAGATATAGAAGGAGACTTGGTCTCTCTCGGACTAACTAGAAAAGCTGCTTTAATCTCTCTGTACCTTTTTTCTCTCTCTTTCTCCCTCACTATCTCTTCAGGACTTTAGAAGATTCAATTAAGGGATTTTAGGGAGATTACACTGCATATCAGGAGGATTCTTTTTTTTTTCCTGTTTTTGAAAAATACCAAGTCCTTTATGCACAGCCACATTAGTGCCTGCAAACATCATGACTGCCTTAAGATGTCTTCTTTTCAGTCAGGCTTTCCTTGTATAATCTTTCATTTAAAAAAGAGAGAAAAAAAATCACAGTGATCTTGCCTGGTAGATTCATGCAGAATAGGAGTTCACATGCAGTCATTTAACATGGACCTGCCAGGCTCACTACAGCCTTCTCCTCAGTACCCCACTATACCAAACTGGGAGATATTGGCTAAGGGCTCCACTCTACAGACCAGGCTTGGTGATGAACAAAAGGAAGGATATTATTTCTGGTTAAATATAAAATTGCCAACTCCTAGTGCCAACAAAAAACCCCAAACATGGAGAGGGAACTCTGGCATGCCATAGAGATATCCTAGATCTTAATCCTGATGAGAACCTGTCTACTGTGTGATGCAGCATTGCAGACTGAGGAAGAAATGCAGTGTTCAGACCTTCCCCAGGGATTGCAGATGATACAACTGTACTGTCTGGATCAGCTCTGCTTCTGCTCCCAGAATATCCCTGAATATCTCCTACTACTTTAGCTGTCACTGTTTTTATTCCTGTGCATATCTGGCACTTGCTAAAATATCATGTCTAGGCCTCTTCCCAAAAGATCCCTCCCTCTGCCTTATCTCTTCCCAAGGCAGTTTTATAGGACTGAGACCCTCTAAGAAACTTACAGACTGGAAGGGGTAAGAAGACTTGAGAAATTCATATTGGATGGGAAAGAAGGAAAAGGGGGAAAGCAAAACAACCCCAGGTCTAAATATTTAAAAACATTTAAAAGTAGATGCTTTTTAATCATCCTCATTATCAGAAAAATCCTCATAATGCTGTTAGAGCAGTAACTGTAATTCTCAGAAGGAAATTTGAGGGCTCTGTTGCAAGGCTTTATGACTACCATTAGTTTCTAAAGTTTCTGCTTTTGCCAGTCTAATGGCCCTTTCTAGCTAGAATATCACAATGCAAGCTGTGGTAGAACATCAGCATCACTTGTTCCAAAAACACAGACAGCTGTTTCTCTTCCCCCTACAAATCAAGAGTACCTAAATTGGTTTGACCATGCACAGTTGAACTTGTGCAATGCAATCAGCTGATCACAGCAGCCCCTGTGGTTGCAAAATAGGATGAGCCACTTGAGCACGTACATCAGCTGTGAAAACAGTGCTGGTATGACCCTGCTCTCACTAGATACATCTGTGGGCTCCAAAGTAATGTCTAATCTTGTGGTAGTGCTCTGAAACACCAGAAAAAACTGTGTTGCAAAACCTGTGGATTAAGTTTCGTGCAAGGGGTAACACAGGAGTGCAGATGACCAGAAGAGATTACCAGTTATTGCTAAACAAGTGAAAATAATACTTTCAGACCTTGTAACACAAAGCTGGCTTTTCAAAAGTTCTGCTTAAAGGACTCAAATATGATATAACCAAAGAAGAATGAGACTGAAACCCAAAAGGTTGCAATGGGACTTAGTGAAAAGACAGAAAACCTAGAGAAAAATTGAAGAAAAAGATTAAAAAGTAAATGAGTGGAGTTTTATACCATACAGTAAGAGATGGGAATAGTTGCAAATTGACAAGTCTACCTTGTTCACAACTATTTCATCATTACTGCCATGAGGACTAATCCACCTTAGTAAAATGAAACAAATTGGCAGGTTTTGGTTGGTTTTTTTTGAGATGACTGGTTTGTTTTGGTTCTCTGTGTTCTTTCTGCATCTAATACATCCTTCAAGACAATGAAGCATGTAGTATCTCCCTGATTATCTTTCCTACTGTAAGTACTTCAATTTTGTACCCTTTTCTCATAGGAAGTAACCTTGTACTCCACAGGCTTCTGCCATGACCCTTTTTTCACATAGTTTGTAAGAGAATTAAGGGACAGAGACCTGAAACAGTTTTTTTTTTTCAAACTGGGGGGAAAAAAGGATAGTGCTTAGTGGGTTTCTTTTCCAAGGATATCACCTGTCTTGTTTTGCTGGTGAACAGTGAATTTTCTTTTTAGTGAGTGGTGCTGATGAGAAAAAGGAGATAGGACAGACTTGTATGGAACCTTGACCCCTTTGGGTTTTTTTCTGAAATCCTGGAGGCATGTGAATGCATAACTTACCTTTGGTCTGCTCCCATCCTATTTGATTTGTAAGCTTATATCAAGACTTCTGCATTTACAAATCAGAATTTCTGTATTTCCATTCCAACAATTATCTCTGCTTCTCTCCCTGCCCATCCAAACAATCATATTATATATATATTATTTATGTGAATGAGTTAATACCTTGGGTTTCTTGCAGGAGTGCAGGCTGTATATTTGTGGAAATGTTCCAGGGTCAGCCAATATTTGCAGCAACTTCTGGTACTCATGAACAGCTGGAGAAGATCTGGGCGGTGAGTAAAATACACCCTGAAATGGAAGAGAAAAAGAATCCATTGCTCCAGCCTACTTAGTTTTGAAGTCCTAAGCATAGGTCCTGTGAATAGCAGAAATAATTTGGTCTAATCTGCCAAGTTCACAGCAGACTTTGTAACCCATTTTATATTTGGCAACTTTCTTACAGACACAGGAGTAAATCAAATGACTTTCCTTTGATGTTTGTCATCTCATCAAAAATTTAAAGCCAATTAAAGTGACATCAAATTGAAGAAGGCATAAAAGGTGTGCAGGTACTGCAAATTCTGTTGCTTCTTTTTAAATCCTTTACTTACTGTAGGATACAGCACACCACATTCTCACAAAGGAGCTGTAATACTGCTCCACAGCTACCTTGAAAATGGCAAGACCCTGAGGCTTGTCAGAGATCCTTCTTCATTTTAACTTGGCACATTTTGTATCATCCAGTTTTTATGGTGCACTCTAGAGACTGATTTTGGATAATGGAGAGTGTGAAATTACTTTATGAAGGTAACAGTGAGTGAGAAAAACATATTCAGGAGCTTCCTAAGTTGTTTTTTCTGCTGGGGAAGCAACGACACAGAGCCACATTCCCAGAGTTTGGTAGAACAGGGCAGTCAGCAGCACTGACACGTTCTGAGCATTACAGACTGACTTGACTCAACAGCAAGGTCAACTCTGCATTCATATCAGATCTTGGTGCAGGTATCACTTGGTCTGTTCAGCTGGAGGAGACTGAGGAGGAACCCTCACTGCAGTCACAACTTCCTTGTGAGGGGAAGAGGAGGGGCAGGCACTGATCTCTTCTCTGTGGTGACCAGAGACAGGACCAGAGGGAATGGCCTGAAGCTGGGTCAGGGGAGGTTTAGGTTGGGTATTAGGGAAAAGTTCTTCACCCAGAGGATGTTTGGGCACTGGAATAGGCTCTCTAGGACAGTGGTCACAGCACCAAGCCTGACAGAGTTCAGGAAGCTTTTGGACAATGCTGTCAGGCACATGATGGAATTGTTGAGGTGTCCTGTGCAGTGCCAGGAGCTGGATTCAATGATCCTTTTGGATCCCTTCCCACTCAGCAGATTCTGTGATTCTGTGTCTGCCCTCTCACATCTCCTCTCAAGGATTTAGTCTTATGTGTAGAGTGTTTCTGAAATATGGGTTTTCAAAGGAGAAAGTACGGAAAAAGTGAAATTCATTAAAATCATGAGAAATTACTTTATAGCCATTAGACTGGGTAATTCAGATTTTTCCAGTTTAACCACTTCATGCAGAAACACTCCTGCTTGGTAGGGATTTCCTCTCTGCTTGTAAGTAGGAATGTGAGACAAGTGCATCCAGTTCTTATACTGGAGTTCAGTCCATTTAAATAAATGCTGAATTTCTCTTTCATAGAGAGTGGGGGGAAAAAAGAATTATCAGGAAAAAAAATCCATACTTGGCCAATTAACAAGGTTCAAAGCCAGGGCAGGGTCCAGTTTCTCAGAGTGTGAATGAAGGCTATCCTTACACTTATGTCTCTGAAATCTCTGGATACATTTCCTGTGGTTTTGCATTAGAGGGTTATAGCACTATCGTAATTTCTCTAATACCATAAAACTAATACCATGATTAATAGGATTTGTGCTGTAGAAGGCAAAAAACCCCCTTATTTAAAAATCATGAGGAAGTTTAAAGAGCTATGAAATAATTAGTGCTTTTCACAGGAGGTTTTATGATATTATACAGCCTGGAATGAGGCTCTGTGTTAGACCAATATTTCAAAGCTCCTTAGAGGCTTTCGATGTCTAACTTGAGATATTTTGCAAAGTGTGAGGTTCAGAATGGGGATTCCTACTGTTTTCTAATAGTCAGTTCCTTTCATGTACTAGTAGTAGAGGCACCCTGCACTGGTAGAGACCATCTGCATTTGTGTGCACGAGCCTCTCACTCAGCTCACTCATCTCCATGTGGGAATATTGGTTCAAACCCCATACAGATACATGGCTGGAAAACCCCCATTCTGTGAAATGTGTTTGTCCTGTTGAATCACCAGGACTGACTGGCTGTCATTTTACCAAAAATTCTTCTAGAGGCAAGTGCTACCTAAAGCAGTCTCCATCTCTCCTCTCTATCCCTGGCTGCTCATTGCTGCTCCTGTGTCACATGAGGGGCTACATGGACTGGGGACCCTGCCTCTTTGTTTTCTCCCTGGCTTACTCTAAATGTCATATATCTCAGCTTACATTTTAAGGAACAGGAATTGTCTGTCATATGCAAAGGATAACTAATGTGAGACAAATCTAATGTTGGAGAAGAGAAAGTGAATAAAACCCCTGAAACTCTTCATGTTAAAATTTTACTGCGTTTTAAGGAAACCTGGTAATTCTTGGGGTTGACTGGATGAAAGCTTTGAATGCTTGGAGCTAGCAGTATGATTTATACTACTATTTCACATGCTCTGAGCTTTTCTTAAAGATGTGGCTTTACCTCTTCAGCACAAATCATCCATATCAATAGGGACAGGGAACTTTGCATGAGTTAAGTAATAATAATAACAACACAAAACATCTGCAACTGCAGAAATATAGATATGCTCGATCTCACACCTTTCAGCAACTAAAACAAAGTTGGAGGAGGCTTTACTGGCCCAGACTTTGCTCAGTGAGCAGCTACTGCTGAAGCCCACAACTCCCAATAAAGGCCAAAGACACTGCTGAAGCTCTGTATCCTTCACAGTGAGGTTCTACACTGCTTTTCAGCTCCAGCTACTAGACCTGCCTGCCAGCTTTGCTTTTTTGCCTCAGAATGCAAGGATTTCTCTCAGAGCTCACAGCCTGTGCTGCTGCTGAAGGTACCAGCTGCTGCCAGTGCAAGTGGGCACAGTGAGTCCCCAGTGCAGCTTTGGTGTGGAAGGACACCCTGAGCACTGAAAAGGGCTCAGCTATGTGATCCCTGGGCTAGCAAACACAGGCAGCAGTGTCATCTGGCAGTGAAGCTGCATATGCCTTCACTGATGTTCCCAGCAGCAACAGCATTCAATCTCAGCAGGAGTGTTTCCTGCTGCATAATCAAGTGCTAAAATGTCAGTGTTCTGTTTGCACAGTGGTAGATCCAGCACCAGCCAGGGCAGTGTAATTCTGCATTGGTTTACAGGGAAGGCCAGTCATTCTCCACTGGCACTGATTCCTCCAGCTCCACACCAAGGCAAAGAATAGCAGAAAGAGGTCATTGTTCTCACTCTTTCTTCTTTTGCAGGTATTGGGGGTCCCAACTGAAGACACCTGGCCAGGATTTTCCAAGCTCCCCAACTATAACCCAGGTAGGATTTAACTCATGAGAAGGCCAGCTTTTTCTCTGAGCCACTAGCCACTCCACTGTTGGGTCAGTAATTGTTATTATGAAAAATCCTGTGGTTTGGTGTTACTAAATCCCTTGAGCTCCTTAATGACAGTGGTGTTATAGGACCTACAACAAGACTGGGATTGGCTTAGTTTGCAAACAGAGGCACATGTGTGGCAAAGTTGCCTCACTGAGTGCTGGTGTATGTAAGTCTAATGGAAGAATTCATTGCTCAAAGTCTCACAGTGTATTTAGTCTCCACTCCTCAGTGGAATGGGGAAAGGACCAATGCCTCCTGGTTTAGACTGGAAAAGCTGACAGGCACCTGGAAATGCAGTTTATCTGAACTTTCCTTATTTTTATGGAGATTGGTTTGGGGACCTTTAAACCTCAGCTTTAAAGGTCACTGTCCCTGATTTTGATGTGGGCAAGGTGAGAAATCTGTGTGATTTACAAAGCTGGATTCTTTTATTTCCACATGGGCTGGTAGAGAAGTCTGTGTCCTGAACTTCAAAGGGCCAGTTGTCTCTTATTTTGATGTGGGCAGGTTGAGAAGTATGCTTTGAAAAGCTAGCTCAGTCACTCTCCCTCTCCCTCTCTCTCTCTCCCTTTCTCTCTTTCTCTTTTTGTTTAATGTTTTCTCCTGGGAAAATATATTCAAGTGTCAGTGAGGGGGAAATGATGAGCACTGATTCTCAGCCTCTCAGCAGGATCATACTGTAAGAGAAATATAAAAGTGAAATATTAAAAACCTCAGAATGTGAAATTCACCCATCCACAATCTAGCCATTCTCTCTCACTTATACCACAGGAGAGTGGTGGGGGGAGCCTGTCTATCTGGACAGGGAAAAAAAAAAGAACAGGGGGGAGAGGAGGAGGGAGAAGACGTGCTTTGAGCAAGAGGTTTACAGGTTTAGTAGAGCATAGTAACATCTTTTCAAAGAAGTGGGTGTTGCTCTGTGACCCAGTCCAAGATGCCCCTCCTTTGATTCTGGTGCATGAACACTAAACAGCCCCCATTTTCACATGGTAGCCGATATTGGCAGAACAATAACCTGGTCTCACACTCGAAAGGACTGGAATCTTTCACACAATTAGCTGAGACACATTAATCAAACCAGCGTGAAATGGGAATGTGTCGCTGTCCACAGCAAGTTTAATTTGGATAGCAAGCAAGCACAGAGCAGACAGCTGGAGGAAGCATTTTCTTCTCTAAGTTGTAGAAGGCCTGGCTGGGTAATCTATGAGTGGAGAAGAGTAATCTGGGAGATACAGAAATGCTCATGTGTAGGAGGAACTAATCACAAAGAATTTTTTTTTGTGCTGATCACCTTAATACAAAACCTCAAAGATACAAACACGAACTCTGAGTGATGATGGTTAGGTATCCTGGTGCTGTGCAGAGGGACAACATAAAAGTGCAAGCATTAAGGCTATGTTAGCAAAGAAACTTGCACAGACAGCAGAGAATGTGAGTGCCTAGAACTGCCCTGAGTGGTGATTCCTCAGCTCTGTTTGGTCTGAGTAGCAGTGCTGTCCTCTGCTGCTGTGCAGGGTGCCAGTGGCAGGGCTGGGAAGTAGAGGACAGGCACCTGGACAGCAGGGCAACATCCCCAGCCAAGTCGAGCTGTCATAAGCATTTTTCAAGTCTGACTTGCTTTCAGACTTGATAGAAAGTTTCCCTAATGGACTCCAGAGTGGCAGAACTGACCTGCACTGTGCTGTGGTACTGGGATGCTGATCCCTTTTGTGGCTGGGCCAGGCAGAAATGCAGGACTCAGAGGACACTGCTCTGTTGGAGCATCCCAGGGAACTGGCAGACACATGGAAGAGGGTTGCTATGTCAGTGTTTGGGGCAATAACTGTGTTAGCTGGAGAGGCAATATCCCTTTCCCCTCTTAAGAGCCTAAGAGGCTGCCAGCTGTTCCAGCCACATACAGGAACCAAGCACTTGGCTCACACCTGGATTACACAAACCAGTCTGAACAGAAGGCTGTTCTAAAGCTGGACTATTTGCCTACTCATGCACTAAATCAATTCACTTTTTCATAGGACTGCTGGTAAGAAGACAAATTAGTATCTTTGTTTAAAGCTAAGTGCCATTTATATGCTTCTGGGCACTTCCCCTCCCTTCCCTGAAGCACAAAGCTGTCTCCCCCCCAGGACATGCTCATCCCGAGTTCAATCTGTGGAGTCTGCCTCAGAAAACCTTCTCTCCTGAGGTTATTCCCAGAACGTTTGTGCAAATCTGGGTGCCTGGGTTGGTTCAGATAAGCAAACAAACTTTGGAGCTCTTCCCCAAATCTGATGGTTTGAATTCTTTTAGCTAGTCCTATTGATGTTCACACTGAGCACAGGCAGCAAACAAACAAACAGGTTCCTGCCCGCGGCAAGGAACGAACACGGGCAAAACAAAGCACTGAGGTGTGATCCTATTCTCATTGAAGTTGATGGCAAAACTCCCACTGGATTCAGTAGCATAGGCTCAGCCCCAGACTCAGATTGTTACTGGAAGGGTTCCTGGGCCAGGTGGGTTAGTAGGAATCTTTGAAATGAAAACTGGAAGCCTTTAGATGTTTTCCTGTCGCTGCCGTGGGCTTGAGCACATCCTGCTGCAGTCTGAAAAGGATACAGCATGGGCTGTGGGTCTGTGAGTCAGGCACACACGGGGCAGCTGGAGGAAAAGCAGCTCCTCTGCCTCCTCTATGGGCTGCCAGCAAGGGATGAATTGTACAAAGGAGATTTTGGCTACCCTGTGGCCCGGTGTCTTGCACAAAGATGTTCAAGAACAGCCTCATGCCCATTCCATACAGTCTCAACCTGACTCCAGGTGAATGGGAAGGATGGGTGAGTAACCCATCCGTGGCCAGCCCTTCTCTCTGCAGGAGAGGCACTTGGGGTAGGGAATTCTGTGCAGTCACAGGGCCTGCAAGCAGGCTGGAGAGCCATTCCCTGGAGGGCAGGAAGGGCTGGGAGAGCTGCTGCCCCACATCTCAGCACTCGCTGGCGTCTCCCCAGCTCCCCGGGCTCACCAGCCCTACCCACAGCGACAAGGCTCTGCCCCGTGTTTGTTCATTTGTTCTGTTCCCTCATTTTGCTTCCCCTGAAAGAGGCAGTTGTAGCTCTGTTAACACTATTTTTGAAAGCTCTCATGCTGTGTGAGCTCAAATCCTTGCATTAATCTACTGCTGTGTTCATTTCACTGCGCTGAAAAGCAGTGAGTTTAAATCCCCTCTAAACACCACTGGTGACACCAGAAGGCCAGTGTTTTGATCCAGCCCCATTAATGGTTACAAGTTTGAATCTAGACAGCAGGGGTCAAGGGCAGGAAAGGATTAGGAATCACAGCCCATGACATTAAGCTAGTGCTTTTGCCAGACTGGGAACACTGGAGTGCCCAATGCATCAAGTTGTTCTTTGTTTCCTTTTTCTGACATTTGGATTCCAAAGAGTGGGAAGCAGTGCACATCTATCTACAATGAGATGAACTGAGTGTGAGCTTTACTTCTTGATTTATTGCACAGGCTGAATGATGAACTTGCCTATGCCAGGTAATATCACCTCACTGAGCAGATACAGGTTTCACACAAGGCATTTTCAGATGCAGCAATGACTTTCAAATAAAGCCTAGTTTTTCACATATCTGCAGGCTTTGGTATGCTGAATGAGATTTAGAAGCTTTCCAGAGTCACTTTGTGCTCCCAGGTACGGATTTTCAGTGTCTGTTGCGTTTCCAAAATGTCACCAGCAGATGGAGGCATCCAGCAGCAGGCCCTGAAACGCAAACTTCCCATGACATTTGTGAAAATGTAGATGAAGTCTGCATTTCGACTGCTTTTTTCTTTTTTTCCTTTTTTTTTTTTTTTTTTTTTTTTTCCCCTGTAATCTCAGTTTTTATGCTGATGCTTCATTTAACACATGGGATGGTTGAAAACTGAATTCTAAAACGGTAAAATTTTTATTGTCATAATAAACTGCATGTGGCTTTGATCTCAAAGGGAAGAGCAGCACTGTAACTAATGTGCAATGTATGCTAGCCAGGGTATAGGGAAACTTCCCATCTGTGTGGCAATGGGCACAGCCTGCAGTTTCCAGCCTGCCACACAGACAGAGCTGTGCTCCTGTCCTGAAGCCACAGAGATTTCACTAATGAGAGAAATGTTCTCTGTGAGCCTGCAACCCCACTGCCTTCATCCAGCAGCACTCGGCATCCTCTTTCTCTCTCTTCATCAATTAGGAAAGTTTAACTTTTGTCCTCTGGCTTGCTTGCCTCATTATCAGTCCATTAGCCACTTCCACCTGGGTTTTCAAATGGGAAGGTATTTCCTCATTAGCACACTCTGCCTTGCATAAGGATAGAAAATAACAAACCTAAGTGCTACCTTTCAGATCTGCTCATATGGTTAAAAAAAAGCCGATCAGCCCTACACAATCCCATCATTTCATGTCTAGATCATCGTTGAGAGACGATTAAATCAGTAGTTCATCCACTTTTTGGAATGATCTAAATATTCTTTATCTTACCTTTATGGAGTAGCTGTTTATAGTGTTTTACAATTTTAGATTGGTCTTAATCTTACAGTAGGGAAAATATTTACTGCTCTGTTTTTACCCTGCTCAACACAATGGGGCCTCAGCATTCTCTAAGGATTTGTCTATATGGGGTCAGTCAGGAGATTAATCTGAACTGATTTAAAGTGCGTTAGTTAACTGCATTAAATCCATGAGCAGAGACACACTGTTTTCTTGCCCATATCTTCCATTTATAATCAAAGCTCTGTATACTCAAAGTGGCAAATTTGGCAGTCCTCACTCAGGCTGAATTCTTCACTGAGAGATGTGTTTAGACAGGGACAGGAGTAGCTGGCTCACTGTCTCTTACACTATCCCTTGCAGATAATTATTAATCTCCAGGTTATATAAAATATAAATTTAAGTCAAGAGGCTTGCTCAAGACAGCAAACACTATAATTCAGGTATTCCTCCTAATTCCTAGTAAGCAAGCTGATATTTCTATTTTGAACGTAAAGAAAATCCTATTTCCTCTTTGGAATGTTAATCCTGAAAATGCACTCCACAAAAATAAAGACACATTTCACTAAGATATCATTGAAACATTTTGGCCTCCTTTACCAACTGAATATGCATTTTTAAAATTCTGTGTTAAACTCATTAAAGAATATTAATGTTAAAAGATTTCAGTAAAGTACAGTACTTAAGTAATCTTGGCATTTTTACTAAATATTTAATGAAGTTGATATATTGTCATAGAATGCTTTCATCTCACAAATCAAATTTTTCTGACAGAAAGTTACAACATCTAAAAGTTTTTGGCCAGCAATATGAAGAGGCCTCATACAGAAATACCTCATAAAGAATTTTTTTTTGCCTTTCCAAACCATTTTAAAAATTGTCTTTCTCCTATTCTATCTGGAAACTACATCTCAATATGGGTAATTTATTTCTATACTTTCATTACAGTCAAAGGGGCAAAAAGAGGGGAAGATGATGCACTGAAAATGTTACTAGTGATCCAAGAGGAATGTTCTGCCAGCCTTGGTGACTTATTTGGGAAGGGAGCATTCAAGATACTAATATATAACTTCTATAAATTGGTGATATTCCAGTGCTCTGGCACATAAACAGCCATGAATCCCATCCCAAGCTATATTCCCCTTTACTGCTCTAAAAATCACCTTAGTATTTGGTGTAGGAGAACAATTCAATCCTGAGCTGTTACTTACCCTGGAACACACCAGTGTTGCCTGCTGGTGGTCTCACTGCTGTGGGGAATGCTTGTCCAGGCTGAGCTGGAAGGGAGGATAGCACCACCCTTCCTGCTCTCCTGCCCATAACTGGAGTGCCACTGTTCATTCTCTGCTGTCAGGAAAAGGTGGGTAGAAATTGCAGCATTTCTGATGCGAGAAAATCTCTCTGTTGATCAGCTTTACAGGGAAATTTTCCAGGCTTAAGCCATTCATTCATATCTAAGCCTGAGAAAATTAATGCTTTACAATAAAACATTGGAGGAATGTATTCCTCTGTATTTACCACAATGTTTAGAAAAATGTCCTTGAAAAGTATCAACATGAACACAAACTTCACAAAACTGCAAACTCTGCTAAGTTCCAGTCTGATAGAGATCACAGCAGTCAGTGGGCACAAAGACTCCATGAGCAGGGATAAGTGGACAGGCAACAAACCTAGTGAGAGCTCTGGGCAAGAAGACAGTGGGATCCAAGTGCCTTGTCCCTGTCCCCAGTCTCACTGCTGCATCCATGTAGAAAAGCCCCATGTACCCATGGGGGCAATATGTGAAGCTCAGCCGCCCCTTGGAAAGCCAAGACAATTGCTGGGGATTCAGGCCTTCAAACTTCTTTTTGCTTCCTTTGTGTGAAGGCTTTAGGGACTGATGCTGCTTTTATTGATGCCAAGCTAAGACTCACACTGTAACAGGAGGAGGTTCAAGGCCCTTACTCACAGATATATGAAAAGAAAGGGTTACAGAACTGGAACGGCCTTATTAAGATCAATGCAGGTACTCAACTCCTATAGGAATAATGTATATCTACAAATAATAAGATGATAGATTCTATAGGGCCCTTTGAAATTCTGAGCATATTTTTTTGTAGAGGCTAAAAGAATGGTTTTGGCTTGATTTTAATTTAATCTTGTGATTGCATATTACACTTTCTAGAACTGGTTGCTTCCAGGAGACCTCAGAGACTCCGAGTCATCTGTGACAGGTAAGCTACCTCTAACAGCAATGTCAAAATTGCCTCTGGGTTTATTTGTTTCTTTATGCAATCATTTAACTTGAAATGAGCTCTTTTGGCAAGCCTAGGAAAAGCAGGGTGGCTCTGTAGTAACAAGCAGATCTAACATCAGTTAAGCAACTGATTTTGAGAGATCGCAGCAAAGGTAGACACACAGTGGGTTTATTATTCTCAGGGGAGTAGTGATTATTCTGAGATAAGCAGTGATTCAGTGACTTTGTGTGCAGTTTTCTGTGGGGCACAGTTCGATTGAGAAGGTTGTACTTTCCCAGGCCCTCTTGCCCAGACTGAGGACAGACTTTACACTGTCCCAGTTTTCATTTTTGAAAATAGACTGTAGGAATGTTGCTCAACTGTGGTAAGGAAGACATGCTAGGACAGCATTTTCCTGAGACAATGAAATAATCTTGAGGAGTGAGGAGAAGAAAAATCACATTCTTAGTGGCCAAAGCTATGAGATGAAGGCCATGGTTACACACACAGCTTGACCAGACACAACAGCACTGAATCACTCCCTGGTGTCCTAAGGGAAGGGAGTATTTTTTCAGGCACATATACAGAGACACACACACACACACACACACACACATACACACAGACAGACACACTTATACAGAATGTATATATGTATCAGTGAAAGAAATTTATAATCAGACAAAGTGCCCTAACCTAGCTGAGGGAGTAATTCAAATCAAATCCCCCTAAACTGATTTTGAGGCACACAGCAGGTTTTATAGATATGTAGGAAAAGACAAGACAGGATTTGTCCTCAAGATTGTGTACATGAAGATGTCAATAAATAAATATCCTTAGAGGACATAACCACATTTTTCATTGCTGTTTATTATCTGTTCAGCTGATTGCTTGGATCCAGCCCTGCTAGGAGGGAAGTGTGCTGCCCTTCAGAGCAGGAGTTCCTAGATGCTGTTCTAAATGGCTGAACAAACATGCTAAAGTTTTCAGCACAGGTTACTGAAATGCCAGCCATTGTCATGCACAGCTTGAGAAACACAGAAAGCTCAGTATGTCCCAAACCCTTTTAATGCAGCTCCTGAAACAGAGCAAATCTTCTCTCAGTCTGAACAAAGAAACAAGTATATTCCTTGCAACTGTGCCGTATCGCACTTCTGCTTTTTGGCTGTAAGTCTTTGAGAGACCCTATCACAGGTCATACCAAGGGCTGGCCAGCACCTCTGTGGCAGAGGTCTGGGCTGTATGTGGGCCAGCTCCAGATCTGCCTTAGAGCCCTGGTGCTGCCATGGCCCAGTAACTGCCTTGGAACGCTCAGCTTGGGAGGAGGAAGGAGCTGCTCCATGCAGGCACTCAGCCATGACTCTCCATGGACAACTGAGAAATCAAAGGGGAGCTCTCCACAGAGTTTGGCCACCACCAGGAAGCCTGAGCCATGGTGGGAAGCACTGAACTGTGCTGCTGCCCAAGGTGGGAGCCTGCAGCAGCAGGGACTGGGAGGGCAGAAGGTTCCCAGTAAGACCCTGCCATGGAGGGGCAGCCAGTCATGCAGCTCCAGACTCTCAGAATGGACGCTTTGGCTCCCTGTCCCAGCCCTGATCCCCAAGGAACCGTGTGCTTGAAATGTTTTGCTGGAGGTGAAAATTCAGCAATTATCTACCACAGCGAGGCCAGATACCTTCTACAAATTTGTTTCTTAGGGTCTCTTTCTCTCCTTCTGTCTTGGTGCTTTTTCCTCTTCTTTTACATTTTACATTTTATCTTCTCAAAACAAGAATGTCAGCATGTTGAATGTCCTATATAGGGAGGGGGAGTGCAGGAGCAGGGAGATCCCAGCCCTGATGTCACTTGGAGGGAAAGCACCATTGGGGGCCAAGGCAGGAAACACAACAGGCTATGCTCTGAAGCTGAAATGTGATCAGAACAAACAAACAAAGTAAAAGCTGTAAAACTAAATTACTATTTTTGTTTGTTTCCTTGTTGGTTTGTTTTTCTCTTCCACTTCCTTGTCCCCAGCTGTGTGCTCCTCTAGAGAGCAGCCACTTGGCATTGCTATTTGCTGGGCATGGAGCATATGTGTATTACATTTATTTTAAGCACTCATCCCAAGAAACAGATTCTTCTCTGTGAATCCCCAACACATTTTACAGCCAGCTGCACTACTGTTATTGAGATAGTAGAAAATTTGTCTGTAAACATGAGTTTGAGCTGAAATCCTGGATGGGTATACCCCAACATAGACAAACTCAGATGGAAAAGCATGAAAAGCTGGGCTGGGTTTATCCAGCTCCCCTGTGTCCCTCTCTATCTTTGCCTCAAGCTGAGAAGGGCTGGGTCATGTTCTGGTTCCAGCTTTCTCGCTCATCCTCATCTCCTGTGCTGCTCTTTCCTTCTCTTTTCCTAGGATGAGCAGGGTGCCAGCAGCAGAGAATTTGGCCTCCAGGATGCTCACAGCTTTCCCTCGAGGCCGAATCTCTGCACAAGATGCTCTTCTTCATGGCTTCTTCAGCCCCCTGCCTCCTCAGCTCTGTCAGGTTCCTGCTGGTAAGTTAACTCTCAATTTTACCTTGCCAAGGAAGAGCTGCTACACGTGATGTTTACTGTGAGTTTCCTCTCTATTTTGAAAGTCTCTGCCATTCACCTGGAGGTCTCTCTTTTCTGCCTGCACTCCCTCCCCACTCCTGTATGCTGCAAAGTTTACATCCTGTGGCAAATTTGACAACTTGTTCTTCTGTTTTCTTCTACTTGACTATTGTTAATACTACAATGGGACCTAGAGAGGCTTCTACCATGGTCCATCTGCAAAGCAGAGGTGTATATGCTTTGAGAGGTCATCTCTTCCCCATTCTGTAACCCCAAGGGCCTGAACATTTCCCTGCTCACACTGTGTGTTCAGTGTGACTCACCTGCTGGTCCCTCCTAATGTCCTGAATTCCCATCTGCTCAGCATGGTGTGCTAGCCCCAATTCCCTTGGACTGCTCCTGTTCTTCCTCAGTTTGACCAGCTTTCTCTTCTTCCTCCCTTGCTCCCTTCTCTAAGCACACAGCTGCACACACAGTTCTGCCTCTCCTGGCCTCAGCTGATAACAAATACAGGGTTTCTCAAGCTGCAGTTCTGCTCCTCACTAGGAAAAGCTCTCTCCTATCGGGCTGCAGGCCAAAGGGACCTCACATTCCCTGTTGCCTCCTGGGTACCCTGTACATTAGTTAGTTTGGTGGTGTTTTTTAAGATAGGGGCAATTAAGGAAAAAGCCTTCATGGTCTGTGTTGTCAAGCTATTGGAAAACCAAATTTCTGGCTCCTGTGACACATCCCAAGTGCAGAAGCAGCCAGCTAGCATCTCTCCCAATCCCCCAAACTGCTGCCCTTCAGAAGGTGCTCTGTGTGTGTATGTGCTTGAGTGAGAGACATCTGCATTCCTTTTCTGTTCACCCAGCCACAGAGCACAAATCTACTTTGACACTTTTAGAAAAATGAAAAGATGGAATCTCGCAGGAGCCTGCCTGTGCCGGGGGGGGAGGAGGGGAGCACGCACAGCAGGAGGGAAGTTGACTTTTCTTTATACATATAGGGTTTTTTCCATGCAGAGTTTAAATTATGCCTGATAAAAGGAGTTTCGTGGATGTTTCAGTTCTTTCAAACCCTCCTGGCTTCCTCCCAATTAAATGAGGTTTGTCAAAGCCACAGGGCTCTGCTGCTGCCAGAGAGGCGGACAAGCACTTCCCGCAGTGACATCTCCAATCCCCAAGGGAGAAGATGAAAGTGTCAGTGCTGAGAGAGAGAGAGAGGGAGAGAGAGAGGGAGAGAGAGTGGAAAAAAACAGGTACAGAGACAGACAGTGTGAGAGGAAGGGAGAGAGTGAGGAGAAAGAGAAGGAATGAGAAAACAGATTGGCATAATGTGTCAGTCTCTCTGATATGCTGCCAGCAAGAGGACAGATTCATTTCACCTGGGTTTAGGCACCATCCCATATTTATTATGCCCCATATTGCAGCAAGAAGTACCTTGTGGACAGGAAGCTGCATGGCGTTATCATAGCAACCAGTGTGTTGAGAGCAGAATCAAAGTGCACAGGGCTGAAACAAGTGCAGTACAATCATGCAAGACCATATTCATGAGTGACTCATTAAGCCTGTAAAATTTAGGCTATTCTGAATAATTCCCAATGTAGCCATTGCTATTGCCATAATTGTTCAAGACATTTGCTCTCTTGTGTCACTTTGGCATAACACTATTTTGGAATTTAACTATATAATTTTAAAATTCTTGTTGCTATGATAACAGTGCAGATTTCAAATATATTCTGTTCCCACTTTGTTCTGGAGGATGCTGGCTATTAGTTGCCATCCTCTGAAGGGGAAAGTTAAAACAGAAGGGCAAAGAGTGATCTGGAGATGAAGAGGAGGTTAATTCTGAGATGTGTGAAACAGTAAGAGGGGAAACAATATTTAAAAAAAAATAGAAGGTTCTCATAAGAAATTATTCTGTATTTTTATGAAATAATTGTATCTGTAACTGTCCTTTTTGTAAGTTGTTATGACAAGTTGGAAGCTTGAGGATGTTTTTAAAGGTCAGTTCCTGGGAATAAATAATTGCAGAAATTACTGCTTAGAAGTTAGGTACCCCTCCAAATAGGATGTTTCTGATTATTAGGGGGAATGCTAATGGTTAGAGGCTGGCTGCTGCCCCTGGGAAGGGGGAGAGGGAGCACTTTGCTTCCTGGAGGCCAGCTCCTGGAGAGTAGAACAGGTTGCTGTTGCTGTGCTCATCTGAGCACAAAGTGCTGGAATAAAAGAGTAGCCTGTGCTCTAAGGGAGGAAGAAGACTGTCCTCTGAGAGTGGCTGGCCCACAGATGGGCCTCTCCTACAGCTGCTCACTCCTGTGCCTCTTGCTCTGGGAGGGGGTTACTGAGGCTCAGGTCAAACCTTGCTCATCATCTTGGTGGCCTTAAATCTACATGTGCCATCAGCACATCTCAATATAAAAACAGAGAGAAGTGCAGGGGTTTCTCCAGCTCCCCTCCAGTGTGGCTAGTAGCTGAGGGGTGGCAGTGATGACATTTTGTAAAACCAGAGCATTTGCTGTCCTTTTCCTGGCCAGAGCAAATCCTGAGACAATTATCTTTGTGCAGTGCATCCCTGCACTGCAGCAGCTCTGATAAAACGTCAGTCTAACCCTTTGCCACCTGCTAAAGTAGAATGTTTTCTGTCCAATTAATCCCTCCTGGAAGAAAGATGAGATCCTTGAATCAAGAAAGCATGAGCTGTGCTCTCAACTCAGTGTCAGTCCTGAAGTGCAAAGGGCCTTCTGAGGAGGTATCTCACTCTGTTGTCAGACAGGTCAGACACAGTAACAATTGCAGCTTATTATTCTTAGTTATAGATTTGGTTTATTTTCCACTCTCTTTTGCCCTCTGTTACTTTGGAGCAGGCTTGCCAGCAGGGAAGGTAAGCAGTGGATTTGGGGTTACCAGCAGTGCACTCCCAAGGAAACACACTGCAAGAAGAGCTCTGGCCAAACCCTGCAGGCACAGGGGCCAGGGAAGCCTGAGCTGGCAGCTCAGATCCTTTCCCCATGGGACCCATGTCCAGTCTCACAGAGAGCTTTCTCTCAGTGCAGGAGAGGTTCAACCTCAGCACAGCAGTTAGTGAATTCCAGGATGTGGCCATGAGGAGGATTGTGTGTTGCAGGGATGGGGTCCTGGCTTTGACTAGGAGGCACTCTTTTTGGATACAATTGTTCTCTGACTGTTACCTCCCCCAGCAACACAAAACCAGAACACCAGGTGATGAAGACACTGTACAATTTCTCCTGATGTTGACAACTTGATGTTGACTGCCATTTTAATGTCTGTTGAGTCCAAACTAAGACAAAGCAAGTAAGCAAGTGTGGGAATGAGGAGGTTAAGGCTGCAAGTCATTGCCTACCAAAAATCCCATTATTATTGGGATTAGCCAGCACTGGTAAATGTTATCACAGGGGACCTATAAAGGAAGATCTGGCTTTCATGACCCCTTGGTTGGGTTGGCTGGTTTCCCTAGGTTCTCCTACACAGCTAAAAGGTTTATACAGTCACTTGATTTTTTTTTTTTTTTTACCACTCTGCTTTGTGACCTCTGTGCACAGTAAACAGCTATCCTTCACTGCAAGTCAGATACAGACACCTAGAACATTCCTACCAGTTGTATGAATATGGTTATATGTCTTAATACAGGAATAAACAAAAGCTGGTGATGAGCAGGAAATCAGCTGCCCCTCCTAAGCCAGAAGCATTCTTATTTGTGAGTTGATAAAACAAATCTTCACTTGACTCAGGAAAACCACTCCTCACTTCACCTGTGTGATCCCCACAGTGGTGGAAGATCTACTTGCCTTCATACTGACAGGACATTAAAGTTTTGTGTTGACATTTAGCCACCATCCTAGGAAAGAGCTGTTGTAACACCACAGCAGATGCTTGCAAGTGCACAGGACCCTGGACAAGTTGCCCTGTTTAAGCTCTTCCCTGAATGCTGTCCTGGGGCAGGCATTGTGCTGGGCACTGTTCAGGAGCATGGGGCAAAGGGGAAGATAGGAAAAGAAGGCAAATTTCCTTTGCTCAGTCCCCAGCTCCTGCTCTTGCAAAAGCAACTGGCGCAAAGTTTGGCCCACATGACTTGTGGAAACAAAGTCCTACAGACATGGATCAAATGCTCTGACTCCCATTGATCTCAGGCCAGAGAATCTCTATAAAGGTCTTATTGTTCAGGGAGACAAACCGCTCTTGGGGGGAGAGCTGTTAATGCTGCTCGTGGGGGCAGACACTATTGCATCAGAGGTTAGCAGATGTTTGTCTGTATTTTGCCTAATTGTAAGTTATAGCTGAGGTTTTTTTAGCTTCCATTTTCCCTTTTACACTCTTAAATGCAAATCTGAAAAGATTTAGTTGCCTTGTTTGCTGTGAAAGACATCCAGACTGGAAGTCTCACACAGTCGTTTCCCATCCTCAGGTGCACTTCTGACTTCACCCAGTTATCAGCAGGAATGAGTAAATGGGGAGGTAGTGATCAGGTTTCTAAGGCACAAAAGTTAAAGCTAAGTTTGAGATTGTGACAGCAAGCAACCATGAGCATAGGAACTCAATTAGCCTGAAAGACAACTATCTCATTATCTTTCCTAAAATGATATAAGTACATAAGAATATAAAAATTTAAAATAAACTCTCTATTGACTGTCTAGATGACTGAATTTCACTGCTCAATTTCTTTAAACACCCACTTTAGTATTTATTTATTCTAAGCGTGAAGCAGCTACGATAATTAGACTGTCAGATTTGGTAAGTTAATGAGGAGTCACTGGAGTGGAAGGTTTTGCATTTGTGAGATTGCTGAAGGAGAGAAGCTCTGTGCCTTCGCTCTATCTCTTTTTTCTTTTTCTTTTTTCCCCTCTGCTGGGTGGGAAGGAGAGAGCTTGGCAGTGTGCAGATCCATTTGAATCCTTTTGATTAGCGGGTTGCATTTCTACCACTGTTCTACCAAATAGTATTTTGCTGGTTGCTCCAAGAAAAAGAAAAAGAAAAAAACAAAAGAAACTGCAGATGAGATTTCTAGAGAAGAGTGTCTAGATTAAAGAAATAATTTTCCAAAAACAATGAAGGAATGCAGCTGTGAGAAATAGGATCTCGAATTAGTTTATATTGTGGCTAATGTCAGAGAAGAGCATTAAGAAAGTAGCACAATGAAGGAAAAGGACCCTTTTGCAGCTTTCTCTTTAACCTGATTTTTCCACAGGACAATCAGTGCTCACAGTTCCAGGGGTGAGACTGCAACCTGAAATCTGTGACCTGTTTGCTTCCTATGGAAAAGGCTGTGTCTCAGGAGATTCGAGCAAGTTTTGGTAGAAATCATGGATGGTTGAATAATCCTTGGGTAAGCATGTAGCTGCCATTGTCAAAGCTGCTGCCATCACCCTTAGCACATGAATTCCTTCATGTATTGAAGGTGGAAAAACAGATCTGATACTCAGGGTTGGATGATCACATTCCAGGGTGAATGAGAACAAAGTGGGAAATCTCACATTCAGAGAGAAGAGATCAGCAAGCCAGTGGCCCCCAATTAACAATGTTCAGTGGTATCATGGGAGGTTTGGATTTGTTTTGTCATATTGCCAAGACTCAGACCAGTGCCCTTTCCTCCAATGCCTCCCCAGCCAAAGTATTGCTTCATTTCCCCATTGCTTAAACTGACCAAATGCTTTGTTCTCCTTTGTCCTTGCCTACTGAGTTCACATTTCATAGCTTGCTTGTTTTGATTTCACACACATTGGAACCTGAGCAGAGCTAGGCAAAATCTCCTTATCTTGTAATATGCTTGGTTTTAATTAATCACTATTTTAATGTTACACTTCAAAGTGATGCTTCAGCATCAATATTTTTCTTCTTTTTGTTACAGGAGACCAAAAGCTCACTTAAAATCACTGTTATTGAAAGAAATTACCAGAAAATATCTTTTTATTATATCCTGTCTCTTTGTTTACTTTGTGCATTTGTTAGCAGCATGTGTCCTGTCAGTGTCACTGCTGGGTCTGTGTTTGCAGGGCAGACCTGGAAACTGATTTTGAGGCCAAATTAGTTTGACTATCTTATTGTCTGCCAAGCTAAGAGGCAACTTTAGGATAGCAGGACACACCTCAGCTACCCATCTGTGCTTTCTAGATGGCATGTATCTGCCATAGGATCAGGTCCCAGCCAGGTTAGTGCCTGGTCCCACAGCCTCTCCACCCCTTCTGCCCTCATCATGTGGACAACAGCAGGCAGAGAGGCCAGCCTGGAATCCTTTTGAGAAAGATCTGACATTGCCAGTGCTGTGACTGATTGGGTTTTGGAGCAGCCTGGATGCCTTCCCTGCTCACCTGCTCAGCTGAGTGCAGACAGGACGGCTGCTCCCTCTCTGTGATCAGAGAGGAACTAATCCTGCCAGGAAAGCTGGCTGTCAGTTCCTCTAAGGCATCTGGGACAACTCACTTGAGGAGGGCACTCATGCAGCAGTGTTCAATGAACCTGGATTTGGCCCATTTTAAATGATTTAGAGATCATTTCACAAATGCATCATTTAAAATAGTGAAAACTTTGAACTAGTAGGAGAAACTCTTAAACATTTTTAATATATTAACCTGGCCTCAAAATGATTGTGTCCCTTTTTTTTTAGCTGCTTACAAAACATGCTAAACAAGCTTAAATGTCAACTCAAGTTATCTTCTGCAGCTCATTGCAGGAGAATGTTCTACATGTGATGGTGTTCATATTATTAATTCTCCTTTTTAAAAAGGCATCTGGGTTCAGACATGCAAGCAAGGTTATAAATGAAACAGTAATTTTTTTGTCATTTTAATAGGCTACCAATGGAAAGCAGGGGGCTCTGTATGCTTTTTCAAATCTAATGAGAGAGAGATAGGCATCTAAAGCACAACAGCCTCACGCTGGCACATGAGAGAATGGAATTTCCTGGGAACATAATGAAACTGGCCAGCCTTCCTTCATTTGCCAACCTGAGTTAAGTTACAAAAATAGACAAAACCAAAAAGCTAAACATACCAGGCTCCATCTTGAATCCATGGGCCCTGAGCAACACAGCAAGGGACAAAACATCATCACAGACTCCTCCTTGTTCTCTTTTGGGTTTCAGGAAAAGATGAGATGCTGTCAGTTGTCTATCCCAGGGTGATGTATACTCCATGCCAACACTCCACCCATTTTCTACCCTATTTCACCACCACTTTCTCTCTACCTGCTGAGGAGGAACATATGGGTCATTGGAAGCTGCTACTGTTCTCATTCTGCTTCTCAAAATAAATATTCTGATAACTAATGGTGTGCTTCCTACATGTATGTGATACTGTACCAGCTAAGGATAGCTGAATCTACAGGAAGAGAAGAGCCTGTTTTAAACCAGCTTTTAACAAGCAAAGTGACTGAAGGCACTAGCCCTGCAGAATATTTGTAATTGGGATTCATTTTTCTTTTTGATTCAGGACTTAGGCCATGGATCTTTACCCTAATAGAATTCCTCTGCAACAGGGGCAGATTGTACCTTTCCTTATACCTAGGACCTTTGAAATAGCTCTTTATGTTGACAAAATGAAGAAAAATCTTTGAGATTATAAAACAAGGATGCAGTTTGAGGAATGGGGTGTGTGTTTTTAAAAGTCACCTTTCAGCAGAAGAGAATGAAATTGTGCAGATGTCCTGCCTTTTGTTTTTCAGAAAGCAATGTCAGAAGGATTGACTTGGCAAGGAAGATGTAACAGCACAGTCTGGACACTGGACTTGCAGAATATACTCAGCCATGTGTCACTTAATAGAGAGCTCCCTGGACCAGAAGATTGATGTACAAACAGGACAGATGGGGACTGACAATTGAAAGAATGTAGAGGTTCATCCAAGGCTTACAGAGACCTGTCATTCCTGGGGTGTGCCTACAATCTCCTTCAACAAAAGAGCTCCTGAGGGAAGGAGGGGATTAGTCAAAAGTTGAGTGAGGTCTCCAGGGAAGATGGTTTCTTGGATAGAGTTGTCAACAAAAGGAATTGTTTAAGACTATTTGTTATAATTTCCTAGAGGGAGCTTCTGCCATTACTAACAGGATTACCAGCATACTGGTTCCACACCAGCAGAGCATTAGACATGTGCATTGCAGACTGGTTGCTTAGAGCTGAATCCAGGGGTCTTATACAGCATCCTAAATGTGTGCAGGTGTTGATGAGCAGAGGGGAGATGGCAGGGAATTCAGATGCAGCCAAATGCAGTCCATTTTTGGTCCAGCTGTTGCAGAGAGTCCTGGCTCATTAACGAGTTTCCACAGTGTTTTAATCTCCTTGATCTCAAGGCTGCTAACAGACTATGAGAAGGAAAGCTAATCTGAGGTGAGTGCTGATGGGGTTACATGGGGAAATCAGAGACCTCTTTCCCAACTGCAGTTACCGTGAAATTTCTCATAGAATTCTTCCTGGAAGAATTGGGAAAGCAAATAATTTACTGTGTTGAAGTGCTAGTTTGCTTGGTTTCAGTTATCTTGGATACTTTTTCTTAGCTCTGGGACACAGAAACCAGTAGCCTTGGTGTAACCTTACAGCACATTTGGGAAGAAAAGACAAAGGTAAATCAGTGAGGTGCTGACTTACAAATCTTCTTGAATATTTTAATTTATCTCAGTAGTGTCACTGGCATGACTGGGAGAACTTCTCTGAGCAAGAATTTTGCAGAGCATTGAGGCACTGAAACAAAACCAGTCAAGGAGCTATGGGTGGCAGCCATAGAAAGGTGAGCTTTTAGGGTAAGAGAGCTGCCCCCCTCCAGCCCATCATTTATCAAACACATACTGCAGATCTGGGCAGGAAGCAGCACAACTGTTGATGTTCCCCTTTGCCCTTGCTACAGACATAATTTCAGGTATGCATAGATTAGCTACATTAAAGGGACATAGACTATCTGCAGGCACTGCTCAGTTAAGAGGACAAGATTTTCCTTAGGTTATTTTCCTTAAAATTCTCTGCCTTGATGAAAGGCAAACTATGTTCCAAAAGTCTTTCTACCTCTAGATTGCATGAACTTGGATCTCCCAAACATCTGTCACTCTCAATGACCTGACTTCCCTTTGCAATACTAAATAGAGCAGCTGTACATGGTGCCCAAGTTGGGATAGGGGTTGTTTTGCATTCCTTTTGCATTCTTGGAGATGTCTGGACTAAGAGCAGTGAAGAAACAGGATCTCCAGGGCCTGCAGTGGGATGGTTGTGGCTAAATGTCTGCTCCTAATTGAGAGCAACTCCATGCTCAAGATACATTAAATGAAAGGATTTGTTATGCATGGGCAGTGAGGGATCTAATGATGAGAACTGAGTCACTTTTCCTCATGGTCTGTCCAGAGCATCAATTGTAAATTTCTTCTGCCCTGGAGCAGTGGTACAGAATGGCTTTGCTGTTTTACATAGCTGCCACCCCACAATGCCATGCCATTGCTAAATTTAGCCATATGCTGAACTGCCAAAGAGTCAAATGATAATTCTGTATCTAGAGGGATAGAAAGCCAGGAAGACTCTGGAAATGCTGCAACCCTGCAGTCTTCCCTTCATTAACTCAACATTGTAGGCCCAATGCCTAAAACATGCCAGACCTCCTCTCTTCAACTAATGGGAATATTATTTACATCAGAAGGACTAATCTCAATAGGTTTTCCATCCCCTGGCCTGCTCAGTCTCAGGGGCAACAGCTTTTGGGGAAAATGGATGTAGTGTTGTACTGAGTCAGAAAGAGTAGGCAACAAGAAACATGTCTGAATTCATGTACCAAGTCAGTGCCACCCAAAAAGGCAGCTCTGCTTCCCCTCATTTCCCTCCCTACTTCAAGCTTTACAGTCTTTCTCTTTTTCTCTCTGGCACCTTTGTAAGCCTTTGAAGAAGTGATTTAATTCCCTAAACAGATGGAAGACTATGAACTCTTTTGCTGACTTAGTTTTTCATTGTTTTAGTGAGCTGAATCAGATTATGCAGGGAGAAAAGTACCAGACTTCATTCATGGATGAGTGTGGAGTAGGAAAGGAGGAGGTAGAAAAATCTCTATATTTCATGTTCTCTTATCTCCAGCCTGTTCACATCTAGTTCTAGTGGGGTGATCATCCCCTGTCACATCTGAATTGCATGTAAATGGAGATCACTGTGCATAAAGGTCATCAAACTGTTTCTTCTCACCATCTAATAAAAAAACCAAAAACAAATCTGAGGTTTTTGAGAAATCCTTTAACATCCTCCTTCATGTAAAGAGAATTTAACATCAGACTTAAATATTTGCTTTAAAAACATCTGGAAGTAAATGAAATAACTTCTTTCCCAGGCCAGGATTCTGTTTTGTTTCAGCCTGGAGCAAGTCTGTTGGCCAAATTATATACACCCAAGAAAAAGCTTTAAAACTAGCAACCCCCAGTCTGTAATGGTGCAAGTGGGCAATGTTCTTTAAAGTGTGTGTGGGGGAGGGAGATGCCAGGAAACCCCCCCCCCCCACAAGCCAGAAGTGCATTTGGGGAGCCCAGATGAAAGCCCTGGTGCGGGTCATGTGACAGGTGTCACTTCAGTAATGATTTTGGGGCAGAGATAAAAGCCCCCGCCGGCTGGCCATGTGACACCGCTTCATTACTGCCACAGCAGGTGGTCGCACAGCCTCAATGCCTTCATTTTTTATTATTTTTTAATTTTTTTTTTATTCTGTGATAATGAGAAAATGTTTAAACTTCCATCCCTGTGTTTAAACACTTCTTCGTGCTGACAGCAGCAGGAGATCCCTTGATCAGCTGTCAGATGGGAAAGTGCAATTTTTCTGGAAAGTAAACAGCGTGTTTGCCAGTTGGAAATCATTTTCTGTTTGTTGGGACTGCTAGTCGTGGTGTGATGGAGCCGTGTCACAGCATCTGACAACTCGGGAGTGGGGAACAGAAAACAGGCTGAGAAATCGGGTTTAGACTATGCCTCTGATAACAGCAGCTTGAGATTTTTGACACTTCGTTATTGTCATTGTGTGGAAAAAAACACAACTCACGGGTTGCTATGAAACTTTTAAAGCAGCAGCTCGGTGCCAGTGTGAATGTGTTGGACCTCCTAAAAGAAACTCCTGCATTTTAATAGAAACTTTCCTAGGAGAAAATCAAAAAGGACACAAAGAAACTGAGTAGGCGTGGAGATGTGTGGAGGTGAAGGTGGTCATATCTCATTCCTGGCTTGCAAGAAGAAACAAAAAAATGTCTTTTATTAATAAAATTTACATGGTTCTGATGTCACATAGACTTGGGTAGCCCACTGGGAATTTCAGGTAAGAAAAGGAAGGCAAATGTGGTCACAGGGTCATGCAAAAGAGCTCAACCCCACCCTGAGCCTAGCTGAAATCAGAGGTGTTATGGACTCCTTTGGAAGTACCCTGGAACCTAACTAAGTTAACTTTAAATGCCAATCACATATTTAAAATTTTCCTGTTAGGCAAATACCTTCTCAAAGTCAATTCCTGGTGAGAAAAAGGAGATACAGATATTATACACATAATTCTAATTAAAATTAGGGTTTGAATGTGCCTATGCAGAGCCACACACAACATTTTTCCTAGGCAGACACAGACAACATACGAGCAGAATTAACAAATCAACCTGATTTCAACACCGGGAAAGTGAATTACTCAGAGCACTGCTCGAATCACGTAAGAAACATTCGCAGCAATTACGTTCCGTGAAATCCTTGATAGCCTCCCAACAAATACTTTCCTCTGCTGGCTGCACTGCAGCATTCTGCCTCTTCCTAAAGATCCCAAATAAAAGCTTCCTGCCTGTTCCCCAAAAACCCTGGAGCCTCCTTGCTGGGGCTGGTGGGGCTGGGGGCAGCAGCAAAAACCATCCCGAGCAAAGAGATCCGATCAGAACCTGGCCCGTTGTTAGCAGTCATTAAAAAACATTGCACTTTTAATAGGAGCTTATTCAATTAGCAGACTAACAGGCTCCATCAGATAAGCTGGGGATTTCCCTGGGAATCTGAGTCACATACGCTGAAGCTGCTCTGCGCTGTATGGTTAACTCCCTGTATGCAGAACCAGCGTGAAGAGGCCAAATCCCAGAAAGGTTTGTTTTGAGGTTTTTTAGGGAGAAGCAGGAGCCCTCAAGGCCTCCGGAGGTGGCGGTGCCGAGTGAGTCACACACTCTGAAAGGACCCGGGAGGACGATGGCACCAAACTCTGCTCAGACAGGATCTGCCTCATCTCCGATAAACACGCTGACATTTGGCAGCCTGACAGCTTCACAGTCCCATAAGAGGCTTCCTAATTAGAGCCTGGGTGAGAAATAATCCACAACTTGAAGTTTGTCTCTAGCTTCCTTGCTGTACTTTTTTTCTCCTCCCTTTTTGTGCCTTTTTCCCTTTCCAGTGTTTTCTCTCACACATTCTCAGCGCATCCCCTCCCCGCAGGCGGAAGCTGTTTCAAAATCCAAGCAGGATAAAGGGTCACTTTTGCCTGTCCTTCCTGCTCAGAACAGCTCCCAGCAAAAGCACCCCTCGCAATTCCAGCACTGCCCTTGAAGGAGATGGAGAGATAAGGCAGGGGGAAAGGACAGAACATGGTGAAGTTTATAATGAGGCAAAGTAAAACCGGTCTGGAAGAAAACCAAGCCAGTCCCATCCATTCCTAGTCAAACAAGTAGGGCAAAACTAGTGCTGCAGGGACTTTGGGGCTCTGGATCCAACCCTGAACTTTGCTTTCCTCTTCAGCAAGTGACCCAAACAGCAAGTCATGGCATCCTGTACACAAGTAACAGTGAGAAACTGTAACACAGTACCCTGATGCTGCTGCATCATAGAAAGACATTCAACCAGTTGGTCGTACAGTGAAATACATTTTTAGCAATATGTACTGGTACACAGTTTGACCTTTCAAAGATAAATCATACTCTACTCATTTACCCCATCACATATATTTTCTCTGAATAGCTCCAGAATAGTTCTTCAAATGGAATTGAGATTATATCAGTATTGGCTAAGACAAGTAAGACTCTTTTACTGTATTTATCTCTTAGAGGATTATTTGCTCATAGTGGGATTGACTGTTCTCTATTTAATATTCCAAAGTCTTTTCCAAGGTAGTGAAACAAGGTAGAAGGCTCTTAAAATATAAGTCACTGTATACACTGCAACATCTTGGATACACATACAAACATCAGAATTCACTTTTTACTGGAGGATTGTTCTCCTACACTGTCCTCCTCAGTGAATATCATATGCCCCATATCATAGCCACCAGAAACAGGCAGAAACTTGGGATTCTCCATTCTTGGCCATACCTTACATCAGACAGCTCTCTGTATTACCAGTCAGCAGGATTCCAGACGATGACATGGGAAAAATACCTGTAGGTAATTGGCCATTAGCTCTCTCCTGAGCAAAGAGAATTCATTCAAAATATGCAGTTGAAGCTATTTCCAGGAAATATTTAATGCTGAGATACTCTGGAGGATCTTCATCTAATATCACTAGAGCCCAAAATGCATCTTACCCAGAGGACTCTGAGTCCTTGGGGAGCACCTTTCCTTGTAGTTTTGCTTTGGGGGCTTGATTATGATTGCTGATGACCAAATGCTTCCTGTGTTGCATGTCTATGCATGGTGCAGCTGTGAGAAAAGAACTGTGGTCCTACACCTTTGTACTGGGAAGAACAACCCTGCACAAAGACCAAAAAGGGCCATATCATCCTCCTCACCTGTAACATCTGTACTGCTACAATGCTGAGGCAGAGAAAATTGTTTATCAGAATGGTATTTCCAACAAACAGATGTTTGTGAAGTAAGCAGAGATACCTCTTGAGGATTTAATATTAATAAATTCTCTGATTAGACTGGAGATGTGTGTTTTTTACCATCCTTCCCTATAAACTGAAGTATGGGTTAGTATGCATTATTTATAGATCCCAGCCCACCCACTTGCTAGGAACTCCCCTGAAGCTGTGGGAGATGTAGCTGCATTCATAGCCAAACATCATCTCCAGGGTCCATGTAGCATCATGGCAAAATTCTGCCTTTCAGCATGGTAGAAACCACGGAAAAATTAGATGTTGTACTGGACCTAAAATATCTGGCTCCATTCCTGCCCTGATATTTTTTGCATGACAAATGAGTGTAGACACACAGAAGGAAGAGAGCATAGAAAAGGGGAAAGCTCTTTGGGAGGACTGAGTGGGGAGGAGACAAGGCAGAACTGTTCCTCAGTGACTTGTTCCTTGGGTATCTGTATTTTCTTGTGGCTGCAAAGTGGGAACAGGGGTCAAAAGAACAGCATTGTACACACAGACGCCTGCTTGAGAGGATCCATTTTAAAATTCAGGAGAATCAGTTGCCAAGAGCAGGTGTAGTAGTACAAGAGAAAAGAAAAACTGTGATTCTTTCCAATTAAACTTCATATTTCCTAGGTTTAGAATTTCAGTGATTTAAATCTATTTTAGACTAAGTCTTAGAAATAAAAGTTGCCAGCCTGGAGGAATTAATTTTTTTATTATTTTATTTTAAGAGATTAACTCAAGTTGATAGATTTAGACCATTTTTTAAGTTTGTTGGTTTCAGATGTTTAAAAAGAAATTTAAAATAAACAAACAAATTCCAGTAGAAAATTTGGCAAGGGCTGAATCCTTTGGGCAAAATTTTCCCAGGAGAAGCATAGATCTCTGATAAGCAGCAGAGGAGATGCTGTATTTCACAGCTGCAATGCAGATCTGAGGCCTCTCCAGAGACTCCCTCATGCTAAACAGGGATTTCTTTAGTTTAAATGCCAGATCCACTTTGGTCCCAGTGAAACTCCAGAGGGGCATTATCTATGAAAACAGGGCATGTTTAATCCACTTTATCATTAATGCAAAGAATAGTCTCAATATTTGTGATAAAGAAAACCATGTGTTATGGAAGGTCCTTCATATCTTGAGTGGATTAAACTCTACCTGCCAGCCCTGGCTGGGCAGCTGGGCCACAGTTTGTGTGACTGTCTCATGACAGGGGTCTGCAGTGAAGCAAGCACGAGCCAGGCTGCTGGCCTGACTGGGCACTTCCCTGAAGGATGTGCTGGAAAATTTGCTTTGGTGACAATGGCTGGAGGTGCCACAGGTGCCAGAGGAAAACAACAGCTCTTAGCAGTGCAGTCTCACTTTGGCTTCATCCTTCTCATCAGTGATGGTTGTTGCATTTTCTTTGCAGAATGTTTTCTGCTAATTAAATCTGGACCACTTCACATTTTTTACATTGGACATTTTCACATTTTTTTCATTGGATTTAAAACAAAAAAGCTGAAAAAAAATGACATCTCTGAACAGAGCTCTTGGGTTTATCACCATGTGACAGTACTGCCAAAGTCAACTGTCCCCATGATGAAGTCTGGGACCAGTCCTTGTGAGCTAAACACGATGCTATTGCACAGATCACCGTGCTGATGTGGTGAGCTGGGGGCTGAGCTGCAGGACCTGCATGCTGCAGTTGGTGAAAAGCCCCAAGGTAAACCACACCATGCTTCAATGGGTAAATGCTGAAGGCTTCTCACTTGATTAGTCTGTTTTATACAAAAACTCTCTCAGAGCAATTCAGCTGGACACAGACCTGGAAGATTTAATGATGTTGAAAGAACATGGTCTGCCCTGTGGCTCCAGATAAGTTTTGAAGGGAAGTGGAGCAGAGAAACCTCCCCAGTTGTGAGTTTCTGGGCAATGCTCACCTTTGCAAGAGGTGCAGAACTTCTGCAAAGCTGCACATCTTTCAGAAGGAAAAGCCATATCATCCTTTTTGGTTGAACATTCTGCTTCCTTCAGACAGATTGTCCAGCTGACACTGAAAGGCAGCCTTGGGCAACTTTTTGAACCCCCCCCCAGCATGATCACCACATTTACCAGGCCCCCAAAGCGCTTCCAAGGGTCTGAAGATATCTTCCATTGCTAGTATGATTACAGCTCTAATGAGATTAGCAGCAAGCTGTGTCTTCTAAACAATGGTGCTATCTCATTCTAACCCATTTAGATTATAATCTGCTCTTCCAGATATTAATATTTTCATATTAATGTAGATCCTTTTATCCCTGTAGCTTAGCACTGGGTTCTGATTTATTAAATAGCTGGCTCCCTCTGGACTAGAGGAGCAGTATGCTGTGTTGTGATGAGCTTAATAACTCACTGCACCCTATTAGTAAATCACAGACTAGTGCTTCAAATTTGCAGAGAGAATTGGGTTGACTTTCCCCTCAGTCCTCTTAGTCCTGTTGTGCAAAACTTCCTACTAACAACCTTTCTTAAACTAGCCAAGTGCTCTAATATGGGCTCAGCCCACTCGACTGAACTTTTAAAAGCAATTTGGGGAATGAGGGAAGAGCAGAGTTAACAGATTTCACTGTTTTTTCTCATCAAATAGTGCCAGAGCACTTTTATGGAGGCACCAGCAATATAACATCCAGCAGAATTAGTGTATTTATTATTTTAGAAGAGCTCATGTTTTTTTAATATCTCCAGGTTTGAAGAAAAGGTTGAAAGCAAGGGCAGCCTATTTGCATTGTGAATGAAGTTATCTGCCTTCTCCACCCCTACTCCTGCATCCCTGACTGGAATATGCAGAAATAAATGCCTTCTAATGATCCCTGGGGGGCTGAAGCTTTGATATGGATCTTGCCCGGGGTAGAGTGGTTGGGAGAAGTTCTGCCAGACTGAAACCCACATGGCGTGGGGGAGTAGGCAGTCTTCCTCTGAGTGGGAAAGAAGGGAAATTGGATTATCTTGCTAGCAGTTGGTGTTTTTCTGTCTGCAAGAACTTACAGATGAGAGGCCCCAGCTGGGAAGTTCAATTCAGCCCTCTGCAGACAGCAATGTGTGTTTTCCTCATCTAAATAAAAGAGGTGTTCCCTTCTAAGTTCTGGGAAGTTTTTTCCTGCTTAGGCTGTGTGAAGGGCAGGTGGGTAAAGAAGCAAAATTGCACTATTTGAATTTCAGTTTGGTGGCTGCTCAAAATGTTGAGTATGTGTGGCCATATGTTTGTAAACACTGATTACTCTTTGGATGTGACATCTGGCTTTCAGGGAGCTCCCACAGTAGGCAGAATCACAGCAGCACACACTTCAGTTCCCTCAGACAAATCTATTGTAGGACACTATTTTGCAGTTTACAGCACACTGAATAAGCTCAAAAAAACCCCAAATGCAGTTGAAGCCCCTTAATAGAGAAAACCTGTTTAAATGGGCTGCTTTCTGGGAACAAATTGTTGAATAAAAAGAACACCCTGGCAATGGGAAAGTTTTCTGCGTTGCCAAGAGGTTCCATAAAAAGACTATTTTACAGCTTTAACCCATTCCCTGTAGAAGCCAGAGCATACCTCAGAGGATCACATGCTGCCTGGGAGATGAAACACGGCGGCCAAAAGGGGCTCCCAGCCCCGAGCTCCCTCCCCGGGCAGCGCTGAGCTGCCGTGGTGCCCTGGGGACTCCTGCTGATTCCAGACCAAGCAGCTTTCCCCTGGGGTGGAGACACAGCACCTTCCATACCAGGAATGTTGAGCAAGCTCCCAGACACACAGGGCGTGCCAGGGAAGGAGCTAAGGAAAATAACAGATTTCTGTCCTCACAGAGGACAGAGAAGAAAGATTTCTGCATCAACTGCAAAAACCCAGTAGCAGCATCCCAGGATGATTTGCCCTGATTACTTGAGAATTCCTGAAGGGTTTTAGAGAGAGGCATTTATTCCCCTTGCTCCTGTGCAAACTGTAGGTCAGCCCTGGCACACAGGAGAGCAGTCTGGGCGGGCTGTGGTTGTGTTTTTGGAATCAGGCTGCTTACATCATTTTAAGCAATCCTGCTCCCCTTCCACTCCCCATGAATTCCTTGCCCATACCCTGAACCACCAGCTATGCCAGCATGCTGTCTGTGTAGCACATGGTGAATGAGACCAGAGAGCTCATCCAGATAAAAAACAACTCTGGGGGAAAAAAAATGTTTATTTTTCAGCTGGATTGGTTCCTGCCCTGGGTCACTGCACAGCAGGGAGACTCTGGGATGAGAGCAAGTGCTGAGGATGGATCTGTAAACTGTCAGCCAGTAAAGGTCCCCACCATCACCCCTGCTTTCCACCCCTCTCTGTGGTGGATTAAACTTCATTTTATATAGGGCCTTTCTTTCACCCCAAGTTTAGTTTTCTAAGTTGCAGAGATGTGATTCAACCTACAACCTAGATCTTGAGAGCCTTCTTATCTCACATAATAACCTTGGAGTGTCAGGCTACATCTCACTGTGTGGCTTGCTGCAAGCATCCCCAGGATCCTAAAAACTTTAAAAATTTTGGGGAGGATTTGGGCTATATGGGCTTTAAAGGTCCCTTACAACCCAAACTGTTCTGTGGTTCTACCTCCTGCAAATAGATTTGTCTGTTTATGTGCCACCATCCAGCAGCACTGTGTGTAAATCCAGTCACAGGAACAATAGAGCTCTCTTATTAGCATGCTGTACAATCCATACATAGCTCTTTCTTCTTCAGCTTGGTTTCTGGTCACAGGCATGCAGCAACTCTGCTCCCAGCTCTGAGATTAGTGACTTTTGGGCAGTGAGTGTAAGGCTCTGCCCCATTCTCTGCTGCAGGAGGAAAAACACAGGTCAAATCTCATGAGGCACCCTCTCCCCAGGCTGCATGAGACTTGTCTGCCTTGTATTGCAAGTGGGCTACTTTTAGCACCAACTGCTTCAGTACCAAAAGGTGTCATGGAATTTTAATGGCCACAGATGGCCACAGCTTCTGTTTCATGTCCTATCTGAGCTCCCCAGCCTCAAAGCACCACCACAGCAGCACCATGCTCCTCTTGGGCAGGCTGGGGAGAGAGTGGACTCAGGTGGGTGAGAGGTGCCAGTTCAAC
The DNA here is from genome assembly GCF_903797595.1 of Erithacus rubecula. Lineage (NCBI taxonomy): Eukaryota > Metazoa > Chordata > Aves > Passeriformes > Muscicapidae > Erithacus > Erithacus rubecula. The sequence goes on from NC_136659.1 coordinate 11,405,515, forward strand.
ATCTCTGCTGCCTGCAGTTCACCCTGGATTTTCCTTTCCTAATACAGAACCTGTTGGCTGTATGGAAATACGACAGAGTTGGGCAACAGAAAACTGTAGGTGAATATAAAATAAAATAGTTTTGATCCACCTCCTTGAAAACATTCCAAATCCATGTCCTTAGGGTCTTTGAGGCACATATTAGCTGGAACACCTTCTTTTTGTACTGCATTATTAGATTCCCACTTTTTTCCATGGCCGAAGGAAGCGTGCCCAGATACAGCTCGTAGCAACTGTGCAAATTCATTTTAAGTCGTGGCCAGATGTTGGCAAGAAGAGACTGAAGAAAAGCTCATGCTACTTTCTCATTTAAGTATATAGGAAAATGGATCCTCCCATCCAGCTGTGAGCTTTTCCAGAATACACCCCAGAGTGCAGCTGATGGATGTGCCTCCCACAGCCCATAGGGTTTGATGCTGTTCCAGGCATGCTTCATGGGGAGTATTCCATTCAAAATAATTATCAACTTGAATAGACTAAGTACCAATCTATGCAAAACCCACTTTGTCCACTGCCTGGGAAAAGATTACAAAGCACATTTGGCTATTGTGTGCATGCTTGTAAATTTTGAAGTCCTGGGTGAGATCTCTGTATCTGGAGAACATCAGAGGATCTTGAGAGCACTAAGGAAAATGTGGAACCCAAATCTTTCTACTTCCTCCTCCCAAAGGAGTCCCAGACTGTGTTCAGTAAAAGTCACCACAGCTTCAGTAACTCCTTATAAATCTTACACTAGCTTTAGGTTTGGAGAACCCACACAGGAAAAACCTGCTCCCAAACTCTCATCTCCCATCTCGCTTGCATTAATTTCTCCTTGCTGTCCTTCCCTGACATCCATAACACTGCACCTCCAGCCCGGGCAGAGCAGTGCAGAGCAGACCTGACTCACACAGCATTGCCACAGCCTGGCTCCCAGTCCCTCCACCCTTTTCACACCACCCAGCAGGGCCTTCAGCTCCTCACCAACCCTGCTCTCTTCTGTCCTCCCAAGAGATCTCCTGTTCCACTGCCAGTGGGATGCAGCTATGCACTTTGCTCCTCCAGTGCTAGTTCCTTATTTTCCTCACTGGCCTTGGGCTTTTAGCCACTGTGTTCTGGTTTCCAGCTGCAACTCCTTCCCTCAGCACAGGCCTGCCTTGGAAGGTCTGCACAGCACCACCGCAGTTACACCCTTCCTGGATGCCAGTATCCTTTAAGTGACCCTAACAATTTGCCTAAATTAGACCCAAGCTTCTGTACTTCACTCTGCTAGAGGTTTTCCTTAAAAGAACACTGGCTTTTGAGGTGCATCTCAGTTTAAAAGACCCTGAAGGCAAATGAGGCAACAACCTATGTGTAGTTTTAGCCCACAACAGACTCCTTGAAGACACATTAGGTTGGAAAAGTCCCCACTGTGCTCTGAACATGCTGCCAGTCGAGGTGCAGGTACATGTGGTTGAGGTCTGCAGTCTGGGCCACAAAGTTTCGAGACCTAGGCTGTGGTTTGATTATAAAATCTGATTCTGTGGTTCCCAGTATTGATCAAAAATGCCACAGCCGTATGACATGAAACATGGATCTAGCACTTCATCAAATTAAACACATTTAGAAAGTTTAGACAAGTCAGTTTTTTTCATGGCAGTGTTGGAGTAAACCAGTTCCTACACCACACTACTGTCCTGCCAAATCAGCTATAAACTGTCCACCACAAGTAGCCCAAAGCTGACATAACAGCATGAAGTTGCATAAATTGTGTGCTGTGTGCTTAGACTAGTTTCACAGAAATGCACTTGTGTGTATGGGACTGACCCAGGTTAACTGGGGACTGCTGGGTGATCTGTCAGAGCCCAGACCACAGCACTGGTAAAACTTTACCCTTCAGAGCATTGTGAGGTTATTTCTTGCAGGACAAGACATCATTTTCAGTGTTTGCAGCTGCATAGTTAATCCTGCTGCAAAAGCTGATGCAGAGAGGTTTGCGTGGGCTGTAGACAACTCTGAGACTCCAGTAAGGATCCTGGAGCTGTTAATGCTGAGAATGCTCTTTCTGAGATGAAAACTCTTTGCAGGCAGACTGGCTGCTCTGAAGCACATCACATACTGTGAGTGAAACTGTGCTGCAACGAGAATATGGGAACCAGTCACAAACACAAAGGTGAGAGTAAACAAGCCCTGTGCCAGGAAACGAGCACAAGCAGCAGAAAGGGATGAGTTTAAAGTAAGGGAAGGTGGGTGGGAGGAGGTGTCAAAAGCAAGGGATGTTGGAGTGGGATAGGGTAGCTGGAGGAAATGGGGCAGCCAGGCAGAATGGACACTCACCTAGGATGGGAAACCCAGGAATATGGGGCTCCAGGGTAGGACTAAGCACTCAGGAAGTGTGGGGCTGCCCAGAGGGGATGGGGTGCCCCTTCTCCATCCCCCTGCAGCCTGGGAGAGGGCTGCAGAGCTGCAGAGACACCACTTAGGTCTGCGGGGAAAGGAAGGGGTTAACCGGATTCGGATACCCCCCTCTCTGTTGAACTCATTGATTCATTTTCTCTGTTCCTATTTCTTTCTCTCACTTTCTTCTTCTCTCTCTTGCAGACTGATTAAAAACTCTTTGAGTTTGAAGGTTTTTGTGTCAAAACAGCTCAGATGCCAGCTGGGTGCCAAGCAGTGAATATTCATGGTATTTAAATGTGACAGTGCGGTGGGGGCTAAAGGACGGGCTAGTTAGCTCTTTTTAGATGGAGATTAGCTGCCTCTTTGCTCCTAATCACCACTGTTGTTGAAATATTACAGCTTCTGTTACAACTATTAATGTCCTAAATGAAGAACAGGCTCCTCTGAATAACATCAAACACAAAATGGTCACTTCCAATTTTAGCCTGTTTCTTTCCTCTTTGCTAATGTGTGTTTTCATTTCTGTCTGGGGACCTGTCTTGGTACCACAGGGTTCAGCTTCAAACCCTGCAGGAAGGAGCTAGCCTGGCCCGAGGGAGCTGCTAAGAACCCAAGGAGCATTCATGTCTCAAGAGGTGTCAGTAGCTGGCCAGAGGCTGCTATTGAGGATGAGGATGGTGGCTGCTTGGAGTGGGGATTGAGTACCAACTGCAGGTCAGTCCTCATGGGTAGGCATTCAGAACCTGTGTCTCTAGGTGAAGCCCCTGTTCCCTGCCCAGGATGGAGGGAAATTATTTTCCTGCACCAAACAAGAGGCCAGGGAAATGTGAGTGGAGGCCCACCACTGGAGTGGGGTGCAGGAGGGCATAGGTAAGCCAACAGGCTCCTATTTGATCCTTGCTCAGATAAAACTCCCACTAAAATCAGAGTCTGGATAAAATCTGTGACAGGGTGGTGTGAGTTGGTCCTTTCATGGCAATATCTGGAGGGAAGCCTGATGGAAAATACTTTGCAGCAAAAGCTGCCCAGATGTCCAGTGCATGTCTGGCCATTTGGAAGCTCTCTGCATTCATCCCCAGAGCTGCCTGCCGTTATCCAGGAGCATGCCTGGCACTGTGACGAAGAGGAGGGAAAACCCATGTGTGGTCCTTAGGCTCTGGCAAGAAATAGCAGAGCAGAACACCAGGCTATTGATTTCATGTTTGCTTTAAAAACAACCTAAGTGCATTCCTGGAGCAAGGCTGGTCTGGAAGCCTAAATAAAATAATATTCTTCAGCCTTGAAAACTGACACTAGACTTCAATGGGTGCTTTAAAGTCCTGCCCCCAGACTAAGACCTGCACATTTCCTAAGCTCTTGTCTACACACAAATATGGTGCTACTTTAACTAGACCAGTGTAGCTAAAGCAACACATCTCTCCTCTCTTCCATCCCTTTCTCTTCCATGCATGAAAACCGTTAAAAAGCATCCTTATTTGACAAAACCTTCCTTATTAGAGGGAAATATCTTTTTACTAATACAAGACTCATTAGTGCCAGCACATCTAAGTAGGACTACAGATAGCATTACTGTTTTGGTAGCAAAAAATCACATCCAAAACCAGCATGCTTAGTCTGTCTCAGAAGGGATGCACAGAGCAAGTCTGTGGAAAAAGGCAGGCAGAATAGGTCTAATGCATCTTCCTGATGACAAGGCTTATGTCCTGCTCTCCACAAAGTGCAAATGATCCCATCTGAGTTAGTCAGGGACTTCTCAGGCTCTCATGAGCCTGTGGAGTATCTGGATAAAATGTGTGCACAGTATTTATAATGTAGAGGCAACCCCGCAGAACTCAGAGCTTCCACAGCATAAGCAGATCAACAGAAACTAGAAAACAAACAAGAATTCCCCTAACAACCAAACAGAAGCCACAATGCATTCACAGACACAAAAAATAGATTTGCACGCTGGTCTGTCAGAAATGCTAATTTCCATAGATGGTATCAGAAATATGTGGACCTGACCCTTTGAAATTCTTTCCTCACAGGAAAGTTGCATTGGCTACCACTGGGCCCCTGAAGAAAAAGAAAAAAAACATAGGATATAATATATTCCCTTCTAGCAGAACATCAGGACTATGGATTTCAACAAATTGCATTTGATATTCAAGATACTTTTGAGTAATGCAGTTGTACAGGAAAACCAATACAATTTCTCACTGGTATCATAAAGGCAAACTGGTAATAATAACAGTAAGAATCATCATCATTATCATCAAACTTTTAACTTATGTCTTGATTGTCTCAAAATTTTCCTGCATCAACCCTGTTCCCACTGCAGCTGAACAACTTCCCAACTCTCTAAATGCTGTACTTCAAGCTTCACCAGCTCTGATATTCTCAGTAATAATACCAAAGCTTCAGGTGCCTTATCCATTGAAGTTAGGATGACCTAAATAGCATTAGATTTTCCCTTCAGCAGTAGTTGTTTCATACTTTTTTGAGTAAATCAGATGGCACTTAGTACATACTCCTGGTGGAAGAAAAAACTAAAGACAGATGGATGTGGCTCCCAACAGGCAGCAGTTTGAAAACATGGCACCAAATACATCAATAGTCCCAGTCTGTTCTTTGACATATTGGAGTGCCTCTTGCCTTCCTCAGATAATTTTCTTCAACAGTGTTCAGCCACCCTGACAGATTCTGAGCTCCAAAGTGCTGGAAATGGAAATATCCACAGTGCTGGATATCCACATAACTGAGGCTGTGAAAGTGGCATAGTAGTACAGTCAGAAATGCAGAAATCCCCCAAATGCACTTATGGTGGTGAAAATATATGTGGAGGCACTGTTTGTCAGGAAAAATGAAGGCACTGGCAACCTGGCAAAGTTCTTCTGGAACAGCTCCTTCTTGCTGCAGGGTTGGAATCCCCATGCTCAGAAGCTGGGCAGCATCACAGAGCAGGGGTGTCCAAAGCTCCCTGCTCCCAAGAGCAGCAGGCATGCTCAGAGCTGGCTAGCTAAACTGCAATGGGACAGGAAAATGGAGGAGCAGTTCCCTAAGTCAGAAACAGACTTGTCAAACATCTGTCCCATTCCAGTATTCCCACTTGTTAGTCAGGAACTTGAAACAAAATGAGATCCTACACGGCCAGGCCATGCACTATCAAATTCGTAAAAACTTCCCTTTCTGACACCAGTGATCATGGAGAAAAAACCATCTGACTCTGATCAACTGTCTGACCCCCTGCAGCCCCACAGGAAAAAAAGGACACAGAGCAGTAGGCACTACTTCTCTTGTTGCAAGTGTCTGAAGGAATCCTCTTTCCTTCATGATTCTGTTCTTTTAATTGCGGGCTGCTGATGCTGTTAATGAGTATTGATTTCTCAGCTACTGATTCTGAGCAAAACAAATTGAACACGCATATCCACATCTTTCTTTCACTACAGCCATGTAATCTACTCTCTCCCCACTTTCTAGTTCACCCAAACCACAGTTTACCTTCTTTGCCTCTTTACAAGTCCCATCTTCCCTCTCTCCACTCCATCTGTCCTTCTTCAAGACTTCAACTGGTGACCCCATGCCCTGTTCAGTGCCTTCCCCTTCCTGCTCCCTGGCTCCCTTTGTGTCCTTTCAGCAATTCTGTCTTTATCATGCTGATCTCTCCTCCTCAGCACGGTGCTACAAAGCCTTCCCCAGTTCCTACAGGGGCACCACTCTTTAAAGCAATCCCTTCTCATCAGCAGGATCTCTCTTTATCACATGCCTCTTGAGTGTTTGTTTCACCTGCCTGAACTGATAGGTGCAGACCAGTGTTCAGATCTGACTTATGAAAATATTAATAATGAAGATTTTAATTTTAATTATGAGGATTTTAATTTTTATAATGTGCATGGCTGTCCATTACAACAGACCTTCACAACTGAAGTTGTCTCAGGTCCCCATCGTCTCCTGGTGGTCCAGACAGCCCAGCTGACAGAGCCTTTTTTAACCTGTTTGGCTAGGAGGTAGATGTCTTTTCTTTCTGCTCTGAAGCTGCCTTCAGACTGGGTGTTTGCACACTCCAAGCCCACCAGGCTGTTGGCTGAAGCAAAACCCAGTTTAGCTGTGAGAACTCACCCAAAGACCCCTGAGCTCATGGTGCTCCTGCACTGAGCAATCTGCAAATGGGCTCTGAGGAACACCTCAAGATTCATCTCATTAAGTCCTCTCTCTGAGACCATCTCCTTTCTTTTCCAGCTTCCAGAAGTTAAAACAACCACTTGGCTGACTATTAACAACTGCTGGACTACTTTGACACTGGACTGATGCAAGTTAAAGTAAGGGCTGAGGGAACAGGATACAGGAAAGCTTCCTTTGAGAAAAGCTGGAGGTAATCAATCTCTCCTAAGTGAAAGCTGACTGAGAATAGGTGGCAAAAACACAAGCACCTCTCTCCTTTTACCCACAGCTCAAAGGATCCAATTGCATGCATTCCTGCTAATCCTGGCATCATGCCTTCTCCATGTACATCTCCAATATCCCTGCTTCAAAAAATGTTCTTCTAAACTGACCTACTGTTCATGCACTCATTTTCAAAAGTATTTTCATGAGAAATCAAGAGAATAGAGTCTACATGAATGAATATGTCCAATCATTCACCCCTCAGCATATTTGAATTTTCTTGCCTTAATCCTCCCTTTTGGCTGTCTGGCACATGTCTTGGCACTACACGTCTTCCCTCACTTACAGCTCACCTGAGAGGCTGAAAGGACTTTTCTGTATCAGAGCATGTAAGATCAGCACTTCTGTCTAGTCCATTCACCAGAGCAAACAGGGATATGCCTCACACCCAAAAGCCCACTTGGGTGTCTGTGGCAGAAGGCACAACAGTGACAGAGGTGACAGACCTCCCCGGTAGCTGCTTGTTTGCTGACTCTGCTGGTGTCTGTCTGCTCTTCCCTGTGCATGGACCCTCAAGCCTGGCCCTTCCCACCAATTCAATGTCCAGCTCCATTTTCCAGTCTCTATTTCCATTTTCCTCTTGCTCTTAATTTCTTTCTGTCAATCAGGACACTGTTTAGTTGCTTCATGAACTTACTATTTCAATTTTTTTAGCAGAGCTTACATGGTGTTATGTATTTCTTCAATAAAATTACCTGCACTTCTCAAGGCACTGCCTCACTACAGATCTGCCAAGCAACATCAAGCAAAAGCAGGAAACTGAATACAGGGTCTGGATTCCTTTCACAAAACCAAGAGCTGGTCTTTCTCCAGAGTATGCAATGTCCCTTCTGCCACTTGGACCTACAGTCAGCTCTGCAGGCAGGAGCTCTGAGTGAAGAAGCCCTGCTAGCATAGGGTTAGTAATGGCACAGTCCCTTAAAGCAGACCCAGCTTCAGGATCTAAACCCTGGACAGGATTAATTACCCAGCAAGCAGCTTGTTAGAAGCTGTGTTGGCACACAGATAAGGGGAGCTGTAATGGAATCTGCCAATTAACCAGCCGATGGTGCTGAACTAAATGTGACCCCATCGTTAATTGTGGTTGTTTCTCAGCAGTTTTCTCATCACATTGGGTGCTCAGGAGAGGGGAGAGAAAGAGGGCTTATCCAGGTGCTTAATTTATTTCTGCTCACAAACAGGAATCATGGGATATAAACTTTATGACAATTACATGGCAGAGCTTTAAATCTTATTACATTTACTCTTCCTGAAAGTGAGGGGAGATGAAAGTCTTGGAAAAGCAGAAAAGAAGGACTCTTCACACTTTTCAGCAGAGTAAACAGCTGTTCAATATAATGAAGCCTTCTTAAAGTAGTTTACCTGAAGGTAAATATTCTGTGAGTGGTGTGTGAGAGGAATTCCTCTCCTCTATCTTCCACATGGCCTGTGGCCCATCTGCACTGTGCGGAACAGAGCCCGTGCTCTCAAAGAAAGCTGACATGAAAAGCTCAGGATGGCCTCGAGCTACAGCTGTGGATCTGGCTCCAGACTTCCCCTCAGTTCAGAGGTGTTTGAATCTCAGCCCCTTGCAGAGCTTTTGAGCCAGATGGAAGATCCAGGAATGAGTTTCCTTAAAAGTTCAAGAGGGTTCAAGAGGTTTTGCTTTAAATCCATCTCTAGGGATGACCTAAAGCAGTCAGTGATGCAGAACAAAGGTCTATCTTCTTGTGCCTGCTTCCCTAAAGGAAATGCTTGGACAACTCTTTGTTTGGAATTAATCTCACATGCTCCTGAACAGCTAACTCTTCCCTGGAGTAGGACTGTATTGAAAGAATGTCAGTCACAAGAACTAGTACATTAATTGCTAAGGGTGGCTTTGCTTCCTGGAGGACGTGGAGCCACAGCTAGACCCCTAACACAGCCTCTGCCATATCTACCTTGGACTTTTAAGTCCACCTTCTTCTGCATCCTGTCCAGCAGTAGCCAATGTGGCATTTTAGGGCAAAACACGGGAGAGGAACAGGATAGAAATTCCCCAAATTTCTTGCAATATCAAGCAAAGAAACTCCTTGAGCTGGAGGTTGCATCTGCATCTCAGTTTAGCATCCTTATTTAACTATTTCACAACTTATTTCACAACTTTTCCAAGCCCTTCGAACTCATCTATTAACATGTCACTGACTTGTGTCCTGTGGTAACCAGTTCCAGGTTTGGCCATGCATTGATAAAAAAGCTGTTCTTTGCTCTTTCCTTTAAACTTTTTCATGATAACTTTGTTCCTTGTCCCCTAGCTCCCATGCTGTGATAAATAGTAAATGATCATTCCTTATTCCCATCTCCATGCACACCACAACTTAGCTGTCACTTTTTCAAGCTGAAGGGCTTGGTTACTGTCCCTTCATAAAGGAGTCATTTCAGACCTGTTGCCTCAATGTTTGTCCCTCCTGTCCAACAACTTTTCAAAATTTCATCCTGTGGCTGCTCCCTGCTTCTCACACCCAGCCAAAGCCCTCTGTCACCTTGCAGGATTCCTGCCAGCATTGCCACACTTTTTCTCATTTCACTACATCCTCTCTCAGGGAGCAACTGCAGGCAGCATTCAAGACACATATGTACCATGGATTTATACAGCAGCATAATGATGTTTTCTGTTTTGCTGCCAGTTCCTTTCCCGGCTGTTCCCTCCTCCCACCTCCAGTCTGACTGATGCTGCACAGTTTTCCTCCCCAGGATGGCTCCAAATCTCCCTTCTGGGTGGTAACAGCTAATTCATACTCATCCACTTATCATTGTTTTTCCCCACGTTGCTTCTACATACATCAACATGGAATTTCATCTGCCATGCTATCACCCACTCACTCTGTGTCCTGCAGCTCTTTGTTCATTACAGCTTATTACAGCAATCTCATGGAAAAACAAGCTCATTATGTTGAGAAACTCACGCCTTATTCCACTGACTGAGGGGCTGCCTGTGTTGGAGGTGGTGCTGACTGCTTGAATTTCTTCCCAGCTATTAACAGAGGGCCCAGTGTGCACTCCCATCCCCTACCCAGAGGGGTAGGACTGATTGAGGCTCCTTCATCAGCCAAAAGGGCAAAGGATCACATGCACAACACACCATTATTTCCCTACTGCTGGCAACTCTCTCCCTACAGACTGCTAATGGCAGTCACCTACCCACATTCTCCTCCAATGCTACCCTTTCCCAGCACCACAGATTCTCAACAGAGGGAGAGATCAGCTGAAGCAAGACCCTTCCCAGCACAGCCCAAACCTGCACATTAAGGATTCACTTGGAGCAAGGAGAAGGGAGGTGCTCTGGGCAAGGCTATCAGTATTTATCATAACAGAGAGGTAAACAACAGCAGGAAAACCCAAACCCTTACTGCAGCAGCCACTCAGACCCATTAAAATGGAAGAGATCAGGGCCAAGGATGTTTTCCCCAGCTGTATATGCCATGCAAAAGCACTTCCTCACCTTTTTCCCAGAGACTTGTGTGAGGGGTAACCTGGAGAGAAGTGACCTTATATTACTGTCAGTTATGTTTGATAATTTTGTGACACTGTTTCTGGTTATAGGCTGTTATAACCACCTAAACTATTCCTCTACCTTGTGGAACTCACACCTGGCAAGCACATGGACATATATAATCTCATTTTTTCAGGCTTCTTGTTATCTATGTTGCCTTTTTTTTGTCATTTCCCTCACCAATCAGCCTCTTCAATCCTAATACATCTCAGTGCCCCTCCCTGTACCCTCATGGATTTATCTATACCTTTCTACTATGATATAGCCCAGGACTGAAAGCAGATTATTTTGTTTGGGATGTCATCAGGCATTGAGAGGAAACAGTGCCTCCCTCAGCTGTGGTTTGATGCCTTTCCATATGTAGATAAAAATCTCGTTAGCTACTTTTTTTTCCCTACCATAACACACTGTAGACTCACATGATTCAATTTGCTGTCTACTATCACCCTCACATCTCTTTTAGCAAAACAGCTTTTCAAGCCTGTCTTCCACTAAATCACTCTGGGCCAGCTGACCTAAATGAATTGTACCAGTTAAAAATTTGGCTTTTTGTTTGGCATGTCTTTTGGAGGCTAACCAACCTTCTTCATTCCAGGTGAAATCTCACTCCACTTCTTGCTCCATTTGCTAATCTTTGCAGTTGCTGGGTCACTTTTCTCAAGGAAACAGTTGCAACTCCGTACTCTGATATCATTTGTGCGTTTCCACCCACAGAGCCCACAAGATGACTGAGTACCAAGCACCTCTAGAAACTTTTCCCCCTACAATATTGCATTTCATTTCCATCTGTTTATACACTGTCTGTACAAGGTGTTCTGCCACCCCACAGTCCAGGTATGAGAATTGCTTTCCAGAATGACTGGAAATGTGTAGTTCAAACAAAGCTGTACCTGACTTTCCACTCCTCCATTTCTGGTTTCAGCGTGGCCATGCCAACGTGCAGACAGATGCTGTAAGTGTCACAGCAAGGTTTGAAAGAGCTGCTTCACAGCTCATGTCACAAGCTTTACAGGTTCCAGGCTTCATCCACTTCTATATAACAGGTCTAGTCCTACAAAGCCCTTCCATAACCAGCTCTGCAGGGCACATGCCTTTTTGCCAGATGCCCAAAATATTACACAAGAGTTGCCAGGATTTAGACCCAGATAACAGGATGATCTCAGCCTACATCTCCTTACCAGCAGTGGGAGGCTTCAGGGAAGTGGTAGACTTGCCTCAATGTGTTGTTGACTGGCTCTTTGTTGCCATGAAACCCTGAGATTAGCTCAGTCGATTAGAGCATAGTGCCAATAACATCATGGTCAGTGTTTGGTCCCCACATGGCGATTCACTTAAGAGCTGGACTTGATGATCTTTGGATCCCTTGGATCTTTGGATCCCTTCCAGAATATTCTGTGAAAGGATAGGATGCTAAAAGGGTTTTTTACTTGCTCTTTGGAGGACTGGCATTCACAGGTGAAGTGAAGAGTTTGGTAGATCCTCTTAGCCACACAACACAATAATGGGATGGAAAGCTGGCTGCAGTGTGAAAGAATAATGGGGGATGACAGAGTGGACAAGTATCTAATCACCTTTTTACCCTGAGAAACAAAGAGAATCCTTCCCAGCCCATACAGTAACCAAAAATATGTCATCCCCTCTATATCAAAGAAACACCCCATCCTATTCACACAAGTTCCAAAATTCTGTGTTCATATTGCAAAACAGCTGCTGCAGATGTAATAAAGTATATTGGTTCTGGGACAGGCAGAGGAGTTAGAAGAATCAGCTGCCTGTGGTGCTGGCAGGGCAGGGCTGAGAAACCTGACAGGGTGGCTGCAGCCTCCTCCTCCTGAAAATGAAGGTTGAATATACCCATGGTCGTGGCTTGTGTGGCTCCTGGGGAGAATGTCACCTGGCTTTGCAATGGAAGACCTAAGGCAGGAAAAATTTATTTCTCTGTATTTCTTTGTATTTTCAGAGTGGCTATGTTCAAAAGCAAGTAAAGAAATTGATACACATGGGTTTGAAAGGCTAAGCCTGACTCTGTGAGCAGTTTAATCCAAAATAAGGCAGCACTAGTGGGGAAAAAGATGCCTTTACACATTCAGACATGTCTCGATCAGTTCTTAAGGTGTCAGGAGCTTTCTTGGACCAGCAGGAATTGATCACGTTCATTCTTGGACTGCCAAAGTCCCTGTGTGAGCTCTCATTAACTAAGCAGCACCTTAGCTGTACTTGCTGGTAACTTCCAGAGCCAGTCAGCTGTATGGGTTTACCAAGGAATTCCAGATATTCCTATTTATATTCCTGTTTATCATTCAAATCACCTTAACAACAATTAGCACAGATAAGACAGGTAGTGTAGGACAATAGATTTCCTCCATAGATTTCCTTTATCTTCTGCAGAAGGTTTGCCAGACTTTCACACCTCAGTCTGCCTCTTCAGTGTGTTCTCAATATCCATACAAAGGCAGGGCACAATGTTTCTGCTCTTTACAGCAGCTGGGGGAAGGAAGTGCAGCCTGTGCCATGGAGTTGGCAGGATCCAGACTCCCACTTGGACTATGGCACTATGGCTCTACAGGAAAGCAGGCCCAGCTGGAGAGATCCCAGTGCCAGTTCAGTGTGAAGCACTGTATTCCAGAAACACCTGGGATGTCACTTGAAAGCTCGAATGTACTTTTTTAAAAAAAGGGAATTTTGTCCACGTAGACTTGATGCTGGATCAGGTACACTGTTTCCCAAACCTCCCCCTCCTTCCCTCCTTTAACTACCTAGGCAGAAATCACTGTGCCTCCCTGGTGCAGAGGAGAGCCGTGCAGCCTCGGGAGGCACTGCCGAAGGTACAGCCCTGCCCTTAAACCGAGCACCTGCCTGCTGTGCAGCTGCGCTGGGCGGCTCCTCCCCAAGCCCCCTAATGTCCCCAACATGTGTGACTGCCTGGTAGCAATGAAGGGCTTCATCCCCTTCACGATCTGGCTCCTGCCCCCAGGGGATTAGCGGAACATATTTTAAAAACCCTCCTGGGAGCTCACTCAAGCTCTCTGTTTACACAGCAGATTGGTGGCTTCTCGTTTGAAGTCAGGATTTAAGCTGTTCTTTCTAATTACAGAGAGACTCTGAAACCTGAGAGATCTCTGCTGGTGAAGACTAAGCACAGAGAAAAAAAAAAACCAAAAAACAAAAAAAACCGGTTGCATAGGCAGAACAATGCTACATCCAAACCCTAGAGTTTGTTATAAACAGAAGGCCCCTGCAGCAAAATAGGACATAAGCTGCTATTCGTCCCCTATAGTCTCTTTTCATCATGCTGTTTCCTGCTCATCACCTCTGTTCCTTGCAAGTATCACCAGCACTCAAGGACATTTGTTCCACTTTGTCTACTACAGAGGATGAGAGATAGTAAAAATATGTGAATCCCAGTGAACTTCCCTAGACAGATGAATGAAAGCCAGGGTATTTCCATCCTCTCCAAATTGATGGCTGCCATGGGATGTAACTACATTAGCAGATTATACACCGAAATTAATTTGAACTGATCAGTCGCTAATATTTCCATTAGGAGAATAAAAAGGAATATATTACTACCCCATTTCAGAAAGACAGTTAGTTTTTAAATTATTCTTTTGTAACTCTTGTATTTCTAAGAGGAAGAAAGTGATGCCCCAGTGCTTTTCTTCTTGTGTGGGTGCTCCTTCACTTCTTGCAAGGAGGAGAGGATGGAAGACAAGATTTGGGGCAAGGTGGGACAGCAATGTTTGCTCCCTCCCTCAAGAGTCTCTGAACAGTGCAAGGGTTCAGACAGTGTCCTGAATTTTCCTGGAGCTCCCAGACACTGCTATCAGCAGGGCTGAGATGGGATACTACCCCAATTCCTTCACATCACAGCAAGTGCGATGTTTTGGCAGCTGACGTAGGAGGCAGGAGGTGGAAACCAGGTGAGAAAAGACTTTGGGAACTTTCCCAGGTGACAGCAATAGTCCTGCAGCAGAACAAACCCGCAGCTGATCGGTTCCCAGTTCATCTTGGGAGCGTGAGACAAGTGGGGAACACGTTAAATAGAAAGTAACACGTCTGAAACAAGCTGGAACACACGGGTTTAATCACGTTCTGAAAGCAAGTCCAGTCCTTTCCTCACCCAGTCTCCTCAGCAGCAGAGAATTGCTCTGTTGCCTGAGGGCAGTGCTTGTCCCCTTGGCTCACTCTGCACTGAGGCCAGCACTTTAGTAATCAGATTAAGAGCCTCAAACAACAGCTGTGTTTGTTCTCTGACTTAAAGGCAAAATAATTATAAATTATTGTTTTCCTGTAAATTAAAAGACTGTTTCCTCTCCTCCTGATTTCCAATTTGTTCCCTGAATAAATACATCACAGCATTAACTGCTTGGATCATACCGATCTCTGCAGGCTTCATAACACTTACAACCTCTTATCTGAAATGATTTAAGGAAAGGGGGCCATAAATCCCATTGAAAGCGAATTCCTTCCAGTGTTATCCACTATTCAAATGGATATAGGCTGAATAATTGGGCCTGATTAATTAAAAGCTGCGGGGCACCAGTGGAGGAGACTAATGTGGGTCTTCACTGAACATTCTCCCCCCGGATTTCTGCATTGTTTTAAAAGACACAGCCCCCACTGCTCTGGCTTCATTTGCTCCAGACCAAGTGACACCAGAGTGGGATACCTGTGTCCTGTGCTGTGTGTGACATGTTCCTTTTGCCCTGCAGAACAAACACAGCAACAGCAGCACAGCATTGTGGCATGGGCTCCTCTGCTCAATATAAGGACTCCTTGCACACGTAGCAAGGGATGCATCTTAAATGCTTCTCCTCTTCAGAGCATCTAACCAAAATCATTACATTAGCAGCCAAAAAAATGACATCAGGAACTTACATTCAATGTCCATCCTGATCACATGGTGGACACAGCTGCAACACCATCTGTCTCCCACTGGTACAGCCTGATCCACGTCCCTGCTGCAGAGAAAACACCACCTCAGTGCAATGGTATTTATGTGGTTGAACCAAGGTGTGATGGTGAGGATTTGATGCAAATTTTCTGCCCCATATTCCCAGTTTTAATGTCATTTGGATAACAACAATATCAGTGAAATAAGATGGTACCAGAGACAAGGCAAGTGTGATTTGTTGGGAAGAAAACAAAAATTATCCCAATTCTCACACTCAGGGTCTTATTTACTTCTATAATTGCTCTCCCCTCTTCCCTTTTACTATTGGACCAAGTCTCAGCCAAATCTCCCAAATCTCCTGAGCTGAAGCCAAGCCCTTTAGGAGTTGATATTAGGAGCAGAAATCACCACTGTGAAATCTGAGACAGCTTTCACACATATAGTGGAAACAGAAGAGCACAGGCAGAGAGGAGCTTTACCAAATCTGCAGTGTAAGTCATTCTTCTCCCACTAAGTTAAGATCAGCTTTCCAGCCTGAATATTAAGCATGCAGCAGCAGAGCAGCAGTGAGATTGCTGTGATGACGAATTTTTATTTCTTTGTTAATGGGAGACACAGACTGTGAAGGAAAAATAGTGAATAAAGAAGGCAGGGGAGCGAGAGAGAGGGCAGAAAAGCTAGTAGATGTTTCTGATGTTGGGAAAACTGCTCATACTGAAGTTAATCCTGCAAATTTTATTTCAGAGGAGAAAAAGGAAAATTACACCCACCCTAATGCATACACACTTCACCACAGCCATCTTCTCTCTGGCACTGAATCTGCCACGTGGAGGGAGACCCAGGGACTGTGCCCAAGGTGGGGGACCCTGCTGGAGAGCAATAGCAGTGACAGTGCTGATGCTGGGCAGCTTCTCCAGGGCTCCTGTGTCACATCATAGTGCAGCAAGTTCTGCTGGGGTAAAAGGCTTGTTTCCTGCTAGGGGCTTCTCTGCTCCCTTGTATATATACATGTGTGTATATATAGTCTGAGCTCACCAACTTCTAGAGAGCTTTACTCTAAAATGCCCAGCAGAAACAAGAGCTAGTTATTCTGATGCACTCAAACAGACAAGAGCACTCAAAATGACCCTCAGCTCTTTGGATTTTGCTGAGGTTTTAACTTTTTAAACTTTTCCATTAGGAAGGGAAAAATCCCCTTTATTACAACTAAGGCAAGGCCAGTGTCAACACTTCTGTTAGGGCAGCACCTCTGTCCCACACCTGGATTTTCTTTAGCTCACTGATCCTCAGCTGCATGTTTTTCTGGTGTTCAACAGAATAAATCTTCTGCAGTAACACAGTGCTGAAATCCCCAAAAGTAATGATCTTCATGTTTCTGGGAACTAATGATTGAAATCTGCATTTTAGTAATGTCCTCTTGTTTAATGGAGACTTGACTCTTTCTTGTTTAAAAGCACCTAAACTCATTTTCTGTTTCTTTCTGCTGTCACAGAGTGATCAGACACATGCAAAGAGGTCATCAAAATAGAGAATTGAAGTTCTTAATCCATGTGATATACTGGTTTACAAATCAGGTAGATCAAGAAGTTTCTGGTCCTCTACCTCTTGCTGTTTCTTCCCTGGCTATGTTGCAAGCTCCCTACCTCCACAGTTGTGACAGAATAAAACAGGTCATAGGCCATGATGCAAATTGATCACAGAATGATCTAGGCAAGAAGAAAACCTCTTTAAAATCCCCTTTAGTTACTTTTTCACAATGAAGTGTGTACTAGAAGATGAAAGTGTCTTTCTCCTTTGGGATAATACAGTTTCCATACTCAACTCTTAGCTTGCCACAGTACCAAACTATAAAAAATTCCATATGTTTATTTTAAACAGTTCTTGTGTCTAGAGAGTAGGAGGGAATAGGTAGGCCATCAGAAAATGCCAGCCACACAGTCAGTGAGAGCCTTCTTTGTGTAAGGACTCCAGAGTTAGATTCTCAGTGGCTGACTCCAACACCTGGTTCCACCCAAACCTGCTACAAATTGAACAGTATTCCCTTCAAGTTATGAAAAATTGTAAAGCTTCAGCTCCTTGGGACCCCAGTGGTGATGGTTGTCATGGTGCAAACTTAAGAGAATGATTTGTCTGACTCCAGTGCCAGACAGGTGTCCTGAAATTTTGTACCTGAGAGTTCCTACAACCAGGCGTGGTCTCACACAGATGAATGTTTCACTAACTGCCCCAGTGCCATGACCAGGGCCAGTTTCCTCCTCCCAGAAGGGAGTCATGGACTGTATGAGCAGACAGGGCTGCAGTTCCCTTAACAGTCTCAGGCTATGTGTGAGAAAGAGCATGGATTTGAGGTGAGATGAATAAAACCCAATTCCCCAGAGTATGAAGGGGGAGGGAGGTGGCTCTGTATAAACACCAAAACAAGGTCTCCTGCAGTTCAGGGAAAGGTGAAGCCACATCAGAGCTGAAGGACAGAGAACTGCTGGTCAGATATGAACCAAACACAAGCCGAGGAAGAGGGCTCCACTTCCCCTTAAGAAAACTAAAGGCAGGACAATCTGTTGAGAACTGGGCTGGTTTCTAGAAACATGCACAACAGCATTAGAACAATCTCTCTTTGCCTAGCAGTGTTCAGGACACAAAAAATACAGTAAAATGTATTCACTGTATCTGCACTGGTAAAGTTCATGGACTGTCCAGAGTGGGCAATCTGTTTTGACCATCCCCTAAATCCTTCATGTCCTAGGAAATTCAGCTCTTTAGCAGAAAAGTCTGAGGCCACTGACAGGAAAATTAAGAGGAATGCTGTTTTCTGGAAGTGATAATAAAATTTCAAGCATTTTACAGGCACTGAATTTTGTCACAGTAAAAGCCAAGAAGCCTTGTAAAATGAAAATGAGTCACATAGCTGTGTGCTGTGTGGCACTTGCTGAAATAAAGACTCCAGTTATTTGTATGGGGGAAGGGAAGCCACAGTTACTCTATTTCCCTGCTGTGTTTGCTTAAAATGTCAAGGGCATGTGATGAGTTGGTGCTTTCCTATTTAATGATTCGGAATATCCCTCTTCTCTAACACTGTAACCAGCCTTCTCTCGGGGCAGCCCTTTTCCAGCTCAGATATTTGCCAGTCTGTTCTCCTGAGGTGAGCAGTGAAGGGCTCTGATCTGCTGGAGGAACACACAGCTGTACAGATGTTTTTCTGTCCATCACAGGGACGACAGGGTGTCTCACCTGGCTTTCTGGGTCCTTAGCTTCAGCTAGGTCTGTCTGTCACTGTCTACTGCCCAAAGACAGAGCGTTGGAGGGGAATGCATGGACACTCTGCTGAGCCTTTTCTTGTGAAGCAAGAGAGCAGCATATGGAACACTAGCACAGGGAAGTGGAAGGGGATGAGTAACACTGATAAGAGGGAAATACAGGGAAATGGGAAAACATAGTGCAAAGAGCTGGGAAGTGCTCAAAACCTCAGCAAGAATTCTGAAGCACATATCAACCCATTTTACTCCAGAGTGATCCAAAGACAAGCCAGGCAGACACCAGGACACAAACACCTGTGTCTGGACTCAGATGAGCCCTTTCTGGCAGGTGTGTGATGCAGATGACAAAGATGATGTGCTGCCTTAGAGAGGTGTCACAGGCATCAGGGCAAGTGATGCTTTCCTTCCCAAGTACACCTCTTCAATTTTGTTGCAGACCTATACAAACACTCTAAATGTAGCCAGGAAAGCTGTGCCCACTTAGAAAGAGATCTGATTCTCTTCTCTGAAGAATACACACCACTGAGGTCTCAGTAACCTGGCTTTAGCTTGGGACCATTAGGTTCACCTCCTCACAAATGCCAGAGGGGCTTTTCAGCATAGTGCAAGAAACCTGAGCTTTTAAATTATCAAATGGAAAAACACTAGCAGCTTTGTAAAGAGTTCCCATATAACAGCAGAAACATCATATTCTTGTGGGTCACCTGCAGGCATCTGCAATCCCTTTGCTGTGACCCTGTGCAGGTACAACTGATCTGTGCAGGAAGCAAGAAGTGCCCAAGTATGGCAGCTGTGCCACAACAAAGCCCCTGACCCCAGAAGTGACCCTCCAGGGCCCACTGTGACTCGGGCCAGGCACGGAGCTGCTGGTACAGGGACAGCACAGTGACTGGGCAAGGCTGGAGGGCCCCAGGGAACAGGAAGGATTTCAGAGCACACAGGAGAGAGAGGCTGAGGGAGGCAGGGCAAACCATGAATTAAGGCAATACCTCTTGAAGGCAGTGTCCCAAAGCTATTGAGGATAACTGGGATTTGAATGCAAGGCTAATCTAGCATCCTGGTTTTGCACACCAGGGGCATGTGGAGACTGATGGGATCAGCTCATGCAGAAACAACTGCTTTCCAATTCTCTTTTTAGGAGTGAGTTTTTCTGCTCTCTGAAACTGTAGATAAATCCTCATCAGCAACAACAATATCAACAATTAACACCATAACATATTCAGGTCCCTGGATCTTATTGTGCTAAACATGACTCTGCCTCTTCAGCGTGCTGGTGGCTCAGTAGACTTGGCATAAACAATTGGCATTGGTGGGGTGTCACAGCAGGGCATCTTGTTATTGTTCATCAAATACCAGCAGCTTCCCCTGTGTGCCACAGGAACGGGCAGGGAAGTGTCTCATCTTATCCAGTTCTTGTGTGTGATTGTATCAGCACTTTTCTGAGATGCAGTTAGTTGGGTTCTAGTAAAAAACCTGTCACTCCACCTTTGAATAGATGATAGTAACATTTCACCTACCTCCAAAGAAAGAGACACTTGCTGGAGATTAAATCATAAACTCTGTCACCCTCTGCCAGTTTTAAAGTGCATGAAGTAATAAACCCTGCATCTCTCTGGCAGTAAACAGTGTGGCAATTAGCACAGAAAACTCTCCCTGAAATGCTTCTTGTAAATTAAATGCTGGGACCTTGCCACAGTCTAAAAAGCATGACAGAAGTAGACAACAAGGACCAAAGGCTTTCCAGTGACTCTTTCCTAACCTCCCCACACAGCCCTTTTCTTACAGGCATGGGAGAGGGAAGAAGAGCACTGAGTCCCTGCCATGGAATCCTCTTGCAGTGCTCTGTGCCCCAAGCAGAGGAGAAAAAGCCTCCTGCAAGCCCAGCAGACCAAGGCTGCTTTGGTTTTGCTGAGGCAAATGTACACCTCAACAGCTCCCACACATGCTACAAGGGCTGCACTGATTTTCCATAAATCTGATAAATCAACATCACCAAGAGGCTTAGCCCACTGCTTCCCTCTGCCCCTGGTTCTGACAGCCCAGCACAGGCACAGCTCATTTTGTTTTCCCTCACAGTGCCTATGGGGTGCTGGATGGTATCTAGGTTCTATTTAGTCTGTCTATTCAGTGAGTCATCTTTTGTTTTTCTTTATTTTGGCTTTTATTTTTTCTTTTATTTAAATCATCCTGAAGCTGAAATAGGCTTCTTGCTTAACACTGAATGGCCACTGGCTGTTTTTTTTTTCTGCTTCCTTCTCATTACCTACTGTATTTTGGGGGATGAGTTCTTCCACCCTTACTATTTCCAAATCTCATTACATTTGTCAGCTGCTGAACATATTCCACGTGTTTAATGGCTTCAGAGTGAGACAGAAGTTTCTAAATACAGGTTTAGAAGCCACCTGGAAAAAATTAGTAGCGATTTTACAAACCAGTTTGAGTGTCTGTAAGTCTATTGACCTCCTTCACACTCAAAAATATGCAAAGAAATAAAAAGAATTAGCAAATGTAGCAAATTTCAGAAGCTGGAAACAGGCTTGCTGTGCTGAAGTGCACCTTTGAGGTCTCTATATGTGATTTTTAACATTTGTCTTTAACACTGCAACAAATTTCAGCTCCTAAAATGTGTAGTTCCTGAGAACCCCAAGCCTAGCAGTAAACAGCTGGGCAGAAAGAGCAGAAAAGCCTTCCTACAGTGTATGTCATGTAAATGAAGCAATTGAGAACTTTGCAAACCAGAAAAATACATCAGCAACATGGGCTGTCCTGCCAATGCCACTGTCACACGGCATCTTAAACCCTCTGCCTTCAGATACAGTACCTGAGGGCCAGCCCTGGGGTGCTGAAGGAACCAAGAAAATAATCAGCAAGGCAAGGCTGGCTCCCAAACCTTCCTCTGAGCTACTCTCAAGAAGGTAAGGGTCAATTAGCTGGATGGTGGGTGCTGTGGAGATCTGCAGACAGGATGAGAGAAGGCTACAAGATGCAGTCTCAGTAGTAAAGGGCTCATCAGCTGGAATGGTTTCCCCTCTCTTCTCATCTGCTGCTCTCTTCTTTCACTGCTGCTCCTGCTGCCCAGCTCACCCTTTCACAACTAGCCATAGCCCTTAGGCTACCTGCCAGCAGGCAATTCTCATTCACAAGGAGGTAAAGAGAAGGCACAAAGCCAGCCAGTCAGAGGCATATTAACCAAGCCTCACAGGCAGCAAGTCCCTTTCTGCCCCCCCTGAGTCCATTCAGGACATGGATTCTTGCTATGCAGAGAAAGACCTTGGGTATTTCAAAGCAGAAAAGGCATCTGTGCTTTCTTTTATCTGGGGATTTAAGCACCAGTTACATGTTTGTCCCAAAAAATTTAGCCAACAAGAGCTTTAGTGAACAAAGAAACCAACCTGGACTGGAATGAGGCTGGAAGGAAAGCAGATCAGGTTTCCAAGGCAGTTATGTAGGAAGCCATCATTAGATGCTGCAAAATGCTCTCAGAGTTTCATGTTGGAGCTGAACTCAATATAATCAATGCCAGCTGCTCCATCAGTTTCAATAAGATGCTTGTCAGGCTCTTTGAAAGCAAACCATAAATTGGCACCAGTTTTGCTTTCCTGAAAGCAGCCGATGCTGTTTTTCCATTCTAATAACACAGGTCCTCATTTTCTGATGGATGATGGGCTGATAACAGTGTCCTGATGGTAACTGGTCTGTTGGAAAAGCTAACAGGAGACAAAAACAGGAAAACCTGGCTTTCCACACTGATTACTCCCAAGTGAGCTGTTGAGACTCAGGGTTTCCAGCAGCTTAGATTCAGTGGGTGCAGTTCCCCCTGTCACACGTACAGCAACATCACCAGTAGTGAAGATGAGAGGGGTGGTATCAGCAAAGTAACCAACCAAAACCAGTTGGTTTTGAGCATCCTTTCCAGGACACTTAGGCTATCCTGTCTCTGTTACACGCCATGGAGCAGTCCTGGTTCTTGCTAAGTAAAGCAGGCTGCCTGGATGGTGCAGAGCTTCCAAACCCTACACTCTGCTTTGTTTCCCTGCCAAGAGAAATGCCAGCTAGCAGAATCTAGGTTCAAACTGATGTGTATCCAGTGTGACTGAGGCTGAGGGCTGGAGCAGAGTAGTGTGGGTGCACCAAGTTGCCCAGGACACAGAAAGGTAAAAGCAACATTTTTTGCTTGAACTTCAGAAGCACAGGAACAGATGTTTAGTCACATTCCAGTTCCCCTGCAGTGCAGAGTTGGAGATATAGCCACATCTCCACTCCTAGAGGAGGAATCTTTAAGATTTCTTTAAGAAATTCTTAGGAGAAGCAGTGGCTCTAATACAGTGTTTGATGTAGGCAAGATGTGCTGTGGGGCTGAGGAAAAAGGATATCTGTGGTAGAAGAAATCACCTGAATCACCTCTGTAAAATCCAACCACTCTGGACTTTGCAGAGCAGGTTTTAGGACCTGGCTGTGATAAGGAGTGGTTTATAGAGTCATCCTGAGACTGTTAAATGACAGTAGGATTTAGCAAAATGTTACAAACAGAAGCTCTGCCTGTGAAATCTCTGTTTCCAATTAGGACAAATGTTGAGATTCTTCCCCAGGGCATTCTCCCTTCGATCCTCATAACAACTTTTGTGACTGCCTTTTCACAAAGACTCAGGAATTTGGTCACCTGCTTTATTACAGATGCCTTAATTCCTATGACTTTGGAAAATCTCAGCCACTGCTGCAGCTCCTACAGCACTGAAAAGCACAAATTATGCAGACAACTTAGTTACAGATACTAATTATATTTGATGCTTTAGCCAGGCAGACTGGGCAGATTGGGTTAGAAAGGCCCCTGAGGAAGACCCTCACACCTGTTTGCATCCATTCTGCACAGGTAACAAGGCCTTTGAATTTTATGAAGGAGCTATTTCCCCTCAGAAGGCTGGGTCTCACAGTTCACAGTGGTTGTTTACCCAGCACTGCTCATTGGTTTGGTCAGAAGGATGCAAGAAATGGATCAGCCTTCAAGCCAAGGCATTCAGTAAGGTCAGAGCAGCCTCAGGGATTTAATAACACAATTAAAAGCTAGTTTGCTTTTCAAAGCAGTTTTACCACTACTACTCCTAGTTTATATGCCAGTAACTCTTGTTTCTCAATCTCTTAACATAAACAGGCCTTAAAATCCTTTTCCTACAAAGCTTTGTGCTGGTCCTGGGCTCTTTGCTTCCTCAGGGTGTGCCAGGGTGAACCTTGTGCCAGGGAAGGAGAGCTGAGAAGAGCAGGCTCAGCAGAGTGCCAGGCAGAGAAGAGGCTGGTCACTGATGGGGATGAAGCAAGTCAGATGGGAGCTGGCAGGGCCCAGCTGCTGTGCCAGCTGCTGAACAAACCCTCCTCACTTCCCTCTGCAGGCTGCCTCCCACACACTGTGCTGACAAGGGCTGCATTGCACATCCAACACTTCATTCTGTGCTTTGAAAGCCCAGAGTAATTGAGTGACAAAGTCATTCTGCCTTGCATCTCAGCAAAGGGTTTTACTCTAAAGACCCTTTCATCTTCTGACCTTCTCCTCTCTGCCCTTCCTGCAGCCTGGCTAGCCCGAGGCCCAAAAGGGCACAAGAAGGGGCAACTGAATCTTTCCAAAAGTACATCCTGTGCTCTCCCAGCCTGTGCTCTGCCAGTGCAGTTGGTACCTAGGGGAAGCAGATGGCTGCAAACACATCACCTGGCAATGTCCCTACCCTTCCCTGCTTCCAGACTGGACAGAACATTGGACAAGGATAGAACAAAAAGTGGAAGTGGGAAGAATAATTGTTCCAGGAAACACATAACTCAGGCTGCCCATACTGATGGAGCATTACATGAGTCACTAGTCCGAATTTTTTGTTCTGATGAGCCAATTATTAGCAGCATTAAGAGCAATAATATTTTAAAAATAATTAAACTGACTGTCATGAAAAATTTGGGGAATTCAGTATGGTCCTTCAGTATAGAGCTCCCTGAATTTAGTATTAATGCCAATCTTGCTAGAACAGTAGACCAATCCCTCTTACACTGTTTTGATTTCTCAAACTTTATCATTCACATCACATCCACAGAATTCTCCCTGCAGTCTTGACATCTCTCACATGGAAGGTAGACAAAAAGTAGGAGAATTTTGCAACCATCATGATTCCCAGTGATGGATGCCCAAGTGTTTTTTCCTTAGAAGACATGTGTTTTCCTTCATAATCTGCCCAAATATCCTCTCCTTTCTCTCATGATCCTGTATTCTCAGCAGTTCAGCAGAGAACAGTCCTGTGGTTGAACACACCAAAAGCAGAAACAAGCAGTTTATGAGATAACTCCCAGCTGGGCTACTACTGATTCATTTTGTGGTGTTTCTTCCACAAGACACAGATAAGCTCAGGAAGTGGTTTTTTTTTGTTTGTTTGTGGCTTTATTTAAAGAACTAAAAATGCCCTGTTACAATTGTCATGCCAATAAGTGAGATTCCTCTCTGCCTCCCTGAAACCCCCCCATATCTCTTAAACTGATGCTTTCTTTCACCACCTTTACTCTAACCAGCCCAATCCACCCCAGATCATCTGTCTTCCAAGGTAGCTCCATCTGTTGTGCTACCTTTCCAGAGGAGAAGGGGATGTGCTGCCTGGGCAGAGCAGAGAAACACCACAGCAGTAAAGGACAAGCCTTCCCTGTGCCTGTGGAGAGCTTGCAGCTCTCTCACAAGGGAGGAAGAAGTGGCTGAGGACATGTTTCTTCCTATGCCCAATACAAAAAAGCAAGTTCTCTTTTCCTGTTACAACCTGGGTCCTAAAAGAGAAGGCTGGGCTAGCCCAGCCTCAGCTATCAGACATGAATATGACACCAGCATAAACTCCAGAGGTGGCTTCATTTCATGGAAGACATTGTAGATTTTACCTTTGCAAATCTCTGTGAACAAAAGCATGGCATAAATGTATGTATAAATTGAAATATACCTTTATATTTATGTCTTATGCAGCACTATATTAATTGCTTAATAGGTATGAATGCATAATGCATATTGAAAATCACACAACCATAAATATTAGAGATAGAGCCAACTAATATATAAAAATGACCTTCCTATTGCAATGAAGTTAATTAATATCAGGTGAAATGCAGGAGTTCTTTTCACTAGCTTATACCCTTCTGGAATATGGATTTTAGTCTAAGAAGTGATGGCAGGATCTGTTCTGAGGGTATAAGGCTACTTTGCTCCACATACTTTATTCTGTGTAAGCATCCAAAAGGAAACCATCTGGTCTGAAAGATGGCTATGCTGTCAATTATCTGTGAGGATGTATTTTCAAGGGAAATTATATCCTTTCAAGGTTTGGCTAGTTTGTTTGGACAACTTTACCAGTGGAGAATTTGCTTTTAGGTGCCTTAAGTGTGTAAAATTTCAACTCTGAATATTTGTGAAATAACAAAGTTTAAAAGGTCAAACAAGAAACTGAAAGGCAAGCTGGCTGTAGTCTGTACTATCAATGGTGTACATTGTTCTGCCAGAAGTCACTACTGGGAGGTATTCAAAGCCCTAGATAAGTACAGAGAGAATGCCACAGAGAAAGACGTGTCCCCTGTTAAGTTCCTGAAATGCAGAAGCCCACAGGACAGATGGGGAGACTAACATAGGAAAAGTAGAAATAAGGATTCTGCTCCTACATGCACTGCTGGGAACTGCTCAAGGAGTTCAAGTGCTAGTACAGCCTCTGGGTGCAGTAGCACAAAGACAGTGCTCCCCAAAACATGGCCAACCTTGGCTCCAGCATCTACAGTCACAGATGTCAGGGAAAAGGGCACTGCATCTTCAGTATTGACTGCTGATCTGTCTCATCTCTCCTATCCTCTTTTGAAGGACTGAGAGGCAGAGGGGCTCAGCATAAGCACAGCTGGCTCTGATGGCCCAGGCAATAGAAAAACTGAGAGTTTGAGGTCAAGAATCAACTTTGCATGTTCTCCAGGGTGCCATACCTGCCTGTTGGAAATTCTCCATTAACCTCAGTATACCACAGTGATTATCTGCTTCTCTTAGTATAATAAATAAGGCCTCTTGGCCTGAAAGTAGAAGGATTCCTGAGAAGTGTTCAGCAGAATTGAAATAACCACTTCTGGAGATGTGCTTCTGATCTCCCACAGCTTCTGCCAGGGTCAAGTCAATTTCTCAGTTTACACTTGAATCTCCCATTTAATATTTAACTGCTTGATTTTATACCTTTATAAAACAATGTTGTCAAAGTAATTACCTGAATAGACAGTTGTGGCATTATTTTCAAATACACAGAAATTTTTTTTCAAACTTTTAGTAATTCTGATCTCTTTTTTTCTTTTTGGTTTGTGGATTATTTTGTCATTATGCAGCACAGTCTTCAAAACACTGATAGCCAAATGCTTCTATTGAAATAAACAACCTGATTTTTAGCAACCTGATTTTTACAAATACCTGCATTCTCACACTCATCTATGGCACTCCATGAAAACTAACTGACACTATTGCCATCTTGCTCACCACCAACTGGGATTAGTCAGCTGTAGCTCTGCTCCTCCAAAGAAGAGTGAAAACTAAGAGTAAATATCAGTTTTGAGCACTTAATAGAGCCAGGAAACTATTAACTACCTCTAATTAGTGATACATGTTTATACCTGGAGCAACAGCTGCTTCTCATTCTTGTGTCCTAGAAGAACTGTACTGCTGCCATCACCTTGGAGCAGTCCTGAGCAGGAGAAATGCTGCTTGACAAACCCTCTAAACCACCTGTTTTCTCCTGGGAGTTTTGGGTGAGATCTTGCTGCAGGAAATACCCATCTCTGTGTACTAACATCAACCATTCACTCCATCCAGATCCTGCAAGCACAAAGTTCAAGCTCTGCCTGCAGATCTCTTCCTCTGAACAGTCACTCACCTATCTCAGAGTTATTAACAGAATATGGAAGTACATGTTGTTTTAGAACTGTGGACCAAAACCACTGCAGCCACCTAACTTAAGATGCTGATCTAACCTGAATTTATACTACAAGTCAAGATTGTTCAAAAACTTGTGGAGTTTTATCTTTGTCTGAGCAAGCTTTGTGCTGGATCAGGTACTTTTGATTCATGACTCTCTTTCTTTACATGAATAAGACATCACATTTCCAGAATAAATCAGGTGAACATATATCATCAGTTCAGCTGGGTGGCATGGCTTATTTGAACTCTAACCTATGGAGTGACCAAACCACCAGTAGCAAAATCCACCATCTTCCCACCTTCTGCCCAAGCAATGTCCTAAGATACTGTTTCCAAAGACCGAGGTGGTTATTTTCCATGCTCACCCAGAGCCTGTCCTGTGACCTTTGCTGCCATTCCACCACAGGTTTTATGCCATTAGCTACTGCCACCAGCATCCATCAAACACAGGTCTGTTTGGGCTGATCAGCTTGAATGTGTTCCATCCACTGCCCCAATTCTCCAGTCATTAATGTTGTGCAGCATCTCTCTCTCAACCAGTACATCAGATCTGGAGAGTACAGCACCCAGCACAGACCTCCACAACAAGATGAGATGCAGCATCCACAGCAGGCAGGAACTCCAGTACTTTACTCCTGTTCTGACACCAGTTCATAAGATCACCTTGGCACAGCCATGCCACCCCTCCTCGCCTGAGTTTTCCCAGCTGTTAAATATGGATAACAGTATTCTTTGAAGTCTGTCCAAGTCCTTTGATAAAGGACAAAGGTTTTAAAACATTATTCTTGACTGCACGGTCTTCAAGACATGAATTGCATCCTTGGCATGGGAAATCCTCTAACACACCACAAGTGCTAACACTGCCCCAAAGAGAAAACAACAAACTCTGCACACGCTTATCACTAAAGGCACTGGAAAAATACACGTTGGTTGCTGATACACTCTTGGATTCTGGCAAGTCCATGTGTTATTTCTGAACACAATCTCAAATTGCTTTGAGTTCAAAGAATTGTTCAGCACTGCTCAGGGTTATCTGGAGGCAAGGCAACCTCCGGCTGTATCACCCTGTGTCCTTGGGAATATCCCTCTGGTTTGATTTGAAGCTGAGTGGATTGTGAAGACACACAGCTGGGTTTCTGGCCATCCTCTTGTACTATACATGTTCCAGTCAATGTATTTCACTTGCCAAGAGAGTTTTAATTTTCTTATTTAGAAGGATGAATTGTGGCGATGGGTGTCTACATTGGCAACGTGCAATCTTTTTGTTTGTTTGTTTTCTTCCCTTTGCTTAAAGGTCATATAATATTTGTATTAAGCAGTAATGACCAAAGGAGCGTACACAGCCCTAACTCAGAATGGGGAGGGTCCTTCTTATGTCACTGCTGTCAACTCAGGACAAAAACGGCGATGAATAGGAAAAAATAAATAAATCTTTTGTTTTCAAAGCTAAATAGCCAAAAATGCAGCTAGAAAAGTTCCATAAAGGTTTAGCTTTCAGCAACACATAGCGGAAACAAAGCTCATTCCTCTTCTTGCTGTGCCCCCTGACCTCAGAGTTTTATATGTCACTGCCTAGAAGGCCTCTAGTCACGGCAGCCTCTGTGCATGGCTTTCCCAGGACTTTCAGGGTTTTCCTTGGGGGATGCTTGAGTGGGGGAAAAAAGGGTTTTAGCACCAGCCTTCGATTTAAAATAGCAGGGGGAGTTTACTGATTAATATTCATGAGAAGGGAACAGTCTGCTTTTTGTTACCGCAGCCGTTTCCCATGCAAGGTGGGTTGAGAGGGAGGAATACATTAAGGAACATATCCTACTGTCACAAGTACACCACCTTTAGAGATACAGAAAATCAGGAGTCTGAGCAGAGCTTAGATGGTAAATATTTAACAGGGAAAGGACTTGCCTCCTCTTTCTGCCTGTATATATTAAACTCATTCTTTCATTTTAACAAGGGAACTGTGTTTTCCTGCTCTCTCAACCCCCACTCCTGCCCCCCACTTAAATTCTGGGACTAAGTGGATAGTTCACAACATGCTATAAATCCCCTCCACCAGTAACCCAACTGAATGTATTTCCTTGTTTGGTTGTTTTCTAAAGTCATTGCAAGTCCTTCTCCAGTGAGAGATGTTCATTCAATTCACTGAGGCACAAGGAAGAGCAGGACTGGTACCCTTGCACTTATACCAGAAAATTTCTGGGAAAATCCAGCTGAAATCCATTATTCTCACACCCCATCTAAAACTGGCGTATGAAAAAAGCACAAATGAAGCAAAGTTTTCCATACACAGGTGCTGATTTGTGGTGACTCTGAATTTTGAGCATTTAGCTCAAAATGCTGTTTTTCACGTGCCAAAGCACAGAGCATGGTCCTCGCCTTGACATTCTCAGTTCTTCTGCTGTCAACTCCATCAGCATGTGGGTTCAGGGATCCCAGAACCAAGAATGATTTCTGAAAAGTACAATGAAGGATTCAAAGCCTCTTCTGTGAGGATAAGCAAGGATTTCTTAATTTCTGTGCAATCACAGAGAAAATATACCAGCTCATATGGCAAAGTCAGCTATTATTTAATAACTCCTTAGAGATAGAAGATTGTGGTACACCTCCAGTTCTAACATCAAAAGTGGATTTGTGCAGGAGCTGACAGACCTCTGACAAGAAATCCCTATCTGTGCTCATGACCCTATAACAGCAAGGTAGTAGCAAAGCAGCTGAGCATCACCATTTGACATTTTCTCTTGTACTAAGTAAAATAAACTGTCCTGGCACAGCCACACTTCAGCTGATGCAACCAGCACCAGACTGAGCACCAGAGCAGTGCACTTGGGAACTCCTGGGACCTGGCAGGTGAGAATGAGCCCTGTGAGCTCATACACTTGAAAATGCTGGTACTGAGCTGCTCATGAACAGACTACAGCAGTGCACAACTAAAATCACATCTGGATAACAAGACAGCATCACCACCCTGACTGTAACCTTGTCACCTGCACAGAACAAGAGAGCAGTAGTGGGTCAAATGGGATGGCATGTGGTTGTGTAGGGGCCCATCTCTCACAGAGAGCAGCAAGGGCCACACTCTGAGAGCCAGGTTAGCTCTGCCACCAGCTGCTGGCAGGGCCTGGGGTCAGACTGGGTTTAGATGAACTGTGATCCCAGATCAAGGCTGCTGTTTTGACAGATGTCCTTAGATTAAGTGCAGTTAAGTGGATCAGTACAGCCAATTTCACCTGGGGGAGGGATGGGGCAATGAAGAAGAGAAGAGCAGAGAGAAATGACCAGTTTCACCACAACAATTGTCCTTGTCCCAGAGGACCTGTCCCAGTGCAATATCCATCTATTTTCCAGCATACAGCTAGAAAATTTTGCCAGTGCAAACATGTCAGCTTTGCACTTTTGTGAAGATAAAACCACAAGATAGCTGTACCAACAGAAGTAGTTTTGCCTGTACAGCATCTCTTTCCTGGGAACTGAAACATTTCACACTGGAAAAGGACATCTACTGTCAGAAGCTTCATTTCCATTGCTTGGGTAGCAAAACTTCAGTAACACAGATAAAGGAGATAATGAGTCCCAGAGTTTCTCGCTGAAGCCAGAGAAGTGAGGTTAGGATTTGTTTTAAGGATGGCATGACGCATGAGAAGGCATTGCATGGAGATGGGAATTTGATAACAGCTGAGAGGAGTTGTTATCACCATGCCAGTCAAGGGTGAGAAGAAAGGAACTTTCTGAGCAGGGCTGGGGAAAGGAGGGTCTCCCTGACCTTGGCTGCAGCATGCTCACAGCCCAGGCAGTGCACGCCTCGCTGGAGCTCTTGCTTTGAAGAACTGTGCCTGACTTCAAGGTGATTGTGAATGCAGAGCATGACCCATTTTAAACAGGTAGGCCAAGAAAACCTCCATCTCTCTGCCTTTAGGGACCTGTTTCAGAATACAGAGGACTTACCTTGAAAATGTTTTCCATACTGTTTGATGTTGTGGAACAGTCAGTGGGAATACTGACAGCATTAGATGCCTGGGTGGTTTATTGATTTGTTCTAGTTTTATTAAATTGGCTAAAGTTCATTCAAAAGTCTCCATTCCCCACACACAAGTACTTATTCTGAATGCTACCTTGAGAGGAGCAAATGGGGGGAAAAGAAGAAGGAACTTTAAAGTTGAAAAATTTATCTGAAGAAATCTGTGATGTGAAAATGGACTTCATAAAAAGTATTTATTATTTATAGCACTAGCCTAGTCTTCTGGCTTCAATATCTCTAGCTACTTAAGTTCTGCAAAAAGCTGAGTTGGTGTGTGCATGATATTTCTAATGACACGTGCACACAAATGTGTGTGTTTGTGTGCAGAGAGACTCCTGGAGAGAATGATTCTGCCACAGAAAGAAATTTTCCTTTTGTCAACCAAGTAACTAAAGAAAAGCTTAGACCATTGCCCTATTTTTGTAAGAAAATTGAGAATTGCTTTCTTGGTAACCTATACCCATGAAGTAATGACAGACAAATTAAATGGCTGCAGTCATGCAAGACCAGTCCAGACCTTTCCCCTTCCCCCAACAGTAAGATTAGAGCCCCAGGCAATTTCCAATAAACTTTACAAATTGAAGCAGGAGCTGTGGAAATGGCCAGTGCTCAGCAACTGAGAGAAGAACCCCAGGATTTCACATGGGCAGGGTGTGAATGGCTCAGATCTGGCTGAAGGAAGAAGAGGCACAGTGCTGGTGTTGTCAGAGCCCAAGAGCTCCTCCAGTGCAGGTGGGACAAAGGTATCCTGAGTATCTCCTTGGATCAAATTCCAGATTTATCCATTCTGATGTGATCTAGAGAAAACTGTCATAGGAATGACATCTGTCAGAACAGGTGGAAGACCTGAATTTGATCCATGTCTTTGCTTCTGTGCTGAAACAAAAATTAATTTTCATGTTGCTAACCAAAAAAGAGACTTTACTGTTGTTATGGTCTCATTGAGACATCAGGAAAGACTTGGAGACTCTTTTCCTCAAAAAAACCCTTCTACACCACCTCTGGTTTTTAAGAAAAACACCATAGATTTAATCTGTTGGAACGTCACTATTCTTCTCTCAAAAAGTAGTGATGCTAAAACAGCTTATTCCCTTCAGCAGATAATTTAAATGCACAAGCAGGTTAAAATTGATAATTCTTTCTGCTGTCTAATTCTGGATATATTTTAAGATGCGTTTGTGTTTGAGCGAGATCTACTAAAAAGATCATTAATTGAGGCTGTCTGGCTCTGTCATCCTGCCCTCCCATTCTCCACCCAATGAATCAGTAAATTGTAACAAGAGAATCTGGCTAAACAAGTTCCTAATTCAAACGCCATCTTATGGACAAAGAAGCCTTTGAAAATGGTATCCGTCATCTGGCTCCTTGCGATGGAGCGGAAAGTTGGTTTTTGCTGTTCACGGAATTCATCTCTCCCTCCAGTGCCCAACGTGGAGTGTGGTGCAGTTTGGGAGAGTGGAGCCCAGGCAGGGGAGAGGGAAGGGGGAGGCCAATGTCAGAGGAGCCCAGGGCAAGCAATTTCCTGCCAATTAACATGGAGCTAGTGATAATATTTCTCCCAAGAATCGAGTTTCAGATAAGGAGAAATTTTATACTGGTTGATTCCAGGTTACTGATAGATCTCCCTTTTCCAAGGTCCATCTCTTCTCGATGGAGTGACTGGCTTGAGTACGGGGTCTTGGAGCAAAGCCAAGCTGGTTTGATCACAGAAATGGGATGCTTGGCAGAAGAGTCCCACTGCCCAACAGGAGATCTCAGATCAGCCTCTGGAGCTGAGCACACAACTGGCCATGGCTGTTTTTGTGTGGGTGACACTAAGCTGTAGCTCTCCCTGCAAGCCCTGATTGCATTCATAAGCAGAGTTGCAGAGTTCACTGTGCAGCACTGAAAAACTAAATTAATTAATCTGTGTAAGATTTAGAGCCAAGCACTGTACTATCTATGACAATAAACTAACCAAACAAAATACTCCTGGCCAGTCACCTATAAAACTGATTTCAAATGTGTTCATTAATGTCCTTATAAAGAAACCTACTTTTGGCAAGATGGCAATTTTATATTTTTTTCTTTTCATTTTTAACTGTTGGAGTACCTGAGCGTAACAGAGCACAAGGAAATCAGAATAAAAGACATTTGTTCTAAGTATAAATGCACAAGGCATTTTGTGTGGGGAGACCAGACCCTTTTCCTTTACTCTCCTGCATCTTGTAGCTTCTTTGAGGAGGCTGGTGGGAAGAGGTTAAAGGTTACCTAGAGCTGCCAGTGAGAGTGAAAAATGGTGGATAGTGCCCCTGTTCTTGACTGTGAGTTCCTTTATTTCCTTTTGTCATGGCAATACCTTCCCAGGGAAGGCCTGAATGTTGCAAATTAGTGTCCCAACTTATCTTTCTAATTACCTCTTCAGGTGCAATACTGGGCCAGCTGCTTGCACAAACAAAAGAAACTGCTCAGTAGTGTCTGTGTATTGGTATCTGCCACAAACTTTTTTTTTAACTTATCAAGTATCTGGCTCATTATTAAGCAAAAACAGTAAAGAATTTTCCCCCTTTTTCTGGCAAGTAAAGATCTTTCCCTGAAAACTTCAGCCTGATACAAATTATTCTCAACTTATACCAGTATAGCTGAAAATGACACAATTAGGAGAACATCTGATAAAATCAAATACGTGAACTGAGTTTGAAGAAGCAAAAACTGAGAGCTGCTACAAGTGAGAGAGACACAGGGCTTGGGGAGGGTGAATTCTGCCAGAACTGTGTGAACAAGAGCTGCAGCTTTTATTTCCCACCACTTGCTTCTTGGGCACAAAGGAAAACTGCCTCTGATGAGAAAGGATGATGATTTTGGTGACCGTGGGTGAGAGAAGTCTCAGGAGAAACGTTCAATTCTTATGCTTGTTCAGAAAGGAAACCTTGGAAACTCGAAACAAATTCCCAGGAATGCTGTTGTCTGTTGTGCTCAGGCTGCCTCCAAGCACACAAGTCTTCCTGGAAAAGAGGGTGCTGCCATGGAAGACTCCTTCCAGGTGAAAAAAAGCTGTGGTGTTCTGCAATAATTGTCACCAACCAAGAATTGCAGAAACTCAAGAGAAAAGACAAAGAGATAACAGACCATTGTTCAGGACTCCACATGTAATCATAGACAACACAACTTGAGCAGGATACTGAGCCCATCCTGACAGATGGTGGTCCAGCCTGCAGCCAGGAGAGGGAGATTAGGTTAACCCAAACAAGCCTGGCCTAAACAAGCTGGTAAATCAGGCGGGCACATGAACCAAGACATGAGATCTGATCCAAATCCTATTGTGGTGAAAAATCTCTTACTGACTATCATCAAAATCGACTGAATTCTTATTAATGACATAAACACAGACAGAAAAAATACATATATATTTACATGTGACTTGTGGCCAGACAAGATCCTTATCAAGCTATGCTGAAGTATCTAGTGTAAGTTGAAGAGAGGTGGAAGACCTCAGTGCAGTGGACCAAAGGGGATGTCTTGGGTACATGCCTAAGTAAAATCTGAATGGCTGAATATCTGGATCTAGCTAGAAATGTTGACTCCTTAAAAACTAGCCCTCAAGGGGTTTTTTTCTGTGAATCTGGCCAGTGTACAAATTTTCATTTTTAGCACTGACTGGAAAATCCTGTCACTAAGGAACTATTCTCAGAAAAAAAATACTTGCAATGGTATGTCAGAAAACAGCAGCCAACCAACCAACCAAAACAGCTTTTAGATAACTGAAAAATGGAAAAATCTTTTTCAGTATTTTATTCATACTCCAGTGTCTATGTCAGTATGGTAGTCCAGAGCAGCAAAGGCAAATCCCCTGTGCATCCCCAGTTAGCAGGAACATTTTTTTGCAGAGCAGTTCTGGTGTGCACCAGCCCAGTTGCTCGTGGGGAATGCTAAGCCAGAGCTGGCTTGGATGCACAGCCAGATAAACTCCAGTCCATAATGGAAACCTAGGAGTCTGAGTCAATGCATGGTTCTCTGGAGAGCTTCAAAACACATCCTTGGTGGGAATATTTGTTTCAACCAACCAGACCACCTTGTCCAGAGAAAAGCTCCCAAACTGCCCACAGGTCAGATGTAGGGGTTTTGGCACCAAGTAGCTTCAGTGTACTGATCTACCCTTGTTGCAGTAAACAACTTTAGACACAGCCTGACTGACTCAAAAGATGCCAAGTGTTTACTATTCCCTAATGAACAGTTCCAGAACTGTGATTCCAGCTCAGAGCAAATTATTACAGCCAAAGTATAATAAATAAATCAGTGTTTATACAAAGTTTATACAAAATGAGGAAAAGTGCAATAGATTGGACACTCATTAGAGATTAATTTCCAGACTATAGACTGAATCAAGAACTTAAACCTAGAAGGTTCTGGTCATAATATGAAAACAGTTAATGCATTTTTATTGGCTTTTCATGTTTAGCCAATCCTGAATAAATTTATTAAAACTAGAGTTTTTTTAGTGTATTTTCTGTTTGGTTGATAATGGAACACTGTCATTTTGCCATGAAATAAGAAGGAAATTATGAAATTCAAAGTGATTTTAAAAGCTGTTTTCAAAATCAGGTTGGAGAAGTCTGATGGGTTCTGCTGCTATGGCACGTGAGGTAATTCAAACAACTGATCAGCTCATTCAAGTCCACACTCAAAATGGTTATTTTTCCTCCCTCTCATAACTTAGAAAAATCTCACTTGTCAATGTCAGGCTTTACACGTAAAAAGCAAAACATACTGCACCAGAAACAGAACTGTTCTTCTAGAAGGAAGAGAATTTTCTTCCAACTATTATTACATAAATGGGATAATAAAGACATCCCAGAAAATTCAGTTAGCTTCAGCTATTAATTTAATTCAAAATGCTGAAAATGTTTTTTCAGCTATTATGTAGCTCTTCATCATACCCTCACTATTTTGTGTGTTTATACAGTTCAGGCATATGTGTTCACACCACGTGAACAGATCTGATGCCCACACTGGGAATATTCTTTCCTTTTTTGCATATAGGATTGTTCCAGTTGCTGAAAGCTACAATCTACTGAAGATGACCTATATTTACTGCATTATTATACTGTATCATCCTTGATACATTGCTCTTAGAAAGCTGGGACATTGCATATTATAGCAGAGGCATGTACACATTTCTATTATAGATTTCAGCAGCTTAATTTCAGTGACAGAAGGCAATAGAATGGCAGCCAGGTAAGAGACCTGTTATAAACATGCTATCTGAAGAATAAAAAAATAATACTCCTTTTTCTTTCAGTCCCAGGGAGCTAGGGACATGATCCTATTAAGCTACATGCAGCTATTTCACTTACATGAGACTGTATGTCTTGATACTAAAGAGCCTCCCTCTCTCTGGTGCAGAAAATCTGTATGTCCAGCTGATTTTAACCAACATAACAAGGGCTTTGCATGTCATGGGCTCAGCCAGTGACCAGCAGTGTGAAAATGCAAAAATAAGCTCTGGAAAACATAATGCAATTTTTACATAGCTGTCCCTGCAAAGTGCTGTAAAGGCAGGTAAATTCTTGATATCAATTTTACACAAAGGTGGGAGAGGAATTCAGATTTTGTTTTGTCCTAATTCCACATGCTTCTGTAAGAGGCTGGGCTCTAGCTAAGCACTTTGATTTTCTCATTGGAAGTTGATCTCCAGTGAGCTGATGCTCTCCATCTTTTCCTGCCCACAGATACCTCTGCCCTTCTTACAGAGGAAAAGCTGAGAAACAAAAGGCCCTATTTCCATTGTCTTAAAGCAGCACGTTCATGATCTGAGAGCAGCCTTCTGTAGGGATGAAAGGGTGGGTGAGTGAATGAATCAGTACAGAAAGAAGCAGCCAGAACTCCACCAGAAAGTGATGTTTACATCTGAACAGAGCTGCACAGAGAGAGGAAACACACTGGAGGCAGAATCCCCTTCCAGCCCGATCACTAATTAATCTAAGATCTGCAATATGATTTTTCTCTGTCTCAGAAAGACCTAAGGTGGTGCATTCCTCAGAGCCATTGGGGGGGTCTGGGTCAGAGATGTCTTTGGCAGCACCCTGGCAAGGGTGAGCTAGGGCACCCCAGCTCCAGGCAGCAGCCAGGCCCTCCCCTTCTGAATGACCCAGAGCTGTTCATTCAAGTTGTATTTTTTGAAAGCCCCAGCTGCAATCTGAATGTCAAATGTAGAAGAGTAGCGACTTCCAGAGGCATTTAAACCAGGAAATTCTTCTTTGGAGTATTTCTGGGCAGGTTTTTTAAATTTGGGTGGGTGATAAATCACCACTTACCTGAATTCAGAGTCACAGATATTGTGAAGCCAGAATGAATGCAAATAAATAAAAGTTACATATAAATTTGCCACTAAGCAAACACGGTGACTTAAGAGGTAACTACAAACTGGGAAAAAAGAGAACATGGAGTGGAAAAAGTATTTCAGATGTTGTTCCTGTGGAGACCTTTACACTAATTAATTTTGACAAAAACTGAGAATGAAAGGCTGCATCAATATGCTAACATTACTCACAGCAAAGTGTGGTTTTAGACTGCCACACCATTCATCTTCTGCCTGATCTCTCTGCATCTTGCAGACATCCAGCAAACAGATCAGAGCAAGGCCAACACGTCTGGGTTTAGTTGGACATGCCCTCTTCTGCCCACAGATTTTGTCTGGAAGGAAGGGAGACTCTGAGGACCTTCTTTACATTTATGTGGGATTTCTGCAGGTCAAATAACCAGTTGAAACTACCATGTGGTAGCAACCCCATGTTACTCAGTGTCCAAAAACCCAGACTTTTCCACATAATCTGCACAGATCAGCTGTGGAGACCCTGCAAGCAAGTCCAACACTTCCTGGAAGTGTCAGAGGGGCTTGTGGTGCAAGTTGGAATCAGCTGTGAAGCCAGGGCAGAGTAAATTCAGTGTTTCCCAAAGCAGTGGGTTTGTGGTGCACGTGCAGACCATCTGTCCAACGCACAGATGATCTTCTGGCACTACCTTGTAATGTTTATTCTTGACAGTATCTTTGCCAGAACTCTGCAGAAAGACATATAGCAGTTTTGGACTAGAAAAAGAATCCAAGGAAAAAGATCTGATATGAACCCTGGCCACATTTCTAAGCTTGGGTCCTAACAGCTATAATGCTAGTATATATGGACACAAAAAGTGCCAGAAGATTCAGGCCAGAGATCCCATGCTGGCATCATGAAAGCTAACTTGGTATGAAGGCTGCAAAAAATATCCTTCTGGGAATCTGTTTGGGAGGGGCAGGGGATGTTCAGCTGCTGGATATGAACAGAAAGAAAAGGTTTTAAGTTTTACTTTTATTAGAAAGTAAAATGACACAGAATCTGATTTTTGGTGGACATCAGGGTGAAAAGGAAGATGCAACTAAACCTTTCTAGCCTCTTTCTTGCTTCTGAAATAACTCAAAAAACTACTTAGAGAGAGAAGAAACTGCAGTACTTTTAATCATCACCAGCAGGTCTTTAACCTCACAGGAAACAGAAAAGGAAGGACACATTGTAAAATACCCAGACAGAGTAAAGGTCATTCTTCTTTCCCTCAGGATGAAACATTGCATCTTGCCTTAAGGACAAATATGCATCTACTAAATACACACTGTCACACAGAACATCCACATCCTTTCACTGGCACTTGATAGTGGCACAGCAAGTTTACATTTGAAAATAGAGATAGGCACAGCAGCAGTGAGCAAGCAAGCAAGCAACATTACAGGAAAAAAACCAAGGCACTTCTCCACAGTAACAGAAGGATTGACCCAAGCCAGAAATATTTAGTGGCTGTGTAGTTAAAATCATGTATAGTACATTAAAATATAATTCTTGTGGAGTCTATGTTGGGACTTTGGAAATTAGTCTAATGAAGTAGATCAGAACAGAAAACACTTTATAGAGCTCAGCAATATTTTTACAGATTTTGGGCAGTTCACAAGGACACACAGCAACAGCACAGAGTAACCAGGCTGGCTGAGATGGTTACAGGAGGCTGAGGGGCAACCAAGCATGTTGCCACCCTTGGCACACCTTTCACTGAGGAAAAACACCTTGGCTGAAGGACAGCTGGACACTCCTGCCTGAACACATTCCCCCACCCACAGGCAATTTCTTTCTGTTCTTGCAGTCAGTTGCTTCATTTTTCAACATTTAGTCTAAGACCTATGAAGGCTGCCAGCCGACAGTTTGGCTGCAGATAATTCATACATTAGAATGGGACCTTTCTTCTCTTTTTCTCTTGAAAGCCTGAGGACCAGCAAGGGGTGGTGGTGCTCAGAGCCAAGTGCTTGCTCCCTCAGGGCTCTGGTGCAGGAGGGACTGCTTCACTGACCACTACACACAGTTGGGATCTGCTTGCCCTTCTGAGGCCACCATGCCTTTTTAGGGAACAAAAAGGACTCCCACTTTACACAGCTAGGAGCACAGAAGAGACAGGTTTTCATCCCCAGCTCTTTGTGCCTGCAGAAGGAGGGTGGAGATGGGTCTTCCAGCAGCACATCACTGCTGCTGATGAGAAGGCACAGGGGGAACTGTGGGCAGAAAGGAGGAGGTTGAACATGTGGATGGTTCTTGCTGCAGCATTTCAGGACTTGTTGCTTATTCGTACGTGTTGGTAATATCCTTAAGCAGGAGTAAAAGATAATAACCTGTAAAGCTTCTCTAAAATGAGATATTATCAGCAAACTTAATCTTTGATTAATTACATTAATAAGGGTTTAGGTTGGATATCAGGAAAAAATTCTTCGCTGACAGAGTTATCAAGCATTGGAACAGGCTGCCCAGGGAAGTGGTGGAGTCACTACCCCTGGAGATATTTAAAAGACATGTAGATGTAGCAATTCAAGACCTAGTTTAGCAGTGGACTCAGTAGTGCTAGAGAAATGGCTGAATTCAAGGATCTCAAGTCTTTTCCAACCTAAAGGATTCTGTGATTCTATTTATAGACAAATAATAAGGAATGACAATTCAGAACCACTAAATTAAATTATAAAAAAACAATAAAGGGTGCTGTCTTACCAGCTGAGGGAGCAACTCTCACACCCTCCATGCAAGTCCTGTACAGGGGTGTGAGGGTAAGTGGGCAGAAGCAGGTCACAAGACCCTTAACACATGGAGAAATGACAAAACACAGGGTTCCCAATCACGCCTAAAAAAGTACTTGAAATCCTGGAACTTTGCCTTAGCTCAACCACTCAATACATTAACATTTCAAAACACAAATTGTCAGTGATGCCCTTATGCTACTCTGAGACTGGAATCTGTATGGTCTTTGTTGCTGCCTTGGACAAAGTCAGCTGCACACTCCAAGGGAGGGAAACCACCTGGAAGGGCTGCTGACAAAGGCTGTCTTGAGCAGATGAGCTCAAGCACAGATGCCTGGTCAGGGTGTGAACAGCCCATAGGGAGATGCTGCTCTCTCTGCAACCAGTGCAACCTCACTGTGCAGCTGCTGTCCCTCCACAAAAGGAACAAACTATCCAGGCATCTGTGCCAGGGAGCTTGGAGACAGCTGTGCAGGTGAGCTCCAACATCTGGGGAGGATGGCTAAACTCATTCAACTCTTCTCTCCCAGAGAGGAGAGGCAGCTCCCTCCTCCTGTAAGTTCCTCTCCTGCAGGGTTTGCAGGCTCCTCTCCTACTGGTAGAGCTGAGCTACTCCCTGAGGGATTCAGGGAGGCAGGGGCAGGGTATGGCAGGACAGGGGAGGGAGGCACAGCCTGCTCTTCTAGCAGGAAGGAGGGAATGGGGCTGTTCAGCACTCCCTGCCCTGCTGCACCTTCCCTGGGAGACACAGGCTCAGAGCAGCGGGGAGAGCAGTGCCACAGGCTCAGGGCAGTGGGGACAGCAGAGCCACCAACAGCTGGTGCCTGGCGCCTTCTGTAGGTGCCCTTGTCCCAGTGGCTGGCACCGAAGCTGTTAATTCCCCCCCAGGGGAAGGCGAGTTGGGATTTCACATCTTGAGAAGGCTGGGCTTTCACAGCCACACCGCAGAGGGTGGGAGACACAAATCCCTTCAGAGGGAGCCTGAATTGCAGCACTGCTGAACAGCTTGAGCTGCAGAGGGGCCAGAGGAATCTCTCACTACTCCACACCCTGTAAATCCTCTGCTAATTGCTTTATTGCCATTATTTGTGAAGATAAAGGAAAAGGATTAATTAACTAAAAAAGAAGAGCACACATCTCACTAGATTGGCTCCGTTAATTGATATGGGAGGGAGAAAAATCAATTAACAAATTCTTTTACCTTCCTGATCAGTGTGGAAACCGAGCTGTGGTGTGTTTTTGGGAGGGCAGCATTGTGAAGGGTAAAAAACCAGTTCGCTCCCCCAACCAGCTACAGTTCATTCATCCGGCAGTTTGCAGTTTACACCACTTAATCTGATGGTGTAAATGTTGTGTTTTACAGATACTTTGCAGTTCTATAACAACAGGCAAAAACATAACAATGTCAGAGACATGAAGCTTATGGGCACCAAGTCTCTAATTGTGCTGCCTCTCTCTTAGCAGAGGGCTACTTGATTGTATCACAAAAAATTAAAGCTTTAAAAATAATTAGAATGTGAACTTTGGTGTCCCCTGGCATTGTAAGTTAGATCATGATTTTCTGTAATGTATGAGAAGGAGCAAAAGAAGTAGAAAACAAGAATATCACATTTTGCTTGTCTTCTTGAACTTTTGTACAAATTCAGAGCTAGACTGAGATGCAGGAATCTACCCAAGATTCCTTTCATATGGTATATTAGTTGAAGGAAATGAATGGTCCCCCAGGATAAGGCCTCAGAGGAAAGGAAGCATTTGATGAATGAGGTTAAAAAGGTCTCCATGTAGCTGTGTCATGCCTCAGTAAGGGTTTCTCCAGACAAGAATGATAGTGGTTTCCACTGCCTACACAAACAAGGAAGGCTATTCAGCAACTGTGTTGCAATGTATAAAAAACAAACAAATAACAAACAGCCATCAGAAACTCAACTCACCCTATTCTACAGTTTCATCTAAAGCAATTGGAGCAAACTAGATGTAATGTATTCAATTGTTTAAGCACCATAAATCATTACTTTGTGTTAAAAAACAAAGATGGGGGGAGAGCTGTAGTTATCAACTGGGAATTACACAATTTGAATCTGATGTCTTGGGCAGCGATTCTTAAGTTTCGCTGTCACTGTCTCCCAGGGACGAAATTAGTGAATAAAGGAGAAAAAGACAGCACAGGCACTGAAACAGAGAGAAAAAAACTGCAAGAGAGGGACAGAGCAAGATAATAAATAAAACAAGAGCCTGAAGGGAAGAGCTGCTTTGTCAGAATATAAATATTTCCCTTCCCCTTTTATCTTTAATGTGGTGCGAGGAGCTTATTAAGGGGAAGTGCAGCTCTGTCCCTGGAGTCCATCCACAGAACCATGCAGGGAGCTCAGTCCAACACAACTGATGCAGCCACACACACATAAACTCTTCTCTGCTGGAAACAAATGTAATGTACCAAGTAATAAAAGGGAAAGCAGGAGCCCATGGTGGTCATTACAACTGATATCTTACTGGCCCTGGTATTGCTTTGCAG
Source organism: Erithacus rubecula (assembly GCF_903797595.1). Lineage (NCBI taxonomy): Eukaryota > Metazoa > Chordata > Aves > Passeriformes > Muscicapidae > Erithacus > Erithacus rubecula. The sequence goes on from NC_136659.1 coordinate 11,448,525, forward strand.
TACTGGGCACCAGTGCTGCCAGGAGCCCTGGTCAGGGAGCTCTGCTCTCCCTGGATCTCTGTTGCAGCCTGGGAAGAACAAACCTTATCCTCCTGGTACTGCAGTATAGGGAGAACCAATGTGCAGCTCATAACAAAGCCAAAATTGGGTGAATAAAAGGAGGGAGGAGTGTGCAAAGAGGGAAACGCTGCACTGTGAAGGGCTCACACTGTGCACTAAGCACTGAGGAAGAAGCTTTTCCTTCTACCCACGGCTCAGCACAGCTGTGCCAGGCAGTCAGGAAAGGCCACACTGGGTCCTGTGCACAGAGAAAAGAGCCAAGCATGGAGAAAATTTTGTATTAGTGGCTCCTCTCTCCGAGGTCTGGTTTCCAATAATGACTTGGTTCCCCTTCCCAGCGCTGGCACAAGCATCTCTTTGCCAGCCCTTCAAGATGTTCAACCATATGGCTGCACAAAGCTGCACCATCAGTCAAAGCCTCCGAGTCAGGAAGGAGAGAGTTTCAAATTGCTGCCAGCAGATCCTTTCCCACAATTTTCCTTGCCTGAGCTGTCATAGATACAGGTGTCAACCTGGCTTCTTTACTGCTTCATTCTTTTCATCTACCCTTAAAAAAAAGAAGGTGGGTGGAAAGAGCAAAAAAGAAGAGCTTTGCATTTCCTCCACTCAGGCCTTAAAATGAAAAAATGAAGGGAATTCATTGTTGGTGCTTGCTGATCCCTCCACCCCTACTGTTGCACCACTGCAGCCCTTTGAGCATGACAAAATGAGCTCCCCAGGCTTGATTATGCAAGCCACTAATTCCTCCTCCAGGCAAGGGGGTGCTTGGGTTCCTTAGCTATACAATTTGGGTTTACCCGGCCTTTGGTTTTGTTTCTGTTTATAGAGGCAAACACTTGGGCATTTTTACATTAAAAATGGACCAGATTTTTCTTTTAGCTGTATGCCAGTGAATAGGAAGACTGTAACACACAGACTATTTTCAACTATTTTTCAGAAACATTTTGGGTTTTCTCCCATGATGGTTCCACAAGAGCTCCTATCCCAATTGTAATTTTTTTATCATGTTTGAAAAACAGATTACTTCAAATACTACCAGTAAACTGAATTTTCTTGAAAAGGCTTCCAACAAGCAATTCTTTGCAAAAGTGACTTTGATAAAAACTTGTATAAAAAAACCATATATTTTTAAATCAATACTTTTAAAGATGGACAAAAGCAATAATGAATTTTTATACAACCCCCATGCCAGTTCTTGGATTTTTTTTTTTTTTTTAGCTGGCCCTGTTAGAAACAAGCCCTCAAATCCTAGGGAATTATTTAGCAAAATAAGATTTGTGCTAGCTCTCAAAGCTGTCTGGCTTCAGCTGCAGCTTCCCTGGAGCAGGTAAGCACCTCTGAAGAAGCTTGGAAGTGGCCTGGGTTTCCTTGCCACTCACAGCCCTGGAATCTGAGAGCATCTTAAAGGTAGAGTTGGTCTAGCTAAAAAAAACCAAACAACAAAAACTGACCAGTTGTAAGACATGTTTGGAAGCAAATCTACTTTTAAATCTTTTATGTTTTAAGCACAACTACCCTAGACATTCTTGGAAAACAGAGCACTTCTCTGGAATACTGTTTAGCAAATTTGGGGTCTGTGAGTAGGTATTATTCAGCTGCTCAGGTTGCTGAGCAGAGCCCAAACTCACCATATCTGCATAATATCTAGGGGCCAATGCCTATAGACTTTACTCACAGAGAGCTGACCCTTGTGGTCAGGGAGAGCACTGAGTCACAAAACAGATGAAAATCAGATGGCTGCAGCAGCTCCCACTGCCTTGCTCTGCCCTGCTGCTCTCCTGCAAGGAGCAGCTCCTTGTGCAGAGATCTCTGGGCCAAGAGTGATGTGGTTCCAGGGATCACCTCATTTGCTGCTCAAAGAAGAGGAGTAGCCTGGTGCCAAGTCTGAACTGCCCCAACACAGTGAGGCACAGGGCAGCAGTCCTACAGTGGCTCTGAGCTGGGTGCAGATGTCCTCGCCCTGGAGGAAGCCATCCCTGGCACAGGGCAGGGGATGTCTGGGGACAGTCACCATTTCATCCTTCCACAGGCTGTTTCATGAGTCATCATTCTTCTCTACTATGACTTGCATGAATAAATCTCACTGGTAAAGGCAGAAAATGCCTTTACTATTGTGCCTAGGATTACACCAAGGATTACACTGCACTTGGATAATAGCAATGATAACAATGGTGCATTTTAAAAGCCTACTGTCTCCAGAAGCAGAAGCCACTGGTGTGATGCTGCTTCGTTCAAATTCAGGTAAAAACAATTTGTAGCACCTCACAAATTCCCACAGATCAGCAACGTTAAAAAAATACTATCAATGTCTACACCGAGTTTCCAGGATTAGCACTCCTTCACCATCACCCAACACACTGTGTGGGGCAGCTTCTAGGATGCTACAGGAGGATTTGTTTGCTTTGCCCAGAAAGTAATTATTTTAATATTAGACCTCGTTTCCCTACATTATCCCCTCCCCCCCAAGCAACACTCTTTATGAAAGTAAACCAGTAGGAGTTTGGCAAAGACACCAACATTTACATTTCTGCTTCAGCAGTTGCACTTTAATAGCTATCAGCAGCTGGAATTTCATTTTCACACCCCAGGCAAAATTCTGCACCTACAGCAACATGGAGCTGGGAGGCAGGGTCAAACAGAGGGATGCCACCTATTGCTGCTCCCAGCACCACTTCCCACACGGGCAGGACCAGCCCCAAGTGTGGTCCTGGGAGCAGCCCTGAGGGATGGGAACTCACCACAGCCCCACTGCTCACTCACATCAGAAAGCAAACAGCAACGTGCCAACCTTTATGATTTCTTAAATTTTTTTTTTTCTTTTTTTTTTTCCCTAGGAATAACTTCTGCTCCAGGCAAAACCCTCAAGCCTGTTTGTAAACACTCTCGAGCAGCACAAGCTCAGAACACTTTGGAGTGCTACCATATGAATGTTTTCAGAGATAGTGAACACATCGTTTTGCAATTTTAAAACTGTTGCTTTCTAAAATAGCTCATGAAGACTCCCTCAGCTTGTAGCATGGATCCCTGCCTATTGAAAATTTAAACATAATTATGGACAAGTCCGCTATTAAAATCACAGATGTACTGGACACATGTATTAGCTGACCAAAATATGGCTTTATGACTTCCTATCAGATCAGTAAATTATAATCATTGAAAGGAAAGCAGCTCACCCCAACAACATGGCTCAACAGACTCTGCAAACTGCATCCAGCTGCACTCACGTAAGGAAAGCAAATGAGAAACAGAGTTAAAATTTGAGCTTGAGGGCTGTACAGCTGTCTTTGAGATGCTGTGAGTTTCCAGTTTTCTCTAAACTTAAGGGGATGATCTGTGGGAGCAATAGGAGAGGATGTGTTATTTTTAGAAGTCAGGAGTGAAACAATCCACTACATCAAGCACAAAAGAATTTGGCAGCAAAATAGGATTTGAGAGCTTTGAGTACCTTCCCCAGACCGAGTCTGTGAATTACTAAATATTGTAGTGTTTTATGTCACTAACATTTTCCTAGAATTTTAAATAATTTTAAACAAACAAACAGCTAAACAAAGACTCCCAAAAAACAAAACAACCACCAAATCTTTGGTGGATACCAAACATTAAGAAAAAGACTCAATACAAATATACACACATTCACAAAAAGTAACTGAATGCCCATTGTTCCAAGGTCTAGCAAAGAAAAGAAATTGTAACTGTGGTACAGGCAAATGTAGGGGTTGCAAATGGCATGCAGATTGAGACTGAATTCAGAGCAGGATTGCAGATGTTACTTTGAATTTCCCAGCTTTGGTAGGTGCAAACCAGACATATAATGTTATTTCTTTTTAGCCCGTATGAGAAAATGTTACATGCAGCGGAAATCTATTTCAGACAGCAGTGTTTCTTTAGCAGAATGGGATTTCTGTGATGCTTTGCTTTGCTCCATCTGCTTCTAATTATTGCTCAATTCAAACAGCTATTTCTGCATTGACTTGCAGGAATCTCAGAAGGCACCTTCTACATAGGCAAGAAGCATAGCCCATAAATAATTTCAAAAAGTATTAAAGAGGGGAAGCTTCATAGCTTTTCATTCCAATCTGACTATGTGGTATTTAAATAAACCTCTGTGGCTTTCCAGTAACATAGTAGGAACTCCCAGGTGGCAGGGCTGGGGGAAGAGAAGGAGGAGAGCACTAAACATACTAATGAACATGTAATTAAGAAAATGGGCCCTCATTCCCTGCAGAGACTCCATGAGGAGGGAACTTATTTGAAGTGCTGCTTTCTGGTTCCCCTTCTTCATGGAAGGAAATCAGCTGAATATCTCTAGTGCCAGTCACAGTACCAGTGGTCCCAGCTCCAAGAGGCTGCAGTCAATGCAGGCTGACACCAAGGCAGAAATAGTTTGAAAGCAAGTGATTAAAAAAAAAGGTAAAGGAGAGCATTTGATGCTGGTCCACAAACCTCAGGGACCCAGTTTCTCAGGAGAGCTGTCTGCAAGCATTGGTGTAAGCCCTCTGCCCCTTGCCCTTAAACAGCATTGTTACACTGAAATAGTTTGGTCACTGCAGCCTGAGGGCCCCTGTGGAAAGGGAAGATCTCCATACACAGGATCATCCATCTCCAGGGATGCAGCAGGCAGCAGCCTAGCCAGCAAACCTTCAAGTGTCCTGGAAGCAGAGAATCACCACAGCAAGTGGGTCTCCAAGCCTGACTGTGACCAAAGGAAGAAATAATTCTTTGTAACAGCTTTAATGTAATTGTGGAGAACAGGGGTTTGTTTGTGCAAGCCCATTAAGAAGAGGGAAAAGTGATTAAAATGTTTATTTATCTTTCCAATCCAATTTTGAAAGTGGAGTTGTTAAGGAAATTTCACCCTAAACATATGATGGTAGCAGTGACTGGTAATTTAAGCATTCATGGGAGGAGACAGGATTTTGTAAACAGAGGCTTAGGAATTCCTTAGCCTCTTTAGACATCTGGCAGATTCTGTATTGAATAATAGCTCTTCTTCCCTTGTTTTCTAAGCTTTGGAAACCACTTGTTTCTGGAGGCTGCACTCATCTTTAGTGAGTCTCAACCAGGCAAAGATAAACCATTTGTTTGAACATCAGGCAGTGGATTCCTGTCTGTATGATTGTTGGATACTAGAACCACATCCCAAAAGAGATGACAAGAGCCTCATTATTCCAGGAATTTAAAATTAGACTAATTACACCACTATCATATCTAATAGCAGGACCTAAAAGATAGAATTCTTATTTTGGGCTAAATCCAGATCTTCTTCCTACATAAACAGAGACTGGGATTTTGACGAGTATCCTGCTCTTTCCATTAAAACAAGTGAAAACTCAAACAGGACAAGTGCAAGCCTTCAGTTCGTGCATTAAAGAAGATTTAAAATATAACCTCAAATAGATGAGTCTACAGAAAGACAAAATTTAACCTAGGTTGGGCATGAATGACAAAAGACATTCCACAATGCACCTGTCCATTGCAGCACCCCTCAAAACCAAAAGGTATCAACAAGAGAGTGATCAGAGCAATCAGTCACTGTGTCCACACCAGCACTGGGGCTAGAAGCAAAACATAATTCAGTGTCCAAAAATATTGTGGCACCATCTGCAGCGAGCTGGAAAATTTATGCACAAACTTGAGAAACTTTTCTGGTTTTCATTAAAGTTTTACGTATCCCTGTTGTAACAGCCTTACACTGCTAGAGCTGCACACAAAATTCTCCCTGGTAAGAGACTGGTTGCCTTCATGCAGCTGGCAAATGAGGCAGCTCTGTGGAATGGGCTGCCCCAAGGAAGGAGAACCAGTATTTTTTAGTTTTTCTGCAGACTTTTCTGCAGAGTTTTGTAATTGTGCAGCTCATTCAGGAAGGACATAGAGAACAGGCATTAGCACTTGTCTTTGGCCTCAGAAGCTCAGACTGGGTTTATCCAAAGGGGAATCACATAGAAGGAGCACAATCACTGTGTTTTGGAGGAAAAAGGATGTCTGATAGGTAGTCCAGACCAGCCCAAGAATCCATAGTATGGACAAGTGGTCAGAGGGAATACAGTTCTGGGAAGGGAACCTTCAACCACAAAGACATTAGTCAGCTTCCTAAAAAAACATTGTATGGTTATGAGAGTAAGTAGCTAAGGTTGTATTTATTTTTGCTCCCATCTCTCTGCTAGAGCCAGGTATGCTACGTTTGCATGCCTGTGAGTTATTTCCACAGACACTGAGAGAAGCTCAGGATAAGCTGGAGCATCCATGAGACTGGGACTGGTGCAGAAACCAAGAGAAGCTGGCCAGCCCAGAGAGCCTGGGCAGGTCCATCCCAAGCAGTTCTTCTCCTGGTGCTGCCCAGGCTGATACATCACATATCCCAGTGTATACAGAATTGGCCAAAATCAGCTACATCAGTCTAGAAAGTGTCTTACCAACATACTAGGTCATAAAAGCATCTTTTGAGATTCAAAGGATCAGAAAGTAAGTTTGCATGTGCCTATGCTACATCCAGATTTTGTAAAGAAGGTCTTCCTCACTGATAGAAAGAGGACAGCAGACACAAATGTAATCTTTTCCAACTGTTTCTGGAATCTTCCTGTCTTCATATTTCAGTATACTGCACCCAGACATAATGGTGACAGGGCCTGGCTGGTAATACTGCTGCTAATAGAGAATTTGTCTTGTTAAAAAGGCACCCAGCCTAAGAAGCTGAGAGAGGGAGGGATTTCCTGGGTTCTACACCAAAGGCCTTCTGCAGCCAGAAAACTCAGATTAAATTCCTTTTAAAGAAACAGGGGATTTCAAAGTATCACGAAAGGGTTAAAGTGTAACTGATGTCCTCAATGAACTGCTGAGTGGGGGATGAGCAGATCAGGTTTTGTTTTCTTATTCATGGATCTTAGAGATAAAGGCAATCAGCAGCCTGATAGCTCATCCTTGTGAATGCTTTCTAAAGTTTTCCCCCAGTTTTACCATAAATGTGGAAGACAGTGCTATTTCCCTGGATCCTTTGGGACACTACATCATAAACTAATAATTGTTTTATAAATCTGTGATGCAAAGGGCTTTTACCTTTCTCTATGTGGGAAGCCACATCTCCTCCCGCAGCATCCCTTTCCTTTTGTCACCTGTGCCCTACCCATATGCTCTTTTCAATCAGTTTCTTATGTCTTCCATCTATTTTCCAATTAAGGATTTCATGGTGGGGGGGCAGGGATTTGCTTTTCCCACTCCCTGCCCATGAAATACGAGGCTCTCCTGCCTCATTACACAAAGACTAGATTTCTTTGATGAGCTCAGACAAGATGTAATTTAGAGTAATCTATCAGACTGATAGAAATGCAAGCAGATACAATACTGTGAACTTATTTTATTTCTAATTATGCAAATAATTATGTAAAATAGGCAAATGCATAATTTTCCCCCAGGCTCCAGGCATTTCTCCACTAAGCTTTAGGGAGTGCAAATTTTGATGTTCTTAGCTCAATAGCCTGTCTGATCATGTAAAGCTGTATGTAAGCATGCTCCAGAATGTCGAGGTTAAAAGTGTCATAAAAGTTACTTACTAAAAGTAACTGGAAAATTCTCCAGCTCAGGCGGTGGCACTGGGCAATGGGCAGTGCTGGTTAGCAGGAGCCAAGTGAGGCACAGTCCAGGGAGTTTCTGTGGATGGGAAGGACAAGGGGGAAGCAATGGCCTTTGTTCTTCTGAGTGCAAGGAGGACTGAAAGCCTTGCAACAGGTAATCTGAAAATGTTCTCCCTCAGGCACTCAAAATAAGTGGTGGGGCAGGGAGGGGGTGTTTTGTTTTGATTTCCCTCCCCCGATGGGAAGAGTTTTCTATCAGATGGGATAGGAAACAAGGAAAATTATATTGGCACCACCTAAAGAGGCTTTAAAACAGCAGGAAAAGACATCATAAAGAGATGCCACTCCTCACTTTGACTTAGTTTGGGAGTTGAACTGGATTTATTTTTTAACTGAGTAAAAAGACAGATAATTGTTTGTTCCTAACAATTCCTCCCTATGCACAGTAGTCTAGTCAGACAGCTCCAGAGCTGGTATCTACACTGGAGACTAGGAATTTATTCTGGAATCTAGGACTTGCCAGGATTTTGCTTGTGAAGGTTTACTGCTGGCAGACCATGCAGTGTACTTAGAACATTAGCAGTTAGGAGATTTTAAAGAGAAAACCTTTTGAACTGCTCCGTGGTTGCAATAGACAACTTGTCAGATGCTGTAAAGTCTTGTGCAGCGTGTTTGTTCTGGGTGACTGATAACCTGGCTGCTGTGCTTACTGTGCTGATGAGGATCCCTCCTGTTGGAAGGAAATTTAAGTAATTTTGCAGGCTGCTGTTTGAACTGTTGCTGATGGTACTTACAGAGGTTCTGGATTCTTTGGACTGGATTCTGTGTTCCAGAATCATGAATTTTGCTGCTGCTTTTTTAGTTTTTTCTTTTTCTTTTCTTTCTCTTTATTGTCCCCTTAAAGCTGTCAGGATGTCTTAGGCTGACTTAGGAGTCTGGGATTTTCTTACACCACAGTGTGCCATTTTGAGGCAGCTGCCATTGCCTCCCTCAGTGATTGTTTCCCATCTTCCCATGGGTCTAAATAGAAAAAAAATCTTGGAATTTGGTAACTGAGACTTTCTTCATCCATCTTAGTAAATCCTGTTGCACATTCCTGCCATCTGGGATGACCTAGCAGTGTCATTCCATGTGATAAGTTTACTCTCTTCTCTCCCTAAAAAAAAATCTAGGACATAATCCTTCTTCCTTTCTGCCCACCATTTCACTTTTCTTTTCCCCTTTTGCTTCACTTTGGTTCTACATTATATTCATAAGTGTAAAGGATGCTTTTACATGTATCAGAGATCCCAGTTACCTTTTTGTTGATTCCATGGTTTGGGTGAATGACTCTAACAAATGGGACCTGCAGAAAACTGGGGGAGCCACTGGTGCCATTTGCCCTGTCTGGTAAATAAATGTCCAGTTAAAGCCTTGCTACTTGATTTGATCAACCTTACTCTGAATAGTCCCTGTCACTGTCTCCCCATTGCTGAGAGGCAGTTTCTTGCAATACAATTTTACTAGCTCTGAACTTATTTCTTTACATACAGAAATCAGAATGAGCAGAAAGTGGGGCAGAAAGTTTGAGGTTGCTTTACGTTCTGTGCATTGTCCTTGTCTGCCAGAGAAACATCTCATATCATCCAGTGTATTTCATTGTGAATATCACAAAGTGCTTTGCACATGAAGATAGTCATATAAGCCAAAGTGAAAAAGAGAGGCTTTAAGGTGATTATTACAGATTGGGGGGGGGGGGGGGGGGGGGGGGGAGGGGGCTGGAAGGGGGAAGGGGGAAACCACCACCCCCAAACCAATCATATCAAACCAAACAATCCCAAATAAACACACATAGAACAACAACAACAAATAATAAAAAATAAAAATAATAATAAAAAAAAGCTCTCAAGTAGTTCTAACTGAGAAAGTAGAAAAGACATTTCTTTTCCAGAAGGGACTGTAGCAGCCATGACTAGCTGATCCTTCCCGTAAGTATTTTTTATATACACAGTATTATTTTTAAAAACATCTCCATTAAGAGGAGTGAATTTATTTTAGCAAGCCTGTTTATAACTGTCAACTTCTCTTAAGCAATGTAACAAAAGCTGCAGCACCATGGTCTTACTGGCATGAGGACACATTGTTCATGAGCAGAGGAGGATATGGAAAACATTTGTCCGACAATTGCTGTTGGACTCCCTGAGCCAAACCCTGCTCTCTTTAGCTGCCCTGGAGGATGCTACCATTGGTGACTTTGCTTAGCTGCTAAGAGAAGCCCAGCCCCGAGCAAAGGAGTAAAAGTAAGAATTTGAGTACTGCAATTCAGGGGGACCTCTGTCCTCAAAGGGAAGGATGGGATGAGTTGAATAATACTTGGTTTGAGCTGTCTGAGACCCCAAACTCTCGTGGGCCAGTGAAGCAGAAGCAGCCCTTGCTGCAGAGCTTTTGTCAAGCACACCCCTCCTGTGCTGCTGAGACATGCTCTGCCTGCAGAGACTGGATGGTCCCACTCCCTGTGCTTGGGCAGTGCACCCCAAAACACAGCTATGCTGCCAACCCCACGCTCGTGTCCTTAGCAAATGTATGCTGGTGCCTAGTTATAGATCTGCTTGGTCTGTCACGCCAGTAACAGGGCTCTCCCCACCTATGCAGGCAGGGTGCTATCACAGAAGAACTCAAGGTTTTTCACTGTTCGAGTCTTCGAAGGAATCGCAGCAGTGCAAATGGGGATTTAAAATTGCTCCTCTTTGCTTAGGTAACACTGGACGTTTCAAAAAAAGCTGCCTTCCCCCAGCTAGGGCTTAGATCTGCATGAATAAAGCGTTTATTCTGCCAGCAAAAAGCAACGGTCGTGCTGCGATAACAAATCAAACCCCCCACGCTGGGGAGGTGACCGCGCACAGACACGAACATCCCAACTACGCAACAGGATCACTCTGCAAATGTACCCGGGCGTTTGCTTTGGGTATTTTTTTTTTCCTTACTCTATTTTTTTTTCTTCCTTTTTAATAACTCCGGGCACAGGCAGCTGTTCGCATTTTCAAAGCCTGCTCAGAAAGCAGCCAGTTAATTTTAGTTCGCTCGGGCCACCCTGAGCGAGCTGTCGGCCCCCCCCCGCCGCCTTCCCGGCTGTGCGGGGCAGCGCGGGGGGTGGGGGCCGCGGGCGGCTCCTCCCGGCCCGCCGGGGATGGGAATGGGAAAAGTTCTTCCCAACTTTTTTTCCCAACTTTTCTTCCCCCGGCGCCAGCTCCTCCCCCTCCCCTCCCGCCGCGCGGCCCCGCCCTCGGAGCGCGGATTGGCGGGCGGGCGCGGCCAGGCCCCGCCCCCGGAGCGCGGATTGGCGGGCGGGCGCGGCCAGGCCCCGCCCCCGGCGCGGTTTGTGAATGGGGCCGGCGGCGGGGGCGGGGCCGCGCCGAGCTGCGCCTTTTCTGCGTGCGGCGCGGAGCCGCGGAGCGGGCGGTGTCGGCGGAGCGCGGGCGGAGCGCAGCCGAACGAACCGAGAGAGGCACGGCTGTCCTGGACGCACAGCCATCCTGGACACACAGCCCGCAGCGCTGTCCGCCGGGAGCGGAGCCCAGCCGAGCCGCGGGGAGGATCGCGCAGTAATTGGATTTTGAAAGTTATTTAAGCCCCGAAGTAAAATACACGGCTCAGCCGGGCGCGGTAATAATCCGTTTAGCCGTAACCCGAATCCCCGGGGCCGTGCAGTGGTGCAGGGAGCAGCGCCTCCGCCTCGCCGCCGGACCCTGAGCGGAGCTACCGGAGCCGTCGCCGGGCTACGAGCGGGTCTCCAGCCCCACTGCCGCCGCCTTCTCCGGGGAGAGCAGCTCCGGAAACTTTGGCCGAGAGGAGCGCCGCCACCGCTCTGTGAGCGTCGCCGCGTCGGAGCCGCGGCAGAAAGTGGTGGCGGTCCGGCTCGGAGCCGCGTTCCTGCCGCGGCCGCGCTCCTGCCCCAGCGGAGGGGCCCCGCCGCCGCCCTCCGGTCGCTGATGCCCCTGGGGCGCCGCGCCGGCCGGCTCTAAAGACTCCCCGAGGCTCCCCGGCCCCGGCGATGCGGGCTGCAGGAGAACGCGGCGGAGCGGCCGCCGGCTGCCCCGTGCTGGGGCTGGCCGCGCTGCTGGCCCTGCTGGGGACCCCCGCGGGTGCCACGGCACAGCAGTACCACGGCGAGAAGGGCATCTCCGTGCCGGACCACGGCTTCTGCCAGCCCATCTCCATCCCGCTCTGCACGGATATCGCCTACAACCAGACCATCCTGCCCAACCTGCTGGGCCACACCAACCAGGAGGACGCAGGGCTAGAGGTGCACCAGTTCTACCCGCTGGTCAAGGTGCAGTGCTCGCCCGAGCTGAAGTTCTTCCTGTGCTCCATGTACGCGCCGGTGTGCACCGTGCTGGAGCAGGCCATCCCACCCTGCCGTTCCCTCTGCGAGCGGGCCCGCCAGGGCTGCGAGGCGCTCATGAACAAGTTCGGTTTCCAGTGGCCAGAGCGGCTCCGCTGCGAGAACTTCCCTGTTCACGGTGCGGGTGAGATATGCGTGGGGCAGAACACGTCGGATGCCCCACCAGGACCCGGTGGTGCGGCGGGCCGGGGGGTCACTGCCCACCCCACAGCTGGCTACCTCCCTGACTTTCTTACCCCTCCACAGCCACCCTCTGGCTTCTCCTTCTCCTGCCCCCGGCAGCTCAAAGTGCCCTCTTACCTGGGCTACCGGTTCCTGGGGGAGCGGGACTGCGGAGCCCCCTGTGAGCCAGCCCGGCCCAACGGGCTCATGTACTTCAAGGAGGCAGAGGTGCGATTTGCCCGACTATGGGTGGGCGTGTGGTCCGTGCTTTGCTGTGCCTCCACCCTCTTCACCGTGCTCACCTACCTGGTAGATATGCGCCGTTTCAGCTACCCGGAGAGGCCCATCATCTTCCTCTCAGGCTGCTACTTCATGGTGGCAGTGGCCTACGCAGCAGGCTTCTTGCTGGAGGAGCGGGTGGTGTGTCTAGAGCGCTTCTCTGAGGATGGTTACCGCACCGTGGCCCAAGGCACCAAGAAAGAAGGCTGCACCATCCTCTTCATGATCCTTTACTTCTTCGGCATGGCCAGCTCCATCTGGTGGGTCATCCTGTCCCTCACCTGGTTCCTGGCTGCTGGCATGAAGTGGGGCCATGAGGCCATTGAGGCCAACTCCCAGTATTTTCATCTGGCTGCCTGGGCTGTGCCTGCTGTCAAAACCATCACCATCTTGGCCATGGGGCAGGTGGATGGGGACGTACTCAGTGGGGTGTGTTATGTAGGTATCTACAGCGTGGACTCGCTGAGGGGCTTTGTGCTGGCGCCCTTGTTTGTGTACCTCTTCATTGGCACTTCCTTCTTGCTGGCTGGCTTCGTGTCCTTGTTTCGCATCCGCACCATCATGAAGCACGACGGCACAAAGACAGAGAAGCTGGAGAAGCTCATGGTGCGAATTGGGGTCTTCAGCGTCCTCTACACGGTGCCTGCCACCATTGTCCTGGCCTGCTACTTCTACGAGCAGGCCTTCCGCGGCACCTGGGAGAAGACGTGGCTCCTCCAGACCTGCAAAACCTATGCTGTGCCCTGCCCCAGCCACTTTGCCCCTATGAGCCCAGACTTCACTGTCTTCATGATCAAGTACCTCATGACCATGATTGTTGGGATCACGACTGGCTTCTGGATTTGGTCCGGCAAAACGCTTCAGTCCTGGCGCCGCTTCTACCACAGACTCAGTACCGGCAGCAAAGGCGAGACAGCAGTATGAGCCCCCGTCCCCTCTGGCACACACACACACACATGCACACACGCAGAGGGGGCAGGAGACGGATACTCAGCGAAGGAGTAGGGCAGTGGTTCCTTGAAGAGGGAGGAAGGGAAGCTTTTCCAAACTTTTTCTTCCTCACAGAAGGTTTGAAAAAAACCCAAAATCATTGCATAAAGGATCAGTCAAACTACGTCCAGTGGTGCTTATGACCAGCTAAGTGGGAGAGGACTGGATGAGAGGCCGCTGCTGGGACAGGAGGGTCCTTCACCCAGAAGTCTCCTTAATTCTCTCCTGCTACTCCTGTTGAGGAACAGAAACTCCAACCCGACTAAAACCATCCTGCCTCGCTTCGGACAAGAGGGAGGGGAAGCCAGGTCTGTTGAGCCACCCCTGCCGTGAAGTGGCCAGATGCTCTCCGAGCTGCCGGGCCGAGCTGCAGCGTGGGCAGGGCGAGTGCGAGCCCGAGCTCGCTGCCTCCTTCCAGCTCCAACACGTGAGTACTGCACAGCCGGCTGCAGCCCGACCGTGTGCTGCGGAGATGCTTCTGCTCTGTCAGCTCACAACTTCCTTTTTACCTCAGTCATACCTCTTGTAACGTTCTAAAGTAAAAATTTGGCCCTCAATCTGTTGTTCTTGCTGCTGTGGGGAAGGAGGGGGTTGCTGTTCCACACCCTGAAAAGAAATGACTTGTTGCTTTTCAGCAGAAGGCTTTTCCCCCTTGCCTTTGTTCTAGGAGACAAAGGGGGAAACAAAAGTGTTTTCTGTGTAGAAAGGCATAAGCATGGGATCGGTTTTTATGGGCAAACTAACAAAAAGAAGTCGTTGAGGTTCACCCTTGGATGTGAGGAGCTCGCAGAAATAAACATTCCTTTTATGAAAAAAGGAGGAGGCAGGATGTTTTCCTACCGTTCAATATGGGTCACTTTTCTAAGCTGAAGGAAATGCAAGATTTAGAGGGCAAGAAGAGCTTACCCGAGAGCACCTGCCAAAACAAGAGCCATTAAAATATGTAATGTAAAGATAGGATTTTTTTTCTTTCCTTTCCATAAACCTGTTTTCTCTCCTGCTTTGCAGTGAGCTCACTGCAGAAAAAGTCGATTCACAGCCGGATTCTGGGGACAGAGCCATCGTTTGGCTCACGATGGACTCTCTGCCTGCTCCTCAGGTTCCCTGAGCTGCATGGCAATGATTCGTGCTGCAGGTGGGGGGGCTGGGGTTGGGGTTGAAAATCAAACAGTTACTGCAAGTGAGGAGCCTTCTCATTTCGGCTAAAATACAGCTGGTTAAGTTTCCAGTGATCACGTCTTGGAAGGAAAAGCGTTCAAAAATTTGTCATCAAATGCATTGTTTTCTTTTTGAAATGTGACATTTTTCTATTCTGAAAATTTTTATGTTGACTCGTTCCTATTTTATTTTTTGCATACTACTTTATATTCACTGAAGGGTTGTTTTTATAAGTATATGTGTGTGTGTATATTCTTGCCTAAGGACAAAATAGGACATTCTGGATTTTTTGCAAGTCTCCACCCTATAGCTGCTCTTCATGTTTTTGGGGGGAAAGTGTCTAGAATGAAATTTTGAAAAGAAAAAGCCTGTTCAGGGTGAGGGGGCAGACTGCTGCTGTCTGAGGGCATACCAGTAGTCTGAGCATGAGGAATGGGCCCATCAACCAAATCCTTCAGTAGATCTGATGTCAGACTTGCAGGGCTTGGTTTGTCTTTTATAATGTGCACGTGGAAGAAAAAAAAAACAAGCGTGTCAGACAAGTGCAGTATGTATATTTTGTAAATCTCATTTTTGTAAGAAAATATGTATTTATGTTTTTACTTGATTTTTTTTTTTTTTGGAGGTCTGTATGAGGCCCTGCTTCACCCCATGTACAGATCACTAAATAAATAATTTTTAATACAAGGGCTCTAATGATGTTCTTTCCATCTTTGAATACCTGGCAGGTTTTAGAATGGGTGGAAGCTCTGAAAAATGGTGTCTTCTCCCCCACTTTGTTTTGGATAATGCAAGAGACTTTTTGGTGAATGCAAACTGGAAACTCAGCTGTGGCTTGAAGCTGTTCGTTCTGATTACCAGCCCCTCACAACAGGAGAGCACATTTTGAGACAGCCGGTTTCAAATGTCTGCCCTCACTTGAGGTACTTGCATCCTAGCCAAGTTTTCTTCCAGTCTCTGCTTCTCGCTGAGGGCAAGCTGATAAACCAGTTCCCTTATCTAGACAATAAGGATAATGCTCTCTTCCCATCCCAAAGAGACTTTAGGATTGAGAACCGGAGGGTGCCACGAGTGCTGTAAATTAAGTCCTCACTTTGGGTGGAGTGCAATAGGGAAACATTAAGGACTAGGTCCTTTTCAATGGCTTTCAATGGGCAGTATCATGAACTGGTGCTTTTTTCCCCTTAGCACCTTTGCTCTCTACAGTTTTGTTCAAGTGAATTTGACTTTAAGAGCTAGCCTGAAGCCTACATTGTTTCTTACCACAGTCATCTGTAATTTTCTATGGAGTGGTCTATTTTATTTACTTTTTTGAACTGAAATGAATGTTTAGATCTCAAACTGTGTTGTTGCAGTCACGGAAAGTGCCCCAACAAACAGAGTTGTACACCTGTGAAATGATGATGCTTTACAGCATTTCTTTCACAGGGATTTCAGCCTACTGTCTGCATTCATCACACTTCCTTTACCTCCAATTATGCCAATACTAAAATTTAAGTTACAGGACAGAGATAAATCTAAGCTGCCTTAGCTAGACACTATCATAGCAGCTGCGGTTGCATATATATTGTTTACTCTCAAACTTAACCTTTTACTTTTACAGTGTATGAACTACTGATTTAAAAGCTCTTTTAAGAGCCTGCCCCATCCATGCTGCCTCTCTGGAAGAGCCACATCTTTTATTTGAAAACACCTCTCGCTGCTCCCCAGAGCTGCTCACTTGTCAAGTTTCCTTTTTGAGAAGAGCTTTGCGTTCCTGCCAGTCAGGCTGTTTCAAACTGCTCCACGACAGGCTGATCATTGCTGAGGGGGGGTTTCATTCCACTCACTCAGGAAACCTGAACCTTTCTATAAACATTTCCTCCCGTTAATCCATCAGTGCTGGGCAGAGTGCTGGAATGGCTGGAGCAGTGAGGGGCTGGAGCAGTGCAGTGACAGACACCCTGTGCTGTGCAGCTGAATGCTTTTATTTCAGTGCTTCTGCGTTTAAAGTCACTTATGAAAAACCATCCAAATCCTGCAAATTTAAGATAATTTTTAAAATTTGGAATTGTAGGTGAAATTTGCTGATGGAAAGTAGAAGCAACTAGTATTCGCTTTTAAGCAGATGTGACTCACATCAAGGCTGAATTTGCTCACAGTGGAAACAATTTGGAGAATTTCAAGTAGTGATAGTGTCTGGCCTTCTGGAATAAAAATGTCTATCGCCGTTTTGATAACAAAGTAGCGGTTACTTTCATAATGGAATACAATTCAAAAAATCTCTTTGTGAAGCTCTCTGGAAAAGGGAAAATAAGCCTTTGCTAACCTTTGATAATCACTTCAAAACATTTTTCTCTGACTAATATTTAAGCTCACTTTAATTTTCTTAAGTTTAAGAAAAGTTGCCTCACCTTTACCTTTGGCTCTTGCCCATGCAGCAGTTTTTGGTTCACAAGAACTTAGCAAGTAATAGTTATCACTGATCCATGTCCCTGTATGTGCACACCATGTGCTCTATTTTCATGAAGACGATCGAAACACTGGTTCTTCAATTTCAAAGACATTTGTGCAACTTTCTAAAATGAAGGATTATTGTTTCAGGCAAGTTAAAGAGGAGGCTTCAACAGTTCTGCAGCTCATGAATAGCAACAACAGCTAAATGTTTGTCTCTACAGGAAACAAAAAATGCTTTTATAATACGTCAGTGTTTGTTTGGGTTTATTTTTGGTGGAATACCCACACTGAGGATTGAATGTTTTTGTCTAAGTACTTCACCCACAACCAATAGCTTTGCATGCAAGTAAAAACCACACATCTCTGTATTCACCAACTGGCAACAGTAAACATTACTTATAATTTCACATGGGTTTAGAAGCCAAATTACTAGCTTGCATTTCAAATAGCCTCTTTTTTCCCTTCATCTCACTCTCATTTCCTTTCAGATTTTCCAGGTACTTCATATACACCCTGCACTTCATACATGCCTTCTACTCCTTTTAATTTTAAAGCCATGAATCCAGCTGAAAGAAATTTAGCCTGTTGCTTGAAGAGGAAAAGAGGATGCTGAATCTTCAGGATTCTAAATGTTCATTGAGGAAGACTATTGCCAAGCCTGCCTATATAAACCAGGATAATTGTTTCATGCCAACATGTGTGTGGTTTTGGCAGATACAACACTGCATAAATAATATAGTGTTGGGAATAAATACAGTGATGGAAAATTCCCAAATGCCCCACTTAGAATCAACACATTTTGACTGCAATGATGCCCAAACTATAAAACTAAAATATGTACATCAGAGTTTAGCAGTGCTGAGACAACCAGTTTGTGCTGCAATCAGAGGAGGGAGGTACAAAGGAGGGTTTTGATGCTGTTTAAACCCAAGGTCCAAGGTAGCCTGGTTCAGGTGGCTGGGCACTGCTTGTCTCAAAACCAGGTCAGTGGAAGTAAGGCACAGACAGCACTTTCTCCTAATTCAGGTAAACACCAGGCTCAAGCACAGAGTTGCCACAGCTGCAGCCAGATGGGATTTGACTGAATGATGCCAGGACAGCCCCAAACAGGGTCACAAACACATACTCTTCAGCATCAACTACTCCTCTGTGTACGGCCAGCCTACCCACACCAGGAAATTATGAGACTGGGATAAATGAGAATATGGATAAAAAGCAGGAATAAGCAGGCCTAGAACACATTTTCAAATAACAACTGTAAATTGGAGGAGATCACTAATCCATATTAGTCAAGAAATCCTGATTGCAACAACTTCAGTTCGTTTTGGCTGCCCCAGCTGTACCACAACTTGGCTTGGTAATAGTCAACCTTTCACTTCAGCATTTTACCCTTACAAATACACATAGAAAATCTGAGTCTGCTGCTTAGAGGAGTAGCCTATGTGAGCAG
The DNA here is from genome assembly GCF_903797595.1 of Erithacus rubecula. NCBI lineage: Eukaryota > Metazoa > Chordata > Aves > Passeriformes > Muscicapidae > Erithacus > Erithacus rubecula. The sequence continues at coordinate 11,467,009 of NC_136659.1, forward strand.
ACTTGGCTGCACAGATCTTGGAAATTGGTCATATGGCTACCAGGGTAGTCATAACCTTACCATTAACACTACAATCCCAAAGGCCAGGGTGACATCTAGAAGGAAGAAAAACAAGAGGCCCAGTTCCCCCTACTTTGAGCTTTACTGAAGCTACTGCAATTCTAGCATTGTTCTCAAAGCAATCTGCAAGAAGGCAAAGTAATTCTTAGGGCAGGCAAGGAGATATATTATTCCCACTATGCTGTCCTTTTCCTCAGGCTAGCATTCTGAGGGACTTGAAAAAGCTTGTGGTGAATAGGGAATTCTGCCAGGAGCTGCAGTAGCACAAAAACATGTTATCTGGCCCAGATGGACACAAAAAGGTGTTCTAGCAAGTAGGCACTAATCTAAGATTTCAAAGACAAGTGCTTGATTACCTACACAATCACAGATGGTGGTCAGATCACATAGGGCCGGTCTTCCAGAAGTATTTGGGCAGGTAAAAATGGAGGCAGGTTACATGGAAATCACTTTTCATAAACATTTAAATTCCCAGGTGCACATCTAGAAAAATCTTGTCTCTGTCTCCAATTCCTTGTCTATAAAATGGGAGTGGTGACACTATTGTATATTTAGGGATGTTGTGAGAATGAATACTTTCAAAATCAGGAGAAACTGAGTACAATTATAATAGAGTTCATAATAAATACCTCTGTCAGGCCTTTGTCCCACAATCTGATATTTTTAAAGTAGACTCTTTTTTTGAGACTGCCAAATAAAGACCACCAGTTAGAATAATTTTTTTTTGCATATTTTCCAATGTGTTATCCAAAACTGGTCAGGCTGAACACCTGCTTTCACAGGAATATCATCTAGCCAGACTCAAATATAAAGTCTGAGAGGTATAAAGCAGCAAACTAGGTAAATAAAAAATTACACTGAATTGGGCATGCAAGTCAAACAAAAGGGACTCGTGTCACAGTGGTGCTGTGGCATAGCAGAGGGTTTGGGCTTGTGCTGGTGGTACAGGGTTCTTAGCTCTTCCAGTAATCCCCAAGGTCTCATTTGCTATATGTTATAAACACCATCATCATCAACAGGCTCAATGACAACTGCTTTAATAAATACTGCTCACTTCAGCTTGCTGCAAGTGGAATCGAAATCTTAGTAGTAGGCTAAAGCAGAGTCGACCAAGGTTTCATCCAAGCCCATGGCAGTGAGAATTCACCTTCCCTGCCATGTTTTCACTTCATCCCTTAGTTCCTCAACAATTTCTTTCTGCTACTATGACCTCAAACAACATCTTTCTCGTTACTAATGATGGCCAAGGAGAAGGATTAGTTGGATGTTTGGACATTTTCCTGCCTTAACAACAGGGAACAGCATGAGGCTATTACACTTCTTTCACCAATGAAACACAGAAGTGTCTAAGCTGACTGGGGTAAGTGTTTGTGTCTTGCCCTGATGCCAGCCTTTCCCAGGGCAGACTTCTGTACCCATTCACCTTCATCACACATCAGGTTTTTGCTGCTAAATAAAGTAAACCAACAAATCAAAAAAGGATTCCTAATAGCACCAAAATGTACACTAGTTTATAGCTTAACCCTCCCCAACAAACAAAAAATGTAACTTACAGATTTTTTCATGGAAGACAGTCAAAGGGAACTACTTCCAAAAACATCTACCTAAAGCACAAATCAGATCACTTGCCTGACATGGCTTCCACAGATTTTCCATGTGGGGTGTGTGTGTGTGTGCATAGTGCATACAAGTGTAACAACTAGAAGTTAACAACTGTAGGTAAATCTCTCATCAAAAGCCCAGTGAAGAGAGAAAATCAAAAGGCCCTTGCCCAATGCAGCTGTCTGCTAATTAAACACTGGTGTTAATTGCAGTAGTGTGGCTGGTCCTCATTCTGTGTGTTTGTTCTGGTGCCTGTGTGAGCTCTGGATTACTCAGAACTTTCACATTCTCGCAGAAAATGAAACTGTCTATAAAAGGAATGAAAGGCTGTGATATGTATATATATCTATAGGGCTATTTTTAAAGAGAAAAAAAAGATTTTTTTCTGTGTGTTAGTTCAAAGCCAGCTTTGATTATTAAAGCAAGTCAGTCTTTAGAAAGGGTAAAAAACTAAAATGCAAAGATGGAATCTTTTTTATCTAATCCACGATGAAAAGAGCATTTCTTATTTGTCATGCTCTTGCCTCTCAAACTCTGAATTTTATTTTTTAATTAATGGCAAAATGTAGAAGTCTCGGGCGGCGTTTCCTGCCCTTCCTTTACGAGATGTGCAGAGAAGCATTCCATTAGGGGCAGCAGCCAGTGCAGGGGATGTCATTTGACACCCTTCCTCAGCCATGCATACCAGCCTTGTGCGAGTGCATAGAAAGCCCTTCTGGAGAGGCAGCATTTACTCATACTGCTTTCCTTTACACATTCTGCTCTCTGAAGATAATAAATCAGCTGTTGGATTTGCAGAAACCACTCTCAGAATTCCGGCACGGGGTAGATGGAGGCAAAGATCTCTGCAGAGCAGCAGAGCGAGCACCGACTCTCTTTTCTCTTTCCTCTGCAAAGACGAATTAATCTGTGGATGGTTTCGCAGCTGAGAAGGCACAGAATTTTGTATCCTTGCCCACAGACAGGGATCTAGTTTTGAGAGCTCTTAAAACTTTTGCCACTTCAACATAAACAAAGTTAATGCTTTAATTCCATGTCTTTCATTTTCCTTAAGCAAAGATCTTCTTTCACTGAATTCTGAATTGAATCTGTATCAAAACCTCTTAACATAAGAACTGAAAACAAATGATTCTCAGAAAACAATTTCAAGAAACTCAGAGATTTCACTTAACCGACTCTTCCATTTTGCTATCAAGTTTTGTTAAAACTTTGTTAACAAAGTGTCTTTTGGTCAGCATAGCACTCAGAAGTGGCTTGAAAACAGACATTAAAGATGGAGTAACAATTATATACATAAAAATAAGCAGATAGAAAACTGTCATGAGAGCTGTTATTTTTACAATGTCCACCTCTCAACATCATCATTGGCTGCATCTTATTTAGCTGATAAAGTTCTTTGTAGCAATACCAGCCTATTTTATTTATCCTTAAATGTAATTCTGCACATACAATGACACTTTTATTAGTAAATGAGAAGCAGTGTGTGCCAGCAGACAGGGCACCAGACTAGAAGTCAGGAGACAGTCATACTTTTCCCAAATTTGCTCATGGTCTGCAAATTCTTCCAATCATCCTTACCTCCATTTCTTTTTCTGCCCTTCTCTAAATAGGATCATGCCCTTTGGGACAAAAAAAAAGTCTCTATTGTCCCCACATATGTGTTGGTACTGTTCCCATCTTGTTGGAGCCCTGATCTTGATGGGGACTTCTTAAGATTGGGCAGAATATAAGAGGTTCCAATTAAAAATAATTGATCATTAAGAGACAGAGAATAGCAAAGAGTGAGTTGGCACTTTACTTTCTACAGGGAAATAGTCAAGCACTAGTGGCAAAGTAGAGACATAAGTGATGACACCAAATCTTCCCAAAGAAATGAAAGTGGGAAGTGTCACTCATCACCTTTTGGGCTTTTGTGCAACATGCATAAGGAATGTTCTGTTCTCTGAAGAGTCTCTGGGGACTCTTCAGATGATGGGATTTACTGTCACATGCCCTCTTCTCCCCGTCTTTTTTTGGTTGTTGTACAAAGTGTTGCCATGTGGGGTCTGTGTGATAGCACATACTGCAAAACATCTCCAGCTGAGCAGGATCAGTGCTGGCCGGTAAGATTGTTAGCTGGCTGACTATTTCCTAAAAATGAAAACCAGACACTGAAGAAACTATCTTGTTCATAAAAGGAAAATATTTATCTGCAATGAAATTAAAAAAAAAAAAAAACAAACCTAAACCAAAATAACTACCTGGGTATTTCACACAAATATCACTAATGAAGTGATTAAATAATTCGGCAGCAGAGCAAGGAGGAAGTGCACTACTTCCCTATCCACCCGAAAAATATAGATTTGAATAAAGCAAAACAATTTTTCAGTTAACTCTGAATTGTTTCAATTGAAAAAGAAAACAAAGGTGAAAAAATCTCAATGCTTTGGTGAAATGCTTTTTACATGAAGCAACCCCAAATTTAAACTTGAAATGCACCCATAAAGATTGGAAAACATTATGCAACCTTATAAGGTTCAGCTGGAATTAAGAGGGAGACTAAGAGATGGACTAAGGCTAAGATGACAGGTGAAAGCAGACAGCTTGGCTTTGGAACCCACGGGGAGTTTAAAAGAGACACAGGAGTCAATTTTAACTACAGTTTGTGCCATGCCACTGGAAAGTCTGACCCACTTCACTTGGGCCATGTAAACCTGATAATATGGGACACAAGGCAGAAAATGGAACATTTTTCTTAATGAGATTAAGAAAGGCATGTAGGGAAAAGTGCTTGTGGAGAGCAGAGAAAGAGCAATAAAAACTGTTGAGATTGAAATGCAAGAAGCTTGTGGTCACAGCTACAGCTCTATGTACATTTGCTTTTCTTGTGTTTTAGGCTGATCAGAAAGAAAGTTGGTGTGAAGCCATGCTTCTGTGCCTGTCAGGCCCCTGCTCATGCTAACTGGCCCTGCCTGCTGGCTAATACAAGGGCCAGGCTTGTGGACTGGGCTGGCTCATAGACACCCAGCCCAGAGTCCATGCAAGGTGAAGGTGTGACTGCCTGCCCCACTCCAGGCAGGTGTTGTTCTGAAATTGCTCACACTGCCTTTTTAACAGAATATTCATAGCAGAGAACAGCCTCTGTCTCCCACTAAGTGTGGCAAGTGCCCAGGCTGTGAAGGAGCACTTAGTCATCCTTCACTCCAGTAGCATCTTCAGGGCCTCGGAATTTCTGACTTGTAAATGTTGTCATCAATGCCAGCGCTCAGCAAATTATATTTCTCCCACAAATTTTCAGAAGTAGGAAGTTTGCTGACAAAGAAATTCATGAAGGTTGCCAGGAGCATGTGGTGCCTTCCTAGAATGTCAGTCCTAGCTACTCCCTTGGAAACCAGTAAATAAAGAGTTAAGGAATGAGCAAACACAACCTTAACTGTGCTGTTGGAGTGATGCCCCAATATGGCCATAGCATACAGAGCCTGTGCTATCTCAAAGGCAGAGTGCAAACATTTGGGGAATAGGGCACATGACCACAGGACAGAGTCTGAAGCCTTCTTTTGTGCAAGGCAAGTCTGGTCTGTGTGGAATCCACAGGGACTAAGGACAGTGGGAATGCCAACAGCAACATTTCCCAGGTGACAGTCTCCTCCTCAGGACTTGCATTTACCCAATTCACAACCCCTGTCCTCACAGACTGCCATGGGAATGCTCCTCCACCCCCCAGCCCACAGACCATCCTACAGCACCTCTGTGCACTTCTGGTAATTCTCTGGGAAAGGAAGAGTTCTAGGACTGGTATTACCACAATTTACAAAGTCAACACCAATAGGGGACAGAGTAGTGAGCCACATACATGAACAGAGGAGGTAGGTAAAGAGACAAGGCCTTTCTCGTGTCAAAGCTGAGCAGTTTCCTTGTGCCACAGCCACAAAGCAGCCAAGGGCTGCAGCTCTGCCAGCTGGAGCCAGGCAGCTGTCACAGCTGACCTGCACCATCCCCGACAGCACAAACACCCAGTGAGGACATGGGGAAGGTTTCTCAGGCCCTGCTTTTCAAAAGCCCAATGGCTGAGCACATTTGCTGAGATGGAAAGGCATCAGAGCCTAGCAGACAGCTTTGCTTCTGCGTCAGTGAAGTGTTTTGGGACAGGATGGCAGAGAGTGTCAGCTGTGCTACAGCACAAACACTGCACTGAAAGGATGGGCCACAGAGAACCCTGCTCAAACACTTCCTACCATGGCAGGGCTGTACTCAGAAGGGTTGCACTGTCCCTCTTTATTTATTTCTCATTCTCTGCTCCCTAGCAAACTGAGAATTACATTAGTGTCTTCCTCTTTTTGTCCTACTTTGAATGCCGAGCTGCTAGCACCCATTATTTTGTGACAATGTCCCATCTTACTGACATATCTTGAATATGTACATTTTTGTGCTGCTTTAATAGTGCTATTTTAAACTTTAAAGCCTGTCACTTGTCCTCATGAAAGTCAGATGGAAAATAATACTATTCTCATATTTTTTCTGGTCTTAACATCCAAAGCAGCAGTCCCTAGAGCAAGCCTCTGTCCTCCTATTGGTAAGAATTTCTGTAGCCAGTTTGCAGTGCTGTCCTACAACTACAACTGAGGGGCAAATCCTAGAACTACAATTACTACACATCTGCAGCATGTGAGGACTTGTTCTGCAATCACTTGCAACCCCTTGATTCAAAGTTTTGTCTGAGCAATAAGGGAATGTACTACTAGTAGTGTGAGATCAAGAGGTGCATCACAGAACTGTCTTGAATCCAAACCTCTAACCTCAGACACCCAGACACCAGACTCTGAATACAGGAACATTCCTGCAGCTTTTTTCCAAAATACCTCATAAGGAAGAGCCTTTTCCATTAACATCTACCAAAAGCCAAAACACTTAAGCTGTCCTGCAGCAGACAAGAGCATGCTCATGTTCCTCAGAACCACTCTTCTGACTCAGGGATGTATTTGTAGGGCTGCAGACCCTATGCTTAAACCTGAATGCCTTGAGACCAAGCCCCAGGTGCAAGTATTTGCTGCCTGGTTCAGGAAATCAGGCTAAGGCCTGTTCTGCTTGACAAAGAAATGCTCTGTGGTTGAGCTGTGGCTAGCAGTGAGCAACATAACCTGTCCACATTTCATGTGCTGGGAGAAAAAGGTGACTGAAGATTGCACAGTGTTGGTAGAGCTGCCTTGTTCTTTTCCTAGTGATAACAACTGCATTCTCATCAGAGCATTTGTCACCAGCAATTTAAGAGTTAACCAGGAAGGTGGACTCTTATTTGTCTCCTTTTGTAGCTAAAATAACACCTCTTAGATGCAGGTGTAAATGTCCCTTTTCCTGACCTACAAGGTATTTGCCATACTGTCTGTCCCTTGGGTTAAAAAACTCCCTGGCAGTAAGGCTTCTGTAAACACTCCCACTTAGTCTGCAGAAAGGGAGAATCCCAGCAGTACTGGAAGCAGATATAAATGGAAACAGTTAAAAAATTAATAAAAAAAAAATAAATTCAGCATGTGTTAAAAGTAGCAGGGATTTCTGGCAAGAATTAATTAAACCAGATGAAACACTTCTGATATGATTTGTGTGATCAGATCATTTAATTAGTTCTGGCTTTTAGTTCATCGTAACAGGCTTCTGTGAGGGTGAAAAAGGAATAATTGTTTATTCAAATGGTAATAATTTGGGTTTCTTTAATTGATTCCTAGTGTGAAAGCATTGATTCCTGCTGTTTTCTAAAGCTCTGGATGGAAAAGTTCCAGCATGATGTCCAGTTCTAGAGGCCACCAGGTCCATTCCCAGAGCAGTTCCCATTTGTGATCTAGTCTGCTGCAGCCCTATTGCTTCTCCTGGCTGCCTGTACACTGCTGAGCAGTGAGCAGGGCTTAGCCATTCTGAAGTGCTTGTGGGTTTATTAAGTATTCCTGTGTGAAGCTGATGATGTGCTCATAAATAATGTTGCTGGGACTGAAACATGTTTTCTTTACAGCAGGCTGGATGTTCTGGAAAGGAAATGTTTTAAAAATAAAAACAATTCAGACACCCAGAGAGTGTCTAAGAATAAAGAGGTTTAGATAACATAAAATCTTCTTAAAAAAATTATAAAGGTGGCTTTTTTTCTGTGCCTAAAGTTAATTCACCAGTCTTTGCCCAAGGGCTGAGGAGGAAATTTACTTAGTTTCACTACTAGGATACAGCATAGTGATGTTGTGGGCTTTACAAAGACACATAGGGCTGGTAATCCTGTTTCTACTCATTGCTAATTTGGTGGGTGCCAGTCAGTAAAAAGGCCACAGAATCCCTGCTGGGTGAAACTGGGTGGTACAGGATGGAGGCATGCAAAGCAACAACAACCAAAAAAAAAAAAAAAAAAAGGGCATTTCTGCAGTTTGAAACTCCATGGAAGCATTTTGCAGATTTATGTTTAAACCAGTGCTGAATTATGGGTCACTGCTGTAAAACCAGAATTCCTTAGATTACTTAATCTAATGAGGTCTGTGAGAGAAGAAAAAGGCTCCAGTCTATAAGATTTAAGGGGTTGAGACCTTATCTGCACACTTTCCTGTAAAGCTCCAGGTGCACTGTAAGATCTATATCATCAGTTCCATGCTAAAAACGATGTTGTTTAAAACCAAACAATCAAAGGCTGAAAAGCAAAGCTCTCAAGTATCATGAAACAGCAAAGCAAAGGTTGCCTAATGCAACCTTCTCCTGCCTGGGGGTTGTGTGGTATAATATACTGCTTCAGTCTCTGACCAGGTACTGCCCCCACATTCATTTTTTTGGCAAGAGCCCTGCTTCACTCCAGGCACAGGCCTGACAATGCTCTGCATACAAAGCAGCTCTTCAATATTCTTTTTCATCTCAGCTCTTCAGCATGGGGCTCTGGCTTCATCTCCTACAAACTATGGCAAGACTGCATGAGCAATGATACTTTTCCATCCTGTGCTGTTCAGGCCCAGAGCCCTGAATGCTTTGTACCAGTTAACACATTTATTCCCAAAATGTCCCTGTGAGGTGAGGAAATATTATCCCTAGCTCAAAGAGTAAGATTAAGTTACCTCCTAAAGGAGAGTAAAAAAGAGGCAGAAAAAGCAACCAGATCTCTGGAGTCCCAATCGACCACCTAAATCATCATTTTTACAGCAGGCCTCTGGCCTTTATTCACACCACACAACTTCTGCTGGAGGTTAGGCAGCAGTGCCAGAGACACAGCCCTATTCACTGCTATAACATAAATCTACCACTGTGACTCCAGACCAATATATTATATGACCCTGTTCTAGGTTTACTTAGGGTGAAATTCACTCCTGTGCAGAAAGACAGCATTTCTCAGAGGTTTGCAGTTGTATGTGCACCCCATGCTTACCCCTCTGATTGTTTTGTAGAAAAAGAATGAAAAAACAAAAAGTTGTGCTGTTTATCCACTAGACACTGCAATAACTTAATTAAGCACATCTGTACAGATTGTGATTAGAAAGGAAGGTTTCTTGGGAGCACTCTGATAATCTAAAAAGTAGGAAATAAAATAAACTATACATTAAAATAATTTTACCCAGTGAATTAGGGAACAAAACAATCTCCTTTCAATCATCATCTTTCTAGCAAGAGTCTGTTCTGTACACTCAAATACCTTCTATGTGCAAATTAAGAACCTTTTATCTTATTCAAATGCATATCTTGCTGTGTGAAAGGAAAAGCCTCAGATTTCTTCACAGAAGTACCTGCTCAGTGCTCAGTTTATATGACAGGAAAGACTGAGACAACACACTGGTCTTGTTCCTTCTGCACTTTGCCAAGTTTACATATTTTCAGCTATCCATCTGTGTGGCCAGTGGAAACTTGTAAAACCCCCTAAGCAATGGAAGTTCCCTGTCCCTTAATATCTGAAGGTGATTCCCAAAACTCCTTTGTTCCAGAGTTCACGGTAAACCAGTACAAATAAATAATGTTTTCTGAAATCATATCTAAACCAAAGCAAATTTGAGTTTCACCAGAGCAGTGAAATCTACCAATTACTCCTCTGAAGTCACATTTACATTGCCTGCCTTGAGGCCCATAAATCAGTCAAAAGGTCAAGATTGTCAGTGCAGCAGAAAAAGCAGCTCCTCACACACATCCATGCACTTCCCTGGTCTTTGGAAACACTCTGAGAAGGAGGAAGCAACAACACCCCCACACTCGGACTCCAAAGCAAATTTACCAAATCACTAATGACATTTAATGTTCAAAACAGGCTGTTTTACAGTTCTAATACCTGCCATGGTCTCTTTTTTTACTGAACTGCTGTTAATAAGCTCAAATAAATTTAATTATTAGCTACAAATAACTGAAGAAAACAGGCTTGCCATGTTCAGAATGCTATTCTTGCCATGTTTTGAATGTTATTCAGAATGTGATTTCTAATTTCAGCTTTTGAATTTCTTCCTTTAATATATACTTGATGTTTAAAACCATACATAAGCTTTTCAGGGAAGCTTTTAGCCATGTAACTACTAAGTACCTCTCACATATTAGGATTTATCTTTTTAAGATCATGCTGAATGAAGCAAGAATTATTCCCACTTTGCAAATTGTGCAGCTATTGTACCCTGTTGGTCCCACAGCTGGGCCTGTGTGATTCCAGTCCCCTGCCTGTATTAATGTGCTGTCTGGGGGATGCTTGGGGCTGCAGCAGTGTTGATGCAGGAAGGAAAGGTACCCCAAGCAAAGACTTTGGAGTTGGGCTGAGGATGAACTGGATACGTGGAAGTCAAGACAGAACAAGCTCTGGGTTTCTCCTCTGTATGTTTTGCTGTCCCAGTGTAGTGGCTAGTGCCAGCCTAGTGCTGGGCTTCAAAATACCTGGACACAATCTCAGAACATCTATTAATACAGAGTTGCAGAGTGAGTTTTGGAGAGCACTCATCCCAGCCTTGCTGTTATTACTCTTCTATGGCACCTGTGATTAATTAGAGTTGGAGATTGACTGGAGACTTACCTGTCCCCCCACTCTGGCTTAAATCACGGTGGTTCTGCTCTCACAGCTGCACCTCCTGAGCATTTCAGTTGCAGGGAAAGGCTAGGGCAGAGCTGGGGACTGAGCTGGGGACTGAGCCTTGCTCAGCTGTGCTTGCTGCTGCAGCTGCCTTTGCAAGGATGGACGGGCTGTGCCAGCCTGGCATTGCCCTGCTGCAGCTCCCCTGGGCTCTGCCACAGCCAGAGCACCACCACAGCTTCACTTCTGGCTTGCCTGCCCTTGGTAAATGCCTGTTTTGCCTATGACAGACTTCCCCAAGGCCACACAGCGGTGGAGGCTACACCCAAATTTCAAGTCTCGATATAGCAGCTTAACCACAAGTCTGTCCTCCCTATCTCCTTTCTCAGGCACATATTGCCTCAGTCTCTCTGCCAAATATAGCACAGTGTCTCACAAGGGAAAGCTTCCTTCTCCCCTCTTCCAAGCTTCTAGTGTTCACTTAGTGTTTTCAAACAAGGGATGTTTGAAACCAGTGAAGAGCTCTATCAGGAGACTCTTGAAACCCAACCAAAACAGAGACAAAATCAGTGTGATATTCTCTGGCATGGTATTTCATGACTAAAGCCACACTGCTGAAGATGTTTGCTCTCCAGCCCACATTCTCACCTCCCTGCTCGGTCTCCTGCCCAACTGCACGGAGATAAGAAAGGAGGGGGTGTCTGGCCTGTGTGCTTTGTCTGGTAAACAAGTAACCTCCGTAGCACAGGGATTACAATGCACACACTGTCTCTCCTTGTGCTTACCCTCACCTACACCTCTGCTCCAGCTGCATCATTCCTGTGGAGTGCAATGGCCTCTGATGGTTACACAGCACCCTTCAACATAGTCTCCAAGGCTAGGAAAATAAGGAAAGAATTTCTATCAGCTGCCAAGTCAATCAGGACTTCATTTCTAACAGGCATTTCATCACGAGGGCACCATTTCTAACAGTGGAAGCTTGATTTCTGAGCACAAGAATGTACTGATCACCCTGTACCCCAAATTCTTGGAGACACAGACAGAGAGTGCTAGAGATTTTCTCTACTTTTATGCAAACTCTGAATTCTCAGAAACCCCCATGTATGTAACCCTGGAGGAAGCTTAACATGAATCCTTTGCTGACACTGTCCTCCAGTTCACGTGTTGGGAGACTTCTTCCTGCTTTCTTCTTGTCAAGGAAGACAGCTTCAACAATATGGATTTTATTGTACACCCCCTACATCCCACTTCTTCCCCTTGTCAATAGCACAGAGGCCCAAACACCATCTCAGCTGCAAAGAGGAAATGACTATTCACATGACACAAAGGTTTATGGATTTCTGCCTAACAAAAGATTATTTCTAAGCAGACTCTTGTGTACTGGGGCCTCATCTCTACCAGTGGGAAAGCAGATGCCTCAAGTACACCCAACAGCAAGGAGTAAGAGCACTCTCCAGGGCAGGTGTGCCATGCAAGGTAGCCTCTTAATCTTCTCACATGCACAAGCATTATTTTTCATACCAGCTGCATCTTAAACACTCAGTTAAGATGGTGATTAGTGGTGGTGGTAGGGTGTCACAGTGGGAGCTTTCTTAAGAAGAAAAGGCTTTGATTGAGCCAATGAAAGCTGTTGCCAGGGAACCAGATGCCATGAACACACCACTCCAGCAGAGCAAGAATACAAACCATGTGAGTGCTGGACTGAGCTTTAAATGCATTTGCTGGTTGAGGCCTGAACACACACCATTAACTCTTTCAGTACCTGAAATAGTTCACACAATGAACTGGGAAGATGGGAATCTGTTACAAATGCAAAGGAGCAAAACATCCCCTGACATTTCTCTCTAACACCCTGTTGATTCAGAAGAAAAAAAAAAAAAAAAAAAAAAAAAAGAGTAACTTTTGACCCTTAGTTTTTGACTGGCAAAGGACGTTTGTTTGTTTTGTAAAGTATGTAAGGAAACTTCTCTTCAAAGCAACACTTGGTTTTACACTAATGTGGAAAGGAATCAGATAAGTGCTCAGATAACCCTATAAAAGTATTAATTTTGTTTTTGTAGGGGGTGTTACAATGAAGTTTGGTGCGCACACAGTGTGTTCACTGGTCAGTTCCTCTGCAAGAGGAAAAGAATAGCTTAGATTCCATTTTTCCCAGATCTGAGCTGGTTTCCAACACAAATGTTACCGATTTGAATTTTATCTGATCAGCTGCCAATTTGTTTCAAAGTTAACTTTCCACTCTGATTACTAAACAGCCTTGTACTCTACCGACAGAGCATTTTTTTCCTAGTGTAAATTCCACAGTGCTCTGCAACCCTACCAGTAAAACGCAGCTAAAGCTCTAATTAAAAATCATGCCTGCCATATGTCAATTCATAAGAACTAAAATTAAACTAACAAGGGGCTGTAACCAAAACTTTTTTTGAACACAAGAGCCTGCCTGCTCTCTTTTAAGCAGAACATGTGGAAGCCTGGGTAGTTCTTGCAGGACAAGGCCTGGCCCCAAACATTTCCATCTTCAGGCTTCCAGTTTGAATCCAGCACAGGTTCCTGGGTATGAAAAGCCATTCCCCACTCCACAGCCTGAGTGAAAGCCCCTCCATTCCTGTGCAGCCTGCACTGGCTGTGCAACTGCTTTGATCCAGAGCTGGTGACCGTGTTGAGCAGGTAACATGCTGCTGGCAGTACTGTACTGAACTCCCCCTCAGTGTCCATTCCAGCCTATCTATATCCTGTGGTAATACCAGCCATCTAGTGAGCTCTGAGCTGGGGTCCAGTGTACCACTGCCTTTTTACACCTCTCCCACAGTGCAGAAGGCCTGGGGGGAAAGGACACAGCAATACCATTATTATGCTTAAGTGGCCATAAAGCCCCAGTGTGAGTCCTAACAATCTGAACATAAGGGACAATAAACCTTGGGCCCCTCAAATTTATTCTAGGGAATTGGCAAGAGTGGGTGAAGTGCAAAGCTGATTTAACATCTTCACAAGCTCCCATGCCAATTCCAGCCCAGCTTAGTGATGCTGGAAGGCTGGGCTCCCATGTGCCCATTGGCCATCTAAGCAACCAGAGCATCACACTGTCAACACCATTCACTCTGGGAATCCCAGCTGGCAGCTATTGCATGGCTGTATGCTGAAGGGCTGGGAGAACACACACCCAGACATCAAAATACAAGGCTGAAAAATACACCCCATGTTCATACAGAGCACTTTTGCCTTCCTGGATTCTGCAGTGATTTACTCGAGGGTCCATCCTGCTGTGGGCCTGGCCCTGAGTCTCCTCATTCCTACGTTGCTGTGAAGAGGGGCTGTTTGGCTGCTTACAAATTAACTTCTGGCTTTAATCTGCAGATACAACACATGCCAGACTCGCTGCAGCTGCTCCCACTGCAGAGCCTGTCTCAAGCAGGACACAACTGCTTCTTTACAGAAGTTCTTGCATAACACATAAAACAGGGGAAAACAACACTGCAGCTCAGCTTAGGTTAGCACCGAAAAAGTGAAGAACTGGAAGAGATTTCTAAGCAGAGCAGAGTTACCTAAACAACTTTGGCAATATATGAGGGCTAAGAGCCCAATTTTCTAACTAGTTCCATGCAAAATTTCTAGTGATCAAAACCAGCCAGCATCTGCAATTTGTATTTTGAGCCTGAACTTACGTACACAGCTGAACACTGCTCGATGGAAAGGAAGAGCAAACAGAGCTGCAGTGCAGGATGGTGCTGCTACAGAGGCAATAATCCAATCTCTGCAGCACAAAGAGCTGCAGATGCACTGAAGTTACCCCACTGAAGAGTGATATTGAACACTGCCAATTGCTGTCCCTCTGCTCACCAAAGATAATCACCCCAAAACATGTGCATTCTTCACACACTCACATGCACACACTCGTGCTGCCATGTTAGAGGAATTTAACTGAAGACTTTGAAGACTTACAACCTGGAGACTTCAAGGTAGGAAGTACAAGATGTAATTACAGCATTTTCAAAGTGTATTTTCCTCCTTCCCTTGTGCATCAAGACATTATGTCTCAGCCAACATAACTGCATGTTCTCCCCACACTGAGGACCCAAACCTCAGTGTGAAGATTACACCTGCTCCAGGACAGAAGTGACACTGGTCTCTAGGACTCCAATACATCCTTTTTTGCCAGAAGTGGAATTTGTACAGTTTGTTTCCCAACACAATGGGAAGAAATGAGAATTTCATGTACTGTTGGGAGCCGAATGCTGCTCTGAACTCTACTCAGGACCCCAAACATGGCACAGAATCCCTGTGTTCAATACTCAGACTGTAGCCAGTCCAGAGCCACCAGCCCTGTGATCAGCCTCTGCAACAAGTCCACCCTCACTCCCCCCTACTGCCCACTCATCCCTCAGTCCTTCTCTATGCCCAACATCCCAGAGCTCACAATGCCCTCATGCTCTCCTTGGCACTGGCAATATTTTCTATTTCCTTCCTCAGACTCCACCTCTCTTCTTTGTTCAAAATTTTCCTCCTTTGCTCTTAAGCCCACCTTTACTCAGATGAACATTAGGTCCTACTTCAAGTAAACTCATTATTTTTTTCCCCAAACAAACCTCTCATTACAATCACTGTCTCAATGTGACATACTCTGATAGTCATTGAAAATGCATGTTTTTCATAGCTACAAGACTGGACAGCTTATTTCAACAATACATTGCTCTGAATTTACAGACATTTCTTTTAATGGCATTCAAAACACATCAGATATATCATTCCAAAGTGCTGAAGTTTTAGTTATAAAATATACCTTCTTATATGACATAAACTAACAGTACTCACAAATACAACCAACAATCATAAAAAAATTACCAATACAGCCCCTTCCCATATGAACAAAATGTAATTAAGCATTGCTTTTAAACTACATGATAGGGTGAAGAAGAAAAATTGCTAAAGGAATGCAAAGCAGAGAATCAACAACAGGCTTTGGGAGTAGATTTAGATTGATGGTCCCTAAATATCTATTTTCTTAATTTATGTTTGTTTCAACTCATTACAAAGTCATGAAGAACAATCATGCTTGGAACTAAGTTATCTCAAGCTGGGGAGGATTCAGAATGCCTCTGCCAGTACAGGCTCATTTCTATTGCTATTCTGCTGTGGAAAAGTGTCATTTTTGCCATCTGAAGAAAGCAGCTCCTCCGTTTGAAGACACACTTGTTTTGTACATTTTGCATGTCTGTTTGCGTGTTGTAAAGCACTTTGAGCACGTGTAGAATGAAAGGCGCTGCACGGGAGGCAGTTAGAAGTCGCCGTGCTGTAATCTGCTGTAAGGCTTTGTGCGTGGCAGCAGGGGGCACTTCCACAGACGATGCTGAGGCACGGCTGACAGACTCCCCCGGTTTCAGGGCCAGGCAGGAGTGCTGCTCACTGTGCTCACATCCCCTCTGAAAGCAGAGAGTGATTGCAAGGAGCAGCAGCACCCACCCCTCTTGTTCCTACAACAAACTCCCAAAGCAAGTAGAGTGGGAAAATTAAAAAGAGAAATACGATTCCTTGAACAAAGTATGAAAAGGGCAAAGAGTTGCACACCTGAGCACTGAAGAAGTAAATGTCTGAAGAGGTTCTGCCATCCCAGTGCTGCTGTGGGGATAAAGAACTGAAAGTCCATTGCCAGGGCCAGGAACATAACAGGGATACTGGGACTCTCACCTTTGCAATTACCTATGAATTATTAAATGCTCCTAAGCTAAGTTCCTGCAAGAAAACAGTTAACAACCAAAGAAAAAGTCATTCAGTCATTGAAGTCCTACACAAACCCAAAGAGGATAAGTCTTTTACAAAACAATTCCAAAAGCTGGTCTCTTCCAGCTGTTTTCTCAATTTTCAGCTAATAGTGATATTTGGAGGATATCACAAAGAAAATACAATAAAGCAGCTTGGGAAGGATGATGGTTTTGGTCACATTTGGGGATTTTCTGCAGGGCATTCCCTGACTCCAGTCTTTGGAGTATTTCTGTGCTTGCTTGTATTCCCCCTAGCTATGAGAATCCCAATTTCTGTTTAACATCATAGCAATGGAGAAACAACCCCTGACCACAATGAGGAGGACGATGGTGGTTGCTCAGAGATCCTAAGATGTTAAAACAACCAGAACAGAGAGAACAAAAGGCACACAGGATGGACAGGAGTGGGGAAAGTAATACAGCATCACTTTTCTCAAAAACCCAGGTTACTAGTCTGGCTTTTCTGCTATTTGGAGTTATGTGCTAGCAAGACACAGAATTACAAATTAGTGCATTTGTGAGCAAAGAATCTGTCTGAGCACTCAGGCTCAATGCCTAATCTCTCCCTGCTAAGATGTGGTACTGGGGAGGTGTTGAAAAAAAGACCAGGAGAAACTGGAAGTGCCTTAGGAACCAGAGGTGAGTTCATGTCAGAAAATTCTCCATAGTAGCTCTCAGAGATTAAATATTTTAAATTTCTGAATGTTAACTTGTGCTGAGATAATAGAATGACAAATTATTTCACAGTGTCTTATCTGTAATGGAAATCAAAATGTGGTAACCAGTGGCATAATATAAGGAGAGAGATTTATGTCTCCTGTAGCTAAAATTGGAACATCTTAACAAAATCGTCATTTGGGAATACAAAGCACACACAAAAAATAGATTTTAAAGGGAAAATAATTGTCTCTGTGTTGTTTTATGTCAGATGAATGAGTAAATCTGTCAGTTCTAGGATTTGTTTATTTTTTTGAATCTACATCTGCTATAGTGATTCCAAATAATACTTTCTTTGAATAGGGCATTCCATCAGTTTCACAGTGGCTAAAAAAGAGACTTACATGATGCCATTCAGTGTTGCCATAAACATTGAATACATTAAAGCCACAGAATAGCTTTTTCCTGTGAGTTCACACTGAAAGCACACTGCAGCAACCCTAACCTGACTCACTATGTCTTCAGAATTATTTCTGAAATAATCATATTTTGATCCAGGTACACACAGAAAAACTGAAAAAGCCTGTAGAATGCAGATCAAAATTTATCCCAAACTTCCCTCCCAGCCTCAGCACTGCAGTTCTACTAGAGCCAGAGGGACAAGGAAGAAAGCACCAGCTTTGTGTATTTTTCATCCTGCCTTGAGGCAGATTGTGAATCTCTGCTCTACCTCTCACAATAATCATGACAGTTCACCCTGCTTAGAATTGCTATCAGAACAGCTCTTCTAAAATGTAACTTCTGGTCACTGGGAGCCACAATATGACACTAAATCAAAGAAAGTATGTGAGCACTCCAATTACAAGAATAATTTGGAATCTCCTGCCTTCGTTGCATTCAAGGTACCAGAGAGTTTCCCTAGAGAAACATGTGCTTGTTATCAGGGTTTTCTCTGTGGGCTGGGACAACTGATCATTCAAGGCAACACCAGTGCACAGCAGGCTCAAACCTCTATTTTATCTATACCTTCCCTAGGGCAGCCATCCCTCCAACCTGTGGGTGCATTGGGATGCATCTCAGGCTGGGATGGATTCTCCCAGCTAGGACAGCACAACCTGTCACAGATGTTGTCTGCTGCTGCCTTTCCTACTTTCCTCTCTAGTGTAGCAACTACCTGTCCCACCTGAGATTGGAGTCATCTTTCTGTTCATGGTACACTCCCTTCTCTAAAGAGAGCAATAATACAAAGAGAGCAATTATACCAAGAGAAAAGGCAAAGGGGAAAACATTTTAAACAGAGAGAAATAGCAAGCTACAATTTTTTTTATTCCTAAGATATTTAATTCCTATGCTATTTCATATCAAATTCATTAAGTTGTCAGTCCTGAGAAAAGAACATGTTTCACAGTACTAGTGGCCATGGATGAGATGCAACAAACCAACACCAGTACCCCAGACTCTGAGGAGTGCTGAGGAGCCAGTGTGATATGAACCATATTGAATACACGTGTGAAGATAGCTCTAGCATGCATGCTTATTAGCAGACATCTTTGCCACATTTATTAGCAATATACTACACATACTGCTGGATGTAGAACACTTCCAAGTGTGTTATGTACCTCTCCTGCAGTTCTTCTCACAGTTAGAGCACTTTTCAGATCCAGCCAGCTGTATCTTAAAAGCACTTTTGTTTTCCCAATTTGTGTACTCCATAGACAATCAAACACACTGGTAAAAAATATGAAGTAGCCCTGTAACACTTCAAATTAGACATCCTTTGTAGACCTGTAAATCCAGAAGAGTGGGCACAGAATTGTTCCACTGCTCCTCAGCACAGCAGGCAAACCAGATTGCTCCCAGTGTTGAAGGGCTGCTGAGGCTGCAGGAAGAGGAGATGCATTGGGAAGAGAAGGAAGAGAAAGCTCTGCAGATGTAGTCTTGCTGCTCCTGTTAGCATTAGGATAAAAGGAGGAAAAGAGCCACAGCTGCCTCTGCCAAATGAGACTCCATCCTAGCAGCAGCAGCAGCCTGGCTTTGCCTAGGTCTGGTTTTAGGCTAAGTGTGCTGCATGCTTACAGTCATTGCTCACAACCACTGCCCAATGCTTCTGCTGCCCAGGGCAAATGCTGATCACATCTTTGCCTAGGGCAAGGCTTGTCTGGACCTAAGCAATAAAACCCTCTTGCAGCTGAGAAGTCGATGAAAGTCCCCAGTGAGGTAATGTACCCTGATGCCAGATTAGAAGTGGGCAAGGTCTTGATGACTAATTCACAGCCTCAACTCTCACTGCTCAGTACTTCCTGCTGCAGCTGGCCTGTTGTAGAACAGCTCATCTCAGGTCCTAGTTGTGCTGCACAGCAATTCCTAGGCACAGACAAGAGTTCCATTGGATAGATTTGCAGGTGACAGCAGGTAAAGTCACAATGGAGAAAATAATAATTTCCCATGCAGCTAATAAGCCACAAATTGATTAACTTTTTCCTCTCCAAGGTCTATGTTACTTTTTCCTCTCTCAGGCTCAGGATTATTTTAACTGGAAATCTCATGAAAGCTACTCCTATTTTAGCAAGACTTCAAATGCAAAGCACATCATGAAGGACTGCTTGGGTCTGTCCCTTCCAGAAAAGGACAGTAGGAAAATGGGAACACTTATTCTGTGTTCTGAGCCCCTCATGGTAAAAGGGAGGTAGCAAATGGGCCTGCAGGGCTATTGGCATAGGAGAAAACTACAGCTGGAGCTACACACCCTCCAAGACTTGCCAAGAACCACCTTGGCACAGAGAGGAGAGCAGATCAGAGCCATAGATAACACAAAGCTGCTGGCTCCTGTTCCTCTAGATGTTAACTACCCAGTGACTCCATGAAACCTCAAAATGACTACTGCTGTTCACTGATGGTGCCTGTTAGCAAGCTCTTAATAAAATTAACCTGATATTCAAACATATTCTTCAGTATCTTCTTCCCCTCTTTCCTTTGAAGGACACCAGCTATAGTCAATTTGCCATGATTTAACCTGTATCTGTGCTGAGGCTTTAAATGGTGCCAAGCTGGTTTCTGTGCCTTCACAAAGGCTGACTTATTTCTCAAACACCTTGACTTATGGAGAGTTGCTCTCTTTGAAGTCCACATGGAGCCAGATTTTGGTTCTTACAAAGTGTACTGGAATTTTGCCATCACCATCAACAGAGCCAGTTCATGTGTGGACTTCATGTTTACAAACCCTGACAAGGAAAAAAGCTTCTCTACTTCTATTCAAGTGGAAGTTTTCATGCTAACTAGCAAGGGGTTTGGGTGCTTTTTCCCTTGGACTGGAAAGTGTCAGCCATCCTACATGATATTCATCATTGCACTGGCTCCCATATTTCTCAAGTCAAGGTATAATAACCAAAGTGATTACATAATAGCATTTTATATTCTGCATAACTCATTGCTATTAAAACTAATAAGCTACACCCTTGCCAATGACATGATTTTTTTTTCTGCAATGCAGCAACTCTGCTTAAAAAAAAAAAGGCAAAAAGCACAATGAGGCTTTTTAAGAGCAGGAGAATTATCCATGAATCTCTGATGGTATAAGATATTGCAGAACTGCTACTGACATTTGTCTGGGAAGACTTTGCTTAACTCATTCTTGGCTCCACCATTAGTGATATAATGGGCTCATCCCAAACTTGAGGCAAGATTTTTTTTTTACAACATTCTACATCTTGATCTGAATGTATCCCACTTGACACATTCACAGATATCTATGACAGCAAATTCTGAAACTAAGCAAGTCACTGCTGTGACGTTCCTGATGACACAGGATATTCATAAATTAAGATGCACATCTAGCAACAAGGATCCACATTCAGCATCATATATTTTCATACTCCTACAAATGCTTAAATAGTAGTTGTTTTATAATGAGAGACAAGTCAGAGCTGACCAAACAGTTTAAAAGCCAACCATAGGCTTGCTTTCCTTCCAGTCATTTCCTAGTACTTGTTAATTTTGTCTTCCTATGACTCTGTCTCCACATTAAAAGCCAAAGATTTTACATCAGTCTGTGCCAACAGGCTTCTACAGGAGATAACAAAGACAAAATATTTTCTCTTCATCTGCACTCTACTTCATGAACTGGGTGTCCAGCAGCATGAGAGCATGACATGGGTTAAGAGATTATATATATACATATATATACAAGTACTACAGCAGGCCTGATGGTGAGCTGTGTCCAGTTTCTCATGTCACAGGAAGGATCATGCACAAATATGATTTAATGCTACCTTTGTAGCTCCTTAATCCTGGAGTTAAGTGGTTTAACCATTCTCAGCATAATTTACTTTGCTGCTGGTAGCAGTCTAGCTCTAGTGAGCTGGGGCAGCTGAGGATTTTGGCAATGCCTTAATGTCCTTATTAAATCCTTTATTCTTTGGGGAAGAGACTAGGGAGATCTATCTTGACATTATAGCACTTCACTCAGGTATTTGCAAACTGTGAAGGTATTATCCATTATCCCTTAGAAATCAACCAACCTTGGGGATCAGCTAAAGGGTTGAATTTAACTAGACCTGTGATTTGTTATTCCTGCATTAAGGTAAAGCAGCAGAGTAGAGCTAAGGATGTTTCACAGTGATTTGAAAAGGCCAACGTTTTCTTGTTTGCTAAAGCCTCTCTGCAGTTACTTTTTGGAGATAATATTGCAGCAGGTTGGTCTTAGATTTAAGTGAGGCATAGGTTGACATTTTGGAAGTGCACCCTGAGGGTCTGGAAGGGCATGGAGGAGGAAAAAGCAAAGATACTGCAGGATCCAGCTTGCACATCTACCACCAGGCTGGGACTGCCAGACCTGATGTTCAGAAACACTCTTAACCCACAGTCATCAACAGCTGTAGATGTTCTGGAAAAACTCAGGCTGCCCAGAGTAGATGTACTTGTAAAACAGCACTGCAAGAAGGACTTCAGCTTTCAATTGGGAAAGAAATTACAGCTCAACTATTTCCTCTCAAGCCCATGGTCACAGCCCTTAAGGCTTTCCTTCCTTGGTCAGCTATCTA
Organism: Erithacus rubecula; assembly: GCF_903797595.1. Classification (NCBI taxonomy): domain Eukaryota; kingdom Metazoa; phylum Chordata; class Aves; order Passeriformes; family Muscicapidae; genus Erithacus; species Erithacus rubecula. The sequence goes on from NC_136659.1 coordinate 11,489,091, forward strand.
TCCATAGCATTATTTATTCTGCTTCATTCAAGAAGAGTAACCACAATCTCAAAATTCTGGAAGAGGAAAATGGCACATAGCATTTGCAAACTGTGTGCCTGCCTCCATATGTGTATGTGGTATATGTGTATAGGACTGTACAGACAGAGAACTGAGCAATTTTTTCACTCTTTTATACATTTGCTAAAGTTACTTGATTTGTTGAAAGTCATAGAGAGCAGGGATTAAAAAATACTGAGCTGGGATTCAGAAAACTTGGGTTCAACTAAATTGCCACTATCACTGAAATACACAGAAAAGAGAGTCTTTGGCAAACTGAATAATTTGTGCAAGCAATCTGGGAACAAGCAGCAAACCTGTGATTATTCTGGCAAAGATAATTAGAAATTAGTCAGCAGGCAACTCTGCAAAAGAAAGATCTGGCTTTGTCTTAATCCTATGATATGCTGCCACTGTAATACCTCACTAGACTGACCATCTCAGTCAGTCCTTGTAATCCTACATCAAAAAGTATCAACCCAAAAAGTTTTCCAGAATTCATCAAATTCATGAGCCTAAAGAGCAACTTCAGTTACTTATGCAAGGGTTGTTCACGAAAAAGCAAATCAAGACTTCTAGCCCATCAGCTACAAAACAAGGTACCCTACACAGAATTTGCAGTGGAACAGCTAATTTTTTTTTTAATTACTATTATTATTGCTGGACAATATTAAGATTGACTTAGGCACATAAAGGATCAACATTCCCCCAAGCTAACTTCAGAAGCAAGATAGCAATGTTCCAGAGCATGGCCTGCCTTCTAAAGATTGTCAAAAATTAAACAAACTATCTCTTCAGTGGTGACTGAACCAATATGACCACTTACTATTGTGCTCACTTTCACATACTAACATGCACACTCAAGTCATCAACCAACAGCAGCATGGCTGAGTTATTATTAATTTGACCAGAATGGAAACAATAATCAAATCCCTTATAAGAGAACACCGATTTCCATAAAATTTCTTAAAGCCCTTTATTTTTTGGTCTATTTCTCATTATCCTACAAGGTGTTTGTAGAATGATCCATGCACAAGGCAGCAAACTACAAAATTCTGAAGGATAAGAGTTGAAAGTCCCATTTTTTTAGGAACTTCATCTTGGAAATAATTTTGGAGCTTTGGCATTTGCCTTCTGGATGTTTTTATTTCTTGATAATACCAGCTTATCATCTAGGTTACAGAAATATACATCACCCATACTGTGGTAAGCACCACACAAACACATAATGAATCAACAATCCTTTCTTCTAAGAGCTTATATACAAACATGAACACGGTGAGAAATTTAAAGGCATTGCCAAAGCTTAATACTATTTGTAGGTAAAACATTAGGAAGAGCCTAGGACATTTCAGCAGTACTGCCATCATGCAGTTTAGACTGAACAGCAAGAGCAATGATTAAATCACAGGAAGCAGTTTGGCTGGTCATAATGATCTCAGATTCCAAGAATTCTGAACAAAATACTTTGTATCCCAGCAACTCCCAAATTGCTGTTAAAATCCCAATCCTACTGCTTTATATATGATATGAAAACTTGACCTTTTATTCTAACAACACCAGATGAATAGGCTGAAATGTGAAACAAAATTCAACATTATCCATATTTATAAATTAACATTTTTCATGTTACTAATTAAGAACATTTTAAAAAACATGCATGTGTATTTATATGGTTCTGAATAACTGCACATACACACAAATATTCTTCAGCTCCAGCATTTGTGTGAACCTTTAGCTAACTTTATCCTGTCTTATGTAGTAATGATATCTGCAGAGATAAAGAGTGAACCTTTACAAAGAGAATGCCTTTAATCAGTCTTCTAATCAGAGTTTGAACTAACGAGGAAAGTCTCAGTGCAATCGAGTTAACTCCAGCTTAACTGCATCTGACATTTTGGAATAGATTAGGTTCTAATGGTCTACGGTGGAGCTTTCTCTTTGGAAACCTTGGGATGTCATTAATAAATATTGGCCATCATATAGGGACTCCACACCTCTGTAGTTGAGACAAAACATCTTATAGGAAATCACTGCCTACTGTGTGGTGAAGCACATCAGTGAAGCCAGGCAGCAACATCCATCAAAGATTAAAAGAGCAGAAAACGAACACTGCTGTGACCAAACACTTGGAATCATGTGCCGACTGCCACAAACAATTAGAATTCAGCAGGGGCATTCTCAGGCATTCACAAACCATGACTGCAGGAGAGCTCAGGAAATGGGGCCGCGATTAACCCATCCTGCTGTCCCCAGCCATAACAACGGGCTGCTTGGGGAACGAGCTGCAACATCTCTTGCCATGAAAAAAGACTCATTTTACTAAAATCTCTCCTTCTAATCAGGATGTGAAGCCTAGTTTTTTATATACAGAAACATAGTTACAGAGAGGAAGAAATTGGAGGGCATTCTGTCTTTTGAGCAAGAAAGGAGATGTATTTAGAGTTCTAATTTGGCAGCAGGAGGAATATCTCAAAGGCTGCAGGCTTGGGGTCTCCAAGGAAGGCAGCTGCTCTTGTCCTCCAGTGTCTAGTGACAATCCCAACACATCTTTGTGGAGCACTAATAGGCTCCATCTGCTAGGACTCATCTTGTCCTTATGGCCAAATCTGTTTACTACAGGAAGATAGATTGGAGGTGACATTCGCCTAGGTAGGTAGGTAAAAAAGAACAGAAAGCCCTTCTGAGCATACAAGCACTAAAAAAATTGTACAAACTAAAGAATTAAATTCCCAGGTTTGAATAACATCAGGTTAACAAAAACACAAACAAAAACAAACAAACAACCACCCAACCCAAAAAACCACAAGGCCAGACTACTTGGAATACTATACCCACAGACAAACACAATTTGTCTAAAAGCTCCTCCTTTTTTCTACTTTTTGTTTTAAAATGGTTCAGTTAAATGTAGCCCTTTATTCTCAAAACTGCTGTAAGGCTCCTTGAGACAATCTGAGTACTGAAATTGAAATTTCTTACCTGACATTTGAAAAGGATGTAAGATCAGATTTTCAACACAACAATAGCTCAAAAGGGCTGACCTTGCAGGCTAGCACAGACCCACTGCCTACTGAGTGCCTGGCACTTGCCTTACCCCACCCAGCCATCTTCCCCACTGCCTCTTTACAGTCTGCTGCACTGTGGACTCCTCTGCAATGCCTCAGCTGGCTGCAAACCTGTTCAAGGCAGGAGCAAGGAAAGAGCTTTATTCCTTCTTGAGAAGTTTTGTCTTTTTTAATGCACATTTAAAGCTTCCCAATATCCTCACGTGCACTGCCTGAATCCAGCTAGAGCTGAGAGCACCCAGTACCTTGAAGTTAAGTCCTGCATGTTTTAAGAGGGCTCTCAGGGCTGGGCAGACTCAAAAGCAATGAATGTACTGATGGCAGTGCAAGTTTTCCACTGCATGGTATCAACCTGCTGTTTACAAAAGCACTCACTAGAAAAAATGATCAAATTGTGAGGAGAGATATATACAGAGATGTAGGCAAAGAATAATTAAATGCAGTAATTGGCTGTAGTGCAAAGGAACACAGACAGGTTTCAACATGCCTCCTATATTGTGAAACACTTGGGCAAGTATAGGGTGGCTTGTTTTGAGAACTGCCAATAACTACATTCCACACATCCACACAAACTAGATGACTAACTGCAGACAGCATTACAGTTTTATAGCATTTTCAGTTTATGGAAATAAATACTGTTCAGAGCTCTTATTCCTACAGTTCATTTATTTATCTTCTAGGAGAGCATTAGATTTTCCACCTATGTCCTTTCTGTTCTTTATACACCTGTTCACTGGGATGTAGGGAAACCAGATCTTTTCAGATCAGGAAGATTAACAGGTTTTTTCAGGTTAGTTCTTCAAGAGCCACAGGAGTGATAGGACACAGATTTACCCTATTCAGGGAACAAATATACAGAATACTCGAGATAAACACCAATACCTCATTAACTCATTATCAGTTCTCACATTGCACAGCACTGTGAGTTGCTCAGATCATTGACTATACACTGCACAGAGGCAGAGCCTGGGATGAAGGCCAAAACCAAAGAGCTGGCTAAAATCAGAATAAACTAAAAAGGTAACTGGCCTCATCATTCTCAAATTCTTACTTCCTGGGCTGCTTACCTGGAGGCATCTTCACAAGCACCTTCTGAGCTATTGATTAGAGCCTGTCAACTCAGCAGCAGCAGAGGGTGAATTATTGCTGCAGAAGCCTTGCCAAGGAACACTCACTTCCATTTCACAAACCTGACAGCCAGACCAACATGATTTGCCCAGGCTATTTCTGCAACAGGTATCTGCAGATTCCCTGGAGCATGGGATCCTGACATACTGGGCAGGCAGGCTCTGCTGTACAGGTCAGTGGCATTTAAAGTTAAATTAAAAAGCAATTACTGAACCTTCCCTAAATGAATATTTCTGTGCTTCAGAATCGTGCAGATGTTTCTCAAGTATTGGTGGGGGGAGAGAGTGGGTGTTGAAAGAAACTGTTGCATTATATAGAGGGAATGAGAAGAGGAAGATGAATATTCATGGATGCATTCCTTCCTGCTTGAGTAAAAGGAAAATTGAGTAAACATTCTTCTCAGATAGCAGGATTCACTGGTTTTGGAGTCCAAACCAACTCCCAATTAAATCAATTAATAGATATCAGACAGGAGTGTAATCAGACCTCAGATTATTCTTAATACTTATATACAAAATAATAGTACTGCATAATTGAGCTTGGTAAATTAATAATTTTATGTGACTCAGGAAAGGGAAATAAATTTGTGACTTTGCAATTCATGGCTCTCACTTCCATACTAAGACAGAACAGTCTGTATTCTGAATAAATGTGTGTTCCCAATATTTAACATATAAATTTTGTCTCTGAAAGCAATAGTCACAAAGGTAAAAAACAAAGTGACAAACTTGCAGACTTTTCAAACAGGATTTTATTTGGAAATAGTGATATGTGAGGTTCTAACTGGGGGCTATCTTCCCCAGCTCAGCATCTAAACCAGCTAAACTTGTCAACCTGTACAGATTAATCTAATTTCTACCCAATGACACAGCTGAGCATGAACAATTCTGCAATAGATTCTCACATTCCTGCCATTACTGGGAGTAACCAGAATAGTTTTAACAAAAAGTTTTAAGTTAAAACAAGTCTATTAAAGAAAAGCTCTTTGAAATATTTTCACTTTCTTATGCTGTTTAATCCTAAATCCTAATTTTCAGTCTCTTGATTTTTTTTTTAATGACAACAAAATTAAAGTAAGGGGATCAGTTTATTTCCTTTCAATGTCTGAGGCACTGGAATTAACTGAACCCTTTAAAGTTCCTTTAATTTCCAAACAATCTGTAAACACATACACTTATACATTAACAACCTGTTTTTTTCTCCCACATAATCACTTCTCATCAATTATTGCCAATGTGATTAACATTTTACACTTTCCTGCCCTAAGCCATATATCTCTTTACTTGCAATGAATCCATTCCAGAGGAATCCACTTCTGCCTCAGGAATATTCAGAATTTGTGAGAAGACACTAGAGGACCTGTCTGCTCTTTCTGAAAAACACCATTTTTTTCTTGTACTGCCATATTTCTGCAATGCACTAGGCCAACAAATCCACCTGCATATTGCTCAAAAATTGTAAAGTAAAAAAATTACCTAAGTCATAATTTATCATTTAAGATCAAATCATATAAAGAGCACGAAGGAAATTAATAGGCAGTTTATTTGGCATTTCTCTAAAACATGGAAATGGTTGGGCTTTATACTTAACCAGTAGACAGATGGGAAAGACTTCTAAACACTATGCAGGTTAGCTGTGGAACTAGATATAGATCCTGGAAATGCACAAGAAAAAAAAAAAAAAGAAAAAAAATCTGTGGGGAATAAAAAATAAAATTAAGCACTAGTAAACCTAACAACCCAGTCATCTGCTCCTTGCCAAGCACTGAAATAGTATAGGGGGAAAGCAGTCAATATATTTCTCTTTTTCTCTGAAAGGACCCTGGTGAACCCAAGCAAAGCTGTTCCCAAAGAGGGAGATGCCCCAGTCCTGGCTGAGGCTCATATTTATTATTTATTATTATTATTTATCATATTTAGTTAAGGGCTCATAACAGGGAAGCCAGCCCATAGCAACAGCCCAAAAATGCTGAAATTCAGTGACTGTCCTTCAAGCCAAAGATTTCTTACACGCTGCAGCTGAAGTAATGGAAAGGCTGTATAAGCTAGAGAGCATGAGGAAAATTCCTGCACAATGTGCCTCTCCCTACATCTGCCTCAGGCTTTTAAAACTCATTTCCATAGTAATTTCCTTCTCAACTTGACATTGCTTTGCTCCTAGTTCAATGAATACTTCCCCTGTTTGGTGAAATTCCTGCTAGGATACAGGATGTGAGCACTTAATACAGTTTGCATTCAAATTATGTTTCTATGCCTTCTTCAGGATACATAGTTTTAAATTCCAGGGTACTGGTCAGCACCTTAAAGAAAAACAGAATTGCTGAAGCAGATTGTCACTTCCTGGAGCACAGTATGAATTCTTAATGAATTTATAATTTAACATGTGCCCATGCACATTAAGAGGTGAACAAGGAGCTTGCCATGCACTGCACAAGAATCAAATCTCAGCAGCTGTCCTTGGGTGTAGGCTGCTGAAGTCCAGCCATAGAAATTTCTTCCTGATTTCATAAACCAACATCATTCAGTTGTCACTGGAAGCATCAGGAGGGATAGGGATTCATAGTTCTCACTGTTGGACAGGCAAGTAAATCCATAACATTTCAGCCTGAGAAACCAGACTTGTTCTGATCTTCTAGAGATGCTGCACTTCTGCCTCAGACCTCCAAAACTCATTTCTTGTAGGACAGAGTTATTTGTTTCTAAGGGAGCCTGAGGACAGAGAAAAGCTTATAAAAACTGTGGAAGCCAAGAAACATCTGGCAGGAATGGAGCCCAGGTGCCTGTATGGGCATTATCAAGAGGATGGAAACTGGAGGCTGCCAAGGGCACTACCTGAACCCAAATTTCTCCTGCTTAGCTGTCCCACAGACACTCAGTGTTGGCTGCTTTGCTGCCTCTCAGCCAGCTCCTGACCAAAAGCTCTGAGTCCCCTCAGACACCCCATCTGTTACACTGAAGTCAGTGAAAGTCCTGTCAAAGCCCTCTTGAGATTGAGCATAAATCCTTTGCTAAATTGTATATAAAATGGAAAGAAAAACTGTCAGGGAAAAAAAAAAAGGAAAATAAAAGGTTATCTATTTAAGCACTGCAACTAGAAACAAAGAATAGAAAAACTTATAACTTATTCCCACTCTTTCCTGCTCCAGCCATACACTCCCATACAGTCTTCCTCCTTTGTGTTGGCTGTGGTATTCATTTCACTTGTGGAAGAGCTGATTCAGCTCACTAAACCAGCTAAAAAATATCCCAGCCAAGAAACAAACATGTGAATAAAACTCAGAGACTTAAAAAAAAAAAATTAAAAAATTCCTTCTGTAAGAGATCACTTTGAAAGCAACTGAATTTTGGACTAAGCACAACTTCTTGAGAGTGCCTGCTTTCTGCAAAACAGCTCAGGTTTGTCAAAAATGAAGACTGTCCTCAAGTCAAATAACAGAAATTCAAAGAAAACATGAAAATCAGCCCCAGAAGGGGTGGAATAGCACACTGCTCTGATCAGTGCTTCCAAGAAAGATTCCTTCTCTTGCTTCTTAGAGCATGCAGCTGGAAGGTCTCCAGGTCACAAAGGCTGCTATGGCAGAGCACAGGCACAGGAAGGAGTACAACTTTATAGAAAACCCAAAGCACTTGAAATTCTAAACAAACCCACTGTTTGCTAAGAGCTGATGTTAAGAACATTGCTGTCAACATATCTTCAGAGTGAGAAATCCCATTCCACTTTCTATGAAAGCTCTTTCCCTGAAAGAAAGAAGCCCTACAATTATAACAAATATGTATATTATTTTGCATGCCACATAGCAGGCATTGTTCTGAATTTCATAGATTCCTGAAGAATGACAAGTCTCACAAACATGGAGAATTCAAGGAAGCATTGATTAGACTGTCACTGCTGTCATGCTAGCTGTGACTACAGGGCACAGAGAATCTCTCAAACATACACCACTCCAGTTTGTGGCTGTGTGTGGCAGAGCTCTGTAGGAAGGAAGCACAGTTGCAATGCAACCCATTTAAAAGAGTTATGAGGAAACATGCCTCCCCCACAGGGGCATCTGGAGTGCAAGGACTTTTTTCCATGATAAGTCTCCCAGTAGGAGGCACTGACCTGTTTTTATCTGCCATTCATCTTTGGGCCATCTCCCATTCTTTCAGAGCTGGGCAAGGATATGCGAAGAGCCAACATGTTAAAGTCAAAGAACTTAATGCAAATAGCTTTTATTCCTCCCATCCCATCTGCCACAGACTCAGAACAAGATGTGGTAATGGAAGAACATAGAAAGGTCAGAGGATTTTGTGGGGGGTGGGGGTTTAATGCTTCTGTAGTCAGAATAGCTTGTGAAATGGTCTCAGGGGTCATAACTTCAGCATGACACATAAAAGGTGTACAACTGAGACAAACCAGTGATCCATCTGGTCCAGGAGCCTGGCTCTGACAGTGGATAGTATTGGACACTTCCCAGGAAGGGGCAAAAGTGGACAAATTACAAAGTTATAAGCGTTCAGCTAGTGGACTGCCTGTTTCTAAGGAAAAAGTTATTTTTGAAAACCACTAGTCAGAGACTGGCCTCAAGCTCAGGGCCCTAGATAACAAATACCTACGTGCACTTATTTTAGGAATCAAGTTTTAAACTCTGTAAGTACTTAATAATTTGAAAATAAGAGGAAACTTCAAAGTGCACTATTACTTCCTTAGGAATGCAGACAGCAGCAAAGTGCTGGAAAAGCTGTGTGGGGGCATTTGTAAGTTCATTCCCGGGCTGATCTAGGCACCTGGGATAATGACATTTAAAATGCAATGATAGCAAGTGGTGTGACCAGAAATATGCCAAGGAAAAGCACATTAAGCCCCACCCCATGGTGCAAGGTGAGCAGGGCTGCTCTGTGACATCATTACCATGCTGTAACTGGGCTCTATGTCTAAGGCCATATTCTTGTTAGAACATGATCAAGGTCCCAGCCACACTGCATATTTTAATCTTGCTGTAATTGCACCAGGGGACAACTGCAGGAAAACCAGGTCCTGTGATACAGACATATTTGAGGTGGAGTCAGACAGAGCAAGAGGATATCCAGGAGTAGAAAATACTGCACAGTTGAAGTGCCTTAGGGGAACAGACTGGTGTCTGCCAGAAAGTCAGAATAAAATGGGGCTTGGATACAAATCCCATTACAGATTTGTCAGTGCAGCAGTTTGATACATTTACTTACAGGTATAAATAAATTAAAACTTGCTGTGGTTAAAAATCAATCAAGTAGTATGCCTTTTTGAGGAAGGAAAAGAAGGCATATATATATCCTATATATATAGGCACATATATATATGTATGACCTACAATAACAGCAGAGAACCAGCAAGGCTTCTCCAAGTCAGTATCAGAGACTTTTTGACTTCCCTTACTACAGTATTCCTCTGCAAAAACACAGATGTCTATAGCTGGCTATTCCCTTAAAAGCACTGGATCAATCTTTATCATCTTATCCAATAGGCTATTCCTGGTATACCATGGTACTACTGTTCTCCAGGAAGCTGTTTCTACAAAAAAACTTGCTGCAGAAAGGAGTCAGATCAAATAACTGTGATTATAAAGAAAAAAATGGGGAATAAAAAGGGGGTAAAAAAAAAAAAGGATACAGAGATAGGAACTCACAGGCTAAGAAGGCACTACTTTGAAATGAATGGAAATTAAATTCTTCAGATGCTGGATCAGACCAAACGTGCTTTATTTTAATGATACTAAGAATCTGGCAGATATCTTTATCCACTGTCATCTCTGTTGACCAGCTATCTATTCATTAACTGCTCTTCTTTATGTATGTCTTTACCCTCACTCTTCTAGCCAAAGATTGCATTATTTATCAAGTTGAGATAAAAGTCAGATCTCAGCATTCAATAAAAATTATAAATAGAGCTAATACATGAACAAACTGCAGCATTGAGGATTATCCCCAAGTTCCAGAACAAACCATCAAGCAGGAAGCAGCTTACAGCATCTGATTTGTCTTTTGCAGCATTTCAGCTACCCATACTGCCATCTACACGAAGAACTAAATCCAGGTAGTAAAGCTATTGTTTTTATGTTTAATGTGCAAAAGTGCAAATACAGGATGTGGGATGACAGAATATGTTGGCAGGAACATCTGGGTTACCTTGATCCAGAAGCAAATGTTAACTTTTTCTCACATAGAATGTAAATTTTCTCTTTCCCTGAGTCCATTATTGACCATGGACTGAGATGGAGTTTTAGGACAAACAGGCCTATTGATCAACCTGGTATTGTAGTGGTAAGTAATATTTATATAGATTTTTTAAAAATATGAAAAGTTCTTCACTCAGTCGAACTTTCTTTGAACAAGACTACAGAGCAAGAAATAAAGATGACAAATTGTGCAGGACACTTGATATCTTGGCTTTGTATTTTACAACAGATAGCAGAAACTGAAGTCACCTAGGAATCTCAGACAAGTCACACAGGGTTTTTCACATTTCCCAAGAAACATCTGAGATTAAATGAAACTCCAAAAGAACTTCTCATCATGCCTTCACTTGTTTAGATGCAGATCCAGCTGAAGAGCAGAACTCAGAAAGGAATTGCTACAGAGAAGTAAGCAACATCTAAACATCTTGGGAAGCATCTAATGTAAGACTGGGAGACAGGGATTGCTTCAATCCTGAACTGCATCCAAGCAGAGTCAGCTTTTGAACTCTTAATCTGAAGGCATTTCAGAACAGGTGTCTAAATTGCACCAAAGGTGTGTCAAAGCTCCTTCCTCAGCTGTCCAGGTCAAAGTGAGGTAGTCTCTTCCCATATTGGACAAACTTTTAAAAAATTGTATCAGATAAACCACCCCAAATTTCAGACTGTTTATCCAAAGCTTTTGTGAATGAGCCAGGTCTCTTTAGCAAGCAAAAACGGGCTTGAATCTCTTGCAACACCCTAACTTGAAGCAATCAGCCACTCCAAGTGTTTTACCCACTCCTGAACATCATATGAGAGCAGCCATACAGAGGAGGAAAAGGAAGAACCTGGGAGAACTTAGAAACCAAAAGCACATTCAGCATGATGGGCAATTCTGCTATATACCAGAATCCTGTAGCACTGCTGTATAAGACAAAAGAAGTTCCTAAAACTGAAGGGCAGAGGAAAAGAAAAAATAAAAAAAATCATCTTTCTGGCCAAAGCTGCACCTAGTTTGTGCTGGCAAGAGCAGTCACAGCCACCCTTATCTCACATGCTGAGGTGTGGCTCATGCAGGCAGCACGCCCTGACATGCAGCACACACCAGGTCTGAGCAGCTGCTTATCAGATCAGAATGGAGCACTGCTTGCTGGGACCTGTAGTCTCTGCAGGCCATATCTCCTTTTAAAATAGACAGACAGCCACAGGGCACATCACAAAACAGCATTGCATGTGGCCCTCCCACGGTGAGCATCCAACATCACACACTGCCAGAAAAAGAGATCACATTTGGAATCTGGGCTGCCAAGGCTACAAAGACAAAAAATGAAGTTGTGTTTCTCAGCTTAGGCAAAACTGAGAAAGGAAACACCTGAGATAAGCAGGTCCTTCAGCAGCTACATAGCACACGATAAAAAAAAAAAAAAAAAAAAGAGTTTTAATTGCCAATCTAATCATCTCCTTTCACAACATAAGAGTTTAATATCACCAGTCCAGAATATTGGAGATAAGTCTGTCTGCCAGCCCTCTGGATCACAAACAATAGGACAAAATGAAATGGTCCCAAGTTGCAGCAGGGGAAGTTTAGATTGGATATTACAAAATTTTCTTCACAGAAAGAGTTGTTAAACAATGAAGGAGGTTGCCCAGGGAAATACTGGAGTCACCATCCCCAGAGGTATTTAAAAGGCACATATAGCACTTTAGGGACATGGTCCAGTGGTCACTGCTGGGTTAATGGTTGCACTCAATGATCTCAAAGGTCCAACCTAAGTTTTCTAACCTGAACAATTCTGTGATTCTATATCTGCATCTCAACTCCTTCTCCAGGTAAATAAGCCCATCACTTGAGCTCAACATCTGGAGTTTGCCAGAGGTTTTTTGCTTTGGTTTGTTTTTTTTTTTTTTAATAAGTCCCTTTAGATTTAAATAGGTTTTATATAGATAGCTTGACAGTTTTTGGGATATATTACTTCAGATGCATGGGGCTTTTCACTTATTTTGTGAATAAGAAAAGAGAAATACCTAGGAAAAACTTAGTTTGAAGTTTTTCCTCAGTAATCACTATTTAATGCTTAAATGTTTCCCCTTTAAAATGCAAAATTTGGCAACTGTACTATTCCTCTTGTTACTTACTTGAAAAGGCAATGAATTTTCCCAGTATACCTGCCTTTGATGTAACAATTGAACCACAGATACCATTTAAACAAAAACAAACAAACAAACAAAAGCCCTCAGGAGCTTGCCAACTGGAAACAGAGCAAGAGAGTTTTTCCATGTATTCTACAGTCCTAGTTTTCCCTTTAATTCATCTCCTGGCCTCCTCAGTTTCCCCACCCCTCCTGCCTGTCCTTTCACAGAGTTTTGGGACTACAGGGGACCATCAGGAGCCAGTTGCTCAGCCTGCAGCTGTCATATAGGTCAGAGTATTTAATTCTTGGCTTGTGCTTTTCCTTCCTTGGGTAATGACTACTGTCCTCATCTGCCTCTATGCTCAAGCACAATTCTCATTTGAGAGGAATAATTTTCTTCAGCCTAATGACATCTACTCCCAGAAAAAGTGCACTAGATCAAAAAGAAGGAAATTCACAGCTGCTTTCTTAACTATTTTGACATATTAGAAGAAAAGTCCAGAAAACATAAAAATACTGTATGACATATGTTATAATCATGAAGATAATCAATGAGTTTATAGTGTCACTTAAGAAATCCAGCAGAAGAACATCATTAAATAGGTTCTCATATAATTGCAAGTATCACACATATACTTAGAAACAAAAATTAGAGGCTTTGTCCTTCTTACTTTAGGGCTGGATTCCACACACATGCAGTTCCTGATCAACCTTATGAGTGGCATTCATTGACTGGTCTGAAAGAAACTGCAGTTCCTTTAACAGACATTTCTTATTTGAATAAAATGTCTATTATTATTTATTCATCAAAGATAGTTGAGTGAGAAGAGGAAAATCTGTGTGGAGAAGCCCATAATGAAATGAAAGAGGGATGGTTACATCTATGTCCTATAGGCAAGATACACAATTTCTACCCCAATTTCTAAGACTAGAAATGCTAAAACAAACATTAGCAAGTGCTTCTAATTTGACTCCAGCCTGGTGAGTGATTCTAATTGGCAATTGCCAGTTCAGCATTGTACAAGGGTGAAAATTGTATTTGTCAGGTTCTTAATATCAGCAAAGATTTAGAGACACCACTCAGAGCTATTGTACCTTTTGACTTTGCTGAGTACAGTTTCTCAAAACAACACAAGAGGATACTATGAACACAGACATTTGAGAACCATTTTTTCATGAAACTGGTTAAGGGAGTGATACACAAAACCACTGACTTATTCTCATTTCTTTTGCTCCAGGAGCTCTTTGTTACACATATAAGCCCAAGACCAGCAGCATGAGAGGTGTTGATCTCATTTCTGGGCCAGAAGGTCCAGCTGGGCAGCAGCAGATGGCCCCTGGAGGCTGTCCAGGCACACACCAAGGTAGCCCCACCTGGTCCCCAAGAGGCAATCCAGGCTCTGGAGGAGAGCAGGGCAGGAGAAGGGATGAATGCAAGGACCATGGCAAGAAAGGCCAATCAGCCTACACCAAAAAGATTGCCTTTGCCTAATGTTAGTCACACTGATTTATTTTCAGTTATAAATCTAACAAATTTGTAGCTGCTCACAACCAAATATAATCCCTCAGCAAATGGCACCTGATTGCAGGTGATCAGACAGTCCAAACTATCAATTGGTGTTCAGATGGCAGCAAAATTTAATTACCATCTCTGCTGCATTACTTGATAACAACACTTTAGAAGACTCAATACACTAAACACATCTAAAAAATAAGACTTTATGAACACATAATGCTTTCAATTGTTTGTTGAATTGTCTATTTTTCTGCAAGATGTGAAAGGCATTGCACATGCCTTTAATGCTGCATTGTACCAAAGACTTCAGGGGAAGTTTCAGTGGAGAGAATGCACAAACTGACCAGGAGCTAAGCCAGAAGGGCAAGTGCTCCCTTTCCTAGTGCTCTGTATGTGCCTCATTGAATAGCACAGCACCCCCCAGCAGCTCAATTACATGCATTTCATAGCTTTTAGGAAAGATAAACCACAAGCAAAACTATTTACACCTTTCCACTTAACTCATTTAAGGCTATTTCCAGTGTGTTTGTGCACCTATTTAGGTGACTGAAATCCACATAGATTTTCTGTAAAAATTAAGGGAAAAACCCTATCAATTAATGCTGCCTCATTAAAACTTTTATAATAGCAAATAAGTTGTTTCTGGAAATGAAGCCCTGGCAGAGAATATCCATATAAGAACAGAGAGTGTGGTTGTGCACCTAATACTTCACAAGTATTAAGGTCAGTAAGGCAGAGATTGTTTTTGTAAGTTAGTGATCAACATTAAAAATTCAGTATTCAACAGTGCCCACGTTACCCAGTGGAATGTAAGACAAAACAGTTATTATTTCTAGGAGCAAAAGAAAAATATGGTGTCTATTATCATTCTCTAAAGGATACTATAAAAATACCTTTCTACATGCCCCTATAAATTCAGTAGCAGATCCATGTAAATTTTACAGTAATACCACAACTACTTTTGTTTAACAAAACCTTCTTTGAATCTCTATTAAGTTACTATAATTGCTCACCTTTCAGATCGTTAATTGTTAAAGAAAAAGCACCACCTGCAAAAGCAGATTGATGAGGTAGCAATGGGTAGGGATCAGCTGTGTGGAAATCCCAAGTTACCTTACATATTTATCAATTTCTAAAGACCTTCATTGGATTATTAGTTATTTGTATTTTCTGTTTATGCATTTTATTATTTTCTCTGCTATGCCCTTTCTGCTGAAGATGATGAGCTATGTACCCAAAAATAACCATTCCAGCATTAGGTCTCCTGCCATCTATAGCTTAATGAAAGATCTGTTATGCCAGGAGAGCAGGCCCAGTGTGAAAGATGCCAGGAGCAGTGATGTCCTTCCAGACACCTTCCCAAAGCTGTTCCCACAGGGATTGCACACAGTGCCCTCCTGGAAGAGCAAAAGGTAAAGCCAAAGCTCTAAAGGACAATTACAATTACTCCTTTTCTTAAAGCTATGGAGACTGCTGTGATACTTTGAGTAGGAGTCCTGGCAACTTTAGGAACTGGATTTTTTCATTTGTATGCAGAGGGGAAACAGGGTGGGGATTTATTTCTGTAAGTTCACATGGGCCAGATGCTAATGAAAAACAGGAAACCCAAGAGGATTAGAACTTCTTCATATACCCCATATATACACATCTTTTTCTATTCCAATATTCCCAATAGCACAGTTGTAGTGCATCCAGACATGGGTTTGGCTTTTCCCTTCTTTCCAGTGCACAAGGCACAGAGCTGATTGCACATCTAATGCTCAATGTGCAGGGCTTGGCAAATCTTGGCAAGAAAAGGAATAACTCACTGAGGAAAACAAGATTTCCCCTCCTTCTTTCTTCTCCTGGTATTTTGCATTATCCTGCCACTGCACTGACACATTACTGTGTGTTGCCTCTTCATATTGGTAAAAGGGTTTGGTCTGAGTTTTAACAGGACAAGCCAGGGCAACTCATACAGCAAAGCCATGTGCCAGATGTTTATGTTTTCTCTAACTGTGTTTTTCAAACTTCATCAGGCACTTGGTTTGGTACTGAATATCAACACTGACTTTCACTTTTCTTGTATTATTTACAGTGGTGAAGGTCTCAAAGGTCAAATTGTGCCTGCAGTTACACACACAGTCCATGTTCCACCCACAAATGGAAAAACTCAGTGGGGTAGGGGCAATGGTGCAGTGTAACAAGCTGTTCTTTGTTACATCCTTGGGCAATGTGCAAGGCTGGCAGCCAGAAAACCTATTCTACTAAGTTTCTTGCAAGACCATTTACTCATTTGCTATGATTCAAAAAAAGTTCTACAGCCAGTGACAATCAACATCTTCACTACTTGTATGTGATTTCTGTACATCCTTCTGTGTCATCTGGGTATACATGACTATGAAGGATCAACTGTGACATCACTATGAAGGATCAACTGTGCTTAATTGTTCTTATTCCATGCAGAAGGGAAACACTTCTCATCAGAAAATTCATTCTTTAAATCTAAGTGAGGATGATTGTTTTGGGGCAGCCAGGAAAGGCTGGAGATGGTTTTCCTTGCAGCAGTTATCACTAACTGAACACATGCCTTCCATTTCAAGTTACCACAGGTACTGCAGCTAAAGACCATGGAAAAAGCTCCAAGCTCTGCTTTGAGGTTCATCACCAGGACACAGATTTCTCTGACTTAACTCCCAGGGCAAAATCTTTGCTGTGTGAATCCAGTGGTAAAACTGCCACTAGTGCAGGAAGGTGAGGAGTTCTCTCAGAGAGTCCTTGGGAGCTTTTGCATCACCTCCCCCTTGAAATGTACTTATCTTCAGCAACATCTTAAGTCCACTCATCTCCTTTTGGGAACTGAAATAGTTTAGCTGTTTCTATCCAATTAGTCCTCTTAACTATGCATTGATTAACAACCATTTGCATTATTCCCTTCAGACTGTGGCCATATTAGAGTCTAGCACCCAAACACCACAGGATGACACTGCAGATCTGTGGCACACATTCAGAGCTCTTTGGTCATTAAAGCAGACTTTGCCTGCAAAAAACTCTTATATGGTCTCTTCTCTTCCAATCTGTGATACAGAGGAAAGCCCATCTGATGCAGGTTCTCTCACAGTTCAGGTACCATCATATTTTTACCAGTCCCCTGAGGTGAGACATTGCTATTTACAGTTTACCTTACTTTATGTCTGCACAGGGATCTGAGCCATATTCACAGCACAGCAGCCTTCAGACCTTTCCATATTCTGTTCTGCAGCAAGAAGCCACTCAGTTTCTGCAGGATTCAAAGGCATCTGAAAAAACAAGAACATCTCCATTAGTGAAAAGCTCCTTAAAAATTAAAACCTTCCTGCAAGGCCCCAGCCCTGAAGGATTTGAATGGACCTTAGAAGTAAAGGAGACTGCACAGATAGTGCTTTTTGCCTTAAAATACTGCTGCTGTCCATGCTACAGAGGGATGTCCATTCCTGAGATAATAATTTTATATTTGCAATGACATGCCTATGGTTTAGTAATCCCATATACGTAAAAAAACTATCTGAATTTTATGTCAAACTGCATCAAAATGTCATTTGAGGGGAAAAAATCCTAACAGATTTGTTGTAGAATAACAGAGTAAGCTAGAGTCAACATTTTGAAACAACTGGATTGCAGGTTAATCATGGTCTGAGCATAGATTTTCTTCCAAGCAGGAATAAGAAAGCTGTTCCAATTTTATTTACAGCTTTTAAGTATTCAGAAACAGTCTCTACTAAAGAACAGTGGAGATTTGGGGGGTTTTTTTTGGTTTTTTTTTTTTTGATTCTAACCAAGAGATTCACAAGGGATTTTTGAAGGCTTTTTTAAAAAACAAGTAAGAGTCAACAGGTCACAGATACCAAGATGCCCTCCCACTGCAAAAATGGTAATGCTACAGGTCTACAAGAATATAAAGAATTTCCTCATTGTACCACGTATAAGGCAAAGTCTTTCTATTTACTGTTACAGGATAATCAGCTACAGGGCAATTCAGTATTTTAGAGCAAAAACACATGAAATTTTTAGCAGCCATTCTCTAGAGGGAAATTTCAAGGTGACTAGAACAGTCTTTTATATGAATAAAAATATGTTTATAATTAGAACAGACTTCTTATATGATCATTTTGCATTTCTTATTCGTGTTAGCAGATTGCAGAAAAGGTAGAGGTCCTTGAAAAGGCACAAAATTATAACTGATGTTATTTTAATTCGGTATTATAAAGAAAAAAGATACATCATTCTGTTTAGAACCAAAACGCTACACAACTGCCTCCTTAAAAGTCTGGGCAGCTTTGGCAAGCTACTCACTAGTAAGCAAAGGAAAGCAAGAAAGCACACACAGAGTTCTCAATTTATTCCTGACTTTCACAGCAGCACTGGAAGATTATCACACAAGATGCAAGTGAGTTTATGCAAGAATTCAAGAAGTAAAGAGGGTTCAGGTAAAAGGAGCAAAGGCAAGCTCTCCTTCATGGACTGTCACATTAAAATAGAGATCTGAGCCATTCCTATGGGAGTTTGTGACTGTGACCCCACCCTGGTGCAGCCAGTGCTTCAGCTTAGAGCCCACCTGTGTAAGCACACTCAGACAGCTGGAGACAGCTGCTTTCCCTCAGCTGATAACCAAACCTTTCAGCTCAGCCTCCTCCAAAAGAAACACAGAAAATGCAACCTCCCCCTGGCACTGCCTGCACACAGGGGAGGGGGCAGACCCTCCACAGAGCTCCAAGCCATAATCTTTATTTCACCAGAGTGAACCCACCTGGACCCTGGCCAGTCTCATTCTCCAGCCTATCACCCCACAACTGGCTCTGCCACTGCTTCAAGCAGTCCAAGATCCATGTGGATCTTACCCTGTCTTCAGGTATCATTTGTATCTTTTGTGTACCTGGGACCTGGCACTGCTCATGCTGGTTCCCAGCTAGGGGGAGAAAACAAATTAATTTCTAATTCTGGGGTTGTCAACCTAGCCACTCCAGCTTGCTTGCTTACTGCATTTGTGAATTTGATTTTTGAACAATAATGCTACTAAAACTCACTTTATAAGCAGTATAAAGAAAACCGTATAGGCCCTAATCAAGATGCTCTCAATTTCACGGTAGAAGGCTTTGAACTACCTTTTAAAACTTGATCCAATCTTCACAGATATCCACATGAAATCTCTTTGACAGAAGAAATGAATAATAAGGTACAAACCACATCTCCTTATAAAAGCTTATCTATTCTCTTTCCTCCCATTTATATCAGTCAGAATAACAGGCCAACCTGCTTTTCCCTACAGATTTTCCCCTGCAGAAACTTGGAGTTATTTTTTCTAGTACCATGCTGGCCATTCCCCCAGTGTATATCCTTTGGTAGTTTGTGCAGATCATCTAGATTGTGCTCTACCCTGTCACATTGAGAGAAGTCCAGGTCTTCAGTAAGGTGTTACTGGCAATGCTGCAAAACCCAAGAATATAAACTGAGGTATCAAGATCAGTTGCCTCAACACAGTTCTTATATAAAGAGTTGGCAATAAAACACATCAAATTTACGAGCAATGCTTGAAAAGAAAAAAGGCCTAAGAAAATTATCTCATAAAAATAGTTATTTCTCTCCCCACACTGTTTCACCCATTTCAATCATCATTACTCTGAACTGCAGAACTTTGCAACAAAGCAAATACTTGAATGACAGCAGAAGGGGTGGAGGACTTATTTTATTTATGCAGCTTTTTTTTTCTTTTTTTTTTCTTTTTTTTTACAGGAAGTTCCTGTAACGAAGACTAATCATTTCAATTTAACAAAGAACTTGTGAGTAAATTGTTACTAGAAGATTTTTCAGGATTTATAGAAGCAACAGTTCTCTACAAGAGTTAGATCAGAAGGAAGAGGAGACCATCCACAGTGCAGCAGCAGGAAAATATAACTGGGATCCCTGTCACCCTAGCTAATATTTAAGTCTGTTACTTTGCAATCAGAAATCATGGCTGCAGTTATAAGTGCTGTCCCAGGCCTGCATATTGCATAAAGTTGTCCATAAAATTAATCAAGTGCATAAGTAGTCCCACATGGTTCAGTGGATCTCATTACGTGAGTGCTAGCAGGGGTCTTAGGTCAGGATGCTGCATTCCTCAAACCAGACAGATTCCCACTGAAGTGATTAGGAGCACTTCATTTGCCAAATAGAAAGAATTCTACAGGTATTTGTTTGAAGTGTGATAGGAATTTGCTTTAACCATAGTTCCACCTTTCTCTAATGTTTGCAGGAAAAAGTTGAGTGCACAGGTATTACTGGCCAAAGCAAATTTCAGACCCATTTTCACAAGTATTTGCATGCAGTACTATCATATACATTTGTCATCTGACCAAAACATAACAAAGCAACTACTCAAATTTCTGCCTCTCACATACATATTTACTGATTTCCAAGAGCATGTGGGATTTTTGTTAACTTTTATACCTTCGAAGAAACTGTTGCCCTTTTGGAACTGAAAGGTGAACTACATTCAGTGCCAGGTAAATAATTTGGTTGGATCAGTGAGCAAGAGCTGCAACGGTGACCAGTGTTAATTATGCAGACATCCTGCTAAATCAGCAGCACAGGATGGAACCCTTAGTGTTATTCACTCCAAATGGATCTATTGGATTATGGGTCATTAGTTCAATCACTTTTAGCAAGTACAACCAAATTGGAACGCTATTAAACATTTATCTTCGGGGGCGGATTTACTAGTGAAGATAAGGAGATCGTAGAGACTCCATTAGCACTGCCTATTTCAGCCTGCATTCCAGCCATAAGCACCTTTCATTCATAAAAATATCCCTGGAACCCAAAGCATCCTCCAGATGTCTGCCTTCCCATGCTGGCACCCTCCAGACGCTGGCCGGTGATTTTCAATACACATCTTTCCATAACCTCTTGCTGCTTTCCTACTCCATGCTGTCAAAGCAGCAGGGGCAAACCTTTTCTAAAAAAAACCACAAAAAACTGGATTTCCCAATAAGGACACTGAGACATGGAGTTTAGTTCTAGCAGCAGGCTGTTCAGTATTTTCTGAAAACCCGAACAATTATTATAGGTCTAAATTTCTTTCTCCCGAGGGTTTATTTGAACTCTCAGCCTGGGTCTCCATGTGTGACCCCTGCCTCCTCCTGACCTCCCTGGCCAGAGCAGGAAGGCACAAGGCAAACAGGGGCTGCCTGGCAGTCTCTCGGATGATTTAGCAAAATCCAGGACAAAGAAATTCTCCCGGATCTTTTGCAGATCTTAATCGGCGGTCTTGAAAAGGCACTCCAAACAATCTGTAACACAATGGCACCGACAAAAAGTGGCAGAAAGAGATCTCCATTTACAAGAATGGTCTGTCAGGACAAGGACAGAGAAAGAACTTTGGGAGAGAAACTGGAACATTGGCTGAAATCAGAAATGGTTTTTACTAATGCAGTCATCACCTACTTGCTAAGAAAAAAGGGCAGATACACAAAAGCAATCTCCTCTCCCTCAGAGGTCAGTTTGGGTTCTTTGAAAGCTTTACCCGGGCCCCTTCACGTGCCATTAAAAAGTAAGGAATTAACTAAGCAGGAGGAGAGTTTTCACCACCCTGGTCAATTGTTTCAGCCCCTGAAGACACAGTTTACATTGCTCTGTATTTGTGGTTTCCACACAAGAAATCCAAGTTATTTAAATTATTAAAGGTCGAATTCCAGAAGAAAATGATCACATGAGAAAGGATGGGTTGGGAGAGTTTTTGTGGCAGGTTCTGAACAAGAATGCAATCAAAGGCAGAGTGTAGTCAGCTACCTTTGCCTTACCCTGATTCTGATCGTTTCCTCATTGCCTTGAAAGAGGGCCTTATCCCTATTTTAAAAGCTGGGTTTAACACTATGAAAGAAGTAAGAAGCTTAACTATAATCTCAAATTCTTTGCATTGGTGGGTAAGAACTGGAAAGCTGGGTGATAGAAATTGAGCCTCTTTTAGTTATGATTAAAACAACAAATCTCATTCTACCTATAACTGACATGTGACTTAAAATATCAATAATTGCTTTTGTTACAAAATAATTGTGACAATGGGGTTAAACCAACACCAAAGACTACATGTGAAGTATCTAGAGAACCAAACTTGGCCCTGATTCTTATAAAAGGACCAATAATCTGAAAAAGCCTTTTTTCCTAAGAGTGGATCTGAGGCCTTTTCATATCACTTTAAGTGGATCAAGACTCAGGCAAGCTAGATTGTTATTGCATTTCAAAGTCTCTGCCCAGTTTTTAAATAGTTACAGAAATACAAAAACTGCATCTTAGCCAACCTTGTGATATGAGGGATAGCTAGCAGAGAAAGAGAACAAACCAAAACATTTCCCCAGCATCAATTCTTGAAATTCCCCAAAAGGCAGCAGATACCACTGCTGAAAAGTGCATTTTTATGGAAGGGTGTTGGCTCTGTTATCAACTGCCATGCCCTTACTAGCTCTTAAAAGTAGAACAAATGTTAGGAAAGGTTTTATGACTGAATGGGAAAAGGCAGGAGACAGACTATTAAAAAAAGGCATGGGAAGGAGTTAACACAGAGCCAAAATAATCTTGCAGCTGCATTACATTATCCCAGTGGGAAGTTGCCAGGCTGGCAGCAAAGTTAAACTCTGCATTCATGAAAGGGAAGCACTGATACCACCAGCTACAACTTGCATTAAATGAGCTTCCCACACCTCAGTGCCAGCCCAGCCTGGTCCTGCTCTGAACAGTTTTGCTGTTCCAGCCCTGAAACACAGGCTGCCAGTCAACCTGAACAAGCTACACCTCCATGTACAGGATTTACAATCAAGCTTTCTTCAGAGCATCACCATAAGCACTGAGGGTTGCTCTATGGATCAGCAGCTAGCACATAGATACTTCCCCAAAATCTGCCTCCCACCCCAACACAGTCTGAATGTAAGACTCAAAGTCTATATCCCAACAAACTCCTCTATTATTCACACTAGTCATTCTGCAGTACCACAAATATACACAAATACTTTTAAAAGCACAAAAGAAAGACATTTGCTTTTCAAGCTGGGAGAGTTTACCATATCTCAAGGTAACAGCTTTGGAAAGGGAATTTATAGAAGAAACTGGGGTGAAAAAAGACAACTTGGAAAAGTTTCAGAAGGTAAAGCAGATCAAGAAGCAGTACAATGGATAAATATCAAAAGGATAGGCTATACTTAGGGTAAGAAATGGCAGAAAGCCTGAAACCTTTTCATGTCTTTGTCAGCATAAGAGAGACTCAGGGTGCCAGCTGAATATTTTCTTTCATCTGCAACTGTACCACCACAGCCACCCCCCAGACTTTTCAACACTGTCCAAAACCTACTGTTTCCAGAGACTGATAGAATTTGTTGAGACCTTCCCTGCTGATGGAAAAGTGAAGGCATGATGCAAACAGCAGTGTGGAACCACAGAAACATAATCAACACATTTCTTCATCCTTTCATAGGGATGCAGGCTCTGGAGTTGGTTAAAAATAGTACAGCTCCTTCAGGTTACACAAGCTCTCAGGGAGGAACAGATGTTAGAATAATAGAAATTTCTATGTCATTTAATTCAAAGCACTTTAAAAACATGGACAAAAACCAACCCTGGGCTATAAATATATTGTACATGGGATCACCATACCAGTGAAATGCAGCTGCATTTGCCATGAAAAATTGTAGCTAATGGTTCACAGTGTCATTACACCACCATCCAAAGCCCAGAAAAGGACAGCTCTGAGGCCACATTCAGGAGCTAACTTCTATTATTTGCAGTTATGAGAACCATTTCTAATAATTCAGACATTAAATAAAATTCATAGTATGTTATAGTTCTGAAACTCTTTTGGTCATCTTCACAGAAAATTCTAGTCTTTGGAGAGAGCTGACCAAAAGAAAAGAGTATGCACCCTTCATGTGAGTGAGAGAAATGAGAAACACTCAAGTCCTCTTCCTCCACAGCACATCTTCCCACAATCACACAACACTGTCATGCAGCCATAGAGTTTTATCTGTCACCAGAACAATAATATTCAGCACTCTCAGACTGTAAAGAACAATGCAGAATCCACTTTATGCAGTCTAAATGCTTGGTTAATATTCCTATGGGGAACAAAGAAAAGAACACATCTTTAAAATTCCTGACACTGACCCCCAGGCCTCAGCTGAGCACTGTTCTTGGTGTTTCTGATCTTTGAACAGTCCAGTAAACAGCCAGAGTTAACTCCTCACTGCTGCTGAGTGACTGAGTTAATCACTCTTTGGTTATAGTTTTGCACTGTCTACAAACTCAGGCAGGCATTGCATGACACTGGCTTACATCAAATAGTTTTTCTACAGGTCTTTCAATATAAAAAGAGGGGTTTTCAACTAATAGATTATTCCAGAGCAGAGTTTCATGAAAGTGGGACCATCCTGTAAATATAGAAGACATGGAGCCCTCCATCTGTAGTGAAGGAAACACACAGAGACACTTTAGTGTAGATTTCTGTAATATATTTGGTCTAATGCCCTTTATGGATGCAGATACATTTCTTTATCTTCATCCTATCTTCCAACAGAAAATCCCCAAAGATTCAGAGCTACCTAGGCAAGTGATTGAAAGATTTTTCTTAAGAACCACTAGGGAATATTTATTTGCAGACAAAGAAGGTTCCCAGTTGTTTTGCTTTTATTTTCATATTTCCCTCAACAACTTTAGCATCTACAACAGAAATTAGTATCTTCTTTTGCCAGGTCCCATGTGCAAGCACAGATTCCTTCTCAAAAGCAACCAGCCACAACACAGTAGTGCTGGGGGGACAATTTTTTTTAAAAATGACACCTGTATTTGTAAAGATCTAGAAATTAAGATATAACTCATCTGATACACTGTAGGTCAACTCTTCCTTTCTTTAGTGTTCACTTTCCAGCAACTGAAATCACAAGGCATGAAGTCAATAGATATTTAAGCTATTTAAATAGCACCAAGGATAAAGGTCATGCCTCTGATGTGATTTATCTTCACAGGAGCCCTACCAAAGCTTGGAAACCATGGCCTTGGAGATAGGAGATTCTGGAGGCTGTGTAGATAAGGGGCTGCTGTATTCAAACTGCAGATAGCTTTTTCCAGAGTGTATTTAAATAGCTTAGAGAAAGGTCTTAAGTAAAAACAAACAAAAAACCCCAAAATCTTCCAACCATGTGATATATTCTGGCAAATGCCCATGAAGTTGCAGAGAACTGCTCTCACCTGTACTGGCTGAGGGGCTGCTGTTTTCCCAAGTGTGAAATCAGCAGTCAGGTCTCCCAGTAACTGCTGCTTCACAGCAGCTGCAAGCAAAACAAACAAAAGGAAAGGCACAAAATAATAATACAAGTAGTAGTAATAATAAAAATCTTCCAAGGAAGTAGCAAACTGAATCACTCAGAGGTCAGTCAAACAGAAGAACTGATGCCAGTGAGAAAAGGGAGAAGAGAAATCCTGGAGCTCAGGACACCAGATACTAAAGAGGCAGCACCAGTGGGCAACTCCAGCACCACAACTGCACAACATAGTGCAAATGTGACAACAGATAATTCAGTAAATATTCTTTAAAAATAGTGAAACCAGATAAACAGAAAGTCAGTATCTCCCTGAGCTTCTCTCTACATTGCTGTACACATGTGAAAAAGCTGCTCACATGACTTCTTGAAGTTTGACCAGTCCTGTGAATTCTGCTACATAAAGTCTCATTTTTGTTTTGAATTTACTCTATAAAACAGAACTCCAGCTTGTGTAACAGACAGCAATAGCACAATTAAAAAATTCCACCTGAGGCCAACTCTGTTCAGCAACCAGAGAGGAAGAGAACTAATTAAAACCATGTTCTCTAAAATCAGAAGTGGTTAGCTGCACATACCAAACAGAACATAGTATCTGTCACAGGCAGCTGACCTCAAAAGAGGGGAGGGAGCAGGGGAGGTGAACGTAGTTACAACAAAATACACAGTCTGAAGGAAAGGGTGATTTAAGAGCTACTAGAATCCCTGGTATTTGTGCTTGGGTGAAAAGAACAGCAGATGTGGAGCTAAAGGAGATACTAAGGGCACATTCATGCAATCCTGGCAGAGATAAAGCTGATGATATAATTGGGAGTTCTGTCTATTTGCTTTGAGATTGGTGTCTCAGTAATTTATCAAGTTCTCTTAAGCAGTAATTAATCAATTTTAGATTAATTAACTACAGGTTTAAACCTGCAAAGGGGCATTCTGCACCTCAGAGACCACCTCACATCCATGCAGGAGGGGAGAAATCTTTTGAGAACAAACATAGCAGCCATTACTGACCAATTTTGAAATTTTCCCTGCATTGCCCAAATCTCTATAGACCAGCAAGTAATGCCATTTTTGGTTCTATGGCAGTCAGAAAGTTCTTGAATCACTAACATGGGAATAACAGCATGGCTATTACTCCCAGACATTTCTTTCTTCACTTTTCAATGTTTTCTCTGTGCTATCTGTCATTACCTTGTTCTCTCATTTTCCTTTTCATTAACAATTATTATTCAAGGGAGGAAATGTAGCACAGACTGAGAATTCATTCAGCATGAATGGACAGAGACATTTGGTGCAGCAACTTCAGCAGAGGATCAGGAGCCAGGCTGATTGCAAGACCCAGCCTGGCAGTCTCCCTCTTGGTCTTTATGCAAGTCATTTAAGGTCAAGGATATTTTCCTTAACACAGACACAAGTTCAGTGTGGGGTCAATTCCTTTGAATGAAAGAAAGGGTTAACTACACTAACACTGATGCTCCTACCTGTAGCTATGCTGTCCTTGCATGAAAAGCAGGTTTAAACCTAAACTTCTTTTAGGCTTATCCTCAACATAGTTACAACACAGGAGATCATGAGCTCAAATATTCTGTGATCACATCAATGCATAGCATGGTTTAAAATCACCACAGGCAGGGAAAAGCTGTGTGCACTACATCAGCTGGTCAAGGCACAATTTGGCTTGGATAAGAGCCTTCTCCCAGCAAGACTGAAATAAAGGACATGCTTGTTTCTGATCTGCTCAAACTTGTGTGCTTGCAAACATCACACAGACCAGTCCCCAGCAGTCACTAATGTTGACTGGTCACCACAGTCATCCCATGAAGACAATTTACTGAGGTTGACATCCAAGTCACACTTCTTCAGTCTTATGGTGTTGGGAGGAAGAAGGAACTCCCACAGAAAGGGGCTCTGCAGTCATGTTGTATGTATGGACTCCAGCTCCCCAGTGAGAATCCCAACCCTCCCATCAGATTGCTCTACCTTCTCTGCACACATCTGACAAACAAAGCAGCAATGCTCCTTTCAGACTGCATTAGTTCTCCAACTGGATGGAATGATTTTCACTTGTTTAAGAACAGAGTTGGCAAAAAGACAATAATTCACTTTAGCATTAATGGGTTTGTGTTTCTTTTTACCATACAGAAGAGCAGAACCTGACAAAGTAGATCCTTCTCAGGAAACATGACAGTTAAAAAAACAGTTGTGTGAAATTTAGCTGAAGTCATGTGGCACCATTTGTTTGGTGCACAGACCTACAACTTATTTCTTCCTCATTTTTCTCCTAGGAAACAGGAGCACTGATGCTGAATTCAGAGAACCTCAAAGTCAGGATTGTTTCTCTCTAGGAGTTTCAGATTAATGCAGGATAAAGAGATTAAGTTGGACTTTGGTTCTCTGCTGCATTCCTCTGACATACCATGGATACCTGAGGCAAAACAGCAAGGTGGCATCAATTCTGTGAAAGGTGCAGGATTCTCCATCAGTTCCTAATGGTTATATGCAAGCTGGTACATTTTTAAACTAATAAGGGTGAAGCAATTTACTTTGTAAGGTGAATAGATCAAGTATAGATTAGACTAAATTAGCAAGATATTTGTCTTCTATTCCCCCTTTCTCCCAAAAACAGATATTATCTTGAGAGTCATTGCTGCACTTTTCTTCCCAGGTTAAGGGAAAAAACAAACTACATCCCATTTTTCAAAGCTTCACCAACAGTCAGGTTTCTTTGCCAATTTTTCATTACAAGAACTGTGAACAAACTGAGGTTTGTTCTCCAGGTGCCTTACACCTTCCACTAATGGTTTCAAAACACAAAACACAGCAAACTTCACCACTACCACAAAAGAACCAAACAAAACCCCACAGATTAGTGCCTATATGTCCATCCTCCCTCCTTTTTCCTCTTCCATGCTCTCTCTGATATTGCCTCATCAATATATGCCAGCAAAAGCATTTATTTGAATGAATTTGAGCTTAAAACTAACAAAGTAAAAACGGAAAGCAAGCCTCAATGTAATTCACTAAAAACCCATATATACCTTTCTGCTGGGCAAAGGATGCAGTATTTTAGTGTCAGCTGCAAAATATAAACGAAAATATCTCTCGAAGAATTATACTGGAACCTCCTGATCTAAACTGCTACATACTCAAAGCTTTACTGAGAACTGAAATACAGGGACTTTTGAAAACATACTATTTTTCTCCCTTCTGGAAAAGTAAGCAGAACCACACTGATCTTCCTGGACAAAGCCAGAACCCCACTGAACATCATCCTTAGGACCAGCTGAGAGGAGGAAGCTTGGGTACAAGTTTAGAGGGCATTGGCTATTTGGCATCCACTCACCACACAGGCATTAAGCAGAATGTGATTTATTTTATTTTCAAAGCTGAATGAACTGCCATGGAGAAAGGCACCATTACTGTGTGCTAAAAATATCCAAACACGGGGAGCACAGAGGAGTTGGTGCACTGTAAATTCATATTCCAACATATTGCACACTGACTTTCCTGTACAGACAAGCCCTTAGACTAATAGGCACCTGGGAGTCTTCAAGTCTGAGTGCCCAATAAATAAAAAGGCTATTTCATTTTATTTTTTTTACTAGTACTCTGGAACCAAGCTCTGATGTCCCTGCTCAGACAATGCTTCCATTGAAATCAAGTCTTGGTCTATTATTAAATACTATTCCTTTTACAGCTGCAAGCTTTCCAGGTTAGAGGATAGGGATTTCATATCAAGTCAAATCATTAATCTCTGTCCAAAGGGAATTGTGCAGGCATTTATTTTGATTTTATATAGGTACCTTGATACTTCTTGATTCAACAGACTTGTGCTGATGCCTACTGAGGCAATTCCCTGCATATCCACCAATTTCCAACTCAGATAAACAGAGAACAAAAACAAAGCAAAATAAACAAAAAAATTTTGAAGCTAATCCCCTTTTAAAAACTGTTCCAGACTCAAATTTGTTTTGGAGAAAGTCAAGGACTATGGTTTAAAATCGTTAAGACAGATTTCAGTTCTACTTTCCCAAACTATAAGAACACAGTGCACACTCAGAACAGAAAATGGTGTGTGTTTGAAGGCTCCACTGCACTGAGTTCAAAGTACCTGGAGGCTCAGTTGTGTGACCTGCTCCCCCCAGCCACAGCAATCTCCCACACTGAACTCAGTGAAACCCTGCTAGACAAGAAGTTAACTCACTGCAGAAAGTTCACAACCTGATTTATCCATCTGCCAATCCCAGTGAGCACTCCTGCTTCAGCAAACCTGACTCCAGACACTACTGGAATTTTCTGCAGTTCTGCACAGCTGCAGGGAGTGAGTGCAGAGGTGAGGCTTAGGCTAACAAAGCAGACCTGCCCAGCAATGGAGTGGTAGCTCTAGCTGCAAGAAACTGCTCAGATTCTGACACAAGAACTCCTAGAGCTGCCCAGCCAGCACACAAAGGAAACAATCACATCCATGGTATTTTAACTTCCTGCCATGCTTTCTGCTTTTTCAGAATGATGGGTCAATGACAAACATTTTCCTTCTAGGCAGTTCACTCATTTGTAGTGGTGTTCATGGTAAGTTTGACAGCTTTATCTTTTCTCAGCTACTTACAGCTGTGACTCCATTACTTTGAAGTCAACTTGGATTTGGTTGGAATGAAGTGCAGACATCAGTGACTCAGGCTTAGCATGTCACCTGCATTCATTATCTTGCAGTGGACAATTTAATCAATTATAGTTTTTTGTCTAGGCACCAGAACAAGACAAAAACGCTGATCAGCATTTCACGGGGTTGTTTCTTCACTGCTAGCAGGCCATTTAACATCTGATAGACCATATAAAAAGGTCTTCCCAGGGGCTTAGAGTGTTTGGGCTGTTCTTTTTATAGAGCAGAAGGTCATTAATGAGCAAGCAAAAGCAGTGTGGAAATAGCTAGACCAGCCTTGTTGAGTTAATAAGAAACTGTCATTCTGCTTCAGTACTTTCTCATTAAGCCTAGCAGTCTTCACGTCTAAGGAGACTGATGGTACAAATCTATTTTAATGCTCAATTTAATTCCTCAAGACTTGAATCAAAGGAAGTGTACCCCTCCCTTTTCTCCTTGACTTTATGTGAACAGCAATTTCTGAGAAAAAACACATCTTTTTCTTTTAGAGATGCAGCTCAAAATCTGAAATTCATATTTCCTAAAAGAGCTAGATGTACCTTGACTTTTCTGAACAGAAGAACAGTCACCATAAAATAAATGTTGTCCTCTTGTTCTCATAAAAGTCTATAAAGACAGATACTATATTATCATCCCATGAACATTTTCATGGAGTAGTATTAAAATAGCTTAGTTGCTGAGTTTAAGTGTCATACATAAATTAAATTGTCCATTCCTTAAATAGGAGAAAGGAACAGATACCACCTATAACTGAGTAAGAAGGGTTTGTCATGCAATGTTAACAATGAAACCAGAAAGTCACTTCTTTATAAGACCAAGAAAAGCTTTATTTACTCCTTAAGTACTCTCCTATGCACCACTTAATTTTGGTGCTCTGACTAGAATCTGAACTGCATTCACCTGCCTTTGTTGTTACTTTCTTCAGAGGATAGGTCACCTGTTGTTCAGAGCTTTTGCTGCCACATCCATTTTCTCTCAAGCAGCTTTTACTGCTGTGATAACTATTCCAAGGAGATGACTTAGTAGAAGCTTGGCTTACCTTGGCATCACCCAGATGCCAAGGAAATGCAGCTCAAATGCTCAAAGCTATGCAACAGTGATCTTGTGACACTGAGGGCCCCTCAGCCTTGTCATACAGCTCAGTGAAGATGGGGTAAAATGGAATATCCTCGTGGTCCAGTTGCTGATGCCTGGTCACTGCAAGACTCAGTCTGCTCCCACCATCACCCCAGACCAGGCACAGAAAGCCAAGCTAGCACCAAGGCAGCATTCAGTAGCTTAGGGGCAGCTTCAGGCACGTGGAAGTCCAGGAGAAGGGGGAAGGAACAGATTAGAGAGAAGTTCATCAAAGGAAACATGTTCCCTTTTGTACTTTACATGTACAAAACTTTCATGTGTGCATCAGGCCAGAGCTGCTAACACTGAGCAAGGCGAGTTCTCTCCTGCTGTTTTGAACACTAAAGAAAACAGTCCAGTGCATTAGTGAGAGAGCTCCACTCTCTTATCTGTTATTCTCCAGCATTTGTTAGCTAAAGCTCTTAACTCTCCTGGCTACCCATTGCTCACACCAGGGAAGTTCCTAAAGCACACCTTTTCACACAGCATGGGTTTCATCTCATAGTTGATTTCTCTTTTCTGAACTCCACACATATGGAATTTCTTGTTAGTAAGCCTGTAACAACCGAACATCCCAGCTCTGAAAATTCCCTCCAGGGCTGTTTCCACAGAACTCATTTTTGTGTTAGTTTCTTTTCCTTTTCTTCTCCTTACAACAACCTTCCAAGAAGTCCCCAGATCTTTCAAGGCAAAATACTACTTCCTGCAGTGCAAATACTGTGGTAAGGACCTGAAGGTGCTGAAGATTTGAAACCTCAAATCATGAAGGTCATATAAAGGTGAAAAGCATTTAAAAGACAGAAATAGAGGTGAGAGAGATAAGGTGCATCCCAACACACCAAAAATACTGCAGGATCCCAGTAATGTAAATAACAGTTTTTATTATAGGCCATACTGTTTTTGTGGGATGCTTTAGAAACCCACTGATCTGAGATAACTTTAGAGAACTCACCCATTATTGTAATTCCAAGAGTGTTTCCCATTATTCACTGTTGCAAATACAGTGCAAGACAACCACAACTTTTTTTTTCCCCTCCCAGCTCCACATTTGCCAGAAGAGCACTAGTAATTTTCTCAGTGCTAGTACTCTTGAAGGTAGTGCAGCTTCCAGGGAGAAGAAAAAGGAAGATGTTAGTTAAATCTATAGTTCATACCCCCCACTGCCTCAAAGTAGATTTGGGCTAGTGCTGGAATCTTACCTAGCATTATCACAATCACTCTGCACCATGTCAGGGCACAGTGGTGACAGCATGAGACCACAGAAGCAGCAGCATGGCTGGTGGAACTGACAGTAACTACCAAAAAAAGACTTGAACTGCATTTTTTATATGAGGGGGCAGCAAGGCAACAGAAGTACACAGCCCTAAGAACAATGAGACCTAAACATCCAGAACACTTTAACCTTTAGTGACAATTGTCAGACATGTCAGCAAAATGCTGTTTTTCATGCTGCCATCACTGTTTCTTTCTTGCTGTCTCATCAGGGCTGGCCGTAGGTTGTTCAGGGCTCTACGTGCCAGTATCACACACAAGCTGATACCTGACTCCTTCCTCAATTATCACTGAGTCAATAAAATCAGCTAGCATGGGGGAACTATGCAGGCGTTGCCTCCTTTCTGAAGACAGATACTGGAGTTTTTCTCCCTCAGGCAAGAAATAAGAAGTGTGAGATGTGATTTGTGATGAAATTCAGAACCACGCTCAACTTGCCTGGTTTCAGATTTCATTACCCCCATAGTAGAAAGGTTTGGCAAAGTAAGAGAAATTCTGCCAATTAAGAACACATAACATCAAGAATTCAGGAAGCTTCCAGCAGGCAGCAAGGTGAGAAGTTTCAGCTTCAGTCAAGCTTTCTGTTGAGGTTTGTTCAGGCTTTGAATTCTTACAAGGTTTTCTTATGGACCAAGAAGCTGTCGAGCAACTGCACATACCCAACAAAACAAACAGACCCATTCCAGCTTTGCAAATAGTCGTGAGTAACAGAACAGCTGGGAATGCTGTGCTCCCTCTTGGCAATAGCCTTATGCCAAAAGGACTGGTGCACACTCTGGGAAGGAGGCTCAGAGCAGGATGACAGCCCCACCTAAGGATGCAACGTTGAGTCTCAACAGCTGCTGACAGCTTAGGGAAGGACAGTTCATGCTGTTCTGTTGAATTTGAACCCCACTACATTTGACTTACAACTAAAAATTTGGAATTCACACCTTTCTTTTTTTTCTCTGCCCTTTCCCGACCAACATTCCATGGCACATGAGATCACCCTCACACTATAAGTTCTTTTGAGACAAGCTCTGCACATACCTTAGATAAGCCATTAAATCCTACACATTACAGAAGTACAAGAACTGCTGAGGCATGGAGCTGGGCCTTTAATTTTAGGTGATCCTTGTGCAAATTTGTCCAGATACCGTGGGAAGTGGAATCAGGTCTGTAGAAAGTGAAGATGCTTCTCTACAAGAACGTGTCTCCTTTTCAATCTGTGAGTTTCTGCAGTCACAGCAGCGCTGAGCCCTGCCAGCAGGCTGTACCATGTGTCTCCACACATCCCTGAAACAATGGCTCTCTCTGCTGGTGCCTTAACACCCTGTGCCACGGGCCAGCTCTGGGGAAAAGCATCCAACACCCCCTAGCAAAATGGCTTACTTATTTTCAGGGAAAATCCTGCTGCCTCCTCTCAGGGAGTGAAGCTCATTCTTTTAATATGGGTTTCTCAAGTAGTGCCCTTAAGATACATACCGAGAAAATAATCTTCTGCTGCTAAAGAATTGCTTATTTCTACTGCTGTCTCTCATAAGACTTCAAGAGACTTATTCATTACATAATTTAAAGGCTCAGTACTAGTTCAAAGATTTAGAAGTACATCTAAACCTCAAATCTTCAATTCCAAAGTGTTACCCAAAAGCACCAAAAAGGAGGGAAATTCTATCATTCCTGTGGCCATACTATTTGTCACTTTTGCCTCTAGTAAGTCTTTAATCTTACACCTTATTTAATCATTATTAAGATATATTAACTAAATCTTTTAATCATCCTATACATTGAGGAAAATTAAATTTGATGGGACTATCAAAAATCCATAACTGAAACCAAAAGAGACTGCAACATCAAGTTCCAAATTTCTTTTGGGGTGAGAAAATTAAACAAAATCACTTTTTTTTTTTTTCCCCCAGCAACAAATTAGACTTGTTCTCTCATCCTATGGTTTAGCTACTTATTTACTGAGGCCAATGGCACTGAACCACAGCTGCAGCACAGATTATAAGCAAAGAAAAACCATTCTACACAAATCTGAGTCTGGCCTAACCTGATCAAGAGTTGATCTTCACTTTTACAGATTCAGACAAACAAATGGCCAGAAAACCTGAATGCTGTATTGCACAAGTGGAAGCCTGCTTTGACAAACAGATCACATAATTTCAATCCCCTGCCATGGACTGGGACACTTTCTATGAGATCAGATCACTTAGAGCACCATCCAACCTGGCCTTGAACAGTTCCATGGATGGGGCATCCACAGCTCCTCTGGGCAACCTGTTCAGTGTCTCACCGCCCTCACAGCAGAGAATTTCTTCCCCATATCAAATCTAAACCTACCCTCGTTCAGTTTAAAGCTGTTCCCCCTATCCTATCTCTACATGCCCTGTAAAAAATCTCTTTCCAACTATTTTCTAGGCCCCTTGAGGTACTGGAAGGGTGCTTAAAGGTCTCCCCAGAGTCACCTCTGAGGAAGAAAAATAGAGCCTTTCCTTTTTCCTTTAATGATGCTATTGATTTAAAAATACATCTTAAACCTGTATTTGGGAAAACCAAACAGGACTTCACAGAACTTATTAATTAAAGTGTGAAATATCAATATCTGTAGCTTGATCTTCAGAGAAACTGAGCACTTGCTGCTGCTAAAGTGACTGAAAGCTATGGTTTCACATCTCCCCTAAACTAAAAGTCAGACTATGAGTTTCTAAAATATTTCAAGACCTTTGGATGGCAACTATTACAGAAATAAAACCATAATTATTAAAACGTTCACCATTACTAAATACTGGATTTTTCTGCACATTCCTAAGCTTTCCCTTAAGTGGAATCAAGTCTAAATTTTGATCATTCATTTTATTGTTATTCTCTCTGACCTTTCAGTTTTTCAAACACAGGATGCAGAGCTTGAATCTGGAACAGCAGCTGAGATCTCCCAGCCATCAGGAAACACAACAGACGTTTGGAATAAAAGCAAGTAACTCTGAAAAGCTCTGGTGCAGTATAATGAGCACGTTTCTGCTCCCCTTTGGAGCACTGTGCGCTGGCCACCATCCCACGGCCGCAGTTCGCCACTGGAGCGGCAATTCCCGGGCCAGCAGCGCCCTCCTCGGGCGCTCCGGGGAGCTGCACCGCACTGCCGGCAAAACGGGCAGAGTGCCGGCAGCAGAACGGCGTGTTTAAACAGCACGGCTGAAAAGACTTAAAAAACTTAGAAAAAAACCAAAAAAAACCAAAAAACAGTTCCGTGCCCTGCTTCACTTTATTTCAGGAAAAGCAAATAGGGAGTCAAGTCAAAGTGCTGGACTGAGAACACCAAGATGACTGACTGGAAAATACCTTGAATCACTCAGTGAGGCAGAAGATCTTTAGTTATATTTCCCTTAACTTCCCATTACGAAAATAAGGAGAAAATTCCTTTGCTTCAACCTCCTTGACTTTCTTTGATCCTCCCTATTCCCAGTATGAATCCTCCTGCAAAAATAGCCCATTTCACAGTCATTCTGTTTACATTGAAATGTCAGCCAAGGCTTTCCATTGCCTCATTTGTTGCATAGCCCAGGTTCTTCTGGGTTTGTGTCCTTGTTACACGAAGATACATTCCAATTTTTTCTTCCAGCTCTTTCTTAGTGAACTTTCCTAACTGTTCCTTTGTACTCTTCCATCCCTTTTCTCCAAATCTTTGTTCCATGTAAGCCACATACCCATATCCCTCATTATCCTTTCCAAAGGACAAGTGAAAAATGTAACACAGGGGTTCTTTCCCCCCTTCCAAATAGCGTGAAGGAAAGTAGACAGCATTTTTTAATATTTCTGAACCAACCAGACATATGCTACATAACACTAATCAGCACCCATTCTCCCTTTATTCTCAGTTCTCTTCCCTTCCCTTTGGCAATCTGCTGAGCTCCTTGGGCTAGGATCTGCTCTTCTGGCAAGAATGCTCAGCAAACCCAAGGTTGCTATAGCAATTAATAATAATTTATGTTTTAGTTTACAGAAACAGAAACTAGAGGAGTGGAGGTGCCATGAGGAGGAGGTGGCAGCAAAGAAGTCACAATTAGAGAAAACAGCACAAGAACATATTTGGCAGCAGCAGCAGGATTACCACAGGAAGCTTCTGCAGTTCCAGAAGAAGCAACAGCTAGAGGAACATGGAGCAGCAGATGGTCTATAGAAAGACTAATGCTTACTTTAGCAGCAAATAGCTCATCAGAATGGATAATTTCTGATAAAGACATAGCCTGTGTGTCTGTCTGCCTTGAAATCCCTGTGACACTACGTCCCAAACTTGCAGTACCTAAGCTGCTTCTCTGTTAAACAAGATATAGTAACAATAGTCTTCTCTGCAGCCTAAAAAAAAAGAAATTCCACAGCCTAGCTACAATGCAATGTGCAAGATTCCTGGCAATAACACCATTCATGCTAGATCTGATAATCTGTTGTCATTACATGTCTTCTCTGAACGCCCAACTCCCAGCATCAATAGTTAAAAAAAAGAGATTCTAACAAATAGTTGCAGAGAAAGGCTTGAATCCAATTATAATTTAAGAAAAACTCATGTGAGAGAGTAATAAATACTTGTAATGTCAGCATTATAACAGTATTTTCTTTTTATCTTAACTGATAAAGTTATTTTCAAAATAGAAAGTAAGTAAACAGCCAATAGTGTTGGCAATGTTTCCGAGGCACAAAAATGCAGACAAAAAGAAGGGGTGATGTGGTTAGAGGAAGAATGCCAGCAGCTGGTTGACATGGCAGTAAAACACCTGGAATTCAAAGGAAAAATCTGAGAAAAGGCAACACATAAGGCTGAGGAGCAAATGAAGAAAGAGGAAGATGCTAGACTACCTCTAGAGGAAGCCATAACTCAAGCACCTTTTAAATTTAATCAGGTATGTAGCTATTAATCAAAGAGTGAAGTTATTTTTTTGTCCTCAGTTATATCAACACATCTTTACACCTAGTGCCAGCCCCTACAAAAATACTTCTGTAGGAAGAGTTCCATCAGTGTAGTTAACACTGGAGAGCACCACTGGCACTTCAGGAGTTAAACTGCCATCAATTCCAGCCCCAAGACACAATGTCAATGCACCAACCCCAGAAGGAATTCTGTCCTGAATCTCCTTCACTATATTTGCCTGTTTGCAGGCAAAGAACAAGTGTGGAACCACCTCAGCAGTCCAAGCAGCATGACTAATGGCAGCTACCAGACTGGAACACACTCACCATGTCCTTCAGCCACCAGTGTTTTCTCACATTCACATGTTTGAAATGAGTAGAGAAGAGTAAATAAATGCCTGGTGCTAGGAATGGGTGATTGCAGTTAGTTCTTTCAGCTGCACTCAAATCCAAGCATCCAATCCAGCTCAAGAGAAACCTCTGGGCACAGGTGCTACTCATCCACATATTTATTTTCCTAGGCTGCAGCACTTGTCTGTGTTGAATAGCAAGTAAAAGCATTAATGTTTGATCAGCCAGTAGAAATGAATCCAGACAGACCTCCTGAGGTGCTAAAATAGATTCTTTGGTCCATTTTGTGTTAAGAGATAAAACAATGAAATCAACAGGTTACAAAAAAGTATGAAGACCTCAGTGCTGACTTCTGGAGGAATCCTCCAAAACAATAAATTGCAAGAAAAATGCTACTGTAAGAAGCAGCTAGATTTCAGATTCAGCAATAACAGGACTACAGAGAAACCATAGCAAGGTAAGTACATATCTTATTAATCAAGTTATTATCTATTTTTTGCTTGTCTAGTATTTTCTAGCAAAGCATAACACTTGTAGATTCAATTCATATTGTAGTTCCTGTAGAGTTTCCTGTGGAGATGAGTAATTCTTCCAGTCTCTAAAATTGGAGCTGGACTTCATTAAGTATGCATTAAGTACTGGTTCTAAGAGCAAAACAAAACCAATTTAAACATCTAGCACAATTCCTACTGGTCTCTCTAGAGTGCTTCAGAGGTTGATTTGCTCAAAATTTAAGAAAATTTACCTGAACAGCAATAATTCAAGTGTGCACACAGAAGATGCACAGTATAGGTCAACACAAATATTTTAATACTGTATTCTTAAATAATTTCCATTTAAATTAGGAAAAAAAAAAAAAACAAACTAGCAAACAACTAGCATTTCTAAAACAATATATGGCTAGTCAAAATTCATGGTAGAATTCATGTATTAGCATTATCTAACATAATAACTGAAGTCCAAATCCTACCAATTTATGCATTTAACTTCAAAAAATCCTAATCTTATCAAACTGGTGATCATGCAGACATGTTTACACTTAAGAGAATACACAAATCCTTTAGGAAGAGCAGCTTTGAGAAAAGCTGTTAAAACTGATAGTTATGTAAAGTGCCTTTCAATAAAGCTTTTATACATCACCATAGTGAATATTAAATATATTGTCACACCTCAAAATAAAGTATTACCTTCCTCCTTCTACTCCATAACTGACTCAGTGAAGATGCTTTTATTCTCCCAACACTTTTTAAAGCACTTAAAAAGAACCTTTTTCTAATATACAAGTAAGCAAAGACAGAAAAATTGTGAAAGATTGTTTTTCCTCAACATATGAAATTCAACCTTATTTCCAGTTATAGCCTTCAAAACTGTAAGTGCTATAACTTCCACTCTAGACCACCTTTTTAGAAAGAAATTTTTTGAAAAGGACTAGCTCTTCCAAAAAGAAGAAAAGAGAAAGAAAATCAAGTCTAGCTCTGACTTCAAAACTCAGGTTTTATTTCAGCCTACAATCCCCAGGAATTAACTTCTTTAGAAAAGGTACTAGTGCATTTGTAGCACATGTGTCTCCTCATTTTGCACAGAGCTCTCAATACTGATCTTCAAGGCAGAGGACATTCCATCATTACTGCTCTATCAAATTCTATCAGCACAGACATGACTTTGGACCAGAAGCTCTGTTGAGGATCTTTGAGGCTTCACAAGAAGTCTGAGAAAGAGGTCAAATCAGTCTGTCACTGGTTCCACATCCACTCTATAAAGAGATGTATTTTAGGACAAGGTTACAGAACAGAAAGCAATCTTTGCCTTGAGCTTCATCCAACTGAAGCTGCATTTTGCAGAAAACCCTCCTCCACAGTCTCAAGAGAACCAAATGCAGCACTTCAGCTAGAAAGCTGTTATAAATGAACACATAAAAACTGATTTGGAAGAGGAAAGTGAACAGCTAGAAGCAAAGATAGTCAGGGCAGCCACCAGAGCTAGCATCAAACCCCAGGGATGTGGATTCAGTTCTCAGCTCTGCTTTCAGCTTCCACAGTGACTCCAGTGAGTTGCACCTCTGTTTCTAGTTTGCAGAAGAGAGAGAATAAGAAGTTGCCTACAAAAAAGAGCATTATACAAATTTTAATTTAATAGATGATTGGGTAAGTCACAGGGTTGTTTTATTTTTGGTATTCTGAAGCAAATGTATTTAGTATTTTGAAAAAGCAATTGCAGGTAAGTGCAGAGAAGCCGTGTTGCTCTACATCATCGTAGCAATCCTCTCCTTAAGAACTGAATCACATAAAATACTTTAAGAAAACCCCACATTCTGACATTTTGTAAACAAAAATTTTAATCTTTAAAAAATTGCTAAGTGCAACTATGAATACAAAAGTATTACTAAATCAGGAACAGAACAAGCACAAGCATGAAAGAAAATGCACGTCTAGCTTTACAGCAAATGCCATTAAAAAAAGACTTAAAACCTGCTACTTTTTCCAAGTATGCCAGCATGTGTCTTGTAACTCAAGCTGGCAATTATATGGAACTTGATTTACCAAACAAGTCCTACTTATCTGCAGAAGAGGTGAAGCAGGGAGAGTACTGAAATCTTTTCTTCACACTACTCTGCCCATAATCTCCCACCTCAGCTTTCATGTCCAAGTTCTCAAACTGACCATTTATAACTGCAGGAACATGTAGACCCTGATAATGATGCCCAAGGAACTGTAATGACACTTCCATGTCATGCATCATAGATTATTTAATGGTACCATATCATATGAAATGTAGACATTAAAAGCATTTTTGTTTACTTCCAAGTTGCATTTTCAGCTTAGATTCTGTGCATGAGTGAAGACTTATGTAACTGTATGTGAATACTCTCTTCCAAGAAAAGAAACAGCTAGTAGTCTCTAAGAGTCACCTGCAAAACAAGCAGATCAAGTATTTTACTAGGGCAAGTGGAAAAAAAGAATTTTTATGAGGTATATTTACAGAGTACAATTTTTTTTCTGGCTTCAACTTATACTCACTGGAAAAGCATACCTAACTATAACTTCTAATGGTTTTGCTTACTTCCAAATATTTGAAAAGAAAATGCAAGTTGTTTATAAAATTGGTTTTCTTGTTTATTTTAAATGAAGCTGGTACAGACAATGTCCATTCAAAACCCACGTCCCAGGCCAAAAGGTACAAACAAGAGTGTCAAAGTAACACCAGTTGGCTGCTGTGAACATTCTTGCATGGATACCTGCACGTACTAATTCCTATATGAGGTTAAAATGCTTCTGGGCTCTTCTGGTAATATTTAAAAATCATTAGGGTTTTCAATTTCACGTCTTCAGCAAAGCCATCTCTGGAGCAAGGAACAGATGACAACAGTTCTAGCTTTTCCATTTCCAACTCGGCAATCTTCTTCATTGGGCCATCAGCACAACTTAAGCAAAATAGCTGAGTTATGGATACACAACTTCTCCACAGTTTAGTTCTCTGAAAAACTTCATCTCGCACTGAAAGTTATAGTCCAGGAGTGAGACAGTCACACATCAAAACTTCAGGGCAGATATGGAAGTCATTAAGAACACTCGCCCACCTGGCAGATCTTACAGCCTTCGTGCCTGAAATGCACGAACCCAGTGAACATACAAATGCATGTGAGTACATGTATTCCTAAAGGGGAGGGCAGAAGGGAAGAGGGGAGCAAGGTTGCAGCTGGATCACAGAAGTTCAGCACAATGAAAACAGAAACAATAGTGTATAATGAGCACGAGAATTCAAAATACCAGACGCTTGAAAGTAAACTCCCAGAGATGGGGTGCCAGTTTCAGTGTTGAACACCACATTACAAAAGAACTATTATTTAAAAATAAAAAAGGATTAAGGGGGAAGAAAATCAGAAGGATCTAAACTGTTGAGTGACCCCCCGTCTGTTCCTGATAAACTTCAATCACATCTTCCTCCTCCATCCCCAGCTGTGAGAACAGAAAGAAAACAGCAAATAATTGTTATAAATCTGGTGT
Source organism: Erithacus rubecula (assembly GCF_903797595.1). Lineage (NCBI taxonomy): Eukaryota > Metazoa > Chordata > Aves > Passeriformes > Muscicapidae > Erithacus > Erithacus rubecula. The sequence goes on from NC_136659.1 coordinate 11,530,718, forward strand.
GATGAAATCAGAGCAGGTCCTAGACAAATGATACAATGCTTTGTTCCTCTGTCCCATTCTAATTCATCAAAGGAGTGAAAACAGTTTCAGTCACCACTAGTCACCACTTCTCACTATTGACAATTTTTAATCCTTTTTCTTCAGACTTATGTACTTGAGTCAGAGCAAAAGCCTTGAAGTAAAGACCCTCTTGTGGAGCACTACACATCAGCCTGGAAGTTGCTGGCTTTACCTTTCTCTAAACCCCTTTTTTAGGGGGAACAAGGACACCACCAACATCATAGTGAATGCACGAGCTGTAGAGCCATGTGAATTATATGTACTATATATAAAGTAGTGCACTACTAGCTCACAATACACTTAACACCTACACCCTGCAACTCAAAGCCTGTTTACAATGTTCTCTCATAGAGAGCAACTTGTTCAATTTCACAGTCAACAACTTTGATATTTTCAGAAGGTCATTATTATGAGTTTCTTCCTGCTTTTTTGTAACAATTGGTGGAAGTCACTGGACAGAAGTAACTGTTTTCTGTTTATTTACACTTTGATCTACTAAATGTGAACTAAATACGTATTTATTCCAAAGTCATACTGAAGTTCAAGCTGAATAATGAGAAGATTCCCTTTGTGTTTTCTCCCCTCTAGTAAGCAGTGACTACACCCTCCTTTCTGAGGAATTGCACATGGAAATCCAACCAGGCTCTTCCCAAACTGCCTATCTGCCTTAATAAAACATCTTAGTTAAAGAAATACAGTCAAACTATACTTCTAGAAAGAAACTCACCTCCTTGGGGGTATGATTATCAGTAATTCTCTGACCTTCGAAGAGAAACCTGAGTGAATTCATTGGAACACCCTAAAAAAAAAAGAAACGTGTAAGAAAAAACCCCAACTTACTGAATCTTCTATGAGTTTACAAGCAAAGACATTTTAAATAAAAACAACACATGAAAGTCATGAAAGAGTGTTGGTTAGGGAGCTCTGTTGCACTCATGTAGACTACAAAGAAGTGATTCCAAAAGTACGAAATAGTGCCAGAACACATGTTTATTCCAGAGTCTCACTGGAGTTCCAGCTCAACAACTTGGAAGTTTCCTTAGCTTTTTCAACTTGTCTTTATTTATGAAGCAAGTATTGACTGCACCCTCTCTCCCAATATATCATTACATATGTATTTTTCTGAACTGCCTATCAGCCTTATTTAAGGATCCTAAGACAACAGGAGGAAGATGGTGTTTACTTCATCAATTCCTACTCTTGCCTTCCCAATCTTCTATTGCTACAGGAAAGAATTGTAACCTTTACCATTATTAATTCTGCAAATGCTCAGCACTGGGAACAAGAAAGAGCAGAGCTGAGAGGGAGAAAAACGAACAGCATTTAAACAAGGAGAAACAAACATGGCAAAGGTAAACAGAGTTAAAGTATGTCTGTTGCACAGTGTGTCCATGTTCTGGCAGAATGCCACACTTCACATCAATAGATAAGGCAAACACCTCATCTCTTCCTTCTCTTTCAAGTTATGAGCAAAACAAACTCATGTGAAATATGACAAATTTATCACTTAGCCCTCAAATACAGCTTGCAAATAACCAGGAAGAAATTTTTTCAGGTAAGGACAGATCGTCACACTGTTTCAACAACTGGCCAATACCGAAGAAATGCTCTTAAATGTTTACCAGAGAAAGGCTACTGCATTGACTGCTGCAAAGGAAATCACAGCTTTCCAGAATTCAGCTCAGGAGATACAGGTGTGTTCATCCAAACAATTATTTCTCTCTTTAAGAAAGAATTCCACATATGCATGTTCATTAGTCAGCAAGACTTCTGCATGAATTATTTCCAATTTTTTTTTAAATGTCAGGTTTTTAAAATTAATCATAATTTTAACCATTTGAATTTGGCTACAAGTGTGTCTGGTGTTTGATCTTTTCTTTCCTCCTACTCCAGAAAGACAGTGAAAAAGAACATGTTTCATGAAAGAACACTTCAATGACAAGTTCAACTTGTCTCAAAGTATTAGGAAAAAGCCCCCAAAGTATTATTGCTTATGATTATATCTCCTGAAGTGAACTTCAACACACTTATCCAAGTAAAGGCCACACAAGGCATCTATCCCCAAAGCTGAGGGCAAACTAGGCCAGGGCTTCTGGAAATAGCTGCTCTGACTCCACAGCATTTACCACAGAATCTGGAAGTGAAAATATACTTTTGTTCTGTAACAATTGTTAATATTTACCTGAATATACAATTAATAGTGCAGATTTCTTTAACTTAGGGTATAACTTCATAATTCTCTTACATAGGAATATATTTACTTGTCAAAAGAAACAAGGAGTTCCATTCTATTTGTACCATCAGATACCTCAAAAGTCTTTATTTGAAAGCACAGTGAGAAAAGTGATTTGAGTTTTTATTTTCTTTTTAAAGAATGTCATTGTTTCACAAACCTGTCTTTGACAGTATGATTCTTTGAGTTTCTTGAGGTGTGTTGTCATTTTCACCTTGAAGTGAATTTCACTGCTGTCCTAAGGACAGAAAAGAAAAAAATTTACTCTCCCTGTAGTAACTGCTACCTTTACCTATTTTATTTTTAAACATTTCATTAAAACAAAGCTTATATAAAACATGGAATGTGATTCAACTATCACCATGTATACCTTGGTGCATCATAATGTAAACCCCTAAGATGATTTCTCAGTCACTAAATTAGCTATGTACTTCCACAGGAAGCTCTTTTTTTAAAAAAACAGATGGCATAGTATAGCCTTAGGCTCAACATGGAAGTTTTGGATTTAAAATTACTAAAACCCATACATGGTTCAGTCTGTGCTGCCATCTTTACCCAGATGATATACTTATGAAATACAAACATACATATGCAGGGGATTTCTGCTCTAAGATTCCTAAAGAGACAAGTTAAAGCTTGTACTTCAAAATATACACGAAACCTTATTCAATTAGAGTAATTATCTAGAAGTCAGGATACAGGCAGACTTGGCAACAAGACTAACCTAAGGAGGAATTTCGGGTCTTATTATTCTGTAGTCCTTCCCAGCAGCCATAAGATGCAAGTAGCTGCAATTGTCAAAATGGCTACAGATAAAACAGATTGCAAGAGGTTCTGTGCAAAAGGAGCCACTTTCAGCTCTTCAATGTGTTCTCAAAATTGTTCATCAGGCCAGCAAGAGGTAAGGTAGTTTTTGTCAGTCATCTGTCCCCACCCAACTGCAGCAAACAATGCAACTCCAACAAACAATCCTAGTTACGTCATCTGAGCTAGGGGTTCTTTGCACAGAAGATTCCAACATTTTCAACACTCACATTCCAACACAGCCAGCATACAGAGTTCTAATCCACCACTCATCTGGTTGCTATATCTACCAACAGGACAGCCAACAATCCTCTTCCTATGCCTGTAAAGGAAAGCTGACCTCATGCCTAGAGTACTACACAAACTTTGAGGACCTTAATTTATCAATTTTTATTAATCTATTTCATTCATACCCTTGGACTAATGAAAATCTCAATGTATCAAAAAAATCACACCAGAGTACACTAATACACAGTTCTGGCAACTGGAAGGAGTTTATGTCAGGGGAGGATTCACATTAACTGTAAAACTGAAAGTATCAACTTGCATTTGGTCATTTCTACCACACAAGAAGTCACACCTCCATCAAATGTCAACAAGCAGTTATGTAAAAAACTCACCTGCCCAATGACTTTGAGTTTAATGTACTCCCCTTCTTTCTTATCTCCTAAGTCCTCAGCCGAAGGTTTTGCTTCCTGCAAGATAAACATAAAAAAAAAACTTGATCAGTTCAACACTTCATTATTTCCACTGGACAGTATGGCAGCTGCCATCCTCTTTATTGCATGAAATCAGACTACTCCAGATGCCTTCTTTCTTTCTGTGTGTGTGTGTGCACAAAAATAACAGCAACATGTATTATGAAAGGTTGTCTGTCTACCCATGAGAAGTTTAATTAACTAGAGAAAAGAAACACCATAAAGAACATAAGAGATGAGAGAAGACTCGTTTGGAAATGGATGACATAGAAAAATAAGAAGTATGATTTTATACCTCTAACTCCTAGACAACAAACAAACCACAAAAAACTCACATGAAGCATACTAAGAGACTCAGATACTTTACAGAAAAAGGAACATTGTGAGGAGAGTAAACAGAAAGCACTTGTGACACCTTATCAACTTAAAGAGGGTGAACCATGCAAACAGTTTCCAATCCATGGCATCAAAGGTAGTCCTTATTTTCAAAAGGCTGGTCAGCTACCTTCATTCTATGACAACAAAAGAGCTTCCTTCTAGCACATTTGTTTTAAGACCACAATACTTCAAAGTTTTAAAAGGTGCAGTTCCAAGCACTATAGTGTTTTGATACCTTTCCAGGATAAGAATTAACTGTACAGACAAGTTTGATTCAACAACTTGAGCACTAAAGCTCATCAAAAGGGTTTAAGTGTTATACACTCTAAAACATTAATTAAGGACATCAGAGTTTTCATGTTACTGGTTGATAGATGAAACAAGTGAGAAATCAGGTGAACCCCATTCCTTGCCTGACACTACACATCCTGCATCAGGCCTTTAGCCATGTTCCACTGCAGGACAAAGGGATTTTACACAGACATCAGGTCTAGATGGTGCTCAATGAAGACTTATTCCCAAGTAATCATAACCACAGGTACCCTGCTGATCAAGTTTGAAATCTTCCTTTTATATTCTACTGCTTAACAATATAGACAAAATAAACAAATTATATACAGGTGCCTACCACAGGCTCCCATCCCAAAAGAGACTTTTTGCTAAATGTACAGAAATACCCTCTGTATGATTTGATTTGAAATTTAGGATCAAGTGCCAAAACCACACAAAATACTAACTTTCTCTACTAAGTTCATCCAGATGGGTCTCTATCACCGGATTAAAACCTTTTTAAGCTTTTCCCCCTTCTCCTTAAAGCAATCAAACACAATTTCTTTGAACATTAAAAGATAAGGGAAGAGCATAGGACAAGTCAGCAAGCACCCTTCCCATCTGTACCAGTCTCAATCTGGAGTACTGAAAGAGAGGAAGTGTTCTTTCTATCAGTTTGATTCACTGCCTCAACCCAGATCAATTCAGTTTCTACAATGGCAAGAAGTATGAGCCAGAGACTCCACCTGGTTTGAATACATTTTATTTTTTTTTTTAATACCTATCCAGGCACAAGCTAAACTTCAGGGACTGATTCATCACCCTTCAAGCTCAAATCCAAAAACCCAACCCAGGCTTTCAAGCAGCCTGACACACACAGGACTTCAAGCAAGTCACTTGAGGAGTATGAAAGGAGTTCTCCACAGGTAACACAGTCAGATCCCCTGTGCTCCCTACCAAAGTTCTCTCTAACATATTTGGACTCCAACCCTCTGGGACTACTTGCAGGAATAGAAACACATTGGTATTCACTCCTGACCAGAAAGAAAGAAAAACAAGAGCCTGCAACTTGTTCTAATAACCTGCACAAACAGCAGTTTTAATGTCTTTATGCAGAGTTACTAACCTCTAGGAATCAGAGCAATATTCAGATCTCTACTGATCTGAAGTCTGTAACTCCAAACTAGCTCCTGTTCCACTATTATTAAAACAATTTGTAAGAATATCCTGTCCCTTTACATGACATTTCAGGTCAGTCACTGCCTAAATTTACTTTACAAATTCCATGACAGCATATTATCCCAGCAGTAGAGGTACCTGCAGTAGTTCTATGGTTCTGTACATTTTAACAGATCTACCTAGTCAGGCTTCCAAACCAAATCATCTTGTACAAGGTATTACTAATGATCATTGCTAATATGACAGTGCCTCTGGCCAATATGAGTGATAAAATTATGATTCATATTTGATTACTACCCTCAAGGAAAGAGGGCTCTATATAATAACAAATGGGGAAAGCAGCAAACAGTAGAATAAGCAGAGGGAATTGGAGTTTTCAAACCATAAAGATGCTCATTTAAAGCCCCACAACCTCTCACCCACAAAATAAGAGGAAAGAAAGCTTCAGGAAAAGAGAAATGGTATCAAATAAAATAATAGAAGTGCCAATAATCAAAGCTTAAAATAGGAGCAAAATATTTTACATCAGGATACAAGACCCAGCAAGTCTGAAAATGCTCTCTGTAGTTTGTCAGTGAACTATACTACCATTCAATCCCAAATGGTTAAGGCAACACAAAAAACACTTAAGAATAAAGAAAGGAAGGAGATTGCAAAGTTGTTAAAACTACTAGCATTCATTAACAAAGCCCTGGATCAGCAATTAGCAAGCCAGCCTCCAGACGTCTTGCCCTGTGAAAAGAACAGGTGCTTTAGGGTACCTCATGAAACAGGACATGAAAAAGACCACCATACAAAGAGAACCGAAATACCACAACACTCCAATTTCTAACTTTTCATTAGAAGCCTAAGGTTTTAAAGGCTTCACTGCAGTTTTCCTAAAGAGCACAAAAGAAGGCTCCTAGCACTGTCTCACATGTGTAATGACCCTAAAAAGCACACAAAGTTTCTTGGATTAAACACACTGGTATTGCTATTGCAACTAACAAAAACAAAACACACACAAAACAAACATCATGAGGCAACATATTGCAAGAATCTTCTCTTCTCCCATTTTCAGAAGAGCTCAAACTTCAATTTCTAACCTTAAAAAAACAAACCCTAAACTCAGCATTTTAAAGAAATATCAACAAAATCTAAATTACTAGAAGAATAGTAGTACAACATGCTTCCTAACAAAGCAAATAAACTCTTACATTTTTACAGCAGTGGAAAACACACATACAAACTATAGCATTCTTTATTAGCAGTACACGAACAGATAATGCTTAGATTCAAATAAAGAGAAAAATAGCCTAAGACACTTGAAGGGAGGGGGAAACAATTTGTGTTTTGTTTCATTTTTGCTTAGATCCCACTAAACAACCACGTGTTTTTTTTTCTTGAAGTCTGCCCTTCTTTCAAGCATTTTTATTTATCATAGAAGTAAATTTCCCATTGAAAATAAAGTAACCCCTTCTTTTACTGGTGATAAATGACCTTCCTCAACTTAATTTCAAGGCCAAAAAGAAGATAATCTAAATAATTCGTAATTTCAGGTGATCCAGTTATTCTTGTAGGATGGATAAACAGGAATAAGATTTACAGTGCTGCATAATCATACATTATCTTTCTACTTAAGCACCTGCTTAGCTCTTGTTGCACAGTCCCCCAGAAATGAATGACATGTCTAACAGTGTTTTGCTTATCTATTAAAAATAAACAGCAGGCTCCTTATTCACAGACTTTTTAAAGATATATAGCCACAACAACTTATCACATACATGTAATTTGACATGCTTCAAGCAGTCCCAAAGACAAAACAGGCATGTGTTTTAGCAGAATTTGCCTGGAGAAGGATTTACCTAACTCTCCAACAAGAGCTGCTATTTGTTAAAACACGTCTTGGTTCACGTACACAGATAACTACAGAGCAGGTCACGTGAACATCTGCCTATAAAATCTAGTTCAGAAATTGCTGGTGGGTTTGTTTTTTTTGTTGTTGTTGGTTCTGTTGCCTTTTTTTTTTTTTTTTTTTAAAGCAGCCACTTTCACGTGTTTTACCAGAGGGGCAACGTTTCCTCCCAGGAGGCAGCAAATGCTCGCAGCTGCCCCTCTCCCAGGCACAGGAGAGAGGCAGCAGCACCATTGTCACTGCATTGTGCTGGGAGCCGGGGGCGGGGAGCAAGACCACCAGCGCACACAGCACTGCCTTCTTTTCACCGCTCACACTGCACCAAGGCTGCTCCCCAGAGCAGGCACGGCTCGCACTAAGCTCAGCCTTGTCGTGTCCCTGGGGACTTTTCATTTCCTGGCTGGCACCAGCGCTAGTCTTGACTTCACGGCACCACAACAAACATTTGTAGGCACTGACATTATCGTGATGGTTGCACTTCGGGAAAAAAATCAAAGTTAGGAAACAGTGCCCTATGACGACAATATTTATAAAAAAAAAAAAAAAAAAAAAAAAAAAAAAGCAAAACAGAATACAAATTAAAACCGGAACGCTGCTTTAACTTTCCACCAGCAGGTCACATAGCCTAAAGCAATAGTTGTAAGCAAAGCACTGTATACATGCCAGGCCGAGCAACCCAGGAACTTGCGGTACAAGCAACTATTTAAGTCCCCGGCTCAGAAGACAGAAATGACGAGAGCATAACGAGAGTATTACTTGAGCGAAGGCAGGACAGAGCCTTGATAAAGCACGGGGTGTTTAACGACGGCAATTAACGCTCAGCCGAGAAAGGAGGGGAAGAAAACCAGGTTTTCGCATTCCTAGGGCGAACAGAGGACTTGGCAAGCTTAGCCTAACCCGCACAAAGCCCGCTCCGGGGGAAAAGCATCCTACCACGCACCCGGGAAATGGAAAGCAAAAGAAACAACTGCTGTGCAGCCCGGCTCACCCCTGGCTGCACTCCCGCGTCCCCAGGGCCGGAGCTGCCCCCGCGGCGAGCCCGCTCCGTCCGGACCCGCCCCGGCCCCCGGTATCCCTGCCCGGAGCCCGCCCGCGCTCCTCGCGGAACACCCCGAGCAAAGAGGAAAAACGGATTAAAATGCAGGGGGAGAGCGGCCTGAATCTGGCCGAGGTCGGAGATCGGCATCCACACTCACACAAACACCGCCTAGGGGAACGTTCCCCCAGCGCCCCTCGGGCGGCCGCGACTCCGCTCTCCCCGGGCCGGGGCTGCCCCGCCGCGGCGGAGAGCGCGGGCGGGGGGAGCAGGCAGCTCCTCCCGCACCCCCGGCGCCGCCGCCGCTGCCGCCGCCCGTCCCCCCTTGGCCGGGACCGCTGCCCGTACCTGGTCAGACATGGCTCGGCCCCGTGTCGTGCGGCAGGCTCGGCTGGGCCGCGGCAGGCGCTCCGCTCCTTTCTCTGCCCGCAGCGCAAACACAGGGCCGCGGCACGGGCGGGCTTTCCGGTGCGCCTGAGCTCACTTCCCGCGCGGGCCCCGCCCGGCCCGCACCGGCTCCCGCGGGGCCCGCACGGGCGGCGCCGCCGTTGGAAAAGCGCCGAGCGTTACGGGCAGCCTGGCGACCTGGCTGGGGAGAGTGCAGCCGGGCCACAACGATGGTGCAGGGCCTGGAGCATCTCTTCGTGAGGAGAGACTGCGGGAGCTGGGCCTGTTCAGTCTGGAGGAGATTGTGAGGGAATCTCATGAATACATGTAAATACCTCAAAGGCGGGTGCCAAGAGGATGGTGCCAGACACTTCTCAGTGGCAGGACGAGGAGTAATGGCCATAAACTAAAACACAATAAGTTCCACCTCAGCTTGAGAAAGAACTGCTTGACGCTGAGGGTGGCAGAGCACTTGAACAGGCTGCCCAGGGAAGTCATGGATCTCCCTCCCTGGAGACATTCCAGCCCCGCCTGGACATGTTCCTGTGTCACCTGCTGCAGGTGACCCTGCCGTGGCAAGGCTGGACTCGATGGTCTCCAGAGATCCCTCCACCCCCGACAATTCCATGAAGTCGCATAACCCTTCCCACAACAGCAGATCTCAAAGCTAAAGTCACTTCCATTATGCCTAACTCTAATATTTTGTTAAGGTTTTTACTAAGATAATACGTCACAACAAAACTCACTTTTCTATTTAGGCACGGCTTGCATTTTTTAAGCCATTGCAACCATGCAAGCAATGATATCTGCATGTATTTAGCAAATCGGCAGCCAGGCAGTTGCATTTGAACAAATTTGCAAAGATACATCATTAAAACAACAGGTGTCCTGCTTTACCTGGGCACAGCATGGCTATTTAGAGGTATGCACAAGAAGAAACACCCCCCTAAAAGATGACATTTAGGCTACCAGCTATTTGGACTACAGCATGGAGTCCTAACATCCCCTCTATAACTGCTCAGGCAATTCCTGCATGGCATTGCTGCTGGCATAGGCATATGCTTAGCTCTAAGTGGCCAGCAAGTAGAAAAAAAAAAAAAAAAAAACACACAGAAGAACCATAAAATAACGTGAAAGTAAAATCAATGAATCAACAGAAAATAGCTCAGTTAAAATAGGAGATTATTTATCTTCATGCTACTATAAACAGAGTGTTAACTTTAGCAGCTCCCTTTGGGAAAGGACAGAGTACATTCAACAGCTCTGGGCAGGGGGCATCATTAACACAAACAGCTCAGATCTCTGTGTGCCATGTTCCCCTGTAATACCAGCAAACACCAAGGCAGTTGCACTCAGTGCCTGCATTTCTGCATGTCACTGAACACAGAGTTACAAACACAGCTACACCGAGAGGTGCACTTTAGCCAGCTAGTGGAACAATCAGTATCTAGACTCATGGGAATTATTTTTAATCATAATTGTTAAAACAATTCAGAATTAACAAGGGAGAGAGAAAATAAATAAAGAGAACCAAAACAAATGCTATACAGAGCTACAGAATGAAGATGATCTTTCCTAGGCAAGGCCAAGCAGTCAGAAAAGCCAAATACATTCATGCTATGCCAAGCTCACAGTACGAGCTCATTATGAGCTTAATAACACACACAAAGCACCAAAATAAGCCATGCAAGGGCTCCACAGCAACACACAATACTAACAGAATGGAAAATGACAAATATTCTATCCTGAACATTACTGCTTTTCATAAATTTTACAGGGTTTTTTAAAAACAGAGCCTTACAGTACTAAGGCCAAAGTCTCAGACTCTGGCATAAACCCAATTTTTTATGTAATCACATAAGAAAAGCTAACACTCAGGTGAGTCAGAAAACAGTTACCTATCCATGTACACAGCCATAAAGATACAAGGTTAGAATGTGCTCATCAGCATCACACTAGCAGTAGCTCCACCTTTCTTGACTCGCATTTGCTCTTCAAGCCAGATTTGTAGAGATCCTCAAAGTTAATCTTTGCTGAAAACTGTGAATGTACAGCGTAAAGCTCACACTTTTCTTTTGTGATGGCTCAAATTCAACATAGAATGCACATAAAAAGAAAACAACTGTTTTAAAAATACTAAATATACTTCTACAAGCTGCTTCCTACAAACCCCAAAGTCAACCTTCTATTTGTATGAACTGTCAATGGTACTTGCCCGAATAACCTCAGTGAGTTCTCAGGTGTTTTATAGTGTCTCTTATTTCCCTATCTGCACTTTATCTCAGTCACCTGAAGATAATAAAGTTCACCTCTGTTGACTAATTTCTCCAAAGCTGCTGTATAATTTAGGAGTCAATAGCTGCAAGAGGTTTTTCCAAAGCTGTTGGCCCACACATACACTCTGTGCAAAGCTTCTTCAGTCCATCAGAAAGAGATTTCTTAAAAAAGTAGACTTTAACCTAAGAACAATCTGTAATCTTATAATGCCAATTTGCTTGCTTGAGAGGGGTTAGTGCTAGCAAACAGGATGAATGCAGTGCTCTGGGGCAGCCAGCTAAGTACCAGTAGCTCTTACATAATAATAGTACTGTCTCTGACAGCAGGGCCAGAACCACTGCTTTAAAACTAGGTGGAACCTAGAAATTCTCTACCTCCTTGAACCTAATTTCTTTGGCGATATTACTGGTTGTAGGGTTTTTAAAAAGCACCAAAGTCTTTGGGAAAAAAAAATCTTCAGAATTACCTAGGTTTACACATTTCTCTGCCTATTGGCTTTCCAGAATACTCCTTACACGGAGGAAACAAAGGCGTGCTGACTCATACAGACGGTTGCATAAAATGCAGCAATGAATGCCTGATATAAATCAAAACTCCGTTTCTCGGAGCCTCTCTTCCTGCGGGCAGGAAAATCTCTGCCTGTTTTCAGTACCGGCCGCCCTGCCTGCGAAATAAGCGGAGGTTTCTAAGGGCAAGGACCGGCGCTTCCCGGCTGCCTCCCACCGGCACGGAGCTGCTCGGCTGCTGAAGTAGGTCAGGCAGGCACCGGCTGTGCCAAGGACAGAGCAGGAGGGGGCACAGTGACCGCCCCAGCACCCCGGACAGAACCGCCCGTGCCGCGGGGAGAGCGCAGCCGCCTTCAAAATGCCTCTTTAAGTCAGCAGAACTTGGTGCTTGTCTGTGGCTAAAGCCAGGCTTTTAAACACACACAATCGCACTCTGACAATAGTTCTCCACGTAAAGGAGCTGTTTTCTGTGCGATGAACTGCAGGTCAGCCCGCGGGAGGGGAGCGGAGCGGGCGGAGAGCGCGCCCCGCCGAGTGCGGAGGGTCGGGAGCCCCGGCTGAATCCCAGGGGGCCACCCACACAGCTTCGGGATCGCTCGGGAAACAAAGTCTGCAGCACGGCCCTCCGCATCCCGGGGAACACACCCGCTTCCTGCCTACGGTGGCTGACCCTGCCGGGGAAGGGAGGGCGGCTCGGGTGAGGCGCCACAGGGGCACGCAGGAGACTCGAACCCGCGGCGGGCGGGGAGCGGCGCGGGCGCGGCCCCGCCACGTGGCTGGCGGGCGGAAGGCGGCCCCACCGCTTCCGCTCCCCGGGCGCTCTCACTTCCGCCGCCGCTTCTTTTTCCGGTTCCGCTGCGCGGCGCGCGCGTGCTCCAGCGAGCTCCGGTCCGCTCCGGTGTGGCGGCGCACGCGGCGCCCCCCGCCCGCCGCAGCCATGCTGGTGCTGTTCGAGACCGCCGCCGGCTACGCCATCTTCAAGGTGAGCCGCGCCGCTGGGGCCCGGGGACGCGCCGCCTCTCGGCCGGCGGGTCGCGGCGAGGCAGAAGGGAGGGCGAAGGGGAGCGCGTCGGGCCTGCGGTGGAATTAGGGGGAAACACTGGCGGGGGTGAGAGTGCGGGGGAGTGAGGGCCCCCTCATCCGGGCCATTGTGAGCCATGCCTCGGGGAAGGGGCTGCCGGAGGAGGCTGAAGGTGCTCGGCGCGCAAAGGGAGCTCCTCGGTGCCGGCCAAGCATCAGCTGCGGCTGTCGGTGCCTCCCCTCTGCCGGGTTTATAGGAGGTTTGCTCTCACGGCGGGTGGGGGCACCCGTGTTTGGGAGTGTCGAGCCTCTGTCCGCCGCTGTGCCCTCGTGGCGGCGCTCGGCAGCGCCCCGCGGGTGCGGGAGGGGGCGCCGGGGAGACGGGCAGCGCCTTCCCGGCCTGCGGGGCACCCGGGGCCGCCCTCAGGCGGGATCCGCGGGGAGCGTGAGGGTCCCGGCAGGATTCCCGTGTCCCGACCTCGCTCTCCCGGTGGAGCAGATACTTTACACCTTCCCAGGGCTTTGCCAGCCGCCTGACCGCGTGGTTCAGGACTGCAGCTTCCTCAGGCTTTGAACAAGCCTAAACTAGAGCTGCTCCAGTGTCGTGCTCCTCTCTGGCTTTTATCTTGCTCCAGTGTTGATTTCTGTACGGTTTTACCAGATTGGTCGTAGTTTGGTCATAATGTCCCTGTTCTTTTCCCTTTCCAGCTTAGTCTTAGGGTTTAGCTTGTGCAAACGTGAGTGCAGGTGCAAAGAGAGGAAGGCTCTGGTTTCCTTTGCCTGCAGCAGAACTGAATCCTGCTGCTCTGTGGAGCACTATATTTCCTTCCTCTGCCCGGAAACTTTTCCCCCTCATTGGGGTGAAGCCGTGCAGTTCCGGCAGTATTTTAATATAAATGTTAATGTTTAAGTTTCTGAAAGTAGAATAGGCGTAAAGCAAAGGTAGGAGGAGGGTTATACAGATAGGACTGCAGGAGGTTTCTGCAGAGGTGCTGCAGTGCTTGCTGCAGGTCTCAGCAGCTGGGGCTGGCAGTCAGGTATGCAGTGTGACTGCTGGAGAAGTGAAAGGTCACTGCTGGAAATAAACAGAAGTAGTATGTTGGTTCTTGGGATATTTTTTCTCTTATATTTACATATATATGTATGTACACAAACAAAGGACAGGACTGCTGGAGCAGCTGTCTTGAGGTCTTTATTCCATCACAATCATCAGTCTTATTTTACAGAGTTAAACATGGGAAATGTAAACAGCTTAAGCCCCTAACAACGGCAGAGGAAGTTCTCTTTGTTACAAAGTCTTTTAGCAACTTTCTAGCCACCAGCATAATATTAAGAGCTGACAAGTGTTTGCTTAGGCCAATTAATAAAGCTGCACATACATCTTGCTTTGAGCAATGCTTGCTTGTAATAGCTTAAAACAATACGTAAAGCTTCATTATTGAGCTTACATATTTCTACAATCTTGCTTAACATGTTTTCCTGAGACCTATCTCTACACAGCTCATAATCCTATTGTTTCTTGCTCTTGTATCTCCAGCATTCTTGCATTTCTTCATCCTGAGATTTGCTTTTACGTAGCTTTCTGAGAGTATTATGCCTATTATGCCTTTTCTATTTCCCACAGTAGTATTTTATTAAAGTATGTATTTTGAGACAAGCTGTGGTTTTCCTTGCTGATTTTGGTGGCAGCTGCCAAGGCTGGAAATGCCAAAGCCTCAGCCACAGTGCCCACCTACAGGGAAAAGCTCTCAATCAGCCAGCACTCCTTCCCTGGACAGAGCAGCTGTTTACCTGCAGCCTTGTGTCACCCTTACACTCGTGTTTTCATTTTGTATTGAAATGTTCTCTGCAGAGTTTAGCTACTTTTTATTTCCTTTCTAATGCAGCTCCTGAAGTCTGACACTGCTGGGGGGTTGGTGTTCTTTGTTTTTTAGTTACTTGAGGGTTGGACAGATTTTGTATTTCTGAATCTTGGGGACAGGTATGGTCACCCTGTTCCCTTTCCAGCAGTGACCAGAAATGTTTGTTGCTAGCATAACTGTGTTCTGTCTTTAGGCCTTGGTCTAGAAGAAGAAGTGTCTTCAGGAAGCTGTGTAGCTCTCACATATTCCCTTGCAGGTGTTGTTCCCCCAGACAGTAAGGGCAGATGGGGTACAGCCATGTTCTAGATCTTGGAGGACTTTCTGATGAATCTTACTGTCTTGAAGGACAAATTATCCATAGGCCTGTAATTTTTATGAGCTAACAGTCTTGATTTTAGCAGTTTATATGTCTTTAGTTTTCTCAGTGTCCATATCTATTTATAGAGGCTGACAATTCTGTAGACCTTGGTGTAGGGAAGACGAACTGGGGGAAAGAATTGTCTGGCTGAAGAAAGGAAGAGTTACCCCAAGGTTTTTCTGTGCCTCACGGTCATGTGGGAAGTTAATTAGTATGTTTATTTGCTCAGGTACTAATTGAGTTTAAAAAAAGACAGTCTCCTTCAATTGGGGTTTAAAAATCTGCCAGGGAGCAAAAATCCTATTACCAGGAATGGTTTGTGCACTAAGTTAAATTGCAATTGCATGACATTTGCATTGTGGGGACAAAACCACTAGATTATTGAGAGAGATGTAAAGATCTTGACTATTACCCTGAGCAATTTTCTGGGAATTTGCTGTGCACTCTGCATTTTGTGAAATGTGTATAGGTTCTAAGAGTGTAAGTGTTAATCTTGTGCTGTTTAAAAGCTGAGGGGGTTCCCTGTGTACAGAGATGGGATTAAGCCATTGCTGCCTCTTAGGCAATTCTTGGCTCAGGTGATGACCAAGCTGTGGTCACAACTCCTCTTCACAGGGATGTTTTCTTTCTTGTTTGTGTTAGCTCTGATTAATGAAAATAACTTGGGGGATCGCTGCTTTCTGTTAGGTTTCCCAGGTGTTTTATTTTTCCAAAGCAGTGGCAAATGTGAGTTTGTGTCACTGTGGTTATGAGTGAGTCTTGTAGAGGAGATGGAGCAAGCCCAATTTTGATGAAGAAGAGGGTTTTGCTTTAATGTGCCAGGTCCAGGAGGACACAGCCATTATTGAAACATCTGTAATTCAGGTGAAAATAAAAACGTTACACTATTGTCTCTTAGTAGGGTAAAGGTTCTGAGTGAGAATAGTGAAAACTGAGATCACTGAAGTGAGTTTCACTCAATCAGTGTTAAAAGTACTGTGAAGTGTTTGGATGCACTGTAAATTTTTCAGGTCTCCTGGGTTGAAGATTGTTCAAAAGTAAACTAAATATGTTGTGTGTTGTGGTTTTTTCCCTACAGGTTCTGAATGAGAAAAAGCTTCAAGAAGTTGACAGTCTGTGGAAAGAATTTGAAACTCCCGAAAAAGCAAACAAAATGTAAGCAGCTTTATGTGGGGATAGCAGTGTGGCTTGTGGAAAGACTGCAGGAAAGCTGCCTGTAGTTACATACAGCTGAGGTTCAGAATGAATTATTGATTTTTGGGTAAAAGCTGTGAGCAATGATAATATGAATTTAGATACTCTGAGACACTCACAATGGAATATCAAAGTGAAAGACATACCTTACAGTGTAATTAAGCAGCAAAAGTCATTACCAAGTGTCACCAAAGCAAAAAATTGCACTTTATTTTAAGGTGATGTGGGTGCTTTGACAAGAACATCCAGGTTTGTAGTGCAGGAAGTGTCAGTGAAATGACAGGGTTTTGTGCTCACAGGAAATTCTTTTGGGAAAACTAAAGCTTAATCCAGATGGAACTGTGTAAATCACTGTGAATTGAGAGCTGAAAGTGTTGTTGCCCATGCCACCAGTGAGAATTTGCAGCACTGCAGAGTTGCACGGGGATTGCAGCATCCACTGATCAAACTTGGCCTTTCTAGTAAGTTGCCTAAAGCTGGGGACAATGGTGGATTCCTTCCAAGTCTGTCTGGTGTTTTTATTGGAAGATTTCTAGCCAGCTTTGATTATAATGGATGCATCTGAATGAGCTATGCCTTTCATTTGTATCTTGCTCTATAACAGTACTAAGAGCAGAGGCCACATCTGCTGGGTTGTAGTGTGGTTAATCTTGTCCTGGAGACATCATCTTGGCTACTTGTTGTACAGGATGTGGCTCTTAATGGGATCTCTACTCTGATAAAAATAATTCCTCTTTTGCCTTTCTGAAAAGGCATCAGTGTAAGCCTGAAGCTTTTGTTGGGATCTGCAAATGCTTAACTCAAGTATTCAGCTTTATCTGTGACCTTGCTTCCTTTGCAGATACAGACTCGCAAAGAGTACTGGTTAATCAGGGCTGGATTAGTTAAATGCCTGTCCCTGACAAGGAATTTACTGGATTGAGATAAATTCTTAACTGTAACTATATTATCAACACCACAGCCTGTGTGAAAGGTAGAGGGAAGCTGTGCCTGAGGATCTGACACAGTGTGGTTAAATACTGTTCAGATGATTCTTGGCTCTGGTCAGCATTTAGGGCTGAAAGAAATTTTTGTTGTTTGTCTTAAGCTCAGCTCAGAACTTGTATTCTAACATCTAATTACAGGGGAGGACTTGAGGATTCATGGGCAATGAATCAGTTCAAATTTAAAGTCTTTGAAGATGCATTTGGTTGAAAAGCATGTTAAATCTGAGCTGTGCAGGCTCTGCATTCCACAGAGGCACAACATTTCCTTTTGAAGATGAGTAGGAAGATGCTATCATCAGTCAATCAGGGTGCAGTGTTGAAATTTAAATGCATGATGTCTGTCTTTAAATATGAACTACAAAGCAAAAAGGGGGGGTTAAATTTTCTGATGATGTTGTTCCAAGAAATACCAAATCAAAATACTTTTTTTTTTTCCTTGTGGGACCCAACTGAAAAGTCATAGCATACTCAATTAGCCAGTTTAGTGCTCTCAGTCCTTTTTGAGGGTCTGCATATTGATCTCTGCTCTCTTGAAGCCTGTGGGAAAAGAGAGGAACTGTAGTAGCAGAGGCAGAAAAAAGAGAAAGTGGTTCTAACATGTGGTTTATGTACAATTGTTTACACACTTCTATTTTATTTTTGTAGAGTAAAGTTGAAACACTTTGAAAAATTTCAAGACACAACAGAAGCACTTGCTGGTAAGTGAATTAACCCTATTATTGCAAAAAAAATCAAATCTCTGTCATGCACTAGTTCACTCATTGCTTCCCTGTGTCCATGCTCTTTTCTTAGCTTTGAAATCACAGGTTTTTTAAAGTGAGCTGGTTTTGATGGTTGTGAGGTCATATATGCAGTAAAGATGCAATAAAGTCTAGGTTTTTCCTTCAGTGCATGTTTTTAAGCAGCTTACAAATGAGCACCATGTAAGTTGTGAGTGATATGTGTAGCCTGTCTGTTGTCAATGATGGATTCCTGTTGAAGCTGAGTATCACTGATTTGAGTCAACAATTCGTCACTACCACTGAGACAACAGACAGGTATTAGAGAACATTCAGTATTACAGCTACCTGGGTTTTATGGACACATGTTATGCCTGTGGTTTTCAGCCTGAAAAAGGCAGTGTTCTCCTTAAATCTTAAAGGATTTTAAGAAAAATGGAAAGCCTTATATTCAGTAAATTTTTACTAATTCTGCACTTAAATGCTTGATGTGTGGTCTGGTTTGAGCAGATATGGTAAAAATTCTAGGCAATAATTCAGAAATGGTGTGACAATTACTGCTGAATGTGCTGTATGACTTCAGCAGGTGAGCATTCTGGGTCACATTTGTAATTAAAGAGCAGCTCTTCATATTCTCATACAGTAGGGATAGCTTATAAAGGAAGCAAGCAAGAATGGAGACTTGCATCAAACATGAGATGCAAGTGAAAGAACTGAGATTGAAGCTGTTGTACTTTTCTCTCCATGGCATGTTGTTTGGATTATGTTGCTTTTGCATAGGTTTTGATTCAGTTCATGTATAATTAGGCTGATTAAAAAAACCCAAAAAAACAACAAAAGCATCCAAAAACTTCTACTACTTTGTTCCAAGTTGACTTATCTCTGAAATGGAGAGGTTCAGACTACTTATGGCTCATTTATTTTGAAAGGAAGACTCTGTATGTGACTGTTTAAAGAAGGCTAGATGCTATTGGCCATCTTGCAGGGTGGAAAATTACCTCCATTGCAGAAGGGTTGAGAGGAAACTCAGCACAGCACTTTGATTTTACTCTTGTTTGTCATTAGATTCTGGCAACCAAAAATCACTGGTTGCTGCTGTGATGAAGATGCATCAATCAAAAAAGTTCAGTAGAGCACAGAGCTGACCCTCAAAGAGAGTTGTATAAGTGCCTGCTTAAAATACATTGTGTGGGATTGTAAAGCTTTTTTTTACAGATCTATTAATATTTGAGAATGAAGAGCATCCTTTAAAGATTCTCCTGTCTGCATGCTGTATTAAAAGAGTCTGTCTGATGTCCAGTTTGGCACCATTCCTGGGGCTTCAGATACTACATTACCATCACCAGAGAATGCAAATAAGCCATTACTCAATTTAGGATATCATGGTTGCTGCCTAGGGGACATGGCAAATGGTTGGTTAATTAAATGATACACAAAACATTCCCATATAACCTTGCCGTTGGAAATGTTAAACACGTATCTAAAGCATATGGCATGCTGTTTGTAGAGATCTTTAAACAAAATTGGTAAAAATAGAACTGAAAACATATGGAGAAAGAAGAGGCAACTGGGAGAAGTGTTTTTGATTTAGGCCCTCAGAGGAGAAAGTATAAAATTTTCTTCTATTTTGATTTTTAGTTATTGCATGGTGAAACAGTATTGCAGCTCAGACTTAGAGCTACTGTGGACATTTAAAATAAATACATGAAGTGAAGAGTAATATTTTTACAGGTTTTAGGAGGGGAAAGAAACAGCATCTTTGGTCTTTTTGTTTTACACAGCATCCACAGCTCTTGTAGAAGGCAAGCTCAGCAAGAACTTGAAGAAGATTCTCAAGAAGATAGTGGCAAAAGATGCCCATGAGCAGTTGGCTGTGGCAGATGCCAAACTTGGAGGTGTCATAAAGGTGATAACTGATATTGCTGTTTTTCCTTTTGTCTCATGCTGCTGACATGCTATGGTCAGATTCCAGACATTTTGCAGCTACTGGCAATGGATTATGCTGCCAGTGCTGTGTTTGCAGTGTAGAGGATAGTTAATCCTAGTGTGTGTACAGGGAAGTTGTCTTGAGGTCACAGATGAGTGATATGGTAAGAATGCACTGAGCTCTTCAGGTTTGCTTGATTTCTCTCTTAAATATTGGTTAGAAACCCAACAAGTAAAAAAAATTAATTTTCCTAATGATCCAATCCAGAAAAAGAGTGGAGGGACGAACCAACCAAAAAATCCAAGCCAGGCAGACACACATTCTTCACTAACAGATGCAGCAATAGTAGGGTGGCAATTCGTTGTCTTGTTGGGAGGGGGCATTGTTGTGCCTTCCTCGGTGTGCAGGCAGCTTGCACACCCCTTGGTGCTTCCCTGCCAGAGGAAGGAGGAGGTTCACTGGAGGTGGGCTGCCTTTTCCAGTGTCTCCTAGGTGTCAAATACCAGTTTCCCATCTCATGTCCCCTGTTCCCCTGAACTTTGTTCTGGCAACCTCCTCAGGCTTAGGAGACTGTGTAGACTGCAAAATAGGGGTTTAATGTTAAAGTGAGTAATAGCAACTAATTATTCAGTCTTGTTCTCTAAAAAAGACAAAGCCCCCAACCCTCTACCTCCAAATTTTCTTTTTGTAGCTAAACTGTTTCTAGTAAACTTCAAACTCTTGAATCTTAAGTTGAATGTTCTACATAGCAGATAGAGCATTAATTATAAATCTGCTGTTCAAAGTGGAATATTAACTGTATGGGGAACTGGGGGTGTTACAACCTTGAGCATCAAAAATGGATGAAGCTTGTGTGATCACAGGGTTGCAGTTGGAAAACCAGTTATAATGATGTAAGGCTGCTGGAATAAGGGCTTCAGAGAAATGTTGTATTGTGGCTGACTTTGGACCATTGATTTCCATACTACAGGAGAAGCTGAATTTGAGTTGTATACACAGCCCAATGGTTACAGAGCTGATGAGAGGAATTCGCTCACAGATTGAAGGGCTCATAACAGGCCTCCCTTCTCGAGAGATGGCAGCTATGTGCTTGGGTCTGGCACACAGGTGAGTTCCTGCAACAGCTCTGTTTCATCCTGTCTGCCTCCCTTCTGTGGCCCTGTGTTGTGCTGCTTGAAGTATCTCTGAATTTGTGACATAGTCTCATACTCTGTAAGTTAAGATACTTTTGTGTCTGAAATCTTGATTTACAAAGAAAGGGCTTTCCAGTTTGCACCCACCCTTTAGGAAAAGACTTTATCTTCACCCAAGTGGAAGCTGGTAGCTTTCCTTTTCATGTGATACACTTCAGGATTTTGTCTGGAATGTGTCTGGAGCAGTCAAGGGAGTAATTTAAAGCTCCATTGCCACTAAGAGACAATGTGGAGACTATGATTAGATGATTTGTGCCAAAACAAATACCCATATTATAGCTAATACAAGTATTAAAGACAGGGTTGTTCTTCCACCTTGTTCTTGCTGGTTTTTTAGATTTAGTGGAGTAGTAGTTAAATACGAAGTTGTTGGATCAACATGGGATCAAGCATCCATAACTTTTACACTCATTCTGATATGAGCTTGTCCTGTCAGAAGCCATTGGCAAGTTAGAGAAATGCTTTGCTGTAGCTAATTCCTTAAAAGTGTTTGCTTAGAAAATGGGCATTAATGCTGAAAAAGGACTTTTAAGGTGCAAATCCTCATTGATACCAAGTATCTTTTACTGTAGCATACAGAGAAATTGTTAGGATAACATTAAAGCCAGATGGTAATAGGCTTTCTCAGACTGTGAGAATCTGTTCCAAGAAGTTACTTCTGTTGCTTCACATCACCATTGCTGGTATTTGGTGTTAGGGAGGTGCAGTTTTGTGGATTGCCTCCAGCTGCTGCCCAACTGGAAGTGCTGTTGACAAATACATTTTGTGGGGAGCCATGCAGCCAGTCAATTTCCTGCCACAGCACTCCTGTTCAGTCTGCTGCAGGTGGTACAAATAACTTTAACTTACCCTGTGACCAGGGTGAAAGGGAATGAGAGGGACACGTCAGGGCTGTTGTGAAGCTTGTGTCACTGTGGCTTCTGGCCACAGCTGAGAGCAGTCAGTGGCACAAAACAGAGCTTGGTTTCAATGAACCTGTGGACAATTGTATTCTTGTTAAAAAGGAACAGATGGGACATACTTTGCAGCAGGATGTCAGGATACTGATGAAACTGTATTTGTGTCTCCTCAGCCTTTCCCGATACAAGCTGAAATTCAGCCCAGACAAAGTAGATACCATGATTATCCAGGCAATTTGTAAGTATATTTAAAGTTTAAATTATTAATGGATTTGGCTTAGGATAGCTGACTCCTTTACATTGACTAATAGAAAATTTTCTCCTAGGATATCTTAGTAAATTGGGCACTGATGTTCAGCTAGGCAGGAAGTACATTTTCTCAATAGGGTTTTCCACAAGTAGGAACATTTTCAGGGTTATACAAATAAACTGGTGTGCACTTTTTGTTAGCATAGAAGTTAGCTGAACTACAGGCAGTGTTAGTTCAGTCCTCTGAGGTCTTTCCTTCCTAATGTGCCTCTCTTCTGAGTGGTGCTGGGAGAATGGGCCCCACAGGATAGCATTTTCTGACCTATCATTTAGATGGTGTCTTGCACAGAGGGCAATGTAGAAATAAATGCCTGTGTTAGGCATGTAAAACACACTGCAGTGTGTAATGCTGCATTTTGTCTCCTTGCATTCTAAATGGAAAAGACTGAAATAGTTAAGGGAGCTAGGAAAGCCCATTCCTCATTTCTCTGTGAAGATGCACACATCATAATCTGGACACTTGCTGTGAAGCAGTGGTGAGGAATCCTGTTTGGAATATTAATTCCCAGACTGTTGCCAATGATGAAGCATACTTTAACTGAAATTAATGATGTAATTCAGTTCCTTCGTCACTACCACTGAGGCAACAGATGGGAATGTTGGTATTGCATTAGCAGGAAATATTTTAACCCCAGGGCTCTCCAGCAGTATATGCTGTAGGTGCTGTACTCTAATAAACTATAAATCTGGTTATTTGTCACATCTAGTAAATGGTGAGCCGCTGGCTTTGTATTTGATATATATATAATTTAACAGCAACTAAAAGGCTTGCTTTTTAAATCAAGTAATCGAATGCAAGATAAGTTTGTTACCATTGAAACATTTTTTCCTCAAAGTTACTTGGGTGGATATTTACATCAACTTTGTGTGTAGCATTTTGACTGACTAAGAGGAAGGATAACTGCTGTGCTCCTTCTAGGGGATTGTGCTTTGCAGCTGTTAGGGAGTTTGTCCAGGATGGTCTCAGTGATGAAACTTTGAGGCCACACTCATGGGAATTGTAACATTTCATTATCACAGTATTATGCAGTTCTCTGAAAAGTAAACACTTTTAGTGTACTGCAGTTTGATTTATTCCAGTATTTATAAAGTTAAATACTCCAGGTAATGTCCCTTTACACTGTTTAAATTGGTTTATTTGAGAGTACCACATTTTTAGGTTACCATTTTATAAAAAGAACTCCATCCTTTTTTCATTTAGCACTTCTTGATGACCTGGACAAAGAGCTGAATAACTACATCATGCGCTGTCGGGAATGGTACGGCTGGCACTTCCCTGAGCTGGGCAAAATCATCACAGATAACCTCATGTACTGCAAATGTGTGCGGAAAGTGGGTGAGTACTGAGGCAGCCGAGCCTGGGCCGTGGCAGTGAGCATGGCTGAGTGGTGCTGGTGTGAGACCCACTCACTGCTCATCACCCCGAGCATGCTGCCTTCAGCAGCAGGCCACATGGGCCAGGAAAGGAGGGCGTGTTTGCATCTGGATATTGGTGCAATTTGCCATTTGGAAACTTAAGTGAAAGCTAATGCCACATCACCAACCAGTCCTTTGTGGACCACCAGCACATCTTAGAATCACAATTAGTCAGCAGACTAGTTTGGAAATTAGCTCCCAGAAGTCTGATGTAAAGAGAAGTGTTGCCTGTCTGGATGTTCTTGAAGATTACAACTACTAGAACTACTCATAAGAGCAGAAATAATGACTACTATATTTTGGACATTTGCCTCACCTCTTGGGCTCATGTGCTTTGTATTGATTTTTTTTTTTCTTTTTTCTTTTCTTTTTTCTTGGTTGGTATTTTTATAATAATGAAGTTTGCAGTCCAGAGAGAGACTTGTGGTTTTAAGGGAGCTTTTTTCCCCCAGTTGCAGAAACAATTAAATAGATTTGTTAAGTGGTAAGTGACTGCTTCCTGGAATTCTTTTCTGGTAACATTGTCATTGAAAATTTTGCAGCAGCCAGCTACTGAAAAGGTGAAGTATGCAGTATGGGCTTTCTGTTTCTTTTTTCTAGTTGCAAATTTAATATTTCCAACCATTCCTAGCTGGTATAATCAAAGTCAGAATACTGACCTATATTTTAGGGATTTGGTATACTGTGATGGCAGACTTGGTTCACTGTTTTTATTTTGGCCTTTTATCTTCATCTGTTTCTGTGCTTTTTTTACTAGTTGATCTGCCCCCCAGCACAAACATGCTTTCATCTGTCTCCCACAGGAGACAGAAGCAATTTTGCTTCCTCTGATGTTTCTGACATCCTACCAGAGGAGATTGAGGAGGATGTGAAGGCTGCCGCTGAGATTTCCATGGGGACAGAAGTATCAGAAGAAGACATAAACAACATAATCCATCTCTGTGATCAGGTATGTACACTTGGATGGATAGGAGTAGGACTCTATTTCAGCTGTTTCAGAGCCACTTCTGCCAAGGAAAGCTTTTCCCAGGGTAATGCTAATACTTGTGATGGCAGTGATGATTCCTGTATTGTTGCTCTCCTGATGTTCAGACATGAGGGTGCACAGTCACTACCTCATCTGAGCCATCTCAGGCTGTTGATTTCTGCACAAGGCTTTCTGAAAGTGGCAGTCCTACTTTTGACAGGAATTTTGATATCATTGTACTTCTAAGTATTTGAGGTAATAGCATTGTATAGCCTCTTTTTAATCTGCCACTGTGGAAGCTAGGTGATAAATCCTAGGTTAAAAATGGACCACTGAAGCCCCAAAAGAATTAGGAGTTCTACCCTGCTCTCATCTGGGCTGTGTATAAACAAACACCCTCTGACTTCAATTGTGCCAGTTGGATCCCTTTGTGACTTTACCAGGGAGTGGCAGGGTTAGGAGTTCCTGTTCTTGGTCTAGACCAGGCTGCTTTTTGTGCCTTCTGATTGTGTATATTTGTATGGAACGAGAAAAGACCATGCATCCCATTTCAAGAGAATGGTGGCAAAGATTTATATAAAAGCTGAATATTCCAGGGTTTTGTCCTAAAGAAAATGTCCTTGCTAAGTATTTTTGTTCTGCTTCACTGTCTTTGGCATCCTGTCAGCTCCTTTATCAGGAATTTTGCTGAGAAAATAAGTTCCATAAGGGAATAAGCGGAACAGATGCAATATACTTTGTGAATGTAGCTCTGCTCTGGGAATATGCCTTATATAAAGCTTCTTGTAACTGGCTCTTGGCTGTTTGCATTTTGCAGTTTGTTAGTCTCCTACACTCAGCACTTCCTTGTGTCAGTGTATTTACCTCTTACTATTTTTTGATTGGCTGATATCTGTTCCAGGTGATTGAAATCTCTGAGTATCGGACACAGCTCTATGACTACCTGAAGAACAGAATGATGGCCATCGCTCCCAATCTCACTATCATGGTGGGAGAACTGGTGGGAGCAAGGCTCATTGCTCATGCAGGTGGGTTACAGTTTTCAATGTCAATAAATCTTAGTTGACCTCATCAGAGGTTTTCTCAGAAGCTGGTCAGCTAAAAGCATTAAAAGTAAAGCCTGGTGAACGTATCATGGTAAGTGGGGCGAAGGCAGCACTTCAGGAATCTCGAGAATACCAGCATGAGCTTGGTAGTAGTCTGTGATGATAAAGTTCTTAGTTGGCCTGAATTCTTTTTGGAATATGAGGGCAACTTAAGTCACTACCTCTTCTGAGACACTTACTGAGCCTCCTGCTGATAGTTCAGTCACTTCCACAGTAAAAAACAGAAGCAGTGTGCTTGAGTGGGTTCCTTCGAGAGACCTGCGCTTTCGGAGCCCAGAGCATGCTTGCTGAAAAGAAAACTGGTTGAAGGACAGGTCTTTGTGTGGAAATCTGAGGCAAACCTTACTGACTGTCAAAGAGCAGTCCAGGGACAAAGACAAACCTGAGTTGAGGGCATAGGATTAAATGTGGGATGAAAGAGGTGGGTCTGAGGGTCAAGTCCAATAGGGATGGGGAAAAGTGGTGCAGAGGAGGGGCAGCCAACCAGGGGAACCAATAGGATAACAGGGGTGGGGTAATGCAGCAAAACATAGCCAATGGGGATCAAGGAAAAGAAGAACATTCCAGAAAGGGTACATACAAGGTGAATGGGGTGGGGCATCTCTAAAACCAGTAGAATTCAAGACATTAGCATGTGCCTGCAAAAACCTATGGGAGGGAGACGCTTCTCACCCTAACCTAAGAGGGGTGTTTCTCCTTGCCTGCTCTTGCTCCTCAGAGGCTGTAGTGTTGCCAACACCTGTGACTGACATTTGAACCTCCTCAAAAAAGTGAAACTGGGTATTTGTAATCAAACTGGTTCAAGGAAGCAGCATTATTTCAGTTGTCTGTGCTGCAGTTCTGTGATGAAGTGTTCTTGCTATCTGTCTGTCAGGAGTAGGCCAAATGGGAAACGTCCCTCATGAAAATAAGATGGCTCTGAGCTTCTTATACTGTCCAAAAGCAGGAATCTAGCCTAGCTGCTGCTCTGACAAATCACTCGTGCTGTCTCACCTCTTTCTAGGTTCCCTCCTGAATCTGGCGAAACATCCAGCTTCAACAGTTCAGTTACTGGGTGCTGAGAAGGCACTCTTCAGAGCACTGAAGACTAAAAGGGACACACCTAAGTTTGGCCTTATCTATCATGCCTCCCTGGTGGGACAAAGCAATACCAAAAATAAAGGAAAGGTGAATTGCATAGTTGTTTTCTAGCTTGGCTTTGTCTAGGCTGTGGTTATAGAGCTTCAAGATGGCTTGAACTTGTGAGTTCAACACAGTGAACTCAGAATGAATGCTCTTTTCATGGCTTGCTTTACTGTACTGCTTTGTGATGACATGGAAAATACCACTGTCATACAAATCTTTGAATATCATTCACTCCTGTTCAAAAAAAGGGAATAGTATTGTCCATTTGACCTATCTGAGCAATAACAAGTATATTCCTGCTGAGTTAGGATGTAACACTGGCTTTCTCAAAGGGTGTGGTACTACTTTTTTCTATGTGATAGTAAACTAAGGTGTTAAATGCTTTAGACTTGAAATTACACCTCAGACTAACTTGATCTAAAGGTTGGGGTAGAGTAGGAAATGTACAACTGACTTGCTGTCTCAGAGGTTTCTCTCTATTTATGAAGGAAATAAGGTGTTACATTAACAGTATTTCAGTGTTGAAAGAATAAGACGCTAATTATATTTTGGACTAAACACTGCTAGTAAATGGTTACTTTGTTCTTTTATATGTGGGTATGGTTTCCAGATCAGAGTGAATCACTGCCTTATGTTAAGTCTTAGCATTTAATATTATTTTTGGCTTTTCCAGATTTCTCGAATGCTGGCAGCAAAGACTGCCTTGACTATTCGTTATGATGCCCTTGGTGAGAACACCAGTGCTGAAATGGGAGCTGAGAACAGACTAAAAGTAGAGACAAGACTGAGGCTTTTGGAAGAGAGAGGGGTAAGTCTTGCAGAGAACTGCATGAAGTTGTCATTCTTGTTCAGGGTATGATTTTCAGACACTGCTTTTTGACTCCTCTCACTCAGTAGCACATCACTCTTACCCTGCAGTTTCTCCCAGCTTTGGCTGGAGTGGCCAGTTGTGTAAGTTGGCTGCAGGCATTTGTGTGTCAGCTCTTCTTGTTTACAAGGTTATCTTTATTTGCATTATATTGAAAAATCTTGGTAGTGACCAAGATCAATAAGATCATACTTTTCCATTCCCTACATCTTTATGAATTGCAAGGATAGCTTCTTTCTCTTTACCTTAGAAGGAGTATTTATGCCAATATTTTTTCCCACCCTAGAATCTGGTGGTGCGTAGTCTTAGGGAGCTTTCTCTGTGGCTAAAGCAAGATCATATTTTGCAAATTGCTGCATTGCCCTCCTACCACCTGATGCATATCCTGGCTCTCCACAACCTGCTGTTGCATGTTGCCATCAGCACAGCGTGCTGGGAGAACATAGGGACCCTTTCCTCTTTTAGGTGGCATGCCTGCTGCATGTGATCTTGTGAATGACAACTAGGTTCAGCCTTCCAAGGTAGATCTGATGGCAGTGCTCCAGTACTGGCACCACTAGAACAAAAAAGAAAAATCTGGAGAAACCTGCCCACTCTCTTCCTGGGAAATGAAATTCCCATCAGAACAAAGACAGGGAGACAGGTTAACACCAAAAGACAAACCAGTCACCTGACAAGTACACATTTTAATTTAGTTTGGGGCCTGTGTTGTGGATTTAAAGTTGGCTTTATGCCAGCTATAGGGTGATACCTGCCCTGACATGTAATTATTCTTGCCAGAGGAAAAAAGTACACAAATCTGAGCTGCTTTTGTGAATTTGGATGTTATGTCATGTGACTGTCATATATTTGGTACAGTAGTAGATGCCCCTTACTTGAGTCAGGCTCTTGAAGAGCAGCATTAGGAAGGCCATTCTCACATCAGCCTTCCTCATCTCTGTTACATTCCTTGTCACTGCTCTACACTCAGGTGTAACACTGGTGCAGGTACATGAGAGCTTGACCCATGATATAGATCTGTCTTTCAATTTTTTAATTCAAGAGCTGAATAACTTGTGTTGTGAATTCTTTTTCCTATGAGTAATTTGTTTTTCCTATCTAAATTTTTCTTGTAGATAAGAAGAATAAGTGGCACTGGAAAAGCCTTGGCCAAGACAGACAAGTATCAAAACAAGAGGTGAATAGTTTTTCCTTTCAGCTTGGCTAAGTAAAAATAACTCTCCATGTTTTTATTTCTGAAAAGCTTTTTGGTCGTGGACTGTGTTGACCTAAGTTCCAGAAAACATTTCCTATGCTTTTTAAACATTGATAATAAGTTCTGTTGCTAATAAGAATTTCCTTTTCTCCAGATTTTCTAATAGTAAATTATTGGCATCATCAGATAGCAAGTACTTTAGGTGCTACCAGCAACACCCCAAAAAGCAGGTTGTTAATATATAGCAGCTTTATTTATTACAATTCCAAATTAAATAAATTGGATAAAATCAGAGCTTGAATTAATTGCTTTTACATGGAAGCTGTCTTAGAGACCTACTTAGCCATCTTATTCTTTAAAAAAGGAAAAAAAGAGGCACCCCTTGTTCTGAGCAAAGCTTTAATTCCTTGTTTAAATCTTCTATGTAATAAGTAACACATCTTAAGCAATAGATAAGGTCTTTAGGTACTGTGGATACTGTTAAAGCAGTTTCTGGTGCCCAAAGTGACACTGTAAATTGCATCTGGGGCAGCTGAACATCTGAGGATTTAAACAAGGTATTATTAGTCTGTGCTGTGACATCTGGGTTTATTGCTTAATTTGGTTGCAGGCTTCTTGCTTAGCTTGGCCTGCTTATTTTGCTGAGCCTTTGCTGTAGAGAGGGTGAGAGCTCAGCAAAACCAGGGCTCAGTGCTCATCCTGTGAGGAAAAATTAGCACTGTTGCACCCATCTGCAGCCCCCAAACATCTTTCTGGAGTCTAGCTGTAACTTCTATTTCCATATGCCAGGCTTTTCCAAGTGTAATGATGGCTGTGATTTCTGGAGCAGCTTTTGCAGACAGTGTCAGTCAGTAAATGAAGCATCAGGGCATGTCAGGAGGCAGGAGCTGAGGGAGGAGGTTGTTAAAGAGACAGCATGGATGTTGGGGTTTGACCTCTTGAAATGAGGAATCATGAACTCCTGCCAGGACATGTTTCTGCTGTTAGACATGCTTTGCAAACATGTCTAGGCTTAGGGAGAATCTGAAGATAGTTCCTGGCTGTCTGGCATAGTCTGGCTGCCTAAAAGGAAAATAACTCAGTACTTGTCAAATTGTCCTTGTAGTACAAAAACAGCAGTACTGCATGGAAACTTTAGAAGGGCTAAAATAGTGTTCTAAGGAGATGGGCAATTATCTTGGTCTTGTATGGAACTATGGATTTTGTATGAAATAGCTAAATCAAAGTAATGTATTAGAAGTTAAATGGAAGTTAGTTTTTAGAGATGAGGTGCAAGTGAAATGTTTCTATATGCTTTCCTACAAAGATGCAAGAGATGCTATATTTGTCTTATTTATGGTTTTGTGGTTTTGGTGTTTTGTTTTGGATTTAATTATCTGTATTATGACAGTGACAAGGAAGCCAGTGAGGTCTCACTGGGGTTTAACTGAAGCAGAGTCCACCTTTTGCAAAAGGCTGCATAATCAATTTCTTTAAATGAATATGCAGTGTTAATACCCATAAGAATAATCTCCCACATTTAGAGGATGAGTTGATGGTACTGTCTGCTGGCACTGCCACATGCTTCCCAGCCAGTCACTCAGCCTCAGTTGCTTTTATAACCTGTGCAAGGTCGCTACTTCAGATTTCTATTTTAGAAAAGTTCAGAGGTTTGTTATGTGGCTGGGGAGGAAATATTTTAGACTTTGTGTCTTCAAACTCCTTTATTCTTCAGTAGGAACTCTGCTTTGAGTAAGAAAAGAATGCTTCATTGCTATTTGATGATTCTGTTGCCCCTTACAAGTTCCAGTTAAAAAGCACTGGATTTCAGAGTGGCTGGTTCTCTAGAGCCTGTAGAGGAGTTTGGGTCTGAACAAATGAGCATGGAATAACTGAGAAGAGGCAGTTTCAGACACAGATTAGATATTTGAATGTCCCATAAATTCAGTGATATAGGTGGTACAGCAATGAGCTGTAACATTCCCTTCCTTGTGAGTTTGCCCTCTCAGTGTAATGGAGAGGCAGTGTAGAAAAAGCAGCAGTAAAGCTACTTCTAATGCTCTGTGTGTGTGTGTTATTACCCTTAGGGTACAATTTCAGGGTAATATACCAAATACAATACAATAATACACCAAATGATGGGGAGCTGTGTGCTTGTGACCATATGGCTGTGCTGGATAGGCTTTCAACATCAGAGCAATCAATGTAATGGGTGATGCAAGTGCTCTGTAGAGCCTTGAACGGGTATAAACCAGGATTAAACTCTTAGTTAACTGATATTTTATTTTCAGATCAGGCAGCTGTACTTTGTGGGGTATCTCTTCCTTAGTCAGGATTACTGATAAAGGCACTGTGTTGGAGGGAGGACCTCACTACCTGTAGATGTTTTGTTAGCT
The DNA here is from genome assembly GCF_903797595.1 of Erithacus rubecula. Lineage (NCBI taxonomy): Eukaryota > Metazoa > Chordata > Aves > Passeriformes > Muscicapidae > Erithacus > Erithacus rubecula. The sequence continues at coordinate 11,561,959 of NC_136659.1, forward strand.
GAGCAAGATTGATTTTCAAATATTCTTGGTAGGTTGTGTTGGAAAGTTTATGTTCAACTGCAGGGTCTTACCTGAAGGTTTGCTATTCTTAATACATAAACTGACTTTTTTCTTCATTACAGTGAAGTAAAAGTTTATGACCCCTCTGGTGACTCTACACTTCCTGTTGTTTCCAAGAAGCGCAAAATTCAGGAGGTGGATGAACAAGAGGCAGAGGTTGCAGTGAAAGCAAAGAAGTTCAAAGCAGAGATGAAAGGTTGGTTGCTGTACCTGTGCTGCTGCCATGTCACTGCATGTCGTGCAGTTGGGCTTAGCATTTACAGCCAGCCACAGTAGCTGGGTATTCTCCTTGGGAATGACAGTGTGTTTAAAAAAGGTAATGGTCCCTTAGAGAACACCAAACTCCAGTCAAGACTACTACAAGCAATTGTAAATGTATCAGAACATTTAAAAACAAAACTCTGCTCATATTCTTGCAGAATTTCTTGCTCAGCAGGTTTGTATTTAGTATATTGAAGACAGAAAAGCTCTCTGTAAAACCAGAACTTGCCCTATTTTCTTTCAAGAATACTATTTTATTCTGTCTGAAAGTGTTTTCTGGCATGTTTCAACATACAAAAAAGGTCAGAATTTGATGTGAAAATGACACTTGCAAATTTCCATCTGAATTTATGTAATGCATGAACAGTTGTTATTCTCTGGGGAGCTAAAATTGAACTATGGACACAGTTGTTCTTTCCTTCTCTGATAAGTTACACTGTGAAGAAATATTTTGAACTGTGACTGCAAAATAATCTAATTTAACATTATAGTTCATTTTAAGAAACATTCTGTTCTCACCAGTATTTAACTTAGGAGGGGGAAAAATGGGGAAAAAGAAGATTAAAGTCACTTCCCTAAGATCCAGAGCTAGATCTAGGCATGAACTATTCACCATGTTTTACCAACTACCTGTGCCTGCAGCAGGTGAGAGCTGTAAGAGCCTTCTCTTTCTGCCTTCTCTGCTCTTCTGTTCTGGGGGATCAGAGCGCAGATATGCTGGTTCAACACCTCTTCATGCTCAGGTGATGGGAGATGTGATCATTCCAGACACTGCTTGGTTTTTGATGTCTGTGTACATGGAGGGAGCAACTTGGAGGAATCTAGACATAGCTGAGAAGTAAAGTTACACTGGTGGGAAGGAGAATCCTTTGTGTGCTGTAAAGCTGAGATCTGTGCCCCAGCTTGTTTCCTTATACTTAACATAATGAGAAAAGGACATGAATACTTTGGAGGCTTGAACTTTGCCCATTTGCTTTTGGAGAATGTGAGTGCTCTCAGAGCTACTGCTTTTGAAATAACTTCCCTTGCTAAAGCCAGAATTGTTCCCTTGGGCTTCCCCTGCATTAGCAAAGCAAGTGTTGACATCTCACCAATAGGAGCTTGTTGCAGGTGAAATCTTACATGGACTTCCAACCTGCTCTTTTGTAGTTTGAGGAGGGTATTTCTGTGCATAGTTACATTGTTCAATGGTTTGAGCTTTTAAACACAAACCTGCTTGTGTTTGCTTCATTTACTTTATTTCCAGATATGGGGATTGGATGGAGCTTAGCAGCTGTCCTTAAGTTGGGGGTAGTGTTCAGAATACTTGTGGACTACTGAAATCTCTGCTATTTGGCTAATTGTTTTTCCAATTTCTCCAAACCTGAAGTACAGGCTTCAGGTGTGTTGCTTTTCATCATTAAAAGATGGGTCATTCTTCAAATGTATGGTTAATAAATAGCTCCTACTTTTTCCTACTTCTTTGTATCAACTAGACCATTTTATTTAACTACCTGGGCATTAATGCTAACTATGCCAGTTGCTTCAGATTATAGAATAAATGTGTCCAGAGAGTTTATTTATCTTATGTCACCTCTATGCAGAATTTATCCCTTCAACTTGTCCTCTTGTACCCTTGAAAATAGCATTGCTTTGTGTTTGCAAATTATATTTGAGCATCTAGCACGGGTACATGGATTTCCCTGACACCTGCTAGACAGACTATAGCCTTGCTGTTTTCCAGCATGATTTCTATGATTGCATAGTGTGCTCGTGGTGACTTGGTGGTCCTAGAAGGTTGAGGAGTTCAGCAAGTTGCATAATACACAGAAGAGTGCAGAGGACGTCCTAGCATTAAGATTTATGTTGCGTGTCCACTTGAATATGCATGTGAGCCTTTAATGTCTGCTGTTCTTGGCTCTGTTGTTTTTTGCTGCAGTGCTCTGTTCAGCTTTTGCCTGGTCAGAGATAACACATCCAGACAGTGTGTTGTGAAAGAAGTCTCTGCCCCCTCCTTCCCCATGCTGTTTGTGCAGCTGCATAAAAAATGGGGGTGGTGGAAAAGTAGTCCCAGGAAAAAAAAAGGCTTTCTTCAGCCAGAAATTTTTATTTTGTTTGTATTTCAAGAGGAAGGTAAAGGACAGGAAGGAGCTGGGAAGCTGTCACTGAAAAGTTTTGGTCAAACCATTGTTTTAAATGTCTGTTGTAAAGGGAGACAATGTTTTGCATTTTGCCAGCCTGAATTGTAAATGTTACTGCAAGATGAGATGTGTGGTGTTTCCTCTCTCCCTGTTTGGGGTGCATGAATGGCAGTGCTTCGAGTGGGAGCTGGCAGGGGCTTGGAGGTTGAGGTGTGTCCTCAAGCCACATTCACCTTTTATTCCTGTCAAGAAACCAGGTGAAAGGATTAGTGCCTGAAACAAGTTGTAATCCACTTCAGGAGCTGTCTGCTAAAGCCTGTTTTCATGTAGATTAAGGGAAATAGGGCAGGTGTTTCTGTGGCTCTGGTCTTTGAAGTTAGATGTGGCCAAACAGAATGCATACCACCAGCAGGGCCAGCCAGTGCCCCCAGGGAAGCCTTCAGCTTGCATTTAGCATCAGAATCTGGTAGCAGTTAGTGACTCAGGAAGGTATCTCCTGAAAAGAGAAATATCTTAAATTAATGGTATTAATGGAGTGAACCCTGCAAGGTACAATAGCATCAGCTTGACAGGGTGTCTTCACTGACAGGCAGTGTGACTTCATTGGAGCATTGTCTGGAATAGGGAGGGTACAGGACACCAGGCTTGTGTGTGAAAGCTTTGACAAAAATGGTGGAAAATGGGTGAGTGGAGCACAGCTGGTGATGTCCAGCACTCACAGGGCCATCAGTCAAACTGCTCTTCAGGGTGCTGCTTTCTGTGCCTCTGTGCCTGAGTCACAGCTATTGCTTTCCTTGTCAGCTGCTGTGTACCACAAAGAAACCCCCACTGGCCTTGATTGCCCTAGAAGTATTGCACCTAGAGGGAGAAGGCCAGCACCCCTGGAGCCTTTATGGAGCTATACAGACATGCAAAGTCTTATGATGGGCTTTGCTAGAAGGCAGCAGCTGAAATCTTCAGGGTAGGCTCTGCTGCTTGCTGTGAGAAGTGGCAATGCCTGTGAGTGTCTGGTGCATCATCTGCACTGTAAATTCTGACAGGTTCCACTGCCTGGTCTGTCAAACTTGATGGCATGTAGGGTAATAATAAGAAATTAGTTTTTCAAGATTACCACCCAACATTTTGCTTGGAAATGCATATTTTACCAATCCAGCCAAGTAAAAACATCTAGCATAGCAAAATACAATGTGTATGCTCCTGTTATACAGTGTGGCTTTATTATAGCTTATGCTTATTTTTCTGCTACTTTTTATTTCCCCGTGTCATACATAGGGAGGTGAGGACACTTATTTTTATACCTGTTTTGAATGCCTTATGCTCTTATGTACTGCAGAATCCACTCAAAGTTATATTTGCCAGGTATTTTATCTAGAATCTTTTGCTCTTTTGCTTCTGATATGTTTTTAATGTCAGAAAACTGCATGTGTTAGTTGGCTGTATTCTTCAGTAGACATGTCTAGAAATTTTTTACCCTGAAGCCAACATTTTTTATCTGAAGCTAATGTTAGAGGCAGAGTTTGAAATGTATTTTTGACTCATAATCCTTCTTCTGGCTTGAGGAACTAAACTTATGGAAAAGTATAATCAAGATGTTAGGATGTTATGTGGTTTGGGTCTTTTTTTTTTTTTTTGTAATTGAACTTGTTCTTTTTTGTAAGTGGTGAGTGAGTGTTCTTGAAAATGAAATTGATTCTTTCCTGGGGGACATATGGTGAGAAAATATCTTGAGTCATACCTCCAGTAGCAGCTATACATGCCACAAACACCACTGGTTTCAGCATCAATTTTTTAGCTGCTGAAGGACAGTGGTTGTACTACATCATGAACTTAGTCATGAGTACTGTGTGAAACTTGGTATTCAGCACTGACTCAGCTGTGCAAATAAATTTGACTTGGGTATGCTCCAGTAACAGCCTGGCTGCTGCATAGGCTGTCAGCTTGGTAATGATTTCTTGGTTTCTTTACCTCAAGATTCCTAAGACTGTGGGATGTATTCTAGGAAGTGAGTGGTAAATCATAGTTCCATTACCACTGTGATTAGATAGGGCAGATGTTGATGAATAGTTCTAAAAAGTAAGTGTAAGGTCATTAGTAGATCTTTCCCTGGGCTGACGTTCCTCTCAGCCTATATAAATAATATTATAAATAATTCCTGTCATCCAGGATAGGAAAGTGTTTCTGCATTAAATGCTTGAAGTTGCATTGAGATCTTTGTGTTTGCCAATCTAAACAGTAAACTAGTCTGCTTCTTAAAAAATTTCCGACATCAAGATGGAGAAATCAGTTGTGAACAAGCTACTGCTGGCTAAATGTATTTCTAAGGGGGAATTTAGAGTCCTTTAGCTGCTAATGTGTGGCTGGTAAAAATATTTCCCAAACTGTGGACAGTCTCTTCTCTGGTGGAGTACTTGAAGGTAATTTGGCAAACAAATGAAAACATGCAGTATTGTTTTAAACCCTGGGTGCAGCATATAGGAATAGTGTGATGTGAATTTGCCAGGAGAGGTGAATAGTGCTGTCTGAACACTGTCACTCATGTCTTAAGTAGTTGTATATTTTGATTATAGCAGGGAATAGTTCTGCAAGTGAGGGCAATGCAGAGGGTAAATAGGAGTCACTGCATCATCTGAAGTCTCACAGCTTTTCCTTTTGCACTCTTAATAACTGACAACCTGCCTTTCATTTTTGTCCTTTCTCTGGTACAGAAGGGACAGCTGTAGAAGATGGTGAACCTGTTAAAAAGAAGAAAAAGAAAAAGGATAAGGAAAAGCAAGCTGAAGAAGAGGAGGTACTGAGTGAGGAACTCCAGACCAGCCCCATAATTGAGGTGAGGCAGAATTGCACAGCTGCCTCATTCTTTTTGGGAATGTGTTCTCTCCAAAGCATAGTGAGGGGTGGGGAGAAAGTTCTTATATGTATAATCCATAGCATGCAAATAGTTTTGCACAAATAACTTTACTTTGTGATATCCATTGATTTAATGTCCAAAATTTGCTTTACAAAGGAAGATTTGGGAAGTTTGTGACTGCAATGCCTCCATTCCCCTCTTGTCCTCTGCCCACCCCCAGCTCTAGTGTTCCCCTCTTAGCATCTTTTCTAGTGGGAAGAGTGTCCTTTGGTGCCAGTCCACAGGCATTTGTCTCCATTTTGGGACTTTCACGGGGCAGAGGTTGTACTTGCTGATTTGATCTCTTCTAAGCAACAGGAGAGCCGATGGGACCAGCCCCAACTTTTTTCTCAGTTGACCTGTCCTTTAGACAGGGTTGAATGTCCTGCCCTCTGTGCATGTGAGCTGCAGGGCCTGAGGCCAGTGCTGAGCTATGGCAGCGTGGCACAGCCTCCCTGCCCTGTGAGCAGCCAGTGCACTCAGCAGCTGAGCGAGGACATGGCTTGGGTGTGCTCTGCTGAGCACGGCAGCTGGGGCGATGCTTGGGCTGCCAGCCCTGTTGCCTAGATACACGTGTTGCTTTGCTCTTCCTTATGCTTTCTTCATGGCAACATTTGTTTGTTTGCAGAATACAGAGAAAAAGAAGAAGAAAAAAAAGAAGATGAAAGATGAGGGTGAAGACTGATGTGGAACAGGGGAAAACACTGGCCCTTGGACAGCTGCTTTGGAGTAGCATTTCTTAATATAATTTGTTTAGCCTCTTGCTGAAAACTAACTTCCCTGTGCTGCAAGAGGGCAAGGAGATGGGCTTGATAGCCCTCTTCTCCCTGGAACAGGATACCCTGGTGTCTCTGATAATTAGGAGGGTTACTGGTTTCTTTTGTTTAAAAGCTTACAATAGATCCTCTTTTTACAACCAGTCTCCACGGATAAGGAATAAAAACATTTTTATGGAGATTTTATGCCTCTGTCTTTTAACTTGTTTGCTGGTTTTTCTAGCCATTCTTAGGAGTATTTGTAAGATGTATTGTTTTAAATGACTGATTAGTTCTAAAGTGTAAACGTTGTGTTGCAGTTTATTCTCAAAACATTTCAAAAAGGTTGTAATATCCTTAAATTTTCCATAAAATGGATACAAATATCTGTGCATGATATCAAAGATGCTTTGAACAGCTGAGGTGTGTTACTGAGTCTGCACTGTAGTTCTCTTGATAAAGCCTTTTTTAAGCATCTTCCAAATGTTTTGGTTTTGCTACACTGCCTAGCAAAATTCAGATGCATGTTATGAACAAATGTGAGGTAGCTTTGAAATTGCTTAATGGTGATTGTAGCAAGTTCCCTCACTTGATTTAAAAACAAAGCTCAGCAAAAAAAAAACCAAATGCAAAACAAACAAAAAAATCCAAGGAAAAAAACCTAAACCCAAGGCAAAATTACTTCTTCAGCTATCTGCTCATGAAGCAGAAAAGACAAGTGTTTTATTAGTAGCAGAAATCAGCCATTTGCTAATTCTGCCATTCTTGTGGGAATACAAATGCACTGAAGTAGTATCATGTGATCAAGATTTTGAAGCTCTTATGGTGGAAAAGGAAACTTCTTTTTTTAACTATGCTTAGCATTCAGTTTATTAATTATCATGAAGGGTTTTTTTTTTCCTTCATTTGTAGTGGTAGAGTATTATGTAGACAAAAAAGAGTTTCTTCAGCCGAGTAACATTTAATAACTGCTGCCAGTGTAGCTGATGATTTCCTCTGGAGTGCAGCTTACTGGGCAGCTCCTTGGTACTGAGCCATGGCTCATGGCCTGTTAGTACAAGTAGATCCCTGATGAGATTGGTAACAAGTTACTAATGCACTGTTCTAGCAATATCAAGAATATGAACTGCCTTTTTTTTTTCCCCTTAGGAAGGTTGCAGTGAGTTTAACTGCTCTAATTGAGATTGCCTGGGTGTACTGAGACCATTCCAGTTCATCTGCTTTTTGCTAGACAAGTAAGATTAATCTAAGCTGAAATGTTTAAATGAGCAGCAAAGGTATTAAAAAGCATTCATAATGAAATAGAAGAGTTGACTATTAGTGCCTTTAGTTTTTTGTTTTATTGTAAATGCATTTTCAAACAGGAGCCCTTACCCAGACATAAAGTTCATTTCCTCTGAACTGTTAATACAGTTTCTTCTTCAAACATATTGGATAAATTATGTATGTGCTGTTCAGAAACTGTCCTCTATGATTTACCCTAATCAGAAAATTGATATGAACATCAGTTGCTAATGGGTCTAATCAGTGGGATTGAAATGGAGAGAAGTTATTTTTGCATGGCCACTTTTTTTTTCCTTTTATTTACACCTTTGATAACAAGGGAATGAAATTTGCCTCTTTCCTTATGTGGCACGTTTTAGTGGTTCATCATTGCAAGCCAATGTCCAATGCAGGCCAGCTTCCATCTTATAAATCAGCCCTTTGGAGCTCAGTCATGAAGCAGCATGTCTTTTCCTCTCCTGCTCCCGTGCTGGGAATGTTGATTTTAATACCAATTAACTAGAGCTTCTACTTTATTCTCTTTCAAAATGTCTGTGACCCAGAAATACTGGGTGGAGAAGAGGAAGCAAATTTGAAGGTTTTTAGTGCTGGATAGACCTTACACTCATCTGCCATCACCTCTTTCAAGCAGGTAAATAAATACTCTGGGTTCTAGTTTGAACTGTTAAACTTCTCATTTTTAAAACAATGAGCTGCATATCCTCAAGGGCTACTGCTGAAACACTGGTAAGTGTATTCAGCTCAAGTGCTAAATATGATCAGTGAAAATAAACAGTGGTGATAGACTGCAGTCACTGTAAGCCAGGTCACTGCATTTCAAATTGCATATCAGTTCAAGCAGATAAGATTTGTTTGCTCATGCATGGTTTTCCACAAATGATGGTTTAGGCATTTGTGTACAGTCTTGCACCTTAAAATAATAATAAAGCCTAGAGTTATAGCTGGGAAATACTACAGCCTCTTTGCACAGAGGAGTGGTGATTCTTACCTAAAAGGTGTGACAGGCCTTTAATTGAGACCCAAATGTTTATCTTCTTACTGTAGATTTGAGGCTTGTACAGCCTCTCCTGTAAGGAGTAATTGTGTGTCAAAGACATGTATGTAGAGCCTGAACTAGAGGTCACTAGTTTTTGTAAGGGAGGTGATTTATCCAAAAATTGATCTTTTACTTTGTCTGCTGATAAAACAAAACCACAATGCCAGAACTAAAGTTAAGAGTAAGGATAGAGGCTTTGAGTATTTTGAATGCAGAAAGAAGAGTTAGCCAGACTGATTATGACATTTAAAGCAAAAGTGAGACCTGTGGAACAGAAGGATCTAAAATTATAATATAATCCTTGGAGCATTTTACCAACAGGGGTTACTCTAGGCCAAAGCTAGCAGTGGAAAGTGGTTGATGAGCTAGAGCTAAGCCTAGAACAAGGTGAATGAGGGTGTTTCAAAGGGGTGGCTGGCAGTTTGAAAATTATGTAACATGACTTCTGAAAATTTTTCTCATGTTGACAGAGAGCTGGAGGGGCAGGCAGCCTTCCTTCACAGCCCATGGTAAGTTTTAATTCTTAGCTGACCGTCCCCTGGACTGAGCAGTTACAGACCCTACCAGGGAACGGGTTCCAAGCTACCTCCACTTCACTGCCAGGGACACAACCACCAGCCCAGCCTTGTGGGAGCTGCCAGGTGCTCATCTAGTGACAGTGCAGCCTTTCTGTGTGTACTGGTGACAACATCTCGTTCCCTCTTAGGAGACCAGTTCTGTGAAGTATGTGGGCCTGGCAGCTTCTAGCCTGAGGTCCTACCTATTTCTCATTATTCACACTGACCCAAAAGGAAAGTCATGCTGGCTGTCAGCTGCAAAGTTCATGGCAAAATTAGTGGTTTGAATTTTAGTGGGTTTTTTTTGGTATGGTTGGATTTTTTAAATATGGGCTAGGTTTTATGAATGGAGTTTTCTGCTTGGGTTTTTTTTTGTTGGTTTTTTTTTTTTTTTTCCTTCTTTGGAACTGAATAGCTGTGTGTTATGCTGTCATCCCTGCTCTGCAGAATGGGCACCAGTTCAGGGCTGCTCACTGTCTCCTTGTGCTGGGGCACCCTCTCACCAGAGACATCATCCAGCTTTTTGAGTTGCTACTTAGCACCTTTAAAGCCCTTGTCAGAAAAAATGAGTGTTTTCTTCAGGTTAAGACTATAGTCTTTTGGAAAACAGGCGTTTGGGGATTTTGCTTGTTTGTTGCTTGGGAATTTGCCTGGTAGCATTCCCTGTGCCTGAGGAGCTGTTCTCATGGGAATATTGGGGGGCACTGCTGCAGCCCTGCCCTGCAGGAGCCCCTCACCCCAGTGCCTGCAGGCTATGGATGTGCACTTCCTTTCAGGCGTCTCCTGCTGCCTGCAGGCATCCTGCTTGCCTCAGCCATCCTGAAATTGTTCCTACCACCCACAGACACATCCTCTGCGTGCCTGCCCTGTGTCCATGCCATGTCTTGTTGGCATCAGAAGCCAAGTAGAGTGCCCTGTTTTTTCCCTGTCACAGGAGATGAGCAGGCACTGTGTACCACTCCAGACACTAGTCCTGCTCTGGAGTGAAGTTCTCCAGAGCTACCCTGGGGTTTTGTGTGTCCCTGCAGTGAGAGGTGCCTGCTGAGACTGGTGTGGAGACAGAGGTCGTGACATGGGTCATGAAGCCTGCCTGCTGTGGAGGGACACAACCACTGGTGTTTTTCAAGTAAAGCCTTCAGCTCACCCATCCCTCTCAAGCTATTTCTTCACATGGAAAATCCCGCAAGTCGGCTTCCTGCCGTCTGTGCTGTATCCTGGTGCCTGTGTGGTCCTTCAGCAAGGCTTCACTTTCACTGGAAAAAATAATAATTTTATTATAAACTATAGACAGCTCAGCAGTGGCTTCCTGTTCTCAGGGAGAAGCACAGCAGCATGTTTTCTTGAAGAGCAGCTTTAAATTTTGAATAGAAATCTTGTTGTCTGAGTTGTCAGGTTCAGCCCCTGTGCCTCTCCAGCCGCAGGGTGTGATGTGCAGCCCTCGGCATCAGCCAGCCTTGCCCCCCACAGAGCTGGTGATGCCCTGAGATGGAGACTGCCTCTTCTGGTTTACATGGAGTGCTGCCAAATGCTCCATCCATGCTTGCACTTCCTTATGCTTAATTAGCCCCTGCTGGAAATACAGGAGCTTCTGCAGTGAGTGCTCATCCTCCAAGGGTGAGCCCTAGCTCAAGCTTTTGTTTTCTTTCCACGTCCTTTGTACACTGTTGTATTTCTTAAGCAAAAGGTTATTCCTCTTATAGCAGTGAGCATCCCTATGTTCAATGATTCCCCAAGTTTTCAGCAGTATTAATCTGCAACAGATTTTCTGATGTTTAATTTCTCATCCCAGTTACCGTCCAATGGAAACAGCAATTTTGTCTTCACAGACCTCAAGCAAGTGGCAGACAGTGATGTTCTTGTGCAAAATTTGTGAGGCACACTGGACAGAAAGGATGGGGCAGGGCTGAAGTGCTAGGATGAAGTGGGAAAGCTGGGCTGAGTGTAAAAGCCAGGGAAGGGCTCCAAATGTAAGGGCACTGAATTAGAAGAACTCTTGTTTGGAACACAGCCCACTGGACTTGCCACCTTTAATCTCTGATCTTCATATTCCACCTCTTAAAAACTGAGATAATGCGTCCCAAATCCCACAAGTGTACAGGGCTCTCATTATCACATTATTTATGAAGCACTATAAGAGCTCTAAATAGGATGTGATGTAGAAGTGTTGGGAAGAAGAGGAAGGAAACCTGTTTGACAGCACAATGGCTGCGAGCGAGGTTGTCTAAGTCCATGATGAAATCTCTCTTGATAAAGCTGCAGCCAGTCTCAGGGCAGCCACACTGAATTCCCTCTTCTTGAAAAGGAGCTAAAGTTCTCTGTGCCAAAACACAAAACATTTCCTTTTGCAGGGTGGCAATAAGCTTGCTTTTGTAGCAATGTAGAAGCACATTTAAAAATTACTTTTTAATAACTGGTGTGGCACTGGTTGGGTGGGGGACAGCACCAAAATGTGAGCTGAGTTTTTACTGCTGCTCTCTGTTGCAGGATCAGCAAGGTCACACAAAATGGAAGCTACCATGGATGGGAGGCGGGCTCCTGTTTAGACAGTTGTGAATGTAACACCAAAACACGGCAGATAGAGATACATGCAATATAATTGCCAGTTGCTCAATCAGTGTATTGCAACATGCTGAAGCAATCATGGGCAGTGCTGTGGCAGGGGAAGCTGCTTCCTTCCCATGGCCAACCTGCCTGTGCCCATCTGGAAACAGCAGGACAAGGTAAACACCATCCCCTTAGTACAATTTTTCATGGCTTTGCTCAGTTCACAAAAAGGAGGTATGGGCAAGGAGGTGCCAGGTTGGGTGAGGAATGCCAAGAGAGAGCTCCTGTGTCCAGACCCAGGTGTACCACATGCAGTGCGTGAGGGGATGTTTGAACTTTTGCACCAGAGTGTCAGGCACTTTCCCTTTGTGCTCCTCACATCAACTGGGGTTTCTCAAGCTGGACTGACATGGGACCAAACCCTCTCATGGTCTCCCCAGGAGGCAGTTTCAGCTGCAGGATTGGTGCTGGCAGCTCTTGTTCCTGTCTGACAGTGTATCTGTGCAAATAGTGATATCCATCCATTAGAACCACAGGGGTTTAGTTCTTCTAGACTGTAGTGGTTAAATGAAACAACCAAAGATGTGGAAATAATTTCCAGCATGTTCTGGATGTGTGAAGCTGTCCCAGGTATCCAGAGTGTAAAAATAGAAATTCAAGTCCTAGGATCTGTGCTGTAGCATCTTTTAAAAATGGCATCAAAAACAAATCAAAAGAAGGCAGCTTTGTCTAGACGCTTGTTTCCTAACACCAAATGCCAGGAGTTATTGCGCCTGTACCTTTCTGGAGACTTTCTGGCTGGGGAATGTTCTCTTTCCAGAGGAAATCCTTTTAACTTTCAACAGTTCAAGACTCTAATTGGGTGAAATAATAGCTTGGCATTCCCCCAAGCAATATGATTTTTATCTTTTTTGTTGTCTGCAAAAGCCTGACTTGTCCAATGCTATGAGTCATGGAGGGAATGTGGATGTCAGACTGCCCTTGTATGCAGGGATGGGCTTCTGGTGAGACTGGTATGGGGTCCTTGGTCAGTGACCAATGGGGATCTGAAACATCCTCTACAGAACTGCCCCCCTCTGGCCTCACCAGCACTGAGGATGTGGTGGTGATGATGTCCATGTTTCTAGGTATCTTCATTCTTACTGAGTTATTCAAAGGGGTTTTTTTGTTGGCTACTGCTCTGGTTTCTCCAGGTGACTCACAATAATTATGGATTCATGCTTTGTCTTTGCCAAACACTAACTATTCATTAGCTTCAGCTAGCATGTTTAGATATTTTCAGCTGAGACTTAGATTTTGATCGTTTATTTAGCCCAGAAATAAGCCTGATAGAATAAACACTGGAGCTTTGAACCTCTCAGGCTTTTGTTTCTGTATGGTGGATTAAACAAACGGAGGGAGGTACTTAGCACAAGTCTCTTTTCCTTGTTCTGTAAAAAGGAAAGACCTTGAGCCTCAGGGCACAAAGCAGGAAGTGTGGAAGTACCCTGCCATTCCCAGGTCCCTGGGGCTGTGCAACTGCCCATGGTGCTCTGGCACAGCTCTGGACCCTCAGGCCCAGTCCTGTTGCTCCTGTGCTCAAGGTCCAGTGTGTGCCAGGAGCCATGGCCCAGCCACTTGTGAGGACAATGTTTAACTTGGAGATGCATCAGGACAAAAGTGCAGCAGGAAGCTGTGTGGATTATCTTGTCTCAGGTCTTGTCTGTCTCACTGAGTTTATCACCAGTCAGTTGAGTTCCAACAGGACTGAGCTGGTCCCAACCCCACAGCTGGTCTGTGTGCTCTCAGCAGGGCTCCTGTGGGGCTGCAGGTGTCCTCACTGTCCAGCTGGAGACTCCATCCTCCTGTTGCTGTGGATTGGAGCAATGGAGGAAAGTGGAGATGTACAAACCAGGAAACTATGCCAAATAAAATACCTGTGGGACAGGTGGATGCAAAAGGATGGACTGCACAGGATTTGTTTGAGCTAAACTGGAACTAGGATTTCCCCTTGAATCCTTGTCTTCCTTGAAGAAAGATGCACAATAGTAGAACCTTCATCTCTAAGGAAGTGGTGATTCTCCATGGACCCTCTGTGAAGGTCCTTGTTCTCTTTGTACATCCACAGGACAGACTGAATACAGGGCCTTACCCATGGATGCAATAGGAGACTATATTTGGCAAAAAAAACCCAAGCAACCCAAACAAGCAAACATGACATGAGTGCCTGAGTGCTGTGCTTGGTTTGTGAGCAGCAGGGGCTGCTGGGCTGGCTCTGCTGTTCTTGCTGTCCTTCACCTGTCACTTCTCTTGTGGGAGCAGCATTTGATCATCCTCCTCCAAATTGTGCCAACAAATGATTCTCCTGCTGCCACTGAAATACTTGTTAGGTCAGTAGCCCCCCAGCTAGTTTCCTAGGTAGGTTTTATCACTGTGAGCAAAGCAGCCCCTGCTGCAGGTGGCCTCCCAGCAGTGTCCAGCTGCTTTTTCAGGACAGTTTGCAGTGGGGTGTAGGTGGATGTCCCACCTCCTGCCAAGGTCCCTGGCACCCTGCCCCAACACTGGCTGTCCTGGGAGGTGCAGAACACAAAAGTGAGTGGGGCAAGGGGGGTTCTAAATGCAGGACATGACTTGTGCTGTGCAAGTTTGTCTCACTGTGCCCTTCACTGACTAGGAGCTCTTTGTCTCCTGCCAGTGCTGCTTCCCTTAGGGCATTTTTTTCCTTCTCCTTTTGCCATCCTTACAGCTTGTTTTCCTTCCTGCATCTGCAAGGCTGCCTCCAACAAAGCCCTGGCAGACAATCTTATCTTGAAGCACAAGCAGTGCTGCTCCTTTCACTAGGGTATGTGCCTGCTCAAGCACTTGGCTGGAGCCAGGCCCGGGTGGGAGCAGGGCCCCACAGGCAGCTCTGGCCCTGGCAGGGCAGGGCAGCACAGGGCAGCTGCAGGAGCTGGGCTGTAAACAGGCACAGAGAGGTTTGCCCTGTGCGTGCCGCTTCTCAAGTGGAATGCTGTTAATTAAATGGGTAGGAGAAATTACTGAGTCTATTTTTTCCCCCTTGGCTTATTCACTTGATTTGAAAGGCCTTTTATTTTTTTATTTCTTTTTTTGCCTCCCCTGAGTTTGTGGGTTTAAATATTTTGGCGATCAAAATAAATCTGCTCTGGAGCATCTGTGGGAAAGGGCCTCACATTTATTTTGGGAGAGAAGGCAGGTTGAGAACTGTCACTGCTTATGTCTTGAAGCAGATATTCCTGATAACTAGTGCACCTAAAACTATGAAAGAAAGTGCAGATACAAATTAATTAAAGAAAAGGAGCTGTTCCTTTTGCCTGACCACACCTTGCAAACCAGGAAATACTTCCTCTTATGTACAAACAGGAAGACTGTGCTGTCCTGGCCACAGTGTTCTGCAAGTCTCAGGTAATTTGCATTGTTTATATTGTTGGGGCAGGATGGTGAAGTCAGTGGAGCTTCAAGTGAAAGTCTTCATTCTCCAAATGTTTGTAGAAGCTTATTATCTTTTGAAAAATTAGTAGCAAATTGAGTTGCTGAGTGCAGCATTTTATCTGGATCCAACTCTTATTGTGGCCAATGGTGACCTTTCTGTTTGCTTTGAAAGGCACTGGCAAACAGCCTCAGTCTTACAGGCAACTGGGCAAGATACTTGTTCTGGAGTGAGGGTCAGAGCTTTGTTCAGGAACCAGGCATCTGTTTTATCAGACTGTTCACCTTTTGTTTCCAAAGTCCATCTGATGTGCATCATTTTGCCAATGGAAAGGGCTGAGAAGATTACTTTTATCAAATGCTGTGCCTAAAGCAAAAAGCAGGACTTATAAATATTCCTTTATACTAAATATCTTCTGATATGCTAGGCTGGGATTTATTTTTCCTTTGTTGCTGTCTCCAGCCCCTTCTGACTGGCATTTCCTGTAGACTCCTGATGATTTCCAGCAACAGGCAGTGGGACAGGCACATCTCCTGCTGATGCTGGTGAAGGTTTTGCACAAGGCTTGATTGGCTGCCAGTGCTGGTGGATGATCCTCCAACGCCCCGTGGTGCTCTGGTGAGTCACACCTGCAGGTACTGCGGGCACTGCAGCCTGTGACAATGGAACAGCACAGTCCCAATGTACCTATGCAATCTGAGGGTACAATCTAAAAGTAACTCCAGGCGTTAAGAAACGAGATTTGTTATGTCCCACACCGTATCATCAACTAGCAAAAAACAAGACTGTATTTTTTCAGGTAGCAGCCTCAGGGGTTTGGCTGACTCCTGGTATACATATTTGTAGGACCAGTTTATTTTCCTTTGTTTTAGCAGGATGCATAGAAATTTAGGCTGATAATATAGCTGAAATGCTGATTTATTCACATGCGTCTCCAAGCTGTCAGAAATATCAGCTAGCATGAGACTTGAATAAATCACTGGAGCTCACAACTCTGACAATTGAACAACTGCTGTTTGCTCAGGTCAAAGCTGCAAGAAAGACCTTTGAGTGCATTTTTAACCTAAAAAAAAAATCTGGATGTAGAATAACAGAATCTGTGCTTTCTCTGATTTATCAATCAAATTTGCTCAACACGGAACTTAAACATCTGGGTTTCCTTTGGCTGTCAGCTGTTGATTGCCACCCCCTAATGATGCCTTGACCTTCAGAAATTTCTGCAATGAACTGTTTTGCCTATCCATAGTCAAGCTTTATTCCTGCAAAAGATGCAGGTCTTTCTTCTATTTTTAATTCACATCTCTTGTTTCTGGTCCCTGTGCTGTCAGCTCAATGGCAGAAACCACAGGAAATGCTGCCCTGTGAGGGCAAGTCCCTTGAAACAGCAAGTCCTGCCCTCATCTTCCCCTTAATTAATGAATTCAGATGGAGAGAGACAGGGGCCCACATGACCCTCATGGGAGCCTGTACCAGCCACCCCTGCTCTCTGCTGGGGAAGGCTTTGGGCCAACTTCATACAACATTTTGGCTGGACTGGTCCTGCTAAGCAAAAAAAATGTATGTTCTTACTCTGAAAAGTAGTGCTGTGGTGTTGGATGTGACACAGCTCTGCCATTGCATCATGCAGACACATCATCTCTGCCGTTCAGCTGGGCTCCGTGAATCATCACAAGATGATGCTGACAGGAAAGAGAAGCCAGCTTGGTGATGTCTTCTTCTGGCAGCTACTTCTCCAAGATGGACCACAAAGCCTGTGCGCTCTCTCAGGTGCCATTTATTCAAGGAAGACAGATTTGCTTGTCTTTCAAAGACCAGAGTTTAAATAAGTGGTTTTATGCTTTATGCAAAGGTGGATTTTTCCCATGAACATGCTTATGAAAGCAAACAAAGAATCCAGCATTCTTCCTGGGAGCAACCCCCTCACCCTAAGCCACTAAGTCCTGATGTGAGGGAAGCCCTGCTGTGCACACATGTCCCTATGAAAGCACCCAAGGACAAGGGTGGCAGAGACTCAAGGCTGTTCCTGTGTGGATGGGACATGCTTCCCATGCACCTGTGGGCTGGAGGAGACTGTCTGGCTCTGCACCTACCCACTGCACAGACTGCCCATCTTTGGTCTTTTTCCATTTACATGGGGATTAGTCATGCCAGGGCTTCGATGTTGCAACTTTGATGGTGTAATGCTGCCATGTCTTTGGTAACTCAGAGTCTTCTTGAACAAGATGGCGAAGTTTAATGTCTGATGCGAAATGCAAATATATCTATAAAGGTGAGGATTAAATTCCTTTTGGTGTCATAAAAAATGAGAACAGAAATGGCACAGAGGGGATTTTCTTTTTTGATCTGTCATTGCAGACCACTTTCAACTGAATTTCTTGATAAACATTTAATATTCATTACACAATTCCATTTTGACATGAAATCTTCAGGGCCTCAAAGTTCAAATAGAGCAAAACCCACATTTCTAAAAGAAAGCTAAACTGTTTGTAGTCCATGCAGTTATTTTAGTCTTTCCAGATTTCTGTAACCTCTTCATACCAGTTGAGGTGCTGCTGGACCCTGGTTTGCTTGGCTGGTGATCCAGCAGAACTGGGATGTGACATTGGCAGGTGACCCACTGAAGTCCCAGGGGATGAGATGCTGGAGGGAGCCTGTGGAGTCTGTGTTCCTTGCAATTTGTGACAAAGATCACAGGCAATAAGCTGCCATTACTGGGGACAGCCCTACTCCCCATCATAGTCACCCTATGAGAAAAGCACGTAAGGGGAGAGGAGCAGGTGTCTGGCTCTAAGCAAACTGCAAGGGCTTGTGCAAACCTCAGGCCCATCCCCTTCAAAGGTGTAATTCCCCTTCTGAGGTGGCTCAGTTTGGCCTCTTTAGATTCATGCATCAAAAGCACAACTAAGACCAAATACCACTTTTACTCAGGTTGCACAGGCTACAAAAAATACAGAATGCTTGCCCTGGTTTGTTTTGTGTGGATCACATCCTGCTTTCAGTGAGTTTCTGTTAAACATATCAAACACAGTTTGGGGGATTTCCCTTCAGCCTTCACAGCATCCTTCATTTCTTGCCCTCTGGGTCATCCTTCTGCTCTTGCACTATGGGAATGTAAGAGTTTTGACCAAGTGTTTGTGAAACTCCCTGCACCATAACAAAGCTTCTTGAGTTTTGACAGAGCCTGGGCTGATGATCTGACAGGGAGAACCTGAGGGGTCTGCGTGAGCACCAAGGCTGCTGAAGGTGCTGCTGGGAGGAAGGTGAGAGTCCTGCCAGGCTGAGAGATGCTTTTGAAGGCTGCAGCTTCATCTGATATGATTTCATAAAGCTAACATTTAAGGGTCAGATAATGAGATATGCTGCCTTCAGACATTGCATACACAAACCCAGCCCACTGCTGAGACAAAAGTGGCTTTAAGCCCCGTCTATCCATCTATCTGATCCATCTGTTTGCCTTTTGCCAGCTGGCATGAAAGGTTCTTTTATCTAAAACTATTTCCAGCTATTTCTTCTCTCAGAGTCTCCAAAGTGTTTCCATGATTTGAAAGAACTATTTCCAGGATTTTTGGCTGCACAGCATTCAAGCTTTGGATTTTACGACAGGTATTTGAGCACATTCCCTTGCTTTTGTAAGGACTTTTACAGCAGGTCAGTCATCATGGGAAGGGTGTGTCTCCTGCTCCAAGTATCCACTTTCTCATGTTATTTTTGATACCTCCTTAGCAAATACAGATTGGCAGCATATTACTCCTGGCAAGCCAAGTCCAAAGAATGAGCAGGGAAGTTTTGTGTGTGTGATGAGTCTCCAGCTAGAATGGGGAGAGGTTCTGGAGGTGAGAAGTGTCTCATTGCGGCTAAATCATTTTGGGACTTACTGGGCTCTAGGATTTGCAAGATGCCACACTTGAAGCTACACAGAGACCTCCAGGTGTGAATCCCAGAGCTGCTGCTGAGCTCAGTATTGCCCAGGGAATGGGATAGAGAGAATCCTTTTGCTGTTCTTGTGAGCCTGCCACTGAGACACAGGTAGTTTTTTTACCCAGATCAGCTATTTTGAAAAGACATTTTTATTCCTGTGCAGCACATGGTGGGCAGCAATGATTGCTACGTTTCCTTATGGCAGTACCCAGGCTACTGTATGTTCAGTTTTTCAGGAGTAGCTATGATAGGTCCAAGTGGGAGGAATTGTGATGTGGATTGTACCTCACTTGTTTCAGGGATCTTGAATAACATGTTCTTGTCTGCATACCAAACAGCCACAGTTCCCACTTCCCTGGGTAGCAGCCACATAAGGGAGCAAAGCCTGAAAACTGGCCTGTCCCTCACGGTGATGCTGGATGGTGGCATAAAGCAGAGAACTTCAGCTACCTGCTGGAGAAGTGTCAAAGCTATTGCCTGATATATATTTCAGCATAAATAGAAAATCGTTGTTTTGTTGTGCTTTTTAATTTTTTTTTTGTAAGATGTAGCAATTTGTGGCCAAATCACAGGGTCTCAAGGGAACATTCTTGGCTGAAAAAATTACTTCCGAATTTGGCCTAACATAACTTTAAGATAAAAACTTTTATGTAATCACTAATTCACAGTCACAGTTTCTTTGGCTTCTCTCATTATCATTCCTAAGTTATTCTTTTCATGCTGGGAGTTGGATTTTCCTGGCACTGCATCTGTTTTTCAGCAATGTATACACCACAATTGCTGACAACTAGGAGTTGGATCCCATGTTCCTCGACCCTGGCTGTAGCTTGTTTTTTCTGGCACCACTTTAAAGTCTCCCCTCTGCACTTGTCTCCTGATGGCCAGTGGCGGTCCTTCAGCTGTGTGAGAAGTGCCTGATGTTATCCTGTTGTTCTCGCACTCCTCCAGACCCGTTTCTCGGCCGGGCCATGAGCGCAGCCCTCGCCTGTTCCTAGATAGAGCCTTATCAGGGCCAGCCGTGGCAATGCTCCATCCCCTTCCAGCCCTCCCCTGTGCTTGCTGGAAGGCCCGTTAGCTCCGTGTGTTTAGCGCAGCAGGAATGCTGCTCTGCTGCTTCTCTGGTTTTTGAGTCCTCTGCTTTTCTATAGAAATGTCCCCCTGCCTCTATTCAATCTATTCTCTGGAGGAGATTACTTCTGCATCCTTCAGCTGCTGAGAGCCAGAAGGAGAGCTGTGTACTGGTGTCTCTATTTGCCTCTCATCTCCACTGGGCTATTTTTGTTCAAGCCTGGTGCTGGTTGCGCCATATCCAGCTTACTCATAAGATGCCGCTGTTCCTCTTAGCAGTATTTTGAATGAGTCCAGCTGTTCTATGCTTGAATTCCTCCTCCTTGGCTTACCAGGAGTATGACTTTTTAAGGGTTGTCTGCTGTTTGGTAACAAGCAGGTGCCCTTGCTCAGCTGGGAGGCTGGGTATTTCTCTGGGCTTACTCTAGTTTGATATGGGCACGGTGTACTTGACAGATTAACAGTTTGTTCATTCCTCCTCCACTGCTTGTCTGGGTTTGTTTATTTCTGTTATTCCTGTTATATTCAGTTTCATTTGTTATTTTTGGCTTTGTTTTCCAGGCCTCTCTCCTTTACTTACTTTTGTTCAGGTTAAAGGAATCCTTTTTTGGGCTTTCTTAGTATTTTGAGGGAAAACTGATGAGTGTTTCGAGCCTTTTAATTGTGCCTCACCAGACAGGGCAGGCAGGAGCTTGCACATACATGTTCCTTCCCTGTCCTCACTCAGATGTCAGCTGGCTTTGATCTTCCTATACCTCCCAGCATGTGCTGAAGCTTTACTAGGCACTCAGGGTTTCCATTACCTCCATACCACAGCTGACATGATGTAGCAGTTTTCAGCCATCCCTCTTTTTGCTGTCATCCACTGGCCGCCGCCAGGAAAGCATTACCCCAGGCTGGGAAATTAGCAGGAATGAGTCCCTCCTGGAGCCCAGCTCCCACCAGCAGCAGCACTGGTGCTTAGGCACGTAGGCCTCCCTCAGTCAGGAGGGGAGCAGTGTCCCAGTCTGGCTGCGTTTCATGGAAAGCCATTTTTCAGCTGATTTCCTTTCCTGCCTGCCAGTGCCCCACTGGTTTCCATGGTATTCATGGTTGTGTAGGGGTGGCAATTTCAGTATCCTGGCAGCCTTCCAGGCTGCCTCTCCATAAAACCCTGTATGGTTTCAAATGGGTATGTATATATATATAAGGGTTTTTTTCTTATTTTTCCTTCATCCCACAGAGCTGCTGTGTGCTTTTAAGCAGTTAATCTATTCCATCCTTCGCTTATCTCACAGGCACAGTGTGAGGTTGTGCCTGTTCTTGCTGGCAAGTTGCTTTGAGGTTCCTCTGATGAAAGGTTTGCTGTAAAGGCAAAAAGTGATCAGAGCCACGTTATCGCTCTCACTTCCAGGGCTTCATACAGAACATCCTACTGAAAGAATAACAGGGTCCCAATGACCACGAGCTGATTCTTGGAGCTGAACTTAATGGGCTGGCATCCCCACCTATTCCTATCACATAAGGGCTCCTTCCATATCTTCATCCACTTCTGAGAGCTGCTGTGGTCACTGTCGGTGGATGTGAACTCCCAGCTCAGACACACATCTGCAATAGCAGTGCAGAAAAACATCAGAAAATCTTTCTTGTTACAGAGGAGATTCTGTCAATCCTATTTTGTTTAAAAATTTTTTTTGTTTAAAAAACAAGCCAGGGCTTTGCTCTAAGCAATATTTTGAGTGAGCTGAACACACATCTGGTCTCAGCTTCACACAGGCTTTCATAATGGTCTCCAGCCATAATAGTCTCATTTTTTGGAAGTGAGTCATTGCTGCTCTTCGGGTTGAATGAACTCTGATCAGGCGTGGACCTCAATGTGTCAGGGTGAAAAAACACCTCATGTCTGGGCTGTGGGAGGCTGGAGGGGCTGGAGAGAGGGGGTGCTGTGTTTGGACACACACAGAATGGCCTCTGTTACACATAACTTGAGAAGAGTGATCAAATGGTGACCTTCTTGGCTAAAGATGGCAGGGCTGTGATTTGTGATTTTGGCGGTTGTGGGCTCTGTTTCATCCCATAGGATACATCTGGCAACACAGGGGAGTACCAGATTGAAGGCCCTCATTGCTGAGATGGGTTTAATGGCCTTGAGTTGAAGGAAGATGGTCCTTGGTCTGCTAAAGGGAAAGGGACTGTAAACTGCAACATGTATTAACTATTTCTATCTGTAGAAACCACAGGAAGAGATAATCCAGTAGTAACAGCTGCCCCTGGAATTATTTGTGCACATGTTTGGCTCCAAAGCTTTTTACCCAGCTGGCTGGAGGTCACAGTGAGTACAGATAAGTATTTGCCAAATGCTAAGGAGAAGACAGGACAAGGTCAGAAGCTCTTCTGGTAGCAAGGCAGAGCATGTTTAGTAAATCCTGCTATCTTCTGAATTGGGGTGAGAGATTTCATCAACAAAGTACACAGGGGAGCTCTGAATGCAAGTGGAAGGCAGGAAGAATATGCTTTACAACTTTTGGTTAAGCCAAGAGAAACTTGAGACTTGCTGTTTCATTCTGAGTCAAGGATTATCTGCCAGCCTGTCCCAGGGACTTACTCCTGCAGATGAGCATTGTGAAACTTCCAAGCCAGTGTCCTTGTCAGCATGGCTCGTATCAGAGATCTGAGTTTAGCACCCTCCTTTTTGTTAAATCAAAATGCGTTTTCATTTAAATCCATATTCAAACATAAACCCTCTCCTGTAACTTTTTCTCTCCTCCTTTCACTCCTCAGATCCTCTCTCTCCTGCCTACAACTTCCTCCCTCTTTCTGTTCAACATTTAGTTCAGAGTCCGTGCTTCTCTTTGCCCTCATTTCACACCCCTTCCACCCTTCTGTTGCTAGGAATGTGAGAGCTTCAGCAATTACAACAGCAGAGCTATAGGGGTGATAGTTTTTCCTTTTACTAAATGCAACTTCTCCAAAATTGAGGGGATGGTTGAAAGTAAATAAACACAAAAGTGAAACTAGAAAAAATACTAGAGAGGGGAAACCCTGCTAAGGCATTGATTTTACTCACTTCAGAGGGGCACGAAGAAAAGGGAGGAGAAAAAGAAATATGCAAAACATCACAACTATTTTGTGGCAAATGTGGGGGGAAAGAAAAGGAGGAAAATGCCTTCAAACTTATGAATTATAAAAGCACCTCATGTAGTGCTGTGGGATGGTCCTCTCCACTTTTGGTGAGCTTTCATCTGTAGAAAACTACAGACTCTCTACAATAGAGATAAAGGACAATTTTTTCTGTAGAAGTCTCTTCCCACTTATCCTTGCATCCTCATTTATGTGTTTGCCTTTTAATCTGAAATTGCAAGCAGAGGCAGAGGTTTCACAGAGTCTGAGTGCTGCCTGTGCCCCCCAAACCATGCACCCAAGGCTTGCACAGCCCATTTTTGTTGTGGCCTGGCTCTTGTTGGTGAATTAAGGCTTTTAAGGTCTCACAATTTCAAATGATTGTAGATAGTGTAGGGAACGACTGTGCCCTCAATGTTTCCTGGAGGCTCCAGCAAGTAGGACTGATGCTGGTGGCTGGAGTTGGTGTCCTGGCCTGTATCACTTCAAGGAGAGGGTTCCTGATGGATGCTTTGGGGAAGCAGTTAGTTGGGTTCATGTTTCCAAGTCCATCTGTGAGAAGCAAGCAGGGTGTGCAGAGGTACTGACTCATTTCTTGATATGAAGGAACACTCTTCTCAGATAAAAATGTCTCAAAATTGTCAGGCAACAGATATCATGTTACAGGCAGAAGGCATAGAAATCTCCTGTTTGGTTTAGTAGAAGGTAATAATTTCACTTTTATCTATCCTCAGGTGATGTTCCCAGAGCTGGCTGCATGCAGGAGAAGAATGCTGGGCAGGCACACTCAGCAGCACCTTTCTCTGGAAACTATGGCTCTCAGAGTGGTCAGCCCTCTGACATTGTCATTGCAGCGGCAACAAAATCTGAGTTAAAAGGGCTCAGCTCTGTAGAGTTGTCATGTTGTAGACACCACTTCTGTCCTTCAGATGAGTGCCAGACACTTGTCAGGATGATGTGGAGTTCAAGGATGACCAGCAATGAGCACAGAGGCTTCCTCTGAAGCTCTACCATGGAAAACTGAGTGCAGCTCTGTCAGGGCTCTATCACAGGGTTTCATTTTTTTCTCAAAATGCATTTTTATTAGCTTCCTGATAGAAGTATTGAGCTGACTGGAGAAATACTTTTGGGTGCAATCCTAACTGTCTGCAAGAAATTAAAGACCAAAAAGGAAAAGGTGGCTTTTGAAAACCAACCTGACTTGCACTGCTAACTATCTTGTGTAGCGATTAAGAAAACACAACCAACAACAGAAAAAAACCCAACCAAACAACCCAGAAGCAGAAGGCAAAAGGAAGGTAAGAGTAGCAGGAGAGAGTGTTGGAGATTCCATGAGCTCTGTTCCCAGCCCCTGTTGTCAGTGTGAGAAGGCTCAGGTAGCTCTCAGGAATGAAACCCTGCAGGTCTGTGGTGATGACATAGCCATCTGCTACGGACCAGAAGATGATTCTGACACAGCTCATTACGGTTCTATTTCTGACTATGTCCATTGTTGGATTTAATGAATAAGTGATGTTTTCAACTGATAAATACCCTGCAGCAAATTTCCCATTTTATGTTGTGATGAATAAGCCAAGAGATTCAGACAAGCTGTAAAAGGCCTTTAACATATGATTTCAGACTTAATTCAAAGTGGGAGGTGCTTCTTAAAGTTAACTTGAAAGTTTCTCTCACCTCCACCCCCAAAGTGGAGATAAGATTTCCACAGACTAAGCAGTGTTATCTCTAAAACAAGGCAGCAACTGCTACCAACACTGTTGGTAGTTTGTTATCACAGGGAAATATAATGTATTATGAAACAAAAATGATGATTAACTGTTTCACTGCTAATCCTTTTCGAGACAAAATACTCCCTTTGTTTATCCCACAGTGTGCATCTTCCTCCTTCTCCCTGCATGCCCAAGGCTGACCTGTCCCACACCCATCTGCTTATGTTTCAGGCTTGATCCTCACACCTTTGATCACGCAATTATGGGCTCCCCATAGGAAACCACTTGCTATGCCAAAATCAGGGAATGTGAGACCAGCATGAAAAAAAGTGAAACATCAAAACAGATCTTCCTGGGGACTGCCACAAAAATGGTGCAATTAAATTTTGCATTAAAGTTATTAAAAGTCTGCCATCAAAAGGTAAACAAGGTTGCCACAAAATTTCTTTTCTGATATAGGATGTTGATGTCAATAACTGTCATGACTTCATTGCACAGTGCAGTTCACCTTGTAGTAGATTACAACACAGCCTGGTAGAGTTAGAAAAACTCAGGTCTGAAAACACTTACTAGTTCATACTCATAAATATTTTTTTCAAAAGCTCAACAGTAGGTGCTCTTTTTTGTGCCTCAGAGACAAAGAAAAATGAAGTCATAACAGCCCTGAGACAGATTTTTATGAGTCTAAAGGCCAAAAGTAATGTCTGGCACAGATTATTTAACTGGACTAAAGGGGGAATTAATTCCCTCTGAGGCAGGGAATTTGATTTACTATTTCCTTATGGCTTTTGGTAGAATTGGGAGCATGAGAGCCTGGTCTGGTATGTGATGCCACAGGAGGTTTTGCCACTCTCACATCTTGGCAGGACAGGTTGGCCATTATGGATAGAGCTTTTCCTGACTGTCAGAAAGAATAGAAAGAAACAGATTTTACCCCACAAAGAACTTCTCTGGGATTTTGGTCATGGCTTGGTGTCCCTCTGTCCCTCATTTTTAGAATCTGTTTTTCCAAGATAATACCAAGCCCTGGAAAAGGAGCAAAACATAACAGTAATTAGACAAGATGAAAGTGCTGCTGGTAGTTTGTAAAAAAGGCTCTGAAGAAGAGGGTGCCTTTCCCTATTCCCAAGGAAACATCCATTACTGAAGAAGGTACTTTTGTGTTAAGATTGCTTCTGAATTCTCCAGAGGTTTCATAGTTTTTTTCCTTATGCATATGTGCCTGCTTCCCTGTAACTGTGGTCTCTCCACAGCCACCTTTCCTACCCTGGCTCCAAGGGGACTTATGGGGGTGTGTTAATGCCACTCTGCAGCACCCAGGATTGGAGACTGATGGGAAAATCTATATAAAACAAGTAACTGAATACTTCCAAAGGTAATGATGTCTGCATGTGATTACTTGTTTGGCTGCACTGGCTGAAGCTGTAGCTGCTAACTCAGCAGACTGTAAGTAGACACTATTGTCTTTTCAGTGAGTTCTGGCTGCAATTCAGGATGTTAATAATATCTAGAGAGCTATAGGAGGCTTGGATCCCATCTATCAGGAGCCACCTCTCTCTCCACATACAGTTACAGGAGCAAGACTGGGGAGATGATCTTGCTGACAGTTCCCTAATTTAGCAGTGAGTGGCAGACATTTGTTGGGGAGATCTGTACCAAGTCCAGTATTTATTAAGCTATCACTTAGGATCCAGAATGGGTGTGTTTATTTGTAGGGAAATCTGTTAAAATCTTGATGGCTGTTCTAACATATGTTTATGTATCAGAGTCAATGCCAGGGGGATGCTTTCTTTTTAAATTAGGAACAAAATATCCCCTAAAAGTTAAATATCTGGATGTGCTGTTATATTCTTTCCCCAACACTTACGGCAGCACTGGGAGAATACCCCAGCCAAGCTGACAGGCAGCCAAATATAATTTATGGCTTGCTTTAAACTGTTTTGTTGACTTCTTGAAAGGCCCTGTCAAAAAGAACAGTCCCCTGAGTCCTAACGATGATAACAGTTATATTGCATCAGCGCTGAAAAACTCTTGGATAACAGTGAACTTACCCTGAGAAATCTTTTTAAAGTGCCTGAACATTGGATTTTCTGAAAAGAAATGAAACTCAAGCTATTGTTTCATTGCCCCTTTCAGTTTTCTTCATTCTTTGTTCATCTTATCCATTGACTCGAACACTCTCTTGGTAGCATGAAAATAGTTTCCCTTATTGCAGTTAATTAAAAACAAAGATGTGTGTTTTTTAAAGGAGATGCTGCTAACAAGGCCATGTTAAATTTCTCTTACGTGCAGTGTTGAATTTGCCAGTGATATCAACATGTTTCTGTCTGCATCAGTCTGAGCCAGAGCGGGACACTCCTGAACCTCCTATCAGCTGCATTTCTGCTCTCTGTGTCTCACTGAAGCAAAGGGCAACCCCCACGTGCTGTTTGTGCCTGTGCTGTTCAGAGCTCCCTCAGCCAAGGGCAAGATACACGTCCCTGCTGTATCTGACCCGCAGCTGGGGGAGCCTCCAGCCACCAGACCCGGGCTCCTGCCACTGTCCTGTCCTCGCCCTGTCACCGTGCTGCTGGGCAGCCTTGCCCTGCTGGCTGTGAGAGCAGTGAACACAGCTGCAAAGACCATCTGCTTCCTAAGGTCTTTCCTCCTCTTATTTTTAACAGTCTTATCTGCACTGAGTTCAATAGTGTTATTTCATTGGTCAGAGTTCTTCCTGGTGGAAATATAGTGCTTCAGTCAAAATATTGTCTTCTAAATCCTGGTAAATTTGGTGAGTTTTCTCTTGTCTCCCTCCTATCTTTACCTGAACCTGCACCCCAGTTTTACTGTCCTGCAGATCTGCAAGTTTTCATTATATCCTGATTACTTTTCTGTAGGTCTTACTTGATGTTGCTGAATATTAGAAGAGCAAAATCCTAGCTTACAGATAAAACAATATCACAGGAAGAATTATAAATATGTTCTTGTCCAAGCACACATAACAATGAGCGAGCCTGTGACAGTTTGGATCTCTGGTTTCCTCCCGCCACCGTGGGAAAAGGAAGCAGTTTCTGTGAACAAAAATCCAATCCATTTTGTGGAAATAATAAAAAAGTATTTTAATGCAGAATATGTTTTTGTACAATTCTTGTGGAGAAGAACTCCTAGTATTAATTAATGAGCACAAACTAGAACCAAGTGAGACCTCTGTCATTTACTTCAGGCTGAGCAGGTTTTCATACACGTCATAAACAATTACAGTAATTTTCTTTTACCATCTAAACAGTGAAAGTGCTGTACAACCCACATGGCAAGGTTCTTGTTTTCTCTGAACAAAGTATATCTCATTTCTTTTATTGGTAGGTACTGCTGGGCAGAAGGTGTGTGGCATAGTTTGGTGTCTGTGGAACCAGAGAAGAACACTGGATTCTGGTGCTGCAGTAAAAAATATTCAGTGTTGGGATTTTTTTCCTCTCTTGGATGTAAAACTGTTCTAGCTGTTGGGGGGGTGAGAGTTGGTGTTGGTGTTGCTTCTAAAGGTTATTTCTTGACATTCACATTCCACAAATAACAGGAAGGATACTGTGGTTAACATGTGGTTGCAATTCTGGAAAGCAGCAATACAAATTACAATCTGTGATTCTATATTTTATTGTCTCACCAATATCCATGTTAGATCTGCATAGATTGGAAGTAAAAATATTTTAGGAAACTTTAAAAACATTTTATAACTATCAGTACAAATTCACCTTGACCCTAGGAATGTCAAACTATGACCCTGGCCAAAGCATCACAATGATGAAAATCCTAGTACAATTTATTTAATAATTCTCTTCATGATCACAGTATCAAGAAATAGATTACATCTATTTCATCTGTTATGGCTTGAGAAGAGAAATGGAACTATGCAGAAAACTTTTATTAACACTAAAATTGTAATTCTGACTTGCAACTACACTGCTTAATGTAGTAGCATTTCATATTTTAAGGTGTGAAATTGGACGTCTGAACTTGTATTCCACCCTTGAAATTGTTACAGGAATTCTGGCACAGGGAAGCATTTCCCATAATCAAACCTTTGGTGATGGCCAGATAGGAAGGTGCCTTCGGTGTGCAGGGTGTGCTTAGGAATCTTTTTTTTCTATGCTACAGCCAGTAAAACTTGTTTGAAAGAGCCTTGCTAGGCCAGAACATCAGACACTATGTTCCAGTCACAGTTCTCCCATCAGCTGCTGCCCTCAATTTATCTCTTTGGTCCTGTGCACTATAGCAAAGGTTAAAACATACAGACAGCTGAGTGGGCTCACTTTATCTTTGTTTTGAAATCATAAAATCTATTTCATTTAAGAGGTAGATAATGGTTTCGCTTGAAAGACTCAGGTGGCTGAAGCCATACGAGCTGAGTGGATTTCAGATTGGACACGAGGAAGAAAATCTTCAGAGGAAGGGTGATGAGCGCTTGGAATGGGCTGTGCAGGGAGGTGGCGGAGTCACCGTCCCCGAGGGTGTGTGAGGATAGACTGGACGCGGCACTGAGCGCAATTGTTACAAACAAAACTTGGTTGATGTCTGTTGCGAGTTGGGGTTTGTTAGTTTTCTAAGTTAACTGTTATAATGTTGTAGCTCCAGGGGGGAGAGTGTTTTTAGGAGTTGGCTAAAGCGTTTCAGTAAGTTAATCACTGTGTGCTCAAGGTTTAAAGGGGTCCAGAATGTGGTGTGTGTTGTTCCAGAGGGACGTGGTGGCACCTTGGGGCGAAGTCAGCGCAGTGACATCGGCGCCACGGGCTGTGGCAGGCCGCAGGGACAGCCCAATAACTCGACGCCCTGAGAATGGTAGGACAGGAACGAACGCCACTGATTTTAATTGTAACACCATGGTCTGGCTGCCAGGGTGGCGATCGGTCACAGGCTGGATTCGATTATCTCAGAGGTCTTTTCCAGCCTAACTGATCCGTGTTTCTGTGGCGTGCCCGGGCTCACCGAGGGACAGCAGAAGGTGGCCCGGCCAGCGCTCCTAGGGGAGCTCCCAGGGACACAGATAGCGGGGGCTTGAACCCGGGGACAAGGCCGAAGCTCCGGGTGTCTGACAGGCAGGTCACCGAGTTCAAACATGACGCAATCTCAGAGACTGATCAACATTTTTTTCTTGTTGTTACAGGCGTTTTTCGTGAATCCTGAGCTCGCGCCTCCCCGCTGACAGCCTCTCGCAGAGCCAGGCTGCATGGCGGGGCGGCTCGCCGCCTTCCCGCGGCCTTCCCGGGCAGGTCTAGCGGGCCCTTCCCCTCCTCTCGGAGCCGCCCCTCGCCCGCAGCTCCCGTGCCCGGGCGGTGCCCTCGGCCCGCGCCCCCTCCTTCAGCCGGCGGAGCTCCGCCCGGAGCCCCGCTCTGCCTACCTGGAGCCACCTCTATGGTGCGGGGCGGGGCCGGGCGGCGGGGGCGGCGCGGCGGGACGGGCGCCCGGGCCGGCGGCTGCAGCGACTCCCCTTTGTGTCTGGAGCCGCCCGTGCTGTTGGGGCGGGCGGGCGAGAGGGGGCGCGGGCGGTGGAGCTCCGGCCCTCGCTCGGCTCCCGCCCGCAGCCGGCGGCGGGCAGGGAAGGAGGCGGAGCGGCCCCTGGCCGGCGAGCCCGGCGCGGGGGGAGGAAGGCGCTGGCAGCGCGGAGCGGCTGAGCGGAGACCGGCGTGAGGAGGCCGGGCCGGGCTGCCCGGCGCTGTGGAAACTCGGGGCGGGAGGCGGAGGAGGGGAAGGGCCTTCGCCCGCGGAGAGCGGCCGGGTGCTCGCAGCTGGAGCCGCCGAGGAGGGGCCTCGCCGCCCCGGGCCCCACCTTTGTCGGGGTGGCCGGGGGTGGCGTCGGTGCTGCGGCGGGGGCCGGGGCAGCGCGGAGGAGCCCGCCCGGCGCGGGCGGCAGATGGGCCGGGATGCAGCCGCAGCCCTCGCCGTGAGAGCCGGGGGCCTCGCCGCCTTCCCCGGAGCGTGAGGCAGCGAGGAGCGGCGGCCGGAGGACAGAGACCTTTGCCGGGATGGGACGCGCCGCCGCCGTGAGCCCCTAGCTCGCTCTCCGTGCCCCGGGCAGACCGCAGGGCCCGCGCTGACTGACACCGCTGTGGGCGCGTCTGGATATGTTCCCTTCCCGAGCGGGCGCTTTCTTCGATGTCGTGAAGCTGCGTGGGAAATAGCCCGGTTCCCAGCGGGGTCGGGAGCGTGCCGCCGTCCTCCCCGGCGGGGGAGATGCCTCGGGGCTGGCAGGCACAGCCAGGCGCTTCCCCCGTGTCCGCTGAGCGCTGCCGGCTCCCCGGGCATGAAGGCGGGCGGCTGTAATGGAGTAAGAGCGAAGACGGCCCCTCTCATCTGCCATTTGCCCTTCCAGACGGGATTGTAAACCGAGAGAGTTAAGGAAGGCTGTGCGAGAGCAGGAAGAATTTCCTCTCTTCGGGATTTGGCCTTTTTTTTTTTTTTTTTTTTTTTTCCCTTTTACCCCTTTTATTTTTCTCCTGCCGGCTCGAACCGTGGCTTGCCCAGGTATGCCTGCCTCACTGCAGCACCTTGTGCTGGTGCTCCTGCTCTCCAGTGCCACCCTGCTGCTCGGCACTGCGGCTGGTGAGTAGCCACTGGGCGGAACGAACTGGCCATTTTGGCAGCGGCAAGGGGGTGGGGTCCGCTGGCATTCGGGCACATCTGTGCCTCCTTACGGAGTGGTGTGCATCTATTTCGGCCGCGAAGCCTGATAAAAGTTTGGAAATCCTGATACGTTCAGTGTCTCGGGGAATAAAATCTGCTTTATTGTGTAAATGAGCTCGACCTGCACTCAGTAAGAATGCTTTGCTTAGATCTGCATCTCTTGTCTAATAACTTACTTCAGTTTTGGAAATATATATAATCTTTTTGTTTTGCATACCTCGCCCTTTGTAAGGTAATGCAGGAATTTTTAATATATATTTTAATCGTCAGCGGAGCTGTGCCTGTTTTGCTGTGGGATCTTCGGGCACAGCCATTTTTAATTTTATCAGCATCGGTGCTTCTCGGGGCCTTACACATGTGCTGTAGTTTTGCAACAGAATTACTGTAATGTGGGTTTTTTTTTCCCTTGGAGAGATCTGAAGCAAATATGGAGCTGTTTCTTTTGTCATTTGTGATTATAGAACACAAAAAACCCCTCTATTAAGAAATGCTGAAAGGTCTTGAAGGGTACTCTTTTTCTATATCAAGAAGTTGGAAGCAGAAATGCTAAGAACATCCTTACTCATAGATTTGGACACTCTAGTCCTATTTTAAATTGTGTTCAGAAGCTCAGTGTTAGATATGCAGGGTGTTGCAAGAGAGATGTGTGTTGGTCTGGCATCCTTTGCTTTTCTGTCACGGTGACAGATTAACATGTTGGAGCCTTCGAGTGTAACCCAGCTTTGTTAGGCAGGAATACCAATTGTTCTTGCAGTATGCATTTTCCAGCACTTTTGGAAGACTCCTACGACTTTTCTGTCGTTTTACTGATCGGGATCCAATCTGCAGTGCTTGCTTTTCTTCGTGTTATTTTGGAATCTGCTGGGTATAGTTCGTAAGTGAATCTTCATGGGAAAATTGCTGAATCTTGCTGAGATGACACAACAAGCTGTTGGTAATTTCCATGTTATATTTCAGTGAGGTCTTAAAAGTTGAAGATACTTAGTGTCATTATTAGGAAGATCCTGCCTAAACACATGTTTAGGCAGTCTCTACATCGCTCTGACTGGATAGTCCCTGATTTTCTTGCTACTGCTTACTAAGAGGTCTCAGGAAGATTGGTAAATGAAAAGCTTGATGTTCCCTATATCATCCTGACCTTTGACTGCCATTATTTTAGATGGATGTCTGCAGCGTCTCTCTGTGGTCGTTTCTGAGGAGTGTTTTTGGTTTTTTTCCCCTCTTCTTTTTCTTCCTGAGAGGAGGGACTTCTGAAGGTCAAAAATCTTGGTATTAAAGCACTTATTAATCAAGAATGCTCAGCACTCAACTTTTCTTTCAAATGTATTTTTTTAATAAGTGTAGGCTTTTTTTTTGTAGGGTTTTTTTTGTCGTTGTGAAAACTTCAGTGAGTTGGTAATTTCTGTGTCCTGATGAAGAGGCATTACTGAAGGAGCAAGTACAGATTTGTACCAGGCCAAGGGCTGGGCAGGTGCTGTAAGAGCCCATTTGCACGGTTTACCCAATTCCCTTCAATTCTGACCTGGCAACAGCATTCCCACTATTTCAGTTCTGCCTTGTTAAAAGGGTATTAGCAATGCCAGCTTGGTTGGTTGTTTTGTGAATAGGAACCTATTTTCCCATTGTGATTTGTTTCTTAATTGTGAAATTTTAACAATTCACATTTTTAAAAAACTTGGTCTTAATCCTCTGTAAAAGTAATTACATGGATGATTTGAGCTTTAGTTAAAGAAGCTAATGGTTGATTTTAAGTTTACGCTGCATTTCAGAAAAAAATGTCTATACATGGGGAAGCTACACTAATGTGTAATTCTGCCCTTTTATGTTCATGAAAGAGCCAACACTCTTTCTTCTCTTCCCCTCCCCCAAAGTATGAACTGTATGCTCCCATCAGAGTGAATATGCTGCCTTTGTAGCTTTGAAACCCCTATTAATTCTTTCTTCTGATTAGTGAACTGATACTATATCTCAGCAGTGTACAGAATTGAGTGCTTATAAATGCAAAATCATGACATCACAGGGAAAGTATTTTGATAACAGGTTTTTAAGTTTCTGTCTGGAGGAGAATATCTGGACCTCTCTGGGGAGAGCTCCACAAAGACCTGGGCTTAGTATGGACAGGAAAGGGAAGATAAAACGATGAATAAGGAAGATGAGAAAAAGAAATTAACTGTGGGGCTGTAGATGACAATTTCACTCATAACCTGGAATATGAACGAAGAAAGAATGTGGTGTTTCCTTCCCTTTTGTAACTGGAGATATATTAAAGAACAAGCTCTAGATTCAGAAATATTTGCTGATTATTAGGAGGAAAATATTACTGGCTTCCTCCATAAAATGCAGATCTTGACAGTATGTGGTAAGTCTGCATTTAAATAATGTATTAGTCCTTGTAAAGAGAAATGCTTCTGTGAGGACATTTTACTGACAGCAGTCTTGGGTAGAGGTTTAAAAAGCAGTGTTGGACAAAAATAGTTTGCAACACTTCATTTTTTATTTCTCAAGTTATTTGAAATACGTATTTCTAAATCTTCTATTTAGAACTATGAGATATA
The DNA here is from genome assembly GCF_903797595.1 of Erithacus rubecula. NCBI lineage: Eukaryota > Metazoa > Chordata > Aves > Passeriformes > Muscicapidae > Erithacus > Erithacus rubecula. Next base: position 11,595,893 of record NC_136659.1, read on the forward strand.
TCTATAAATATGTCTTTATATTGTAGAGGATTCTGGTGTGTTTATCAGGAGGGTTTTGTGCCTGAAGAGGTGGTTGATGAACCTTTGAGCTGTTCCCCAGTATTGTGAAAGAATTTTGTTTGGGTGTTGGTAGGGACCAGATATTAACGATAGAATCTTTCCTCATTTCACTTGCTTACGTTCTGTGATATGCAATACTGAACCACTTTTCCTTCTGCATATATGTCCAGGGTAGACAGCATTCCATTGTCTAACATGTAAATTATTTGAAGAAAGTATAAGGTGAAAATTAAGGCAAATAGAATATCCTTTTATCTTTGGGAGTATTTTCATATTTCTGTATTTATGTGGTTCAACAGGGTTACAAAAAGTAAAGCGTGAAAGGAATTGGATAGAGATTGAATTATTATTTTTTAAATTACAATTTTAATTATTAATTAAAATGAGTGAACCAAAGAATCTTTATCTAATTCTGTCTTGCTGGTTAAAGTTACTTTAGTGTCTCAACATAATTTGTTTGAAATGTGAATTGGGTGACACAGGGAAAAATCTCCTTTGGATATTCAACTCAGTTCTTCTAATTCAGAGTTTTGAATTAGTGACTCTGTGTATCTTGCATATTAAACAGTGGGGTTTTCTTAGACTTACCTGCACCCCAATTTCTACTTATTTACTAGAGCTACACTACTAGACCTACCAGACCTAGTTTATGGTTTTTTCAAACATAACATAAAAATGCAGTTTATTTTTATGTTTGTGTTGGGAGCCGTCTCAGACATCTTAGCTTGGGCAACAGACACCAGGCCATTGGCTTGAGGAGCACACGGGTGTGCCTGATGGATAACCAGAGCACAAGCACAGCCTGGACACCAGGCTGGGGCTTCATGGGCTCTCTGCCTATGGAAAGACATGGTGTAGCTGTGAAAGCCCAGGGTACTGGGAAGAGCCTTTTTTCCATTAGCTAAATCAGCCTGTATGAGCCTCTGTGACATTTCAGCTCAGGTGCTTCCAGTTTCCAAGCAAACTTCACTACTGGGATACTGCACTGTGCAGTGTGGGCACAGCCTGTGAGGAAGTGGAAGCTGTGATCATCTGGTGGCCAAGGAACCCAAATTTCAAGCCCTGAGACATTACACAGATGCCTTGCTCCAGTGTGAATGGTTTTACCCTCAAAGAACTCATGTATAAAAAGTTGGCTTGATTGTCTTTCTATCCTCTGATGAAGGCAGGCCAACCTCACTTCACCTTGAACAAAGAAGGAAGCAGAACTGTATTTCTTAAAATTTCTTATTCTTACAGTGAAGTTTGTTGAAATGTGGTTTTTTTTATGGTATCTCCTTATCACTTACTAAAAATTTCTGTTAAAAAACTTTTGTTGAACTTACTATAAATTTCTGTAAAAAAAATAATTTGTTGACTTCTACGTTTTTATTCTCCTTTCTTTTTATATTTTGTTGAGTATTTATCAGTAGTTTGTATAGTCAGTGGCATTGTTTCCTTAGCAGATGCCATCTTCCTCTGTGTATCTCACTGGAGAGACAAGAAAATTATTTTGGGTTCTTCAGAAATGTTTTATTCCTAACAACAGAGTGCCTGGTACTGGAGCTGCATTGTGTTTGGATTCAGTCTGGCTGTGCTATGAATATGTGCTGTCATTTTCTGGGCAGAATATAACTTTATAGCCAGGGCTGTGAGCTGAGTGTAAAGTTTCATTTGGAACAAAATGTTTATGCCCTGAATAAAACAGGCTGGGTATGATTTAGGTTGGGTAGGACTGGAATCTGTGCATAGCTTACAGGCAGTAACTATTAATTTTATTGGGATTGTAGACTTAGTGGAGCTACTCACTGCTTGATTTTGAATTTAAGAATAAGTGAAATACACAAACTGCTCTCTAAAAGACTAATGTTTCAGTATGCAAACTGATTTTCTGCAGTGAGTCTTACAGTATTTTGTTTTGGGGGTTTTTGTGGGGTTTTTTTTTTTGGTTGGTAGTTTTTTACTTGTTTGTGGCTTTTGGTGATGTGGTGTTTTTTGGTTTTTTTTTCCTCTTTTTTCTGAAGCAGAAGTTCTCAGAGCATTAGGCTGGAAGTGATTTCTGTTTCCTCCATGGTCTAGTTGTGTAAGTGCAGATAATAATGTCTGTCTAACATCTCTAAAATCTCCAGTGAAGAGGGATTTCACAGCTTGTCTATGTAGTCTGGCCTGTTACAGTGCTTAATTACCATGTTTTTCATAATGCAACAGGAGTAGATTTTTTTTTTGCCTCTTTTATAATGCAAGATTGTTTAAGATATGCCTTAATTAATATGTGGCAATCCACCTGAAAATGTAGTGTAGAGTACACACACAGGCAATTGCCAGGGAATATCAGTTTAGGTAAGATCCTGTGTTGAAGCTTAGGCTACAGTAATTTGTGATGAAAACCTTGAGCTGACCATCAGTGTTTTAAAATGCAATTTTGCAGTTTTAAAGACCTTTGAAAACTGTGCTCCTCCCAGAATTTCAATTCCTGATGGTGCCTTCCTGACTTGAGATGTCTGTTAATCTTTTAATTGCAGAGCTGGGAGCTGGGCTGAGCAGCCCAGAATCTGATAGGAGAGGTCAGAGGGGGTGTGGTGAGGAGGAAGAAGGGCTAGGACAGGAGCAATTTGAAAGGATGAAGGATTCAGTCTGGTTCACTGTGGGATGAGAACCAAGATGTATTAGACAGCCAGACAGAGATAGTGTCTGAACATTTGTCAGACTTGCTTGGAGAATGAGTGGAATGAACCTTTTGCACTGGGAAGAGAGAGAAAGCATAGTCGTAGGTAGCAGTTTTGAAGATTTCTGTTCTTTCTTGTGAAAATGAATGAGACACACAGTCATTTTTAGATGATGCCTTCCCTTCCTTTTCTCCCTCAGTCTTGGAAGTTTGGAAACCACAAGCTTTTGAGTGGTGATGGCATTTTGTTTCAAGTCACTGGGATGTGTCAGTTTTGTCAGTTGCCTTCTTGGGTTTCCATCAAATCATGTGTTTTGTTTTGAACTGTAAATGTGTCTACTCTTTGCATCTCTCAGTACTCTGTATTTTCTCTTTGGTCTTATTTCTGTGAGAGAATGAAGGAAAAATAGGCAGTATGGACACAGAAGACTGTCTGACGTCTGTGAACCCTTCTATCTCCACCTCTAGCTCTGTAATCTGGCAGCCAGTTTCAACCATATGAGAAAGATGAGAAAAGTCTTGAGATTAATTTGCTGCCATTTTCATGAGAAATTAGGAATGAATAGAGGAAACTGTTCCAAGGTAGAGGTTTTTCAAGGGAAAAGAGGAGCATAACTCAGCCCAGGTAATTCTCTTTGCTTAAAACTGGCTGCCCAGTCAGTGCAAGGATGTAGGTGTTGGTGCATACTCAGTTCTGGACTGTACACAGAATATTTTGTTTCCTGTTCACCTGGCATGCTGTAGGAGATGTGGGGGAGAATAAGGGACCCTGTCTGTAGGAGATGTGGTAGTTGGCTAAGTGTGGGAGAAGAGTCACATTTCTAGGCAACTAGTTTGGCATTGTAGAAGCCAATTTTTTTGACTGAACTTACAAAACAGTGCCCAAATCACTTTACTTCATGGCTATTGTCCATTTATGAACTTAAATGATACGCATTGTTTTTCACACTTTGCAAACTGCATTTAGCTGATTGTCCTGTGTGTACACTGTAGTTCAGATATCCCACACATCAAGCTTCCTTATGAACTTCTTTTCAAAAGTGCTGTAACTCAGGCTTTTCCTGTGGTGTCTTTGAATGTTTTTGTAATGTATTATACTTGCTTCAATCTGTGAAGTTAATGAAAAACAGTTTTATTATTTGTTTAAGCAAGAGTCATGGGAGGTTATGTACTGTTCACCTGGAGTAAGTGGCAGACAATGACACAGGTAGTGGTACAGGGAACCTTGCATTGCCTTGCCCACTTGACACTAACAAGTCAGTGCAGAAGCTCTTATTATTTTGTCCAGCCAAAAGCTGACATTAATGCTGCCTGTTCTATTACATATCCTTCAACTGTTTTGAGTTGCAGCAGGATAGATATAAGAAAAGATGGGTGAGAGGCTTTTTTGGGGTTTTTTTTGGTGGTGGTGAAATCTGTAAGTATGATCGTAGGTCACGAATGTTAATTGAGCTCCTTAGTTTATACATTAGAGAATGCAGCCCTTAATTAATATCAAAGTGTTGGGCGTTGGCAGTGTCATCTCAAGCGTCATTCTTGGCATGAAGTGCACTTCCCTCTGCATAAGTCACAAAGGTCAGGTTTACCTCGTGTGAGAAGCTTTAATGTAGTTCAGGGACAAGAACAACTGACGAAACATGCTCTACTTCTCTTGCTTTTGCCTTGTGAGATTTCCTCAGTATGATTTGGTTTCTGTTAAAACATTTTATTTCTACAATTAAAGCAGCAGATAGTTGGTACAAAACTCCTAGACCATCAGTGTTAAGTTAATTAGATGTTAATCTTAATTAGATTTTTCCAAGAATTAAAGTTAATCCACAATCCTTTGTTAGGCTTCACAAACTTGTATCAGGAAAAATAGTGGGTTGTGATACTATTAAAGCTATTTTCTCTGCTAAAGATTGTATTAAATAAATGATCTCACAGTGGTATGCTTAGTTATCCACTGTAAAAAATGCTTGCTCTTGTTAGCGATGGAGTGGTTCTGTTGTAGGTAGTTTGTTGCTGAATGTACTTGAAAATTAGTCCTTCCTTCAGAGGGAAGTCAGTAAAGCTGATTTCTTCTGGGGGGCTTAGTCTTGCTATACCTTCTAAGCTGCTAAAATCTTGGTGTGGACATACTTTGTGCAGAAAATAATATGCTGTATGCTGTGGATTTTTGTCAGTCTTTTTATTTGCTTAAAACCTAAACACTAGAAATTGTTTTTCTATACTTTCTTGTAGAGAAGGGACTTAGCTGAAAAGTCTAAGATATTTTAAAATTATTACCAGTTCTTAAAAATAAATTTTTATTATATTTATCTATATATGTAAAATATAGTAAGGTGAAGAAAACTAAGGTTGTAGCAGGAAAATTGGAGCAGTGTCTTTTTAGTTAGGCAGTGGCACTGCCATATATATGCAAAGCAGGCACTCAGCCCAAGAAGCAGCGTTCTGTATTAAAATAATTTCAGTTGCAATCAGAGAAGGATAAAAGGAACCCTGTAATGAAGTTCGTCTGGATGCCACCACGGTGTCGGTTTCTTATGTTTGCATGTTTGGAGTTCCTTTCCCTTATTTCAGGCTGCCGAGGCGCGGGCTGCAGCTGGCAGGGCCGAAATAGGCGGGCAGGGTAACCCGAGCCGGGGCACACGCTCCTGCCCTTGCTCCTGCACCGCCGCTCGCAGCAGTGGAACAACTCCTTCCACCCTCTCTGCTATTCCTGCTCGGCTCTGCAGGCAGGCATGAATGACTCAGTGAATTTAAATGAGTCAAAAAAGGTGGGGAAGCGGTAGGAAAAATCGTTCCTCATGCCCACTGCGGCAGGATTCGGATCTCTGTAAACCTTTTTTATATAGGAAATATGCACATTCTCAGTTCTGATGTGCAGTGAAGATTAATTGTAAAACCTACATGTATTTGTGTGTGTATCTGTATATATCCTTATATACTCAGTATGTTATCAAAATTCCAGCCTACCAGTATGCTCTGCTGCTAAAACCTAATATTTTAATATTAGCAAATTTGCTGTTTGTATGGTGTTCTTAATTTTCCAAAAGTCCTCATAAATGGCTTATTTTGCATGATGGGTAAACTTTACACTTATTAATTACATCCAGATTCTATCAGGACCTGTTAAATAATTTCTCTTTTAGTTATGCTAGGGTGAATCTGACCTAATTAAATTTTAGTTAAATGTAATCTCTAGTAGTTAATACTGTTTGTTGCAGCAGAACACAATTATTTGGTGACAGTTAATTCTCATTGTTTTAGTCAAAAATTTTAAATCTAGTGAATATTTTTCCTGATTTTTTTCATACAGACTTAGAAATATCTAAAGTGGCAAATAGAGAGACTTTCTTTGCTTTTATTGCTTCCTGTCAGAGAAGTAGTACCATTAAGGAAACTGTCAGCAAATTTAGCTTCCCTTATTTTAAGAAATTGTGGAATAGAATGTTTGTGTGCGAAACAGATAACCCCCTAATTATTATTTCACTAATCTTTATGTAGACTGTATAGCTACTTAAAACTGAAGATGTGGCCTTTGGGCACAGGAATACACTGTCCAAATATGACATCATATAGTAAATTAATTTTTAAAATTGAGAGAAGGGGGATTTGCTTAAAGTAAGGAAGACTAGTGATACAGTAATAACACAATGACTCAAACAACTTTGTGGTTTCACTTTGAGAATGTAAGAATATTTTCTTCTCATTTTGGAAAGTGCGAGGGAAAAAAATCAGTGAGGTCCCAGGACACTTGAATAATCAGTGGTGCCATAATATGTGAGGCTGGTAAGAATATTGTGAGCAGGTATCTCTTCACTGAGAAAATCTAGAGGCATTTAAGGGGGAATGTGTGGGAAGGGATGTTGAATTGAGTTCTGTTGAGGAATGGAAGAGTTAAATGTGGAAACACCTATTCAGATGTTATGTACTTTGAAGTAGTCATCAAAACAAAGTCTTTCATCTTGAAGAAGTGAAGGTCTGCAAAAGGAAGCAAATATTGTCAAAGTGATATCATGGCCAGCAACTTGATTTTCTTGACTTGTTTTGGAAAAGTGGGAGAAGGGTTAGTAACAAAAGAGCTGAGCTGAGAACATAATAAGGCATGCAGAAAAATAGAGAATGGCCTTTTAATGTGGTATAAACAAAACTAGAAACAGACTTGGTGATCCAGTAAGGGGGGAAGAAGATAGGTGGGGGGAAAAAGCTCTCTGCAGTTAATTAAGGTTCTCATTAAACACCCAGAGGCCCATTGTGAAGAAGAGTGAATTGTGTGTAGCACCAGGGCAATGTGCATTGTCCTTTTACTCCTAGATGCCCTGTTCCAGAACAAAGCTTGCACTGGCTGAGGGAGAAAGCATCTGAAATTGCCAGTAAATCCTGAATGTGCCCTCGAATTCTGTCTGAACTGCACTGTGTGTAGCCAATGGTTATGGTAATAGCAGCTACAGGTTTTTGTTTTGAACTGTAAAGAAACAGATAAAAACCAAAATTTTAACTTTTAAACAACATTTAAAAAAAGTTTTTATGTGGCATATAATGCAAAATTTACAGAGCCTTTTTACTGAAAGCTTGAATAATCCACAGTTGTACTAACTGAAATAAGAATTTACTACAAATCTCAACTTTATTACTTTGTCTTTTTTTAATGATTGATCATCCATAAATTTGTTGTTATATCTTTGTGATAACCAGTGTTTAATTGAAATGATTGAATGGCTGTGGAGTTTTACATACAGTACCTATGCTTTATGTTGCTTTACTACAGCAAGATGAGATATGTCTTCTCTTTGGTGCTGGTTTCTATTATTTGTTGTGCATATGGTATCTCTTCTGCCAAGTTGAAATCTTAAAATGTAGTTAAATCCACGGTTCTCAGATGTCAGAATTCAACATACATTTAACGACACTGTATATCACTTCCAGTTTTTCTGCAATATGTTCATGCATATCATGCAAAAGAAAAACCCAAAGACATCAACAGCCTTTAGACAGGCTTCTAATTTAACATTAATCAAGATAATTCTACATACTGGACTTTTTTACTGTATCAACTAACTTGTCTTCTGTATCTGATTGCTGAGGGGAAAATGAAAATTTATGTCAATGTTCTGTATTTAAATGGAAATTTAAACAAGTCACTTTTCCCTTTCTGTGCTGATGTGATGCCAGTTCTGAACCTCTCACTGTTGCTTTTTTATGTTTTTGTGTCCATGCTATAAGCTTAAACCCAGAATCACTTTGGGACAATGAAGTCCAGTACAGTTATGTTCTATTTCCAGATGCTTATTATACAAGATGCTAGTGTAATCCCACAAGCCTTTTTAGTATTCCTGTGTTCTGAATACTTTATTCATTTGTACACATTTATTATAGTTACTTCTTTGAACTTGACAGAGGTTTTGGAGATCAGGCATTTTAGTGAGACTGCCAGGAAACACTGAGAAGTAAGCCTATTGCAATATCCTGGCTTCCCCAGATAAAACTAGACATCCTGGCTGGATGTTTACCAGTGTTATTACAGAAGAAGGTATTTGTGTCTTGATTCTTTCCTAGATTTGTCCATCCTTCTCCACCCTTGCTTTTGTTATTCTTTTTAGGATGGTTAGAAAAAGCATGTCATGAATTTACTTTTGTGTTACCGACGTGTGCTTTCAACATGTAACTGCAACCAGCCAGTTTAAAATCTAGGAATACCACAAACAAACAGTTATTACATTTAGCTGAAATATTTAATAGCACGGGAGGGTGACGTATGCGATGGAATCCGATAGTAAATTCCTGTGTGCCAATTACATAAAGCAGTTCGTTTCAGTGCTGAATTGATAACACTGAAGCTTGCTTCACTTCCCTGAGGTGTGGGAATACGAGGTGCAGAGGTAACTGCATTCCATCCAGTCTCAGTCTAGACAGGCACAAGAGCATCATTCATCCTGTAGCAAACAAGGCAGGCTAATCACCTTCTTAAAAGTGACCTTGCAGATGAAGAATGTGCCGTGGAGGGCACACAGAAGGGCAAGTCCAGAGCTCAGTGCCATCTCCAGCAGCACAGGTCCTGGAGCTAAGGGTCTCACCTGAAAGGCTGCCATGGGAATTGCAGAATGCTGGTTCCTCCTCTTTTTATAGGGGTGGTGGTTTTTGAAAGAAATGGTTTAATGAATTGCTGTACAGTTAATTATGTTTGAAGGAAAAAGCTTATTGCCTAGTTGAGGTGGGAGGAAGTTTGAAGTGCACTTTTATAGCTGTAAGTATCAGGAAGCTCTAGTAGAAACTCAGCTCTCTTTAATTGAAGAGTAACAGAGTGAGCTTTGACTTTTTTAAACAGCATTTACAGGAAAAGGGGTTTTTTATTGTATTTTATTTATGAAAGTATCTATTTCATAGTGTCTATTTCTAAGGCATGGCAAAATTAAGAGTTAAGTGTGATACAGCACAAAGTGAGCCCTGTTTAAATATTTCTGCTGGATTTGGTAGCCTTATCTCCACATAGACACTACCAGAATTAGTTGGAGAGGACTGAGGAAAGTGTGGAAAGGTATTTTAAAGTTTACTTGGTTATGTGAGAACAAACAGTTAATAGCAGATGCACCTAATAGCACATGAGGCACAAAGAGTGAGATGCACCATCACAGCTTGAGCATAATTGTTACGAGCTCTAAACAAAGAGATGTAAAGGAAGAGGATGAGTTCAGATGGAAACTAGTTTGCCAACTGCTGTGCTTTGGTTGACTCTGCATGTTCCTAACCTGTGGTAAGTGTTGAGATAGCTCTTGGAAAGAGGTTGTGAGTATGCAGATGCTGACTTGCTGTAGGATAAATTAAGTAAATTAACACTGTAATTTAATATTTTATGCTATCTGGCTTTGTGGACATCCTTCCTTCTCCCTTGTCAATTGTTCTTCTTGAGCAGGAGATCATAATCCTGCAGATTAAGATCTAAGTGGAGCATTTAAAGAAGGGAAGATGCAAATGTTCTCAGCAGAGAATGAACAGTTTTGTTTCTACTCACAAAAATCAAAATGACCTAAAAACAGAGCATTATAAATAAACATGAAATTAGTCATAAACTCTTAAACTATCATTATAGCAGCTATCTGACCTTAATTCAGATGCTTTGTGCATAACTATGATGGCTTTTATGAGGTATTTTTCTCTGCAGGGTATTTGCCTCATTTGGTGAAAAAGGAGTAATTTCAAGGCCTTGCAGAGAATAGACTTTCACAGTTGCACACTCTCCTGCTTTTCTCTTCCCCATGGATGTTACATCCCCCAGTTCAGAGGTGATTCTATGTGTGCTTCTTTCTTGATATTATCTCTTCCTAAATTTCACTTACTGCCCTTATTTCAGTTATTGTAGAAAGTAATTTTTATTTCTTCTTGAACACTGCTGTTTTATGCATTTCTTCTCTTTAATGAAAAGAAACTAGTTGTATCATGTTACTAAAAGGAGATCTTTGATAAGTGCTCAGATCAACTGGGGTGCATAAAGGAAGTGCAAGAGACTGAAGTTTATTCTTCCCTAGAGGAATGCTTAGCTTTTCTGACTCTTCTGGTATGCTTTCAAAAAGGCTGCTTTCATTTTCTACTTTTATTGTCTTGCAGAACACAAACTCCGAGACTCTTAATTGACAGATCCACTGTGGATGTATAATTTGTTCAGGAGAGATGCTGTGGAGTGAGATTAGAGGCAGTGTAGGACAGTCATTGCCTACCTAAACTTGGCTCAGTATAGCCCACAAGAGGTGGCTCATCTACTGAACTTCTTTTAAACATGCATGAGCTTGAGTGAGTAATTAAGGAAGTGATTTCAGATATATATTTAAATAATGCTTTCAGAAGAATCATAAGAAGTTTTGGTTAAGATCTGGGGAGAGGGGGCAGGTAAGGTAAAATTGTGTGAAGGGCTATTCCAGTCCATGAGGAGTATACAGGTTGCATGCCACAGATTTCCAAACTATTTCTCCTATGGTGCATTTTATTAAAAGGTTGCAGGACTTTTGAGAGGCAAGCTGGTAATACAATTTGTCAGTGAGCAGACAAAACCCAAAATTATTCTCAGCATTGTCAACTCCTGTGTGGCAGGGGAAGGTGGGTGTGACAGTTGAAAAAGAAAATGATCATGCTCTCTGGAGATCTGTATCTAGTCATTAGTGTGATAGCGGATACCTTGTAGTTCTGCTAGATTTATTTTGAATTCTCATCTTTGTGTTGGAATTGTATTGTGCAAGACTGATGAGATCAGTCTTTGGAAGTTAGCTTAAAACTGCTGTAGCCTTTCCTTGCTCTGCCCTTCCTATCCTTCCGGTTTTTATTCACCAAATGTATACAAATGTGAACACAAATACCTTCTTCATCTCAAATGTCTCCATCTGAGGACAAAGACAGAGTTCCTTTCTCATGTCCCATACTTGACATATGGTAGCTTTTATCTAGTTCTGTTAAAGACTGCAGAAGACTTGTTCCAGCAGAGGACTTGTTCTAGCATATGGAAATAAACCTCTCACAGCTTTAAAATAAACAGAATTCAGTGAGAGTCAGAGTTAGCTAGGATTTTGGCAAAGGTACTCCAAGAGAGAAGCCCTTAAATTCATCTTCAGTGGTCCACCAAATGTTTGCTTTTGGCCATCAGGAGCTGACAATTCATGCAGTACTGTCTGTCTGTACAGATTCCTGTACTTGGGTTTAATTGTCCCAAGTGCAAATGATCACTCCAGGTAGGCAGTGCTTGAGCAGCACAATCAGAATCTGTTTGTGTGAGGTCTGCATCCCCTTTTACACTTACTTGTACACCAGCAGCTTAAATCTGGATCCCCTGGTTGGCCTCAGGGCCCTACCTAATTCAGACTTGCTATTTCTGTGTGGAACAGAAATAGATGCACTCAGAGGTAAACTTGCCTGCTGCCCTTCAAGGCAGAAGTTGGTTTGGAAGCAGTATTTGGCTTTTGCTTTGAACCTGGGACAGTATCGAAGACAGTGCATAGTTGCAAGCTGCAAGCCCTGATATTTTGTAAAAGCAGCTGAGAGAAAAGGAAATAGTAGTTAGGGCTGCTGTGTAAGATGAAGAAAGGAAATGGGAGCCTCCCTTAAGTGCAGCCACTAAGAAGGATAGTTAAAAATAGCTGCTTTTCCCCTCTAAACAATTGTCTAAGTTGCCATAAATCTTGTTTTTTCCTGGGACTTGGAGACAAGCCTCGTTCCCTGGGTGTTCTGTTCTGAAACACCAGTTGTGTTTTGAGAACTTGCTCTGTGCACATTGATTATTGCAGTACAGATGTTTAAAATGAAAAAACAAACATTGAGGCACAACTGTGATTGTAATAAGCAATAGCATGACAGTACTTTAAAAATATATGGACAGTGGATGGGAGCAGGACCACAGTGAGATGAAGTACCTTGCTGTTGCTTAGTGTGCCCCCAGCAAAGAAGAACAGATACTTGGTTTGCTGCCACTGAGTGCATTGTCACCCACTTCACCATCCATTCATTGCAGTCCCAAACTGATAGGTTTGTTGAGATTTATCATGGTAGAAAGCTGGTTGTGATAGCTTTGTACTCAGTAAAGCTGCCCTCAGAGAGAAGTTATAGAAAGTGGCAGCTTTTTTGCAAAACATATGACTATTAGCAACATCAATTTTAAAAAGGAATTTTGGTTTTGGAAGGTTTAGAAAAATAATTTATTACTTTCTCACAAATGGTAACTTCTATGTTTCAGTTCTATACAAAAACTTCAAAAGAGAAAATGCTGTCAGATATATTTTGGAGTGTTTTACTCTGTGTCTTACCCTACTGCTGTTTGAATTCTGATTAGTTAAACTGCTTTTTTAATGATCATTCCTGACTACTACATTTCTTCATATGCTAAGCAGGCTACTGATTCCAAATATCTGTAGTTTTGTATCAACCACTCATGCTATTGGTCTTTTTGATTGAGGTGCTTCTGAGATGTTTAATAAAACAGCAAAGAAACAGATGACTAAAGAGGTAATATGTACAATTGCCCAACTACTTAAATATATTTTAATGACTCAGCAAAAAGTGTTTATTTGGTAGACGCATGGTGGATGTTCCTTATTTTAGATGAAAGTGAATTTCTAATCTTAAGCTGCATCTAAATTAGCAGTTCCAAGTGTCTGTACTCTGACATGCTTTCACTGCTTTTCTTAGAAGCAGCAGGAAACTAGAATGTTCCCTGTGTAACTCATTTTTTTCCTTGTCTTCTGACAGTGCAGCTAGCAGGGGTTTTATATTGTGAGAAAAAAACCAAATTGTAGAGATGTGAACACATTGCCAGAATTTCAGTACTTTTATTTCCTTTTTTTCATATTTGTGTATTTCCTTTGGTTTTTTTTTTCACTTTTGTTTCTCTCTTCTGCTCAGTGTTCTTCAAGTTCTGCCTGTGTAGAAGAGAGGAGGTAATTTGAGCCTTAGCATTATCCAGTTAAGTTGCTGGGATGCTTTGGTGTCTAATACTAGTACATGTAGAATTATTCTGAGTCCTGCTTTCTCTGTAGATACCAAGAAACTCCTGGACCCAAAGGACATTTAAAGGAACATATGAAACCCTAGGAGTGTTTTCATTTAACCTTTTCTGAAGCTATTAATTTTTCACATCTCAAGTAGCGTGAGGGAGTCCAGTGGGCTACTGTCTGAGAATCAAGAAAAGTAGATTATATGGATTTACTCAGATACTGCCAATTTCTCAGTGCAGTTTGGTGAATTTGAAGAAACACATACTATGGTGAAACTTTAATGTAGTTGTGGCTATTTTTTTCTTGTAATCATTTGACTTCCAATCCCCTCCTATTTGTAAAAGCTATTATTTTTGCTAATATTGAACTTTGTAATTTTTCTTAAGGCTTTTTGTGTGTGTGAGAGAGCAAGCTCAGGGTGATTGTGGTCTTAATTAAAATTACTGGCTTTGGAATTGGGAGACAACATTTTAAGTCATCTTTGGACAACTGGAACTTTGAGCATCCAAATTCCAAAATGGATAATATAGTGTTATTAGATTCTTGAATTAAAATGCTCTAATTGCCAAACCTTACATTATGGCCATATTTACACCATTATGAAAATGGACATGGACACTGAGTTATAGTTTCTTTACTGTGGGAGAAATAGTTTAATTAGGTGCAGATCTCAAACTATATTAATGAAAAAGTACAGTGTAATTGAAAGTATGACAATCTGTTGTGGTATACAGATGAAAGTGTGGTAGAGTATTGGTTAATAGATGGAAAGATAAGACATCTCTAACAGAAAATTTTATTTCAATGATTTACTAGTTGGAAGCACAGGGGCCATGGAATAAAGATCTGTTTAAGCTTGTGGTAAAAAACCCTATATTTGAGTTAGTCACCAGAAGAGACTGGACAGAGAGGAATTGTTCTTTGCTTAAAGTCTTTGTAGATTCCTTAGTAAATAAGCTAAGGAGTAGGTTTTTGATAATGACATATGCACACAGTTTGTACATGATTATCTATCTCTGCCATGGTATGAACATGTTCCTCTCTCAGGTCTGTAGTATGTAGTCTTGTTTGTACTAAATAGGAATCTGCAGCAAACCAATTAAAAATACATGGAATCTTACAATTTTTATTTGTTGATGTAATTCCCTAAATCCTATAGAATACAAATATGCAGTCTTGCCTCCAGATACCCCAGTGAGAGCTTTCTGCTCTAAGGTTATGGAAGAAATTAATTTAAAAAGAGAAAAAAAACCCAGCCACAAAGTCAAAACTTCATATAGTGAAAAGTTCATGTTATTAGAAAGATCTCTTTTTATATGCTTTGAAGTGAGCAGTTTATTTCCTACTGCTTGCTACAATAATATTTTTCTCCTGAGCACAACATTGTGACCAGAGTCATAGAATTCAGTACCAGGGACCTAGAGGGTGAGCAGGGCAAGGGAAGAATAAAAAGCTGCTTCTGCAAAGCAGAGTACTCTTTATTGGTGACCATAAGCATTTCCAGTCTGTTTTCTCTGTTTCAGCTGCATCTTCTCCCTGGCTTTTGGTCTTTTCATTTGGTTTTGACTTCCTTTGCTTTTGTCTGCTTTTCTGAGCAGTGGCACCACTGCTGCTTTTTCCACTGATCTGTGTTCTGCCTTTTCACTCTTCTTCACACACCAGATTTCTTCATATTTTGGGGTTTTGCTTTTATTTTGTGTGTTTCCCTGGGAAAAGCAAGATTAGAAGACAGAGTCATGCTTTTAGTTCCATCTTTTCCAGAGTAGGTTCTTGACTGCTGGATGAGGAGCTGAAGTTCACCTCAGTTTATTCATAAAACACCAGATTTTTCCCTGCCTGTGGAAACAGTATGTGCAACAATCCCATGTCCTAGAGAGACTGTAGAGCATGTCCAGCGCTGCTGGTCTGTGAAAAATTGAGTTTCCAAACTAACAACCTCTTCTGAAGTTTTTCATAGGCCTATAATTTTGGTACTTTGTCAAGAAAATGAGCAATCCTCTCTCTGTTCCCCTTCCACTTCCCCACAAGAAAAAAAAAAAAGCTCGCCACAAACCAACCAGGAGCCACACCCTTGGTATGAGGCAGCCCGTCTGCCACATCTTAAATTCAGCTTCTTCCACTTTTAGAATTCGTCAACAGAGTACTTAAAAAAAGTATTTTAATATGGACTTCACAACCTATTTTTTCTAGTCTTACTGCAGGAATGACAGCATCATTTTAAAAGAGTCTGTTTTTAACTTCTAAGTAAAAAAGTAGAAAAGTGCTTGCTGTATGAAATCTGTGACCTCACTGATAGTTTGGCAAATGTCTTAAGCAACTGAAAATGGAGTTCTTCTAAGATGTGTCAGATCCTTAATTACAGGCAGAATTCCAGGCTGGGTTATAATAAATGTAATTACTCCCTCCCCTCTCAATTTAAATTAAAAGTAAGTAAATATAAATAATGTCAACCCAACTGTCCCTCAATGCTGTCCTCAATTGGCTAACATTGAAAAGGTGGCTAACAGTGCAATTAGTTTTTAGAAGAGGTC
The DNA here is from genome assembly GCF_903797595.1 of Erithacus rubecula. Taxonomy (NCBI): domain Eukaryota; kingdom Metazoa; phylum Chordata; class Aves; order Passeriformes; family Muscicapidae; genus Erithacus; species Erithacus rubecula. Next base: position 11,611,582 of record NC_136659.1, read on the forward strand.
CCTAAAACTTGAATTTCAGGTTATGTATATGAACATACTGGGGTAAAATAATGTGAGGATAAATGAGAGCAGGAGTACTTGTTGTGGTGGTCAGTTAAGCAAAACCGAATCATGATAAAAAACCAATGACAAAATAGACCTAATGTGTTAATGTAAATACTTGCAATAACCTATTTGACCTGAATTACTATTGTCTTCCACTGTTTTGTAGTTTTGATGGAAACTTTCTTTCTGCTTGAATTTGTCTTGTAATATTAACAAGTTTTTTAAAATACCAGTTCAGTACTCAGTAGTTTCATGGAGTCTGCATGGAGAAATCTGTAACTAATAGCAGAATTCTTTGAAGAAGACAGGCAAGTATTCCATAATCTAGTGATGGAGAATTGACATCACTGCTATTCTGCAGCTTGTCCCCACTCCTGGTGCTTCTCAAACAAGGTACCATGTGTGGAGGGCAGTATTCTAGTGACTGCTCAAGCTTGTTTTCTGCTCCATAAGCAGAAGAATGTGTATTCAGGTGAGTGTTTTTAATGGACCTATTCACAAGAGCATAAAACACTCAGAGCTGTACATGCTCCCGTTTTTACATTCAGGCTTTCGAATAACAAAACCTTGTATCTCACTGGAGAGAAATTTTTGTGTTCTGTCTCTTGGACAGTCCCAGTGGCATAAACTGTGTGTCTGACAACTAGTTTTATGTATGAAAGATTGTTTTAAAGGCCTTTACAGGAGAAGTAAATGTCGTGGTCCCTCGTGTGAAGACAGTGTTGTAATGGCTGTCATGTGAAGGTGTGCAGCTGGCTGGTGTGGATGGGGTACCTTATCACACCCTCCGTATTTTTGAGAGTCTGCATGAGGCAGTATGGTGTTCTAATGGGGCCAGCAATAGGTTTGATGTTCCTTAATTGACTCAAGACTTTTCTGTGGCCATGAGATATGCTGAATATTAAAATGAATATGAGAGACTTGCTGAAAGGTAAAGGGCAGAAATCAGTGTAGAGTACCTCCTCCTTTTGTGTACACCAGGTGAAGCTTACAGCAGCTGTGTTGAAGTAGTTACCCTCCTTGGGGGGAATTTTTCATTCCCATCTTGATGAAACATATTGGGTGGTTCCTGCAGCAAGGAGGGACTGCTCCAGGGTGCCAAGCATTGCAGTTGATAGGGCACTGGCTGTTGTGGGATTCTGATAAGTGCGTGTTTTGACACTTGTGCTTTAAATTCCCCAATGCTGCAGTTCCAGTCACTGCTTATGATGAAATCATGTAACCAGTAAATTATTTACAGAGGCAGAGCCGCATTGGCAGAGGTGCCCTCATTGTGAAGTGAAAGCTCCCTAAAGCAATGAAACAATAGAGAGTAGAATTGGAGCAGAATTTAAATGAAGTAAAGATTTTTGTGGCAGTCAGTCAGAAGGTCAGATTGGGCTTTCTGAAGTACTGGCTGGTTTTGTCTCTGTGATCTGATACTGCAGCCCTGGAAGTTTGTAGAGCTTTCTGGTTTTGTTCATAAGGTGACTAAAATGTGCGTTTGTCATAGCAACTTCTAATAAGCTACTGTGGCTTTCCTTATCAAGTAAGGGATTCAGAGATCCTCTTCTCAGGTATTATTAACAAGGCTGGGGAGACAAGGTCACTTCAGTTCAGCTTGTTGAGAAGAGCATGCTGACCATTCTTGGCATGGCAGAAATAGTGTATTTAAAACAGCAGCAACAAAACTACATTACTTTCTCTCTACCTCCAAACTTACTCCCACCTTCCACATCTCAGGTGAAAACCTGACTGAGAACAGACTTGTTAGCAGATGATAAATTCCTGTTGTGAACATCCAGCATGTACTACACAATGTACCACAGGTAGAAGATACTTCAAATCCTTTCAGCTGCAGGTAGTCATATGGTAGGATGGACTTTGCATTTCAATGGTTTGGAAATGTAATCTGTGTCACTGATGGTCTTGGAGCAGGTAGGACAAAGTGAAAACTTGAGGACTGGTTTGTAAACTAGGCAGGTGGAAGCAAAGGTGTCATTAATTTGATACAGAATGGTGCTTGCCAGTGTCAGTGCATTGGGATTTGCAAATGGTGCTACAGCACCACCATTCATACAATTTTTGATTTAATGAGCAGTTTGTTACCTTGAAAATAAGTTACCCATGAGATAATAAGTTATTCTGTTCTAAAATGTTTAATTCAAAATTCTAGCTGCACTTTTATGTAGGTAGTTTTATCAAGAAATACAGTTCTCTCTTCCCCTGCCACCTTTCTTTTCTGCTTTTTCATTTCAGGGCCAACAGAAGTAATTTCTCTGTGGGGATGATGCTTAATGTGTTTTTAAAGATGATGTATAAATTTGTAGCTATGAATGCTGAATTTGGGGGTTGCATGGTATTGCTTTTGAAGAAGTATCTGCAATTAACAGTAGTTGAGGTTTGGTGAGTGAGTGCCCTTTGAGGTAGGGAGAGGCAAAGGGGTACTTAGATTTCTTTGCTTACTTGTGTCCCATATGTCTCATTCTGGCAAGAGCCTTCAGGAACTAGGCAGGAGACTGAGGCCTCTGGAACTGATGATTTAGTCATCCTTCTACAGCAGCAATCCATTAGGAAACCTCTCTCAGCTTCTCTCCTGACCCTAGCAATGTAGTCCTTCCTCTCTCTTGTACTCATCTGGAACCCCTCATTAAGCAGCTTTAGGTCTCTAACTGGCAGAATTTTAAGCAGTGTTTTTGTGGGGCTGCTGACCTAGTTTTCTGCCAGACTGGTGAGTTACAGCAGCTCGTGGGGCTCCTGCTGTGGGTCAGCTCCAACACTTGTTAGATGGTGGGAGTGTGCAGTGCTTTTGTACCCTGCTTTGAAATTTTCAATGTTTCTGGCAATTATTCCGAGAAGGAAATTTAGCTCTGCCTGTTCACGATTTATTCAGGAATTTAGGGCTGTTAGATGGTGAAACACAATCTGTTATGTACTTAGATTGTGTGAGTGGCTGGGTTTCTTAATAACACACATCTATATCCTATTGTGAATGTAAATTTGAAGAGCCTGTGACATTTCCCTCTGGTGCAGAATGGTCTGTATTTCTTCTTTTGTGATACTGGAGCAAGGTTTCATAGCTAGCTATCCAAACTTACCCTTTAAAAATATATCAGACTGATAATATAATTCATGTCTGTTGGTGAAGCAGGACTCTTCTGGTAGGAGATGAATGATTGTAACAACATGAAATATAACAACGACTTCACAACAACACTTGAAATCTGAAATTTGCTGTAGAATTCTGTAGAATAATACACTGTGCTGTACAAAATGGTTTACAGGGTCTAAGCAGTTAAAAGAAATGCTTCATTATGAAAGATCTGGGTGATTAACTAGCAAAATTCTTTAGATACAAATTTTTAAGACTCTGTTATTGTGTATTTTTCTTCTAACAGCAAATCTTTGAAATTTTTTCGCCTACAAATATATTCACCTTCCTTCCAAGCTGAAAGCTTGGAAGCTATTTGCCTGCTTATCTTTCTTTATTTTAATAACCATTTACGTTAAGGAGATTGAAGAGATGTTCTGAGTAATCAAACACCTTCTTATCTCCATTATTATCAAAGTTCATTCTCATAAAACTAATTTAAGGTCATTTTTGTTGTGATGCAGTGCAGCTGTCTTGCATGGTTAATCTGTCCTTATACATCATCTCTCTATGAAACACTCCCTCTTCCCAATGCCTTTTCCTTATCCTAGAGGAAGACCTGAGATATTTGTGTTGGACAAGTAGTCTTAAATTTCATGAATACTTGTATGGAAGGAAAGGCAAGTCTTGATTATTTGCAGCACTTGAAATTCCGAAGTCCACTGGTATTTGTCCAGGAGTGGAGTTAGTCAGGGTCAGCACAAAGAAGGAAGTAACAGATTTACTGCTCAGAGATGGTTTGGAAATGTCTGCGTGGAGTTAATTACTCGCAGGAAGCTGTATGGGAATAGGAAGTCTGAAAAGGCCAAAATTAGCCAGCTATAAAATCTGGGGAGTATCCAGGCACCTGTGACTAGCAGGCTCATTGCTGATTTTGCTCTTCAAGCTTGAGTGATGGTTGCCCAACAATCTGGTTTTGATTTTGAGTATTTCAGTGTGGATTTGTTTGTATGGATTTTGTTTCTTTTTATAAAAAAAAAAAACAACTGTTTTAAAATATATAATTATGGTAAAATTTTCAACTTTTTGATTGGCTTGTGGAGGTTTGTCAGAGATGAGTATAAAATGGTTTTCAGGAAGGAAATCATGTTGTTAGTAAAAAATCCAATTAAATTTTAATGCAGAGAATGTATGGGTGTCTGTTTTCTCTGGTACAGAGAAATTGATCGTTTGTAGCCACTGAAATAAAGGATCTTATCTCTATAGTTTATTTAAAGGGATGTTCAGAGAACCTCTTTGCATATTCTTTCAAAATATATGCAAATTGATTACCCAGTAGTCCATTCACTGAGCTATCAAAAATGCATTAAAGCACTTCAAAAAAATTGAACCAAGTGATCCTGAAGTGTTATCAGTAACACAGCAGATTCTTTGTATTTCTCATTTCTTTACCAAGAAATTTGAAATTTCTTCATTGGCTGGTAGATGTACCTAGTAATAGGTTGCTGTGAAATAGATGGTGTTACATTTTAGCTCCACAGAGGCCAAAAAATAGAGTGCAATGACACTTAGTGCTCAAAGGTTTAGTATTTTACTGTTCTTTGTACAATTCTGTGCTGTTAATTACTCAGTGCAGGATGAGATTGCAGTTTAAACTTCTGTAAAATTCCCATAAAGGCACTGTGGCAAGTCAATGATTTTAGAAATAATTTCCCCATGAAAAAGTTCTTGGTTTTAATTCGTGGATGTGTGGCTGGAATCACACAGTGGAATACTGAAACAATCAGACAACAATGGCAGTTTTCTAATGTCCCTCCAGCCAGCATTTGATAAGTACAAATTTCTGTTTCAGTGATATGACCATTGGCTCTAAAGTACTGCTTTCTTTGCATTTGTAGAATGGTGAGATGTTTGTTTTGCTTTTGGAGGAAATGGTGGTGCCTGGGATGCAGTTGTGACCATTGAAGTTGGTCTGAGCCTTGTCCCTCCCTTTGTGGGCTTCCACCCACCTGCAGTATGCACTGGCAGCCAGCTGGCCTTGCCTTCTCTTCCCTGCCAGCCCCAGGGCTTCAGTGAGACCCTTCCAAGAGTCATCTCTGCTCCCAATTTGTTCTTTCCCCAGAGCATCTCTGCGAACCGGCTCTCTGTGTCAGCTCTGTCTCAGGAGAAACAGCGAGTAGGGGAGGGGAGGGGCAGAATGGTGCTAATCCTGCTTCAGTTTGGGTTGAGAGGCAGTGTAATGGTCCTGGGAGAGAAAGAGAGAATTATTCCTGGATTACTGAGTAACAGGGTTGTCCAGAGTTATTGAGCAGCCGATTAGGAGAAAATTCTGTTTCACCACAATTGGTCCATGGAGCACAAGAGACCAGTAGTTCACTACTGATGTGTAAAAAAACACATAAAACAGTTTAAAACTGCATTGTCTCAGTGAAAATCTTGGCTCAAGTGTTGATGTTTTGGGAACTTCTTGCCTGAGGAGAGAGAGATTTCTTCTTTTTCCTCTGCTATTCCCTTTGATAGTTTACTTGATTTATAGGAGTAGGAGGCTTGTTTTGGGGCTTGAGTATATTGTGCTTTTTAGTGATCTTTGGAGCAGACCTTTGCTGCAAGGAAAAACAACTGAATAACTGTGAGCTGGTTGTGTGTGATACACGACTTCTGTTACCATCTTTTGAATTTCTGCAGTGATTTTTTTCAACCTCTGTTTCTGTCACTGGGTAAATAGTAAGTGGTGTGAATGCTTAAGTGTTGGGGTTTTTTCCTTCTTTTTTTTTTCTTTTGTTTTATTTTAAAACACCCATTTCTACTTGAGAAGCATTTCTTTGTGTTACTTCCCAGCCCTTATCTTTTGTTTCATGAGGGCCTCCCTAGAATGCTTAAATATGCTAATCCCTGGCAGAAGGAGGGTAAAGGCTTTATGAACTTTTTGGGTTTGTTAGCCCTTGGTTACTTAAGATAATAAGAAAATGTAAATAATAAAGATATGTAAATAATGTGGATATTATTGTCTAAAAAGTATGCTGTAGATACAACTGGCTTTTTAGAGACTTCTGTAATGGGAGAGATAGGAAGAGATGAGAGACACTGAAACAGAAAACTTACAGAACTCTGAGGAGCTGTTTCTAGCTCTGCTGCTGTATCATATTTCATGTCTTTTAAAATAATATTAAACAATATAAAATAATTCTTAAATTATTATAATATTAAATAAATAAAATAATTGCTGCTGTTCCGAAAACCTACTTGTTTAAATAAATCATCAGTTCAATTTTGCATAAGATTATACTTAACCTATTTTTAATTCAAATATTTCATACTGAAGAGTTTATTATGACTAGTTTGTTGGTTTTTTTTTTTTTTTTTCTTCTCCCATTTCATCTGTTGCTCCAGTTTGGATTATTTGGTAAAGTGATAGCTGCATTATAACACAGGCTGTTACTGTGGGGTTCTGCATCACTTTTGGATAAGCTGTAACCATAACATGCAGAAGAATGTGCAATTGCTTGAGATTTTAAGAAAGAAATTAAGAAACAACATTCAGAATTTAAGAAATAACATTAAGAAAATGTTCATTTTTGAAGAAAATATGGGACTGATACTTAGTGTTAGACAGCTTTATGATTTTCAGAGATACTAACGTGAGCAAGAAAAGGACATGAAGACTATTGATTTTATCGCTGTGTTTATGATGTATTGCAAACTTGTTAAATGACAGGTTCAAAAATCAATTTCTTGGTGCACATACAACAGCAAATGAACAAATCTTTGGATAAGCACAAAGTTAAGGATGCATTTGTATTCTGCTGAGCACTGGTCTCAAATTATAAGCCAAACAATGACATTTATCTTGTGTTCGTAATAAACAGCTTGGGTTTGCATAAAGTCAGATTTTTCTTGGTGTTAATTGGTTTTTTTATAAACTAATACTTTATAATGGACTTTTACACAATTGGCGAATTCATTTTTTTTATGTGACCTGGTAAACAAATGGTTTTGTTAGTCAATTATGGACATTTTAAATGTCAGCTTATGTGTTCTAAGGCTATAATTGTCTATTCCAACTCTAGAGAAAGATGTCAATCTCTCCAAGATTGAAGAAGGTCATTGCTAGCAAAATGTTTTGTCACTGTTTTTAATACAAGCTGTTTCATGCCATTACCTTCCTGAAAAGAATATTGCTTAATGACATTAAAGGGTATTGAACTGCTTTTAAAATTTCAAATTGCTTAAGATCCATATTTGCATTTTAGTTGGGTAAAGCCCATTGTTGCTTTTCTATGGAAGTTGTGATTTGATACAGTTGATTTATTTCCAAAGACTGTTGGCACATGTGCAGGAGAGAACAGGATGATGAAGAGGAGAAATATCTGTGGAAGAGAAATTTATAGAGGTTTTGTTTGGTTGGTTTTTTACACAAAATGCTATAATCGCTGACTTAGTCCTAAGCTGCTGCTGCTTAGAAACCAAAAAAGTGTGCTGGAAAATATTGTATGTTGGTCAGAATTGGAAATAATCCAAAAAACATATGCAATGTAAGTGTTGGATTTCAGAAATACTGTACTTTGTTACTGGCACCAAGTGAATAGCTGGAGGGAAACTAATGTAACACCCTAAAACCTTTTCACACCCTGAGCTTGCTGAAATGCTTTTTAACCAGCAGGATAATGCTTGTAAATGATGTGCATTGGGTCATGGGGAAAAGCCTTTTTCTGTCATACTGAAAATAAAGGTGTTCTGATCATTTTGCCCATTCGTTAAGAATGACAGAAGGCCAGACTTGTGCATTTTCCTGTCTCCTCCTCGTCAGGCATCACGCAGGGGATTTGTGCTGCACACCCGTACAAATAAATAAGAAGTGTGGTTTTCCAAAGCACCTGGAAGGTGGATGGCCTCGGTCTGAAGCCTCACCCTTTCTGTGCTGTGTGTGCTTTGTCACCGTGGTGTCACGTAGGCACTGGTGCCATCCTGCTGCAGAGGGGGAGGTCCCGTGTCCCCGCAGCTCCTTCGCTCTGCTGCTGCTGATCCTGCTGCTTTTCTGCTTCATTACCCTGATGTGGCCATTGTTGGTGCCTTTTCACTCTGTCCCTCGGTCTGATTCAAAGGCTGCTGGAGTGCATCTAAAGGAAAAGGTCTTTCACCTCCTTCTCTCTCAAAATATAGCCTACTTAGCAGATACTCCATGGTGTGATTATGGAGCTGTGTTCAGCTGCACTGTTACAAAGATTTAAATGGAATCCAGACTGAAATTTTAGTCCAGTTTGGTGAGAAAATGATAAATGGAATAACAGGTTTTTCGTGATAGCATCTTGCTAAATTATAGGTTGCTGAATATTGTTAAGAAGAGCAAACATTTCCATCTTTTCCATCCTGTTAATTATGGAGAACCAGTGTCTCTTCTCAAATATTCTTACCTATAAATTCTTATTTTTGCATTTCACAGGCATTCATTTGTATGTATTTCATAATCTGAAATTAACAAAGTGAGAGGATGATGGTAGTTGCAACCTTTTCCTTCAATACCATATGGTGGATTGCTAATTAATTTAAAAATAAAGTGGTTTCTAATACACTAGATCATTATTTAGGTATAAAAATGGTTTTACATTTCAGCTGATGGCAGTGTTATGACCAGTGAATATATAATTTGTGATTAATGTTGGAATGGATTGTCATGCAATGGTAACCCAGCCAGTGCTTTGTCCCTCTTGGGCAGATGGACTTACCTGCTGCTTTCCAGCATCTTCTCTCATGTACCCTTAATCTTCTTTATCTGTACATTTTGTTTGTTATTTGTATTTCCCATATCCAGTGTGTGCTGCTACTACTGTATTTAATTAAATGGTTTGCCTTAGCAAAATTATCCAAATGCAGTCCTTTACTGAGCAACATGCTAGGAAACTCCTTTCCTAGGAAGCAATGTTGTATTGCCAAGTGTCACCTGGAGAGACTTGCACCCCTTCTTCCTCTCAGCAATGGAGAGGCACTAGGTTTTATCTGTGTTTATTACCACTTCACTTTGTGCTCATTAAAGCTCATCCACATATTTTATTGGGTACAATCCCTTGCTATTCCAAAATCCTTGTTCAGTGATACACAACAACCTTCTCCCTTACCTTTGGGATAATCTTCTTCCATTCCAGTGAGGCTGGCATGGGTGGAGAAAGCTTATGCAGATCCTAACCTAGGATTTACTTGGTGTGTTCACTAGAAATACTGTATATTTATAGTGTGTATGTAATTTTTACGTTTAGAACAAAAGGCTAGGGCTGACAACTGTTTTTGCTTTCAGCACAAGATGGCAATGGGAGTAAACTTCCTACGTGTTTGTTTTGTGCTTGGGCAGTGCTGGCACTGAGCCTGAGGAGATGGGATTCTTTGTTGGTTCACTGCTGGTAATTTACAAAAGTTACCCTTTTCAGATGGAACTTGGCTCCCAGCAGGATCTGAACGTGTGGTTTCTCGCAGGGTGTCCCTCCTGTGCACAAGTGATCTTTTTGAAAGGATGTGTTTTGGGCATTGTTAGCAAGGATTTGGGTTATACCCTGTAATATGATAGTCAAACTCAAATTACAGTTTTAATAAAGTTTGCAAATTATTGTCAAGAAAAGTGGCATTTCTTTCTAAGTAAATAAACCCCTAAACCAAACAAGAAAATCCTACTCCATAAATGGGTAAGAGATAACACTTTCCGTGCACAATTCATTGTATTCTGGCTAGTATTTTTTTTTAACTTGAAACTTAATATAAGATCCACTTGGAAGCAGAGAAATTGCTCTCTATTGTATAGTTAGGTTGTATTGTAATCTTTTTTTGTTTTACACCCAGCTTCTGGTCAGTCAGAAAAGGACATAACCTAAAATACAGATACAAAGCATAAAAATTACTCTAATTTAAAAAATGTGGATATATGAGTGAGCATTACATTCTTGAGCAAATTGAGTAAGTGGTGTCAGTGATGTGTTATTGAGGTGTTTCTTTAGTTGATACTTTAAAGAATGAATCTCCTCCTGCTTTGTAGAATTTGGTTTCTATTGTAGTTATTTGCCCTATTGGCCCCCTGCTAAGGAGGGAGGGGGAGAAAAGGCCGCTTCACCATCAGCTGCTGCCTTGGATTGTGCTGGAGGGGTTAGCCGAGTTCTTGGAAATCCCCTCCAGCCTAACTTCTGCTGGCTCGTGTAAAATTGAATGCGGCCCCTCCTGCCCCTCGCATTTTCCTTGGCGTTAGTGAGACACAATAGCTGTAACAGGACATTCAGAGGGTTTCCCCTCTTCTTGGTACTGCTCTTGTTCTACACTCGAAATCAAAGGAGAAATAACGTGTTAAACATGTAAACACTGCCACCTTAGAAAAATAGTCTTGTTTTCACGTCCCATTTCACATTTTTTAAAAATTATTTAAATTCATTTTTTTAACTGTAAATTATTAAAATAATTTCTATAAGGCATAAAACTATTTTTTGGCTAATATTAGAAGTATATTCTCTCTATCAGTTATGGTGAGAACTTCAGGTAATTTGTAACTTTTCTGAAATACTCAGTAACTAAAGGAACTGTTGTAAGAGATCAAGAAAGAGCACGTTTTGAGAACTTCTGCCTGACAGAAGGATTTTCAACTCTAATGCCAAGTTTTTCCTTCTGTATTGAACCTGTGATTTTGATCTGGATAAGATTTAAGTCTTTCTGAAAAAACACAGTGGCTCTGAGCAGCACCAATATAAAAAGCTTTTCATTTAAGCTCTCCCCTGCTGAATGTTTTGAACAACTAAGATGAAAAACTGTACCCTGAGATGTCTGTGCAAAGACAATCCAGAATAATTTAGTGTAGCTCAGTCATTGTAGTGTGGATTGCTTTTAACAGTGGATTGGATGTGTGTTACATGGATGTGTCTGGATCTCTCTTCTGTCTTTCTCTTTTACCCAGAAGTGCCCAAAAAGATTGCAGGGGGAGCAGGGGGAAGCATGAAAATGAGTTGGAAGCTGCTGCCAGCCAGGGCTGTCAGCTGTGAGAGCGACTGTTTGCTCGCATTAGCTGGCTTGTGTTGCAAATTTGAAAAAACAACTCTTTCCAGACTTTAGAAATTACTTTCCCCTCATCAGTTTAATAGCTTATTTAGGAAGATGATGGCATTCTTAGCACAGCTGGGGAAACCTTCTCTACCTGAAGAAATAAATGGTGGCTTTTGTGGATGGTTGTACTGGCAAAGCTTGTACAGTGCTGTTTTCTGTTTTGAGAACGGAACCTGATAATGAGTCAGAATATTCATAAAACTAACACATGGCCCCTCAGACTCCCTGGGACTTGTGATTTCAGCAAAACCCCTTTGTGGAGATGCAGCAGACAGACTGTCATGCAATTTACTGTTTGGGACCTGTGTGTATCCTTTTGTGTGGACTAGGGAGTATGTCTTGAAGGTATTTGTTACAGTTTTTCAGACATTGAACTTACTTAAGCTTAAGGAAGTGCTATTGAACGAGACAAATTGTGGTAAAGGAGACTATATGCTGGTGAAACACTGCTGTTTGTACAGCTGCAGATCAGTTAATAGAGACATAAGGAAGCAGGCCAGGATGGGGATCTGAATAGTCCTGTATTGTCTGCAAACTTAGCAGGGTTGATGATGAAGGAGGGGAGCAGCCTGTCCCATACGGTGGTGTTAATCATTTTCTGGGGGCAGGGCAGTGCAAGGGGCAGTGCTGCTCAGTGGTTACAGTTAGCTTTGAACCAGAGTTTGCTGTACAATGCAGATAAGTGCTCTGAAAGAAAATGTACTTTTTTTTTGTTTGCTTTTTCACAGGGGTTTAGCATGACCATAAGGCTTGCACAAGCTGATGTTAAGTCAGTGTAGTGGTTGTCTTTTGTTAGTGAATCTTACATGTGTGAAGAGGAGTGAGCACTGAGCTGATACACAAGTATTGACATAGAGCTGGTATTTGAGCCTGGAGGGAATTGATTTACAATTTCTCCTAAAATATTGGTTTAATTTTTAGGGGGTGCAGCATCTGGGAGAGGAGGACTTACCAATGGCTATTACTTTATGTACATTTTTTTTCCCCAAGAAATGGCACTCCTTCAGGTGTATAAAACAACACTGTTGAAAGCTAAAAATATTGGAAATACGCTGACCAAGCAGAAAGCTGAGATTTCCCCTCCCCAGGTGGAAAAATAAGTAGATTTGAACATTGACTATGTTAATAGTACACAGCTATTTGTAATAGTGTGTAGGAAAAGTGTGACTGACCACTGCAGATTATTTGCTTAGTAATGCTAGAGTGGGTAAAGAACAAACTTAGAAATCCTCATAGAAACATTTGTTGTTGACTTTTTTTGCCCCTAAACTTGACAGTGACATATTTTGAGACAGATGTGAAAGATGTTTCTATTTGCAAGTTTAGAAGGTTGTAGCTTTCTTTGACACAGTGTAAATAGTGCTGCATGTTCTTAGAGCAATATTTTGAGACATGGGAACTCTGCAGCCATAGATCCTGCATGCCATCTTTGTGCTTAAAAGTAGCTGAGATAGTTAGAAGGAAGTAATTTCATTGAAGTTTTACCTTTTTTCACCACAAGATATGCACAAGTGAGAAGTGATCTCCTTAAGATTGTTTTGCTCACAAAAAAAAAAAGTTTTAAAGATTCTGACTAATTGTGAGCAGAACTATCTCTAGTTAAAATTAAGCAGACAAGTATATGTGGTGTTTTTCTATGCCTTGATAGCATGCCAGAAATGTATAATCAAATTTGCATGTCTGGGTTTGCATTTAGTACCTAAAGCACCATGTATGTAATTTAGAAAATATTTTCTGGTTAGATATTTGGTTTATGAATTTAGAGAACCATTTAAGAAATGTTTTCAGTTGTTATTGCTGTTGATGGTAGTTTCTCATCATTGCTTGCAGGTTAAATACAGACACTACTTGATGTTTTTCTCAGACTGAAATCCATAGAGAACATCCATCAGAAATTGTAGATGCTCCCTCAATTACCATTTTAAAAATGAAAAGTTATTATTGAAGAAGAATTTAAGTTACTACTTACACATTTGTCAAATGACAGTGGTAACTTGAACCTTTTTCTTTCACTTCCCCCACTAGTGGCTGTCAGATTCCTCACTGCAATAGATGGACTTTTTTAGGGACTCCAGTTAATTGGCAGCTGAGGTTGTTTTGAGTGTTATGCTCAGGGTTCTAGAAGGGAAGCATACATATGTGCCCTGTCTAGTATTTTTCAAATATGGCCTACACAATATTAATTATTTCATGACCTGTACATTTCCCTCCATTATTTATTTTTCTTTCAGAAGGAAAATTCCTCCCATCCCCATTTTCTTGCTCTTGAATTCTTTGAGAGGTGCACAAGAAAACACAAATATTTGGTGTCTGCTAGGAAATAATTTTTGTTCCTCTGGTAAGAACCGAGCCATCTGTCAGCTATAGCAGAAACTTGTGATAAGAACCACAAACAGTATTCTTTGATGTATTAGTACTTGTTTTCATGTATGTGACCCCGAGGACAAGGGGCTGAATCTCCAGAGCATGAGGATGTCACCAGTACATGGCCATATTGCCATGTGAAAATGGTGGCTTGCAGGCACCCTGTAAATGCTGGCATCTGTGCCTGCTGTGGTGAGTTACCCATCTTTGCCAGCAGCACAGGCCTGCCCAGTGCCTTCATTTGGCACAGAAGGTGCAATAAATATCACAGGTTCACCTTGCAACTCGGGGGTGACTTCTGCAAACTCAAAACATGGATTAGGCCAGAGCCTGGCAAAAGTCTTGATAATTATTTTTCAGAATAGGGGCCAAACCAGAGAATCTATCTTGATTTTTTTTATTAATTCCACATGGCTTTGGCAACAGGAATACAATGGAAAACTAATGCATTCTGATGGTGTTCTCATTTTTGCTTGTATATTATAGTGGCAGTAACAGTTTGTACTGGCACCTGAAAGGATCCTTTGGTTTTTCTTGCTTCCATAACATTGAATTTCATGTGGAACAGTGGAACCAATGAACAAAATACACAGTTTTCTGTTATTCACCCCTGGATGGCTGCATGAAAAAGATAAGCCAGTGGTGCCTTTATTCCAGTCTTCTGTCTTTTCCTAGAGGTAAAACAGCCCTGGATCTGTTTACAGTCTCCCTAATATTTTTTTTTTTTTTAAATATTATTGCCGTTACTCTTTCCTAAGAATTTGATTCAAGGATACACAGCCTTTTCTGCAAATTGCATCCAGGTAGTTAGGCAGAATTGATTTGCAGCAGATGTAAAGAAATGTTACAAAATACCCTGGATGCAGTGTGGTGACACAAAGAGCTGGGCTACCAGAGAAATCTGTAAATGTGGAATTCTGGCTCTGCTGAAATATGTAGTAAAACTGCCTCTGACTTTAATGAGGTCAACCCTTGGGTTGTAAAGGGACTCAAATAAATACCTTGCATAACTCTTTTCTTGTTCTAGTGACATTTCCTGCAGGCATTTGGGTACAGATATTGATTGCTTTATTTCTTTTCAGAACTGTGAAAATAGGTGAATTTATCCAAGTCTGTGTGGTCTTTGCAAGAGCAACTTCTGCAGCAGATGTCCCTGCTAGTCTTTGAAGGCTTTGTAGGAAAGAGAGGCTCCTTAGAAAAGCAAGATAGACATGGCATTTTGTTCCATCTGGAATCTGAGTGTGTTGCATCAAGGAAGTTTCAAGAGCTGCAGTTGCTATAGTGATGCTTGCAGTGATGATTTTCAATACTTATTTTCTTTGAACACATATAAAAAATAAAGCTTAAGAAAATAAAAATTGTCAGCCTCATATTCTTTTAGCTTTAAATGGTGTCTGGAGTGGAATCTTTTAAATCATTTTATGCATGTCAAGAAAACTGTATGAAATGAAAAGAATGTCTGCTCTGTTCATCCTATTGCCAAATATAAGTTTTAGGTTTTAATAGAACAAAATTCTTGATTAAGATGCTGCTTGTGCCAGTGTAGGATTAATGTTAGTGTGTGCCTCAGCAGAAGGTGATGAGGATACAGATCCTGTAGGATCCAGTTGTCTCTAGTGCTTTAAAAACAGACACTGCTGTGAGGGGCGTATGGCTGAGCTTAGATTAAAGCTAAGCAAGACACTGCATGTGGCTCTTCTTCCATTTCCTCCCTGTTCCATTGACACTGATCCTGCTTGGGAAGCTGTTTGCTCTGCTGAGAAGGAGCAAAGAGACCTCTGCAGTGTTTCTCAGCTTCCACCCTGACATCATATTTGCCTCTAACTCTGCCATTTGGCACTTGACCGGAGCTTACCTTCAGTGCAATTTAAGTAAGGTGTAAATGGTTACATGTGCATGCTAAAAAAGTTATGGAAGTGAGAAATGTGGGTTAGATCTGATGATGGGAAAAGTTCTGGCCAAATTGTGTTTGCCAGAGGTCCTCTGAGAGCTGCTGTGCTGGGATTAAGTAGGAGGCACTTCTAAGTAATCTTTCCTTCTGCTGTAAAATCCCTTGTGCCTAATAAGCATCTTTTCTTTCCATTGGGGTGGCTCTGGTGCCACTTGCCTCTACCCAGCATGCTTTCTTTGAACTCTGGAGAAACGAGCATCCACAAGGTCTTTACTTTTCTGTCAAATTTGACTGGCAATTGCAAGTGAGCAATATTTCGTGATGATCAGGAGAGCAGGACAGAGTCTGTAAAAAAGAATTTCTCTTGTCTTAGCATCTGGTGTCTCTAGGTTATGGAGCAGACATAGGGTTTAGAAAGGGACTGCTTTTTGTGTGGGTAGAAACAAAGCAGTGGGGGAAATCTCCCTTGCTGTTCTTACTGCAGTGCTGTGCCCATCTGCTGGTGAATGCACATCAGCGTGAGCTCCTGCAGGTCAGTTTGTGCCTTTGGCTGGCAGGCTCACCTGGGGTCACCAAGAGAATCTTCCACAGTAGGTGCTTGTGCCAGTCAATTTACCAGGCCCCACAGAGGTCTCTGGAATGTCCTCAACTTCCCTCCCTCAAATGCTGGAGTTATATATGGTGCCCATAAAATGAGAGAACAAGTTGCTTCCCCTGAATAGGGACTTTGATAAGAACTTCGTGGTAAAAGACAACGTGATAGTAACCAGGATGGATTTTATCTTTCTTATTTTAATGTTTTTTATATGTATTTAGATGAAAGCCTGAGTTGGATCCTGTCTCAGTTTATTAATAATCAGAATAAAGACACAGTGAAATGACTCGGGGCAAAAAACACTGAAATGTGGAGGCCAGGTCACAGGCTGAAGAATGCCAGAGAATCACAATGCAGCCATGTGTCATGTCAGCTTAATGCATCTGTTAGTATGGGGGTTTTGCTGATACTTCTTTAGTGGTTTAAAAAAGAGGAACTAATTTCTTCATTGTGGACTTACATTGTGGTAGAAATTATTATCTGCACAAGCTTGGATAAAACTAGGTGAGAGTGACGGTGACTTGGCAGCTGCTCACAGGAACTGTGCAGTATGTACAGAGTGACCTAGAAAAGGTGCACTGGTGCTTAAGAGAGAAACTGGCAGCTGCTATCAAATGCATCAGGGGAGGGGCAGGCATGGAAATGATAAGCAGATTGAAAAAAAAATCAGTGGGGGACTGAATGTGGTAGGTCTTTGAAAGGTAAAGTACAATGAGGTTAAGCATCAAGGGGAGGAATAGCAAGAGAGAGAACCTTACTGATTCAGGAGTGCAGCAGGGAGGTGGAAAGGTACAGAATAATGACTTGTGTGGTGGTGTAAAACCTACCTGGAACTTCTAATGTCATGGGGCAAATTCTGCACTCACTGTTTCAGTAGCATTTATAGTCCAAATACTGCTATTATAATGATGTTTTTTTATGAATAAGCTACTCAGTGTGTTCGGAGATTGCTCAATTTCATTGTACTTCTCTTGTCTGTGTTCTCATGTGTAAGGCAGTATTTTTGCAAAGCTTGAGAATTGTCATGTCCTGTTAACATTTTTCTGTAGTGTTGAAAATATTCTGAAACTTTATTTTCATGTACAGAAAAAAACAATTATTTTTGTTTAGAACTTTATTTACATTTGTCCTTTGTTTCCTCTTTTGGCTGTGTATTGAACCAAGAAAACTTCAGCTAAAGGGAATAGTGTCTTTTTGCTTATTAGGTAGAGAAAGCTCAGACATGACTAAATTAATTCTTCTTTTTTGATCCATAGAATGCTCCTTTTCCTCTGTAACTGGGGTCACTGGTTTATTGTCAGATGGTAACAGTTGCACATTTCCTTTGTTGGGCTTTCTTAATTTTCCTTTGCTATTACTCTACGAAGATGACCTGGCCTGGATTTTTGTGTCAGTGTTTTTTGTTCTGTTCTCCTCTTCACAGAGAAGAGACTTATTTATCTGCCAACATTTTCATTATTTTACTTTCAGTTTAGTGTTGATACCTGTGTGTACATCCTTATGGTCCAGTGTTCTCAGAGAGCACTTACAACCTACTAATTAGAGGCAGGGGCCAGGGGGAAAGGATTAATCAAGCTGAGCATCCTTTTATATTTCCTCTGTGAGATCCAACTGATTCTGTTGTTGGGATCTTCTTCACTTTAATTTCTGTCAGTGTTTTCAGGTCCCTGAATAATACAGTGACTGGATAACATTAAACCCCACATCAATCAAAGTATTTCCTGTTTTCTCATCCTTATTGTCCTCAATGACGTGCAACTGTGATTTAGAAAAAAAGGTGCAATGGAAAATACAGCTTTTAAAAATAAAGAAGACAAAGGCAGTGGGGATGAACTTGTGTTTAGACCTTCTTAGACATCTTTACTTGGATGAATGAATAGGGAGGTGGATTTCAAGAGATTTTATGTAAGAGTGAAAAAAAGCTTGCAAACCTGAGAGGTTTACCTTTCAGTATTATGGGATAGAGACAGCAAGCAAGATCTGGATATAACCCATGTTGTAAACAAAGAAGCTGAGGATAAAACTATGGTAAGCTGCTTTTCTTTAACTACTCTGCCTCTTTCAGACAGAGCATTTAAAAACTCTGAATGGCTGTTGTTTCATCTCATCTCCATTTGACAGAGGATGTTCAAAGACCTTTAAATCCCCAGAAGGTGAGGGAGAAAAGACAAACTAGAGAAGCAGCAAGTAGGAAGGAATAATCTGTTTAATCTAAAAGCTTTCTGGAAAGCTGTGCTTTGAATAACTGTGCATATTTATACTTCTGTAGTTCCCCCTAGGCAGTCTGTCCTCTTTTGACTGGCTGTGAAATTCTGACTTTGGCTTCCTCTTCTAAGATATAGAAACCATATCAATAGTTAGATACTGTGATCAAGATGATCCTGTTTTTCTCCCTGTACAGGAATCTTAGGATTGAATATATAATTTCAAATTATATAGAATAAAGCCAGTGTCAGTCAAAGTAAACCATATGCAGCAAAAAGAATGCCACTTGTGGTAGAGATACACAGCTCTACTCTGCTAACATTTTTTTTACCAACTACCTGAGGGATGAAGTAAGTTGGTTGGTAGTGTCAGCAAAAAACTAAAGACACTTCCTTTTTTTTTGTAAACAATGCTGTAAACACATCAGTATCTTTTTAAATATGCTGAATTCTGCTGCTTTCCTGTTTGGTAGTAGCTCAGTCTCTGCTAAGAACAATAATTCTTTCTCATAGCCTTAGGGAGGGAAAAGTATTTGGACATAAAAAACTGTTAGAGGACCATTTAATAACAAGGATGGTTTTTTATTGAGGGCTCTTGGGAGCTTCTATTTCACAATTTTTTCTACGCATGAAGTGAAAAAATACTTTAAAAAGTTTTGAAAATAAGCCTGTAACTTCCAAATTGTTCTGCTTTTTCTCTTTCCATGATTATTATAGCATGTATAAGGTAGTAAGTTCTCATGATAAGATGAATTTTGGCATTGGTTTAGTTTTTAGTGAGATTCGGGGAGATGGCATCCTTAGCTCTGAATGGCAGTTGTTTAATAAACCTCCAGTTCTCATTTTGTCAGGTTTTACTGTAAATGTAGTTTATAACAAGATTTTCTAAACCCTCATGCAGTTCCTATTGCATAAGTTCCCTTCTTATGAATAATAAACAAAATAAGGAGTTATTATCACATTATCCTTCTATACCCTTCTCTCTGGCAACAGTGGAGTATTCCTGAAAGCACTTTCCAAGTAAGCTAGCTGTCTACAGTCTATGATAATCAGCTGTAATGGCACATAGGCAGCTGGTTTGCTAATCCTTTGATTGCAGTATTAGTTTGTCTCAGAGATTCTGAAAACCTGTCTGATCCTGTAAATGTGTTTAGTGAACATTGTAGAATAAATTACATCTTGCCTTAAGACTCCAAAACACATATTCAGGTTATGAGTTGTGTATTTTCTGGGTTTTTCCCTTTTCTGATACTTATGTTTATGTTTAAAGGGGAGGAAAAAAGACATGTGTGTCCTAAAACAGCTTAGCAAAATGTTGAACTGAAATTCATTTAACACTGGAAGGATTTGTATTTTAATCACCAGAAATTGTCCTTATCTTGCTTATCATCCTGTCAAGTAATTCAGGCTTGGATCAGGATCTCTTATTTACAGACAGAGATTGCAAATAAGGCTTTCTTTATACAAATCTGCTAAAAAGAATAGAAAACCTATTTTGGAGGTACATATGGATTACTTAAAATATGCACTAATCTGTACAACCATGTATTTTTTATAAAAAAACATAACTTAAGTAATGTGTGTGCAAACATGAATATTTTTTTATGTTGCACTTTAATTTTCATTAGAACCAGTTTGCTAGAAAATAAGTACATGAGTTAATAAACCTGATCTGAATTTATTTAAACCTGCTATTTAAATGTACATTGCTTTCTATTGTTTCTAGTTGAAATTAAAGTGGAAAATGTATCAGTTCATAGAATCATAGGATTGTTAGGATTGGAAAAGGCCTCTAAGGTTAATGAGTTTAGCCATTAACCCAGCACCTCCGTGTTCACCACTAAACTGTGTCCCCAGTCATAAGTGAAAATGTTCTCAGCAGAACCTAACAAAGTGTTTGATCTCAGTTTTGTTTCAAGAGACACCAATCAACTAAGTAATACTTGCTCAATGTACCTGCAATGAATGTGTGTAACACTTTGTGGTGTTGAAAGACTTAGTGAAAGCAGAGGAAACCACCTCTTCACTGGTAAATTCTGCCATTGTAAAGCCTCTACGCTCTTGCGGGTTTTTGGTTGTCATAATGAGATTTGGCGTTGTTCCTTCCTTGCTAGACCTAGATGCCAAGATGCTGTTCGTGCTTATTTCCTGCCTTTTAAGCAGGTCTGAATCAGAAAAAGTTGACTCTCCTGTACTGAAATGCTGATCTTGTCTGTGTCTGTGGTAGAGAGCTGCAGTGAGTGGGGCAGCCTCTGCTCAGTCTGGCTCTGTGCTCACCCTACAGCAGCTGGGTGGTGGATTAGGCTGGCTTGGGACCTGAAGAGCCTGGTGCTTTCTGCTCACACTTCTGCTGTGTCTTGTGAGGTGTTTTAACCTGTGCTACCTGAGGTGTATGCACAGGGTGAGGAGTTCAGATGGTCTTTTGAGCATAGCTCCAGCCATCGTCCTCAGGTGTGCAATGCAAAATGTTAAGCAAGTTGATCACAGTGTTTTCCCTGAGTGTCTATTTTGGGAGTGCCCTTTTTCATGTTTCCTGTCATTAGCATCAACGAAGATAATTAAAAACAATCTTCTTCTGTTTAAATTTTTTTTTTGTTTCCTTATCCCCAGAAGTTTGTTTCCTTGGTGTGATGTACTGTGCTTCAGTACGTGAAAGCCAGTCCTTGAAGTAAGTGTGTTCAGTAACCTGTGTGCATGTACCAACCATGCCCTTTTTAACTGCACAAGTTTAGAAATCAGAAATTAATGAAGAGCTTGTCTTGACTAGACACTGATTTTTTTTTTTTTTTTTTTTTTTCCTGACTATTCAAAGTCTGAAAAGTTTGCCTATATCGCCTTCTTAGCCAGTGAAGTTGGTTTTGGTACAAAGATGTAAATGAAAAAGAAAAAAAGCATAAAGAAAATGTATGAGTTGGTTTTAAATAGTTCAGTGCTGCGCCCATACATTTCTTACAATTTAAGCAAATATGAACAGTGACCTTTTTTCAATGGGCTGATAACCTTGAAGTCTAACAGAAGCAAAAGTCAATATTTTCTGGTTTTGACCAGTTCAACAAACACCATAAATACCTTTAGCTGACAATTCTTCCATTCCTGCTCTCATTAAGGAACAGAGTAGGAGTGTTTGAAGTGAGTCCCAAGTTCCTGCAGCAGCCCACAATCTCTTCCAGGTCCCTGATAGTCAGTCCCAGGCACGAGCTGGCTTTCACCTTGTGCTGGCTGAATTAATGTGCCTGCAGAGCTCTCATGTTTGCTGTGCTCTTGACTCAGGACAACAGTGGTTGGTGGGGTATTCTGTGGCATACTAATAAATGTCTTGAAGAAAAAGTCTTGAGATGTTTTTGAACTTAAACATATATTCTCTGAGGAATTCTGGAAAGGTGAGAAGCTTCAAACCCCTCGTGAAGCATGTCAGGGTAGTTTCTGCCTTTTGCTGCTCTTGTAATTTTCTTCAGGGTTTAAGATTTCAAAGCCAAATAGATTATGCTTCTGTCTGAGGGCAAAATATGATTATGATTCTGGAGCTTAATTTCCTTGTAGCTTCAGGTCGAAGAATGTTTGCCAGTTTTCCAATGTTTCAGCATATTCACAGTAGTGTAAGCAGCCTGAAAATGTTTATAGGAAAATATTTTGTAATATGCTGTAAGAGACAGGCTGTAGGGGTTCTATCTTTTCCCAGATTTAAGGTACTGAAAAGTTCTCCAGAAAGTGTTTCAGTAATATCTGCAGTAGAAATGGCATCCCTGCTAGGTAGAAAAGTGAGTACATTACTCATGTTAGGGGATTACCAGGTAGCAGATCTTTTTCAGAAGGAATGTGAAGCAGACTCTGAAATAGGCAGTTTTGCTGTGGGAAGTCTGTTATATCTGAGTTTTGGGGGATAAATACCACATCATTAGTTTGCTTTTCTGTTGCTTTTGCTGCAGAGTTTCCTGTGTTATTCCGTGCAGATACTTCACTTTGACAGCCCAGATAAACAAAAGCCAGACACTCATACCCAGAAAAAAAAATCCCTGAACTCCAGTCTAGGGCAAAGATAAAGAATTCAGGCTTTTTCAATTCCATGAATAGACACTGGCCACTGGAAAAGATTATGTGTGACTAAGACTATGGAGATTTCTATTCTGACATAATTGCTAAACAGTAACATGAACTTACTTATTTTTTTCTTTGAATGGAGACAGAATTATTTAGGAAGTGAAAAATATATTAAAAAATAATTGGAAAAATGCTAGACTTGTTTATATCCTGTAATTTAGTCACTCTTTCAGATTAAATGTAGACTGGGATTTTTCCAGGAGACCTTGACAAGTTGAATGTCTAAAATCCTGCTGAGTCAGTGAAGGCCAGCTTCTCCCTTCCCTGTGCTTTTCCAGAAATCTGAGTTTAAATGACCTTTATTGCATGTTGCACTAATTCTTGAATAAAGTGGAAGGTGTACTAAAAGCTGGTTTGCAAAATACTTGTTGAAATTTTTTTTTTTCTCTACATTGTGAGTCTGTGAGTAGATTCTGTCTGAGGTGATTCAGCTGTGTGTAATATGATTCTAATATGTGTAAAGACTCTTTGCTCGTGGAGTAAAATAAGCAAAAATCGTTTCATCTTGAGACAAGAAGACAGTGCAAACCAGTCAATGTGATTTGAAGCCACAAGGATGCTTTTTGTCATGTGAATCCTGGCAGAAAATCATCAACATTATTAATTTCATGGAAGCTCTAAGATTTTTAAAAATAAGACAAGCATTTGGAGTTGAGGGTAATTTTTTTATGCTTGTCCTCCACTAATATCTTTATATTATTAGATTAGATTCTCCCATAAGTGAGCGTTAAACATATTCTATGATTTGGCACTTTTATGGTATTTAATGGTATAATTATGTTTTATGCTAATTTGCTTCTACTTTTGAGTATTTGAGCTTAACAGCTTTTTCAGAAGATATTTTGAATGTCCTTGGACCCTTGTGTTTCCATATAGGACACACTGACTGAATTTTGCTTTAATATGAAATGAAAAGATTTTGGAAATGGCTCTAAGTTGAAGGCTGGTGACAAAGATGAGTATTTTAAAGCTTAATGAAGTGTGTGTTAAAATGCCATGACATTTTACTGTTTTTATAACACCAAGAAACCTGCTGCAATCACTTGCTATAAAACCTTTAAGTGTTTCTTAAGTGCCAAGTTGTGTGATAAAATGTGGTCATTCCTGCATAATCACTGAGCTAAGATACTGTGACAGCTTTTTTAACATATCAAGAGGGTTTTTTTCACAGCTAGCAGGTGATATATTGAGGAATTTCATATTTGTCAGATTGATAAACTTTTTCCACTACCTTTTTGTTATGTGCCTCTTGTTTTAATTCTTGTTAAAAATCAATGGGAATTTAGCAGAAGGGTAAAGAGATGGAAGGAAGAAACCTGCTGAACTAGACAGACTTATATAATAAAAACAAATGTCCTAAATGTGTACCTGCTTAGCACAGCTATACAACAATGTTAAGGAAAATGCTGAATCACTGTGAGAGGTAGGTTCTTTTTCTTGTTTAATTGTATGCATTATGAAGAAGATATGTGAGGTGGGGGGAAGTTCTGGTAAGTGGCCCAAGTAGTAAAAGGTCAACTTATGGCTGTAGTTGAGACTTGAGGACACTTGGTTTAATTCTGCAGTTTGTCCTTCTCTGACCCTGGCTGAGTCAATATCCTGATTATAGATTCAGCTTGAATCTCTTCCCATATCAGCTGAACAATTCTCAGCCTCTTGATGCAAAGCAGTATTAATTATTCAAATTCACTTGACATTCTTGAGTTTTGACCCCAATGAAGGTGTGGCTACATTTCTTGCCACCATGTCTTGTGCCCTTACTAAATGGATAAAGTGTTGCATCTGTGGTAATGTCTGGTTTGCATGAAGTTTGCACAGCAGGGTTGTCTGGTGGTCCTCAGAAACATTTAGAAAGTTGTAGAAATAAGGCAGTGACATGGTTTATTGGCAGTAAACTCAGGTATTTTTTCATAAAATCTGGCAGCGTTTGGGAGCTACATAATTTGTCAGCTGCTAGCAATAAATCTCTGCCATCCTGGTTCTTTGCTGTGTGGCTTCTCTTGCATAAGCTGGGTTCTTCTAAGACAACACTTCCTTTGAGAATAAATTTGGGTAAAAGGAGAACAAGACTTTAGTACAGAATTTGAATTGATGATTTACTTTTTGGCATCTCTGTACATCGCATTTACTTTAATTGCAGTTACTGAAATTCCTTTTTGGGGGGTGGGTCTGGTCAGAGGTATATAACACTAATGTGAGGCTGCAAGGGGGGCACATGTTGGTAGCCAGGAGCCAGTGATGTGCCAGAAGGGTCAGCTGGTCCCAGAGGAAGCCATGGACTATGTCCCAAAGCAGTCTGAGACAGCAGTGCCTGAGTGGAAAGCAAAATGTGAACCTTCTGCACAGCATGACTCAATACAGCTGTCACATGATCTGGCTCTGTTGCACTTATTTAGTGCTAGCAGGCAACTGGTGCTTCAGAGTGAAGCTGAAACACCAAGATAGCCAAGGACTGGTAATGAAAACTCAACAGGAAAAGACTCCACTGGTGTCTCCATTGCTGCTGGTAGCCTTGATCAGCCCACAATTCTGTGGTAGCAAGTGAGCAAGAAAAGAACATACATTTCAAATTTACTTGATTGCTTGAAGACTAGATTGAGGAGAAGGAAAGACCATGTATATCCATGTACAGAAAAAAACACTTGAATTTTCTAGTCTGTTTTGAGGGCAAAGGACCTTGTAGTGAACATAAGTTATTTTGTCATCTGCATGTGCAGTCAATCACTTCAAAATGGGTATCAGTACTAGCGTTCATTTTACTTTTGGCACTAGTTCTCAATCAAATCCTGGCTCTGTGCAATTGCCAGCATTTGAAACTGTGGTGTTAGTCAGCAAAAGCAGACAAAACCAAAATAATTTTCATCAACGAAGGCTAAGGACATGCAGTACTGTGAACAGATTATTCCAGATTTTAACACTGAGTATAAACTGTAAAGGATTTATTGTCAAAATATATTTTGCACTGTATCCTGAGGTACATATTATGTCCTATAAAATAGTAAATTATTATTATGGGGTTTTTTCCCCCCCCTTTTTCTTAGGAGGAGAGGAAAATATGTAAGTTTACCACAGATGTAAATTTCTGAAACGTTTTTCTTTACTTTCCTGCCTCCTTCCTAGAAGTTCTGCTGTATTCTCCTGTGAAAATTTCCATTATTTCATGTTCATGTCTTTTAAATATTAGTCCAGTGGTTGTGTTTTGGAGCCCATCTGGAGGACTGCTGATGTGGAAGTTTGCTGTAAAGCAGAAGGCTGTGCAACCTGCCTGCCCAAGCATTCCCTGGCTTTGTGTTCACTCTGCTGCTCCTGAGCTCCTGCTCAGAAAGTCTCCAAGCCATTTCAGCCTGGTTTAGACCTTCATGTCCTCATGCCTAACCCTTAGGCAGACAATTTACTCATTTTTCTGACCAGTCAGTGCAGAGCCCTACTGTTCAGATGGTCAGTCATGCTACAAACAGAATACTGGAAGTATAAATACAGGAAGATTACCAATAGTTTACCTTCTTTTCCTCCCACTCTAAGCTGGTAGTGAGGGTGGTCTGTCTGGAGAAGCATGACTTCCTTCAAAAGACATCTGCTTATGATATATTTTAATATAAGTGGATACACATTTAGAAATATTTGTAATTAAAGCCTCTGAGGAGAAAAAGATAAAAAAAGCAACATTAGAGTTTTTGCTAAGTGATGATTTCTTCAGTATTCTGTTTCTCTGTATATCACACCAGAATTCAGCTATCAGTATTTGAAAATATTTACTCAGAGGAGCTTCCTGATGTATACCTTCCTTTGAAAATTACTTTGTATTATGAAGACACATGGTATCTCATAACCCTGTCTCGAGGGCAATGATGTTTCCTCCTATTGTGTAAATAAAAGAGCTCCACAGAAAGCTGACAGGGCCAAAATAAAACAGGTTTTGCATCTATGGCTGTTCTGATGAAAATCTCACTAATTGAAAGGACAAGTTACAGAAGAAACGTGAATCTCTGAAAACAAATCTGTTGCAGTTGACTGAGATTCCCAGCTGAATGTGTGGTGGCCTGTACTTAAAGAAATCCCATCACAGGAAAACAAATGCTCAGAAACCTTTTTCCTTTTTTGCCTTTTTTTTTTTGAAGTCGTCACCTCTGTGGACTTGAGGCAGTTGTGTAATTACCAACATGGCACCCTGTGTGTGGTCTGGGATGCCAGCAGGTCTGTTCTTGTAGATTGCGTGCAGATTTGTCTTCAGACTGTTCCCACATTCTTTCATTTGTGACTGTTGAGTCACAAAATGTTTTGCCTGGCATTAATCATAAAGTGGCAAGTGTTTTTATTTATTTATTTTTAATCCCAGTGATTAGACCATGGAGTAGCATTGGAGTAACATTTGAGTTTTCTTTTTTGTTCCTTTCCCCTCGCTTTGCACTTGATGTGAATTCTGTGTTCTGCATTGAATAGATGCAAGGTCAGGAAGCATCAGTTAAGTACTAATGGAAGTGACTTCCCATGCTATTAGTGAAAACATGACTCATGTTCTAAGGATTTGCAGTTGGATTCCTGTAACTTTAGGTACTTCTCTTTCATTGTTTTTAGTAGTTGTTTTCTTGGAACACGCAGTGATCATGAAAGAAATTCTATATTGAAAACAATAGCTACATATTCATTTGTTTAAACTCATCCTAGTATGGACGAATTGTGTGTTGGTTGCATACAGCTTTTCTGACATGCACTTGCATTTTCTTCTGGTCTTTGCTGTTCTGAAATACCTTTAGTGGGGGAAAAAAGCAATTATTCAAATAGTAAACATTTCAGGTGGTTTTTGTAGTGAACAGACAGAATTCACTTATCAGTGTGAATCAGTTCTCTGTTTCTGAGCAGCTGGAAATAACTTGATTACAGAGAGAAAATACTGAAAAAATCTATATAGCATTTTTTCTGTGAGAATGTTCAGATTTTTTTTTGTTGACAGTAGAACTGACTAATTCTAAGATGGTAAACCACATAAAAACCTGAGCTGTATGCCAAAAGGAAATTCCTGAAGCCCTGGGCTGCCCCCAGACCACTGCAAGAATAAGCATGAGCTACTTGGAAAACGATGGGCAATTCCCAGTCCCTTTGTGATTCCAGCAAAGTAATTTATTGTAGTCTGTTTACCTGTTCTTCTCTTGGAATATGACAACAAGTTCTCACAGTGTGATTCAAGTGAAGTCTGTTGCAAATGTGTGTGCAGTGATCAGACTCACTGGTAGCGGCAGCCCAGAGAGCAAAGCTGAGAACATTCACTGGTTCTTAGATGACTGCTTGGAGCACCCATATTCAATTCAAATGCCACTCATGTTTGTTTCTGAAACTGTAGGTAAAACCGAGGGAACAGGAGCTTAAGTTCATTTTATTATTTCTGCTGAATTATTTTGAAATAGATTTTTCAGTATGCAAATACAAGGGGAATGGAGAATTGACATTTCATTATAAATCCTTCATAATTTGTTGTTTAAGTTTTACTTTTGGTCCTCTTCAGTGTCAGCCTGTCTGTTGCTTCTACAGTTTCTCCAGTAGCAAATTTTTCAGTGGCGTGTGATGTGTAGGCATTCATTTGCCATTTATTTATTTCAAAATCTCTAATGTAATTTCATTAAAGGGTTACTTAGAAAGATTGAATGCTAATGAGCTCTATGTTATGAACAGAGTTTACTATGAAATTTGCCTAATAAAGATAAGTTCAGGGTTTTCAAGGATGACTTCAGCCATGCAGCAGATGGCCTGTGAAACCTATGCTGCCACTTCCTTTGGTGGTAGGTCTGGGTTGTGTTTGTATGCTGGGACATTTCATGTCTGGGCATATACACTACAGAGTTTGATCTGATAGTAAATGGCTTCTGCATTTTGTTGGTTTGAGGATACACTGCTGGTGCATCTTGGGTTTGTGAAATCTGTAGCACTGTACAGCGAACTGCTCGTGGCTCACTAATATCTGGTGAGCACATATGTCTGCAGGGACTTTGCCCTTCGTGTTTCTGACAGGTAGCAGATGAACTGGATGTATCAAATAGAGCAGTTCAGGAGCCTCAGTCTTCATAGAAGTTATTTATTTTAATTGCCCTTGTTTTTTAATGAAGATCTTTACATTAAGGCATTTCCTTGGGTCTGTTTGGATCTATTTGAACAGAAGACAAACAAGAGAATCCAGTAGTTCTAGTCTTACCCTACCATCTTGCCTGCCTTGGAGACAAAAAAGAGAAGTATCCCAGCTGAGAAATAATTTTTGTGTCTTATTTGCACATGGAGTGCTTGGAGACATGCAAGAATTGCAGAATGGTTGAGGTTGAGAGGGACCTCTGAAGGCATCTTGTCCAACTCCTTGCTGAGGCAGGGTCACCTGGAACCAGCTGCCTGGGACCATACCTAGATGGTTTTTGAATATCTCCAAGCGTGGAGAAGCAGCTTTGGAATTGTTTCCAGCTAATCTGCTGCAGAGTGTTGGTGGCTGCCCTCAAACACTGCAGTACACAGCTCCCAAGGGACAGGGAGATAGATTGTTTCAGCTCAGAATGCACCCTGCATACCTGTAGCTCCCATGATGACTGAAAACTGACAAAAAATGTCATCCCTGTGGAAATCCAACAATGGTATTCTACCTTTAAGAGTAAGATTTCTGTTGAAATATGTCAGCTTTTAAAGAGGCACACCAGCACTTCTGTGTGGTTTTTGTAGTACTTCTTCTGGGCAAGGTTTAAGGCATGCAAGCATCCTCACCTAGGCTAGAGGCTGCTTTCAAGACCTGATCTAGAAGTATTCCAGTACTAAAAGTTTTTAAATCTGACTAGTTTCCACTGCCTGGAAGAAAGAAATCTCAGAGCAGGAATGTAATGGAGTCATGAGCAGTAACTGAAGCAGCTCATCTTTTCTGTTGTTCTGCAGGGTAGTTTCAGTGCATCTGAGTGCCCTACCCGATTTTCTTCGGCGTTATAACTTCAACAATGAACCTACAGAGACCATAGAGAAAAATAAAGTAGCTTTTGTTCCATGTCCCCTGTTCTCCAGATGTTCTGTGCCATCAGGGAAGGGGCAGGGGTCAGCAGAGTATTGCAGTGGGTACAGCTCCCACAGGGGCTGTGCTTCTCCAAGTTATAATCGAAGCAGGAATGTGCAGTGATCAGCATGAAAACTCTACTTGTTGGATGAGTAACCTTTATTTTTTCTTGGAAAAGTTTCCCACTGAGATCATCTGACATTAAACTGTGTCAAGTTAACTCTTATTTTTATTACTTTGCAAGAAGATTGATGGACACTCAGGTTGCTAGCTCTGTGTTGTACTTTCTCATGCTTGTCCTGTTCTCCCCTCTGCAGGTATTCTTATAGGGCAATGCAGTCTTTTTACATCAGAAAAGCCTTTGGTAGTTTTATTTGCTGTAGTACATGCATGATTGGACAGCATCTATCATGACTCTTAACTTCTCTTTTTTTTAATATCTTCTCATATTCTTACCTCTCAACCTTGATCCTAGGAGTTTTATAGGAAGATTAAGAGACCTGAAAAGTAAGCAATTAAAGCTGTCTCAGTTGGTAGAGAACAGGCATGATACATATCATTATTTTTTTTAATGAGTCCAAGGCAAACTCAAAAGGTTTTGGTTTGTTCTGGTCTTTTTTCTTCTTCTTTTAGTTAATAGGTTCAAAGATTTTTTTTTTTTTTTAACATATTGAGGTATTATTAAAGTGGACTTCCCTGGGATTACTTTTCTTTTTAAATAAGGAAACCAGATTTGTGTGGCTGTTTCATAAATTCTGTTCTTTAAAATTAATTTTTCACAAAGGCAAGTTATGAAAGGGCTTATCTTGCAGCAATTTGAGCATTTTGCAAACAACCAGATCTTGGATGGCCTTAGCCCCACTCAGCTATCACATGCAACAGGTTTTAAAATCTTCCTACTGCCCCTCAGAGCAGATATGTCCTATTTCACAAGACTGTATAATTTTGTCCCATTGTGGCTTGCAAATTGTAATTCTGTGATAGTTTTTTCTTTTTTGAATTTCCAAAAAATCAGTGAGATCCAGTTCCCTTGCAGCAGTGGGGTCCTGTCCTTTCAGGCTGTTTCTTGGCCAGTCCCATGTCATGGAGCAGGGAATGCAGGACAGATGCTTCACGCCTGGCATACTCAGCTGTTCTGAGAATAAAACTACAGCCTGCAACTGGCAAGTTCTGCTGGAGGCAGCATGTGCTGGCTGCTAATGTGTGACCTTTTTGTACTCAGTAACTTGACTAACTCTGCTCAGAGAGATTTTTGAAAAATGCATATGAAATTTAGGTGACTGACTTTCTGAATATCAAGTAAGTCACTGCTTCATAGTGGATGTATTTATCACTGCAGAGCTGTAGTACCAGGTGTAAAGTGTTAATAGTGCACTGACCAGAGTTCAGAGAGGTGGGTGAGCAGCATGGACTGCCAGCCAGGTTCTTGGAGTGTGGGGAGCTGCAAGTGATTGAATTACACTGCCTTAAGAAGTTCCTGCCTCCTCAGCTGAGAGTTTTGCCCCCACTGAGCTGACACGCAGCTCTACTGATCACACATGCCCTACCAGGCCAGTTGAAAAATCTGCTAAGTTATGCTATTTTAGTTACTGCTGCCACACAACTGGGAAAACACTAACAGAATGCTGGCCTGAATGGTGCAGCAATTTATGGTTGTCTCAAAATAAAAGAATTACAAATTTTGACTCCTAATGAATAGTAACAGCCTTAAAAGTGACACACATGTATCAAAGTCTCTTGGTTTTTCATTTTTTTTACCCAATCATTGGGCTGGTGACAAAGTGAAGCAGTGTTTGCACTAAGTCTGCCTTGATGAAATATGGCTTCTTTGGGGCCAGTGTTGAAGAATGATCAAAGAAATAAACCATCTGTGAGAAAATATTTTATACAGTATCTTTAATAATTTACAATTGCTATATTATTATTTAAGTTCAAAATCTGTTTTTCCCAAAAGACCAATCTACTTCATCTTGCATACTTTCACTGCCAATGCTTTGATGGGAGTTAAAGAACTGGATGGAGTCTGGTTGTTGAAATATGTAGTGCAAGTTCTTACTGTGATGGGTTGTTTACTGAGCTGTACTTCTGAATGGTATCTAAGTGCCTTGTAGTTACACATCTAGCTTATTTTGAATGTATCTTTTCAGAAGACCATAATCTTTTTTATTGAAGTTCATATTTTATGCATAGAATCACTAACTAAAATTGTTTTTCTTTCTGTGGCTAAAGCTACACAGAGTGAGGAGCGGCTGTGTGCGTTTAAAGACCCGTATCAGCAGGACCATGGAATCAGTGAGAGCCGAATCTCCCAGGAGAATGGCACCATTTTGTGCATGAAAGGCAGTACCTGCTATGGACTTTGGGAAAAAACACGAGAAGGAGACATACATCTTGTAAAACAAGGTATCTAGCAGTTCTGTTTGAGTGCGGTAGTTTTGTTACTTATTTCACTTCTTTGTGGTCTAGCCAGCTGATACAAAGCTGCACAGCTGCAAAACCAGACTTCTTGCACATTGTCAAAATGCATGATTTTAAACTTTCCATTTAACAATTTTAAATGTGAACAGAAAGTTTGTTTGAAATTAATGACTTCCAAAAGAGACCCAAGGCATCAGTGCACAGCTGAAAAAAAAGCATTCAAATTTCTTGTTACTTATGAGGTCCAGAGGAACATGGCTTATTTGAATTTCAGTGTATGTATTGATGTAATGATAAAT
Organism: Erithacus rubecula; assembly: GCF_903797595.1. NCBI lineage: Eukaryota > Metazoa > Chordata > Aves > Passeriformes > Muscicapidae > Erithacus > Erithacus rubecula. Next base: position 11,643,645 of record NC_136659.1, read on the forward strand.
TTAACAGTAAGTGTCTTATTAAGTAAAAAATGTATGTTCATATTGTTTGTTTGCAAAGGAAATTGCAGCTGTGGTTCACATATCAGTTCTGTAATTCAATGCTGTTCTGTGGGGAGAATGAAGGTAGGAGGGGTGAAGGGCTTTGCAGTTTCTGGAGACATGTTTTGATTACCGTTCTCAGGGACTCTGCTCTTTGTTATTTGGATGCAAGTTAATGTGGTATAAGGCTGAATGAAAATGCAGCTGGTATTTAGAGATAGCCTGTGGAGTTGTAGTCCATGATTCCTGTTTGATCTGGCAATCTGCTGAAGGGAGCAGCCTGACTGCTCACCTCTGCCCCACTGCTGCCTCTTTCCCTTCCAGGTATTTGTGGATAAATGACATTTAACTGCTGTTGACCATACTTGGGAACAAACAGTTGCTGCAGGGACAAAGGACCTGGTATTAATCAGGCAATAAATTGTGATCCTGTAGAAAAGAATTTTGAAAATTCTGCAAGAAGCACCAAGCTGTGGATGCAGTCTTGTGGCCTAAAGAAGGAACTAGGTCACAATTGATTTAAACTGTGGACCAGAGGGTGGTGATATGCTTTGTGGTATCAGAGAGATGGGGAATGGTATACTTCTGCTTAGCAGGCTCAGAAATTCAGGTTTTATCATATTAAGGCAACAGCTGGACACCTCTGACATAGGCCTTCATCCCTGCCCACATCTCCTTCTCCTTGGCTATGGGGAGTTCTAAAAGAAATTCTTCAGGTTTTGATTTAAAAGGTGGTAGTAAAGTCAGACAAGCATATTATGATAACTGTTTCCATCCTACTCTGAAATGTTTAATTAGGTAATGTATGAATTTCTGTAGATGTGTTTATCCAGTCAGTAGAAATAATTCTATGCTTACTTAAAAAAAATAAATCTGTCATTTGGTTCTTTTTACAGGTTGCTGGTCTCATATAGGAGACCCACAGGAGTGTCACTTTGAAGAGTGTATAGTTACAACCACCCCTTCCTTGATTCAGAATGGAACATACCGCTTCTGCTGCTGCAGCACAGACTTGTGCAATGTCAACTTCACTGAAAACTTCCCACCTCCTGACCCCACTGATACAACACCTTACAGTAAGTCAGATGTTTGTGACTGTCATTGCATGGTAGAAGGATTTCAGGGAAAGAGCCTCCTTTTGTGGTACTGTTACATGTGAAACCTGTGACCTCTCTGTGTCACAGGGATGGCAAACAGAACAGAGCTTTCCCTTAGGAAGTTTGTCACACTCACATTCCTCATTGCTCCAACTGCTGAATGCAGATTATATTTTTCAAAATGGTTTCTAGTCTTGTGTGTTTTGATACTTGGATGCCCAACCTCATAAGCCTGTGGAGTTGTTCAGAAGATTCATGATTTCTGTTGAGAACAGGCCAGTGGTTTCATTAACAGTACAGTACCTTTGGAAAGTTTGGCCTGTCTGTTCAGTCATGTATCACAGGTAGTTTTGGGTGGTAGAACTGGTCTTGTATCAGACTGCTGAAGTTCTCTCCAACAGTCTATGAAATCTGACTTCTTTGTTTTGTATATCTCTGGTAAGGGCCAACTTTGACACAGTGTTCAAAGAATACTAGTTTGAGCAATGTAATTTTCTGTTCAGTTATTTGTTATAAAATCAGCCTAGCAAAGAGATCCAAATCAAGGGATGAGACTCCTTAACCTGGTATGACAGAAGCAAGATCATAACTAGCAGGCACACTGTTATGCTGTGTTCCAAAAGTTAAGAACCTGTAAAGAAACTGGGTTAGTGGCCTAATATAAACATTTGGTTAGCCTTTTCTAAATAAGAATTGTGAAAGGGAAGTTGAGTAAAGTTAGGTATATAAATGGAGGCACAACTGTTCTGCATGTCAAGAGTTCTTTATCAGTGGAAAGTATTTTGTGAAATGAAGGTGTATAATTGGATAGCATTTACAGCTGTAGAATGCTAAAATAGTAGTTTGTGTGTTTTGTAAAACTATTTGTTTAAAAAAAATAGTTTTTGTTTATCATTTAGGAATGATAGTATTTGAATTAACTTCAATGTGAAGATACTGATACTTATCACTGGTGCTTTCAAAAATGGCTGTAGGCTCTAGTATTTATAAGGAAGTTGTATCAAAATGAGGGTTAGGTCTGCTAAAAAACAGAAGTCTTTAACTTAGTGTGTACAAGATGAATGGGTAAAGAAAGTTGGTAAAATATGCTGTCTTTTGGCTGACAGTACTGTTTGTAGAACCAGTAAACAATCACTATTTGGAATCAGTGTCACTGTGCAGTGCAGAACAGATTCTGCTTGACTTTGGTAAGAGTCATCAGATTTGGCTCCCCAAGTGGGACTGGAGTTGGTGTTGTGCAGGGAAATTAGACAGGAGGAAAACCAGATGTAAAGGTAATTCCTTGTCCTTTTCCCCCCAAAACAGGAAGACCAGGTTCTTACAAAATGACTTGTGCTTGTTCTTCTCATAGGATGAAAATTAGCAGCGGAATTAATTCAGTTGTTGAGCGATAAGATCTTCAAATAATTTTAAATGGAATTTTTGATACTGAATGATCTATCTTGACTTGCAAAGTGGGGGGAGGGAGGAGAATTAAATCTGTAACACAGTCCTTAATTCACCCAGCTGTAATTGAGTGCTGCAGAGTACATTTGTACTGCCTCAGACTGTTTTGTGTTATTGTGTCACCTTCCATTTTCATAATAGGCAAATTTGGCTTTAGGCATAAGCAAAGTAGGTTGCTTGGGAGCACAGTTGTCTGTCTGCTTTGGCTGGGTTAAGAGATGGGGATGGGCCATTCCAGCAGCAAGGATGGCCTCATTTGCCATTGTGGTGTTTTATTTGTAAAGCTCTACCATTGCTGCCTCTGACAGAGATAGGGCTGCTCCTGGCTGTTCATATCCAGCATTCTGGTAGCACTGTGGAGGTACAGGATACTCGAGAAAGCTGGAGGGGTGAAAAAGCAGGGAGGATTCAGCACACAGACCCCTCAATATTACTGACCCCCATTCCATGTGCTGGAGTGTTCATGGTCTCTCAGCTCCTCCCAGAACTCATTTTGGTTCTGTGAGATTATATTTTGCACCTTAAGTACAGAATTCTTACTTTGGCCAGGTTGAGTTTTTATAGAATTGATGGGAAGCTTTGTATTACTACTGGATACCTTTCTTGGGCACTCTTCCAGCCTTTCAGTTATAGCTGAGAGAATGTTGTAAGGACATTAGCAAGGTTAGCTGCACAGGCTGTGGCAACCTGTGTTACCATACCATTTAGATTATTAAATTGAACAGGTCACAGTCACATGGGAAATCTCTGCAGGAGGTTATTTCACTATAGCCTCTGAACAGTAAGAGCACTGTTTTTCATCTGTATTTTTGATAAAAAGTTCTTGAATGGCCCAAAGGGAGGTATGAGGCCTCCTAGGACTGTACTTATGATCCTGGAAATTTCGAGGTGGAGGTGACTTTGCTGTACAATTATGTGAAGGCTGATGAATTCAGCCAACAGTTAACTAAGCATTTGTAAATGTTCTTCTTCTCATTTCCAGTAAAATAATACAGAATACACTCCTGGAATGACAAGTAGAAATTCAGCTTAGTAGTTTAAAAACTAATGGAGCCTGAAAACCTTGCTGATGACCCTAATCAATTTAAAGCTTAATTTTAAAGGAAAATTGTAATTGTTCTTTTAAAGATGTTTCCTTGCAGCTATGTAAAGGATCTGTGAAAACAGTAGAATACTGTTAGGCCCTTGAGCTAAATCCATCCAGAAAAATAATGGAGGAATAAAAAAATTACTTTATGCATACTTTATACTATATATATATATATATATACTTTAATCTTTTGGTTGCAATTTTTCTATGATACTTAACAGTGGTGTGTGGAAAGATACAGCTAAACTGTAAATTATTCAAGAAGACAAAATTAAGATCTTAATATGTGTTAGATATATAAAATTATAATTGTCATAAAATATAGCAATTAAAAAATTAAGTGTAGTATTTAAGATAATGTCAATGTTCTTTTTAGGATGTCAAAACATTTTTCTTACAACTGTGTCTGTGTAGAACAGAACAGCTTCCTTTTTTTTCCTTTAATTCATGTTTGATTAGGGTATAAGTACATGTAATCTAACCTGTTTTGTAACAAAATTTTCATTAAAATGAAAAATAAGATTGAGGACAAACAAGTTCTTGATGCCTGAAATTTAATCCTTACTGCTTCTTAATGTGCAGCTGGTAATTTAAAACAATCATACATCTGAGTATTCATAATATTCATCTCTTCTATCTTAAAGATAATCCAGGCAGATTTGAGTAGCTGTTGGTTGCTAATCCCTCCAGCTAGAATTTTGCAAATGCTGTAGAATGGGTGATAGCCTAGAACCCACAGTCTGGAGGTATTAAAAAGGCAGAGGTTAAGATTGCTGTTTCCTGATGCCAGGAGAGGTAGTGGCTGGAGAATGGTGTTTATTTCTCATCTCAAGATTTGCCTGTGGAGTTTGGAGCTACTCAAATGCAGAAGCTCAGAAACAACCAATCATCCTCTATCTTTAATTTGCACTTCTGGTGAAAGATACACTTTATTCTTCTGTACTAAAACGCTCATGGATAGATTCACTGTTCTTCCATCTTACATTTTCACAAAAAATTGACCAAAAATGTTCTATCTTAACTTCAGCCAGCATACTCATATACCCCACAACCCTATCTAAAAAGGGCCAGCTTTGGCATCCTGGGTCAGTGTTTTGAGATATGTTTACTTCATTGCCTTTGTCAGATATTTAGTTTGACTTGCTAAATATCTGCCTGTAATGACTGCAGGATGCTTCCTAAATTCTGAGACTGTTTTGAAGACAAAATCATTAGTTCCTCAATCATTCATAATAGCCTGTTAAATAGAAATTAAGTAGCTAAAGACTTAAATGATCTCCCTTGTTGGTCATAGACATATTGCTGTAATGAAACATTCACGTTAAAACAACATCAAGATGAAAGAGCAATTTTTAATTATTTTTTCCCTCAAGGCTGCTTCCTGGTACTGCAAATAAATTAATGTAGCAGCAAGTGAGTGTTAAGAATGTGTTTTTCTATGACAGATGATGTATTTGTGTGATATATGGAAAAAATCCCTGGCAGCAACAGTTGAGCAGTCACTGGTACTCCATGTGGTTGAAAATTGTATAGGATTTTCATCTCATAACAGCAAATGGTGGCTGCAATTTTTAGAGTATTTAGAAAACCTCTGTTGAATAAGAGCACTGAGTTGTGGACAGAAAGAGACCACCTCACACAGTCAAGGAAGTTGTTCTTCACTCTGAAACACTGATAACAGGCTTATCTTTCTAATGTAACATTCCTGCCTCTTTGCCAGCCTTCTTGCTATGTATATAAAGTAAGAATGTAAAAGTGGGCCTTGAAGTGCTCATGGAATTGTGTGCAAACTTTGACAAAAGCTACCATTATAAAAAAAAAAGGAGTAATTACATATATATGTGACTGGGACAGGTTAATGATGGTAATAATGAGACAGTTTTCATTTAGCTATTGTTTTTGAGAGGCAGCAGTTAGACTCATGTAGCTGTGGGCATGTGGCCCAATCTAACTCCCACTGAAGCTGAATTGGATCATGTCAGGCTAATTTTGGAAAGTGGTAACCCTGCTTACTCTCAGTTGTCTTTTTCTGGAGAACAGCATTTGATATTAATTTATAATTGGAATGCACTTACTTCAGCTGGGTTGCAGCATCTGATGAACTAAGTTTGTAGCTGATGTTTAAGCTGGTCTTTAATTTCTGATCTGCCTAATCTAAAGAACCCACTCTGTGAATAAGCTTTTTCCTTCATGTGCATTGTTCTCTCTGTTTTCAGATGATTTAGATGTAAAGAGGAAATTACAAACCTTAGCAAGGTGGCAGGTCTCAGGTTTTAAAAGATGAAGGTGGGAGTGATCTACACGAGGATTAAAACTTGTACACTTGAAATGATTGAGACCTGTTCCTTCAGTGAAGAGATGAGGCACTCTATCACCATGTCATAAGATGGGAGGAAATATTAAGGCAGTAATTAAGGGCCTTAATTTCTCCTAAAAAAAGAAGTTTCCTTTGTGACAGCTAAGCATTTGATGCAAGAGGATGATACTGTGCCGCTGAGGAAGTTGCTTTAGGCCACTGTAGAAAATGAAGTTGCTGAGCTGCTGAAGGAGATACAGGTGAATGTGCATGGAGATTTCTTAGTATGAGTCTTCTTAAAAGAGATTGTATGTGAAGCACCTGATAGAGGGGAAGCAATTCAATTTTTTTTTACAATTCTTTAGTATACTGGCTTAGTTATGAAATATTTGGATTTTTAGCCAGCTGTTGACAAATGTGTATTTTCCTGAACCTTCAGTTGCCTTTCTGTCTGAAATTTAGTGCTTAGTGGGGTGTTTTTTGCTGTTTATTTGGTTACAGGAAATTAATTAACTGTGGAGAGGGCTGTGACACTGGGTACACACTGCTCCAAATGCTTACTGATAAAATTTTGGAAATGTGTGCTAATTAAGGCTATGTCTTGTGTAATTGCAACTGAGGGAAAAGTGATGGATTAGTGTAGGGGAGAAGGAGTAGAATTAAAAGTTACTGCAGGAAGCACAGTATTAAAGCAATTGCAATAGAAGGTTATTTAGAAATTAAAGTGAATGCCTTAATTTCTGTAGAACCAGTGGAATGTTTTGCAAGTCTCTCAAGATAACTGGTAATGCTTGTTGAGTAACTTCAGTTTCCCATTAAAACTTCATCTATCAAAAGTAGAATCTCTTAAAGATTGTTGGTACCAGCACTTACTGTTTCAACTTCTAAGACATCATAGTCTCCTGAGATTAAATTGGCATCTTTACTGAATTTAAAAGTAAAGCTTTGATGTGAAATTGGAGTCTTGCATATGAAATGTTAGCTGTGAAGGCAAAACCTCCTTAGGCAGAAAACTGTATGTGTAATTTTTTTTTCTCTCACAGAAACATTTAATCAGGAAGATGAAATTGAAGTGTTTTACTTGAACTGACATTGAAATGTTTTGGAAGTGTTTTTAAATTTCTGCTATGCACTAAACCCACAAAATGCTGAAAACCATGTTAAAAGAGCAAACACGTTTGTTTGAAAAAGCAGAAACATTTCAAATATTATTTTTGCAAAAACACCAATAACCCAAACCCCAAACCATTTTTTCTTTTTTTCCTTTTACGAGTAATTCCTTATTGCTTTGTCAGACTCCTGTTGGAGCACACTTGCTAGGAAAGGTAACTGCAGAAATTAGTAATGCTGTGTGACCTGGAGGGCCTAGAGCAAGGGTCTTCACAAAATTCTCTTAGAAATATGCTGGAATCTAAAAAGGGCTTTTTTTGGATGCAAGGTGGGTTTTTTTCTGTATCTTGCAGCTGCAATATAGTGTGTTTGTGAAGTGCTAGAGCTATTTGTGCTTTGTTTCAGAGGGCTGAACATTTTTCTTGAGTCCTTAGAGGTTTCAATTTCTCAAGTACCTGTGAGCATAACTTTTAGCTTATTTGTTGGATACAATTGTCTGCTCTGCATCTTTGTCATCCTTGAATTAGCCTGCTTTTTTCTAGTACTCCATAGTGACTATTTTATTCACATTTGAGATCTAAAATTAAGAAAGAAAACACAATTTTTTTGGCCAGGTGATCACTGGTTTTACTACCCTCAGTAATAGTGAAAACGTGCATTTTAAGTTAACCAATATCTGTAAATAAGTGATTCACAGTCTTGTGTCATGTGCAGTTCCTGAGGCACTAATTTGCATCTCAGCTGGAAATTACTTGCACATGTTTTATGCACTTCTAAGAGTTTAAAGATCTGCAAATATCTTTGGGTAATACAAATACAGTAAAGATACTGTTTCCATTTACTGGGAATATTGAGTACTTTTATGTTGTTATTACATGTTATATAATACATTCAATGGCATCGTTAGCTGATATCTTTTGTGACAGTGTGTGTTGGGGCTTTATTGTGAATCCTTATAGACACAAGGTAAAAGTAGATAAGGCTCCCAAGAATGATAGTCTTTCAGAATGCATTAGTGGGTTGTAAGTAATAAAGGTGGCAGATAAGGAATTGTTTTGCCTCATCTCAAAGCAAAGTGGAGAATAGACAGGGGTGCTATACATTTTATATCTTCATTCACATAATACATGTATGCAATATCATCATTATTCTAAACAAACCCTACACTGCTACTTACTACAAATAATTTGAGAAATAGGAGCTCTCTGGAAGGCAAGTTCATGTATCAGAGCACTTTTGGGTGATATTATAGACAGACAGGCTTTTGGATGGTGATAGGCTTCAGTAACTATTCCACAAATATTTTAAGGCTAGGTGCTGTAAATTTTGACATTTCAGTGGGAGTTAAATCTATACCTCTGTGGAAGCATTTCTCCTTTAAAGACTTGTGAACTTTGTTTAGGTAACTCTGCTCAACAAAGTATACTGACTGAATTAGCCAAGATAGTGTACATTGAAGTCATTGCCAAGCAAAATGGAACCACTGTTTATGTTTTGTGGATGTTCTGCTTGTCTATGTCCCTGTGCTTTTTCAAATGTTTATTTTCACGTTGGCTGTGTTGATCTACTGCTTTCCCTGTCTTGTCATGCTAAAGGCTCCTTGCAGTGAGCTGGAATGGCAGAAATGGCTGTGCACAGGCTGCTCGGCGGCTCCAGCTCCTGACACAGGGTATTAGCTTCAAAACACTCCAGTTGTGTCTCCCCGGGCAGCCTGGAGCTGCTGGGCTTGCTGAGAACACTGTTTCTTATAACAGGATTTTTAGCATGGCTCTGCTCTAGTTTTCTGGAAGAATTTTGCAATGAATGGAGTTAAGATTAAAAGGCGTGAGAGCTCTGTGAAGTTTGGTTATAAAGCACTGCTAGGTGTTGCCAGCTACTACTAATAAATTCCTACTCTGTGCCCAGCACAGTAATAGTCTTTGTCCTCAGACTGTTGGCACAGCAAGAGGCAGACTTGGGACTGGAGCTGTTAACTGCAAAACAGATCACTTACAAATATTGGGTTATTTGCTGTTGAGTGCTGTTAGGCACATCTGTGTAGAACAGTGTTTAGATCATGGGAAAGCCTTTCATGTCTTTTTCTTGGTCCTTAATTAGACATTTTGAGTATTCTGAGCATTTCTGTCCTATATGTTAGTTTGCTGATAAAAATCGGATTCTCTGTTCTCTGGTTTTTAGATGGATACAATTTATAAAGAGAACTTTAGGTTCTTGGCATTTGTCTTACTCTTGGAATAGCCTGTTAGCCCAGCTGCTTTGCAATCTTACCTGAGCTGCAGCTGTAGCTCAGCACAATACCTCAAAGGAGACTGAAAGTCCAGACAGACACTTGGCCCTTCAAAGTTGGCCATTAATTATGTTTCCTTATTGAGCCGTTTTTGGTAATTTTTTTTCTTTATCTGAAAAATAATGTGGTCCAGAAAATCCAATACATTACCATTGATTTCTGGCTCCTTTATTGATGATACAGCATTCATTGTATCTTCAGAGAGGCAATCTGGAGGAAAAATGCTAATGACCTTTCAATCTGGCCCAATCCTAGGAGCTCTAGGTAAATAAAGCATTTGGTTTTTAACAGTTGTTTCTAAGGACACTTGAATTACGTTTAGACAAAAGAGCTGGAATTATGTGGGGTAGCTGCCAGGGGGCTGCAGGCAGCACTGAGCCGGGTTGGATCTGCCTTGCAGGTGCTGCAGCCAAAGGCTGAGCTTGAGACTGTCTGTGCTTATCTTTGCATATATGCACTGAGTGACTCAGCTGGGTGGGATTTAATTTCTTTCACACTTGTGCTGGTGAACCATCCTCTGTCAGGAGTATAAAAAGGGTTAGGAGCTATACTTGATAGAAGCTATGGATTGTCTCATTTCATCCTTTCATCATATCAGACAAAATCTTTGCATGTGGATGTATATTGGGGATCAGTGTTTTCAGTAAGTTTTTCTTGCAAGGAAAGCCTCATGTCCTTCTTATCAAAAGAGTGAATGGCAAATTCAGCTAAGTGCCTCAAGTATCTGGATTGTGAACTTGTGACTAACTCTGGAATTCTGAATGTGAAGTTTTGTAACTGGGCATCACATATGTCATCCTGGCTATAGATATCTCCATTATTTCTGAAGAACTGAAATGTCAGGGTTGTTTTCAAGTTGCCTGAGGTGATCTTTTGGCTTTCTGGCTAGCAGAACACACATGCTTGAAAAACAGAGTTCATAGAGCATCTGGGGAGCCAGTAGAACCCAGGAAGCATCATATCAGAGTGCTCCTGGTCATGTTACCCCTGATCATACACTAATTGCAGTTTTTTCAAAGCTGTAATTTTCAAATTGGAATAACTCCTATTGTTGCTGTCCAAATAGAAGATGATGGCAGTATATTCACTAAAATCTTGGTGAAGATTCCTGTGAATGTAATTGTATTTAAACAGGGATTCAAGCTGATACCAAAAGGCTGTTTACATTTGTGTTGGTTGTATAATGAAGAAAGCTTGCTGTGGCTAATGGGTCAGACCAGGGTGTGGTGAGTTCCTGTAAAAGTCATAAAGAGAAGACCTAAAGGAAGTTATAGAGTTCCTCAATCCATAACTACTTTTGCATACCCATAGTGACTATTTCTTTGTGTCTTTTTATTTTATCTTGGTATTTTGTGGTATTACTCTTCTTAGTCATGCTGCAGTTTTGTTTTCTTTCTGTGATAGCTTTGAGAATATTCCTTCCTTCTATATTGAATTAGCTATTGTTGATGTATACCATTCACTATTATTATTTTTGCTGGTTTGTGTTTAATAAATAAAATGAATGGTGAGGTGTTGCTATGGACACTAATACATAAGCATTAGAGTTGGCACACCAAGTATTGTGTCTATTTTTGTGTGTGACAGAGACCTTTTTTCCCTGGTTGCAATTCTCATTAGGACTGAATTTTGTGGTAGATCAGATTTTTCACATTAGCTGTTAGAGGTCTGCAGATTTTTGTTGTTGATTTTTTTTTTTGTCAATTTCAGAATAGGAATTGATCTTTTGAAAAACTGAACATCAAATTTATTTAGACAGTCCATACATTTCTTTCTCAGATGTCCTGGTTTTCTTATCAGTGTTTTGTTTCTGGGATACTAAGGTGTTTTATTCTGTAACACATTCCTTAATTTGAAAGAAATCAATATATTAATTAGCCTTAAAATATAAAGCCTTTCTGATTTTCACCCTATTTCAGTTTATTTTTGTAGTATACTTCCATGCAGAAGCAATTAATGGAAAACCATTTGCTGTATAGATATGTTTAGGGGGGAGAAGTTACAAATTCAGTCTTTAAGGGCAAGGAATGTACTGAAAGAGGGATGTGTGAAGATTTTCTGTTAGCTTAGCTTTTTAATTTTTTTTTAATTGTGCTTCAGCTTTTTTGTCTTATTTTGAAACAGAAAGATAGATTTGTAATTTTCTGAGAGATCTGAGGAAGGAGTTCCTTTTCTAAGACACTAATAGCAAGTTGCAGTGAGATAGGAGTTTGTGATCCAGTTTTTTTAAATTCCTTTGAAGATTCCAGTGAGGTGGACTCAAATGTTGAATCACTACAGTTTAATTGAAAGTTTTATTTAAAAGCATTTATTTGAAAGGCTGAGCCTACAAAATACTGCATATATGTTTCTTGGCATTATTATTTCCTAAAAGTTTCTGGAGTACCTGTGAATGATATTTCACAGCTTTTGACTTTGGCCTGGATTTTTGCCTTCCCTCAGACTGGTGGCATGAGGCTCATTTAGAATCTGCTTGCAGTAAGTATTTTCTGAGACTAGCAAAAAATCCCTTGTTTCAGACATTTATATTGACTTAAAACTATATATAGTTTGAGCAAGGGTGTAAGGTATCCTGTGTGAAAACATGTCTCACTTCCATAATGCTAGAACAGGAAATACAAGTGTTGGAGCTGTAGCAGTGAAAGGGGTTGTTTTTCCCCCCTATGTCAAATGAAAATCCTTCTTTTTCTCTTATTTCTTTTTATCTTTGAGTTGTTGTTCAGTGCCCTGTCTAATGATTTGTTCACAAACTGGATGTGTCTGTCTGAAGGAATACACCCCTGATGTGTGCTCTAGACAGCTGAACCAACTCTATGGAGCCACTGCAATAATTTTTGCTTGGTTGTAGTTTTGTTTCTCTTATTAAAGCATTAACCTGCTCTAAAAGTAGTGATGCATGTAGAAATAGGACTTTAAACCCAAAATATTAGTACTAGTGTTATAAAGCAGAAGCACAGTTTTTATGTATGTATTCCTTTGACCTGAGGGGTTTTAGTCTTTTAAAAAACTAAAACCAAAATAATACACACATAAAAACTTCAAAAAGAAGCAAAACCCAAATCCACCCCCTGGTCTCCAATAGAAAAAACAGACAAATAACCCCCAAGCATGGAGAAAATACCCACATTCACACCAACATGAACTCCTGACAGGGTAGACATTCAAACTGCAGCAAATACAAATTGGTTATATTCAAACTGTGGTTCTGTCTTTCTCCATTTCTGTTCTCTGAGGATATAATTGCAGTGACTAAGGCAAAATGGATGATGCTGAGCCACAGTGAATTGCACTGAGCACTGTTCTTCCTTTGGATGCAGGTCCAGGCACTGCTGTTCTACAGTGCTATGGGAAAGCAGAGAGAACTTGGTGAAAATGTACTGTGAATTAAGGCATGGAAATCCAGGGAAATCAGTGACAGATGAACATGCAGAAAATATTTTAATTGGTTTTTTTGAGCTTTATTAATGAGTCTGAAGAATAAGTTGAGTTTTTGCCTTTTTCAGCACTGTCAGCAGATGGATCCTGTCCTTGTTCCGTGCAGGTGAGGCTGGGTTTGGGTGAGACAGCTCACCCTGAGTGAGACACTCCCACTGCAGAGCCATTCTCAGCCTCTCTGGAGCAAAGCACAGCTGTGTGTGGGTGAAGTACAGGCTGCAGCCCAGGAGCATTGTAATCCCTGAGCATGTGCCAGCCCCTCTGGGATGCTGTGCCCAGGCCCTGCTGGCACTGCTCAGACTGGCACAGGAAGGGTTAAACAGGACACTTCTGTCTGGCACTAAGAGAATAGTTAGAGAGTAAGAGAGTGGGAGGGAGTGCATCAAGGAAAGGTTTGAAACTAATTTGAGTTTTCAGTCTATAGCTCGGGTGCACTAACATGAGTCTTCCTTTTTTTCTACAGTTAAATGTTATTTTCAGAAAGGTTAGTTGGTTGGTTTGGATTTGGGAGGGGGGGGCTTTTTTTTTTTTTTTTTTTTTTTGTTCGCTGTGGTTTTGTTTTTATTGTTTCATTTAAAACTGAAAGCATCAAGCAGGTGAAGATTTTTGTGTTACATACCTGTGATGAAAACAATAATTAAATATTGATAATGGGGGGAAGCTAATAATAAAAAAATAAATGAATCATTGATTTCATTAGATATTCCAGAACAGGCAAAGTGAAATAAGATACTGAAGATACCAGTCTGAACAGGTTCCCCCAACTCTGCTGAGCTCAATCCTACACTGAGCTGGTGTGTAATATTATAATCTGTAGTAGACTACTCAGAGCAGGGAGAGGAGGGGAGCACAGTCCTACATTTAAGAAGACTCTGGCTGTGTGGTCACTGTGCCATGGTTGCTGTGGAACAGAAATTTCCTGTTGTATAAGGGGACACAGCACTAAGTATTTGATGTGTCACCTAAATGTTCATCAAGGACATCTTCATTTTGTGCTGCACACTTACATATGAGTTTGAGTGAGTTGGTAGGTGGACATAAACAGGTAATTTAGAGCTTTTCTAGCCTTTTTCTACCTGTATATATGAGTTTGAGTGTGTTGGTAGGTGGACATAAACAGGTAATTTAGAGCTTTTCTAGCCTTTTTCTACCTGTATAAGAATTGAAATTACCACTTTTTAGGCATTTATAGTGCTTAAGCTGAGCATGATGAGTAGCCTAGCACATCTGCTGCCAGAAGCATGACATGAATTTCTTCCACTGCCTTAATGTCTTTGTCATCACTGTAATGGGTTGTGTCTTATTGGAAAAGCCCTCCAATCTCATTTCATTCTTTCTAGATGGTTGTAGAATGGAACAGTTACCAGGTAGGTGCAGGTTTTTCTGAGAAGCAAATATGTTCTTGCAAATGCCATCAGCTTCCACCTGCAATGGAGCAATGTTTTGATTGTTTGGTAGAAATGTGGTCAAGTACTTGACAACTTCATACAGTTCTGCAGTGAACTCTGCTCCTGACAGACCTTTCCAGGTGTTGAGACTTTTCAGGAAATAGCAGTTTAGAAATAAAAATAGAAAGTGTGTTGTGTAACACAGAACACTTGGATTTCCTTTTTTAAAGGGTAGATTGGGAACCAGAACTCTTGTCTGAAACAATAGTGGGATAATATCTGCTCAGAGACATAACTGGTGTGATTACCTATGAGTTGTTAGAAGGAGTAAGCAAGGAAAACAACAAAAAAACCCCCAACTATGAAACCATTGTTAAAGCTGAAAGCAGGAAATTGATTTGCAATCATAAATCCTCATTTTTGTCCTGGTTGTGTATTTTATCTTCACTTTGATGAAGCTTATAGAGCTGCACATTCCTAAATCTAGATTAGGGGTTGAGGGTGTCTTAAATTTTGAGTGACCATACAAGGATGTGTTTAAAGTGTGTCTACAGTGAAGTGTAGAAATGCTTTGATGGTGACCAGTTAGGAAACAAAAGAACCATTTGAAAACCTTACTGTGACTGCATATATTTTGTGATATGTTAAAGTGGGAACACCTGTCAGAAAAGAGTCTGTCTCAAGTTTAATTTTGTTTTTTTTATTTTGCAAAAAGAGATTTCTACTTGCTTAATAGGACTTGAGGTTTTTGCCTTTCATTTAATAGGATTTTATGCTACGGTCAGGATTTGAGTAAATTAGATTGACAGAAGACTTCTTTATATTCAGGTTTTTTAAAGGCTCCTTTTCCCATTCTAATTTCTACAGTATCTGTGCAAATAAGTGTCTTGTGAAGGTACCAGTTTTAGACTTACAGTTTAATTGTACAGCATAATTAAAACAGCTGAAACCAATACTCAGGGCTCTGACCAGTTCAGGGATTGATTTAAGAAAGTTTTAGTACATGGAAAATATATTTAAAGTAGAAGAGTTGCAGAAGCCATATCATTCAGTATGTAAGTTTTATTCAGTCTGTGAAATTCAACTAGCAATCATGCAGATTCCATCGTTTGCAAGTAATTTCCACAGGATTATGAAACGTCTCCTCATGACCTACTCAGATTTGTGTTGAAATATTTATTCCTGGTTTGAAACAAGTTTGTTACTGTAGGGCAGACAGAACACGTTATACAAGTGAAGTCAGCTGTAACACGAATTGATAGCTTTGATGGCAGCCTTTGTACTTGATTGATGTGTATTTATTTTGGCAGGGATGTTGCCTCAGATATGGCCCTCCCTCCCCTGCCCCGGTGTCCCCCTGGCTCCCGGCCGGGCTCAGCCGCTGGGCTGCAGCAGCACCTGGCAGCAGGAGCAAGGGATGCCTGAGCTGGCACTGCTTCTGCAGAGCTGAACATCAAACAGCGTCTGAAATCAACTGCTTGCATCTCTAGAGGGGTTTGCATAAGTGCAAACTAAGGATTACTATTTATCATTATTGCCTTTTTCATCTTCATGCTATTTTAAAGTAATCAGAATAACCTTTGAAGTTAGGGAGGTACTGTTTTTCCCATTATATAACTAGCTAACATAAAGCAAAGTAACCTACCTAAGATTAGGCTGTTCTGTGTCAAAGCCAGAAACACAATCTGAGTTTCTCTTTGTTTTACATTTCAAATTCTGGAAATTTTTCTTTCCTTTAGGAAAAGAAAATGCATTTACACATGTCTAATGCGCATTTGTCTGCCTTCATACAAGATGCAGGTTTCTGTTTGAAGAAGGTCACTGCAGCTGGTGCCTTGGAAACAGAAGCTGTGTGTCACAGGAGATTATTGATTTTGCTGGGGTCCTCGTGAGGTTGAAGCCTTTCTCCTCTCTAGGCCTCTCCCTGTGTCAGCTCCTGCATTTGCTGAAGTTAGAAATTATATGGCCGTGTAGAGAAGATGATTGGGGAAAATAAGAGAGTAAGTAGGATTAATGGGAAAATGGAACATGTACATTCATGTTTAGATGCTACCATCTAAACCATGGTAGCAAGAGCTAGAGCAGATGTGTTCCTTTTGGAATACTTCAGGCATTGTCTGAATTTGCATTAGCCAGACAAACACAGTCTTTTACTAGTTGAATGTGTCTAAAATATCAGACAGGTTTAACTCACAACTCTGTACTGTAGGCCTTCATATTTACATTCACAAAAGCTGTTATGTACAAGAATGTACATGCACTTCATATGTACAAAGCTTTACAGAGTTGTACTAGAAGTATAGAAATATGTTCATGAATTAGAGTAGGAAAGTTATGTTTTAGTTCTGAAATACTTGCTACACTTGAGGATTACACTTGAGGATTACAATATTAAGCTGATTTAGGGTATTACATCTGAAATACTAGGACATAAACTAAATGTGTAATGAAAGGTTTTGTCAGAATTCATTCTTACCCTGTTTGTATTGATCTTGAAACAGGTTGGCTGCCTAAAATTGTGCTATAATTCAGATTTCATTGCATGCTTAGGGAAATGTTTTGGCATGAACACCCAGTACAACCACGTCGTTTAAATCAGTTCATTCTTCATTTCATGTTGCTGAGGCTGACAAGATAAAAAGCCTGTTCCTGAAAGTCAGTGAGAGGTGAGCAGCTCTCCTGGCAGGACAGAGTGCTCTGTGTCCTGCCCACGCAGGAGCAGCACCACCTCTCTGTGCCATGCTGGGAACAGAGGCACTGCCACTCCTCCAGGTGTGCCCAGCAGGAACCTGCTGGGACAGGCCAGACATCCCACACTGCTGGGCTGGGCTGGCCTTTCCTCCAGGGAATGGCTGCCAAGGGGGCCTGGGCTCCTCTGGGAGCAAGGGCAGCTCCCTGACTGGGAGACAGCACGCTTGAAGACATGAAAAATGCAGCACAGAGGGTCACAGCTGCCTTTGCTGGAGGATCTGAGGGGTTCCTTGTTAGCTCACCCATATAAAACAAGTGTTTCTGTGTTTTGATGTAATTTTTGGGCTCTATTTTTAGCACCTGGGAACATTACAGACATGGAAAATATAGCTATTGAGCCTGTTGGAATTAAAATTACTTCAAATATCTTTAAAAAGAGGCTTTCTGAAGCACTCATTTATTTTCATTGCAGCACATGTAGTTTTTGATCAGTGCATTGCTGGAAGTGTGCCATGATGTTAAAGCTGGTGTTACCATTTGGTTTGATAAGCAGGAAGTCCTGTTGGTTCAAGATGAATATAAGGGGATAAAGTAAATGTCTATTTTCAGCTTTTTTATTAAAAACCCTTCTCTGACTTTTATTTCAATATGGAAGATGTTCCCAGTATGTTAAGTGCTCAAATTAGCTTTTCATTTAGCTTGAAGGTAAGGTTGAGGTGTACTCAAAAACAATTTGCCTATAGAAGCAAGATACTTCTTTTGTCTTTCTAGTTATCAAATATTTATTGGTACATAGGGAACTTCAGAAAGAATAACCTTTATTTAGTTTTGTGTCAGGATTGCTATTTATTTTATATACATCATGATTATAGGGTTTTATTCAGTAGTATTAAAAATTACACTGAGCATGCCTGAACTCCCAGAAGAAAAGGCAGAAAGAGAAGTTTTGTTGGGTTTCTGTGAACTCATTAATTTCTTCTGTACACGTGTGACAAGCTGCTAATTCACCTCTCTGTATCTAGTCATCAAAGAAAGAGCAGTTAGGGATTTCTTAACCCACTCTCCTGCCAAAGACACTACCACTCATGCTCCATTTTTTAGTTTCATGTATCACTGCAGCCTTCAGCATTTAAAATGAACAAAAAAGACTAATCTGAATGCCCCAGCCTGGCTCCAGATTGGGTGCTTGGTGGTAGCCAGTACACCAGAGAAGGACACAGAGGGGAGTTCTGTTGAAGGGATTCTGTCTCTGGGACTGCCTGGCTGCAGGGACAGCAAGGGAGTCCTCCTTTTGGAGACAAAGCTCAAATCCAAATTGCATTTTCCAGCAGGGAATTTTTAAAGAGAGATCTGCCTGCTGAAACTCTGCCCTCATGGCTGACTGAGCCCCAGCTATAGCAGGATTCGTCTGGAGCACATTATGGGAAATAAATTTTACAGCCCAAGCTGTATGATGTTTTGAGGCATTCATTGAGGAGGCAGATGGGATCTGTGATGCATGAGTGCCAGGTTTTGATGTTGCTGCAAGTCTCATGAGAGACTGGTGCTTTCTGACAGTCCAGGTTCCACACAGTGATGTGATTATGTGAAAAGTCCATTAAAATTTTAGCTCTTCTGATGTGAAGAAAAATATGAAAAGATGTGTCATAAAGGGGACCTTATGACAATAAGTATATAAAATTTTATGTAAAAAGTTAAAACTAGTCCAGTATGACAATGCTGAGTGCAAAATGGAAACATATTGGCAACTGTTTAAATCTTTTCTTCAAACACTGGAATGATTGGAAGCAAGTGCAAATTATCTGTTTCATCTAAGCCAATGGACTAGAAACCAGAGCCTTGCTGTTAAGTCCAGGGAAAACATCCATTTTCAGTTATGAAAGAAAACTGCCTTAGGGTTATGGATTGGCAGGATTATTCTGTTAAAGAATGTTGCACCATCTCACAAAAATACACAGTTCCCATTGTGTTTTCCATTTGCATGTGCACGGTGCTCAGTCCTCTTCCATAGAAGTTGTCTTGCTAACTTACTTGTGCCTTCAAGTGCCTCCAAAAATTTTATGTGAAAGAGTGATCCCTTACCTTAACTTTGGTTTAAGTGTTGAAGATGGTCATGTTGATAACATTTTGTAGTCCTACTACAAAATTTGGACATGGATCTTAATTTTATTAATAAGTTGTCATATGCTTACAGAAAGATTGAACCTTACCTCTAATACATGGGCTCATAAAACAGAGTTAGGGTAATAGTTATTTTAAAACATGCATCTATAAAAGCTTAGGTCACTAGCAGAAGTTGTTAGGAAATGCTATTTTTTCTTTTCATCATTGTCAGCTATACATAGATTTAATAGAAAATTAGGAGCAGCTCCTGCTGGAGTTCATTGTAAATGTCTATAGACCATAATTTAAAGGTCTTCTAATCTTGTAGCTCCAACTTAACTAAAAATATAGGTTTAAATGCTTTTAATTAAATTGGTGTAGATGGGATTCTTGTTTTCATTATATGATAATCTGATCTATGTCCCTGGTATCTAAAAGGCTACTAACAGATTTTTTTGATAGAATTTTCTACTTTTTTTTTTCATTATATGCTTTGTTCACTGCTCTGAATGAATTTAGGATTTACATAAAATAGTTTGGAGTTGTTCTGGCATAGTGTTTATATCAGGAGCTTTCTTGTCATTTGCTCTAATGTGATGTAGACTGTACTCTCTTGCTGCAGGACAATGGGTCACTTGCTGCAGGGATGAAGCTGTGTCACTTTGTCAGAAAGAAATTTGATTACTGTCCAGAAGGGAGGAGAGGAAAAAAGACCCTATGAAGTGTTTTGGTTTGGTTGCTGCTAGAATGCAGTAAGAGATGCATATTTTACTAGTTGTGGAGAATTTCAAGGACATGTTTGATATAAGCTTTGTGTAGACAAAACAGATAAACAGATTATTATTGAGGTCTGCAGGTCCTTGGAAAAGATTGCTAATTGTCTGTTTTTTCAAAGGACCAAGATCTTATCACTGTCAAGAAAATTGTGCTGGGCTACTATGAAAAGAAATGTGACTTTAAAAGCAAGTTGAATTAAATACACTTGAAAGGCCTCTTTCTGGTCTGCAGAGCATATTTGCACTTCTCTGCAGCTGAGAGCCACATTGCCCCCACACTGCAGCTTCCATCTCACACTGCACTGGGGACAGAACCAAAAGCTTTCCTTCTTCCTTCTGATCTCATCCCTGGTATCACTGAGATTCCTTCATTTAAGAGCAACTGCTGCACCAGATTGGCTATGAACATATTGAATCTATCACATCAAAGAAATAGTTGTAGGATGGCGTGAAGACCCTGCTTCTTTTTAAAGTGATCTGTATGGGCAGATCTTTTGAATCCCTGTGTAATTTTACTGACTTTGATCAGACTCCATACAGCTGTAGTTGTTTTGAAGAGTCAGATGTTACTGTTGTGCTGTGAAGGTTAAAGGATGGTGTTTTCCTTATTTGTTCAAGACTAATGTTGCTACTTATATGTGATTTGGCAAATTAAATAAATGTTGATATTTTGGTACGATCAGCTTTAAGATCCCTTGGCTTTTGATAAATGGCTACTAGAAACTCTGTGGGAACATAAGCAATTACTTTTAAAACTGATTTTGATTATATAGAATAATTGTATGTTTGTCTAAAATGTTTTTATACAATGCCTCTCTAAACTTAAATGTACGCATGTATTTTCTAGACTTATTTACTACTGTGTGGCAGATACACAGCTGTGAGTCATTTACATAAAGAGCAGGCAGATTTCTGAAAATGAAATGAGAAGCTTTAATAGCAATATAGAGATCTGGTGGAAATTTATGTGCAAATGTCCTTTATTATATGATCACCACCATGTAAATATATGGCATTGAAACAACATTCCAAAGCCTAAGGTTTCATATTCAAATATTAGAAGGAAACAATGCCATTGCTTGCACTGTTTCAAGGCCATATCCTTTTGTGTGTTTTTGTTGGGATACAGCCTTTAATTACCCAATCTAATTTTTCCCCTTGGGATTCCTAGTTTTTCAACTTGGTTAATACTTTAATGCCTTTTCTCACAGCTGTCTCAAGATGTCTCATCATAACAGTGACCTCTCTGGTGTCCCAGGGAGCTCTCTGGCTACTGCACCTGGTGTAGCACCTTTTTGTAGGGACAGAGAGAAGTTCTGGACAGCTTTCAGCTGCCATGGGGAAGAAACTATCCTTCCTTCTCTTTTCTTATTCCATTTGCTTCATACTCTCTCATTTCAGTAATAGTTTTGGGGGAAACAATGTGTTGAATGGTGAAGTAGGACATACAAGAACTCCACCTGGGTTCCTCACTGTTCATCATCCAGGCTGGAATATTTAACTTCAAGAGCACAGATGTGGGTGCTTGACATGGCATGGTGGGTTATTTGGTGCTTTATCCAGAGCAGCCTCCTGTCTGCAGGTCTCACAGTATTTGCTGAAGGGGAAGGAAGATAGAAGAATAGTGCATCCCTTTCTGGCTCCCAGGAAGTTCTGTATGTTAAAAAAATCATTTGCCACTGCCTTTGTCTCAGTTTTCTCTGATTTCTCACAGCATTCTTTGGTCATAGGATAAATGCTGATTTTGAAGTATGGAAATGGGAAACCTACAAAAGAGGCTTTAATATTTGAAAGTTCAATTAGAGAGAAATAAAAAGTTTTTTCAAGCATAGGTGCAGATTGGAATACTTTTGTCTTAATTAATATTACAAGCTTTATAATGGAAAGGTTACTTTGAAGAAAAAACATTGTTCTTCCTGATGCCATTAGCACTGGCGTGTTCTTCATTCTGTGTCATTCCTGGGGAAGGTTAGGAAGGCAGCAGTTTGACAATTTCCATGTGCAGCACTATGGAAGCTTAATCCAAAAACCTTAATTCATCAAGATATTGTATAAGTGCTTGGAAACTCTTATGGCAGTAATGCCTGAGAAAAAGGAGAGAAATGCTTAATGTGGTGGAAGTGCCTGCAGGGAGTGTCCCAAGTGCAGGGCTGGATTCAGCCAGATGACTCACCTCTGACTGAGCACTAGAAGCATCCCTCTTCACGGCTCCTGTGAAACACATTCCTGATATTTGTGTGTACCTTCTCCTTACACAGGGGCTGTTGTACTCGGGTTTTGGAACCTGAAAACAAGCCCTTTATTGATGATGAAGTCAGGACATTTCTGGGAAGGGTGGCTTGTTGCTTACCAACTGCTCCCCAGACAGAAGGAAATTGTCCTTTCTGTTTTTTAACAAGAAAAAACTTTGCTTTGGGGTTTTTTCTTACTTAAGAAAAAAAAAAATTAACTATTTGCTATGATATTTCTTTGTGATGGGATTGGTAGACTTGAGTTAACTGCTGACTACTGTCAGAATTACTGGCAAAATGTTTCAAGATAAGTGTGTAGATGCTGGTGTCTTTCCCATGGCATCTTTGCACTTGTACTTGTGTTCAGTAAACCTGTGAGCAGTGCTCCCCTTCCCAATCAAGTGGGATAAGAAATTGTCTTTTAAGGTTGTTTGGGCCTTACAGTAATTTCTGTTGGTTTTAATTTTTTGTTGTGGCATATTTTGCTGTAGATCAAGGAGCCTAAGTTAAAGTTGGAATTAAAAGCTTCACTTAAAAATAGCAGTGAAACAAGCACCTTCACTATCCTTCCTTTCAGCTACAGGAGGAAGCTCTGACAACATCTTCTGTGTACAACTGTAGGTAGAATTTAGCTCACCAGCCAACTCCTTAATCATTGGATTTTGTAGAGTCTGCAGCTAATTCTGCTCTTTATGGTATTGCCTTTTTATTGCAATACATTGGTTTGGGAATAATACTGAGATACAAGCACTCCCAGTCTGAGACTTGAAAACAGTGTTTTTGTATCAGTTGGTATTTGTCACTAAGTACCCAAATATTGGTAATGATTCCAAAAATTCAAATGAGGTTTTTAAGTGTTGTTAGGAATGTTTAAATTCAATTTGTACAATGGCATGACAAGAAAAATACTGAAGCTGAAGGGCACATGTCTGGTACTCACAAACTTGAAAAGCAGAGTCTGCAGATTTGAGGGAGGGGTTTGCAACAGCTGAAGACCAACCAAGTCTTAGTTCAGAAAAATGTAATATCAAATAATAACTTTCATAATGAATGTCCTAATCATGATGAGTCATGGTTTTTTTGGCCCAGACTATAAGTTCAGGGAAGAAAGCATGAAAAGAAACTTCTATACATGTGCATTTTACATCCTTATTTTAGAAGTGCCTACTTAAAGATTAGTGATTTATTTTATTGACCTACACTGATGTGTCTCTTAGTGAGTTAGTTAAAATGTGTCTCCAAATAATACCAAGAGAAATATAACTCCTGTGCATATGTATATAAAAAACTTGTATTAATTGCTTAGAAGTAGATAAAAGAGCAAATGTGAACCTCTGCATATGCCTTGATAGGTCCTATATGGTTCTTAGCTAGGCATTTAAAGGTGAGTATGGTGTAAAGGACTAAAGATGAAATATATCCAGAGAGGGATTAATAAAATTAGTGAGTTAATAAGAGTTTTGTTAAGTTTTGGAAGGTTTAAAAATTGGATTCATAAGTGACATATTCTTTTTGTTCTCTTTTAGAAAGATTAATAATTTGACAACAGCCAAAGTTACTGTTTTGCAAAGCAGATAGAGGGTTGATAGAAATACACTTTTTGGGGGGAGGGAGGCATTGGAGCTGTCTAAGCCTTTTGTCATTGAGGGATTTTTGTGCTTTCCTTTTAGTGTAGATTTACAATCAAAAGATAGTAAAGTTGTCCTTGCAGGGAAATGACTGGATGTGCTGTCATACATAGCATTTTACTCACTCATGCTGTTTTGAGCTGCATATTATCTCTCCATTGAGATGCTTAATTACCCTTCCTAAGAAATTTGTATTTATTTTTAAATTTATAAATATTGCTCATCAGCCTGACAGTAGTAACTTTCACTGTAGGACTTACTTGGCTGTTAAAATGTTGACAGCATTATTTTTAAATACTTCTAAGAATTGAAAATTACTTCAAGAAAAGCCAATCTAAAATTCTTATGAAACAACTCTGCTTTAAAAAAAAGTAAAACATTCTTTCCTCTTGAAGGCCAAGGAGGTCTGTGAGCTACCACTAAATAGAAAAAGCCCCCAGAGGAGATAGTCCATCAAGGAGGGGAGAGAAACATCCTTTTTCTCTGTATTTTTCAGCTGCTGATGGGAGCAAAATGTTACCTTGAGATTTTCTGGTATCTCTTCAGCCTGCAGAATGTCACCATTCCCAGGCTCCTAAGGGGAGTGTGCCAAGGCAGCCAGAGCTGTGGAGGAATGTGCTGCTCAGGATGCCCTTGAGCAGCTAAATCCCATTCCAGGGTAGAGGAGGGCCCTCCTGAAGGAGCCATGCTGTGAAGCCTTGGATTATAGAGGAAAACTAAAGAAGAGCAATCCAGCTCTGACATCAGATCTCATTTGGCCAACCGTGGTGGGAATAAATGGTTGTTGGTTATATGGTGATGCAAAGTAGCAAAGGGCTGTGCTCTAGTTGTACAGTCAAGGAAAATTCAGCTGGGATTATAACCACAGGGTCAGTCTCTCAAAACCTGCTACTCCTCAGGACATGCTGGGCACTGTCTTGAACTGATGCAAAACCCACATATTATAACCCAATGAAATGTAAATTCCATTCATAAAAATATGAAAGTCAAAACTACCATTTCCCTGCCAGCAGTTACTCATCTGCTTACACTTGTCATGTTCCATATAGCTTTGTGTGATGTAGCAGTTTCCTTTATGGTGTTGTGGGTTTCAATATATATATATGTCTATGTTATGAATTCATAATTTAGATGACAATTGTAATGTGTAGCTTTTCATCTCCTTGCTGTGGAAGTCACAGCTCATATTCCACACTCGTGTTCTATGGCAATGATTTATTTTCATAGTGAAAGTTATTTCACCAAAACCAGTGTTGATGGTATATCTTTTGACAGGAAAAAATTAAATTTGATGGAATTGTGATTATCACAAGCTTTCTTTTATTTGAAGGGAGTATCAGATATGAGCTGTTGTTGATTTTGGTAGATGATTTTTCACATACTTCTGTCACAGCTGAAATTCTCTCTGGCATTCTGTTTTACCAGCTTTTCATTATTTCTCTTTACTGTTATGGTTATGTAAAACTGACAGTTGTTGTCTTTTAAATTTGCTTTCCCTTCTTATCTGGTTCTCTTGTGTCTGTCCATACTGGGAATTTGAAGTAGTGAGTCATGTTGAATTTCTTTTAAATTAAATCCAAGAAAAGTGAATTTGTCAGTTTATTCAGCTAGTATAGACTAGGATAAATTGTATTTCAGTCTCAGCTAGAAGTCTATCCAATGTTTAAGTCTTGTGTGCATTTTATATTTTGTGGTTTTAGTGTAGTTAGGCCTCATTACAGTCTTTTAAGAAGTACTTTTTGCAGTATATAAGACATGTTTAAACATAGTTCCCAAACTCGGTTTTGAAGCCAAAGTAAATGAGGTCTTGTAGTGCCACATTCCAGTGATTCTGACATCAGTAGAGTATCTGCACTAATAATTTTTTGTGTTAAAGTGGCTGGATTTTTATATGCCTGCAAGAAGCAAGACTGGAGTCTGACATGGAGAAGTATTTCAAGGCATTAACAAATGTTTTCATTAAATCTTTTTTCCTCTCTGGGAAAGTAAAAAACCCAACCAAGAAAACCTGAAAAAGTGAGGTACTCATTTTGACAAAAAGTCAAAAGCTATTTTGCAACAGACTCAATAAAACTAATTTTATTTTATTTACTTCAGTGTTGTATGTTTGTTTCAGGTTTCCTGCTTCAGTCTGTAAAGATACTTCTGTCTTTTTGTGTATTAAGAAGTAAGAATTATGGCAAAAAATTATACTGAGCACTGACACAAAACAAATCCTCAAAGTATTTTGAAGTATTTGCTTAAGTGGACTTATGTATGTTTTAGGTATTTCAGTGTGAAACATTCAATTTTCGTTGTATTTGCAGTCCAGTTTGCAAAATCATGAGATTTTTATCCTGGGAAAAACAATAAAAGAACCTTGTAAAGGTGACAAACCTGATTCATACCAGGAAACTGGATTAAGGCACAGATAACAGATGAGGGCTGCATCAACTTGGCCTTGTATGGCTGTGCTGAACTTTGCCAGATAGAAAGAAGAATCACTTTCTGCTGTCATGCCCTCGCTGCAGGGCAAGGGAAGACTGGGAGAAGCTGATGAATGTGAGCCCAGCTGGTTTTGAGCTGGTTGGCCCTTTTGCCATCCCTAGATCTTGAGAGGGAAAAGAGCTTAGTGGGATGTTTGGCAATCCAGACTGCATTTTTCTTCTCATTGTAATAACAATCACATTTTATAGTGTTGATTCTTTCAAATTTACAATTTAAGAGTCCTCATCTTGTTTTGTTTCAGATTCTTCTCATTCTTTTCATCGAGATGAGACCATTGTTATTGCCCTGGCATCTGTGTCTGTGCTGGCTGTTCTGATAGCTGCTCTGTTCTTTGGATACAGGATGCTTGCAGGTAGGCATTGACAATCTTTTTGGTTTTGTTTCTTTCAATTATTTGGCTATTGCTCAGTGATACTTAGGCCTTCTGTTCTCCCCAGTCTCTATTATATGCTTGTACATAATGCTGCTCCCCTTTCTCCTCCCTGACATTTTATGGTGATATCCCTTTCATAACAGTTTGGAGAGATATGACTTCTCTAAGCTGGCAATTTGGAACACATTTTTCTTCCACAAATCCTCTGCTCAGCACAGCTTCAGTGAGGTGGTGAACATGCTTTATAGTTATTGCCAGTGACTTTGAATTATCAAAATAGTTGTGTAGCAGATATCTGTAGTGTGTAGCTTATCAGCACCTTCACTGCTCTTTTTGCTGACTTTGAGAAGATTTTACAGGACTCCTTTTTACTTGCTGCATCCTTGCCTACTATATGTAATTCTGCCAGGTCCCAGGTAAGTTGTATTTTTTTCACTTGGAGCATGTCCAGGAAGGAAACTGGCTGATTTCTTCCTCACCCTCTTTCCCAGGAGACCGTAAACAAGGTTTGCACAGTATGAACATGATGGAGGCAGCAGCATCAGAGCCCTCATTGGATCTGGATAATCTAAAGCTGTTAGAGGTAAATACTCATCTCAGTTATTAATCTTCATTTTTATTCAATATAATGCTTGTGGTCATATCCCAGGCATAGTAACAGAAATGAATGTATCAGTGCTCCTGTAGTGTTTTCTTCTAAATCACAGTTTTAAGAAGAAATTAAAATAAAAGGGGGTTACTGCAGTTGCATTTTGTCTAATGTTGTTAGTAATTTTGTTGGTATTAGCTAGAACATGTTTTACCTTGAGGAAAAACATTGGGAAGTAGTGGGAGAAATTAGAATGTGCTATATTTTAGCATTGCATCAAAAGAGCCATCTTTTTTGCTTGACACTGCTTGATTTTAGTACAATGTCCTACTGTAGGAATTTGAGATTCCTTACTAACACTCTTGAAAAATATAATATACTGCAGATAGGGCAGTATATTTCAGTAGTGGTAGATTTACATGTCATTCTTCAGTGTGGGGCACTATCTCCATGGTAACTAGAGACCTACCAGAGCTTTCTGCTCAGCTTGGGGTTAGATGCATCATCACAAAACTGCAAAATGTTATGCTTCCACTTGGTATGCTCCATGGAAACATATGGAATTTAAAAAACCTTTTAGCCAGGAAAGAAATCAGTGGAGTGAGTGAGATGCAGAGTGGTTCTTTCCTTCTTTTCCCAGTAGAAAGCCCACCCAGAGATGCAGACTGCAGCCATGCAGTGTGATGTGCTCTAATGGTGACAGCAGACTGATCAGCAAAGACCCTTGGGTGTCTTCTGCCACCAAAAAAGTACTTGAGGCAGAGCTTAGGAGAGTCTAACAAGGTCTATTGTGGAAGGGCACAAAGCCCCAGATGAAAGCACTCATTCTGCCAATGCAGTCTTGGAGAAAGCAGTGACATTCTGCAAGTCTGAAAGTTGGTAGAGAGATCTGCTATGGTGTCTTCTGTCCTGCTTCTTGTATCCTAAGGAGCTGACCCCTTACCCCAGTCACAGGTGTTGCAGGACAAATGTGCTGGCCTTTTGACATCTCTGTGGGTAGATTACATTCCAGGCTTGTACCTTGAGCTGACTTGCTGCTGCTTTGCAGCCCAGTGATGTTAAATGACTCAGAAATAAAAAGTCTCTCCATTAAATGATACTTTATTTTTGGAAAACTTTCCTGCAAAACAATTTTATCATCTTTAGAAACATTACTTTTTGTTACCCCTTCTGTTTGCTCTTCCTCCTCCATTTGTAAGTATTTAAAAAGTAAAAAAGGCTCATGAAATCCTTATTATCCTGAAAATTATTTTAAATAATTGTATAAATTCTTAAGTAGTTGGAATTATTTGAGCTTGAGAAATTAAGGCTCTTCCTGAAGGTGGTCCTGCATTTTGGTTTATAGTAGACATGACATTTTTCTTCTGCAGTTACTATGGAGATGTGAAAACTGTAACATAGTGAGGGCTAGAATAAAGATTCACAGGTAGTCAGCAATTACTTCCCTCTGTTAAAATCTGTTTACCTCTTTTGGCATGTATTTTGCATTACAAATGCATATTTTGTTATTACTAACCTGAAAGGTACTGCTTATAAACTGTCTTAAACCTAAAATGTTTTGCTTAATGTCTGTGATTTCTGGAGTGAAATGAAATTGATCACATAAAAGCTATAAATCTCTAGGAGGCAAAAGTTAATAAGAGAATTAGCAGCACAAAACACATGTGTTTTATTGATTCTGTATATAAAAGTACTGAATAGATTATTTATGATGTATTTACTAGGTATTCAGATTATAAATCAATTTAGTAAGACTTACGTTGACTTGTGCTGAAGTTTCCAGCCTCAAAATACCCTCTAATTCTGTTTTTTATTACAAAATACTCACTACCTTCACTATTCTTATAATATAAATCAGGACAAAAGTTGGCATACAATTCTCATAGAGTGAAAAGTTGGGTTGTGTCTTCATCTGTCATTTTGTGAACTAATTCTTTCTACTTGTTGCAGCTGATTGGCCGGGGGCGATACGGAGCAGTGTATAAAGGTTCCCTGGATGAACGTCCAGTTGCTGTCAAAGTCTTTTCTTTTGCCAACCGTCAGAACTTTGTCAATGAGAGGAACATTTACAGGATTCCACTGATGGAACACGAAAACATCGCTCGCTTCATCGTGGGGGATGAGAGATTCACTGCAGACGGCCGGATGGAATATTTGCTGGTGATGGAATATTACCCCAATGTAAGTGCTGCAGAGAAATCAATTGGGCTGGTTAAGAATCCTAAGAATAGCCACGTGAAAAGGATGTACTTTAAGGTTTTGGAGGTGCTTCCTGCACAGTAATGTAAAAGCAATCCATATAAATGACAATTTTAATGGACCTTATTGTGGGTTACTGTAATACCCTTTCAGATTTCCTGGTTAGTGCTAGCAAATGTAGCCTTACAAATTCCTTGCTCTGGAGTATTTGCTCTTGGTTTTGGTGCAAGGTGTTTTTAGTCAATTTTATCCTTATTTAGTGACAAGTCATTTTTATTTAAAAATAATAAATTTAAAACTTCCTAATATTAAGACATTTTCTCTGTCTTATGACCTTGTTCAATAGCTGTAAATAGTGGGGTTTTTTTACAGTGGAATGTAATAGGTGCAAGGTTGTTGTCAATCTAGTTTGTGGTACTATAAATCAGGGTGTCTTTTTATCCTGTTATCTTCTTTAGAGCTTTCTGTGGCATATACTGATGATGTAGGACATATCTTAAGAAGGCAGCCTTATTTTCCAGAGCCGTATCTTAAAATCTCCTCAACTAACTGAATTCTTGTATTTCCCAAATTCATGGATTAGGGTACTTAATGTTCTGTACACACACTCAAAATATATTCAATATGAATGTGAATAGCTTTCCTGAGAAATCACAAGGTGTAGGTGGGGGTTATATATATGAAAATGCAAAAAAATGTGTTGGGTTTTTTGGGTTTTTTTTTTCCCTGTGTATGGGAAAGAAGTTTAGTTATTCAGTTAAATGTTTTTTAACAAGCTTTTCGGTCTCACATAAGTAAACTCGTATTTCCTGCAGTGTGTGAAGGGGGTGGCTGAAGCCTGATCTTTTATGGAGGCAGTAGGACAAAAGCAGCTTATTTAAATAGCCAAAAGGAGCAGAACAGTGCTAAGTTGCAGTAATGATGGCCTGTCTTAGGGGTTTTTAGGCTCTGTGTAAATGCTTATATTGAAAGTTAAGTGCACCTGTGGAAGTAAATACCTTAAATATAAAAAAGTAAATACACAAATGTATTTACACACATATACACTATATACTAACTGAAACTTTTAAGTGAGAACACACTTGATGATGTCAGCTTGTAAAACAGGCATCTAGGAAGAGATGCAGAAACTAGGAGTGACCATGGAAAAGGTCAGTTGTGCCCATACCACATAGACAGTGGCAAAGCATGCAATTCTGACAAAACTGGCATGTTTTCATCTAATAAAATGAAAGTTAAGTAAAATCAAGTGAGTATTCTACTCCTGGGAGGGCACAGCATAACTGTCTTCACAAGTGATTTGGTTTTGCTGTTTTCTTGAATGAAAGGATTTTCAATTGAAATGTAATTTGATAGAAGATTGTCTTGTTGCTTATGTAAACAGGCTCTGTTAATGACCTGATTAAATATACAGATGAAGCTTATGACATCATATTATCAGATTCCTTCCCAATGTGGTATTAAGAACAGCAAGATTAGTCTAAAATCAATCCACTGGTTGTTTGGAAGTCATTGGAAAAAGTGCACAGCAGGTGTAATTAATGCACAGTGTGATCTGTAATTCAGTGAGCAGATGTTCTGTTTTATGTGGAGTTAACAGCAGAAAAGGAAACCTGCTGTGGCAGCCCTGCTAGAAGGGAATTGCAGTCTTCAAACTGGAGCCATAAATCTGATTTCAGTAAGGGCTAACCAATACAAGATGTGCAGGTGAAATATTCCCCATCCAAAACATCATTCTCCCTCAAAATCCTTCCCTTCCTGAAAGTAAAAACACATAAACCAGGGCACTTTTACAGAGAAAATTGTTCTTGGTGTTACCTTGGTGAAAGCAAAACAGATAGGTTTGACCCAGGTTGTGTTTTTATCCAAATATGCCTTTAGACCAAAGGAAATAGGCAAGTAAAAGGAATGATATGTGTATTTATCAATCAGCATGCTGTTCTGATGGGACTCTGGGGTGTAGCATGTCAGTAAAAGAGTCAGTTGTGAGGAATGTCATAGTAGGCAATATGTAATAGACACAGAATTACCACCCCAGTAGTCAGACACTCTTGTTCATTTAGAACAACAGGAAAATAGTTCTAAAACACAAATAGAATCTCCAATTTTTAAAAATAGCAGTTTTATCAAAAGTTATAGTCAGAAAAAATATCACAAATTTAACATGTAACTCATGACTCTGACATGATAGTCTTAATTACAAGTATATCACTCTCTAAATCTTGACTACAGCCTTTCCTGGTTATCCTATTAACTTCACTAAAAACATAAAATCACATCCTTCAGCTAGCTTTAAAAACATCAGGTGGTGGGCAGGCTCTGCAGCAGAAAGATCTTGAAGCTTGGTTTAATAGAGTGAATATTTCCCAGTCACATCATGACAACAATCCTGTGGCCTCCTTTAGAATGAGCTGGAATCTCAACCCACTAAACCAAGAGAAAAAGCCAAGCTGATGACATTTGGAGGCTAATAAGAGGGCTTATATTTCTTACAAAGCTGTAAACAAGGAAAAATGTGAAATTCCTTTATTTCTAGGTGGATTCCCAGATTTTTTATGTATTACAGAACCTATTTGAAGTTCATATAACAGCATTTTAAACAATCACAAACTGCTTGTGTAAACTTGTACAAATCACTAGGAGATCCCCCATTTTACACATCTAACTTTGCTTTCAAGAAAAGCTATTTCTTCAGTGGATGTGGACTCTCTCCTATTTGAAATTGCCTTTGGGCTGTTTTGTTTTGAAACATAAATGGTTTATAGCAAGACCTGTGAGAGATGTTGAGTATTCTGTAAGTGCTAATGGTCTAAAGCCCACTTTTTGGAAACCCAGGCTGTTGCATCTGCAGTTAGCTTTATTCTGTTCTGCAACAAGACTTTTTTAATTAATACCATTTTTTCTAGAGACAATCCATGTTACTCTGTGATAAAATTTTTTCCACTTCAGAGAAATGAAATGGCAGCTCTGGAATTTAATGAAGCTTCAGTCAAACCTTGTGTTTAAAGCATGTGGGTAAACACACAAGCAGTTGCAGATTTGTACCTTTTGGAAGCAGTGGATAAAACTGAGTCTCCAAAAGATTTTGAATTATTCTACTGGACAATGATTTTAATCCATGTTTTTTTTGTTGTTTTGTCGTTTTTGGGGGGTTCTTTTTAGGGTTCTTTGTGCAAATATTTGAGTCTCCACACAAGTGACTGGGTGAGCTCCTGTCGTTTGGCTCACTCCATAACGCGGGGCTTGGCGTACCTGCACACGGAGCTGCCTCGAGGAGGTAAGGCCAGGAGGGGATGCAAACATCTCCAGTATATTCTTATTTCTACCAGGCAGTGGATTCCAACCTTCCTTTTGTCTACTGTGGGTAGGAAATGATGAATGCCAATAGAGATTGCTCAGAACTTCTGGTGTGTTCCCTCCTTCAGAACAAGCCCGAGCTGTGGGCTCTGTGACCCCTGTGTGAAAGCAGAGTCTGAGGCAGGAGGAGGCAGAGCTGTGCAGTGCTGCTGTGTCATGGCAACAGACTGTTGAGGACCTGAAGCACTGGCTGCCTCTCTGGCAGAGGGCAAACAGATGTGTTATTATGTCTGTTTTTGCAGTTCAGGGAAAAAAAAATCACCAAAGCAATTTTTTCTTTGTATGTGAGCTGTGTACTATAAAATTAAATCTTCTAACCCCACCGTAGTTTTATTTATCACGTCTCTGGATTTTTGTCTGAGGGTTTGGGCTATCTGCTGTGTACAAACAATACTGCTGGGCTTCTGGTACTTAATTAGAATACTGGCTGTGACAATGTATTGATTTGGGTCTTTCTATCTCTGCGTGCATGCTTCAGCCAGTATTTCAGCAGCTGAAGTATCATAATTATGAAGTAAATATTCTGAGATCTGTGATGTGTCAGGCTGCAGAATATGGCCTGGCACTGAAACATTAAGTTTTTGGCAGTAAAGAAAAGGCTGGTTTCATTATATCCACATTAAGGTGCTAATGTTTGGATTAAAATTTCAAACTGTATATCTCAAATGTTAAGCATGAGCACTAGCAAAGAATGACAACTAAAGATGCTATTAAAAGTGCTGAAAATACCCAAATCAGTATTCCTATGTGCCATTGAAACTGCAGCTATCATCTTAATGTCATCATTTTGAGATGTGCAGACAGGTGTGTCCATTAGCAACCAGAAAATGTGTAAGCTTTCCATCATAAAGGAGTGAGAGACAAAGTCTGTGAATGCTGGGAAGGAGTGGAGAAAAATAAATTCCACCCTAAAACGAGTTCCGTACTGCTGGCTGCTTTACTAACAAAATAAATAAAAACTAGGAACAAATTAGATTATTCTTTGGAAAAAAATCAGATCCCTTGCAAGATGAACATGTTCAGACTCTCTGGAATATCTTCTGCATATCTTCTAAATAAGTTCCAATGCTAATTCCAATTATAATGTGAATTATTGGTGCTGGAGTGTGGAAATAACAGAGTATTTGGAATGGCTGCTAGGGCTGTGGCAGCAGGTCTGTGTTTAAGTATACAATGTCTCCACTGCCAAAATAATGCTGAAATATCCCTTGGGAAGAAGACTGCTGGTGAACATTAGAACTGTATAATATATCATACAGATACAGTGACACTCTGGGTGCCAGTCAGTTTTCTCTAGATAGCTTCCTCTGGAGCTCTTTGCAAAGAAGCAGAAAGGGTGGCTTTCTGAAAAATAAGTCTGTTCTCTGTTGATCATAGCTGAGCAGACACGGTGAGGTTCTCTCATTCTGCCAAAGAGTAAATTCTCCCACAGTAACGAGCAGTTGGGTGTGCCCTGCAGAGCATTACAAACCCGCCATCTCCCATCGGGACTTGAACAGCCGCAACGTGCTGGTGAAGAACGACGGCACCTGTGTCATCAGCGACTTCGGGCTCTCCATGAAATTAACCGGGAACAGGCTGGTGCGGCCGGGGGAGGAGGACAATGCAGCCATCAGTGAGGTAAGCACAAATGTGCAGGTGGTACAATCTCTGAAATGTGCTTTTTCAGAAAAACTTCATGTCATTCAAAGAACGTGCTACACAGTGCTATTCACTCTCCCTTAGAAAGCAAGTGCTAAATTGAAATTACCTAGTGCAGAAGAGTTCCATCTAGATCTTTCCATACTGAACAAAGAAACAGGGAAACTGCTGGTTAAAGTGCAGGGATGTGGAATAGCCCTTTGACAAAATACTGTCCTACAAGTACTGATGAGTAAGTGCTCTGATCTAAAAGATGTCCTAGTGAAAATGAACAGGTATCTACCAAGAGTGTTAATAGCCTTTGGCTATAGAAGATGGGGTTGAACCTTGCTGACAGTCCAGAAATAGGGAACAATTCCTAGTCAGCAGGATCCTCTTCCATTATAATAAATACCTTGGTGTTTAACAGAGTAATTTCAGGAAAAATAAACATTTCTACAGTATCATATTTCATATGAGTACATTAAGTAAGGAACAAAATAATTCTGTTTTGTCACAAAAAAGTGACAGAGTAGGGGAAGGGATTTCTTATGACTAGACTCGTAAGAATCCAGAAGATGAGGACGTTGATTAGGAACGAGCTGTGTTTTCCTTAACTATAGAAAATACCAAGCAGAACAGGGTATTAAACTACTTAATTGAATTTGGAGATTACTTCCTGATGTGGAACATTGTTTTGATGTTTTCCCAGGTCGGTACGATCCGCTATATGGCCCCAGAAGTGCTGGAAGGAGCAGTGAACTTGAGAGACTGTGAATCTGCTTTGAAACAAGTAGATATGTATGCACTGGGCCTCATCTACTGGGAGATATTCATGAGATGTACAGACCTCTTCCCAGGTAAGGAGAATAACTGGACAAAACCAGAATACTAGAAGTGGCACCAGCAACCAAGCTACTCCTGAGCCCAGCTTGTGCAAGTGGAGAAGGAGTTCTCTCAATTGCTTCTGCCATTAAGTCGGTGCCATCTAGTGTTCGAGGTGGTGTTTGTCAGGACAGTTCATCTCAGGGCAAGGCGTGGTTCCTGCTGGAACCTTGGTGCTACCTGCTCAGTAATGCCTTGGTGCTACCTTCTCAGGTGTTTGCAGACCTCGTGCTATGTATCATTTTAGCATTATTATTGTTGATATTATTGTCCAGCGTTTCCAGTTCTGAGAACTGATAGAACTGCCTGAAGTGTCTTTCAGACTTTTCATCATGAAAAAATGCTATGACTTAATGAAGCCTTTAGATAGTTGTACTTTTATTTATGATAGGACATTGAAAATTCAGGGAAATCCTCCCTGTCTGTAACATGAATGAAAAGGAAGTAGACTTAAAATTTACATGTGAAATAGTGCCCCATCCACCATTTCTTCCCAAACCACAGCATACAGACTGAATCTGAAATGCAGCATAGTCTCTGCAGTCCAACAGCTGTGTTTTGTGTGCAGAGGCTTCTAATCTTGCTGGGCTTCCTCCCAAATGAAGTGCATGAATATGAGCAGTCATTGGGGTTTCACAGAAAGAAGGTGTCATCTTCAGGCTCCAAGACATTTCAAATGTGCCACTGAACCAGCAGAGTCTGAGGATGCTATCCTTTGAAAGTTTGCTGAACAGCACTTAGTTTATTTGCAGTTAATTCAGCTTTTTTTGGAAGTTAGACTTGGGGGAAAGTGGAGAGCATCTCGATAGACAGAAACTTTGATAATGCCTTTCATCAACCGAAAGCCTTTGCTCTGCCTTATAATCTGTGACTGATTTTTTTTTCTTTCTTTCTTTTGCTAACAGGGGAATCTGTGCCAGAGTACCAGATGGCTTTCCAGACTGAAGTCGGAAACCATCCCACTTTTGAAGATATGCAAGTCTTGGTGTCTAGAGAGAAGCAAAGACCAAAATTCCCAGAAGCATGGAAGGAGAATAGCCTGGTGAGAGAGAATATTTTCAAAGAAACAATGATTTGACCAGCTTTAGGGTGTACTCATATCTTAAAAGCAATCTTTTAGGTTTGGGGGATTTTTCTCCTTTGTCAGTAGTTAAGGATTTGGAGCTGTTTCTTTCAGGATTTTTTAAATATTGAATTTAGTTTTTTGAAGTTATTGACATGAGAACTAAATTTCTTTTAAGGAAAAATGTTGTTGTTGCATGTGATATACAGAAGATAACCTGTCACATTAATTTTAGACACTATCTGTAGTGTGGTAAATGAAGTGCCCATGTGTTCTCCATATTCTGAATAAGAAACACAAAGCCATTTTTTGCCTTTTGACATCTTATAAACTAATAAAACTGAACTAAAATAGCTGGCAAAAATGTCAATACACTGTTCCAAAACTGAAATGGGTAAACGTTGTAATAAACTTTTTTGAACTTGGATTTGCAGAGGCTAAAGCTTCTAGCAATCATTTCATTATAACTACATAAAAAAATCTTTATGGCTTCATTTGATCTGCAATTTTTGTTTTCAAGACTATAAACATCATAATATTGTTTGTTGTTTTGAATGAGTGTAGCTATGGCTTATAGCCTTGCTCCTTCAGGCCAACAAGTTGGAGCAAGTCAGCTGAACTCTGGTGAGAGTCTGTGCTTGCTTTCATCTGCAGCAAGGGTCAGGTAATGTGAATCCCCTGGGTTTAGAGGTGGCTGTTTGTCTTTTATTACCAGCAAAGTGGTATGCAAACAGTTCCTGGGTTCCACCTGATACAAGGTAATACAGCTTAATTGCAA
The DNA here is from genome assembly GCF_903797595.1 of Erithacus rubecula. Taxonomy (NCBI): domain Eukaryota; kingdom Metazoa; phylum Chordata; class Aves; order Passeriformes; family Muscicapidae; genus Erithacus; species Erithacus rubecula. The sequence goes on from NC_136659.1 coordinate 11,680,613, forward strand.
GTGTGAAAATGGCATCTTTGACTGTTATTTTAAAAGATACTTCTTGTTCTTCCCTTATTGAAAGGATGCCCTTCAATCTTCAGAGACTCTGGTGGTTGATAAGTTTGTAGCTACTATGCAATCAAGGAGGAGCCCAAGGCCTCACCTGTGCTGGTACTTGTAAATATGTAGGGACCTGCTTTGGGAGAGGAGCGTAGCCTGCAGTGGTACAATGCAGTAAAACATGTTGTAACTGAGCCCAGAGCTTCCAAAGAGGTGCTTTTATTGCACACTTCTGGCCACCCAGTCACAGGGGCAAAGTGGGGAAGAGGAAAAAAGAGAAATCAGTGCCCAAAGTATATAGGAAATCAAACAACAGCTGTTTTAACTGTAGCCACGTTGGCAAGTGCAGCATTGGAAGAGCCAAGCTTGACATCTCTTTCTGAGGACATTTAAAACTGAAACAGTTCAAGGTTTGTTTTGTTTTGCAGACTACCATTTTAAATGTTAATTATCTTCTAGCAAGCTGATAGACTCCAGCATTATTAGATGAGCCCCATATTTAAAATGCCTCCTTGTGTTGGTACTAATTTTTTCTCTGAATAATCAAAATGGTGAATAACTCCAGTTCTAAGAATTGATCTACATCATTGGTTTAAGAGAAAAGAAGGAAAATCACAGGTGTCAAAAACTTCCTCCACCCTATGCCAGTCTAGGATAATATCTGAATGAGCACTCTAGGGCAGATAGTGTAGAAAATTAAGCTCCAGATAACCTCACTCTAGACCATGTCCTAACCTCCTGTATCTAATACATAGGATAAAAGACTTTTTTCCATTATTTAAAGTTCTGCTGGTATGCTGGGTTATATCACCTTCATGCAAGTTCTTCTATGAAACTCATGAAGTCTTAGTCTGCTTCTGCAACCATCTCTGTTATGTTACAGACCTTGATTATCAGTTTTGGTTTTTGCAGCATAAAGCAACAACCTGAGCACAGGATGTACATAAAATGATTAAAAGGTTTTAAACTGGGTTGAGATGTTACAGTATTCTTGTCTCACTTGCTATATGGGGTCCATGTTTGACTTCAGAGGTCAGCTCTGAAGGATATTAACAGAATAATAGAACAATGCAGATTTCTGGTCCCTTCTATCTTTTTGATGAGTGCTAGTACTTGTAAATGGCTTAGTTTTAGCATAGTTGTCTTTCAACCAGAAATTAATAGAAAACACATAATTGTGGTGAATGTGACTCTGAAGAACTTCAGTTTTGATAACTGTCTATACAATCTCTACTGTGTTCCTTTAATGATCCTTAACACATCAAAAGGAAAGAATCTGCTAGAGGACAGATAGTATCAAATTAAACAGTGGTTGTTTGCTGCTGGTTTGCTGTAGGAGAGAGTTCTGCAAAGAAGCAAGGCAGGAGATCAGGGTGTCCACTGACTTAGTCTAAATGGTGATGAAATCAAGTCCTAAAAGCTGAATGAAGGCATTTTATTATGGGGGGGGGGGGAATGGATCCAGTACCCTATCTTGTCCCTGTCCCTGAGGGTGTTTTCAGACTCATGTCCCTCAGCTAAGGGGAGGATATTGGCTTATCCCCTCTGTGATGTGCTGTGGGAAGGGAGATGAGAGGTTTGCTTGCTCGTCCCCACCTGTGCAGCCAGAGCTGCATCACAGGCAGCAGTGATTGCCAGGTGCAGGCAATGCCAGGAGCCCACTCCATGGTGAGGAGCTCCTGGCTCATGCTAGAGCTAGTCCTGCTTCCAGTGCCAGCAGGGCACAGGGCAGTTCTGGCACTGAGACAGTCAGCAGGACCCACTGAATGCCTTAGTGCCCAGCTGGGATTGTGCACAGTCCTCACTGCTGGAGAGGTTAAAGCTGGGCTGTGGATGTGGGCTGTGCTGGCAAACCAGATCCCCTCCATGGGCCACAGACTGGCAGCAGGGGCCCATAAATGTCTGCCTGGCTTTTGTACTCCAGATGGAGTGGAAACAGAAGTGTTCAGTGCTTGTAATTTCAGTTGTTTCCTCTCTAGTTCCCTGAACATATGGCAGTGCATTTTGGAGGTCTTGAGCTCTAGTCCTGACTGTACAGTTCATCCCACAGTGTGCTGCCAGGAACGCGTGTGTGTTTCTGTTTCTCCACCTGTAAAACAAGTGCCACAAAAATCTCCTCCCATGGTGCAGACAAATCCATTGATACTCATGAGACATTTGGATGTCACTGTGGTAAACAGAGGAGGGACAAGGATGATGAAGTGAGCATGGCTGTTACTTGCATTCAGTGCAGGGGAGCAAGGCAGCGCCCATTAGCAGAACTGTGGGAGTGACTGTGGCAGCACTTCCAGAATATCAGCATCCTTACTACACAGCTCCCATAAGGCAAGGAGAGAGAGCAGAGCATGCATCCATCAGGGGGCTGGCTGGAGGTTGTATGAGCATTGGTGAATGCAGCTTTTCCTAAGTGTCTTCCCCATTGGTGTGTGTATGTGAGGTGTGATATTGGACTTGCATATAGCAATTATTAGGTTAAATTAGCTCTGAATGAAATTGTGTATCTCCTGTTTCTCTCTTTCACCAGCTTGTGGCTGTTTTCAGGCATATAGAATGCTGCCATAAAACAGTAAATCAGAAGCACAATATAAAGATAAGATAATTTAAAGGGGTTTTGTCTCCTGGCAGGCTGTGAGGTCACTTAAAGAAACAATTGAAGATTGTTGGGATCAAGATGCAGAAGCTCGACTAACAGCACAGTGTGCTGAGGAGAGGATGGCAGAACTCATGATGATTTGGGAGAGAAATAAATCAGTTAGTCCAACAGTGAACCCTATGTCAACTGCCATGCAAAATGAGAGGTAAGAAGAGAAGACATTTGGGGTAGTCAGCAGGAAATGCCCAGTGCAGTGCTCAGCTCACTCCAGGACAAGCTACAGCTTGCTGCACCCATTGAGTGGTGTGTGTTACATGACCTAGTCTGCATATGGGTACTGCATGACAGAATCCCAATTACTTGTGTTCTGAGGATCTCCTGTGTGTCCCCAGAATTCAAGCACCTTTTATGTACAGAACTGTATTTCTCACAGGGGGGGCATTTGACCTGAGCTTAGGCAAACTGTCTCAGCAGGCTTGCCATGGTATGAAGTGACAAAGTGAATTGTCTTTAAGTACACTTGCTAAATGGTGCATCAAACTTCTGTTTAAAGTGTTCTGCTAAACTGTGAATTTGCAATGAGTATGAATTCAGGAAATTACCAAGTCTCAAACCTGTAGTTTTTCAGTTAACACACTGCAGAGCCATTGTTTAAGTCACTGTTATTTTGACCCCAGCAGGAGAGGTGCTGCTCTCTGCTTATATATGATCCAGAGGGAATAAGAATTTGCAGAGCTGACTTTAGTGCTTAATAGTATACTTTAGAAGTCCAGATTTGAGAGAAGAACAATGTTGCTGTATTTGACTGTTTATTGTCATGAAAAAATACTATGTTCAAATCATAGAATACCTAAATTGTCAAAATAGTAGTTTTCCTAGTTTAGGATCTTGTGACATTTTCCCAGAACCACTTTCTTGATCTTGTCTGTTGGGTTTTTGTTGACCCTGTTCAGCATCACTTCTCTGAATCTAGAACAGAACCTTAGCAGTACTTTGCCAGTGGGACAAACGGCACATTGGACAAGTAGAAGATTGCTGTTCTCTTAGGAAATAACATCCATGATGAAAATTTGCCCCAGTAAAACCAATTTTCTTATCCCCAGCACCTTTCAAGAAGTTGCTGAAATACCGCAGTTTGTACTGTATCTATCCTTAGTTTATGCACAAAAAGAAACAGAAAGGCATTCAGCTCTCTTAAACGAGGAGCATTATGACTTGATTTTTACATATATGATCTTAATACCACTTTTTTTTCTTAAAGGAATCTGTCACATCACAGACGTGTATCAAAAATAAGGCCATACCCAGATTATTCTTCCTCTTCCTACATTGAAGATTCAATCCACCATGCTGACAGCATAGTGAAGAACATTTCTTCTGAACATTCAATGTCCACTACACCCTTGACTTCAGGGGAAAAGAACAGAAATTCCATTAACTACGAGCGGCAGCAGGCACAAGCTCGCATCCCTAGTCCCGAGACGAGCGTCACCAGCTTGTCCACCACCAACACAACTGGCCTCACTCCCAGCACTGGCATGACCACCATATCCGAAATGCCTTACTCGGATGAGACAAACTTGCACACTACAAATGTCATGCAGCCGGGTGGGCCCACCCCTGTGTGCCTGCAGCTAACGGAGGAGGACTTGGAGACAAATAAATTGGATCCAAAAGAAGTGGATAAGAACCTGAAAGAAAGCTCTGATGAGAATCTGATGGAACATTCGCTTAAGCAGTTTAGCGGGCCGGATCCACTGAGCAGCACTAGTTCCAGCTTGCTTTATCCACTGATAAAACTTGCAGTAGAGGTGACAGGACAGCAGGACTTCACGCAAGCTGCCAACGGTCAGGCGTGTTTGATTCCTGATGTCCCGTCTGCTCAGGTCTATCCTCTACCCAAGCAGCAGAACCTTCCGAAGAGGCCTACCAGCCTCCCTCTAAACACCAAAAACTCCACCAAGGAGCCGCGGCTAAAGTTCGGCGGCAAGCACAAATCCAACCTGAAGCAAGTGGAGACGGGCGTTGCCAAGATGAACACCATCAACGCCGCCGAGCCCCACGTGGTGACGGTCACCATGAACGGGGTGGCCGGGCGCGGCTCGCACGCCGGCGCGGCCCCCTACGCCAACGGCGCCGTGCCCTCGGGCCAGGGCAGCGGCAGGGCCCAGGAGATGCTGCAGAACCAGTTCAGCGGGGAGGACAGCCGGCTGAACATCAACTCCAGCCCCGACGAGCACGAGCCGCTGCTGCGGCGGGAGCAGCAGGTGGGCCACGACGAGGGCGTGCTGGAGCGCCTGGGGGACAGGAGGGAGCGGCCGCTGGACGCCGGCCGCACCAACGCCAACAACAACAACAGCAACCCCTGCGCAGACGCGGCCGCCGGCAGCCAGGCCATGGCCAGGAACCCCGGGCACAGCCAGCCCCGGAGAGCACAGAGGCCCAACTCGCTGGATCTGTCGGCCACCAGTAGTTTGGATAGCAGTAGTATCCAGTGTAAGTGCCTGCAGGACTGAACAGCTTCCCTGACACCTTTCTACCTAATAACTGCATAGATCTGCTTGAACAGAAATTATTTCTGTCTCTCCTGTCTCTCCTTAAAGCATACTTATTAAATCTCATATAAATGTAATTTCTCTCAGCACGATTTCAGTCTTTTTCATTAAGTCCTGTCTCCATCATTTCCAGTATATTAGATCACTATCATCCTTCCACATACACAGAATAAATCTGTCTCTTTCTAACCCATCCATTTTGTCTCTAGGTTAGCTTTCATTATTCCTTGCAAGGCTCCTACCTTTGGTAGCTGCAAAAAGTGTCCTGTTTTTTCCCACAGGGGGATCTTACCCCTTTTTTTCCTTACTTTTCCTCATTCTCTTAAAAATAACTATCTCTAAAATACATTAATTAAAATAATTTATTGTATTAACTACTTATATGCTTCATGATTTTAAAGCAACTGGTTTTACTGTATTAGCCCAGCCTAAACGGAGGGTCAGGCATTTTCTATTTTGCTGTCCTAGCTCCAACAATTGGAGCAGTTATTCATCAATTTGCCATGTGCATAAAAATTATTACAAGTAATTAGAGAAGGAATTGATCTTAATAGTTTATTTCAGTATAACTTCCTTGAGAGTTTTTTGGCCAGAGGTCTGAGGTAATAGCGGGGCTCTCCCTTCTTACAGTAAGAATGCAATTCTGTAGTTATAGTTAATTTAAGTACATCCTCTAGATTTGAGCCTATTTGAGCTATTAGAAAGACCTCCTGGTGTGCATTTTAAAGCAAATATATTTCCAGAAGTCACTGTAATCTTGAAAGGTTCTTGCAAATCTTGTTACTGTGTTTAGGAAGATGCTTTGATACTAATGGAGTAAACTGAGATGCCAGGCATCTTTGGAAATAACAGGTTTAAAACCAAACCAGAACATATCTTTCAACAAATGTAGTTGAATATTCAGCAATGGAATGTGTAAGCCTTCCTTTTAAGTAGGAAACATTAATTTTTTGTCTCAACATGTTGATTTGAGTTGAAATCTTACCGAGATGAAGAAAGAAGTTTGTTGCAGTGACTTTCTTTAATTGAGAGTTAAGTTAAATTGTGTAAAGTTTTTTAACAATCAGATTTCAACTGCTGAAGTTTTGCCAGTTTTCCAAGCCAGCATTCCAAATCCTGACTTAATATCTTAACAGAGAATGGACCATTTTGTCTTCAGGTGAAATGTTTTGCCAGGAGGATTTGGGACCTACCATTTAATTGCACTATTTAAATTCTAAGCTTCGCTGTCCTGTAGTAGCAACGTGGTTTTGTACCTCCCATTGCAGGTAAAGTAAGATGCTATGATTGCAAAAGCCCCTCATATATCAAATGCTGATTGTCCTGTTTGATGCCAATGTGCATTCCAAGTAACACAAATTACTGCACTGAAATAATTTCTGACAGAGAGTAGAATCTAAGCCTTTGTTTCTGTGTTTAAAGATTTTGTTCTTTCGTTCCGTTTCACAAGTAACAACCCTGAGCTCCAATCTAATCTTACCTTCCTCACAATCCTATTTTCTGTTCTGTTTCCTTGTTTTGTTTTTCCCCCTCAGTAGGTGACTGCTCACAGGATGGCAAGTCGGGCTCAGGAGAGAAGATCAAGAAGCGCGTGAAGACGCCGTACTCCCTCAAGCGCTGGCGCCCGTCCACGTGGGTGATCTCCACGGAGCCGCTGCACTGCGAGGTCAACAACAACGGCAGCGAGCAGGCAGGGCCCCCCAAATCCAGCACTGCTGTCTACCTTGCAGAGGGGGGCACTGCCACCACCATGGTCTCTAAGGACGCAGGGGTGAACTGCCTGTGAAACACTTACACGGCCCGCAAATGACCTTGTTGTTGAGTTCTTTGAAACAAACGTGCAGAAGATGTTTTAAAAAACTGCTTTCTCCTCCTGTCAGCAACCCCTACCAAGGACTCGCTTTAAATAGATTTCAGCTATGCAGAAAATTTTTAGCTTATGCTTCCATATTTTTTTATTTTGTTTTATTTTTTGAACGTTTTTGCACTTTTATTTAGTATCGCTAAAGTTAAGTCTGTCTGTTTTGACCACGGAATATATATATGTGTATCAAAGATGTGGTCTCAAAATATTTTTTTAAAAAAAAGGTAACAAAAAAAAGTATTGCTGATAATCAGTTTGGACCAGTTTCTTAAGGTCACTAAGATCATAAGCAGACTATAAGACAGGTTTGACTGCAGTGGTGTCTTGTAACCATGTTTTGATTTCTGTGCACAAGCTAGTCTGTATATTTCTATGTTACAAAGTGTATTCTCTTTTGAACCCTTTATTTTCTTTGTGTCATGTTGAAATGTGCAATAGTCTATAGTTCACAGTAGGCTTTATTGAAAAGTGTGTTTCTAAAACTGCCACATGTTCCCATTTTTGTATTTGTTAATTTTTCCTTGACAGTTGAGCAGTCAGCCGGTCATGACAGTGAACTTTGCACATCGTAGCCAGCTTGAAGCAGCTGCCAATATCACATTGTGCTCAGAGGTGACAATGCATGAATTTCCCCCAACTTGAAAGGGCTTTAAAAAAGGAACAAAAAAAAAAAAAAATCAGAGCTCCGTACTTTTCTTTGGATCCTCCCAAATCAAAATGTGTTTCCTTTATAGTAGTAGATGCCAGCCTGTGGAGTAACAAAATGTTGAACAAACGTAAGGAAACAGTGTCAGCCATTTTTTCCATTTTATTTTGTGTGCAGTTTCACCCCCTGTATTTATGTAAAACCTTATTTAGATCACTAATGATGTACATTGAAAAATACATTTTATTCGGAAATATTAATAGTTGTCAAAAGCTTGAGTGAAGATAGGTTGTGAACGTATTTTGTTTACACAGAGAAAAAAAAATGCATCTTACTTGGCACAAGACAGTTTTGTGATGAGTCACAAGTCTTTCCTGATTTACCTCCTTACAGACAGTATGGGGTAAAAATCAGCCTGATTACTTATGCAGGTGGGTGCATCCTAATTGATTGTTGTTGCCAAGTTGAGTTGAAACTCATCCTCCCTTCAGAGTTCTTAGAGGCCCTCATTCATCTTGTTAAAATTTATTGCATGCTTTTAAAATTCATGGGTGCTTGTGGGGGAGGGTTGGGGATTTCTTTTCTCCTTTGCTTAGTCCCTTCTTTCAGTTTGTATGCACATTGATTTTAGCTGTCAGTGAATGTGAGTGTAATAGGTATTGAGATAAATTTTTTTCACTGTCTCAAGTTAACCTTTCCTTTTTTTGGAATGATTGGTTTTACTGTCTACTGAAAGAAAATTATTTTCTTATTTGTTAGAACCTCCTTTCACCTAAGAAATAGCCTTCCACCTGAGAAACATTCTTTCCAATTAAAAACACTTCAGTAAAATCTATCTGGGTATAAAAAGATGTAACACATCAGTCTTTGGTAACAAGCAAAGATTTATCACTTCATCTGAAAACTGGTGATGTTCAAAGAAAGAAAATCAATTCAGTCAGGCTGCCAGACTCCTGTGGCAGGATACTGGCAGCATACAATTGCCTCCTCCAGCCTGTCTCCTTTCAGCTGACTGAAGCAGATGCTCTGCTCTTAAGCTCATTTGTTTCCTTGCTGTTTCACCATTTTTTCTCCCTGAGGTAAACTTTGCCAACCTTGTTCTTCTCTATCGGTTGATACAGCTAACCTAATACATGCCTTGCTTGCATCTGATTCTTGCTGCTCCCCAAAATCCCTTGCTTGTGCTTGATTGCTATGATTTTTCTCTTGTAATGCTTCTTAACATTTCTTAGATTCTCTTAGATATCCTCAAGAGATAGCACTATAAATTCAGACTTTGATTAAGTGTAGATATAGAAAGACAAGCCACAAGGCACATTTTGATCTCCCTGTGTTCTTTAAGCACTAGTTCAAATAGTACCTCTTGTCTCTGAGGCATAATTATGTTTTCCCCCTGTATAATACAGTTCTATCTCCCCTTTTTAAAAACACAGCCTTCTTCTGGTTTGACTTTTAATTCACTCTCTGGCTTCCCATCTGCTGCAGTCTCATGTCCCAGATGTTGAAAACCTGCCAGTTGCTCAGCTGGGTTTCAAGACCTGAATCAGGATTTCTGGCATTCTGTTCATATTGCTCACTGTGGCTCTCTTCTCTTGTGGCCTCCTGTGAGTCTCCATTTGGAGTGCACTGTGGTGTTTTTGGTGAGCACCCTATTGTGGTGTTGAGGGTTCTCCACTCCTTTCCCCATGACTTTTGCTTTGCCTTGCATGTGTCATCCATCAGCATTTCAGAATGTGGGCTGAAAACAGTATTTAGGACTCTTACTAACTCTGGGGAGAGAAAAATTACTTCTCTGACTGCTGCTTCTTTCTGCTGAGACAGAATTGCACCAGTCTTGTAGCCTTTCTTTGCAGACCATGCCTTTGTAAGAAATCCAACTTTCTTGTGATCAATTCAATCAGAATAACTTTAAGACCAGATGAAAATGTTCTGCAGTTTTCCTTCAGCATTCTTAAACAATACTTTTTTTCTTTCCTTTGTCTATTTCTGTTACTTGCTGGAGAGCCTTTGGAATAAGTTATAATTAGTAGCCAGGTTGTCTGTGCAATCTTTCATGGATAAATATAATTTGTAACATGACAGAAAAATGTACTTTATCATAAAATACCCTATAGATTAAATAGATAAAAATCTATTCTTTTTTAAAGGTCAAAGAAAACTCTTGAATAGGTGTCAAAATACTGTAATTCTGCACAGCTAGATAAAATCAGATTAGCAGTTTGGTTTTAATGTTTAATGTAGTAATGCTATTTTTTTTCCTCACAGCACATAATCCAGTGTCCATAGAATACTTTCTCAGTAAGGTTAATGATACTGAATTTTATCTTGTGCCACAGGGAATCATCCTTAACCAAACAAAATACATGTAAGAGAGAGACTCCTACAAATCAAACACAGGGACAGTTGATACTGTACAGCAAACAAGGAAGACAAATGTGATTCATTTCCTTGTGAGTTATGATTTTGCTTGTTTTGTTTGGTTCTTAAAATAATGAAAGTTGATAATTTTCTATCAATTTCTCATGTTTATTGCTGACAAGATAAATATAGCAAAATTAAAATAGAATGGTAGTGTAAATACCTATTAATTGTGCCACTGTCAAGTAGGCAATAGTAGAATATTTGTTACGGTAATTTATAATGGAGAATTCAAGTAAAATGATAGAGCAAACATTTTTTATGTTTGTCTCTATAAGACAAAATCCAAAATCTTGCTAGGTATAGAAAATGGCTCACTGGTAGAAGCCAGGAGAGTTGCTTAGGTTAATGCATTGTCTCTTGTTCTGTTTCCTGTAATGTACATACCAACATAACATGGTTTTTAGAATGTGAATTCTAACCCTTTGATCACATGTCTTCTAAAATTGGTAGTTACAGGTCATATTATCTGCAACACTTCCCTGAATTTGTTTTTAATGCTTTACAGCTTACTGGCTTTACTAGCCAGTTAATATTACCAAGGCCTTTCTTGAAACTCCAAGATGCACTTACACTGCACAGCTAAAGTAAAGGTATTTCTAATTTAAAAGAAAGCCATCTGATAATATCATAGAGTATTTTCAGAAACCATATTTCCACTCTTGTTTAGCTTTCTTAGTGCCATCTGTTTGTCTCTTGTTTTCATATAGAAAATTTACCAAATTTTCAAAGGCAACACATTTTGATTTTTTTTTCGGTGCACTGGGCACAAAACAATGCAAGATAGATGCTGGCAATTTTCAGGAAACAAGCAACAAAAAACACCCACCTCATAAATATGTTCAGAAAGTTCTTATTCCCCCACCTGTCAGCTTTCTCTAAAAGAAATCTGGAATCCTACCTGCCTCAGAGAGGAGAATAAGGAAGTTATTTAACTGTGTGGAATAAATCATTGGCCCAAACTTAATAGTGATGATTTTTTACTTAAAAATATATATGTATACATTGCATATGCCCTACTTAAGGTGTTCAGTGCATTTTGCTCTAATGATGTTCCTTTTACCAATGTTAAAAAATATCCACTAATATAACATTACTGTGTCTGTGTTCAGATTATAATTTTCTTTAATGAAAAATACAAAAGTTCATAGCCTTTCTGCCACTAAAATGTTATTGTGGACATTTCTTGCCTAATTAGGGAGAATTTTAAAATTTACATATTTAGTCTATACATTAGAAAATAATTATGCTGTAATTTTTACTTGTATAAAAATGATGGCTGGTCCCATTGCTGAAATAGGCTGGGTTTAAGCCATAAAAATAAAAATTGCCAAATACAGTAGCATATAAATGACCTGATGTCTAATTTGAAGATTTGTAGCTGCTCATCTAAGTAAATTGAAATTGGATTGAGGAGTCTTTGAAAGTTGGATCATAGACTGAACAACTTAGTGTTTTGCATGAATTTGGATTATTTGAACTTTTCTGTCTGGTCTCCCTGGTTACCCAATTCAACAGGTAAATATAGTTACCTTTTTAAAACATGCTTACTATTTTTTGTTCAGCCTCAAGCCTTTCTTCAGTGAAAAAACTATACATATTGCAGTGAAGCCAGATCTATATATTTTTATGTAACTCTGTATGTATGTAGATGCATATGTATGTTGTGTGTAAGTTCCAGGATTAAATTCTGTGAGTTACAGCATCAGATGGTAGCACTGGTAGAAAGTATAATGTTGGGGGGGGTTTCATATGCCATTTTAAAATTGTCTGTAGTGCATCACAGTAAAGCTGGGATCAGACTGTGACACATAGTCCAGCAGCTCAAGATCTCCTGTGACAGACTTGTCACAGATTGTTTGGGCAGAATGGATTTATGAGAGAGAGAGAGGGAAACCTGGGAATGCACATGACAAGCTTTATCTGAAGCTGAGTCATTTAAGATACCTCTCTCAAAGATCAAAAAATAACCCAAAACACTTAACACGTGATAATTTTTACAAGGCTTTTTTATGTAGTAGCTATAGTTATATATGTGGTTGCCATTTAAACATAGTATTTTAGTCCATTAAATCCAATTACATTTTAGGCTTCTATATTGTCATATGAAACTGTAGCTATAGAAATACATCCCTTTTTTGATCTCAGCATCCCCTAAGTAGATTCAGTTTTGACATGAAAAAATAACAAATCAGATTTCTAATTTGGGGTTTCTTTTGTACTGAGTAAAACTGGAGGCAGAACTTCCATTTCTGCAGTACCAGATGTGGGTGCTCCTGCAAATCCAAGTGGATGTTATGTTCAGCACCTGTGTTTCTGAGGGAGTGGGCACCTCATCAGCTCGTGGCTGAGCTCTTGGGAGCCAACAGGAATCTGCCTTTGTCTGTGGGCAGAGGAGGGGTGGGTTCTGCTGGCTGTGGTGGTAAATAAACTCTTCTGGGGAGGATTAGCCCTAGGAAAGCTGATGTGGAATGTGGGGCTGCAGGGGCAGCCCTGGCTCCTGAGCCTTGCTGGGTGTTGCTGGTTGGGGATTCAGGCTGTGGAGCTGGGTCAGCACAGGGCAGCTGTGGCTTTGTCAAGAAGTGGAACTGCATTTGGGGAGTGGGAGTGGAATGGTTCAAGATAAATCCTCATTCACACCAAGGCCCTTTGTTGCTGATCTGGGCTCCATGCAGGTCTGTGTTAGCAGTGCATTATTAACACAAATTACTTTTTCTGGCCATTTCTGTTCATTTCACTCTGGTTTAATATACACATGTGCATAATAAGCAGGAGCTAGTTGGAGTTATGCTAATTCATAGTGTAATCATCAGCTTTTTGCAAAGCCTGTTGCTGTTTCCATCAGCAGTTGTTGGAATTTGCAAGTTGTTCAGTTGGCTAACTTCAATGCATACACCATGCTTCCACAGCACAGGAAGGAAGGATTTCTTCCCACTCCTTGCAGGCTTCTGCAGATGTATCACTGGAGTGTGTCCATGGGGCACAGCATCTCACCTGGTAACTATTCTGAAGCAGAAATAATTAGCATTTATAACTTCCTAGTTCCAAGGAAACCTCCACTTTTTGTAGCCCGTTCACTTATTTTTAGGACAGCAAATGTGTGAGGTTTATTTCTAGAGCACTTGATTCACTTTCTTTTTTGTGCTTCACAACTGTATCATGAAGTTTCACACTTCAGTCTTGTTTATTCAGAGAATAGTTAATGTTTCTGGTCTTTGTAGTTTGTAAGAAGTCACAGGAACAAACAGGCAAGTCCAAGTTATAGCTGACTCATTCGTCACTTTCGAATTTCCTGATTGGTGACTCTCCTCTCTCTTTCACACTGTTGAAACGTATTTAAAACGGTTTGTATGTATATGTTTCTTGTCTGCTTTTTGTCTGTAGAGGAAAGCTCTATTCACATTTATATAAGCTGGAATCATGTTTTACAATCGCTGTTGATTATTTCCCCCCCCCAAATGCAGTATAAGAGGAAAATAAACATGGCAAGAATGAATTTCTAGGGTTTGGTCTTCTGTAAAGGCTGAAATAAGATGTGAAACTGCCATTTTCCTTATGAAAGACTGTAAAGAGAGCATTACTTTCTGAGCGAGCTTTTCTGGGGGAAGAGGGGGAGAAATCCTAGATTATGGAGTCTCATCAGAACCCTTTTGTTAACGGGTATTTTTGGTTTTCCTCTCAAACGACTGAGGAAATATCATGTATGAATTTATAAATAATTGCTTTCAGTTATTTCTTTTGTATAAGCTGCCCAATACCCTTGCTATGCTGTATAAGTTGTGTTTCATGGAACAGTGTGAGTATGAAATAAAAAGCTAATTTTTGGTTTTAATCATCTGTGGATGCCACTACGAAAGCTGACATTGTTAAAGCCACTACAGAGTTTTCTATGAATACTTGTAAGAATTGCTTTGTTATATATAAACCTAAATAAAGAGATTGTATTGATACAGAGGCATTGGATAAGAACATTTAAAAGGCTGTTCTTTAGGCCTGAGAGAAAAGGCTTGCTGTAAAAATGGTGCATTATTCCATTTATTAAAGATCATATTAATGACAAAAAGCATGGTCTTTTGTTGGTGGCTCATGTCATTACTGACCACAAGTACTAACATGCTCCAGGAATGAGAGGAAGAGGAAACCCCCATGGCAGCTGTGTTGGTTGGTTGGAGGATACGGAATTCTCTGATTACTAAGGGATGAATAAGACTTCCAGACACCTTTACCATGGACAGGTCCCAGGTGGTTCTGTGCATTAGCAATCACTGGGGCTTGCCCTTGCTGGAGAGGTGGAGTGCCCTGGTCCCCTCTGCCCCTTTCTCACTGGGCAGCCAGGTCAGGTGCTTGTGTTGGAGCTGAATATGGCTTTGCAAACATTCCAGAGCAGCAGGCCTTGCATGACCTCTTGTCACACTTTGTCTGCTAAGTGTAAATGGAGAAAAATAGGGAAAGAAAACAAGAGAAAGAGGTGTTAAACTAAATACTTTACTCCTTCAGTTTTGGTTGGTACTTGGGGAGAGCACAGGATTGATGGCAACCTGGCACGTGGAGGATTTAAAGAATTAAAAGAATAAAAACAGCAACCCCTTACCCTTCCCACACAAAATATGGCACCTCCCCCTCCCCATGAAGAGACAATATCCTGGCATTCTTATAAGCAGAAGCTTCCCCAGCCTGGAGCTACTGTCCTATCCAGCAGGACTGAAAAAGATGGATTGAGTTATAGTAGAAGGATGCTGCAGATCTCCACTGACTGACACTTTTCCACTACACACAGATTGGTGGCATCCGTCCTGCAGCTCAGTTGCTTTGTTGTTTTTGTCACTCCTACTCAATCACTGTTAATATATTTTTCTCTATCCACAGTGATGGTTTTTGCAAGCAAGTAAGTGGTGCAAGTCTCTGGCCAAAGAACTCCAAAATTCAAAGAAAGAAGGCAGACAGAATGAGGAGCTTCATTTCTTGCCATCATAAATAAGAAGGAAGCAACAAAATGAGGCAAGTAATGTTGAGTATCTGCCTGTATGGCAAATCATCTCAGCCCCACAAGTGAACCTAGAAACTTTTGGCTAAGAAAGGGACCATGGCAGGCCTAGCTGTCCCTGCAAGCAGGAAGCACACTGGGAGTTGGGGCCAGCATAACAAAGGTAGCTGTGTCCCCAAAAGCAGTTCTCACGCTTGGCTTGGCTGACAGTGAGAGCAGCCAAGTCCTGCCCTACCCCAGCAGGTGTGGCTGAGCCTTATCCTCAGGGCATCTGAGAGGCCTGACTCAGCCCTGCAGGAACTGAGTGTGAATGGTGAATTTTACTGATAGATTTTTCTTTGGGTGCATAAGCTACTCAGGCTTAAGAAAGTCTCCTCATAATTTCCTTGTGTGAGCTCATACACTCACCTCTGCCAGCTCTCACCTGCAGAAAGAACAACTACTTTTATTTGCTTTTACTTTGCTAATGCGAAATGAAAGTAAAACAACAGTAATTATATTCCCCTTTGTTCCACAGCAGTGATGCAGCTGCAGAAAGTACTTTGTGGAACACAGCCATGTCAGTCTTGCATTTGTTTCCATTCAGGGTTTTTTTCCCTATTTACTTCTTGCTAATTCTGATGTTATGGAAATTCTCCACATGCAGGAGATTATACACATCTGCTCGCTGCCGTGACCCAAAACACATTCTATTGGATAAGAAGGTTAATTTTCCACAGGCAGGAAAACTCAACTATACAAAAATATTTGTATAAATTCAGCTTTCATGTTAACCTGAAACATTGTCATTCTCCATCCAGTGAAGATTTGAAATGTTTTGATTCCTGGAATTTAAATGGCACACTTGGGTATTCTGCTTTTATGTCAGGGCATCTTCTTACAGCTCTCAGTACCATGCAGAAAGTCTGAGAAATCCACAAATGGTGATCTGAGTTGAAGTCATGCTTTGGGGATCATTGATGACTCTTTTACAAAGACAACAAATAAGGCTGTCTGAGGACAGCTGGTCTGTGGGAGGTGATTAAGGAAAGCAAGTCTGTATTTACTATGTGGTGTCTGAGCAAATGGCATTTCTAGACAGGGCTCACATGAGAACTGGAAAAATGTTAAGGGTGCAAATACTGAGAAATGTTGGAAACAACTGGTCCAGGTGGATTTCAATTCACAGCACAGGAGCTTTCCAGCACCCTCTATCACGGTCCATCAAGTCCTTTTGAGAACAAGGACATACAGTCAGTAGAGAACAGGCAGGTGGTTTGGGCAGATAATGGACAAAAGCCAGTGGGCAGCACCTCTAGTACATGAGGTGGATGTGAGGAAGAGGAAAGCATGAAGGGAGGCTAAGGAGACTTGTTTCAGGCATCAGCAACACTGTGGAACTCAGCATTTGTCTTTAGCCCGGTTTCTTTGTTGTTGCTGCCAAGTGCTAACAGGAAAGGATAGTGTAGGGCGTTGTGATAAAGAGGGTACAGAGGTTGTGCAGCTCGTTTTACCCGTGCCTCTGCTTGTAACAGGCCTGCAAGCAGCATCTAGGAAAGGTACAGGCCTGTTTGCTTTCCCCTGTCACCTAGTGCAGCCTTTGTTTGGGAGAAGTTCATGCCACAAGCTATCAGATTTCCTAATCAGAATGACTAGAAATACAGTTTTCATAAGGCACTTTTGTGCACATGGGACTGTGTGCATGGGGAGTGAGATTGGCTTGGGCTCTGTTCCTGACAGTCTGTGTGCTTTGCAGTGACTGGTATTTTGCCAGTCTGCTGTAATATTGGAATTGCACCTGTTTTCTCCATCCCCTTCCCTTTCTTTCCCTTTGCCCACGTCCCTCCCCCCTTCTCCTCTTATTGGAAAGGTAATAATTGATCCCTGCAGATGTGTTGTAAAGATTAGCTTCTGGCACCTCCAGGTCTCTGGATTAGTTAAAAAATCAGATCTGGCTCAGGTCACTGCAGCAGGGTATAGGTGTGACTAGCCCAGGAGGTAGACATTGCTGATGCACACATCAGCTGTACTGGTGCAGCCAACGTGTGTATGGGTGACCAGAGAATTTCCTGCAGGAATGATCTCTGCTGGGGTGAAAATACTTTATTGGGAACCTGTATTTCTGTTGCAATTCCAAGAATTTTCTTGCAGGACCACTAACTATTCTGAATCAGGCTTCAGAAATGGCCGGCTTAAAATCACTATTAAGCAGGCTAACTTTACTTATTGTTTGCTTCTGGAAAACCAGAGTGCAACTAAATTATGTGTTTGAGCTTCACCCTGTGATCATGAGGGATAGAAATGTGCTTTTAAGGCACAGACAAGCAGAAGTTCCCATCTATTTACGTAAGCTGTGAACTGAGACTGAAAGTCTCACAAGGAGTATTTGCAGCCAGGCAGAAGCAAACAGCATCAAGAAGACTTGATCTGGGCATTGTGTTAACCCCAGCTCAGCAGCCAGCCAGGAAGGGCTCACAGCTTCTCCCGTGGCAAATCCAACAGCCTGGAGAATCCTTCCCGTCATGGGTTGGGGTGCAGGAGGCAGGCGGAGGAGCTGGACTGTGCTGGGGAAGCGGGGGAGGGAAGCAGGAGGAAGGGCAGGGTTGTTTCAGGATGAGCCCCTGGTGGGATGCCAGCTGGAAGGGCTGTGGCTCCGTGCTGGCGTATGGCAGAGCTGAGAGCAGCTCTTGCAGGCTTAGCTCTTGCTCAGTGTGCAGCCATGGGGCAGGTGCCCCTCCTGGGGGAGGTGGGACAGCCCAGCAGGCAGCTCGGGGTGGATCTCAGGGAGGAGAGACTCTCCAGGCTCACCATGATGAAGCACCAGCTAAGCCATGCCAGCCACAACTGCTGGAGATGTCTGCCTGCTCCTCCTGAGCAGAGTCAGCCTGACACCTTGTCTGAGCCCTCGGCTGTGAACAGCAGCAGGGCTTGGTTTCTGTGCTCTCTTCCTCTCCAAGCTCTTCTCTCTCAGTGACGGCTCTCTGGCTCTCCTGGAGGCAGCCAGGCTGAATGGGAGGGGCAGTGCGTGAGGACGGGATGGTACCTCAGAGACAAATGATGGCCGGTTCTGATGTGACCAAACAAGTTAAAAGCTTCCCTGCCACCCATGGCTGAGTGTAAGGGAGGATTCAGAACTCGGCTTGATCCATTCTTTCCCAGTGTTTTCCCAAATTGGAGAATCACATGCTCATGCTTCATCACACAGTCTGCTCAAGTTAATTAGTTTAACTACAGAGCTAGTATATGTCTGTAGAGAGAGAAGAAAAATAATTTTGTCACTGCCTCTCAGCATATGAATAAGCCATGCCAATATGCTTTCCACCAACTCTTTACCTTTTCTAAATGCTATATGAACAAGTAGAAGCAAAAGAAGATTTTAGTCCTGAACCAGAAAAAGTGAAGTCTCTTGTCTGCTCTCTTAAGCGTCTGTAGTTATGTGCCTATTCATCACTTACACAGGATGTTTATCATCCTACAACATGGTCATAAAACCTACATTATTAAAATACTGTCACTCACCAAATTAATTTATAATGTCAACATTTGAAACAAATATTTTATAGTATGTAAGTCCATTGTACTCACATTGCACTCACATTGTGCTGGTGCCTTGCTGAAGCAATCAGTGTTTAACGTTTGTAACTGAAGAATTTCCTTCTGTAATTTGCACACGTTCTTCTAACATGAGACTAGAAATTCAGAAATACATTGCATGTCTAAATACAACACAAATATAGACAAATCTATTACATTTGCAAACTCTGTAAATAAGAGCTACATTTTTGAAAGATAAATTCCTTGATTCCTAAAGGTAGGAAAGTTTTATTATTGAATGGGAGAAATCATGCAGATTATCATCCGGCATCTTGTAAGGTACCAGGGGGAGATTATACTGTCTCTTGTTAAGTGAGCCACTTCTCTCAGTGTTATTGAAAAAAAGACTCTGGAATGTGGTGGACAACATACTTTTCCTGCTGCTCATTCTCTTCCCTTGTCCCAATCCAAGAACAGTTTAATGTCCCATCACTGAAGAAGTTGGGGCCTTCAGCAGGTGAGTGTGGACACTCACCACAGGGTTATTGCTTCTTTGTCAATTTGTTATATTGATGCCAGTGAGGCACTCTGAATGTTATTTCTATGACAACTTTTTTCAAATATTGTACCTTGTAAAATGTGACAGAAGTGCATTTTGCATTTTTCTTATTGCATGGAGTTTGATTTATGTCCAAGGTTTCCATCTGTTGTTTTTCATTGTTTTAATCTTAATACCTTATTTCAATCTGTTTGCCTTCTCAAATCCCCACAGATATTCTGGAATATTAACTAGGCTCTTACAGGTTTTGTGTGAAGCAAATTCTATCATATTTGTCCTATTTTTTAAATGTCTTTTTCTCCAGTTATGTTCAACACCCACATAAACAAGCAAAACAAACTCACTCTGCAGGGGAGAGATGAGAAATGCAATGAAATATCCCGAGGCATAATCTAATGTTTAGATTAGACTCCCAGAATCTTTAGTCTTTCAACCTTCAATATTGCTTAAATTAACTGTAGGTTCAAAAAAAAACCAATTTCAGGCAGTAGATTGCTCCTCTACATGTGCTGCTTTGCATTTATTTAATTTTGGAATAAGACAATAGCATATATGAAGCTGCTTGAAGTACAGTACTTTTCTGTAAGGTTACTATTATTTTAAAAGAACATTTTTTTAATATATTCTTATGAGCAGTAAGCAGCACTACTCACACATTTTCAGTCTGTAGTACCAGAAAACTCCCTAAGTATTATCTGTTTTATTAGCTGTGCAGTGGGATTTGGGCCTCTCAGTTTTGTTAAACCTCTCTGACCCTTATTTCTCTGCTTTTTATTTGGTGTTAGCTGTAGACCAGTTCCCTGACTTGTTTATATCCCTGCTTTCAGCAGGTTCCAGATTTGTTCATGCAGCTCTGTGTGTTTGATCAGTCTGCCCTTGAGGGCATTCAATATGCTTCAGCCTTTGGATTGATTTGTCTCTGCAGCATTTACCACACACCATATTTTAAGAAAGAGCCAACAGCTTGCACATAAGGGGCTGGCTGCCATACCTAGGCTCCATCTCCCATCACTGAGAGCAGAGCAGCACGTTTTGGCAGGACTCTGGATGGGTGCCGAGGGCCTCCAAGCCAGTGGGGTGTGGGAGTGCTTACCACCTCCTGGGGTGGCACTTCAGCCTGGTGTGTGAGCACAGCAGTGTCTGCTGAGCTCCCAGGGCCAATGGGTTGATAAAAACTCCAGGCAGAGAGGAGCTGGAGACACAGAGATGAGTCCTGTGTACATGGGATCAAGTGTGACTCCAGGGCATTTGGAATCATTAAAGTGACTCTGACACTAAAAGGCAGAAGGCTCACAGACTCTGTGGTGAGGAGGAGTTTAATTCCTATTTTTTTGATCACTTTTGGCACCATTACATTAGGTATTATGGCCAGGGTAAGAGTGTCACAGATTTGAAGAAACCCCAGCCTAGCAGTTCCACATAAAACCATATGAAATGTGTTGCTCAGAGGTGGCCTGGACAGCATTTGGCAAAGTGTGCAGGCAAAAAGGAAGGTGACAGCTGAAAAAAACCCAGAGTCTGAGAGTTGTGAATTGCAAAAGGGAGTCTGGGGGATCTGAATCCAAATTATTTGGGGGTGGGGTTTTGTTTTGAGGGTTTGGGTTATTTTGTAATTGAAAAAGAATTTCAAAACTATTTTCAAGTTCATAATCCTGCTTTAGCTCTTTCCATTATTTCCATAAGGTGTAGGAGTAAGATCCTGTTGTAACACATTTGTTACAGTTTAAACAAATGAACGTAAGAAGTACACGGTGTTTGAGTAGGTCTGAGTACATGACTTTACATGTCGAGCTCTCACGTCTGCTGCGTGCAGAGCAACACAACTGATGATGAGCAGTGCACTTCAATGCTTTGCTTTATATTCTCACAGCTACTCTGTGGATCAGTGTCATCTCTGCAGGGTGACAATAACGTGGGAAGTACTATAATTGTCACAGGTATCTTCTGCAATCAAAGTCGTGACTTGGCTCCACAGCATGCAGCATGAAAATAAATATGAATCAGTATCTGTCATTTTGGCCTCTTCAAAACAGGAACACGAATGCATTCAGGATATTTTCTGCCTTAGAAGTATCTTTATGGGACACTGCTTACAAGTACTGGGAAATACTATTTCCCAATATTTCTGGTGAGCATAAACTGGGATGAAAGTCTGCTGTACAACTGTACAGGCACTGGGAGTGGGTGCTGTCACAGCAGGAAGAACTGTGTCTTCTGCTCTTGGCTGAAAATTGCAGCAAAGAAGTGAACAAATGCTACATAAATTAACCTTCTTTAGGATAACTGCACTGTTCTGGGCTGCTGTTGTGGTTTAACCTGTCAGGCAGCTGACAGGTTAACCCCACACAGCTGCTCTCTCACTTGCTCTTTCCCAGTGGGTGGGGGAAGTGAACTGGGGCAAAAAAAAAGTAGAATTTGTGGGCTGAGATACAGGCAGTTGAATATGATGATGATAATAAATATTAATGTAATATGGTATATATTATATATATGTTATATATATATTTTATATATGTAGAAAAATAATAGAAGAATACAGAAAGCAAGTGGTGTACACTGCAATCACTCACCAAACTTGCCACCAAAGCCCAGCCATTCCCTGAGCAGCAGCCCCCAGGCAGCCTTCCCTCTCCTTCACGGGCTGAGCATGCTGTGTGTGGTGCAGAATATCCCTTTGGGGTCAGCTGTCCTGCCTCTGTCCCCCCCAGATTCTTTGCTGGTTGGACTGGGTGAGAAGCTGAAAAGTCCACGTTGCCCCTGGAGCTTTATGCCAGCAGCTCCAGGTAGGGCTGCTCTCTAGCTGTGGTGCTTTACTAGTTAGTGAAAACATAGCTGGTATTTGTTGATTACACCCCCTGGCACATGATGATGTCATCTTGCCATTTAGTTCCTAAAAGCTTGTTCTCCTTGTCCCTTGACCTTACTTTGTGTTATGGCAGAACTGGCTTTCAGAAGCATTCAGACTATTTTCTTCCCCTTCTCAAAAATTTCTTTCGCTGTGTTGCCCCACAGATGAGTCATAGAAAATGCTGAAGGACAAAGAAGCAGACAGGCTACATTTATTTTTCCTGACATGCTGGGTGCTGGTTTTCTACCTCCTGGGTGTTTACCTGTGGAGAGCTTTAAGGCTGAGGTTCTCCTTTTGAATATATACCTGGAGTCACTGTAGGGAATCATGAGATCCTTTCATCCCCAATGACAGCAGTACATAGCTTATACTGTTCTCTGCCTCTCACCCATTCCCAGTGAGGAGAGGACTGTCTCCCAGATATTTCATTAATTATAGGTTATCTGGGATTTGATGCCTTGCCACGTGGTACCACCAGTGCTTGTGATGGCTACGGGAAAATGTCTGAGAAGTGTCCCAGTGTGTAATTTATAAGGTAACAAGTGAATTGCACAGTTGAAGAAAGGGATACAGTAGGGTTTAAGGTGACCTACCAGGATCTGGTGTCTTCCCTTGGCAGAGGTAGCACTTCCACTTTCAGGTGTAGGAGAGAGAGTAATTCTTGAGACTGGGCACAGCCTCTTGCAGTAGGTTCTTATTGACCCACGCAGCTCTCCTTCAGGCCATATTAGCATTTACAGTACCTGTGAGAGAACATAACGCCTTTCAAAATAAATGTAATTAATCCAGAATGCAAGAGCGTACTTCACAACAACCTCATCACTCCATCTGTCCTGCTCTCTCCTGCCAGTCTGATCCTCACAAAAAGCTCTCAACTCTGACAAGAGCTTTACCCTTCAGGGTTTTAGGCAGACCAGTATCCAGGCATCCTGAAGAAGGCTCTATGCACAGTCTTGCTTTTCAGGTTTGTTTGACTTGTCAGCCACAAATTGGATGGAGCTCTCCAAAGGGGAATTAGGGATTTTTAAGTGAAGTGGGCTTCAATTAAAACAGCAAAGGAGAGGGGAAAAAGCCAAGCACAACCAAGACGAACAGAGAGCAGTATGTAAATTGTTGTCACACCATTTGTTATACAGCAATGCTTTTCAATTGAAACATGCAGCTTGTAGAGCAATATTGAAAAGAATTTGTGTAAGTCCTGGTAGCTCGGAAGGCATTTGCAATAAAGGCAGAAAAAAGGTTTATTGATTCTTTCTCTTGTTGAGGGTACTAACATGTCTTTACCTTGCATCTAAATAACCAAACACATGAACGAAGGCCTGCTCCATGCACGTACTCCCTGCTTTGATGCATACATTTGGTTAAGAGGATACCAACAGTTAACAAATATTATTAAAAGATTACAATGAAGATGCAACTAATCTGACCTAACAGAAGAGAGTAAACACGGCAGTTATGGGAAAAGGGGTCAAGTCTGCCTGGATATTGCCCACGTCTCTGGTGCCATCATCGGTATCACCGAGCTGGTGGCAAAGCGATTGGATAAACCGCAGTGGAGCCCCGTCCCCTCCTGCAGAGCACCTGGGGCTAGGAATGGTGGGGCAGGGATACTGGTCGCTTACAGCGGGACCGAGGGGCGGTAAGCACGCTGCCCGTGGCGGCGGGCCCGGTGTGAGGGGAGCCGTGAGGGGAGCCGGGCGCGCGCTCGCTCCCGCCGGGGCCGCCGGCCGCACGTGCCGGGGGCAGCGCGCGGCCCCGCCGCCGCCCGCGTGCGGCTCTTTAAGCGCTGCCCCCGCCCCGCGCCCCCCCGCGCCCCCCGCGCGGGCCCGGCCACTCAGGCGCGCGCCCCGCAGCCAATGGGCGCGCCGTAGCTGCGCGAGCCGAGCGGCGCCGCGCCCAATGGGAGGGCGCGGTGGGCGGGGCGCGCGGCCGGGGCACTATTGTTGATGAGGCGCACGGAGGCTGCGGGCGCAGCGGCGCGGAGGGGACGGGACCGGGACGAGAACGGGAACCGGGACGGGGCTGCAGCGGCGGCAGCCGCCGCCACCTGAGGCGTCGGACCCCGCGAGGTGCGGCCCGCGCCTCGCAGCCTTCCCTCCCTTCCCCGACTCAGGCCGCCTTCCGCGAGCCCCGGCTCCCGACGGACAATGTCCCACCAGCGCGTGAGGCGCGGCGGCTCCCCGACCCCCGCCACCTCCCTGACGGGGGGAGGCGGCGCGGCGGCGGCGGGCGGCGGAGCAGCGGGAGCGAGCAGCCGCCTCCAGCCCATGCGGGCCACGGTGCCCTTCCAGCTCAAGCAGCAGCAGCAGCAACAACATGGCAGCCCCACGAGGAGCGGTGGCGGCCCCGGAGCGGGGCTCCCACGCGCGGCGCCCCCCGGCAGCGGCGGGCGCGGCGGCCCCGCCACGGCCCCGCCGGGGGCAGCGGGGAGCGGCGGCGGCGGCGGCGCCTCCTCGCGGGGCAGCCCCACGCGTGGCCACGGCGGGGCTCGGGGCAGCCCCCCGCGGCACCACCACCACCTGCCGCCGCCGCCCCCAACGCCGCCGCCGGGCTGCGGGCCCTCGCCCTGCTCCTCGCCGGTGCCGCCGCTGGCGGAGGGCAGGGTCCGGCACCACCACCGGCGGCAGTCGCCGGAGCCCGGCAGGAGCTCCCCGGAGAGGAAGAGTCCCAGCTCCCCCGTCTGCAAAGGTGAGCGCCGGGGGTTCCGGGCCGGCGGCAGAGGGCACGTCCCGGGGGTCGGGCCGGGCGCAGGGCTGGGGCTGGCGGTGCCTGGAGCGCGCCGTGCCCCGGGGCAGAGGTGGGGACGGGGCTGTGCCCGGGCTGGTGCTCGCCCGGCCTCTGCTCTGGCCGGCGGCTCGGCTTGCCGGCTGTGTGTGCGTGGAAGGGCTCATTGCTTTTGTTGCTGCTCTGTTGCGCCCTGGCTTTCAGAAGAGGAATAGAGAGCCAAGCGTGCCATGTGGGGGTTGTGACCGCTTCTGTAGTACCGCGAGTACTGCCTCGGGTTGGCAGATGAAAGGGATTCAGGAGGGTAGATGTGCTTAAGGTGCTTGGGCACAAACTTAAGGTGAATTTGTTGTTTGAGGGCTTTTGTGAACCCTTACTGCACACCTCGTGCCAGATGGTGTACGTGGTTGTGATCCAAACAGTGTCCCTAAGCTTGTAATTAAAGAACCTAACTAGTGCTGTAGTCATGGCACGTTGCTGTAGACCAAAAGTGTTCAGTGTCTCTTTAGTATCTGCTTTCAACATGAGCCCTGCAGAAGGATGTGTGTTCTTGAGAGTGATGACAAGCTTCTGCTACAGTGAAGATAGCATGGCGATAGCATGCATTTTGTAACAAGCTGCTTTTTAACTTTTTGAATAATTAAATCTCACTGGGAATGCTGTAATGTAATATATGGCTTCAGGTTGAGGATAATAGAGGCTGACATATGTTAAGTCCTTTTTCTTGGGTCAAAAGTTTACTCAGAAATGCATCAGTGAGGCTTTGTGTTCATGTCCTCAAATCTAGGAAAAAAATCTTACTTTTATGATATCAAAGCTTGCAGCTACTCATCTCAATGAAATTGCCTGTGGTAATCTAAAGAGTGAAGTTGACTAATATGCAATAGTGTGCATGTGGAAATCTATGACTAGCCCTCCCTTTAACGCTTCTGCTTCTCCTAATACTCCTCCCCCTTTCTAAAATAATGATTGTAACCAGACTGCCACGTTGGGTTTTTTCTTTTTTCCTGTCCTGGCTATTGAGGAATGGTACTGCCAAATGAGACAGTCATAACCAGTTGGTACAAGATGACTGTGTGCCTCCTAGTCTGCTAGTGTAAGAGAGGACTGATAACGTTCTGAGTTAGATTTTCCACTTTCCAGATAAGAGTAATGAGGATTTTATTAAGACTGTATAATATTAAAGGCTTTGGATCGAGGAATGTGTCTATTCTTCATTTGAGTTTCTTGTTAATCAGTAATCTGAAAGACTTTATACACATCACAAAATCCTCTTTTCTTCCTGTGAACTTGATGGAACGCTTGCCTAAGGTGCAGTCTGCTGGTCTGGAGAATGAGGAAGAGCGTGGTTAGCCTTGAGGTCCAGGTTCAAAAACTGTTTGTAAAGGCATGCGTCAGACCACTTAGGGTGGAAAAATTGCACTTTTAGTCACTGTGGAGAAGCCTGCTGAAACCATGCTGGCCTCTTTACTTCTTTGAAGAATTAACATATAGAAGGAAGCAAGTCATTTGATTGCTCTACTGTGTTAAGATAGCTCCACTAGCTTTTTACAAGATGTGTGAAAATAGTAGAGTGGTGTCCATTTAATTGCTTCCACATGTTCCAGTTCCTGAGCAGTTCTTGTGCTGGCCCCAAACACAAGCTAAACCTCTTTAATATTGCTTAACATTTGTATTGTGTAGTCCAGTGCTTGATAGAGGCTGAGTTAACTCCAGGTTTTTTCTTTTTCTAGATGAGTAAACAGTGTTAGCTGAGAACATGGAGGTGGAACTTTTTTTACTGGTGAGGCAACGGTTGTGCAGATACTCAGGACACTTGAGACTATCAGAGTCTGCTGGGATTTTCTGTTTCTCGCTTTCAGTTAATGATGGCTTTTGTTCATTCCTACAGCTGCAGATGTATTTTTTTAGATAAAAATGAAGCTTGAGGTTAGGCAAATGATAGCCTTTTCTGAGCTTAGATAGTGGTTGTATCCAAGTTTAAGTTGTATCTAAATATAAGTTGTATACTTCAGACTCAGTTTCATATTTTTCAGATTTTCTTTCCTGGGAAACAGTTGAACTGTTTTGAACTTAGTTTTCATGAACCTGCTTTACACTTGAGAACCCTAACTTGTGAATTCACAAATGTGGGGTTTGGGTGTGGTTTTTGGAGGGGATTTTTAGCCCTTGTTTTCTGAATTGCAATTAGATGTTGGAAATACTCAACTGAATTTTCTGTTGACCATGTGATCATTAGAAGTGGAAGATTCTGTCATACAAATTCTAATTTTCCATGTTTTTCTTGCCACTTGTCTGTCTCCCTCCTAAATATGACCAGGAACCTAGATCTTGCTACTATCTCTCTTTCATCTTTTACTTTCCATTTCTGCTGTCTCTAGCACTTATTTCCCAGAATTCAGCTACCAATTGCCTGTTAATGTGTTCTGCCCTTCTGGTTACTGGTGAGGCCTCATTTCTGCTCTGCAATGTCTGTCCTGCAATCTCCAGTTTTGGTTCAGTTGTCCCCCATGTCTCTTCACCTGTCTGCAAACCACCCATTAGAGGCCATTGTTTTGGCCTATTAGTACTCTATCTTCGTTGGTTTTGCCTTGGTTTATTCACTCTGTAAAGATATAATAAGATCTTGTTATTTGTATTCTTACATAAAACAGGTCTTAGAGGTGTTGAACTGCTCAGCTGCAAGAATGTTACAGTGCACCAGGCTGAGTAAACAAGGTCAAGACCAGAGCCCAAAGCAGTTGTTTACTTTCAGGTTCCTTGAGGTAGTGAGAGTTCTCTGCTGCATGCTGGGCTTTCTGGTATATTCCAGTTGACTGTATTGGACATCTAAACTCATTCTGAAAATTAAGGAGAAAAATTGGTTAGTTTTATTTGGAAGAAAACTTAATTGTTTTGTCTACAGAAGGGTAGTATTAAAGTCTACTTGTGTGAATGGAAATTATGAAAATATTATATGAAGTCTAAAAGAAGTCAGATGTGAAACTTTCCTTGAAGGTAGAGAGGAAAAAATGGACCTCCATTACATTTTTAAATTTCACCATAGAATTTATTTATTTTAATAGTCTGGTGAATGACATAATAATAGCTGCAGACCTGTCAACTTTAATGACCGCAGTTTTGCAGTATTTTTAAAAGATATTACTGCAGGATAAGAGAGAAAGCTTTGTGTACCATTGCATTCCTGCTCTGCTTACCTAAACTGTTTAACAAATGGTAGGTGTAAAGAAAGTGAATTCATTTTTGCAGCACCATACTGTACATTTCTTGTGTCCAGCACTTCAGTTATTGAGATTTAAAATATTTTCATTTACTAGAGTTAAGTTGCTTTAACTTCTTGCGCTTTCTGAGGTTTCATTTTGTGAAGCGCCACTAATTCAGTCATTGTTCTACAGTGGAACAATTTTGAATCACTAGTGAATAGTTCTTTAAATTTATGTAAGGATGATAGACAGGATTATCTTCCAAAGGGACTATACACAGTTGGGTGGTGTGTCTGTTCTTAGTGCACTGAGTCTGTTCAGTTCTTTTAATGAAACATGAAAAGTAGGTGAAGCCCTGGAGATCAGTTGTAGTTCTGGGAAAGATGGCTGTGCCAGCTGTGTATGGGAGAGATCCCATGAATGTCCTTTCTGGGGAAAAGCCTGGCCAAAACAAAACAAAAAGGTCAGCTGTATGCCTGATGCCAGAGGAGCTAGTTTTGTCTCACCCCTCCTCACTACATTGGATAGCCCACCTGTACAAAAAAAAGCCTCAAGTGGAACTGTCAGGGAGTTCTGTGAGTTCAGTGGCATCCTAGGATTTTCTGCTGCTTGTTTTCTCACAGTATGTGTTAGACAATGTTTCTTTGGTTCCTTTCATACCTTTCAGTTGTTGGTAAACATCTGTATTTGTTCAATTTTTCTCTGCAGTCCCACTCTTACAGTGCCTGAACTTACACTGCCTTTGGGGTGCCTTTACTCTGCCCGAGATGTGTGTGATACCAGGTTGCCTGTAGCAACTTCTGTTGGTCACCTGTACAGCAGCAATTGGTGAAGACATGGCCCCTTGCTTATATTTCCCCACATTATGGATTTCATTGATTTGTGTTATGTGTGTTTTCTTTGTTTTTGTTCTATTACTTTGCTTTGTTTGAGACCGGATTGCAGAAAGACTTTAATTTCTAAATAAATTTATACTAGTGGTGGACGGATAGGAAGGTTGATATTTATCACAAACAGTGTTTTAGAGAGATAATCAGGCCAATTAAAAGAGATCTAATATTTAAGAAGCGTCTATTTGATGAAACAGCTCCATTGTTTTTCATCAGCCACATCTGTTGTAACTGTTATCTCTATGGAGGCAGATCTCTTGTTATGTAGGTCACATCAAGGAAAAATAGCAGCTGAACACTTGCTTCAAGTATTGTAGGGGAAAGTGCAATGAAAACATTGTATATGTTCCCATTGAAATGTTTTGAAGCAGTAAGAATTGTGTAGTAGACTTTGCCTATTTGTATAGACAGGTCGTGAAAGTGGAAATATAAAAACATATCCAAACATCATTCCCCCATCTAAATACAAGCAATTTGAAAACAGAATTTCTTAAATGAGTTTTTAAATCAGAGGAAAAGAGAGTATTTAGAAGCTTGAAATGAGCAGCTTCCCTTGAACTTAAATAATAATGAGGCTCTTCAGTTCTCATTCTCTGTTCAGCAAAATAGTCTTTCCAGTTGTTTTTTGTTTTGTTTTGTTTGTGGCAGAGAGGAGAGAGTAATAGATTCTGCTTCTCCAGTTTTGAAGCTGTCTGCTGCAGTGGCTTTGCAGATGATGTGGCTGACTACGTACACTTCCTTACTTAAAATTTTTTTTCACATCCTTTCTGTTTCCCCTTGGTAAGAAGAGAGAAGCTTCTTGAAGAGGAAGAATAATAACTGAGGAGAAAAACAAACAGGGAGGATATGGCAGCTAATTCAAAGACAAATAACATGTTTGATTTAACTTTGGAAGCCAGCATAATTTTTAAGGGATGACACGTTGTGTTAGTGTGCCACATTGTCTTTAGTGCACACTAAGTGAATTGTTTTGATATCATCTGATACAAACAGACCCTTCAGTGTGCTGTGTGATGGTAGTAGTAGTCAGAGAATTTCTTTGATACATGAGTCTTAAGTGCAGACTCCAGAACGTATTTGCTGCTACACCCTGAGAGCAAATCTGCTATGAGCTCAGTAGTAAGGTTGTATCATTGTTGGTACTTGCAGAAATAATGATGGAGATGAGGTTTTATGACTGCTTTGCTTGTGTGTGGCTGATTATAGTGCTGATAGATGTTTCCTTATAGTTGAATTGAAATATTTCCCACATTATTAGTGTGTATATTTCTAATAAATTTGCATGAAGCTATTTAGTGTAGAATGTTACTAGACTTAGGTTCTGTCCACTCCACTGAAATCTATACCTAAGAGGTTTTATTAGGATTTCTCATCTGTTTTTATAGTAGATTGCAGCAGCTTAGAAATTGAGTTTTGGACTTTTGGTGTCAATGGTTTTATTTTCTGACTAGCAGTCAGATGCTAATCAGGCACAATTTCCTTTGCCTGAGAATGAGTTTGTGTATAGTACAAATTGCTGTTATTGATACTTCTAGTGCAGAATTCATCCTAAGGTACAGTGAGAGAGGACACATAGCTGAGTCTTTACTGTGCCCTTTTATAAAACTTCCATCTGATTTCTGAATCATGCTTGCTATGTTGTCACCATGTATTTTAGGACTTTCTATTCATTTTAGGTAAGATTAATGCACAATTCTTTCAAGTGTAATTGAAATTATTTTTGTGGGGAGTAGATGAGGTGATAGTAAGCTTAGATTATTGTGATCTCAGGATTTACATTTTTTATCTCAAAATGTGTGAGCACATATATATATCTAAACCCTGGGTCTTTGCTGCTTATCAATCTCTTAAATTTACCAACCCCAGTTACTGTTTTCAGGAAACTTTCTTCAGTGTTTATTTTTTATAGCTTGTGGTATAGTCTTTTACTGCCACTTTACTTAAGACATAATTGACAGATGAGATAGATACAAATTTTTATTTTTAACAATATTCTTCCTTCTCATGTTAGTACCTTTTTTTAGTAAGGATTCCTCTTAGTATCTAAATTTTTCATAAATAGGATGCATATATATACACTACAAATGGGGTGTTGCAGAAGATACAGCACCAGGCAAATATGAATGTAGTCACCAAATAGCACGTGAAGGGAGGAGATGTCTCAATTAGCTTGTAAAATGTAAATCGTTACCTAATCAAAGCTGACTTCTGAATATAAGGGTTATGCCATATATCATGTGCTGGGTGATTAAAACATGCAGGTTTATAGTGTCCCTTGGAGTAAAGTAAGTGACTAGTGGGATTAGCTGTAAAATCAGCATTAAACTGAAAAAGTTCAACCCATTTTTTCTTCATTAACCTTTGTTTATGTGTAAATGTAGCTATTTTAATTTCTTCTATACCTTCATCATTTAAGAGTCAAATGACTGTTAGGCTTTTTAAAGGAGTAAATAGTGGTGCATAAGCACTAATACAACATTTGTGACATAAGGATGTTTTTAAGGAAACAATCAAAACAGATTTCAAGCTTATTCAAACAGAATAGAACCTGTAAAAGCAAACTTAATTTCTATATTAGAAGCATCTTGTATATTTAATAACATGGTTCCAATTTTATATGATTTCTTGTAGACTATTAAAATGGATAAGTTCTCTCTTGAATTCTTTGTAATCAAATGTCCTTGCTCTAACAGACAAATCAAGACCACCTTCCTCAAGCCCTTCCAGTATCGTTCGCAGGACATCCTCACTGGACACGCTGGCTGCTCCGTACCTTGCTGGACAGTGGCCTCGGGATAACCACGGACAGGCTGCTCCCTGTATGAGAGACAAAGCCACGCAGGTAGGACAGTGCTTTTTGTCTTTGCCTTGTTTAGGTGTGAAGACAGGATTTAAATCTAAGAAGCTTTTCCCTTGAAAACATTCACTTTAGCTTTCTTGCTCACAAATTCCTATTCACTTTCAAATTGCAGGAATCCTACCTTTGCAATTGCATGTGTGAATTATTTGCATTCTTTAAGTAAAGTCTGAGAACTGTAGTATCTTTTAGGTGTTCCACTTCCTTCTTGCCTCAGGAAAACACTAGTGCTTTGTACATCTGTATTCCTGTTGTTCTTACAGGGTGCAGTACACTAGATAGCACTGGAATTAAGCACTGTTTACTTTAGATTTACAGAGAGAACTTAGTGATGGATCCTTATATGTGTGTCTGTCTCCAGCTCCTCATCTGTTTGTAAAAGCCCCATAATGTTCACTTGGGGTTTATTCAGCAAGTTTAGAATTATACTTGTTGAAGAACTGCCTCGTTGAACTGAGCATAGTGTTGAAATCTAGCTCAACTGGAAAGTATTAAAAAAATACATGATTTGCTAATAAACATCAACTGCTTCAGAAAATTTCACAAGCTTTAAAGGTTCAGTCCTGTGCCACCTGTCAAAACAGAACCAACAAACAATTGGATGAAGCTGGCATTACCTGACAGTTGTTGTGGCATTCCTCTTTAAAGGAAGTGTTGGTACATGGTGTCCCTTCTGTATGCTGAAGTGGTTCAATATGGATTGTTTCTTAAAATCTGCTAGTGTTTCATTTCTCCTTCTGTGGATGCAGTCTGGCAGTGGCCTTCTTTAATATGTGGAGTGAAAGAAAGAGGCAAATGTATCTGATTTTAAATCCCTATTCCTGGAATGTGGTTTTAAGAAAAAGTCTCTACTAATTCTGGGGAACATAAGCAGAATGCAGGTGGAAGAGGATTTCATAGCATGTGGGATGTCCTTGTGTTTGAACCTCTGTTAGGTTTGGTAGTAGTAGAAAAAATATGTTCACATAGCTTTCAGTATCTAAAGACAATGTAGGGTGTTGAGCAGATGAGGTCTGCAGTGTTAGTGTGGGGCCTTTTTGAGACTCACAGCCTTTTGTGGGAAAGACCACAATTCAAAGAGCAGATCAGTTAAGAAGGAAGGTGTACAGTAGGGAAATATGCTCATGTGGATAAGGTGGAATTAGGAGCTGCTGAAGAAGAAAGGGCAGCTAAGGAACCAGTTTTCTGTGCAGGAAATAATCATCAACTATCTCATCAGTTAACCCAGGACACACATCTAACTGATGAGATAGTGGGGATTTTGTAGAGGGAGTGTGTTTGAAAGGTTAATGGGAAGACTGTAAAAAGGGCATCAGAGATTTCTGGAGAATGAATACATTTAGTGGTGATTTATGATAGTGTATTTCTGAGAGAACTAGAAGAATCTGTTTGCATTTCTTCATTTAAAATTTATCAAATCAGTAGAAAACTTACATACATACATCTGTATGTCCAAAGCTGATGTTGATATGACACTGAGATATTATTTTTAATCTTCTGGTGGGCCTGAGAGCAGTGGAACTAGGGACAAATTTAAAATGTGACTTACAATGGTTAGTTTGCCATGATAATACAAGCTGCCCATTTTTATTGTTAAGCTTTTCTGAAAATGTCATATTTGGATGAAGCTTCACTTGTGAGTCACTTTGGTTCCAGTGTGTAATTTCAGATTTCACAAAGTCTGACATGAAATGAATATGTTCTGGTTCCAAGCTTTTAGGAAACAGGAATTGAATTTGCAAAGTTATAAAAGGTTTTCAAGTTAAGTAAGCAGGGTATTTTGATTATGTGGAGTTATGGCACAGGGAGTAGAGTCATTCTGGAAGCAGACTGGGAAGAGACAGCAATTAGTGGCACACTTCAGCTTGCAGGCCTTTCTAGAGATGCCTGTGGGTCATAGCTGAAAGATGTAAGAGACCCCAGGTCATGCAGAGACTGTCTCTCTGTCAGACCCCTCTTGCAACAGTATTTTGATGAAACCTGTCTATAAAACTAGACTGAATTGTGTACATGAAGAATATTTGTTGGATGATGAATTGGTATATTAATGAGCATCCTAAGGTCTGGCTAGAGTTCATACCTGCACATGTTGTTTTAAGTGCTTGTAAAACAGGTGTTACTAATCTTGTCTTTTTTGCTTTGAATGAAAGATGTTTGTCTTACAAGTTAAAATGAGACAATTACTTTGTATTTTTTTAATGCTTAAATAATTCATTTTGACTGGAAAGCTTTTGCCTCTTAAGACTTTTTCTGAAGCATTTTACTGTCTGTAATACATTTAGCCTTAGCCTAACTTCTGTGTAATTCTAGAAAGGGGGGAGGATGTTGTGCATGGTAACAACTAATAAGTAAGTAGTAGTACCTTAAGAAACTAGAGAAATATAAATTCCATTTTTCCTATTGGTTATTTGATCTATTTCTTGATAGTAAGTATAAACAAAATTTGGGGAATAAATAGGAGGAGACTTGCGTTTCTCTTTTGATGTACAAGTTTCCTATAGTTGAATCTGAAAAGATTTTGAACTATTTGTTTTGAGGATGAGCATCAAAGCAACTTTAATGCTTTAAAATGAATCAGATACTAATTTATTAAATAATTCTTGAATCTCGAGTCAAAGTCTTGAAAATAAATTAAAGGCAAAGACTAATTAGTGTGTTAATTATTCTCCTGTAGGCAAGTGTAATGGTTGTGCTGAGTTGAGAAACTAGAATTAGTAGTTAAAACTTAGTGTTCCAGGAGCTAGAGGATAGATTTGAGAATTGACTAGACAAGACAAGACTGGTACTTGGGAATGGGGGTTATCAATTATTCTATTTTATGATAAAGATCAGTGAGTGCTTTTCTAGAAAAACAGATTGTAATGGATTCTGATTTTGCTATGAAATAGGAATTTCAAAGTAACCCTATTAACTTATCATTCAGATTTTTC
The DNA here is from genome assembly GCF_903797595.1 of Erithacus rubecula. Classification (NCBI taxonomy): domain Eukaryota; kingdom Metazoa; phylum Chordata; class Aves; order Passeriformes; family Muscicapidae; genus Erithacus; species Erithacus rubecula. The sequence continues at coordinate 11,715,239 of NC_136659.1, forward strand.
CCAGTTAGTTTTTGATTTGGATGATGAAAATTTAAAAGTGCTGATAGTGAAGGTTTCAATTGTATGCAGCTTGTGTCTGTAACTGAAACTGGTGGGGTTGCAACGTGTATATTTGAAGTTAAGGCTCCATATTCCCTGCAAAATAGGGATTAATACCACAAAAGACTTGAGTTTCTGTGATACAGGTGCAGCTGGGGTAAGAAAGGACAGCGTGTGGCTTCTGCAAGCTGTTTAGTCTCACAAGTAGGAACAACCATGGCACACTGTAGATGTGAAGACTTCGAGGCAATCAAAGTTCTTCTCTATGGGAGAAAGTGAGATATCCAAAAAATGAGGTTAGCTACATCACTACTGTGTGCTAAGAACTGCCTGGTGGCAAGAGTGAATTTCAAGGAATTTGCTGTCTCTTTCAGTGTGTAAAGTGTTTCCAAAAATTCTTCCCCTTGCTTCATTAGGTGTATTTCCTGTGACTGCGCAGAGATTTCTGGTAGCTACTGTGTGTCTTCTTAAAGCTTTTACAGTTCACTGCATTTGAAGATTTTCCTGGAGGTGGCTAGGTGGAAATATGAACTGTCCATAAAGCATGCAGTATTTTCACAGGCTTGCCTATGCCTTTTCTTACCTGAAATACAGTGTGTCTTAATGATACTTTGCATTTCTCAAAACTCTTTCACCACAATATGTTAGTGAGATTTTTTTTATTCAATACTAATAATTCAATAAATACTCTGTTGGTTTAGTGAAACCAGCTTAGTATTATCTGTTGCTTTCTGCTTGGCCTGGGACAACGGTTAACCTGGAATCTTTTCAGGCATTAATAAATTAATTCCCTGCTTTGCAATAGCTCTAGTGGTGCTTATATGCCTTGCTTTTCTTTTTCTCATTGTTGAGAGCAAGAATGTGCTTTTGAAGCTGTGCTGGTGCAGGCTTTCACAGCACTCACATCAAGCCACCCTTGCTAATGGTTCAGCAATAACAAGGTCAGCATCTGTGCAGGAAATGAAATATACCATCTCCCCCCAGCTCAGCACCCTCACTCTGGTTCTTCAGAGCTCTGGCAGCCTGTGGTACATCTGGCTGTGAGTCCTGCCTTCTGCTCAGTCATTTGGAAGGGAAACTAGCACATCCCTATATTACACTAGGTCTGAAAGTTGTGGGTTTGGGGTTTTTTTTATTTATGTAGTTTCACTCTGCTTTTTTGTACTTTATCTTTGAGAAAGGCTTCTGGTTGGTAACTGTTCACTTTCAGTTCTGAATGTAGCATATCTTAAATGTTCTCTTTTCTAATTTGTCTCAAAATACTCTGCCAGAAAGTAGCAATTACCTGTTTTAATTAATCCTGTAATCTTCTTCCTACAGACAGAAAGTGCCTGGGCTGAAGAATATTTAGAAAAGAAGAGAAGCTCACACAAACGTTCATCATCATGGGGCAGCAATGAACAGCTTAAGGAGGTCAGAAATGCCAGTACTTGAGAACTTTGGATTAAATGGTTTTTTGGTATGCAGTGATACCATGATCCTTCAGGAAGGCAGGAGTATTCTACTACATTGTTTTATTATACAGGTGATGGGCTTGGTAAAAAATATGAAATAGCTCTCCATTTGATATTGATTTAATATAACAATGCAGGTCAATTAATACTTTCAATCTGAATTTGTGGGAAAGAAAATGTTAAATGCAGGTGACATTTTTTCATCAAAGGAGGAAATAATAGCTGTGACCTCACTACTTTCATACATTATATATCTCAAGTTCTTTCACTAAACCTCCAGAAGTGTCTTCTGAACATCAGCTGAACTGATAGCTAACATACTAAGTTTGCAAGAACTTGAGTATAATCCAGTGCTGGCAGTAATTATGAATGTTATGGTAGTAAATAATTTTAACTAAGTGATGGAAGAAATGGATGAAATTACCTGTGTAGCTGAATACACGTGTGGAAATCTGATGTGAATTTTTCCTTCCTTAGATTGCAAAGTTGCGCCAACAGCTGCAGAGAAGCAAACACAGCAGCAGGCATCATCGGGACAAGGAAAGACAGTCTCCTTTTCATGGAAACCATGCAGCCATTAACCACAGTCAGGTAAGGCTCTTTGGCCATGCTGGGTAGCTAATACTACTTTTAGGTTCTTTTAAGGTTGTGAATTGTGTTGGAGGGAGCTTAGAAATACCACAGACTGCTAAATATGGTGTAGCTGTAGGTGAGTTCTGTGAAATAGATCTCTTTCTTTTGGCTGTTTGAGTAAATGGGGGGCCTAGATCCTTTTGTTACTTGGGTGAGCTGGCTTTGAACTCCCACTTTCAAATAATTTCAGGTAGTTTAATTTGTCCTTAAAGCATGGTTTATAAGGTGCATTCTGCAGGTTCCACAAGGTTAATCTAAAACTATAGACTATCTTCAGCATCTTCATTACATTTGCTGTAACAATTTCCTTTTTATATAGAATATGGCATGGAGCAAACTGCTGATAAAACTGTATACTCAAAAGGTAGCTTTTTCTGAGCACTTTTTGTTGTCTTGCCAAATACTCATCTAATACTGTGATGAGATTTAAGGAGCTCACCTGACAAGAGGCTTGCTTCATAGGGTTATTTATGTAAGTCTTTACACACTTTGTAACTTCATTCAGCTGTTTTAAGATTTTATCCATTTTTTCCCCTGTCATTTTTCATGCCTTGAGACTTAAAGTAATGATCCCTACTACAGAAATTGTGATGGTTAGGCCACCAGATGTTCTGGGTGGAGTTTCAGTTTTATTTCAAGCCTTCTAATGAGGTCAGGTTGACAGAGGTGTAATATTTTTAGCTCGATTGATAACAGGTGTAAAAAAAATTAGTCTTTTAGAAACACAGATCCCTTTTCAAGTGTGTTTTTATTGAATAACTTTAAGAAAGCCAGTAGAAAAGTTTGGTCATTTTTTCAAAAGGAAACTTTTTTCTCTCCCAACTGATATCTCATGACTGTATATTTGATACACACAATTTTTTTCACAGTTACAAAAAGAACAAATCCCTCACAACTGCCTTCACAAGGCAATGTAGTTGAAAGAAACTAGGAAACTGTTAGTGTTGTGATTTGAGAAAGTACTTCAGCTGTGAAACTTCTCTGAAAATCTAATTGTATTCCAAATTACTCCAGTAATGCCATTAATTGCTCCAATAAATACCATAATCTGACAACAGTTTAATAAAAAATTTAATTTCTGTCATTCCATCCTTCTGGAAAATAATTTAGGTCAGATTCTTTCATTCTTTCTTTCAAAGTCAGGTGTCTGAGTGGCTGTGTTCTACTTCAAGAATGAAAAGAAGAAAATAGAGTGTTTTGAATTTCTTCTGCTCTGTTCTTCTTAACTCCTTCTTTATATAAAAGTCATTAGCACCTTTTGTCTCAGACCCTAACTTCTTATCCCTGCTGTAGGACATTTAATTAGGAAAAGTCAGGATTTGTGTGCCTCTTGAATTCAGTTTGTCAGTAGTTTGAATTCTCTGCTATTGGAAATGTTTAGGAATTTTTTTTAGAATTACATTTGTTGACATAGCAATTTAGGGATTACTGAAGTGTGGGTGCAGTGTACTGTGCTGCTGATTTTACTGACTGCTCTCAAGTCAGAAAAGTCCAAAATTGTGAGTGAAGAAAAATAAATGACCCAATCCCTTTCTAGGAGGTTTTGAGAAAGTTCATGAAAATCAACATGTAGAATGTGTCAAACTGTTAGTTAAAAAAAAAACCAAAACAAAGCAAAAGACAAATAACATATTTGATTAAGGTGTTTTATCCAAATTTGTAGAATTTGAGGACATTTTCAACCAAAAAACATGCAGAGGAAGTTTTGATTTAGGCCCTTTAGTAGACTGGAGTATTACATGCATTTTAACAGGCTTGCTTGGCATTCTACAAACCTGTGGGTATCTGAATGCTCAGGTATTGCCAGTTTAGCACAGATGATCATAGTGGGTTTTAATTTTGAAAATGAACCACGATGCTGCTATTCTGAAAAATACTTCCCCAAATTATGTATATAACTTGAAAAATCATAAATATTTTATTATTTTGCTTCTGGTATGGGTGTCTTTACATTCTGCCAAATTTTATACTATGTGAATAGAATATTGTGCAATGGATAATTAGTTTTTGGGCTTGTGAAACAAACTATAAAATATAAAATGAAGCAAAGCAGCTTTTCCAAAACTGTGTTACAAAACAAAACATTTTTTTTCTTGGTGAATTTTGTGCCAGCTGTGTCAAGCTACTTGCAAAGGGAGGAAGTTAAAGATTCAAAGAGTAAGTGAAGAGTTTAGATTAATGGCATTTAGCAGCTGTTTTTTAACTTGGAGTGAAAATCTGTAACTGTAGTCTTCAAGGGCAAAGTTCCTGGATTTTCTCATTCTTTTTTTGAGAACTGCCAAACTAGAATTTCTGGCAGCAGCTCTGTTCCTTCAGGATTTGTGGGAAAGACTGTGTAGAAACCAGAATTTAGTAATTAGAATATTTAGATTTTTTTTTTTCCACATTCCTAGCTTGAAGGAAACTTTTGTGTTTGTTGACTCTAAAGGGTCATGTAAAGATTTCTGAGCTCAAGGAATTGGATTCCTGACAAGGTGAGAAAAAGTTAGGAAATTGTCAGTAGTTCCTTCACAGAGACTAGGTAAACTCTGTTTAACATTTGGAAAATGGCATACTCTTCTAGTTAAAAGAAGAAATTTTAGTGGTTCATTTCCTTTTTTCTTCCCTACTTAAACTTTACCACAGTTCTTGAATTATAGCAGAATCTTTAGTGGTTCTTGCCAATTAAGCTTCTGATTGGTTGTTTATTTGTGTTTCTTTTAAATATAATTTTTGTGTGAAGAAAGAAGTCAACACAATCTCTATAGAATAAGCTTGTTAGCTTTTCCTGACCCTCTGCTCACAATTAGGAAATAGCTGGAGAGGACCTTGATCAAGTCCTTGCTGTTGACTACAGTTTTTTTTCAGAGCAAATGAATTTTTTTTTGTTTGTGCGTTTTTAAAATTATGCCAGAATTCCTTTCTGTCTTTCCTACCTGGGGGAGGAGTTTGCAGAAAGGTCAAAGCCAACTCAGGTGATCTCGGGAAGCTTCTGAGAACATTTTGAATTAATTGCATAGTACTAAATCTGTAAACAGGAGTCAAAACAATTGGATTTTAATATATTCTCAGTGTTGGTATAATGGAGAAACTAGAACTGAGGACAGAACTGAAACCAGATGGAGGAATAACTGGATTACTTTTTTTCAACACAATGCTTTTTCCTCAGTGCACTTGGCTGATATTACATTTTTACTTGACACTCTGAACCATTAAGGCCCCTGCTCCTTTCCTTTTCCTGGGAACCATGTGTCCCTAATGTCTGACCAATTGATTGATACTGAGATCAGCTGCATGCAGTTCAGTGCTGGGGGTTTGGGGTTTTATTGATGTCGCTCTTACCACCTCACTAGGTAGAACATTTCATTTTAGAGTAGAATTACCATGGTGGCTTGATGTAAGAGCATCACAAGTCCTGGGATTCTGTAAGTCTCAGAACTGAAGACTCTGTGCCACTGTGTTACTGTGTGAGCACACTATTCTGTGGTTGGCACCTTGCCTCATGGTGAGCATTCCCAGATATTCAGATGAGTAGTCAAAGGTTGGTAGCCTATTCCTGCATGTCCATGCAGACCTCTGAAGGTTTATTTATTTCTAATAAAAATTTTCTTGTTTTGACACCGATTGTTCTACCCATGTCATGATTCCTCTTTTTCTTTCCACTCTGGCACCCTGGGCTAAGAAATCATCCTTAGTCATGTACAGAATATTATTTTTCTTGGAAGTGAAACATGCTGTACTGAACTATATTGAACTCTGCTAAATCTACTTTGAGCTCATCCAATAGTACCATGAACCTAAGAATTTTTGTGGTTGGCAATCACATTTATAGGTGAAGAATTCCCACATTTTGCTAATGGCTGTTGAAATCTTAAAGCATACTTTTGTTCTACTTTTTAACAAGCTCAGTATGTCTTAAGAATGTGTATATTGAATAATTGGGTGCATAAACAGCTTTTGGTGCCTGAACTTGTGGTAATATATCTATATAGTGACTGAATATCAACCTGTATTATTTTACTGAATTGTTTATCCAAGGCCTTGCTTGGAACAGAATTAGCAAGATTGCTTTCTGAGACATTTTTTGTGCACTTCTCCACTGGGTTTTTGTTTTGTTTTGTTTATTTTTAATCTTCAGGCAAGATTTTAGAAACTCTTTACAAGTTTGGCCACTGTGAGAATGTTTAGTTTTTGTTGACAGAAACAGTGACAAGCATTTCCTGAATAGAAGCTTTTGTAGTTCTTGTGCAAGTCTTACTGTGTTGTTTGTTCTTTGGGGCTTTTTATGGCTAACCTGATGTTTCAGGAAAGCAGAACCAATATAATTAATGAGTTTTGCTGCTGTGGAGATTTGTGATTGTGACAAGAAGTCTCCATTATGATCTGTGCTTAAAATACCTTATTTACATTAATTTTTCTGAGGTAGATTTTCTGCCAGACAAGCTTTATGTGGTTTTTGAGAATGTACACAGGAAATTAAAATGCTTTGGTGTCTGTCTATGTAGTCTTGTTACTTAAAGGAAAAATTGAAATAAAACCCCCTCACAAAAATACACTTTGAAGACCAGATAATGCTGGTCCTTCAGTCAGTAGAGGAGTTGCTCTCAGTCATGGCACACTAGGCTGTAGAGGCCAGGAATTTCACATGGCAATTCTACTGTGACTTAAGTGTGTCGTGCTGTTCTTTGAGTTGAATTAAATGTTTGCAGGAAGTATTGCATTACCTACAGTACACCCCTGCTTAATGAGGGCAGAATCTTCTAATATTCTGGTAGGGAGATTTTTTTTAACAGGAGGGCAGATGCTAATGGAGAGACTGGGAAATCTCAAGTTGTAGTATGCCAAAGGGAGCTTTGGGAAATTTCAGTGATGTGTTTTCTGAGAATGAAGTTTTTGTGTGCATTTTAAAACAAGGGGTTTTTAAACTGTTAATCTTCATTCTGCAGCAACTAACTAGTAACATTTGGGCTTGGGCTTTTATTCTTTCTGTGGAAGTCTCCCTGAGTTATTTTGTCAACCTTTTATTCTGTCCTAATACATTTAATATATTGGTCTTAATTTTTAACATAGTGCAATCTTGCGTTTGTGGAGTAATTTTACTTCTGCATGTGTCACGTTATTGAAGGTGGCCACAGATTTCCTTTAAAATACAATTATAATGCGGTAACAATCCAACAAGTGGTGTAATACTGTGGTATAGCTCACTTTAGGGGAAATGTAAATGTATTTTCAAGGCTTCAAAATTACTTGTATTTAAATGTTTACTGTTTCATTTTCCCTTGTAAAGCTATGTCAAGCTAGAGGCAGACCATATCAAGGTAGATTTTGGGACTGGGTTATATAGCTTTTTCTGCTACAAATTGGATTTGAAACAAAATTCAGGATGTCTATCTTCAATTCAAGTATGTACTTGAATACCATCACTGTGGTTTCATGTAAATCCTTGATTTTGAAGTCTAGATGTGTTCTGATTCAAGGGCCACTTTTGGGTAGAAATAGTAACTTGATTTTGTAAGTAAATCTATATTGTTTTCTTATTGTCTCTGGTTCTTTAGGCTCCCATCCCAAAGAGTGCTCTTGTTCCTGTGATACCTATTACCAAATCAACGGGGTCACGATTCCGAAACAGTGTAGAAGGGTTGAATCAAGAGATTGAGATAATAATTAAGGAGACAGGAGACAAAGAGGAACAACTTGTTGTATGTATCTGCCACCATGATTGCTCTATATAATTATTTTGGTTTTGCTTTGAGATGAAGTAATAAACTTTATTTTGCAATATTTTTGAATTAAATTTGTCTGGAATTAGTTTTGTTTATATTTGTATTTATTATTTTCTTTAATAAGGTTAGTTGCAAAGTCTCCTAGAATGCAAAAGGAAGGAAAAAGTTAAAGCTTGAACCTGAACCTCTTCCTTTAAATAAGAAATCTCAGTAAAATGGGGAAAAGTAAAATGTCTGTGTTGAGAGTTTTTGTAGTAACTCTTTTTTGCCCATGCTGAACTGTCCCCATCCTAGGTTGAACCATAATTTGCCCATTTTTAATATTCATTTTTAGAGGTGAATTTAGTAATAAGGTTTCAGAAACACAGACTGTAAAGATGATTAAGGAGCCAGAATGTCTTTGATATGAAGAGAAGCTGAGAGAGATGGGAGTGTTCAGCCTTGAGGAGAGACAGCTCTGGGGATCCTGTCAATGTGCATAAATATCTCATGTGCAGAAATGGAGGGAGCTGGTCTCTTCTCAGTAGTGCCCAGTGATGGTAAAAGGGGCAGTGGGCAAAAATTTAAAAATATTACATTTTTGGTTGAGTTTTTTTAATGTGTGAGGGTGTGCAAAACCCAGAGCACTTGTGAAATCATTGTGTGTGAAGAGGTTAAAAACTTGACTGAACAGAGTCCTGGACGCACTGCTCTGCCTGAGTCTGCTTGAGCAGAGATGTTAAACTTGATAATCTCAAGTGGTTCCTTCCAACCTCAGCTATTCTGTGATAATGCGAAATCTTAAAAACTGTTTTCTTTAGTTTCTGAACCTGACATTTTAGATTCTTTCGGAGTTGCATGTAATGAATAAAATTTTCTACCTCAAATGTTTTCATGAAACCCAAAAAGACCCTCACCATTAGTGGATTTAAAGAAATTGTTACCCAGACAAGAGCAGCTGTCTGATACCTTTAATTTTTGACAGCCTCAAGATATTCCGGACGGGCACCGTGCCCCACCTCCGTTGGTGCAGCGCAGCAGCAGCACTCGCAGCATTGACACCCAGACCCCCGGTGGAGCAGACAAGGGCAGTAACAACAGCAGCCGCTCCCAGTCGGTGTCCCCAAGCTCATTTCTCACCATCTGTAATGAAGGCACTGAGGAAGGGCCCTGTTCTGCAGATGACCTGCTTGGTGATTCCAGAGATAAAGGTACCTTGTCACTTTACAAGTTCAACAATGCTGAACTTAGGTGATGTGCGTAACTACATAGGTGAAAGAGTTCCCTGCATCCGTGAGGAAATGGTAGCATGTGCTGTTTTCTGTACTTGATCAGTTTTTTTCCAAGTTGCTCCAAATACTGTGTGTGTACATATTAATTAAAGCTGGATAGATATGACTGCAGCATGTGCTTCCCAAAAAGCTTTTCTTTTAAATAATAGATTCTTCAAGTATTTTAAGCAGGTTGAAGAATCTAGAATGTATAGTATCAGGTGAAACAGCACAGTAGTCCTGTTGCTTGTGTTGAGTATTTTTTTTATGATCTTGGCCGAGATCTGCAGCCTTATACTATTTTGTACACACACCCATAAAAGCTTAAGTGTTTAGGGTTTATTTAATTATTATTTTTTATCTGAAATCTTTTGAGAGATCTTACGAAGAATTTTATAATTCAACATAAATCTGTTCTTTTTTTGTTAAAGAGTATGGCTTCTGCTGATTTCTTTTGGGTAGATGGTGACAGCACAGAACCGTAGATTTAGGTTTTGCAGTTGCAAATTGAAAATGTCCAGGAATGATCAGAGATGGCATTGGAGCCTGAAAATGTTATAAGGAGAATAGAAAGAAGGAAGGGAATTGAGGTAAGGAAGCTTATTTGCAAATGAAGGCTTTGAAGGCAAATGAAAATGTTTTTGAATTTTATAACATTGGAATGAAGTGGCTTTAAATTTAGAGGGCATTTAAAGATAGCTCTTGTGGTTTTTTTATAGTGTGTCACATTTAAGTAATGAAAAACTCTGTTCCTGCAGAAAATGGGAATAATTCTCCTTTGCCAAAATATGCTACCTCGCCAAAACCCAACAACAGCTACATGTTCAAGCGTGAACCTCCTGAGGGCTGTGAAAAGGTGAAAGTCTTTGAGGAAAACTTGTAAGTTGATTTTTGCTACATAAGAAATAACATCTAACAATCAGATTAATTATTGCTTTATTGATTTTTGTGTCAGATAGAATTATTGGTCCACTTGCTAAAGCCATGCCAACAGCCTACTTCTGTTTATTGGTGTAACTATATACTAGCATGTCTGTATGTATTTTGCTGTTGGAGTTTAGTGTTAATATCTTGAGTGATAATTTTTAAAAATCAGCATTGCTTGAGAGGAATCTCTTACCTGATAGACAGTGGGAAAAGAGCTCGAATAACCAGATAGGGAGAGAGGTGAGAACAGGCTGTAGTGCAGCTAATGCATGTCACAGCTTGACAGGCACGTCCAGTAATCTAGACTCTGAAGACCATATTCTTTTCAGCTAAATCAATGTAGTTGTGAAACTTCTAGCGACTTGAACCTGGGTATTTGATGCTTTGATTATTCTGAAAAAAACAACTTTGATAATTTGGGAATATTCTGAGAGGTTATGTTTTATTATTATTCCAGAGAAGTTTTTGTACCCTTATGTCACTTGTATGCAAAAATCTTAACCTACAGTTAAAAATTCAGTCTTGTTACCCAAGGAGTGTAGATTGGTCAAGAATGCCATCTAAATCTTTGTTTAAAAAAATGAGCTTGGCTGACCTGTGCAAATGAATTTTGAGAGGTCTCTACAGCCTGTCTCATAGCAATGTGGGAAGGGTTACAGTAACTGAAGTTACCTATTTTAGTGTGAAGTCTCTATTTTAGTGTGTGTAAACTATGTTGCCAACAGATAGATGGTATTTACTTGCTACAGGAACATACTCTGTTGCAGTTTGACTTGGATTTTTATTTGTTTTAATAAGTCCTCTCTGTTCAGCTGTAGAGTGCAACAGGCTTCTACAGAAGTTTCTACCTAGCTATGGCAGTCTTCAGACACTGCAGTCTCACGAAGAAATATCTTTTTATGTCTGTTACTTGAATTCCATGTATATGTGGAATACATTAGTGTAATTATTTAATGCTCAACCTTTGTTTAACATTATTTCTATTTGAAAATACTATACAGATTTTCATTTGGGAAGAAAACTTACAAGTGGGGTTGAATTTTCTGGACATTTGGGAGAATCAGCTAGCATGGAAATGTACCCCATTTCATGAACAGAATTACTTTTCAGAATAAAGTATCTCTACAAGAACATACTGGAAGATTGGCTTGCTTGGCTTAGCAAAACAAAGACAAGTGAACATGGGTCTTCTGCAGACACAATGAAGGGAGGGAGAGGTTGTAGGCAAAAGGACAATGCTGGCAACAACAAGAAGTGATTAAAATTTCTGATGGCTTTTTCAAGCACTAAAGAGAGACTAAAGCAGATTTCTGTAGTTCTATCTTGAAGCAGACTTTGGCTACTGTAAGTAGATTTGCATTGCAGTGTTAGAACACAGAAGTGTTCACAGAAGTGAGTACAGAAGGCATTCCTAAGGTCTCCATTATTTCCATTCCGGTTCTGTTTTTCCTAAAGCATGTCTTGGGCTGAGTTCTATGCTGAGATGGCAAAACTGCAAGTCAGGATCCTAAATATGTGTTCCACACTTCCTTTCCAGGATATAGGTACTTGATCATGAAAAGTACATTTTATTCTCTGTGTTGAGTTTTTAAGTAAGATTGGGGTCATCTTCTGCAGAGAGTCAGGGCACACTTTTCTGAACATGCAAAGAAGACAAAAGTGATCATACCCTGATGATCATGAACCCCTTTGAGAGATGCAGTATTAGGATCATTGCTATGTCAGCTTTTTTTCACAGAGCTTTCTGTATAAGTAGTCTCTATGTGGGGCAGAATGGGTTGGGTTGTGCAAGTTTCTGGAGAATGATTGAAAATACTTTCTGATATAAGGAATGTGCTAATTCATGGATAGGGTTTGTGATCAAGCATGAAGTTGTTAGGGCTCCTTAGGTTTGGAAACAGCCTGCCCTAAGAACATGCTGTTGTCTTGCAGCACATGTACACAAGCTGTTCAAACCATCTTGCAATTTGCTGTGTGCTGTGAGTGTCATTAAGGCATTATTGAGTAGCTGAAATACTTCCAGTTGAAACCTTGACTTGTTTTTGATGATGTGTTCAGTAGCACATCCCTGCCATAGGCAGATTTTGATTGTTCCATAAAACTATTGTGTGTATTTTATTTCTAGGCCAAAGCCATTGCATGAAATTCCAGCCTTCTATTGCCCTGACAAGAACAAAGTGAATTTCATTCCGAAAAGTGGCTCTGCTTTCTGTCTTGTCAGCATCCTCAAGCCACTTCTTCCCACACAGGATCTCACACTTAAGGGCACTACACACAGCCTGACTGTCTCCTCCAGCATGACGCCTGGTTTGTTACAGCCCATTTCTATGGCCTCCTTGACTACAAACACAGATCAAGACAGGATCTCTCGTGGAACAAGTACAGTAATACCACAGTCCTCTCTGCTCCAGCAGTCAGGATGTATTGAGGAAGCTGAAGAATAATTCTGATTGTCTTGATATTTTTTGGGCAACTACTGGGAAAAAAATGGAACCAGTTGACCGGACCTTTCTGATCACACACACATACATTGTTTAACAATTTGTGGCACTGCCATAATCAAACTATTTGTATAATTGACATTTTGGTAGCACATTGAGAAGTTCAGGAGGATGCAGCAGCTGATACCCTATTGTACTTTCTGCTTTTGAAGACTCTGGTTCTATTTCTCTCCTGCTTTTTTTAAACACTGGTGAAAACAAAGACTGTTATAATCCTTTGCCATTTAAAGGACCAGTTGTTGTGATGGTATGTGTCCTCTGACGTTTTTTCCCGTTGAAACAAGTCTCAAGACCAGCCAGCTGATCCCATGTACCATTGTAATCTGCAGAGGGAGGGGCAATCAGATGGTTTTGCAAGATGTCTTTTGTATGAAAATGTGTATTTTGTAACAAAATTTTGCCTTTTCTGGTTTGTAGCAGATGGTGTTTCCTGGTGATGATCCCCCTACCCTTTTTTTTTTTTTTCCTTTGGTAGGGAAGGTTCTTTTTTACTTGGCTGGCTTACAGCTGACGGGACCAAAGGATTGCTGAACTATTATAGCAGTCTCAAATTATGTGACCTTGCTGAACAGCCTCAGACTTAAAGCAAGACCAGTTAATATGTTCAAAACTTTTAAAACAGAAGAGTATGCAAAGACAGTGTTAGTATATAGTGTACATTTTTTTTATATCAAACATTTGTGCTTCTGGTAAGTCACATTCTTAAAACTCCTTCCTTCACAGAATTCCTACTAGTGTTGGTTTATTGGCTGGAAAATTGCATTTTAAAGCACTTGCCCTGGTATTGTTCTGTTTGTCCATAGAATTTTTGTGCAGATGTAGGGAAAAGATATATTATCCTCTTACTTGGTATTCTTTTTTCCAGGAAATACTTGGCTCTTACAGGCTTGCTTAGATCTTTGAGTCAGCCTGAATCATTAATCACTCTTGATACAAATTTGCTCTGACATGACTCATCACTGTATTATAGACCCTGGCCACATAACACTGAAATACCTGTGCATGGTTTCCTCCCTTTTGTCGTAGTGGTGTTTGTGTGTCCGTTGAAGGTGGTGGTTTGTCAGGCATGATATCTGTTATGCAGAAGTTTACAGCAGCAGCTCTCTTTTTGACTAGCAGCTTAGGCTGGCATGTAAAACAGAAGATTTTTTGATACTTGGTTTGTCCTGAAAATGTGGCAGTTATTGGTTGCTTTGAAATTACAGTAAAAGGCAAAAAAGGCAGGGGAAGGCAGCTGCAAACAGAAACTGTTCAGGAACTTCACTGAGGTTTCTCATGTGTTGCTGGAGTGCATTACTTGGATTTGAGTTAATACATTTATAGATATGCAGAAAACTGCAATGACCTGAATAGCAGTGTCACAGTCACAAAACAAGATGATCTTGTATCTCTTTGACAGAGTTAGATTCAGTAATTTCAAACTATCATTGTGAGCAGTCTCTGGGTCTCTCAAGCAGGTCTCACGGGCTTGCATAGACACAACTTCCATCTGCATAGCTTCCATGGATCAGTTGTATTCTCAGGTCTCCTCATAATGGCAACTATTGAAAATTGATACTGCAAGTATAACAGTCGTGTTCAGTGCTTAATATAATTAATTTGCTTGCAAACATTTTGTTTGAGAGGAAAAAAACCCCTGCATATGTGTGCAGATAATAATAATTTTGATGCATATTTGCTGTTCCTTTAAATCTTGTATTAGTAATTATTGCAGCGTCTGTTATTCAGCAAGTAAGTGTAAATCATACTAGAATGTGCTTTTAAAACGTTATGAAAAAAAATCAGTAAATTAAAATTGTACCAGGAAGTATGGAAATATTTCACCTGTTTAATTAGCAAGCAAGCATAATTTGGTTTACTGTCTATCTTCCCATCAAAATGGACAGGACTGTTTTGAAGTAACAGTTTTGATTTGTGCTGACTTTGTCAGTCACCTGGAGTTGTTGAGGAACAGAATTCTAAAAATAAGCAGCTTTGTGCATCAAACTTGTGTAATTTCGCCAGTTGATAGCTCTTTTCTAGACCTTGTGGATAGTCATTTGTTTCTTCTGAAACACTACAGTGCAATTTGAAGTCTAAAATGCACTGCTTTAGATAGGTTTGTTTGAACATGGTGTCACTGAATCCAGATCATATTCAGGTGAAGGAAGTGCTTTTAAGTCTGTTTTCTATTTCTGTAACAGTAGCATGTAAAGAACTTCATTGTTGCCAAACTGCCTCGTGCTTTATTAGGAGATCTTAACTGGATGGTTAAGAACCATTGAGAAGGGCTCAACTTAACAAATAGCCTTTATTACAGCCTTGACACTTAACTGATTCACCAAAATGCATTCTGATGTTTGTTTTCATCACAGTGTGACTCTCCCAAACAGCAGTGAGCTTTCTTATGGTAGGACTTTCTTTTGCACCTGTGTTGTAGTACTTTGAGTATCTCTTTGGTAGTTTACCTTGTATGTTATTGGACAATGTACTGTACAAGTTAGTGAGCTGCTCTGATAAAAACCAAATGTAAATGTGTGAAGTTTCAGCTTTTTATAAAAGACTGCATTCAGGACAACATTTGGTCTTTTTTACATGCAGGACAACTCTACTATTGCTATGGCAGCTCAATTTTGTTGTGAATCCACACTAAGGACTCAGAGTTAAGAAAATATGACAGCTCTTGTTCTGATACCAGCTTTGATGTGTGCAGACAAAAATTAGCCTTAAATTTTTTTATGTGCTGTCTTGTGCCATAGCATAGCTGTTAGCTGAAGTATTTAAATCAATTTGCAAATAGCTTTGAGAGTGCATGGAGCTTTTTAAAAATTCTTTTATGTATAGAGTGAGATGTTCAGTTTTTGGGGGAGCTGACCTGTGCATTACAGTTTTACTGAACGAGTTCAAATTCTTTTGGCTTACTTAAAATCCTAACTATGCATAGACCTAGTCAGTTCCTTGATTGCCTACTTTGTAGCTTAATAAAAAGTAAAGGTCTATTTTTATGCACAACTTGACACATTTGATATTCTTGTTTCCTTGGTGTTCAACAGTTCTAGCCACACTTACAGGCTGGTGGTTTTGTTAGTAACACTGGCAGTTGATTTTGAGATAATATACTAAATGATGTTACTCCAGTTGTAAATTCAACTTAAATCACAAGGAAGGGGTTCATTGTAATGAAGTTGACAGTGACTGTTGTGATTATTGGAATTGTTTTTTCACAAACCTCAAGGCACAGAAGAAGAGGGCTTCTTTGGTAAAGTTTGACCTGCATCAGCTATTCTTTCCTTGCTTGGTGCCATAATCCTGTAGCATTTAAGTACTTGGAAAAGTAACAGAGTGCTCAAATATATCTATCTTGAAAAGAAATTCTTGATTTCGTGTGTCCCAAGTGAAGAAAAAAGGGAGTGAAAATTAAATATTGCTTACTGTGGAAGTAAATGATTGCTGCGTTTGATTTACGTAAAGCAATAGCAGCTCTTATAAAGTATGTTTAGTCTCAGGGCTATTTTTTGATTTGTTCTAAAATACAATTTCCTGGAATTCAGAGTCTGAGACTGTTGAAAAACACTGAGTCTGAGCTTTTTGGGAAGAAGGAAACAAAGTCATATGCATTAACCTTTCCTCTGCCTCAGGCCAAACTTCTTGTTGCTTATTAAGAGAATTCAGCGGTACCACAGTAATTCCTTGCTTAAGTATTATCTGTTCTCTCTCCCTGCCATCTCTAAAATGCTGATTGCTGCTTCACAGAAGCTCAGTGCCAGTCATGTCCATATTTCCTTGCTGAGTACAGTTTCTCCATGAAGCTGAGAGGGCAAAGGAGGATGTGTAGGAAGTCACCAGATACTTGCAGCTACAGGGATCCTTCCTGCAGGGTGACTTCTTGGGTATCTTAATTTCCATTTGACTTGTGTGCATGCACACATAGTCTGGATAGGTCTGCTGCCTTTATCTGTGTGGTAGGAGGCAGAGCTGATGTTTTTGAGAAGATTTTTTTTTTTTTTTTTTTTTGTATGTACAGACTTGCAAAGCCGTTCTCTTCCAGAACTGATGCACACTTACATGCATCTCCAAAGCAAAGCTTGTGTGGTGTTCTTACTTGTCCTCATGAGATTAATATAACCTGCATAAAGGAAATAAAAGCATCCAAACACTTGGGAACATCAGGACTCTGCTTTCTCCATGTAATTCCACAGTTCAGTGTGCCCTTCATTAGATGACTTAGACCCAAGCCAGGTTGATATATGTTAAACCAAAAATGTTTGCTCCTAGGAAAGGCAATAGAAGATAAACCCCTCATGACCTAGGGAGGTGGAAAGCACTGGGGAACAATTGATTTTACTGTGATCAGAGAGTTCTTCTAGAATTGTTTTTCTGAGTATGGGTATACAGGAAAACAAAGTGACCAATCACTGCAATATGTACCTGTGTATTTTCTTGATGTGAGTTTGTCAGCATTCAGCAACTCTGAAAATCAATTCCACTTTTAGCATTGTGTTTATACAAAGAATTACTTCGATGTATTGTTTGGAAACTGTTACTTTGCACATCAAGTGGGGAGAGAATGTTAACTATTCAGAAGTGTTCTGTGAAATTCCAGTCCTGTACCCCAGCTGAACCACAGTGATCTCTTTCTGAATGCTCCAAACGTAAATGGAGTCCTGTTAGTGCTTGCTTGTTTCATTGCATGTCATCAGTAAGTACCTGAGGTATGGTCTTTGTTTAATAGTTCTTCATTGGGATTTGTATTTGACTACAGAGACTTCTGTAGTGTTGACAGGTCTGTCTGAAAAGCAGAAGAGGCCTTGGCTTGATAACACTGCAAATTGATTGCACAAACTTTTGAAACAACTGTTTGGAAAATCTAGTAAGCTAAAAAAAAACAAAACAAAACAAACCCCTTCTGAACACATCATCCATCCTAATTGTCAATGTACTGATAGTTAAGAACATAGCTTGGCTTCATTCTAAATTATTTCATGTATTGAAATGTGCAATTTTTGAGGGTAGCAGTCAAGGGATGTTCAAAACTGCCATTAGATTTGCCTTTGTATGAAATTGGCTGACATGTTTTCCTCTGTTACACTGTGATAACTTGTGGAGATGTTCTTGCTTATGTTGTACTGATCGGTTGCTTGTTGCATGTAAAGCAATTTTTGTAAGCAAGAGGAATTCCAGGGATGTTCTGCAAAAAAGGGCCTATTCTGAGGTGATGTACACTGTTGTAAAACTGGAGCAGCTCAACTAATTTCAATGGAATTCTTGATTTACACTAGTCTTTTTGCTATGTGTAGTTATGCCAGTACAATTTTGCACAATGTTATTTGAATATTGCGTTCTGATTTGTGAACTGTTTCTACTGAAAACAGTGAAAATTTTACAAACTGCAATAGCGGAATGTTTTTGGCCTTTTTTTTGTTTTGTTTTTGCCTAAAATAAAAAGTTGTCACTTCAAGCTATGGGCTAATCTTGGATTTATTTTTAGTAGCAGGGGGTTTTGTGTTCTCACAGTCTGGAGATTTGCCTGAGCATTTACCCTGAGGGTAATGGGCATTTGCTACAAATAAAATAAGCGCTTTTTAAACCCTTTTGGAAAAAATTCATCAGGATGGAAATCTTTGTTTAATTCATACCCTCATTCCTCCAGTGCGTCCTGGAGAACACTCCTGAAAATTCTGCCCTTTCCTCTCTTCATCTTCAGTAAGTTTGGTCAGTTCCTGAGGACACTACAATTCCACCATTAGGGGAAGGTGCATAAAGTCCTGGATTTTGGAAACAGAAGGATTCAGCATGTGTTCTCCTGGGAGTGAAGATATAAGAACAGGACTGAGGAAAAGCCCTGGATTCCTACTGGTGGGTTTATTCTGCTATTCAGTAGAAGGCAACTGCTGAAGCCCAACTGAGGAAGCACTTAGGCTGATGTTGAAATAGTCTCATGTTCTACATCTGTCTGTTTACTCAAAAGAAGCATTTTTCTTCATGGGCAGAATTTGGACCTAAAACATCTTTAAACTAGAAGTGGTAAACTAGATAAATTATTTGGTTTGGGGTTTTTTTGTTAGCTCTTATATTAATTTTGGTCTAATTTGTCTAAAAGGCTTGGGCCAGTACCCCTTCTGGAAAATCATTGTCAGCTGTATTTCATTTCGAAATGGAGAGGTAGATTTCTTGGAATCTTGAAAAATTAAAGGATTACTAGTATGTGTCCCTCAAGGCAGGGCTAGCTTGTGATTTTCCAGTGGTGGAAAAGTTTGGGCCAATAAATATAACATCAGCATCCAGTTCCCAATACTGTGCATTTCACAGCCAGAGACCATGGGTCAATTTGCATCCAAATAGGAAACTGCTGGGTTGAAATGTAAAAGGAATTCACAGCCAATGAAGTCTGGAGTATTTGATGCTTTCTCACATTTTAGTCCTTTTTATCTGTTCAGTTGTCTGTGGATGTTTACCTGTGTCCAGATGAACAGGATCTGATTCTTTATCAAATAGGCTGTGACCTCATCCTCCAGTAAGCTATTTCTCCACTATTACAAATCTGGAATTTACATTTTCATGCATGTAAGGATTTACTGTAAATATGTCTGGTGTTCAAAATACCTTCACACCTTGCATTACATATAGGAAAACTGCCAGAGGCATTAAGATGCTGATGAAGATCATCTGTGAAAACAAAGAGAATGGAAAGAGCATCTCTGTGGTGAGCAATGACTATTCTTGATTCACCACTTTCATTTTAAGCAGTTACGTTCCTCAGTTAAACAGCTTGTGTTTTTTTTCCTTCAGATTGTAGGAAATAATCAGACAGGAGACTGCTAGGAGGATTTCTCAGGTATCTAAATTTTTTCTTGGTGTTAGATCTGACTGCATAGCAAATTAGTATAGAAGTTGTAAGCCAATGCTGCTTGTGTTGTATCATACTTGCTTGTTGTCTGTTTCCTGGCTCTTCACTCAGCATTTGGAAATTGTATAAGATAGTCATCCCACCCAGACTTCAAAACTTTTGAAGTGCTGCTGTCTAACACTATTTCATCTGTATGCAGCATTTGCAGAAGCACTGTTCACTGCCAGATATGTCCTGGTTAAGTGCTGTGTAGTGCAGATATAAGTTACAATAGGATGGAGGAGATAATTTAGCTGAAGTTCTCCCACACTAGAACCAGGCTGGATTAATCATCACTGCATATCCCTTTTTTCAAGTCTTATTCCTGCCAACAAGCCTGATTCATCTCCTCCTGCACTGTCTGTTTACAGAAACCTTGTTTCAAAAAAATCTTGTTTGACATAACCTGGGCCATGGCCCTGTAAGTGATGCTTGTATTGACGTAGGGGCATGTCTGTGATCAATAGCAATTTCACACTGTGGTGACATTGCTTGTAGTAAAGAAAAGATTCAGTAGTAGATTAAAACCTCATTACTGCAAGCAAAGTAGAACACTGTTCATTAATTCCTACACTTATGAACATGGGGAATGTAACTGCTGTGATTAAGCTGTTGATTAAGAAACTGTTTGCAGAGTTTGTTGTGGATGCCTTTTCCAACTACAGATGTGTAGCTGACCACTGTAAACACTAATTCCACTGTTGATGGAAATGGCTGTTAGGGAGATTTGTTTCCTGTCCACTGCATGTAGCTGAACAGTGAGCCCTGCCAGAATTAATCTGGCTTGTGTGTCAGGCAGGCAGCAGGTAAGAATGTGTTCTCTTTGCCCTTCATCTTTCCAAATCTCTGAAGTTAATTACAAGTTAGAACAGAACAGGATCTACACTGTCTTGTACTGGACAAATTAACAAAGAAGGTACATCCTGGCCTAGCCCAAATCTTTATGTGGCTTTTGCAAGATTTTAATAATGTCTGAAAAATATTTTTCTATATATAGGATTCATAAAAGCGCTGATTGCTGCAAGATGTAGTCAAGCACTGTGTAGTATAGATGAAGGGCTACAGTAGAATTTGGTTTATGATTTGCAGCTTTGCAAAATTACTTATATTTGCTGTAGTGAATACAGTTAACATCAGCTGGGACACCACAAACTAGGCTGAGCAGTCAGATATTTGAGTTACTTCTCTCTTGAGATGAAGCTTTTGTTTCTATTTCCTGTTTAAATAGAGCAGTTTGGTCTAGGGTTGTTCTGGGTTTGTTTTTTTTTTACATTCTCAACCTTTTGTGAGTTGTAGATATTTAATCCCTCATTAATAGGTTTTTTTTATACCATGTTCCTGCAGTTTCAATGGTACC
This sequence comes from Erithacus rubecula, assembly GCF_903797595.1. Classification (NCBI taxonomy): domain Eukaryota; kingdom Metazoa; phylum Chordata; class Aves; order Passeriformes; family Muscicapidae; genus Erithacus; species Erithacus rubecula. The sequence goes on from NC_136659.1 coordinate 11,735,967, forward strand.
ATTACCTTTCCTCACACAGAAAAGGGTCTTTTTGTGATGATTTTTGATTAAAGCTGTAAGCAATATCTTTAGCCCATAAAGTTATCTTCAGGTTTCAGGGAGATGTTTGCTAGGTTCCAAAAATTTCTTACAATAGAACTCCAGGGAACTGTCCTTACTCTAAGAGTAGGATGAATGGCAGCATTCTCCTGCAGATGTGTGACAGCTGCCATCCCAAATCATCCATATCCAGCCACACAGTAAAGCAAACTCATGGGAAGCACAGGTCCCTGAGCTCAGGAGTCAGAGGTTGATTCTGATCTTAAGCTGACATCTCTGGACAGCATCAAATGCAGCCACTTAAAAAGCATAGTTTCACAAATGTTTGTTCAGTTGCATTGCTTGTTTGAATCTGTGTTGCCTACATGTATGTTCTTTTCTTCTATAGCACTTTCAGTGGTTCCATAAATCTCTTTTTAGAGCTACATTCCCAGTCAAAACAGCTGTTAAAACCCACAGGATCAGAAATGCAAGAGCAGCTAGAGTCTACATAAACTTAAAAAAAAAAAAAATCTTCCAACTCTTGTCCTGCAGTGTAATTCTCCATGGTCTTGGGTTTGCTGGAAGCCACAGAGGGTAGATGCTGGTTTTGGTGCTTAATTGCAAGTTAAGACAGAGGTATCTTGTGGACAAATGGATAAAAGGGTTACATCCTGGCCTGGTCTGGATGGGTTTTTCATGTGTTTCTTTGGCAATATCAAGATTCCAACCATGCCTTGTTTTTGGCACACCACACCTGTATTCTAACTGCAGAAGAAACAACACAGAACCTGTGCTCAGTCTCACCTTTGTTGTCAAAGAAGGTCTTGTGAAATTGCAGACAGCAGAACAATTGTAAAGTTTTCAAAGTGCCCAGAGAAGCTGTGGAAGTCAGATTGGATGGGGTTTTGAGCAGCCTTATCTAGTGAAAGGTGTCCCTGCCCACTGCAGGGGGGGTTGGAACAAGATGATCTTTAAGGTCCCTTCCAAGCAAAGCTGTTGTGTGATTCTATGAAAACCCAAAATTCATGGTATGCTCAGGATTGGGAAATGATGCCATCATCACATCCACTTTTATGTCCCAAATACAGTTTTGCTGTCTCAGGTGTGAATTGTAAGCATGTGATTTCCTTGAAGATAGAACAATTAAAAAGAATCCTTTGTATGCCCTGGAGCATTTTTCTGGAACTACTATTTGCCTGGTAACCCCAGGGATTTTATTTTTAGGCGGCCATGGGATAAAAAATAATTAGCTAGATCTAGTTCCCCCTCTTTTTATCCTCTGTGATGCATCACAAATCAAATCTTATCTGCATTGAACCATACCAGCTTAATAGGATTTCAAATAGCTCCAAAATGCCCCAAAGCCAAGGTGTTAGAGGTTGATTTTTCTCTTAAAACTCACAGTAGGATCCTTTAATGCTGTTCTTGGAACTTAAATGTTCACCATCGCACCAGGTGATGGTGTGTGTCTGTAGCAGGATGTTAAAGCCTTTTATAATAGTAAAATGAAATTAATCTGTTTTAAAGACCACTGCAATAAAACCTGTCCATATCTGCCCATAGGATATCTATCTAAACATTCAGGAGTTCATCTGCTGAATATCCAGTGGCATCTGGATTTGAAAGGAGATCCAGGTCTGCAGAAGTATTGAGCAATGTTGATGCAGTTTTGACAGTATTCTAGACAGCTAGAAAAAAAAAACATAGGATAATGTTTGTTGTTAAATACAATAAGACATTTCTAAATAATGAAATATTTAGATTGACCTCGGGATATATCTGTAGACAAGCAAAAAAAGAACTGAAGTATATGTTCTTGTCTCAACAAACTGAAAGTGCTGGCCTCACTTGAATTGATTGGTCTGTGTGACAAAGTGGTAGATTGAGCTGCTTCACATGCTAAATGCCACCCAAAGAATGTTCCAGTTCATCTGGGATCTTAATGAAGAACAAACTTGGTGTTTTGTGCAAAAAGTATTTCATAATCCAGTAGAACACAATCTGAACATTTTCTCCATTCTTCAGCCTGAGTTCCATTACATGGCTGGGTACAGCCAGTGTCAGATGCTGTTTGATAGGAGTGTTTGTGTCACTTTTTTCCCCTTCTCTTACTGGTATGTTTTCTGGCAGTGGTGGGACTTGAGACATGCAAAGTAAAGAACAAATTCTCTCTCTGAGCCAAGAGTGTGGTACTACTGGCTAACACTGCAGTATAGTGCTTGCACTGCAGAGTGCCAAATGTGGTTGACTTCTGCAAGAGAGAAAAATGAATTTGTGGGAGCCTGAAAGATTCATAGGACAAAAGTTCACATGTTGATTCATTTTTCCATTGCCAATTCAGATGCTATCACTTTTGCTAATGGCCTTTTGGGAAGTAGTGAATTGGATGTCAACTACAAGATTAAGATGCTGTAAAATATGAGCTGTTAGATTCAGTACAAGGCACAGGCTACCCTGTAGTGACTCAGTTATTATAAATTAGTACTTATTCCAGTTGTTTGAATTTTGTCTTTCCTTTGAGTAGCTTAAGGTTTTGGCTTGAAGTACTGATAGAGATTTGAGGAACACTAGAACTGTTATTTATTTCATACAAGACAATTGCACCTGAATTTTAAAATGGATTTTTTTAGTGGATTTACTGGAAAATCTACAAGAATTCAGTTTAATCTACTCAGTCCAAGCCTATTTCTGATTCCTATGTTCTTTGTCTAGTAAAAGCAACTCTGACTTTTATTTTTTTTAATGTATATTTGAAGAGTGTGCGTTCAAGCTGTAAAATTCTGAACCTAATACTTAATGTATTTTCTCTTTGCTGGCTGATCTCTCCCATGCTGAAAGAATCAGGACTTAGTAAGGGATCTAAATTCCCAGAATATTATCCTGATATATTGACAATTGACTAATTGTATTCTTTCAATTTTCTAGTTGGCAAAACACAACAGAATTTTACTTTCTTCAGTTTTCTAATTGTCTTCTCTCCTGCAGGACTTAGCAATGTGTAAAGCAGGACAGTGGGATGTAATGTCTTTATGTGTAAACTTATTCAGATAACTGTATCATAACCTACTTTCAAGATGAAAAGTTAATTTCTGTAAGTAGTGAAGTTTTCATTTTGTTGCTGCTAGATTTCATTTGGCATTTCTTAAATGAGTGCATGTTCTCATTTGAAAGTCCAGGGTCTGCAGGAATTTCTTTGTGCTTTGGAGTAACTGATTCTGCAGGTGGCACAGAAGCTTGTTGGCCACTATAAGAGGGCAGAGCAAAGCTTTTCCTCTCTGTGGATGTGTTGGGACTTCTGAAGCTGTAGCTGGATTGATTCATCCTAACATTGTGTGGCTAATGTATTAATTAGCCAGCTGTTCTTCTCTTTTGCAGGAGATTATCATGCCCATGCCTCTGACTGGAAAGCATTTGAAATTGTGTGCTTAGGCTGGGTGGCTCCTGGTCTTGCAGGCTGAAACTATCCCTCTTCCTTTTCCTCTTGCAATACTTTGTGTGGAAAATATTAATGTTGTTTTCACATTTCATCCAGAATGGTTGGGTTTTTCAAACCATCTCAGCTGGAGGAAAGGAATGATGGTTGATACAGAATCACAGAATACACTGAGTTAGAAGGAACCACAAGGATCACTGAGTCCCACTCCTGGCCCTGCACAGCACCATCCCCAAGAGTCACATCATGTCTCTGAGAGTATTGTCCAAACACTTCCTGAACTCTGTCAGGCCTAGTGATGTGACCACTTCCCTAGGGAACCTTTTCCAAACACCCTCTGGTGAAGAACCTTTCCCTAACATCCAACCTAAACCTCCCCTGACCCAGCTTCAGGCCATTCCCTCTGGTCCTGTCTCTGGTCACCACAGAGGAGAGATCAGTGCCTGCTCCTCCTCTTCCCCTCACAAGGAAGTTGTGACTGCAGTGAGGGTTCCTCCTCAGTCTCCTCCAGCTGAACAGACCAAGTGACCCCAAAACAGTGATCCTTCTAGGTGCTGTCTTAAGTCAGCCTTAGGGTATATAATTAGACTGATCTCATGGAAGAGCTGTTCTACCTACTCTCTCTTCTGAAGAATAATAGTAAGAAATGTCAAAAAGTAGTTTTGAGTACAAGCGTTACAGGCAGTTTTTCATACTTTTTTTTTAACCATTCTCTGGGCTTTAATCTGAGAATCATCAGGCTTGCTTATCTGCACACTGTTTCTTCATAGAACTTCTGTATTCTGAACTTCTGGAATAACTCCTGAAATAAAAGTAGGCCTGAGATTTTCAGCTCTTTTTCAGTTTTTTTCAATACTGCCAAAAGAGCTGAAAATTAAAGCCAGGAGGCCAGAAGAAATTCTCAAATGTGTAGGCATGGGTGGGTCAGCTCCATCATAATTTGTTAAATAATTATATAAAAGTTAGATGACAAAGTATTTGGAATAGTATTGTTTAAAGGTTACATCATTCTTGCAAAAATTGGGTGTTGTATTTCAGAAAGTTCCTTTAAAAAGGATAAAGAGACATTTGACTTTGAGTCTCCATTGTTTGTAATATCCTCTTTCAGCATGAAAATATTTTCCGTTCCCATCAGTTTTCCTTTTTTTTTTTATTTGGCAAACATGAATATTTTTCCTGAACTGTGAGTAGAATGAAAAATTGTTATTTTTGTTGGCTTTGAAGACCTCGTAACTTCCCCTCCAATAAGACTGGCAGATTTATTTTTAGAGTTCTTGTCCCAATACATCTTACACAGTTATTTAGTGAAAGTAGACTAGACAAGATTAAAGAATAGGTTTAGTTTAGGCCTTGCTTGCAAGATTTGAGAGTGAGCTGTGAGAGAGAATGTGTTCTGTCTGTGAATATGCAGTAAGTTTTACTCCATGGTTACACAGCTATCTGCTCAGTGCTCTTGGCTGTCTCCATCTCCCTCTAATCCAGCTCCAAAGGGACTACTTCTGACATTCCAAACTGCTGAGCAGCTTTCCGACAGCTGCTATTGAAATCTGAATAAAAACAAAACTGTTTGCTTTGCCTTCCTCCCAAATGGGGATCAGGTGAAAATGGAGCCAATTTCTTGTGTGTGCCAACTCTACCCCAGTGCTGCACCACCAGTGCAGGGGTGGTCACCTCTGGTATGCTTCAGAGACAGAGGGTTGGGGTTGCACTTAGAGAGGACAAACAATCAGTTGCAAGGGCTGGAGATGTGAGTCCTGTGTACAAGGGACCTGTGTACAGGGCACTGTGAGTGAGGTGGCCTAAGATAAGGAGCAATCATGGGTGACCCCATCATCATGGTCCTGGACCTTTAAACTCTAACATTCAGTCTACAGGAAAACTATATTAGGTATTTCATAATCTAGATGTTAGCTTTCCTGTCCCTGGTAATTCAGTTGAGTAAAAGATTAGGCACACTGTAAAATATATGTTTAGAATGGGAAAAAGAAATAAAACGAAAGACTGCAAGTTGAAGAAGATTAGAAATTAGTCTTTTTTTAGTTGAGGGGTTTTTTTCAAGAATTCTGGGAAGCAGCTATTTCCTTTCTAATGAAACATGTACAGAATGTTTATGATTCTTCTAGAGTGCAGTTTATTTTTTGTGCTTGTTGCTTACTGATATTTCTGGAAATGTCATCTTTCTCCTCTCCACATCCTTCACTGGGGTTGCTTAAGGGAGACTTCTGTAATGCCTAGGAAAAAGTCTTTGAGAAAGAAAGAACACAGTGACCTCTTGTTCCACCACTCCAATTTATTGATTCTTCCAGTGCAAGATGTGTGATGATGTTCTCTCAAGTTTCTGCTTGTAAAAATAGTTTCAATAATGTGTTTAGAAACATTTACGGAAATTCTGGTTATATTTCATAACACTGGGACTGTTTATATTTCCTCAGGAAGATGATGGTATGCCAGAATTTTGGTCACACTTAAGAAGATTCCATTTTGTGAGTTACAATGCTGTACAGCCATGTACTAATTTTATTGGATTTCTTAATTCCATAAAAATACTTTTGTAGATGGAATTTTAAAAAACAATATGACCAGAGAGATTTAGAAGAGGAAAAAGTGAGAAGGAAGGAGAAGAGATATTCTGCATTTCTGTATACATTGGCAAAAGACCATGGGGAATGACCTTGAGTGTATTGAATTCATCAAATCAACTTTTCTGAAACTTTGCATCTGTAAGAAAGCCACTCTCTTAGTATATGGGAAATTTGCCTCCTCACAACAGAATGATACAGATGGGAATCCACAGCCTGTTCAAGGGCTTTGGACATGAGCATTTAGTTTACAGAACCACAGGCAAAGAATTCACTGATCTAGCTTAAAGCTGGCTGCTATTTGCATTCTGTTTAACTGTCTACTTCTACAGTATGTAGATCTCAAAACAGTTGGCTTCCTATTTGATTAACTTTAAAAGAAAAAGCTTCATCCGAAGCTTGAAAATACAATCCAGTCTTATAGCCACTTCTTCATAAAGCTTCACATATTCTAAAATGGAAAAACTCACTATCGAGCCAGCAGTGCTCATGTCCAGGTACTTGTGCAGGTAGTTTTTGGGTAGAAGGATAACTGGAATATTCAGGTGAATGAGCACTATTTGCTTGGAGGAAGACAAGGAATTAGGGCTTAGCCTTTCCCTGTGTTGCTTCCCAGAAGGCTCTGCAGAATTCTTAATATTTTATTTTTTAAGTTGAAAATAATTTTTTTAAATACTAAAGTTACATTTGTTCTGTTACATTGAGAAAGACTAATAAACTGTGCAAGACTGCAGTTCAGGAGAGGTCATTGCCAGAGACAGGCAGATAAAGGCATCAGCCCCATACCTACCATGGGAAGGTGCACACTCAGATCATGGGGAATTGGCAAAGGCAGGTGAGCAGGAGGGCTCTGGGCAGAGCAGATACTCATAGACTGACAGAGACTGTTACAACAGGTACAGTAGCTGCCTTCAGGCAGGTTCACCTTCTGACCTGTGCCTCTTCAGCTTTTCCACCTCAGATTTGGGAACCATTCCTTCCTTCCGTCTGCATGCAAGCCTGTGGAAGCTGGAACATGCAAAGACAAAAGGTCAGTCCTTGACTCTTACTGCACAGTGTACTTACTACCTGCAACAGTTTGATTAGAGAATCTGTGAATTTAAACCAACTTGGAGTAAGTCCCAGTCCTACAGATTTCTATTGTTATGAGGTTTTCTGTGCTTATGATGTAATCATATCTATTCCATAGACATTGACCATCTATTGGAGAAAAATGTAGAAGTACTAGATAGTAATTGTAACTTCTTCATTGCCTAAAAGTGGAAGCTGAAGAGTAAAGCTAATCTTTTACAGTAACCTAGCAGTAGATGTGCAATTTTGGCTTAGATCCATTTTATTTTGCAGAATCTGTGCACTTTGCATATAATTACATTGTCATCCTGGAGGAGAGTGTTTCAGGCAGAAAAGAGAAAGAAGTTTTCCTTCCCCCTTTTGTTTGCTCAGGAAAAGCACTTAGAGTAACTGTTGGAGGGACAGAAGATGGAGAAGCAGCTTTTGGAAGGCAAGTGTCTACATGAGTGAGAAAGTTGTTGCAGGTTTCTCTTATGGTGACTTGTTCATGGTGATAAGCACATTCTTCAGTTCTAATAACAAACATAGAGAACAACAGGGGTTTGTTCTCCAGCTGTGGAGAGGATTTGTTTAGTACTATTTTGTTTGCTGAGCTCACTCTTGAGATTCAATTAATACTTTAATATGTACTTTAGCTACTGGTGACATGTCTTTGCATTCACCTAAATCACAGTGAACTTGTTGGCAATCAGTACTTCCTGCAGTGTAGACAGTACTTGTATGGATCAGTGAATGTTTAGTTTTTAGAATTCCCCATTTTGCTTGCTCTTGTCAGGAACACAACTTGTGGGATTTATCTTTCATCCACATCATTGCTTCTTTCTACTTTGTGCCAGAGGGCATCAAATACTGTAGTTTTATAGCAGAATGTTGGTAGTTCCTGCCAAAGGTGAAACAAAGGTCAATGTAAATGTAAAAGAAGTAAAAATATTAAAATATGCAAGAGTGCAAGTGAGCAGAATGTGCTGGGGAGATGTGGGAGAAGTAGATTTACTGTAATTACAAAATAGTAAAAATTTAGTGTGCATGTTTTTCAGCTTGCACACACAGGCTGCCCCTCACTGCCTTTTTTACCACATGGCAAGAGCAATAATAAATGCTAAACTAGAAGGTGGTACATAAAGTTGATCTCCTGCTATTCTAAAAAGTGTAAAAGTACCAGAGATGCATGTTCCATAAATGCAGCTCAGAATTTATAGCAGTAACAGGAACCTGTTTGCCTGCTTGTGGACAGCTTTGCATCAGAACACTGCAAAAACCAACTTAGGCTTTAAACTGGAATTCCCAGCATTCTGAATATAAATAGAACTAAAATGTCATCCAGTAATAATGACTCTTCTGCTCTTGCCAACTCACAGTATACCAGTGGGGGAAGGATCTGGTTTTGATAGCAAGGTGTGTGTGTCTGTCTGCCCAGCAGTTGCAGTGAACTTGCCTTCCCTTCAATCTGTTGTTGAGGATGTCCAAGAACAGCTGGAGTGTGTAACAGCAGCTGTTGCAACTGTTGCCTGGGCCCTGGAGCAGTGAGATCCCTCCCACAGAACTGCACAGGGCTTTGCCAAGTGTCAGCCTATGGGGCTGGAGTTTGGCATTTGGTGAGTTTACATTAGCAATAGTTCTGAGGTGCTTGTTTAGCCCAGTCTGAGCAGGAGAAGGATGTGTGGGAAGGACACAGAGCAGGCACTAATTCAGCTGGGGAAGAGAAGGGCAGGATGCCTGTTTATCACCTGATCTTCAGCCCCTGCATGCTTGTACTTGGCAGACATCAGAGCTTAGCAAAGTGATTTTTCTCTTCAGTATGAAGTGGCTTCTGCTTTTGACACGTGTCCCTCCATATGAATTAACAGCAGGGCATTCAACTTGAATGAATGGGGACTACTAAAAAAATTAAATTGAAAGCCTTGCTCTTGACTCCTATCCTTTTTTTCCAGATTCACTTGCATTGTGATCTGCCTGAAACATTGATGGATAGCTTATTTTCTTCCTCAGATACGGCTATAAAAAAAAGTAATTGAAAAGTAAAATGTGTGGCAATTCCAATTTCCTGACAATTTTTATTATGAGAACTCTGAGGGTGGCAGAACCAGCCCCTTGTTCCAAACTGCTAAGGTGCATGAGACAACCAGATTTTGATAACATTTGCAGTTAGATGTGGGGTAGCTGGGGGTGGGGGAAGAGTGAATTAAAAAAAAAAAGTCACTACTGTGCATGTCAGACTTCACATGGAACAATGGTGGCATGATAGGCATTAGGAAGAAAAAATGCTTAAGGGATATATAGGCATGCTACAAAGGAAGATAAATGTAAATATTTTACCATATTATTAAACATGGTGGGGTTTGCTGGGTTTCTACTAAAATATCTTTAAGTGAACTCTGGGATTTAAGATGTTCCCAGTAACGTTTCCAGGAATTTTATAAAGTAAATTTTCTGTTCTTTTTCTTGAGACTCGGGGAAGCTCAGAAAAAAGTATAATATCTTAATAAATTTATATGTAAATTATAATATATATCTCAATAATTCCTAAAATAACACAAAATGCAAAAAGTTAAAAGTCAGAAAACACTTGTGTATATGATTTTATGTATATGATGTAAAGCATTTTAAGATAAGTTTGATTAACACTTTTGATTAGCTCATTGTGAACAGCAGTTTAAAAGTCTATGCAGTTGTAATGGCATTTTAAATATTAGTTTCCAACCCATTTCCTGTAAATATTTTTAATATATCTGTAAAATATTGATTTTACTATCCCAGGGTGGTTTTGGTGGTGATTTTTTTTTTTTTTTTTTTTAAGAATTAAGATGTAAAGGTGCAATGAAGGGGGTATTTATTTTCTACAATCTTTCCACATTAGTTGTCATTTTACACTGATTTATAAAGAACAGCATATGAGCAATTGCATATTATTATGCTGGCATTTAATTTTTTTAATTGGAAAGACACAAAATCTTTTAATCCATAATTACTGTTTTTCAGTATAATATGCTATTGAAGTTTTCAAGCATTATAAAATTCTTTCTTCATTACAATTACAGCTTTTGTAATAGACTCTACAAACAATAATTAGATTGAATATGTAACAGAGGACTTTTTATTCTTTTAGTTGTGAAAATGCAGCCTTAATGTATATTTTTAATGAAATCTCAAACCTAATCTCTGTGGTCAATCCCAAGTAGTGGCTTCCTCAGGAGACCATAAATGTTTTAGTGTACCCTGATATTATATACTATATAAATATATATATAGAGAGGGATATTGTATATCCCTAATGTTACATATTCAGTACTTATTTAAATAAGAATGCTAAAAAGGAGTAAAGAAAGGACAGCCTGAAACTAGGAGAAGCTTTTTGCTGTATAATGTACCATAGAGTCCCATCAGTATTCTAGTTCTCAGTAGCAAGTATCTGTGCAGGCCATTTGAAGGGAAGAACATTAAAAAGATAATGCTTTTTAGAAGGAAATTGTCAATTTATTATTTTGTGGACATAATCAGTTCTACTATTTATTATATAAGCATGTAAATGAGCAGTATGAATGTAAAACTAAAAAATTTCAAATATAGGAGTATTCTTTTATCTCATAGCAATCAAGCTTCCCAGCAACACAATGTGTTGACATGTGGTGACATGGCAGTGGGAACCCAGAATGTCTGCTATATTGGAGTGTTAGCCCACAGGTCTGTTTAAAAAGAAGAATTTACCTTCTATTCCTCCTGTGAGGAATAAGAAACTAGATACTTTGCTTATAAAATAGGGACTGGGTAGCAAAATAAGGAGAGTAAATGGTAAAATATGCTGCTGCAGAGGGAAATGAAAAAAGTTTCTCTCCAACATTTTTTTAAATAGCAGCCCTACAAACTGTTGTATCACAAATTGTAAAAAATAAATACAGAAAGATGGAAGGAAATGGCAAAGGCTATACCTGAGCTAGCTAAGCAAAATTATTACCTTTACACATGTCAGCCAAGATGTAAGAGATTACAATTCAGGCATTCCAAAAGTGAAAATATTTTTCAGTTGCTGCACTATACTGCAGCAGGCTAAGAAAATATTAGAAACAGAGATTTCTTTCATTAAGACAGACTTCTCTGGTATGTAGAATTATTATTCTCAACAATGATCTGGTCAGATTTGTCTCATAATCCTCAGTTTGCATGTAGCAAGCAATACCTATAGATACTGCAAAGGTTCAGAGTGGTGGATGGTGGGAGGGTGCACAGCTTGGAAACTGCTTTCCTGACAAGTCATGGCTGCTTTTAACAGGACCATTTGGACTTGCACATTGCAATCAGAGCAGCCTAGAGCCTGGAAAGCTGAAATAGGGGAACTGTAGTCTCCTCATCTCCTCGTCTTCGGTGAGTTCATGCCGGATTCTGTGGCGCCAGTACCATGCTAAACATCTGTTGTTTTGATTCCTCTGTTTAAATAGATTGGATTAGAAGGGGGGAAAAGCATCATCTCCTCCCCCTCACTGTTCTGTCCAAAGCTTACTTACTTACTATGAAGACAAATCTTATTTATTTCCTGTCAGAAAAGGCTTCACTGACATGGAGCATTTGAATTTTTGGAGATTTGGTTCTGATTCAGTTTTTAGCTACGTTAAGTTATAAAATGTAATTATGGTAAATTGCATGCAGGTAGGCTGCATGTAAGCTCCTCTGTAAATCTGTATTAATGTCATTGATTTGGGTAGGCTTCACTGTATTAACTGACATGCTCTGGAATTAGAGCAGGTTGACTGAAACCAGGATCTGGTTAGATTTGTGCTGTTTAGATCTAGGAAACACTTTATTTAGTATTGTGGCTGCAGCAGATAAGTACTGTTTTCTGAGAAGCAACAGAGGATGTCCATTGAAGGTCTCTGTATACCCTTAAACCTAAAGGCAAAACATTATGATTGTTAAATCTATTATTCTTTTATATCCTATACTTATATCAAGAGGACTATTTGCATGTTGATGTAAGATGGAAACAAGCTCTTTTGTGTAACATCAAAAGTATTTTTGATTTCTACTCCAAGCATTAAAAACCTACTGCTGGCAAATTCTAACACCTCATCCTGTGCTCAGAATCTACCAAAATAAACTATCAGTCTGAGACCTGAGAGATAAGATCTCTCCAGTGGAACTCAGGGAAATTCTGACTTTTTTTCTTTTCTTTTTTTTTTTTTTTTTAAGATCAAAAAGTTTTTGCAAATTTGCACAAACCTTTGTACACTTGGGCTTAAGTTTATGCAAAATCTGAAAGGAAAAGAGTGGGAGAGAGAGGGAAATTTGTGCTCTTTATATTAGAAAGTGAATTAAGGCTTTATCAGAGGACATTAGAAAACATGTTTGTTGTGAATCCCAGGCTTCATAGTATGAACAACACTTCCCACTGATGCACACCCACGTCACACCTTTCAGGCTTTGGTTCAGTCTGTGTTCTGAGCAGATGGCTCTGGGTGTCCACATCCACCGTTCAATCAGCAGGGTGCCTAAGGCTTGGAATCACATAAATAGGGAATTTGTGTCACCTGGTGGCCTTCAATGCTGCAAGGATTTTAAAAAAGGAGAGTGTAGCTCTTTTGTTGTCATGCTCCTGATCCCCAAACAAGTCAGCATGACAAAGAATTCTCAGCCTGGCTGCCAGACTCTGTGGGAACACTTTGGTTACTGCAGCAAGCTCCAACCTGCTAAGCTGTTCCACCAATTGTGTGTACACAGAGAGGTGGTGACACCACTGAGAGGGGAAAATAGCTTAAGATTCCCTTCCTCTCTGGTGCTGAACAGCTTCAGAAAACAATAATGTCATTCTAAGACCTGATACTATTTTTTGGGCTTTGCAAAGGATACAGGCAGCTGAGGGAGCCCTGTTGAAAGCAACTAGTACTTGTTATTGGCAGGGAAAATGAGCCACTTTCATGTGTTTATATTCTAACTATCAATTCATACTGACTCTCCTCATGGTTCACAGGTTTATCACTAATCTGGCATCCAGCTCTGCATCAGATGTTACCACATAGTCATCTTCATTCTTTGGTGAATGTTGCAACTTCCAGTATTTTTTCTGTGCTTTGTCAGCTGTTTTTTTTTTTTTGACCTGTCTTGGGAGCAGAAATCTGAGAGACACTTTTGGTTTGTGCATGTGTGTCTAACGAACTTGAATAGTTTTCAAGAACTGGGATAGAGAGAGAGTTAAAGGAGAGGAATGAATTCACTGAGCATTTCCTGAAGGCCCTTCCAAGGGATTTTAGCTGTCTTTCACATGCAGTTTAGAACAGCTGTGGTCTGACTGAAATCAGTACTTCCCTTTTCTAAATTTATAAACCATAGACAGTAGGAGGTGTGATGGGGGGACTCTTTTGGATAAGCAATATGGATTATTGGGTTGTTTTGCTGTAACTGGCTTATCATGTTTCTACATACAGTGTTCTGTGAGTTCTGGTCTGCATCCAGAGGTCATTTCCAACACACAAATAATTTTCTTTGCTTAAATTATGCATTATAGGCTGAAAGGGTAAGTACTAACCACAAAGTATTTATTTCAATGTTTATTTATTCTGCAGTGTTTTCTACCAAGATCCCCTGTTGGTCACAGGCTGTTAGTTGTCCAGTGGAATAGGTTGCAAAGACATGGAAAATCAGCATTTTGAAGTTTCAAGTATGAATATTTTTGAAATTGCCACATCAATTTACATTTTTGTGGTTTGAGTTAGGTTTTCAGCATTCACTGCTGTACATGTCTTGATTTGGATGGCTTGACAGACTCATCCAGACTGAGCAGCTGTCTTTCCTAGAGCAGACTTAACCAGCTTCTCACTGGCAGCTGAAAAGCCACTTTGCATTTCATGCAATTTACAGGACAATTTAAATTGGTTTTCATGACAATTAATTTCAACCTAAGTTTTGCCTGTAATTTGAGATCTCTGTCAACAAGCTGACATCAAACAAAATTGGTGATTCAAACTTGATTGGACTTTTTTTTGGCATTCTAAGTTGCAATGTAAGCTACTACAATTTGTTGTTAGCCAGTGAAGTGTCTGTGCAGGTCACTGTAGCCTTGTGCTACTCAAATTCAGGCAGGGTGTTAATGCATAAACTGCATTTACCCCTGGACTGGGGTGTGTCAGGGCCAGCTGGGCCCCATTCTGACAGAATAGAAATCTGAAGTGTGTTGACCTAGTTCTCATGAAGTTTTATTCTGATAAAACCTCTTGCCTTCCCTGCAGCAAGGGAAAAGAGCACATATTGAAATATCTCTCTGACTGAGAGGTCATGGAACAGATCAGCCTAAATTGTATCCACTACTTGTTTGGGAACTTTTGTTTGTTTGTTGTTGTTTAGAGGGGTTGTTTGCTTTTTTAAGAATCATGTTTATCATCACATAATTTTGGAGATAATTTGTACCCTCAGTAATGAGAAAAACCTTAAAAATTCTGGAATTCTTCAAGTTGTAGCCACATTTAACAACAAGTTGATAATTAACATGATTTAAACCAATTTAAGAGTGTAAGAACAGTGTATTTTTCCTTTGGGGAATCTGTGCATGTGCCTATCTAGTGCTTTCTGTTGCAGAAATGTCAGAATATTCAGGAGAAAACTTCATACCTCAGGAGTTTTCATTAGATGTGTATTTCTTTGTGTTTCTTTCCAATCTTGCTGAAACACTTTTGTTTAAATTGTGGAAATCACTTTAAGCATATGTGGTTAGATCTGTTTCCTAAGGTATGCATGCAAAAATCTAGAGGAGTATATTGAGTTTTTCCTGGTAATTTATCAGCCTATACAAAACCAATTAAAACTTCAGGAAGTTTATCTTCACTGAGGCCAAACCTCACCCCGGGTGTTGGAATGTAGGTTGAAAGGGACAGGCAGAGCAGCACTGGCTGGAGATGTCCATTGCTGGCCCAAACTCACATATTCACATTATCCACACACACCCATTCAGGTTGTGTGCCACTGGAATAGTTTCCTTCCCCCTTCCCTTGCTTTTAATTCAATCTCCCAGTTGAGAGAAGACTGAGATTCAGAAAATTAACCAAATGCCAACAAGAGAGAAAAACAGGGCTCTGCCAGGGCTGGCTCTAGGGAAGGGATGGCATCCATCCAGAAGCAAAGACAAAATTCTCAAAGCAAGAAGAAAGCTGAAAGAACCAGCTGGGTGAAAGGAAACACATGAACAGAAAATCCAAGTGTGACCCTAAACCAGGAACCAAGCAGGTGAACCCTTGCCTTGAATTAATGCTTTTAATGTGTTTTAGTGCATGGAGGTGTTTGAACTGTGTTTAGAGGCAGCACACATGCTGGGGGGGCAGTTTATGCCAGGTGTCAGTGCAGAATGAAAAGACAGAAATAGAACTACAGGGCCTCTCAAAAACAAACCAATCCCTAGCTCCCATAATTAAAAAAAAAACAAATGTAGGTCAGTCTTGCAGTAGCTGATTATTGTTTTTATTCCCCTCACTTGTAGTATCACTTTAAGCAAAATTGGCAATTAGTGCATAAAAATTATTTTTGTGTTATGCTACTAGGGCACTAGGAACATGGAGAAATGGTCTTTAGTGGAGGAAAAAAGTATTTTTGTGAGTAAAGTCACCATCAGCACCTTAATTCTGGATTACCATGTCTTTTGACTCAGTTTTTCTGCAGTTTTAAAATCAACTCATGTTGACCATGGTAATTTCACATGATTATTTTAAATGGAAGGACTCCATGTTCGAAAGTTTTATTAAAACATTTTATTTAAGATTACACATTATCCAAAGAACTGTCAGCCAAATGCAAAAAGTATTGGTTTCAGGATAATTTATGGATGGTGGTAATACAGATATGTTCCAAAAATATGTTGTACTTACACAGCCATCACTGCATGTTATTATGGTTTACTTAGTTCCTTCTTTGTCTGTTCTTTTGCCACAGTACTTTTCCAGACAAGAGTAGGGTATAAAAATGCTCCTGCTTTTCACTGTGGTCAATCAAAACCTACCCTCCTAGATACATTCTGTGTATTTATTACAAGTGATAGTAGATCTGATGGATTCACTGTTTGAAACTAAAACAACTAATGCCAGCTGGGTTTTCTTAAGTCTAAGTATTAGTCTAAGATAAACTGACACTTTAAGTGACATGATCTTTTTAAAAAGTGTTTTGTAGATCTTCCTGGGAAGGCAAGAGAACCATGTTAATGTTATTTACCTTGCATTCATGAGTCTTTAGACACAGGCATGGAAGTTGTTAGTTGCAGTACTTTACTTGCAGAGCAAAGAGATCAGAGATAATTCCTGTCCTTTGCCATTTTCACCAGAGCTCTATCAATCTAAAAGCTATTGCATCTTTTTCTATTCTTTCTAAGAACAAATTACTTCTACTTCTGCCTTCTCTGTGTGATCTACCATTTTTTTTTTACATATCTGCTTTGAGGACCAAGACAGCACATTAGTAGTACTGCAACAAGTACCACAAGTACTGTGGTACATGACTGGCATTCTTATTATCTACAGCCCTAATTTATGAGCTACTAAAATATGGAATTTCATCTGCCAGTACAGCTGTCAAGTCCCTCTATATCATGCAGTTTACACTGCACACATACCAAGTCTTCATCCTAGAAAGAAGCCTGGGTTCTTAATTAAGGACCAAATCATAAGAACTGCCAACAGCCACACTGAAATCTCATTTTTATCTGAAATGACACACTAAACCAATGAACTGTTGATAAAAGCTTTATTTTTTTTTTTCCAATGGAAAGCAGGTAAACTCAAAAAAATAATTTAGTCAGTGAGTAGTTTTTCTGTAAGCATCAGCAAAGAGTTTACTTCTTATTAAAAGGGCTATACAAATAGTAATTTAAAAAGATGTTAATTCAAAGTCATCAAAAAGGGGGGAAATGACCTTGGATTGGTTTCATATGAATCCCATTTGGGCTTTGCTATTTTTCTGTGACAAGTACGGATATGGGTTACCAATACAAACCCAGGAACAGCTCTATGGGCAACAAATTCCTCCTTTCTTTGGAAGTTGATTGTGTAGAGATGCTAACACAGAGCAACTTATGCAAAAATATTTGTTTTTAAAAAGTCTTCTGGCTGTTGACCTTCATGCCCCAACATCAGAGGCTGTAGCTGGGTATCTGTAGCAATACAGTTTGTTGTCTGCTCCTCCACTCAGTAACAACTGATGAGAGAAGAAAACTGATTAATATCAGAACTAAGCAAAATAAGTGCACAAGAGTTAAGGACTCAATTTTTCTTTCCTTTATAAAAGGTAGTAATGAATAATGAACTGTTAATGCATGACTAAAACCTGGAATCAAAGTGCAGAAGCAACTTTGTCTCTTACGATCCTCTTAAAATTGTAGAAGTTCTGCAGGAAAGTCGCCAAAGCTTTTCCTGACTTTTACAGTGAACAGGAGCCACACTGAGCATCTTGGAACATTCACAGAATGAGGGTTTTTGGTAATTTCAAGTATGTGTGCACTCCTACAGTAGCAGAACAGCTTGCTTTAAAGGATTATACAGTTTCCCCCATCTGCCACGCCCCGGCTTTACTTCATGCTGCTGCTTTAGTCCCAATAGCAGAAGACTACCTTGGAACATGTGTTTGCTGAGAAAGGTGCAGTGCTGTTCTCACCCCTCCTTGTTTGCAATATCACTATAATGCTCAGTTAAAGCCACAGAGCTTCTGCTCCCACCATTCCCTTTTGCAGAGTGTGGGGATATGCTGCAGTGCCTGTGACACCACCACCCAAACATCAAACACAACTACAACTGCCTGTTCTCTTCTGGCTTTAAGCATAAGGAAGTAACAGCCCATGACTGCTTTTAGCTTTTTTCCTAAACACCATGTGTATAAATCAAGTAACTTGCTCTTCAGATTCTTACCCCTGCTTCTGTCCAGTCCACACACAAAACCTTGTCTTCATGAGCTGCCAAGTCATACAGAGGAGCTTTGCAACTAGTGAAAAACAGGTTTGAAGTTACGTGAGCAATCACAAACAACTGGTCCCAGGGAGAAATGCTATCCCAATCAAACAGATGTGACCAGGCAGTTAAAACACTGAGAGAAAGTTCAGACATTGACCATCTGTGATACTTCCTCTGCTTTCCCCAGAGCCAATCACATTAATATTAGCCTCTCCTCCATTCCCAGAGAGAAAAGCAGCAACATTTTTCATCTGCTTGTAAACATCTTCAAGACTGAAATTCAATCAGTTGTTAGGAAGAATTTATGATAGCTTCCTTCTTCCATGTGTAGATGCTGCTCAACAGCATGTTTTTCAGCCCTGTGGTAGACTACAAGTATTTTTCTCCCTTTTATTCTATGGTTGACTTCCAAAACCTAGAAGGTTTTGACAAATGCCACAGGTGTTTCCACTGAATGTCTCTGACAGCTTCTGCTATTCATGATGGGTAGCTCACCCTGTAAGCTTACATGCCTTTGAACAGCAACAAATATAGGCTTATTTTACCTCCTTGTGTCCCAAAGCTTCACAATGTTGTCCAGAGAACCAGAGATCAGCTGATGCTCGTGGGTAGGTGACCACTTCACAGATGTCACCCAGCCTGTGTGAGAAGTCAGAGACAGGAGAACCAAGGAGCCATCTGAATAGAAAGAGGAAAAAACAGATGTCAGCAGATGCTGAAACCAGCACTTTGAAGATGTGTAGAAAAGCAGTGTGAATGTAAGTTAAGTGTTAATTGAACTTTATTTAAAGTGAACAAAAATGTAAGCCACACAAGTTCTGGGGAAGGAAAAAACCCAAAGAAACAAACCTAACTGAACAAAAGAGAAACTAACCTAAAACCCCTTAAAATGTATTTTCCTGTTACTAAACTTCCTTTTCAAAGATTTTTTTTCTTTAAAGCAAACAAAAAAAAAAAGCTTTCATTAACAACATATAACATCCTAGTAGACGTTGAATTAGATTTACAGAAGTTAAACAAGTAAATTTTATTTACTACTTGTGGCCTTCCAGTACCTGAACAGAGCCTACAAGAAATATGTGTTCAAGACCAGGTTGGGTGGGGCTCTGAGCAATCTGCTCTGGTGGAAGGAGTCCCTGCCCAGGACAGGAGGGTTGGAACTTTAATAAAAGTCCCCAAATGAACTGGTTTCAAATAGAGGGACCAGAAAAGTTTGTGAAATGTTTCTTGACAGGACAAAGTTCTGATTTTGAAGAACATCCTTGAGACTGTGCAGGTTTAAGCTCACCTTTGCTGCGAGGATCCCACAGCCTGATGTGTCTGTCAGTGCTCCCTGATGCAAGACGTCGACACAGGGGTGAGTAGGACACAGAATTAAACACTTTGTTTCCTGTCTGTCAGTAAAGAAAGTAATAATTTTAATACAGCTAATATTTTATACAGTTTTTTCTTTGAGTTGGACTTCAGCTGAACCTACAGCTAGAGTATAATGATCTCACCAAAGTTGATTTGAGATCTCCAGTCTCAGCATCCCAGAGTTTAATAGTGTGGTCCCATGATGCACTGCAAATTTCTTCAGCATCTGACCACAGCACAGAGGAGATGGCTTCTGTGTGGCCAGAGAGGGTTGCCAGGGGAGTCTAAAATTTAATAGTGACAGATTGAATAAGTTATTAAAAAAATCTATTATTTCAACAAATAAAAAAGTCTGATTATTATTAAAAGTCTGAGACATACCAGCAGAAGCTTTAAAGTCACCTTTAGCAAAGAGAAATTATTTTTTGGGGCTACACTTCTAAAGAAAAATCCTGATCAAACCCAGAGCTCATGTTACCCTTGTTAATCCCAGCTGTTCAGTTTTCTGCTTTTTCCGTGGTCTGTTTGCTGCTTCTTCCATTTCATCCTCTTCATCTGTAGGTACTGGGACAAAAGAGAGGCAGACTTGAGCTACAGGGTTTTTTTAGTTCCCATCTCCATGTAAATAATTAAGCAAATTCCCATATTTACGGTGCCTACAATCACCATGCAGGTGATAACAGGATCTGAAATTGTATCATTAACCTAACCAGTAACTCAGCATAGTGATGTACAGCATTACAAATTTGCATCTTACCTGCAGACCAGATCTTTAACATCTTATCCCAGGATCCACTGCAGAACTGTATGAACAGAAACATTTTGTTAAATGTTGATCCGCATAGACCTTGGAAAATAACCAATGGGTTATAACACACAAATAACAGTGCTGGGCCCCTAAAATTCCCCCCAAAAATGTTTGGCATACATCAAATTATTCTTTTTACTTTCTTTGTAGGAAAAATATCTACAAAATACCTATTCCCTTCAGCACCAAGAAATTTGACTTTAACCTATCTGATATTGAGTGAAGCTGGAAGCAACGACTCCACCTTTGGTGGGAGACTGCTCGTAACTGTTGAATTCCTGGGTGAAGGGAAAGAACCTCTTTTCCACCTGCTTATTCCAAGAACTCTGGAAATGTTTTTCCCACCAAAACCACCATGAAAATTTAGTTCAAATTTGAAAACAGCACAAAATTCTCATGCATTTAAAGTACACTTTAAAAATTAACTTGTTTTCTAAACTAATGATTTAGTGATTCTATGGCTTAGTACTGATGTAACATTCCTAATTCTCAATAACCACCACTTATAACAAAATTGGAAAATCGTGTGCCATAAAATCATGATGGTGAATACCCATGGAAGGAGAAATCAGGATTTTTGAGGTGCAGGCTGCTAAATCCCAAAACAGAAAGGATTCTTTCCAGAAGTCACTCACTTTGGTTCTCGTACAATCAACAGCCACAGACTCGACACTGCCAGCGTGTCCCCTGCAGCAGTGAAGGGCTTTCACTTTGTTCTTCTCCACATTCCATTCCCAGAGCAGGACAGTCTGGTCCATGGAAGCACTGAGTAACAGGCATGATAAACTATCTGAGGAACAAAAAAGTTACACTCACACCCAACTCAGCTTTTCAAAGTCTTTGTAATAACTATTCTAATCCTGGGAGAAACAGCAGATAGACAGAAACTCATATGTGGTTCAGTTTACATCATGTTACCTTGCAAGTACAATTAATATACAATCAATGTAACTACATATACACCAGTATTTGCTAATGAAGACTGCAAGGTGGATATACAACAATCATCTTAAAGTAACTATATTTATTATTGTCAAATGACTATTTTATGCACACCATGACTTTATTTCTTACACCACAGACAGAGATTGAAATAATTACATTGAGATAATTAAATATTCATAGTTAAGGAATGCTAATGTTTCTCCCCCAGTACATCAAACTACTACTCTTCCCCTGCTATATGTACTGACCTTGCTTCACCCACGCCACATCCTTCACTACCTCTGTGTGCCCAGCTACTGTCATGATGGATTTTCCTTCCACAGACCAGATCCGAGCAGTCTGATCGTAGCAGCCAGTTAATATCCTGTAAGGTACAGCATTGGAAACATTGTATTTAAGACCAACAGATGTTTTAATGAAATTAAGCCTCAACCCTAAACTTGGAAAACTATTAGCACAGTAAATGGTCTGAAAGAAATAGTTTGAAAGAGGAAAAAATATATTTTTGCTACAGAGCTAAGCTTCATTAAAGCCTTGCAATTGGGAGGCCAAGAGTACAGGCTAGAAAGACAAGCAGTGAGAGTACTGCATGTCCTGGCTGATGGCACTTAAGATCCCTTATACAATTTATATAATTCAAATCTTAATTTTTAGTATGTTGCCAGAGGTTCCCAAAGCATTTTCAAATCCCTGTTTAAAATATGAACATTACCTAGTTGATTGGAAAATGAAAGTGAAAATACAGTAGAAAAAGGCAATTATGCCTCTTTAGCTTTTTTTGGTAAAATCTCTGCAGAAAGGTATGCTATTCTCTTGTTGCTAACAGGTGTCACATTGGAAGTCAAGGGCCTAAGCAAAAAAGAGATGAGGAAAACTTGCTTTCCTTTGAGAAAAAGGATACTAAACAGCATTTGTTTCATTCCTTTGTATCTCAATTTCAGTCTCTAGCTGTTTTCTACCTGTGTTAAAGTCACTATCGTGTAGTAACATGTCAGTGAAACCAGTGAACTGGTTAAAAAAGCAAGTAGTTGACTGACTTGCCAGGTTAAAAAAAAAAAAAACCAACAAACTAAAGAGGGAAAAAAACTACCCAAGGGATTACAAAAAAGAGAATACTGCTGCTCTGTTTGATACCATGGAGGAACATGAATAAGCAAGACAAAACTTAGAATTGGCTTGGTGTAGTACCATTCTTCAGTGGCTTGAACAGAACTGATCCAGTCATCATGGAAGATGCATTCTTCTGGCTGAGGGGCCATGTATTTCTCCACATACTCTATTTCCACCACTTCTTCCTGAGCTCACAGACAAAATACTTATTTAGTGAAGTGTGGCACAAATATACAATTTTATTGAGCAAAGGTCTTGGTATCCAAGTCCTTCACCACACCAGTAGAACCGAAGTATTTAGAAAAAAAGTGTGAATTACATTGCTTTTCATATTTTTTATCAAATTACTACTAACAGCTGGAAGCGAAAGCAAGTGATTTCACTCTTCCTACATTCCTTTTCTTCTATATTTACTAATACAAAGCCGGTGTCTTAAACACTTCACAACATATTCAAGAGGTAATATTAAAACATCCCCATTATCCCCCACCATAAGAGACAAAAATGTATTAAGGATGAACTGAGTAAGAGAAGAATTTCCCCTCTGAGCTATACATGGACAACACAGTAGGTAACATTCCTTGCACTGCTCTTTCTGGAGTCTCTAAGCACTGCCATTCAAAATGGATTTAAAAATATAGGGAATTCTCCTGGCAAAGTCAGAAAATAAATGAAACTGAGCAAGGAAATCAACCCAGCTGACAGTGTAGTATCTAAATCAGATTGAAGTAAATTGGCTAAGTCTGTTCTACTGTCCAAGAAGGGAAGACACTGAGTATGACTTACTGTGGAAATATTTTCCATTTCCATGTGTGTGACCAGCGGCAATCGCAAGAACTGGCCATTGATAAGGAAGTCAAATTCCACATACTTGTGATCCTCTGAAACAAAGTGGAAAAAACCAATGTTCAGGTGTCACTATTCATTTGATACCATCAAGAATGGCATCACTTTGTGACTGGTCCAGAAAAATGGAGCCAGGAAGAGTTTAAAAAAGACCCAAACATGATAAACAACCCCCCAAAACCCCAACACAAATGACAACAAGAATAAAAAACCCAACCAATTAGTTTCTTTTTCCAGTTTTAAGTGGGCAGCCCATTACTTCCACAGGATTTAAGTCAAGAGGAAGGAAAATTTGCTGTTGGGGTTCAAAGAGTTGTTTGCCTCTTATTTTGATTTCTCTGTAACTATGTGTGATCAAATCCCAGCGGTGCTTCCTGACTGTTCTGTATGGATCTTGCCACTTGTTACCACCAGCTAGAGCCCTGCATTTCTGGCAGCAGCAGGAAAATCCTAAGGATTTTTGGTTCGTATTTCTCCCTTTGTAATGGCATAAATGACAAAGGCTCTGCATTTTGGCAGAGGCACAGCACTAGCTTTCTGTTCAAGATTTGTTTGCAATGTCATGGGTCAAAAGCAATTTGTAGAATTTCAAGAAGCAAGGTATAATACCACTGGCCCAGTTTCTCATAGAAAATGGGATTTTCCAACAACATAGACAAGTTAAGCTTTCAAGTCAGTCGGCCCATTTCAGCACTGACAGAATAGCTGAGGTTTTTTCAAAGGCTGTTATAAACACCACACCTCTGGTTTCATTAGTTCTCGAGCCTGGTTTTGGGCAACACTCCCACTGCCATGTGTGGCAGCCCGGCCTGTGGCCTTCGGTCCCTTTCCCCGGGGCTGCCCAGCAGCGTTTCAGACCCAGCGGGGGCAGGGCCGGCCGGCCACACGAGGGCTCCGGGGCCGCCCCGCCGCACCTACCGTGCGCTGCCGCCAGCAGCTTGTTGATGAGCTGGCTGAGGTCGGGGGTCTCGGAGGTCGCGGGCACCGAGAAGGGCACATCCTCCACGGCGAACCTGCGGGCACAGCGCTCCGTTACCGCCTCCGCGTCACCCTCTCCCGGACCCACCCCCGGCCCGGGAGGGGAGGCCGCTCACCTGCGGTTCTCGGTGCGGAACCGCGCCGTGAGCTGCGCCATCGCTGCTGCCGCCGCTGCCGGCACCGAGCACGTGTCGCGGCGCGCCCGGGCCGAGCCCCCGCGGGACCGCGCACCGCCCGCGTGCCGCGCGCCCGCCGCGCTCCCGAGAGGCCGCGCGCCGCCGCCTTCCCGGCGCCCCCCGCGCGCCCCCGCCCCGCTCCGCGCTGAGGGCGGGCGCGCGTGCGCGGAGCGGAGGCGCGCATGGCGGCGGGGCTGCGGGAGCCGAGCCCAGGTGGAGTAACGCGCCTCCTCCGGGCATCTCCCCCGGGCCGCCGCGACGGGGCCCGGCCGGCGCCTTCCGCCGCGGGGCTGCGGTGCCGCGGGGCGCGGCGGGCGCGGGCTGAGGCGCCGTCCGCGCTGCTGAGGGCTGCGGCGCGGGGCCGCGGTGCGGGTCCCCGGCAGGTGCGGAGCGGCTCCCGTGCCGGGCCGGGCAGCGCCCCGTGTGGCGCCCGGGGTCTCTGGAGTGGTGGTCTCCGCTTGGAGTCACTCGGGTTGTGTTTCTCTGCGTGTCGAGCGACACACCCACAATAAACTGCCTACTAGGAGTAATAAACCAACGCGCGGTGGACTTTAAAAGAGGCTGTAAGTGAGTTTGATGCTTTGGGAGAACGCTGCTTGTGTGAGGACGTGCTGTGTGCTTGGCGTTGTGCGTAAATTTTTTTTTCCCCCGCACCTTTTTGACAGTCCTTCGTGCCTCTGGGGACCGGCTGGGGTTTCCTGGAGCGGGCTCGGGTTTCGGAGGCTCCGCTTGTTGGAGCGGGCGGGTGTGGAGTGTTTGCTGTTTCGTGAGACTCTGAAATCGCATCTGTTTCTTAAGCATACCTCAAAGACTTAGCGTTGTTTGTCAGCGAAATTGACACAGGTGCATTTTCCAGTTACTGGTGTTGTCTACAAAAAAACTGACTTGAGGAACCTTTTAAGTGTGAGTCCCCAGATCTTCTGTGTATTCTTAATATAATCTGCCTCATCTTCCGTGACAGAGATAATGCTAAATCTCAACCCTGGTACAAGTTGACAAAGTTAATTGTAACTTCTTTACTGGGGAGTATCAGTATGTCCTAATTTTCTCCCTGCTATGTTTTACTGTAATTCAGTTTGTGAATTTGTGCCTCTCTGAATAGTTGTTGGGAAGTGCCCTTAGAGGGAGCTTTTTCAGACAGCCTATTTGGATTGCTGTAAGCTATGCAGTTATCTGAAATTTTCCTATAAAACCTCTGCAACATTTTGCAGAAACCCCAGAAGCGATTGATGGTGAGCCATTCAACTGTCTGTATTTTGTGTTAAGTATAACCAACACCCTGCATGCAGTGCTCATGATGGTTGTCGTGTTTGCCTGTGCTAGCGGTTTCTCTGGCTGCTTGCTGTCTTTGTAGAAGTGAAACAAGGACAACAATGGCCCTCGATTCCATTTATTTGAGAAAAGCGTTTCCCAGATGGAAGCAGGGTGGAGGAAATAGACCGGTGGCGTTGGAACACACTAACCCGTGTGTTGGAGATGGCCCTGGAGTGCTGGACTCGGGAGGCAGCCTATGAGGTGGTGGGGTGGAGTTGTGTTAAGGCTAAAGCTGAGGCATAGGGAGCTGCCTGTGTCTTTGGGGATGCAGCTCTTGTTCCCATTGTACACTAACACCAAACTTCCCCATTTCTCCTTCAGCTGACTGTTAAATGTGTGATACAGTGGTGTTACAGTGGGAATTTCTGTGGTGCTCACTTAATGTTTATGAAGAGATACTTAAGTGTTACTTACACATTCATGACAAAATATCTCTACATTTGCATAAACATACAGGATTTAACTCTCCTGTGTGGGGAATTGGTCAGCAATATTTATACAACCATAAGATCTATTAACTGTGTATATACTTGTACACCTCTGCAGAAGCATATTTCTTTAAGACAAAAAAATAATAATCTTTGTTTGTGGTTGCACACAAGCACTTAGGTTAATGAAACCTGGATGGTTAAACCATGAAGTTGATTTTCCAAGTGATGTTTGTGCCAGTGCTTTGCCTGGGTTACAACAGTGATTGGATAAAATCATGGGGCAAAACTGTACCACGGGGCTTATTTTAAACACAAATATATAACTTAGGTAAGTATTTCTGGGCTGCTGCATAAGTATTACTGTTTAGCCTACTGCTGCATTTTTTTCCCCTGAGCTTTGTTAGATAGAGGATATTGGGCTGTCTGGGTCATTGGTCCCCATGAGCTGTCCTTGTGTCCTTCCACCATGTTCAGAATACATTTCATCAGTATCTCTGGAACAAACTCAGTTTATCTCAAAGAACTGAATGTGCTGCTTTTGCAAAACTGCCATCTCTTCTTTACATCTTTGAACTGAGAGGAAATTGTTGAGTGGTGATGAAATCTAGTTTTCTGGGTTTGCTTTTTTTTTTAATTGCTGCTAAGATGCTTCAGACATTGTAACTGAAACATCTTATAATTGTTCTCAGGTCCAAAGCTCAAAAATATTTGGAAAACATGAGGTAACTTCCTTTGGAACTTGGTCTGGAGTGTCATCACTTGAAAATTGAATGGAAAAATAAATCTGCTTTAGATTAAAGTATTAATATATTGAGTATATGAGCAGCTTAACTTCTCAATGTTGTTTGTATCAGCAGGATGCTTTGTTCAGCTTCAAAAGCCAAGGAGATGTGGATTTACTTTGTCTGTGTCCTTTATACCTTTGCAAAGCAGAATAAGTCTGTGCTTTAAGAGTTGTACAGTTCTTTTGAAGTTACTCTCTGGCCTGTTGCAGTCTCCTTACAAAAGCTGTAAACAGTTGAAATACCACAGCTAAGAGGGTCCATCTTGAGGAATTTACTTGCGTGGTGTGGTGAAGAAGATACAGCTGGTAGGAGTCATGTGCTAATATAATGCAGCTTGCCTTTAAAATAAATACTGAAGGGAAAAATCGTGACTCCCCTTCTCCCTCCTTAACCCAAACTACAGGAGTTTTCTTCTATTCAGTTGGGTATGTTTTGCCTGTAGTCTTATATATGTACTCTTGCTAGGTAGGGGCCAAGTTAATTTTCATTTTGTCCTGTTGCTTGTGAGTGTTTGGGAGTAGTTGCTGCTTTAAAGGGTGTGCATGAGAGCTTTATCCTGTACATGTGACAATTCACTGTTCAATATTACCTGTCTGTTTGAAGGTTTGTAATGGGCAACTGAGTATCTTGAAGCTTTCTTTGGGATAGGAGATGGATCTATGAAATGCTGGGAGCTCTGGTTTTTTGTCTTCTACCACGTGATTAATGCCAAATTTTGTTTTACGTATCTGGTGCTTTTTTCCTGCTGAAAGCGTACCACTGTAGACTAAAAATAGTAATTTTATTTCACTTAGATGCTGTCTTATAAGCCATTAAAACCAATCTATTTACTTCAAGATGCCTGCATGACAGAGTTGCATAATGCAAATTCTGTCTGGTGATAATGGAAGAAGGTGACTAATGTATTTATAAAGCACTGCTGGCATGTGCTTAAATATCAAGTGTTCTCTAGTTGTGTGTGGTTGTTGGTTCAGTGCTTTTGGACATATTCAGATGAAAATGGTGGGAGGGTGTATGCGTGTTTTGTATCTGTGTATGCAATGACAAATCAAGCAAATTGTCTCATATAAAAGGCTTAGCTGTACTGGAGCAACACACTGAAATTTTTCTGCAGTGAGTGATAGTGGTAAGTAGGCAATTTGTAAGACCTAAAGACAACGCTTGCTCAAATCTCAGTCAAGAGGCTAAAATGAACTTTTATAACCTTTTCAGGTCACCTTGTAATGGAACAAAGTGGAGCTGACCATGATACTGCTATGGAAGGATCTAACCATTTGTTCATAGGCAGCTGTAATGGTACAGGAGAGTCCGAAACAAATGGTCAGGTGGTTTTTCAGGTGAGGTATGGATGCTTTGTCCTTGTAGATGCTTCCTTTACATCCACTCTGATGAGTTCAAAATATGCTGTTTCATCAAAGCAGGTTTTTTTCTTGCCTTTAGAGTAATACATCTTGTCTTTTAGGAATGTAAATCCTTCCCTTTGGAGTCCTGTGCCATTCAATTTTGAACTGATGAATATCCAGATGTTACATGTAATGACAACCTTTAATAATGATGTCCTGCTAAAGTTTTATTTTGTTAGCCCTTTAAAAAAAGAATACTTTATGACATGCATTGGAGTAGGAGAGGTTCAGAACAGGTGAAAATGTGGTGGCATTGCTTAGTGACTAAATGTGACAAATAGAAGAGTCCAGGGACACAGGACACCTGTGTATTTATTGAGGGAAAGGAGTCTTGCATGTATTTTTTATCAGATATTGCCAGATCTTATTTGAGGGGGTTTCTGTGCATGAATGCTCTTTTGCAGAATGTTCTTCTAACATAAAATGTCATTCAAATAGTGATTTACTTGTGCTTGTGGTCTCTGCACAATGTCTTTAAAACAACACGTGCCATGTGTTTGTTGCTGCTTTTTTGTTGTAGTTCACAGTAGGCAGTTTCAGCAAAGAAGATTTATACCTGCAGTATTTTTGATGAGTTTGTTTAGATAAGTTCTGGTTTTTATATAAAATTTAGAAATATTTTTCCTCATTCTTTGATTTGTAGTGGATTAATTTTTGTCACAAAAACAGCAGAGTTGTTTGTGCAGTTGCTGCAAGAGGTACAACAAATTGCCGCCCTTCTTTCATTGGCCAAATGACAGCTTGACATGCTATTGTACTTAAGGACTGCCTATTTTTCCATTATTTTTGCATGCTTAATGTTTGTCTTGTCAGAGTTTCAAGTATTTGTACCTACACACTTAAATATAATGAAAATGGGATGTACTCTTAAGACTTCAGTTCTGCAGACTTGATGAAGATACACTATTTTTAAAATATTTTGAGAATCTGATTCATGGCCTTGAATTAGAGGCTGTGTTGCTTGTGTTTCTTCTGGGATAAACAATTTTAAAAGTGTGTAGAGATTTTTTTTCTTCATAGCTAAGTACATTTATAGAAATGCCAAGTGGAATAGTATCTAGGATTTCTTCTGAAGTCAAATCAAGTTGGTGAATATTTTACATTTTTGATTTTAGTGTTAGTCTTCTCGGTTTCTGGGCAGACTTAAGATGTTTTAAAGTGGTTTTGGGAAGCAGATTTTAAGCAAAAGAGATTTTCTTTTGCCTTAGTAGAGAGACTTTGTTCTAGGAAGCAGGAGTATGAATACTTTTTCAGCATGGAAATAGAAAACAAAAGTGGAACTGCTAGTGTTAGTCTCTTGATCCAGAAGGACAAGAGCTCCTCTGAGTATGCAGTATAGCACACTGGTTTTAAATGTTCTTTTCTCTTGTTTTGTTTTGTTTTTTTCTTCCTAGAAGTTGCTACTCAAAGTACATTTTACTGTTTTTCCTCTGTGAAAGCAACTAACGTGCATGGATTCCAGGGATCCATTGTTTGGCCAGAGCCACTCTCCCCCAGCCCTGCCCATCACAGGTTCCCTCTCGGGCAGTCCTCCAGCATCGGCCGTGCCGGCGCGGCCGCGGTCGCACTCAGCAGAGGAGTTCCACCTGGCAGAGCAGCCCAGGCAGCCCCTGTGCGAGCTGCAGCCCCTGGGAGGGGCTGGTGCGCCCATGGTAAGTGTGTCTGCACACGGCTGGGGCTGTGCTCGCAGGTCAGGGAGCTCTTTGAAGAGCTCTCTTAGGTGGTGGTTTGGTGTAGCAGCAGCTGATTCCGACTTTATCTCTAGCAACAAGGTGGAGCTTTTCAGTGGTACAGTTCATGCTCCAGTTGCCCTTCTTCAGGTAGGCAAATCCTGTCTGCAGCCCTTACTAATTCTATTAAACAACAAATGTGTTTTGTTAGTATCCAGCCGGGATGCTGTAGTGTGACAGGGTCTTGTATTTCTACTGCTGCTGCTTTCTGTGTATTCCCTGGATGAATCTCTCTGTGTTTTTTTGGTGGAATCAGAACATTAGCTGTAAGCTAAGTCATTGTGTCTCACCTTTCACCCAGTCCTCAATTAATTTTCTTAAAATGCTGCTTTGTAATTTCTAACATCTATTTTGTAAAAAAGATAACTCTCTCACCCAGAGTCCTTTGTAATTATGAGTAAATATAGTTGTTCAAGTTTTTCAGAATCATGGTAATTTAATTTGTATTGGTTTTTTTTAAGCCCTGGAGCTTTTCTTCTCTTTGCTTTTGCATGAAATGCTGCCCATGGAGGTCAATTTCTTAGAAGTAAAGGTCACAATTTTAATGTTATTATTAGTTCTGCTAGTCCATTAATGGAGTTACAGTGAATCCAACTATGAATGGCTTTCAGGTGTTTGATAGTTTTAATAACAGAGTTGTCTGTTTCAAATAAATGTGTCATTCATTGTAGAATCAGGTAAAGTAGTGGGATTTTTTTATTTCCTTAATTAAAGGCCTATTTTAAAAGGGGAAAGTAATTTTTAGAAAGTGACGAAAAAAAGACAATTTTCTTATTATGTAAAGTCAAGTAAATAGACAGGTCCTAACTCTAAGCAAAATATTTCCTTATTCTGGTAATAATCAAACCCAGTCATGCTGCATGATCACCATACAAACTAGAGCCATTCATGCTTGTGTGTGTCTGCCTTACAGATGATTGTTGCCAGCCAGTCAGAAAATGGACAGGTGCTGCATGTCATTCCTTCTGCCCAGCCAGGAGTGACCCAAGTGATTATCCCTCCAGGTCAGCTTCTGGATGTGACCAGCTCGCAGGGTGAGTTTAACCTGTGGGACTTGAGAGTTTGTGCTCCTGTGACTAAGCTCATCCTCCATTTTTAAGCACCTTATTTCCTTTGCTTAGTCAGTTATAAGACAAATTACGTACTGAATCTGCTTTCTGATTGTCTGTCTGGTGCCTCACACACCAGATTTTCTGCTGGGCAAAAGCCTTATGAAAGCTTATGAGAGCTATTATGCCTCCTTTCTGAAGGGTATGTGATGGGTAGATTGACATACCAAGCAGAGTTCTTTCTTGCTTTATTTCCCTTATAAGGATATTTGTGCTCTCAGCTGTACTATCAGCTTCAAATTTTCAGTATTTGTTTACTTCATTGTGAATGAAGTAGTTAATTCCTGTAGTGCAGACAGGCTGGGAAGAACATTAAATCTTCTGTTCCAGAGATCACTGGTGATGATGCATTTTCTGTGAAGCCAGGAATGAATCACATAGAAATTCAATTTCCAGTCAAGGAAAATGGGATGTAACTTTCCATTCATTGGAATGTGTTAGTTGTCAGATTTTAAGCAGGTGCTGAGATACACAACTAGAAGTGCAAATTTTAAGTTTTTCTCTAGAAAATGGACATTATCCATTCTCTCTAGAAAATGGACATACTGAAATCTGAAAGCATTGATTATTTATCTGCAATCTAGTTTGCATTCACAGAGTGAGGCTGAGAATGAGGTGGTCACATTTTGTTAAACTCTCAAATGTTTTTTAAACTGTTTTTTCATTCTCTCTATAAAATTATCAAGATTTGAGCACTGGTTAAGTATTCCTGTGGAATGATAGCTCAGAGTAAGAATAGAGTCCTGGTGCTGGGTGGATAGAAGAAAGATTTGGAATTCAAACCGTGATTTAGCCCTTTTCACTTAGGGTTCAATATGGTTTTCTGACCTTGCATTTAAAGACTTGTTCCTACCCTAATGCTCAACCTTCCTCTCCAGCTTTAGCAGAGGTAAGACCAGGTTTGGTTACAGCAGAATCTTCCATTACTTCAAAGCTGACTGGGAGCCTTTAGTTACAAAATAGTTACTGCTACTCTTTGTAAGCACTAAGTTATAATACTAAATAGTAATTTTGCATTTCCATTATTCATTCAACATGGGGCTTGATGTCATAGTATTTGAATACATGTTCTACAGCAGTGCTACAGGTGTCATTTGTGGGGGTTTTTTGTTTTGTTTTGTTTTTTTCTAGAGACTCTGTGTAAAAGAATTGTACTGATTTGGTCATTAATAGACAGTTGGGGAGATTTGTCAGCAGTTTACTGTGGAGGAGAATGGCCTATCAGTTCCTGAGTTTCACTTGTCTGCACATAGGTGGTTATGCATGGAATGGTGCAGACTTGAGAGTAGCCTGCTCTACTGCCTGTAGTGTCTGTAGTGTCTTAAGGGCACATCTCTGTAGGAGGAACCAGTGCTTTGAGCCAGAGTGGTGTTAATCCAAGTGCACACTTAGGAATCTTCTTATGGAGCTTTGTGTGGATCCATTTCTCTAGTGTGTCAATAGCTTACCACTCTCCCTGGATGAGGAAAAGAAGCTTTCATAACTGAAGGGCAAAAATCCCTCATCTAAAGAGACTTCGTGTGTTTATGTTGAGACCAAAATATTGAATGTCTGCTTTCACAGTTTTCCATTATGTTTTTGTTTAACTGTACACACAGACTTCAATCTAAGAGCAATTTTTGGCTTGTAGATTTCTCCCCATTACCAAGAAAGGCTAAAACATTTGTTCTAACAGCATGTCAGATTCAATTACAAGAGGCCTGTTTTTCTTGTTTAAGTGTTCTTTTCTAAGTACAAAGCAGTATCATTGCCTCATTTTTTCCTTGTTTTAAAAGCAACTAGTATGTGACTTGCAGCTGAACAAAATACTTGTGTAATCCTATATGGGTTCCTGGAAGCAGAGTAATTTGCAAGTTGTTCTGATTATTTGCCTTGTTGTGGAAGGATTCATAAGCAGTAGCACAATTACCAAAGTCATGAAATATAAGCAGCTTGTATCAAGTGTATCTTAATATGTGTGCTGGGAGTTTGAGGACTGATTCACAACTATTAGGCTACCTTCTTTTCTAACTTCTTTTATAAATCTTCTTTCCTATGTCAAAAGACTTGCTTTAACAACACACAGAGTTTAATCATAGCTTGTTTTTCCCCATTCTACATTCAGTTATTAACCAAGAGGCTGCTGGGTTTTTTTGTAAAGATATTTCAGAAGAGAAGTGTGGTGATGGGAACCTGCAGACTGTGGTGGTGGCTTCTATATCAGACAGTGCAAGCAGTTACATTCTACATCCACAGGCATCTCTCACCATATCTAAAAAACCAAGCACGAGGTAGGTCAGGGGTTAAAGGGATGAAAAATGACTTTGACCCATTGTTGGCACTACCTTTTATTCTTACAGTTTGTTTTTGCAATGGCTGTCACAAAATTGGAACAGAGGTTATGAACCCACTCAGTGTACTGAATGCTTGAAGGACTTGCATGTAGAAACCAGTGGGGTTTTTTAATACTTTTATTCACTGTAAATTATTTTAACAATGAAAAAGACTATGAAGAAAATGAACCACAGGTTTTTAAGGCATATTGGTAAAATATCCATAGTTTGATCATATGCTGTAGGGTTATACATAATACATTGATTTGATCTTGCCTGTAGTTTAGACTAAGCTGTTGCTTTTCTGAATGTCTATATAGACTTCTATGATTTTTTTTCAGGGTAGTGGAAGATTCTTTTCCCATCCCTCTTCAGCCATTGCCACTGAATACACCTGCATGGGCGCGCCGTCTCAGGAACTGTGAGGTGGGCCACAGAGAATTCTGACCTAATGTTTTATCATCCAGCTCTGAGATAGTGTCCCTATTCCTTGAAAGGAGTAATTCATAGCTGTAGAAATGTTCAAGCTTCCTGGTATATAGCACTGGTACTGTTAGCACAGTTAAACACATAAAGTGCTGTGAAATTCCTTTCTATTTTGAGAATTTTAGAATAATTGGCCATCAACAGCTCCTAAAGTAAAAGAAGTGCTGCTGAAAACCTGATACCTTGTAGTGCTGGGAAGAGGCATTTGCTGTTGACCAACAGTGCAAAATTTGCTGACTTCTGCAACTGTTCATGTGGTTTGTGTTACCACATAGCAATCAAAATCCATGTGATTGGCCAGTGTCAAGTCTGAGCTTAATGCACCCAAATATCAATATTTTACTAAGGATTCCTATTTTAGGAATGTCGCTGACGACTTTTTTTTTGTCCCAGCAAGTTAGGTTACTCTTTTGTTAAAAAATCATCTGTTTTTATGTTCTGTGATGTCTTTTGAACTAAACAGAACTCTTCCTTTTTTGCATATTGTTAGATATTTGCAGAACTGTCCTGGTGACTAGGATGCTATCAGCAGCTAGAATGCATCATAAATCTCTTTACAGGAAGGGAGGGGAGATGGGAAGTTCTTGAGATATCAGCTACCCCTTCCCCCTGCTTCTAGACTCTTCCTGATAGATGTTTATTTTACTTTCTCTTAATGTTTTTTGAAAGGAAAGCTCATATTCTATAGATGCCTAATCTCTTTAGATATCTCTACCACTTTTTTTTTTTTTCCTACTGACTTGGCCACTGATAACTAGAAGCTGCAGTTTGAGGGATCTAGAAATTTAATTTCTTTCTGTATCTGCTTAGAAAGAATTCTTAAATTAAGTATATCCGTCTATTCCTTTTGTGTTATGCCATTTATTTAGCACAAATGGTACCACTCTTACATCCACTCTTATGTCCATATAAATGTTAAGAAGTCAGAAAATTAATGGCACAAATTCCTCCATGGTGGAGATACAATTTTTGTAGAATCAGTTAGTTCATAAGGTTCACTGTGTTTTTAGCACTTTATGGTACATTCTTTCCTGTCTTAACATCTGAATGGCTTATCTGAATCATATGTTATTGGTATCATATTATCAGAGGACTTATCTGCTTTGTCTCTCTATGACAAGAAATTTCACCTGCTCTGTCTAAAATTCACAGCAGCATTTATAGAGAAGTTCTTATTTTTAAAGAAAAGGAAATATAAATAGTGTCTATTTGAATGTGTTCTGAGGACACAAACATCTCCCTCTGCTGTTCAGCAGAACTGTTGTCTGTATGCATTAATCCACCCTGATCCACAGGAGAGTGCTGGGTAGTATTGTGCCTTTTTTTGGGCACAGACTAGAGAAACTGGGGTTTTGAGGTGTCATTTGTCTTTCAGGTGTCAAAATGTTTTGTTACTAGTAACACAATTGAAGGATCCTACTGGAATTCGGAGATCCAGTTTGGAAAGATGCTGTTAGATGTGTAAGCTCACAACTCCACTCTTTCAGTTGTCTGCCAGGATTGAAACAAGCTTAAAACAGTGTTGTGGTCTCTGTGACTCACACAAGATGACAGCAGGTGAAGCCACTGCATTCCAAAGGACAGTGACTCCTTTGGCAGTTGGTACTGTGGGCAAACACAGAGCAGTAAAAGCTGACTGCCTTGAAATGTTGAGCTTACACTTGCTGAGTCTGGACTGCAAAGTGCCTCTGGTACCCTGCTGCTGTGAGTTTTCTCAAGGAAACCACAGCCTTGGTGTGTGTATTTTAGGGTAACTTTTATGTACTTTGCTGAGGCAAGGGCTGGGGAGAAAGAAGGAATCACTTAAGTTTTTGGCTTGGACCTTGGAGAGAGTGTGATTACTTCAAGGTAATTACATTGTTACAATGTTAATTTGAAAACAATTGCTTTCAATAATTTATATTTAGTTTTCAGTCTGATCAGAATGCATTTCCTGCATGTATCAGCCTACTGAAATAAAATGTAGTTGAAAGCTGCATTAATTAAATATACAGAGTTAAGTTAGTTTATTACTCTAGAGAAGGTAGGTCTTGTTTGCCCATTTTTTTCCCTACTTGGGAAGCCTGTAGAAAGCAGGGGTCTTATGTGCTATGTGGTTTTCTTCTCATTCTCCTCCCCTTCCACCAATTTAGGGAAAATTATTTAACTTGTGCAAAAGTAAAGGCAGAATAGGACAAAGTGCCTTAACTATTTTTGCTACTTTACTGACACAACAGTTTTATCAGTCTTCTCATCTCTCTAGAATAAGGTCATTGACCTGTTTTTAGAGATGAGGATAAGATATGGGGAAAAAAACCCCAGCTGGTTTTGCAGTATTTGTTATGTGCAGTGGTGCTGTAATCTCTCTTCTGCAAGGCAGCTTCTCAGATTTCTGGAAAGAAGGAAGTTCTGGTACTTCTCAGGCTACTTTGCTTCTCCTGATTTTTCAGATCAAGTTTATTTCAGAAGTCTTATTTATAATTTCTATAATGTCTCTTAGATGAGTGTGAGGCAGGTTTTAAGCCCTTGTTGCTAAGGTATCTGTGTGATACCTTGGAAGGACACTGTTGCTGTCTTGCTGTCAGTATTATTTAAACATCTGGCTGTTCTGTCTCTGAAGGTGGCAAAACTAATCTATCAGACCTTAGTACTCATACACCATGTGTTTGTCCCATAGATGTACTTTAAGACTAAGCTGGCAGACTACTGTGGCTGCTACTGCTGGTTGGCCAGCCTGATCCTGAGCTGCATTCCACCATTTGGATGAGAAGTTCTTCTCTGTCCCAGTAATCTTGTTGCTTGCTATCTGGGCTTTGCAGGCCAGCACTGAACCCACTGTGATGGCAATGAGTGGCTGGATAAATATTTGGAGTCAAGTTATGTGCAGTTTTTGTGGAGTTGCCCAGATATTAGCAGAGTTCATTGAAACCATCATCAGATTGCACATGGCAAATCTGGTATAGTATGTTTCTGTTTAAGGCTGAGAGTCAAGAATGCCTTGAAGATTGGGAAGGATGCTGTATGAGACTTTGAGTTCAAAGTTGGTGCACTAAGTAGGTGAGACAATTACTGGTGGTATGGGCAGGTGCATTCTGCTCCAGCTCAGTGCTGCATGTTTGCAGAGACAATTATTAGTGATTCAGAGATTCTCTGTGGCAGTCAAGTGAAAAACTTCATCTAATACTAATTTGTCTAATCAGTGGCTGCTACTGTAGTGTGTTGGGGTAAACCACAGGAGTGAAGTTGTCCTCTGGAAATCAGGAGTTGGCAGGGACTGTAACCTTTTCAGGGGTTCTTGGTATTCTTAGGGTCTTGAATGGCTGACAAACTCCTGACCTCAGTGGGGACTGCTCTTCCATTAGATCTATGATAAATCTCCTTATGAGGATACTACTGTGGGGACAAAAACCATGGAATGCCAAAAATCTGGGCCTATGTTCTCACCTGCTGTAGCCCCTGCCTGCTTTTGTTTTCTTGTGTGATGTCCAGCAGTGGGACGGGTGACTAACGCTGTTGTTTCCCGTCCTTTCCACGCAGAGAATTGGGGACTCGTACCGCGGCTATTGCGCGAGCGAGGCAGAGTTGGAGAGCGTTCTCACACTCCACAAGCAGCAAACACAGAGTGTCTGGGGCACGCGCCAGTCCCCGAGCCCAGCCAAACCCGCCACACGGCTGATGTGGAAATCTCAGTATGTCCCATATGATGGGATCCCCTTTGTCAATGCAGGTAACTATTATTTTAATAACTGCTTCCAAAATTTCAACGTCACCTCCCAGCTGGCCGTGAAGAAGAATCTTTATGTTGTTCCTTAGTTTTGATAAGGTCTAGACACAAACATTAAAAAAGGAGCAGCTTGCACACCGCTGTGAGAATCTGAAGGAGCTTGTTTCCTTTTTTATGTTTTGCTGTGATTGTTTCCTTTTGTCCTTTAGAGATTAGCTAAGTACCATTTGATGGGGGTTCTTGTGATGAGGTCTTTAGGTGGAGGTCCCATCTGCTCTGTTAGGGCATGAAAGTTCTCATAAGGGTAAGAACTTGTTCAATTATTCTTGCCTAACTTGAAGATCTTTAGAAGAGTTTGTTCCACAAGAGGCAATAAACTACTTAAACTGCAAACATTAAAGTAATAAATAAATTCAAAATTCAAAAAAAACAAGCAAGATAAACATCAACAGACATCAGCACAGAGACTTTTGTCGTTCAGGGTTCTTTTTGAAATGTGTATACAGACTTCATGTCTCGGTAATTGCATATTTAGCTCATGCAGTACATATGTGAAATTACCAAGAGTTTAATTTGGATATAAAATGGATGGGCCACACATAAAAATGAGTGACAGGAATGTACATTATGTTTGGGGGGGTTTTCTTCTTTTTTTCCCTAGAAGTTACTGAAAAAGGGAAATGTTAGCAGCAGTTTTAAAGCTTCAGCCATAAACCATGAGATAAAAGAAAACTAAGAATAAAATGACAACAACTTACCCATTTTTTTCTCCAACATGTGTATGAGACATCTATAGTTTCATCTAGACCATTTCGGTATCTTGTGGAAGCAGATTATGTTGCTGTTATAATACTTGAGAAGTTTCTGGGTGTATCACTTGTGGCATAGGCAGCTCCTGGCCTGCATACTAGAGTACATGAACCATAAATAAGAGATAAATAAATGTGACATGGAAGACATTTCTTTCTTGACCACTTTAATGCTTTGTCAATCTCTTTTGTTAGAGGTCTGACTGGAAGAAGTCACTTAATTCGAGTTCAGAGCAAAGCAGTATTTGTTTGAGCCTGTTTTGTGTGGATGTGCTGTGATGAAACTGTGTTATTTAGCAGTTAAGATTTCTTGAGCTGTTATGGGACAGCATGGTCTGAAGTGTTGATTTAAGCCAGGAGGCTGGAAATGGCTGCTGACCTTGTGTCGTGGTTTGGCCCCAGCTGGAAATCACCACAGAGCTGCCCACTCATTCCCCTGGTGGGATGGGGGAGAGAATCAGAAAGGTAAAAGTGAGAAAACTCATGAGCTGAGATAGAAACTGTTTAAAAGATAAAGGAAAATCCACACACACAGGCAAAGCAAAGGAAGGAATTCATTCACAACTTCCCATCCCCAGGACAGCAGGACACCATCATTTGTAATGGTTACCTGGAAAGACAAATACTCTTAACTGTGAATGCCCCCCCCCCCCACTTCCTCCTGCATTCCACAGCTCTGTATGCTGCACATGGTGCCATATGGTATGGAACATTACTTTGGTCATTTTGGGTCTGCTGTCCCAGCTGTGTCCCCTCCCTTGTGTCCCTCAGCCTCCTCTTTAGTGAGTTGGGGTGAGAGGCAGAAAAGACCTTGACTCTGTGTAAGCTCTGCTCTGCAGTAACTAAACATCGCTCTGTTATCAGCACTGTTTCCAGACAAATCCAAAACACAGCTTACATTGGCTACTCTGAAGAAAGTTAACTGTATCCCAGCCAAAACCATCAAACCTTTTGATTTCTGCTGGAGATCTTCTCCGTTGTTTTGGGGATTCTGCTTTTTTTTACTATTATTGTTATTATTACCAGTATTGTGTTCCTTTGGTAGCTTGCAAAACTTCTCATCTTGTAAACTGTTAGTACTTGCCAGGGCAAAGTCCAAAATTTTGCCTTCACATAAGTTTAGGAGTGCTGTGAGGTGTATAAAGTTTGAGAAATGGTTTAAAGTGCTCTGTGCTCTTACATGCTGGGAGAGAAGCATTTGCATTGTATTTGCTTGCTATACCTGAGGGTTTTGCCTTCTGAAGAGTCTGATGGCAAATGAAATTAACTATTTCAGAACTCTCATCTTTTCTGTAGTCAGTATTTTTCTCTAATGAATTCGATGATTGAACAGAGTGCATTACTTTCTGCTTCCAGGAAGCAGAGCCATTGTAATGGAATGCCAGTATGGGCCAAGGAGGAAAGGATTTCAGCCCAAAAAAGCTGGTGAGCAGGAAAGCACCTCTGGCCAGCTGTACAAAGCCACTTGTCCAGCAAGGTAAGAATTATCTATAAAGCTGAAAGAGTGACTGAGCATCCAAAGAAAGCATTCTTTCTGTGAGCCATGACAGAGCACTGGTTTGGGGTGGTAGCTGATACTCACTGTAGCTCTTAGCTTTATCTCCTTGATAAGTTTAGGTTGATACTCATTTAGAGGTAAAGAGGAAATACTGTACTGTTTGTCTGAATAAGGCTGAAATTTGATAGGCTCCCTGAATGCAAAGTAGCAGTACATCACTCTATGAAATACAAGTGGGATTAATTATCTACCTGAGCATTCATGAGTGTGTCCTTTAGTAACTATTTCTGCTTCTAATACTTAGTCATCTTATTTGTTGTTTCTTCTTGAGGCTTTTAATTGCAGTGATATCAGTCAATCATTCTAGTTTAGCACATGCCCTGTGTGCTGAAGGAGTTGCAGTTCTTCCTGTTCACTGGGAGTTTTCTCCTTCTCCAACACTAATGTTTTTTTCCTCACCCTTAAGCATTCTCCTGGGTGCTTGTTCAGTTTTTACTGAGCTAAGAGTGTTTGAGTAGTTGCAGCTAGGTCCATGTGTGCTCAATTCTGCATACCTGGGTGAACTGCAGCCTGTTCACAATTGGTGTTGTGCTTTTATCTGAGGAGTAAAAGGAACAAGAGCTTTTGCTGAGGAGTAAAATCACTCTGGCTGAGTGGCTTCCAGCTCAAAACAGAAGTGTGTCTGTCTGCATCCATATCTATTAATGTATCCTTAAGAACTTTACAGTTCTATTGGAGACTCCTCACACCCTACATCACTCTGCTTGAACTTTTTCTATATTATTAGCTAATATGAAGTAAGTGGGATTTTTGCCTTTCCCTTCCCAAGGACAAAGTATACTGATGGAGAATTTTTTTTATTCCTCCTTGGAAGGATCTATATTAAAAAGGTTCAAAAGTTTCCAGAATACAGGGTTCCTACTGACCCTAAAATTGACAAGAAAATCATAAGAATGGAGCAGGAGAAAGCATTCAACATGCTGAAGAAGAACTTGATAGATGCTGGTGGTGTCCTCAGGTGAAACTTCCACTTTTTTCTTTATTTTCACAAATGAAGCAGAAGACAGCATTATTTTACTTGATCTTTTTTTTTTTTTTTTTTTCTTAGTCACTTATTAATAGTAAAAAAAATCCACAATGCCAGTAAGACTTCTGTGGCACTAAAGTATTAATTTGGTAAATGTGTTAGCACTAAGTTACAGAACTTAAGCAGGTGTTTCCATGCAGAGTATCAATATAAATAGTTGTATAGTTTTGGGTTTGATCTAGTTTGTTTTGTATTGAAATGTTTGAGAGGGCCCCGAGTTCTGAAAGATATCTTCTTGCTCAGGGGCTGTAAAGACTTGTCCCACTGACTAGGTTGTTGGTAGTTCTCAGACTGTTCCCCTAATTTTTTACATTTGTTTGAGAATTGTGTCTACAAACTCTCTTCTTCTTGTTAGGTGGTATGTACAGTTACCTACTCAGCAAGCCCACCAATATCATGAAATGGAAACTTCCTGCCTCCCTCCTTCCCCGTCCCATCTTTCTGTGTCTCCTCCTGAGGAGGAGGAGGAAGTCATTCGAGATGAGAACAGCACGCCGCCTTCTCGACTCCACCCTCAAGTGGCAGACAAGATCCGAGAGCTGGTGTCTCAGGGAATAGAGCAGGTCTATGCAGTGAGGAAGCAACTGAGGTACAGAACTCTGCAGTGCTCTCACTCTATAGTGCTGTATCTACTTTTGTATTTGATTAATTTGGTTTGCAGCTAAAGGGCAGTGCTGGTGTATTACTGAATCTAATTCCCAGATGTCTAAGTGTGTTTTTCCCAGCTTTTGATATCTTTTCATATCATTGTGGAAGTTACTTGAATAAATGGGGGTTTTAAATTCCAGACTCTGTAGCAGATGCACACGGAAATGGCTCAGAAGATCATCTAGCTTGATTTTGTCTTGTCATTGCAACAAGGGAAGGGAGAAGGTAGCAGTGTCTCGAAGCGGGAAATAACAGAGTATATTTATGTATCCTAATAAATGTCCTTTAACACATGACAGAAAGTATGTGGAAAGAGAATTGTTCACGCCTGATGAAGTGCCAGAAAGACATAACCTGTCCTTCTTCCCCACTGTGAATGACATCAAGAACCACATTCATGAAGTGCAGAAGTCCCTAAGGAATGGAGAGATAGTGTATAGTTCAGAAAGTATCCCAGCAACGGTATGTTGGCCTTTGTGTTTCTTTCTGATTTTTGGACTTAAATACTGGAAATCTTCATTTTTACCACTTAGCTGGATTTCATCCAAAATTCTCTGTGACTTTATATTTCCAGCAGTGATATTTTCAGTGGAATCTCAGGCTGAGCATGATTGGATTAAATGTGAATAAAACTCTATGACCTTATTTGGTATTTATCTCATGAGCATTAGATTGCTGTTGGTTGACATAGTACACAGTATTAGCACTTCTTGATGGCTACATGAACTGGAAGTCATTGGTGTTGAAAAATTGGCTTGTGGCATACAATTTTATTTATGGTTTTGTCACTGTCTATGTTTTGAAGAAGTTACTTCTGCTTTTCAGTAGCTGAAAAAATGGGGATGAAATGTGTCTCGGGTGCAATCTTAATGAGGACTTAATAAACATTTTGAACGCATGAATAGTGATAAATGCACTTTATAGTAAGTGCAGTGAGCTTGGAGTTGAATCTTCCAAATGCTCAGTATCTCTTAAATCTTGTTCCTTAATTTTCTTCCATGAATTGAGTAATAAAGGGTTTACACAGTGATTCTAGTTTCCCAGTTATGAGACTAACTGCTAAGAAATGGCTGATTTAGAATCAGCTGTGACAAGCAATACTGTTAAGTCATCCTGTGTCATCACTCTTTTCCCTCTCCCTACACTGGTGTAGCCCAGGTGAGGGAGTGTGCTGGCTAGTTAGCTGAATGGTTTGACTATTTTCTATTTTAAAGTCATTAAACTGTCATGAGCAGATAAGGCAGATAACCTTCCTGATAAACAGTGCATGTTTCAAAATCTTTTACAATGCTTTTTTTTTTTTTTTTTGTGAATCAAGAGGTCCTAAAACACATAATTACTAAAAAGTAAGAAAACATAGTTCTAGACACTGTTTTCTTATCAGAGCTGTATTGAGCCTGTAGACAAGTGTGCAGTCTTTCTGAGAACTGAGTTCTTTTTCATTTCAGCTGCAGTGGACCACAGACAGTGGGAATGTCCTCACAGAAACAGTGACTGTTGCATTTGCCTCACCACCTTCAGATGGTAAGACTGCATGTATAACCTGTCTGTCTCCAAATGTGTTTTGTTAACTGTGTCACAGATGTTCACTTTCCCTCCAGGGAGGTTGTTGTCATGTCCTGTCACTCAGTTAAAAAGGATTATTTTGCTTTAACTATTTCTGTTTACTTTTTTTTTTTCTATTTGAATGCATGTGTGGAAAAAATATGTGTAGTCATAATGTTGTTGGCGGAAGTATTAAAATTATAAACTTGGCTTTTATTTAACATCTTCAGACAAACAAAAATTTTAATGGGATGGTTGTCTGGAAAGAACCTTTTACCTTGGATGAAGGTCCTAATAATACCTGTTAAGAGAGAATTACGTTACCACTGAACAGATATGTCTGTCAGGGAACACAGTCCTCAGGATCCAGCAGGGTTCTTGAGTTTCCAGGTGGTTTGTGCTTCTCATATGTTTAAGTGTATTGCAGAAAGGGATTTCAATGCACATTGAGGCTTCTACTTCTCAGGAGTCATTGGCCTGATGAGTTCCAGTGTTAGGATCAGGCACTGAACAACAAGCATTGTATTTCTGTTGTTGGAATTGAGAGAAGCCTTTTCCATTTTTCTGAGATGCTGAGAACAGAAATAGAAGCACAGGTGTTAACTGGCAGTAGGCCTGAGAGATGTTTCTTAAGTTTTTTGTCGTGTAACTACTTTATTAATGTGGCACCCAAGTATCATCTCTTCCCAGTGATTGTTGAGCCACAAAGAGTTGAATTTCTTCCTAGTCTGTTTCAAAACTAGAGTGTAGATAAGGTAGATTTCTATACAAACTTACTTTTATGCAGTCTTGGTTGAAGGACTGGTTTTTTTGAAGATGTTGTACTGTTTTTCCTTTGTTGAAAGTGGGTTCCTACTACTATTACTTCAACTTCAAAACATGTACTAAGACAAAATACAGATGTTTATAACTAGATCTACTTGCTACCCACACAATTAGAATTACATATAGTAGCTAAGATGTTCTGTTGGATTGTGGTGGCTGGTAAAAAATTTAAAATTAGATTATTCTTCCCCTCCCACCCTTGTTTCAAGAATATTTTGTCTAGTGTGACACCAAATGAACTTTTCCTCATGTTTGTAGATTCTTTCCCTATATTCTGTTTAATAGGTTTGATGGGAACTCATCAGAGCTATCCCTGGCTTTTAGCAGGGATTGATTGAAGTGAGATGGAAGAGCCTAATTGTTTTTTGTACACAATTGTTCATATCATGCTGCAGACTGCACAGATGTTTTTAATCTCAGTAGCAGAGCCAGCTGTTTTCCCCATTTAACAGAAATATGGTGGTGGGTACATTTTGTTCTAGATAGCTGATAGAGAAGTCTACAGGGATCAGAGGGGCAGTGCCACAGTTGCCAGGTTCAGGATTTACTGGTGTCAACAGTTATCCTGTGGTTCTTGTCTGAAGAAGTTCTGATGTGTTTGTGTCCCTTTCCCCTTAGGTCAGGGATTGACATGGGCCAATTTCTTATTTGTTGTAGCAGGAAATATAAACCCCCAGAGCTTTGGTTCACTGCATTAGTTTTCCTCAACGACTTTGTGAACCTGATTTATGTGAGCCAGTTTCATGTACACCAGTGCATTTACTGTTAAGAAAAGGCAAAGGTTAGGCTGTGTTTCATTTGAGATTTTTTAACTTATTTTGGCTATTGTTGCCATGGATTAATTTGAACATAATGCTGAAAAGCAAGTGCTTGGTGCTTTTAGGGAAGAATTCCAGTGTTTACAACTGTGAGAGAATAG
The DNA here is from genome assembly GCF_903797595.1 of Erithacus rubecula. Taxonomy (NCBI): domain Eukaryota; kingdom Metazoa; phylum Chordata; class Aves; order Passeriformes; family Muscicapidae; genus Erithacus; species Erithacus rubecula. The sequence goes on from NC_136659.1 coordinate 11,780,801, forward strand.
GTTAATTTTTAGACTCAGCTTGAACAGCATCCTTTTTTAAGGAAGTCTTGTTTTTTAGGAAAAAAAGATATTTGTAATGTGAACAGACTTACTGTGCTTAAACTTGCATGCCTATGTTAATATTGCCATTACTGTGTTTTTATGGAGAGACACAGGATAGTTGTGCCTTCAACAGCTGTTGAGCTGTAGAGCTCAGTAGGGATGCTGGAGAACACTCAGAAAGAGAACAATTTTTGCTTTCTTTGTTTCACATAGAATTTTCTAAGACAAAATAGCCTATCAATGTGTAATGTGTAAACTGTATTTTGGAAGAAGCAAAAGTATGGGATTTGTTTAGTTTTCTGCACGTGTGTACCAGCTCAGTGAATATAAGCAGAAACTCTTAATTGCAGCATATCTCATCTCCACTTATATGTGTGGGTATGTGTTTGTGCACATTTCAACATATTTATAACTGTATTCCAAAAAAGAAGCCTAACTTTCTAAAAATGAGCTTTCATTGATGCTTGTGAAATGGTGGCAAGGAAAAATAGCATTGACTTCTCAGACTACTCTTTGTATATGTATTTTTTTTAAATTCCAGCTTGTTTAAAAAATCAGGCAGTAACAGAAGTTGTTTGTGCAGAGCTCCTATCTCCATGTGATACAACTTTCTTTGTAGTGAGCAGAGGAGGAGTTGAACTATTACCTTTTTTCCCAGGAGTTTTGCTGTAGAATACAACCCAAGGAGAAAACTACTCTTCCTGCATGTGAACATTCACATATGTGTATGGGATCTCTGTATAATATTCAAAAGAGTCTAAATATTTGAAATACTTGTGTTCAAGAAGATTTAGAGATTTGTTTGTATCTTTCTGTCAGTTATGGTAGTTAAGAGTCTGCAGGTCATTATATATATTGAAAAATCTACCTCCACTCAGATTGCTGGAAACTTTTCTTACAATTTTCTGATACAAAATGTTTTGCAATTGACCATTCTCATTTTTTTTGCATTCACCAGACAAATCTGCATTCACAGGGCAAGTTCTTTTGCCTCTGTAGCAGTGGAACTGAGAAATAAGAAACTGAGCAATGTCTGCTTGTGTCCGTGTAAAGCTTAACCAAAATGTTCTGGGTGGCTCAAACAGGAAATAGAATGATCTCAGGAGAAGTTTTCTTGCAGAAATTGTTATTAGAAAATCTCAGTTTTTGCAAAACTTCAGGAAATTAAGTCATCCTTCTTGCATTAAATATGAATTTTGAGGCTATAATATAATCTGTAGGCTGAAAGACCTCCAGATAAATGGACTTTGGATAATATTGCATAGAAGCTGTGCTAATTTCATGAAGATGGGAAGAGAGTGATGAGACATAGAAAATTTCCTAGAGTTTAATTTTGAAAGACAGCCTTTTCTTTTGATACCTGTGTGTTTTTAAGCTCTTACTGAGGTATAGATACTGTCAAATTATTTGTTGCTTTGTTAGAAACATTTCAGATTTTGACTCTCAGGAAAAGATTTATTGGTGCCTCTAGCTTTTGCTCTGTACAGATACATATAAACTTCCTGCAGTATTGTCTTTTTGTCATACCCAGTCTTCTTTCTTTAGCATCCAAGTTCTGCAAAGAGAACAGCATATATGTAGTGTATGTATGTCTTTTGTATTGAGATTGAAGGGAGTTTTTTTGCTTCACAGGGGAGGCTTTTATTAAACAGGAAGAAGAGATTTGTCATAACTGTCTGCTTCCTCGTTTTGGCACTGTAGGGAGCTCAGGAGTGGAGTCAGTCATCACCAAAGCAGAATCCAGCCAGAGTGGAGAGTCCTTGGTACCAGAAACAACTCAGCTGTTGTCTTCACTCTCTTCACTTCAGCCCAAGATATTTGCACAACTTCAGGTACAATCAAGTCATTTACAGATCATCAAACATGCTGTGTTGTAATTGCTGAAGGCAAGCTGAGAACAGCAAGTTCCCTCTCAGCTGATCCCAAACATAGCTGGATAACGTGGACTTTGAAGTAGCTGTCAGCTCTTACTCAGGTTATTCCTGCATGCCACATTTAGCATATGGCTATGCTTCAGGGGATCCCACTACTGTCTTTTGACACATTGAAGTTAGGGTCTCTTGTGAAGCAAAACCAAGAGGATGAAGGCAATAGATTTCTACCTCAAACCAAGTACCTCTTCATTTTCCACGTGGTCCAGTCACTTCATAGTGAAAATGCTGCAAAACTGCAGGGACATAAGGCAGTCTTGTTTATTCCTTTTAAATCTTTCTCTAACCTCTTAAGAAAATACCTTAAAATCCTGAAACTGCTCCTAGCTCAGAGCTGTAAACTTGCAGGTTGAAAGGCTGAAGCTGAAGGGGGGGGTAAGAATGTCATGCTAAAAGAGTTTCTTCTAAAGCTCACCTCCCTTCAAAGCTTGCTCTCTTATCCTTTAACTACTTTGAAAATCTGCCCTCATATTTCCTGAACCCCAACTAAATGCATTACCTTTTCCCTAGAAATACAATCTGTAGTAAGATTTTGCTCTACTTGCTGTTTCCCTGCTTTCTGAGGACACCTGGCTCCACCTCACATCATTTTATTTAAAACAGTGTGCTTAGCTTGTAGTATACACCTCTTGTGGGAATGGGCAATACTGGGGAATGATCTGAAACTGAATATCAATCCAAAATTAGAGCTTTATTGTCATAAACAGTCTTCTAAATACTGCTTGATTCCATTGTCCTAATTATTTTCAACTACATTTCGAGCCTAGAGTTGCTGGGATTGAGTGTTCAGAAGAGTTAATGAGTAGGAAGTCAGGAGCTATCTAGACAATACATGCTGTTAAATGCAAACTCCTTCTGCTGTAAATGCTGCTCTGTTGGTACATCTGCCTTTTCTTTCACAGGGATTGCAGCTGCAGTCAACATTTACCTCAACAAACGGATCAACAGCCCTTCTAGCTGTAAATAACCATTCCCCTCCCAGCCCTGCAAGTCTCCTGGATTCCCTGGGCAGTGCAATAAGCAGCCATTCTCTAGCACTGAGTCAGGGGCATGGTCTGCAAGCAGGGGCTGGCCTCACACAGGACAGTGCTGCTGCGCCTGCTTTTGGGACTCTGCCTGGCTCTGATCAGAGTCTGGTTGCCATGGGCCAGCTGGTACCAGCTGAAGGGGTGGATGACTCCAGAAGCTTGGAAGGAGGAGTGCACCAGATTCTCTTGGGAGATGTACAGACTATTCCAGTACAGATTGTGGACAGCCAGCCAGCACTTAGTAAGTTGCAGTTTTCTCAATAATAGAAAATACAATATAGAAAATACAGTGGATTTCGTTTTGTGTGTCTTGAAGAAAGGACACACAGAACAAAATATGTTGTTAGTGGGGAAATCCAAGACAGACTTCTTTCAGCCAATTCTAATTATTTTTTTAATTTTTGCATGGGAAAGAGGAAAGATGTTTTGTGTGAAAATGATTTGGTATCTCCAGACATTTTAATTTTTTAATTGGTTTAAATATTTTTACTCAAGTGGAGCCTTACTGCAGTAAGTTCATGTCAACTTGCAATGTTTTAGGGAGAAGTAGGTGACATATCTGGCTGTCAACCTAAAAAGCAGTAAACTTCATATATGCCTTAATTATTAGCTTGAGTGCCTGAAATATTTTTCTTTTAAGTGCACAGTTATTGGGGTTGAAGCATTGTCAATGGAGTTTGAATGTCAATGTTTGGTTTTTGTTTTGTTTTTAAGCTGAAGAAAATACCGAGGGTACTGTTACCTGTGTTAAACAAGAACCAAGAGAAAAAGCATTGTCTATGGAGACAGATAAAATCAGAGACTGCCACAGTTCCTCACCATAGTTCTTCACCTTCAACTGTGAAGCCTGGAAGGATTTTTCAGATTGGAGAACTCTAAATGTCTTGGAAGGAAGGGCAGGTGCTCCCAAAGTCCTGCCATTCTTTTCAAATTGTATTATGACATTCAGACTGAGCATATTTTAGAGTACTTCTGACAGAAAGCTGTTTTGGTTTGACTGATGTGGCTCACTGCCAACTCCAGGTCGTGCAGTTGCTCTGTGGAACACCATCTCTCTCTTCTGTTTCAAGTTTTGAGTAATTTGGATTCTATCCAAATGGCACATTTTGTTCATTGTTTCTGAAGGTCTTCCACAATTTAATTCCTTAGCTTTAGAATGTGGATCACAATGCTGGGTTCACATTTTCTCCTTGAGACCCTTGACTCTTATTGCACTACAGAGACCATAGAATCTGTCAGCTCCAAGATCACAGAATCCAGCAGCAAAGTGGATCAGTATGGCAATGGTTTTGTGACAAAAGGAAGGTCCAGGATGCTAAACTTCAAAGTGATAAAGGACATGGATGCTTAAGAAAATGCAACTTTGACCTGATCATAATGTTAATGATGTGAAGATCAAGGAGAGGAGAAAGGTGAGGTTGCCAGGTGAATGTAAGGATGTTTGATAAAGGAAAGTATGTGAATTGTAAGGGTGAATGTTTTTGACTTGTCAGCTTTGAACTTAAGTTCTGGCTTTATTATGAGGGTCATTAATGCATGCAGCCTTCCTTTGCAGTGATACTGTATTTGCAGGAGCCTTTCTCATGGAAAGTGATTGATGCTGCCATTTCAGCTTGTCTACCTCAGCTCAGACAGATGTGCTGTTGTTTGGTATGTAGGGCTTGTGGATACATTCCTTACAAAGAGAAGCCCAAGAAAACAAAGGAAGTAATCAAAGCAATATGTCCAAATATGCTGTCACCACAACATTCAGAAAACAAACTCTTCTTTTTTAAAAGTGGCATATTCTAAGACTTATGTGGTCCATACAATTAAAATAATTACCAGGAATCTTTAGAAAATTGAATGTGATAAAAATTAAGGTTTACTAATATTTGAGTTAAAGCCATAGTAAGTGACAAGCACTGAGCTGTGTAATGTGTGACAGAAGTTTCCTGAAGAAAAAAAAAATTGCACCTGCAAAAAACTTGGAATAAATTTAAAGCTGTAAATTAAATTAAACTGATGCCAACATAGATATCAAGTTAGGCAATTGCATTGTTTGCTTCAGATGTTGAGTTCCTAGAGCAACATTCAGAGAAGTTTTTATACAGCAATAGGAGCCTTTCTGGTTTTAGTTCCTATTAAGTGGTTGAGAGTTTGATGATAAAATTAGAGTTCTGCATGCTATATAAGAATTCTGTGTGAGGACTTTACTCTTTTTCAGACTTGAAAACAAACAAACAAACCCCAGAAAAATTTTTAGTTCATTTATGTAGAAAAGAAAGTGTTGTAAATATTATATGGACCAAAATATTAACATTTTATATTGTTACATTTAACTTGCATTAACAAGCATTCACAAGCATCTTGTAAACAGTGGCCATTTAAAATTATTTTTCATCTTCTTTTGAGTATTCAAAGCTAAAACTTTCAGAAGTCTTATATTGAACTTGTGTTCCAAATGCCTTTATTTGCAACATCTGTTCATTAAGTACTATATCTTAGACATAATGTACATTAACCTCTCTGAGGTTAACTAACATTGTAAATACTATTTGTTTAAAGCTGATATTTATGGGTTAGCTCCTATTAGAATTTTCCAAGAGGATCATGCTCTTATTGAACTTATTTAATTTAAAGCCAGTATTTTATCATGCAAGTGCATAAAAAATTCTCCCTTTTTTTTGGACCCTCTAATTTTTAGTATCTACACTGGCCTGTTTTATGGTATGCTTTACTCGTTTCTGGCTAGGAAAAGCCCCACAAGATTCACCTGTGGGGGTTATTTATTTGGTTGTGGTTTTTTTATTTTGTTTTATTTGTTTGTTGGTTGGTTTTTTGGTAGATTGTTTTGCTAATTGTCAAAATATCTCCCAGATGGATGTTCTTTGCTGCAGTGTTAGTTCTGGAGCACTCAGCCAGCAGTCCCCTTCTATTTTCCAGCTCATAAACTGCATACTAGAATGGGTACCTCCTTCCATGCTCCTGTATGCAATAATCTATCACCATGAGTTTTTCTTGAAGTTTAAACTCATGCGTTCCAACCTATATTCTCTTTTCCTATATTGCTCTTTTTTTGAGAATTTTCCCTCATTGTTGAGAATGCTTCTTTTCAAAAGAATAAATTACAGCTAAAGATTACCAGCAAGAGGTTATTTCAGTTTTAGTTCTCTTCAAAGTAGACAGTACATTTGTTATTGGGGTAAAAGCTTAAGGAAAGTTACATTTCTATCAGTTCTTGCTTAGATCCCTCATGAAGAGTTCTGGTTTTAACATGGTTCTTTACACCATGAGCTATAGTCTCATCCTGTGCTGCACAGTATTTCTGACAGTATTTCTGGGTTTGGCCTAGTGCTCACAGCTGGAGAAAACACTCTCTTAGCCCATCTTGAATTGCAGGCTCTGAAATAAATTTTCTATTCAATCCTGATTTGCATGGTACTATGAAAACAATAGAAGAAAAAGCTGGATGAATTTTAAGGAAGCAATAAAGAATTAGTTGTTCTTAAAAACTGTGGATTAGACTTGAAATTCTGTTTATTGGAAAGTTATTTTAAATTATTCTTCAGCCAGTACTCGTATTTTTGTCTTCAGTTTTCTTCATTTGCACAGAATTTCAGTTCTTTGTCTTCCAAATGCATATTTCTGTTTATTCCTATGTTGTTTTTTTAAATTTAATATAATCTTTTTTTTCAAAGTGTGTGTTTTACATTTGTTTTGTGCCTGTTGCTGAAGGAGGAACATGAACTCATCCCCTATGTCCAGTCTCTAGATTCCATGGAAAGCCTTTGTTCACTAATATCCACCTAAATTTTACAGAGAAGACTGATAAGTATTGGAAAAAAACCAGGAGTGAATGCTACCACTTTCAGTGGTTAAAGTTATTTAAGTAGAATATGCAAGGCTGATTTTTCAGAATAATCTATGTAGCTTGATGCAAAGTAGTTGCTTATTACTAGAATTATAGATGTTTTTCTGATGTTTACTTTGGTTTCTTGTGGTTGTTGTGTGCAAACACTTGTTTTGCAAACCTAGAATTCCTGACCTTGAACAGTACTGTAAATGAACAACTGATTCTCCAGTTACTCTTGTTGTTGGCTGTCTGTAATAGTGATTGGTTGCTTTACAAGAAGAGATGTGCTTCTCATGTGCATGCAAAAATAACCTTTTGGTAAAATGTAGAGAAGGTGTAAAAAGGTATGCATCCATAGCACTCCTTCAGGGCTGGAGGCCTCTTGGATGGAAACCAATACTGCTAATGAGTGCTTTTTGTGGCACAAAATTATTGCAGTCTCTACAAAATTTAGAGGCACAAATATCTGTACATGTATGTATTTTTTTTTCTTTAGTAACTTAATGTATCATATTCCTATTCAAATGTAAACTACTTGCTCTTCTAAAGTATTGGTCTATTTTGTGGCTGTGGGGGCTCAAGGCAGAGAAATGCAAGAGCTCTTTCAGGGCAGTGGATTTTAGGGATGATGGAGAACAGGTAGGACAGCTCCAGGGAGACCAGTTGGAAGAAGTTTCTGAAAGGCAGGGAATCCTGCTGGGAGGGCTGTGCTGGGGGCTTTGGGAGCCCAAAGGCTCAGTGCAGTTCCTGAGTCTGTCCTTAGTCCTCTCTATGCCAGCAGTGGGTAGTGTGAGTTCATGGTAGGAATTTAAAGGTATGGAAGAAAAGGGAAGGCTGCCCTGCCCTTAAAAACAGAAAAGTTGTGTTTTGGTGAGCACCAGAAGCTGATACATGACTACTCCTCATAGTCTGAGGTGCCCATTCTTAGCTTCTAAAAGGAAGAAGAAAGTCCTCTTGGAACTTCAGTCCAGGGCTGTAGACTCTTTCTTTACCTTTTACCAAGGAAAACAAACTTTTCTTCCCAGCTGAATTAACCTACTGCTTTCCTCATCCCACTTACTGCAGCTCAGTTTCTGCCCAAATATCTCTTTCTTCACACTTACTAAGGCTTCCACAGAAATTCCATGCTCTCAGGTCCTCCAATTTTCAGTGTTTCACTGTTGAACTGTTGAAGGAGCTGCTGAGTTCACTGCACAGGTAAACACTGATGAGCTTTGTTTTTCTCCCTCCTTCCCCATGATCTTAAGTACATGCATTCCTTTAAATTGAGGTTTTATACTTGCTTGCTTTGAGGTCTGTCATCATTATCAAAATTATATGAAGGAACTCCATTTCACAGAGCATTTTCATTCACAGCAACTGAAAAGATTTGATAGAACAAGGAGGAAAGGATGGCTTCTTCCAGCTCTTAGGGGTGGCCTCTTTCAGATCACTTGAATTCTTGATTCTGGCTGTGGATAGCAGCTGCCTGTTAGGTTGTCTGTCTGTTGGCAAAATTGCAATTTTCTCCCTTAAGCCTATTCAAGCAGATACATTCTCAGATGTTTAGGTAGGAAGAATCTCTTCCATTAGGGATAGAAAGTGTGATACAGCTGAGGGTGGTGCTGGGAAAAGTTACTGCTCTTCATGGGTCTCTGATGAGAAAATTGGCTTTGATCTGCCTTGCTTTCCTAGGAATGGACTTCAGAGCCTATTCCATCAGTAACAATTACCTTCTCCCAGCAACTATGCACCTCATTAATGAATGAAACCAGCCTTATGTAAAACAGGTGGTGTTAATTTTTTAGGTCAGAAGCTATCCAGCTGGTCTATCCAACAGCAGCAGCTAAGGTATGATTTGGGGGGGGGAGGAAGGAGGGGAGAACAAATAGCAGGAGTGTATGTGCATGCATTTTTTTTTCCAGTATAAGCTCTTACATCTTAGTATCCCATTCCATTTCTGATGCACATGACAAATGACATGTTTATTTTCTGAAGGGATTTGAAGTATTTTCTGGAGAGTTCAAAGGAGTGATCATAAACAGTACTGCTGTATCATACAAACTACAAGTACATGTTTGTCAACTAGGACCCCATTTTGTTGTTGTACAGAAGGGGTTTTAAAAGCATGGAAAGCTTTACGAGGACAAGTACTGAGTGTCTTTGTCCTAAAGAGTCTTCCCTGGACAGGAAAATAGGAGCTGTGGGAGTAATTCTCATCAGGAGTCTGGTAGCCTCTGATAGATAGAATAAACGTTGCAAAAAGTATCCATATGATGGCCCCTTACACAAGTTACCTTTGGATAGTTAATGGTTTTAAAATGCATATGCTTATGTATATAGATGTATGTACCTCAGAATGGTAACATGACTATAGTTGTTTGCACAGAGTTCCTTAATACCATTTTAACTACACTTATCTGCATTAAGTAATGCAGATATTTTAGGGCACATGTAATCAGATCTTTTAATGTGGATAATTGGAATTCATGTTTTTACTACAACCATCCTTTGCTCTCTTCAGTTGGTCATTTGGCATGTACTGGCTTCTGTTAATGACATTCTGCCTGTTTAAACAAGGGCATGCTGTTCTAAGCAAATTAAATTTCTCACTCTTCCTGATCGTTTTTCTAATAGGGATTGATAAGGCTCATCATGAAAATCTGTTTGTAATATAAAAGTTGATTTCTGGGTCCTCACTAGGAATGAACTAGACAACAAAAGCTGGCATACTATTGGATCTGCTGTTTGGACATTTTGTCTAATATACTTGGATTTCTATAGCAGGACAGTGTCAATGCAGCATGCCACTGAAATACTGTAAAAATCTCAACTCAAATGTTGACAGTTCAGTGACTCCAGGAAAGATCATAGGAATATTTGTGCTCTTTGGAGAACAGTTTCTGTCAGTAGATACGATTTAAAACATAATTAGTGTGGCAATCAAGTGGCAGTAGGAGAGGCAGAAACAGAGAGGTATGTGTTGGCAGATCAGTGAGAGAGGGAGAAGTTCAGTCCCAGTGTCCTTGTGCCAGGCTAACATTGTCTGTGCTAGTCCTGATAGCACCCTTGAGAAGCAGGGATTGTCTTTGTGTGCTGACATAGCTGTTCTTTCTGCTTGCCCACTCAAGAAGTTCTACAAGCCTTCAAGGGACATGGAGAGCATGAAGATGTGTAAGACCTTATGAGAGGGCTTGCAAGGATGAAACAGAGGAGATTAAAGTCTGATGACATGACTTCTATGTAATGTACTTTCTTTGGTGGGAGAAAGAGATTTTCCAATAGAGAGTAGAAGTATATCTCCCTTTTCAGAATATTGGTATTACTGCTGACTCTCTGGTCAGCTCAACAAGATGCCTAGTGTTTGGACAGGTCTCAATGTTTTTGATTGTGTCCCAAAATGTTGATGTATACTCATTCATACATTATCATCTTTGCATGTCATACTGAAACTGTAGGCCAGTGACATCTCCTGATTTTTCTGTTGTCTCTGTGCATTTTTTTAAAGTAAATTAAAGCTTGTTTTATGGAGCAACAGAGAGCTTTTATCCAGAGTCCTTTCATATATGTACTTTTCACAGAGTAAGCTTGAACTTAATAATGTTGTATATTTCTAATGCTTTAATAACCTAAAATAACCAAAGCCTTTTCACTTTTTTTTTTCCTTCTTTTTTTCCAGAACATGAAGCATTCCAAGCTACCCCTCAAAACCACCATGCTCAGAGCCTGAAAGGTTTGGCATTTTTCTTCCTCTGTAGGTAATCTTCCATCTGTGTTGTGTTCAGTGTCTTGCACCTAACACCAGAATCCATAGTTAAGACCTATCCCATCACATAAGGGCACTTTTTCATTTGCATAATCTACCTGGTCACTTGACAACATGTCAGTAACAATATCTGCAAACCACAGTTTGTTAATTAACATCTGTCACGTCACTTCTAGATTGGCGAATTTTCTTTTTGCATGGAATTTGCTTTGGTTTAGTGAAACCAATATGGTTCCAAAATTGTCAAGTCTTGTGAACTGAGAGCCTTCTGTTGTGAATTTGATCTTAATCTGAGCTAGGGACAAGCTCTGAGGCTATGCCCATGTTCTGCAGTGCTTGTTGTGCAGAACAAGAACCTTCCAGCTCCTGAGAACAGCTGCATTTGTGTTTCTGCCTGATACAAAGCTACTCATAGTTATCTCTTGAAGGATGGCTCATGGAATTCTGCTTTCCAGCTTAAGGGAAGATAAAGTCTGTGTGTATGAAAACTTGATGGAAAATGTACAGAGAGTTGGGAGCATCTAGAACAGTCACCCTCAAGTGTACTTAATTTAGGAATAGGAGCTGGTAGAAGGGCTAAGAAACTGAAGAATATAATGATAAAAGTAGGCATCCTTGCTCTTTATATAGCACTGCCCTTACACAATTCTTTTTCTTAAGTATGTTCTTGACAAACACTGGTCAGCAGTGAGAAGAAAACAAATCTCAATTTCTCCCCACTGCCAGCTTTCAGTTTAACAAAGCTGCAAATTAATCACAAGTTGGGCCTAAAATTCTTTCCTAGTCTAAGTTCAGTTTTGCTTTGTCAGGTCACTGTTAAGTTAGATAGATTTATATTTTTCACATAGCCATTTCTTTTAAAGCTGAAATTAAATGTGAGATAGAATTGGAAATTTTGGTTCTTACAGAGGACACTTCAGTTCTCTGAAGTGTGCAGGTGTTTCCCCCTTGTCTTCCACTTTTATCTCTTAGTTCACTATGTGTTGGTTGTTTTCTCAGGATCATTTACCTCTGAGAATACTCCAGCTAACTGTTGAGAGACCAGAGCAGAGAACAGAAGAGGAAGAGAAATTTGCAAAATGCTGCCTGCAGGAGATAGAAAACTCTCAAAGTTACAGCTGAAGACTTCAATTTCTCATGGCTGAAATGGCTCACTTTGGATGGTAATTTTTTTTAATAGACTACTTTTTAATTTTTGATTTTGTTATTATTTATGCTCTGAGATTGTATCTAATCAAAGCTAGAATGGTAACTGTGTATTTTTCTTTTATCTTCAGTGCTCTAGTTATCTTCTGAATGCAAACTGGTCTGATAAGTCCATGTTTCTGGGTGCTGACAAAGCTGTTATCACATCTGAGGTGTTCTGTACATGGAAGCAGATGGAGGAAGTGGGAACCAGAATTCTTGACCTTACTTCTACTGAGATCAGATGATATGTGGAAAGAGGGCTTTACCAGTTAAAATCAATATCCTCACAATAATTTGGTGGGTGTACAGGTTTTTCATGACAGGTGCTAGTGCATGTCTAACTTTGTACATAATACAAGCCATAAAATTGCCTCTCATTAGTCTGTTGTCTCCTACCCACTGTACTCAATGCTTTTTGAGAGTGGGGAAATTGTTTTAACATGTTCTCATTTTCCACTTTTCTGCCTTTCTCCTGTTGCCTCTTTTTCATACCCAGAGTAGCACAGAAACAAATTTCTCATTTTAAAAATTTTCTCTATATTCAATTTCCCATGTTTTGGAGTTTCCTCTTTGCTTTATTATGCTGGAGTTTGATTTCTTACATGACTGAAATGTAAGATATCATTGCATTTTGCTTAAGGCGTGGCAAATACTGGAGTAAGCTTCACTGCAGAAGTCCTCAGAGGTAGCACCTGGCACAGGTACTGCTCCTGCACCTCCACACAGGCCAGCACAAACAGAGATCTGTGCTGATGACAGCAATGTCTTGCACTTTGTTTACCAGCATGTTATCAGTACAAAGTTATTGCTGTGAATCCAGATCAGTCTGTGGGTCTGCCCCACTGTGTCTCCACAAATGACTTTGGTCACAGCTTGAAAGAGAGTACAGGAGACAGCCAGGAAGTTCTTAATGTTCAAGTTGTAGTTTGTGCTTCTGTATTGGTTCAGGTGCCCTGGTGTGGGTGGCCCTGTGCAGGACACAGCTGATTCCAGGCAGCTCTGCAAGGAACCCACCACAGGATGCAGCTGAGCACATTGGTGAAGCACAGCACATCTGTGGAGGTGTCTAAGAAAGGGCAAAATGCTGCCAGACAGAGGAGGAAAGTGAAACAGTCCTCTGAGCACCAAGGTCAGAGAAGAAGGAGAGGGAGGAATTGCTTCAGGTACTGGGGCCAGTGTTTTCCCTGCAGACCACAGAGCTGTGAGCAGGTGCAGATTTTTCTGAAGGAGCTGGAGTCCATGGAGAGGAGTCATGCCAGAATAGTCTTCTGCTGAAGGACTGCAGCCTGTGGAGAGGACCCATGATGCAGCAACAGAAAGAACTGTTACAGACTGACTGCAATGCCCCTATTTCGCTTTGCCCTGTGCTGCCTTGGACAAGGGGAGACAGAGAAATTGGGAGCTCAAAGTGTGAAGTTGAGTCTGAGCAAAGAGGGCAACAGGAAAGGAATGTGCTGTTTTAATTTGCTTTTGTTTCTCAGTGATTTAATCTGTTTTAATTGGCAATAAATTAAATTAGCTTTCCTCATATTGATTAAAATATTGAAGTTTACATTTGGATGCAAGTCATGGTGAAAAAACCTGATTTCTGTTTGATCACTGCAAGTCACTATTGCCTTTAATTTTTTAAGTAATCAAATTTTAATTTTTATTCATTCATTCTGTATGAAGGAAGTAGTGTTATCTTGTCTGAATCAGGAATTGCATTTCTGGATGTGTTCTGGTTAGGCCTTTCAAGTTCAGCATACTCACCTCTTCACCAGGGTAGATCTCAGGTAGAGAATTAACTCAGGAACATGTCTAATCCATTATATTTCAGCTGGAAAAGAATACCAGCCATATTTTTACACGTTTGAGCATGGAGGAGTCATTCTGAGGAGAGCATGCTGCAGCAGCAGATTCTACTTTATCTACTTTGGTAAAGCTGTTCTTACAGGTATTGAGGGTGTGGCATCTTCCCGGTGTTATATCTAGCAGTGCTTCAGAATTGAGCAAAGTTTTCATCTTTGGTGAAAGTTCTATTAACTTTGGGAAAATAAATAAGCAGTTTGGGAATGAGATTTATATTCTTGTGCTTTTCAGAGATTTTCCTGAATAAGAAGGGAACTTCCTTTAGAGGGTAAGTTTTATATATATGTCCTTACACCACCTTTGGAAAATACCTGACACTGGACACCATAGGTACCTAGACAGATTACTAGGTGACATGACACACTTACTGGTTTATAATGGGTGCACTGGAATATAAAATTGATGGATAGCTTCCATTAGCTAAGGGTTTTTTTCCATCCTTTCTCTTCACATTTCATTCTAAAGAGAAGAGTCTCTATTAAAGGGAACATGGTGGATTGTTAGTTGTCCATAAAACTGTTTATGAGCAGTTGGATGAAAAGGACTTCTTTGATAATGAATTAGATGAGCTTCAGAAAGAATTGCACTGTCATTGTAACTTCAAGTATTTTCTTCCAGTGATATCACTCACTATTAATTATTGTCTTACTGTTTATTTGCTGTCTAATTTATTTGTTAAGCTCTTCTGGCCATATCAGGGCCATAAAAATAATACATATGGCAATTTTCTTTTCTCTTGGACGTTTTATAAAAGGGAAGGAATTCTTTATTTGGCATTTAGCCATCAGCTGCTCTGGAAAAGTCCATGATTATCTGTGTTCCATAGCTACCAAAAAATCTTTTGTGCTGAAGTATTCCATAAACTTGTGATTTTTCCTTGGATCAGGCAAAGTGAATTTGACATCTTTAAAAATAAATAAATAAAAGGCAGACTACACTGGAGCCAAATTTAGCATCTTCAGGAGCTGTGACCTAGGGTTCATCAGTTGCAATTGTAAAAAGATTGATGTTTTCATAGTGAAATGTTTTTATTCATCTAGTTTAATCTATGAACAAAAGTGTCTCCATTCCTCTTATTTCAGACTTCTGAACTCCTTTGCAAAATGAGAGATGCTAGTGAGATTAGCTAATAACTGCAAAAGTGGAAAAGTTTCACTGGGGACAGGTGCTAACAAAATGTACCATAAAGTCAGCCAGCCACCATAATTGACATTAGTAAGGTAAGATTTTTCAGAGATTAACTACAGGCTAATACTTTTGGTGGTACACTGGTGTTTATTCTGATCTTGCAAACAAAAGTAATGTTTATGAGCCATTGCAGAAAACGCTGGGAAATAAAGCACTTTGTAAAATACCAGTCTTGTCTTGGTTTTGGTTTTTCTTGGCTTTGTCAAGCTTTTACTTGGTGGTTATTCCTTTGTGTATCCATTGTAGGGTCTGTTTTATCTGATCTCTTCTGTAGAGTAATTTAAGATAATAGTAAATACTTAGAGCATAAGACACAAGTACTTAATGGCAAGATATGATATTTCATATATTTTCTAACAAACAGTAAAAGTTGAATATTCCTGATTATTATCAGAAGACATTTGAGAGAGACTTCACATGTTGTAGTCACTCTTTTTGTCTGTGTTTTAGAACTGATCAATTCCCATTTATTTGAGAGACATCAGGAGATTTTAGCAATGAAATTACTATTTTGGAATGAACTGTAGGTTCCTGCCTGCTGTTAAAATGGTTTCAAGTAAGGAAACCAGGTTTGCATTTAATTTTGAATGGCCAGAATTTTCTAAAAGAAGAGAAGCTGGAACTACCTCTGCACTCAGAGAAATACTACTTTTTGGACATGATGTTATAAAGATCAGCTAGGTTTCCAGAGAAGTTTGACTGGCATTCTAGCCAAGGATAGCATGGTGTGAGGCAGTGATGCTGCCTGCTCTGAGGTGGAATACTTCATGTTCATTATTCAGTATCTTGCTGCTGACATACCAGTGAGATGATAAAAAGAGGAGAGTCCATGATAAATGTTTCATTTAAACCCAGAAACAGAGGCAACAGCTGGCATATTTAAAATTTTTATACAGGTGAGTGTCTTGAGATATTTGAGAGGTGAAAAATTGTTGTGGTTTTTTTTGTTTGTTTGTTTTGGGGGTTTTGCTTTTTTTTTTTTTTTTTTTTTGGTTGGTTAGTTGGTTGTTTTTTTTTTTTGTTTGTTTGTTTGTTTTTCCTCTCTCGAGCACTGTCTGGTAACAAAATATAATATGTTAAGTTTATTTGTAGAATTTCCTAGGATCCAGGATCAGGTAGTGCTAATAATATTACAGATTGGTAATAGTGCTTTTTTCAGATTTGTTGCTGTCACTTAATTTCTCCAGGGAATTTTTGTCAGTACATTCCAGTGGCACACTTTCTCCACTATGTTGAAGTAGTATTGTTTACTAACTTAGAAAAAATTTTCTTTCCCATTACTGAGGTGGTTTATGGGAAGGTTAGTAGAGTTGGCTGTCTAGGTAAAACGTAGTTTTCTGGAGATGGAAATATTTGAGGCTGCTGAGATGGCAAAACTGGCATAATATGGTGAGTACTGAGATTTTGAGGAACTGGGAATGATTTTTTGATGTTACCATAGCATTCACCAAGGCTAAAACCTGAAGCAGAAATTCTTCTGCAGAGTTCAGCCATCCTTGCTCACAGAGTAAGAGCTGAACTAGGTTATTGACTACTTGACCAGCACTTACTCCAATTCCTTCTTGCTGTTTTAGAATGAATGGTTAACTATTGGCCACCTGAGAAGTGCAGTTTCACAACCAAGTATTTTAGCTCTCTTCTAGGTGACAATGAGCTATGTCAGAAATTTCTGAAAGACAGGCAGTGGAAAATACTGAAGAAAGATCTGGTAAAATCTGTGCCACAAAGAACATGTGCTCTAAAAGTAACCTTTGCTTTCAAGAAGCCCATAGAACATGTTCTGGAATCCTGGAGCATGAGCCAAGCTGGCATTGTGGACCTGAGCACAAGCTGTCACAAACCTCCAAAATTTTCTCTGCAGCACACACACAAATTTGCTCCTGTTCACCCCAAGAAAGAAGTCTCTACATAGGCCACATCCCTAGTTAAAGATAATACCACATCCCAGTTTAAATGGGTTGCTTGAGAAAACAGTCTAAAATGATGCAGTCAAAAATTGAAGCTCCATTTTTTAAAAATAGAAGCTGAAAAAATGGATCTGTGTTCCAATCTGTATTTCCTGTTTTCCATTGGAAGGGAGACAGAGGGGAAATAATATTTACCTGACTATTGCTACATAGTGTAATAGATAAGTCTGATAAATTTGTGCCAGAAAGGAATGTTCATAATGCCTTGAAGCACTGGGAAAAAAGTACTGTTCTTCTGGAATTTTTACTAAGTTTAATTTTTAATTTTTCCATCTATATTTGTGTGAGCTGGTGTTTTAATATATGATAGGAGGAAAGCAGGCAATTTTTTGATTTTGTGGTGGTTGGTTCTCATTGCTAATGCACATCTTGATATTCTAATCCACATATCTTATAACATCGCTTACTCAGGGACAAGCAGTGTCAGACAGTAGAGAATTAGCACAGAATGGGGCATCCAAAATGACTTCTGCTGGCTTTTATCAAATTTTTGTTTGTTTTGAATGGCAGTAGATAACTGACAATAATAATTTAGAGCCTACTCCTTCCTTGGAAGATCTGTTCCCTGCTGTGAATTTTTTGTCATCTGCAGGATCAAGCAGAAGAGATAGGCTGCGGGTTCTGCTGTTTGGAGAACAATGGCTGCAGAGTTATTGAGTGTGGACAGGTGACACAGTCGCCATCTCTATATCCAGCAGATGAGAGAACAAGGAATGAAATAGAAGATGGATGTGAGCCCTGTTTTACTTCTGGTGTTACCACGTTAGATCAAAAGATTTCTAGGGGAATTAATGATCAGCATTGCGAGAGAAAGCAGAGGTGGAGCTTGGTGATGACAACTGTTTGAACTCCACTAAGTCATCCAGCTACTTCTGTAACATTGGAAGTGAGAGGATACTTTCCCAGTCCTCCTTCAGATGTTTGGAAAGGAGTGTGTTCTATCTCAGGCTAGCCATGCCCTAGTTCTTGACCTTGAGAGGGACAATGCCAGTTAGGCTAACGGGAGAGAAGACATGGGTGTTGGCTAAGTGCACCCTGCTCAGACAACAAACATCAGTAGCAGTTCCTGTAAATGTTGCCAGTTCTTTCTGCAGCAGGTTGCTCTGTCACATCAAGAGATGGCAAATTTAGGAAGCAGCTCTACTTCTGGAGGTAGTAAAACCCCTGAGATTTGTGTGTGTACGTGCAGCCTCATGCAGTGCCCATACAACTATGTAATAATTTGTTAATAGTAACTGCTACGCACAACTCAAGAGAACATCGCTTTCAGTCATCCTGTGAAATGCAAGAGCTTGTTTCCATGTGACAGCTCAATAAGGTAAGAACCTTAGAAACTGTTTATAGAACGTACAGCAGTTTGACAAAGTGATTTAAAAATTCTTACTTTCTGTAGTGTTAGGTGGTTTGCTTACGCATTAAAAGAATTGTAAACATTTAGCATGGCTGTTACCATGTGTTGCTGCTTCTGTGCTAAGCAGTCACTGAAGTCTATGTTACAATTACATACTCACAAATATGATTTTTTTTTCTTACCTTTGATTAGAGAATACAGTCTCTAAGCTGCTTTCAAGCTGGCATTATAGAAGAGTTAGAGGGTTTATTCTAATTAGAAATTGAAATTTAAGAAATTATATAAAATCACTAGCAGCTATAATCAATGATAATCTTCTGTGGATTGTAAAGTCGAACTCTTGGGAAGGTTCTGGATGGTTTGTGAATCATTAGTGACTGCTTTCTTCAGCTAACATCGAGAATCCATTTTCAGCTCCTGTCAGCCAGTATCCAGGCATTGCTTTGTTCTGCAATGGGGTGGCCCATGCAGCCATGGACAGGAGGTGTATGAAGTGTTGTATGTAAGACATCAGAAAAAGTAACACTGAATGATGGGAGAGGCAGTGCCAAAGTTCTAAACATTATGATGAGCACTAAGCAATTACCAACATTATTAAGCACTACTTCTGAAGCATCAGCACTGATAGATATGTGGTTATCTCAGCCTGGCCTGACCTGGTTTTTCACATCAGCTGATTCCCTGCACTTCACCCTTTGTGTCTTTTCCCCCTGCCCTGGCAGTAGGGAGGTGTGGTAGAGGGTGCAGTGTCCCTGCTCAGCACAGTGCTGTTCTTTTCCTAAGAAATCTGCAGTGCCTGCCTGAACTACAGAATTGTGGCTTTCTTCTGATCAGGGGAGAAGGAGGTTTCTTAACTACTGAGCACTGGTGTAAAGGTTGGTGTAGCTTCTATGAACTAGGTTTGGCTTGCAGGTTTGATTGGCAACTGTGTGTAGCAGCAAATCCATTCGACTTTTTTGTCAGGAGTTTTGCCTGCCTCTCTTTGACATTCTTTCCTTTGTGTTTAGGAAGAATTGCTGTGCCATAGAGAAAGGCTTCCTGGGCACAACACTGTAGTCAGTGGAGCAGAGACATACAGGCTTTAATGTTTGTTTGTCACCTCTAAAACCACTCCCAAATGCTATCAAAAAAGATCTTGGCTACATCTCTTCTTCTTTACCTGGCTCTGGGAAAGGAAACTGGCCAACACACTCTTGAAAACTTAGACAGTAACAGACAGACACCTTTCTCACTCATTCAATTTACTCAACACCATTTAGGTACTCCTGGGGAAGGGGAGCTCTAACACCACTGAAACAATCCTGTTTTGCTCCCAGATGTTATAAAATTGAAGGAAAGACTAGAGAATCTCTAAATGCCCAACCTGAATATTGTGGTCTGAGGTGCTCTAAAGAATTATTTCACCTGCTTATTATTCGAGTTCATTCTCTTTTCTCTTTTTATTTCCTTTCTGGTAACAAAAATGATCATTTAAGCAGTGAGCACATCTTCAAAGCCAGAATAATAATCTTGACAATTTATTCTGCTCTCCTGTGTAATTTCAGAGTGGACTTGTACAATTCATACCTGTATTTCATGGATTAGGATGTAAACTAAGATATTTCCTTTTCCTGTCCTGTGAGTGAGTTTGCCTCATCATTCTTAGGGTAACAGTGTTTAGCTAGGTGCGCATAACTAACTCACAGGATTTTTGTTTGTGGGGTTTTTTTGTTGTTTTGTTTGTGTTGTTGGGTTTTTGTTTTATTGTTTTTTTATTTGTTGTTGTTGGGATTTTGTGTGGGGGTTTGTTGTTGGTTTTGGTTTGGTTTGGTTTTTTGGTCAAAAAAGAATAAAAGGGTCAGACTTCCTTAATCTTTCTCTCTATTCCTTTAGGATGACAAAGGTAACAACTGCATTAATCCTTTTTGATGCTAGAGGGAGCTCATGACTTGAGCAGTCAGAATGAATCATGATACCTTGTACAATTCTTGAGGAAACACAGATGGAAAGTAAAGTGCTATTGATGACTACAATGCTCCTTTTTCCATCACTGGCAAAATTAGAAGGGCTGAACGTATCTGCTTAGGAAATTACACATGGCTTTCAGAGACACTCAGATAATGAAATGCTGTAGCTGCAATTTCTTCTGTGTCTGAGCACCTCCCTCTTGTGACTGGATTTATCTTCCCAGCTTCTTCTGAAGAAATAAATTGTCTCTGGTATCCCTATAATACGCAGGAACTGTAACACCAGGAGCACTCGTGTGTATGTATATATACAAAGTAGTAGTCCAAGCAAAATTCTCCAAAACCCCCAGGAGGAGATTTTAAAAGACAAGGTAACATCCTGAAACATATTGACTGACACTTTGGCCATCTCATCCTTGTCACTAGGGATCTGTCACTGTAACAATGCAGTTGACAGCACATTAGCAACCAGAATTCAGGGTCTTTGGAGGCTGAAATGCGGCCACACTTGAACTGGCTGAGCTTAAACATATTAACTAAGATAATTTTCCATTATCAGAACAAATTTTAATTTACATTACAGCCATTTCGTCATTCAGAGTTTTTGACATGTGGACCTCTAATCCTAATGAGCACCACCTCTAATCTGTTTAGTGATATTTCAACTCCTTCAGAAGAAGCTCAGCTGTCACTGTAATGCTTGGTGAGGTTATTTCCAGTGTCAGGGCAACAGCAAATGGACAATCATACTGCTCCAGTGCCTGAGGCAAAGCAAGCTTGCTCGCTGTGCAGGGCTTTGGCAAGCCATGCTTGGCATTCGTGTCGGGGCAGCTCTGCCCAGGAGAGGGCAGTGATGCCTGGCCATGTGCTCCAGCCAACAAGGTGGGAAAATGTAGTGTATAGGATAGGAAGGTCCATACAGACAGGTGGATAGGAGAAAAGACACAAAATAATCACTCAAATGCAAGTTGCAGTGTTCCAGTGGCATATTACTGCCAGAAACACGCTGTCCTGCTGGATACAGATCCTATTAAGGAAGCCAGACAAGGGGGCTCTTGCAAAAGGCTGAAGATGGGAAAGCATTGCAGTGGCATTGACTTCATAGATAGCTATGCATAGGTTTTGATTTGCAAAACTAGTTTTGATTTGCAGCTCAGTCTTCAAATTTGTGGACTGGAAGATATTTCAGCCTTCTTCAGGGTATACTCAGATACAGAGTGCCTAAGCTTTTCTCCCTGGTATCTTGTGACACAGTTATCTAAAGCTTGATTGCTTGGGCTTCACTCTTACAGGATGCACTGAGTACTATAAACTGTTCCTCTCTGTCATAGGTGACACTGTAGAGACTCCTCTGCCCAAGGCAAACTTACATTCCTTTGTCACATAAAAGGTTCATCTGCATGAACATGAACACATAATTTTCATTTATTGGATTTACTTTCCCCCCTTCTTTTTATTTGTGCCCTAGCTTTAAAAGTTAAAATAGAAAAGGCTGAGACTATTATAACTCATACTATTGAGGCTGACCATATTCTTGGATGTACTTTGTACATAAGTACCATGATGGATAGTTGGAGTAAAGAGGATTTTATGTCTCAGGATAGTATTTGTATAGCAGTTGTAGCCATGGGGAGTCTATATCTGTGGGCCACATTTATGGTCTCGAGGGCTCTGGTCCTTATACTTGAGAGAAAAAGAGCCCTGAGGCTGCTCTAACTTCTATGGAAGCTGCAGCTGCACCTGAGAGGCTAAAACATCAACCAGAGTTCCCTGCTCTGCTACTTGCTAGTTAAATTAGCATTAAGATGAAGAGACACTGATGGAGAGAAGTACAGAGGGTCTGGCTTGTAACTTCGTAGGAGAAAACAAAAGCAGTTTGCTAGCAGCAACAATTATAAGTGGTCGGTTGTTGTAGACTTTTTTTTTTTTTAAGGTAGAGTCAACAGATTATGTTTGTGAAAGCTTTGGCATCTCATATTTCTTTTACATGGGATCTAGGTCAGGGCTCCCTATCCAAACCTTTCCAGGGGAATTGGGGTGGAAATTATTGCTGTAAAACATCTGTTCACTCATCTCACTCCAGCTTCAGTATTTCCTTCTGACAGCGTTTGCATCCCAGCAAGGAGCACTCATAGGCTGTATCCACACTGAATGCAAGCTGTGTCTTATGAGACATCCCTGAATTGCCTGGAGGCTCCACATTGTTGTGCTGCCATGCAGAGAGACTGTCCCTGGTTCTGGGTGCAGGATGGCTGCTCACTGGGCCCCACAGAGAGGTGAGTGAAGTGGTGCACAGCACTGAGGTGTCAGTGTTCCTCCAGTCCCAAAGCTGGCAGGATTGGTGCTGCATAGGGGACTC
The DNA here is from genome assembly GCF_903797595.1 of Erithacus rubecula. Taxonomy (NCBI): domain Eukaryota; kingdom Metazoa; phylum Chordata; class Aves; order Passeriformes; family Muscicapidae; genus Erithacus; species Erithacus rubecula. Next base: position 11,803,232 of record NC_136659.1, read on the forward strand.
TCTGCACTGGGCTGCCTCCTGTGGTATAGATATTCCTCTCTTCTGCTGTATTGAAGACCTCACAGGGAAAGTGAGCAATGTCCTGACACCAGAATAAGATCAGTGCCTATGACTGGGAAGCTAGAGAAACCATGGACTGCACCAAAACAGGCTGCAAAATGCCAAGACACTGGGTGAGGCCAGGACAAGGAGAGAGATGGGCTTGGAACAAAGGTAGGCAGGGAGAGTTCATAGGCAGGTAAAGCAGAGCAGATGACATGTCAGGAAATGAGAGTACTGAACATTCAGCTGCTGCATCCCTTAAGGCTGCCTATACCCCCATAAGATGGGGAGGCTAAACACAGGGTGCAGGGATACAGAAGCCACTCCTGGTCAGGACAGGAGTTCATGAAAACCTGGTTTCTCAGTCCCTATGAGAGTTTAAGTGTTCTCAAATGTACCCTTGCAGCAGTGTTCCCTTTTCTGGACAGGGAAATGGAAATGTGGAGTATAAGCAGCTTGCTTAAGCTCACACAGAAAGCCTATGGCATACCAGAGGAGTAAAAGAAGAAAGTCGCCACCTAATCTGGCATTCCTGCATGTAAACCTTTCCAAATGGGGCTGCTTGGACAGGCAAAAATGTCACATGGTTGCTACTGTCCCCCCTATTCTAGTAGACCGTTGATCTTCCAGACTGCTGAGTAAGTGAGTGCTTCTCTGTGCCTCTCCTGTTGTCCTAGAGAATGGCCTGCAGGAAAGGAGGTGCAAGAAACACCAATTGAGGGCATTAGAGGGACAGGTTTTTGCTCAGCTGGCAGAACAAGACCTGTTTAGTAGAGAAAGAAGAGTTCTAAGGATACAAAGACAAAGCAGGGAAGTTGCATTGAATTAAACCAGGATGGCACTTGTAGAGATTAATAGCTGCTTCCCGTCCCATATAATGTCTTCTCCTTGCAAACATACACAAAGGATTTTCTGGAAATGCATACTTTATTCCCATCCACTGGGTTTCAACACACAGGTGCAATTGAATAAATGGCTCAAGCCTAATTTAAATGAGATCAAACACAATTTGAGGCACAATCCAAAACTGCACAGCAATGAAGGCATTTTCATTGTTTTAGTAGGATTCAGATTAGATCCCAGTTAGTTTATTTAAATTGTAACAGAGTAACAGCAGTAGAGTGAAGTAGAAGAACCTGGAGGAATCCACTTAAACTCATTGTCTGTTAGCTTCAAATGCTTGCAGAATTAATAGTAATGAGAAAAATAAATAAATAAAGGGGGAGGGTGGTGAGAGAATATCTCTGTACTAAACAATAGGTGCTAATGAGCAAATCTAAACAGAACTGCCTTGATGAAATTTGATGTAGTCATTCCCTGCTCACTGCAGGAACTAGATCTGGAGGAGCATAAATTGGACAAAGATTTGCAGACAAGATGGTGGCTCTTAGACTGAAGCTTTGGTTCCAAGACTTTACTTGCTGAGTTTCCATCTCTTTTGTACCTGATGCCTAACCTTCAGCTGTCCTAGTCTGGCAGAAGTTCCAAGAAATAGATCCACCAGTTGGTCATTGCTATTCCTGTATCTGTCACTGGGAGGTAGGATACTGTGAGCTCCTTTCTAAAGGACCATCTAATTTCAGCCTGCCATGCACAAGCTACTCACTGAGCTTTCCTTCGTGCAGGGTCTCAAGACTCCCCCTTCTCATGGCAAATCTCTGCCTTGACCATCCCTCCTTTACATGCTACAATTGCTTGTTTTGTGGTATCCATATCTTCTAAGCCATAAGCTAACTTTTTTCACCTTTCTGTTAATTTCCCCTTACTTTGGATATCAATAATATTTCAATTCTTCCTTCCAAGTCACTGCTTTGTTTTTGTTAAAATAATGTCTTCATTTGCATCAAAGTGGCAGTATTATCTTGTAGTAGCAAAGAAGGAAGTTTTAAAGACACTTATAAAACAAAACCCATGCCAGAGGCCAGGTCCTGTGCTACTAGTAATCATTGCTTTATGCATGTTTAATGGCTATTCTTTTAAGAAGAATAAAAAGGAATATAAACAGAAACTGATTAACATGAAGGATGAAATGCTGAAAATGGGATGAATTTTCTGTATCAGGAATATGATCCTGAAGTGCAATTCAAAAGAGAGTGAAGGAATACCAGTTATCTTGATACACTGCAGTAAGACTCTGGAGAAAGAGCTGTATTGTCTTCCTAGCTCCACCATGGCAAGAATGACCTCAGGTATTATTTAATTTCACTGAGGCTTAGCTCTCTGTGTGCAAAGGGTGATTGTTCTTTCTTTGACTTGCAAGATAGTTCTGAGATGTTTTGATCCCACAGAGATGGTATTCAGAGGAGCACCTCAGAGAGGATTCTTTTGTTAAAAGAGTTGCAGTTACTGGTGAAATGTTGAAAAGGCCAAAATCATGACAATTTTCAAAACTGCCAAGCCCTGAGGAAACAAGGGTAAACTCCTTTGTGGAGACTGTTTCTTCAAACCAGAGTAATGTGGTTTAAGTGAGGAGTCTGTCTCCATATATCTTTCTTCCTGTTAGTGATAAACCTTTAGCACCAGGATATTTGCCTAAGTGGAGAGGACTGGATGGGTGCCTGTGCAGAGAATTTTGTCATTCAAAAATGCAATAAGCTGAATTAAATAATTTATCATAACAAAAGAGGCTGAGCAGTGAGGTTCCCAAGCCTGCTGCCCTGCACACCTACAGGCATAAAGGCACTGCTTTGTCTCTGTAGTCCGTGGACTGGTTGTACAGTACAACCACCTACTTGAGGGTGAGATAGAGTAGCACAGGGTCCATAGCTTGGCTTCAGTAAAAGACCTTCCCAAGTACCGAGGGAATCATTCCCTTTTAATTTTCTTTCTTGGCTAAAAATGAGTCTAGAAGTTTTCAGCCTTGTATCCAAGGTTGTATCCTTGTATCCACACCTTGGAAGAGGCTGTGTTGTTCTATATTTGTATCTGTGCGTACCATTACAGTTCTCTCTTTCAATGCTGTCTTTTGCAGAGACCTCCTGAATCCTCTTGGCTCCATTTCACTGTTTTAGTGACCACAATGTGTTTGACCCTGTAATATTGCAAATTTCCCCAAAAGTTGGCTGGCCCCTTACAGGTGGTGGTTGAAGATGGGGGAAGTTTTGGAGCCCTCAGAAGAATTTTAGCTGCATGCTCCTGAAAGTGGCTCTGAAGAATGTCGGGATAGAGGTTCACACTTGCTTTTGCCTCAGTCCATCTCTTCATCACCAGAGACTGCTCGCAGCCGGAAGGTAGGACACATTGGCCCGTGCTAAATCGCAGCCTGCCTTCTCCTGCAGTGTGGGAAGGGGAGGCTGCTCCAGTCGTGCCTTCCCAGCAGCATCTCCCAGTCACAGCTGCTGGATAATGGACAGCAGCCCCAGGTTTTGCTGCGAGAACTTAATCTGCACTGTCGTCCCTCATTACTGCCACTCAGTGCCGTCGTGTCCAGCCAGGAAGGGTCACAAGATGACATGAGAGAGGTCGGGCAGGGGGTGTACAAAAGGGTCTGGCAAGCATCGGGAAATATGGAAAGGCTAAAAAGGGAACAGCTACCCAAACGATGCTCCAGGCGGCTCGGTGGGGATGGGGCTGAATGCGGCTGGGTTCACTCTAAGTTTTCGCGAAGGTCACTCTGCAATATGGTAACTCCCAGCCCGGCTGTCAGTGCCCATAAAGGCAGCTCTCCTCACAGTGCGGGGGGAGGAAGGGAAGGAGGTTTGTTTAGAAGCATTAGTGCGCCCCTCCCCCGGCCCCATTAGTGGCCCTTATTAAACCAACACAGACAAAGAGCAAAGATGCCCTCGTTAATGGAGAGTCTTCGATAATTACTCTGCTCTGCCGCTTCTTTTGGGGCCTGAATAGCCTTTGAATAATGTTTCTCTTGCTGTGGTTGCAGACAATACCCTCGCAGACTGCTTTAAGCGGTGCCAATCCCATTAGCAGAAGAATAGCAGAGCTTTCTGGTTGTGTGGGTGTGTGTGCTCACGGGAGGACAGCGGATCGCAGTGGGAGCAGACTACGCTGCCCACTGCTGAGCTCTCCTCTCCTGCCCTCCAGGCCCCAAGGAAGCAAAGCAGGCAAGCGCTGGGCCAAACTCCATCTCGGCAGCCATGTCCCGATGGAAGCAGCCCCGTGCCGGGGCGATGGTGAAAGCCGCGCTGCTGCTCCCTGCAGGAGCGCAGGGACGGGCATGGCTGCTCCCAGAGGGAAGGGAAGAGCTGGGGGCAGAAACCCCGCAGGCCTGGGGTGCCTCCAGCCTCCCCTTGTGTTCTCCAGGCCCAGCTTTCCTCCTGCCCAAGCAAAATTCCTGAGGGGACAGCAGCTCAATAGCCCCCAAAGTCAGCATCAGCCAGAGCTGCTGCTCTACTGTACACGGGAGATGAGACACTCATCCTTCTGCATGCAGTTGGTTATAGAGCATGAAAATAGATATACCACTCAACTTTGGGAGGGTTAATTTTGTGCTGCACACCCCAAGCAGCGAGCTAATTAGTGTGTTCAATGAGTAGATATCAGCCAAACTTGGAAGAGTTGGGATAATTCTACCTGAGCCTTTTTCTTTGATCTCCCCTTCTGCATGATAAGTGAAAATAGTGTATAGCTGGGCTGGCTGTGGTGTTTAATTTAATCATCTGATGATATTTATTTTCACAAACCTGAACTCAAGCAACAATTATCAGAAAGGCTTCATCTTGTGCTGAACGCTCCAGTTAATGGCCTTCCTGTGAGGAAATAGCTTCTATGTAGGGAGTCAGTAATTAAAACGTGTGAAAAAAGGCCACTTTTTCAGAGGCAGTGGAAGAATGGTGGGTCTAATGCTCAGCTGGTATGAGCTGTGGAGTTGGTCAATGGCCACAATAAACGGGCATTGCTCCTTCCACATTATGCCAGCAAAAGATGTGCCCAGAGGATTGTTGAGAGTTTCCCAGTTTGAGAAGGAGGTTTGGATTCTTGTCAACAGGAGCCAAACTTAGGAATACATAGTGCAGTGATCTGGTCTTTGAAAGATGATTCTGGAGTACTCACAGGAGGTGTTCAGATTGAAGGAGCACTTGGTCCTGCAAACTGTCCCACAAGAAAAGCAGCTAAGTTTCTAGTATTACTAAAGAGAGACCTTTTTTCTCTCTTTCAACACAGTGAGGAAAAAATTACATTTGACAGATTCCAAGTAGCAGGAAGATGAGTTCCTTCATGTCTCTGTCATATAGACAAGTAATGTAGAATTTTTTTCCTCATACAGGTAACCACCATATGGCTCCATGCTCAGTTCAGTGTTGGGCCATGTGCTGATGATGAGCAATGAGGACAAAGCTGGAAGCCAAGCTGTGTGGAAAGTTCTGATAAATAGCAACCACTGTGTCTTTAACCAGTATATCTTACTGGAAACAGCTTGTGATTTCATGTTGGGTGACAGTGATATGCTTAAACAATGAAAATTGCAAAGTCTGAAGCTTGCATTCTGAAAGATATATATAGCAATAACAGCAAAAAAAATTTCAAAGGTTCCTATTTCTTCAGAACAGAGAGTGTTTTTCTGCAGCTTTTAAAGATAATGTTGATAATTGGATTTTTCTTCTCTCTCTCCATTGGCACACAGACAGCTAGAGGAATCAGAAGCAAGGAAGAAATAGATTTTTTTGCAGTGCACACTGCCTGTTTTTCTCCCCTGACAGCTGTGTTCCCCCAGGTAATGGACCACCTCACCTGTGCATGATTTGGTTGGGCCTAAAAGGAAACTTTTAGTTTGTAAGTGGAACAGAGGAAAAGTTCTGAAACATTGTCAGACACAGGAGCCCAAGACATAAATGTCTAAGTACCATTTGAGAAAAGGCTGGATGGTGATAAACAGCATGGCAGATAATGCTATTGCCTTGTCCTTTGTGGGATCTAGGTGGATACAACTGAATTGGAATAAAAAAGATCAATCCTTGACTGTAACCCAGTGAAGAAGCAATTCATCTTTGGAAGTGGGACTTGGAATGTGTGGTGGCTAGTAATAGCCCACCTGTTATGTTTGAAGGTTAAGATTAATTAATTTTCAGCCAGATTAATTGGTATTTTGTTCCAAAGACTCTCATTTATCCTTGCTGTCACTGAAGTGAGATAGCCCATACAAATACTACTTTGTTAATTGTGCCAGTTGCATTTTGCAGTATACACTAAATGATGTGCAGGATGTGTAAGAAGATGAAAAACTGCTAGTGAAAACTGATCTAACACCTGCCTTTTGCTGTGGCTTTGTGAATCCACTTTATGGATGCAATTCAGCACCACATCTTGTGGTTCCACTTGAGCACTACCCTGATCTCTGCTGTCAGCACAGCACCATGGACTGCCCTGTGGCACAGCCGGTGAGACAGCGCCGTGCCCGGGAGCTTAGAGCTGTGCATGGAGCTGGTGAGAGGCGATCTGTGTACGCGGGACGTTGAAATTCGGGTGCATCCCTAATCCACACGTGGCTATTTCTTGCCGCGAGGTTGTTCTTACAGGACCAGTATTGCCGGGTGGGTTGCCGTGCTACCTGAAACAAGCAATTTGTAATTGTCTTGTAACTCTTTGTTTTCCTTGGGTAACAGGTTCTGCTAGCGATGCTTTCGCTGCCCTGTGGCGATACGGATCCGTGCCCCACGCTCTCCCTGCAGCCTTCGCGCCTAGGTAAGCGAGCTCGCACCTGGGACTGCTAAAATCCCCTCACGATTTTGCGTTTCCCATCTCTCCCGAAGTCAAGTGCCGGCTCCCTGAGAATCTCGGCTGCTTTAAACTTGGGAACGCGCAGCTTTCCCCCCGATGTTTATACAGGAAAAGCTGCGGTTTTCCTATTGCTGTATTTTTAAGGGAAGCGAGAGTGCGGGTTGCGGGCCGGGCGGGCAGGAGCAGGAACCTTGTTGCGGCGGAGCCGTTTCCCGCGGCGGCCGGGACGGCTTTGCGGCAGGACGCGGCGGCGGGAGGGGCGCCGGGCAGGGCCGGCGGCGGGCAGGGCCCCTCCCGGAGCACGGGCACGGCGGGCGGCCCGGCCGCAGGTAAATAAATCCTCCCTTCGGTGCGGGGCGGGGCGGGGCCGCAGGGGGCTGCCGGGCGGCCGGGCCAGGCTCCCCGCAGCCTGCGCCGCGCTGCCTGCCGCCCGGCAGGGGCTGTGTGCGAGGGCCCGGCCCGCCGCGTTTGCATTGATAGCACCAACACGCCTGCAGTCATGTGCTCGTCTGCAAGGACATGCTCCCGTCCGCAGAAAGAGGCCCCGTGCTTTCGTTTTCCCCACCCGGCTTACGGTCTCAGCAGGAATTTGAGTGCTCCTCGAGTCAGACTCCAGTGTGTGTAGCCACAGGGTGCTGACATCCCTCTCTATTTTAGTAGTCCGGAGTGTGACATAATGCCGTGGTCTTGTTACCTTGCTTCTTTTAAGGAGCAGGCACCCAGACACAGCCAGTGGCGTTACGCCTTCTGGAACTAAATAGGCCTGACAAGGGAGTCTGTGTTGGGTGGGAATGCATGTGTGCTAGCTGGAGTGTCAGCAGAAGCGCTGGGGTCACTGGCGGGGCGAGGTGAGCTGAGGGAAGGAACTCGAGTTGACGTTTGTGTAGGGCATCGTGATTGCTCCTGATCGGTTCTGCACATAGGCACAAATGGCCCTCATCCTGCAAAGCTTTACAGACAAATCTCACTTTGAGCACTGCATATGCTACTGACTGCAAAAAGTCACAGTAAGAATAAGAAAGCATCTGAATCTTGGTTGGTTTAATGCTCATACACTTTAATCAACAGTAATTTTCATCTTGCCACTTTTATGTCATATTTATTCCAAATTATTGAATTTAATTTGGGACTTAAATCAGAAATCCAAAATGTGAAACAGAGCACTGTACAGTGAAATGAAAGTTCTTACCAGTCTGTAGCAGCTAGATACATTGTTCTTGCAGGACCTTATCAGACTGTAGTCAGGTTATTGTTAGCATTTCAATATCATCAGATGCCTTGAGGTTTCTACATGGTTTCTGCCATCTTCTGCTACAATTTTCTGTGATGAAGATGTAGTTTGATTTGGCAAAGAGCAAGCACTTGTGTTGGGTAGTCACAAAACTCTGTAGTGGTGCCTGTGGTTACAACCATCCCACAGGGCCAGCTGTTGTGGCAGGACTGCCAGGACCTGAGCATTAGGGTTGCTGTGGTAAGTTGCTGAACTTAAGCATTATTTGGCTGATTGCTTCTTTTCCTGACAATTTATATGACAAAGCACTGTGGTCCTAGCTGCTTGAAAAACAAGAGAAGAGCTTAGTTTGGGGTCTACAATGAGGTTGTGATTAAGTGCTGTATTTCCCTCAATGTCAGCATGCAACCACAGACAGTTATGGGAAATCCAGGCCTCACTGTGGAATGGCTTGTACTGTCCCAGCTGATTCTTTGGGTACCACAGCTGGAGAGAGGAGCTGGCTCCAGCTGCAGATCAGGGCTACTCAGAAAATTGTACAGTACAGATTTGGATGTCAAGTGTGTTTTCTTACAGCTGTGCCAGGATCTCAGGGAAGAAATGGTCTCCTGTGTTCTTGTGGGAGATGGTGTGTTTCTTGTGTTCTTTTGACCCTCTGGGGCAATGCAAGCTGTTATTCCCAGCTGTGCTTTTTACTTTTGTTCACAGCTTAACAAGGGCAGATGGAAAATGTCTTAATTTCTGAACTTTAAAAAAAAAAAGTCAGGCATTTAAGGACTGAGTGTATTTCCTCTTCAACCTAGTTCTAGAAAATGTGGAGTGAGTAGATACTTATGAAATTTCAGTATGCATTAAGTAGAAGTGTTTATTTCTTTTTTTAAGACAAGTTTTATTTTACCTGACATATACAAAGTTGCTCCACGTCCTAGCAGGAGCCAAGCTTCTCCATAGAGGCAGATACAATTAGAACTATTAGGCTGAGTCATGTTGTTTGTTGTTTCCTGCTTGTCTAGTTCAATCATGTTTCCTCTTGGGCTGGAGGAGTTTGTATCACCCCTCTTGGATACCCTGTTCCCTGTCAATTTCTGTATTCTGTGCTGAATTCAGGAGGGGACAGGCTGTTTTGTGGTGTCTGTGTGCCTGGCAGAACAGTGTTCTTGTAGACAAGGACAGCATGTAAAATCCAAGTTATACCACTTCAGACAAAACTGGAATATAAGCACAGAAATCATTCACTCCCCTGGGTTGTTATTTGAGGCTACAGGTGTGTTTAAGACACAGATCCATGTCCTGGGCGAAATCACTGCACTGCTTTGTGGTTTTTGCCCCTGTGGATTTTGTGAGGTCAGGCAGCCACCAGGCAGCATGCAGAGGGGATGGTCTGGGTTTCAGTCTGATGTGACCTGAGAAAGTGCCCACGTGCTGATGAGTTTGCCTGGCTGCAGCCTGGGCTGTGTGTCACAGCAGCTGCTCCCCTGTGGTCAGTCTGCTTGGCTTCTTGTTCCTTACCTTGTTTAAGTCCTTCATCCTTCATCCCAGTCCAGCTGCTGAGATTTTGAATGGTTATTCATCCCCAGGAAGTGACACAGCCCTTCATTAGTTGGTGGTGCTCCTCAGCCAGGAGGGATGTGTGTCAGATGGCTGCAGTCCAGTCAGCAATAAAGATCTCAGGAGAGCTGTCCAGCAGTCAGTTTCTGGAAAAGAAATTCTTCCTGTCTTCCTCCACTCCTAGATGCTCCTCACCTCTGGCCCTGCTTTGTTCTAGTACAGGCTGTTGTGCTCTTTGCAGCTTAGTGTTTCTTGTGTTTTAATCACTGTTTCCAAATGACAGTTCAAATTAAAGATAATGTGTACTGTAAGCACTGTTTATTGTGCACTGCTGTGTGCTCATCACTGGATGAGCTGTTCTGGAGCTGTGATGTGTTAGTTCTCCACAGGGGGAGGATGCCTGGGGAGCTTCCTTGTTAGAGGCACTGGGTGAGATCAGCAGCTGGGGAGAATCTGTGCTTTGCAGAGCCAGACTCATGTGTCCTTGCTAAAAGTCTGCTTCCCTCACAGGTCATGGCTTTCTTCTTCCTACCTGGTTTCACTTCTTTCTTCAGTTCATCTTTTCACAGGTGTTTATTTTTGTTTTGTTTTCTGTAGAGTAGATCACCACTGCCTTTTAGCTTGACCATAATTAGGCCCCAGGTTAATTGCAGCTGTTCCTGCTGTTTGTCTCTCCCTGAATCCAGCAGACAGGATGTGGGAGCTCTTCTTCATTGATCAATGTTGGCAGTTAATTTCATCCTTAAGGGCAATGAGACCAGCAAACAGGTAGGTTTCAGCATGGAAATGGCTATGCTTATATTCAGCTGCCCTCTATGGACCCTATAGGCAAGCATTCCTGACCAGGGAGCCTCTTTCTCCAGTTTTTGTGAGTTTTTCCTGAGTATTGACAGTGGGTTTGTGCAGGAATATCAGTCAGAAGATTTTTTGGTGAGACATTTTAAAGTTGGCATAGTCTGAAAAAATTTAAGCAATGAATTTCTCAGTTTGTCTGTTGGGGAAAGAGGTCTTTGGAGGGGGGCTTTAAAAATGTGATCTAAAGACAATTGCTCAGGTGATGTTGAACCAACCCTTGACTGCCATATGGCAATATTTTGAAACTGTGGTTCCCTGTATGTGAAAAGTTTCTTGTAGTTTTCTCTTGTTTCTTTGTAAATCTCCTGCACCCATTGAAATGGTGAATCTAACAAGTTTGTGTGCTCTGTCTCACTTGATGTACACAGCAGTAGGTCATCTGGGGTTTTGGAATCACTTGGGAAAAGGTTTGCCTTGTGCCACAGTAGCAAAGCACGGCCAGGATCCAATAGAATGTGATAGTTTGCACAGGGACAGTGTCCCAACTGATTCTTGCTGTCTTCAGTTGTCCTTTGTGAAATTCCTCCTTATCAGTTGTCTCTCCAAGAGGAGTGTGAAAGGCAAGCAGGAGTGCAGCCTTCAAGTGCTGCTCAGAGAACTGGCCACTGCAGTGCCTTGGGTTCATAACCACTCAGAGGAGAAGTGTCATGAGCCAGGTTTCTTGCAGGACTCCAGCCCCTTGTGCAAGCACTTTGTGCCAGTGATGTGCAGAACTGCATAGGCAGTGGTAAAGGCTGTGTGTGTGACAGCCATCTCTGCATCCTTGTTCTGTCTTCTGTCCACTCAGGTGTGCCCACCTGACAAATACAGCTCAACTTCTTAACTATTAGGTAGCACCTAAGTCAGCAGTTTCATAGCTCTTTCCAGGGATCCTGCACAGCACAGCCTGGTTTTCAAGGACTGTCATTGACCTAAGTGTGTCCTGTTAGATTCAGGGCAATACTTGTCTGATGTGACCTAGAGAGCAGGTTAGAAATCCTTGTAGTAGCAAAACAAAAGGATGAGCCTGTAGATTGTTGTTTGAGGTACCACTGGAAGACATCCAGATCACAGTCTGAGGTTGCTCAGACTGACAGGTAGAAAAGCTCAGTAGGCACTTAGCTGTGCCAGCCCCAGTGGGTTGTATTCAGAGAGGCAGTGCATTCACCTCTTCTTCAGATGACCTGTTGTTCAGACCAGGTTTGTCTGAACAACACATGGCCATAAACTGGACTGTAGTGGTCCAGACCTACAGCACAACAGAAATAAAAGTCCCTAGGCTGCTTGAAATTTGCTCTGCTACCCAATTGTTACAAGCTGAAAGAATCTGTTTTCCTTCTTGGCCTTGTAGTTCCAGCCCACAGTTGTAATGCAGTGTGAGATAAGCAGAGCTGGTTCCCACAGAAGGTTCCAGTGTGTTGAGAAGGGAATAGGGCAAGCTTCCCAGTGCCTGAGGCACCCTTGCTCTCTATTTGCCTACAGGTAGCTTGTAAAACTCCTCTTGTGCTCTTGAGATAAAATTCTCAGAAACCCTAATCTCTGGCAGGAATTTGAGCCCAAGGGTCATTAAGAATCAATGAAACTTGAGGAACTTCTAATAATATCTGTCTTTTGCTACCTTTTGCTGACTGAGAGCTCCTGTAATTTATGCATTTCCTCATGAAAATCATTGATAGTTCCTTTCTAATTCTCTGTCCAAATACCAGAGGAAGTCTCTATTTATCTGTTGTATATCACTTATTCTGTTAAGCATCTCTGTTATCTGGAGGTAGGAAGTCCAATGAGATTGCTTATCAAGTTGTGTGAGATCTTCTTCCTTTCTACTTTTCCCCTCTGCTTCACAGCCTTTTCTGTGCTTTTTAAATTTTGCCATGCAATGCTTGGATATTTTCCATGATCCACAAGGATCTTGAAAACATATCAGGAAGTTAAATGATCTCTTCCTTGGTGTTTGTCATTCATGATTTTTCTTTCCTGTCAGACTGTGCTGTCACCCAGGTTAATTCCATGTGTCTTCTCCAAGGGAGGTAATCTTTACTGAGCTGCACTTCAGTGTCTCATGTGCTATGACCAGTAATCCTTGCTGTTTATCACAGCCATGTGAGTGATGGGGCCATTATAAACTTGTGGTAGTAAAGACTGCTCATGTTGTAAGTGCACATTAATTATCTGACTGCTGCATGTTCATGCTGGGCAGATATACAGAAAACTGTTTTTCAGCCTCTGCAATCTCTGCCTGTGTCCAGCAGTTTTTGCCGAGTAGAATTCAGCATGCTGCTTCACCCTTTTTTCACTAAGACTAGTTCCCAGGGACCTGAATGAGCACAAATCCAAGCTTATAGTTGCCCTTAGCTTCATCACTCTATAATAGTTTGGGCTGATGCTACTGCCTTAGACTGAATGTCTTCGGAAAATTTAAGGTGTTTCAAGAAACAAGACATAAAGCAATACATTTTATAGTAACTTAAAAGGAGTTTAACTTAACTTATCCCATTATTTGCCTTTTTTTACTCTTCCCATGAAGGAAGTGATTTTTACTGCTTTCCATCTTGGAGGAGATTCTGATGAAACTGTTTACTGTCATGTTAGAGGTTGCTTTCATTTTGGCACCAAATCCATGCAGACATCTGAATTAAATTTTTGTTGAGTGCCACTGTCAGAAATTGCTTAATTGCTTTTATGGATGATATGTAATTGCAGGAGCCCAGTGCTAGTGGGAATTACTGGCACAGCTCTTTTTTGGTGTAGGAAAGGATGAGCCTGCCACCACCAATGTCACCTTTCACATCTTTATTGAGCAGGGCAAACAGACTAGCTGGGAAGGTATGAATGCTGAAGTTGGTGAGCCATGTGATACAGGGGCCTGTCATCTTCTCATGACCATGTGATTCAGCATCCCACTGGATATGAGGTCAGTTTGTAGTTTGGCATCACCACATTTGTCTGGGTGGTACTGGATAGCTCCAGTCTCACAGGATCCAGAGAAGCATTCAGCTGCTTGAAGTCTCCAGAATTTAAAAATGAACTTGTTAAATGTAAGTGTCAATTTTTGTCCTTTGCTTTCCACCTTTTCTACTGATATAAAAACCAGACCAACATTGTATCAGCTGTCTCTAGAATGCTGCAGTGGTGTGTCACAAGCCCTTCTGGAGTGATTGCTGCTCCACTTGTGTGAGGGAGTGCAAGGCTGCATTCTCTGCCAATTCCCATGAGGCAGCATCTTTGAATGGACCAGGCTGTAGCCTATGTTTATGTTGGTGCTGGTTTTGGTCAAGTGAATGCCTCTTGCACTTTGCAACTTCAAAATACCATTCTTGCTGTAAAAATATGCTACAGAAGGATGTAGAATAAGTGGATGGGTTGCACCACATTATGTCCCTTTGGGTGTTCCTTGAGCTCCCAAGCTCCATGGTACCAGGAGGCACAACACTGTTCTGAGGCTGCTGGCGGGAGTGAGCTTCAGGAGTAAACTCCATTAAACTGCATTAAGCTGACAATGCAGATGTGCCCAGGATGACTTAATTTCCCACTGCTGTCAGCTGGCACATTGCACAGCTTTGCAAAGCGTCTGCTCCCATCGTGTTCTGATTTGAAATAACTCCAGGTCTGTTTTATTCAGCCCTCTGGTTGTGGTTTTGTCTCTATTTTCAGTGTCTTACTCTATGTTCACATAATTGAAGCTGATCCTACCCTGGTTCACTACGAGACTAGCAAAGTGAATCCTTGAATGGAGTTAAGGGGAGAAAGATCTCAGTGTAAAGGCTTGATGTTCCAGAGTTGTGTATATGATTAGTTATTGCTTTCAAAAGTTACTTAGTTGGAGTCTCTTTGTGGACATCATAGTCTGAACTGCAGATCTACTAGGAGAGAGGGTGAGCTGCTGCTTTTGAGCACAGCTGTGTCATGGCTGGCTACAGCTGAAGGCAGGGGTGGAAGGAAGCCACTGGGGGATTGAGGAGGAGATTGGTTTGTGCTACAGAATTCTGTGCCCCCTTCTTGTGAGGCTTGCTTGCCATCTTCCTCTCTCCCTCTGGCTTGCTATAATAAAGGGTGCCTATTTAAGCAGTTTTCATAATAGAAGTTAGGCTGGTAGACTGTTCTGGTTTAAGAAAACCCCACCTTATATAGAAGCATTTTCTGTTTTTGATGCTGCTTAATAGACGTTTTTCCCTGCTAAGTGTAAATTTTCATGGGTCCTGGTAGCACTTCAGAAGCATTTACAAGCTAATGAGCTGCTAATTATCGGCCCAGCCCAGCTAATTAGTTTTGTTAAAAGTGTATTAATCTAGGCAGAGCTCTGAGCTAATGCAGCTTTGCTGGTTCTAGGACTTGAGCTGATCTGTTCAAAACTCTGACTTTAAGCTGCTCTGTATGTACAGGCTCTGGGTACTGTGATTTGTCTTAGGAGACCTCGGGGCTGTTCTCCTTCCAGTATAAATGGCCAGTCTCCAGGTCTCAAGAACTCATAGATGTTTGACAGGCTACCCCAATTTAAGCATACCTGCTGCATTTCCCTTCAGCACAGCAGCATTGTGGCTGGAGCTTCAAGAGTGAGAAGTTGGACAGCAGCAGACTTGGTGTGGCAGCAGTCAGCAATGGGACACTCCCTTACTGCACCATAGGGAATAGAAACCCCCTTTCTTCCTTCCTTCCTGCTCACAGCTGTAAGCTCAGGTGCTCAATACAGCTCTCAGTAGTTGTAGCCTTAAAGCTCCTTACTGGTCTTATGTTTTTCCCAGTTAGTCAACAGTTTGGAAGTAAAGATCTGCAGATTTGCAACAGTGCAGGATATGTATATTTAGTTTTGCTGGTAGGTTGCATTGTCCCTGGGATTTAGGTTGCTACATGGTTTCACTTGAGTTCACAGTGATATTTTAGAGAGAAACTGTGTGCAGTGCTCTGCAGCAGCCTCTTAGGATCGATTTATTTGGCAAATGTCACAGTTCTATTAATGCAGATGAGTAGGCAGGGTGGCTGCTGTAAAACTCATGTTGGTCTTCATAAAACTGTGAGTTCAAACAATCTTGAACAAAAAGACAAACTATTTGAGGCTGGTTGGCATATTTTATACCCTGTAGTTTATCAACTTTTTCTTAGAGCCCTAAGGGAAACTGTGAAGCATTCCTTTGGTGGCTACCTCTCAATGCAGTTTTCTAAACCTTGGTTAACAAATGCTATCACTTTGGTTTCCCATCATAAGGTGCCCCATCCTGCTCTCTGCAGTTTCCAGTTCAAAAAGTGATGATACAGAGAGTTATGCAGAGTGAACAACAGAAACCTCAAAGGGTTCCTTCATTCACAATAATATTGGTGCCAATTGAAGGATAAAGTTAAATGAAGAGGATTATGACTGTGATAGGAGTAATGTGATTAAAAATATTTACCTGGGAATAAACTCTTGCTGATGTGATGTTTTGCTTTTCTTTGCAGGTACTCTTCATCACTATGAGCTTGTTTCACTCAGGGACCATAGCCCCCTTGGTCAGTGGATGTTAGATCTTCCCTGTGAAGCCAAATTGAGTTGGTAACTTCCTATCACTATGGGTTGGGGTTGGTGACTGTGTTTGCCCACCAGGTCTAAGGTGATGGTGTGCCAAGGACAGATGTGAAGCAGGTCTTCAGCTCCATATTGATGTGGTATCTTCTTAACGCATCGCAACGCCCTGAGCCCACAGCAGCACAGGATATGGAGGCTCTTGAAGTGGACGACATTAGCCCTGCCTTGGAAGTGACTGAGGACTTTTTCAATAGTTTTGATAGTAAGCTTGAAAAGATTGTGCAGCCCTCTGAGGTGTATGGTGTACAGGAGGTCCCTGAGCTGGTTGGGCGTGAGGTGTTTGATCAGATAAGGGAGAGCAGGAACCTGAGGAATGTCGCCTCCTTAGCCAAAGGCAGCCTCATCTGGGACCACTGCAAAAATGGCCTCTTGGAAACCAAAGCTCAGACAGCATTCCCTGCCAAAGACCAACACGTGGTGCAGAGGGGAACAGCTGCTGACAGCCTGGCTTGGGCAGGGGAAGGGGAGACCACAGCTTTTAATATCTTCAGGATCTGCCAGCGGCGCAGAGACCGGCCTCGCTCAGTGAATGACATCCTGGTGCAGAGTGAGGAGGCCTCCATGTTCAAACCAGGCCACAACAGGTCACGCTCTGACATCAGCCATGTCAACTGGAGAGTGGTCTTCACAGGCACCTCCCTGCAGCAGCCTCCTGCACCTGGGCAGGACAATAACTGTGCTCTGCTCTCCTACCTGGCATTAACCAAGGGAGAGGACATCCAAGGGAACACAGGTTTGTGCTGGTGCTTTGTTTATGTTTGTACGAGGAGTTTCCTATTTGGTTTTAATATTGGTCTTGAAAGAGAAACTGGATGTTAAAACCCACAAAAAACTCACTCAAAACCCAATTGTGAGGTAACTTTTAAAAGAAGAGAAATCAGTATGGCTCTTTTGTCTTTGATGTGGCTCTGTGTTTGCCTGCTTAAGGATGGTTTTTTAAACTTAAACCTTGATTTCTGTTCTTTTTATGGTTTAAAAAACTAAGCTTGTTTAACTTTCTACTTCTATCTTGTTCAGTATGACTCAAAAAAACCCAAACTTATTTGCTCTGTATTTCTGATCATTTCCTTGAATGATTTTCCCAAACTTAAAAAAAGCTTTGATTGGTAAGCTATTGGGAGAATGGCAAATCCAGACAAAAGCAGTTTTCATAAAGTGAAAGAATGGCCATTAAAAGAGAGCGTACAGAGCTTTACTGTAAGGCCTGAGATTTCTGCTCTCTTTCTTTAAATAATGCTGACTCTTCAGTCCATAAACAATTAACAGAAAGTAAAGTACTCAATTTGTCAATATTAAAGCATCCCTGCCAGCTTTGTGTGGGGCACAGGAAGCGTTGTTATCAGATTGAGGCAGGTGTCTCCAGTGAGCCGTATAAAGCTATGGTTCAGCCAGTGATACTTCTTCCTTTTCCTTTCCCAGGTTCTGTTCAGGGCTTTGGAAACACTGACCCAGTGTCTCCATCTCCATGATTTATTTTGTAGATGCCAGAAATTGTCCAGGAACTTAGGAAGAAGAACAGCAGCTATTGCCACAAAGATTTTTATAACCTAAGTAAAGGCAGAGTTTAGCTAAAAATCAAGGGATTGTGAAAGGGTGCATGTACCATATGGTGACTTGATTCCAGTTATGAGTAGGTGGTCTTTTGGGGTTAAAACAAACTTTTTGTGTGGGTTTTCCAGGTAAGGCAGCTATATTGGAACATGGAAAGCAGGTGCCTAAGTGTTTGTTGCTGGGGAGATGTGTGTGTGTATAAGTATATATAACATGTAAGTATAGGTACAAACATGTAATGGTATAACATGCAATAGGTACAAACATGTAGGTTGTTGTGTTATATTGTGACACAGTTGTTGTATCCCAAAGAAGGGTGTTCTTGGTTGACAGAGGCACGTATACCTGCTGTTATTTTTGTCTAGGGGGATATACTGCTCCTTGTAGAGTTGGGGGTCTCTGTTCTATATCCTTTCTGTGGAAAGAATGCAGAATAGAAATGTAGCCACAAGTTTGGAGACAGAGCTCTTTGTTTTTATCAGCTGTATTCTGGGCATCTCCTAGGTTTGATGTGTAGCAACTTTATATGCCCACAGAAACTTCATTAAAATGTAGCCATTGAAGATCTGTACATGTCCCTGATAGTGTTTTAAGCTTAATCTGTGATTCTGTGATATGAAATTCCCATGGACCCACTTCTCAAGGTTGTCAGTGCTTGCTGTGTGCCCTCCAAGAGCCTTTCTGTATGGGATGCTGGAAGGCAAGGGTGCTTCTTTGAAGAAGGAGAGCTTCTGTGCTCTGAAAACACACTTTTTAAACCTGTTTACCTGTTCTGTTCAGCTACTGTGCAGGTTTTACAAGGTAGCCATGCTATTTCTTCCCTCTCTGTTTACAAGACAGCCTCACAAGGAGTTTGCTGCTACTGTTAGCTGAGCTGAAAAGAGAAGCTCAAAAGCAAGAAAGTAGGTTTTGCAGATGTGTATCTGTGGCTACTAATTATTCTCCAGAAAAGACTGAAGGATGTATTTGGAGGTTGGATAAAACCTGCTGTGGTTGTTGAAGGGGTCGTAGTGGTTGCATCCTTAGAAGACTTCCCTTTTCAGGGTTTTAATCCAAATTAAATGAATGCTGTGAGATACTGAGGACCTTCAGCAGCTCCTGTCAGTCCTCACTGCTGTAAAGGACTTCCCTCTGGAGCCTGCAGAGGTCTCCCAGTCCTCCAAAGCTGCCCCAGTTACTGCACAGATGAACTATTCACTCTTTTTATTATCATCATAGTATATGCATTACTGTGGGCTTATCTGTTCTTGATGCTTGCTCTTTTATAGAATCACAGAATCATTTAGGTTGGAAAAAAACCTTAAGATTATGTGCTTGAGCTGTTAACCCAGCACTGCTGATTCTACCACTAAACTGTAATACAAATAAAATGACACTGAATCCTTTCCATGTGCTGAGAAAGAAAAGGACCTGAAAAGAAGCTGTGCCTTTTGGGGCTGCATCTTAGTGCTGCTGGTGGAAAAGCTCATGTGCTAGAAATAAACCCTGTTTGTACTATGGGGCACAAGTGGGAAGCAGAGCTAGCAAAGACAGAAATTGCAAACAAATTCAAGGCAGGCTCTTGTATTTATGGGCACATGGCCTGGAAAACAAAGAGAGAAA
This sequence comes from Erithacus rubecula, assembly GCF_903797595.1. Lineage (NCBI taxonomy): Eukaryota > Metazoa > Chordata > Aves > Passeriformes > Muscicapidae > Erithacus > Erithacus rubecula. The sequence continues at coordinate 11,822,269 of NC_136659.1, forward strand.
ATTGCTTCTGTAATGTACAGTGAAGCTTAGCTTGGATTTTTAAAACACAGTGTTTTAAAAACAGCATGGCTTGATGGTCATGTGGATGTTATTATTCAAACACTGCCACCCCTGACAGTGTGGGTGCTATAGTAGTTTTTCCAGGCTGCTGTTTTGTTTTCCTGCTGTGCCTGTGAGCTTGGGGAGCTCTAGAGCTGTCGCTGTGTTGAGCACCTGCACACTGACAAACTGAAGGATGCATATCTGCAGACCCAGGTGGGAAGAAAAGACTGTATTTTTAAGCAGGAAGATAGTGGACATTGTGGATCCGAGGCACAGTTTGTCCCTGATCTAGCAAATCCCACCAAGAAGGTGACTAGCCCAACCCAATCTGAGAGCATTTTAGGTCATGTTTTGTAAAAATGCTCAGTTCTGTAAAAATCCAAGAGGGAAACTACTGACAGAAACTCTGTAACTTACACTCATCACTTACTAAGCATTAGAGAGTTCAGAGAGGAGTGCCCCCTCAAGATGCAAACTTGTCACAAACTAGGCATCTCTGCTTCTGCTCTTTCCCAAGTTACTTGGAATGACTTGTCAGAAATGCTTCAGTGGTGGAAAACAGAGTAGGCTTTTCTGCCATGCCAACTGAGATGCAAGTACAGTCAGTTGTTCTGGAGTGTGCATCTCCTGGACATGCTGATACAACATTTGGTCTCTCTCTCCAGGGATGCTGTTGCACAGCTGCCCCAAGTGTGGTGAGTGGTAGGTGGGTGCTAGGCTGTCCTGGTTTCAGTGCTGTGTGCAGGGTTCCTAGCTGGGACCAGTGGGCACTTCCCAGGGGGAGGAGAGATGCTGAGAAAGGTATTACTCGGTCCCCAGCTGCTGAGTCTCTGTTTTCCTCTGCTGTCTTCCACCTCTTTCCTTGAAACTGTAACTCCAAATGGATCAGATGTGGGCCATTTACTGTGATTGTTTCCTTTTTTTTTTTTTTTTTTTTTTTTTTTTACTTCGGTTTACTCTGCCTGTCTCACAAGCAGGAAAAGAAATGCATTTTCTGTTTGGAAGGTAGATAGAGAGCTGGTACCATTTGCTCTCTGTGATATTATCTGGCATTATTAGTGCATGTGGAGGAGAGAAAGGAGCAGAGCTGTAAGATGTGTATGTATGTGCAGCTTATGGATTCAACCTGTCTCTGCCAGCATCTATTGCCCTGACCTAAACAATACCAGGCATTTGAATGTTAATCAAGGTGGCTGCTGGTTCTGTCCCAGTTTGAGTGAGAGCCATTGGAGCCAATTTCACAGAGCTTGAAGGGTAGGAGTGGGGTGAAGGAGGGAGAGGGGGCTGCTCTGTGAAAGACAGGGAGAGATAGCCTTTCTCTAACTCAACAAAAGGCAAGCAAACCTGTGTGCAGATGAAGGAGGGGTGGCTGGGGGAAGGTTATGAGTTGTCTTATTATGGAGAAGCTTGAACGGTCATCTGTACTTGATGGAAGTGAGAGAGATTGCAGTTGGAGCTGCTGCAGTGCTGCCTCCCTGATTGGATTAATAGAAAGGGAAGATGACTCTAGAATGGCTGTCCATTATCTGCACTACAAAGGGATTAGTGTGGGTTTCAGAGAAATTAATGGCTTTTGAGTTAGTGCAGAAATACTAATGAATGTCAGGGCCAGAGATGTACAGTGAACAAAATTGGTTCTCTTTTAGTGTGTCCATGTATGTGCACATCTGTCTATTTGGGCTATTAAAGCATGCTTTTTCTCTACCATTTTGGGTTATAGATTAGGCTTTCAGTTTTCATATTTAGCTGAAATACTCATGAGTAGTTTATTGATATGCAAGGTGTAGTTATACTGACACTTTTAGACCTAGTGCCAAAATAGCAATTTTTAAAATTATTGTTATGGTTTTAGCCATATCTGCAGGAAATCTCTATAGATGGAGTGCTTTGAGCATGGTGTTGAGAGCAGGCTCCATTCTGAGTATGTGGGTGAATGGGGAAGCTGAGGCTGAGCTGTCAAGGCAAAACCTAAGTGCCTCCTTTTTGTTAGGGTGACTGCAAGGTAGCATTCTTCCCCCATTTTTAACCCCCATAAGATTTCCATACCAGCACTGAGTATATCAAACAATTCATTTTCATGTATGTTCATTAAGTTTAACTGGAGCTTGTCTACTTAATCCTTATAAATCCTTAAAAGCTGGACTTTGCTGAAGAGCTGGCAAAGGCTTTTACTGTTGCTATTCTGGTTTTTTTCTCCTGCCTGTGGAAAAAACTAGGGCTTAGGTACAGGAATACTTCCAGCCAAAGGTGAGAGCACCTTCTTAGAATGAAGCATACAGCCCAAGGTTGCCCCACTTGGTATCAGAAGCCCGTGGACAGTAACTAAGTTTCTCAAATACTCAAGAGTCCCTGGCTCCCCTTGTGCTCTGGGAGGACAGACAGACTGACCCCTTAGCCAGCAGTGGTGAGAGCAGTGTGACCTGCAATCTTGGCCGTATTAGCTGGGAAGCCCAGTGCAGATGGAGATGTTTCTCTACAGGCCTGGTTTTGTTTCCAAGCTTCATGGAATGTTTCTCTTAGCTCTGTGTTGCAGACATCCTCAGTACACTCAGAGATGATGTCCAAAGCTTGTTAGAGTGTGGCCTGTTAACACCAGTGTAACTGGTTAAGCTGAGATACTGAAAATGTTTCATGCCTCCAGCTATCCCTGTTTCAAAGACTGACAGCCCCAGGGTGGAAATCTCGAGTAGGCCAGCTCTTGTGGTCTGTAATGCTGTGTGTTAAGGTCAATAGGTGCTGATTTTGTTGTGACCTAGTTATGCTGGGCAGTGGATGAGGAGCTGTTTCCATGTGGCTACCTTGCTCTTGTGCCAGGAATAGCAGACTCCAAGGGAGATAGACAGCTGGAGGCAGAAACCTTTACTTGTGTCTGCTGATTGTTACTGTTTGTAAGTCAAGACCCAGCACAGGTACCCTTACTGGAAGGGTGGAGTAGAACTCAAATGAGAGTAAGAATTTGTTCCTCAGGCCTGGGTTGTTTTGGGATGCCAGCTGTTACAGGTGATATTGCAGTATAATAGTGAATGCCTCTGAATTTATACAGGGACCAAAAAAAATTGCCTAGAGCCGCGTGCCTAGCCTAAGGTGAAAATATGAATCTTGCCTGTGGTGGCTGAAGTCTGCAAATCAGATTGAAATAAATTTTGTATGGAAACCTCTTTTTAAAACTCAGAAATGCTTTAGATAATTCCTTTTAAATTGCATCACTTTAGTGCTTGGAGTGACTTGTGTATGGCTGATTTTCTGTGGATGAAGAAAATTCCCCTGGTCTTTGCCTTGGGCTGGGGTTTGTGAAACTGTCTGCTCCAAAACAGCTGAAGTGCTGAGATGCTCAGGTGAATATGTTTGAATCCCTCTGGGCAGCCTCTTCCTTTTCATTTTTGGTTGTGTCTGCTACTCCTGAGCCTGATTCTCATAAATCAGCAAAACTCTGGAGTAAACAGAGCTGCACAAAATGTTCTGGTCCCAGGTCTTGCTGCAAAGTGGTAAGAAACTGCTGTGTTGGGCACAGTTCTGCATTCAGTGGGTCAGTCTGCTTGCCAGGTGCTGTACCCAGTGCTGGCAGCAGGGCTGTTCCAGCTGGTTCCAGCAGCCCCTCCACAGGACATAGCTGTGCCCATCAGCCACAGGTGGGGCCTCTTGGGCAGAGCATGTCTCAGCAAGGGCACAGCACTGGCAGCTGAGGGTCAGAGGATGGGAATGTGCTCCAGCCCTTGGGGATAGCATGGTGCAGCAGAACCTCCCTGCCCATGTGGGACCCTGTGCTGGAAATGTGGAGATTGCCTGGAGGAACTGTGGCCACAGAGAGCTCATGCAGGGGTACCTTTAACCTGAAGGACTACAGCCCCTGGAGGGGACCATGCTGGAGCAGGGGAAAGGTGTGAGAAGGAAGGAGCAGCAGAGGGGAGCTGAGCAGATATCACTATTCTCTTTCCTTCTGAGCTGCTTAAGATGGGGGAGGCAGAGGTGGTGTGTGTGAAAACATGAACTTGAGCCTGGGAAGGAGCAGGAAGGAGAGGGTAAAGTGTTTTAATTTGTATGTGAGAAACATACAAATTACATACAAATGTTTCTCACTGTCAAAATCTATTCTAGCTGGCAATAGATTACTTGATAGTATTGTCCACTTCTGGACTAGGTTCCGGGAGACCTGCAGTGTTTTGTTGCTCTGCCATTGTCATCCTGGATATCTCAGGAAAATTGCTTTGTTTCTCTGTCCCTCTGTTTCTTTGTTCTTTTTTTGTAAGGTGTTTTGGGTACATCTGGGTAAAAAGCTGCTATATTCTCAGTGACTCAAATGTAGAGTTAGTGCTTGTGTTTGATAATTATAACCTATTAGATGAAGATTCTCTCTGTGATCCTATTCTCAGATGTGCCATGTATGGGTTAGGAGAGATATAGAAGCCAGAATGATGTAGTAATTTGAGACAATTAAAAAAATATATATAATAATATTCTATTTTTTTCCTCCAGAACACAAGACAGTGTTTCCAAATCTTCTGAAGAAGGGATACTTGGAAGTTAGAAGAGACAATGACAGCTACTGGCAAACCTGTTACGCTGAGCTCTCCCAGTACAAGCTGTACCTGTATTGCTTGGACAGCAGTGGCAACCAGACTCTTCCCACCATGTATCCACTCATGCGTTTTCAAAGGGTCACTGTTACTGGTGGTGTTGAAACCAAGGTGGTGGACACTGTCCTGTCAGACAGCTCACAGCTACAGCTGAAGGCAGAGTCCTCGTGGGAGACTTTGGACTGGGGACAGAAACTTTGGGAGGCAGTGCGTGCTTCTGTGCCTGCATTTACAAGACAACAGGAGAAACTGGAGAATGTGCCAAAGCCTGAAAATAACAGTGACCTTTCTCAAACTAATGGATTGTTAGAGAAGCCTATGGAGCTCTTCCTATCCATGAATTTAACTGAAAACACTAAAGAGTACCAAAATATTCTGAAATCAGGGACTCTCTACAGGTTAACTGTCCAGAATAACTGGAAGGCATTTACCTTTGTCTTGAACAGGTCTTATCTCATGGCATTCCAGCCGGGTAGGCTTGACGAAGATCCCCTGCTGAGCTACAACGTGGATGTGTGCCTGTCAGTCCAGACAGATACTCAGGATGGCTGTGACTCTTGCTTTCAGGTCATCTTCCCCCAGGATGTGCTGCGCCTGCGCGCAGAGACGCGTCAGAGGGCCCAGGAGTGGATGGAGGCGCTGAAAGCAGCAGCCAACGCTACTCGAAGTTTAACTCAAAACCCACAGGTCACGCTTAGGAGCAAACCTGGAGATCGGCCCTTTGGAAGTGAGCTTAGAAAGAGCAAGCGCCAGTCTGTGACCACCAGCTTCCTGAGCATCCTGACCACTCTGTCTCTAGAGAGAGGGCTCACGGTTCAGAGCTTCAAGTGTGCAGGTGAGCAGCCAGGTTACAGCATCTGCACCTACACCCCCTCTGCAGGGAAAGCTGTGTTTTAGCAGCACAGCTGTTGCCTGCCTCTCACTGTGGCTGCAGTTAGCCTTTCTCTCTGTCAAATGTGGAGAAAAACCTATGGGTATTCAGAGGTTCATCTGCTTTTGATGAGCAGTGCTGAAACATTAGACCCTGCACATGGGCCAGTGCTGCCCTGAGTTGTTTTCTTGATTCAGCACACTGTAAAGGCGGTCCAGAATCAAAGGGGCTTAAATCCATTTGTTGTCTGATTCTAGTCCTGTAGGCAAGATCATATTTTTATCCAGTTTGGGAATGAATGGTGAAAATAGAGAGGACCTGTGTGAATGCAGTTCATTGTCATTTTACTTTAGCCAAGGGCACCTGTGTGGGGCAAATTTAGGCACTTTATGCCTAAACTGTAATCTCTGACTTGCTTTAGTTGCACTCACTTAGAAATTGTCAGCCCAAGCAGAAACAGCTCTTTTGGAGACTTTTGTGTTATGGGAGCTGTGATGGTCCTGCCTCCTCGCCCTGCTGCCTTGGGGTGTGGTTCTCATGTTACTCTGGAACCACACATGACTCTGGGGAGTATCTGTGTGGGCCCAGGACCTTCTGGCTGGCCTAAATCCCTTCCAGGGGAGACCTGGTCCTAGAAGTACTGGACTGACCTCAAAATTGGCTATGGGTGCAGTAGGGTTTGTCCTTCTCTGGTAGTCACCTGTAGGTCCTGTTCCTGCTCATCTGTCTTCATCTCTTCACAGTGCATGGCACTCACCTGGGCAGCTGGAGCATCATATGAAGGTTGACATCATTGCAGTTAATGATTTGGTCACAGTATTTGGGCTTCTTCCTGAATTCTGAGCTCTGTTCTTGGCCACATTTGTATGATTTCATGTAATTTGTTTTATATTTTGCTTCGTCCTCTGACTGAGGCTCAGGAGAGTTTCAAGTGAATATTTTCAATGACCTTTACAATGGGGTCAGGCCCTGGGATGGCAACAAAATACATATCTCCAATGTGAAACAGGTTTTAGTCTTGCTTTATGTAGTATGGGAGCAGACTATGTGGATTCCCTCTCCCAAACATGAGATGATTAATATCCATTCACTCATATATTCCCCACAAAAATGAGATGCTCTGACCAGGGTTTGCATGATGTCTTTTCCAGATACACCTGAGGCATTCCCAATACTCCTGTGGTCTCCTTTCAGTCTGCCAAACTGAACAAAGGTTCTTGTGCAGCGAAACTCTTCTAGAGTTGTGGAGGGTCTGTGGGAAGCTGGTCACTGGGATTTTCAGTGCCTGGGGATGGGGATTCACAGCACTTTCTCTAGGAGAAGGTCCTTTGCCGTTCCTGTGACCCTTAGAGACGTTATCACGGTGCAAAGAAATGAATAATTTTAGTTATAACTGGGGAAACTTGTTTGGCTCAGAAAAGTTTGTGCTGAGGAGGCACACGGGCAAGCTGAGCCTCTCTCCTTGTTCCTTGCTCCCTGGGCAGTTGTGCCGTTCCGGGCATGGGCTGCTGTTTAACCTCAGGGGCCTGCTGTTGGTAATTACAGCTTGCAGGCATTGAGAACGTTTTCCCCAGGGCTGCTGGGAGGGGTAAGCTTGGAGAAAGATGAGGAGGGGGGAGGAAGAAAAGTTTTGCTGTGAATTCTTCAGCCATTTAGTGCAAATTCCTGTAATTACCGTCTTTGTGTCCTGTCCCAATGGCACATAATACAGCAGAAGCCTTTCCTAATTGAGACCTTACAGGAGGTACAAATCCCTCCTTTGTTCAGCCTGACAAATTAGTGCCAGAAAGTGGCAAGGTCCGAGTGGGAATCAAAGGCAAGCAACACAAAGATGGAACTTACGGCTACAGTAATAACCCTCTCTAGTCCTGCAGGGGTGGGAGGGAAGGAAAAGTAATGACCAATGAAAAATGAAGGGTTTTTTTGTTATAAATTCCCTTGACATGACAGCACCTCAGGGCTGCTTTATTTATTTAGGAAAAGCGATTAAATAGTAATACAGCAGGGCAGACCATTGTCTCTCGAGCTACCCCCCTTCCTACAGACCCCTGCTGCCTCGGCTAATTGATTGACAATGAACCTCTGATAAAGAAGGTTGCTGGGAGGACCTGATGGGGACAGGCTTTTTAAAATTTATTTTCTCTTTGCAGTCTTTGTGGGGTTCCCCTCCCTGTTTTTCTTTTTTTTTTTTTTTTTTTTTTTTTCCTGTTTGAAATGCTCTCTGCATCCCCCTTTCTTTTTCTCCCTCAGTAAGAGCTTTTCAAGGAATTGGTCCCAGACAAACAGCTGATATTCACAAGCAGGTAGTGAAGAATGTGAATGTCTGTGCCTCACTATTGACAGGTTTATCTTGGAGTCTGACTAGCACTTTTCAACTTGTGATATAAGCCAGGGCCGTGGTGTCAGATGGAGTCATGGGACAGGGAGGACAAACTGTTGATACCCTGGAGTCAGAAGGGTATGAAGTCAGTTTGAAAAAAGTTGTCTTTTGCTTGATCAGCATATACAAAAGCTTTTCTCCACATTTCTAACTGTTTTACTGCAGAGGGCAGGGCGTTATTTGTTGTAATTTGAAAAAAAATTAATGAACAGGCCACTGATTAGAAGTGGAGGGCAGAAAGGAGCTTATATCCCTAGGTGCCCTTTACTATCATTATTTCTTTGTCACGTGGCATCACTTTTCCATAGATGGGGAAAACAAATGGCCTTTGCCCTTGCCTCCTGTTTTTGCATAGCTCCTGTTCTTTTGATGGCTCTCTTCTGTTTCAGCTTTTGTTTTCTTTCCCCCTGTCTTCTGTTAAAACAGACATTTTTTTCCAGAGAAGTCAGTTGTGTCTGTTGCTTAAACAGCAAGTCCTAATGGACGTGGGAATTTCTGCCTTCTGGAAAATGTGCTCTGCACTCCATTTGTGTGGCTTTCCTTGCTTCAATTCTGGGGTGCCTTCTGTCTTTTCCTCCCTGCTTTCTCCATGTCTCCTCACTTGCCAAAACGGTAAATACTGCTATTAGGGCTTGAATGACTTGGCTGGCTGAGCTGAGCACTTGGTGCAGAGAAGCCAAGGCTAGTAAATGTGCTGTTTCCTGAGCTTGCAGCCCTGTCAAATGAAGCAGCAGGTGGAGAGCTGTTGTCTTTCAAGGAATCATTTTCCACCTAGTGCTGTCATCATGTGTGTAGCTGGGGGACAGCCCAGTGCAACATGCACAGATCATGCAACCTCTGCTCTGTCTCAGCCTCCTGGTCTGGAATCAGTCCCTCCTGCAGTGAAAATAAAATTCCCTTTTTTCCCCCCTTTGATGAAAAAAAAAGTATTTCCTAATAGCTTGCAAGCCACCAAGTGTAATTTAGAAACAAAGCAAAATAGTCATATGTGATGTCAACTTTGTTCAACTTCTCAAAAAGCCTTACAGTTGAAACTTCTCAAATACAGATAGTTGAGAAGCATCCTTGAATTTAGCAAATACTTAGTGAACTGTCATTACTTCCAATGCTTATTTGTAGCATGTCACTGAAATAAAAATGCTAGAGGATAAACCCTAGAAAATGCAGCACAATAATAAAATGCCATAAGATCCTTTGGAAGGTTTTCAGCACTCTTGTCACTTTTTAGTTCTGAATAACCATTGTTCTCACCTGTCCAGGGCTTTTAGGATTGTGCTTTTTCTAAGTGCTGTATTTGTTTTGTGCTTGGTTTCATTTCAATTGATCTCTTTCTTCCAAGGCTCCAGCAGCTTTTTACCTGCCCTGTATTTGAGACTCTGTAAAATCCCCTAGGAATGTTTTACACTGTAAAGGTTTTATTGTTTAGGTATCTTCGCTTTAGGCTTTGGTCTTCTAGTCTTGCATGTGACTTTCAGGCCCTATTTCTATTCATTTAAAAGTAAAGCTTCCACTGCTAGCAGTGGAATTTCTAAACCAGCTGAGCAGAGAAAAACATGGTCTAAGTTAGTATTTGGAAAATACACCATGTTTAAACAAGGTCACTGACTTGTTGGGAGGAGTGGGGGGAGTGTTTCCAAACAAGGGTGACTGGAATTTGTGTAGCAGGGAACACTTTATTTGCAGTGGACCTATATATTTCAAGACATGAGGTTGCTGGGCCACAGTGCTTTGCCATATGACTGCTTATTTTAGAAAAAGATCAGAAGATACCACATGCTTGAGTGGATTAAACTTGTTTAATCAGTTATGATCACAGAGGCCATTTACTCTTCATTGATGAGTTTTTCAGTGCAGGATGGCATGACTAGAGGAAGTCCCAGTGAAAACTATCAGCTCTGGTAGAAGCTGGATCCTTCACCCTCCTGGGATTTGACTGGCACCTTCACAGAGTGAGAACTTTGCTTTCATGAGATTTGGTTTGGGGCTGGCCTGCTGCTGCCTGGAAGTGCAGTTTAGAGAAGTACTTGGTCAGTTCAGTGCCTGTTCTGTGCCCTGATGTGCACTTTGCAATCGACCAGCGTTTAAGTGACAACTTTGTCTCAGCCCTGCAAGAGGAACTGCTGACACAACTGTCTTGGTTGATGAATCTACATTTTCTTCTTGGCAGCCTTGAAGGGAGCCTTTTGTGCCTGTGTGGGGATAGGTGTCCCCATTGCTCTAATCTGCCCGTCAACAACTCTGCAGGTTTTCAGTACTTCTTGTGCTAATTTATTGTACTATTGTCAGCTTGGTTCTGCTGGGTGTGAATATGTCTCTACTGTAAGCATAGGCTATTTGTTCTTGGCTGTGGCTTGTTTCTTCCTGGCTTGTGGCTGCTAGGTGTGAGACTCCAAAGAAGTCTTGGTTGTCTGGGGACTTTTTTGGTCCTTTTTTTGTGTGAAACTAGTCTTGAGGGATGTTTTGGCCTAGAGTTCAAAGAAAAGAATGCCCAAACCAGGGAGTCTAAATGTCCAAGTCTCACCTTTGTTGAGATGGAAAAAAGCTGCATCTGGATAAAAGGAAGTATTTTTCAGACCTGAAAACTCTAACAATTATATACCACCCCCACACCCCCACATTTCTTCTCTGGAGAACCCAGAGGTTCTTCATAAATTGTGTACAAGAGAGAGCTTTTTTTGTTTGGCTAGCATCTTTTAAATCAGTCAAGCCAGTTTTTGCTACTAAAGGCATTGCCTTCCCAGACAAAATTTGACAGAGGAGAAGAGGTAGCAAAGACGTGTGAAACTCAGTGGTGTCACAGAAGCCAGCATCACAGGGAGGCCCTCCTAATGCTGCTCTGGAAAAAAATCCTGTGAAGTGTACTGTGCATTTGTTGGCATCCCAGTGTCCTTGCAGATGTGCAGCCTTGAGACAAACACTGAAGGAAAATGGCTGCTTTAGGGTGCACTGCAGCAAAATTAGGGCGTTTGTGTGTGCATTGGCAAGGCTCTCCCTCTTCTGTTGCATGCCAAAGCACTGCATTATTGCAAAACTATTACATGTGGATCAAATCAGGGGCAATGTAAAATAAATTACAGAACAAACCAAAAGCCAGTTTGTAGGAAGGGTTTAGCTTCTCAGTCTGGCCTTCTGCAAAATCTCTAGTCTCTGTCATGTACCTGTGCTGTTTAAATCTGGATAGTTCATAGGCCCAGGGCAGGGCTGTGGCAGTGATGTGCAACCAAGAAGAAATTTAGCCAAATAGCATTGGCAAACATATGTAACCATGCTTACTGCACAGTTGTTCCTTCTGTTAAAAGGAGATCCAAACCCAATTGTGTATTCAAACAGAGATAGAGCTGGTTATTTCTGAGTATGTTAATGCTGTATCAAATAAATGAAACTTGTCAAACCAGGTAGCCTTCAGCATAAGTCAAGGAGTGAGCAGTGCAGGGGTAAGTGGTCTTCAAACTAACTGCAGAGCAGAAATGAAAACTGGGTTAAGTAGAGACTCATTTTGCTAAATAACCTGTCTGAGGGTGTGGCATCAGTGTCTGTTCTGATCACACAAATGGCTGGCCTGCCCTTTGCTCTGTTCTCTGTTCTACCTTCTCAGTATGTAGAACCAAGCATGAATGTAATTGACTGTAAGAATAGGAATGCCATTATTAATTAAGCTTACATTATCTCCTTACTTCTGGCAGACAGGCTTCAAGAGCTGGCCTAGAGAGTGTGTTCTGTTCCCATTCCTGACCAAAGAGCTGGTGAATTTCTGAATCCTGCCACCAAGTCATTCCATGGTAGATCCCATTTCCTTCTGTCAGGGAGCACTTCAGAGTCTCAGCAAAGCAACAGATACTGCAGAGAATAATCCTATAAAGGCCAGGAGAAAAGAATACCAGATTAGTTTGAGGTGTGTGGTGTTATTCCTCAGCACTATTGTCCTGTGAACACAGGGAAATGATTTGAAAATGTACAATAGAAGAATGCAAACTGGCCATGTGTTAAAAGGGTCACAAACAACACCTTGTTTGTCGACAAAGCTATTTGTCGTTTCCTCAGAGCATATTCTCTGGGAAGAATATAACTTTTCCATCTCTTAGACTTTGACACCAAAGATAGAAGAATCCATCATCTGATGGAACTCAAGTAGGGAAATCCAAGCCCATAAAAAACTAGGTTCCAAATGTATAGGATTTTTAGTTCTTGTTTAGTGATGAAATGTGACTCTTGACTTATGTATGTGAAAAGCAAGCTTCCACTGACTTTTAAGTCTGTGTTTTCAGGCTTACCTACTATTATTTTTACTGGGAAGGCAGAATTTAGCGCCCTCCTAGAATGTATCGGACTTTGCTTGGAGGTTTAAAAGTTTGTAATTATTGTCTTTGAAATAAAATTGCTCTGGAAAGTAATGGTGGGAAAAGAAAAAAGTATAATGCAAACCTGGGTAGGCATAAGAGGGAACTGAGTTGGACTGTTAGTGTATCTTCCTTGTGAATTTGAGTTTTCCCATGGTGAAGTAAATTGAAATAGATGCACAGGAATAAAGGTAAGCGACTGAAGTAACTCTGGCCTTATTTCTGTTTGTGCTGAGCTGATAGAACAATGTTGCATGTCTGATCTAACACTGAAAATTTGTTGCTGTGCTCCTTCTGCTTAGTCTGCTTTATGCCTTTATCAAGCTGAAAGCCTTTTGAAGTCTGTGGATCATTTTCTTTTCTTTGTATTGTATGTTGTTTCTAAATGAATTAGCTTCTAAGCTAATCTGTCACAGATTTAATTATGGCACACAATCACAAGGGACTTGCTTTTTCCTGTTACTGAGCAAGGAACTTTATTAAATAAGGAAAACAGTTGTGTACTTGATTCTAATTTGGTCTTTTGCTTTCTCTGTTTCACCGTGGAGCTACTCCAATATTTTCTTGCTAAAAGATTAAAGAGAAAGGTGTCTGGATAAAAAGGATAGTTGTGTGTGTTCCTTGACCACAAGAGTATGCAGCAGCCTGAAAGTAGTGTTTTCTGTGCTTTGGAGAGGAGGAATTGTGTTCAGATGTCTTGGATCCCTCCTCCATACTAGACCACCACCTTAATTTAAGGAGAGAGTTTTGTTACAACTTTTTAACCTCACCTTCTGTACTACTTTCTTCCTGAAGTCTTTGCACTTGGACATGAGCCTCTTGATGTTGATACTCCTGCTCTGCTCACAGACATGTTGTTGAGAGAGATTCATCTGTGCCCAACAGCACTTTCTTGCTGCTATTTTTTCTAACCCCTATTTTCTTTCCTTGATTCCAAGGCTGTTTTGTTGTATTTTCCATGATGAAAGGTTTGGGGTGATTCCTTCCCTCTCTTTGCTAGCAGTATACCTTACAGCTACACTTCTTCCTTCTGTAGCTTGTTCTCTAACATTCTTTAGGGAGGGATGATTTTAGGTGCTAGCAAATACTGTGGTGTTCTCTTTGCATTAGGCTCTGAGTTTGCCAGACCTTTCTGCAGATGTTATATAGATAATACTCTGTGTGAGCATTAGGAATGTAGGTGAGAGAGGTGGAAGTTGTGCTGCTTTTTTCTCCCATCCTGCGCAAGGTGCTTTCTCTGGTTATGTAAGCAATTAAGTGTTTTCTCTGCAAACATGGTCCCTTCCCAAACCCTAAACTATTTGTTGAATTGTGTTATCCATCTCAGAGGTGGTCAGTTACATCTGATTGTCCTGCTGGGAGAGGTGCTCCAGAGGTTCAAGCCAGGAATCAGCACTAGCTTTGCTTCTGGTAAACATCATGGCAAGTTGTTGTACCTGAATGTCCAGGTGCAGGATTTCCGTGGTTATTAAGCCAATGGCTATTCCTTCTTCCTCTTCTGTCTCTCACATCCTTGATCTGTTTTTTTCCATCTTAAAAAAACAAAGTAGCAAAGTGGTCTATGCCACAGAAATATGTTTGTGACACTACACCACTTTGAACTGCATAACATCAAAGAAAATCAGTGCTTTGATAACTTGATTTGAAAGGGTTGTAGAAATAGCCATCATTATGAATCACAACAGAGAGGAATGGAAAAGATGGTGATTTTCAAACAGCAAAGCTTGTAAAGTAGAGAAAAATGTAAAGTGGATGCCAGTGCCACATTATCATCTAACAAACCCCAACTGCACAACTCTTATGTAGCTTTGCAGAACGTGTTTTCCTGAGGATATGGAGAGGAATGAAGCATGGTAGGTGTAAAGGGAATCAGGGAAACAAATGTGGGCTCAGGAAAGGATTGTAACAAAGGAGAAAGCAATGCATGCTGCTTGGATGTGGATTTCTTCCACTTCCTCCTCTTCATAAAACCATCCTTCCTAAAAATGAATGGCATCCCATATTGTTTGCTGAGACTCTCCTCACCCCAGAGAACTTCAGTTCTTACAGGCTGGATGTAGGGAAGAGAAGCCCCCACCATTTCTGTCCTTGGCTACTCCTCTTCTGAGAAAACTCTCTCCATGGACTGGAATGAGTTTCTGGCTCTAGGAGACTGCCAGAAATGGCCTTAAAGTGGTGAATTCTCAACTGCAAATGTTTTAATTTAGAATTTTGTCAGTTCAAATTGGACTTTAGCTTATACTTGGTTTCAGTCTAACGGACAGGAGTTAGGGCATTAAGAAAAGGTAGCAGCCAGTGGAATGGCAGGGGATGCATGGTGCTAGTTAGGTGAAATCAGTATGTCCTGTCCCTTCCTTATCCCCAGAGAAATAAGTGTTGGCTGGTGGGGAGTTTTTGTAAGGTTTCAATGACATTGAGTTAGGAGTCTGTTTGGATTCAGACACAGCTTTACCACTAGAACTTCATTAATACTTATGCTCTGATCTTATGAAGGGTAAAGGAGAAGACATGAATATAATTATTGTTTATATATTTACTTTTTCCAAGAAACTGCATGTCTGTTCTTCAAAAAAAAAAAAAAAAAAAGGCATGGGAAGAGGGAGATGGAAACAGGACATGTCCCATACTGATTCATTTAGTAGTGTGTATTGCAGAGAATCAGTGGCCAAATGGGTCTGGACTGTGAAAGTGGAGGAAGTGAGCCAATTGTGTTGGTGAGGTTATTCTAATGATTTTTGTTATAGCTGAAAGGGGGATGTGGTGACATCATATGATGTAGGGAAGGAGGAGCTCAATTTATGCCTAGAGTAGCTGACCTGCAATCATTTCTCAAATCAGTGTAACTTCTGCTGGGGAGAAAAGATGATTTCAGCTGGAGAAGTCACAAAATTTAACTAAATGAAATTAGTATATTGACAAAAGCAACTGGTTAATTGACTTCTACCTGAAAAACTCTTGTTTAACTAATGCTTTTGCAGTAAAAGTGAGGCACAAGGATTCTGCTACTCAGTATTTCTAAACAGCTCCAGCAGAGACCATCTGAGCATACAGCACATGCCAGAATGGAGCTCTGGTGCTCTGACTGAAGCTATAACTGTCTTATGGGGACACTGGCATTTGAAAGATAAGCAAAAATACTGTCATGTATGCTGTGTCTAGAGGTGGTGTTAACAACCACAGACATCTTGAGGTATCTTAACCAAACATTTTTAGCCTCACTTCCTGAGGAGGTTGTTTAATGTGTCTGTGCTGTCTGTCTTCAGCCATCCACTCTAACATTATATTAAACTTTTGCCTCATTTTAGTCACTATTAAAAGACAGAAGTGTCAAGTATGTTGAATTTTTATGTGTTTTATGAAAACAGGTGGTCAGGTGAAGGAGATCTCTGCATTAGTTCTTTCCAACTAAAGCAGCAGCTTTTGAATACATTGTTTTACCCCAGAGACTCCATACAGGAGGGCATGGGAAGAGGTAAGGGATCTAGCTGTGAAAAAAGTGTCAGGCACACCTCAGACCTTGTAAGATACAGAGTAATGCAATCATAAGGGGGGGTGGGAAACCCTGCTGGAAATTGAGCTGTGTCACTACTGCTAGTCAAGAACTACTCATTCTCAGTGTGACTGCTGCTCAGTTATTATTCATGATCTGACTGTGGTTTGCCTTGGCTAATGTGCTTGCCTTGTGCTAATTCTGTGGCTGAGTCTTACCTGCCAAGTCAGCAGCATCCCTTCTGGCTGTCAGTGGGATCTGGCTTGCACTGCTGCAGGCAGATAATGCTCTCCCATTCTGTTGTGGGGAAAGTGGGAACTCTCTGGAGCAAACGTACAGCAGAATGTGGCCTGTCTAAGCTTCAGGCCATGGTTTTCAGATGGCTATGGCTTTTAAATGCCCAGTGTCTCACAAGCAAGTCTTCTGCCTTTGTTTCTTGAGAAGTACTGAGTATCTTTTGACTGCTGTCTGAACTCTTGGTCACAGATGCTCAAGTTACCTGTGCTTTTTCAGCCCTAGTCCAAGAATACTGGTATTTATTTCTCATTTTTTTTATGGATCAAGAAATGTCTCTTGGGTAAAATAAATAAAATATTGAAAGGATCTCAAATGGAGGAGTACTTTTCTGACTCAGTCCTGAATGCATATCTCTGGCTTGGTGTAACCCAGACTTCTGCCCTTCTCTTTTCTCTAGGCTGTCAGCGCTCCATAGGTTTATCCAATGGGAAAGCCAAGGTGTGCAGCTACAGTGGATGGTATTACTGCAGCACCTGCCATGTGGATGACAACTTCCTTATCCCTGCACGGCTGGTTCATAACTGGGACACTTCCAAATACAAGGTAATCTCCCTGCAGGTTGGAGTGAACTGAATTGCTGATAGAAACACAACAGCCCAAGGGTTGTAGGCATTGACTACTAATACTGTCTTCTTTGTCCTTCTTGACAAAATGAGCCATACTCTCTCAACAAGACAGGTTTTCATCACAGTTTCCTTGGCCAGACCTAAGGTGTTCCTCCATAGGAGCAGCCATACTCCTTCTTGGTGGCATCTTTTTCATCACTGCTTACCTGACTGTTCAAGGGACAGGGAGAGGTAGCACAACAAACTCTCTCTTTTAGCTCTCATCCTTGCAGTTATTGGGCCCTTAAGGAGTACCTGTTTCACCAGGGACTAAGGATTGACACTGCTTAGTGATGGATGCTAAATTGGGGAAATGCCCATAGGAAACTGGCTTACCAAATGCAGTGTTTGTGAGGCCCAGTACGTCCTGTCTCTTGGCATGAGCATTTTGAGGACACTAGAAGGACATTGCTGTAGCACTTGATTGAACCAGACAGATGAAAGTAACGTAACAAGAAAATACTATAGTTGTTCACTTGCCACACAAGAGTTTTTTCTAAAACTTTTATAATCTGCTATTTGCTGCTGCCTTGGTGGCTGGTTGCTAGATAGGGGCACTGATTACATGCCTCAAAGCATTATACCAGCAAACACAGTAACAGTGTTGTTTTGCCATCTCAGGCAGTATGTGCTGAAAGAATAACAAACTCATAAGGAATCCAGACCATGCTAGAGCTTTAGACCTAGCAGCCACTGTTAGGAGAGGCTGTTTGATGTTTTGTGTCTGCGAATATTATTATTATGTGCTATTTGAAAAGGAAAAAAATAACCAGTAAATGCCCTATTAGAGGAAAAGCAGGTCTCTTGAAGAAAATTTGTCAGATGGGGAGATTATTAAGAGGTGGCCAGAGCCTGCCATCAGGAAAATGATAGTCTTGCTCTGTGAAATGCAAGATTCTTCAAAGTTGCAAAGCTCTAAGACGTGGAGACAAAAAGCCCTTCCATGCCTAGAAGTTAGGAATATTTAAAAGTTCTTTTTTTGGATGCTTTTACCAAGGACTAAACTTGCTAGCACATGGTAGTATAAGTAGACCTGATATGGTCTACTAGTGGATGGTAAGGTAAAGACATCGTATCAAGCTGTCAGTGAAACCGCCAAGAAAATTAACTGGATCTTTTCTAAACCTGCAGTGTAAAAACTATGCTCTAGTCTGTTTCCTGTGGTATAGGCAGCTGAGGCAGAGAAAGAAACAGGACTTGAAGGCTTAAGCATTAATTGAAAACTTAATCTATTGTCATCTCACTGTAGTAGTGAGAAATTTCATTTTGCACTTTTGGTAGACAGAACAGGTATGAGGTACTTTGGAAACACAAGCAAATTCTGTGCCACTGCTTTACCTGTCTCTGTGTGAAAGTGCTCAGAGAAATGAGTTGAAGAAAGGAACACAACCCTTCAGGTAGGGAAAAACTATCATCCCAAACTGTTACAGCAGGATCTAAGAAGGGAGGGAAGGTGAAGATAAGCACACTGCCCTGCCCCTTGGAGGTAGCACAGCACTGCCTGAAAGTGGAGCCTCTGCAGAGGGGCTCGTGCTCCTGGCTGTACTTCTGGCTGCACACCCCAAAATGGTTCTGCAGGAAACAGGCACATACCACATTTCATGGTCAGGACTGAAAGAGGACTCCAGGATTCAAAAGCTTCTTTGTTTTACCCAGTCTGAAATGTGTCTGTCAGTCCACCAAGTTGGAAGCAAAGTTGAATGAAGAGTTTGCAAACCTGCCCTCTTTCCCACTGCCACCTATTCCTCATCTCCTCAGGGGTTTCTGGGGTCTGTCCTGTTTCTGGTAAAGCAAGCACCAAAAGGTACTGTAGAACATGAGCTTTTACAGTGTAACTGGGCATGTTTCTCTTTTTATGTTTCATGAGATCAACATCTGAGCAGCAGCTGTAAAATAAGCTGTGGCATCAATTAAATTTGAAATTGAGAGGTTCTTGTCTACTTTTGGCAAGACAGGTCATGAAAATCAGAAAAACCAAAAAAAAAATAGAAACCTCTTTAGAGCTGTCTCTTCCCATAACCAGGATCCTGAAAAACAACAATGCACTTAATATCTGGTAGAACATGGTTAGGAAAAGAGAAATTCTCTTGGCTGCAGTAGAAGCTGTTTGAAAGGACTTGGCAGTTAGACATGTTTCTTCTGTCAGAACCAAAGCTGCAGCTCAGTCCCCAGGTTTGCTTTTTTCCCCTTATGTCTCCTACTGTTTTCATATTTGTATTTTTCATGTGTTTGTGAGAAGGTAGAAGAGGCAGTTTTGTGAACACTGTTTCTTCCTTTTGCTTAGGCTAAGTGTTTTCCCCATTTGCATGCAAAGCCCACTAAATACTGAAGTTTGTTTCAGGTGGCTTTCAGCCTGCATATAATGCCAAACACAGTGGGAAATGGACTCCCAGTGCCAGAAGGTTTCAAGAAAAGCTGAATTATGGTAAATTGAATTTTGAACTGTAGGTTTGTGGGCTCTAGAAAGGAAAAGTCTGGAAATGTTAGCATCCATCCTTGTATTACATCTCAAGCTGCAATCTTGTTGTACTTCACATCTTCTCACTCCTTCTGGCTGATTTAATAGGATTGTTTTACTGCCCAGTAAAGTTGGGGGTCTGCTAGGATGTCTACTAAAATACTGAATTACTGTGACTGCCCCATCTTTCCCATTTTAAGACTGTTTCAGCCTCTTGTAACATTGCTGTGTTTGGCAATGTGAGTTAATGTTTTACCAGACGTGTGTGCCTGTGTCAGTCATGCAGAGTGGACTGACACCTATCTGGGCAAAGCTACTTTTCCTGCAATCAGCACTCCATGGATGCATTGTATTGGTAAGGAGAGGAAAAGGTTTGCTTTGCTCCTCTTTCCTCAAAGGCTGAATTCAGACCTTGCAGCACCAGTGCTGCACAGTAATACTTGGTCACCATACTGCATGCATATGGCAGAGTCACTTAGGGGACCTCAGCTGTGGCATCTCTTTGTTCCTATGCTCTCAGTGCTCCAGGGGAGATGCCCAACATGGGGTACAGGTGTGCACAGATGTGAGTGTAGTACTCAGACAGGAACCACCCTCCAGTTGCAAAGACAGCAGGGCAGGTGGATGAGGAGCCCATCACTTCAACAGAGGCTTAAAGCAAGGAGGTAGACAAAGACAGCACTGAGCACCTGACCCTGATGGTGGGGGGAGCTAGTCATTGTGCCAAGCATTCACACACCTCCTAGGGAGTCATGGAATGCTTGTTTTAATTTGCTAATTGATGGAAGAGGACTAATAATTACTATGGATACTGAAGTTTCCAGGGGATTGCTGAGATATCGTGGTCAGATGGTTAATGATTGTAAAAGCAGGTTGTTTAACTGCAGGTTTTTAATGCACTGCAATAAGCAGTACATTAAAATAAAATATCAACATTGCTAGTGTTGAAATACTTGATAAATTTGAAGCTTATAGAATTTTGTTCTACAGAATCTGAGGTGCTTGTTTTGCCATGTTAGCTCTGATTCCACTCAGATGGCACAGTTCCTTGTACATGCAGGATATTTAAAGAAGAAAAATTAAATTAGTGGGGTGTATAATGTAAATAGGTGGGATATTCAGTATGGCTTCAGGGCCTGGGAAACCTGGGGAGTTAGGGTTTGCTGTATTTAAAATTGCACATCTTATTATCTGTGTAGTTATTGGTGGGACATATTGACATATTTCTTAGATTTGTATTTAATGTTGTGAAGAGGTTACATCTGGGGCTAGCTTCCCCTGTCAGTAGCTAGTTACTTGTACTGGTTTTGGAAGTGGTGCTATTTACAAGGATGTCTGTTGTTCTTACCTACAGCACCAGAAGGGAAATAACTTCCTAAATCTCAAGAGACTGTGGTGTGTGTTCCCTTTCTACTTTTGTCAGCCTAACTCATCCCTCCCTTGTCTCAGTGTAAACATTGGCCTTGGGGTCCAGGAGGACTAATTGAATCTGGAGCCAGTAACATTTCTGTAGCAGAGTTTCAGGTGATTTGCAGCTCATCTCATGTAATCCCATCTTCTCTTTTCCATCTGTGATAAAATGCAGAAATCAGGAATGAGAGAGAATTTGACCTTTTCACTTAAGGAACATGAGTATATTTTCTAATGGAACAAGAGTCCCATTCATTTATTGAGTTTACAGCAGCTTTTTGCAGGTGGAGATAAAACAGGGCACTATCATGAAAAATGCATGAAAAACTTCTTGCAGATTGAATTTTGGGAGTAATACCAGTAAGATTCAATTTTATTTATCTGTAATTTAAAAAGCACAACTTGCTTTTAGCCAAAAAGAAAGCAGTGAACAGACAGAAAAATATTGACAGGGAATAAACTTTTGGCGTAAAAGTAGATATCTCAGACATTCAGTTTTGAGGGGCTTGATGAAGTTTGACTTGGCTATAAGCAGAGAGAGTTGGATCTCTCTCAATTGCCTCCATTTGTAACTGGTAACAGAGTAAGTTTTCAGATGCATGGAATAGCTGACAGATCGCAGAGGGGGAGATCTGCTTAAAAAGAGTTGGGAAAAAAGCCTAACTAAACTGCTTTACTTTTTAGGTGTCAAAACAAGCCAAAGAGTTCCTGGAATATGTGTATGAGGAGCCATTAATTGATATCCAGCAGGAAAATCCCATGTTGTACAGTCATGTTGAACCTCTGGCAACTGTTGTCCGCCTGAGGCAGCAGCTAAAATCTCTGCGAGCCTACTTGTTCAGCTGCAGAGCAGCAGTGGCTGAAGATCTGCGTAGAAGGTAAGAGCCACAGCCAACCTACAGCACTAGGATGGAGCTTCCTTGGCATGTTACCTCTCCTGCTGCCTCTTTGGTTTTGTTTCCCACACTGGTTCTGAAGGCATTACCCATTTAGAAAGATGTTGTGTGTGTATCTGACTTCTCTGGGAAGTTGAGTTATCCTCTGCTGAATAAAATGATTTTATGGGGTCTGAATATCTGAAGTTGTTGACCGCTATTAGCCCCAGGGCATCACACATTGTGGTGAGCATCTTTTGCTTCTCCTCAGGCTTTCTGGCTGTATGTGAGTATTTTCATGTTGTGAGATCTGCTGCCTCATGCCCCCTGCCATGACATCACTGCTGGGACCTTTGAGACACCTCACAGTGTGGCAAAGCATGAGGGGGGCCAGAGTCAACCACCTTTCCTCTCTTCTGTGGTATGATGCAGTCCCCTGGCACATGACCCAGCACATGATTTATGCTGGTCTCTTCCTCAATCAGTATCCATGACATGACTGTGCTGAATGTTTTGTTTATTGGCAAATACCTGGCCTCAGCACAGCAAAAAGAGTTTGCTGTGGTGAAAAAGGAGTTTTATAAAAAGTGAACTTCATTTTAGGAGTGCTGTATCTTAGTCCATTTAGCTGCTGTTGCATTTTTCTAATAAGCTAAAAATGAACAATTTTCTTAAAACTGTCAAGTCACAGTTGTGATCTTAAAAAGGCCAACTAGTTTTTGGTTGGATCTCCAAAAGAGATGGGGAGATGTCCCTGTCCATGCTGTCCTGTGAAGTGAGTGGCTCTGGGCACATGCAGCTGACCTGATGCATCTGTAAGCATTTGTATGCCCTAGTTTTTAAGACAAGACTACAAGTGGGAAAGCCATTGCTTTGAAATTGTGAGCTGCCAAAAGGCAAGGAAGCAGGTGACATCAATGACTGTGTTCTAGGGACCTTTCTTTGGGAGGGAGAGGAGGCTGCACTGGTGTCTCTATTCCAGGTGAGGAGAGCTGGTCTGCTGTTTGGTACATAACCTATACCATTGCTTTGATGAACTACCTAGAACAAGTAGGAGAAGGATACAGCAACAGGTTTATGGAGAGCATTGCTGAGTTTCTGTATCAGATGCACTGTGGGTTAATATGTGCTTGTATGTTTCTACTCAATTCCTATTTTTTGCTAAAGTAGCTCACAGCATTTTAAAAATTAGGATGGTTTTGTTTTATTCCGGATGATGGTATTTTCTTGCAGAGCTGGTATTCTATGCCATCCTCTTCGATAAAACTAAAAGGAAAATAAGATTTTTGAAGGTTGTTCAGAAAATGTAGCAGAAAGTAAATTATGCTTTCTGATTAGTATTGAAAAAGGGTAATTCTCTTATTAAAATAGACTGAAGGAGGCAAGGAACTCAATGGACTTGGGTAAGACAGTAAAAGAAGAGAGTTCAGAGGCGGCCTAGCATAGCAATCAATTGACTAGACGTAAAACAAGGAATGAAGTAAAGCCAGGAGAAGGAGTTTCAAATGAGGAAGAAATCTCAGGAAATTGAGTTAATGAAGAAATCAGGACAAAAGAGGAACAACCCAAAATCTCTCTCCAAAATGGAGAGATGACAATTGCTAAGGAAACAGAAGAGAGAATGGACAAATTTTAACACAGAAATGTGAGCATGTTCTTTTCTTGGAGCAGACAGGAGAAAGAAAACATCCCTGTGTCAAAATGAAACACTGAGAAGGGTAGAAGGAGAAAGTGGGGAACAATGCTCCTTTTTATTATCTAAGAGTTTCTTCACGCCATCTCCAGTGGTGGAGAGAAGGACCCCAGCCCCAAGAAGGGTTTGGTTTTGGGGAAGCAAAACTGGGGAAGCATCTCCAGTTCGACAGGACTTGCTACAAGTGTCAAAGCCACTGAAGGAATGTACAGTGCACACCTTAAAGTCCAGCTCCTTCTTGGTTTGTGAAGTCTCTGTTGAGGTGACTTTGGTGCTCAGTTGTTTTCTCAGATGTCCCCTAAGAGGTTTGCAGAGGTCAGAAGAAGGAAGCTCTTTTCCCATAAGGATTTATTCCTCTCTCAGAATGCTTCCAATGGTTTTGCTGCCTTCATCTAGTATCCCAGTGTACAGATCTTCACTACCAACGTGATGACTTTATAGAGCACAGCTGAAAAGTAAACAAAGAAAATATGTGATTTAAATTTTCCTTTGGCTCATCACAGGGGCAAGTTGCAAGAAAAGGAGGAGTTTAAACAGTATGGTGAGACAGCATTCCTAAATTTAGTACTGTTCCCTAATTAAAAGTGAAAGATGGAGAGAGAGAATCCAGTTATCTGCCCTGCTCTAAAAACATTCTTCTTCTGCTTGATCTTCACCTTAGTATGTGAATAACTATTAATCACAGGAGAGTGAACACAGCATCTTGAAGACCTGTCAGACCCATATAAACAGACTGAAACAAACTGTTAATATTGCTGTCTACAGAGAACTAAAAACAGACTGATTAATTGTATTGGCACCTTGCTGCCTCTGGGACACTGATAGAGCCTGCCTTATTAGGGAAAAGCAGATCACTCTGAGGTTTCTTTTATTAATACTATTTGCATTATCATCTACTTTAAATCTATACCTTGCTCTTCAACCCAGATCACAAAATGAAGATGGCAATGAAGTTGGAAACTCTTGGTGTCCTCTGTGAAGACAAAACTGTTTACAATGCTTACAGTCACTTTTCCTGAAGAATTCCAGATGGCTATAAACCAGGTTAGCTCAGGACCCAGTTAGCTTAAATGTGGAAATGTTATTTTTAATGTTTGGTGTGCCTAGATAGGTACTTTGGAACTTGGCATCTAGCAGGGAGCTCAGGATTGAAACTGCTTTGTGAGCCTTGAAGATGCAAATGACAAAGTAGAAAGAAAGGAAGAAAAAAAAGGAAGGAAAAGACAGAAGAAATCCTTAAAGTAGTTAGAAGACTCACAGTAAAAATGGTCTTTGTCAGTTACAGTGATTTATTCTCACCTATTGCTCCAATGGATTCTACTTTTATATTTTCAGGGGTGAAAATAAGGAGCATGGGCTTGTCTGGGAGGTGAAATAAGGCCTTCCACCAGCACCTATCAGCAGTGTTCCTCTGATACTAGCCAGATGAGATTCCCAGGCTGCTGCTGAGCTCCCTGTTTTACAAGGGATGTTGTTATGCCTAGTTAGCTGTAACTGTCACCTCAGTATTGCAACACATCATTGGCCTCAAATGTCTTTACTGAACAAGTTCTCACTTGTTTTTGTTGCCTTGTTCGTGTGGATGCTGTTCAGGCAGAGGCATACAGGACTGAAACCTACAGCCAGCACAGAATTAGTGCAAGTGGAGCTGTACAGATCCCACCACCACCTGCAGATTGTGAATGAATGGCCCAGATAAACCAAGGTGGAGTCGATAAAATTGATGTCTAGGAAGGAAACAGAATCTCTGAGTCCATTAAATAATGAGGGTATTCTGTGAAACTGTGCTGAATGATGCAAGTTCTGTTCTGGGTTTGCTTTGTTCTTGTCATGATTGAAGATGCTTCCGGTCAAGGATCTGTCAGAATGATTTTTGGGGTAGTGTTCAGGTGCCTGCATATCTACTGTAGAGTGGGGTAACCTAGGCCAACCTCGGTGCTCCATCTGGGGGGCCCTCTTGGCTCTCTGCTCTCTCAGCTGTACATCTAAACTTGCAGATCAGGTGCTGCTAGCACAGATACTTTAGACATGGCAGTGATACAAGATAAATGTTCTGCAGCACATTCCCCTATGCATTAATGTTATTGTAGTGCTCTTGTTCTGTAGGTAAATCTGAAGGGTGGTGAGAAACTGTATGGAAAAACTTCCCTCTTGTTCCTCATCCCTGTCTGATACCATTTGTCTGTCAGCTCCAGAACAGCAATACATCAGCTTTACCCCAGCAAAACTCCAGTGCCAGGTACATCACTTAGCAGACTCTAGTTTGGACTCCCTGTGTAGCAGCTGGAGGTTAAAGATGCACCTCCAGTGCTGCAGACTGTAGTCCTGGCTGAGCCTGCTGCTCTGTCAGCACGAGGTGAAACAAGCCCACAGTCAGTTATGCTGAACAATAGAGTCCTGTCACTTCCTACAGTGAGGCCTTACACATATCACTTCTGACACAGGAGTAGATTACTTTCAAAATATTTATGTGACAACTGGAGAACCTGTCTAAACATATCCTAGGAATCCTGATTGATCTAATGCAATCACTATACCTCCAAATACCTCATGTATGTGAAGCTGGGGCTATGTCATCTTTCAGACCAAGGACAACAGAAGGTCATTAAGTCATCTCCAGACTGTAAAAGGAGACTTCATTTTCTTTGCAATGTTTAGACCATTTGGGAGTGGAGCATTCCAAAGCAGGAGAACAAAGATGCAGGTTCTGAAAGCAGTTAACTGCAAAAAGAAAGTTTGAGCAGGGAAGAAACAGAAGGATGTGGTTTCAGGGCTCTGAGATAATGGCAAGACCAACAGAAGAAGAAAATTTGTTGCATGGGTGGTTGGAAAGAGGGTGAGAGAGAAACCCATTCAAAGAGGATATATACATGTCCTGAGAGGATCCAGTGTTAAGACCAAAGAGCTCAAAGTGAGGAAAGGTGAGAAAATAAATGCAGAGAAGTATGCACAAGCCATTTGTTGTTTTATTTAGATCCTGCATGCCTGCAGTCATTGCAGTAGCTGAAATAAAATTGCCTGTTGATGGAGCTCATACAGAGTGCCATCACCTCTTCAATTCAACTCTTCTCTCTTTTGGAAAAAAGTAATTATGTGTGCAGGATCTTTGCAAATTAGTATCTTAAAAGGAGAGGATGGTGTTCAGGTGGAATTTGAGCTTTCATTTCAACAAACAGCTGAAGCATTGAGATGTGTGCCAGAGCAGCCAGAGTGGAGGCAGTGCTGCTGTCTATTCATGTCAAGGGAAGGTCAGAAGCACAAGCTAATGCTCTACCATGGTAAGCATCCAGCTGAGGAATCTGCCAGAGCTTTCCATGGTAAGTCCTCTGGAAGACAGGTGGGTCTTTCAGCTCACATTAGCATTTTATGGTCTAGGGGGTACACCTGTATCTCCTTGTCAAAGAGATGAGTAATATTACATCTCTTTCACAATGATAATTTCCATTCACCTTTTGAGACCAGGTTGCTTTCAAAAAAAACCAATGATTTAAAAATAAGTTCCTGTTAGATGTGGACACCATGTTAAATACTACTTGGGCCATTTTTATCCCTCTATTTTTATATCAGAACCTCCAGCAGCAAGGTATGAAGGTTCAAGAGTGCCTAACAAAAGCAAAGACTGTTTTCTTATTCTTTATTTCAAGTTAACTGGGGGCTCTAAACTATTTTGATTTTAAAATGAAGCTGTCTCTAATTGTCTGTTCTGCTTTTAGTAACAATGGTACTTGATTCATGAGTTGGAGCTGTAGTAATTCTTGTCTTTCACAATGTTACTGTAACCTTGCTCAAGGAATCACAAAGGAGAGAGTTGGTGTACTGCATTTTAGTAGGAAGTTTATAAACTGGTTCAGGATTGCTGATGGATGATAAGAGTAACTGTTTTAAAACATAGGAGTGCTCATGGGGAATTTCATAACAACATGAAATAATACCTTACCAGGACAGGCTTGTTAATAAATCTAGCACTTAGTGTGGGCTGAAGATATGTGGGAGTGACTGTTCCCAGAACATGACCAGAAGTGTTCATACCTCATTAATGTGAAATGATTCACAAACACTTTTTTGCATAAACTCATATAATTAGGGGGGAAAAAAGGAAAAAAAAAAAAAAGAATCTGGTATAATGCCACAAGAACTAAATGAATAAGTAGTGTTTTGGTTTGGTTTAAATTACTTCATTTATTTTTGCCTTTTGATTTTCAAATCACTGTTTCCCAAAGCCCTACTTTTCTGAGTAGCTTTGTTGGCTGGAAAGTTTGAGTTCTTCTCTCCCAGCAAACTTTCAGGAGCTAAGATTTCCAAGGAAATACAAAATAAAAAGAAAACTAAAAGAATTAGCAACATTGAAAAAAATCCTGCCTTTTCCCCTCCCCTCTGATGCTGTTCTCTACCTTAAATTGACAATGTCCATATCAAATGAATTGCAAGAGAAAACCTATCA
Source organism: Erithacus rubecula (assembly GCF_903797595.1). NCBI lineage: Eukaryota > Metazoa > Chordata > Aves > Passeriformes > Muscicapidae > Erithacus > Erithacus rubecula. The sequence goes on from NC_136659.1 coordinate 11,849,742, forward strand.
AGAAATGTTATTTACCTTGGCAGGTACATTTGGGGTAACTAGCAATTCACTGATACCCCTCTGTAGTTTTAGAACCAAACAGTGATAATCAGCATGTGTGGCCTTCAGCTGCCGTCGCTCCAAAGGTGAAAGTTGCAGTGCCAGGCTATGGGGTGTGCTGGATGAGGAAGCGGACTTGGTACCCTGGTGCTGTGCCAGCTGCGGGTGTAGCAGCTTCCTGCAGAGGGGAGGGGAGGAGGCTGAATGCAGCGCTGTGCTGCACCGGGTCATCTGCGTCCCCCGTGAGTCACAGCTCAGTCATAGGCTTCTCGGCCCGGTCAAACGAGACACTCCTGGCTGGCACATGAAACCCTGCTGCCAGCTTCCCCTCCCTTCCCCCCTCCATCCTAGGTTTTAAGAGCCTTTTTGGTATAAAAGAGACTTGGTTGTGCCCACCTGCCAGCTAACTTGATTTCTTTTGATTGCGCTGTAAAGAGAAGAGTTCCCCCTGCTTATCACGTTTGTACTTTGGTTGTAGTGTCAGGCATAGGCAGATTAATTGGTTGTAGCTTTAGCAGAGCTGTCAGGGTATTTAACCCATTGAAGAAAAATTACCTATGCAGGTGATAAACAGACTTTAAATGCCGAGCAATTACTTAGTGCTAACAAAGCGCCATGACTACACACTTTATCCAAATGCAAAAAGCAAACTCTTATCAGTGGTTCTGTTTGCAGGAGGACACTAAAAGATAACCTTTGTTTGTGCAAATACTTACCTGATAAGATCATCCGAGAAGGAACAGATGAAATTTCTGTCTTGCCTGTAGGTTATACTTCAGAATACATAGTATCAAGCAAAAAAAGAAGAATAATCATAAACTGAGAATGCTCACTTTTTTCTTTTACTTGGATCAAAAGTCTTGGATGATATGGTTTTTTTCTGCTTGCATTGATTGTGTTTGTATCTAGGACATAACAATAAAGCAATTTAGAGACCTTTAACCAATAGGACTTTGGATGTCATTGTTCACAATAACTGGCAGGGCTGGAGGCTGGCTAGCATTGAACTTGGTTTGTTCATTGCAGGTTAAACCCTGCCTGGTAGCCAGCGTTTTCAGCACAGGAGTCCTGTGACTCATCAGTGGTGAAACTGGTCCGGGAGTTTCCAGACTCTGAAAGCTTAGGAGGTGCTTTTAGTGGGACGTGCACTTGATACCATTTGCCTCTCAAGGGTCACAGGTCACATTCTGAAGCTGCAGAGGTTTGAGTTTTTATTGTGATGAGTCTTAACATCTTGCGTTTGACCTCTGTCTAGTTTACTCCAGTTTCTTTTCTGTGTTAAGACTTGACTGAAAGACCACTGTTTATTGAATGCTTTAATTGACCAATTTAAAAAAAAAAAAAAGTCTAGTTAGTTGTAGCACATCAATCAAAAGATTTACAAAACTGACATCTTTTATTTTGCTTACAAATGACTAATCAGAGATTTCCCATTTGGTGTTTATAAAGAGCCTTTATATTAAGGGAAAAGTAAAATTCAAGCACATTTTGGTCTTTTTGTATCAAGGTCTTGTATTAATCCAGGCATGCTCGAAACTCCTAATGCAATGTCGTGAAGAAACTAAATACATATTTTCTAGTGTTCCTAAGTATCATTATCTTAACCTGCTCTGGGTCTCTGTGAGATTTTTGGGCATGAGTGTGATTTTAGGTGGATCTGGATGCCTTGTAGTACTTTGTCTGGATGCTGATACTGTGGTGTGGTGTTTGTGTGAGCCCCATCACGCCTGCTTATTCTCTACTGACTTTGGTTTCCTTTGAACAATTTCAGTTGTAGATGACAGAGATAGCATAGATACTGCTGTCCTACTAGTTACATGAGAAGGAAGCAAGAGGCTCTGAATTAGTCCTGCGTGCCTCCTACTGAAAATGACTTTATATAAGCCATGACCTCATTAGGCTCAGAGAACCTGTGCAGGCAAGCAAGCTGTTGGAAACTGGCCATCAGTCATTTTCTTACTCACTGGAATACTTGGTCTGTGTGGATTTCCTGCCCCAACTGATTTGCTTGCATTTTATGATGATTTTTTTGGAAAATGCATTTGGGTTTGGTATTTTGGGGCCTGTTATACTCTTGTTCCCCACCCACTAGAGGCTGACAAAAACTGGCAATGGGCAGATGCATTCTTGGGAGGTGGCTTCACCAGTTACATTCAGGTGGCTGTTGAGCTTTGGGTTTTTCTTTCCAAATGGCAATAATAGAAATTCTCTGGAGGAGAACTTAATTGAATACATGCAGCACAGCAGGACCTGTTTTTGAAGCAGTTGCTCAGCTCGCCCCAGGTGTGGTGAAAGCATTTATATGAGTGGGGGCTGAACTGTCTCCTTTGGGGCAATTTCAGGGTTTCACAGCCATGGGCCTGTATGGTTTCCACCTTTGTGGTGTGAGCAAAGGAGTGTTTTGCACCTCTGCATTTATTGGGAATCATGCAGGGACTGGCCTTGTTGTTTCATGGCCTCTGTAAATGCCATTGCATTTGTGATCTTTGGCTGCCTGGCTGTTTCTCTGTGACCTACCACACAGAACCAGTTTTAATTTTTCAGGTCAGTAGAAGGATGCAAATCAGAACCTGGACCAGCCTTACTTACTGTGGAGTTTTTTGATGCCTTAGTTTCTGTAGCAATTGAAATAATAATTCCCCTCACTTAAGTGCTGGGTATATATATATATAGATATATATACATGTGTTTTGCATAAAACTGGGAGTGCAGAGCCTACTTTTTTTCTGGAAATAGATTTGAAGGGGAGATGCATTGGATACCAGCTCTGCAGAGCTATTGCTGCAAATCAGCATGTTTTAGAGAAGGGGACAGGTACAGAGATAAGATTTGTCACCAGGACCTGTGCTGGCTGAGACTTGCCTGACAGAGGAATTCATTATTTGAGTTGATTATGAGTTTGCTTTTTACCTGCACACTTTTTACTAGGAGTTAGAACTTGCAGGAAGTAAGGAAATAAAATGCCATCCTTGAAGGCAGTGGAATGTGATGTTAGTCATCAATACTAGTCATTTATAGTTTTTGCATTATGGGCTATTCAGGCTATTTCCTGAAAAAGGGAATATTTCATTAGCCAATTGTTTTCCTTAGCAGTGCTGTAAGGGCATCAGCAAATAATACAATTTCTGGCAATGCTGTTTATTGCCTGCCTGTGTCATCAGGGGAGAATGATGGGTGGATTTTAATGAAAGAACTTCTATCTGAGCTGAAAAAATACTAATGCTGCAAAATGCTGTTCAGAGTTGGCTTCTTACCTTTTAATAAGTCTGCTATGTGCAAATGAGCAAATCCAGTGTCATATGTTGTCTCATGTCTGGATTTTGACCACTTTTCCAGTGATCTTTGTCATTGTGCCAAATGTATTATGAAGGTGTTATGCAGCAGTGCCACTGCAACGCAGTCCCCTGAAAAAGAAGCAATAGCATAGCCTGGCAATGCCCTAGTGAGACTGCAGCTGAGAATTGGGTGGGTAGGGTGGATCTGCTTGGTGAGTGAGAAGGAGCAACAGCACAGTCCAGCTCCAGAAGAATGCCATGAGTGGTGTGCAGTTGTCTAGTGCCTTGCTTGCAAAACTCTTCTCCTCCTACCCCAATAAATCTTATTTTTTTTTCCAAAGTACAAAAGTAGTTACAAATTATTTGTACTGACCACCTTACTTATCAGCAGAGAAGTCCTAGTCCCTTCAATACATACAGCTTTGAAAACTATCAGTATAAGGCTGTTGTTTGAGACAACTAATGGAAGACCAGAAACAGGATATTTTCATTATTTCTTAAAATATGTGTTCTATGGAAAGATTGCATTTGGTAGTCTTGTTCTCTTGATCTGTGGTTTAGCTGGTTATGTTGTTGCAGTTTCTGAAATCTCTTCTTTGAGCTACTGTGTGCTTTCTGCATTGTCTCATATCAAGATACCATCTAAGTTTATATCAGCTTTTCACTATCTTTGGGGTGGTTTTGAACATGTGCAGGAGTCTGTCTGCCATTCAGCTCTACCATTACAAACCAGTCTTTGCCAGAGCTTTGTTCACACATTTAGTAATATAAATAATATAAAGAGTTTTGTTTCTGTATTGCCTCAAAAACAATGTGATTGAGATTTAGGAACCGGATTTACAATTTCTGCTCTGAAAGAGAACGTGTAGTGGGGAATAGTTTCACTTCTTAAGACACTTGGTTGCTTTTTTTGCAGAGGTAATGTGGGAGAGTAATCTTCCCTCATCAGGAGATCCAAGAGTGGTGGTGTATTTGTTCTGTGTGGATGGAAAGTAGAGCTGGTCAGATTGTTGTTTCTCTGCATGTGCACACAAAGATAGATGTACTTTTTCTGTTCTTGACATCATTGTAGCAGATACATAGATTTTCATAAACTTTTTTTGTTAATATCTACTTAACATTCCAATGTCCTTTTTTTCTCTTTCTTTGATGTTATATTTACCCAGTTTTTTGTTTTGCTGCCGATCAGTCCAATTAGGGCATCTCTTCTCTGTTCAGTTTCCTGTAATTTAGCTTTACTTATCAGGTCTGTCAGTACATAAGCAATGGTCTTGCCTGAAACCTTGGCTTATGTAAGGTAAATACTGCTTTTTTAAGTAAGTCATTATAGAATCTATACCAATACATGTATTTCTGTATGGAAAGAGGAATTTATATCAGTCAGCTTTATGTTGGAAGAACAGTATCTGCACGGCCTTTTCCCAATATAGTTATTTCAGTTACAAAACCATAAATCACATCTGAAACTAAGTGTTACAGCTTTGTGGCAGACCAGGAATCTTGTCTCAGACCATAAGAAATACTTCTAATGGGTAGTTTGTGTTACTTGTTTTTATTGCTGCATTAATTGTTTAAAGAAACATCATCTGTGAGCAGAAAAAGCATTCGGTGGCTGTTAATGTCTCAATATATGACCTGACAATTAGAGAATGGCCCTGGCCCAGAAATTATTTTTATTGTGGGACTGTTGTGTCCTTGCATAAGACAGCAAAAATAGCTGGTGCTTAGAGGATGATGTAATTCTGGTTTCTTTCCCTCTAACATCACTGTCCTGCTGTTATTTGGTGGGGAGAGGAAACTTCCAAGTTTCCCAGTTAAAAGGGTGTGACACATATCCATTTTTGTCTTTTCAGAATCTTTCCCAGAGAGTATCTTCTACAGCAAATCCATCTTTATTCTCTGGCAGACCTTCAGCAGGTGAGTGTCTTGGGTTAATTCTACCTGTTACACACAGAGCCTGTTCTTGCCTTCAGAGCTAATTGTGCATTTCCCTTCTAGCTATTCATAGCAGAAATACCTGTAAAAACGAGTTAACAGTGGCATTGGTTAGGGATGAAAGCCTAGAGCATCAGTGTTCAAATAAGGATGGAAAGAGACTGTGAAAGAAAACTGTAGTCTGCAAAGAGAACTTTGCTATTTTTCATCTGCTCAATAAATTCTCATTAAAGTCTCAGCCTACAGGTGACAAGTAGTATTTATTTCTTTGCTTGAAAGCGTTGTTCAGGAATTTTGAAGTTTGTAAAGTCCCTGGTGCATTATTTACAAAGTCTGTTGAGCATTGCCATGAGGAAGGGGTGGGGGGGGCTCACAAAACTGAGCCATGCAGTGTTACCATGACAGATGTGACAATGGAAGAGGGAGTGTGCCAGCAGAATGTCTTTGCATTGATATTGATTCAACAAAGCAAGAACCTTGAAGTGTATTTACCTGAACAGCAGAATTTTATTATGTAACAGATTAAACAAGAAGAATTTGGAAAAAAAGAGCTGAAAGGGGAAGATAAGGAAAGTGAATGTGCTGCAATGCTGATGCACAGTGGAGGAAGCAATGAGCTGAGGTGTGCTGGCTGACATGGCCACCTCTGTGTTCACACTAATGCTGTTGCCAGTAGCGTGTAAAACAGTATTTTAAGCCTCTTTCACCTATGTTTTCCTTCTCTAGTGGTGCCTTTTTTGCAGGATAAGGGTAGCATAGTCAGTTCTGGATGTTCACTTGACACATTAAGTTGAGGTAGTTCAGATTCCCCTCACAGCTGCAAACTACAGAACAACAGGAATCATGGGTTTTGTTGGCTGATGAAATCACAGGGTAGAAATAATTCCATATATAAAATAAAAAAACCAGTTGCCTGAGGTCTGAAACTGTTTCCACATCTTTTCAGCATGTTCTGCTATCTCATCTTTAGTAATCAAGCCATGAAAAAGCGAGCTACTTAACTCCAGAGCTGTAGTCTCCCTGGTGGGCCTGTCTATTAGCCTCCAGTGCTTTGTAAGCTGCTTAATCAGTTCCTAACATTGGTAGTAGATATTTTAGAAGCAATCAGGAGCTTATCAAGCACCCTGGGGCAGAGAAGGAGGGTAAAAGTCATAATTCATGCATTGATTTAGCACTTTCCTTTAACATACTTCTTTGTGTTTGTGTTTGCAAGACACCTTCTCTTCCCCTGAGGGCCCCCAGTCCCAAACTTATCATATTTAGAGGCAGTATAATTTGATTACCATTTCTGCTGGGGTGGGTTAAATTACATTTGCCTTTTAATCTAGCCATATCCTTGTTTTCAGCGTGGAGAGGGTTTTTCCACATTTCAGAGGCTCCAAGTTTGAAATCGGATTGCCTGGTTTTATCGAAGAGGATCCAAAGTGGAAAAGAGAGGAGGGCCCCACTGAAGAGAATGAACCCAATGGTCAAATAAATACTAATACCCTTAGCAGCCCCTCCCTCCTGTCTGCTTTGCCCCTTACTGCTGCTTTCTCCCAGTGGCTCATCATTTTCCACTGACCTGCAGTTTGGGTAGTTTTAATCCTGAAAGTTTTTCCTCCTTTTGATTCGTCTGCTGCCTATTTCCTTGTATCCATGGACTGCTTTTGCACTGTATCCTGCTGTCATGTAGATTGCATGTGTTTGGGGAATTAACTAAAAGGTTTATTAAAGATTAATGGAAAGATAAGGCATGGTGAGTGAATTAGGAAAGCAGAGAGGGGTAATCTGCAGATATAAGCAACCTTTACTCTGGTTAGTCCTAGCTCAATTCTGATTTGTTTCCTGGCCAAGTTCCTTTAAAGATCCTAGAAAATATGGTTGTTTCCTACCAAGCAGCTGAGTTTCAAAAATGGGGTTTGAGGGTCTGTTCTTAGTTGCAAAAATGTTAAAATGCCTGTTTACCAGTAGATGAAGCAGTTTATAATGCTATTCTAAAATAAAATCCAATATAAATATCTTTGCAAGCTTAACAAGGCCTAGATATTATGAATCTTGCAGAGTATATACTTGGGCTATCTGATGGTCTGAGGATGGTTGTTGCTTGAATCTATTTGGATAGAGCTCTAGTGGGGAAGACTTTACTGTGAGGTTAGAAGCAGAGTAAAATATGTGAACAAAATGGCCTTCATTTTTGGAAATTTCCCAAATCCTGGTGAGGCAGTGTGTTTTTGCTAGTACTTGGGTTGTTAAAAAATGCTTGTAGTGCAGATGTGAGTAACCAAAGAGGCAGCAAGTGATAATCTTTATTTGTATGTGCACATAAATGCATACATGGACTCCAGAAGGTTTTGCTGCAGACCAAGGCCCCAGGGTTTACAGAAGTCTATCTGTGGGCATTCCTATGAGATGTATGTTCTTAGACTCCTGGTGTCATTGGAGGTGTCAGCAGAGGAGATAAGTGGTTAGGTGTGTTCAGATTGAGTAGGCAGGAACACCAAGAGTGATTTAACAGGCACAAACACCACAGCTTGCCTCTTCTGCCTCATTGGCTACACTTGCTTGTCTTTGCAACCTCCTGTCATCTGCCCTGCATTACCCATAACCCTCTGCATCTCTGTTAGGCAGTTTATTCAGTGTTATTCCAGTCAATTAAAGCTTTCAAGAGAGACATGAAGCAAGTATTCACTCCTGAGTTTGCTGGTTTTAGCAGACATAATACACCAGAAGAATGGATTAGTCTTACAGACCATGATGTGCTGTTGCAGTCTAGGTTAGTTTCATCCTAAACCTGCTGGAGATGTGAACTCTGTTCTCTGCTGACATTACTGGTGGACATATCAGTACCTTTGTGCATGTATGGACAGAGTTCATGCAACAGGAATTTAAAACTATCCATTCCAATTTTACAGATGTGATTATGGGGCTGCTTTTATTGAAACTGACAATTTTTATACTGTTAAATGTTGGTTTGGATCAAAGTTGATTCAGACAAGAGTCTTGTATTTCTTATGAAAAGTAATTCTTACTACTTACACTACATGACGTTATTGGGAGCTTTTGAAATAAAAGACTAGAAGGGGCTATTGTGGTGATTTCCAAATTTGGACTGTTCATCCATAGAGAGTAAACTAATGTCCTACCAGTTTTTTGTGTTAAATAGCAAGATACAAAGTATACAAAGATTATTGCACTGATGCACAGGAAGTTCCACCTGAACATGAGGAAGAACTTCACTGTGCAGTGACCATGAATGAGAACCAGTTTCTCAGAGGTTGTGGAGTTTCCCTCTCTGGAGATATTCAAGAACTGCCTGGACACAATTCTGTGCCACATGCTCTGGTATAACCCTGTTTGAGCAGGGAGGTTGGGCCAGATGATCCTCTCTGGGCCCTTTTTGCCTTACCCATTCTGTGATTCTGTGATGATCTTTACTGTAGAAACTTTCTTTATCATGGCAATTGTTTCATCTTGCCTATACCAGCTGTGAAAGATACAGTAAAATGAAAAGGATCCACATAAGGGTAAAAATTACTGGATGTCAGGGGTGGAAATTGTGAGCAAGATTGGAAATTTAAAGAGATGATAATTTGAAGACTTGTTTATACAGGAACAGTCAGGGAAAATTATGAAGTGACAAAATATGGGAATTTTAAAAGATGAGTTGAATTACTTTGAATCACTGTGTAAATACTGTTATTCAAAATATAAGTGGCTTTCATTTGGTTTATCTCCGTTTACTTTGGAAGCAAGGTGACATAAGTTGTATTAAGGCCATTTTATTTCTGAATGTGTATGTCCATACAGGGATTTAATGTAGTATAATGTATCCATTTTAACATTGTAGATAAACTAATCTGTTGAAATTTAGTTAAAACATTATTGACTTCAGATCAACTTTCCTGACTACCTGTAGATGAACTTACAAATAATGTGAAGAGCAATGCAGAGAAAGGATGAACAGGAGAGCCCTGTTCTCACAATAATATGGCACAGATCATACAGTGAGTATGAGTGGGACATAAAAATCCTTAATGGAAATGCTTCTTTGCAGAACAGAGTAAGTATGAGGAGTTTAATGCCACAATAGTGTCACTGAGGCCAGAAATGTATCATCTTTGAGAGGATTAAGTATCCATAATGAGAATATCCACAGTTACAGTGCATAAAATAAAGGGATTATAAGATTTCAGACTATACATACTATACTGAAGGGATTAGGAAGATGTCTCCCCTACTGACAGACAGATCAATGATTTCATCTGCCTCTGACGTTTGTAACACTGATCACATACTGCACTGATTACAGCTCCTGGGAACATTTTCTGTTTTGCTGGACTGTTGGTCTCACAGCAGCATTCCTCACTGGGAAATCTTAAATGTTTCTGGTCAAGTTTTTCTGCATAAGGCTCCCTAAAAAATAGGGGAATAAAAATTAACTTCAGTGAAACAAAAGTGCTACCTCATTTGAGCCTAATATAAGATTAGGATTAGAAAGTCTTAGAAGAGCAAATAAATCATTAGGTTTCCTTCACTCCTCCAGGCTTTTTACTCACCCTGTATTTTCATGGCTCCTACTAGACAGGAGTGAAGAAAGAGATCAGAGATGCTCTTTCTACTATTTTTGTATATGCAAAGCTTTAGGTTAATGTAGTCAAGCTGTTTCATCAGTCCCAACAATAGCAAAGAATGCAAGATGTGGACTTCTTTTGCCTTTTACTTGCTGTTTTTTTCAGAAATAAAACTTTTTTTCTGATAACTCAGTCCTCATACAATTGCTGATAGATGCTTAGTATAGATTGGTGACATACAGATGAATTCCAAACCCGTCAGTGGTGGTGTCCCTGCCCAGCAGTTCCTTTTTATTCATGCAGTAAAAGGATGGAATGGAGCATCTAACCCACAGAGAGCCTGTGCATGTGGCTGCATTGACTCAAAGAAATGGGGTTTGGCTAACATACTTTGGGCTTGCTCAAGTTTTAGAAGTATTAGTGAATAAGGTATGTGACAAACCCCCTCCTGCTCTTAGTGTGTGTAGCTGAGCCTGTGAACTCATGAGTGCAAACTCAGTTACATCAATGAGATTGTTGTGTCATTCAGTGATTCAATATAAGCTGTATCATCTTAAACTTCTATTTACCAAAGAGGTTTACCCAGTCACCTGTGCCAGTAGATTCTTTTCATTTTAGACAAGCCCTTTTTCTGCTTGAGGGGCAGGAGGTGAAAAATGAGAAGGAGAATTAGGTTTTGGGCAGGGCTGGCTATGCTGAGATGACTGAAGATTTGTCTGTCACAGTTCTCTGTGGGAGTTGACTGTGCTCAACAAGGACAGAAAAATGCCAGGCACATCATCTGTGCCATAGCTGCCACAGTTCAGAGTTCAGCACTGTTGGGAAAACATCGATTCACATCCCCAGCCTCCCAAGCAAGAGTTGACACAGCATGTGTGACAGAGATGCAAGTCCTGCAGGGTGTTACTACCAGTGTAATAAATACCAGATAGTTCTCTACATGAATTATGTAAAGATGCATCTTGGACCACAATGGCATCATGTTAATAGCTGTGTCTGTATGACATCCTTTATGACCTCTGCCTTATTGACAGTGTTCTAAAGTAGCTATAGTTCTAAAGTAAGTGTATTAGTAGTGGAATATGAAAATAGTCCTAGGATGGGATAAACACACAATACACATCTTCATAAATATTAAAAGATCTGATAGCAAAGCAGCAGTTAAACAGCTTGTCTACTTTCCTGTGGCTGTGGCTCCCTTATCACTGCATCACAGAATGGGTGAGGTTGGAAGCATCACAGTGTGTCATCTGGTCCAACCTCCCTGCTCAAGCAGGGTCATCCTAAAGCACCTGGCACATCATTTATTTCTGTCACTCCCTGGAGTTGGCCAGCACTGAGCTGCCTTTCAGCAGAACAGGAAGCTTCAGGTTAGCTGATATTCCTGGTGTGTGTGTAATTCCCCAAAGTGCTGACAGCTCTGGTTACAATTAGTGGTAATGACAATGATCTTACTGGTGATTTCTTTTTACCTCAGCTCTGCTGAGGAGGGGAGCTGCTGTCATTCAGAGTTAGGCTCATGGTCAGGCAGAGAGCATGGCAGAGCCAGCCAGGCTCAGGGATAAAGAGCTGGTTAGGGGAATTTTGGCAGGTGACTGTCAGGAAAACAAGTTCATCTGAATTAGGTATTGCAGGCAAAGTCTAGAGATCTAGCAAGGTTGTTAGTAGATATTTATAATAGTAGGACTAGTTCCAGCACTGTATGAAACCAGAATTTTTAACAAGGTATATTAAATACTTGTAGTTCTTTACCTTGTGAATATGTAATCTGGGACACTTGGGGTAAGTGTGGCTATTTAGAATGAAACTCTGTTTAAAATGACACAGTAGTGGTGCCAGTGATTCACAGGAGCTTTTGAGTTGAGATCTCCAGAGAGATTTAATTTTTTTCAGCCCACAGAAGCAGCAGCAGTAATATAAGTTACCCCCTTTCTGCTGCCTTGTGTTAAACAGGTTTCTTCTGTTATTTTCTGCTGTGCAGAATGAAAAGCCCAGCACTGGAGATGCAGGTTAGCAGTGTGAAAGACTGGGCTCTGAACTCACTGCTCAACTTCACATAAAATGATGATTTGGGTGTTCCTTCAGGACTAACATCCCAAGAAACCAGATTTCCCACTAAATAAAATACTGTCTCAGGGCTACCTGCTTGGATGAGAGAGGAACATTTTTTTAGATTTTTTCTTTAGATATACTTTGTACTCATGGAGTTGAGGTTTTTTTCAGAGTAGCCCTAGCCATTTTCTTGCTATGTTGCTTTCTTGTTCCAAAATCCTTCAGAGGACTCCTCCTAAAAATGCCTAGGTCCAGTTCTGTGCAAGGCAGGAAAGTTTCTAATTTTGTGCTGTCACTCATGAAATAATATCTTGCTCAGTGGGCATGTAGAGTCAGTTAATATCTCTGCATGCAATTGCCTGCTTAATCTTAAAAAAGCAGGTATATATAGTCTCTGCCTGAATGCATATTTGCTTCTGTATTTAGAATCACATATGTTTTTAAGCTAAGTAAAGGGCTTTCTGTTTTTTACCTGCCAAATTCCTGGTACTCTTTCAATCTTATTTGATTAAAACAGCCTTTAACCTTTGCTTGAATACCTTTTTCTTAAAATAACCTGTAATTCATCCCTGCAACAAGATCAGGAGAACTTGGGGTGTGACAAAATTGACATGTAGCTGCCTGGAAACGTTGAGGGAAGGAGAAAGGAGGAAAGACGATTGAAACAGTGAGCGTGAGTCTTGTTGCAGAGCTGGTGGGGGAGCTGGCACAGGTGATTTCCAGGCATGTTTATACTGAGACAATTCCATCTCCTCTTCACTTGTATCAGCTTGCATCCAGAGACCTGCTGAAATTTCTGGCATTTCTTCCTTTGAGTGAGAAGAGTGGGGGAGGGCTTGGTGGAACCTTGTCATCCTCTCTGTCTCCTGCTATAAATTGACTTGAACTGTCACCAGTTTGTTTTTCCTCTCTCCCAGCCAGTGTAAAACTCCATCTTCACCTTGCCCCCTGCCTGTGTGTGCTTATCAGAGATTAGCAGTGTTTGCTCTTGACCTTGTGTTTCTTCCTCTTCCCAGTGCCTGTTTTAGTTAGGGGCTAATTTGTGGAGTATCTGTTTAATACCAAATTAAAGTGAAACATATTCAGGGTTTATTCCGGAAGGACCGTGAGCAGCAAATGGCTCTGCCATCAGTGCAGACTGCCTAATGCAAACAAGTCAAAGGGGGCTTCTGATTTCTGTTTATTCAAATCTCACTCATTTAGTTGGCTCTGCTTTAGTTTGATTTATTTAGCAGTTGGTCTGTGGGGCTCTTTTTGTTCTTTGCAGTGTTTATGGCAAGGTTTCCTTTTGGGTTGCTCTCTGCCCTGAGTGGGTGGTGAGTTAGCGCGGCACAATGTGCCCTGGTGTCAGCAGTGGGTCAACAGAGTGCCTGGCCTCGCCTGCTCCTGCCCACCCTGCTGGCACCTGTACCACAGGCTGGACAGGCTTTTGGGACCTGTGGAGGGTGTAAAGGGAAGAGGAGAGAGAGGGTGGGGTGATATCACTCTTGCTATTGGGAGCTGGGATTGTGGCCCATAGCGTGCCTGGTGCAACCGAAGATGGAGCTCTTCTAAAGTTACTGCTGTATTCTTTTTTAATCTGTTTTATAGCAGTGCACAGTGACTGATTCGAATGTGCATGCACACAAATAGTAAGAGATTATTCTTCCCTTAAATCACCTGTAATTTAAATAAACAAGACAGGCAGTCTGAAAGATGTGATTTGCAGTCAAAATGGAGTAAGGAAAGCCAGCTGACTAGTATATTGCACAAAAGATGGAGCCTAAGATCTGATATCTGCCTCTCTGTGACTTTTACCTCATGATCATCCTTCCTCCTTCCTTTTCCTTTTCCTCTGAACTAAAGATTAATTGTGCATTGAAATCATAACAAAAACGTGCGGTGCTAAGAATCTGGCCAACGGAAGAGAAAAAATCCTCAAGGAAATTAGCAGTCCACAAGCATTGTCTGTTCCCTAGATATAAATGACTGGGAACTTCCCAGCCAGGGAATGTTTTCCCTTTATTTTCTCTGCAACTTGCATTATCCTTAGCTAAGCATATTGTGGCATGCTTGTTTCCAAGTCTGTGTTTTCATCACGTAAGTCCTGACCCCACTGAAATCTTTGTGGGGCAGATATTGCATTTGCCATTTCAGCTTTAATGCCCAACTTCTATGTTTAATGAATGTTTAATGAAAATACCTGCTTACCTATCTAGTAAACAAATAGAACAAATAGGTAAAGGCAAACATTGTATTGTTCCTGCATTGCCAGTCACTTTTGCTTGTCCTGACTTGTGACAAAGATTACCTGTGACAGACAAGAGAATTTGTCAGAAAATGGTTTCTGAAATAGATGTGTAAGGCTAGGAGGTAAAGTATTAATATAGCTGACTGCAGCAAAAGAGATCTGAGGCAGGCATTAGGAACAACTTTCCAGTTGTTCTGAGCACTGGACTGTTCTGGTAAGAAGTTTTTAAGTAAGTCAAACAGTCATTTTGGTTGTGCTGGAGGGTGAGGAACAAACTGTGTGTTTCTAAAAGTGTGTTTTCTAGATCTGTTTTCTTATATCATTGGCAGTTCCTTTATATTTTTCATCTCTCCTGGAGGTGAAGCAAGAATACTGGATGTTTAGTCCTCTTCCACAAAGCTGCCAGTGGTGGAGTTGGGAGGGTAGTAAGCATCCAAGTGGTGAATTGAAGACAGCCAGTTCAGGATATTTTTTCTGCCTTTTCATTCAGTCCAGGAATCATATTCTCTATGGTGCTTTAAAGTCTAGGCAAAGCTGGAGCTTTCCTTTGTATTTGTTAGGAGAAGGCATGATTCCATGTTTCTGGAGAGGTAGAAAGAAAACAACCAATGGGGGCAGAAACCTTTTCTGTAGAGGATGGTGGAAAGTTGATGGTGCACAATTGTTGACTGCTCCTTCAGGTAGCTTCCTTCTGCCAGACACGCCTGTGACATTATTCCTGTGCATTGAAGTACTTCCTATCTCTTCAATTTACATAATTGGGGATCATGAATGAGTTCCATGTCCACCACCCCTTCTCTTTTCTCAGTGCCTCTTGGCCTTTCATGTCTCTTCTGCATTGCGTCAATGCCTCCTGGCAAATTCTGTCTATGTCTGCCTCTCAGATAGAACCAAGTGTGTGTCTGGCCTTGAGAAATAATCATAAATTTTGTTCTGTCAGGAGGAGAGGCCAGGACAATCCAGTTTACATTTGAACCTGTAGTTCAAGGTGTTTTAGGGATTTCATATCACTTAACCCATACCCTCCAGGCATCACTTGTGTCTGACATGTAGATCAGACTGGAGGAATAAGAGGAACAGATTGCTCAGAGCTCCAAATGAAGGTTATGAAGCAAACCTATGTCTTTAAAGAGAGTGCCTTCTAATAAATGTTATCTGCAGAGAAATACAGCAGCCCCTGCATAAGTGGTTAATGTTACTGCTTCAGTGTTGGCTCATAAAACAACTCTATCGCCTGTATGACGATAATGATTAACAAGCTGATTTACAAGGGTGGGGTCACAAAGCCATTTGGCAAATTTAGCTTGTCTTACAGTGGCAGGAATACAGAACCTGAGTTTTACAGTATTTTTACCACTTTACCTGGAATACTTAACCATGGTGGCCAAGCTCTTAGGCAGAGCAGTAGCAGCAGGTTCTCCTTTATGGGGATAATAGCTAGAGCTTCCTCCAGTGCTTCTGATAGCTGAGGAAATTGCAGATCTCTGTCTGAGGATTTAAGAGTGCTGGGGACATTTCACAAGTTCCCATCTCAGTGTTTATTCCCTGATCACTTAGCCACAGTGAAGTGCCAGTGTTTACAGACACAATGTTACAGGATGCCTCTGGTTGATTGCCCCTTGTGCCAGAGCTGGCAGAATATCTGTCCAAAGATATGTGTAGATTTATCTTCCTACTCTTAGATTCTGAATAGCTGCTGTTAAAAATATACTTTATCTGTTGATTCTCCATTATCTTGGATCTTAATAAAGGATTTTTTTGTTTAGATTGTGTCAGATTTTACTTTGATTATCATGTGGTAGAAATTACTCAGATTAGCAAATATAATTTAAAAATTATTTTAGTCCAGAAACACTTTATGTGATTGTAATATATCATCACACTGTTGAGAATCTAGACTTCTTAACCTTTGCAGTTTCTCACATTGAGCAGAGCAGTGCATCTGAAAGCTCAGCAAGCTGTATTCCCTTTACTGTCTATTGTGACAGTCCTAATGTAGGTGATCAAAGGTATTTATGATCTCCATTCTATGTAAACATCTACTGCATTTTTAGAAGTTGGTAAAAATGCACAGACAGGGTAGGAGTTTTCATGACTCTCAATCAAATTCACAGCATAGACTCCTGCAGGGATAGAGGTCTTACTCAGTACCTTTTGTTTCTTATCTAGCATTGCTGACAGGAGCCCTGCCCTCAAAACAAATTCTTACTGCCCTCAGAAATGTCTGAAAACTGTGCTGTTTCTCCTTTCCTGTCCATAAAGTTCATACCTGATCGACTTTGATACTGATTTATGTGGCCATGATGCAAAGTTTGGGTATTTCTGTGGCCCTGGTCTATTAGGTGGGTGAAAGGCTATTGCAGGTGTTACTTGAAACACTAGTGGGTTGCAGCTAACTCACTTGTTTCTAAAACACATCTCTCCTCTAGTTCCCACTAAAGTTGTTGGGATATTGCATCTACGAAATGACACAGTCTGAGTTAGGAGGGGACTTCCCATGCTTGCCTTGTCTAATCAATATTTGATGATTTTTCAGTTAGTCCCAGCCAGAGGCTTCTATTAATGTCTTTTGTAATTTGAACAACTCTCAGGAACTGGAACAAACTCTAATTCTATGATAGGGTTTTTTCATGCCTTGCCTTCAGTCTTGCTCTGTTTCCCAAACAGAGAGTTATTACAAGTCATGAATTTTAGGTTACCATCTCTCTGGGTTAAAACTCTTAACAGACTTGAGAAGTTCTGCCACTGTTCCCTTGGCCACTTTTCTAGTTTGGTTTTTAATATGAAACATATATTGCAACACCATGTTCACTACATTTCTCTCCCATGGGTCTGGTTTGTGCAACCCTCCTTCGTGCTGGTAAGTAGGTTCTCATAAAGGAGATTTTGTTGACTGAACCAGAAAGATGAAGTGACTTAATTTCTGTGCTGTGAGTGCTGGGGGCTGGGGGTCTGTGCAGCGTGGAGGCACAGCTGGGTCTGGGCAGTGGAGCCTTCAGAGATGGACTTCTGCCAGCACTGTGCTTGGCACATCCCAGGGAGCTGGGATGAGGGATGGAGTCAGGATAGAGTGGAACTCACGTGTCAGAGATGGGGGGACCTCCTCTCCTCCAGTGCAGGGCAGTGCTGTGGGCTCAGAAATGCATTGTGAAGGTCAGACCCAGGGACACTGGGCACAGGCCCCAGGCAGCACCTGCTGCTTCTGAAAGTTGGCTGTGAGCAAGAGCCCTGTTGTGCACATAGTGGGCCACTGAGGAGGGTTTCTCTGGCTTGGTGGATCCTCTGGTCTATGGCCTTTGCAGTTCTTGTTCTCTGGGGACAGCTGGCTGCCCATTTGTTTGTGAAAGCATCATCTTGATAGAGCAAGGGAACTATGAGTAACTGCCAGTCTTTGAATAGAAGGATCAGTGAAGCTCTGGGGGCAAGCAGCCCTCCTGACAAATAGTTAAACTTTGATTGATCACACGTTGCCCTTATAATCATATTAATGTGATGTATCCAAAGGGACTCCAGCTTGTACCATAGCCACTGCTGCCTTTTATCTCCTGTCTTCCTGGTGAATCAGGAAACACATAACCCAGTGCAGGTGTCCTGCCTTCCCACTGCACAAGAGTCCTGCAGCCTTTGCCAGTATTGGCTTGTCTGCTGGTGTTTGGCCATCCCTTTATTTTCCCCTCACCTCACTTATTGTGAGCAATTGTTTCTTCAGAATTGTACTGCTCCCCAACTGAAGACAAACATATATCAAGAAGAAAGTTTGATTTACCTTTATTCATAACATTGACTTGTATAGGAAGCCTCTGTTTCAGAAATCATGGAAAATAATTGTGCCACCATCCTTTCAGCACGTGTTTAGATACTTGTACCCTGTTTGTTTCTCCCATTGCTGCAGACAAGTCTCTGCCTTCTCCTCTTGCTCTTCAGTACAGCTTGAGCTTTCCCAAGCTGGGTGCAGGAGGCTGGGAAATGGGGCAGGTAGCTGCTCCTGCTGGATTTCCTGATTTCTCTCTCTTCCTGGCAGCCCTGGCACCTGCAGCCAAACTCTGGCCAGAGGGGTGCTTTGCAATGTGGGCAGGGAACCTATATGGGAGGCTCCTCCAAAACACAGCTTGTCCCATTTCAGGTGGGAGATATTTCAGGTGGCAGTTACTGTAAAAAGCAGTGTTTGCTTTGCTGGTTTGAATTGTAAGTGCTTTGAGGGCAGGGCCTGGCTTTTGTGTATGTACATGTGGGTGTGGTTTTTTTATACAGTTCTTAATGTGACACACACAGGAGCTACTGTGTGCAAAGCCAAGGCTTTCTGTCTTGTGGAAGCTTAGAGAAATGTTTTCCCTGATCCAGAGGGTTGAACAATGATTCTGATCTGAACACTGGGGCTATTCAGAGACACAACTTGCTTTGGACCTCTGGACACAACTGTTTTCCTTCTGTTGTCACCAAGTAGCACACCCGGGTAGAGCAGAGATAAGCATGGCCCTGTGTCCAAAATGATGTCGGGATGGATTCTTTGACCAGTTAAGGAAGAAAAAGCTGCATTGTACCCTCTGTCAATTGTGGACTGGGATGCCATTAATCACCTCTCACCCATAGTTTTGACCAATTATACAATTGTTTGCTCTACAAAGAGTTTGGATTAGAAACAGTCCTTGTGCTTTATGTGTGCTGTAAGTAGGAGAGAATCTGAACTCAGCAAAATTTTAATTTTAGCTTGATGCTTTTTACTTTTTAAGAGACAGGCATATATTTTAAGCCTTTGCCAGGTGTATGCTGAGACATCCCCTATTTGAAGAGATAAGCCAAGGCTGAAAATTTTGGTTTCTGTTTCTTTGGCATACTCTTAACTTAGTTTTGTGCTAAACTGCCACACTTCTGAAATGTGACGTACTTTTCTACAGCTTGTAGTGTGTGATTTCACAGTTTCTCTGTTTTGTAAAGTTATTTTGTAAACTGAAATGTTCTTAGGAAAGGTTCAGGTCAAAGCTTAGGAGTGACTCCAGCAGTGAGAATGGACGTGTGCTGGATTAGGCTGCATGGGGGCTGTGAAGTCTTCGTCACTGAAAGGCTTTAGAAACAGGTAAAGAGTGATAAAAATATTAGTGGCTCTGCCAAGACTGCCTCTTGAGGTCTTTCTTTACCTCCCATAGTTTCTATGGTATCTGGATAATGCATTACATTTGACTATCACACTTCTATGCTTTAATCACTTGTGTTTCCTTGAAACCAAAATGAGATTCTAACAACAACTGTGAGAAGATCCTGAGATTCTTCCATCATGGTTCTAGGGCATCTAAACTGACTGACTGGACCTCTGGCAGTCACAGGATTACATGTTCTGTGCTCCTTTTCCCAAGCCATAAAAGACTGTGAAACTGTTACCACAAAACAGTGAGTAGACAGCAAGTAGACTTGGGACAGCAAGTAGAAATCTTCCTTTCTGCTTGCCTAGCATAAGTGGAGATGAGGATTTTATTAGCTACAAACAAGAATGAGAGAAGGCTGCAAGGAAAAATCATCTTGTGTGCAGCCTTGAGGTCTCTGATGAAACAAAATAACACAAAATTTACAGATGCTAAAACCAGTGATAACATCGATTTGATGCTGCATTTTGTCTTCCTTCTATAATACAGTAAAATGGGCTGTAATTCACATTGCAAAATTGGCATGCATGGCTCTTTGAAGATACCATCTTCCTTATATGTCTGCAGTGGCCAGAGTAACAAGCCCACCCACTAGAGTGCTACAACAAGCCACACAAATAAATAAATAAAGAGGGACAAATAACACCATGTCCTCAGGGCAGCTGCCCACTCAATGTGTCTTGCTTAGGTTGTGAACTCTTGAGCACAGGAAAGCTTTTGTTCCTTGCAGTTTTAAATTCACCCCCAGTGCTTAGGAAGGTAATAGATTATGATAATTGTGCTTATTATGTTATGTAAAATGTTACTTCAATACAAAGATTTAACTTTTAAATCATTGCTGACAGTGACATTAGTTCAGATTCAGAGAGTTTGTTTCAGGGGCTTTAGCCTGGCATTTTAAACTGAGCATTTGTGGCCTGTGGTGAATGCTATAGCATGAAAATTCTCTGGAAAATTTGTATGCATTGTGGTTTATTTATTATCTTTGTAAGTGAGTTTTTGGAGGGTGACTGTAGCCTTGTCACTAGCTGGGTGGCTTCACTGTTTCTTTCTTTTTGTTTATTGAATATCATCAATTTCTGTTTCTTTCCCCTACTCTCAGCTTGTTTGGCTTTCAGATCCCCTCTGTAATTGTAGAGTGTGCAAGCAAAATATATCTTCCTTCAGAATGAAAAACAAACCCCAGCCTAGGGGAGCTAAATTAGCTTCTGACCATCTGTTAGAAGGTTAGCAGTATCTCTGCCTTGAACTATGGCTTCATTTTCATATTTCATGCAGCAGCTTCTCTGCATTGTTTATGTTGTGGTTGAAGGGGATCTTCCTATACCAGGATGCAATAGGAATGTCATTTTTCCTCTGACATGAGCAGA
The DNA here is from genome assembly GCF_903797595.1 of Erithacus rubecula. Lineage (NCBI taxonomy): Eukaryota > Metazoa > Chordata > Aves > Passeriformes > Muscicapidae > Erithacus > Erithacus rubecula. The sequence goes on from NC_136659.1 coordinate 11,870,334, forward strand.
TGTCCTATCTGCAGTAGTAGCAATAACATTGCTGCTTCCTGTTGTTGCAGGTGTTAGCAGGCTGGAGCTGAAGGCAAGGAAGGGGCACCTTTCAGCCCGTGCCATTCCCTGCCACCAACACCAGCACTCACCTTGCACCTTCATTTTCCAGTTGTACTTGTTAGTTGAGGCTTTCTTGGCTAGTGGGCAGGAAGTTGCCCTGGAACACAAATTTATTTCCTTACCACCTGGCATTTGCTTCCAAACTCTGTCATTCTTCTCTGCCTTGATATCTCAGCTTTCTCTAGATTTGTTTACACTGAACCCAAATTACAAGTGGTGTGTTACCATGTTTAGGGAAGAGGTGCCTGAGCTGACTGTGACACACATTTAAGTGTAGAACTCCCTACTTTTGGGTTTCAGGGTACAGCCCCTGCAAGTCTTCAAGTCAGCAATTACTGCATTCTTTTCCCTTTTTATGGGAGGTTGCTGTCAAATCCCATGACACATTTCTATCACTAATCTGGCAAGCTGCCATTCAGACCACAGGAAGCCCAGGAGAGAAGAATATACACTTAGGGCCTTATTCTATCTTCATTATTCCCCACAGCAGCAGAATTCCTTAAAGTCTCTAGAATTTTGATCTGAATGGAAAGTATTTTGCCTGAATAGCACCCCTTATTGAGGCATTGTCTCCAAGTCACAAATTTAGATGGGTGTTGTGGTTAGCAGTTTTAGCAGTTTAAGGTATATGGCTTGGTCATTTTTTCCACATCAACTTAAGGAGTGCTAATCACTTCTAATGGTTAGCAGGATTCTCTGGGGCTTCTTGATTTGAGAGCTGGACACTAAAGGGAAAAAAAAAAAAAAAAACAAACAAGTTCCTTTTCAAGATCTTACCTGAGAAGCTATTCATTTTGTCAAGGAGCAGAACATTATATTTGAATGTTTTTCAGTGGGAAAGACAGTTCTACTAAAGGGCTAAAGCCAGGACTGTTCACAGACTACATGCAAAATCTTGTACTTTGAAGGAAAAGAAACAAAACCAAAACTGTGATATGTGCATAAAAAGTAAGAAGTAGTGAAAATTGTAAGGCAGTATTCATAGCTGTAAGAGATAATGTGGAAGCCTTAAACTTGTTTCCTATTTACTTCTTTGTGCCTTATTGTATGAATGCATTGTTGTACTTAAAATGACTACTAATATTTTGTTATTGCCATGTAGAGACTTAAAAAGAGGTAGTAAGTTTGTTTTTATGTTCATATTATTGCTGCTTCACTGACTACTATTATCATTTGTGTTTTCATGGAGCTATAATTGTTGGGAAGTAACTTTATTGTTTTAATCAACAACAGCATGTAACTACATTTCTGTAGTAATAAATATTGTCTCAGTCCTTCAGGACATTCTAGTTATTTCTTAGGGGTTCATTTAGTATTGTCTTCTCATTCCAGGTTATTGAAGGAAAGCTGGCTCCTTTCTTGGGGAAGGTGATCAAGTTTGCCTCCTCTCATGTGTACAGCTGCAGCCTTTGTAGCCAAAAGGGTTTCATCTGTGAGATTTGCAACAATGGAGAAATCCTTTACCCCTTTGAGGACATTTCTACAAGCAGGTACTCCAATGTGGTAATGTCATTCATACATTTGATTTAAGTGTTCAAATCTTGAGGATTCTCAGCCTCATGACCTTTTATTTAAATAATTAGGGACTAGATTGCACTAGTGCACATTTCTGGGCAGCTACAGTAGATCACTGCTCTAGGGAGCCCACCATGAGCAAATGTGGAAACGTGAGAAATGTTTCTTCCCACATACCTGTAAGTCTCAAAATAGCTGTTCAAAAAGAAAGAGCCCCCAGTATTATCACACAGTGTGATTTATCCAAAGCTCTTCTGGGTTTGCAAAGTGTCCTGAAAAGCCAAATGACTTTTCTGGAGTGATCACAGACATCTTTCTGTTCTCTGGTATCACTGGGCCCATAATGTAAATCATTCACTGTAAAACAATAACCACCCATTCTGAAGTGTGTTCCCCATGAAGTGTTATGGCTGGTTCTCTGTTCTTTGTCTGCTTATTCATTCCTCTGTGCCTGTGTATGCAAGATTTTTATTTTTTAAAAATTCTATTGCTATTCTCAGGTGGCAACAAAGTAAGTGTAAGTGTATGCGAGTCCTAAACTAAACAAAAAAAACTTTATTTCAGATCATGTAGAGTACTGGATGCCAGGTCAGGGACAGGAGTCACATGGAAATTCTAGAAGCAAAATGCAGGAAACCAAAGCAGATTTGGCAACACAGCAGTGTTACTACTCTTTTTCAGTAGTGTCCTGGATTTTGAATAAAGGAGATATATATTTTTTTCCACCCTTAACAGAAAGACAGTATATCTGATAGCACAGCACAGCATTCCTCCACAGATAAGTACTTTTTTTGGCTGTTTCAAATATAGTTGTTGTAATTTGTTCTCCAGAGTGTTCATTTAAAAGGACCCACCTTTGGGAACAATCAGGACCAGCCTATTAAAAGGGTTTGTTAAGAATCTGGTTCCCTTGCATGCACAAAGATGTTAAAGTAACCAAGGACTGGTCTTAAGGGATTTTCAGTCTGATCTGAGTTTCAAAGGCTGTTTGCACATTGTTTTTCCACAGTCTTATTCTAAAAAATGTATTGACAAAGCAGTGGATAAAAGCTGAACAAGGTGTATGGCTGAGTTCTATAAACAGTCTTTGAGAAAGAATGCATCTAGGGTGCATGGTGAGATAGACTAAGTTAAAAATAAAAAGAAAGGCAAAGATGGCATAAAATATAATATGTCTGTTGAGTCTGCATAAAAGGCAATTAAGAATATTCCCAAAAGATTAATGAGAATGTGAAGGAACGTTTGGGAATACAAGTTTAAGTTAAAATGTGATTTGTCTGGGGATTTTTGGTAATATTATTGGACATTATTGAGTGTACATTGTTTCCATGCCCTTCAGCTGAGATCAGACATACCTTGCATTATAGAATTGCAATAGTTCAAAACTCTCTGGAATCAAATAGAATTTGTCAGCAGTTCAAGCCAGCAGAAGCTGCTCTAGCTCCTGTGTTTATGTGAGTTAGAAGCCAGAAAGGACTTGTGTTCGTGTTTCACAAATGTGAAGTTATGGTTGATGCCATGCCAAAGACAGTGCTCTTTGTTAATGGTTTTAATTAAAACACAATCAGCATGAAAGGTTCTCTGATATCTCCTTTTCTTATATCATCATTCTGCTTACTCCTTTTGTGTTCCTTATAACTACTTTTTATCCCTAGCATCTTCTATTTCCCTTCCTAGTTAGTTTTCTCATCTCGTTACTACACATGCACCTATGTGGAACTAACCAGATTATTTCAGTTCCATGTTTTTGCTCTGAGGACAAGTTGTGCCAACAGAGGAGCTTGTACACTTTACTGTGCAGCTCCATCAGCTCCCAAGCAGTGAGGGAGAAGGCCAAGTGGAGGGATTTTGTGTTTGTTTGCATCTCTTGGAGATCAGAGAGATTTCTGAAGTAGGTGTACTGACCACTACAAAGACTAGAGTAAGGTGAGGAGGCTGGTTAGAAATAGGAAGATGTACAGAGTAACCCGTGACAAATGCAAGTCCTGAAAGGTCCATGTCAACACTTGTAATTGTACCTGAAAATTCTGATGATGTGTTCAGTTTTCCTTGTCAGTTGTCATACAGAGCTCCGAGTGAACAGCTCAGATGTGTGATTTAGGTGTACTATTCTGAGTCCACAGTGTACAGAGATAATGTACTACAACACCCTTTTCTCCATCCTGGTTTTCTGGAATTGCTATCTACAGCATAGTATTCATATTTTGTGCACAATACTGGACTGCCAGGTACCCCATTTGAAGCTGGTGAGTTGAGGAGGAAAGAGCTGCTGAACTCTGAAGACCGTGGTTTTCTTTTTGCATTTGAATGTTTGTTTACTTTTGAACTATTAACTGTACCAGCAAACTGGGCTGTTAGGTTAGAAATATTCAGAAGTGCATGACATATTTTGCAGACCTCAGCTCTTTGCTGCATGTTTGAAAAGTGAAGCCTGCTCTTGTGTGTGTATATATGTATGTATGTCTGTATTGAGCTGGCATTTGGTTTTTTGGCTACCTCCCTCACCTGTCTCACAGTGGCCATTACAATTCCAAGGTGGTTCTCAGTTGGCTGTTAGCTTTCCATCCTCATGGTCTCTTAGGTCAGCTTTAAGGTGAAGGCATTGTTTCTCTCCAAAATATTCTCAGCAGTTTCTGGCACAGTGTTCAGCAGGAATTTATGAAGGATGAGTATTCTTTAGATAGACACAGCTGAGAGAAAAAGAGGGCCCCTCTTGAGGGCTGGAGTTTCTCTTTGGTCTGGTTATTTGCTTGAGAGTCATTTTTGTCAGTCCTTGGGCAAACAAAGTGAATACCTGGGTTATGCACTCCTCAGGGTTTGAATACACATATATTACATACCCTTCTCTCACTAATCAGTGTGACACATTCCTTTGTTGGCAAACGTTTCCAAAACAAACACAATCAGTTCACTTAATTAGCGAGTCTGTGGGCTGTGCTTGGCAGGCTCTTTACATCCTGCTCAACAATACAGCACAACAGTTTGCTGCCTTCAATGTAAGGGTGGGCTCACAAAGTCATAAGCTTTCTAATGATACATCCTTTCTCTGGCTTTTCTTGGGAGGTGGCCATTCTGCACAGATCTTAATGAAAGCTGTGATTCAGTAGTTAAACAATTTCTTAAAAATGGTCCCATCCTTTTGATGCCTCTTCAAGTCAGTTTGATTCTTCTGTCCCTTATTTCCCCCTTTTCTGTCTTACCCATATTTATATAATACTTAGTTAGGGTTCTTTCAAAATTTCACAATTTTACCTTGCTTTTGAAGGCCTTTAAATCATGAGAACTATTTCAAGCCTCTTGAATTAATTGCACATTTCATGGACAAAATTTTCAGCTAATGTAAACTCTCAGAGCCCTGCTTTTGCTGGAGTTCTGGCAACTTAAGTGAACTGTACATCTACTTCCCATTTCATTTCTTGGACTAAATTTGCCCGGGCTTAAAGTTAGTGAGTAAACATATAAAATTATCATAATATATCACTTATTTTATATTTACAGGTGTTGTGCAATGACTTTCCTTGGGTGTAAATTGGCTTCTTAGAGCTAACCTTGCCTATTAGCAAGCAGGCACTTCCCCTCAAGTTGTTCTGATTTTGCTCGTTCTTCACTAATGTGCGGAAAAGATTTTGTTTCTTTCTCCTAAAATTAAAAAAAGACCCAACAACCAAACGACAGAAGTCTTTGTAGTGACACAGTTGTCTATTGTAGTGGCTATATTTGTTTTATAACTTAGAACAATTTTAAACAATTTTAAAATCTTAAGGAGTACTGAGAAAATTACCTTTGGAATGAGAATAGAATTCATTAGGACATATTTTCTGTCTCATCAGATAATTAAGCAATCATGGTTATGATTTAGATTATGTTACCCAGTTAATAAAGTTTTGGTTTTGTCTGTCATCATCCTAGCGATAATTTTCACGGGCAGTTAAATTTGTTGTGTTTTGCTGGTAGAGTTACTTGCTTGTAAAGAACAATTTAGTCCATTCCTTTCCTTTTATGTGCTGACTGTAGATGTATGTGAACCATGGAGAGTTGCTCTTTTGTGTTCATATTCATTTATCAAGGCTAAACTGTTTTCACTTTGCTAAGTTAATTTGTTCTGCTGATCAGTTAAGACATGTAGACCTTTTAAGATACAAACCAGAAGGCCCAAGTTTAAAATAGACGTGCCACAGAGCAGGCTTGACTATATCAACCAGCTTGGATGCCTCCATAATCTCTGGCCACCATCCTGATAAGACCTGTGAATGTACTTTGCACATAGTGACAAGTCTTTAGACTAAAGGCTCCGGGGTTTTCATGCTGAAGATTTGCAAAGTTAAAGCTTACTGTGTTATGGATGCTGTGTCACTGGACAAATGCAGCTTTGAGCATTTGGGGGAATGCTAAAGATAGATGTTAGGTGGAGAGACTGAAGTATGTAGTATACAGCATTTGCAGGAAATACCTTGGCACAGGTCAAAGGCATCACTCAAAGTACATAATTTTCCCTCTTGCTTTGATTGGTTGGTTTGTCTTATGCTAGAAAGCCTTTCCTCAGGCCCAGCTCACCTGAGTTGTGCCAGGAGTTTAGTACCTAATTTTTGAAAGAGCTTAGCTTATCAGATGCTGATAGCCAGTTCAAAGCACTCTGTGATCACTCAGCACTTCTTTGAGGAAGTGTAGGCGCCTAAGTGGATGTTAAGTTCTCTTGGTAATTTAATTTCACCTGAATCTATCAAAACTGATCAAAATCTTCTGGCCCAGATTACCTTATTTTTGTTTGTGCTGGGTAGCACAGTAATACTGTCTGGAATATGTAAACAGAAAACAATAAAGTATACCAGCTTTTTCATCAGGTGCTGTCTTTTGCAACTGAATTAGCTTTGGAGGCTGGTTTAACTTGCCTCGTGTCAAAGTGGTTTTTAACTAGAATGTTCAATAAATGTCATTTTAGTGCCAACTTTCTTCCCTTTTTTTACTATGTGGGCATCCCTCACTAGGCAGGCTACTTCCATTGGTTCCTAGGCAACTGAAATAATATTGCTGCACGTGTGTGTCAGGCATTGATTGCCTTTGGGGCTTTTTTTGTGTTCTAAGTGAACACAGGCTAGTTCTTTTTCCTTTTCTTTGTGTTCTGCTAAAGGCTCAGAGTTTGTAGGGCCTGTCTGTGATATTCACAGCTGAGCAATTCAGAAATGCTTGCAGACAGGCACATGTGCATGGTGTGCGATGGTGATCCTGCTGGAATCCCCAGGCAGGGCTTACTTCAGCCAGTGTGGTTTGCTCTTTGGGTTTTTTTAATAGCCAAGTTACAGGTGGTTTAGTGTTTTGGGTGCTTGGTGAATGTTTAGCATCATTTAAGGAAAACATAGTAAATAACCCCATTTAATCCTACTTTTACTCTGCATGGCAGGAAAGAAGAAACTGAAGAGTTTAGTCAGTGAAAGGTTCAGCCCAGAAGCAAATCCTTGCTGAAATCTGTTTCAAGGGATTACTCACTTGACCAAATGTATGCAAGGTCTGGCACAAAGGAAGTGAGTTTTTTAAATGAAAAAATGAAAGCTAATGTATAAAATTACAAAAGAAGGGGTGGTGCGTGAGTATGGCATTGCAGTGAGACAGGGGAGCTCTTTGCCCTTCTCAGCTCCTGGAGCCTCTGACTGACCTTGAGCAAGGCAGTTCACCTCCTGCTTCCTGTTGTGAGGTGGGAATGGTGGGATCCTGCTGTGAATGGTTGTATATTTGGTACAGCCAGCCCATGTGCATGGGACTGAAAGCATCCTAATAAACGTTGCTGGTTCCAGCAGCTTTATCCCACCTTTATACCAGGCACATTGGTAAGTCTGTCAGCCAGTAAGGTTCCTGTGAGACACAAAACCCTGTCTTTCAAGTTTCCACCTGGGCCACCTGTTGATCACCCCTGCTTCATTTTAAGGTGAAAGGTATTGAGGCCTCTTTGTGTTGTATCCCCCACTTCAGGCACCTGATTCTGCTCAGGGGCACTTAATGGTGGTGCAGTACAGAGGAGAAATATGAGCATAATGAGTTAGTTGTGCAGCATCTAGAATTACTTGAGCTATAATCCTGGAAAAAATAGATGGGAAGTATAAAAAGAGCATGTCAGAATTTACAATTTACTAAATACTGATATGCTTCAAATGCCCAGACCTAATGGGAGATACTAACATTGGCATTTTCTCAGCATACAAGGAATGATTATATGCTTTTAATGTAGAAAGGCTTTTCTTTTGTAACTAGTAATGGTAATAATAAGAGCATTATAATGTCTGTCTGGCTGTGGAGAGCTTTGCCCTTTTTCTTACAATTTCCAGTGCAATAGAAATTATTTAGAGGATTGAATAATTCGCTGCATTTTTTTTACTCCATACAAGTAAAACATCCTTAAAACATAAAACACCCCCTAAAGTCTCCACAGAAATTGAGTTAGGTCAGGAAAGAGGGGGGAAAAAAAAGAAGAGAGAAAACACCAAAATAGAGAGGAAGCTATTTCAGCTGCCTTCTTAGAAGACTGTGTGAAAACAACACGTAATGTTCACTAAGTCTTCAAATACTGTTTGAAAAATAGCAAGATGCTATTAATGTGCAGTGTCACAATATCATTCATTAAAGAAGGAAACATGAAAGGCCTGAATGGCTATGGGCTCATCAGCTTATTATCAGTGGTGAATAGCATTCTCACAAAGGATGTAGGGACTTTTTGGCCTCTAGACAAAGAATAAGTCATGATTCAGAAATAGCACCTGAGCTGTGTATTACCTATGACAACAACAAGGGTTAAGGGAAAGATAAGTAAGTGTGGTGAACTATTAAGTGAGCCTTTTATAGGCTAAAAAATACATTTTATTTCTCTAGAGAAATAAAATAATTTTGATATACTGAGGCTTGAAAACAACAAAAAACCCTATGAAATTCACATGTGGCAATAAAACTAGATCTCAGGATTAACTAGGAAGCAATTTGTTTGTAATATTCTAAAAAGGAATATAATGTTGGTGGAGTTTTTGTTATCACTGGAGAATCTCTCTCAGTGAGGTTAGAAATGGTCACCCAGTTGGCATTCCAGAGCCATTTAAGACTGACTGTATTTGATATGAGGAAAAGCAAAGCTGTGTAGGTAGCTTGGGGTAGAGCTCCATCACTTTAAAAGGAATAACTTGCCAGTTGCACGAAGGCAGAGCAAGATCAGCATTGCCCCCCTGCCCTGGTGACTTTCTTTGTCTGTGAGGGGGACACAAGCATGCAGTGAAGGCTGGTATGGGTGTCCTCTCTGGTGGGTGTTCCTGTGCAGAGCTAGGGGCAGCTTTGTTCTCCAGCTCAGAGCACCCTTCCTTCAGGCTGCCGCTTTGTTGTCATCTGCACTGCCTGGTTGAGCTCAGCCTTCACCAGAGCAGGCAGAAAATAGATCTTCAGAGCAGCAGTCAGGGGTGGGGGCACCAGAATGGACCAACAGTGGCTGCACTGGGTGCCAGTGCAGTGCCTGTGAGATCAGGGCTGGCTGTTTGCCCTGCCTCTGCTTAGTGTGGGGTCCTGGGCAGAGCTTCAGCTACTGCACCAGCTCTAATGAATAACAGTTCAGACAGTTTTTCTCTCTGTTTTGATTCTAAACGATGGGGAAAAAGTTTGTTAATCTTTTCCACTGACCTTATTTCTGAAAAATGAATCGTATTAATTTGAACATCATCAGTCTTTGTTTGCTGTGCTGGTGGCCTTTGACTTGAGAGAGCAGGTGTGCTGGCTCCTCTCTCATCCTGCTCAATCCATTTCAGCAGCAATTTCTGATAGGTTTTGTCATTTCCATGCATGCTGTAGAGAAATATTGGGCTAGCCTAGGGAGTGGCAATGTGAGAGCACTAAGTTACACTCCTCATCAATCATTACCCTCTAGCAACTTCCAGGGCACTGTAAACTGCTGACTAACAAGGAAGAATTAGCTTGATAAAATCACCATTAGTGTCAGTTCAGAGTGGTGTCAAGTTTTAAAGACACTGCTGTCTTCTGTCTCTTCTTTGCCCATTAGTGTGTCTGTTTGTGGAGATCCTAACCCAGCAAAGCACGTAAACACCTTTAATGGAAGGCAGATCAGTAATCCCAAAGAAATCAGTGGGATATGAGTCCTAAGCATGTGTGCATGTGCTTCAGTGGATAAGGGCAATAACACTCTCTGAGCAGAGATATTGTAAATGTCTCTGCATGAGCTGGTCTCTTGATTCAAAACCAGATTTACACTGTAGCTAGACTGAGAAATCCAACAGTCAAGTTTTACTGCAAGAGAGCATGGAAGCCAGTAGATACACTGCTTTATACTTAGCCTGTTCACCTGCCTTTTCTTACTCATATTTGAGTTTTATCAGTTTATGCTAGTTAGAAATGTGCCTCTTTAAATCTCTGCACAGCCTTCTCAAAGCTCTGCACTTATTAAAATTTTGGCCATGTTTGGACCCATGCATAAAACTTCAAGTGCAGCTAGACCAGGAACAGTTTTTTTGAAAGTTACAGGTGAGATGCAGCCAGTAGAGCTAAGAGATTGTGTTAGTTTGTGGACTTCTCTCAGTATTGTCAGACCACAGGCTTCTCACTTTTTTGGGAGCTTCTTTCTTCACGTTTTCAATTTTTCTTTCTAGTCTTCAAGACAAGAACCTTATTTCTATGAAAAATAGGTTCAAAGTAAACCAACAAAAAATCCTACTAAAGTTATAACGATGGGCACTTGGATTCCTATACAGTCATTTGACTACAATAGCTACAAGAAAGGAAAAAAAAAAAAAGTGAGGCATTTCAGGATGTCCTAGAGAATCACCAAGGGCAACCAACACCCATTGTTTGTATTTCAGGATTGCTCTAAAGTTTCAGGTTTTGTTGCTTTTATTATTTGATTATCCAACTGGAATCTAAGACTACCTCTGACAGTCCTCCTTTTTCTTTGGTTACAAAGCTGTAGTGAGAACTCATCAGATAGTTACTTGTATTGAAAGGCTGAGAATGTCCAGCTGTTCAGTTGTAGGCCACTCTTGCTCACCAGATGTTTTATTGCTTGACATCCATCTGCAGCTGGGGCATGATCTGCTGTGACATTAAGTTCACTGCCTCACAATGCCCCAAAAGTAAACCAGTCATATTGTTTGAACAGTTTCAAGTCTTAATGTCACATTTGAGAACAGAATAATACAGCTTTGAATGCCAGAAGCATAGCTCAATGTACTGATCAGTTGATCAACATAGATCAGTTGTCTTCATCAAGTCTTCCACAGGACACGAGGCAGAAAATATCACTTACCTCTGTTTCATTTTTTATTTTTGAAATGACAACTTCTCCAGCTGTTGAAGTTGACTGTTCTTTACTCTTTCCAGAACAGCTGACCACTGGAGCTTCAATGAGAAATATGTTGTAGCATGGCTGTTGCAAATCACAGAATCTATTTCTGCAAATGGTGAAATATTATCTTATTTCAATAAGATAGTCACTCCTCATTTACAAACAAAGCAAGACTTGTCTTTCATAAAACCAAGTGATGTCTTTTCAGTGATATACCTGAATACCACTTTCTAAGAAGATTAATCCTTCTAAGAACTTGTCTGAAGCAGAAGTGCTGGCACAGAGTTTCAGCAACTGTAAAATGAATGCAAGTCAATTTATTTTAGTGCTCCTGAGTAGCTTGACACCAGCAGAGGTGTGGCCATACCAGTGTCTTTTACACCACCACTCTAACAAAGCATAATGCTCTTTGAGCTCCCAGAGTGGTGTCAAGAAGTATCTACTGCCACAGCCCACGTGCAGCCCTTTGCATGCTCTGGTCCTATTTTGTGATTCAATTTTGACACTGCTTTGTGTTTGCAGGTGTGAAAGCTGTGGTGCTGTTTTCCACTCTGAGTGCAAAGTGAAGGCTGTACCATGCCCCAGGTGTGTGCGTAAGGAATTGCAGAAGAAGCAGAAATCCTTCTGGAGGCAACTGAATATGGACGAGAACTTCGAGGAGTCTTGCAACATGTTTGAATTGTCATATCAGAACACATGAGTTCCTTAAGGCAGTGGCCAGCCTGAAGAGAATCCCTCTCCTAGCTGTCAGCTGAAGCAAATTCTCAGCTTAGACAGGCAGAAATTGTTTTGAAAAATATTACCTGATCTTCTTTATCTGTGAATAAGATCTGTCAAAGTGGCCATAAAGCCTTGTTGGCTTTGAAATAACAGTGGCTAAACTGCATTGAAGTCCAGCTGTTAGCTCTCACACAAAATGTGGTTTAGGTCTAGCTAATTAAGTACCCAACTTTCTTTTCCACCTCTGGAGAAGACTTTATCTCAAGGCAGAAAATATTTGCTGCCATGACTGCATTTTTTTTGTTGTTGTTGTTCATTTAGAATTGATGAATTATCTACTTATTTATATGTATTATTTATTAATTAGTAGCCTTGGCAGGAGTTCTGGTGAGGTGTTTCACAGAGCCCAATAGAGCAGGAATTATTTTAAATCCACTATCTCCTCCTGATAGCGACATGTGGTTTCATTTCCTCATGTTTTCAGAGAACTATCTTAAAGCATCAGTGCATTTACATTTTTAAAGGATCTCCTTGCCAAGGAAAGAAGAGGTTCTCTCATTAAACCTTATTTGGGGTGCTTACAAACTTAAGACACAGAATAATTCCTTCAGTTATGTTTCTATATTTACAACCACCCCAGTGAGCTACTCCATATTCAGATAAGCACGGAACTTGCTACTCCTTTTTGTTCAGGCTGGGAATATCAGTTAAGCTCTGTCACCGAAGTCCTTTGAGATTTGTGCTGGTTACTCTCAATTTATGGGAGGCTATGTCCTTGTCTGTAGCAACATGATGTTGGTTCTCCTCTTTCCACTCTGAAACTTTAGGGCAGTTTAAGTGTTCACATTGGTTTTCTTTTTATTTCATGAAGTTTACTTCAAATGTTTTTCTAATCTGAACCTGTTAAACTGATAGTCAGGAAAGTGGTCTTGCCCATTTTAGTTAGCAAATACCTCCAAAATTGTGAAACACTAGTTTGCTGTTTTCATATGCAACTTGTGTCCTGCATTCTCTTTGAGCTCCAAGGCATTTGTAGTTCTGTAATGACTTCCATGGTGGACAGTGAAGTTCCTCGAGGTATGATTCTGCTTCACACACCTGGAACACAGGGAAGTACTAAACACAGTGAATTATTTTGTAAAGGGAACTACAAGATGGATTTAACTGGGGAGGCATGTGTCATTACTGGCAGTATGTTTAATTCATGGTGAGTTCACTTCCAATGAGCAGCTAGATTGTCTTCCCCCAATTCACATTCCAGACTCTTTTCCACACCCTGCAATGATATGTTAATTACATACCAGTGAAAGCATTCATATATATACACACATCTATATACAGAAAGCAAATATGGTTTCAGGAAAATAATGCCAGTTGCATGTGTATTTTTCCTCTTCTTTCACATAGGTTTGTCAAAATATGGAATACTGATTTTTGCTTCCTATATAATCTACAAACTGTTGTATTTAAGGCAGAAAGCAGTTTTGATTGTTGAAGCATCTCACTAATTGCTGAAGTATTTTAAATAAAAGAACAGGGTATATCATGCTTACATTAAAAGGTAAAATGCTACAATGAGTTGCCTTGTACTGGAATATAAGTGGTTACCTTTTCCAGCCTCCAGTCAAAGAAAAAGTAGCTTTCTCAAATTTGAGTGCAACTACTATATATATAGAAGCATGTTTATATCTGTATACATTAGACAACCAGTGCCTTTTTTTTCCAGAAATTCTTCTTTCATTGGGATTCTTTAGAAGGAAGTGAGGGTTTTTCCATATTCTTGGCAAAGTGCTGTAGGGATTCCCATACTTAATAAACCTGGTGAATCATGCACCTTTGTCACTAAAATGAATACTTCTCATACACAATGGTGTCTCTGTCTCAGCTCACTGTTCCTCGTGTGAAACGAGTTGCTTTTGGCTATCACCCTTAAAGGTATAATGTTCCTTGCAAATCCATTCTCATGCAAAGAATTCCCTGTGTGTTCAGAAATGCAAACACTGGGGAAGTATTGTGGAATTAGTCAGGCAAACAGGAACTGCACTGGTACTGGCTGAATAAACAGAACGCTCCCATGTTTCTCAGCTTGTGTCACTACAGTTACTCCTGTGGCAAAGCCAGTAGCTCTGAAACTGTCAGCATCTGGCAGGTACTATTTTGAATTATCTGTAGACACAATGTTAGGTCATTAAAGAAAAAATTGTGGTGTTTTTATATAATCATTCTCTGGTATTTATGATACCTCACAGTGCTGGTTCATGTCCAGCTCAATTTAGAGAAGGCTGCTTGAGTGCACTGCCAAAAACCATATGGAGTCAAGGAATCAAGGTTCAGACATTGCAAAATATTAGTTGCTTTGACAGATGTCCTATCTCCAAAGTACCAGTCATGTGGGTGGTTAGATATTGGAATAACAATATAGACAGCATTGGAGTTGCTCTGGGTTTGTACAGGTATTACAGTACAGTTTCTTTGCTAACAGAGATTTGAAAGATAAAAAGAGTATGATGTTGGCAAAACTGCTGAAATTAGTCATGGGTCTGAACCACTGCCATTACCAATGACATAGAGCAAGAGCATGTTGTGATATTCTGTCAGTGCCCAGAGCTTTATATAAAAGGATACTGTACAATACTGATCATGTTATCTGCTTTAAAATCCAGTGTTGTTGTAAAACAGCTAGTTCCTAAAATGAATAGACATTAATTTCTACTTTGGAAAAGGGATATAGCTTCACAAAAGCTCTAGGAGCAGGCTGTAATGTGGAAGATGATGTCCTCTCAGGGATGCTTAGCTCCTATCCAAAAGTAGTTATTCCTTATGAATGGGTAAGATATTCTGTCACCAGTTTTTGTAAGCATAATGAAAAGCATAGTCTTGCCCTCAGTCGATTTTCTTGCAGGAGCCATCTGCAAGCAGGAGCCTCAGCCTGGGGTTCTGCAGCTGGTTTGGTTTCAGGCAGCGCTGTACCCTTGCATGGTTGTCTCTGCTGTACTAACAGTGCTCTGTGCTGGTTCCCTCTGCTACTCTCTGCCCATTCTGCAGCCCACAGCCTGCACATGCTCTGCTCTGCAGACTTCTGGATGAGCATCAGCTGGTAAAGTTCCCGGGAGCTGTGCAGATTGCACGACTCTGCCTGCCCCCTCCCCCCAGCCCAGGTGAAGTTATGTATTAGCACTTCAGTCCTTCCTACCCATGTATGAAATGAATTTGAATGATGCCATTTCATTGTGAATCAAGAATAAAATCTGCTATTTGTTGTCTTCAAAGAGAAGATGCTTTCATAGCTGATGGAGAAGGAATTGATCTGTAATCCAGTTACTGCTTTTGCTTTGTGCAGAACTTGTTATCAGTGTAAAAATAGGATGCTTAACTGCAGTGGACCATAGCTTCACTCTCTCCAGGCATTTATAGTTGTTACTCTGATATTATTTTAATCTAGGACACTATTGAGATCCTTATTTCTCTTTTCCTCTTTACCCTAACCATCTACCTTTCCTTTAATGGGAAGATGGGCCTACCTAGGGGATGCAAACTGCAACGCTTTTTGTATTGTCAACCTATAGAAGGAGAAATTTGTATTTCTTGTGTAGGAATCCTCCTGTTGCTTTTCTTGTTTTTTGTCTGTCTTGCATGGTGGAAAATGATGGGTTCATGATGTGACAAAATATCCTGGCTGGCACATACCAATATGAGCTCACTGCTGGGATCAACAGGAATTGGCAGGTGTGAGGGAAGATAGTTTTTTGTGAGGAATTTAAGTTTTTCACAGTACTCCACAGTCTCTGATGGCCCTGTTAGGAGTGAAGTATCAGGGTATCTCTAAAGCTCTTCTTGTCAAGGCTTCTCTTATTATTTGGATAGTATGTGTATTATAATGGATTGATTATAATGTCTTGAAAGATTTTTTGAAAGAACAGAGGATGTCTGTTTACAATGAAATGGGGAATCTGCCTAGTTGAATTTTGCTCTTTCCCTGTAGCAACAGTAGCCACTGAGTTTCCTAGGCTTCCCAAGGTCATTGCCTGGATTGCAGCTGACTGTTGATCTGTATAAAAGAAATTAATTGAATAATCATCTTCTAATTTTTTTTGCTGCTGCTCAGTTGCCAGCCAGTCTCCCCTCTCTCTCCACTGTCTCTGTCCATGTCCTTACTCACAGTACTGAGCCTATAGCCAGACTTGGAGCTTCATAGCTCATTGTGTTGCTTTTGAACCAGTTGATTCCAATCATTCTCTCTTTCGTAATTTGCCTTCCAATTTTCCCTTCCCAGTAGGAGTGCCTTACATTACTGTATATTAGCATCTCTCTTCCTGTTTTGGATTTCCTGATTGCATCTGCTGTTTTATTAACTTTGTAGACTTAAACTGAAACTCTCCTGTGGCTGTGCCTGCTTTTTTGCAGGAGCAGCTGAGTAAATCAGTTTGCTTGTTCTGCCCTCATGAAGTGAGCTCTGCAGGCTTCATATACCAGCTCTGAAGACACCAAACTGTGTGGGAACTCCTCACTTTTGCTCATTTTGGTGCCTTAAATTTTGAGAAGTGAATAATTTTTTTTAAAATGCTCTGCCACGATGCAATGTGTTTGGCATTGGAGCATGAAACCCTTGCTCATGACAGTTTCCATCTTGCTAGGAATGGTAACCATAAAATTTGTTTACTGTCCATACTTTGTGAGGGCATTATGAGAGGGGTAGAGTGGAGATGGTATTGGTTCTTATTATGTGATTTTTGAGACTAGCTGGGCTGCTTAGCCTGAGATGCAGTTGTGCAAGACCTTCAGGAGCCATGCATATGTAATAATGTCAAATGCAGAGAATTCAGACAGGGTCAGGTCACATGCAGTTTTGCTCCTCCTGGAACCCCTGGCCAGTCCCCCACAGAGCTCCCTGCTTACTTGCACAGCTGGGCCCATTGCTGTGGGACTACAGGTGTTTCCTCAAAGCTCAGTTTTAATGCAGCCTGGCTGCCTGAAGGCTGACCCAGTGGGGTTTAGTCAGCCTTACCTTAGATAGAGGGTTAACCCATTGAAATTTTAGCATTATTTGCTAGAGTATGTGGCATGTGTCAGCCTGGGGCACATGTCCATGCTAACTGTGATTTCACAAGTCCACATTTGACACCAGTAGCAGGAATCAACATGTGACAGTAGCACTGCTGTTGCTGCATTTTAGCAGTACAGTGAGGAGACAACCTGGATAATAATGTGCAAAGTCCTACTTTACTTGAAAACCCTGGTATGGCCATGATGGCTTGAGTCATGTCTTGAAATGCTAGTTTCACCCAAATTCCTTAGGGTGGCCATTAATCCAAATTGCAGAGATGCCACTTGTGGTCAGCATCAGAGATGTCTAGGTCTGGAGAGCTATCAGCTGTCTAGGACCAAAGTGTATGAGACTTTGCACAAGTGTCAGTGGCTCAATTATTTATTTATTCCTGTCTAATCCACATGTTAAACCAATATAAATCCTTGAATATGCAGCACTGTTTTGGTGGAAAAAGATTTGTTTCAGTTTTGCTTATGCACTTGTCTACTGAGTTGATTTTGCTTAAACTAAACTCTGCTCTCAGACTGATTTTTAATTCATACCTGTGATACCAAGTTACCTTATATGAGCCCCTGCTATACTTGAGGTAAGCAAAAGTAAATTCATGAGCAGAGTGTGTTTCATAGGTATTAAGTGATAAAGGCAGCTTCCAAATCAACCTTAGTTCAGTCAAGGCAGTTAAAAGCCAGGGAAAGCCAGGTGTGAGCAGCAGAGCACAGTGGCTGATGTGATCCCTGGCAGCCTGGACTTTCCTTCCTGCCAGAGCACCAGCTCAGCTGCACCACTTACAGTGAATTCTAGCATTGCTGGCAGTGCACCCCAAGTGTTTGGAATACCATTTTGTGTGTGTGCTACTCCGTTAACTTATTTGCAACATTGTTATGTGCGTTTCAGTGTTCTTGTGTTTGCGTTGTTGGTTTGTTTTTTTTACTTTTGACAAGGATTTTTTTTTTTATTATCTGCAACTACTGGACAATAGTCTTAATTTATTATTGATGTGTAATGGTGTTATAATTTAAATCTGTTGAGTTTAATTGCTTGTTGACACTTGAGCAGGGTTTATTTGGGTTCACTTGTGACTGCATCAGAGCACCAGTCCCTCCTGTATAAAGGCAACTCTCAATAAACACTAAAAAAATGTTACTCGTCCTTTTTAATTTGCCTTCTGGTGGGTACTGTACCATGGGTAGGGCAAGCTTTGAAAGAGTGATAATTTTCTTAAAAATGCTTCTCTGCTGCTTAAAGTCTTCTGAAACTAAGAAAATATGATATTTACTGTTCCCAGATCTCATCCAGGAGGGCTTCTGGAAGTACTGTTGATGTCTGCATCAGGCTCTGGGGGTTTGGAATCCCTGTTAAATCTTGTGTTTTTGGAAAGCCACAAACTCCTAGATTTTTAGTGGTGCTGACCCCTGCTGCAAGTTCCCAGAGGAGCTTACTGTGGCTTTGAGGCACCCTTGGATACCGAGCTGCTGGGAGGCTTGAGGAGGCAGCTGCTTACTGTGTGGTTGCCACGTGCACCTCTGCCAGAAGGGTCCAAGGTCAGGGCTTTGAATTCTAAGTAAGGGAGGTGTCTCCCAGGTGGACTGAGGGGACCACTGAGGGCCTGGAAGGGCAGGATTTTGCCCATGTTATAAGGGTTCTCACACCTATGGATGGAGGAGCAGGCAAGATTCTTGTTCTCCTTGGTTGTTTCTTCCAGTGCACCAGCTAAGGAGCTTCTGCAGCTCCTTGAATCTGGATTTGATGGCTAAAGATTGCAGCACAGAGCTGTGGTGGAGCTCCTGGGCCTAAAATTCCTGCCCAGGACTCCCAGAGCATTCCACACCCAGCCCTATGCTCTGGCAGCTTTCAAAGAGAAGGATATGTCCCCCCTTCACTATCTTCCTGCCCCTCCTCAGAAAGAGCACAAGTCCATCAGGAATGTCACTCCTCTCTCCTGCAGGAACCTTTGGACTTCATCCCTGTGATGAAATCAGCTACAAGCAATGAGTTAATGTTTGACTGGGACCACACAAGCTGCACAAGGAAGCCATGTGCAAGGCCTTCTCTTCCTCCTTATTTGCTTTACAAGGTGAGCAAATTCTGTTATGACATCTCCCTCTCCTTTCACTGCCACCTCCCCTCCTCACTTTATCCTGTAAGAGATGGTGTGAAAAAGCATCCACACAGAGCAGAGGCAATGGGGTCTGGAAGAGCATGCCAATCCAAGCTCTAGCTCTTCTTTTAAAGTCAGGATAATTAATTTATACAAAGCTACCCTTCCAGCTCTCAGACCAAAATTAATAATATTTGGAATAGTATGTCAAGTCAACTGGTTTTCTGAAAGAATAGAGCTAGCAACCTCCTTCTTTCCTTAGGGACTGAGGGGCACCTGCCAGGTATGAGGCTTACCATACTTTCTCAGTGAAAGCATGCTGGGGGCAAATGAAAATATTCTGGGAGTTTGTGTACATAGCTCTGGACTGTGTTGTTAAAATAGTTCTTGTTTAACTAAATACTCTCCAAAATAGTCATCCCATCTAGAGGTCTGAGTATTACCACTATGAGAAGGTGGTGAAAAGCATCTCAGATAATCAAGTGTTACAATTAAAACCAGACAAAGTCTCCAAGACAAGCAGGAGTAAATTCCATCCATTTTAAGCATAGGCAAATATAAAACTTGGCATTGAAGCTGTAACCATGCTTTAAAAAAAGTCAGTCCATTGCTTATAGTAAGTGACTTCCAATTTTCTCTAATTTAATTCAAGGCATTAGCATTCATTTAGATATTAAAAATGAAGTTGTAAAGCTCATGTGGAAAGCAAGACAAATCATATAAGCGCTTGTGTTCAGGGAATGTACTTTCATTGACTTGAAAATTGTCAGGTGTTTATCATGTATGTACAATGTGATGAATTTAGAGGTAAGTAAGAAGGAATTATTATTAAAGTTAATAATAACTCAGCTAATTCCATGATTCTGTGTCTCTTCCCCACTTTGTACCTTCCCCTGCAGTGATTTCTGAGAGCATGGGTACAAATGCCCACAAAACTAAGGCTAAGGTGGAAAACAAATGCCAGCACCATCTTGTCATCAAACATTGTCATGCAATGGCTTGTGACACTGGTGGATACTTTGTTGTGTACATATTGCAAAATGTGCCATTCTGGTTTGGACTCTGCACTTCTGAAGGACACTTATTTCAGATTTAGCAGACAGCATGTTCGATCCTATAAGCAGATCCAAGATCTGCTGGCTCCAGTGAAAGCTGCTGTTTGTCAAGGAACCAGAGCTGGGCTTTCAGTATTTAAGGAGCTGTAGCAGCACATAAAATTGCCAGATTCCTTGTGAAATACAAGTGCATCTAGCACAGAGTTAACCCTGGGTGATAAAAGGTAAAAGAGGGCAAAAGCATAATAAAACACAGGTCTCTACTGTAGGTATTTACACAGTATCGACATTGTTAGCTGTGCTTAGAGATTTATGTCAAGTGTTAACTGCACTGTCATAAAACAATAAAGTACTTCTGTGAAGGGCTTAGGGCAAAGGGAGGCAGAGAGGTCTCACTATATAAGGCCCTCCTCCTGCATCTGTGGTAGTCCATGGGAATGTTTCCATAGTTGTCAGCAGGAGTTGTGTGGAGGCCTGCTGGGGGTGGGGGGGGGCAAGCAGAAGCACATTTACTGTGTTTAGAGCAGGTAGCTAACGATTTTGTCTCGGGGAGGATATTGCCACTACCAAATTCTAGGAGCTAACACAGCTGGAAAATCCACCTTGCAACAAGTGGAGAGACTAGGGTTCCTCCTAGCAGCAGGGATGTCCTTTGGTGTTTCATAGAAAGGCTGACAAGGACCCATAAAATCTGAGAGATTACAATAAGAGAACTACTGTGCTCCAGGTGGCCGTGGGGTGATAAGGGCAAGAGTCCAGTGTCCTAGGGTTTCTACACAGTGTACCCTGGACTCTGCACACTTCCAGCTCTAGGCTATTGTAACTCTGCTGCTCACACTGGGCTCACAGTAGGCTTCTCCTCAGCATTTTGGCTGCAGGACCAGACTTCTCAGTTGAGTTTAGTGTTTATATGTAGTGGACCAAACTGAAACGCCAGTCCCAATCAGTCAGAGCACCAGGGAGTTTAGATCCAGGTGCCTGCCTGTCCATGAGGTTGCAGCTCCAGCTTGTCCTCCCTGCTTGTCTGCCCTTCATGAGGTTATGGCAAGATTGCTTCTCTAGGCCATGCTGATACATGGGGCTTACTAGAAAAATATTGCTCTTCCACTAGAGATGTTTCATATGCAGTTGTTCCCTGTTTAGATGCCACTGCATGGGAAGGTGTTTTCTTGTTTCTTTCCAGATGCAGAAGGTAATTCTTCTTTATCAAAACGTCTAGTAGAAGTCTGCCCCACCACAGCAGTCCCACAGCTATGCTGAGAGGGGTAGGAGAATTACCTGCTTCCCGACCCTGCTCTGGACAATGCTTCTCACAGGTCAGTCAGCTTCAAGTAAGCGAAATATCTTTGTCCCAAAGACATTTCAGAGCCCTTCATAAACTTGAGTATTGCTGCTAGTCTGGCCTGCCTTGCTTTCTCTGTCAGGAGCCAGAATGTTCCACACCTGCTGGTCTTTGCTGTTCTCTGCGGGAGCTGATAGGAGCTGTTTGGAAAACAGATGGGTAGGTGTTGAGCACTTCAGCATCTGACCCCATGTCTGTCAATTGTACGAATTAATTTTTAATCAAAACAACTGGATGAGCCTTCCGTACTTCTTTCTGAACACCATTGTCCATGCAATTTCCTGCCCCATATTTTATCTTAAAAGCTAATGAATAGAGGTGAAATCTGTCCCTCATTTGTCAGCTACATCAGCTTTCAAATCCAGGGCTAGCTTCATCTGGGACAGCTTTCAAAGTCTGTGGGCTCATTCCTGTCATATTTCAGTGTGAGAGCGAGTTAGTCCCTCCTGAGTCCTGGGTGGTGTCACAGTGGCAATAAACAGCTTCAGTCCCATGGCACCTGTTGTTCCTTTCATCCCTCCAGCCCTCAGCGTCACTGATGCAGGAGATGTGGCTCAGATTCCTCTACTCCCAACAGCACCACAGGCTGCTGCACCGCAGCACCTACCCCAGCAGAGTGCTGTAGGACCCCTGTCCTGGTGCAAAACACAGATAAGCTCAGTGAAGGAAGAGTTGAGCAGTCTCCCTTGTGTACCCATAGCAGTGCTCCAGCAGCAGCATCTCCTTGGCTGTGTGTGTGACCTTTTCCCATGGATATCTCAGTGTGTCCTCATCACACGAGTTCAGCCTCTGGCACGGTGAGACAGCTTGGTAGACTGAGATGACCCTTTGAGATTGCACATCTCTCGCTCTGCACAGCCAGTTAAAGTTTTTCGCTTGCACTTCCGTGCAGGAATACGGGGCCCCTCGGAGCGAGCCGCCGGCTCCGCGCTCCTCGCCGCTCGCTGCCTTTGGGCTGAGCCCGGCGATGGAGGGACCCTGTCCCGTGCTCCGCCGCCGCCCCCCCGCGCCCCCGCTCCTTCCCGGCCGCACAATTGTCACCGCCAATTAGTGCATTGTTAGGGCACACAATGGCGCTGTGGCCGCTGGAATGGGCCGCTTTTGTGCGTCTCCAGTCGGCTGTAGGGGCAGTCAAGATTCATTTAGGGCCTTACACAACATGGACAGAAAATACTATCAGAAAAGCAAAAGGGGGAAAGAAAAAGGGAGAGGTAGCGAGGAGGGGGGGGAGCCCGCTATTCAGGGGTTAGCCCAGCCGCATGAAAGGCCCAAGAAGCAGTGCCACATTGAAGACGCCCCTTGGAACACAAAAAGGAACCGGGGCTTAATAGTAATTAGTGGGCAAACTGCAAAGCGCACCGTGGCTCTCCAGTGAATTGTTCTGCACTTTGTGCCATCGCTGCCCCTTCCCCCTTCCCTGCGCTCTGCCGGAGGGGAGCGGCTCGGGTGGGAACTGGCAGCGCTGCTGTACCCACCGCCTCTGGGAGGCCTCACCCAGCTCTGCTTTGTGCAGGTAAATTGGATTTCCTTCTCCGGAGCTCGTAGTTACAGGAGGTGCTTTGCAGCCAGGACAGGGGGATGGTTTTGGAGTCAGCACGGTGCCGGTGTCGAGGATCTTTAAGCAGCCCTGGCACTTGAGGCCAGGCTGTTTGTGGCCTGTCCCTCTTTCCCCAGCAGAGACTTGGAGGCACTGCTGTTGTTCTGCTTCTGTTGTTTTCCCCCTTATTCATAAAATAATCACCTGCACGGGTTTTTATGATCTCTTTAGGGAAAGGCTTGATAGCACCTCAGTCAGCTTAGTAAAGGTGAGCGAAATGCTCAGGCTGAAGACCAAACCTTGCCCATCCTTCCAGAGGTCTGCACAATGCAAACAGCACTTGCCTCTACCTCTGTCCCCTAGTATCTCTCATATCTGTGCCAGCTCTCAGTCACACTAAGGCCTTCATCAGTACATACAGAAGTTCTTAAAGAACATTTTGGCTCAGCATATCTTCAGATTGTCTTAGGCAGCTGCATTATCCCTGCATAATCCCTACTTCTATGGAGATCCGGTTGCTGCTGTTATCAGTCTCAGCTCATCTCCTGAAATTCTTGTACTAGGTTTAGTCAGGAGCCTATGTGTCCAACAGAGTTAGCTGTGTCTTGGTAATATGCCACATTAAAAGAGGCACAAGGTAGATTTGACCTTACATAAATGTGGTTAAATATTGAGGAGAAATGCAGGGCTTCCTAGCCCCGATGGAAAGTAGACAGAGACACAAAATTAAGAATAATTCCTTTTGTGTTGTCAGGGAATCTAAATAAGATCCATGAAAGAAAGCTGTGGGGTCTGATGGTTAGTTTGTTGGCTCTTCTTAGCTAATGGATGTATGTTTCATCTATCCTTGAATATAGGGCTGATGGAACAGGTGCTCATCTCAAGCACAACCACACACAGTCGCACAAATCTAAACTGGGGTCTTGCAGATTAAGCTCTCTGTGGTTAGACCAGACAACCAAATTTAGTAGTCTCAGCTGGAAATGTTTCCAAACTGCAGCATGTGAAATACACACACACACAATTCTGGACCACCATCTCATGTTTGGTAGAGATTGAAAATGCCTGCCTGTTTCCTCTGATAGCTATTAGTACAACATTTTCCTATCTCCTAGATATCTGAGCAAGACTAGGAAATGCTGCTCCAATATCAGTCTTGGGAAGACTTCTGTGGAAGCCACAGCCACTCTGTATGTGAAAATAGGTTTGGTAGTATTAGAACAGTGAAAATAAGATTTACAACCAAGACTTTTTGTTTGTCTGGAATCCCATCAAGGGTTTCATGTGAGGCTGTGGGCAGCACAGCAGGCATCAAGGGCTCAGCTGGTATTGCTGGGATGGCTCCTACAATACAAACACAATCAGGGAGCTCACAGTGTCTCACAGATAGAGCTGGTTGAAGGTACTGTCTCGCAACACAGAACGTGTCTGTCTCTCACCACCCCCAGTACATCCTCTCTCAGCTAATTAGCAACATCCTTGGCAAAGTCTCAGCTGAAAGGATTACACTGTCTTCTCACCTTGCTCTATCCCTTCCTCCCCCAAAGAGGGATGTTTAGTTCTGTCAGGATGCAGCCTGGCCCAGGGAAGGAATCTGCCTTGTTTCCTCCAGACTGCTTGTCTACCAGAAGATGGATTTTGTCTTCAGGGACAGCAAGTCTGGCCCTGACTGAAGAAGGTGCAGCCTTGCCCCGCTGCAGCAGAGAGCCAGAGGCTTCAGTCTCGTGTGCTCTAGTGGCACAGAGACAGGGAACAGCATCTGCAGCAGGAGCAAGAATATTTTTCTAGCTTAGGACTGTGGGGTTGATTTCACAGCTCACTCTGGCCATAGCGACAAACCACAGGCCTTTTGTGTCTGCAAGAACAAGGAGAGTTACCTTTCCTTTCCCTGTTCTTTGTGTCTGCTGAGCCCAAGAGAAGTTTGAATTGCAGGTACATTCAGCACCTGGCACAGGTGGAAGCTTGCACAGGAATTTCTGTGAGTGTGCCCAGTAGAATCCTGTCTGCCTTTTGATGGTGTGATGGTTGGGGTCTGGCAGTGCCAGTCTGTGGGAGACATGGAGAAGGGCTCAGGTTCTCCTTTGTCCTACATAGTGGGACAGTTAATTCACCAGCATAAGGGAAATACATATTCAGCATGAATTCCCCTGCAGTTGGACAGACTTTTCTGAGCAAAAAGCTGAACCCAGCTACTTCAGCGTTTCCAAGCCATAAGGAAGATGCTGATCTATGTGAGCCCCATCTTTGCAGCAATTGTGCTACCTTTTGTGTCAATTTATTGCTTACACAAAATTAGTTTGATTGTATCTGTTTGGTAGAAAAAAGCCTGGAAGAGGACTACACAACCTTGTCATCAATATTTGTGGCAACTCTATGCTAGCACTTGTGGAATATTTTGGAGCAGTTTCTTGCATTACCAGGTCATATCCCAAGCAGTATAACATAATTGCATGCTCAGTGTTGCTGTACATAGCTGTGAAGTACAGGATTTAGAGAATTAATTCCTTCTTTTGCCCAGCAAATTTCCTCCTTTGCTCCAAATCTGCTAACATTAGTCCCTGCCCTTATGGCCACAGAGAACTGGGAAATCAGCCACTCAGCCCTGAGCTGGAAAAAGAACATTCTGGCTCCTGCTGCAGACTCTGCTCCCTGTTTCCTTTCCAGTACAGCACGTAAGGGTCACTTGCACTTGTTAATCCTTCACATCTGGATAATACCTGAATGGGAGGGTTGCTAGCAACATCCTTTCCAAAATCACTTTGACCTGTGTATTATATTATGATGTGAATGACTTGCAGAAGGAAGTAATCAAAATGTGTATAGTTCTAGTTAGTGCTAATTGCCTTTTCATCTGTTTCTAGCTCTTTTTATTGTGTCCAATAAATGTTGATTATGCAGGGATTTAAATCTGTATTTCAACATAGTTTCATTCATGTGATGTGAATGACACGACTCACTAAATCTTAGTTCCAAATATTCCTCC
Organism: Erithacus rubecula; assembly: GCF_903797595.1. NCBI lineage: Eukaryota > Metazoa > Chordata > Aves > Passeriformes > Muscicapidae > Erithacus > Erithacus rubecula. The sequence continues at coordinate 11,896,052 of NC_136659.1, forward strand.
AGCTCTGTGTCAAGCACTTCAAGGATGTCAAAAGCAGATAGGGAAAATCTGAAGTGCCTGATCTTAGCAAGAATGCCTAAAAGGTCAGGTAGAGGACATTGTTTCAGGAGGTCTCTGGCTTTGATACTTTCTGGTTCATAGAAACACGAAAACACAGCATGTGTGTATTGTATGTGAATATTCTCCTTCTAGGGTAATGTACATAAGTACACATACAGGATAAAGCTTTCAAATGCATAATTTTTATTGCTTCTGATCTTAAGTGAGCAGTATGGCATGTTGTAAAGGAGTCCAGTTTCTGGAAATAAGGATCCCTTCAGGTTGCCTCAAGAGAGTCCAGAATCACTGCATCTGGAAGTTCTTGATCAGAGCATCTTGAGAGGTTAGTGAAGAAATGCAGTCAAACTGGCTTAGATGTTTGAAACCTATTTTAAATAAACTCTGTATTTTCAGGAAAAGACAGACTGAACTCGAACTGTTATGAACACAGGCTGAAGTTGCTTTTAACAGCAACAGTTGTTGTCATATGTTTTGCACCAATTCGTAGAATTTTAAGGCCAGGAGAGACCACCCATAACTGCAGATGTTCACACTGAGAGCAGTTTCTTTGTAAACTGTCAGTTCAGCAGAGACAGAAAATTTCTTGGAAACATTTCTGTTTTGACTGACTGGCTTTCTCATCAGGCAGGACCTAAAACACAAATGCTCACCAGGCAGATTCCTGCCTGAAGTCTGCCCAGTTTGCCAGCAAGATCCATCATTTCAGGATATCCGTGTCCCCCACTCCAGGTCCTCCCCCATCCTCTGCTCCGAGGGCTTTCCTGGGCAGGGGGCTTCTAGGAATTCTCCAAGTTTTTAGAGGAAACATTTTAGATTTTCCTGATGCTGCATGATTGCTCAGAAGTATGGGCAACTTGCCCTGTTTGGAACAAACTGGTGTGTTTTACATTGTTTTTTAATGTCAGAATTTTCCACAAAACAGAAATTGTAAGTTACAGCCAGCTTCAGTCTAGGCTGCCTGACTGTTCTCCAGAGGATTTGCCATTACAAACTTGAATCTTAACTCTGAAATATTTGCTGCAAATTTTTCAGGCAGAGGGTTCTCTAACCTGTCCCTCTTTCTGCTGGAATAAAAAAACTGCTTAGTACTTCTGTCTCTGCAGCTGTAACAGATAACATGCTTGTAAAACAAGCAGATAGAAACAAGTCTCCAAAGGCTGTGATCTGAAGCAGGGCAGGGAAAGCATTTTGCAAAAGAAGAGCTGCTTTGAGCAGTTTCACCCTGAAGGTCTCAACAGCAAAGGAGAGGGCAGGAAAAAGGCAGAAAAGGAAAGAACTATTTTTGAGATAGTGCTGATCAAAACATCATTGGTCTAAAGATAAGTCAAGCAGTAATTAGTCTATATTGTTATTGTTTCATAGGGCACTAAATGGCTTCCATGAACGAGCTGGGGGTTTGTTTTATTCTGTGGTCAGCCAGAGCTGGTGTTAGCCAGCACTGATCTGTCCTGGGCTGCAAAGCTGTGCTCCTTCAGGCCTGCTGAGGAGCCTGCCCAGGGGTTTGGCTTCTCACACCTGCACTGGTCTTCACAAGCCAACACTTGTGCTCTTGCATGCTGGCCCCCAGGAGGTTACAGGGAACTGGTGATGGCCCCACCTCACGTGCAGGTAGAGGGTTAGATGTGTTGTGATGCAAACCACAGCTGTGTGGCTCTTAAGGCCACTTTTGCTGGACTTTCAGATCAGACAGGGCAAAACTTGTGTGGTTCTTGGGAAATGTCCTGCTCTCTAAGTTAGGAAAAGTCCTGAGCTGCTCAGACCACTGGAGTGGCAAGCACTGGCCCCTTGGCTGAGAAAAAAAAAATCTCAAATTCCATGCTTCAAGGCTGCTCATTTGCAGCTTTCCTGAGAGCTCAGTTCACTTACTATGTGAACATACTATTGTATTCTATAGACATACAAATATATGTGCTATACAACAATCCAGCTTGGAAATCCCACTGGAGCAAAGCATTCAACTCTGAAAAATATTTGGAGTAACTTCTTTGCAATGTATAGAGCAGCAAGAGTTTAAGAAACAATCTCACTGTATTTAAACAGTCATTACTGCTTTCTGGGTAAATAACACGTTTTTAAAATGGTCTCTATACACAATAGACTCTAACACAATAAATCCTAATTGCTCTGAAGGACCCATTAGGCTGTATCAGGTCAATACATGGCAGAGCTTTTTTGAAAGTCACTCACCCTGTTGTTACATAAGCCACAAATTGAAACTCCATAAATAAGTATTTGCCAAATGAAGAGTGAGGGCTTTGCCAGGGCCATGCTAATTTATCATGTCAACTTCACTATGGGGAGTGTTTTCTTTTCAAGGGCCCATGAGAAAAAAAGAAAAGAAGCATAATAATATGATGTGTTTCAAAATCTACATATCTGAAAAGTTTCAGATGTTTCAGGCTGCACTATACCCCCCAAGAAAATTTGATGCAAGGAAGTTAACTGCTACTTCTTTATCTCAGCATTGTGTGAGTCACAGCAAGGAGATTTGAAGACCAGCCATGGCTGTGGTGTGGCACAGGCCCATCCTCATCACCACCAACCATCCTGTTCCTCTGGGCCAGGGTCCTGACCCTCTGCATGCTGTGATAGTGGCACCTCAGGACAGGAGCATCCCTTCAGTATTCCAAATGTGGCTCATGGGTGCCTGGGGAGACCAAAGAAAACTTACTACATACATTTTATGTGCATCTATATGTACAAGTATAATTAGTTAAAAAGTGATGAGTTCGGCTAGATTAGTTTATGTGCAGCCACTCTTCCTGATTTTACTTTGGTCTTACTTACCTGAAATTCTGGTGGCATTTTACAGACTGCAGCACTTGTGGTAGGTGTGTTGATAAAGTCTGTGCCACTGTTTAGAAATCAAGTGTGGGATTAATTCACTCAGAAGTTTTCAAGTTCCATGTAACTTTTTTGGGTATGGCTACAGTTTGGCATGGTTTTGTTTTCCTGCAATATGTTAATGTATCTAATTGCACAGGTGTATATAAAAACAAATTGTATTGATGTAAGCTAGGATTTTTAAGGGAATTTCAGCAAGGCATGGTGAAAAGCATTCGAGTGATTTAAATCTGAATTCCTGTCCCCAGGAATTCATCTGGGCACAGGAGAAACGTTCTCCACTGCTGCTGGTACATTTCAGTAGGATTTGGGTGCCAGGGTCCCTCTGCAAATGCTGGCAGTGATTGTCACTCTGCTCTGCCTGCTTGCAAAGGGCCAAGAGTCCCTCCTGCCTGTGGTGCAGCAAGAACCTTGGTCTGTTTAGGAGCCCCCTGTTCCAGGTGCTGTTCCACAGGGTCAGTCTTGGTGCTGGGGTTTGCAGCACAGGCAGCCTGGGGCTGCAGCTCTCAGGTGGGGAGGCAAACACTTGGCACAGGTGGAAGCAGAAGCACACCTGCCTTGGTGCAGCATGCAGCCATGGCCCAGCATGGGGCAAACACTGATATCCTTTTGTACCAGCACACAGGGTCTGCTGCACCAGAAGTGATGTCTGTTCCTGCACTCGTGACAGGCTGTAAGGCACAGTCTGGTGCTGCTGCAAACCACCTTATGGTCTCCAGCACCCCCTCACTCAAGCAGTTAGTTGTCAGGGGTCACTGCTAATTTGAGCAATGCCTGAGCCAGCACAGCCTCCAGCTGGGGTGACTGGCAGACTGCCCACCAGCACTGGGAGACTGGAGTCACCTGTGCTGGGCCCCCCCTGCTCCCTTCCTGGGAGCTGGAGACTTGTCAGCAGTGCACACAAAACCAGGATTTGCTGCTTCAAGCAAGAAGGGTTGAGGGCCAAGGGGTGGTGTGCTGATCCTATGACAAGAGGGGCAGGAGGTTCCTGCCCTGCTTTGGTACTGGCAAAGCCAAGGGCGAGATCAGTGCTCTCTGGCTTTGTCCCTGCCCAAAGCCTGGGCTGAAAAGCTCTTTGCAAAAGTCTGCTGAGTCCTCTAACAAGGGCAAGAGCAATAGCCAGTCTTTACAAAGGAAACTCAGTCCTTTTCTAAAGTATTTTAAAAGTCGTGGTATCCTTCACAAAAGCAATTTGTCCAGGTAAACAGTGTACACTGACAATTAGCAGTGAAAGGACCAAATACAGAACTACTTACCACCTTTTCTGTCTGCTTCTACCAGGAAATGCTGCATCCCAGCTGCAGACGCCTCAGTGGGTGGAAGGTCTGTCTGTGAGGACATGCATTGTCAGTCTGTGCCTGTATCCTCTGGGCTGGAGCCAGGAGCAGGGATTAGATGAACTCCTGAGCAGACCTGTATAGCATGCTGGAGCCTCGTGGACTCTTCTGCACATGGATAAAAGGTAAGGCAATTTTTAATAATTTAAGACTTTTTTAACTACAAAAGCATATTCTTAGGGCTAGGAAACACTTCCTTTTTGGTCTGCAGGGTTTGACACAGTAAATTTTGTGCAGACACATCTTCTGTTGCTAATAGTGATGGATGCATATAAAGCACTGTACTCTCATACTGTACTGAAGAGATGAGTAACAAACCTATCAACTGCACTTGCACTTACACCATATTTAATCCTGCTCTGGTTGTTCTGCTACATATTCATAAAAAACAAAAAGGAAACAGAAGCACAGAGCAAGCCAACAGATGTCTACCTGGGTCTTAATTGGATTTTATGTGTCCCCAGTGTAGCAAATACAGCATTATTTACAGCCAGGCTCTAAGAATTAGATACATCTGGAGGAGTGGCAAAACCTGAACCAGGCTACAAGAGTTGATAGATTTAACTGAAATGAGGAGCTGCTCCATTTCTCCCTTCTTCTCCCTTTCCACTTATGTACCCGTTCCCCATTGTGTGTCAAATCAAACTAAGATATTGCCCAAGAGAATGCTTATAAAAATGAAAGATGCCAACAAAAAAGAGAATTTCTGCTCTTATGAAGCTTCATCAGCATTTTCTAATTGTACAGCAATGATGATAATAAAAAGGCTGCCCTCTGCTCTCAGCTATAATTTGGATAATCAACTGACAGCCATAATGAAACTGTCTGTGATTGCTTTCTGCTGGGCTGCTAGTTCACAGAAACTCATTGTTGGGGAGAATTAAAAGTTATGACTCCTGCTACAAGGATATGCCACTGTCTTCCAAAGAAATATGTGACTTGTAATTTTCTTCTGTATAGCTCTATTACAGGGAAAACTTACAGAACAAAGCAAAGAGGTATAGATAGGGATGTGAGATCCCCCCCTCCCTTTTTTTTTTTTAAATGTTGCTATGCATCTAAGTTGACAGTGCCAAGTAACATGCATTCCTAGGCCGGGTGGATGTGAATTTCAGGGGTGATCGTGAGGTCTCTCACCTTAAAGTCACACATCAGCAGTCAGTGCTCTGCCTGTGGGCTCAGGCACTGGCCTCAGAGCAATAAGCAAGCCAGGTTTTACTTCTGGAAGCAAGACAGGAGCTAAGTCATGCTTTGAGTCCTTGCTTTGTGGGCTCTGGGTGCAGTTAGGGTGTTTTGGGTGCTGGTGTTCCCCAGCACTAGGCCTTGAATGCAAGCTGTCTGTATCTGTGATGTGCTGTGGATACGTCTTGACTAGTAGATCCAGGGCTGGATGCAAGTACTCTGATCCAAATTGCCCTTCCATCCACTGAGGTGGAGTGAGCAGCTGCTGTGCAGGGGCTTGGGAGCAGCCTTCTGCCTTGGGCAGAATAAGGCTGTGCCATAGCAGCTGCAGTCTGCGACCTCCGAGTGTGGCTTCTGAAGGAAGACCCTGTGTGCCCCGAACACGCCGTGGGCTTCAGGGCTTTCAGGGAAGCGCTCGAAAATCAGGCTGGCAATTTCGGTGTTTACGAATGCATGGACTGGAGGATTGGAATTCCTGGCAGCTGAACGTGACCCCCTCGGTGGCCCCGGCAGGAGCCCGCGGTCGCAGGGCGCTGGGCAGAGCCCTCTGCCCTGGCACGGTCTCCTCGGTTCGCGCCGCGCTCCAGCGCCTGCCACCCGCCCGGCGGAGCGGATGGCGGCCGGAGTCCGGGCAGGGATGTGGTAACGCAGCCGCCCGCACCCGGGCAGGAGCGCTTTCCCTTCCCGCCGAGCCTCAGCGCTCCGGAGTCGGCAGCGCTGCCCGGCCGGACAGCTCGGGCTCGGGCAGCGCCGGGAGGCAGCGGCGGTGGATGTTACAGTGCCCCTTGTGCCCGGGCTGATGTGCCATGGCCGGGCCAAGGCAAATCCGGCCAGGACCCCTACCCGGGGTTTCCCGCGTTCGTCTCAATCCCGTCACGGCAGGCGAGGCGCCGGCCCCTTCCCGCGGAGAGGGGCGGAAGGGCCCGCGGAGGAAGGGGCGCAGCGGCGGCAGCGCCGCGGGCACGGCCAGCCCTCCTGCGGCTGCAGCTCTGCGGGAGCGGGGCCGGGCCGTCCCGGCGCCGAGGGAGCGTGGCTGCAGCGGGCCCGGGGCAGCGCCGCGTTCCGCCGCCGCGGCACTCGGTGCCGGCGTGGGGGCGCCGCGGGGAGCCCCGGCGGGCGGGGCGAGCGGCGGGGGCGGGCCCGGGGCGGTGCGGGGCGGGCCCGGGGCGGGGCGCGGGCGCGGCGCGGAGCGGGGCCGCCCGCCCGCCCCAGAGCGCAGGTGGCGGCGGCGGCGGCGGCGGTCCGGATCGCGCTCTCGCTGCCGGCGGGCCCCGCTCCCGGCGCGGAGGCGGCAGGTGCCCGGGACATGCGGCGGCGGTAGGACGCGCGGCGGCGATGGGCGGCCGGGCGCTGCCCGTGCCGCTGCTGCTGGGGCTGCCGCTGCTGCTGGGGCTGCCGGCGGCGGGGCGCGCCGCCTCCAAGGCGCTGGTGTGCCAGGAGATCACGGTGCCGATGTGCAAGGGCATCGGCTACAACCTCACCTACATGCCCAACCAGTTCAACCACGACACGCAGGACGAGGCCGGGCTGGAGGTGCACCAGTTCTGGCCGCTGGTGGAGATCCAGTGCTCCCCGGACCTGCGCTTCTTCCTCTGCAGCATGTACACCCCCATCTGCCTGTCCGACTACACGAAGCCGCTGCCCCCCTGCCGCTCCGTCTGCGAGCGGGCCAAGGCCGGCTGCTCGCCCATCATGCAGCAGTACGGCTTTGCCTGGCCCGAGAGGATGAGCTGCGACCGCCTGCCGGTGCTGGGGGACTCCGAGGTGCTTTGCATGGGATACAACCACACGGAAGCCACCACCCTGCCGCCTTTCTTTGGGAAGCCCACGCGCCCTGCCAAGGACATGGCCAAAAACCTGACGCCGCTCGATGGGCAGCGCCTCTCAGGGCTGGACTGTGGTCAGACTTGCAAGTGCAAAGCGCCCCTGGTCCCCATCTCCAAGGAGTCCCATCCGCTGTACAACCGCATCAGGACTGGGAAGGTGCTCAACTGCGCCATCCCCTGCTACCAGCCCTACTTCACCCAGGATGAGAAGACCTTCGCTACCTTCTGGATCGGCCTCTGGTCCATCCTCTGCTTCCTCTCCACCTCAACCACCGTGGCCACCTTCCTCATTGACATGGAGCGCTTCAAGTACCCTGAGCGCCCCATCATCTTCCTCTCTGCCTGCTACCTCTTCGTCTCCATGGGCTACATTGTGCGCCTGGTGGCAGGGCACGCCAATGTGGCTTGCAACCCGGAACACCACCACATCCATTACGAGACCACGGGCCCTGCTCTCTGCACCGTGGTTTTCCTTCTCCTCTACTTCTTTGGCATGGCCAGCTCCATCTGGTGGGTCATCCTGTCCCTCACCTGGTTCCTGGCTGCTGGCATGAAGTGGGGCAACGAGGCCATTGCTAGCTACTCGCAGTACTTCCACCTGGCTGCCTGGCTCATCCCCAGTGCCAAATCCATTGCTGTACTAGCACTGAGCTCTGTGGACGGTGACCCGGTGGCTGGGGTTTGCTACGTGGGCAACCAGAGCCTGGAGAATCTGCGGGGCTTTGTGCTGGCACCACTGGTGGTTTATCTCTTCACCGGCAGCCTCTTCCTGCTGGCCGGCTTCGTCTCGCTCTTTCGCATCCGCAGCGTGATCAAGCAGGGCGGCACCAAGACTGACAAGCTGGAGAAGCTGATGATCCGCATCGGCATCTTCACCGTGCTCTACACCGTGCCTGCCACCATCGTCATTGCCTGCTACATCTACGAGCAGCACAACCGGGAGGCCTGGGAGCAGGCGCACAACTGCTCCTGCCCGGGGGACCCTCAGCGCCCCAAGCCTGACTATGCTGTCTTCATGCTCAAGTACTTCATGTGCCTCGTGGTGGGGATCACCTCCGGCGTATGGATCTGGTCTGGCAAGACCCTGGAGTCCTGGAGGCGCTTCGGCACCCGCTGCTGCCGGGCCAGGAAGCCTGCGGGCGCCTCAGTGTACGGTGAGGCCAGCCCAGCGCTGGTGGGCAGGACGGTGCTGCCCAGTATGGCCTCCTACCACAAGCAGGTCCCGCTGTCTCATGTGTGACCGGAGGGAGCCTTGCTGACCCCAGCCGCAGGGAGGAGAGTGTTGCGAAGACCCTGGGCCACAGAGGAGGGGGTGACAGCTGGGCCACCCCTGGCATCTTCAGCCTCACCGTGGTGGTGCTGCCTGGGACCATGGGCACGGAGCAGCTGCAGCCCCAGGCAGGGCAGGGGGAGGTGCTGCCGGCTGTGTGGGGGCAGACGGACAGGAGACCTGGAGCCTGGCACTGCCGTGTGTGCCCCATTTGGGGTCCCGCATCCTGGTTGGGGTCCTGGGATGCTGTTGCCCGTGGGCTAATCAGGAGGCCTCAAGCACTGATTCATGTCCCACAAGAAGCCTCTGGGCAGGTCTTGCTAGTGCTGGGGTGAAAGGCAGAGCTGTGGCAGGCAGGGCAGATGGTGGCCCCCAACCCCAGGTGGAGGCTGGCCCTGCCACTGAACCCCTCACTGAAGCCCAGAGAGTGGGTCAGGGAGAGCTGGCAGGGGGTGCTGCCTCCCTGGGTGCCCTGGGCAGAGCAGGAGACTGCCCTCAGTGCCGCTGGAGCCCCCAGGCTCAGCTGCATACTGAGGAGGAGGAGGCTGGGGCCCTGGTGTGAGGCAGCCCCTGGCCCTGCTCAGGCAGCAGCACTCTGAGCTGCAGGGGCCGGGGGATTCATGGGTGGTGGCAGTGCAGGAGGAAGGGGCCGTGGAGAGGATCTGCCCCAGGGACAGGGTCCCGGCTGTCTGCAGCGCAGGCAGGGACCGGGCGATGCCCTGTGCTCCCTTCTGCGCTGGGCAGGCACACCCGGCTCCCTCCAGTCAGGGCTCAGGGCCGGGCGGGAGCGGCTCCGCTGGGCTCGGCTGGGTGGCCCCGACCCCTGCCCTGCCCGGGGAGCCGAGGGGCTGCTCAAGGGGCCCTGGCTCCGGGAGCAGTGCTCTCCTGAGCTGCCCTGTGCCCTGGGAAGGGTTGGTGCTGCTCCTTGTCCTGTGTGGGTTACCCGGGGCGAGGGAGGCAGGTCCTGCGTCCTGCCTGCCAGCCGTGGCGTGTGGCACAGCAGCTGAGGTGGCACAGCCAGCCCCTAAAGGGTGGTCGCAGCCTGCAGGGAGCGGTGGCTGCAGGGGCTGTCCCAGCCAGGTGGCAGGCCGTCTCTCTGGAGCAGCAGCTGGGTTTTCCAGTCAGTCGTTTTCAATACTTGCTGCTGCTTTTTTCAAAGCTGTGCCTCTGCCAGAGAGAGTACCAGGTTTGAGAAGGAGCAGTTAATTTGGGAAAACTTAGCACAGTGCTCGTACCTCTTTTCCTCCAACTTCCCAAGCCTTTTTCACTTCTGTGGATCAGACAGCAGTTGAGCACTGACAGAACCATTGCCTGGCATTAAGCAGTGGTGACAGCTGGGTTTCAGTGAGTAGAATAATGGTGATGGGGCCCTGTTGTCAAAGCCAGTAAATGCAGCCAGGGCAAGGGGCTCCAGCTGTGGCATGGGATGAGGCTGGCAGCCTCTGGCTTCAGGCCACTTGTGAAAGCACCTGCGTTTTAATTCTTTTTTTCCCCCCTGCCCTAAGCAGTGGTGATGTATGTAACTACTCAGCCATTACTGGAGTTCTTTTTGCCCTCCTTCAAGCGTGGCACTGTGACCCAGCTGCTCAAGCACTGGAGAACAGCTGCTGGCTTTGCTCCTGCAGGACTGCAAGGATCTGAGGTTGTTCTTAACACCTTTAGACCACTTCAGTCAAAAAGGTTTCCACCTCATTTTAAAACCAAAACTTGGGAAGTGAGAGAACACTCAAGTGGCACATTTCCAGATAAAGGTACTGCATGAGTGTCTCTGGGGTGTCCTGGATAGAAGAGACAAGGTGAAAGATGGAGAGCTCACCAGGGACTGTTCAGCTGCACCCATCTGCACTCTTGCAATAGGGCTCACCCCCTCCAGCATGCTGGAGTACTTTATTGTGGACAGAATTGCACCGTATTGTGTTACAAGCTGTAAATAGTTGTATTATAGCCTAATTTGTACATACAGAAGCCGTAGTGACCTTTGATACAGGTTAGGGACAGGTGTGTTCTCAGCAGCGAGGCAGGTCAGGCGCAGAGACACTGTGGTAGTCTCTGCTGTAATCCAGGGCATTAAATGATTCCAACCTCCTCCATTCCGCACCTTGCTGGACTCCTCTCTCTCTCTAGTGCCTTTTGTAGATACAGCTAAACACACATCATGCAATACAATGAACAAAACCATGTCAAAGGTGGTATTTTGCTGTTTTTGTTTTTTCCAAAGTGCAACTGACTGTGTAAAGAAATCCAAGATTAGCTACAAACCGTTGCCTATTGAAAAACGCAAGAGCGTTTTCAGCTTTGATCTAACGGTAGGGTAATAGAATCAACTCGAGTTTGAGCCTGGCTTCTCAGCAACAAGTGGCAGGAGGGGGGATGGAGCCGTTGCCGTGTGCCCTGTCTGCTGTAGCCAATTTACATGTTGGGTTTTGCATCTTCCGTTACCCATGCTGTTCAATGTTGCTTAAATAACTGTACTATATTATGTGAAAAGCTGGAGAAATTTTATTCAAAGAGAAGTATCAAGATTAGTTATTTATGATGATAAAAAAATTAGCGTGTGTTGTTTTCTTTATTCTGCTTCTTAGAGTATTTATTACCTTAAAAGCTTACCTGCCAGGGGGAGGGGGAGGCATGTGCTGCAGGGCTCTTATCACAGGGGATCGTGGGGAACTGGTGAGGCAACTGCACTTGCGTGGCGCAGGAATAGCATGTTCCGTGTGCCCGCAGCCAGGCAGGCTGCCCTTGGCAGGAGCACGGCACATCCGTGGGCAGGGCTGGCTCTGCCCACGCCGGCTCTGTGCTGGCTGCGCCCGTGACCGCGCGCTCCCCGGCGGGCCAAGGTCACGCCTCGCTGCTAAAAGAGGGTTAACTATCAACTTTTATTGGCGTTCTGCAGTTTGCACAGTGCGTGTCCCTTGCCCCGTGCTGGGATCAGGCCCGAGGAGGTGCCCTTTGATACTCCTGAGGCCCGGCAGATGACAGCTCCGAGGCAGGCGGGATGCTGCAGGCGGGATGCTGCAGGCGGGATGCTGCAGGCGGGATGCTGCAGGCGGGATGATGCAGGCGGGATGATGCAGGCGGGATGCTGCAGGCGGGATGATGCAGGCGGGATGATGCAGGCGGGATGATGCAGGCGGGATGCTGCAGGCGGGATGCTGCAGGCGGGATGATGCAGGCGGGATGCTGCAGGTGGGATGATGCAGGTGGGATGCTGCAGGCGGGATGCTGCGCGCCGGCCCGTGCGGGGGCCCGGGTTGCCGTCTGCTGAGAGACCTCTCCTGTTGTGGGGAGCGCTTGGGGAGGGACAGCAAGGGGTTAAGGCTCCGTGGTGACTAATGGTGCAGGACTCTGCTATCTAGTTAGGTGTGTAGGCACACACAAGATCCCACCAGATAGGATCTCTTACCTGGAAGCAGCATTCCAGCACCCAGTGATAAACCTGACAGTCCCACAGCCTGACTCACCTGATTCTGCAGGGATCTGCCCCCCATGCTCAAGTACAGACAAAACACACCATGGGGCTGATCCTATCGTTTGAAGGGCAGCAGTTACGGGGTGTGGAGGGGGCATGAACCATTTCAGCATCAGGTTCTTCTCAAGGAGCTGTGGACACTCACTGCCTGCTCCCGGAACTAACTCCAGCACCAGGTTGGCAGCCTTGCTGTCATTCTTGCCTGCCAGGAAGCTGTTGTGTCCTCAGCTCCTCAGTAAACAGCAGTTTGGCAGCACTGCCATCCACCGCCTACCTCAAGCCAGTTTCCCAGCAAGGGAAGGGCCTTTTCTGCAGGCAGCGTGTGAATCAGCTGCAGGACTCTGTTCCTGTGAGCACACACACCTGTGATCCTGCACAGCTGGCCCTGGGCTTGTGCTCCTGTGCTCTCCAGGTTACACTTGGTCAGCTTAAGCCACCCTCCAGGCAGTCCTGGCTTCCCTGAGGCTGAGCAGTGCGAATGCAGCACAAGTTCAGGCTGGGGGACGTGGGGCATGGCAGTGTCCATGGCATGGGGACTGTGTGGCTCTTCAAATAGGTTTTAGTAGCATAGATCAGAAGCCAAAGGTGTTATTTCATCTAGAAAATGCCTTGTCTGTGAAGGCAGCCTGAGGCTTTTCTAATCCTAAAATGAACAGGCCTGTGCTCTGCCATTTAAGTGCTCTTTTACCAGCCCATTGAGGGGTGGGTGTTAATAAGGGCACTACATTCACTTTGGCAGCACCCTGTAATTCACTCCATGTTATTTGGTTTAAGGACAGTTTTCCCAGGTAACAATATGGAATGCCCGTTCTGTATCATTGTCCTGCACTGCAGTGCTGTGGGAAATCCCAGGACAGGATGGGGGCTGCAGCCTGCCCAGTGCTGAGCTCTGAACGGAGCAGCTCACCCTGCCTTGAGCACTCCTGCCAGCCTCCTGTGCAAGCTCTTGCCTCAATGGCTCTTCTCTCCAATTCTGCTTGCTCAGGGTATGCTTGACACCTATACTCTTATCCAGGAGCAGTGGTCTTGACATTTATTCCATCCCTCAAGTGCCTGTCCTCTTAACTGCCAAACCCAAACTGAAGTAGTTCTCATGAGATTCCCTTGGAAACAAAATACACAGTCCTTGTACACAAAGGGAAGGGGCTGCTGGAGCCAAGGGCATCTTGTAGCCCAAGAACACCTCCATGGCCTCCTGCCCCTGCTGATGGCTAACACACACTGCTCCTGCTAGTCTGGCTGGTGCTCACATCACTCTTGCAGGGCCATAACACAGCTATTGTCTCTGCAAACAGCATTTACTGCCAGATGGGGAGTACTACCCTGAACTGAAAGCAGGCAGAGGTCACCTCAACATAGATTAAATATTACTCCGCTGTTGGATTGAGAAAAACAAGGTACACTGATCCTACAGCAAATTGCTCTTTCCTGGGAGCAGAGGTAGGTAACAATCTGTAATTCCAGTATTCTGACCATGACTAATTTTTTTTTTTTTTGACCTCTTTGACGAAAGTGTTGACAGTATATAGAGTAGTGCAAATTGGGGGGTATTTCCCCTTCACAGTTCATTGTCCAACAGAACCACCTAAAAGCAATTCCTTCTGAAAAACTATTACTGCCCAGCATTTCAAAAGAGAGCTGTATGTTCTACATTTTCCTGTTTAGCTAAGAAATACACTAGCTGTGTTTCCCAGAATCGAACTCCTTTAGGGCTACCAGAATGGTGAATGGAATTGCTATTTTTTCCTCTTAAGAAGCTGAGTTGGAGTTCAGGCCTGCTTAGTATCTGCTGAACAGGTCAAAATCAAAACTGGTAATGTGCTCTGGGCTACAGTAAAACTAAAGCCAGGTAATGTTCAAAGCAAAATCAGGTTCATGGCAGGTGTCTCCTGTAGGATGTATTGCAGAAGCAGCCATCAGCTTGAGATGTCATTCACCTGCCATCCAGATGAGCAGGAAGAGTCTCCATCTCATCTGGCAAGAAAGGGAAATGAGTGCCTGCAGTCTGCTGAGCAGCTCAGAGTGGCTCTTTTGTGGCAGCCCCACAGCAGAGTACACCAGACCCATCCCACACCACTGAAGGCACCTGGTGGTGCTGAGGGCAGCAAAGCTCCTTAGCAATTAGGTCACAAGTCAATCCAGGAGCTGGTCACTTGTAGTTTCCAATTTAGTGCTCCTCAAAGCAGGACTTAAAAACCATCAAATCACCTCCAGAAAAACTGGCCCTACTTAAAGACCATTGCAGTGCAAATAAACTGTCAGTGAGTGGTTTATTTGAGCAGCCTGAGTCAAGTTCTAAATCCACAGAGCATGTGGGAAGGTCTGGGCTGCCATGCAGGGCTGCACTGCTCCCAGGCACTGCCAGCCCATGGGACCAAAGGAAGGAGGTAGGCTGGCATGGGCACTGGAGAGGCCTTAACACACATCACTTTTTGAGGTGTTTGTTTTCTTCCTTTTTTGAGGGGCAGTAGAATCCAACAGCTGTACAGAACACACCCTTCACCTTTAACTTTAATTAAAATAGAGTTTATTAGCTTTTCTTTTAATACAAACATGAGAAAGGAAAACCACCTGAAGATGTAGTGTTATTTTCAATATTGAATTGAGATCAATACCTGAAGTGCCAAGTTCCATGGGTTTGGGAGCCAGGGGCTGGCACATTTGCACACTGCAAAAGGCTGTATGCATCATTTGAACAGCTGAGTGCAGCCACACTGATGATGGCACTCACACAGCCCCACTCCCAAAGGCAGATGGACTTGTTCAGTGAAGTTTCTGGGCCTTGGCTGTAAGAGGAAGTGCACAAAACCCGTGTCATTTGGAGGGAGATCTGCTCCTAGGACACTGCCTAGAACCTATTTGGATCCAAGAAGGGAAGATACTACAAAGACTTGTAACAGGAAGAGTCTATAGTAATACTTATCCTGTTTAGAGTTCAGTTTCAGAGCTTGAAAGTAAGCTCTGTTCCAAAGTCTCAGGAAGAGCAAACCCCAAGCCTCTAGAGCAGTTGCACAAAGGTAAAATTCACTTTGGGAAAAAAAAAAAAAAAAAAAAAAAAAAGGTTTATAGAAAGCTTTTTGATAATTCTCAGTTGAACACATTTTTTTTCCATCTACCTCGATAGGTAGTCCAGGATTCTCAAACTCATTATTGTCTCATTCTAAATGTAACTTCCTCCCAGGAAACTGAAACCCAAGGAGAGCCAGATGGATGCACAATATCAGCTTTAGGAACTCACTGTATTTAGCACAAGAGATCTGCAGTAGAACTCAGAGAAGCAGTGCTGCACACACGCCATTCACCACTGGATTGCTACACTGTTTGGGATGGTGATGATGTTTCCAGACCAACTTTTTCATTCAATGCCTCAGAAAAATACACAGATTACATCTCTTCCAGAGCAATATAAGTATTATAAAATGAGAGAAGCACCATAATTCACAAGAAATGCAGCATGGACCCTATACATTTTAACAATACATAAAACCTTATCTCTGCCCCCAGTCAAAACATTCAAAGTCTTTTGACAATCTTTACTGGAGTGAAGTTGTGGGTGCAGAGATGGAATTCCTTCCTGCTGGGCAGCTTCTTGGTATGAACACATCACCAATAATAGCAGCTTTTAGTAGCCAAACCAGGGAAAAGCCATCAACACGAGTCTATGCTACTGTTTTCAGCTCCAGAGTGGCTTTATACTTTAAGAGTCCCTTGTTTTTGTTAACACTGCATTGACCTGAAATACAAATGCAGTGAGACTCTGGATGACAGGGGAGAGGAGGGAAGAACATTGTAACTATAGTCATGTGGTTAGTGTTTAAATTCTAAAATTTAAAACTACTTATTATTAAAAACCTCAAGAGTTCACAGCTATAGGCCTACATAGTAAGCAAACATCTGTGGGGGAGAGAAGGAGATAAGTTTGTTTTTGCACCTCTGGATACATTAGAAGGAGAGCGTTGATTTGACAAAGGTGTCGTCTTGCACCAAGCACGTTCCTCAGGCTCCGGCCCCGTTGCGCTGCTGGAGCCGGTGGCTGTGCGCACGGAGCGCATCCCCGCTGACAGCTGCCCTGGCCTCTCCTCAGGACAGGATGGCAGTAGAACGGCGCATGCCAACCAAGTTATCGGCGCTGAACGACCGCCTCATAGCAGCTTTGGACAAGTCCTTGTATTTGTCTTCACACAGCCGCGAGATTGCCTGGGCACCGCACACACACACAAAATGAAAATCTGCATTAGCCCAGTTTGAATGTTCCAGGGGAGGTTTTACAAGGGCAACACCAACAGGTGACAATAAATAAGGACTACTCTGGAGGGAAAACAGTAATGGGGTCTGTCCCCGCGTCAGCTTGAACCCCAGGCATCAGAAAGGTAAACCTAAAGAAGGTGAGTGGTTTCCATATGCAAGTATCCTCTTTATTTTACTAGTCTCACTATCTAATGAAAAACTTGGATCCATTTCAGACTTAAGGTTGAGCAAGTTATGTTGAAAATCACTGGGAGTAACTGGGTCTGGTGTGCAGCAACACAAAAATTTTATTTTAACAGTGCAGAAATGCACACAGGCGTTTCTCTGAGAGAAAAGGTTCAAACTGAAAAGGTTTCTGTGCTCCCTTGGCATCTCACCCTTAGCCATTCACGGCAAGCAAGCCAAGGAAATTAATTTCTACTAGGGTGTCTGTTTTGCCTTTACATTCTCTACCCCCTCTCTCCCAACACATTCTGGATCACCCCATGATCTGAGAAGGGAGGGCAGCCATGGTACTTTATTAGAGCAATTAAATATTAGCACGTGTAGACAATCAAGTGTTGAATTGCTTTTTTCATCCATTTATTGGCTTGCCTCTGCCCTGCTTATCTAGCTATTCTAGTAACAAGCCTAATTCTTTAAATCCTAATAACACAATTGCCAGAAAAATACTGTGTCTCCTCCCCTGCAAGGCCTGTTTCTGTTTGGAGCCTTCAGGCATTATCAATGCAAATTAATAAGGATACCTGTAATAAAAAAATTGACCTAAATTTCAGCCCTGAACATTTACTTCCATTAATAATTTACCACCTATCACCAGATGAACTTTCAGAATCCTGTGATCAGCTACAAGCCTACACCTTCCCTTTAAGGCAGCACCCATTCAGCACAGCCCAGTGTTCTGCAAGTTCAAAAGGTGAAAAGCACTCTGAGCATGAATAAAGTCCTAAGTGTATTTTAAAATAATTATTTACATTTATTTCTGCCGACCTTCTGGAGGCATGCATTTGGCTCAAGAGTGGCATTCTTTGAGACACTGGCGGCATGAGCTCCTGGTGCAAGACCAGACAGACTCTCCATCCTGCTTTAATGCTAGCACATCAATCACACAGCAACCTGTGTTGACATATTTAGCCCCAGTTGCCCATATGGTGTAAGTCAGTTTTCAGTTTCTGGAATTCACTAATTCACTCCTTTATACAGGCTCCTATCAGCTGCTTATGAGCTTCTAACTGAAAGGTAGAACTAAAAATTTCAGCAAATAGCCTAAATATTTATCACATTTTAGAATTAAACCCCAAAATGTCCAATATACATGCATTAGTAAGTGCACGATAGCAAATTACATGCATGATAGCAAATTACATGCTGTACTGAAAATTACTCTGGTTTTAAATACCAAGTCCCCAAATACTAAGAAAGAAGAAACAAAACAGGCTCACAATCTGTAAATCATCCACTTATGCCCTGGCACTGAGCAGTTCAGTAAACAATTTCCTGTGGACTATGAACTGCCCTACAACCACATTTACAATTAGTGACAGTGTTAGCTTAAAGTGCAAGTAACAAGGGTGAGACAAAGCAGAAGAGCTGCATTGCTTAACTTTAAATAGAGGAATTCATAGGCATATCATACTTATCATTCCAAAGAACCAGCAGGGATCACACTTACTCCTGAAGTTCAGGCACTTATGGCATAAAATAAAATCCCTAGCCCTTGGCAGAATTATTGGGGGTGGACAAGGGGACAATATAAGCAAAGAATCTGCAGCACACCCCTCTCTGAAAGGGACCATGGTATCAGTGTACACAGGGGCTGTGGTAATGCTTTTGTTGAAAGGTCAACAAAACAACATGCAGAGTCATCAATTAAACCTGGACACATGAAAGGTTGCATTGATCCAACAAGAAATTTCTCTGGGAACCCAGGTAATTTGTGTATTTTCAAAATGTCTTACATATCTCCAGCAACTAGGAAGACTGACTGCAAAAGTTAAAGCTTTTTAAAATAAGCCTTCATGCCAAGAAGGCTGCGGGGCCTCTCCACAAGGGCAGCCTTTCCCATGGAGCAGAAAGGGACAGAAATCTGCATTTACACTCCTCTGGGCATTCTGAAGGATTCCCAAGAAGGAGCTGTTCCAAAAGTTTATCTTAAAACGACGTTTCTCTGGAAAGGTGGGAAGCCACAACTTATTTCTGCAGCTGCCCCCAGACAAATTGTTTATTAAACCATGAGAGCAGTTAAGAGTGCTCCCTCTAAATTTAAAAGCAGCTGTGCAGTGGGATGCAGTGGGAAACCTTCAGCTGGTAGTATTTAGAAGGGTCTGAGTGTGACTGTCTCTAGGTGCTTGGAATACAGACTGTGACCAGCTAAGGACAGACAATCCATTACATCCTTTCAATCTTTAATAGCCAAGCTGAACTACGGTTCCCAAAATAACATCCACTTTATTTTGCTATCTGCTAGACTTTTGTAAGCTCTTCCCAAACCCTTCTTTTCCTCAGAATTCTAGCTTAGCCTAGGCATGGGTTTAGAAGTGCTACCTGTATTTATAAAGGGGTTAAATTACCCTGTAATACACTAATCTAAAAGCTTTTTAGTTTTTCTAACTGCCACTTAACATGATTAGCAACAGATGCTTTTACTACTTATACAAGACAGAGGAGTCCCCTGCTCAGCCACTCTCAGACCATTTACCTCCAGCTTCTGTGCTCTCTCTTTACTGAGAGGCTCCAGCAGAAAGCTCAGGTTATTGTCATCTGCTAGGGAGCGAAGATCAAAGTAGTATTTGGCGTAAACACTGGCAGGAACATTGATATTAAACTGCAGTAGCTCCAAGAAGTGTCTTTCCATCTCGTTCCTAGGAGGCGTAAGGGACAGGAGACAAAGGAAAATAAAGATTGTTTTAGCTGGCTGAAAACACTGAAGAGACCTCAAGCTTGTTTTAAACCCAGCAACTTTGAACCAGGTCACTGAGAGCTCTGCATTATTAGTTTTGAGAGACAGGTCATTCCCTGGTGCTCCAAACAAGGTGCAGCTTTTGAGTCCTGGCACCTCCGGCTCGGCTCGGAAGGCAGTGCCCTGTCGTGCACTCCCGGCGGAGCGGGGAGGTTCATTCTCCGGAGTTCCATTAGTGCAGCTGGACAATTCATGCGCCATTCTCACTCTCATACGGCCCCACACTATAGTGAGCAGATGAAAGGAATGATGTATGCTGTTTATTAGCTCTGAAGAACTCGCAGACATTTTCACCAGGCTGATAACAGGAAGGGGGTTTATTGAAGTAGAGGCGGACTAACAAAAGGAGTAGGCAGATCACCACGGCAACAAATGGATCTATGAAGAGCTGCTGCTATTATCTCACAGAAAAAAGCCTCTTGAAGCAACATGGATTCATCTCCAATAAATAAATAAATAAGCAGCATTAGGTGGGAGAAGGAATTTTCTCCTCAATAGCATTAGGAAGGATAACAAAGTACTATGTCAAAGGGCACTGTCCAGTTTTTACTCTCTTGTCTGTTTTCACTGGGCAAAATACTTGGGGGAAAGTGTGGAGAGTGCCATGACAGGAAAAAAACTGCTTCAGCTACTGTAATGTGGTCAGCTAAAGCAGAGATACTCTACAGAGGAAAAACAATGTTTTACAAATTAACCTAAAAGAAAGTGATGGTACCCAAACTGAGCAATTTAGTTCAACAACAACTCAACAACACTACAGGTAGCAGATCTGTTCCAACAGAATTTAGCAGCTGTGTAGGCCAAATGTGAATAGACCAGATGAGTTCCACCAAGTCAGTGCCAAGGTTGTTAATGCTTTTTTTGGGAGCTTTTAAAATGGATGCTTTACCTATCAGTGTGGGCACAAATAAATCAAGGAATCATCCGTGTTGTCCTGTATTGGGTCTCAACATGAATAGCAGCTTTGTGCTTCTTTCTAGCATAGCAGACTTGAGTATCATTGAACCTAGTGCCAAAATTAATTTCCTGTTCATATGGTCATAAGCCTATAGAAATGTAAATCAGATAATGTTTTGATGATCAGCTGATCAGAGCTTGATTTACCCTGTGAGTAAATGCTCTTCACTGCCCCTTTTGTACTCACTAGGCTAATACATTTTAATTCTGTAAAAAGACAATTCTTCATTGGATTAACAAGTCTATTAACAGTGGTTTAAAACCTGGGAAAGGATAATGCCCATGTTTTTTCTGTGCCTTATTTACAAATACATGTAGCCTAAAGAATGAACAGCATGTGTCCCCTTACAAACAATCATGGCAAGATTAGCAGCTGTACTGTTAATTTTTCAGCAATTATGGATTCATCTCATCAAAGCTAATAAGTTCTGACAAAGGATGACTTCCAAATGTCAACTGAATTTCCTTTGATTTTTTTTCCCATTAGAAATAGGTAAACAAAAAACCTATCTCCCAAAACCCAAAAGAAAAATGTCTTTCATTAAAAAAACACACCTTTGCCTTGGTCAGATAGAAAAGGGCTTATGATAGAAAAATTAAGATGAACATTTCAGCTCTGTTGAGTAGGGTGAGGCAAAGGCAAATGACCACATGTGGCAGTAGCCAGGCCTGGATCTTGTATCCCTTCAGAACCTGAGAGCCCCCAGCTCCTGCCCTAACAAAGCTGTTGGGAGTGATGCCAGCACAACTCTGAGCAGTGGGGGGATGCACCTGTGCTGCCTTCACATGGAGTGCCTGGCTTGTCAGCACACATCCACACACACATTTGCAAACAAGGTGAACAAAATCAGATATAAAACCTTTTGCCACTTCCAGAGTGGTGCAGCCCCTGTGTTTAGCTTGCAGTGGTTCTACAAGAGCATTGTCAGGTTAGTAAGATCATTCTAGATACAGAGAGCCAAGAGGAGAATTCACAGGAGTTCACAGGCAAAACTTGCCCCAGCTCTTGTAGACAGGCTGTTCCTGCACAGGAATGGCCAGGGAGCCATACCTGGGAGAGTCCTGCTAAGCAGCCTTTAGCTGGGCAGCTGCTGGGATTTTGGGTGCATTCTTTGGCAGCATCACCAGCCATTAGAATGCAACTGTGACTGAAATCCTTTGACAATTATTTTCCCTCACTAACTCTTGTATTTGGAATACTCACTATCAAATGACTGGTTTAAAAAGTATTGCAACTACTAAAGCTGACAATAACTATAGTACCAACCATGAATTGAAAGTAGACTTGTAAACTTAAAACAATTTTCCCAAGTATTTGAAGCAGTTTTCCAAGGTCCCTATAATGGTGATGTTATCCAGCCAAAGAGTGGTGAAGTCTGCCCAGTGGCAGAGCCTAGGATGAACACCCTGTGCCACTGTCAGGAAAGGGGTAGTACAGTGTCTGACCATACCTAAATTCAAAGGTCTAAGTCATCTCAAATGAGATGGGATTACAAAAATGCAATCTTCAAATTGGAGGAAAAAAAATATGCCCAAATTCCATCTATTTTCCTTACCACCATCACTGCTTTGAAAATGCAAGTACTGACAATTTCAGGAGACCCAGCAATAGAGAATAAATATCATGCTTGTTACAGATATTTTCAATGCTGCCAATTTGATTTGTCCCAACTAGGGCTAGAAGAGGAGACATCAAAAAGAGCAAGATGTACCCTCCAGCACTCCTGGATTTGCTGACCCCACTTCAGCCATCTCAGAGTTATTTGCAGCTACGCTTCAAGTATGTTCCTTGGATAGATGAGCACTCGGGGCCAGGCTAAGTGAAGATGTACATTGTATAAAATCACTAATTATGCCTTCCTGAAAGCAGGGCTGGCACAGTCCTGCATTTTGAGACAAAGAACTCCCAGGCAAAGGGTATGTATAAAATAATGGTTGCTGTTTGAGATGTGAAATAATTTGAATAATAAAATTGTTTTGGTCCAGAAAACTCCATCATTTTTAGAAATACAGCCTTCCATCTAAAAGGAAGAAAACTATATATTCCTCCTCCTAAAGAGTCCCAAATGAATAAGTACTTACTGTATTTTAAACATTAGTTTGGGATGAATCCAGAGAAGAGAGCTTGGGGCAAGGACACTGCCCCATGACACAGGCAGCCTCCCTGTGCTGTGTGCAGAGCTCAGTCTGCTCCTGTGCTAGAACTGGCTGTCACTGCACAGGTCTGGACACATGCTCAGGGCACAGCACTGTGATGAAACTCTAACACAAAGCATGAAAGCAAGGCCAGACAGCCTGGTGTTTTAAGCTGGACTTGTATCATCTCTACCTGTGATTATAAGAGAAATATGAGAACAAGCTAGCAAATAGAATTAAAACAAAAATGTTGATGTTGCAAAGCTGAGTTAGAACTTTGTGAGAAGGAATTTAACAGAAAACCTAATGGGCCAACTACAGTCCACATAAACACACCTCCAGCCCATAATATGGGCCTGGAGCCACAAGAAGGAGTATCTTCCCATACTGTAGAGTCTGGCTTGAAGCTGAGTGCAGCAGGAAAAGACAGCAGATTCAAAATTTCCGAAAATCTGAAACTGACACTCAAGACAAAAATACATTTGAGAAGCAAGCAGCAATAAGACTGAGCACTTTGTTTCAGTACTGTAGACATATCTAAGAACCTACCCAGAGAGGATAAGCTCAGCAATAGCTGTGTATAACACAGGCAACCACAGCTACCCACACAAACACCACCTGCCTGCCAGCAGCAGCACTAGGAGTTCAGACCTTGAGATGTTTAGCCCTTAACTGGATACACAAGCACACATCAAAGTCACAACTTATGGTTTACCTTGTAATTCTTCAAGTACTAAACAGAAAAGGGGACAAATTTAGTTCACTTTTTTTTTTCTTTCTAAAAAACCCTTTTGGTAAGATTATAAATTGGGCAGTTCAGTTCCATGGCTCATCACTGACATAAAGAAGGTAAAGAAAACTAACTTTGAAGCTGCTCACGCAAATAATTAAAATTATTAATATGGACTTTTCTCAAAGTAGGGTAACTATCCCAAGTTTCTTGAGGTTAAAAGAGAGAATGAGGCCAGACACTAAATATACACCTTATATATATATATCTCATAGGAACAGAGAGATTTTTCCAGCATGATCACAAAAATTGCTTTTTAGAAAACCACAAACAAACAAAAAAATCACACAAAAACCCCCTCAAAAACCCCACCACTATAGATTATCCAAACCTTGCAACTTACATGTCCTCAACAGTAATATCCTTCAGTATTTGGCAATAATCCACATTCCACACAGCTTGATCATCCCAGACTTTAGAAGCCAGCAGAATAGCTCCTAGAACTATCCTCTTCCAGTTACTAGGGCATATGTCAATCTCTGCATAGGTTAAAAGCCTTTCCAAATAAACCTATAGAAAGAAGAAGGGAAAAAACCAAACAACAAAACCCCACAATTGTATGTGTGTAATCGAGATCTGGAGCAGAGTTGAGCACCAAACATGCCAGTCCAATGTGACTTTTTCTTTTTTTTTCTGTTAAGTGTTTCAATATAAGTATCAGTGATTACTACTCACACAAAACAATCCAAATTTTCAGGAGTTACAGGTTCAATTTTTTATTTTCCCACAAGAGCTGGAGCTCCAGGGTACACAATAGCTAGTGAGGTGTGAGTTCTGAGCAGTGAGCACTGCTCCTTCAGGGACACACTGCTACAGCTCTGTCACACATCACTGGCAGGTTCTCATCAGGCCTACCTGGACAGCAAATCACTCAACATCACATTAGCCTTTCATCATGGTTAAGGTTCAGCACTTGAAGCTTAACAGGAATGCTAAAACCTGCACTTCGATCTCTAGTGATGGGACAAAGATGTGTTAATTGCTGTTTATCCACAAATAGCCTTCAGTGCTATTTCTGCTTTACCCTGTATGGAATAGACTTCAATCCCTTCATCTGCATCACCAACTGCTTAGGCAGTGAGACATACCCAAATCCTAAAATGTGCCTTGGTCTTTTCCTCCTCCCATGAGATCTCAAATCAGCTCAAGGACGTAGAATCACTCCCTTCCTTGAAAGTTCTCTACTATTCACACTCTTATAATGATCCATGTACTAAGTAATATGCACTTTCAAATTTGAACATAAATTGTTTTTAATTTTCAATCCCTGCATCTAAATCCAAATTTCTAATGTAGCTTCAGATAAATTAGTGGGAAATTAGTGGGAAACTCCACCTATTAAGGTCTAAGGGAAGGATTAATCTTTGTCACTGAGGTCTCCCCATGCTTTCTTCTCATCCTTGGCTTGTAGCCTTCAAATAGCCTAAAGGTGTTCCTATAATAACAGGGCCATCTAGTGGTAAAATTCACTTTAAAAATGAACTCCATTTTTTGTAAACACTTCACGTAGTTTTCCCAGGGTTAGCTGTCATCTTGTTCTGTCAAAATTGCTTGCCTGTCTTTAAAAAAACAAAAACCTCCAACTACTTTCAGAGTTTCAATAGCTCAAATATTCAGCCTTTTAAATTACTCATTTCCTTTATAAAGTGAGTCCTTCAAGGTAAGTTTGCTTAATTGCTATATTGTCTTTTGGTGACAGTTCTGTTCTCCTTTCACACTGTTTTTCAGAAAGAAGCCACAATGAAGACTGAAATTTAGAGTGCAATAAAGTGCAGTTTGAGAGACAGTCTAAAGTAGCAATTACACATGTTGTGGTTTTAAAATTTCCTTTCATATACATATCATATATATATATGTTATTGTCATTACTAATTTTTTAAATCCATCATGCTTTCTGAAATCACACAATGAACTGTAATGAGATTATTATCTCAATATTGTTCTTAAATTCTAAATACCTCCATGCCACCTGGGGAAAAAAGTTATAGCTTCTTAGGCTTAATTAAAAAAAAAAAAAAGTTTGGTAGAAAGGTGGCAATGATTGAAGGATATAATAATGAGAAAGATGCTCTCCCAGAGTTCCTATAGGATTGAGTCTTGATCCCTCGGGGCAGTCTTACTTGTTCAGAACTCACACTTTCCCCTCCACACAGCTGAAATGTCTTCATGTATGATCTCATCACACCCCACTGTTTACAGCATCCCACTGTTCTGCTCTTCTCCAGTTTCTACAGTGGGTTATGTATTATGAAACAAACAGGGTTTTACTGGACAAATAATTAAGCATTACATATTTATATACAGAAAAGGGAATTGCCCTTTTATTTAATCGCTTCTGTGACTACTTAGAAATCTCTAATGAACTCACTTGTTCTGTGCCTTCATAAATAGAATTTCATGAGCTACTCTAAACTATTTAAATGTCAGTTCAGGCCAGTTCTCTTAATGAGGAGAGGGGAAAGTGCTCCAGAAGCTCGAGGTGCAGCACAGGGTGCCCTTACCAGAGTCACTATTGCACATTCTGCTGTCAGCTGTGCTGCGCTGAAGAGCGTCCGAACAAAGCGGTAGATGTGCTTGTGGTCAGGGTCGTGCTTGTAGTAGTCATCTGGGACCTCTTCCCGCTGAAAGAAAGTTCTGGAATTACTGAAAAGCTGCACTGCAGGTGCTAACTATTGTCCATGGAACATTTTTCAGACTGAAAGAGATGTAAAAAAAACCAAGAAAGCTTCTCCCTGCAAGAAAATCACAGCTATAGGCACACCAGGGAAGCAATGGGCCTTCAAAAGGCAAATTAACAGATTTCATAAGATTTCTCTTGCAGCTGAGGAAGTGCTGAAGAATATGTGGCAATAATTCTGTCACAGGTAGAATTAGAAGGTAATTTAAATTGTCTTCATAGGACTCATTCTTCAGAGTCTCCAGAAAGACTCAAAGCTAATGAACAACTAGATTTAAATCTGAAACAGTGCTAAATTGTTTTTAGACAGATGGCAAAAGAAAAGCTCAGAAACAGTCTGTAAAAGCAATCTTAAAAGTAAGTATTTGAGATACATTCTGATATTCAGTACTTTCTCTGGAGGGATGAAACTTCAAGAGCTCCAGCTCTGCACACTTGTTCTGCAAGACTGATACTGAATAGATCTCTGTCTACAGTCCAAGTTTGACTTGCAGTATGGTCAGGATAGCAGCTGAGGACAGTGTACCTGCTGACACTAAGTTAGCAGCTGGAAGGTAAGCAAAGCAGCATTTTCCTGTGGTTTTGTAGTTCAAAATAGCCAGGGAGCACTGTCTAATAAAATGCAGAGCTAAGTTAACTTTGTATTGCCTACACAGCCTTCTAAAACACCACTAATCAACAGAGGCTATCTCTGCAAGGGAGACATGCAACATTAGGAATAGCATGAGCAGGAACACTGCTCATCCCCATGCTACACGTGGTACAATCTGGAAGTACTTTTTTGCTGACTGGATGTGCTGAGGTAACCCAAAATGGTACTGTATTCCCATCTATCTGTGCCCAAAAACTGTCACAGTGTCTTTAGGACCCTGCTATGGGAATCTGGGGATGGTGGGTGCTATCCCAGGTGCTTTTAAACTCTGCTCTGGAAGGCAGCAGGGCGCTGCTGCTATGTAATCTTGGCTTTGCCAACTGCTTGGTCTTGCCTTAAGCACAGGCTTTGCCATTTTGGGGTTCTCTTTTTGTTTTTCCCTTGTCTCAGAGAGACTGTAGTTAGTGGCTTTCTCATCTTGGGAAGGGTACTTCTGGCATTTTCAGTCTCTCCTTGTTTCCACAGTGTGTCAGATTTAACATTTACTGTTAATTTTTGCCTGTTGCTGTTTTGTTTGTTGGTAAACTGTTATTTTTTTCACTTACATCTACTTGTATTCACTCCTTATTGGTGGAAAGGGATTGGTTGAACTTATACAGCGAGACAACTTATTCCAGAGTGTTCTCCTTTTAAATTGTCTTAAACCAAGACACTGGTACTGAGAAATGAAGCACCAAGACTGGTATTTGTGACTAAATCCATGACACCCATTCCCATTAACTGGGTCCCATTAGGGTCAACAGAGCCTGGTGTGGACTCCTTGTGACTGCATCTTTAGAAGACAAGGTGTTCAGAGATTTCTTCCTGCTAATTAACCTTTGTGAAGGAACAGCAGGTACCCAGGCAAAACACCATTGCTATAGAAACTAACAAGCTGTGTGTGCCTTTCCCTCAGAAGCGTGACAATAAGCCATAACTCTGTTTCTGTCTGTGTGCTGCACTAAGAAGAGACCTTTAAGTGTCCTCCAGAGGACACAATGATTTTCTTCTCATTAAACAGGAGGTGGGCTACATGAAAGGATCAAAGGATGTCAGGTTGTGACATAAAGAAATTGTCTGATGGGGTCCATCTTACATAAATAATTTTGAATGCAAAACAACAGCTTCGGGTATTTAAAATAGTTTTGGTGCACACTTTTTGTTCTGAAGTGCTACAGTCCATACAAGAAATCTTGAATAGAGCTCTTGTCCTGAAGTTAATTTTTTTTTTAATTGAATAAAGAGTTGTATTTATTTATATTGTACTGTAGTGTGCAATTCCTAGCACAATGGGTTGTATTTAGGGATGAAACTGTAACAAACTTAAAATATTAACTTGTTTATTAAAATCTGTTTATTAGCAAATGAGATCCATGAAATAGGTTATACTGCATTGCTGCATTTCTGGAGTCAGTGAGTCAGGGGTCTCTCTGAATTCTTCAGAGAGAAGTCAGAGTGCAGGGGTTGAATTAAAGCCTTTGGATGGACTGAAGTATATTCAGCCACTCACACATTAAGTACACATTTAAGGAGAAGTAAGTTAGTAGTTTTAGGGTGAGTTCTATTGCTTTTAGTAAGCATTAAGTGAAAGGTTTCAAATGCCACAGTAGCAGAATGAGTTCCAGTGAAGGTTGAAACATAGTGATATCTTCAGCAAGAGGCTCCAGGCCCACAGCTGTGGACAGGACTTAGACATAATAGAGCTATAGTAAGAATATTGCTTACATTTTCACATAAAACAAGATAGATTATATGTGTAGTTCTATAAGTAACCTGGTGTGCTAAGAAATTACAATTCTAATAGGTTGAGGAGTGGTGGTCCAAGTTTGCATCTTAGCTTGCTGGAAAAATCCTATATAAGAGTATGTATTGGGGAGAGTTGGTGCTTTTAGCCATTCATTGCTTTGCCATTGCTTTTTGCTACTGCCTGTTGAGACTGATGTACTTATTACTAAGATGTGCTTTGTAATAAATAACCTTTTCAACTCTTGCTGCTTTGCTTATTTAGAAGATTACCCAACTAAATAGGAGCCTAAGAGCTCCAGAGTTTGGTGCCATGAGCACTGGAAGTCCGAGAACCTCACACTGCATCACTCAGGTAAGTCCCAGAGCAAATTCAGTTTTTTGCTAAATTAATTTCACATGAAAAACAAAGTAAGTGGTTCTGTAGAACAGGCATTTGGATAGGAGTGCCCAAACTGGATGTGAAAAGCACATGCTCCACACTTGAACTTACTTGTACTGTGAGGTTTTGCATCTTTAATGTGTACATTAAAATCACATCCTGAATGCTCCTTGCTGTTACTGCAAGCAATCTTAAGCATGTTTGCTTTAAAATGTTGCCTTTCCAGTTTTTTAAAGGCCAAACTCATTGTTGCCTACTTTGTGTGATGCTTCATTTATGTACTTCATGTACTCCTGTCTGCAGTCATTTAAAAGGTTAGGCACATACCTACTAACCCTGTCTTCCTAACAGAAAACACTTCTAATAAAGCAGTATTAAAGAGAGGAAGAAAAGAGATGGACAAGAAACTTCAGACATGGAATACAAAAGAATTGGACACATGCTTGTTTTTATTTATAGTCAAAGCATAAAAATAAAACATTGTTTGTAACATTTAGACTGGGCTTTGTTCATGAGCTAGGTGATCTCAAAAGTAACTGTTTGCACTTTGTATTTATATATAAGACATAATTTAAGATCAGTTTGATTGTGGCTTGGTGCTAATACATTTTTATGGCTTATACCATATAAAGCAAGATGTTACTGATACACATTCAGAGGACAAAAAATTACACTTACTGTCAGAGGATGAGATTTTTCATCAAAAATATCCAATGATCTGTCAGAATCTCTACAAAACAAAAGTCTCTGGTTTAGCAATAAGTTAATTGTTAACGCTGTGCTCTACTAAAAATCATTGTTCATTAAAGAGGATCAAGGGACATATTTTATAGTTCAGCCCTTCCTAGAATATGGTATGGAGCTACCTCCTATTTTTGCAATGCATTTAATGATGAGCCCTTACAATTAAATACTTAAGATGCTAAACAATGAATAGCTTTTCATGTTCTTGTATTATGCTTACTGAAGTTCTCCCTTAAAATGTGAAACCAGGTGAAACTCCTTAATAGCATTTACTTCAAAAAGTCAGCTGTAATCCAGAAGCATATGCTGGAACTAACTGTAATGGCAAGAGTGATCTGTACATGGACAGAGTGTTCCTTCACCCATCAAAACTAATCCATATCTCTGTATTCAGGAAAAGCTAAACAAAGTCCAAAGGCTGATTTGTGGTGAGTTAAGTGTGTCTTCCTCCCTCTCTGTTTTGGAGTTTTATGTGCAATGGGATGGGTGCATTACTGACCCTTCCACAGATGCTCAAGAGGGGGTACAAAGAGAAAACAGATACAGCATAAAGTGCCAGAGTTTTCACCTCCTGTAAGTTTCACCAGCTGTCATTTAAGTGACCAAGACTATATTTGGCTCTATGACCTCTAAAGTTTTTTCCATCTTAGTGATTCTATGATTGGATATCCCTAGTTTAAAAAGAAATTTCAGCAAAGAAAGAGTTCACTCACCTGTTCTTTATATGGTAGAATATTGCTAATGTTACACTAAAAAAAAAAAAAGAAAAAAAATTCAATAAAGCACATTCCATGCACACTATTCCACTGAAAAAAAAAAAAAAGAGAAAAAAAAAAAAAAGCTGTCATTCAGCAGAATATTACAAATCCATTTTGCAGTAATGTTCTCTCACATCCCCAAGCACTACACATCTCATTTCTGATGTTTAACTGTCTGGACAGAAATTGGCCAAATCAAATCTGCCTGCCAAACTACTTTTACATAGATTGTACAGGTATTTGTGCAACAAAATAAGTGTTAAGTGACATTTTCAACATATACCTTCATTTCCTGACTAAGTGATATTTAGTGAAAGTGTCAACTATTCCCAACTAAAATGTAAGTTCTCCTTGGTGTTGCATATACCATTGCAGAGATTCTGGAGATGTTTTAACCCTGTCTGATTGTATAACTTAGGAACTGTCTAAAAAACAGAATAATAAAGGTGATGTTGTACCAGCATAATCCAAGAAGTGGACAAGAAGAGACTTCAGTCTCTGCTATGTGAGGCAATAGGTTTCATATAGTTATACTGATTTACTGTGGCCAAATTTCAGATTCTTTACTCACGGTGTTAACAGGAACACTGCCATCACAGGAACCTATTATGAAAAGTTCTGATCTGCTATTAGCTGTACAGCACTTCAAAATGGCACAGGCATAATCTTTTAGGTTTTTGTTTTGTTTTTCCCTAGAAAAGAAGTGACATGCTGCATACCTTTGCCTGAAACCAAATTTTAAAGTAACAAAGCAACTTAGACATTTCCAAACTCTATTACACTATTAAATCAGTAAAGCCTTTTGGACCTCAATCTACTCTGCCTTCCTTTCCCCTCAAGCATGATAACACTCTCTTCTCAATTCTCAGTTGGTATTGTCTAAGTGCAAATAACTGACTTTCTGCTACCCAGAAGAACAGCAGCTATTTACATTGGAGAACATAATAATCACCTACCTAAAATAACAAGTATGTGAAGAGAAGGCAGAAAGGCCAGAACTAAACCCCAAGTCAGCAACATGCATGGTTTTCCACAACTAGAGGGCAGACTAATATCACTGGAAAGTACCAAACACAGTCCTGCAACTTCTGCAACTCCACACCAAATCCATTTCATTTTTTCCCAGGTCAAGAATTTCTTGATTTGGCTTTCAGTGTGAACTAAAGTCCCCCCCTTAACACATACTTTCAAACCCACAATGCTGACACACTTCTGCACTGCCTCAAGTGCATGATGAGAATGACTTGGAAATAGGACAGTGCATGAGCTCTGTGACAGAAACAAGAGCTCCCTCCAGCAGCCCATTACCCAGACCTGCACACCCCTCCCATGACCAACCTGCACAAGCACTGCTGTGCCTCTCTCATTCAAGGGTGCACTTGGCTTTGGAACAGACAAGACCCCCAGAAAATCCCAAACAACCCTTACAATGCCACACAAGGGTCCTTACCACTTTATTGTGCTTCTAAGGTTAGGCTGACTGACAGTGCTGTCATCTATAAATATTGTTGAGCATGAGCTGTATTTTTTTGTAAGCTGCCCAGGAGAAACCTTGGGAAAAAAAAAAAAAAAAAGGAAAAAAGAAGAAAAGACTGAAATACATTCAAGAAGTGCAATTCTGTAAGTTTTTGTTTAGCACACTGAATACTGGCTTTACACCTCTGGTTGCTGCACAGGAGGTCCCTGTGGATGGTTGCTGCTGCAATGTCAGCTACCCTGTAGTAGTTCCTTTGGTAGTACTACCTTTGTAGTAGCTCCTTCCATCTAGTTCCTTTGTGTAAGACACATTTATAAACCATCCCTCATAATACATAACATGATTTTAGATAATTTACAGCAGAAATAACTGAGCTAAAGCAGCAAGTCCTAAAGCTAAAGCAGCAAGTCCTGATTTTCTCACTTCTTTCCCATTCCATTCTTGTCAGTTTCTGTCCCAGTCCTCCTTCTCTGTGATGTATTCCACTAGATTTCCCTGTGACTCCATAATCATCATTTCCTGACATGGCTCCTTTCACACATGTTCTTTTTAGCATCTGGAAACAGAGTACTGCTATTACCCTTTCTTTTCCTATTATTATTTAGAGCTAACAATATGCTCCATCATCCATCCTAATCCTGTCCATCCTGTACTGTAAGAAATATTCCAATATAACCCTACCCAGGCTTCCCTGAGCATTTTCAGAGAATGCCTTGCACAAGACGTAAGAACATAATTGAGGGAGAAATTTTAATCAAACAACTCAAGATTCATTAATTTTGACCAGAATTTTTCAAAATGCCTTGTCTAAAACTTGAAAGTCTTCCATATGAAAATACTGACACTCTTCAAAACTCAATAGCTGCCTGGGAATATCTCCCATTCCAGCTGAAGTTTGCCAGCAAAAACACTGCAATCACACTTCACCTTGGTACTGGCAGACCAAAGCTAGAATTTTAACAAAAAAAAAAAAAAGAGAAAAAAGGGAAAATCATCACCTACACTCCTTGCATAATCATGCAAAATAAGAGACTTGAAATACTATTAACTAACCAGTACTTTATGAGCAGACACTTTTGATATTTTTAAACTTTATGTTACTAACTTCCATTCTTACCTTTACTAGTCAATGACTTTTTATCCACTTATTAATGACATTGCATCTTTTTTGTTTCGGCTGTTTTTTTGGTAAGTTTCACCTTTCTAAGGAGGATTTGGAACACATGTAAGACTATATACCTACAACTACTACAGCTGTTTCTTTGAATCTTTGGCCCATATCCTAATGTTATTTACATAGAATCCAGTTTACTTACATGATTTATATGGTTACTCTTCCTCTTCTCTCGCACTAGAAAGAAGGAAAAAGAATGTGAGCTGAAAGGTTTCCCAATTTACATTCAATAAAGTCATTCTATTAACCTAATTTTCATAAGTATGAGAGTATGAAAAGTTTCAAATTTTACTTCAGGTGTCTGGAAAAGTAGTTTGAGGAAAAATATCAAGTTTTATCAAGCTAGTAAGCTACATATTCCTGTCTACCCATATGTACATTTAGGAACAACTACTTCCCATCATACTAAAGGGAAAAATGTCTCAGCTTTGAAAAGATGCTGTGTATTATGAAAAACAGGATGATTTCAGATAGTTCAAACAGACAAATGTCCAACATCCAAGAGCAAGCAGGAGCAAAACCAGCACACCTTGAGCCTGCCAAAGGCACACAAGGTGGAAGTGAGGTGCCCAGCATTATTAATGTGTTCTCTCTCTTCCTATTAGACAGTAGAAGGTAAAAGGGTATTTCACTATACAAAAGATGCTAGCACAAGCTGTGCATCCATTTATCATATAACTGCAACCATGTCATTTGATCATTTTGAACTGTGTTAGTCTTTCAAAAGAGACTGCAAGGTTAAACTTCCAGCTGTGACAGCAGCAATACAGCAGTGTGCTAGGGAGAGCTGAGAGCTGCATACATGCACAAGGTACACAAATGTGACAGCATGGACAGGCACCTCTCCTAAGTTCTAACCTCAGATCATTGCCACTCTTCAGCAGGACATTCTCTTACATAATTAGAAAAACTGATAAGTGGAAAAGATTATCCACATTTTAAGTATCTTTTTGCATAAATCAAAACTCTTAATCCTGATAACGTTTTACTGAGAGAGAACTTATGGATATTAATTCCACTAATTCTCTGGAACTAAAGAAGAACAAGGGAAATTAGAAAATAAATTATTCTGCAACTTCTCCATAAAAATTAATTAATTTAATACAAACTTCAGAGAAGCCTTTTTCTACACAAACACAACTCTACACCATTCAATGCATTTCATTTGAAGGAAACCAAATGACATTTAAAAGCAATGCTACCCCCAACAAGCCTGTTGATGCAGTTTGAACATTTTCTGCAGCAAGGCTGGAAGGCTGCACAGTGAGAGTGTTCATGGACTCAGTGTGTGAGCTGCACCTTCAGCACTGCTCATCTCAGAGGAGTCTGAAATGAGCAGGTCACACCCTCTGGCTGTTTGAAGACTGACCTTAGATGCCCCAAAAAAAGAAACCTTTACATTTCCTTGGAATCATCTCTTCTGGAGAACCAGGCTAGTGCTTGTTCCCTCTGCTCAGAGATTATCTGAGCACTGCAAAGTTGATACAACTGACAATTCTACCACTTGCCACAAGACTGAATAGCAGGACACCAACTGACAGACCTGCCAAAATAATTATTTTCTGTGCAAAACTTTGCCAAGTTAAAAGACACACTGCAGCTTTCCATCAACACATCCAACCTCAAGAGTACCACTTTCTTAGCAAAACAGTGCTTCAAACAAGAACCAGCTATAAAAGAATCAAAAGCATTTTAAAAATATTATCTTAAACTTTTTTTTTAGTTGCAACTTCAAAATGTCCTGTTGTCAGAATTTGCTTTTATTTGTGCAATATAGAAATGCCTCCATTTTTAACAGCTTTTTGGAATGCACAAGCTATAGCAATTGTTTCAAAATTGAGTTACTATGTGAACACAGGATCTGCAAAGAAATTGAAAATTGAGTTATTACCTAAATACAGGATCTGCAAAGAAACTGAAAATCCCAATACATCTATATAATTAAAATCAGGATTGGAGAATATTTTCCTCTGAAACTCTTCAAACAGTTTAAAACAACATATTCAAAAGCAACTAATACAGACTAATGGCTTAGTCTTATTATTTATTACAGAAAATGTAATATTTTTAAACTACAGTTGTTTTTTTTTTTTACTTTAAAACAATTTTTGAAACAGTCCTTGGTCATTAAAAAACCCACCATTCCTTGAAACTTGAATTACACTAATGAAGACAGCCTTGATCCTTCAGACTACTAGGATCTGCACTCTGAAGTCTGATACTTCAGCATTTTAAACATCAAGTGATTTTAAGTGTTAAGTAAAATAGTCTGCAAACACATTTCTGTGTAAATACATAAATTACTAATCCCTGTGCTTTGAAAGAATTGAAATACTGTTCTTGAGCTGTTACTTTTGGTTATTTTTCCAATTTTTTCCTGGTTTTTTGTTAAATTGGAAAAAACCTTAGCTTACCATCTGTTTGTGACTTGCTCAGGAAAATTGTGCTTGCTCTGGGATGATCAGATGGATTAGATTCCAAGGCTAAATCTGAAATAGGAAGGACAAAAGGAGATACTTATAACAGAAGACAACTGCAACAATTCCCACCCAGCCTCAAATTGCTCAAGCACAGTGATGGAAACAAGATGAAACCCACATAGAATGGGCTGTCTCTGTGAAACAAAACCATACTTCTGCCAAGATGAATAAAAATTCTACATTTTTCCCTGTGAGAAAAAAAACTGGGCAGAGAGATCTAAAAAAAACCCATTTATCTTCAGAAGTCAATCAGTGTCCCTGCATGTTAGGGTAGCTGGGTGTGGGGCGTGTGCTCAGTAGAGAGCAGAAAGCTAGAACTTTATCAAGAGAATAATTTAAAAAAAACATACCAAAACAACAAAAATTATCACTGCTGATCTTTTTCTCTATGCTTTATGTACCAAATACAGTAGGAAACAATCCCTGTGGTCTTATAAAAGTACCTAATAAGTAACATTTACAGTGCTGATAAATATCAAAACATGGAGCTTACACTATTCAGTTTTTTTGGAATTTCAAATAAAACCATGAAAAGCTAAAATAATTATTGAAGAACAAAATGACTGCTTTAATCCTTGCCACAACAGAGCAGTGATGGCATTAGAAGAGGATATATTACTCCCTTAGATTAAGATGGAAGTAATCACAAAAGTTTGTTGAAGCTGTGACCATCATGATGAAATTCTGAGATGCCTGAGCTTTGACAAAAGAAACAGCTGTTCTGAGGAAGTCATATTACAGACACAGTGACTTGATGTGAACACAAGAACAGAATAATCTAGGACTGTGATCCTCTGAGTCCTGGAAAGAGCAATTTTGCATCCATTTACAGTTGTTCTTATGGCATGCCTGCCACACAAGCACACATACTCGTGCATGAGCACTTGCACTTTTAAGTGTTCAAGGTGGGACACCCACAGCTGCCACACCCCTAAAAAGCAAAGCCAGCTAAGAATCACCATCAACTTTTAATTAAAAAACCCATATGCACCCAACTAATAGAACTCTGCCAAACCACAAACTGCCTGGGTGCTGAAATTGTGTGAATGTTTGTGCTACTGCACCTCCCCGTGACACAGCCACATGCTGTTCCCCATGCATCAGCAAGGGAACATAACTGCAGAAGTACACGAGTCCCCAAAACCTCTCAGTACAGATTCCCACTGGTGCACAACACTGCTCTCCAGACCTCCATGCTTTCCAAGCACTGGGCTGGACCACTCTGCTGATCTCAGTCCAACCATGTGGCTCTGGCACTGGCTGGATGTGGACCACTGTAATCCTGAACTTCTACTGTTCAAGTGATGTAGCCAACATCCATTTAGGAACACCAAGGCTGTTCAAAGGAAATTCCCCCCTCCTCTCAAAAAGACCAGAGTCAGCCATGAAAGCAGACCATCTTGGGGAGATTTAAAAAGCTAATTTACAAAACCAGTATTGCTATTGTCACCTTACTGTGCTCATTCACAGCACACAGTGAACAGGTACCTGAGTTTATTCAAGCAGTTAAAATGTAAGAAGTCCTGGCTTAGATGCCCTAGAGTGGAATTTGCCTCACAGCTCATACCTCCAGTATTTCTGATACACAGCTGATTCTCTGAAAAAATAAAAAATCCAGCATGAAATAGCATGCCATACTGCCATATTTTAAGTACCATTTATAATATCTTAACAAAATAGTATAACTTGTATAAAACTTGTGGACAAGTCTGACAAGTTTTTAACATTAATTTAACAAAAGAACATTTAAGAGACAGTATACAGCTTTTAATGCTAGCACTGCATTAACAAACAAACACAACACAAACAGTGATTCAGAAGTGGAAGTATTTTGCCAGCCCACAAGTAACTGAAGTATCAGCAACAGGCTGAACAAGACTGAAATATGCAGACTTAAAATACAGATTATTATCAGCAAGTTATGATGCAAACAGAGCAAACAACTTAGAACTTATTTACAGTTCAGCAGCAACTTTTAGAATAACTGGGTAAATCAGGTTAGAACGGATCTCAGGTCTCCAGTTCAACCTCTTTCTGAAAACAGAATCAGCTTTCAGTAGAACATGAGGCTGCTTTATTTAGGAGCTGAGCCTTGAAAACTTCCAGTGAGGGTCCACAGAGCCTAAATCACCTTTCCCATTAGGGGGACTAATGTCTACAGGGCTATGAGACTAACTGTGGAATGGTAAGGGAAGAGCTTGTAGGATTGTACAAGTCTTGGGCCATATTTAGGGAAAAGAGCAAGGGGAGGAAAAAGCACAGGAAAACTGAAGGAAAAGGGCTACTGAAGTCAGTAGCTGCTAACACAGGACTCCGTGTTTCTCCCTGCTGAATTTCATAGGGTTGGTGTCAGCCCAGTGCTGACCAGGTCCCTCTGAATAAGCAGCCTCCAGCACATTGACTGTTGGCTGTCATCTGCAATTTGGGCATCCTCCACTACCTCCTTCAGGTCACTGAAAATCGTTAAACAAGACAGATGCTTTTTTTCCCAGGCAAAAGACAGTACAGGATAACACCCATCCTCCCTCACCTCATTAAAAAAATACACTACTGTCTTGACATCTCGATGGTTTTGATTTACTTTGAAACCATGTGACTTGTTAATGCTCACTTCTTACATTGTTTCTGCCTCCTCTTGTGCTCTGCCAGTCCCTATATCCATTCCTCTTACAGGTTAGGACTACAAGCACAAGAGTGAATATAACCAACTTTCATCCCAGACAAGAAGTGCCAGGAATGTCTTCTATTCATTCCAGGCAAGAAGATCCACAGCACTGCAGCATGCACTGAGTGACACAAAATTGACAAGAGACTGCAAAGAAAGATGCATCTAACAGACAACCTCTCTGCAGCTCTCCCCTTACAAGCTGCCTCCCTTATAACCATCCTGCCTGTGCCATCTTCCTTGGACAATGCTTTTTTCTAAGCAAATGGAAAAAGTACTCACATGATTTTCTTGACCTAAACTGCCAGTGTTGCTCATGAAACACCAAAAAGCAACAGCAATACAGCTGATGAGGAAACACAAGGCAAGATACAGATAAGGGCAAAAGCAGAGGTATAATGTAAAGGGAAACAGCAAAAGAAAAGGCAGAGAAAGATATAAATCTGTCTGCAAACAATTCAGCTCACATCCAAGCACAACTCCTAACACTTCATCCTGGGAGCACTCATGAGTCCAAAGCCAAGATACTAGACCTGAAAATAAGGGTAAGTCTTGAGTAGGAGCTGCATCAGAAGTTGTATGAGAGAAAACCCATGCTTCACAGAAAGCTAACATGGATAAATAGGAATAATAGTAATTGAAACATGCAGAAACAAGAATGAGAGAAATGAGAGGAGCAACAGGATGATATAAAAAGCAAGAAAACAGCTCCAGAACATTTTTGTTCTAGAGGCTATCAACTCAAGAGAAATCAAAACTCTCACACTTGTGAAAAATAGGTGAGAGGGAAGATTCCCACCAGAAACCAGGTCTAAGAGAACAGGACAATAATGATGCTAGAAGGCCCCTTCACCTGTCTGAGAACAGTGTGTTAAGAACAACCTTCCCCCTTATTTCTCTCAGAGCTATTTACTCATGTGTTCCCCCTTTGAGGAAACCCTCACTTGCACTTCAGACAATCTCAGCCACCTCTGCTGCTGCTGTGTGCACACACTCCCCCACAGGGCAGATCACAACAATTTTAAAAGCAATCTTCTGCCCTAGCTCAAGATCTTACATCCTTATAACACAAAATCCACATGAAGACTTTACTTTTATGCATGCCATGTAAGAATGTGTGTAGGTTTTAGGAATTTATAATGCTAGCTACTTATCTATGGTTTACACACCTCCACGGGTGACTTCCAATTATTACAAACACATTTCACACATTGCATCGTGCTACATGTATTATCCTGTGAATAAAGCTGACAGTCAAAGATGCCACTAAGTAGCAGCTCTTTGATAATTTCACTTCAGAACAATAAATTCATGCATTTCCTTCAACAGTTTTAGCCCCATCCTTTGCTTTATTAGACAGCAGTAACATTTCAATACAGCACATATTTAAAACATCACATGATACATTCATCTCTTTGCTGTAAATTGCATTTTGTCATTTGCTCAATGATTTACTAGCTGTGACTAATGCTTGAGTTACCCTTATATTTCATTACCTTATGCTGTAAAGATGCAAGCCACTTAACACTCCCAGTAAAGATGTAAAAATTATAACAAATTAGATGAGCAAATCTGCCAATCCATTTCAGAGAGTCTGTCATTCCTAGCAATAATTTAATATAAAATTATTTCTCCTTCAAATTATGTTATTCTAATTATTTTCCCAAAACTTTTTAGGAAACTTACAACTCTGGTTTCCAAATTTAACCTGCTTTGTTTATTCATCCCAGCCACTCCAAATGCACCACACAGCCCAGCATATAGAGGTTGCTTTCCATTTGCAACTCTCATTGTTGAAAGATTGTTAAAAAATTATTTCTAAATACTGTGAATTTACACAATAGACACAGAATGATGTTTTAAAGGTATTTAAAAGCTGTCAGTTAACCTTTATGGCATTACTACAGAAACAGTTATATCATTACCCATACCCAGCACTAAGTACACACTGATGTTTCAGAAGGATGCAGAAACTACTTCAATACACAAGCTGTCTTAATTAGAAAGGAATTATTTGCTCTTTTACACCACACTCCAGGACTGGGCTGCAGAAACTGCTACAGTAAACATTATAAATTTACTACTAAAATCAGAAGAATTTAAAAAGCAGAAGTGCAGAATATATATTAAATACTAGAGACTACCTAGGGTTTAAGTAATTTATTAATTTCTGTGGCTTAAAAAAAAAAATCAATACCGTATTAACACGTGTTCTTTCATTTCCCAAAGTGCAGGAGGATCCACACCACTCTCTACAGCCTGCACAGGACATCCCAGCATGACCCTATTGCATCCCATTCACAGCTCCTGCTGGGGAAACATGGCCAAGAGATCTGTTCCACACAACACAACACCCACCCCTTCTGGGACCAAACAGAGCCCAGGAGGCTTCCACACACTTCCTGATGTACCTGCCAGGGTTATGAGCACTTCCACAGATTTAAGCCAAGGCAGGGTATCAAGAATGCCCTAAATTCCACAGCAAAAGCAGGCCAAGTTAAAACACTGGTAAACAAGATACCTCTAAGATTTTCTTTGAAGGCAAACAGTAGCTCTCAAGCCAGACTGTGGAAGTAACTAACATTTTGTTAGGGATGTGTACCTGGATTGCATTTAATTCAGGACCATTTAAAGGACAAGGAGAAAGCACTAGTTCTATGCTGTCACTTTTTATTCCCCACATCATCCTTCACATATGACACAATTCACTATCACCAGAGCCTAAAGCTGAAGTCCACACCTCTAATTTTCTACCTGATAAGCCAAAACAAAACAAACCAAAACATACCACCAAACCAAACAAACAAAAAGAAAATTCTGGTACCCATTATAAGAGCAACCAAATTTTAGAATTTTAGGTCAATGCTGACACAGCAAGCATAAGGAAAGCCTTCCATAACAGCTCCTCACAAGTTCTCTGCCTTACTTCCAAGCCATGGTTCAGAAAGCTTAACAGGTGAGTGCCAGGAATTTGTCTGCAGGTGACCAAAGCAAGACACACTGCAGTGTCTGCTGGTGTCACATGCCACCTGATGGACTGGCACAGGGAACATTTTTCACCTTTTCCAATTGCTCACATTTGCAAACTTCAAATGAAGCCTAAACCTTACCTGCAGTTTGTTCCGTAAAAGAAAAATAACCATCCATGTAATAAAACATGTCCAAGGACTTTACAGAAAAACTTTTTTAAGTCTTTGAAAGATACTGGCATTCAGCAGCTTATTATCTGGGCCTGACTGGCACATTTCATAACAAGCCAGTGTCAGTTTTCACACTGGAACAACACCAACAATGTTTGATTACTGCAATGATTCGAGACCCTTTCAGAACTCCACACAGAAGCAAAGCTGTGCTATCAAACACTGCAGAATGCTACCTGGCTGATGGGGATTTTTGTGTAAACTGTTAAGGCAATCCTGATATTCACATCACCTGCAAGGAGGATCTTCAATATTATTCATTTGGCTTTACTACACATTTAAATAAATAGCACCAAGGTTTTTTTAAAGTCAGTATCATCCTCACTTATCTCCTGAAATAAAAACATTCAGAGTTTTCTTCTGAAAACATTGTTTTTCTAGTGAGTGAAAGAAAAGTGCACATTCAAACTGTACATGTAACAAAGGAAAAAATAGCCTTAAAATCTCAAAATAAGCTTGCTGGCAATGATCTACAGATTTAAGGTCTGGATTCTTAATGTTTAGTAGAATTTTTCTCCTGCCTCCCACAGTAACTTCTTCCTTCTCCCTGTATGTGGAAGAAACATGGTTAGAAATGTTAATTTAATGTGCAATATGAATCTGGGAGGAGTAGGGTTTTGTGTTTTGTTGGCAGTGCAAAAGTTCATTCCCCTGTTAGTCAGCTTTTTGGTATGACCTCACCAAAATGATCACACTTGAGAGAACACATAACTGTAGACACAGAACTTCTGTTGTTCTACAACATCTACCCTGAAAGGTAGGAGGGAAAACAGCAAATCTCCTAAAGAAAGCCAGCAGAGGATAAGGATGCTACAGGTAAGTCACACAGATCCAGTTTAAAAAAAAAAAAAAAAAAAAAAAAAATTAAAATTAATTCAGTTTCCTTAGTTCTGTAAGTTTCATCAAATCCCTCTGATTACGTATTTCCTTTCAATATC
This sequence comes from Erithacus rubecula, assembly GCF_903797595.1. Lineage (NCBI taxonomy): Eukaryota > Metazoa > Chordata > Aves > Passeriformes > Muscicapidae > Erithacus > Erithacus rubecula. The sequence continues at coordinate 11,937,999 of NC_136659.1, forward strand.
TGTTATGCTGAAAGCCTGGAGAAACACACCAGAAACACCAATCAGTCTCCCTCCACATGAGCTTAATGCACATATGTTCCATAACAACTAATCTTAAAAACCTAAGGTTTACTTGTTTGCTGCCAAAGTCTCCAAGACTTACTGAAGAGAAAAAAGGAGAAAGGCTTTTTTAGTTGCCAGCAGCATCCAAGCATAAGAACAGAAATACAAATACTGCAGTGATGAATTATTTCTTTCCAGTTCCTAAATCTGTAGACCAATTTCATTGCTACTTCTGGATGACTTTGTGATTCACTCATTTCCACTACAGGTACTTCACAGATTGTTTCTAGAGGCCATGGCATCAACCTTCTTAACACAACAACATGGAAGGTGTTTCAGGCTTACAGAAAATTCAATATTTTATATTTGTCAAGATCACAAACTATCTGGAACTGCTACAAATACCTTTGTGATTAATATCTAGTCAGTTTTTGGAAAGGGATATTGACATTTATGGGGAACTAAGACTAAGTCTAAGCCAGGTGAAAAACTCAGTGACTACAAGGAAAAAGGAGAGGGAACACTAAAAAAAAGCACCAGAGCATCACTTGGTTTTTAGCTCTGGCTTCATGTTTGTCAAAAAAGACAATTGTATTTGTCAACCTATGCAACTACAGATCTCCAAAAGAAAGGCACAAAAACCAACACAAGATGGTTAAACCTCTCCTGTGATGAAAACTGCTGGCATCAAAAAGCTGATTCTTTGCACCAAAGTGCTTTAACTTAACTAACATTTTAACTAGGATTAAAAAAAACCTGAACAAAAAAACCCTGAACTAAAAAAGAAACCAGGAAAAAACCTCCACCCACATGCCTGAAATAAGCTGAAATTATATAAGAGGAACAAATGAACAGTATTTAGACCTTCTGCAACAAGGTTTACAGACAAGCTGTTAGAGACAACCAGATCACAGACTATCAATACATCCAAATATCTGTTCAACACTGTTTAATAACTGCAGCATGCAGGCAACCTGAAGCTTTCAAGAGTTACTCTAGGCACTAGCCAGGTAAACCTCACTTACTACATCCCTATTAACTCTCCTCTTCAAAGTCCCCTTCCATTTGCTTTGCTATCTAACCTGTGTGTGATGCTCACATCCCACCCAGCTCCTCTCCTGATCCCATTTGCTGTTCCCTCTTATTCCTGATGGTTTTTTCCCTTGTCATTCTCCATCCCCCAGTTATTCAGGTAAGGTACCAGGTCACTTTGTCCCACCACTTCAGTAGGGCAACACTCTCCCTCCTGGTTCAAGGGAATCAGGCAAACTCTGCTCAAACTCAGCAAACAGCAGCAGTGCAGGGAGATGCTTTCAAGTACAAGTGGGAAACATCTGCCAAGCAAGGTCTTGTTCTAGTTTTATCCAAGGATCAAAGAATTTTTGAAGAAGGAGATCTATGTTTAAACATAGGTATCTAGTAAGAAAGTGTCAGCCATAAAAGTTCTTCCCCCAAATAACCAGAAAAAAAAAAAAAATCTCAGGAAAAAAAGAAGAAAGCCCAAAATAAGGACTAGGAAACACTCATTTGGGGGGAAAAGCCCAAACAACCAAACAAACCCAAAGAACCAACCAAACACCAAACCAATCACTACAGCCCAAAAGGCACACTAAGATCAAAGAGCTATCATTACTGAAACTAGATAGGGAAGCCTGTTTCGGTCAATTCAAACTTGTTGAACTGTTGGTTTAAGGAACATTTAATGCTCAGCTGAAAAGTCAACTATCTGCTTTAGATTCATGGCAGACTTTGATATTTAATATTAGCTGTAGGCATGAACCTATTAGGAAGAAACTTCAGTTTCAAAGTTATGTTTATTCCTATTTACTTAATCCAGTTTGTCTTAGCCTATCAAACCACAAATACAGGCTTATTTCTCATCTGGGGAAAGCGTGCACCAAACAGGTTATGGCTCAGGATCTTGAGAGCCATAAAATACAAGGTCATGCTTTAAATTCTCTCAGTAAAGGACCTGACAAACCTTTCCTGTTTGAATTAACCTTTGTTGAAACACCAGACTTTCAGTTTTGCTGTGTGTTTTACCTCCATTCCATCTACCACCGCTTTTTTGTCATACATAAATATCACATCATAATCTGCCCATTTTAAGAAAGTGAGAATTTTGTTTCATCCTGATCTGACAGAGACAATCCAAGCTTTCCAGTCCTGACTGGAAAGTTGTGCCTGTTAAAGAGAGTGCTGGAGAAGCTACAGAATAATCCTCACCTAAGAGCACAGACCTGTGAGGAACACATTCCACTTACTATGAATGAGAAACACAAAGCTATGAAACAACACAAAACAAAAAGTCCAAAGCTTAGCTGGTAACTTCCCGATACAACCAAAACATTCAATTTCAGCAAAACAAGTGCAAAAGTACTTAAGACAGACTTCAGAACAACAAACAGCACAGAGGTAGAAATTCAAGGAATGAAGCATCTCCATCCCATTTGGATGCTAGCTTTCTGATATATTTAGCTGTTTTCTTAGAAACTCCTAGAACTGAGCAGCATGGAACAAAAATAGCCAAAATGATCTTGACTTTTTTCCTTGCAGCTTTCTCCTTTCTCCCTGCCAAAGAATCCAAGAAAAGGGCAGTCAGTAGGTTCTCAGCCTCCCAATATAGACTAAGTTTGCATCTTAGCTAGACTATGGTATTATACAATAATCAGTTCCAGAAATATGCTTTAGCCTCCAAATGAAACCAATAATTTTTAGTAATCAACAGCACAGAAACATGCAGGCTGTTTGCATGGTTTGGGAGTCTCACTTCTAACTTCTTCATAAAGCCTGTATCATAACACTTGATTTCAGACTTTACAAACAGTGCTTTACATGCTGAAGTTAACTGCTTCAATTCTATCCAGTGAGTGCTTTGTAACATCCAAAAATCAACACAAGTTTTGCTTTTAAGACTGACTATCCAGAATTTTATTTTAATAAAGGTGTAAAACTTTGATACTTTCTGCACTCCTAAAGAGTTGTATCAATCAGAAAACTTCAAATATCATCTATCACTTGCAGCATATCAACTTCGGAGGGTAATAGTGAACCACATACCATTGTGAAAGTGATCTTTAAAATCATCTTAAACACATACTACTTACGCAGTTCTAATTTTAGGATTATCTCCTGCCTCAAGACTAAAGTTTCCATAACCACAAAAGTAAAATTTATGACAGACAGCTACTATCTTACTCTTGGACTATACACTCTTATTCAGGCTTGCAAATTCAAAAAAATTAAATACTTCTCTACTTCAAGGCTAGTCCTGAAACGTGGATGAATTCACAATTAAATCTGTTACTTAGCACAGCTGACATGATCACATATTAAAGATTCAAACAAATACAACCCTTATTCTTGAGGAGATTTGTTCAGCTTAGACATTTTTGCTTGGCTTATTAGAATCTTTAGAGAGTTTAGCTCCTCCTCCCTTAATGAGCAGAGAGAGTGCTGTAATAATCTTCCTGTAAAAATAAAGGTTTATTTCTCCTAGCCAGCAAACATAATTTCTACTACTGCACAGCTGTCTCAGAGGAGATCCAAGGGGCTGACTGTTCCATCTCATTTCTGGAACAGCTGCACCATATGGTGCGGTGCAGAACCCTGCAAGTTTAGTAATTCCATTTCTGAAGGTCTCCTCACACTTTTCTGCAGCGAGTCTGATAGCAAAAGAAAAAGAATACTCTTAAAGTTCAAGGGGAGTATGGACCGCAGTGATTATTGCTATTATATGCACCGTACATTAAAGATGTCAGGCAGGCTATCTTTTCCAAGTGAATTCATTTCGCATAGGTGTGGTTATAATTGCGAAGAGGAACAGCAAGATGTTTGTTAATTAAAGCAAGTTTTGAATACCACGAGGTGCCAGGCTGCGCCGTGCGGCTGCAGCGGCGGCGGCAGCGCCCGGCCAGGCAGGAGCACCCCGAACCTGTTACACGTCCCGGAGCTCCCGGCACAGCCCCGCAGCTCTCCCGGCCCACGGGAGATGCCTTGCACAGCCAGGCGGAGGGAGCGCGCTCCGGGGGCAGCTGCAAGGAAGCCGAGCAGCACACACGTACTTTCCCATGAGCCCAAGGAAAGCAAATCGGGAACACCGAGAGCGGCGCGACAGGGAACGCCGGTGCCATGAGTCCCGGTTACAACCCTGCACAGCCAGAGTATAAATCACCCACGTCCAGCCACGGTGATGTCATATGCACACAATCTTTGTAATTCTTAATTCCCTTACTCCCCACACACCCTCTTCCTTCCTCCTGTTCAACAGAGACTGGAAATGCAGCAGATTTCGCGAGCTGCCCGAACACTGCGAGCGAGTCGCGACTCCATAGCTGAGGAGAAACGAGCAGCCAGACTTTTCTCCACCCCAGCCAGGAGCAGCCGGGGGCTCTGCCACGTTCTCCTCTTGCTCCCCATCCCCTCTCCGGACCCGGGCCGGGCCGGGCGCTGCCGGTCAGGGGAGGCGCTGCCGGCCGGGCGGGGACTGGCGGAGCGGCCGCAGCTCGTCCCGCGGGCGGAGGTCCCGGCCCGAGCCCGGAGCGCCGGGGCCGCGCCGTGACAGCACAGCAGCGGGGAACTTTGCCTGGGGCGCGGCGCGGGCCGAGCCCCGCGGGGCCGGCGGCACCGCGCTGCCCCCGCCGCCGGACAAAGGGGCCGCGCCTCGGGCCGCCAGTGCCCCCCGGCTGCCCGCCCGGCCGAGCGGGAGCACCGAGGGAACGGGGATGCGGTGCCCGGCGCTCCCCGCCCGCCCGCCGCTCACCATCCGGGAACTCCCGGTCGCTGATGTGCTGGAGGTGGGGGCCGCCGCCGCCGCCGGGATCCGAGTCCCCCGACTCGGCCTCCGCCGACCCCGAGCCTCCGCCGCCGCCGCCCGCTGTCGCCGCCGCCGGCTGGTACGCGTCCGCCCAGCGATCGGGCCCCGGCGCTGCCCCGCCGCCGCCGCCGCGGGCCCGGCTGAGCTTGGGGCTGGCGTCCGGGGATACGCAGCAGGTGACGGTGTTGCCCATGGAGCTCGGAGCTCCCCCGCCGGGCCCCGGCTGCGCGGCTCCGGGCTGGGCCGGGGGAGGGGAGGCGGGCGCAGGGCGGGTCGGAGCGCGGGGCGGGCTCAGCGCCGCCGCCCCCGCCCCGGCCGCGCGCGGCCCCGCCCGCCCCCGCGGCCGCGCGACCGCCCCGCCGCCTCCTGCGCGCGGCGAGCGCAGGCCTGGCGCGAGCGGCCGCCGGGGGGAGCGCGGGCCCCGCCCCGTCAGCGCCCAATCGCCTCCCGCCGCGGCGCCGCGTGACGGCCGCTCCGCCAATCGGCGCGGGGCTCGTCACGCGGCAGCCGCCGCGCCCTCCCCCTGCCCGCGGCTTCCCCGCGCCTCCCCCACGCGCACGCGCGCATGCCCCGCCGGCCGCGAGGCTCAGACGCCACCCCACGGCCACGCCCGCTCGGGACCGCGCGCCCGGCCCCGCCCCCGGCCGCTCGGGCTGCCCGGGCGCGCACGTGCTGCGAGAGCGGCGGGAGCGGCCGCGCGGGACAGTCGGGGACAGCAAGGGAACAGCCAGGGCACAGCGGCGGCCACTGCTCCGCGCGGGAACGCGAGGCACAGCGCAGCGCTGCCGGCGCTCCCCCTTTTGGAGCAGCCCTTGGCCGCCTCTCCTCCCCTCCCTTGCAGCGCTGAGCGCTCCCGCCCCGGGCTGGCGGAACCCCGGCGGGCGCGTCCCGCTCTCGCTGCCGCTGCGATCGCTGCTGGGAGCGGTGCCTGCCAGCACACCGGGAAAGGGACGCTCAGGGGCCGCCCGCATCCCCAGGCACCACTGAGAGCCCCAGCTGCCGCGTATTTGCTGTGTTTCAGCTACCTGAGAACTCCTCAGAGGACTGGAATGTTCACATACACTCCCGGGAAGATGGATTAGAGGGCGAGATACCCACAGCAGTCAGATGTCCTGATAAACACAAACATGCGCTGTTCTGCAATGAAACAACCCACTATCACTACAAAAATTTAACTCTGGCCCCTGATAAGAAGAATGGCTCTGCTCTGACTTGGGAACACACAAAGTGTTACAAAACTCTGCTACCATGCTGGCAGTTATTCCAAAGATAAGCAGGCTCAGGGTTTTACTCCATTTTGTAGGAAAAATCCAAAAGTTGGCTCTCCCATGTGATGATAAACATGGAGTTTTTTGGCCAGACCATGTGTAGTTTCTTTGAAGAGAGGAAGTAATAGATGCTGTGTCTCCAGAATTTGAACACCTTAATCCCAGGCACAATTATGGGACAAACCAAATGATTTATGGTCTTACATGAGGATTATTCCCTCAGACTGATGAATGGTACCTTTTCACTTACCAGCAATTTCTTTAAATTGTATTTGCTAAGCCTGTCTACACGCTACTGACAGTTTGCAAAGCCTTGTTACTCCCGAGGAATCTGACCTTGCTATGGATTACACAAGGGCCTTGGGGGAGGTTTCAGCACTTCTTAAACCACTTCAGGCCAACTGAAGTCCCTCTGCAGCCAGCTTGGAAAGCTGTAGGCCAGCCAGTCTTGCTCCCAGTTCTAGGAGGGCCAAGGGTTAACCATTGGATGGAATGGGAGACTGATCTGAGCCAGGGAGGGAAAAAGGGGCTTAATGCAAAATAGCCATTCAGAGATTGGTGTTTTCTTCCCTCTGGCACTGCATCCACTGATTTTTTTTTTTTTTTGGTGAGGATGGTGGGGGAAGAGCAGAAGCTCAAGGGTTGGCGTGGCTTACTGAAGTAATTAATTCTCAAGCAAGAGTAAGAGTTGGCTTGCATCTGCACTATCTAATATGAAAACTGGCACAATTTACTCTTGCACGAGAAGAGCAATACTTTCCCTCACTCTTTGCACCTGGCTGACTATTTTCAGAAGTGGAGCAGCTGAGCAAGCTGCACTCCTGCTGCACTGCTGGGCCCCTTCCAGAGGCTGCACGCTGATGGAGGTGAGCTGCTCCACCCAGAGCAGTGGTAGGAGCCACAGGCAAATCTGCACTCCTCAGCCAGACAGCAGCCATGCCCAGTGTCCTGGCTAAAGCCAAGTCTGTTCTTTGCAGCCTGTCGGTGTGTGCTGTGGGGCTTCCTGGCTTCAGCAAAGGGATGTGCAGCTGCAGCAAGTGCCTTGGGGGATCCCAGCAGCAAGCTGGGACCTCTGCTTTGGACTCCCAGCTTTGGACCAGCTTCAAGGGAATCCTTTGCCAAAGCTGTGGTTTTGGGCAGTGAAAAATCCTTGTTCAAGGGTGAGGAAGTGAGCAAGGGTGGCTCACCAGGAAACTGAGCATCAGGACCCAACAGCCAAAACCCCATATACATGTGCCAATAGTGAAAAATGCTGGGAACTTGGAGTGGCTGCAGTATGTGACATGCCTCACTGCTGTTTGGGTGGGAAGGTGTTGGTTCCTCTGCCTCCCAGAGGCTGAAGTTTCCCGTGGGTTTCATATTTGTTCTCAGTGTGTAATTCTGCAAAGGGGGAGTGAGGAAGGCTGCTCTTACCCTGCCTAGTGCTGTTGTAGAGTATCAGGATTTATACACACATGCAGAGGGAGGAAAGAAATCAGTAGTCTGTTTCCCTGTGATGACTTATTCATGTAGGTCTTAAGCAAGAGGAAGCTGACTTTAATCCCTGGAAGTCACAAAAACAGCAAACTGTCCCACCTCCTTGTCATTCCAGAAGAAGTTAAGCTTCCGTTTCCACATACCTCAGTACACCAGTAAAGGGTAATTTTCCATATCTCTGCATGTTTTCCTTTAGCTGCAGTGATGAGGAATATTCATTTCCTGCTCCATTTTGGCAAAGTAACTCTTAAAATCTTAATTCACATCTGATTTATCAGGATAATATGACAAAACCTGTTGCTGTGTGTATTTTCTGCAGAACCAGGAGATCCTGTTAATAGGTGTAGTCTGAGCAACACCCTGCAGAAATGAAACACATTATCTTTTATTTATGGAGCTTAACATTCTATTGACTTACTGCTATAGCAATACACTCAATACCCTCTATTATGATTTATTACTGGTCCTGGTTCTCTTCCTATTTTCTGTCTCATCTTTCTACTGTTCTGCTTGATTTACCCCAGTGATTCATCAGACAGTTTCCATTATTTAAAAAATCAATTACTTTGATGTACAATGGGCAGCACATACCTAGTTCCACACTTTGCATAAGCAGGCATTTTGGATGGTGGATCATGGCAATAATGAATGCCTGAGCTGAAAATAGCTTACTATGGACTGTTTGGATCCAATCTCTTTTCCTCCTGCTCCAGAAAAAGAGGTGTGTGCCATGGGACTCTCAATTACCATCCCTTGTCTCTAAACAGGGCACCCAGTGGGCAGCAACCCTCCTGTACTTTAATTTTCACAGAAGTGAAAGCAAAGTAACTTTCAAAAATGTTAGAAACTAATCCTATTTAAGCCCTCTCAGGAAGTTGATGCAAACTTCAGGAGAAGTCCACACAGCCTTTAAGGAAGGCCAGACAGCATCTTGAAACAAACCCTAAATCAGATTGTGATGATAGCCAAAGGAGTAGTGACCTCTGCTCCTAATATGCAGAGATTAGAAAGAGCTGTGGTTTGTTCTGAATATATAAAGGACCAGACTTGCTCCTCATGTTAGTCTAATGAGGTCAGAGAAGCAATACTCTGCCAACTGCTCCAAGTGAGGAGCACACCCTGCCAACCACTAAATGCAGCTTCTGAGCTATAAACTTAACTATATGTATAATTATTTGCAGGATGCATAATAAATGAAGACTACCAGGCTTGACAGGACTAATATTAGTGCTGCCAGCTGTGTTTTGGCTTGTGGGCTTACAGGGGGAGGTAATTCTGTCTCTTACTTGGCCCATTTGCTGAGTATATATGAGGGGCTGTCTGCTTGTGTTCAAAGGAACCCCACTTCTCAGACAAGTCTTTACGTTTCTTGTGATGGTTCCTTGTAGGCAGAGTTGTGCAGGTTTTTATTTAACTCCATTTCTGAAATCTCAGCACTTGAATTCACAACCACACAGCCTTGTTGTCCTTTGCCTCATGAGGCAAAACCAGGCTTCCCTTCATCTGCAAGCAGCAATATCCCTAAGAGATATCTGAAACCAAAGTTACCAACTTCTTTATGAGTAATAACTCTTGAAAAATTCCCAACTCCAAGAATATTTTCTTGTCCATACCAACTGCAACAAGAGGATGAGAGTCTTCTAAAAGGCTTGAAATTAAATTGCAGGATTTTTCATAAGCCATCCAGCTTCACAGTCACCATCAGTCCCAGAAATGGAGAATGGCTCATTGCACATACTTGGTTGTGCTTCACAGGGCCAAGAATCTTAAATCCAGTAAACTCTGCTGTTATCTCCCAGACTTGCTGCTGCACATGCCTCTCCAAGGTCATGCACCTCCTTACCTGTCTGCAGGGTGATGACACCAACTCTGGGATGTGTTTTGTCCAATTTCTCCCTTCTTAGAAAGTGTCACAGCTGGGGGAGGAGTGCTTTCTGATCTTACTTGGATAACTTGGAGAAGAGCCAGGGCTTTGTCTTTTCCTGGAAATGTATCTGCAGGAAGAATGAATCACCAGGTTGAACCTGTATAACCAACTGAAAACAAAAGCTCAGACTTCTGTGTCTCACTTGGAAATAATCAGGGGAAAAATAGGCATCCTGTTTTGAAAACCACTACCAGCTGACAGGACAAAAATGTTGCACGTGTGATGTCTTCTGAAACTGACAAGTAACCTAAGACTACAGCCATTTAAGGGAAAAATCCCCGAGCAAAACAGTAGTTAGGAAAATAGAATATTCCAATGTTTGGGGAAGAAAAGTAACCAGGGAGGTTATTCAGAACAACCAAGGTGGATTTTTAGTAGCCCTAAAGTTTCACACACTATTAAATCTCCTATATTACCTTGGCTAGCAGTTAATACAAGCAAACCAGGGCTGGGGAGCCTGTGTTTGATAGCATAAGGACAGACTGCAGTGCTGCTGTCATTGATTAAATCCCTCCTTTTGCCTTTGCTGCAGTCTAAGATGTCATTACAGGCAATGCAGAAGCTGCTTGGCTGGCATGCGAGCATCTGGATCGCTGCAGGGATACCACAGCACAGGCAGGTGGGAGAAAGCCTTTCTTTATCTTAGCTTCTCTCTTCTGCTCCTACCTTCCTTTTGTCTTCAGGTAAAGCAAAACCAGCTTGACAGTTACCAAAGGCTAACTTAGAGTTAATGGAGGCTTAGTACCTGAGAAGAAAATTTGAGATGTGCTGGAGCTAAGACAGGCCTGCAAAGCTGTACTTTGGGCTGGCAGAACTACCATTAACAAGTATTAGAAACAGCTGTTACTGCAAGCCAGGGATACAGATTTCTTATGTGGAGAAGGAAAATGCTTTTCAGAATTTTAACAAAAACATTAACATGAATGGTGAGTTTATGCTGACAAGTCTAACTGTGCATGTATAAGTCCTACAGCAAGTTTATTTAGGGTAACCTTCTGTAGTTCTAATTCCAACTCTGGGCCTCTAAAGCCTGGACAGTGGTGCTAAGGGGCCCTCCCTGTTAGTTTTAAGGTACCTGAAATTGCTTAGACTCAACTCTGCCATCTTCTCTATCGTCTGATGGATTTTCTTTCTAAGGACTCAAGAAGAGGAACACTGACAACAGCATGAGAAATAACACTAAATGCTCCACATTCTTCATATGCTTTGATTCTTCCTTCTTTTAAAAGGGTAACAACATCTACAATAAGGGAAATGACTTTGCATCTATGTGAATGCTATAGCTGTCGTCTCCCTATCCGTATAGTTGTTTTTAAATTGTTTAAAATTAGTTATTGTTAACTAGTTGTAAATTAATACAGTGCATTACTTGCACTGTAATTTCCACTCCAGTTGCATAACACTGCACCTATAAAGCATATAATAAATTTCTCCACCTAATGTTAAGCTTCTAGATCAATACTCAGACTCCACAAAAAGAAGGTTTTTTGTAGCATTTTCCCTGCCCCATGTCTGTTGCACTTTCCCACCACACCCCTGTGCTCCCGGGAGTGCTGCTGGAGCAGCCTTTCCCAGGGTGCATCCATGTCTGCTCACGTGTCAAGCTTGCTCCATGGGTTATGGACTCTCTCTCCCCTCCCAAGACCTGGCACTGGCATCTCGTGGCCTGGAAGTTCAGCAGCTGGAGATGTGGGTAAGGCTGTAGGTCTGGGAACATCTGAAATTGGGGGGAGGTTTACAGCAAATGAAGCACAGCTAGAAATCCAGTAGTTTGTTGTGAAGAGCCTACTCAATTTGCTTTTTATTCCTTAACTAAAACTTCAGAACAATGTCAGCTTTCAGACCTGCAAGGCCTTTGAGTGCTTACTCACATAATTCTACTAAAAGCTAAGTGATCTTTCTGTAACAAGACACTTTAATAAACGTGGTGATTATAAGTGGCAGTTTATCAAGATGCAAGGTTGAAGGCATGAATATAGTATTATTGATGGGAACAATTCCCTCTTCAGATGTTCCAGAAACTTCCTGTGTTTCAGCTCAAGCACTTATAAAATTATACATCTTCATATTTTTGATTATTACTTCCACTGTTCAATGTAACTCTGTGTTTAAAGGAAATGAAACCCTAGATCGGATTATACACTTACTTCAATATTTCTCATTTTTTGCAAGGATCTTGCAGAAGCAGCAAGTTCTAAGGTCTACTGATAACCCACCAAAAAGTTTCTGCATAAACTTTTTATTTTTAATTCACCCCATCAGTTTCAAAGATGATCCAAATCACTTCAAGCTGAGGCTGTCTTGATTCTGCAACTGCAAGCTGTCATCAACCAAATTAATTTTTGCTTTATTCCCTTTGTATTTAACAGCAAGTGATTCACCACCCCATCTATTTTATTGGTGCGGAGAATCTGGAAGATTCTTCTGCTGGTGAAGATGAAAATGTAAAACTTGTTAAATCATTTCAGTGCCAGTCATTTGAATGGCTACTTAAAGTGACACATAGGGAGAAAGACTGCTTTCTTTTCTGGGTTTTCCTCCAAGCTTTGTGTTAGCTCTTGTTCATTTGGTTGATGAAAGCTCTTAGCAAAACAGGTATTTGTCCCAACTTTATTTCCAAGACAATTTTCATATTTCAGTGGAATGACAACCAGAAGTAGCTGCTGTTTATTTCGGGAGGAAAGGATTAAACCAGAAGTTTCCACACAAATGTAAAACAGAACCATTTGGAATAAGGCGTTGCTGTCAGAGGGTTATCAACAACACAGGTTTCTAGATGGAGTTTAAAAAAAAATCAGATTGTTTCTATTTATACCTGCCTTTGCCTTGGTAACCAGAGACTGTGTGAGGGATGCAGTACTTTCCCATCACGGATGTCTCCAAAATCCATGCGCAGACATGCAGTGCATCCAGTGTCTGCAGAGCCATCACAAGAACTGCCACATTCATTTCTAAGAGGGGATTTCACATACTAAGCAGCAAGAGAAGATTGCAGAAAGAGGGTTATATTAGTATAGATTCAAAATAATTTGTACTCGTTTCTATCTTATCTACTTTGTTCTTTGATCTTTTAAGTATTTCAAGGACCATTGTGCTTAAACACTTTTTCTTAATTACCCCGAGCAGCTTACCCAAATCCAGGGTGGTGGGATTTACTCACAATTGGCTACATTATGCCTGCTTTATCAAGTAGTTCAATGAGGTAAGAATGGACTTGAATCGGTGTTTCTTCATATTTTAAATTATTTTTACTTACCTTAAAATCAGTCGTGTCCCACTTCACAAGATTACCTGCAGCTTAGGTGTCCTTACAGCCCTCTGCAGTGCTCAAAAGCCAAACCAGGCTATGTTCTCACCACTTCACTGCTGTCCTGAGCTCTCCCTGCTGGGATAAAAGCATTTCAGCTCTGAGCATCTGTTTTAGCCATAATTCTGTGTTGTTTTTTCCTTATCCTTTTACTGTCAGGAAAGGTAGAAGAAACCAAGTGTGTCTCTCTGCCACTATAATACCCAGGTATTCCATTTTCTTAGAAAATGGATGTGGAAAGGTAAAGAGAACATAAATATAGGCTCAGAATGAATAAGGGGAATCAGGGCCCTTAGTAAACTTCTAGTGGACTTGCTTCTCTCATAGCTTCACTATCCAGTTATGATCTGGAAAGTAATTTCTGATCTTCTGTCTCATGGAAGTCAGTGCCAGAGCAACTTTATCAGGGAAGGAGGAGAAATATTTCTGGGAAGAAGGGCAAGATTGGTAAAGAACCTGCTGTGCTCCAGAGATATTCAGGGATATCTGACTAACAAAATCACATTATTGGGATAAAAGCACTCACTCAAGCATTATCATCTTTGGGAACAATACATTTTCACATGCAGCCTTTTCTTACTCTAGCTGCTGTTCAGACAGACACGTGGTCTTATGAAACACTGCAGGGGAAAAAAACTCATGTGGGGACAGAAAGGAGGCAGTTGGGAGCACTGGAGCCCTGCCACACTGTTCCATATTCTGGTTGGAGATCCCAGGGCTGGCATGTGGTACAGGAGGTAGAGGTGAAAGCTTTGTGCCATTTGGGAGTTTCCCTCTATTTGTCTGCTGGTGTAGTTTAGGCAGAGTGTAGGTGACTCAAAAAGTCATTCAAACAGGGTTCTCATTCCAAATGTAATGACTCTCATTGCTTTTCCCACACTGCCTATATAAATAATTAAAAAAATAATCGAGATAATAACACAAGCAATTTCAAACTCTCCAAAGCAGGAATAGTGGCAAGGGACCAGCACTTTAGGACATAAAACCACAGAAAACTGAATCATCACACCTGTTTTGGCACGTTTATAGGAAGAAGTCTGAGTTGCCATAAGACAAGTAAGGACTAGTTTGGGGCAAGTGAAATTTTGGGTCCAATTCTCCTACAGTAGCAGAACCCTAAAAACAAGCTTTACTTTTTGCTACCCTTGTGCAACTTGTAACTATCCTCCACTGAGGTTTTCATGAATCTTGAGCCACTCTGCTGGAATTGACAGCTTTTAGATGAAACCACATTTGCCTTTGTCTGCCAGAGAGATTTGCTGGTCCCTGTGGGAAAAGGAGGGGATGTTTTCTGGAGCTGGTCCCCAGCTTTGAGGGGCCGGGCTTGGCCCATCGGTGGTGTCACCGGGAGCTGTCAGGGCAGTCACTAGAGATGGGGCAGAGATGTGAGGAGCGTGGCTGCAGGCACTGCGCCATTCTGTGGGGACCTGCAGCAGGACCAGGCTCCCCCGGCTCTCCCATGGCCTTTAGCAGGCTTTGGAACGAGTTCAAGTAGCACAGGAGAGGAGCTGTGCTGGTTTGCCAAACCAGAGATTAAAGGGAGCCAAAGGTGAAGAGAAGCCCATGCACAGACGGCAGCGGGAGTGTCTGTGCCCCAGCACGGCTGTTTCTGCGCGCTACCCGCGCTGAGGGAGCGCTGCCAGCGCGGGAGGACGAGGCTTGCCGGCCTGCACAAATGCCTTTCCGGGCACTGCCTTTAAACCCCCGAAGGAAAAGGCAGCGGCCGGCACCACAGGGAGCACTCCTGTGACAATGTCCCACACGGGAGGGACCGTTCCCCCGTACCTTCCCGCAGGCTGTGAGCAGGCGAGGAGCCGCTCCGGGCCCCGGCCTCCCGCAGGAGGCAGGCGGCGCTTCTCCCTCCCTCGGGCCGCCCCGGGCCCTCCCCGCGCCACAGCCGCGGGGCAGAGCGCTGCGGGGCCCTTCCAGCCCGGCCCAGCCGGACGGGACCGCCCCGGCTCGGCCGCCGAGCGCCGCCGGTGCCGCTCGAGCGCCGGAGCGGCCGCTCCCGCCCCTGGTGCGGCGCGGGCGGAGCGGGCGGGCCGGGCCGGGCGAGGGGCCGGGTCTGTCCCTGCCCGCCGTACGGCCTAGCCGGGCCTGGGGCCGCGCTGCCGGCGGGATGGCCCTGGTGCCCTACGAGGAGGGAGGCGGCTGGGCCGCGCGGCAGCTGCACAGCCCTTGGGCCACCTTCCACTTCGCCAGCCGCACCATCCGCCTCCAGCAGGACTGGCGGCGGCTGGGCGTGGCGGCCGTGGTCTGGGACGCGGTAGGTGCTCACGGCAGGCGCGGCTTCTCTGCGCTCGCTGCTTTCCTGTGGCTCCTGCCGAGCTTTCACATTCACTGTAGAAAATTACTTACCGTAGAATTGTAAAGGGAAGGCTTTCATTTTATTGTGTTTTTTTTTTTTTTAAATGTTAGGAAAGAAAACGTTAAACTGTTCTTTACTTTTCCCTCTTCCCCCATAAGAGCTCGTGCAGGAATTCAAGGGAGATGCACCACCTAAACCCTGCACACCCTGTGCCCATTGGAATGAAACGCTCCGGATAACTCACCTCTTTCTTTACAGTGGCTGGTGATGTTAGCTTGGCGCCCTTCAGAGCACAGCGTGGATCCCACTGCATGCAGCCTCAGGCAGGACTGCTGATAGGCTTTATCTTGGCGATAGGAACTCTCCAAAACACAGGGTTGTGGTGGGTCTAAGGCCGCAGGGCAGTCGCTCACAGCATCACTGTAGGAATCCAAGGGCTTCCCATCAGGTTGCATCTCGGCCCATACACAAATTGCACTTCTAGTTTAAGAGAAGTGTAGCATTTTTAGCAAACTTCTCAACTCCTCAGTTATTGCTTTCCAAATACAATTCTTTCTACCTCCTGTTATGTTTGGGGATTCATGGAGCAGTTACCGCATCCAGGTTGTAACCTCTGTGGTGGTTTTTTCCTTTTGCCTGTAGGAGTCTTTCATAAAACTCTATACAAAACTTCTATAAAGCATTGAAAGACTACTTGTGCACACAGGAGGTGAAGTGCTGGACAGTCTTGCTGCAGACCTGAAGAACCTGACCCTTCCCACAACCTTCTTTCTCAGGTTAAATCACAAACCCTGTGTTCAATATGACTGAAACCCTGTGCTTAATCGCCCTTGTGCCTTGGCTTAGGCTGTTGTCCTGTGTGCTTATCTGGAGATGGGAGCCATTGATCTCAGGGATCGGTCTGTGATCGAGCTGGGAGCTGGAACTGGATTGCTGGGAATAGTGGTCACGTTACTAGGTAAGGCTTTTTTTGTTGTCTCCTTTAAAGCAAATCACAGCTAGTAAAACTAGTTACAGGTACGTGCCTGGTGTAGAAGTGAGCACCAAAGCTGCATACATGAACTGTGATGGTTCTTCTCTGAGTCATCTTCCTTCCTTGTTAGACATGAGAGCCCGCTGGGATATTTGTTGTAGTGATGGTGCCACTGCAGTTTACTTTATGGCGGGACCCTGTTGAGGCTGAGCCTGTTGCCATGGCAGGCAGCTCAGCAGCATTCAGCTCTGCAGCTATTCCCCCCCAGGGAACAAGAGCTGTGCTTCCCATCTTCCACTTGTCCTCCAATGCAGATAAAGCTACAGACAGAAACCACTCTCAGAGCTTGCATAAACCTTTCATTAGCCTGTCTTGCAGACAGGGTATGGAGAAATGAAGTGATTTGCTGCTGATCTGTCTGTGGCTGAAGAGCAGGAACTGGGTACTATGTTAAATCTGTGCTGCCTTTCCCAGGTTAACTTTGTAATTCAAAAAGCTCTAATGGCTGTGAAAAGTGTCTATTGAAATCATAGAAACAAAACAGTTTGACAAAGTACAGTCATGAAAAATCACACAGGCATAACTTTTGTCTGACCTGTGAAAGAGGCTCTCTAGCTCCTCTCTCCTACAGAAAAATATGGCATTGGAGCAGGTTAATTGTAACACCTGTAAATTATTCTTTTGGCACATATGGAAAGGCCAAAAGTAACTCCTTGACTTTCATGCATTAAGAAAAAGCATCAGAAAATGTGTTTTTTCCCTACCCAACTTAATCTTCACACAGAGTACACTTTATATTCTTAAGTTACTGATGAAGGGTAGGATGTCTATACACAGGGGAGTTTTGCTTGTTTTGTTCTTTTGTTTGTTTGTTTTAATCAGGCAGCTCTGTGGAGCTGTTAATGTTTAACAGGAGCTAAGGAGCCTGCTGGAGTTCGAGCACTGTGTCCCCCAGGCTGTACTGAGGGACATGGACTGTGAGTGTGAGCCATGTCCTCCTGTGCCCTCAGGTGCCCGTGTTACCATCACCGACAGGGCGGCAGCGCTGGAGTTCCTGGAGTCAAATGTGCAGGCGAACTTACCCCCTGAACTGCGTCCCAGAGCGGTGGTGAAGGAGCTGACGTGGGGAAAAGACCTGGATAACTTCCCTCCAGGAGCATTTGACTTTGTCCTGGGTGCAGACATAGTTTATCTGGAAGAAACATTTGCAGAACTGCTTCAGACGCTGGAGCACCTGTGCTCAGAGCGAACGGTGATTCTCCTTTCGTGTCGGATCCGCTATGAGCGGGATCTCCAGTTCCTGAAGATGCTGCGAGAGCGTTTCTCTGTCTCCGAGCTCCATTATGATTCCAGTAAGGATGTCCATATCTACAAAGCACAGAGGGGTAGTCGCAAGGATGACTTTTGACTCTCTGCTTTGTTAATGAGCCACACATGGCTGTTCAGTTCTCCTCTTTGTTTCTACTCAATACACTCATTCCTAAGCATGAAGTTGCAGTTGTGTTATTTCCCTGGCTTCTTGTTCTGCTGGTCTTGTCTGGTCACTGGGTCTGATAAAGCAAGGTTTGTACTTACATTCTGCAAATAGAACCGATTCGAGTTGCAGAAATCTGCAGCATCAGAATTGTTATCTCAAAAGGTCTGTTGTCTGAAGTCAAACCACATTTAACTTCCAGGGCAAACAAAGAGATTACAGTGGGGTTTTTTCCCCTTTACTGCTTCCTTAACTCTAGAAAAGCACGAGTGGATGAAATAAAAGCTAATGCTCCAGCTCTAAATGCCTTAACTCTTCGGGACTTCTGCATCTTAGAAGTCTTTTAAAGGAAACATTTAAAAGACAAAAAAACCCCAAAGGCAGATGCTATAAAGTTGTTCTATTGCTGTCACTGCTGCGTTGAAGAGGCACAGTGAAACAAAGAACAAGATCTGCAGGGGCACTGGGAACAGGGATTGCCAAGTAAGCCAGCTTAGAAATCAGTGGCATTTTTCCTGCCTTGCAAGCGAGTGGGCTATGCCTGCAGTACCAAAGCAGTTGTGGTTTCTGAGTTGTCCCTAACAAGTCTGCCTCACACAGATCAAGGCTCCTTGGAGGAGATGCACATGCACACGTGCCGCCGGGAAAGTGCAACAAGGAGACTCAAACTGTTCTTAAAATATCAAATCAGCCCTTGACTCTCAAAGTACTGCTGGATAATGTTCCACTTTGTGCCTTTGTTTGTGTTCCTTCTGTCTCTGAGAGCTGTTACTTAGGAAAGGAGGGCGCTCTGTAAAGTCTTTGTAGCAGGGGAAGTACTTACTCTTGCCTTACTTGAGACCTTGGGGCAGTCTCTAGGGTTCAGTGTGCTTTCAGTGCACAGTGGTAGTTAAGATACTGTTCTAAGTAACAGATTTCATACTCTGATCTTGTGAAACACATCTGTGTTTATCCCACAAGATGCGGAAGCCCAGCTCACACCAGCAGCAGATTTCCTTCTCTTTCTAGTGGTGGAATAATGAAACTGATGAAAACAATGGGCTAACAGAAGACAGCTACACCTCTAAATGCAGGAATTGCTCTACTACCTCTTTTTCTTTCTGTGGATATGGAAATTTTTTGTTTTAAACTTAAACTCAAAATGCCTCAGGTCAGGCTCAGACTTTGAGCATGTGCATGTATTTGGCACTGGCAACAGCAAACAGCTTTGCAGGATGAAGCAACAGCTGCTTCGGGCCATGGACATTTTGGAACATTTTTTCACTTTTGCTCCCATCATACTTCCTGGTCGGTGGTCCAGAAGTGCTGGGCTGACTGTAATGTGGAAATGACATAATTAAGGTTTGTGCTTCATCCTTGGCACATCTCTTGCCTGCTTTCAGCAAAGTTACTTGCTTGGTTTCTGTCTGGGAATTGCTGTAACAGTATCCTCAGAAGCCACACGGTGTCACTAAAACAATACTTAGGCAGCTGGCTGGGAATTCATAGTCTGGAGCTGGAGTCAGTTTGGGAGAAGGAAGACAGCACCTTTAATTGAAAACAGATCATGAGATGAGCTCTCACGTGTCAGGCGTAGCTTCTTCTGTCCTATCAGCTGGGTGAGCAGGTTGAAAAGAATTGCAAGCTCTCTCCCCTCTCTCTGGCTCTAGTTTTCGAAGTGTGGCTGTAAATTCTCACCTCTTCTCTTCCTTTTCCTCCCCACTGGTCTTTCCCTGTCTCCAAGCTCATCTGGGATTAGACATGAGGCTCATGTGTAGCTCAGGCTCCCCTTGGGCTGGAGCTGGCAGAAAGCAGTGTGCTGGTGCCTTGACTCATGAGTGTCCAAGAGAACTTTTCTGTGGGAAAAGCCTGGCAGCTCTTGGCCCTCGCAAGAGGCTGGAGCTTGCAGCACTGACAGCCATAGCAGCTTGCACTGTTGCCATAGCAGGAATGTGATAAAAAGCCTGCTTAAATTGCACAGAATAAAGGGTGGTGCAGCAACCTGCACACTGCTAAAAAGGGGGCTTTGCCCCAGGCCTTGCTTCAATGATAGAAGGAGTTTTTTACTTTTAAAATAAATCAATTTGATTCCATCTCTTTCTAATGGTTAAGTTTTCAGTGTCAGATTTCCCACTGCTGCTGTTACAGCCCACAGCCATCCTGCCAATGCAGGCATGTGCCAGTAGAGACTAGGCTTGGCTTCTTTTGTCATGCTGCTGGTACACAGCAGCTGTATGCACACCCAAGGGAGTGTGTTTGAAGGCTGAAGTGATGCTACTGCCCATAAGTAATTGTGGAGAAAAGCACAAGATGGCACTGGCAGCTCAGGTGAGCGCCTTGCCCCTGAGCTGAAGAGCTCTTGGTGGCACCACCCCAAGGGGACACCTTCTCTGACTGCTACTGGGGTGCAGGTCCTGTTAGATTTAGACCAGATCCAAGAATACTGCAGTTAGGCCACAACCATATGCATGTCAGTTGTGATTGCCTTTAAGGCTACAGTGTTGAGGGGCAGGCAGGCTGGGCTTCCCAGGTTTTTTGTATTGCTGTCACACTTACCTTGGGGAGAGGTCAGGAGTGACTCAGGCCAGGCTGCAGGAGAAGGAGCAGGGGTGTAAGTGCTGGTGGGTGAGCACGGGGAGCAGCCCTCTGCAGTGACACCTGTCCCAGCCCACACAGCCACAGGAGCTCCTGCCCTAGAGGCAGATGAAGCATGACAACAGCTGTTGCCAGCAGCTGTTTGGTAATTATACCAACACCCTGCCCAAGCACTTTCTGTCACCCTGTTCATCCCAGCACTAGAGAATCCCACTCTCCTTTGGGTGGTTCCATTGCACTGATCCTGTTTTGTAACAGGTGATCTGAGCTCATTTGTGTAGAAGGATGTGTTTGGCACGTGTCCCCGAGTAGTCTCTTAAGAAATTCACTCGCTTTAGGGAATGGGTCCAAGCCACAGGAAAGTGACCAGGTAGGACACAACCATGCTGTGATACTGGGAAACCATCCCCGAAACGTGCAAGAGAACAAACTCTTGTGAAACGTCATTGCAACCAAGCTAGTGTTTGATTGATATTAAGATTCATAGCTGACTACACAGAAATCTGTGTTACCCAGTTCTTTTCAGGGCAAAATTCAAGCCAAACTGCATTTTTATCTCAGGTACTAACCCTGTTTGGGATTCTCTCTGATGACTGTAGATTTTTCTGAGCAAGAACGTGAACGGCATTATAAAAACTAGAAAATCCCTAAAATCCATAATGAGCTGACCTTACTGCTTCTCCTTGATTTCACTGGAGGTGTGTTTACCTCAGTGCTGAATTTGTTCTCCTGGCTTCCATCCCAGTGTTTGGATCCAGCCTGGCAGATTACATAATAGGGTTGTGATCCTTGCCGTTTTTGTTGCCTTCTGTTTCTGTTCTGTTATAAAGACCAGCAGTACGTGGTTTACAGGAATGCTTAAAAGTGAGACATGCAGCATATTTAAACTGTGAAAGGCATAAACCTTTCTAATGTTATTAAACAACAGAACTACCACCAGAATGGATACTGGAAAGCAGGTTTAAAAATATCAAGAGGAGAGAAATTTTGTTTTTCAGGACTTAACCTCTGACTCATCTAAATCAATTAAGATTTAAAAAGCCTTCTCTTTGGGGAGAATACTTTATGAATACTTAGGCAGGACACACATTGAAAGGACACCATAGTCTGCTCAAAATATGCTTTTTCCCATATTCCTCTAGCTACCATTTGCCACTAAATTAAATTAGTGTAAATGGAACACCCTGCTTAAAAAAGAGACTTTGTAGAGTTTTTTAAAGCATGTTTATGTGACTGCACATAAATGTTTGTGTAAAAAGGGAGTTATGACAGTTTATACCACAAAGGTTACAGTAAGAAAAAGCACTTCTTTATGACAATAATTCACAAATTCACAAGAATCACTTTAATATACAAAGCAATTACTACCATTCTGAAACACAAAGCAGCTAATATGTACATAGTGTTAATAAAATGCATTATAACCCAGTACAATTGTTTTAAACACAGATAAAGCACAAAAAAAAAAAAAAAAAAAGAAAGAAAAAAAAAAGGAACACAACAGGGATGTTTTTAGATTTTTGGGGAGATGTAAAAAAGCATCTATTTTCCCCCAGTGATTTTCATTTAGTCTTTTAACTTCCACAAGTATGTGGGAGTCAAGCTCAAATACCCTGTTTTGTGCTGACATGGTTTGGGTAAAGAATCAGAAATGCAGATGAGGTGAACATACTCTTTCCAGCTTACACTACAAAGGGAGAATAATAACCCTCATTCTGGAAGCTTCCCTGAAAAACATTGTTTCAAAACAATTTCAAATTATAAATCCAGAGTACAAACAACTAATTTCTGAAGTGAACAACCAATCTGTGGACAAAAGTTTATGGAGGGTTTGGCTGCTAACTAGCACCTCTTCTTGCCCTGTTCCCATCCAAAGAAGTCCATTATAAGCAGCACAGTTTCATATCTCATATAAACTTGAAGTCATAGACCTTTTTAAAATTAATGTTTTAATATAAATAAATGTAATTAAACACAAAAAGTGGAGTGGCACCTGGATAAAACACAACTTGTGGAAAGCACCCAAACATCCTCAGCTCTTAAGAGTGGCCATTTCCAGGTAAATGACTGGCTCAAGACCAGCCATCCCCATGCTCTCTCAGCTATCCCCTAATTTAGAGAAATATGCAGCTGAGGCTAAGTGAACTGCTCGAGTCCTGAGCCCAGGGAATGCTCAGCTTATGGAGTGTGCCAGCCATGGGTCATTCCAGCCTGGCCCTGGCCCTTTCCCTGCCAGCACACAGCTGACTGCTCCTGCCTCTCCTGCTGAAAGCCCTGAACTCACCACAGAGCAAGTCACAAACCTGCACTGGCAGTGCCAGAAAGCAAACAGGTCACTCTCTTCAGTTTGTGCTGTGCCAACCAGCCCAAGCACATCTCTTTGCAGGCCACAGCTTGAATACATTTTAAAAACACATTCCAAGGCAAAACACTTGAAATGCAAACCCTCTTTATACCATGTGGATCTGGTCCCTTTTCTCCAAAGATTCACACACTTAAGTCTATCTATCCACAGACCTGAACCTGTCACGAGCACACAGTAGATGGATTTCAGCACCCTCTCTTCACCAGTCTGGCTCCTGCCAAACCAACTGAGCTTCAGGATACATTCAGGCTTTTGTAAAATCAGTGTCTTTTACAGCTAGTAAATTACACAGCTCAGAAAAACGAGTTCCCAGGCAGACGACAGAGAACCATCAATGTACTGGATGCTTTTTAAAACCTCCTCACAGTGACAGACTTCAGGGTTATAGGTAAATTCTCATCATTCCTGCAAAAGAAAGGTGGTTGTGCTTTTCTTTTCAAGCAGGGTGACACAATGTCAATGTACCTTTACTTCCTGGTCTCAAATTACTGGAAAGCCTTTCAATTTATTTTCTTGGAATGCAGCTTGTAAAATCTGCAGACAAATCTCAAATTAGGAAAAGGGGGAATAAAGTGGCTGAAAAATAGTTTAGCTTTCCTTCCAAATTAACCTACCCTTCCCACATGGGATCACTGAACTAGTTCTACTCTAAAAATAATTTCACATCCATCCTGTATGTACTGCTCTGAGATACCACAAGCTTGACTCCTGCCCCTATGGCTCTCCTGCCCTTCTGAAGCAATGCCTGCTGGGCACCAGGTGCTGATCCACCAGTTCAATTAGCCAGGGAGTCAACTGCTGTGGAGGAGTGAATTGTGTGCAAGCAGCAGGATCACAACAATTATGCCAGAAATCTTCTCAAGCAAACCAAATTTATTTAAATTTATATTTTTTTGTTCTCTGTGTTTTGTTTGGGTTTTTCTTTTTTTTTTTTCCTAAAGTGCACATTTTAATTAAGCATTTATCAAGAACATAGTGTAACAAAAATAAATATATGACCTTTCGGTTGGATCATTGGCAAATGTTACATCACTAACCAGGCTTCAGGGTGAAAAAATTACAGTAAAAACAAGGTCTTAGAAAATCAATTAAATCTTCTATGAACTGTCATAGATTTGTAACCACTGATATCAAACTTGCTTTGATTGGTAGACTTATCTTTAAACCACAAAACACACTGTCTGCCATAAATAAAAAAAAAAAAAAAAAAAAAAGCAGGTGCTATTTTTCACCAACAGATGAATACTACTTGCTGCTGCAGTTTACTGGAAGCCCAGATTTTAAAAAAGCAACCTGTGGTACAAATTTAGGTCAGAAACTATCAGGGCTGTTTTTCCTTATTAATTTTTTTTTTTTCCTGAGCCTCTTAATGATTCCAAACACCCTACCAATTTTCTGACCTATGTACAAGTACCAGAGAAGACAGTGATCTCCAATGCAAATGCCAACTCCAGGCTAGCCAGAACTGCAGGTGTCTGAGCAGTCCTGACAGCACGACAGGCTAAGATTGTGCTTTCGGATACAAGCAACGGTGCCAGTGCTGGTGGAATTGCTGCCTAAGGAAGAGTGCATTGCCACTACCCCAGGAGGAAAACAGAAGTCTTACCAGTGGTTCCTTTAGAAAATAACACCTTAACAACCCTTCCAAATGTTTTGCCTTTGATATATAGCTGCCAAAGAGAAAAAAGCACAAAAGTGAATTACTCTGGGTGGTGGTGGTTGTAAAACAACTGTTTACATAATTCCAAAAATCTTCATCAATAAAAAACAAACTTCACAAAAGCCACAAAAGATGAAATAAAATTCTTGAAAATGGATAACTGAGAGACAGCACAAAACAAATCAGTAATAAGCTCTAGAATAACGCAGCCCAGAGCTACTGGGGTGAGGGGAAGCTTTCACACACACACACACACACACACACACACATCCACACACACCCAGACGCACAGAAAAGTAAAAATTCTTTTTCTGACCTCCATATACTATAATACTCAGCATTCCTGACTTAAAAGCTCTCAGAGCTGTAGATTATATACTGTGTGTATATATATATATGTACATATATTATACATATGTATTTTCCAAGAATATCTAAATTAAAAGAGCACCTTTGACAATATCTTAACTGCCTGATTGGTGCTGTTGTTTTGCAAAATAATGACATTACAAAAATTATATTTCAAACCAATTCTTGTTTATTATGAACATAACGGATCTAGCCCTTTCTAACCCTCTCTTCAGGTAAAAGAATCTATCAGTTCTTGAAAACTCACAACCGTGAGATATAAAACTAATCCTCCCTCTCCCTTGCCAGCATAATTTCCATCCTACTTCCAAATGGCCTTAGTTTATAGAAGCTTATTACCCCAACCTCACTACTTGGTAAATAACATAGGAATGGATTCCTGTGTCATATTCCTTCCCTTTTTGGGTCAATATGAATAGTAAAGCATGTATGGGTAGCCTAGCCAGCCCTGTACTTGGTCTAATACATTTTTATTATTGTAATCTATAATTTTCATTAAATAAATTTGTGTCCCTAAATCCTCAGTGCAGCATAAATAAAAATAAAGATTCTTGCAGACCCCTATGTACTTTGAATTACATTCCTTTTCTTAGTGAAAGTTTATTTGCTAATGAAGTCTAGGCTAAAACCACAACAGGCCACTTGCAGACCACACACAGACAAACGGGTAACACAGTTCTCTCACTGCCACACAAATTTGCACCAACTGTGTTTTAGGAGAACCCCACCTGGGCACTGTTTTAGGCTCCCATGCCCATTCAGCCCCCAGGCTTTGTGCCCAGTGATTATCAGCAAACTCTGGACAGTGTTCATTACCCACTAGACACAGCTCTCAGAGCCCAGCTCGCCTTGCTCAGGTTCACAGCAAAACCTCACATTTTTGCAAACAGATGCTCTACAAAAGAAATAGCATTAATGTGAGCATATACAGCCTTCTCTGTGTTTCTCAAAGCTGGAGGAACCATTCCATGTAATTGCAAATGAGGCCACCATGAGCTTCATGTTTTACAAGAATGACTCCTGTATTATCAACATTTCTACTTCAGCACTCATTCTGGAAAATGTAACCGTTTTATTTATTTGTATTCGCTGATTTTACGAATCAGGTAATTTTTATAAAAGCACTGCTGAGAACTTAGGGTCTTCTTTAAATTTGCATTGCTAAACTAATAAATTCATCTCCCATTAAATAAAACCACAAAAATCAACTCTCTATGGCAGATAAAAATAGACCATTTATAAACACCCACAAAACTTGTGAAAGTGATTTTTTTCATATTTCTCATACTTCTGTTCTCTTCTTGAAATACAAGTGTAATTTGCAATTCCTGATAACTCTAGATTTAACAATAATGCTGTAAATTTAACCATGCTCCTTTTAAATAAAGTCTTGGAAACGGAATGCCCTCTCAAATGAGAAATCTAGGACTTTTAATACTGCTTAGCTGTTTGAGACTCAACTGCCCAGAGTCTTCCAAGTACTTTTCTTACAATGTCACACTAATTGTATGACCTTTTAGAAGCCTGTGTGTGAAATTTATCTTAAAAAGAGATAGAGTGAATGGGAAAAAATATTAGCTAATACTCTGCTAGGCAAGGCATTAGTGTAGACCAGAGCCTTAGAGATTTATCCATGTGTTGGGATACATAGAAGTTTGACCAGAAGCCCAAAGTAAACTTACTCCATAAAATGACCCAAGTTAACAACAGTGAAAGACTGGCTTCAGAGGGCCAGTACACAGACTGTACATGATTCTTTTGGACACATTCTTTTTAACAACTTCTTGATGTTCTTTTTTGGTTCCTTTTGAGCATGATTCTTTTAAAGTCCTAATGCTTAGTACAGAGGGTTTTTGTTTTTTTTTTTTTTTAATATGAACTACCTTTTTTAACACCATAAATCTGGGAAAGATCACAGTTCCTCAGTGCAGAGAAAAAAAAAAATCATCCTGCAAACATCTGAGGCACGTGAGTAATTTTAGTTGCAGGAATAGATTACTGAGTAAATCTGACCCTTTCCATAAAAAGTACCCCAAATAAATTAAGAGTTTAGCTAACCTGGCCAGGTTCAAATAATCAGTACTATCCCTTGCAAAGCAGGAGTTAGAATATCTGTGTCTAAAGTCCTCTTTAATATTTGAGGTTGTCCTAGCAGCTGTCATACTGCAACTTAATTTATGTATAGAAGGCAGCCTCAAAGTTCAAAAAATAATTTAGCAAACCAGGCTGACATTTCTATAGAGTACAATAATTTCCATTGCATAAGACAGTGGTAGGGAAATAAAAACAACCTCATTGCTTGAGAGGACTTGGGACATAGACCATACTGTCATCAGGGAGTACCTAAGTGGAGTTGGCCATGCTTCAACTGCTTAGTTGTTCTGCAGACAAACAGGCAGTGGTTTAATGTGTTACCCCTGTTTACTATGTGAACATCATGACTGCATCTTTTTTTAAAACTTTCTTTCCCATCCAAATACCATTTCCCAACCTATTTCCTATGAAGCTGGTGTCTGTTTTCTGTGCACTCAGAATGCTGAACGCACTTGCACACATAAGCTATGAGAAGCAACAACTGACCAGTGAAGCTCATTTCAATGCATTTGTTTCTGAGGTATGGAGAAGGTCTTATTAGTCCAGGAGGGCTTAATACAGGCTGCAAATCAGACCCCCTCCTGGGCTAGTTTGACAAAGGTCTCTTATCTCCACACCAAGAACGTGACAGTGAAGTGCCCTTCGTCTGGCATGCTGCTCAGCCGTGTATTTGTACAGTTCAGCATGAATGTGTGAAACCAATTTGGCAACCACTGCTTCTTCCCTGTACCATGCACGCTCCACCTATGCAGCCCACAGTTCTCTGGACCAAGAGGCTGGGGTGGTTCTGTCTCTAAGGCAATGGAAAGAGCTCAGCACAAATTCTTGACATCTTTACAAGAGGACCCTCCCCACAGTAACTTCCCAAGCGACCACTGTTACTCCTTGAAGAGGATCGGGAGACGAGAAAGAAGCCTGTTCTTCTTCACGCTGAGATTGATGATGAAATTCATCTTGTAAGGGGAGAAGTGGAGGCAAGTACTTGAACATTCACAGTTTGATGCAAAGCACAGATGAAGTATATTCTGTAGTTGCTTCAGGCAGTTTTGCGCATAGAAAAAAAGAAATGTTTAGAAAATAAAAAGTTTACTTTGTCTTTCTGGGTATAGCCAGAACCAGTCTCTATCCCACCTGGACAAGTGAAAATGAGAATCCAAAATTAATCTGATTTGTGGCAGTAAAGGTCCTTAAGTGCTTTCAACTCCTCAATCAGTGTCTTGTTTTGGTTTTCAAGTACAGCCACTCGATTTTCTAGACACTTCACATATTCCTTTTTCTTCCTGCGACATTCACGTGCTGCCTCTCTGCAAAGCAAAAAAAGGCCATTCAAATCCAGAACAATCATTTGTAGACATGGGCTACCCAACTGCTTTCAGGCAAACCTTTACTAGTACTGCCATTTTCAGAACATGGAGGTATTGTGAAGAAATGCAAGTGAGGAACAAACCTGTCCTTAACAACTGCTCCTCACAAAACACACACAAGATCCACATATCATTTCAACATACAGATCCCAGTAAGACAGCACCAATAAAATTATTTATTTTTATTATTATTTCTGTGAGCAAAAGGTCTTACTCAGTAATAAGATTTGGCTTGCAGGATTTACATTGGAGCCTTTAGGCTGAGTCATATGCTGCTGCGATAATTTAAATTTATTAATATCTATTATTCTTTTTACAGTCTTTAACTTTTCCCTTTACTGCAGTCCAACAAGATGATCAACTGATGTAAAAAAGTGCTGTATTTAGAGCATTCATATATTTGCTCTTAAGCAACACTTTCATTTTAATAAAGTCTGCATCACTGCAATGATTATATTACTGACAGAAATAAAAATTTAAAAACCACAAAATAAACAGTAGGAACCATGCAATTCTTTAGCCCCAGTCAGCTATACAAAGAACAGACCTCAAGATAGTCAAACATCTAAGTCTTGCTTGTTAAGAGTGAGCTGCCTGTAGGTAACTTGGTAACATACCAAGAACACCAGTGAAAAATACCAGAAGGTATTAATGTGCTGCTGAGCATCCTGAAGGCAGGAATACCAAGGCAGGAACTACCCTGCACAGCAATATAATGGCACCAACGTGCAAAGTAAGCACAAGGCTAAATGCCACGGGCAGATGGGAGCCCAGGGAGAGGGCTCTCCTCCTGCAGTGCAGCTTGTCCCAGCAGCACTCTGCAGACACATGGAAATAAACACTTACTTGCCCTGAACCTTTAGGTGCAAAGCAGAACAGCTTCAAAAATAAGAGTCTGTGTGACCCTTCACTGCAAACACTACACAGACTGGTGAGACAGTGAGTGTTCTGGGAAATGAGAGGACAAATCAGAACTCAGTTCCTCCCCTTATTAGATAAATAGTAGCTGTAAAAACAGAATGCATTCCAGGACCTCTACAGTAATTTTTGAAATTCAACTCCCAAATGAGACAGGATGAAGAAAACATAGCCTGCAAGTCCTGAAAGGACTCAGGTATCCATTTGTCACTTCCACAAATACAATTTCACATGCCTGCAGTGCTTCAGTAAACCATGTGTAAGATTTAGAATTTAAGTCATTTTCAGTTGTTACCAAAAGATAAGTACTAGTTGATCAGGAAGTGCCTCCCAATGCAAACTACTAACCTGTCTCCTTGGGTGACAACATTTTCTTTCTGTGATTTTTTTCCCCCCTTAGGCTGCATATATTAAAGCCACCTCATGTCTGTGCGTGCTAGTTGTTCATTATGAACAGCCAGAGTTTTACTGAATTACAGAGCTTTAAAAATGTATACAGAAAATTTGCACAATAATATGTATGAATATTTACACTATAATCCTCCAGTAAGTACCATCTTACCATCTGCCTCTCCATCTTTTTTTCGCCCTTTGCTATGGAGCATAGATTTGCAAATATCTATTAAGCAGACAGGCTAAAAGCACCACATGCAACATGATACTGTTGCAAAAGCTGTCCATTTAACTCAAGTGGGGTAATTCCCCATTGTTTTTCTTGGCTTTCATAAACACAAAAGCTTTCTTTTACTGAATTTAGACTGATGTCTAAATGAGGGCATTCTGTGATCCTAATTATATTTTTTTTCAAATGCAGAGCCTGAAAGGGTGATATCCATTATTCACTGGTATGAGAAAACTACATAAAAAGGGAGATGGATGACATCCTGTACAAAAACCTTTTAAAAAAGTGAACTCTGCTGTTCAGTATTATTTACTTCATTAAAGCCCCTTGTATAAGCACTGGGTCTGCTCAAGTAAGCTTCTATTGTGTTCACAGAACAGCAACCTACAGAAGATAAATGAACCTGTACAACATCAATATTTTCAGACTGACAGATGAAGTTAATGAGGTTTTCAGGGGGCTTTCCCTGCTCAGAAGGGCAGCAAGCACTGGGTTCTCAGTGTCACAGTGTAACACACAGGCTCCAATCTGTGGCCTGTGGGTAAGAGTTCCAGCTTGGTGGTGTGATGGGCCTGTTCAGGCCTGCCCCTTCCCATCCCCACAGCAACAGACTTCAGGAGCATTCTGCTCAACTTCTCCCTACCGCTCCCTTCCTTTGCTACCTCCACCCAACTCCCACCTCTAAGCTCAGCTGTTCCTCCTGAATCCTACAGGATCAAGTCTTTACCTTTCCTTTAGCCCCTCTGCTGCCACTACTGGCTCCACAGGACTTCAATCAAAAGAAACAGATGCTCATTTAGCCTTTGCTTGAGCCTTTCTGCCCCTGGAGGAGAAAACCCAAAGTGGCTAAAAGAACAAGTGAGGCAATCAAGAAAGTACTCACAAAGAGCCATGTGGGCCAGCAGCAAGGAGAATGCATACAGAAGGCTAAGAGAAAGAATCTGGGAAAGTAAAACCACATGAATGTACTAACTCAAAAAAAGCAACTCATCTTGGTGTTTGTAAGAACATATCTGCAGTCATGCAAGTGTCACCAGTTACTTTTCTCCTTACTTCAACAACCAAATTCACACAGCTCACAGAACAAGTCTGACACTTCACTCAAGGCTTCACAGTCACAACACACAGCATTAGATACGCATTTCTGCTTTACATCTTTAACTAAAGGCACATTCTTCATTAGGCATTTCATGACTAGGAAAGATCAGGACTCCTAGTCTTGGCACTGGAGCCCAAGCAGAGCTGCCTGGAGGGCAGAGTGAGGGGAGTGTACGTGCCTGTTCTTCATGAGGCGCACTTCTCTCTTCCGCGCAGCCTCCTCAGCCGGCTGGGTGGGCAGTGCTGGCGAGGAGGCCATGACCACTCCCGGCGCAATGGTGCTGGTCGGGGCGGTGCGGATCTGGTAGGTCTGCACGTCTCCTGAGGCAGCTGCAGGGACATGGCACATGGCATCAGTCTGGTGACAGCGCTGTCACACGTGCTGTGGAGAGCACCTACTCATCTCTGACACAGCCACCTCTCTAACCGTGCACCCTGGGCCGCAGCTCAGGAGGGACAGCCTCATCTGGGCCATCACGGCTACTAATCTACACAAGCTTTTGGGCATTCCTGCTGAAAAAGTCCTCACTTGTGCTTGGTAACTGTATTGGTCTTGCTCTATAGCTCCACTTCTTTCTCCCTTGTTATATTTCTTTGTACTTTTCTGGTTTTTGGGCAGTTCTAGCATTTCTACAGAAGGATGGGGTCACTATTTCTAGCTAAGCTCCAAATGTCTTTCTGGAAAAGGAGGAACTGCACGTGTATGTATCTAGCATAGAAAAAAACAATGTAAAATTGTAGCATTTACTCCCACAAGAGATGGACAGTGCACTCTATTGCTTCTTTAGTATAAGCAACGTCTAGGCTTTCTCTTATAATCTTGTAATCTTAGTACTGTGTTAATCTTGCCTGAGCTCATAAGAAATCACAATACCACCTAAAGAAATCATATGTCCTTAAGAACACAAAAACCCAAAGATCAATGCAACAATAGTACTTTACTATGCATTTTTACTGATGCCTGGTAAACTCTTCACTGGATACCTTTCAAAGCAACTACTTTACAGTCATAGAAGCAGGGGCAGACTTCCATTCTTTTTAATAAAAATTTTGTAATACTCCTCAATTTTTAACAAACCAAAATATGTATTTTGATACAATAGCTCCCCACAACTTATTCAAAGTGAAAGTAGCTCTGCCAAGTTGAGGGCTAGACGAAATGATCACATAAGGCACTCTCCCAAATTATTCTATGATTCCAAGACTCACTGATTGAGTGAGTCACTCAGTGACTAGTTACAAAAGCTACAGTAGGAAGAAATTATGACTTGAAATTGAAAAAGAGGGAAAAATTACTAAAAAATTAAAGTATCCTTTTAGAAAGAATCAAACATCCTTCTCTCCTATGTTTAATGCTTGCTTTAAATTTCCTATTGTTGCACATATGGGAGAACTCAGAACTCCAAAGTGGCATTAGTTTTTGCAGAATATATAAAAAATTTGTGTGGACAAAATGCAGAAAATACAGCATTTTGTAAAGCAATACCAAATATATTAAACACAAAATATCCACAATTTTACCAATCAAAAGGGAAAGGCTTCAAGAAAATATGACAAAGTTTTGTCCAGAATTTCAATAATTTTATGGACTTACCTGTGCCAAAGCTGTTAATTCTGTTTCCTGACACATTTGAAGGAGTCAGGCTGGCAACTTCTATCTGCATAGAGAAAATGATACACAGAACGACTGGCTGTGAAGTTTCTCACCTTGTACAACAACTTGGTTGCTGGGTACAAGTATCTGCTGTCCATCTGTGGTCTGTGCATATTGTAAAATGGTGGTGCCAGGTTGGGTTGCAGCTGCATTGGTCATTGTCAATGTCTGCAGACCTTGTACTCCATCTGTGCCATTGTTAGACAACTGTATTGCTCCTCCTTGGGTGATGGCAACTGCAGACCAAAAAAAAAAAAAAAGAAAAAAATCAACCCAGCATTTAAGACAGTAATTCACTCATTAACTTACACTACTAAACCTAGGTATGGAAGAATACTGATCTCAGCTAAATCCTTTGAACCCTTACACACCCCCAAATCAAACACATGGCTTCAGTGTACACCAAAGAAATCATCCTTCAAAAGGTAAGTTTTTGAATGTTTGTAAAGGCCAAAACCTACAGCCTAAAATACAAATTAGTTTCTCTAATAAAACAGAATCACATAGAAGAGTTACAATCCACCCCTGGGGACTACTTTTTAATTTGTTAAGATTTTCTTCTTGGTTGGTTTAGGTATTTTTCTCAGTCATTACTTTTCCTCTCATCTGAAATTCCTCTCATCTTCTGTGCTTTGTGGCCTTCAGTCTCCTCTGCTGCTAGTGCTATCCATCTTGTGTTTCACTTTCTTCTTCATTTGGCTTTTTTCCCCCCTTCTGATTGTTTCCCCCCTTTTCCACAACTTCCTCAGATGCTTCCTAGCTGTTTATTCATTCATAAAGGTAGAGTTTGGTTCAAGGCAGTCTTAACTTTGCTGGCTTTTTTCCTTTCTTTCCCTCCATCCTGTCATGCAGGTATACTGGGACATTGCCCCTTTTGTGACTCACAGAATTTCACTGTGTTCCTATGTACAGACACACCAAAATCTCAAGTGTCTGCACACACAGTTAATAGGAAGTTATAACAGGAATCAGAATTAACCACATCCGTTTCAATAAAATTAAGCAGAGTACAAGGCAAAGGGGTTAAGGAGTAAACAGAGATACAAAAATTTTAAGATATTTTAAGAGACAGATGTAAACAAGTAGTTCTTTCTCCCTTTTGTATATGTTGTATATGTCTACTACTGTATGTGTTAGTGTGAGACAGCATGTGTCTTATCTCCACTGCCATATCCTCAATCATTCTTCAAGCCAAAACACTGTATCTATAAAATCTAACAAATAAAGAAAACACAGAAACATATACTTATGACATATTTTAAGGTTGCTGACGTTCTTACTTTTTCAGGACTTTCTAAAAATGTAATTGTAGATTGCTATGTTTTTTTCTAATGATGAGCTTACAGTTTTGTGAACAAGTGTTAATGATCTGCCAAGAAAGAAGAGAAACTTCTGAATTCCCCTACCTGGTTCCTGAATGAAAAAGTTTATAATAGCATTATGGGTAGTTCCTATTTTGCCTCAGGATGCATTAGCTGCACCAAGTGGCAAGCAATCCCAGAATGTTAATCAAGCCTTTCAAACACTTACAATACAAATGTTTAAGAGGCCTGGTTAACAGTTAAAGTAATATTTTTTTCACCTCCTGCTTTATCCTAGTCCAAACAACAGCTATAGAAAAACAGTTCTTCATCTTCTCATCCCCACTTACTATCACCACTGAGAAATTCAGACTACATACTGTACTGCCCACTGCTGGTTTGGTAAATGGGAGTTGGCACCGTAACAGTGGCGATGGCAGGTGCTGCTGTTTCCTCTTCAGACTTTTCTTCTTCGATCCTTGGCACTCCTGGGGCGTCTGAGGACAAGTCATTCAAAATTTTTCTGGCAAAGACAGTGTGTTGTAGAGATTTTAATAAAAACTGGGGGAGAAAAATAGTCTCTGATACACAATGCTGGGGAAAACTGTGAAGTGCAGCAAGCCAGCAAGGAAAATATGAGTGGAGAACAAAAACCACACACTATTTTCAAACTCTTATTGGAGAGGATTGCTCAAAATTTCAAGCACTGATGGGTAAGGAAGCCAGCACAGAACAGCTGTGCTTGTCAAAACCCATGATACAGCTATTACAACCTTCTCTTTTTCTTCAGAGCATGTTTCTCTCATTCATTTTTATTTTTTCCTGCTTTTAACTATGTAAACACTTAAAAAAAAGGTAGATCCTGTCTCCTCACTTAAATTGGAGGAATGCTCCATTTCAAAGACTACAAACACCTCAGCCAAGGGAGTTAGCAGGAATGCTTGCAGAGAGCCAGTAGCTCATAATTTAACACTTGCCTGGGAGACAATACTCAGTGTTTGAGAACAGTCTCACAGCTATGTTCGCAGGTGCCTTGCCTGAGAAAGCTCATGGGTAAAGGAAAGAACACATTGTTTCATTATCTCAATGTGCTAATTATACAAAGTCAGAAGTTCAAAAATCACTGCTGCAAGTCCCACTGAACATGACTGTAGACTGACAGCAGTCATTGCAATTTGTATCACTGAGACCAAACACTGCTCTTCCTCAGAGGACCATCAAGCCCTTTTCACTGCTGGCATATTCTATTATGTCACTGTAAAATGTAATAAATACCCTTCGATAAATGTAATGCTCTTAGGTAAAGAGCAATGTTTTTTGTAATTCTCATATGTTTTCCCGTGGATTGGCACTGGAACTCAGTGGGATGAAGAAAACACAGCCATAGACCTCAGGTTCCAAGACAACACTACTTTCTTATACAAGCCTCCTAAGGCTGTGGGAGCCAGAACACCTGTATGAAGCTATCTGGGGAGAGCAGTCATTCTGCTTGGCAGCTTGAGCAACAGAGCTTTGCTGTTGCTGTTTGGACTTTGTGTGCATGCAAGAAACCCCAGCATTGCACAGAACTGCGTGAAGAACCACTTGGACAAATAAAAAAATCCCTTCCAAAGAGTTTGCAATCTCAGTGTTAGACCAGAAACTAGTGAATGAAACAGATGAAAAAATATGGAGAGAGCAGGGATGATGAAGAACAAAATCCAAGGAGATAAAAAAATCATTTTTTAACCTAATGTCATTATGACATCATGGTTAAAACCTACCTTTGCCATCATAAAGATGGATTTAAGGTAAAAGGTAAGGTGGCAATACAGGAGCTATGAACTGATATGGAATACACGATGTACTTTAGTAGCAGAATCACAGAGGAGTTTTTGTGGAAGATGTATAGCTTTCAATTCTGTGAGCATATCTGCACCTATCTTGTTTCTGGGGCCAGTTACAGCAAGTTAAATAATGCCAGCTGAGAAGTCACTAAAGACAACAGTGGTCTGGCTCAGCCTTTCCAATCTAACCAACACCAGCCCAGAGTCTGAGCTGCATATACAAATTTTACAGCTACCAAGTGTTGCTGTGCCACCACGATTTGGTTTGAAGACAGAGACTGTGTTGTGGCACCAGTGAATGCAAAGGAGTCCATCTCAATGAGAAGTCAGCATACACAAGCACCCTCTTCTCAGTTTTGCTGCTTGTTTACTTAGCTCTGCTTTCTCACCATATATAGCCACTCTTCCATATATAGTAAAATGAAGTGTCTTGCTGCAGAAGCAGACTGAAGGAAATCTCTGGCAGCCTTGAAGTTAACACTGCTGCTCACAAATAAAAATAATTCCTGGATCTATTATGGCTAGGGATCTTCAGCAATGGCTTTCACTACCTTCAGCAGAACAGCCTTGAAGGCTGCTGGAGAAGGCAGACAATAATCTCCCAAGTGCTAAAAAAGTATCATGGTTGAGATATGCTCAGACCTACAGCTCAGCTTCTATTTCCAAGGCTATGATCATAAAGAAAAAAGGAACATCTGAATTTTCTAAAGCAGTGAGAACTCACAGGTCATTTAAAACCTACTGAACCTCAGAGTTGTTCCTTAATGCTATTTAGCATATTTTAAGAATGAAAGTGGGATTTAGTACAGACACAACAAGCTGTACAAAGGCTTAGTTAATAAAGTAACATGACACCATGTGAAGGAGAACCTCAGCTGGTTTTGCCAAGGTATCTGCCATAAGAAATAGAGACACTAGATGCCTTTCACTATATTCAACTCACACACTGACTTAACTTTAAACACAAGCTATTTTGCTCAAGCAGAAATTCTCTCTGAGCTATGGAACAACTTCCTTAAGTCTCATGGGAGACAGGAATTAAATTTGATTGCTGCTAGCATTTCAACAATAATGAAAACCAGCAGAGTTGATTTTTTGCAGACTACAGATTACACAGAAGTCACTTTTTGCAAAGCTTCAGTGCATTTTGTGTATAAAATATTCATTAAAGCTATTTCTAAGGCATCTATCACAAGGATATCTCAGTTTTCTGAAATGTGGCAATTAGCATATTCCCAGCTCACTTCTGTCTTAAATGAGTGCAACTGCTGAGGTTTCTTCCTCCTACTACTATTTGCTTATCACTTTACATTGTATTCCACTGACATATTCCATATTCCAATTCCAAGACATTACAGAAGGGAGATTTCAGCTAAGTGGTACATCTAAAAATAATAAAAATACAATCCCACTGTTTGTATCTCCGTGTGAATGCACCCATCCATCAAACAAGATGTTTCTGCTTTAACCTCCATACCTGTAGGAGGGTCGTCTGGACAGAATTTCTCTTCGTTTCTGTGAGTCTGTGACACTGTCTACTGATTCCTGTGAATCTTCACTTTCTGCTATAGTGGAGATCTGTAAATAAGAACAGCAATCAAATTTAACAAGACACTTCCAATGCCATTTTTAAGGAAATGTTGACATCCTGTGAAAAACATCCCAATGCAAGTATTCTATCTAGACAATGAACAGAAAGTTACTGCTTAGTAATAGATCCAGGAAAGAATGACCACAGTCAGTGATCTACCCTTCAGAATGTTCTTTATCATCTAAATACTCCAATAAGAAAACATAAACATTTGTACCACATGGTTTTTGCCTTCCATTATGTTCTGTTTGCATCCATTGAAAGGAAACAAAGATTTTTTTAGTAAAATTTAGGGAGAGGATAAGTAAACAAAATTAAGGTAGTAGAAATGCTTGGAAACAAAGAATAAAATACTGAAAAAAACATCAATTTATAAATAATGAGGTAGATATGTTAAAGAGAGCTGCCTTTTATGGGGGAAATTGCCAGGAAAATATCATACACAAAGATATTAAAAAATAATGTAGCACTGCAATTCTGAATATCTGTGCTAAAAAAAGCAAAATGTTTATGCAGGAAAGCTAAAATAAAAATCAGATTAAAATAAATAAGATGATTTAAAATTCTAAATGTGCATGACAAAATACATAAGAGCTAATGATGCTCATGTGAGAAACAGAGCTCACATTCTGACAATTTATGCACTGTAGAGAAGATTCCTTAAGGCTCAAAAATCATGCTGGCACCCACATCTCACAATCATCAGATAGAGGGCCTGAATATGTCCAAACCTGACTGTGAATTACTGAGCTCTGAATATCAAAACAGATCTGCATTGAACCAGGTGAATTCCAAGCATGGCTTCATTGTCAGCTTCTTATCTTCTACCTCAAGGGGCACTTATCTCAAAACTGCTCACCTCTGATAGATTAAAACTCTGAACTTTTGACTGCAATGGCTGAGGATGGTAGAGTCTACCACAAACTCAGCACTGAAGCCAAGAAGGAAATAAAAAGATTACTATCAGAATGGCCCAGTTTTAAATTATGCATACCTTATTTTTAAAAATAATATCCATTTGAATATCTATATCAAAAAGTTCACAATACCTACTTTTTGAAATTAAACATTTTTTCAGCTCATTTTTTCTAACAGCAAGTGAATAATGTACAGTCCTTGCTCTGTGCAGCTGCAGTACACCAAACAATTTCCTCACTCAGTAACACTGAACTTCAAGTGGATAAAAAGCAAGTTAGAGGTTTTTAAGACTACAGATTACTTGTCTCCTCTATCTTCAGGCTACCTCACCATATTGCATTACCTGTCTTGTTTTACTGAAGAAAAAATGCCAAGGCTTT
The DNA here is from genome assembly GCF_903797595.1 of Erithacus rubecula. Lineage (NCBI taxonomy): Eukaryota > Metazoa > Chordata > Aves > Passeriformes > Muscicapidae > Erithacus > Erithacus rubecula. The sequence continues at coordinate 11,976,324 of NC_136659.1, forward strand.
ATACAAAGCACACAACACTCAACCAGTACCTTTTAAAACCATTTCTATGTGAGCACTGACAGGTTTATTTTAAGAACCAGTACCATACAGAAACATTTCTTGTAAACCAATGAAAATATTTCTCATGCAGCAAAGACTCTCATTCTAGAATACTGGCCTCATTAATTATTAAAAAATTACACTGTTTAAAAAAGTTCATCCTTTTGTTTGCTTCAAAATAGTATGAACTCCTACTCAATAAAAATGTACAGAAATACAGTAGAGAGAAAAAGTAGAGTAATACTGTAAGTAAAACCATAAAGCTGTTAAAGCTGTTAAACTCACCAAATTCTAGAAGGAAATGAAACTCAGCAATGTTTGAAAATGAAAAGTGGTTAAGCCAGAACAGGAAAAAAAAGTCAGAGCAGCAGATACTGTACAGATTTGCAAAAACAGAATCCAGGACACAAACAGATTAAAACGAGTGCAATGACAGGCCTATTTCAAAGGTCCAATTCACATTTAGGAATTTCTTCAGTCAGTACCTGAACTGTCTGGACCTGTGGAGACTGAATAACTGATGGCTGGGCAGCCTGAATTACTCCATGCACTTGAACCGTCTGCCCATTGGGCAGCTGAACTAAGGTCACCGTGGGTGCAGATGATGTTGCGTGAGCTGCTGGCATAGATACCTGCAAAGAAGAGACAGTGAGCATAAATTAGGTTCTTGCAAAATCCCCTTAGTTCAGTAATTGTTTTGGTGAAAGAACTACATCTCTTCTAGACCCCAGTCAAATGACTCAAATGTTTCAGTGTAATATAAAACCCCCTGAACTGCCTGAGCCAAACACCTGACCTACTTCACAAAATAATCTAATGCAGAATTTCTGCAGGCTCAAACATAATTCGTAAAATCACTGACAAGCGTAAGAAAAACACAACTGTCTCTATTTTGAGGTAACCTGATACAAACACATCATTAACTTTCACTTACTTCACTTGGATACTGCTCAGACTTGGGTGTACTCCTACAGACACTGCTGAGTCAGAGGCAGAAACATATGGGAGTGGAGCTATTTTTTCTCTCAATCAGGAAAATGTAAAGAGTTTGCCAGATGTAAGAACTTACCATTATTAGGGAACCATACCTTTAATTTTCTACCGATTAAGCCATATGAGTAGCGGGCAAAGTGCATGTAAATGAAGAAAACTGACCATGTGTTCAGACAGAAAAACCCCATGAGTTTGCAGTGGAAATAAGTATTTTGTAGGCAGTCATTGTGATTACTGTGTAACAGGTCAACACAAACTCCAGTTTGAAGAGTTATTTCTATGAGGAAAAACTGCCCACATTTTAAACACAACAGTGTTTCTCCAGCACAGACCTGCAGGCACGGCAGCTGTGCCAACAGGGATACACTGATGAGCTCAGCATGGCACATTAGGGCTCGGGCTTTGGGGACAGTGGTAGCCACACAAAACTGTTCACAGGGCAGGCTCACCCTGGCAGGCCACAGAACTACTCTGGGCAGCTGAAGTGCCATGTACCAAGGCTGCTCCATGGCTGGGCCAATGCCCAGTGCACATCCAGAACCCCCAGCTGTCTGCTGACACGATGCCTGTGTTTGGGGCTGGGGGCTCCTGAAAGGCTGCAGGGTGCCAGGGCCACCATGCCCTCCGTGTGTGTCCCTCCCACGCGTCGTGTCCCCAGGGAAGGACTGCAGGCAAGCGTGAGCTGCTCTGGCAGACCTCAGCCAAGTCATGGATCACTGACTTGCCAGCTTTCTTCTAGTCACTCAAGTCTGAAAAACCTAACAATCCTCCAGGGTTCAACAGCATTTAAAAATTTTTGATCCACATAGCTGCAGTGCAAGAAAGGGCTGCAGTGCTCTCCTACCTAATCTCAAAGAGCTGCTACGTACTGGATGCAGAAGGAAATCCTCTGCTGTCCCCGTGAACACATGGCTCTCAAAAATCTGCAATAGCTCATCTCTGAATTTCCATAAACATCCACCACTTACAATGAAATCTTGTTTAACAACAAAATTAAAGGGAATTACATGTGGACCTCTCTCCTCCACAGCTGTCTCTCCCTAATCCAGCAATTTGCATTTGCTTTTACCTTCCTTTTTCAGGAAAGCAGCTGCAGTATTACATGGTGCTACTTAGCTTGCATCTGAGAGAAACTGGGGCTGAGATTAACATGAGAGCACTTTCCTCTGGCAAATTATATTCCTTTACCAAGAGACCTTTCTTAATAATGCGTGTCTGACTAAACAGTACTTGGCAATGACAGCAAAGCTGATCAACTGGAGGCCACTGTGGCTGGATTAAGCCCACAGCAGAGTGTAACTTCCGCACATGTCTCTGACTCATACCTTGTGGAACTGGGACGAGTTTCCTTTTGACTCTTAAAACTACCCTGAACTCACTAAAAATGTAGCAATTAAACAAAGCTTGCAATAAGTTACTTTACAAGAGATAATACAAGCGATAATGGAAGAATTAAATTGATATAATTAGCTATTTAGATTTGGCTGGGCCTCTGAGGACACTCCCTAATGCCAAACACCGCCACTTCACTTATTAAAAATATCACAGTAACATAACACTGATGTGAACAACACAAGGAATTATGTTTAGACTCTTTTATCACCTCCACAAACTCTGTAAAGGCTGGGGAAAAACCAAGGTGCAAATAATACAGTGAATGGCAACATGATGCTTCACGTGGATTTTAACCACGTCTGTATAGTGTTTTCTTACATGGAAAAAAGTCTCATTCAAGTACTGGGGTAATTATTTCCAAGTAAAGTGCATTCTACCCACTACATACTTTTAAGTTCAGCTCCCTGCAGCTTGGCATGTTAGCACATAAATGTAAAACATTTTTGATTCTCTGGACTAAACCATAAAGCACATCAAGTGAGCAGCAGCTAACTGGTTTTGCAAGAGAAATAAACTACTTCCACTCAGTTCATATTGAAGTATTATTCACACCACCTACATCCTGTGCCTAAGTTAGACAGTGAGAAAACTGCCCAAAGAGGCAAGCTGGTGCAGGGCAGCTGGTGGCTTGTAAATTCACACTACAGCTTCACCCAACAAATTCACTCTGTGCATTTAAACAGCTCCAATCCCTACACTACCGTTTCAATGGAAATGTATGGACTATGGAGGGCAGGACTTGTTTGGAAGTCTCTGGACTACCAAAAGGTGCAATGACTTTAAAAAGACACTAACAATTTATAAAATGTTAAGTGATTTAACACTTGTGCCACTTAAAAGTCACCCAATTCCATAAACTAGTAGATCCAAAACATCTGCTTATTCTTTGCAGACTACGATTAGTTTTCAAATTAAATGGCTGCAGAAGAGAGCCAAACAGATTCTGTAGTCATTTATACAAGGGGGTTGCTTTTTCCAACCATCAGTGTATTCAAAACTGAAACCCAGTTCCAAAGTCAGAGATGTATCTGCGATTTGTGTTTCTTATCTCTCCAAAATAATTTGGGGACAACAAATTATCTACTTCTGTCTCTCTAACTTGCCAACAATTCTGTGAAACTCCAGAGACAACAGGGTAACGTGAACTGTCAAGTGCCAGATTGTTCAACTTGATTATAATGCTCATAATATTAATCCCAAAATGTTGTATTTGCTGCATTATTTATCTACATATTCAGTTTGTTTTCTTCAGAATCAAACTGACTACTACAGATAAGTTTTTAACAGAAAACAGAATAGCAAGACAATGCAGTCAATATAACAAAGACAGTAGATTACACATATTGAAATTAATACCTTCCAGTGGTATGGTTGTGGTAAAGAATGCTAGAAATATTTTTATTCTTTACTGTGTTAACACTACACAATTTACACATATACAGTTCTTCAGAACTAACAGCCTAATGTGATGGGAAGTCAAAAAATCTCTACAGCTTTAAAAATACGAAGAAAAATATTAAAAGAACTATACATCACACGTGTTGCAGAATGGTATCAACAGAATCTTCTCTCAGGCCCATGAGCAGACATTATCCCTCTTAAAAATATTAATCATAAGTAAAACTATTACACCATATGATTTTTATACCTGTGCTAACGTTGCAATCTGTGGTTGTGCCTGTACTGTCATCTGTTGGGTTTCTGCCTCTGTACCGGCTGCATCTCCACTCTGCTGGTTCTCTGCTCCAGATTCCATGGTCATTTAGTTACCTACAATCACAATATTTGTCGTAAGTCTGGGTTGGTATGCAAGTCCATTGCTCTTGGTGGATCTGGCAGTAATCACTGCAGCTGAATTCCCATCACTACATACTGGTTTAATTTGCTTATTAAATGTTGCCAAATTATTAGTGTTCAGGCAAATTCTTTTCATGTCAGGTGTTTGCCTCAGGTAGATTTTGCTGCGTGTAATGTTTCTGAAAAACAAGTCCAGTCTCCTTCAACAATGAGAACAGGAAAAAATGCGTTTTGCTCATCCTAAAAAAAAAAAACAACTGAGCAATTGCACTCTGATGACCTAGCACCTCTGCAATTTGGAATAATGACTTGTCAGTATGTCAGGAAGGGCACTCCCTCAGTGCCAAGGTGACAACATGCCCTGTTACAGCCCTCCCTCTCCCCCCAGCTGCAGTCTGCAGATATCCAATAGCAATTGTTTCTGTGCTGGGCACTCAGTTCTCAGTCGTCTTTGACAGTACTAAAAATGCAAAATCTCCATGCAAGTTCTTTGCATCACCACACTGTGTATGGCTCTACGTCACAGCCTCTTCCACCCAGTAATTTTAAAGCCAGTACACAAAATGATGGAAGCCACTTCTACTTGAACCTTACCACAAATGTTTTTATATTCAGAGGTACATATTAATTTGCCATCACCTAAGTTTTTTATCATATACAGCTCCTAATACACTGATGTTTCTAAATACTAACTGAGCAAACCTAGATCACCAGAACACACAACTCTATAAAAAAAGGTTGCATAACTTCAAAACTCATGCACGTAGGCAGAGTGCAATGCCTGTTAAATTCTGCACTGATCTGAGAAAATCACTTTTCAGTTCTTCTTTAAGTAGTGTTATGAAAATATTTTTTATATAAAAAAGAACTTCAGAATACAAGGAAATTATACAGTAATGCTGGTGTATTATACAGGACTCCAAATAACAAATATTAAGAATGGGTACTACCTTCATAGCCACAACACTTATTCCATGTACCACCCTGTGCTGCCCAAAGTATTCAGGCCTCTGCTACCCTAGGGCAGCACACCTCTCTTCAGAGCTGGTCCAAAACAACCACTACAGCACTTCTGCTTTGGGAAGGGGCCTGCAGGCAGAGGATGCTCAGAGCAGAACAAAGGTGGAAAGAAGCAGAAATGCCCCTCTCCTTCCCAGCCCCCCGAGGAAAAGACTAAGAAGCATCAATACAGGTAGTGGTACCATGTCCACACTCCAGACATTTCATTTTAAACACAAAGTCAGGGAAACTTCACTTTCAATGCAAACTATACCTCAGTGTTACAGGAAAGAGAATACATTTTTTACTGCCTAAAACAGCAGAGTCACACTTCAACCCTGAATACAAAATGTCTTAGAGCAAGCCACTGATAATCAAGAAAGATAAAACAGCTTTTCACAGTAGTAACTGCATCCTACATAAAAGAAAGCAAGTCAGTGTACATAAATTAAAATCTGCATATTTACTACTGAAAGTGACCATTCAAATGAACTTGTGTGCATCTCAACACTGAAATGTAAAGTATCAAATATTCAGTTCTAACATCGGTAAAGAAGGAAAATAATTAAACCTGATTTTCCTTGAAAATTAACAATAAAAGAAAACATACAATTTTTTTTAAAAGCAAATTCAATTATTCTAAGCAGTGGAATTTTGTTACACCTCTCTCTAGCCAAGATTTCTGTGCTATAAACCAAGTCTTTCCCATGTTGTGTTTCATATTCCAAAAATCACACAAGAAAATCCATGCACTATTAGTATTTGCAATATGCACTACAAAAGAGATTTTAAAGACTTAATTACAACAGTAGGTTTCCTATCACAACTTTAACAAACAAGTAATATTTTAACACTTAATCCTCCATTCTATATACCCGTTTTTCTTTTGAGTATTCTGCATTTTGAAAACTACAAACCAGACTACCACAGGTTTCCCTTTGATTTTTACCATTTCCATTACCATTTTACTATTTGTCCAAGGTAAGCAAATCAACAAGTTTTTCCCAATTCTATGTATGTATCATGATGACTCCAGCCAGAAGACGACCTCATAGGAACCATTTCAGAAGCAGATCTTTTACATCAACATTTCCCAGCCAAGTCTCTCCAAAGAACTTTAAAACACAAATTTCCAGCTGCAAATCCAAGTATATTGCGAAACTAATAACGCTTTTGTTTGCTGACAGAAATTGTGACTCCAGCATGGAGTCAATTGGGATTAGAAATGGATGAAATGTGCAAGTATCAGGTATTTAGCAATGTTCACAAAGGTAAATGTGTTGCTGACAAATGCAATGTTTTCCTAGGAAGAATTTCCAATTCTCTCATACACTATTCAGCAAAGGTCCTCTGTCTTTACAAGCTCGGCTTTCACACTTGCATCATCTTTTGCATATGTAATCAGCAAAAGGATTAACTGTTTGAGATACTCCCTCTTCTACAACACCAACATTCCAAAAATCAATTTCTCAACATGAACTGCAAACACCTAAAAGGAACTTCCTCATTTCATAATGCAAGAACCAAGCAATGCAGGAAGCTGCCCACAAGATTTACATTTTGACACATGCAGTTTAAGTGAGTTTCCAACGACCTGTAGGTTTTTTACAAGCTCTCAAAGCTCATGTTAGTTACAGGTTCTAAGGATTCTGGTTCGATTCAGCTTGCACTTATACATCACAGTATTTGAATTCTAACAGCTTTGCTACTACCTTTTACAGTAATTTGTGATTAAAAAGAGGAATCAGATTTTTGAGCATCAAGGCATCATGTTCCAGAGACACTGCTTACTACACTGTTTAATGTTTGGGCAGAAACTAACCTTTTCAATTCCCATTACTGCGATTTACAGTGTAACAGATGAAAATATGTTTGGTTTGAAACCTTAACCTCCCAATACATATAAAAGAATTCAAATCTGACCATCTCATTCCCTAAGCCTTCGTACCCCTAGTCTAGACAAGCTTTGCTGACGTGTACCTCACCATCTTTCTGCTTTTGTGGGTGCCACCCCCTCCTTTATTCCTCCTGCCCTGTTCACAGTGGCCTACCCTGCTCCCTGGCACTGATTTCCCTGACAGGCACCACACCAGGACTTCTCAACTGAATACAGGGATCTGAAAAGTGTCCTAGTGAAGAACAAGTCTCCAGGGCACAGACAGCATATGGGAGTCAAAGGAGCACACTTCTCATTTTTCCTTGCTTCCAGGCTACTTTCCAACTTGCCAGGAGAGGACACCCACACACGTGTACTTTGAGAAAAGATTAGTAACTGCAGTATCGACCCAAGTATTCTAAATGAAACTAAAACAACAGCTATTAACAACCAGAGTTGAAAACCAAAGACTGTTTGCCTAAAACATCCTTGGTATGAACTCTGAACACCAGAAAGCCAATGAGACTACCTGGTTAGAGATGGTTTAACTCGTGACTTTTGTAGTACACAGCTTTCTTCACTAGTTCAGAAGTGGCAGCAGTATTGTATTTACTGAGGCTTTTTATTAATAACTTACTTACTAATGATCTCAAACTCTGGAAGCGAAGGGCCAAACTGAAACATTCAGCTGACAGATGGGCATTTATTTCAGCTACATCAAGACTGGGAAAAAGGAGTTCAGCAGAGGATAATTGTCCCAGCTGAATTTACACCATGACCACAAAAGACAGATGCTACTAAAAACAGTTGCAGAATGCAAGTGAACTACACACACTCCAGAAAATCAAAATAAACCTGTCTCCTTAGTTGCATAAACCTGGAAAGGGCACTTAGCTAAGGACTACTGCCAAAAGATCACTTCAGATTTCTCCTTGACACAGATTTATGATAAGAAAAGCCAGTTAGACTGCAACAATAATAAGAAACAGGGTAATCTTTAACTACTATATTTGTGTAGCTGGACCCTATACATCAGATGCATTACAGTGCAGAGGATGGGAGCCGGTATTAAAAATGAGTTCTGTGGAATTTGGGTATTCAGGGAGAGCAAGTTATTTTGGGCAATGAAAACCTGTTATGAAGAGACTAGACAGATTTTTATTATTTATCCCAGAAGGGAGAAAAATGCTTCAAAACTTAGAAAATACATTTAAATTATTAACAGGGTAAGTAAACTAGAATCACGCACAGTCAGATTACAAAACCAGCTTAAAGATGTCAAATTTTACAGTATAAAATGAAAACCCAAAAAATCTATTAAAATTATGGAAATGGATATTTAATGTACTGCATAAACGGTGCAATGATGCTACTGATGACAAGAAATTTATTAGGACTTAAACATGGGTAATGCAGGGACTAGTATCCAAGAATATATTGAATTAATAGTTTTTTCATGAAAAAAAAAGTGCTAAACCAAAAAGAAGATAAAAACCAAATGAGTCAGGATTTAAACTGTTTTATAATCTTCAAAAATTCAAATAAATGCTTTTATGAGGGAGGAAGATTATATCCCATGTAATTTTTCCAGGTTCCAGTAGTGTTTTGAGGTACCTACTGATCTTCACTATCTTGAAGACAGGATGCTGAACAAGGTGCTACAGCTAATGCTAACTCCTGTAATTCCCATTAATTGAAGTGAGTATCATTGCTGTGTATTCACAGCATAAGCTGTTTGTTAGTTACCTCCCCTCCCACGTGTCCAGAGTCAAGATAAAATCTAATTGTCTGGCAACACCTCCCATCTTATCTTCACTCTTTAGTATCCTCCCCTTGGTATGTGTGTGGTCTCCTGCTCATGGCAGTGCTCATGCCAGAGCAGCTGAGGGAAGAGAAACTGAGGCAATGCTGTCCCAATCCTGTATTCACAGCGGGTGTGCCAGGACAATTGTTTAGGAAGCAAGCACAGCTCTAGTATCCAAAGTTCAGGAATTTGACTCATTCTGTATTTAATGCACGTGGCTTTATAAAGCCACAGATCCAACATGAAAGCATTGAGAAGACCATCAAACACCACTCTGGTACACAATTGTTTTCACATTTTCAGCATAAGCACTGAGAACATTGACCTGCAATCTGTAAACACTTCCACTGTCACCTTGCAGAGTGGCAGCCCTTCCAGCCATAGCTCAACAGCCACTTTAGGAACTCCATTCAGTGGCTGCCAGACTGAGAATGTTCAGAGAAAAACAGTTTTATTTACAGCTAACACATGGGACTTCAAATAACCAGTAATAAATGCTTAACAGGACAAGACAGACCCGAGATTATTTCTTTTGTCACTAATGACTATAGTGGGCTGGCACAAGAATTGCAATTTATACCACAGATTCTTTGTCATCCCAAGCTGGCACTGCCACTGCTCCTGGGTATTTGCTCCATGTGTCCTCTCTCTTGGGTGACCAGTCTGCATGTCATACCATGAACACAACCTGTATTTGCAGCTCCATCTGAAATCTACCTTTTACCACTCCACAGAATGGGTTCTCCACAAAGCCATTCAATGATCACAGCAGCTTCTGGGTCAGTGAAGCCCAAAGGCCAGGCAAACCAAGTGGAAGGGAAATTAAAAGATGGCCACAACAACCAATGCTACTAAAATGCCTAAAATGAAGAAGTCTTCTGATTGTGTTCTGCAATAAAGCAATCTGCTAGGCAAACTGAAAAATAAAGAACTGCAAAAATTCTTCTTGTCACTGAAGTTACAGTATTTCATCTTTAACATATAAGAAAAATTTAATCTCACTGTAAAAATATCTCACACAAAGCAGAATCATTCCATCAACAGAATGTAATATCTGTAGTCCCACCCACTGTCTCCATCAATGTGACACTCAGAGCAGTGTCTAAAAACTCTCTGCTGACTGAATACAGCATGTAACAGCCACTGCAAGAGATGTGAACAAGGCAGTATTTTCATAAAGAAGAAGAAAGGCAACCAGGACTCTTAATTAAATTAACAAACTTTTCTGGCTCATGGCTTTTTCAACAAAAGTTTTGTTACACTTCTAAAGTCAGTGAAAATTTCTCACACTTACCAGATTTCGATATATGAGTGATAAAAGCATTGGAAATTATTTGCATTGCATGCTCAACCTCCGTTTTACTAAAGAAAATGCAGTGGCTGATTTTAAAACAACGGCAGAAAATCAAAAATGTAATGTCACAGCTACACTGGGTGAGCACCCAAATCTCTTGATTTTGTACTTTGTCAGCATAACTCAAGCAGGCTGACATTTACTAGGCAGATGGTGAATTAGTAGGCACAGGTAAGGTGTATGAGTGAAAGCTGCTTAAACTTTTCACTGCTGTAGCCTCCTGATTTGGCTCCATACTCCTGACATTGTACTAGTACCTAGTGGTTCTGCCCTCAAGCTTTTTAAAAGGAAAAAAAGCTCTGACAGTCACTAATTGCAATTAGTTTCTTGTATCACAAATTATACTAATAAATACAAAAGCATCCAGCAAGTATTTGGTATATACACATAATTTAATTCAAGTTTAGCCGATACTGCCTTTTTTTTCCAATATAAATTATAAATAAATAAAAAACCTCCCACCCCTTTTTACTAACCTGATCTAATAGTTGAGATAGGTCTTATGTGACTACATGAGCAGAGCCCAGTAGAAGCACCCAAGGGGAGACACCAAGCAAGCATTTCCTAAGGCATTAACAGAGAAAAGCAAACAAATGACTCTCCACTGTCTTAACCTCTCCCCGTTCAGAAATGCCCCCAAAATATTGCTAGATTTCACTTAAAACAAAATATCAAAACAAATCCCAGGAAGGTTACAAAGTCATTAGGTAACTATTACTATTATTGAAAACATAATCCATGAATATGTTCTATTTATAAATGCTCTGTGCTCCTATTGAAGGCACTTAGGGTATTAAAAAACTAACACATGCTTTAAGTCTGTGATCCTCAACATGCAGAACAGAATTGTGGTCACTATTTCTGAACACCTTTATTAATGCAGTAAAAATGTCCAAAACCCATCAGAAGATATATGCAAGCTGAATTTTAGATAAGCAAGACATTTTTAAGAATGTCCTGCCCAATATATTCCATCTATTCACAGAGACTTCTAAGAACTCTGCCCATTTTGTTGTTCTTAACACATTATTGCCAATATCATATTTATGCATTTCAGTTACTTATAAACTGACTGCACTTTACTACAGCTTACCATCTGTTCTCTGACATTATTTTTAGGACATAAAACTCACCTAATTTTCAATCTATGCAGATTTTTTGCAATTCCTACCAAAAGCAAAAGCTTTCCTTTCTCAAAAATGATACCACACAAAATTGCCAAAATACATGCCTGTTTTCTCCCTGTGACTGCTGAAAGTACTGTGGGTCACCTCATCACATGTAACTGCTGGTTACTTAATAAAATCTATCACAACACTATCTGAATGGTATAACCTGTAGGCTGACATCTTGAATACAATATAAAATATAGGCACCAAATGATTTTTTATCATGCTGTTGGGGAGCTAATGCTCCTGCTGAATACACAACTCCAGCAACAGGCTCTTTGCAATTAGTACAAGCCCAGCAAGTCAATAATCAGCACAGCCACTTGTGATGAGCTTTAATTTCAGACCCTAATCAAATTCTCATTTTACCTTTGACTGAAACAGCTTGAGTGGAGAAGTGAGGGTGATTCCATGGGATTTGAAGCTGACCTCAGCCCAAATGAGGGCAGCTACCTGAAGCCATTTCTCATGTTTGCCCTTCTCACTCCAGTGCTGAACTGTGACTGCACACCAGTCTGATGGCAGTTTTTATTTTAAAAGGATGACATGATTATCTGTACTATGACAAGTGAGGGAGTCCTGCTCAGCCCAGGGTGAGTTTGCTGGATGGAAACAGCACCCATCCAAGAGCCTATTAATGCAGCCTGACCCCAGACAACAGGAGTAGAGAGATGGGTACAATAAACTAACACCTTTTCAGCTCAGGAGGCCCTGTGCCCGAGCTGGTACACCCTGCTCCCAGCACGGGCTGGCAGTGTGGGCTCAGTGCCACACTGAAGCAGCTGTGACCCCTCCTGAAGAGACAGGCTGTACCTGGCTGGCACGGTGAGCAATTCAGAAACATTCTCTCCTATCATCCAGGCATCTAGGTATGCCAAATAAATAATTTACCCTGCAGCAGAACATTTTGGGCCACTTCCTTTCACAGCAAACACTGGCATGTGAAGGTGTTCCAGCAGAAGAGCAAAGGCAGCCCAGTGACAGAAAGGGGAGCTAATGCAGCAAACGGTCAGAGACCACCTCCTTTCCCACTGACAGTGAGAAAAGGACTGTCACCCCAATCATTAAAGGAGTTTTCAGAGCAGAAAATGATGCCAAGTTAGCAAGACTAAGATCCATCTAAAAGAAGGTGCATGTGTTCCTTTTTTCCACTGGGTAGAGCTGTCAGAATTTGAGATTTCCACCTGACCTGCCAGAGTCATTCAGATGAATATTATATTTGTTCTCCTCCATATGAATTTCTATGTTTTATGGTCTTTTACTGCCTCACCATTTACTCTGGCAGAATAAGAACCACCCAAATGCTGCATGACATATTTTGACAACCTTTTGACATGTTGTAAGGATCTTTGTCCACTTGCCAAGCAACCTTTAAACATTCCAGGTCAGAGGCATCAGCGGAAAGAACTGTTGCAATTCCAAGCCTGGGGCAGCCTGCAACTCTGTAGGGAGAGCCTCTATGCATTTTTATTAAAAAAAGGGTTATCTCTAAGGTGAGAAACTACTGAAACTTGTTATCAGCAAATAACTACAGGAGCGATGATAGACTGCTCAGCACAGTGACTCTCCTAAAGTGAAGAAGAACTAAGATGTTGTTAGGACAAGGATATTTAATATATGATTGCCTCCTGCAAAGGCTGCACTCAATAGATGTGCTAGGGAAATCCACAGGCTCAGTCACTGGGTCTGTGACAAATGCTTATATGAGGAAAGATGAAGCTACTTCGAAATTATACAGATCACCAGCTCTCTTTTGGTGCTTGGAGCAGATCAGGAACAACTTATAAAAAAATACAAATAAAACCCAGAGCATTACACAGGCCTACAGCCATGGTTAACCTGAGTGCTCCAAGCCCAAGGGCCAAAAATAGAATAAGTAGTAATCTCAGACCTTTAACAAAAAAATGAATTGCATCCACATTGTTGCTTCTTTGTATTAATTAAAATTATATGCCTGGTACGATTTAATGGAATAATATGATAAAGCCAGAGAACCACATAAATATGTTTATTATCACCTGCAATCTTTCTATTTCAAATAAATGTTTTCAGAGTTTCTGTTCATGCTACAAATGTGAAAATATTAATAGACACATGTAATTTATCAGAATAGAGTACTGTAAGACTGGACCAAAGACTCTTAGAGATTACACTGATTAAGTAAGACATCCTAAAGTAATATGAATGCAAATTTATATTCTGAAACTCGTCTTCTGGGAAGTCCCAGATATTCAGTGGACTTTCCCATGAATAGTAAATGTTTCCTTTTCCACCCAGTAATGAAGGAGAGCAACTGTCAGTATTTAAAGTTCTTTGTACAGTCTCAAATGTTAAATTAGAGACCTGAATTTTATAATCCATTTGTAATAATAATAATAACAACAATAAGCCTGAGGTTTAAAAATGTAGGTCACCTCAGCAAAATACTGTGCACTGAAAAGGGTCAGATACTGGAATCCCAAAGTGACATATCACACTTGCTCTCACATCATTCTTCTGTTGCAAAGAAAAATCAAGTCAGTTGGGGAACTCAGGGCAAGTGTGGAGTTTCAGGTATTTATAAGCTGCACAGTTGAACCTGATATGAGAATTTTAGGTAGAATTTGTGTCTGCTGAGATTTTGTTTCTTGGTGAGAAGGGACAGCTCCATGGCTAATGCTTCTAACCCACTTCTGAAAATCAGTGGCTAAAGCATCAATAAATAAAAAATGTCACTTGAGATATTTATGCTGCAAGCTTGACAGACATGAACTATTTAAACAAACAGTAATCATTCTGATTGATGCTTGGAACACATGTGGTATTTCTAGAGCTCAAACCGTAGTATAAAAGCATGAAGTTATATAACTTGGTAAATATTGGAAGACTTGTTCAAAAAAAACAGAACACTTCTAATGAGTTCAGAAAGAAAACACAACAAAATAGATGCTTCAGACCAATGCTTTCACTGTTTTATTAATAAGTATCTTTAGAAATGGTCACCTGAAAGTAAGACTGAGTTATTCATACAGAGCTGACAATTACCAAATATCAAGACAAATCTCTGGAATAAAAAAAACAAACCTGTATCTTTAAAAGCAACATAGTATTGGGTTTTTAAAATTATTTAACAGCTTTGTTTCATTTTTAACAGGCAGTACAGAGTATTGTTTTGCTTCAATGTCCTCCAGGAAGTGAAAACCTTTGAATTCTTTCTGAGGCTGGAGTGCTAGAGTACAGTATGCCCAAGTATGCACAAGAAAAACAGCACTTCCTTACAAACCTTGCCCTTGTCAAATTTCTGAATGCATCCTATTCACATAATCACAACATTAAAACCAAAAGATTTAGGTCTTAAACCACAGTTTAGACTTGGAAATACTTTTAAATCCTAAAATTGCTCTGGCTTTAGTAGTTTTATTGAAAACATCATTCATTGGTCAATTAGCACTAGTCTTGAAGCACCACCAGATTATTGCTTAATGCACCAAAATTAAATCCATGACCAAGCTTCTCTCTAAAAACCAACTGAAATGTAACAGTGATCAAACTTTGCAGTAAAATAACTCTGACAAACATTAGCAAGCAAGTGGATTCTAGTTTATTTTTCATGTATTTTTAAAATTTACCTGGGCAGTGCAGGAGAGCCTTTTAAAGGAGAAAGATCACTCATATGCCTGCCAGGCAGATCTACTCTGCAAAAGCATCATCTCCAAAGAAAGAATAATCAAAACACTCAAATACTTAACTGGAGTTTAAGACCTCTATTACCTGTGAGCAACATGACTCCATGGAAGCCCATGGAACAGGGGTGTGATTTGCTGGTCATGCTGAAGCTCTGCAATAACCTGGAGTAAGCAACAGGAGCCACACCAGGAAGGCCAAGAGACAGAATCCATTTTTTACATCAATGTGTTGCACACAAAAGAGAATCTCCATTTTGCTTTCTCCAACCACAGCTACAGTCTTGCAAGCATTTCTGCTGGCAGCACTGCCAGCTCAGGCTCTGGTTTCCTCTACATTCTTTCTTATTTACACCTTTACACTTGTCCGTGAGGCTGTCTAGTAAATGGGACTGGGAAACCAATTTGCACTACAGACAAGGAAACACAACTGATTTCTAGTCTGGACCAGTTCTCTGATCCAGTTCACAGGCAGTCACACTGGTGCTACTTGCACAGGAACAAGAGCAGGGACAGGGAAGGTGGAACAGAGTCTACCCTACTACAGCCAGGCCTGGCAATGAAAGCAAAGTAGATCAAATCATGGGTATAGGTGTCACAAGACTGTGGAAAGCCAACAAAGATGCTGAAAAAACCACCTCTATTCTGTAATTTGACTACTGTTGTGATGACTATGGTTAAGGGAGGCTGGAAACAGGATGAGTATTTTCTATATAATCAGCATTAGCTTTCTGAGGATTGGGCAGAGATGTATTTTTCAAACAGCCACGTTGCTGACAAAGCAGCTATTTGCAGCAGGTAACACACCTCTCCCCAGCCCAGGGTGACATGCACTGGCTACACGTGCCACGTTAACTTTGCACTACAACTGCCAAGCCAATAGTTTCAGCCACCATTATTTTACAATCCAGAAGACAGGCCAAGGCATTTATCAGTTTGTAGCTACAGCAAGCTCACTGCCCAGGTGCCTTGGGCCAACAGACAGGATGTGCACCCACATGCTGGACCTGCAGCCCTTCAGGAGATTCCTACTTCAGCCTGGGCTTCCTTAAAGATACATCATACATAATTCTCCCCCGCTGACTGGGCTCCTCATAAAAAAAGTACCTAAGAGGCACAGATATCTAACCTCTTGAGAAGACTGAAATCTGCCTCTGATGAGCAGCAGTTAGTTCAATCACACAGGTATCAATCACACTAAGAAAACTTTCCTCTTTTTTATTTTTTGGTTGTTGATTCTTTTTTGACTTACAGCATTCTGAGCTTTCCCAGCTGCAAAGACAAACTCATGTGGCTCTGATCACTATGGACAGAGTCCAACTCTTCGTTCTTTTGCTCCAAGTCATGGATATGCTGCCATTCCCCAAGATGGGTCTGCTGACACAGCTCTCTGCTGCTGAAGGAAGAAAGCTGTCCCCCCCTTGTTCCTTCCCCTACTGTCACTGCAAATCCTGCACTAGTGTTTGTTTTTAACAGGATCTCAATCACCACCCAATTCAGCTCACTCACACAGGCGAAAATTACCTACTGAAAAAGCACAGTTCTCTCCTGGGTTAGTGATTTGAACTGGATTATGATGTTTTACATACAATCAACAGTACAGACAATGTAAAGGGACAGTCCAACACCACACAACCAGGAAGAGAAGGGAGAGAACAAGACTGTCTCCTGAGAGCCACACACTCAGACAAAACCACAGCAACAGATTATTTTTGTTGGTTATATTGTGGCATTAGTATACAGTACCCTTTTTCACACCTCACCTCTATCTTTATATCCCAGAATTTTCCTTAGCCCAAAAGGAAAATTTGGATGAGTTTCACAAAGAGGGCAGGGGTCCTGCACGTACCTAAGTGCACCTACCTAAGTGATGCCTTAAGCTTCTTTTTTCCAAGAGAAAGCAAGCTTTACACCAGAAAGGTGTAGATTTACAAATGCTTCTCATATTGTATGCTACTTGGAGCAATGGACAAGCACTAGTGGATTTTGAGGCCAGGCCAGCTACACACAGCCAGATGATGTGTCATCAGAAAAAAAGGCAAGAAAATGCTTTCCATCATTTAATGGGGTATAAAGGATGATTAGAGAGATTTTAGAGGTGAGAATCTGACATTCAAACCCCAGGAAAGGTGCAAGGCAAATTAAAATCCAACTGATACTGGACAGCATAGAGAGTGAGAGATTTAGGGTAGCACCAATAAGAAAAGTGCATGTAATATTGGACCCAAAATGTTACAAGAGGTTGCAGAGTTTCTGAAGAGATGATTAAAATACTGCAGCAAAGAGCTGCAGTGAACAGCAACAGGCAAACTTAAAATGTAAAAAATACAAAAAAAAAAAAAAAAAGAAAAAAAAAGGAAGTGCACAGAGACTTCGCTAAAAAAACACACACACAAAAGGTGTTTAATACAAGTAAATAAGCAGCACAACAGATCAGTTTAATACACAATACTGAAGTTTGGGAACAGCTGCTTTTTACATTCATTTGTTCATGGTGAGCACATGGAGGAACTTAGACTTAGCTGAATGATCCAGCTCTGTGGCAAGAACCCCAGCAGCATCTATGTCATCCAGCTTAGCTAATAAACACAGCAATAATTTAAAATTTTTTTTACATAGGCTGCATTTTCCTGTTTGGTAGCATAGCTGCTTGAGCTGCCCTTATCTCCCAGCTCATTCCAACCTCATCCCTTCCCCTGATTATACTGGTACAGATTCTGTGCAGCCATGCAGCAATCAGGGGAGGGAATGATCCAGGTGAAAATGAACCAGGCTCCACACCTCCCAAACAGCTGGATCATTTCCCCATGTAGTAGCCCAGGCATTTGTGTGAGTGCAATGGAAAAGACATGGAAGATGCTTTGGCTAGTAATACTACCAAGAAAATGCTATGAGGAACTATGATTTCAGTTTATCAGCCAGTAGATAAGTGTCAAGAATTTCTGGATTTCTTAGGCTACCTGTTCTTTTATAAGTTTAGAAAGCTATCTGAAAAAGTTTCTGCCTAAAGAAGAAAATACAAACAGCTTTAGTTCTGCCATGTGCAGAGAAAAGCAATTTTCCTGATAACCTCATTGACAAAACAGGCTATCACTGAACACACAGAAGATCAGAGATTTTTACAAATCCTTTTAACTCTCCCCTCCAAAAAGTGTGAAAGCATCAAGGATAGAGATTTTTATTTCATTTTACTGCACTAAGTTAACTTCGAAATAGTTCACTGTAAGGCTTTCTGAAACTGTGTCTCAAGCAGGCAGTGTTGTCTCCTGTCAGAAAACAACTGAAAAGTAACAAAATCCAGAACAGCAATTGGCAGCACTCTCCTATCTTCAGGACTATTTTTCCATCTTTCACCTAATGGTATTTTTTTCTAATAAAATGTCAGCTTTTTAATAAATACCAACTCTCACTGTATTCTCAGGACAAAAATAGGAATGTTTATTATCTTAGGATAATATCCTGTACCTCTGCACTCTAGTCAAAAATCACTGCTAGTAACTAGCAAGCATCAGTGCTGCTTTAAACTTGAGTGTATGAACATAAGTTAGTAAACCACATACATGCATCCAAACAGGAACACGCTTCCTCCAAATTCTTTATCCTCTCACCTTAAAGTGGCTCTTCCAACACTGAGTTTTCTATTCTTTTCACTTGACACATAATACTATAAATCCAGCAATGCCAGACAAAAACAGCAGCAGAGAAATCTTGGCTGGTTTAAAGTGCTTTTTTTACCTGAAAGGCCAACTACAGCCTGGCACATTTCCACCCCCTGTGCAGCTGACAAGGCTGTTTAAGAAATATGGAAAGCTGGAAGGTGTTGTATTCATTCTCACTCACCTTTTTTAACTGCAGTACAATCAAGTGATCTAAATGCTTTGAAGAACAAAATAAGTATCAATGCCTTCATGCTGGGAGATGCAGATAGATCATTAATTAATGGCAGGCTACTCAGGTTTTCATAATCACTATGAAATATGACCTCACAGACTGCAGATGAGGGAACACAATTTTGATTAAGTTAAAGAAAAAAAATTAAAAAAATAAAAATCACTGTCTTGTCATGAACTTCAGCTGTATGCAGGTAGGGTACCAGGGAGCTCAAACCAAACTGAGTAGAGCTGCTTCCATAGATGAGGATTGCTGTCATGTCCCATGAAACTAACTGTAGTTAGATTAGTGGCAGAAAGCTAACACAGCCTTCTCACTGTACAAAAGCCTAGAGAAGTGTGGCATGAGTAACTGATCTCCACTTGCTTTCAGAGATCCAAAAATAGAGGTGAAGTGTGAATATCCCATTTGTTTCAAAGTGGTGCCAACAGAAATTCCAAGTTGGGGCCTTGTCTCCTATCAAAATATGCACCTACAGAGCTGTAGCTGCACTTAGGCAAGAAGAGGCTGCTCCTTACTGCAGCAGAACAGCTACTCTGCAGTCTAAGATCTACAGAAGATTTTGCAGAGCAATAGCTGTGCTGGTGCAGGTTTCCAAGAAACAGCCAGATTGATGACTTGGCTCCTAAATGAGATGCTTCTAAATTTTCTGTATCAGCAAACCCCTCCCCCCCTTTTAGACCTTTCGTGTGTTTTATGTGTCAGATTTTTTTTGTTTGATTGGTTCTTTACTTTTTTTACTCAGAGTAGTAGACACACCTATCACCAAACCTATGAGAAAAAAAAATAAATTCGATGCAGACCGTTCAGTGCAGATCCAAACACCATACTGACAGTACCAATCTGAATACTGGTGTTCTCACAATCAATTAAAGCACTAAAATTATTACACTCTTCTTTACTACATGCAACAATTTCATTTTAGGTCACTTGTAAGAGATGCTTAGCAAATACACAACCACCTCTCTGTTCACTTTTCTTTCTGAACTGTGAGGGGACAAAGCTGGTGAGGAAATGCAGAGATGTGTTTGAAATTATGCATCTGATAGTCTTCCACGCTATTATGAAATAGAATAAAATGCTTTTCTAAAACTACAAAAAACAACAAGCAAGGATTTTCTGTCCCATTTTTGTATTTAAAATGCAGTGCGTATTCCATCAAACCAAGAATGAATGAAATACACCAACAATTACACTCTCTTTAATCACTATCAACAGCTACATTGCTTACTGAAGTCCTCGGATGTCTAGTAATCAATTAGAAGTTTAGAAACCTCTTCTCATGTTGTTATTACACAGTGAAGTGGTGTAGAGCATCTTTGACCTTCGTTTCAAAAGAAGTGGTGGAAGTGACAGAAAACAGAAATTCACGTACAAGGAAGTATACATGTGAATCACAAATATCCATTTTGAACAAAATCTATTTCAGTGACTTTGTATTTTACTGTATAAATCCACATTTGTTGATACAAGGAAGAGAGAATGCAAGCAAAGTCTCACATTTTCTATATTCTAAAATAGTGTTTCGTGGTGGTCAGAATGGGACTAAACACAGATACATGATATTCCTAAGAAGTCTCTGGTCTTTTATTTAGGAAATAGGAAACATGTTTCTGACCCCTGGGGCAAAAAAAAAAAAAAAAAAGGAAAAAAAAAGACAGGTGTTATTCCAGAAGCAGATTGTGAGCAGGCATTCCGATATTTAGGAGGAAGAAACAAAAATTTAAAGTGTTTCATGAAGAAAAATCATATGACCATTTAAAAATTTTTATCCTTGTATACATTTAAGAGGCGTAGCAATCTTTGCTAAAAAGTTAAGACTGCCACGTTGTTTTTGCTTACTACCGTAACATAAAACTGCAGATATCCAGCATTTGAAAGCAGAACGAAGTCAAAACAGTCTTCTACTCTAATCAAGAAAAGAGGAAAAAAAAACCCCCAGCTGCAGCAAGGCAAGGCTGGGGTAAGGTGGAAAAAGGCACTTGAGCTGACATTTGCTTATAAAGCTGGGATAGAGGTCAAATCCTGTTCGCTGTGCAACACCCAGGTCTGTGGAAAACTGGCAAAAGCAAATCCCACACCGAGATTTACCAGCCGCAGCCTGGCTCAAGTTCACTTTGGGTTAAAAATACTACCCGGGGAGAAGCAGCGCGGCGAGGGGAACCGTATCCCTGTTACGTGACCTGCGCGCCGGGCTCGGGCTGCGCCCGCGGTCCCGCCCGGAGCGCGGTGTTGGGTGACCGGCACCGCTGCCCGGCGCGGCCTCCCGGAGACGGAGTCACAGCGAGCCACCGCGCCGGGCGCTGCCCCGGCTTCCGAGCACTGATTTTATTAAAAGCTTCTCGTTACAGAGCCGGGGAGCGCCCCACGCACTCGTGTCCATCACGGCGGGAGTCTGTTTGTTTATCCGGACAGCGCGCTCGGGGCGCCGGGGAAGCGGAACTCCGGCGGGCGCGGGGGGCCGCGGCGGCCCCGCGGGAGGGTGCCCGGAGCCCGGCGGGGCCGGGGGGCGGCAGCGGGGGAGCGAGAGCCGGAGCGCACCCGGCGGGGCGGGGAGGGGGCGCAGGCGGGAGCGCGGCCGCCCCCCGCCGCCGCCGCTCCCCCTCGTCGTCGTCCTCCGCCGCCTCCTCCGGGGGCCGGGGGGCGCGGCGCCCCTTCCCCGCCGCGCTGAGCGCCGCCGCTGGCTGCCGGCAGAGCCGCCGCCGCCCGGCCGTGGCGGCCGCCGCCGGGCCGGCTCCCATCCGCCATTATCCTTTGTTCGCGGCGCGGCGGCGGCGGGGATGTTGCAGGGCTCGGCTCCATCTTTAAGGCGGGCGCCCCTCCCGCGGGCGGTGCGCGGCCGGGCCCCCGCGTCCTGCCGCCCGGCGGCTCCCCTGGTCCCCGCCGGGCTCCATTTCCTTCCCTCCCCCCCGCCCCTGTTTGCTGGGCGCCGTCCTCCTCTTACCGGTTACCAGGCTGCTCCGTCACTGCTTTCGTTCGCGCCTGGGATCTCGCCGCAGTTTTATTCTCTCCCCCACGTAACACACCGCGTCAAACTACACCTCCGCCGCGTCACTCACACACACAGGCGCTCCCAGCCCGGCGACAGGCAGGCAGCGGCCGACTGAGGAGCGCCAGCCAGGGAGCAAGCGCCGAGCGCGCCCGGCCCCGCACGGAAACCGCCGAGCGCTCACGGAAAGCGCCGAGCGCCCGCCAGGCGGCGGGAACGGCCGAGCGCGCCGCCGGCCCCCGCGGAAAGAGCCGAGCGGTCGCGGAAACGAACGAAGCGCCCCGGAGGGGGAGGCGGAAAGAGCCGAGCGGGCGGCGGGAAGGCGCGAGCGGCGCTTCCGCCCCGGGGCGGCCCGCGCGGGAAGCACCGAGCGGGGCTGCGGAGTGTGTGGGGGGGCGCGCGCTCACCCCCCCCGCCCCCGCCGTGCGCGCGGCCGAGGCGGCCGGAAACTCGCGAGCGCTCACGGAAGCGGCCGAGAGGAGCTGGCGGCGCCTGCTCCACCACAGAGTCACGGAATCGATTAGATTGGGAAAGAGCTGTGGCATCATCGGGTCTCACCTGTGACTGAACACCACCACGTCAACTAGATCATAGCACCTCCAGGGACGGTGACTCCACCACCTCCCTGGGCAATCCATTACAATATCTGCTCACTCTCTGTGAAGAACAGCTTCCTCATGTCCAACATAAACCTCCCCAGGCTCACCTTAACACTGTGTGCTGTTGCTGGTTGCGTGGAAAGAAGCCCTCATGTGGCTACTCCCAGCTTTCAGGCTGTTGTTGAGAGGGAGACGGTCCCTCCCAAGCCTCCTTTTATCCGGGCTAGACCTCAGCTCCCTCTGCCACTCCTCACAGGAATTGTGCTCCAGCCTCTTCGCCAGCTCCATTGCCCTTCTCCGGACACACTCCAGCGCCTCAAAGCCTTTTCCGAACAGAAGGGCCCAGAACCGGACACAGCATTCGAGGAGGGGCCTTTCCAGTGCCAGGTGCAGGGGGACAATCCCTGCTATGAT
This sequence comes from Erithacus rubecula, assembly GCF_903797595.1. Lineage (NCBI taxonomy): Eukaryota > Metazoa > Chordata > Aves > Passeriformes > Muscicapidae > Erithacus > Erithacus rubecula. The sequence continues at coordinate 11,999,305 of NC_136659.1, forward strand.
CCTGCTGGCCGCGCTATTCCAGATCTGGGTCAGGATGCCATTGCCTCCCTGGCCAGCTGGGCACACTCTGGCTCATGTTCAGCAGCTGTCGACCAGCACCCGGCTGCTTTCCTGCTGAGCTGCTCTCCAGCCGCTCTGCCACAGCGTGTAGAGCTGCATGGGGCTGTGTCCCAAGTGCAGCACATGGCCTTAGTTGGTCTTGTTGAACCTCATGCCGCTTGTCTCACCATTGATCCAGCCTGCCCAGGTTACTCTGCACAGCCTTCCTGCCCTCCAGCAGATCAGCGCTCCCACCCAGCTTGGTGGTGTCTGCTAATTTGCTAATGGTAGACTCAACTCCTCACCCAGATGTTCAGTAAGGATATTGAATCAAACTGGGCCCTGGGTGTCCTTGTGGGACACCACTAGTGACTGGATCCCAACTGGATGCAGCACTGTTCATCACCAGTCTCTGGGCCCACCATCCAGCCAACTCTTAGCCCAGTGAAAAGTGCACCCGTCCACACCACGAGCTGCCAGCTCTTCAGGAGTATGCCATGGGACATGGCATCAAAGGACCAGGCATGTCCCTGCAAACACACTGCTGCCATGGGGGACCTGCTACCCCCAGCTCCACGGGGCTGTATCCCTCCCTGTGTGCCTCACACCTGGGGCTGCTGCCCAGACCCCATTCCTCAGCCCCCAGTCACCCCAAGACACAATTAACTCTTCTCTTTGCAGGCACAGTATGGCAGGTGAGGTGCCATGGCCAGGCCATGCTGCCCCTCAATGCCTCAATCACCCCATGACCAGCCCTTGCAGCCCAAAACCAGGCACAGAGTGACTGCTGCTCCATCATGACATAATATCCACATGGAAAACCTCCGCCCTGAGCCACTCACCCCACTGGTGCTGGAGTGACAGAGTTGTGGCCACCAGGCACCTAAGCTATTAAACCACCATGTTTAGAGTAGTTGGGGGCGAGGTGGGGGTTTGCACACATGGCACCAGCTCCCTGCTTTGCCCCCTCTCAGGAGAGACAGAAGCTGGCACCACAGGGCAGAGGATGAGCCATGTGTATGGGCCTTATCAAAGAGGAGCAGCCGTGTGCTGTGGTCCTCAGTCTCATCTGCAGTGCCAGTGTGATGCTGGATAGATTAATTGTTTCTGGGAAAGGTGTTTCAAAGAGCTGGTGCCACCAGGGAGCAGGGAAAGAGCCAGTGGTGCTCCAGCCAGGTGAGTGCATCCCCATCTGTTCACAAACCCAGCTGAGTGCACTCGATCACACACCCTGAAGAGCAGACTGCTCCAACTACCACCTGATAAAAACTGTCTGTACTCAGGCTGCTTTTCATTTCCCAAGACCTCAAGATGGCACTACATATCAAGATTTGAAGCTCCAAAGCTGGTTCATTTTGCAGCTGGCCTGGCACGACACCCTGCCAGGTGCACCGCATGACATGGCACTGCTGTGCCATTTAGTTCAGTTCATCTCCAGCCTTGTTTTCTCAAAAAGGTTGAACTGATTTTACTTATGCTGAGTTTCACCTAATTCCCCCCAAAATTGCAAAAGATGGTGCAAGGAGCAATTACAGCTGTACTTGGCCTTAGATTTTGTTGATTATATTTATTCTAAAATAAACCTTTGATATTTAAAAAGAAAAAAGGTAGCTCAGGTTAAAACGTTGTTCCGTTGCCAACGTGTCCTATGGCTTGGGCCACAGCTCATTTTCTGTTTCTGATGCCCTTTTTCCCTCTGCCCTCCCTGCAGACAGGAGCTCCTAGGTTGCAGGACAGTGGTGCCACTCATTTTTCCCTAGCTGTTGTGGACTTCTGCTGTGCCTTTGGCTCATACTGTCCCCCTCTGCAGAGTATGGCTGACATAACTTTTGGAAATTATTTTTCCTTTTTAGAGTCTGCTAGGATATGAATATCCCCATGCACTAAATAGATCTTCTACAACTCCTTTTAGGAGCAGATTGTTTCTTCCACTCAAACCTTTTGAGACAAGCAAGAAATCTAAACTCAATGTTCTTGATTTGGTCCATTCATTGGCAGTGAAAGGAAATGCTTCTCACTCCAATTCACCAATAGAGGTGCAAAAGGCTTGTCCTACCACATCCTTCTAATTTCACAGGATACTGAGGATACTTTTTGATAGTGTTTTGACTATAGCTCCATTGCTCAATTTTAATATTTTAATGTGTGTTTAATAAAGTATATTTTCTGCATTTTGTTACCATATACAGATGGAAATCAAATTAGGTAATTAAAAATATGTTCTAATTCATCTAAAACACGAACATTTTTACATTTTGCTAGAATTTCTGCATTTCCAGAAGTGATTCCAAGATCAAAGTATAAGGGTTCAGCCTTTGTGCTCCTTTTAGTAGTAAGTAAGTAATAAGTTCTTCTTTTGTGTGAGAAAATATTTATGATGAGCAGAACAAATGTAGCCATTCAAGTGTCTCTTGTTTGACTCATGGACTCATGGATTTAATTGTTTTCTCATCCTTCTCTTTGCCCTTCATGTTAATGTTTGTGTTTCACCAGCTTTTTTTGCTCACATGAGTGACAAAAATCACACATTTTTACCACTCATACATGCTCCCCAGAGCTGAATTGCTTGCCCTGTGCAGCAAGCCTAAAGAATCACAGCAATCAGAATTTAAGGGAACAATTTCTGGTCCTTGAAAGGCGAATAAAGTGCAATAATCAGATCTCAGTGCATGGCTCCCATCAGAAACCTGGGCAGCAGTCCCAGCCTGAGCGATGAGGGTGCCACTGGTGTTGCTCCAGACTAGGCAGGGCTGCCTTTGTGCAGCTCACACTCCTTGTGTGGCTCTGGTCCTGCTGCCCTTTGGGGCTGATGACCTGGCACCCTGCTGACTCTGCCAGCCCTTGGCAGCTCCCTGGCAGCTCCTCAGCACTTCTCTGAGAGTCTGCCAGCTCACCCATGAGTTTGCACAGGGCATCTCGAGCACTGGCTACTTCTCTGCCAGCCCGTGTAGGCTCCCCATATATATAACAGGCAGCTGAAGAGAGCCAGTGATCTCTAACTAAAACAAATGCCTGCGATAGGCCAGATACCTGAAAGGCATTGAGATTACACCCAGTGGTGTGCATCTCCATCTCTTGCACCATCACAGAGGCTTAAACCACGGATGGATGTGAGCTGGAGTCGTGCTTGCCTCGTACTTGCTCAGTGGCAGGGATTCTCATACACATGAGGACTTCTCATACACAGCTGCTGTGGAACCTTCTGACAGCTGTTTTGCACGGTCCTCCTTCCCTTCTGAGCAAAAATGGGGCACTAAGCAAGCTGGAACTTCTCTGGGAGAGGGAACAGAAGTCTGAGTTGCCAAACCCTCTTCTCTCACTGACATCACACCTTCTTCTATGGATGACTCTTGGGGAATCTGTAGAAAATAGGATAGCAAAGATGTGCCAATTACCCACGAAGTCCAGCAGGGAGAGGCTGACTTGGAGAGTGAATTGGAATGCTCAGCGGTTTTCTTCTTCATCAGCAAAAGTTTGCTTGACGATGAGTGAAACCCAGCAAGATTAATTACTTTTCTTACAATCAAGCCTCAGAGGCAAATTCCTTAGTTTTCAGATTCCAGGTCGGTTACCCTGGGCAGTGGGCTCCTTGCACACAGCATTTCAATTGATTGCCCATGGCACAGAGGCTGGCGAGTGAGTGTGGATCAAGAAAGGTTTGTGCTTGTGTGGTGTGGCAGAGTCACAGTGCACACCATGTCGCTGGAGCAGTCAATGCTGCTGCACTGGAAGCATGAAAGACAATATTTATTGTGGAAACACAGAAGCACATGCGTTTTTAGTCTACACACAGCTGTAAAGACAGCAACACAAAAGTATTTTTTGCAGGCCACAGCGATCTTTGGGAGTGATTTATAACAAAATAATCTTTCAGCAACAAACACTCGCTGACAGTTTCTAGAGGATCACTATGCTCTGCCACTGCAGAAGCAGAGAGAGTGTGTGTTGTACAAATCTGACATTAAGCACAAGTATTGCTGGGGAGGAAAAAAGAGCAGAGAAAGTGTGGTGTGCTCTGTGGCTTTGCAGCTGCATACACTAATGGATATTCTCCCAAGGAAATTGAGAGAATTTGCAAAAAATGGATGTGGAGGGTGACAGATATTACATTAGACAGTGAAGCATCCAGCACTTTTCACTGTACAGAGTATCACATTTATTTCCAGCCTATCCAAATGAGCAACTGATTTTGAAGCAGATGTAAGAGAAGGCAGGGGTGCATCCATACCCCTGTGATGACCATGGCCATTCAGTAGCACAGACAAAGCTCTGGACTGGTGCTGACTTTCTGAGGACGATGAAGATAATAAAGAGGTGTTATTATGAAATCCAATGACAAAGGCATGCCAGTTCTCCATTTCAGCCTCTGCTTCTGAGATGGATGGAGGCTTAACTTTAAACTCTCATACAGTCTTCTATCATTTCATAGCCTCTCAGGATGAACTAGAACTGCTTACTCATCAGGATACGGACAAAACCCTACAGGTTTAGTATCTGCCACAGAGAACAAGATTCACTGGACTCCCTGAGCACTTTATTACAGAACTAGGTCTAAATTCACAGTTAACTCAGGACAAAGTAACCGGTAATAGAAATGGTTTTTCAACATCATCCCACTTAAAGTTAATGATCTGCACCTCAGGTCTGCCCTTACTGCTCTTGGACATTCATCATTGTTAATAGTAATAAATCTTCCTGGCCAAATACAGGCTTTACAAGCAGGCAGATTGCATGCTCAATTAGCCCAAGGAAATTGGTCACTGTGCTTAACCCCTGCTGTTAGAAATATGGAGTCCCACTGCTGCACCATCCTGCCGGAGCAGCATCACGTCTGATGGAGCAGCCAGGAGGGGAAATCCTCTGCCTGAGTGTTCCCCACCACACATCTCCATGTGTGGAGCAGAGCACCTTCCCAGCTCACAGGCTCTGCAGCAGGGTTTGCCTGCTCTGGCCAGCATAGCCATTACTCAGGGAGCTCTGAGTGCTTTGGTTACATTCTGTGCTAAATAACAGCCCATTTCTGAATTATCCAATATCACCTCTCCTAGAAGCAGAGGGGATGTTTCAAGGGCAGGAGTGTGGGAACAGATAAGCACAAGCAGCTTTTTGACACTTTGACAGTGTGCTGTGTTTTCTAAGGGTAGCCAGAAAAATAAATCTTCTGGCTTTTTGAGCACACTGCAGAAAGCTCAGCCCAGCCCACTGTCTGAACTCCACGCAGACTAGGAAAATGTCTTCTCTTCAATCCATGAAAAACACCTCCTGAATATTCTCTTCCCATTATAGCTTCACTTTTCTCTGTCTTCCTCATTAAGCTGAATTTCTTCTCAATTTGCTTGAGGCCTATTTAACGATTTCTCATTTTGGTTACTTTGTTCTGAGGATTTAGACCAGATTCTTCTTCACACAGTGTCTTCTCATTGCAGAGACATCCCAGCTTATATATCCCAGGCTTCTGAGGATCGATGCTCCTTGATAAGTGATAAATGATGAGTTGTGTTCTCACTAAAGCCCCTTCTCACCAGGCTGCCTCCCTTGCCCCTATCTCTGTCCCCTCTAACTTGGGCTCAGCACTGCAGGGCCAGCTCAGGTACAGCCTGTCAGCCCCTCTCTCTATGCTGCTTTCCCTGCCTTAGGACCGACAGATGCTGGCCCTGCAGAAACACGGTTGTTGTTGTTATCCCATCTTATGGCAAGTCCCTCATGTGCCAGATGTCAGCAAAACTGCTTTGGGCTGAACCTCTAAAGGTCACATAAGCTTTAAAGAGCATCTTGTGTTTTCATGTGACAGATTGTCACACAGAAGGGAGAATTAAAATGAATTGGTGACCAGGGAGGGGCTTAGACATGCTGTAAATACCTGGTACCTCTCCAAACAATGGTGACTGTTTTCTTGTCTATGAAGCCCTTTTATCACATACTTCATGGCTTCTGGCCCTGGGGATGCTCAGAAACTGTTGCTTCAAGAACCAGAAAAATCTATGATTGATGTAATTGCATTCAATAAAGTACCAGGCATGACAAGTATAATATGAATGGGATACTGACCTGGCACTGGGTGTACCTGGGACCCTGCATGCCATGAAGCAATTGCTGTCATGAGGCCACATTGGCCCTTTACACGAGGGAGAAGGAGTTGAGGCTTCTCAGTAACACACAGTTGGAGAGCTTTTCCTTTCAGAGAGGAATGGGATTTCATCTGCTGCACGTGGAGGGAAAAGCTGGTGGATGAGACACAGTGGAAGTGAAAGCCAAAATGAGAAACCAAACCAAATACAGTAAATTCTGTTAGGGTGAAAAGTGAAGAGAAGGAGAAATTAAGGAATAATTCCTGGAAATATCCTCAGTTTTGGCCCTGGCAGCTTACATTTTAACTCAGAGATGGATGTTGAGGGTGGTATATTCTGTATCACTCTGATGTTAAATACCCCATTTCTATCTCCACAGCCTGCTGGTTTTGAGCCAGTTCCTATCATATAGAAAATATTATTTAGACTGGCTGCACAATTTGAAAAAAAATAAATCTTACCCCTCAAGAAGCTAGCAAACACTAATTTGGTGAATAATTGTGGTTCTGGAAGAAAGAGAAGAGCCTGTGTGTGGTGTTTGGTTTCAATATCACTGTCTTACAGTCTTGGTTAAACAAAAGTCCATGTACATTCAGCAGCTCCATTTCTTAGCATGTCCACTTAGTATAAACTCAGGTTGCAGGAGTTAGGTAAAGGAGGGAGGGGCTTAGAAAAGAAAAATATAATGAAAACATTTAAAAAGTAGTGCAGGTTGATCTGAAACAAAATGCAGGCAAAAAAGAGGGTGGGTGGAAGAAAGTAATGATTACCATTAGCCCTCTTTGGTTTCCATAACAGGCATGTGCTATCTATTACTAATTTAGCTGATGAGAGAACCACAATTTCTTTAAAACACGCCAGGACTCCAGTCTGTCTCTCAGCCTGTAATATCCAAACAACAAATTGGGTCCCAGCTGGGATGTGTTTATCAGCTTAAAAAGAACTGATTTTCTCTTCCACAGTCAGAAGGAAAGCGTTGTCTGACAACAGGAGCCAAGATCAATGCTCTCCCCAAACTCCCTGCAAATGGTCAGTTTTGGCTATTGGATTCTCCAGACACTGATTCTGGCTCTGCAGCTTTAACCCTGCCCTGTTTCTGGCAGCCCATCTCCATTGTCCATCCCCATCATCCATCCCACCAGCAGGGTCCATCATCACCTTTTATCCACCTCCCACATCTTCTGCAGAACTAATTACATTTCGACCTTTCTGCCCAGAGGCACTGGCTTAAGTGAAAATGAGTCTAAGCTGCTTTGAATCAGAAACAGGCAACCAGGAAGTCTTGGTCCCGATAACTGGGTTTAGCCTTTTTGTTCGTGTGTGCTCGTTCATGCCTATTGTCTTTCAGGTTGATTTTTATGGACTGCTAACTATTAAAGCACAGTGATTTGTACAATACTTCCATTAGCCTTGCTATTATGTGTGGGTAAGAATGAGATACTGTATCTAATCACAAGTATTTATTTATCCAATGATATAACATATTTACTTGGGTGGCTATATAACATACAATTTAATTTGTTCTATGAAAATAGTGAGCCTTCCTTACTAGATTTGTGTCAAAGCATCTGAACATAAATTGGAATTCAAATAAAAAATCACATTACTTTAAAGTATTCTTATTTAACTATTGATAAAATAGCTCAGATGGGCACAGTGTAAATGACAGTAAAATTGGCATTTACAACAGCCCTATTAGACAAAAGGGAATTGGACTGAGAGAAGCAAATCGATTTTTTTCTACACTGTGCTTGAAGCAAAAACTGTGTGTAGAGAGGAATCTACTAATTTAGAAAATCTTAGTCAGTTAATTGGGGTACAAATGTTTGCTTTCTGCCTCTGTCTCTCCCTCTGGGGCTGATCTCCCTGGGGTATCGGTGAAGGCTGTGATGGGAAGTGGCCTCTAGCCGTCCCCAGGGACCCTGCCTGACCTGGTGTCCCCTCTTAGGGATGATGACCTCAGTCCCACTGAAGTGACCCCCACATGCCGCTGCCGGGAACACGCCCAGCAGCGTTCTCAGCAGTACCCGGGGCTCCTGATGCTGCACCTGCCCCGTCTGCTGCTCCCCGGCAGCGCCAGCGGCCGCCGGGAGATCCGGGGGAGCAGCGAGTGGGAGCTGGCTCTGCGTGCCGGCAAAGTGGAGGTACTGACTGCAGATCCCCTTGGCAGGATGACTATTGATTGCCCCCCTTTCCCCCTCCCTTCACTGGTAAGGTTTGATATAAATTAGTTGCCGTGCAGAGCTATATACAAAAGGTTATTATACGATAGGGAAAAGGCAGAGCCAAGCATTTGGCTGAGTTTAGGCTGTTCTGTGCCTTTCCAAGCACGATAAAATTAACAGAATTATCTCTGTGTGTGCTACTGCTTGTGGAAGGCTAATGGTGTCAAAATGGCAAAAGAAAATGAGAACAGGTTTGGGAAGGCAGCAGAGTGTTATCCCTAGATGAGAAGATTTGTGGTTTAATTTGAATAGCTTCACCTTGGAAAGACCCTTCTCTGAATGGAGAGTAAGTTATTCTAGGAGAGGAACTCTCCTGCACTTTTCTATCAGTAGGAAGAGAGTAAGAACAGAGGGAAGGATGCTGCTGTATCTGGATGCAGCACATGGAGAGCTGATGGTCCTTAGCAGAGAATATTTCCTCACTTTTATTTAGCTCTGGGGCATGGGTGATCTCTAGCTGTCTCAATCTGCCAAATTCATTTAGCTCTTTTGGGAGCATAAGTACACAAGTGAAACAAATTTAAAGATCCAGTTTGGTTTCATTCATAGATGCTTTTAGCAGAGAAGGAACAAACCTATCCAGGTTTCTTTTCTCAGTTTGGAGTTTCTGCTGAACCTTATATGGATGAATATTGATTTCTACAAAATGCAAATGCAGTATGAACTTCGTAGTTTGCAAAGTCATTGTCAGGTCTGACCTTGCTCCTGATGTCTCCCACCACTGATTCCCATGGTGGACATGACACCTGCCTGAGTCACAGCAGTTTTTGTGTTTCTAAGCTCTGAATTTTATCCTCCACCCATTCTCTGAGCTTGCCATCACTGTCACTTTGATCATGGCTACATCAGCTGCATGTCCAAGGAGAAGGTGGGATAAATATCCCAAAGCTGTTTTTTTCTTCAAGGCTTGGCAGCCCTGACTGTAACTGTGATTTGAGAGAAACAGGAGGGATCATGAACTGTAGGGTGAGAAAACAATGCACCACAGTACCATTTCAGTGCCAAATTTCCATGAGTTGGCTGACACAAGCATCTCAGCAAGGCAGAAGCGTAGGAGCCACAGGAACCTGAAAATGCAAGAGAAAGCACCATACTACAGCATTAACTCCTAGTGAACAGAAACAAGCTGTTTCTCTGAGCACAATGCCAAAGCTCTATTAGAGTGTGCCAACCACATTCCACGAGGAGTAACCTCAGGTTAAGCAGCTGCACAGGCCAGATAACCTGGGGTTGGCTTCTTCTGCAGAGGGCAGTGGGCTGGGTGCCAGTGACTTAACCAACTTAAAATTTGGGTGATGATGTCTGCTCTATTAGGCAAGCTCACATGAACTACCCCAGGTCAGACACCTTTGGGGAGGAAGCCTGGTTTTTCCCAGCACTGATTTCTTTGTGCAAGGATCCCTGTTTGTTAAGGACATCTCACTTAGCATGGGCTGCTATGCTGCCATGAGCCATCAGTGCTCCAGAGCAATGTCTGCTGTGCCTACATTTGGAATAATAGCACAGCTGCCAAAAATCCTGATAACATTGCTCTTTGATCATTCCTTTCCCCATCATTTCTCTCATGTCATCTCTGTGAGGTGGTATCTCCAGTGATGAAAGGTTTGTAGGGAGAGGTGGTTTTCTTGATCTGGACAAAGAATACAGATGGAAAAGCCAGGCAGACTTTGGTGAAGTCCTGCTCTATGCTGTGTGCTCATGCTCTATGCTCAGTGTGGGACAGGGGTGGCTGCCCAGTGCTCTGTGGGATACCAGGGTTCCAAAACTCCTCCATCAGCTTTTGCCACAGCAGAGGGTCTAACAGAGGATATCACCTTTCCCTGCAGATCTGGTCTTGCTTTTGGGATGGAAGACTGGGTTTGCATGGCAAAGTCTGGTAGTGGGGGACTACAAGAGTGACCTCTCTGAGAAGCTGCCAGAAGCTTCCCTTGTGTCTGATGGAGACAATGGCAGCCAGCTCCAAGACTGACATGCCTCTGGCCAAAGCTGAGCAAAGGCTACTAGTGCCTCTGAGATTACATATTTATTAGCTACAGAGACACAGGTGTTACTGCTGCAAGGAAGAAAAAGGTTTGGTTAATCATTAGATTTTCCTGTGACTACCTGAAAGTAAAATCAAACTCTTGGAGTCCCGTTTAGGACTGGCTTAATGCAAAAAATATTGGAGTGCCATGCCCAGAAGTATGTAGGATGACACAGGTATCTGGGGTTTGGAACACTACCATGGGAAGCTATATGTGTATCTTAAGTTACTCTGATAATTCTCTTTGAATGTGCTACCCTGCTGGGACACCAGCATGATTTCTCTCCCCAGCCTGAGACAGCTTCTGTGAGATCAAGATTGTTATTTTTTTTTCTCCTTTTAAATCTTCTGAACAAGAACTTATGTGCAGCCTAAGCAAAAAGTCCTGAGGCTGCAAATAGCAGAGAAAGGAGCTATAATGACCATATATGTTTAATGGCAGGTTGTAAATGACTGGTGATGTTTCAGCTGGAGGTCTTCAGCAGTGGAAGACTTGATCTCAGAGTGGTAGCTGCCACCCATTATCTGCAATAAAACAAATGGAAATACTTCTGTGCCTTTGCTTGATGCCTTTTTTATGTTCCAGGTTTGGAGATTTCCCTTGTTCCCGTGAAGCAGACTGTGCTGACAAAAAGGAGAATGGCTGGCAGCTGGCTTCAGTGTGGGAGTCATGCTGCTAATGCAGCCTGCATGTTCCCAGACTGCTCTCTGGGGCCTGGATTCTGCTGCCCTGCTCCCATGGCAGTCAGGAAAGACAGAGCCAAGCTCCTTCACCCCTTGCTCCTTCCTAATTCCTTGTGTGGACAGTCCTGTTCCAAGGGGATAACACGCCAACTGCTTCAACAGAATGTGGGTGCTGGTGATAGCATCTGCTGTAACCTTGGTCAGACCAGGTCCTATCTGTTCCCTTTATCTGCCTTCCTATCTTTGACCTTCTCCAGCTGGATTTGTGCTCACAAAGAAAACAGTAATTTCTTACTGTGTGTTTTTTCCATTCAATCTGTGGAGTTGCACAATTTCTAACCAAGTCAGGAAAAATACATAGTTCAGATCAGTATAGATTGTTTAGCTGGTACAGACCCTCATGGAGTTACTTCACCCTTTCTAAGAAATTCCATTTTTATACAATGCAACAGCAAAAAATTCTGTTTGAAGAAAAAGCAAAGTATTTTGATGCTTTGCTCTGTCACTGTGAATGCTTTATGAGAGACAAACCTCTTGGGATTTCAAACGATTTATCTCCTGAGTGTTGTTTTTGGGGTGGTGTCCATCCAGTGCAGCTCCCTGGCTAAGCCAGCACCCACTCCTGACAGCACCAGGTGCTCTTCCCATGAACAGCCAGGACAGGGGTCTGCCTGTGGGGGTTTTGGGGCTGTGATTACCCAGCATGCTGTCCCTGCACAGCCCTGCTGCAGTGCATTATCAGGGCAGAGCTGAAGATGGCAGCAGGAATTTGATTTCTCTTCCTGTATTTTGTCTCCTTGGGAAGTGCAGCGCAGAGCTGCTGCAAATGGGGCTGTGACATGGCTTTAATGACATTGTTCCTGGGGTCACTGCAGAGAAAGAAACTTCTCTTCCCTCGCATTAAACCCTATTTCATGCACAAAGGACACTGAGGAATCTCAGAAATCTCCATGTGGGTCTTGAACTAAGGTGACTGCCTGCTGTAGGGATCCTACATTTGATTTGGGATACAGGCTGTAACCCCAGAGCCATGAGCTGCCTGCACACCTGTGCTCCCAGACAGACTGACTATCCATGCTATGTCCCACGGACTTCAGGAGATGAGCACCTCGATGGGCACCACATGGGTTTGCAGGGAACAGCTAGAAAAGAAAAAAATTCAAGACAAATCTGCATTTGCTTGCTGGATGCCTTGCATCCCTACAGGGCTGATGGCTTGGGAGGGGGCACTGCCAGGGCTACTGGGGACTGGGGCTTTGCCTTCTCTACCAAGGAGGAATCACAGCATAAGATCTGTTTGTGTTATAGCAGTAGGCAGAGGAGGGATGCCTGGTGCTCTGCCAAGTTTGCAGTCATGAGCATTTGACTCTCAAGCCAACAAGAGAGAGGCCAAGGAAAACAGCAGGAACTTTATTCTACATCTTAATTTATTGATGTTTCCTTAATCCTCTCACAGACCTCATCTGTTTGAGAAATCAGGTTCATATGTCACCTGTAATGTCTCCTTCCAGACAAATAGCACCACAGCATCTGCAATTTTCATAAGTGTGTTGCACTTTGAAGACGAAGATACATGGGACACTTCAGCATAGATTGCTTTTAAGTGCTGCAGGATTTGCCTCATCAACATGAAGGCCTATTCACTGTACAGTGCAAGCTGGTATTAGTTTCAAGTTGCTCAGATGCATCAAAAGCAGAAGAGCCCGTTGCTCCAGGCAGGCACTGTCAGCTGATGCATTGCCCAGATCTTCATTTAGAAGGCAGAAATTGAGAGGAGGCCTCAAAAATGGAGGGCAAAAAAAATAGCAACCCTGTAAACTTTACATAATTTCCTGGGTTTCATTCATTTTACTGTAATTTTACACGTCTTCACATTAAGAGCTTATATTGTCAGAAGAGCACTCAGGATAAGTAATGTCACTCAACGAGTCACAAATGGAAGCCATGTCGGCTGGCATTGCAAAGTGGATCTATAGCTGGCTTTTTGTCCCTCAATTTGACATGATTTAATTCGATTTCTGTGATTTATGGCTGGGAGGAGGATGCTTGCTGTTCCCCCATTCCCTCCATGCACCCAGGCTTGATGTCTTCTCCTCTTCTGAATATCCTGGCTTTTGGAGGTAATGAGTCTCTGAAAGGGCAGTGCATGTATTTGCTGCCTGAACTGATTTTTAAAGCAGTAACTGGGAGAGGGAATTTTTTTACCTGTCCTTGCTGACATCCCAGGATAACACGTATCAGTCATGCCAGCCCTGAATTTGGAGATTATGGCGAAACTGCATCTGTAAGAAAAATGAGCGAGGTGTTTGGGGTGAGTTATGGAGACCTGCAAGAATTTACTGCCACAACATGGAGCTGCCAGTGACTGCAGCAGCACCCAGTGCCACTCCAGGCTGCTGCTGCTGCTTGGAAACCTCCTCTGCATGTTTATTTACTCACTTAGCTCTGTCACAAAACCTGCCCTGTCTGTGAGTTTCAGTGGGCTTCAGTGGGATCAAAGCTGTGACATATAACAATAAGCCTCTGTACAATCTCACAAGCTGCTACTTGGCTGAAGAGAGGACCATGGCTGATTTAGCAAGAGGTGTTCCATCCCAGTATCAAATACAATTAAATTCGAGATAACCATGCACATATAGGAGAGGGCCAACACATTCACCTTTGTGGACACACTGTGTTAAGGTCCCTGCAGCCAGCTGAGGCACTCCTGTTCTTGCTGCCAGTGCAGAGGCAACAGCTTCAATACACCACGTGCACCTGAAAGCTGGGGCTCTTTGCAGCTCACCCCGACTAGAGGCCAGAGCATCAATGTGTGAAATTCACTTTAACATCACCTCTTCCCCTGTGCCTGTGCCAGCCACTGCAATTTCCCACTCCCTGGAGAGCAGCAGCGAGCCCCTGGCTCCCAGCTGCCAGGTCAGCACCAGCTGTGCCACAGCTGCTTGCAGCTGTGTGTTGGTGTGGTGTGCAGGGCAGGGTGTGCATGGGCACACAGGGGCCAACCATGGGCACACAGGGCTCTCCACTCCCCTGGGCACTGCTGTGTGCCACACACACCTGCTCGTGCCCACAGGGGCTGACCCCAGCTGGCAGCACGGGCACGGTAAATCCGCACTGCCAGTCTAAAACCTCTGCTCCTGCTCAGCACGTGCAGTGCCCTCCTTCTCCTGTGCTGTGACAGGGTGTGGGTATGAGCTGCTGTCCAGCTGGGAGTCCCAGCATTGGTGGTTTTGGTATGCAAGGAGCTCCTGGTGCTGCTGGAGTGAAAGGCACTCCATGAAGAGATGATCATCCCTCATCATGCTCATCCTACAGACACTCATGTCACTAGCTCTGTGAACAGCCCCAGGTAAGCTCCATCCTGACCTTGCCAGCCAGGATTTTAGGAAGAAAACATTCAAGGCTACCATTGTGCCCAGGCCACCCACCAGGCCCCCACACTACACACCCATGAAATCTGGGCAAAATTTACTGCTGGCTATGCAGTAGGACAGACAGACTCCTGCCGTGACCCTGGTGGGTCATTCACAGCTTCCTGGTACCCTCTTTCCTTGCTGCATTATGCTTGAGTCATGAATATATGTATTAACTACAGAATAGTCTTAAGCAAACATTTATCTTGCGCAGCAATGGCTGTTGTTAAAGACACCAGGGATGGATGTCTAGGAAAACAAGCCTATTCTAGCACAGCACTGGAAATGAGGATGTCCTCACAATAATTTTTTCCTTGGGTTAACAGTTTCCAAATAAGCAGGTGAAATGGTCTGAGGTGATTAAAGCAATAGAGAAGATTAGTTTTGTTATATGTAATCACCTTTGCTTCTCTTTTATGTGTGGAGTGATTTTCTCAGCAGGATGTGTTATCTGTTTTAGGGAATGCTAGTCTTTTTGTTATTCCTTTTTTTTTTTTTTTAATGTAAATCAGCTTTTTAATCTTTTTGTGTCAATTTGATAGACTGTAATAGCAAGTCTGTTTGGTAGTAGATTCCCCCCTTCCCCAAGCACTTCTTTGCCTTTAATTGCCTTAATTGTTCTAATTTGAATAAATCTGGGATCACACCTTGGCTTGTGGAAATTTCCTGCAGATCTGCGGTGTTCTGCTTGGAGCCACTCCTTCATGTTTCTCTGTCAGTTCTCTTGGGTGCGATGGCAGGGGATGGGGGGAAGGTGGAAAACTCAGGTGGTGCCTGATCTTGGCAATGAGAGGGTACAAATACTCCTCTAGGTTGGGCCACATCTTCCCCTCAACTCTATTTCATTCCTGCTCTTACAGTGAGTGGAGACCTTGTCCTGCTCCCTGGCTGCCCCCATCTCCTCAAAGAGATGAAGTTTTGGGTTAAGTTAGGCAAACCTCAAAACCTGCTTTTCTTTACTGTTGCAGCTTCTTCTAGAAGTATATGCAGTGCTGGGGCACTCGTTTCTGCAGGATTTCCTCTCCCTGTGCCTCAGAGGAAGGCATGGATTTAAATTGCTTATTTTAAGTGACACAAAGCAGTAGCAGCCTTTTTCAACAGTGCTTAGCTCTGTTGCCCTCAGCACTCTCCTCATTCTGGAGGGAGGATGCTCATAGGGGACGTTCCTGTCCGACCCCTTGTGCTGCTCATTGCCTTGAGAAGCTGCAGACCTTGAGCTGTCACTCCACTTTTGATGACAGACAGAAAGAAGGGAAAGG
Organism: Erithacus rubecula; assembly: GCF_903797595.1. Taxonomy (NCBI): domain Eukaryota; kingdom Metazoa; phylum Chordata; class Aves; order Passeriformes; family Muscicapidae; genus Erithacus; species Erithacus rubecula. The sequence goes on from NC_136659.1 coordinate 12,015,016, forward strand.
TGTAATTTGGCATCCTTGTGCATTTCGTTGGTGAGCTGAGATAATTTTACCCTGACAAAAATACATACCTCCATCAATCCCCAGACCTTGTTGGGGCATCCTCACTGAAAGATGCAAGGAGGAGATAATGCCTCCGTCAGTTTGGGATCTGTTCATGGCGGCGCGTGAGCTGATACAGCCTGTCAGCTACATGACAGGGTGGAGAACAGCCTGAGAAATTATTTCTTATAGATCACTTGGAAAACAGTCCCTGGAGCAGCCCAGATGAGAAGGGCTCCCTTGGGAGCACTGGGAAATGAGCATTCATCTGTCAGGGATGTCTCCAGGAGGTGGAGATGGCTGTGAGCTCCTGCTGTGCTCCCTGGCCCAGACAGGGGTTCCTGCAGAAGGTGATGGGTCCCTTATCTGTGGTGTCACCTGCACTGGGGAGCTCCAAAACCACTGAGGAGGTAGAGAGGAGCTTTATTTCCAGGGAAATTGTGCCCAGAGGAGTCAGTCTGTCTTGCCCAGTCTGTCCCCATGACATCCATCCCAAAAGCTGCCAGGACTGGGGGGAAGTGCTCTTTTGATTAAGCTGCCATGGGGGCTCTCACCAGCTGTGGGGTCACTGCCTGCCTGCACAGAGGGGTTAAATGTTATTGGGAAGTGAAGAAGGAAAGCACTAGATGATTACTGTGGAGAAAAAGGGTTTCAGTAAAGAAAGGAATTAAGGGGAAAATAACAGGTTGACTATTATTAGGGAGGGAGATGCAAAGAGATAACGGGGGGAACAAACATCTAGTACAGTATATTAGACTTGGGTGCGGATGTAAGTATAAAATGCTCCACAAGTCCTGTAATTGAGAAAATCCATCAAATGTCCTGACAGCTGTTCCAGCATTTCCAGAAGCGATAAAACTTGAATTTATTTCACTTCTGGAAAGGGGGCAGTATCACCTTCTGGCAGCTCTAATGAAATGCCATAAAATTTGAGGAAAAACTGTGCTGTAAAGTAATAAAAAAGGGCAGTCAGCAGCGAGTTGTTTGCTGAAACACTCGTAGGGGATGTGGCGGGGCAGACCTGCTCCCACTGGTCACAGCACCCACGCTGGGGGGATGCTCTGGGCCCTGGTCCTGCTCCCTGCAGCCACAGTGCCTGCAAGTGGCCACAGCAGAGCTGAGCACGGCTGGGTCTTGGCCTGTCGGGAGGCACAGAGGTTCCAGAATAACCATTAGCTTGTGCCAAGGCTCAGGCAGGGCTGCAGGGGGGCTGTGAGAGGCTGGTGTGGCATCCACACACCGCTGGCCAGACCAGCACCTGGGCCCATGCAGAGCAGAGGAGGGCTGCAGAGTGCAAGCACTGAGGAAATGGTCTTAATTTGGGTTTTTTATTAACTGAGTCATTTGGTGACAGGAGAGGAGGTCATTGCTGTTTACCTCCCATGGTAGCTGCTAGGCAATAAGCTTGTTTTCCTATTTAATCTGTTAAATGAAACTAAATTTGTAATACAACATTCAAGTTATTTGAAGGCTCTTGGACTCTGTAATTTAACCCTAATTTGTTGGCAGGAGAGCACACCTTTTGCATACGTTTTTCTTTTTGGCTCACCATCATCTCTCACGTAATTGCTGAGATGGTTTTCTTCCATTGCCTAATTTCATGTGAATGCCGCAGGCGCCTTGGGAGCCAGTGTTACTACCCCCAGCTGGCAAATATTAGGGATCTAGGTAATACATTTAAACAAGAGGGGGAGGAGACATCTAAAAATAGAAGGGAAGGAAGAGCAGTGCTGACTGTGCAGAGGGACCCCTCTCCTCCTCCTCACCACTGTCAGGGGTTGGGCACAGGGATTGACTGGCCACACCTTGTCTTCCTTGGGTCACACAAGGGAAAAGTGGCCAGGAAAGCAGACCAAGAGCCACCAATTTGCTCCCACTTAGAGGTCAGTAATGTAAAATCCTCCATGCCAGATGAAAAGCTTTGGATGTGGCCATAGGATGGTTAACACATCCCAGCCATTATGAGCAGTAAAGCACAGTGCATCTCTGGTTTCTGTTCTGTAAAACCTTGTGCCCAGGCACTGTGGCCATGGTCAGTGCTGGGTTTCCACCAGCATCTCCCACTCTTGGACACTTCTGTGGCAGACAGTCCTTTTGGGGAGTGACTGGGACAAATGTATGGGATGAGAAGTCTGTCCTTTGGTCAGGCTGTGGCTCCCAGTAACTCAGCTGGAGGATGAATTGTGGGAGCCGTGTGGGAGTGGGAGTCTGCTGGAGGGGCCCCAAGCAGAGGGAAGCATCTCACTGCCATTGTGCAGGAGGTGCAGCTGCTCGTGCTGTGCAGCATGCTGGGCACCTTGCACCACAAACCAGGAAATAAAGAAAGAGACAAAAAGGTGATCTGTGAAAGGATTGTGGAATTCCTAAGTGGGCTTGTCCTTTCACACACACTGGTGTGTATTGGCCAAATTGGAGAGGCTGAGTTCTGCTGATAACCTGTGTGCTTTATTCTGTGTTCTCAGCCCAAGCCCTGCTGCTTACAGAGGTGTTGAAATGAGCAAGGGAATGATTGTCTTCACCCCATCATGAGAATTCAGAGCCCTTTTCTCCCAGCTCGTGGTCTCTGTTCTCTTGCTTGGCACTGTGGAACCAGAGGCATCGTGTGGTGTCTGACCAGGTGGCACAGACACTTCCTAGACTGCTTGGAGAAAAAGCCTCTCCACAATGAGTACTCTGGGGCAGTCCAGGACTTCCAGTAGGAATTGAGTGTTGGGGAGAGGATTTCCCAAAGCTTGGGTGGCAGTGTGTTGGAGGCTGATACTGGAATGCCCTCTAGCAGGGCAGAGCAAACCCCTTCCCAGGGAATGGTGCTGGCACTGCACCGGAGGGAGCCCAGCTCCTGCCCAGCCATGGGGAGGATTCTTCTGATCAACCCAAAGTCCAGATTTCTACATGAGGGTTCCCATGGTAACCAGGCTGCACAGATTAAATATTTAAAAATATGGAAGTGATGCCGGTGTGTGAGGCGGATGCAAGAACTTTAGGGCAAGGGGTGTCTCTGTTCCATCCCCATGGAGGGGCTGTGGCCCATGCCACTGTCCTGCAGCCCAGCCACTCACCTGCCAAAGCTTCTCCAGGCTGGGAGCAGCCACTCTGCCCATCATCCTGCCCATCAGCATCACTCTGTGGGACAACCCCTTCTCCAGATGATTTTCCACACCAAAAACTTCAGGATGTGAGGCTGGCCCCTTTTGGCAGTTGCTTCCTTTGCTACCAGAGCTCTTTAGAGAAGAAAGATGGAAATGCAATTTAAGTGCTGAACAAAGCTCCCCCAGGCTTCTGCCCAGTGAAACATCATTTGTGGAGAACTTCAAAGTGTTTTCAAATAATTTTGGGGGGGCAGGGGAGCAAAGCAAAGAGCACTGCTGGTTTGCCTTCATTGTACAGCTGTTGGAAAGCACTGGCCAGTGAAAAGCAAATGCTCTGTGGGAAGTGATCAGTGTAATGATATTTTGATGGAAATTTCCTAATCCACTAGAAAGAAGTAATCTGCTTGGACCTTGTTTTGTTTCTGAGATACTGTTTTACACAAAGTGGCTCAGGTGTCAAACCCTGCTCACAGCACTGAGATTATTCTGCCAGCTCCAGCTGTGGTAAACCAAAAAATACCACTTACAGCAACACAGGACCTTCACTGGGAGTTGCACAGTTCAAGCTCAGCATGGTCATGTTTTTTCCCACCAGTGAACGTTAATTTATTGATCCAGCAATTGAGTGATAGTGGCAATGCTGAAGGAAGGCAGTGCCAGCACTGGGAGGTACAGATGGCCTCTCCAGACTCAGCAGAGGTTCAGTGGCACTGCAATTTCAGCTCTCATCTTTGGAAAAGAGATAGCTCATCTCTGAAATGACTGGAAAGTTAGGGAAGTTGAGTTTTTAATGGCACCCACCATACCTATATACACTTTTAACATTTCAGCCTTGTCTCTAAGGTAAAGAAGAGTGAGGCTCATTAGAGCTCTTTTCCTAATTAGCTGCTGCAAACAGATTTTATTTTATAAATGCCTGAATGTAAAGTTATTTGTGTACCTAATTTCTTTTTTATGTTACATTTATTTTTAAGTGTAATTCACAAAGGCTTCACATTTATAATTCTTTCAGGGGCATTACAACCAGCGATGCACATTTATTACAACCCCTTAATTTGCTGCATTTTATTTCCATATGCTTTTGAATTGCTATTGAGCTTGTTTCGTGCTCTTCCCATCTTTAAATTGTATTTTTTTATTGTACATAAATGGTAAATAATTGATACCTGCCATCTGGTGCTAATCATCCTGCCAGCCCTATGTCTCCACCCTGTCCTTTCATTCCTTGCTAGCTCTCTCCATCAGTTCTTCCCCTTTCTTTCCCAATTTTCTCTGCATCTTCACCCCTTTGCTCCCTGGAGGTGCTTGCAGCGATGTGGTGCCAAGAAATGCACTGCCCTTCATCTCCGCTCAGTCCAAATACTCCTGACACCTTTCAGGGGAGGCAGTTTCCCTAGGGATACTCAATTTGCCATCCCTGCCCAAGCTTCCCTCATCCTCATGGTCTGTCCAGTCCCATCACCCACGGACCATGGCAGACTCCTCAGCTGGAGCCACTCTGCCCCAAAAGTGCTGGGCTTTGCAGCATATCTCCTGTGGTGCCCATGTGCCTCATTGCTTCCCTGCCAGCATTAGAGCCTCGAGAGACGAACACTGAACTGCTGGGCTGGGTTTCTCTTAGTACAGACTGGGCTGAAAAAAAGCAGCCAGACATTAGAGATTAATGCAGCAAATCTCCAGTGCTGGTGGCTTCAGAGAGAAGCAGCAAGCCTGAAGCCACGATTCTGTGACTGCCTCCTGCCCTGTCACAAAGTTCCTGTGACTCCTGAGATTGCTCAGCAGTGAGTTACATGGACTATGAACTCTAAAGTCACATTTGCAAAGTATCCAGTTGCCAAAGTAGGGAAAGCCCAGAGCTGCCTAAAACTAGAGAGTGCTTTCCATGAGCAAAGTCATTTCTTTGTCTTAGCCTGAATGAAATCTTTCTCACCATAAATTAAACCCCTTTGTAGGCAGATCCCTGGGATGGAGAATGTCTGTGAGTAACCTTGTGAGTAACCAAAAGCAAGGCTTCAGGATGGGGAATGCTTGGGAAAATTAGGAGCCAGCATTATCACCAGCCCAGCCGATAATAACAGCTGGCGCTGTGCAGATATGTGACCATCCGTGCTGAGCTAATTGTTGATAAAATCCTAGGAGTTATAATTAGCCCCTGTGGGACTCCTCGTGCTGCTAAAATGAAGCACTTGCCTCCCTGTCTGCAGGGAAGGGCTGCAGGGCAGGGGGTGCCCAGCACCCTCAGGGCACAGGTGCAACCTGGCAGTGCAGACTCTGCTGGGCAGCGCTGCCCCAGAGGAGGGGAGGCTGGGGCTGTTTGAGGGGATTGGGAATAAATAAACCAGAGCCTCCCACCTTTCCACATGATGGCCAAAATGGTGTAGTGCTTGTCAGAGCACAAGCCCTGGGCACTGCTGGGCATGGGGCTCTGTGGTGGCAGAAGGGGCCAGCAAAGGGGCCATGGGAGGCAGGGACAAGAGCGAGGAGAGCAGTGGGAGGCAGCAGGAGGAAGGGTCAGACTGGGGATGTCTGTGTCCCAGCAGTGTGAGCTCTCCAAAGGGGAGGGCACTGCCAGCCTTGGGTCGGAGGCAGCAGCCTCTGTCATGACCAGTGGTCCTAAAAGATGGAAAATTGGCTGAAGGCTACAGGCATTGCTCCTGAGGGACTGATGCCTGCAGAGTACTTAGTAAAGAACCAGGCTCCTTGCCATACTGCCTGCATTTTAGTGCACAGGGAACATTCAGCCCTACTGAATGTGCCTCGAGCAACTAACACCCAGAGAGACACAGATGGGCTTTACTCTGTCCTGAATCCTCCTTTTTGGCAATCACACTTCACTGGGGGACCGATCAATCAATAATTAAAACACGGGGTAATTAAAATCTCATAAAAACCTTCTCTGGGTCCTCAAAGTGAAATATATCAATGTTTCCACTACCTACACTGCTTGTCCTGATTTTGTGGCATCTCCCACGTGTGGTGATGTGACCACAGTTTCTTGCTGCTGTGGATTGCAGGAGCTGGCAGCCTCCAGGAGCACCAGTGACTAGCAGCTCCCTCTGGGACCCTGATGCATTTCCAGCAGGGGTTGCATCATTTGCAGCATGGCTGAGTGTGGGGTTGCCCTCATGTGTGTGCATGCCAGCTTTTGTTTGGGAAACAGGGCGGGTTTAGCTGCTTACATCTACCAGAAATTGGAAACTCTGGGTCCCTTGCAGCTGAGTGAAGCCCCCACTGGACCTGAACAGAGTCACTGGGAGAGTAAAAAGTGAAATCCCAACATGACAGACACTAAAAGCATTTTACTGCCAGGTAAAAAGTGACCATTCCAAGAGCTGTACTTGTAACATGAGTCCTTTTTTATGTGTTCATCAATCTAGTGATGACAGTAAAATGGTAGTTTTCCTACAGAAAACACAGACCTTTTCTGGGCATGTAAGGGTTAAAACACATCAAGCAGACTTTTATCCCTGAAAGAAAGCCCCTCTGCCCAGGAACACTTTTCTGGGAGCATTCAGGCCTCTGACACGCTCCAGCTAAATGGCACTCATTAGTTCAGAGGAATTTCTTTAGAGGAAAAAGCCCTGTACTGGAGCCAGGTGCTACCAACATGTGATTAATAGCAAGTGGTGGGGTCTGTGCTTGTCAGCTGAGCGGGGGACGTGGGGGGATAGAAAGCCCTTCCCCAATGTCTTTGGGGAAGACAAGCCTCACAAGCCTCAAGTAGCTCTTTCTAAGCTTTTCCTGAAATCCAGCTCACTCATGGGATTAAAAAATGCTGCTGCATCAACAGCTGTTCTTACAGGAGCAGGTGAGACACAGCACTGGCATTCCAGGTTATCCAGGCAAGCCAGTTCCTGCCTGTAGCTTTGCCTGGATGCTGACCTTGGCTGCCAGGCCACATCCCCTGGCTCCCCCAGCACACAGGGAAGGAGCTGTAGGGTGGGGAGCTGTCACCCTCCTCCTCCAGCTGGCCACGAGGCCACTCCTGCGTGTGGCCCTGGGAGCGGGTCCGTGTGCCCTGCAGCCCCCACATCCCTGATAAATCCCTGATAAATTCTGTCAGAGCTGCTGGTCCCAGGGCTGGCACGGAGGCTGCTGCAGCATCCAAACCCTCCCACGCCCCCGGCGAGGCTGGCACGGAGCTGGCACGGCACCCGGCGCTCGCAGGCATGGGGACGTGCCGGCTCATGGGCCTGAATTTTCTCACTGGTGTCTGATGGGCTAATTATTATTGATTGACATTCTCGGAGTTTTTGGGGCACTTTGGGGAAGCGTAGAGTGTGGGAAGAGGGAATATGTTGACAACTTTTTCACATAATCCTTTCCAGCCCCCTCATTTTTCAGTCAGCCATGGAACGCGTCCAAATATCTGGGATTTTAATGAAATTAAAAGCAAGCGAACCCAAAATCCCTTGAAAAATACAACAAACCATACACAAATTTCTGTTTCTTTCCTCTCCAGCCCCCGTACCATAAGGCTGGGATGGATATCCAAGGAGGTTTGGTGGTGATCTAGGGAGGTTGCCCTGGCCTTTGCTCCCAGCCCCACACCAGGGCAGCTGTCCTGGAGCCATAGCACTGTATGGCCAACCTGCTTGGGTGATCATGTGGTGTTTGGTGAGAGCATCTTTCCCTCCCTCCACGGTCTGTCACCAGGTCCTGTGATAAGGACTATGTATGTGGCAGTCCTGCCCACATCAAGAACTGCATGGCATCCTCAATCATGTTCCAAGGGAAGGTCCAGCACCCCTGTGTGCTGAGCTGGCTAAAGCAGCATTTCAGGAGTTACAGCTGCTGGTGTGTATTTATCCTAAACCCTGAGTGAAACCCCACTGGGAGCTGCACCTCAGCACACGCTGCTCAGGATCCCCAGAGGGCTTCAAACATATTTGTCACAGGAAAAAAAAAAATACAGCTCTTGATATTAATAAGTAACAGTCTACTTTAGCTTAACTGAACTACAGCAAGCAATTTGTATGGCATGTGCTGTAACAAAGCAGTTAAAGGTGGTTACAAGGGACCAGCAATCACACACTGCACGCAGCAGCATCGGCACGTGCAGCCTCCACCTCAGCTGCTGTAAAAAATGCATTTGCACAGGTTTAGCCACCACTGCAGGAGGCAACTCTTGTGCTGCATTGTGAACAATGAAAACTGCTGTACAGTGAACACCTAACTGGCAAGCTGGATTTTAAACAAATTTTCCTTGGAAATGGCAACCCCAGCTGCCTGCGTGGCTGGAAGCATTGCTGCTTCCCTGCTGCCTGGCTGCTGGCGCCAGGCACAGCCAGCATGGCGACGTCTCCAAAAGATGCTCCCGTGGCGTGCTAACGCTGCAAAGGTACAATCCAGACACAGCTGGAGCTCTGGCTCCTGCAAGATATTCAAACCTCAGCCTGCAAACACATGCTCTTTCTATTTTCCCCGGGCAGCTTGCTTAGCCTTTAGGCTTTCTTGGTTTTGAATTGACTCTGCCTTTTGAGTGGGAGTTTCAAGAAAAAAAAACCCAGCAGGTTGAAAGCAAAGGAGCCGGCTGTGCTGACTAACCTTTTTGATTTAAGGCAAATGTGGGGAATACTGAGGGGAGAAGCAAAGCCTGTGCTTTGTGAGCAGTGCAGCACACACTTAAAATGGATCCCGATGCCTGCCGTCCTCAGCTCAACATTATTAATGTTATTTAACCTAAACAAGACCGGACAGGAGGATTTTCCCCCAGCATGGATTAGTAAGTCAGGAGAAAAACGAAATTCAGCAGAAATCCTCTTAGTAATTTTTATCAGGCGTAGATTTTCACATCTGAATCTCAGCTGCCAATTTGCATGGATAATCTTAGATTAGCTTTAGTCCATGGTTCATTTTTTTGTTTCCCCCCAAAATAAGCCCACTTTTGCAGCGACAAAGGAGGTGAACAATTCTTTAGGAGAACGGCTGTGACATCTAAATAACAATGATAAAAAAGTCCATCTAAAACCGAGCAGCTCGGCACTTTCGGCTCCCCCCTCTTCGCTATGCATTATTCATGGTAGACAACAGGACCAAATGTGTATGCTCCCTGTGCAATTACCAGGAGAACATATTCAAAGACATATGCTAGTGCCTCTTAGTGAAAGGAGATGTGCAAGTACCCATTATTTACTAGGCACTGTTATAAAATCTGCAAGTTTGACTCCAAGGTTGCAGCTTAATTGACTCCCCCTGGTAGCTCTTGTCATCCATCTAATTCAAGCCATGTGAAAGCCTGGTTGTTGTTTTGTGTGTGTACAATACACTGGCTGCTTTGGCACATGCTGGTGGAAAAAATGTGGTTTGCATCAATTAACCTTTTTTATAGCAAGGAGAGTGGCTGAATGACAGGGCTTCTGAGAAGCGTGTAGAACTTCAGCGTGTCACTCACAGCAAATTGTCGCCGAGGTCATCCACGTTATCATCATGGCTGCCTTTGGCCCCGCTCCCCCTGAGCACAGATCCTCAGTAAGGATCATCTGCTTGGTTTATTGCCTTCTTGATCCAATAAATATATTTCCTGCGAGAAAACCCTTCTGTGGGATTTATTTAAATCAGCCTTCCCAAATTCATCTCTGCAAACTTCCTTCCTCTTCCTCCCACACTGTTTCTCTCTGCATGCCATAAGCTTTAAGGATCTCTGCGCTGATTCTTTTCCATATCGCCTTCCCAGGCAAGCAGTACCCTCTGTGCACGTGGAAATAATTTTCCTCTAATCAGCCAGAGCAGTCACGCTCCTTTTCATCCCACAGTGCATCCCCCAAAGATGCATGCCCTTTAGAAATGGTACACTGAGGGCAGCAGGAATACCTGAAAAAGGAAGGACAATGGTTAAATAAAGTTTTGGGAAGAGACTCCAGTACTGTTCCTTACCCAGCCAAATGAGCATGAGAACCTGTATGAAAACCCTTATCCTAATTCTGAATAGGAACAAATTCAAATAAATAGCTGTATTTCTGAGAATATGTGTGGAACATGCTTTTTTTAAGCAGTCCCACTGCCTGCAGTGCTTTGGGAGCTAAAGCATCACTCCCAGCTTGCCGAGCCTGGAGGAGGGACAGAGCGGCAATCGGTGTTCTTTCCACACAAACCCCTAATGTAGACGTGCTGCAGCACCGCAAAAGGGAATTGACTTCGCTGCAAATGAAGCAAGGCCTTAAGTGCTTTGTTGAACAGCAGCCGAGCTCTTTGGTAATGAACAACAGTGACAAAAGAAATAAAGAAGCAAGCCGTGATAGCCCGATGTGGTTGCAGTAGCTGTTGCGATGGCTGCTGGTGTGAGATGACATGTGAACACAATCTATCTCCGCACGCTGCTGCAGTCTTTCACCAGAGGCTAGTTCAAAAACCTTGAAGATTGGCAATTAAGAGGACCTCTAATTGAAATAGAACAATGGTAGCATTTTAATTGCTGTGCAGATCCCCTCCAGAGCATCGTGGTCTAGTAGAAATTCAAGGTTTCCACAAGCAGGTTTAAAAAATCGTACAGAAACCATGTCATGTGTGTTTTGCCTCAAGAGCCATTTGACTCCTGGGGGAAGGAATTAGTTGCTCCACAACACCAGGGCCTCACATTGAGGTAGAAAAGACACATTGCTTCAGTGGGTGACGTGCCCTGGAAACCTTCTTGCTGGAGGACAGAAACACCAGCTGCAAGTACCAGACAATCTAAAATGCAGTAAGCCATGTGCTGGAGTTCAGACTGGAGCTTCTTTTAAAAAAAAAAAAACCGCTGGCTGTTAGTGATTATCAGCTGGACAGGGACAGGGAAAACCCATTGGTGTCCATGCCATGCAAACTAGGATGGTGGTATTCTGATGTACCCAGAATGGGAGTGATGCAGAAGTTCGTCACATTAAAAATTAAAAACAAACCAGAACCAGAGGTCTGGATATTCCTCCTCATTACCTGGATTATCTATTGTTTGCTGGCATTGACACAGGGCTCTTCAAGGAAGGGACATTCATTCCTCCTCTAGCTGGGAAGAGAAGCACTCCAGGTAGCACAAAGAGTGATAATAAATGGGACTGCAGCAGCAATCTCACCCCAGGGCAGAGTGTGGACAGGGACTCTTCAGGGAAGGAGGGAGATGCTGGAGATGCCGGGAGCTCTGCCAGCTTCCCCTGTGGCGGGTGCCAGGGCCCGTGCTGGGCAGGAGCCGCTGGCAAGTAGATGTTGTAATATATTAATATACTTTTATAATTCCTTTCATTTCCAAGAGCCCCGAGACACGCAGCAGCAGATAATCCTGCTGATTAGCCAAATCAAAGCTTTGTGAGCAAACCCTGCACACCCTTCAGGGAGCTGTGCAACACGAAATCAATGTATTGAAAGAGCGCTCTCCACAGCAAGTGCTGCTGATTCACAGCCCTCGTCTGCTTCCCATTTCAGGGTGAGTGACATCCAAGGAACAGTCCTGGTGCTGTTTTCCATTATTAATTATCTGCTGGTCCTGGTCTGGATGGCATTCTCCCTTTCCCAGGGAGATGAGAACCAATGCAGAGGGAGAATCAAGGCCAGGAGTGGAGGTTTCTGCTGTGCATCTGTGGAGACACCCGACCTAGGCTGAAGCAGCAAATGCATGTTAGGAACAAGTCTGCAAAAAATGGTGAGCAGGTGTCTGGCAGGACAAGGAGAGGAAACACAGAACAACAGATGAAGAATAAAGGTCTTTTCCTCTCACCAGAAGCTGTATGAGGACTCTAAAACCAGTGAAAGCCAAACACCTCGCTGGGAGCTGGGCATTCACCACTTGTTTTTCAGGAAACCCCAATGTCAGGTGCTCCTGCCTGCAGCTGGCTCCTGGTGCAGATTTCAAAACTGGGTCCTGGTCCTCACTGAGGGAAACAACTGTGCTGGGGGGAGCAGCACCCTGCAGGACCCCCGACACAGCCCCCCCTTTTCATCACACCAGAACTCTTGTTTTCATCCCCCCAGCTCTGGCAGCACAGAGGCAACCTGACGCTCCGCCGCGGGAAGGACCTATTAGATAATTGCCTGCATCCCCTGCCAAGGCAGCAGGTAGTCTCCTGACAGAGGCTGTAACAGATATTAAACATACTGCTCTTGATCTCAGCAAAAAAAAGGCCACTGGAGTAATTTTTTCTTTAACCCACTAAGTAAAAGCTTTCTAGCTCATCTTAATAGGTTTTATCTGATGAAAACGCTACATTCATCATGGAAAGGCTTTCCTTTTTTTTCTTCCCCATTAAACTTTCGAAGAAATGTTTTAATTTTTTTAAGCTGTCATTGATTTTTTGTAAGCAAAAATGGACATGTTGAAGCAGAAAAAAATTCCATTTCATTGTAAGCCAATTTTCATTTAGAGGAACATTTCAACATAGAATTTCCAATTTGGTCTCGTCACATCTTCCTTGTCCTGCTGTTACACAGGTCAAAACATTATCAGAGACTGATAAAAGTGAAAAAATGTGAGCTTGTTTTAACAGTAATTGGTACTTTTATATTTGTTTCCAGACAGTTTTGTCTAGCTGCTTTTCTCTATTTCTGTCAGCCCAAGAGAATAACACCCTCAGGTAGCTGTGTGTTGATGCCAGACCCATGATGGGGAGATTTGTTTCTCTCCCATTTCTGAACAACCTCCTCAACCAAACAATGGAGTATGACCTGTATTCAGGTGAGCAGACACCAACACCACCAGCACACGTGATGACCAGAAAGTAATTAATTTCTCTGTTAAAACAAATCCCCTTGCCTGTCCCATACCCCCAAAAGACTTGGTGCCCTCGGAAGCCTTTCCCCACTCTCACTTCTCCATTTGGGGTTGGGGGAGATGAAGAGTGGGGTGGCCCGTGTCAGAAGCACAAGGTGACGAGCATGGTGAACCACTCTGCACCTGGATAACATCTTCTGGGCTTCTGAATATTGCAGCAGCCCCTTGATGCTGGCAAATACCGGCGGTGGTGCCAGCGCTGCACCTCTGAACCCTGTGCACCTTGTGGCCTCATTAGCCCAGTTATGTCCAGTCTCCAGCAGCCAGGGCTGCTTCCTGGAGCCAACTCAGCACCTCTGCCTCAGCCTAGGACATATTTTGCAATCGTGTCCGTTTGGTACCAACTGAAGGCAAAGAGGGAAAAGGTGAAAAGCAAGGGAACGGCTCCCGCATTGTTCATCTCCAAAGGAGGGAGGGAAGCTGCTGCTACAGCCCGCAGGGGCACCATCTGTCGTGAGTCAGCAACCAGCCAGATTTACTGCCGATTGATTAAATTAACATTTGTTATAAGCCAGGGAAGGGAGGAAGGGGGGAAGAAATCCTCTTCACTGCTCTTGAATCATTTATGCCCTGGAAGCCTCCATGCCATGCTCGGGGCAGGCAGCAGCGACATGAGCTGCAAGTCCTTGTGCAGTGAGACAGGCTGGGCTACTGCAGGTCCTCCTGACCTCTGACAAATTACAGCAGCACAGGGTGGCGTGAGGTGGGCAGGAGGTGCCATTCCAGAGGGCGTTTTCCTCCTGTTGTTTTGGCCATGAGCTCTGTTTTCCCATAGTGGTGGGAGGGATGGATGTCAGCACCACCACACTCCTCATGCCTGCGCTAGGTCTTGGGGCACAAGAGCGAGGGCAGGTTTGTTTGGGCAGGACAGGCTGGGTGGCTTTGCTCCACACCCTTGCTAGGTGCAGGAGAAAAAATCCAAGCTGAATTCCCACCAATTGAATGTGGTATTTTTTCCCCAGGTGCTGACAGTGAATCTGGGTGGACTCAGCAGGGTGCTCTCAGGTCTCATTGAAACCTGCCTCCACGCGCAGCGCGTGGCTGAACTCAGGATGGGCTCGTGTTGCTGAGCAGGGGCTGTCTGGGCTTGCCATGTGCCTGGCCAGGAAGGGGAGAAAACATGGTGGAGCTGCTGACAGAGGTGTTACACGGGCTATGCCTGAGCAGGCTGGACTTGCCAGGAGAAAACGTCTGTGCAAACCTGGGCAAGCCAGCGAGGAACAGGGACTGCGGGTCTTTTGTTCTTGTGGCTCACGGTGGGTTTTGGAGCCAGCCAGCCCCAACCCAAGGCCATAGCCCTGACCATCTCTCTGCAGAGCTGGCAGCCAGCCTGTGTGAGAAATAAGGCAGCTCTTCCCTTCCTCCCACAGACTAATATCCTCTGTGCAAACATAGCAAGGATGTGTTTTCTTTCTGTGGCTGACCTGCTGTACAGGGATCAAAGCCCTTGTGCCCCCACAGGGTGATAGGTGAGAAGCGTGCTCCCCACAGGGAGTGGGACACAGGGAGGACAGGGGAGCTGAGGAAGGAGAGTCACCAAGGGGTGAAGGCAGCAATAGGGATGACCGTGGGAGCAGTGCCACCTCCTGTCCTCACCAAGCCTTTCTAAAGCCCAGACTCTGCCCGAGCCTTTGCAAGGTCTCACCCCACAGCCCACGCTGGAATGTGAGCTCTCCTTGAACCCCCAACAGCCTGCACAGCCTCTCCAGGCTTGCCAAGCCCCAGGCTGCCACACAACTCCCTGGCAAGAGCAGGGCAGCCAGTGTGCCTGTACCAGAGAACAAACGTAGGTATTTAAATTTCTTGTTACAGCCAGCCATCAAATATTCATAGTAACAAATAAACGGGGAGAGGAGGGGCAAGCCTATTGCAAAGAGGCTGAAAAGAGAAATAACTTTTTACAGCCAGACCATTAAGTTATAAATCTGGATATGTCCAGGATTTATTTACCGTGCTCTCTGGATGTACGCATGCCAGAGCTGCAGCTGCAAGCGAGGGCAGGATGTGTGTGGTTTGTCCAGAAGATGCCCAGGTAGCCCCACAAGCGTGGTTTGGGTTTCCAAAGAGCTGCTCAGCCTGAGCTCACCCCCCAAAAGACCCGAAAACACACCATCATGACCTGTTTCAGCAGAGTTCCTGTTATCAGGGAGAGGGCAGCACAGGAGGGAGCTGCCTGCTCCCTGCTCTCTGAGCCACTGGAAGGCACAGTGCCCAGCAGGTACATGGCAGCCCCAGAGGTCACCAGCACACTTTTCCCCAGCAGTGATAGGAAGAGGGATAGATGGTGTGGGAAGGCTGCTCTCTGGCCACAGCCACTTCCCCACAGCCCTCTCCTAACCTCGCTTTCCCCCGATGACAGTGCTCACCACAGGGGCATTGGTGTGGGTGCAGGAGCCTTGGAACAAAGTGGAGGCTCTGCAGGGCTCAGTTGTGCACAAGGATTTTCCCTGGGCCAGGCCAGGATTTCCTCAGCCTCCAAGCCCATCTCTGTAAAGGTCAGGGCATATCTCAGCAGCGCAGAGCATCCGGCACGGTGAGCCTGGACCCCGCTCCCAGCGGCCACTCTGCATTCCTGGACAGCTGCTTTGGGGAGCTCCAGCTCCCAGGGAGCACAGCCGGCAGGGAGGGTCAGAGACATGCCAGGGGGACTTCAATCCCTGATGAAGTTTCCAGTCATATTCTATTTTAATGTTGAGATCCTCCATTTGTTCAGTTCTTAAAGGCGACCCCCAAAGGAAAGTGCAATTTGGGTCCATGCCCAGTGTTTGCTTCCCTGTGCTGAAAAAAAAGACCTGGAAGTAGGTATTTTTATAAAGCTACTTTTTGGCATCAGAAATGTGGATCTTTGCTTTACCTCAATACCCTGGGGAGGCAAAAAGGCTCGCCTATGGTGTGCTTACAGAAATTATAATGATGTGAGCTGCGCTGCTGTGACGTGACTGGAGCAGGCTGTTTGCTGTCCAGTGTTTCTGTTTGTTTTGTTATTAACATCACTTAATTTCAATGACCAGCTGACATTTTGGATAAAAAGCCTTTGTTGAAGCTTCAGCATCCTGCCTTCTCCTATGGTACATTTTCCATGGGCTCATCCTCCATTTGCTTCAGCAAAACTTGTCAACTGTCAGCTCCATCAGCTGAACCAGCAAATGGGAAATATCTTTAATAGCTTTTCCCCTCCAGGACTTTTGTCATACAGAGAAGATACCTACAAGACAGAAACCCAAATAAGAAAAACTCAGTCTCAGGCCCTAGGGCCCCCAGGGCTGCCCTGGCTGTGCAGGCCTCTTTGCTCTTCCATGAGCTGCAGGCAAAGCAGAGTGCTGTCCTTCCATGAGCACAGCACAGTCACCCCCTGCACCTCATTTTGAGGGAGAATTTATGGCTGTTCTGCCATCAGAGACGGCTCATATGTACAACTTCACACAGGCTTGTGTCTTGAACTGTGTGTGTCCTTGGGAGCTGTATCCCTGTCATTCCTGCATGGACACCCCCACTGCTCTCCTCTCCTCTCACCTTTCTCTTATTTCCCGAGCCACTGTTAAGAGCTGGAGTCACTCCTGACCCTGGGTGTGTGCCTATACAGTTTACAGCAGAAGCACTTAGGGAATGCAATCACTCACACAAAGCCAGTTCCCATGGGGGTGACACCACTCTTTGATGCATTGAGGTTTTCCTTGCCATGGCCCCTCCTTTTCCAGTCCAGGCTGCTGCCAGCCCCGAGTGCCTGCCCTGGGCAGAGCACGCCAGGCAGGCTGTCAGGCAGGAGGAGGGCAGTGGTGCAGGGCTGGGGACACGGCTGGGGATGCTGCTGCAGCTCTGCCTGTGCTGAGTCACACCCACCGGATGCTCCTGCATATCCCTGCTGGAAAGGTACCAAGAGTATTAGCATTGCAAGCCCAATATCTGCAAAACAAGACAGCCTGATGGTTGCAGTAGCTCCTGTTACAGCCTGTGGCTCCCTGCCCTGTCCTCCAGCCATCCATCCTGGCCGGGTCAGGCAGCCTCCCTTTGGTGTGTGCTGTGTGCCTGGTGCTCAGAGCAACATGCTTGGGTCTCCTCCAGAGAAAGCACACAGACTTGGTCAGCTGCTGGCACAGCTGATTTGCAGACTGCTGTTCTTCCTCCCATGCTCCTGTCCCCCAGCACAGGGATGGGTCCTACCTTTCTGCTCCATCCCATGGTACTGCCCAACCATGGGCTTCTCTACATCTGTGCAAGGACCAGACAGACACCAAAGAGACCTCCAGCAACACCAAGACTGGGAGCTTGGCCTGCAGTCAACCCTTGCAAGCACAGGGGAGGCTGGGAGGGACTGCCCTGCTCCCCAGAGGGCTCACAACCCATGAGCTCTCCTTTCCTTCAGCCACAGGCAAGTGACTTATGGCTCTGTGCCTTCATTTCCTTGCCTGGTCCCAGACAAGCATCCCTTCCTCCCAAGGCTGCTGTGATGGCTGTGTTTAAAACCCGAGGTTCCTGGGCACTATAGCAACATGGCCATACAAACACTTCGGGCTGAGCCACCCTTTGTTTGGTGTTTCTGGAGCTCTGCTGTGACTGATGAGCTCTCATCAGACCAAAACCATCTCGAGCAGGCTCTGCCGGGCCAGGCTGCTCCTGACGTCAGTGGGTTTTGGACCCAGGCCCGTCTTTCAGAGGAGGTGAAGCCAAAGCTGCTTTTAAATTGTGCTGTTTCTGCTGACAGCAGAGAGGACAGAGTGGAGTACAGGAACACACAGTGGCCATGGCAGGA
Organism: Erithacus rubecula; assembly: GCF_903797595.1. Lineage (NCBI taxonomy): Eukaryota > Metazoa > Chordata > Aves > Passeriformes > Muscicapidae > Erithacus > Erithacus rubecula. The sequence continues at coordinate 12,032,630 of NC_136659.1, forward strand.
TCCTCCAGGGATGCACCTTCACCAAATCCTCTCACTTTAGCTGGCTGACCCTTCCCACCACCTTGCCCTGGTGTTTCTGGTGTGGGCAGCAGACCTGGCACAATCCCTGCCCTGAGAGCCCCAGCTGCTTCCTAGGCAGATGTGGCTTCCTCTGCCCAGCTCCTCAAGCATCACCCATCAACCCTCCATGTCTTCCTTTCCAGCAAGGTTTCCTGAGGGGACAAGGTTACTGCCACCAAACTGCTGACAGCTGAGGAACTGAGACAGGACCAGCTCTGCTTGGCATTCACACTGAGAGACACTGGAGAGACAAACTGCAAAGTGCCATGGTCTCAAAGATCTAAGGCAATACCAAATAACTAGCAGTTCAGGCTGTTCCAGAGGGTCTTCCCTTCCTGTTGGATATCTGGGCCTGCCACATGCCTGGGGTCCTGCTCCAGGCTGGGGCTGCTGGGCAGGATGGAGCATCATTAACTGCAAATCTTCCTTCTCCCTGGATTTGCTCAGCTTCACTAGGTCTCCTTGTTGCTGTTTCCAGGCACTTCATTTTCTCCTGGCTTCTTCCTGCTCACCTTCTTCCATCCCAGGGCTGCTCTTTGAATCCACCAAAGCTGCTACATAGGTCTTACACTAATTTTAACAAAGGCTCTTGTTTACCCTGGGGATTTTGTTAGTGTCTCTGTCAAAGCTGCCTTTGAAAGCTTTGCTACTCATGCTCACTAATAATTTAGTGTTTGGCTTCTGCATGGCTTCCTACTGTTCTTCTGGCTCCACCAGTCTCCCTCCTGCTTCACTCCTCGTTTTGCTCATGCAGGTTGGGAGCAGGAACCAGTTAATATTTGATTTCCCCTCTTGACAGCCGTGTCTGGGTGGCATCAGGGGATCAGCACAGTCGCCTGAGGAGGGAGCAGCCGCCCCCCTAGAGCTATTTGCAGCCCTCCCAGATGTCTGACCTGCTGCCTTTGTGCCCCTTGATGCCTCATCGTCCCCTCATCCCTCCCCACACCCACCCTCCCAAGGTCTGTTCCCCCTGTTGATAATCCATTATCTACATTTAATGCCTCACTAAAGTCCTTCCCTTTGTCTGATGGTGAAACCCTGACCAGATGTGAAGCTTCTTCTGTTACTAATGGCAAATCCTTTTGCAATAGCTGGTTAGAAAATGGGAGATCCTTTTTAATGAAATAAAAATTGCATCACCAGGCTAATTTTCCTTCTGTGGGTCTCATCAAGGAGCAGCAGTTTTTTAGCATTATTTTTATCTTTTCACAGAAAATCGCTCTTTAGAACTGTGGCTCAGAAGATGGGTTTGTGTTGTCAGTACTCACACCACTAGACATTTCCTTTGCTGTACTGGTGTAGTTATTATTGCTCTCATGGTCCACTCAGCTCTGAAAAAAAACAGAAAGGGAACAAGAGATGGAAGAACAAAAATGCCAATGTTCTGTTATGTGTTCAGACTTCAGAAAACAGAGGCCACTGGTAGCATTTCCAGAAAAAAGACTGCCCTCTGTGCCTGCTGAGCACACCCAGATAGATGCACAGATAGGCTCCAGGGAGGGGGTGAAGTGTGGCTTAAAGGAGGGTCTCCAGTTAACCCTCAAACTGTGTTTTTATCATTTGGCATAATTTCCAGAGTCCTTCTGCAAAGCTGCTGGCTGCTATAAGGTGTTAGGTTGTCTCACAGTGCCATGCAAATGACCATTAAAATACAGCAGTGGCAGAGCCTTGCAGCAGCAGCAGAGCTGCAGCACCAGCACAGCCCCTGAGAGCCCACAGCCCTGCCATGGTGGGCCAGCACTCCAGTGCAGACCCAGAGCTGGGGGGCTGCACATAAAATATCAGCATGTGACCCTTTGTGGCCAGCCAGCACTAGCACAGCATTTTGGTCTTGCATTTGGGCTGCGTGTGCCTGGATCTGCATAGGTTTTTTTTTTTTTTTGCTAAGACAGGTGGTAAGAGGAGATTCTGGAGCACAGAAACCATGAGCATTGCCAGCAGGCTGGGAGAGAACTGTCCTCCTGACCAAATGCTTATTCCCACTACTACACATGTGCCTATCTTTTTACTTCAGATGCAAGCACTTATTTTTGCAGCTAGTTAGAAATGCACTGACAAATGCCAGCCTGAAATGTTCCATCTCTTCCTCAATGAACTGTCACTGAACCAAGAGAAAAAAAAAATTCACAAGGACATGCTTGCACTCCTGCTGTGTTTGCCCAAAACCAAGATTTGAGAGCTTCCCAAACTCACTTACGACATTCTTCCAGCTGGGGGAAGTCTAGCTAGTTTTTAAGCTTCTGTCTAATTCAGAAAGAATTTTTGCTTTTAATTTCTGGATACAGTGGCACATCCTGTGAACTGTAAATCTTGGGTACCAGCAAAACTGTGTATTAGATCTGTGGAGGTTCCTGTGTGGATGTTCCTTTATCCTTGCTCAGGATAAAGAGGTTGGTGAACTCATCTGATACCCCAAGCAGCTGAAACAATAAGCAAAATATGCACAGCACAGGCACACAAGCAAAACCTAGGCTGCCTGAGAGATTCAGAGGGAGCTGGTGCAACAAAGGTGTTTGGCTGTGACTATGAAGATATCCTGGGGCAAGAAAAGCAGGCAGACAGGAAAGCTGTGAGGAATGGCTGTGAGGAAGTGTGAGAGCAAGCTGGCAAAGGAGTCTGAAGAGAGAAGAGAGGGAGAGGTGCAGGACCACACACCAGTAAAACCAGCCCTGGAGTTGTGAGCCCAGGGCATTTTTCCCCATGTGATTTTTCCCAGGCACAGAGAAATATTTTTTTGTGAAGGTAGAGGTTGGCAGCAGAAGTGCTTCCTCTCACATTGTTTTCCCTTTCCAAGGCCCAGAGCTTGCCAGGCACTGCCTCTTCTGTTCCCCACCATCACCAAGGAAAGGCAGGCATACATAAAATTACTGACTTCAGTGAAGCCACGGTTCACTAAACCACCCAGCTAAAGGTGGTTTTGGCCCAGAAGGAAAAATACCCTGGAAGGACAAAAAACCCTGGAAGGAAAAAAACCCTTGGTGACAGTGACAGCATCTTTGCCTGGCTTTTACACTGCAGGTGAAAGCAGCAGCATTGAATGCAGTGACAGGAACAACAGGACTGCCCTTCCTGGGCTGCCATCCTTCAGTGCCTGCAGCATGGCCAGCAGCTGGCTGTGTTTTGCCCTTAACAGCGGGGCTGGGGGATCTCACAGGGTGAGGTGGGCACTGCTGGATGCAGGGTATCAGCAGGAGATGCTCTTTGTTCCCCTTGCTTTTTGCATTTCCACGTTTGTTGTTTTTTTCCCTGGAAACTTTAGCTGCTCTGCTCTCTCAGTCGGCAGGAGCAGAGCCATCCTGCACACAACAGTGCCACCAGCACAAGGCACACACTGGGCACTGCTCCACCACCGCAGAGTGAAGAAAAGTAGGTCAGGAAAGTAGGTTTGACAGAGCCAAGGACTGGACTTGTCACCTCAGTTGCCATTGGCGTGGGAACTGAGAGCTGCCAGTGCCAGCCAGGGAACAGAACAGGCAGGATCTGGGATGTTGGGCAGAGGGGGAGCCCCTGTTTCCCAAAGCATGGACTGCATGCACCCAGTGCTGACCTGCCCCCAGCAAGGGCTGAGCATCTGTGCTGCACCTGCCTGACTCATCACTGCAGCACACTCCCGAGCCCAGGGAGAAGGTGCTAATTGCAAACACCTACTGCTTCCCTCAGGGTGGCAGGACAGCACTCTGCAGGCTGTGTGTCAGCCCTCAAGGGAAGGCTCGTCACTAACAGAGAGCAGAAATCACTGCATGGGCCCCCAATACTGACATTTACCCCATTAGTGGGTCAGAAAATCACCCACCATGCTGCTGCCCAGTGCTTTAGGTGTGCTCCTTTGTTCAACACACTTTCTAATGGATGTGCTGCAGTCACCACATGTGTCTCCATGATGCCCACTCTGAACATTTGGGGACCCCAGTATGCTGGGCTCTGGTTTGGAACTGGGCTGTGCAGGTCAGGGCAGCAGAGAGGATTTTTCACGAGACAGATGGGATGGTGTTAGCACACAACAACTTCCTGAGAACAGAATTTACCTGTGATAAACCCCACACAAGGCAGAGAAGATTCAGGCCTCGTGATCCCCTAAGCAACTCAGTGCAGACACAATGCTTGTAAGAAAGACAGGTGCAGTCAGCACCTACAGAAACCCCTGGTACCAGCTGCCCCCATCTCTGCAGCTGCCTGTGCAACTTTTGGGGACTAAAACCAGTGTGGCTCCCTCCTGGCTGCAGGCTAATGGCTTCAGTGCTGTCAGAGCCGTGGCTCATCATTTATGGAGAGGCTGGGGCTGAGCAGCTCCCGTGGCTGTCACGGCGGGGTGGCTGCCCGGTGTGCTGGCCATCCCCGACAGGAATGACATCATTTTGGGTTGGGAGCCAGCACACGGGGCCGGGGGAAAGGCTTAGCCCACTTATCTTCCCATGTACACCTACAATTTTCCCTTTCAATCTCCTTCCAATCTGGCTACTCCCACGTGAGTTACTAATATAGGACACGCAACGGGGCTTCTCCCTGCCTGGCCTATCCTCATCTATTTGACTAATTAGCTGGGTTTCGCTGGGGGGGGTGTGGGGGTAGAGAGGGGGAAAAGGGATAAAAGGGGAGGGGAAGTCTTGTCCAAAATCCACCCTTCTGCTCCATCCTCCCTAATCCCTACACTGGTCAAGCTGAGCACAGCTCTGCTAATTCTGTCCATCAGGACCCACTGCAGTGCTCAGTAGCTCTAATGCCATTTTTCCAGTGCCCTGCAAAAATGGGGGGTACTTTGGTCCCTTTCCACTCACCTTGCTTGCAGAAGCTGTGCAGGGGCAATATTGCCTCTGCTCTCTGGAAATTACAACCCCCAGCTGGCCATCAAGGCTGAGCAGAAGGAGAGAGGGGCAAAGAACAGAGGGGTACCAATTTGTTTTCCTCCTACCCCTCCTGCAGCTTGTCCCTGAAGCAAGTCTGGGACAAAGGAGAGGTCTTAGGGACATGTCCCCTGGGAGGGTGTCCCTGACCTCCCACTCTGGGTCTCATCAGCACCAAAACTACCTGGAGCTGGACCTGTGGCATCTGAGAAGCTTTATGAGTTGTTCGGCAGGGAATGAGTGGTTAATTACCATGTGCCACTGCTGTTAACCTCTGCAAATAAGTCTAATTATCACAGATTAATGAACAGAGCGCGGGCACATCCGAGGAGCTGTCGCTGAGGGTCTTTCTGGGGCCACATTTCATTATTTTTCTGAATGCTGCTATCCTGTCTCCCACACCATCCCCCCAGCCATTCATCCTACTGGTGCTCCAGCTGGTCCCTGAGAGATGTGGCCCCACAACTCCTGCACCACCACAGCACTGAGAGATCCCAGGGGTGTGCCAGGGAGGCACAAAATCGGGGTCTGGGACAGCTGCCAGGGCTCATCCCACGGACATCAGCTCTACAAGGGTGCTTGTACAGCAGGGCCATCTCCTTGCACAGTGTTATGGGGTGCCCTGTGATGTTTGGGTTGTGCCCACCCCAGAGACCCTAGCTTTTGAGGGTAAATAATCAGATGACATCCTCCTGTCTCATCTGGGAAAGAAAAAAAAAAAAATAAAATACAAAACCTAAAGCATGTCATTAGCTCTTGTGGTTGCAGAGAAAAGCTCAAGTGAATCTCCCAGGCTGAGAAAGCAGACAAAGGGAAAACAGATCGTGGTTATTGATTTTTTGTTTCTAAAAGTCCACTCTTTCCCCACCATTGCTGTACGAGAGCCTGTGGCTGGGAAGAGGGGGATCCTGGCACTTGCTGTGGGATGGGCAGCAGTGTGGGTAGATGGCAGGGCACAGCTGTGGGACCAGGCTGAGGACGCCAGAAATGGCAGAAGGCTGGGGATGGTACATGATGTAGCCTCAAAGCAAGGAGCATTAATAAATGATCAGATTTTACGATCATGACAGGAAAGCTTACACTTCCAGCATTAAAATAAATAATGAAACATTTTTTTTTTTTTAGCTATTCTGGCTTATTTTCAGCACTTGCTGAATGGCTGATGCTTTCTTATGGTTGCTTACCCAGCACTCAAGAGCATCCTTTCAGATTTGGACCAATTAGCCCACACTCACTTTGACAAGCAGTGCTACAACACAGGCACACGACTGCTGTACTGAGGCTCCTGTGCCAGCAAATCAATGGAGCCTTTTTTTGCTACCCTTAGGAAGTGGATAGCTCCATCTTTACGTGTCTGACACCAGGAAGGGTTTGCCAGAGGAGAAAGGAGATCCACACCTGGGCACGTGCTGCCTTTGCAACCAGCATCTTGCTGCCCCTGCAGAGGATCCTCGCTGGGCTTGGCCGTGCTGGGATGGAGCGTGTTCCATCTCATCCCTCATGGCAGCCTCGCAGCTGAGCAGCACAAATGTGTCCCAGCTTCGACATACTGCCACGGGGAGGAAACCAGCAGATGCAGAGGAAGCTGAATGGGCAAATGAATGTTAAAATAATTGGAGCCACCATTTCAGACTTGATGAATATGTTGCTCAAATTACAGCTCCGCCTTGAAAACAAAACAAAACAAAAGCCCTGATGAATGTAACATTAATTTAATAATAGTGAAACTTGTAAATAATGTAATGCTCATTTAAATGGTTGCTCTTGCAATATCTCTTGAGAGGAGAGTAAGGGACTTTTTAATGTTGGGGCTGGGATGACACATGTTCTGCAAAATGTGATGTTTTATTCATAGCTCCCCCAAGAGCTGGTGGGGCAGTGGGGTCAGGGCTGAGGCACTCACAGCAGCCCCCACTCCTGCCTCTGGCCACGCTGGTGCCCCCTTCCTCCTTGCCAGTCCCTTGGGTTTCCCCAGCACTGCCCTTCCTTGTGCCTGGGCACTGGCAGCTCCTCCGGGGCTCCCTCCTCCTGGTGCCTGGCTCCCCCATCCTGTGGACATCTGCGACACCCACACATCTCTGGCTTCTCTCCTTCCTTCGCTGAAGCATTTAGTTAAATGTTTCTCTTATTCTTCACCTTCCACTACAAGACAGAATTAAATTCACAGAAAAGCAAAGAATGCAATCCACGGTCAAGTCAATAAATACCATCAAATCCAGAGAAAATCAGAGCAGGTTCCACTCTTTGTCCCTTCCATTTTTTTTTAGTTGCCCTTTTTACTTCTCTTTTACTGCTATAAGAGCCTATTACCAGCGTCTACAACTTCCTTTCACCAAGGACCTCTGGGTTTTTCCTTGCCTGCTTCCTCTGCTTTATTTATTGACATATTCAATAATTTAGAGAAATCTTATTTTAAATGCACAAGGCAGAACTCACCCCCAGGTTTAAAAAACAAATCCTGTCACATTTGGCAAACAGCTGCACACAGAAGGCAGACATCAAACATAAATATATCCAAATATGTAAATTCAAAGAATCAATAGATATGGCGTATTCTTTATTCTAATTTTTCATCCAGAAATAAAAGCTTATTGCTGTATTGATTTCTTTGCGGTAAGGATCATCCTACGAGACGTGATAAGCTTTCCTCCTGGATTGAAGGTCAGCTGCTGCCATAAGGACTATACTTACATGACCAAAAATGCTGGATCAAGAGCTGATAACAAGGCTGGGCTCTAACCTAGTGTGGCCAGTCTTCCTCCTCCTCCTCCTCAGCACAGGAGGCGCCTCACTGCCAGATACAGGAAGCCCTTGGACCTCAGAGGGGCTCTCCAGTGTGAGTCCCACGGCACCTCAGCACTCCCCCAGCAGACTCCTGGGGCCTGAGCTGGTCACACAGGGGCTGGCACCACCATTACTCTGTCCCCCAGTCTATACTGATGCCACAGACTAAATTTATTCTGCTCCAGTATGCTCCTATGTTCTCTCTCCTCTTTTACAGCCTGCAGTACACTTATTTCTCACCTCTCTGGTGCCTACCATGTTACACAACCTCAAAGCTGATCAGCACTCTCCAGCCAACACCTGCCATCAAACTGCCCAGGTTTGTTTGTACATAATTGACAAACAAATGTGCCAGGATGATTAAGATACACACAGGTGGTGTCACCAGAAACAGGAAAAAGGAGCAAGCACTCAGTGTGTGTGGGAGCAGCCCGTGCTGCTTTCTACTGACTCATCCAGGACCCTTAGCATCCAGATGATGCCAAAGGCAAAGAGGTTGCCTTGCAAAACCACTGGGCTGTGCCTCTGGGATTTCTTCATGCATTATCATTTTCATCTTGCTGCTGTTGGCTATAAAATAAATGTGTACATCAATACAGTAGTGGAAAGCAAGCATTTGTTTTGAAGAGATGTTGGCATTGTTTTATAAATGTCAGCAGCTGAACAGCAGTGGGCTTTGTCACCTGCTTCTATCACTTCCCTTCTATTAAAAATACATATTGACAATAAAAGCTCTGGCTAAAAAAAAAAAGCCCCTCCCTCCCCAGAAGAAACACCTTGCTCTGCTTTTCTTGGAAAATCTTTAAACATGTGCCCTGTGAAATGACCTTACACATCTTCTCTCCTCCTGTGAATGCCATTGAAGTACCTCTTTTAAATCAGGCAGTAAAAAGTGAGGCTTCTGTAAGTGGTTTAATAGCAGTGCTTCTCCCAGCCACAGCAGCAGCAAATGTCTGAGCTCTCTAAAATACTGTATTTTGTCCAGCCTGCCCTGCTCCTGGCTGGGCTGTGCCTGTTGGTGCACACACCTGCACAGCACAGACCCTGACCCTCCCCATGGGTGCTCTGCACACATTTTTCATTTCAGCACTCCCCACCTAAAACCTCACTATTTGAGTTTCTGTCCCTTCTTTACTGCTTTCCTTCACCAGGAGTGTCAAGGAAAGAAGGCCAGTGATGTTTACAGCCCTCTGCCCATGGGGCAATCCAGACTGTCACACATCTCTCAGGTCTGCAGCAGACATGCTGTAAACACAATGGTCATGCCTGCAGTTTGCATCCCTTTACAGCTCTGCATCAGGAACTGGAAAGCAGCAAGTCCCAACACCTTCCCAGAAATCCCAAAGAAAGTACTTTGTTCAGGAACTCGAGCACATGAACACTGCCACATAAATGTCAGTCACTGTGAATCCTACACATTGGCCATTTGTAAACTATCTGACTGCAAGTCAAATTGTTTCATGGTTAGAGGAGCATTTAATATACTATCAACAGTTTAAAGTTAGCATTTCATACTCAGAGTGATTAATAGCACCACATTGTATTTCAATTACTACGAGATACTTCCCCGTAATAAACGATGACAATAATATTCACATTAAGTCAATAAAAAGCATCTCCAAAGTGTGATGTATACATGCCATTACCACAGCCCAGTATGAAAGCATCACACAAGTTTAGCAACACTGATAACAGAAACCCCAGCACCCAAAGCCAGATGTCTGTGCCAGGCACAGGCACTGCCCACCTTCTCCATTGCTTCTGGGCACAACTTCAGAAACACCAGCCTGGAGCTGATCAGAAGGTGACTGCAAGCATGGACACACCACAGTCATTTCCTCAGCACTGCTACTGCTACACAACAGGTCACACCAAAGTCTTTCATCCTCTCTTTCTTCTTCTACGTGAAGCCTCATTAACTGAAAAAGGAAATGATTTTTTCTCATACTCTTTTTAACCTGCTTGCTTTTAATTGCTAGCTCTGATGTGAGTGCCCAAGAGCACACTGACTGACCACAGGTGATTTCCACAGCCTCACACCTACAATATAGTTTCCCATCAGAAAGTGGAAAACGAAAAAATCCCAAGCTAAAAACAACAAAAAAAACCCCAAATGAACAAGAAAACAGAACCAAGACACCAACCAAACAACCCCCTCCAAAAACCTCAACAACAACAACAACAACAACAAGAACAAAACCCCAACCCTGCAAAAAACTAAGAAAGTATTTAATTTCAACAAACATTGAATTCTTTCACCTTGGTATTTAATTTTGTTTCATTTGACTAAAATAAAAAGACACCTGGCTTAGATGTCAAAACACGACAGCACATATTAAAAAATATTTATGATATTAAATAATATATAGAAAAGGATAATGATAAATTACTAACTGTTTTGAACAATGTATTTATAATTAGCAGAAAACGTTGAAAAATGAGAAGGTGGGAGTAAGAATTTTTTTCATCATGGAAATCAAAACAAGACATTCCACCATTATCAAAACAAGAGAGAAACCCAAATAATTCACTTTGACTTTCCTGTGGAAAATTATGTCCATATTGGCACAGTCTCACAAAAGGCTTCAATTAAAAAAATCCCCTGCATGTTTTCAGATGAAAATTCCCTTCTGCTGAGGACCTTTGCAGCCACTGCTGGTGAAGGGCTTGGGAGAACAGGTATCTCTCATCACACTTGGCACCTCTGTCCCTCCAATTAAGGGTGTGCATCCCCTGCTTGAGACCCATACAATCCCTCTGCTCAGTGGAAGCTCACCTCAACATTCCCTTTGTTTCTAAGGTAAAATAACAGCAAGTTTGTCTCTCACTCTGTAAAATACAAAGCTCACCCTTCGGTGCAACCCTGAGAAGCAATGAGCAATGTGCCAATAATAGCAGTATTTCATAAAGCTCTACACAGAATTTAAAAAAATAATAACAAAAGACAAAGGCGAGAGACAAAGAAAAAACCATTTTTCTTTGTAGGTCAGCTTTAATGCACCTGGTATGAGGATTGCAGGAGTGAGAAAATCTCGGAGGGAGTCATTATCTGTAGATCACTGCCCGGGCAGACCCTAATGGCCTCTCCCAAGCTGTTAGAGGCAATTATTTCAATAAGCATTTGTCCTGCAATGAATGGCAAGACACATGGCAATGCCTGTCCAGCCTCCCTGCTGGTCTAGTGGGGAGGACACGGCTCCTGGGCAGCAGGTCCTGAGGGGACAGGAGCCCCAGGCCTCCTCAGGATGCTCTGGCCAGCAGGGACTGTGCTGGTGCCTGTTGCCCAGGCAGGGTCTTGCCTTGCAGGGCTCCCCATGCAGCTGGACTCGTGGTGGCCAGAGTCCTTCATCTGCAGCTGCTGGCCATGGGCACGTCCCTTCTGCTGTCCTGCATGCACAGCCCTCCAGCAGCACGCTCTGCAAAGCACTGCTGAGCTGCCCCACCCTCTGCACAGCCACAGCCCCACGCTACAGACTGTGCTGTTCTATAAATCCCTGACGCTATGGCCAGTGGCTTTTACTAAAACAATTCAGGACTAGCTAGAGCTCCCAGCACTTCCTCTTGGTGCTGCAGCAGCCAAGGTCTGCCCAGGTCCTGCAGAGACACAGAGGTGACCATGTGGGTTGGCTGGAGATCACAGTTGCATTAAAACCCTTCCACAGTGCCAGCTTCTCTGGGGGCCTGGGGAATCTTCACCCACTTTCCTGCAGCCAGCAGCAGCTGCATCTGGGGACACGCACAGCCCTAAGGATCAACTCATCACAGCAACTGCAATGTAATTTTATTAACTATTTTACTCTTCTCTGAAGAAGAAAATAGCAGCTGCTTCAACAAGCCACCATGAAGGGATTTCTTTCCAAAGGCCTCTTCCACTTGTACTCCTAGACTTTCCTACCAGCCTGTCAAAAGCAGGAACAAAACAGGCACAGCAAATACAGAGGTCATAAGCCCTGACACACGCTCTGTCCAAGTCCAGTTTAAAGTGGAAATTACTGGTGGAAAACAAAAAAAAACTGGGGGAAACTATGGAAAACTATATAAACTATGGAAAAAACTCCATAGTTTATCAGTCCTAATCCCATTAATGCTAATAATATAGGTTACTAATAATAGTAGGTAGCTCTTTTTGACACAAATCAAACTTGTACTGCTTAATATACAGCTGAGAGATGGAGGCAGATGTAGCAGTAAAACACAAGTTGAGTCTCCAGGTCAAACCAGGTCATGTCCTGATCACACCACCCCTTGCTTTTCAAGTTTCACATTATTCATTTCTTGAAACACATGTTCCTACTTAAGCCAATGGGAAATTTGCCATTGACTTCAAATGGACCCAGAGGAAGCTCCTACAGCAGCTGCCCTTCTTAAGGAGAAGGGCTGAGCATCCCCAGTTTTGGCAAGGCATGAGCAATCCTGCTGGCTTATAAAAATCACACTTAACACCACAAGTGCTGGGTGAAAGTTCTTCCAGGAACACTCTGCTAACCTTCATCATGGCAACGTAATGAAAACCAGTCCTGAATTTGTGCAGAATTCAGCAAACAGGTTAATAAAAATTATTAAAAAAATGTATATACACATGCTGTAGTGACTCTGCTCAGAAAGGGATTTGTCATGGCTTCTCAGGACACTCTCTGCAGCAAAACTACATGCTTGAAAAATGCAAGAGGGCAGAGGTTCAGCCCCCACAGTTGCTCTCCTTGGGTGGCCCCTGGTGAACTGGAGGGTGGAGGAGCCAAAGGGTGGAAAGCTTGTGCTTTTCCTTCTTATGGGAACAGGAGAGGGGTCATTTGCCAACAGAGTGGTACTGACAGCAAGGGCATGGCAGCATGGCATTTCACCCATCCAGGCCACCAGTGCCCTTGAGACACCCCTGCCAAAAACTCAGTGATGTCTTTGTGTGTTATCACATGAAAAAGTGATGTCAGAGACTGAAACAGCCACTGAGCTGGCTCACCTGCTTCCAAGAATCTGTAAGAGTTTCTGGAGAGACATCTCCCTCATCCTTTGCTCCTCCAAATCTCTGTATCTCTGCCTCTCAACTCCTGGTTTTGGAAATCAGCAGGGATCCATCTGGCATGAAAGGCACCTGTCTTCTGCTTGGCAAAGCTCTGGCAGGAATGATGAGACCCAGCATCTCTGTGCTTGGCCACCCACAAACCAGCACTCAAGGCAGAGTGTTGAGAACAAGACTCAGGTCTTCTTGGCTACCACTTTATCATCTGTATAACCTCTAAATTTCTTTCCTCAGAACAACTTCTCAACTCAGCTTCTGCAGGCAACTTCCACTTTGTAAAATTATTTCCCCCATTCCTTATAAAATAATCTCATAACATTTCCTGTGGCTTTACCAGTAAAAACAGTTACACACTGTCAGCAGGAATTGCTATGGGTACAAAGAGCAGGGATGACAAACTGCTAGCCCCCTGCTGAGTACTGTCCCAGAAGAAAAGACAGGCCAACAGAACTTCGTCAGCTACCAAATCAAGCTGGGCAGACAAGAATCTTCTCCAGCCAGCCAGAGCTCAGAGGGTATCAGGTATGATAGCCACTGTGCATTAATCTGCATTTTGAGAGGATACGGGTTTCTTTCTGGGTTCTGATGATTTATCACTTTGGACTACACTTTGTCTCTCTCACGTTTAAGTCACAAATTTTTGTGTTCTGCAACCAACACCCCAGGAATAATGGAGTGCTCTTGAAGTTAGTGCCTTTTTTCCAGCAGACAGGTATCTGTCTCACCCAGCAGTTCAGCATTCCACAGGCTGAATGTATGAGATGATCTGCCAAGTGCTGCTCATGCTATATAGACAGAGACATGTAGATTCTCAAGGGAAATCAAAGCCAGGAAACAAAGATTGTAGTGAGAAAGAAGCCCAAAGACTGACTCTCCCTTTTGAACAATATGTTTTCCTTTCACAGTTCACAGCAGACAAGGACTGAGCCCCCAGGAGAGTTCATTTGTGAGGAATTTTGTTTACAGGTTATGTGTTGCAAGGCCTTGTTCAAAGGTCCCTCTTCAAGGGACAGGATGGGAGTGCAAAGAGGGAGAAGCCTGAAGATGCAGCTGCTGTTGGGATGGGAAGAGGCTGCCCAAAGGAAAAGATGTTTCCATCTTTTTCATAACAGGAGTCCCAACTGAGATGCTCTTTAGAGGGGGAAATACTGTGGTACCCAGGTGATGCTCCTGTGTCATGCCAGCAGAGCCAGCAAAGCCCAGCTCATAAACCAGAGCAGAGTTTGGCTACAGTATCTTTTGTATGAATCCTGGCCACTGCTGTGGCAAGACTGGTACTTTACTCTTCATGCACCTCTGTTTGGGAACATGACAAGCTGGCCAGCAGGTGAGCAGCACGGGCTTGGTTCCCTGCATGCCAGCATTTCCTTATTAATTCACAAATCCGCACTTGACTGTGAGAGCCACACCTTCAGCAGCTTCTCTAAGGAACAAGACTGAAGGGAAACCCCAAGAGGATGTGATAACAGAACCATGAGTCTTGCAGCTTCCAGCCAAAGACAGGCTTTGCTCTTAATGCATTGCATCTCCCTCCTCTGCAAAAAGTCTAGGCAGAAAACCCCAGTGCTGCTGCTCTAAGCTTGTTTCCAGAGAACCTTCTTCCCACAGGCCTCATGGGCTGTGGGTGTTTTCTGCAGTGCCACAGAAGAGCTGTGCACAGCAGGCCCCCTCTAGATGTGTATGCTACCTCTGCTGGGATTTCAGCCCTTCTTGACAGGGCTCTTGCTGGCTAAAGCCAAGTCAAACCAACGTTTGTCCAGAGTAACGTGTGTAATAACACAAGCCAGTCCTCAGTTACCATCTACTGAACTATGCCAATGTTCTCATATTTTAATGTAAGACTTCCTATAAGCTACTAAAGTGTGATGCAACCCATTCATTAAAAGGGCACCAACCCAGAGATGCAGCACACAAGTGTGTCTGCTGACAGCTGCACAGCATCTCCCAAGGCTGCTGGGACCCTCAGCTCAGGCCACCCTCCAGCAGCACCACTGCACTGCAACAGCAGCCCAGAGGGTCAACAGTGTGGGCATCTCGTGTGGAAGGAGTCCAGCCTGAACTTGAGACTCAGAAGGCTTCCTTGCAGCTCATTATTATTTATTATTTGTACTGTAGAAGCACCTGAGAGCTTACTAATATGATCAGAGACTGTTTATGTCAGATGCTGAACACCAACAGAATAGCAATGATAACTGTCCTTGCCAAGAGGTTTAGAAACATAAAGATCACTTTGGGCAGAATGAAGGACTTGAAAGACAGCAGACAGAGTTGTTAGATCCAGATGGGTTCTGAGTTCTTTGTGGGACCCAAAGGAAATTGCATTTCCCACTGGTTCTCCTGGGGTTGCACCTGTCTGCCTGTGGAAGATTTGCCCCACCATCATACATACACAACCACAGTGCCCTTCTTCAGCATGTGTCTTGGCTTTGAAAACTGGGAAACAGACACTGATCCTAATTCAAACGGCCACAGCCATAAGGTAAAAACTATTACAAGAAATACAAAAACCCTAGAGCATGTGAACAAACCACAGCAGATGAAGACTTCTTCCCCACAGTGGAAACTCAGTCCTGTTACATGCTGAGCATGCTTGCTGCCTTTTCATGACAGGGGGTCAAAAAAATCCATGACAGATCTGGATCAGACCCATTCAACTATGATTTCTAAATTTTCCTTGAAGCGTCAGGCTTTTTTTGTTGTTTTCTTTTCTTTTTTTTCCTCAGCTCAAAGAGCTCAGCTGGATAATGCTTCTGCTTCAGGATGGCATGTCGTGTTTTCCTATCAAGCATCTTCTGTGTCTGGCCAGTGATCAACTTGCAAAGTCCACTGAGACTTCTGGGTGCCCTAAGCTATGATTTTGGGTTAGACCCATTACATCTCTAATCCTGGAGAGTGCTCATTAGCTGCCCTGCAATTAATCCCACTGTGATGTCCACAGGGCACTGACTTGAAAGAGAAGGTGTATGTTTTCTGGGAGGAGGGGAGGCACAGGAACCTGCTGTGCCATACTCTCGTGTCCCCTTTTGTTGCTGCAGATCTGGGGAACAGCTTGTGACTCACTGGAGGCCAGGAGGCACCTCCATCCACTCACGCCCAGCAGCACAGAGATGCCACCACCCAGCTTCAGTGTGTCCTGTCCAGGCAGAATCAAGTGCCACTGTTGGCTGCAAGCTGCAGTCATGCTGCTCCCCAGCATGGAGATGGGAAGGAAAACAACCTCTGTTCCCTGTGTCTTGAGCTGCACCTGCCAGAAGGAAGATGAAATACTGAAAGCCCTCCACATCACTGAAATGTTGCTGTGCAGGCAGTGCCTCACTGCAGGAAAGGAAGTTGTCTCCCCTTTTGCTGCTTCATGCCTGTTAGGATTTTGTTTCTCATCAGATATGGACATGGATACAGATGCACAGACACATCAAGAGTATCGGGAAGTGGCTGAACAGCAGGGCCACCTTTGAGCTCTTCCACTGTGCCTCTGACAGCCACCTGGCCATAAACCACCACCACAAATCCTCCACTTCCCCCATAGCAGCTTTCTGCATCCACTTCTGGAGAGGCTGAACTGCAAATCCAAGCATGCTCCAGTGCATTTATGAGCACTCCCCCCCCACCCCTTCTTTGATCTTTGCAAGGCTTTACAACCAACGGCAACCTCAACCCTACCAACCTGCAGGCACAACCTCTTCCCCTCCAGGAGGGACACAGCCTGAAGAATCAACACCTCTGAATGACCCTGTCACAGGCTCTAAACACAGCAAACTGTACTAGCTCAGTCTGAGATGGAGGAGAGGAAGAGATGCAGCTGGCAGCTTAGATGCAAATGTGATGGTAGAAGAAACTGGTAGCCTGGACACCTGGACCAATCTGTCCCTGCAGGAGAAGGTGTTTTAGCACTTTTGTTGACTATGCAGAAGGCCATAGAGTTTACAACTGCATCATGAGCTGTGTACAGCATAATTCAGTGTAGCTCTTGAAACATCATTGGTACCAAAGGAGGTGTTTTCAGTGAAATGTTTATAGTATGATATACTATATTGATATACTCCCTGATTGCTCTATGGCATCTTGTCTCTGCCCAAGCCAAAGCAAAGAAACACAAAATCAACATCCAAAAGTCCCCTGCAAATCAGCTTTCTCTGGTGGGTCCCCACTAAACATCCCTTGCCATTTCTTCTAGGACAGTGGAGATGCAAACATCACAAGAGAAAGCAATCAAAGCAACCAAAACTGTGCTTTGTGCACATCACTGCCTTCCAGGGACCCAGCAAAGTGCTGGGAGTGATTCTGCACTCCTTACTTGGAGAGGGTAGAAAAGGTTGTTGCCAGAGGACCTATCGCAGACTGTGATAAATTCAAGCTTTTAAGAGAAAACAGTGAAGATACCTTTCCTCTTTCTCTAGCAGAGTGGAAGGAGCAGGGAAATTATCCTTTCTTTCTTTCTTTCTTTCCACTAGGACTGCTCTCATTGCCCCTTAATGTCGAAAATATAACCATTTCCCCTTTCCAGATGCCAAAGAGCACTGGTACTATAGCACAACCAGCTACACCACTTCCCTGCGTCTTCCTGACATTTCAGCAAGTCACAGGAATGATGAAGTCTCCTCATGCAAGCTATTTTCTTTACCTGTTATGAGACAAATCTGTACTCTGGCTGAAATGCCCATCCTCACTCCCTGCAGGTCCAGCCTGCTCCCTTTGCCTGAATTTTTGCATAGTCCTCTATGCCCTTGAGCCCAGCTGTGTAGCAGTGGGGAGATATTGCTCCTCCTCCACATCTGATTGCGTTGCTCTCCGTGATGGGTGGCGTGGTTGGGCCAGAGCAGGGAAAGTGGCCATCTGCCAGGAGAAAGGTCAGTACAGCCTGGGAAACAAGAGTTTGGCAGAAATGGCCCTCTGTTACCTCTGGGTTAGCACAGGTAGATGCCACCTCTGGTGCTGGACTAACAGTTTTATACCCAGTGTACCACCACATTCTTTTTTTTTGTCTAGGCTTTTCTACATCTGCCAAGTGACAGCCCCATTCTGCTTTCTCGACTGACCTCCAAAGCAGAGTATCTGAGACAATAAAAATGCAATGTCTGCCTGGAAACCACCCAGGCAAGCAGCCAGATTTGAAGCCCAGCTCTTCACCTCAAGGCTCACAGCCAAAATCCTGCCCTCAGACACTATTCCTCCTGAAGCCAGCCAGAGAAGCAGAGCAGCATCTGCTCATCAGATCTGGCCACCAGTTACAGTGCAGCCTGGGCACAGTCTGGGCTCTTTGCTGGTGTACAGCAGCTGAGCTCCACAACTGGGAACAACCTCCTCCATGAGTATGGAAAGCTGGCAGTTCCTACAGGACATGCTTCCAGAAGAAAGTTCAAAGATAAGATAGACAACTAGAAAGATTTTAATTTATTCAAATGAGAGCTACTCGATAGCAAGCAGAGGTTGACTACCAAGCAGAGAGGACTCCTGGGCTGCCTGTACATCAAGCTTTGCAGTAAATAAAAGAATGAGCAACCCATAACTTGCACAGGCCAGGCTAGAGGGGAGCTTGGACATCAGACCACTAACATTTCTACATATTAAAATGGTAGTTATGCTAAACAAGGTCAGAAATAAAGCACCAAAATGTTTTTTGTCTATGGGAATTACAGAATTTAAAGACAAGAAAGATTAAGACATTTAGATATTTAAGTCGCTGAGACCATAAACCTTCAATGTTTTCGTCCTTTATTTCTCTGCCTAGGTCAGAAAAGCCTCTGCATATGCATTTGGCCTTGTTCTGACAAGCTGTTAAGGATAAATGCTTATAGACAGCTTTTTCTGAAACAGGTATTTCTTGTGTAACCCTCTCAGTACAGGAGTGTGTTATGATACCCAAGTGCTGCTTCTTTCCACAGCCAACCACCTTTGTCAAGTTCTCTCCTCTACACTCTTTAAAAGTTTTCCCTTCCCAAGGTGCCCAGGAAAGGTGCTGCTTTGCCAGATTGAGGCATGCTTGGAATGGATAACGATGGTCAGCAAGACATCTCCAGCAGTGCTTGCTGCACTAACCTTCCATCTCATCTTCCCACTAACACATACATTTACACATTTATGGGTATATTTATGAGAAAGAGTAGTTTATTATTCATGTCCAGCCTCACACACAGCTTCTCTGCTAAGCAAAAGATGCCAGGAATGGTCCTGTTTGAGACAACCTATGGCTCCCCAGGTGAAGGCTGGGGATGGCATCGTTTTCAGAAGCAGTCACAGGAGACATCCAACTTCAGGGGAGCTGCCCCTGGACCATCCAGACCTGCAGCTTCAGGTCAGCACCCCAGCAACAGCTCCTGCAAGTCATCGTGCTGTTTCACCAGAGTGTTTTTGTAGGAGTGAGACTGTTTATTTGAGAAAATTGCCTATGTCCAGTTCTTTCCTGATTACTGTAGTTCTTCACCAACAGCTTCATTTTCTCCTTTTCCTCTACATTTTAACTTCTCAGACTAGAGAGGTGCTTATTCTACCTCATTCTGCTTCATAGCACCTACAAGAATTTGGGATTGATGCAGCCATTATCTGGGCTTTCTGTAGAGGCTTATTCCAACAAGCCTTCTTCATACATGGTTTTCAAAATTATTAACACGGACCTAGCTTTGGAAAAGGCAATTTGTCTTCATTGCCAAGAAAGAAAACACACCATGAACTAATCAACACTGATGAATTCTGCGGCCTCATACTTTCACATCAGTCTGGACTGGGACATCTGGGGAGAAATGTCTGTGCTAGTGGCATTGCATTAGTTAGTACCAGCTGAGGCCTGGCCCTGGCACGCTCATCCAGGTGCAAAAGGAAGAGAACAGAAAGAAGAGATCTCAGTCATGGCAAGGAAAAGTGTGATGCAACTGCTCTACAAGGAGATAGTTTAGCAATCCCTGGCAGCATCTGCTTGCCCTGGTACCCAGTCCAACTCACAGTGACAACCATAAAGGGGCTCCAGAGGGACATTCATCCTGCAGCCTGGTGGCCAAATACAGCCCTGGCAACGCCACCAATGGGACACAGGGCCCTCTGAATTGGAGAGCAACAAAGAGAACATATTTATTCTATTACTGGAAGCCCCTCCCCACCCCCACCATCTTCAAATGAGCAGACTCAGTTCTGCAATCCTTCCAAAAGCAGAAATGCAACTGTGTCCGGTGCCAGCGAGGTTTTTGGGGAAGCTCTGCACCACACTAACCATTTAAGGTCAAACAGCTCATTAGGCAACCCAAACTAGCACTCAGAGAGGGCTCAGCTCTCATCTCAGCCTCATTAAATGCCATGATAGCTGCCTCAGTAAGCACACGTGCATTTCTGGGGACGGCCTGCCTGGATCAGCGCCGTGAAGCCGAGCTCCCGTGGTCTGACCACACAGACACCGTGCACACGCGGCTCCTGCTCGGGGTGTATTCCCACTCCTACTCCCAACACCCTCATAAGCAGCACATCTCTCGCGAACCATCTGCGACTGGTCTGGCCGTCCTGAGCCCCAGGGACTCGAGCGCTAGGAGCTGGGGGTAGCCGAGGGACGTAGACAGTGTGGGAAAAACAGGAGGGTCCGGCAGGCACCGCCTGGGGAGCACCCTCATGCGGGGCCGCGGCTCGTCCGGCACCCGCAGCCCGAGCCCGGCTCAGACCACAACGCGCCACCCCTCAGCGCGACGCACTCTGCCACCGCCGCGCGCCTCGCCTCCCCCTTATATAGCGCCCTAAAAATAGCTCGCCGCGCGCCGCCTCGCGAGCCTCGGGGAAGGGGCGGGAGCAGCGCTGCCGGCCAATCGCCGCGGGCCGTGGAGCCCCGGCCCCGCCCCCCGCGCCCCGAGCGGTGTCGCCATTGGGCCGCAGCGTGTTCAGGCGCGCGGCGGGCCCGCCCCTCCCGCCCCGCCGTTTACCCTACATGGGCACGCGCTGCGCGAGCGGGGCCGCGCGACTGCGCGCGCGGGGGGGGGCCGGGCCGGGCTGGGCTGGCTGAGGGAGGGTGAGAGGGAAGCGGGGAGGGAAGCGGCGTGAGGGGGGGCGGGATGTGGGATGTGGTGTCCCGAAAATAAAGAGGGGAGGGGGCGGCGGGGAAGGCGGTCGCGAGCGCGCATGGCCGCGGCGCGGGGCTGCGCGGAGCGCGGCGGGGACGTGCCCCGGTGCGGCGGCCGCGGGGTGCTCGGTGCGCGCCGGCGCCGCTCGTCCTCCTCGGCCCGGCCCCCGAACCTCGCCGTCCCTACGCGCTGATCCTCTTTCTTTCTCTCTCTTTTTTTAAAGTGTGACTGAAACAAAACAAAGCCAAAGGGACGCTGGATCTATCATTGGTTGATTTTCCTCCTCCTTTTTTTTTTTTTTTTTATGACCAAAAACAACCCCCCACCCGAGCAAACAAACACACACAAAAGCAGAAAGAAAGGGTCTTGCTCAGCAGCAGCATGGATGTCTTGGCTAGTTATAGTATATTCCAGGAACTCCAGCTTGTCCACGACACCGGCTACTTCTCAGCTTTGCCATCCTTGGAGGAAAACTGGCAGCAGGTGAATCATTTAAATTACTCCTGTAAATCTCTTAAGCGCAGACAGTTGATGCATTGAGGCTGCATTTCTGACTTTATTTTATTTTTGTTCTTTAATTCAGGGTTGGGTTTTTTGGTGGTTCTTTTTTTTTTTTTCTTTTTTTCCGTGTGGGTAGACCTTTAAATCTCTTTATTTTTTACCGTAACAAACTGAGCAGTCCATTCAAATCTGTCTGCCTTCAGTCTTTCTGAGCACGCCTGACAGTACCTGAGATACGGTGGCATTCTTTAGGGTTTTGATTTTATGATGACTACTATTTATTTTATTTTTGAGCTTAGATTTTTTTTTTTGTTTTGTTTTATTCTTTTAAACAAGCCTGCTGACTTCTAGCCAGTGCTGACAACTGGCAGCTGGTGGAAATGGAATAGATCATTCTTATTTTCAGGTAATTAGTATATGTCAATAAAAATCGTAGCTTAAGTGGAGGGTGGGCAGGTGTGTGGAAGTACTAGCAAAAGCTTTAAGGCTAAGTTCAGTAACTAGGAATGTGACTTATTTTTCTTTTTTTTTTTTTTTTCTCTCCTTTTTTTCTTGGAAGATGAGTAGGAACGCACACTTCTTGCTGCCTTGAAACAATGACGCCTTAGGCTGGTTCCAGTAAACCCGTGTGTTCTGAGGCACTGTAGGGTTAATATGCAGACAGAATAAGGATAAAGATGGAAATCTTTATCTTTATTGTAAATGCATTAAAATGATGGCTGGTAGCATGAATACAAGACCAAGGAGAAGAGTCAGTTACAAAGAAGAGCTGTATAAAATACACTATGAACCCAGTTCTTAACTATAAATAGTTATCAGCTGGGAAAAAGAAAGCATTTCTGTTTACGACCAAACGTGAGAGAGTCTTGTTTCTTGATGTGATTTTCTGGCGGAGGTGATACACCAGGTGAAATTCTGGAAACTGGTGTCTCTTTAAAAGAAAAAAAAAACATCTGCTGGTGGGTAGAAATAGTGGAGTGTGGCTAGGATGACATGTGGTGCTATTGCAGCGCATGGACCCGTGGCACTATCAGCATGAGAATAACGAGCCACTGGATTTCATCTTGCCAGCCTTCACCTGAGCCGTGGCTAGTGCAAGGGTGTTAGGTCTCCAGTAACTGACACTTTTGGGATGTGCATAAAATTTTTCCTTAGAAGTGTGTATGGGTAGAAATGTGGATGGCAGAGCTGCTGGGGAGTACTCGGGCTTGTAGCATTGTCAGCCAGCTGAACTGGGGCTGGATCCTCAAAGGTTCACCATAGTAAAATCATTTTGGCTTCAGCTTTGTATGTGTGTGCACACAAAGCAGAGGTTTATTGTCAGCTACAGGATGAGCACATTCAGGGTTTATTTTGCAAAATGACCCAAGCAACTTTGCTTTATCCTCCAAGGGGGAGGGGATGCTTTTTGTTATTAATATTCAGTGCACACATACATGATGGTCACATCTGCTTTCCTTTTATTTTTTAACATGCTAATTAAACTGAAGAGGTTAATATTATTTAATTTAAAAAAAATATTTCATGGCATCGTTGTTGGATCGGTTGCATATTACCAGCAGTCCAAACAGTCCAAAGCAACATAGTGTGTTGACATAGCCAGCATGCTTCAGGCAGTGCTCTGAGTGATACTTTGTCTCCTTCTGCCTTCTTTTATGTGTGGAAGAGCAGCACTTTGTTTTATACAGTAACATGTACCTACCCAATCTCACTGTTACCATTGCAGAATTTGAAGTCATACTCCTGGTTAAACCCCACTGATTCTCCACCTATGCTTAAAAAGAAAAGCTGAAAATAATTTGCTACGTTTTCCCTTATTTCCTCTCAAATCCTGCAACCAGTGCCCAATGTTTCATAATGCATCCTGTATTTACGTTTGTTCCCCTGTTGCTGCTTGGGCTCTCCTTGCAAACAACAGGCAGCAAAACTGATGTGTCAGTGGTGGGAGCAGCTGAAGCTGGCTGTGCAGAGACCACGCTGTTCACAGTCTTGGCAGACCCACTGACACAGATACCCCAATTTAATTCTTCTAAATCACTTGCAGTGTAATCAGGTCTTGGGGATTATTTTAGGCAAACTGAAGCAACTTTGAGACAAAGAATGTGTGTGTTTCTAGAGTATCCTTTAAAACTAAAGGCTATAGTTGAGACCCGGGGAAGAGAGCTGACAGAGTAATGACTGATCCTTATGGGATATGTCAAAAGTGGGAAACAGCAGCTTTAATTTTGAGTAAAAACACTTGAACGAGTCTTGCCTCTGCTCCAATGATGCCACAGAGCTTCCAGGGTAGTGCTTCTCCCAGCAGCAAAGCAGTGCCCTCGGAGATTTCTTCAGTCTCTTAAAAAGGCAGGGATTGAGGGGGAAAATAAATGTGTGGGTTAAGAGCAAGCTCCTTTATCATGTTGTGAGCTCCAGTTTTGTGATTAGCAGCTACTAGCGCGTGATGTGCAGAGGTTAGTCAGTGCCAGGTCCTGCTCTGAGAAATTATGCTTACTGTGATGCTGTGAAAGATGTACCTGCCCACTGAAAATCAGAGCATGCCTTGGGATGAAAGCATTGTCACAGTCCCATCTTCCTTTTCTCCTGAGCCTGGAAAAAGAGTCTGGTAGCTGCTGGCTGAGGAATATACAGCTGGGCCGTTTGCTCGTATTTCAGATTGTGAAACACCCATTACTCACAGAGGGCACTGACAGCATAGGCAGGTTGCTAAATGGTTGCACACAGTCAGCTGATCTCCCAGTTTTCCTTCCCACTGCAAGAGGAACGTGAGCAAGTTTGGTGTCTGTGCTTTTGACAATTAGTGTTGGAGTTGAATGAGTGCAACCCAGCAATATGTACAAAACAAACAGATTTTGTGTAGGAACAAATAGTCTCCTTTTGTGTAGGTTTCTGTTTTAGGAGGCAAAAATACCAACAAAGAAACCCTTATTCCACCCTGGGCATAGTTTGCATTGTGGAAGTAGAAATACCTGAAGTGAAAGCTGGAAATGAACCTGTGATGTGTTTTGATGTTTTTTTTAAAGCATGTTGGGAAGGGAGAGCTTGATTTTTAGGCAACAAAAGCTGAGCTCCTCTCTGAACTTTGGGTGTACTCCTTCAGGTAAAACACTTCTGAGGTCAGGAGGGTTTTTCCTGGAGTGGGGACATCAGAATTTAATGAGTAATCAATAGCACAATTTCATCAGGAGGGAGAACTTTGTTTAGCTTTTCTAGCAGTGTTGAGCCTCCATGGTACTGAGGAGGGATTAGAGGAAGAGGTGGGAAATGAGTCGTTTGCTCCAAGTCAGCTGGCTGGTACCTCGTGTTTCTGCCTGGTGCTTCATCCTGACTGATAGAACCGTCCTAGTTCTCTCTGTCCCTGTGAGCTGACTCTGCAGTTCGGGACCAGGGCAGGGAGAGATTTCAGCACCTGCTGGCTGCTGTGCTCCTGCAGGAGGACCTCTGGCCACACATGCCACTGCTCTGGGGTGGCTGTCTCATGTGGCATCCCCGAGATTGGAAGCAGATTGCTGGGAGAGGCAGCACGAGGCTGAGGAGCGCTCATTACTCTGCAGAGGAAGGAAGTGGGTAGGAGGCTGTTTTTGAGGGAGATAAGTCTGAGGAGCATAGCCTGTGCAGCTGCACATGGTCCCACTTTGTGTGCCAGGCTGCAGAGAGGGGGAGAGCAGGGCTGAGAATTTGTCAGGGGTGGACATGGGGCTTCACTCTGTTCTTCCTGCTGGGCCTTCGGAATGTCATTTAGGGCATCACTGAAAGACCAGGGTGCAGGAGGTGTCTTTTGTAAACAGATATGCCTCTTCCTAGGGGTGACATTTCAAGCATCCCTATTGTCCTTCTCCTTAGGCCCCTGGGTGGACTCAGAACTGTCCATCCTGTTGTGAAACAGGGGTCTGATCAGGAGACATTTTGGGGCTGTCTTCATATTCATGGGGAGCACAGGGCAGTCTCTAGCATGGCAGTTCCCATAATGTCAGAATATGGGAGCACAAAGACGGAGATGCACAGAGTCATGTATAGCTGATGCAGCTGTATAAGAACAGGAGGGCTTAGGTGCCAAACCCTGGTTTATTCTGGAGGAGATAGCCTTTCCCACATCTGTCAGCAGGCTGCACAGGTCTAGTTGGCTGGCAGAAGTGGAAATGGCATTTATATTGTTTGCTGATAACCATTGCCTGATAACATTTCCTTTTGCCTTGGCTGACCCAGCTGCTCTCAGCTGCAGCAAACAATGATCCTTTCAAGAAAGATGCACATTTCCTGTAAAGCATAGGATTGAGGAAGCCTTTGTTTTTCTGTTTATCCTTTCATATAGCCTTCTTTGCCTGTTTTTGATCAATTCCTCAAGCCTCAGTTTCCCTCTTTCTGAAGTGACTGCTAAGGCCTAATGATTTTTGTGGAGCTCAGAAGGCTGAGTTTTGACTAATCCTGGCAGAGGGCTGTGAGATCCCTGTGCTGTGTGAGAGCAGAGTATCCCAAGGTGATTAATCTGGCAGAATTCTTATATCTTAATGCTGGCTCTTGCTTGGCAGACGGGGTCATTTTCAGGCCTATAGGAAAAATTTCCACTCCTACTGGAAAGGAATAAATCACACTGAAGAACATTCCTGCCTCCCCATCGTCTCCATTGTTCTAGTTTAATGGCATAGTTGGCCACTACATAAACTAAACCATCTCTTTTAATATTGCTATTTCATCTTGGTTCCAGTCACAGTGTAACACATTTCTTAAGTGCTTATAGTACATCATGCCTCTTGAGAATAACTTTCAGAAATGGTTGACTTCCAAGAACAGCCACATGTGTAATGCAGTGTATTTCACACTCTGAACGCTGCTCCATTTATACCTGCAGTCCCTCTGCTTTCTCCATGTGCTGAATGCATGCTCCTGTCACCTTACAGAAAAAGATGGACAAAGAGAGCAAAGACAAACTTGAAGCTGCTGTCTCTATTGTTGCATGATTTCTTAATTATAGAATGTATTGTTAAAAGTGATTAGTTCTTGGCATTCTGAAAGCATAGAGTCCTTCAATCCACGTTACATGTCTTAAAAATAGCAGATTATGTGAATGACTTGTATCGAGTGATTTTGAAATGGGGTAAATACCTTTTAAAAATGCACAATCATAATGTGGGTACTCAGCTAGAAAATATTTTCTCTTACTTGTTTGTGATAAAATCCCAAAAATAATTTGCTTAAATCTACCCTTCCCCAAGCTCGTACATTTCTGTATGTCCTACTGAACAGGCAGTGTATACATGAAAATCATGATACATAGATAGTCTGCAGTCTGATACTTCCATAAAGAAATAGCAGAAGGTTTTCAGTTCCAGATAGTAATTTCATACTTAAGCTCTCCAGGGTTGAGGCAAGTTGTATCTCTGGATACTACTGTTGGGGGATTTTTTGAGGCTTTGTCAAATGATTCTCCACTGAGAAACATACAGTGTGTTGTTTCTCCACTCTGAGTTAGGAAACATTATAGGGAAGCAAGAAGGAAGCTGCTTCTCTTTGTAGCTGCATGTGAATGACCTTGATTGCAGATGTTCTAATGAAACAAAGGGATTTTGCTCACTGTCTGAGCAATGTTGCTGTTTAATACATTAAGCAATGGGTTAGTAGTACACCTCATCTCTCATCAAGTTTGTCACATCCTTCAGAGGGGAAGAAAAGTTGTAGACTTTTGATCATTATGCTCAAAACCTCACCAAAAGTTATGCCCAGACATTTTAATTGATGGTAGTTTTCTTTTTTGATGCTAAACCTGAATTTTTTGAGAATTAATAAAGGTGTTTTCAAGAGTAGTGCTGAGTTCCTCTTTCTGCTTCCCTGGACTCTCAAGTACCATTCCCTACACCATTGTCCATTGTCCATTCCCTACACTTACAATGTCCCTATCACTTCCAAACTCCTGGCAGTGCTCAGGAGCTGGGAATGCCATTTTTGTGGTGTATTTTAGACTGTGGTTGCAGTAATCGCTCACCTCAATTACTGAATTTCTTCTCCCCATGTCCTTTTTGTACTATGAGTGCCTCTGCCTTGGTCAAAATTAGCGTGGATTCACTCAAACTACAGAGTTCAGTGGATTCTGTAGCAAGCAAGCAAAACAAACCTGCCAGGAAATGTCTCCTTCCAACATTGCCACTGTGAGTTAAAAAATTGTGCCTGGTTCCCAAGACAGAGATTGTCTTTAAAGTCACAGACCTTTCATTTTTTAAATTTGATATTCTTTATACTTTCTTTGCATTTGAACCACTAATATTTGTTTTGTTGTCTTTTATTATCAAAAAATCCCAAACAACCTAGAATTTCTTACTCTTACTTGATTCCAGCAGCATTAAGGAAATGAAAGTGGCATTTATAGGTGTGTACATCAGAAAAAAGCTCATGTATTGCTTTGGTCACCAGGCTGTGTTTACCATTCCTGCTCTGGCAGCAGCTGGTGAGGAAGCTCAGGAGCTTGGCTGCTCAGGTTGTTAAGCTGCCTGTGAGGGTAAGCTGCCTGTGAGTTGATATTCATGCTCAAAGATAGTTAGACATCTTGGATTTAATCAGGACACCAAACCTTTGCTTCTCAGTTGTTCAGTTACAAGATGTGTTGGCAGCTCTTGTGTTCTGCTCTGCTGCTGTGGGGATTCCTGTTCTGGGTTTGTGGTGCTTTGGCACCACAGTGGCTGGGACAGGGGAGGGTTGTGCAGGGCCATGGGGACATGGACAGCCAGCCCCTCTGGAGCTGTGGGCTCAGAATCTGCCACACCAGCCGCCAGGACAGCTCCCAGCACGGTGTGATGTTGCCTCTGTGGAAAAATCAAAAGAAGATTCTGAAAGGTAAGCTTAAATGCCCCTTCACAGAGGTCTGGCTTGTCTTTGTGACAACCTGTGCATGGCACTGATTTGACCCTTCTCAAGTTTTTAACGGGGGTTGGAGTTGAGCGTAGGAAGGTTGGGCAGAAGGCATTTAATTTTTTTCTTTTAAAGGTTTAATATATCAGCTCTGATATATTAAGCTGCTCTGACATTGTTAATCCTTTTGAAGCAGGTACCCATCCACTTCCTGTTCTTGCATGTGAAGAATCCTTTCCAATCCAAAGCATTTCCACCCAGTGGAACTGTGTATTCATTACATGTGTTACTTTTTGGAGAACTGTTTAGAGGTGTGTAGTGTACTGTACAACACACACCAAAGAGCCTGAGGCCTCCTTTGCACAGAGGCATTTATGTCATTTATGCTTGCTCAAGGCCCACCAACTGTACTTACTTAAGTGTCATACTGGTTTTGAACATGCTTACTGGCAATGTGTCACATGTCCTAATCCTCTTGTTATTTCCCAGCATTGTAGACCTGAGTGCAAAGCTAGAGTTTAAATCATACATGAGGTCAACAGCTCCTACTGTGCAAGGGGTAGAGAAGTAGAGAGTGACACAGGCAAGCTTGGGAGACAGTGTGATTTATGGGAAAGGATGCAAAGGAAAAGGACGCTGGCTTGTGAGAGGCTCTTCTAGACATTCCAATTAAAGTCTTGATTTACAAATCCTGCCCTTAAACCAATAGCCTCAGAAGGTCAGTTTTAGAGGGATGCTGATACAGGGTTGATGTCTGACCATAAAGGACCTTTGTAAGGTAGCATATTCTGACAGAAACTGCAATCAATGGAAGTATCTCTGCCTAGATAATCCAAAAACCTCTGCGAACAGGGTTTGTGTTTTTTGGACAGGATCATCTGGCCCACCTTCTGCCTTTGCTGCTCTGTCACTGCAGCATTCTTCTGATGCAAGTGAAGTGGCTGGGAATCACAGTGAAAATAAGCGTTTATTTAGATTGTGCAGTGAGGAAAAAGGCATGTGTCAGGACAAGTAAATTTGATTTTAAAAATGCTTTCACTACTAATAGGCTACTATGGTGTTAGGCATTTGGTTTTAATCCTGACTCTCAAGTGGGCAAAGTCCACTTCCAAACATAAGGGAAGTTTTTGGGTTTTGAACATTCGCAATTTCTGCTGACTTGCCTTTGCTCCAGCCCAGGAGGGGAATCAGCATTGTGCTGAATTGCTGTGTGCTGGTGGGGGTGAAGTACGGGACTGCCTTTAATCGCCTGCCTTTGTTTTCCACCGGGGCTGGATGGAAAACAAAGGTTCCAGTGATCAAGGGCCATGGTGAAAATTGTTCATTGGGTGGCAGAGTAGAAGGGGGGTGAGAGGTGCTCCTGTCTTCTTGCTTTTTACACCCAAAATGGACATCACAGCACCTAGGTGTGAACCAGATTTGAGTCACTGCATTGCTTGATTCAAGTCCGCCCTTACAGACTACATCTTGGATGTGTGACATTTCAGTGGATAACATGTTGACACCAAAGTGAATGTATATTCCAATAAAAGACTGGGCAAAAGTGTATTTATTTTCTGAGAACATTTGGTAGAAATCTTTCAACAAGTTGTACTTCCTAGAATTTCCTGAAGGCCTGGCACTTTTCAGTGTGAGAGTCTTCATTTGGCTGACATCTTCCACTTTGTTGTCAAATTTAGCTTTTAGTTTCAGGTCTTGCACCCCTAAAAGTTGATTAATTTTTCCCAGTTATTAGCAATTTAGCTAGTTAAAGGTATTCAGACTCTCTGCATCCTGTGACTGCTGCATCTTTGGAGAACTGCATCCACAACACTGCATGATGGTGCGAGCAGTGTCTGGATACTTCTGGTCTCTTCCTTAGGTGCCTGCTCTCCCTTCCTCAGGGAAGGGCCTGTTGATACACAAGAGGCACAAAAGTAGTGCAGTCACACGTGTTCCCTGTCTCCTTGCAGCTGCTGTTCTCTCCTTTGCTCAGCTGTTGTGCTGGTTTGGAGTCAGTGCACTCACCCTGCATTAGCACCTCTGGCTTACTGCTGGATTCTGGGTCTGAACTGCCCCACAGCCCTGGGTGGGCTGAGTGGCTCAGGGGCATTGTTCTTTGCCTGTGGCTGTGCAGTGGTTTGAAGTGTGCTAGCCCTGCAGAGCTTGCTGCCTGCTTCATGCTGGTAAAAAGTATTAAATAGTTCTTGTTGGCGTTTTGTTTTTTCTTTTCTTTCTTTTGGTCTTCCCTGTCAGCTGGAAAATTTGTGCTGCTCTGAAGAAAACATTCCACTCATCTGCAACCTACTACAGCTGCAGTGTGAGCAATTAAATATGGAAAGGAGGAAGGCACAGGGAAGAAGAAAGATGGGATCTAGTGTTTCATATGGAAGGCATCAGGCCAGAAGTGGCTTTGTTTCTGACACGTGGACAGTGGAGAGGCTGCATTTGCTGCACAATGGAAAATCGGTGCCAGTGGAAAAAGCCTCCCTCATTCGTGTCTAGATCAAATGGGGATGAACTTCAGTGGCTCTTGTTTTTATTTTTAAATTTGTCTGCATTTTAAGGTGATAAGGTAGAAGCAAATAGCACTGGACTGATTTGAGAATAGTCAGTTTGGGTAAAATAGCTTTTTTCTGGCTCCACCTGATGCTGCTGTCCCAGTTCATTCTGGTGGTGTCAGTCCTCGCCCAATTGTTCATAAGTTATTATGGTATCTCAGAGCAGTTGTGATCATCTGAAGGTTGCTGTACATCAGATTCTTGCCAAGGTACGTGTTTCTTCTATTTGTTTTTGGGTTCTGATCTCTCAGGGTAGTGTTGAATTATGTCCATAGGCTTTCCTGCACAATTGAGGAAACTGGGAACTTGGTTTTGGTGCTGAGAAAGGTGGTTCTGATGTAAGCAGAAGTCTCTGAGAATTGGGGTTTAAGAAACCTATCCAAGAGTAAGAGGGTTTAAATCAAGTAGAGA
This sequence comes from Erithacus rubecula, assembly GCF_903797595.1. Lineage (NCBI taxonomy): Eukaryota > Metazoa > Chordata > Aves > Passeriformes > Muscicapidae > Erithacus > Erithacus rubecula. The sequence continues at coordinate 12,063,657 of NC_136659.1, forward strand.
GATTAAGGCATGTTTCTCTCTGGTCAGACCAGAGGAAGAAAACATTTAAGAGTTTTGAAGGTCTCCAGTATCTTGGAGGACAAGGCAGACTGCTTTAAGTGATGTGACCTAGTGAAAGAGCTTGTAAGGTGCTTTTCTTTCAGGGTTGAGAATTTCAGGGTAAGTGGATGCTACCTGGAGTAGTTTCCTACTTTCTAGTGCAGGTAAACAGTGTAGAGTTTTCTTACTAGTACTTCTCTTATCTCTCCTGTGTTTTTAAAGTGCTAAGAAATATTCTTGTAGACAGTATTTGAAAACGGAAGAACCTGGCTTCACTTGAGGAGCTTTTTTAGAGGGAACTAGTCAGTTAAGGTCAGTGGGAGCTTTGGTGTTTGTTACATTGATTACAGGTTGAAACCTTCCAGACACAGGCTAAAATACCTGTCTCCAGTGCCTCTTGGATGAAGCTGTGTCCTTGAATAAAACCCCCTCAGAATCTGGGATGATTTGGGTCTCTAAAAGGTAGTATGAGGGTCTTGGCACCACTTGGTACTTCTGAGTTGGCTGCAAAGCTCATGCTTTCTGTTCAGGCAGCCTTCATTTTCTGTTCACTCAAAACAGTTTTCTGGGAGTGATTCCTTTAGTAATCTTTCTTTCTGGCAAAGAAGTTTTAGGGTGCCCAGTTGAAATACTCTTTACTGAGTGTGCAGAACTTGTCTTGGGCTTTCTGGGTTTCTGAATAAACCCAGTAGTTAGAGGGAGAACAGAAGAATTCCAGTGTGGAGTTACTTTCTGGTGTGAGAGACTTGGTAGACAGGTGACTGTCTGGGTGACTTCCCACCATTGTTTCTGAGTGCTGAGAAGAATGCCAGTAGGTGCACAGAGCTCTACAAAGGCTGCACTGGAGTTTCTTTTTCTCACATGAGAAGCGCATTTCTTATAAGAATACATTTGAGGGAGAGCAAGGGAAGCAAGGCATGGGTGGTTTCTTATTCCCAAATGCCTCTTGTATATGTGATTCTGAGTGCCCTAGCTGCACCCTGAGTGGATGCTCTAGGTTGGAGGTTTCTCCTCACTGGGACTGTCTCGTGTGAATTATTTCATGCAGTGAGAGCTATGCCATATGCCATACAGTCAGTTTTGTTTGAACAAGCTGCATCTCTGGTCAGATGATGTTCCAATATGGTGTAAGATGGGAATTTCTGTCTAATTTCCATTTCTTTAAGTAGAAAAGGTCAAGGAGACCTTTGGCATTCAATTCTGAATGGTTTTTCTCTTTGTAAATGGAACGAATAGTATCCACATCACATTGGGGATTTCAGATCAGTCAGTGAGTGCAGATCTGCCAAAGTTGCAGTGAATTTACACTGGCCCAGTGTCCACGAAGTCACTTGACACCTTTCAGGAGAGCAGTCTACAAATCCCAGATCTTGTCAGGATGTGGACTAAATATCAGAATGTGGGCAGAAAACAGCACACCCATGTTAATGATTTGATTAAAACAATCTTGCTGCTCTATAGCTATCATAAATGTATTTTCACTGGTGTTGGGGAGGAGATATTCTCAAGTGCTGTAATGAGAGAGTACATTTTTTAAAATGTTGCACAACAGGCCACTAAGTTGTGCTGTAGCTATATTGACTTACTCTGTTTTATAGTGAGCATGGCCTTAGGCATCCTATAAATACCATTTCTTCCCCGACCTTCAGCTAATAAATAATGGAAACTGTACAGAAAGAAATTTTCTTTCCATGAAGGAATGAGAGGTCCTGAGCTGCCCTCTATAAAACTGAGGGTGAAGCATGATTTGTTTTCTCTGGTTTTATAAATGAAGAAAATGTGGGTGTGGGAAGCAACTAGAAGATGTTTCTAAGAGCTAAATGTGGCCTCCCCAACAGTGTGAGGTAGGATAATGTCTGGTGTAGGCACAGCTTCCCCCAGGACAGTCAAACCCATCTGTGTAATGATGACAGATGAGAGAGGTCTCTTGAAAATCTCAATGCATGAATAGAAGGAAGGTTCCCATTCTGACTGATCCTCAGATTTTCATATCTAACTGTGGAAACCAATCTGAAAGCAGCTATAAATGAGTGTTCAAGGGAGCTCTTTGTGCACTTTGGTGAACTATGCCATCCAGAGTTGAGACTAAATTATCAGAGTGGCCTTTTTGGGCATTAAAATCCACTTCTATACACAAGTCCTCTTTGAGGCCTTTTTGCTCTGGTTTAATGATGTTGAAACACTGTAGTATAAATGTGAGTCAGGAGGGGTCTCTCTGTGTGCACATGTGGATGGCCTGACACATTTCATTTAGAGAATCTGTCACATGTGTACTGTGTGTCAGGTTGGAAATGCATCTCAGAGAGACCAGGTTCATGGAAGTGGGGTCTTCCCCCTCTGGCTGGAATCCAGTGTGAGCCTGTGTCATCTTGTGCCATGTTATGTTATGTCATGGAGAAATGCACACCTTTGCATTGCAGCTTGGTCTCTAGGGTTAGAGAAGGGTCAGAGGAGCTTGTGTTCAGCAAGTGGGTTTTACTGGCTAATTTTGAAGGCAAATGAGATTCAAGAGCAGGGTGCACATGATGAAAAGCATTTTTGATCTCTGTCTTAATTCAGCAACAATAAACTACATATAAGCAGAAACAAACAAGCAAATTCTGGAAATTGGCATGGTTAGATCATGAAATTCTACCCAGGTGCCATTTCTTAATGTATGCCTCAGTTGTGCTTTCCAGCGTCCTTTGAAATCCGCCTGGTGTGAAGCCTTGTATTCCTTGGAAGCCTATGCTGAAACCTAATTTAGTGGAGGAATATCTAACAAGCTGCTGTCTTTTGGTGCCCAAGTCTTCTCCTTTCTCCTTTCCATATTGTCTCCTCCATGAGCAAGTCCGTTGCTTTGTTTAGATTCATCATGTTCATTGTTGCACAAAGTTGTGATGCTTTTCCCCATCTTCATCCATATGACCTATTTAATGGATTTTTTTTATCTAAATATGAAATGAGACCCCTGCTCATTGACTGAGATTACAACTCTGACTGCAGAACAGACGTGATAAATAATAATAAAGGTGCAGGTCCCTTTGAGTTTTGTCATACTTTCCATCTCTCTATTCTCTCCAGTTTTCCATGTATCAGATGCTTAGAATGTGTCCTCAAAGCTATATTTGTCTTCTCTGTGTCTTATCTGTTCTAGGACTCTTGTCAGCCTTACTGGATCTCTGCTTTGTGTTAGGTGTGCATGTTGTGTTGCTGTTTCTTCTATAAATGCATTAATTTGTGTTTTTCCAAATTCAGTCTCAAGGATTTATTTCCTGCCACTATGTGGTTTTATTTATAAACTGCCTCTTTCTGTTGGCATCACAGAAAAATGTAGCATTTCCTCTTTAAGCCCTTTTCCCTGCTTTTCTTCACAATCAGAGCTTTTTATGAGTTTCCTTAGTTTTCCAATTTGTTTTTATTAAGCATGTTTTTATAACAAGGGCTGTGATCCATCAGAGTAAAGGGAAACAAAAAATTGATGCCAAATTTGTGTTTGTTTGTTTACTGAAACAGACTTTAAATGGGATGAAGTCAAATTGGTGTTGATGACTTGATGGTAGCTGGATCTAAGTCCTGGCTTTTGACAGTGAGTCATGGAAGATCTCAACATTTCAAGCACAGATATAGCAGTGGGGTGGTATTAGTGTTGGGAAAAGCTGTTAGGGCTGCTGTGCATTGTCAACCTTTGGGAAAAAGTATCTGTATGTTGGTTAGTTAGTTAAACACCACTGGCTTTGTGGTTGATGGATGTGAAACAGTGTTTAACCAGGACCATAGTTAAAGTAAAGGCCCCCCCACCCAGCACACCTCCACCCTTCTCTTCACAGAATCACACAGTGAGTAAGATTGGAAGGGACCACAGTTTGTCATCTGGTTTAATCCAGGGTCATCTTGGAGCACACTGCACAGAATTGTGTCCAGGTGCTTCTTGCATATCTCCAGTGAGGGACACTCTGCAACCTTGAGCTCCCTCAGCCTTTCCTCATAACAGAGACACTCCAGTTCCTTACTCATCTCTGTTGGCTCTGGACTTGCTCCAGGAGCTCCATGTCTCTCTTGTGCTGAGGAGCCCAGAACTGGACACAGCACTCCAGATGTGCCTCACAGGGCTGAGCAGAGGGGCAGGATCAGCTCCCAGACCTGCTGGCAATGCTCTTCCTAATGCACCCCAGGATCCCATTGGCCTTCTTGGCCACAGGGGCACACTGATGGCTCATGGACAACTTATTGTCCACCAGGACCCCCAAGTCCTTTTCCATAAAGCTGCTCCAGCAGGTTAGTTCCAGTCTGTGCTGGTGCACAGGGTTGTTTCTCCCCAGGTGCAGGACCCTGCATTTGCCTTTGTTGAAATAGTGATTGTTCTTCACTGCCTACCCCTCCAGCCTACAGAGGTCCTTCCAAGGGCTGCACAGCTCTTCAGAAAAGGAGTTGCTTCAATGTGGGCAGGGAGCAGCCTGCCTGAAATGCTGTGTGGTCAGTAGTGGAGTCCCACTGACTTCCCTCTGGAGGTTCCCCCAATCTACTTCTATCCACTGTAGTTGCCTTGAGCAGTGTGGCTCCCTGCACCCTGGCCATGCAGCTTAAAACAGGATTTGCCAAAGCCCCTCACATGAGGCAGAGGAGCCTGCCTGAGCCAGGAGAGGGATAGAAGGGGGACACACGAACCTCAGCTGCTCTGGGCTGTGAGGTGCTCTCCATTTGCTTGTCAGGGCACCATGGACTCTGGGCCTTCCTGCTGTGTTTGTCCACTATGCTGCTTAACCATCTCTGCTCCTTTGAGTCAGCTTGGGCTGCCCACATGACAAAGAAATACTTTCCTGGTGTTTCAGAAGATGGGTGATTCCCTTTCCTTCCTGACCAGAGGGAAGCTGCTGACTCCATGCAGGGTCTGCTGGGGTTATAACAAAACAGTGGAACCTCATCAAATAGCAGTGAGGCACACAACTGGCTGCAGGTTCTAGCTTGGTTCTGCCTCTGTGAAAACTTCTCTCTGAAACTATGAACTATTTCCCCTTTATTCAAAAAGCTCTTAAGTTGTGGGTATCTTTGAGGGATTTTTGTGTGAAACATGAGGACTGCAAAAAAACAGGTCCTAAACCATGTGCCATTGCTAATGATTCTGAAGACCAGCATGTAAAAAGAAGAATGTTTTAACAGAAATTGAGGAGTAAAAACAAAGGACCTGCTACAATGAGACATCACGTGGCCCCATCCTTATGACTTGATCATGTGATTGCACTGGTCTGCATCCTGGGTGTATTTTTTCATCCAATGACTTCCTGAAAGAGTTGAATATGCAGAAAATTCACTGTCCTCTCAGATGCTAATCAGAACAAAAGTTGAAGTTCAGAAATAAAATATTGTGACAAAATTGTGGGAAAGCAGTACTCTCTGCCTGACTCTTACTTCAGCACCAGAACTGTGCTAGCAAGTTTGAGCAGTCTGTAGCAGCAGAAATCCTTAGCAGTACCCCAATAAGTCAGAGAACCTGACACCTACAGTCTTGGAAGCAAAACTTGCAAGTTGCCTTTTTGAAGATCAAATTTTCTAAGAGCAACGACAGAGCTGTTTCAGCAGAGAAAAATACTTGCCCTTTCATCCAAGACCTGGAGGTTTAGAGCATTCAGATATCTGTTTGATTTGATGGTTGGGCTTTGAACAGATAGGATGCTTCCCAGCCATTGTCCTCAGAAAGCAGAGAAGCTGTATCATGCCGATTTTACAGGCTGAGAAACTGGGACACCCAAGCTCTCAGTTGTTGAAGAGAGGAAGTCAAGAGCAGAGCTTGAAAAGGATACCAGCTCCCTGATCTCCATTTTAATTAAATTATTTCTGCAATTGTCTTCCCTGGCAGTTTGACTGGTGGAATGTGATCTAGTAGAAGAATTTTTGGCTGCAAAGTTTACAGGAATATTTTTCTGGGCCAGATCCTTGCTCAGTGTAAATTAAGATGACTCCACTAGCTACGATTATGGCACCAGCTATTTACTCCTCCCTCTGAAAATCTGTCCCTTCTATGCAGACAGTGGGCAGTGTCATATAATTTGTTCTTTTTAATTTTAGTCTGTCTAGACACTTCTGCAGCACCCCTTTCTGGAAGAACTTTGTGCCAGCAGCTCTGCAGGAGCACCACACTTCTCTGGTGAGAAACACTTACCAGACACAATGTGGAGGTGGCTTGGTGTGCTCAAACTCAGCATTTTAACGTTCTTGGTATAGGGTTTGGATTTGATGGTCTCAGTGCATTTTGATGGAGAGGTGTCAGAGGGAAAGAACGGCAAGATTTCTTCCCAGGGAAGAGGGAACAAGTCTGTAGTTTTCTGGTTTTGACAAGTGTTGTCCCAGATGAGTGCTGGAGAAAGGCGGCTGGTACAGATGCACCTACCATTTCTGTGGTAGCTTTTTCTCCAACACTGGGTGACACCTCTCTTCATGGGTAAGGGCTTTTTCATAGTTTTCAAGACTATTTGCTGGCCTTTTTGTTTATTTTTAGTTATTATTATTGTTATTATTATTTTGTTTATTATTATTCTTCCTACCATGCCATTACCACTTAGCCTTCAGCTTCTCTGATACCTTTTCTCCCAGTCTAAGTCACCTGGCATATAGGGGTGGTACCTCTCTAGCTTTCTGCAGACTTGTCACCAGGCACACACAGGATCTAGTTTTTACAAAATTCTCAGATTTGTTGGCTGTGGTTAAGCAGGTGATAGGCTAGGACTGTTTTTCTTTATCTTCCCATTCTGTTGCCATTCTCGAATTACCTGAACTGTCTGTAAATGTGTTTGTCAAGAGCCAAACACAGAAAGGCCATGACTCTGGCTGGGGCTCAGGAGCAGCAGCAAGATATGTTTGTGTATCTATGTATATAGAGATATGCCTTTTTGCTACTAATATTTCTGTTTGAATCTAAATGCACTTAATTACTAATTCTTATAACAATTTAAAGAAATTTGCTAATCATTAAGTCCTACCTTCTGTTGTTAACCACCTACATTTAGGTGTCTATACCCAGCCCCCACTATGCAGGGTATTCATGGCTACAGAAACAAAAGCCTGAAGATAGAGATTCTAAGTTGTTAAAAACAAAACTTCTTTTTGAGAAAACTGTAAAGCACCTGCTATTTCTAGGATTCCATCCGAGCTTGATCAGTATTAGTGAAGCAGAAAAGCAAAAAAAGCAGTTCCCAAAAAAGCAGCTTCCATGAAAATGGGTAAGAGATTCTTTGTGCAGGCTTAATGATTTTGAGAGAGACGTTTCCCCTGTGAATTGTTGTAGGAGTTTGCACCCCTTCCCCCACTCTCAGCAGAGGCAAGAACATATGACTATCCTCATGTAAGGCAGCGCAGTGTTAATAATGCTGCTGTATTGATCAAATTGGGCTGCTTTGTCACCAGGGACATCTGGGAGGATTTATTCTGACTCCTAAGGCTATGCCTTCTAAAGTGCATTTTCCAGGCCTTTCACAAGGCAAAGGGTGTGCTGGGCTTTTTGTCTAAGTCTGCAGAAGCAACATTTTCAAAAGATTTCACGGTGTCCCATCATCCGCTGCCTCTATCACTGCTTCTCACAGGGCTCCCACCTCACTCCCACTCACAGCTGGATGTGGCTCAAGTTCAAAATTGCATTGTGGCAAGATCCAGTTGTTTGCCCTTGGAGAGTGCCTGAGAGCAGTCACTGGTTGCTGGAATGTGGATAAATATGGGGTTACGGGAACAGGAGAGGCTTCCTCTTTGCTTAGAAAGTGAGCAAAACCTCAGTAAGAAAGCAGCACAGAAAGGAAAACATGTACAGGATGGTTTTATTTCTCCTCCTCTGCCCTCAGCTGATATTCATGACCTTGTTAAAAAGATCAGACTGCTTCAGAGACTGCACGTGGTCATTTTTAAGTGTAGGGAGAAACTGAATGTGGCTTTTATTTTTCCATCTGATAAATTGCCAATTGCAGGTTTTACTTACAGAACGCTCTAAGTAGTCTGAGAAGAACACGATCACCTTGATATTATATTTATGAGTAAAAATGGTATGAGGCAAAGAAAGCTCTTAGCTCACATGTAAAGAGGACTTTTAATGCAGTTTTTGCTTCCAGGAATGCATCATTACTCGTGGCAGAGAAGGGACACATTAGCAAGCTTGACAGGAGGACTGAAATGCCTAGGGGTGCTCAGGGGCTTGGAGGAGCGATTTGATATCACACTTCTTTGACAGGTGTCAGGAGCTTGGTGCTGGGTAGTGATGGGACGTGCAGAGCAGGGAAGGGTTAGAGACACTTGAAACAGGGGAAATCCCTTGAAGCTTGCTGTGGTGATGGTCAGAGCACCTTGAGGTGCTCTGAGCAGAGCCCACGTGTTCAGAATTGCTGTGATGTATCCTGCGGGGGCTCAGAGTGACAACCAGGTCACAAGTCGTGCCTGGAAAATTATCCTGAATATACAGACTGCCAGGAGGGCTGGCTACAGCTAAAGAAGAACAGTGTGAATGTTTTTCTGTCTCTGAGTCCCAGTTGCTGGACTGCAGGATCTATAGCAGATCCCTCCAGCAGCCTAGGCCACCACAAGGCATCTGGGCTTTTCCTTGAGCTCTGATACCATAGAGCTGCTTGGGAAATGTAAATGCTTGGGAAGCTAATCCCTTGGGAAGGAGAGCTGGCTGGAGGTGAAGCAGCAAAGTACTCCCAGGAATGTTCCTGCAAAGCAAAGGCTCAGCCTGTGGTCTCATATGTAGCTCCTCTCCCACCATAAAGGCTACCTTTGTATGTTTATAACCAAAATAAAATTGCAGTTCCTGAAAGCTGTAATTTGTACTTGGAGGACCATAATATTTATGTTTGCAATTGCAGAGATTGTACCAAAGCATGGTGACAGAAGTCTGCAGTGTTTGGGATGACAGGAGCTGACTGCAGACACCACCTTTGAGGGCTACTAAAAAACAGCTTTAGTTAAACAGCTTTAGTGATAAACAAAATGCCAGGAAGGATTGGCTGTACCATGACAGGACCCCTCTCCTGCAGCTGGAGAAGCTGTCCTTCCTCAGTTCCTCCCATCCCCTTCCTGCAAACCATGCCAAGAAACCTGGCTGTAGTCTTCCAAGCTGACATTGGAGACTTCCATCACATCTCAGAAAGACAATAGAGGGAAGGAGTAGTATAAAGCCAACCCACAAAGGCAGGCTTATCTTGGGAGATGCTGTATGGACTTAAGTAGACTGGAAAAGGGAAACTGGGGAAAATAGGATACTTAAGGTAAACTAACTACACTTTTTAAATGTCTGAGTTGGAAATATTCCAGATATCATGTCCACTGCTGGGCTTATAATGACTACAATATGTTTCCTCTTTTCCTTGTTGGTAAGTGGGTTTTGTTTGTTTCCTTTTTGGAGCATGGTGGGGGACTGCAGTTCCCTGCAATGCATTTTCAGTAGTGAGCTGGAGCTCTCTATGGTGGTTTAGTGGGCAATACTATAGTGCTGTGAACATGACGTCTTCCAGTTCCTGGCATCATCATTTGGGCCCTTTCCTCTTAGGGAAAGATGCAATGTGGGGTTTCATTTGGTTTGTTCAAGAAGGATACTTAAGGATGGGGCTGGAAAGCTGGAAGCCTCCCAGAGAGCCTGTCAGCAGTGTGAGTGCAGGCAGAAGGGATGCCAAGAGCCATGCCAGTGGAGAGGTGCCTTCCCGTGGTGGGCATCTCTGCAAGATGGTGCTGAGTGTTGTGCTCAGTGATCCACCTGGAATTAATATGGGAGCCCTCCCAGTTAATGGTAGGGAGAAAGGTACCAACACAAACAAGTCAGAGTCTGGTGTTTTCCACAGTATTCTCCAATACATTTCCAAGGATATTTTGCTAAGAGGAATAGAAGGTTTAAAAGAGAACCTGAGAAGGGACAGTGACTTGCCTTGATTATGAAGCCCCTGCCCAAGTAAAGAGAGTTGCTGAGAAAATGAAGTATGAATAAACAAGAGAAGGAGAAAGTGCTGTTGGGGGAAGAGAGGTTGAAAATTAGAGCCTCTCTGAGGTCCTGGAGGCAGACAGGTTTCTGAGAAAGGCTTAAACAGGTTCTGTCCCATTCTTTTCCTTCAGGAAGAGTAGAGCTTCTCTTAACCTGTTCCTACTGATGCTTTGTCACAGCACCCAGCCTCTGTTTTTCAACAGCCTACTTAGAGTAACAAAATACCACCTTTTGGGCCTTTCTGCATTGTAGTGTCTGTGGACTGCTGTGGTGTGCAGGTCCTATGAAAATGTGTTACGATGGCTTATCATATAGTGACAAAAGACAGGCTTGTGTGTAGAAACATCTTGAATTAACCCTGGTGCTTTCTTGGATGCTGGGAAGTCATCCTATCTTCCAGGAATGCCAAAACATTGCATTCCTTCTAGACTATTTTCTGGCTGCTTTGCTATTAATAACTTTGTCCTGAAATAGCACTTTCATATTGCAGCATATTAAAGTCATAACAACTGGGTGGGTGTCCACAGTCAACAGACTGAAGAAAGTGAGCCAGTGTGCGAGCTGTGGTTGTGTCAATTGGCTCACAGAGGTGTGCTGACTCCGAGGGTCTGACCTGCTGAGCTTTCTCAAGTCAAGAAATGGCAGGGCTCTTTACAGGATCTCCTAGCTTCCTGTGCTATGTGCCATACCCCAGCCATACCATGGCCTGCTGGAGCTGCCATGAGGCTGATCTGTGATCCTTCCACAGGGAGTGAGCAGTGCCTCATCCAGTTCTGACAGAGCACCTTGTGCTGCTAATGACATCCACAATTGCTGTGCCAGATCCCCTCTTTTTGATCTAATGCATTTTGGGGATACAGGTCTCAGATGCCTGTGAGTGGCTGCCTGGCTTGCTGCTGAGCATTTGAGCCAACACTGGCAGGTTCTTAACCAGTGTGCTCTCACAGATTGCTGTTAAGAGGACCATGCTGCTTTTATCAGGGTGTGTAACAGCCTGAGTCTACTGCCTGTGAGATTTTGAGGCTGAGCAACATCCCTGGTGGCTATGGCTTTTGGAACTAGAGCCTTGGCAGAACAGTATAGAAACAGAAAGCAAAGGGAAAACACCTTTGACTGTAATGTAGCATCCTTTGGAAGGCACCTGGCTTTAAAGAGAGATGCACATTTACCTGCAGTGGGACATTCAGGCATGGAGGCAGCTGTTTCTGCGCACCGATGATAAAAACTGGCCTACAAGTGGCAGAAACCAGTTTGTGAATACCTCATATAGATGAGCTAAACTTTATAAAAAGAGAGATAGAGAAAAGAAACAAAGAAAGTATCAGGATATCTGAGAGTTGTTGTTTTGAAATTATTCTTATTTTTCCATTTAGGTCACACTGTCTCTAATAAAGTAGACAAGATTTGTAATAGAAAATAACCATCTCCAGCCATCAAAAAACATGTCGAATTCTGTTTAATGTAAGCCACAGAGTTAAGTGGTGCTAATCAAGAGCAGCATTTCATGGATTTTGAATATTGGCAAAGTCCCCAGCTGATGTAAACAGGAACCATGAAATCAGGGCTGCTCTGTGCTGATTTACCCCAACTGAGAATCCGGTTGTGCTTCCCATCACTTTGTTTCTAGTCTGATTTTTTTTTTTTTCTTGGTGCAACAGTAAAACTCAAGTCTGTTGTCTTCTTTTCCTTGCCCAGATTGGCATATTTATCACAGTAACACATGCATCTTCTTGCTCTTGTAAGATAAAAAATTGCCCACGTGATTAAAAAGAAATCAAAGAAAAAAGCAGCAAATGGCTTTTTGTAAATACACTTGGACAGTTGCTGTGCTCCCAATAAAGTCTAAACTTCAGCCAAACAGCCCACTGCTCCACACATGTCTGGAGGCAGGCTTTGGCCCTATATGTTTATTATCATTTAGAAATGGTATAAATGCTCTTTTATTCTTTTTTGTTCTGCCCTTATTCTACAACGCATTCCCCTCCTGCTTCCTGTTTCCCAGACAGGTCCCCACCTCTTCCTCCCCACAGCCAAAAATAATACAAAAGGGAACATACAAAAGATTTTTTGAGCCCTGAGATGTGATAATGAATGGGCGTCATGTACAGGGTAGACACAGTAGTCCCAGCACAAAAATGTTGATCGTGCAAAGTCAGTATGAGGAATTGCATGTTTTGGGTTAGGAATTCAGCATTATGCATCCTCTCATTCAATATATTTTTAGGTCAGAGCAGACAAGATGACTCACAGCCCAGGACTCTTAGAAACGTTCTGTATATTGAGTGTATTGATCACATCTCTTCTCTAGGTTTGGTTTGATAAGCTAATTGTGACACTGTGCTTATGAATATGCTGTTGCCTGAGAGCGTGCGAACGCAACTGCTGTGTGTTTGTGTCAGCTGGTGAGTAAGAAATGTTAAGATATCTCAGGATGTTAATAAAATGTCTCTAAAGAATACGTTTTTTCATTCATGAACCTAACCGGAGTAATTACAAGGAATCCAATTCTGCTGTGTAACCCCCCTGCAATACTTTCTAAGGATGAATCTTAATTGAGGAACGAGACCTAAAATATTGCTCTGCTTTGTGCATTCCACAGTCGTCAGCATTTGCTCTTGCGTATCCATTTCCTGTGAGAAGTTTACCACACTCTGGGGCATGCTTTGAACCTGATCCTTTGATTTCAGTGGGAGCTAGGACTGACAATTCAAGGAGCTAATTCTGCTTTTTTGCTGTTTATAATGCTAAACCAAAGCTGTTTCCAAACTGGTCAACAATAGGTTAAATACAGGCTTGATGAAGTTTGGAGAAAAGTTTTCAGTGAGGGCCACTAGCCAGCTCACTCAAAGCCATCCAAGGTTGTTATATAAATAAATGCTCTCTTCAGAAACATTTTGAAATGCTCTTACTTTATATATAATTTTTCAAATGGTCATTGTATGGCTACTTGCTGTCTTGACTGTATGGCAGCATGCAGGGTATGTGGTAGTGTACAGACACACATGGGTTTGATCATATTTTGATACTAGCACAATAGACTGCTTGCACTTTTGAATTCCTGATTTGGCTATCCTTAATCCTTTGCTGACATTGATGCTATTTTTTGTTGTTGTGACTGGTCGCAGATATTTTTTCTGTCTTTATTAAATGGTCAAAAAAAAAACCAACAAAAGCCCTGCAAAGCCCTGGTTCAGTGTTCGCAGATTTCTTTCAGCCTTTTTTTTTTTTTTTTTCTTATCTAAATGCCTATCAAATTCAGCCACGCTTAGCTGCAGTCCTTTGTTCAGTGTCTCATAACCAGTGCACTGATATTCTCTATTCTTAAGGCCCAAATACCACAGATTTTTAGTGAGGAAATTTGGCTTGTCCATTCAAAAGAATATTTGTTAGATAAAGATGTATTTCATTATCACCAAGTAAGGGAACAAAGCCTGATTTTGACTCCTTGGTTAGGGTTATGAGTTCAGACTTTTTTTCTACTTGAGACATTTATTACCACCCATTTCTGCTGGTGAAAATTGGTAATTTATGGTAAAGTTGATTTTGATCTTTCAGTCTTTAGAGTCTGATTAAATCTTTGATAACCTTGGTTACATCATGCCCCAGAGCAACAGGAAAATGAATCATATTTGCATGAAAATAGTGATTCTGTCCTTTATATCCACATTTTTACTTTAAAATTACCTTTGCTGAATGCAGTTAAGGCTTCTGATTTCAGGATTTCTAACACTTGGAAGAAGTATAAGAGGAGAAGATCCAGCCATCTGGGTCATGGTAGGAGAGTTTATTGAGAGTGCTGTTGTGCATGAATAACAGTGAATGGGCTGGTTTGGCTAAATACACTTCCTAATGGTTCATTCTTTGGGCTGAGCCCAAGAGGGAAAATGGGCACAGGCCATTGTTGTACTGCAGAAATTAGCAAACAGAGACTTTATTCCTGCAAAGGGGAGTCAAGACTTAATAGACTTGTCCATTTCAGACTAGTGGCTGGTGTGACCCATTCGGACGGTGTTAGGGAGGATTGGTCTGGTGCCTCAGGCATAAGGCGAAGGAAAACAAGTCTTTCCATATCATATGGTCTTGCTTTGCTGGCTGTGCCTGTGCCTGTTTTTTGCACTTGGCAAAAGCCTATTTGTTGAGCACCCAGTTAATGTGATTTCCTTCGTATATACAAGGGATTAGGAACATGCATACAAATATTTACCACAAGTTAGCTGTCAATAAGTATCTTATTGTTGTACCTGAAAAGTGGTTTTAGCTCTCTTTTTTCCCAATGAATCACATAACACAAGATGTGCTAGCTCGTGACTAGTTTTCTCTTAAAACCTTTGCAACAGAGATTATTTGCTGTTGCCTGAAACTTTTTTGTATATACGTTCATTTCAGGCTGCAGTTTTCCATTTTTCCCAAGTGTATTTTGCAAAGCTACTTATTTTAATACTAAAACTCTGTTTATTTTATTCTGTCCCAAATGTCAAGCTTCTGATGTGCTTCAGCTTTTTCATGACTAGCGACTGCCCAGTAAAAGTTGCCAAGAGGAAAAGCTGGAGGTTTTGGCAGCTGGGTGGGAGCGGATGACAATCTTGGAATAGATGGGCTGGAGTATTGGGCTTTGTTGTTGTTGTTCAGGAAGTAACGAAGGCTTTTGGCAGTGGGAAGAAGATCCATCATTCAAATCTTGTTTTAGGGTTAAGGATAAAAAATAGCATGGCATTTCAGGGGTGGCAGGTAAGTTTTGAATCTTTTATTCTTCTTAACTTCAGGGCTGCCCCACAACATCCAGTTCAATTTCTGCCTGTGGTATCAGCAATGCAAGTGCCAGCTTTGCTCAAAGCTTTTGATGTTTTGCTTCACAATGGAACACTGATACTGGGCACTGGATCTGGTGCCACTGTTTACTCTGAGTGTGAGTGAACAGTGATGGCACTGACCTTACTGTTACTGTTTTGGGTTGTCTTCTGTTTAAGACAGTTTCTCCTCCAATGCAGTGTTGAGATTTTCACCATTTTTTAGAGATGAGGCCCTTTTTTTACATGCCAGTGGAAAGCAATGGGGTCGTGATGGAAGTTGAAATTTGACCTTCACTATTGCATGTGCAATTCTGCTTTGCTTGTGTAAATTGCAAAGAGAATCCTTTCAAATATTGTAAACAGACCTGGTAGATCAGACCTGCTTGTCAGCCACATTCGACATTTTCATTTTCTGTCACAGCCTGATCTAAGTATCCAACTTCCTAATTAGGTTTTGGATAACTTCCAAGTTCAGTGCTTGATGTCCAATTATATCTGCAGTAAAATGGCACTTAGAAGTAACTAGCACTTCCAGATAAGAACTTCTGATGATCTGCTAGAAAAATTCAGAATCAAGATATTATAAAATACTTCAGCATCAATAAAACAGAGGAAGCCAATGAACATGCTGATAAAGTGCCTTCCCTGATGTTCTGTCCTCAAATTATTATAAGTGTTTGGGCTTTTTTTCACCCTTGACAGAACTTTACTGTTGCCATATTATCTTGTCTTTACCTGTGCAAAGTGCCCAGAAGTTTGAGTGCTCTAAAGACTACAACATGGGCAGGTGCTTCTCAAGAAACCTGTTATTTTTCAAAAGTCTGTATGTATGGGTGAAATTCCAATACATACATGGCTGTCAACCAAGACTAGTTTTTTGTATTTTATTGGAGTAAGTTTAGATTTATACCCTGAGAACCAGGATTCTGTTTTGGTTCATCAAGTGGAATTAGGTTTTCTAGAGTTGTCTGGACCCAAACCTAGATGCCAAACTTGTGTCCCTGCAAAGGCTCCTGGCCTTTGGGCATGTCTTTCTCTAAAGGGCAGATACACTGCCTTGAGGCTTGGTACATTGATGGTGGTGGTGGTCCCAGGTAGAACCTTCCTCCTGGTTCCTCTCTTGGGGACAGAGATGAAGTCTATCAACTATCAGCATCATGAGTGTTGACTCCAGCTCCTTCATGTCTGGATTTTGAATGTTCTGGGTCAACTTTAACCTGGATAGCTGATAGACACTTTAAAATATAGAACCAAATCAAGTATATACAAGTCTGGGAGAGATTGCAGAGTCTGAGGTTTGTATTGTTGCAGTTAGTGGCTAAACTATCTTGATTTCTGCTGGCTGTAAAGTTAGGTGAATACTAAGCTCTGCTGAAAATAGTACAGACATGTCACATCTCTGCTGTGAGAGGCACTTGCTAGATTTCTCTTGTGTTTCATAGTGGTGAGCATACTCAATGTGTTTCATAAATAATCTTTACTTTCAGTAGATGATCTTTAGAGATAAGAATCCAACTAGATTAGAGGTCATGCCTTTCTCAATTGACAAACGTGCTGAACACTGAATTTTCCTGGACCAGCACTACTGCAAACTCTGAAAAGACTAAAAAGAAGTAGGTCCTTACCAGGCACAGGACAACTATCTGGCTTACTTCAAGTATGTGGGTTCTCACAAAATCACCTCCCATTATTTGTCAGCCGTGAATCATCATTTCTTTTAACTGGTTAAACTGAGGAGCAAGGTGCAAGGAGAATGACCCTCGTTAATCAGGGCAGATGGGTTGAATTAGTGGGTCACACTTTTTTATCCCTAGCCAGTGGAGCAGGCTTGACAGCCAACAGCAGTCTTATGGATCTTCTTTTGTTCCTAAAGGGAGCCATCTTCTTCCCTTTGCAGTTTTTAAAGTCTTTATTGCTGTGTATCACACAGGCACTGGATAAGAAAGTTTAATACCCACCATGTTGCCTGCAATGTAGCAACTAAAGGGCAGTGGGACTTCATGTCAGGTGTGTTGTACTCCATGCATTTCACAAAGCTTCCTTTGAGCAGGACAAGAGCAGATGACTCCTGTCTGAGATATTCGTGAACTATTTTCCTACCAGGTTGGTAGTGCAAGTAGGAGATTTATAGGGATTCGCCATCATCTGAATTCAGCAGTTTGGATTTGTATCTCTGTAGATAGTGATCAATATCCTGCTCCTCCCACAAAAAACAAAACAACAACAACAAAAAAACCCCAGTAGTTTTTTATGTGCTCAGTTGCAAATAGCTTTGTGGGAATGGAGACCAAAGAACTTTCCTGCTACTCCTAGTGGTCCACCAGCCTGGAGTGGGGACCTTGGTGGTCTCCTCGGGGCTGGTTTCTTCTGGTCAGAGCTCAAGACAAGGTGGTGGGCTTAACTGGCTAAAAAATTGCCATGCCAGGGCAAGGAGTGAAGAAAGCAGGCTGGTTTCTAAACCCTTGCTCACCACTCCCTGGGAGATTTGGACCACAAGGAGAGAAGGTCGCATAAGGTACTTGGCACAAGCTGGGAAGTGCATATGGGGGAAGATGCTTTGTTTCTGCCACCAAAAAAAAGTGCAGCAGCAGGTAGGGCCCTGGCAGGAGGTGAAGGAAGGGCTGTGGCCATAGCCCCTCGCCAGGCTTTGTCTGCCATGCAGATTAGGTACAGGGCTTTTCTGGCTCAGCGTTGCTAGGCTCTTCTCTGCTATTGACTTGGTGGAGAGGCTGAGGGGGGTGGGTGGGAGGGACTGCATTACATTGTTTCTTTGAGTTGTTTTTCTCCCCCCTTCTATGGGGAGATGGGCTTGATCCACTGGTTTTGGATTTCAGAGGCAGAAGGCAAGACATGACCAGCTGGTGTCTTGAAATGGCACAGGTGCAGTGGCTGCGGGAGGGGGGAGCCAGGAATAATTACAGGTTTGTGAAGCATCAGGCTTTGCCTGAAAAGGGCTCATGGAGAAACTGCTCTTTATGGAAAATTAATGGTGAAGCTGGAAAAATTGTCAGGCCCACTATTGTTGTCATGGGGTAGTGATGCCTTAAAGGAGCAGCACCTCCTGCTCGCCTCCCCTCCACGGGCAGCCCAGAGCTGGCATGCAGCTTTCTGATCCCACAGCAATTGAAATTTCATGTCACTGTCATCAGATTTAATGGCCTTGAGTCCTCATCTTTCTTCCTTGCTGCTGCCCTCCCCATTTCCACCCCTAATTTGTCATTATGCTTGCTCTTTCCTTTGGAAGCCTTTTATTTATTGGGCCCCTAAACCTGTTTCTGCCCCACTGGATGAAGGCTAAGTGCCCCATTGGATGAAGACCAGAAAGCCCAAATTACGTGACGTGGAGAACTCAAAAGCATTGGCTCTCCTGGTGGTGGGGGTTATTACTGAAAGACTATGTGGCATGTTGGAAAGCTTCTTCCAAAACCCATTAGGATCTATCTGGGGAGAGACCAGATTTCCAGATAAAGCTGTTTCTCATAGTCCCAGAAATGCACTTTATAAAGAAAATGGAAAGGTTGCTTAAGGCAAATAAAATTGCTAAGTGTCCCACCCCCAGGCCTGTGTGCAGATAATCTCATATCTCTGAATATAACATACATGCTGAAGTATAGCATGTCTTACCTGCATATATTCTATTCTGTTGCTTTTCTGTCCATCTCTACAGCTCAGATCTATAATCAGCTGTTATTTAAAAAAAAACCAACAGTGTGGCAGATTTTGTTGTGAACTTGAAAATCATCCCACCACATTGTATCTGCAACCAACAGTGCTGCTTCCTGGGAGCTTTGAAAGTAATAATCTCAAATTACCTGGCAGTTCCTAGAGAGCTGTGAGTGGGGTCTCCTTACATTCCTGTTGATGGGACCTTTGTACTTAGAAGGCAGCAAGTCTCTGTCTCTCCTCTGGTCATAGGAAGCTTTTATTTCTTGATCAGATGCTGAACTCTCCAGATTGAGATGTAGTTGGGTCACCAGCTCCCATAGATTAAAAATTTTTGACTATAACCCCTTTCTTAATATTGGTAGAAGTGTTCTCTGAGGAGTAGTTTTTAGAGGTTTCTAACATGTATTAGTGAGAATGTCTCTTTCTCCAAGCCTCGTGAAATCACAATGGTGGTATTAAACCAGCTATCCTTTCAAGCTGCAAGAAATGAAAAACAGTGCTAATAAACTCCATTAAAAGCTCCTGAAACTGTAGCAAACGGTTCTCTATAAACAATAAAAGTTTATAATGTTGGCTGTGGAGGACTGGGGCAGTGCTTTGGTGGCTGAAGGCTTTACTGGGGCAAGCTCAGGGCACTTCATAATAAGGCGCATTCATGTAGGAGGTTCATCCCATTCTTGTGCTGATGGTCACTGCACTGTGGAGGTGCAGGAGCACATTGTTATGTGGCAGCCCCTTTGACTGCAACTTCACCTACCTTCTAATAAAGGGGGGGCTGTGTGTTTTTGT
The DNA here is from genome assembly GCF_903797595.1 of Erithacus rubecula. NCBI lineage: Eukaryota > Metazoa > Chordata > Aves > Passeriformes > Muscicapidae > Erithacus > Erithacus rubecula. Next base: position 12,082,872 of record NC_136659.1, read on the forward strand.
GCAAGTCTGGTACACAGGAAGCACCATTTGACCAGATGTGCCAAAATTCCCTCTAAAACCGACAGTAGGTCCTTTTTTTATCTGTCACCTTTCCTTTTCTCAGGCCCTTTAAACAAGCTGTGGTCTCATTGGAGGCTTTTCTACCTCCTATCTTAAAATGCCACGCTTCAGAATTGTGCTGTTTAAGGAAGACTGGGCCCCAGCCAACTACACTGAGTTAAATTTGGAGAGAAAGTTAATGTTTGTGAAGGAAGAGGAAGCAGTTATTTGGAGAGGTGACTTTTTGTTTGTACGTGGCCAAATGATGAGTCTATTGGGATAGCTTCATAGGAAGTGGCTGTTGGACAAATTATACCTAAAGTTAGGAAGGCCCTGGTACCCATGGAACAATGTACAGACTTTAATGAAAATGTAGTGGGTGCTTTCAAGTTGTTGTATCTTCACTTCTAGTATAATACCTACTACCATATGTGGGTATTTCCAGACTGTCACTGAGCAGCCTCAAACAAGTGCCAAATCTTCATGTGTCCCAGTGTGTGAGCATCTCACAAGCAGATGTTGCTGTTGATGAGTGCTGTCCTGGGATGCCTCTGGACCATGTCTCCTGCCCTCGGTGGCAGCTGTGTGTAATCCCTCTCTGACAGTGGTTTCTCTCCCTCCCCTCTCCCTTTCCTCCTGCAGACATGCCTGGAGTTGGAGCGATACCTTCAGACTGAGCCACGGAAGATCTCTGAGACCTTTGGTGAGGATTTGGACTGCTTCCTTCATGCCTCCTCATCCCCAGATGCAGAGGACAGCATACGGCGGCTGGACCCCATCCTTTTACCAGTGGAGACGAGTACATGTGACAAAAGCTCCAGCATGGACATTATCCTCTCCCGTGACAAACTGCTGTCTGAGACGTGCCTCAGCTCGCAGCCCACCAGCTCTTCCACAGAAGGCTACACGGCTGTCAACCAGGCCCAGCTCAATGCAGTAACCTCATTAACGCCGCCCTCCTCTCCGGAGCTCAGCCGCCACCTCGTAAAAACCCCACAGACTCTCTCAGCAGTGGATGGCACAGTGACGTTGAAACTGGTGGCCAAGAAAACTTCACTCAGCTCTGTGAAAGTGGGTGTAGCAACAGCGACCGCGGGGACAATAAAAGGCGGGCAAAGTGACAGTGAGCAAGGAGGTACAGGGACAGAAGCATCCCCAGAAAACAAGAAGAGGGTTCATCGCTGTCAGTTTAATGGGTGCCGGAAAGTTTACACAAAGAGCTCCCACTTAAAGGCTCACCAGAGGACTCATACAGGTACTTATGTAGAATGCTTCTCTCATCTTGTCCTCCTGCCACCTACCTGTAACCATCTCCTTTTATTCTCATTTAGAAAAGGAAAAAAAAACAAACTCTTCTGAAAGTCCAAGCTTCTGTCTTATGAAACAGGGCAGTGGAAAATATGGTAGGCCAGCAAATGTACTCATTATTCAATAAGATAGAGGAGTTCACCATCTACCATTAACCTGGTGGGGTTTCATATGTCTTATGGGGCTTCATGCAGAGTAATTTTAGGATACCTAAGGGATGTAGATGTATCATCATGTTAAAACTATGTGCATATCACTTTGAGTTTTTGGCACTCACTTCCACAAGACAACTTTAAAAATGTAAAGTTTAGTCAAGTGTTATTTTCTTCAAATAGAAAACAGCGTGGGTAGGTTTTTGGTGCCTTTTGTATGGGAGAAAGAGAAATGTGTTTCAGATCTTAGATATGTGGTTTAGGAATAATCTGTGCATGAGGCAGCATGTGTAGATGCAGACGTGTAGGCATGCAGAGACAGATACCCCTAAGATACTCGTGATCTTGGACTTTTCCAGTGCTAAATTATAGTGAGAACCAATAAAAGAATGACATGGAGTTTGAATGAAATAGTGTAGGTAGAGAGGGAATAGGATGTATGGATAGATGTGAGGCTGTTATTTTGGGTAACATTTACAAATGTTATATATCCGTGTGTAAGCTGGTTGAAGCATACTGAATTGGCTTAGGCTGGCTGTTCAGGTTCCCTCCTCTCATTTCTTCATAGTCCCCAGCAGCTTTTCAGCTGGTGTTCATTGGCATTAATAGCTATGCAGTTCACACACGTTGCTGCTTTGTTCTAAGCTTCACACGTGATGAGAGATGATAAATTCCCATTAGCACTGTCTTATCATGTGATTATTCTTGTTTCCAGAGGGATTGCTATAATCAGTTTTCTCAATTTTACTGTAAAATGTGTGGTCTCTTACAATAACTGCACATTTAGTTCATGATCTTATCATGCAGGCAGATTCCTAGAAGCAAGGTTGTTCTTACAAGGCAGAAAATAACACATTGGACCAACATAGTAAATCAGATAAATATGTGGGTTGTTAAGAGAGCTGCATCCATCACATACTAGGCAGCACTGTAAAAGTTACATGGTCTGAAGTATAAATCATAGTAAGGCATAAAAGGCATTGATCTTTTTATATGGGCTTTCTAGTGCTTTTACTGGGGATAGCCACCTTGCCAGGAGTGACCTCACCTGTGATTCAGTGATTTGAAAGCCAGTGAAGTAGTACAATAATTTTAAAATTAGCATCAGCATGGTCAGAATGTTGGTTCCTTGTAGCACTAGTGCTGCTGTGAGGGCTGCTGTCCCTGCTGGGGGTGGCCAATGGGACATCCCAGCTGAGGCCTTCTAGCAGATGATGGAGCTTCCATGAAAGCACAAATAAAGAGTGTGAGAGCTCTTGACCCAGTGATCTTGTCTGTTCAGATAAGACTCTCATGTTCATCCTCAGGCTGGAAGTGATGGGTCTTACACAGCTTTCCCTGAAGTTAGTCAGGGATATGACACAGTACCTGGAAAGGGTGAACTTGTGAAGTTTTCCTGGTGTTGTCATGGAAATGGGAATATGGACAAGGAGTCATGAGGAGCACTTGCAAAAACTGCTAATCTCTCAGCACCTTTACCCTTTGATCTCAAAATCTTGTAAGACTTTGCATGCTTTTAAACCCAACCTTAGGCCTGGTTGAATTTTCTGAGGCCAAAACCTTTCCCCTCTAACATTACCATGTGAAATAGTACATTTTACAATTAATCCATGATGAGAAAGGTTTCTCACTGGCCCTGTGATCTTTCTATTAAATAGCCTTGGATGGTGTGTGGTGCCATGATGTGCTGAGCCTGCCTGTCCACAACAGTGCTTGACATGGTGAGAAAGGCACATCCTCCTTTGCTGGCTGATAGGGAAAACCTTTATTAGATGAGGGGACTGCAGCTGCCTGAGTGCAGAGCTCAGATCTCCCAATCCCAGCACCTCACCTGGTGGGATCAGCTACTCCTCTGATCTTGCCAGTCAAACCATCAGTGGTTTAAACAGCCCAAAATTATGGGAGTGTTTCTGTTTCCATTCACCACGTTCCTGGCAGATAGCATAAGTTGTTAGGAAAGCAGAAAGGCAAAAAACAAGAGGGAATACAAACCTGGAATGATGATCTGTCCTGTCCTAATAGCTGTAAAACTGTCCTGCCCGTGTCCTAGCTCTTGTAGCTCTTGCCCTATGCTTTTGTAGAAAGCATGGTTTCCCTTTGTGATCAGGTCTGAATGCAGCCTTGTTATTAAAACACATCTTTGATGCAGAACCTGGAGCAGGAAACCTGTCTCTCATTTTTGTCTATGGAAAGCAGGTTGTCTAAATACCTGTGAACATTTACATCCTGGGAGCAACCTGAGTAAATTGAGGGAAGGAGTGTGATAGGCTTACCTTAACAGCTTATTTGAGTCTGGAGCACAAAGTCATTCAGACCCCTTCATACTGCTTACATGCTCTGTTCCCTAAAAACTCACTGACCATTTGATGCCTTAAATGAGAGCTGGTACAATCAAGGCATTTAATGTGTTCACACTGACCTCTTCAGTGGGGTTCCCCACAGGGAGCTCCTGCCTCTGGTAAAAAGTGGGACAGAGAGGAGTAGCTATGGATATTTGGGACTGAATTATAAATGTCAGGGCTGTTTCCTTTCCCATGCAGCCTTCAGGGCATGGGACAAGAAGCCCTTTTCTCCATGAGTGCTTTGTTTTTTTCATGCCTGAACTGAGTGTGCTGTGGGTTGCGAATGCACCCAGCAGTGCCAATGGCTAGTAGCCACTTGGCTAAGTCAGTGACTGAGCCAGAGGGTCTGAAATTATTGCAAGATATTTTCCTTTGGCTGGTGGTTTGTTCGTGTGTCATGCGAGAGCAGTCTGCCAGCATGGGCATTGTAAACGGGCGTGAGTGCCCTGACAGACAAAGAGCTCCCAGTGTGGGGTTCACAGGCAGAGAGGCAGGTGTGGGCTGGTCACTCAGCTTGCACGTGCAAAGTCCACTTGCTGGATCAAAGGGATTTGCTGCAGTGTATGAAAACAAGAAAGCACGGGCTGGGGAGCGGGTGGGGGGCGGGAGCAGCGGAAGGAGGCTGCATTCCTTTCGTTCGTATGTAAGGCTGACCAGACAGACGCTGGCTGCTGTTCCTCGCTGCTGCGTGCTGAGCCAGGCTGGGCTGCAGGCAGTGCAGGCTGATAGCAGCTTGCTAGCTTGGGAACAATCCTCTCTTGGGGTTCTGCTTTGCCAGAAAGCCCAGGGACCATCAGACAATACATTACACTTGGTGCATCTTCCACATTACTGTCCCACATCTCATCTGCAGGAGAATCAGGATAGCACTATAAGGCCCATCAGTGGTCGAACTGGTTATGAAACCACCTTCTGGATGACCTTTGGAGAGGGAAAAACAATCATCTGTGTGGGAGAGAATTTAATCTGGAAGGGAAAGGGAAAAACACTGTCTGTATGGAAAGGGAAATGAAAATATTTGACTGAACTCAAAGCAAGCTGGGGCTTCTAAAGTTAGGGGTGTGTAAAGGAGCTAAGAGCAGTGGTGGGACTGACTGTCAGAGTGCAGCAAAGAAGCCTCTCAGGGAAGAAATAACAGCTGGGCCTGTAAACAGGAGGAAGAGGCAAGCTGTAGGTTTGGAAAAAACACACTGCCAGAGTGAGGTAAAAACATCTAAAGAAGGAGCAACCAGGACTGACATGGTAATTCAACCCTAGCACATTCTCTCACAGTTATTCATGGAGCAGATACCAGTGCAAACAATGGCATTTTCTCTCTTTTGAGAGAGGAAAATTTTCATCCTGCCTTCACACATGCATGGAGATGATTTGTCAATCTATGGAGATTGGAGAGGGGAGGAATTCCAATGAGCCAAACCCCATGTATAATCATCAGTACTTCCTAAATTAGAAAACAGGATATTGCTGGAGAGTGTCTGAATGCAAATAAGTCTAAGGGTGAGCTGGCCTGTGACCTATGGAAAGATTAGTCATAGGATGTGACTGTGTCTCCCAAATCAAAGACTGCTGGAGATTTCTATCTCCTGACAAAACCATTCCTATCAGCCTTCCTTGCAGTAATGTGCAGGGGAAGGTATAAGATGGTGTGGATGCTTTCTGACCAGGAATGATGCATCACATAAAAACTGGCCAGGAAATCCTTAATATTGAAATGGTGATTAAAAAAATTATCCTTATGGAGTTTGCTCAAGTTTGAGGAACAACAGTTGGGCACCTCACATCTATATTTAGATTTCTAAGGGCTAAACAAGTGAGAAATACCCATGTAAATAGATGTTACTAGTCTCCATGTGGTCTTAAGATAGCACTTCTTCACGTGGGGTTTGTTTCACATTGTCAGGACATCTTATTTTAAATTATATAGTTCTTTGATCCAAAATGCTGGGTGAGAGCAACTAAAACAAACAAATCCACCCTGCAGGAAAACAAAGTACTACATTTGCAAGAAAAAGATAAGACGTGAGAGATTAGAAAGAGCATTAATCAACAGTAGGTTTTTGAGATGGCATATAAAATAATGGAGAAGAACTTTCCCCAGGTGTTGGAGATGAAAGAGAAAATATCTGGAAATTAGTGGAAGGGATAAAGTTGAGGAGAGTAGGCTGGATGATAGGTAAAGAAGATTGATACAAAGTAAAGGAATAACAGAGAAAATAAAGACTGTGTGTCAGTGATAACACATGAATGGGAAGCTGCATTGCTGTATTGTTTAATGTAGTAGTGTCTGTGAACAGAAAGCAAATGAAGAGAAGGAAAAAGCAAATAGCCAAGCATAGCACCAATTCTGCAGGATACAAGACTGAATAATGACTTAGGGAAAAGCATTTGGGAGAACAGTATTAGTGGCATAGGAGAAATTAAAGGCAAAGCCCAAGATGTTTTGGTGTAGAGAGACCCATAGATTTGTGGTGAGTCCACTGCTGAAAATGTGAACAGGTGTTATTTGTTTGTTCACCTTTGTGTTGCCAGTCCTGATCTGTCTGAGACACTTTCATCTTGGCAGCCCCATCCACCTGTTTGTTGTTGTAATGCTCTTCAGTTGCCCAACTCTTGGGTATGTGGGCATCTACATGGTATACTTTTATAGCCAGCTTCTCTGCCTGTGGCAATGTCTTGCCACAATTCAGCAGCCTACATGGGTTTACCTCTGCACTGCCTATTGGTCTAGTGAGTTCCACAGAACATTTGACAGGAACAAAGGCACTAATATTACTTGGCTACAAGTCACAGTTCATATTATTAATTAATTAATTATTATTATTCAATCTTCTTTTGGTTAAATTATTTGTTCCTTTTGCTCAGTCTTCTTCTTTTGAGTTCCTGAATCAGTGCACTGTGAGTTGACAGTCATAATCTCCCTCAGCCAAAATTACCCTTTCCCTAGTTTGATGAGTTGGCATTGTTTTTTCCTTGAAATCTGGTCCTGTCTTGATTGTTTTCTCAATTGTCTTTGATTCCTTTGTTTAGAAGAGCTCTGTCATGTGGAGGTGATAGAAAAGCCTCATGGCTCTGCATGGCAGGCTGGTTTTGGCCTCCATCCTGTAGAACAATTTGGACCAACTCAAGATGCTCTTTTCCCAGCAGTCTGTCCCTACTCTAGATGAGGACATCCGTCACCTTCCCCGCCCTGAGATTTCTTCACATTTCTCCAGATGCAAAAGGCAATACAAGTGATGCTGAGCAGCCCCACAGATTGTACAGAGCAACCAGGTCATGTCAAGGGGCAAGGTGGTTCCAAAGCTGGCCCAAAGGATAGGGCAGGCTAGAGGCTGCACTCTCTGGGACAGTGGGTGATTGCTTCAGTCACTCAGGAGCAATGTCCAGCCCCTCCCTGGCCCAGTGCTGGTAATTGCAAAGGCCAGTGGTCCTGGTCCTTTCAGCAGTCATGCTCTTGGTGACAGCAGGTTTCTTTGGACTCTCGGGAATGATATCCATCCTGAACCGTACCCAGTCCTGGGGATTGCAGGGGTAGGGGCTGCTGGTCCATTCTTCAGCCGTACACGTGGTGGCAACAAATACCAGAGACAGCCTGTGGAGCACCATGGTCAGGAAGACCACCAGGATGAGCCTCATCCTGGTCTTTTGCAGGGGTGACATCTTGGCACGTGAGCTGCCTCTGCCTGCCATGTTGGTCAGTCAGGCTGTGACATTCCGGGCTGCCCAGTCTCCATGTGCTGCAATGTGACATCATGGCTGCTGTTGCACAGGGCTCTGTGACCTCACAGCTTGTCTTCTGCCTGGCTGGCAGGCAATGAAGGCCAAAATGGAGCTGGGAAGGACCTGGGTAGGTGGATTTTTAATCTTGTCCCACTGCTATGCCTGCTGGCAGGCACTGAGCCCAGCAGTGGAGTGGCACTGTGTTCCACAGGACTTGCACTGTGAGCTGTGCCCAGACTCCATCCAAGCTGCGTTCAGTGCTGTGCCCCAGCTGGGCAGCCATGATATTTCCACACAAAATCCTCTTGACAGCACAAAGGCAACCCATGTTAAAGGGAAAGCAAAAAATTCATGCATTTTGACAAAAAATCTTAACCTCTCTCGAGCAGGGTCTTGGACAAACTGACCTGTAAGAGGAATAGCAGATCGTTCTCAACATACTATTACCTTTCCTATGTGTTTAATCACCTTTTACCACCACAATGTCAATTGGACACAATCTACCATATAAAATTTCAAAGAACTTACTCCCTTCATAACAACGTGTGGTGATTCAGATTCTCACTAAAGCAATAGGTGACACATCTACACTCACCTTTGTGGATTTGCCACCCAGAACTTCACAGAACTGTAAATAAATTCCTCAACTCTGTGTGTGGATCAACTTCTTTCACAGTGGGTGAAGCCATCTGTTTCAGGACAATGACTGCAGAACCAAAATCTTTCCACTGGTCAGCTTCAGACATGATAAGAAGGCATAATAAGAATCAAAGTCTTTAAAACACTGCTGGCCACTTTGCAATCCCAAAAGTCTCCATTTACAGATAAGCACACAAATGTTGTGTTAGGTAGATTTGTTCCTGAAGACATCTGGCTTTCAAAACTCAGAACTGAAAATTGTGGCTGCAAAAACTGAATGCTGAAAAAACATTTGCAGGCATGCTAGCTAGGCTAATGATGAGAAACATGAGTTTCAAGATAAAAGCTGATGCCCAGCTGAGTTCTGAACAAAAGGTGTACTCAACTTTATGGTCATGCACATTCAGAGGCTTAGCAGGGATTTATTCCTTCCTCCTGTACATCTGGACTCTCACCACACACAGAGAGGTCTTAATAGCTTACTTAATATAAACTTCCATTTCTACATCTTGTTGGTCACCTGTAAAGTTTGCAAAGCCTTTCCTTCTTCAGAGTGAAATTTTCCACAGTTGGGTTTTTTTCCATTATGGTTGTTGTTTGTTATTTTAGAAATTGGATCATGTGTGTTGAGGAGAGGCAGGGAGAAAAGAACTGTGCACAGTGTAACAAGTTTAGCTAAAAACTTGGCTCATTCTATCTATGAATGTCTGGATAAGAATTAACTTGAATGGATTAAGCTATGATCCATTGTAAACTGACTTCCATATGATATTTTATCATTAATTCTTTGTGAGACCCATAGAATCCCAAAGGTGATTTTTTTCTTGGGCTTTGTTAGGCTTTGAATGTGTGTTAGTAAACATGATTCATACAGAAAACCTCTTTTTTATTTGATTTTTCTCCCTGATGACACAGTGTCACCCAGCAGTGGAATGTTGCAATATATTTGTGTTCTCCTTTGGTTACTTACACTCACCTGGCAGCGTGAATGATCTGGCTGGTTTCCAGCTGGTTGCATGTAACCCCCTTAGAGCTAAGGACAGGTAATCCTTTGTGCCTTTTCCGAGATCCAGATGGGGAAGCTTCCTGGCTGGTAAAGTTAATTATCTTTACTCACTGCCTTGTGCTCTGGAGAGCTTGGTTCTTAGTCTGCTTGGTTCACCAGGGCTTGCCCAGCAGCATGCCAAGGCCTTTTCACTGAGCCCTGCTCAGTGTGGAGCAGCAAGGAGCTCATGTGCTGCTGGGTGCAGCCTGCCAGCTGTGCCCAGGGACAGAGAAAGCACCAGGGAGGGTGGGATGGATCTCCTTAAACGTGCCTGCCAGCATGTGGGTAGCTCTGCCTTGGCACCAGGGCAGCCTTTAGTGATAGAACTTGACAGAACTTTAAGCCCAAGCACACAATTTTCCTTTTGCATCTATCGCCAAATCACATTCAGTATCTGAATGATTGAGATCTTGGATCTGTTTCCATTTTTGTTGTTGGCAAAAATGGGAAATCAGAAGGAATGTATGTTCTTTTCCCCTCTTGTTTTATTCCTGTGCTGTCTCTGCCTGTCTGCATCATTTTTTTGGTCATCTTTTCTCTGATTTTCTAGTGACTAAAGGGAGAAGATGGTAAATGCTGAAAAACATCAGCACTGCAATAGCTGGAATAAGCAAACTTTACATTCATTAGCAAAAATATACAGCAAAACTATTTAAAATGTTAGCATGTGGAAAAGGGGAGTCTGTTACTCTTAATTTTTTTTTCTTTTTTTTGTCATTTCTGAACACAGTCTGTGATACATGTATTTCATATTTTTCCTGGCCTATTTGCCTTTATGTGTAGTCTGGAATTTCTCAGAAACTCTTGACCCAAACCATAGGTTTCCAACGAACAGATCTTTGATACACTGCTCTAGATTATGCAAATATGCACCATGTCCTTTAAAGGCTATCTCATTGTCCACCCTGCAAGATACCTTACAAAAAACAAAGGGAAGAGATCATGTTTCAGAATGCTGGAAAAATCTGAGCCAGTGAGCTGCTGAATTTTTTTCCTTTTTCATCTGTCCTTCTGCTGCTGCTACCTTGCTTTGCATCTTTGAGCTTGCAGAGCTCCACAGAATCTGAAACTAGAAGCCCTTATTAGAGGACATTTTTAAAAATTTCTTGCTGCTCCTCTGGGGACCGAAGTAATGGCAGCTTGAAGGCAAGCAGAGAATGTGTAATTAGGGCAAACAAGCGATGCCTCGTTGATCGAGAGAAACAGAGGAGAGGAGGGGAAGCGCAACAGCCCGGCGTGCACAGGCTGTTACTAGGAGACCCGGCACGAAATGCATGAGATGCGGAGCGCTAATGGGCCGGCCCCGCCGCTGGGTACCAGCCCGACCTGCTGCACAGCTTGCTCTGCCGCCCGTTGCCAAGCAAACTACAGCCCTTTCTTTTCTCTTGCTCTTTTCTTTTTTCTTTCTTTTTGCCCTTTCTCTTTCCTTCTTTTATTCTTTTCTTTTTCTTTTCTTTTCTTTTTCTTTTCTTTCTTTCTTTCTTTTCTTTTTTCTTCTCTTTCCTCCTCTCCTCCTCCTCTCCTTCTCCTCTCCTCTACTCTCTCCTCTCCTCTCCTCTCCTCTACTCCTCCTCTCCTCCTCTCCTCTTCCCTCTCCTCTCCTCTCCTCTCCTTCTCCTCTCTCTCCTCTCCTCTCCTCTCCTCTCCTCTCCTCTCCTCTCCTCTCTCTCCTCTCCTCTCCTTCCTCTCCTCTCCTCTCCTCTCCTCTCCTCTCCTCTCCTCTCCTCTCCTCTCCTCTCATCTCCTCTCCTCTCCTCTCCTCTCCTCTCCTCCCTCTCTTCCTCTCCTCTCTATCCTCCCTCTCCTCTCCTCTCCTCTTCCTCTCCTCTCCTCTCCTCTCCTCTCCTCTCCTCTCCTCTCCTCTCCTCTCCTCTCCTCTCTCTCCTCTCCTCCTTTTTTTTTCACTTCCCTCCCCCTCCACTCCCTTATTCTGGAGGTTTAATTGGGTAGATTTGCTGCCGGTGTTGCTGCCAGGTTCTCGCCTGTCCCCACTGCTCTGCTGCTGTCCCCAGGGCCCGGCCCAGGGGAGGATGTGCTGACAATTAGCGGGGCAGAAGCTGGGCTTGTGTGCTCAGGCTGGCACCAGCATCTGTCCCCCAGCCCTGCTCCCCCCCACCATCCAGGAGCTTCCTTCCAAGAGGAGCTGGGAGAGGGGTTTGAACAGGAGCACATTGCAAAGGCTTTATCACTCTCAATGGGAATCTTGCACAGACCCGGGCAATGTGCGCTTGTTAAATGCAGCCTCTTGAGCAGAAAATGGAACATTTCCATTTCTTTGAATGTTCCTACATGCTTTGCTTTTCTCTGCTTTTCAGCTAGGCAAGTGGGCTTTGTGGATGTGTGTTAGGTGCTTGTGTGTGTGTAAGACATAATGCTGCAAAAATTGGTTTCTTTTTGTGTCCTGAATGGCTACATGCTGAAGACTGCTGCTGGCTTGGTAGACAAGCCTTGGCAAGGCCCTTAGGAGCTAATCCTGAGCTTTGAAGTTTTGTAGAAAGACTGATTGGACATTGGGTCTGCTTCTTAACCTCTTTTCCCCTATCTCTAATATAGATATGATCAGTGTCACCTCTCTGTAAGGGCACTGCTGACCTTTTTGGATGAAAGGAGCTGTACATCATTCATGGAAATGTACTGCTTTTACACTTGATCATCCCTGCCCTTCTAAAAATAGGTACAACCTTCTCACATTGTGTATTTCACAATCCTGTCACATTCCTCTTCTGCCCCTTACTGTCTTCTGCCAGCTTTTCTCTTGTGCTTTGTCACCCTTTCAAAGGCTTTTCCATTTTTTCCAGCAGGTGGCAAAACTGAATAAAATGCCAATTTAATTTTTTTCTCTCTCTCTTTTTTTTTTTGTGTGTAGAAAACATTGGTGGGCCAGTTAAGCACTTACCATTGCACCCTCCTTTGCATTTCTTTTAAATAATAAAAATATTAATTAGGCTTTCTAGTCTCCAACAAAAATCAATTAGGAGTTTATTGAGGAATGAAAGGCTCAGAAAAGTATCTGAAATTGATTTTTGTAATTAGTTTTACTGGTTGATGGGTTGCACATACACTTAGATATTAGCATTGATCTCCAGAGGACATGTGTATTAAACAGCCTGCTCTTCCTTTTTGCTTAAGAAATGAACTTATTAATCTTAAGAAGAGGCTGATGTTGTTGTGCTCTGGACTGCAGCTGCTCACCATCTTTTTGTAACCTCACCAGCAGAGCAGCTGCCTGAGCCATGTGATGGTAACACGCTGAATCTGGTGTGAAAGTGGGGAGTGGATCTGGGGCAGCTCCTCTGCTGTGTCTCATATTTGGCAAAGTCTGTATATGTAATGAGGGAAGACAAGCACTGGTGTTAAGGAGTGGTAAGATTTCATTTTTCAGAGGTCCTTAAACCCAAATGTCCTTCTGAGACATGTTTCCATTAAATCTCATGTAGCAGTTTACATAGGAAGAGAGGAATGACCAGTTATATTTTCTGTTGTGCCATGTGCTGTGTGCTGATGTTCAGCTAATTAAAAGAATTATGGCTTGGCTTCATTGGTATTCCATGTATGTAGCTTGTAAAGCTCTCAGGGACCCTTGGAGATGAAGAGTGCTACATAAATATAAAATATTGGTAATGTGAAGTTCCACATTAGGCGTCTCATTGTGCTGAGGCAGACTTTCATCATAAACTGCAGAGCAGCTGGGAATGCCTGCCTGGCATTTCTCTGCAAGGTGCTCTGGGGGGCTGCTTGTGCCCCAAAACCACAGCAGCTTCTGGCACTTCTGAGTGGCTCCTGTCTGCAGCAGCAGCATCCCCACAGGCACTGGCCTCTGAAGGATGCTTGGGTTCATCCTGCTCCTGCAAAGGCATAGTCCCACTCACAGCCCAGGAAGTAGGTCCCAAAAGGATTTCTCAGGAAGGGTAGCAAGAAAAATTATTAAAACACTTAAAAAGCACTACTTGATTCTTCACATATTTCTTCACACAGCTCAGACCCCCAGAGCTTCCTTATAGGAAAAATACAAGCAAGAAATCTTGCATTTAATTCCTTTTTTCAGTTGTAATTTTACAGTTTGTCTAGTTCTCTGGAAACATCAGTTTTGGAACAAGTGTAGCTGAAACTGTCTTTCAATACATATTTTTAGACCTTAAGACTTTAGAACTAGTTTAATTTTATATGGTTTTTAAATTACAGATTATAAAAAGGAAGGAAATATTCGTGTTTCTTTCAGACAACTTTCTTGGAGTTTGAAACTATATATAAAAAATTTTCAGTGGATTAGAATACATGCTGGTTTTTTTCTTAAACACACTTTCACATGCTAGTTTTGTGTAGCTGTGTAATATTAAGGAGCTCTTCAAACATAGTGCAACAAATGTCTGTTTTGAATGGCCTTCCAAATATGCATATAGGCAGAAACTGTGAGTTTCCCCTTAGTTTCTTCAAACATTTTTGGCTAAATCAAAAAAGAGTGTCAAGGGACTAAAGGACTCCTGTCACACTACCACATTTTAGCACAGAGAAGTATCAGCAAGGATTTTCACTGTTATTCTCCTCTGAAGCTCACTGCAGGACTGGGAGCTTGAACTACTTGATTGTTTTATAAGTGCCCTGCAGGAGAGTGCTGGGGAGGGGTAAGGAACTAGATATGGATGGATGGATGGATGGATGGATGGATGGATGGATGGATGGATGGATGGATGGATGGATGGATGGATGATCATAATACCTTTGCTTTCAATTCCATAAAGATACAGGGTGAAACTTGAGCCTTATGAACATTTTTCCAATATTTCACCCCATCACCCTGGAACTCTGTGATCTTATTGTGCACACCTCAAAATCCGGAGGGTTTTCTTCTTAAAGTTCCTGCTGTTGAAATTCAGGGAATAGAGAGCAAATTTCTTCCTCTGTATTTCAAGATAAATGTTCTTAGCCTACAGGGCTGCAAAGAGAGGTTTAAAACCATGGCCCTAGGTTATCTACAAAGTAGAAGGCAAATGATGTTTGAATATTATTGTTTTCTTCTTTAAAATCTCATTATTTCTGTAGAAGACTGCATCTCAACTTTTTAACCCTTGAGATTGGCAGTAAACAATGCAGGTATAGGAAGTATAATGTACCCATTATGTGCTGTAATTTTGTGATCTTGTCCTCAGTTGATCTTGAGTAGGTAGCTCTGTGTCCTGTAACCTTATGTTTCTAATCACTCTGCTGAAACTGCCTCTCTGAGATGTCTTAGCAAATTCTGCCTTACTTCTTGGATAAGAGAAATATATCTGGAACCTAGAGGGTGCCTGTGGTATATAGCTGGCAAGGACAGGGGGTCTCTGGATCTTGAGAAGAGACAACATCTCCATTGCTGTGTTTTGTGAGGAAATACTTGTTATGAAGGTTTGTATAGGGTTTACAATTTAAATATATGTTGGAGTGAAAGCCTAATGTTCTGTGGTTTGTTGTGCCTGGAGAGAAAAGATACAGGTGCATGCAGCTGAGCTGCTTGACTGGGCCCCTGCCCAATCAAAGTAGAGAAATTCACCTCAAATTCCAGTCTGCCTGGGTATGATGATCCACCCATGCCTTTGCCTCCCCATTGCTTGAAAAATAATGCCATAGGTGGCAGTGTCAGATGATGGCTTTCATTATCTAAAGCTGTATGAGACAAAACTCACCAAGAATGCCTGAGGCTGGAAAATGGAGGGAGGAGTTCCAAACACCAGTGTGGTGGTCATTACAGAACCAGCCCAACTCTATCCATCATGTTTTGCTGGAAGCCTAGTGTGTGCTTGCCACAGTGTAAATGGGATTGTGTGCTTGGCTTTTTCATACTTTCAAATAATAAGTTTTTTGCTTTCAAGAGAAAGCTGTACCAATCATTTGTTCATTTTTGTAACTAGATGCCTTATATTTAGTCTTGCATTCTTCTTAGTCACAAAAGGAATAGTTTTCAGGACTGCTAAAGTCTGATGGATTTTTTGTTGTCACTTGCAATTTTAGTTTCACTATTGCATGTTTCCCATAAATTTTCAAAGGTCTTTGTCCTCCAGTTAACAGATTGCACCAGGCTGGATTAAATAGAGGACAGAGGGCTGAAATGTGCTTTGTGGGTCCTTCTTCTTTAGAAGAAGAGCTCAATTGAGTGAGGTGCCATAAACAGAAGTGAAACAGGGAACCTACTCCCCAAGCATCCCAGTCTCAAAGGTATAAAATATGCTCCAGGAACATGAAAAGGTTAAAATGAGGTATGGACACAGCCACAGGGAAGAGAGACTGCTTCACAGAAGTGTGCAGTCATGATGGACTGAAACCCTAAAGTATATCTGAAGGGCTAATAGCATTTCTGTAGGACTATTTTGGTGATGCAGTCATTCCAGAGCAGTAGGTTTTGGCACACAGTTCTGTGCACAAGCAGGCATGTGCAAGCTGCTTTTCCAGGATCCTCACCAGGCAGCTCAGGATGTGTCTGACCCTAGTGTTTCCTGGTGATCAAGTGACCTCTTTTGAGATGAGGCTTTGGTTGTCCCCCTTCATGTGCTTTGGTTCAGCCTGGCCAGAGTGTAGATGTGGCTTTTTCCCTGTTGCAGGAGCTGCTGTGTGAGTGCACAGTTGGCACACTTCACCTACAGCCCAGGCTCAGGCCACAGGACAAGGCTGTGGCCAGGCAGAAATAAATAACACCCTTCCAGTGCACACAGTGTGGATGTTGGGTCCTGTGCACCCACTGTCTCACTGCAGCACTCCTTCACTATGCTGCACTGCTCTCTGATGCATGTGCTGCCCACAGAAACTACAAATCAGTAACTAGGTAGTATCTCTGACTCCCAGGAGAAAAAGTAGAAACAGCTGAAAGCCAGTATTCTATGTTGCTTACAGATTTTCCATAAGCAAATGATTCATTTTTTTAAACACAAGTGCTCATCTAGGAAAATTGCATAATTCACTGCTTGAATATATCTGCACTGCTTTCCAGGTGCATTTATGGATGTGTGGAATCTGAACCAGCCCCATGGTGTGGAGTAAGTCTGAACTGAAAGAACTGAGTATTTAACATGTTTCTAGGTATTGTCTTCTTTTTGCATGAGGACTGGCCCCTGCATTGAGTGCATTTGTATAAATGTGGGTTTACGGATTTGTTTAAGGACGGCAGAGATCCTTGTGTTGAGTAAAGGTGACTTAAGGCATAGAGCATCCTTCCTGGGGGTGGCTTTCAGGCACAAGTTTTAAATGTAGTTTTTAGTTTGAGAAAGTAGAAAAAAGTCAGTGTGGCACAACTCCGTGATGTTCCTATTTTTAATTAGATTTTGCAGCTCATAATTAATTTCTTAAAAAGAGGGAGATCCTGGCCCTGTAGAAGTGAGTAGGAGTTTTGCCGTTGCCTTCAGCAGAGGAAGATTTCATGATCTATCTTTTTAGTCTCAGTAATCCTCTGAACAAGAGAGCCTAACACATGGAAGGGATCCTTTCCATTTTTTCTCCCTGCTATTGCCAGTAGTGAGGTAGGAGAACCCTCTCCCCCTTTTCATTCCCATGCTTTCTACATATGTGCACCTTGGCAAGATACACTTCCATTTCATCTCCGTGTAAGGTGAAAGCAGCCATTAAAGGAGCAGTTTGTTCTTAGTCTTCACATGCAGAGACAGGCAGGTCTCTCTCCTCCTTCCCTCCTGTGTTCTTGAGCAGCTGCAGGAGGGCAGGAAATCGAACCTCTGAGGTCTCTGGGTCAAAGAGCCATCTGACATGGTTTTAAAGGTCACTGTGCTCCTTTGCATTTACCTTGTGCACTGGGAGCACGGTATGGCAGCATGCAGTCTGGAGCACTGAGAGGTACTGTCTGACATTTTGCTGAACAGGGCTTGGGTTACAAAGGAAAAACAAGACTCAGCTCAGGGCTGTGCAAGGCCAGAGCTGGAACACTTGGGAGAGGAGCCCCTGCAGCAAGTAACAGAGATATGTGTCATTCTGTGGGTTTACCAGTAATCGTACTTGGCTTTTCTGTCTCTTGTAACCTATATATAGCACTGTATATTTTCAAAGCTCTTGACAAATTTTAACAAGCCAAACTCCCCTTCAGTCCTAGTAGCCTATATAATTTCACAGAAAGCCCAGGATGCTTTTCCTTCACCCTTTTGCTCTGTAGATGACTGTATCCTTCAGGCTGGCTGTACCTGTCACATTTGGCTGAGCAGTCGTCTTCTGCATTTGCTTTGCAGCATGTGTGGCAAATGTGCTGCAAGGCAGTTCCTCTGCCTGGCTGTCTCCACTCTAAGGTAGGCACTAGAGAGCGTCAGAGAACCAAGGAACTGCATTATCACTGAGGCTTGTTTACTGATAACTTTTTAAAATACTGCATGAACTGTTCAGACAAAACTGGTGCTCCATCACAGGCACAGGACCAGGCCTAGGACATCCCTTTTTTCTGAGGAGAGCAGATGCTGTTTGCCAGGTGGGGTGCAAAGGGCTGGGGGAGACTGCTGCAGCTGCAGCTCCATTGCAGTCTCCAGTGGGGCCAGCACTGGTGACAGTATTTGAGATACAATTGAGTAACCAGCCCAGGAACAAGACACCAGCACCTTGCTCGCTAAGAAGATGATTCTAACTTCTTATTTTCCTGAAGAAATCCTGTTCACACAATAAAGGAACGGGAGGTGAGTCTGCAGAGGTGACCAAGCAGGCACATTCTAAGTGGAGTGGTGTTATTGTTGGCTCAGTCCATTGTCCTGTTGGGCATTTTCCCATGGGGGACTGTGACTCACAACATGAACATCCAGGCTGGCCTTTCAGGGACTGTGGGATAAATGGATATTTTGGTGTAGGTTTGCCAGCTGCTGTCTCCTTTTCACAACTTCATCCCAAGAAATCCTTTAATTTGACTACTGAGATGAAGAAACTTCTCAGAGGCCAGTAAAATGGCTCAGCTTCAGTTAAGGTCTCAGCCCATTCTGCTGTTCTGTCTGGGGCAGATGACCACTGTGCAGCAGAGCTGCCTGTGCAACAAGAAGTCTGCAGAAACTCACAGAACAGAGAGCAGCTTTTATTTCAAGTATTTTACTGCAGTTTTCTTTCTGTTTTCACTTTTCTTGCTATTTTTGCCTCTCCAGTTCATCATCATGATATCCTTAGGTCTCCCATAACCAGATCTCACTCTTCTACTTGCTGAATAGACACAACAAATATAGCAGCCCATGTCTGTGCATTGTCTGCTGTGGTCAAGTGATTGTTTTGTGTGACTGGCCTAGAGGGGTTTTACAGATTGCAGCCTCAGTGTAGCCCATGGTGGGTTTTTTTAAGATTACCTTCTTAGCAATTTTAAGAACAAATAAGTAATAATCCACTTAGAAGCTTGGTAGTGATAGTGATTTCTTGTCTGAATTTTATCTCACCTGACTGCATGGGGAAGAGTGACATGGAGTTTATGTAGGAGATGCACTGGAGCATTTATTGTGAGGGCATATGCTGTATTTGAATGCACACTGGTGCATGTGCACTGAATAAGAAAAAGGGAGTCATGACTTGGGATTCTTCATCAGAAGGTGTTAATGACTCCATAGATGTTACACCATGGCAGACTTTGATCTGCAGAGACTGATGTGCATTAGAAAATAGTTAGATATAAACACAGAATTGTAGAATATCCTGATTTGGAAGTGACCCACAAGAATCATTGAATCCAGCTGCTACCAGCAGACTAGAATCTCTCCTGTCTTACTGCTACACCATTTCACTACCTTCAGTGGTACTGTTAATATTTTGGGGCAGAATAATAGCTGATGAAGGTGTAGTGCGAGAAGTCTGAAGGACCAGCTGGTTCAAAGAAGTAAAAATGTATCCTCTCACACTCCACGACCTGACACATAATTTCTTGGTTCTAGGGGTAGATTTCTTGTCAGAAGCAGGTAAAAAAGGTGCAGTCCTTGGAGGCAGCAGGCATGAATGCTTGAGGGGTATGTGAGGCTGGCCATGCAAAGGGTAAACAGATTTGAGGAAAAGTGTATGATGCAGTAGTGGTGGTCACTCAGGAGTGGTGCACACCTGTACAGTGTTTAGGTGTGACCTGTACAATCACCCAGGTACCACAGTAATATATCTGACAAGCTTAGAGTGAGCTGAAGAGCTGTTTGAAAATCAAGCTTTAGCCACACAGCTGCTTAGGTGTTTGAAGATAGTCTTAGGGCTTCTTCAAAGGCCAGTTGGCTGGTTTTGTTAGAAACAAGATATAAGGTTGTGCAAGATTTTTAGCTGTGGTAAAATCTGGACTGGAACTGTCCTCAGTACAAGTTATTTACATCCCAGGCTGACCACAAATTGTGTGATGGGCTAACCTACTCGAATGGGTTAGAGGCAGGGTGGGAGGACACGGGGCTTTCAAGCTGAGTGCTCAGTACTGCTGCTGCCACGCTGACTGTTCTCTCCTCCCCTCTGCAGGTGAGAAGCCTTACAAGTGCTCGTGGGAAGGGTGCGAGTGGCGTTTTGCACGGAGCGACGAGCTCACGAGGCATTACAGAAAGCACACGGGTGCAAAGCCCTTTAAATGCAACCATTGTGACAGGTAATGCAGCTCCTGACGTGGTGTTCAAGAAACCTGTGGACTTTTGTGACTGGTGTGACCAGTCACAGAGGCAAGAGACTTGGTTCCCAGCAGAGAGTCCCTTTCTGTCCCACTGCCTGATCTCTGTACCATGCAGGGACCCTCTGTTTGGCCCCCTCCTCTCTGCCTTAGTGGCCAGGCAAGCTGGCAGATAGGAAGTTATTCCTAAGCAGTCTAAGCTGTTTCCATCCCATGGCATGGAACAAAATGTGGGACCAGGTGTAGGTCTGACTGAACCCTGCTGCTGTCTGTTGTGGGCACAGGATTCAGTTCATAGGGCAGCTCTTGTTAATACTCTTACAGCAGAGAAGGCATCCAGAGGGCCTTAGACCGTTTCAGTGATGGACCTTTCCACAAAGCATCTCCCCATCTTTCTGTCTCTTATCCTGTAAGCCTGCTGTACTCACAAAGACAGAGCTCCCTCTATTTGCTCTGCTTCATGGACTATCCCACGCACCACTGATGCCTGCCTGCATTTTGGCAGGATGGGCATCACAAAAATATTGGTGTATGGCAGGAGAAATGGGGAGTGTGTGGGTGTTGTGCCACAGGGGGCCCAAATCTATAGGAAACCTCTAACGAAAAAGCATTTAATTTCTGTATGATCATTGTTTTCTCTTACCTGAGTCCAGGGCTCATAAAGAAAAGACAACAAAGTGCAACATTTTCAAAAGCCCGAGAGTGATTTAGACACATTTAGACACATTTTACCATTCAAGTTCATGGGGTTGTTTTATGTAAGATCAGTGATCTCTGCACATTCCTGCTAATTAGTGAATCTTTTCCTACAGTTTGAAATCTCACTCTTGACCTCTGTTTGAAGTGGGACATACTCTGCACCTTCAGTCCGTGAGGGCCCAGATTTGAAAGCCTGACAGCTACTCAGGGCCGAGGTTCCTGAGGAGCCTGTCCCACTGCAGGGCTCTGGGCACTCAGAAATGGGGTGTGAGCTGAGCAGCTCCCCGGAGAGCCGCCCTTACCTCGATCCTTTACCTGCTTCAATCAATACTGACCTTCTATGAAAAATCTGGTCGTTCTTCATTGGTGCTGAGTGGTTTTGATCCACCTTGGTGCTAGGCTCTTTCCATTTACAAACAAAACCAAAGGAACACCCTTCTGCACATCCCCAATCCCAATTGATAAGAAATCAGGGTGGAGCAAAAGCAATTACCCCTGTAATGACTCTTGACAGCACTGACAGGATCGAACAATGAGCACTTCTCCCCCACTCACCCCCCCAGCTGAAGATTGGCAGTGCCCTGGGTGAAACCTGGATCCACTATTGAGTAATCAAATAATGTGCTTGCATCTGAACATGTTATCCAGCTAATCCTATTTATATATATTTTTAAAAGAGGCTTAAGAAAATT
Source organism: Erithacus rubecula (assembly GCF_903797595.1). NCBI lineage: Eukaryota > Metazoa > Chordata > Aves > Passeriformes > Muscicapidae > Erithacus > Erithacus rubecula. The sequence continues at coordinate 12,104,057 of NC_136659.1, forward strand.
ACCCATCTTTTTAATGCAGCACTAAGGTTCTCGACTGTGATAAGGAAACATTTTGTAATACAATAAAGCCTCTAGGAAGCCTCTGGGTACACCAGACCAACAGAGAATATGAGTGGAGAGAGGATGTGTGGGATATAAACAAGGGACCCCATCCTTTTATGGGAAGGAAATTTGATCATTTTCACATCCTGCTTTTCCAAGAGCTTCATCTCCTTAAGTGCTCTTCTGCCCTTGTCTCCCCTCTTCCCGTCCCCCTTCCCCCACGGAGGGCTTCCTCTTGGATTATCTTTTGTTTTATCCCTGGATCATCTTTTGTTTGCTCAGAATGAGGGACAGGATAAGCCAAGTAGGGACCTCTGCAGTTCTGCTTTTGTTTAAGCACTTCTGTGAATGAGAACAATTATGTTCTCTGTTTTAAATATAAGGCATTGCATTTTTCTTTTCTTTCCTCTGAGTGGCCCCACAAAGACACACACACATACACACATATACACACAGCCCCAGGGTTTCTGTGTCAGGACAAACAGTATTTTTAGCAGAGATCTAAAGAAATACTGCTAGTATTTTCAACTTCTTGTTAGGCCCTTTGTTAGGTGATCGTTATTCTCCCTCTCCATATTATCCCTTTCAACCTAGCTTTTCTCTTTGGCAGCAACCTCAGTCACTGCAGTCAAGACATATATCCCTGTAATCATCTAATGCATTTTCTGCTCTTCTGCTGAATCTGTAGATGAAGGAAAAACATTATTAATAAAATTCAGAGTGCTGAGGATTGTGCACTGTTAAATTCTATGCCCATGCTATTTGTGTGTGGTGATAGGAGGCAGATTTGTCCTTATTTCCCCAGTTAAAGTGTTGCAAGCTTTTAGAGTGACAGTGCCTGTTCTTTTGCCCCACTCTGCTATACTACTGTTTTCATTCTTTTGTTTGCTCTTTGCTACCACCTATTGCAGAGGTCACCTCAAGCAAGCACTGAAACATGAGCCTGAAACTGCCTTTTAGCCATTTAGGCAGACTTTTAAAGATGTGCCTTCCTGAGCCAGGGTTCCAGCTGGAGAACAGTTTCTCTGTATTTGAACTGCTACCCTTTATTGCACTCTCCATTATTGACAGAAGCTGTGACCACTCTCTCAGACATGCTGGCTTGTTCAGTTTTAAGGAGCTGATTGGAACTGTTTTAACAACGCTAATGTAGCACAAATCCTATGCCTGTTGTTCAGAGCTGAAGGCTGTATCTTTGCAAACAGAGCATGGAAGAGTTGATTCAGATAGCAGAGGGGAATGTGGTTCACACAGTCTGGCTGCAGTTCCCTTCCAAGACTCTTTTGAGATGTGCTTGTGTCTCTCACCTTCCGACCAATGTCAAAGGAGTGTTCATGTCCTCTGTGTATAAGTCAATTTTATAACAAAAGAGATAAGAAGATGAAATTCTCTTCTCCTGCTGTCCCAGCCCTGTACCAAAACCACGCAGCCCACAGATCACATTGTCAGTCATATCTGGCAAACTACCAGTGCTTTGAGTAACATCATATGTACTGCAAATGGTGTGTGGCTTTGTGGCAGCAGGAGAGAAAGGAGAATCGGCTAAAGTGGTGTGGAAGGCACCCCAGGAAAGTCCTTATTGCCTTCCAGATGCCAGGGTTATGATAGTTAATGGCATTCCCCAGGAATTTTGCTCTTCAGAAACACGGACTGGGGTTGTTCCTCACACAGTGCAAGCCCTCAGCACTTCAGGGGGAAGAGTTTGACAAGGTAGTGACACTTGCTGATTCTACATAAATAGGTGTTTAGGAGACAGCAGCTTAGTGCCAGACTGTTGGGATGCATATTCCACTCTGAGTATGTGCACATGTGCACATGGTTTCCTTGTTGATACCAAACTGAGAGAGCACTTAGCTCGAATGAACACATCCCACAGTGCAAAATACACAGCTAGTAGGAAAGATGGCTGAGCAATATATTCTCCCATTGTACTTACCTTCCCTTTTTCTCCTTCAGTGGCTTCAGGGCCAAGCAGTATTGTGTTGCTAAGGAGATACATCAAAAAGAGAAAGGAAGGAATCATGTTTAAGAGCAGGGAATTCTTGTATCACACATCCCTGTATGACTTATAATTAGAGTGGCTTATTCTAGCATAAACTGTTCTTTCTAGGAAGAGCTAGACTGGGGGAGGGATGATGGAGAAGGCTGTGATGGGCCCATGGGTGATGTACAGAGCTGGTCTGGAACTGAAAGAGGTATAGAGCCAGAGGTGCAGAGCCAAGTCTCATGTCATGGGCAGGACTAGAGACTAGCAAGCTCTTGTTCCTTGATTTTTAAAAAGAGTAGTTTCCTTTGACAGCTTATCCTGTGGAGCCTCTTCCACTGCTGCCTCTAGTCCCAGGGAAAAAAAAAAAAGCGTGTGTAGTAATCAATATTGACAATGTGATTTAGCTGCAAAAATTTTGTATGGACTGTTTTACAGTTGAAAATAGATAGCCACATCCACCAGCCTTACCAAGAGATACTGACTGAATTAGTCAGCAGGAGAATGTGAAGAATTAGTATTGTATCATTTTATTAGCTATAAACCAGTAAATATGGCACCATTTTATAACCTATAAAAATATTACAGATGCTAATATGGTAGTTATTGATGTGAAACAATGTACTGAATCTATAATTTTAATAGATCTGGCTATGGTGTGACTCAGCACACACTTTCCTGGGTTACATCTATAGGAGACAATTGGAGTGAAAAAGCTGTGCTTGGGTGGGGGTCTTATGACTTGTCCTAGACTGAAGTGCCAGCTGGTGCTTGTCTTTTTGGCAGCCACTCAAGCTGTTGTTTTGTTTTGGCAGCCCTTGTAGCCAGAGCATGCTGCTTTCTCAGTTTAAGATTGATGAGAGAGATGATGGTCCAAGGGTGTATTTTGTCACTCTAGGGCTAGAAAATTCTAGCTGTGCAGAGACTGCTGTGTTGAAGGTCCAGTGTCCATTGTCAGATTCGTGTGTGTCTTGCTGTGCCTCATGTAGCACCTTGGAGGAATGCCTTTTCCATCCTACTTTGAAGTCTTCAGTTTTTGCCATTCTGAAAGTATTAACTCCCCTGTAAAGCCCTGCCAGTAGAGGGGAGATAACTTGAGCAGAGTTATGCTCCTTGTTCATTCACAGAAGATGAATAAATTACTTTTCTTGTGGAAGTTGTCTTGTTTCAAGGTTTCTTTGTCTTAAAAATATACCTCTTGATCACTCATCCTTGTGTGTAGATGCAGATCAGTTACATGTGCAGTGGAATACTGCAGCAGACAAGATAGAAAAGGTCCCCTAACTATTTAAAATAACTTCATTTTTATAGTTCTTCTCTTTATCAGCATTTCTCTGCTTAGGGTGTTTATCCTTTGGGTATTTAGATTGACTGTTCTTTTTTTATCTATCAGTATTGGCTTTCTTGGGGGGTTGTTCAGTTTGTTCTTCTTCTTCTTTCTGAAAACTACAAAATACTCAACTACTGTTTTTTTTTAAATTCACTTGATGCACATATATGAGCTATCTTGGTTCTCACAATAAGCCATTTGAATATTCTTCAGACCATTATTGGTGGCTGCTTTATACTCTAGTTCTGTAGAGCACTGAAAAGACATGCCAGGCAAATCAGTTCTGTAAGTAGCTTTTCCTGGTGTTCTTGGAGCCTACAGACCCAGTTTACTCAAAAGCCACAGGTATCTGGGGGTTGGTGTGATAATTGTAGTAAATGTTTTTAAAATAAATTAGCCAGTATCTTGTGGCTTAAGGTGGAAAGAAGGTAAGCCAGAATTTACAGAGAACTTGAAAACCTCCTGTTTTTAGATGCTCAACTGAAGTTTCTGGTAGAAGTTTAATTTCTGAGTGTGTCTGAGTCCTGCCACTGTGACAAGCTGCATCTTAGGGCTGTGGGGTAGGCAGCCAGAACCACTGCCTGCTTCTCCTGTGGTTTGCTTTCTGGTGCCATACATATCTTAAAGGACACTGTGATGGTGGGTGTTATGGATTAGTACTTTGAATCCCATAGCTAATGGATATGGAGTCTATTTTATCAGGATCCAGCTGCATGTTCAGAATGGCAAAATGTTATGTTTTCTTATGGGACCGAGGAGTCTTTGTGGATAAAGAACAGAAGTTGAAAGCTCAAGTCCTGGCTTTCTTTTTTCCTTCTGGTTTTACCACACCTGTGTGATTTACAACTTCCTTTCCTTCTCTGTCTTTCAATTCTCAGTCTTACAAAATAGGCATAATATCTTCTGTCAACATCCTTCAGGGAGATAATATTCATCAGAATCCATATATTACCTACCACCCAGATTCCCAGCTGAGAGGGGGGGAGAAATATGAAGCCTGATGGATTGTCAGCCTCCAAACTCTGAACCAGTTTTCCTTCCAGTTTGGAGTTTGAAAATGAGAATTCAGCTTTCAAAACTAACATCATTCTTTTGCAAGGAGTGGGCACTTGAGAAGGCTGGTATTTTAAAAAAATGTTTTTGCTGAGTACTTGAATAAAACTTATTTCTTTATTTTTTTAATATGCAAACACACGATTACTAAATATTTGGTTTTATAGTACAGATGCATAAATGAACACTCTTCCCTGATGTCTGACTCAGTGAAAGAAGCGAGAAGGAGAGGAACAGGGAAAGGATAAAAATTGTCTCTTTAGCTGCTGAAGAGCAAGGATAGTTGTCTATCTGTGATCAGAGAGATCAATCACACAGGCTTCAGTGGCAATCCAAGGAATGTCTCTAAACTGGGATATGTATTTTCTCCTGTACATAACAAGGAAGGAGCAGAAACCCTGTTTTCCAAAATCCTATACTTAGTTCATTTCTTGCTTGCTTTGTATTGCAGGTGTTTTTCCAGGTCGGATCACCTCGCCCTCCACATGAAGAGACACATCTAAGTATCGGTCAGCTTGGCATGGATGTCATCTGGGCTAAGTGTTGTGAGATGAAAGTGGAACTCAAGTTACAACGTGCTACCTTACAGGAGAAGAGAACTTGATCCCATATAATCCTCTGTACAGGGACCACATGCTCACAGTGTCATGCACCCAGCCACACTTCAATACCTACATCAGTTCTTTTATGCCTTGCCCCAGCTGGATGGGAGAAGATGCAGGCGAGGAGATGCTACAGAGGTGAAGTCAGTGAAAAAGAACAATTACTTGCAGCACTTCATCCCTCTTGGATTTGTTTTTGCCAATGGAAATCAAAGAAAACAGAGAAGGCTTCCCTGCAGTGGACGGCAGTAGGAGGGGCTTATCTAACTTGCTTCTCAGTGCAACTCAGTAGAACAATATGTGGTCTTGAAGTTGCATATTTGTAGCACTAACTTTCTTTTTAAATAGACGGGGGAAAAACAATGACCTAGAAAACCAAATCCCAGTTTGGTAGCCAAAATTAACCTCTTGGTTTTTTTGTTCTTTCTCTGAGAATTCCTAATGTTCAGTGCATCAGACTTCTCACAGACACTTTGACCTGTCTTGGTTTTGGTTCTTCTTCCTAGAACTGAGCTATTGAGATCCTTTTAAGTCAATACCAGTGGCCTTAATGGCAGTAGACTGTGGAGTGACACTTGTGACACAAACATCCTCTTTTTGGCCTGAGTTTATGTAGACTTCATGAAGGATTATATTTTTGTTGGTTGTTTTTATTTTAACTTTTTTTTTTTTTCTTTTTTTTGGCTATTGCACAACATATGCACTAGGGACTCTGGAAGCTGCTGCCACGCTGGCTAAGTAGCCAAGGGATAAACCCCTGAGTTACAGCACCTAATATCTCTGTAAGCCTCACCTTATTGCCATACTAGGACTACTTCTTTATTTTTTGAACAAAAAACTTTCAAAGCTTGTTTGGAAGCTTAAACCTTTTTTCTCTTTTCTCCACAAACAAGTGATCTTCAGAACTCCTTGTCTTCACCTGGATATCAGTCTGGGATTGGCCACACAGGCATGACTACAGGATTCCTTCCACATCATGTGAGCATATTAGCCACAACCCACGGTGATTTAGTGGTGAATTATGTTGCTTTTTCTTGCAGTTCTTCTATTAACCAATTTAAAACATTACCCTTTTGTTTCTGTAAAGAGCACCTGCAGACGTTTTAATTTAAACCTGTTTATTGAGCATCTTACACACAAAACCCCCCCAAGCCAAAAATCCTACTCCAGTCTCTGAGTAGGAAATCAAGAACCTCTTCCAAGTACAATGGCTTCATTCAGCATTAGCCTGTTAAAGAAATTATCAAAGTCCTGCTTTTCTGTTCATCAAGTTGATGCTGTAGCCCACTCCTATATGAAAAAATGTAACCATGTGAGTCGTGAAGGAAGGGATTTTACATGCAGCAGTGAGGCATTTCCAAATGATTGCTGTAAAGTATTACTAACCTAGTGGTCCATTTTGGCCTATGGTGTGAATCATCAAGGAGAAGTGGAGGTCTCATGCTCACCCTTCCGTCATATTGATAATTTGATTTCTTTGGCTCAAAGTGGATTAAAGTCTTCATTACAAAAGGAAAAAAAAACCAACTAAATAATATATTGCCATAACTTGTATTTGAACCTATTTGGCACTGGCCCTGACTCCAAAGACTGCATTTAGGACCATAAAAATGGCCTGTGCAAGCAGGCAGGTGGTCATTAGATTGTACATTTTGTATATTGCGGACCATCCCTACAAGATGTGTCTAGAAATGAAACAAAATAGCGTGTGGTCCACAAATGGTTGCTGCTCTTTTATAATGTATTAGCCAATTGCCCTTCTTTGACTGTTTTGACTCATTGACTGTTAAATATTTCCCTTAATTTATGTTTTGGGAGGTAAAATTGTACTCTAAGGGGGAAAAAAGAGCAAACAAGAAACTCAATAGATGTTTTTAAGAGCTGTCACCGGGATCCTTGGCACTTGAATTCTCAGCATTTTGCAACCTTTGGTTCCAGTGAGAGATTGAATTTATTCAAAAGATGCTGGTTTTCCTCACAGTTTTCACAAAACACTGTGACTGTCAACTGAACACTTTGGGGACAGGGGGGAAATACGATGTCTGGCCCATATGGCATGAAATATGGACCAAAATCTAACCATCTTTTAGGGCAATGATGTAATACTCGTGATAAGAGCATGAGAAAGAGTGAAAGAAAGTCAGAAAGAAAGAGAGAGAGAAGAAAAATTGAATTTATTCCAAAGATTTAAAACTAACTATACTCTATATGTGTATATATATATGCTTATATATATATATGTATACATTTAAAAATTGCAGAGCACTGCTTGCTGACAATCTCGTATTTCTCTACTTCTGTATTTGCATACTTTTTATGGCCATTCCACCCAGCTGTTTCACTGGGACTGAGGGCCCTAGAATCCAATTTGTGTTGGAATATATAGAGCATCCTGCCAGATCACAGAATCACAGAGTATCCTGAGTCGTAAGGGACCCACAAGTCCAACTTCTGGCCCTGTGCAGGCCAGCCCAAGAATCCCACCATGTGCCTGAGAGTGTTGTCTAAATGCTCCTTGAGCTCTGGCAGGCTTGGGGCTGTGACCACTTCATTGGGGAGGCTTTTCCAGTGCCCAACCACCTTCTGGGTGAAGAACTTCTTCCCAATGTCCAGCTTGAACCTCCCCTGACACAGCTCCATCCCATTCCCTTAGATCCTGTCACTGGTCAACAGAGAACAAAGATTGGTGCTGCCCCTCAGGAAGATGTCTAATGGGAACTGAAACCTCAGCTGTGTGAAACTGTAGAGCATCCAGTGAGTGGATTAGATTAAAAAAAGTTTAAGAGAATCCTAGAATTTCCTTACTGTAGTGTCCTAAAATTTATGCTTTCAAATTCTCCACTACGATATTCATTGGCTGCATAAATATCCTCCTTTGCTATCTGAACACACTTGCCTTTAGACATGTTATCAGTAGTATACAAACCTTAATTATTAAGTGATGGTTTAAACACCAGTCTCTATTTAAATTGGAAAAAGTCATGCAAGACTGTTTTTTTAATTCCAATTGTCATTTATGGTCTTGTTGGCATCTTATTTAAATATGCCAGAACAAGGGCCCCAGGGGAAAAAAAAGCTGAAATATCTTTTTACTTTGTTCAAAACGCAGGCTTACATCTAAATCCTGGATCCAAATAGTCTAAAAAAACATAGAAAAAAGGGGGGTAAAAGGTAGATTTCAAGTTTCTCAGGCTTTGTCGCAGTTCTTGAACTCTGAAGCCAAAATTTGAGCTTTGGAACCACTTCTTGTGTTCGAAAAGGGAGGTATTTTTCAGCTGTATATATGGTGTACCCAGTCAATCTCTTGATTTCAGTTTTTGGGTACTCATATACAAGTGTCTTAGTCATTACTAAAATTTTGAATCATAACTTTGATATTTTATAGAAGGAGTCCCCACTTTGAAAGGCATAATTAGTGACACATGCCAGGATTGGTTTTTTTACAATGACAAGTTTTGTTTCTTTGATGATATTTTAAACTGTACTCTTCTAACTTGTGTAGTCAGTTAAAATTAATTCATTTTTGGGCCTGTGTCTCCTTGCTAAAGTTGTACAGTTGTCCTCTCTCTGTAAATTGTGAGTAGAATCAGGCTAAAGAGAAAAGGCTCTGTGTAAGACTTCTTGAAAGCAAACCCGTAAATTTGGTGACAGTTGAGGACTGAGTTAACCAGCTATAGAAAGGAGAAGCTTTACCTTGTTTCCTTCAATGCAAGATTTATGTCTGTTTGTAAAAGAGAAGCCATTATAAGAGTCAGATCTTGGTTTCCAAGGCCATGGAAGTACAGAATGAAAACAAATTGAACTAGAAGTCTCACAAAATAGTGTAGACCAAGGAAGCAACTAAAAGAAATGTGAGTTTTTGTGATTAGCTAAATAATATTAGGGATCAGAGCTGTCAATCATAGAATCATGTATGTGGAAAGGATCCTCCAGGCCATCTTAGCCAACCTCCAACTAGAGCTGGTTGCTCATGGCCATATCCAGCTGGGTTTTAAATATCCTCGAGAATGGAAATTCTGCAACCTCTCTGTGCAAGCTGTTCCAATATTTAACCACTTTCATGGTTAAAAAAAAAAAAATCAAAAATCTGTGTGTCAAGTAGAAATTTTCCATGTTCAAACCTGTTTTCAGTTCCTCTTCCACTGTGCACCTCCAAGAAGAGTCTGGCTTCTTCTCTACAGTCTTGGTTAGGTATTTGGAGATAGCAATAAAATCTACACTTACCCTTCTCTTCCTAAGGCTGAATCTTGTCTCTCAGCCTCTCTTCATCCATCATGTGTTCCACTACTTTTGTGGTGACTCTCTGCTAGACTTTATCCCATATGTCAATGATTTTCTTGTAATGGGGAGACCAAGACAGAATATTCCAGGTAAAGATGTGCTTCGTATATGACAGTGTTGATAAAATTTATTTATTCTGGATTTTTCCATTATCTGAGACAGATAAGGCAGTTAAGATTCTATTTTGAAAACTGACTAATAAAAATAATTTAGGAAGCTCTGTTATAAATAGTTTTCTAATCAAATTTTCTGAGTCTGTGCATAAAATTATACTTATAGAAATATACTTCTCTACCACCAACTTGAGGACTGGCTAGCAAAATTCTGTTTTTCTCAACATGATTGTTGAGGTTCACTTTGAACTAAAAAATTTATTGTTTCATTTGTACTGTATCAGATATAAAGACACATGATGCTGCATTTTAGTCACTTCTTATACTAAAACAACACTTGAGTGCATCTTTGTTCTGTTTGGTTTTCCCCTTAGGAGATAAAGAACAGTGTAAAATATAAGATATATTTTATAGAGATTGGTCTAAAAGTGGATGGCAGAATCTAGAGTATTATTCATCATCTCTGAGTTTTCTTTTTCAGTAGCTGGTACTCAGTCTAGACAGCTGCATTACCTGGCTAAACTGGCAACTGAAGTGAAATTCTGGATTCTTTCAATGTCTTGGACAAGGCCCTGAGCAGTCTGATCTCACTAATCTTTCTTTAAACAAAGGGTTGAATGTTGAATTTGGTGACCTCCAGAAGTACCTTCCAATATAAATTTTCTGTGATTCATTTCACAGCTCTCACTGATGAAATGTGTACTGGTTCTATTTCTTCATAGTCTTGTGCTGGTGAAACAGACTGTAGGGCAGATCTGTAGGTTTTTCTCAAATTCTGAGAGTTTCATCTTTGTTAAACTTAATAAGTTTTTCTTCATGAGGGAGGCCTAGAGAGGAATAAATCTTTAAAAAACCCAAACCCTTAGCATACCAGTATGAAGCAATATCATACCTTGATATGTGTCACACCTGTAGGGACCAGCCAGATATTATGGAAACAAGTTTGCTAGCCTGGAAGACCCATGTGATGTCTCATAAGTGGTTTCCAGGACCTGAAATCTAAGCCAACATATTTCTACAAAGGTGAACCTTTTTAAAATTAATTCTTATTTCCCTCAGACTTTTTGGAATTGCTATTTTTCTTGGGGTAGCACATTTTCACTTAATGCATGGGAAGCACTGTCCAAACACAGATGAGGAATAAGAATGTGAATGCAAGAGGATCCCTCAATCCTTGCTTTTGGAATTGTTTTAAATTCAGGCATAAAAAAATTAACTAATCACTAGGGTGTATAGGTAAAATGGAGTTGATCAATATGGTTGTTGCAGTGATTGAGTATATCTTAGCTGTGACCTTTCTGATATCTTAAGAATCAGGTTTTCTCCCTCATTTTTATCTGACCCTCGACAATTTGGTGTTTGGATCTAATATAAAGGTTGCTCCTCCTATTTAACACACTTTATTTGTCTGTATACAAAAGAGGTGATAATTGGTACTTTTGACAAAGCTGATGAAGTCCAACTTCCTTAAGTGTTTCCCTTCCTCTTCTCTTAATGTATGTCAAAATCTTTAAATTTAAAACAATTAAAAAGAGGAAAAGTTTGTAAATAATTTAATGTTACAAGGCCAGCACTCAGTGGATCAAGGGCTTTTACTCTTGATTTCATTCAGGACTTGGCACATTCTGTCATTCCATCCAGTAAGACTGTTTTTGAGCTTTCATATCCTGGGGGATGCTCTAATGCAGAACTTCTAAAGTACTTTTTGCTGATTTCAGATAGAATTGCACTTGTAAAGATATCTACATACCAAGAAAAAAAAAAAAAAAAAGCAACACAAACAATGCTTGACAATAACTAACTCTTTCTTGAAAATATGGAAATATTTTTCTCCCAAGATATTACAACTACTCGTTGAGAAGTCTTGCCTGTCTTTCATTAGCATTTAAACTACACTTTCATGAGTTGTCTTTTCCAGATCGAACTTGTATGTTTTTCTTCCTTTTGTCACACTTGTGTCTCTTTTTATTAATAGTTTAGAAATGACTACTGCAGTTTTTCTCCTCCACAGCACTGCACAGGCTTCCGTGGCAGGATTTAGGATTGTAAGGACTAGATCTGGCCATTGCAGGATCTGGCCTACCAGGTACTAAGACCTGTGTTGTAAAGCTGAGAATTTCTTCCTCTCTTAGAGGAAGAATTCTTGAGAATACTTGTGCTATATAAGTTATATATATAATGATATAGTTGTATATATAAATTATATACATAAAAATGTTGAGATGGGGAGTAGACTGCCTTTATCACCTCAAGAATGAATTTCCCTACCTGAAAACTTTCAAATGCAGGCATCATTTTAGAAACAGGGTTTTATAGTTTTCCTTAATGCTTGTTAATGGCATTTTTGGTGTAATAATTGAAGTTGGAACTCTACGATTTTCAAAATGAAAGCTTTGATGATTTTTTTTTTTGTAAAGTGCTTTGGTCCTAACTTCTATATACTGCCAGAAAACAGGTTCTCCACCCTGTCTCTGTGTGGGTGTGGATGTACAACAGTATACTGTATATACCTACACAGAAGAGCAAACTGAGCTACTGACTTACAGTTTGTAGTAGCCAACCGTGCCTATTGCTTTCATTTAGGGAGGGCACTTGCTGTTGCCACTGCGTTTTAGGAATCATGTCAGCTTCTGTAGGAAAGTTTTCAACAGTGCTGAGAAATACATGTTGCTGTGTACTGTGAATGAGTAGGATGCAAATTTTGGGGATTGGGAGGGGAGGTGGGAAGGGAGGGGGATGAGGGCTTCGCATGTACACACTAAGGGGAACTAGAATGGACAGAAACATGGCAATTTTAGCCTTTATTGTTGGGCTCTCGGGGAAATGAAAAGTTAACATGCAGTCCCTGGAAGGCCTGATGGCTGAAGGGCTGATCTTTATGTTTTGCAACGTATGTTTTACCCATCACTCTGTATTTAAATCCCCAGACCTGTCAGATTCTGGAAGTAGATCAAAACACTGGTTTAAACACTACTTTGTTATCAAGGCCATGTCTCTACCAGGGAAGCTGCCCTACATTAAAATCAGTCTAGTTAAATCACTTTGCAGCTGCACCTGTTATGTGATTGCCTGGATCAAGTTTGCATTGGCATCCTATGCAGTTAAGCTGAAGTATAAGAAATGCTTAAACTAATTAAGATACCTCTACAGGAAGGTTTTTGCACCAATTTAAGTACCTGGTTTTGAAATCACTGCATATAAACTATAACAGCTTTTCTCTTAGAAACAAGGCCTTATTTTGGCATGTCTGCTCATGTAATTGAAAAAATAATAATGCAGATTGAGATTTATTTTTTTTTCTTTCAAAGTGGCCTGCGTTCCCTCTTTTCTTTTTTTTTTTTTTAACTTTTCTTGCTCTCTACCGCACATTAGATTTTTTTTGGGGGGGGAATTTTTCTTAACAACAACAAAATGTATGAATGCTCCCTATTAAAAAACAAAACAACAAAAAAACAAAACAAAAAAAACCAACAAAAAACAAAAACAAACAAACAACATTGCTTGAAGGACTTTCATTTTGCACTATAATTTTTCTTTTACCAGATGTGTCTGACAAGTGCATTTCGGAGATGCCCTCGGTCACGTTCTCTCAGGCCTACTCTGGTATTTCTAATATATCACAGAAGTACCCAATCTTGTAGCCCTCAGTTCTGCCTTTTTTTGACATTTTATTTTTTTTAAGCTTTTTATATATATATATATATATAAATATATTACTTTGTCAGTTTTTTTGCTGTACAAAAAGTCTTAAGATTTAAAAATATTATTTGTATTATATGATGGTGGTATGTTAATGTTACAAAATTATTAATGAAGAAAAAATTTATTTTTGTTACTGGTCTGTTTCATAATTCTTTTTTAAATTGGTATATTGTAAGATATCTATGCAAAAATGTTATGTGACGCATTTTTATTTAAGAATGTAATATGTGTAATAAACAGTAGAATGTGTTTGGCCCGACAGTGTTTAGTGTGCCTTGTGCATTATTTCTTCATGAAAACTTCAGTGAAGAGTGAAAATGGCTTTTGGAGTATCAGTTAAGGCTATGGTTCTGTAAGCAGTTACTGACATAAAAATGCAACTTCTAAGTGTGCTTTAGCCCATCAGAATCATATTTCTGGATTTAAGTAATTTGTTTTTAATGTATTTTGTAACAACTTCAATATATGTTGCTTATTTCATACTGTGTCACATGTTGTTTTTGGAAAAGATACTCAGGAAGGAAGTTCTTATTCTTAAAAGCTGACTGAATTTGGCTTGTAATCCTGCTTCTTTTGGAGTCAGCGATTTCTGTTATTTGATAGTTTACACTTGTTGAAGATTTCAGCCAGTATTATTTTTGTAAAAGACACAGAGAACAGTTGTGTTTCATTTTCCATGCTTAGCTTTACAACATTTGTCAGTCAGTGGTCACAACAGGACTAGACTTTGAGGCTCCTTAGAGCTTGTGCTGTGCTCTAGCCCGTGTGTCAGGCTGTCTCACAGGAGGGCAGCGCTGTGCTCGTTCCCCGCCTCAGTCATTTAGTCTCCCTCGTTAATGTCTGCTAAATTGCAAGCACAATTGAATCCACCTGGATGCTCAAGTACTAAAAACATTTTCAGGCAGTAAAAACAGTTATTTTGAGCACAATTGCTTTGCAGTGTCATGACATAAAATGAAATTACTTTTTCAAGACAGGCCAATATCCCTTTAGGTTTTTGCTGCCTTGTGCTCTCACACGCTGCAGCAACCTCAGCGGGCGTTGCACAGCAGCATTTCTCTAGGGCCCATCTGATGCCAGCTGGCTGCATTTCATTTCTGGGACAACATGCCTCACTTGCCCTGTTGGGGAACCTGCTAGGATTGTTTATGTTGGACAGACAGAGGGTAGGAGTCCCCTCCTGACATCTGCATCTAGAAGTCAGATGATCACTCTAGCCTGCCCATTTATACTCTCTTTGTAGCTAATGAAGATAGACATAGCCAGAGGTAACTCACTCCAGGGGATGAGCTGAAGACAAAAGGAACTGGAGTGTTGTTAAGCATTTCTGAAAAACCATATGGTCAGTTTGGAAGACAATGAGAAAGTGATGCCCATGGCTGCTTTGGTCACTCAGGTTGTATCAGTATTTAATGATAAGCATAATTTGTGGTGTTTGGGTGTATGTTAACAAACAGCTCTTAAGCACTGAAAAAGGGCTCAGCACAGGTCCAAATTTTGGGCTTGTGTTCCAAATGGTCAAAACTGGATTATGTTCTGTCTGCTTCAATGTAACAGTGTCACAGAATTTGAGTGATTGAGATAATTGTCATAGCTGAAAAAAATGGTCTCTTTGTTGTGGATTTGTATGATCTAAGTATGAATGGAATTATGTTCAACAGAATTATTTCTGGAAATAGAATTTTCACATTATAGCTTTTTTCCTTGTAAAGACAAGGTCTAGGTTCCTTTACTTTCTCTCTTCCTTGGAAAGGAAGCTTTTAGCATCTCACCTACCTTGGTCTATCTGACAATTGCATACTATATGTCTGCATCTAGACAAAGATACTTCTGGTGTAATTTAGTCCTTCAATCTCCACCTGTGAGAGGGACTTATGGAAGAACTTTTTGAAGGGCAGCACAGCCTGAAACCCAGCTGGAGGGATGATTATCAATTACAGGTAAGCATATAACCTGGTTGTTTTCCAGAAAGTTCAGAAAATACAATGCTTTGCTATCAAATACTTAGAAGCAAGTAGGTTGTTAGTCTGCAGAAATAGCTGTCAGCCTCTTCCCTAGGCTGGAGGCCAGGGAAAGGACATAAAGTGAATGAACTCCTCCACTTAGAATTTTTTTCAGTAACACACAGTCACAGACCTTGGGCAACTCCTGCTCTTGTGTACAGAGTTTTCTGTATTCATTTACTTCTAGGGTTAAATTGTATATGAGCCTTCTGTTGAGCTCATCTGATGCAAACTCACCATGTGCAAGCTTAGCACAACTTTTCAGACACAGAGTCATAGAATAGGTTGGGTTGAAGGGGACCTTAAAGATCATCTGGTTGCAATCCCCCTGCCATGGGAGGGCATGTCACCCACTGGGTCAGGTTACTCAGAGCCCCATCCAGACTGGTCTTGAACACTGCCAGGGATGGGGCATCCAGACCTCCCAAGGCAACCTGTCCCAGTGCTTTACCACCCTCTGAGTAAAGAATTTCTCCTTAATACCTAATCTAAGCCTGCCCAATCTTAGTTTAAAGCCATTACCGCTTATAGTCCTGTCACTATCTGCCTGTATGAAAAGTCCCACCATGCTTTTTATGACACCTGTTAAGGTATTAAAAGGCTGCAGTGAGGTGTCCCCCAAAACCTTCTCTTTTGCATGCTGAACAACCCTAGCTCTCTCAGGTTTTTTTCTCCCCCACTTCTTAAAAATAATTTTAAATTATGATTTTTATTTTTTGCTTTGCTCACTTTCTTTTAATGAGAGTAAACAAGGAAAGCAACATTAAATGTGAATGAAAGCAAAGATTTGCCACCAGAATCATGTTATTTTACTGATTTTTACAAATATTTGGAATACTTCTGGGTTTAATTGTTTTATTAAGATGTCTATTTTGCTATGAAATAAACAGTTTTTGGTTAATAGTTTCTCTTGTCTGAAATCATAGCAGCCACATCCTATTGTCACAGAGCCTTCCTCATGTACCCCTGTGCATGGTTTCAGATTCACTGTCTGCTTCTGTTCTATCAGTTCAATGTTCACTGACAAAAGGCAATAAAACTGAACAAGACAAAGATGGTGCAGCTAATTAGTCTTGAAGTTAAGATTCTTCAGGGCTTTGAATAGACTTCCAAATACAGTCAAATTTACCTTTATCTGCTGAATTTCTGCTGGGATTTTTTGGAAGTGCAGACTAAACAAAAGTAACTCAAACAGGTAGAACATGAATTCAACTTGAGATCCCCAAGTAACATAGAGTGTGGGATCTGAAAAGCAGGGTCCCACTCCAAGAAGAAGTTTCCTCCTGGTGTGAAGATTTTACCTAGTATTTCTAATTTACTGAGCTAATCGGAAGACCCTTGTCCTCTCAGGATTCAGTCTAGCTGCTGTCATGAAACCTAGGATTGGTACTAAACCCACAAGTAAAGAGAAGCGTAGTTGAGTGATGGTACAACTTTTAAAGCATTTTGGAATCTTCAGGAAGGATCTTTGAGAAATGGGAACTTTTCTGCCCTTCAACAAAAGCTTCTTACGCTTGCAAAACAGATACCTAAAATTCAGCTATGAGAACCTTGGCCTTCTCAGGTGAATATTTTGATCCCAAAAATAAATGCTACTTTCCACCTCTTTCCTGTAACCCTGAAATAGTGTGGCTGGCTTATGGTGTAGAAGGAGCTGCTATGAAGAAGATGATTTGGAATAGGAAGGAGGGCACAGCCCTCATGATGCTCTGGGAAGCAGTGAGAGCTGCCAGTGTGTAACCTAAATACAGCTCATGAGCTGTGGCACAGAACGGAAGGACTCATCTGCAGATCTTTGTCTCCGTGTAAAGTCACAGAAGGAGCAGCAAGGCATCACCTCAAACACCCTGTGATCCCAAGAAATGGAAATTATTTGGGTAATTCACTGTTTCCATTCTGCTTTTATTTTCTGATGCTTATCTTGCAAGCATTTCCCCAAATCATCTCAGCCCACTCCTCATTTCTCTCCTTTTCCTTATTTTTATGCTGGCAGATAGAGTTTCTGTGAGCAGGGCCCACAGCGGGTCGCGGCCGAGGCCCTGAGGGAGCCCAGGGCCCTCACAATGGCGCCTGTCTCCCCTCAGGTGCCCGGGCACAGCCGCCCTGTCCCTCAGGCGCCTTTTGGCATCAACTGGGGAGTCAGCCCTGCTCAGGGCCTCAGCAAGTGAAGCAGTGCCATCAGCAGCAGGAGCACTGAGGTTGAAGTGGAGCCCAGGATGCCATGTCCTCCCGTCAGGTGGGTCCTTTCCCGGCGCATGGAAGCCATGCCGCCCTCTCCCTGTGCAGTGATTCCTTCACCCCTCTTCTGCCATCCCCCTTCTGCTACCCTCTACCTCACTCTTTTGGGGCTCCCCATTGCAAAGCCATCCAGGCTTTCTGTAGAGCCAGAAGGGGGTTTATTTTCACCAAAGAACTATGAAAAGTAACCGAACAATTATAAAACACTGACACATTGTTAGTGGTGGGCATCGCTATTACCTCCTTGCCTGCTTTTCTATCAGCATTCTAGATTCTGGGTCTCTGCTCTGCTGAGCCATGGTATGGATTGAACCCAGCCACCTAGACATCCACAAGTCATGTTTTCATTAGTAAACTCAACACAGAGCCATAGTCTGGTTGTCCCTACTGTTAAACTGTTGGTATGGCCCTGTCAGACACCCCCCCCCCATCCTTGCCTGGGTGGCATCTAGGGCCAGTGGGTGCTCAAAGGCAGAGATATGGGCACTGGTTTGGGAGATTGTGTGGGGAAAGATAAGAGATTTCAGTGTGTGAGGTGTGAGCTGTGCTGAGCAGGAGGCTCCAGGTGCATTTCCATGTCCTCATGAGCACTGCCAGCTCTGCCACAGGGCGCCTTCCCTCCAGCAGCTGCTCTCGGGCTCTCCTGATGACCAGAGCTGTCTGTGAGGGGAGCGCCAGGAGATCACAGGATCTGCACCACTTTGACCAGGTATTGACCATAATTAACTGATCTGCAGTGTGAGAAGGAGCTGCCCTGCTTTCTGACTGCATCCCCTGACAGCTGGGTCCCCTCAGCTTGGCGCCTCAGATGTCCAGTGTGGTGCTCCCAGATGTCAGCTGTGCCAGCAGCATCCGGGATGACTGCCAGGCTGGGCAGACCTCCCCTTTCCCCTTCCCCTTCCCTTTCCCCTTCCCCTTCCCCTTCCCCTTCCCCTTCCCCTTCCCCTTTCCCCTTCCCCTTCCCCTTCCCCTTCCCCTTCCCCTTCCCCTTCCCCTTCCCCTTCCCCTTTCCCCTTCCCCTTCCCCTTCCCCTTCCCCTTCCCCTTTCCCCTTCCCCTTCCCCTTCCCCTTCCCCTTCCCCTTCCCCTTCCCCTTCCCGCCCACACTGGGTTTTACTGGCAGCAAGAGCCAGGCACAAGCTCCAGAAGGAGGCTGACCCACAGCAGTGAGCAGGTGAATAAAACCTCCAGGGGATGAGCAATTCTGTTCATCCCCTGAGCTAAAGACCAGCCCCTGGGTAGGTCTTAAGGAGGGCAGCTTTCTCTTTGACATTAGTGGAGTTTACAGATCAAGAGGAGAATGTGCTCCTAATTAATCAGAAATCACTGTCAGTGAGTTACTGTGTCAAGAGGGTTTTGGCCAATTATCCTTCACTTTTCAGAAGTGCCCTATTTCCACATAGGGAAAGACTTGCTTGGAAGCTGCTTAAGCAGATGAAAAGTAGTCAACAACTCTGAGAAAGTTGCTTGCATGTTTGTGTCAATTTAACAGAGAAATGTACACTCAGATTTAAATGCCTTATTCTTTTTGGTTTTGGGTTTTTTTCAGAAGAGCAAGGGAGGAAGAGGACAATGAAGATAAAACATTCAGCCTCAACTCAAATTTGATTTTGGGTAGAGCAAGATGTTACAAGGAGCTGTATGTTCGGGAACTGTACGAGGATCTAGACATTTTAGGTAAATATAAATAGTATAAGTACAGAATGCCCATGGAATTCACTTGCTCCAGAGCTCTACCAGACACACAAAAAGGTGTTGATATCTGTGTTGACATTTTGCCTGGGTGATTCTGCTGTGAAAGCCAAATGCTGGTTTCCTCTTTCCATGGGAGAATAGAGATGGTACACTTAACAGAAGTTCAAACATTAACAATAAGCAGTAGGGAAAGGGTTTCTACCGACAGTACCCAAGCTCAGAGGATGGTTTAAATTGACACTTTTTTATTGCTGAATTCTATACTAAAACCCATTTTCTAGGAATTTACAGCGTAGTCTAAAGAAGTCTTGAGTTAACTTGGACACCAATTTGGGAACAGCATCTCTCCTTGACCAAAACCAATTCCATATATCTCTAGCCATTGGTACGATACCCTTTGTTATAAGTACAGCAATTCTGCAGTAAAACACAGAATAATTATTTTTTCCTTGTATTGATTTTTCTGAAAAGAATTTGTAAATAATTTCAGAAGAATCTATGGTTCCAGTAAAAGGATGTGACCCTAAGACTGCGCCATAATTTGTATTATTCTGATTATGGTGCCAATTGTCTTACAGTGTGCTGGGACTGAAAACAAAGAGAAGGAGAGTGTGATGCCAAAATAATTTTATACTTATGAAGTTTTTTGTTTTGCATTGTTAGGTGAAAAATTATGGCTGGTGAAAACACTTGATAGGTCAAGGATGTTTATAATTCTTCCTTCACATGCCTTATGCCTCACAGCTGACCCAGAAGAACTATTTGAAGTGGAGGACTAAACACTTTCTGCACCTCTTAAATTTAAGGCTTATTGATTGTAGCCGCTCTTAGCTGTGCCAAACATCTCCAGCTATGCTAGGAGATACACACCTAATTAGGAACCAGACTGACCTGTGTTTTGTGTGCTGGCACCTGTCAGAGAGAACAGCTAGTCCCCATCAGCACCATCACTGCTTTCTGTATGAGCCCACATACGTGCATATGTATTTATATGTGTGTATACACATAGGTACTTAGGAATATGGAAGTTTTCATGTTCCCTACTTACCTTTCTGGCTGTACTACAATCCTTAAGAGCATTCTCCTACCACACTCCTATAGCTAAGCAGTGTAAGAGAGGAGAGGAACAAAGCTCTTCTGATTGTAATACAAGTGTGGTGTTAAAACACCTTGTGTGTCAAGCCAGATACTCCTGTGCCTCTGTAAACCTGTCACTTTGGTCCAAATTCACTGTAGAATTGAATACCTAAATACCTTTATTGGTATTTGGAGTCTTTAGCCCCCCATTAACTTCCTAAACCAGGGATGATAGCATTCTTCTACCAGACAAGGGTACCTGCATTAAAGAAATTATCAGATTCCAAAGACACAGAGACTACAGACTGATTTCCCTGGTCTCACTTGTCTGCTAATCTGTTTACAACACCATGTCATTCCTTGTTTGTATTGCCTTCAATCAAGTTACATCCTATTAAACACTAACTTCTCCTTAGCTGGCTGCCGAAGTGCAGAAGTGATGGCTTCAGTGGCAGCACCAGGTAGGTGAACTATCGATACTGTAGATGAAAGCATGGCTTGCCATGGTTCTTCCCCCTCCCTGCCTTATCCTCACTGCTGTGTTCTTTGTTGGAATTGTGTGATGCATCACTCAGGGGCTGTGTGTAATCTGGAAAGGACTGAGCGTGTGCTTGTGAACTGGATGAGCTCTGTGCCTCAGTAGGGCTTACTTCTTGTCACACAAAGACACATAAATATCAGGGTGCATGTGTATTCAGTCTTGGCTGAGGCCATGCTGGTGTGATAGTTACACATATTTTGTGATGCTGGTGCACCTCTGCTCAATCATCTGGAAAGGAAGCAGTGCTGAGAATTCTCTGTCAAAGGTGGCTGTGCAGATCAAATATTTTGAGGACAGGGCAAGTAATACTAATAATCGTTTTGTTTGGTAGAAAGCTGATCTTTTTGCTGTATCCTTGAATTTCTATTGCCATAAAAGACAAAAAAGTACCATGTTTATGTAACACACTGTGGGTTAATACACTATGATCCACTTAAGGAAAAAAAAAAAAAAAAAGGCATGTATGGAGGAGTTTTTATGTGATATATCTTTGGAAGTGCTTCAGGGCATCAGTGCAAACTCCAGCCTCTTCCCTCGTTGAATAATTTCAAATGTGCAGGTGTTAAAGTTTGCGGTCCATATGTATGTAAGGAAAATTACATTAGGGTATTTAGGTAGCAGTTATCCAATCTGATGTTTATGGAAAGAGGGATCATTTCCAAAGAGAGGAAGATGTTAAGTTCCAGTGTAGCTGAGCAAATAGATTTTTATAAATCACTCCTCGGGGCTGAATACAGAAAGAAATTTCTTTTTCTGAAAAGTCATCTTTGGCCTGGTATCTGAGCTAAAGACCACTAAAGCTACTAGGAAGGTTTTCAACTTAAGTAGCACTTAAACTGCAACCTTAGTTCTCAGTCCTGAGTATGGATATCTTTTGATTAATACAAAGCTTTTTGTATTTTGCCATAAAAAAAAAAAAAAAAAAATTTTTTTTTTTAAAAAAAGACACCAACAAAAGTGCTAAAAGACAGCCAATATAGTTTTAATACTTCTGTTGGCAGCCATTCTTTTTACCCTATAAGTAGCAGGTTCCTGCTGTGGTTCTGCTCTTCCACATGGTTTTGATTTTAATAACAGGAGGAGATATATAGAGAACATAACATTTTCTGAAGGAGACAAGTCCATGCCTCAGCATTACAAATGTAGCAAATTAACAGCCTTCTCCAAGAACTGCTCCCTTGTCTGATAGCAGCCCAAAGTGTTTTATTTCCTACAAAACCATAGTTTATGAGCAATGTGCTGGTGAGATGTTACATGTACATTCACTTCAGGGATGCCAGTAGCAATGGAGACATTTTTCAAACTTTAAACAAACTTTTTCTTTCCATTTATTAAAAAAAAAAATAATAATTATCAGTTCATCTCGAGTACTTATTTTTTCCTCATCTAACTGCCCCCGGCCCCCTCCACACCTCTTAAGCTGTGTGAAGTCTTTCCAATAAGACCTAAAAGCATGTGATATCCTCTTGGATTCATGTTTCATGTGGAATCTCAAGCTGAGAGGCCTCAGGATGGAGCCCTTACTGACAGGGGAATGGCAAGGCAGTCAGGATTGTGTAGGCATGCAGAACTGAGGAGCCAGGCCTGCTCAATATGTTTTTAATGAAACTAATAAATACAACCGTTGAATGAATAGAACTGATTGACATGGGGAGTTCCAGGTTCTCTCCTTCCGTCTGCAGCCTGTTCAGTAGCAGAACAGAATAAAGAAGTTTAAAAGGAAACTGGGACATGTATTTTCAAAGAAATGTTAGACAAAATTGAAGTAAAATCGTGGATAAGAGAAAAATTGTTCTTTTGCTACAAAAAGCCTTGTAAGGTTTTTTCCATGTTCTTTCCACAGACAAGAATCAAACCTTCTCTCACAATTTCCAGTGAGCCAATGCAAGGTTCAGTAATGGAATAGCTGAAAAAAATTCAAAGTAGAAATTGTTTTTCATTATAATTTTCCTGACAGGGAAAAAATTGCTAGGAAAAATCAGCTGTTGCATTGTTAAAAAAAAAAAAAAAAAGAAAAAAAGAAAAGGTGAGCTTTTGAGCTTTGAAATATCTTGATGATAAAGAGGGACATTTCCAAGGGAAAATGCAGCCCCTATCAAATTATGGAAAGAGGTTTGTGACCACACAACTCTGATCTCACTGCAGCATGCAGGATCAGGCAGTGAATTGTCTGCACTGTGGGTAGCCTTGTCTTTGGGTAAAAGAGTGCCTCCATTTCCACGTATCTTCCCCCCATTATCATCTGAACTCTGTATCCAGTTCTAAAAGGTGGGAATAGGGATGATGGATAACATTGAGAATAACTAAACTGAAATTACTGTGGTATATTCTGAAGCAGGGAGCTAAGCAGAGGAGTTGTTTAAAAATAGGCAGATCGCCAAAAATAAGTAATATCAATATCTGCATACCACAAGCTTAAAAATAACAGGTGAAGGCAGAGTGTATGACCATGGAAGGTGAACTTCATGTAATAGGAGTTTCTGAAGAATGAGGGAGTGTTAAAATACAAGGCAATGTTGTAACGCTTGCTATAATCTCTGGAGTAAGGATACCTTAGGTCGTGGAATGAAGGGTAGGAAGAGGAGTCTGCAGCTGCCAGACCCTTCTATGTAGGTAAGATTTTAGTAGATGAAGAAAACCACATAGTAAAATATTTATCTATTAATGGCTGACAAGAAACAACTGACGTTAGGAGTAAATTAAAGGGACCACAGCATTACTGAGCAACTTCCTCTGTGTAAGCAGAATGCCAAAGAGTAGCTTGCAAATATTCAAATTCATTAAGGAAGAATCTTCTAGCAAAAAGTACGAAATCAAATGGAAAAGGTAGTAAACAGGCTATAGAACTGCAAATAAAGATATTTGGAGCCTTAGGCTGAGCAAGGAAGTTTTTTCTAAGTAACTTATAGTGGCAAAACATCCTGATCTTATTTCTTGAAATGTCTTCTTGTTTTTGAGATCCTCTGTTCTATCTGATGAGAGAACTGATAATCACAGAGCAAAAGTGATCTAGGCTCTGGAACAACTGACTACCAGCAGGTCAGCTGAAGCATATCCTGCACAGAGGACTAATTGCTGGAGTTTTCCAGTTGCTAAGATTGCTCCTGGAGAAGACTGAAACCCAGCATTTGTGTTTCAGACTATACTAGTATTGGGACAGAAATTTGGAGCAGATCCTTGTTCTTTATGTCTATGCACACTTGCAAATGTCAGGGTGCTAGAAAAAATATTTATGGACAGATGGTAAGACAGTCTGATACACAAAGACATTTACCTCTAGGTAAATCAGTAGTTCTCCTGTAATCAACACATTGGTGTAAATTGACCCTGGAGCAAGATAGGACTCTGAGATAACACTTCTCAAATAACTTCCCTTAATATTGGAAAGATTGTCAGCTGCAGCACAAGAGGATAAAAGGAGAATGCTTGGGAACTAATTAACAAGTTACCAGCTGAGTGGGTCTCATTGTTTTGAAATGTAAATACTTTTGTTGATTAAATCTGGATCATTAGCTCTGGTCCTTGATAGAGGAAGTTTCATCTAAAGTGAAAAACGAGGAAGCAAGGAACTCTGTGGTGTTACTGAAATATCTGATCCTTTGGGAAATGTCCCAAGAATGTACAGAGAGCTGAACACACAGGCTTTAATATTTGAACTATCCTGTGTAACTGGAGCTGTGAGAGGCTCTTGCTTTCTTCAGACTGTGCACAGAGAAAAACATGACTTACAGTGACAGCAGTTACCAAACAGTTTAATGACAAATTCCTGTTTAGCAGGATCTTGGTAATGTTTCATACAAACGTAAGCTCCAACACAGAACACACAAAAGTTTCTTGTCAGTTCTTTACCACAGAATTTTGTCTGCTTCAGGTACTTGAAGTTTCAATTCATGAAAACAAATTCCTCATGTGTAAAAAGACATATTGTGGGTTTAAACACCTTCCCAACTGACTTTCATAAGAATAATCATTAATTTAAATTTCTACTGAAAGACACATATTTTTTTGTATATCAGGTCAAACTATCCTGATTATAGAGCAGGATAGGGGAAGAATATTGAAGTGAGCAAAACAACCATGGGTAACAAAGGTGTCCTTTCAAAACTTCTGGTGCTGTGCCGTGAATTTCTAGATCTGAGATATGTGTTCAACTTCCAAACAACATATCCTTACCCATGTCAGGGAGCCAAGATCATACTATTTTGATTTTGTAATCCACTTTTCTTCTGTCTTCTTTCCAAGCACAGCAGGAGACTCCCCAGACATTTTATTACCAAAAATCATAGTGAATTTCCATCTACCTTGGGGGACTGTTATATGAAATACAGTTATCTGTCTAATGAAGGACCAGTGGGATGAACTGAAGTATTATTGCACAGCTCTACAGCTTGGTCACCCTGTCAAATTACCATACTCTGGGTATTGCAACTTCATGCAAATAGCGAGCAGTGTTTTTCAAAAAGTTTGTGGTGAAGGCTTTGGGTAAGCTGACCAAACTTGCAATTATAGGCTTATCTCCAGCTCCACTATCACTAATTATTGCTCAGTTTCTGGATTTATCACATGACTAGCAGATGTTTTCACTGCTAAGTAAAATGCAAAGAAAATAGCTCAGAGTATATAGCTCAAAGAAAATAGCTCAAGATGCTTTTTATCTGTGAGTTAGTTAACACATCTCTAGTAGAGCATTATCCAAAATTACTTGTACCCTCTTATACAATAGCTCTAGGAAAAAAAGCAAATATTGACTCTCCAGTAATGTTTGCCCAGCAATCAGTGAGTGGTATATACATCATCCAGGACATCTGTTTTTTGCAGGTATCTATTAGGAAAAAGGAGAACTGAAGTCCTCCAATTAGGAATATAATAAATGCTGGCATAAAAGATGCCCAATCTGTGGATCATTCTTAAGTTATGCATTCATCTTATTCTCAGTCAGCTCTACTCCTAGTCCAGTTAACTACCTCCTAGTATCCATACCTTCCATTTTAATGTTATCTCCCACATTTGTCACCTTAGGTCCACAAAACATCTGCTGATTCTGCCTCCAAAAATGATCAGTAACAGCTTTATCACAGGACACAGTCCTGCATCTGGGGACATATTGAAAATATTATGCCATGGAATGTTTCCTCCTATTCCTTTTAATTGCACGGTGTCCTGATACAGACTTTGTATACTTTGATTGCATCACATCCATCTTCTTCCTGAGAACACTTGCTTCCTTCTCTCTGCTTGACTGATAATAAGATTTGTCTTCCTGTGTACCAAAATGTTGAGAGTCAAAAATAAAAAGGCTGGAGTTCTGAGTAAATTCTCCTTCACAACTTTATACTACTAGGGAGGCAACAGCAGTACCCTTCAGACAGTGAGAGCTGGGCTTCCAGTTCTTTTGTGTCACTGGAGCAGTCAAAGCAGTTATAGATTAGGGCTATGAATCCCTCCTGTTCAGTGAATGAAAGCTGGTTCCAGTTCTTTGTGTCTGCAGTACATGGCGTTTAGAACCTCTTGCAGGAGAGATTCAGTAACCACTCTAAGCAACTCCATCAAGGACAGATTGTTAGTCTATTTCCCATATGCTGTTTTCTGATTCTGTTAGCATCCATGTATGTCTCAACGTGCAGCATTTTTCCATTACAACCTTTATAATTTTTCACTGCTTCTCCCAGGACAGATACTTGCTGTGGAAAGATGAATCTGACTGGCTTTTCTTTTTTTAAGATTGTTGCCTTTTCCTTTCCTTCTTTTCTGATAGCTTCATTATTGTTTTTGGTATCTGAGTCACAAAAAGATGCTACACAAAGGGTATTTACAGTATAATGAGGTTCAATGGTGTTGAAAGCTAAAGTTCATTAGCCTCACATTTAAGACTAATAGAGCAGAGAGGGGCTGTAGTGAAGCATTGTTTGTCATTTGCACAATGTTTCTGAAAAGCAAACAGCACAGATTCTCCGGACACTGACTGGCTTTCTTTCTATCCTTGGAGCTCATCCTCATTGGCAATAGCATCCAGTATTGCAGAATGGAGATTGATGGAACCATTCAGCACAGTGTCAGCAAGTTCACGTCACCTCTGCTCTGACCATCGCCAGAGTTACCGGGAGAATGAGTCAGAGAGGATTTGAGCAAAAGATGTTGGCGGTACCATAGTGACCATGCAGTTGCTAAGGATGTGATTAGCACTCCGATTGCAGGAACGGGAGAGTTAATTGCTGTGTCCTCATTCCATTTCTCGAGGGAATACCTATTTGCCAGTTCTACCAGACAAAAACCCCTCGGCTTCTTGAGTTTACAGCATTTGAAGCCAGCACCTGGTTGACCCTGAAAATCTCCATTATGAAACTGGAATATATAACTGTTATCCTTTGTTGTAGCAGCACATGCAATGCTAACAATTGCCCTTTTACTCCTTTTTTAATTTGCTGTATTTCACCCTCTTGTGCACAACATTCGCTTACACTCATTCCCCTCTGGAAGTTTGGTAACCTTTTTTTCCTGTCTGTCTGAAATGCAGCTATTAGGCTGAAGAAGGCTCAGGGAAATGAACTAAAATGTCTAGTGGGAAGAAAAATGGTACTGTAAGGAAGGGATAAAAAAAAAAAAAGAAGCTCAGTGTAATAGAGATTGATCACTCAATCTGTTCATGCTCTCAAAAAAACCCAAGTGAATTTAACATGTTAGGTTACAGTTAAGAAGCTGAGTTGTTTATGTGGATAAAATATAGTTTCAGATTATCATGGGGAGCCATTTATTTATTTTTGCATATGTGAGTCATTTAGGCAGTCCCTTTATGTGAGTGAAAATATGTTTATTTTCCCACTCCCTGCTGGTGTGTGTTCTATTAATATCACACTGGTTGCAATAGCTGGATACTAGAAAATATTTGGTGTTGAGTTTGTTTTTCACGTTTCTTTTTCTCTTTTTCTTTTTTTTTTTTTTTTCTTCAGGCTGCTATTTTTATAAAACAGTTCAAAAGCCTCCAGACACTTTTCATACAGGTTTTCTGCCATTTTTAAAATAGGGCTTAACCCTACAATAACAACCCACAAGGAAGCAGTGGACTGTGTGAGGTCTGAGGTGGTTTTTATTCCTTTCAGACAAGGTAGAATTGACACTGTATTTCCCCCAGCTTCCCAAAACAAAGCATTGGGCACTCAAAAGTTGCCCCACTTCCAACTGCTTCTATTTGATTAAAATAAGAGGGGAAAAGGTAGAAGCTATCAAAAGATATGTTGAAATGAATTTAGAAAGGAATGGTGTTGTGAGATACACAGGTGTCTGTTGTTTACCACCAACCACAACTACCATCTCCTCCACCCTCAGTAAGGACATTCCTGGTAGCTGCTGCCACAGCTGTTGCCTCTTTCCTCATGGCAGAAAGTAATGGAACACTGATAATTTTTTTTCCCTTTTTATGCTCCCCATAACCTCTTGGAGTTGTTTTTCTCTCCTCTGCCCTTCCTATAGCTGTGTTTGGATTTCAGTAAATTATGGACAGTCCAAGAAGGGATCTGGTCCATGTTATGCTTGGCACTGTACCTACAGACTACAATGAGGATACTGAAGAACTTATTATCTAAAGAAGTGAGGCACAACAGGTTTACAGAAGAAATCAGCAAAGAAAATGGATGTGAAGTGTTCCCAGCTGAGCTGAGCAGTTCCCAGCTGAGGGAGATAACAGACAGATGAGAGCTCACAGTCCAGGAGCTGGAGCCAGAAGACCTGACTTTCAAATCAGACTCAGCTGTTCTTGCTTACATTAAAATAAGGGGGAATTAAAGCAACCATACTTGGGGAAAATTTTCTCCTTGTGATGGGGACAAGGGAATTGTACTGTCAGTTCCAGGCGGGTGTCTGTGGGTTCCTGAAGTCACATTGTGCTATTCTCACTGCCTGTAGCAAAGCAGGATGGCAATGAAAATGAAATCTGCTTCACACCCTCAGCCAGCATGACCCAGTTAGCTTGCAGCAGACATCAATCAGGATGTTTGCCTCTGCCTGTGGCTGAGCAACAAGCCTGCTCTAGTGTCCCTGGCTTGGCTCTTGCTTTGCCCCCTGTATGTCTCCTGTTTGCAATGTGTCACTCTCATTGTCCTGCATATGGTCTAGGTTGCAAGGTGTGTGCTATCCATGGGTAAGAGGAACTGCCTTAGTTTTAAATGCCACTATGCCTTTTATAGCATGGCCCTGACCTCTTGGTATTGGTCTTAAGAGCTACAGAAATAGAAATCAATACATAAATTCTCCCAACTTAACAATAAAGGGAGGGTGGGCTGGTCATGACCTTGTGTCTTCCACTGGAGATTATCACTCCACGATGGAACACATATTTTGAATGTAATTTAATCTGCTTTCTTCTTTTGAGAAAGTGTTTTTGTCTTTTTGTTCTTTCTTGATCATATATTTTGGTTCACATACAACTCATCTATGTCCTTGCCCTTGCCAATGGGAGGACAATAATTTTGAAAGGGTGTTTACAGTCTTATAATTTTGTCCATGCTTCATATTGATCATTGAAAGTGCCAGCTCTTCCAAAGATACCACTGGATCCTATGCAAATGTTATATAAAGGATAATAGCTGGCTTAGGCAAATGGATAGGAAGACATGAACAAGCTTCCTGGAGAGGGAATCTGAAAAGACTAGTCACAGGGAGCTACAGATAGGAACAATGCATTGGAAAAGAAAGAAGGAAATTAAGAGCAGCTATATTGGTGTCAGTCCTACTTTCCTGAAGTCCAAGGGAGATGTGTCAGCATCTACAAGTAAGAGTGAGATCAAGACATAAGAACTCATCCCCTCATTGCCTGCTGCTTGCATTGGATATGCTGATACTATCTGCTTTCTCAGTCACTTCATTCAGCTGAGGAAATAATCATGGTAAAATGTGTCATATGCCTTCCCCAGGAACAAGTTCACAACATCTGAGTGTTTTTGATCTAGGACATAATTTTTCTCTGGTGTTACTAGCAAAATCAGTGGTATAACCTTATGAGTCATCTTGTACAGCAGAAGTTTTTCAACGTGTTCTGCTTCTTAATGCTGCATAACTTTTAATAAGTCTTTTCCCAAAGTCCTCAGGCCCTAGTAAGCCAATTTATAACACATCCTTTTTAAAATGCATGTGCCAGAAACCTACACTTCCAGCATTTCATGAACAGGAGCCTGATGATAATTTCTTGAACCTAAAATTAGAACTGAAATTTTCAAGAGATTTGAAATCTAAAGAGCTGCAACCCATTATCAAGATATTACGTATGTGGTCCTTTTAAAAAATGAGAAAATAACAAAAGACAGGGCTTGTAAAGCAGGATTCATTTTCTACCCTGCCTGAAGTGTTGTACAGCATTTTACACTGGTTTCTCTTTAGAGTGACAGTCATTACTCTAGTCATTAGAAGACTGAACCAGAATCCAGGAATTTTCAGCATCTCTTGTTGTTGACCAGAGCTCTTGACTGCAGTTTCATCTTCTATAAAGTGAGAGGTGGGAAGGGAGGAAATTATGAGGACCAATCTTAAAAAGCAGGTTGAGTTCTCCTCATGAAAACATGGCAGAAAAGTTATTGTGGGGCTACTGAATTAGAATGTGTACTAACAACCTCCCCAGGAAAAGAATTTCTTCTTATATTTACATAGGGAGGTGAGTGTAATTATTATAGAACTGCATAGTCCTAATGCATTGACAAGGAAATTGCTGATCTGTTTTACGACTCTGTCTTCCAACCAACCCTCTGCCACAGAAGTCATTGCCTAGTTGCATGATTCAGCTGAAGAAATTTCTGTTACTTCTCCAAAGACACAAAAAATAAATCTATACTACCTAGAGAGCAAACTGTTTCTGTGCCTGAAAAATTACTTCCTTGGCAACTATTTATACTAATACAGCATGTTCTTTCTGGGCAAGCAGATCCCAGGAGTCAAGAGCATTCAGCATTCTATAATTTGGGATAGCAGTGGCAGGACTGGGTCTGCTGTTTTGTGGTTTTGTTGGTTCTTTTGGAGTTTTTTGTTTGGTTGGTGTTTTGTTTTGTTTTTTAATTTTGTTTTCTTTGTGGAGTTTTTTCATGACTAGCAGTATCCTAAGCAACAAAATGGATAGGAGGAAAAATAGCAACTAGACTAATAATAAAACTAAGGGAAATCCCTGCTTGAGTCATTGTAGGAAAGGGAATTAGTAGTCCCCTTGAGCCTTGTGACACTTATACAACAGAAAAAGTTGTTCAAATTATCATCCTGTCCTCTGATGAATATATGGGGTATATGTTTAAGAGATCTTCCTTTTTATAGAGCAAAACTCCCTCCTTGCCTTGCCTTCTGTTTGCTTTTTAAAAAGCAGTAGTTTAACAGTTGAAGAGTGAGACAGTCTCTTCAGTAGGAGCATAATTTGGAGAAACCAAATTTAAAACCCAGATTGCCTTGAAATTGGAAAAGAAGCCCATCATTTCTACAGTCTTGCTCTTTGTTTTCAAGCCACAAATGGGAGCAGAATCTGACTCTTCAGTCACTTCCATAAGGGCAGCTCCTGCACAGCTTTAGCTTCCTCATTTCTCACAGGCCTCATCTCAGATCCGTGAAGGATGTGGTTTCTTAGGGCTGATGCTTGCTTTGTCTCTAAGCGTCTATCCTGATGCTCTGAGCATATCCTACAAAACTGAAACTTGTTAAAAGTGTGTTTCTAGAGCATGCAATGGTCAGCTCTGAGTTAACACTTCCACAGGAAGCCACAGTGCAATGCATAAGGTCTTTTTAGTTTGTCCAACTTCTCAAGGGATCAAAGAACTCTCAGGACAACCTTTGGCTGAATTCAGGTATGTCCAAAAACCTACACCAATTTATGAAGGTGCCACCCCTACTCTAAATGCCCTGCAGAGTCTTTCCTATTTTTGAGGGCTTTCAGCATATACATTACTTTAGTCAACATGCAGCATAAGTTATATGTTGATCTTGGCTCTTCTCCTGTGTGACATTTTGCACAGTTTCTCAGTCTTGGAGCTTCTTTTCTCATCATCCCCTTGTGGTTTTGTTAAGGCCTTTTCATGTCGGTAATGCAATTACCAGCTATGTCTAATAATCCTCATCATTTTTACAGAAAACAATAATACAACCAAGCAGCAGAATTAATGAAGTCTAGTTTTCTCAGAAATTGTGTCCCTGCCCACACACAGTCTGTAACCCACTTCTCTTCAATTTCCATCATAAGTGTGCCAAAAGGCACTCGCAATTTCCTCTGCTCTTTTCATCAAGAGCCCCCCACCAGCTCTTTTCAAACAAGTTCTAATTACTGACCTCAACATGCACCCCTTTACCTCTTAAAAGGACAAACATGGGGTTTGCGTTCTATGCAGCCACCTTTTCTTATGGAGCTTGCAAGAACTTGCTTTTGTGACCTCTTTCACATTGCCAGTTTGGATGAAGGCAGCCAGCTGGTTCACAAGTTATTAAGGAGAGGCTGAGATAGACAGTATGATCTCTCAGGCCTTATTTCTTGAGGAAAAGAGGATAAAAACAGAAGGTGATTAGAGCCTAAGTGTTTATGTCTATGGCCTTGGGCTTTTAGACCTGGTGATTTTGTTGAAGAGTTATTATGTGTTCTCCTGCATATTATCTAATCATTACATTTTATCATCAGCTACTAAGGACAATCTAAATGTTTTAGTATAATGGTTGATTTGTCTAGCTGGCTGTAAGAGACTGGGAATTGCATTAACCAAGGAAATAATTCCCTTCATTTTAAAACAGCTAGGAAGTTTCCAGGGACCTTGTCTGACTCGTGATTCCCCTCCCTTACTGTTTTCTGTCCTCTAAATTGGCACATGTTGCCAAAAGTGCCTGCTGCCCAAGGAGTGGATGGCATGGCTTCCTGTAGGGCTGTCAACATAGTTCTTTTAATCAGTCAGGGATTTGTTGCTGAATGAAAGAAATTTCCCCCAGACATCTTTCAAGTGAATGGTTTTCACAGAATTCCCTACCCAATTTGCCGTGGGAAAGTGGGTAAAAAGGGTTTTAGAAATCAAGCTGTGGACTCAAGTATGTTAGGATTTACAGGGCCAGATCCAGCATTGCTAAGGCCAGGAGAAGTCTGACTATGGACTCAATGAGTTCAGGATTAAGCCCATTGCCACTTGGCTACCATGGTGACAGAAACCTTAGAAATTTCTTAGACACTGTTGGTGTGCTGGACTAATTTCAAGCTTAAATTTGGAATAGTTGGTACAGCAAGTTTAACATTGCCTTTTAAATTATGGTCAGCCATCTTCTTGAACATATTAAACAATACTTATTTACAATATTTACATCTTGGAGATACATTGTGGTTTTACAAATTCTCTTCCTTTTGATCTAGAAAAAATGACTACTCAACAAAGAGGATGATTTCTCCTTAAACAGCTTCTGTTTCCACTCTTGGGATAGAAAATGCTGTTGTTCTTTAGTGAAGAGTCCTCTGAGATACTCCAGTTTTCTGTGGGGTCAGAGCTCACCAGCTCACTGCAGTCTTCTCCTGTCACAGCTTCATAGTAACTCTCCTGGTGGGCTTCTCTCAAGTATTTTTATGTTTTAAGCTGAGAAAGTGGTGGAGTCAGTAATTTCAAAGAATACTATGGAACTATGTCAACATGCTGAACTGCATGTAGAAATCTGAGGTCTCTCTCAAAAAAAACTGACCCTTTGAGTAGGGTGTATTTCACTGGAATACTATTCTATCAATTGCTTTTAATGTTTTTTCTTTAGAAAAGCAGAATGAGATATTTGCACTTCATGGAAGAAAAGTGGTGGGCAGAAAATATTGATTATCTCTAGGATGCTATGTGTTTTCAGAGTAGACCTGAGCCTGGAAACAATTTCTTTTCCTTTGAAACCCTTTTTCATTTTAAAGCTCTGTGTCTTAGTTTGAATACAAACTGTGAGTAGGGCCTGTTCTGTGCTCTGTGGTCCATCTTGCCTGATACCTTGTGT
Source organism: Erithacus rubecula (assembly GCF_903797595.1). Classification (NCBI taxonomy): domain Eukaryota; kingdom Metazoa; phylum Chordata; class Aves; order Passeriformes; family Muscicapidae; genus Erithacus; species Erithacus rubecula. Next base: position 12,137,671 of record NC_136659.1, read on the forward strand.
AAGTGGGATCTCTTTCCTTTCATTTCACACATGCTGTGTGGAGTAGTCTCACTCTCTACTAACACTTTCAGGAGCCATGTGGGCTTCACTGTGTGTTGGCCTTACTGAACTATGGTACTGAAGTCCCATAAAAATATTTTTGTTGTTCAAATAGAACCCAAAAATAGTTCTGCAGTAGGTGTTATTGTATTTGACCTACAGGGAATTAAAATAAATGGTGTCTATCCCTGAAAGTTTACAGCATGGGAAAGTGTTAGCTGATCAAGAAAATAAATAACTTGTTCTTTTCTGGTCATTTTTTGCATCAACATAGATCCTCTAAGAAGACCTTCACCTGAACTGAAGAGTAACATCAGTGGAACTGACTAAACTGCCCAAACTGAGTGATCCTGCACCAGTAGTGGGGTTAGAACAACAGCTAGCTTAGTTAGAGGACTCAGGTGGAGTTCCTGATTTTCCTTGACAGGAAGTTGAAGATATTCTGCTGATATTATATAGAAAGCATACAGTAGATGAATATCAGATTTCTAGTAGCTGGGACAAAACCTATATATTAATACTGGAAAAAACCTTAATGATCCATCTTATCCTTACAGTCTAATTGAAGTGACAGTTTCTGGAACTCACTTTTTTAATCCATGGGACAAGATAATCAATAGGTGAAGCCAGTGGCTGTACTGGATCTTTGGAAGTCCATGAGATCCACAGAAGTAGCTAAGACATGTAAGCCTTGCTGAATGAAACAAGTATATATATGAAAGCTGTTTCGGCTGAATGGAATCAATCACATTGAAAACTGAAGGGCAAATGTACAACTCCACACTTGGAAGGAGAGCACAGAAGAAGAAAGCTTGAGACTTTATTGACTCAAGTAGAAAACCAGGCTCAGGAATGCACCCTGGAGAGCAGTCCTAGGAGATATGTAGCCGTCCATTTTTCATTTCTAACTTCTTTGATTCCACACATTTCCATGTCCATTAAATAGAACAGGACTCCTATCAATCTCTTGATCTGTTCTGCTGGCACACATAATAACAGTCCTATGTGCAGATGAAGCCATAAAGATTTTACTGACTTTTTTCCCTAAAAAATGTGTCCAAACTGCTTTTGGATTCACCGCCTCTCCACCTCATCATTCTGTTATTTCTTCCAATTTCTTTGCTGATTACCTTGCATGACTTCTTTCCCACTTGCAAGATATATGCTTTACTTTATAACATTTCTTATGTACTAAAAAAAAAATACTAAGTCAAGCAGTTACCAGAGCTGGAAGGTCTAGCCTTCCTTCAACTGACATAGACATCCTGCACTAGCCATCATGTTAACTTTAAGTATGGATTATTGTTATGGAGCTTATATTACCTTGGCTGTTTGCTCAGCATGTCCTTGAAAACTCAGGGTCACAAAAAGTGAGTAATACTCTGGTACTACTTAATCAGACACAGGATCATCATGATGCAGATGGCCTTAGTGTTCAAGAATCCTTTGAGTTTGTCACTCCAAATTAGATGAAAAAATGGTTTAGATTGCTTTCAATGAATAACTGCTATTAAACTTTATTCTTCATTTTGTTCTTCAAGACTGGTATTAATTCCCAGTTGCCTGGATGATAAGAATATCCTTGGATAATATTTTGGGAATTTAAGACACTAGCAAGTTTCTGAAATGAGTAGGATTTTCTGGATAGCAGGCTAAATACATCAGGATAGATTGGTCCATCCACAAGTAGCTTAATACCTGTCTGAGATGAGAGCAATGCCAAGTAATGCATTTTGCTGTGCAGACTTGTGCAATCGTGTCCCAAACAGAAGTAATTTGAGTATCACAAGTGGCCAACCACAAGGGGCATTATCAATCCAAGTGAAGTCTCATTTTTTAAGTGGATGCTAAAGCATAAGCCCCCACAAAACTTGAGTAAAAAAAAGCTTTAATTTGCTTTTAACAGGATGGTCTGGGAAAAAAAAAAAGTCCCAAGAGGCAAATCTAAAGACTTTGCAGAAAGAGTGATTGAAGTCAGAAGACAAAACTTGGAGTAAAGTGGACTTTTCATAGATCCATGCATTTCTCTTTCGTGTTTAGAAACTAAGAACACAGACATAAAACACAAATGTGCATTTTTTGTGTGTGAGGCGATGGCAGTGGATGGGGAATACTTGCAGCAGTCAGTTGAATGACCTGCTCTGGCACAGGCAGTAAATGACATAAAGGCCTGCACTGCAGTCTCGGGATGGGAACTTCTGTTATGTGTCTCTGGCAAATAGACTTTTACACCTAATTATCACAGAGTGTGTTGCCTACATGTGTGTTCCTTGCTGTTTGGTTATTACTTATGCTCACTATCTCCCTCATTAATTTTATCCTTCTTCCGCCCTGTGCCTCACTAATCAGAGATAAGTAAGATTCGCCAGTAATCCTTTTCCTCCCCAGAACTCTCCCAGGTAAAGCTGTATGGGTGTTTGAGAACAGAAGGAGTTTGCATTTTAAAAATAAGGGCTGTCTTTTCTAGATACTCATGCAGATGAAGCTAAAGCTAGGAAAATGGCAAGGTTAGTCCATATGTGACCTATCCATTTCCTCGTTCCCACTACTAAATACAGGGTACTTACATCTTTGTCAGCACAATAAATATCCAACATTTTCACAAATGCTATCCCTCCTCTAGGGATTTTCCATTTCAGTTGATACTATGCAATCTTAACCACCTCTCCCTAAATTACATTGCCTTCATTTGAGGTATTCCCACACAACAGAGTTCAGCTGTGACAGAATATGCCTTAGGTCAGAGTACTGAGGTGAATGTAAAGGTGTGATGATGACATTGCACTTACTCTTTCCACTTGCCACTTCTGAATAGTGCATTCATGTTGTTTTCCAGCTTGCAGTAAAGAAATGGGTTTTATGAATGCCTACCATGCACATGAACAGACCCCGTTTGATTTGGCAGGCAGGAGCAAGTGATGACAGGTTGTTATCAAATTATTCCTTTATATTTTATACCAACAAGGATCATACAGATTTGTTGGAAGACAGATACAAGGAGTATAAAATGCATTCTAGACAAGATCTTCATTAAGATCACCCAAGTTTACTAATCCTTATGCCAAATCATAACCCCTGATAATTTTGTCTTATTAATTGTCCCCTCTCAACTTAGTAGTAATGAAAACAAAACAGTCTTGGCCAGCTATTTACGAGGAAGGAAATTGTTAGAACAGAATGTCTCAATAAAGCAATGGGTTCTGCTGTTATTTTTGTGTATGATACAACTGGACATCTCAGACATTCCCAGTCAAGGAAACCCAGCTCTAGATGGAGCCAAAAGAAGACATAGGAAATGAGATTAATTTTATCAGACCATGTGTACCTACAGCTTGTTGGCTAAATGGAGCCCAAAACCAGCTCCAGATACTTTGATTTTCAATCAGAGCCTGACCTTTCTGTCTGAAGCAGGGCCTCAGACTATGTTTGGAATTGCCTGGAACACACTGAGAGCATTCTGTGTTTCTGAGCAGGTTTGTTCTGGTTAAGACTCCTCCCAATTTTCATACGCAGTGTAAGGTATTTAAGTCTGAGAGTTTATCACTTGGAATAGAATCTGCATGAAATAATGATATTTGGAACATAAACAGCTTATCAGGAAGTAACAACTTCAATTGCTAAGGCTTCCCCAGAAGGTGGTCTGCCAGAGGTGCTTTCTACCATCCTCTCAAAACTGTAGGTTTTTGCTCTTCAATCATGTGATGCTCTAAGAAATGAGGCTACACACATTCATTTAATAATATAGTTCCCTTGTGATATGTTCACTTTCCTTAATGAGGGCAGTGTTGCTAACTTGTTAGAGCCTGAGGACAGTATCAAATTAACATAGCATGGAGGAAAAATTAGCAGAGGAGCTCCTTATGTGAAATGGAATGAGATCACTGATGGTCCTTTTGTCAATCTTTATTTTTGTACTACAGACAAAATGTTAACAAGAATAATATAGAACACTGGGATAACTATAACATAACTGGGATGCCTTGTTTTTTTCAGTAACCTGGATGACCAAAAGTAATTAAACTTTCACAGTACTGATTCTATAATAAAGCAGGCACAATACAGGTGTTTAACTGAGAAAGAAAGGAAAGGAACATGGATCTTGGTAAAATCACTGGGGAGAAATGACAATGAATAGACAAATTTTCTAATTTCTCATGACAACTTTTTGCTTTGCATGTGTTTACATAAGTGAATATAAAGTTCCACTATAGTCTCAGTAGGGTAATGCTAATAGTGCTTCTGCTAATATACAAGAGACCAGAATGCATCTTTTACCATACTTCATCATAAAGCAAAGCTGTCAAGGGCCAGAAAAGGCAACAAAAGAATGCGGGAAAGAGAAAGCCAGGATTCATGAAGTAAGGGGAGTTTCAGCAGAGGCGTCCACACCACATTTTTATTTAAAATTTTTCCTTTGCAAAAACACAGTTGGTAAAATGCACCATCCTTGCAGTTATTTTTGTCAGCCATACGTCACTTTTGTACAAGCTCAACAGATTCACAGAGAAGCAGCAAACTGGGAGGTTTGTGAAATATAGAGCTCATATAGAATTTTAAACATTAATTTGCTGCAACCCTGGTCTTTTATTGATTGTGCCTTGCTTGTACAATGATTGTTCCTAAAAGGGGCTGGAAGCACTCCTTGTGGGACATCTGTTCTGCAGTGGCAATGGGGGCATGGTGCTGCTTCCATGCTACTCTTATTTGTGCAAAGAGGGTGAGCCATTGCTAACAGATCCAAGGAGATGTACACCCAGGCATAATCAGCAGACATTCTTTTAGGTAGTGATTATTGCCTTTTTTTTTTTTTTTTTCATTTTATTCTGGCTAAGGTTTACTCTCCACTTCTATGATTCTTCAATGCTGGCAATGCTGGAGGTAAAATCCCCCCAGATCCTCTTGCCTCAGTGCCATGTTCAGGGGTATCTTCCCATGCCTGATGGATGTTACTACAACAGGAAGAGCTAGTGAGGGACTGAGCCATTCCATAGAAGCCTGCTAATTACCTTTAGGACACACCTACTTGTATCTTTTAGTGATAAACATTTCTATCAAAAGATACCTGCAATCAGCAACAGCAGCTCATTTCCTCTCTGGCTCTAGGCATAGAAGCTGTGCATTGTCTCTGAATCCAGAAAAGAAGCCCTGACTGGCAGAACTCTTCTGCCAGTGTAGTCATGGGTTATGCTTGGAAAGTGTTTGGTGGCAACCCAGGCTTGGGTTGTCTTTGGCAAGGTCAGCATTTGGGCATCGTTTCCCAGAGGACACTGCCATCTGCTGCTGGTGGCACCGGGCAGCTTCACTGCAGCTCGCCAGCACATGGCTACAGAACACTTGTGGTCAAACCTCACTTGCTTAAAGCTCACAGTCATGGGCCAGATGGATTGTCTGCTTTCTTACAGCTCCAGCGACAGAATCTACAACTACAAACATAAACACTCACAAGTCACATCCTAAACTAAACAGAACTTTAGGGAATGCAGCTTCTGTGGGGAGAGGTGCTAATTAGTGACACCTGCTCCAGTGCCCCGCAACAGACGGGTCTTACTGAAAATGAGTGGTTGGTCTGGAAAGACAATGCTCTGGGGAACCTGCAGGAGTTAGGCAGATTTAGTTACACCAATTGGTAATAATCTGTGGACAATGAACACAAGAGCTAAGATCAACTAAATACAGACAAAATAACAATGGTATGTGCTTTGGAAAAATGACTGCAAGATTGTATCTTTTTTTTTTTTTTGTAATGGTACCTTGGTGAAGTGGTACACATCCTTCTCTTGGAAACATTGGAGGAGAATTGGACAGCATTCTCTTCCCCAAAGCTGGAAATATTTTGTTGAAAAATCTCTGGTTAGCACACTTTCAATTTCCAAGCACAATCTTGATATTTCCTAAGAAAATCAGACATTTCATTCATTTTTCCTATTCCCTGAATTCTTCATTTTCTCTCACAAAAAAACCCCCCATCTGTTATCTGTAGTAGCCAAGCCTGGTGGACAAATTTCTGGGATGTTGGACTCCTGGATTCAAAAGCAGAATACAGGTTAAAATAGGCCTTCCCTATTTCGCTGAATGCCCTGCACCCTCTGGTGTTGGCTGTAACAACACAGAAGCTCTTATCTTGGCATTCCTATTTGAGTGGCTCAATTGGAGAATCCCTGCTCAATAGGCTGAAATATTTTCTTTCCACTGAACTGCCAGTTTTGCATGAGGATCCCAGGAAAATCCCTGAAGGTTGAAAGCTCTCCCAAATGATGGAGAGCAGACAACAGGACTCCCTTCTGCACAGTCAGCCCCAAAAGATTAAAGTGGTTGGTAAGAAAGAAACCTCTTTGTAAATAGACTTTCTTTAGGCACAATCTTTAATGAAATCCCTTAGGAGTTTAAATTAAGGAGGATAATTGTCACTACCAGTCAATTTTGGAAGTGGAAAATGCAAAACAATAATTCTCTGTGAGAATAACGTCCCATCCTTCTCTTTCTTTTCCCTTTCCCTTTCAAATTTTTGGAAGATTTGGGCACCTTATATCTTCAGTAATCTGACTGCATCTAAGTGACAGGGCCACACCTTTTCTCTGTCCCTACATGCTTGCACCAATTGAACTCTTCAGCTTGTTGTAGGCTGCTGTAGATGGTTTCCTGATCATGACCCTTCATCAGCCTTTGAGGGCCCTGCATTTTCTAGCAGATCCCAATGTGGCAGTTTAGGGAAGGAAAGTGGAGGACAAGGAAAACATCCAATTTTCTGTAGTGGGATTTGAGGACTTTTAAGTCTCACAGTCATCCTGCTAAGGCCAGAAACACAAAGAAGTCAGCGTGTTCAGGCAGTAAGAAGGATTGTGACAGATCAGAACTGTGGCTGACAGAAGGGCTCCACAGACCCAGGTGAGCCCCTGGAAACATGCTCCAAAGAACCAGGGAGTAATAGTGCTCTGTCCCCATGGGTACTTGTCATGAATTAATGTTTTAAGGTCACTTAAAAAATAAGCAGAGCCAGCAAGTGAAGCTTGGGAAATGGCTACAGCTCTTTATCTTTTCCTTCTTCCCAAAAATAATAGCTATCAAGCCACAAGTCCTTTTATTTTACGGGATGAGCCTTTATTGAAATACTTGACTTTAAGTTCATTTGCTGATATAACTTTTTATTTTTGAGAGGACATTATATTTGACATGTGGGTCGCTTGCTGGGTTCTCTAAGCAGTTTTTAAGAAACAGTCCATATAAGCACAATACTCATGCAAAGGCTCAGGCCCAAGCTGCTGGAGGTCAGCAGCACAGCTCCATTTGGGAAATACTTCTTATCAACATAGTCTATGATAGTTGTCACAGCCAACATAGTCTCCTCACACGTAGGCTGGATTTGGTTAGGAGGGAGTTCAAATCCGTGAGTACCCGTGTCTCGCAGTTCAAATGTGTAGGTGAGTGGAATGCCAATCGTGTGAGCCCAGTCCCGTGAGGAGCCTGAGTTACTGTCTGTGAATTTAAAAATAGAGAGCAGATATTTGTATTAAGCATGGTTCTTTGAAAGTGCTTCTTGTTATAGTTAACACAAGTTTATACCAGAATCCCTGAACTAAGCAGTAATCATGTATCACTGAGACAGAGAGCAGTTCCTAGGTGCTATAATTCTTAGCTATACTAAAAGTCTTCCTGGGGTTTTCTAAGTGGCAGTTCTTCATAACATTGTATTGTACAATAACAGGAGATGAGTTTCCGGGATTCTGCGGTTTTACCATTTTATTGTGACTAGTGTGTGGTACAAGATGGATTGGACATTTATCTGTTCTTATGCTTAATTTCCTACATGGATACTGGCTAGATTTTTTTTTTTTTTTCCTTTTCAAAGCATAGTTTTGGTCAAATCTAAAAAACTTCTGGCTTCTCCCTGTATCTCTGTTCATCTTCCTTGTGGATTGTTTTACTTACCTATTCAATATAAGTACAAGCCCTAGAAGCAAGCAAGTTGCATTACACTTACACTGCTCAAGCAGTCTGTGTCTCAGGGACTGGGACTCAGGGACTGGCAGAGACAGCCACTGGAATATGCAAACCACATGGGTTCTGGAGCCAGCTACTTACTGTTCTCACTGTCTAGCGTGACTTATTGCTTACTGGGAAAATATTGGGTTTACTAGGCAGTCTCTAGGGCCCTCAATCCTCTTTGTAAAGGCTGTCAACTCAAATTAGCTGTGATGTGTTCGTGATGTGGCTATCCAGTCTGTTAGGAACAGGGCTGAAACTGATATATTTCACAGAATTGCAAGCAGCTGCCATGTGATAATGTCTGATGGACTAACTGTAGACCTGATTGGGATTGTAATTTTTGCTTGATTCCAGTGAAGACAAATTGGAATTTTGCTGCTGACTTCAGCAGGGTCAGGATGATCTATCACCAATCTCCTTCTGACCCCTGTGATGGATCTGTGAGGAATCCATGTAGGAACTAGCTTCTGATCAATGCTTCATTCATTCCTGTGGTCAGCTTTATAACTTACAGAGTTATAATGTGTTCAAATGACTCCTGCTTACGTGTTGCACCAAACCAGCCCTTTAAATATTATTCAAAGTAGAAACTCAGCAAAACAGTACTTGCTGATGCATGTGACACAGCAATTCTTTGAAACACAGAGCAATCAAAGGGAAACATAAAAAAACTCACATAAAATTGTAGCAGTTGATCCTACTCTGTAGCTGGTCCCATACTTTCCTGTCAATGCAGCAGCTGCTTCTTTTGCAACTTGCATCTGGAAATTCAAAATAGGAACAGCACTGGCATCAGTAGCAGTATGTACCTTTGGCAATAATTTTGACTGGACCAAAATTTATGTCTCTTTCAGCTTTATGTGACATATGATCAGCTTCAATTTTTTATATTACTTCAAGTTTCTAGAGGAACCCATTAGAAACATTTGGACAAATTGTTCTTGATTCTTTGTAATGCAAATTGTGTTTAAATTTTAAAGATTACTCTGCTACTAGGTAGAGATGCTATTTTCTTTACTGTAAAGCTAGAGCCTTAAATTTTGGAAAATTTAAGAGTCTATGCTGTATAACACGCTGGTACTGACTACAGCAGTGATTGACCTCTTACTCATTTTATTGCCATATACACTGTATCCCACCGTACTTAGAAACTGATCCATAGACAAAATAAATGATGTCTCAAATGACTCATGTGAAGTCCAAACCTAAATCCCTCATGCTCTTGACCAGTGCTTCAACTACTGAAATCGTCATAAATACACAAATAGCTGAACTTAAATCAGAACATGTAGAAACTGAGGGAAGAAGTAACCAAGAGATAGGTACTTACTTCACTCCCATTTTTCTGAGGGCATGTTTGGAATACTCTTTCTGGACATAATCATGACAGCCATATGTGTATAATGTGCTGGCATCCAAAGTGCAAATTCATTCTTGTATGCAGCAAAGGTTGGTGCTCTTCTCCACTTACCTTGCTTTGCATTAACCCTATCTGTAGTAGTAGTTTTCCTGATTTAAGATAAAGAATTAGGAATTTCTGAGGCAAATAAACCTTACTGATGCTGAACAGAGAAGCAGTAACTCTGGGAGCCATATCTCTGAACAAGCCCAGCTCCTCTGAAGAAAAGGCAAGAGTGCAACTAAAGTTGCACCACATGCTACTGCCTGTACTCAGTCTCTACAAAGGTAGAAGATGAAAGTTTTGCCATACCAGTTCTTCATTGTTACTTGGAGGTTTAGTGGTGGAACCATATGGGGTGAGGATGAGCTGTCCATAGGAGTGGATTGTTAAATAGCACAAAATGTCACTCTTCTTGCTTTTAATGAACTCAGCCACAGCTTTTGTCTCAGGCTCTGATTCTGGTGCAGGTCCACAGTAGACATCACTGCTGCAGTCAAAAGATACACCAACACCTGGGGAGGAATACAAACACTGAATCAATGGAGAAATACAGAACAACAGTTCCAAGGGAACCGGGAAATTTACCTTGGAGTGTTAAGGCATGTGCTTACGTGGGTAGGGGCTAGACAGCTCAGTGGGACTTTAGCATTACACTCAGTAGATAGCAACTGAAATTTGCTACAAGACTGAAATATTTATTGCACATTTACAGGATGGCTGCAACAAAAACACTCTGACACCACCACAGTGAACCACACGCCAGGGAAGCTTCGGAGGCTCCTTGAAATTCACGGCAAATGTAAATACTGGCTGTTAAGTGACTAACTCCTAACATTCCTGCCTAGAGATGATGCTTGCTCCTGCAGTGAGGTAGAGGTATGGTGACATAAGAACAATTTTCTGCTTACAGAAATAAATGCTGGTTGAAAGTCAATGAGTTAATATTTTGATAAACCAAGATTTTACTTTTATATATGCCTTGATGACAACAAGATGAGTATTCCTTTCTTATAGGACTACATTTTGTTTCAGAAACTAATTACTCTTGCTTTACATTTGCGTTCATAATCTGAAGTACGTCAGACTTACTGCCCCAGGATGAATTGAAGTTTCGATTCAGATCTGTGCCATAGCAGGTGCCATTCTCATACGGAGAACGGTTTTTCCTCCACAAACGATCCTGAAGAAAAATAACTTCTGTTACATAATAAAAATTCAATGATCCATATGGCCCAGTGATCATATGGTGTAAATACTGCTTTATTTTTGACCTCTGCATTCTAACTAACCCTGGTATTGTAAGAGTACAACTCTGCATGCAAGGGTGATAAAGCTCAGTGACAGAGCAATTCATCTACCACAGCCAGGTTGTCATCTGCCACAAACCTGCATAAGCCTCCTTTTTTTTTATATATTTTTTTTTAAGTATGGTTTTTCTGTGGTACTCAACTGCTTCTGTACAGTGTGGGACTCCTAAGCAAGACTTCATATTGTGAGGGATGAGAGATGATAGTATGTTTCAGATTCAGGAAGTGTAATTCTTTTTTTGTCAGCTAATCTTGCTACTGCTCCTTGGTTCCCTGCTATACTCACGGCTACACTTGGTTCTGTGCAGACTTCACTGCACTGCCTGTATGAGCTTCCCAACTGAATTACCTGTGCATCCAAGTGCAGTGTTTGGTATCCCTCACACCTGCCAGGGAGCAAGCTGGGAGACAGCTTGATCCACATGGTGGTAGTCATGGACCATCCAAAGGTCCTGCATTAAATGATGTTTCAGCTGGGCACAGGGGCCTGGAAGCATGGTGAGAGTGGCTGAAGATCAAAATTTACATTATTCTCTATATCAGAAAAGGAAGATTATTTGGAAGGCACACCTATTTCATAACCAAATATCCTGATATTTGATCAATTCTCCTCCTGTCCTGTGCAAAGGTGCTAGGACTCATCTGTTACTTGACATCTTTTGTGAAGAATGAATGACTCTTCCAGACATACTGAAGTCCATCAACCAGGCCATGAGCTGTTATCAAAGAAATAAGCCCATCCTCAAAAACCCCGAACCAATTGATCTTGTGGTTTTGTCTTCCCAAGTCTCATGACATTTGCTAGGAATATTTAGCTCTGCAATCTCAATTGATCACTGATACTGCCAGAAGAAACAAAATCCCTCTGCCATGGGAAGATTTATGTGAGTATCACTGTTTTCTGTTTAATTATAATTGCTGTGACCCTATCTAAAAGTAACAAAACATACTGGGCACACCTAACTTTCAGTCTAGTTCCTGGATTTTCACTACTTACTTTTTCCCAGGAATAGATGTAGCCATCAATATTGAGGACTGGCAAGACATAGAGGTCCAAGTTCTGCAGAAATCTGCTTATCTTTGAGTCAGTTTTGAAATTTTGAAGAATCTGAAAATAAAAATTACAGAGCACTGAGCAGAGAATTTGGTGGTAATCACTGCAAAGAGTGTGTTTAGAACTATCATCAGGGGATCACTCACTCCTGGATATCACCATGGTATCCAATATCTACTTGATCCCCTGTGTGTCAGATACTTTTTCTATACAAGTGATATACAAGTGTTATATCATAGATTAGGGTTTCTTTATTTCAGGAGGACTGCGACTTTTTGATACAGAGAGGCTTGATCCAACAGCCACTGTGAGAAAAGGAGAGGTTGATACCACTTTTTGGAAGGCTCTGGAAACATTCAGATGTAGGAATTGGCACACTAATGAATATTGTCCCGTATCTCAGACCACAATTTGGACTTTGTGGTCCAAATACAGATATCCACAGATATCTGTACTATACACTAATTTTGCAAATCATATTTTAACAGAAAAGCACAATATTTGGTACCACAATAGAAAAGGTAACTGAAGTGTCCAAAGTGATATGGTTTGCTTATTATCTAAATGGAAGAGTAAGGACTCACTTCTTTCACAAACCACTGACAGAAGGCTGGAGAGATCCATTCTCTGGCATGAATCCCACAGTCCATCCAAATGATCTTTTTTGTTTTATTTGATGGCTGGCTAATCTGAGAGAATGTAAATGTGATAATTTAACAACTGTTACAATACAATAAAATAGCTTAATGTAATATAAGAAAGCAAAAGATGTACCTTGATATGCTGTTGAGCCATCTGAGATTATTATTATTATTATTATTATTATTATTGTTATTATTATTACAGATGTCTTTATGACAAGCTCTTTTTCCTAATAACCCCATCATTATAGTATTCCAAAGAATGAGTTTTTAAGTGTCTGTTGAGCAGAAGTGTCAATAGAACAGGGTTTTTTTTCCATTTCAGTTTGTATTCATCATTCACAGGAGTGGCTGTTCTCAGTTGAAGATATTTAATTTTTTTTTTTTTTAATAAGGGGAGTAACAAAAAGGCAGGGTATCTAATACTACTCAGTGACAGGAACAGATTAGGCAATAACTAACCCAAATATTAAGACTATGGTCTTTGCTAGAGTGTCCAAATTAAAAAGTCATGGGATAGTGCTAGCAGAAAGGCTATCTGCTGTAAAAAGTAATAAAAATGACAAACCAAAAGTCTTTATCCTCACACACAGCTGTTGCCAAGCTAGTTTCAGCTTGATTTGTATTTCTAAACAAGGCTTCAGTTAAATTTGTTGTTTTCAGTACATAATAGCAATAGCAAGCTCATAATAATAGTGTCTGTGGAAGTTGGCAAATCTTACTATAATGTAGAGGAGTAAAACCATCTCCTGTTATTTCAGTGAATTGGGATGAATGCTATCTTAGGAAACATCTGAATCCTGTCTTCTCCTAAGTACTTTTTTTTTGTTAAGATATATTTTGTTATTAAGGGAAATTTCCTCCCTTACCTGTAAGTAATACATTGGTCTATTCTCAAATGTCTTCCCCAGGATGTGCTGAGTCACCAGCTCACTGTTGTTCTCCTGGATCTGAGTCATCCATTGATAAATCTGAAATAGTTGCAAAGAATTCTTGGTCCAAAAGTGGGAATTTCCTTCTCTTTCCCACTTCCATTTCCAGATTAAAGCATTTTCTTTTGTTTAGACAAGCAACATTTTCCTCAGAGTTTATTTCAGTCTGCGATGGCACAGACATAGAAGGTGTTTCACATGCCTCTGGACAGAGGCATGGTCATATCTCACTGGGTGTGAAAAGAGAACATCTCTGCAATGCAACACAGGTGCTCCATTCTGGATCTCATTCAACATGCCCATCCTATTTGGCATCTTCCTGTTGTGTTCACCAGACACGAAGCCACACCATCAACTCTTCAAAACAGTATTACAGTCTCTTCCCTATAGCACTGATTTTCCACATCCGTGTCAGCAGCAGTCATCCTCAATGGGTAGCTAAAGCAAAACCTATGTGAGAGTTAACTTTGTTCTCTCATTTTTATTATGCAGCTAGGAGAAAAAATTACCACCATACACTGCATTTGTCCAGATTTGCCAACTGGTGCATGAAACATGGCACCAAGAGGCCTTCACTGCCCACCCCTATGACAGTGTTTTCTCCTAAAGTGCCAAAACCTTGCCCTTAAATGAAAGCAAGGTTTCTACAGATCTCCCACTATTCACCTCTTCTTCCCCACTGGGATTCCAAACATCACAACAGGCATTGCACTTCACATTTGGCTCAGCACCAAACAAGCTGAGACTTAAATTAATAAATACCCGAGATAAAGAATGACAGAATAGGAAGGTAGCAAACCAACCAAATGAAACAGAGAATATAATCTGCAAAACAGTGCAGCTGCTTTGCACAGAGCATTTATATTTTGTTCAGCGAAGAACTGAGAATTTGATCAAAATCAATGGCAAATCTATATTCAATTCAGTCAGGCTAGGATTCTAGTCAAAGAGTAAGGACTGATTCTTTAAAGAGGAAAGTCAGAAAGAGGTCCACTGACTTCAGCTGAGCCTTCTGCAAACAGAGTTGCCTGCTGTGGCATTTACAGATCTGGAAACAACGAAGTAGACAAGCAGACTTATATTCCTCTTTACCTCTTCCATTGGATGGTATTCAGTGTAGTCATAACCTCCTGAGACCTGTCTATGGCTGCTCCTCTCCCTTGGCATGCTCTGATCCACAAGTTTCTGCACATCAGGTATTAGGACTCTGAAGGATGGGGAAAGGGAAGATAAAAGAGAAAACAATCCCAAACAGTCACTGCAGAACTGCCATGGTGGGTACACTGCTTACACCAGCAAATAAAAGGATTTAACCTTTTCTGTTGTGATTTGCCTGACAAAATCATCACCATCAGTATTATGGTTACTTCTATGTAAAACAAAGTTCAATGTATTGAGATTTTCACAGGGTTTTAACAATAATAATTTTTACCAGATTTTTTAAGTTGTTAATTTTTTACCTAGAAAAAAAGTTCAAGATTTTCTTTTCTTTTCTTCACCACTTCTATTTTTGAGCAAAACTCTAAAAATACTAACTTTGGGAAAAGGAAGCAAAAGAGAAACATTTAATATTAGGGTTTCATTGCATTTTATTGAGACATTTTCAATTTTCAAATTTCACAGAAATGTTCATTGCAATGTACAAAAGTCAGAAAAACTCCTTATTTCCTTTAAATAGCTCTTTTTGTTTTTTAGCTACAAAAATAGCTCAAAATTCCTACTATAAATTTTGTGTAACATAGGCATGATTCCATGATCCAGGGACTTTTCTTTGGCTTCAGTGGACTTTGGATTAGAGGCTGTTCTTTCTATGCAGTCAGCCCCTTGTAACTACTGTAAATCTTTGCTCATTGCAAACTTATGTGATAAGACAATTGCAAAGGTAGCTCCAGCGCTGTTGATCTCAAGTGCTGGAAGTGCTAACAGGCTTTTCTGCTGACATGGCACTTATCAGCATTTCTGGAATGCACATAAGAAACTTTTAACAGTAGTTACAGCTGACTTTCACTCTGAGCTTTGATGTTTATTCACATCTAAACTTCAAACTAAGATTCAGGCAGTGAAAATTCCCATGAAATGTAACCACACACACAAAATACCTTATCAACACTCTGGAGAATTGAAACCACAGAGTCTGACACAGTTGGAATATTGATGTCCTTATTAAAATTTGTCATTTATGTCTCTGTCATTTTATACCTAACTGTTATGTTACCTTCCCTGCATGTCAACTGCCTTCTAACTGGTGGCTCCTGCTTTGAATCTGTTATAGGAAGTTTGACTCTATTATTGCTGTACTCATCTCAGCCTCTTTGCATTACAAACCCCAGATTTTCATTCTGACTAATAATTATTCCTCTCTTTCTTTAGAGCCCTATATTAGGTAGATACAGTTCTGGCCAAGGGAAAACAAAGTTGAGCCGTTAATTTCAGTTTTGTATTTAAATTTTCACTAGAATCAGTTGAAACTATTAGAAAATGAAGAATCTTGTCATAAAAAGGAGGTGGAATGTTGTCCAAGTTCTGAATATCTTAACCTCATGCTAGATAATTTGTACTGGTTCCAACCTCATATCCTTCATCTCTGGTTGTCAGGGCATCACACTTACTAAAGGAACTTGTCAGGCAAGATGCAAGGTGTCAAGATCAGTTTTAACTCAAAACAGCTTTGAAGTGACACCAATCCTCCTTAAACTTCTCATTGGTAAATGTCAGAGTATGTCCACAGGCCATTTGTCATCAGCCCTGAATGACTACAGGGTTATTTATATTAAATACAACTTAACTAAATGAGCTACTGGTTACCTGAAAAAGTCAATTCCAAATGGGAGCAGGACTGTGTGAGGAATAGATCTTATTTAATCCCACTTGCCTTTATAAACTGTCTTTGTAACTGGATTAGATCTTCTGGTTGTAAATTAGGGAAGATGTGGCCTCATAGGTGTGATAAAAAATTGTGGGACATTTGCAGGTTGTGGCTCCAGTTGTGTGCACAGTGCCCACCTGCCACTGGGATCTTTGTCCCAAGCTGGGATGTCTCTCTTTGGCTGGATGGTGCCAGGATATTTTTGCCAGCCGGGTGAAGGGGATAGGGATAGAAAAATGAAGCTTTTGAAGACAGTGACTGAATATTCACTTTGAAAGATCTCTTCTCCAAACCAGAGGAATAACAAGAGATGGGGAAGGAAAAAGGGGAGCTAGAGACTGCTTCTTTGCAGTGACACCAGTTAAATCTTTGGGTTCTCCAGAAGTGGAAGGATCCTCCATTCAGATATCCATGCTTTACAGGAGCAAAGCATGCTCCTGTAAGTAGTGGTTACACCAAGTTCATCCTCTTGAGTTTAGACTAAAAAAACTGAGTCCTATATCCAAGTGCCATCCTCCCAGTGACCACTGAGAAGGCCACAGCAGAAAACAAGACAGATTGGGCTGATTCAGGTTCTATCACCAAAATCACAGGTCCAGGATATGTGGAACGTAAATATATAGGGCACAGGGGAATGGGCTTTTAAAGGTTCATACAGCATCTCTGGGTTTGGCTGGCCAAGGTAAGTTGGAGACACTTAGAACAAAGGTTGAGTCCTATTGCCAGTACTAATTGACTGTTTATCAGATAGGGCTTGGTGCTTTTCTGATAGCAAGGAAGGTTATTAGAGCCAGATTTCCCCATGAAGGTATTAGAGATTGTACCTGTAAGAGATCATATGCTGATCTAAGCTGTCTTTCACGTCCTGCACCACAGGGGCTGGGACCCTTATGTGCAAGTCTTTCCCAGCCCTGATGTCTTCAGGCAGCAGGGGCTTCCACAAGTCCAGCTGTTCAGAGAATAAAAAAATGCCCAAATGAATCTCTGTTTTCAGAAAGAGAAGTATATTAAAGATATAGTAGTTGCATATAAAAAAATGAAAGAAGTTTGCCTTCAAATAAGCACAGGCTTAGTGCTTTTATTGACTCAGGCACCACTGATAAAGAACAGTACTTTCACAGAGCCATGCAAAGAAACTAACACAGTCATATAAATTCCTTCAGGTAGTAGAAGAGCAATTCCACACTACACTAAAAAAAAAAAAAAAAGTTAAACAAAACTCTTTCTAGTTTACATCCTTCAGTCCTATCATAAGCTACATGCATATCTGTTTTACAGCCCAAGACCCCACCATGCTCTTTGGGCACATGTGGTTATTTTTACTTACCTTTAAAGTACTGTAAAGAAGCTGAAGATGCTGGACTTGCGGAAGTGTTTCTGGCACAATATGCAAAACCTGATCCCTGGAAATTCAGTAGAGAAGCAAGATCAGTTTTAACATCTATTGAAGTATCCATGATTTCATAATTCAAAAGGACGTATTTTGTTATGTAGAAGGAAGACAGAGCATGTAGTGGTGCTGTTCCAACAAAAACACCTCAGAATTATGAATTTGTGGAATGTTTTGGCTGCAATTAGGACTAAATGATGTGATTTTCTGTTGCTAGAGCATTAGCCACTCTGCTTCCTTGCCAGTGGCAGTGCTTTATTCACCATACCAGCTTCACAGAAGCCACTGCTTCCGTGTGCCCTGATGTGTGTTTCTGCCTTTACAGGAGCAGAACCAAAATGAGGGCATTGGGAATATATGATAAACTGTTTATTTGATAAGATGTCACTTTTTCGCCCCTCACATTTGAGATTTATTCAATTATTCCAGATTAGCTTTGTGCTTAGCTGGTCTATTTCATCATGCAGAAACTTTTGATTACCATGATAAATGAACATTGCTAAGAATTTGAGATATCCACAAAGTGCTTGCCATGAGAAAAGCCAATTTATTCCAAAATAGTGAATATTATGGTCTCCAGAACTGCTTACTTATTCTTACTCAATTCTCAGGAAGCAAAAATTTAGAGTACAGAATCTACCATTATATATTTCTAGAAAAGACTCACACTAGTGTCTTAGTATGTTTTCATGAGATCCCATGAAACTTTCATCTACTACTTAATCTGATGAAAATATTTAAAGTTTGCAAAGAATAAATTAAAATGGATTGAAATGCAGAAAAAGCAAAACAGTATGCTTTGTTTAAAAGGTCCTTGTCAGTTTCTTCTGTATTTTTTTCAGGTTCATTCAGATCAGCTTTCCAGGACTGGCAACAAGTGTAATGTTTCTAGTGAAAGGGTTTCAGAGTGAGGAGTGGATGAGTAGTGGATGCTAATGACTACATTGCATTACTCGAAGATGGGAGACCAGTTATCCACTGCTGATGAGAACAGAATACAATGGGAATGCTAGAAACTTTTCCATTTGCTAGCAACCAAAAACTGCTTTACAGTCCCTCTTAGTGCCTTCAATGGACTCTTTACCAGACAAGTTAAAAAAAGAACATTTTACATTTTAAAGCTTTTGCAACAGAAATTCTTGTTGCAAAAGCTAGCCATGGTCATTATGTCATTGACATAATATGCTCTCATCATCTGAACTGCAACTGCCATCCTTTGTGCTTCCATGCAGGAATGTACAATTATCAGCTTAATATACATACAAATAGAATTCACTATTCATTCACTTTATCCCCAGAGAAATTGGGGAATTTGGAGGTTTTTCACATCTCTCTTGAAAATATCACCTTTGCTTGAGTGAGAACTTGATAGTTGAAACAGACAGTTTACTACTGGTTTATGAGATGCTGATAGCCCCATATCTGTGGGGCAAAATGACTACATTTGTATTGCTCACAGCAATGGTACAACAGTCATGTTGTACAGATTGGTACAACAGTCATGATGTCTTTGTAATAAACCTTGTAGATGCAGGATAAACATCTTTGCTGGCAGAGTAAACATCTCAGCTGCAGTTCAGAGTTTATTCTCTCTAAATGCCTAGGCTTGCTTTGTTCTTTGTCTATCAGGAAGGGAAACAATATCCTGTAATATCTTTCTATCCTCATTGACATTATGTCTTAATTACACCAAATCAGAGAAATTCCAGACAGTCAGATTGCTGCCAGATGGCCAGCTCTTCTTTACTGATAAACCTTTCACAATAGCCAGGGTGGAGACAAACCATTTTTAATAGTAAACTAAGATTAGAAAGCATACATTTGTTTACGGACTAAGTTTCTCAGTGGAGAAGTGCAAAGTCAGCCCATGTGACCCCATGAGAACTACAGTTTTTCCAATTCTACAGTTAAGCTCTCTTAACAAATTAAAGGACTGCTATCAGCACAAGCTGTGTGTCCTTGGATGCTCATAGATTGGATATTTCATTTCATTGTTAAACAGAGCAGAGGACAATGACGATTAGCTTTACTAATAATTTGGTCTTTGTGCAGGTGCTGCCCACCCAAAGTCACACTGAACATTCAATACCTGTTTTTGAATTCCATGCAACTCAACAGGTTCAATTCCAAACAGTAATTATAAACAAAAATTAAAAAAACATTAGCAAGGATCTGCTGAATTCTGTTCACTGAAATTAGGCTCTAACTGCATCTCTGATACAAATCTAAGGACTAATTATTTTCCAAGAAATAACACATTTGAAATAATGACTGTATGCTCTGCTGGGAGATTTTCCAGGAGAGCTGCTGAATGGAGACACTATGAGGGAGCTTGCTGTAGGTACTGCTTGGTTTTCTGTCCTTTCCATGACTATATTCTAGGGATATAATTAGTCTAGAGTCATTCAGCACCAGACTACTTTCTCCGCTCACTTTAGAAAATTCCATGCATAAACTTATATGTGGAAAGGTGGCCTCTACACTATGCTCATTCCCACCCTGCAAATCCCACCTGCCACAGTAGCAGTTGCCTATCATTCCTTGAAAGTTGAGGATGAATGAAACAAAAATAGTTTAGATAGGCAAAGAGAATAATTTCACATCGCTCATTTTCTGAAATGGAACTGAGAATGGAAAATAAAGCATAACTAGAGACTTCATACTTTTCAAAACATTAATCAGTAATAAAAAAATGTGATAATCTCATTCTCTGAATACCTTGGAGTGAAGATTTTCTGGAATAATTACTTTAGTTTTGTTATTTTTTTGTAATTCTTACAATGTTCCAACAGGTCTTCAATATATTTTCACGTAACCTAATCTGTCTTTTATTAATAGATACAATTTTGCTCAGTCATACCCCTTGCTTTATACTCAGAAAAGGCATTTTAGTCTTGCAGCATCTGGTTTCAAAGTTCATTATGAAAGAGGCTAAGCCAAATGAATTTCAGCTAATGGAAACAGAGTATCCTGAGATGCATTTGAGGGCCATTCTGTGGCTCCTACAGCTGTAGCAATGTCTATTTTGGCTTGGACTTGATTCTCTCATTCTGCATTTCATGCTTTTTTTCCCAATCTTACAAAGCTTTCAGCTTAGTAACCCCGTGTCCAGTTTTTCAGCTCGTAATTGTTATTATTATTCTTACAGAGTTTCTGGGGCTTTCACTGCATGCACAATTCTTCATGAAATCCTGTTCACACTCACCTGTCATATCGCACTTTGAAGCTCAATTTTCCAGGAATTAGTATTCCCAGAGAAAAGATGATCCCAAGAGAAAGCCACATCTTTGTGCACAGAACCCAGCACTGACAGTGCAGAACTAAAGAGGAGGATGATAGATCTGGACTGAATGCATGATTTATACAATTATGATATACAACTTATCCTGGAAGGCAACCTGCCCTTAACAAATCATTAACTTCACTTGTAAAACATAGTTTTAGATGAATCATTAACTTCATTTGTAAATAGTTCTTTTTTCTTAATTCTTAAGGGTCTCTTCCACACCCCAAAACACAAACACAATTAGCAACATTCTTACTGAAACACTTTTTTCTAAGAACTAAGAATATTTTTCGTCATGTCACCTTTCTATCTTTAAAAATATTTTGTGACAAAATTGATAGTATTTAGAGAAAATGTTACTTGCAAGATTTATGGCAAATCATGATGGTTATCTTATAAAAATCATAGAGAAAAAAAACTGTAGTAAAACAAGCTCCATCCTTACTATCTTTCTTTTTGTTTTTGTGCCTTTATGGAACTTTTCTGTGATCTCTTAAGTGCAGTTCTATCTCTTACCTAAGGTAAAAAAGGGCATGAAAGAACAACCAATGCTCCTGTAAAAGGGAAATATTGGGACATCTCTGTCTCATCTAAACCACTCTGTCGGCCCAAATCAGTCCTTGGCCACAGACTTACAACTCTACACTATCATAAAGAGTGTTTTTGTTATATATTAAAAAAGTGGGCTGGTTACTATCTGAAATATTTATTTTCTTGTTTAGTTTATATAGCAAGAGTAAACATTTGCAGACTGCAGCTAGACACAGTTCTTCAGAAAGGAATTGTTTCCCTCATCCTCTCTCTTGGATTAGAGCTATCTTGTGGTGCTTTGAAGAAGAAAACTGCATGGATTTGGGATGCAGAGACTCCAGTTTGTGTACATATGTAATGGACATGATACCATGCTGTAGCTGTGAGGTATTTATAGATTCTTCTCATCAAAGTATGAAGTCCTTTTACATTTTTACAAAGGCTGTTATCAGGGAAACAGGCAGCATAACTGTCCCAGAATAAAAGTGGAACAGCTTAGCTCAAAAATGTGCTCTTGCAAAATCAGACTGCAGGCAAGAGAAGAAGTTCTTCTCCATAAATCACACCAGACCCTTTCTGTTTTACTGCAACCTTCTCAACAGCCTTGGCCTGAAAATGCTGAATATTTCTCTCCATGTAGATATCCAACACATAATGGCTTCCAGAAGAGCTGAAAGAAGTCAAGTTTATAGGATTAGATGCAGGCTCATTTGTGAGGAATAAGCAAAAGAAATTCATTTTGGAAGTTCATATTGACACTTAGGACATCTGCTCAGATAACCTTTGCTTTTGTTTCCTTGGTCTCCACCACTGCTATGAGGCAGATTAATGTTTTTAAGACTTCTGCAATGTTGTCTATGCCCTTTTAACAGACCTGACTTTGAACTGGGGTTCAGACCCTTGACAGGGACTCAGAACAAAAAAAAAAAACCCAAAACAAAAAACAAAACAAACAAACAAACAAACAAAAAACCCACAAAAAACCAAACAAACAAAAAAACCAAAAGCAAAAACAAACAAACAAACAAAACAAAAAAAAAAAGAAAAAAAAGAAAAAAAAAGGAGGAATAAGGATAAATATAGCAGATTATAAGTGCTAAAATTCAACTCCAGCCCAAAGCTTCCACCTTCATGTTGAAAGCAGAAGCTGTTTATTCTGTGGTGAAAGCATCATTCCTATGATGCCAAATAGTTATGAAAATAGATAGATAGGTAGATAATTTTGCTTAATGAGTATAGAATTCAGAAGTAATGACAGCTGCTCGCTGGGTCTTTGATTCCAATTCTTTTCAAGTCTAGTTGATTTTAATGGGCTTTAGATAAAAGTCCTGTGCAAATAATTATGGACATTTATCCATCTTAAGAAGGACTTATTTTGGATTTCATCAGAAAATTTGTTCATGGAAGATAATACTTCATTTTCTATTTGTGTTCAACTTGCAAGATGGACTTCTGAATTCAGAATAAAATCGGTTAGAGACAGTATTCTGCCATCAATGCAAAAAAATATCTTGGGATGAGCAGTTAACTTCAACAAGCCTATTGCCCTCTTGGGCATAAATAATGTGTCTCTCAGTAATAAAGTCTGTTCTTTGGTCAGGTTCTTACTGACAGCTGCTTATCTTTCTAGCAAATGTGGAGGGCTGCTTAATCCATTTATTCCCTCCTTGAAAACAGTGGGCAGAAAGGCATGGGACTTCCTAGGGAGAGGAAAGGTTGTAAATATGTGACACAAACATGCCACATGAAACTATGTGGTATCCTTTTTTCCAAACAAGTTTACTTTGCACATCTTCCATGCATTCTTCTCAGAGCTTTGGAGCATTTTTTTTCAGCATCAGTTTAGCCTCTCAACTGCCCTGTTAGACAAGCAAATATTATTTCCTCTACTTAAGAGATTAAGAAAAAAAGGGGAAAAAAGTGACTCCCCAAGGTGAAATAGGAACATTGCTGCAGAGCCAGGAATAGAATTCAGATCTCCTGACTCCCTGTCTGATGCTTCCTTAAATATATGACCATCTGCTCTACTGCTGGAAGTATAGATACTATATGCTGACTCCAACAAGCTGGCTGCTAAGCCTGTTAGTTTATCCTCTTTTTATCCCATACTGATATCATCTCCAGCTAAGCTTTTGGCCTGGAGTCAAAGTGATTTCCAGTGTTTGAATGATTCAACCTGCTTGTTATTGTTTTAACCTTGCACCACACATATGCTCAGCTATTTGTGACTTATCTGCATACAGTCTGTGTAGCAACAGCCACAAGCTAGAAGTGTTTTGTTTAAAGATTGCATACTGAAGCATACCACATGTTTTAAACAACTATCATATAGCAGTGAGGTTGATCCTGGTAGCTGCCTGCACCCAGATTCCCTTCTGAGCTGCATCTTACTTTCAAGGACAAAGAGCTTGTAAAATGGCAACAAAATGTACACACTAATGTGTCTCCACAAACATCAGTTCATCACGTTAAGGTTTCCCACTTCACAGCTAAATCCCACACTGAAATTAAAAACCTGACTAAACTAGATGGAATTCAACACAATCAACATTTTTGAAATCATTATTTGGATTCAGAAAAAAAATCATCCTCCATTACATTTTCTTCTCTCTCTCATTACTGCAGAAAACTCACTGAATGTGTCTGAAATAGAATCATCACTCAGTGGGGTCAAAACTGTAGCAGACTAATGTGTCTTAAATCCTAGGCTTGTGCTCCACTGAAGAGGGGGTTAGATAATTCAGCTATTTTACTAAAATATGCTCTGGTTATCACTGTAATTTTACTTGGGAGAAGCACACAATGAATTGACAGTTCTGTTTCCCATTGTCTTATCAGAGGAGATAGAATGTTCTATAGGTATTGTCTTTTTCTATGAGTGCCAAAAGATTTCTGTTTTTATGTGAACAATGTTCAAAACATTCCAATTCATTATACAAGATTAAATATAAATATATATATATATCTCCATAATTCTGTAGCATTTGTGTATTCAGCAATATGTTGTATGGTCTGCAGGGTGAATCGTTGTTCCCCTCAGTATTCCAAGCCTTCAGCTTCCACAACTCTGTTACAGAAAGGTTTTACTGAAAATCTCTGGACTCCATTGAGATTTGACAGTGCTAAGTGTTCTCAAACCTCATTAGTTCCATCAACAATCTTAGGATAAATGGGAATATACTGGAAACTACGCTGAGTGACAACAATTTTGTTCTAGAATCATCTTGCTGATGTTTCCTTGTTCTCCCTCTGTCTCTGATATTACAGAGAAAACACCCCATTAACCTTACATTTGGGGCTTTAAAACAATCACAAACCAGGAAGAATTCCAGCCAATGTACACTAGATTAGAATGACATTACTAGTAAACCTTAAAATTAGTTCCATTAAGCCAACCTTAAACGTCCTGCAGATCATCAAGTGACGCAGGATACATAAGCTTTATCTTAGTGGAACTAATTTGACTACTGGCACATGATCTAACAATTTCAAGAAATACACATTTACAGACACTTTCAAGGATGTCTCAATAGATTTTACAGCATTTATATGCATACTCACATATTTGAGCACAACTGTAAAAATCAGTGTGTTGTGTCAGTGTGGGAATTAACACCTGCTTTTTCTCCACAAATCCTATGATGCAGCTTTCCTATCAGAGGAGTTTCAAGTACCCATTCAGCAAGCAGCTCCTTATGGAAGTGGATGAAACCAAGCTGACAAAACCTGTATTGGCCTAATTAGCCTGGCAGACCATCTTCTCCAGACACCATTTTTTTAACCAAGATAGGAAAATGTTAGTACTGAATTGTCCTTCCTTAACAACAGGTGGCCTGAATGGTTATTTTTACTTCATCCTTTAGACAGCAAAATATCACTGCTTAAGGATATTGGGCTTTAAAGTACAGGCTGAATTCAATATGATATTTACCACGTGTTACTCAAAGGTAACAAACTCCTTTGGTTCTGTTCTAGGGGTTAAGGGTGATCATGTTTACAAGAAGTTGTGCACAAAATCCTTCAATCCTTATGTAAACACAAGTCCTATGGAAAATTATTCTGCATAAGGATTGTGCAATTAAACTTTTAAAAGTATCAGTAGTGTTTTTCAGGTGAAATGGTAAATTGCTGAACCCCAAGTCTACATATACAAGGCTGGCTGCAGAATACTATTCTTCTAGTTTGATCAAAGATTCAATCTGCTCAAAGATTTTAATGCACCTGAATCAACTGTGAGGAAAAGAAGTTTGTTGTTTTTTTTTTAACTCACCTTCTCAAGTCCTAAAACCTTTCCTTTACAACAATACCTTCTGATTACTTGATTAGGACTCATGATTTCAAAGGTATTGCTCTAGGTGGAAAGAATTTGCAGAAGTGTTTGATCCTGTGTTGTTGTTCTGACTGGGCAAGAGTTAGGCAAAAATTCTCAATTTCATGAAGAAACAAAACTTCTTGTAAAGCTTTAGCTGTCAAAGAAATGCACTGTTTGTTTTAATTAGGTGTTTTTACAGAAGATGTCATCTAACATTAAAAATCTGGGTTGTATTTTTAAATAAAACAATTACTTTTGTAGCTAAATAAATTTGTATTATATTATTCCTACTAGCAGAACTGTAAAGGACAGCACATAAGTCTCCATTATTGCTTAATGGTTAAAAAACAAGCTTACTGCACTGTATCCTAGAATAGCCAAGATTATTTTTAATGAGTTCTCTTACAAGCATTATAATACTTTATGATTAGATGTGAATATGCTTGCATATGATTTCTTAAACACAAACAATACACACTGTATAGTAAGTAATTAGCTTTTGCAGCTATAAAACATGTTCATATTAACCTTTGTCCTTCATTCTATCAACAATGACAGACACACAGCTTTCTGTACAATGACAGCATCACTGAGTGTAAATGTATTGTTTGTGTGCATGCAGTTATGTATGTGTGGTCATGCAAAGAAGTAATGCTCCAGTCCCCTCAACCACCATGAGGAACTGTAAAAATGCTCATGATGTCCTTGAAGAATCTCAGAGATCATTAATGAGGTGGATAGTACCTGACAGAAGATCTCAAAGTGTATCTTGCCTGAGGCAAGCAAGTCCATTCTGCATAACTTAAAATCAGTAGAATTTCAGTGTATTTTTGCAAATGAGCCTTAAAGAATTTGTAAGCCAGGTTTGAAGTGTGTGTGTATGTATGGGTGTGACATTCAGTAGAAACAGCTTGTATTTTTGTGTGTGATTTTGTTAAAAATAATTGCTGATAATAGTATCTAAGGGACTGGGTAGTGTAGATTTGCAGTGCTTGTTGTGTGACATGGCTGGGCAGGTTTGCAATAGGGCTGTTGACATGGTTTGCACTGCTCACAAGCTTTGGGGTTCTTCAGCAAAGGCAGCCAAGGCTTTCTCCACTCTCATGTCTGAACTACTCCTACTCTTTGTAAAAGGAGTGGATCTGAAACATCAGCCCACTCTGCCTGGGAGAGCAACTCAACGTAGGGGCATCCCCAGTATACAGAAGCAATATACAGAATATGCAATGCAGCCATTGGCTGGGCTGGAACTGTGCCTCTGCTGCCAAACAAGACATTCCTTGGAGTCATGCAGTAACGAGATAGG
Source organism: Erithacus rubecula (assembly GCF_903797595.1). NCBI lineage: Eukaryota > Metazoa > Chordata > Aves > Passeriformes > Muscicapidae > Erithacus > Erithacus rubecula. The sequence continues at coordinate 12,164,720 of NC_136659.1, forward strand.
TGCAGAACAGCAGCAATCTATCTGGGTGTGCCCCAAGGACCTTCTCAGTGCCTTTCCTGTGTGAAGGCAGATCAGCAGCGGCAAGCAGGGAACTGAAGTCAGATTCCCCTTGTCTCTGACTACCACCTTAGTGCCAGATCATTTTATCTCTTTTCAGAAAGAGTGGCTTTGATACCTTCATTGTTCTCTTTCCCCCTCTTCAAATACTGAGTTATTAGGTTCAGCAAATGAATATCAAATCTACAGCAGAAATTTTGGAAAGTTCTTTTTTTATTCTGTGTCAGCAGAAATCAAACTCAGCTTCATCCTCCTCAATACTACATTTTGGGGGTCTTACTGCCTTTGGAGAAGAAAATCTTCTTGCTGTCATCAGTGAGACATTCACCATTTTGTACTGCTCCTTGAGCACAGAGTGAAATACAGCAGATCTCCAAATACACTTTTTTCTTTTTTTTTGTCTGCTTTACTTTTCAGATCTCTATCATGTTCCTTACACTTATACAGAAGTGACCCAGACTAAAGATGCATTTAGAAGTTAGCATGTCCCTGGGACAAATCATTAATTGGAAAAATTAAGAATATTCTAAACCAAGAAATGCAAATGCATCATATTTGCCCTCTTTCTGCCCCATGCAATGCAGTGTGTAGGTTTCTTTTGTCTTTTCTGGAGAGTTCTGTGTGTCAAGGAACTGCTGTTCTGATAAAGCTGGTATCTAACTGCTGAGCAATCACGAAGGGTAAATGTTACCCAGTATTGGTCTTCAATATATATATTTTTAAAGATTAAATATTCTTTTATTATGTGAATGACATTTCAAACGTAGGCTCCTCCACAACTGGTCATTGTATATTTCCTGAATCATATCTCATTTGTGTCAGCACAAATCAAGATTTCAGTGATAATTGTTGCTGTTTCCACCAGCCTCTGTGCAGTCAGAGGCCAATTCACCAGCTGCTCCCTACTGAGGAATGAGAAAACTGTGCTCACTTAACACTTGAAGTTTTTTGCTTTGAAGTTTATAAAACTTCAGCTGGTGTATATTTGCTGCAGTGCCCTGACTTTAATCCCCCTTTCCCCACAGTTCCCAAATACTTCCCCACTTTTCTAAACAGTGATTGAGTACAAATGACATCTTATGTGCAGCAGAATCTGTACCATGAAAGTCAAATGGGGAAGTACAGAAGATTTCAGAAGTGCCCTTTGTGGATTGAACTCATCTAAATAAACTATGGCACCTACTCAAGAAACAAGAATGTTCAGTAAAAAATGCCCCTGTGTGTAGGCATGAATAGAGTCTCTTGCCTATAGCAGTGAAAAGTGAAAATAAATTCTCCTGTTTATAAAAGAAACTTCATCTTGCTTCATAAAGCAAGAGTTTACCCAGGTTTTAATAGGTGCCATGGCAACGATATTACTGGAGTTCTCATAGGAGCATTTTGGAGAGAGGAAACAGGATGAAACCAAAAGCTCACTGGTTATCTGTGGACACAAGGACTTTTGCTGCATACAAATACCAATTCTCCTTGTTATTTCTGGGTGGCTATTTACAATTGCCACCACATTCATATATTTTCACTTTATACTGTTGTTGCCCAGAAATACTGGAAAAAGGGGAAAACCTGCTACAACTAGAAGGACTGATTTTAAACGTAGTTCAGAATTCCATTGTATTTGCATCAGTTAAAAGAGGTGAAGAACTACATAAACCACTGTGTTACTATAGCAAAAAACCCCAATATCACAATATTTACAGTTCAGTAAGATGTTTAGTAAAATCTATGCTTAAGTACCATAGTCCCTTTAAAATTATGCATGTCAAAACCATCAGAAAACTCTGCCTGATTTTGTTCTGAAATAACTAATTTCAGCACATTACCTGGGAGTCAATGTTTCACCTCTTTTGAGCTCTGCAAAACACCTGCAGTTCTATTTTAATTCCTGTATTCTAGTGTCAGCAAAGAGATACTGAAACTGGAACCTTGTTCATGCAAGTTTACGTACACTGATATTTGTGTGGAAAGAGAATAGCTCAATAATAACAAATGGCAATATACAACAATAACTACTGCAATGACCAGAGGGGCGGGGCGAGGAAGCCAGTTAGAGGGAAGTCTTAGTATTTTCTTCACTTTACCCATTAACCAGAACCACATATCTAGGTCACTGCATACAAAGCATTACTCAACCTCTTGTCCATGCAGAAGCTATTTCAATACCTGAGAAATAGTCTTTAAATTAAGATCCAGTTTATTTACATTATGATTTCCTAACAAAAATTACACTCTTGCAATGAGCTTTTAGACCCTCTTTCCCAGTCACTTATGAATATCTTTATCATACTGAAACCAAAGTGGAACTTTTAAAGAAAGTTCCTGATATTTATTGTGAACTAATTGGCCAGAATATTTCATAGCCTGAGAAGGCTGGAGTTAGGGCTTAAAAGTGGTTTTAAACATGAAGAAATACAAACTGGAGAGAACAGATCATCAGCATCTTCAAATCCAGCTGTTTATAGGGAAAATTTGTTTATCCAAATACTCACTGTTCTCATTTTGCATTACTTTACAAAATTTGTTTCATTTCACTCAGTTTATTGTTTGTTGATGCAAGAACCTTCCTGACCTTTGCAGCCCACATCTTCTGACTGTTTCTTGCTTTCATTTTAGATCTGTTCACACATCCTGCAATGCTTAACATGGTTCCTCAGGCCTATGAAATTTGCTATATAACTTATATTTGTAAATGCTTCCCTCAATGTTTTCTTTTTGATTGTGTGATATATAATAATGATCTAACCTTGACACCCTTTTGTATGTATAGCTTTCTGATGATGTGGAGATTGCTCAGGATGAACAGTATTTGCTTTTTTCTCAAGGAAAAAATAATGAGATAATGCAGCTTTACCATGGCATTTTACTGTTTTGTGATAAGATTTATGAATGAATTAATGACTAACAGCAAGCAGCATGTAAAAACCAGGAATCATAAAAGGCAGTACCTGTTTCTTTGAGATTGGCTGGACAAATACTGAAGTCCAGTATTTCATAGCTTAGAATGAAAGGAAGATATGCTTCTGCTTTTCTGACTTCTTTGTGGCCCAGGAATAATATATGGTGCCTTTCTATGATGGTTGCTTAGTGCAGCTGAGTCCCCTGTCTTTAAGTCATAGATATATAATTACTCTAAGCCCTATACTTTCTTTAATAAGCCTTCAGTTCATTAAAAATCCTCCCTGTTTCAGCAATTTAGCTTACTTAATGAATTACCTATTTTCATTTCCCATGGAGTTGAGAACCTTGGCTTGCTACATATTCAATACACCCTTGAAATACCTTCAGTCAGACAAACATCACAGCAAATGTTTGGGTTCCATCCAATCATAAGATACATCCATGAATGTATCCATGGGCTGTATGAAATAAAGTCATATACAGCTTTCTTGTTTCACATTCCTCATTGAGATACAATTTCCATCCACTGCATTTACAATGTGTTCAAGTGTGAATAAAGGTTAGAAACATATGTTCCTGAATCTGCAGGAAGACTGTGAAAATGATAGGAAAAGATACAGCTCACATTTCCAGTTAGCCTCACTGACAGGTCAGTTAAAATCATCCATTTTGTACCTATTTGGCTTTTGCACCTTTCACACCAAGCATTCCATGCAGTGACAAACCCCATAATTACAGACACAAAATAATTATTGTTGATCTTCATTGTGAGTCTCCCACTAATGTTAATACTGATTCAGGAAAGGAGAATGGTATTCTAAATATAGATTGTAATGCACAGGACAGGGGAGTAGATCTTCCTTACTACATTAATTGGACACCTGAAAAATCTGGATTTATTTTCAGCAGACTAGTTTTTGAGCATATGTAAAGATCCAAAAAGTCCACAGCTCTGAAGTTTCTGGCAGCAGCTACATACTGCTTGAAACTCTGAATCACTGTAGATGACCTTAATTATTGAGAGAGTATAGAGCAAGAAACTTTAGTAATCAAGGTGATCCTTATGGTAGACTACTACACTTCCACACTGCTTGTATAAGTTTCTACCTACTGACAGGGTGTTTAAGAAGGAATACATAATGATAAGCTAATTTAAATGCTGTGCCATTTTGTGCCCACTGGTGGTTAGTTCTATCCAGGCTGCTGGCACCCCTGCCTGTGTTATCCCTGAATTTCCATACCTGCAACTGAGGACCTGACTGAAGAGCTCAGAGCAGCTGGAGGAAGGAGCTCCCCAGCCCAAGCAAGAGCCACAGCTGGCAGGGCAGTGCTGGTTTGCAGGTTTCCAGCTTGAACAGCACCAAGTACTTTCTCAAACACAGCTTTGTGTGCTATCTGGCCCTCCAGCACAGGATATTTCAGATATCCTCCAGCACAGGCTGGGACCATGAGTCCAGCCCAGAACAGCAGAATAGCAGTGGCCAGCCTGCCTCACAAACAGTGCCTCCTTCAAGTATAAGATCCAAACAGAGAGCATAAGAAAGCATTAACTGGCTGTTAAGGTTTGCAATTGCCTCAAATCTGTTTTTCTGCATGTGCTGCACTTCAGAAACTGAAATGCTGAATAGCTTTCTGCTTTTTATGCCAGAGGTGATCACAGTGCTTTGGTTGCACTGTTCCTTCATAAATATGCACTATATTCTATTTACATGTTCCACAAAAATTTGGGCAGTGAATTTTCCTAAGCATATTGTTTCTTTCCACATTGTCTCATTACTGCAATACCTTTTTTATATCATCAATGTAGTACCTTAACCATGTGTCCATGCTACTTCAGAAAGACAAAGAACAGAGTGCCTGTAGCTTAGCAAGTGAAGCAAGGGCACCACGGTTAGGTAGCACACAGTCACTGTAGAAAGTATTGCTGTTTCCCTGCTTCCCCTCATGCCCATGGGCCTGTGACTGGGCTATAGCAAAATTATGAGTGAAGATCTGATTACACCTCAGAAACAAGAAGCTGTTAGCAACCTCAGCAACTCCAGAACAACAAAATGTGTTTGGTCAGTTACATATTATCAAAACCAGAAAAAACATATCAGTTCTCTCTGCTTCTTCCTATCAAAGGTCCAAAGCTACTTTGCAGTTCTAGAGCTCTGCCAACATAATCAATTGCACCACTCCTAACAGGTCAGTGGAGATGCATCACAGGATGCAATGAACAAATCTGAGTATTGCAACACCTCTTTGAATAGCTTTGGAGCTACTAATAGTTTTTATAAGCTATGGAGCTATACAGACACAGCAGCTATGTGTTCTTGCAGTGAGAAGCATCAAAATCTATTAGAGTAGCAGTGAAGCAAAGGGTTCAAAAGAAAAAGCACACAGCAAACAGAACCATTACTGGCCTAAACTTCTGAAAACTGAGTGAGATTGATTTTTTTAGGAAGTTTCCACATGGCTGGATCTTTTAATATACCACTTAGACTTAGTTATTTACTGATTTACCATATATAGTTCTGCATAAAGAACTATAGTTGAGAGGAAATCCTTCTAGTGCCTAGTTGTAGGCCAGGTTCCAACAGCACTTGAAACAGTTACATCTTTTTCCCTGGCTCAGCTCAAGAGAAGAGAGAAATTTGACTAAGGGCATGAAGGAGGGGAAGCAAAGTACAGATTAAATTAAGACATTGTAACAGCAATAGATGTCCCAGTGCTTTTTGGATCAATTATTTCCTTCCACTAAAGAAAATCTGCTCCCACTTCACAAAAGAAATGCCCCACTATCAGCAGACAGTGTTCATTTCTCAAACTTTTCTTACTCAGTAATATGGTGGAGCAGGCAGTTGTATATAAAACTATTTATCTCTTCTGTTAAAATCCTTACAGTAATTACACAAGAAAAAGAGAAACCAGGAGACGCAAAACTCTTAGTTTATTTTAATTATTATCCTACACAGTTGTTTCAGGAAAAGAGAAAACATCTTCTGAATAAATTTTTCTTTTCAAAAACTCAACTGCATCTTCATTTTTCATTTCCTGAAACTTCTTGTTCTGGATCTGCAAGAAAGTAAAAGGACAGGGTACATTATTTCTATTGTCCAAACTACCTTGTCCTACAAACCAAGCACTCAGCAATGAGAAGGCCACTGAAAACAAGTTCACTTGAATCACTAAGTCTATAAAAACCAAGGAAATAAGCCAAAGACACATAGGTTTCTCAGGTACAAAGCAATTTGTGATTTGATTTTTTATCCCTCAACAATTTATTTACCAATAACGGTAAGTAGTAGATTGTCTTTTAGAGTTCCTCTCTCTTTTCTCCCTAGTGACAGCACCACTACCCTCTAACTAGAAATGATACACAATTACCTTGGACAACTACTTAACACAATTACTTTGGACAAAGCCCACCATTCCTGGTAAACCTTCATGCTTTGTAAAACAAGGCCTGATCTACCAAACACACTCATCACAGTGCTGCTAACAGGACTGAAGCAGACAGCAACAGGGCTCTTCTCACCAGAATCACATGATAGCCCAGTTTATTCAGATGCCGCTTCTTCATTGCCAGCTTCCCCTGGGGGTGTGTGGTACCCAGACAGAAGGCAGACACAGGAGCAAACAGAAAAGCCAACCTGCAACCAAGGAAAGTAGGGAAGACTTCACTGTAAAAATGCAGAATAATAATCTATAAAACAATGATTTGATTATGTTCTTTAGTACTGCAGAATATACATGTCATTCTTCCTTCTTCAGGTTTAAGTAATTTCAACTCTTTTCTTCCATGAGCCTCACACAAGTACCAGCATCTACCCAAATACCTACAGCAGAATTAGGTACTTAGATCTCCACTCTTCCCACAATGACAAGGAAATAGATCATTCAACGTTCTCCATTAATTTGACAGATTCTGCACTTACTTTGATCCTTTGCTAATGATATTCAGCATCAGTCACTTCCTCCCATAATAACCTATTTGGAAGGGTGAGGAAAGCTGAATGTCTTGGAACACTGATTTCTGTTACACAATTCACTAGCTCTCCTTTTATCAAAACGCAAACTGTACAAAATACATTGCTGTGCAGTGATCCAGCACATCAATGTTAAGTATTACCCAATTCTGCTTAAGCATTACTTAAATGATATATGTCCTGCTTCAGTAACTGAGAGGTCAGTCTTCTACACAAGATTAATCACCTAAAATATGGGTATGATGATCCTTTTCATTCACATTATATTTCAGTAGCAGAATTAACTGCCATAACATATCACTGAGATGCAAATTTCTGAGACTTGAAAGAATAACTGAATGTTTAATTGGACAAATACTTTTATAAAAATTGCTATCTGCCTTCATTACAAGAGTATCAGATCACTGTGATGTTTGCTGCCTTCTTCTCTGGAATGTTAAGTGTTAGCGTTTGTTAGAAAAAGGTATCAAGCTGGATGAATTGTTGCTTTGCACTGTCATGGCAACTTTTGGATATTCCAGTGAGCACAAATAACAACTGAGTTATCTACTTTGCTTTTTCAAATCAGTGAATCAAAGAAGTAACTGAATGGGATACATAATAAATACTACATAAATACAAATAAAAACTTGCATGCTAGAAAAAATAAACAGTCAAAAAAAGACACCTCTGAACATGTGAATCAGGATGATCATCTGTTGCAGCTATGGGGAGCACTTTCTTCTTGTCTGAATCCATTCTGATTTCAAAATCTGAAAACAAAACAACAAAACAAAAGAGGTTAAAATTAATATTGTCACTTGAACCCATTAATTGTTCCAAAGTTAAATGACACCTTCACTGGTCTGTTTCTAATTGCTGTTCTCTAATAATTGAATTATTACTGATAGCTTTTCCCTCCCTTCAATGAATATAAAGTTATAGCTTGCCCATCTCAAGAAAAAAATAAATTTGTTTCTGAAAACTGCAGATTTAAATTTATGGAGTGAAATCATCATTTAAAGAAACTACTTCTGTCATGCCTACTCAGATTTTCCCACAATCCAATTCCTCATTAGAAATATAAAAATATTAAAATATTTAGCAATAAAATTACTACTACTACTGAAAAACTGGTAAGCTGGATGGCTGGCAAAAAAAAAAAAAAAAAAAGGCAATATCAAAATGTAAGAGAAGCCAAAAGAAATAATATCCCATTTCATAAAGGAAAGTAGAGCCTAAATCTTAGCCAGAACTTCAGGGAAGAAACAAGAGAACAAAAGAGAAGGAAAGAGAAAAAAAAGGCAGCTGCTGTTTGGCTTTGTTTTTAACATGATTTGGTACTAATATGTCAACTCTCTCAAAGGTGGCCACATAGGATTTATGTACAATTAACATCTCCTTGCTGATACCTGAAAAAAAGTCCAAAGCAGTTTTGTAAACAAGAGAAATCATAAAAGTTTTTATAAATGGACTTAAAAACTTTAACAGAAGCATCATTAAAAGCAGATTCACCAATCAATGACATAATTTGTTAAAAGACTGTATCTTCAACGTGTTAAACTTTTAATCACTTGCACCCTATGCAAATGTATTACCATCTTATTATTTTGGGGATTATAAATGCATACTAAAATACTATGACAGCAATAGTGCTTCATACCAATGTGGTATCTGTAGGGCAGCCGAACATTTTGCCGAAACATGTTCTCATCTCCCAGAAGTTCTATCAGTGCCTTCTGAGCCTTTCTGAGATTAAGAGGTACTAATGAGGACAAATTCTCAGTGAGCACAAATGCAGGCTTTGTGAAAGAAGGGCTGTCAAGTTCCATACATGTTTTCACAGAGTGAAGCATCGCTGTGTTTTGTTCTTTAAGATCATCTGAAAAAGGATACAAAAAGTATTACATACAATATATTATCCCACAGAATTTTTCATTTTATTGTTATAGTCTGTTCTAGCATAGCAAATTCCACTTGACTACTCTACTAGCTGTACAAAATGGTACCATGGGAACCACATTCTTCTACAAACCAGTCCATTTTAACTCAGAACATTCCAAATCACACTTTTACTCATGACTCCAGGTACTAAAGTTAGTTTGCAAAGGTTAAGACTTCCTATATTTAAGTGCACACCTATTGTTAAACTGTTGCTACCATGGGGTCCAAGACAATAAGACTGATTCTCTAGTGCAGACCCAGATCATTCAGATCACTATCACTATATTAGCTTTGTCCTGAGGACTTCAAATTTAATATTAATCATGCTTGTGTTCTTTTAACATAATTACAACAAATTACATACACAGGCAGACATCCTGTTTAAAACAAGTACATGACAAAGTAAGGTCTGACCTGACAGTATAAGTTCATCCTTGCTGTCCTTTTGCAGCAGCTCATCAAGTGCATGGTGGGGAAGATATCCTAAGATGCCAAGTGAATACACTGCCTTCAGCAGTTCTATGCTGGAAATCTGAGGTAGGCACTTATTCAAGCAGCTATGAAGAGTCTCAAAAAACCTTTTCCAAAAAGAGAAGAAAAGTATCCAAGTACACAAATAAGTACACTATATAAAATAAATATTTCAAACAAAAATATAACTCAGAATCTTTATTATCTTGTATAATTGTATTTTGTGTTATCTAACATTAGTGTTTGATTCTTACATTGAGGATACAGCTACCTATCAACAGTAGTAGCTTAGTCAGTCTAGAACCTAGTAAGTCTTTCAGTTAGAGAAAAAAAATTGTATTTAGAAAAAAAATATGAAAAGACACAGCAATTTACCTTAGACATGAATGAAATAGGATTATGAGCTCTTTCACAAATAAAATTAAATACTATTGCCATACATTACTCTGTAATGACTATGTAACATTATCAGGCACTCAAAATGAAAACCTACAGATGCTTTTGGACTCGAGGAACATGGTTGAGTCGTGAATACACTCGAAGAACAATCAAAAGGTTTTTCAAGGTAAGGAAATCAGGGTCTTCTATCACCTTCTCAGCAAAAATATCCAGCAACTCAGTAGGCTGAAAAGCAAGTACCTCACAGGCAGACAGAAAAAGGGCAATCTAGAAGAAAAGATAGTTTTATAAGTCAAGAAAACCGGTGAAGTTGATCCTACCTGTTGATTTCATAGAATGCATTTTAATGAAAGCAAATTTTTTCAAAACTTTTTTTTCTTTACTTATCAATAAATAGAACAGCATTTTAAAAATGTAACTATCTGTTTCACCAGACTGGTATTCATAAACATTTGTTCACTAAAGATCAAGCACAGACATGAAGAAAGGTAATATGAAAGCATCAAATACTCTCTTAATACCACTATAAATTATTTGGCCTCAAAAATGTACCTGTCTTTTGTCCCAAAGGTAGGCAGTAGAATTAACATAGTCTGCTAATGCTGAGAACAGTTTTACATTACGGTACTGGAGAGTGTGACAAGCTTCCAGAATATGAATTAACTGCCGAAATGGAACATCATGGACATTCTCTGTAACAAAAGATCATAGAGGGGAAAATGATAAAAAGCAATGGGAGCTGTTAGACATTGTAGTAACAGTTTGGGTAAGGGATGGAGGAGGGAAAAATATGGTAAGAAACTGTGGAAGACTGTGACTAGCTAGGCAAAGCTCAACTGAGCTGAAACACATTAAGAAACTAGAAGAAACCAAACTGAGCCAGAATCAAGCTACAATAATCAGCAAAAGGGAACAAATTAACAAAATAAGTAAGCAGATTGTGTTCCCAGGATATCTTCTGTTCCGGGATTTTTGATTTTCAGCATACACTAAAGAAATGCTGAAGAAAGTCACTGCTCCCTCTGGATATGGCACCAGGCGTGTGTGGTGGGTGTGGTGAAAGTCCTATAGGAGAAGCCAGGATGTGCAATTAGACATTGTGTCCTAATATAACTGAACAAACAGGACAAATAGAGACTGTACAAGCAGCCTTAATGCTTCTGGGTCATTTCTATCAAGAATGCTATTTTGCTACCTTAATGCTTTTTGAGACACAAATTCTTATGTATTTTAAGCATGAATCAACACATACTGACAACACAGACTTAAGCAATGTATTGGAAAGGTATAGAGAGAGGTGAAAGTTTAGCTTCCATTTAATATTTTTATGGGCTACAGCATGAGGTTAATTATTTATTAAGCAGTACTCCATAATTAAATCCAGTAATCAGGGAAATGCGATTTTCCCTTTAGTTTACCAACTAATCACACTAAGTCACCAATCCATCCTGTAAGTTGTCAATTTCCAATTCAGATTTGTTATAAAATTTTATTTGAAATCTCTTTTCCTTGCTAAAATTAAATTATTTTTCTTAAATCCTGTGTACAGAAAAATGTAAAGAAAAATATGTAATTCAGATAAAAGTTAAGAAGGGCAGAGATGACAAGAGCTATTTGCTTTTATTATTGATCAGTAATTTTCTGTCCTGCTTCTTGTCAAATGGCTCCACATAACTATAATATCCTATAAAACAAAGATGTTTCCTGAATTTTAAAGGAAGTCAGAAAAGGGAGATGAGACAATAATTAGGAAGAATTTGGTATAAGGAAGGGAAATTTAATTAACATATTTTTTTCTTACCCTGGATCTTTTTACTGCAGGGATTCAGGATTGGAAGGGAACAATAATTCATTGCAGCAAGAGCCAAAAACATACGCAGAGCGTTCGGAAAAGTCAAACCATCTATTTCTCTCACAACTGCCATCTAAAGTGAACCAGAGTTTATTAAATCCTTCATTCTTCAGGTACATTATCATTGCTTTCTGGTGAAGACATTATCACCAAAACTTTCCCAAAGTCCTTAGTTCAGATTTATATGAAAGAAAAAGCAAAAAACAGTAAAAGCATATAATAACTACTGTCAATTTCTTAATACACAGTTATAGCAGGTCAAGTGCTCCAGAAAAGTGTCACTATACAAGATTCCAGCAATTTGCCTTTATATGGTTATTTTAAAAGAAAAAAGTCTCAGTAAAGGTCACTTCCAAATACTATGAATACACATCTTCTACCAACTCTTAAGAAAGTAGCAGAAATGAAATATAGTTAACTTAAATGTTCATAGTAGTCCAATTATGGTTTTGACATGCATGAAAGCTGTAAGCCTCCAAATTGATTCAACAGTATGTGAGTGACCTATATTTTATACAAACACCCAGCTACAAACGTGGACTGAGGCAGAGAAGATCAGCTCTGAAGCCAGAAAGGAGATTTCATTTATCAAAGTCATCATTAGACTGATATAAATGACAGAAAAAATGAAACTACAAACTATACTGGCTGTTAAAATACAGTATACATATAAGAGGTTAAATACAAAATGCATCTATGATCAGAAATTGCCCTGGAAAAAAATAGCAGCCTGTGGGCTCAGAAAATTAAGTGCTCCCTTTAGTTAACAAGTGCAAATGTTATTTTCCTCTCAGTTTTATGATGTTTCACAAATGCTATTAAAACCTCTAACATCAGAGCCCTTCAGTTATGTGATGAAAACACTAGCAGGTCCTGTTTGAAAGAAGTTTTCCAAAAGGGTTTTTAAATCAGGGGACAAAACCCAGAACACCCTGCCATAAAACCTGCAGCCTGCTCCCAGCCATTGTACTTGCCAGGGGACCTATCACATACACAGGAAAACAAGACCATGAGCTTGGGGAGCTCTGGCTCTCACTCCCACCAGTCCTCCTGCCCTGTACAATTACTGGACACAGCCCCACCACAGTTTTCTGTCACCTCATCTTCAGGCACAGGCTGGGCAAGGGAATCAGGAAACAGCCTGCAAGCACTTCTTTGAAACACCATGTGGCCGACCCAAAGAGGTGAGGTATTGCTGTTTTACTGCCTCAATTCCTTTTGTTACCAGCCTCTAAACATAAGTTCTTCCTACAGATATAGCAGGACTATGATGCATATAGCAAATACAGTTCTTTTTTATTACATTTTCTCTTTCAGTGTCTGCAAAGAACCATACACAATTTATAAATTATGCAAGAGGACAGGCTTTGTGGGAGTAAAAATGAGAGCTTTCAGCTAACTTTACCTCTAATTTCTTTTTCAGAAAAACTGGTGCATCTTTTCCCAGGCATCTCATCAGGTTTTGCAGAATAAAGATGTCTCTGATACTTGAAATGCGCTGCTCCACTAGTAACCTGATGGAGAAACACACACAAGAGCTCTCTTCATTTCAGCAGAAATGGGTAAGTACCCTCATTCTTCTTCACTGATGTACCTCCCAACTTAAAGCTGTAATTCCCTGCTCCTCTCCCATCTTCCTTTTTTGAAATGCTGATATAACTCTGCATTACATAGCTGCAACACCCATATTTTACACATGGAAACAAATATAAATGCTTCCTTAATCCTGATAGATGAATGTTGTCACTGATACTGGTACTTAATAGCAGGGGCACCTGACCAGACTGCACATGTGACAGTGCAAATATGAATGCTCTTAAGCCTCAAGGAATTAACATCCTTCAGCAGAAAAAGAAAATTGTTCATTTCTATCTTTAAATCACTGATGTGCAGACAAGTTCTGAAACAGACAGGAAACTCATGAACAGACACAGACAACAACTGGATGTGAGTGAGGAATAAAAGCAAACAAAGAGTGCTGTGGGCTGAACAGAAGGAGATAACACAGAGATCATGCGCACAAGATGCAGGTGCACTCCTAGCACATCCTTTTCTGACTCAGTGGGTGGCATTGTAATTGTTATGTCTGAACCACCCTTAAATAGGTAAACATACCTACAAAAATATTAAGTGTCACTTTCTAAGGCAGTGCACTGGTCTGAAATTCATCCCTACAAACGGGCCAGAGCTCCTGACACCAGGACAGAAAACTGTATACAGGACTCCTGCTTTCCATCAACTTTCAAGAACTGTGTACGTGTGCTTCCAGGAGAACCTGCTTTTTGGGTATCACATCCACTTTCTCAAAGCAAAATGTGGTACAGGGTCAAAAGTACTAATCCATGGCAAGTTCTGTGACAGCTTCAGTAAAATCAATCTTGTGGGAGTGAGAGATTGCTTACACACATAAATCACATGGGCCCAGAAAAAAAGCCAAATAAGTTATTCTGATAAATCACTACACAGGGATTTGCTGGACACAACTAGTCTTCATCTGAATTTCCACTTACTGAACTTTAAGAAAATATTTCCAGGCTGTTAATCAATGTTTTTCCTCATGAAAAATCAGACAAGTCCCTAAGTAATTTAGTCTCATTACCTCCTGTCTGCATACAGAAGAAAAAGGGATAGATATGTGAAGGGACTTGATCAATATCATAAAAAGCAACACTGGTGGAGCTGCAGTCAGAGCACTGTCTCCTGCAGACCAGTCTAGCACCCTTTACCACTGGAAGCCCTCCTTCTTGAAACTGCAAAGACAGTGCCAAAATTTACTAACACAGCTCTTATCTCATGTGATCATTTGAATCCTAAAACCAAAGAATGCATTTTATGTGCAGACATAACCTTGATGATTTCTAACAGACATGAATTCAAACAACATTCAAATATGAAAAGCACACGAAAGATATATTTTTCTCACTGTAATCCAGCTTGAAGAGCGCTCACATTCTTGTCTTTTTCCATCCCTGCTAAAGTAGTTGCCAAAACCGAGATACATCGGTTATCAAGGTGATTGAGCTTCTCCTGTTAAAAGTTTTGACAATGTCAGATTACTTCAAACCAGTAAAAGTTTCAGAAAAGAAAAACTGACCACTCTTAATCTTCACCTGCCATTTTCTTTTGCCCATCAAAAGTCAATTTACAAGCTTTAATTCTGCAGAGCTAACAAGGTCTCACACCAGTTAAACTTAGTTGATTTGAAAGGGGTAATGATATTTGAGACTCATCCTCTCTGTTGAATCTGAATCAGGCAGTGGTTTCAAAAGTTAGGGAAATTCTCACACACAGATGAACTATGGGAACTGTCTCCATGACCAGACCAAACCAGGGATGTAATCCAACTCTCCCTGATGCTGCACAGCTCCCCAGCATCACCCACCGGTAATTCAGCCCAAACTGAGAAGGATTTTCATACTTACCTGGCACACTCTCACCAAGGTCTGGACGAGCAGCGTGTTCTGCGGCACGCCGAGGTTGACCAGGGCGTGCAGGCTGAACACCAGGTCCCCGCGCGTCATCCTGCGCGCGTCGCGCAGCAGCTGCTGGCACAGCCTCACAAACACCGGGTGATCGAAGATCAGCTGCTTCTCGTAGCGCTGCTGCTCTTCCGACAGGTTTTTAAAGAGCCTCCAGGCCATGGTTAAAGAGTTTGTGTAGTGCTTAATGGAAACGGCCGCCTCCGAAGCCAAGTCCAGCGCATCACAAGGACAGGTGCACTTCCGCAGACTGGTGAAGAACGGGTCACTATGATCCCCTTCCAGCTTCTGCTCAAAGCTCCCCGCATCATCCAACTTTTCAACTTCCAAGGAGCTCTGGGAAGCCTTCTCGCTCAGCAAAGCCTCTGCACCTGTGCTATAAACACCTGTCTTTTGAGATAGAGATCGAAGAGATGATCCATGCAGAGAAGGCAAAATATTTAAAAGTAATTTCCCGAAGTTCACATTTGCTAAGGGATCCCTGTATCTGCCAGTCCATAAAATGTGTTTTCTTGTTGTGGCTGAAGATTTAGGAGTGAGCACAGAACTGTACCTATGTATGCATCTAACAGTATTTAACAAGTAAGTTATTTTATTATTCATTTCTGCTAATATCTCATGAATAGATTTGAAACGCCAACTCAAAGTAAGGGATCCGATGACATCCTACATTCAGTGGAAACAGTTCTGGAAAATTGCACAAGATCACTCATCTGTAAAAACAATTGAAAATTATGGATTAGTTACCAGACTTTAAATTCCCCCAGTTTCAACTGTCAAATCTGCGCAGTTTTACAGGAAGGGAGAGTATTTGGTAAAAAATCCCGGGAATATTATTTGCAGAGAGACTCTTATTTGGTCTCCTATATTTCAGTCAAGTATCTCAGTAGAAGGACAGCCCGGACATCAACGCTTGCTTGCTCCTCGCTGCTCTGAGAGCTCTGCCAGGAAGCAGAGTCGTTTCCTAAAGGACGTTTCCCCAGGCACACGCGTCTCCCGACAAGGCTCTGGAGAGTCCCCGCAGACCTTCAGCAGCGGGTAACGGGATCCCGCCCGCCAGCCTGTCCCAGCCTGCCCGCCATCCCAGGGAAAGCGCCTTCACAGCACACCCGCGGGGGCTCGCTCTCCCGGGGAGAAGCCGCTGGGTTCCGGGATCACTTCCCGGTGGCCCTGGGAGCGCTGCCCAGCAGGGCGGGACAGTACACGGGGACAGAGGTCTTTCGGCGGCTCCGCAGCGGCTCGGAGCACGCGGGAGGAACGGAGGGGATGGCGGGGATGGCGCCGGCCGGTCAGAGCCGGGCAGGGCAGGGCCGGGCCGGGGGTCCCGGCGGCCGCTGTTACCTCGCACGCGGAGCCGCAGCCACACCGGGCCCGCAGCGCCGCGAGTTCCCGGCGGCCCGCGCGACAAGGACGGCGCCTGCCGAGGGACAAACCACCCCGGCGCGCGGCGCGTTGCTGAGCAACGCCAAAGCGGCCGTTGGAGGGCGGCGCGCGCATGGCCAAGTTCGTGGTGGCGGGTGAGGGGGGACCCGGGACCGGGCGGGGCAGCGCCGGCGGCAGCGGCACCTTGTACCGGGACCCGGCAGGGACAGCCTCAGCGCCGGCACCTTGTACCGGGACCAGGGCGGGCAGCCCCGGCGCTGGCACTTTGTACCGGGAGCCGAGCTTGGCAGCAGTCGCCCCTCTCTGCACGGCGCGCAGCCCGGCCGGTCCCGGGTCAGCGTTCCCCCTCATCCCGGGGGGAGGCGTCAGCCTCTCTGCTGCTGTCCCCCCAGGAGAGGCCTCCTCGTCCCCTTGGACGCTGGCTATGGAGTCTGGTTCAGCTGCCGGCTTCCTTAGCCGGCTCACGTTAACAGCATTTGGTCCTTTAAACCCTTATCAGTGAATGAAAAAATCATTATTGTGCTGCTGTTGTTATGTTCACAGGTAAGGCAAACTGCCCTTACTATGCCAAGGCTGAACTCCTGGCTGACTATCTCCAAACCAACTTACCCGACTTCAGGGTTCACAAGATTACTCAGCACCCTGACAAGTGGGAGGTAAGGGACTTAAGTCGCTGGTAGGTGCCCCAGTGCTCTACAAACCAATAAATGTGCTAACCTGTAGTACGGCTCTTCGTGTCTTCTATTAATGGTTTGCTATATGGATAGAGGTGCTGCAGAAGCAGCTTTGGCTATGAGAGCCAGTCAGAGGAAATGTTACTATGTTTTGAGCAACTGACATCTGAGTTATACCACAGAAGATGGACACAAAGTGTGGACCAGCCTAAAGCTGTACTATGTCAAGAGAAAGTTCAAGGTGGTTTTGCTTGCTTTATTTTCTGGTTTGGTTTTTTTTTTGTTTGTTTTTGTTTGTTTTTCTTTTTTTAAGTATAAATGGCTGCTCAGCCTATAAATCTTTTGCTCACTGTGATTACATATACCTTCAGAGCTGTTACTTGTCAAGAGCCTTTGTGGCATTCAAGGGCTTTGAATTATAGCAGAAGTATGAAGTTAAATATCACATATTTGTTTAGTGTGTGGATGCGCCTATCTGAGTACTTATGCTGTAGACATGCTGCCTATAAAGCTCTGAAAAAAAAAATGCAATCTTACTCCACGAGGTAGGCAGTACTGTGGTATTCATTCTCTTGTATATTTTGCTTGACACCTCCACCAAATAACTTGAACAGTTAGGTGAAAAGCAATTAACCTTACTTGCCTTCTGTGGCTGAGTAAGAATCCTGAAATTACTCGCTGCTTCACAACATTGCTGTTTTCTGTACCACTGAGACAACTAAGTGAAATCAGGACCTTGAGCTGAGCTATGCCACTGTATCACCATATCTTGCTTTGTGTTATTCCCTCATGTTGTACTTACTGGTACACAAATTCTGAAGCACCTTTTTATTATATCTTGAGATGAAATAGTAAGAATCCATGTAGCTGTAATATTTAAATGTTATCAAATGTGACTTATTAAAACATCTGGTGGGGATGTTTACATCAGCAGTGGCTCCATGACATTTGTGAAAAAAATGGATGGGAGCACAGACACAGTCCTATCATCTGGAGAGAACTGTTGGATCGTGGAGGGAAGGGTCAGCTTCTGGGAGGACTTAATGATTTTCTGGAATATGCTCAGGTAATAAGCTGCCTTTAATACTGTAAGCCCATGTTTTGCAACATTGTTGTTACTTTTTCCTCCTTAAAATGTAAAATAAAACTACTGTTAATGTTAACTTGGTGGGTTTGGACTACCATTTGATTAGAGATCATCCTTTTTGTTCTTAGCAATATTACGGCATCACTTCAATGATGCTGAGTGAGGAAATGTTAAACATTGCTGAGGAGAACCTGCAGGCACATCTTGAAATTGTAAAAGAGGATGAAGAGATTAAAAGTCTTATCAAGCCTATGCAGATCTGGATCACTGGGTGAGTGTGAAGAGTGTCTGTGAACTTTTACTCTGTTCAGAAGAATGCACTGTTTCCTATCACATATAACAGGTGTAACCATTTGAAGTTAAGCACAAATCCCTGTAATTTGATGATTTGCCTTGTATTCTGCACCACTCACTATGAGCAATTAGTATATAACTTAGAAATAATTTGTGGTTTTGTTATGTTTTGCACCAGTTCAAATGAGGGGTATGAACAGGCATAATTTAGACCTCAGACCAGTTTTGGGAAAAGCAAATATTTACAAAATAAGCTAGAAATTTTATAGCGCAATTATCTTGCATTAAATGTTGTTGGAAATAATAGAGTACATAAAGTCTCTGGCAGCATTGCTTTTAGAAATCCCTGTATTTCTAGTTGTCCTAAGAGAGCACCCTGAAAAACTGTGGTTCTATGAAGACATAAATTTTTGAGTGATGATAATGACTGAAATGCACAGGATGGAGAAGCGTTCAAATGAGAGGATGACCCAACTGTTTTAATTCTTAACTTGTTAAAATGACAAAAAGAGCAGTAAAGGATCCAAGCTAATGGTACCTTTAAATGTAATCAAGTACTAAATAAACACCTTTGTATTTATGTAATATTTCCAAACAAACAGTAGTTCATTGTTAACTGTAACTTTTCTGCATCCTCTCTTGCCAGTGCATCAGTTCCAATCTGTTATCATCTGATCCCTCTGTTGGCAAATGGAGAAGTGTTTGGGATGACCACAGAAATCAGTATCCATTTGCTTGACACTGACCAGTTTAAGGAAATTCTTTGCGGTGTTGTAATGGAAGCTGAAGACATGGCGTTCCCTCTTCTCCGCAGCATTTCAGAGCACACTGAATTAGATCAGGCTTTTATTGATGCTGATGTTATCATTGTTCTTGATGATGTCCTCTTAAACCTTGAAGTCCAATCCCTTGAGAACTACATCAGAGAAGTGAGTGAGATCTGCCAAGTGTATGCTCCCTTGATTGAGAGGAATGCCAAGAGTGAGGTCAAAGTTGTTTCATCGGGAAAAACCTTTGCAAACCTTAAGGCAACGATGTTAAGGACATATGGCCCATCCATTAGGCCTGAAAATATCATTGCCGTTGCCACATCCTGGGAAAGTGCAGCTAAAGCCATGCTGGCCAGGAAGCTGAATACAAATACAGCAGGTGAATGTTTGTGTAGCATTTGGCGAATTCAGCTCACCTTTAGGAGTACATATTACATTCCAGAACACAGTGATGTGCATGCAGAAATGCACAGCGGTGCGCCCACTGGATTTCTTGGCTGTTCAGAATGCCAGAGTGTCTTTTGCTTGCTCTGAGATGCAGCCCTACCACTCTGATGTGTATTTCATGCTGGAAATATGCTAAGGAAGGCACTTGTTTTGGAGATTGGGAACTAGGACTTCAAGACTGCATTTGCACTATGTAGTGCATTGTTACTTTGGAGCTGTGAATAAACATGACAACATACTGCTGTGCAGATAATGAGAGTAAACTAGAACTGTGTTGTAGTATTATTTTGAGGTTAATTAACTTTCGTTTTCAGGTCAATTGTTATAGCTTCGTTATATTTGCACATTTCTGCACTACATAGCTAAGGTGTGTTCTGACATGCTGCTTGGCATCAGGATTCTGTGTTTCCTGGATAGAATTGGTCATTGATGACAGCTCTAGATATTTTGGAGCCTAAAAAAATAGAAATAAGCAAGTTAATAGGCTGAATAGCCTATCAGCAGGTTATTTGAGAAAATCCTTTTGCACCAAAGCAGGTAGTTTTTATTATTTTAATGATTTTTTTTATTGTTTATATATATGTTTTTACAGGATTTATGTTTGCAATATTATTTGTTACTGTTTTAAGAGTTACATATTTACTAGATTTTGTCTATTGTTTACAATGACATGATATAAATTATAGCTCCTTTTTCAGCTTGTGATTAGGTTTTGTATGTTACGGATAATTTGGTTGCATTTTTCAGATCAAAAATTTCTGCTAGCAAGACAAGGCACAGATTTGAATAATTCATTTTGGAAAGGATTTCTGAAGCCCATTTTTCTGAAATTATTTGTCTCTCCTTTTTTACAGGAGTAAAGGATGTGATTGTTTGGGGCAATATTACTGGGTCTAACTACATCGATTTGTCACATGCAAAACTTTATGGATATGACTGTGCTATTCGGGGCCCTCCTAATTTTCAACGTCCTTTGTTGAATATGATTTATGATAGGTACAGTACAGATTTATTTCTTTCAAGTAAAATTAAACAACTGCTTTTAATCCATGTTTATCTGAGTCATGTAATAAAACATCAAGAAAGGTTTTTGTTTTCAAGATTTGTCTTTACTAATTGGCACTGTACATAAAGGAAAACACAAGTTGAGATATTCCATCTGCAAAAGAAGTTGGGTAGTTCCTAGTGCTGTGAATAGTTCTGACTCTCCTGCCAACTCTTTTTAAGACTGTATCTTTCCTACATTTTGAGTGGGTTTCTCTTATATCATGAGCAGTTTATAAGAAGTGTGGGATTCAAGATGGTGACTTAGATGCCTAGTTTGCATGAAGGAACTTTGAATTAGTATTAAATAGATATCGGTACCTGAATTACATGGAATAGCCCTGAGCACACTAATGTCAGTTTCCCAAAACAGATGATTTGTTAATATATGTGAAAAGGATACCTGGCAGCTAGATAGCTTCCTGTGGAAAGAACAGTAGCAGAGAAAGAGTGAGTGCAATGAGAGGGCAGCAGATGTGACTACACCCAGGCCTGGGTTTCTGGAGCTCCCACTCTGGTCTAGAGTTAGCATTTACTGAGAGCAGACATTTCTGTGTTCTAGACTTGTACTCAGCCTCACACAGGCCAATTGGTTTATGGCTGGGTTCTTACGTAAGACAGTAATATATAAATTGCGTATCAAATATAAATTACAAAAACAATATAGGTTATGACTTGAGGAAATTACCTAACTTCCATAGCCAAGTAGGACTTGTTACTTTCTAAGCTACATTTTGTTAGACCTTTTTTTTTATGTCTGTAAAAATGTCTTGCTTTCAGCAGTGAAGTTTGAGTAAGTTTTGACTATTTCCTTTCTCAGGCTTAGTTATTTTTTTTCTCTAGGAAACTACTCTTCCTGCAGTCATCTTAGTTTTGCATTCCTTTTTTGTCCCTATTTTTGTTGTTAGTGAGTGGATCCATTCAGAACTCCTGTCTGCACAGAGTACCCTGAGTTCCCGGGTGTCGCGTTGTGCAGCAATGTTACCGGCTCATGCGGTAGCCACGGTACTGCGGTACTGGTACCATGGCTCTCCTGAGGAGATCATTTCTCTGGGAATACTTAGTGAAGGTAAAGCTAGTTTTGTTTCACATGTTCTCTTGTAGCTTTGCCCTGCATATAATAGCTTTTTCATTGAATAAAAGCTTGTAAAACAAATCATGTGGGGCTAAGAGTTTGTTTCATCATAAGAACTTCCAAATCTAACAGAGCTTGTGATAATGCTCGCTTTTTACAGGCATCTCTTAGGTTAATAATGGTTTTTTTTGCAGATGATCTCTTATTTTTTTAGTTTAAATGCTTTTCTGATGTATGTGTTGTGTGCAAGAACTCTTTATAATTCTTAGAGCCTGGGCTATGAAAGTGTATTCCTCTTGTGTAGTTATGTAATAATAAACAAAATGTTTCACAGCAGCCATTTAACCCTTATGAAATAAATTATTTTCCCCGTTTAAGATGTACAACTGATACAGCAATTGTGTTATTACAGCACAGGAAAGAAACCTGTTGGAGATGGTCCAGAGGAGGGCCACACAAAATGATCACAGGGATGAATGCCTCTCTTATGAAAACATATGTTATGAAATATGAATATGAATATGTTATGGAGTAATGAAACCTCAATGGAAAGAGCTGAGGTTGTTTAACCTGGGGAAGAAGAGGCTCTGGAGAGAACTTATAGCTCCTTCTAGTGCTTGAAAGGTCTTATAAGAAAGATGAGGACAAATGTTTTAGCAGGACCTGTTGCAAGAGGACAAGGGGTAATGGATTTAAAGTGAAGGAGGGTCAATGTAGATTAGATATAATTAAGCTTTTTTACAGTAAATGTGGTAAGACACTGTAACAGGCTGCTCAGAGAGGTGGGAGATGCCTCTACCCTGGAAACATTCAAGGTACATTCAGTCACATTTGAAGATGTCCCTGCCCATGCCAGGAGGCTTGAACTAGAGACCTTTAAGGGTCCCTTGCAGCCCAAACCCATCTGATGCTATGATTCATGCACATCTCACTGAAGTATGAAGTTAAAGGGACATTCTTTTTTGAACTGTAGATTGAAAAAGGCAGTCTCCATTTATAATGAGATCTTACAGTTGGAGACTTTTGCACATCTATAGGACTTAATGTTGATACTGGTGAGAAATAAAGTTTTTTCATTTTTTTCCCCTCTTCTTCAGGTCAGTTTTGCATTCCTGAAGGAATTATCTGCTCTATGCCAGTGAGGTTTCAGAATGGTAACTGGGAAGTCGTGACAGAATTAGAAATTAGTGAAACGACTGAAAAAGTTCTGGAACGGTTGTCGCACGAGCTGGTTCAGGTGAGGGTTTCTTGAGTCTCGTGTATGCCCATTCTGCCACCTATGGGCACATTGCGATACAGCTTTGGAAACTGAGACCTGTAAGTGTTAGATGTACACACGTGCACCTAGGAATGGTAAAGACTAGGTATTTATAAGTGTAAGGTAGTATTTGTGTATTGAAATGAGCAGACAACTGTTCTTCTGCCCAAAAAGGAGATGATAAAATAAGGTCACATGTAGAATTTGCATTCCAAAGTCCTGCAGGGTTTTTGCAAAACAGAAATATTGCCTTTCATTTAATGTTTCTATATTCTATGTTGATTTTGCTTGTGTGGTATTCAGAGTATTTCTATGTTAGAAGACATATCTTTTGGCATTTTTATGTCTGTGAACCTGCATGAATGAGGACCAGACCTTACTAGAATTAGGGATTTTTCAGAAAATACTAAATCACTGGGCACTATTTTCATCATGAACTTGTCACTTAGTGAGACAAAAATAGTTTATTTGTACTATTGAAATATTTAAAAAGACAGGTCCCAAACTCTACATTCCAGTTTTGATCAGATTTTGTGATCTTCAGTCATACTAGTAATGTGTAAGAATTACTCTGTTTTAACATATTTTGAGTTTGTGCTAGATATTAAAGCAGATTAAAAGAATGAGTGGTATTAAAAGTGCTTTTTCTTCCATTTAGGAGAAGCTTGTTGGACTAAAGGAAATAAATGAAATGCATCCATATGAAGCGGAATAAAACTCCACATCTTCTCCCAAGTGTTTCTCTGCTGCCTTTTCTATTGAATTTGCTTTTCAAGTTGTCTGTCCTCATTTGTCAAAATAAGAACAGATGAATACTAAAGCATATTTTAGTTTTGTTTTTTTCATTTTTTCTCTATTCTCAGGTTGTGAAATTCCTGCACTTTTCTAATGTTCTCACCATCTCTTTCAAATTTTCATTCCTACAGACCTTTTCTCTAGTTTTTCTTTCTCCCTTCCTTCAGATTCTTCCCAGTACTTTAATATCAACCCTTTATCTACCATAAGCTGTTCTTCTGCATTAGGGATAGGCTGGAGAATGGGGAAACTATTTGGGGTTAGATGTCCAGAGCCTCTACTGAGCACAAAGCCTTTTGGTTTTCCATGCCTGTTTTTTGGGAAAAGACTACAGACGCAATAAGATATTCTTGATGAATGCAGAATTTAATTACTTGTCTCATCATGACCTTGTTTAACCCAGAGAGGGAATTCCCAGTTAGGTAAGAGTGTCCTTCCCTGTCTACTCTCTACTTGTACAGCACTGCTGTTCTATAGAGCTGTCCTGTTCCTCTTGTGTCAGCATTAAATGCTAAGCAGAGGCCTTCCCACTGCTAGCAGTGATGTGCTTAGTTGTGGCCTTCTCTTGTGACATCAGTACCAGGTGTTCAACTCTTCCCAAAATGCCCTGCTTCATCTCCTTGCATGTGGGAGTATTTTAGGAGGTTAATAAAAATATCTCGTGTTTATGCTTTTTTTTTTCAGAAATGGAAACCTTGCCTGCTCAGTCACTTTAGCCAGAGTTGTCTGGAAGAAAAAATGCTGGAAATTCCCATGTTAAAATAAGGTTTCCATTGCTCAAAAGAGCAAACTAGAAAGAAAATCTAAGCATTGCTGTAACTTTTTCAGTATTTTCCTCGTTAAAAAAACTCTGGGAAATCTCTAGGTGGAAAAATAATTCAAAATCAGTGTAAATGTAACATTTTTGACCTCTAGACCAAAGTAAAATTCCTACTGATTTTAATGAGACAAGGATTTCATTTGCATCCATCCACTTATTTCTTCAGACCAACAAACTGTTGCAAAAACATGGTTTAATGCCTATAATGTTAATATGAAAATTTGGAGCAGGACTGTCACATACAGAGTAGAAGTTTTATAATTCCAATTTTTTTTTTTTTCAGGGGTACTGAAACACAGTACTTTTCTAATAAAATATCTTCTTAGGCAAAATTGATTTTTAACACAACATCTCCTACATCTCCTTAGTGATAAGTTCATCTTTGTTTCCATGTTTTTCTTACTTATTTCAAGAGTTGCAAGTGAATACTCATGTAAGTCAAAAATAATTAATTTCTTGTTTAAACAGAATTGTTGAGGAACTAATTTTACTTGCATCTTTGGTGTCTCAAATGATGGAGATTGTGTTAATGGAAAGTTACGGTACTTGCTAACTCTTAGATATGTTTAAAACAAAATAGAAAGCTTCCTGTTCTTTGAATCAGTTACATATAGTTGCAATAAATTCATTATTTCTGTTCAAATGGAAGTTCAAGCTCTGAATAGCAGTTGACTTCTTATATGAGGAAACCAAGAGAAGTTACTGGCTGATTAGGACAGGACTAGGAGGGATGTCGTCTTAGAAAGAGGAGCTCAGAAATCTCAAGGAGTCTGGAAGAATGTGGGGTTCTATGTAAAGTGTATAGGGGAGAAGCAGCATTTGGAGGAACTGGGATGTTATGTTAAGTATCTTCATGAAAGGGTTCACATGGAAATTGTAGAGATAAGTGTAAAAAGTCTTGGAGAGAGGGATTAGGAACCATTCATTTCATGAGGAAGTGATCTCCAGGAAATCAGTTTCCAATAGTGTATGTACACAAGATTGGCTGAGTTTTTGAGGGGCATCTGGAGACAGAGGTCTCAGGAGAAAATAGCAGGGGGGGATGCTACTAGTAGTCTCTACAAACTACCTGTTTTTTCTGTGATTCCTTCTTCAAGATAGAAAAGTTAGCTTCTCTAATGTGTATTTACATTTAGGCTTTTACTATATGAATAGGCTTTAGCAATCTTACTCTTTGAATTATTTTATTCTGCCTGTGGAGATAGTTCAAACAAACTGCAGTTCAAGCACCAGCACGACACAGCTGTTAATATCTGACTTCTGAAAACCTCAGAGGCTGGGAGCAGAAAGAAAAAGCTGTTTGGGATGCCTCATGTATCCTCAGTTATCCTAACTTGATTCATCTAGTGGTCTGCAGGAAAATTCAGGTCTTTCCTCATGGAAGCATAAGTGAATGGAAAAGCTTTTTTTCCTAGTTTTTGTTTAGGAGAAAAAGAAAGGAAAAAATAATAGGAAAGCTAAAATATGGTAACATATTCAAAGTTGGTTACAGCTGTAAAACAGCAATTGACTTAGTCATCAGTGAGTTTGGGTTTTTTAGTAATAAGCAATTTCTGGGACACATTTTTTCACGAGTCTCTAAGTCATGTTATGTATACAATATATTCACAGTATTGATGATTCCTACTGCCTGGATGTTATGGTAACTGTTGAAAAATTAATGGAAAAGGGCTTTAAATT
Organism: Erithacus rubecula; assembly: GCF_903797595.1. Classification (NCBI taxonomy): domain Eukaryota; kingdom Metazoa; phylum Chordata; class Aves; order Passeriformes; family Muscicapidae; genus Erithacus; species Erithacus rubecula. Next base: position 12,191,094 of record NC_136659.1, read on the forward strand.
GTATGTGTCTTAAAAATGTATAGATTCCTCATAAACCCTAGCATTTGGGTGTACTGAAGAGCTTTGTGGTTGGTCTGAACAATTCTTGTTCTAGGACATTACCACTAGGGCTTACTATTTTTCTTCTTTGTATAGCTGCCCCAACTCTTTGTTACAGCACACTGTGCTTTCTGCATTACTGTGCCAGCTTCTACCTCATTTTCAGTCTCTATAGCAACAGTTTCTCAGCAGCTGGGAGATGCCTAGTAAAGGCCTCTCAATTTAGAAATATTGCACTCCAACCATTAAAAAAAAAAAAAATAAAGAAGAAGCTTTGAAAAAAAGATCAAAGAAGTTTTATCTTTAATAATTCAGGATATTTATTACTAATTAATTAGTGTTCTCTGTTTTGACTGCTTAGACAATTACCTGATACTTTGATCTGGGCCTTTGCTAGGCATTTGTTGTGAGCAGCTTTAACTTAAAAGCAAAACCTTTAGAGCTGTGTCTTGAAGTCAACTTTTAAGTGCTGTAAAACTACTGGACTTCTCTGGCACCTGACTTCTGGACCTTTAGTAAGTAATGAGAGGAAGGTAAGCACAGCTACTGTATTTAAGAGGAGGCAATTATTTTGGCCTTTGAGCAAAACATAGAAATGTTTTCACCCTTCACAGGAAACAAAAGTAATTGTAGGTTATTTTATGCATATTTAAGATGTTGATCATATGTTGTCTGATTTCAAAAGAAGAAAAGTGTCTGTGATCAAGTCAATTGATCTACTGGGAGGTTTCTCTCTTACTTCGTGTGGCTTGTCTTTCTCTGTGCTTTAATTATGTAGCCTGCTTCAAAATGCATTTTATTTTCTAAAGTGCATGTTCTGAGAACCTGTAAAGCAAAGTACATATAAGTAATCCAGTATTACAGTATTTCACATTTCACTAAGAGTCAAGAAAAAGGTTATCCTTGTTCTGCATGTAAGAGTATTCATGTTAATGGGACCAGGATTGTTGACTATAGCAATTTATTTCCTGAATATTTGTACATAATTTTTTTTTGTTGTTTTCTTAAGTGTTTTTCACTATTAAAGCACACAAGTGACTGAAATATAACACATGGGGTGATACAGTGTATCAATGGGCAAAGTTACTTCAGGTTTCATGGGCAGCCGATACTGCTTCTGCTTTCACACTGTGTTCATTTGCTAAAATTAAAGCAGATTCTCTTCATTTCACCCAGGCACTCCTACTGCAGTCAAGATCTAGACTGCACAGAGTTTTGTATATGAAAATGTGGATTGTACATACATTAATAATGTTTTTTGTAATTTTTTGGAAGGAGGGTTCATAGATATAATGCTGTACAGTGATGGTCAATTTGGTAAAACACGTAAATACATGGTTAACTTTGAGACCATGAATACCCTAGTACAAGACTGTAGAGTGTTTTTCCATATGGGTAATTTAAATGTTAGACATTGTGCTATACTGGATAGAGATCTGGTCATCTTACAGTAAGTATCAAGCACTCATAGATTATGCATGCTGTATAACTCAGTAAGTCAGTGGATCTGTTCTTACTTGAGTGTGCAGATTCTAATGAGTTCTAATTTAAGTGAGTTTAACCTGGATATTTTTTTATTCATCCCATTCACTTTGTTTTATGTACCTCTGGTATGAGAAAATAAAAGAGGCAAACTGTGTGTTTGTAAGCCTACCTACTAGATTGCTGCATGTAGCTTTCATCAAACATTTATGTTTAATTCGTTGCTCTGTGTTTTCTGATTTCCTTGATTTCCATACATGAACTTTTTTGTCAAGCTATGCAGAGGCTCCTGCTACTACAGCTATTTTAGGAGTAGTTGTATCATATTTACATTTATATTGCATATGAATATATATCTATGAGCCTGTGTAAATGCTGGGCAGAGATGTAGTTTTGTAGAACCCTAAATAAGAAAGAAAATAGAATAGTGGAAAAGAAACATAGTAGTATTTCCTTCAAATAAAGACTACAGTAAAAACTGGCATTATAGTCTTGAATGAAAAAGACTATTAAAGCAAATCTGTATCTCACTTTTTAAAGTATTTAAATTTAGGTTATGGCTGAAATTTAGGGACTGAAACACCAAGTTGCAGCTCTCACCAATTAAAATGGTGAGAAGGATATTAATACTCAATCATATTAAGGCTCAATAATTTTCAATTATTTAATATTTATGGTTTGTAACTGGACAGTATTCTATCATGTTTATGACAAATGATCAATGATTCTCACTGAAAAAGATGTAAGAACATTTGATTAAGTTCTGATTTAACACCAAATTTATTAAGTTTTAGATAACTTCCAACTATCTAATTTTTATTTATTTTAGCAAAGTTTCCCTTTGTTCTGCACAATAAGCCATATAGATGGTCTTTGGAATCTTGTGTGATTTAGGTCCATTATTACCTAGTGTTTTGCCACTGCAATGTTAGCTGAAAGATAGTTACTACAGTTAATTCAGATTTATATTTCTGTGATTGAAAATATAATATAGTTTAGAGCATTAGTGAAATAAATCTTGAGGGGAGATATTTGGCTTCCATTATTACAGGGACATAACTATTTTTGTTTTCACTGTTGTTTAAAAAAGTAGATTCATAGTTAAGCTTCCTTTTACCCTTCCATATCAGCTCAGTAAGAAATAATGTCACTTCAGCCTAAAACTTTAGTACTGCTTGACAGTTTTAGAAAATTATTTTGAGTAATTGCAATCAATGAATCTTGGGAAGAATCTGGTGTAGATGTGCCCTCTGTGGCCTGAAATTGTATACTATGGACTGTGTAATATTTCTGCATGTAAACACTGGGCTCATTTCCTGTACTTAAAACTGTTCTAAGGACTGGTTTTGCCCTGCTACAATTTTGCAGTTACTGTAATTACTTCTATTTTATGCTGAGCAGAGAACTTGTGATTTGTTGGCATTTCTCTGCACGTGGCACCAAAACTATTTTGTTTAATGTAATTCTGTTTAATTTAATTCCTGAAATGCATTCAGTGAATTGTTCAGATTAAAAGGCTTAATTTGAATGGTTCGATATGTCTCTGTCTAGAATATGTGGTTTTACACTTTGGTTTGTTTTGTTATAGAATGCCTAATGCCATCTGCTAAATTTCAAATGGATCCAGACTTGCACGGTAGGGATTTTTTCTGATTTTTTCCCAACTTTTCTCAAAAGGCATTTCTATGTCTTTTTGAACAGAAACTACTGAATTTTAATGAAACCATGTCACCTTGAGAATCTCTGTGTTGTAGCACGTAAATGACAAATTACACAGCTGTGATGTCCTGCCTTTATTTTTAGATCTGTCCTGGCACTTTCCTTCCATTATCACATGGTCTTATGGAGTGGTCAGACACACAGGACCATGCTCCCTACTTTATAATAAATGCTAAGTTTTTTTCCATACTTTGGAATAGACAGGAAGGATGGCCATATGCTCCCTTTTTGAGTTCAAAATCTCAGCGGGCCCCTCGTCTCCCACAGAGCAAATACCTCAAAATGCAGAATAGCAGGTAACCAACTGAAGATGTCAGGAATCAGCACACTTCTATGTGTGTAGGAGCTCCTTCATCAGCTTCTCAACAAAGTGAGGTGAAATTTGACTCACAACAGAATGATTACATGCTGGTTTTCTGTCCAGAGGGGAAGTTCTCTTCCTATGAGAAATGAAAGATTTTAATAGCTAAATAGCTTCTCATCAATAATTCTAAAATGCTTTGCTATTTTTCATATGTATCATCACAAGTTAATTCTGGAACTGTGCTTGACAGGCACAGAATGCCCTACTTTGAGGCCACATTTTGTCTGTAAGGGTGGACTTGAATTAAGTAGCAGATGGCTACTAAAACACACTTTGAAAATCATCTTGTTCATGGAAGGTGTTTGAGTTGAATCGTGTGTATATTTCTAGCATTTGTATTTGAAAATAAGCATTTGGAACTTAATCCATAGCCTACTGAAAAACTGTGGGAGTTGTTCTGTTGCTTTCAAAAGGGCTTTGGATCAGTTTATTGAGGAAAGAGAACTGGTGATGCGTGGAAGTCAAAATTCATTTTTCACGTTGTATGACATGCTACACTACATCTCCAAATAATATCACAAAATATAGTATGACAAGAGCAGGACTAAACAGATGGTAAAGCAGTTATTGGCATATTTCTATAGCTTAGACAGCATCTGGGAACCAGCAGAGCCCATAATTTGCTGACTATTAATATTAATCTTGTGTACTTCTTGGAAATCATTGCACACAGATTGGCTCCTTTCCAGACTGAACAGGTGAAGTATATTGTGTGAAGTATTTCTATTCATTTATACATATTTATTGCTTATATTTAACCTTTATCACTTTGTGTAACTCTTCCTCCATGAAGTACAGGGAGAAAAGAGTCTCTGAGGACAGAAGAAGAACTGATAAATCTCTTTCTAGTTTCTGCCTTGTGTTTTGGTCTTGAAGTCCTAGGTATGTGTGTAAAGTATCAAGTATAGGTCATGGTCAGCATCTCTTACTTTCCACTCAGAAAATCATCCTTTAGTGATGTGATTTATTGTATGGGATTTAGTCAAGCAGATTGAGTGGGTTTGCTAAGCAGGGATGTCAAAAGTAATTTGCTGTGGTAAATGGCTTGTCTTCTTCTGCAAGAGTCCCACATGTTGATCTTGACAGAAGATTTGTTTAGTGCTTGAAACAATATGCATCCAAAACAGTTTGCTGTGCAAACTGACAAACTGTTCCTTGTAGAAGAGCATCTCTGATCAAAAAACCTATTTGCCTGAAGAAATATTATTTCATTATGATCTTGCTAAAGGTATGTACAGTGCATAACCTTCATAGCTCTTGTTCTGGGCTATGAACAAACTTGATTCCCAAAGAAGCAGATGTGCTTTCTATGCTAAAGAGATCGTGTCACTGTTTTCAAGAAGACTGTTCACCCCAAAAAGTTATTTGAATAAAAAGAAAATGTTTTCTTTTTGTTTTTGTTTTTTCGCCCCCAAATTTTCCTTCAGAGTGTCATTTAACTTGAAACTCCAAATTTGGCTGGTTTGATTTTTAGTTAGTTTTGATTGAACCACTCTATTGTAATATATGTTTGTTTTCTTTCACAGAGGCTTTCAATGATGTTCAGAGCTCCGTATACAGAACAGCCCTAAAACTACGCTCAGTACAAAGTCTGTGCCAGTGTTAGTATCTAAAGAGACTCCTGTGCTTTTACAGGGAGGAGAATCTGTATAAAATTTGTATTCCTGTCTCCATGAGTTAATGTGCTACTTTGCTCCCTCATTTTCCACCTTAGAGTTTCAGAATGGATTATGAACACTTAAAATCTAGGTAGTGCTTCATATACTAATTGATTTTGTTTCTTTTGAATATCAATATAAACACATTAGTGAATTTCTAAAATTATGAGAGAATCAAATTATTTTTACAATCTGCAGCACTGCTATGTAGACATCACTGACAATTATTAGTCTTTATTATTGTGCTCATGAAAAGTCAAATTCTAATATGTTTCTTAGGAGCTGATTTATTGGAAATAATCATGGCTTATTGGAAATGCATTGACTGGACTATAAGAATTAATGAGAGCAAAATTAAATATGATAGACCAGAAAACTCCTGGTTAGTATTCATTCTCCCTGTCTTTGAAGTGAGGGAGAAATTAATGCAAGCAGAGAATTGTGCAAAGTCGTGGTCACCTAGCTCACTTTGAAATTACTGGATGCAAATTCCATATTGAGCTAAATTTCATGGAAATCTTGAATTTTCCATTTGAAACTGTTGCTGAAAATGCACAGTATTGTGAGTGAGGTCTTCAGGGTAGCACAGAGAAGCTGACTAGTTTGTTGGCCTTGGACATATTTCTTTCATTTGGGGATGCACTTCTATAATATATGCTATATCATACATGATATATGATATATGCTCTGATATGGTTTATTTGCCTCATGATCTGTGTCAATGTGGAGTACCAATTCACACAGGTGCTGTTTTTCTTTTTATGTGGTGTACTGTTTTAGGCTTCATTTTACAGATTTGTCTTAGCTAGGAATTTCTGATTAAAAAAAAAAAAAAAAGTCATACTTCCATTCATGAAAAGGCAAGGATCCTCATTAATTTCTTCCTTAATTTTCCCACAGTGGATTTGCTTGATGTTTCTCTGATTCAGCACATCCTATCAAGTGAACAAAGCCAGAGGGAGGAGCAAATTTCTCTGAACATACAGCAAATCTTTAGAATGCTGATGAAACTGTTCCAAAGGGCAAGATTAGAAAAACCAGGCCAGGTAGATCCAAGAGCTGCTGAATTCACATTGAGCCTGCTGGTTGCCATGTATGACAGGTGAGAAGAAGAGGAAATGAAGATCCATTGTGAAGTACCATAGAGTCACATTTATACCTATAAAAGGATATTTGTTTTGAAGTTTTCTTCCTACGTAGTGGTATTCTATTTTTTAGAAATTTGTCTTTATATTCTTTGTGAATGTAGTGTAACTTATTTCATTTTCCTAGATCTGGAACAGGGTATGTCAAAACTAGATCTGCTGCAGCTGCCTTAATTTCCCTTTCAGGAGACACTCTGCTGGCTAAATACAGAGGTGGGAAATGTATGATTTTATACACTGCCTGAAATACTGAACGTTGAGGAATTTTTCCATTGTACCTTTTTTAATTTCAAAGAAAATTCAGCTCTGCCATGAAAAAAGTAAATTATGTTGACTGCTTATTGTAGATAAAGGCTAATGCAGTATAATGCTTTTCAGTCAACATCTGTAGCCATCTTTGCAATAAAAAAATCTCAGAAGAAGTCATAGTAAAGTTTAAGATGAGCTTCTGTTGGTCTAACAGAAAAGAACAGAAACCCCATGGTTTTAAATTAGTAATTCACAATTTAAATAGAGAACTTCTTGTATAAACATATTTAAATAGTTTTCCTAATGTTATGAGTTAATTGCTTTCTTCCTTGTTTCCTTCTCTTTCCCTCACTGTAGGGGGAAGTATGGTCACAGCAGTTACTGAGAGCCTGTTAGGTACATAATAGAATGAAACTTTCTTGAGGGTTTATTTGTTAGACTGCAATTACCATAGCAGTTTGAAGATAGCTTGAAGACAGATCAGGCTCTGCCAGGATTTCAGGTTTTTTTCCTCGTTTTCAGCTTTCTTCAAGTTTTATGCTGTCCCTGATGGGAAGGAGACCTTGATTACCCGTAGTGCCCTAAGAAGCCTGCTAACAGACTTAAATCAGGTAATGTCACTGCAGTGCTGTTACACAAGAGATTTTGTAGGAGTGTACTAACCTTGGAGGTTTTTTCCTCATGATTGATACCTGTTATGTTTGATTACCTTAATGAACTGGAGTTAATAGGACACTGTGGACATAGGGAGCTATCATGCAAAGTAGGTAAAAGAATCAAATTCTGACCCTTTTCTCAAATTAGCCACTTGTATTAGTGAATGCCTTTGTGCATTCATGTTGTCTGAGCTTACAGGTCCTGGAAACAATTGGATATAACTATTGCTAAAACAACTACAAACTTCAGTACTTGCTAGAATAGCTTGCAGCTGCTGCAAGTTGCCTTAGCATGCAGGTATTTCCAGCTGAACTGGTGCTGAAAATGGGATCTGAAAATGACCTCTGAGATTTAAACTCAGTGCCCTTCAGTACTATAGTGTGGAAATATAGTATGTCGATCAATTACAGTAAGTGACTTGGAAACAAATCATTCTGACACGCCCTAAACTGTGAAACTGCATACTGATGGTATGAATATGAAAGGGTTTTCTTCAGAACAGTGTGTAAAATGGCATTGCCATAGATACTTCACCATCTGTGTGCTGTCACCATCACAGCAGAGCATGATGGGAACATCTGTTTTTTATTGAGGTGTTTCTGAGCCTTTCTTCTTGATGTAGATCCCAGCCATTGTGGGAGAAGGCTGCACTCTGTCTTGTGTGGAAATTGCAATTCATGACTGTTTCCATGGGGTGAGTGAAATTCTGATGTCCTGGGAAATTATTCTGAATGTTGCTGATTGATTAAAACTTCAAATGTATCACCACATAACATCCCCAAGTATATACTTTTAAGAAGCAGGGCTGATCATCAGTGTCACAGTATAGGAGGATTTGTATCTAAAGAAAAGATGCTCAATAAGATACTATTGAGGACTCCTGCCTTTATCCGAAGACCTTTGGAATCCAGTAACATTTTACATGAATGGAAATTTTATGCTAGCAAAATCCAGTATCAGAGCTTTTATTTGAGGTTGTAAATGAACCACGAGTTTTTTTCAATTGAATTTATGAACTTGAGACATGTTTTTTCTAGGTTCTGAATGCAGCTATTGTTGAAGAAAAATTCCTATCTTGGCTGAGATCAGAGCCTGCTGTTCTCCTGTGGCTCCCTACATGTTACAGATTATCAGCCACAGAAATGGTTTCTCACCAAGCTAGATGCAGAGTCTGCAAAGTTTTCCCCATTACAGGCATCAGGTATGTCACTGGTCTTTAACATACACATAATTAGCTCTTACCATTGTTTGCACACCTTTGCATAGCAGGCTGTAACTGATGTACTAAGTAACAAACTTTGGACGTCATCTAATTTAACCAGGAAAACAGAAGGATAGAGAGAACAGCTGCAGTCTAATGCTCAAGCCTTCATCCTATTTCTTTTTAGTTCACTAGCACAGACATGACTATGAAAACTTGCCCAAGGTAAACTGGCAGTACAAAGGCAAAGCAAATAACACCTGTGTATCTCATTTCTTAGTTAATTTTCCTGTAACCAATTTTATCAACTGGCTCATTAAATTATCCTCTTAGCATCTTGGTCATCTAAGTAATGGTATAAAATGGCATAGGGGTATAAAAAAGAACACTATCCATTACCTTCTGACCAGAATGCTCAGAAAATAATTTTACTGTTACTCTATTCTCTCTAACTGTAAGCTTGCAGGTTTAGTTTCTCGCATTTTTAGTTTTTTGTTTACAAATCCTATGTCAGTATTACAGTTCCATGGGAGCAGCAAATAGAGGTAAGCTGGTGCATAAGAAGCATATGGAGTTGTAGCTGCATTCTGAGAAATGGGAAATGGTGCTAGAACAATGGTTTCTTCCATGGACTGCATTTCAGTGCAGCAAGTAAATAAGACCAAAATCACTGGTGGGTTTGGAGAGAAGTCCACAATCATTTGGACAAAATAATTTGAATTCAGAAAATGCTGAGGAAAGTCATTATTTTGAAAAAGGATTTTCTTTGCATTTCAGAGCCCAGCAATCTGGGTTTCCAGTAATCAAGCCTACTTACACCAAATTTTTACTTGTGGGGAGGTAAATAAACCCTTTTGTTTTCCCTCACAGGTATCGCTGTTTAAAGTGCCTCAATTTTGACCTTTGCCAAACCTGCTTTTTCACTGGCCGTCTCTGCAAACCACATAAGAAATCACATCCTGTTGTGGAGCACTGTGTGCAGGTAGAGTCCTATTGTACTGATTCATTTCCCTGTTGAGGTTCTTCATGTAGGCAAGTAGGCAGTAGATTCTTCAACTACACACATGATAAAGTTATGTCTGTATTAGCTATAACAGCCATGACATATTAGCATTATTAGTCTGGGAACAGGGAGACAGGAAAAGGACAAAAGCAGGCTTATGACTTTAGAAGGAGAGTTTTGTTCTGAAGTAACTGAATACAGTTATGAAATATCCCAGTGCAATTTTTCCTAAGGAGTTTTATGGCAAGTTTCCTGTTAGCAGATAATCCTCAAACCTATGAAAAGTCCCCTCAGTGTCCCAATGTTCCTTCATCCCAATCCCAATGCAGACTCATCCAGAAATTAATTAATTCTGAGGCCATACAAACTCCTGTGTGAAATGTCTTTCTTTTTGTCTCTTTTCTGAATGTCTTCAGTTTATCCACTTTATTGTAAACCTTTCTGACTCATTTGTCACAGTCAGTTAGGGGTACAGCACAAAGAGGCAGCAAGTGCCCAAGTAAGATCACATAGCTGCACTTTGTTACTGGAGTGACTTGTGCTATCATCAGTAGTGGCAAAGTATAACACCGGGAATTTGTGTTTGGAAGACAAGCTTCTCCTTTGAGCAGGAGATTCCAGATCTTGCACACAGCAGCAGATGGGTTTTTTGTGGATCTGTATAACAGTATCAATCTGTTCCAGTAAATGAGCTGAGAAGCACTTAAGAAGGCTTCTCTAGAAAGCTGTACTTCCTTGTCTCCTTCCTGATCCTCTGCAGTTAATGTGAAAGATACCTGGGCAGCCAGTTTCTGCACTAGAACTAAAGACTGTTAGACTGCTCTTGTACTCTTTGACTGGGGTAGCATTAAACTCCTGCCACTTCACTGCTCTCTTCCTGAAAACAAAACCCTGTAGCTAACATTGTGAGAAATTACATCTGATGCTCAATATCTGCATTAAAAATAACAGTTCAGTCCCCCAAATATTCTTGCTCATACTCCAGCTGTGAGAAAGTAGGAAAATCAAGTGTTGACTGATCTTCTCATGAAGATATTTCTAAGGAGAGACATTAAAATTAGTGTGAATGGAGAGTGAATGGGAATGTGTGTTGTGGAAACACACCAGAAGGAAGTGCAAGAAAGATAAAGAAAGGCAGGAGGTGTTGCAGCCTGGATTGCAGTAGCACTGTTGCTGTAGAATTGCAATTGAATCACTGAACTTAGGTTTCCTTTATGAAGCCCTACTCTAATACAAACCCTGTAAATATTACTTTATGGGGCAGATATTACAATATAGGCCAAAATCTCTACCAAAATTTAGAAGGTAAGCTGCTCACTATGACAGATACCTTTTTTTAGCTGATATGTGGGACATAAAATAATCAGCAGTAAGTTGCTATCCCCACACCTTCCACTCTTAGCAGATGCTGTCCTTGCCTGGGTAAGTTTTCACACTGTCTTTATCAGGGGTTGAGCTGCTGAGTAGGATCTGAAATATCAGCAGTGTTTTTCCTTACCATGCTGACACCTTGTGGTAATGTTACTACCACGTTGTGAAGCACGAGGAGGCATGTGGTGTGTTTTCTTTGTTTTTCTGTTCTGTCTGTCAGGGCTCACCCCACATTCTGCAGCACTCACCTGGGGTGGAAATGGTTTGTGTCCTCCAATAATACAGCTACTGAGCTTAGTTGTTGTACATGAGCCTGGCACTCCTGTGATAAATGGATGTGTATTTTACTGTATTCTGGGAGAGGAGGATGTGAGCTGTGGAATACTGTATCTATAAATGATTTATACAAGTATAAAAGTATTTTTGCCTCAGATATTGGTCAGCAGAATTATTGTTGTGACTGTGAGCTTAATCATTGTAACTACCAAAATCCTGTGTTAGGCATTTCCAGGCTGGCTGACTTTGATCCAGGCAGTATTTTGTCTAAAAGTATTGGAGCTGCTTTTGCCTGTGGTCCTGCAGCATTACCTACCTCTTCTCCCCTTCTAGGACTCACATAGCAGCCATGAGCCTCGTCAGATGGTGAACAGGTGGACCTTTGCTTTGGAATATGTGTTTCTGGGCAGTACCTGTTTGAAAAGTCACTTTCTTCTTTATTATTCCTCATTCCAATAGATGTCAGCAAAGGCGAATGCAATGCACTTTCTCCGCACCTTCAGGAACAACCTGTTTCAGGAGCGCTGCAGAAGAAAAGAGGCTCAGAGAAGGACAGCTCTGGAGTCAGTGGAGGAGAGGCACTTCCTTGGTCACAAAAAGACTTTGTGAGTTTCAGTTTCACATGAATTTATAATCTCTGAATGCCAGGCTGTGGAATATTGCTTGATTATGTCCTTTGAGTAAGGGATTTTGTTATGACAGATACATGTCATGATTTTTCTATTAAAAAGGGAAAGAATAACTGAGAAGTTGCTGCACATTGTTCTTAGCTTAACTGTGGTTACCATGCTGACAGCCTAATGATCAGTTGCCTAATAAAATATAACTGGCTTGCGTCTTGCTTCCCCCCTTCCTTATGTTGTCTCTTTCACTCGTTCCATTTCTTTTACTTAGTCTAGGGTCAAGCATTGCAAATATTTACTACCTTTACAACTGCATGGGTTTTCAAGCACCTTCTCTATGACAAATCCATTGGAAATCAGCTGTGAATACTTCCCACATGTGACCCCCAGTGCATTCACTGGTATTCTACTCAAGTCCCACTAAATTGCAGGCCTGTGGAATTACTCACAATAGCAAGTAGATGATCTCACCATTCCTCTTCTTTCAGACCAGATGTTTCATGTGCTTTGGTTAATATTTAAAGTCATTACTGTATTTTCACTGATCATAGTGGTTAATGATGAGCATTGGAAGTTATGTAGAGATTTTTCCCAATAGTTTCTCCTTCCTTACTCTGAGATTTTGGTTGATACTTAGGTGTAGAAGGGAATGATTATAGGAGATAAGCACAAGAAACATACAAAGGGTGAGATTCTTTCCTACTTGTATAAAGGTCTAGCAACTGTCTTGCATCTCACACATGTTCTCCAGATGAGGCTTCAGTGAGGCTGAAATAGGGGAAAAATGGTCAATCCTCTCTGAAAGAATTAATTTCATCTTTATGTGAAGGAGGACAAAAATCTATTTATAAAATTGGATTGTGCTACTCTGGTAGATTTTCCATTAGAAAAGAATTTTTTATGTACTATAAGACCAATTGATGATAGTTACAGTGATCCCCATGGAGAATATTATTTCAGTGTTTGTTTTAGAATGTGGTGAAATGCAAAACGTCTTTTGTTGCTAATATTTCCTCCCTTGTATTTGGCAACCAAACAATATTTAATAATTTTGAATGTAATTTAATATTTCTGGAAGCAATTGAGGTTTCTCTTTAATTCGGTGGGGATTTGCTTAACTACTGCTTGGGTAGCAATGAGACAAAGAAGCATTTGGGGTTGCTATTACAGGTGCCACTGTGAGGCTGATAAATATCTAGGCTTTTCCTAACATATGATGGGCTGAACAGCAGGATACTTTACTATTTTTTGTAGTTGAATTTCCTAGTATATTTAACTCTTGGCTGAGGGAAGCAAAATAGAGAAGCTGCAAATTGCACTGAAAATAAATGAGTGGAACGAAGAACTTGTTGCTGAGATTCTGTTGGGAGAGTGAAATTTGTTCTCAGGAATTTCATTCTTTCAACCATAATATGCCAGCAGGTATAGCTAGACTTTATTTCTTGCTTAGTCAATAGCTCATCTGTCTGTGTATTTACACTGCACTAGTTTTCTGCATTTGGATCTTCCTGGGTAGCAGAACCATGTGAGTCCTGATCCTTTCCCTACTCTTTGCTTCACTATTGGTATGCAGTCCTCCTGTGGAATTAAGTGCTTCATCACTACCTGGTCCTGAAAATATGTATTTCCCAGTGGACAATTGTGTCCCAGAGTCACCCAGGTTCATACCTGAAAACAGGACTGTAACGGAGAAGAGTGAGAATAATAAGAAGACACCAGAGCAAGGCAAGACAATAGCTCAGGTGAGCAAAGCATGAAACACTAATAGTAATAAAGTTGTGTGGTAAGCTAGCAAGTTAATTATCTAATTGCCTTCTAATTCCAATGAAAATGTAATGGGCAGTTTCACCTTTCTATTAATTCCTGACCTATGGTGAAAAATGTGGAATCTGAAAACTTAGTGAGGTTTGATTTTGCTATCTTCCCAAAATTAGTGACTAGCTCCTCGACTTCCATGACCTTCAGAAGCACCTGTAAGAATATTTGCTTTGGGGTTTTTTGAGTTGTCATAGAGTAGCACGCTAAAGTCTAGATGAGTCTGGAGTCCTCTCGCAATTCTGACAGTAAAAAAGGCCATCATGTCTTCCTACTGCAAGCAAATGTCAAAGAAGAATGCCTGAATTCTTATTAGACTCAGGCCATTTTTGTTCCCATGGAAATAGCAAAAGGACAGAATGGGCCCTCTTAGGATAAACTCAGAGCAGTGTCCACTCCAACTAAAATAGCTAATGCACAAAAGGTCTCCATTAATCCATTCCCAGCTTCCCTCCAAAGAAACAATGCTAGAAGAGTGGGAAGGACAGCGTAGCTAAAAATAAGGACATGGCAGTTTTTTGTTTCTATATTTTTTGAGAGGCTGGTAGCTCTGCACTTACTTAGAATACAGGGAGTACTGGGTTGTGTTCAAACCAGTTTGTGTCATCCACTCATGTTTTCTTCCCAGGAGCCAAGGGGGTGCAGTAACACAGAACTAGCCTCTGTGTGTCAGGTCACTCCTTTGGCTGCTACTCCTGTGCTGCCCTTTGGACGACCTGTCTTTTAGAACTCTGCTGCCCAGCTGAGGGTATAGTGTCAGCCAGCAGATATCTGCAGGAGTTGTGGGCAGACATTGCTTAAACAGAATTTTGATGGTTGGCATTTGTCTTTTAGACACCAGCAGGGTGGAACTTGCATCCCTGTGCTGGGATTCTGTCAGGTGCATTGCTCTCTTGTTTATTTTCTCTCTGGGCTGAGAATTCATTTTGAGCAGTTTTATACTGATTTCTAAGACTTTATAGTGCAGATTATTTCCACTTTGATAGAAAAGATGTGGATGCTGAGTCCAATGATTGCTTTCAATAGAATCCCTGAATATGAAAATTCAGGGCGATCCAGGATTTGCCCAGGATTCTTAGTCTCAATTTCCTGGCAGCTCTGATTCCTGCCCAACTTATATCATGCCTCAAAATATCTTAGCTGGAAAGTGTTTGTCTCCCTGACTTCTGGGCATAATCCAGAACATGCTACTTCCATCTAAAGACCAGGAGTTTCTCTTCTCTCTTCTGCATACAGCCTCTGTCTCCATCTCCTTATCTCAAAACAGTTGTAAGACTTCAGAAAGATTGTTCCCAAATCAGAATATTTCATTTTGCAGAAATTCTTGAGAATATCGATCTTGTTCTAATTTCAAACAAATTCTCATACACTTAAATTTGTTACAGAAAAAAGTATTCTTTCTATAGAAAAAATTTCCCAGCAATTAGAAATGCTTTAATGCATCAGTTGATTGTAATACATTAAAAATAAAATGTTAACTAGTAAATCTGTTAAAACAAACCAAATCCAAAATTTGCCGTGCCCTCCTATAATAAAACTTGCACATAAAAATGAAATGCTATTGCTGATAAGGTTATGAACAGATACTCCTTTTTGTTTTAGGCAATAGTCTCTTTTGAAGCAGATGTGTTAAAAATGCACGAATCCATTGAAAGCATTCACAGTGACAGCAGGTAGGTAAATGCAGGAGTACGCTGGCTGAAGACTGGTGGGCAGTGCTGCTCCAGCTGGAGGGCTAGAAGACATGATTTTTCCATACACTGGAGATTTTGAGATTTAGAAAAATCCTATCAAATGAGGATGAGTTATGAAAACTCAGCAACAAAAATTTTAGATGAAGATCACTGGAAAAACAATGGCAAAGCAAAACATTTTGGTTTGCTTTCATCAGCATTTCTGCAATTGCTTGTTAATATTTCTAAAAGTAATTTTTAGGCAAAAAGATGTTCATCCATATTAAATGTCAGAATAGTACACTTTTTCAAATTTTTCTCTGAATAGGGCTTAATCAAAACATATTTCATGCTTTGCATGAAGCTTTTAAATCAAAGCAGAATTTCTTTCTAAAAAATATGCTGAACAATAAATAGAGGTTAATAGGCTGAATACAATAACTATTGGTATTACAGTTTATCACATAAGTTCCTTCTGACAGTCAAACCTTCAACACTGTAAAATATTAGTTTCTAAATTAAAAATCTCTTGGGAGGCTTGTTTGTTTGGGTGACATGGCAGGGGGGAAGTTGGTGTGTGAGAAACGATGCTGACCTTTTACTTGCATTTTGCCTTCCCCTCCTTCATTTTTGTAGTTGTGTATAAATGTGCTGTCTCTATAACCATGCCTATGACCACTGAAAGTGATGGAATTACAGCAAGGTGTATAATTCAATCCTGAATCTACCCTCTTCATTTCCTTCAGTGTGTTCAGTTCCCTCTGTTCATGTTCTGTTTCATTCCAAGTACAATTGCTGCTCCAAGTTCACACAAGGGCACTCCAAGATTAGAGCTAAACAATTGCAGTTTCATTTTAAGTCTGTTCTCACTTGGGAAAGTAAAGAGATATGGCAAAGATCTTCAGCTTTCTTTTAGATTAGCAATCGTTGAGAGGATATTTGGGATGCCTGTTCCTGTAATGCTGCTCTGACCCAGAGCTTATCACAGAACTGGGTGAATTAATCACATTACTCATGGGAAGCTCTTTATTCTTGTTTGTGGAACCAACTTCCAGCATTCACCTGTCTGTTCACAGAACTGGGCTCTGAGTTAGTTGAGGGAGGACAGCATTTTACAGTGAAGAGCCCTCAAATATTGTTATAAGGGATCACTGTTGTATTAATTGTAATTTTAAATGGTCTGACTTGGACTTGCTGTCCCATTCAGACAAATCTTGCATAATTCAAGTGAAACTGATGGGGCTGTTGTCTCTAGGCCAAAGCATAACCAAAAGAAAGTGAATCAGGTGAAATTCTGCATGTAACAAAGCAAGGCAGAAAACTATTTCAGATATGATATGAAGCAGTTTATTACTGTATTGTTAACAAACTTTACTGTCTGCACCTCAGCTATGAAGAAAGCATAACAATTTCTACCCTGACTTCTTAGAGAAATCACAACTAGAACAGAATTATAGGTAGTATTTCTGTCATACTGTGCTCTGAGTAGGTAATTTCTAAATCTCTGATGTGCATGGGAGGGTGGCACTTCTGATTGCCAAAATCAGAGTGTCTTTTTAAGGCCAAGTGAAGAAGCTATTGAATAAGCCTGTGCAGAAGCTATCATTAAAGAAACTGCAGAGAATACTATCAGCAAGAAGAAACTCTATCAAAGGGGTAGAAGCTGCTTTTACTTCATTGTTGCCCAGGCAAGTAATGGGAATCTTTTGCAGGTCAGGGAGTTGCTATAAGTAGTTTGCTTCTATACAGAATGATTGCTACTGTTCTCCTGTTGCAGCCACCTTTGTGGGAAAGGTAAAACCACAAGATTCAGTCCTGGCCACAGTCCTACTCAGCTCTCATATTTCCTCATCTGGAATACTCATGTTCATGCTAATTCCATGGATACAATCCAGCCCCTGAATTATTGGCCTCTAATCCCAAAGCTGACAAAAATTTCCTGAACTAATAAAGAGGATAAAGTTTGTGCTACAGTGTTTGCTTGTTTCCACGACCGCATGTATTTGTGTATGTCTGGTCTAGCAAAAATCCCACTCTCCTGTATCTCTGGTAGGTACTTGAAGAAACAGTTCAACAAACTGAGAGACAAAATGCGATTTCTTTATAACTGCCAGGAAGAAAAAAGCTGCAAAATAGAGGCAAAACTCCAAAGATTGAGAGTCAGCCATGAAAACCTGCAAATGACGCTGCAGCACATGAAGGAAGAAGTCAAGGTATAGTGATATATAGATCAAGAATTGTCACTGCTATGTGCCATTATTGAACACTAACAACTGCTTTTCCTGTAGACCAGAACTCTTAATACCATTTCATGCACCTTCCACTTGTATTTTCAGTCATCTTCAGTTCTTCTCTTCAAAGAAAGCAGATAAGGTCTTCACAGTAGGGAGTTTTTTGTCATTCTGTGCATCTAGCACAGATATCTATGTTAGCACAATAAATAGTACTGCAATGAAAATAATGAATATTCCAGTAAGAGTTTCCAACAGAAGTGTTAGATACTTCATTGCAATAGATTCTTTAGAGAAGAGTCAAAGTCCTGGCATTGAATAAATGAAATGTAATTCCTAACTGCTGTCTTTTACAGGGATGTAATACAGACATCTTATAGAAAATATTTTGTTTTCAGTTGTAGTGTTTCTTATCATTGCAGTTATTTCTGAGATTCTTAAAAGGCCCTTATTTCACAGGAAATGCTTACATATTTTCTCCCTACACCATTTTTGTAGCATTTTCTGCAATGCTATTTTAGTACTACTGGCGAACTTAAATATCAATTCTTTTACAATGTATTTTCTGTGTTTTGTAGACCATGTTGCAGTCATCAGAGCATCCTTTTGCACAGTATCATAATACAATGCCAAGAAATCCACATGTTCTGATGGAAAGGAGAATGCAGAATGAATTAAATCCTGCCCAAATAAGGCCTACTTCCAGAACATGTGCAGAATGGAAACCTTTGAATCCCCCAAGCTCTGTAAATGGAAAGCAGCTTTTACAGACAACTGAGGCTTCCACTAAGGCGGACTTTATGTACTTAGATAACCCACTGGAGTCAAGGTCTCTGCAGAGTGACAAACACTTTTTGGGACAGCATAAAAAAGCAAAAGAGAAAGAAACATGTCCACCTAAACTGACAGAAAACTATCTCAGTGGAATGGGGAATACAGTTCTTATTCCCATTGCAATGCAGATACCGCCTGATGAGAAGGAAGTCAGAGAGGAATTGGAACTGCTCATGATGAAACTGAAGGATACACTATCTCTCCAAACCCAACCAGGTATATATTCTCCAGTTATCTTGGCACTGTCTTCTTACCTTCATCCCCTTTACTCCATAATATTGTTCATAATCATGTAACTCTCAGAGGAAACAGAATCTTTCTATAGCCTTTGCAATATTACTCTATTATTGTAAGGTAAAGCATATTCCAAATATAGACCCTAATGTTGAACTTATTTGAAACTGGATGAGTCAAATCTTTTAAGATATAATCAGTCTTGGCAGCCAATTAAGGAGCAAACAAACTGGTGAGGGCACAGGAGGTTTTTGTGTTTGCCACTTCTGTGACACTGTAACTATAACTCTAGTCTAAGGAGACTTCCAGCAGGACAAAATCCCTCTGTAATCAATGGTGTTACATAGCAGAGCTTTGTTCAACACTCAGGATGCCTCACTTTTGATAATGAGGATGTAATAAGGAATATGACGGAAAAAGCTGGTGTTTCTACAAAGTCATCTTAGAGATTTGTAAAGAGTCTTCTAGTGCTCTGGCAGCATCCAAAATCTTGAAAGGACTTAAAATCTGTTCTATTTTTCAGCCCAACAAACTGCATTGCACCAGGAGTTCTTCTCTACAGCTGAGCAGGTTTGCAGGTCCTTTTCTGACCTCATCAACCAAATAATTTCACCAGCTTGCAAATGATGGAAACTACCATTCACCTTACTTTGTTAAACTACTTAAGGTAATTGATGCCATGCCTCTTATAAGAGATTATTTAAAGTGTCTCAGATGTTGCCTATAATAACACATGACAGATTTCTACATTCACTGACTTCACCAGGAGCATTTTGGAGAGCTATGTTCCTTTTCTGTTGGTGGTTTCCAGCTCCCATGCCGTGACTTCTTCAGCAGTGCAAATGATTTCCCATTTCTCTCTTTAGCTGTTGATATCCCATGGTAGAGTTACTTCCTTGGAATAGTGCTGTATTTCTTGTTGATGCCAGCAACATGGAAAACTTTTTTTTTCCTGTAATGTACAGAAGGATTTTAAAGACCTGGAAAATGGAAATTATTCACTACTGCTTCAGAGAGAAAAAAAATATACTACCAGTTATTTGCCATAACTCTTTGGCAGGAGGTGCAAAAAAAAAGTAAATAAGTATAGTAAATAAGTATGTTTGTATATGCTCAAAACTAGTTATGGTTCAAGAAAATCTGCATACTTGTAAGGATTTTAGTTATGTCACTGAAATGATACCAGCTTTTCAAGAAAAAAAATAGTCCTAGTTTGCACAGGATTTTTTCTGTGATTGCAAAAAAAATAAATTTCACTCAGGTGAAAACAAAATATTTTTGGAAGCTCAGAGAGAAAAGTTAGGTAAATTTTATATTCCGAAGCTTCTTTTCATATATAATCAAACAGTGTTTAGGATGATGTGATTGAAAAGGCTAATGGAAAGCATAGGGCTTAAGAAAAGCTGCTTAGCAGAACTCCACAAAGATTTTCCACATAGATTTTTCTCATATTGTATTTTTCAGAATGAGTTATAATTGTCAAGATAAAGGGTCTGCCTGACTAATTAAAAGGCTAGAAATCTTATTTTCTGTTGGTAGCACCTCAGCCATCTTCTTAAAAAAGCTTACATTGTGATAATGAGATTAATGAAAATTCTATATTCTTTCTGCTAGTTTTGGTCAAAGGAGGCCTGAATTACATGTACTGCAAACACTCGAGAATTTACAGCAAGAAATAATGGCATGCTATTGGAAGCTAACAAGTGATTTGTCTCCAGCAAAGGAAGTTTAAAGAGTGTTAAAATTAAAGAAAAGAAACTTACTGAGGGAGGAGGGAGGACCCCAGAGAACAAATAGTGATGAAGTAATTGGAAAATGGACATACTCATATCATAACATAAATAAATATACTGTGAGATAGAATTTTAGTAGCTTTTGCAATATGCCAGTGGCAAGAGACACATACAGTCCAAGGAACCTAGTTGTTGATTATGGGAAGATACCCATCAGCATCTGATGAGGCTTTAAATCTCCTTCTAGTGCATACATCTGAATTGAACTTGGTTGAAAACAGTAGCAGCTGGCAAATGTTGGTTTGGTCTGAAGCAGCACTGAACAGATTTGGAGCACAAATTCTTACAAATAGATATTCCTGAACTACCATGAATAATTCTTTCATGTCAATATGTAAAGACTTAATTGTTTTCCATACTAAGAAGCAGTTGTTTAGCTCACAGACCCCTGTAAGATGAAAGGGACAAAATCACAAGGTCTTAATTTTTTTGTTATTCAGTTCAGCTGACAGCGAAGGAATTTCAGTCAGACATATTCATCCCATCTTTTTTGACATGCTTTGACTGAGAAACAGTAAGCTAGGGACATCATCTGCAAAAACAATCTTCACTCACTCAATCTGCCATGAAGTTTATAAGGGAAAGTGGTAAGAGGCAATATCCAGTCTTTAAACACAGTGACATTTTAAAATGTTCCTGTATAGCAGATCTGCTTTCATCTCATACAGAGAGCCCTTGTTTTGTTTTTTATTACATTCTTTTTATCTTTTATTTTGTACTTGCACTCTATCACTTGCAGTTTTACATGTAGTTAGTTGCACCTCCTTTTTTATTTCA
The DNA here is from genome assembly GCF_903797595.1 of Erithacus rubecula. Lineage (NCBI taxonomy): Eukaryota > Metazoa > Chordata > Aves > Passeriformes > Muscicapidae > Erithacus > Erithacus rubecula. The sequence goes on from NC_136659.1 coordinate 12,212,238, forward strand.
GCACAATTAATAACACAGATTGTCTCTTTGCATCAACAATTTCCAAAATGTTCTTCCAAAAGTGTGATCTATACTAGAAATTAATCTGTTTTTTCAGTCTTACCTCCACATCCTTTCCTGTCCATTGCCTCAAAGGCTGAATCTTGCTACAGTCTATTAATTAAGAAGCTTACTGAAGCAGAGAAGTAAATTCATTTAAGCTAAATATCATCTTGGCCCATAGTAGTGGAATTTCTGTCTGAAGGGAGAGCTGCCATGAGCCATTTCTTAAGGGATCCCGTTGTTGCAGGTGGGACCTATCAAAGTGGAAGCACTGACATCTGCCCAAAAGGCCCTGTGGAAAAGCATCTCAGTTAAACAGATAATCTGATTTCACATTTGCTAGAGCTTGGGAGCACATGGAACAGGTAACATCTGCTCTACTGCAATACCAATCCTCCTGGGCTGAGGCTTCCAGCCCTTAACACTCTGCCAGGTGCTGCTCTTGGTAGCTGTGGGGACTGTGAGTGAAGACTCTTATATTGATACAAAGATGCAACAATGAGGCTTTTAAATATTTTACAGTAATGTAATTAGTTAACAGAATATGTAGAGAAGAGAGCAGATCTCTTGCTGCCCTCCCACATGGTAGCAAAGCACTCTCATACTGTGGCTGCAACTTGGGGTCTATTGCTGAGTGCAATAAACAGTGTGTTCCTGTGTTTATCCTGCTTTAGTGTTCTCTCCTCTCTTGAATATTTAAATGGTTTGCTGCATGCTTAACTTTAAGCACAAATTCAGTGCCATTGAAGCTGCTATAGCTCTCTTACAGTTTTTTGTTTACTCCCTTAAGTCAGGATTTCCCTCAATGGGCCTGTGATTAAGCCTTATTTTGTTCAGGCCAGTAACCATTTCAAGATTTCTTTACAGATTTTGTTAATTAAACCTATTTCTGCAAGTTGATGAACAAACAGGAAGCCCCTTTTTCTGTGGGCATTTGGGAAAAAGAAAAAAAGCCCCACCAAATATTGCTACAGGCTCAAGGAAAGAAACTTTCAGTGAACAACTAAATGTAAGAGCCCTGGAAAGATGAAATTGATGATTTCTTCCAGCCAGTCTGGCAATGGAAATAATTTATATCATAAAAGCAATCAAATGTTACCTGCCAGAGGTTGTTTTGCATTAGTTTAATGTCAAATTGCCTATTAAGGTTACCAGAAAGAATCAGAGGAAATTGATTTTTCAACAAAGAGCTTGTAAACTAAAAAAGAAGCAATTGCTAGTTATGTATGAGAATTTTTGTCATTAGACAATTTAAGTGTGAAAGCAGAGGAGCTGGTAAAATCTGTTAACCCTTTTACTGGAAAACTGAAAACATTCTTGGAAGGTATTTTTCGTGTAGAAATTTGCACTGTTTCTCTTTAGCAGGATCATGTCTGAGCAGGGGTTGCTCTGTACAAATGTACAGCTCTACATACAAACTAACATCACCATCTCTTCTCTAATCCTGTCTTGGAGCCAATGGAGGTTTTTTGACAACTTCCTTCTCTGCTTGTCTATTTTTTATTGAAGGATCAGTTATTTCCTGTTTTGGCACCCAAAAGACAATAGTTTAAACAGACCACATGTATTACAAAAAGCCTGATATACACAGAGTTTAAAGTAGGCATTTGCTTATAAATCATGCAGTTTAGTAAGGAGATGAAATTCATAAGTAATTAAGAAAACTTATGAGTCCAAGTTAATCAGGGATGTAGTGCTCAAGGTTACATGCCTTCTTCCACCATATAAATTGACATCAATGGGGATTAAAAGAAATAAAAATATTTTTAAAAATTAAAAAATGTTTAAAATTATCTACAAATCAGAATCTTAGACTAAATGTGTAATTTCCTCTTTTTTCCTAGATCTCCAATGATTCTTCCAAGTAATATAGATCTACTCTTATCTATATGGATGCTTATTACATCTTCAAATGAGTCCTTCTTCAGAACTGGTGACCTCTGAATATGAGAAAATGCCCCTGAAAAGTGACATAAAAATGCATATAAGTAAATTATTTCCAAACAGCAAAGAGCAGCTGAATACTCTAGTTTCCCACATTCATGTTTCCTCTGCCTTTAGCTGGTGCTAGTCCTCATTTTACCAGTACTGCCCCCAAGCCTCTTGCTCTGGTAATAGCCATATCCCTCCATTTGCATGTTGCCTTTCAGTGTCAAGTCACTTTGATCTTTTCCCAGTATGGACCTTTTCCTTTAGTCTTCCTATAAAATGAGCAGAATCAAAGTGCTTAAGTCTGCTCAGAATCCTCCTAACTCACCGACCTGTTATCAACCTCTCTGCACAGTGGGTGAGATGTCTCATGCTGTCCAGTAGCACATTTGCTATTTCCTTGAGGAACTATGGGGGCTTTTCTTTGCAATGATCTCTAAAAGGCATCAGGTTGGTTTTCTTCCTTTCAGACATATCTGTCTTCTGAAAAAGTAACTGTAATTAACACAATACCTGCTTATTTATCAGCTCTCAGTTGTACAATAACCTTTGCCCTGCTACCTCCCTTGGCACCCTGCAGAGTTGGGACAGCAAATTATGTCTGTCTTGGGCCAGGTGTAAGGGCTGGTCTGAGCCTAAACACCTGTGCCTGAGAGGGAGGTGTGCACAGCTGAGGCCACTGAGTGGTAAGAGGACTGCTGGGCAAGGAGAAAAGAGGCAGAGGGTTTGTATCTGTAGTCTTCAGATGTTTCTAGGGAGGGTGTGCTATGTGGCTTCTTGAGGAGGATCTTCATACTCAGCTGCTCTTCAGGAAGATTGCTGTGAGTACAAAAGCTATGTTTTCCTTGTGGTTCTAAAGTCTTATTTTGGTTAAGAGTTGTTATAACTGTAATGTAGTTCCAGTGTTATAATAGATTGGAAATGTATTTATAAAACTGGCTTTTTCATAGTGTTTGGATTTTGTTAGGGGAAAGGGATGAGCTACTAAAGGTAGCTTTGTCATGTAACTGAAAAACTTTCCCTGCTTGTCTCTGTCTAAAGCTAACTAACACTTTTCTGCAGAATATCTAGAGAAGTTGAAATGCTGCTGGATTAAGCATGATTTTAGGTGGATTGACACAGTTTATCAGATTACTCATGTTTAATTGTTCTAATTTTGTAGTCTTTTTCATGGATTGTGTAAAGTTTAAGAGTATTTCAGACTGTGAATAGAGTCACAAGCCTAGAGAGACTAGACTGGTTCAGAAAACAGTATTTGAATCTGTAAGTCTGGAACTGGCATACTTCTCCTCCTTCTTGCTGCACACTTCAAGAGAATTGTTTCCAAGCATCACCAAGTGTGGGTAACTGTGGAAGTGCCTCTAAGATGAGACAAAGTAGTTTTGTTTCTGGTTTTTGGTTTGTTGGTTTTTTTTTTTTGCTTGGAGGGCTTTTTTTTCTCCTTAGAAAAGTTCCTGGTTCCCAATCTTCAGAAGTAGGATTTATCCATTCGTTCTGAAATATAATGCTGGTATTACCACCTTAACATCAGTATTTTTGTGCTAAGTTCAGATTTCTGTCTTGCTTTTTCCAATTCACCAATGTGTTTAAGGAACTACAGTGAAGGCAGATTACAGATTGCTCTTCATTCCTGATTTATGATCCAGTTTACAATTAAAAAAAAATCCAGAACAAACCCCAAACTAAAAAGAAATTGAAACTCTATTTAGGAGGAATAAGAGTAAAAACTTGGGTATGAAGCAATAAAGTTATCAACTGTTGCAAAAGTAACAGCATAAACCAAAAAGTTACCTTTATTTTTTGATTTCTGGAACAAGCCTACTGAAAGCTATTTATACCCACCCATGCAGATGTGAAGTACATAAGGTAGTTTAAGTGCTGTTAGTGCTGCTCATGGGGCTGAGAAAACAGGCTTGTACCTCTATGCATAAGAAGTGGAAATTCTATTCCTCATCACCTACTATGCAATTTCTATCTGCAATTATTACTAATTGAGTTCTACTTTCACTGGTGAAATAAGCAGTAGGATCATAGCTTACAAAGATTAAAACAGCTGGCTTTGTTAAGAAACTATGAGACTTGGATGAGAAGTTAGATAGCTCCTCTAAAAAAAAAAAAAAAATTAGGCTGTCACTGCTATAAACTGCCTGCTACAGACTGATGTTAATCAGTTGTACCAAGAAACCAGATTAACTGATTACAGTTCACAAAACAAAGATGGTGTGAATACTTGGTACTTAAAATCTCTTTGTATCAAAGAGTAGTCAGAATTTATTATAAAACCTTTAATTTGATTCTTTAGAATACATCAGACTGTTACTCTGTAATCTTGACTGGAACAAAAGCTCTTTGTTTAGGATAATCACAGTGTGATATAGATATGTAGAGCCAGATGTAAACAAAAGGCTAAGTGGGAGTTTAGACAGTGATATTCAAAGCTGCAATCCCAAACAAAAATTAATCTGGTGCTTTAACATGGTAGGTTATCTTCCTTTTTGGCAATACTACTGTTTCATATGTCTAAAGCTACATTGTTTGCACTCAAAAATGTGTCAATCTGGTAAGGATTGAGCAACTTGTTGTCTGTGTGATGTCTATGACCACTTGGAAACCAGAAGTGGGTTCTGTGCTGCATGCCAGCACAGTAAAGATCCAGTCAGAGCTCAGATTCTTTGCAGAGCAGGATAGGATCCAGTCCTTGCTTTTAAAATGCAGTTAGTGGTTGATTGACTCATAATTTAGAAATTGACTCTGTGTGTGTGAGTTTTTTTCAGTCTGTGGGGATAGATTCAGACTCAACTCCTATACCAAAATTCAGGATCCTGCCTGTGGGTAAGAGGGTAAGGACCTCTCAGTCTTTACTGTCTCAGGTTCTAGCTTTCAATACTCAAAAGTGTTTTAGGTTTATGGCAAGAGTGGGGCAGTCCAGTGGTATGTTGTCCCTGGGGTGAGAGAACCCTGAGTTCAGTCCATTTTTTAGAGACACTCTAATGGGTACTTGCTCAGAGATGCTCTTTGTTATTCTGTGAACATTTCCCCCAAACTTCTCAATAGCAAAGACACTGCTCTAGGAAGTTGAGATAAGGATCTCAATCCATTGAAGTGTAAAGGCACTTCTACCTTCTCACTGTGGACCCACGAACTACACTGTGGGTGATGGCAACAGCACTTCAACCTCTCCATCAAATTATAGCACCTACCTCTGTGTTAAAGTGGATATTCTCCAGGCAAGGATATACATGGTGGTAGCAGGATCAGAACTGAAGCCTTGGAAAGGACTGAGATTTTGGAAAAGCTATACTGTATCTCCCTTTTGGGAATGAGGATGGCAATTGATATGCATATGGAAAAGGGGCTGGGAACTTGGAAACCAGGAACTGCAGCATTTAGTGTCACAGGTAGTGGTGTTCTTCCTGGAGCTGTAGTTGTGTCTGAAAGTATGCATCTAAGTTCTAGCTATGTTTCCATTGTGTGTCAGGTAAAGTTATCCATGTAGAAATGGAAAATAGCTAGTGGCTGACTGCTAGATGGCAAATAGACATATCCCCACCCTTCTGCCAAAAGGCTGCCACTCTCCCCAACAGCACAGTGCAATGCATTCCTCTCAGAATGGGGGGTTCAGAACTAGCCTGTTCATAGCACAGCTGTGGTAAAAATGCTGGTGTGGAAAAATATATTACTATATCCAGTTGCTGAGCTGCCGTCTTTGTTTGAATCCTTCTGTATTACACTTTCTACTGTTTTTTCCGCCCTATCAAACTGAAACTTAAAAGCTGTTGTTAGAATTCAGATTGTTTGGAGGTCAAATTTTTACTGAGATCACACTGAACATAAATAGAGCTCTACACTTCACTGGGATGAGCACAGCACTGCCCTCTGTTTCTGTATTATTGCCACATAGCATAATAGGCCTTGATATCTTTTATTTCCCACTGGACTCTAGTTATTGCCCATTAGCTGCATGTTAAAGGAGTAGTGACCTTGGTTTCTCCCTGTGAACTGCTGAGCTTCTGCCAGCTGCCTTCTCCCCAGGCCATGGGTTCTGGAGAGCACACAGTCCACATAGATATCCCAGAAGAGCTGAGCCAGGTCCCAGAACAAAGCCCCGTGTTTCAAGTTCTCTGAGGATTTCAGAAAGATCATGAAGTCCCAAAAGCCACTGACAGAGTCAGAAATGCGAGGCTTCCTCATCTCCAGTAAAACAGCTGAGGAGGATTCCCAGCACTGGGGGTCTGCCCGCCCAAGAGCCAGTGGATCAATCTGACTATGGCAGAGGAAAGGTGTCACACAGAGCACTGCCACGAGTAAGAGACAGCAGGTGAGTCTCATGGTGTGGTGGATTCTTCCTCTGCTTCCAAGATCTAGTTGTGTCACTGAAATACAAGAAAACCAAGAGAAGCTGAAAAAGTCTCACTCCTAGAGGCAGGAATAAAGTCCTGTTACTTTACATGATATACAAGGTACTCAGATATTATTTCTCTGATCCTTAAAGATTTGTTTATGCTTTTTGCATGTATATAAATACTAGAGGAGCTGTAATGCTCAGTGCAGCAGAAGCATGTGTAAAATTTTTTAATCATCCTCAGATCTGAATGATGAAGTGTCTTATCTGGAAGTTCTTAATATTGAAAGTTTTGGCATTTTTTGATTTACAGACCCCTAATATTTTTCAGTAAAAATCCATTCCTTTTCACATAATTTAAGCTTTTAGGCAGTCCTGCTTTTCTCAAAAATTTATGAGTCCTTTAAAATAGTCTTCAGAATCACAAGGATCAGTGGACAGCAGGTAAAAAAATCTTATTGAGAATGTGTTTTAATAGTTCTAATTACTGCAGGTTTCAGATTCATCCATTGACCAGGAGTGGTTTATGTGCTAAAAGACAGAACAGCTCTGAAAAGAGGATATAGCAAAGCCATCACATAGCTGTATTGTACAACATGTACCCATGCATATAGAATCATGGAACAGTTCAAATTGCAAGGGACCTTTAAAGGTCTTCAGTCCAACCCTTCTGCCATTGGCAGGAACATCTTCAACCACATAGATTGCTCATAGTCCTGTCCAACATGACCTTAGCTGTTTTCAGGGATAGGGCATCTTCCACCTCTTTGAACAGCCTGTTCCACTGTCTCACCACCCTCATTGTAAAAACTTTTTTCTTTATACCTAATCTAAATTGATCCTCCTTCAGTTTGAAGCCATCACCCTTTGTCCTCTTGCAACAGGCCTAAAAATGCTTGTCCCCATCTTTCTTATAAACCCTCTTTAAGTACTGGAAGGCTCCAACAAGGTCACCCTGGAGCCTGCTCTACTCCAGAACTAGTACTGGAATGCCCCAACTTTCTCAGCCTGTGTTTTCAGGAGACCTGCTTCACCTCCTCATCATTTTCATGGCCCTTCTCTGGACTTGCTCTAACAGGTCCATGTCTTTCTTATGCCGAGATGTATTTATGTGTATAAAAAAGTACAGACATGTACTTAGCAGATCACTAACAATTGACTAGCAAAACTGTGACATTTGCTAAGTAGTATCTATGATGCATGGGTAGAAATTCTGAGAATGATAACCTTTTGTGGATAGAAAAGCCCAGTTGTCTCCATCAGATTTCATTTCTAGTACATACTTCTCTGTTGTATTTTCTAACATGCTTCTAGCATTTCTGATATTGAACAAATTGTTCAATATCAGCATTCAGGGTGGTTTTTAGTGTAGCTGATGGCATATGGGGAACTTCATTTTTGTGGAAATCAGCTACATCTGAGATCAGCATTTAGGACAAATTCAATTTAATATGTGCAAATCTGCTGAGTATTCGTGCTTGTACTTTTTCAGTTTGGTTGTTGTGGGTGGGAAGCTGCTTCTCTTAATGAGCTAGATAAGCAACTGGCTTTTCGTGTAGAAAGTCTCTTCCATGGGTGATCCTGAAGAAGTGTTCTTTTCCTATATGAAGAAAAATGTCAAAGGTGGGATATTGATGTGCAGAGGGATTGTATGTGAGAAGAAGCCAAGCCACAGCCTGTGTGCGAAGCCAGGGAGGAGTAGTCTGCTTTATGGAATGTATTCATTTTAGAGCTAAAGGACTCTTCAGAGATTTCAGTCCTAGCAATGGTATTCTTCCCTAGCCCCCTGTCTGGCTATCTGACCATGTTCTGGGAACATTTTTGAGGTATTCAGACTTACTCCCCAGCTGCTTACAGTCACTTTTTAATCCAAGTTCAGGTGTTGTGAGAAGAGCTGCCTTGGCAGCCCTGGACCTGAACACTGCATTTAGGGAACAAAAGAGGGACATCTTGCTCTTCCCACACTGCTCTGCCTCGTGGACGTCACTTACAATGGTGGTAGTAATAGGGCTGTCCTGCTGCTCCCAAGATGCCCAAGAAACATCATTCTTCTGTACCCTACTCCATGAGGCAGGCTTTGATTGCTTTCTCAGAAGCAAGCCAAAAACATCCTGTGAGTCACTACTTCATTCTTGTCTGTGCATCAGAGCCCTTCCACTGGGCACAGACACCTATGTACACATATCATGCAGTGTGCACATATGTCTGTTTACTGAGACTTTTTCAAGTGACATAGTTAATTTTATCAAGTTTCTGTTTTTCAAAGCAATTTAGCAGTCTCAGATGTGACCATGAGGGTGAGTAGACAGACATGGGACAGTGGGCAGGGAGCCCCAACAACAACAGATTGTTCAAACAAAGAAATACTACTAAAAGAGGCTAATAATAATACTAAAATCTTTTAAACGATGGTTCTGTGACTTTGGCAGAGCCCATTTCATTTGTACGGATTAAAAACGGAACTGATTGCTTTGCATTTTCTACTTCCCAGCACTAATTCTAAACTTTATAAATTACAAAACAGACTAAGACAAGTGTTCTGGATTTGTCACAACGAAGGAACAGCCCTGGGCAGGGAGTCAGTAGGGCATTAATATGAGAATCGGTGCCCCTGAAAGTATGATGTACATGGCATTAGTAAGGGCCAGTAACTAAGGACAGTAGTCCTTATGGTCTGGTCAAACTCTGGCAGCATTGTGCTGTTAGCCTTGCACAAGGTTCAAGATTGTATTTTTTTAGACAGCTGAGAGCTGGAGTGTATGCCCAGGAAAAGCCAGATTTCATTAATCTCTTACTTGTGCATGTGGTGAATGCATCCATACAATTCCTCCCCTATATCATCCAATCTTTAGCTCTTTCTGTGCATACATTAAAGTTTGTGTGTGTGTGCTATTTACACTTCATGGTTGTGACTTTTCCCACCCTCCCCCTACCCCTGCTTCTCCTTGCAGTTTAATGTCGTGCTCCACTCCCGTCATGGATAATGCCTTGCAATAATAATTGATAAGTTAATGAGTTAATTTGCTGTTATCACTTAACTTGGAGCTCTCGCTTAGGGATAGTCCCTCGGCCGTGCGGCTGCCGAGTACAGCATTCCCGGGGTGTCCCGCCCGGCTCCGCCGCCGCTCCCGGTCCCGGCCGGTCCCGCTCCGCTCCCGCCCGCTCCGCCCCGGCGCCGCCCGCAGCTCTCAGCGCTTACCTCTCCCTCCGGCCAGGGCACGACTCTCCGAGCCGCTGCCGCCGCCGCGCTCCTTAAGAAGCCGGAGCGGGCAGCCCCGCTTAGTTTTTACGTCAGGGCTCGGGAGCAGCCCCCACCCCCTGGGTCCGGCTGCTGCCCCCGGGCACCCGGAGCTCCCTCTTTCTCTGTGTGGAGCTGTCCTTGCTCCGCTTCTGTGTCCCGCCTGTCCTCCTCTGCTTGCGGACCCCAGCCCTCCCGGGGCAGCCTCTGGCCGAGGCGCAGGGGTGCGCAGCGGGGTAGAAGTGGAGCAGACCTGGAAGCTCCGCTTGCCCCCTCTCACCAGCGCTGCACCTGGGGGGCAGAAGCGGAAGAGTAGAAAGCAAGTCCAGCCTTGGAGCTCATGACCGGTGCTGGCTCAGAGCTCAGGCATCTTGCTTTGTGCTTGGCTGTTTGCAGATCCCCCCACCCCAAAGCAGGAGTCTGTGTGGCTCGACTAGAGCTGTTTGCTGGCTAGCACTCAGCCCACATGCTGCCGGTCCAGCTCTCCTGGAAGTTGAAGCAGAGACCCAGAGAAGAGCCACAGAAGGGCTCCACTCAAAGGCATTAGTTGAAGTAGCTAGGCTAAGCTGCTCAGTGCAGCTCAATTTAAAGAAGTTCACCTAAAGAAGAGCTAACTTGGAGGGTTGTACATTCTCCAGAGGAGGGTGGTAGTCTGGTTACATTTTCCCTCCCAAGAACAGTAATGTGATCTACTATAGTTGCATTTTCTCTCTGTGAGGTTCTCAGCTGGATTGTGATTCTCTGTAACAGCTGAAAAACCTCTATGTATTGGAGAAATGAGTTAAGCTAGTAGGGAAGTGAAAGGAAAGCATTGATGAAAAGGCTGTCTCCTGTTAGCTGCAGCATGGGGAGAAAAGCCTGAGCACAACTCTGCACTGTGCCTGCTGTGATCCCCTTGTGCACAGAAAACATACTGCCCAAAGAGCTGGGGCTCTGTGACCATGCTGATAACCACTGTTGGGCACAACCTGCTTAACACTGGCTATTTGAAGCAATAGGCAGGTGAGACCATTCTTTTTTCCTCACTCTGTAGTTTATAGGCCAAATCATGTAGCACCTTGCCAAAGCCAGTGTGGCTGCACCAGTCCATTCCAGCTGGGCAGCAAACTATTTGTTTTTCCAAGGCTTTTGCTGGCACCTCCCTTTTATCCCTGCACATGGAATCACTCCCTTCTCCAGAAAGCAACTGTGCTTCAGTAGCATAAGGCTTATCTTAGCTGAAGTCAATGGGGCCACCCTGGTTCACATCAGCTGGAGAGTTGGCTTGAGACAGGTTCCTCTGATGTTCATCAATACCTTTATAGTTTGCATTCTTTCCTTGCATCCAGTCCATGTAAATGGAGAAGCTACTTCCTTTCCAAACCCTTGATCTTGTGACATGCCTATGAAATAAATACTGTTTTTCTTCTGATGCTTTATCTCTTCAATAGGCAATCCCTGTGAAAGTGTATCTTCTGTAGGGAATGCTACTGTTTAATAAAACTGCAAGAAACTTATAGGGGATGAGAGGATACTGGCTAGAACCCTTATAAATAGCTATACTGTAGGACTTGGGCCAGCTTGCAGATGTTCCAGTGATCACCAGCAGCTGAAACAGACTTCGGGATGACCTGGTGTGTAATACCTTGCAAGGGGCCCTTGTGATGTGATGGGAGAAACCCCTCATATGCAGGACCTGACATATTTCTTCTCTGTGCTATTGAATACAGGCTATTCCAGTAAACTTCCTTCTCTGGGGTTCTAGGGCTGAAATGATCCTTAAGAATCAGCTTTGGGTTTTATTTATTCATTTTTAAAGTCTGCTCTGTACCTGATTCTGGACCCATGTGCAATATGGCAAGTGAGTAGCCAGTGTGCTTCTCTTTGCCTCTGTATTTGGGGGCTGAACCACGCAAAGGAGAGAAGGAAAGTGTTCAGGTAAGACCAGAGTGCTGTGATGGAACCTGAAGGCAGTTCCTGAATGAAGGCTCTGGGGCTGCTTTTGTTCATGGCTGGCCTGGCTGCAGGGGCCAGTGCAGGACAAGACCAAACCACCACAGAAGTGGGTTTTGCTGCTGTTTTTGTATCTGTGGGGTGTTGCTCTAAGGATTGTGCCCCATGTTGTGAAGGGCAGAGTGAAATGGAAAGGAAATGATAAAATGTTTCTTGTGACTTGATAAATTTCTGTCAACCTGAAACCTTTGTGGATTCGTTGTTAAAAAGAGAGTTTGAGTCCTCTTCTGGGGTGCACTTTATCTGGCTTTGGATCGAGAACAACATTGGTTTCATTGCACTCAGAATCCTGACATACCCCAGGGAATTGAACCAGGGGCTCTCACAGAAATGAGAGTTGCTGCTCAAGGGAAATACTGCTACTGATAAAATATTGGCTTCACAAACACTTCCTGAGCCTACTACATTCTGCTCACTCTGAACCTGAGCACTTATGTTTCTTTCTGGGAAAGAGGTTTTTGATAATAAGATTGATCACCTCAGCCTCCTAGTGGAGAAGAAACAGAGCAGGATTGGCCATCTCATTCTGTTTCACACACACACTCAGTAAAGCTTTCTGTGCCCTTCTTAAGCTATCAATAATCTTTCTTTCCTTGCAGCACATAATATATTCCCCTGGCAGCCAGTGCTCATGTCTTCATGTCTTTTATGGGTCTCCATATCTTATGAATTTAATTCACATGAGCTGTAGGTCATATCCAGAGTCATTTGCAGAAGGATATTTTTATCAGGAAAAGTTGATTATTTGCTCATACATGAGATAGAGGTTGCGATTTCTACCAGAAAAATATAAAAATAAAGCAAAAGGTTAAACGATCAGGATAAAGGAATAAGAGATAAGTAAGAAAAGCAGGAGGCCAGATCACTGGTATTTGCATTTTGAATAGAGCAAAGGTGTAAATAATTATATACAGAGTTGCTTCCTTCCTGCATTTGCTTTCAGCAAACCTTTTGATGTGGTTTAAAGTTAACATTTAAGTTAATAGGCAGTGGCTTATGGTTGCTTGGGCTAAGTAAGCATTTACACATTAGAAGAGTTTCAGCACTGAGACTGAGAGACAGCAGTGTGTGATGGGGATGCACAGCTTGCTGTTACTTCCATAAGCAGCAACATCTGAATGCAGTATTAAGCTTTTAAAAATGTCCCTCACAATGAAAGACACATGTTTTAGGCTTACTATAAAAAAAAAAAAATATTTACAGACATATTCTTAGCTGAAAGTTTGCATTTTGTGGAATTGGGTACCAAATTATCCCAGCCTTGTGTCAAACTTGGCTAAGTGAAATCAAAAGCAAAACTGGTGAGTGGGGGAAACCCAAAGGTCTGTTAGCTTTAAATACCTGGAAGAAGCTTGATTTTTCCTCAAATTCCATAAAGGCAGAGTGTGCAATCTTATTACCATTTTTAGCTTTTCCAATTCTCTTTTGAGCAGAAGAATGCTGTCCTTAAAATTGGCTCCCTGACAAACATACCTAAGAGCTTCCTGGGAATGAAATTAAAGACTTGATTTAAAGTCTGCAGCTATATTTTATTAATTCTCAAAATGATATGGAGAAAGCTTTGAGTGTCTAAACCTGTTTTTTTAAACTTTTGAAGCTTTTGATGTCAAGTTGTGTTTTTGTGTTGTTTTGTTGGGATTTTTTTTGTTTGTTTTGTTTGTTCTTTTTTGGGTTTATGCTGATAGTATAGTTCATTAAAAGTTAACTGTTCATGTCTTTTGGGCAAGTTGTCTCACATTAACCATTCAGTTAGAGAGCTTTTGATTCATTTTAATGCGTTCTGGATATTTATATTCAGACAACTATTAGCTTCTTAATTAAGGGATTCATTGCCATTTGAGTGCTGGACTGATTCCAACATGTTCCAGAATCGTCACTGGTTCTTCCTGACTCAGCTCTCCTGTTTCCTCCTGTTCCCACAGACAGTGGAGAAACCCTTCTCACCTTCAGCACTCCAGGCAGACAGGAGAGTCACCCTGGGTATGTCACAGAAGAGCAGTTCAGTGAAACATGTTTTCATAAAACTGCCACTAACATGTAAAAAAGCAAGGCTGTTATGGGATCAGTTTCTCCCAGGGAGTTACAGCCAGATTTTCTGGGAAAGACAAGCACTTTCACAGTGTGCTCTTTCCTGAAGCTGAGCAGGACTGCAGGGTGGAGTCTCCTACCTTTTTTTTTTTTTTTTTCTGAGGGTGTTTCTTTCTCACAGCTCTTGGCAGAAAAGGATGTTTGAGCATGCTTGCCTCAGGGCAGCTCCTGGGTCATGCCAGTAGGCCAGCAAGGAAGGGTGCCAGCCCTGCCACTGTCACATCATCCCCCAGCACAGACACTCCCCTGGCAGCCACGACCCCGTGCCAGGAGCCTGCACATTCCCACTCAAAGCTGTTTGGGGGAAAATAGTCCTCCAGAAGAAATTGGAGGGGTGGGGGAAGCAAACTATTTAGGGCCAAGAAATAGGTCACAGGAGATTCTGTAATGAGATGGATGGATATTCTGCTTTGTGTGAAAGGGAATTTTGGGATCCTTGTCTCTCCTTGGTTGCCTGCTCATTCTCAGACTGTTTGCTGGACTATCTGCTTTGCTCTGTGTTCTGCTACTAGTTCCTGCTGGGGGGCTTTGGCACTTATGAAGTACTTGCAACTCTTCAAACCACAGATGTGAAGCCTTGTACGTACACTACTGTTGTTGTCAGAGGAGAAAGTTGGGGTTTTTTTAATGTGCAAGATCTGTCATAAATGATTTATTGACAAAGAAATCTGCCTTCTTGAATGATTTTCCTGAATGAAATAGTACAATCTCTGTCATTTAGAATATTTAGATGAGCAAAACCTGTACATTATCAGTAAGGAACCATGTGATAGAGGCAAATAAGCCATTGAAGGTTTTTTGTTCTTTAAAAAATACTGTATATTGAGTATATATTTTACTTATTTTTAATAGGTCTGGCCACTCAGCCTTTGAAACTCCCATTTTTATTTCACAAATGCACCCTTTGAAACCTATTCTCAAAGGCTACAAAGGTGATACAAAGTGGGTTTCTATGTAGTGAATTTAATTTTGAATTTCTGAAATTACTGTAGTTTGATTTAACAATGTCTTTTCTTTTCTATCCCATTACTGATTAGGCACAGCTAAAAAGCTGCATATTTCATGAAGATTATGGGGTTTTTTTAATACCTGGGGAGAGGGGGTTGTCTCAAACTTATCAGCAAACCAGGTCTACCTAAATCTAGTGCTCCCTGGCCTAAGTGCCAAAGGTCACCTTTAAGTACAATAGTTCCTGTCCTAGAGATCTTGTGTTTGAAGTGAAAAATGCCCAACCAAATCAGAGAAAGGAAAACTGAAGCAAAGATGTAATGGGACCTGATTTTTTTACCTACCTGCCCAGCCCTCTGATCCAACAGCACATAGACAAGATTTTGTAATGTAAGGGAATTGTTTCTCTCTTTCTGCAAATGAGGCAATTTTCAGTCTTGTGTTCAGGACCTCCTCATTACAAAAGTAGAAACAAAAATCTTTAATTTTCTAAAGCTTTTCAGTGAAAGCTGGAGGGCACTAAAATAGTTCAGTTTATTGGAACTGCTTTCTCATTGCACAGAAATCCTGGTCAAGCATTCATTGCCTGTAAACTGTTACTGTTAACATTATCTGTAAGAGTAACTTCATAATGGAGCATATCTTGAAATAGCAATATAGAGTTCAGTGCCTGAAAGGAAACAGAGGAGAAGTGACTGACTCCAAAGGAAGAAGGCTTGCTTGTGCACTTTGCCTCCATCTGAGCTGATTGTTGTGCCACCCCCAGAGTGGGGTGTGTTGACAAGGCAAAAAGTCTGGGGAGGAAATGGATGGTCAGAATATGTCAAATCCCAATGTAAATACATGAATGGAGTATGGAGGTATAGGCAATTGTTCTTGTACTTACATTCAAAAGTAACTTGAGCCTTCTCTTTGAAAGAACAGATTGAGATTGCTTAATAAAACCATGAACACTGTTACTGCAAGTTCTATACATTTGTTCTCTTATTATACAGGTATTGGTGTGTTTTGGAACAAACCAGACGATAAATGTTATAGATGCTATAAATGTTTTGGCAAAAGGCCCTTGTTAGGGAGATAAACATCACTGTTTACATAAGCTGAAGAGATGAGTGGAAGCATCTTTGTGTGACTGCATTAAAGCTGAAAGTCAGGCTTTGCTATAGATAGGTGGAGCTCTAGGTATCCCCAGTGCTGCTGTCACACAGCTCAGACCACTGACCACGGGAAAAGAGGGGTGTGTTGTGCTGGTAGGGTCTGGGCACTTCCTTCAGCTTGACAGCACAAGCTGCCTGTCAGCACAACTCCCACCAAGGGTCCTTAGGACACTGTCAAAGCTGCAGGTTCACAAGGAGCATCAGTTGGTGCTGCTGCTGCCATTTTCTTCAGTAATCCTCAGGTACAGAAACTTCCATCTCCACTGGCCTGCAGGGCAGTAACCAGCTGGGAGGGGAAGGAGGGATTGTTTCTCTAAGCAAGTAACTCTGCTCTTACAAGTACTGTCAATTGTTTGGTTGTGCTGAAGTTCCTAAAGGCACCCAGGTGCCCCATTACCTGGATTAGACATTAGGGACAGATCTGTTCCATTTTCTGCAATACTAAAAACTCCTTTCTTGGAACAATAAAGCTTTTATGTACTGTGCTGTGAATCCACATCATGCTGAGTGACATGTATGTTGAGGGATCCCCTCTAAAGAGTGGGTAGATAGTAAATAATTAAAACCTCAATAGTCCAAAGATCCAGTCTATCAAAAACTCCAGTGAAATAATAAGGTCATAATAAGATTTTTCTATTTCAAGGCAATATATTTTTATCTTGGATGTAAAGTGTGAGGGCAACATGGATAAGGATATTGATTCTTGTTTCCATTATGCATAAAACACTTTCAAAGCAGTCAAGTGGGGAAACTGGGAGGAGTTGTTAGCCTGTGTTTCCTGCAATTTTTATGGAAATAAGTTTAGTACAGCTGTCATGAAGCTACCATTTAAAAATTTCTCATAAGGTTTATGCAAATAGCATTAGGTTTGAGATATTTAGACATTTTTCATTCATGGGAATAAACTGATCATCATCGTCTCAGCTGGAGATAGGAAACCAGTCAAAAGTAGTTTGCCTGTGCTTGTTTTTGGCTGGACAGTATCCAGGTTAGGCTGCAGTGAAGCAGCAGATGTCATGTGTGGCGACATTTTGCTTCTACACAAGAGGCAAAACTGATGTTACAACCCAGAGCATGTTACCAGTGTGTCATGTAAGGAGTGTGTCATGCTCGTGCCTTTGTCACCAGTTAAAATACAGCTGCAATAACCAGCCTTTCTCTCAACTTCTCTGTGTAGTGCAGATGCAAACATTGCTTCAGTCTCCAATACAAATTCAAAGCCTTCAGTAGCTGGGCTGATGGCTGAGGAAATCTGTGAATGTATGATATACAGTAGCAGAGTGTTGTGCTTATGAAGTCTGACAGCTGGCCTTGGACCGTGCAAAATGCATTGAAGTTCCTTCATGCTTTGAGTTACCAGCTTTGAAGGGGGAAATTCTCATACTGGTTCAGAAAGTGCCACACTAAAGCATGGCCTGTTACAGTGTTAGTGATAAAGATGAGGGCTATCCTATGACTTATTACAAAACCAATATTTTTTAGAGGAAAATTTTAATTAGGAAAAAACCAACTGACACTTGATTATGGGTTTTCTACAAATTAGAGCATTCAGAATTACACTGCCACAGCAGTTTGTGGTTCTTCAGAAATAACACATTGTGGCTGGTGATGCTGGTCTGATGTGGAGTCCTTGTACTTAGGTAGGGGTTGTGTTCCCTCATGGGTTACCTGTTCCCACTAAATAACTTATTCCACAAACCTACAACAATGTCATTGCTGAGTTGTGAACAATAAATCACTGAACTGAAGTACAGTATGTGTAGCTTTAAGATGATCTTTTTGTGAACTTTTGATTTCAATCATACTGGTTTGAGCATCTCTTCAACTAAAATTATTAGTTACTTTTTCTAATTTAAGCTTTTGGTGGGCACTTTATCAGTCTCTGTGATATGACTGATGGATGATTCTTGTTAAATTAACTTTTCTGCTCTTGTAGGTAGGAATCTATAGGAAGTGCATTTAGAACAAAAGAAGTGGTTTTGGGTTTGTACAAAGTGGCTTGGTTTTGTGTTGGTTTTATTCACTACAGTAAGTGCCCCAGCAAGATCACTCTTCAGTGTTTTGTGCTGGAATTAAGTTTTGAAAAAGAATTCTAAGAATTTTTTCTTGTAAAATCAAAAGCAAGTGTGCACCTGTCTCTTTTTTATTCATATGCTGTGTAAGATAACACTTGTTTTAAGGAATGACTGTCTATTCTTATTTTAGCCAAAGTGTTGCATTCTTATATTGAGTTTATAGATAAATCCTATATTCAAATTACAGGAAATAGAAGTGGATAATAATGGATCCATTGATGAGAGTGTTCCCTCACTCTATTGTTTTAAATGAGAAACATGCTTTTATAAAGAACCTTAGGAGATACTAACACTAAAGTGTATTTTGTTTTCCTGTCTGGAGCTGGAGAAAGCAAAACAGTATCAGTAGTTATCTGGTAACTGGGACATGCATCCATTTAATTTTCCCAGGATGGCTTCACTAGAGTTAATCTGGCAAAAAAAAGAAAGGGAAATGGAATTTTATTCAGTATTCTGTTAAAATGATGGCCAGAGTATCTGGTTGTTATGATGTAATTATTTAAAGAATACTTCAAGGGCCTTATTTTGGACTTCTTGTAATTATATAATTCAGATTGTTAAGCTGGAAGAGGCTTCTTTCAACTATAAGGAAAGCCTCCAGGTCTCAGTGAACTCAGTGTAGCCAGCAGCTGGGACTGAAGCAGGCTGGGCCCATCCCGGGTGCCGAGGCGCTGGCTCCATGCACGGCGGAACGGCTGCGTGCAACGTCCTCCCACGCACAGAGCCTCACTGACAGATTTGACACAGTTTGAGATCCTTCATAAAAGAAAACTCTGTTCAATTTCCACCACTACAAAGGTGATGATTCCTTGAACACAGAAATTAAATTAAACTGAGAGAATAAATAATAAGGAAAAAAAGGTTGAAAATTAAAAACTACTCCATTCCATGTTCATGACATTTTTAATACTCATCTTGCTAAGATGCAGAACAAGGACTATTGAATTTCCATTCATTAGCAGCCAACAGGATATGAATGAGTATTAACTTCAAACAAAAACTTGATTTATAACAACATCAAGTTGTGCACTTAAAAAAAATTACAAATAATTTTTAAAAGGAAGAGTAACAGTGAAAGCAGTAATGAATATAAAACATGACTGATCAGGCTTAAAACATAACTTCAAGTATTCTATGGCATTTGTCTCATCTGTTTGTGCAATACCCATCTTTGCATAGTAAAGAAAAATTGGTTAGACTCCAGCCTTAAGTAATCTGTTTCTTGAACATGCACCTATACAGCTGTTAATTTGCCTGGCAGATTTCTCTTTCAGAAGTATCAGATCAAATCAGTGAGAACATGTAGCAGACTGAAATGAGCTATACAGTCATCACAGCTTCTTGTCCAGCTGAATAGGTAAATAATGGAGCAAATGCAGAGTGGATGAAATGGAGGCAGAGTCAACCTGGTCTTCTTTTGGTGAGGCTTTGCGATGAACAAGTTACTGCTAAATGGAGATGCACTTCCCAAAGCACAGCGAGGGGATTGTACAGAATCAACACTATCAAATCCAGTTTTTTAGCTGTCTACCAGCACAGGAAGCACTTCAGCCTGTACCTACTCTGAGCTGTGTTCTCACTTGTGTACACACAGGGCAAAGTGTGTTCTTCCTATACACACAATGGCTGAGGACTGGAGCATAAATTCAGTCAAGAAATCCTAATTGCTATGAAACTGCTGGTGTAAATAAAAAATTACTCCAGCACTGAACATATATACATAATAGTTGGGGACCACTGTGGTCTGATTTAAAACATCACATCACACACTAACAATGTTGTTTGTGAAATGCTTCTCCAAGGTTTATTACACAGGTAGTTTATGTGTATCCAGTTGACTGTACTTATTGTAATTTTTGATACCACTGGTGTTTCTGTTGTGGGTTATGCTTGCTTTGGAAGCAAAACCTGAAAAAGGCTAGACATTGTGTTCCCAATCAAAGCATTTTTAGAGAACCATAATATAGTTGCAAGTATTTTTGGTTTGTCATCAGAGAAATGCCACTAATTTAATTCTGCTTAAAGCCAAGCAGAATTTTTTCAGAATAAGGTTTATAATTTCTATTAATGTCAACTACCTGTGTGCAGCACCTTTAACTTATAATGTAGTAAGTGTAAATGTGATTGTTAAAGCTGATTGAAAATATTTAATAACAACTGTGAATCAAAACCAATAGTTTGAGACTATTGAATTGAACATTATCACAATAAGAAAAATAACTGAAATGAGATTTTTCTAACTCACAGGAAAATGTCTGCAGCATTTTTTTAATATGTTTTGGCTCTTAAAGCTAACTTGAGAAATGTATTTCCTCTGAACAAAGATGCAGGAAGTAGTAGTAACTGGGCTTCTCTTGTTACTAAACTACCAACTTTTAAATTAGATCCAAAGTTACGAAAGTCTTTTAATTCTGATTATCAGACACAGCAATTTAAACTTTCAATTACTTCACCTACCAAATTATGTAAATCAAGATTAAAAGGATGAGCCAGACTGTCCAGCTCTGTACTTTAAGGGAGCTCTGAACTAGACCTCTTCACAAACCCTTCTCAAGGCAGCTGTAGCCAGGTGAGCCTGGTTCCTAGGGACACAGGACTGCTGGCCAGGACTACCCTGTCAAAATATGTGTTTGTACAGAAAGTGTCTCTAAAAGTAATGACAACACATGTGAAATTGCCTGGGATTTTGCACATATTGTGATGGTGGTAACTGGCTATCAGTAGCCATGGGTCAAAGTACTAATCTTGCATTAAACTTTGAAAAGTGACATGCATCCAAGAGATACAGGGAGTGAGTTAAAAAGGTCAGTCACCTTTGCAAGTTGTTTCAAGTGGATGGGCAGAAGGCAAGACAAGAATAACTCATTCCAAGAATTAACATCTTTTGAGTATTTTAAGGCTCATTTAAGTGTTTATTTTACAGGATCTAGGCAGGGAACAAAAGTAGTTTTTCTTAAAAATTAAAAAAAAAAAAAAAAAAAGAGCTTGGCACTTCTGTGATTAGTTTGAGAGTGTGTTACTTATATAATGGAAAAGTCTGTATAACAGCCAAAAAAAATTAATTCAGACTTATAGTCAGTACATAGATATGCATTTATACATTTTAATTGTTTTTGGTTTCAAGCATACAAACTTTAGATCACATCTGTTTGGTGTCAGAACTCCCTGCATCTGCATGCTGTTATCTGCCCTTTTTTGAGCAAGCCCAGAACATCTGCTATACAACATGCTACAGAAAAAAAAAAGGGGAGGCAAAAAACCCAAAACCAAACCCAACATCAAAAATAGATTTACATAAAGAATAGAACCTTTTCATATGGAAATTCTTTCTCTCATATATATATTTATATATAATCTGTGAAAATGATACATCAAAATCTTATTTCCATATTTACACTTTTTCCTCCTTGGAAGAATTCCATCCATCCTTCCATACCCAAGAGGCTCCTGTCCAAGGTGGACAAGGGAGCTCATGGAGCAGGGAACCCTCAAGTCCAGCAGCAGAATGCACTGCGTGGCTGGAAAAGCTATTGATGCCTGGCACTGGCTTCCCAGTGGTTTGTATTTATTGGGCTGCAGATTCTGCTTGGGGTCAGCTTGCTAACTTGGTTGTTTGTATGTGAGCCATGCAGGTTACCCTTTCAAAATTAGCTCCTCATGCCACTGGAGTTTGATAAGAAAAAAGAAGTCATGCGAACTCAAGTGAAGTTAGAGTGCCAGCAGGCTGGGAAAGAATCTTTTGCAATTCCATTATTTTGGAACAGTTCTCTTATTGCACTTGGTCTGTGTGTGTCCTTCTTAATTTGAGAAAGGGGAAAAAAACACCTGATTTTTGAAGCAGTTTGCTTGTACCACTTGTCAGTTAATGTTAACAATAGGAAGGTGAACAGAGGAAGTATTTCCAACTTATCTCCAAAAAGGACGGTGTTCTACCAACTCAAATCCCAACATTGTGTTTATAGTTTCTGTTCCCATGTTCTTCTGTACTGATTTAGTTCCTGTGTAGCTACAGCAAAGACATCATACCCAAAATCCAGTAGTGCAAGATGCAGCTTTTTGAATGGCATTTCTTCAGATAGGGCCTTGTTGAGTTGGATCGAACCTTCGTTTTTTGACATTTCTTCCAGGTTGCATCAAAAGGAGATGGAAAAAGAAAAATGCAAGACATTACTTAGATATAACAGGAACAAAGCCATGGCTAAGGTCATAGTAAAGTAAAAGGCTCACACTGACACACAGTTTAACCAGTAACTTTTTCAAGGGGTAACTATTTAAGGAATTTGGTTGCATGCTTTCTATAGCATGATATCAAGTACTGGTTTTCCTTATGCAGTTTAAAGATCATGCTGGCATAGAGAAATCAATTATTTCTGTAGTACTTCAAGTGGTACTCTAAATTTATAGAACTTTTCAACTCCCAGTACCACATGTGTGCACTAGGCCAGGAATGCACATGTTTACCTAAAGAGAATGAGTCACAAATGCCAGGAATGGCAACACTTCAGCCCCCAGAGCCTTGAGTTCTCAGAGCAAGTGCCTAGCTCTGGCTACACCAGGATTTAGTTTATGTAATTCAGTGTGACAGAAGTGTGTGTGCCTTTGTGAGCTCTTACCACACTATTGACCAAAGTGTTGTGAATCTTGGTTAAGGTACAAAAGACAGCTGAGACACTGCATTCGAAGGAGACTGGACAGCTTTGTCAGTTGTGTGATTAGAACTGAATGTTAACAGTGGGCAGCAAGCTGGTGACATCCAATCTCCTGCGATGTTGATGTCCTATGTCACACAGCAAGACATTAGGAAGCAACAACAAAAGTTGGGTGCAACCTCCCCAGTATCTGGCTTTATGTGGGGCATCAAGCAAGGGGCTCATGCATTTAGTTTTACCATTGGGCATACACACCACTACCACCACCAAACCAACATGCAAAAAATACAGAATAGGAATTAATATATTCCCTAAAGCTACAGATCGACCCCTGGATTTTCAATCTTCTGCAGCCCTGCTAACCACTACCACTGCTACAATATTTATTCTGTACATAAGGTTTAACTGATGGTTTGAGTCTAATGCAAAGGCTACTTCTTTGTCAGAGAACTTCCAGAGGCTGGTAATTCTTGGGCATCCTTGATTTTGTTTTTTTTCCCATGGATGCCTGTGATTGGATTTGTGCAAGATGAATGCTTAAGAATTGCTAGTTTCTTAAAGAAGATTACTATATTCATCTTTCAGTCTTTTCCCCTCTAGCATTACTGTACTAATGCTCCTTTGGAATGAGGCTGACATTACCTCACTATTTCAATTCCTAGTCCTCTAAATGAGAGGTAAATTTGAGATGAGGAAATTAAGTTTCAGGCTAACTTGCAAAACTGCCAGATAGGAATTGTGAATATTACAAAACTTGGTTAAATGTGAGTTAAAGGCTGCTGTGCATCTGATTGTCCTGCCAGTTTCAATGGGAAAAGGACATGTCCGTTTCTCTTGCCCCCCACCTTCTTTTAAATACTGTTGAGCATCCTTGAATTCAAGTACTACTGATAAACAACTAATCAGTCCTTTTAAATCAACAATGCAGATGAAAAAATCTAGGTGACATAACTTGTCTTTCTACTATATGGGAAGTACCATATTCCTGTTTGCTTGAAGAGGACAAGTCCTTAGGGAATTACAGTGTTATCTGAGCTTACTTTAATTAAAGAAATGGACTTTATAAAGTCTTAGAACATGGTACAGAAGACAGATGCTATGCTAGCTTCACAGTACAATCTAGCAAAACTCTTTTGACTTTTATCTTATCTGCTGTTTTCTAACCTGATTTTTACTGGTGTAGTGTTCCAGTACAAACCTCATCATGCATTCTATCCAAACCATATATTTATTTCCTAGTTTTATTCAGCAGAAATACAGCCTTTGAGGAACAAGATAGTGACCAAATCACTGCCTTTCTTCATTTAGGATATTCTGCTAACAATGTTGTATGAGAGAAAAAAAAACATGTGAAGAACTAAAATAAGAGCCTGAAATACAGAACATGAGGTACAGTGTCAAAAAGGAAACAGTACACACATGCAAAGCTTTAACAAGAGCTGCCATTGTAGCACTTCAGAGGTGGGCAGGGAGGTGTTACCCTGCAGGAATAGAAATTCTATTCTGATTACCTTCATCCTGAATTGCTAATCATTATAATACTAAAATGAAGACAATTAGTAGTCTAACTTAAATTGGCAAATAGAACAAGTCTTCCTCTTCCCCAAGAAAATTAAAATAAAGGAGAGTAGGTGAGTAGCAGGTTCTGGATATTTCCACCACTTATAGCAGTACAAAGTTCCTTCTGTTATGCATCAGTTAAATGGCAAAGGGGCAGAAGTGTCCTCTATGGAAGGACACACAGGAGAATAATGCTGCTTCCTAGTCCTTTGTTGGTTTATGTGGAGGAACTTGGAACATCAACTTCTTCTTTGTATTTAAAGTTACTAAATGCCTCTTTAAATAATGAGGGTCAGCCTTTCTGTCTGTAATCTAACCAGAAAAAGGGTCTCTAACAAAAGGAAAAGCATTGGCTATTTTTAATCAAAAAAGCACTCCATGGTACAGCACATCACTGGCTAACATGGTCATGTTTACAAAAAAAAAAAAAAAAAAATTCAGAAAAGAAAAACTGACTTCAAAAAGGGCTGGATGTATTCAAGAAATGCTTTTCTGCAATCTGCTGCATTCTTTTGTGCAACTAATTAGGAATGTGGTTATGGAGTATATTACCTGCAAATGTGTGCCCCTGTGTGTGATCATGTAAGTACAAAGAGCTTTATTGAAGAATTTACAGATTTTATGCAAACCCAGTATTTTGACCACTCAACTAGCTAATGTTTTCATAGGCATTCCTAAAGCATGGTTCAAATGCTGAAGAAGAGCTTTAATTAACTTTTGCTACAAAACTGATTAAAATTAACAAAATGAGGGACTAAAAAAAGCAACTTAAAATAAGACACTGTCCTCCCATTTATTCCAGTAGTTTGGGTAGAAAAAAGAGAAAATACCTCATGTTTGATTCTAGCTGCTGTTTGTGCAGTGATGACTGGATTTTGGTCTACAATTCATGCTTGATGGAAATGCTGGTAAGGGACCAAAACCTCCTTCCTCATGAAACTGCCACCATCATTCCACTGTTTTAACTTGTGGAAACCTTTAGGGTCTAAATGCAACCACACAAACCAGTTCAACCTCAGCATCTTTTAGAGCTGGGTATGTCTTCGGTTCCTCCATTAATCTTCTATTAACAAAACAGAAAACGTTGCAGCTCTTCGCTAAGAACAATTGCTAGAAATAGAATTGTTCCTACAATCAATTCTCTATGTGCCACTTTTGTATTCTGATATAACAAGCAGCAGCTTCTCATGTGCATTTTCACATCACTCTTACTAGTATTACCTCTTTGCAGTGTTTTATTACCAAAATTTCTGTTAAAGTCAGTAACAAAAGCATTAATTAACTTCTATTATTGCAGTAGTTTAGCAGAAGTGAGTGAATATATGATAGAAAAAAAGTGTAGACCTCTAAACTTCTCTAATGGTAAAAATGTCCTTCCTGTATTTAACCACTGTATTCTGAAACCTTGCAAAGACTTACTGCACCAAAATCAAGTTTTTACTGATGTCTAAACACCAACAGATTTAAAAGTACTATGCAAGACTCAACTGAGTAAAATCTGCTTTGTGGCAAGGTTCCTACCCACAGCCTTTAAGCCACCTGAAATGGCTAATGAGATTCTATATTCTGTAAAATTGTCAGTTAACATTTTCTTTCCTATTCTGTCCACACATTAACTTGATTGAACATTAACCTTGGATTAATTTTTGAAATGGGAAGTTGGTAGTTGAGCTGTTTTTACTTTGTTTCTCTGAACTTGCACCAAGCCTTCTTTTACACTTCCCCTCCAACCCCCACCCCCCACACCTCAGTTCATGAACAAAGTTTGCTTAGTTGCAGCTTACGTTTGATATGGACTTGACACCACAGTACCGTATGTTCATATGAACATCTGATAACCTGTGAAACAGAAATCACATCTCCCAGTTTGTAAAGCATTAGCTACCTTCTCTCATAGTTGCAGAGACTAAATATATCACTTGCTTAAAAAAAGGAAAAGTTAAAATCCCTTTATTATCCTCATCTGTCCCTCCAGATCTATCTGAAGCCAAGTATTGGGGGTTTACAACTGCTCACCCTCTTGGTGTACAAGCCGAAAAGCCTCTTCTGTTCCCCCCTGGCCCCCAGAAGAAACATGCACTTCAAGCTGTGAGCTAGGCCAGGCCAGTGTATTTGAGGTTCTGCTACAGAATAAACTGTTGTATGAGAGTAAGAGCTTCAGGAGGCATTTCCATTATTCTATAGGGATAACGAGCATCTCGCTTTGGGCAAACAAATGACACCAGGGTGCAAAGCTGACCACTTGTGAGAGCAGTTTGAGAGGTGTCAAACACAAAGAAGAAATAATCAATTACATCCTGTATTGTTTCAGACAGGTAGGGATTGCCCTACTCCTCTCTTTCATGCAAATTCTCAAACTCTCTGTCTGTTGGAGTCAGGGGCTGCAGTGCCGATGGCAAAGGTGGCCAGGGCACCTGTTTCAAGACAGCTTGAAAAGACTCAAGATGAAGAACTGACTAATTATTTTATATTTTCATTACTTGTATTTTGTTTTCAGCAAACTACCTTGTACAACACAAACCTATCATCTAGGCATGCACACCCTGTTTCTGCTAAGTCTAAGTAATGGACAAATGTGTCTTATGGTAGAAAATGAATCCAAAAGGATAAGCTGACTTTTTTTTTTCTCAACAGAATCTAGCTTGGTTAATTCCCATGGGTACCCTCTGAACAAGCACCGAGATAAAAATTAATATGGCAGCTACTGAATCTTTCTGAGAACACCAACAGTGACAGGCAGTGCAATAGGGAATAACTGCCTTGTCCAGGAGAAAGGGCAAAGTCTGATTTGCTGCTTTCAGCAGGCCTGAAAGAGATTTTGAAATATTTTGCTTCCACATGCATATTTAATTAAGGCCAGCTGAAACTTCAAAAATATAAGAGTAAAAACCAGAAGTAAAACATTTTCTCGTGCCCTTTAAAAGTGAATTTCAAGATAAATATGACCTTATCACTAGATTTTACTTTGATAACTCCCTTAATCAATTAGGGAAAAATTTTTTTTCTTCTCAACTCTGACATGAAATATGAATAGAGGCCATAGAAAATTTTCTTTTAATTATTATCATACTTACTACTACTTATTCTCCTTGAAGAATTATGGCTTATTGTTGTATCATGGCTTTACCTTGATTCAGGTCATTGAAAAGAAATGCCCTGAGAAATCACTTGTATTTAATTACTTCCATGATCTGTTAGGTTATAAACTGATTCTAAAGGGAGATCTGTTTTACCTAATACAGACCGTGCATGGCAGAATGGACACTATAAAAAGGGTAGGAATTAAGTAGCTTTGTAAAAGACTGTTTGCTGTAACATTCCCAAGTGGAATGACTGAACTGTTAGATCTCAGAGTTACAGAACACATCAAACTAGAATTGTTGGTTTTTTAAATTGTGTATCAATAATAATTAAAGAAAAAAAATACAGTAACCACAAACAAGTTAGGTCTGCTATTCCTGAGTCAACTATGTTAACACAGTTGTTCCAGCAGACTACTCTGCTCCTTCCTTCCACCACTGACCATTTACACAACATCTCTCCTTGTCAAAAAGTTAAACAGTTTGAAAGCAGTAGTCCATTCAAAATAAGATGTATCCTTTGGGGGCTTTTTAATCAAAGTGATCAGCTTCTGAGAACGATGCTACTGACTGGGCTAAAAAAGACCCTGTTCCTTAAGTGTTAATTTAATTTTCATTAATTCACTTAATTCTTTTATTGTTGTTCAACTTTGCACCCTGATAACATTTGCTCTTTTCAAATCCATTTCCTCCACTTGTTACTGCATATGCAATTTCTTTTCTTGTTTAAAGCAATTTGTTAGTGTTTAGGGGGTTAACTTGGAACTCTAGTAGCAGGAGCTCAAAATTTAGTGATGTAAGCAAGAAATAGAAATGCCAGAGCCACCGAAGAGAAGACATGCGGCATTGCTTACTTAAAGCCCCATCCTGTCCCCCCAAGGACAATAGCTGCTACCAGGATGGCACCAGCGATGGAGCCTATTATAAGATTGGTGGCACTAGGACCTGTGATAAAGGATTAGGGTAAGACAGACATAAGAACCAATGACTTCATTCACATTTTGTGAAGCATCTGAAGGGTAGTCAAGCAATTCTGGGAATAGAGACAACACACAAGGTGATGCCTCTAGACAGTCTCAACAAGCTCAACTTAACTTACTTTTCTTTAACAATAGAAAAAAAAAACAAAGCTGTTGGTCTCTGCATTGTGCTAACTTCTACCATACATAAAAACCTAGTATTAGACAGTGAATTCAATTGTAACTTACTCCATTATCTGCTGCATGAACAGTCAACTGAGGACACTAAGAAAGTTGTGAATAAGTCCTTAACTTAGAAGGAAAATTATGAATGTTATATGTTTTAAGACCACAGAAAATGAGAAAGAAATTTAAAAAAAAAAAAAAAACCAAACAAGAAGTCCTCTCTTCATGGAGCTCCTAAAGATGTAGATATTTTAATTTAAACTGACAGCATCTAGCACCACTTACTCATCAGCGTCCAGCCTCCCTACAATGACATCAATGCTAAATTTACTATTGTTTGACAAAAGCAAAGGATTATATAATAGGGAACAAAAGTTGAAATAAAAGTTTATTTCCACTAAGCTTTCCAAACATCAAAGCATCAAATCATCCTCAAGAAGCTACTGAACAACAAAGTGGGGAAGGGTAGAGCAGAAAAAAAGCAATGGAAAGAAGCAGCCCAGAGTATGTTCGTGCAATTTTCTGAAGAGGGCAAGAGAACACTTAAATAAGATATTAATAATTGAATCTTAAGTGCTCTGTTTACACAGGACAGAGGAAAACTGACAATAGGCTTGAGTAACATTTGCTCTGTACAAAAACTTCCTATTACAGTCTTTGATGTAAAACATTGCATCTGAACTCAAGGCAAAATGAAAGCAACTCAACTGTTGTTCTGCAGCCTATCACACACTTTTTGTTTAACCATTTACATATTCAGAAATAGCCTTCAAAACGGTTCTTACCTCCTATCCCACTATCTCCAAACCAACACTTCTATACAGCAAATGCAATTTCCTAATTAATTATACTGAAACTGAGTTTGGAAAACTGTCACACAGCTAACATAAAGAAGAGAGAGGAGCAGCCAGAGAGCAGCAAAGAAAGAGCAAGGGCAGCTGCAACAACTGAAAGTTTTAAGCTGTTAGGACAGTACCACAAAACTTCCTGCCCAGCCCCACACACTGCAATGAGCCCTTGCCCTAAGTTTTAAAATTTACTGCATCCACCTAACTTTATTGCCTCCACTGCATGTTTCTCACATCAGTGCTTCTGGAGATTCTCATTAGCTAAAAGAAAACCAAGTTTTAAAAATTGCTTCCTGCAGTACCTACACAGAAAATATTCAGGAATATGAATAAAATACTTGGACTGAAGAAAAATATAGTGAGCTTTACAGATGAACAGTGCACAAATTTGACAACAAAAATCAAAAGGTAAATTTGAACAATTTGGAAGAATGTATCTTATTTGTGACTAAGTCACACCTGGCTCAAATTAACAGGCTTGAGCATGGTGGAGGTAAATGCCATCCTCCAGGCATCGTGGTTCCAATTAAGGCTTGCTTGCAACAGCAGCCTAATGAGCTACCATATCTGAGATCTATGGTTTACTCTGGATTTCATCAAATGACCTCACAGAACAAAAGGCTGAAAACACAGCAAGTGATTTATCTGTAATAAATTACATAAGCCTTGAAAAATTCTAAAGGCAATTTCTTTCTAGCCATAAAATGCAGCATCTTCTCACAAAAGACGTACAATGATTAATTGATTGGTAGTAACAAAGTAATAAATTAGATAAAAATGTGCCAAATCACCACTTTTTACATCCCTCTTCTCACTATGTTCCCTGGTTGTTAAATGCCCAGGGATGTGTGTCCATTTCACAGTGCACATCTAATCACCAAACAGCAGTTTATTCTTTCAATTAAGAAAATCAGTACTGGTTTTATTTACTGTAAATATTAAATAATTCAATAAATTTAAACAGAATAAGGTAACACACAAAACAATTAGGTCCAAGTAATAGAAAAGTATAAATATAAAAAAAAAAATCAAGCTTGTAGAATAGGTACTATGACTAAACAGCAACCACTTATTAATGAAACTGGAGTACTCCAACTGTTGAATCCCAGTTTCAAAATACAGAGATCTAAGAGGATCACTGATAAGTCATTTTAAGACAGTCTGTGCACATAAAAGAACTTAAATTAATTAATTTTATGTGCTAAACCTTACACTAAGGATCTATGCCTTATGTCTTATTAAGCATTACCAAATAAATTGTATTATTAATAAGCCAGAATTTTGCTACCAGTAAAGGGACATTTATGAAGAAAAATACAAAATCCGTATTTTCAGCTCAATAAACCTCTCTAGTCACTGAACTCAGATGCTTGACAAACCAGAAGTAAGAGGAAGGTTTTAAAAACCACCATACTTTGGGATCATTTTCCATCCAGACTACCACAAGAGGCAACACTTTGGTACATTTATTCTTTCCACCACACTCCTGCTATAACCTGCACCCAGATTTATCAGGAGGAAACTCCTGCAGATAACTGCCTGGCACACCTCCTTTTCCTGCAAGGGCACTGCTCTGGCATGGCTATCATACCATCCCTGGCCATCTTTTAGGACCAGATACAAATCTTACTGAAGGTGTTAAAGCAGAACACCTAAATCTTCATCATCATCAGATTTTACAAGAACTAACAGACACATTTGAAACTCTGCTAGAATCAGAAAAGGCAAATTTTACTGCACACTATCCTGCAAGTAACAACTCTGGTGGTCTTTTCTTGCCTGTTTCTTTGCCAGCCAAATCCTCTGGTTTAAGTTATCAAAGCAAAATATCCATTTTTGTATGAAATCTGGGAAAAAAAAACTACTGCACCATTTTGTCCCCCACAATTCCTGAAGTAAGTTCATAAAGCATTAAGTAATTAAAGTTATTTCAGCACTTTGAACAAGCATTTACAATTTGCAAGTGAAGTGGCAAAGGAGGAGAAAGAAGGGCAGGTCCTGGTGTCAGGTTGTGATGATCACACTGTCCCCTGCAGCCACCGGCCAGTAGGGCCTGAAGGAACAGAGAGGGAATTTGCATTCCCTGCGTGCTTTCTATAAACCAACAAAAAGTAGCAGTGGCTTGCCTTGAATGCACATTTATATCTGAAGAAACCAGAGAACAGAGGAATATTGACAAGATGCAGGAAAAAATGGGATGAATAGAAACAAAAAGAATGAGCTGTCGCAAGCGATAAAAGCAGAGGAGAGATGAAGAAAAGTTGGCATTGGTATAGAAGGATACAGGAGCAAGAACAAATGGTCAGGGACACTGGTCAGAGCTGAGTGGCTTGAGACAGTGGTGAGGGAAGAGAAACAGAGGGAACAAGGCAAGTGATCCTCAAATTGTAGATAAACTTGTAGGTTGTTGTAACTTGTAGGTTTTCTGCGCCATAGTCTGTCCCCCAAACTTCTACAACTTTCACAGTCTCCAGTTTATAACAAACAGTTGTAAAAACACAGATCTGATCTTTCTCAAGGAAATGACCTATGACCTTCTTCCTTCTATTTTTTTTCTAATTGTCCCCTGTGAACACAAAGGTCTCTACTCTTCTGAGAGTCTTGGATCAGTTCCACATATGGACAAGTTCCTAGGGCTGCAGATCAGACACATGAAGTGCTGCCTCACTGGCCTAGAACTGTGTGAGAAAGCCTTTGCACTCAGCCTGATTGGAAACCACAGACTGTCCTGCTAACGAGCAGAGAGGGGCCACTGTCATGTGCCCAATGTCATACATAGCACTAGAAACACAGAGAAGTTGGAAATCTGAGACCAGCAAAATAGCAGTCATATCCTCTCTGGTTTGCACAGTGAATGCAGAATGAAGACAGCTCTTATGTGGGCCTTTTTGTGTGTGTATATATACAGGAACACATTTATATAAATCATAGCCATTGTTAAAATTGGGGTACTGGGATAACACTGAGAATTACTGTTTCCTAGAACTATGAAAAGACAATGAAAATTGCTTATACATATTCTTTATACATGAATACTACACTCCAGCACTGTGCTCTCTTGAGGTAACAAGATCCTAGCAACAGAACCTTCAGAAGTTTTACAGGAAAACTACCTGTCTGTATGACTATCACCAGCTTTCATCTGCCTAGCATGATTCTTAGACTGAAAGCCCTGCAAGTAATGAAACAGTTCACATTACTCAGTCTATTTTGCAAAATGATCAAGATTTTTTTGTTTTGGTAATTTGGTGTAATGGAAACACTTAGACATTTAATTTTATGGTGACAACGTAAAAGTTCACAAACTTATTGTTTTATGCCCCACATTATCCCAGACAGGAGAAGGTTCAACACTGCATGAGCAAACCACATGACACAGACACAGTCAAATCACAGACAAATACAGTCACCACAGGACAAAGCTAAGGGGCAACACAGAGGGCTCAGGTGCATACAGTTACCTCACACACTAAGGCACCAGACAGAGAACTCAAACTAAGAAAAGTGCTTACTCTATTCCCCACCCTGTGCCTCCAAAAATCACCCCCAAGGCCAGAATGGTCCCTGCCACTGCACCTATTAGCCTGTTAGCGGCCATGCTCACTGTGTGGAGGGAAAAGGGAAGAATTTTTCAGGAAATCATCACATATATGTCTGAAATGAAAACATGAAATAATTCCTCAAAGGAATACTTTATGATATAATCTACTGTTGGTTAAACAATTCAAATCTCCTCACAAATCTTTGTTTACCAGATAACAGCTTTAAAAATTCTGAAATATGCCCTATTTGGTTTTATTTGAATGCTTGCAGATATTTCAATGAGAAGTGTAAATTTCTTTCGCTTGTGATTTTATTATTTACTCTAAAAGGGAACATCCTCAACCTACTGTTTATTTAAAACAGCCAAAATGTTAATAAATTGCCAATAAGAAAACTTTATTTTTGATCACCAGAAACTTACTGTATCCATAGTATAATTAAGAAAATGAAAACTGTTTGAAAACAATTCCACCTCAGGAAAAAACAAAAAAAACCCCAACTTTTAAATTAATTCCTATACTAATTAGTAATATTTCTCTTTGTTACTGCATTTATCAATAGGATTCTCTGCTTATCTATACAACCTAAAAACAGGTAAACCCTTTTAAAAGCAAAACCTACCCTAGAAACATGCTTCAGGTAACACCCTAGGAATTTTGATATGTTCAGATAGTTTCTCAAGACATCTAGGCCTTATTTTTATTCCTTAAGGGAACTCCTTTGAGGAAAAAAATTCTGTACATCTCCTATGTTAGAGATTAAAAGTTTGATAGATTCATTGAGTCACAATAGACCACAAGCAAGCAGCTGAATTCCCTGTCAAATGGGAATTTAGGGACAAAGATTTTTATAGACTCCATGCTGAGTGAATCATGTTTTAAAATATTTTGGGAATTTTTTTCCTGTTTCATAAATATACACACACACACAAACACACACACACTTGAGACATAAGTTCTATATTAAAATAAACAAACACCACTCCACTAGTCAAATAAAGGCCTAATTCTGCAAATTAAATTGCAAAGAAGAATCACATGTGCATATGGAGTCCCACTGATTTCAAAACTTCTAACCCACACTCTAAAGTAATTCAAAGTTTCTGCAGTAACCAAAAACTAACAGCAAGAACTCTTTGTCTTCCCAAACTGCTAAATGTTGTGTACATCTGCTAGCACAGGATACAGTAGGTTGCTGAGTTTAAGTAATTCAAGAGTCATGTATTAATAGCAACATATTAAGGACCACAATTTTTTTTTATCCTGAAATAGATAATGGAGCCAAAAAGCAGTTGATGGATGATGGAAAAGTCTGAAAAGTGCAGCAGAATAGCAGTCAATAGTCAATTATCACAACAATACAGATATAAATAGCAACACTCCCTAAGTATACATATTCTAATTGTAAGAAGAAAAATGCTTGGAGTTTTGGTGCAAAAAAAAATCTTAAACCCATTAGATGAGTTTTCACATCATGAGTTGTTTCACTTCATTTAACCTTATGGCTAAGGAAAAACAAGTATTTTGGTTTCTGTCTTAGACTTGTAAACTGGCATATGACACAGGGAGCAATAAGAGATAAAAACTTAATGGAAGCTACTCTTGAGTATGTTGGGTTGTTACAACAAAGAAAACTACTGTACTTTTCTGAAATCTTCTCACAAAGGAATTTCTCTATAAGTACACAGCAAGACTTCAGTGTTCAGTCTCCTAAATTCATCTCTAGGTGATTCAACATCAGTAAATTACTGTAACACCATAAGAAAAATAATTCATCTTTTGAGATCATTGAGCCACCTCAAACAAAAGCACAGTCTGCCATTTTGCAAAGGACTCCACTGAAAAATGCAGTCTAAATTTTGCCATTACCTGCTAGCAGAAATCCATACTGTTCATTTAAGTCTTTTTCCCAGAATATTTCAACGTTGATATATTAATTTTCACAAAGGTATTTCCATTGTGAACTAGATGAGTTAATCTGTTTAACAGTAATTTATCAAAGATAAATGTACCTTTTGTGTTACTCTTCCTATAGATCCTTTCACAGAGGAGGGAATCATTTCTTATCTTCCAGATTTGGAAATGAACAAAGTAAAATTCATGTGCTCTCAGTGTCACAGCTGTAAATCCTGTTTTCCTCATCCACACAAAGAATTGAACAGCTCTCTAGTGTTGGTCTCCATAATTTCTGGGGTTTTTTTAGGACTCCCTAAGCAGCATTCCACTGTCAGGAAGGTTTTTAGAGGAAATGGAATGATAAGTGGCTTGAAAGGCAGAGCACAAACCAGGCAGCTCTACACTGAACAGTGCTGGGATTGGGAGCCCAGGAGGCACCTGTGCAGATTCCCTATACAAATATGGACTGGTCTAGAGAGACTCCTTCACAACACTAACTTGTTTCAAGTTAGTCATGATCTCTTCAAACAGTTCTTGACAAAGATCTACTGAAACCATTCTGCTAAGGGGTAACAGAAAAAGGCACACTAGACAGATGTAGAACCATTCCAGAGGGACATACCAAAATCCTGTCCTTCCTTGAAACCTTGGTACTTTTAGACTAATCAATTAGAGTCTAAATCCTCAGGACTACATTTTTGAACAACTCTTCTCTTTTCTCCATCTGCCTTGCAAATGGAGCAGAAGAACCTGGAATTGGGAACTAGATCTGTAAATGGGTAAGACTGGATAAACATAGTCTGATGTTGAACAGTGCCCTGATGACAGGAAAGACAGAAAAAAACTGGACAGCATAAGTCCAAAGATATTCTTTGGCAGAGGAGTCAGAGATAAACTCAAATACTTTCCTTCCTCTTTTAAAAAACTTTTGGATTATTTCCTCAGCACCTCCTCTTTATATCTGTACTTCATATGTAGTTTAAACACGTACCAAGTACATAAGAACAAGCAACAATGACTGTAAGAATAATTTAAGTTCTCAAAAATCTTAATTTTTTTTCATTGCAATATGATTTCAAGGAATCTGATTTTACCAGGGACATTCCACTTTTCCCTTTTTTATGCCACATCTCTCTGAATTAATTGACTAAGAAAAACTGAAAATCTCTAGTAAAATATAAATATTCAATTATCATATAAAAAATAAGAGCGACACTAAGTCAGATTCCAATCACAACAAAAACTATCATTAAAAATAGAGAATAAGGGACAAAAGAAAAAAAAAACCTGTCAAAATCTTCATCAAATTTAGGTTAGAAAAGTAAAATTTTTATCAATTCTCGAAGTAGAAAAAGCTACTTCCTCTACATGAAGCAGAATTTTACTGTCTGGGTCTAAACTCAACTGTACAAAAGTATTTGCTTTTATATGCTAATTCTGCTACCATGTATCAACAAAAAAACCATCATAAATACTTAAAAGAACATAAAGACTGAAACAAAACACAAACCCTTGGGTCCTTCATCCTTTTTGCCACCAGTATCCCTAACAGGATCATCAATGCTGCAGTCTGTCCCAGCCCAGGAGAAATTACAAATGCAAGTGGCTTCATTACTACAAACCTGGAAAAAAAAATAAGTGACAGCAGTTAGTTTTTAACTGCATTTTATTAACATGTAATTAGACATTTAATTCATTGCATAAAACTTACCTATTTATATATTACAACAATAGCACTGAGTGTTTGGAATGACATCACACACCTGGAAGTTTGCCTTAACCCTCCTAATATTCTCACATGCTAGGAGAAGCAGAAGTGGTTCTATCATCACTGGCACTACACACCTGCACAGGCTGTGAAAAATAACAGCAATTTAGCTAGACTAGTTTGATCTTCACTAGTCAACTATCTGGATTTTGAGCCTGGATGCCCAGAAGGGATACAAACATTTGCCTTTGAAAAGGTTCAAGGCATGGTTACACTTTCCACCCTCTCATTTACAGCTTGCTCCCATGTGGAACAAAGTCGATACATTTGCATTGGTTTGTCAGCATTTTTCCTAAGCAGCAATGAGGAATGCTTGTCTAGCTTCTAGAAGAGAGGGAACAGTTCTTCCTAAGTTTACATTTACCTGAATGACCTCTAAAAAAGGACTCAGCACTCTAAAATTGGCAGTGTTTGTATTAGATACAGAAAAACCTATCCAGTGGACAAAACGTAAACCATCAAATCAATAGCAAGAGCTAATAGCTACAAACTTTACATATGAAAAAGAACATGGAATGGTGTTGCTAGAAGAGGTTACTGTGGAAAAAAAGCATGACACAAGAAACAGACAAAGAATGAAGCTTTGATTATAGAACTAGAAATTAAGTCAATCATTAGACAAACAGGTAATTATGTCTTTTGGACACTGGAATATAATGTGAAAAAAAACCCCAGAAAACAACCTACCCACAAATCATTCTAAGTAGCACATGTGATTTTTTAAATTCAACTGTTATTATGCTCTGCTTTTAAGAAGCACTCACTGAAGAATATAACCAAAGAAGCTGAAGATAAACACATTTTATGGCAGGTTTGATCAAATGAAATACCCTTTTAAAATTGGGAATTGTGATAATCCAAAACAGAATAGGTAAAATAGTTCACTCACCCTTCATGTCACTCGTAAGATAAAAAGTACCAAGATGATATCTAATCTCCTAGATACTTTACAATTTCAAAAGTTTTCTTTTTGATTTTGAACCTAACCCTCCACTTTGAAACACTCAATTTCATATTCAGGTATTGACAGAAGAAGAAATAAGCCTCTTCTAGTACAAAGTCTAGCCCTTCAGGCAAGTATTTGTCTCACTGAATCCCACAGTGGAAAGGTTTTATTGGTATTTAAAACAGTGATCTGTTCATCAAAATATCTTAGACAAATGAACTTATGGATAGAATAACAGAACATAATGTGCCTGAATGTAAAATGATACACTTTAGATCTGTTCAAGGACGGTTTGGAACTATCCAAGAACTCCCTCTCTGCTGAGGACCCACAGTTTGGAACTTCAATTATTTGAGCCATGGGCTATAAATCTATGAACACAAGATCAACTTTATAAAGCTGTTAGCATGCAGGAAAACATTTAATTGAAGATGCAAGTGGCTTGAAATATGGATAGTACATTACAGAAGTCCTTACAATAACTAATATCAAAGGTCTTTCTTGCTACTAAGAAACCCAACTCTTTGGATATAATTGCAGAACCAATTTGAGACCTTTCCTTTCTAAAAATTTTTTATGCATCACAAAACGGCAGTCTTTCCCTGAATCCAGCATTTGTGGATTCAGATGAAAAGGCCTTAGTAAGACTTTCAGGAGTTAGGATCAGGCAGAGCAGAGAGAGCTGGGGAAGCTGAGCTGCTCACTCCCAGTACAGACTCACCCCATGACCAGAACAGACTTTTCCATTGGAACCAATGGGACAGCTGCTTATGTTCAAGGACTGAATGGGCAGGCACTTTTTGTCCAGACACATCATCTGAGGTCCACATGGAGCTCCATCCTCTACATAACCTAAATCTGTATCATCATCTAAAAGAACGTGAGCACCACTAGGAGAAATAAGTTTTAAGATAACATTAGTATTATGACTGGAATCTTTTGAAAATATTAAAAGCATGTGGGTGTAGACACTCAAAGCCCCACACCCTTCTTTCATTTAAGCTTTCAGACAGACTGAACAAAACTGTAGAGCTCTTCTGTCCATCCACAGCAATGACAATGTGTTCCAGTTGTCAAAATAAAAATAAGTCTAGATTAGGACTTAAATACTCAAGAAGGTTGCCTTAGTTTTTGGGGTTTTTAAGTCTCTTTTTAAGACAGACCATGCTTTTTTATTTTTTTCCTTTTCCCCCAAATGATGTGAAATACTATTGCTAGAAAAAAATACTAAAAAACTAACTTCCCATGTGATTTAAATAAAAACACTAGTGTAATAATGGAAGAATTAAGAATCACTGTTCACTCAGGACCCAGCTATGTAAGACAGGGTTCCCTAGGGTGACAGCAATGTTGCCAACATCTTCAAAATACAAACCCAGTATTGTAGCAAACTCATCTACCTGTTCTTTAATTGAACAGTAGCTGAATATCTTAACCTGCCACAACTCTGCAGGTTCCTCCCTCTCAGCCTTCACTTCACTACAGCTGTCTCCTTGAGTATTTAATACTCAAAACCATTATATTCAAAACACTGTCTTTGTCAGTCACAGACTTTCTCCACCCCCAGAAAAACAATGCTGAGCATTAGGCTCTGACTGTGAAGTTCTGCTGTTGGAGGGATCAAGCAGAAGATTCAGAAGTATAATCTACATTTTACCCTCTTTAAATGTGGAATATTAGGCTTTTTATGGCTTTGGGATTTTTTTTTTAAATCAAAATAAATACACTCATATTAAGGATTTTGCTGCAATTACCTAAAATTCACAGAATCTCACATTTATGTCTATCTTAGTTCAATTTGGTTTGACAGAGATAAATCATGTTAGAATATTGCATTATCTTTTACCTGCAGTCCACTATGCGTCCTTGATGATAAAAAGAATTTGGGATAATTTCTCCTTGAACTTGACCAACTCGTGGAACTCTAGTAAGATTAGTGCAGAGCAAAAAGCCACAAAAAACATCACTAGAAAATGAAAACATAAATCAAAATATTACTGGAATAATATGAGGTAAACTTACAAAAAAGAAAGGCAATGGTGCTGCTGATCACAGAAATATATTACCATAAGCCACAGGATAGACTTTCACAGTGCAAGTGTGGAAATAAAATACTATTTTATTTCAATGACAAGAGGCAGAAACAAGTCATCGTTCATTCCAATGCTCACATGGCCACAGAATGTGTCTGTGCTCTAAGAACAATCCAGAACAACTAAGAGGAGACAAACTGTACAAAGTTTTGTCATGTTAGCCTAAATTGCTTTTCCCTCTCTCTGGCAGCTTACACACCATACATGCACATCAAGTTTGACATTTTCATTGCATGTTATTTCCCTTGCAGAACAAAAGAACCATAACAATAATTTTCAGTGTGCAGTTGAGTGTGCCCAAGTTTTGGTATAGAATCAGCTTTTTCAAATGTTGTTTGATATCTGCATATATTTAAATATATATTATATAATATATGCAACATATATTTTATATCTTCAATGGAAGGATATCAGCTTATACTGATTGTCCTAAGTCACAGAAGCTGGATAAATGCTGGAAATTGACCTTGTTAAAACTGAAAAAACCGTAAATAGCCCTTTGGCCAGATCATGCATCTCTCTACCAACAAAGAAAAGCTTTTACAGAAATGAGGGATTTAACATACACATTAGAACACCCTATCCTCATCTAAATATTAAAAAAATCCATTAAATAAATTCCTTTCCTTATGATCCTATCAGAGAACTAATAATTTTAAAAGCCACTATATAAGCATCAAATACTCAAAAAAGAAAAACGCTATTCCCAAACTGAAATTTGTATGTAAATTAAAATAATTAAAAATTACAAAACAGAAGTAAATCAGGAGAAATTTAAATCTATCTACTAATAATCATTAACTTGAAAAGTAAATTTAATCAAATATTCATCTAGCAATGATCACATGAAAATGAATCAGGCTTTTTCTCTATAGCATTCAAATGTATAATGGTCTTCTCTGGTTGAAATAAAGGTTAGAACAAACTTGAAACATCATAATCTGGTATTAGTCCCAGAGCAAGTGAACAGAGTGTGTACTCTGTCAAGGCTGTGGTGTTTTTATGTTATGAAGTTTGTGACTTTTTGTTGTCTTGTCTCTGAGCTCCTCTGAAATAACTGAAGTCACAGTATATTCTTCTGAAAGTCTAGAATTCTTTACAAGTGTATTGCTGAGTCACTCATAGATTTATCAGAGTGCTTTTTCAAGATGCAAACCTCACGAGGGAAAGAAGATTCAAAATAATGAAAAACAAACTGCTGAAACATGCATGAAAAAGTAGAAAAAGTAGACAATATTAAACCATTACCAATCTATTTGAATTACAAATAATCTCTGCCAAATTGAACTTACTGTTTGCTGCACTGAATCCATCGGTCTCCATCCTTTCCACAGTTTCCTTTTGTTGTGCCTTCTGTATTAAGCTTTTCATAACAAAATTTGTCAGATCCTGAAGACTCTGTTGATGAAGAAATAGAAATCATGCTTTCCACTAGCAACATGACAGCTTTGAAACCAGCATTTATTGCAGCTGTTCTCTGCAATTTTTTTAATACAAAACATCCGTTTAAATATGTGTATGTGCAGAGACGGTATTTCCCAGTGACTAAAAGGCAGAACAGGTGAAACTGAAATAACTACTGATAAGTTCAAAATTTGCTCTGAACTTTTACAAGTAGCCTCCACACTGTCTGTATTGTATTCTGCATATGAAATTTATCTGTGGTCAAATTTTGTTCACTTCATAACAGTTGCACATAGTTGTTTTTCACTGCAGTTTTTCTGATCTGCATTTCAGAAGGTTTTATATAGGACATTTATGATAAGCATGTGTTGTGACATCAACTCAGTGTTGATTTTATTCTATTTTTAGATGTTCACAGGAAACCAAACCTGAACAAAGTGTAATTTTTACTTATTTTTAGGAGTAAAATTCTGAACTAATAGGTTTTAAACCCATAATTATTTGCTAAGAGCTCATTTGTTTTTTTCTAAAAATGAATCTAAAAAAAAAGAAAATAAAAAGCACAACAATTATATAGAGAAAGATAAAATAATAAGACAGAGTAGCCTCAGTGGCAGTTATGAATTACACAAAATGCACAAGAACACACTAAATGCTGGAGCACAGGACATCCTGGTAATTCTACCCTGCTGAATTATCTCAGAAACATTACAAAGAACATTCAGCCTCTCTCTGATGCAAGCAAAGCCCATTGCAATTGCAATTCTATTTAACTCAACACCTCTGGACATAAATCCATACCATGCATATTTAAATTCACACCAATGTACTTATTTTCCTGACTTGGAGGATAGTATAGGAAGGAGAGGCAAGGTGGAGCAGCTTTGGCATGAACCCTGATGGGATAAAGGAACTGGTGACTGTCATTAAAAAAACCCCAAAACATCTGTTTTTGAGCTATACCCAAAAGATTCTCAATCCCTTCCCCCCTGTAGCATTTGCTGCCTGACCCAGATCTGCAGCCACATCATGCCAGAGCTCTCTCCCTGACACCACTCCCAGATGCAGAATTCCACTTGGCAGTTAAGCCATTCTCCCACTGCAGTCTACTAACTCTACTGATCAGAAAACTTTAACTTGGAGTGACAAGAACAAAAAACAAAAATACAAAAAAACCAAAGCAAAGGCAGGAATGAACTAGAAATAAAATACATTTAAGGTAGTTAAAGTCAACCTACTAGATCCCCAGATATATTTGCACTGATTATCTCTTGTCTTGCATTCACCATTATAGCAACGACCCTAAACAAAGCACAACATGTTAGGAATTAGAACCAAAACCAACTTCATCTCCTTCCCCTTCCACAACAAATTTCTCATTTTCATTCTTCACATGCATGTAGATACCATGAGTTTTGGTGGATGAAGTACCTATTTTGGCCCAGATACCCAAAGCCAGTTTGTGTCCAATACACACTGACATTTAACAGTTACTTTATACCCTTACCCAGTTGTAAAGAACTTATTAACATGGAGTGTAATAAAATGTCTACGTATAAAATGTAGAACTCCCAAGGGGATTTCACTCAAAGTAGAAATTATTACTATTCATAAAGTGCATAAAGCACAAGCAACATTAATGTTTAAAGGATAAAATTTATGAAGAAATATGGAATACAGGATTTTTAAAAAACAATGCCAAAACAAAA
Source organism: Erithacus rubecula (assembly GCF_903797595.1). Classification (NCBI taxonomy): domain Eukaryota; kingdom Metazoa; phylum Chordata; class Aves; order Passeriformes; family Muscicapidae; genus Erithacus; species Erithacus rubecula. The sequence goes on from NC_136659.1 coordinate 12,254,689, forward strand.
CAAGAATGTATATTTGGTTGATTTCTATTTGCTGATGTGCAGGGATTTTAAAACATTGCATACCTGATTAGAATCACAGGCATACCCATCTTGTTTATGAAGATTTGGTGGACACTGGAAAAAATTAAGAGTATTTTTTGTCACGTGTACTGTAATAATGCATCAGAGGATCGCACATAGAATTTTTCTGCTTTTAAGAAAATTACACAACATATAAAGAGGGTTGAAAATAAAATTTTTATAGCTAAAATATTTATAGCTACAAATAGAAATTATAAAAATTAATGTCTGGATCCATGAAATATAATGTTCAAGTCTAACTTCCTGCATATTCCAAGAAGAAATTAAGGAGGTGAGGCAAAATGAAAGCCAATGTGTTCAGCAAGGTGATATTTGGTAGCTAATAGTGGGGCCATGTTTGCAACACTGCCACCAGATGCATTTCAGTTCCACTACAACAGTAAGGGAACACCTGGTCACAGCTCACCAGTCTACAGCTTACAGAGCTTCAAGGGGTTTAATGATGTTAATTGTAATGTTCCCTTGGCTCTGGAAATTCTTTGGTACAAACAAGGCACTAGGTCCAGTAAAGGACTTCCCTTAAACCATTCTTAAGGTGATTCCTCATCTAAAAGGGACTTGTGAAAAGCTGGAAAGAGTCTGCTGCACTGGACTGTGTTAGCTAATACTACAAGAGTTATAAAAACCAAATACACCTAGAGAATTAATCTTTTGAGTCCACTTAAATTATTGTTTCTATGAGTTTTACAATAGTGTATACTTCATTATTACATCATCATTTTGGGCATATGACTGTGAAGTTGTTAATACAATTTTCCTGTTAAATGAATACAAAACAAAAGAGTGCAAACAAATGTCAGCAGTGCAAGCAGAGAACATTTCTGCACACATACCTGTCCAGAATCCCCAGTGCAGAACTCTGCAATGTCACACTCATTCACTGCATATCGACAGTCATAACCTCGTGGGAAAAACTAGAAAATGAAAAACATAGTTCAGCACTAAGAACACATCTACATAAACTGTTCCTTTTCCTTCTACCTAAAACACACTTTGAACTTTAATAGGCTGCACATGATTACCATGGACAACTGAAAAAAACAATTGATATATGGCAGCAACACTCACAAGACACGATGTATTACAGCAGGGTCCATCACTGCAATGAGCTCCATTAGAAAGAGAGCACTTCTTACAACAATCTGCATAGCATTCCTGAAGAAAAAGTCAAGCAAAAAATTTAGTTTTCCATTTTAAACAAGTTTTTTTTCCTTCACAATCTTTCCAACAACCAACTATTACATACCAGCAGACAAAAGGCTCAGTTTAGCACTGATGATTTGAAATTATCAGCTGGAAGATGCCTTTGCAATACTCAAATACTAAAGGGAAAACAGTGACATTCAATGCTAGGGCAACACAGGGATTCACATCTTCTTTAGCTTGTGCCAAATTTATGCTGCTTAGTTTAGTATTATTCAATGCAGAAAAAAAACCCAACCTAACTTCAGGTGCAATTATATTTAAATACTAGAACAAGGACTCAAATATAGAGGGCAGAATTTTTCCAAAAACATTATTAGAGTATTTCTGCAAGAGAAGAAAACAGCAGTTCATGTGTTCTGTCTGAACACAGGCACCAGTCTCCCAAGTATCAGTAAGGCGTCTCCCACCCCAGATATACTATCCAGGAAAAGCAAAAGGGTAAGTACTTCTCCAGTGCAGCTCAAAAACTGCTGGGAAACAACTGTATCTTGTCACTGGTGCAACAGGAACTGTTCAGAGGACACTGTCTTTTGCATTCATTGTCATTTGAAAAAATATTTTAATACAGCCCTTTAACAAAATTGTTCCCAAACAACAGGCAAAACAAATTCATTTCCATAACCTTTCCTCCTTCTCTTACCAATCACTTAATTTGTCTTAATAAATTTTGTAAGAAAAACTTGTGGAATAATATATAACTACTTACCATTCGGAAACCGCAATCACATTCTTCTCCTGCTTCTACATATCCATTTCCACACTCGGTGGCTTCAAAGAGCTGAAAGAAAAAAGCCCCCACCCCAAAGTAAGAATAAAACCAGTGTCAAGTGCCTTGTGTGTCACACAGCCCATTTCTATAATGCTACACAAATGTGCTGTCCCAGACACTGCAGGTGCCATGACTCGGCGATGGAAAGGCAGTGGGGTTTTCAAGAGCAGCTCATCAGAATTTTTCAGATGTGAAAGGCATACAGCTAAATCACAGGAATGATGGTCCTCTTTAGGAGGATACTGATCTCATAAAACCATTACAAATAGAGGGACACTACAATAATATTTAAGAGATGACATTTGAACTTAATTCCTTCAATGAATATATGTGGATACTGCTCCACAATATAATTCTTGGGATTTGCTCAAGTACCCACACTTGCTTATGCAATGAGCTACTGGCTGTTCCTGTGCAACATTTGCGCATGAAAAAAATAAATAGAAATGCTGCCAAAAAGAAGTGCTGTGTGCCTTATTAGTAAGTTATACACAACCACATACAGATAGTACTAAACAGCTAATCCTAGGACCAGATACATACAATGCAGATAAATTCTGCAGTTCAGGATAATCCAGATTCTATAGCGGTTTCACATACAATAATATTGATTATGCAAGAAGCTTCTCTGTTTTCAATATAATTCTGCTTTAAAATCATATAAGAGTATCAAGAATCTCCAATTTAACTGGAATATTAGCAGCAGAATATTCACTAGAACACAGTTGAAATGAGGAGTTAGAAGTTAATAAGTTAAAATGTGAACACGTAAATCTAAGAGTGAAAGATGTGAGTAAACCCTTCTGCATGGGCCTAGTGGAAATAAAGCTGTGGAGAATCATCAAGATATGAAATACAACATCTAATACAATACAAATTTTATATAAAGTTGTATGGAACTCTTTGATAGTTTTGGTTCAGGCAGGGGTAATCATAATACCTAATAAGAAAGAAATACAACATTTCACTTTTGTTATATAAACCACATGGGTAATCAATAGCACCTACAATTTTGGGTGCCAGAAGCAAAATAAGAAATATCCATGTGTTCTTCTTCACCCGTAATGTTGACAGGATTAAAAAAACCACTTAATTTTTCTCCTCCCACCCCATGTAAGCTCCTGTTTCTACTACACTTTGGTGCAAACAGCAAGATCTCTTACTCTGAAACTGAAATTAATTTCTCTATCAAACAAGAAAATTACAGAACGCAAGCAGGCAAACACAAATTTCCTATGGCAATCAGGAACCATTTAATTATACATGTCAGAGCATAACTTGGGATTTATTTTTAAAAATGGCATCATGGTGACTGCTTAGCAACTCTGTTTTACTTACCTAAGGATGAAACACACGATTTTCTACCTTACCTCCTGACCTCCAAATAACAGCATTCTAAACATTGTATAATTATTTTCCCCCACAAAGTACTTTAAAGCTGTGAAGCACTGGCACAGATAATATATAAAGGTAATTCAACCATTTCCCCAGGAGCCTTTTCTCCCAAATAAATCAGATTTTTATTATGTCAAATTGAGTCAAATTGACAAATTCTTCACATTACTTAGCCTATCATATAGCCTACAACTATCACTAAAAACTGAAGCTGTGTTTTTCTATTTACCTACTTATTCCTTTGTGTAAGAATTCTTGCATTCTTATTCTATAAGCAAAGATTGCTACCCTGGGAAAAGACTTCAAAACCACTCGAACAAGCAAATTTTTTTTAATTAATTGTGCAAGGTGATGGTCCACCAAAGGGTATAGCACAGTAAACAGAACAGCCTAATAGCCTCATGTGGTATTAAATTCTACAAGGACAGCAGTTTGACACTATGATTAAATAGAATATTAATGCTTTGGATTGCTCTTACTTGGCAAAAACAGCCACATGGAATATTTTTATACTGCTCAGCTTTAGAGGGATGTCAGGGTAACATTGTCTTAGAAAAAATTATGACCTTGGCAAGTTTTTAGGCAAAAAAAGCAATGGTAAAAGGAAACAGCTATGAATGATAGTTTGCTAGATATATATTTAAAATTAAATGAAGCTAATGTAGAGAACAACCAAAAGTTACTACTGTCTATATGAAATGAGCTATGGATTTCCATTTCCTAATGTGGTAACTGGCATTATTTTCAACAACCTGAGACACAAAGTCCAAGAATTGAGTGTAGGTGGAGCATTCACTGTGACCCCACTTCTGAATTTATTTTGCACTTCCAGCTTAGTAAGTACTGCATTTATGCTGAATGTGATATTTACCATTATCTGAGTATGAAGAATTATGGAAAACAAGTTGCATTCCTCTCAAAATTATTTTTAAATGCTATGGGGCTGAAATAGCTAATTACAACCTCAAGAAAATACGCACACAGATATCTGAAAACATTTGAGAACAGATGATGCCAGTGAAATTATTACATTTTCATTACAATGTGTAGCAGGTATCCTGACTACCAATTTATTTATTACCTTTGTTGGCCTGTTAAAAAGACAGGCACCTCCCCCACGAAGTAAAAATTCTTTGTATTCTGCAATGCTGCATTTGGAGAATTTCCTGGAATGGTATACCCTAAAATGGCAAAGAATTAGTTGAGTAAATGCCTTGAAACACCACCAGCTACTGGAAAGGAGCAAAGGGGTCACAACATTATTTAAATACTGTAAATCCCAGTTTCTTACAACCACTGTGTGCAACAACATGACAACTCAGTCTTATTCTCAAACAATAAGAACAAAAGAAAAGTTTAAAACATTTTTCTTTTTTTGTATTTCTACTTTATGAATGTATATAAAACTGTAGCTTTTAAACTTATTAATAAGGTAAACCCACATTACCACAGTAGCTGCTATTCACCTTTCTATTGCATGCATAATCCAGTATCCTCTCAGGTTTGTTTTTAGCAGCTGCAAGAAGCTACAGCAAGAAGTTTCACAGCTTAATACAGACTGGTAGAAAAACAATTTCATCCCATTTTCTTCTGTCACATTTGCTAATCTCATTTCATGTCTCCCTAGTTCTTATACTGGAAGAAAGAGTAATCATTTGTTCATGATGTTACAGACTTCTCTCATGTTTCCTCAACTCAATCTTTTCCCAGACTACTGAAAATGTACTTTATTAGTAGTTTCTCACTCAGAAATTGTCTGATATGTTTATTAGTCGTGTTTTGAAATCTGGGAATGAGATCTATTCACAGTGTCAAAGATTTGGGTAACCATGCAATAAGGAGGTTCTCCATTCCTTTCCTAACAGTTCACTGTTACTGAGCTATTTCCCCACTGAATTACTCCATATAGAAAGAGAAGTCTACTGAGACTGATGGAGTTAAGTGAAAAGGCTTTAAAGTGCAGCTAGTTATTCACTCATTCCATTAGTCAGTCCTTTTTCAGCTTCTACATGACCATTCTCTGCTCCTGGCTTTTGTTTGCTGTTAACCTTTCCTACAGAAGAGGCTTTTCCCACAGCCTCTTCTTCTGATACTTCCATCACAGACCAATATTTAGATGAGTTCATCATATGAAGGAAGCCAGTATCTATCTGATCAATGCCTTACCTCAGATTCCAGAAGCAAATTTATGAATGATTTTCTGCTGCATTCATAGAGTGGCTGACAATTACAAGTCTACAGGGAAGCCACAAAGTAACTCTACTGAAGAATCTATTTCCAAATACCATATGAACAAACTAAGCTCCTTCTCTCTTATTTATAACTATTTTTTTCCATTATTTTTGCAATTAAGCTTCCACAGTGAGCAAGATACTAACAGGAAGTGACTTACAAGATTCAAACCCCTATATTTCAGAAGTTATCCTTTTCTAATAATTTGCTTACAAGTACAGAGAAAACCTTTGGCAGTGTGTGAGGGTGGAGGGCAATGAAATTCCTCCCATCTGCTTCCCCTTCAAACTTCACTGACCATTTGTTTATCTAAGGATTGAGTTCCAAATGTTTCTAGTTTTGTGTTTATTAGCACTAAAACACATGGATAAAACAATGTGTAAATATTTCTGTCATAATGTAAACTATGGACTCATTCCAGAGCCCTCAATTACTGATATTTATGACATACCCTGTTTCCTCCATGATGCAACCACCCCAGGATTCAGTGCAGTCACACTCTTCTCAGACAAGACCAAAATACAACAGAAAGGGAGACAAGTTACAAATTTGCTTACAATAAGTATAAAGTACTCACTATAAAAATGGAGCTTAACTAATCATACAAAGATTTGATGGTTGCTTGGCTGTACAAACTCTAGCCCCAAAAAGGAAACCAGCCCTCTTGAAGACATTCTAATACATTAAATAAATATGGTACTTTCAAATTACCATGTCTGCAGGTTCTTAAGACTCAACACAAAATTTCAGGCAGTACACAAAGCTAAAAATAGTTGGCAAGGTTCTTCCCTACATGCTCTCAAAACAGGCAGCACAAGCTTGTGTGCAGTACACATAATATTGATGAATTTAAATGTTCATTTTTTATCCTCCCTAAAAATGCAGAATACCCCAAAAGAGGCTTGTTACTGGACAGGCCAGGATTTTTCCCTTTGGCATAAAATTATTAACAGTAATATGTGAATCAGCCAATCAGACATTCATTCAAAAAAGCAGTTGAATGAAAATGGATTTACAGTTTACTTACAGCTACAGCATGTAAGTCAACAGTGACCAAATTCACAACATAAAAACAAATATCAGCACCTTATGGTTGATAAAACAGAAGCTGCAAACTACCCATAAAAATGATCTACCAAAGATAGATGTATTGCAGTTACCACTGGAAATCCAAAGTTTATTCATGGAAAACATTCAGAGATTATTTATATGATTATTTCTACTCTCCCCAGGTCTTTCAATAATCTTTCTCTATAAAGGGCATCCAAATAAGGACACTAAGCTATCATATCAAAAACTTCTATCTTTCAGTTAAAAAAATACTCTGATTTCCAAATTGTATGAATTCTGTTTTACTTGTAAACAAAAAACAATATAGAAAATATTTTAGCAATTTGCTAGTTTACACAATTCAAAAGCAATGCTTTACAAAACAATATTCCTAAGCATGATCTCCTAATTCACAGATTTCTGAAGTGATTCCACAATAAAGTCAACATTATCATTCACATTTTTAAAGAGGAAACAAAGAGAAAAAGTAGCCAAACTGCTTACAAAAAGCAAGTGAAAAAACCAAACTATTTTCTTTAGCCCTTGAAAGGGCTTTGCAGCAGTTTTTGTACCAACACTCTACATGTGTTAAGGCCACACAAATCTGGGCTGGCTGTGAAGCAGTAAGGTAAAAAGTTGAGCAAATGCCACACTGGACTAGGTTACAACTCCTTACCACTTCTTCAATTGTAAATCAGGTATTTTTTGAATTTTAGGAAGTCAGCAATTGTACTATTGGATTTACAGGTTTCATTATGATAGAAAAGAAGTTCTTAATTAAATTAATGGTGTTTTTATCAATATACCCTTAAATTTTGGTTATGAATCAAACCTCTTGACACAGGACATCACTGAGGTCATGTAAAACATTACTAAACTGGCAGCTCTTATTTTGGTTAAGTTGAAATTTCACTACATATATTTCCAAAAGCCTCAATTCTTGTTCTACAGTCACAGCATTTTTGGCATTTCTTTCAAACACAATAAAGGAAGTTTTCATTTATTTAGCTAAGGAAGACAAAAGACTCCATGTACATACTCGGTTTCCGGGCAGCTGGCTCCCATTGTATTCCAAGATTCTGAGCAAGACTCTGTGCTAGTTCCTGTGCCATGGGCAAAGGGAGGCCATACTGCATTCCAAGAGGAGCACAATTACAAAAAACCAAAAACCCATTAGTTATTGCAATAACACTACACTGGCTCATTAAGGCTAACCACATACCTACTACTTCAATAATACAGTGCAGTCAATCACAATTTTGTGTGCATATAAGGAAAATAAACTCAATAAAGTACATTATAGATAAAATATTCCTCTCCTACTCTTAGGCAATCTCTCTCCATTGCTTAATCTAAAAAACCAAGTCTATTTGATATATATGCAATACAGGTCTGTAATAGTAGAATTTAACTCATGTAAAAATAGAATAATTTCATTAATAATTTAATACTGCACTGAGGAAAAAAAATAACGATAGTAAAAATTCAATACGCAGGGACATTTTGTTTTCTAATTTCAATGTTAAAAAATTAAGGAAGAAGTACATGCCATTGATACCTCAAAAGATCAAGTGTCTTACACTGGTAAGACAAAGACATTCACTGCTGTGTTTCAAATACTCCTGTCTGAGATTTTTGGGTCTAAATTTCTGTCAAATATAATGAAATCCAATTTAAGTTCTTTTTAAGAGAATAATGCAGACAGGAGAAATACTTTCTAAAAATAAAAGTGCTCTGAACAATAGTTTGATGATTATCAACAGGCTGGCTGTGAGAATCCTAACTTTTTAATATGTAGATTATGTTTAAAGCCCTGAATAACTGAAACATATAAACTCTTGAGATTATAATGTAGAGATTCGACTTTATTTTGCTTTAACCATGATAAAACAAAAAAATTACCTCATTCACTCCTACTCCTCTGGCCACAGAGCAAACACCTCCAAAGTAACTTAAGCTGCTCCTTTTGTAATGAAATGTCACATTCCTTACAAACAAATAAAAATGAAGAAACTATAACACATTGACATTGGGCATCAAGAGCTTACTGAAAGACCATACTCTCACACACACTGTGATAGATTGCATGTATATTCATCTATTTCTAGCATAAAAAGCAATTGCAAGCTTACAAACAGAACACCAACACTGAAAGAGGTGATTTTATATAAGCTTTGACAAAAATACTATTTTTCTCGTGTAGAGTCAGAATCAGTCTTAATTCACAAACAAACCAAGAACAGAAAGCTTGAGTGCCAGACTCCAAAGACAATAAAGTGATAACATTTCTTTAAAAAGTTAACAATATGTTTCAATTTATGATCTGTTAGGAAGGAATTCTGTTCTGGAATGTACCAATATTGAGAACTTTTTAAATTATTTTCTTAACCCAAACCAATTTAAGTTTCAGTTTCAAATCCAAATGAAAAGACTGAGAAGTATACCTAAAGGGAAAATAATTAAATACTGCTCTTTAACCTTGCCTCCTTTTATTTATTGTTAAGCCTCAAATAATTTAATTAAGTAATGTAATCTGGAAGATCTAAATTATTCAATAAAATGCCTCTAAATCACTATTAATTACACCTATTTTAACTTCATAGTCATAATAATAAATCTACACAGCCTACAAAAAACCTACAGTGACCCTGCATGATGTACAAATGATCTAATGTTTGATAATTAATGTTTGGTTTTTGTGGGTTTTTTTTAATGACAGGTTATCCCATACAGATATATATCTATTTTTCAGAACATTCTAACAGCCATCAGAACTTTCAGACTGCAGCTTACCCAAATACTTACAGCCAGGGGCTTTACAACAGACAGGACTGTAGTAAGGGTTGAGCCTGACAGGTACTTCTGGAAATGTTCTAGTTTATCTCCCCCCAAGGAGGCTCAGCTGAAGCATGCTATGTTTGGAAAATCTTCAGGCATGGGCACTCCAGTCTCTCTGTGCAGCCTGTTCCAGCATCTGACCACCTTCACAGTGAAAGGGGTTTTTTGCCCTATGTTTAAATTGGATCTGGTACCTTTCACCATGAGGAGAGTCTGTTGCTGGCTAACTCTTCAGCAGATGACACAAAACATGCACAGAAGTCATTAAGAGTGCATGTCAGCACCACTATGCCTGTATTATGAAGAAAAAAATCAGCATTGTCCTGAATTAAGGAAATCTGGAGGAGATTCTTCATCCCCTATTTTTATCTTTTACTGCAGAAGATGAACCACAGGAGAATCCGATGGAACACATTAGCTACTCCACCCTCAAAGTATGTCATGCTGCTGGGAGACAGCTTAAGATCTTTATGCTGCACAGGGGAACACATTTCCTCCTCTTTGCTTACAATGCCATGAAGTAAAATAATCCTTGCTCAAGGCTGAAATCATGCCTAGTGATGCAAGTGGGATTTCCCCTCAAAGTGCATTATGCCTCAGAACAATTCACTCCAGCTCTAAAGGAAAAGACCTTCCATTAACAAATCATCAGTGCAGCTACATGTGTGAATAAATTAACTAACTGGAACACTCTCCTCGCAACACATAATCCTGTCAGCTCTGCCCTCTCCTGATCATAACTGGAAAAGCAACATATTACACACCTGATTAACAAAGCTAAGTGTCCTTAAAGGCTCCTCAAAAGACACTTCACATGTGACACTGTCTCCAGGTCACAAAGACATTCAAATATCATTATGGATATGTATCAACATGACCATGGTATATACTACACCTACTAAAAACAGGTTAAATATTGATTAAGCTTCCTAAGGAAGGCAGATGTTGATTGATGCAGAGAATACCAAGCAAAAAAAGTAAGAAAGAAGAGCCAAGGAGAGAAAAGCAGCAGACAGGAGATAAACTCCAAGCCATTGCCAAGGGTACATACGAGAGCAGGTGCACAGCATCAGCGTGCTGCTTGATGTAGTGCTGCCGGTACTTGGAGAAGTCGTGGAGCATCTGCAGAGGGTCAGGGTGAATATTAATGCGGTCTCTGTCTGTCCAAGTCTCCACAGCAACCAGCACCACCCTGGTGTTCAGCTGCTCCTTGTATATCTGAGGGCAGAGACAGGACAGGCACAGGAGTAGAACACTGGGTCAAACATGCACAGTTAGCCAGTAAGAGTAAAGCGGAAGGACAAGAGGGATAAAGCAGGAGGAAAACATGGGCAAACAATTAGCTGGCAATGCCTTGAATTTCCTAAAAGCTGATATTCTGATCAAATTAAATTTTTAAATTTTATTAAATTTTAATTTAGAAGGAAAAAAAAAAAGCAACCCTTGTTGTTCTTTTTTTTTAAACACTCCATTTTCTTCAAAATCTCATGGCAAATAACTTTGCCAGTGAGTTTTGCAGAAAATCTGTGCAAAAATCAGCAAAGAAGAAGATATGTAAAGGTACATAGGGTGATCTCAAAAAGAAAATAATGATTTCAAAGAGCAGCCAAAGACAATTTTAAAGTTGAGATTAAATAATTTCTCTGTTTTCTATTAAATCCAAATTTTAGTTAATGCTTGATTTACATTTATATATTATAATCACTTAATTCTCATGTTGCTTGAGTAGAATTAAGGAAAAATACTGATTTTGCTATAAATTTTATTGTTACTGTAGCAATAGACATGGAAACAATAATCAGGCATTAATAACAAAACAGTTTTAAAATATGTATTTTAACATTGTGCACGATACTTTATTCTGACATTAAACTGCTGCTGTCTTTAGGTTCAGTTCAGAAAATGTCAAATTTTATTAACTAAGGTTATGCAGAATTCACAGATCTACAAAAGATTCATTCCTTATTCACCCTGACCAGAAACCCAGTTTTGTATCAGGGCAGCATCATCTTTATTAAAAAGTCAATGTATAATATTTGGCTTAGGGGAAAAAAAAATGCAACCAAAAAGCTTAAAGACAAGAGACAGGAACCAGCTAAGCTCAGTTTTGTCCAAGACCTTTGAAGAAAAAGAGTATTAGCATGCTTCAATCTCAGGGAGACAGGCTGAGAATATACATAGAAAATGGTTTACAACGTAAAAAAACCCACTGAAATTAAACTGCCTGAAATGACATAGAGGTGGATCAATAAAGACTTTACTTCTGTTTACTGAGAGGAAAACTGTATTTCCTGAAGCAAACAGCAACAAAAGAATGGAAGAGGGGGCAGAGAACCTGAAGGCCTCTGAAAGCCAATATCCTTTTCCCAATAAATCAGTAAGAAATATAGCCCACATCCTATGGACACAAGGGAATAACAAGGCAGAAAATCCTGTTGGTTTTCATGCTTTATTTAAAGAAAGAGCCATTAAAATGACATTTTGTAGGATGTCTATGAAGGGACTGAATTCTAGAATGAAGCTTCTGCATACACACAGATAAAAATGGAAAAAAACCAGACATAATAGAGAAAGAAAAGATAGATGAAATAACTTCTGTTAAAATGCAGAAGAAAGAGAAAGGAATAATTATCAGATGAAGAAAAAATAAAGATGCCACCTTTTCTTTGGGTACGTCCAATATAAGTTGCAGAAATATTACAATTATTTACATTTTTATCTGCTGTAATAACTTTTCTTTTGGCTACTGGCATTTTCAGGTCATTACAGAAAAATATTCCAAAACACTCCGGGTATTTAATGTGTTAGAAATACATTCACCTGCATTTTCAATATACATCCAGTACACTTTTTATATAAGAACAAATATTGCATTATTTTCTCTGAGCCAAACAATCTGTTGGCAATGTTTTGCACTGAATCATATGACACAGTTCCACTGGTATCAATAAGGTCAAATGGAAAAGGAACTCAGAATCAGCATTTGGTAGCCTTTGTTCATCCCTGCTAGAAAATCTGTTTTCACTGCAGACAGAGCTCTGAAACGTGTGATCATTACATGTATATCAAAAAGAGGGGGGGGGGAAACCCCAAATTAATTTTACCACAAATACTGCTTTTAGTTTATATACTGTATGCAAAATTGTTTTAAATTTAGCACAGATACTAGTATGGTATCTGTGTCAGTTCCATCCATTTATAGTGTACTATAGTGGCATTTTATTTTTTTTTAAGCTATAAATAGAGATTTATAAAGCAGATTTTTTTTACTCACAATCACCTTTTCTCCCAATAGATATATGTATAGCTTGTGAGCCACACTTGCAGTTTCAATCAAATTAAAGCTCATTCTTAATTGGTTATAGGTCCTGAAATCATCCCTGCCAAGGGCAAACCCTGACGCTGCAAGCTTTAAGAAAAATGCCACAGATAATCTAGTACTTTCTTAAACGTTCACCCCAGGCTATTCTTCTGCAGAGGAACTACAAGTGCACTTTAAAGTGTAACAGATTTGGTGCTAAAGTAGAAGTCAGTGAATCAGTTTTCAGAAGAAACATTGATACTTACAGCATCTACAAGGTTTACCACAGACTTTGCAAAATTGTTTGTGTATGCAGTTGAAGAACGGTGCCTTTTGAACTAAAAGAAGAAAAAGTAGAACACAATGAGAACCTAAATATTTATTACTAATTCTTTAGTTTACAGTGTTATTTTAAGAAAGAGTAAGGGGAAAACTCAAAAAGCATTTCAAATCACAGCCTATATCTCATATTCAAGAATTCCTGAAAAAAAAGGAAGCTGTGTATGTTGTGCAGCTTTTCCCAACTGTAAAAGGAGCATTTAACCACAAGAAATACTGTACTTATAATCAGAGTTCAAATGTTTCAGACAAAATTACAGGTAAACATGAGCTCAAAATTGAGAGGATGCTTTACCCACTAGAACTGCTTAACCTGATGAGTTACATATCAGACTGTAGTAGCCACATTCCATCACTTTAATTATAAGACATGGAGATGAAGCATTTACCACTTATTCTATGCACAGCTCTTTGCAAAGGCCTCCTTTTCTACAATAGCACAATACTTTTGTGACATGTAGCAGTATAGGAAAAGACAAAATGAAAGAGGGAGTGCATGGTAAAAGTAAATATGTTTATGTAAACAAAAAGTAAATATGTTTTAAATATGTGTTTGAACATGAAAAAAGTCAGCTGAGTATCTTGAATTCTAAGTTCAATTTTTTTTTTTTTAGACCTAGAGGAACTGTATTACAAGTTCTGATTCATATTATCTGTGCATGTTATTACAATGATTCAATGTCTTTCTGCATCCTGTCTCACAAGTCCCTTCTGTTCCAAGTCAAATTTTTTAAAGATGCAGCTATGGTATCTGAACATGAACCCATATTACTTTCAAGAAACTGTAAAATTATAAACCAAGATTACGTTACACAGTATGATTTGCAGATAGGAAAAATAGGTCTTCAAAATTTCACAGAAAATGAGCATGAAATTACTTTGAACAGGAGAAAAAAAGCCTTTATAAAAAACTTACTGATTTCAACTACTGGTTAAAAGCATCAAGTGTCATTGCCTCACAGTGTCCCATGAAAGTGCCAGTTATTCTCTCTATGAAACACAGTATTTACAGAGAGGCCTTGGAAGAAGGGACTCTTCTCTGAGCAGTGGAGTAGCTGCTATTAGGTATGGTGTAGTAGGTGCCTAGGATGTACACTGGGAGGAGCTTTATACCATCGACTGCTCCCCAGAGCACAAAGACAATGGGGAAGAGGGAAAGGGTGGCTCTGGCTTTTTGTTTTGAGCCAATCCCAAACCTTTTCAGAAGTGGAAAGGTAAAATAATATGCTTTGGAAAATATTCTTGGTTTTCATGAAAGAATTAAAATGCAATATCAATAGCAATATACCACATAATGTGGTTAAACACAGATCCTAAAATAAATCAACCTAAACCAGTAAAAAAATGCAGCAACCTAATTAAATGTGTTGAGATCTTTTTATTGCTAGAGGAAAGGAAATGTTGTGAAAATACACAGTAATAACCAGTTAACACAATGATCAAGGAGGTTTAAGATACTGTTCCAACTAAGACCTTTGCTGCAGGGGAAACCTGCCCTCTCCTGGTAAGCAGAAAACCTTGAAAGCACATGTAGTGAGCTCCCAGACTGGCAGGCTGTGACTCCTAACTGTGAACACTTCCCTAAGGTTATCCATTTCATTCTTTGAAAATAATTATTATCTGCTTCTTAGTCACTGAAAACTATGAAGCAAAAAACCTTGTGCTCTAAAGTTCTAACAAATCAAGCATGATAAGAGACAACAGAGTCTGTAATAAGTGTAGTGAGCACCTTCAAGATGGTCTACAATACAAGAGGCCAGGGGAAAGCAATAGACACAGGAATATTTTCTCTGCACAAGGAACACCAAGCATAGACATCAGACAAGGCAACAAAATGCCCATAACTTCAGTTACTGTGCCCCACTGCTAAGCAACCAACACCTGAACACTCTTAGAGTAACTTCCTACCAGGTGGCTTTACAAATGGAAACAGCTCAAGAAATTCCTGTCCTACTTTTTCCATCCATTCAAATTCCCTCCATAGTGCTAAATTAAGACATATAAAATACAGGTTATGTTTGCCCAGACTACTTCTATGATTTATTAGACAGGGGAGGGTACATTATCTGTCTATTCAGCACTGGAACAGATATGAATTACTGCATCCTGTTCTGATATCTTCTATTTCTTGCTCCTAAATATCATCCTTCAGTGTTGATAACAGAGCCCACAACTCCATAAAGCACTGGGAAACTTGCAGCAGGGTAAGAGACATAAAAAGCTCTTTACTTGCAAATAAAATCAGTGAAAACTATTGTATCAGCAGAATTTGATTTTAAAAAAGAGAGTCTTGCTTACAACAAATGTCACTTAGTCTGATTTTTTCCAGTCATCCCTCAAGACAAAAAGGGGAAAAATTGGACTTGCTTCCCTCATGCATTTTGGGCTTTTTTAACGACAAACACTTTCTGAATCAAACAAACAACTTACCTTGCACTCCATTATCACTCCTATTTATAAGTATGAAATAGCCATGAAGAACAATTAGAATTTTGTCTACAGGTTTTGCTGCATTAAAATTTAAATTAGTAAAACTAAACTCAAAGTAACAAATTCTGACCTCTTTCTATATAACTTCAAAGATGGGATGTAATGTGTTTGTACTGAACAGAAATGTTTTGCTCCTTTACTTTGCTGGTTATTGGCATATTAATTTATCCATATGATACCAAAGTGTTCCAGATTAATTTTAAATACTGCCTCAGAAAATCTTAGGTAACATTAAGCTTCATTAGGTATTATGGCCTACAGTGTGTACAAATGTTAATAGCTGCCAATAAATAAAATTCTGGACTCAAAAGTAGCTGATGCAGAATAGTGCTGTACATTAGCCTACAAATGAAAGGTATGTCAATAACCAAAAGGAAGGTTACCACTGAATTGATATACTTACCATTTTATGGTCATTTACTATCATGAGCTCCAGATATTTCATTTCTTCAAAGACACCACGAGATAACTGATGAATTAAAGAAATTCTTTGAGAAATCACAAAGATCTAGTGATTTTCAAAAATAACTGCAGCTGATTTTTATTATACATACATATTAAATATGTATTGTTTAGGATATGTAAACCAGCACACAACTGGGTGAGAAATGCAAGTAGGGTAAAGACTCAAGTAACAGACACTGGCTGAGAATCTCAGACACATCACTAAGAAAGTTCAGGGTCTACTCTTTTTGCTTCAGTGCAGACACCACCACTGCTTCCCTCCTCCTTTCATTATGTACTACTCACCACAGATTTAATGAGGAAGGAAGTGACTAGAAACATAAGCACCCTTAAAAATATGGTGTGGATTGTGCAATTCAGTGAAGAAATACAGAATAATCCCCTTTAACTCAGTTATTCCCCTGATACATATGCATGAGAAAATCATGAGGACTGCCCACTTATGTTCTCCCAGTAACCCAGTTCTGGGTGTCCTCATTTGAATTTTTGATTTAATCACACAACTTAATGAGCCGAGTGACAAAAAGTCAGATATCTACAAAGTAGCAAGAGTTCACTCAAAATTATTCTTCATTCTCAAGTGGACAAAAAAAATAAAAAAAATTTAAGTAATTTCCACTACTAAATTTTGAAGAAAAGTCTTATTTTCTCAATTGATAATTGTATCATGTTACAATATTAAGCTTCTAAAAATGCTTGTTTCCTGAAGCCTATGTTCTCTTGACCTTAAAGAAAACAGAAAGGAGTGAGTTTGGGTTTATAAATGGTCTTAACTCAGAGTCACATTCTACTTACTGCTCTCTTTCTTCTCCTTCTCCTCAGCCACTGCAGTTCAGACAGAAAGGGCCATTCAGAACTAGAGTCAGTCTCTGCAAAAATTACAATTTAAGAATCTCATGGCATTATTTTAAACTGCTTATGTACACTGTCCAAACCAAAAGTAGATTAAGATCACCAAAATTATAATCACCCTTGCTAATCAAAAGTTCATTTTTAAAAATACATAAGGTGTCTCAAAACTCATGTAATTCAGAAATATTAAAGCATGCAAGGAGAGGTGAAGAAATTATAACCTGGACTTAGAATATACACTTTCTTCCATCTCATTGCCTCAGTAACATTAACACCACTGATTAAATTCAATGATTTTCAGAGGAAAGCTAAATACATTCTGTGGATGAAAATCTTACAGCTGCCTTCTGAAAAGCCTATATTCCATTGCAATGATTGTAAAAAAAGGCAGCTAAACAAGTAAACACAATATCTTCTAAATAATTGGCAATTTTATAAATGCTGCTAGCCTAATATTCAAATTTTCCAAGTTTTCCAATAATATGATTATTGCCAATATTTAAAAACTCATAAGCAAAAACATACCAAAGTCCTGCGACTGCTTGGAGGCTTGTGTTCCATAAGTTCTTTGGATGATGTGTGGCCTACTTTTACTTTCCTAAATAGAAAAATTGTGAAATTGTGAAATTTTCTTCTAATTAATAACATCAAGTGAAAAATCTGGCATTTTTCCCAGTATTTATAATTTTTATTATTTTTTCTATAAAATGCAAGCAACTATAGTACCATTTTGGGATAGTACTAATTTGAAGCAATCTATTTTCAATCCTGAGCAACCATAGAGCCTCTCTGCTTCAGCAAATTGACTAGTCTACAAAATAAGTATCACAGATGTCTCTCAGATTACCTTTAAAAAATTCTTTAAAAGCCTTAATATTAAAGAACACAGATCCCTTATTCCAATAAATCAAACTTGAATGTCTGCATCTGGTTGAAATCTTCCTTCCACAGATGAAAAGCGACTACTACTATTTATGAAAACATCCTATCTAATTGTATCTAATTGCAGCAAATTGCAAGAAACCAATCAATATACTACCCTTAAGAGGATCCTTTCATCCTCTTTTATTGGTGTATTCCACACTTAAAAAGGACAAGATTTTTAATGCCTATTTTCTTTAGAAGTCTGACATACCCCAAATTATCACATTTGAGTCTCTACTCTGGAAAACAACTTTCTTTCGTAACACCTCCTCTGCAGAACCTGTCAAAACAAGCAATTTTTTTCAAAGGGTAGGTTGTTACTGTTCTGTAACTTCCATATGAAATACACAGCACACTGAAGGACAATACTGAATTTATTTGCTAGACTTTGGGGTGGAAGGAGAGGGGGTTTTATATAGTATCTGCTATAGTTAAGATTAATCAAGCTGAATAAAGGACATGCTGAAGGCTGTGTTCAAGATATTTATTTGTGTACTGCAATTAAAAAATGAGCCTCTGAAAGCTCTCTGTAGCTCTATTACTTCCAGTAGTTCTGAGAAAAGTATGCATCTCATCTGTTTTCTTATTTAGAGTTCAACTTGAAACCTTGAATTGGCAAATAGTATCTGACTTCTATAACCAGCACTTTTGCTCTACTTACAATTTTTACTGAAATATCACTCAGAGAGATATCCTGGTTTCCTTTGTTCACCCAAGCAAAAAAACAGTTTAGCCAAATTTTCTTTTTCTGTGTATAAACATAATCTCCATGAATTTACAGTGCCTGTGTTGTCATATTTTAGAACTGCAACCTCTATGAACGTGCTACATCACAGACACACAGCATGCATTGTTGTTTTGGGAAGATTGACTGTTAGATGTAATATTTCCCCATGTCTCTGAAGTTTCATTTGTAGCTCAATAATTGACTGTCCAAATGATACCGAGTCCTCTGAATGCTGATCCAGTTTCTTTGACAGTATCAGCCAATGATTTTAGAGATTTTAATTCAGATTAATTTCAGCTTTGTTTGTTGGGTCTCCAGCATTAGTTATTCGTCACATACTATATATATCCTGTCATATATATATTAGAGCAAGACAAACTTGAGAACTGTGGCACAGCATCTGCAATATATCCTACAGACCAAGCAGGACACAAACTTTAAAAATTCTCTGTCTTAATGTTGCAAAATCATTTCACTGAAAATCATTCAAATTTTTTAATCACTCAGAAGTTAGAAATATACCTAGTTTTACTACTGTGTGTGAAATTGTCAGCTGTGTTAACAACTAAAGTTTTAGGAATTGTTAGACACATGCAATACAAAAATAATATCAAAACACTTGCACAAGTGCAGTCCTATATGCTGATCCAGCATAATCTTGTACTTGAATATGCTGGATCACAATCATTTAAGCTATACAATGATCACTAACTTAAGACATACAAAGTTTAAGATACCCAGATGTAATTATCTACTTAATTATACTTTTTGTGGCATCATGGCTAAGAGCAATCTGATGCAACTATTTAGAGAGGAATGTATAAATTACTTCTAGAGATTCTTGCAATAAATTTATAAACACTTTCTGTTGTAATCCACTATCCTAGATGTATGGGAAATGGTTTATCCCAACATCCCTGTAAATGTCCCATGGTCTGACCCTTCTGCTTTGCTATTACCCTATTGACAGGATGCCAATTCTCCCCCTGCCCCCTTCCCTGACCCTAGAAAAAGATCAGTATTCCCTAACCTCACTCTCTTTCGCTCCTGTACGCCATCATGAAATAAACCTCGAATCCCCAGGAGGGGCAAAGAGCCTCTTTTTAATCTTTTACTCTGTCCTTGCAGGGGCCTGGCTGCTTCTTAGAAACTGACCTAGTCTGGGGCCAGCAAGAAGCCTCAGCATCCCTGCAAAGTTTCAAGTGCTAGAGCAAATTGATAAACACTTTTTGACAGTCTATAACCATGTGCTATGGAAAACAGTTTTATTTGTCTGTTCCCAGTGTTGAAACAATGAATAGCAAATAGCAAATGAAAGATTAAAGAAAAGCAGAGAAAAATTGTAAGTAAATCATAATTATGCATTTGCCACCTTAAACAAATTCAAATCAACTGTTTTAAAATACTATTCATTTTCATAGGAATGCATGAGACATAACACTTAACAAATTATTCTAATACCTTTATTTGCTATTCCTTGAGCACTCTCCCAAACCAAATAAATTAGATAAAAATAAACTTACTGCAGTGTGGGTCAGATCCATTGGTTCTATCAAGTACAAGTAAGTACTATCTTCAAACATGCCACTAGAACATGGAGAAAAAGAAGTGATATTTAGGATTACAAGGCAATAGGTTTGACTCCAGGATATGAATTTTGATAAGACAAAACCAAACTTAGGGTTGAAAAACTGACCAATATTAAATATATATTCATTACTACCACATGTAGCTAAAGCTAAGATTAGGGAATTTTTAAGATATCTGGCACATTTGAATGTACTAGCACTAAATGTAATGACAATGCAATGATAAAATATCAAAAGGAGTAAAGATTTGACCTTGGAAAAAGGAAGTCCTATGACACACCCTGAGCATGCAAAATACAATCAAAAGCTGAGTTGCACTTAGCAGTAACTAATGCTGGTTTCTTGCATTTTTTCCTTATATAATCTAACAAAAAGATCCATTTTCCTATGACAGAATCATACATGAATACTGAGCATGCAAACTGCTGAAATATAATTCTTGTTTATCCTTTACCATACTAAGTCATCTGGGGAAATATTTACCTGCACTTACTGTATTCAAATGTTTCATGAGACAGCATCAAAACACTAATTCCAATGATATTAAGAAAAATTTCGAAACATCAAAAAATGTTCAAGTCTGTGATTCAGTTCAGTAGTGTTTCAGTTCCTCCCATATTAAGAGATGATATTCAAGAATAATTATTAGTTACAGCCTTATTTAAAAAATGAGAACATGCACTTACTGAAGTCCATTACAAGTTGAAAGAGCAACTTTGGAGTCCTTCACACCTCTGATATTTCCATGGTAGTAACAATGCTCTCCCCCCTAATAATTTTTAAAAACAAACAATCACACACACAAAATTATCCTGATTTATTGACTGTTGCTTAAAATTAATGCCCAAAACCACCTAAGAGTAACAACACACGTTTACCTCATTTATGCACTTGTCTTTACTGTCTATCTGCAATAAGCTCAATTAAAATAAAAATAAAAACTATTCTCAAAAAAATTTATTAAAAACCCTGAAGTGTGATTGTCTCTGAGCCGTTGTTTGAAAACCTACTATTTATCATAAAAATATTTTTAATTCTTGTGTCATGTCATCTGAACTCCAATATGCATATTAAACCCTTCTTTGTGCAATTACTATAAACTCGAGAAGGTACCAAAAATGTAAATGCTTTGTCTATGACAGCAGTATTTCCATTTTGCCCCTTATTTAATGAGTTACTCAGATTCTGATTTAAATTCCTTACAGACTACTGTGTATAATTAAATCAAAGTACTTCACAGAAAGTAATCATTCTGTGTTTATCCTTCCATCAGTGAGAATGCATAAAACATGCTTTTTAACAGCTAAATTTGATTATGTTTCTCACAGAAAGCATTTCAAGTTTTTTTTTTCTTTAAAGATGATCATCTGAGTAAAGAAATTGCTGTTTGTTCTTCAGTCATTTTTGTAATTAACTATCTCTTTCTAGAAAATACAGTACTTTTCATTGAGATCTCACTTCTTCAGATCCACATCAGGAAACAAAACAACCTTTTACTTAGGTATAAAAAGTATTACAAGACATTGCAAAAGACCAGGATACAGTCCTTATTTGACCTTGTACACAAATTGTGTGGGGTTTTGGTGTCTTTTTACTATCTATAATGAAGCCTTTCACAATTAACATGACCTCAGGAGCTCTATTATTGCTTCTAATAAAGCAATTCAGAAAACATCCCCTAGGAAGTTTGGATCAAGTTACTGCAGCATGCAAAGGTAGCCCATTTGCTGAGTCTGAAGTTCCAATATAATTTTCCAGTCACACTCATGATTCAGCAACCGCAGTGCTCAATGCTAGTGCTGCAGCTGACAATTGCATGAGCTTGTCTAAATACCAAAGGGAATTGTTTTCTTGCATCATTTAGCATTTTTGTCTATTCTGCAGAATACTGAGTCTTAATGGAACAACTTCCTTTGTATGTAACATAAAACTATTTTTCTTCTTCAGTGGAAGAAAACAAAACACATATTTCGGGAATTATGTTGCAATGGAATTGTTTAATTCTGCCCTAATCTGCTATGCATTGTTTTATTTGAGATTCTCTACAGCAAGGGCAAAATAATAAACCAGACATCTAATACTTGCACAAACAACAGTCTGGACTTTCTCAAGACATGAGTACAACCAGAATGCTTGCTTCACTCCACTCTAAATACAGATATAATTCACACATAATAAGTTTGCAAGAAATATTTTGGCATTTCTACCAAATACAAAAAAGTAATTTCCTGCAAATGTAGATTATAACTTTCCTAGGAATCTTCCAGTCCTCATCTTCTTGCTACAAACAAACAAAAAGACTGATCTGGTTCCCTTAGGGCTGAACTACCTTGCAGAACTTTAATCTGGCTTTGGATCAATAGCCTATGGCACTGAATTCAATTTGGGAGCTAGTCAAACAAAATTAATTGAATGTCTAGCAATATGCTGATTTTGTAATAACTCCAGAGGTTAAGGTTTCCATTCTCTTTCATTTTCTGTTTCATGACTGTATAATTCTTACAAACAAAAATCACTGCAAGACTTTTGGGTTTGTTTAAATGTCTTACATTATCATTATTCTTTCTCCTTGCACTTTGTGCTAAGGACACATAAATAATTAATGAAGAGTAATCTGATGGTGACTTCAACCCCTCCACCTCCAATATTTTACATGATGTAATTGTCCTGGCAGTAATGGATCATCTTCACTACTGCCACCTGCAAATACCTACTCCCTACCCCAAAACACAGCATTTCTTTTTTGTACATTCCTCTTGTATTACTGAGATATCCATAAACGATGAGATCACAGTTACCTTCTATCTGTGGAAAAACACTTCTGAAGTTTTCAAGTCTTGCAAAACATTTTTTCTCTTTTTTAAAAAACATTTTATTGGCATTGTTCCCTCAGAAAGACAATTTAAGAATACAATACCTTAGAAAATTTTGGTTTTCCATCTTCATAGTGAATCTCCACATAATTGGAAGATAGTAAGTCACTGTCAAAAAAAGGATAAAGATGAGAAAAATCTGAATACTCCTTCTATTGCTAGGGGTAGGTATGGGGATTTTCGTTAGCATTTTTTCAAAGTATTTTTATTTTCCTTGTACATTAGTTTTAAAAAAATCAAGCAACTTGTGTTCAGTAGATGGTTTGATGGTACACTGGAAGTGAGAGTGCAGTACAGAAAGGGGAATTTCATTCTGCAATCTAATTCCTTGTATTTTAGCTTTACAATTAGATTACCAGACTTCTAAATATGCAAAAAAAAAAAAAAAAAAAAAAAAATCCCTTGCCTTTAGAACCTTCCTTGCTGACAGCGAATATATTTTAATTCATCATTCATCACCATTTTCAAATAGGTTTTACATTTTGCCTAAAAGTGTAAATAGAGTATGTAAGACTGAAAAAAAGAAATACACCATTGTTAGGAAGACAAGAGTGTATAATCACTTTCACAAACTGCAAATACTCCGGTTTTTTTTTCCAAAAGCATTAATGTGCCTCAAAAGAAAACACACAATATAGAACTCAAAACACACTCCAATATTACCCTTTTTCTTATTTTCACTTTTTATTTTCAGATACTTTTCTCACTCTTATTTTCTTCCTAATTCTGTCAAGAAAAATTTCTGAAGCATAAAAATGTGCAATTTACAGGTTAGGTTTTTTGTCTTTTTTTTTTTTCCCTCAACTAACCTTAGCCAGTCTGTACACATCCTGCAACAACCTCAGTGCCCCATTAACATTTTACCCTGTCACAATCAGGGTTGCAGCATAATGCCCAGGAAGAGCAAAGCAATTAAAGATGTTAACTGGCCCCACTAAATATGCAAGATAAGCATTTTACTTAATGTGATCCAGAATTTTTTGCATTTTTGAAGCCTCTAATGTACACTTACAACCAAAAATAAAAAATTAAAATCATTAAAGGGTCTGATACTGGTACATATACCAAAACAAAAGTATAATTACCACAAATAAATAAACATCATTATGGATTATACAAGTCTGTTGTGGCAAAATAGCTCTGGTGGGAATTCCTGACTAAAACCAAGCTATGATAATGGGTATCTCAGATTAGGCTATTAGCAATCCTGATTACATTTTAACTCTGGGACTCCTGGCCCATCAAATCAGTTCTTCATGCCATATTTATCAGGCACTGCACTTGTTACAGAGAATCCTGCAGAAGTCAGCTAGGTTCTCTTGGAAGTCCTTTCTCATGAAACACACAGCACACTGGTCACTCTGGGCCTGCAAAACCAATGCTACTAGCCCTGAAGAATTACTGAAGTTTAATCATTTGCATTAAACATCATTGTTGAAGGCATTATTATTTTTTTTTTTTAAAGTGCAGATTTTAAAAACTCAGTTGCATGAAATCATTTTAACTTTCCCTATTTGTGTCATAGTAAGCTATAAACTTTCTGAAGAAAATAAAAATGCTGTATAAATAGTGCTTGACTACAGTACAAATATTCATTTCTTCAGTGTGGCAAGACTGAAGATTCTAATAAGGCATACATACACAAAATAAAGTTTAGTGTTGATAACATCCTTTTATTCTTTGCATTTTTCACACTTTTTATGAAGCATAAAAACTACTGTTCTCAGCAGGGGATGTTACAGACAAGGCTACAGTAACTGACATAAGTAAGAAAACTGAAAACTGTAATTACAAGTATTAAAAAAATTACTCAGGATGATTAAACACAGGAACTGTGCTCAAATGATAGGGCCCTGACCAGATTCCAACTTTTACAGACACTTCTGCTCCAATTCACAAAGACCATTTGGTTGCCTCAAATTTCCTCCGAATTCCTGGATTGGCACTTATTTACCTGTTGCCAAATTAAGCTCACACTTTCATACCTTTTTTTTTGCCCTCTTCTAGTCTTACATAACTGATCTCAGAACGTCTTTCTATACTATCTAGTGCTTTTTGCATCTCATAAGACTTGCAGTAAGTGATTTATCACTGTGTGTACTGACTCACAACTAACTATAGTTTAATTACAACATTTCTCTCCAATTTATCCTATTTTGCGTGACATAAGAGCTGCCCAAAATTTCATTAGTCTGCCCTTTGCAGAATCTTGCCAGAGTTTAGTATTCTTTAGCTTCTCATTACTTCCAATCTGCCAAGGAATTCCCAGTTGGGTAGTGTCCAAATACAGTATCACACATGTTAGTATATCTAACATAGAATACTTATGATGGAAAACACCTATATGTATATACAGAGATATTACAAGTATGCAGACAGAGTTTTCCAGTAGCCTCTACACTTTTCTTATTGCTGATTTTTCAACAAGTGTTGGGTCTGTGTGGCACAGTTTTGGTACTGGGTGGGCTATAGGAGTGGCTCTCTGAGAAGCTGCTTGGAGCTTCCCTCATGTCCAACAGAGTTGGTGCCAGCCAGCTCCAAGATGGACCTTTGGGATCTGCAGGACACAAGGCACATCAATGAAATTATCCATGCTGAACGAATTTCCTCCAAAGAAAATTAAGGCCTGCTGTTTGTGATATCCTTCCCAAACACCATACTATAACCAAAATGCAACTTTAATTTGTGAAGCACCCTTTTAGCAAATGTAACACAGTATCCACCAACTAGAAGGTGGAGTAGAAAAATCTTTTAAAAGACTTTTGGATTTCACAAAATTGTTTCTCATGCAAGGCTGGACCAGAGTGTTTATCACTAGTATCTGGTCATTATTATGTTTTTAAGTTTGCCACATATAATCACCAAGGTCATGCAAAGGCATTTTTCTCTTAGTATTTCCCTCAAGACAGCAAGCATTTTGAACATTCCATTGAAAAAAAAACCCAGTCAGCTGTTCCTTGAACTGTATGCTTCTATTTTGACAAGCACCTGATTTTTTTCAGGTACCTTGTATCACTTTTTCTTATTTCAAGTATCCACCTACACTAGCAAAACATTCAAAAGAACACCTTGCTTGCAATCATTGAGAAAGACAGGAAAGGTAAGGAAGTTTGGTCTACATTTTGCTAAAACTCCAGGAATAACAACAGATGTAAAAATATACAGAAAACTGCTACTGCAAATTTCCCCTGCAAAACTTTTCATGTTATTAATGCTGACAAATCTGACAAAAGACATAAGAAAGTATTAAAGGGAAAAGAAAAAAAAAAAGCTTAACCAAAATAACTTTCAAACGTTTTTTCCTACACAAAAGACACACACAGACAAGCACTGCAACTTCACCAGGAGGTGTGATGGGCTTCTTTATGTAAGTGGCATCAAAAAGAAAGTCCTAGAATACACTGATTAAGAGCTCATGTAGAAGTGCAATTGCCTGAGGAGTGAGGCACAGAACTCATGCATAAAGTAGGAGTCTCCACAGCACAAAATAACTCTTCTTCCTTCATAAACATCTACAAAACGCCTAAATTTACCTCTGAAAGGCAAAGTGTCATGAAATACATTTGCATCTCATCTACACTGGACTGTGTTTTGACACCTTGATCCATTTTGAGCCATTCGCATTTTGCTTAGAGCAGAAATGCATCCAGTGCAGCAAATTTGTTTTTCAATACGGTGAGCACCAGAAACAGCACAAGCTTTAACTGAAGTAATTGTCAGTCATGATCACACCAGACAAAAGTCTATTTAGGTTGTGACACATTAGCGTGATCGTTTACAATGAACACATCAAGTTGCAACATGTTGAATGACAAAATAATTTGTCTGCTGTCCTTTTCTACAGTTCCTTCCTCCCTGCCTTGTTTATCTTTGATAGTTGTTCTTATTAAGCTGTCTTGCTCCCTGGCTCTTCTGTGTTACATTGAAAATCTAAAATAAGCAGCAAAGAGATATGCCATTCCCTGTAGCTCCTACTTTTGAAGGCATAGGCCAGCTGTTAAAGCGAGCAGCAGATGCTTTCTGAAGAACTCACATCCACTTCCCTGGCACATACTTCATTGCTGATGTTTTTATTAGCACAAGAGCTGCAGGGTAAAAAGTGGCTTACCTCAGCTGGCATCTAACTATCCTGATGAAGAGAATTGATTTGGGTAGGAAAAGGCTATGAAATGACTAAAAAAATATCTCATATACAAGTAAGCAAATTAGCTTCCAGCAACCTAGTAGAGAGCTTGCAGAAAATCACAGTTCAGCAAGCACTGCCTTTCTTGCATACTTCTTAAATTATACTAACCTATTACCAGGCAATCATTTATTAACTATTCTGAACTGTTTCAAGCTCAGTACCAGTGTCTGAGCAATCTAGTTTAGTTGAATTATTTGACAGAACACCCATCAGATGTTTTTGTCCATTTGACAGATATAGTTTAGTAGCACATAAAGATGGGGAAAACAAAGAGACCTTCCTGCAGTATTTTTTAAAGACAATCAAAGCTTTGTCATCTAATGCAATGCCCATCTAGAGCCTTGTTTATATTAACAGTTTCAATTATATTCACAAGTTTTGTTGAACTCACAGTTCTTATGGGAATTTATTAAATTTCTAGCATGCATTTACATTAGTCTTTACTTGGTTGTTGTCTTTGAAGCTGCTCTGATGGGAGTGTCTCCAAGGAATAAATATACGGCCAATATTCATTATTTTTTTAGAACAGAGCAAGGCTTTACTAATTTATATCATCTTGAAAGAGCTTAATCAGAACATGATACTGTGGATCAAGCAATTTTGTTTACAAGTAATTTGCAGAAACAACTGATGATGCAAATGTACAGGTTAACTTTTTCATAACTATGGAATCAAAGGAAGTCCTCTCTCCTGCTATTAATGGCATAATTGATTCTGTAACAGCAAACAGCACACTCATCTAAAAAAAAATCACTCCTTGCATGGTCTTGTTATTGTCACTTTGTTTTCCTTCATTAGTCTTTGAGGTAGAAAAAAAGGATGATCTAACCACAAATTTACAAACTGAAATTACCTAGGTGATCCTCAAATGGGGAATAGGTCTTCAAAAAGACTGACAGGGAAAGCATGTAATAGAATGATTTAGAATGGTGCAGAAAATGCTGCATATTTATTTTCTGGATCAGTCTGTCCCTCTCAGTGCAAGAAACCCTGAGTCAGTTCAAGGGAGCTGAGGAAACAAATTAATGATCTTTTCTCTAGCTGTGTCCTGAAGCCCTCCCTCTGAGAATGGAATATGCTGTATTTTGAAGGCAGCAGTTTGAAGAGTTCTTCAGAATATTAACAGTATGTTGGTCAGTTTCCACCATATTTTTGTTTATCATCATGCTGAAGATTACACACTTTTAAAAGTGCTGTGCACAAGGATATGAAGACACAAACAGCTAGACAATATTACAGAACATGAGTTCTATGCCATGGAAAACACTTCAGTGCAAATTGTTATGTCAGAAGTTTCCTAGAAGAACAATTGACAAAACAAAAATTTCATTTAAACAACTGTTCAAATTTACTCAATATTGCTTTTCAATTGATCCATTTTCTTTCTTCATCAGCTTGGAGAACCTATCATTAAGAACTTTATTAACCTGTAGTGTAAGATTGAGGGCTGCCACCCATCTTTGCCAGAATGGTCTCATCGGATGATAACCATATTTTCTAAAGCTTCTTTCATTTAAAGGAAGGTTTTTAGATACAAGAGAAACTTCTTTCTTCTGCTCTTAAGCACTTCACTGAATGTCACAGATATTCTGATTCTTTATGGTAACACTCATGTTCAAAACAACTCTTCCCATGAAGAAAAAATCCAGCCAGACGTGGGTTTTTTTCCATTATTATTTTATTTCTAATACCAAAAGAGAGTAGAATAAACTTAGTTATACTTACAGAGAGCTGACTGGAGCACCTCCAAATCAGGTTAACAACTATAGCAAAATGAGAGGTACATTCCAGCAAACTTAAAGTTTATTTTGGTTCCCTTAATCCATGCTTCCATGTTGAACCATACTGTGCAACCTTAGCTCTGTCATTGAATCAAGGTAAATTCAGTTACAGAGGCTCCTTGGGGCTTGTTTGATGAACTCAATCATACACCATGCATACACAGGCTTTATATTAGCTCCAAATGCAAAGATCTCAGCCTGCCAACAAAACAATCTGAGATGCTAGGAATTCACTTCAACATAAAGATCTCACTATTGGCAAACCTGGACCATAACAGAAAACAACTGAAACACCTACTGAAGTGGAAAGACAACATTCTTCACCATTACCATGGTACAGGGTTACATGTGGGAATAAGAAATAGGATACATCAAGGCAGACAGCTGGTAAGTATGTTGTCTGACAGCAAACATGCTACCCATGCAGCAATCTTTAGGAAGTTTCTCAGCACCCAGTAATCTGTTGACACCAGGATGCCATAAATCACTGCTAGTATAATTGTTTACAATGGCTCCCAGTAGATTTCTTTTCTGTAAGATCTTCCAATTATTTAGTTCCTGTAAACAGTTTAATATGTACTGCATCCTGTAACAAAATTTACTTTTTAATTATTTTTGTGAGAAGCGACTTCTTTCAAACTTCCTCGTGCATTTGACACCAGAAATTGTTATATGGGAGGGAGAAGGCAACATCCTCATTCTGCCACATGGAATTTTACAGTGTTGTCATATTGCTACAGATGTGTATTTGTTTCCCCTTGTTGACCCTAACAATCCACCAAACTAATGGATGTGGATGCATCTCAGCTGACAGATATTCAAAAACTCTTCAGCTGGATGAGACATCCACACTTAATTAAATCTGGGATCAGCAGTGCACAGAATGAAGCTTTCACTCCCCAAGCGTTTTGACAAGTGGTACTTTGTACAAGGACATGTGGTGATAGGACAAAGAGGAATTACTTCAAACTGAAAAAGTACAGATTTAGATATAAGGAAGAACCTCTTCACTGTGAGGGTGGTGAGAGATTTTCACATCTGCCTCTAAGACTTGGCACATGAAGTGCCCACTGAGACAAATGATAATTTTTAATATGTTGTCTCCAGCTCTGGGAGTAAAGCCCTGTTTTTTACAGCAGAGAAATTAAAGACTGCCACTTACACATTGCTGTAAAATCCTTACACTGAGTTCCCTGCACTTCATCTCCAACAAGTTTTTTAAAGTCAACTAGAGTTTAACTTCTCAGAGTATTATTAGCAGATTTAATTTAGTTTATGTATCTTATACGAACCATTTAATATTCTAAATGTGTGTTTATTTAAGAAAATGCCATAAATACTTAAAGTTTCTTTCTGAAAAACTGTGAATAGCTTTCCCATTTTCATTAAAAAAGAAATATGAAAAAACCCCAGGAAGTAAGTAGTTTCTCAAATAATTCAGTTACTATCCTACTGTTTGTTAAATTAGGCTAACATTGTAACCTCCTCTGGGACCATTCTCAAGTTAATTCAGTCCTACAGAAACATACACCACAAAGAATAAACACCAATTATAAGGTTTAAACTATTAGATAAAATCTGCTGTTATGTTGGCTGCACTTCTCAAAAGAAACTGACTTTCCACCACAGCCATCATATTTTAATGTCTTAGATTGTTAAGTCACGTTATGGTTAAATGAAGTTGGGTTGGGTTTTTTCAACTCATGTCAAAGATGGCAAATATTTTTTCTATGATATCTTCATTGAAAAGAAGTCAATTTTCCTGGAAACAGAGTTTCCTGGAAAGATGGACTTCTACAGAGGAAAGAACAACCAAAAAAATACAGGCTTATTTTGGTGATTTTTTTTCCTCTCCTACCCCAAGAATCATAAATTTTGAGGCAAATTATCAGTAGGAAGGGAGAGAAATTTTTGTCTTTGGGTTATATCTTCTGTTTCTGTCCATATTAGTTAACTAGCTCCCTATTCTTGGATGTGTCTCAGTCACCACAGTCCCAGTGGGTGAAGGTTCCAGTATAGCCTCAGCCCCCTGTGCTGGTGGAGACCTCTTTATTTAGAGGCTGGTACTAGACCATAGCTGCAAACTACAGCCAACAGCCAGAAAATACAGCCAACTTCCCTCCTTGCTAAAAAAGCTGCAAGTAGACATTTTTAATTAAATGCTTTTGGTAGTTCTGCTCTTTAAGGTGTTTTAGTACACCAGAAGATAAAGCCTGCTACCATTAAATAGGACATTAAGAGTAACCTGCAAAAACTCTTCTCTTTCAGTAGAAGAGGAGCAAGTTAAAAAGCTTTTACATGTTGCTGGAAATTAGATCATTAAAAACTAATTTGCTAGCACCTTGCAAACATATGTTTGTGTAAATAATGCATCAATATAAAATAAGAAACTGGTCAGATATACTAGCATCACTGATTACTCAAATACAATGTTACAACATTTGAGAACAAAAGTGAACTTACTGAAATACGTGAAACTTTAAAAGGCTTTTTATATAAATTGTGTTTTATGACAATGCTACGTGTTACTCATTGCATAGGAAATTTATTGAGTTTGGGCAGACAATCACAGCTGAACTGTATGTACTGCACTACAATCTTCCATTTATGTACTAGGGATATTAACCAGAAACACTATTTAATCCACTACAGATTATAAAAGTTATTACTTTTTACATCAAGTTATTTCCACAATCAACATACCTACAATTATTATACATCATCATAACTGGTACCACACTCAGAGCCTGCAGCTAGTCAAACAGTTGAGTGTAGCAAGGGGCAAGATGTCTAAATCTTCAGAGTAACCCACCTTGCTAAGGAGTTCAAAACTGTGTTCTTTTTACCCAAGTCTACTTATCAGAAAAAGCTACCAAAAATCACCTTAGGATAACAAATTATATTTCACCTGGTTTAGACTGTGTGCAACTGCACAGTTGTTACACATTCAAGCTCCAGACAAATCTTACATATCAATAGTCTCTGCACGCTGGATTCAAGGGCTTGAGGCTTACATTCCTTTCAAGATGTTTGTGCCATTGCATCATGGCAAGATGGAAAAACAAAGTAAAATGTTCTAGTTAAATGCTCCATAAAATTTCAGACTGCCACCTCTTCTTACAAACTCTCAACAGTTATTAATGAAATTGAATATCCAATTTTCTTCATTTAATTGTCAGGTGTGAAAAAAGAGCATCTGCAACATAGAAGGTAGGCAATCACACAGTTTCTGGCAGAAGTAAAGAAAACTAGAACCCAGAATCTGTTTCTATGTAACAACCATCCTCAGCTTTAATTACTTGTAGACCATTCAAAAACAACATAGGAACAAAACAAAAATGCATAGAATATTCTGCATCCACTTATACAGTGCCAGTGGCATTAACTCACCTTAGAACAACTGATACAAAAATGTATGTATCATATACAAGGGTATTACCAACTGTTCTGCCTTTGCTTCTGACTAGACATTAGCAGTTCCAGTATACCAACTAAAATCCAGCATAGTAGCAAAATGCTGCTTTTTGCAGAACACATAAAAATAACTGAAACACACAAATGGGTATTTTTCAAATCATTGTCTACAGGTATTTATAATTTATGTTACAAGTTTTATGACTTACAGTTTTAGAGTATTATGTCCAGTCAAAAACTAGGACAGATTTTTGATGTTCATTTTCTGGAGCAGAACTAGATAAAGAGTCAAACATTTATGACTTAACAACCACTAAAGAAGCTAGGAGAAAACCTAATGTATAAAGAGGCAAGCAACAGGGATACCAGTAAGGCATCTGAACACACTGTACCTTATACACAGGCAGTAAGAACACTCCTGATATCACAAGAGCAGAACTTCAACTAAGGTGCACAACAAGTAAGCTCCTTCTCTCTTTTTTGAGTAATAGGCACTGCATTTCTTGATTGCTGAGAAAACAGCCACAATTCGAAAAAATCTGTACATTTACTTATGAACTGTTTGTTGTTAAAAATAAGCAAGGACAAACAGCAGAACTGGACAATGGGTAATATTGCCAGGATATGGGGAATGTCAATGGGTTTGTGATTTTACTTGGATAATAGCCATTCAGCATGAGACTTGAACAGGAAATGCAACAAAACCCAAATCCTAATGAACAGGAGATAAGAGTTCTGGTCTTCATTATTATCTCTGTTAGGCCACTGACCGACGGGCCATGGAAGGAGCCACTCAGGCATGGTCTTGAAGAGGTTCAGCCAGAACTTTAGAACAGATAAGAAGTGGTAAACAACATAATTTGTCTCCTGGGAAGGAACAAACTTATCTCAGGATGTCTGCTCAGACTTGTGGATATGTGCAATCATTTTTATGGAACATTCAGGGAGCGTGCCAAGGGTAGAGAAGGTGAATCAGGACACAGCGTGTCGAAAAATGGAGACAAAGTGGCCTAAAAAGGAGTCACTAGTGTAAGCTGCAAAATAGTTGACTTGCTTGGCACAGCTCTGCACTTGATCACTGCTGTCTGTCTTGCGTTAAATCCTATTTGTAATACTCCCTTTATGACCTTGCTCTCTATTCTGCATGGGTGAGATCTGTAAGGAAACCTGAGAGTCAATCAACAACTATAGGGAGACCTGTATCTGGAAAGACTCAGGCCTAAAAGACTAACCACATAGGAGACTTCAAGACTAGACATCAATACTGAAAGAACTTAAAGCCTATGTTAACATTTGTGTCAGTGAATGCTGGCCTGCCCATGAATCAGGAAAGGGCTGGTGTACCTTTCACCAGCAAACTTCAAATTCTTATCGGCTGTGGAAGAATTTTATGAGCCTGTTTTCTTCTTATTCCCCTAAATGCTGTCTGCATGTTTACATGGTGCCAGTAAAGGCAATGCTTTTTCTTTGTCAGTGTCTGTGTGACCAGCCATACCCTACATACAGTGCCATCTTGGGATTGTATGCTCCATCCCACTACTCACTGGATATGCAGACAGGAGCAGTGGAAAGCAGACCAAGAGGAGGAATTCCCTGCAGCTTAGAGGGCACTAAATATCAGTTCCCTTCACAAATATGTCATGACCTTCCACTGGAATTACTATGCACAGATCCAACCCTCATAAAACAACACAGTCTTGCACTACACTATAATTTTTCCAGAGCCTAGAGAACACCCAGTTATCTTCAAGCTCTCTTTGTCCATTAATTCTGTGCAACATTCCCAGCCCTTGCACTAATTCATCATTTACCAGACACTTGAGACTTCACATAACATTTTGAAAGATGAAAATGCAAGAGTAACCTAAATTCAAAATTATGCATGGATGAAGAAAAATGTTTCCAGATCACCTTTACAGCAAAATACCTGATAATTAGCAGCCAAGAAGCAAAAAAAGCAAATACAAATTTTGCAGATTTTATAAAGCCATAACTTGCTGCTTTCAAAAGCCATTAGATTTAATAAATTTTCATATTTATCCCCAAGAAAATTTCCCTTATATGTTTAAGATCAAATAAAGACCTCATATGAACCTCAAGACCACAGAAATGCTTTTTAAAATCAGTATGCAATTGTTTCTGTAAATTTGTTTCTACTTTTTTAAGCATGCTCAGTCTCAAGGGCCATAGAAGGGGAAAATGTGCTTTTGAGCACTGCATTTTACTGTCCAGTATTTAGTAAGAATTTTATACTTCTACCTTATTCTTAAACTTTCAGTGGCAAAAAAAAAAAAAAAGGTCATAACAATTCTTAGAGAAATCATAGTTCCATACCTTCAGAAGTAATATAAAAGCATGTGGGATATAAACAACTAAACCACCACTGCCCTGTATTACAAGTCAGTTCTTCTAGACCAAACAATTTTATATAACTGTGTGTCTTACAGATAAAAAGATTCTAGCTGCACCTCTCAGGACAGTCATGCCATTAGGATTCCCATCTCATTAGGAACTTCATGACTGTAGTGGCAATAGCATGATTTCCAGATCATTAAAGATGAGCCATTCATACAAGTATTTACAGTATTCTTACACATTGACTTGAGCAACTAAAACATCTCATGATAATTCATCAATTAGCTAAAAAAAAAAAAAAAGCACAAGAAAATCCACAGTTGCAAACACTACGAGTACTGGGATTTCCCCATCAATCACAATTTATTTTACCATGAACAATTAAATTTTAAGGATATCTACTTTATGGGTGTCAGCAACAGTTACTGGTACCTTACATAAAACATGTAAAGTGTTGTTTTGTATTAATAAACTCGGATAACAGCATCTTTTTTTAATACATCTTGAAATATTATATGCCCTGACCTTGTACTGTAAGTTTATAAGAGCAGGAGCAAAAGAAACCTCTAATCATGCACTTACTTATTCAGTGTGAGGTCAAGGATGAATTTAGAACCAAAGGCCTCAATCTGGAAACTTGCCTGGGCCAGATGTACAGCCTGTAAACAGAAATACACAGTTGTCAAAATATTCACTAAGTTTTATATACAACAAATGTGACTGTGAAAAACGAATTTATGGAAAACATGCTTATTTTCATCAGTCCCATGGTCATATGAAAACTTCTGCCCTTGTACCAAACCCTGATTCAAAAGGATTTTCCTTTTTAAAAGGAAGCACATGGTACTGAAAACATGCTCTCAAATACACACTCATCCCTCACAAAAAAAAAAAAAAAAAAAAAAAAAAAAAAAAACAACAGAAAAAAGTTTCATACAAATGTCTGTATTTTGCCATAGCCAGATGGCTATGTAACAAAAGCATAAGTAATGTAGTATACTGTTATTTTGATTAAATTTCTGCAATCGTTCCCTTTAAAAGGCTGAAATCATTAAAGCATTGGTAATACACACTTTCAAATATGAAAATCATGGCAAGGCTCATATTACACATTATGAAGAACTCCTTCAAAGTAATCCCTTCACAATTAATGGCTTTGTACTTGGCATTTTAGCTGAACCAGTATAAAGAATATTGATGCTGGTGAACATACAACAAATCAACAATAGCTTGTCTTGCATAGGGAGTTAAGTTTAACTTCAGGATATTTAGTTCTTGTCAGATAAATTATATTTTTTATTTTTATCTAATTATACTCTTTATTTTTATCTATACTGTAATAACTGTAGCCAAAGACATTTAAAGCATGCTTGTCTGTTTTCTAGAAAAATGGGGAGATAAGAGATGATCCAAGAATTTATTTTTGTGAAGACGCTGTTCCAACAGGGTTGAAGAGATTAGATCTGAATTTCATAGTATCTTTCCTGATAATGCTTTAATCAAATCATGCTTACTTATACACTAATTTGATACAGTATTAATAATTACACAAAGTTGGAATATTATGATTAGGCCCATTAGTCAAAAGACAAAAAAACCCATTTTTTTTAATTAAACAGCACAACTAATCTTCAGGTATGCCACAGAAAACATATCAAGTTCTAACTAGTTTACAGTATAACTTAAATAGTATAAAGGTTATCTTTTATGGCTCACAGTTCTGTTCTCCTTTGGAAATTTCTCCACAAAGGATAAGCTCTTTATGTCTCTTCCATTCTTGCACTACACAAAGCCATACTGATTTCCATCTTCTTTCTCAGCAAAGTTAATCATCATCTTTCAGAAAATTCTTCAATATATTTTTTTTAAGTTGCTATTGTAACTAAAATCAGCTGTGACATTGCTTTATCAGTCTTTGCTGCCAGAATTATCATTTCACTTTCAACAGGGTCACAGAGCTTTGTTGTCAAGCTTCTTTTTTTAAAAATAAAAGTCATGTACTTATAAAATATTTTATATGCTTTAATGCCATTAAACAATCTTAGCTAAAGCCTGGTTTTGTTCATTAAAAAAATACAATGACTCTAAATGAGAATTTAAAAAATAATATTCCTAGCTATTATCCACAATAATATAGAATCAAGCCAGTACTAAGCTTTCTCTCTGTTCTATTTTTCAGTAAATGCATATTGTTGTCTCACCAGTACACCAATTTGCTAACACTGACTCAGCAGAACTGAGTTTACTGTGCTGTGAATCAGCAGAGCAAAACAGTTTAAGTATAAACAACCAGGTGGCATTTTCAGAGAGACTCTGCTAGCATATACATTAAAAAAATTTAAAAAAAAATTAAAAAAGGAGGAATGTCAGGTTAAATGCATGCCTAGTAGGAGAGGCTTTTCAGCCCCAAATCCATTTTTTTTTTGAAAGTGGAATCAAGGAACAAGCATCACAAGGAGCTTTCCAAGCCTCTGTTCATGACAAAAACCTTATGTTTTCAAAACACATATGTATTAATTCAATTTTTTAAAAGCATAAAAATTTATTAGAGGAAAAGGGCTGCAATTAGTTTTATACCATAAAGATTTGCCTTAAGAGTTACACAAGCTAATGCTTTGAAACTGTTCCATGTCTAACATTTACCTAAAAGGATGTGTCTTCATATATATGCTGCAAACAAGATTTAAGGGTTAACTGTCTGTAATATTCACAAAAGTATGAACTATTCCATTAAGATCATTCTGAAATACAAAAAATCTCTCCCTAGGCATCAGCTACTGATTTTAGTGACAGCTAGATGGATGACTAGTCTGATCTGCTATAGCTTCTCTTGTCCAATCAAGCCCATTCAGTGATACCCATGTATCATCCTTCAAGTTTCTAAGCCATGAACTATGCATTCTTTATCCTTCTGCAGTTTCAAATTAATAAAAATAATTTGTATTCTTGGTCTGCAATATCATAAAACCCCTTCCTTTTGTAGAATTACATACAGCAACCTTGCTATTTCTGAAAACAACCACTTCTGTTTACAAAAACACTACTTGCTGTCTATTAGGGTGACTCACTAACAGATGCACCCTGTACACAAAGCAATTGCTGCAAAGCAGCTGACACCAAATTTGATGACCTGCAGCAGGGCATGATCTCTACCAAACTCAGCTGAAACCATTGGCTACAAAAAGATTTTAAATCCCTGCAGTTTAGCAAAAGCACTGTCTTGAATTCAGGTGAATGCAATACACTGCTGCTACACCAAACACAGATTCTCTTAAGCCAGTTTAACAATAAACAACCACCCCCAAAAGCAGTAAACCAGAAACCAGCTGAAGGTAACGAGGCTAAATATCTAAAGCTGAAACTGATTCTTTTCCTGCAGTAAGTTAGCATAGAAAGCTACCAGTGAAATACCACCAGGTGTTTAAAGCATTACCAACCATCATGTACCACAAAGATGGGAGAAAATATTTCAGAAAAGTATCTGCAATTCTGTTATCCACCTTATAATTTCACTGTATTCTCTCATCAGCTACTGTGTAATACAAATGCATGAAGCATAATCTGAAATACAGTGTTCTTCTCATTCTCATAAATTCAAATAAGAATATAATGTAGATAAACATGCATTTTGAAGAATATATATATATTTTTGTAGGAAAAATATTAAACATCTTGTACAGCTTTTACACATGCAAATGCTCACACCTGCATAAGTATTCTTTATTTACATAAAGAGGAGACCAAGTTCCTTTGTTTGTGTTTGCTTATCATCTAGAAACCTCTGTAGAAGTTTCTGCTTTGACAGCTATAGCCTAATCCAATGGCAAAGCTCCAAGTTTTTTTATAAAGTTTTTTTTATAAAGTTTTTCTTCAGCAAAGACTTATTGATGATGTATAGAGACCTGGGTTGAAGAAAGTCTGAGTCATTCCAATTCTTCCTATCCTCATACCCAAATTTTAGGGAAAAAAGCCAAAAACTTTTTTTCCCCTGTTCTGGAAGCTCAGATTACTGGTGTAGTCTTTGTAATCAGAGATTCTTCATGCTAGGGACATTCTAAGAGTGCTGTAGCTGCTTATGCAAAGTAGTAGCTCTCAGGTTTTTTTCCAAGCTAAAAACCCATACACATAATGAATTCAGGTTTCTTTCAAATCAATCATTAGGTTACAGTATGTTTCAATATAAAAATTGACTGTAACAGGAATCTCAGTTCTACTGATCTATGTCACAACTTGAATCCTTTCATTGTTTTCATTATCACATTTGGGCATCATTTGTCAATAATCCACTTTTCTCAGACTTTCAGGAGATTTACAAATATCATCACCAAAAATAAACTACTACATTTCACTTTCTTCACAGTAAAATTATGCCCAATGTAATAACGTGTTATCCCTTCAAAAATACCAAGTTCTGTCACAAGTCTTTAAAGAAAAGTAATAGCATTACTTAACTGAGTGATGGTAGCCATGAGTATTTTGCTATATTCATACAGATACAATCTCCAAAGGACAAGCTCATTGCTTTTAGAAATCTATTTCTGCATACAGTTCTGCTGACTAAAAAAAAAATGGCCAAAAGCTACCTCTCTCAGTTTAGAAGCTGAGCAAGGGGTTTCATCACTCTTATGGAAATAGAAATGTTTAGTCAGATTTAGATGGATTGTACAACATCAAAACAGTTTTTTGCTCTAGACCTTCATTCTAATAATAGTCTAAGTTTTGTCACAAGTCAATATGACTTACTACATATTAGTTCATGATCCTGCTTTTAGCTTGTTGCCTATCCTCAGACCCCATACAGAAACTATTCCCTCTTCCAGCATTTGGTTATGTTCTACTGCGTGGCACATCCAACAAAACAACCTTCCACTACTCCCTGGGAATAAAGCATATTGAAACAAAACACATAAATGTCCCAGCAGCATGTGAAAACTGATGTTTAAAACATACAGCTCTTCAGAAAACCTCCTATTAATTATTTCTCTCTGGACTTCAACAACAGAGGAGTCACTTTGATGCACTTGAACCACAAGCCTTGAAGACTGTTCTTTGGAGGAAAGATTATGGGCATGTGAAAAAGACCCAGGTCTGCCTCTGGAAGCAATCCTACTGTTGTGCACCTAAACCCCAGGGGTCAGAACTCACCATTCTCTCCCAGCATGGAAATACTTAGATACCCCTTCTATAGTAACACTGGCCTCCAAAGCCATAGCCCTCCTGAAAATTTTTTTGTAAGATTCTACAAAGTAGCACAGCCCTGTCTTGGGCCACTTTCCTGCAGCACCCAGCTTCCCACAAATGCTAGAAAACCTATAAACTTAATTTATTTCTATTCTGGAACAAGGCATAACAAGTACAAGCACTGTGCTACCTAACACTTGAGAAATGAAACCTTTTATAGTTTATTGTGTGAAGATCATGAGAGGACCCAGAAATACATTTTAAAAAAATTTAAAAGTTGTAGAAATAACATGACCCACATTTCAGCTAAGAAACAAAGATCTAGATCTAGTTGAAGTTGGCATAAGGAAAATCTCCTACTCCCAGAAACCAAAGACAGG
Source organism: Erithacus rubecula (assembly GCF_903797595.1). Taxonomy (NCBI): domain Eukaryota; kingdom Metazoa; phylum Chordata; class Aves; order Passeriformes; family Muscicapidae; genus Erithacus; species Erithacus rubecula. The sequence goes on from NC_136659.1 coordinate 12,295,117, forward strand.
AAGACCAATTTCAATCCTCCTGTTAGTAACTACAGAAGGCACAGTGTCAAGATAAGACTTTTGCATTAATACAAATTCAATAGAAGAAAAAAAAAAAATCAACCACACAACAAGAAAGTACACACAACCTTCCATTTTCGAATAGTGCAAACTGAAGCTGCAGAACAGAAAGATCGGGAAAAAAGAAAAAAAGGCAAAGCCAGCTGAAATACTACAAAGATTCTTCAACAATCTAATACATATAAGTATTAATGACTTCATTCATTAATTTGACCAGTTTCCATCACATGGGGATTAAAAGCAAAAACACAGCCTAAAATAGGCAAGTAAAGGGAAAACAAACTAGTGCATAGAATTTTTATCTGGATTTTAGTAAGAATTCACCTTTTAAGAGTTTACCAATTGTGACCTTTAGTCTTCTGCAAAAAAATACCTGCTTTTTCTTCAATACTGCTTCCTTTTAAATGGAAAAGAATTGTTTTCCTTCATCTTAACTATCTTTCCTGCTCAACTTTCACGTGTCATATACTAAAACTACACAGAGGACTAAGACAGCACTGCATCTCAACCTTTAAAGTAAGGCAACATAGCAAAAATTATTGCATTCACCTGGCAGGAGTACTTTCTTCATGTAAATGACAAACAGCTAATCAGAAACACCTGGAGTTCCACCCCATCAAATAGTTCAAAATACATAAAAAGAAGTTCAAAATATATAAAACTTTTTGGGCGAAGGTGAAACATCTTCACAGTCAAAAGTACTCTTTCTTATTTCTGCCTCTTTAGGATCTGCAAAACAGTTTTCTAACACCTCTCTCCTCCCCAAAATTACATTAACAACTTATAATTATGCATGAAGAGATGGCTTCTTTAGAGCTCCTGAAAACTTATGATGCAGAAACTGTCCAGCAGATACAGTCTGCCTTCATACACATCCAGTTCAAGCTATTTTCCACACAAAATTTGCTAAGGTAGCCCTGGGCTGTGTTTCTCCAGTAATCCCATTATGTTCAAACTGTTCAAACACCTTGCATGGTAGGATTTTTCCTTCTGCTGGCCGCTGTAAAGACGTGCTCCTAGCCTTTTGTGACAAGTTGTGCCCCACGCAGTTGTCCTGCTAGCTCCTAAAAATCTTGTGTATGTAGCCTGCAAAAATGAACCAAAGCAATCATCTGGTTCAATAAAGAGATTATCAGTTCCTTCAAAACACCACCTCCACCTGCAAAAGTTTAAAAAGACAGAACACAAGTGACTCAGACCTCTTCATCAAGTTTAAGGATTTCTGCGAGCTTCTTCAGTATTTTTATAAATAGATGCTCATTTTTGAGCATTTTGTACTAAAAATAACTTCAGAAGAACTCAAAACCAGCTAGCCTTAATTCAACTATGAGGAAACAGGTACACAGAATTTAGAGTTTTCAAGCATCAAATATTTAAAATCTGCTTTTTAAGTGCACAAAACTAAAATAAAGTATATACTAGAACTCTGTCCCTCTTGGAGATCGATCACTTAGTAAAACTATGGTGAACATTTCTTTTTTTTTAACAGTGATAAAAAGCTTTTTTCAAGAAGAAGGAATGAGAGAGGGTCTTGATCACAAGCACCTTCTCAACACGATGATGTTTCACCAAAAGGGGAAAGAGAGAACCAGTGTTAAGAAAGTAACTTATTATTCATGGTTCTTTTATTCTATGATACACTGTTTTCTCTCCAGTGTTTAATTTCTACCAACATTTCATGAAGAAAGTTGCAGACCCTTACTTTTGGGACATGACTTTTATAAAATATTTTAAACCATTTTACACAATCATATTTCTCCAATTTTACCTCTTTCTTCCCACATGCACACCATTCCTCTAGTATCACCCTCTCCTTATAGTGACTCAGCATTTCTGAGGCATTCAGATCTAATCCCACAAACAGGCCATATTACATTATTCTGACTACAAAGAAAGTTCCACAGAAAGGAGTCCACTGAATATTATCAATAGTTAAGGACTGTTTCCACATCATATGCCTATAAATGGCATATTAAGGTTGATAAGAAAATACAGGTTAAAATGTATAGTCCCAAGAATAGCAAAAGAGCAACAAAAACAATTTTCCTCTATATTTTCCACATTTTTTCCTAACCATCTTCCACGTATACATATGTAAGGCTGTCTTAACTTTTTTCACATGGTATTAAAAAAAAAACCCCTTAATACAGATGTCTTTCTCTACCTAACTATGAAGGTATTTTGGCTACTTCTCTTTATTACCATTGTAAGAGTCATCAAAATCTCACAAGCAGAATTTATTACAATATAGCATTTATTTTAATTCTGGGGAATGATAAAAACCAGTATTGAAAAGAATTCTCTCCCTAAATCAAAATCAACCCCTGGGTATCTTTCACAATCAATTGCATTGTTTTGTTTATGGGTTTGTTTGGGTTGTTTCCCTTTTACACCTCCCAGATTTCCTTTAGGCCCCAGTTATTGCTCTACAGAGAAGATTATAGCAAATGTTAGACAGAAAAGAATAATACAATAACCAGTATTTTAGTTGTTGTAAAGTAGATGAAAGGGCAAAGAAATTACTTCCTGCAAGGAAAGGCGCAAGTTGGGGAAAAGACGTCAGGTACAATGATCTGGAAGAAAGATACAAAAATCCATCCAGACAAAGAACAAAATCAACCTTTTCCTTCAATTAAATATAAACAATAAATATAAAATCATAGAAATTTCATGCCAGAAGAATGAAGTCAACATAATGCCACTCTCCATGAAGGTCCAGGATTAAGGAAGCCTTCTGTAGGAAAAACTGCTACATTAGCATTCCCTGTGCTTAAAAGGGACATAGTGAGTAGAAAGAATATCCACTTTATAGTCAGCAGCAAGCATTCCCAAGGAAATCAATACCAATTCTGTCAGCACCGATTTCTGCAGAGCTTTACTCCAACATGTGGATACAAGGTAGGGCATAGGAAAGAATGAGAACATTCTCATGGGCAGTGCTGAGTAAGTGTAAAGACTGGTGAACATTGTCCCCTGTGGATTTCAAAAAAACCCACATACACCAACATGGAAGAAGCAATATTCCCAAAGGCAAGCCTGCAAGCATTTGTAAATCCCTTTCTTCCCAAGAGAGAAACAGCAACACCTTAGTGTTTTAAGTGTATTTAAAAGAATTGTCTCACTTGAAAGACTATTAGTTCAAGTGTTCTCTGAAGCAGCTCCAGTTTCCAACAAACAAAAACCTTTTCTGTGCCAACCATAACATATGGGTGTATTGAGATGCATCCAAAGGCACACACTAGTATCCATGTTCAATAAACTAGGAAGCAACCTTTCTTCCTATTAAAACATAAAAACTGTACAGCTATCTCACCTTCTTTTTTTTCAAAGATTATTCAGTGCCTTTTTATTAATTCCACATCTGAAATGGCACATAATCAATATCAACATAAACACATTAACATGTATTAAATTCACTGTCTAAAATTTCAAGAGAAATGCCATTCAATAGGTAGGAACTCCATTATAGCTAAGTCCTTCAGTAATATCATACACAATTATTTGCTTTGTTGCCTCTTCCCTACCATGGCAATCTCTTTATAGTTAAACATCTTTATCTTCACTTTACCTTTCATCCTGAAGGAAAAAATTAATTTTTTAAATAAAGACTTATAAAAAGAGGATGAAATAAATTTAAATTGATATAGTTAAGACAGGTTTATTTCTTTACAAAGTTATTCCACAAAACCAAAGTTTGTTCAGTTCCATACAATTTCAGGAAAAAACAAAACAAAACCAAAACAATCAACTTATTAGCGACATCCATACAATACAGAATATTAGATCTTGCCATTAAAAATGAGGAATGCAGGTACTGTTTGACAAAAAATGATAACACTTTACAGTGGTCTTCACTGGCCATACAGTGGCAGGAAATGAATGCTGCATTTACTAGGCAAGTAACTCATGCTGTAAGTTTAGGATTCCAAAGAAGCTCCCTATGCAGGTACTTCTGCAGTCTAGAGCTATTTCAGAACATTTTGTTGATGGTGGTGTACCAAAAGAGAAGACATCAGGGTCTGTGCTGATTAGTCAAGTCAACTTCACCTAATTCTCATTTGTTTTATCTACAGTTCAGTTTCTGAATCATTCTGATATTCAAAATAAATATTTTTAAGTTAACACAAGGGAAATCACATTCTTGTTTAATTACATGTAATCCCTTAATTCCTAAAAATTGTGGTAGGGACCACCATTAAGTCTTGAATATCTACAGATCAAAACCAACACAGCTTCACATCACATACCAGTGTTTTGAAAATTCTGCAGATGAGCCTCTTGTTACCCTACCTTGTCATGTTTCTGCTGGTGCCTTGCCCTGGTATCCAGGATATGGTAAGGAGTCTCAGAGTCTCTGTTGATGTAATAGATTAGTCTTGAAGGCAGTGTGATTTCTTTCTGGATTGCATTGCTGTAGCTGTTATTTTTACTGTTACTGCTGTTACTCTGTTGAAATGTATTCTCTTCATCTGCCAGTACTTCCTCTATACCGCTTGCTGTTTCATTCCAGTGCAGGCCTGGGGAAGAAAGATATGCCAGCCATAAATTCCATGGCAGAATGTGTTTATTTCCATGAAAAAGCTACATATTTGCTTGCAGTTTTCTAACATTTTACTAATCACTCAAGCAAACAAAAAAGATAGCTTACTCACTGAGCTAGATTTGATTCATTTTTCACACATAAAATGATTTCAGAAAGATGATTATTTATTTAATTGCATATACATTTTCATATGCAGTCATAGATTATAAATATTTTAATACCTCTCAACCTTCAGGAAGAAAAAAACCCCCAACTTAATGGATGTTTAGTTTCCCCCCACCCCCTCTCGGATAGCTAAATTCTTTCACAAAAAAACCACGAAATCTGCAAAAAGCTAAGAATACTCCCTGCGTTGAGCCCATGTGCACTGAATGCAAAACTTCCTATTATATAAGGGAATTAATTTCTACTTCTTTTAACTTTGACGAGAGCCCTTTTCTTCAGTAACAGCTTTTGAAATGAAATCCTCTCTCTTTCCTCATTAAAATTTCAAGCCAGTCAATCAACGCCATGTAGCAACATAACAATACTACAATGTAACGGCAATGTACCAACAATAATAACAAGATGCACAGACAGGCTGCAATCACAGCATTCCACATGTCACCTATATGCAACCAAGAGCAAATAAACAACAAAGCATACACGAAAATCCGACACCAAGCAGACAAATCAGCGGACCGGCGTCCACCTGCACCGAGACACACACAAAGCCCACCGAAGCTTTTCGTGTCGCATCCCTCACCGGCGTCTCTCGGCGCACAGCATCCCTACCCAGCACACTGCAGCACCGGCACCGCACGTACCTCGCTTTTGTGCAAGCAAGCAAGGCAAGGAAATGCTAACTGAGCCCCGGGTTTAGACACGCCGACACAGACACGTACACAAAGCTGGGAGCGGGAAGGGAGGAAGGAATGGTCGAGGGGAAATGGTCAGGCACCCGCACCCCCCATACCCACCGGCGGCCGCTGCGCCCGCGCGGGCCCGGGGGCAGGAGGAGCCATGGAGGAGCAGGAGCAGCGAGACGAGGCGGCCGAGGAGCGGCAGGAGTGCGGGGCGGCGGCGGCCGCCGCAGCCAGGCTGCCGCAGGGAGCTGCTGCCGGGCGGCTTCATGGCTCATAGCGCCCCGGGGCGGGGGGGGCAGCGCGGCACAGCCCTCACGGCCGGCGGGCTGTGCCCGGGGGGCGCGGGCGGAGCGGCGCGGGCGGCTCCCGGCAGCGGCACCGCCCGTGCGGCTCCTGCCGCCGCCGCCGCCGTGAGGGACACAGCGGCACCTCAGCGCGGGGGCGGGCAGGTCCCCGCAGCGGCACCGCCCGTGCGGCTCCTGCCGCTGCCACCGCCGCCGCCGCCGTGAGGGACACACCGGCACCGCCTCGACACCTCAGCGCGGGGGCGGGCGGCGGCGCGCGCGCACCTTCCGCGCCCGCCCCCGGCCGCGCGCCCCGCGCACGCGCGCTCGGGCCGGGCCGGGCGGGGCAGCGGCCGCTGTCCGACGTGCTGCCCGCGGCACCGGCGGGACGCGGCTCCCCCGGCACCCCCTGCCCGCCGCACAACCGGGAGAGGTGCTCCGGCCGCGGGGTGACCGCCGGGGTCCCGCGGTGCGGCGGGGCGCGGCCGAACGGGCTGACGCGGCGGCCGGGAGCCGGTGCGCGGCTGCCCGCGGCGTAGCGCGCAGACCTCTCCCGTGACGGGGCACAGCCGCAAACAGCTGGGGTTAGAAATTATTGTAAAGAACTTTCACGCAGAGTGAAATTAGTTTGAAATCCGTCAGCCCTGAGCAAAGTTCGGGAGTCTCCGGAGACACGGAACAGCAGCGGGAGCAGCCCGCTCTCCTGAGCGCAGGTCAGCTCTGCAGCTGAGCGTTCCAGAGCTGGCATTCCCCAGCTACTGCAGAGGGAGGCATGGGCAGCCCCTGCTCCAAGCGTTGTGCGGAATTTCAGGCTTCCTCCTCTCCTCCCTCCCCCGACAGATCTCTTCCTTGCATCCCCCGGCGTTCTCTTTGGTCCCTGGGACCCGCTCATCCTTGCTGACTGCAGCTACGCCCTGCAATGGAGGGGGGTGGAGGTGGGAACCAAACGGTAACAAAAAAAAAAAGTGTACATATATTACAAAGAAAATGAATGTGTGTACAATAAACCAAGAGGAGGACCGCAGGGAGGTGCGTGGTCAGATTGACCTGTGTAAATTCACTCTGCTGCGCCGTGACCCGCAGCAGACACAAGGGCTGGTGCATTTCTGTGCAGTGAATAGTATCTCTCATACTTCCAGTCCAGCACGCCTGGGGTGAACCACCAACACGGGGAATAGTTGCGAAGATAAAAATAACTTCAAAGAGATAAGAGAAGAAGAATCTGCTGCTTTGTATTCATTCCGTGACTTCAGGAGTCAGAAAACCTGAGTGAAGAGACAAGTTGAGATATGGAGTTCTTAGCAAACACTTTGCCCAGCAGACTTATAATACCCAAGAACAGATATGCTTTATTTTGGTGTAAGTCTTGCTGCTGAGAAAATAAAGATGTTTTCTCTCTCTCTCTCTTTTTTTTTTTTTTTTTTTTTTAATTGGATATTGCTTTTTATTTGTCTGTTTACTCCTTCTAGTCTGAGTCTGAATACCGCATGGATTTCCAGAAAGATAGGTAGTGTTCTGTTTCACATAATTTTCTCTACATTCCAGCCTGACTTCATTATCATTGCAATTTAGAAAGTATAAGCAGTTTTACAGATCACCATGCAGACTACTTTATAACAGTAGTGTCATTAGTTTTTTAAAAAATTAAATCTGAATTCTCATGCTGGAGATGCTGCTCGTGGAAACTCAAAATCTTGGTGTGTAGCAGCAGACAAACACTTTGAAAAGACAGGTCCATGGTATTGCCGAGGGTAAAAAAAATATATACTATGTATCCTAGGATTTCAATGTTGTCTATGTTTATTGGGAAAGCTATACCAGTTTTCTACATAAAATGATTTTCCTTAAATCTCAAATGTCCAGGCATTTTCCATGCAGCGCACCCAGCCCAGCTGCTCCTCATCACTGATATCACTAGAATATTTTAAACAGCAGCTTCATGTTTCTTCCCATCAACATATAAACAGAACAAAGGATCAGCTATGTTAGTGCGTTCAGATCTAAAATAAATACAACTTTTACAAAATATTTCACAAGCAAAGAGAAAAAGAGTAGAATGACCATGCAATTAAAAAAAAAAATCCATAAACTTTCACCACACAAACAAGTCTAGTAACAATGAATCCTGGAAACACTTGCTGTCTGAAACTATTAAGTCCTGAATTTGCCGGCCAGATTTTGAGGGTAAAAAATAATGATTGCCTTTTTGTACAAAGGTGGTTTAGGGCAGAGATTTTCTGAAGTTCTTTTAACTCATGTACAAGCCTCCAGCAGAAATAATCACCTGAAGATCTATCTAAAGCAGACATGCTTAGTCTCCAAACCCCCAGCTCAAACTGTCTCACAAGCCTGTGTCCTATTACAAATGACAGCTGCTTTTTCTTTTTCTGAACTTTCTTTCAACTTTGAAAGACATTGTGAAATATTCCCAAATAGATTGCACTGCAGATGTCTGAAAACAAAAATACCACAAGGATGGGTTATGGTAGCATCTGTATCCAGTGAAAGAAATGGAAATGTCTAAGTCAGAAGCACACAGGAAACAGCTGACAGCTGGAGCTTCAAGACTGGCTGGGGAGCAAATGTGTACCATGCAAGGTATACACATACTTTTGATCAGGGTGTTAAATAGACTTTACATCACAACTTCAGATAATTGCCCAGAACTTTCCAATTCCTTCCTCCTTTATCAGTGGGGCAGTGAGCACATGGGATGAAATGTCGTAGTGTCACAATTCAAATTAAAAAGGCTTCAGATGCAAAACTGCTGATTATAATCTTGGCTGTTCATATTGATACTCAGGTGGATGGTCCAGACTGTTATCTCAGCCATAAAGATTTCCAACAAATTTCCAGCACAGACAAATGCCTTTTCTGATGTTACTTGAAAAAAATCATATCACTTGTCCTGGAAAATCTCTATGTAAAATATAGGTTTAAAGAACTTTTTCCTTACAAAATAGAAATAATATGTTTCTTTCTGAGTGAGAACAATAAGACAATATCTTACTAGAAAATAATTTCTAGTAGTCTCTTATCTCATATTTATTTCAAGAATCTGCGTAACAAGTCCATGTAACAAATCCAAGTAACAAATAAGCAAGTGGGATATTCCTGGATGTTCCCCACAGAGAAAATCTGGTTTTCATTTTAACAGAAAGAGGAGTATTTTTGTTGCAGATGGAATATGGAGGAGACAAGTTCAGGAGATGCAAACATCAATGACTGATTTATCACACAGTCTTTGCAAGGATGCCATAAGAACAACTCAAATTTACAGCATTATGATTATTACAGAGAAGCAAAGCATTAGCATAGTTTGATACTTCGGTAGTAACAGGTGATCCCAGCTGGGCAGCTCCAGACTGACCCTGGGCAATGGAAGGTACAAACACCACGGGGTGCAGGCAGCACAAACAGCACGGCAGAAGGAGCTGTTGATGAACTCTGCTCCCAGAGAAGGGCAGCAGTCAAGCCTGATTCTGATTTACTCACATTACTGCAGCACCAGCAGGCTCAGCAAGGGTCCTGCTGTGCTCTGTGCTGTATGCACAGGACAAAATGATACACCCCTCTTAAGAGAAAGTTACTTTTTATTTGCAATAGCAAATAGCCCAGCCAATGCTGTAAATAACAAAAGAAATCTAACACCTCTAGGACAGGCACCAAGCAAGTCTAAAAAGTGGTAATTACCCAGGGGACTTTTAACAATAGAACCTCATTAGCTGGCACTAACTAATGCACACAACCTATAATCTACATGCAAAAGAGGGTGGTAGCCATTCTCTATTTCTCAACAGGGGGTTAACAGTGAAGACAAAACTATACTGAAACTTCATGCCACCCATATTTCCTTACTTTGTATCATATGCAGTGTAAGTACGGATAATTTATACTGAGAAGAAAGCTGGTAATTGCAATGAACAACGCATTGCATTAGCATAACTGGTTTTAATCATTCCTGTTTGAATACTCACCAATTCTCCATGTTCAGCTATTCTTAAAGACGTCCTCAGTAAGAGTGAAAGAGAATATTGCTGTTAGAAATTTTTGTATTGCTACATCTCTTGCTACACCTCCCACCACCTAACAATGCAGCAGCAACACAGCATTTAGTCAGAAAAATCAGTACTTTTCATTTATACTGTTTATTTTAGCCTCTTGAAATACTTTTCAGTAACTGAAGGGGCAGGAAAGCATTAAGTGATACAGTAATGTGAGAAACACATAGGACAGATTCAGGAAACAGAGCACTGACTCTAGATTGTTCAGAAGCAGATCAATTTCCAAACTGTAGATCTAACAGAACTGGGTTTCCATTACCCTTCACTTTTCCATGTTTATTTCAACCTCATACACTTTAGAGGAAGAGCTTTCTCCTGCTACTTCACAGTTCAACAGAGTCCTAAAAACAGTTTTCCCATCTATGTACAATAGTAAAACAATGTACAATAATACAAAAATACAATAATACTATTTTAAACACAGTAATACTATAGAACAAGATATAGTAAAAAATGTCCCTTTTCCCTCAGAACTGTCACTCATTTACTGAGATCTGTGTGCACATCTTCATTAATAACTCTACTCACCAGTGGTACTGGGCAAATGAACTCTTTTGCAGTACTGTATGTTCCAGCACTCCAGGAGAGAATATACACAGTAATTAGGATATACTTGCCAGCCCTCTCCCCTTAACACTGTGAAACGTTAATGATAAGGTCAAGTGAACAAAGTAAAATGATAAAAGAATATATCTTAACAGTGTTCAGCAGAAAAGGAAAGGGAACATAGATATGCTGCTAGTAGCAAATGGGTCAGAGGGTTTATTAACTGCAGTTCAAATTACATCCAGGTGAAATTTAAAAATCAATCATTTAATTCTGGATGCAGAAAAAATTATTTTGAATAAATGTGCCAGGCTAATTTCAGAATTAACACCGTGTCCTCCTGTATAATTAACTACAGTTTTATAGCCAAAGGATTTTACAAGCTATTTAGTAGGATTCCTCAACAGCATTTAAGCAACAGCATGTAAGAAATTGTACACAAGACACCACAGTGAGAGTTTATGCCATCAATGGAAATATTCTCGTACTAAAAACTCTAATTATTTACCATATTGTCCAAATTTTTAATGAGAGAGAGAGCAGCAGCAGAAACATGCTGGTCAATGAGGCTACCTAGAACATATTTGTCAACTGTTCTGATACAGATATACTTAGCAAGTAAAACATATGCCACCAGCAGGGAAAAAAAAAGGCTTCCCTTCCAATAAGCAAGCACTTCTAACTCTGGCTGTGTCAGCAGCCTGCTTCATGCTAGCTTGTTTCACTCTTGTGAGGTAAAATGTAAAAATAGTGTCAAAAAAGTAAGATGGGGTGGCAGGGGAAATCTTACTTAGATATGTACTTTGATTTATATATCCTTCAAAATAAATACATGGAGTTTACATCCTGAGCACTTGCCAGAGTTGATCAAACACTCCCAAGTGGTAGGTTCTAAAAAAGCTAGATTGCAGCTATTCCAGTGCAGCTTTGGAAAGGGGAGGGATGATGTCATCACTCATTCCCTTACACACTGGCACAGGGGAGAAGGGGACAGCAAGGGATTTCTGGAATCATCATGTCCAGCCCCAGGCTATTCCACTGCACAGTTCATTCCATACATTGCCTTCAAGAGTAACTGGGGAGTTTGTCTACCACTACCACTGTGAGGCTGTTCCAGAAACTCATGGTTAGAATCACTAAGCAATCCTCCTCCTTCCTAGACTCAATTTATTCATGCCCAAGAGAAACCCATTTGTTCTTGTGCCCCCCTTTTGTTCCTGAGGCAACACTAGCACTAATAGCTCATTCCCTCTACTGGCAGAAAGGACCAGGCTCTCAAAGCTTACAGCATCTAAGCCCAAGTGATAGGTGAAAATTTCATGAGACTGAAGATGAAAATATCTTTTAGCAGAGAGAGGCCCCAAAGAGTAAAGGCTGCATTAGCCTGAGAAGCAGAAGGGATATGGCCATGTCAGTACAATACATGCTTGAGCTACTAAACCTCACTGGGAAAAGGAACTTGCTATCTATAGCTGCAACTGCTTGGAAGATGGCTCACTGGGTGTGGACACAGAGAATTTAGAGGTGTTACAGTTGCTTTTCTAATGTTCACCCCAAAACAGAAATATTCTTCCTTCAATAATTGGCAGATGCTGAGGTGCTGCTCAGGTACAGTCTTGCATTCAAGAGACACTTGTGCTGCTGCTGCTGCTGCTGCTGTCATCACTGCTGTCACACTATGCTATAAAAGGTAGGTAAAAATGCTGAGAAGTAGCAATGTTCATTGCATGAGGAAAATCCTGGTGTTTCCAAAAAATGCAGCTCTACGAAACAGGCGGAAAAACCCCCAGAAACTGTTATATCCAATTAGGCATCATGCCTTTTCATCATTGACAAATTTGGACCAGTTTCCCTGCTCTTTCCCTAATTAGGCATAGAGATGAATCAGACATGAAACACACTACCCTAAAAGATTCCTATTTGATGCTGTATCTAGGCTTTGGCACTGATTCCCCTAAAGAGACTAAAACATTTAACCATTATTTCTCTAGAGAGATTGTCTGAATTTTTAAGAAAAACCAGTGCAAAGTATTATCAAATTGTTGCCCTAAAGCCCTAGGGTGTCCCCAACATATATGAGTTACCAAAACTTATTTTTAAATCACAGAAATAACTTGCAATATTCGACATGGATCACAGATTGGTGTGCTATGATTCCCACACCCAAGATCTTCTTAACTAATTTCCTTATAAGTTTTATATACAACCAAAGAAAGGCCTCTTTCAGCTTCTCCCTGCCTGTCATTCTGGACCTATAGATTCCCAAATCTTAGAAGTTAGTCACAGATTTGGTCATTCTTATAACCCATCTGTCAAAGAGAGCATCCACATAGTTGTTTTGCAGCATTGCATCAAATTATGTACAGATCCCAGGGAATGTTTTGCATAATTTCTGCTATTAATGTCTTGCTTCCCAAGGAAGCTCATGTAAATTTGCAATCTTCCAAAGCACAGAAAGGATTATGACCCAACAGTATTTTACTGCTTTCCCAGACTTGAGCTGGCAGTGCCATAATGCAGCACATAATTCAGGGGTTTACTTCTGCTTTGTCATCTTTATACAAATGCAAATAAAATCCAAAAAGTCTTTCCCAAATGCAGTGCACACCCCTCAGGCTTCATGTTAATTTTCTAGACAAAAATCTCAGCCACACATCTTTAGAGCACAAAAAAAACCCTGAAGCCCTCACAACCATGAAAGAGGGTACTCCTCTCTCACTCCCACAGGAGCCACACACAGCCCTCCCATGTGGATTGTCATGTCAAGAACCCACACCTGGGGGATGTGAAATTATGTCCTTTACCCCGCTCCTTTCATTTTTCCTTTCACCCACATGAACTCACACTTAGTCACCCTTCAAAGATCTTATTATTTCTTTATAAGCATATGTTCCCCATGGTTTTCTGGAATTGCTTGTCCCACTAGTTAACCACAAGTTTAAACACACATTATTATTTGTTGTTACTATGGAAATGTAGCATGTTTTTAAAGACATCCTTGGAAATTAAAGCAGTAAGATAAATTATTTTTTCCTGCATGTAGTATCTTTGTAGCAGGCATGATTGAGAAAGTGCTACTTTTCCTATACCCCCCCCCCCCCACTACCAATACAGGTTTTTTATTCAAAATCCATAGTTCAAAAATAACTTTTTCTTTTATTACTTATAAAACTGCTTATTATGAGGAATTAATTAATTTGCTTTTATCTCTTAAATTCCTTCCATATCTTATGACTAAGAAATGCTCTAACATTAACCATCTTTCAGTTTCTCATCTCTTCATCCCACTTTTTACATGTGGACACCAGAAGCCCCATAAATAAAGAAGAAGGTTGCTTCTTTTCTCAAGGTTGTTGCCTTGAGAAACTAAAGGCTTTAATGATGTCAGAACAATTTCTTGGTGCAGATGAGCACAAGGGTCATGGCACAATTGTCTCTGCACACAGGTGCCTACTGCTTAAAGACAGACATCACCACAAACAGTCCATACCTATAATTCAGGTTTGGATTCACCCTTTACAGTATCACAGTTAAAGAATTTCCAATAAATATTAAGAAAATCATAGGAATACATTAACTAGTAGCAGAAAATGTTTGCTTACTTTAAGCAACTCCAGAGAATTAGCTGTTCCTACTTGTAGCTGAAAAGCACCAGTTTGCTGATAATCAAAGCATTGTAAGCATCAAGTACCTAAACAAGAACCAGAATTTTAAAAGAATCTCACTGCTAACAAAAATGGATTTCGGACCAAATAATATTCCCATATCACATATGTACACAAAGCTTGGATCATAGGGCTGCAAAATAAAGTATTTACTCAGAGAAATTTGAAATATCCTGAATTTTTATTACAGTTGTCACGTGCTGATACTGCATGTGGAACTTGGATTGCAAAAGAATTTCTTAAATAAATAAACAAATATGCTTCAGCTGGCAGAGTTTGGTGGATTGGAGCATTAAACAGCAGGGGAACATGCCCAAAGGTACAAAGCAGATTAACTAGACAGTCTAAAGGACGGTCTGACCTCTGCTGGCCAAAGGCATTTCAAGGCCCTTCTCACTGGACAGTGTTTTCCTGACTGTTTTTGGGGTTTTTTTTAAAAAACATTATTTTAGCCCCATCCCAATTGGTGCTCTCCAACATAGTTGCATAATCCATGAAACCTCAATTTACCAAAGAGATCCTGCTGAGCACAAAATATCTCTTTTTGCTCATTCTGCTTACAGATAAATTGACTTTTCTTGTAGAAGAGAAAACTGCTTTTAAACAGCCTATACTATCCATTGATTCAGGCTCTGTTTAAATAATACAACAGTTTATCACAACATTATACCACCTACAAACTCTAGGAGGGAAATAACAGTAGCTGAATGGATGTGGACAAGGAGCATCACTGTAATAAAATCAATGTGATCAGAATTATAGTATTTTTTTGCATTATTTTGCTAAGTGACAATCACAAGAAACCTATGCAATTCTATTTCTGCTTCAGGAAGTCTGGTCTCTCCATAGTTCAATTCAAAATGTCAGCCTGTTTTATGCTAGCTAATGAATGACCTTATTTTCTCGAGCCTAATTGTTTTAAACCTGACTTTTCCAATCTGCTGCAGCCCAGCACCCAGACCAATGTAAAAGAGCACTGCTTACCTCCTAGGAGATACCACACTTGAAACCTCCCTCTCTATAGTTTTCAAGTGAATTTAGTTATTTCTATTTTGAGAACAGCCCTTACAGATATGGGCATATGGTAACAGCCCTCAGTCTGGGCTTAGATAAGATACAAATAGTCTTCCAGAGACATTTAAATGCAGGTTTCTGGAGCCCTTTTGGTCACAGACAAATGTGTTAAGGCAACCAGTTGTAGAGCCAAAACTAGAATCTGTACTGGAAGCACTAATATGCTTATCCAGTCAGGGCAGAAAATGTTATTTGGCTGATATGAGCTGTCATGCAGCTGAACTGAGAGCTCAAATTTAAAATATTCATCATCATCCTAGCAATCTTATCATCCCCTCCCTTCTCCAAGAGAGCAATGAAGAAACAGCTTTACATTTTCAGAGGTAACTGTTTTACAGAGGGAACATCTTTTGTTGCCAAGCCTGAGTCATCCCTACAGACTCATTGCTTGAAGAAGCGTGCACATAGAACTGACAGCTGATCACAAGCCATCTCCCAACTTCCATAAAATCTTATCAGTTTTAAAGCAACCTAGTAAAATTAAAACACAGTAACCTTTCTTTTATAGTGGCAAACATTAATAAAACTCTCTGTTACAGTAGTTATGAAGAAGGAAGACTTTTATTCATAAAACTAGGTCAGTGAGGAAATGACGTGCTCACATAGCAGGGGTGTGCAGATAGCATATTTGCCAGCTTGTTACCACAGCCTGGACTGCCCCATTTGCCTCTCAGCTGCTCCCAGTGCAGTTCTGGCACTGGACCACCAGCCTGGAATGCTCCCCATCACACATTCACAGGTAGGTACATGGGTCAGGCACTGGGCTGCCTCTCTGGCCCATGGCCACCTTCAGGCTCTTCTTTGGAGGAGTTCTCACCTCCAGTGAAGATGCCAGTCAGCACCTCTCTGAATTTCCCTGCTCCTGGCTGGATCATAGCAGAATCACTGCTACAGCCAGGTCACCTTTCACACTCACTGCCATGCTGAGTGGTGGGGCAGGGGCAGGCAAGGGCTCAGTAAAGCAGGAGCTGGGCAAGGACAGCCAGGTCTCAGCAGGTGCCAGGGCAAGCACTGTCTCCTTTTGTCTTTCTCCTCCCTTAGCTTCCTGTCATGCTGCTGTTGGAAATGAGGCAGCTGCAAACAAGGACCTTGGATCAGCACTAGAGGTGCCTTCCCTGTTTGTACAGCTTTGGAAAGACCTGAGCTCTCTGGGTTACCTTCATGGTGGAATGTCTCAGGTTTCACTGAATGATTTTCCCCTGTCCAACAAGCAGTTTTTTCTGATCTCTTTCTGGCTGCAATGCTTCACCGTCAATCCAATGAAACTGCAAATAATGAGACAAGAAGTGCCAAATACTCATCTGGTAACCCTCCTACCACATCTTTCACAGGTTTCAGATGGATATGTCAGGAGGAGACAGAGATATCCTTTGCTGCCACTCCTGAAAACTCATTCTGCTTTGATGAAAGCTGTTGTAACCTCTTCCCTCTTATCCTGCCAAGCCCAAGCTCCACCCAGCATGAATCCTTGGTATGATCTGCATTAGGATGCCAGCAAGGCCTGCTACTTTTCCATCTGACATTTGGAGATAGTAGACTTCTTACTTTTTTTTTTTTTTTTTTTTTAATTTTTACAGTAAAGATGTCCTCAAGGAATTTACATGGAGATCTTTCCATTACGTTCTCCAGGAGACATTTCTGCTCCAATAGGAAAGGCAGCTGAATATCTAGAAGGCTCTTTGCTCAAGGCACACAGTAATTAGCATTCCTTATGCCAGGAGGGAGAGGATTAGACTCTCCCCAGCCATCTGCTGAATATGCCTTGCCAATGTCAGAAGAGCATTTTGCTATATAAACAGCACAAAGCATATATCCATATCCAGTTCTGAAATTTAGTAATTTTCCATTGAAAATAAAATCTGGCTTTGCACACTGCAAAGAGGAAAAGTGGAAATACATCACAGGAAATACAATAAAACACTGAAAGTGATGTTATTGCATCTTAAAATTAAATTTGACACTAGTCAAAAATGGCCATGTAATGCAAGTTCTCAGAGATTTCTTGAACCACCTTCATGACATCCATATTTGTTCAGCATATTTCATGATTAACCTGCTAAAAAGTAAAATTGGAACAGGCATGTAAAATGTAAAACAGAGACTTCTAAATTTATTTGGAAAAACTAATGCTGTAGGGCCTTGGAGGAAGAGACACCCACGTTCTCTCAACTCTAAATTGTTACACCATCCTTCACCAAAATATTTTCAGTTACAACAGACAAGTTGCACTCTGCAGTAAAGTAATTCCATTTTTCTGGTGGGTTTGGATGTATTTTTGCATTATGTTTCATTACAGCTTGGACCAGAACAGACTTGTTTTGTTTTCAGTTTCCTACCAAAGAGGATGGAGCTACAGCTCTGGAAGAGCCTTTGTCTTTTCTGTCTGGAAGCTGAGCTGCTCAGGATCTGTCAGACTTCATGACAGAGACTTCTTCATGCCTGACCACACTCCACTAGCTCAGGATTTGGAATTTATGGATAACATATCCTCCAGATAAATAATGGAGAACTTGGGAGTAAGGATTTCCAAATATTTCGTTGACAGTAATCCACTTAGCTATGTCCCTACAGCTGGAGTTTTCTCCTGTCAGGCCTTCAAGCAAACAAGATCTCAGTGCTTCTCTACCTGCAGTCCCTATTGCAAGTGATAGAAAAATCAGAAGAGAAAGAAGGTGACATACAACCCTACTGTCAACCCATGTCTGTGTCAAGGCAGAAAATACTTACCAGTAAATTAAGATTTAAATACCAGTTTTGCCCTTGCTTCAATATTCACAGCCTACTACCTGTATCCTGAAATATAATAAAAAACTTACCAAAAGCTGCTAAACAACCTCAATATCCACTGGTTTCAGAAGCAGAAGATCAAATACACTGCAAGCACCAAACCTGGATGGAGTTTTATGACTAAAAAGAATGTTTTATATCTCTAATTTTTGTAATTCCTTTAAAATCTGTACAACAGATCTGTTAGGCTTCATGAGCCTTGTCACAAGTACAAGCCTTCACACTGGCACATTTTAAAAATAACCAGTGAGTAAGATCTTGCTCTAATTTCTACAAAAACTCCCCTACCGATGATAAAAACTGGTTAATAATTTAACAAAGTAATCCAAGTGTTCTAAAAGTGGCACAGAGCTGTTTATATTTAAAAGAAAATGCTTAGTTATAGGAGATTAATCTGTGAGAGAAGTCTATTATTAAATGCATAAGACCCCCCAGAACCATTTCCATGGACTCCTAATGTACACCTATGGGTAAGTACAGTCTGCTGCCTCCTCATGCTGTCCTACTATCACATTCAGAGAATGGCTCTGCAGAGAAAAAGGCTGGCTGCTTACAGACTAAAATATTATCCACAGGCTTTACTGCAGTTCAGCTCCAGAACAATCCGTTGTGTAATCCAGATCTAAATTCCACAGCTTTACCCAGGCCCCTACAAAGCAGTAAGAAAAGTTGAGTCCTTCCAATACTGATACACTGATCTACAAATCAGAAATAATTGGAAGGTTTATGTTTCTTTTGTGGATTTGGGAAGGTTGCTTAACCCCACATGATCAAGGATCTCCATTTATGTTGAATGCCATTTTTATTGATATTCATTTCAGGTTACCTAGGGCCTGATCCTCATAAAAAACAAGCAAACACTTGGACCAGCATCCAGACCATTACAAACTTCTAGCATTAGTCAGCATGCATTTTGATTTGAAACTGTAGGAGGTCATAACTTGTGAGAACATTTAACATGCTTCTCTTAAGCATTTTACCTTACCTAATTTTTCTAGCCTTTAAAACAAGCATAATACCAGTTTCTTACTAAGAAATACTATCAAGATAAACAACTAATTGGAAATAATGGAAAATTGAAAAAACAAATATGAATAATTTTATTAGTACCTCTGCACATCCTTCATGATTCATCTTACAGGTAAAGTATAAAAACACCTTTTAATGTTTTTTGACTATTTATTTTCCAAAATTTTACAAATTTAACAGGTTGGGTTTTTTTCTGCTTTGCCTTTTAAAATATATTATCTTTTATTTTTCATAAAAGTTCAAATTTTACAGCCATATCTATGTATATGGAATACTGAGCTTCTGGATAGCTGGAAACGAACCCTGAAGGAAAAATTACAGTTCCAAGGCATCTTCTAATTTGGTTTATAAATAGATGGCTTTGACATGCCACTCACAAAAACAAAGCTAAAGTTAGCTTGCCTGGAGCAGCTGCACAGCTGGGAGGAGAACATAGGCTGGCAGCCCGGCTGTGCAGTCGCCTGTGTTGTGATACACACTATCAAAGCACCAGTTAAGAACACAGGAAGAATTAGCATTTTGGCTCCAGGCAGAGAGATAGGAAGTGCTCTTTGAATCTACAGCATCCAACACGTAAGCCTCTGAAGAAAAGCAAGCCAAATAGATCTCCAACTAGAAGCAGCAGGTAAGAAACTGTAAGGCAGCTCAACTTCTTGGGTTAGGCAAGTAGACTCATGGCAAAATTACTGTGTGCTATAGTTCTAAAGCTTTTCCTCTACTGATAACTGTGTTCCAAAATAATTCCTATATTTAAGTAAAATGAACAAATATCTTGGAGTAGAATTAGTGGACTGCATACCTCAGGGAATGCTTGGGACCTGACCCAGACTCCTCCCTGGCACTGAAGGTCTTTGTGTTGACACCAGGTGGTTTCAGCCCAACCATACAGATGAATATTCTGCAATACCTGCTCTGAATCAACACAAAATGTTACAGATTTCAGATACAGCTCAGAAGTAGGTCCCCTTGAATTGACAGAAGCTTGCTGATAACAGAAGTTAGCTCTTAGATGATCTGGGCTGTAACTTACTGGTTGATGACCTATTGCCCTCCCTCAACTGGAACAGATACAGCAACACTAAAGTTGCTTTTGTATTTATTAAATTCATATATTCAAACTGCAAAATAAGATTCACATCCAACTTTCTTTGCCCAGAAAGGCAATGGGATGTGGAATATTCCTGCTTGGAGCTGCTCAGAATCCACAGGATGTGGCTGGCCCTGAGCAGCCTGCTCCAGCTGAGCCTGTTGTGAGCAGGGAATTGGAGCAGATGGACACCAGAGGTGCCTGCCAACCTCAGCCCTTACTGCACTTCTCTGAGTTTAGGGGACATGGTGGGAACACAAGGCTTGCAAAAATGTAAGTCAGGTTTTTGTTGTTTCCCCACACATGCACTAGAACAAGAGTCTCTTACAGGAAAAAAACTGGTTGAAAATTATTTCAAATAATTTTTTAGTATGAATTGAAAATTCATACTACATACTGTAGAGCTCAATGAAATAAAGGAAAAGAGGAGAGCTGACCCACTGGCTGCATAGGCAGTTTGAAAAAGATGGGGTGGGCAATAAAACAAGACAAAAGGACCAGGGCCAGACAGAGATGCTTGGCTTCTCCTTACAGCTTCCATGAAAAGGCAGAGGTAGTTTTGAAGGCAAATGCAATAACTACATAATTACATAAAACCATCTTCGTGATACAGGTGAATGACACTCATCACACCCTACTCTGAGAAAATAAAGATGGAGAACTCTGCATTGCAGATTAATTCTTATTTTTAAAGGGTGAAGAGTGAGGAAGGAAAAATAGAAATTTGCTAAGCACAGAAAAAGTGAATAGTCTCTGTATAACTGGAAGTAAAAATATGTAAAATACTATTTCTTTAGTGCTCTCCTTTGAGCTCTAAAAATAAAAAATATTGTGCTTATGAATGATAAACACACATTTATATTCATAAAAATATAAATGCATCCAGGCATATTTAAAAATACATTTAACATTAATGTTTAAAAAATAATACAAAAGATAATTTTTGATATTATTAAACACTTAAGAGTTCTTTACATCCACAGAAAGTGCTGTATGAACAGTAACTAATTGTGGTAGGTAAAAATATGCTGACTTTGACTCCATTATTACCCTGACTCCAGAGTCAACCAGAACTAGAGTGTGCTGGCAATAACTCAGGAAATGACAATTTGCTAGAACAGACAGAAAAATTAAAGCACTAGACACATTTAGAAATTCATAAAATAACTGTCACCAAAAAGTCAGTATGTTTATTTTTAACTATATGCAGATTGCATATAATGCTAATAAAATGAAAAGTATTCTATCATCATTTGGGCAACTAATTTATTGCTCAGCATTACACCCGAATTTTAACAGAGCTTCTTTTGGTATGTGGAGAAATCTGCTGGTAGCCATGTACTGCCTTACAACTTTTCTCTTTAGCCTTGAAAAGGATGCACATGCACTATCTTTTTTATAAACTTTTCTCCCCTCTTACCAGTAGCTGAAAGTATGATACAAGCAGCAGTAAAGAGAAGCACTATCCCTACATTAAGTAAATAAAGTAACACAGCAGAAGAGTGAGTGATACACTCTGAGCAGCACCACTACAAGAGTAGATGGATTTTGATAACTATTTGCCAAGGTTCAGATAAACACTAAAAATACCCCAAACCCCCCAAAGCAGAATATTCATTGACCTAGTTCCAGTCTAAAATACATATTTAAGTCTTATGCATCACTTCTACCTCCCTCTTAAAATTCCACTGTAATAAAAACCAAGTAATACACATGCCTTGCATCCAGTTCCAGCTTCTCTGTTCACTCTTACAGCACAATCTCCAGGCCAACACAGTATTTAAGTGCTCTGCATGAGCTAGCAAGGGTGTATTTTGATTCTGCAACTTTTTTGCATAATATTAATCATAACTTAGTAAGCTATAACCGACATTGTCAGATGTACCAGTGCCAACATTAATGCAGCATGATACAGCAAATATGAGAAGCTGACCAGCTTTAAAATATTAAAGTACAATTATTTTTGAGGGCGTGTGATACTGAAAAACCTGCTTATGAATCCCCGTATTTAGAAAAAGCTGCTTTTCAGTTTTTCTTAAGGGTAGAACACTGACAAAAGAGAACCTAAGTTTAGAAATGCTAAAACCGTTAAATCACAAACTGCAATGATGATGTGTTCTATGTTTCATAAGAAATGCTTCTGCTCTCCAAGAAAATAATTATGACTTCCAGAACCATCAAAACACAATAATTATAACACTAATTACTCCAGTGAATCCCAAGCCAACTAAAACTATGCTATTAATTCCATCATAACTCTCAAACGCACCAATTTGGACTGGATCTCCCTTATACACTCTGTAAGCATATTGTTAATTCTTTATTTCCCTAAAGAGCAATCACCTGACTCAAACTTCGGTAATAGTATCATGTTTGTAACTCCAAGTTTAGATGGTTGAATAATTATTTTTTTCATTAATCGTTATTTGATAGCACAGTATTAACTTCATTCAGCCAACTACATAATAATGGCTATTTTCAAGTATGGATTGAAAAATGCAAAGCATGTCCTAAAATTTAATGACTTACTAAAGCCTCTAGAAACCACATTCTTGGCCCTCTCAGCCATTTACTGATCTAACACGTCCATGTGTGTGGCTCCTGCAAAAGATCACACTGGTTTAAACAGGCACTGCTACAAACAGCTAATGACTACCAGATTTATAGAACAAGGTATTATATTGTTCAAGGCATTACAGTAATCTGCTTACCACACTCTTAGAAGTATTGTTGCACACAAGTTTTGAAGAGAGTTCTGCCTGCATTAATTTGGTCTATGATTACACATGCCAAACTGTTTTGCATAAAGTAGAAAGCTGCTTAAGACTATAATACTTCCAGCCCCTGCCCTCATAAAGTAAGTGCACATTTTCAAAAACCTCTTAATGAGTAAGACCTACAGGGATTGCCATGTGGTTGGGGCTTCTTGGTTTCTTGCTGCCAAAATGAAGTTAGACATTTTAAATGTATCTGTCATCTTTTCATTCAGCTGGCACAGAATAGGATGAATCTTGGCTTCCCTGAGTCAAGATATCACACCATTGTGAACAGTTGTTTAAATTACGACTGTCTGCCTTCATAGCAGCAGCTTATTCCGTAGCATTCTGTGATGTTCTTTCCATAACAAATTATTGTAAATAGCTTCAAGGTAAATTCCACTTCAAGAATAAAGGAACTCCAAAAGTACATATTCAGTCTTTATTTTATTAAAACAAGATTTGTTCTGCTGAAGGAATGAATGAATTTATAACTGCAAAACAAACAAGGAACAAAACCTTTGCTTCTGGGCATGCTCAGAACTATGCTATTACAAATTTTTTTCTGAAACATATTATCAGGAATGCTGTAGCAGCAGATAAAACATCAAAGGCAAAAAATTCAGTGATTAGTTACATTAGTGACAAAGATACATTTTATTTTTCCTATCTGTCCCCAAAACACCAAAAGCTGAAAAATCTTTATTTCCAGTATGAGTTCAGATTACTTTGTTCTCAGGCAGAGTGACCCTAAGGGAAAGAAAAGAAAAAGGAAGACCAGCAAAGGAATCAAGAATCATCATCCCACTCCTGTTTCACACTATTCTGTGAAGTAAAGCAGACACCCAAGAAGAGGAGCACCTGTGCCAGCCTGCCCTCTGCACTTCAGACTGGGACAGCATCCTCTGTCACCCATCACTCATTTACTTCCAAACAGAACATACTGCCCTGAAATTTAGCTCTTTACAACATAAAAAAAGAAATCCAAATACATGACTGAGAAAAATAATAGAAACAATAAATCTGAAATAAAATGAGCAGAAG
The DNA here is from genome assembly GCF_903797595.1 of Erithacus rubecula. Classification (NCBI taxonomy): domain Eukaryota; kingdom Metazoa; phylum Chordata; class Aves; order Passeriformes; family Muscicapidae; genus Erithacus; species Erithacus rubecula. Next base: position 12,318,901 of record NC_136659.1, read on the forward strand.
GTACAGAGGAAGAACATCCAGCAACAGCACTGGATGAGTCTGTAATATTGCTGTATCCTTACAAAACCACATTGTGTCAAATGACCACAGACAGACAAGAGAGAGAAGTAGATAAACTTACAACATCAAGCAAAATTATTGCAAAATATGTTATCAATAATGAGAACACAAAAATCATAAAACACATTCTCATTTGGGAACAAATTTAGCATGAAACTTAAATACAACTTCAGATGAAGCCGTAGGCTCATTATGAACAGAAATACCTCATTTATCTGAGCCCCAGAGAGGGACATTTCCATTAAACAATTACAAAAACACTGGATACAACCCTGTCAGAAAGTGCAAGAGAGCAAAAAATCCCACCAGAAAATTAACTGAAGAGCTGCAAGGTGCAAGTGTCAGATATCTAAAGTTTTGGGGGAATGCTATTTTATGTTTGGTTAACTCCTGGCACAGTATGACTGGGTCACACTCATAGTTCACAATGCTACTGAATAATAAAAAGCTATCTGCTTAGAATAAGATTGTTTTGAAAGGTTGAATGAGTACTTTATGTGGTGAGACTTAAAAATTATGAAATGTATAATAAAAATGGCGAACTTACAGATCAAAATTGCATATGTATTGAAGAAGACATGGTAACATTTTTCTCAACTATTTAAGGAGGCACTGGTTCTAACTGCTGCCAATTGAATTCAGAAAGCATGACTTTATTCCTCCCTACTCTAGCTCTTTTCTTGCCTCTCTATATTATGCAAACATACTGAGAAAACATCTTTGTCCACTATCATTAAAAGAACCAGTCCTCTCCCACAAAAAAACACAGAAGGAAAAAAGAAACACAAACAAAAATAAAAACAAGTAGTATCACCCAAAAACAACCAACCCACCAATTTCGGAGAGAAAGTATTTCAGCTCTCAAGTTTGCCATTTGTGCAGACTTCTCAATCATGTTTTGAAGTATCGGCCACGCTGCTAATGAAACAAAGGGCAGAAACTGTATTACTTATCTAAGAAGAATGTGCTTGCCTATTTCTCAAGAATTTTCTTCTTCTTTTACATGATATTCAATATCTTTGCAGTATTTTGTTTTGCATAATTCTCCTTCCAAAGCACTTCCTGCATTTACTTCTCACATCACAGTCTTTCCTCTTTTTCCTAGTGGTCTTTGAGCATGCACAGAAGAGGTTTCTGAACACACAGAAGCGAGGCACAGATTAACATCCAAGCCTACAGAAATATTCACTTTGACAATGTCAACCACAGAAATGTTTCCAGACTTGTACCTCAAGTCATATTCCTCTAATAAATTCTTACATTTAATACTTTTTTCTTTTTCTTTTTTTTAAAGGAAAATATATAGCTATTTACACTTTTATTTAAATATAACATTTTCCTTCTAAAAATCCACCCTGATAAGAGAATCTATTATCAAAACAAAACAAAAAAAACCCACATTAAAGTCTACAAATATTAGTCATTTTATAGTCCTCAACACATTTTTATTACTCATGGTTTCAATGAAAAGTTGTGCACTGGAATAAGACAAATGTACAATGAGAGAATATGGAGAACAGTATTCTGACTATAAAAAAATACACACTAGTGTTCTTAAAGTACAATGTGCACTAAAACTTACACACAAAATAATTCATGCTCTTCACATGTGAAATACTGTGAAAAATAAGATGGATGAAGTTAGATAGGAAAACATTCCTGTACCATAAAAATATGTTAGAATGGGACTTATCTATAGTTAAAGCTTTGCTTTAAAACAAATTTTATTTAAAAATCTTCTTTTGCTTTATCTAAAAATTAGCCTTTCTATAAAAACCATTCCTTTAAAACTTTGCTTTAAAAACATCAGTTTTATATTAGACAAAATATTAAATTATACAGGCACAATTAGTTGAGGGCTGTAAGAATTTATATTATAGCCCTTCATTTTCCAGTGACTTGCAATACAGTCATAAGATTCTGTGTCTACTGACAACCAGAAGAAAATAAGAAATAAACTTTTATATAAAAAAATAAAATAAATTAAAACAAAACAAATAAAAATCTGTCAGACCATATTTGACTTGTAAAGGAACTCTGCAGCTGACATATTAATATCTTGTATTTATCTTGGGAAATATGCATATACATAAAAAAGATTCCCAAAATATTCTCTGAACATGTAGTTTATGATGACACCTTTTATATTTCCTTCAGATACTGTATATTAAAATAAAACATTTCCATGTCGAACTTTTTCTCAGTCCAAATCTGTGACCCTTGACACTTCAGAAAGAAGTGAATGAAGAATCAAGAATGCTTTTGTTTCTCGAGGGGAAAATGCACAGATATATTAAATACCAGAGACAATAGGGTCTGGTCTTTTCCATGATTTTCTTGTGTTTTCTGAAAAACATACTGCACTAGAAAATTTATGAAGACTTTCAAGGTAAAACAGATTCTAATGTAGATCAAATTGAAGATTTGAAAACCAAAGGCTGGATTATGATGATGTGTAACTATGTGCCTAATTTACTGTAAATGAACCACTAATCTTGGGTTTTAAAGCACAGAAACATCTGTAAGACTGGCTTTATGTCTCCTAACCACATTAAATAAACTGTCATCATAACAACTATTAAAAAGAAAAAAGAAAGCCAAGCTAAAAACCTCATGGGTTTGGGTTTTTTTTGCCATAAAACCATAGTAGATGGAACATCAGTGGCCAAACATGAATCTCTATGGAGTATAATTTTAATTCAACCAGGTTTTCTAACCACATATTTAAACTCTAATACATTTAGATGGCTGCTGTTAGGTTTATTTAGATATTTTACTGAAAGTTTAGAAAGAAAGTCTGAACTCTATTCCATAAAAATTTAATGTACACTACACTAAATAAAGCCAGAAAAGCACAGAACCCCAAACTCAAGGCTGACATTCTAAAACAATTTTCTGCTACTTGTTCGTATTATAATTTTTCCATCCCCATCACTAAGGAATGTGAGACTCCCCTATAAGCTTAATCAATAAGCTATTGAAAACAAATAAAAAAACCCCAAACCTAATTGTTTATTTCTTCTAGAATTCAAGATTTCACTTCAGCCACCACCATTTGAATAGTTCCCTAAGGAGACATATTTCCTTACCAACAAGGTCCGTTATTGCTTGATGAGAGCCCACAGTGACTTTTAGTAAAAACAAAAATGCTTTAGACATGGTTTCAGGAGCAAAGAAGTCAATACAAAATGTGTAAAATTGTATTTCATTTCAAGAAAGCGCTGAATTGATCTGAATTGTATCATACTGTATTAATTTTAATGCCATTCCACAGGCAAGTATATATTATGTGTTGAAGAAGGTGCACATACACACAAACACAAAATATATACACAGAGTTCAGCCCCAATTGATGTATCTTTGTTAAATTTCTAGCATAGCAACTGAGTCATCTTCTGCACTTCAGAATTGTGTGAAAAAATTAAAATAGGCACAATTAACACAGCTTCTAAATTACCTTATTATAGTGCACTGTTACGCACTGATAATACCATAATAACAATATGATACCATTCAAGGTCATTTTGCTGATGAACAGGTGAAGACTAGAAAATATGATTCTAAGTGCTTTTAAATAAAATTCACAACTTCTGCAGCTTTACACAGTTGAACAGTGCAACATATTGTGTCCCCATACTCCAGGAACAAGAGCTGAGTTTACAGTTGTATGTGTTTCACATGAGACTGGCTTTGCACTTTCTGGAGCTCTAGCACTTCAGCTGAGTTGTCTATGACCTCCTTTTTTTCCTCTTCCTCCTTCCAGGTGTTGGCTATGAAAAAAAAAAAGGAAAAAAAAATGTTCTTTTGGTAGCTAGCTCTCACCTGGTAGAACAAGACAGTTTCGAAGCACTGGTACAGCAGAAGTTCTAGAGGGCCGGCTCGTGGTGCCAGGATGACCCCGATCTCCACTTACTTCCCAGTTCTTGACTTTGGAGGAAACTTGCTCCAGTTTCTTGGGAAAAGATTCTGATGTGACTTTCTGTCTTTTTTCAGGAATCCCTGTTACAACTGTTGAGTTAAGAAAGGCCCTTTTTGGTTTCCTCCTCACCTTTAATTTTTTAGCATCAGGCTTTTCTTTCTTAGGGTGCTTTCCCACTGTAGTTTTCCTTGTCTGGTACCTATGGATGGAGAAATCAGATTTCTGGGCACAAGGCTGAAGTTGTCTTCTCATCCCCTCTTTCTGCTGTTTTTTAGTTCTGGATGTTTGTTTGCCTGTGGTTACTCTGTTTTCTCTCCTCCCAATAGTGCATCTGACCGACTTAGATCCTGCAGCCTTTCTGGAAAAAACTGGTTCTTTATTAGTGCCTTCTTTTCTTGTCCATATTGCTTTTGGAGTCTCCCTCTCTAACCACTCACTCCTGATGGAGGTCAGGGGAGTTTTGGTAATTCTATTAAATGGAATTAATCTATAGTCTCCTTCTATCACAGAGTTCAAAGGTGAAATGATTAGGTGTTTAAAGGAGTTCTCAGATACAGGACAATCTGTTCTTTCTGTGGAAACAGAAGCTCCGTCTGTCTTTTGATTTGAAGCTGCATCACTCCCTTTATCTCGATCTGGAAGGAAAGATGTTGGAGAAGAACTACAGAAGTCTGACCAATTGAGTGACTTAGATGGCATGCTTTCTCTCTGTGTATCAGCTAGTTTCTTCATGTTTGCATCAAAGTTCAGACTTCTGAAAAGCTGTCGAACATGAGCGGGCTTTTTGGCCTTTTCTCCAACTGTACTCTTGGGAGGAGTTTTCAGAATTCGATTTGTCAGTGGGTCATAATATTTGAGAGAACACTGTTTGTATTTATACCTTACAGAGTCCTTGCTACCTGGGGAGTGATGATTTTTCCTCATTTTGGGAGTATCTACAGGTTTACCTTTGCACTGTTTTACCTCTGGGCATGAGAGTACATACACCACTGTCTTGGGCTGTACAGGACTCATGATCTTGCTGTAGGACTCTGGAAGCTTAACAGCACATAGCCTAGTTTTCATGTTTGGAGTTTTTTCATTTTCCAGCCACGCAATGCTTGCCTTCTGATCAGCTGGATCAGACTCTCTTCTAGACATTCTCCTTTTTGCTACAGGGTAGTTCAGCAGACTTGTTTGGGTGCCATGGCTGACTTTAACCACCTGACACCTTGAAGCCAGGCGCCATGTCCTTTTCCTAGGCATTTTTACAATTTGTGGCTTGCATAGTGTATCTGAGGCTAAAGATGGGTTATCAAAATCAGAACCACCACTTAAAGCATCGTTACATTCTGGCAATGCTTTAACTGGTGCACTTTCCGTTCTATTACCCTCAATAATATTGATCCTTTTTTCATCCTTCTTTTTTTTCTTCATTCTCTTCCCTGTACAGTTGGCTGAGGATTCACTGTTAAAGTAGCAGCGAAAACGACCTTCCCTGAAATCACGCACAAGTTCCTCAATTTTTATATCATCTTCATACATTATTTGAGACCAAGTTTTTCCCACAAAAGAAGGAGGCACATGAGGCAGGGCTGGAAGAACTGGTTCTTCGGTATGAACTACGGCATCTTTTTTCACTGCTTCTATTTTCTCTAATGATTCAGTTTTTAAAACAGAAGAGAGCTGTGTTCCATAGTTTTTATCTTGCAAACATACTTGGACTTCTTTCAGGAATTCTATATCTTTTATAGCTGCCTTAGGTAAATCTGTTCCTACCTGTATTGGTGCATCACAGTCAAAACTCATTTCAGAGCCCTCTAAATTAGTAGGGTCGAGAAGTGATGAGAAAGGTACACTGGGATTATTCTCTTCTTTAAAACAAATTTCTTCAGGTGTAGTTTTGTGGCAGTATTTCAAAATTACATCTTCAATAGTTTCATCCACTGAACTTTCATCACCTCTGTTTGTCTTTATGTTTTTGCATCTTGCTAGCTGTGGGGATATCCCAAGATCTAGGGAGCTGCTGATACCCACAGTATCCCTGAGATGGAGATCAGACACCAAAGTTTCATCCTGAGTTCGTAAACTATCTCGCTTTGAGAGAGATTGACCTGAGGTAATATAGGAAGAATTGCTGTGGCTGCATGTAGGATTCTGATGAGGAACTGAAGGGCGTTTTGGGTGAACAGGTGCTGGAGCAGGATTCTGAGGAGGAACTGAAGGGCGTTTTGGTGCTGGAGCAGGATTCTGATGAGGAACTGAAGGGCGTTTTGGGTGAACCAGTGCTGGAGCAGGATTCAGCCGTGGATTCAGTAACACATCACTATTGCACACCTCCATTGCTCTTTCATCACATCTGCTATGCAGAAGATTTGATGCTGCCAAATCCCTAACACTTTTTCCTGTTTTAGGATTAACAGAGGAACCGTGGCTTGTAGGACTGAGAGAAAACTGCTGAGGTACAGGGCTCAAAGCTGTAAACTGACCTTCATGGCTATGATTTGCAATTCGAGCATTTTTCAGAGTTACCCGTCTCTTATCACTACAAATGCCAATAGACGGCTGGGATATTCCTGGAACACGTTCCTGGCCTCTTTGAAGTTTTTGAAAACCTTCTTGTGTAACAGAAGTTTTCTTTGTGCCCTCATGAGGCAGGCATGGAACAGAAGAGCCTATTTCACGAATGGACTCCTGATCTTCTCTGGAAAACTCCTGTTTCTCACTATTCCTCTTTTTCTGCATCTCTTCTGAGGACAGGCAAGAAATCCTAGGAGCCTCCATAGTGACAGGGAGTGGCATGTCATCATAGGTTGGTCTAAACGGGAGGGGAGAAAAAACAGCTTATATAAATACTGTAAATACACTTAACATTTTTCAAATGACAGCACTGTGGGGTTTTTTAAAGCATCATTACCTAGACTGCATCTCTTCTAATGAACAAACTGAAATTACTGTTTCTACTACTCTAGCAATATTCAATTTCCTATAATTATGGAGGGGGAAAAGCTCCGCAAAGCTAAAGATAACAATTTGGACATTTGTCTATCATCCTCTCCATGCAATCAAGAACAATTAAGAACAGCCAAACACAGATTACAATAATTTTATAAATACAGCAAAGCAGGAAAAGTAAAGACACTTCCTTTATTTGAAATGGTAAACCTTTTAGTCATACTATCATTACTTAAAATCAAGCTTTTGTAGAGAAATGGAACATTATAATACGAGACAGTATAAAAAAACCACTGTTGAGTACAAATGCCCTTTTCCCTACTAAACATGGTTGCCTCATAGGAACTCTCACATGTGGCCAAGGAATTCCATGTTTACTGTTTCTCACAGACATAGCACAACTTCTGACTCACTCCTGTAAGAAGCCAAGTTAGGATTGTTCAGCCTTGCTGTGACAACAGATTTTATATATTCTGTAACTGGCAGTTCCGTCTTTAGGACTATCTCAAACACAAGGGTTTGTGCCTTGCAGAATTAACACAGCTGACATATATGGACTATGTTTCCTACGCAACTCAGGAACCGAAAAGGCTTCCATGTGTAGCAGCAAGGCAAATCCAACAAAAACTTCTTTTAAAATATGGAAATATAACTGGAGAATACCGTGTTTCACTCAAAAATTATAACCAGACCTTGTGAGACCCAAATGGATGCTTACTTTAATACATGGCAGACATCAGCCGACAGAAGTACTGTGAAAAAAATTTACAGTACAGTACTTTCCTTGGTTATATACCTAAGAGTACATACTTGTATATATACAAGTATATACTTGGTTATATAACTAAGATACATATATCCAGCTAAGGGATATAGGACTCATTAAGAAAGAGAAACCTCATACAATGAAGTATTTTAAAAAAACAGGATTATTTATATTACTGTACGAATGCAAAGTAATCAAATACATCAGATGATCAAACAAAGCCGGTCAGCTGAACTGCAGCTTTGCCCTTGCATGAATTCTTGGTCACCTAAGCCCTGAAATAGAACCTAAAGGGAATGAGGGAATGTCAGATACAACAGAAATAATCTTTTAACTTCCTAACTTCAGAGTTCTTCCATCTTCGTGTGAAACAATTTTGCATCCTGGCATCTGGACATTGCTGAAAGACTGAATAAAAAACTAAATAGATTTTCATATGGAGAAACTATAGAAACTCCTAGGTTTCTATCCCAGTTAACAGCCTGCAAGCACTTCTCAAAAATTACTATTAAGCAAATCTCCTTGGGTGGCAGAGAACAGAACTACAGTTTTATATAGTTAGGGACTTCTGACCGTTTTGCTACAAATTACCCCCTTAAGGAAAATGAAGATTTACTTTCTAAAATGCTCAATACTATTTCTTTAGGTAAAAAAACTTGCATACCAAGAGTTCGGAGGAAGGAATGATTTGGTGGTTTGTGGGTGTCTGGTTTTGTTTTGGTTTTTTACTGGGGGAGAACAACAATATCCTTTGAAATTCAGTATAAGGCAAAGCTCTGATTTTTTCCTTTTTCCACATTACTACTAGATATACTGGTTCTGTAAAACAAATCGAGTCTTACAAATATTTCCATAATCTTTTAAAATGACACATGAAAATCTCTTGTTTGAATCCAGCTAAATACTAAAACCAGGTATTTAACGTACCGAGTGAAACAGCATATAAATCCAAGTGTTTTAACATGAGAAGGAAGAGAATAAAAATCTTACCTCAGGTGTCAGCTAAGACCACAACTTTCTCTTCAGAGCAGGACCACAACACAAACCTATTTAAGCTTTTTTTCCATCTTTGCTTTTTTACCGCCAAACACTGGGTTTGGGGTTACTCTTCCCCCTTCTTTCTCCAACTTTAATCTAGATTTTGTGCATTATTTTTCTCATTCTATTCCCTCTTCAAACAACTTAGAGAAATATGAGTAGATTTGTTTTTCCTTGTTAATAGATTTCATTCACCAAAGGAACAACTTGGCATTTGTGACACCTCAAGAGAAGGCTTTCTTAAAGTGAATCCTGTATTTCCCATGGCAAAAAACGGTGGATGTTCTCCAGATAAATAATTAGATTTAATTGTGCTAAGACAGGAGGACAATTTATTTACTTGTAGTGATGTGTACATCATGTCCTGGGCTAGTTTGGCATAGATGAGCATAATAGTTAATTCCAGCACATCCCTGACACTATCAATGAGTGCTTTCAGACAAAATATCCTTCTGTTTGGTTGTCAGACATATAGCAGCTGTATATTGAGAAACACTGTACTATACTGAGATCAAACTGGGATTTTTGTCTGCCTTTCAAAACATAACAAATAAGGTTTAACTGATTTTCCTTTGTCTATAGAGAAAAATTTTACACACCAATCCGATTATCACTCTTGAAACATGCATATGATAAATAAAGAGAACACTTTTCAAAATCTGAGCATTAATAAATTAGCCAATTAATGTAATTCAAATATTAATTGAACATGTGAACTGCAAGGATAATGAAAAACTAAACATGTAAATACCTCCCTGACATAATAACAAACAACAAACCAAAATTACAAACTCTTTTATTGCATACCATAAAATATACTGATAAAAATATATATAAAGCCCAGAATTATAATGTTTAGAATTAAATATATAAAGCTCAAATTTTAAGAATTTGTAAATACACGTGGGATTGTACAGTCTGCCACTGTAAGTGCTGACCTATATATTCCGTCTCTTTTCAGATCTTCATATTTAAATGCTATCAGTTTCAAATCCATAAGTAGCAAAGTTTATTTGTCTTCATTGAGCAAGTTTCACCTCAATTGAGCCAAATTTACTGCTCAGCAGTAGAACAAAACCAAAACTTCATAACACATGCATTCCACTAACACATACAAAAAAAAAAGCCTTCTGTATTATACCTGCTGTCATGGTATCTGTGGGGATGATGCTGTAAAACATCTTGCAGGAAACGTTCCATCAAGCTACTGGTACCCATACGATTCCTACAGTATGTTGTAAAATGTCTGTGCTGGGAGCTGAAAATATGCTGGTGAAAGATACAGCAGATGATTAGTCTAATACTACTGCTAACACACAGGCCTATTGCTAAAAATTCCTTCCCAGGTTAAACATTACATCATTGCTATGAAAATCTTAAAAGAAAAAGAAAAATCTTCTTTTACTATTTTAAAATCTTAATTGAGATTTTTAAGTATGTTTAGGCAGTCTCAAATAATACTAAAATGTATTGAAATATCTTTATGAGTCAGAACTTAAATTAGTGGTTCTGGTAGCTGCTGACAAATCTCTTCTAACTAGTACAAATACTCTCACAAATCTCACATCTGTCTCTTAACCAGAACAAATACTCTAAATGTACTCTAAATGTATAAATTACTTATAATATTCTTGAACTTCATATGAGCAAACATCCTATAATTCACTCTAATTAAAAAAGTCTGAAAGACAGGAGATTGACAAAAGAACTGAAAATGGTTGTTCAAACGTCTCCAGCCTTGAAATCTTACATATTACTATAATTCTAATACTTTAAAATATATAGAGAACTTAAGATTAAAGACACAGGAAAAAAACATAATGGATGCAACGCAGAGCGTGTGGCACTTCGGAAAAAGCAGACTGCAGAAGCAGCTGTTCCACTCCAGTGGCACCTTTTACAACAGGTAACAAATAAGCAAGGCATCTTCCTCAGGGCACTACTGTGCAATTCACAAACGGTTTATTTTCCACTCAGTATTGGCTGCTCAGTGTAGAAACTGACACTTATAAGCTGATAAAGCCTTTAGGTACTCCTTGCTATCTGATGCCAAATTATGCAGAAGCTGTCTCACCTGTTCCAGATTACTGTAGTGTACGTGGCAACAGTTGCAGTATCCTTGTCTATTTTGCACAGTGGATTCTCCAGGCTGAGCATGTTCCTGTCCTCTTCTCTGTAAACTGGAAGAAGCAGGTAATATTATCATGACATGTTCAGTTGATTAATCCATGTCCTTAGCATGGAATTCTAAGTATCTATCTTACTACAGAGATGAGAAAAACTTGCAAGATAAACGTTTCTATTTTGAATTTGTAATGGTAAGTGGGACTATGCATTTTAAAGTATTCTCAAACAAATTTCACTAAAAAACTTCTTCCTTAAATGCAGAACAAAGGATAAAAGCTTGAAGGCACAGCTAGCTGAAATCTGAAAATAATTGCCTCTAAAGAGAAAGGCAGAGGCATCTTTTCATTTGTCTGTTTGTTAGTATTTTGAAATAAAAGAAAAAAACAAACCAAAACCACACAGTAGTTTGGGGCACTACAAAGTGCCTTCCCCAGTTTTTAACGGTACGTGGGTGTAAGATACAAAGGACCTCCAATAATACACTTAATCCATTTTGTATCACAAAAATACCATTACACAAGGTAACAGACAAGGTTGAAAAGCAGATTCTTCCCATTTTACTTTTGTAAGCAATAAGTTGGATGTCAGTCAGATCATCACCTAACTTACCTGCTACTGCTGTCCTGACGTGGAGAGCCCTCAACACCATGTCTTTGGATTCCTACAGAAAAACAAAAACCAGAAATGAACCAACCAAACATACATGTACAAAACACAAAAACCAACACAGTATCAAGGAGATGGAGAGTTTTACCTGCAGTTAGCTACTTCTCTTATATTGCATTTGTCAAAACTACCATTTTAAAGGAAGATAAAAGGTTTAGTAAGTTGCATGAAGAGATCCTTTTGTCTGTAAAGTTCATCCAACAACATCATGAAATCAGCTTTACTCTTTCATAGCTGAGGTGAGTGGGTTATTCAACTGATTTGTTGGGGTGCAAGAATAGGCAATCTACATTGGTACTGCAACATCCATGACCACTGAGATAAAATGTAAAGTGTCTCAAACAGCTTACAACCAGATAAGAAATTAACACCTATATGGAAACTTTGTGGATGATTTAGAAGTCACTCCTTCCATCTAAGTTCCATAATGAAATTCAAGAAAACCAAGTATGTAAGTGAACTAATGCTTCTATTGATAATTATTACATTTTTAAATGTAACTGCAACAAAAACTACTTTGAACTTTTTCAACTTCTTACCTTGTGCTGAAGAAGCAGAAGCTTCATCAGATCGTTTGATTCTTTCAAACATCTGCAAGTAAAAAATTTTTAAGGTCAGTCCATCTTCATACTCACTGTATCCTGAAGCTCCTCCTTCAGTCCAAGCTACAAGCTCTTTAAAAGCTCTGAACTGTTTCAGCTTAGACCAATACTTGATTTAAATGAAGCTGTATTCTAAAAAGAAACTGCTGCTTTACTAAGTTACCCTAACACTACATGATACAATACGTTTTAACTCTCATAGAAGGGGCTAACTTTTAATTAATGAAATCAGATACTATACTTAAGAGCACAGCCCACACCCTGTTAGGTTACTAAGCAATAATCTTGTCAAATCAATTTAATTAATTTCCTAAATTGCCTTAACAATTAAGACAAGATATATGTAAGAAAACTCATATGAGACCTACATGACACAAAGTAATTATCTAGGCTGGAAAAGTAATCCCTATTACTCAAAAGATCTGCAAATCAGTTTTGAATCTCACAATTTTTAATAAAAATATGACTGCAGCAACAAGCAGTTATGTGCCTTAGGGTGTCTAAACACAAAGGACTTCCAGGTGTCACACAGGCCTTTTGCTATGGAACACAAGCATTAAATCAGCTTTCTAGTACCTACCTTAGAGTCACCAACCTTCCTCATCCACCAGAGCTGACTCCAGACTAGCAAGCAATAAATGTTGAACAGGAGGCCATTTGCAGTGCAGGACACTTCTCTCATCCCATCTGGCAACACGGAAGTTAAAGAGCCTTTTAAAATAGCATTAATAATGCATGTTTTCCATGCCCTAAGGCAAGTAAATTTTTTCTGTACCATTTTGCAAACAGTTGAACAAATGCATAAATCTTTTTGACGTGGCACATCTTTTTTAATATGAAAGTAATTTTGATAGTCTTTTCTATATAAATGTTAATCATTCCTTTTGGAATAACTTTTTCTCTTCTTTCTTCCTCATGGGCCCTGTGTACTAAACATTGTTGTCATTTCCCAGACTATACTCTGCTAATGATAAAATACCTGGGCTGTTATAGCAGGTATGGTGAGAAGACATATCTTAAAACAGCTCAACTTTAAACACTCCACCCCCACCCCCAAAACAAAACAAAACAATCCACCAAAACACCAAACTCCTCCTACTTCCCACAGTGTTGCAATTTATGTAACAACATTAAAAACCAAAATAAAAAAACACAGCTGTTCCTATAAACCTTTTCATCTGGCAGCTGAGAAAAGCTTTTTTGATAGATCAACTGATCTCAGTCATCCTGTTCTATTTCCTATACACTGCCAGGACCTGAAAGAAAGTGAAGGAAAAACACAGAAAACTACCCCTCATGAGTGATGCTTTATGTAAAAGAACTTTTTCTACCTGCTTGAAGTCAACTTCCTGCTATCTTAAGTCTTACTGTACACATACAACCTTATGATAAGGCTCGAAGTGTGGCAGGAGTGCAGCAACCACAGGGGAGGCAGTCAGACAGCGGTTCCACAGCCAGCAGGGGACACCACAGCCATTCATCCCCATCCCCAAAAGGAGATTAAAGCACCTGCAGTGGTAACTGCAGTATGTCAGAGGATGAAGACCTATTGTCTTAGGGGAATTTCTTAGAGGAAAACCTATTTTCTTTATTTTTGTAAAATTTTAACCAAGCTATTTTAGCAGCTGTCTCTAAAACCAATGCTTCGTTTCGGCTTCATTGAATTACTCTGTGTACAGCGGGTGGAGAATTAAAAACTTCAATCATATTTAATAACGCAACCAAAAGGTATGAAACGTACACATTTTAAAAAATTAAATAATTTTTTTTAAAAATCAGTGGTGCATTCTGATAGTATCTGGGTGCCAAAGGCATCAGATAAACTCCCCAGAAAGTGTCATTCTTGCACCGCAACACTCAAAACAAAAAAGGGTGAGAAGGCAATAAAAACTACTCCACGAAATACACCTCAAGCAACTCTGCTACCCCTTCACCTGAGAGCAACTGTGCTGGGCAGGCAGAGGGAGAACACGAGGGGGAACTCAGCCCCAACAGAGGGACCTGCCGTCCCACAGCGCTGCCGCAAGCGCGGAGGCGGCGGCTCCTCTCAGGAGCGGCCTCTGCCCGCGGCCTCCCCGTCAGGCGCGAATCCCGTCCCGCTGCACCGTGCCCGCCGTGCCCGCCTCGCCCCGTCTCCCGCCGGGCCCCGCCGCCCGGGGCGGAGCCGCAGGAGCCGCAGGGCCGGCCGGCAGCCGCGGGACCCGGGCCGGCCGTGCCCCGGGAGCTCCGCCCGCCCCGCCGGGAGCCGGCACCGCCGCCCACCAAGGAGGGGACGCTGAGGCGGCCGCGCGCTCGCCCGCCCGCTCCCCATTCCCCGCTCCCGGCGCCGTCTCACCTCCATCACTCCCCGCTCGCTCTTCAGTGCCGCGCTGGGGTCAAGGGACGCCATCCTCTGCTTCCTGCTCCGGGTCGGCGGGCCGCGCCCCGCGAAGGGAATGGCGGGAGCTGCGGTTGAGGGCCGCCGCTCCGGGCTCGTCCTTCCGTCAGCGCTGCGCTCCGCCCGACGGGATCCCGTCCCTCAGTCCCTATAGGGCCGGGCTGCCGGCAGCTGGCCCGGCGCTGCTCCCCGGAGCCCCAGAGGCTCGGGATCCCGTCCCTCAGTCCCTATAGGGCCGGGCTGCGGGCGCCCGAAAACTGCTCCACAACACCTCGGGGTGGCGTCTCTCTGTCAGCCCTGGCCGGGTGCTTTTGCTTGCGGAAAAGTAACCTCTTAGCTAAGCTTCATTTCAGCAACCCTGCTAGTCATTTTCTCATTCAAAATACATTTCATGTGCTTGAGAGCAGGTTAAAGGTTTACCTTTTTTTAATTCTCGGCCGTTAAAAGTGTTTTGCTTTATGTGATGTGGCTTGTTGAAGCACGTTTTATCAGAATGTTAAAGTCTGGCTTTATCAGAGTTAATGCTAGAGCTGCTTCTCTTACGAGTGGTCTTAAGAATGTGACCTTACCTTGCATTCTCTTTTGAGTTACAGGGTTCTGAACGTTTATCTCGTCTGCTGTGGGAACCCAGCCATCGCATATTTCTCTCATTATGCTGAAGCAGCAGGGTGTTTCAAGCAATCCATGCAGACACAAAGTCAACACAACACCCTTATGTGTGAAGACAGGTGCAGATACAGACTTGGATTGTGCAACCGAGGGGAAACAATCTTGAATGTGCTGTAATACGGAGAATTTAAAGAGGCTGCTGTAAAAAGGCACTGCTGTGTGGCTATGTGATTATGAAACCATAGCTTAGAAATGTCCACCCACGCTGATCAAGTAATTCAATACAAATTTCTAATGACAGAAGAGTAGGAGAATGCCTCTCTTTAGAAGGGCTGAGTTTAGTTGCTGTTAGATTCTTTTAGATACATGCATACTTATGAATATATCTTTCTTGCTGAAAAATAAATACTTACTACAAAACAAAAGTTGCCTGATGATATTTTGTTGCCTATTACAATACACAACTTGGGGAACCTGGAACTTGCAGCTGGGAGCATTTGCACGCATGGAAGGCTCAGGCACGTGCCCAAATTATTGCGTGTCAGCAGAGCTTCATTGTTTAAACATGTGGTGAACACATACATAGACATCTTATCTTAGGCTAAAATAGTTTACTTTCCTGATGGTTTATGGCAGGATTAGCGAGTTACTGTGGCTCAGCTAATTCCACAGCTTGTTGAAACAAAGGAAATTTGGTTACATAGCTGAGGCACTGAAGGTTTTTTTCCAGTATGGCTCATGTGAAACAGAAGCCCTTTTTAGCCATGAGAAATCTATGCAATCTGTTTTATAATGCCATACAACTTGTCCTCAGAATATTCCTGAATATTTTTGCAAGATAGAGTGTAGTATTCTATCTCTTGGACTGTCAGTCAAAGGTAGCAGAGCTTAGACTTGTGTTGCCAAGTATTTCTTAGCTTTCAACTCTTTCTGTATTTATAAGCTTGAGGTTTCACCTTGATTCAAATTCAGGTGAGCTATTGTGAGAGATTACTTTCCTTCAGTCTCCTCTTCCCCTCTAGGAAACTACTCCTCACATATGTGCATGAACATTAAGTAAGCTGACAGACTTCCCCTTAAAAATTGTGATCTCTTCAGATCTTAGCATCAAACTTTTTTTCTCTTTGCTGATATCTTTCCTCATGTATCCAGATTTTAAAAATTGCCCCTTACCTTTCACTGCTTTGCTTTCTACTTTTACTTTGATTTGTTGTGGTATTCACTTCTGTTTTCCAAATGTAAGTCAAAAGTTATACCTATGAAATCATTAAGATGAATTAACAAAGACTGACTCTTTCCTAAAGAGTGTCAGATTTCTTCCAACAGCTGTGTTCAGTTTGGAAAAGAGAGAATGTGATGAAAGAAAATCAAGGTTGGTAAAACTAGCTGTCAGGGAACTCTTGGCTAGATTTTTAGTTTGTTGCATATGTACTTTATACATTCTGATGTTATAAGCCTAATTTATCCTTAAATCATTGTTTTGGTGGAGTTCTTCAAAGGATCTGAGCTAAGTGTTGACTGACTGACAGCAGTTGAAGGTCTGGGGCTTGAGCCATGCAGAGATTACTTTTGCCAAATGTTCCCAAAGATGGGTTGCTGATTTTAGCTTGAATTATAGTGAGGTAATGTGACTACAAGTTTAGATTTTAGAGAACTTCACATTCTTAGTAACCTTGGGGACGAAGTATCTTTCCAAATTTACAGTTGAGTGGCTGTCCCACAGTGCCTGGCACTGTATTTAAACCTTTAATTCCTAAGAAGTAATTGTTGTATTTCTCTGAAAAATCTGATGTTGGCCACTGGCCAATATCAGGTATGAGTCTTGTAGAATAATTATCTGATCCTCTATGGCATTCCAATTTTCCACCTTAGTATGTATGGCTGGGCATTGTCTCCTAAAAATATTATTTTACTTTCTTGTAATAAGATCTTAAATTTTTATAAGACGACTTGAAATAGTACACAGTATGACTCTTCTCCCAATATCTTATTAGAAGAAAATCCTCTCCTAATCTATTTTTTATTGTTATTTGGAGGCCATGCTGCTGCTTTCTCAGGCTTACATTGTCAGTTTATGGGTCCTATGTGTTTTTTCCCACTAAAATTGCTCTCTGTATTTTATTTCTGTATGCATGTCAAGAATATAGAGATTTTTATTATAATAGTGCTGAGAAAAGTTCTGGGATGCACTGATCCCAGGGGATTTTATTACTGCAGTTGGGACTGCTGTTGCTGTTTATTTGCTGGCAGCTGGTCCAGAGGTAGCAGCTGAGGAGACAACTCTGAATGGATCACTTTAAACAGTATGACTACAAAATGTATCCAAATCTAGTGTTTTTAGAAAGTTTCTGTGTGGTGGGCTTCTAATCATCTTACATTAGATTTCAAATCCATGCCCTAGCTTTGCTGCAATTGTTTTGAATCTCTCCATTAGCTTAAATTGACTTGTTTTTAGGGTGTTTTGTTCTAAAAGAAAATGCAAAGAATATAAATCAGCAGTTGAGAAGCTGGTATGCTAAAGAGCAATCTGCTTTCAGAAAACACGTTTTCATCATAAAATGCTGGATAGTTTACTGTTACAGTAATTTCTGTTTTGAGTTAATGATTGTTTAGTCAGTTAATCTCTCCAAAATAACTCTGCCTGTTTTTTTAGGGTAGTGACATAAAGGAAGGGATTAGGTCAGTATTTAGAATTGAGGTTGTCTGTAGGAGACTGCTCATGAATTACAGGATATTCTTTGACCTTCATGTTGTACATGGAGTTTTTTATAGCTTCAAAAATAGAAGTTCCTTAGAATTTCTCTATTCTGTTTTTCCATTGTTTCATATTTGCTTTCAAATATAATGCCAGTTTTAAAATTGTGTGATTGATATAGTGATATTAAGAATTGCAAGATTTTCAAGTGTAATTGTTGATTACCAAATTACTTGTAAATATATGATCATTTCGGACATGCATGTACAGGAAGATGCAATGGAAAGTCATAAAATAACTCCATTTTCTCCATGCTGAAGGGGGCTCTTCAGCCTGAGAGTCTTCAGCTATTAAGAGAACAGAAACACCAGTAGGTTACCACAGTCAGATAACATGACTGAAATACACTTATATGCAGAACTGAATTAACCTTCTCTGCATAGCATGATATTTTCTTTAACCTGTTTTAAACCATCCTTTTTATTAACAGATAAGGTAACAAATGAACATGACTTTTTATTCAGATGCCAGTGTGAGTGTCATGAATTTTTTAAAATAAGTATAAGAGATGACTAATATTCTCTTAAAGCCTTCTTCACATTTTGTCATAGTAGGAACTCAAGGTATTTTTAATAAGTAACTATTAATTCCCATTACTGCAGCAGGCAATAATGTCTTTCTGGTACAAAGAAATAATTTCCTCAAAACTTTCTCAAAACTGGAACTTTACTGATTTCAAATAGATGGATATTAATTTAAGATAATCTGGATAAAATGCTTCTGCAGTTTCCTTGTCTGTAGTGTCATTTATATGAGCTGAGGAGTTCCAAATATATATATTATTATGTTGGGTCACTGGATGTTCTGCAGTCAGTTTAAGGTGGGGTCAAAATGTATTCCCAAGGTAATTAAGTAAGTGTTATTTTTCTCTGCTCTGGCTGTTCTAAATCATGTAAATTTTTTTTAAATATTTCCGCAATAAACCACATAAGATATTTTCTTACATCTGTGAAAAAGTGGACTCTCTAGTTGGTGTTACCATGGGGATAATTTAAAGAAAGATTTCTTTATCCTATGAAGGAAGCAAGCAGAAAGTTAAACAAGGGAAGTTCTGGAGGTTTTTTTCCCATGGACAAAACTTAATTTTAGGCTAGGAATGCTGGTAAGCAAAAACATTAGCCTTTGAAAAAAGTCTCTTTCTCTTATAGTTTGAAAACACAGAGGTTTCCATAGAAAAAATTTTAAAGGGAGAAAAAAAGAACTTTTAAACAAAAAGCCCTTCATTTGATTTGTGTTTCTTCAGCATTTCACATACTATTACTTTGGACCATCATTTAGCCTCTCTTTTTCTGATCTATTCTATGTTGTTAGATTGTCTATGTTTCTAATACTGACGTAATTGGAGTTCAATTTCTGGTTTGCACCCAAGGTACATACAAGTAATGTAATTTCCCTTTGCCTAGTCTCTCAGCCTGAAATGGAGAAGTGGCTGTTCCCTTCTCCATAAGCTTCTCTTCTCTTAAAAGAAGGGAGCCTTTTAGTTTTGAAAAGGCAAGTAGAAATTTAAATATCCCTTAAACAACATGCAAAGTCCAATCTCTCTATTCCTGTGAATTCCGTATTGTAGTTTGTGCTAAAGGCTGAATTTGGGCAATATAGTCTTCTTAAAAAGTAGATTGCAAAGTAGGGAGGATTTTAAATTAACCCTTATATGTCATGATAGAGCTTAAGAATCAGAACAAATGAATGAACAAATAAATATTGGGGGGTGTTTAGTTGTCTCTTTGCTTAGACTGATGTCCTATGCCTCATCCCCTGAGGTGATGGTTTTCCTTTTATTGAAGGGAATGAAAGATCTAAGGTTGACTTATACACTTAGCCGTAAGTAGCAAAGCATTTTTAAGGGTATCTAATAATTTGCTTTGCCTCTATCACAAGTAGCAGGTTTGTAAGGATTTATCAACTCCCAACTCATTAGAGGCTGAGAGCTGGGTAGGATTTAGAAGCAAAACCATTATCAGAGAGGACAAATGCAGAGCAGTAGACAGAAACTTGCATTTATTCTCCCTGTCTCACATTCATTTCTATGGATAGATAAATACTTCTGGAGTCAAGGTCTTGTGTTTCTCAAAACATGTTTGCATCCACTAAACAGAAAAATAGTCTGACAGATGTATCTCACTACAAAGAACAACTTTAAAAATACAAATGAATATGTATTGAAACCACCAAACCAGGAGCATCTTAGAACATGCTCAGAAGATCTCTAGGTGATTGAGTTTGATTTAGATTTGCTTTGTATCAGCTTTGCACTTGGTGTTCAGGAGCAAGGAACTACTGTCCAATTTAAAACCTTACATGTTCATAATTCATAAGTGGCTGATCAAGTACTGTAAAAAGTAACCAGCAGGCTTTGTAATTCCACATGTGCACAGGTGTTTCTCTTAGTTAAGGTTCTGTGCATTAATGATGCAAAGCAGCAACCTTGCTTGACCACATGTGAGTCCTGTATAGTCACCCTGACTATTAGCATATATTTTTGGGGAACTGCCCAAATTTTGTATCAACACTCAGTTTTGTTCTGTGTCTTTTGCAGGGAAAGTGAATCCTTTTCAGTTTCCCTGTCTCCATTTTGCTTGTGTTTAAGACCAGTTGTGTGTCAGTGATCACAGTAGCCAAGATTTTTGCCTGTTGCAGCATCATAGCATGACCCTATTTGAACTGTGCACTTGAGGGTTTAATGCAGACACGATATAAAAGGTGGAAACTGAGTCTTTGCCCTTTAAATGGAAAATAAGATCTCTGTTGTAAGCATAAATGTAAGCAATTATGCTGTGACTTGAATCCCGAGTGGGTGGAGGCAACCTAAATCCTGAAGAGGTGTGGTTAAAGTTCATCCCTGTGCTTTGGGTTTCTTTGAACCTAGACTGGGTAGGCTTTGGACAGATTTTGAGACATCTGCCTCTATCCAAGGTGCAGTAAATTCTGGCTTCAGTCCTTAGACCTGTCTACAGAGTAACTCTGTAGTTCCAGGTAAATTCTGAGAGGTGAAAAAGAGCAATCAGTACTGAAGATATGAAAATATTTTGTGAAATACGTAGTGAAACAACTGTAGTTTGCATAGCCTTATTTTGCTGTCTCTAATCTCTGTAGATCTCTCTGAAATCATTTTTCCAAACACTGACATTCCTTTCTATGGGAGGAGACAGCACTTTGGTTAAAATGGAAAAATATTGTTGTTGAGTTGGCTGGCTAGCTATTCAATTCAATATAATTTTTGTCACTCAATGATATATATCAGAAGTTTGGTTGTCAAGACATGCTCTAAAAACTCTATGGATTTCAAGTGTTATTTGAGTGGCAGGCATAATCTCTAATATTATTGTCATATGAATATAGAATTAATACCTGTGGTCTGAAAGTTATGTAGAAAATAATTCCTACTTACTTCTGGAAAATGAGAAAAAAATGCACATATAAAAGCAAAATCTATGGAGGAAAAAGGCTATTTCTAATGGTATTTTTTCCCAGGTGTCAAATATATTATATAACAACACTTTACATACATTATATACTAACATATAAGAGATACATCACATAAATATATACTATAATAAAATATTCTCTAATATTCATTATTACATAGAATGTAACACCCTGCTGACTGTGTTTGCAGGAGTTATATGAAGTGCTGCAGCTTGAACTGGTATGTACATACATTCATATATACATGTATAGAAATATATGCTTATGTGTTCTGACTTGACTAAAGTAATGAGAAAGAATCTTGCCTTCTGCAGAATTATTGAATTTCTTCAACGTGTTATATGTGAAAATCTTTCAGATCGTTAATATCAGCCTAGAAAGAGGTGTGGACCTGCCTAAATGAGCCAAACCTTCCTTCATCGGGTGGTTTATTCAAATGTGTCGCTGGGGAATTTTGTCATAGTTGCTGACTCTGGTATGTAGTGGGTAGTTCAGCCACAAGCAAACATTACAGCTTTACCTAAAGGATAGGCATGAATAGCCATTAGTTTCACAGGAAGGGAGGAAATTACCCTTTTCCTGATTGTCAGGTATTTAAATGTGGTCTTTCCAGAGTGGATTTTAGTCGATGAGGTATTCAAACAGTGAGGACAAAGGAGTAGTGAAGAATAACTATTCTAAAAAAAAAGACCGAACTGTAAACAACAGTAAGTAGTTGCTTTCTTGTGTTGTTCAGCTTAAATTAACCGTGAGAAAAACTAAATATCTTTTGTTTGATCTAACTTGCAAATTCGTGCTTTGTGCAATTTAACTGAATTAAGGAACATTGATGGGGTGTTGATTAGTGCTGAGGTTATCTGCACATACTAATAGGCTGCTTGATAAGATCCAGTGGTCCTCAAAGCCGGTATAATTGTCAGAACTATCAGGCAATTGTTGGCAATCCAGACAAACCAAAAGTTACTTTTGGGTTTTTTTTTTTTAAATTACCTTGTAATTTGTGCTTTGGTTAATATCAGTAAAGCCCTTCTGAGAGCTTTCCCCTGTATGGTGTTTTCCATACATCCCGTGCTTTTGTTTTGTTTTATAGGGTTAAAAAGCCTCCAAAGAATAAGAAGTGTTTTTAAAATTAACTTGATTTTCAATAGACTCAGTTTATTCACTGATGGACGATCCAATGTCTATTTTCTGCATGTAAATCCTCTCCTTTGTTCTTTTCTCATCAGGTATAAGGTGGTGTTTCTCTGCTTTGCAAGCTCCACGTGCACTGTAGGCTCATGAATACCTGTCCCTCTTCTGAGCTCTCTGGCATATTGCCACACTTCATGTAGAGTAAAAATTCCAGGGCTTTGAAAACTTATTCAGTTAAAATGCACAAATAACACGGCAAAATACAATATAACTTCCAGACAGGGAAAGGAGAAGACATGAAAGTAAACAAGGGTTTCTTTTTTATTTAATAATTTTCTACCAAGCATACAACTTCCACAAAATTATCTGAAAAGATCACACTCAAATGATATCAATAGTAAACAGGTTGCACAAATGTGTATATTAAAAAGCTATGTAATATGTGACTCACCATTCCAGTTTTATTGTGTCTCAGCAAAGGAAGAACTAAAACAATGAAAGATTTAGAGCCTAAGCTTACATTCTTCAGGGATTTAAGATTTCCACTGTGGTTAATCAAAACTATATATGACTAAAATGCTGTATTTAGATCTAAACAGAAAACAAGCAGAACTAAACCCTTTCATCTTGAATGCAATTTTGTCTGTAAAAAACTGTTTCCTTTTTTTTCTTTTTCTCCCAGATATGTTACTATTCTGATTATACGGTGCAAGTTGGGTAATTGCTCATCAAAGCAAAAGTCCTTTTCAATGGAAAAGGAGCAAATGTAGGTAGGGCATAGAGGTAAAGATTTTAAATGCTGTAATCTGCTATTCTTGCAAAAAACAATCACATTTCCTATGTAAAATTTCCTCTGCAAAATTTCTTCTGGGTCCTTAGCATTTGATGTTTCATATTTAGTGCAGTGGTAAGGAAGGATGAGGAAAATTGCTACGTGGGGTTTAATCCTCCCTTGGTTCTGAAGAATGGAAGAGCTGAGGTATCAACACCAATATATGTTAGAGTAGTCACAAACCTGTTCTAATTTATGGTGGAGGGAACAGCCCCTTAAGGACAATTTCTCACCAACCCAAACTGCAAGAATCTTTTGCACTCTCCAGAATGCGCCCTGCACCAAGAAGGAGACAAGTATTTGACAAAT
This sequence comes from Erithacus rubecula, assembly GCF_903797595.1. Taxonomy (NCBI): domain Eukaryota; kingdom Metazoa; phylum Chordata; class Aves; order Passeriformes; family Muscicapidae; genus Erithacus; species Erithacus rubecula. Next base: position 12,342,452 of record NC_136659.1, read on the forward strand.
TGTGACTGTATGCTGGGGGTTTTATCTTTTTTGTAGATCATGTCTGGTGGTTATCTACCTCTTTGTTTCCTCTTTTGTCCTGCTGAAATAATACCGAGCAAACCTTTGAATTAACTGCCTTACAATAACTAGATTTGGCAAAATACCTAGACAGACCCAGACTCGGGTGCCATGACAGGAGTAAAAACCCTCAGCAGATCTGCTGTTAAACAGTGCCTATATTTACCTATCCCAGTATTTACAAAAAAGATAACTACTGTTAAAAGAACTTTTATTAGTGAAGATTCACCAATCAGATACCTAGAGAAAACAGGAAATCTTTAAAATACAAGAAATAAACAAGTGAGATGCTTTCCTCAGGCAATCCTCTCTGTTTGTCCCCATATATTCACAGAAATCCTGCTCCCTGTCTGTTGGAGTCAGTGAGTCAGGGGTATCTCTGAATTCTTCAGAGAGAAATCACAGTGCAGGGATTGAATTAAAGCCTTTGGATTGATTGAAGTATATTAAGCATTCACACATAAAGCAGACATTTAATTTAGTAAGTTAGTAAGTTTTAGGGTATGTTCTATTGTTTTTAGTAAGTGAAAGGTTTCAAATGCCACAGTAGCAGAATGAGATCCAGTGAAGGTTGAAACATACTGATATCTTCAGCAAGAGGCTCCAGGCCCACAGCTGTGGACAGGACTTAGACATAATAGAGCTATAGTAAGAATATTGCTTACATTTTTCACATAAAACAAGATAGATTATATGTGTAGTTCTACAAGTAACCTGGTGTGCTAAGAAACTACAATTCTAATAGGTTGAGGAGTGGTGGTCCAAGTTTGCATCTTAGCTTGCTGGAAAAATCCTATATAAGAGTATGTATTGGGGAGAGTTGGTGCTTTTAGCCATTCTGGCTTTTAGGCACTTGCTTTTAGCCATTTTCTTTTGCCAGGGCTTCCAGCCTTTCACTTATTGCTTTGCTAGCTACTTTGCCATTGCTTTTTGCTATTGCCTTTTGAGACTGATGTGCTTTGTAATAAGATGTTCTCTGTAATAAATAACCTTTTAAACTATTAGCTGCATTCCTTATTTAAGATAACCCAACAAAGTAGGAGCCAAGAGCTTAGAGTAGGAGACTAAGAGATCTGGATTTGGTGCCCATAGAGCACTGGGGGTCAGAGAACATCACACCTGTCCTTCCCTTATGGTCCAGGGGCTCTGTGCATAATCTCCATCCTCCTTTCATGGTATTAGAGGTTTTCCCACTCATGTACAATGTACATATAAAACTTTGGTGTACATGTATAACTTTCGGTGTTTAAGGTTATATTGGCAGAACAAAAAGAACTGTCAAGGAGGGAAGACAAGGAAGACTAGTTTTGCTGGAAAAAGATTTTGGTTCTTGTTAAGACAATCTGTGGTCTGTGAACCTAAAGAGAGTGGTTTGAGAACTGATAGCCTTGTTAAAATTTCAGATGCTGAAATCCCAGTTCAGCTGATCTCACTAAGCACTTCACCCTTCTGTGGTTCTTTCTTTTGTTGTTGTTTGTTTGTTTGTTTGTTCATTTTTTTACACTTGGTTGGTTTGTTGGAGACCTTTCTTTCTAATTTTTCACTGGAATCAATAGATTTGTAATGGAAAATTTGGCTTTTACTAGATTCAATAGGTGTTGAACATGTTACATGTTTTGCATTAGTGACAACAGAGTACCACTGTTAAATTATTGTTTCCACTGGCAGGGTAGACTGACAGATGCTTAGCTGATTTAAAATGGTAAGATTAGTGTGGTGCCATCAGAGTCAGGTAAGCTATGGTAGGAATACCACATGGTAGTGAAATAATATTTCCATTTAACTGGCTGAGAAATTGAGTGACATGGAGATCATGAGGCCTGGTCACAAAACCTCATCAGGCTCTTTACAGGACTGGGAGTCAGGCCCAGTCACCTAAAATCCAGTTCAAATTCCTGACCAGTGTTACACTATGTGACAGAGAGAGTCACTAATTAGTGTTTTGAGGAGCTTACTTCTCCCTTACACACAAAAGGAGATTAATCTATTAATCCAAAATACCAAATGAATGTATCACACTGTACAGTTAAAAATGATGCTTTCAGTGCGACTTTTTAAACATCTTTCAGCTCATTCAACATTATTTTCTATAAACCAGAGTGCTTACAAAGAAATACTGTTCACCCTCCTCTCTGCAGAACAAAAAGCAGCCCACAACTGTAAGGTCTCTTTCCATTCATCAGCCACCACATCTGTTGCTTGCTTGGACACTGACCAAAATGATTCATTCAAATGTCTAACATTTATTTTTGGTGAAATACTGGGATTATACAGCGTGGCAATATTTCAAAAATGGGTCTAGAAAACCAAGGGAAGTTGGAAACAACTTCCTCAGCTGAAAACAAACACGGCGTTATATCATTCTGCAGCTTTATTAGAAGGAAGGCAGTAGCCAAGTGAAGCAGCTGGAATCACACTGAAGTGACTGAGCTCTGCAGATCATTTCATTCTTCCTTCTGCTACAGAGCTCACATCCCTGATTTACAGTGCCTTTTGTTTCAAACAGCTGAGCAAGGTAGGTCAAACTCTTAAATATAAGATCTTTCTCTCCCTTCCCATCTAAACAGTGAGTCTCTACAGCTGCAACAACACTTGCAGGCAAAAGCTGTAAGGTGGTCTAGGCACATACTGGCTAAAAGAGCTTCTTGGAAGAAAGAATGTGATGCTCATTTACTTCAAAGATTACTTTGAACCACCCCAGCACCAGGAAAAGGTATGAAAATGTGTGAGAATATAATTTTTAATTACTTTTGAGTATGTTAGTACACACTTCAAGGAGTTTTATCCTGTCTGCGAATGGTAAGTGACCTGAACTTAAATCTCTCTCTCCCCTCTGTGTCCCCTAGTGTGTTAATTTTTTTATTGTCTGTTTTCTATAGCTATAGCAATTTCCAGTATAATCAGTATAAAAATACATCCGTTCTGATCTGAACAGATTCTAAAACAGAAACTGGAAATAATTTCAATTTAAATAGCAGATTAACAAAATACTTCTGAAGAATTACAATTCTGCAGAATTAAATAAATCTTCCGTGGTCTCAGCTGGAAAGTGTGTGTGTTCTCCTTAACCACTGTGGAATAAGGTAGGTTATGGATCTAGCTTTCATTAAGTGCATTGGAAGTGACAATAAGATTTGAAGCCTTGTATGCTGCCCCACAATGAGACAGGAGTAGATTCCACCTCCTATTCACACTTGGTGATAATAGTGTCATTGTCATCTGTTGCCTTTCTAGATCTGATCTTGCAATTCAAACAATATCCCAGACCTGTTTTTGTGGACTTAGAAAACATAGTATATAGTTTATAATTTACTTGTGATAGGACAGCTTACTTTCACTATCATGATGTTATTGTTCTGCCTCAGAACTGGGAAATACAAATATTTTGATAACCCAATTTACTTTTGTTTAATGTCACTGCAACTTCTGGCCAAATTTAAAGTGTTATCAGCAATTTATGCCAGGCAGACAGGATAGAGGTTTTATCAACTTTACTTCAATCCTAGGGATTTTTTTATGTGCCACAAGTGACACTAGAGTCCACTTCTGTTGGATTGAAAATATCTTTGATTGTGTTTTTAAACAGACACTTGAAGTTTGTGATCTGTTATTCTATATGAATTTAGTATCAATAATTCTGCTATTCCAAGCACTAAGCAGCAGCTAGGGGATTATAATCTATTGAATGATCTTGTTATTTTCTTATTTATTTATTTTGTCTTATGGAATGTGCCAGCAGTTCAGCTGTCTCTCTTACTGTGGTGGCTGGCTGGCTGGCTAATTTGCACTCATTATTTCTGATAATGGTTTAATTTGTGTTCATTCAGTCTGAAGCTAGCAGTTTCACAACAGTGCTGGGCTCTGTTGTGGCTGGCTGTGCACATGAGAGCAGGCTGTGAGGAGCAATTTCTCATGGCTGTTAGATGAAGAAAGGGATTGTTGTGACTGGGGTAGGCAGTGTCCAAGAGACATTGCTTCTAGAAGGGGAGATGCCATAATGTGGAAATGAGCTCCCTCACAAGTGCTTTTATCTTTTCTTGAGGCTCCTGAGACAAAAAGAAAAAGTTATATGTCCTCAAAGGTAGCATGGATTATCCAGGGGAGCTCAGCTATTTCTGTACTCTTTGTGTCTTCAGTGTGTTCCAGAGACTGAGGACCTTAAAGCAAGAACAAAAATCTGTGTATTAGCCCATGGTTGCTTTTTTGCAAAAGGAATTTCTGCTGGCTTGTTGCAACTCTGTTATACCTGGCCCACCATGTTGCTGCAATTATTCAGATGAGCTGAACAGACCTACTGCAGATAGAATAATTTTTCACTACTGAGCTCAGAGGGAAGCTAACAAAACCCATTGCTGCAAGTTAGGTTTGCTTGCAAGGATTACGTGTGAAGACCAGCACTGCAGAAGTCTCCAGTTCTTTCCAGGGAGTTTAGCTAGTAAAAACTTTGTAATATTCCCCTACTTCTCTTCTCCTTGCAAGACTCTCTTGTCCCTTTTTGATACTTCTTGCAGGATGTATTTCAAGACTCAAAGGGCACAAGTACGAAGAACCAGCACCTTTTCCCTCTATCCACTGAAGATTCTTTATTCTTTTGGCAAGTTATTCTCCTTCCAGCTTTACCTTCAAATTTACTGTTTGGCTTTGGGCAAGATATGTCTCTTCGTTTCCCTACTCTTCTTGGAGGTGTTTATTCTGTTTAATTATGAACAAAGCAGGAATTGTCTTTCATTATGTGCTTATAATGCCTAGATGCAGTTAGGCTTTGATCTCAAGGACTAGGGCCTTTGGGTACTTTCCCAACATAAAATACTCGCTTCTTTCAGCAAGTGTGAGCCTGACACACAAATTTTATTCTCTTCTGAGACCTTCTAGAGGAGACAGAGAAAGTGATGTGTAGTAAGTCCTGTACAGTCTATGTAATTCCACTTTCTATACTCCCATCTCTTCTTACTAGTGATGCCCTTTTAATGAGCTTCATTTTACTGAGATATTGTGGTAATGTTAAGGACCATTGCCCATTTAAGAAACCTGAGTAATGTTAACTGAGGGTGTTGTACCATATCTGGCAGAGTCAAGTGAGAAGTGATTTGTAAAGGTAATGTGGGAAGCCTGTAAAACCAGTATTTCCAAGCTGCTGTTTAACACCCTAATCATAGGTGCCATCTCTTCCTATCAGTGCTGAGGAGTGTTCCCAACACCATGTTAAGGAAATAGATAAACATCCAGTCCTGAATCTGTTTTTAACAATATGAATTTTTCAATTTTGCAGGAATAAAGCCAGTACTTATTAAAGATGTGGTCATAAGGTGAAAAAAATAGTTGGCTTTGTATGAGTAGGAAAATTAGAATAACACTGATACAGGAGTAGACGCACATAATCTACTGTACACAGTGATTCTAGTATATTAACTGTGAGGACATGATAAAGTATGTTATCCAAAACATTCCAGCTGATATGTGCCAGCAGTGTGTTGGAATTGGATGTTCTGATATACCCATGCAGAGTATGTAATTAAGCATAATAATATTACATTTATGCTAAAAGAAACTGCTGAGTTATATAAATGTGGGGTAGATTAGACCTAGGAATATAGAGATCAATTTAGAGGGCAGTACACAACCAAGCATGCTGTAATAAGTGACTAGGAAATTAATCTGTGAAACAGATTAGGGTAAAATAAGCATATTAGAGGAATCAGTTGTGGTGCTAGTTTTCTCTGAGGTTGTTTCTTAGCACTAAATGTTAAAGGGACTGTAAATATAGCAGATTGTAACCTATTTTTTAATCTGTTATTCAATAGATATTTTGTATCTTGCTAGAGAGAGTGTTACTTTGGATATTTTCTGTAATGACCTGCTGTTACCCTGCAATACTTGTCAAATAGCTGTTGTCTAATGTGTTTAATTGGCCTAATTAAATTAGTCTGCCGAGTCAACTGCAGGAAAATATCTCTGCATTTACTCTGTATCCTCTACTCTCACTTTACTATTTTTTGTCAGGAGGGAGTCGTGGTTAAAGCATGCATTTGTTGAAACAGTACCAGCATTTAAAAAACATGCTCAGAGCTGCATGATCATGTAATGATCATGCTAGTCAAAATATTCTTTCATCACAAATATGTGATACAGTTGCAAAGTAAAAATTCAGAGTAATTTTTGCACTAAAATCTTAAAAAGCCATAATTAATTTGAAACACAAGCATTCATTATCCCATCAGTCCAGTCGCTGTGAAGCTGAGGCACTTAAATGTTTTATATCAGATATCTCTGTTGCTCTAGGTATGTAGTTATTATGGTGGCTCATAGCCAGAGGAAATGCTGCTGGTGTTTGAGGAGGAATAGAAAAATGTGGAGCCTCCATGGGACAATACTTGATTGGGGTGTTAGCTCACAGTCAGTGGGATACATGGTGTAGCTGATGGGCTCTGTCATCTATGAGCTGTGCCTGATGGCTCTGAGGGATGTCCTGGGACTGCTGGGACAGACCAGTGGGGATGCAAGCAGATAGTGGAAATCCAGGTTCCCTTTCTCCTCTGTGCAGAGAAAACAGACCAGGAGCAGCAAGGGCTGCCCAGGTGAGTGCTGTCTGCCTCCACCACAATGAGCAGGATGGCACAGAAGGGAGCCTCCCTTCAGGAAGGGAAAGGTTTCCCAGAGGTGAAGCTGTGGTTTCTTCACCATGAGAGAAGGGACAGTGCTAAGTTTAAGAAAGGAGGATAGAGCTGTGGTTGAACCTCTAGGCAGGGACTCCAGATTTAGCACTTGGTTCAATCAGAGACTTCCTGTAGCTCATTTTCAGCATTCTCCAGTAGACCAGAGTGATGATACTTCTCACTTAAACCTCATTTCAGTAAAGGTTATGAATACTGAAGCATTATTACTGGTTATGTAAATACTTTGGCAGTGCTGACACATACAATACATTATGCAATTTTTAAATCTCAAGTGTCACTGTTTAGCTAAATGTCTGTATATTTTGGTAAGAATATCAGAAATCTTTTCTCTAAAATGGTGCTACTTTTAAGTGTTTCACAGATATAACCAGTCATTTTCCTGACTCTGATGTATGATTTTTGTGGTTACGTGATTTGCAGCAGTGATTGGCTACAGCAACTCCTTACATTCCAAAGAAATACTAAAAATTATATTCTTACTTTTAGCTGTATTAGGGGAAGGGAATAAGAGGAAAAACAAGAGTTAGCTATGGAGTTATCAAGGGCCCTCCCCTTTGCCAGTGCATGTCCTGGGGATGTTTGGGTTTCTTTGTCATCTTTGGGAATGGAAGACTTGGGATCAGCATGAAAATAAATCCATTTCAGTGATACACAGCTGCTGGTTGCAGACTTGTATCAGGTCCCTGATTGTGGAAATGGTACACTGCTCAATTGCAGCCCTTGTCTGGAACATATTTTCTATTCAGGCTAGAACTACTGTGATACTTTTCCTACTACAGCAGCCTTATTAAGATATAAAGTTGGATATTCCATTTTTTGTTTAGCATTTCTGTGTCAGCAAAACTGCTGGTCTGAAATTGTAGATTTACCATATTAACTGTGCTATACGAATTTGTTGATCCTGTAACACTCACTTTGTGTGAAATGCTGTCAGGCTATTGTCTGGTCAAAGGATTTCAATACCACAGATGAGGTGGTGTGTTATGACTAACAGGGTCATGTTTGGCCTTGCTTGAAGAAAGTTAGTTTTGGCCTAAGTTCTAGGACATGTCTAGCTAGGACATTGCAAATGCATTTCTAACAGTGCTTCACTGAAAGACATAATGGAGAATGGCTGTTATTTGCATTCCTTTCTTGTCTGCTAGAGCAAATACATCTATACTGTGGCTCAAAAACATTTCCAGTCACATGTTGTATCTGTTGTGACCTGTTCTAGTTACTGAATTCAAGATGACATTTGAAATAATTAGGGTACCATATATCTAATCACCATTAAAAGGATAGCCAAAAGACAATTATTTGTGTACAGGTTTGTGAAAGAGATAACACAGACACAAGTCTTGGTTCTGCTTTTGTGTATACCATCTTAAAATGCTCCTTACCTAGCAGCTTTGTCTGCAGGGCCAACTTTAGGCTAAATCTGTATGATTCAATTTTGTACTATGATTTAATTTTGTAGTATGAGTGTATCAGACACCTCCTGCTATAGGAATGTTTCTGCATAGAGGCAAGGGTTATCTTGACTTTGTCCTTTTGAGAGAGAAATACAAGTCTATGGCAGTCTGCAATTTCATCAGTATTCCTTGCATGTTTTTGAACCTATCCTGTCTTTGTAAAATGCTTGCCAGAAATACATGTGTACTTCCTAATGAATTTGCTCAGCCTTCTGAGTTTTGAACTTCACAGATAAACTGCCAGGTGAATTTCATGTTTATGTTTTTGAAGCTAGATAAACTCAAAAGTTCCGAGAAAAAATTATGAGGGCTTTCAACTGACTTCAATATCTGGTTAAACTTGCTGACACACAGTATTACAAGCAGGCTTTAGGTGAGCTTTTGTGAAACTAGTTGTTCTCCAACTTTTGGCTCTGGCAAATGACAGAAATTCAAGTGATGCAATCAAATAAGCTTTCCTTTAGCCACAGATAATACACATGGAATGTGATGTACTCACAGTTGTTCAAAAAGACATTGATAGGAGGGTTTGAGTAATATCTTCCCTCTATGAACTGAACTGTTGAGACAGCCAATCCTCCAAACCATAATTTGCCTAGTAAGTCAGGAGCCATTACTGTGACCTTTGAAACCAATTTAGCTGCCCAGAGACTCTAGCACTGTTTGTCACACTGAAAAAATATATTTGGGGACTACCACCCAAATATTTGTGTTAACTTTAAACTAACATAGACAATGAATAAAGTCTTCCCTTTGACCTTTCTGTATAATTCAAAAGTAATGAGGACCAAATGTGAGAGAGAGGAGTTGTGTGGGCTGAGCCTGAGTGGTGAAGACTGCCAGTGTAATTCAGTTAGGTCCTAACTTGTGTGATGCCCAGGGAACTTTGAACCCCCAGGAGGGCTTTGCTTCAAGTGGAGTGGACGGAAATTACAATTTTTTGTTTGTTTTCTTCTATTTTTGACTAAAAGCTCAATGTAATTTAATTCCAAAGGCATTTTGCTGACCTATGGGCTGAGGTATGGAGAGGTCAATCGACTTCCCCTGGTCAAACAGGATACATGTGGCATAGCCAGGAATAGATTCCAAAGTACTGGTCCCATGTCATAACTGTAAGGCCATTCTTAGTGTAACAAGAGCTGTTCTATTTTAGGCACATCAAATCTTTTGTCCAAGTTATCATTATGGCTTAGCCATAATTGTGGTAGAGGACATGAACTCTAGGTACTTTTAGTAGAAAGCTGTGAATGTGTCAACTGAGATCCAAGTCTGTAATTCCCTGCTGAAATTCAGAGAAAGGCTGTTCATGCAACATGTGGTGAAGTCTCTTCCCAGCAGTTCTGTGTCTTTGTATTTTAGAAATATTTCCTGATGATCCGTATTTCTTGGTAATTCTGCTTCCTGTCCCAAGATTGAGAAGTGCTGAGAGCCATTCTGTTATATTCCTATAAAGTAATTTAGAAATGTAATTAACTTTTGTTTTACAGAGAGGAAATGAAACCTCCTGGTCAACTATTTTCATAATTAAGCAGCTGAATCAAGGAGGCTCAGTTTTCAGAGCTGCTTGTGGCTCAGCAAACAGGAATGGACTCGTCAAACAACTGCTGAGAGTACACTTTGCTCAGGGTGTTTACTATTTAACATAAAATTTTATAAAAAGGACAGGGTGAAATCTAAACTTGGTTATATTAATCCATATGCAATAGAACACTGTTCTGTAACCTGTGGCTGCTCCCAGGGCTTATTGGCAGGCCTTTAACCACACTTTCCTGTTTATTTAGAAATGTTTTCCATGCACTGGCTCCCCAGACCGGCAGACACCGAGCCAGTGAACTGCACCAAACCTCCCTTACTCTTTCTAGCAGCTGCCTCAAAGCCAAGCAGAAACTGCTATCTGAAAGTATTGTTTTCTACTGAGCCTCAGTTTGCAAACACATTCATGAGAATTTTTCCAGCCATTTGTCAAAGATCATACAGGAAATTAGTGACAGAATAAGGAATGCAATTAGATTTCTTCACAAGACCTAGACCCGAACTGCAAGATAGTTATGACTCTGGAAATTTATTAATTTCAGGGTTATGTATTTAGAGAGAATATTTTTCAGGACCACAGAGAAACATCCCTGCTGAATTATGGTTAATGGAAAAAATCTGTGTCCTCCTTGATGGAAAGCAGTATAACTCCACTGACAATCACCTACTGCTTATCCTTTTCAGACAGGGCATAACACCACGAGTCCTGCTGTAGAAGTGATTCATATATGTTAATGTCAGAAGTAAAAGTTTCTGGATTTTGCAAATGTAATTGGCAGTCTTTGCTGAGCCCTAGCCATAGTGTCTAATTTCAGCCTTGTGCACTGGGAGCAGCGGTAAACAATGTTCCTTCTGCTTTTTCACTCCTACTGCTAAAGAGTCCCTACACTGAAGACTAGAGATAGAGATGAGGAAAAATATAAGCCTGGAAAAATAATTGCATTCTAAGGTTGTTCTCTTTCATTGGATTTTTAAACTACAGGAGGCTCGGGAAATATTTGGCATGTATTTGGGTATGTGTTTTTTCTCCTGCATTTTTAAAATGCGAAATATAAAATTAATGTTGTTGGGCAGTAGGCAAATATTTATCATTGTCATGGAATTTTTTTTTGTTTAGTTGCATAGTTAAATTTGATTTGAAGGTAAAGTTTTTTGTAAAGGCAAACCCACTTAAAAATCTAGTTATTAACCTGACTGTCCTCTAGAACTGTCCAAATATAATGTTCCAGATGTTAGTGGTACTGCTCCATGTTTATACTTTTCTCTCAGCAGCTGTTAAGCTGTTTGAAAAAATTACTCAGATGGGTGGTAGTGGTATTTGATGCAGAATCCACCCCCAAGGGGCATGTAATTACATAAATGCAGCCCAATAAGTATCATTTATCAGGACAGCAAACCAAATAACATTCTTTCAGCCTGATGTAAATCACAAATGCTATCACAGCCTCTTGACAGAACAGGCTGTGCTGACTCTTACTACATATTTTTTTAATCAAGAGATATAAAATTACACAACCTTTTTTTTCCTTCCCTGTCTATCCATCTACAAATGAGAAGTCTAATCCTGCTAATGCGTGTGCACATGCGTAGCCTCACTGCCGTGAGTAATCCCAAACTGTCTGCACTGCTTTTGGAGGAAAGGTGAGTCCATGAATACGAGTTTGCAGATGTGGTTCTGCAGGCAGTGTGCTCTGCAGACCCCTCTCCTGTTGTCCTTATCCTGCTATAATTAATGGAATTGCAGGAATGCAGGGCTGAGTTCCAAAAGCGCAGGCTGAATTTTGGGTTCGGAATGGAGATAGCACTCAGGAATTTAGAGGTAAGGTAAATCATAGGACAGCTAATTGACTGCTCTCAGGCACAGGTCATCAGTGCAGCTGAGTCCAGCCAAACAATTCAGCTTTAAATGATGACAGAGTTCTGCAGAATAATTGTTTTGATCACTGCAGAGAACTTTTGTCTGACTGTGGTCACCTGTAATATACTAAAGCTTTGTCTATACTGCAAACTAAACACTGCGAAATAATACCGTGAAATAACTTCTGACTTCTTTTCTTTCTGTTGTTCAAACTCTGTTTCCTGCCTGTTTTCCCATTAATTTCTTTCTTCCCCCTCAGTTTTGGTTTATATTCCACTTTTCCCTCCCCCCACCTTCCTTCCCACCCACAGAAAGAATTTCTATGTGAAAAATCATGTTGAACTTGCAAGTTCCAGAAGCTTTTGTAGGAGAAGAAAACTGAGAAAGTTCTGTAATTCTGTCTTTTAAAAAAAGACACACAAATATTTTCATTTGTAGCTCTTACAGAGTGTCTTTTGTTCATGGGAAGCTTTATTTTCTTTCATCTGTTCCTGTTTCACAGCTCACTAGTGGAAGGACACCACAGTGTGTATTATCTCTGTAATATGTTCTATATATTTCCTTCTCTACATTCTTTTCTATGTTAAGGAAATCCAATATGTTAAATGGGCCTGAAAATCATCATTTATTGGTACAAAGACACATGAAAGAGATTCATAAACCCATGAACTTTTAGTTGCTGAAGAAATTGTTTGTCATTTTCTTAACTATAATTTGAGGCAGGGGTGGTGGGTGAAATTTTATAAAAGATGGTTTCCTGGTATTTTATGTGATTTTTCTTCTTACATATATGTCTAACACTCCTCTGATTTTAGACAGATGTAATCCATAAAAGTTGCTTCATGTAGGAACAGAGCAGGAAAGTATGAAACCTGACCAGAAAAGAATAGCACACTCATACTTCAGTAAAACTTTGCATCTGGTCTCCTAGAAATTTATCAGTGATACTGTGCTCAGTGCTGTCTGTTAAGAAATTAATGTAAGGAAAACAGTTCTTGAAGATTACAAGTTCTGGTTTGATTTAAACATTTCTTGAAATCCTGTGACCAAATTTCTTCACGAGTTTTGCGCTAGCAACTGACACATAGAAGGTGACAGATATGCCAAATTAAGGCAATGTTTTTGGTTTATCACTGAGAACTTGAAAGAATTCAGTTTACTATATATATAGTGCAGTAAAATATTTCTCCTTTGACCATTTCATTTTCTTTCTTCCCCAGAAAACCACTCTGCAACATGACATTTGAAGATTTTGAGAACTACTCTTATTTCTACGATCTGTCTGAGGAAGATGAGTCACCCCAGTCTTCCCTCAGCATTGCCCATATTATTTCCCTTTTCTTTTACAGCGTGGCATTTCTGCTGGGAGTGCCAGGTAATGCCATTGTCATCTGGTTTATGGGCTTTAAGTGGGATAAGTCTGTTTCCACACTCTGGTTCCTGAATCTGGCCATTGCGGATTTTATTTTTGTTCTCTTCCTGCCCCTCTATATTACATATGTGGCATTGGGCTTCCACTGGCCTTTTGGGAAATGGCTCTGCAAAATGAACTCATTCATTGCATTACTTAATATGTTTGCCAGTGTTTTCTTCCTGACATTCATCAGCCTTGACCGCTACATCCGCCTCGTCCACCCAGTCTTTTCCTACAAATACAGGACTGTGAAGAACACCCTCGTTCTCAGTGGGGTCATTTGGATGTCAGCTGCAATTATTGCTGGCCCTGCCTTGTACTTTAGAGACACAGCTACTGTTCTCAACAATGTCACCATTTGCTACAACAACTTCCACGTGCATGACAGAGAACTTGTTTTGCTGACACATCACATCCTCATTTGGGTGAGGCTTGCGTTTGGTTACCTCTTTCCTTTAGTGACCATGGTTATTTGCTACTCGCTGCTGATCATCAAGGTGAAGAGGAGAACTGTGTTGACTTCTAGCAGGCTTTTCTGGACCATCACTGCTGTAGTTGTAGCTTTTTTTGTCTGCTGGACACCTTACCATATATTCAGCGTAGTGGAGCTGTCTGCTCACCATGATGAAAACTTGCACGACTTACTACAGGATGGCATTCCCCTCTCCACTGGGCTCGGTTTCATCAACAGCTGCCTCAACCCCATCCTCTACGTCCTGATCAGCAAGAAGTTCCAGGCCCAGGTGAAGAGCACGGTGTCTGAGGTGCTGAAGCTGGCGCTGTGGGAGGTGAGCCGCTCGGGCACGGTCAGCGAGCAGCTCTGGAGCTCAGACAGCGCGCCCGCGCGCCACTGCGAAACTGCCCAGTGACAGCGACCTCCTGCCACCTGCTCTGCACAGGAGCCCACAGCAGGGCACAGCTGCTCTGGGCTCACACCTGACACCCACGTGTGCATCTTTGCATGCAACATTTCTGTAAACGGATGGCTTAATTGCACTTGCTGCTTTAATTGAAAGGTTTGTAAGGGACACGTGATTTGGATGCCCTTGCAATGCACATACAGCCTGAACTGAAAGTTATCAGCATAGGTGGGATCACTCCAGCTGGGATTTTGATGAGGGACATTGTTGTAATCCTGTTGGTTTGCTGTGGTTCCATACCTCATTGATATCAAAAGAACACACAATAAAAATATTCCTCCTTGCCATTGCTGATACCACTCTTATTTGAGGCATTCTCATCCAAGAGACTGTGGCTGTACATCACAGGGTCATGAGTCTCCTGATTGCCTGCTACTGCCCTAAGGAGGAAACCTCTGGCTCCATCCCATCTAAATGAAGCCATCAGTGGCTCCACTCTGCAGCTGGAGAAGAATCCCAAGATGGACAACACTGAATTGCTGCTGTCTATTGTCAAAAAAGAAAAATATGGAAATAAAACCTGTCTTCTCACAGTGCTCCTTATCTTATACCCAAAACTAAGGCATGAGACCCTGTGTTTTCTGGTCACTTACTGTATTTTCAACACCAACTGGCTGCAAAACATTGAGCAGATGTTTCATATAGATATTAGGCAAATTTAAATTGCACAAAGAATTAATGAAAAATATTACTTTCAGCTTCTGTGCCATACTTCTTTTTCTATCTTTAAAATTTTAGTCCTACAGAGGTTTACAACTATTGATTGCTCTTTATTACTCTTTCAAACAAAGGTAAAAAAATAATATAACATTTTGTTTGCCTTATTGTCAAGTTTAAAAAAGTGGGTGGAGTGCATTCACCAGTATTCTGTTACAAGTCTGTAGCCAAATTTGGACTTCTTTTCCAAATACGAGGCAAGACAGTTCATCCAGGAAATGGAGTCCACTCCCATAAGAAAGATGAAGTAGTTCCAATTATGCTGTATTTTGTTCCAACTTGTTGCTTACTGCAGAATCACACATGCACCAATGCAAATATATATACATGCTATGTGGAGTGAACCAATTTCTGATTCAATACCACTTAAATAAAAAGTTGAATGTGGGACAAAACTCAAGTGAAAGCATAGAGCTTTGGGTAAATTTGAACGGGCTTTTCCTAGCTACTGGCCTAGGCATATAGAATAAAACTGCCTTTCAGATAATTTACCTAGTTTATATGACCTGCCAACACATTAGTGGCATTTATGCTGTAATTGAGGACTTATATGTAAATAGATTTGCTTTTGTATAAAATACATATGTATGCATGAGCACACCCAATACTGGTAGCTGCACAAATAGATACCTGACTGTGGTCTGTAACTATTTCTTTGGGCTCTGGTTTCAGAGTCTGAGAGAGTCAGGCAGGATCAGTGGAATTTCAGTGTATTTCCCTTTGGGCTGGGAGGCTGGTAAGCAGCATTCTTCCTTTGAGTCATTTGCTGCCTGGTACATAGTTGCTCATCATAATATTTTGGCACCGTGCTGCTGTATGTGCCTAAATCAAATATTTTGCAGTTTTTCTTCAAATGTTCCCTGACATCTTTCTAAGAATGATGTACTCTCCTGGCTGTAGTCCAAGTGAGGTAATAAAATTTTGTTGTTTCCGTAGAGCATGTTCATTTGCTTTTCTTAGCAGCAATGTGTGGCATTTCTTATAACAGCTCCTTCCCAAAGATTTTGGAAGATGAAATCAAACCTTGGCCCTTTCGACTATGGGATTCAAGATTCATGTCAGCTTTCTTCAGCTGTGTACACACACATTCCTATGTGCAGCACAGGCTGATTTTCAAATGGGGGAGCATATATCTTGCATAAAGGATCAGAAAGTGTGGCCTGAAGCAGCCAGGAGAAAGAGAGGATAGAATTGAATGAAGCCAAAATCAGCCTTGATCTATGGCATTAAGCAGATTAACAATAGCTATGTAAATGCTACCGTTCACACCGAGATCAGTTACACAATTATCTAAAGAATTTCTTCAAGAGTAATGCAAGATATCTTAACAAAACAGATAATGCTCTAAGTGTCCAAAGAGTCTTCAAAACAATACCAACAATTCTGTGCTGCTTGGACTGAGGAACACTCTTTCAACTCACCACAATGGAATAAAGGGGCCAGGAAAAGGAAAGGAATCTGTGTCATCATGCAAAGAGATACTACAGAAATAGCTATTGACACATTTCATAATGGACAGGTTCTAGTTACTTTTATCTTCTTCCTGGACAGTTTGTGTTTCTGAAGGTTTTTATGTAGGTTAGTTTTGCTTAAAACTGTTTTCCCAGTATTCCTGCATAGAACAAATTGAAGTTATGGAATTTTCTACTGATCTTTGTTATGGGGTGCACTTGGGATACCTTCCTCATTTATTCCAGGGTGCAGATTTTTCGAGCACAATGACACAGTAACATACCCAAACACTACCCAAAAACACCTAGCACAAATATATGTGCATTGAGTAGAATACCCTTGCCCACATACCTACCTATTTTTCTCCTGGGAACACTGTGCTCTCTAGGTTTTTTTTTGTTTCTGTGCAACTTTCTTTTTGATACCAGAAAAAAAAAAGCCCTGCCAAAATCCAACACAAACAAGAAATCTCACAAATCAAAGAGCTAGTAAGTGCATGCCTGGCATAAACGTTAACACACACAAATCCAGTCTGGCAAGTCACTTGAATGACTCAGTGCTGTATTTTAACAAAGTTACCATCTATAAATCAAACCCTTTTATCCACTCAGGGCTTTAATTTGAAAGCCAAGAAAAGCGTATCAAGGTAAGCAGCACATTGAATGGGAGGTCAGAAACAGTGATGGCCAAGATAATAAAATCTGCATTTTTGAGACAAAATTTTTAATAATTTGTTTTTCTGATATAGTATTTGCCTATTTATTGCTTTTAACAGTACCATGACAGAATTGATAAAACAAAGCTATAAGATTTTAGCAGAAACAGCTAGAGAATTGCCACAGAAAGGGAGTTCAGGAGTTAGGTTTATGGAAGGTGGTGAGCCTGTAACAAGACTCACTTTCAGACTTTTAGCTGTGCTTTAAGCCTCTAGCAGGCAGATTTTTTTAAAAGACAAATTATAAACAAAGCTCTTACATAATCTGAAGTTGGCAGACCTTTAAACAAGGAAAAAGAGGAGCTGCCGTGCCAGGTAACCACACAGATGCTCTGTGAAAAAAACCATCCAAGTGTTACTTAAGCTGCTGCTGTCAGACTTTGACACTGAGCATCTGCATCTGAGTGACCAGTGCAGCACATAAAAGGATTCCACTTCATGGTCACAACAAATCCTGCCAGCCCAACGCAAGGCCTAGGATTATGGCTTTCTTTAGGAGCTTCACAACTCTGACAGCTTCTACACTCGTATCATTCCCATGGGGTTTTGGGATTCCTTCCGGTGGGTAATTCCCGATTCCTGCCCTGGGCACCGCTGGGCTCGCAGCGCCCCCCAGAGGCACTGCCCGCGCCCCGCAGGGAAGCAGCGCCCCAGCTTCAAGCATTTGCTCTTTAAGGCACAAAACCCCACGTTGTTTCAGGGTAGTCTCAGGCTTTATCTCTAGAACGGTGCAGGTCTTTCAACTTTTCCCTCACTGGAGTTTTAGCTGCCAACAAAGGCCATGGTGTATTTGGTTAGTCACCACCCTTACTAAACAAAAGGAATTTACACCACTGTTTACTCACTAAAACATTACTTGCATTTTGACTGAGCCCTGCTACTTTCCCTTAAAACCATTCTCTCTCCCAGAGGAATTCCAGACATTTCCGAAGAAGCAATTTCCTCTGCAGATGGAGGAAAGCATTTCAGTGTCTAAAAGCCATGGTAATGTTAACTCTGAAGTGATACTCTGCTCAAGCTCCTGAGTACTACAGTGAAGTGTCAGGGCAACCTTGAAATTCAGTTTCAACTTTTACTTTACCCATTAAGAAAAGTTTCCATTTGTGAGCTTGATTACTCAAATATTCTGAAACAAACACAGACACTGCAATTTTTTGCAACAACATTTATTCTAGATATATCAAGACTTAAATCTTATTGAAAGCAGCTACATCCATTGATTGTACATAATCTTCAAAAGCTGTTATTCTCTCTTCCAGCATATCTGTTCCAACTTTATCATCTTCAACAACACACTGGATCTGAAGCTTTTTAATACCATAGCCAACAGGTACTAGCTTGGCTGCAAATAAAAAAAAGCATTTAGTAATTTTTTATTGGTGAAATCTTTTAAAACACAGATCTAAGAACAAACTGACCAAAGCAATTTGCAGGAATATATAAAAACAGTCTTTGGACCACCTTATGGACCATCTATTTAACAACCCAGCATCCATTAGAACTGACTGAATAAATTTCCCAAACCAGTGATGCAGGTGGGTAAAGGTGCTTGTTGCATCAGGAATTGTACAGGGAGATGCAGGATAGCAAAGCTTAAAAGTCTGATGGATTTTAAAATCTGTATCTGAATTTAACCAGCAGGTCACTCTACCTGCATTTCTACATTTCAGAGATCAGCAAACAGTGACCACAAGTCCAACTACTCACATACAATCCCAAGAGCCTGCACTCATCTCTCCCTGCTCTGCAAGTTCCTCATACTTACAAGATCCCCAGACCAAGCCATCTGCTTGAATGCTTCGAACACACTCCTCTAGTTTGGCCATGTCTGTCTCATCATCCCAAGGCTTCACATCAAGCAAGATTGATGACTTGGCAACAACAGCTGGTTCTGGGGGAAGAAAATCACCATGAAAAAATAGGAATTCTTTAAAAACTCATGAATATACTTGCAAACTGATTTTACAAGAGCAACTTATCCATTTTCATGAACAAGAACCAGCTCACATTGCTGTGACAGGGCTCAATGTACATTTCTGAAGTACAGCAGCTGTGTACATCCCAACACTCAACATGCAGACACAAATTTAAGTAGCTGACAATGTTTGTTACATAGGAAGTCCTTTTCAGATCATCTGAGAAGGAACCTAACGCTGTGTAACAGTTTATTTTCCACAGATGGAATACTGCAACTGTTACAGTTCTGAACAGTTCCAGACCAGTAGCTGTGGAGTAACTTGTGTACAGCAGCAGTTTCTCTAAACTGTTAAAGAAAATCTTCACGTTATCTCCATTTATGTAGAAAGCTCAGTTTCTGGAAAGAACAAGCAGGAGCGTATGAACCAGAACAAAAACATTCCTATTTGCTATGGGAAGGCTGAGCTCACTGCCAATTAAAGTGAAACTAATTACTCCTGCCTTATTCCAGTCAAGCTGATCTATTATTACAGTTAGTGTTTCTAACCATCCTGTTCAAATGCATGAAAATTAACTCAAGTGTAAAAGATCAGGAAGTTCTCAGTACACATACTTTTGGACTTCTTTGATTCATACTGGGCCAGACGTTCTTCCCTCAGTTTCTTTGCTTCTTCACTTTCCTGAAAGAGAAATATGCAGTTATAGAAAAGCTCCAAACCTCAGCATCTCCAAAGCACTACCAAACTGACTGGTATCTACTCAGATAAAAACAAATCATCACAGCTGTCAGCCGAAAGATGGTGATTTTTTGTTTTACTCATCATGTAAACCAGTCAAAGTTGGATGGTTCAACCCATTCCAATACATTATTTCCTAACTTTTAGGTTTTTACCTTCCAAGCTTTCCTACTCTACAAAGAGAGCTACACTTGAGAATTTTAAGTAGACCTGTTATCAAGGTCAGAAATGTAAGTAACTTCAACTACCTCAAGGTAAAAATCTGCAAAGTTGTGTTAATTCCTAAAAAGCAATAAAAACAATAAAAAGGTAACAAGTACCTCCTCATCATCAGATCCAAAAAGGTCAATGTCATCATCATCTTTGCTATCTGCGGCCGCACCTGTTGTGTCCTCAACATCAGCAGGACCGTATTTTCCCAAGGCCTTCTTTACTCCTGGCAAGCTGAAAGAAAAACGCAGATATTAGGAACCTAGTCAAAATGCCAATACAACCACTGCCAGTTTATCAATGTACCCACAAATGCACTTAAAATGAAAAACTTGTGCTAAAAAGAGTCAAAGTCCAATTCTGCTGCTTGAAATCAGAACATTGTGTAAGACAGCCCTCAATGTTCCTGACATGCCAGCTGAGTAATTTCTGAATATGCCATTTGCTGTAGCTCATCAAAGCTGGTATGATCCTCCCCAACTAAGTACATGGATGGGAAAAGCTTTATTATTAGAATATTCTATCTGCACTTCTGCCTAGGAAAAATTACCAGTTTCTTGTTCATGCTACCCTAGAAGTACTTTAATTTGTTTAAAAACTAGTAAGTTACTGAAAACATGTAACTGCAAGATAACTGCTACCTTCCTACATTTTAGTGAACACCACCCTAAACCCTTGCTCTCAACAGGACAAAGGATCAGAACTCCCTGAACTTATCTTCTCTTGCAACTCATATACTCTTGTTATCTTAGAATAAGCTCATAGCTGTATTGCTGATGTCAACAGCTGTTACTGGAGCCATAAAACTGGCTTTTGATTACAGGAATCGTATGCAATTTCCAGGTACTTTGTGAAATCACTTCAGAATCTCAGTCCCCTTTAGCATCACAAAATCTTCAGAAATGGACAGGAGACTGAGCCACCTAATCTTTGGAAGAGTTTCCCCCAAAGAGGACTGGGGCTCAGAGAAAGCAGTGTGGCAATACTGACCCTACCCACACTGTACCTTTTCAGAGAGGCCTGCAGTCTCCAGGGATGACAATACAGCACCTTTCATGAACACTGAAAACCAGGAAACAGAAAAAGACATTCTACTTCCTTTCATATCTCATTTTTTTCCATGCCCCTTAGTATTGCAAATCATTAATTTTGTCCTGTGTACTGACTGAAGACATCTACCCTCTTTCTGGAGCTGTTCTGTGTTCCAACAACACAAAATGCCACGTGGTGCCACTAGAAATCAGTTTTGTTCAAACTCGAACGCACGCAAAAATTTGTAGGCTAGTTCGGGGAAAATACTGCAGCTTCCTTCGGAGTTCAACCATACCTTGCCTTTTGCTTTTCATACGACTTAATATGATTGTACCACCGGAGAGCATGGAACAAGTCTGCAGGCGGCGGGCCAGCGATCGCTTCGAAGACCGCTATGTCAGCCTGCGAAGGGACGTACCTGCGGAGAACAAGGCACATCAACTCCCTTGCTGGGGCCGCGCGGAACACGTGGAGCAGCGCCGCCCGTGCAGCTGCCGCGGTGACTCAGGGCCTCCCGCGCCCCCACCGCTCGTCTCCGCCGGGCTCGACTCACCTCCCCCGCACCCCCCCGCCGCCTCTCACCCCTCGATGTAGCTCTTGTCGGCCAGGAAGTCATTGAGGACGCGGAGGCCCGCGGCGGACTTCAGGTCCCCGAAGCCCATGGCGGCTGCGCCCGCCCCGACCGCCACCGCCGCGGGAAAGGGTCTCGGCGCGCCTGCGCCGGCCTTATATAGTGCCGGTATCCCTCCGCGTACTGCACGCCAGTGTATTCCTCCGCCAGAGCGAGCCGTGAGGTAGCTCCTCACGGGTCTGCGGCTGCAGCGCAGGGCGTGCAGCAGACAGAACACCAGAGGTGTGGAAAAGCGTCGAAGTAATAAAAATAAGGGTGACTATAAACCCTAAGAAGATTTGCGGCGCTACAGGGATTTTGTAACATTGTACTGCCGCCACACCCCGCCCCTCTGGCACAGCGGAAGTAGCCGCAGTCGAGCGAAGAAAGAGACGGAAACGGACGGAAATTGCCGAGGGAAGGGCAGTGCGTATGACGGTGGCCGAAAAGGCTGGGGGCTAGCGGCGGAAATTGCGGAAATTGACAGTGTCATCGTTCTCCGATAGCTTGCCGGAAATACCCGAAGCGGTTCGCTCCGGAGATTGCCGAGCGCGGACTGCCCTCTCCGGAGATTGCCGAGGACGGCTCCGGAGATAGCCGAAGGAGGCTGAGGGCAGCGGCGGAAAGGCCCGAGGCCGCCGCCATAGAGGCCGAGGCGGAGCGCAGCCGTCCCGCGGCGCCGCCGCCCGTCCCGCGCCAGGTAACGGCGGTGCCGCTGCGGGCGGGCTCGGTGGGCGCGGGTGCCGCTGCTCCGGGCGCCGCCGCCGCTCCGGTGCCCTTGGCGGGCCGGGGGCTGCCCGGCGGGCGGCGGCGCCTCCAAGGTGACCCCCGCGCCGGTAGCGCTGTCGCGGCCGTGCCCTCGGCCCCGGGGAGGGCGGCGCGGTGCCGAGCTGCGCCGTGCGATGTGCGGTCCGCGGGGGAGCGGGGCCGGGCCGGCGCTCCGCTGCAGGCCGACAGGCCGCTCGGTGACATTCTTGTGTGTGATGTGTAGATTGTTAGAGAATCGCGTCTTGCCTTTGAAGGAGGTAACTCGCGCTCCCATAATTGTACATATAGGTGTGCATACGTGCTCCTTTGTAACTGATGTAGAAGTTTTTAGTCTGGCCGTTTAAGACTTGACAGCAGACATTTGAACTGATAACAACAATGCTGTTTTCTGTCTTACCAAAGCACCATGCTTCGACTGCTTGCTGTCCCCAGGACCTTGGCTGGGGTCACCCAATCCTCCAGAGTATGTGGTAAGTGTCTGTAGTTTGTGTCTGGTCTTTGATGATAAATATATGTGCAGTTCATTTATCAAAGGGCGCATACACAGACTCGGTTTGCAGGCACAGAGATTTTGTGTTGCACTGTTCATAAGACTGTATCAGCACTCTCTAACTAAAATCAGGAGTGGGAGGTCTGATGGTTTCCATCTAGCAGTAAGTGAAAGTTGTTTTTGTTTTCTTTTTCCATGTCCTTCAGGGCGTACAACTGCAACAGCAGCCAGCACCCAAATAGAGGTGTTTGTGGATGGCCATCCTGTATTGGTGAACCCCGGAACCACAGTACTGCAGGTGTGAGGAATGACCTCAGTTTTCTGGGACTTCCCATCTCACTTCTTGGCAGCATGTTCTGTTTTATACAGCAAAAAGCCACTTGCATTTCTGTTGTTTCTTGCAATTCTTTAGGGGTGCTTTAACTGACTGTGATGCAATTGAATGTGACAGAAATCCTTGGAGGAATTCAGTGTTTGAAAAAGAAAAACATGCCATAGATGCCTGAAAGAAGATGCATGCAGCATCAATCCCAACTTTATGCAATGCAATAGCAGATGTTGATAAATTCTGGTTGAACTTCTGTCTCTTAACACTAAGTGACCTTGTAGTCTCTCCAAAGCTGTACATTTTGTATCTGATTACAGTGTGTCTTGGGTACATGAGCGATTGTCTCCTTTTATTTATTACTTATTAGGATTCAGAGTGCTCATCCTTAGCTGCTTTTATTATCCTTGGTGTGGGAAGAAGGGGAACCTGGATCTCCCAGCCTGTACTGAACATTGTTACTTTTCAGGCTAAAATTTCACGTGAAACATTTTTTAAAGAAGTCATTAAATGAAGATGTGGTATAATGAGTTAGAACATTAAAATGCACAATTTATTTCAAGATATAGCCCTTGTTCTTTGGATACAAGTTCCTGCTTTATTTAGGCATTAGAATGTCCCCAGCAGGAACCTAGTGTAAATTTTCTTAAATGCTCTTTTTAAAAATTAACTTTTCAGTTTAGCTAACGTGGTTCTTTTTGATAGAAATTATCAGAAAAACTAGATCTTGTTGAAGTTTTTTTCATTAAATTCAGTGGCATTCCTTGTGGCAGGCATAGCTATAGTGCTGTAACATAGATCCCATTAGCTGTGGAGGTTTTATGCAGGAAAGGCTGTCTTATCTGTTCTCTGGGAATCTGTTGGCTCTGTCCTCCTGTCTCTCCTTCTGTCATGTTGTCTTTGAACTTGGGATCTGCTGAAGTTCAAGATTGGCTGTGCTGGAGTACCTTTATACAGAGTATCTGTGTTGTTGGATTTTCAGAAATCATGTTGCTCGTGATGCTCTTTTTATGTTTTTCAATGTTTATTTTGATGCACTTTTCTATAAAGAGTGCATATGTTCTTAAAAAAGTTATTTGTATTGCTAGTGCCCTGTTGCAGAGAATTCTCTCTATTATTGGAAGAAAGAATGAAAGAGTGGTCAGTTCTCATTTCCTTAATCACTTACAAAGATTAGAAAATCTATATTTGTAATTGATATCCTGACTTGTTTTTTGCTTCATAACAGTTTTTATTTATGGTCACTTCTTAAGATGAAAGGTCAAGTGCACTCTGTTCTTGAACACTGACAGTGTTACTCTTTGAAAAGCTGCATAGTGTTTTCTGAGGTGGAACTGAAAAATCTAAGATTTAATTTTCTTCATTTCTTATTTTTTAATAGGCCTGTGAAAAGGCTGGAGTACAGATACCTCGTTTTTGTTACCATGATCGTCTCTCTGTTGCTGGCAACTGTAGGATGTGTCTTGTGGAAATAGAGAAAGCTCCAAAGGTATAGTTTGTGTTCCATAGGAATTGCAATGTGGAATATGCAGTATGGAATTAAATAGGATTTTTTTGCTGTGCTTGGACCTAGTTTAAATCTCATAAATAATTGTTGTCATTCAGCTGCTCAAAGCAGTTTTTTCTCATCTCCCCACTGGACTGCAGTGATTGCCTGTGAGTCAGAGTCAGTTCTCAGTCAGTTCTTAGGTTATTATGGACTATCTTGCTCTTGGACATGAGCATTTGACAGCTGTGTGCTTGCTGTTAGATGCATTTTATGCTTTGTAGTTCAAGCTTCAGCCACACATTTTCAAGCTGATACTACATAAATAATAAACTTCAAATACTGTATGAATTTAGCTGTAGGATTAGTACCTGCAGGTTTATTTTAAGTAAAGACTGTAGTTAGCTAGTAATTTTTATTTTAATGCATTGGTATCTGTTGTGAAATAGTTGATTTCAGGAGTGAACACTCTTCAGCAGTACTAAGAAATCTGCACATTCTTTAGGAGTTCAGTCTTTGATTACACATTTGTACTCGCACATAAAATTTTTTACCTCACCCCAACTTCAATTCCGTAGTTTAAACTTTGTGTCTCTGGATATGTTGGATTATCACTAAAGGTGGAAGTAATGATATGATTAAAAAGTAAGAGTGATTTGTTTGTGGAGGAGGAGTTTTTGTTAATCTTGCAGTAATCTTGAGAAGAATTTTTTTCCAAGACTTTTTACGGGCTGTGTCAAATAAATGTCTTGTAAGCGATTAATACTCTGAATTTTATTTCTAGAGGTTTTCTGGATGTCTGCTTAAGTTCTTTTATTTGACTTTGATTATACCTGGCATTCTTAATGCTGTAACTGCTTAAATGGGAACTGGGAATTGTAGAATTTTCAACTTTAAATAAATCATAACTAGTTTAACCTTTTTATATAGCAGATTATTAATAAATGTGGCTTCTAGTGACTTTATCAGTTAGCTTATTTTTTTCCTTGCAGACCTCTTTATTTCTGTTTATTTGTAACAGAAACTTGTGCTAGAATTGAGGGGGGAGGTGGGGGTTGTGTTCTCAGCCCATGCTGAGAAGAAATATATTGTGTTCATGCATGCTTTTTGTGGTGATTACAGCCCGTTGCTGCTTGTGCCATGCCAGTTATGAAGGGCTGGAATATACTGACAAACTCTGAGAAGTCCAGGAAAGCAAGGTACCTTTCTTTTAGCCTCTTTTGGCTGATCAGTTGTACTGTCTGCTAAATGATGTTTAGTTGACATTAACTTCATTCTCTGAACCTAACAGAGAGGGTGTAATGGAGTTTCTGCTGGCAAATCA
The DNA here is from genome assembly GCF_903797595.1 of Erithacus rubecula. Lineage (NCBI taxonomy): Eukaryota > Metazoa > Chordata > Aves > Passeriformes > Muscicapidae > Erithacus > Erithacus rubecula. Next base: position 12,368,148 of record NC_136659.1, read on the forward strand.
CCCATTGGACTGCCCTATCTGTGATCAGGGTGGAGAATGTGATCTACAGGTACAACATCCAATTAAATTATGTAGAATTATGTTTAATGCTCTCGTCTTAGGTGAAATTGTGCTTTCCAGCAGCCTGGATATATGTGTGTTCTGTTGTCTTTTGTAGGACCAGTCAATGATGTTTGGCAGTGATAGGAGCAGATTTAGAGAGAGCAAACGTGCTGTGGAGGACAAGAACATTGGCCCATTAGTCAAAACCATCATGACTCGGTGTATACAGTGCACTCGATGCATCAGGTAAAGTCCTTTACTTTCACTGAGGAGAGTACTCAGCAGGCATATTTGTGTCAGTTTGTTACTAGTGAAGGAAGCCCCATGAGGGGTAGTCAGTTTTTAAAAAAATTATTTTCTCATTGTTCTTAAAAATTTTATTTCTGTTAGTGACTGATAGCTGATTTCCTGGAACTACCAGATGGGAAATAGAGAAAGATGGACAATGCATGAAAGTGAAATCAGAGTTCTGTAGGGCAGAACTGGTCCCATGGTGTTGGTGCCAGAATGGATATGTGACTTCCTCAGCCACAGTTGTAAGATTTGTTTATTTTTTATAGCCTCTGGTAGCTATATTTATGCTGTTCTGTAGCCCTGAGATGCTGTACTGGCCAAGTTGAGCCAGATGGAAAAGAATACAATGTACCCAACTAGTTCTACAAAGAACTTGTTAGTTAGGACTAATCTTGGACTCAGTTTGTGTAATACAGTGAGTACTGAGCTGCTTTCTTTTTTGATATAAGTTCCCCTCTAGTTTTTGTAACCCTTTCTGAATGATTCTGCAGATGGTCCTGCATGTGATGGTGCTGGCTAATGCATCCAAACAATTGTTCTCTTCTTTCAGGTGTATGTACTAATGTTCTATCTTAAGAAAATGAGATGAGGGCTGAAAAATGCTGTCTAGCAGTTGTACATGCCAGATGTGTTTCTCCTTTGTGCACCTACCAGGTTTGCTAGTGAGATTGCAGGGGTAGATGACTTGGGAACAACCGGAAGAGGAAATGATATGCAAGTTGGTACTTATGTTGAGAAAATGTTTATGTCTGAGTTATCAGGAAATATTATTGACATCTGCCCAGTTGGTGCTCTTACCTCCAAGCCATATGCCTTTACTGCACGCCCATGGGAGACAAGGTAAGTGTCTTAACTCATACTGAAGACACAGCTTTCTCTGTTTGTCCTACACTTTATCTTAGAATATGTCCATCTATGATACTAAGGGTTTTCTCAGATTTTTGTTTTCTGCATTTTTGTTGTAGACTTTTCCATAGACTGAATCTAACACAAATTTGTTACTTAGACCTTATTTAAGAAAAGGAAGAATGTTATAGTTTGTGGACTGTTCTGCTCTTATTTTTACCCTAAAATGTTTTGGACTCGTAGGTTATGCTGATTGTTTAGTAAAAGATGTGTATAAAGGAGAATACAAATTCATTAACTCACTAATTGTTGAGGATATTATTTAAATTATCTTGTGAAACTAAGCTGTTCAGCCTCAGAGCAGATCTCTGTGTGATTTTCTTAAGTAGTTGTTTAAACAAGACCTGAAACACATTCAGGAGACAGAATCACAGAACAATAAGGGTTGGAGTGGACCTTGAAGATGATTGAGTCACAACGACCCCTGCCATGGACAGGGACACCTCTCACTACATCAGGTTGTTCAAGACTTTGTCCAACCTGGCCTCGGACATAGGAATATGCCGATTGGATCATCGCGAGGATATTCAAAATCCCCAGGAGCTGCTGTAATTATTCTGGAGGAGCAGAGCAGGCAGAGGAGGTGCCTCCCCGCAAATGGGCTCTCCGGGAAGGTGGAGGCTGCAATTACCAGCCGTGTCCGCTGGAAGGCTCCCGAAGCACGGAGCCGGCAGCGGTGCTGAGTGCGAGCACTGCATCCGTCTGTCCACCAGCAATTTTGTCCTGTCATAAACCAGTGGCACACTGTGGCAGAATGACATCCTTAGCCCACCTTCAAGAGGTGATAAACAGCAAACAAGGAGCACATCCAGGCAGCGAGGTGTTACATAACACAGCTCTGAGACTATGTGCAACAGCTCCAAGTCCAGCAGCTGTTAAACTAATACAATGAGTGCTTATAAAAAAGCTTGTTTCCACATGCTCTGGTCAGATCTGTTGTTACCTCAACTGTTCAGCTCCATGCTGGATGCTTTAAAAGACTTTTGTGATTTAACTCAGCAGGCAGCTAAATACCACATAGCCAGTTGCTCATTTCAGCCCTCCGTGGGGAAAAGAAGAGGAAGTTGGGGGGGGAAAAGATAAGATCTGTGGGCTGAAATAAAGACACTTTAATAGGACAGAAGAAGAAAATTACAATAAGAACAAAAGAATTAGAATGTTTAGAGCAAGTGATGGATGCTGCAATTGCCCAGCCATTCCCTGAGCAGCAGCCCTCAGGCAGCTTTCCCTCTCCTTCACATGCTGAGCTTGCTGCTGTGTGGTGCAGAACATCCCTTTGAGGTCAGCTGTCCTGCCTGTGTCCCCAGCCTCCTGGCTGGTGGGACTGGGCGAGAAGCTGGAAAGTCCTTGATGTGGTGTAAATGTTGCTTAGCAACAACTAGAACATCCCTGTGTTAACCACACTATTCTCACCCTAAATCCAAATATACATCTCTATACTAGTTACTAGGAAGAAAATTGTCTTTATTCAGGCCAAAAATAAGACACTACTTATATATGAAAGACTGCAAGTGGTTTATTTGTTCTTCTAAACAGGAAGGTAGAGTCAATTGATGTTCTTGATGCAGTTGGAAGCAACATCGTAGTGAGCACAAGAACTGGGGAAGTGATGAGAATTTTGCCAAGGCTGCATGAAGATATCAATGAGGAATGGATATCTGACAAAACCAGGTGTGTGGATGTCCTTGTACCCACATGTGTTTATGCATGAATTAAAGGCACACTTTGCAGAACCAGAAATGTGCACAGTAGCACTGACTTTGGTATTTAGCTAGAATATTTGTAAAATATGTTTTTTTAACATATTTTAACATATAGTTGAAGCTGCTGAGTTTTCTAATGTTCTGATTTTTGGAACATTTTTTTCACAGTAACTTTTATTTCTATCACTGATTGTTTTGTGAGTTTTTGAGAGGGAAACACTAAACTTTCAGGGGCAACATTTCTTGTTTTTTTCTAAAAGCCTGCAATTAGAAAACTCACTCACAGAATTATACACAGTTATCTTTGTCTTTGCTTATTTATGATATTCTTGCTCACTCAGGTTTGCTTATGATGGTCTGAAGCGTCAGAGACTTACTCAGCCAATGATCAAAAATGAGAAAGGAGTATTTGTTTATGCCTCATGGGAGGATGTATTAGCTCGTGTTGCTGGTGTGGTAAGAACAATTTTCAATTTAAGTAGTCTAAAATTAATTTCCCAAGCTGGATGTATTACTAATACTAATATCAAATTAATTATATTAAAAAGGCTTTTTTCTTTAAGGTTAGGGGGGAACATTTGACTTCTAATCCATTGTATTTCCGCTTAAATTCCTTATTTTGACTAATATTTCATTGATTGCACCTTTGAAAGAACTTTTTCTTACCAAGATTTCATTTGGAGCTTTGTGAGAGAAGTTGCTTTTATTTAAATAGGAAAGTAAACTGCTTCTTCTGAATTTTAGGCAGAAGCAGTTTTCCTGAATACTCTGACCTATCTAAAGACATCTTTAAATTTATTTAAACTCTGCTATCACCACTTTTGCTATCAAAGACATTAAGTCTGTATTACTTATATCTGAATTGTGCTTTCCTCAGTGCTTTCTCTGTGTGGTGATTGATTCTGCAGCTCAAATGAAGTGCTGCATGACTGCTCTGGATTTTGATTAAAAATTTTATGTGGGTGAAGTAGAATTGAATAACTGTAATTGAACTTTCCTCAAGGATGTTTTTGCTCATGGTACAGTGGCAGGGTTTGTTACAAAAGCTATTGCTTCTCAGATAATACCTTTGAGTTAAGTTTACTACCAGAGCTTGTGTTACGGGAGTTTGTATTCTGTCTGCACTGTGGCTTCATTAAAATAAAAGAATTCATCAGCCTTCCTCTCTCACCACACCAAATGAGAATTAGCTACATCTGAGTGATAACTCAAGTGGGAGAGACTTGAATAGAATACAGAGAGCTCTTCTTTGCTTATCATGAGTTCTGAAGAAGTTGGAGTTGCTGCCTGGCAAATCAGACACCACTGATCTGTTTATGCTGGTCCAGGCCAGTGGTTGCACTGCTGGCTTTGGCACACTCTAATATAACAAATACTTTCCTGGGCTAAATGAGAATTTATTTCAGTGGTTTCTTTTATTTATATTTATACTTCCTTTCTCTCCAGCTCCAGGCAGTGGAAGGTAAGGAAATAGCAGCAATTGTAGGAGGGCTGGTGGATGCAGAAGCACTAATAGCTCTGAAAGACCTACTGAATAGAGTGAATTGTGATACGCTCTGCACTGAAGAGATCTTTCCTACTGCTGGAGCTGGGTAAGAGGACAGGCACTGTCTGTCTGTAATAATGTTAATAAGCTTTCCAGTCTGCAGGTCATCTCATAGCAATATTGTGAAATAGCAGAGATAACAATTGCTGATGTATCAGCAGGATTTATTTGAATTTACAATACTCACATATAGATAGTATTTATGGACTGCGAGTTGATTCGTAGTCTCTATTCCAGCAAGGTTTGCACACTTACCCCATGTTGTACTGAATGTACAGCTGCTGCAGTTTAACAGTCAGTCATAGAAAGCCAGTTGCACTCTGTTGTGAGCTGGATAAGTTAGTCTATTTCCATTTGTGGTGTGAAAACTTCAGTACAGTTATGATTAGTAATTTGGATTGAGAAGTCTCTTCTTTCTCTTCTTTTTCCTGAGACTAAAAAGCATTTTGAGCATCTACAATCTTTACCATAGCTTCATTCCTTCCCTCTACTGAGTTCTCATCCTCTTTGTTACATCTTTTTGTTGTAGCACAGATTTACGTTCTAACTACCTGCTGAATACCAAGATTGCTGGGGTGGAGGAGGCAGATGTCCTCCTCCTGGTTGGCACCAATCCACGCTTTGAGGCACCGCTTTTTAATGCTAGAATTCGAAAGAGGTTCGTATTCCTTGGTGGTGAATGAGCATGTGAATCCATCTGGATTTGATAATGTGCTCGGTTGGAGCTGCAGGCAGTAACTTGAGAGCATTCATTCAGATGGGATCATTGGATTTAGTTCTCCTTTTAGGGAAGGGAATGGTGATTTATGTGTGGAAAAAGGGTAGTACCCTGTAGTGCAGAGCTAGTTCATTCTCACTTTGACATTTTACATTAAGTTCATCTACTCAGACATTTATTCCTTTGTTACATTACACAGCCACCTCAGATTTTCTGTTTTATAGAAGTCTGTTAAAGCATATTCCTTAAAGATTTATTTTCAGCATCAGCTTTTTATATTGTAACAAATCAGATGTGCTGAGTTCAGAAGAAGTCATTCCAGTTTAACATTTTCTTTGCCAAGCAATGTGGCTTTCCCAAACTTCTGAATGTAGCCAATCCAATTTTAATAAGATATATCAATATGAGGCAAACGAGATCTGTAAAAGCCCTGTCCTTAATTTTTGAAAATACGTAATTTTAAAAAGTAATGGCATTGAAATTTTGAAAGGAAAATTCAGTGAGACTTTTGAATATATATTTTCATTAATTTTTATAAGTCTGTGCCATGAGAAACTGCAAAAAAAGAAAAAATTTCTAACCAGCTAAATTTTTCTGTTTATCTAAGAAATAAGTGGATATCTAAAACTGAATTGGCAGAAGCTTGAGGGGAGGAGAGAATTGAGTGACGAACTTGTAAGGTGTGTTGCTGTACTGTTTTTGGAATATATCTAGAGAAAGAATCCTTCTTAAAAAACTAGAGGCTTGCTTAACAGAATAAAGCTAAACTGCATCTTACCAAAGCAATGAATGCCATTTAAATTCCTTTGCAATCCTATTTTAAGCTACTGCTGAAGTTATAATTAATGGTTTTGGTTGGATAAAACTCTTTATTTCTTTAGTGTTTATAAAATGTTTATTATATTTTCAGCTGGCTTCACAATGACTTGCAAGTGGCCCTTGTTGGCTCTCCTGTGAATTTGACCTACACATATGAACATCTAGGACAGTCCCCACAGATACTGCAGGACATTGCTTCTGGCAAACATCCCTTCTCCAAGGTACACAGAACTTAAGAGTGTGACTATTAAATTCCACAGGTATTGAGTAATAATCTGAATTCCCCAGAGACAGATTTGAAGAAAAGTCCATGTTGTAGATGGGATTATTTGCTTTTAATCAAATGCAGAGATGAGGTAACAATTAATGTTCACATGGCATGTATAAACTGTATAATATATTCAGGTGTGTAAAACTTTGCAGTGCAGGAAACTCCTGGGATATTTCTCAACATAAAACAGGCAGTTTCAGGCACTGCTGTTTCCACTTAAATGTGTGGTTATCAAGTGTACAGTTCTGTACTGACAAGGCTTACAGCAGTTTCTCTTTATCTCTAAATGAAACAATGACCATTTAAGTTTGCATGGAAGACTTACTGAGAAATTAGGGGATTTATGACATTTTCTGTACCGAGAATTGTCTTGGTAGCTGTGGAGTGAATTTCTGATCGTTGGCTTGCACAGGTCCTCGACCAGGCCAAAAAGCCCATGGTGGTGGTGGGCAGCGCAGCCCTGCAGCGCGGGGACGGAGCTGCCATCCACGCTGCAGTTTCCACCATTGCACAGAACGCCAGGGCCAGGAGCGGTCCTGATGCTGATTGGAAAGTCATGAACATCTTGCACAGGTTTGCTTTAAAACCTTTTCGGGAGCAGCTTGCACGTTGGGCTACACAGGTTACCACAGTGTACACATTGCTTTGCATACACACAGGCAGCTTATTGGGTTAAAACCTGTAGGGATATAAAAACCAGAAATATAGGCTAGCAAAAACTTCTTAATAAAAATGGGTTCCTTGACCTGGCTCTCCATGAGTTTTTATTAATTTGTGATATTCAAATATAGAATTTAAGGTTTTGATTTAGACACAGAATACAAGAGAGCTTAATAATATCTACCACAGTGCTCAGTAGGATGCACAGCAGACCAGTGTCACTTGTTAAATGACTGCATTTTATCTAGAGGAAGAAAAACAAAAAAGAGTTGAAATAATACTGTTTCTTCATTTGGATTTTTTTAATATTTCTTGTACTGTGCAGCATCTCAACTCAATAGAAAGGCTTCAGAGATTTTCATTTGAGAGCTTTTGATCTTAGCTATTCAGTTTGTCAGGATATTACTCCTTTTAATAGATGAGCTTCTCTTTGGACAGTCCTTCACCACTCCCTTTCTAAAATTCTGACTGTCAAATTGAACATATCTGTAAAGGAAAAATTATTTCACCAAATGTAATGGCTCTCAATTCTGGAGACTCAACAGATTTCTTCTGCCAAAAGCAGCTTAATTGGTGTAAAAACAGTTAGAGGAGGGCTTGGTCCTCTGAAGGAAACTTGAATATAACATTCTGCTGCTGAAACTGAAATATTTAGTACCAAAATACCAATGAGTTAAAGAACACTCATGACACAAGTGTGGTTTGGCAGCCTTTCATATTGACTTCCATACTTATGGTGCACCATCCGTTCTACCTTAAGTGTAAAAAGCAACTTACTGAAACCTCTATGTCTGACTGTGTCAAACAAAATGAATTGCACTGGAAGATCTGTGTAGAGAGAATCTTTTTTTCTTTTAAATAAGACTGGCACCTGATTATGGAGGATTATGCAAAACTGTTGCTTTGGAAAAGGAAGACTGCCAGAAAATAAGAATTATAGTTTCATTTTTTAAAAGTAATTTTATGTGTGAATAAATTAATTGTGATGAAATAGTGATCTGAAGTCTTTGATGATTTCGAGTAGCTGAGGGCCCCAGAGTTGGTCTTTCATCTTCCACGTGAGTGCCCTAAATTAAAGGCCTGATGAGTTCATTCATAGCTGAAATGTCATCTGGAGCATCAAGCTTCACCAGTGAGCTGCCTGCCACTAGGTCCTGACTTTCAGTGCCTTTATTTTTGCTATCCCATCTTAAATAGGTGAGATTCCCTGTGAAAACTTTAAATGGTGTCAGGTTGTCAAAATGCAAAACTAACTTGATACTGTGTCAAAAATTTCAGCTGCCTTTGAGCTTCATGTTTGTCTTGTTACTATTAGGAATCTTTTACATCCCTTCAAAATATTTAGTCAGAGACAGGAGTTAGGTCTGTTCTGATGGGAGAGGCAGAATTCTGAAATTCCTTAAAGTCATGATGTGTTTGTTCCTACAGGGTTGCAAGCCAAGTTGCTGCTTTGGACCTGGGTTTCAAACCAGGAGTGGAGGCAATTAGGAAAAATCCTCCCAAAGTATTGTATCTCTTGGGAGCAGATTCGGGCTGTATAACACGTAAAGACTTGGCAAAGGACTGTTTTGTCATCTATCAAGGTAATTAGTAGATAGAAATTAAGAAATCTTAATCTAATCTTAATCTAATCTTGCTATTTTAATAGTTGGAGAAAAAGCATAGAAAGTGGCATAAAACCCTTTGAGAAATTTTAGCCTTTGTTTTTTGCCAGGAATGGAAACTTCTAACACACAACTGAGATACTGGTTAACTATTTCTTAGGTAAAGATTAGAACCTGTTGATGAGTAATAAGAGAATATAAACCAGTACAGGGCTCCTGAAACATAGCTTCAGACCTGGCAGACAAAACAGCATTAGTTTCCAGCTGTTTTGGCATACCAAAACATGATCTTATCTTAATCTAAGAATCCTTGTTTCAAGAACTTCCCAAATCTAAGTGACTATAGAGACTGAAGTACCATTTACTCCTGCTTGCATTCCATTCATTTTCCTCAGAGCATTAGCCAAGTAAGACCTCAGACCAGCCAGCCTCATGGGCTTCAGATTATTAGCTAAGCAAAACTTTAAAAATCCTTTTTTTCTGGGAACACAGAAATTCTATCTTAGTAAAGCATTTCTTTTTATTTTGACTTAGTTCTGTCTCATATGGTTGTGTACTGTTTCCTCTTCCCATGTCTTTAGGGCATCATGGGGATGTGGGAGCTCCCATGGCTGATATTATTCTCCCAGGAGCAGCGTATACAGAGAAGGCAGCCACATATGTGAATACTGAAGGTCGGGCCCAGCAGACAAGAGTAGCAGTAACACCTCCTGGGATGGCAAGAGAAGACTGGAAAATTATTAGAGCTGTCTCTGAGGTACTGTTGTTGTTATAAGTTGCTTCTAATAAAAGTATACTGAGAGGCTAAGTTCCTTTTTGTAAATATTTTCCTATGTAAAAAAAAAAAATCAGATTTTCAGGGAAACACATAGTTTTAAGAAGTAATGTTCTGTATTGAAACCTATGTTAATTCTGAGAGTTAAATTATATTGTTTCCCTTTTGAGGATAGCTCTAATATTGTAGCTGCTGTATGCTGTAGAAATGCATAATGGGTGAAGCTTTGCAAATTTTGCAGGTCTTTGTGAAGTGCTTTAGAGGAAGCTGGTGGGAGCATGCAGTTTCTTACCTTTTAGAAAGAAAATAGCATAGACACTGAGGCCAGAATCTGGTATCATTAGATGAGGTCAAATATATGCCACTACTCAGGGGGAACAGGATGCATTGGTAATTCCATCAACTTTTATCTCATTTGGTGGTAAGCAAGGAAAATTCAAGTATGGAAGGAGAAAAGTACTTCCTTTCTTTTTATCCTTTTTATAGCAAACAGGACAGCCTGGTTTTTAACATGGGGAAATGTTGGCCTTGTAGGTATCAGAGGTCCTTTGCTTCAGTTTATGCATTCTGCCAATATTTTCAGGAGTGTAGACTTTTCCTGATTTTACTTTAGGGGTGTTAATGGACTGGTAATCTAAGGCACTATGAGTTAAATCCCTAGACTTGATGGCATTTCTTTTTGTGAATCTCTTAGTTGGCTGGCTTGACCTTGCCTTACGAGAACCTTGATCAAATACGGAAGCGTTTAGAAGAGGTATCCCCCAATCTGGTTCGATATGATGATGTGGAAGAAGCAAACTATTTCACCCAGGCAAATGAATTGGCAAAGGTAAGCAAAACTGAAGCATCTTGGCATGATTTTGTGCTGTTATATAGCATAATGTTTTTTTGAAAAACCTCCATATTTACAAGAAGCATTTTTTGACCTGCGCTGAATGTAGAATTTACAAAACCAGTGTTTTGGTAACAAGCTCCTATCATATAGGTGACTTTCTTTTCCTTTCTTACCACAGTTAGTGAAGCAACAGCTTCTTGCTGATCCTCTTGTTCCACCTCAGCTTACAATAAAAGACTTTTATATGACAGGTATGTATAGCGTGTTATTTCCATTCTGAGTTCAGAACATTTTACTTAGCTTTACAGTAAGGTTCTTACAATTCATTTAAAGCTTTCTGCTAAGATACATAGGATGAGTCTTTTGAAGAAACAAATTTTTTCAGTAAAATTACATGGAATTTACACAGACTGTATTTTCAACTAAGTGATTTTATTTAACTTCTTTGTATCATGTCTCATACTAAATTTATTTTGTATTGTGTCTGTGCACTGACATGTTTGTTTTTTGTTTTTTGGGTTTTTTTTTTTACAGATTCCATCAGTAGAGCATCCCAGACAATGGCCAAATGTGTGAAAGCTGTTGTTGAAGGTGCCCATGCAGTAGAAGAGCCATCCATCTGCTAGAGACTAATCAGACTGCCACCACCTTCTTCTAGGTTTTTGTTGCAGTTAACTGCTGTGACTGATACATTTTTTCCAAAATCTCTTTGACAGGCCTTTGTATTTTTTTTGTTCCTTCATTCACATTTTCGTCGCTTTAAGTAGCCCATCATACTATAGGACTGTTGTGCCTGAGGGAACATGCAGCACTCAACTTACTGTATCCAGAGTCAGGGTACATCATGATTATATACAAATAAATTATAAATACCAAGCCACCCATTACTTGTGTAATTAATGTAGCTCATGCTTCTTCCACAAAAAGAATTCAGTAAGCAACTCAGACTCCGTAAATCCTGATTTTCTAGGAACAGGTTTATATGGCAAAAATACTAGATTGTAATTTCATTCCAGAGTGTCTAGGTATGTTAATATTAAACCCCAGTCAGAATGTGAACATGCTATTTCTGTAATGTACTTTTAAAGCAAGTTGTCCCTCATACCTGGTTTATGCCAGTGTTCAGATCTATCTCTGCTTGGGATACTTGTATGTTTCTTCATGTAGTTTCAGTTGAGACTACTCTTGGAGGAAATACAAATAATTTTGATGTTGTGGGGGAAAAAAAGCAAGCTTTTCACAGCTTTCTCATACTGAACTGCTTTAAAAACTAGTAGAAAGACTGAAGGCCTTTATACCAGTTCAAATACAGAAAAAAATTCTCAGAATAGTTTCTCTGTGCATTGATCTTTATATAGCAAAGTGGGGGAAGAGGTTGTGTGTGGTATTTTTTGGTTGGGTGGTTAGGGGTTTTTTTATACTTTAGAATAACTTCAGAACAGTGACTCTCTCCTCTGTATTATGCCGGTTAGTGTAAATTTGGAAGAAGGGTAACTTCCTTTTCAACTGGCTACTAAAGTTCAGTGTAATTCTTCCAGGAATTGTGAAAATAGGAACAACATCATAAAGACATCATTTCCAAATGTGTTATTTTTTTAAACAAAGTGTTAATTTTGCATGAGGAGAAGCGACACTTTTAAGTGTGGAATAATGCTGAGTGCATGAGGATGCTGCTGTAGAAATCTTAGTATTATAAAATTCCTTTTTTCTTCCATGCTTAAAATTTTTCAGTAACAAACACGTAACTTTTTGAAAAAATGTTTTCCTTTCACCCAGGAAGAAGACTCTTCCTGGTTATCCTGGTATATCACAGTGTCCTCACATGAGCTAAGTCTTAAATGTTGGACATGGTTTTACTCAGCCTGCCATCTGCAGTTACCAACAGGGACAGAGTCAGTTCTCATGGTGGTACAGAAAAGGATAATTGTTCATTTTATTCAGACACTGCTGTGCATGTTGGTGGGGCAGCCAGGGAAATTGCAGTCCTTTTTTAATGTGGCAGTTCACAGGACCAAGTACAGTATGAAACCTTCCTGCTGTCCTTGTGGAATGTTACTTCTTTAGGAGGAACAGGAGTTTATTGGCACATAGCAAAAGAAAAATGTGTATGATATATTGCAAAATGTTTAAGAAGAAAGAGTGTAGCTGAATCCTGTATTCAGGAAAACATTTGGTTCTCATGAAAACCTTTTTTTTTACCTCCCCACCCCTGCTCCCATGTTGTACAAACACAAGGAGTAACTTCAGCTGTGCAACAAGTCAGTTATCACTTCAGAATTTATAAAGGTTTAAAAGCTTTAGATTTTTTTTTTCTCCTTAAATGTTGTAGCATTACTTTGGGAGCTCTGGCATGCTTTTTGGTTTTTTGACAGCTCTATGTCCTTCAATTAGGATGTATAGTAGATTCTTGTCTGTTCAGAAACTGTCCAGCCTTTATCAAGAGGCAAAGAGGGGAAGAAGTACATGTGGTGCTCTCTGTCCTGTTTCTACTCTCTTTCCCACTAACTAGTCAAGCACAGAATTTTTCAGCCAAACTTGGTAATAGCAAGGAGACTCTATAAATTTGACTGTTGGAAACTAGATAGGAAAAAGAAATCTAAATCAGCATTCTTATCCACTGAGTTTAGAGCACAGCCCATCCTTTATCTTTTCTGTCTGCTCTGGTGACTGGACAATTGGTGCACATGAGGACTTTTACCCAACTAGTGATAAAAGGATAATAGGGGTCTGCAAAAGCAGGGAAGTGACATAGGCTGGGCAAAATATTGAAACAAAAATTACAGAAACAGGGCTATTCCCACAACTTACCTCTGTTTATTTAAGAGAAAAAGTTTACAGTTAGTGCTACTACGTGCTGGTCCTGAAGCTGCAACCTCAAGGTTAGAGAATTATGAAAGTGGTGATGAAGGGCTGGGATGGTGGGAGATAAACATGCTCTGGGTATTGCTCCTGGTGGTTATGGTAAGGGCTGAGCAGCCAGGCGATAACACTGCCTGAGCCGTCAGTGTGCTGATGCTGCTCACTCACATGCAAGGCTGGTGGTGCCTTTATGCCGACTCTGCTGGGCTGGGCAGGGGCTTTGTCAGGCTTTGCTTTGGAGCTGAGCGCAGCCCCGGAGGAGATGCGATTCCCTCAATTCCCCGAGTGCAGCCCTGGTTCCACCTGGTGGCCAACTGGCAGAACTTACAGTGTGTGCATCGCCAGTTACCCACAGGTGCAGTAACTTTCATCTGGCCTGCTCCTGTGCCCTCCTGGCTGTACAGCCTGCCAAGGGACGGGAATGTGTCTGGGGAGAGATGCACGGGGTTGGCCATTAGGTATCCTCCTCTCTGAGCACAGCCCTGGATAAACACGGCTCTTGTGTGCAAACTATTAATCCCAACCATGACTTAGATTAAGCCTTGCCTTTCTGTAGTCTTGTATTCAGCAGGTGCTCGTGGGAAATAGAGAAGGCAATGGGTGTGTTAATTCAAGGTAAAACCATTCTATGCAGTCACACTTTCCAGCAAGTTTAGGCCAGGTGCATTCACATTAAAGACAAATATAACTGCATGCAGATTTAAGCATCTAAGTCTAAAGCTGTGATTTCAAACTAAACAAAAACCAACCAAAAAAACCCCAAAACAGAATCCAAACCCTATTCAACAGCTACCTTACTGAAAGCACCAGCATCCCATGGCTGCATCCCTGTAGTTTCAAAGGGAGAGTGCTTAAAAACCCTGGACAGTGTAGTGAACTGCTTCACTAAAAAGAAACCCAACAGAATTCAAGTCAAACAGGTATATCCTCAGCAAGACTGAAATGTCCAGCAAAATTAGACTAGTCATAAAAATAGTTGAAACTGAATTATTTTTTAATGCATTTTGAAGCATAGCTCAAGGCAGAAAAGAAGATGTCTGCAGCATTTCCCCAAGAAGTACAAGATTTTGGATCAGTGTCTCTTCTGAGGCTGATTAAGATTCTTGCAAGACAATCTGCTACATGCTTGATTGGCTGATATGCTGTATTTTAATGTTGAAACCAGCAGAAAAATATCTCAGGGTCATAGCTCTGAAGGAAAAGCAGGGTGGCATCAGCCTTAATCCAAAGGGGAGAGGTAATATAACTTCATCTCTGTCCTTACAACCCTGCTTCTTATAAAATACTCCAAACAATGGCTAAGTCAAAACATCCTCTCCCAAAATAAGACAGTCTCCTAATAATTTGTTGTGTTGTCCTTCTAATATGCAGTAAGATGAAATCACCTTTAGTGCTGGGGTTGGAAGATGACGCTTTCAAGGCACTGACAGGACAAACAGAGAAAGTGCTGAGAAGCAAATGGATAGAAGAGGACTTCATGGTGACTACCAACATGGAAAAAAAGTAATAAGTAAATGCTGAGTTCATCGGAGTGGCTAAAAGCTAAGGACTTCCCTGACAACTGCAGTAAGTTTTTTAGGAGTGCAAGAATCCCACAAAATGTCAAAATGCATAAATTCTCCCAGAATTACCTGAGAAGTTTTAAAATTTCTATTTAAAAACAACAGAAACATAAAACGCCAAACACAACATACAAGTTTCAATTTATTAATAGATGTTAATGGATTTTAATTCATGAAATGCCAAATGGCACAAATATCTTTGCGAACAAAACACTGAAGTTCACAAAGACTCACAAGGAAAACTTAGTTCAGAAATGAACACCAAACCCTTCACTGTGTGTGTGGGCTTATACAAGTCATGGTCCTTTCTGTTGTGTAAGGTTTTATCCAAAAGACACTACATAATACAAATTAGTTGATGTAATGATGTCAGCAAAGTGTCTGAAAGTACCCAGGTTACTCCAGCTCTCCATAGCTCAGCACCACAGAGAAATACCACAGAGAGACATAAATAACATATATTCAGACTTGTAATTCAAACAAAATGAGTGATTCCATAATCAGCAAAGCCTGCTATATTAAACACTGTTAATAATTATGCTTTCCTCCAGCTACATATACATATCTATTCACAGTGCCTGAGAGGCCTACTGAGATTTAGAGGCATAAGAAGTAGCAGAGACATCTTACTCAGCCAATGCTGAATTTTGAATATAATTAACTAATATTTGAAAGAAATAGTTTTATTTCTTCTTGTCATCGTCTGTACATCTGTGTTTATTTTGAAACAGATCAGAGATGAGAACCATGTGTCAAAAAGAAACATACTAAGAGCAAAAAACTTAATGTGTAACAAAACTTCCAAAATCCACTGGAATCCCATGACCCTAGACACTAATTAAGCCTTATGCTTTGATGTTAGCTCAGCTCCAACTATTTAGAAAAATCCTGTCCTGCATGCTCTTTATTTCTCAATTATCCACCACAGGATATTCCACACCTTTGTTGGAACCTCCTCTCAGAAGACTTAAGAGACTGTTGATTTGGTCCAGAGTGGGAATTCATCTTTCTAACTTGCAGTGGTGACCAAGACCCTCTGCAACCCAAACGTAAATTAATAACTGGACTAATAGCAGAGAGGACTGGTGATAAAATGTGGAACATCTTAACCACTACAATTAACAGCTAATGAAATATCAATAGACAGAAGCAGATAGTAAAAATACAATAGTATACTTTGAATTAACAGAGGGCTTCCCAGTAAAATGGGATGGTATTAGAGCATTCTGCTGGGACAGCTTATTCCATTCATTTGTCCTCTATTTAAAGAGGTCTCCACAGATGCTCAACGTACTCTGGACAACCTTCCTACAATTAAGAGTCTTACAGTTTTGTCTTTGCTGAGCTTTAGGAAGACAATACCATTTATTTAATGCAGATTAAAATACACATTGATAATGAAGAACAGATTAGTGAAGTCTTAGTTAATTACTATTTTCAGTACAGTTCACTATCAATTAATTATATTATCATGTAATAGCTAGCATACATCTGCTCCCAATTGGTTAAATACTTCTGCAGCTATACTCCTACTGAAACCCACAGCAAAATTCCCATTGCTGAAAAAAGCATTAATGAAGCCCCTAAGACTCAGGAAAACGAGACTATTCATGTCCTCTGTGTAGCTTTGCTAGCATTTGGAGTTTTAAAGTCAAAGTTACTCTGTTGTCTTGTCTTATAGTTTCATCTGTGCTATCTGCCACACAGGAGTGCACTAAAGCACAGGTTTGAAGGAGTTTAGCAGCTGAATTAAGAAGCTCAATTCATGCCATAACTTCTTCCTTGCGAAAAACCTTTAGATTGTAGACAGTGTTTTTAATATAAGGACTTTCTCATTTGGAAAAGTGGCCAAAAAAAAAGCTGGTTATCAAATACATACAGCTGCAGCAGAGTAACTGAAACCCAGATACACAAAAGACAACCATTGCTATCAAATTTCCATGTTAAAGAACTATTGAAAAATAAGAATAAGCATTTTTTCATAATACTAATATGCTGGGATTTAATGGTTAGCTTTATCCCAGAACTTGCCACTATTACACAAACTAGTAATGCATCACAACTGCTTGAGACATTGCTTAGAAGAATGTATCATAACTTTGGGTTTTATTTAATTTCTCACCCTTTTAAATCTTTAAATGCCTAAAGACAGGATCTTCTATACAAATGTGGTTCTTCAGATGTGAAAATCTTGAATGAACATCTATACACTTAGAGTTGTTTTTCCCCTTTATAACATTCACCTGCATTTCATAAATTGCTATTTATAATTAAATAAATTGCTAATCCCTTTTGCAAGCATTTGAAGACATTGGAACTGTTTCCTCAGTCTGTGTCTTTCAAGAAATAATACCAAGATGCTGACATTCTAACACTATTGTGGAGAACCCAAGAGTCTTCATGACACACACAGAGTCTAAGTCACGCTCAAGGAATTCTTGAGGTCTGTACTCAGGGTGCGTACGACCTTGGGAGAGAGTCACGGCTCATTTCTTGATGCAGCCTCCTGCAGTAACCGGTGTACAAGCTAAAGCACCTATTTCACGGCTTTATTAGACCCACAAAGCTTATTCACTGTGTCACTGCCTCTGCTCACTACGAACACAAGTGAGACACATCAGCACAGAATGCCTCATTAGCCAGAACCTGTGATTTACAGAACATTCATGTTCTCTGACCACTCTGTGCTCAAGTGTACAATAAGTTTACTGGATGGAACAGTTGGCCCAGGGATGAGGCTGATTTAAATCAAGGCAGACAGGCCCATTCTGAAGAAATGGAAGTTCCAGAACACAATTCTGAATGTTGTACAGGGGACCTTTTGTGCTTTGGGTTTACACATTGTCCTTGTAAAGAAGTTTCAGGATCCAATTTGCTCTCCCACTGTAGTTTCAGAGCACTGCTCTACCCATCAAAATAATCTATGTCCCAACTTAAGAGTCTTGTACATAAAGATAAGCAGATATTTTTTTAAAAAAATAATTCAATTCTACATTATTAAGCAGCAGACTGCTTCTTTAGGTTGTTACTGTGTAACATTTTATTTTCAACAAAACAGTTAAAATAATATTTGCATCTCTTACTAAGTTAGTGAAAAGCAAAGTATTCTCAGGTAAATAAAATTTCGTTAAATAAATTTATCTATCTATGAAGTACAAATTTTAATTTCTCTGTTGAATCATTACACAATAGTCCACACAACCAAGATCTGGCGAATTTTTCCTCTTTACTTTCTCCTCCTTAAAAAGATTGAATTCTTTTTTTGTGCAAGATACTTGAAGTACCCCATTTCAAGTTTTCCTATTCTGAACTTCCAGATTCAAAATGTTTCTGCTTTTGCTTGGCATTAAACTTCTGGCTTCACAATTAAAACACATCAAATAGATCTCAGGATCTCACCAAAATGTGTAATGCTACTATGATGCATGTTTAAATTTAGGCAGGCAAGTAATCCGATTAAAGCCAGTATCTGGAAAGTCAAACACATAAGCTAAAGAAAAGGTTTAATGTTGTTTCTGTGCTCAGCTTCTCAAGTGCATTCATAGCCATTTCTCTAAAATGTTGAATCCTTTGCATCCCATTTAAAAAACACAATTTTTCCAAGATACTAAGTGTGCTGTACAGATATTCTCGGAGTACCACAGCACAGATTAGTTGTTCATGGTGTGCCTCTCTTCCTAAAACACAAAAAACATCTTAACAGCCCAATGAAGAGAACTTCAATTCTAGTTGAATGATACTGGAGTACTGAATTAAGTTGAAAGTAGCAATTCTCGTATTTAACACAATGGTTGATACACGAAATCGCCTTGTACTGAAATTTGAATTTGGTACTCTAGTAAAATCCTACTGACTTGGTAAGAGTTTTATGCAAGGAATTACAGAGTGATCCTTCAAGCACTCCTGAATTAGTAAGTGTTAGTAAGGCCTGCAAGCATTTGCAAAATGGGGTCTTTGTCTGAGAATTTGGTCCTTTATCTATCTATTTAGAGTAAAAGAAAAGGAAATACTAGTTTATGCTGCATTTGTTCAATTCCTAAATCGAGATAATTTATTTGCAATATTTCAAAGGGTTTGCAGTTTACCTGACGAACATTTGTAATCCCTGTCATTCCTGTAATGAATTTTTGGTATAGGACATAAAAGTAATTTTTGCTGAAACAGCTTACAAAAAGAATAATAATCTTTCATGCTCTGAAGCATATGAAGCATCTGAACCATATGAAGCAATAATGACTGGTAAAATTACGAAGGACCCTAATTATTGCATTACTTCTATACAAAATCCAAACTCTTTTGAAATATAATATAGGAGCAACACATTTGGGTTTTTTTTTTTCTTGTTTTCTAGCATCAGCAGAACTATGCATTTAACAGATTCATAACTGAAAAAAAGAAAAAAATTCAAATAATGGGAAAACACCTCCCATGTAATAATACCATTGAACGCAACACTCTGGATCATTACAATGAGCTAGGTAGACTCACCATAATCTAAAAAAACCTGCTGCTAAACAAAAACGGTTTGACACAAAGACCAGCTGACTTTTAATTATACTTTAATTGAAACCTATTTATCTAAATGAAAAACCCACTATGAACACACAAACTACGCTCACCATGCAGACTGGGCAAACTCAAACCATGTTTTGAAATGCGGACGTACCTAAAATAAGTTTTTTTGGTTTTAAGTCTACAAAAACTGAACTAAACCAATATATTTCAGATTTGGCAGGGGAGAGGAAGAGGTTGATAAGTAATTCAGTACCTTCATCCATATGACCTTAGTCTGACTGCAGTTCAATTAGTCTATACCACCTGAATAATTTTTACAATGGAAAAAACATAATGTATAGCTCATTAGTTTCCTAATTATTTCCTCTTCCTTTGGGACAAATAAAAAGGCATCTTTGCAGTTCATCTCTGACTAGGGCTGTGCATAATACTACTTCAAGAAACATGATCACAGATCTGCTGAATACAGTGATCAGTGTCTTCACCTATAGAAACACCACAGCATCTGATGTTGTTTTGATAGCATTTAATGTACTTTTTGCAATCTAATAAAAGAATTTCCAGCAAGAAAAATACTATTAATTTATATTACGAGGCACTGTGGTATAAATTTATAGCATTTCTCAACTCCATAAGTTAGGAATAATATTCATAAATACCAAGAACAAAGTCCCCAAATCAAAACAGTAACTTAAAAAGAACCAAAACAGATTTTTAGAAGGCTGCAAAGTGCTTTGAAAACATTAAAAACAAAACTCAACTGTTGACCCCAAATTTCTTGCTATGAGTTCTGTTTTTTCACATCCCATCCTGAAGAGCAGACAATGCTAAATTCATCACAACACAATTTCTCAGATAACTATCATAGGTTCCTTTCACTCATATTAAATCCCCCATTGTTTTTCTACATAGCTTTCTCCAGAAATAAATAAAAAAAGTAAAAATTAAAATAAAATTCATTTTTTCCTACCTGTATATCCAATTTTATTTACAATACCTTGAGAGAGAGACAGATGTTATGATACAATTACACCAAAATATCCAACATTAATCTCGGCCGTTTGCTAAGACTATGAGTACCAAAAAAAAAGTTACACGAACTTTCACAATTACACACTAATTTTTAGAACCATCACTCAATGACAAAAAGTTATCAACTTTATAAATACAGAAAAAAATTACATTATTTTAAGAACAACGAAGTTATTAAAAATATATTTTTACCGTACCTCCTTTAATTTTTTTTTCCAGAGAGTTGATCTTTACAGGTTATTTAAAAAAAAAAAAAATTTCTTCAGCCACGAGCCTTTGTATTTTATTTTTATTTAAAATAAAAAGTCAAAAAAATGATAAAATATTTTGTTTTGGCCATTTGGCTGCCTCCTCCAAATTGACACTTTATAAAAACCTTCTGTACTTTTTTCCCCCTCCCTCTCTCCCTCTTTACTACCTCCAAGATGGTAGGAAAGTTGTTGTTTTGGAGGGCAGAGGAGCCGCTCTCTGATGTTATGTCCTCTCGGTGCCTGTAGTGGTGCTATAGGAGGCTGCTGGCTCTCTTCTTGAGCAGCCCCAGCAGCCCTGCCTTCTTTGCTGGAGAATATATTCAGGGATTCCCCTTAATAATCACCTACCCTCTGAGCACTTTGTAGTTTTAAAATAATAAAGAGCCCCCAAAGCTTCCTCCCCACAAAAAGCAGGATCTTCTCAGAGACAGGGGGGCAGCAGCTCCTCAGCACAGAGCCCGAGCACATTCCCAGTCCCTCTGCTGGGGAGGAAACTCTGATCTGTCAGCCCAACAGAGGGAAAGGGGGGAGAGGAGAGAGAGGAGGGAAAAAAAAGCAGCTGGAAAGGTAAGCCAGGCCCGGCCTGCATCCCCGGGCTCGCGTAGCGCGGCAGGCGGTGCGGAGGGCGCAGGGCGGGCGGGGAGGCGGGCTACGCGAGGCCGGGGATCGGCCGGAGCGGCGTAGGCCGCAGTAGGGGGTGAGGGGAGCCAGGGGGGTTTTGGAAGCTTTCGGGCGCCGGGAGCAGCGCCGGAGGGGGGTGAGACGGCCGCCGGGGCCCAGCGGGAGGGTCGGGGCGCGGCGCCTCTGCCCGGGAGGTGAAGGGCGGCGGGGGAGAACGGGGGCGGGGGGGCGCTAGGCCTCGGCGCGGCGCGGCCCGGCCGCTCCGCTCCCCGCCCCGCCGGGTGCCCCGCGCCGGGCCCCGGGCCCAGAGCGGGCCGAGCCCCGCCGCCGCCGGGGCCGGGCGGCTGGGGGGAGGCGGTGGGGGCGCCGCGGCCGGGGCCGCTCTGCCCCCCCCACCCCCAAGCCCCCCCGCCCCCCGCGCGGAGCGAGGGGGCCGCGGGACGGGGGGACGGGGGCGGCATTAATTTGCCGAAATGACTTTTAATGAGCGGTGGCGGGGTGGGGGGGCACCCCCTCCCCCAGCCCGGTGCGGGGCCGCCGCGGCGGAGGCGGTGCCGGTCCCGCGGGGCTGCGCCGGCCGCGGCCTGGAAAGTTTCGCGGCGATTTTGGGGTGCTTTCCCCCCACCGCCGCCGCCGCCCACCCCGCGCCCGCGGCCGCGGGGACGGTGCCGGCGGGGCGGGGGCTCCTCGGAATGCGGCCGCAGGTTCCCCCCGCCCGTCCCGTACCCCCTCTCCCCCCGTCCGTGACCCCCCTTCGGCCGGGCCGGCGGCGGGCGGATTCGCCGCACAACTTTTTGGGAGGGAGCGGGGGGTGGTTTTGGGGGTGCGGGGAAGCCCTCGGAGTGTCCCCCCCGCCCCCTAAGCTGCCGGCACGTGGGGCCCCGGGCCGGTCCCGGAGCAGCGCACCGGGGGCAGGGGCTGCCCGGGCTGCGCCTTCGCTCCCCGGCACACGCCGGGCCGGCGGCTGCCGGAGCCCTGCCGGGCCGGGCCGGGGTCCCGCGGCCGCCCCGCTGTGCCCGGAGCCGTTGGCGGGACGGCAGCCACAGCCCCTGGCACCTCAGCCAGGGCCGGGGATCGCTCGGTAGCCCCTCACGGCCCGGGCTCTGTCTGGCCCCTCGCGTGTCCCAGATGTCCCCGTGGGCTGGGGGTCTGTGTGAGCTGCTGCTGCCCCCAGGACTGCCAGTGAAAGGATCCTTTTTTCCAGGGAAAAGAACGTCTGGTAGTTGTGAAGTGAGTGCACTGGAAGACCCACCAAGGCGCTTCACCCCGCACAGGTGAAATAGCTCCGGTTTCTAATGTGGGAGGTGGCGCGTTTTGGTCAAATATTCCTTAATGTGTCTCTTAGGTCAGAATGATAAGGGCTTTGTACAAGTAACTTCAAATGAAATTTGGAAGTTACAGTGATGCTCACCTTAAAGCCTTATATTATACCATCTGATTTAAATACACAGAGTTAGTTCTAACTTTGTTACTGAGCAACATGCAACACAGGTTTATTTTAAGTCCTTTTAGTTTTTGAGGATTGGGAGACTTAAAAATAAAATGGACAAAATTAGGACAATGCACTATTCCCCTGTAGGCTGGTGCCCTCCCCTATGGGCTCACCTGTACAGACAGTGCTTCGTGCTCAGGCCATGCCCACCAGGTACCAGTGCTGATGGCCAAGCTGGAGCACTCTTGTTTTATATGAAGCTGTCACCTACAACATTCAGCCTTTTGCATGAATTGTTTGTAATACATACAGAGATCACAAAAGTTTCATTAATTGTAAAGCTAAATTATTTACACAAAGCAACGCAAAATTTATGTACTGGGGGTTGTTTTGATGTTCAGTATTTTGTGATCAGTGAATGAATTTGTGTGTAGGGCCTGGTCCTATGGAACTGCCTATGCCATGTTCTCGTGGTGTGGTAAATCATCAAGAGGTACAAATCTTATTGTAAGACCACACTGAAACTCCAATAGCTTATAGCTGCTGAAAGGCTCCTCTGTGAGAAGCTCTATTGGTTTATATATTGAGTATTCCTACTGAAGCAAGAATGATACTGTATTGTGAGAAAATAAGTTTATTTTTCTTTGTAGTATTGGGACTAAAAATAAGACAAAAGTATTTTGTTTAACCTCATATGGAGTGGCAGGTTTTCTGTTATTTGAATAAATAAAAGGCTTGGACTTTTTTTTCCTCCCAAGTACAGATGCAAGGTGTGTTGTGATATATTTAATCTCTACTTTATCTCAGAGTCTTGCTTTTGATATTCTGAGAAAATATTTTTAAAGTACCTTTCTGCCATGTTGCAATGTCCTAAAGGATCCATTTGTTGCTGTATTGGAAGCCACCTCTTTGCAGCCCTGCTCATCCTTGCAAAACCCAGGCCTGTTTATAACTACATTGAAATAAGCATGCATGACAACCTCCCTGTGAGGATGTGATAGCAGGACTGGGGCCTGTGACCTTCTTCACAAATAGAGAAATCCTTGCTCAAAAGACTTTCAAGATACAGGGCCCATCTTGAACCTTAGGTCAGGAATAGCCATGTTTAGGAAATTACTTTTTTGAAATCTGTAGGAATGTTCTCTTGGCTGTACTTACAAATTTTCCTACGTAAGTTCTTTTATTCTTTGGAAATCCTCTGAAGTTTCTAAAATTCACAGTCTTAGGTGTTTGTTGTTTTTTAAGGTTTCGGCTTTCTTTGTCAGGTTTTCTCTAAGGTGCTGTGAGGTGCAGATCAGTGAATCAACTAAAATGAAAATTCCTTTTAAGTTCATTTGGTGTGGGAAGACAAAAAGAACCTGTTCAGTCTGTGAGCAAAGACTTCTGTTTTTTGTCTTCATAGTTGTTTTCTGCTCTTGATTGTAACTAGTTAACAAGTCTGTAAGTTCTCTAGCTGTTGCTATTATTAGGAATCGTGCTTAAGTTTAATTCTGTATTTATTGTGTTATATTCTGAAACATAATCTGTTTTACCACTGTTGCCTGAAACATTCTGCTGCTTTTCTGTTAATATATTGGACGTCCTTATGCAATGTGAACTGCCTTTTGCCAGAGCTGAAGTAATAAGCTTTCTAAAAAGGCAGAATGAGGGCAATATTGCTTCTTTCTTCCTAGGCAGGTCTTGGCATATGTAAAAAAGTAGTCCAAAATATGATTCCAGGTGCTAACTAAAAATACCTTGTAAGATCTTAACGTGTTGAATGCCTTGATCTGTCAGGATACTTGCATGTGTGTTGCAGTTTCTGCACTTCAGAGGCTGAGTAAGGGCTGTACTCTAGTTAATAGAAGTGTTCTGTACAGGAACTCTTGGAGTTGACTTTGGTTGCTTCTCAGTGATCTCTGTCTCAGTTTGAGTGCTTTTACTGACAAAAAGACTATTGTTTCAACAATTAGTTTGGTATCTGAGTGTAGTAGAGAATTGAGCTATTAAAAGTCTAGAACTATGCCAAACTTATGGTTAGATCACAGCATAGGGGCAGAAGTTACAACTTTGTGGTGTTGGTGTTGATCACAGTTAGATGTGGTACAGCTTCTCTTGATAGAACAAAACATTTCAAAGAGAGGTATTAGTTGCTATAAAATAGAAAGAACCCCGTATATTTTAGATTTATACTTAGAAGTATATTTTTTACTAATACTGATTGAAAAGTTTTGCTATGAAATAACTTCAAGTGGATGTCTTTTTGTCATTTGTTTTATGGCTTCTGTTCGTCCTGGAGTGGATGAAATTCCGTGTTTCCAAACATCTTGCACACTGCATATTTGCTGTGTTTCAGGAAATGGGTCTGACAGTGTCAGGTTCTTGTTCTTTCTTGGTCAAGAGGAAATGACAAAACTACTATTGATGTTATTTGTGCTTGTGGAAAAGCTGAGATTCTTGTAGATCCATGTTCTATTTCTAGCCCCAAGCTGATGGTTTTGGGAATGTACGGAGATGATTGTACCTTGTCTGTGAGATGTCATGAACATACCAAGTCATTTAACATGAAATTTAGGCTAGTATTAGCAAGTGCAAACAACACAGTAAAGACCTCTGCAGTTGTGGATTTTGTTTGGATGCAGTGTGTGAAGCTCTGAGCTCAGTCCTCTTAATTATACATCTTTTAACCACCAGCATATAATTGCCTTGCAATTTGCAATGCATTTGGGGATTCCATTGCCTAAAAGGGTCTTACGTACATTGAATGTCAACTTCTGAGCATATGTTTAAGAATGTATCAACCCACATTATTTAAAATACTCTAATATTTTCAGCACAGCATTTGTGCAAAATTACCCATCTGAGTTTTGAGGTTCCAGTGCTTTGGGCTTTCTGTTAGTGAGTAAGCCATTAACTTCCCTTTAGACTACTCACAATGTCAGGTACCAGATTTCTGTATGACATAATGCTGGTACTTGGGTACGGTTACAGTAAAGATCATCCTCCAAAGTTTGCTGCTGCACTGTTTTCCAGCCTCTCTGAAGGACTTTTAAACTCTTTTGGAAGAGAGTATGTGGAGTGCAGAGCTGCAACTATGTTGTCTTTGGAGCTGATGTGCACTGCAACGGAGCTGGTTATGCCTGTACTGAAAAGCCAGTACTAAAAGCAATTGGGAACTGGCTTCTTCCAGAGGGTGGTAGTAGGTATTGGCAGTTGGACAGGTGTGTACCTGTGTATTGAAATCTTTAATTCCTCTTTTTGCAGTTACTGTACAAACCACCTTCCGTTGTCTTGTAGACTACCAGTGGCTGCACTCAGCAGGACAAATAGCTCTGCTCTTAAGTGCTGATGTTTCAGAGTGTGACTTTGCTCTGTGTCCTGCCTGTCCTTGCTATAAAGCCTTGCTGGGGTGCTAAGTTTGTTACTCTTCTTCACATGTCCAGATAGGACTTTAGCCAGAGGGAGGAGATTTTCTTCCAGTCAGCTGCTCAAGAATAAAAAGTGGGACAAGGGGAGAAGTGAATGTGTTATGAAGTTACAAATTTTAGTGATAACCTCATAAGAATGTGAAAAATACCCTTCTGGGTCAGATTAGCTTGGATCCAACCTAATGTTCTGTCTTGGGCAGTAAGAATAAGTGATGCTGCTTAGGAAGGTCATGAAAGCCTAGACTCTTTTTTTTGTGCTCTCTTCTCTTACTCCTCCACCATCCATATTTGTTAAATTGGTCATGCTAGCGGGTGCATCACTTATGCCCCATTGTCTTCTCTATTGCCTTTTTGAACCTGATGGTCCAGTCTGCTTCCACAGTCTCATGTGGTATCAAGCTCCAGCAATTCACTACCTGTGAGTAGTGAAAACAAAGAAATACTTCTTTGGTATGTTTTGAGTCAATCTCTTACTAACTTCATCAGGCACCCCTAGCAGCAATATTGTGTGATCTGGTATGACTGCTCTGTATTTACCTTATTCCCTACCATTATTTTTTAAACCTCAGTCATGTATTACATCATTTGGCAAGGACATGCATTTTTGAATTCTCTTCTGTTCTTTGCCCTGTTGTTTCTGACTAGCTCAAAATCTTCTATTTAGAATCAGTTGTTTAAGGAAAATCTAGGTTCCTCAAGAAGCAGCTTCTGGTTTCTCATTCACAGATTGTGGCTAAAGTTAGCTTGAGCACATGTAGGCATAATTTTTTTTTTTTCTGTTGAGCCTTCCTACATCTTCAGTATAGAGTATAAATGCAAAACCAAAAACAGCTTCCACAAAGTTTTGTATTCTGATATTTTTATAGTGAAGTACAGCTGCTTAAGCATTTGCTTTTTCCAGGGGAAGTCCATGTTTCCGTCATCTCTTACTGAATCCTGTGGGACAAAAATAATTTCTCCCCCACCCACTATTTAGCTAAGTGTAGTTTCAGTTCTGCTCAGTTAAGGGACATGTGCCTATTCCATGCTTGTGCTACTTTTTATGTAGCAGCAAAAAGCTCTGTTAAGAACTCCTGTAAATTGTTAGAAATAAAACACTGCATCATATGAAATCAGAATGAAGAGATTTAAGTGTCTTCATTATTTATATATATATATTTATACACACACACTCTCTCATATGATATGCCATGGAAGTAAAAAAAATGCAGCTCTTTTTAGATGGAGTCCAGCTTCAGTCTCTGATCCTGGCAGTGTACCACATAGTGACATGTCTTTTGGGTACTCTTTAAGAATCTATCAATAAAGATATAATTGCAAGTTTGAGAAAATTGCTGTGTTGTTTTTTTTTTTTTAATATAACATTGGTTGGCTACTATGTTTATTGGCTTTCTTGTTCCTTGCATTGTAGTTGCACTAATTGATTATTATCAGGATTTTTAACATGGTTATATTTGCCTGAGCTTCTCTTAGTGTATATGTACCCAAAACCTCATGTTCCTGTTCATTGGTTTCCCTTGGGATTATTGTTAGTATTTTTGTGTGAATGTGGCATTGTCCTATGGCATTGTCCTGGTGCCCTGTATCTCTCAGGCAAGTGAGAAATGAAATACTATGCCTACCTTGACACAGTCAAGTTAAATGCAAAAAATAAAACTTAATTATGAGTTAAATCCAAAAATAAGACTGTGGCCACAAGAATAAATCTAGGATTATAGTGCCTGGGAACTGTGGAGCAGTTTCTTTACAGAAGCTTAACAGAGGCACACAAGGTATGCATTTCTCACTGTTTACTTTGGAACCATCCTGAGGAACTCTTATTCTTTGGTCTGTTGCTAACCTTCTGAAGAGAAATACAGCTGGGTTGTACAAAAGAGGAGAAAGTTAGTGATTCATCAGAAACTCTGCAAAGCACGATAGTAGTAGTTTAAAAGAAGGTGATAAATAGACCAGAAGAAAATTGAGAGCAACATGTGGGTCACCCCAGCAGCAAGATACACTTGGTCTTTCAAGTTTTATGTCCAGTCCAGTATGCTACCTAATACAAGCTTTGATAAACTGAGCAAAGGCTTTCTGTCAACTTTGTGTGTGTGAGATGCAAGTAAAGACTCATTTGATTACTTTTGCTGCCATAGTAATAGAAGAGTCCATCTCTCAAACATATGGGATACAAACACTGACCAAAACTCCTGTATGGGTCATGTTCCCATGGGATTTATGTTTTTCCTTCATGTTGTTGCTGAATAATACTGAAGGGTATGTCAGTATCTGCCTGAGCCAAGGTGACTGAAAGGAATATTTGGTCCTTAACGTGCTAAAGCAGAGATTGTTCCCTCTTCCCATTCTGTGTTTTTGAAGGGCACAGTCAACAATGAGCTTTCTTGTTCTTAAGACTAATGTGTTGTGGAAAGTCATACTCCAGTCATTGGTTGATTTTGTGTATATATATATATATATGTATATATTTATATGTATATATATATGTAGTGTATGTGCTTCTATGCCATGACAAGAATTGGGAAAAGCGATTGGAACTGGAACTAGATGTCCTTTGCTTATGTTGTGGCTCTCTGGTATAAGCAAGGTGTGAGGCCCCTGTCTCTGGGGGTGGCTGCTTCCCTGTGTACATGGAAAAGGAAAATGTGTATCAAGAGGAAACACAAAGTTACCATTATCTTCAAATGATTGTTCAGGTTGGTTGCAGTAGTTACAGTGTGTAGCACCTGTATCCATTAATACACTATGTATGCTGTATGTGTGCATATACAGCTGTTCCAAGAATTTTAAGTGTGTTTTTAAATATTTTAGTACTCTTCTGTGTTTCTGCTTCTACAGCTAGATATGTGCTAATGAAGGCCAGATCTATGCTGTTTACTTTGTGGGACTGTGTTTTGTTTTGCCCTAGTGACTTAAAATTGTTTTCCTAGATTCCCCAGTGCCATAGTGCTCCGTCATTTTTCTCATGGTACTCTTTTTACAACAGAAAGTGTTGGCTTGTACCTTTCCAAGAGAAAAGTACATCTTTCCTGCAAAGCCTGTATAGGCTTCTTCCTTGCAATTCTGCTCTTGACATTTTGGGCCTTGGGAACAAGTAATTTCGTGGAGGTGGTAATCTGTACGTTTGTCACATGCCTCTAATTTATTACGTATTTCCTGAAAATCACCTCTATGAATATTCCTTTTCTTGGTGTATAATATATGAAACTGAATTGGGTACTGAATGAATACACAGTGTTCAAAAGAGTTCATTCCAGTGCTTCAGGATGAGTTTTCTGAATAAAGGCTACCTTCTGTAGGTTAAACTTAGTGTATCACAGTAGCTGCAGAATGTATGTATTGTTAGGTTTTTTTAAAAACTACTTTGGGTTGGTTTGGGGGTTTTACTTTTGTTTTATAAAAAATGATTGCCAAAGACCTTCATAATATTGGGAACTTAAAAAGTACCTTATGGCTGCATGAATTTACACTGTAGGAACCTACTTAGGGGGAAAAACCACCTTTGGTTTATGAAAGCAAGTGATCTAATCTGACACTTAACCTTTTTCAACTTGTAGCTTCTAATCACTTTCCGGTAGATGAGTGAAGTTCTGTTTAAGAGATTTAAGTGTGCTGGCAGAATTTTCTTTCCCCTGCTAATTTCTTTCGTGTTTTTCATGTTTTCCAAAGATCTGTGACTACTGATAGAAACTATTGTGCTATTGTTTTATTGGATGCTAACTGAACCACAGCTTGGTGACTACATGTGCCCATTGACTTATTGTAGTAATATCTGTTTTATTCTGACTGACATTGACCCTTTTGATATTTTCCTTTAGACAATCTGCTTCATCTTGGTTCATCATCATTCCAGGATAGTGGTGTCCTTGGGGCTCTCTCTTAACACTGACATGGTACAGAAGATTTAAAATCAGGTATTGTTTTGGATCCTTCTTCCTGGCCAAAAACCTAGAACTGAATGCAATTTTTTTTCCCCTTACGTGATTTGTCTCAATATTTTGCTTCTTTCAGCTGATGTTCACAAGGAATAGAGTCACGTGATGTATGAAGGCAAACACATACACTTCTCTGAGGTTGACAATAAGCCCTTGTGCTCATACAGCCCCAAACTGTGCAAGCAGAGGCGACTTAACGGCTACGCCTTCTGCATCAGACACGTTCTGGAGGACAAGACTGCCCCCTTCAAGCAATGTGAATATGTGGCCAAGTACAACAGCCAACGCTGCACCAACCCCATCCCCAAGTCTGAGGACCGTAGGTGAGTTGGGGTTTCCTCTCTGCAAAGTGGGAAGTGCCTGGGACGTTGTATTTCAGTTGCTGCCTGGTTTCAGGATGAGGGAGGAACTGGCCTGAGTGAATTGTATTCCAGGATGTTCCTTTGAGGATTTTGTTGTAAGACCAGTAAACTTTATTTTATTTTTTTGTGGGAGTCGCGTTCTCAGCGATAGGGCAGTAACTTAATCCCAAGGAAGTTTAGGGGAAGAGTTCACTGCTTTTCTCAAGTTCACTATAAACTGTGGATCAAATCTGCTACACAATATCAGCTGTTCTAACTCACTTGCTTTGTCACTCACAGTACATGCTCTTAGAAAGGCCTGCTTGTTTAGCCAGCAGTGCCAAAAGCACACTTCCATCTGCTCTTTCAGGACAAGTAGTTGAAAATGCTTATCTGTCACAGGGACAGTGACACATAGGGACAAATCCAGAGTTACAATTCAGTGATGGTGATTTGGTACTGATCTGTAGTGTTGTTTTCCTGGAATCAAATAAATATTACCTGATAATAGATGAGCCAGCTGGGAAAGTGCCACATACTCCCTTTTTCTTTTTGCTTCCCTTATTTCTCTCCCCTTCCCTACCCAAATGAAGATGCCCAGAGTGCCCAGGTATTAAATTCCTTGCAAAATATAGTCCTCTAAATTGTTGAGAGCTGGGAATTAAAAGCAAATTTCCTGAATTGCAGCCCATATTGTAACCACAAGGGCATTCTTCCTTGCTCTTCAAGACTTTCTGAACACCAATCTCATTGGTTCTACTCGGGCTGAAATAGCAGAATTTGTCTAATCTTGTCTGTCTTCTATATATGACTGTTTTTCAGAGCCATCATTGCAGGTTTTGCCAGTAATACAGTGTTTAATTAATGTTTTAACTATCTGAGGCTTATTCTCTTAGAAATGCTTTTTAAAACCTAAAATATGAACAAAATATGCCAAAAAACTCAAGCCACTGTTCACTGACCTTTCACATTATTAGCTGCCATTCACTAACCTTTTGCATTATTAGCAGTGTTCCCACTGTGCCCTACATATAACTTCCTTCTCAGCTCACAGCTCCCTCTCTTGTCTGAAACAACAGTTGGACTGTGCTCTAAATTAACTTACACTTCACCTGCCATTTCAGCTGAGAAGACTGATGAAGTGAGAAAAAACCACGAATGTTTGTCAAAAGCTGTAGGGCAAATGCTCAAATGGCACAAGATGAATAACTTCAAGCTGTAATTTGACAGTCAGTGAGTGTTTCTTTGCTACTGTACAATTGAGGCTCTTTGGAAATAAGCTCACAGAAATGATCATAGAAATTGTTAGCACAAATGGTATGCTGTAATTTCAGATGCAAGAGCTGACTGAGAGAGTTCCTGTTTACCAGAGGTCATACTGAAAAACAATAGCAGTAATAGTACTTAATGACACTTTTTTACATCTCGTGTTCCCATGGAATTTGTGATTTTTCTTTGCACCTTGAATTGAGATCACACTTTGTTCTTTTTGATTTTTCTCAAGTTAAAGTGAAGTGTGGTCATGACATCTGGTGTATGTTATATTAGAATAATTCAATTGCATGTCGAGTGTCACATTACAGTATTTGAAGAGGACAGCAGGTGTCTGAAAGAGAAAATAAACTTTTAATTTCAAATGAGAGGATGTGATATTTTGAAAGAATATTTTAAAAGACTGTTTCTTGGGGTGGAGTTTAATTTTAACAATAACATTTAATGAATGCTAGTGATAAGACTGTGGCTGTTAAACTTCTTTTTTTTGGCAGGCAAACCTGTATCTGTTTCTTAGAAGACTTTTTCACACTTCATTCAATATAAAGATGTTTGCAATATCTGAGTTCTTCACTCATAGCTTTTCATTTTCTGTGTACAGAATTACTGTCAGATGGTCATTTTGTCACAGTTTTAGACACATAACTGTACATTATCAGAAGCAGGCTGTATGATGCTCTGACAGTTATCTTCTTTTATACTTTTGGAGATGGTTTAAAAAAAGTATTTCAAGAAGCTGCATGTGTTATTTGCCAAAAGCTTCATAGTGTGTCCACAGATAATTAAGAAGAATTATCACTTGACCCCAGACAAATGAGATGCTACTAGCCACAAAGATAGTTAATATGATGCATATTATTAGATTTCTTATTAACTACTAACATTCTACAAACTAAATCTACTAATAGTAGACTTCATTGCCTTATTTGATGTCTCATTTTTCTATTCACTATCTTGTTTTTTTAAAGAATATATATATGTGTGATGATACACACATGGGTTTTATATCTGTTTTCTCTGAATACATCTCCTTTCTTTACCAGATACACACAAAGATAATGAAATGCAGCTAGGTTTACTACAATTTAGATGGATTAAACACTATTTTGTCTCTAATCCTCCTCGCTTTAGAGAATGTTTAAATATTTTGTTAATATACAAGTTCTTCCCCAGTTTATTTGGATCTTCTTTTAAGTAAGTGATGGACATTGATACCAAGCTGGGGTGTGCTAAGAAGCAGAATGTGTTTGTAGGTAGAAAACCTCACTGTCTGAATTCTTGCCTTCCCAGTAGATATGGGAAAACTGTCCAGCTGTAGTCTTCAGAACCCATCACATTTTGTGTGCTTCATGTTATGATAATTTTAATGGATATCAACCCACCATATGTGTGGATTTCATTTGACCTTACCTGCACAGAATAAGTGCCTTTGGCACTGGATAAGAAGGGGAAAAAACCTGTGATAGATACTTATTGTGATATTATCAGCTGAGCATAACTCACAGACAGGTTGCAGAAGTGACAAAGTGAGCTTCCAAGACAGGCTCATCAGAACTGGCTTTTGTAGGGCCAGCTGGACCCTTATGGGTGTCATGCTCAGAGCATTGTGAAAAGCACTGTGCTGCTTGCAGGTTCAGTTCCTGTCTTCCCAGTAATCTGACTCCCATGGAGCTTGAACTAATGCAGGCTCTGCAGCACTGCATGGAATCAGAGCCAGTTTAGGATAGGGCCAGCTAAAGAGCCATCCTGGAATGTGCAGGGTGGGAAATGTGGGTGCATGTCCCCCTGGCTGTGCACAGGGCTGACAAGGTCAAGGCTGAAGTGGTGGTACTGAGAACTCTGCCTAACCAAAACTGCTTGTGTGCAGTCTTCTCTACCCAGAGAAGACTGAACTGCTCTTCCTGGTCTCTTGCTCCTGTTAGTCCAAGGTGTAATAGCCTTGGTTATACTGGAGGACAGGGAGTTGACAGAGCCTAAAGCACAAAGCCAAGTCAGTGTGTACTGGAATCCAAATGTTGTAGCCTGGCATCCATGGGTTTGTGTCCAGGGGAGCCACTTGGCTCTCAGTGATACAGGATGGTCAGCTGTAAGAGCCAAAGCTTTATTCTCTGCCATATAGAGATTATTCTGTTAAAGTTAAATGAACAAGACAAACCCCTAATTGCCTAGAACTCAGAGAATTTTAGCAAGCTTATTACCTTTCCAGGGACTTATTCACCTTTTCTATTTCTTTTCTTACTGTTTTTGCCATGAAAACAGACTATGCAGTTCTACCTCCTCAGATCAGCACAAGCATAGGATGACAATAATTTAAATTCTGAACAATATAAGGGAAGTATCTGTGTTGAGCAAAATACTCTTCTTATTGGCATAAGAGGGAAAATAATTCCCTTGTGTTTGTTTAGTCTGTTCATTGGGTTTTTTCTTCTGTCATACTAAAAGTGCTGTCGTAACTGTTCAAACAAAATATTTAAAAAGGGCTTAATTTTAAATATGGAAACAGCACTTGTTGACTTTAAGGGAAGCTTTATTGAACCCTCATTATATAATTTTATTTTTAGAAGTGCATCTCTCAGTATGAATTTACAGTATTCCAGATAAGGACTGCACAAGTTGTTGGCTTTTAGCTTGCCTCATCTAGGTTTATTTATTACTTACAACATAATGTAATTAAGAAATTATTTAGGCACTAATAAGTAGTAGTGCTTTTCAGCCTTTTCTGCTTTGTGAAACCTTAGGAGTGTGGGTCTCTCAAGAAGCTACATATATGGAGACCATTAAAAAAGGGAGAGCATGTATGAATTTGCTTTCTCTTTTTTCCCTTTTAAGGACCCTTTAGAGCTGTTCACACATTGTTTCTTTAGAAATGGGTTGACAAGTTGAAAGTGACTAAACTGAAGTGCTAAACATTTCTGGGGGGTTGTCTTTGAGCTTTTGGGCTGCCATTTTTTGCTCCATGAAGACCAGAAATAATATAATTTTAACCTATTTTTCAACAAAACTACTGTTCAGAGATTCATACTGATCAGATTTTAAAGAATACCTTAATGGATATTTTATTATCTTGTCCATAATTACCTTGATGCAGACATCACTTTTTCCTTGTATCTTTGGTTATTTATAAGCTGTAGGTTATAGTTTGGATTCTGAGGATTCAAGGGGAAATTTTGATTGTTGGTGGGTTCTACAGAGGCAGCACTAGCTGCCTATGGCATACAGGAAAAGGATCACATCATGGTTCCTAAATTTCTGTCACATGCTAATTCCAATCAAACAAAAGTTAATTGCGTACTTTTTAGTATGTTATCTGTGGCATAAATTGTAATTATTTTTACTTTCATGGCAGGTTTTCAAAGACCTTTTTGCTTTCTTTTTTTTTTTTAATAGCATGTATTTGAAAGTTTTTTTCATGCTAGAAGAACTTAAAATCCATGCTTGTGGATTTTATGTATACATATTTCTGGCATTGTGTAAATGCTTTCTAGCAGCAGAGGATTTGTTTTAAACTAGATTTTTATTTAAGAATATTCAGCTAGCCCTCTGTATTCAAAATTCATCAAACTACTAAAACAGAATTTAAGTACTTATGCTACTTGTTTAGTAAGTGTAAATGGTGATTCTTTCCTAGCAGATTGATATCTACTGAGATTGTCCTTTTAAGAAACTGCTCCCTACTATAGTGGAATTATTATTATTAATAATATTATTATAATTTAATGATATATAATTATATATAAAATACATATTATATAATATATATTACATAATAATAATATATTATATGTAT
This sequence comes from Erithacus rubecula, assembly GCF_903797595.1. Classification (NCBI taxonomy): domain Eukaryota; kingdom Metazoa; phylum Chordata; class Aves; order Passeriformes; family Muscicapidae; genus Erithacus; species Erithacus rubecula. The sequence continues at coordinate 12,403,332 of NC_136659.1, forward strand.
TATAATATATAATATATATTATACAATAATATATATTATACAATAATAATAATTATGATAATAATGTGTGCATTGATGAAAATGTAAACTACTTCCACTGAAAGAATGGACAAATGAAAGGAATTAGTCTTCAGTGTAATTTTTCTTAGGAGCTTTTGAACTGATCAGTTACTAGCTTACATTCTTGCTGCTTTAAATATCAGACTGTCCATTTGTTTTCTTCACTTTGGATTTTAACTGTTTACCCTATTAGAGAGATAATATTAGAGAGTTAAGAGTTAAGAATGATTGTATGTGATTCTCCTATAAATAATGGATGAAGAATCTTATATCTTAACATTAGAAATAGTAATTTGTCAATAGTCATAGTAATTTTTTTCCTGCTGGTTTGGAAGCACCATAGTTACCTGTTGCATTAGAAGCAGCTGTGTATGATTCTTAGAAAACCTCTTGTGTTTCAGTTTGTATTTGCTTGAGATGTGTGTGCAGGTTTCTCCTAAGTGTTGTCCTATCTTCAGATTTTACTTACAGAAGTTTAGTTAACAAGTGACTGCTTTTACTTTTCCAAGGTACTGCAACAGCCATCTGCAGGTACTTGGCTTTATACCGAAAAAGGAGAGGAAGAAAAAGAATGATCCCATAGAGGAGGTGAAGGTCAGGCATCAGATGGATGCTATGGCCTTCAGTCTGACAGTGCCCACCCTGGCCTTGAAGATGCCCAATGGACTGGATGGGATGTCCCTCTCCCCTCCCGGGGCAAGGCTTCCTCTCCACTACCTGGAGGCAGAATTAGAAGACCCCTTTGCTTTCAATGAGGAGGATGATGACCTAAAGAAAGGGGCAACAGTGAAGAAAAAGTTGCAGAGCAAGTTGGCTCAAAACCGGCAGCGCCAGAGAGAGACAGAGATTTTAAAAGTTCGCCAAGAGCACTTTAGCCCCATTCCTGCACCTTTGCAGCAGCAGCCTCTGCAGCAGCAGCACTCCCATCTGCCACCTTCATCAGCTTCGTTAAAGCCGACAGGGCTACCGCAGGGCATAGTCTGCAAGTCACCTCAACCTCTGAACACCAGCCTACCAATGCAGGGAGTGGCACCCACCACACACACTATAGCACAAGCACGGCAGTTGTCTAACAAGAGACCTCTGCCTCTCCTGCCACCCGCCAGGGCTCCTGTCCCGGAGCCGCCCAGGACTGACCGGGTCCTCATGAAAGCCACAGCCTTCTCTCCGCACTCGTCCTGCATGAGCCGGCTCCAGAGACTGGTGAAACTGTGCACTCGAAAACAGCAGCTGGACACTGACCTGTTTCCTCACTTAGGTGAGTGTGACATAGGTGCACTGCAGCTGCATGTTTTAACCTGAAACCCAGACACTGAAGGGGAATGCCCTCCTAGCCCTGTCCTGCATTCCTGTGTGGTCCTTACAAAATAACCCTGAGCTAGGTAATCTCTTGGCATTTTCTTTAGCCCTGTTGTCTGTGAAGGAAATGCCTGAACCCATCACAAATGGTTTATGGCATTTTGGTTGTTTGTTCTTAATGTTCTGTTAACCATTTGAGAAATCAAACTGAGGTGTAGAAAACAGTGTTTGATTTATAGAGACCTCATTAGAAGGTTTGCATCTGAAGTAGTAAAAGTTACACTAGCAGTACTACATGAGTGGACAAAGTTAGATTGAAACATTAGGTATGTGATAAATTCACCTGACATCATGAATATAAGTAAAAGTTTGCAGTTTGGCCCATCAATCTGTGCAGATTTGAAATTCCAGTTGTCTTAATTGGAAAATTGTAAGGCATGAGAATTTTTATTGACTGGGCCCTATTTATGTATAGAATATGCATGAAAAAGGAAAAGACCACTTCAGGAGAGCAACATTGTTACAGAAGGTAGTTGGATAGGTTAAGTCTTGTCTGCATACTGTGCAGAAATAGTCTTCTCCTTACATATAATAATCAATAGCTGCTTGGGAAAATATAAGCAAATATAACCAAATTGGTGCTGTGATAGTACTCTGTAAGCTTTGAAAAGGCAACTGACCTTGTGGCTGGTTTATCTGATTGTGAATATAGACCTAGACACACCTATCTGTCCTTTTTATCTTCCTCACCCTCCCAAGTAACTTCTCTGCTCAGTTTTAGATTGTACATTTCTAACTAAATACTGGCAGGGAAAAGGAAATATCAATCGGTGTGATATAAGTAGGGAACACCATTTATGATGTTTGAAATAGAAAAATACTTCAGATAAGTCTGGACATTCCCTATATGTCTTATTTAATTGCAAACATCTGTAATTTTTGCTATTTCAATTAACTTTTTCTTAATTTGCTGTTAGCATCTGCCCTTTGGCACTCATGGGATAGCTTGACTATTTGTTCAGGAGATAATTAGCATCCCATAGCATGTCTCTAAAGGAAATTGTTCTTCAGAAAACAGCTTTGATGGTCCTATATATAGTGCAGGTCTTTAGAGGAATGGCAACTCCAGAGGCATTTCTGAGTGTCACAGACCTCAATAGCTTAGAAAGTGACCTGTGTTTTGAAAGACTGTAGAAAGATCCCTTTCTGTGCTTAATGTTCTACATTCTCAAGTGGTGAAGAGAATATGTTTTCCAAAAAAAAGAGTCATAGTAAAGATAAAGAACAGTTATACCTATACAGTTAGGCAGGTGCATGTGGCTGTACTAGCTATGCAGTAGCACTATGTGGATGCATTTAGAACAGTTTATATTTGCCAAGGAGAGGAATTTACATATTAATTATGGGAGAGTGGAAAATTTATTTGGTATTTAGTCATTATAAGCCTTAATATTAAAGATTAGGTATGCCAGTTCAGAGAATTTCAGGATTTCTTTTCTGTATTTGAGCAGCACTAGAGATGACTGCACAGAATCTTTCAAAAGATGAAGCCAGCTTTATGTGTACTAACATCAGAGCCATGTAATTGGATATGAATGTAATTGCAGTCTTCAGTGTCAGTATAGCTGAATCTGGATTAGATTTTATTCCTTCCTTTCTGCAGTGCCCAGGAGAAGCAAAATAACTCAATTTCTGGTTTTGTTTTTAAACTTTGAGTAAATACTTTGTTATGTGGTTGTCAATTGTGGACATCCTTATGGAATGATTAAGTTGTTTTTTCATTCCTTTGCGGAAGCGACAACAGGAAAAAGAAACATTCAAGTTGAAAGTGTAATTCTGTCATTTTATCAAATGTCTTAAGGTATCTTCATTTAGTTTATGTCTTAAAAAATAAAAAACGAATTTTTTAGGATGCTGAAGTTCCTGAAAATGTAGGTTTCTGTTATGTGTGGTTCATGTTAAAGTGCTGTTCTATATGATGAAGAATTACCTGATGATTGTATTCCAAGCATATGTGTGTGTGTCTCTAACTCTGAAAGTATACTTGACCTGATGCTGATGCATTTCCTAGATTCAAGGCATCTGGCTTCAGAAAAATCTCAGATATAGTTGTTTAGTTTAGTTTTAGCAAAAATTAAATACTCCTTAACTCTATTAATTTTCAAGGAGCACACAAGAAAATGAAAAAGCAAAAAATGCTGCCTTGTAAATGCAGCAATGGTATTTTGTCCCACCTGCTGCAAGAAAGTGGCAAGAATTTCACTGGGTGTGGGAGAGAGAGTAGGAAAAACTACCAAGGATGAAGTTCCATATAAAATGTTCCATCTGAGACCTTACTGGCCTCTTTCTGGCTGTCCTGTTGAACAGCTGTGTGTAGGTTGACTCACTGAGGCTGCTGGAGCACACTGTAAGTTGATCATACTGCATCATCATTAAGTGAAAACTGCTTGGAGAAAGGGCAGGGGTTTGTATCTCTCTCCCTTCATCCCAATGTGTTCATTTGGCAGGCAATTACAGAGACTAAGCAGAGGAACATCCTGGGTAGCTGTGTCTCTATCTCTGTCCATGCTGCCATGTCTTACAGTTTTCATATTCTTCTGTGTTTTGGCACAGAGAAGGGGTCAGAATATACACAGAAATTAAATTGGCCTATTTAGATAATATAGTGTTACAATTTACTGAGCAGTCAGTTCTTCATGACAGGGACTTCTCTCTTACCATGTACTTGGTTATGAAAACTAGTATTTCTCTGTGGGTAAGATAGTTGGTGATTTTTCTTCCACTCTTTATGGATAAAGAAGCAGTAAGGATTTTAAAAGGAAAACCCAGTTATGACAAACATCAGCGCATGCTATTTGCACACTGTAATGGAACTGTAATTTTTCCTGTGTAATTGAAAATACTGCACAATTTAATCAAACATAATTGTGCTTGCAAATATACTATACATTCATCTTTTGTGCCAAAGGTTGCTCAGAGGCTTATAGAAGGTGGATGCACTTTTCATCCAATTTCCATGTTTTTAATTCCCTTAGGGCTGGATTGGTCTGAAGACAGTGGAGAAGAGTTGGAGGATTCAGAGCAAACCTCCCCTTACCAGGTTGCGTGGTCTATCCGAGAAAGCCTCGGCTATGAGAGACCTGAGTGAGTATGATTCTTTAATATTCCTGCTGGCCTTGATGGAGCAAATCATGTAAATGTGAGCTTCACTTCAAGTGGAGTCAGTGGAACCTAAGCACTTGTTCAAGTGTTTTGCTGAAACAAAGGATTGTTTGAACTCACTTGTTTGTAAGAGCTATGGAACAGCTTGTCACCTTCTGTCCCAGTTTCCAGCTAACTTAGAGACCTTTGTGCAGTCTGCTGCCAGAAGGATGCATCAGGGAGGGATTTAAGCTTGTTTGGCTGAATTTAATTGAGTTTAGTGGGATTTATTAATGAACTTGTGTGCCTTGATGGTTGGAGGTCCTGAATTAGAATCAGATGGGATTGCTATTGGTTTCTTGTCTTTCCTGCTGGTTGTGAATAACTTTGTTCAGTAAACTTGCTACATTTTGCTCATTAATTCTTGTAGTAATTATGCAGGCTATTGTTTTAATGTGCTTTTTTTTTAAGGGCCATGGTATTTATTTTCATAATTAAGTGTTGAATAAATTTCTGTCAATACTTATGACCATTGGAAAGAACTCATGGGGCCAGAAGGATAAGCAGAGCAGAAATTAGCTGCTAGTGCAGAAAGGCTTATGATGTTTTCTATATAATAAGTCACAAATCTAAACTTACAGCAGGATGTGATAATATAGGTCTATTAATGTAAATTTGAAGGTGCACAGTTAAAACAAGGCATCCCAGGTGCAGTATTGTAACAAAGCTATTGCATGTTATTAACAAAGAAATTGGGGTCTCATTAGAATTTGATTATAGTTTCTGTAACATGACTCTCATTCACTGTGCAACTGGACATTTTGGTATTACAACTTTCCCTTATTTTTTTAATATTTAACTATCACACTTAGAATAATCATTGATGAAACCTTACTTTGTTGTTACATTCTGAAAATTCTGAAACTTACTAGAATTTCCTGCCATTTCTAAAGATGGTCCTCAAGGTGAATGACAAAGTTGTATCTCTGTCATTAGGACACACACACACCAGGATGCTAAATATTAAGAGCCTTCAATGAATCAAAAATATTAAGCAGAGTGTAGATTTCACTTTTTTAAAATAAGGAGGTCTTTTTTTGTTATGAATTGTTTGTTTTTTAGGGCATCAGCACTTTTAGAGTGAGCTTTCACATTACTTTTAACTTAAAAGGCAACTTTTAAGTAAAATGTTTTGGGAAAATGTGAACAGACTTTCAGATATCTAAATCATACATAATTTTTCACAGCAGATATATCTATTAAATAATTTCCCTTACACTCTTCTCTCTTTGACATTTGATTTGATTCTTCCATAGATCCCTATTTTTTTGTCAACTTAGAAATGTCATCTCTGTATGTTTTGTCTTCTATTTGTCTTAACTTCCTTTGGATTCTTCCTACTCTTTTCACACACTGAGAGAAAATAATACCTTTTCCTGACATTTTCTGTTCCTTTCTAGCATTCTGTGCACCTCAGTTAAATGCTATCCTAACTATCCACGATGGATAAATTTTTGGATGCATCTGGCTGCTTTTGTACCTTCATCAGCCTGCTCAGTGTTAGTTCTTCAACAATCTTACTAATTTTGAGCATGGATAAGCATTCACTTGATGTCAGCCTTCTTAAACTTTAGTTCCTATTCTGCAAACTTCTGGAGATGTTTTTATTACCTGAAATGTTTCACTTTGACACTTCTGCAGTGTGGTCTGCCTGCTGCTGAAGATGAATTTGTTCAGGCTGTTTCTGGGGAGATTTGGTTTGTCAAAGTTGCTCTGTCTTGCTAATATGCTGGTACAGACTGGTAACTACTAAAGGCAGCCAGTGACAATTCTGAATTCTGGAGACTTATTTTACTAGAAAAGCAATGGAGGTTATTTCCCAAAACTTTCAGTTTTTGAAATCACATACCTAAACTTAGAGGATTTACTTGCTGGTTTTCGTAGTAAAATTAAAGCTCTTTTTTTCTCTGTTCATTTGTATCTGAGCTTGTGGTCCCCACCAGCTAACTGCATTCAGTCATTTTCCTTCTGACTACATGGAAGATGGTGGGAGGGATGCTTCTCAGAATAGACTATTGAAAGAAAGTGAGCAGTTAATTTCTGCTTTACTAGACAGCTGGTTCTCAGCATTTCTGCTTGTGTGATTGTGGAGGAAACCTCTGTTGAACTTCTTGTGTGATACTCTAGCTGCTCTTAAACTCTCAAAAATTCACCAGATTTGTTTAAATTAATGTCTTAACAGTGTCCTGGTTTTGGCTGGGATAGTGCTCATTTTGTTCATAGCAGCTGGTACAGTGCTGTGGTTGGGCTCAGTATGAGTGCAAGGTTGATAATGTTCTGATGGTTTGGCTGTTGCTAAGTAGTGCTCGCCCCAAGTCAAGGCCACTTCAGTTCCCTGTGCTTTGCCAGAGAGAGGGTACACCAGAAACTGTTAGGGAGCACAGCTGGAACAGCTGACCCCAGCTGGCCAAGGGGGAGCTCCACAGCCTAGAACATCATGGCCAGGACACAGACTGGGGGAGCTGATTGCTGCTTGAGGTGGGCTTGAATATCAGTCATGGGTGGTGAGCAACTGACTGATGTCATAGGGCATCACTTGTTTTTCTTGGGGTTTGTTTTTCTTTTTCTTTTTTTTTTTCTTTACAATAAGTAGTAGTAGTATATTTGACTTTGTTTCCATTAATTAGCTATTCTTAGCTCAACCCACAAGGTGGGTTTTTTTTCTGATTCCCCTCCCCATCTCACTGGTGGGAGCAAGGAGAGTGAGCATTCAGGGAGAAGGAGCATGTAGCACTGTGGTACTTAGCTGCTGGATGGAGTTAAACTATGGCAACAATAATACATTTTTTGGTTCACTTGCCTTCTGGCCTTTTAATCTGTAAAATTCATATTGTTGCAATCATCTGTGGAAACGCAGGCCAAATGTTTGTTTTTATTATTCTGTGCTTTAATTTTGAAAAATTGTGTTCTGATGCTCCCAGGATTTTGGGATGCAGTGCTTCAAGGCAGGCACAAATGTTTGAGTTCAAATAATACAGGAGCTGGCAGTGGGCACAGTGCAGGCTGGGTGCTGGCAGAGGAAGCTGCTAGGTGGGAGGAATCCCTTGTGGGAGCAGCAGTTTGGAGAGAAAGCAGGAGCTGTTCCCTGCTGTAGATTACTGAAGCTTCCCCCTAGATTATTTGATTACTGAGTCTGGTATCTTAGAAAGTGCTGGAAAACAAATGACTTTATAGCAAAATATTTTTTTACTTCCTACGCTGAAATATAGATAAAGCAAACGTTTCAAGTATCAAGTTTGAAAAAGGAGTGCAAGTCTCTCCTCATACCAACTCGCTTAAAGGATTAAATATCAACACTGTCAAAAGTTATTAAATATAACTCCCAGTAATTAGGATAACTAAAAGAGAGAAGAAAGAAGGGAAGGTTCTTCAAAACAGTCTGTAAGGAGGGATTTGAAGTATAGTTGCTGGGGTGTCTCAGAATAGAGAGCATGTTCTCCTCATTCCCTGGTGGTGCCTGGCTGCTCGTGCTGCCCTTTTGCTCTTCCTTTCTGCTGCTTTGTGCTGTCTTTGTTTTCTTCCTGAACACTCAGCAATAATCCCCCTGATGTTTCCACATGACAGTCTCAAAGGGAAGGGTTGGGAGAAAGCATTTTGGATTATCAAATGGTTCATGTGCACTTTCAGAAATCTTTGTAAAAATGGAATGTCACACGTTAAGTTGAACTTCAGAAGTTCTATCTGCAGCTTAGGAGAATAAACAGAATTTGGCAAACTTGTTTATGAAAGAACAGCAATAAAAGTATATTTCATTTTCATGCCCACTGAAGAAAAAAGGTTTTGTTTTGATATTTTTAGGTGTCTTTGAACATATAAGTGTTTTGGCTAATCTTACTGGCCTGGGAACAAAGTTCTGAACAGGCTTTTAGAAACTGGCTTTCAGAAATTTTGGCTCCAAATAAGCCCTTGCCCACTGCAGGCATGATTTCTTTCTATACCTTTGATATATGTCTTCATCTATTTTTAAAAAAGATCACATAAACTGAAGATTAAAAATATTTTAGCATATGATGACATTTTTTCTGACTCTATAATGTGAAAAAGCAAAAAGTCTCAAATATAGAGAAATGCATGTTAAAAAACACTCTTTCTACAGGAAAGAAACTTCTTTCCCCTAAGGAATACTCTTGTTACTCTTGAAGTTAATTTTCAACCATATTTAAAATTAAATCAGTAACTTTGTTTAAAAGTCTTGGCCCAGAGCAGTAATGAGATATCTAAGATATTAAAGCTACCAATAAATATATGCTATCTGTTTTTCTCTTTTAGTAATACATTGGAAAAGGCTAATCTGTATTAAATACCCCACAGTCAATTTTTTTCTAGACAGGTAGTTTTCCCCAGTAAGCTTTCTTTCTTAAGAGATCTTAAAAGTGTAATTTCTTCTAATTTTCAATGTAAAAATATTCTAAACATATGTTAAATATTTTTCACAGGTTATATTTGCTGCTAAGCACATAATTGCACAGGTTAATTACTTGAAATTTATGCTTCTAGAAAATAAACTGTAATCTGTTTTAACTGACCAAATACATAGTATGTTTGACTTTACATAAAACTTCACAAACACAAATGCATTTGTGTCAAAGGCAGTGCTTGCTGCTGTGGAGTTTTCATGGAAAGCCTCAGTGGAGATGGCTGCATTCTCTTCCATTTGGCCTGTGAGTAAATAGAGTCAGAGTTTCCAGAAAAGAAAGTAGGTCTTCACTGTATATTGCCTTTCAGGGACAGATCTGCTGTCTGTGTTTCCAGATCTTACTTTATTTAGTAAATATCATGGCTGGTATTTCACATCTCTTGCATCTCAGTGGTGGCCTCCTTTGCTGTGCACAGCTCTGGGTGTCAGCTCGTTCAGTCCCACAGGCTCTGAACATTGTCAGCTTTTGGGTTGCTTCATTTGTTTGGATTTCTCATCTCTCCCCTGTCCTTTCTTTGTGTAACAGATAGGAAAGTTGGCAGAAAGCTTCTCTGTTTTATAAGAAATAAATTAGAGGAAAAACTGAACAGAGTCTGCTTAGATTCAATATATGTATTTTGTTGCTCCATGAACAAAAAAACAGTTCTGCAAACCAGTGCTTGTTGTGGAGAACTTCTAAGTAGCTTCATGAGCCTTGTTGTTTTAGCAAGTTCTAGTGATGATTTTCTGTTTCATGACTTTTACTTCATCTAACTGAATGTGTTGACATAGTTTGATGGTCTTGTTGATATGTGCCTGGGCATTCAGAGAGCCAAGATAAATGGAGAAGGGCTTTCTTAAGCCAACAAAGAGTTGGATTAGTACTTCATCTGGACTTAGCCCTGGTCTGATCTTTACCTCAGTATCTTTGAGCTAAATATGAATTCCTTCTCTACTGTTGTACTGTAACTCAACTGCAACTCTGCAGCAAGGGGAAATTGGTATCAGCTGTTAGCTGTGTAAGTGTGAATTTTGGTTTAAAAAGGAATACACTGCCTGGCAGGGTAGACAGAATTTTGGAAGAAGTCAGCAGTTTAGGTAGTTGTTAGAATTTGACCATCTTCTCCAGCATGATTGTGTCTCAATAAATTTCTGCACAGTTCCTCACCCTTGTCTTCTCCATTAATTGCACTTTGATTTAAGCATTGGTCTCATTTGCTGAGACATTTACAGTAAATAAAGGTTAACGGTATAGATTTTTTGTTTGAACAGCAGGCTCTAGACATTTAAATGTGTCAGACTTGATGATAAATTGATGTAATCTCTAATAATGACATACTAAGAAGGGCAAATACCTTTAGAATTTAAAAGGTATCCTAGTCTTGCTATTTCTCAAGTAATGCTGCCTGGTTTCAGCATTTGGATATTTGCCTGGCTAAAAGATGGGTGCCAATGTAACAATGCTATTATAATGATGAATTAGCTTAGTGGGGGAAAAAAAAAATAGCAACTTAAAGCATATTTATTTTTATTTTCCCATCTTCAGGTCCGACGATGACAATGCAGATGACAGGAGTTCCAGGGTGACCAGACTTTGCACTTACTTTCAGCAGAAATACAAGCACCTGTGCCGCCTGGAGCGGGCAGAATCTCGGCAGAGGAAATGCCGGCACACGCTGCGGAAAGCCCTGCTGCAGGCGGCCAGCAGGGAGCCGGAGCGCGCGGGGCAGCTCCTGCAGGAGCTCCGCAGAGCCACCTGTGCTTGTACCAGGTTAGACCTGCCCTGGGCCCGCAGAGCTGGGGCTGGGCTGGGGGGAGACGGGCTGGGCGTCCACAGGCTGAAATGGTGGCTCTGGAACTGGTAGTCATGCACAAGGCAGAGAAAACGTGGCACGTAAATGCTTGTCAGAGGAGTAAAGTAAACGCGGCATGCAGAATTTTCCATGAAGACAGGTGTTTTCCAGTTTTATGTTTTAAGATGTGGATGGTTTGTTCAGCCCAAGCATCTGGTCCTTTACTATGCCAGTAGGTGTGCTGTCTGGTCGGTAGTTCACTGCTTCAGTTCAGGTTTTGTTTTTCAGACAGCTTTTCTAAAAAATCTGTACCTCATCTTAATTATCTTCCCAGCAAAGCAAATTTAATCTCTTGCTTTTTTGTTAGATTTAACTCAATCTAACATTAAATAAAACTTGGCAACATAATACATAATTTCTAACAACTTTGAAGGTTATCTTCTCTGGGAATTCTTTCTAGATAATGTCAATATCCCTCCAGCTCTCAGCATATGGAGAGTTGGTTTATTCATATTCATGCAGGAATAGACTAAGTCTGAACCCTGATGTTACATTGGGGGATCAGAAGCATCCTTTTGCTGTTGTGGTTTTGCTTTACAGGATATGTGACTGTGGGCTGTAGTGCATAATATGAGGTTCAGATTGGAGCTAGGTACTGAGAGTATATTCTGCTTAATGGGATGCTTTTGTTCTTGGACAGTGGGATGTGGTTCATGACAGTTGGAGGGTTCATTGTTGGGGAGGTGGACTTATTTTGAAGAGCTGCTCTGAGGTGTAATGTCCATTACTAGTTTACAAAGTTGTGTATAAATTTCTCCAAACTTAAACTACAGCAAAAGTTCACCTGAATGGACAAGCTCTTGCTGTTTTTTTTTCCCTATTATTTTTGCCATTTATTAAGCAAAAAGAGTTTACATTGTTTTGGGTAGACCAGCAAAGCCAGATATGCCTGTCGTCACTGCTCTGGTCAATTTAAGTAACCACAGCATTTTTTCAGATACAAAATTTTTCACAGGAGTAGTACTGCTAACTAAAACTTTGCCCAGTCAAAGTGCAGTTGATGACAGAAATGGCTGGAGGAAAACAGTCAGGCTACAGACAGCTTTTTGTCAACCTAGAAAACAGCGTGTACAGAGGTGCAAGTCAGCCCTGGAATCGCCAGCTTTGTCTCCATGAAGGTGACACCTGCCTGGAGAGCAGGCTAACCCCAGCAGGCTGTGTAATGCTTGAGTCCACACTGCTGTCTGGTCGCTGCTTGCAGCTCAGGCTCAGAGCACACAGGCTGTGCTGGGGAAGCTCCCAGCTCCAGGCACCTGCTGGTGGATTGGGCTGTAGCACGTTGATGGAGAAGAGCTTTATCCATGTTGAGCACGCTCAGGCTCTGCCACTCCAGAGCTCAAGTTCTGTCTGAGCACATGCTTGCATGTAAGCTCTGGGGATGCTCGGCATGTTTTGATTTATGAACAGGCTTGGAAGTGCACTTGACTGCCATCTAGGTGTACCCAGTCCATGGAATTCTAAGGACTGACCTCATTTTGAAGGTCAACTGGGTTGACACTCACCTACTGCTGCCCTTCCTGTTCTGAGGTGTTGTAATGTTTACATGGTATAGCACATCTCATTACAATTAAGGCCCTGTGAAATAAGAAATAATCCTGTTACTACAGTCACACCTTCACCTGTGATTGACATCTATTCTGTGTCCCTGTGTAAGGCCTGGTAGTAGTGTGCACCCATCTGGACCACCACACACAAACGTATGTTACAATTTCTCATGCTACTGTGTCACATTCAGTATAACAATTGTGTTGAATTGAATCTGAGGCTGGGGATTTGTCTGTAAACTCTTTCATGCTTTCTTTTCAGCACAAGCCAAGCAAGGCAGAGAGATGCAGAGCCAACAACCTGCAGTGGGACTTCGAAGGGAGAGCAGTGCACTAACAAGGCCCTTCCATTCACCAGGCACTGTTTTCAACGTATCCTCTTAACTCTGTTTGGGAATTGCATTCAGGCATGGCAGCTGTTCTGTTTTAGGAGATGTTTTGTTTGTTAGATTTTTGCATGACAACAAAGTTTTCACAAAGAAATATCTATTTGTTAGTGTGTCATCAACTCCTTTGCTTTTAATTTGGCTGTGTGATTTGGGTCTGTAGACAGTGAGGATAAGTAGTCTGCTACTGGTATCTGTAATAGGAAGATCATTTTACTTTGTGAGCTGTACTTAGTGTGTGCAAGAAGCCTTTACAAAATGATCATCCTTCACAATGACTTGGTACAAGCCATGTGACTTTCAGCCTCTTGGCTTTTATACAGCTCTTGGTAGGTTCCAATAGACCACCTTCCTGTGACAGTTTTATGGAAAAAGGTTTTTATACATAGTATAAAAAGATGGCTTACACTGACTAGAAAGATGGAAATCATACTTTGCGTTGTTTAAGGAAGTACAATAGGAGGAGTCACAGAACCTCATAGTCCAGATGAGGAAGTGCTAGGGAAGGGTTCCCTGTGCTTGGAATTTCAAACAAATCCTGGAAAGGATGTTAAAAGTCAATGGCTGAAGATTGCAGAAAGATGAGAACACATTAGATGTGAGTTTTGGTTCTGAAGACTATAAAAAAGGCAGACTTATGACCCGTAATACTTACAAAATCTGCAGACTTAGTATTTTTTGTTTTTAGCTGAAGAATTGTTGGTGCTTTTGTTGGGGTGGCTCCTTTTGTTGGGGCTTTTGGTTTTGATATTAAAAGTGACTAGTGCTGATGTGTTCAGCTACTATCAGACTGCAGCACCTTTCCAGTCTTCCAGTTTTGTAGATGCCTTGTTTTTATTGCTTGTTTTTTTGCAGGCCACTTAAAAGCAATCTGCAGAGCAGTTCAAAACCTCTATGAGAGATCACCATGGCTGTGTTTGGGATTTGCCTCATGATTCTGATGAGATTTGTTTGGGTATTTTTTAAATTTTAAGTGGTCTGACTTGTTGCAGTGTGTAGAGCAGTGTAGTCAAGAATAGTGATTTTGCATGTATGCCCATTTTTTATCTCTGCATTTTCTTCTCTCAAATGAACAGGTTCTTGGTTCTTAGCCATCCATCCAAGTCTGCTATCTGGATTGTTCTGCAGATTTTTATTTTTTTTTAAATTTGTTTTATTTTAAACGTAGTATAAACATACATAGTGATGTTGAGGTCTGAGAACTGTTGAAGATGGAAGGAGTGCTTCTAATGTTGTTTGAAAAAAAGACACAATGAAATATCTGTTTGATTTGCTGTAAGTCTGGAGACATTTTTACTCCTGCTAAGAATTTTTCTGAAGGAAATCTCTGCAAGCTTACATGTGGATTTACTTGACCTTTCTGTCTGCTTGCACATCTTTTTTTTCAGAGGAGCAGGAAGGATCTTGAAACTTCTTTGTCTGTGCTCTAAAGATAAATGCCAAGAATGTACCTTAAAAGATTGAATTAAGAAATACTTTTTCTTTAATGTTTCAGTATGGATTGTCATTAGTCTGTAAGGAAATAGTCCTGTTGACTACACTGTTCCAACTGCTACTATTGATCTATTGATTAAGACTCCAGGAAAAGGCCTCTTTTTGCTAAGAACTCATTAGTGAAATGGCTGCTTTTATAAAACTATCTCAGTATATAATAAAATCATTAGTGATTCTGCATGAATGCAGTTTTTTCACTTTAAAAGTTGGGTTTGAGCCTTACCTAGCTTTGAACTTGAATACCAAACTTAAGGCACTCATTAAAAATAGTATCTATGGACACATAGAGTTGAAGGCTCTGATCTTTATCAGATTGATAAATCAAAGGGCGTTCTCCACCGTTGTCTTGTGTTATTCCTGATGCAGAAATGCACAGATATCTTATTGAACCGTTCTCAGCAGCTCTTCTCGAGTTGCACAGCCAAGTTTGCAGATGGTCAACAGTGCTCTGTGCCAGTTTTTGACATTACACATCAGACACCTCTGTGCGAAGAACATGCCAAAAAAATGGTAAGTACAAAGCCATCATTGTATTTATTTGTGTATTGGGATGATCAGGAGTTTTAACCCCAGTCTTCCTATGAAGCCTTCCTTGACAACTAGCAAGTTTATGAACTTAAGAGCTTGTTTGCTATTATTTGTCTTAAAAGGCTAAAACTTGCCAAACATTTCCAATTAGTATAAAGTATGTTGTGAAAATATTTGATCTATATTATTTTTGCCATTGGGGTCTATGAGGAAGGAAACAGCTCAATTTTTGAAACTGTGTTTGGGTGTAAGCTAACAGTCCCTCTTACATTACATTCCACATGTCTGTGGAATGACTAGGGTGGAAAAAGCAAGGAAAGTAATACTTGTTCTTAATATGCTCCCATTGGTGTTGTTTTGCTCCCAAAGGATAATTTCTTGAGAGGGGACAGCTCCCGTAAAGTTCAGCACCAGCAGCAGAGGAAACCCAGGAAAAAAACGAAGCCACCTGCACTTACCAAAAAACACAAGAAGAAGAGAAGGCGAGGCCCGCGCCGGCCCCAGAAACCCATTCCTCCTGCAGTGCCCCAAGGGAACCTCACCATGCCTGCCAGTGTCTCACTGCCAGTAGAGATACCCCACATACGGTCAGTATCAGCCTGCCCCTCTCCCACTGCTGCCCTAGGCATTGCCAGTGAGCACTGCACAAAGCTGCCCAGCAGCATCTGGAGCAGGGCTAAAAATTGCATCTCCACGAGACTGTTGAAAAAGACCTTTAGAGTGGGTCTTTCAGATTTGAGCAGTGATTGGGTTTGATGGGTACAATATCTTGCTCCTGATGTTGCCTGTTATGTAATTAATGAGTAGCCTCAGTGAAAGTTTCCTAAAGAAACTACCTAAAAACATTTTTTTTCCTACATAATGGGGAAAGAAATGTGTGGGGAAGCATCCACTGTAGATGGATATGCACTGATAGCTGTCCTTTGGAGCAAGCAGAGTTGAGCACCAGGGACTAATGTTCCTTTCTGTTCAGGAGCCCCTCCACACCAGAGCTCAGTGCCGATGAGCTGCCTGATGATATCGCCAATGAAATCACAGACATTCCACATGACTTGGAATTGAATCAGGAGGACTTCTCTGATGTCCTGCCACGGCTGCCCGATGACTTGCAAGATTTTGATTTCTTTGAAGGTACCATTTTATTTTATGCTAGCATGAGCACAGGCAGTGAACTGAAGAAGTGAGTGTTTCTAAACTGCATTTTCAGGAGTTGCTTGATTTCCTACAAAGGTAATAAATTCTAGAGAGGGAAGTGTACATTTGCTCTATTGTTTGTGAGCTCTGAAGTAAAGCAGAAGTAAAGAAGTCTGTGTGCATAGTTCTCTGCTTGCTCATATAATTACTGCTCTGAAAATCATAATGGGTTCAGTATTTTAATAATTCATTTTACATTTTTACTGCCTGTCAATGTTACAGTTTAATCAAGAGTGTTCTCAGTAATGGCATCTTTCTGCCATTGAGTGGGGCTGGAATCACAGTCAAAATTGGCCTTTGATAAAAAGAGAATAAAATCTTTAAATACATTTTTGAAACTAGCTTTTGATCAGAAATGTTCTTGAATTTCTGCACTCTAAAGCTATAACATATAACAAAGAAATTAGAACAGTCTGGAGTTGAGTATGTGATTTCTTTGGTCATTTTCTGATATAACGTGACATCAGACTGTGTTTGAATTGAAATTAACCTAAATTATAGTGGCTGTGTAAATTTTAGGTGCAGGCTGTAATGTGGTAAGTAGAAAGAGGGATTGTGGACCATGTGTTATTGCAGCTTTGAAGAAGATCTTATTTAAGCATTTTTACTTTAAGTCTAGGAAGTTTAAGAGACATCTCCTATTTGTAGTATGTGAATGAGAAGGAGGAGAGATTTCCATTGAAGAGGAAGGTGTTATTTCATGCTTTTCTTACCTTGCTTAGCTGGTGAACACTGATGAATGACACTTTCTGTGTACTGCAAGCTGTGCTGGAAGGTTACCATACAATGCAATTCTGTACTGAAGTGTCTGTAGTCTGCATCCTTTGAGTGCCAGGGCCAGGCTCACCTGAGAGCAGTGCACTAACTGGTGGTGTCCCTGTTTCTGCAGGTAAAAATGGAGATCTTCTTCCGACCACAGAAGAGGCTGAAGAACTGGAACGGGCCCTACAGGCTGTAACTTCCCTTGAGTGCCTGAGTACCATTGGAGTACTTACACAGACAGATGGTGTGCCAGTTCAGGAGCTGTCAGATAGAGCGATAGGGGTGTTCTCTACAGGTGCTGGAGCTCCAGGAATGCAGTCCTTGAGTCGAGAGGTTAACACGGATCTGGGGGAGCTGTTGAATGGGCGTATAGTACATGATAATTTCTCCGGTCTGGAGCTGGATGAGAACTTGCTCCGTTCTGCTACCTTGTCCAACCCACCTACGCCCCTGGCAGGGCAGATCCAGGGGCAGTTCTCAGCCCCAGCCAACGTTGGCCTTACTTCTGCCACTCTGATAAGCCAGAGTGGCCTTGGGGAGAGAGCCTTCCCGGGACAGTTTCATGGACTTCATGATGGCAGCCATGCCTCCCAGAGGCCCCACCCTGCCCAGCTGCTGAGCAAGGCAGATGACCTGATCACCTCACGACAGCAATACAGCAGTGACCATTCACACTCCTCACCCCATGGAAGCCATTATGATAGTGAGCATGTGCCGTCTCCCTACAGTGACCATATCACATCCCCTCACACCACATCCTTTTCTGGTGATAACTTGGCAGCTACCTTCTCAGCAGAGATGCCCATGATGGCACAGCACTTGCTCCCAACTCAGCTGGATGTGCCACTTAGCGGGGTGGTCAACCCCAGAACTCACTGGGGAAATCTTCCTGTCAATCTTGGGGACCCCTCTCCGTTTAGCAACCTTCTTGGTGCAGATGGACACCTCCTGTCCACCTCCCTGTCCACACCACCTACCACCTCGCACTCAGAGACCACACAGCCTGCCTTCGCCACTGTGACCCCCAGCAGCTCCAGCGTGCTTCCGGGGTTACCGCAGACCAGTTTCAGTGGCATGGGTCCTGCCTCCGCTGAGCTCATGGGCTCCACCTCCCCCAAACAACAGCTCCCTCAGTTCAGCGCAGCCTTTGGGCACCAGCTGAGCTCCCACAGTGGCATTCCCAAGGACCTGCAGCCCAGCCACAGCTCCATAGCTCCTCCCACGGGCTTCGCAGTGACCGGTGCCACCGCTACCAGTACCAATAACGCATCCGCGCCCTTCACCACCTCCAACTGAGCTTGTCTGCCTGGCTCCCTGCAGGTAGATGGGGGACCTGTGTTTTCTATCTTTCCTTTTTTCCTTCTCTTTATTTTGTCTGTCTTCTCTTCCCTTTTTTTTAAGAGGGGGTTGAGAAGAAAACCCCTGCTTCAGTACTGACCAGGGTTAGCCCTCTGTGAACCTTGCTGTAGCATTCACATGTGCTTGTTAGGCACCGGTGCTCATTTATTGCAGGCAGGTTCACTGTTCCCCAGTAATTCCTCAAGGATACAGCACAGTTACTGGATGTAATTGATCTTAGCAGTAAGACCTAGAAATGGGAAGATACCTCAGATCACTGATGCATGTTACTGTTCCCTAGGGTTCGGATCAGTGCTTGCCATCCCATTAGCATCTGGTAGAAAGTTTTTCAGTGGGCAGAAGTCTCTTGATTTTATTTTTTTTTTTAATTTACTCTTTTTCCAAAGGTAGCATCTGACATGGAAAACTTGGCTGCACACATTGATTTGAGAGTGGTGCACTAAATCCTAAATCAAGATCATGATTCAAGGATGAGTTTGTCAGTTTCTTGAAATAGTCTCTTGACCTCCTGTATATGTGTGTGTGTTTGGGGTGCAGGGAGCAGCGATTCCTTTTCTTCTTCTGGAGGTGTCCCCTTCCAGAACTGGTCACTGTTCGTACTGCATGCTGATTTTTGGTTTTTTTTCTATTATCATGATTTGTAATTCATTGAGTAGCAAAGGGATCAGTTGACTGGTTGCCCATAAATTTGAAGGCTGATATGAAGTTAGCCCAGGAAAAAAAATAAAGAAAGATAAACAGAAGGATTGAAATATAGATCATGGATTAGAGAAGATTCCTGTGAGAAATTCCCTTCCTTGTTGAATTACTGTGGCCTTGTAGCATTGATGATTTGCCTTTTAAAGTGTGTCTTTGTCCAGAACTCTTTGCCTGACAAGCTCATAGGAATTTCCCAACTGGAACAGGAAGAGTTAGGTTGGTTTTCTGCCCATCCACACAAGTCTAGGTCAGACCCATTGTAAGTTTCAAATGGATGCATTTCTCACAATATGTCTAACTAGTGAGACTTTCTTGGACAGTTTATAATCCCCTGAGAGCCATATAGTTTTTCCAACACTTGAAGGGTTTGATGCTCTGTTTGGGAAGCTGAATGTATGTAAGGAACTAGCAGGTACCTATCAGCAGTCATGGCTAACCAAAAGAGAAATCACTAAAGCAAAATAGGTAACAATTCTTTCTGTCTGCAGGATGATTTTTTTTGTACTGATCACCTACTAACGACCATATTCACTCTTTGGTAGCAATTGCAGTTCCTAAAGAAAGGAGTCAACTAGGTTTTAGATTTTTGGAAATAATTTTAACTATTTTTTTAATTTTGTTTTTTAAACCAAGAGGTAGAAACAGCAGAATTTCTGAGGTGTTTACTTGCATCTCCTTATCAAGAAGGAATTTGCTTATGGCTCTATAGGGTTCAAGCTTGCTACCATGCTCTGACTTTGACTGTAAAAATAGCTCCTGTTTAATACAAGTCTCTACTCTTCTTGGTTTGTTTCAGAGATGCAGATGAGAGAAAACAGGAAAGTCTACATTTCAGTCCTGCACTGTAGATGATGGGTTTTATTCTACCTGTATGTATTCTAGTCTATTTCAGGAAATTAAGAGAACCAAGCACATGTAATAAGGAGGCCTAAAAAACTTTCTGAGCAAAGGATCACTGAATGAGTTTAGTTGCTATAGAAATTCATTTCATTAGCAGTCAGGCACATACCAAAATATCTTCCTAAGGAACAGAGTTTAAATGGGGTAGGTCTTGTGTCTTTTTACTATTGTAGCAATCTTACTATCCCTCTTTTTTTGAATGATCTGTCCTCTTTAAATATAAAAGAGTATGGATGATGCATATGTCCTTTTCTGAAATTGCAAGTGTATGTGGGTGGAAGAAACAAAAATTATTTTCATGCTTCTGTTGTTATGAAGTCATTATTTCATACTTGGTGAAATAGATCTTAATAATATAAGCCGAATATTTTGAGTGGTGATTTAAATATGTTTGTAACACTTAAATGTTTTTAAATCACATAAAAAGTTTAATTGAAGCCTATGAAATCCTGCTTGTGATTGTCCTGCTGATTGAGGAATGCCCAGTGATATTGTGAATGAGGCAAATCTGACAAGGCTTTTATTTATTTTTGTATTATGTTACCCATGTTTTGTTGAGGAGACAACTGTTCGATTTGCAGATGATTTTTGTTGTGTTCATATACCTTCTTCAATGTGCTGGCAATGTCTGACTGACAAAGAGTGGAGAACTAGTATACCAAATGGTTAATTCTTTAATCTGCTTGTGTATTCATGTAATTTTAGAGGGTGTTAATTTCTATGTGTTGGTTTCAGGACTTTGGTCTTGAAATGGTTCTTGTGCCCATCAAACTTCTAATGAAGTAATGAAGCTGCAGCTAGTGCAGAGTGTATTTGCCCCACATCATATTTCTCTTTCTTAGCAAATACTGGGGTGGAAGAGAGGATAGGAACTGAGAGCCAAGTTCTGCTTGGTTGTATTGGTATAAATTACAGAGGAGCTTTCTGGTCTAAGGTCACAGTGAGTTTGTACTGGTCTAACTCAGAACAGAACCCAGCTCCTAATCTGTGCATTGATTTAGACAGGAATTTCAAAAGCTGTCAGAGCTATGCAGGTCCATGATTACCATTTGAAATCAATGGCCTTTATGTACCTGCATTTCTTTAAAGTAGTTTAGGACATCAAGTCTCTTCCCCCACTTAGATTTCAATTTTTGTATTTCACTTGACAGCTCTTCCCTGAAAACTGACTGCGTAACATTTTTCCATGAGCAAACTAAGTTTGCAATAAAGCTGCACTTTCAAAAATAAACTTCAGTTTGTATACAATTGAAATAGGAATCCCTATGTCCTGTCTGCCACAGTGTTCTGAAACGGGCCACCACTCTTGCCTTTTCCTGGTTCACCTCTCATTTTTTCACTTATCACCAATTTCATGGTTACGTGGCTACCAAGCAGTTACGGGTCTCGATCTTAGCTTTACAAGGTGGATCATTCCAGGTGGGTTTCTACACCCACACAACCTGTTGACTTCAGTGCATCAGTGTCTTATTGTTGGATGTGAGAGATCTAATTTAGAGGTATGTGTAGTCAGAGATATTTCACACCTCTTCCTCTGGGAAATCCTGCTGGCCTGGTTAAGGTGGTCCTTGAGGCTGTTATTTATGTGGTTCCCAAGTAGAATCCATGCTCCCTCACAAATGTTTTTGAGTATCAGCTCTTATAGCAATTAGCATTCTTGTCACCCCTTCACCAAAGACCCAGTGTAGCAATTTCAGATGCTCAATACCTGTTGTGCCCTTGATGTGTTGACAGATGGAATAAGGTTAGTTAAGTTTAAAAGAATGAAAAAAATTAGACATAGAATTGAATATCATGTACATGATTTTGGCAATAATAGCACCTCGATTAGTCTCTGTACAAAAGTACTTAACACAAGATGAATTTTGGCAGTGTACAGAGGTTTATGATTAATAGCTTCATGCTCTCCTGGTGCATAAGGCATTCTTTAAGACATGCTTTGGCATTTCCTTTCACCTAGGAAAACCTCACACCAGCTTTGAGGGGAACCATATGCACTTAGATACCTCAAAGTTGATTTGTTCTTTGGCTTCATAATTATGAATCAAGAACTTTGTCTCCTCCTGCCTTCCAGCTCCTCCAGGTTCTTACTTAGATCCTTCTCGTTAGTAGCATGCTCCTCTCTATGGCTGAGCATAAAGGCTTTAATTTGATAGTACTGAGAGGTAGCACAGTTGCAGGTCTGCCTCAGGCACTGTGGAGAAAATGGCAACAGCTAGATTTCCAACTGGAAATGGGGATTTGCAGTTCTCTTTTGGAAAGCATTGAAAACCCTGAGAAACTTATCGCCTGCTAGGCAAAAATCAGAGAAAAGAAACTGTCAGAGAGGAATTGTACCTAATAGCAAAGAGAAGCCAAGGGAAGTGGCTTTCTAAAATTATTATTATTTTAATAAAAGGAAGATGAGTATTGAAAAATTAGGATATTCTTTTGTGAGCTGCCACTGGCTTCAGTGGCATGGCCGAGGCAAAACACCTAGGACTGAACCTGCAGACCAATATCCAAATTCAGTATGAAGCTTTGTCTTCTGTAACCACATATAAATGCAGTCTGGGATTAAATCTGCTTGTAGTGATCTTCAGCAGTGAGACATTTGTGTGGCTCTCCAGGCAGCTTTCCTGGGAACTGGGGTATTTTTTTCTTTTGTATTTTTACATGTGAAGGAGTCTCCTGTGCAGACCTCTTGCAAGATCCAATGGTGGCAGAAATAGTAACTGAAGGAATAGTTCGGGACTAGTGTGCTGGCCAGATCTTTAGGTCTTTCTCACCTTCTGATCACAAGGTCTTTCTGATCTTTTGGGTAACATTTAATGATGGGGATTTGTGTCCCTCCTTTATTTCCTTCCACTCTAGATTCTTCATCATTCTTGCTTCTATTTTCCCATTCTCAGAGACCTCTCCAATGTAAGTTATGCCAGCTGGTAGGTCTTCTGTGGTTCTGGGTGAATCTGACTAAAATGAAAAGAAGGAGAGATTTCTGCAATTCATAACATAACATATATTTGGATGCTAGAATGACAGTGCAATAGATCAAAGTATTTTTCAGATCAGTGAGTAGGGAGATGTTTCACAGAATGCTAATATGTCATAAACTAGATGCTGAGGACACAACATTGATCATGGGAGTGCACATGTTAGCAGTGAATATGCAGGCATTTTTAGCAAGAATTTACCTTCTGAGAAGTTCCTCTTCTTTTGAGATGTGTATCAGTAGAAAATCACAAATTAAAATTTAAATTACTCTTTCTTAATACACTCAAGCCCCAAATAAAGTAGGGAGGGTTGGTGACAAAAGTCTATATTTGTGTTCACATAGCTTAAACTTGGACTTCAGGAGAGGTCTGGTCATAAGAGATCTTAGTTCTGATCAGTTAAAGTTTCAGTCTTGTCTTTAAAGCTGGACAAAACCACTGTTGTTGGGAAAGAAAAGTTTGGGGGAGGAGGAGTTTTAAGATGCATCTTAAAACAATTTTCTCACTTTTATCTTCAACCTCTTTTTTTAAAAAGCCCCAAACAATAGTGGCTCTTTTCCCTTTGCTGCCTGGTATTTCTTATGGTTGTTGAGTTCTTTTCTTTTCCCTGTTTTAATCAGCTCCTTCTCTAGCTACTGTGGAATGAGGTAATGTAATGGAAGCATGAAAGGACAGAGTGAGCATGGCTGTGAGTTGACAGCAATAGTTAGAGAAGGCTTTCTTTATCTGTCTCCTTGAAATAAGTGTTGGCACTAGTCTACTCTAGGTCATAAAATTCAGTCTGGAGGTGAATAGGATGAAACTTGGGCTTTTGACCATAAAACTGTACTTACTTGCTGTAGAAAAATGCATTATTCCTACTCTTCCTCTTGCCAGTCCCCCAAACACACCCAGAGTGAGATGTCCAGAGTTACCCATGTGTTGACCACATAGGCATGTTGAACTTGGTCCAGAAATGCTAATGTTTAACCTGCTTTCTGTCATTGTCAGCTGGTGCCCACGGAGATGAACTCTGGGTAGGTAACATTCCCAGATATCCTCTGGAAAACTTTAACTTTGGTGCAGATTGCTCTGATGTAGCTAACTGCGATGGCATTGGCTTCTACCTTGGAGTGGACTGATTTACCCTGAAATGACTCTCTAACCTGCATCTTAAACAGTGTAGTTGGTTCTGGTGCAAATAGATTCATTCTGAAGTGATGGACATTTTGATTCTCATGCAAAATACTACATCCTACCAGAAGGGGTTGAACCAGTTTCTCTGAACAGTGATGACCATCACTGTACAGTTTTGGGTATGTCTCAGGGATTCCTTGTGGAAATAAGGGCAGTTAACAAAAAACAAAACAAAACAAAACAAAAAAAAAAAAAAAAAAAAAGAAAAAAAAGGGAAAAAAAAAAAAAAAAATAAAAAAGTTTTAAAAGAAAAAAATAATTTAAGGTAGAGCGTCACCTAAGTGAGAGCGCAAGAAGGAGAAATCTTTGCTGAGTTTTACAGTCAGTGGTGTCTGGCTTATGGACTCTTTCTCTTCTCGGGGCTCTCATCTCAAGTTCAACATACAGAATCTTTTTCATCACGCTCAGCTTTAAACTTTTTATTTAAAGATACCCTTCCCCAATGAGCTTTCAGAATACTTATTGTAGATTTTAAGAGAAATGGTATATTAATTTATGCTATTAACATCACCTCATAAATTATAAGTTTTATACTAAAGCTGTATTGAGTGTAATGAATTATGTTGCATATGTGTTTTTAATAGCTATAAAATTATATACAAGCTTTTTTGGAAAAACAAACTAGTGAAGCACCTTTTTACACTGGATCTTTGCCGTGTCAAGGTGTACAGCTATTCTTTGCTACCTTGCAGATATCTATATCTATATATAGATATATATATAAATAAAATAAAATGGTATCCTGTATCAACAAGTATAGAACTCTTTTTAACCCTTATATTACTGTTCCTATAACTCTTTTTAAATTTTGAGTGTTACATTCTGCAATAATTTATCCGTGGTTTGTACCTATGATTAGAAATTTAGTTACAGGGTAAATAGATCAAATTTAAAAATCCAACTACTGTAGCTGGGAGTTGTGAACCAAGTTTGTAAGACCTTTTCTTTTTTTTTAAATGTATTTATTTCCAGTTAGCTCTGTGAGTTGGAATTTGAAAAGTTGGAACATTAGGAATCTACAGTGTCTTATTCAGGAATTTTCCCCTCCTTTCCTCACAAAGGAATTCCCACTGTGACTTATAAATAGAATTAGACTGCTTGTGTGCATGTATGTATTATATATACACACAAAAAATATGCATTGGGGGGGGATGTATGTGCGATACGAATGTGTATATTGTATGTAGGTCTTAGTTTTGTAAAGAGAAAAGTAGTCAAGAGGTGATGGAATGTATTGTAGAAATGTGATTATTTAGTAGGGGGTTGTTATGTCCTCACTGTTGTACAAATAACTGAAACTCTCTACTATATAATCTTCTGTTATAAGGCTAACTCTGATATCATGTCAATTTTACTGTTTTTCAAATGAGTTGCTTTGAGCCCTGTTTAAAATGCCATGAAAATACCAAGCTCCCAAAGACAGCCTTTAAATAAAACAAATGGGGGAGGAGGAGTGATGGAAGAAACGAGTTTTTCAGGACAAACTGAATGGGAAGGTTTGCATTCAGTGGGATGGAGAGGCATGAGAATTGCTGTATCTTTGCCAATTAATACCCAAATCTCCCGTGGACTGACTTGGAAACTGTTGTCAATCAGTGTACTTGTGTTTTCCAATTAGATTGTAAGGGGTACTGTTTGTACAGTGGTCTCCATTCCATAAAAGGGTCTTGTCTTCAAAGTAGACTTTTTTTTTCTCTTCTGACTATATTTGTGTATATCAATTTTGCCCCAAAATTGCTGTTGTGGGATTGCAGAACAAAATACGCATCCAGTCAAGGGAGTTTCATTTGGGCTGTGAAATTCTGAATTTGATTGTGACCACTTACCTTTTTTTCATAATTGGAGAAGGAAGATTTCTTTATGGGAGCTCTCGCTTGAAACTGTGAGAAGTCAGAAACTTTCTAGCAGATTGACTTACTCTACCTACTGTTCTATTTAGGATGGAGAAAGTAATCTAATTGTTATTTATTCATGCAGTATCACTGTTAAGTGTGATGATCCTGGTGACTTTAAAAAACCTTTTTAGAAAAACAGAGCTTCTAGTATTGGACAGAAATTTGAAATATTTTGCAATTTTTTTTATATTCCCCTCCATATCATAATGCGAATACTCCCGCAGGCATCCCTCACCCTTTCCTTCTCCCCACAATTTGTTTCTGGCACATATGCATACAGGCAAAAAAGTAGGGAGGTGGAAGTTGTCAGAGGCCTTTTTTCTGCTTATCTGGTGGTAATGGGAATTAGGGGCATAAATCTTTATGCTTTTATGGAGGAGAATAGACCCATTTTTGTGTACACCTGTACAGAGAGATATATCTGTATATGAGATAACAGCAGCATTTTGCTGAATGTGGACTTGCCCTCGTGATGTACAATAAATATGTATGAATGCAGTCAATCTAAATCTATACATACATGCTACAGATTGATAGATGGAATGTACCTTGTATCACACACCTGTCCACCAGCTGTAACATGAATGAGTGTGTGAGCTAAAGAGAGGGACTATCCACGCAATGTATGTGTAACAGGTAAGCAGTTGTGCCAGACAAGTTGTTTTAAATTCTTCTGAGGGGTCTGGATGACTCACAGACTGATCTGAGCTTGGCCACCATTGGTTTGTGTTACCTCAGCCCTCAAACTGGAGTTTCCTTGCTGTGTCTCTGCTTTTGTTTTATATTTAGTTTTGTTGAGGCCTCTTGCAAAATGCCAACTTCTTCTGCTTCTCTGCTCCATTGCCTCCATTCCAGCTCCTCCTTGTCCCTGCATCTCTGCAGTTTTTCTTGCTAGCAGCAATCCGCTTTAATGGCCCAATCCAGCTCTGCTGATACATGAGGGAAATTCTCTTGGTGACAAGAGTGGTAGCTGAATTGGGTCCTGAGCACCTGCTTGAACTCATGCAAACTTCCCCAGCTTCAATTGTTATTCAGTAGGACTCTGATTTACAGATGAATACAAACTTTTCATGGAACCTGATGCAAAGCTTCCTAGCATATTAAAAGGTTAACCCAGCATTGTATTTAAGTGGTCAAAATGAGAAAACTGCACCCACCAAATACTACCTTCCAATTTTCAACCCTAGGGAGAAAAAATAAGTTTGTTGTGTTTCCTATAACACAGGCATTAAGCAGAAGGCAGCTCTGTGCTCTGTTCTGAGCAATGGGACTGTCATCAAACATATCAAAAGAATCACAGTTCGTTACACTTTATCATAGAAGAGATTTTAAAATGGAGTGCAGAGTTGACCATTAACATGCTAGCACTTTGCATCTAATTGTGTACTGGGGGATCTTGCTTGTGCAAGTAAATTATGAGCTTAAGTGTTTTCTGTTTTCTGGCTAAATGGAGCTTCTATATCCTTTTAGCAGAAAGCAGCTGTCAGCAACCTGCTCAGTCACATTGAAGTGCTGTTTAACTTAGGCTTCAGTTTCAGAGGAGAATGCTGCTCCAGTTCTGTCACTGAGCCGTACTGGATTCCATGTTTTCAATATGGCTATGACACAATTTTTCTTGGTCACAATTCAGCCATGGAATTTTGTCTTCCTTGCATTTCTGTTAGGAGAAGGTAACTGGTGTAGTGTTCCATCTGAGCTTTCATGCAGTCATGCACAACTTCTATGATCCATATGTTGGGCGTGTGTATGGATATGTCTGTGCTGCGTGTGGATAACACGGATTGATACGCACACGCCTGTTACGCTGTTTATGTTTGTGGAGAATGTACCTGTTGGTGATCTCCTGATGTATGCTCATGCATACCTATATTAAATATGTACATAGAGTGTAGATGTCCTGCATATACATATGTATATGTTATGAAACTTGGTTGGCGATTTTTTTTCCACACTTTTATTTTGCAAATTGCTGTCCCTTATTACTTCTTTTCACTGAAGCTGCATTATGCAGAAGAAATGGAGAAAGGTTATCAAAGTTTTATTTTAAAAAGGAGACTTTTAATTATCTAAAGCCATTTGTAATTGTCTTTTGAATTTTTACTAGAAGGGTTGTTATTTTAAAAAGAAAAAAAAAGGAAACAAAAAAACCAAAAGCAACTAAACAAGCCCTTATTAACACCATAGTTTAGGTGAAAGAAATGGAAACACAAGTTTCTAAGTACTTATTTCCTTCAAGTGTTTCTGAGGCATACAGTAATTGCATTCTGCCCCATCCCCCTTTTGTCCAATTATAATTAATGATTCTTGATTTTCTTTTTCCCCCATTACTTTTGTAAATCATTGTTCACCTCCTACATTCAATAGTACTGATATCACTAAGGAGATTTCATGTCCTTCTGTCCTTTTTAGGAGAAATACCAGTGCATCACTATTGTGTTTCATTTTAACATACTTTGTGGAGGATGGATGTTTTTATTGAAGATGTCTGTAACCCGTCTAACTTATTTAATGTGAGAAGCCTTCATTGGAATCTATCGTCTGTTTGTTTCCAACAAGTTCAAGTTTCTGCAAATGTTTTTTCACCAACATGTTAAATACTTCCCTTCTTATTTTATGCCTGAGGTTTTAAAATTTGGGTTTGTTTTTTGGGTTTTCCCCCTCCAATTCCCAAAAATGTTTATCTGCAAGTGGAGCAAAACAGATGTCAGAAGCTCAACCAATATCCTTTTTGCAGCTAAGGGTAAATATATTTATCCTAGACTTAATAAAAGAAGGTGGCAAATGGACAATCTGAAGTGCTTAGAGGGAATGCTCTCTCTTTTTAAGGCTGTCTCCGAGAAGTTTGTGTTTGGTGTCATTTTAAAGGTAGCTTGATCATGCTTTGATATCAGAAACAGCCTTGTAACAAAGAGCCTCATACAGTTGTTCGGTCACTAGAGTTTAAAATGTAAACAAGTTGCAGTGGGAAAGCAAAGGTGAGGCAGTGTATTTTGAACCAGTGAATTGTAGCTTGCAAACGTACCTGATTTTGAAGTAACTGCATGGTAGCAAGGATTAGCAGTCTCTTACACCCCTTCCTTCTTCCCTCTCATCCCTGACACGTGTTCAGCATACCATACATTGGGAAAAATAAGCAACTTCTCCAGCAACGCTAATCCACTTAATGACTGCTTAAAGGGAACATACAAACGGGCAGTGCCACGTCCCGTCTCATGGTATTAGCTGGAAGCCTGGCTAATACGCACAAACAGCCCAGCCCAGCTTGCTTCTGTGGATGTGTCGTTTTGGGAGAGTGTGGTGCACACAGGAGCCCGAGAAGGGCTCCTCCCTTCAGGGGCCCTGGCAGCAATGGCAACTCACACCACTGCTTCTAGTGCTGGAGGCTCACGGACAGCATTCCAGGGGCGGGGAGGAAAGCTTGTGTTTGTACTTTCCCTTTAAATAGGAAAGGTTGGCTCACATGTTCCTCATACTTCTCAATGAATGTACTGTATTACCATTTAAAAAAAAAAAAAATCAATTAAATGATAATAGATTGGTCTCCTTTTGTTATCTGGTCCTTGTTTAATTTGTTTAAGGGTTTTTGTATACAAAAGTTTACATTTTTATGTATATTTTTCTTGTGTAAAAACTGATGTAATATGTGTATAAAACACTGTATGTATTATCTGTATATAGTGTGACAAAATGATTTTCTTTCTTTCTTTTGGATGTATTAATAAATCTTGCTGTGAAGTAGCTGTGTTTACTATGATGAAACCCTCTTATCCAAGCCATTTTGCCAAGTCCGAGATGTATGGATATTGCCCAGGATGAAATCTACTCCATAAAGTGATTTTTTTTCATTTAAAACATATCGTAAGTACAGTTATTAAACTGTCCTTTGCTTAGATTGCTGTAGAGTCTGAGTCAGCTCTTGCTTATTCTCTGTTGCTTTCTAATGACATTAGCTAATTAGTTTTGCAAACTACCCAGGGTCTTCCGTCTCAGTCCTGGTTCTAATTATAGTGCTTTCTAGCTCTGGATCACTGGTCTGGCGACCAGATCCTCTTCATCTTGTTTTCCAGTCTGAGGAACTCTAATTTAAGGGGTATAGAATAGAATTTTCTCATGTATGTTGTTATGTTTTCTGGGATTTTAAAAATACATACCTTCTTCATCAACAAAATTGGTGAAGTTGGTGTTATTTTGATGATTAGCATGTGGAAAAGAAATGGTGGTGCTGAGGGGCTCTGGCCAGCTCTCAGGCAGGCTTGCCAGGCCAGGGCACGGATGTGACTGACATTGGTCAGGCAGTGGGAATGGCCACCACCACCTTGTTCAG
This sequence comes from Erithacus rubecula, assembly GCF_903797595.1. NCBI lineage: Eukaryota > Metazoa > Chordata > Aves > Passeriformes > Muscicapidae > Erithacus > Erithacus rubecula. The sequence continues at coordinate 12,433,374 of NC_136659.1, forward strand.
ACAGAGCTGCTGTTTGTGTCACCCTGCTGCAGCTGGTGCCAACAGGACTGCCTTGGCTGCAACTGCCCTTCCAGTGCCAGGGTTGAGCTCCCAGAGTGGCTTTTCCACAGCTGCTTGAAGGATGTCCTCTCTTTAGACAGAACTACCCCTTGGACACTTCACAGTAAGTAGATGGCTGCTGCATCTCCCTCTCACCATTTGTTTTGTGAAGTCTTTCACCTCTGCTTTCTGACATGAGGGTTTGTGCTTCCAGTGGTGGTTGCTCTGCTTGTCTCCATCTCCAGTTCTTTTGAGGTTGTGACTTGTGGGGGAGCAGTTGTGTCCTGGTGAGGCCATCTCCCAGGTTCTGTTTTTCATTAGCAGTCTCAATGCTGACCTGGTCAATGGAATAACAACCAGCAGAGATTGATGAGAGAGATTCAGTAATTTGACTTCTCTTTTAATGAACACTGGCCCAGCTATTCTAGACAGTGTAATTAAGGCAGCATTTCACAGTACCTGGTTGTAATTCAGGCCAAGGGGTAAGTAGTGTCAGTGAATGGTGTAGTCTTTCATGCCAACATGTGCTGCAAAGGTTTCATGGCAAAGATGAAACTGTGCTTTAATACCTTGTTTTCCCAGGAGATGGGAGTACATTGAAAGTGTCACATCCAGACCCTTGTCAAGACAGAGTGATGACAAAAAAGAACAGATGCTTAAAGTCAACAAAAGGACAGCGCAGCAGTGTGAGTTCAGCACAATATAGCTCAAGAAAATCTACCCTAAGTTTGTCCTTTCTAGGGAATTCTCAAGGTTATGGGCCTGAGGCAATTGGACACTAGGGGTAAGAGAGATGAGACAGTTTTGGGCTGTTACTGATGCAATTCTGGCTATGCATGTGGATATTATAAAGCTGATCCTTCAAAGTGCTCCATCTCAAGTAGCACTCAAAATTGCAAGACGAGGAATTGATTCTTATGGAGAAAATACTTGTTTAAAATTTGCTTTTAAGAAAACAGCAATAGTAAGTTGCTGTTTGTATAAGATTTGAGGCTGTAATGAGGACTAAGAAGGTGGAAATTAGGCAAATGGGGACTCTTCTCTGGGAATGACTCCCTGGCAGAAGCAGATATGTCCTCTCTGGTCCTGAGCAGGACATTTCCCAGCGTAGACTTAATGAGAGATGGATTGAGAATCTTCTGCTGACTAAGGCAGAGACTGACTGACCTGTGGGGTTTTCCCCCCACTATTTTCATGAACAACACAGACATGCTGGTCTGAGAAAATGATTACATGGCTCTGTCTGAAACTTTACAAAAGCAACTGGTCATTGTTCTAGTGCCACATTTCAAAACAAAAATAGGTTTTGTTTGAAGTATCAATTCAGGAAGAATGTGGTACATCTCTCTTTGTATTTTAATAGTTCTTTCAAACTCGAACAGTGGCTTTTTAATAGCTGGCAATTATTTTCTCAGGAAAGCTCATTTAGTTTGTACTTGAAAAGCAAGTGACATCTTGTTACAAGAGCAAGTGTTGCTCTGGTATTTGGTGAAGCAATTGGAACGAGAAACCTTCATTAAATTTGGGAGCTGGCTTCCTGCAGAGGTGAAGACAACTTCTCTCCCACCATAGTTACAGGCAATTGTCCCATCTGCAGGAAATAATGGGGACCATCTTCCACAGTATCCCCTGGAGCCTATACCCCTAACACAGGGCTGGTACTCTGCAGCTTTCAGGTCTGAACTAGAGATACAGGAAACTTGTTTTAAGAGGCTCAGAGGTGATTGTCATGTTTGCTGGTGTGAGATTCAGCCCAGGAATAGCTGCCTTGTTTTATTGTTACTGCTAATTTATAAATTGTGGAAGGTGCCAATGAAGAGTCTTGGTACCACTGAATCTAGGGAAAAAATGAAATATTGTGCTAGAAATGTCCCTGAAAGCAAAAAATTCAGGTGAATTCTTGTGCTCCCATAGGGGAACAGTGGTACAGAAGTTCTGTGTCTACATCCAGTACCTCCTTTGACAGATGTCCTCAGGACCAGGACACTCAGGTCTTGTTCACCACCCACATCTCATTTGCGATGGTCAACATCTCCTCACAGTGTGGACGAGAGTCCTGCAAAGTAAACTCAGTTTGACTCTATTTCTGCTCAGCTTGTGCACCAGCTTCAGGTTCCTGCCTGTTCAAAGTGTTTATTTTCATACTGTGCATCTCTGCTGGCAAAACCCCCCTGTAATCAGCCAGCCCCAGGGCTCTCCTGCAAATCTGATTTGTGGGACCCTACTGTGGTGCCTGCCAGGCAGCTGACGCTGGCTCTGCAGCTGATACAGCCCTAGATGCTGTCACATTGAACAGTGCTTTTCACAGCTCCCTTGTGTTCAGCAAGCCCGTGTTTCCTGGGAGGGTGTCATGGACTTCAAACACTTCAGCTTACCCATTGCAACTGTGCTGGATGTAGTGATGGCCCTTTGCAGCAGCAGCAGAAATGCTCTAGTGACAGGGAAGGGAGAGGGTCTTCCCAGCTGCAGATCAGTGCCAGGAGCCTGTGCTGTGACCCCAGGGAGGGCAGAGGCTTGTGTCAGGAGCACAGCTGGCATCTGATATGGCACCCTACCCTGTCTGTCTGGTCCTGCGTCAGAGCATCTACAGCATAACAGCATGCAGCTCATGCTAAAAAGAACTTCTCAGATGAAAAAATCCTGGTTTTTCTAGGGTTTTTAGTGTGTTGGAACCTTTCTCCTCAAGATGTGGCTTTCTTGCACCAAGGCTTTGCATACGCTGAAAGTGGCAGCACTCAGGAAGGAATGCATTGGGTTCAAACTGCAGTTGAAGGGGTAACAACAACTCTTCCTCAGCCAACTTGTGCCAAAGCATCTGCAAGAACAGAGAGGCTGATTTATGTCAGATCTGGGCCAGTGTTCTGCCAAGGTTTGATTTCAAGCTGTGAGTCTCAGTTATAATACTGCCACATTGGCAGAGCTGGTCCACATTTGTGCCAGTGGAATTTGTGCAGAACCAGAGCCTGGAATTGTTCACAGAATTTCCCCAAGTGTTGTTGCCATTTCCACATGGGACATGTGGTACATGCTTACAGCTTCCCTGTATCCCTCCATGGTGGTGCCAATCCCTTTCAGGGTTAAGAGAGCTGCCTGAGTTCCAGGGGCATGAATCAAGAGACAAGTGTTAGCATCAGCAGAGGATACCTCCTTAGATGTGCATTCTTCTATAATTTGTGCTCTCAGTAATTTGCATACATTTGCTATGGTTGCTTTAGTAAAGTGCTTTTTTAGTCCAGTTGGGTATTCAAGTCAGTAAAACCACTTGACTTATTTCTGAGAGCATGTGATTATTGGGTTTTTGTTTGGTTTGGGTTTTTGCTTTTTTTTTTTTTTTTTTTCTCTCCAACCAGTTTAATGCCTTGTTTAATCCTGCAGAATTTAATTTTTCTGTTTACCAACATTTGCTCAGTGAAGTCAGCCAGTTTCTTCTGTTAATAATCTCTTTTCCCCCTCCCCCCCATTCTCCCTTGGGTCCTACTGTTTAATATAGTTTTTGGGTGTTTATTTTCTCCTAATTTTTTCCCTAGTGTTTTGCTCAATCTATACAATGTTTCTATCTTGTCCTCCATCTCCTTTTGCCTCAGACTGCAACTAAAATTGTTGCTGAAGAGATTCTAGTAAACAAAATTAGATTCCTAGAACTCAGAATTGTTCCCTGTCAAACCTTATCCTCTTCATTTGTCTTTTTTATCTCTACCAACTCTGCCCAGGTATGAGACCTTGCTTGGCAGTGCTATTCCTAATATCCCTAATTAAGAAATTAGAATCAGGCGAGATCTCAGTTGGCCCTTTCAAAAGTGATGGGGATGAGGATATTGACAAACAATCTTAGAAAAATTCAGTCAAGCTTCTGTGATATTTTGCTTGTCCTGGTAAGCTGGCTGCCTGTAGCAAATTTTCTGTGATGACATGCCAAAAAGATGATGTCTTTATCAGACACCATTTCCCATTAAAAATGCTTTAAAAGCTAGCAGTCCTGGTTTGCTGTGATGTTGGCTACTTTCACACAGCCCTCTGCTATGGGGAGCAAAGTGTTTCACAGAGATCATGCTGTGCCTCTTTGAGTACGTCCCTGGCTTTGGGCACACTTTGCCCACAGGCAGCACTGATGCCATCTGGCTTTGCCAGGTGACAGAGAACAGGGCTGCTGGGTGGCAGCTTAACTCTTAATTAATTGAATACTTGCAAGCACTCTTTTCCTTTATTTCCCCCCAGTAACTCGGGATATTTATCCACAAGCTTTCTGTCTGTCTCTTCCTGCTTCTTGCTTTTTATGACGGTGCTCTTAACCAATGCCAAAATCCCCATCAGGCTGCTCTAAGCTGACTATGAATGAGACAAACAATGCATAGATCTTCTAGTGACTCTAAATATAATCTAAACTGTACAGGAAATGATGGGGGATATAGGCAGAAAAGAGACAGTGACTCAATGTAACTCAATCTGTTCAGAATCAGTGAGTGGCACAAAAAGCATCTCTTTCAGTTATCTTTGCATGCACATTGGAAGTCCATCTCACAGGCTGCCCATTGTCCCCTGCACCTCAGCATCCCTGTGACACCTGGCAGCACAGCTGGCTTCACCATCACCTTGTATACTCTCTGCTTCACATCTGTCTCCTTGTCTTTGTGCTGCTCAGTGACTGTTTCTGGTGGACAAACTGCAGGTTTTGCTGTCTTAGATCCCAACTTATCCCAGTGGATCCAACTCTTGCTCACAGTTCCCTCTTGTCAAAGCTCCAGTTTGCAGTCCGTGCAGCTGTGACAGAGTTATTTTTAATTCTCTTGCTGCCTGCTAAGGTCCCCAGCCCATATTACTTAGCCTGTCCTACATGGGTGGCCATCCTGGTGTGAGACTTTCTGTCTGGAAAACTGGTGAGTTTTAAGCTTCATGTCCCATCTGTTGTTACACTCTGGTCCTGTAACTGAAATGCAGCCTGTGGTGCAAAATTCTTATAATACATCAGAGCTATTAAAGAAACTCCTCTTTTTACTTTGGTCATCTCTAATGCTGTAGAACAAATCATCCATATACTTCACAATTCAACCTTGTTTTCTTTCTGCCTCTTTTTTTTCCATCAGCTGTTTGGGACTTGATTTGCAGTAGAAGATGGTATCAATAGATAGCCTTTCAATAGAAAGGATGCACTAATGACAGCAGCAGCTTCCACCTCTTGCACTTGGAGTATTAAGTTTTGTGGTTTTCCCAGTGCTGTAAAACCATCACATGCTATTTTATTTTCCATTTTGGACATCATTCTGTTTATTTTTCTTGCAAGGCTTTATACTAAGATAAGCATTCTCAGAGGTCTTTGTTTACTCTGGGAAAATAGCTTGGCAAAGGAAAATATTACTGTGCAATGCCCACAATGTGAAATTGCTTATTGGCTCTAATTTTAATGTGAAAGATGCCAGACTGTTAACAATCAAGAATTAAATTTTCTCCATTTGTTTTCAAACATGTAATTTGCTAATTATTTACCTAGGGATTGTTCCTTGCTAATGGCCTATCTGAGTGCATGGCATCCCTCTAATAATCCTACTGTCACGATCTGTGCAGGAGAGAAATGCTGTTCATAGGGTGGAGGTGCAGAATGGGCCGTGGTGTGCTGATTTTATTTAATTGCCCAGACCCTGTAAAGAATAGCAGACCATTGTCAGAGGTTTTTGAAATGTAAGTGTAGCCTGAGTTTCCAATAATCAACCCAAAGTAGTTCCTGTCCTGGGCTGGGTTTATTCCAGACTGGCCATGACAGAGCTGCCAGGGAGCACCTGGCAATGACAGTGACAGTATGTGTGTGCCCTCTAGAGCTGGGGATTCTGAGAAGCACGACAGGGCACTCAGTTCTAATTGTTCTTTTCAAAACAAGAAATTACATCCTGCACGGTGTGACATAGTCTATGCAGAAGCTCACACGTGAGCTCACAATGTTCCCCAAGTGATGGGAGATAAGGGAGAGCATGGGGAAGTGGAATATCTTTATTACTTTTTTCAAGGGGAGATTATTTTTCATTTTTCATCTCCTCCTGCATTTCCTTTCTGGTTTTGAGCTTTAACATTAGATTTGATTCTGTCTTTATAGCATTCAGGTGAAGACTTACATATTTCATCAGGATTGTCTCTCTTGTTTTCAGGATGAAAGTCCCAAACAATATGAAGCAGTCACAGCCGTGTGCACATCTGGAGTCCTTTCATCTGCTCCAAAGAGGCACTTGCCTTTATTCCTATTCAGTCTCATTACTTAATTTCCTAAAGAGGCTGCAGCTCTTCAGTGTCTGAGTATGTATGTCAAAATGTCTCACTAGGCTCTTCCACTATGTGAAACAGTATATCCTGTTTCCAGAGCTGAGGAAATACATTTCCTTCATTGTAACTCATTACTGTTTAAGAAATTGTTTTTCTTCAATTATCCTGACCACCTGGATTTTGACAGCTCCAGACTCGCTGGGTGAAGCTCCTGCATCTTTGAAAACACCTTTTTTCCTTGAGACTTCTCTATCATTTATCATGTTCTTCCTAGGGGGAACATTTTATTTGGGACTTTTCTTCTGTCTCCCACCGGAAGCTGGGTGTCAGCACACAATTTACAGCACTGATCATGAGGTTTTAAAATACACCTTATTTACAGGTGAAAGGTAACACATGGTAAAGTTACCACTTCCTTAAAATTGCTGGTGACACTGGGTAAGAGGCACTGATTTGCTGGAGACCTGCAGACAATGTTGATGCTACTCCTTTCCTAACCACTGCTCTGAACATGTATCTCATTTTCAGGTGCAATGAAGCTCTCTAAGCTTTTCCTTGTCTCATCTTCCACTCTGAACATTTTTTGGCAGTTACCCGTGACAGTCTGATGAGAAAGAAGCTTTACTAGAAGAGTGTACCACTTGCTGATTATTTTTTTCCTCTTTTGTGATGAAAAATCTCCTGTTGGGTATTTATCACCTGGGCTCTTCAGGAGAGAGAACAGGCTGGCTGGCAGCAGCTTCAGCACTAACAGGCTGTCAGGTAAGGGGGTCTCATGGTCCTTTTAGGGACACAGCAACTGTGCCTGTCTGGCTCCACATGAGACAACAGCTGCCCTGTCTTGCTGGGATGGCTCTTCTGCAGGCTTCATCAGCTTGCCTGAGCTTGATTCTGGGTTTTGTAGCTGTTTTGTCACTGATTTTAAGGCAGCCTCAAAACTGCAGGTGTGCTCTCCTGTTGACAGCTCTCTTGCCTTCAGTTAACACCAGACACCAAACTGTGGGGAAAATTAATGGCACCTGCAAATTCTGTGCACTTAAATACTGAGATGCTTAATTTGCAAGTACAATGAGGTATTTTGGTGTCTGAGGCCTGTGTCTCGTGTATCTGCATATCTTAAGCATGCAAACAGCTGGAATTTGCTCTGCAGCCCTGCATGGCTGGCAGGCAGGCAGGCTGGTGTGGCTGTGCACAGTGTGGTGGGGATGGCTCCTCAGCAGGTCCAGTGGCATGCATGTGATGTTGGTGATCCCTGACAGCTCTCAGTGGTTCCCTTCAGCACACCTGATCATTGCTGAGGACTCAAGATCACATTGAGCCTTGCTCCAGGGTACCGTAGCCCAGTTGAGACCCTGAACCAGAGTCAGAAGGGGAGATTTAGGCCCAGGGGACCTGCCTGGCCCTTGCTGAGCCCAGAACAGCACTTCACTTATGAAGAGGACCCATGTGCCCTCAGCCTAGGGTGCAATTTTCTGGAGCCCACCAGGGCTGCATTGCCTGGGCTTTGCAGAAGGGCAGTGTGTGCATGGTGTGCAAATGGTTAAATCAAGCAAGGATGTGCTGTGCACTCCCTCCTTATTGTTTCCCTCCAGCTAATCTCACGTAATTTTGAGAGCTCATATTTTGACCTCACTGCATACAGAAAACATAACAGCTCCAAACCCTCATCCCAACAGCACACAGGAAGGCCATTGCTGTGCTCTCATGGCTTTCTGTCATGTCCTGGGGCTCAGGTCAGCAGGCAGAGCTCTCCTACAATGCTCCCAGGCTGGCAGGAGCTCAGGCAGCTTCAACACACTCACAGTCCACCCAGTGGGATGTCACACTGGGGGAATATGGGTGAAGTTTGCCCCCTGGAGCCTTTGTGCCTCTCAGAGACAGGCAGTGACAACAGGAGCTTCAGCAGCGGGTTGGGACAGGGGTGCAGAGCTGGCCAAGGCAGGAGGCTGATGAAACCTTGACCATGGCAGCCCTGAGATATTGACCCTGGGGTTGCTGGGGTGGGACCTTCCTGGGGAAATAGAAGCCCCAGGGACACATGGAGTATAACACATGACAAATCCTAATTTTAACTCTAACGTTCAATTGCAGAAGCAACTGCCTGACCCCCAAACTCTCCACCCTCCATCCCACAGGGGTATAGCTGAAGAAGTGCCTGCAGTTCCTCCTGCATCTGAGGCTGGCTGGCTCCTCAGCAGATCAGTCTGTGCATGGCCAGGGGATGCCAGCTGCCCTCCTTCAGCTGCCCCAATCTCCTCACCTCTCAGACAGGGCTGAGGCTGCCACATCCTCACAGTCCAGCTGTGGGCAGTGCTGTGCAAGGCTGGCATTCACAGCGTCAGCTCATCCCTTGCACTGAATAAGAAGGAAATATGTTTCCAAAGCAGAATTGCTGAGGAAACACCAGGTTGAGCATGCAGGTGGGACAGGCAGATGATGTGAAGTCATTAGACAGGCGAGTGAGCTGTGTCAAATAGAGCAGAACTGCCTGCAAATGCAGAAAAATCAAGGTTGTCAGGGAAAGCAGGAATACAGAAGGATAAAGAACTCAGCATTAACCTCCTCTTGGGAAGAGTGTCAAGGCAATAATAACTTGCCAGGGCTTTGATTTCTGGTGAATGCCTACAATGTAAGTGATTTGTTCACTGCTGGTGGAAGATTTTGTTGGGGGTAAAGAGAGCAGGGGAAGCAGCCCATGCTCATTGGCTCTCTCCAGATAAGGAACTGTTTGATAATGTGGCATCTCTGCTTTCTGAGCAGGGAGAGTCATGGACTGCTCTGCACAGGCAATTCAGTCCAGCTGGCAGCATGCAGGGTCCTTTATTACTGTTTCTTATGATTATTGTAATTTTAGTTATTATGATTACTGTTGTTTGTTATTACAGACACCTGCCAAGACACACATGACATTTTTTCTGCCTTCTGAAATGCCAGTACCTATTTTGTTAGCTGTGAATCTGTGGACACATATTTGAGCAAGCCACAGCTTCCCCTGCCAGAGTGCCAATGCAGGGGCCTTCACAGGGGATTTCTCAGAATGAACTGAGCCAGGCGTGTTGTCGGGTGTGTGTGTGCACATCCATAAAAGAGACTATAATTATTTACCTGTCTTGCCCTTTCCTCCATAGGGCAATGTCCAGACCACATGAAATCAAGCTTCAATACATGGAGAAATGTGTTTCTCCATACACTTTATATGCCCAAGGCTTGGTGTCTCACAGGGCTGCAGGCTGTGTTCTTTTGGGTCAAGTTCTTGATACATCCTGGGAAAGTCAGAACTAAAAGAAAGACTTTAAAGTCTTTTATGTTTTCAGGTGCAGAAAAGCTGACTAAAACCATTTGGTATCCTCTGTAAGGACTTCTGCCCTGGACTGTCGAATTTGGGAGTCAGGTGTCCAACACTATTCCTAGAGAGGGTCAGAGCCAAACCTGCTGCAACAGGTGGGCAGCCAGGGCACAGGCAGGAGCATTGCTGGCAAAGCTTTTGCACACCCTGATTTACAGTTTATTCTGTTTTTTCTGGCAGAAGAGGTGGGTGGTGTCTGGACTCATTTGATTTGCCAGGTGCAAGCAGCCAGGCACGGTGTGGGCAGTGCCTGAGGTCTGTGTGCCTGCACAGCACAGCGCCCTGCTGGCTGAGCCATCGACTCTCCCTGAACCTTTCCAGGTGCAGGTGGCACCAGCTCTGAAACACAGCAGGCACCATGGCAGACCACGGGAAAGCCTGGGTCGTTGATGAGGCTGTTAGCGCTCTTTCAGTCCTTTAATGTACAAGTCCTTACAGAAGACACTGGCTTAATCTCAGCTCAACTGGAAAAATGCCGATGACTGGAAATGTCATCAGCTGCCTGTGGGCCAGACTGGCCCTGAGCTGATAAGGAGCAACACAAAATAAAAATGTCAACACAAAACTGGAGAAACACAGAGGGTGGTTGCAGCTTTTCACCATCCTGTAGGAAGCAGGGCCCCTCTGTTAGCAGTCCTTCTAGGAGCTGAACTTTCCCCAAAGCCTCAATGACAAACTCTGCTCTTCCTTAGAAAAGAGAAAGGTGGCTGCTCTCAATACTGCAGAGAACAAACTGAACTCTTGCCCCATTGACTTAAATAAAGAGGGTAAGTAAACTTTTGTTGCTTTCTCTAATTTTTTTAAGGGCAAATCTCATGATGTTCTGTGCTGCAACCTTGTTTTCTTCAAGCACTGGTGGGGGAAGGAGATGCAGCCAGAAGGAGGGCTGAACCACCTCCCTCTCATCTGGAGTGTGGGCTGCAAACACCACCTGGACAGTAGGTTTGAGCAGTAGCTAGCTCCTCTCAGCCCACGCCAAATGTGCACTCAGGACTCCACAGGAACACCAAATACTGCAGCACTTAGGCAAAAAGTAATGCTAGAAGTGACTTCACCCTGCTCTCTTTGGTAGGAGGGATGTGTTAATTCTCCATGAATGAAGTGCAAAGCTCAAACCTTGTGACTTCTGGAGCAGAGCAGTATCTGAAAATGTCACCTGGGCCTTGAGTCTGTCTGCATCGCTTCTCCAGGTTTACCGAGAAAAAAACCCTAAAAAGTCTAGGAAACAATACTTGAACAGGCAGCAGATTATAAGCAATTTACTCATAACAACAACCTGTGAACTTTTCCACGGGTGATTTAGTGAGGAGTCCTTGAGAGAAAGGGCCACAGAGAAGAGAGGCAAAGAGCGATTTAGATTCCTTCTGGGGCCGCGTGTGCGCGAACAGCCCCTTGCCACCGCAAGCCACTCTCCCCGGCCGAGTTCCCCGCTGCTTTCTGCCGCACGGCCTCTCTTTGCCTGTCATCATGGGCTCATTTTACAGACTAACTCCCCGAGCCTTCAGCTGGCGCTGCTCTCCTCTGCACGGACACAGGCCCTGCGGGCAGCCGAGCGGCGGCGGGGGCGAGGCTGGCAGCCCCCGGTGGCAGCGGTGTCCCTGGAGGCAGCGGTGTCCCTGGAGGCAGCGGTGTCCCTGGCGGCAGCGGTGTCCCCGGTGGCAGCGGTGTCCCCGGTGGCAGCGGTGGCCCCGTCAGCCCGGGGCTCTGCAGACGGGCTCGGCCCGGCCCCGCTAGATGGAGCTCGGGGCTCACGGACCGAACCGGCCCCGCGCTGTGCCCGCCTCAGCCTGAGGGGTCCCGCCGCTCCCAGCCCCGCATCCTGAGGGGTCCCGCTGGTGCCAGCCCCGGATCCTGAGGGGTCCCGCCGCTCCCAGCCCCGCATCCTGAGGGGTCCCGCTGGTGCCAGCCCCGGATCCTGAGGGGTCCCGCCGCCCCGCGGCCCAGCCAGGGCCGGCCTCAGGCTGAAGGCGGACGGTCCCAGCGCTGGGGAGCTGGAAATGTCAGTGTGGGGCTCCTGGGGGCAGCCACGAGGCGTGGGCAGAAGACGGGTGTTGGGACAGCGGGGGGAATGATGCGGTGGTGAAGGTCAGCGTGACAAATGTCACCCTCGCTGTCAGCCACCGCCGCGTGCCTTTGAAGCGCTGTGGCGGAGATGGGCGATGAGGGGAGAGGTGGCCTGGCAGGCACTGAGAGCTCCTGATGTGCAGATGTAGGAGAGAAGAAAAAAGCTTTGCTGAAACGCTTGCTTTTTGAATGGATAATTTAATCAGTGACATTAAGTCCTTCCAATTATTTCTTTCCACCGGTACTTCTATTTATTAATTTACTTCATATAAATCCATCAAGCGGTTGCCACACAGCAAGTAAACAAAAGCACCCCAGAGTTTTGTTGGGAAGGCATAAAAGTAATCGAAGAGGTTAATTATGGCTGTTAATTAATTTCTTAACAGATTTGGCTGTGCACAGCATCCCCCGGTGCCCTTGGTGCTGGAAAGCCAGGGCCATGGGGTGGGGTATGGCAGCAGCAGGGGCACCAGGCAGGGTGCCATTGGCACTCCTGGAGGGATGATGCCCGGTATCCAGTCTGTGACAAGGCAGCCTCAGGACACCAGGGGTGTGTCCAGCACTGTATTTCCTTACCTTCCAGATTTGCTTAATCAGCTTTGGCTTCCTGCTCAATCAAGCAGCTCCTTTGGTGGGGCAGCAGGGCGGAGGGGAGGGGTTGCCACGGGCTACTTTGGGAGAAGGGAAGGTTCAGAGGCAGGAAAATTCTCTGAAGGGAGCCATGAAGGAAGTTTTAACTAATTTAGTATAACAAAGGAAAGGTTAAGAGGTGACTGGATCATCATCTCTAAGTACTTATTTAGAAATAAGCCTTCTGGGAGCGGAGTGCCATCTAATTTGGAGGACAAAAGCATAACAATATACAATGCTTGAAAGATGAAGACAGGTGAAAACGGGGTGTCTCCCTTGTTAATGCTTAAGATTCCCTACTAATGTATTTGGAAGGATGGGAGAGTTTCCATCCTTTGGTAACTTCAAATCCAAACTGGAGGTTTCTCTAGGAGACAAGCCTGGGGTCAAGCAGAAATTATGGTCTTGTGTTTCTGTGGCCTGTGTCTTGCAGGAGTTCATATGAAATGATTTTATCTGATCCTTTAGCCTTCAGATCTATACATTTTGCTGCAATAACTATCAGCTGCCACAAATGTGCTAATGCCATCTAGAAGTTTGCAGGTGACCATAATGTGGCACATTTTGCGTTCACCTCTCCCCAAAATGTGGTTCTGGGGCCCCTGTGCCATTGCAGACTGCAGAGCCCCCTTCCACCCCCTTTCAAATGAATTTCAGTGATGCAGCATTTTTCTGTGCTGGTTTTCTGTCCACGAATGGCTGAAAACTTGTTGCTGCACAGTCTGCTTAAAACATGTTTTGTAGTCCAGGTTCTGCTGTTTACTGAGGAGTACTAAGGTATGCAGTATCCCATCATCTGCAGAGGCTGTAGGACTTTATTTCTACTGAGCTCTGGCTACTCTGAAAAGTGACTGTCACTGAAATATGGGAACAAATACCTGCTTTTACAAAAAATGTTACAGTTTGGGAGGAGTCCTCCTCCCCCAGAAAAGTTCAGGTTTCTGCTGTTTCTGAATTTGCCTGATGGGGACATGAAAATCTCTCGGCTTCCAAATCCACCTGATTTAAGGCAGCTGCATGGTTTGAATTTCTTCTCCTTGGAGTCCTTGAGTTGCTCATCTGAGCGTTGTGTTAATGCTGGGCTTTGAATTTGCTATTCCTCCCTTGAATGGCTATGCTCTGTTGCTCAACCGTGTGGTAGTTCCTCAGCTGATGTAAATCAGTCTAGCTGCACTGCCTTTGCTCCTCTGTCACATACCCCAGCTTACAGCATCTCCCACAGCCTGGTGCCCCAAGGCAGCCACCTCAGCAACCTCAGCAACCTCACTTGCCCCCAGAGGCCATACAAAGGAAGGTGAGGTTTAGCTGGAGTTCCAATTAAAGCCCAGTTGGCTGAGACAGAACTTCAATGGAGCGGTGCTGTTGTAATCTTGGTCCAAGGGCCACGACTGGATGCTCATATCTCCCAATTTTTGGAAGAGGCAGGTGAAATGTTGCTCTCTGTGAGTCCCCTCGGTGCTGGTGGTGTGGAACACTCGACCAGTGAATGCTGTGAGCAATACAAAGGAAGGCAGCATCCCTGCACTAGGACTGTAACTTCAGCAGGCTTCCTGCTGTATTCAAACTTCCAGCATGACTCAGGGTATTGCAGTGAATCTTTTAAGATAACATCTTTTGCTTGCCAACATGTAGGCTGGCTGCCAAAGGTGGGGGGAGGAGATCTGTTATGAGTCTTTTGTATGTGCTCATAGTAAATAGATACATGCCAAATTGATTACACTTGCCTTTCTATTTCTCCACTAGGAATTGAAGGAAAGGAAGAAGTAGTCCCCTGTGGTGTGCCCCAAACCACTGCCTCACATGCTTGGTTTCTCAGGTGCCTGTAGCTGTCTGCTGCTGCTGCTGCAGCCTGCACACACCCCAGAAACACCAGCATTTTGCAGCATGGATTGAGATCCCTGACTTGCTGGGCAGGATGCTCTCCCACTCCATCTCTGAACGTGATGAATGAACTAGGTGAGAGAGTGCTGGTGTCCCTGGTGACAGGTGAAGGGAGCCAGGATGCAGCAAGAGAAGTGACATGGGGTGCTGCTGACTGAGGTCTGAGCTGCCCATGGAAGGGACCCTACCTGGCTCAGCTCTCATTCAGCAGAGTGAGCAGCATGCTGGGCCAGCTCAGCCCCACCTCATGCCCTTGGTCCTTGCCTACTTGCAAAACCCCAGGACAGCATCAGTTTTTGATCTAGTGTCTCACTGCCAAGTCATTAATTTTTCCAGTTTAAATGCTTAATACAATGGTCTTATTTTGAAGTCTGCCAGCTGAGCTGCCTCTGAGCTGCTTAGGACTATCATTTCCAACTGTTCTCTGGCAAGATGATTTCTCAAATGATTTTAAAAAAAAGATAATCAAAGTTCTAACCACATATGTAGCTGCCTTTATCTCTGGGAGCAGGGAAAATTAGCTCAGAGGCCATCAGGTGCTTTCTGAAATGGAAGTCTTCTCCTGCAGATGGCACAGCTCCTGGTGATGGAAAGACCAGCCACTAATGTGGCTCTTGCTGAGATTTCTGGCACCAGTGTTTTGTGGTTGAGTGAAAAGAGCAGCCTAAACCCACTTGATTTAGGCTGTTATCCTGAATCAGACGTGGGTTCTCTTCACACGCACCATCCAGCTGTGCTGATGCATTGGCAGGCTGACCTGATAAGATCTACAGTGTTAGTGAGTGGTTTTACTTAAGTGCTTCTCTTTCTCTTTTTCTAGGCTGCAGTATTGGTCCTTCTCCCTTTCCTAGCACAGTTGGCAGAGGAGGCAGCAACACAAATTTTCCTTCCATGGCAGCTAAGACAGAGAGCACATTTGGAGCCTTCTCTGTGACATACCAATGAGGTTCTACTGGTACTGCAGCTGAAGCTCAGTTCCCATCATCTCTAGGAAAAGTTGATTAGGTCCAGTGGATTGCTGACTTCTTTTATGAAGAAACTGTAAAAAGTCTTTTTTCTTCTGCTAGTGCTTTTCTCCAGGGAGTTGTTGGCAGAAAGAGAGGCACGAGTGTCTCAGCAATAATACATTTCAAAGTTATTATGCCAGCAGAAAAGAAACACAAGGGTTTGAACTTGGTAATATATTTTTTTTTTATGACAGGACAGAACTCTAAAGGGGCCCTCCTGCTGTGCAGACCTCCCTGGGTTTGCAGGGCTCCTGGCTGACTGCACTGTGGGGTGACGGCATCAACTGGAATCCCATTTCAGGCCTAATCCTGAGGGAGGTTTCTGCCACTGAGCTGGCTCCCATGCTGGCTGGGGAAGATGGGGATTTGGATGGCACTTGCCTGGGAGTGTCCCTTGGGCATGTCCCTGCTTCTGACTGTGGACAGACAGGGGCCCTTCTGCCTACACCTACCAGTCATGGTGGCACATTCAGGCAGTGAGCAGTGCCACCGAGCCCGAACCTTTGTGCTGCTGTGGAAATGCTAGTGCTCTCACATAGGAAATGAGTGTTCTGTCATCTGAGACCTCTTCTTTTTGTAATGATTAACCTTCTGCTAATGATTTGGTATAATATTGGGTGACATTAAGTGCTGCAATATTGATGTTTAATGTGTTTCAAAGCAAGGGCTCAGGAAGCAATAAAGATTTACTCCAGTTAATGTGTGAGGGCTGGGATGTCCCTGGGCCCTGTGCTCACTGATGGCCTGACGTGTTTGCCGTGGTGTGGCAGCATCATCTAACAGAAGCTGAATTTCTGGCTAATAATTTAATGAAGGCTTTGCTGTATTTCCAATTACTGGAAAAAGCCATGATCCTATTCTGATATGTGTTATAAAATCAGCCCTTCGTACTGGAAAGAGCCAGGGGAGAGCACCTCATCTCTCTCTTTTGGCTCCTGATCAGTTCTACAATAAAGCCTGCCTGCCTCATAACATGTTGGACCATACAGAGGTGCTGCCCAGGAGTGTGAGAGGTGGCTTCCAAATGGAGGAGAGTAGCAGAGGCAGAGCACCTAACTGGGGCACCCCAGGACCCTCCATGCCCCACACATGGCTGAGGTAGATGGAGCTGGCACAGGCTGACACCACAAATAAGATGGCGTGGGAGGAAAACTTGGAAGGACAAATTACTGTGAGTATTGATTCCCCTGACTGCTTGCAGAGGGATTTCATTTAGCAACACTGCCAATGACATTATGTGCAGCATCTTGTCCATGGCTGGTTCAGTGGCATTAAGAGAATTACTTTGGCCTAATGAATAGGAATAAGAATATTTCAACCTCCTCCCTGGAAAGTAATGGTGGATCATCAAGTGTGCAGCCAAGTTCAGGTCTAGTCACTTGCCAAGTGAATGCAAATGACAGGTTGTTTTATTTAATGGATGCCATGATGTGTTGGCCAAAACTGTTGTCTCTTTTCTTTGCAGATTGGTTTCCCCCCTCTCTTCTAAATCAGACTTTGCTCCTGATTGGCTTTTTTTTTCAAGCAGAAGACATTTTTGCTGACTCTTGCACTGAAATCTGTCTCTAGAATTGCACCCAAATTCCTCTATCAGCTGTATTTTATGCTGTGCTAAGGGAAGAGGCAGAAGCTGGTGCACTGGTAGTGGTCACTGCCAGCCTACAGTGGGGCTGTAGCTCCCTGTCTCCTTTTAGCTCAGAGCCAGTGAGATGCTCCATTGATGTCAATGCTGCCCCATCACTGGGAGCATGGGGACATTGTGGAGTCCCACACTCTGGCATTGGGCCATTTGCTGGCATGGTGGCCTAGGAGGACCTGGGCTGTGGTGCACTTGGGTTTGTGCAGAGCACTTGCTCTTGCAGCTCACCTCTGCTGTCAGCTGCCATTCAGCCAGTGCCCCACAACTGCTCCCCTCCAAAGCCTTCCTCCTCCTGCACGGCTTGTGGAAGTGCTGCTTGCCTCATTGCTGTTGTTGTCAAGAAATTTGCAGGGGTGAAGGTTCCTGTGAATGGCCAGCTCCTAACCTGCTGCACACTCAGCCCAAGAGCGAGGTGGGTGCTCTGAGCTGCAGAGTCTGGGTGGTGCCAAAGCATGGCTGCATCCCCAGCACAGAGTCCAGCCAACCAAGGCCAGGGGCACTGCAGATGGGGAGTCCCATTCCATCAGGGGCTGGATTTAGTGTTATACATACAGTGACTCTTTGAACACAGGCTGTGCCTCACAAATTATATCAGCATGAGACAAAATGTCAACACGAACTAATATTTTCAGATGGGACGGAGTGCTTTGCTTCATGTAACAGTGAGGATTTGCAATGACCAAGGGTGGGCTTTTTCCCTCTTCTTTTGTAAAAAACCAGAAAGTGTTTGCAAAGTAAACTCTGACATTTCAGCTACAGACCACTCACCTTCCAAACGAAATGGCTGTTACTGTTCACTGGCAGTTAATCCTTGCATTGAGATTTTTGCTTAAAGGGCTGGAGGGAGGTGGGGTTTTTACATATTTGTTCAGAATCAGGGTTCTATCCTAATTAATTTTTTAGTTGACAGGTTTCTGCTTTGTTTCTCCAAGTGTTTTGATGTATGAGCAGACATGTCGCACGGGATGTGTGTTTGCAAAAGAGGCTGATGGGAAAGATCAAAACTGATTTGTTTTGTTTGCAGAGAAAGAGGCTCCAGATCTGTGAAACAGAGCAGGGAGTGACTGAAGGCCCCAGACAGCAGCATTTTCAAGCTGAAATTGTGGCTGTAAGCTGGTGACCAAAGCCTTGCTGACCTTGCAGAAGCCACAATTTCATGTCAGATGTCTGTCACATCCTGGTGCCCCCCTCCCAACCTGCCCTAAACAAAGTAACTCAGCACAGACTTGGTGGTGAGCCCAAGGGCTTCTCTGCCTCCAAGGCTGAGCACAGCAGGGGCTGCTGAGCGATTTAGGAATGAGCTGGGCTGGGAGAAATGCTAGATAGGTCTCTGACCGTTTGCAAATAAGCTGCAAAATCATGCTCACAATAGGGCTGCAGAGCTGCCTTTTTACTGGAACCGTGCCTGGAAAATGTATTTCCCAAGTGGGAACTTCAGCCATTACAAATCCCTGACTGATGTGGTCAAGGAACATGGCAAACACATGACCCATTACCATGATCCGCCAGGCTGGATCCTGCTAATGTGCTTGTTTAACCCTCTCCAGCACTACCCAGAAGCTTCTGTCTCTGAGTGTCTCCAGGGTTAGCCCTTCCTGGTGCAAACCCCCATCCCCACAGGCACAGGCAGATGGGAGCTCCCTGGAGGAGAGCTGGCTTGGCTGCTGGGAAAGCAGCAGTGGAGAGCATGGGAACAGGCAAGGAGCTGGCTGCACTGCTCCCACGGAGCCTGGGAGTGAGTGCTTGCTGTGAGGGCTCACCAGGGCAGTGGTTTCAAAGCTGTGTAGGATGGGACAGGAGATTGTCACCTCTTTCCTGACACCTGACTTCTGAAAACTGTCAGTCCCACAGTTCTCTTTCTTCTGCCTTGTTTGTTTGCAGCCTTTGTCCTTCATGGCAAGCTGTTGCCAGGGTGGATGGCTGCAGTGTGCAGTCTATGATGGGATGGATGGAGGTAGGATGGTATTTGGGCTCCATAGCAAAATCTCTATGCTTTATGGGCATGGTGTCATGGTTTTGAGGACCCTTAAGGGCATGGGCACCATGTGAGGAGTTCCCTGTCCCACCCTGCAGTTTGCTGAGAATGTTCACCTCCATAGGCAGAGAGTGAGCTACCATTGTCTTTCACAGGCTGTTCTAACTTGTCTCTAACAGGGCTCCAAGAGCACAGCCTGCTTGGAATGATTGTCATCCACAGCAGCATTATGGCTGGGCCTGAAGCTGGAGCCAGCTGAGGCACTTGGCTGAGATGCACAGACATGGAGCTGAGTGCTCTCACCTTTCCAAAGAGCTGTGGCACTGTGTTCTGATGTTGGCATAGGCTGGCACTGTGCTTGGTGAATTCAGAGGATATTTTTACACAGTTGTGGCTGGGAAGGATTGAAGTGGGTTTTTTAATCTTTTTAAACAATAGGTAATGGCAAAATCTGTCCCCTGCCTCTTTTAAAGACAGCTCCTTTTCCTGACGGGTAGATAGATATAATGAGATTCTCAAACTCATAAATCTGCTGTGACTTTATTGTCTGCATGTGTTGGAGATGATGTGAAGAGAACTTCATACAGAGAGGATTCTTGAAAGGTTACAAAGGGAACCAGCAGTCTTCAGAAAATCTTCATCTAGAGAAAACAGCCAAGAAAACCCACGTAGAAGAAAGCACTTGAGCTGAATGAATAGGTGTCAGAGATGAATGTAAGTGACACCGGCAATGGGGCACCTTGTTGTGAAAGCAAGTTGAAGCTAGTCCCCCATGTGGGGCAGCTCTGACCCCAGCAAGGGGCTGACCAGCACCCCTACCCTCACACCCAACACCCCTGCACTGACAAGGGGGGCATGAGTGGGGCAGAGCAGAAATGTGTTGTGCCTTTTTTATTTGCCCTCTGGTGAATGTTGCCCCTATTTTGGCCTCTCCCCTGAGGCAGGGACACTGGTGAGAGACATTCCTGTCACTTAGACCTTTCTCCAGGCTGCTGTGTCTGTCACAGTGGACAGCCTCATAGGAGGGGTGATGGCACACCATGGCCTCACCACATCCCCATGCTGCTCCACCTTTTCTCTGGGCTCTCATAGGGTCACTTGTGGGGCCAGGGATGTGGGAATGGGAAGGGGAGCAGGAAATGGCCACAGAAATTAGCTGCATGTTAAGCAGTTAATTGGTAGATCAGGGGGGATCTGATCGGCACCCGAGTGAGTTGGGTGCAGCTCTGTACTTGTTGAGGACCCCTGGTCCAAGGACTGGCAAAACCCTGGAAAGATTCCAATAGCTCCCAAGCAGGGTGGCAATTTATCAGGTGGGACAGTTTGCTCAATGTAGCTGTTGCCAAGAGAGTGGCAGGAAAATGAGATGTCCCATCCCGTGCCTTGCCCAGGAGCAGTGGTCAGGGAGCTGTGATTGCCAGGCAGGGGTCTGCAAATAGTGAGAATGGGCTGGAGATGGTAGCAGAAGGTGCAGCCTGCTCCCAGAGCACAAGCTGTTGTGCAAGGTCATGTCCGTAGTGCGATGCAATGATGCCCTCATGATATCATAATGCAAGCTGGCAGCTATTTTAGTGGCAGAGAATTAGACTTAAACCTTCCACTTCCCATTGCAAGGGGGAAGATGTGTTTGCTGGCTTTCCTGCCCCAGGTAGCCTCCGCTCTTGCTGACACCTCACCCTTGCTGAGACAAAGAGGCAATCCCTAAAACAGAGCTGCAAGTGGAGAGAGAGCAGATGACATCTTTAAGCTGTGATCATTGAGGAATATTAACTACTCTTGGGCTTTCTGACTGCCAAAAAGTGATGCTTGAGCAATGTGGCGCCAGGAATCCTGAAGTCACTTTTGTAGCCTTGGAAAATGCAGCTGCTTTGGGATTTCAGCCCAAGACGGCTGTTATTATCCACTGTGCAGAATGAAGCTTCTGTTGGGAGCTTTTACAAAGGCCATCAGTCTTCCCAAATAGTGGTTGTTTTTATCACCTGGCAGTAATGATACTCTCTGGTCCCTTTAATATCTGAGTGTGTTCCCAAAGTGAGAGCAGGAAACTCATTTAGGGCTCGCCCCCTCCAAGGGAAACAGCTTACAGTTTTCTGCCAGGTAGCCCTATCGTTGTGAGAATGGGCACGACTCACCTAATAAAAACCTTGCTGACAGACACGACCTCCTGGAGGTTTATCTGAGACGTTTGTTGCAGAGCAGAGCAACATATATCAGGGCTGAAATAGGTGCCAAGCAGCAATCCTAATGCACGCCGTGTCTGCTGTAATTGATTCGCAGGCAGGACAAATACCCGGTGGAGAGTGTGAGGGGCCCTGCCTACTCTCCCAGCTAAAGTGTTATAACGCTGTGTGAAATCATATTGCTGAAGCCCCTGGCTAAAATCCATCTTGTGGGCTGGCTGGCTGTAAAGCTGCATCATCCAAAATATCCCCGTCCCTGTGTGCACTGGCTGGGGCACTGGGGCTCCAGTTCAGAAGGAAACATATTAAAAAACGGATCAAAATTATGACTCTTGCCAATAATGTGTGTGCAGCATTGCCTGTGCATTGGCTTTCATTTTTTTGCCAATGCTGTTTTATTGTTCCTCCAGGTAAATGCTGAATGAGGAAAGGCTCAAAACTTGAGGAAGCCACTTAAAACCACAGGGACTTGAGAATTTTAAGGATGGCTAAAGCTGATGGGAATGGCTTGGTGTGGCAGTGTGGTGTAAAGCAGGTGGTGGCTCTAGGAACATCCCAAATTCCCCACACTAGAAAACAGCCTTAAATTTTGTTGATTGTCTGGCATCTACTACATACATGCGAAGCCAGCTATGGTTCCGCCTCCCCATTGCTCAGCTGGGGAACTTGGTGGGAGGTGTCCCCAGAGGGGTATGAAACATCACTGGGCACCCCTAAGTGGTCTCCCCAAAAATACAGGCTGGCTGGGGGAGCATGCAGCAGAGAGAAGCTGCTATCTCCTGTGAGCTTCTTAATTTCATCAGCTGCAGAGGGCTGCTTCACCACACATCCCCCCGGCATGGGATCAGGCGGTATTAGAGATTTGATCCTTGGGAAGGGCTGGGGGAATGTCTTACAGTGCGAAACTGGAGGAGCTCAGCTTGTTTAGCTTATTAAAAAGAAGATTAAGAGGTGACTTAATTGTGCTGTGTGAGGTACCTTCATGGGGAGAGAAAGGCAGGTATTAAAAGGCTGTTTAATCTAGAGGAGAAAGGCATCGCACGAGCCCGTGCCTGGAAGCTGAAGCCAGATAAATTCAAATTGTGAATCAAACAGACCTTTTAAAAAGTGAATGCTAATAAAGATTAAACTACCCAGGAGAGCCATGCATTCCCTTGCCTTTGATATATTTAGATGCAGACAGGACGCATTTCTGCCCCACAGACTTGAGCCAAGCGGGAGTTACCGGGCTTGGTAAGGAGTAATTGAATGCCAGACCTGGCCCTGCCTCAGGGAAGGTCGGGTGAGATGATCTAAAGGTCTCTGCTGGCCATCAGTGCTCCCGTGCCTGGAGGCTGTGATTTGTGTGCCTATGTCCAGGCAGCTGGCAGGGACACTGCTCTACCAAGAAAAATCAGTGGAGAGACCTGAGGAACGTGGCACTGTGTCAGAAGGGACAAGAAGACAAGTGAAGACTGATGTGTATGTGCAGAGTCAAAATACTAGAAAGGAAAGGCTTTTAGCCAGAAAAAGGCTTTTTATGAAAAAAACAGATTCTCTCCGGACATTCGCAGACATGTAAATTTTTTATGCTTAGCTACCCCTACTTTTCCTCACAATTCATTAAAAATAAAACCACCTCTCATGTTTTATGTGGACCAGGAAATCAAGGCATTGATATGAAAGCCTCATTTGAGGAAAGACAAAGACAAGTCATACCCCAATTTCATGTAAGTAGGGTACACAGAAATGATACCTGAAAACCTCAGAGAGGTGCAGGAGTGGCTCAGGAATCACTGCTCACTTGGCAGTGCTGGAGTATGTTGTGAACTTATTTTCATCTTTATTTTTATGAGCCACTCGCTGGTTGAGTATGGATGCACAGAGGAGCTGCTGTGGGGTTTTATCATTTTTAATAATAGTGGGATTCAGCAGAGCTTATCTCCTACTCTGTGCCCTGAGTCCTGTCCCAGCCCTGGGGATGCTCTGCCTGGAGCAGGATTCTGAGATGCAGCATGAAAGTGTGGAGGGATGCACGGGGCCTCAGCTGCTCCCAGGCTGAGTGATGGGCTCCTGCAGCAAAGAATCGAGCCCAAGAGAGGATCTTGCTGAGAAATTGTTGTTCAAGGTGCTTTTCATAATATTTAAAAAATGTGTTTACTTCCTCTTGCAAATGTTCAAACATCTTTAAAGTGTCTGTGGTGCCAAGCTGCTTCTCGCCCTGTTTTAAGAGAAATAAGCTTTCTTTAAAGAAAAGGAGCCACAAAAAGCGCAGCGAGCCCAAAGTTAACAGCAAGCAGACCGAAACTAAATTAACACCAGCAAGATTTCAGCTGCCCCTCCGAAATATTGTGTCTCACGGCAAAGGGTCTGCGAAAAGATGGGAGAACAGATTGCTTTAGTGCATCTTCATGGTGTTTCTGCGGCACAGATGAAGCTCAGGCTGGGCCCCTTCCCCTTGCCAAGCCTGCAGTGAGGACTCACAGCCCCCAAAAGTGGACATTCGGAGGTGCAGGCTTGGCAGTGCCATGAGCTCCCATGGGTCCAGCACCACAAGGGGATGCGACTCAGGACACTGTAGTCAGAGAGTTTAGAGAAGCATCACCTGCAAAACCAGAGTGTGAGCCCAAAAAAGAAGCAGTGAAAAGAAGGCAAGAGACAGGGAAGGAGAGCCTGGCTCTTCTCCACTACCATAAATTGGAGGTGAGAGAATGGGAGCCTTAGTCGTTGGCCATGGTGTCACAGCTCTGTGTGGATTACATTGGCCAGCTTCAGTGATGAAAATAGGCAGCCAGCAGTGAGTTCCTCTTTGTAACAGAAAATAGTCAAAACAGCTTGAAAACTATTCATAATGAGAGCTCTGAGAACAGCCAATGCTACACACACAGAGTGAATACTGTCATTAAGCATTCTTTGGATGACAGTCCCAGCAGTTCATTATCCCCCATCACTGCTTGGGGAGGGTGGTGGAGGAGAGAGAGGGGTGAGCTTTTTTTAAATAATCCTCTTTTTTTCTTTTTTTCTAAATTAATTTCCACTGTAAAGTGGAGCACCAAAGGAGCAGTATAAAGGCAGCATCCTGCCTTGCCAGTGACCTTTGAGGTTGGAGCATGGTGCTCTTGCAAAAAGCAGTGATACTAAAGCACAATCCCAGCCTTGACTTTATTTCATTTGCTAGTGGACTGTATTTATCCTTTCCTTTCCTTTCTTTTTTCTTTTTTTTTTTTTTTTTTTTTTTTTTTTTTTTTAAAGGTATGGTTTCTGAGTGTATCTTCTTCCTCTGAAAGTGCAAACAAAACCTTACTTTTAACATCCAGCAGATGTGGCTCCAGGCTCATCACCCATTCACCATGAATGAAGCAGCAGCTGCTGGGAGCCCCCTTGTCCAGGTGAGGATACTCAGCTGCAGTTGTGACTTCTTTGTGTGGATGCAGGTGGGTGTTTCAGGCTGTCTGTGAAGCCCCTCCATGTGGGGACCATGGGGCAGGGGGACAGTCAGGAGGAACAGGTCTCCCTCTCTGCTGGCAGCATTGTCCATATCTGCAGGCTGAGCCAAAGTGTATCCTGCCTTAATGGGGATGTCAACTGGAGATGTTTTATAATCAGTTTGTAATTAGCCCCTTGATTGAAGTTTCTGTCAGTTACAATGCACATTGGGTCTCCTAACCAAAGTTTTTTAGGATGTGAATGTCCCTGTATGCCCAGCGGAGAACTCTGTGCCCTTGCCTGGTCAGAGAAGCCCAGTACCCTAATACTGCCATCCAAATTCATCAGGGCATCCCTTGGCATCAGGAGGAACATTTGTTAAAACTTGTGCAAATATTTCCTCAGCCTGCAAAGTCACCTGGGCAGCTGTGATGAGTCACTGTGGCTGTGTGGCTCCCTGCACTTCATCAGCATTATCTTTCCTTCATCTCCAGTATCTGAGGAAAGCAATCATAACTTATTCCTGAGTTAGAATGCTGAATCTCTTCAATTCCAGCAACATTGCTGTGTTCACAACCTTGTCATTATCCTGAGGCTGATAACCTCAGCAGAGGTGTTAATTTTTTAAGTCATTGAGCAATGTCCTGTTTGTGATGCTGGATATCCAGAAATACAAGATACAGCAGCCTTTTCCATCTTCCCAAATCACCCGCCAAACCCTACACCATTCCACCCAGACTTGCTATTCTCCTCAGCCCTTGAAACAGGCCCTGATTTAGAGCTGCTCAGCTGCAGGTCCCATTAAAGCCCCCTGCTCATGTGCTGTGGTCTAGCATTGTTGCATGGCAGGGACTGCAGATCACTGTTGGAATGGTTTTATCCCAGAGCAGTACACTGCTTGCTCCCAAGTGTGGTACTGCTCTGTTTTAGTGAGCTTTGGACATGGCACTGTCAGCAGAGCCCTGGCTGTTTGATGATGGCCACTGGGGATAACTAATCCAGTGTGTGCCCAGAGCCCTGTGCCTGCCTGTGGCCCTGATGGGGCAATGCCAGCTGGGGCAATGCCAACAGCATGGATGGGTTGTGGCTGAGATGTGAAAGTGCCTTAAAGGGGCCTACTTTTATCTATCTCTCTCTTAAATTGAGGCTAACATTGTTTCCAAGATCATAGTTTAACTTCTTCCTTTGAAAAGAAAGAAAGAAAGAAAGAAAAAAAAAAGACTATTTTTGAAAAGCAGATTCCAAGCGGGACTCTGTGACTCACCCCATAATGCTACCAGGCCCAGATTGGGATGCTCCTTGCTGATACCTGTGTCTACACCTGGCCTCCAGAGAACTGTTAGGGACAAGGGTGGGGCTCCTCATCCCAGGGAAATGGGCTAATGTGCCTTGCACCATTTCCTTCCCTGTATCTCCAAGGCACACAGCCCCATGGAGGTGCCTGGGGAAGGGTTAACTGGCAAAGGCTGCTACCTTTGCCTTTGGCCACCTCAGCATGGTTCCCCTGTGTTTGTCCCAGCTCTTTGGAGTATGCTTCTGCTGCAGCTGAAATGGCACTCAGTACTTGGGTATTTGAAGTTCAGAAAAGCAAGAGTTACTGAGATGGCTTTCTCTTTCCAGGAGGAAAGCCAGAACTGGAACTGGCTTTTTCTTTCTCCTCCTTTCCTCTAAACCAAACCAAACAAAAGTTTTTAGCTGCTTCAGCAGGTAATCACTGCCTGTGTGTCAGAAAGAGCCATGGAAAACTCCCTTTGCTTCATAAAACTGAGGCAGCACATTTGTCACCCTCCTTGACACAACTGGCCTGCCAGGTGCTGGCAGGGAAGTGGCACCTCCCTAGCACTGGGATTTTCTTGCAGTGGCAGCAATGGGCAGTGGTAATGGGACAGCCTGTGGCAGGAAGTGGTTCAGCTTCCCTGCCTATCCCCATCTCATCCCTGTCCAGGCTGGGAGGGCTGGGAGGCCTCAGATGTGCTGTTGGCACAGGGTGTTTAGGCAAGATTACACCACTGGGTGCACCCCAAGAAGGCTCCAGGCCAGGCTCCCATCTCCCCCCTGTGTGGGAGCAAGGGAGGGATGTGGTAAGCACAGGGATGGGTGCCACAAGCCAACCTCCTTGGCTGAAACAGCGTGTGTCACCCATAGGGAGCGCCAGGCCTGATTATCTATGTGTTTGCACAATGTCTCCTCATCCAACCAAATAAATAAATGGATAAATAAGAATTGCTGGGCGAGATGTGGTGGCAGGGTGCCAGTCCCAGCACAGCCAATTCATTTTCAGTTCTCATTAATTTGGACTGACCTTTGCTCACATTTCCACCACGAGCACGTTCAAAACAAGGAAGACATTTAACTCTGTTTTGGGCAACGTTACTCTAATGTGGCTTTTTTTTTGCATAGCTCTCTCTTTTATGGTAAGCAAATGTACTGCCAACTTTTCTCTTGCTATGTACACCAAGGAAGGGAACCAGATGCTTTGTGTTTTCCTCCGAAATGTATCTGAATGTTGTTTTTTGTTTAGTGTTTCAGAGGGAGGGCTGGCTTACAGACAGCATTTCATAAATCCAGTCCTCACTGCACACTGTTTCCCAATTTACAGGGAATGGGTCCTGGCTGTGACTCCTGGCTGGATTTGCCGTCTCTCCTCACTGTGTGGCAGCAGCACCTGAGGGCTGATTCCTCAGCTGAGGGGCTGATTCCCAGCTGTCCCACTCTCAGTAGGGCATGACTGCCTCTGGGAGAGACCCCACTGGAGGAGTCCCCAGTGAGTGTGGTGAAAGGTGTGGGGCTGGGCAGGCTCATCCCACTGACTTCTTGCACAATAGACCATCCACAGCCTGGCCCGGTGCAATGGCCATGGCTCTTGAGGAAGCTCTGAGATCAGCCCTGGAGACACATCCCAGGGGAAAAAATCTCCAGTTCAGGAATGGGGTTTGCTGCTTGTGGGGAGCAGGGATTAGCCTGGTGAGTGCTGCTCTGTTTTTGGAAATAGAGGGGTGTTGAAGACACGGGCCACATGGGGCTGCCTGTGCCCACCCCTCTTTGCCAGGGGGCTCAGGGCTGGTACTCTGCATGGTGGGGGCTGCTCCTCCTGCCTGTGCCAACCTGAGCTGTTGAAGACAATACAAGAAATTCTTGCTGTGAAAGAAAATCATGCAATCTTGGGCAAGATTGTCAAAAAAACCTATGCCACCAGAGCAATTCTGGTAATTTTAAATAATTTCTTTCCTCTACCTCCATCACTACTTCTGGCACTATTTTTATAATCACTCTTCTGCTTTCAACTCCTTATCTTCTTTAGCTTTCCCTCTCCTTTTGACACTTCATGCCTTAAAATCTTTTCATCACTTTTATTTTATTTTTATTTTTTTTTTTTTTTTTTTGGTGGGGGTGAGATTCTGATTGGGCTTTATTTCTTCTCCTCTGCCAGATTTATGTGAGTTGTCAAGTCCAGCAGCCGTTTGTCTCTGCCTGATGACAGACTGGTGTCCCACCCCCCTCCGAAATCAGATTCATGGCTGTTCTTTAAGGCCCTTTAATATTTTAATGCTCTGACTATAAATTCCATTTTCTCTAAGCTTCAATCCTTCTGCGGGCCTTCCCAGGGAGGGCCGGCGCCCCCCCGCTCTCCGCTGTGATTTGCGGTGTGTCACAGGCGGCGTTTGCCATGGCTTTGCTCCACGCACGGCAGAGGAGGGCAGGGGAGGGGAGCCTAGCAGGAATTCGCTTTTCCTTAAGCTCAAACGATTCCTCAAACCTTGACAGGAATTGACATTTTTTTTTTTGCTTTCAAGACATGATTTGTTGTGGGCTTGTTGTGCTTTTTTATTAAAATGCTCTCGCGGAGTGCTTAGAAAGGTTGGCTTTGCACAGCCTCAGCTTCCTTCTTTAATAAATGCAACCTTGGCTTACAGTTTTTCCCTCTGATGTGTCAGCTGGGGGACTCTCTCCATCTCCAATACACCCAGACTGCTTAAATCATCCTTATTTCTCTCAGAGGGAAGAGAGACTTTTGCTCTTCAAAACTTTTCACACCCTAAGTTAATAAAACTTCTCTGCTGAAAGGGATGGATGTGACACTGTGCTGAGGATTTCATGGCCGAGTGCTGGATTATTGCTGTGGTGTAAAAGGCTCCCCAGCCTTGGTAAGCACATTGAATGTCTTCTTAAAATATGAGGTTGAAATGCATTTGGCAAGGGCTGCGTTGCTCAACACAGCCCATCACCGAGGTGTCCTGTGCCTCTGCTGAAGCCACTCTGCTTGAGAGTGTGCTTCCAGGGCTGCAAAGAGCTGGGCTGGGAGCCAGGGCAGAGCTACTCTGCAGAAACCCAAGAGAGCAGGAGGGCAAAAACAGTGCTGGAAATTTCGACAGTTTTTGAAAAGAAGTCAAGTCTGTTATTAAGCATGAGATTGGCAGCTGATCCGAAGGGTGACAAAGCAGCCCTGCATTGCGCCAGGAGGGACCTGATAGGAAATTATCTGCAACATCTGGGACAGCTATTTCCTCTAGGTTTGTAAACATTTAACCAAGGAAATGTTAGCGAAGTCTATTGCAGCAAACAGTCCTGAGCCATCAGCATGGGCTGGCTCACCCTGCAGCCCTCCACCCACTGCTGCAGCACAGGGAAGCAGTGCTGTATTTCTTCCCTTGATTTTTGGCACCCGGGCTAAGGCGGGGGTAGAGCTGCTGAGTGTTTAATTCAGTGCTTTCCATTTCGGATATTAGTAGTGCAACTGAGTTATGACACAGGAGCTGAGAGAGGAGTCATTCCCTCTCAACACATTCAGGATTAGTTATTTTCCCATTAAACTGCTTTAGACACAGTGAGTTTGTTGCCTCAAATGGGTCACTGCATGTAACAGGAGCTGGTAGGAAAGCCTCGTCCTACCTGATCACTGTGAGTGACAACCAGAAACCTACTGAATTCAATGCAAATTTTGCTCCAGATGTACACAGACCAAAACTCAGTGTCACACTCTGTAGTTACACCACAGAGCTCTACTGAGCAGCCACAGTAAGGCTGAAAGAACACAGCAGGGACACGGCAATGGTAGCACTGGCTGAACCAGTGCTCAGGTCACCAGGAGTCAGCACCCAGGGGCTCACCAACACTTCTCATGGCCTGGTGGGTTTGTTCTTTTGGGGTGTAAAGAGGGAAGATGTGAACTATTTCGGTGCAGCTGTTGAACAGAGTCCAGCTTTCATGAGAAGGGGCCATTGGGAACTTCCCTTTATGGGTGCTTGTCATCATGGTTTAAGGGTCCTGGCAGCTATGGATGCAATGGAAAAGCTCCCTGTGGTCCCTTCAGGGAGGAGGTGGAGCATCAGCCTCCCTGCCTGCCAAAGTCATTGTCCACAGCAAAGCTGGCACCAGGTTTTGCGCAATCTTGTTGGATGGCTGGTGATAGTGCCAGGCTCCAGGAGACAGAGGCGTTCTTCAGAGAGAGACAGAAGAGAGTGAGGCAATGGGAGGCTCTACTTGCACCTGCCTGCAATTAATTAATTACGAATACACTCATTAGCTCAGCCCCATGGCTCCCCTTACTGCCAAGCCCCCAGCTGTCCAGAGAGCAAGTCATTATCTGAAAAGATTTCCCATTAAGTCCAACAGAAAAGGCATATTTGAAAGAAGAAGGGGCAAGAGAAAGAGCAAGAGTGCACACACGATTGCAATCAGCTCTAGAGGGTGTGCAGGAGTGGCTGGATCCTCATCATGGAGCGGCCAAGAATGATGAAATTGATTTCATTAGCCTGCTTAGCCCCTGATTACTCTTGTGCCCTGTGAAACACCCCCCATGGCTCCCCACAGTCTGGCCTCTGCTTGCAGTGGGTACCCTTGTGTGCATGGCAAACACACCAGGCCACTCCAGGTCCCACTCCACCCTCCAGCCCCGTCCAAGCGCAATCCCAGCTTGTGTGGAAGAAAAACTGCCTGAAGATTTTAATTTCCTCGAGTGAGTGCCTGTCTCTCCTTGGTGCCCAGGCAGCAGCTTCAGCCCAGCTCACAGGATTTTAACTCAGCCAGAGCACACATCTGCTTTGCCTGCCGTGTTTCCATTACCTGCTCCCTGCTCCCCGTGCTAGCGGAGGCTCCCCTTAAAGCGCAGTGATTTACAGGAGGTGTTACAGCAGGACAGGTCTGACACTGATTGAGTCGCTTATCTGCCGTCTCCGTCCTGCTCTCTGACAGCCTCTCCCCCAGGTATCAATCTGCACATCAGTTCTTTATTCCTAGGTGAGAGGAGAGCTGTCAAGGTTGCAGCTACACTGTCATCTTCATCTAAGCTGCCAGCCACCCTTCATCGCTTAAAGACCCTCTTTAACACACAGAAGCTTTGGGAGGGGGTCACCGTGTTGGAGATGGCAGCAAAATTTCATTTGCTCTCAAGGTGCCCAGAGCTTGATGGATTGGCTCTCATTTGTCAGGCTGCCCATAAATAAACAAGAGTTTTCCAAGCTGTAGGTTCAGCTCCACAGCTTCTCCTTTCTGCAGCCCTGTGTGGCTCCTGGCTGCCTGCTACAGAGTATGGGGACCCCTGTGAGACAGGAGGCTCTCCTGGGCCTGGGCTGCCACCAGGGCAGTGTGGCAGAGCAGAGGGACGGTGGAGAAGACAAGTTTGTGGAGCCAGGCTTGGCATTCGGGTTTGCCAGGAGTCGCCACCGTCTTTGTGACAAAGAACAGGGCTGAAGCTGAACTGCAGAACACCACTCCATCCCAGTCACTGCCCACTTTGGCAGATTCATAGGAACAGGACAGGGATATGCTGGGATACCAGCACCTGAACCTTTGTGAGGTGAGCAAACTGCAACAGGCTGCCCCTCACCAGTGCACTTTAGTTCTAAATGATGTTTCTAAATGATGTTTCTAAATGATTTTTAGCCTAAAACTGCACTCCTCTCTGGGATCACTGGCAGCACTGGGCCATGGCACAAGGTGACAGGAAAACAACTGCATCCATTTTGAGGTTTGCTCTCAGGTGCTGCTTTTGGGCCAGACCAGGTTCCAGCCATCCCCAACTCTGACAGGAGATGCTGTATGCACTGGGTCTGCATTAAAACCCCATGTCACCTTGGTGTGCCACACAGCCTGGGGTAATCCAAAGGGACAGGCAGTGCACAGCAAAGGAGAGCAGTAGGCATGGCCCTGTGTGCCTCCAGTTGCACCTCATTTCACTGGGTCTTCTGCTACCCACAGCCCTCTTCAGTTTGGTCTCCTTGTTGGTGCTCTTTCATGAATAAAAAAGCCACTGAAACATAATCTCTACCATAATGTTTATTAAATAGTAATTTTAAAAGGTTTTTATACAAATCATATAAACACAGTTTTATTTTTTGTTTTGTTTTGTTTGTTTGTTACACCGAAGAATCACAGTAAAAGCTCTTTAAGTCCATAAGTCCTGGCTCAGCCAGTAAATGGTCAAACACCTTGAACTGCAAACCTTGGAGAATTTCCATTTCTGCATATAATTTCTTAATGGTTTAATTCCCATGCTCACCTCCGGCACCTTCCCACAAAACGAAGTCACCCAGAACTACAGCCCGCCCATTAGCAACATGTCCTGCCATGGGAAGCGTGTGGAGGCAACAGCCCATTTAAACAAAGGCATTAATGCCATTTTTTCTTTTTTTTTTTTCTGAATTTCACAGAGGGAATTGCAATCATCAAACCTAATCTATTTGCAGAGGAGGATGCAATGAATTGATGACTTTCCCCCTCCCTGTTGAAGTTACAATCAAGCACAGTTTTCCGTAGAACAGTAAAGCACCCGGCAGAGGTAAGTGAGGTATTGGCTGTGCAGCATTATCGGCTCCTCTCGCCCGGCGAGCTCACACCTGGGCCCTGCCCCAGCTGCCAGGGGCCAGCGGGACACGAGGGCTGGGCGCTGCGCTGGGCCCGTGCCACCTTAGTGCCAAGGACAGCAGGACTCTCCTGCCCCAGAGCAAGAGACACATCAACACGAGTCAGTCCCACGGAATAAGTCACATACACGATACATACAGAGAATTCACGTGCGTGTGCAAACACACTATTTCTGAATATATGTATATATGAACTCTTCTCTCTGTACGCCTACTAGACACCATAACATCACCTTTTTAATTATATATTTTCACCTAGTGTTTGCCTAAGTTGGCTTTTCTACTGTATGGTCCTTTTCCATTCATCCTTCCCCTCTCTGGTGATATGAAGGGGATAAAATCATTGAGCAGCAGCAATCCAGCTTTGAAATGGTCTGGTACATTTCCTCTCACTGCCTCTGTTTCTTTTGTACAGTAAAATAACACCCCTGTGGAATTTGTCTGTGAAAAACGCCAAAAGAAATAAGGTGATTCGAAAGGAGAATCAGAGACACATTTGCTGCAGTTTTTGTCGGGTGCACAGTGTGAATTAAAGAAACCAAGGCCTTTGTGTATGCGCATCTCTGCGTGTGTGTACGAGCCCTGGATGTTCTGATGACGCGCTGCTGGATCTGCTCCCCCAGTACACGTGCACCTTTCTTACAGCAGGGAAGGGTTTTTCTTCCTAAAATCTTATTGTCTGAGGGAGCTCTTCATGAAACAGTAGACAATGTTCCTATTCCCAATGTACCAAGGAGCAGTTGTGGCACTGCTCATCTGTCCATGCTCATTGCCTCTGCAGATGTTGCTTGTGTCCCCAGACACCTGGACTCCTGCATGACATGTTTGTGGGGCTGGGCAAACTGAGCTTCACAACACATCACACAATCAGTCGCAGTTGGTGAGGAAAATAATGCCATCCTCAACCCAAACTACTTGCCAGGTAAAATGTAAAAATCAGGACATGCCAGGTATTACCAAAGAGCCCCTGGAAAGGCAAACCCAGTGTGACAGAAAGGTTTCTTATTTACGTATGGGCAAGCTGATAGAAGTGATCCATCTGTACTGAACTGGAAATGAAGGCATTGGTTTGGGGTTCGGCATTTCAACTCTTTTTCTCCATTCAATTGTTTCATAACACTCTTCTCCCATAGCACAGTGGTAAGTGGAGAGGTACCAGCTGCCACACAATGTAGCCAGACCATTTGAAAGTAGAAGAACCAGATTTCTGCCGGGCTCTAACCAGCAGGGAGTGGTGAAGAAGAGCATTTTGTGGGGAAGGATGAAGGCCTCACTTGCTGTTTGCTACCGCACTGATCATCAGCTGGAGGAAAATACTTCTAAGGCACTTGTTCAAAGTAAAAAAAACAAAAACAAACAACACAGCTCATAGATAGAATTTGGGGTTTTTGCTACTGATCAGGAGCAGCAGTTTTGCTCCAAAGGGGATGTGGCAGCAGCTATTTGTTCCAGTGGTGCTGATTGCACCAGCTCCGACCCCCCAGCTCCAGGGAGAAGGGGAGCACCAGGAAGGTGACAGGGTGCCAGGGGCACCACGGCCAGGCTCCCCAGGGCTGTAGGCATGGTTCCAGCCTCCTTCCCTGTTTATTTTCCTTTCCTGGCACTTTGGAGAGGCCTCAGCACTGTACCTCAAGTCAAACTCCTAGTGAAACCCCCTTCCCAAAGCCATTGCCTAAGCTCCAGCAACCTGACAGGCTCTATCTTTTGTTTGCTGCAATTTTCTCATTATAGCAAAAAGAAAAATGACAGGCTCAAGAGGGGTGGGAGATTCAAATAAAGGCCTTCCTGACGAAGGCCTCAGCTGTTGCAATCAAAGATCTCGATTTAATAAATGGCTCTTATTCACAAATCACTTTAAGGCTCTTCAGCTTCTCTCAAAGAGGTGCTTCTACACATAGGGTTTCCCTTCTATTTTCTTTCTTAATGATTTGAGAAAGCGCTGTTGTTACTGTTGACAGTAAAGCCAGTATCCCACCTTTCCCCTGCTACCAGGAGAAGGAAAGTTGAAGGTAACAACATGCTTCCATGTTCAGGACTGCAAACTACATCTTCCTGTTCTTAGTGTGAAGTGCACAAATCCCTACAATGGTATCTGGATGGAGTCTAAAATGGACAGGGGCTCCTGTGTGTGTGTGTGTTATTTCTAAAGGAATCCCTCAGCCTTCTCAGCAACTTACCAGAGAAAGGAGGTGGGAAATAACAATCAACATTTAGTTTCT
The DNA here is from genome assembly GCF_903797595.1 of Erithacus rubecula. Lineage (NCBI taxonomy): Eukaryota > Metazoa > Chordata > Aves > Passeriformes > Muscicapidae > Erithacus > Erithacus rubecula. Next base: position 12,467,867 of record NC_136659.1, read on the forward strand.
CACATCCAAAAGGTAAACCAGGCTCCCTCACCACATCCCAGTCACTCACATCAGCAAAAAATGAAGATGAACCAGCAAACAAGGGGCTCAGTCCCCCCCTCGCCCAGCACAGTCTGGTTTGCAGGAAAGCCACTCGGTCCTGGTGGAGTGTAACCCAGCAGCAAGACCTGATGGCAGGAGCAGTGCCTCCCCTCACTCCTGCTCCCCTCATTCCCTGTTATGGCATTCAGTTCCCATAGAAAACAGCAATAAAAGTGCCCCCCTGCCAGCCCACCTCACCGGGCACAATGCCAAGGGTGATGCCCAGGCACCCATCAGGCCTCCGAGCAGCACTTCTGGTGGTTCATCTTCACCTTGTGCTTGATGCCGTCGTACAGTTCGAAGTTGTAGTTCTCCAGCGTGGTGGAGCTCCGCGAGGACAGCCCGGCGTACGAGCACGTGCAGTACAGGAGCAGACCAGCACAGATGGCCCCGAGGAGGACACCAAGGGAGCTCATTGCTATAATGGTCACCAGGATGGGATCCAGGGTGTATAGCCAGCTTTTCTCTTTGTCCAGCTTCGGGGTTCCTGGAGAGTTAGTAGAGAACAGTGTGTCGTTCCTATCCGATCCAAAGTAATCTGCAGTGGAACGGGCACTTATTATCCAGGGATCACTTTTTATTTCCCCCTCACCTTTATACGTTTCTCACTTGGAGTTGTGATGGCTTTACAAGAGTTAGGTTATATATATGGGAATATCTCAGGCCTAGATACAATGTGAAGCATCACACTACTAAGGAAGTTTCAGTTTCAGACATCAGACTATTGACATAGGATTCAAGCATTTTACACCCACTGAAACTCTGGCCCTTCCAGTGCCTCTAAGTTCAAAACTATGGAATCAGTCTGTCACAGGTCTCAGACTTAATTTTATTCATTTACCAGTCAAAATGCCATGCAAGCAGCAATTAATGCTTAAAAGATCAGTTTCACCTGTCCAAAAACAAATACAATACATTCACTTTGCAAGGTTGCTGTCTGTTGAAAAAGGAAAACAGGAAAAGGAAACCAATGCCTTTGAACACCACTTCAATGTATGTTCTCAAGTGTTCTAGCTCCTAACACCACTAAAGCCGAGGTTTGTGAGTAATCCTAGCATCTGATACTGAAACACAAGCTGCCACATCTGAATTGTCCATGTGGTGTTTCGATACCGACCTGGATCATCGTTGTCTTCAAAGTCTTGCTCAGAGCTTGGGAAGTCATCATCCATTCTTGGGAAGTTCACTAGAACAACAAAATGGGAAGCACTATTTGTTAAAAGAGGCCTTCTGCAGGCATCATTGTAAGACCAGCCTGAAGAAAGAAATTGTTAAAATACTACAAGGCTTTTCCTTGTGGAAGGAGCAGGAACTCTTTATCTTCTTCCCTTGGCCAAAGCCAATGAAGACTCTTGCACAGTTGAGAGAAGAGGGTCTTCACACTATGACACATTTCATAACCACCAAATCACCAGCTTTTAAGAAAAGAGTGAGCAAAGAACAAAGAAACCAGACAACTTGAATAGCACTAAAATATTGTCACTGGTGCCTCCATAATGGCCATAATTCACTATTAACATGCTCATGGGTATTACCCTTACACCTTTGAATAGGATCTTAGTGCCTGTCATTACTTACCAATAATGCTGGATCCATTTAGCACGCACTCTACTTTTCATCTTTTCCCATATGTCTAACTGGATATAGAGCTTCAATGACCCAGTTCCTCTATGGGTTTCAGACAAATTTACAGTAATTTGAGGAATTAATGTATCTTCATTATATGTTTTAATGCAAAAGCTGGTTGAAATGGAGAGAGAGGCAAATGGGTGTCCATATCTAGGCCCTTATGTTAACATTTCCCTGATCCAAATTCCTTTTAGTGGTGATATTTTTTTCTATTGTTCAGCTCAGACCAAGGACTAGTAACCAAATGCACATATTATAATCTGAGCAGAAATGAGTTATTTTTCTGTGCAGTCTTCCTATCATTTTCTCTGCGTACAGTTACCATGGCTCTTTTCCACTTTTCTAAAAGAAAATGTCTCTTCATTTCAATCTGTGAAGAGTTTTCAAAGCTGACTGTAACTTGGGGTCCTCAACTGAGAAGGTGTCTTGAAATGATCAGGAATGCAAAAAATCAGGGACTAGAAAGTGATAGAAGTCACACCTTGGAAGTAGTTGTGGTTGGAACCAAGATTACTTTATGTCTTGTGCCAAAATGGCAAGAAGGGTTTAAAGAGGTTACTAACAAACAACCAAAACCAAAGATTGTAACTTGTTCCTAAAAAAACACATGCAAAGAAATTATTCAAAACCTTATAAAAGAATATTTCTGCATATGTGCATGGATATTTAGGACTTGAAAAGGCCTCCTGAATTGTCAAATACACTTTTTGCTATCTCAGACAACTGTGCCAGGCAATCCATGCCAGCAACATTTCAAGGTTCACTTCCAGAGTGGGGTCTCTGCTGAAAGCCATGCTGCCCCCTCACCACCTGACCCCTGATGGCAGCAATCCTCTGCTGGTATTAATGGCTCCTTCTCATTCCTCAGGCAGAACTTTGTCTGCACCCAAAGAATTAAGGCATTTCTTTGAATTTGCAAGTGAGCCTGGCACCAGGAAGGCTCACAGCCCAACACTTGCCCCTCCTGCCAATGAGTTCTGCATTCAGTGAGTCAGGTACTTAAGCTGACTCAAGGCTGCTGGTACCTCGTGGAAGAAACACAGGTGCACACTGCCTTCTGTAAATCATCACTTCAGCAGTGAGTTCACATGATTTCTCAACAGTTCCCAAAGTGACAGGCCCAGATGGCAACATCTTAGGGCTGGGAGAACTGCCTGAGGGCCTCTTGCAAACATTTAGAACCAAACATGTGGAAAAATACCTTGCAAAGCAGTTCACACGTGGGGACGTCAAAACTGCTAGTCACCCACTGGAGGACAAGCAGTGATATTTGCCATCCATGGCATCCACACAACCCCACAGAAACTGTATGTTGCTCAAAGATGAGCAGAGGTCAAAATTAGATGACAATCTGCCCAAGGAACCCATGTGTGGAGAAAGGCTGTTGGAAGTCATTTGACATTCCACATTGTAGCTGCTCTAAATTTTGTGTGAGAACAAGCTAGCAATTTGATCCTTTTGTAATTTCCCAGAGTAACCTTGAGGGAAAAGACAGAAATAAAAAAGTATTAGTTAATCAACACTTTCAAAAGAACACCAGTTCTTCCAGCCTGAAAGGAAGGAGCATTGGGAAAACTTGAAAAGAGAGAACATTTATACAAAAAGCCCAGTCCAGAATCTGTTTACTCTTCTAGTGATTTGCTCAATTCCCCATGCATTTAATACAACTCTTAAGTCCTGCTTAAATGGTATCTTCCTACTTGCCCATTTTCCTTCCACCTTTGGAACATTGTTCTGTTCCCCACATGCCATTTCATTGCTATTTGATTGTATGTTATCATGCAGGGCTCTACACCCTCTAGAAAGCTTTAGAAAATATAATTTGAAGTTTCTTTTTCCATACTGGGGCTTCTCGAGTCATTAACTGAATCAGCTCAAGCTGTGTGGGTATCTGTGGGAATTGAAGCTGGTGGTCTCAGTTCAGTTCCTAGTGGAGATGATTTACAATCTAGCCTGTCACAGAATCCAGCCTGCTGTTTATCATCAGTTAGGAGCCTTTGGGACAAGTCTCAGCAATACTGTAACAAGTGAAGCAGGCCACAGAAGGCGACTCCCTTAGAAAGTGGTCACCAGAAAAGCCCTGCAAGCTGGTGGGCAAAATGGGAGAAAGATGCATTGCTCTGTGTTGTGGAAAGCTGCTCCCTTAAATGACAGATTTCAGGCACATTTTACCTTGTATTTTAAAAGGGAAAAATATTCTGGAGAAAGTCAAGAAAGTTAGGGGGAAACTGTAATTAAATATGAGGAATGGTTTCTCCTGAGTGAAAGGCCATTTTTAAAGCCCGTGTGCCAAATGATGCCTGTGAGCACCTAGCCAGTCATGGCCAAAAGATGATATTAGCAATGATGCTGAAACAACCTGATGCCAAGAAAGGTTATTATCTGTTGGATCTGAGAGCACTGCCAACTGAAAGGCTAATTTATGAGACCTGAAAAAAGAAAGATAAAATTCTAATCAGACAAGGGCTGATTTAAGTACCATGTTTGTATGAACTCACATGGAGGGAGAGCAGGAGAGAATGAGTATTTCCAGAGATTAAAGAGTTCCAGTGTACATCTGTTTTAAAATTATAGCAGGGTGGGAGGGATTGTTCCAGGGCAGATGAGTGGGGCAGAAGAGCAGACAAGGTTCTCTGGTGTCCTACCAAAGACACAGACATGCCTCTTGCAGGAAAGCTCTCCAAGCCTCCCAAGGCAGCTCACCTCTCCAAAGCTGAGCTCAGCATGTCTTATGGCCTGGCACGTACTTCCCACCACCACAGGTACTCGATGCCAGCCCTCCTGCACAGCTTACAGCAGCACCACCACCTCTGGCAGAGACCTCCAGGAGCTATTGCTCTGGAGAGAACACCCAGCCCTGATTGCTGGAACCTGGACACATGTTTCCAGGGCAAATGACAACTGTCAAGAAAAAAATTGCTCCTTCTTTCTAGCCTGACTTTGTCAGGTTTAAGTCCAGGCACCATGTAGTGCCTCCTGCCAGGTTGCTGGGGAGAGCTCAATCACCCTGGGGCAGAGCTCTATCACCTGGCATTTCTCTCTACACACAAGCATTTGCAGATTATCTGTGGTGCCTCTTGGAGTCTTTGTGGCTGAACAAAATGAGCCTCTCAGCAGGAGGTGCCTTTCCCAAACAACATATCAAACTTACAGTAATTTCCAGATCTTATTAGTGCCTGCCTAGAAACACTGGCACAGGATATCCTGGGCTGGAGAGCACCCAGGATGGACTCCCACCATCCCTGTGCTCCTGCTCCCCACTTTCTGCAGGGGTCCACAAGCTCTGGGGTTGAAAGAGATGCACCAGGTGATGGGTGCTTTGTGAGCTCTCCTCCCTACAGTCTTTCATTCCCATGTGGCTGTGCCTGCTGTGACAAAAAAGCAGAGTGTGTAGGAGGAAGAAAAACAAATTGCTGGTTTTGGGGTAACAAGCAGCACATGGTTGTTTCCCCACTGTGGAAAGGACTAGAGGGCAGCCAGCTACATGCTTACCCCTCTCTCCTGCTGCTACAACATCCCTCTTGGCCAGTGCTATCCTGCCCAGTGGAGGAGCGTGGGAGGTACACCACTGCTGTGCTGCCAAACAAGTGCCCACGAGGATCTGAAACATTAAATGCAGCCAAAGCCAGGAAAACAAGGTCAGAAATTGCCATTTCCCAGTCTTGGCAGAGAGAGACAGAGCTCCGGCTCTGCTCTCATCCTTGCTTTTCTCCCTTTGCTCATTCCCAGCCCTTTTCTCTCGGCAGCAGTAGTGTGACTCCAACACACATCATTTTGTTTTGACACAGCAGAGCAGCCGCCGTGGCCTCGCCTTGACACCGCTCTGCTTGGCGGTGGCGCAGCGCTGCTCCTCTGGCTGGGAGCCCCGGGGGCTGGGGTGACACCTCCCACCCTCGGCAAGTGGAGAAGCACTTCTCAAAGCAGCAGCACAGGCTCCAGGCAGAAACACTCCCTCTGAATCCCCCATTGCTCTCTTTCCAGCTGAAAATCCACCTCTCTTCTCTCCCTCCCACTCCTCCAGAAACACAGGACTAATTTAGTTTACAGAAGGGATAAATCTCTGCCAAATTTCAAATTAAAACAGTGCTTTGGCTACAGTTGAGCATTAAAGAAAGCAAACAAGCTGCCACTCCCTGGCCTGGCCTCCCTCTGCAGTGCAGGAACCGCTGGACCTTATTCTCAGATTGCCTTGGGGCTGCCCTGGTGATGGCCAACTGTGTACACCTCATACCACTACAGAACCACTGTCAAACTGGGGGCATGGATGAGCCTCTTGCACTCCTTGGGCATCCCCTATGAAGATAAGGTGGGAAAGTACCGCTGGGCAGGTGAAGAACCCCCACCAAAAGCACCTGGAGCCAGCTGGGTGCTTGCTGTGGAGGTGGCTGTGAACAGGCAGCTATTTCCAGTCCTGGTGTTGCCCTCCAGCATGTGGCACCTGGCCCTGCTGCATGCATGGCAGATGGCCAAGGTGGCTATCCAAAATGAGTACCCTGCCAAGCCCTCCCTGCACAGACACATCCCCTGTTGGCTGCCTGAGCCCTTCTCCAGCCCTGCTTTTGCACGTCTCCTCAGCAGCGGCACCAGGCCAGGGAAGCAGCGGTGGTGGCATGTGTGTACGGTGTGACTGTGGCGTTACACAGCATAATCCTCTTGCTCTCCCTCTCTCTCAGCTCTGGACTAACTGGGTAAGGAACAGACACAAAGGTTCTGTGCTGAGCTCTCCTACCCCAAACTGAGCAGCTCCTCAGTGCAAGGGCGGCACTGTGCCCCGCTGCCACCACAAGGGCTTGGAGCTGGGGGAGAAGCTGGCAGCTCTGAGACATCTGGTATATTTATCACCCTCCCCAGTGTTGCTGTTTGTTTTTACAGTGCAGTGGCTAACGACACGATTCCTCAACCTGGCAGTCACGCCTGCAGTCTCTGCTAGGAGCCACCAAGGCCACTGATGGAGGAGCTGTGGCGGAAAGCCAAGCGGCTGTCCAAGCGCGCCTCGGGGCTCGCCTGCTGTCTGCACACCCTGACACGGGCTGAGCGGGGGCTGGCCCTGCTGAAGTCAGTGGCTTTTCACAGGGTTTCTAGAGGGACAAAAATCCTAACACAGCCCCATGCACAGCCTGGTTTCTACCTCGTCCCCTTGCACGCGGCAGCAGAGGCATTTTCAGCAGGCCAGGAAAAGCCAACCTTGCCCCACAGCCCTGGGGGCAAACAGCTCTGGGGTCCCTGTGCCAAGTGTCATCCTGCAGGGACCTGCCCTGGCAGGAGGCTGACCCAACTGTGCAGCCTGTCCCTCAGCTGGTGAATGAGTTTGCAGCCTGCCTGCCCGATCAGCCATCTCGGGCACGCTGACATTGCCAAGGCACAGCACAGCCTTTCCCACGGCGCCCTTTGCTTTGCCAGGTCAAAGCTCCCTCTCTCACATCCCCATTAGGCGCTGGCTTTGCCCCAGTGCTCACTGAGAGTGCCCACGGTCTCCCTTCTGCTCCTTCAACACAACACCAACTGCAGAGATAAGATGAAAAGGCTGACACCATCACAACACATACCACCAGGGAGCCACGCCTGAAGCCTCCCTGTGACACACAGGACTCAATGCTGTTCCCTGAAAAATAGAGCTCCCACTGCTCCCCCAAAAAGTTCTCTCTTTTTTTTTTTTTTTAAGTAGACACTTAAATGCCTGAACATACTGGCAGAAGAGTTTGCATCAAAATCACACTAAGCTGTATTTATTTCCTTAAACAAAGCATGCTAATTTTAGCTGCTTTCCTCCCTAGGATGTGCTGCAGCCTGAGCAGCACCCAACTCTCCGGCCAATCTGTCTGTGGCACACGTACGGAATAATTAATCCTGAACGATTTCTCCCTTTTCGTCTGTTTACTTAACAGAATTTTTTTCTTCCATGTTGGGAAGCCATCAGTCAATCTCTCCCTCCCTGTTTTTCACATGTGCATATTTGTTTTGAATTTTGCTTGAACAGTCGCTGAAGTGTACAAAATGCAAATTACAAGTGTAATTTGCTTTGCTGTACAATTACAGGAAAAAAAAGGCCTCTCCCAAAAAACCAGCATGGGTCCTCAGCTTTGCTTGTGTTTGAATAGCCAGTGTGAGGGAATCACATTTGAATTATTTTTTTGTTGACGGCCTGAATTCCTAGTAAAGTCAGGAAGTTTCATTGCAAAGCTGAGCTTTATGCCAGGGTAAAGAATATGAGAGAAGGAAAAATAAATGAAGGAGGGAAGGAAAAACCTCTCAAACTTGCAGCAAAATATATTTCACATGAAATGTGATGCTGTTGACTCTGCTGGAGGGGTGAAAGGTGCACCTAGGGAAGATGGGAAGCAGAACTGCTACAGCAGAGGTCCCTGTAAGAAATTGGGAGGACTCAGGTGGAGGGAAAGCAGGGGACATACACCTGTCCAAACACTCGGAGCTGCGACAGCCAGGCCACTCCCGTACAGGTCCCCTGCACTGTCTGACACACAGAGGGACTGCACAGAAGAGGAAAGCATTACTGTTTTCATTATTAATTTTGGTAATGGCTTACCCGTTTTTTGCTGAGCTCAGGGCTAGAGTGAGCTCAGCTGAGCTGGCAGCCAGGCCAGCCCCAAGGGGCCCTGGAAAGTCGGATGTCCTGTCTCCAGGGGCCCCAGCTGGAGAAATTCTGCATAATCACACGGAACAATTTAGCACTTAGGCAATGCTGGTGAAATCCCCAAACAATCCCAAGAGTCAGTCCAGCCTCCCCAAACTCCCATAAGGACTGGTACAAATGTAATGGATCTAAAAGCTGCTTTTAATGGTCTGATCCTGAGTGCAGCGAGGCAGGGAGCGCACAGCAGCTGTGCTGCTGGGAGCTGGGTCTGCACACAGCAGGGGCTGGAGCTTTGCTTGGCTAAAAGGAATAGCCCTGATGCTCCAAAGAATTCTGAAACTCTGCTTTGCTTCAACCAACAGCATTCTCATTAGCAAAGAAAGAAGAAGAAAGAAAAACCCCAGATATTTGTATAAAAATATCATCATTTTATTACATTCCACACAATACATCTTCAAAGAATTTCAAATTTCCACAAGATATTTTTCACACACAGGCAACTGGGCAATGCTGGGGATGTCAGGGCTCAAGGAGCAGGGCAGAACTGGGAGTAAAAATCTTGAAGTGACCTTCTGTTTTGTCTTTGGTGATTTTGGTTTGAAAGACAGGGTGCCACATTCTCCTCTCTGACACACCAATGCACACTTGCTAAGCATGTGGGGGTGAACCTGGTCAAAGTGAGAATCATTTGAACTAGGGAGATTGAACTGACTTTGGAAACAGAACAATATCATCTGCTGACATGGCTTGGGCTGACCTGAAAGTGCAGTAAGCCCGTGCCAGTATTTCACATCTGTTTCAATTTGCAGCAGACTGAGGGGGATGGGATTCCACATCCCAAACCAGATGCACTGCAACACCAGTGCTGTGTGATGAGGAGGCTCATGGTGAAAGCACCCTGGCCCTGGAAGCCCCTCTCCAGGGACCTTTAAACAGCACTGCCTTCCAGGTGGCAGGAGCTTCCCAGGTCCATTCTGGTCCTGTGGGACAGACATGCCCCTGCTGCTCTCAAAAACCTTCTGGAAGCCAGGCCCGTGTGCAGTGGTGTCCCGAGCACCCACCACGCCTCATGTGCTCACCATGGCACATCACCCTGGGCTTTTCTGCACTCCCTGCTTGTTTTAGACACTTGCTGCTGCAGCTGAGAGGATCCCACTGAGATCTGCTGTGAAACCAGCATGGGGAACTGAAACTGGCTGCATGAATTAAGGCAAGGAGGGGGATAGAGTGACAACCCCATCGACAGACATCCCCTGGGGATAGGGTTATGCTGCAACAGGGGCCAACACCACTTCAGCACAGTTTGTATTTCTACTTTTTTCCCAGAACAAAAGACAGCTCAAGACTGCAGGGAAGTTAACAGAGCTGCTCATCTTGATTCATTTAATGCAATATTCAAGGGCAAGGGAGGGATGGGCACTAGCAAGTTTAGAAGGGGGGACGGAATCTGATCACTCATTACAGATGGACACAAACAAGATGGAGAACCTTGCTCACTGGAGGTACTTTTTTTGCCTGCAAACAGATTAGGGTTAACAATTCAAACCACTTTTGCATGTCATCATTCAGTAATTTATATAAGGCATTTCCACTACAATATGCTGGGCCATTCAACAGTCGGAGGCTGTGGAGGCTCCTCCTTGCCTCCCCAGTTAAAGCAGCAGCAAGAGCTGGGCCCCCAGGTGCACTGGCTGGGCTTGGCTTGCTAGATGTTATTGGTGCTCTAAGAAGCAGAACATTAGCAAACGCAAAACTGACATTCTAGAAAGTCAATGGTCAATTTTTATGATTCAGCAGCTACATATTGGGCAGAAGGAAAAAAAAACAAACCCAGAAATATACTTGTCCCTTGAACATTTCTAGCAGAAAGACAAGGAGGAGCCCTCTCCCCCTTCCCCATGTAAAAGCAAAACCATCAGCACCCAGAGTAAGGATACTTATTAAATAAATAAACCTTCAATTCTCAAGAAACTACAGTATTTAGCATCCACTAAGACCTGCTGAAGTCTATGTGTTACCCTAAGGCTGGCTTTAACAGATACAAACAAAACATTCATTATGAGCTTCTCTGATATAAGGCAACTTTAAATAGATTCACTTGCAGGTGGGGGAAGAGGAGGGCTTCCCCTCCCTCTTCCAAACAATGGCTGTGTTATCATGTTGGCTGCAGAAAGAATTAAACAGAGAGATCTTACTTTTTGAACATCTATGGATCTCTCTGGATTCTTCTAGCCATCTGAGGTGGACATTCCTACTGTCCAGCCTGGCCTCTTCTCAATTTGCACCCAAGACATTAACACTATCAAACAAGAAACCCAGCCAAAGCTAGATAAGGCAACAAAAAAGCATTGCTCTCTTCCCCAAGTAAACAAATCAGGGCATTCACCATAAACACGTCCCAGACCTTCCAGAGAGGAGGTGGGAAGGAAGGAAAATTAACAACAACAACAAAAACAAAAATAAAAGCATTCCCTGTGCAAGTAGAAGCAACAACAAGCAAATTAAAAAGGGGCTGTTTCTAAATATACATTCAGTCAGTCAGACACACGCAGTCCCATGCACACTCACACACGCAGGTTTAGCACACATGCACTTGAGCCTCACACACAAGCTTCCAGGCTCACCATCGGGTTCCCTTGCAGGTTGCCTACTGGGAGGAGAAAAAAACTCCAAAACCCAAAGAAGCCGACCAATTAAAAAAAAAATAAAAAAAATTACTCCCTTAACAAACACAACAAAACAAAATAAACCCCCACCTGACACCCCAAGGATCCTTGAAAAGTAATAGAAAGGGAGCATTCACTTCTGAAGTGAAGGGGTGGTGTGTCTCTTCTGGCGATCCAAGATGCAGCATTAGTTTAGAGTTTGTAAAAGATTCGGGGAGGGCTGGGGGACGGAGAAGGGATGGAGATATCTAAGAGTTCACACGTATGCTAGGTAAGGAAAAAAGTGCAAAACTGAGGCAACGTATTTGAAGTCTTAGTTTTTGTCTGTCTGTCTGCTTTGTGTTTTGTTTGCTTTCTCGTTCCTGTTCGGCTCTCAGCAGCGCAAGCTGGGGTCTTGCTCTAGTTTTATGGTTAGGGTGGGCTCCACGGCCACAGGGGCCCCGTTGGCATAGTGGGAGGTTTTGTAGGTGATGGAGTGATCACTCTTCTTGGCCGCATAGCGGAACCGGTGGTAGTGGAGCACAAGGGCCAGCGCGACGGAGACCAGCACCACAACAGCACCTCCGGCGGCAATAACGTAATACCAGTAGGCTGGGATGGGCTGCACTGACACCGTGTCCACTGTGGGCTCGGTCCCTGGCAGGAGGGTTGCCCCTGGGGAGGAGACACAGAACAGGGTTGCTAGGTGGGAGGCATGCAGATGCACAGAAAGAAACACACATGCTTTCAGGAGTACAGCACGGAGCAACACGAGGTCCCGCAGCCACCTCCAGATACAGGGGGTGCTCCTAGGGGAGGGCACAGCCTGGCATTTGCTGAGCCTGTAAATTCAAGGGCCTTTCTCTTCCCTTTTAATTAATTGGGCTGCCTGGATCGCAATGCAAATTCCATATGCACTATTATTACTGTTTTTTCTGGCATCAATGAATGTTTTTTTTCCTTCTTTATTTTGGCCATCTCCAGATCAGCCACCTGGTTTTGTCTCCACATGGCAGATGTTGTCAAGCAGTGACAAAACACATCACGCTCATAATTGGAAGAAAATCATAATCTCAGATGGCTGAGGAAGTTACCACAGGAGACTGGGAAAGAGATTACAGGGAGAAACATTTGTCATTTTTACTGAAAAGATAGAGAAGAAGTTCTCTCTCTGGAAGTTCTCTGCACACAGCTCTAGTCTCACTAGGTGCCCCCTTCACAGACTTACACAGATTTCCTTACTACTTCTTGAAGCGAGAAGGGATGGTTATAATTATCTACAGGGCATGGGCTGCAAAATTCAACCCAATATTCAGAGCAGAAACTCATGCTATCTGCAGCTTCATCAGGCCAGGACTATGAATTCACACTGATAAAGCAACACACCTCGGGAGGGCTGGAAAAGCACCTGCCTCCCCTGAGCTGGTGAGCAGGCAGTGCCCAGACTCAGCCCAGCGATGGCCAGCCCTTCCTGCCCTTGCAGCTGTCGTATTGCAGGGCACGGCTGCTGTCCTGGCCAGGTCACACTGGGACACCCGCACAGGGCGCTGCTCACCGGGACACCCCTCACCGGGACACCCCGCACACGGTGCTGCTCACCGGGACACCCGCACACGGCGCTGCTCACCGGGATAGCCCCGCACACGGTGCTGCTCACCGGGATAGCCCCGCACACGGTGCTGCTCACCGGGACACCCGCACACGGCGCTGCTCACCGGGATAGCCCCGCACAGGGCGCTGCTCACCGGGACACCCGCACAGGGCGCTGCTCACCGGGACACCCCGCACACGGTGCTGCTCACCGGGACACCCCGCACACGGTGCTGCTCACCGGGACACCCCGCACATGGCGCTACTCAAGGGACATCCGCACAGGGCGCTGCTCACCGGGACACCCCGCACACGGTGCTGCTCACCGGGACACCCCTCACCGGGACACCCCGCACACGGTGCTGCTCACCGGGACACCCCGCACACGGTGCTGTCCACCGGGATACACCCGCACAGGGCGCTGCTCGGGCGGGCAGCAGAGCCCCGCACACCCGCGCTCCGGCAGGGCAGCCCGGGCTCCGTGCGCGCCCACGGTGAGACCGCTCTGCGCTGCTGCTCCTGCACTCGCTGCTCTCACCTCCCCAGCAGCACTGCGGGGGCGAGCTGTAAATAACTAGGGAGGGATGTATTTTTGCACCACGTTTATTTAGTGGTTACTTTGAGGGGGCTGGAGTCCTCAGGGAAACTCTCAGGAGGGTTTGCTCTGCTGCTGGACACATTGACCCCCCTCCTGTGCTCACCCTTTCCTCCTGCTCCTGGCTGCCTAGTGGGGGACAGCCCCCTGACTCGGTGCTAGTAAGCAGAACTTTGTGGGCTGGATTTGGTGTCAGCACATTCTAGAGCTCTGTGCTAACTAAACTTCATAAACTCCAGCTAGGTTTCCTTGGAGAAACTTGGAGTACACAAGGGGAATATACAAAATAGTGCAGAATGGTCTTAGCTTTGCCAGCAGCAAGGGCATCTTGCAGCACAGCCTCTGCCCTCCCTTACAAACACTGCGTAACAGCAGAGTCACTGGCTGGAAATTTGGGATGGCAACGGCTTTGCTGCTAGTGGCACAGGAGATGAGGCAAAATGATGGCTCCTTTGCCACTCACAAGGCTTTTCTCCCACCCCTGTTCCCCAAAACCTGGGCACTGGGACTAGAACCAAGAATGAACACTGCACCCAGATGAATAGCTACAACAACAACAACAACAAAAACCCACCTCAAAAGCTAGGAAAAAACCACACAAGCAAGACAAATCCTGCTTTTACAGATCAGGAGGCTGGGAACCACCCACATATTTGTCATTGTAGGCAAGAAATTGGGATGTTTCAGGAGAAGCCTAACTGCCAGTTATGCTGCTCTCAACCTGTCTCACCCCAGCTGCCCCTCACCATCAGGAGTGGGGGTGACCCTGTCCCTCCAACAGTGCCTGCAGAAGGGGGATACAGGCTGGGCTGTGTGTTGAGGATGGCAAAGGCAGGGAGCAGGCACCCCTCTGACCTCCTTCCCTGACTCCACTGGCCATGCTGCAGGGCAATGAAAGCAGCACATCCCTGCACCTCCCCAGCAGCTGCTGCTCCTGGCCTGACTGCATGAGGGTGGTGGTGTGGGATATCCCACAGGGGCGGCCGCCAGCTCCCTGTGAGGCTGAGCATGTTCAGTGCTGCCTTGAGCCTCACTGATAACGCCCCACTGTCTCCCTCCACACATCCAGCTGGCCCAGCTGGCCCAGACCCCAGCGTGACCCACCACCATCCCCAATGGATCAGCAACACCTCTCCTGTGCCTGACAGCACGGGGGTGCAGGGCTGACCCCCAGGGATATCGTGGGGCTGTGCTCGCTGTGGAGAGGCCACTTGTGTTTACACTTGGTGACAGTCTCTGCTTACATAGCACCTTGTTCCAGCGAGAGATTTACAGACAAACAGCCTCTCACACCACTGATATGCACCAGGTCCCCTGGTGGAAGCTGGGATGGGGAGAGAGGCAAGTGTCAGGGGTGACAACAGCTCCTGAGTCTCAAGAGAGTGGGAGGAAGGCTTCCCCCGATGGCTGCACATTGCCCAGTGGAAGGCTGAGCGTACAAAGGGTGGGTCTGGCCAGAGAGGAGCATGTGCCAGAGTGCCCAGCCTGCAGCCCCTGCCCCTTCCCCATGCACCTCTGCCTGCCTGGGGATGGAGGGAAGCAGTATGATATACTGCAGATGATCCTGCCTGTGGAAATGATCCCTGGGGGAACTCAAGCTGGCTGCAGCTTCAGAACAGCCCTGGCTTGGCCCTGGCCCATTCCAGATGTCCCAGCCAGGGCTTCAAGCATGAGGGGTGGTGCAGAGCCCTTCCTCAGCCCCCATTTCCGCACTGCATGGTCCTGCTGAGGAGATAGCAGAAGTCTGGAGAGTTCATTTAGCAACTGAAGTCATTAAGGAATCACACTCAGTTGTCTCTAAGGCCTAACAAAGCCAATTCCCAACATTAATGATTGTTCTTCCTTATGCTGCCAGCCACTAAATATAGCTGCCCATCCACTCAGCACACAGAGCTGATGTTATCTGCTCTGTTTTTACTGGCTCTGCTGCTCTCTGGAAGTTTTCTGTTATATCAGTGGAAAAGTTCACTGCTCAGGGAGATGGAAAAAAAAAATCCATCTTCTTAACTTAATAATTTTTCCACTCCCCTTTGCCTTCTGCCACACACACACTTGCCCTTCTTCATTTATTCACTAGTGCTCTCGTCTTAATAAAGAACTGCCTCCTGCTGTTGCTGTCAAGTTTGTGGCTGCTGTGTTTATGGCACAGCTTGGAACACCAGTCAGTGGAAGGCTGATTTAATCCCTACAGGATGGATATTTTATGTGGTTTTGCTGCTGGTGCTCACACCTCCAACCCGGCCAGGTACTGCCTCATTCTCTTTTCTATAGGGAACACTCTATAGGGACTAGTTTTGGAAAATTAAAACCCAAAGAAGAAAAAGCAATAGTCATCTGGGAAAAAAAAGGAGAAAATCCTTTCCAGAAAGCTGCCTAGAGGGCTGCCTGTCTTGCTCTGCCACTGCCATGTCACAGCTCATATTCCTTCCCAAAATCACTGACATTAACTGCTGTAGACAAGCAACACAGCTGGACTTTTCATAGATGACACAGATGAAAGCAAGTATTACATTCATCTAATCTGAATGCCACAAAACCAGTGTCAGTCTCAGCTCCCTAACTTGCTACCTGTCATTGCTCCAGGGAGATCTCTCTATTTTGATATCAGGATGCCCTCAGGGAGAGAGTCCCAAAGGCAAATTCTCCCTGTGGTTTCTCTGCAAGGTTTTTCTCTATGCATTCTTTGGAATATATCTTTTATTTTTAGCCTAGTATTTATCTGAGTCCTTGCTTCCAGACACTTGTTGTACCCTTTCTTTAAGGGTGGAATGCATCAGTGCTCAAATGCAGTACAGTACTTTCCTGGTCCTGTAAGCTCCCGACCTACTAGGTGAAACATATTCCACCTACACAAATTCTCTTTTTATTGTTTGCTTTGTGATCCTGGAGCCTGTAAGGTGCATATTTTCAGCTTTGCTCCCAAGCCAGGAGAGGAAGGATTTGCTATTATTTTTAATGGCATCTGACTTTTTCAGCTCATCATGTAATTGCAGGAGTGGGGGCTGTAGAACATCTCAGTAATTTGTGCATAGTTTTTTCTCTCCAGCTATAATTTTTCTTCAGCCAGGGACTTCTTTCCCTCATTTAACCCTCTCCTTCTGTTGGGCATATCTGTCTCTCCCTCATTTTAATTGTTCTAATGTAATTGCCTCCTGTCTTTGTCTTCACTTCTTCATCTTTTCCCTCTACACTTTGTTCTTTCCCAGGTCACTCCATCCCTCTGTGCCATCTATTCCTGCCTGTTAACCAAGGAAACCTTTTCAACCTTTTGCTGCAATTGCAATTGCTCCCCTATTATGACTGATGCTAGGATGTCCTTGAGGGATCCAGGAATGGGCAGGAGCCACTGGGACAAGCTGTCAAGTTCCAGTGGGAAGGGGAGGTGTGCTTGCAACAGCATCTGCTTGTGGTGCTCAGGGACCTCACTGTTTCTCCCCAGCCAGTGTGCCCTGGGGAATACAATGGGGAAGTGGAGGCACTCAGGCAGCAAGGCAGGGGTGAAGGAGAACACAAACAATACAAATTAGCAGGACTTCAGGACAGACTTTAGAATAGAATGTGAGGACCCAGAGAGAGGTTCAAACTGTAACAAGTCTCAAAAGACAAGGATGGTGTTTGCAAAATAGATACCAGACCAGGCCCAGGAGAATGTAGAGCAATGGTGGAAGTCATGAATGGTTGTGAGGCTTTAACTATCACCTGAGAATATCACAGCAGCTTTTCAGTAACATCACAAGCCTGAACATCAGATAAATAAGCAGCCTACAAACAAGAACTAAATTCCTGGTTGTTGCAGTATGGGTGTGACCGTAGAACATGGTGTTAGACCCTGCACTCGTCCCTCACATTGGTAACACCCCACAGCCTGAATCCCCAGGGACAGAGTGACTTCATGCATGTGACTTCAGTCTCCTTTGCCTTCACTGCCACAGCTCCCAACGCACCCAGGAGAGACAGCTCTGCCCACACAGAAATGCAGCTGCTTCTAGGCTAGAGTCCAGCCATATCTCACAGCTCACCAGCACAGCAGGGGTTGGAGAGTACAGACATCATGTCCCAGTGAAGCAAAGAGCATGTTGACTGAATTGACAAAACAACTCTCAGAATTTAGGGGATCTCCAAGATAGTTCTTTATCACAACAGAACCCCTAGACACATTTCAGAAGAGGCAGGCAGGAAAACAAAATCCAAGTTTAAAAAACAGGTAAATCACTCAGACTAAACTGATGTCTGTAGACAGTTTCTCCCACTCCAGAGCAAGACAAACAGCACCCACCCTGAAAAGAGAGAGGCAGTTTCTTGGAGTTCCTCACCTTTTCTCCTACCCTGCAGGTTTGATCAGAGAAATGTTGGCTTCTATTCTCCAGGCTAGTATTAAGCTGTTAAATGCACCATTTGCACTTGTTTTCCTTTTATTCACTGTCACCTTCAGAGCTTATGACACTTTGCTTTCTCACTCATAACCTCCCAACTCCCTTCCCCAAGCAGACTGCCCCCACCCTCCTTTGCCAGCACTGAACACCCACTGCTGGAGTATCTGCGAACTAGAGAACCACCTTCCCTCACAATAATGTGAATTACTGCCACCAGATTTCACTTTGAACTGGCTATCTTTTTTTCCATTTAAGTAAGTTGAAAACTACTCTTTACTCCTCAGCCTTCCCATTTTAGGCTTAGCTGCTTTTCAGGAGCTAAGTGCTTCTCATGATGGCAGGTTTCCTAAGCTATGCAGTCTCAAGACAGGGGACTTGCCTGTTCCCTGTCACCTAGCAGAAGTCAGTCTCCTGCTGCTGTGGTGGGGGAGGTTTAGTACACACTTGCCACAGTGCTCAGAACATTTGCTGTTTGTACAAGCACACACATTGCTTTCCTTCGATGTAAAAGCCCATGCCAGCAGAACAAAACCACCGAGAGAAGTGCAGTTTTACCTGGAAAGTAGGAGTTCTCACCTGGGAAAGCTGTGATGGGTTCTGCAGAGGAAAAAGAAAAGCTCGTATTAGAGAGGGGGGTATTACACAGCAGGCCCCCAGGTCATGTCCCCACTGATTTGCAGTGGCCAAGAGCAGCAGGCATGTGGCTGTGCTCACAGGAACAGCATGGGGAGCAGCCAACTGCAGCCAGGACCCCAGAAACCCAGCCCCAGCTGGGCCAAACAGACACAGAGACTGAAACACACTGCAGAGAAAAATATGTCTGAGGTTGAGGGTCATTTGGATTCAGCCTGGCTGGCCTGAGTCACCCAGTGAAAAATCCTCACCTGGCCCAGTGATGAAACCCTGAAACCCCCTAAATTTCCAGAAGTGGTTTTGGTTTCTGGCTCAACTCTGGCACTGTTACTCACATGGGAATCGTGTTAATTCTGGGCAGTGATGCCCTGCTCCTCTCCATCTCACACTGACAAGAAACAAAGGCAAGTGATATTTTTCTTTCAAGATACTTTGAAGATGTAATCTATTACAAATTACTGGATCTGAAAAGCAATAATCGGTACTTACTACTGATTACTTTCTTGCAGAAGTAATAGACTTCTGATTATTTTTAGATTACTTCTGTATTATGCCTGTGAGTCACAGAAGCAGACTCTGGCTCTACAGAGTGCTATGAAATCATCACTCGGGTTCAAAATGCGAATGACACATTTGTCAAAGGAAAAAATTATTGTGACTTATTAGCGTTCTTTCATGCTAAAATGGAATCAGATTACTTCCAAGGATTATGTTTGAAAAAAAACAGTAGCCTGTGCTGGAGTCAGCTATTCTAATGGCTCTGAAAGAAAAAGAGCAGCATGGTCTTGCTATCATTTCATTATTATTTTGGTGAAATTGGAAATGACCCCTAAGTTATGTTAAAGTTTGCAGTGGGAGCCCTTTGCTGGAAATGATCTGAAACAAACAATCCTTATGGGTTTTAAGATCCACATTCAAATTCCTAGAATGGGTAAAATAATTTTGTGTAGCAGTTGGGTGTGGTTTTTTGGGCTGAGAATGCTTGAAACTTTGTGATTTATTAATGCTTTTATTTTTGAAATATTAAGCTTTAGGTTCATGAGGCCCAAGATACAATAAGACTGGAGCTAGGTGAATTGCTGAGCTCCAAAGAAGTTAGATAGGAAATACTATTAGTGTTAATCATGGCTCTTGCTTCTCTTTAATGCCATAGAAGGCAAGAGATTAAAACACCACTGTCAAGCCTTAAATACTGGGAATTTGACATCTAAAGTATTAGCTCCTTTAGCAGATGGGAGACCAGCAGAGTTCAAAGCATCAAAGAAATGGGGACTGACAGTGCTTAAGAGGCTCTCTGGGGCAGTCCTAGCCCTCTGTTTTATTATCAGTGCTGATTCCTGCACCATCTTCACCCTCACCTGCCTGCATAGGGGCCAAGCAATGCAACCAGCTCTTCCCAAGCACAGTTTATCTGATGCTTCCTCCCCTGAGAAACACCCCTTGAAGAGAGTGTTTGTGCTGCTAGGCTTAGGAGGCACTGGGATCCTCCCTTGAGGGGTGAGGAGAGCAGCTTCACTGAATGGGGCCTTTCAAAGCCCAAAAGGGAGAGAGGCTCTTCTCCACTTTTTCCAGTGGGTTCAGGGTGGGTCAGACACTTCCTAGTGAGACATGCTTCTCCCAGGCCCTGCAGAAGAGCAGCATCTCACTGCTCTGGGCAGCTCTCAGCACAGATCCCACTAATGAAATACTGCTGGTCCTATGCTCAACTGGGATACCTCTAAATCCACACCCAAGCTAGATGGCAGCCAGAGCCATCAGTGTGACTGATATATCTCAAGGATATGCCAGTGAGAGGAAAAGTGCAGGGCATCAGCAAACTGCTGAAACACACTTTTTTTGCTCCTTTTTTCTTCCCCAAGTCCTCTCTGTTTTTACCTGGTTTTTGGCCTGGTTTGGGAAATGGTGAATTCTAGGGCAAAAATTTCTTTTGTTATTCTGTTAACATTGCTGTAAAACCTCTCTGCTGTTTTTTTTTTTTTTCTTATTAGAGAAGACTCCTTTTGAACTCACCGGCCCCTCTAAGAGTGTAATACTGATTGACAGCTGGCTTCTTTTGTTCAGCACTTTCCTTTTAAATTTGGTGTATGTCCTTATCACATAGAATAGTCCTCAGTAACCCTGAGCTGCTCTTTCAGCTTTGCATGGCAGAGACATGTGCTTCCTTCTCCTCACACCAACGCAGGCACAGCCCCCGTCCCCCAGAGGCTGAGTCGCCCTCATTTCTTTCCTGGACAATGCAAGTCCCAGCTGAGATCCAGAAACTCCTGGTAACCCGGCCAGGGGAGAGGGGCCCTCTGACAGCTTGCAAGGCCAGGCTCTGCAGCCTGAGCTGCCCCTCCCTCCCTGCCCCGTGGGGATGCAGACGTACCCATGCAGTTCTCCAGCGGGATGTCCGTGCCCAGCCGGATGTCATCCAGGGCCAGCTCTCCCGAGTGGCCGCTGCGGATAAATCCCTCGAACACGATCTGTGGGAAAGCGGGACACAAGTGTCAATGCTGAGCTGGGAAACAGAGAGTGGCTGCTGCTCCCAAAGGAAAGGGGGGGAAATTGCTTCTGGCTTTCCCTGCAGAGCTGTGGATCACCTGACACTAGTCCTGCTTCCTTGCCCTGTCTCTGCCACCCCTTTTCCATGGAAAACTGTGGTGCAAGGACAGATTCAACAGAGAGATCTTTGCCTGGCCTGGCAGCACTTGGCTTGCAACTTATTCAGTTAAATGCCTCTCATAATGAATAAAGACTCAGTGAATCCCCCTGGTTCTTGCACAAATGGTGCAAGTGGCATAACTGAGTTACTGCAGCAGTGGCTTTGGCCCATGGCATTAACTGAGCTGTGATCACAAAATGGAAGGAAAAGACACAAAATGCACAGCTACATTAACTGTAAAGTGCTGTTCCCATCAACATTACATAAGAAGTATTGAAATGTCAGGGGAGAAGGGTCAGCTTATTCCTACTAAATCACAGGCAGAATATATTTACAAAAATAAGTAGAGTTGTTAGCTCTAAGAACTGCTGAGTGGAGACACTTGCAATATTTACATAATGACACCATTATTCAGCTAATGCTGGTATATTCACGTTTAGCACACAGAGTAGTCAGCCAGTGCCCATCATTCTTATCTGTAGGCATATTGTGTTTTCTGATATTTTACTAAAAAGCCAAACCCATACAAACAAACTAGTCAGTCAGCTCCAGTACAAAGCTTTTGCTTTATATCCCCCTGCCTGCTCTGAAGGCATTGGAATAGGCTGCCAAGGGAAGTGGTGGAATAACCACTTGTGGATGTGGCACTTGTAGATATGGGTTAATGCTGCACCTGATGATGCTGGGTTAATGATTGGACTTGATGATTCTGGTGGCCTTTTCCAACCCTATGTACTTCACAAATCTCATCTCCCCATATTAGATGTCCCTTTTCACCTAGGGTGCCTGGGATCCATGCCTGCCTGCAAAGACACCTCCCTGAAGGGCTGGCATCTGACTGCAAAGGCAATGGAATGTCTGGGCTGTGGGTCCCAAGCTTGGGCCATCAACCCATGTGAGAGGCAGCAGTTTGGAGGTCAGTGGCTTAACAGCACAAGTTCCCTGGGTCAGGGTAAGGGATGGGAGCTGGCTGGAGCAAGGCTCTCCACCAGGCTGGTCACTAAAGTGCTGCCTCAAGCCTGGCAGTCCATATTTCCTCCTGCCTTGGAGGGTGAGATGCTGTGCTGATGCTCATTAACAAATGACAGCAGTAGTGCTGTCTCCCTGGCAAACAGCACACTGCCCAGAAGGGACAACTACGCCAAAGACACTCCTGGAGGCAGCAGCCTCTCCACAGGGGCTGGCACGCCTGTGCCAGAGGGGCTCAGGTGGCTGTGGCAAGGCAGCACAGTTCCCTTTCTCCCTCCAGCCCATCCCTTCTCTTCCATTGATCTCCTGACAGTGGGACAGGGCCTTGATCCCACAGCCCTGCACCCAGCCTCTGATCTAAGGTAGCAGAGAAGAGGATTCACAAATGAGCCTGTATTTCCTCTTCCTTCTCCTATGTCAACACTTGCAGTTTAGGCTGGAGAATGGCTGTTTGCTGCCCACCCTAAAGAACTGGCTGTGCTTCCTCCCAGCTTCCCACTTCTCCTAGCTGCTGGGTTTGCTCCCTGGAGCTGCACATCTGTCTCTGGTCAGACTATCTGATGACCTTCAGTTGTAGGGGGAAGAAATGCACAAAACAAAACAAAAAAACAAAAAACAAACAAACAAACAAACAAAAAAAAAAACAGAAAAAAAAAGAAGAAAAAAAGAAAAAAGGAGAATATTTACAAAATGGGAGATCTGAGGAATATGAAAGGCAACAGGCTAAACAAAGGCCCAAGTCTGTGCAGAAGACAGGCACTTTCAGAATAACAAACAGTGTAGCTTAGTTACTATGGCAACTTGAGAAACACAATGAAAACAGCCACATTCCCCAATGATGAATGGGCCTGGGCTCTGACACGCTGAAATCAAGATGCTGGAGAAGTCTACCTGGCCCAGCACACCTTCTGCAAGCATCTTACCCGGTACTCCACGTCGTAGCTTGGCAAAATGATGCGGCCTTCCCTCCACTCCTGGCCCTGGTCCTCGGTGATGACCCACAGAGCCTTGTGCTCCTGGCTGGCTTCCCGCCACACCCGCAGCATCACCCCATTGCTGCCCCATGCCTGGTACTGGAAAACCATGCAGACAGCACTCTGGGGCAAGTAGATGGTGGGGCTGATGAGCCGAGCTCGCTGGCCTTCCCGCCTTCCGCTGCTTTGCAGTTGCAAGTAATTCTTTACATCTGTTCAGAGAGGAAAACACCGTTCTATTAATTTCTTCAGTCACTGGCAACAAGTCTCGCCTCCTGCAAAGTGGCTTTCAGTGCTGCACGGCAGTGCAGCCCCATCCCTGCAGAAGTGGGATCTCACACCAGCACCCTTTGTGTGCTCATCCAGCCCTGTGCAGCCCAGGCAGGGCATCGAGTCACACACTTCCCTCTCCAGACACCACCCTCTCCCTGGGTGGGAGACCAACAGCAGAAAGTGGTTAAGAAAAAGACTGACATAATTAGATAAAAGTTAAAAAGCTGGAGCAAGTTATTGTCAGAGGAAAGTGATGCCACGATAATTGGATTGGCAGGGGGTACGTGTGTTTATTCTGTTGGGAGCTTCCTCAAGCCCGAGGTGGCTTTTTCTAAATGCCAGTGTTCAAAACTCATCTTGTTTTGAGGATACACACAATGAAATGAAACTCTGGCTCTCAGTTTTTCTGTAATGCAGCAAAACAGCCTCTAAAGCACAACACAGAGGAAGGACATGGACCCAATACGTGAAGTATGCAGAGGTGACAACAGGGTGGTTGCAAACTTGAAGATAGCTGAAATATATACAACAGGGGATTCACTTGCTCTAATATTACATTTAAATTATGCCACATTTTTTGTCAGTCCTCGGGGAGGAGAGATTTGATACACTCGAGATCCCAGGAGAAGTTCAAGGCTGAGGCTGGAATTGGAGATATTTGATCTGAATACCAATAGCAGCAAAAGCCCATGGATACAAATCCCCAGGCACACCTGACTTTATCTGGAATCAGTGGTTTCCAGCCTTCTCTGATGAAAAGCCTGCTCAAGGAGTTTCCCATTTGCAGCTTGGATGTCTGCAATCCTTTAGCACAGATTGAAAGCCAAGTGTGTAGCTGAAGTGATCTTTACCTATCCCTCCACCATGACCAATGCCAGGACAGAGTCCCTTGGGTTGCTCCAGCTGCAGAGCTGCAGTGCAAGTGGACCCAGACAGGCCAGCTACAGGTATTGCTGGATTTTGCATTTTGTTCAACAGAGGGATGCACAGAGCACACTTGCTCTTGCTACTTAGTGGGCAAGTGCCACTGGTGCTTCATGCCAGCTTGTGCCAGCCCAGGCACAAGAGGATTATCTCTGCTCCAGAACTACACTGGAGGGTTTGTTACTTCCTTCCCCCACATCTTAGCCTGCTGTGCCTGATGGGCCAAGCTCTGAGCAGCAGCCTGCCCCTGCCTGCCCTGCTCCCCCTGTGGCTCCAGTGCCCTCAGCAGTGGCCAGAGCAGCATCTGTACTCAGAATGTTTGCAAAATGCACCCAAAATGCCTCCAAATTTTAAACCAGAGAGACCTGGATTTGGAATCCATGGAAAGAGAGGTTCCACCTAGAAAACAGCAGCTGACCTCACTACTGCTCAGCAGTCAGGGGACATCACAGCTCAAAGGAGATCTATCAGTGGCACTGGCCCTGCTGCAAGATTGTCAGTGCCAGAGAGCAGAAACCAACCACTGTGAGCTACGCAGCCTTCTAAAATAAATTTAGGACAAGATAACAAGAATATTTGCCATCATTCTACCCCTAGCATGTGTGATCAAAGCACTTCAAAAGCATATCCACTCCTGTGAACTTTCACTGATTTTCCTGTATGAAGGACAAATCTGTTCCTGACTGGCCACATAAAGAAACAGCAATATTTTAGCAAATTTTTCAGCACCTATGAAATGTCCCTGGGCCACTTGGCACTTTATGCCAACAAACAGTAGTGGAAAAAAAAGGATGAAAGTGTGTTTGCCCACTCCTGCTTGAGTGAATCACTTGAAAAAGTACCATGCCGTTTTCTAATGGAGGAGTGTTCTTCTGATTTACCTCAGAGTGGTAGTAGTGGAGGAGGAGATGTGGGAGATAAACAAGTGGAGGAATTAAAAAAAAAAAAAGAACAAGCTGTACTCCATGCCTAAGGAGTGATAAGGCATAATAAGTCATCAAGGTCTCCTGAATTAAAATCCTCTTTTTGTAATTCACTACAAGCCTCTTCAAATAAAAAAGCAGCAACAAGAAAAGAACAGCAACAACAAACAAGGGAGCAAATCAGACTGCAGTCATACACTTATCTCACAGCTGAAATGGTCTCACAGGGAAATCTTTAATAAAAGCACTAGTCAGGCTCAAGAATGATCAAATCCAGATCCTCAAAATTCAGGACCAACAGTCAATGCCAGTATCTAAGCAGCCTGAGTGCAGAGTTTCGAGCCATCCTTGGATCTACCCATAGCCCACAGCTGACCAGAGGGGACTGTTCTAATTGTGCAGCTGGACCCTCCCACTATCCACACCCCAGGAGCCAGTGGTATCCAGTGTGGCTGCCTTGCCCCTTCAGCAGAAGAGCCTCTGTGTCTCTGAGTCACATCCCACCCACCAGGATTGACAGTGACCTTCTGCTTGTTCCCATTCCTATCAAACTGTGAAATCAAGGATCTCCTAAACTGCAGCCAAAACTAATGCTCCCCTCAGCAGCACAGGATCTTTCAGAAATATGGGAACCCTCCATCTCCTGTGCTCTCTGCCCAATTCTTGCTGGGGCTCACAGAGCTCTCTCCAGGACCTTCTGCCAGTCCCAAGGGCTGCAAGGAGGCTCAGTCTGTAGGTGGTGATTCCAGTTTCTCTTCTGCAAGTAGCAGTGGGTTTGGGCACCATGTGCTCTTGCTCCTGGTACCAGTGCCAGCTTCTGGGGTGGAAAGCCGAGTGCAGGCAGGCATGACTTTCTATGTCATTTGAAGATGAAATGAATGGCTGGATCACTCTAATGGCCAGTGGAACCTTTGGAAAAGCCCTACAAATTTGCTGAGACTGACTGAATAAGGACACTGTGGAGCTAATTGTTGGAACAGCACGTGGAAGCCTGGTGGTTCCAGTAGTCACTCTGATTGATACAGTAAATGGAAGCCTTTGGCACAGAAAGCATCTGAAAGGCTGACTTCCCCTGTTAAAACACTTGAAGGGAGCTTTGCAACGATGAGCTGATCAATTCTTCCAGGATCAGAAATGCATTTTAATCTCTTTCCCAGAACTTTGCTTTGCAGTCTCTATTCCTCACACGGTAGCTACATCCCCCACAGAACCAGCACTGGTAGTTCAAAGCCCTGGCTCAAAAAAGGCAGGAGAAACCCACTCAGGCATTTTACTGCTGTTTTGCAACTGATGCTACGGCATAAATCTCACGGAAGATTTATGGGATCATCTGGATGTAAGGGAGGCAGTAATGTGCACATGGAACCACCCCAGTCAGATGATGGCAGAGCCCCTCGTGTGTACATGGCAGTGAGTCCTGGATAAATCACCAGCTGGGCTCTGCAAACCAACCATCTGGGCAATGTGCTTTTCTCTTGGCACACCTGTCCCCTCCTGCTATGAAGCCATCTGAGAGGACATTAGGGGCATTGGGGGATGAAGCCTCACAGTTTGGGTCAGACTGCAAGCACAAGCCACAGAAGCCACCCCCTCTGCAAGGTCAGCCTGCCTGTGCTTGGATCCTGCACATCTCACCCCATCTCTCAAGGAAAGCACCTTCCCTCGTGCATCTCAGCAGCACATCTGGAGGTGTTCCAGCACAATGTGTTGGGCAGCATGTACACAAGCAATTATTGAGATTTCAGATTCCCTCTGCATTTCCCCCTCACTGCATATTGTTGAGTTACAGCTGCTGCTCCTATGGAGAAACCACACTAATTGCCTTCACTTGTGTCCCTCCAAAGGTCACTGCACTCTCTTTGTTGCACAGCGTGCTTTAGCTGGCAGCACTGCAGCCCAGTGGCAGCCACCTCTTGTCTGTCAAATCCCATAGGTGACCACACTGTTGTGGGCACTGTCTGCTGCTTGCACAGCCCCAAATGCCACCCCAACCATGGCCAAGGGGACATCCCAGTGAGGAATGATCCTGCAGTTCTTCTAGGGCATGTAAGGTGAAAGCTACATCAGCCCTTGCCATTCCTGGGGAACAGATCAGCTCAGATGCCCTCATGACTGCAGGGTGGTTTGGTAGCAAGGGAATGGCAGCTGCATGAATATGCAGATTAAAATTGGATAGTTATCATATTTTTAATTTATTTGGCAAATCATGCAAATTCACCTCAAAAAGCTGCCACTATAATTTCATGACAGGCCTCTCCTCAATGACAGACTTTCATCTAGGATAGGAAGTCAATCCTCCATAAAACTAGTATTTATATTAACTAGATCACTGCATCTACTGGAAAATCCCCTCAATTTTGATTATGTGTTAATTAGTCTGCCAAGTCCTTGCCATTTCAGTCTCTAAATCAGCCCGTCAAAAGGCATAAAATCCCACACTTACCCAGAACCAGGCTCTCAGCCTGCTCTCCAGAGCCTTTCTAATGGACCTGCCATTACATCCTCTCAATTAAGCCTCACACCCTCAACAGCACGGTGCAACTGTGAGTCCTACCACCTCCCCCAGGGAGTGCAGACAGGGCACAGTGTCCCTGACAAATGAAATGCCAGTTAGAGCCTGATATTTATGCTAAGTGAGCTGCCAGCCACCAAAACTTGTCCCTTGGCAGCGTGGCAGGCACCCTGCATGCCCCTCCACGAAAGGAGTGCACAGCCCCAGCAGCCCAGGGTCGGTGCCTGCAGGTGTGAGCAGCAGGTGCTGTACTGCACTGCACAGCCTGCCACTTGCTGCTGCACACACTCCTTTCCCCAGCCCTGCTCTGACTCCCTGCTGGGGGGGGTACACGTGCTAAGGTTTGAGAGATGGTGTCTTGCTTTGCAGAGAGCATTCCAGCCTGCTTTTTTAAGGGGGAATGTCATAGTGTTTGGGTCTGAAAAGTGACTGAGGCAAGCAGTGAGCCCCAGAGAAATGTTTTCTTCTCCTCTGCCTCCAGCCCAGCCCAAGCAAGCAGGAGCTTTGCTGGAACAGACCATGGCCATTCTTCCTTCTCTCATGAAAGACAGTATGGGCACATGGACAGCCAGAGCCTGGCCCTAGCCTGCAGCCTGGGAACTCACACAGACCAGTTGATACTCAGCAGACCTCTTGTGATCAGGGTGCTGGGGTGTCCCAGCTTTGCCACACTGTGGGCAGCCAGGGCACGAAGGACTTTTTAGCATTTGCTGTCCTCACTGTGCAAATGAGAGTCAGGAGAGACACGTACAGCTTTGCTGAGAGGCAATCTGCACCACACATGAGGGGAGCAAAGAGAGACAGAGATGGATATGTGGTCTCCTTCCCACAGCGTGCAGCTGCTCACTCATTGCACAGAAATGCTTGACTTTCATACCACCCCACATGTAAAACTCCTTCCTACTTCAAAGGACACAGGATTGACCCTTGAGGTCAAAATGTGTCCCCAAGGCACAAGCCCTGAGACTCTCATGAGAGTAAGTGCAGACCCACTTCAGTTCAGCCCTGCCCAGTTAACACCATGAAAACCTTTCTGCTAGTTTGGACACAGTAGAATCAAGACCTTCAGGCAGCACTTCTCATGGATTGCAGGAAAAATATGAAACTTTCCCTTTTAAAGATCCCAAGGGAAAAACACAGGAATGGTAAAGGGTCAGCATCAGCTTAAAAACAGCTTAACATTTGTTTCTTTTAAAAAATAAGCTCTTACGAAACTTCAGAGCACTATAAACACTCCTCTGCTGAAAACACTTTGAAACAAATAAACCTCTCCCTGCAATGCCCGCAACCCAAATGAGCAGCATTCCTGACCCTCAAAGCCAGCAAAGCCGTGGCCCACAAGAGAAGCTCTCAGTGGGTTTTTGCAGCCCAGCCCAAAAGCTGTGTGGTCAGGAGAGCTGCAAGGTTAAAAGTGCTTCCTTTTCTGTGTGCATGTACAGCTGCCAACATCCGAACAACACAGGGCTCATGATGCTGCCAGGGCTCTGACCTGATGCTGTGCTCACCCGAAGGAGAAGCAGCACATGGTAAAGCTGCAGATCCCACAGTGCTCTTCTAGAACCACACAACATTTATTTAAGCACTGCAAGACAAGGAAAGGGGAAAAAATGGACAAAACATGGAGATTCCAGCTCTTCAGTACTGGCTTATTACTGTAGCATCACTGACAGCAATACAATCACATTGAGCAACTAAGGATACAACCCGTGGTCTTTAGACCCCAGTGAAATTCAAAGATGGTGAAAAGTTGATGTGCCCAAATTATCAACCCAGATTTATTTTCAGGTCTTAAGACCTTTTCTTGACACCAATGGCATGCTGCCATTGCGTGCACCAGGAGGGGGGATGAAATCTCATTGAAACCTGAACTTGTTGCTCCTTGAAGCTTGCTAGGTGCAGCTAAGGGGAATCTTTCTACAGATGAGAAGCATCTGAAAGTCCATAGAGGGAAAAATCCTGACAATCTCTTATGGGGGCATGGAAAAGGGAGCCAATGGTATTTTCTAGGCTTGCAAAGGGCAGGTAGCAGTTGGAACCATGCTGGGCTTCTGCTGAGCTGGGCACTTTGGGTCCACTTTCACCAATGAGGTCCCCAGACGTGTAATGGGAGCCTGCAGGAGAGGACGTGGAGTTAATCCATGGTGTGAAGAGCCCAAGGAACACAGGGCTAAAAAAAGAAATGCAGAGCTGCCTGAAAGAGTATCTTGGAAATAAAAATAGTGGAATGAGAGCAGTGGGTGTCTTGTCAGTCTTGAGAAGTTCTCCGTGCCAAAGACAAGGAGGAATTGCATGCAGCGCATAAAATGAAATTGGGAGATATCTGAGGAATTCAGGCCTGTCTCTCAGCAGACTTTTCTAATCAAGCGCCTCACAGAGGATATTTCACCATGGTCATTTCCTTCCCCCTCTCTCTTATGCAGACTGAGCCAGGGCTCCTCCTTTCATTATTATTTTTTCCTTTTTAATTTTAATTTTTGTTTTGCCATTTTCAAAAGAAGTAGAAACACATTCCACATAGCTCTTAAAGGTACAGCACACTTTCTTGCTACTGTGGAGCAACCATGGCCTCTAGTCTGAGCCAGCACCTTTAAATCAGAGTAAACTGGGCTCTGGCAGCCTTGAGCTCCCCTTAACTTTTGCCCTGCTTCTAACCAAGCACAGCTGCTCTCCTTCACCCAACTGCTCACCCCAGGGTGGGGAATTCACAAGTAAAGACCACCCCGAACAAGGGCTTTTCATTCCTTGCTCCCTGGAGCCTGAGCGTGAATTTTCTAACTGGAAACAAATTGCTGGAGGGAGCACGAGGGAAGGGCAGGGGAAGAATGGGGGAGTGTGAACCAAACAATGCTTTGATTCTGTCACCACCAAGGAGCTGGCATTGCCTCTTTTTCATGTTTCTCCAGTTGCCTTTAAAAGCTCTTCAGGGAGGGAAAAAAGCAAATAGTTGCTTCTTTTTGTGTCACGTCCTTTTAATTTCTAAGAGCAGGACTAAAGGGAGGCACAGCAGCGATGCCTTTGTATTCCAGCTCCTCTGCAGGCCTGGCAAGGCAGTGGATGCCCACAGATGCCAGGATGGCACACCCTTGTCTGAGCCAGCCAGGAAAGAGATCCATGGCAGTGCCAGTGCTGATCCCTCAGCTATGCTGGTGTTTGCTGCAGGCTTCCCCCATTGCCGCCCCCTGGAGCCACCACCTCCTCCTCCTCCCCTGCCCACACAGCCCATGACTTGCAGGGCAGTGCTGGAATTTCTGCCTGCAGCCCCTCAGTGCTTCAATGCCTGACTCTGCACAGCACCCTAAGGGAGAGCTCTCCACACTGGCACAAAAACAGACCACTGAACTCAGTAGGACAACATTCCCCAGCACCAGCAGTAAAACTGCTCAATTCATAACTGAGAAAAAGGAGAAACAGCAGAAGAAGGGTAAAAACCAAGATTGCATGTTGCTGTCTGAGGCAGCACCAGCCTCTCCTGGGCTACAACAGGATCTTCTAAGAAACTATGGCCAACTAATTGTATGGAGACTCAGGGGAGAGGAAATGAAATGAAAAATTGAGTCTGAGTTATAAAAATAAGTAATTTTTATCCTACTTGCAGGAGACTTATATTAATTAAACATTATTACAGTGAATGAGATGGGGAGGGTTATTAAGTCTGGGGCTTGCTGTAAGTGTTCTCTCCTGTTGCCTGAGGCTCCACTGAGCTCCAGATATTAATCTTCTAAAGCACTCAAATGCTGAAGAGATAAACACTTGAAATATGAAAATATTTTTCTCCATAGCAGACATTGTGTCCCTATGTCACGCCAAAGAATTTTTCAGATGTCCATATGGGCTGCACTTACAGCATTACCGTGTCTCTTAGAAAAAAGCTAAGCACCTCAGGAGCTGAAGAGAGAAATGATGTGTGCATTTGTGTGGGGGTGATTTGTGTGTGGAGATGTAGCAGATTCTCCTCTTCCCATATGTTTCTGGAATACATATTTTCCTCTTTAGCACTGCCTACCAGGTGTTGGCTGCACGGCTTTCCAACTGGCTGGCGGCACTGCCAATCTGGCCAGCAACTCTGCCAGGTGGCTAACAGGTTCTCCTGAATGTTTGCATCCCGAGCCTCAACCTTCCCCAGGGAGGGCGAGGGGGCACCGCGTGCTGCACGGGGCATGCAGACACTGGGATCAGGGCAGAGCCCAGCACAGGTCACGTAGCCAGCTGGCCTGCAGCAGCCCTGCCTTTCACTAACAGTGACTGGGAGTGACGTGGTGCTACTGTGACACAGCCTACTGTAGTAAGGAAATTGGCAAACGTTCTTCGTGCCAACCGTGCCACAAAGTCAATGAGGGATAAGGAAAGCACACTAGTCCTGGCGTGAGTTCCAGGATGTGAAGCTGAAGAACTTGATCTATCAACCACATTGCCAGGGGCAGGCTCCCTTGCAACCCATGCCAGCACATCTCAGTGAGGGCCTCCATAAATTAGGCTCTGTCACAGCCATGTGGATCTTCTGCTTCCAAAGCACGAAGAGAAAGGCAAAAGTCAAACAGCAAGAAGCTGGCATTTCCAGCATTCTTGGGGCTTAGCTCATCCTTCACTTGGAGGAGACTGAAATCCAGCCTCTGCAAGCTCAGAGTGCAGAGCAGCTGAAGACTATAGGCAATCTGAGTAACATATGGGAGAGGAAGAAATGCATTCTGGGGAAAAAACACTGGATCCCACAGAGGACATTTGGATCAGGATGTGGAACAAAACCTGGGCTAGCCTTCACAGTCCCACTGGATTCAAAGTGTCTGATACAAGGCTATCTCAAGAGGACAGTTAGTATAATTCAGTGCCAGCGGTCACAGTCCTATAAATAAGTCATGAACCATACAGTAAAGCATCTGAAAGTTTCCATGAAAGAAGTTCAGCTCTGCACAGCCCTTGCAACTCATGATAGCTGTGCAATAATCGTTCATACTGTTCACATGGAGAAAGCCCCACCAGCTCTCTCTTCCCTGCTTTGGTATTAATCATCTTACCAGGCACAACGTCAGGGCTTGCTTCAGAGTTGCCAGTCCAGGTGCCTGTAGGCTGAAAAGACCACGTGTAACCAGTTGCCAAGTCGTGTGACCAACCACAAAGGTCTTCAGGAAGATCAAAGTTGCAGTTGAAGTTCGCAGGGAGTTGGAAATCTTATAAAAGGAAATAGAAGCAAAATAAAGTCGGATTAAAAAATGACCTACCCATGAAGAGTTGCTATTAAAAAACAACCCAAAACTAAAATAGCTGGCAAGCCATCAAAACTGAAGAAAGCATGAAATCTCACTCACACAGATGCTTTTAACCTATCTCACATTTCTCAGCTCCAAGGATCAGCCTTAAATTCTGCATCATCAAAATGTTCACACCATGTCCTGTGGCTAATCCACCAAACCAAGCAAATATAAAAGCAAGAACCAAATGCTTCCAGACTCTAATCAGCACCTTCTCTTCCTCCCCTAGAGTGGTCAATATTAAATGCCTTTTTAAATGTCAGGGAAGAGTCCTTCCTGAGTGCCCCATGCTCAGCAGTTCCTGCCTGGCTCCAAAAGGAGAATCTCAAGTGCTCCAGAAACCCAGCTCCTGAGTGACAGACCTAGCCACTTGCACCAGACGGGAGCTGTCTGTCATCCTGGAGAGCTGTCACTCACTGCTTCCTACCTTCTCATGGAAATGTTACCAGGGAAAATGTGGGGCCACCATGAGCTCAAGCTCTTGGATTCTGAGTGAAAGAAGCCAGCCTCTATTTCTAGCTCTGCTATGGACTCACCACATGGTTGTTGGGCAAGTCCTTTAACTTTCCATCTTGAAACAGGAGCAGAGTTAATTCCCCTGTGACAACAGCTTAGAAAGCTCTGGAGAGCTTCCCTGCAGAGACAGGGCTATGGGCAGGGGGAACATGCCAGGGGCTGCATGTGGCAGTGAGGCAGCTGCTGGCTCCTTCAGTCGAGGCAATCACTCATGTGGCATGGAGGCTGCAGAAAGAGGCTGAATCCCATACCAAGCACTCAGCGGACACACATGTCTGAGCCTAATTATAGGCCAGGATTTTCCTGAGCAAGGAGGAAGTTTTAAATCACAGTGCCCACAAAGTGGGCGATAGCCAGAAGGAGGTGAGTGACTCAAGTGATAGGCATCAGGAGAACTTCACTGCAAGGGGCAGAGGGCTTTTTTTACATGCTCCCACTCCAAAATAAAACAATGCAGATCATGGATTCTTTTATTCCAATCTAATCTCGTACCCTGGAGAGCAGCATTGTTTCTGTTTGGCTGTCATAAATCTGATTGTCCAGAGAAACAAACTCATTGTTTTATGGAGTATGAGAATGAAAATTGTTGCTAAATCTGAGGGAAGCTGACAAACAGGCTGGTTCCACGCTCCACAGCATGCTCTGCTTGCTCTCTTGCCCTGGATTGCACCCAGGAATCGTGTTCTTGCAGAGACTGTTACTGGCCTAAATTTCCTTTCAGCACTTTCCCAAGTGCCTCAATGGTAGCAGGATTGCAGAGCACTAACACTAAGGCAAAGCAATGAAAATCAGGCCCTTTGAGCTGCTTCTGCAACTTACATTTCTAGAACTAAAGTACAGCAGAATCCCCACAGGAGGTGTGAAAAAGCCAATTAATGTTCTTTTATAAATTTATTTATTTTAAAACCCATTAATTTTTTTATCTGGGACTGAAAGCTGAAGTGACAGAAATCCTAGGAGCTATCTCAGAGGATAGCTTTTCCTTGTGAGATTCTTATTGAAGTCCTTGTGTAAATGCTCCAGTGCTGAGGCCCAGGCTCTGCTGTTGCACCCAGGGGAATGCATTTCCTGAACACTGCACTGTACCAGTAACCTTGCACAGCTCTGTCAAGCCCTCTCCTCTTCATCTGGACCTTTCACAACCTTTAGATGCTCACATCCCCCTTGCAAGAAGCAGAAGAATATGATGTCTGCTTTTACAGATAGGGATTTGAGGCAGAGAAGATTATCCCTCACCCAGCACTGGCTCTTAACAAGTACAGCACGGAGTCTAAACTAACATTCAGCTGCTTCTATCATTGGAAGAAGTAATCAAGTGCTACAGACACCAAACCATTTCATGGACATCTGACAGCCATCTAAGCCTGGGTAGATGAAATCCTGTGTGGAGTTAGTGTTCCCTTATCTCTCTACTGCCCACACAAGGAACCCAGACTGTCCTTCTAAATTTTAAGCTGCTGAATAGGGAAGATGATCCTTAAGCTGGTAAGTGTTTGGGACATCAGTCTTCAATACGTGTTGTGATTTACTTCCACAGTTGTGACTTCTGCAAAAGGAGCCTTACATACCAGGCAGTCTGAATCACCTTCTGAGTTTATGACATCCAGCCAAGAGGTGATCTGGAATGGAGATGGTTCTAAACAGGGCACTAAATTAGTTTCTCCAGGTCATGTAAGGAAGCTGGGAAACCAGCTCTTCATGTCTTGTACCCTAGGGATTGAATTAGTTGCTATCTCTTGCTCTTCCATCCTTCCTTGATAGAACTTATCAGATTTTGGCAGATTTATTTATGGGTTGGTTTTTGGCTTTTTTTTCTTTCTTTTTTTTAATCCTGGCCTATCACTAATAATATTACTCAAAGCTTTCCAGGAATCAGCCCCATGAATTGGCACTAATGGGAAGATAAGAGTATTTTCCTTGCTCTTAACCCATCAGTTATCGAGATAAAGATTTGCTGCTCTGATACATACCCTCCTCTTCTCCACAGCTCTCACCACAGTCAGTAGCTTCTGCATCAGTTGGGTAGGGAGTGGTGGTCTCTTCACTCTTCAAAGTGGGCACCAGCGTCTCTGCAGTGGGCCTGACATCTGAAAAAAGTGGAGTAGAGAAGCTGTTTGCAACAGACAGTACAAGAAGCCCAGGTAGTAGAAACAAGGCAAAAAATCTTTTTCTCATGTTCCTATAATGGCAGGAAGAGATAGAACAAGTATGCCATGACATTTCCATGTGCTACAAATGTCAGCATGGTTTGAACTTCATGTGAACTGTCTTTCCATATGGGAGTTCTATGGATTTGGAGTTCCCACTGAACAAGACTCTTCTCTAGACACACACACTACTTTTCCTCCTAATTTTTTAATCTACAATCTACACGGGTGCTGGCAATCCACTTAGCTGTCATTACTGGATAAGTGAGATCACAGGCAGAACATCTTTTTCCTTCACAAAGGCATATGACACGTTGAAAAAACACACACAACATTCCCACCAATTGTGCCAATTTATAAAACAAGTCACTCAAACCCACAAATGATGTAACCGCAAGCGGACCCAGAGGATCCCCTGGTGAGCTCTGGCTCACTGCAGAAAGCATCTGGTTTCACACTCCAGGCTCCTGACTACGCTTTCAAAGGGTCTCTGTCCAATTTCCCTTTCTCTAACGTGGCCCATGTGTAGCAGCCTCCAAGCAGGTGTCAGGGGAAATTTAAGCAAGAAAGGGAAGGATATTAAGATCAACAGTAAATGACATTAGGTTCCAGCAAACTCTCCTTTTATGGGTGCATTAAATGGAGTACAGCAGACTTGATTCTTTCCACTTTTAGAAAGAGGCAGCTTAGCTCAGTTATGTGTGATTGTGTTTCTTTGTCGGCACCCTTCAGGATATCATTTAATAAAGCCAGAAGCAGGAGGAAATAGCTAAATACATTGAATATTTTCCATAGGCTCCTTTATGCCCTTTTATTTTCCTGTTATTAAACATGTTGTACGTAAACTCTCCGGGTTTTTTTTACTTTTTTTCCTCCCAGTGGCTGTCTTTTGTTCAGGATAAAATAACAAATAACCTCAAAGTCTTTTAATTTGTAAGTTCAAATTTGTTACAACCCCATAAAACTCCAAATGCAACCAAGAAACAAATTGCAAGCAGCTAGGCACAGAAAAATGTCATAAAAAAAGAAAGGAAATAAGAAAAAAGCAGCAGGTGAAAGCAACATATCAAAAGCTGTAACTTATTTAGAGCTGGTACATTTTTTTAGGTTGTTGTTCCTGTATATCGAGATTTATAGCTGAAATGTGACAATGTGGAAGGACCTTGAAAGCCAAGTCCCATATGGGACACAGATGCTGAGCGGATGTAAATCAACAGAGTTGCATTGCCCTGGACAAGCCGCAGAAATATATCTTGAAAAATCAGTTACCATGGCAGAGCCGCAACACGATGGTTACAAGAGATAATGAAAATAACAGGCAGGACAGCGTCATGTGTGAAATGGAAAGTGAAAAAGAGAGGTCTTGCCTGCTTGCTTTCTCACTCCTCCCCAGCCCTGCAAGTGTCTGTTCGACTGGTGGTAACTGCTAATCAAAATGCAAAGTCACTGAGCAATTGAAACCAGATGTTTGGAACTTCAAAGGAGAGAAACCCAGCTGCAAGTGAACATTCATCATTCTCCACTCTTCAGAGGAAAATTTTTGGCAGGTCTTTGAAAGAAGCCAATTGCTGACTGCCTGCTTCCCAATTTTTGAGTTAGTAGCCAGCTAGTTTGTGAGCCCAGTTGTGGCTGTTACCTGTTTAACTCAGTAATTAAGATGCTTGCTGCTGATAAGAAATAGAAACACCTGGGCAAAGTGCACATGGGCTTAGACCCTCACTTGGAAATACTTTTAATTGTCTTGTTTAAATCCATATCTTAATCTTGTTCCTAAGCAAGTGCAATTGCCTGGGGTTTTGCAGCCACTTCTGTAACACGCCTGAGTCCTCCCAGCAAAGGAGGGCCCTGTCTTGGCATTGTCAAGGCTTGCTGCATGTAGCCAGCCTGGATTACACTTGCAGATAATGCCATGGGCTATCTCTGCTCCCCAGGCTGCATCAGGGATATAAATGCTTTCTATAACACGGTGAATCCACAAGATTACAAGCCCTGCTCTGTTACAAAGCTGAATGCCCGTAGATTAATAAAGCTGTGGATATTTATGACCTGGCAGTTGAGTTTTAAACATTACAATGTGCAAATTATTACCCAGACTGGGAAATGGCCATAAAGCACCTTGCCTGGAAAAAACATGTGCTGTTGCTACTGATATTGAAAATGAGCATGGACACACATGTAAGAGAAAATTTGGGCCAAAAATAGCACAAGAAGTTAAAGGTGACAAACCCCTCTTATTCCCTAAGCTGGAGGAGTGCAGTGGAAGGGCTGGCATGCACGTGGCTGGAGGTCCTGTGTGGCTGCCTCCCTTTATGGCAGTGATGCAGTGCTGTGATGCACCATCCAGCAGCAGTCTGCAGAGATCTGCCAGCTGGAGACTCCTGGGGGCTGCAGGAAGCAGCAGCGTGGGAGCTGCCTGACTTCTGCACAAAGCCCTCAGCTCCTGCTTCTTGCACCTGCTTTTCCCAAAACATCCTAAGATGTCATAAGATTTAAATTGAGATCTAATCTGATTTAAAGTTTAGATAATTTACAATGGATTGCCAGTCCAGGGGGATATTTACCATTGACTTCAAAAGTGAAAAAATCTCATTATTAATAGTGTGTACGTGTATTGTGTGATTTGCTGTTAAATGTTTGCAATGAATCTTGCAGCACATTGCAGGAGGAAATGCTAGTAAAGTCTGCACAAGAGGGTAAAGAAAGCTCTGTGTCTTTCGAAGTTCCCAGAATGGGAATTCTTACAAGAAAATGCTTTCTACAGATGTGTTTATAAAATGGAAATCATACCTCTTTATCACTGACATCTGGACTCCAGATTCATATGTAAGCAGATTATTAAAAAAATAAAAGATTAAAAAAAGAGGACAACTAGCTGCTGGCACTGCAGTTAGCATCAGACCCAATGACCCTTTGGGTGCATTTTTTGCTTTTGGGGATGAAACTGTGGAGAAATCAATCACCACTGGACCTCAGAGGGTCAGAAGCACAACCTCTACTGATCCCAAGTGAGTGTGTGAAGTAGTTTTCATCTCTGTATTAAAACAAATGGTGGCTGAAAGGCATACCACGTGTGAAAAACAGGTGGGCAAAAGTGAACAAATTTCCTGGGTCTTAGGGATGTTTGTAGAAATATCATAGAGTTAACTCCCTAACCTTGTCTACAAAAAGGTTTCCACTCAGCGAGAGAGGGACTGCTGTTTTTACAGCAAAGCCTTGCTGTGGCAGTTCAGGATATGAAGTATTGGACACTGCACCTCTGCTTCTCCTCCTACTTTTTGTTTTATTATTTGGATTAAGAAGCCCAAATATCCTCTAACATAATAGACTGAAAAACTGCACAATGTCCAGGTGAAAATCTGAAAGGAGTGTGAAGGGAGTTGAGGACAAATCCTGCATGGAGCTCTGTGTGAAAGCTTGGAGTCCAAACATTGCTGCTACATCCTGCATCAAGGCCATTCTTTTCAAGGTGGAAATAAAAAGGTGGGGGCAGGCCACCCTACAGGTGCTGCCTCCATGGCTGCAGTCTCCCTGCTGCAGCATGGCCACCTGAAGTTTTCACCTTGCTGGTTTAGTGCCTGGCCCCAGAGCAGAGGTGTAGGGGTTCCTACCTGTCCAGTCACAGCCCAGCACCTCCAGGCGCATTCCTATCCCTGCTGGGGACCACCTCTCCGGGTGCACTCGGATGTACTGGGCAGGAACAGCGTCAAACCTCCGCACCTCAGGGATGTCGTAGTGGATGTTGCCTTCAAAAAGCTGCAGAGAGAAGGAGAGACAGAGAAAAGGAAAGAGATGTGGGCATTCATGTGCTCTCAACCTGACTTGGTATTTTGGGTCTGGCAGAATGTAGCCACAGTTTGACGAAGTTTAGCTGCCCGACTTCAGGCCATTGAGCCCAGCTGAGTAGAAATTGGGCTGCTCCTCAGTTGCAAGAGGACCAGCCAGACTATTTCTAAGAAACTTGCACAATCTCTCCCACCCTCTGCTCAGAATCCAAGGGTTAGATTCTGATCCAAGCCATGCAGGGGAAGCCTGGAGAATAGCCACTGACTTCACATACAAATGAGATCAGATTTGCCCTTTGGTAAATAAAGAAGCTACTGCATGTTCTAGGATGGTGTAAATGCTTGGTTTTCCTCACAGTCCAAGTACTGCTGTTTTTCAGCTTACATGCACGAACTAAAGTCTGTGGGGAATAAACAGAGGGCTATATATAGCATCAGCCCTCTTTCAAAAGATCAGGAAAAATTAAAACTTAACCAAATTTCAAGCAGAGGAGTGTGCATAAAAACAGAACAGGCAGTAGCAGAGAATTTATTTATTCCTCAAGCCCCTGTTCCTCTCATAACAGTAAGCAGAAAGATTATGGGGAACTCCAGTCATAAGGAAAAAATATGGGGAATTTCAGGGTCACACCAGTGTGGCAAAGGGACTTCAGATATAGAAAATTTCCTGAAGAGAAGTTGTGATTCATCTTCCTCTTTCAGAGGTACACACCACAACAGCCACACCTTTTCCCTTAAAATATGCAATTAGTTTGTGTAAAACATAATTGTTTTACACAAAACAACAAAAAATAACAAAGCACACCATCTTTTGGACTCTGACCTGCAGGAGCTGGGAGAAGCAGCAGGTGATATCCATATCCCCATGCCTGATCCAAAATAGAAAATGAAAAGAAATTGCGATCCCTGAGGAAAGGGGACCTCATGGCCACTGATACAGATTTGGAGCAACCTGAGATTTCATGGTGACAACCCCAGGGTCTCTTGGGAGT
Source organism: Erithacus rubecula (assembly GCF_903797595.1). Lineage (NCBI taxonomy): Eukaryota > Metazoa > Chordata > Aves > Passeriformes > Muscicapidae > Erithacus > Erithacus rubecula. The sequence continues at coordinate 12,507,907 of NC_136659.1, forward strand.
AGGACAACCTATTTCCCAAGACCCCTAAAAGGCAGACTGAAGCTAATCAGAAACATATCCATATTTTGCAGCTGCTCCAGGTAGCGCCTACCTTGGCTTGCATTGTTTTGGGGTCCTGGATGAAGTCCCAGTCCTTTCCATTCATGCTGTAGGCCACCTTAAACTTCTTCACAAAGGAACGGGACTCGGTGGTGCTCACACTGTCCCCTCCCCGGGCCCCCTGAATGATGACACCTTTGATGTTCTTGGGGACGCCAAGGTCCACCTGCAGCCACTCCTCCCCAGGCTGGGCCTGGGGCACACGGGGAAACCAGCCCGAGCGGCTGCTCACCAGGCGGGCCATGCTGGGAGACCAGTCATAGCCTCTGATGGAAGAGGCTGAGATCTGGGAGTCAGGAATGAGGCCAGAAAGCATCCCCAGCAAGTTGGAACAGGGTGAATCTGCAGGGAAGGAAAGGCCATGAACAGTCAGGGTAATTGAAAGGAAGTGCTCGTGGTTCTCCTCACAGCATTAAGCTCTGGATACTAAACCAACACCAGCACTGGGCATTTCCCCCTCCCTCTGAAAGCTGGAGCCCTGTCCCTCCAAGCGCATCCCTTGTGATGGATGTCTCCGTGCCAGTCACAGTGTCACCATTCCCACCACAAGCAGCCATGAAAGTGGCAAGGGACAGCACCCCAGGACAGGCTGTAGGAGTGACAGGGAGGAGCACTGAAGCCAGGGGAGGAGGGAACCCTCACCAGTGATGCGGCAGCCGTACAGCTCCAGCCTCAGGGCGATGCCGTTGTGCCACGTCTGGGGACGGATGCGCACGAAGCGTGTGAGCACTGGGCTGTGGATCTTGTTGAGAACCACCTCTGTGGCATCCTCATTGGCCTGAAATGTCTGCAAGGGAAGGGAGGCACAAATGTACATTTGCACACACTTACATCCTCACCAGATAAGCAGGGCAAACCAAGGAAAGGCTTTCTGGTCAGGGCCAGCCTCCAACCAGGGCAAGCACCAGGCGCCAGCAGGGAGATAGATGTGAACCACTGTCAGGACAGCATGGTGGATGAAGGACTCACCTATCAGGCAGGAGGGCCAGGAGCTTTCTGTTGGACTTACTCTCACAGCACTTCGAGACACCTCAGACTAAGGCCTCAGCTGCTTCGAGCTTGCCCCCAGCCTAGATGTGCTCCAGCACAAATGACCAGATGCTCCCAAAAAGGCTGACATCCTGACACACCCTTACACTGAGCTCCACCAGGAAACATCACCTGCAAGCAGTGCTGTGAGCAGGAAGGATAGCTCAGCCAGCCCCTTGCCTTTGCCTCTCCATGCCACATGGAGACAGCTTCTCGAGAGTTTATGATCCCACATGGTATGAAAAGGCTGCTGCCTTACCAGATGGCCATCATCAATAACTACCAGATGGATGTTAGATCCACCTCTTCTGCCCATTTTTTTTAATAGGCTGGTCAAGGACTGGATACATGTGTTTCTATTTTAGGCTGCAAAGCCATAGTGGGAAAGACAAGGGAGGGAAAGAGGAAATACCCAAGGGGAGGGTAATTTTCAACCCTTTCTCAGCCTCAGGATAAAGAACTAGAGCTCACTGACCAAGGCTGCAGGCACTGCCTGCTTTCACTCCAAGCACTTCAGGACAGGGCTAGATTATCCTCCCATCTCAGCCAGGAACCACATCCACACTGGGATGCTGGCTGGGTTCTTGTGCAAGCTCCCACCATGTGTGTGTGTACTAAGCACAGGAATTCCCAGTGAGTTTATCTCAGGAAAGCAGGAGAGTGTAATCTCTGGCACCAAACTCCTGTGGGAAGCAAGAGTCAAACAACTGAGGCCAGAAGAAGGGGTGAGGCGGTATCCTGACCCATTGCCTTGAAGAGCAGCTAGGAAGCATTTTGTAAGCCTCCTGTGGCTCTAGGCTTGCAGATGGCACATGTTGCTTCTTTCTCCCAGGATCCAGCACAGCAGGGCATGCAGAGGGTGTTTACAGGGCTGTTCACAGCACCCCAGCTAGCTCAGGGCTGTCCCTGCACATCACCATCCACTCCTTCAGGGCAGGCAGCAGCCACCCCACAGAGGGAATCAGTTGCAAATCTGGCTGGTAATTGGGCTGAGGGGTTGATGTGAACTTGAGCAGAAATGCTAATCTAGAGAATACATATCATGCTGCTACCGTTTAGCAACACAGCATGGTTTATGTGTTTTTAATATCCTATTTTATCCTGTCTGACCTCACTTCCCATCCTTTTCCTTGCTCAGCAGACACCAAATACCCCTTTTTTCCAGCAGGAGGGCTATAAGAAGAGTGGTTACTGTGAAACGCTCTCCAGGCATGTGTGCGTGTGCATGTGTCTGTGTGTCTTGTAAATCCATGGGCACAGACACATGCACACACACAAACAATTTTAAAGGATGTATTTCCACACCACAGCAAGTCTTCAGCTTTTTGCCAACACAGAAGCTGACACACAACACCTTACCTCTGAACCTAACACCGGAGAACAGGAAATGTTTATCTGAGCCAGTGCAACTATTTTAGCACAAGGAGCAGCATGTCAGGTCAGACCAAAGGTCTCTCTGTCCCAGAGGATGGCGCCTAATGGTGGCCCCAGCAGATGTCCAAGGGCAGCAAGTCCAGTGGAGTCTCCTCCCAGCAACCTCTATTTGCTTCCCACTATCAGCTGTGTGAAGACTCCATGAGCCAAAGGTTGCATATGGACCAGAATGTTTAACAGTCACTGACGAGGTTTGATGCTCTTTTTGATTTAACATATTTCAAGTTTTGTTCTTTTTTAGCTCACTTCACACATACAAGCATCAGGGGCCAGAATCCAAATTTACACCAGCATAATTTGTTGATGACTTCTGCACAGTTAAGCTTGACAAAAAGCAGAAGCAGGACTGAACCCAAAAATTTTATCACTACTATAGGCATTGCTGAAAACATCTCTTAGACAACCTTGGTCCCAGCTACCTCTTTCCAAGAAGAGCAATTTCAATTCTGCTTCAGATGAAGAAACCAGCAACTTACTGAGGCTAGATCACATTCAACAAGCTATGAACTCGGAATCTGGACTGCCAGCATGTGAGGGCAGAATTGGCACCTGACTTCCAGCTCTGCTATAAGCTGCACTGGTAGGATCTGTTCCTTTGAACCTCACTCCTAAATAGCCCAAACTGGTCATGGCAAGTCCTCACTTTGCACCCTATTCAGCATAACAGAAAGGGGCCACTTCAGAGGGCCTTGTGCTTGGTGCTGTAGAGACCTGAGGTATTCCCACATGGCTGCTCTTTCAGCCTCCTTCCCAAGTGGAAATGCATTGTGAACCTGCAGGTCCTGATGCTGCTGACCAGGGTCTGACCCTGACCATCTGGTTTCCCTGTACTGAAAATGCTGACCCCAGAGCCCCAGCACACTGTGGAGGGGCCCATTGACTTCAACAGGCTCCACATCCTGCCTCAAATTAGCACTCACAGCATAGGAAGAACTAGCAAGAAAATGTGTGAAATTGGGAGTGCCAAGAAAGCAAAGATTTCTTCCCTCTCTACCAAAATAGAACATTGCTATTCCTCCCGTCCTCTCTGCTTCCCATCCCACTCAGCACATATTTTGAGCCAAGTCTTCGAATGGTGTAAATCAACATATCACCATTGAAGTACAAGAAGTCACAGTAATTTACACCAGCAGAAAAAAAAAATACCTGGCTGTGATCTAGGGAGATAGATAGATAAATAGATATACACTCAGCAGAGAGCACACATGCGTATGCACATGAACACACACTGAAGGATGATGGAGCCAGAAGACAAATGGGAAAACCATTAACAAATTAAAAGCACCTTCCAAGAAACAGCCAAGGGAACTCTCTTTCACTGCTGCATCAAAAAGCTGCCCATCTTCTCCCCATACACTGTATGTTTACTCTTTTAGTCCAGACAGCAGGTCTGCATGTGAAATTAAATTGATAATCAATGAGAGCTGACCTGCTTAATTAATTTGCTGCAGTAAGCAAGTGGTAAGGGAGAGGCTGTAAAAGTAGGGGGCATGATGTCTAGGCTAGAGGAGGACTGTGCAAGTTTTCCAAGTGCATACACATGCAGGCCCCACACCAGCATTCACAGGTTGCATTTTTGACATGTTGGAGCTGTCATAGCATGGGGCTGAAGCTACGTTAGTTCCAGAGGATATGGGAATCATGCCATTGGCAGTTTGGAGTGAAGGAGATAAAGGACAGGGAGATAAAAAATGCCATGAAGTTGAAGAGGCAGTGAGTCAGGGAGGGGGTAGGAGGTAACTTCTCTCCTGCTTTATTTATCATGCTGCTTGGCCACTATGCAATATCTTGGGGTGCTGAAGAAAGTGGCTGAGGGAGGAAGAGAAGGCCAAGGATGGCAGCAGCCCTGCCTTCGTCCGTAAGTATGTGTCTCTTTGGACCCACTAGATTTACTGCAGGATTATGTTACTCCTGTGGAGACAGAGCCCTGGAACAGAGCATGCTAACAGGATTAGGGCTTCAGGATTTAGACAGAGAAGCATGAAGGAGAAAAGTAGGGGAGATTATTTTCCTTGTCAGACGGGGAAGGCATAAAATGGGGCATGTTTGATGGTGGGAGGATTCTGGCTCAAGTGGAGGGTGGATAGTTCTGGATTTATTAAATCCAGGAACAAGGAGTTAAAAGAAAAATGATACTTGGCAACACTCAACAAAGCACAGTGTCTGGGCAAGGCACAGTGTGCTGGGCTGGGCTTGCCAGCTCCGTGTCTTTGAGAGGCTCCACTCAGATTTGGGAGTCATCAGGGACACTGTGTTAGCCTGCAAAGGAGATATCAGGCCCAGAAATACAAAGCTGCAGCCTTGCTAGGAAAGCCAGGGCTGTAATTCTCCCCAGGTACTGCACCAAGGGTGAATGTGCAAGGCTGCCTTTGGCAAAGCCTGATGTCTTTGTCCTGCCTGCAAAAGCAGCAGGAGCAGCCTGGGACCTGGATGTTTCTGGGCAAATCCTCTGCACCACAATGTCTCTGTACAGAAACACTTGTGGCCCTCTGGCTCATTGCACCAGCTTTTCCTGATTTTTCCAGATAAAAAAGCCACAGGACTGAAAGCTTTTCTCTCCTTCCTCAGGTGAATAAATACAGGAGACCTGACTAAGGACTGAAAAGACAGAGGAACACTCCTAAGGAAAGGCACAAGGGTCTCCAAAGAGTCATCCCAAATATTCACTGCCAGCACCAAAAACCTCCGATGTCACCAGCTCCAACATACAGCAGAGATACTGCTCTTTGCAGCAATTCAATCTTTGTGCAGATACCACCTGAAATGCCACCCAGGAAAGTTAACTAATAAGAAACACAAAACCATCAAAATGAATAAAAAAAAAAATGCACGTCAGCTGGATTTTGCTGCCATTTCTTGTCCATTGACTTCTACAGATTCTGGAAACAAATACACACAGAGCAATGGAGGCAGTGAGAGCAGCACTCATCATGGTCCTAATCAACTCCAAATCTTGAAATCCATCCCATCCCTAGTCCCTTGCCACACCATATGATTCCCATGAGCTCATCTCCGCAGTTACTAAGATGGAGCAGCTCAGAGCACACAGGAGCTGGAACCTGAGATGCTACAAAGAAGGAAGCGGATCAGAATGGATGAGAACTCAGTTTTCTGATAAAATCCTCATAGTTCAGTCTATCCAAACAAAATGGACAAAAATAAAAGGTCAAATCCTGCCAGGTGAGGAAAATGGCCAAAAACAAAAGGTCAAATCCTGCCGGGTGCTCTTTTCCTTCCTTAGGTTCAAGAAGAGTTGTTGTTTTCTAAAGACATTTACAAACTATTAGATAAGATCTCTGCATGAACACCAGGGATTTGCCTGGAAGATAGCCTGGCCCCAGGTCACAGGAGGGGGACAACAGGGAGGGTAAGAGCCAGCCCAGCTTTTCTGCAGCAGGCTTGGTTTGGCCCTGTCCCCTGGTGGGGGCATGCTGCTGTATAATAAGGGGCAAGTATGGGTTGGCACATGGTGATGGTCACTCTCCTTTCTGTCTCCCCTCTCGGGGACACACAGGAAGACAGCACAGTACCTCTGGCCAGGCTGCTGGGTTAGCCTCTCCCCCTGGTTCCATGGCTGAGGGAAAGACAGAGCACCACCCCCTGGACAGGGGATGTCTGGGCCAGGCTTTGTGGGGAGTGGGCTGCCAGGAAGGGGGAAAGCCTGGCAGGGGTGGGGTGGGAAGGGGAGGAAGTGAGTGTGAGCTCCACTCCTGCCGGCTGCCTTCCCGCTGCCTCCCCATCCCAGAAGCACAGCAGTGCTCGGCACGGAAACAGCCCAGCCAGCCCTGTCTGCTGTGAGCACATATTAATCACATTTTCCGCTGCTCCATCCTGCCTTTCCCGTTTCCCTTGCTGCTGAGTGCCAGCAGCTGGGGACTCAAAGGTGAGCCATCACATTTGGCAGGGAAACACCCTGGCCCCACTGTCATCTGAAACACGGGAGGGAGGGGAAGCAGGGGGAAAAGAGAGGCAGTGAGAGCTTCCCATCCTCTGCAGACAGCATCCTCTCCTCCCCACCCCTCCTGCACTTGCTGGTTTTCTCTTGCATTAGCTCCTCGATGAAGATGAATGTTAGCTGACCCACCTTTACAAGGCAGAGCATTGCTTTTGGCCCACAGAGCTGGCAGAAACTCAGAGCAATGTTTGGTACACCCCATATGCCTGTATGTGCATGTGTAGATATGTGTAGATATATGTATGTGCATGTATGTATGTGCCTATGTATATACATCTATCTGCCTGTATATAGAGATTCCCTGTCCACAGCTTCCCCTCCGTCCCTGCTCCTCATGGCATCAAATCAAGCTGCGGCAGACTTGACGGATCTCTTTGGCATGGGATGCTCCAGCGCTGCAGCCCAGGCTGTGCTGAGCTCCGCGCTGAGGCAGGGAGGAGCTGCACCTCCAGCACAGACATCTGGGAGCTAGCTTAGCACAGGAACAGAAGGATTAATATGGGCAGGGAATGTGGGACCAGAGCCCCAGCACCAAGTCTGTGAGCAAGTGGCCTTGCCCTGGCCCCACTGCAGCTCAGCAGCTGGCAGCCAGTTGTTTGGCAGGACAGGAAAGCAGTCACTCGGATGCAAGGGGTAGGCGAGCCACCAAAAAGCAATTACTTGTCCTCCAGCCTTGGGAGGTGTCTGCTAAATTAAGGCCAGAATGTGGGAACGAATAGGGAGTGGAATAGAGGGGTAAAAAAAGTTTGATTTTTCCCCACTTTATTAATGAAAAGAGAGTAGAAAAAAGCTGACAGAAATCAAGGGTCAAATCCCAAAATGGTGGCAATTGAGGTGGTTGTAGGATTGTTTTGGATTGACGCCAGCTAGGCTTTAGGGTCTTGCTGGAACAATGTAAATTGGCTTAGCAGCACTGAAACCAGTCATGCTGTCCTGCTCCACCCTGGCTGAGGGTACAGTGTCCAACGCCCAGGACTGCAAAGATGGGATATTTATTCTCCTCTGCAACTAAAACCACTCTCCAGGCCAGATTCCTGCTCCAGTTAAGGCTTGAAAAGGTAAATTTATTGCCAGTGGTTATTTGAAACACCAAGCTATTTATACAGCTCATCTCTCTGCCCAGCATGATGAGTATCTCCTGCCTGACTCAGCTTACAGAAAAGGTCTCAATGAAACCCCAAACTCACCTGGGGTGAGGGGATATGGCCCTGGTTCCCATAAAGATCTGCTGTGACTAGTGGGTTCTGGGAGAGCACAGAGGTTCTACACTGCTGCATGGGTTCCTGTGTTAGAACTGTACATAAACTCTGACATGAACTACTGTCCTGGAGCCAGCCCACCCGAGATCTGGGGGAGCCCAGCTAAGGACTCCCCTGTGTGGTGCTGGGCTGCCCTGTGCCAGCATCTCCTCACTTCTAAAATAGAACTAACACTCCCTCACTGGCACATGAGGAGCTTAAATACTCCAAATATTGCAGGTATGAGACCCTGATAGGTACCTCTGCACAGAGAGGACTCATTCTGGGAAGCAGAGGGAATTTGAACCTAAGACACACTTGTGGGGAAGGGGAAATCACACGGCCCGGAAGGGAAGGAAATGTCTGGATGAATCCTGGACAAGGCAGGCTACTGCATTTCATGCCAGCAGCAACCCTGCCAGCAAAGGGAAGGGACAGCTAATTTGATAGAAGTGCTGAGCAATCGAAAATGACTGAGATGTGTGTGGGACTCCAGCCACAGAGTTCACACAGACACACTATGGCACATCAGCAGGAAGGACTGAACACAGTAGCAGTGCTGGTGGGTGCCACAGAAGAGCAGGGAAGTGCTTTCTTGAGGCACCTTAACCAGGGAACAGCCCCATGACCAAAGCAATTGACAGAAAAACCAGCCTGGCACCATGGCTATCTTAACCCTCCTCCCTATACACCAAACCTCCCATGAAGACCACTCCAAACTTACCTTTCCTGGCCACACACCAGCACACATATGGTATGAAATGGATGAACACCCATATCTGCCCTCCCTCCTCCTTGCTCCCACCTATGTGGGTGTCCCAGAAACACACAAGAGCATGCACAGCTCCCAGGGATCAATGCACCCTTCCTGACCATGCCTGCTTAGCACAGATCCCACAGCTCTGGCTGCCTGAATTGTTTCTCATAATTTATTGCTCATTCTGTTCTCTGGGATTGTGCAATTGCCTCTTAGGATTTGTGCCCTTTCATTTCCAGGCCTCAGTAACTCCTGAACTACAGTTTCATGTGGTTTTGTGATTGTTAACCCAGCATGCAGACGGGTCTATGACCATAAAAGCTCAATGAATCTTATATGGCAAAACACAGGCTGCGTGTGTTATTTTCTCCTTCATTTGCAGTCAAAGAACAAACTCTCACCACCACGAAAGATGCAGCAGCAGCCAGGTTTTCCAAGGAATAGTGTTTCCTCATTGCTGTGCAGAGGAGAAAGGACTATTTCTGTTTAGAGCATCATCACTCTTTTAGCTGTCATCAGAAAAAGGGTCCCTCATGGATTAAACCCTTTGAGCCTGCAAAATCTCTCAGTTCCCTCTTGTTGGCTGCAAGACTCGCCAAGGTGCAGGCAGAAGAGACACAAAGGACATTACCTTGTGGTTTTTCCCGTGTCGGTACATCATCCAGTCCTCCCCATTGGTGCTGACCTCCAGCTTGTAGGTACGGACATAGTAGCCCTTCTGGGTTTCTCTTGAGATGGCACCCTGTGTGGCAATGGCTGTGAGCACAGTCAGGAAGTGGAGGTCCACCTTTCCAGGGGAAAAAGGGACAAGAAAGAGAGTGGTGACCACCTGAGGGTCTAGAGTGGCTAATTAGTTCCTCTGTCTCTGAAAAATAAAAAGATGCAAATCCAGCCTGTCTCACTCTATCTGTGGGGTGTGCAGTTCAACAGCCACAACCCTTCCCAGAGTTGACTTCAGCAGAATAGAACCCTGGGACAAGAGTAGCTAAGGATCTTGGTGTCTGTTTATATGGGACCACCACAAAGCCTTCTTCCTGCCTCAGACCAAGCAATAGGATGTGCACATAAATGCACCTCCATTAAAGCAGGACAGAGACTGACTTTTTCCATGTAAAATAAAAGCATGATATCCAATTAGCAAGTGCTGCAGCTCTTGGTTTTCCCTTGCTGGGTTTTTTTTTTTTTGTTTTGTTTTGTTTTACAGCATGGGTTGAGAAAGGTCAGCAGAGCTGGCTTAGTAGCCCTGCCATGAATGAAGAATGAGATGTCTGCTGGAGGCAATGACATTCAGCACCTCCTGCTCGTAGTGCCCTTTAGCAAGCAGTGTCTCCCGGCGATGTGACACAGCCAGAAGCTGTGTGTGGACACACTGTGGCTCTAACCAGCTCCCAGGGAAAGCCTTTGCTCTGTCAGCCCCCCGCCTGACACCAGCCCGCTCGCGCTCCCTGCATCACTGATGAGATAAATATTATTCTAGTTGTTTTTCTAGGCACCCCCTGGAGACTGTGGTCCTCAGAGCAGTGGCGGAGTCAGTGGCCCTTGTAAGTGGCAGAGGTCTCTCAGTCTCTGTCAGTCTGATGGAAAGTCCATCAGGGTTTGGGCAGAAAGGAGGGGGTGGATGGAGTCAGTCCTTGTGCGGGTAAGCTAATGGGAGAGCCAGCCTGCCGCGCTTCACCGAGGCACTGCAGCTCCCTGCTGCTCGCTCCCGTGAGCCACAGAGGCAATAAAAAATTCAACAAGCCTTATGGTCAAGGGTCACTTTAGCAGCGTGACACTCCATTTGGTGGGGAAGAGAAGAGGGGGCTGGAAAGGTACCTGGAGGTACTCTTTGTTGCTGTCTACATTGGGGGTCCAGCCGTTGTCGTCACTGTTGAGCCGGCTCTGCTGAGGGGTCCATCGCCCATCTGAGTAGGTGGAGGAGGCACTGATCTGCATGTTGGAGATCCTGCCAGACTCCATCCCCAGAGGCACATTGCACTGAAAGTCTAGAGCAGACACACACACACAGAGATTGGTTTACAGTCTCAGTATTTCACCCCCAAGTGAAAGGCAGCCCTGAACTAACCTCTCCAGCTAACCCTGAGCAAAGCTGCCTGTCTGGAAAGATGAACAGATCTGCACCATCTTGAAGGTTGTGTGTGTTCACAGATGGCACCGAAAAAATATAGATAGGGCAGCTTTGTGATTGCATGGCCCTCTGAGCACTAATGCAGTCTGGATCTTTCTCCTTTTTCTGTCCTCTTTACCTTTACTTAGTTTTGACACAATTATGTTCCTTCCCTCCCTCCACCTCCACCAAGATGTTCCAAGTACCCTTGCCACAACATTCCCATATTCTCAAAGGCTGAAATCTTAGGTGAAATCTAAGCACTGGCAAAGCAAGGAATACAGACAGACACATTAGGAAGGTGCTTACTGTTGCCAGCAGGAAGGTCAAGGGCTGGAATGGGCAGCTCTAAAGGTTTTGTGTGCATGTGAGAGCAGGGATGCATGTGTGTATGTGTCTGTGTATACCTGCATGCATGTGTATCTGTATGTGGTATCAGCCAGATAAGATTATGAAAGACACTGCTATGCTTTTCTTTGGATCTCTTTACTTCTAAGGCTTTAAAAGTCACAATTAGCTCAGTTTTATGGCACATCTCATCTATTTTATGGCAGCTGTGCTGTAAAAACAATAGCAAAGAAAACAGTGATAGAAAATACTGCATGGGTCCAAGCGTGCTGCTGCTGTAAACCAACGGGGCTCCACCAAACTGCCTGTGTTTTTAATGTGGCCAAGTCAAGCTTGGGTGGAAACGATGGGCCAAGTTAGGATGTCAGTGCTATTATTAACGTTTCAGTTTACACCACCATAAATGAGAACAGACCTGGCACTTTAACAAAGGCTCTTGTGCTTGATTTCTCAAGCTTTGTGTTCAACATCTTATTTCCAAATCCAGAACAGAAAAAGGATTAAAGAACAGATCAACTGAGTGTGGCAATAGGTAATGGTGAAGAGCTCATGCTTGTCTGTAGCCCTCACAGCCTCATCAGAACATCCCTTAATCACAGAGCAAGAGGTTGTAACCTTGCTGCCCTGGTGCTGCACAACCCCTACTCAACCCTACCCTACTCTCTGTCTCAGTCTTTCAGTGGCAGGTCTCTTTCTCTGGGACTGAGGGGTGTCCTGAAGGCTTTTTCTGTAGTATGAGAGGTTCACTGTGAACAGAGGTCAAGAACAGTAGCTCTGAGGGAAAAATACCATGGGAAAACAAATGGAACCTTTCCTTGCCTGCAAGTGTTATCACAAAGAATCAAAATGCTTTTCATTCTCAGAACACACAACTTACTTCCTCACTCCACATCAATTCACCTCCCCTATTAAGGGTTATAAAATAAATTTGGCTTGAGATTCTTAGAGCTTTAAGCAATCTTTAATTAGACAGCCAAGAAATTCCAATTTGTGGTTTGAGACTGTGAATTTCTGGAAAACTAGAGAGAGAGCGCGCGCATATTTCCCCCCACGCTTTAATGAATCTGCTGCACATGCTGGGCTGAAGTCTTCCCCTAAATCCTTTGGGCTGAGCACACACATGAAGGATTCTAACCCAAAAGGTATTGAAGAAGACTTCACAAGCAAGTGAAAAGTCAACAAAAGGTCAGAAAGTTAAATTCTTACTGAAATCTTGCTTCTACCAGAAACAGACAACAGACCTAAGTGAAGCTGCTGTCTGCACTGCTGGTGGAGAACCAGCCCCTGGCCACACTTCTGCCTGCTTCACTCTTGCATATGCCAAACTGGGAAAGATGGGAAACACAGGGGACACAACTAAGTCATACACACGTTTCAACTTACTTTCTGGGACTTCCTGGTGGATCAAGTAGTACTGAGCAGAGAAGCCATCCTTAGCCACTGCCAGGTCCGTGTGGAAGGTGAGAGAGAGGACGCCGGTGGTTGAGCGGATGTCTGATGGCATCTTAGCACCACAATACCTGCCTATCAAGGGGCCAACTGCAAAACAAAGAGCAGTGAAGGTAATGCCTGCTTGTCCAGCAGCCTCCTGGGTCACCAGCACACTGCTGGATAGGATAAAAAACACAGGCTTTGGGGATGGGCTATTTTTTATATCCATTGGCCAAGTGCCATACCGTGCAGAAATATCCACTGCAGCAGCCTTGCTCTGCAATTGCTGGGAAATGCTCCAGAATGCTCTGCTATAAGGTAGGGAGGTTCTCCCATCATTGCATGAACCCACTGCCCTTCCCTGAGGGAGGACTGTTGGTGTTTGGAGTATCCCACGGGGCTTTTCAGATCAGTGGTTACAACAGAGCAGTAGTTTGTGGTTTAATGGATTCAGCCTTCTGCAGGCACACCATCCCCAGGCTGGCCATGGAGTGCCCTAATGGCAGGCTGCAGGCTGAGCCACTTTTGTGGTTAGGCACCCCTGGTGTTCAGACACAGGCAGTTTTGGAGCTTTGTGAGACACCAGGAAAGGTCAAGGAAAGCAGTGCATCACCCTGTGGCTTACCCTGAGGGATGCCATCCCAGATGTCTAGCCAGTCATACTTGCAGTCTCCTTCCCCCGACTGCAGTGGGTCATGCTCGAGGTCAAAAAGCACAAAGTGGAGGAGGATTTCTGTCTTTGGCTTGGCTATGATGGTGAAGATGCAGTCCAGGTTGTGTGGATACTTGTCAGGGAAACCTGGAGACTCAATAGTGCCGTTGGGGGCAGTGAAGTTTCTGGAGCAGTCCTCAGAGCCTGTAGCAGCAGGAGAAACCCAGAACCTTCTTAGCAACGATGAAGCTTAATGCTAGCAACTTGACACTATGGAAACCCCATTCTTAGTTTGGTAGGGTTGTATATTCACTTCTGCAAGTGTCCTGCAGCTCAAGAGCTGTGGGAATTACTCGAAGAAGTGAGAAGGTGATTTTCAAAGCATTCCACATGTGGAGAGACAAGGTCCATGAGGCCACTGTAGTGGACAACATGGTTCAAAATTCCTTAGACAGCTTTGCAGACATAATCTGTACATCACTGCTGATCTCCTGACACTTACCTCAAAACCAGGACTAGAAGAGTGATCCTATCCAAAGCCATTGCTGTGATTTGGCAGGCCAGCACCCTGCCATGTCCCTCACACTGGTGGTGGTGGACAGGGAGGCCACACCAAGATAGTCTGTCTTCCCCAGCTGGCCCTTTCCACTCTAACCTGTCTCTCAACTGCTGACCTGGCAGACCTGTGTGCTGCTCCAGAGCCTGCAGAGGCTGGCCAGCACGCAGGGAGCTGCCATCCACGGTACTCATGACACAGCTGCTACCTGCAGCCATGCAAGCAAGGAGCCACAGCAGCCCCAGGTCTGATGGAGGAGCCCTGTTTGGGGAAGGAGCTGCCTGGGATGGGGCAGAGACGAGTAATGGGATGTATTCCTTTTAGAAAGGCTGTTTCCATGGGCCAGTCTCCTGCAAACTCCAGCCTTCCAGCATAGATATCTGTGCCTCAGTTTCCTTTTGAGAAAATCTGGAAGCACAAATATTTACACAGTGAAAGGGCCTGTGGAGGGTGCCAATATCTCCACTGTTCGCTGCAAACCTTTGGGAAGTGCACAGCTAGCTGGCAGCCCCCCCCAAGACACACATAAGGGACAGGGACCAGCTCCAGCATAGTCTCCACAACGTGGCCACATTAAGAGTGGGGATAACAGAGGCTGTGGCAGGGGGGTCTTGCTGAGAGCAGGAACAGAGCCCTCTTTTTCAAAGAATGAGCCATCCACACCAGATATGCAAGTAATTTCTATCCTTAAGGAAGACCTTTGCGTGGTGGGGAGGACAGACAATGTTGCCTCTTATTTATTGCTGACCTCAGCACTGGCCTCGGCTGCAGCCAGGCCAGCTCAGTGCTCCCTCTCATGCAGCCAAGGTGCCTCGGGGTGCTTGGGGAGAGGGGAATTTGTGTCATATTCATACCACGGTGACTTTGAAACCCTTGACAGGACAATAGGCAACAGAAATCTGCAGCCTGGAGCTATCAGAGGAGAAAGGGAATGTTAGAGAAGCTGCTGGCCACTGCTGCAACCTGGCACTAGCATTTACAAAGGCTTCTGCTTCATTTTTACTGGGTCAATCTCCTTCTCCTCTGCAAACCCTTTTGCTCCAGCTCTTCCAGGCAGCACGAGCCCTCCCAGGACTGATGGGAGACTTGTTATTCAATTCAGCATTAACCTACGAAGTCAGGCCAGCAGCCTGCAGTAATAGCAGGATCTTGCACTGCATTATGCAGTGCCTGGCTAGAGAGCTACTCAGGAGAGGCTCTTAATTGACTACCTAATGAAGCAGCCAGCTTTTCTGGTGTGAACCTGTGGGGCAAAATGCAGAGGAAAAGAAGAAAAAAAAAAAAAAAAAAAAAAAAAAAAAAAAGCCAAACACAAATCACAGCATAATGCCATGACTAGGCTAAGGGTGTACTTCATTCCAAACAACCTGAAAGATGAACAGATAAATAGTGAAAATAACACAAGCTCCGAGCTCAGGAGAAAAATCAAAGGCTAAACACAGAGTCAGGGACTGTCCTCTAGAGACTGACAAGATGCAACTATGTCACCACATTAGACAGCAGTTTCCTCATGTGGGGCTCTTATCGCATTTGGCATCTTTGTCTACATTTTGGCTAATAGCAGCAAACACAATGATCAGCTTTTTATAAGGAAGCTGCAGATAATCAACGGCAGTCATGCTGGCTTCGGCAGCACAGGCCAGTCTGAGAGGAGACTTTGATGCCCAGCACTGGAGAGCTCAGGCCAGCCCTGCCAAACTGACTCACAAAGGGAGCAGCAGGGAGGCTGGACCAGCCAGGGCAGGCTCTTGTCAGCCCACAGACTGCTGACTGATACCCATCAGGGGATTCAAACACTGGTATGTGGCTGTTTGTATGCAGATTGCTCCTCTCTCACACTATGATAAGGGAAATTTAGCACAAGGTGGGGAAATAAATGCTCCATTGAAAAGAGCTGTTTTTTAGATCACATTGAAGACAAAAGGAATCTGCAGCCACTGCTGTCTTTACTGCTGTGGACAATGACAATCTGATGACCTTTAAAGCTTGTGACACCCTTGCTGGTTACTGTGACAGCTCAGACAGAAACTTGGCCCATGCCTGCCTGCCAGCAAAAGGCAAGGTTTGCTTGTACTGCAGGAGCCCTGCAGCCAGCACCACCCACCCCCCCTTTCCAGAGCGCTGGCTGGGACTGGGCTGGGCTGGGAGCACTCCAGGATCACGGGCTCATCCACACTCCTGTGCCAAAACCTGCCTTGCCAGGCTTGATTTCGTGGGCTGTGGCTGTAAGAAAGTGTGGCTATATCTGGAGAGGATGGCTGCCTGCAGGTGTGGGGGTGGAAAAAGGAGCCCCAAGCACCACTTCAGACCTGAGGGCTCTCCAGTCCCTGCAGGGACTTTACATAGAGGGACACAAACTCAGCTCCAGCCTCCATCCAATACCTGCTCTCCAGATCAGCCCTTGATTCCTCTCCCTCCCTCCTTTCCAGTAACAACTTCTCTCCTCATAGATTTGGTTCTTTACTGGCTCCCAACCAGACCAACAGGGTTCCTGCCTGCTATCCCTTCCCACAGCATGGCTGGGCCACCCCACACTGCAGTGTGAGGTCAGGCACAGCCCAGCACAGCCTGCTGGGCTCACAGGAGATGTGAGCAGGGAGACAGAGGCAAGGGGGGCTGAGGTGGGTCTTCCCACCTGCATTCTTTGTTATCCTCTGTGATGCCAGCTGGGCTTAGCAAACCCCAGTATCTGGGTGAATCACTAACTTTCAGGAATAATCTGAATCCTAACCATAAACTGACAGTGGTGGTGAGCTGGCTGCACAACAGGTCAATGGCCAGTTATGCAGTCCAGGAAACTGCCATCTTTCCTCCTCCATCTGAACCTTCACACATGTCCTATCCTCATTTGTTCACAATGACTTTAGGGATTCTCATTCTCTTGCAGCAAAGCCTCCACATTCACATCTGCCTGTGGCCAGGTTGTGGGCTGTCTGTGCACCTCTGCATGCTCCCAGCTGGTCCAGGGCCCCTGGGCACTGCCCATCTTTTCTTTAGAGAGGCTGGATAAGCAACCCTGTTGTGCTCCTTTTTTGTTCTTGCCATGGAGCAGACATCTTTTTTTCTCTGGTGCTGGATGCAATGACTAAAAGCCATGTGTGTTTTCTTCCAGCACACCACTAAAGGAATATGGGCACAGGGCAGGTGCCCACTCAAAACACTCTCCTGTTCCCTCAGCATGCAGGCACACCTCTCTCACATGCACACAGAGCAGGGGCTATTTTTTCAAGCCTCCTTCTCCCTAGGCACAAAATTCTGGCAAATATTTAGACAGAAACACTATTAAAAGGGCTTTGAGCAGATTTTTTCTTTCCTCAGTAATAGTTCAGTATTAAACAGAATTATGAACAGTTCCTCTTACACCAGCCTGGAAAGGTGCTGCCTTAGACTTTGACAGCACTGCTGACAGCAATCACTTGAAAACTAGAGCTCCCCAGTTACAAACACCACACTCATGGAGAGAAAACACAGCATCACTGATCAACCCTGAATCACAACTCCACAGGAGGGGGAGCTCCATGCACTCCTAACAGAGGGACAATCCCCTTTTAGCCCTAATAAGCTCTGAACATCCTAGGAAGTAAAGATATATGTTTCTAGTTCTCAAATACAAGAGAGCAGTTAAGGAGGAAGCCCACTTTAATTGCCACACTGTGATCCAAAAATGCACTGTCATGTGCCACCAACATCTTGGAAATGTGATGCACAGACTTGCTTAAATTAAAAAAAAAAGTCCTTTATCTCTGGAAAATATGCTAGAAATCACATTGAAAAGGTGGTCAAAGGGATCTCCAGATGAAGATAATTGTGTCAAACAGTCTGGGAGGCAGGCACTGACTCAGACACTCACCTGTCTTGTAGATCTCATAGCGCAGAGAGAAGCCGGCACCTTGCCGTGCGTAGTCTGAGGTGAACTTGATATAGAGAGAGGGGCCAGAAGAGATGATGGTAGGAGGTGCAATGTTCCCACAGTGCTTGCCCAGCAGGTCTGCTGCTTCACTGTCCCCGTCACGGATCTCGATGTAGTCGTACCTGCGGAGGCAGGTGAAATGGCAGGGAAACCATCTGTCAGGGATGTGCTTCAGGACACAAACAAAAACCACTCTTGGTATCTGCCTATTTCACAGAATGTCTTCCAGACAGGTACCTGGGACTCTTGTTCACACCACACCACAGACCTGAAAACATTTATTCTCTTTTGTCTGACTATGTTTAGGTCTTTTCCTCTGCTGCCATTCACATCATTCATTTATCGCACATACATCCATCCACTTAACTTTCCCAGCCAACATGCAAAATTTAGGACATGCTTTACCTCCATTTCCACAAAACTCCTTTGGCAGGGGAGAAGCTCAGAAACATCTCTCCAGAGCTGTTCTCCTCCCCTGACCTTTCTTCTGAATTGCCATTGTGCTGTTTGGCAGAGCTCACTTTATTCCAGTATCCATGTAGGATTTGGCCAAGCACACACCAAGCGTGACTGTCAATGTTCAACCCATGTGAGAAGGTAGCTATTTTGTACACTGACACCACATTGGTCCTTTAGCAAGCATGGCAAGTACACTCACTTAGCACTTGGACATTAATATTAATCATCTTTTATTAAGTGCTAATGAAGATTTTCTGTGGATGAGAAGTTTTGTATAAGAGCTGGGTACCCACACTCATTATTGCTGGTCTTGCACACCCTGGAACTGCAACCTGCCTTTGCTAAAACCTACCTGAAGGTGTTCCACCTATCCACTAGCCTGAGTATTTGACTGGTCTGGGGGAGGAATATGTAGGGTTAGAAGAATTGCCTCCTGGTGCAGAGACAAAAGCAAAACTGCCACAGATCCCTTCATATTTTCTAGGCCATGAGTAGGCAAGGTAGTACTATCAGGCTCTGCGTGCTGTGAAGAAACAAACAGCTTTTACGTGTACATCTTGTTCTTCAGCTGCTTTCTAACACCCACGCTCTCCCGCCCCTCTCCTCTCTGACCAGCATGCTGCTATTTACAGAAACTGACCGTCTCTCTAGGACTGTTTATTTGCTTTGTATCAACCTGTTTGAACAACATGCTACAGCTCTTCTTACGGGGGCCAGGGAGAAAAAAAAAAACATTTCCAGGCTGCCAGGAATCTGCCTTTCTTCTTTGTCACAAGATCCTCTGTTTGGGAATGGAGAGTTGAAAGGAGAAGTAGCTTGCTGGATACAGAATGATCCTCATGTGACTCATTCCCGTTCCTCAAAGCACATATCTGCAAGCAACAACCTCAAAACAAACTTACAGGGACTTAGTGTGCTCCTCCACAAAGAAAGATGGCCCAGACGGCTTTGGTTTCACTCCTTTCTGGGACTAAATCAGGCTGAGAGCCAAAAGCAAAATGCCTGCAGATAAAATCCTGTCTACACTGGACTGAGTGCTCAACTAGCTGCAATCACCCAGCCTTTAACTTCATTACAGACTCAATTGGCTTGGCCAAGGTGAAATCCAAGCGGTCTTGAGAAGTGGCACTCAAAGAGGAAGAGCATTTGGCTTAGCTGGTGTGTGGACACACAGCAATGCAAATGAAGATCTGCTCCCCCTGCTCTCTCCTCAGCTCTGCCTAGCCCCCATCACCTCGTGACCCCTTATTACCCTGACACCAGTCAGCAGCACCCTGTGTGACCCCACTAATGTCCATCGTGTGTGGCTTCATCCTACCATCTCTCCAGGGAGGAGGAACATAGAAGATAGTGTTAGTGCTTCTTCTAAGTAGAATTTTTTCCTCCTTGTTTGTCTATTTGTTTAAAGTAGTACTGAGCAAACAGCAGGGACATTTTGTTCTCTAAATAACTACTTGCTTTCAGCATGCTTGCAGCCCTTCCACATCTGAAGTGCACATCTGTGCCACAGAACTACTGGCTACTAGTGAAATTGTGAGTATGTGGCAAAAAATTAATTTGGCAAAAACATAAATGTTGGCAAAACACAGTTAATGGAATGGGCTGTAAAAGCTGCCATTTTCATGCACAGGCAGAGGTTAGCTGCATCCCAGGGAATCACATCTGTTTGTGTCCTCGTGGGGTTGTACCTCGCCAACACAGTACATGGCTTCAGCTATTCGACTGCAGTGATCACAGCTTCTGCTACAGCCAGCACAACAAATATCCTAGTGCTGTCCACATGGCTCCTCAAGCCACCCAGCTCGATAGGAACCCTGGAATTTCAGAAGCAAGTCCTGCACCAAGAAATTTTTGCTTATTGAATGGGTGACAGACTTCCAATAACACATACAATTAGGGAATATTGCAATCTGCTCATGGGCAATCTGCAAATGGAAAATTAAAAGAATGAATCTAGTAAGTAAATCATCAGGAAATATTTGCCTCTTTAAATTAAGCCCTATTTGGCTTCATTCAAGCATCTAGCTCAGCTTTCTCATGCTGGAGCTAATCCTTAATAAATCAAATGTTAAAAAAAACTGAAAAAAAAACCCCAACCCTTACAAGAAGGTCAGGAAATAATTTTTGCCAAATGTGAAATTAATATAAATGTGGAAGAGTTTTCTTCCCTAGTTAAAATGTCTTGGTCCAAGGCTCTGCTCTGCATGAGGCAAAACCTTTTCTTTGGGTCATATAAACAGAATGTGAACTGGGGAAGTATTACACTTGGGAGATAGCCCTTGCCCAGATGAGCAAGCCCCACTTCCTCTCCATCACAGCAATTAAGCTTTAGGCTTTCAAAATGAACACCAAAGACATCCATGTTAAACTTCCAAACTTCAGCAAGAATGCCAGCTAATCCCCATCACAGATTCTTTTGGAGCCATGCTCTTCAGCCATGTCCATGCCTTGGCCCTCAAACAAACAAACTGATAAACCCCATTCTCCTCATCATGGGTCACTGGACATGTTACAATCCAGTTTGGCCAAATCTCTGCTCCTGTTAAGCTTAATCATGGTTTCTAGACTTCCTTCTTCCCTTGTGAAAAACAAGAAGAAAAACTGGAAGAAAGAGAACTGAGCCATGTTTTCTATTCTAACTGTTTCATTTTCAGATAACTATGGCCTAGGGCACAGCTGGTGGGACACATTTATGCTGCAATGATGTTCCAACTGTCTCATACAGTACCCAGCAATTTGCATTTCACTCATATAACCAAATCCATTGTTTCACTCACCATGCACCAACATTCTTGTGGGCTGACCTCTGGCACTACCTCCACTGGGAAAGCTGCCATCTCCAAGCACATTTCATGGCCACTTCTCCCCACCTAGGCATTGCTCCAATGAGCCAAGCACAAACATGTGAGGGCAGGGTGCAACCTCTGTAACCCACAAGTATAACCAATTGATTAGCCAACTCTTCTTTTGCAGGAAAGGTGACCACAGTTGGCTTCTCCTCCAAATGCACAATGGCAAGATATTCTGAGCTGCCACTTGAGTGAGAATGCTAGTGAGTTGGTTTGAAACCATCTCAAACAGCTTTTCACCAGGGAGTTTTGAGGCTGGAAGGCAATGCTGAAGTGCTTTTAACTGCCCAGACAATGGAGGCTGAGAAAGAAGGGAAATACAAGGCTTAGATGTTCTTCTTGAAGTTGTTTAACAGAATTAAACAAAAAATGCACAATGCTTACAAATATTGCTGCATTTTTATTGCAGATTTTTAGTAGAAGGTGCTCTGCTGATGTTAAGAGAGCTTTTATAAACCAATTATAAAGCACTTCTGCAGCCTGTATTATTCATGCTTGTTTGCTTGCTTTTTCCTCCAGTCAACCTCTCTGTTTCCCAGGCTTTCCTTTCTATTTTTCCTAAGTCATTTTGCTGCTGGCTCCTCAAATGAGGTGCAACAAAGGCAAATAAGCCCCAGCTGTAGTGAGTATGAGAGGACCTCCAGATTTTCAGTCCTTTTCTATTCCAAAATAGCTACTCTGCTCCCTGGCCATTAAGCTGTGCTCCATGGTCCCCTGGGGCCAGGACAAACCTCCCAGGAGCTCACCCAGGCACTGCTGAGCTCCAGAAACACTTCAACCTATCTGGGGAGCAGCACCAGAAAGCTTGTGACATTTCTCTGGGTGCTCCTCTCCAGGGAGACACTCAACACAAAATGTTTAGTGACCCATACTGCTGAACACAAAATCAACAATCCTGCTGGCCTTCCCCCCCCCCAGTCCCAAGAGATGCTGAGTCCTTCCCCCCTGAAACATGCTTCAGGGGCACTGCAGGGACATCAGCTTAGGATGGGGAGAAACATGAATTACAAATAATTCATATGTTCTCAGCCATGTCATAAGTCCTCTGAATACATAAACTTGTGCAAGCCCTGCTTCAAAGCCTGAGGAGGACTGGCCAAGCTCTGACCTAGCTGGCAGCTTTTCTCTGTCTCTCTCTAGAGCTATAATTTGAAGTAGGTGAGGACTTATGCTCAGCAAAGCTCAGTTTCCAGGGCTTGCCAGGACTGGAGAGGGAGGCAAGGCTCTAACCTGAACTTCCCCAATGTTTAATTTGGAGCAATTATTTATAGGCGTTTCCATGGGGCTCATGACTGCAGCTGGCAAACAGTAATGATGGGGTTCTCACGAGACCCTGGGAGGTAGGAAGGCAGAGAGGAGCACTGTCTGCCCCAAGGTCACACAGGAAGTTTGCAGCACAGCCAAGAATAGAAGCCAGTCTTGACTGGAGAGATTATATTATATTGGAGAAATCTGGCCTAGATAGACAGGGAGACAAATAGGTACAGACTTCATGCCAGCAACCCTAAATTTGGGAATGCCCAGGGCTGACTTGAGCCTTCAAGACCTCTGATCTGCTTGAGCCATATGTCACTGTGTCTTGAATGCATCTGCTGAGGAGAGGAAGAGAAACTGCAATTCTGGTGAAATTCTGCAGGTGTTAATATTCTGCAGGTAGCTGGGGAAGATCTGTGATTAGCCACAATGGCAGCTAGTAAATGCAATTGCTCCCCCCTTGAAAAGGTGGTGGGAGGTTTGTTTCTCAGAAATTGTCATAAAAAGGCCAAGGTCTTTTGAACATCCTCTAAGAACAGGCAGCTTCTTAGAAATTAAATAGCAGTTGCAGTATAGAGATAGTTAAGAAATCATGAACCAGCATCTCTATGCTTGTTGTGCAATCAAGAGGTGACTAGAATTAATGTCCATTACATGCTATCTGACTTAGTCAATTTTTCTGTGTCACCACCCATCCTCATCCTTTTGTATGCCACCTTCCAACCAAATCCTTATTTCATGGGTGGCTACATTGCGAAAGACAAAAAAAACCTTTTCCATGTTGTTTACACAATCCTGAGGACATACCCTTCAAAGGTTAAATTGCTCCAGAAACTACTAAGGACTTTAAAACAACTTTTTTTTTTTTTACAGCCATGGTAGCAGAGGCGAGCACCACTGATGAAACAAGAGCAATGAAGTTTGATCTTAGCTGCCAGCCCTTAATCAGAGTAATTAATTATAAATACAGCAGATGAATTGGATTCTCCTTTGACTTGAACTGGTTTTACACATGTGTAACTTATCATTTTAAGGGTAATCACTCCTAATTTATCCCGCTGTGAGAAGAGAATCACTCCTCATAGACACAGGCCCTGATGTGGTTTTGTGCACAGAACTAAAAATCCTGTACCATGTCTAGGTTTAGCCAACTAAACGTCCTCTGCTCTGAGTGGAAGCAGGTTTCTCACACCCAGCTTGGGATGGGATTAATTGTTCTTCTGCACTGGCAACAGAAGTACTTTAAATCACTCTTACCGACTAGACCTGGGCTTTGGGTCTTTGAAAAATGCAGAGATTAATCTGATCTCAGTCTGAACTCTTTGGGGTCATTTTTGCCTATGCTGAGGCAAAATATGCTCACAGAGCCTGCCCTTGTTTTGCCCTTATGGAAATAACTGACTCTGGCAACAACAGAGAGAAATGGGCTATAATTGCTCTGAATCTGAAGGGATTTCACTGGATTTCAGTGACTAAAATGACAAAAGTCCAATGGCAGCAGGGGAGAGCTAGGCTGGTGTGGGGGAGTGGGGGGGCAATGGCACAGGCAAAATTGCTTAGGGTTTCTCAGAAGTTTGTTTTGAATTTTGTTGTATCCAATTACGTCTTGTGTAATCACAGTATTGTGGGGGTTTGTAGTCATTCTACTATGCTTTGGATTATTTTCTTATCTCCTCAAAAAATCTAGCTAGAATTTCTGAGAAATTAAAAAATCCAGTTATCCAGTTAAAGGGAAAGAAAAAAAAAAATCAAGAAAAGGAAAAAGGAAAAGAAAATAGAAAAGGAGAGAAAATAACCCTGTTAGATTGGAAAGCTTCTTCAAAAATGCCTTGAAGACAAAAAATGGAAACTATAAACAGCCTCTATTTCTACTCTCTGGGTTGTTGTTTTCACCCCCTTACAAGCACTGCTGATGGGAAGAGGCTTTCAGCAGTTACTGCTAACTTATGCTGGGGGGAGGTAGCCAAACTACTTTATGCAAAGGGAAGAATAAAACACGACTGCAGAGTGCTCCTGAGACAAGTTGTGATTCAGGAGGGAGTCTCAGCTCCTGGCATGCTGCTGCCCTCCCCTGAGACAGGAGAGCAAAGGCTCCCCCGTGCCTCGCCCCCCATGCCCAGGCTGCCTGCCTCAAGCTGTTCTGTCAGATCCCTGTGGAAGGGCCCTTGGGCTGGAGGAGTGCTCTCATCTGGGCCATGCCTGGAAAACCAAACCACTATATAAGAAAAGAGGTGTGCTAATGTGCACTTCGGGGGTTTTCTGCAGGCTGCTGTTCAGGAGTTACACATGGCTGTTTAATTTTATTTCTGTTTCCAAAACCATCTCTATAAATTCCTCGCTCTTCTATTTTTAGCTACAAGGGTCTTTTGTTGCAAGATGTCTGTGGTGTTCATTGGTGGGGGGAGAATCATGGTGAAATCGGGAATAACATATATATGAAGCATGTTCAGGATAAATCCCCTTTCCATGGCATTCTGCCTTCTGTTTCTGCTCTAAGGGAACTGAAGCAACTCATAACCCTTTCATACCTCAAAACGCAGGACACTTGAGAAAATGCATTTGCACTTTTCTCCTTCTGCTACAATCCATCTGTGACAAAAATTAGACTTCGGTTTCTATGTCATTTTACTGTCACCACTCACAGGCACTTGATCACTAACAGAAAGGAAAAAATAAATATAATAAAAGATAACAACCACAAAAGGAAAATTTACTGCTGGAAAGCAGCAGGGCAGGCAGAAGGCAAGGGAAAATGCTTACTTTGATCTCTTTGCAGTGGGGGGTCAGATTTCCCTTTTCTGCTGGGATCCAGTGCCTGATAGCCCAGGCAGTAGGTGGGGATGAGCTTAGAGGCTGTCCAAGTTCTGGGGTGCTGATGAGGATCAGGGAACGCTTGCATGGCATGTTGTGCCAGCCCTGTTCCCACAGGAGCGAGTGATGTCCCATCACACCTTGGTGGTGCAGTATCAGGCATGGGCTTAGACACTACACGCAGTGAAAAGCAAAAGGAAGGAGTGAAAACTGGAATCAGATGGGGATCAGAGCTTGGTAGCTGCGCTTTCCACTATCTTTCCACTGGCTTTTTTTCAGCACAAACTGAAATAAACACCTCGTTAAGCACCAATTGTATAAAGGAGGTTGCAAGAACAGAGCCCTGACCAACCCACCCTCACCCTCCTGGCTGTCTACATCCCTCATTAATGATGGATGGTCACCCTGGGACTGGCCCACCATAGGATGACTTTCTGACCCTGCATTTTCTCAGACACAGCCTGCTCACAGCCCAGATCCTGCCTCAGCTGAGGCACAAGTGACTAAAGCTTTGCTGCCAAGCCTGGCCTGCAGCCTCCACTATTTGGGCATTCCCACAGTTTGGCTGTGCCAGCTTGTAGTAAGAGCTGTTTCTGGGGCAAACAGTGCCTGACCCCTCCTTGCTTACTGCACAGCACAGCATCTCCTACCCCCTTCTCTCCTCAAAACATGGGCATTTGCAGCTCAGTAGCCATCTGAACCAAACCGTGCCAAGTCTGAGCACAGTCAATGCCTGAGTGAGGGCCAGGGCTGTGCCATGCACATGCCATGCCTTGCTGTGCATTGGCAGCAGCAGTGACCTCCCACATGGTTGTCTTTGACAGCAGTGACTGTCTGGGGGTGTGGGAGGAATTAACTGCTAGCAGGGACTGGTTGGTGCCCCTGAGGCGAGCTCAGCCCAGGACAGCAGTTCAGAGAGGCAGCTACATCAAGATAGAAGAGGGAGACAGAGACAAGGGAATGGGATGCTGCATGAGGCTGGTAGGTACTTTTCTCCTTAATGTGCTCTGGGAGCAGGGGGATGGGACTGTCCCTGTTTCTCCCATAAACAAGGACCCTGCCACTGCTTTGTTCCAAAAGATTTTCTTTCAAGCAACCCTTTGTGTCACCCTCCTGTTCAGCTGTGGCAGTGTGTCTGCTTTGTCCTGCCAGCTCAGCCATGGAGTGTTTACAAGCCTCCCTCACCCTTCCAGGCTGTGGTTCAGCTCCATTGACACTGAAGGCAACAGACTCCTCTCTTGGCGTGTGATGAATCAATTACTTCCTCTGACACTCTATTACTATAGCCCTTACATCTCCAGATTGCAGATGAAAAGACAGGCTGAGAAGGGGGACAGGGAAGGGGAGAGGTCTCCTGAGGTCTCCATCAATTGAGTTGTTGGACATTTGAAGAAATCCCCATCTGCCATATTTAAAGACAGAGAGAGGTTTTGCTCCTGAATGGCAGAAAAATCAGAAGGTTTTCACAAAAGAAAACCTAAGAAATCAAATGGGTCAAAAAACTTCAACAAGATGCAGTGAACATAGATCAATGGTGAGTCAGTCCCCTTTGCTGATGGAGATCCCAGACCTGGTTTCCACCCATGATTAACAGCCAAACAACAGTATTACCAAAGAGACAGTCATTACACCTTCCTCCTCACTGCAAAATAACAATGTAAATGAAACCTCCTACCAACACTCACAGAAGAGGAAGGAAGCTGAGCACATGCCTCAGACTCTCGTGCTGCCGGTGGAGGGGGGGGCACTTCTCCTTGTTGGACATCCATCAACAGCCCCAGCTCTGAGATTTCCCTGGAGGGTTTCTAACACGTGGAGCACTTCCCATGCAAACACCCTGCATGCAGCACGGCCTCGGAAGGCACGGGGCTGAGAACAGGGGCTGCCCCATCACCAGTGGATGAGTATTGCCTGTCTCAGGAAAGCAGAACTCCACCTCAAAAGATTCCTCACACAGTGTCTTCTGTACTGCTGCAAGAAGGCGGGGGCAGCTCCCCTGCCAGTTTCCGTGCCATTTGTAACAGAACGAAGTCTTTGGCAGAGCATTTCTGCTGTCAGACCCCACTGCTTCAGGCTCTGCTTCTAGGAATTCATCAAACAATATCTCCATGTCTGACCCAGTGTTACTTTAAAACCACACCATATTACTGTACTGTGATTGCTCACTAAGGCTGTGTGTAGATCTCAAGAATTCCATGGGATTAGCAGTGGGGTGGGGTGAGAAACCAACAGAAAAACCCTAGGTTATTCATTCTTTCTAATGATCTACCGAGCTACTCACTAAACCAGCATAAGGAAGGTGTGTGTGAACTGATGTGTTTGAACTGATATATCAGTTTCTTAAAACATCCTAGCTGTGATTAGTGGACCATGACTGCTATTAACTCATAAGGAATTCCAGGATCACCAGACTGTGGTTTGCAACATATTATTACATTGCCATTCAATGGTGGTGTGCAGCCGCTTGATTTAAAGGAAACTGAGAACTTGCCTCAGACTAAAATCTAACCTCCCCCAATTCCTTCAAATATGTTCTATGCTGAGTTCTGGCCAAAAGCAACCACAATTTTTTTCTGTTTTTCAGTCTGCTCTTTGCAGTCTGTTCTTTTTATTTTGCATTCATATTTAATTGCAGAATTCACACCCAGCCAGAAAAGGCTGAGAATGAACTGGTTGTCTTCTGCTGCCCTCTGACCTACTCCTATGTGGTGCTGCCTCTCAGCAGCCTTTGGAGGGGGGTGTGCTTTATACTGTTGCTATCTAGACTGGGTTTTATGCCCGCAGATGCCTAGATCTTCATTTCTTTATAACAGGGAATTTTAAGTGATTCACCAAGGCAGGAACATGAAATCCACAGCAGGGAAGGGGAAGAACCCAAATCTCACAACTTGCAGAACTGATATTTGCTGGGGAGTCTGCCACAGACTGACAATAGGGATTATATCCATTAAAAAGGCTGCAAGTAGCTGAATCAAACAGTTGCTTATTAAAAGGCTAAACTAGCTCCTATGTAAATCAAGGTAAAAATCTCACTTTTCTTTTACGGGGCTTTGCATCTTGTCCTCAAAAAAAAAAAAAGTATAATTTAAAAGCTATCATTCTAGCACCCCCCTTACATTCACTAAACCCTCTGCATCCAGACAACAAGTCCATGATGTAGAACAGCATTGCTAGGCCCACTGTACACACAAAAAAAGTGACCAAGACTCATAGTCCCACAGAACTTATTTAGGCTCCTGAGACCTGTTTGGGATGAGCCTCTGTGAAGGGTCACCTGGTGTCACATTGTAGGCTGAGCATTGTTGCAAAGATAGTCAAGGGCTTCAGGCTCTGCTGAAAGCAGGGAGACCCCAACACTGGTTATCAGGCATTCCAGCAGGATTGCTCTACTCCTATCCCACAGCATCTGTATTGAGCAGGGTCTGCAAAGATGCAGAGGACTTAGAGCTGGAGTGTAGCTTACAGTGCTTGCTCAAAAAAGGCACATGTATCTGACACTTTTAGCTGAATTGTGAACCCACTTAATCAGGAATCACCACAGCCAGCCCTGTGCTTTCTCCCTCTCCAGATGCTGTGGGATCCTGTTCCTTCCCTCACTGGACAGAGAGGCTGACTAAGAAGCGAGTACACCACCACCATTACCAGTTCCTCCTCAACAGCAGGAAGGAGGGGGAGACGTCTCTGTCTCTAATCCTATTGTTCCCAGTGTCACCAGCTGGCCCTCAATTTGTCTTCATGCCAACAGGAAACAAGGTGCAAAATGAGATCTGGACTCCTATGCAGCAGATGTTAGTGAGCTGGTGGGTCATAGGAGACCCTACGAGAGTGTATTTGGGGCCACCACCTCCTGTAGAGCCTGGACTGGGCCTCTCCCTCCAGGGAAAGGCTCTGGGGCATAGAGAAACACAGCCACAGAGCAAGGAGAGATGGGAAGCAGAGAAGAGGGATGTGAACAACTTCAAGCTGTTGTCTCATGTGGCTGGTCTCACCGTCACAGCTAACCCATCCACTGATGTCCCATTTTGGAAAATGACCCGGGCTTAATGGAATTATGAACCATATAGCGGATGCTGGATAGAGTTAAAAAACAGTAGAAGCTCATTTGAAGACAAGTGGAGCTGCAGTGTCATGTTACCCAGACTGAATTATTTCCTGTACGTTAGAAACGTTGCTTCTGGCTACCCATGCCACAAATATATGAGCAAGCAAATGCCTTCCTTAACATCTCATCTCTGACTTCCCCTCACAAATTAAAGCTCAACTCCCCCAGTGCTTCAGGAGATGCAGTCACTTCCCCTCACATCCTAGTGAAGAACCCCTCCAACCCCTGGCATTCTCTAGTATTCTCCAAATGTATTTCTCTTTTCTAAGCATTTTGCCAATCACAAGATGAACTGCATTGTTTCTAAAATGTTTACTAATAAGCTAATTATGCACACTTTTCAAAGCATTTACTAATTAGCTGTCCATGATTGCTGCCTTGTCTACTCTTAACCTTCACTGATGGAAAGATGGCTTCTCACAATATTATGCTCTTGTTTGAGGGAGATGGCAAGAGAGGCAGGCTGAATGCTGCAGCCCCAGCTGCCTGGCTGGCTGTGGGTACTGAATCTGGATGCAGCTCTCCCTGCCACCTCAGCTCAAAGGAATTTGAGTCTGTGGCTCTCCAGGAAGAATGCAGAGCTGTTTTGTTCCAGGGCCCAGCTTTTTGGAAGCTCAGGAGATGGCCATGCTGCCATAAGATGCCTTCACTGGCTGTCCAAGCCGAGTGTCTCACCCTTTGTGCTGTGGCATGAGCACACCAGCATACTGCTGCCAGTGTCCCCTGGCCAGCAGAGCTCTGTGACATGGGCACTAGGAGCATGCTGTCTCCCTGGACAAATCCTGGTTCACTCTGCCCTTCAAGGTGGGAGCAGATGTGTCTCCTGCTGCCATGCCTGCCCTGTATCCAGCACACATCAGGATGCTGTGCTTGATTCGACTCTCTTGGCACCATTATGGCACTTAGGAGGTCACAGTGACCACTGCATAAATTTCCTAATGATAGTGGTCTCAGTTCCTGTTTCTTGAAACCTTCTGGGCTTGACACTAGGACCCAAAGTCAGGAGGAAGAGCCTGACTGCAGCTCCATGTCCAGTTTGCCATCTCCAGCCTATTTTGAGAAACCCTGGCCCCGTCTCCAGAAACCTTCGCCAGCATTTGGCATGTGCCACCAGAGGGGGCTGCGAGCCACAGCAGCCGTCCCCTAACTCCTTCCCAGGCAGGGATCCCACCGACTGCAAACCAGTTCCAGTATGTGTTGGAAATGGCTGCAGGAAAATCCACTGGGCATGGTCTGGCTACCAGTCGGGTATTTTTAAAACATTGTTCCTCTGGAGCAGATGTTATGACTCAGCTGGAAGGTCTGCTGGCAGAGGAAGCACAAGCATGCCCACTGCAGCCTGGAGGGAGTGTGCCTCTGCTGCATGTGCACCACCCAGCCTAATCCTCTGGCAGGGTCTGCTGAGTGTGGCTGGGGGTGTCAGTAGCCAAATGCAGGAAGGAACTTTTAGTGGTCCAAAGAGAAAACCAGCAGCGGGAGGGTGGCACAAACAGAAAAGGTGGTTGGTCATAAATTCAATGACTCATGCATAGCTGAGGTTTTGGAGTTGGATTTTCCAAGCAAGCAGAGCAGACAGAACAAAATAGCAATTAAGGAGGAGTGGACAGCTCAGCTACATAACTGCAAAAGCTGGGGGATAGCTGTCCTTGCTACCCACCTATTGCAAATGGTTCAGGTCACTCCTAAGAGCCCAAATAAACCCCTGCATGCACAAGACTGCCCAGCAACCCCCATACCACACAGAAGTGGAAACATTTCACCACAGCAGCAGCCTGCTCTTTTCCGCTGGTTGCCACTTGCCTGTTCATTGAACAGACACCAATGATATGGGATGCAGTACCTGAGCTACAGCTGCACTCGCAGCACAGAGGGGAGCAAACAGCCAGGCACAAGGATGATAATTTCTGAATAGTTTGGCAGATCTTTTATCAGAGCATCAAACTTCCCTTTTGGCTCTGTTATTACTTCTGTGGGCCCACAGCTGCAGGACGGAATGAACAATGTCTCAGGCCTGTACTCCCTGTCACAGCATGCCCACCCTCCCTGCCACACGGATCCCTGCTGGTGCACAACAGCCACAACAGCAGGACATGGCCAATTTTCTTAACCTAGCATGCTCCAAAAGCAAGACACTTCTTCAGAGCACAGATACAGCACTCAGAGAGATGTTCTGGGGCTTCAATTACACCAAATTACCCCTTTCATGATGAAGGTAATCGAGTGTAGTTACTTCTTAATGCAGCTGGACACAGCTGAAAAATAAAAGCCCAGATGTGCCTCCAGAAAACAATAGCAACATGCAGCACTGAGCAGCCACCTCTGGCTGCCACCTTGGGCATCCATCCCAGGCTGATGCTTCCCCCCTCCAGGCTGCCAAAGCTGCTCTCTGCAGCCAGCTCTTGCTCTGGCATCTAGGCAGCACCAGGTTCATTGGCCCCTTCTGGCCAAGGGGAAATCACTGATCTACCCTCAGAGGTCCCCAGGGTGCCAGGCACTGTACAAGACAGAGGAGGAAATGCCTCCTGTCCCAAAGGGAAATTTAAAGCAGATACAAGGATGGCTAGAAGTGACACAGTGAAACTCAAAAGTCTTTTGGAGACATTTTTGAAGGCTTTCAAATGGGTTTCAGGAATGTAAATGTTATGCTTTATGAGGGAGAAACTTTAGCCTAATAAGGTAAAATGAAATGTTGAAAGAAGCAGCAACAGAGGAAGGGGTTATGGTGTTTACCTCTGGCAGCTGGAAGCACAGACTAGTCCCATTGTTTCTCCAATAGCTGCCAGGTAGCAACACAAGAGCAGGGGACCTTGTCTGCCCAGAGAGTGAGTGCCTAAATGGAGCTGATCTGCCTGTCACCTTGATGTGAATGTGCTCTATATTAATGATGAGATGTCAAGAAGAGGGCTCTGCCCTGAGACTGCCTTTGATGCTGATCTCCTGTTCCTGTTAAGGTTCATACCTGCAGCTGCAATGAGGTCTTTGCTTCTTCATAAAAAACCCTCTGACACTCAGATGAGATTCATCACCTATTATTAATGTATTGTAATGTAATGTATATCAAGCTTTATACACTGTCCATATTTGCCTCCTTCTGGTTTGTCACTTTAAAAAAAATCTCACTTCTATTTGTTTCTTTCAGGCCATGTTTATCATGCACTGTTTTCATTGTTCTGTTATGCTTCCTATCAAGCACTGTCCACAAAGCTCTTCCAAATCCACTCCAAGTCAGTGCTGGCTCGAGGGAGCAGGCACCCTGAGCCAGCTTGGCTCTCAGCTCACAGCTGTGGCCAGCAGAAGCTCAAGTGCACAGTGGATAAATTATATTTCACTTTAAGAAAGGCTTCCTTGTGGACATACACACATAAAGGGAAATAGTGAGGTCCCACAGGAGCCACTCAGAAGATTGCTACAGTACGGTAGAAAGCAACAAAGAGATAACCAACAGCCCCAGTGCTCAGCCAGTCCTACTGCACACACCACCTGCAGACTGGGACTATACAAAGCTCTCTCACAAGCAGCAAAACATGGCAAAAGTTGCATAAGATGCTCAGAGCTAAAACTGACATCTTTCTACATGTAGAAGAGAAACCTGGTGTCCATGGGGATTTCCAGCTTCCTGACCAACCTGTTTTTGCTTGCCCTCACCTTGAAGAGGCAGAAGCTGGAGTCCCTCCTGCCCAGTTTGATCCCTGCCCTGCACACAACTGGCCAGTGTCCTGGCCAGTACCTATGGCATACTATTCAAATAGCATACTCTGCAAATATGGGCCTGTACAGCTTTTATTACTGTGAATTTGGGGCAATTGCATTAGCTATGAGGAGGCTATGCAGTTCAGCCTATGCAAGCAACAATAAAATCTGATAGCAACTGTCATTCTCACATCCACTGCAAGGCCTTGTTGTGCTCATCTATGCCCACATTAAGCCTTTCTGTACCTTCTCCCTTCTTTATACACAGGCCTGATCCTGCAAAGCACTAAACACCTTGCACACACAGTGACTTCAGGGAGAGTTCATGGTGTTCAAAGCCTTATTAGCCCAGGCTTTATCTGTAGGGGGTGACAAGATCCCCAATGACATCAATCAGCACACCTTCATTAGAGTTAGAGGAGCTATGCTGATTTATGATAGCTGAGGATCCAGCTCTGCACTTCATAACCTTCAGTACATCATCAAACCCATGCTGAATTCTTTGTTCTCCGCAGGACTGATTCTGCAGCCCCATAAATGCTTCCCCTGTTCCTTTGTCCTTTTTTACAAACAGAATTTCCCTCTCCATATGCAACCCCCTTTTAATCAACAGGACCAGTGTACCTAGCAGGACTGCCATGTCAGGTCTGTTTTAGGAGACCTCAAGCTCCTTCACACTCAGGCATCCCTGTAGCTGGCTGTGGATTCCAGATGAAACCCACAGGTTTATTTGTCTACTGAGACCATGTTATTAACTCAGCCTTTTATGGTGCCCTTTGATGCCATTAATTATTCTTTACTAGTTGTTAATTGTTTTTCCCAGACATCTAGTTTCTGGGTCCTTTCTTAGAAGAAAAAGGGAAATAAGGCCAACAAACCTCCCCTCCAATCCCCCCCAGCATAGCAGAAAATGCACTATGGGAAGCCAGATCCAGCCCAAACACCTCAGACCACCATGCCTACAGCCTCACATGGCCTGAATCTGTGTCTCCAGCCTCAGGGCTCCCTGCCATACCTCTGCCTAATCACACACCAGGAAATT
This sequence comes from Erithacus rubecula, assembly GCF_903797595.1. Lineage (NCBI taxonomy): Eukaryota > Metazoa > Chordata > Aves > Passeriformes > Muscicapidae > Erithacus > Erithacus rubecula. Next base: position 12,541,630 of record NC_136659.1, read on the forward strand.
GCTCTGCTCTCCCAGCATGGTTTAAAAGAACAGTGAAGCTACCTTGACACAGAAAAACAAGTGGCCTTTTAACCAAAGCCAAAATCAGGTTGAAAGCCAGTTGGGTCTGATATCAGGGGGTATCAGGCCAAGTTAAGAACTACAGGTTTATTGCAGAGTAGGCTCATCCTATGTGTCCAAAGCAGCATCTTACAATCTCACAGGCAACCCTTGCTCCAGAATGGCAAGGGGATGCAGCACTGTGGGGGCTCAGGGTGATGCCTGATTTCAAGTGGAAGGAAGTACAAGACCCATACCACTAACCAAAAGCAGGAAGAGGAGTAACTATGTACTAGAGAGGAAAAGGAAGGCTCTTACTTGCAGTCATGTTTTTCGATTTCAAAGTGAGGGTTGAAGTTGAGGATAATCTTCTGGTTGGGTTCAGGGGCGTAGATGACCCATTCACAGTTCTGGTGGGAGGGGTAGTCATTGGGGTACCCTGGTGAGGTGATGTAGCCAGCATCCTTGGAGTTGAGGCGGCCCCCGCATGGCTGAGCTGCAGAGACAGAGGGAACAAGGCATTGAGACACGTTCTGGGCATCAGGTGTGCACAGTAGGCCTCCCTGGCCACTGATAGCAGGGCTCTCATAAAGACCATTCTCCAGGCCACTGACATCCCTTTGGTACTCTAATATTGATATTAATCTCTGGGCAAGGAGAATTATTCTGCAGAGCAAACATACCCCTTTCTTCTCCACCTCCTGCCACTTACATACCACATTTCACACAGACCAGAAAAGAGAAATGAATGCTCTTGCCAAGGCAATTACAGAGCCATAAAGTAAGAGACAGATTGATATCAGATCATCTGGAGCTGCCTCATTTTATCCCTGCTTTTGCCTCCTTTGCAAGCTGCTTTGTGTCAGTCTCCCACAGCTGCCACAGGAGACACCAGAATTTGGATGCTATAAATTCAATCCAGCTGCAGGAGGGCAGAAAGCTGTGCTGTTTCCAGGGAAGGAAACTGAGGCACATCAGGGATGCTGGTGAGCCCAGGCCCACCCACACTGTGTGGCAGAGCTAAGGACAGCACCCATCTTTCCTGGCCCCAGCCTGCAGCCCCATGACAATCCCTCTCTGTTTGCTGTGCTCTCCCTCCCCAGCCTGCCTGCCCCAGCAAACACGTCTCAGCAGACTTGCAAGCTGACCCATCCACTGGAGCTGCAGACACAGATAATCAGCAGTGGTGGTTTTGTGGGACTAGCCCACAAATGGCTGGCAATGGCTGTGTGGTAATCAGAGGAAGTTCTCTCAGCTTTGGGCTAGAACAGGCCCTAGAGGGTGATTTCATAATCAAAAAAACATTTAATCTCATGAATGCTGCAAATCAAATTTATTATTGCATTACTTGCTGGTAGGAAAATCTGCATCATGGGGTCACTTGATAATGCACTGCAAACCCTAAAGTCCTTTCTCCATGGGTCCCCATTGTGTGTCCTTCTTCCCCTACTCCCCTGCCACCCCCATCTATCAGACACCCAGGCCCACGGGCTGCAACAGCTGCCTACAGAAGACAGCACTGCCTCTTCATACCCAGCAAAACACACAAAACTCACCAAAAGGGGCAAAACCCAACAAAACCCCAAGGGCCTCCAAAGGGCAGGCTGTCAGGCATATGGGGTGACCCTGGAAAGCCTTCCTCCCTCAGAAGAAGCAGTGGGGTACAATGTGAGATGCAAACCCTCATGGGATGTCCCCACTGCCAGGTTATCTCCACATCCCCAGAGGAACCTGGACATTCAGAAGGGTGCAAGTGGATTTTCCCAACGTCCACTGTACACTTCCAGAGATAGGGTCTGCAGAACATTCCACATCCAAGGGAGTCAAGGCACAGAGAAGCAACACCCTTGATACAGGAGGGTGTCCACACATCCAAGCAGCTCTAGGAGCTAAGGGTGTGTTCCACAAGTGTTCCCCACTGCCTTGGTCCTGAGGGATGTTCCTCTCCATCCACAGCAGCACTCACTGCAAAGCCCCAGGACCACCCAGGAGAAGCAAAGCAGTGCAGATTGTGTGGCCTCAGCCCCATGCTGTGGGTCTGGCTCTGTTCCTCTGCTATAGGGTTTGCCAGGTCCCAGGGGTGTCCCCTGCCAGGCTGTCACAAGTCCACCAGCTCTCAGCAGGGACATCCCAGCCTGTGTTCAAACTGCCCTCTCTCCAGAGCCAAGGCAAGCAGCAGGAGTCAGGCAGGACCCCTCAGCAGTAATGCTTCCTGGAAAAAAAGCACTCTGAATAAACAACCTGCTGTATGCACACTGCATGCAGAAAATGCACATGTCCTGTAAAAAACAAGGGCAACAGGAGGGCCCTTCATGGGCCAGCGAGGCTTCTTTTGCCGTGAAAAACCACTCAGCTTCCCCCATGTTTTTCATGCCCTCTAACACATTCATTCTTCAAAATAACTTTTTTCGCACACACCCAAAGGCAGATCTGCAGCCTTCCCTTTTTCTTAAAATAATCCTGCAAGTATCCTGAAAAATACGAGGGGAAAAAACGCAGCACTGCCATGAAGAGCTGAGAATACCAAAAAACATCTGGTTTTGTTCCACAGGAGAGATTGCTCAACACACAAACATTTACAAACCTACATTCTTGCACAAATATCTTCTCTCAGGAAGGCATATTTGCCCACACATGTGTTTATGTGGGTTTGGAGGGAGAGAGAGAAAGAGACATTCACGTGAAAGAAGAAATTCACCGACTTGTTGACATCAATGTACAAATAGACGTGTAATTCACGCTTCACTCATGTACGCACTTTCACACCTTCTCATAAAAATTCACACCTCGTTTGCACACATATCCACCCCCTCCAGCAAAGAAAAATATTCAAGCTGCAGATTATTTTTCTTGGAAAGGGTAGAATCTCGAAACAATGAAAATACAGTCAATCCTTCCACACCCTGTGATTCCCTCGCCGTCTCTCCAGCTTTCACACACATGCTACCCGCTAGGCTGATACCACCAACATCACCCACCACTCAGGAGCTGCTAGCCCCTTACTCATGCTGGGTACGGTGAACATCCTGGGAGCCCTTGCAACTCAACCAGTTGGAAGGGAACTGTCATGTGAACAGAGGTGTCAGCCTCCAGCTTGCTCCAGCTCTTCCCCAACAAATGAACTCAGGAGCAGAGACACCCTTCTACCCTGACCTCAAAACCTCCCCCTTGCCCTGCAAGGCCACTGCAGTTCAGTGGGAACTGAGCTAAGGAAAAACCTGGGCTTGATCCTAATTTCAGATCAGCTTGGTACCCAAATTAGACTGCTGGTGCCAGTGAGGACAGTCTGAGAGGCGCTGGAGCCCAGCTCTCTGCAGCTGAGGTCTCTCCAGCAAAACAGGGCAAGCAGGTGAACACTCTGAGTAAACAAGAGCACCAGCCACATCCCTCAAGTGTTCAGATATCACCAGGAAAATGTCACCATCTTCCTGGAGCAGTGAAGGTCTCCCACCTGCAGGAAAGCTTACCTGTTTCTCTCAGAGGAACATATTTTGTCCTCTCATTCATTCCTGCCCTAGAAGGTTGACAGAAATGAAGGAGGCTACAGCACTGCCTTGCTTGCATGGTGGGCAATAGCATACCAAGAACTCGAGGCTTTGAGTTATCTGAAGAGGCAAAAATGACGTAAATATCTCTGTAATTGTTCTGTTGGGCTTTTTCTCTTTTGACTCACAGGTATCTAGCAGGTGAACACCTGCAGTGAGAACAAAAAAAGCTATCACCATGCCCAGTGATGGGCAAAGGGTTTGATTCAGCAGTCATGCCAACCACTGTCTTTCTGTATAAAATATGACCTGCTTTGTATACACTAGAGACTCAAGTGTCTATGTAAATGGATTCTTACAAACTGATGCATTGCATCCATGCAAAAAAAAAAAAAAAAAAAAGGTTAGTGGCATGGCTACTGCTCAGTCTGTATGCATTTGAAACAAGACATGTTCCATAGCTAATGGGCTTTGGCGGCATTTGCCAGTCCTGAATTCACTTAATAAAATTAAAATTAAATTCTGAAGTACAAGCCAAGTCTGCCAGGTTTGTGGGACATCCTGTTGCTCAGTAAGCAAAATGCAGGAGTTGAAAGCAAACTGCTGGGGCCCTGCCAGTCCACATGGTAGAGGGGCCAGTGGAGTGCTGTGCCAACAGCAAGGCCACAGGGGAGCAGCAGGGCTCCTCAAGGGAGGCTAGGGAGGTCAATACTCCCCAGCAGGGTTGGAGTAGACTATGGTCAGGTTGGGAAATCTGCAGACCTCTGTTTTCTTTAAGGCTCACCATAACATAAATTATCCCTGCAACCTCCTCATGCAGGGCCACCCCAACAGGGGAGGTACACCAGAGGAAGACAACCAAGCCATAGGGATGGGAAAAGATGACCTGGAGAAGGTCATGAGGTACAAAATCTGGCAAATGCTGCATTGTACAGTGTGCAACTCCAAAGTTTCCCATGGAGATGGGTATCAGCAGCTGAGCTCCTCACCCTTCACAAGAGGCAGACACCTCTTTCTCTGCCCTGACCTGCTGGAGACACCCAGGTTGACAGCTTCCCCTTGCCTCTCCCAGGCCACAAGTAATCATTGCTCAGAGGACCCAAAAGTAACAGCCAGGCCCCAGGAACCTTCATCCACACTTGGGGTTTTTCAGCTCTGCAGCTCATCAGGCACATGCTGAAACCCTGGGCCGGGAGCAGGGCATTTTTCTACTTGAATTTCCTGCCTATTAAACCCCTCTGGATTTCCCTCACCCCAGGAGAGCAGGGCTCACTGTTATTGTTGGACCTTCCACACAGAAACTAAAGCCAACTCTGCCTGTAACAAAAATAATCATCACCAGAGAGGCCCGTTTCACAACAAACATTCATACTACAGCCTCTCAGAGTTTGTAGTGTCCAGCACAAAACTACCACGTGTTTTGATTAGCTAAGCTCAGTTTACTTTTGGGATATCACTCAGGGCTGCACACAAAAATTAGGGTGCTCTGGATGCCTTAGAAGCAGCAACAGCATCAGTATCCATACTGCTCAAAAAGAGCAACCTTTGAGGACAGCAGAGGAACAAGGGAGAGAGATGAGGGCATTCCACAGCAGGCAGATGCACTGCCTAGCCTTGTCACTTCTCTTCCTGGCATGAGGCCCTCCAGCCCAGCTTCACACTCTCATTCAGCCACTGCAGATGATTTCCATGTCCAGGATTCAGCACTGGGAAGAGGAGACTTGCCTTGTTGACTGTCTGATGGCACAGCAAAATATAGGTGCTGGCATACATGACCCACTTCTCTCAGAGCTGCTGAACTTGGCCTGAGCCCTTGTGCAGGAAATCCATGTTTAATTTCTGTTAGTCACACAGCCCTTCAATGATCAGAGTTTTTCAAGGTCCGTGCATGCCCAAGCACTTTGCCAAACACTGGTATGGAGGAAACAAACAGACTCTCTTCTGCCAAGGATTCATTACCATTAACACTCATCCTGCCTCATTCCCTGATCTCTGACCCTGGTTGGGCACAACTACATGCCAGGGGCTCTCACCCCAAAGCACACAGCACAACTTTTACAGGAGGCAGGAACACAAATATGAACTCTCAAAGATTTAAATCATACAGTTTAACCACTGGCCAAGGAGAGAGACATAGTGCAGAGGAAGCTAACAAGATTAGATGTTTTATCCCCAGTAGCATAGATCATTTTAGCAGAAGCATGTTTGCTTTGGATTGCAAGATAAAGCTTCAAAGGCTTCCTGAGCAAATTAATGGACAAACACACCCAAACAACACAAGGCTCTTACATGCACATTTCATTCCAGAGCACTACCCACATCCACATCTTGAGATTTCACACAATCAGGGAGAGTCCCCTGAACATTTCATTGAGGAACTTTTACCAGTTTAACTAAAATTTTGCTTAAAAGTAGAGACACAGCGAAGTAGAACTTAAAGACTGCTTTTGTGATGTGAACTAGGATTTTGTTCAATTCAAAGTGTGTCAAGCCTGTCATGAGACAAGCTCATAAAACACTGTCTGGGCTTAAGCAAGAAAGGAACGCACCAATCCATCAGTTGAGGAATGCAGCCATTTGACTGCTTCCTAAGGCAACTGGGAAGGGATGCAATATATTCATTTTATAGCACTGGACAGCAGTGAAAGGGGAACACCAGAAAGCTCAGCAAATGGAACATTTTAGCTGTGAGCCTTTGCAAAAAGAGATAACTTCAAATTATTTTAAAATAGGAAGGGAATGTTGGAGGGAGGAAGCGAGAGAAGGAGATTTGGAGACTTCTAATACCTGCACTTTTTTCCCCTCATGTTAATCCACAAAAGAATTAAATATAAGCCTTGAAATAGAGACTTACTCAAGCTTCACCACGGAAAATGAGAGGGCCAAATATGCATGCAAATCCAGATAATTTGCTTTGAAATCACTGGGGTTCAGCTGATTTCTGCCCCTGGGTTTCTGGATAGCTGCCTTCCAGGGGCTGACATCTCTTTATACCACTTGAGCCAGTGACAGCCTTGACCTTTAGATGTCCATCCTGCCCAACCCCTCTCTTATATCTTTGATGAGATTTTATATTCTGCTTATCCACCTTCAATAACTTTATTATTTGTCATCTTATATCAGAAATATATTGGAAATGCAATTCCAATAGGGTAACCAACTTAATAGTGTTAGCCTTTCTGTAGATACGTGTACACGCAATTCTCCCAGATTGCCTGTGAATGCAATTTGTGGGTCTGGGATTACAACTCCTGGCTGTTCCAGTAGTCACCCCAGAGAGCATGCAAGTATGTGTGTATACATGCAAGGGAATGGGACAACTGCATTTTGAACTTGGAGAAATCATTTCTGCCTCTCTGTTAAACTCCCAAAGGCTTGAAATCTCATGGAAACATGCTGCCATCTCCCAGGAATAGGTGGTAGCTTTAAGAGACTCTCAAGCTGCAGGTCCAGCAGTTTCTGAGTAAAATTCCCCAGTACAGCAGGTGGGGAAACAGATTTGGGGAAGCTTGAACCTTCCTGCAAAGCAGCCTGCCACCCTACCTACGGGTTACACGAGGAGAAAATATGATGGTGAAAATTTGCTGAGCCACCCCCATTAATGCTGTCAGCAACAAACTCGTTCAAGGGCCATGGAGACAAGAGACATTTCTAGTTGTACACATGGAAAAAATATTCCCCTAGGATTCCTCTCTAAAGAGGTTCAGACTTGATGAAAGGTGTTCAATGCCTCTGAAATACTAATTAGTATTATTACTACAAAAATTCCAACAAGGAAAAAAAAAAGCTTATCTCATCTCCCATCTCCCCCCACACCCTCCCAGCTTCCTCACACCTTTTGAACTCATCTGTCAGGGTCCATTCTGAAACTGAATCCTGTTTTCCTCATCAGGCAGTAGCAGTTTACCCCTGCCTCTTCGCACAGCAGCTGGCAGAGCCTCTCAATCTCACAACACCCCTGGCTTGGCCCTCTCTCCCAGGGGCCCTGCTGGAGCCTCAGAGCACAATGCAGTGCCTTGGCTGCAGACAGCCCCACAGATGGGACGGGAGGGAAGCAGCCCCTCCTGAGCAGCTGGCAGAGAGCCCTGCCACGGGTCCCCCGTGCACGCTGCCCCACTGTGGTGGCTTCAGCCTTTGGTGCTAGTGGCGGGGCTCAGCAGCAGCTGGATTTGAGCACACTGTCAAGTTATTGCACATTCTAGTGAGTTTCTTAAACACATTGTTACCTGGTGAGCACATATTCAGCAATCAAACAGAAAGAAAAGCCACAGCGAGCTTGGGGTGTGCATGAGGGTGAAAGATGCCAAGAGGCTCTGGGTTTGTGAGGGATGGCACAGGGAAGGGATGGATGCATGTGTGGCAGCAGCAAGGCAGTCCCCCATGACTGGTGTGGCTTTGTGTGTAAGAGGAAAGGTAGAGATCTGTGTGCCTGTGAAGAGAGAGGAAGAACCAGGGAGATCATAAGAGTGTGTGTGTGTCTACATGCACAAGGGATTTCCCCCTTTCCTCTTTCTGCAAGCATCCCTTTAAAAAAGGGGGGTTCAAAGGAGCCTTTCAATAAAATGTAAGCAGAATAAAAGGACAGCATCCTTTTGGTTTCACCATCTTCCTAGAGGGGACATAGGAGAGGGCAAGCATTCAAGCCCTACACAGACAGCACTTCACAGCTATGGGTGACCCACAGAACAGCTGGGTAGATGTCTTGCCTTTGTCTCAAATGCATGGGGAGAAATCAGGGCAGGTTTCAAAGACCTGAAGCCCAGTTTTTTATCTCTGAAGCCCATTTTCTCTGACTCATTAAGTATGAAGAGAGGGGAAGAAGTAGTCAGAGAGAAAGTCCTTACAGCTATCCACCCCTGCGAGTTATACTTCAGGCTGTTTTGTATGCCAACCTGTTGCTTGCACCCCTTTTCCCAAACTGCTTGGGAAGAGGTCACCTCACCAAGGCTGCAGCTGGAGCCCCAGCCTCCCAGCATTACCCTAGCTGTCCTCCCTGATTCACAGGCACGGCTTGCACATAGAAAGGGTTACAGATCCAAGTTGTGATTTCGAGTGTTTGGCTCCGTGCCTGCTTACCTCGTGCTGACAAACCTTTCCTCCGTGTCTGTGTTTGTGTCTTTTCACAGTGCAGGCATCGAGGCTGGCTCAGGATCTGGCCTTCTGAGATTGCGCTTTGGCTCAGGCAGGGAGCAGGCTGACCCTTTGATTCTGCCTGTGATTAAACCCATGCTACTGTAGCGCTAAGCCGTGTGCAACACTGTTAGCAACAGCCCTGATTTATGTTGTTGCTAGTATTGCGGTTTCCACCAGGGTGTAGACAGGGATTTCGAAAATAGCCCAGCTACCTCTTTGTCTGTGTGTGTATTATAATTAGAAATGTGTCAAAGGGCTGTTACAGAGTGAGGATGGAGCTGGAAACGTTCACACCCCACTTCTGCCCCCACCCCCGTGCTGACACCATCAGCCCCAGCTTGGGTGTGTGCAGGCACATCAGCTCTCCACACTTCCCGGATTAGACAACTGTATTCCCAAAACCCCATGGGGGCACGGTGGTGGTGACTTCACTACACAATGGAGAACAAGTTTAACAGCTTCCAGTTTGCTCTCAAGCTGCTGCAATCTGCCCCCACCACCGTGGCTAAATGACAACTTTTTTTCTATTTCGATTTCAGATAGGATCACGGGTCTCAGATGTAGACAATTTATTTTCCTAGCACAGCTGGTCTGTCAGAGGTCATATAATTTGGCAGCAATCCCAGTGCTTAAAAATTAATTTTTCCTTATTAATACAACTGGGGGTCCCACAGGATAGGATCCCAGCCTTATCTGAACCTGACAGCTTCCTAAACCCCATGAAGGATGCTTTCTCCTCTCAAGCTATCTGCAGTGCAAGGCCACCATGTCCTGGTGCCTGGCAGCACTGGAGGTTTCTGCTAGGAAACCAACCCACTCGCCTGCCAGGACGGGAAGTGTTGCCTTCTCCAGCCCAGAAAAGTGGGGTGCTTTCTCTTTTTAATCTTCTAAAGACACGCACAAGCTACCAAACACGGAGAAGGTACTGGGAAGGAAGATGGGGGGGGGGGGGTGTAGAATGAGCAAGGCAGGGAGATGGGAAGCACCTCCATAGAGCCCTGTGGGACCAATATGAATGCCTGTCACTTCTGACACCGCACACCACGATTTTCTGTAGCAGTAAAACTAGGAAAACAAAATGCAGCATCCTAACCCGGGTCAGAGCCCCCCACCGAGCTTGCATCAGTAGCTTTCAGTGATGTTCTGACAACTATCTGATTCCTAGTCTAAAAAAGCTTTTGTTTCCAGTAAGAGCGGAGTTAAGAGCACACTGGCATAAGGCACTACACTCAGTGCTTGTGTGGGTGTGTGTGTGTGCATGTTTGTATGTGTGGCCGTGTGCTTGCTTGGCAGCAATTTGTTTTGGTCCCCATCCCCACCTTGCTACATCTCCTAAGTCACTACTAAAAATAATAGCTTTTAAGTAAACTATTCGGAAGGCTTCAGAGTGAGCTTTGCTCAGAGCTGCATAAACATCATCTGAACGGCTCAGTACTTGGGTCACTCAAATCTGATACTTTCTTACTTCATTGCTTTTTACGGTAAAATGAAAAACACACAGCCATCCAACCTTCAGATTTATCTTCACGGGTCTCCCACCCACTCTCCTCCATGGTTATGTCAGGGTTTGCTTGGCTACATACAAATTGGCAGCTGCACTGTTTATCTCTTACTGTAGAAATATTGCATGAGGTTTTTTTCCATGTAGATTATCATATTATTGTCTATTAAAAACGTCTCCCCTCTCTACTAACCTCCCTTAGGGAACCTAAAGAGGGACTTCCATAATGGGGGAAGGCTTTCAGATACACCAGACTGAAACATAAATCCATCTACCTCTGGCATGTTTCCCTTACTAGGCTGGCTAATTTACTGGGGCTGAGTGTAGCCTGATCGAGGTTTGCCTCGATCCCATTACCCCGTACCTTTGCTCGCTGTGCCTGCAATAAAGTCATTTGACCGGATTTGCAGCCACACATCATCTCGGCAAACCATTGCTGGTGCTGGCCACAGAGAGACAACTTCCTTGCTGGTTCCAACACCATGTGATGCTCTGCTTAGCCGGGAAAACCCCGCATTCAAATAAACACCGTTAACAGCGCCGGAATGGCCTGAGACACAGTTTGCTCACAAACGTCTTCCTAGTTAACAGTCCTGATGCCGAACTCACTCCAGGGTAGAAGGAGGTGAACGCATGGACACGGGCACGCAGTCGAGCTCAGCGGCAGCAGGGAGCACAGCCGGACTGGCCAGTGCACCCGCAGGAGCCAGCCTTAGGCTACAGCCCGATCTGCCACAGCACAAAACCTACTCCAGGAGATCAGACACTGATTCTGCAACAAGGATCATCTGAAAAGACTGTACTCGGCAAGGGCCTCCCAGGACACTGCCCCTTCTCTTCATCCCATCAAGTGCCTATTCGTTTTCCTGCGTGAACAAAAGATGGGACTTTTTTCTTTCCTTTATAACGGTAAGGAAGGAGGTGATGCCAACCGGCAGCTGAATGTTTATCAGCAGTGTCTGTGCTACACACTGCAAAGGAGATGGATTTTCTCAGGCATCAGATACTCTCTCACTTCCCCTTTACAAGGGGAAGCTGGGTGGCCACACAGCTCCGGAGCAGGAGAAGGCAGAATGCACTCTGCCGTCATCTAACGCTGCTCGGGTCAGACCGCAGCTCAGGGCCCTGAGCCACGTCCCGAGGCCCCGACTGACGGGAAGGCAAAGCCACAGCTCAGCAGCTGCGGGCTTGGCTCTGCCGTCCTGCCAGGCAGCTCCTGAGCGCAGAGAAGAAGCCCCGAGAGCACTGGACAGCATATCCTTTTCCTTCAGAGACTATTCCAAATCGGGACCCTGTTGCCCCCACTAGCGAGACTCAAAGCCAGTGGCCGGGGAGCAGGGGGCCCAGCCTCAGCCCCACTCCTGTCCCCATGCCGAAGCAACGCCAAGACGTGTTTCATCCCAGCACCTCCTGACAGTTCAGCCTAGCCCGTCAACGAGGAACAGAAACACACACTCGCGTCCCAACACATGCCATGAACCCGCCTTGTCCCGGGACAGCCCGGCGTTTGCAAAGTGCGTGCGGGTGCCGCACGTACCGCGGGCAGCCTTTCCTAAAGGTGCCGCTGCCGCCGCTGAGCTTCGCCCGCTCCCAGCCCTGCACGGCCCCGGCTGCTGCTCCCGCCAGATGATTTTAATTTCTCACCTAAAGTTTCCCGAGCCTGCAACCGGCCCGAGGCCTCGGACATTCGGATGCGAGTGCCCGACATGTGGCTGGTCCCTACCGCTTCCCCTCCCTTCCCCGCAGCTCCCCAAAAAACCAGCACGCAACTTTCCAATGCGGCTCCATCCCCTCGCCCCTTCACGCCGGGCGGTGGGAGCCAAGCGGCTGCAGCGCTGCGCTCCTTGCCGGGGGTGCGCCGTCCCCGCCCCGCCACATGCGTGAGCCCCTCCAAAACCCGTGCTGCGAAAGCTGCGTGGCGCGGCCGATTGCTCATGCATTCCCTAAATTTATTCCCACGCAAAGCACCTATGCGTGAGACCGGGACCGCGCCCGGGAGCCGGAAAGTTGGGCAGACGGAGACATCCCTCATCCCTGAGGGCGCCTTACCTGTCTCCGCCGTGCCTCCGGAGCCGGGCAAGCACAGCCCTAGAAATCCCCAGGCGAGAAGAAACGTATCCATCCTCCGGAACAAATTATAAAAAAAAACCCAAAACCCACAACACAAGACGCGAGGCTGCGGGGCCGGGCTTCGCCTCGCTACCCCGGGCGCGCCGCGCCCCGTGTGGGCGCCCCACTCTCGACCAGCTCCGGCGGGGCTCAGCGAGGGGCGGCGGCGCTCCCCGCGCCGGGGCTGCGGGGCGGGCGGTGCCGGCGGAGCGCCTCTCCCCTAGGGCGACCCGCGGGGCCGGCGCCTCGGCATCCCCCGGGGCGCGGCGGCAGTGGTGCGGGCTGGGGCGCCGTCTGCGCCTCCTCTCCCTCCCCGCCGGCGCCTCGCAGCCTTTTCAGGCAGGGCGGCATGTGGCTGTCAGCGCCGAGCGCCGGCGCCGCCCCCCGCGCCCCCCCGCCCGCCCGCGCACCGCCCCGCGCACCGCGCCGCCCCCGCGGCCCGCCCCGCCCGCCCCGCCCGCGGGCAGCGCGGGGACCGGGGAGAGAGGGGACCGGGGACCGGGCAGCGCGGGGACCGGGGACCGGGCAGCGCGGGTGCGGGGTGGCCCCGCGCAGCCGGGCGCGTCCCGGGCGCGCTGCCGTGCCGCGGGTGCCGGACCGGCCCCCGCCCGGGCGCTGACGGCCCCGCAGCGCAGGCAGGAACCAAACCCGCTGGAAATAACGGCAAAAGAGTCGGCTGTGCGAAGGGAGACACCCAGAAATTGTCGGATGGGGGAGCATCAGGACAAGGATTGTCCCTGCTCGTGGGCTTCCGCTGCTGCCGGCCGAGACCCAGAAGAGCCGATGCTCGACCAGAGCCGCCTGCCAGAGCGGGGAGCGGCAGCGGAAAGCACACGCTGCCTCGCTCCTATAGCACCCTCGTTGCGGTGCAAAGGCTGCTGCAGGGGACAAATGCAAACTCCCTCCGGGACTGCACCACAAGTGGCTTCCACGCTCCAAACCCGTTTTCTCCGAGATGCTCTTTAAAAACACAATCCGAGAGCAGCGTTCACACAGTCATCCTAGCAGCGCTCGTAAAGTTTGTTCGCCTGTGCCCTGTCAGGGTGGGGAGTCTCCGTCCGAGCTGGAACTGCTTGGACCGTGCGTTCACTTGTTGCTTATATTCACAGACCACAACAGGCTTAAAAACTGGTATCTGGCAAACTGGGGCTAACTCACACCTCCATCCTCTTTGAGAGGTGAAATTTCAAAGCAAGTGAAATGAGCTCTAAAGCCTTGCGCCAAAAAGCTGTTTAAAAACAATTCCTTTATGTTGTTGATGAATCCCTAGATTTTAGATTCCAACTTCCAAATAAACAGTAGACAAAACGATTAAAGCTATGTTATCTCAGTTTTTTTAAGTTGGTAATTAGTGAAGAGATACTGGCATGTGGCAGAAGTGAGATACATCATTGTGTGGGTGAGAGGGAAAGTAAGAACATTTCACTGGTATTCATTTAGGGTGATGAGACTAATTATTTTGTACTCTGCTGTCTATCAGTTATGAGTAGCATTACGAGCTCACGTCAATGAAATCACGATGCCAACCTGTTTAAGCACTTTCACACAACACAAACGCTTAGAGTTCCTCTGAGGCCAGTGGAAGTTCATTGACAGCAACAGATTTGGCCTGACAGATAGATCTGATATTTCAGCCGTTACCCTGAGGGCTGTAGCATCCCTCTTCCTTCTGTGTGTTTTGATACCTGATTTTCCATCTTCTGTGCTCAAAAGTGCTCCAAAACCCACTGAAGTCAATGCAAAGCTAGTGGCAGCAGTCTACTGTCTTATTTATTGTATTTTGATGTGGAATTATGCAACTATTATTTACTACTCACTTGTAGTTAGACTACTATCAAGCTAGCGAAGTGTGATTTTTTGCGTGTATAAATAGCCCTTGAAAAACATAACACAGATATCAGAGTGTAATATAAACCCACAGCATGAATCATTCCTTTCTTAAGACATGCATGGAAAAGGAAGAGGTTACCAAGCCCTAATCAGAGACAGCCCCATCTCACGTACCATATGGCACAGAGGCATTTTCTTTCCCATTATGTTCCGTTTTCCCTGGTTAAGGTCAATAGAAGAGTGCAAACACAACCTTGAACTGATAACAGCTCTGATCTGTTACTGAATGAAGGGAAGATAACCCTAGGAAAGAAAATGGTGATGGGAAATGAAGTTACCTGCTGCTCCACAGAGGTTTCTCTCAGCTGCTTTTCAATTGCTCTCCACAAATCCAGCCCTGTGTTTAGTGTCGGATCTCAACTCTCCTCTCCCTAATATGCCACTGTCAGGAAAGGAAAGGCACAACTAAAGAACCAGGCAGTGCTACTGCAGTTTCTACCACTGCAGGTGTTCAGGACAGGATGATAATAGAGGTGGTGACACCTATTACTCCAGCTCAGGTAGAAGAGTGTCAAAAACCCTTCTTTTGGGAGCATTTAATACTCCAACCCTCTCTCAGGTTTGAAGGCACTGAGCACAAGGTGATGCTATCTACCATGAGCTTACCTCTGCCAGTTTCCAGGGGCAGCTGCTGCTCTCTGCCCCAAGGGAGGCTGGACCTCATCAACTCTCCTTTTCTGGGAAGTCCTTCTTCTGCCAAAGGGCTCAGAGCTCTGCTCAGTCCTCCTGCAGGTATTTAAAACCCACAAGTAAGCACTCGCCAAACCCATCGGGAGCTGCAGCGTTTTTCCATGTCTGTATGTCAGAAACATCCACAAAACCTCACTGAAAACGAGACAATATGTAATTTAATGGTACTGTAATATTTAATGTACCATCTGCATTAAATTTGGTCGAAGGAATTTTGCAGCCCAAGCATTAGTCAGAGCTGTGATGCAGTGAAAATTCCCCCGTCTCTCCTTCCCTCCAGCAGAAAGGCTCCTCAAACACTGCCTAGTTCCCTGCTGCTGACCCAAGAGCCTGTGTACCTAGGGTTTTCCCTGGCACTCTGCAGCTCTGCTCTTCTCCTCCCTCTAATTGCAGCTCCTTTTAAACATTGATCATGCAGCTTCATTTATTTTCAATCACAGCTTCCGCTTTCTAAATGAGTCCTTCTCTCCCCATGAACTGACCATCAGGAGGTGTCTGTAAAGCAGGAAATCCCCAAGTTTTTCCTTAGAGCCTTTCTCAATCCTGATTTAGAAGAAAATAAAATTAAAACCAAGGCATCATGTATTCCTGAAACCTTCTATTGGCTCCAGAGTAGCTGGACAAACAGGGTGTCTACCCCAGTTTTATGTCAAAACATACTATTTCCAATGCAGATCTTGACAGCCTTCCAGAGAAAACAACATGGCAGGACTGAAACAGGGTTAGGAATGAGAGGGGAAAAATGATACCCAGCCTAGATAAAACCATAAGTATTGTCAGTCAGCAGGAGAGCAAGGACTCAAACATTTTTGGTATGGTATCCAAGAAGCAGGAGCACAGGGCATAGGGGCAGACAGTGTGGGTTGTCTCCCAATTCCTCACAGAAATGCAGACTTTTCCTCCTCCAGACAGTGCTTTGAGACCCTCGGCTAAAAAGCTCTAAGTGCATCATATAAAATGTTTTTATTAGTCTATCAGGTGCATGATTACGAGATCTCATTTTATACCCACAAATAGCTGATAATTACCTTAGCATCCCATTAGCCCTAGCCTTCAACCAGACTGTTTGTGGGGCAATTTGTCCATACTCAAAAAGCAGGCCAGTACCCCAACTTGGACGAAGTAATTTGGCACATTGCATTTAAGTCCATAAACTTCCAGTCTAGAGGTGGCTTAATTAGCAAGCTGGCCTGTTAATTTATTCATGGGGAATACCACATCTGCTAATCTGCCAAGCAGTGGCCACAGAGCAAGCCCAGAGGCTGCCCCTTCAGCTCTTGGGTGCTGTAACAGGCAAGTGCTTGCCCACCCCATTCCTGCTCTCCCACCCCACTCCTGCCCACTCACCCTGTTATTGCTCACCTCCTTCTAACTTGTCCCCTCCCATTTTCCCAGCTGCCAGCCTATCTTCCTGGCTGCAGGGAGCTGCTTTCTCCCCCTGCCTCTCCTGCAAGCAGATATTTGATGCTGCCTGGCTGTGGGGTGGCCTGAAGCTCAGGCAGCCGCACGGGTCCTGGGCCAGCACTGCCCTGCTGCGGTGCCAGAGCCAGCGGCTGGCTCTGGGGAGAGCACGGGAGCAGCACTGAGTGCTGCAGGGGAAATGAGGGGGGCACTGAGGCAGCCTGGAAAGGAGAAATGAGGAGAAGGATAGAAAAAACAGGTAGAAGAGTGAAGGGGAGTGGTGAAAGAAACAAAGATACAGAATAAGGGGAAGGAGGGGAAAATGCATAAAAGGCAGGAAACAGGGAGGAAGAAAACTAGTGGAGTTAAAATCCATCATGGGATTAGTGGATAGAGGGAGGGCGATTCCTGCTGTCTCGGGAGGTGCTGAGCCATGGGAGGGGTGCAGAGGTGCTGCTCCGTGCAGCAGACTGTGCAGGGGGGCAGTGGTGCTGACACGGGGGAGGAAAGACCCTGCATCTTCAGAGTTAATAAAGAGAGCTTTCAGACCTCAGCAAGCTGACTAAATTAGGCAGAATATAAAGGTGCTGTATTATTTCTCAATACAGCAGTGGTATGAAAAGAGGCAATGGGTTCTTTTGAAGCAGCTGCTGTGTAATCCAGGGCTTTCAGGTGTACTTCAACCAAATGCTCTCCTGGTTTCAGCAGGTTAACTTCATTAAAGGCTCCATCTACCACTTTAATGTTCACTGAAATCCCACTGGGTGGGTATATTAGGCAGAAATAACCCCCACAAGATGATTGCATGCTGTTGTTTGGCACAGTGAATGGACCTGGAAGAGAAAATGGAGGAGGGGAGGGGTGCATACAGCGACCCAGGCTGGAAGGATTGATCCTGAATTGCTGTAGTGTAGCAGCAGGAATGTCCCTTTGCTAAGGGCATCAGAAGCACGGCAGAAAAACCCCAAGCCTTCAGGTAGCCATCCCTCTTGACCCCATCTCCACAAATAACCTGCTTGGTTCCTCTCCGCTTTGGCATACTCCTTCTCCACACACCCACTGATTCCCCAGCTTGTGAGGAAGGTGCTAATTTCCCAAAGCTTCTCCTCACTTGCAAAGAGGAAACCATGAAACTGTAAAGGCCATCTGTTCCTCCAAAAGACCCTGGAAATTCTGTGGCTTGGCTACTGTGAGCTTTGATTGGGGCTTGAGTATCTTACCCCACTGTACCTGTTGGGTGCAGTTAAGACTTGAAAAATCAAAATACTTCTGGTGTGAGGTCACCCAAACTCTATATGCTCACCTGCTAAAAGCACCAAAAATGGCCCACTGATTGTGGGTCCTACCCACAGAGCAGCCCATTAGCAGCTTCATTGTGGAGAAGCTCCAGGTGGACCACACTCCAGTTAGAGTCAACAGCAAATTTTCCACAGACAGCATTAGAGGGAGACATTTGTGGACCTCTACCCAGTTAGAGTCACAAACCAAAGGGCCTCATTTAAAGTCTGCTGAAGCTGGTGTGAGTTCATCCATCACCTTCAGTGCTGGCTGGACGTGACCCAAGTGGCTGAGCCCTGCAGAGCCAGCACGATGTCTTTAACTGTAAGTGCTGCCGTTGCCTTCGCCGGGCTGGCTTCACGGTGTGCCACAGTCTGCTGTGTGCTCAGTGCTAGAAAGAGCCACACCACCAGTCTTACTAAAACACCTCCTTAAAAATACACAAATTCTTAAACCAGCTAGTCACTTAGACCCCCCTTTGCCGGAAACTTGGCAAAAAAATTCTTAGGACAGAAGCTATTTTTTTTTTCCTTATAAACAAAATGCCATTGTCATGCTTTGGCTGTTGGCTTGATAGATTCTGGCAAGAAAACACATGTGTGTATTTTAAAGGGATTTCTCTTTTTCTTATCATGGTTTAGCTTTTGACCTCACGGTTCTTCCCCCTCCCCCCTCCCTCCCCATCCCAGGCACATTCCAGCGTGACTTCCGTGGTGGTACGTCACACAGCCCTCCCAGCAACTGGGGTTAGCACTCAGCTCCCTCCAGCAGATAGCACATTCTTCTGGAGCACTGTCATGGGGGAAAGCCTCGAGCTGTGAAAAGTTTTCTTTCCCTTTTAATCTTTTATTTTCTTTGATGTTCATTTTAAAATAAATTATTGTGTCTTATATTTATTATGGTACCTGGCTGTGCAAGGATCAGGACCTCTCTTCTGTCCAAACACAGACTCAGAGACAGTTCTTGAGTCAAACAGTTTACAATCTGAAGAGACAAAGCAGACAAAAACCAAGAGCCAGATACAACATGGATGACAAGCCTGTGGATTACTTTAGCGTTTAGTTAAGTTGTAAACTGTTGAGGGAGAGATTGCTATTTGACTATGCCTGTGCAATATCAGAAGTAGGAACTTCTGATGGTGCTGAATTGTTGTTTGGAGATGGTTTTTAACACAGAATACTTAGGTGAGGATGTCCCAGAAAGTCAGTGATTCCTAAAAGAACCATTGCTTTTCACTTGACTTTACCTAGCGTGTGTCAGTGACCCCACAAAACAATCTCACAACAGAAAAAGCCATGCATAATCTGCTAATAAAAGACAAATCAGAGCAGATCTAGAGGATCCCAGCTGAAAGCTGTAAGCCATGCTGAGCTGTATTTTCACCATGGCCAAACACTCCTGGTTTTTGAGAACATTTCAAAGCATGTTTCGCACAGAACTTATACACATGCTTCCCTTCCTCAAAAGTTGTTAGTGGCACTCTGGTCTTGCTGGAGACAGCTCTGCTGGATGTATCAGGCTGAAAATCATCTTCACAATCCTCCTTTTGACAAAAGTGCACATTTCAAGTCAGACCTTGCATTTATGCCACTTCCTAGAAAAGAAATTCATAATCTTGGAGGAGCCCTACGCTGCTTCCCTTCCATTTCTGTGAATGTTTTGACTCAGTCATCACCCTTTCATTCTGGGGATGGGGCTGCTTCCTTATCATTGCAGAGTAGTCTTTTTTCCCAAGAGGGGTCACCCCTCTCTCCTCAGGATCCTGCACACAGACCCTATTGATTTTTTAGTGTAACTTCTTCTGGAAATCAATGGTGGTAAGGCTGCTTCACAGTCAATAGGGTGGCCATGAAGCCCATGCCTCAAAAAACTGCACCAGATGGTCCTCCAGGGAACTGGGACTGCAGAACAACAGCCAGGAAACAGATAATTTTCTGGCTGGCTTCTACAGGAGGGCAGTGAAAATACTCCTGTGCTCAGCTGCCTTTACATTAGGAGTACGTGGCTCCTCTGCAAATTCAGGCTGTGCTGCTCAGAAGTTCAAACCTAGGGCTTAGCAGTAAGAATGTGCTGAAGTGAAAAGGTGCACTAGAATAATTATTACAGGCACTCTGAAATGAGGTGTGGTTTTGTGGCCATGCAGCTGCAGACTGGGAGGATCACCAGGGTCTTTTGGTCATTCTGAGCCAGATGAGTGACCCAAGACCTACTCCAGTGTAACCCTGTGGGTAGTACCAGACCTTTACTGTACTTTGTTGCTTTTCCATGCCAGCAAAATCAGATGGCTGATACCTTTTCCCTCCCACTCCTTGTCTGACTTCTTTGCTTGATGTTGCACTCCTGATTGGTCTCTCCCCATGCACAACACAGTGGATCCAGTGGTTACTGTAATACAATCAATCCTCAGGTGCAGGTTTTTCTTTTTCCTCCTCAGTGTGCTGCATTTATCAGCATCAACCATAAGCCCAGCACAGTCAGGCTTCCCCTTGCTCTCAGTACCTGAGAGCATTTGGGTTCACAAACCTTGCTATTAATAATACATTGTGCAAAGTTGGTACCGAGCTCAAAGTTTTCCGTGTGTGTGCTGCAGCTTGATTTTAACTGTGGGTATCATTATCATCAAAGAGACTGAGGAATGGCAGCTTTTGGTTAAACAAATGGGAAACTGTATTTAGTCTCTTTTGCCACATTGTGATAGGAAAGAATAAAGGCATTTAAATATATTTTACAGCTGCTGTTTCTTAGGTTTTTCTGTCTTACTATAGTCTCTGTGGTTCTGACTGGGAAGTTGTTGCAAAAGCTTTTTGTTTTTAAGGCTCTTATTGAAATAATACATATTAATTGTCTCATTCCTGAGGGTTTTTTTTTTTTTTTTTTTTTTGTGATGGGAATTTCAGAGGGGGGGAATGGAAAGATGAGCTATAAAGCATCAGCTGAGAGAGAATGTTCTGGGTGAGTAATGAGAAAGGGGGCCTAGATATCACACTAGCAAAGTGTGAAGAGGTGTCTCCTGGAAAGTGAGAATTGGCAGAGGAGCCCACGGCTCTTTGTAAGGAGCAGGGCAGAGGCTGAGCTGGGAAGGGGGAACTGAAAGTGCTCAGCAAGGAAGACAGGTGAGAGCAGGGACAATGCTAGAAAAGAGCAGCATGAAACTGTGGTCTTTGATGAGAAGAGCTGGACTCCTCATAATGTGGCCACCAGAAATGAATATCAATGAAGCAATTAGTTATGTGACCAATGGGACAAATGAATGCTGCTTTCCTGGAGGTGCTCAGCATGAGGTTGGATTAATGGATGTACAATAAAGGTCCAGCTCCTTCCTGGTACGGTGGCACTAACATGATCCCTCTATCTCTCCAGCTGTTTTTAGAAATCTTGCAGGAGATTTGTATTTCTGATGAAATTGCCCAATGGTTCAAAAGTTGCTGTGGCAGCAGCAAACACATGGTCATATACCATATATAAGACTCTTCCTTAGATACTTAACTAAAAGCATATAGGTATATCCTGGTACTTGCAACACAGTGCAATCCCTAAGGGCTACAGGTAGTTTGGGAAAGCCATAGTGGTTGCAGTTACCCCCATTTTACACAACACAACACAGAAATGCTAGACCCATTCCAGGCAGAGCAGAGGCCCCCAGTCACCTCAATCTTAGGTGCTCGAAGAAACATTTTGACCTTCTGAAAACATGAAAGCAGTGTCTTTCTCTTCCAAGTGTTCTTACACATTTGAATCAAAGGTACCCAGAGATGTCCATGTGAGATCCCTCCTTCTCTTGGCTCACTCCCACAGCACAGCCACAGGTGGTTGTCACCCAGTGGAGACTGGTTACAGTGCTGATTTCAAACAGGTGAGCAGCAAAGAAGCCCCATCTGTTAAACACATGAAAGGTGAATTGACGTGAGTTCAAGCCAAATATTTAAATGTAGCTGTGAATCTGAAAACTTTGTTCCAAAGAAACAAAGCCCCACTTTAAAATAAATCCAAAAAAATCTCATCCTGCTTCTATTGAAGTCAATGGCAAAATTCCCACTGCTTTAACCAGGAACAGAATCAGGCCACTTCCAGACAGATTTACAGCCAACACATGCTGTAACGCTTGCATACTGCATGTGCTTACTTCTATTTCCAGCCATGTTAAAAAATTATAGCAAATGCCTATGAATTTGTGTGTATGAGTTATTGGGCTGCTAATGAGAGGAAGAATTACCCGAACATGGTTTAGATGGTCATCCATTGCCAGCACAGATGAAATTGCTGGGTCATCCACTGGCCTCATATTGCTGTTCATCCCATTAGCATTTCCATTAGAATTATTGCAAAATGTAACTCAGTTGTTTTTTTTTTTTGGCGGATGTGGGGAGCGACACAGACTGTGTTTGCTATTAGTGCTGCTAAGGAATTGGAACTGGAGCTGAAGGCACACTCCTGTGCCACACTGCAGCCACTAACATGACACTGCTCTGATAGGAGCAGTTCTGCTTAACTGGGGCAGTAGGGGAGATTCTAAGTATAGAAACAGACAAAAATTACCTCTTGCAGTTGAAAGCCTGTACACATAATAATAATACATACATGCTTGTGCATTAGAAAGCTTTGCCTAATTCATTCCCACGTGCTTCTTGCTTTGGGCAGCTGCATCCATCCCTTGTACATGTTAAGAAGTTTGGAGAAAAAGATCTGTGTGAGGTTTAGACTGCAAAGTGCTGCCTGCAACCAGTGGGTTTCTCAGAAGCTGCTGTTTGCCAGCCTCTTTGGTAACTAGACCCCATATTCTTTGAAGCTATCATTACAAAAAAAAAAAAAAAAGAAAAGAAGAAAATAATCTCATGGCTGAAGCCTCCCTCCCTTCACTCCTCCCACTTGAAAAAAAACCACCATCTATTGTTTTCCTGTAATTGATCAAGCATAAACATTCAGCTCCACAGTTTTACGACTAATCATTCTACTTCTAAGACACGTGTTTGCAGCTATGCAAGGCACCAGCTGCTGTCATTCCAATGGATATTAATTTATATTGTCTCCCACTCCCGTCCTCCCTGTGAGGATGCACAAAGGGAGTGGGGTGGTGGCGGGGGCTTTAGATGAAGACATCTGCCTGAAAGACAGACAGTAGCTGCGCTGCCGAGATTGCACCTGGACTTTCACTGGAAAATCAGACACACTAGTTGCTTCCTGGCACTCCAGGCTCCAGTACTCACACTGGGTTTTGACTACAGTTATTTACTTATTTACCTGTCTCCAAGGGAAATGAAATGTCTGGCCAGAGGGAGTGAGGCAGATTTCAGGAGCAAAACAAAGCTGAAATAAAAGAACACAGATGTGTGGTGCAACAACAGGGGGGAAAGGTGGGTGAGGAGGGGGAAGAGGAAAGCTACAGACTCTAAATTTGTCCCCTAAAATTATTTTTGCATGATGGTTGGCTATGCTGAGCTTCTCCCCGGAGAGGCTAGCAAGTGTCCGGGCTGGTGTGCAGGATGAACCCACCATCTGCAGCCTTGGGAGGAGGAGGTGGAGGAGAAGAGGACTTGCTGGCTGTCCTTTTGTTAGACCCCACAGAGAGAGAGAGATTAAGCTCAACACTGGTGGCTTGGGCTGGTGACCCTGCAGCAGCACACAAATTTTGTATCCCCCTCACCCACCAGTCAATAACTGAACTAAAAAGCCTAGTACACAAATTCACAAGCTCTCCCTCTGCGGTGTGAGGGTCTCAGCCCTGCACACAGTGTGCACTGCTGCAGGCTGCTTCTCCTTCATCCAGCCCCACTGGGGAAAGTCCTGTGCACAGGGACACACGGGGTAATGTGCCCTCCTAGAACAGCCTGCTCTGCTGAAGCATTCAGATGCCATCTCCCCGATAAAGCAAAGCTGAGGGCCTGATTGTAGGGGATATGAAAGATTTCTTTCTCCTAAGAGCAGGGCTGTTTCCCAATCGTGTTTGCTAATCAAATACCAATGTGACTGGGGTCACATTACACTATGGCTGTCAGTTCTATGTGCGTTCTGTATTTTTCATGTCCCGTCCTGGTCTGCTTGTTGTGTTGCTGTTTCACCCCAAGAGGCAGCACTAGAAGACTTTTCATTACCATTTGCTTTGTGATTTTGCTTGGAAACCCTGATTGAGGATCTGCTGCTGTTACATCCCATGCAAATGACTAAGGAAACGTTTCCTAAGCAAAGTAGTTGGTCAAGCAGTTACTCTGTGGCATTTAATTACATGAGTAAAGATCTGAGGAACAGTAATGTGCTGTTCAGATGTGAGGTGCTGTTTGCCCATGTTTTCTGCAGCTATTTTTCATAACAGACAGCTCTTCTCAAACTGGAGATGTATTTCACCCTTTCTAAGAAAGTTTTACTCTTGTCTTGTGTTCACAGAGATATAAAAGTTTGGCATTCTTTTTTATAATGTCTGAGCTAGCAGGGTTTCTGAGACAAATCTAAAAATCCTTTCTTGTTATTACATTACATGCCTGAATTCCCACTGCTATATACCACAATAAGTCATTTACCCTCTGCGAGTTGGTGTAAAATACTAGTTCAGGTGCAGAATTCATATCTAGGCATGTTTTATTTTTGCCCAAGGTAAATGAGAATGTGAGTGCAGGTTGGAAAGGACAACTTTCTTCCCTGATTTTTTCATTAGCTTAAGCTGAACCTAGTGATTCTTCTGGCAATAGCCTCAGAGCCGGTAGTCATGGGAGGCTACACAAGCATCTCTTTTTGCTTTGCAACATTTTCTCTGTTCCCTGAGGTCTTGGTTTCCCTCCTCTACTCTCCCTCCAGGTTTCCTGAGATCTCTGCTCCTCCAGCGGTGCACTGCTCACAGAGCACCAGCCACGTGAAATATTAGTGTTCCCTTTACATATACACCCTCAAATTACTCAAAATATTTTGGGACACTGAAGTTATATTTAACACCCCTGTTCCTTCACCACAGCCACTGTGAGGAGCACTGACCGCTGTGCCATTAGACAGTTTTGATTGACAAGTTCCACTAAAAGATATGACTCCTCAAAGATGATGCCAGGAAGTTATACATTTTAACAGATGCTCACCACCTCCTTCTTTTCTATAAACAGAGAAGACATCTCAAAGGGGCAGGCTGCAGATGGGATTGTTTGTCTCTTGGTGATACTCATATCCCAGGTTGAAGTTTCATGGGTAATTGTACCCGGGCCACTGGTAAGTCAATATCTCTGATGTGGCATCCATTTAAGGGGCTGCTTTCTAGCTGCCCTCTTGGGCAGAGACCTAAGGTCTTGCAGCAGATCAGGGAAGACTCGTATCTTGTGGTCTCATGTTCCCCAAAACTCTTTGGCTGGATTTCCCAGCCCATTACCCACACTTTCTGTCAAGGTTGTCCAGATTTCTAAGAGCTCGGAGCCAGATGATATTGGGATGATTTACTGAGGGTGTGAGATGACAAACAGACTGGCAAGCATTTCCTTGTGGCCTTGGCCACTCAGCTTGAAAAGCGCTTGGGGACTGAGAGAGGCTATGAAGCATGCACAGCACAAACTTCCAGTGCTCCAGCCTATTCCATCTATGTCTGACAGAAATCCTCACAGAGCACACATACATGGAAGGGAGAAGTAGATTTTTAAAAAATATTAAATAAACTCTTAGGTGTAACCTGGGACCAGAATCTCAGAGCTTGCCCACACATTGATCTATATACTGCATCTATGCAATACAACTCTCTGTAGAAACCTGTATTTGAAACAAGTTTCTTTCTTTTTCCTTTGCTTACCCTGCTTTTAGGAGTATCAGTGTTCAGCCAGTGCTCCTCCCTCCCCCCCAGGAGATAAGCAAGGGTCTCTCCCACTTGAAAGGATTGTGCTGTATTTGTAAAGACCTTTGACAACTCTGGTCTACAAGTGCCAAATCATCTCTTTCGTGTTCTCACTTCCAAGCACTACAATTCTGTAGGTGAAATACAAGTTACTTTTGCACACACTGTCCAAGGGAGGCTAAAAGAACAGCTCATGTCTTCAAGCCCTTTTCTGTACATGGTGCCTTCTACTCTGGGGCTCCTCTGCAGGAGGGACTCACGTGGGTCAAGCTGTTGGGGCACCAAGGCTTTGGAGCAATCTGTTTTATGAAGGCACAGAACAGCTTTGAAGCAGCTACAATGAACACTTAATCCAGCCTCCATCCAGGACCATCAGTTAATCAAAGGATCTGCAGTTGCTGGCACTATTGAGAACCATGCCTTGAAATGCAGAGTCCCCAGGGTCTCTTATGGCAGTGTGAAAAGGAACAGCCTGACCTTCCAAGAGACAGAAAAATCCCCAGGTGCCCATGACTCTGACCAGACTATCCAAGTCCAAGTCCAGGAGAAATGGAACTGGAAAATCTCTGCCCTTCCAACACTCTCCTGTCTTCCAACTGCTGCATCTCAGCATCTCTCCACTTGCACCATGGCAAAAGGCATGACATGAGACCAAGAAGCCTCTTTCACTGGCTTATCCCAGATATGCAGATGGGTAAGTGGCAGAAGTAGAGGGATGTGCTGTGATGCCTGGCACTCAGGAGCTTGGAGTGGACATGGCCAGGAGACGTTGGGAGGCAGGATCTGTACACATTGCTTCCTAGACAGGGGTGAAAGACTGCAGAAAAGACAAGTGGAGGGCTGGGAGAGGGCCAGGCACAGTCCTGCCTGAACCTCTTCAGCCATGTTAGCTTGCATGCTTGACCCTGGCTGATCAAAGCCTCAATAGGACATTGCCCTCATCTTCCTGCCCTGTCACTGCCATTGGGGGCACAAGTTATTTGTCTTTTGTGTGTGAGGACCTCCTCCTGGGGACCTCGTCTTCCCTCTAATCAAATAATCAGATGTGTTCATTGTTGTGGAAATCATGCCCTCCCCTGAAATGCCTGACCAGCAACAGCTTCCTGGCTTTGTCTGCTGGCCTGCTGCCTGGATGCCCCTCTGCTGTGTGGCCTGGGGGCTGCCACTCGCTCAGCCGGTCCTGTGTGCCCTGTGCCTGTGAGAGAGGGGACCCCCCCCAGGCACGAGTGAAAACCCCACACCAGCGCTGCTCTCTCCATGACCAACCTCTGTCAGGGGAAAAATCAGCTGCATCCCAAGAGGTTTGCCTTTGGAGCAGATACCATGTCACAGGGACACATGAGCAAGGGCAGAGGGTGTTCACAACCATGGAGCTTCCCCTGCCCGTGTGGAAGCTGGCTGAGGAGACTGCAGGCTCTCTATGCCATGATCCCAAGTGTGAGGGAAGCAGCCTGGAGCTGTTTGCTCCATGTGGGGCTGCCCATGAGGCTGGCTGGCACGTTTCATAATGCATATTTTTAAATTCTGATCCCATATCCTGACAGGAAGAGAAATGTCCTGACTGCACAGCATCAGCCTGAATTTTTGGGTGTTTTTTTTTTAGTCAAATTCTTTTCCCGTGTTTACACTCTTACAGAGCAGAATTTATTAATTTGAGGATAAGGACAACTTAAAACATCTTGGCTTATGAAGGCTGGCAGCAGGGATAAAAGGAAACTGAGCCCATGCCCTGCTTAATAATGTACCAGTGCAGACAAAATGCCCGGGCAGCTCCATGGGGTCTGGGGCCCCGGCACGCAGCCCTGACACCCCCTGCCCTCCCCTGCACACTGACCTGGCAGGAGTCTGTGTTTGCCCACCTGCTGCTGAATCAGAATGTCTCTGTGCCTTGCACAGGAACCCACTCGCTGTGCCTGTCTGTGCTTGGCAGCTGCTGGGCCCATTTTATATCTGCACCCTGACTGCCTTGTGAGCTGAGGCTCCTGCTATGGGACATGTGGGAGAAGGGCAAGAAAGGAGCAGAGTGAACTAATTGGAAATGTGCGGTTTATAAATAAATAAAGGATTTCTTAAAAATAAAAAGGCTTAGCAAATTAAAGCAGACAAGCAGGTTACTTGGCAGCTAGAGGATAAACCTGAACATCCTGGGCACACAAAGCATCAAAGCATTCCCCAGTGCAGAGAGCCCCGAGAGCTGCCCTCTGGGCTCGGTACCCAGACCCACTCCAGTGAGGCTGCCTGCAAATTGTGTTTTCATTCCTGCTCCTGAGAGCACACTGACAGCAGGGTGTGCTCAGGCCAGTGTTGTCCCCAGGCTCTCTCCAAATGGGGCTGCTGATGTGGGTATTGTTGGCATTCTACACTTAAAGCACAAATCCAGCTGGACTCAACCTCATTGAAGTGGTGAGAGAACAAGTGCCTTTTGTTCAGCATAAACATCCAAGAGGAGACATGTAACCAAACAGCCAAAACAAAACTACACTCCTTGAAACAATGCCCCAAACAACTACCCATGTGGGCCAAGGGTTCCTATTGTTCTCCCAGAGTTTGCAGGGCCAGGGAGGACCTGAAACTCAGCTGGCAGACAGGATCCTCTCTCAGAGTCAGGGAGCATTAGCCAAATGTCACTGCTGCTGGCCAAATCCATGACTGATGCAAACCATGTTACAGAGTGACTTGAATAATTTGCTGGCAACTCTGAACAGGGCTCTGCCTGCAGGACAAAAAAGTCCTACAGAAAAAGCCACTCTATCACAGTTGGGCTGTGGCAGTGAGCACCCAGACCATGCTTTGGGACCTGCTGGTTGGACCCTTGCTTATCCCTGTCCCCCTCTCACAGGAATCCTTGGGAGCAGCCGTCCTGAGCTGAGGAAGCCCAAGTACATGGAAACCTCAGTGTGCCCTGCATAACTGAGCCCATGACTGCACAGCTTCCCAGGCACCCCTATCCCAGACCATCGAGGTGAGTGATGTGTGTGTTACCTCTGATCTGCGAGGGGTCCCAGGGCTCCCTGCTGCCTCCATCTGCAAGTAACCCCAGGAAGGGGGAAATCCACAACCTACATGAAGCCTCAAGATTTCCCACCTTTTCCTAATGCTAAACAGAGAACAAAATACACGTGAGAGAGCCTAAAGAAATCAAACTTGGTGAATGCTGCTTCTGCTCTCAGGAAATTTGGCCAGAAGTAAACGTGCAGAGGAATGTAACTGTTGCACAAGACAGTGCTTGACTTTTCAAATCCAAGCCCCTAATACACTGTGCTTTGGCTGTGGTTTACCATTCTTTTTTCCTTTCCTTTCCTTTCCTTTCCTTTCCTTTCCTTTCCTTTCTTTCCTTTCCTTTCCTTTCCTTTCCTTTCCTTTCCTTTCCTTTCCTTTCCTTTCCTTTCCTTTCCTTTCCTTTCCTTTCCTTTCCTTTCCTTTCCTTCTTCCTTTCCTTTCCTTTCCTTTCCTTTCCTTTCCTTTCCTTTCCTTTCCTTTCCTTTCCTTTCCTTTCCTTTCCTTTCCTTTCCTTTCCTCTCTCTTTTCTTCCTTCCTGCTTTGTAGCAACAGCAGTCTAACCACTCTCCAACCCATCCTCACCCCCAGCTTGGTTCCCCTCACTGCTCCATCCACTCTGTCGTGCCATCAAAGCAATCTGAGGAACTGAGCTGGGAAATGATCCATGTCAAAACCAGCCCAGCAAAGAAAAAACAAATCAGTCTTTTTTTCAATAGCAGCTCAGTTTCTATTGTCCTTTCACAGCAATGAAAATCCCTACAAATGGGGAAGGAGAAAGGACACGGGGATAGGGTGGGACCAAGTGCTAGGAGGGAGGGATGGGGCAGGAGGGGGAGCCTGGAGGCATGACTGCATTAAATGGACATTGGACCAAGGCCTTACTGTCCTCTTGCTATATATAAAGAAAAATGACTGGCCTGGAGGGCTTATTTTCAACAGAGGGGAGAGAGGTACAAAGAAGGAGGGAAGGGAAGACATTCTCCATGGTGAGGAGGATGTGTGCATGTAACTCTGTGAAGAGATAAGAAACACCCTTCTTGACCCTAACACTCCACTCCTGAAATAATTGTGATTAATTTGGCAAAATATGAATACTGAGCTGGAAACTGAGCATGCTTAGAGTGCCTTTGATTTCCTCTGCTTGCTGAGTTAACTTACAGACTGCCAGGCAGCTTCAGTCCTAAGAGCAGCCCCATGACTGCTCCTATACTCTGGTATACTGACTCCTTCAGGGAGAGGCTCCAAATAATAACCTGCTAAAGTAAACTTGCTCTGAGATCAAAAGCAGCAATGCCTAAGTGCGTGCGTGTGTGTGTATATGCATATCTATACCTAGGAGGAAGGGAGGGGTGGTTTATGTATTTTTACTTACTTATAAACTGATTTCTTCATATTTGCTCTATTTCTTCTTCTCTTTTCATTCCTAGAAAAAAATGTGGCAAATGAAACCTCTTAACATCACAGCTTGCTGGTTTGAAAATCTAGGTTTCAATTTTTAAGGTTTTTTTTCCTTTATACTCTGGTGAAGGATGGGATGTATGAAAACTCCAGTTTAACAGAGCCTAGAGACTAAATCAGACTGTGTAGGTAAGGTTTAGGCAGAGAAACATACACTTCTTCCTAGCCAGTACCAAGAATTCAGAGAAAAATGGGGTAGGTTTTAATGTAAGTTTACTTTTCTTGCCATGAATTTTAATGACAGTTTTCACGACTGCTTCTGTGATTTGTAAGAGAAAATTAAAAACCTACACCTTGAAACTTACACGACAAAGCTGCTAACATCTCACAGCTTCTGGCATTATCTTGGAGAACCCTTCAGTCCTTTTTCTATGCCACATTGTTTTCCACACAAATGTATTTTAAATATAAAACATTGAATGTTCATTGCTTCTTTATATCATTTTTATTCATTATCGGCTGGAGGCAAAGGGCACAGTTTTATATAGAAGCCTCATTGAATGTCTCATTTTGCTATTTTACTGTACATATTTCCCAATAAATTATTTCTTTCAGATGCAGATACTCTTCTGAAAAGGGAAGCAGGGGTGTTTTCTCTGCACAGAGGTTTCCTTTTACCATGAACAGAGCCAATTCGTCTGGCTGGGGTTAGTCAGGCATATTTCGGGCATGGCTTGAGAATTAATTCTGCTTTAAAGACTATAATCACCTTTTTGGCCCTTGAAACTGGTTAAGGATTTTTGTATCAGACCAGTAATAAAACAGCTTTTGCACATGTCAAAGGCTTGTTCTAGACAAGCAAAAAGGCAGATGAAATCTGTGTCTTTCTTACCCTCTATACCAACAAAGCACTGATTCAGAAATGACTTGTCCCTGTCTATAATGAAGGCACACCCCCACCCCATACGATGTGGGGTGGGCCTGGGAGCCACACAATTGACTCTTTCAGGTGCCAGCAAAATTATTGGTGTGGGTTTGCTATGCTCACAGATGGCACGTGAGGCTACCCAGCAGTGAAGGAAAGAATTGTATTGAAGGAGACTGTTAATGTTGGTGGTACCCAGGAAGGAGAAGGGAAGTGTGTACAGAACAGGCTGTGAGATCTGGGTTCCAGCATGTGATCTAGGGAGGGAGCAGTGATGTGTGTTGGGTTTTTCTCTCCCCATACTGATTGATGGGTTTCCTCACAATTCCTACTTGCCCTTCTGCTTTCTCAATCATGCACAGGTAGCTGTGTGCTGATTTGTCACTGGTCTTGACTCTGGACACAGAAGAGGGATGTCTGGGATGCAAAATGGAAACTGGGGAGCATTAGATAGCATTGTCACAGAGTTCCACCTTTCTTGCTGGTTTGTGAACTTCACACATTGGGAAAAATCCCCTCTCCTTCCCACCTGTTCAGGTCTGACATCCCCGCCCGCATTTTCCAACCTATTTTAATTCATTGTCCCCTTTCCTTTGCTCCAGTTGGCTTCTCTTATCATTTCCCACTCTACACACCGCCACCTCCCCTTACACATTCCCAGGGCAATCCCTACCAGCTCATTCCTGTCCAGCCCACTGAGAAAACCATCAGCCAAGATGTTCCCCCTGAGCAGATCCCACACTTGGGAATTAGATCCCTTCTCAGTCTTGTTTCCATCCTTTCCCAAGTCATGCCTCAGCACCTCCATACCTTCTCTGTAGGGATGAGCACACCAAGCACAGGGAGTCTGAGTATCCTCCTCAGGAGACCTTCAGAGCCAGAATCCTCTGGGACTTACTAGAAGCCCTGAATGCCTTCTGGGAAGCTGCAGAAGCTGCTCAGCTCCACTTCAATCTTGATAATGGCATTTTGCTTCCTGAGAGCCTCCCAAGCAGCACAGCTGCCACGTTCCTCACGCCTGAGAGGCTGGGATGCTCTGCCTGGTAGAGCACATTGCAGCAGGTCACTGCACTGCTGCTGAGCTAACGCAGCTCCCAGACCCTCCGTGCGGAAAGGCACTGCATCCCACCCTGCTTCCTGCAGGATACAGGTCTCAGCAGGGCACAGCCTCCCCCACTGAAATTCATTAACAGTCAAATGGCTCCACATGCTTCTTTATGCAGACAGAGCAGTGACTGCAAAAGTAGGACTACTACCTCAAAACTGTGGCCACCGAGTTTCCAGCTCTTAACACACTCCTAGTTTGTCTTTTGCTAATCTGTACACCTCCAGCAGGAGAAACTGAGGTATCATTTTCATTTGTACAGTTTTTAGCTGTAAGTGCAGGTTATGACCTGAGTGGTTTTAAAATTGGCATCTTTGTGGTTTATAATTTAATACATGTTAAAATTGACTGACAGTTGTCTATGAGCTGTCTTGGCCGTAAACACCAAGATATGCATTCAAAATGTTTTGGAGTGCAATACATATGTACTTTTATTGACTTATTCCTCCTGTTTCTTTTACACCTTGCATTGTAAACCTGCATGTTTCTATCTATTTTGTTCTTTTATTCTTTCCTTTTTCTTCGTAGTAACCCATAATTTCCATCTTAGGCTTCTTATTCCTTCTCCCTGTACTAATGCCCTTTCATGGAAGTATCTATTTTGAAAATTACTCCACCTAACATAACACACTTGTCTGAATCTCACTGCAACCCACAGTCTGATCCTACAAAGATCTATGCTTGGACACAATGTGTGAAAATAAGAGTTACCAGCTTCAGTTAAATGACCAACATACTTCATGTGAAGAGCCTGTGCAGAACTTTCAAGGCATCCTAAATCTCTGGCAAGAGCCTCCAGCCCTCTCAGCTGGTTGGACCTGGCAGCTGCTGCAGGCTGCAGAACACCTTGGCTGGTACCAACAGCAAGAGAAGAGCTCCATGTTGAGATGAAACTTCCTGGGGAACTTCAGCAATGAAGACACAGCTGCCTCTCTGAGCTGACTTTCTTGCTTCTCTTTTCAATCCTGGGGTATGGAATCAGGATTCAGGCAATACAATGAGGAAAATGCAGATTTGAGATGGAATCAAGGTAAGGCCTTGGAGGGTTTTTTTTTTTTTCCTACAAAGCAGCACATTGCTATTGTGTTTTTGGTTTTATGTTAAAAAAGTAATCTTACCAATTCTGATCTAGCTTGACCACGTATCATCTTCTAATATCAAATCACTTCCATGGCTGAAGATGACTTTGTAGACACAAAGAAGGGAAAGACTCTACATACAAGTACATAAACATATATAGTCTTAAAGCCTTTATTTTAATGCAAAATAAACCAGGTAAAATTTATATAGCCATATGTAACAAAAGATCAAAATCTTTGATGTGTTACTAGAAAAATCCTGTCAAATTACATGTTGAATTTCTCCCCCGGAACAATCACACATGATTTTTAAATCAGTTTCACTTAAACACACAGGTATTGTCAAGATCACAAGTACCTCTCTCTCGCTCACAGTGACAGAATAGTGTCTTACAAAGCCTTCTTTCCTATGCAGACATAGTGAATAGCACTTCTGATTTTGCATGTAAGGCTTAAGGACCCTGCAGGACAACTGTGATGGGGAGCACAGGTGTGGGGCCTTTTGAAAGTGCAAAGCACCCCCTGCTCAGAGCAGTGTCAGGATGTGGCCCTGGCAGAGCAGTCGCTAGGATTCACTCACAGCACTAAGTCTCTGATAAACAAATCTGTGATGGCTGGGAGGAAGAGGTAGCACAATTCATCTGTAAAAAAATTAGGCAGCATGTGAAGCTATTTCTAGATCAGGAAGCTGGAGTGAATTGGAATTCAGGACTGTATGCACTTTTTTAAGGCAAGAGCCTTTTTTTTTTTTTTTTTCTATGCTTAGTTTCCCCCACAAAGGGCAGTTGATATTTCTTTATGCATTCAAGGGGTGCCTAGAGACTTCTGCATCATAATATATCACAGTGGTAATGTCGACTCACAGGCCAAGATCATGGCTCACTAGTGGGTGGTCACTCAGAAAATCCACAGGCTCTTTTTCTATCTCTTAATCTTTCAACTGCTGGGCCTGGCTGGCCCTGTGCCAGAGCCAGAAACGCAGGCTGCACGCCACCAGCTCAGGAAATGAAAGCTTCAGGTGAGCATGGGCTCTCTGCCTCGCTCCTGATCCCTGCTCACACACACACTTAGGGCTGCTCCTGTGGCACACCCAGCTCTCCCCTCACACCCCTACGTCAGGAACTCTGCTGCTGGACTGGCACATTTTGGATGAGGGAGTGCGAGGCAATTACGTGTCAAGAGCATTTCAGACTCATAATTTTCCCAAACATATGGACATATGGGAAAAGAACAACTTGTTACTTAACGGCTCTTTTGGATTTTGCAAGTGTGTATTTTCAACCGTCAGTTGTAGCACCTCGTGAATTCTGCACGGTACATATTTTTCCACAATATGGTGCTAAAATCTTACATTTTATACTGCAGAAAAGCTGACTATATATACTGTAGTTACACATTATACTTTTGAAAATACTGTACCTCTACCAGATATTAAATCAGGAAAAGGCAATCTTCTCCCAGAACAATGGCACCAGAGATAGATGAGATGCTCTGTAATACTTTTTGGTCTTGCTCCCCCAGCTAGGTCACACTGTTCTTCTTCCTTAGCTCCTTACCTTTAGGATGCATCCATATATTATACTTACAGCACTTTTTTTTTTTTTTTCCCCTGATTGGAAGAAGCTCTCAACTGATTTCTGCTTACTGAGCAGAAGCATCATTTAATAACCTGTTGGGTAAGGTAAGATTAACAGCTCAGAAGGTGTTTGTTTGATCTGTCTGCCTCAACTGAGTGGAGCTGATGCAGTCAAGGGGAGCTCTTAAGGAAAGATTCAGGTTACGAGGAGACATTGGGCAGGTCTCTCAAAGGCTATAAATAACATAGGAGCTGTTTCTATCCAGATTTTATTTGGCCCTGGCTCATGAAATACTGTAAATAAGTTCTGTTCACTCTGCTGTGATGCCATTTGAAGGGTTAGTTGAGAGTGATTTACAAAGGCAGTAGCTTATATTCAGAGCTGTTCTTAATTGTGGCCTGGCTTGATAAAGCCACTGTCGCAAACATTAGTTTCTTTACAGCTGGATCAAATGTATCAGGGGTTATATTTCAAGGAGGGAAAGGAAAGTATTTTAATTTGTTTTTGCTTCACTTTCAACAGGCCTTTATAACACCAGCGGCTATTCTGTGGCTGCCAAGCCCTGAGTATCCTACAGCATCTAAAGCTTTCTGAGAGAAGTACAAGGCTGTGCAGAGCACGTACGTGACAGGCACAGTTTCCCTGGGGAATGTGCCTTATTTATAGAGGGTACTGAGAGACATCCAGCTTTACACCCAAGGTTTTTCCCTCCTACATTACTAAGGAAGAGGGTAGAAAGAAATGGAACAAGAACCAAACACCCTTGCTTCATTATCAGCTGCATTCCTCTTCCTCTCTCCCTCCCACCAATGCTTCCTCCTGACTGGATTTAGAGCTGTCCCTGCCCCTGCCCCAGGGAGCCCAGCCCTCTGTCTGAATCATGGAGGTGCTCCCCTGCCATGGAAAGCTGTCTCCTCTCCCCTGCTTCCCAGCCTGCTGATAGGCGGAGGCTGGTGGGAATGCAAGCACTAGAGCCTGCCAGCCACTCAGGCAGCTGCAAGTGCTGTGCCTGAGGGTTATGCCAGGCTCTAACCAGCACCATCAGGAGAGAAGAAAATAGGCTGGGATTAAAAGCTGCTTCTCATCAGGGCCATTACCTGCCAGCAGGACACACTTTCCTGGTGGTATTTAACACCTGGGAAGTGATCTGTGTGATTTAGTAAGTTGTGTACCACAGATGTCAAAATGGTATCAATGAAATCCTTAGGCTTAATCCGTGGCTAGGTCACAGTCTTCTCCTGTGAAAAAGAAGGCCTAATGGTTTAGTGACACTCCCAGAAGGCAGTCAAGGAATTAAGGACACTTGGAAATAACATATTTCTAGGTCTCAATACTGCATGGTTTCCTCGTGACAAAATCCTTGAGACAGCTCTCTAAGCACTCAGAGCCCTTGTGGGTAAGATCAGGCAGGTCCCTGTGTCTGGAGACACGTATTTCTGGCTGCAGAGCAAACTCAGGCTGTTTGGGGCAAAGAACTGTGCATGTACCCTACCACCTTGTCCCCCCATCATGGCTCTGCTGCAGTGCTGACACCCCCTCCCCACCCACACTTTCTCTCTTCCTATGCACTGCTGCAAATAACTTGCTACAAACATCTAGTCTCACATCTTCCTCCTGGGCCCCAGGGTCTTGAAGCCCTTCCTGCTACTTTCCTTGCCTTTTCCCTCACCCCTTGCTGTGAAAAGCCCCTTTCCCTGGTGACCTGACTGGCCTCTGGCTGCAGGAACTCGAGTCGTTTGGCACTTGGCAGGGCAGGGCCCGGCGCTGCCCGAGCTTGCCTGGTGGGCTGAGTGTGGCCCCCATGAGCAGGTGCCTTCTGGTGGTGCTGGGCTGGCCAGGGCAGGCACACTGTTGGAAGGCACTGGGCTCCAACACTGCCTGGAGCAGGCCAGAAATGGGCTGCCCTGATGGAGCCAAGGCAGCACCTGACACAGGAACTTAATATGAATTATGGAGTCCATGCCCATAGTCAGCTCCCTGGTCACTTCCTTATAGGCCAGCTCCACTGAAACCCCTCCAGCAACACTTCTGACAGCAGCAGAGGATCTGGTCTCCAGGGTTTACATTGAAGACTGCACACTGTATAACTAACCAACACTCACAAGCACACACTCCCCCCCAAAGACATGGTTCCCAGGTGGCTGCCTGTCCTCTGTGAGCTTGCCCAAGCACAGGGGATAAGGCTTTTTGCCCTACTCCAATTGCAGCAGGTGCAATAAGAGAAGGCTCTTGATACACAAACCGCAAAAGGTGAAGGCTACAAGGTAAATGCTGCCACCACCAAAAAGACAGCAGAAAACAGAGGCCAGATCACAAATCTGGAACTGCAGCATCCTTAAAGCAGAGCTGCTGGTCAGGATGTGCCTGGAATGTGGCCACTATCTCTGTGGCAGTCTCTTGTCATGATCACACACTAGATACACAAGATGCCCAGCTCTGCAAGAAGTCCGTACTGCATGCTGTGTTCTCACTTAAAAGGCTCTACAGCAGCACTCTGAAGTAAACTCTGGTGACTCTGCTGCCCTTACACAGACAGCTATGTACTGTAAAGGTGTAACTGGATTCAGTAAATAGCCCTGAGGTGTATTAAGTGTTGTGTTTCATTTCCAGCAGCCGCTTTCTATTTTTAAAAGGAATGAAAAAACACCCAACTGTCTGGTACCTCACATACTCAAAACACATCGTACCTCACGTGGCTTTAGCTCGCCTGTTAGAAAGCACCTATGCTGAGCCCAGCTCAGTTACAACGACTCCAGGTCTCGTGTGCCATTCTCACAGGCAGCTACGCTTGGGAACAACTCTACAAGGGTGATGTCCATGGGGCAGTCCATAGCCCAGTGCACGGCTATACAGCTGCAGTCATGGGGTTCTTCTGCCTGGGGTCCTGCTGCCTGTACTGGTACTGGTCTGGGCTGGTCCCACGGTGCCGGACAATCTCACTGTAAGCCGGTGCTCGGTGGGGCTGCGGAGGGGAAGGCGGCACGTCCTGCCGGAGGGGCCCTTTGTGCTGGCTTGGGATGGGCTGGGCTGGGTAGTACGGAGGGTACCTCAGCTCTGCCACTCTTGTGTCTGGAGCACGGATGTAGTTCCCCTTGGATGGGTGGATCACAGGCTGCCCTCCGTGGTAGTAGGGAAGATCTCTCTCTTTGTACGTTACTCGTGGCCCTGTTAAATATTCTAATGGCTCTGCAGGTCCACGCCTGAGGAGGAAAAAGCATAATAAAGCACATTAAAAGGCAGTCTACTAGCCCAGTGACGCGTTATTGTACATCCAATCTATGTTTACTTTGGGAGAGGAAATGCCACCTCAAGCATGACAAGTCCGGATGAATGAAAAGAACTTCTGAAGGATAGCAAGCTTCCCACCTGCATGCTACAAAAGTCTGTAACATCCAGGACACTGGAGGAAGGGTCCAGCGCACATCACAGCCCTTTCACAATGGGGGAGCACTGGAGCCCTTCAGCTCCCAAAGTCAGTCTCCTGTTATCCATTTGCCATAATGGAAACAAAGCTCTTTTAAACAATGCATGTTTGACTGAATCTTATCTAGCCTGAAGATAAACAGATGAGTTGGGTCTGCAAGTCTGCAAATCCCATAAGCTTTACATGCACAAATATTCACGCTCTCCAGGCCATTTCCCACTATTCTCTCCTAATATGTCAGCCTGTAAAACTTTCCAAACACCATAGTTGGAAAAACTGGGGAAGAAACACTAGAGATGTCAGGTTACAATACCTGTGTTTAATGGGCAAGTTGCCAATGAGATTTCAAAAAATCTGTGATCTAAAAGGCCTGATATTACAACAGCCCTGTAACTTGTCTGCATCAGTATGGATCTCACAAGCCTTAGTTCATGTGAAAAGCAACATGTGAATGTGTCATCCCCAAGGATGTGCCAAGGAACCCTCTCTGTAGCCTTCTGCATCTTAATTTCATGATTTGCACTAATGAAGCACTGATATCTTTTCCTAGTACAACTTAACTTGTGATACTTTTGAAATGGCAAAAATAATTGTTCTCACAGACATGTCACCAGAGCACCCCCAAAAGTTCAACTTAATTAGGAGTTTTTGCCAGTCTGACTGCAAATGTCTTTGCACTTTGGACAAAACCTCTCATTGACTGCACAGGAAGCTTCTCTCCAAATGAGAGCTTAGGGAAGACAGAGTTTTGACCCAAAACAGGGGCTGAAAGTATAAATCAATTATACCTGCTCTGTGTCTTTGGGACTGAACTCATCAACTGTTTAAATATTCTTTGCATAGATTATGAAAAATGTCATCATTCTGGTACAGCAGATCAGGTGTTCAAAATTTGTCAGTGACTCTCTTGTTCACACAGAGATTTTACAAGCATGCTCCTTCTTTCTTAACCTGGGCTCCCAGACTCCGCTGGAACTTGTTTAGCATGTAGTAAAACAAAACATGTGGTTTTCTGCTGCACTCGTTTAAGCCCATGGGGTAAATCACGGACACAGGCCATGAACAAACATTATCTGCCTTGAAATGAACCTACAATTCTCCTCCTGGAATAACTTAGTGCAAATGTTTCCTGTTTAAAATGGAAAGAGCAAAAGGAAGCATTCCAGGCCTTGGACTTTTAGGACCCTATGCTCCCCAGAGACTTTCTGCTTTAAAAACAGAACATTATAAAAGACAGGCACTCCCAGCTTCCCCCCCCCACCTCCTGGTGAGACAGTCCAGACAAAGTGCTGAAGGGCCTGAAGCCACCCTCTGAGATACCAAACCACTCTTAACCGTACCTACTGAGACAATTACTGTCTCTGCTCACACACCCACCTTGCAACAAAGCATAATTTCCAGAGCAGGCTAAAGAACTGCTCCACATATTTCTGCACTAAGCTTGTTAGCTAGAGTCAGTCCCATCAAACTTGGCTTTAATGCCTCTGTGCACAAAAACGTATTTCCAATCATAAAAGGCTCTGCAATGGTAGGAACTGCTTTGTGTCAAGCAGCACATCAACAGGAACAAATGTCAAGCCTACACCTATCACCTTTTAATATAAGGATCATGCTCAAAATCCTGTACATTGTTTTTATAAGGTGTTCTCGTCGGCAGCTATAATCAAGGAAATTCTTGTGGATCACATTAAAATAGGACTAAGCTTGGAATCTGATCCAGAATTCACTCAAAAGCCAGTGGTAGCTTTTGGACAGAGCTCTAATTGCAAATTGAATTCTCTAAAAAAATGAATTGAAGATGAATTGGCACCAAAATGATGGCTGAGAATAGGACTAAGACACCAGCATGACATACTGAGCCTTGAGTACACAACTCATGCCTTAGCTGACACCAGAGCTCTGCAAGGTGCAAGAAAAAAGGGGGGTGTGCTTTGCCATCCAGCCAGAAGAGTTATTTTGTAAAGTTCAGCCAGTCCAGTTTTAGGAATCAGCATTACACTGCAGCCACAGAAGCTGTGACTGTGCAGAGGGTTGTGCATTTAGGCTGCTCTGGCCCAGGACTGTGCACTGAAGATGGGCCAGACCTGGGAAATGGCTGCATGAGCTAATGCCATCAGATCTCCATTGCTGTTACCTCTCCCAGGGAACTAAATCCACCATTGCTAACACCATCTGTGGTTGTGTAGACAAACTGCAGAACATGTGGGAAGAGCAAAATCTTTCTTTAAAAGATAAACCCCAAGTTGTTCACTGTCAGCACCAGTCTCCTTTCTCTGAGGGTGAAACACCCATAGGTGGTGTAATCCTTGAGTGCCTTGCCCAGAGTCATGACTTAGCAGCTGGGAGGACAGGTTGTACACAGAGACCTGACAGGAATCCACTTCACACGAACCTCTTAGGAAAGCCCCGGGAAGACAGAAGGTATGTGAGCTATTTTAGCAACCTTGGGGATAACACAAGCAGTGATCAAGCCAAACTCCTGCCTGAGTAAAACCTTGGGAAACACTGGTAACTGTCCAAAAGGCTGATTCTGGGCAGCACAACTGAGGGAAATTTCACAAAAGATATCCTCATGGCTGCTCCACACTCTCCAGCTCACTTCCCCTAGTGATCCCAGTGGGTGTTACCCTTGCAGATACACAAACTACAATCACAACACTTTTTTTTTTCCTTTTATGACCAACACAGCATGTTGAAACCAAATTATTTCCTGAGGATTCATTCTTCCCCACCTACCACCCATGCCTGGTGAAGTTCATTCTCAGGGAGCTGCTCACAGTACAACCAACCAGTCTATGGAGTCTCTAACCAGTCTTATAAACCAGGAAAAAACTGCTCTTCCCTCCTCAAGTGTGACAAATTACCCATCAGAAAGTTAATGTTTTTAAGGCAGAAGAAATAACCACAAGTACCAAGCTCTGGCTGCAGAATGCTGTCACCATTAGCAGCAAGTCTGGGACACTGAGGGCAGTTCCCAGCAGGAGGAGATCTGCTCCTCTGAACCAACAGCCTTCTCACTCTATAGCCCACGGTGAAAAAGTATATGCTGTTGTTTATCCTTAAAGAAATTGCCAAAACAAACCAACCCAAACACTTTCTACTTGGCAGTCCCTTGTAGATGGTGTGCTTGTTTCTGCAACAAGGAAAACAACTCCTACCTTTTCCCTCAGCAGACACTGCCACCTCTGAGGAGGTCCTAATGAAATTCTTCTCCTCTCTCTCACTGTTTTTGTTGGCTTCTGATGAGTTCAGAGTTCACAGGGCCATATCACACCTCCCAAGTGACCCATGGTGTGGGGGTCAAACCAATAACCTCAAGTGGAAAATCAGTGACCCAAGGGAGTGATCAAAAATCCACAAATTGGGTCAAGCAGGTCCAGCCACTCAAAGGGACCAGGCCAGGAGTGTGCCCTCTGAGAGGACATGCTGAGTAGGAGCTGCTCTGGCCGTCAGCTGTTTTCCAGATTTTTGGCCAGTTGTTTGACCTGGGGATACAGTGCAATTAATGGCAGGCAGAAGGCAGGGAAGCTGACACAACATCCTGGGAAGGAACTGATCTCAGAGCTCAAAAACTGGTTTTGCTGATAGTTCAGCTCTGCTGGGTCCCACTGGAAAGCGCATTATGGATGTGGGTCTAGCTAAAAGCAGAGGCTGCTGCTGCAGGAAGCAATTGAATAGAGGGAGAAGCACCAGGTTCCACAAAGGAGTGAAACTGGTGGGGCAGAGTAAAACACTCCTCAAAATGTCATGAGCAAGGTGTCCCTTAAATGTCTGCTTAATTTTGAGG
This sequence comes from Erithacus rubecula, assembly GCF_903797595.1. Taxonomy (NCBI): domain Eukaryota; kingdom Metazoa; phylum Chordata; class Aves; order Passeriformes; family Muscicapidae; genus Erithacus; species Erithacus rubecula. The sequence goes on from NC_136659.1 coordinate 12,583,246, forward strand.
AAGCAAAGTCTCATCTTCCTTCCCCTGCAGAGAAGTTACAAATCACACACAAGCAGTTGTGAATGCTGGCTTGCAGCTCTACCAGTTTATCTTTTAAAATGATTCACCAGTTAACAGCTGTGATCCATTTTGAGCATTAAGAGCACAAAATAGCCTTGTCCAAGTAAAGCAGGTAACTTGTGACTGATATTCAATTAACATGTTGTTATATTCTCTATGACAAGTGAAGCCTAAAGCAGGTTTGTTTTTGTCTCTCTGCTTTATTTATCTTCTAAGCACAAACAATATAGTGTTTTCTGCAGTCTTTACTGCAGAATTTTTAAGAGCTTCTGGGTTTATTTAAAACTGAACCACAGGATTGGGAAGACTTAGGAAAGACTTGTCTTACCCAATATGTTACTTAGTCACAGGTATCTGAAGGTTTCAAAAGCCCTAACTGAACAGTTCTTGCTTTCTGCAGTTTTTTTAACCCCTGTTTTAGTAATTCTTCAACTGTGGAAAATCTTACAGAGCAGACTGGCATAAATACCTGATGCTTCAAAAAAAAAAAACCCAAACAAACAAACAGAAAAACAATAATTGCATTTCATGTTTACTGCATTTCATTGATAACCTCCATTTGCAGGTCACCTTTAACATCCTTGGAGACATGTGCTTGGGCTATCTGAAAGGAAAGAAAAGCAGAATGAAGGTCTAACTGCTCCTGCTGTGCCCCTTCACGTTGGGGGTTTGGATTTCATTGTGACAAAGGGTTTTTCTTCCCTCTGTTCTATAGGGAGAGTCACAGAGGTCACCCTCTTAGTACCTGGTAAAAAGCAAGGAAGGGAATGCTCTCTTCTTACATCACTGTCTCCTCCTTGCTGCTGAGCGAATATTTTGCAAGGGATATAATCTCACATAAAAACATGCCTTCTTATTTTGTTAGAGAGTACTTCTTGAAATAAACTTCAAAGATAGCCACAGACTAAGTAGCAAATGGAAAGCCCACATTTGTCTGCAGTCTCTTTTATGTCTAAACAAGACATACAGAGACTCTGGGTGATGGCATCAGACAGCCCAGGTTGTGATTAAAGAACAGAGAAAGCAACAAGATCCTATCTGTGTCCAAATTCTCACTGAAGAACTCCACTGTATGCAGTGTGATTGTGTGATGTTTGTTCTCAGCCAGGAGGATCTACTTTTAAAGAAGAAAAGAGAAGCTGATGTAAGAATTAAATTATGCAAACAAACTTGAAGTATCAGACATTGTGTCTTTATAAAGCTCTTCTCAACAAACACTAAAAATAATTAACTGAAAAGACCATGTAGTGCCTATTTCTCCAGATACAGCAGGGCTGTTTGTAGTCAGTAGCTCTAGGAACTCCTGTTGCTTAATATTCAACATGCATATAACATAAAACAAACACATTAATGAAATTTTGAATCACTGCAGATTTCAAAGAAATCACTGAGATGCATTAAGGTATCTTAATAGGTGAGATAATCCTATAAAAAAATATTCTTTGCCCTTTCAGATCAATACTTCCCATAGCCAAAGAAGGGGTTTGCATTTAAAATTCACTGGGAATCAAATTTGGGATCTTAGTGCTGGGAAGAATCTGCAGCACAAGGAAGTGCTCAGTGGCTGCTGTCTGTGAGAGAGGCTCATACCCCTCAGAAGAAGGCAGATGTCTAGCAATGTCATACTAACCTCAAACACACCATACACACTTTATTTATGGGCTGAGCTGGTGGAGGTGCTTCCTTCTCCTGTTCTTTTATCAACAATACAAGGCTGAAAAATCAGATAACGTAAACGAATACAATCCCTGGCTCTCATGTAGCACATGCCATGCAGAGAGAGCTGTTTTTAGTTTGAGGACTGTGTTTGGAATTCCTTCAGTGTCAGGTTTCCAGTTACCAGACCCTCTTCCCTGGGCCAGGCACGACTGCGGTCGGACTGGATTAGCAGAACACTCTGCAATGTATATTACACAGCTTTGACTGCTACAGGCTTTGCAGACCCATAAAAATAATGATCATTTCATGACCTGCATTTCAAGGTGGGGGTGTGTGTGTGCGTGTGTGTGAGTGGTGGGTATGAGACTGGCAGAATCTCTCTTCCCCTTTTAAAGAATTCCTATTTGCTTTGGAGAAGGACGAGTCCATATAAGTTTGTTTGAAATTCCAGAGGTACATTTCAGATGCAATGTAGGCAGGCCTGATTCTCTTCCCTTACATGCAGTTTTGCAAAATCTAAAGTGGTGCTAACTGGCCTGAATATGACTTTACACTCTCCAATATTACATCTTAAAATATTTAGAAACAAGCAGCTAAAGCACCATAATCCCAGCAGGTAAGTGCAGAGATGTGTTTATATCTCTCTAGTTGAAGCCCAGCCTAAAAGCAGCTGGAAAACTAAGTCCTTTACTGTTTGCAGAGGGCCACACCACAGAGGTGTTGGGCTCCAGCTGCTCCCTGGGCCATTCTTAGCAATTGGAGACATTTAGGTGTCACACTTGCTTTTCCATTGAAGGCCAAGCGTGCACTTCAGTCACATACTAGCTTTCCATGCAGGGGAGCAGACTGCAGAAACTACTGTAACACAGGCAGGCAGTGTCTGACAGGTTTAAAACTTTACTGTAGTAAGATCAGGTAAGACTTTTTATGACAGCATGACCAGCTTATTTTTTCTGCAACAAAATAGATTGCTCTCAATCCCTAATGGAGCAAACTATGTCACAGATTGGTTAACATCAGAATTTACAGTGCCATTTAATTAAACTCCCTCCCATCAGCAACCAAACCATAAGACGGTGTTGCTACTTGGCTCTAGCATTAGTTTATTTTCCACAGCAAATCTCAGACCAGTTTCTGATAATCTCATCCTGCAGGCAAAGCTCCCCTTTCTTCCCTTCCCTAAATCCAACCTACAAGGATACGAACTGTGACAACCAGGATTAAAACTCTCGAATCAACAAAAACAAAACCCAAAATATGCTAGTTGGTGCTGTATAAATGCCCAAAAAGCATTCAAAACAACTAGTGCAATAATCCTTCCTACTCAATTCCTCACTTGTTTTGTTCATATGCTCTCAGGCATGGTACATCTCTCCTACCAGAAGGCATAAAATAAAGTAGCACCTATTGAACAAGACATCGCTATTCTGTGATCTCTTCAAGCTTAAAGGGATCTTAAGTAGATTGGTACTTTAAGTAGCGAGTCATTACAACATGTGTCATTTCAGATGTTACTCATTATTCGACACAACATAATGCCGTGTGAGTCATTAACCTCTGGGCACTGGTAACCTACTCTCAATGCTAAGCAGTCATGCTTGCTGCTCAGGAACCCCCATGCTCCACTGGGGAGAGACCTGGCTGAGATTTTAAGGTCCCTTTGGTCTTTTGTTTTGCAGATCAGTGGGGACCAAAAGCTCTTCGTAGAGACTAAAGGAGTTACTGGCCTTTGGTCTTCCGAGTCACATTTCTGAGAAGAGGCTGACCATGTTACGTTAGAGGGGAGACAACTTGTTTTTAAAGGACATATGCCTCTTAAGCCAGCAAGAAAGCAACTGTTTAGGCTTCTCAGTTGAATTTTGCATTTAAACGCAAATTGAAACTTGTACAAAAAAGTACTGAACACGAGCAGAACTGGCACTACTGGAGTGAGATGCTGAAGTGAGAACTGTGCTGTGATAATACTTGCACAGTCTTAGGGAGCATCAGCTCCCAACAGGCAGGGGGACCCCTCTGCCCCTGCCCTGAGAACAGCCAGCTGCTTCCCTCACCAGCAGGCAATCTATGGGCAGGGAGTGAGATGCACAGGCAAGAACCAACACGGGCTTCAGTGCAGCAGCAGCACAAAAGCCAGAAATACTACCTGGACCCCTTTGCCTCATCCCAACCCCTGCTGGAGGTCTCTGCTTTTTGAAGGCTATCAGAGCCGAAATTAAGGAGTCTGTGGTGGTTTAGGAGCTTTTAATTTGATTTAAAAGAAATTCTGTTGCCATAGTCAAAACTGCTTTTCAGAAGGAACTGATCACACTCCAGAAGAGCTCCTCCCCAGCAGGGAAACCTCTGTCCTTTGCCTACCCATTCACAGCACCACTGCTATCCATGCTGGTTTTGTGAAGTGCTTTCAGAAATACAGAAACCCAAATTCTACCTTGTTCTCATTTTTCATTCAAAATGAATTTAAAGCATGGTGACCATTTAGCTGTCCTATTCAAATGATTTTCAACTAATAACAGAAATCATTAAAAGAATCTTCCTAAGTAATAATAACCTGAGTTCAGGTCTTTACTATTCAGCCACTGGGACCTTAACACGCTGTCTGATCTTTAGTGGGCTAGTAAAAACCTGTGAGAAGTGGTTATTAATGTTATTACCAAGCTTTTAGGGTGTTTTTTTTTTTTTTTTCTCTCAGAGCATTTCTCATTTAAATTAAAGCATCCCTTGCAGCACTTTCTCCCACTGCCATGATGAAGCATGGCTGTCTATTCTGCCTCCAATGACACCAAGTGGGTAGTAAACCCATACCTCAGTAAAAAAGGAATACTTAGCTTGTTATTCTTTCCTTCATTTTGTTTCTTTCTGGTCTAGACATTCTGTTAAACTCACTGCAACACATCATTCTTTTTTTTCAACAAAGGCAAAGCTCAAGACCCAGAGAAGAAGGATGGCTGTTCTGGGGAGAGGCAAGAGGGACCTTAAAAACAAGCAGCTCTTATTTCTTTCTTCAGGCAGTATTTCAGTCCCCATTGTTTCCCTACTGCTCATGTACTGATTTTCTCCTAAACAGCACAAACAGCCTGCAAGTACATCCTCCTCCCCAATATTTTCTTTTGTTAGAACCTTTCATTTCTATACAGGCATTAGATTATACATTTCCTGGCTTGCCGCACTCCATTAACACTCTGGTAACCACCCATTTTCCAGCCAGCCATTAAACACCACCTTTCATAATTGAGATTTAAAGGCTCAGGGCATGATAAACAGCTGAAGTTATAACTTTACAGCTGCCTCTACAGAAGTGTGCAAATCTCCAGATTTGGATAGGCAAATCAGTTAATGAGACCTGCATTAAGCCCCAGGCTGCGGGACAGCAGATGTCCCGGCGTTGCGCTTTCAGTCGCGAGGGTGGAAGGCTGAGTCCGGGCGGGCCGGGGCAGAGGGAGGTGCCGGCGGTGCCGGGGAGCGGTAGCAGCGAGAGCAGCTGCGGGGCCGCCCCATTCCAGCTGTGTTTGTGCTGGCGGCTCCTGCCCGGCGCCAGCGGCAGCACAGCACAGCCACGGACACGCTCTGCTGCTGCCTCTGCCGGGCACGCACCCGCCTTCACCACCCTGTGCTCTCCGCCTGCAGCACACACAGGTTTGGGACTGAGCTCAGCTTCCCCCCGCCCCTACCTGCGGCTGAGGACACTTCATGTGTATGACCCTGAGCCACTGCTGGCGGCAGAAGTTCAGAACGGGTGACATTCGCAGCCACCAGGTGCACGGGCAGTAAGAGGTTAACCTTCGGTCGTGAGGCCCAAGGGCCTGTGCTCCACCTCTGCACGAGTTATCTCCCTGCTGCTGCATTTAAAAATACTGTATGTAATTAACTGTTATCAGGTTGTTAAGCGGCGTGCTGAAGTGTGAACTTATCATTCAATTGTTTCCTTTATTTACGAAGCCCTGCCATTCTCTTCGGCGGCAGCCTGGGACAGGCTGTTGACTCGCTCAGATGAGGAGGGCTTGGCACGCCAGATCCTGGGAGCAGAAGCAGATTCTGGAGAAGTGAGACACAGATGAGAATCTGCAAACACCCCCTCAAGATGTCCTGTAGAACAGCTGTGCTTGAATGAGACACGCACACATGGCACCACTTCCAAATACATCACTCTGAGGCTGCTTTGAGACCTGAACCACTGAGGAAAGACACAATCCAGCTCCCAGCTGCTTTATGGGCACAGGTGGAGCTTTTACTCATATATATGGTACTAGCTTTAATGCCTATAGATACACACAAATATGTTCCATTCCCAGATGAAAACAACACAACTGCTCACTTTCATACATCTGAGCTCAGTTCTTCCCCATTTAATTGTTTCCTTAAGCATTGTTTCCTTTCCTTCTGGAAGTCAAAGGCCATCACATTAGACACAAGATGGAGATGGGTGGACAGGACAACAGCACAGGATGCCACAGCCCCCGCTGTCCTCTCTGCCTCCTTCAGCAACGCCTAGGCTTGAATTCCTAAAGGCTTTGGACAGCACTATATGGTATAGACTTTTCTTTCTTTTGAAAGCACACATACATCGTGTATCAAAGATGTGCAACAAAGTCTTACACGCAGGACATGATACTGTCACAGCTTCAGCTGACATTACAAGGAACAGGACCGCAATCACAGAGGCATCCCTACTCCACCCAGGAAGGCTGCTGTGTGCCATCAGTGACAAACAGAGAAGTAATAATGCTTCCTGATAGAATCGGGTAAGAACCTGGCCAAGATTCCAGACAGCATGTCTCAATTTGGCTGGGGGAAAAAAAAATAAATAAAACCACCCTCTCACTTGAAACAATCTTTTACATAATGAATCAATCAATTATCTTTGCTCTAGTATGTTCAAATCAAGGGAATCATCATTGAAAATAACAACCAATTTATATAGCTCATTTAAAGCCACAGTAAGCTAGGCTGCTGATTCACTAATGAACAATAAAGGTCACTACTATAATATCTCTCCAAGTATTTTCAGATTGTGTGGTGTGATAGACTTGAAGTGGCAAGTTCATAAAAAACCTATCAAGATACTTTGCAGGGGGAAGCAAAGATGGAAAAACATCTGTGCTTTGCCTAGATACCAGACTGAGAAGAGGGAATTACTTCAATGCAATGAAGAACTTCATGCCCCAGACTCATCCAGCCCCAGCCAAAGCCTCTGGATGTCAATGGAAGCATTCCAATGATCTTTGGATTAGGCTTTTGTATAGAATGGTATCTGAAAGGGGAGGAGAGGGCAGGGAGAGAATGAAACATCTGTATCCTGAAATGAAATCAGGAAGTTAAGGCTTGACAGCCTTAGACAGCAAACAAATTGTACCTCGGGTACTAAATGTAGGTTGCTGAAATGCCTCACTTCAAGTGGAAACATTCCTTAACAGTTGGGTCTTTCAGGTATTCAGACAATATACTGACCAGAATGCTGCTTTTTTAAAATTTATGTTTTACTTTTTGAGTGCCCATGATCTAGAAAATGGTACATACATACACTTCTGAAGAAAGAAGACATTCTGTCAAGATGAACAACACACCTCTGCTCTGTGGATTTGGTAACTGGGGCAATGTAGAGGAGTGTGCCCTAATCTGCAGCATCAGGTCTGGGACTATTACCAGAACCAGATGGTTCAGAGGAAGCTGCAATTTGTGGACAATTAATAGTTTGCAAAGGTCTTACAGCATAAAAGAACCCCTCCCTTTCTCCTCAGACATTAACTCAAACAAAAGCAACTATTGGTCTAAGACTGGGTTTGCAGAAAGGTGAAAGTTTCAGAAACACAAAACACTTGATGACACTTCTGTACTTGCAGATGTTGTTAACAAAAAAAACCCCAAACATGAGAATATTTAACCTTGACAGACCTACTATTTGAAATCCATAGCAAAAAAACCACAACAGAGTAGAGAGAGCCTGCAGTGAGTTGAGAAAGATGTCTTTTCCAAATTTCAATGTTAAATCATTAATGCTGACTTGGGTTCCTCTTAAAAAAAAAAAAAAAAAGGTGTCATTCTACTGCCAGTAAAATAGAATTTTCTATAAAAGAGCTTTGCACAATTTCAAAGGCCCCTCTTTTTAATGATCAAAAAGTAAAAGAGAGAAATATCATATTATATCAAGGAGCTACAATATAACCCATTACTCAAGAACATCATTACGGTTTCTAAATCAGAAATGCATGAAGCAGCAATACCAGAATTTGAGGATGCAAAATCATCTCAGTGTACTAAAGTCCCTTGAAAAACTTCTAAAACTTGTGGTATAAATTCATACAACTGAAAATGAATTATCTAAGGAGGAAAAGACTGGGGTTAAGGGTTCTGTATTGATTTTTTCCCCCTCACATTGGGATTAAAGTGATTTCAGTTGAGACCCAGAATTACAGATGTAATTATAATTTCCATGTATATTTTTAGACTGTGTACAAAGAAGTGTAATAAGGGACAGCTGAACATTTTCCATTGTCTATTAAAAATGAAATGTTTCTGATGAAATCTCTGTAAGACCAAGTACCACTGCAGCAATCTCAGTAACAGAGCTTGCTTCAGATGCTTGGTGATGAGAGAGAAGGGAGAGTTGCCACCCCTTCATACAAAGAAACCAAGCCAAAAATGACATTAAGATTGTTAATCCCCTCAATAATACTAAAGAGATTTCAGGTTAAGACTAGTAACAAGTCTTTTCAAAGAAAAAGCAGTCAAATTATCATTAAATAACCTTTCTTAACATTATTCACAGGGTATGTAACACAAAGCATTGCATTAAGGAGGCATTATTTAAGCCACATAAGGTCTAGGGAGTGAAAAAGAGAAATTTCTCCAAGTACTGCCTGTCTGCCATCCTTCCTTCATCCCTTACAATGTCCATTTAAGCCCAGGTTTCCTGGAGATCTCTGATAGCGAGGCAAATAACTGCTATTGAAAAGCAAAATATATTCAAGGTAAAGCAGGTGCTTAAGTGCTCTGATGGATCTGGGCCTAAAAATTCAAGTTGTAAACCCCAACTCAATTTCAAATGGCTAATTGAATTTGCCTTTTTTTTATTTTTTTAAATTCCCTTTCGCTTCAAACCGATGTGCTCTGTGCCACGAGGCGTGGTGCAGTCAGCACAGCCCGTCCCACCACGCTGCTCCCGCCTGCCACTCCAGAGGGGCACGGAGATCCACACAGAAACGATCAGAAGTGCTCAAACCCAGCACTGGCATGTTCAGGCAGCCTAAATTCAGCCTAATTCCCGAGTCAGTGAGAAAGCCAGATGCCTTCAGAGACCCCTACAAAGCTAATTAGAAGACTACCAGAAGTCTACGCACAGCGAAGTCACATGGGTTTTCTGAGCACGGCTACTGGGATCCTCAAAGCTTTTAACTGATTCTGGAAATCTTTAATCGCTCAGTGTACAGTTGTAAAGTGTGTTTGCAGTTTGAGCATCTTTGGAGGAAGGGCTGTTAGCATCCTTTTTCCTACATGCTTTGTCCCAGCTATTGTGTTGGCTGGTTGAGTTCAGTTCAAGAGGGTATCACTATTATCTACTTAAAAAAGCAAAACAAGGGGAGAAACTGTGGCCACACCATGCTTCTAAAAATAGATTCTTTCTATACTGAAGGCAACTCAGTTCTCAGTAAACAAACATGCCTTTTCTTTAAAGCCTAGTATCTCAGGTTGAACCAAAACTCACAGCAAAAATGCTAAATGAGGGTCCAAAACCTGGTGACACATGGGTATATATATAGCAATGCATTGGCACCCAGATCCAAGCAAAAAGCCAGTCATGTGGATTTTCACTGTGAAATCATCCTGAGATTGTTTTTTGTTGCCAGATTTTGCCATGATCTACAACAGACTGCTCTCAAAGCATCTCCCTTCACCTGTAAAACAAGAGCTATTTTTCTTTTTTAAATGAAGGAAAGTGCCAGCTACTCAGTATCCAAGGACCCCTGTTGGCTCGGGCTTTTGTTTGATAACCTGGGCTGGGTTTTGTTCACACATTTCCTGCCCTCTGGATGGAACTCTGACTGCCAATTTCCAAGGCACTGTCTCAGACTATCTAGTGCACAGATCCAATCTCCTTGCTGAATTACATCTGGGGTGGAACAAAAATGGCAGATAATTCACTTTCTATTAAAGTTAACACTCTCCTCCACTTGCTTCCCACGTATGTTATACAGTGGACGTGTTTGCATGTTCTGCTCTATTTTTTCAGCTGCTGCAAGCACATAAGCTATCAATTACACTCTATGCAGAGAGAAGATAGTGATTTGAGGAACGGCTTCCCGTTTATATAACTCCTCACCTCATCACTGCTCAAACATTTAAATGAATGCTTTTGGGCAAGAGGCCCGAAGCAGAGAGATTCCTTAGGTGCTCCCTCCCCTGCCATCTCCCCCTCATTGAATGGTTAATCAGAGCAGCATAATTCCTTAAAACTAATATTTATTCAAACAGCTGCAGGATCCCATCTGCTTACACAGAATAGAGGACAGAAGCAGCAGAGGCCACAGCAATACCAGGCAGAAGCCAGCAGAAGTATGAGTTGTGTCAGTATCTCTATATCCTGCCTAAGTTGTGTTTGGCAGACAAAGATTTTGAGCACAGCAAAAACATTGCCATTACCCTAAAGATGTGGTTAAATTTTTAGCATATGCATTATGGTATTTAATTTATTTTCAAATTAAAGCTTACTGAAAGCTTGCTGATTAGTGGCCTATGAACTATTTAAGACCAACCACACATCTACAAAGCTTTACTGCCACGTTTCTGGCATATCCATGACATTTTTGCCCGTGGTAAAGATGCTCAATAGCTCATGCAGATTTTCCTAAATAAGCATCCACAAAAGAACAGTATCACTGTGCATCTTATGCTTTGTTTATGCCACATTTGAAAGAACTGTTCTACTAGAAAATTTTGCACAGGTGCTAAATGACAAAATTAGTGCTAATTTACATAACTATTAAATGCTAGAACAATGCAATCTTTTCCAAGCCTGGAGATGAGGGTAAAGATTCTTAAGAAAGCAGGAATTAATCTTCTCTAACTGGGCACAACAGAAATTTTAGCTCTATTCTTGCTCTTAACAAAGTTACTGATCCATAACCACCAGTGATCTGAATGCTTACAATTCTTCAACAAACTTGAATCCCATTCATTTAAAGGACTACTTTTATTTCACTTACATCTGTGATAAGGTTGGGCTGAGGAAGAACATACAGAGCAGGAAAAGGCAAGTTTTTTTACTAGGATCTCCAAAATCTGGAGAGAAACTGCTAACATTGGTGGGCAGGAACCTGGTGGAAAACAACAAGTAACCTAATCAGAGTTTGTCAAATTACTACCAGACTGATCCAGACAGCCAAAAAATGGAAGATTATCCTCCATCATTTTAGTCTAAACTGCAATCATTAGGAACACATCCACGGATTGCAGTGGTTCTGGTTCAGGCTCATACTGGCTTCTAGTAGTAAATTTCTGGCTCTTCTCAAGCTGGATCAACACATCCAAAGAATGACTTTCTAAAGCATTACACTTGAAGAGCAACAAAAAAGCCTATGGTGAATATGAGAAAAGACATTTGGACAAAACCCTCTGAAATTGAGCCTTTTCTCCTGATATGTTGAAGACTTCTGTGCAGAGAAATTAAATATGTCACCTACTTATGAGATGGAAGCACTTTGGCTGCCAATTGTCTGAGCTGTGTTGAAACAGCTGCTCTAGCAACTGTTTTTACTATTAAATTCTTCAGCGATTCTCTTAATCCCAAATTAGATACCTCTTTCCTTTAATCACCAGTTTATATAAAAGCTCTTTCCCCACAGGGCAGGGTTTCACCAAGGATAACAAACAACGGCAGGTCTGCTCAGCGCGCTGCCCTTGTGTTTCTCCACTCCTCACATCTCCCCCACCCTGCTTCTCATTTCTCGGTGGGTGGCACACAGAGTGCTCACGACTCTGTCCCCTGCATGTTTGTAAAAGAACACAGAACTAGATTTGAGGTATTAGGATTTCACAGCTTGTCATTACCTTACAGCATGCAATTAGGACTGTCCACAAATGATTCACTTTCCTACTTCATCACCATAATCTTTCCTCTTTCCTAAACATGTACATAAGAATACCTGTAACTGACTCTCTTTAAATGGTTTGCTATTAGAAACTTGAAACTTGCCATTGTGACAGTACACTGTCCTGAAGGGCTGTGATTCTGGTGTGGGTTTTTTCCTGGTTGTACTTTTTTCTTTTCTTTTTTCTTCTTTCCTGCAAAGTCTGCTTTGCAAAGCAAAGATTGGATGGAGACAAAGGAATTGAGAACTAACAGGGAGAACTAACTGCAATCTGCCTCTGAGCAAAGGGTGCCACTGCAAAGCTGCTGTGTGCTCACAGGAACACAGCTGAGCAATGACAAAACATACAGGAGGCTCACACACAAAAATGAGAGCTACAGGAAGCTTGCTTGAAAATTCCTGATCCAACATCCTCAAAAATAATACATATTTACACCTGATACTGTTGGCTCCCTACATTTTCCCTTCATTAGGTGTTTTTAAAGCACATTTGCTGACAGCCATCTTTCAGCTGCACCTCCAGACATGTTTATCAAGTGAAAGCTGAAGCCAAGAACTGCAGTAGAGTTCTTATTTTACAATGCTCTTTCTCACCTTTGCAGCCTAGAGCCCACACTTTTTGATGAGTTCTGAATTACAACCCAGGATAAGCAGCAACATTTTTATTCCAAATATCCGTACCTACAAAGGAGCCAGCTGAGCTTCCCAGCCTGCTGGTCTCCTGAGCCATTTCAATATCCATCTTAACAATGCAATGGATGTATTTGCATTTTGGAGCACACATCCTATTCCCCAGGTTTCACTCAGCACATCACTCTGTTGATGCATTCTATGGGATATATGCTTTTGGTTTTTAATTTAATCTTCTTCTTAATTTGCATTCACTTATCTTTTTTCCACAGATCCTTCATCTCGACCTAACCATTTTGTACTGACACTTTTTTTCTTTCATTAATATTTTGTTCCCTAGCAGTTGTTTTGTTCTTTTACTCACTGGAGGCATAGTTAATACAGCTTCCTTTTCTGAGGCAATGTCTCCAAGACTTCATTAAATTTTATAATATTAATTCAAGCCCTTTTGTTCAAATGCAATATTTTCCTGCATCTTCCATATTTTTAAGCTGAATTTGGTGCCCTTAGTTTGAGTGGGAGGTCCTTATGCCTGATTATACACTAAAATTCTTACCAGATCCATGTTTTCTGTAAATGTGACACTTGAAAGTATTTTTATTTACTCAGGATAGTATCTCCTTGCAAAAGGGCTGGCTGTTTAGTTTCAAAATATTAATTGACTTTTAAACTATTCCATATTGCATTAACTGCCTTTTTGCTATGAGGAGTTGACTGACTTATTAGGAAAATTGACAAACCCCATCCCTGTCTGCCTCCTTCTACACTTCCAAAGTATTCATCTGAGACATCTGGCTTTTAGTGTTTTTTTTTTTCCTTTTTTTTTTTTTTTTTTTTTTTTTTTTTTCCAAGCTATATCCCAGTTGTTACAGACATTTTCTTTGGTCAATTTTCTTTAGTTATTCCCATGGAAATTATAGAGGTGGCCTGCCAGCTGCAATCCATGATTTGATGTCACGAACCTTGACCTTTCTGACTTTCTAAAGTATACTTTTTCATTATTTAGACTTAATTTGGCTTGGATGGAGGCATCATGTTCATTTCAAGTGATATTTCTATTTTATTAGAAAGCTGGAGGTATGTTTTACAACTAAATCTCCTTCCTTTTTTATTCACCACAGAGATTTCTGAAACTGTGATCCTGTTTACAAATTTCTTTCCTCCTTGCAGTCAAGTCTTTAAAGACACAGGACTATTTTTTGAAAAGTCTGTAGTACACTGACCCTTTTCCTACTTGCTCTTCTTTTAATGCCAGAGCTTCTCCCTGTAGAAGGTACAATCAGAACTCTGCACATTTTTGGACAAATGTATTTTGACATCATATATGAAATAAAGTCTTCAGACTTCACATATGGCACTGAGCTGATATTAGGTATCATGGCACATCTGAGCAGAGGGATTGAAACTGAAGTGGAACAGAAAAAGCTGCACCAGAGCACTCCCAGCTCTCTGCTGCATGTACATGTCACAAATCTGCTGCCCTGCTGTTGATCTGGGCTCTGCCCTTGAAGTACAATAATTTCCCTGACATCTCCTAGAGCCTGGGTAGTTTCTACAGCAATCAGTTTTAGTACCTTCCAGAGTTAAGAAAAGTTAGTCAGCTAAATCTTAAAATTGTTTGAAATTGGATTTAAGCTAATCTCTTAATAAGCACATCAGCTTGGTTCCCAAGCTTGTGCTTTAGCATGTAAGAATAATTTTTTTTCTTTGCCTGTATTTCATCTTGGCTGGTTTATTGCAACATATCTTGGAGGTCCTTGACCAGTATTTCCATTCAAATTGATAGTAAATTCACCTGCCAGCACTTAAAATGCAACTAAAACCATACATGTATTTCATTTATAATGAGATCACCACATTGGAAGATAGAGGCAGACAAAATTTTGCTGCATTTTCAATAAAAGCACAGCTGTCAAGATAAAAATCATATTAAAAAAATATCCCTGAATTACTGATATCAGTTTAGATGATTAAAACAGAAGAGAAAGTTAATAATCAACTATACTGGAGAATATACTGTTTGAATATTATTTATATTTCACTTGACTAGAGTGATGAAATTAGCTGGGCCATTCATTTTTGCACCCTACTTAGTTCTAATCCTGTTTAAGACACCAAATTATCAAGTCTAAGTTTTGAAGCTACACCCAGGGAATATTAAAAAAAAAAAAATCTGTCAAAAATTTAAAAACACCACTTACAATTGATTCTCAAATATTCCTCTCAACCATCTCCTCTTATTTTAATCAATATAAGAAATGAGGGAGATACAGACTTTATTCAGCCACCTGGAATTGGTGGCTGACACTGTATTTTCCCATCAACCTGCTCCTCACTGGCTTCCACCCATTGGAGGGAAAATCCTGGGCATTACTAAAAGTATTGGGTATTCTATTACACACCAGAAGTTAACAGGCTCACCTTGTAGCTCTGTAACATATGTGCAGTAGCATGGTTTCACTGACAGACTAAGATGTGGGTGACTCTGGACAGGGTTGATAAATTATTTCACTGCCATTGAAGCTTTGGCACCCCTGGCTCCTCCATGAGAGAATATCTGCAGATGCCTTTTTTAAGCAGATGCTCCAATTTAAACAGCACTGCAAGGCAGCAATGGTATTTATTCCCTGCAGCCTGCACCAGCATTGTCACTCTCTGCCTGCCACAAAGCACCACGTTGGGCCAATAGAACATTGAGGAAATCACAATTTCAGGAGAGCCTTGTAATGAGCACAGAACAGTGAAAAGCAGAGGCAAGCTGTTACCAAGGGTGTCTGAGCACCAGGAAGGTGTCTGGAAGGCCAGGACCATGACTGCCCTGCTGTGCCAGGGCTGAGCAACAAACTGCTGCATGCCAAGGAGGAATGTAGGTCAAGTACACAAAATATGAAAGAGGACAGATTTTTTCCAACAAGTGATGGAATAGGTTAAATCAAACTGATTCCAAGCAAAAAAAATTTTTAAAATTAATTGTGATTTAAACCAGCATGGAGGGAATTTTGATTTAAATAATTTATTTTAAACCTTGCTTTTTCATCTTTGGTCCTTGGCTAGTCAATTCCCAGGGGCTGGAAATGCTCTGACAAGTTGATTTACAGCTAATTATAGTCTGCACTAAAACTGTGATTTCTTTTTTGTTAACCAAGAGAATACACTATATACATATTTAAGTAATGTCAGTATATTAATTTCAGATTCTGCTAGACAATGGTGGATGATGAGTCTTATTTAATAGACAATTAACTTTTTCTTGTGATTTGTGTCAAGTCACTTTCTGATGATGTTTTTAGGATTCAATTAAATTACACAAATCTTGCATTTTGAAATAAACTCGGTAAAATACAGGCAAGAACATTCATGTGCAAGAAGCAGCTAATGAAACATGCTAAGTAATCCATTTCTTCTGCTGGAGGAACTTTATGTGTTAGTGACACAGATATTACCAAAACTTTGCTTTTGATTTGAAGGGCTCAAAATGTTTTTGACTCAACTCTAGAGGCTACCTCCTAAACTGACTGCATAGGTACTCTGACCTCTTGAGTCAATGCTGTTTTCATGCTCTACAGTGTAAGACCTAAGTGCTCAATCTATTTAATTTATTGAAAGGGAGGTGGGAACATAACATAAATGATCTCTGTACAGAAATACTCAAGGGAAGAAAGTTTGCAGGCTTGGCTCTTAAAATCTAGCAGAAAAAATATTTACCGTAGTATCTAGAAACTGAAATTGGGTCAGACTTTGAGGGGAAAGAAGGGCATAATCTCTTTAAGCAGTAAAATAATTAACCTCCAAAGAATGTAATGAATTCTCCACAATGTGACATTCTAATTCCAGGTTAGATGCTTCTGTAAATACATTTACAAAAGTAATGGGATGGGATTTAGCTTGATGCAGAAATGTAGAAAGTCTTGGAGGGCTCAGGCAAGATGATCAAAAATGTCCTTTCTGGCATCATACCTGGAAATGGAGAGGGTGCTGCTTTCAGCTACTGCTTTAAGAAGTGCAAGCTGTATGGTCAACCTGAAGAGAAGCCTCCAGCACAGGAAGATTATCCATTGCTACTGTACAGCAAGGCTATTTCCTGAATCCATTTCCAAGCCTCCCAGTTCCAGGCTGCATGTTACATTTGTGAGTAAATTACCAGTTTGCTCAGCAGTCTTGTCCCAGCCACAGTGATACAGCTGGACCCATCTACACAGCCTGAAGTAATTTTTCCATGCTAGCAGTTATTCTCTAATGCTCTCACAGCCTTTCTGGCCCTCCCCCTTTTCTTGACATAAATGTGTTCTTCAATGATACGAGAATTCCAGAGAAAGTCTGAAGTAGTATTTTTCCATTGGAATCAGCATTTCTTTTTGGAAAGATGGCTGAGCTTTCTAATCCACACTCATCATGTCAACCAGCCGTCTCAGTGTCTGTCAGTCTGCTTTTGGTCACAGCCAGCTTTTCCACCACCACAGAAAATAATGTGTCCTTGAACATGAGGCTTCTCAAAACAAGGCTGCCATTAGCAAGACTGTGATTTACATTAATTCAGACTTCCAAAAGCAAGTTCAAAAATAGAACTATGAACAAAAAGAGCAGCTTCAGCTTCATATCTGTTGCATAGCTCCATCAGGAAAATATTCTCAATTACACCAAGAAAGTGGGCATTAAAAATAGTGTAAAAGACACAAACGTTCTTCTGGCTCCCACAACCTTGCCCTGCTCTTCTTCCCAAAAGAAGAGGCTAAGAGGTGTAAGAATCAGGCTATTCTCCTCCTAAGCAGGAGGATTTAACATTGCTTAATACTACTACTCAGCACTACTTAGCAATAGCCTCGGGGCAACACATAAGTACTGAGTGCAAAGAACTGTATCTCTCTTGCAAAGCCTCCTATTCTGTCTCTCCCACTTTGCTGCTTTTCTGCAGACAGAACAGCACAATGCAGTGAGAGATGAAGCCCTGCCACTCTCCTGCCACAGCCACTTATCATTTAATTCAGATGTTTGCCTCTGTAGACATTTCCAAAGCAAGCCTACAGGCTGACATTATTTTACCTGGAAACTTAACTATGTAGCTCAGCTCACCACTCCTTAGCCCAGTCAGACAGAAAGCCTTTCTCCAAAGGCTGCTGCCTCCGGTTTCCCCTTTTAATTAAACACTTAAACACGTAACCTTACACAGGAACAGATCCTCCACTCACAGGAAAAAAAGGACATCACTGACAGTGAGACCAGGACAGTAATTTGCTGCTGCACCTACTGAAAAGACAGGCACACTTGACAGCTGAATTCCTCAAAATGAGTTAATACAGACTAGTATCACCTGAATTTGGCCCATAATATCTGGACTTAAATTAACAGCTTCAGAGAAAACCAGAAATAATAAAAAAAAAAAGAATTTTACAAGCCAGCAGCAGGTATGTTCAGATCTGATTGCATGCAGGATACATGCCTTTGCACAGGAATGGGACAGTGTCTTAGGGGCATCAAACATCAATATAAATATTTGCTAGGTGAACATTCCTCCTTCTTGTCTGGTGCGGAGGAAGACCAAAGCTCTCTTACTTAATTTGTCCATGCCCGCACGCATTGGCACGAGTCCTGGTGGCTTTCAGGTGAGCAGAACAGTTTCACTTTGTCGGTCCCAGCTAGTCCTGACACAGCACGGATCCCTTTCTACCTCCTCATCAGTGAAACTGGCTGCAGCCCAAGCATTTTCCTCTCCTCTCCTTCCTTGTGTGCCCCACCGCAGTGGCAGGCAAAGGTCACATCCTCCTGGACTCAACACAATATTGCAACAGGAATTTGTTTCCCAGCATCTACAACCCTCATCTGAAGCCTCTGTTATCTCTTATTAAACTGGGCTTAAATGGCTAAGTACACAGACAGTTCCATATGGCATCTGTACCAATGTGGATCAGTGGCCTCACCACAGTGAGGAGAGCACAAAAGAGGGGGAACAAACCCAAGGGCAGGAAACTGTGAACCAATACTAAATATGAACTAAAATGCTGAAGAGAAGAAAGTTACTCTTTTGAGGAAATACTACCTCTTCATTTCTTGATTCTTTCTCTTAATTTCTTCTCCTTTTTTTTTTTTTTTTCATTTTTTAAATAATGCTGCTCATTACAGTAGTTTTTATGGATCCTCCACCGAGAATTGGTTGGCAAATGGGTGGTTTTTACCTGGATTCCTCTATACTCCTGGGCAGTCAGCCATGAGAACAAAAGAAATCACTCATTTCCATTAGTGGCTGGCAATGAGACTGCATCCACTTCGTCTGGATTTAGACCTCACTGTACAATCTAGTCATTTGTGACTGCCAGGCCTTAATTACTGCAGTAACATGAAACTGCAAAACTTACAAAACTGAAGCATAAAAAGCAGCAGCCAATTGCTGAATTGTAGGCACACCCAAAGGGATGTGATATCCCAAAGCTCTGCTCCTGCCAGGGTGGAAACCCTCAGGAGACACAGCCTGGCTTGAGTGCAGCAGTGTAAGCCTTTGGGTTGGGAAGCACAAACAGCCCTGAAGTGTAGGTCCTCTCACCTTCCAGCATAATCTCCTTAGGCACAGAGACCAAGGACACTGTCACAGTGAGCTTCAAAAGCTTGGGGAATATTTGGATGACTTTCTAAATGGTGAGTTCCCACCAGTTAAACACTCAAACTGGTTCATGATATTATTTAGATAAATATACTTAAAAAAACCGGCCCAAAACCAACCAAACCAACCCCACAAAAACAGAGTTGTACAGATGAGCAGCATATACAGCCAGGGAACATGCTGAGGATGCAGCATTTTGGAAAGGAACGACACAGAAGGGATACAGAGAATGCTTACTACATAAAGCAAGGGCATGTCTACATCTGCACTGTAGTGCTCACTTCTGGTCATCCTGCCTTGAAAGGAATACTGGGAAAATCAAAACAACTCTGGCTTATGGAAGTTACTTCACTGGGAAATTTTCAGTTTACAACACCTGAAAAAATAAGGTAAACTTTCTTAAAGAGAAAATTTACAAAAGAAGACATGATGTACAAATATAAAAATTGCTCTAGAGGCTTACACTGGACACCAATTACAAATTTACACGTGCAATGCACAAGAAAATAGTCAACAAAAATGGAATTTAGAAATAAATGAAAAAGGAGTATGCAAAATTAAAGTACACCTAATTAACATGCAAAAATCACTGCTAAAAACATGATGGGGAAACGTGCATGTTGGAGGACTGTAAAAAAAGATGGCTATTTACCCAGAAGAGTAAATACCCATAGTCAGCCAGGACAGACATGCAAGACACACTGTTGGGAGAAAACACAGCTACTGCACAGGTTGAATCTCCAAGAAAAAATGGCTGACAAATATAATCTGAAGGCAGGAAGTAAACTGAAGACACATCCTTTGGTTTAGAAACTGCATACATTAAAAATGCCTACAGACATCCAAGAGTGTCTTGTGAGACAGCCTTTATATCTGGTTAGCAAAAGTAAAATATTATTTGTATTTTCATCTGGAATTGGACACTGCATTACACATTTATCAATCTTTCAGTATACACCTTTAAATGTAAATAGCTGAGTGGAAAAAGAAGCAGCAAAAAGAGAGAATTCACTGATTTCCTAAATGCCAGCAGTACTTTACAACAAAAAAAATCTCTTCTTGCTGATAGATGCCTATTTTTGCTCTGCTTTTACAATCAGCCTGCCTGTAGGTCCAAGAAGTGGATTGGACTATGCCTCTGAGGACTTGCCCTGCCCTCTAATTCTAAAGGGGGAATGTTTTTCTGTTTTTGTTTTCCTCTCCCTGCTTCCCACTATCTCTTCTAGCATCCTCTCACTCCCCTTTCTGGCTTGATTTATGTTACACTCTGCTATTAGACCTCTCATAGAAACAGGGCTGAAATCCCTGAAATGCTTCCTTTTTGTTATGCCCCACTGGCTTCAGACTAGAATTACTCTTCATTCAGTTGATAAGGATTAAAAATTAAAAAAAGCCCTCAGAGAATTCACTCACATTTCCAGAGCATTCAGTTAAAGCACAGAGATGCTCTCATGGAACAGGACTGCAGTCAGACAGCTCTTGCAGCAGCACTGGGACTTTGGTAGCTGGGGCTGCTGCAGTGGAAGCTTTCCACAGCAACATTCTGTCAATGCCAGCTAGGATTATATCACTACAAACTCAGTCATTTATGCCCTGCTACGACCTGTTATAACTTTTGCAGAGCCATCTCCCTCAATGTCATATTCTCTACCTGTGGATCATGACTCTTGCTGACATGTTCAATCAGAGACCTGTTTTTTAAAAATGCAGAAATCCAAATTAATAGCACAGGTATAAAATGGCAGTAAATCAGCAGTAAAAGGTGACAAGACAAAGGTGCAGGATGATCTCTCATGTTAGAGCTGGACATCAGCTGTGGGCTGCTTTTCCTCCCCATTGGAAGGAGGGTGATCAGTGTGTGCACGAGGCTTGGAGCTGTACCTGGGTAAGGATGCATACTGCCTTTCCAACCCCTCGAAGTGAAGACTGTAGGAGCTCCCATCTGGACCTTTTCCAGGCACCTGTGGAGAGGAGAGTAATTAGAGATGAAGATCAATTATGCAGCCCAGCTACTAACAATGCATCTCAAAACGATAAGCAGAGAACACATGATGCTGCAACATGCCAAAATCAACAAAAGAAAGGCAGGGGCTTAAAGAAGCTTCAAATCCCATACATAATCTTATCACTGCTAACAAGAAAGGCTTCTGTATCAAAGAAGTGTTTAGAGCAGGTACAATCTTCAGAGCCTTTTCCTCATCTGCCTACTAGCTGGGATACTGTCTCTTCTTCCCTGGCTGGCCTTCCTCTTGGAATTCAGTAGCACGAGGACATCACCTAACTAAGCACACCCCTTCTAATTACAGTGCATAAGTCCCTGAATCAAAGCTAACATAATACCCAGTCTGCTTTTTCCCCCCTCCACTAGCTTGTTTTGCTTAAGTATAAAATATGATAGAACCAGGTTTTCTTTCATTCTTAACACGAATCCAGAAACTTCCCCTAACGCCACTGCAAAGCTAAGTATCCAGCTGGGAGTTAAGTGCATTTATGATGCTCTGGTGCCATTTCAGAAGTGCAGCATTAGTGCACTCAGTCAAAATGCCAGTGCTACTTGGTTTGTGTTCAAGATGGCAACCAGCATTGGCTGGGGAGCACAGTTCTATCAGGAAGGCTCCAACTGGGTACCAAACGGTGAACTTCAATGCTTTTAGCACACAGGAGCTCTCCCAATTTCACTCACTCAATGCCTGCTGATGGCCCAAAGTGTTAAGAGCCTTGTTAAAATGGAGCTATTAGTCTTTTCTTCCATAAATGGAGGAGGCTCTGACTGCCTTCAGTGTTTCCTACATTAGTATGTATTCCTATTCCGGTGCTGCTAGAATCAGCAGTTTTATAAAGCAATATACTAAGAGGCCATTTAAAATCCCCTTCCCCTTTTACAGATTAATAGCAGAAAGGAAGATTTAATGCCTTTTCAAACATTTTTAACAATTCATTAAAAAGAAAGTAATAAATCACACCGAGCTTTCAGCAAATGCCCGATTAGAAAAAAGAGAAAACAAAAATTAACATGTTTTTTGCATTCTACAGGTTAAAGTACACTTCTGTCAGTCCTGCAATTTATGCACAATACACCATTTTCACTGAAGATGTATAAACCCCTGCAATGAGAAAAGTTGCACATTCAGGTGTTATCTACCCTTACAAAGCACTTCTGTGTACATTACACAACCAAGTCCAGTAGAAAGAGAGGCAGTGTCATTTGGAGCTATAGGTAGGCTTAGGAATTATTCCAGACAAATTTTGTTATGCACTTGGCACTCATCAAACTTCCAAGATACTTGTAAATGAAAAAAATTATTTAGTACAGGCCTCTTGCAAGCTTCCTTTATCTAATTCAAAACAGAAAGGGGTTCTCACAGAACTGTTGGCCAGAAGGTAAAAACACCTCTGATTTGAAATGACTCACACTTTAGCCACGCCTGACTTTGGATGAGCAAAAAATAACAATAACTGCCCTACATTTCAAAAAGAAGGCAGTAGGCTAAAGGGAACATTCATTCATTTTTTCCACCAGAAAAAGTAACATGCAGAGAGACCTTATAGAGTCACTTAGGTGAAGAGTCACAGCACTCTGGCTGTTCTCACACTACTAATTTCATCAGGTTCATAATTTCCCTTAAGCTCCCAGGTACACTGGTGGGAGAAGATCCTCCAGATTTTTCCCATTTTATGAAGAAGAATGAGGGGAAAAGAAACAAATGTATAATCTGGTCTCTCATAATAAAAAAACATGCAGTACATGGTTTACCTGTGCAGCTGTAGATAGGTTATTAATTATGTGTATGAGGATGGTAATGGTGCATTCACAGCCCTGTGTGAGTTTCCTGCACTCTCACACCTATAGGGAGTAACAGCAGCCAGGCAAGGTGAAAAAACACAAATACTCAGAATTGTGCCAGCATCAAGCAGCATTACCAAAACTTATACCAATCACCAAAAGTAAAAAATATTTACATCACAAGGCGTTTTTTCAGCCTGAAAACACCCCTTTTTTTGATGGTTTCCTACAGACCAAATAGAAGGCAATAGCCCCTGCCAGGTCTGTTTGTATATATGATTTGAGAGACAGTTACCATAGAAACACCCTGGTGGCAGATACACAATTTTGCTAATTTGGATCCATCGAGTGGCTGAGTCTCCACACCCTATATAAAACCCCCAATGCACTGGAAAAGCATGCTCTGGCTCTGCACAGCTAATTAAAGGCTCAGCCATTTCTTCTGATTTCCCTTCTCCATCTGTCCATGCGACAGTAAAAGCGTATCATCACTCAGCCTGGAGTGCCAAAATGGTGCCTGGAATAAAATACTACCCTGATGAAAAGAGAAATTGTGAAAATAGAAACACCTCCTTAGTAGAAGTTATTTATGTTTCAGAAAAAGTCAAAGCAAAGGGCTCCTTTGCTCCTTCTACAACAAACTAAGCTAAAAATCTGTGTGAAATATATTAATTTGTAAGATCAAAACATTCCAGCTTCTCCTCCTTTCCTAAAACAGGACATATGCAGCTGGCTCTCAGACCAGGTGTGGAAGTTTTAACACAGTTAATACAATATATTTAGGTGAAGAAACAGTAATCTTAACAAAACAGGATTAAAACCTGGAAGTCCTATCAAAGCCAAATGGGTGGTGACCACAAGATGACCAGCAAGGGAGCTGACAGAAGGTGACTCAGCTGAGTCCCTATGGATGCAGCTGGAAGAGTTTAGGAGACCAACACCCCAATCAACAGAGAGCACAACAGCAGGTGAAATACACATTTCCCAAATGTGTGGTAATGCACAACAGAAAAAATGATCCAAAATACGCTCCTGTATTTTTAGGGTTTAAATTAACAACATCAACTTAAATAAGTGCCATCATTATGAACAGTTCATCTCTTAAGAGCGGCCTCAACTAACAAGCAAAACATGAATATGCAAAAATAACGGGCAGAAATAAACACAGAAACAGCCATCATCCTATCAGTGCAATTAAAAGAGCAGCACGATTAAACTGAGGAAAGAAAATACTATCTTCATCAAAAAACAACAACAAACAATTCATGAAATGTAACTGTCGCAAAGTATTGGTAGGGACAAGGCCTTTGTGGAATGGAGAACTAATAAACCAGATACAAATATCAATCAAACCAACAAACATTTGGTTAGCAGAAGACAGTAAAGTCTTTGGCAAGTGGAGAGGCACGGCCAATGGGAGAGCAGAACCTCTGGCCCAGCAGGGTGTTCTCCTAATTGCCCCTTTGGGAATCCCAGTCACAGCAGTGGCCACACTTGGAGACAAGGTACCAGAAAAAGTGGCAAGACACTGTCTCCATGTAACTCAATGCCTTCATGGTCAGGATTTTCTATGTGCCACAGAGGTGTTTTTTATGCATGGCTAGTCAATGTTTCTGTTGTTTAAATCTCTCTTTTTAAAAAACAATAATTTTCACTAGCAACAAGATTTCTGTGATAGAAAGGTATCACTTCAGAAAATATCCTAGATATGACAGCTCTGCATCCCTAATTAAATCCCTGCCAGCTCCCAGCAGAACAACCAGGCTGGTGGAAGTGCAGACTGAAGGGCAGCATAGATCAAGCCAAAAACAAATATCTTAGAGTGTTCAAACATCTGCAAATAAATTTTTAGCTATAAATTGAGTATACCTGTGAGCAGGTGTCTTGAGTAAGTCTGGAATTTGCCCACAGAAAAATTCTGGAGTTGCAGAATAACAATTCTTTAAAGGAAGAGGAAGGATTTATTTAATCCTGAAGCTCCTATCTTGAAAACTGTACAGAAAAGTGCATGAGACTGTGTTTTTTCCCCAGGAGATCCTGCATTTCATTCCCCCTCATCTGTCTTACACTGCCTTCCTCTTGGAGCATTTGTTAAAGACTACAATTCTAACTGCTAGCAGGAAAGCCTCCTTTGCTCCTTCCTTATGGATTGAGGTGTTAGGGGTTGGACAGATGCTGTGCTACAAAAAATAACAACTATAGTGATCTTTCTTAAAGTTCAAGCTTCATGAAACCAGAATCGACTTTTTCTTGTGCATCCACACACTGCTCAAGGTGACAGCTACCACACGGTAAATAGAAATTAGCAACATCTCCTTGCTCCTACCAGCAGAATTCAGCAGGTCAGTGTTTCTGCCTGATGCTCTGCTTCTTCTCACAGATTCCCACCTAACTCTGCTCAAAGTCCATCCTGAGTGAAGTCAGCACAGTTACAACCCAAGACCATGGATACTGCTTACAAGGAAAATAAATGATGCAGAGACGTTTTCAGGTTGGCTGTCTCAAAGTTGCAATTACTGTTCCCTCTCCTGCAGGTATTCAAAATTGCATATAGAAAACTTCCTCATCATTGCAGAGGTCAGTTGGTTAAAACAATTTTTTTAAAACTTCTTAACCAGCTACTCTTCTGCTCAAATGTTTCCCACTATTAAAAAAGAATAATACACAGTGGGTGCTGCATTCAGGATTATTAATTCTTCACTTATGTGGTAAGCATGGCTGTCCATTTACTTTTGCTTTAGCCTTTTTTTTTTCCTGACTCCTGAAAAATAAACCTCCTCCAAACATTTCAATTACCATTAAGATCAGAAAGAAAATTTGGACAGTGTGCTGCCCACTAAGTAACTTTCTCAAGGCTGATGAGATTTAGCTACACGTTTTAGAACAGAGCAAAACACTGCTGACTCCACTTGAGCCACACCTGACTAATTTAAAATTACAGGAAATCAGGAAAAGCTTACGAAGATAGGGACTCCTAACTTTTTCTCTTATTCACTGTGTATGCTCAGAAAAGTCACTTGAGCTTGTGCACTGTGGTTTTCTACCCATAAAAATGGCAGGATACTACCATTGTATTTTATATGACTGACATGCACTGTAAGACAGGAGCCACCCCAGGAAGGCTGCATAGTGAAGCTTCTGCTCTGCCATCAATCCAAGTGCTTTGAAAATGCCACCCAGTTCTGCTTTTTGCCTGAAAGTCTGTGTATAAACATGACACATAGAACTGCTGCATTGCTTAGTACATTTTTCAATAGTCTTGTGATCATCTGCTAAAGGACTTGATTCAGATGCTGGTTTGACCTCTGTTCTCAAAGCTCCTCTTTTGTCTGTGAGTGTTTCTAATCACATGGGTTGAGATTCAGCATGCCAAAAAGAGCCGTGGTATAACGGAATTTGCCCTTTAACCTTCAGGTCTCCCCTCTGCTGAGACACAGTGGGTTTTTGTTTTCAATTAAGTGAACACTGAAGAAAAATGGAGAGGTAAAAGTGTATTTGTTCCCCACCCTGGTCTCAATGTTTCATATACAGGTGAAGCATCAAAATTAATCACTTATTTTTTGCATTTCCACTCTGCCTGATTCTGGGAACTGCAAGTGAAATTTAAGAGCACAATTTGACTTGATAACACTTCTTTTAGCTGCTGAAACAGAGGTGGGTGATGTGAGGCAGTGAACTGGATGGTCCATGTGAAATGGAGGAAGTTGATCGATGGGGTCTCCTTAACTCCTTACTGCTGTGATATCCTCATTATCCCACCCTCAAAGACCTCCAGCATTCCCACAGAAAGCAAGGTTTCTTCCATCCAGGCTTTTTATGTTTTGCATCAAAAGGTAAAGATTAAAAATTCTACCAGTGTCTACAACTCAAAAGAATTTTCCTGATGTTTTCCATACATACACAAAGAGGGATATATTTTGCTTTCCTGGTTTTGCAATGAAAGTTGAAACAGTGATTTTGCGTTATTATAACACTCATCACTTCTCCCTCTAATTTGGATGGTTTTTAATAAAGCTCCATTGATTCCTCTGAAAGAAATCCCTCCTGGCAAAAGCAGAACACACACGCTGATTGCTAAATATGCAGCAATTATCATATTCAGCGGCGCACTTTAATATCTTATTTATAGATGTATCTATCTATAATTTGCTTTAATTAAGTTGCATTGATTTTAATGGCAGAAGTAGTCCTCAAAGAGGAGTCTAATGTTCTATGAGCCCATTGCTACTGCTTTACCATTGTTTGGATATAAGACAGCACCTTTAATATTTCTTTTTGATATTCTTAGTTGTGCTTTTCTTCACTAAGTGGCTGCAGTGGCAAACCAAGATGATATTCCACAGGAACTCTTAAAACCACCTTCACCACTGAAGAGAGAGAACTTTCAACTTCCCTGTTACAAACTTGTTTGTTATAAACAAACTTATTCCCAAGAATAAGGAAGGAAGCAGCATCTTCCCAGCAGATCCTGAGACACCTTGTTTTTCTGTTCCTGCTCCATTTTCCAGGTAACTCAGCACTACGATTGTCAGAGGTTCTCAAATCATGGTCCAATGTCTTTTGCTTTGGGTAGTGCGGCAAATGAACTTTTTAATGTTTGTGTCAACAAAAATATAGCTTAAATAATTTGGAAAGGTGAATAAATGGATAGCTATATTGGGCCTGTTCATGGCCCAATCACCAAGTTATGACCTTGCAGTCTCCTAAAGTTCTGCTTTCTGGGCTCAGTCCCAGGGAATGTTGTGCTTTCTTTTTGTTAAGCACACACTCACCTTTAAGCATTTTATACTAATCTGGTTTTGAGATTATTCCAAAGAACACTTGATGCTATTAGAACCGTGACTGAGTTTGTCAAAAATATCTTGAAGAACAAAAGCAAGGTATTGCTCACTAGGAGAGTCACACAGCCTTGGTTTTTGCTGGGTGCCATCACACACCCTGGCCCTGATTCAGGAAAGCATGCTAAATACTGAGGGAGGTTTTGTTTTAATTTCAATAGCATCTGATTCCTCTTGGAGGCATTCCCAAAGCTAACATACACCTGCATCTCTCAGAGCCTTTATCTCTTTCTTGAGTAAAAATACACAGGAAAAACATTTATATCTCTGTATCCTGAACATGTCTTCACACATTTGAATACAGCATTCCAGTGATGATGATTTTGGCATCTTCATCTCCTAAGTAAATCTGTAAGATATTATTAGTTCATATCAACTGAGACTCTGTCTCAGAGACTACCAAGGTAGCATTGTAACATTACTTATGCAGATCTTAATGTGTCATTCCCTGTTAGCATTTTTTTTTTTAAGTGAAAAATAAGTGCTGGCTTTTTAAATCACTGCCTTTTGGAATATATCAGCACTAATTTTATAAGAATTGTTCATGTTAAGATGCAAGGGCATGATCTCAAAGAAAAAGCACCAAAGTAGCTAGCAAGTACATTTTCAGTTTCTGGTCATCATTTTTCATTCACTGATTATTGCTTAAGTGTTGATTAATAGTTATGTTCATGCTGCTAGAATGCATTTCCCTTGGATGAGAAAAACACCCTTGTCCAAAGGAAAAAAGAGATAGTAATCAAACCATCCTTCCTCTTCTCTGTAAGAAACACAGACACACACTCCAGAGTCACTGATGATCTGGGTTTTGCTGCTGAATAGGTTTGAAGATTTTCACTTAGAAAATCAGCTGTGTGCAATCAGAACACTACTTGGTTGGTCCGATTGCAAGGCAATTAAATGCTCCCCTTCTGACTGTCTCTCTCTACAGATATATACATACATATGCTCACACACAAATGTAGATACTCAGAGTCACTTTTCCCTTCTCCCTATGCAATGAACACCAGGAACACTGAAAACAGCAGTGTTCCATGATGGAATTAAGCAGGGCTGATTATCTCAGGATTTACTTTTCCTCCTAATGTCCTACCTCTTGTTCAAGGAGGTGAAACTAATGGTTTAGATTTAGAGGGAGCAAAAAAATTCTCTATAAAAGCAATAGACTGAGGGAAATACAAACACAGATGGGAACTTTAAAAGGGAAACAGGCTGTTCCCATAACAGTTTAAAAACATGGCAATTGCCTTAGTTTTGAAGAAAACAAGCTCTCAGCATTTGCTGTATCTTGCAACATTAAAGAGAGAGAAAACAGCAAAAATGGAGGTGAAGCCAGAACTGCAGAGTGTTTTTGCACAGTCCCACAAAGAAAATACTCTGCTTTCTGAGCCCTCGCTCCAAGATGCCCCGATCCCTGGTGCTGGAGAACTATGGTTTCCTTTGACCAAGCAAAATGAGATCATTTCCTGGCCTGTGTCCGTCTCTGTGGGTGGCTTCCTTTTCCATTAGTTGTATAATATGTTTTGGTTAATTCTATCTCTTAATTGTCTTTAATGAGCACCAGATTTGCAACACCCTCACTTGCAAACCTATTCTCAAATTAGAGGCAAACAGAAGTTTCCCTTGAGTTGAGAGAAAATCTTGAAAGCAGCGAAACAAAAAACCCAAAAACCCACAGCACCCATCAGCATTGATTCTTTCCTACTACAAGGAGGCATTTCAATTGCTCCTCTCCTGAACCAGGCCAAAGTAATTAATCTCTTCCCAGCCACTAAAGAGAATAACTTAACCTGTCACAGAGATACACTTGTGATGCAATATACAGCATACTAATCTATATGTGTGGATACATTTCTAAAGCAGGTCTCCTTTAGTTGTTCTACAATGCTGTGTGTAATTCCTCTCTCTCCATGAAACCAGTCCTCTGCTTTAGCCTGTTTGAAACTAAGCTGCTTCTTGTTCCTCCCAGTCTTGCATTCTTTGCTTCTCTTCTCACTGTAATTAGTTTACAAGACTACTTATCCAGATGATTACTGCTTTTAAATGACAGTCATCTTTTCTTTTACTCCAGATCATTGTTGTGTATCATTCTGTCTTGCTATCTGAATACCCAGTTCTCTAAAGCATTTTCTCATTATGTTATCTCCTGATATAAAGCATTTTGAAATACTTCATGAGAGACATTGTATGAAGTGAATTGAATTGAATTTTCTCTCAAAGTCAGGCTTTCAGCATCTTTCTCCAGCTAAGTCAGCAGAGTTCTTGGCACCAGTGCCAGGGTGTAATGGCCATGCTTTGCAGCTCAGCTATGAGCTTGTGCTCTTTTTAGGGAAAATGAAATGACAGTGTCAGTACCTGGAAAGCAAACAGGGGACAGATCAATATTTCCATTTATGATGAGGATGGCAAAATGAAAATGTTTGGTGTATTTTTGAGCGTTTCAATGCACACATTGAGATAATGCTATTTTGTGGTGTCTGCCTACATCTGGTGCTGGTGCTGAATGTGCACGCAGGGGGTATATACATGTGTATGTCAGGGAAGAAAAGAGGGAGGGAAGGGGGAAATAGCAGGGCATGGAACTAAATTGCAGAGCAAGTAGTGGAAATAGACAGTGAAAAGCTTCCTGCAGGCAGGCAGCTTCACAGGGGAGAGCAAGCCTTTCATTGTCTATAAAATCATGCCTTGCTGGAGGTCTTCAAGAGTAGAAGGGGTAGCACCTAGAGGCACTAAATCTCTCACTGTTGTATTATTGCATTCTATGCACTTAGCTACTGTACAAACCAGCACACTGCTTCAAGAAAAAAAAAGGAGGAAGAAGGGGGAAAATGACCAAAGGGAAGAAGAGGAAGACGGCAGTAAAATTGGAAAACAACCCCCTGCCACAGCTCTCCCCAAGAATACTTCACATCAAAGAAAAGCTGCAGAGTAAATCGTCACGGAGTTAAAAGTTAACTTCAACTCCTTTCACTGTGACTTGACACCACTATGGAACAGTACTCCTAGAATTTGAATGGTTAGTCTGTAGCACAGGGTATTAAATCCACCTTAATCCTGTTAAACACAGATGCCAATAAAGAGAGGCGCTCTCTCAATGGCATCGTGACAAAAGCTCTCCACACTGCAAATTCAATATGGTTAACAAAAAAAAAAAAACAAACCCAAAAAAACCCCCCAAACCTGGATTAATACTGAGTAAACAACATCAGCATAAGCAGGCTTAGAGACAGGAATTGCTTTCCATATGCTATGGCATCAGGTTCCTCCGGATCTTCAGATACTAGTCTGCAAATGTTACAGACATTGTTTCTCCTGCTTGCAACTGCTGTTGGGTGGTGACCTTCTTCGCTTGCTGATACCAATTTAGCAGTTGGTACAGTTTTTCTGTGATTTGGTACTGTCTGTTGTTTGCTGGTACCAGATGGATACCAGATGGGTAACTGTGGGCAATGGTTCCTCTGTGTTCCAATCCCAAAAATCATTGCCTATAGGGTCAGTCTTGTCAGTTGACTCCTAAGTGGCACTTCAAAGCTGCATTCTGAAAAACCTCAACATCTGTTCCTTACTCCTAATGACCTTAAAAAATGTTGCAGACATACTTTCCTTTAGCCAGGAGTTACTGTGCATCTGCAGGACAAATACAACCTTACAGATGCTCACAGCCATCAAAGTCACTCTCACTAATGGCAGCTCCAGGAGCCACCACCTCAACTCCAAAAGTCAGCACTGAATGTGAAGTATAATCAATATATTCTTTTCCGTGGTAGCTCCAAAATGTAGGAGTCAGAGATATTTCAAGGCATTTTTCAAAAAAGTACTTTCAGCAGTGAAGTGAAAGAACAGGAAAAAAAAAAGTGGCTTTGAAAGGCAGCAGGGATACCTGAGGGCTAAGTTTAAAGCATGGAGGGAAAGCAAGATAAGATAAAGTGATGGAAGAGACCTGTTAACTATTAATTTCTGATTGGTCTTTCAAAACGTTGACCTAATTGTCAAATGATAAACAGGAGCTGAAAGGTCAGTTAATGGAGTTGAATATTGCCTATTGCAGTTACCTCCTGTGTTATTCCATATGACTGCTTTTGTTTCTATGAACAGAAAAAAAAGTTCATTTAGGATAGTAAGCAAGTATTTTGGTAAATCCTCTGTATGTGCTAGAGCAGAATGCTGTCTACAGAAAAATATAACTGACATCAAAGCATGTTCCCCACCCCCTGTCTTGCTTCATGGAGAAGTTATGATAAACAGGTTATGTGTTCCCTAAGGTTACCATGGAAACTCATTCTTTTCAGGCCATCATTTGCAAAGGTAAAATTTGCATTAAAATGTGATGGAATTTGATTTTGTGCATGTGTGTGTGAAACTCAAGTGGGGTCATGCTACCATGCAGTATAGCTGTTATTTCAAACCCAGGAGCATACGCTCAAGAGAGAGATCTATTAATCCGTGTAAACACCTCAGTGACCAAATTACAGTTTAATTGCTAACTTGACAGGTATCTTCCTAGCAAATTAGGAGAAATCCATTAAAAATTAGCTTCAAACGCAAATGTAAATGTTCATACTGATCCACTGGTGGGAATCACTAGATAGCATTTTGCTAAATTCCCTTATAATCATTCCACAGGAAAGATTGAATTTAGATTGTCAGAACGATTTTGTTTTGATGATGGCAGACCAGGGATGGAAGGCACAGGCAAGTATTTCAAATTATAAATTTATATCTTATCTTGAAGAAGTTATCATCAAATTATGACCTATAGAATATAATTTAATATAACCATGCTTACTGAATTACAAGTAAGCATGGTTATATTAAATGATATTCTGTAGTTGAAACCAAGTGACTCCCTTCATTTTTACTCACACAGTAACTTCAAAAGCAGATTTTCACTCTAGGTATCTATTACTGTGACTTTTCTTGCAAAAGCTGATGGTGGAAAGCATAACCTGATCCAGGCTTCCCTAAGGGTTTTTCAGAGATACTGCCATTGTTTGTTGTCATGTGCAGCACTGGCATTCCTAACACAGAAGGACATCATTTGCAATAGTCATTTTGACAATCATAATTCCAGCCTAGCAAGAAAATGGATGAACAGACTAAATCTAGAAAGATCTCTTAATTGGTGACTAGACTGCACTGTAGAGGAGATAACAGTGCTCAGCTGTACACATTCACAACTTACATGCTAAATTTGATATACAACTTTATGAAATCTATGCTACTCTGGGTTATTCACATATCATCTGTCCTGAGCAGCAGGACACCCTTTGAGGCAGCAGGGTCAGAACTCATATTTCTGCTTGCAAGGCAGACATTCCAATATCACCTGGATTACAGAAGACTCAATATCTCCTATCATACAGGACTTACGACACACTGTTCAGCTGGAATGACTCTACTTAATATTGGGCAACATGACATTTAACACAGCAGTCAGGCCATCTGATGAAGAAAAAGCAGCAAAAACACAGGCAGGAGTATGTATTGCACTTGCTTTCTTAGTGTTTAGTGTCAAAACCATGTGTTTAACATAAACAACCCCTTGATTAGTGTCTCAAAAACACACCAAAAAAATCAAATCAAAATCAGCCCTTCAGGTTAGGCTTCATGATGCCATTCTGCATTGGGAAATTTCTGTTTACAAATTCAATTTAGTAAACCAAGAAAGAACACTGAAGAAGTTTTATAAAACTCAATAAAAACAAAGATTAAATTGATTACTAATTTTCGCAGAACTTCTCAAAACTCAGCACATTTGATAGGAGGAATGTGTTCTAATCAGGTTCTGTACAAAGCAAGAAGGAAGTGCTCTCTTTTCCAGAGTTTTTAAGAGCCAGACTTGGAGTTGAACATTGAAAAGAGCCGGACTTGAGCAGAGCAGTCAAAGTTATGCACAGCACCAGCCTTACAGGGTAAATGAAGTTCTCTTTTTCCATATTTTGTACTTTATTTTAATGTAGTCTTGATATTAGATTAGCATCTGCACTACAGACCTTAGACTGGGAACTAATAAAGTTATCCATCCAATCTCTCTGTGTCTGAGCCACTGACTTTCTTTTTCATTTTAAATAATTATAGCAATGTCGCCTGTTTGTTGAGAAAAAAAGAGCCTTTATATATTCACAGATAATTGGTTATACCCAGCACCCAGTGATACATTCTAATTACTTTTCACACCTTGGCTGCAGAAAAAATCTTGAACTTTTTAATGTTTTCCTAACTGCAAGACAACAATGTAGCCAGAGTACTGAGACCCTGACTGTTGAAGCTGCACCTAGGATGGAATTTAACAAGCAGTTCTGCTAAATGCATTTTGCAGTGAGGAACTTCAGCAAAACTCATAAAGACCCAAGGCTTCCAGCTCAGATCTTGCACTGCAATAATGAGAAGTGCTGCACAGTTATACAACAGAAGAACTCAATCCAGAAATCAAAAGTAATGAAAAGTCCATTATTTCAGTTGGCTTCTGTCACATACTTAAGTATAATAAATACAAGATCCGAGCTCTCTAACAGCCTCAATGCCATAGTTGTATTACTTGACCCAGCTTCTTTCAAGCTCAACCCTTGACCCCCAAGTTCTGCACACACTGGGCAATCATTGCTGTTTGCCTCACTGAGGTCATTCTGCTCTCCCTGATGTTAAATGGACAAATTTTGTAGTCCTTTGTCCAAACCACTCTCTGTTTTAGCAGGGTATTATCCCTGGTAGGCAGAGCTGGACCAGATCTTCAGGAAAGGGGGTGCTGCCTGGGACAACAGTAGCCAGGCTACTCTTAGGATCATAGGTATGTTTTAGAGAGGAGATTTCTTTTTAATCAGCAGCACTGAACATGAGCATGACCCAGGGAAATTAAGTTGTAAGAATTGAAGGAGAAGTCAACCATTTGACAAATGCACCGGATACATAGTAGCAAAAGCCAAAGCTTGCGCCTGAAGGGGGTCAGGTTTGAGGCCTGATTTCAGGCCTTATCCAATAAATATCTAAGCACATGCTTAGCTTCAGACATGAATTTCAGTGGCATAACAGACTTGTCTTGTGATTAAAAAATGAGTGTTGCAACTGGAGCCCCCTTCCAGAAGTAGAAGCAGGCCTCTTACTAATGGCCTGAGGAAGAGGAGGTCAATTTTAAAAGGAAGCCCTCTTTCCTCCCTCCCCTGTAGTCAGACCCAGAGCAGCTGTATTTGATTCTGTTGGTGTGTGGGGCACTGAGCTGCTGGGGGTCAGGACCAAGCTGTCACAGAGAAGAATCACTGGGGCTAAGCAAGGGAGGGAAAGCTCAGGGTGCAAAGCACTGGCTTTGGAGCCCCACGGGTGAAGGCTCCGTGTTACAATCCCAGTCCTCTTCCAGCTTCCCCATGTGATGCTGGCCTGAGATTTGGCACAGTGCGCACACAAACTCGGGGAAAATGGCCACACTGCTCCCTGTCTACAGAGTGACCAGCAAGGAGACTTGTTGAAGCCTGTACTGGCAGGAGTTACCAAACCTGAAGCAAACTTCAAAGATCCAGCTACTATTGAGAACTGCAGTCAAGCCAGATTACAGCTAGCTCCAAAAAGGTTTTGTACCCATTTTCTTTGCCCCACAGAATAAAAAGTCAACAAATAAAAGCTGCAGAGCTGTGGGCTATGTGCTCAAACACAGTAACTGCTCAGCATACTAAACAGCATGGATTACATGCTCACAAACTCCCCTTATCAATATAATTATCAGTTAGAGATTTGTTTCTTGCCTCCCTTAACATATTGGCAAATCAGGCAAAATGTATACAATGGAAAACCTCTAGGGCCCTTCATATCATATCAAGTTGATCCATGGCAGCTGTCATGATCTCTGCAATGCCCCACTCAAATCCTCCATTTGGGCAATATCAGAAGAACCCACCCTAACTGCAAGGGACATGATTGCTGGCACATTTGGAATCTCTCAGTACTGTGAGCCTGCAAGGACAGCCACAGCCTGGCAGCACCACATGCTTTTGTCTGATTTCTTTCAGCAACTTGTATGAAATAAGAGAAATGCTTAGTGTTTGTCTTCCTCAGAATCACCCCCCTTGCACTGAAAAACAACAAAACCCAGCTGTATGCAGAGGCACCTTGAGGAATAGATGGCATGATGAATTTGTGGAATTCACATAATGTAGGGTATAAACAGCACCAATGAGCTTTGATAAGACAACATATGGCACCAGAATTGTTTCCCCTGGTAAATGAGAGCATGTACAAAGTGTATGCATGAAGACATGAGCATTTCAGACTCCCCTCTGGTTCAGATATCTGAGCCAAATCTAACCTTTGTATAAGTAGGAATGATTCCAAACAAGTTACAGAAGTCACTCTATATTACTAGTATTAATGGAATTGAATTTGGCTCTCCTTGCATGTGCCATTTGGAATAGTTTATTTTCCACATGAGGTTTGGCGGGGATTTCTCCCAAATAATTTCCCCCCAAAACTACCCTCAAAAGCTGGTCTGTAAATTTCAAAATCACTCTGCTTAGTTAGAACAGCACTGTACAATACATCCCAATCTAAAACCTTCATTAAGCAGAGATAATTTGGGACCATAAAAAGTTCTCAATCAGTAAGTTAATCGTACATTATAATAAAATGTTTTGTGTACTCTCTTAATTACTATTCTAACAACAAATACTTCCAACGTGTATTTTTCAAAGCAGCTATACTTTAAATACATTATTGTATTTTTCTTTTCTTTTTATTCAATGTTTTCTACTAATAGTCTGTGGACTCAGAAAGTCTGGAATTTGCATTAGTTTCTGCTATATGGTTTCACATAAAATGGTGAGTTTTTCCCATTGCGCTAGAAGACGGGAATGTTACTATTCTAGAAGCTGGAATTCTGGTTTCTTACCATAGTCCAACACAAACGTTTGTGTGCTTTAGGAACCCAACCTACTTGAAATGCAACATCCTGAACACGGAATTAATTGATCATGAAAAGTACAAACAGCTCCTTATTCATCCTGAAGGAAGCGCAGAACCCTTTGACACATTATGGAAAAATAATGCAGTTATTAATGCTCCTTTCTTTGTTCTCGTTGATTTTTAGGCTTGGAATCCTGCCAGGCACACAATAAAGTACGTGGCCTTTAACACACACAGGCATGATTCTTTTTTCCTACTCTCAACTGGGAACTGACAAACTCAGAATATTACACGTTTGTTTCAACTGAAATGTTCACAGCCAGTATCCAGAGACAGGTTTTCTTGTATCTTTAGGTTATTTACAAGCTTGCAAATCCTATCTGCAAATAAGGAAATGGCTTTTAGAACCAGTTAATTCAAGGTCCACTATGGTGAAGCTGCTCACTAACAGGTGAAGAACTATTTGCAATGTGGCTGGTGTTACATACAGTTCTTGAATGTACATTAAAAAGATAAAGTTTCAAAGATTTACTGCCATCCTGAAGGAAAGAATTGATGTTTTAAGTAACTGGATTTGTACAAAGTCTGTAAGACAATCCAAGTAAATCCTCAAATAGATGATTAATTCCTCATTATTTAAATGCCCTTAAATACAAGTGCAGATGCTAACTGCATGCTCTCTCTTGACAGCTCCTTAGCTATTTCTCTGCTATTAGGCTGTGACTCTAAAGCCCTGAAAAAGACTGCCTGTGAAAGAGCCTTCCAGCTCCTAGAGAGACTAAGTTCTCACAGCTTATTCTTACACAGTTCTTTCAGGGTCTGACTGATACTGCAGCTATGATAATAGTACACAAACATCTGCCTCATTTGGGAGACCTGGATTAGGTTTTTTTTGGGTATCTTCATGAGAGCTTTGAATATCTGATGTCCCACTAAGACATGAGCATGTATGCACACGCCTAAACCCTTTTTAGAGCTAAGACATCCCTATATTCCCTAGCTGTCAGAAAATTTTAGGGTAATCTCATTTTACACTGACAACAAAAGGCATTCATTTTTCTAGACAACATTTACACTTATTATCAGCCTGTCCTTTGGCTAACTAGCTGAGGTTTACCTTAAGTCTTGTGATCCACCATACAGAGATTGGTTTATCATTTATCCTAGTAATAAACCTGAAAAGAGAGGGTGGTTGATGGGGGTGGGGAGGAAGTCCAAAGAATGCAAAACTTGACAACAAACCAAAGCACAGTGGAACTGGAAAGGAATTTTAAAGGGTCTGGCTTTATAGCAGAGACAGTGCTATATACATTTGGCTGTTTATGGAGACATACTAGACTGAATTATTCAGTTTCTCACAAAAAGAAAAGGAATAGACTGTGGGGAAGAGAAAACAGAATGAAGGCGCAAGAGAGCAAAAATTCATCCAGCAACAGATGAGAAGAACAGAAGAGAATTGGAAAATGGATGCAGGGGGGAGGAATGGATGATGAGAGAATAGCAGGCCTATTTAAAATGAATTTTTGACCTTATTTTTAAAACATTTATGGATCCCAATTGCCTGTCATGAGATCATTTTCCCTTACAATGCTAGCTTTTCAGCCGGCTCTGCATTTTAACTTGATTTATCCCACTTAAAAAAAAAAAAAGTAGATTGTTAGAAATACCCCTCTATTAGAAATTCTGTCCCATTACAGTGTCAGCTAAAGGCCACTTGTCAATGTCAGCTTTATCAGATAGAAGTTTGCCTCATGAGTTCTCAGATACTATTTTGGAGGACAAGACCCAGAGTCCATTTCTGAGGCTGTTGATCTGTGATGGGATAGTGCCTTCTCAAATTATCCTCTGCTTTTCCCAACTTATCTGCATGTTTCATGAGATGGTGGGAAGTGATTACAGCAGCTGCTGTACATTAGAAAGACAACTTATAGGAAAGTTGGCTTAGGTGAAATAGTTGACTGACAAAAGCAAGGAAAGGACTAATGGAGTCTTACAAATACAGAGACCCAGCATCTCTTTTCCAGCTGCAGCTTCCCTGGTGCCATAACCTCCTGAGGGAAGAAAGAAAACTTCTACCAGAAGTTTTTCCTCCTCCTCAGCTGTCTGTTGCCTCTTTAAGGAAAGACTTGATATCCTGAAGATTAGAGTAAGTTTTTATTTTTTTGCAATTAAGCAATTAGTCATCAGCATGTCTCTTCACTGATAAGTAAAGGTGGAAAAAAAATCAGCTGTTATTCAATCTGTGTTACCATAGTGCTGCTGAGGGTCAGCTGCCCGAGGTGGGAATGATGGCACTGCTTAAAAGCTATCTTGAGGACTCTCCTGGTAAGATACTTTGAGACATTTGTTTTCTTTTTAATATTTTGATTCTTTTTTTGTTCCTTCTTTTATGTCTCTGTAGATTATAACACAGGTATTTTAAGGGCAAAACTACAGGCAGGAGTAGAACTTTGAGCCATGAGTGGAAAGACAGCAAAGAAAGAGAGCAAGCTGTGGCTGCAGTATTTTCAGAATACAAAAAGGTGCCTATGGAAGCATAGCTGGATGGATCAATGGGTGATATTGCTGCAATGAAGAGACCAAAAGTCTTTGAAGTTTATAAACTACTTCAACAAGAAGAACTGTTGCAGTAACAAACTTCAGAGCACTAAAGCCCTCAAGGTAAACTCTGATTTTTGGGCAGACTGCCATTCCTCACAACAAAACTGTTTACAACTATTCTGCACTCGAAGGACAAAAAAGCAACAGTCTAGCGCCCTACTATGAATAATTCATGATTTAAGTACTTTAAGCACCCTTTCAGGTGCTTTGATTAAAGACTACATGCCTCACCAGAAAAGCAAGGCTTTGGAAATCAGTAATCTCTGGGCATTATACCTAACAGGAAAGGCTTATTGAGGATTACCTAGAAGAAACCTCTGTGAATCTTGTGACACTACACTGGATCATAAATCTCAACCTCATCTGAGCATTAATAAAGTTTTATCAGTATCAGATAAGAAGTAAAAATCC
The DNA here is from genome assembly GCF_903797595.1 of Erithacus rubecula. NCBI lineage: Eukaryota > Metazoa > Chordata > Aves > Passeriformes > Muscicapidae > Erithacus > Erithacus rubecula. The sequence goes on from NC_136659.1 coordinate 12,622,789, forward strand.
TCAGGTTGCTGAAGAGGTAGCACTGACCCAGTCTGAAGCCTGTCAGGACACTTAGCACAACATAGAATCTCAACAGGAAGACACATTTGATGCATCTTCTTATTTTAGTTTACAAAAGCAATTCAGAAGAAGAATGGCAGGCACATGGACTCACAAATTTGGGTCACAAAATTTAAGGCAGTGGATTAAAGTTAACTGCTTTAAGGAAAGAATTATTTCACTGAAGATGACACTTTTGGTAATTGAATCAGAATAATATATACAACAACAGTTTTGGAGTTAATGAACAAATATGTATGATAATATATGTAAAAACACCCCTTTTAACTCTGCATCTCTCTGTGATTTCAATAAAGTCTACTCTTGCATTCATTGCAGATTTCACCTCAGCATTCACACCGATAGTTTGGAGACATTCAAACCAATGTTAGTTCAAACTTCATATTATATAGATTCTTAAGATTTTTACATAATTCTGTCTTTTTTTAAACTTAAATTTTGAATTTAGCATAAATTGCATTTTATCAAAGCTACATTTTTGAATGCTGGTTGATTATAATTACTTCTAAAGACACATGAGTCCAAGTTCAAAACTTGCTCAGGCAGAGCTCTTGAGTACCCATAGACTATGGTTGTTGCATTTATTTAACACATTCAAAAATCTGGCACTGTTGATTTAATCTCTGGGTCTTCTATAGGTTATAGGTTACTCTTATAGTGGGGTAGATAATATGTCCCTGTGTAGTGTGAGTCCTAGATGTAAAACAGGGAATACACCATGACTGTAACAGCTCTACAGTATTCGCAGAATATTTTAAGAAATTTGATGCAGGGAGCAAATAATTACATTTTTCACTTTATGAAAGTTACAAAGGCTGTAACATGGCCAGATAGCTGTCCCATGTGCAGAAGAAAGGGTAGGACAGACATGCCTTTATTTCCTCCCTCTCACTTTGCAGCTAAGCACAGTGAGTCTCCTCTTCTAAAGCTCTTGTTAATCACTAGATGAACAGCCAGAGCACCATAAATCCATCTGAAGTCTTGATGCTGCCACACAGGACAAAGTTTGGCAGTGACTCTCTGTCTCGAGCCTAATGGAGGAAACCTGGGCCTAAATGAACCACAGTGAACAGACAAATCAATTTTAGCCAAGTTCTCATTATTAACATTTCCTTTGGTGGGCTGACATTAGAGACTTCTCCATTTCTATGAACTCCCTAAATTCACGCTAAACTGATACAGGATTTCTGGATAACACAATCAGCACCCTCTGCTAATTCTGAATGCTGCAGAAGCACTTTGGATGCCACAGTGGACCTACCCAGCACTGGTTGTAGTCAGAGAGCTGCGTCCTTCCCTCGTCATCCTCGTAGAAAGGCAAGCCCTCCCTCCTGGCCTGGTGGTACTCCTTCCGCAGCCGCTGGATTCGATCAGTGTTCCCACCACCTGCGCAGCCACTGGGGGGAAAAAAACTCAATGAAACTCCTATGAACACACACATCTGACACCAGGTACACACAGAGAATTGCCAGACCCCAGACAAAGGGACTATATCTGATTTTCCTGATTTGCATAGTTCCCACTGGCCCACATCAGCCTTATTTTTGCTTTCCTATATCGACAAAGCTGCTAATTGTAAACCTGATCCCTGTTTTTAAAAAAAGGCTATCCCTGTCCAAAGAACTTAACAATTCCACTGCAAGACAAGAGACAACAGATGGATGCAGACCAGATGGGGGAGCACAAGAAAACTTTTAACATTCCAATGAGCAGCTATAAATGACTATCATATTTTAATAATAATGATGATGATGATGATAAGTTGACAAAAAAATATTTTCTTTTGCTCCCATGCTAAATGTGGAATTTCCCTAAAATTACATATGGCCTAGATAAAGAATAAACTATTTCACAGAGAAAAGTTTTGTCTCATAAAAGAAACCCAAACTCCCTCCCAAGCATACAAAGAACTCAAACATCAACCATGAAAATCCAGGGGAAGCAAGAGAGATGGGAAAGCACACTATTAAATCTTGACACCATCTTTTTAAAGTGGTAATTAAACAGTAATTCACTTAGTAATCCACAAAGACTCACTTGTATGGAGAACTGCATACACTGCAAACTGCTCTGGTAAATCCAGTGGAGTTGCTTAGTTTATCAAGTTAAATACATGCCTTTCTGTGGATTTTGACCCTAGTGAGCCTTTTAAACCTTACAGCTAAGCCCGTACAATTGTGGAAGCTCAAGCTATAACCAGGAAGTATCATATAAAATCCTGAAAATGGCTAAGAATTCAAAAAACATCGGTCATATTTAAAATTAATAAATTAAAAGCTTCCTGCAGCTATTTCCAGCCCTGCTGTAGTCAGCACTGGGGTGAGTACTGACTGTATAGCTAAGTAGCATTTACTGGCACTCACAGGGAATTATTAATTATACAATTAATTTGTGGCTGCTCCTAAACTCAAACCATTGTTATTGCAGCACATCACTATATATTCTCTTAATCTACAACCTTAATTCTGCCTCAACATCAGTGGACTACAGAGATTTGTTCACATGAGCACAGACTTGGTGGAGCATTTTTGCTGCTTCGTGCCCCACTATGAGTATGCCAGAACCTAGGAAAGCCCTTTATAGGATTTATATAGAAAACTGAATTTGGACAGCACATACAAAGTATTGTATATAAACCTATCAATTCTATAATACTTAGTTTCTAGCATGTATCAGCAATCTAGATTGGTTAGAAATGAATTAGCAATTAAGAGAAATTCCACCTATGCTACAAATGCAACTAAATATATAGTTAGGAATGGAAATGGTTACTTGCAGCATCCGTATATTTCCACGAAAAATCCAATGACTTCCTTTCCTGAAGCCTAAGTTATCCATCCACTCAACAAAGCCCCAGAGGTTTCAAACTTCTCTGGCTGACTTACTGAAATCTTCCAGAGCACATGAAATTTTTCTCATGATCTGCCAAAACAGTGCAGAAGCTTGCACAAACTCTGTGGACTACTGAGGGGAAAAAAATATATTCCCTCTTCACCTTTATTCCTTCCACAGATAAATGCCTCTGTTCCTTGCATGAATTCTTGTCAAATAGAGGAGAACCATTTCCAGTTTGCAAAATACTGCAACTGAGGCCTAGCTAATGAGGACTATCACTTAGAACAGTGAAGGTTGGTCCATAGCTCATGAGCAGTAAATACCTGTGAAATCCCCTGACATTACTTGTGAGTACAGATAAAGTGTTTAATGAGGGCTGCTAACATAAGATAAGGCCCAAAGTACTGTCCCTGCTGCTTTGCCAACAGCATTGCCCAAAGTAGCACTAGTTAAGAGGGAAACACTGAAATACAAGCAATAGGTCTAGCTTGATTCCAGCCAGTCTGACTCCCTGCAACTCTCTGCAAACTGCAAACTGTGTAGCACTGTCACCACTGACAGTGGTCTAACCCACCTTTTACCATCAGGTACTTTGGTTGAAGAGGCAATCTGAAAATACCACCCACACTGGCTTTCCCCCCCTCCTTTTAAAATTAAATCCAAGACTGATATATTTTAAGACAGTCAGGAGCCTGTCTTACACTGATTGTAGATCTCTTTACTGTAGGTGAATTTCCTTCTGCTCAAACCCTTCGAGCCAGTGAGTGGAAGTGATGCTGCGAGTTCAAGCTGATTATGTGTTTTACAAGGACAGGGCCTGCCAACTTTTGCTTGGCAAACCTCTGCCATGCAGTATTAAACTACAAGCCCTAACCATGAGAATGACTAGGAACATTTGAATGAAAGATTAGCAGCACCTGGAAGTTATCCATCTGGATTAGTGTGAAAACACAAGCATAATCTCTGTGGAAACAAGCAGCTCCATGAAGTCTGATTTCCTGTGCTTCTCTCCTGTGGGTTCTCTCGTGTCTGATAATGGTTCACTCTGCACTGTTTCTCCCCAGCAAGAGCATTCATCCGGGCCTCTCTAGCAGGATGCATATTTGCACTTGGTGAAACTTTGTGTTCCAGGATCTCCTGAACATCAAGTCACCAGTCAAGTCTGGTAAAAAATAGCCAGGAGGTTGAGAATTTGTTAGAAAAGTGAAGGGAAACAGGCAGGGAAGAGGGCTGGCAGTACATCTACTTCGTATTTTCAGGATACAGTTAAAGCTCAACAATTTTTTTTCTCCACCAGTTTATATGGCACAAATGTAAAAAAACACTGGCTTTTGAAAGAGCTGGCATTCTAGCTTACCATGGAAGTTATACCCACTCCTGAGTAAGTGAGATAAATATGATGCCCTGTGCAATGCTCATGAAACAGTTCTGAATTTCAACTTGGCTCCTGACAATTATGTGAAGTATATGAACCACATTCAAACTCACCAGATGGAATTCAATCAGCACTGTGCAAATATCGCATACATAATCTATAGTTTACCCCAAAGAAAACTGAAGCATGAATTCAAAACAGAATGAAGTCATCAGTAATAAAAAAGGAAACTGATAAGGCAATATTAAAAAAAAAAAAACCCAACACAATATTCCAAGATTTGCAGAGAAGATCATACATTGACTGTAAACTATTCTCCCATCTGCCTATAAATACATAATTAAAAAATATTGGTTTGATCAGATAGTGGTTCTCAGACAGGGAAACAGCAGATGAATACCAGTTCAAATGTTTCAGAGGCATGACTATTTATACTGAAAAGGAACCTGAGCTTACTGAAGAAATACAAAAACAATACTCCAATCAAAGTCAGCTTATATTAAGGACACTTACTGAAGCTTTTCAACAAGCCTGGTAAGTACAGCAGACAGATTTCTTTTACAGTAGCTTTACATTTAATGCAGTGCTCTCTCCTTGAGGAGATATAAATATTACAGTCCTCATCATATGTACAATTTCTGTGCACCCTTGCTTCCCTGCCATGGCTCTGAAGCTGCACTATATGTTCTTCAGAGAATCATGCAACAACACATTTACCATTCCTGCCACCGTCACATGTTTCCAGGACCCAAAATTTAATGTACTCTCTGACTTCTCTGTGTCACAAGACTGTGAGAAAACCATTCACTCAGCACTTTCCAGTTGTTTTCAGAACAATTTCCTGAAATTGTGCTACATGTAAGGAGACTGATTCAGAAGCAGCTGACACTGGGAAGTTCTAAAATAATGTCTATGTGTAGGAATAAATCTCTGAGAAACTTCAAAAAGAGTTATGAAGACTCAGGTGCTGATTTCAAACAATAGTAACAACCATGTCCAAAATCCCAAGCCATAAAAAACTTAAGAGAAGTTCAGCAGTTCTTCTGATAATCTGCACATAGTGCAAGGTGGTGGATTTTTTTTGTTTTGTTTTTTTAACATAAAAAACCCCAAAAACATGTGAACATTCAAAAGAGGAAAAAGTACGTTCCTGTCAGACATTCTGTAGTTTTGTTAAATAAAGTCCTTATTGGGAGAATAAGACTTCTTCTGGCTGGGAGAAGGAGAAAAACAGGTCTGTGCTGCCATTTGAAACAACACGATCATTCTAGTCCAGCTGCTGGGGCTGTACCAACAACTGGGTAAACAATGGCCAGAAATCACCCTCCCCTCTCTGAAGAGACAGATGAACAAGAACCATAGCAATAATATTTTATATGACAGACTAGGGTTTTGTTTTTTTTTCCAAAGAATTGAAACACCATAATCAGTATTTAATACGTAGGGCACAGTAAAATCTTCTCTGTATTCTTCCTCTGAGGTGCTAATCTGGATTTCCATCATTCAAGTTCAAATGACATTTTTTAAATTAGTGTCTTCTTAGTGCAGCTTTCTTGATAACACAAAATTAAAAACAAGTGTTGCACATACGAAGATGAAGCACTTAAAGCTATATATAAACATACACTTAGAGGCAATAAACATTTTGTTTCCAGTGGTTTTCCTAAACACATTAATATTGTACAGAGCTTTTTTCAAACACTGATTTTACCCAACTGTCAGTCCCCTAAGCAAACAACTGGTGCTTCCAAGTTAAAATAAAATAAAACAAGCAGACAAAAAAGAAGAAAAAGAAAAAGGAAAATTATTCTTTTAGAGAATTTTCCGTTAACAAACAAATCCAAGACAAAACATGATTCACAGACTCTAGAGAATGGACAATATTCCATTCACAATCTGCTAAAAAACAAAACTAATTTTACATACTGAAAGGAACACAGTGGTCTCCAAAGATACACAGTATAAGGGCATCCAACAGAGCATGTAAGAGTATCTTTCACTTAGGATAAAACTTCCATTTTGAAGTTATAACAAATAAGTATTTGAGTAAGTTTCTCCTTCAGTTCCAGCCTTTGCATTTCTACCCTGAAGTATTAAATTTCTTATGAAGATATTTTTGCAACCTCAGCAGAAAGAAGGAATAAAAAGAATGGTGGAAAGTGATAAAAAGAAAATCAGTGGTAAGAACTTATATAATTCTGTAATTCAGTTTTCATCTTTGTGACCACCAAGAGAAAGAGATTTTGGAGAGAAATCAACATTTGTTGTTTCATATGCACTTGGGTAAGGAAATGGTATTGCAAGGAAAGACTTGTCAGAAATGCCTTGCAGGTTCAGGAATCACCTTTGATGTTCAGCCAAAGCCAGCCCAGGTTTGGGCTACACACACCCCACACTGGGTTAAGAATGACATCTTTCTAGGAACAGGAACCATGCATACGGCTTTTTTGGTCTCCACAACACCTGCTTTCTTGCTCTGGGCAGGAACATACTTGATGTATACACAGCTACTGTCTTTCTCAATGGAGAGGGGCTCTAGGAGGACATTTGATCTGGACTCTTGTGCAAAGTGACTGGGGCACACTTGGAGCCCTGCTCCATTTAGGCAGGACTGAGAAGGTCTGCACAGATGGACTGATGTGAGAAACATTACATGGATGTGTTTCTCTCTAGGCACACAAACACATATAAAGAATCATAAACAAACTGCAGAAAAACAAATTACACTGAAGAAGCCATTTACACTTAGTTGAACCTGCATATTAAAGTCCCCGAATCTCAATCTGTTTTATAATATTTTAAAAACTCCTAAGTGTGCTTCAGTGGAACATAGGCTGTCACCTTTCAATTCTTCAGGTTGAACATAAAAGCAGCACAACCACTTCTGTCCGAAAGGTCAAAGCCTCCTAGGGCAGCACATGACTGCCATTTGTCTGGACGTAAATTGAGTCCTATTGACCCTGTAACATCACTACTGACCTCTTGACATTAGGAGCTTAGTGGAAAGAGAGAACGATGATTCTCAGGTTCCTACAGACTCATTAGGAAGAAAGAAGGAAAGAGAACCTTGGCATGATATGAATTAGCAATGTCATTAACCTTTTCTTTCCCCAAATCAGCTCACAATATGTTACAGAAGCCTCAAAAGAACCATTTGAAGATTTAGACCAACAGATTTGTATCACTTTCAGTTTTTCCAAACTGTTTATAAAATATCTCTCAGTGGCTTGACACAAGGCAACCTTTTATGTTTCCCTCCCTTCACATGACATACAACACCTTTTCCTGTTTGTCATGGCAGACAGCCTAGACATTCAAATGAGCATCATCTTTTCAAACTAGCCACTTCTCATCTCCATTACTCTCCTTTATAACTTATAGTTGACTACAGCTGGCCAGGAATAATGGGAGGTTTAGCCTAATTTGTTGTTTTATGGAAACAAAATTGGCATACTGAGGTTTAACTTCACTGTAAGCAGATATGATATATGCTACTCTAATAGAAACACATTATTTGCAATCAAGTAGAAAGGAAAGAAAAGAAGGCAGACATTTTCTTGTTTGTAACCAGATTGTCATCTTTATTTCAAAGGAAGGTCATTTTTCTCCTTTTCTCTGCTCAACGTATTGTGCCTCATCAAAGAAGGCAATCACCAGATCTTAACTAATAATAAAAAAAGATGCCTTCCCAGTTCAGGCTGGTTAATGGCAATGCCTGTTTCTGGCATGGGACCAGTCTACTGCTGTCTTGTTGATGTGAGATGTGCACTTGTCTCTGAAGGGCTAGGAAAGCAGGGAGATTAGGGACTCGGCTGCTGACAACAACCAAACTCCCTATAAACAATACACAATGAAAATAATGAAAAACAGATTTTCCTGGTATTTTCAGTAGCCTCTAGACAATGCAACAGTTTCTGGTTCTTCACTAAAGATGATATCAATTATGCCTTTTATCCATCATGCAGAAGTCACGTGTGAGGCATAATTGAAGGCCTTCCCTCTAAGGTAATTTCATCTGGATTTACGCAGCAAAGTATTTAAATTGCCTTTTTTGGCACTTTGTATTACAACACAGCTTGGGAGGGGGTATTTTACTTCACTGATGTAAAGCAGCTGGCATATTTACAATAGATAGGTCACATCAACACAGAGCAGATTTTCAGCCCTCCAAACTCCATTTACAGCAGCTTTAACAATCCAACAAAGCCAATGCTGAATGCTAAACTCCAGTGTAGAAATGTAACTCTATTTCTTAAAGACTATCACACCTGCCTGGAACTGGCAGCTAGGTTTTTTTCACTTACAGGCTATTGCTTTTTGCACTACCGATTATTAAACTTATCACTAAAGCTGAAATAATAACTACTTTACAAACTTCCAATGAATTAGCCATTCAGGAGTCCCTCAGGAATTCTCTTTACCACACACAAAGCAAAAGCAGGAGGGAAAGAAGGTGACTATTCAGTGTAGTCTTCATTTCTGCACTCCCTTGTGAGAGAAGAACTGAGGATGTAAGAAATCCCTCACAGTAGATGCCACTGCCCATGCTCTAAAACATATTTTGTTGAAAATTTCAAAGCCTAGAGTAACTATCCATTTTCTCTCAGAAATTACTTCTCCTAGTTTCACACTAGAGACTGTATCACCTGCTCTTTGTTGCATATGTGCCAATCTATGCCACAGGCAGTGTGGCAACAAGTAATCCTCTATGTGGTTTGCTTTTTTAATACCTGGCCTAGCTAGAGGGGAGGTAGACAACTCAACCTCAACTAAAAAAAAAAAGTTGTCTGTGTCTGTAATTCTGTGACAGATATAGCTTACATTTTAAAAATGAAAAAGAATTTGCATCGTGTGCAAAACATCTGAGAAAAGCACAGCTCCCAGAGCCAAAACACATCCTTACTATAAAGTTGGCTTTTTTGGGTGTTTTTAATAAATGGTCACTACAAGGATAACATTAATCCAGTGTTAGGACTTTTACAGGAAAAAATACAAACGTAATTTATCTTTTTTAACTGTCAGCCGCATTTCTAACGCTTTCAAATCTGTAGCTTCCAGCGGCCTTTTGTCTTTCTGCCATGGCAGGAATATCTTGGACAGCTGTAAGAGCTTTGTAAGCTATCTTTCTCAAAATCCATTAGCTAATTCAAGGAACCTAATTAGAGCTGCCATTTTGATGGAGCATATTGAATGCTCTGTATAAACTAGTAACACCACCAATGTTTATTAAAAATTGCAAGAACCAAAGCTCTCCGTTCCATATAAATATTAATGGACAGATACACAATACTTATTGAAATATAGACAGCATTATGACCACAGAAATACACACAGGTATACTTACAACCCTGTGTGATGCATTTATTCACAAAGGCTGAAGTACAGAAGCTAAACCTAGGGACAATTTTACACAAACTGTTGAAAATTGACCAGCTTCCACTTACACTATCCTTATGTGCATTAAGGGAAGCAAAGCACACTAAAGATGATTTGTTTCTTGTGTTTTTTCTGAGTAGTGTGCTGACAATTTGGAGTGCATTTTGAGCTTACCTCAAGAATGCACTCCAGCTGGAACCATTTTATAGCTCCTCTTAAACCAGCCACTCCAATCACTGTACTTTGTAGACATTTACACATACTCCAGTACTATACTGTTTAAGGGTATCCAAAGATTCAAAGGGAATTTGCTCTGTAGAGTTAAAACTCAAATTTTGCTGTAGACAGCAACAAAGTTGGTGAAAGGAGCCAGACATCTGGAGCAGTGCTTTCCTACTTTCTGCTGCATAAAAGCCCAACCATAATGAAAAAGCAGCTCGCAGACAGCGATACAACACATGAAATACTGACCATTCTAAGAACATATCTGAGACCTAATTAGGTTGGGCTGTACAAGCATATGCCTTTGGCTGCAGAAATAAAAAGTTTTCTGGCTACTTCACAGCTTTGTTTTTAACTTGATACTTCATAAATGGAACTGCAGAAAACCTCATATGTTACCATTTCAATCTGACGTTCACTTTCATATGCCTCTAACAGTGCCTGGATTCTATTTATATGTACAACTAAATATATGTGCATACAAAAATCATCAGATTTGCTACAGAAAGATGGCAGATGCTCTTATTAAGCCACTGGCACATGCAAGGTGAAGCTTGCAAGCCTTATACAGAAAGCATTTAATGCTCCAACAACAAGCTAAAGAAAAGCAAAGACAACAGGTAAATTTCTTCCTAGCTCATTTTGTTAGCTGTGAGTGCAAGGCACAGCAAAGTGAAAGCACTGCTGAGCGTGCTCAAAAGACTCCTAAAATGCATGGGGCTTCTTGCAGAGGAGTATAATCCACATGCACTCTTCAGAACATCCCAACTCCAGTGCCATGAGCTGAAGTTCACTTATTCAGAATGTACACTAAAATGACACATGAGACACTTAACAGATGTGCAAAAGAAACAGGCATAGCTGTATTTTCTACACCGTAATGGTGCACAGGGCTCAAGATTTTATGACAATCTTACCGTGGGGACAACAGTAAGGTAAATTCATTTTGGTTCTCTGATAGGGCAGTATTTCCAAACTGCAACTGAGATTTGAGAAGTTTCACAGGAACACACTCAAAAATCGAAACATCAGTTACCACTGGCTTCTCTCAGGAATTATATATGGCAAATTTAGCTCGTGGTTATTGCTCAACAAAAACCCTGAGAGATGCTGAAGTATAGATGCATTTTTGCAAAGTTATGCTGCCTCCAAGGCCACCCTATCTACCCTTCCAGCAGCCTCCTCCCTTGGGCACTTCCCTTGGTGCAGCTGGGTCCTGGGACCACTGATGTATAGTTTGCATTCACAGACTGGAGAGCACACATTCCTTCAACCCACTTTCATCACAAGCTCTGCACAAACAGAATTGAACTCTTCATAAGCCAAACTGCATTTTGGAGAAGCATTTCTGAACTTGGAGGCTTCAAGTTAGCAGTGTAATTTTATTGCTTTGCATTATGCAGGCAATGGAAGCTCCTAGACTTAACAGACGTAGACTGTTTTTCTAGCTCCTTCTTACAGCTGCAACTGCACTGCACTTCTGATAGGAAATTACTCCTGTTTTTCTACTTGGAGAACAAAGGTATTTTAGACTGAAGGTAAGCTGTACTCCTTTTTAGTAACTGCTTTGAACAACGTCAAATTAAAATGGAAAAAATGAAATAATGGAATTTTCAAACTATACAGAACCATTTTTTGGCATACCTTGCCTGAGAAAGGAAGATCAAACCTATGTCTCTGTACTTGGCTGGGAGTCCCAGAAATGCTGGAGCAAGTGTTCTAGCTCAGGCTCACCTCTGCCTCATATGCTTTCAATTGCCATGTTTAGAGACACACCTTACCAATTCTTTCCCATCTGTTTTTGTCTTGCTGCCTCAATTCTCTGTTCTCATCTTGATGGTGGAAGGTGGAAGTCTTTCCCTTCCTTATCTTTCAGCCAAGGATGCCAATTTCCTCCACCCATTATTGGCTGCCCACACAAGCAAATCTGTCCCACAGGCAGCTGCAGTACAGAAACAATTCCCCTGGTGCACCTAGGCCAGCATGTCTCCTCCCTGCACTCCTTGAGACCCATCTCCCAGAAGCACTTCCCAAAGCAGCTGCCAGTGAGGATGGGGCTGCAGGGGACATGGGACACCCAACAGCACCTCTTCCTTTTGGCACTGGTTCAAATGAGTGCTCATGTCTGACACACTCAGAGCATCAGTCCTGAAGTACTGGCACCCTTCTCTCTACTCTGAAGAATCCACAGATATTCTCTCCATCCTCTAGCTGCTCCAGCCTCTCCTCTGCTCCAATTCTTGTCCTGCCCCTCCATAGCATTTTTGAGGGTATTCAAAGCAGCTCACCCTTTTCCTTCCTGGAAGGTGGGGTGTTAGGGCCTGGGAACACTGACCATCACAGAACACCCTGTTTACCTCACCCTTTATTCCTGCAACAGGAGTCTCTCTGGTCCCTGCAGTCAGAACCTGCCACTGGAAAAACATGTATCAGCTCTGGCAGTTCAGGACAAGTACTTTTGCTGAAGTTAGCAGCCAAGTTTCTATCATGTGTGTGGGAAGTACTCTGAATCTTTTTAACTTAGTCAAATTGTCACCATTCAAGGGGTGGCAAAAGCCACAGTCTGGTATAAAAGTAGGCTGTGTTCCCTTCCAAAATATAAAGACCCCATTCCAGCATATGGAAAGACTATAGATTCTTGTTGGAAGAATATGTGCTGCTGCTTTTTACTTTTTGCACAGACAAAACAACCCCTTGTCATCTTCTCCTTCCAGCTACACCCCCACCCCCCCAAAAACCCAGCTGTTACCTGATTCCATAAAAATTCAGCTTCAGCACATCTCCTACATAGGCATTTTCAACCCAAATGGTTGAAGATTGGTTATCAACATGTGCCTGGGGAGCTGCTGGCCTGACTTCCATTGGAAAACTGTATTTCCACAAGGGGCACAGCCTGTTTCCATGGCTGTCCCCTTCCCTGCCCTATGGGACTGCATTCTCCCTGGTCCAGCTCCTGGCATCTGTGGGATGAGCACTCCTTAACAACCACAACACCTCTGAGGGTACAGCCTGGTACACACACAGCACTCCTGCATGTGCTCCAGATTAAGCTGTAGTCAGCTTAATGAGAGACTTAATTGATGAGTGCTACTTCCTTCACTTGTCCATTAAGATAAGTACAGCACATGGACATTTCAACCCATCAAAGAAGAGAAAATGCATTAATTTTGGTTTTCTTAGAGCTGTTAATAAATCTGACACTGTCTGGCAGTTTTCTTCATTTCCTACCATTTGACAGATACTGTGATCACAAGTTACAGAAGATGTTTTTCCTCTGAAATTATCACTCTGGTAATACAAGCCAGAAGGAAACTTTATCAAGATACCAAGAAGCTGGGTATTGGTTTTATTTTTAACTTTATGTGGCTGGTTTGTCAATATCTCAATGTGATAAAAAAATAAATTCCATCCGGTACTATTAAAAATCACACACACACACAGACACATTACAAATGACTGTATTATAGCAAATAATCACACTGTGTATTTATCATAAAAGCCAGTACTCCTCTCACATAATCAGCCTGGCTCTACTCAGAGTCCTTTACTGTAAGAGCTCCTGCAACTGTTTTCTTCCTCTTTCTCTCTCACAAATTGACATTTGTATGGAATCAAGAAAAATCTTCCTTAATAATTTTTCATTACTAATGGCTTTTTTTGGTATGTGTATTTGAGAGGAGGGAAGGCAAAGGGCAGGAAAAAGGAGCTTTAAGTGCTCTGCAAATTATCCTCCTGAATCTGGGCCTCATAAATCCTATCAAATGTTATATTTCATCAATAGGCTGGAAAAGCTTTTTTCTCTGCAATGATGAAGCCTGGGTTTAAAATTTATGGTTTCATTTTAGAAATGGACTATAAAAAGAGTCTGACTTGGCTGTCCATCAACTGTAGCTGACATTAGCAAGTTAGGTGTGGACTTTCAAAATGTGATATGTATTTCTTATACATTACACAAGTACATACATACATGCATACATATATGAGGACATGTATATCACTATGGGTTTGTGCATGCATAAATACATGGCTGGATTAAAAAAAAAAAAAAAGCCTTAAAAACTAATTTTCTTTCAATGCAAGAGGATGAGAGATATTCAGCAGATTAGATTGCAAAGTGATAAAAGTGTCCAGAACAGAGTTGGCTCAAGGACCTGCAGCAACACAAGCAAATTGCATTTTGCTGCACAAATGATCGAGATAAAGTAGTTTAATTTGTTCTCATTCATGGGGTGGCAAAATGCAATTCAGCAATGGCAGAGTAAGGTTCATAGGGAGGCAGGGAAGATTCCAAGAGGCTGTGCAGAGAACAGGGGAGGAAGGCAGGTAAGGACCAAAAGGTTTTAGGCAGGGGAAGAATCAAATGGCTGATGGATTGGGGAAGAGTGGGTGCAGAGCTTCTGCACCTGTCATTCATGGAAAGGGTGAGAAGAAGACAGTCTCCCCAACCTCCATGCAACTCTCTACCTTTACTGCCTTTCTCCTCATCTTCCAAGCTCTGGAAACAATCCTGACTCCCCAAAGAGCAGCTCCTACTTGCTCTCCTGCATTTCCAGAGGTAGGAGGGCACTGAGATTATGGCTCCTATTCCTCTTGCTGCCACCACTGATGGGAGCCATGTGTATGCCACAGCTGTCCCCTACAAGCCCAAAAGCTTCCTCTGGCAGCCACAACAGCATCTTCCTCAGATGGAGGAGGAGGCAGTCTGTGCACTCTGCTGAAACACTCACTCCTCTCTTCCCTCACCATCAGAGCTGGAGGTCTGTGGCCAGTGATTACTGCTTGATTCCACCTATGCTGACAGGCAGCTTTAAAGACAACACCTCTAATAGAAGCATTACCGCTCCCCAAAATCCTCATACTTGTAAAAAGAAACCACATTTAAAATAAAAGTCAGATAAATAAAGCGACATAACTACAGTTGGAGAAAGTGAAGTTCCCTTCTGAATGTAGGGGAGCCCATTTCCCTCCATCTGCTACTAAAAAATGTCATTTTGTAACTCAAAGAATTAATGATGGATTATGTGAAAACAGCAAATCAGATCATGCTGTTGAGGCATTATATGAACTAAACAGAAGAGCAGTTAATCTAAATCGCATGTGGGATGGTTATTATTGTGTGCTGCCATCATTGCTGAGTCTGGCTGTAATATTGGTTTTGGTGGCAACACATGGAAAAACCTGAACGTCCTGTTCCTCATTATAAAATGAGGAGAAATCTCACTCTGGGGAATGTGGTCAAAGCTGACAAGTGAGCACTGCAGAAAAGGCTGGGCAGGGGCTGTGGTTAATGGCAAAGGTACTCTGAGTCAACACTAAGAAAACTAATACCATCTTCCACCACCTCTATTTTGTAACATGAACAAGACAAATAAACAAAAGAACCCATCATCCATGCTAAGGACATTTGTATGCTGTGGCCTCAGATCAAGCTCCCTGTTGAGAGGATGTTTGGCAAAGCTTCTGTCAGCAGCACAGCCAGGGGCAGGCACTGCAGGGCTGATGCCTGTGCAGGGACCTGGCTCTGCTCACCTTGCACAGCCATGGCACAGGCCAGGGAGAACCACTGACCTGGTGTATCCAGCAGGGAAACAGGGAGGGGAAGTAAAACTCATCTGCATTTTGCAAATCACAATGTGTTCTGCTGCTAGTGCTAAGTTTCCTCTGTAAATACATAAAACACACTCTCCTCTCACCAATTTATGAAAATGAGCAGACATGAAATTGCCTGTATTTCCAAAAAAAACAGGTATTTCCGTTAGGGAAAGGTAACTTTATCAAACCTTGATCTACAGATGGCCTGTCTCTGGAATTGCACATTTTCTGCTAAAAGGGGGTACACAGCAGTGCCACATCACACAAGCAGAAGTTACTTAGAAATAAGAAAATCTTTAACTCTTTCAGATTCATACAAGTTAACTGCATTTAACTATGACATTCAGGACACTACACCAATGCTGACATGGTATTTATACACACATATTTATGGTATTTATATATACATATAGCTTTCTCAAACACAAATGCACTCATCCCACCACAGATCTAGAATATTTTCAGCAGTATATTATTTCCATAGTTTACCTGTTTCCCATATTTCTCCTTGAAGGTTTCAAAATAATCAAGAAATTAAACTTTCCCTAAAACTCTTGAATTTTTTCCAGCCTGAGTAAACTCTTCTACACAGACACCTATTTCTGCCATTCGGCAAGACAACATCCTGTCACTGTTCAAATCCTTAATTTTTTCTCTTCTAAAATCTTTTAAAATCTGCTTTTCCCCTCACCAAAAATGATATTTTGTTTAGTTTTGTTATTTCTTCTTCTTTCCATGTCTCATTTCCTTATCTCTTCCCTGAGACTCCAAGGGTTTAATTTTTTTTTATTACTAATTTTTAATTTTTAAAATTTCTTCCTAAGCTTGTGTGAAACCCTGACCTGCTTACAGAGAGCAACTCACAGAGCTTAAAGGCTAATGTTTTACCCCCTTCTCACCATTGTGGATCTGGCTGCAGTCATCAGTAACTAGAATTCATCATCATCAATGGATTTTCAGTGACAGGCACTGTATTTGCTCAGATAATGGCCCCATATACTGCCTTTGAAATGAGGGTGTGACCACTACTTAGGATATTCTCAGGAGTCAGTAAATGGCACTGCTGCAGGATATGTTTGCTTCGTGTTTTGAAAGCAGAGCTGCAGAAAAGCAAGCTTTGAAGTTTTGGGGTGCTTTGGATGGTACTGTGCTCTCAGAACACACCTGTGAGTATTAACCAAAGCTCTGTGAGTATTAACCAAAACACATCCCCCTTGGAACAGAGAAGGCCACAGCTGGTTTGGACCACAGGGGAGGAACCTGCAGAGGCTGCCTTGGAAACTCCCCTTGCAATAGGCTCTGAACAGATGTATAATCAATAGACAGTCCTGTTCCCACACACAGCAGAGCAATGGAACCAGAAAAAGCAGGTGGGGGAGCACAAGATAATCTGGAAACAACACAGATCCACAGAATGCCTGACAATGATCCTTGATGTTTTGGGAAGGAGGCAAATGTGACATGCCCACACAGGCTACAAAGACAAATTCAGAGTTTGTGAGCCTCAATGCTGTTTAAACTCACTGTGGCCAGAATACACATTTTGTATTAAGAACTAGCAACCTGATAGAGGTA
This sequence comes from Erithacus rubecula, assembly GCF_903797595.1. Classification (NCBI taxonomy): domain Eukaryota; kingdom Metazoa; phylum Chordata; class Aves; order Passeriformes; family Muscicapidae; genus Erithacus; species Erithacus rubecula. The sequence continues at coordinate 12,639,824 of NC_136659.1, forward strand.
CTGGACAATAGGACCAAGCTGCTTTGGTGTCAGGTAATTAACTGTAAAGAGTATGCACTGAACACCTGTGAGAATGCAGTCTGCAAAATTACTATTTCTGCTGTAGGATAAACATCCATTCACTTCTCTAGTCCTCAACTTTATAAGCTTGCCAACCATCACAAATGTGAATCGCAGCCTCCATTCCTGGAGCAGCAGACAGTTGAGTGTGCTGAATCCAGTCCAGATCCGTACACCTGTCCCATCAAGAGAGAGGAAAGCAAGCTAACCCAATGAGATGTGGGAGAAAGAAAGAGTGCCTCCATCTGCTGCATTTCTTCTGCAATGATCAAAGTTAAAACCCCATGGATGTGCCCTATCTCTAACTTAAACACATTGACCATACGATTTTTCCTTCCCTCGTTCTTTTGCATTCAAGTATATCCTCCACTAATGCACCAAACTACCCTTTTTCCTCCCCATCTAATTCACTGCTCCCCATGGGACAGCCACTAAATTTGATTCATGAATATAATACATTTACAGGCAAAACTGGGAACAGAGAAACCCCCTCCCCATTATATCACTCTCCAAGAGGGAGTTTGAGACACATTGAACAAAGAAGCCTCAAATATTCTGGCATACAGTTTAGAAATCAGAATGTGATTTTCATTCTGTATCTCTTGCTTCATTACAGAAGATATGGTCCTTAAAACAGGCAATTTGCTTTGGCCAGTAATGTTTAAGGTGCTAGCTTTTAGTTCTGTTTTTCTGTAGATTCCACACAGCAGCAGGCAGCTTCCCTCCCTCCAGTCCTGCTCCCTAACCCCAGCTGCAGAGTGAAGATATCTAAAGGATTCAGGCAGCTGCAGAAAATGCAGGTCCCTGGCTCTTGGGCCTCATCTGTGTTTCACTCCTTTCACATCCATCTGGATTTGACAAAGTCATGCTTATCAGCTAGATCACAGATAGTCTCCTATCTGTGTTGTGGTGCAAAATTAGGTCAGAAGAGCATTCTGCCAGCTTGTGTTTTGCTGTTTAATCCAGCATAAGTAGTTGTGGAGACAGCAATAAAGAATATCTCATCACACTAACCAAATTCTTCACCCCCTAATCCTGGTCAATTTTTCAGCCTTGTGAGGAAAATGGAATAAAAATCACACATTACTGCTATTTAACTGCCTATTCCAAGAGCATAAATTTTTGAGAATACAAGTGGGCCAGGAGGCAAGTTTATTTTATGAAAATATATCACGTTCAAAGGCAAATGGAATGTTACGAAAATAAAGTCTGAAGAAGAGTAGTTCTCAAGTTTTAAACCATCTTCTTGTGTGATGCCATAGCTGGGTCTTCCAGCCGGCCTCACCAGATGGCCATGTTGGCCACCATCAGAATAGCAGCCTGGAAACAAGTGCCCTACAGCCCTGCCTAAGCATCTTGGCTGGAATACACTCTGAGGCAGCAGTTCTGTACTCACAACTCACAGATATTCCCAGTGCGCTTGCTTAAGAATTCTTGAAATTTGTGAAGAGATTAAAGCCAAACTTCTGGTCCAGGAGAGGTCAGGGAAAATAACAGAATGTTGGCTACCAGCTTTTAAATGGTAATTGTCACTATTCACACTCAAAACAACCCCTCCCCACACCAGCACACAGTATACAAATCTGCTGAAAAACAGTAATCATAAAGAAAAAAAAAAAAGGAATTTTCTCTTAAACAGTAGGTAAGTTCAGCTGCAGAGTATTTCAGCAGCTACATACAATTTTGTGTTTCATGGAAGCTGTACAACCATTCCTCCTCTTACATACAACTGTGCAAATCAGTGTGTTAGTGATGCTTTAGCAAAGAGGGTTTGACAACAATAGAGAGTCCCCAGTCTGCTAAATAAGAAGTGACAACTCCATTTGAAAGCTGTCTCTGGATGTGTTTTATGTGCAGAAATTATCTGTGACAGTTCAGATCAAAATAGAGTTTTCATTTCATGTGGGAGGTAAATGGACGATAGAATAGGTTACTTTAAATGCTGCAGTCTAGTCCAATTAATGTTTCAGACTTTTCTGTATTCTGTGCTCTAAACTTTGGGGTAAAAAAAATGTAAAAATCATTTTGTCAATAGCATGATGCTAAGATCAGGCCAAAAGGCAATAAAAGCAGTTAACAAAAAAAGTCATGCAGACGTATAGCAGAAATGCTCAAGTTACAGTAACCTGGCTGTGAGACTAATAAGTATAAAACAGAAAAGAAAATATCACTTCATTCTTCCAGGGAGAACCAGGCAGGGGAATCAATTCTGATTTCCCATCTCATTCAGCAGAGATTTTGCCATTTACTTTGATGGAAACAGGACTTGCATATCAGTTTTCTCTCTGAGCAGCAGACACAAATCCACATGCTATCATTTGCTTTTCAGATTGTGCAACATAAATTTACAATTTCTGCCTTATGCAGCTATACAAATGACATAATTTGTACTTTAAAAAAATGTCAAATCCAAGGTGTTCACATTTGTTACCTGTAAATCAATCAGTTGATCTCTGACCATTTTAAAGAAATATGTTTTCTTAAAGGTTTGGACCTACTGCTGTGTTACTCAAGCACATCAGTGGCCATGGTGGGAACTGTGCTGATACAATGCCTGTAGCTTTCTATCTTTTTCAAAGTTGGTGGGGAAAGCAGTAGTTCATGTATGGTTTTTGATTTTCAAGCATGAAGTACTGTTAGTAGAAAAGGTATGGACCCAAAAAGTGAGTGATCTCATCCCAGACAAGGGCCCACAATTCTTACTTAATCTATTTTGTTTATGCCACGCTTTAAACAATTCATATTTTGATCTTTTCTGAGAAACAGCATTTTTCTTGGCACGATTTTCAATTTCCACCCACTTGGAAAAGCAGGTGTCTTTGTGTATCATTGCTGAACCCTGGGAATAAAGAAAACATTTTAAAAACATGCTAAAATTGTTTTCCTAAAGTCAAGATATATTAATTTAAGGTTCCATGGGCATTAAAGAAGAACAGACCACTCACTTTAAATGCACTGAGCTAATAGAAACACTAACTGAGGCAAAGCATTCAAAAGATATGAGACCTCAGTATCTAGCAGCCAAAGACTTAACACTGCTAATCTTATTCCTCTGAGGCGAGTTTTAACACAAAAGAGAAATTAACATCTATCTATGCACTAGAGTCTGGAAGAGAAAAACAATAGAACAATGAAACTGCTCAGACATCTGGTATATTTGCCACAGCTAATAGTGATGAGATAGTGGGCAGAGTGCAGATTAAAAGCAAGAAGGTATGAAAGAACGTTTATTTCAGGAGTCACATAGACATGGAAAAAATACCAGCAGTCAGACTAAGAGTCAAAATTTTGGGAGGGATTCTCAAGCCCTCTCAAGGTTTAGATTGATAATATATTTATCACAGCATTCAAAGAAAGAGAATGAGACTTCTGCCTATTCACTTCTGGAGCCAGAACATGTCACTAAGAGCACGAGACTTTTCAAGCTCTGTAGTAAGGAGGTCAAAGCATCACCACCAATGCAGACAGTGGTATTTACAGAGAAAAGGAGGAAAAGATCAATCCCTTCCCCCCAGTCCCCTTTACTCTCCCTTTTTGAAGCAGCTGCTGCTAAACATTGCCATTGTATACAGAGGCACAGAATAATTGCCTCTTTGTTTGTTTCTCGTTTTTTTATTTTTTTTTATTTTTTATTTTTTATTTTAAATCAGGAACAGCAGAAGATGTTAAAGGAAGGAAACACCACCTTATTCAGGAGAAGGACTGCAGACTGCTTGTCATTCATGTACTACCAATCAATAACAATTAGGAACAGGTTTATTGGTCTGATGCTGTTCCCCAACCTTCCTCCACAACCCCACACCCTTTTGTCATGTTATGGAAGTTTCTGCTGACATGTAAAGCAGGGACTGCAACCAGAGGAATCCTCCTCTGACATTACTGAGAGCAGAGCAGAAGCAGCCCAGGTCCCCTGATCTGCAGCACACAAGTGCTCAGTCAAAACAATCCTTTCAGTTATTGAGCACTATGGTGACTCAGGCATAGAAAACAGCTGCCCTCTCCCTGCCTCTCCACAGGACCCACCATGATTTATTGTGCTTCCATTCCTCTGAAGATGTCTTGCTGCTTACTTTTCAATTGCCAGGCCATGCACAACACTTGCATTAGAAACATGTTCCACGTTTAAACTTACATGCCAATCTCAAAATAATTGTTTCATATGCATTTATGTAAATACCATAATGATCATTTACAGTTTATTCCCATTTACAAGGTAATAACCATATGCAGGACTCAGTAGGCATCTAAGCCTAAGGGCAGAAGTGTTTTTAACAGATAAACTTCATGGCTGAAGGACATGTTCCAGCTAATGCTGGTTTGAGAAGAAATGCCCCTAAGATACTATTATGCTGAAAATTTTTATTTAAGATTAAAATTAAGTGATTGAAGGCATTAAACCATAAATATGGGTCAAAGACTGAATGATAAGATGTTTGAAATTCTAAAACATTAGTTGTCACTTTCTTGTTCCTCCTTACTGCTACCAAGCACTGGAAGAGGGGGCTAACAACCTCCCAGAGTGCATATTCAGCAGAGGCCTGTGACACTGCAAAATTGTCACACTGACCTGCTGGTACACAGGTAGGAAACTGGAGAGAAACAACAAGGAGAAAAAGAAATTAGGAGAACATTTATTGCTCTACAAGCACATTATATTTATTGCAACTTTAGCACTTACTAGAGGTATCTCACACTCACTCCTCTTGCATCTTCTTTATTGTGGGCTGTTTTTCTGTTATTCTCCACTTCAGTTTAGTGGAAAAGAAAAATGAAGGCAGCTACCTGTTTTGCAGGCAACTGAGGAGTATAAAATGTTCCATGCAATAATCCATCACTGCTTTCTAAAAGTGGCCTCTAGACATCAAGGACAAGTTAGTGATAAAAAGAGAGTGTGGCCATCTGAAACAACATGGTTTTCTCATGTCCCTCTGTCCTAATGAAAGACCTCTCAGGTGCAGACCATAATGTAGTTGAAGACAAGTTGTTTCTTTCATTTTCTGTGAGAGTCTAACCTGACTCTTCACAAAGCAGTCACAATTCTCTTAGACCATCCCAAGATCAATACTGATACCTTGATCAATGTCAACAAATGCCCTGCTGCTGCATGACCTGCCAGAGAAGCAGCTCCTTAGCCACAGTACACGTGGGCTCCAGATGGGGCCAGGTCCCCTCGTGGGAATGCAAGGGCAGTCACAGAGGTCCACAGTATACACCAACTTAACTACATCAGAAGACTCGAGCTGATGAAACAATAAACTATTTCTTGGCTTACTGTGACCCCTTGGATTACTGTCTGTGCCAGTGGATTTGTGATCATGTATTGAAAAACAGCACGTTTTAGAGTTTGTCATCGACTGTACACTCTGCACAGCTGTCAGACAATAATCACAATTATTGTCTTTTTATTCAGCATCCTGTTGCCTATTAAGCCATTTCCATCACATCTCATCATTCTTCCCAATATTTCTGCTAGCACAATATTGAGTGATTTTCAGCTTTTCAAACAACATCAGTTTCTACAGTTTTCTGCTAATCAAAAGATCTGGTTCATGCTTTTGCCTATACTTTCTGTCAACAATGCTGCCAACTAAGTGCTTGGGTAACTATTTGCCCCTGGCATCTTGACACAAACAGGGAACAAGGTCATGGATAAATTTTAGGAGCAGTCATTTTATCTTCCAGTTGATCATTGAAACTTCCAGGAGAAGATTCACACTGATTGATTCTGAAATCAGATCTGTGCCCCCCTTAGACCTTTTATATCTTATTATGCTGCAATTAGCAGTAAATTTTAAAGATCTGCCAATGTAAACTCCAGGTGAACTGTGACTGCAGAAAAATCAACGAACAGTAAAAACTTCCTACATCTTATGGCTATAGAGATAAAAATGATTTCCACTGTAAGGCTTCCACTACATAGTTAGGCCATATGAGCAGCACACAGTGCTGAGCAATTTGCCTGGACATGCAGCTATGCTGGAAAACCCTACCAGAGTTCCTGCACTGCTCCTGGTGGCAGCAGAACCTGGCAGTACTGGTGGGTCTGAGGAGCACCCCAGGGCTCCCTGTGCTGCAGCCTTCTCACCTGGTGTAAGCAGCTTTCCTGGGGATCTAGGAAAACCAATTTATTTTGAGAATGTATGAGAAATTGTGAGACTCTGTTTGAAGACTCAGAACTCTGTTATACTTTTCACTGCTTAATTAGGAGGAAGGTTGGGAATTGCTTTAACTGTAACTCGGGGGAACCTGTCAGCACAGGTCTCACTGACCTTACATAACCTCATGCAGAAGTGAAGACACTGAAAAAAATTCTCATGGCTCCAGTGAGTCCATTCTCCCTGTCACATGTAAGAGTTACTTTTCCACCCTTACAGGTACTGAACTCAGCATTTTGAAGCAGTCCAGTGATAACCCTTATTTCTTCCTCCTCCAAATGCAATCCTTTGTTCATACTTTTAGACTTGGGGGGAAATGATTATTTGTGTTCCACTAAACTTTGACTATTTTTAAGAACAGTTTGATCACTAATTTATTTCAACAAAGTGGAAAGTCAAGAGAGAGCTTGCTGTGAGCTCATGCCTTTCACCTGGAATGTGAACATACAGGTGCTAATACACATGAACTGGCTCCTTATGGTTGAACTCCTCCACCTCCAAAATAGACACATTCATTCACAGACTTAAAAACCTAGCACAACAAAACCTCACACCCTCATCTTTAGTTTTACTAAACCAAGATTATCTCTACAATGAAATAAAGAATCCTTTTTTTTTCCCATTTAACTAGGGAAAAAAACGTAGGAGAGGATTTTTCTCAAAGGCATGGTTTTGGATAGAGTGGGAGATCCCTGAGATCAGCAACCTAGATTCATCTTACAGTGGGCTACATAGCAATGCTTGCATAAGGCCAAGCCACCAGGGTTTTTCTCTGAACTGCCTGCATATCCAGAAGCTAGGAAATCATATGGCAAAATGAGTATGTCAAGAAGCTGGGGGAGAAAACGGGAGATGGTTAATAAAAAGATTGGGAACTGGACTGAGAGAAAGGGAAAACAAAAGAAAAACAAACAGTTTCTTGGCAAAGGACAAGCCTCACAACTGTGAGCAGCCTAATGACCTTCTGCTTGCTTCTCTTCAATCAGGGAAATGGGACTAGGCTCGTATTCATCATTTAACCAGAACTGCAGTACAGAATAAACCTGACTGAAACACACTTCCTTTTTTTTTCCTTAGCTAGAGCAACTCTGCAAGGCTAATGATGGGGCCAAAGAGACTCATTCTGACAGAAGACAACCTGGAGCAATGAAAAGCTGGGTATTTCAAAAACCCTAAAATGTATGAAATACAACAGACTACTGCAGAGTAATGGGAAAACAGAACTACAGATCAGACTTAATCATGTCCTCTGCACTTTAATCAAAGTAAGACTTAACATTTTATTTAAGATTACCAAATTCTCAGAGGAAAAGCATTTTTCTCTCTCTACTGCTACCAGACAACTGTTAACTTGGAATAGGAGAACACAATGCTACATCCATCCATTCATACTGTCTATCCACTAAGGTAGACCTCTCTGTTCAAAGAAAATATCTAGTTACATTGTGTGTCTACTAAATAGAAATACCAAATGCTATTAGGGTTTGCACTTTCAGTGCAAGTGACTGTCCTATAAACAAGATTTTAGCAGCTTCTCTATTAAACAACTCATTTTAATTAATTGTAAGCCATTAACCATTAACTTAAAATGCCACTTACAAAATCTTAATTTTGCACATTATCAGCTGGTTCACAAATAGCTATCTAAAAGCAGAAGTGTAAGAGTCTTCCTCTCTCTTTCTTGGGGCTTACCAAACTTATAGTGAATTCTGGCTTCTCAATTAACCACATACTAGCATTTAAAATCAAATGGTTTTTTTGTTAAAAGAATTGTACAGAGAAAAGTTAATACACACATCATTCTGCTGCTGGTTAAAGAAGCAAGTATGAAGTTTTAGTCAAATTTCATCCTGCACAAAACAGAATTTAGCATCTCTTGCTCACACTAGGAAATACACTATGGCAGGAACACATGCAAGGCCATATGATTTCATTCCAGCTGCATGGACGATCTCACTTTGTCTTTATTTGTACATTTAAGAGGCTGACAACACCATCTGCATTTCACCATATCCCCTGCTATGGTCTCATCTTCCCAGTAACAGACCTGGCTTTCTCTTCAGGGACCTATCTTTTGCATTTGCATCCAAACAGCTGAAAGAATGGGACATTACCAGTAAATATGCAGAATTAACATAAAATATTTCCACAGAATAATATATCACATAAGAAAAGACAGGGCTGGAGGGAAAAAGCCCAACCTAAACCTGAATGCTTAACACAGCTGCCAAAACTCAGGCTCCCCAGCATCTGCAGCAGGACAGTCACAAGGGAGTTGTGGGAGTGCAGTATATAAAATTTTACACATCTGTCAATAAGTGAGGTGATCCAAATGCAATCCCTAGCAGGCAGGATGCACGCAGGCAGATTTGTGACTATTCCTGACAGAATTTATTTCTGCTGAAGAATGCATGGCCTCAAACAAGCATGCACACATTACATGGCAGCAGCAGCAGTTTGACAACTTCCTTCTCCTTAGACACGCTCCAAAGTGCTCAGGGTCACCTGAGTTCCATGAAATCTGGATTTTAGCGAGAAGTGAATGATAGGGCTTGAGTGCCAAAGTTGGAAGATTTGGATGAGGGGTTCCTGGGAAAAAGCACAGCGAACTCTAAACACTAAGTAATTTTGCTTGAATGCTACTCAGAGATTTTTGGTTTTTTTTTTTCCCATATAGGTGGGAAATAAAGTTTGAACATATCTCCTCAGGCAGTCCAGTTACTCAACATTTCCCCTGATTGGCACAGTGAGTATGCAGAACCCATGCACCCTTTCTATAGAAAAAAACTTCCAGTAGCATTAGGAGCAAAATACACAATTGCAAGACTAACTCCAGTGGCACAGCCTACACTGGAACTGGTGGCCAAAGGGCTTTCTGGACTAACCTGCTTCCGTGAGCAGGACAGCTCTACTGAGAGCCCCCAGGAACCACAGAATCTCTGCTGTACTGCCAATGACAGCCTGAATTTGTTGTCAAAAATCTATCAGCCAGGACAAACAGTAAGTTGCCAAACACTAAGTTTTTGGTTTTAACACTATGGGAAGCAGTGACCAGATGGTAGCCAAAGGCTAAGAAGGCCTTGTGGTATGTTTCAGAAAGATTGAATTCCAGAGGAATTAGAGGAGAGTCTCAGGATGTAGAGTAGTACAGGACAAATAAAAAGCACAGATGATTTTAGGACACCAAGCAGAAGAGGCTTTATGGTATTTGCTTGTACTTATCACACTTCATAAATCAAAATATTCCAATGCATGACCATATTTCTCTTTCCACAGCAATGCCAGGTACAGTGGCAAAGGGCACATAGATATTACATGGCCTTATTCAATTTCCACCTTGCCTCCATGATATCCATCTCAAAGAATAATCTTCCCTGAGTAAAGGACCATCCATTCCTAGAGCAGTTGATTGCTTTTAAGCTAGGCAGTGATGAAAGGTGTTGCAAGTGGATGCACGATGAGAATGCCCACAGTGCTCTGAACTGAGAACAAGAAAACTTCAGCCTCTGGCATATGAGACACACATGGCCAAGTGCCACACACCTGGGCAACACCAGCTCATCCTTTTTCAACATATCTTTTTCAGTGCAGATCAGGATTCCTATGGCCCTGGATTGAGCAGGATGAATGGACTGTACCTGCCAAAAAGACAGGCATTTAGCCTTTTAGTACAAAAAGCTCTTTTTGCTACATTTCAAAACTCCAGACTCTTTTATGCCCTCCTCTCAGGCTTACACATTGTTTACATTTAGCATTTGGTTCCTCAGGACATGCACAGCAATTTCTTCCTTTGTTCCTTCAGAGGAAGAGGCAGACTGCTCAGTATCTCTCTCCTCTCTGTTGACTCAGGCCAGCTCTAACAGTGAGATGTGAGGGACACAGAGGTATGGATTTTATTTTCCCATTTTCAACTTTGCATGTTGCTAGACTGAGCATTCTGAAAGACTGCAAGTTGCCATAAGGAAACTTTCACCCAGAAACAAGGAAGATCTATTTTACAATTAATTAATTAACACTAGAGAAATTAGGATCTTGCACAGGGGGCCCCCAAACAGCCTCTCCAAAAATAATAAAAAAAAGCTGGATCAGACTTTGGGGCTTTGGACTTTACTCCTACATAATAAAACAGTGTTGTTTTTTTATTGGTATTTTTTTTAAACTGCAACAAGATACAGCTCTGAATCTATTCCTGCTAAACAAAGGAAAACTGTATTCATTTTTGTCAGACTAGCACTTTGAAATTCCCCAAGATAAGCCACATAAATAAGTGAAGAATTATACTTGGCAATGAGTTTGGCATCAGACTTTTAAGTGTTTCATAGTTCTGGGCTGAGAAAATAAGTTGAGCAAAGTCTCTAGAACCTTTCCAGAGATGTACTTGGGGTGTTTGGATATACTTGACAGCACCATCTTCACGGGAAGAAAAAAGACGAAATTGTTTATTCAAAATGCGAGAAAGGGTTTCACCGTGTGACATGCCTGACATTTAAGTGATAATACTGTTGTGCATCTGCTCTTTTGGCTTTGGTCTGACACCTAGGCTCTGCCACGGTGCAACTTAGCACTGTCATGGCACAGCCTTGATGACTGAACTGGGAGATGTGACTTACCACCCATTTCAGGAACATATGGGCCACAGATCAGTCAGCCTCTGCCGCAGGCTCGGAAACGCGCGGCGTCTCAGGCAAGGACCCCGCGAGTTCCCCAGCTGCACAAGGTGGCTGTGCAGGCTGCACCATCCTTAGGGATGCCATTTGCATTACAGAAAATTGTGGCTAATTAGAAATAAACAGAAAAATGCTTGATTTACAAAGAAATGTGCGATTTTGCCAGCTAGTTTTTTTTCCACTCTAACTTAACATTCACAGAATACACTGATCATGCTAATGGTTTTGCTATATTCATTAATAAGGACAATTTACATTTATATAGCACCTCTCTCAGTTAAGAATTCCAAAGCTTTCAGCAAAACATACACAAAAAATTACTTCTATTTCACTGAATATAGTCATCGTTGGAATGAAAATCAACAATTGTGAAGCAGTGCAGAAGAACGTTACACAACAGTTGTAAATAAGACATAAAGCAAAGCCCCCAAAAACCCAAAGCACAAAGCCCCAGAGATGCCAGGTGGGAGCTGAGGTGAACGGGACGTTAGTGCACAAACAGGGATGTGAAGCAGGTCTGTGTGTGCCCTGAGGAGCAGTGGTGGAGGCAGCTAACATTCTTCATAATGATTAAAGCACAGAGCCCATACATGTGCAGCCTGTTGCTCTCCTGCATGCTGAGGGACAATCTCAGCTTAAACTGTGAATCTACAGCGAAGAACAAACCAGGAATACACCATGGATTCTGGTGATGAGAGAAGGGAAAGTAAGTGTATGCAAAATGTGAATGGCTCTTTTCTGACCACTAAGTTTCATACTTTACAAATGGCCTCCCATTTCTAAAAGGCATTAATTATGCTAATAAATTATTCTGCAAAAATAACATAAAATAAAAATTAACTTTGTTTCAAACAATGAGTTTTAATTCTCAATCATAATGATACATAACTGGAGCTCTCAGGCCGAAATGAAGCAATCTATTCTCTCTGTGTTCCAATCCTCCTTCTATTCCTAACTCCATTTACTTTAGTCACTGATCAAGTCTCCATGCAAGTATATTACAACTTGAGAGTCACATATGGGAGTAAAAACCATCCATCTAAAGTAAAATTAATAGCAAAACTTTGAGAGAAGGCATGCATGCGCTAGCAAGAGCAAGGCAGAAGTGTTTACATGACTAATGTGTTGATAAATGTTCAGCCCCACAAACACAAAATAACTGTGGCTTGGCTTATAAGCATCCATTATAACCCTTTCCCAGCATTTTGAGGCAGACGAGATAGCTTTCATTACTTGACCCTTGGAAGCAGATTGTTTTCTTAATTAACGCATTATCCAGGGATTTTTCTATCCACATCTTTTTCTCCTTTCAGTACTCTCCCTCTAGCACAGAAAGATTTCCTTGCCTGAAGTTGCCACTTTATTCAACAACTGTTGGCTGAGACCTCACGACCCACTGCATAAATTCACATAGAATTATTCATGTTTGGCACATTTCTGCTGGTGAATAACAACACCATTTTGTCTCTCAGACAAAGAAAAAAAAGATTTAAAAAAAGAACAAAGGCAGCCTAATAAGAATCTCAAATTTCCTATTTTTTTCCTTATCTGGTTACAAGCCTGAGAAGTTCAACAAAGCAAAGTTGTGGACTGTTGATCTTTCAGTACAGATGGACCAGCCTCTCAGTGTGACTTCTGATCATGGGCTCAGCTATGAGGTAACTTTTCCTGCCTGCTCTATGTTTTGGTTTTAGTTTTTCCAACTGAGTTATCATGTTATCATGAAATTATAGCTAAATCCACACTGACATTCAAAATCCCAATACCAAATCCAAACTTGGTTGGGACTTCAATCTTGTCCCCCATAGCAAGTCAAGAGTTCACAGTGCAGTCAAAACCACCACACAACCAATGCATTAGAAGAAGGCAGAATAAAAGACTTGAGCATTTCCTTTTTCTTCATGGAAAGATAATCTAAAGGCTTCACTTCAAAATTGATGATATATTTAAAACATAAAGCCATAAAGTCCTGTTAAAACTGAAAGTACGAAGCAACTTTTACAACATCTTAGTCCAGCCGAGTTACACATGTATGTGTTCTTATTTGGAGGATACACATACCTGAATTTAGACACCTTCCACTGGTAATTCTCAGATCTTGGTTTACTGAGTTAGCACAAACTCAGTTTCTGATCCCTTTACTACATCCCACTCTTGTTTGACTTCAGTGACAACTGCCTTAAGACTTTTCTGGTAAAGTGAAAATCATTAACTGGCACCACTAACTCTTATTTTATGCAGTAGTGGAAGAGTTAATAATATGGAAGAAAAAAACCACCCCTGTCATTATGTTTGGAAAGAACTTTACCATACTGTATTTAGGTGAGAAAGAGAGAGATACTTGGCCCATTCCCTGCTATGAACTTAGATTTATGTCAGAAGTGTTTTATTATATTTATAAGTATTTATAACAATGACTCAGTTGACATTTTTAAAGTACTATGATGCCACAAACTGGAAACACTCCTATATCTGTGCTGACATATTTCTCCAAAATTAATGAGTGAGATTTTACATGGCACAGATTGAGGTTATGGGGAGACACTACAGATTGTAATATAAACTCCAAGTTCCTAAAGCCCCCCATGTCTGCCCTTTGTCAGCTCTTCCTTTCACATAGACTTGTCCACCCACTTGTACTTTGGTTTGAAAAACCCAACATTGATACACTGCTATAAATGAAGTCTCCTTTCAGTCCCACATTCCAGAAGCAACCAGTTTTAAAATCATCATCATGGTGGGTACATCACCAACTCAAAGGAATTTTTGTTTCCCCTTTAACTAAGGAAAAAACGTGACCATCTTTCTTTAATGCTGGAAGCTTGACAGTAAGGATTAAAAATTGTTCTTTCCTTCCCACTTAGTTATTGGAAAGGCTGTGAAAGGCAATCAGTCTTGTGGAGCCACACTTCACAGTCTGCATAAAAATGCCATGATTCTCAGTCCTCTCCCCAAACTAATTGAAAGTGTGTAATATCACACAGCTGGGAAAATCTAAACCATAAACATATACCATATACACCAATATATCATGCTATTGCACAAAACGTGTTACTAATAGACACTTGATGATCTACAGGATCAAATGGGATCTGAAAACTGAGATTATTTTTGCTGCAGGGTAAGAACTTTTCCCAATTGAAAGAGGAAAAAAAAACCACTCTTTCAGCAGTGCAGGAATTGGACTGCAGTCAGTTCATTCATTCTGTTTGTGAAATATGGACTTTTCTTTAATGATTTCTGTTTGACTGCTGTCTTGCTCAGGTGCTTGGGGGTTACTGCTGCAGCAAATCTTGCTTTTGGGCAAGAGGAAATTCATGGCTTTCTAGTCAGTAAATGCAGGGATTTGGGCCATCAGAACAGTCCCATGTCTGACCCCTGCCCAGACCCAGGCTCCCTCCCCACCAAGCTATCATTTTCTGTAATGCCAGGTGGCAATATTACCTGTCACCAGAAGTCTGTGGGTAGTGCTGCTTGTTTATTTTTGCATACAGTCCTTCCAAGTGCTCCCTCTCCATCGGTGCTGAGGAAGAATCCCGCAGATAAACGAAGGTTTCTCCTACTGCTGGTGATGAGGGTCTGTAGATGGCTGCTGGGGGATAAGCCTCTCGGAAATGGTTCACTCTGGCATAGTTTGGATCCACCTCATCATCATCAATGTCAGGTCCTCCAGGACCAGCAGAATAATCACTCAGGCCTCTCAGCTGCTTTTGACGTAACTCCTGATGCTTTGCACCGATCCTAACAATGAAAAACAAAGAACAAATATAAAGTGGGATCTGCTTCAACAGTAATCATCACGTAAATTTGAAACACCATGAACCCAACCATTTTGAGCTTTCAGTACACTGTGAAACTGGTGCCAGATAAAACAGAGTGGTGCATGCAGCAATTTTGCTCTTTATCTCTGGCAATCACATTTGTAACCAAGCTTGGTCACCATTCTGATGAAAAAAAATTAATGCATTAATGCTAAATGTAGTGTGACTTTTCACTTTTTTTTTTTTTTTTTCATGGATGCATGAACACATACAGGTTTAATTCTACACTTACCTTTCAGATTGCAGTTGCATATACCTAACCCAATCCTGAAACTTTTTAGCTAAATTAGCCAGCAAAATTGTTACTGACCCTTGGTTATTTGACCCACCTAGATTCTCCTAAATACATTAACTTGTGAAAAGTGGATTAAATGTGAACGTAAATGGAGAGATGGCACATTTGTCTCAATCAAAGAACTACAATTAATTTACTGAAAATTTAATTTTTAAAAAATTTTATTTTGGCTACATAAATGTGAAAATAATGCCTTATTATATAAGGGATAGGGACAAAGTAAAACAGCAAAGAAATTAATAGAAATTTGACAGAAATGAATTGGTACATATAAGTGAATTAAAGACCGTTACTGGCAGTATTCCACTGTGATAAAGCTTTAAGTGGTATTACAAAATGCTGCTGCTAATCAGGGCCATTGTGTAATCTCTTTGGAATAGTAAAACATATTCAGGTAAATTTCAAGCTAAGATGATATTCAATGATTCAACATTCCTGCTGGAGAAAAAAAAATGTACAGTGTGAGCTCTTCCATTACCTGCTCAGCTACTCTTCAACAGAGTGTAATTAAGTGCAGTGAGATGGATCTGGCAGAGTGCTGAGCACGGTGTGTAATAAATAGCATTTACAGAAAATAGGGGAGCATGGAAGAAGAAACAGGGAACAGAAGAAAGATACA
This sequence comes from Erithacus rubecula, assembly GCF_903797595.1. Classification (NCBI taxonomy): domain Eukaryota; kingdom Metazoa; phylum Chordata; class Aves; order Passeriformes; family Muscicapidae; genus Erithacus; species Erithacus rubecula. The sequence goes on from NC_136659.1 coordinate 12,655,441, forward strand.
GAGATGCAATGCCTGACACAAGTCAACATTGCTTTTGACTGTAACTGGAAGCACAACAGCAGTGTAGAAAGAACAGTATCATTTGTACCACAGGAGTAGAAGTGAAAAGGGTCTGGTAGACTTGGTTATCCAAGTAAGGCTTAATGGCCTCAGGACTCTGCATATTGAAAAATAAAGGTGTTCTGGAGGAAGTCTTTAAAAGGCATGGAGAAAAAGGTTCCCTAGAAAAACAGATGAGCACACTGGGAGCTTCCATCTGACAGACACGAACTACTCAGTGCAGAATGGGATTCATACCACTTATTTGGTTTCACTAGATTAGTATCATCAAAACAAATGCTAAGACTTTGGAAATAATTTGTAGATAAAAAGGTTCACACATAATTCTAATGAGAACAACATGCCTTTCTACACATATACTTGAATACATCAATGTGTACCACTCATGCCTTCAAGTTCCACATGTCCATTAACTGTGCTAGGACATATCTGGAGGTGAAGCTGGTTTTCAACACTTAAAATTTAGTCATACTTTACAGCAGGATGAGCCTTCACAGATGATACACTTGTCAAGGGGATGGGTGCCCCCTATTCACTCTGCCTTCCCTCAGTGAAGCAGATGAGCTTTCTCCTCTCTGGTACTCAAATCCTGTGCGCTCCACCTTGGGTATCACACACTTTGGTTGAGTTTTGGGCGACTCAACATAAAAAGGACATCAAAGTGTTGGAGTGTGTCCAGAGGAGGGAAACCAAGATGACGAAAGGCCTCATTTAACCTGGGCAACTGTGGAGTGCTTCACTCTCAATTGGTGACCAAAAACCCCTAAACACAGAATTCAGTGCAGGAATATATTGAATGAGACACAAGTCCTATGGCACACATGGGTACACATGCACACAGGCAGAAAACTGGGAGGACACTCCATTTCAAGGAATGGTCGTATCACATGTCAGTGCAGAAGGCACGGCACAGACCCAAGATGAGTCACAGCAATTTCTCAGAAAATGATGAGCCTTCATGCTCTCTGGACTAGTACATCTCTGGTCCCCCAGGTATTTGAGACCGCTTTGAAAGCAAGAGTAGTGCAGCCAGCAGCATCACGCTAATCTTGCTTTCATGTCTGATAGAAAGAGTAATTTGTCCTGCTATCAATACTGGTATATTCTGCACAACAAAAGCTGGAATTAGGTCACCACAATTTTCTTTTGTTCCTGTGAATAAGCCTAGCTTCTTCAGCTTCTCCTTCTGAGCGCAATCTTCAATTGCTGCCAGTATTATAAGTCAAATCTTCCCCAAACCAATTATTTCCATTCTATATTATACAGACCAGTCAATACCCAGCTATGTGAAATTCTTTATGATCAATGTTTAATCCTTTCAATACATCTATTACAATTGCATTAATATTTCTTGTTTCCTTTTTATTCTTCTGCACAAATCTATAAAATTTGCTCAGTGATCTCTTTTTCATTTCAATCCAAATGTTCAAACATAGGGAAACAAACTATCAGATGGTCATTCTTTCTTTTTTTCTACTTACCTGTCCTTTTATACCTTCTCACATGTTTTTCACCTTTGAAATGTCTCACATTTTTGTGAAGTTTTAAATTTGCACACTGTATTTTGGCATCATGTTTTCACACAGTTTTAAGCCAATTTTATCCATAGTACATACCAGTAAATGCCCAGGAATTCTTCACTGAGAAAAAAAAAAAAAGTGCTGCTCCTTCCATAACTTCTTTAATGGTCTGCCAATTCTACTAAGCAGGCTACTTCTCTATATCCCACTCGTCATTCACCATTTCTGCACCTCCTTTTGAAATTCTCCCTAAAACAGCAAAATCTTTACTCCCCATCCCAAAACCCTCCCCCAAACCAACCAACCAATCAACCTAAAAATCCATAAGACTTTTAAATTAACACAACTGTAATTGCAAACAGCTCGCTGAACAATTACTACAAGACAGCTTCCAACTTGGAGCACTTGATGGGCCTGGTTAAACAACTGCTGCAAATTTGTGAAGAAGGATAAAATGTCCCTCAGCACTATGATGCTGGCAGTGAAACCAGAGCTGAGGACAGCTACAGATCACCATCTCAACAACTTAGTGAGGCACTAAAGTTTCTACAAACTTCCTGATGAAGGAAAGGGAAAAGAAAAACTCATACAGAATAAATGGAAATTACACATATTTCCTTTTGAGTATCTCATATTAATAATTTTCTTGCTCTCTTCCACCACCTGAACACTGTGCTCTCCAGTTATACCACTGTACAACTGCACCAACTCCCCTTAGGTGTGTTTCTGTAAAAACAGAGTCTTGGCACACAAGCAGCCAGGACAGGCAACAGAAGTGCCACATCAGGAAATGCCATTCCTTTTTTGCTTGTGACCCATCTTTTTCTCAATAGCATCCAAACATGTGTCCTACTCTAGACTTTCCCTACAACAAATGGGTTGAACTTGATGATGTCAAAGGTCTTTTCCAACCTAGTTTATTCTGTGATTCCGTGAAATAATTTCAGAAAATAGTGTGATAAAAATACATATAACCTTACTAGAACTCCAGACAACTTTCTAAAAAGATGTTGCATTTGCAGGAGTCAAATGAAGACAGAATCCATATACATACTGTACTTCTGGAAGCAGAACACAGTACTTTGAAAACACTTCTGCACACCTCATGTACTGTTCAGTAGCACAGCCCCAGAGCTGTAAATCAAGGAACATTTATCCTTCACATAATCTTCCCATCTGACATAGCTGCACAAAGCATACACTAGTATGTATATCTAGTAACACATGAAAAGATGCACACACCTACAGCTCAGCAGCCATGAATGGGTTAACAGCCCAGACAGCTCCTTCCAGCTGCAGCTCAGACACACGATTGAGTTACTGTGGCTTAACAAGTTATTGTGTTTCTGCTGAGCTACTGTCAATGACCACATATGTATTCACCGCCTGTGACAAACACAATGTAAAACGCTTTAGCCTGACATCGGTGACAGAGACACTGACAGGCAAAAGCTGCATTAAAAGACTGCAGAATACACAGAGTGAAGCAGCTGCAGGAAGGGATGTGAACTACCTCAAGAAAACTCCAGAGGAGCTGAGCAGAAGTGACTTTTGGAGAAGACCCAGAAATGCTTTTGGGGATGGAATGCGAGGGCTAGGAAAAGCCGTAAGAGATACTGAAAAGCATCTCTTGGCCAGCTGGGTGGGTTGTGAGTAGGTAACAAGCAAATGCTGAAGCTTCCAAGACTGTGAAAATTAAAATACAGGACTTAATGTTACTAGTTCAGCAGCCCAAAGAAGGCCAGGGTCATTAAAAGCCGTGGAGCCCAAGGATGGCCTTCAATGAAAAATAAACAGCAAGACACTGGCTGCAGCCCAACCTGCACTTCTGCTGCCCAGCAGCAGCCCCAGCTCAAAATGAGCTCTGCACACTAAGGCACTGGCTAACGAGGGGCAATCTGGATCAGCTCAACACTTGGACACTCATGTCCTCCTGACTCACGTCTCCAGCAGCAGACACGACAAGCAACTCAGTGGCACCGACGGCTGCTAGCTACTCTGGTCTGACCAGGGTGAAAAATCTGCACGTGGCAAGCCTGGCTGGGAGAGAGCATGGGCTCTCTTATTCAGAGATCTGCAAGGCTGCCTTTCACATCTCAACAGCTGAATGGAAGGACAACCAACCAAAACACGCCCATAACAAAAAGTACCACGTTTTTGGAGGTGTTTGAACTACTCCTCCCTTGCCCTCCTCATGAGCTCTGAAAAAATCCTGTTTCTTCTGACTTTCAAGGGAAAGAGTAAAAGCAATATAACTTTTTTTTTTTTTATTTACCATGCACTGACCACATACTTAGTGCTGAGCAGAGCACACAAAGGTGCCTATCTAAGCAGTCAAACACAGGAACAAAAAAGCATTTGCTAACCAGAATATTGTATTTCACAAATGGACCTCATTTATACTCAAATGAGTACAGCAATATTTCTTATATGGTGGTGTAAAAGTAACAGACTTTGTGGAAGCATGACAGGTACATGAACGAGCAAGACATTGGCAAAGTCAATGAAAGATGCTCTGGGGGAGAAGAATAAAAAGCAGAGACAAAAAGTGTAACAGAAACTGGCCGTAAGTTTTTTAGGATCGTTTATATTTCACTTGCAAGAGGAGGAGCAGAATAAAAGCAGGAAATTGAGTGTGCATACCATCACTTTAAAGTATACCTAAACTTAAGGGGACCTAATCCTTAAAGTCTTTTGAGTTGATGTGGATGCTAAATATTCTTCTACTCAGTTGTTCCTTGAGAACAGCAGAATAAAAGCTACCTCATTGCTTTTTCCACCACTCATGTGACTCTTCCTGAGATCTACATATTGTAATGATTACTCAATTTACATCTGATTTAGTATCTGCTTTTGTGTCTCATTTACCTAATTCATACACATATTGAGTAACGGGTTGTCTACAGGCAAGCAGCCTATTTCTGCAGGAGGTCACTTAGATTTCCACTGGGTTTAATGTTTTAATGCCTTTTTAGCTGCTAGCAAAATATATTTTGGTAACTAAAATCTTGTTTTTTCATTCATTTACATAATAGTGAAATGAACACATCCTTCCTTTAGACATTCATAAGCCATAATCACTGATGGGAATGGGTATATTTCAGTTAAGTATCTGAGGAGATAATTTCTGCACAGCACTTTTAATTTTTTAAAATTTCATAATCACTTTTCACACAGACATGGCCTATAATGACATTAACAATCCTGTTCAAACCTGCCTCTTTTATCAGAAGAGGACTAGTTTTTATTTTTTCAAACATCACCACCTAACAAAACTCTAGAAGCAGGCAAGTCCCATAGTTAAATAAAGTAAAATGAAAAAAAAAACCCCACGTCTTGCCAGCAAATTGAGGACATCTGATATGGACTCATGAAGAATCAAACAATATCTAATTTAGTATTATCTTTCAGGGTATTCTGCTGGAGGCATATTTGTCAGGAACATCCTCCCTATAAGCTATGCAAGTGTTTCTCCATTCCAGTTCATTCTATTGTGCTGGATTTAAACATCTCCCCCATAATTAGTATTTGCAATTGTAAACAAGAATAGAAACAGTCTCAGAAATAAAGGCAAGGCACAAATTCAAGGGAGTTAGAGACTAACTCAGGGTAACAAGATATAGCTCTTGTAGCACCAATAAATGCCCCAGTGGTAAAAACCTACCAATCCATAAAATATTGACTGTTCCAGAAAACTACCCCATGCCTGTAAAACACTAAACTGACCAAAGAAGCTGCCTTTGGAGGGTTGTAAGCAAATAAAGGAAAGGCAGAAAAACTTAAGGAGGAGATAGAGCTATGTCAACCCTAAAATTTAAGATTATGAGAAACTAAAGATGAAACATAGCCCTTTCATACCACAGGATGAGGAATGGGAGCTTTGGATAGACACGACTGAGGTCTTAATGTTCTGCCATTTATTTCAGAGGTGACAAGGAGTGATTTCCAGCTTACACAGGATCCTGCCCTCTAAAGAAAATTCTGGCTCTAATGAGGTCAGTGTGTTTTCTCCTGTCCTATCAACTTCAATGAGAACATGATTTTTACCCTTGCTGTTAAATCAGAGAATTTTTCTGCCTGTCTACATTAGTTGTACATTGGGTGAAATGCAGCAGATTACAGAAAACCAACTATCAGAAAAGCCAAGTATTTTATAGTCTATAGTTAACTGCATTATGTTGTTTTCCTTATTCACAACTACCCAGGAATTATCTTGAAGCGACAATATCAGTAAAATTTAGATTGTAGGGAACCCTCTGAAGGTCATCCTGCTCAATCTCTTGCTGAAAACAAGGCTGACTGCACAGATCAGGTTTCTCAGTCTTCTGTCAACAGGATGTTCCTTGTTTTGTGATAATGGGGATTAGGGAGTGGAAACATTCCAGGTTTGTCAAAATTACTTTGACATCTTTCATCTGAGATACTCTGACGCCTTTAAGAGTTCCCCCCTGCAAAATGGCCTTGAGCCTGCAGTGACTTTGCACCCCTTAGCTGCAGTTGCAGGGCCCAGCTCCCAGTGCTGATTTTAAGGAACTCTCAGACTGCAGTCATTTGCACTTTGCTGTTAAAAAGATATGAAAGGTGCTGTGCATATCATACCTGAGTCCCTTTTGTGAACATTTACTCATTCTGGAACAGTCATGAAAAGAGAATTAAAATAACAATACTCTTGGAAAATAAGACTTAACTTTGCTTACCCTTTAGACATTGGGAACGTAATGTCAGGAATGCACACAATACCTATTGCAGTCAAAGCCACATACTCATCCCTCCAACCCCTCCATCTGATACATCAAACAAACTGCTTCAGAGAAGTTCATCAGATAAACAGAAAACAAGTATGGAGTAACCACAGTATACCTGGAGAAAAGCTATGGGGAGACAGAGACATCCTATGAACTGAATCATAGCCAGTGACTTACTTGGCTCCAGCAATTGCTGTAGCAGGTATCAATCAAAACCACTGAGGATTGGTAACACTGTTTTAAGAAAAATATCAGACATTGTAATGACCATGAGAAGGCACAACATTGATCTGACAACCTCATCAAAACCCAACACTCACAACCAAATGCAGTAACACAACTTGGGACAGACCCAGTAAATCTGGCAGCTACTCAGTCCCTGGGACCACCTCTGTCAGTAAAGGGGGTATTCCTGGAACATCTCCTGAATGGGTTCTTCCAGCTCCACTTCCTAGTGATACCTCATGAGTTCACACAACCATCTCTGCAACTGCATAAACATTATGCCTTCATTTGAATGACATTCCAGCAGTAGAAGCAACAAGCCTAGCCTGATGTGATATGATACTCCATGGACATTTCTTTATTCTACACATGGCATTGAACCTGGAACCTATTGAACAGAATTTCTCTGTACAAGAAGAGGAACAATCTGCATCTGTTAGTCTGGGATTCACAGGTTGCTTCTAATTAACAGTTCTTGATTTGAAAGCAAAACTCAGCTTTGCCTGAGCAGTCAAAGCTTTAAAACTTTCAGGTATTTTGGTTTAAGATCACTATGGAGATTTACACATGCAAACAGATTTCCTGCCTGTCTATCCCCATGAGTTACATTCTCATTTTTATGCTGTAGTAGCTAAGGAGTCTGAAAATAGGAATTCTGTGCTGTGGCACTACTTCAAAGTGCATGCCAATGATTTATGATAGACTGCCATAAATCACAAATGGAAGGGCAAGGAATGAAATGCTGCTTCCAAGTAGTTCTTATGCCCTTATTGATTCCAGAATGGGCAAGAGCTGACCTACATTCAGTACTGCATCATAGAAATCCCTAGGCCAGGATAGCTCCTCTCCTAGAAAGCACTCTTTTAGCCTGGTTGGCTAGTACCTGGCCCAGTTTCACTTTATTAGTTTGGCCTGTAAGTTTCTAGCAGAATTTCAGGTTTACAGAACCAAAATAACCATCAGGTAATAAAAATCTGATATCTACAGAAGAGAAGCAAATATTGGTCCATTGAAGCAAGAAAGAGGAAGGCCATGGCCCCATAGCTGCTCTGACCTCTTGGGTGAACAGGTGGCACACCTTCTGAAAACATGTTCCCAGATCACACCAATGCCTCAATGATGAGCAAAAGAAGGATGTTAAATGGCTTGGTTGAGAATTCTGTGCTTACATTTTGAGAGCACAGCTATGGCATCTAGAAGCACTATTCCCATCAGAATGCAACACCTGGAATAGTGCTGTGCTACCTAAAGAAAAAGGCCAATTCCATGTGCCACTCTGTTATCATAGGTTCCTAATGTTCTTAATCTGTGACAATCTGGGACCAACTGTAGACCTAATGCTGTCTTTAAAAATGTCCTCCAGCACTAAAAAAGCCCCATTAAGCAGCTCAGAAATTGCTGTCTGGTTCCAAGTGTTACAACAAAACCTGCGAAAGGTAGGTGAGACTCATCTACCTCAGCTACTCATAACCAAATATCAATCTCCCAGAGTTCCATGGTAGGCTTTTATTACATGTTCTGGTATGCAGAGCAGCAGCACATCTAAAATGAGAATCATTCAGAATCAATGGGTTGGGATTAATCTGTCCCCCTGTCCAGTGCAAGTGCTGCCACAGTAATAAACAGAAATCTGATAACTTCATACCGTCAGCACAAAATGAAACTATGACCTTGACCTGTGCAACAGCATCCAGTAATTTTTTCATAACTTCAACATAGCATACTACATGGCCATGATCTAATAAGAATCTAAAAGTAATTAACTGGAATTTTTGAAAACTGAAGCCTTAATCAAATATGTATTCTTATCAGGGTTGCAAGCCAGCAATAAATTGGGACATTTAAAAAACTGGGATCCAATCCAATCCGTGATCTGATCAAGGTTCAATGGTTATAATAAATTGGGAGTATTAAAACTGGGATCACATCCAACACTTTATTTTGTCTAAACCACAGGACCTAGCTGTGCTGCAAAGTCAGGAATACTCAATGAACAGATATACCATGTTGGATTAACCCTTAATAAATAACGATGCACAAGCTCAGGTGTCCCAAAATCATGCGGTTTAGCACAGAGCTTAATGGTGAGAAGAGCAATTATGAACATTTTATCAGAGATCAATATGAACTCTAAACAGTCATAATAATGCTTTTAGACTTGGCAGGTGGAATAACAGGAACAAAAGCTACATGGGGTCACCAACAATGCGTGTGTGTATGAATGTGCCCTAAGATGTGCTATGCATTTAAAAAAATCACACTTTGATTTTTGCAACAGTCTGAATTGCAACTTTTGATTCAAAGCAATTTGTCTTTTCTACCATACTGCCATGTATCCATCTATACTCATTTTCATTTTGGTTTCCAGCAATATACAAACTGTTTGTAATTAAATATAATAAAACAAATGTTGACAGAAAGGGAATGAAGTTTCACTCCCAAGTACTCTCTCCTCTCTAAGTGGACTCTAAATGTTTTTATTTCTGTAAGATGCATCCCTTTGTGCAGGGATCTTGCAGCTGCAAAATTAAACCTCTGTTTGCCAAATATCAAAAACATATGTATTGATTTTTTAACTATGGGAACAGGCAACAAACATTAGGGCTGATAAGACAAGAGAGAAATGCTCTTCAGTTGCTGAAAGGTTTCTGAAAAGTAAAGGGAAAACCAGTCATTAGTATAAAAACTGAAATCACTTAATTTACCCAAATTTGAGATACAGTATAACTTAAGCATTCAGTTCAGACATTGAGAAAGCAGGGGCCAGATATTCCTTCTGCTTCTCTAACACTCTACTCAAACCTTAATACTATTAAATATATTTTTCCTCCCAATGAGGGCTACAAAACCAAGATTGTTGTAACAAAACTACTCCCACAAAAATGTACAGAGGATCATTTTTCACATGGAGTGCCTCCTTATTAACTAACTCTCATGCTACTTAAAAAACTCTCCCATTTTCAACAAGGTGCTTCATTTTGTAATTTTATTCTAATGTCAAGTAAGTGCTCAATTCTGTTGGAAGAGAGACTTAGGTCTCAGTAGGAAAATCCCAGCAAAATAATACCAAACAAACAGGAAAAAATATTTTTCTTTCTATTGATAGTCACTTTATTTGCATTTAAAAGGCAAACAAATTATGATGTGTAAAACTCATGCATCTAATATATTTATCCAGTTCATTTTTCAAATGTTAGAAAATGAAAAGAACCTCAAATGAGTGGGAGAGAAATGGAGAAAGGTATGAAATCTTTTTTGAGGGAAGGAAAAAGACAAGGCCTCTTCCAGTATTTAATGATGTAGCAAACATCTTGTCGTTAAAATGATAAATTCTGAGTAATTTACACTGAACACACTAAAAATACAGATTTGAGTCAGCTTGATCAAAATAACCCTCAGATACAGCATTTGTTTCTTCCTTTTATGGGCAGATTCTCGACCTTTGGAGCACATGCTTTACTACAGCCAAACTCTTTGAAGGATGAACAAAACAATGAGTTTATTTAAAATAAGGCCTCAGTCCAATGAAGCATGTGACTTGTGTCAGGAAGGACAAGCCATCACCTCAAAGAACTGTACCACCAGTTAAGTCAATACTCCTGAACTATCACAAGCTCCTGTCTTTTTCCACTTAAGTTTCACTGACATTGCATCACCTTGGCACAATGAAAACTAAAGGAGGTAGGGGGCAAGAAAGAGAATAATTTAAAGGAGGTGCTGAATTCATATTCAATTGGACACAGATAAGGCTGTTACTAAAGAAGGAATGCCTAATATCCACAGTTCCTGTTCACTACTTGAAGCTTGCAGAAGTAGTAGTTGTGTAATAAAGTATTGGCTCTGAAAAGAAAGGAAGCCTGGGGCTGAGGTCTGGAATCAATTCTTAGCCTGACAGGACATTTTAGGAACCTGGACAAGCCATTGCACTGACTGCACGTCACATTTCCACCCAAAAGACACTTTTTTCCCTGTCAGATTTTCTCTCTTCCACCTCAACTGTAAGTGCTTGGGGTCAGGCCCAAGCTTCCCTAACAGCAATGAACACAATGGGACCTTGATCTTGGTGGGGATTGCTAGGGAATACAAGCAGTAAAAAAAAAAAAAATGATGTCAGCATTTCAGTGCAGGATGTGGAGCCGCTTCAGAGAACTGCAGCTACAAGGCAGCACAGAGAGTTGTACTGAAAACTGAGACTGGGACAATGTGGAATGGAAATAGAAATTACTAGGCTAGTGAAATAAAAAATTTATTTTCACTTTCTGAGGTTCAAATTTGAAACTTGGCAGTCCATAAAAGGAGTTGTCAGGAAAATTTATGTTGAGGACCAATGTGCAATCAAATCCTGTCCTTTTGGGAATCATCTGCATTACAGAGTGAGCACTGAATACTCTGTCTGCATACGCCCACTAACTCTAACACATTCTGGATGTGCCAGACTTGTTGCACATGCACTGTTCAATTCCTTCTCTGTGCAAGCAGGAAATCCAACCTGTTCCAGGCATGATGGGCTTACACTCATGCAGCACACCTATGTAAGAGCTGATGTTTCCTGTCAGAGCCAGAGTTACTGAGCTTGTACTGCACAATCAGCCCATGATTGTGCAGTGAACACATTTGACATTTTTGCATGTCTAAAGCTTGTCAAAATTTCTGGGAGAAGGCTGCAGTCTTTACAGACTGTCCCTGTCCCTGGGATTTTGTGAAATATTGTTGTGCCTATCCAATACCAATCAAAAAACTGTGTAAAACTATGAGATACAGCCTAGTCCTGTAAACTTAAAATGCACTTCCTACCAAAAAATATTTCTCAGCTGAGATCTTGGAACAGTATTTTGCTTTTTGGAGAGCTGCCAAGCATATATTGCATGCAAAACCAATATCCAAAACTGAGCGAGTTCCACAGCTGCTAAGATGGTGAAAAGCACTTGATCATTAATCCTGTCATACCCAGCCCAAAAATCAACTACACCAGCCTCTTCCACTAGTCTCCAAAATGGACAGCATGGTTTCTGAAAAAAAAACCAAAACAAACCAACAAAACAGTCAGATGAAAAATCATAGTATCAGTTAGTATGGTAGGCAGTCAGCATTTAAAAAAAACTAAGCAAAAAATCTGGCTTTGGGATTGTAATAATTGAATTGAGGATCTGAACAAGAGTTAGTTATACAGCTAATGTTGGAAAAGTAAAATTAGATGTGCATTTAAGCTATTCTAGAAAGGCTAAATGTTAGAAAAGCAATTTTAGTTTGTTCAAGCTGTTAAATAAAGGATTTGATCACAGCTATCAGGGGACAAAACTTGCTACATTTCTGTAGTCTGTTCTACTATTACATCCCCACCAGTTCTAACATGCGCTCATTTCACTCAACAAGAACAGATCTGCAAATATGAATGTGTTCTACTAAGCTTCAGTTTTATAAATATGAGACCAAGTATGCAGGATTGCAGCTAGTGAAGTCATAGAGCAGATGATCTATGGTGTGAATGTGCCACAAGGTTTTCTTTGCCAACATGTGCATTAAAATCTTGGACTTGAATTACATTATAGAATTAGTAAATCTTGGGACAGAGCTATAAAACTTGTCTTTACTGTCTTACTGAGCCTCGTCATTAGGTGAACAGTCAACAACTAAGCAAAAGGACTGATCTACCTTCAAGTCATCTAATGTTTCCTCAGTGGTTTATATCAATTTTCCAAACAGTTTTTACCCATGTAGGAAAAGTAGTTTCTTTATATAATTTTCCCCTAACAAAAATAAAGCCTCTTCTATTTTATGACCAGCTCAAGAAGGGTTCAATTATAAGCCTGTAGGTAGTCTTATGTGGACAAACATAGAGCCACACTCTTACTTCATTTAGAAAGTTGAAGCAAATTGCTTGTTTTTACAGTACGTGCTGCATTTCTTTGAGGATAACATAGGGAAAATTTCTTCACTATTTTTCAGGGATTTTTTTTTTAATTTAATTTGAATCCCTCAGAGATATAAGATATACTACCTGATATAAAAGTGTGATATTCCTATTCTCGTGCCTTACAGAAGAAGAATCAAATAAGTGAGTTAAAAATATCATCCTGGTTCATCCACTTCTCAACACACCTGCTGTTCTCCATTTCAGTCACAAACTCTTCCAGGTCAAAACTGAAATCATTACTAGAGAAACCAGAATGATGAAGACATTGAGCTGCCAGTTTCTAATGCAGCCGTACCAAGTTACTGTCAATCAGTGACTGTAATTAAAAAAAAAGCACACAACGCTGAAGAAATATTAAGAACAATTATCTTGTGTCCAATTGGAACGTTAGACCTCTAGACAGAAGGGTTCATTCCTTCCAGCCTGCCAACATTTTAGTAAATGACACTGGCCCTTTAACAGATGGGATACATGCTTCTTAGCTTGCCAGGATCCTAATAAAAGACACTGGCTTCTTTAAAATGAAGGACACATACCTCTCAAATTGCCAGTATCCAAATTGGGAGTCAGCAGTTTAATATAAAGGCACTCATCAATCTGGCAAAATCAAGGACACGGCACAGAAATTTTAAAACAAATGGTACAAAGTTTCTTCTGACGTTACTTAACTTAGATGAACTAAATACTTCAGCCCAGGCTAAGCATATCCAGTGGCAGCACTGTAGTAACTAGATACTTTGCTGGCTTTTAAAACAGTAAAAATTAGCAGCAGACTTCAAGGCTTTGGATTGACTTTTTTTCCCAATCAAACCCATTAGATACCATTTATAGGGCTGACCAGGCACTGCATGGCTCAAATGAAAGCAGAGTGTCTTTTGTGTCTTTTCCCTGGGCACTGACCAGTACCACAAAGGTTGACCTGTGTGGAAACACTGTCTGCCCAAAAGGAACCATGTCTGCTTCCATTCTCTCTCCCAGGAGTAGGATGCTCCAGTGAAGGAGAGAGACCTCTGAAAGTTTTCTGCCTGCACTGACAAAATATATTACCACAACTTGTAAAGTTTAACAGCATCTGCAGATGCTTCTTGAGAGCCAGAAACCATGGGCTCTTTAACTTTTCTGATAGCAGCCATCAGAGGGAAACAAAGACCTTTTGCAGCAGACAAAGTACTTCTGGAAGAGTTGGGGATAGGCAAAGTGGAGTTTTCTGAACCTTGTTGACACTGACAAACTGTTTCTGGTTTCTGAATGGTAGACATGGGGAAAAGCAGAAAACCTGGTTTCTTAAAATCTCTTAATCTGGGAAGATAAGGAATTCACTAAGACTGGGCATAGGAATGTGCATTTTATGAACAGGACAGACTCCCAGGGTCTTACTCAGAAATACAACTCCTAGCAGGCACACACTCAGCTTCTTGCCTTGCCCCTCTTGTCCACCCCACTGCTGGCAGACTCCTGTCTCTGCAGACTGATTTTAATCATCTCAACCTGCTTTCTTTCAGGTGTTTTCTCAGAATATTCAACATTTGTTGCATACATATTTCTGCAACAAATGGCTTACAGCAAAGACTTCACATAAAAGAAGAAACCAAAGTACAAAAACTACAATTTGTTGGCACAGCCAGCTGAAGGCAAAGAGGTCTGAAGTGCTGAAAAACAATGGAAGAAGCTGTCAGGAGAGAAGGCTGGAGGTTCTTGCTGTAGAAAAGTAGAGGAGAAAATTACTAAGTCAGCTGGTTTTGGCAATGGGCAGAGGTGAAACAGGTTTTGAAGGAACTGATCTTCACCAGTTAAAGCAGAAGCTGGGATTTGAATGTGACAGTGAAGTTCACAGAAACTCCAGGAGAACAACAAGCTCCTGTCACACTGCAGCTCTGTGGCCAGGTCTAATCTAATGCTCTGGCTTGCCAGGCGTGACTGCAGTGGGCACTGTCTGGAACAGGCTGCCTGGCTGTTCCTTCAGGAAACCCCTTGCTCTGAAGTTTTTCACCTGATGAACAAAGGTGCTGCCACTTCTCACCTTTCACGCTCATCTTTCATTTTCTCCAGCTCCTCCTCTTTGAGCATGCCTTGCTTTGGAGTCCCCTTCTGATCTGCCTTCCCACTTTTATCTTCTTTTTTCTTTCCAAATCTGTTAAAAATATCAAAGAAGGAATCATGAGGAAATAATTACAGAAGAAAAAACAGTACTTATCTACCATAAACCACAGAAATTTTAGACAATCAAAACACCGAGTTTTTATCTTAGTGATGCATGAATTTCCCACACAGCATGATATGTTATCAGTATTACCTGGGCCATAGGCAAGAGGAAGGACTGGCTACAAATTGATTTGGACTCCGCACTTTTGAAAACTATTGCTTGAAACTTAGTTGAAAAGCCTGTCAAATCTGAAATGCAGGGCACTGCAGAGCTGGAACATGGCACATTTTAAAGTGGCTGAAGGCTCCTCTTGCCACACAACAGCTCTCTGAAAGTCACCTGCAGTGGCTGTGGTGTCAGCACCCAGCCTGGGCCACTGTTCTGCTCTTACCAGTGACTACTGTCTCTCATTCATGATGCCCTAATTTTAGGACTAGCTCTTTGCTTAAATGAGGATACAATCAGAAAGAATAAACTCTTGCTTTGTTCCAAGAGTACAAACCTAGACAGTTCATAAGAGCTCTTTTTTAAACTTTTGGGGTTTTCTTTCTGCCTAGTAATATACTACCATGTAATATTTATGCTGTGAAAGTTCTCCAGAGGCCCCAGTGGGTTTGGGGCTTGCACAGTTGTTTTATACACTGTACAAATATGCATAACAAGTCTGCTTTACCCAGCCTATAAAAGGTGGCTGAACTGGGGAGCTACATTTAATTTCAGAATACTGGGGTCAAATACGCTCATGAATCATGGACCAAACAAAAAGTTTAAAAACCTTCCCTCCTCTTCACAAATTTAAAATTCTCAGTTCCACAAGTAAATGATCAATCTGTTTCCCCCTGAAAATTAATGTGTCCTTTATATGCATGACAGCAATGTAAAGAAAAGTAATTACTTCTTGATTAAATATACTACATTCCAAACTAATTACTGACTCAAAACTGCAAACTCTTCAATGAAAGTCTGCAGCATTGCCCCAGTGATCTTTTTTCCACCCTTTTTATTTTTCATGTCAGCCCAAACTGCCTCAAGTGTAACAGCTGAACTACTGTCCTTAAGCTGTAAATCATCAACTTTGTTTCTCCACAGACAAATGAAGAAATTTTGCAAATAGTCAGGCTTATAAGATAATGATCCATTTTTTTTGTGAATTTAATTAATAATTCTGAGGTTGTAGTCAAATGAAGTTACTGGGAATTCTGCAATGAGTTTTTCCAGACAATAAGAACTTGGTTAGACAGGGAATGATGGATGTGAGAGACAGACACATAGCATGTGGCACTAATAAAAAGGGCAAATACTACAGGTAGTAACATGAGATGCTTTATTGTGTCTCTGTCAGGGACTGTGCTGGGGAGCAGAGAGTCCAATCTGTGCATGGTTTCCTCTTTTTTCCTATGTGTTGCTATAGAGGTAGATGGTATCTTGCATTCTCTGTTAAAAATCTACATACACCTTGTCTACAAACAATCTTCAATCCTTTTTTCATGGTCCCTACTTATTTCAGCACTTCCAGAAATATATGATATACTTTCCATGTTTTTCCTCTTTCTGAGTGTAGAGCAGCATTATCACTTTCTGATTTCACTTCTGAGTTCCAGCAGTTCCAAGGGATTGGAGTCTCACACCCCATTGGAAGGTGGGGGTGGCAGTGAAAGCAGCAGTCAGGAAACACGAGAGAGACAGAGGTTGTACACAGAGTGAGGAGAAACAAAGTAAGGTGGTGCACAGGTATGAAATGACCCAGGTGAAAAAATAAAAGCCAAATGAAACTCTGCATATATTACCCTCTACAGAGATGCCAGGCAGCCAAACAAGAAATCACCTGGGTATGAGCCCCAGCAGGCTGCTCCTGAAACACCCCTGCTTTCTGACACTTGCTCATGCTGGGAAGATCTCATGGCAGTTTTCTCAAGAGGCCATATTAGTACTTGTATCTTGGTCATAATCCAGCTCTGGTACTTTGTTTATATTCAGGCTGCCTGCTTTTCTCTCACAGTTTCAATTATAGGTTTGTGGAGTTTCATATCCGACTGTAGCATGTATTGATTCTGAAAACATTATTCTTGGGCATTTTGTATTGCTGCAGGGAGTTGAAGTTGGATATGTTGCATACTCGAGAGAAATGTAAAAAAAAAAAAAAAAAAAAAAAGTCTTTAACATGTGTCCCTTTCAAGTCTAGATATTATTTCTTGCTTACTGGAGAAATACATTTTAAATAAAATAAAGTGACAATTTTGATTGCAGTAAGTGCCAACATGACAAACTTTACAAAAACTGTTTGCTGGTAGAGCTGCTCTTGCCATAAATTTGGCAAGTTTCAGTGTAATTATAAACTGGGAATAATGAGTTGGTCTTGATGAAAACAACTTTTGTTGTTGTGCTGCATTAAAGGCAGTGTGGGCTGCAGGTTGAGGGAGGTGATTTTGCCCTTACACTTCACTCTCATGGGACCCCCTCCTGAGTGCTGCATCCAGCCCTGGGGGCCTCCAACATACAGAAGGATGTGGAGCTGCTGGAGTGAGTCCTGAGGAAGGCACAAAGATGGTCAGAGGGCTGAAGCACCTGTCCTAGCAAGAAAGGCTGAGAGAGCTGGGGCTGTTCAGCCTGGACAAGAGAAGGCTCCAGGGAGACCCTACAGCACCTAAGGGGGCTACAAAAGAGATGGAAAGGGACATTTCCCACGGGTAAGGAGTGGTAGGACATGGGGGAATGGCTTTAAAGTGAGGAGGGGTAGGTTTAGATTAGGTATTAGGAAGGAATTGCTCACTGAGGATGGTGAGGCACTGGAACAGGCTGCCCAGGGAAACTGTGGAGTTGCTGGAGGTGCTCAAGGCCAGGCTGGACAGTGCTTTGTGTAACCTGGGACAGTGGGAAGTGTCCCTGCCTATGGCAGGGTAGAACTGGGTGATCTTTAAGGTCCCTTCCAACCCAAATCATTATATGATTCTGTGACAATTTCTTTGTAATTTTTTCCTTCAGATAGGATTTATACAGGCTTACAATTTTTGACTTGTTATACTAGGTATGCAGCACATAGCTCAAGGCTACGAAAATATTCATATACAGGTTTTTCCTCTCTGTTTTTTGCCTGTTCTCGACATTGCTACACCATAAAAATCCATTCTCTTATTATTACTGTTTTTCATTCCATTCTCTTAATAATAAGTTTTTCAGCTAAAAAAACGTCTTGCACAAATATTAGAAAATAAAAGCAGCACAAAATTTAACACTATTAAGAAGAGCAATATATATACACAGACAGCATTAAACCACAAAAAACCCAGTATCATCTCTGCCTGAATTTATACACCCTGTCCTAAAAGTTATGGTCTGCTCACTCATGTATTCCAATTGCCATGGGCTTCTGATGAGAAAATTAACTTCCAGCCACTGTAATTTTGCATGGGTTTATTAAGCACTACAGGTTTACTGCTTATTGGAACAACAACAACAAGAAAAAGATAGTAAGAGTACTTGCTGCATGATCAAATTAGGTTTGATCATATTATCATTGATATCAGTATGAGGGCCTTCACTGATTTCAACAAGAACAGGATAAAATCTATTGTCAAATTATATGATGGAATTAATCAAATCCATATTAAAATTCTATGGAAACGGAATGGTTTTAGGATTTGAAAATGCCAATTCTCCAAACAATGAATAATTGGACTGTGGTAAAATCTGCCTTCTGCATTAATACTATTGTCAGCAGAATAAAAACATTAATGGAAAATTGTACGGTACACAAGTTTTCAAAATGTCTGTTTTGCTATACTGTGCACAGTCAAATTTGCTTCAACTTAATATCTGATAGATTTATTACTCTGAAAACCTTTTAAAACAAATGGAGAAATATAACTAGAAGACCTGAAAACAAATGGATTAGCTGTATCTTCTCATTCTATGGCCATCTACATTCAATTTATGTGAAATGAAGACACTGGTCATTGCAATGACAGTAAGGAAATAAATCCATGCCTTCCCCTGTTGAATGAATGCCCTAGTTCCTTGATTATCCACTGTAAATGCCTGGGAAGCACTGTTAAAGATGTTACAGCCCTGTTAACCTTACTATACTTTTCAGTTGGAAAGTTAATATTCCAACTACTGAGAGCACAGTTCTTCTGTAAATAAAAACAGGAAGGGATTTTCTTTATGTGAACAGATCTTTGAGTGCTTTGTGCTTTTGGGAAAAGCCCAAAGACTGCTGAAAATATGCTGTGCAAGACTGAGGCATTATCCTATTTCTATTAATTTCAAAGCATGCCCTGCAAACAACTGAAATTGCTCCCCTCAGAAACATTAAGGAAATAAAATCTCTGAATACCAAACGTATGTTGTCTTGCACTATTTATTGCCATTCTATTGGCTATAGCATTAAAGCATATATATGCTTCTTTCCAAGGAATCTAAGGGATAAAAATGAAAACAAACTTACTACAGGCCTGCTCTGTTATTACTTGGGATAAATGTCTTGCATGCAAGACCTAAAGCTGTGGTCATGGCAACACTTCGTTTCCTTGTGGAGCTGCAGGCTTCCAGATCTCAAATGTGTTGATATTTGCTTCAAGGATTAAAAAGCAGGCAGGTCTATAAAGTCCCAGATTTCTAAGCAGCAGAAACATCTGGTGGGTGGAACCTTGAAGCAGCTTGCTGACTAAATTCAGCAATTTGGATTTCTTAGCTAATTCAGTTGCCCATGATCAGGAGGTTCCACTGCAGCTAACAAGGTACATAATGAAAGCACAAACATCTGTGGGAAAATAATTCAAGAGAGCCTATGACACAGTCAAGCAAGACACAAAGCTAACACTGTCAGAAAATCTTGACATCTCCAGAAATGATCTGTAAAAAACCAGAGTGATTTGTAAAGTACATATAACAAAAGCTCTGACTCTTAGTCATTCTACAGCAAAATGGGGAAAAATGCTGAGATTATTAAAGCAGGTCCCTTATGAAAGGCTAGAAATAACTCTTAAAATTAAATTTAAATGTGAGTAAGAATGAATAAGTGAGAAAGAAAGATAAAGACACTAATAAGGTATGATTTTCAGATCCACACAGGGACTATAAAAAGCTTATTAACTGCCACTACTGCGGTGTGTTTTAAGTTATTTTATCACTCAGCTTTTACGGTAGAAGAAATACTCTAGAAGCAGTACTGTGCTTTGATTAATTGCTTTCATACACACACTTTTACAGAGTATTAAACATTGCTGTAAAGATCCTTAGTGAATTAGACTTGATGGTGATTACAGGCCAGGCTCATTTTACATTTATGTTAATAGCAGCATTAATGAAATACATCTTTCACATTTTTAGCGGCTTTCTAAATACCTAAAAGGTTTGTTACTAAATGTTTACTTACTGGGCAGAAATGTGTGCCACTGAGTATTACACCAGTGGGATCAAGAGCTTTGCAACAGCTAAAAAAACTACAGGAAAAAAGAACATGTTTTGATAAAACATGCTTGATAATTTGAGAACGGAGCACACGCAGCAAGGGCTGGGTGCTCAAACCTTCATCAATATCCCAGAAACTGGAAGTGCCTCTGTGCACAAGTTATGGTAAAAGGGCAGTTCTGTGCTGGGGGGCTGTGGGCAAGAGGGGTTAAGCATCTCTTTGCCTGGTCCTCTGCCAGAAAGTGGATCCCATTCCCTCTGTGGAGGATTTAGCCCCAGCAACATCGAGATGCCCTTCCCAGTGTACAACCCACACTGCAGCCAAACCTCCCCAAGACAAAGCCTCGCCCAGGAGCAGGCTTTGACCCAACCTCCCTGCTTTGGCAGGGTGAAAGGAAGGTGCCCATAAAATGAAGAACACAGGACAGGGCTGTTTCAGCCCCTGCTGCTCCCTGCTCCTGGGTGGGAGTGCCTCCAGCTCTGGGGCAGTGCTGTGTACAACACCAATACTGTTAGGTAAATTGGAAAGAGATCAGGAAAATAAAGAGGAAAAAAAAATGAGTTTTAGTTAGATTTGGTGAGGTTTGCTTGCAGGAAAGATTTTTGCAGCTGGGCTGCTGCCTCCCTGTTCTCCCACTACTAGGGCTCACTCCCAGGGCAGCAGAAAACAACAGCTTTCCATGGCAAACAATAGGGCACCTTAGGCAAACAAAACCAGCTCCCCTGAAAAGGGGAAACCTCTGATTTATTACATCAGTGGAAGCATGGAATAAATTGTCCAAGTGTGCTATTCTACAATTATTATTTGTGTTTCACAAATGCAGCTGAACTTCATGAATGTGAGCATCCTCATATTTAGCTAACTTCAAATTATTATGGGAGATGATCCTCATTATGCTAATGTTGTGATCAGAGTTAAAATTATTATGATCAGCAGGAAAAGAGGAGTTATGCAGAAGTTGCAAATATAAAAAATTCCATCTTGCAATGTTCCTTTACTTCAGAATTAAGCAAATGTGCCATTTTTAAATTTATTTTTTATTTACTGTATCAGACTACTGGAGGCAGACGAAAATGACTGAACTTCCAGAACCAGTCTAATGGGAGTAAAACTTATCTTTTAAAAACTCTGATTAAACACAACCTCCCCCCACCCGTTTATTTCTTTGATGCCCAAATTAGCATCTTTTCTGCAGCATGCTGAATTAATTAGTACACTGACAAAGAATTAGTCCAGATAAGATCAAAGCTGAAACCATATTTATCTGGAATTTGAAATTAAGAGCAGAGAGTATTAACCCTCAGCACTTCAAGGAGCTTTCCACATGGCACACTTAGTAAGCCTTCTGTGAGTTCATTCAAAATAAATCAACAATGCAATTTTTTCCCCACTGAAGTTTTGCTAAAAGGAAAATAAATTTGCCATGAATTCTGCTACAATGTGAAACTGCCTTTAATGCAGACCCTGTACATGCTACTCATTATGTAACTTGTAGGCATCAGTAGAACAAAGCAAACAAAGCTGAGAAAAGATACTTAATCACATTTGTATTAATGCTTGGATTGTCACATTGTTCACAGACTTAAGGGCTACTGAAAGAATTTCAAGCACTAAATCTGAGAAACTGCCTGCTGTAACACCTCACAGGTAAATAATCTATAATCTTCAGTGGAGAGGGTCACACACAGAAACGAAATGTCAAACAGAAGCCCTAAATTACACAGTGAAGTTTGAAGTTTACTCTGAGAGTTTCGACCATGTGGACAGCAATAAAGGAAAATCTTCATTCCTGGTATCACTGCCTCAGATATTATCTGTGTTTCAGTACCAGATAAAAGACTGGAGGTTGTTTCCTATGTGACATGCAGGAGGCTGATCTTTTGTCTAGAAACTGCAGAATGGAGGCAATTTAAATAGTGACCCCAAAATCTTGTCACCGATCTTCCCAAAGCCTTTGAGCCCCCCAAAATCTTATTTTTTAAACTTAGAACTTGCTCTTAAAAAGACAGAGGTGAGTTACTGTAACTCATTCTGATTATTAGGTACAAGGTGGAGCACTCCTGTTCATCTGAACCATATGCAAAATCTCCTGCAGTATAAAAAACGACCAAAGACAAAACCCAAGGAGTGTGATGGCACCCTAACACTTGGGCCACCTGAGCTGAAGTGTAAACCCACAAAGTCCATCCACTGAACCAATGGAATGGAATACCTCTCATCAACTACTACATAAATACAGACAACAGAAGGCATCTGTGAAGAGCCTGTCTTTATACTTCAAGCAGCTAATTTTTAGAAAACATGCTGAGGTAGTCTGTGTCCTGGAGGTAGCATTTATGAAAAGGGGTCACTACTGCTATTATCTGACCAGGAAAATCATAATGTTCAACAGCAGCTATGCACCTGTTTCCATAAAATTATGTTTTAATCATCCAATGACCACACTGCTAGTCTTTTTGGTTACCAGGACAAGAATTTTGCATCTTATGTTACATATACCAGAAAAGAAAAACCTGCAGTCAACAAGGACTGTTGTGATTTACAGCTTGATCAGAAGGAGAAAGAAAATCAATTTATGGTCTGTCCAACACAACAAGCACTGCCTGTTTGTCCAGACTGTGGAATTACCCTCAGAAATCATTGCCATATATTCTTATTTGTCCCTGCATCCACAGAGCAGCAGTTACTTCCCCCTCTTAATTTCCCTTTACAAGCATGAAATTTCTTCTGAAGCGAATACTAATTCTGTTCCAAACCATGCAGAGAAACATTGCTGTACCTTCCCTGTGAGGGGTCTGTAAATGGCAACCTGCCAACCCCAGGGGAACACGATAATCCCATCCATGTCTTGGGCATAGTAACTCCATATTCAAAGCAAAAGGAAAGAACCAGCCCTTGACTTTGCTTTCCTAATTTCCATTTCACAGTCCCAGGAAAGGGGAAGGGAAAAGAGAAAAGAAGCAGGCAGTTAGACTTGCTATTAATTTTTCTGGATATTTGTTATTCTCTGTCATGCAGTAAAAAATAAATGCAGTTTCTGACTGAACCTATTCCTCTAGGGTGCAGTCAGTAAGACAAAGTGGGAAACACACAGTGGCTGTGCAGACTGCTGATGTTGCCAGCTGCCCCTCCAGAACTACTTGCTGACTTTGTGGTTTTCAAAATCCTGCAGTCAAGTGAGAGCCAGCACAGCTCTAGCCCTCTGCAGGGAGCTGAGGACCACTTAAAGGTGGGACAGGTAAAAGACCCACTGAAGTGAGCTAAAGGAGAGCTCTTTGGGTGCCAAATGTGACAAAAACAGGCTGCTGAATTTTTTCTTTTGTTTCAGGTTTTCTCCTATGCTGGGTGTCTCTCTCCCTTATTACCAGCCATATCACCCCAGAATTCAGTAAAATATCAACTACATGTATATGTGTATGTATAATGCATGTTTGTCAGAGGAAGGACTTTTCTCATATGATTACTCTCACAGTATTCAGTGCTTTTCTTAGCATTTTAGCTACTCCTGTACTTTTTAAGAATCTCCAGTTGCACTACAAAACTTTTTGCTCAGCCCCCTTGGCTATGAAAAAACAACATAGAACTGTGACATTATCAAACTGCAGATACAAAACTCATGAGGCAAATTAAACATACGACATTTGCAAAACAAAACTGAAAACCTGCTACATTTGCACTCAGAGCCATGATATTTTGAGGTGTCAGACTTGCTAATCATCTCACCACTGCAGGGCTCACCTTCCCAACCAAATCACGTGCCTTCCTCCCCTTACATGTCACAGTGGGGATTTGTGGGGGCTTATCTGACTTGCATGAAGCAAACCTGCACATTGCAGGTTCCAACAAGATCTCAAAGGAAAAACATCCTTGAAAAATAGCAGGAATACAGAGGACTCCTCACCCTGTTTCAATTGAGACCATACCAGTCCTCATGAAGGCTCCATTCTGTGGAATGAAGTGACTTTAATGAGTAGAAAACGTTGTATCATCATGTATCATCATATCCATTCCAATAAGAAGAAACTGAATCACAAAGGGTAAAAAATCATGTGCTCAGTTTGAAAGGTCCTGTTCTCTTTCTCTACTGATCAGCTCAGAGTTATGATTCCATTACCACTGCATATCCACCTGCCCCACTTTCCAGGCAGTTTGCTAGGATGCTTTTTCCTCTCCACTATTTCCCCCATCTCCTTTAAGTTCTCTCAGCATTCATTTTCTTCTTCTCCCCAACATACTCTCTCTCCTCCTCCTTGCTCCACACTCCTTTCATATGCTCTATTGCTGCACTGTACAGAAATGCCTCTTCCTAGGGATTTCTGCTGGAGACTGCACAAAGGGAATGTGTCTTGGGCACCAGCACTCTTGCTTCTGAGACACTGAGCAGCAATATGCAGTGAAGACATGCAGAGATCTCTCCAGTGGCTGAGCCACCACTTTCTCAGCAGGATGCATTAGCCTTATTTGAGCTCAGGCTCAGAGTACTTGAGAAACTGAACTCAGAGAATTCACAGTAAAGAGATGCTTTCCAAGGGAGACATAAGAGGGAAAGACAGAGCTCTTGAATAGGCAAGGGAAGTTGTAAAGCCAAGAAAACCCCTACTTGATGACTTGCTTTTAGGTTTCATAATGGATTTCTAAAGCTAAAGCAACACAAATTCCTCCTCTGTGCCTCTACTATTGCTGGCATTTTTGCAAAGCATTAACATTCAAAGCAAGAGAGGAGTTATGTATATACTGTATTTTGAAAGATGTGTTTTGGCATAACAAATAATAGATGTTTTAGCATTTTTAAACTGTCAAAACCAGTTCTTCTGATAAATAATACCTTCCCTCCCTGGCCTTGGCTATTGTACATTACTAATTAGACATAGTAGTTTGTGGTTAATATCCTTCCCCACAGATTTATTATTAGCTTGTATATTCTTTTCAGTAGAATTGTGCTAATGGTAAGGTCTGCTGGAGGCCAACTGCATGAAGCCACTGGGAGGAGAAATCTGTTTGCCTGTCAAAACAGTGGCTATCAATTAGAACTGTAAATGTGATTCCTTTAAGTGTCTTGGATGGTAGCAGAGACTTCCAATGATGGATTAGGGGACTAAATCACTTTCATTTTGTACTAAAGGAAGCTTTCAAGCAAACAGCTATCTGCATGAAACAAATTCACCTCTTTTTTTGAGCAAGTCTAGAAGAACCTGTCTGGCCTGCCAAAATTCCCCTGTGCTATTTTCCCAGAAATCCCCAGAAATAAAGTAATTAATGTGGCATACTGACAAAACTGATACTAGATTATTCTGTGGTTTTCTTAGGAAAATTTGGCTTAGGATAGCTACAGAAATAGAATAAAAAAAAAACAGTGAAGCTGCTGAAAGACACGAACATAACAAAGAAGTGATGCAATTCCACTGTTCAGTGATTTGGGATGCAGTCCTGGCACAGAGATAGCAATTTCCCCTCTGACACAAGCACCCAGCTCTCATTAGCATCACTAAGAGTTGTGTGGACATACTGATGGAAATATGCTCCCCTGTATTTTGCAGGAAATGAACACCACTTGGGGACTGAAGGAGGCACTGTCTGTCACTCTCAGACATACCCTCTGCCAGTTAATTAAGCAAAAACCTCTGCCACAACTCTCCAGAGGAAGCTCTTCCCTATTGCCCTCGGTACAGCAAACCTGACACAAAGCAAAATGTCAAGAGCAGGACCTGGGAAATGAGGATGTTCAGGGAAGGTGAACTTCAGCCTGTGTTTGCCAAGCTCTTCTGCCACCAGGTTTTTGTGGATTTTGAAAATAGTTATTAGGAATCAAATTGATTAGTTATAGCTGAGTTTAAGCTTCAAGAAAGTGCCTTCAGTGCTCATACATGGTGGCTTTTGGTTAGTGATTATTTTCAGTGAGAGTAATCCTACATGGCACATATAAAAACCAGCCAGCCAGACTGCTAACCCTCCAGGACTCCACTGCTATTTTCACACCAAGAGAGAGTGACTAACCAACACAGGAAAAAGCAAAGGACTCAAAAAGACTCACAAAATGTGGCTCTGCAGCTGAAGGACAATGGTTCAGGATGGAGAAGGTTTCATCCAGTCATTAAACAATAGATTTTCTCATCAGGCTGATAAGCTAAACGGAACATATTAAAAACTTTTCCTTGATACCATTTTATAAATAAAAAATGAATATCAGAAATAAGTGCCTGGAAGTTTTAGTCAATTATATGAACAATACAAGTTCTGTCATATCTGTTTGCAATAGTATTGGTCATGAACTGTGAGCCAGGAAATTTTTCTGGAAGGTTTCAATGAAAACCTGGCAATCACTCCTGTTTCTTGAATCTTAGAAGTAGTAATTCTGGTGCAATCATATAAAGAAATATATTTTTCTGGACAAAGTCAGAGAAAATTGCTAGAACAGTGTTTAAAACAACAAAATACCTTACTTTATTGGCTACTACAACCATGTATCCTTAAATTGCAGGAGCACCATCAAGAGCCCAGGTACCCAAAACCTTTTCCTTCTTGCATATTTCTTGCCTTTCACACACTGACTCCCAAACACAAATGTTCATACACTATTTTAAAAATAATTATTTGTTATTGCTGTTTATATTGCCAGACAGGTAATTTTTGTGTGACAGTGTAGGGAAAAATCTCTGCTTTCTTGTTCAGATACAGGAATGCTTTGTTCACCAAACAAAGGCTTTTTCTTCTTTTCTCATTACCTCCACAGCTCCATGTCCTAAAGTTATATTCACTCATTTAGCTATCTGCAACACAAAACCACTGGTGCTAATTTTACCACGAGTCCAAAATGACAAGAGATACCTTAAAAATTCTGCATCTTACCATCTTAGCTCCAAGAAATTACTCTCAAAATGATCTTCATTGTGAGGGTGATTAAAAAAAAGTTAAAGTCAAAACCCATAGTGGTATAGAAGGCTGAACAAAGATTATGTCTGTCTGTCTATCTATCTCTAAAACTTCTGTCACAGGAGCTGCCAGTATCACTGCATGAATAAAAACTAAATGGTGTTGATAAAAAACTACTCCAGGCCATGTAGGCAGTCAATGAACCCAAGTTTCTTTTATTTCCAAACTGTGCTTGATACAATCACAGTTCCCCTTGAATGTATTAGACATTAGCTGTTGTCCATCAACAATTCATAGGGAAAAATTCTGGCTTACAAGTTAACCATGAATTACTGAACACAATCAGTATTCACTACCATGAACATTCTGCTTATTCATCATGAACTGCAACTGATCACACATACTGTTTCTATTTCTTAACTTGATAAATTGTTTAAAAACTACCTTCACAAACACAGGGGAGGAGAAGCTACTCTGCACTTCTTGAAAAACATGTTTTGGCAATGGGCCCAAAAATTTACTGCATTAAAAACCCCCACAACCATATGAACACAAATTGCACCACACAAGCAATCACAATTGATGAATTACATTTAGCTGAAAGTATTTAATCTGTAAAACAAACTAGAGAGCTGACTGTGAAACAACTTAAGCATCTGCATTTCCAATTCTTTGCTGTATGCTTGGTCTCCTACCCATAGGAAAGAGTGAAAAAAGTGTCTAATTTACCAACTATATACACCACTCATCATTTGAGCTCTCTATTATCACTATTTATTTTGATTTGCTAGTTATTTAAAACAATATACTCATGATAATTGAGTAGTCTTACTGTTGTTTATTGAAACAACTGCATTAAAGATGTACAGAATTTCAGACAAATTTGCATTTCTGATTGAGACTGCCATAACGATGCTATTTTGTCATGGTCCTATAACTAAAAATACCAGTGGTAAATCCTTTTACCCCTCTCCCAGCAGTCATACATCTTCCTGCCACCTCCTATCTCACTTGTACCTCTGTCTCTTCTCCAGCTGCTGCTGAAAAGGCAACTATCACTACAAGTATAGTCCAGTGATTCTTGCAAAAAAAAAAAAAAATAGGCAACAGGATACAAGAATATAAAGCAGAAATTATGGTCAGATCCAAGGTCCTGAATTTAAATAACTATAAAGAAAATAGCTGTACATGTGGAAAAAACATTCCCTCCAAGTCCACTCACAATAGCTGGAATTAACAACTACATCTTTTGTACTGTTACACATACCTCTTCTAACAATTAGTTGGTATATTCTCTAAATAAGCAGAGCTGTAAATACCAGCTAATGCCCTAGCACTTCTATTGGAAATCTTTAACAAAAATCACTAGTATTTAACAGATTGGTTGAAAACTGGTTCCAAATAGGGTACTTTCCTGTTATGCAGAGGACAGTGAGAATTTCATCTCACCTAATGTGGTCAGTAGTGTTTGATACAAGTGAAAAAGGAAAAGTAAAGAAATGAAGTTGCCAAAAGGTTCTTATCTTGCTCAAGACATATCCAGAAGGCAAAAGGGAGAGTCTGAAAAGCAAAAAGCTGTGCACTAAGTATGTTGACCTCTGAGTTGATTTTATGTTTGTTACCAGAATTTTCTATAAATTTATTTAGTTGACACCATATTCCAATTTGTCTTACTAGCACAATTACTCAAAGCCAAATATGAACAGAGGCATGAACAACACCCCACCTGGGTATTCCTTCTTTCTGTAATAGCTGCTCCCTGAATTTGAGCATGGCCTAGGAGAAAAGCTCAAGACAAGCTTTCCATGTCATTGTGATTCCAGTCACAGTCTATCATAAACAATGTTCATTTTCCTGAAGCAAGGCCAGAAGAGAAAGGTCTATTTCATTCCAGTCCATCTTTTTAACTCTCCCAGTAGATGCAGTTTACCATTCCACAAAACAGCACCTCGGAACAAAACTCAAGAACTTAAGTTAAAACTTCTTTATCTGGATGGATCCTCACAGCTCTGCCTTTCCTACTGTTGCTGCCTGCTACCCTCATCTAGAACAAATTAAATTCATAAAAAGAAAACAGTACTGTTGTGCACATGGTCAGTCAGCAAGCCTCCTGATCACTAGGAGAATGGGATTTCCCATAGGCTTCAGGCAGCTACAAAGCCTAGAACTCCAGTTGGAATGTGGCAGCAAAGGGCTGCCAAGGAGCAGTAAGATGAAAAGTCTTTCCCACAGAAGTTTTTCTTCCAGGCAAAGACTGGAGGTCTTGAGATAATGCTAAGGCTGTGGTAGCAAGCTGTATTAGCTGCTTTGAGATTAACCAATTTTCAACTATGCTGCCTGCATTCTGATCACCTTTACCCACACCCCTCACCTCACCTCAGTATTGACAGAAGTCAGACAGTATTGGATCAAGTGGAACTGAAATCAGAATACACAAGATTGTTTTGATCTGACATCAACTGTAGAGAATTTTTTTGTTCAGCAAAAAAATCAGGCACACGAAAGTCGAAAAGAAAAAGTGAATACAGTAAATTTATTCAGAACTTGTTTGATCCAATCTACTTTTACTTCAAGAGCTCCTTAGAACTTCTCATCCAAACTCTTAAAAAAATGCTCCCTCATTCAAGCTCATGCCTTGTACAAAACCACATTGAAAAAAGATGTTGCAAGGCTGCATTGCAATTTTCTTTTTCAACATCCTTCTCCTAGGCAGAATGTGCTCATAGCAGAAATGTCATCACTCCACCTTTATTCAATGCCAGAAATGTGCCTATACAAATCTAGAAGTCCATCATGTTCTGTTTGACAATGCCTGCAGAGCAGGTGGACTTGATTATATTCCATAATCTAGCCTAGCTAGTACTTTTTTCCTGTGAGCAACTATTGATGGTGTAGATTGCTCAAGGGCTGCAGAGAATCAGCCGCAGCTGGATAGAGGGGATCAGCACCAGCCACTGCCAGGCATCTCTCTCCCAAGGCTGTCCTAGGAACACATTCCTCCCAGCTACCTCAGGTATCACTGGGCTTTCTCACTGCTACAGTTGCAAAAAAACCCCGTACAAGTCTTTCCTATTCCTGTGATGCCAGTATGTCCCCTTTTACACCTTGGATCTGCAATCAGTAACTCTTTTGAGTTATTATTATTATTGTTATCCTCTTATTGCAGCTTGCATTACATACTTGATCTTCCCTTCAAAGGATTAAAACATCCACTTGCCTGACATATCTCAAGCCATTCTGGACAGCTCCAACCAATACATGGCTCAGCACTGCAGAAATGAGGGCTGGCACAGCAACACTTGCATCAGCAAGCAGAGGAGAGCAGGGCTGCAGCCAAGCACATGATGAGCTGTGGCTGGAGACTGGCACCATCAGCTCCAACATAATCATATGTAAATACACCACATTCTGCAGTACACACTTATTTAAATATGTACAAACTTAAATCATAGAAACCTAAGTGGGAGTCTAACTTCCCTCTCTCATTACTGTGGGCCCAGCCAATTCCTGATGAAACAAACAGGAATTTATAAGTAGTGAAGTCCCCCATGGTTCTCTCCTGTATTTATACTATCAAAATCCTTTAACAGCTTAATATTTCCTGTGGCCACATATGACAGTGATCAGTTCAGACAAGGGAATATCAGGACACAGAGGCTTGGTGGGAAGAGAGGCCTGGGAGCTTCAGGCTAGTGAGAGAGGAGAGATTTCCGCCTGTGCTCCTTTCAGCACGTACTTCTTCATCAGATAAATATAAATAAGTAGTACAGCAGTTGTTCTGTGAGCAGCTTAGGGACATATTGCTCCCAGTGTCCTAATTTTCCTGACACAATTGGTAAATTTAGACATCTAATTAACAGTCTGTGCCATTTATCAGGTTACTTGTTGCTGTTTTTGTTTTTTTTTTAAGGTTGTCACTTAAGCTTTCCATACCTTTGACATATTCTTCATTTCAAGACTGAGTCCTAGGCCTCTCAGAATGATTATGAATGCTTCTAACACATCCCTATTCTGTTTATGTGGGCTTTACACCATCTCAGGGAGATGAATCAGGGTCATTCTCTATAGCTTCTTTCAAAGTAATAGTGTAACACCTACATGTGTGCCCAAGCAGGAGAAAAAAGGAAAGAATATACAGTTCATCTCCAAAAAGTCAGCTGGGGTACAAGTTCATTCAGTAAGAGCCATTATAAAACATCTGCATATTTGTTGACATTTTCATAATTACATTTGCAACTCTCACATTTTAGACCTTGCTGCTCTACGTTTAAAAATGCACATTTTTACCTTTGCTTATTTACTGCCTTTGTCTTAGTGGCTCTTGCCTCTAGCATGCAAGATTTTCCATAGTGAAATATTTAACCCAAGTGGTGACATTATTGGAACAGGAGGAAAAAAGCAAAGTAAGAGAACTCAAAAAAAAAAAAAAAAAAAAAAAAAAGGAAAATCTATTCCAGATTCACAGCCACATGCATACTCAAAAGCAGCTTGGAATGCTGTGACAGATAGTTTTGTTTGCAAAATACAATCTTTGACCAGACCAGTGCTGCAGACCTGCCTTAACACGAATCCTCTTTATAAACAGCGTGGTTATTGTCACTTCTTTACCAAAGAGTAACTAATGTGCATGTACTATATAAAGTATACCCCCATCACTCCCTCATGCCACACAGGTAAGGTAAAATGGGTCTTTAATTTTACGCTCAGCTAAAAAAATGCAGCTAAATATACAGAGGCATCAAGCTGCTGTAATGATATTCCAGTCTGAGAAAGGCAGATACAGCATGAATAAGAGAAGGCCTGAGAGAAAAATGAAGCTCTCTTCACCCCAGATATTCTGCTCCTGGACCATCCTGATAATTGCCAGAAAACCACTACCAGAAGCAGTCACAGGAAGAAAAAAAACTCTGCAGAAGTATCTATTTGTACCTGCTCAAATGAGACATGTGTTGCTTTATTCTGTCAGTAATAATAACCCAATTAAAACCTCAAGGTAAACTACCTTCAGGATCATGTGTTGACCACATGAACCCTGTTCACAGAAATGCAGGACACTAAAAATAAAAAATGCCTGCACTGAATGTTTAGTAGAAAAGACACTCCACACCATTATGCAGTGCCAAAGAGAGTTTTGCTACACCTTTCTTTTTGCACATGCTTTAAATGCTCAATTTTTAAGGTGGAGTTGCTGTTTGCTTTGGCAAGTTTTATGAAGCCGCCCACAAACCCCTGTAGAACTGGAAGAAAAAAAATCTGACAAAGATTTGTAAAAGATTTAACACCTTGTAGTAAAAGGCTGGTCTGACACCAATCTAACATCAAATAAAAAAAGGTCTCCTGCTGTGACTCCTAACCAAGTCTGACCTTACAGCCTGCAGCTCCAGGGCAGAGCAGCACTCCTGCTCCCCAGCATCCCAGGCCCTGGAAGGAGCCATCCAGAGCAGCCCTGAGCAGCCTGCTGGGATGCTGCCCAAGGAGATGGGAGGAAACCCAACCACCCTGTCTCCCCCACTCCCCTGCTGGCAGCATTGCTGCTACCCTTGGCAGCTTGCACCTGCTGGGAGAAGCCAGGGCTTCCAGGGTCCTTAACTCTACAACTGACCACTCTGGAGCACTCCAGGCTCCCTAGAAAACAGTCTCAAAGTTGGGTACTCAGGGAAACCAAACTGAGCTTTCAAAAACATCACTAATCCTTTTCACTGCCTTCCTTATCCCTCCTTGAAATAACTTCAGATGGGTTCAAATTTCTATATTGTGCCTGGAAACAAGGGCTCTTGAACATAACTCAGTAATAATGAACTGGGCAGCATATGAATTTTAAGTCTTTCTCTTCAATTCTTTTGGTAGCTCCTACATGCTATGGACAGATTTCCATAGGAAAAGCAGTAACCTAAGTTTGCTGGAATTGTGTCCCACACATGCTGGGAATATAGTCTGTCTGATACAAAGAAATCTGTAGCATTTTCTATCAAGACATTCACATTGGAGACCATCACAATACTCCAGAAATTCAGGTCACAGGGAATTTATTTTTCTGAAAGGGATCAAACATTAGGACTAAAATAGAAAACACATCTCACAAATTTAAGAACAAGGTTGTGACCAGTGGCTAGTAAAAATCTACACAATGATTGTGAAGAAAATAATTATTACTGGTTGCCAAGGTGAAAGGAGCACCTTTGACTGAAGAGTAACAACTAACTTGGGTTAGCAGAAACCTTGATTGAAACCATTGTGTTTTACTCACTCTCTGTGGTTGATCATGCCTAGGGAGACTTCCTTCATTATATAAAGTGTGTAGGAGATAAATGGAACAAAAATCTCTAGGACAGTTAGGTCAGACAACATACACCACAGTGACACATTTTCCTCTATGAAGCCAGAAATTTCCAGTCCTCAGACGTGACAGATGTGTCAAGTTTACTTTTCAAGGAGAAAAAAAAGGTGCTGTTATAGTTCTGGCTAACCCTTGTGAAAACCCTGAATTCACAGAACAAGTGTGGAATCCTGTTTGGGAAAAGCTGATCTCCCAACTCATGCCTTGAAGCTACTACACGCCTTAAGTGCCCTGACAAGATTTTGAATAAGATAATAAGGATGAAACAGAGGAAGAGAGTCGGTTGGGACACCAAGAGTGAAGGGGGGCAGGATGAGAATAGCAGATGGTAACCTTTGTTACATCTCCCTTTTCCAGTCCAAATAAGTCTAAAACCCAAAGCAACTATGCTGCTCTGATGTAATTAAGCACTTCACTAATGTGAAAAACCTTTCTTTATGACACACATCAGAATACAGATGAAAGTTGCCTCTGAATGGCCACTCCAAAAAAACCAACCCTAATCAAAGACATTTGCCAGCCTTATCAAACACAGATGCACAAAGTTAGGAGCAGGAGAACATCTCTGTTAGCAACAAAAATTGGCAGCAAGTCTTGGGTAGATTCAAATACCTTAAAACAGAATTTAACTCTTCATCATACAAAAATCTAAATAGAACTGGAGGTTCTTCGATGTCCAAACACACAGAATAATGTTGAACACATGTCTGTCTTCAGTGTACTTTTAACTCAAACTCAAGCATTTAATCCAGATTAGCACTCTAGTGCACAAGGAATGAGCATGAAGTACTGACCTTAGTGGTGTGGAGGGGGCAATGTAAAAGCCTAGCTTCCCCAGCTGGCTCTTAAGACCTCGACAACATTGGTTTTATAGAGTGACAAGCACATTCCAAAAACCTATGAGGCACTGCATTTACCTCCACAGTAAGAGAAACTACTCTTCTCTTTGGAAAACTATAAACTCAATTTTCTAAAACACATCACAGGCAAGACTTCATTCTATTTTATCTGTGAAGAATTAAGTACAGATACCCAGAGCACAAAATATAACTCAAAAGTAATGGGCTCTGTGATAAATTAAGATGTTCCTTTCATAGATTATAGTGCATTCCTGTCACATTAAGGCATTTTGAGCTAAAAAGACAACCTAGAGATTGATTGGACTATTTTTTCAATAACTGAAGGGATTATATGCCAACATTTATATTCTAAACAGTTTTCTTAAACCTCATTGAGGATATTTTTCTGAATGTTAAAATGAAATAAAACCAGATTTATGATTAAGCACAGTGTTACCAAGTTAAACTTTGGAGCAATGCTATAAAGCATGAGGAACAGTGTGTGTAACTGACTCATATATTTGAAAAAAAGTAGAAGTCCACCACTATAAATGGTAATATTCAAAAACTCCTCTGAATCCCTCTACCTCCCAGCAGTGTTTATTAATCTATAATCCATTTTATATACCTTTGTAGAAGTTGAAATAAATAAGTGGTATTTATAAATTGACACACAGATATTTTTCACTAAAATTATTACAACACTGCATCCAGAGTAGACTAGCTAAATCTTAGATGCAATTGAAAAAACTCACAATAAAAAGTTTACTAGATATCTGTTTGCTCTTCAGCCCAGTTTCTAATATTCACTAAGAAATTCAGCTGCCTGAACTCTGCTGCCCAAGTTCCCCAAATGAATACTTGGGAGAGGCAAATAAACAACATAAAACAGTAAAGCTAAAGAGATTACCAATTTCTCTCTTATTTCCTGCTGATCATTGCCAGACTATGTTTCTGCCCCAAAGTGCAGGATTCATTATTAAAGATGGACAGAATACAAGCATATTCAGCGGAGGCCGGCTGTTCAGGAAATAGCTATAATTTGGTAAATAGCATAATAAACACTTGAGCATCCTTGATGCAATGGGTAATGAGCCAGTGTAGTCCTAAGTATGTACATAACAATGTTAAGATTATACTGTATTTCACATTATATATCTACACATAGGTGTAGATGTCCATATAATATTTCAACTATATTTGTTTCCCTTCTCACATACATTTATTACTTTTTCCTCTGTACTCAACCACTCATTTGTAAAAGAAAGCAACATTAGACTTGCATTCTTTGCTCCTTCTCTTTCATTTCACTCCTACTATACCTACATAAACCATCAGAAGCTTTTGTTCATCATGGCAAGCGAATGCATTACCCTCTGAAGCACCAGAGAGCCTGGAACTAAATGCAATCTCACAGCAAGTCATCAGCATGTCTACAGCCCATGCGGTGGAAGGCGATTTAAACCCCCAGTCTGTTCTCCTTGCCACCATGGAGAATAATGACAAACCATAACATATCCCATTCATCTAACAGCTGAAAGGGTAATGAATTACAGAGATAGTTCAGCCACTCATTATTAAAAGATTACAACATTAAAAATGAAGTGGTTTTTCTTTTTTTTTAAAGGCAAATGATCATGTTTTCATATAATACAAGGGAAACTATACAGTATTATGGATTCCCAGCTATATTGTAAGAAGCAGCTTGTAACGAAGGCTTCAAATTGAATTAGATTCAGTTAGCATTTCTCTAGTCTGAAACTCAATCCCAGTTCATATTGTTTTACTCTAAATACTAAAAATGTCAGTATTTTTTAATTACAGTCTCTAGAATTTCTTGCTATTTTTCTCTGATAGCATTACCTATTTTCAATAAAACTGCATATGCACATAGCCAGTTTTGGACAACACCATTCTTGGACAGGATTTTTAAAAAATCCCAACAAAACCCCCAAACCACCACCACCACCAAAAATAAAAAGAAAAGCACCAAATTCCTCCCTGCCAACAACAATCCCACCACAAAAAAAAAAAAAAAAAAAAGAAAAAAAGAAAAAGAAACAAACCTGCCCCAAACCAGTCTACACGGTGCCAAAGATGAAACACGTAACTGGAACAAAGTCTTCACATGACATGCTGGGCTTTTAACCAACAGTTGCAAGAGAAATACCAGTGGCTTCATTTTAGAACAAACCTGTTAAGTTTTAGCTTCAAAAAAATGTTCTTTATCAAACAAGCATCAAGCAAGCCCTTCCATCCCAGGGATCTGGTTACCCATAGACTTTTCAGGTTAATTCAGTGACAGATGAAATATGCACATAACTGAAACTGCTCCGAATGTACTACGGGTAAATGCATGTTTCCACAGGAGACTACTCAATCATTTGATGCAGGACACAGCATCATCTAATATAAAGAGACTTTTTAATATAGAACATCTGCAACCTTCCTATCAGCTCCATCTAAATGTCTACCCAGGGTCAATTAAAAAATACCTCCGAAGTTTGATTCATAACTTTTTCATTTTCCCAAATATATTTCTGCTGTTTGCAGGGTAGGAATTGGGAGGTGGCGAGAGGTGGGAGGAGAGCAGAAGGTCTACAAGAAAAATTAGGTTGTCAGAAAATGTCAATAGTCACAGCAAATCTTCTGTAAATGATTTTTGAAAGTCTGTTTCACTTTATGTACAGCTGAACAATAACAAGCATAATGCCAACTTCCATTTTGGAAACAAGCTGCAAAGGGCATCTGTATACGGACACAAACTGTAACCAGTTATGACACAGGAAAATTCTGCACTGGGACTTCTGTAGGGCAGTCTTTGAAGAAAATACATCTTTGGATGGCACAGGCAGGGGAAGCCTGGAAAGCTCCTGCTGCAGGGCTCAAAGAAAGGGAATGAATGTTTTATCTCTAACTGTATTTCCTTCATTCATTCATTCACAGGACATAGTAGATTTCTTTGCAGTGACTAGGAAAGGCTACTGGAAGGTGGATGCACTTCTCTCACTGCCCCTGACCCAGCAGAACAGGGCACTGTTGTCACTCTGAACACAGGGTGGGGGCTCAGGGCATCCAGAGAGAAGAGCACTGCAGAGGGAGTCCTTAAATCAGCATTCTCTTTAAAGAAGACAGTGTCAGCCTCACTTTTAACAAAATAAGAGGCATAACGGAGGGCAATGATATGCCTCAAATTTTGCATTCAGTATTCCCTCTCCACTCCTGGAGAGTTGCCATCATTCTTTAATACTCATTTTCATCTGATAACCTTTCAGCTGAATCTGCTGAGTGGCCTTCCTATGAGTATGTCTATTAGCCCATGATGTTTCGTTTTACTTTGAGCAGATTTCTTGCTTTCCTCAGAGCAGTCTGAAAGCCACAGTAAATCCTACCAGATCCTCATGGGCTGCAGCAGGGCCTTGCCTGGCCATCACCATCTGCTCCTCACAGCCACGAGACAGTGCCTTATCACAAGCTTATTATTACTACTATAGACATTTTTGGAATTGGGAGTTGATTGCACATAGAAGTTTTTTACCTCTGCTCCATGCTTTAAAAGTGTCACAGGCCATATTTTTAAAATTATTAGCAGAAATGACGATGCAAAAGAAATTACACTTTTCAGTCCCATCATGCACACTTTTTTATGATGTTAAACCTTGGGCCTTCTAAACTACCATAAAAAAAAAAACATTTCTCTTTCCTAGGATGGCACACTTCACTAAGCAAGCAGACTGTGGAGGTTACCAGCTGTTTGTTTGGAAAGCAATTTCACTTTGTTCTTCAGTATTGTCACAAATGGATTTTTTTAAATTGTTAAGTTTTCTTGCATTTTCACAGTAAGAGACTTTAAACAAAGTGGCTCTTCACATTAATATCCATCTCGGTCCTTATTAAAGGGGTCTAAAATTAAAAAGTGAGAACAAAAATGCATAATTTTTACTGACCCGTCTTCTTTTTCAGAATTAACCCAATAGGAATATTTGAGTTTTGTAACTGTCTGAACACAGGGAAAGTAGTATAGGAATATCTAAAAATTCCCAGGGACAAAAAGCCTGTTTGCTGGCCTACCCAAAACTGGGTGCTACATAGCACAAACAGGACTTTCACAGATCTGCTGCTTCTGGGAATTCTGCTATATAATAAGTAAATAAAACTAGTTTCTCCTATTTTTTTTTTCTCATTTGAACCCCAAACCCTAGCAAAGATAATATTTTTTTTTAGACCAAAAAAACCTGCATTTTGTTGTTTTTTTTATGAATTACAAAGGCTAAATTCCATCTGTAATTATTCTTGTGAAACAAGAGTAGAAACAATGGGATTGTAAAGATGCAGCTACAAGATTAACTTGGTCTCAGACGTCTTTGTATATCTGTGAGAATAAATGAGTAGAGAAATGTCTCTATGTTTAGACTACAGTTTTCAGGACTATAAAATATATTTCTGAAGAAAAAAATCTGATATTGAATTATTGAAACAGAGAACTTCAATATACTCCTTTTAGGTTTGCTATTCAGGGAAGTAGTGGACCTTACAAGTTCTCACAGTCTCAAGCTAGGATTTCCCCAGCAAGTCTGAAAAAATATTCATCACTTCAAAGTCCACGCAGAACTGAGACTTGAGTTATTCTCCTACACTTTCATAACCCAAAGGAAAAAAACATTAATCACAACTTCATGCTGGCTCATTTTGACCTGGTGTTCATACCCAGGAGCACTCTGTGGGTCTCATCCAGCACAAGATTTCCAAGAAGTTCAGCAAGCTCTGACTGGGGAATTTTGCCACTAAGCCACTACATGTTTGTACTTCTGTTGCTTCACACCAATCCATATCTCTTTGGAACATCTGTTGTTATTTATTCCAAGAAGACTGACAGGCTCCAGGATTTTCTCCTCTATTTTGAAATGAATGTTGCTTATTTAGGTTCCCCAACCCTTCCTTCTCTTCACTCTGCTTTGCTTCACTTGGTATTTCTGCTGCACTTTCTGCAATCAGGTTTGATCACATTTGCAGCTGATCCCTCCTCCTTCTGCTTTTGCCATTAAACAGCAAACATTTTTACCCTAAATCTCACTGCTGGCCATGCAAAATGCAGTCTGACCACCTGGACTTTTTGTGCTACCATTTAAATGCTCAGATGGTATCTCTGCTAAAGTAAGAGGTTATAAAACCTGAGTGCTGCTGTACTTAATTATCTTTCTTTGTTCTGTGTTTGAGAACTGCTACTGTATATTGACTTTGTTAAAGTTTTGTTTTTTCAAGAGACCAACACAATTATTACAAGCCCAAGTTCCAAAATGGACAGATATGGAACTGAAACCGCCGTATTAAAGGTCTGTAACGATCTTTCTTTGCTCAGCCAAATGGATTGTCATCTGTGTTGATTCAATGCAACTCCTCTGTGCCATTCAATACAATTGATCACAAGATGCTTTTATAGAGCATTTGGTTACCCTTGAAATTTGGTACCCAGGGATCCTGGAAAATGCTCACAGCTTGAGCTGTTTTTCAGTGAATACTTTTCTCTATAGCCAACAGTAAAATTGTTCTTTTTCTTATCTTGCTCCTAAAATTCCCCATACGCATTCAGAGAAATTCTGTTTAAGTCTCATTGCCTCATTCTTGATAGCAACATCCACTTGGCAATTTTAATTAAATCTCATGGCTTCAATTATCCGTATACAGACACTGTATCAATTTAAGATGCTTTCCAGACTGGCTTTTTTTCCCTCCTCCCTGATGTTTTATATTGGTGTCACTCTTCTGTTTGGTCAGCCTTTGAAACTGGGTCCTTGAGAAAGCTACCAACCACAATTTTTAATTTTTAATTGCTTTTTAAATCTCATTCTCAGTCAATATTTACAGACAGAGTGAAAACCTCATACTTCAGACATTAATTTACAAGCTTTCTCTTTTTGTCTATAAATTAGTGCAACATTTTATGAAGCTAATTTAATTTAATATTTTTTCTCCTTCTCTGATCGATGCTAAATATGACATTTCCTCTGATTTATATTACATATTTCCATATCAACCTTTATATTGTAGGTTTAGGTCTGTAGCTGCTATGCATGGTGGATGTTAAACAGAAACCTAGATGATTAAAATAATTTTCCATTCACTATGTGAACACTTAAGGATTGAGCTGGTCTAAACATGGCTGGACAACATAAAATGCTAGCCCTTGTAGACAAGAACTTTTCTCCACAGCAGTAATTCTCATGGTTTCTGTCTGACCTGCATTTTCTAAATACAACACATAAGATTCCTCACAAAGAAATTTGTTTGAGTAAGGAGAGCCCAAATTGCCCAAATAATTTATTATCTTATACCTGGAATGCTGGAACTTTCTATTGAGCTTTAATGATTGTGCAAAGTCATTACAATATTATTGTAGTAACTATGGTATCAAAACCAACAGACACCAGTGCTATCACAGGCAAACAGCCTCATGAGAGTGACTTAACCTTTGACCAGCAAATTTGATCTGTTATAGGCAATTTGTGTCCCAAGGTAGGCAGTGAATGGCTGACGTACACAAAATAAACAAAGACTGAGAAGGACAATAAACTGACAGCTAAGATCAACAAATGGTCTTGGTGTCCCATGAAGCCATTAATAACAATACTCTGTCAAACATGCTTTTTTCCAGGGGTGGGTGGTTCAACATCTTTGAGTGCCTATGTGACCTTGAGAAGATGAGGCAGATGTGGTGATGTGACAAGAATATTCTACTGGGAAGAAGCTCCTTTTAGCCTATGTAGTCCCTAAGCATCTCCTTGCTTCCCTCCCCTAGAGTATTTATAGTATGCAAACACAAATTCATCACCTCCTCTCCTAATCTTTTGCTGTTCTTCATAATAGATACAGAAATAATTTGTCAAAAAAAAGAGACACAGCCTTTTACTTGATATTATGGAAACTAATATACAGTAGTTTCAAAGAATTATGTGCTAACACATGAGCTTCATAAAAATAAAAGAATAAGCTAACAGGTTAAAATAGCAAAGGTAGAAAATTTTGAGTTTCTACATGTGATGAGTGAATTATACTCACACTTACAATCTTTAGAGACAACAAATACAATTCCCAGAAGAGTTACCCATGTATCTTAACTCTAGCTCTCCACTGTAGCCTTTTACTATGGTGTGAATGCATTGTTTTAATAAAGATTTAGAAAAAGGAAGCAGAAGCACATATAATACACCTGTAGTCTATTGCTTTATTCTGCTGGATTGAGGCCTTAACACTCAGGTAAATCTTAACTACTCACTTATTCTGAACCTGAATCCTCACTTTTTTCCCCCCTACTCTAGAGGAATTGGTTACTTTTTTTTTCTTCTTTTTAATCTTCTCTAGTGAAAGATCATTTTGTCTGTGCACCACTTTCAATTTCATACAAGTGCATGGACAGCAGTTTACAGTATAATGCAACTTTTCCACAGGATATCTAGGGCCAGCAGTGATCCTTCTTCCCACTATGACAGGAACATCATATTTCAATTTTTTGAAACTCTAGCCTAAAACAAAAAAAGATTAAACTCATTCTCTCCAATCTGAATATCCCCACAAGACAGAGCAAGCTGGTACTTAAACCAGAATAAATGTTAAAGATGAACTAAATAAATATACTGTTACAGGAATAAGTTTGTTAGCATATTTTAGACCAAAAATGCCTAAAATTTGGTGTGCTTCCAATTAGACCACTAGAACATATATTTTGTATGAGCGTGGCTAAGCATGTCAGAAACATGTAAGCCTTTATAAAATACTCAAGTATCTCTAAGACACAGATTTTTAATAGTATTTTCCATGCAGAAGATGCAATAACCCAAAATTTGCCTCATTTCAGCATAGGAACTAAAGCCAGTTATCCACTCAGAATTAGCAAGCTCACATTGCCAAATCAGTTTTCCCAACTCACTGGGTGCATCAGACTTCACAGGCAAGTCAACAAACTGCAGATTTAGAGGTTCTCACAGTGGCCTTATAGAACAGTGTCAGCATTCATACCACACATTCAAACACAACTTGCACTGTGCAGTTCCTGAAATTAGCAAACATCTGACATGTAGGGACAGAGCAGCTGACACCACTGCTATAGGCAGAGAAGATTCAAAGCAAATCCATACCTAGAAATTTCTCTTCCTATCTTCCCAAGGCATTTCAGCCCAGAGCTCCTGGAGCTCTGCCTGATCCTGCCAACAGCACCATCCACTGCTGCAGATGACTGATGGCTGGGGAAGCAGCAAATGACAACCAAGCTAAAATAGCCTCAATAGGAATTAATTGAAAAAGAGATGAGGCAGAGGTCTTCAGAGATGAAGAGGTACATTAACCTATTGCAGCACTTACAATCACAATAATCTGGTGTTTTAAAGGAAAGAAATACTTGCTAATTTCTTTTTGAGTAACTAACTCTCTAGTGTATCTATACACACATATAGTCACTAAAATTAATCTGCAGCTATATTGTGGAAATTTTTTCTCAGAAGCAGTGCAGTTTTGTTTTGTGAAGTCTTCATTATGACAAAGATTTATTTAAAAACTTGCATTTTACACTGCAGCCTGTATCAAATCCAACAGAAAAAAATTCAATAATTAAAAAACTTATTGCTAAGAAGACTAAATGAATAAAAGTGAGCTTCCTTGAGTGTCCTTCCTTGCTGTCTGTTAGGGATGCTGTCTGTTTGGGAGGCTGAGCAATCCAAGAACATGTGAGTGAAAACAAACACTTCCAAACACAGACGAGGATATGGAAACCCTATTTGCAGGGGGTAAGGGTGGACATAAAAAGAAAAGCTAACTTCTTTGAATTGTTTATTTCCTCAATCTAATTTTAATTAAAACCAGAACATTAGGATGTCTGGTATACTGAGCTACTGTAATACAGATTTCCACAGTAGAGGATAAAAAGCTAAACACAAAGATGACAGAGGTAGAATGAACAGTGCCTGACTCATTACTCACTAGGTTTCTTTGGCTAGAAGGAAAATAGCAAACAACAATAGTGGCCTTCTGTCACCAGAAGATAGCTTTACAATTCTATTTACACATTACTACCAACCAACCTGATGATAATCTGGGGTTAGTGTGGGGCCAGGTATTCACTGCTTTCAAATAAGGGACAATGAATGACACAGGCACACAGTTCATTACTTCAAACCCAATACTGGAGTTAAATGCTAAAGAGCTGATACTTAGTGGCTCATGCATCTTGTACTAAATATACACACAGAATTTTTAACACACAGAGGGGGAAGTTTTGTTTTTTTTATGTCAGCATTTGGCTAACATTTTATATTTACCCCGGTCACTTTTTATTCATTATTTACTCTTCTCCACAAAAATAAAATAGAGCAAAAGTGGGAAGCTGCAAGAACAGAAAGGGAAAAAGGAGAAGACCTTTTTATTTTCACTTCTAAGAATTATTCCAAGACCTCTTAAAGAGCAAGATCAAATTCTTCCACATACACCATGGGCAAGCCAAGATCCTGAAGATGTCATTTTCACCAAATAAAGGCAGCAAGCAGGGGAAGATTCTTTGAATGCAAGTATTTTTGTGAAGGGAGCATTTGATAGCACAATTAACTTGTATGGTAAATGCCAAACAGCATTGTGACCACTGAGAAATCAGAGCAGTTGCTGCTCATGACAAGGTGCAGAGTAGAAGCAACTCACCCTGAGGGCAGAGCCCAGGCTAAGGAACTCTGCTCTGCTTATTACTCAAGGCTCTGCATAAGCTGGGTGACAACCAGGACAAGAGAGATGCCAGACTGCAGAATGGGGGACAGAGAGGAGGAGAAAACAGCAAAAGCAGAAACCTGACAAACAAACATTGTTCAGGATGAAGGGCTGGAGCTGACAGGAACACCAGTTACCTGCTAAGTTAACAGGTGAATGAGCTGAACTGCTGGGTAAGGATCAATCCTGCACCTTTGCATTTGTATCCAAACAAATCAGGAGAGGTGGAGGTGAATGGGACACAGCCAAATGTGGTGCAAAGCATGAAGCTGTAAAGAGCTTTTCTCACTGCTGTTGGA
Organism: Erithacus rubecula; assembly: GCF_903797595.1. Taxonomy (NCBI): domain Eukaryota; kingdom Metazoa; phylum Chordata; class Aves; order Passeriformes; family Muscicapidae; genus Erithacus; species Erithacus rubecula. The sequence goes on from NC_136659.1 coordinate 12,699,547, forward strand.
CAGAGATGGAAAGGAGGAGCTGGTGTAGAAAGGATATAAAGCCTTTCTTCCATTCATTTAGCCATGCTAGTGCTCATGCACATGGTGGACAGTTTGCAGCAACTCTCAGGGAAGTTGAAAGCTGCTAAAATATTTCTGCCCAGACTCAGTGCAGAAACTTTACAGCAGAAGGCAAAGTGCTGCTGAGACAGGCTGGCTGTGAGTGCTCCTGGCTGCTCACAGCAGGTGACCCCACTGGCCAGGTAACACAGACTGCCGTGGGAAGGGACCAGAGCTGGAGCTGGCATGGGTAGGTGGGAGCACTCAGAACCAGGACCCAGCAGTGTGAGCAACAAAAGAGACTCAGCCTGGAAGCAACAGGAGCCCAAGCAGAAAATTCGAAATGACAATTTTTTTTTTCCCCTAGCAAGACAAAATAAAATCAGGGTAAATGATAGAAAGCCAGCTTTAATTCTGAGGTATTATATTCCAAAAATAATTTCTGAAGTTGAGAGCATCTGTAGATAGGAGGTAGTGCAGAGAGAAGGAAACCACGACATGCAGTTGCAGCAGCAAGAATGGGTATGGAGAGGAAAATTAGTTTGAGAAAGCCATATGAAAGCTTACCACTTTTTCATTTTTTTAAGAATGAAACTATTTGCCCACTACACTGTAACAGGAGTAACCAGACTGGTTTAAAATGTATTTAATTTTAAACAGGTTTAGCTAACAATGATAATATACAGCAGAGAAATTTTTTCATTTTTTACAAGCCCAGTGCAAAAACTAGGGCTCAGAGCAGTGGAGTTAGCCAGTGATTCCCAAGAAATCAGTAGTAGAGCAGGCATTTGAAAAAAAGCTTTTCTCAAATCTTTTCCTCTCTAACCCCAAACCTAAAACTTTATCTCCTAAACCATCTCTTCTTCATTTTCTTTCAAAAATCCCGTGTGGGGGAAAAAAAAAAAGAGAAGGAAGAGACAGAGTAGTTCAAGGGGTCAGGTTTTTCTGAAGCTAGCATACTTCATATGCTCTGAAATTGTGACTACCCCAAAAGGAGCTTTGTTCCTTTTATATGTCAGCAAAACAAAAGGTCAGCCTATTGAAATATTGGTCAGGTCTGACTTTCTTCTATTAATAACAAGTAGAGACACATTTTTTAAAGTAATAGTTAAATAAATGACCACATGTCTGCAATCATTTCGACTTAAAATGTCAACTGGATTTGAGATGCCATGTGCATTTAATCAATGACTCTGCACTATAATATAAATATTACTTTGGTTTGACTGTGTTGTGTGCCATAAATCATAATTCAGTGAGATGAGTATATTTAATTTTCCCTACAGATGGCTGTTAATGGCAGTACCTATTAAACCAGCACCCAGCAGCACTCTAGCTAAGGAATCTGCCAGGAACCCCCTTCTGTATCATTTCTCTGTTAATGGTTGTCTCTCCTCCTAAGCCCTCCATTTACTATGGTCATGTTACAAAAACTACTGATTCAGAAAATCAGCAAAAACCTGCTGTTTCTTTTGTTATCAAGGTAGAATTTATACTCTGCACAGCATTCCTGAGCAAAACTTGCATTTTTTGGTTAAAATGCAGCACAGGAAGCTTGATTCAAATTTTTGTGGGCATGACTTAACCCTCTAGGACCTTTAACCTGTACTATCTACAGAAATACCCAGTGCACCACAACTTATATAGAAAACATAGAATTCAAACTTTATCCTCAGCTAGATTTTAAGAGGATTTTAGAGCAAGTAACAGCCAACTCTAGTTGGATGAACAAAGTGCTGCAGTGTTCAGTATTCCCAAGAATACACTTTGCTTTCTAGGACTCTTCTTGCAGAGTCTTGGGAGACTAGAGACAGACATTTAGAAGAAATATGCTACCTCCAGAAAGTACCTGGAGTTTACTTTTAACAGTTGTGGCATGCACAGAGGTCAATATTAAATAGAAAAGTACCATTAAAGTAGAATTTAAAGTTGATCCTCACAGACAAAGCACACTGCTTTCTTTTTTTTTTTTTTTTTTGTTTAGTAATGACTTGAATAATGATATTTCAACTTGAAGTGAACATGCAAGTTTTTCACAAAAAGCATGCTCCTTGCAAACAGTTTGTAATTTTGAGTCCTTTTAAATAGTCAGAGGGAACTTTCTGCTCTGATCTGTTAAGTAAATATAAATCTTGTTATCCAAGTTCAGTAATGAGAGTGAGGGGTCTATTCTTCACTGCACTTGCATACATCTACCGTTAATGAGATTTATGCATGCATATTAAGGGGAGAACAGATGCTTAATTAAACAAATCAGCCTTTAGTAGGCAGTCTGCATGATCATTTTTAGTACAAAACCCCCTTATTTTCTCTGCTTTAGTCTGACTGTGAATGCAGCCAAGGAGGAATTAATACGGTGGAGGAAAAGGAAAAGTTATAAATGTAAAATAAAATGTTCATTTGGTTTTTTAGTTTAAAATACTTGACACATTTGAGGTAGATTAAATTGACTAGATATATACTCTCTCTCATGTTCTCATGCTCTTTAAAGGAAAATGGAGTTTTATTTACCAGATCCCCTACATGAAAAGTGGGAATTTTATTATGCAAAAGGCCTCTAAATAACTCATCTGCCTCATTAACTGACGCTGTCTTTCAAATACACATGATCCATCTCAGATAATTTTGCAACTGAGGACAAAAAAAAATCTAAAATAACTTTAGCCTAATTAAAACATAATTTAATCTAGTTGTGTTTTTTTAAAATCTATCCAGGTCCATATTGATTTCCAGCATCATACACAGGTAAATATATTAAAAAGTTATACACCACCTCTCTCCAAGTCATATCTTTATTATTTGCTCCTTCTTCATATAGTGCTACCTTTTCTTCTACAACACTCAATTTCTAAGGGAAGCAGAGTAAGGAAAAAAACCCTCTCTATAAGTTACCATAGTGCCATACTTAATGGAAGTCAATATCTGTATATTATGCTATCTACTTTGCAATACCATTACAGGCTCAACAGTGCTGGTTGTAAAAAGTATCATTCTGAGCACAAGGCCTATAATAGTAGTAATGAAAAAAGGGTCATTTCTGTCTTCCAACTAGAATGAAAAATTAAAATCACTAAGGCACTTAGCTCAAAGGAAAATTGGCAAATTAAAGGGACAAAAAATAAAATATTCATGGTTCATATTGTGAAATGGAAGGTAAATAATTTAAGATGAACTATTATGTGGGAAATTGCACTCTTTCTGAAGAGCAAAAAGCAAATCTAACTAATACACACATATATATTCCTGTTTCCTGGGCTTGCAGCTGTAGGTATATGTGCACAAATATGCAAGTCATGGTTGAAGTGCAATACTGCTGGGGGATAGACATTTTCTCACCCGTACTAGTTTTTAAAATATTTTCTAGTGAAACAGTAAAGTTGACAAGCACTGCTTTATATGAAGAAGGTTGGCTGTTTTTCCTTCCAGAGTCCAGCCTAGAAGTGAAGACTGAATGAGAGAGAGCTCTCCACTACACTCCAGCTCAGCACAACTCTTTACTCTGAGTCACCAATTACATACTTGGTCTTAGATTTTTATGCCACACAAAAAATTATGACTTCAGCCTCCTGGTCTCTGCCTGGGGGAGCGACCTATTAAAATGCCATTGGTGTGGCTGCAGTCCATTAGCTATCTTACCTTCATATCCATAAAACTGAAAGGGCTGCCCAGAATTTTTACAATCACTATCTGGCAAAGGTAGAGAGAGCCATAGACTTATGTTTATTATACTCCAGCACTGTAACAACTGCTATGGGATTAGGATAGAGAGCTGCATTGCACAGCAGAGGTCACATTTCCCTGGTGATTTAAAGGTTCAGTCTTCTGCCAACTTAATTTAGAAACACAAAGCCTATCTGTGCTAGAAAAGAATATTTTGATAGTTTTTCGAAGCATGGCAATTCAATAACTACAGACCACAAATTTAAAATCTGGAGTTCATCACCTAGCAAACTGAGGAATAACTTTAAAATTTATTTTATTAATCTCCTGGTTAGATCAGCTTTGTATCCTTGGTCCTAATTTTGCATTAACGTTCAGCATCAGGGATTTCAAACACCTTGCACCCATGGGTTAATTAACCCTTCCAAAGGGCCCACAGAGCCCTCCTCACAAAGCTTTTGACACTTCTAAACAATGACATTACACACTATCCTTTTTCAAAGGCATGAATATGCTGTTTCACTAAGGTGTTTCTCCTGAAAATACCAAACACCTTCAAAAAGAAGTACAGGGAAGCTCATTTGATGTCCAGCAGTCTTCTAAGACTCATGGTGCCAGGAAAGAATCAGCTCAATGTGAGAAAAGGGATGAGCCAAGAATCAAATGTGGCATTGTGCAATCTTGCTGCTCTTATGGATCTGCACAGAATTCAGTATTATTTCTGTTCAGAGAAAGATTCAGTGTAGATGCTAAACACCAATCTTTCCCTGAGACTGAAGAACACATTTACTCACAGCTCCAGTAATGAAAGTATTTAAGGTACTTGTTTTCTTGATACACAGTATCAATTTACTGTTCTGTCTATTGTCTAGTGATGGGTTATTCCTGAACAATGACCTGCATGATGTGCCAGAAAACATCAAAAAGTAAAATATAATGCTCCAATGTTACACAAAACCAGTTAAGACTCAACTTCTGTTGTTCTTTGGATATACACCTTCAGAACCAAGGCAGGCAATACATGCATCAGAACCAACCAAGGAAACAAAACACTGTTCAGTCAGCACCCCAATGAAACAGGGGTTTGGATTATACAGACTTTAACCAGTGTCATCTGCATTTCAAACCTCCAGTACATTAACCTACATTGCCCAAATGCCACAGTCATTAATATGCTTCAGCCAAGAATTTCAGTTAATACTAAGTGAAAAAACAGGTCTTTTAAAAAAAACAATGATTACAAAAATAAAAGCATGATTTCTTGATGGTCTCCCTGAATCACAGTCACCTAAATAAAGCTTCAATCAAGGAAAAGCTTAGCAGGAAAGCAATCATTCTTCTTTTTGTATGTGTAAAAAAAGACCAGGAACTACAAGTAAATAGCAGCTGAGCAACAGATGAGGCACTAAGTGAAATCTGTTAGCAACTGCTAACAGCTTTGCTATTTTCTGTTGTTAAATTAAAAAAAAAAGGCAGAAAACCAATGCAGTAGCAATTCCAATATGTTCAAAAATCTCAGATGCAAAAGACTAAAGCTCAACAATTCTTCTACTACAGCTGAATACTTGGATTTGGTTTTAATATCCTGAAATGCTTTGTTATTGATTATAAGGCAGAAGCCAGCCAATTCACATGGCCACTATCAAGGTGAAACTTCTACAGCTCTATGTGTGACCGAGCAAGCAAAGCACAAAAATCCCACTGTAGACAAGTAGGACATTTCCAGCAGCTGTTTTAGCCTCAAATTCTACTTTTCTTTTGTCCTTTACACCTGACCCCATGTCATTCACAGAAAATGCATGTGTCTTAATTAGCACTGAGCTTTCTGGCAAGATTTCTCTTTTTCATTGTCCTTCTGGTCCTGGAGCTTTCACCACAGATGCTCAATTCCTACTTATCTCAAGCCAATTTTGACATGGGTTCAGCAAGTCTGTTTTTCTGTTTGGATGCATCCCACAGCACAGCAGAACCATTCAGGCACAGCTGAAATAGCTCTGAACAAAGCTGCCCATGAACCACAAACAGTATGAACACACCAGAGCAGGGGTTCCAGCTCCGGGTAGGATTTGTCACATGGCTGCAGTCACCAGAGTAGTTGAAAAAATTCATGACATTGCCTGGTTCCAGGAATGTATTTCCTCTTCTCACCCCTGCCACTTGCTGTTATAACTTTTTCCCGTCAGCTTTATCTTTCCTGTCAGTTTATCAAGGGCTCTGTTCCTCCTTTTGGTGATCTCACACATGGGGAATCACAGCATAACCACTACTGCACCCACAAAACACACACTACACATTTCCTTCCTCACCAACCTTTCTACTGCTCTACGTTGCATACATTTCCAATGCCCCCTGTGTGGCAGGTCCCCTTTCTGATTTAAATTAATCATATAAAAAACTGGGCTCATCTCAGTTTCCAAACACTTCTCTCTACTTCTTCCTCTTAAGGTACCAAGAATTAGTAGCCACCTTGCCTGCTGCAGAAGCTCACAATTTTTGTCATCTTAAACTTCTCTCTTTCCTTTCACAGATGTTCTACCAATAAAACATGCCAGTTTCATTCCCACAACGTCACAAAAAAATCTGGATGTTTCTTTCCATTTGTGTTGCTAAAATACTTATCATTCAAACCTCTCCTCAACCCTCCTGACACTCCTCACCCTTCACACCAGTACAAGATTCTAGTTTGAAAAAATACCTCTTGAATCCAATATTTAGTTGGTATTTAAGCTGCTCTAAATTCTACTATTCTTTCCATATTATTTTTTTTTTTAACATTCAGATCAATTGGTTTTGTTTTTCATGTCATATGCACCAGTTTCTGTCTCAAAAAATACCATCCTGGATTTGTTCATCTTGCCCAGGACATATGGTCCTCAATTCTTCTGTAAACTCACACCAGTTGCTCTTGTTCAAGCTCTGCTTTACAGCTCTGTACCCTTCTTTTACTTCTGTCCTGGCCAGGATTCCCTAATACTCTCATCTTTTCAGGAAGGAATTTCTTTTCAAGTTTTATAACTTCTGGAAAAAAATATCAACAAGGATACAGAACCTCTAAAAACCTCCCAGCTGAACTGTTAGTTCCTACATACTTCTCATTCTCTGTTTCCTATAATGTGTTGCATCCATCTTTGTTGTTTTGTAGATATTTTCAGTGGTGTGGGATAGAAATTCCCATTCTACGTTGCCAAACAGATAAATATTAACAACACTGTCAGCTGGGAAGACTATTAATCTAAACTAAAGACAAGCGATGGAAAGAGCAGATGTATAAACCTTGTGTACTACCAATATGTGGAATATATTCTGAAAGAGGGTAACACTGCAAATGGTAACCTGTTGTTCCCAGCTTTGCATATTGATCATTATCAGAGTTTCTGTCAACTACAATAGATTGTTTTGCATTCTGATGTCATCCCATGTTCTTTCTGGCTCAGATATAATACCCTGTAGGACTTTACAATTCAAACTCTGAATCTGCTATGTATTTTTGACACATGAAACAGTACTTATCCTTTTGTCAGACCTCTGTGCCACTTCTCTCCTCTTTCCTACTCAGGCCACAGAAGAACGAAGAGATATAAAGCTTAAGAGAGTTTTTGAAGTCACCCTCCCAAATATTCAGTTTTTGACTACCCTTCCATGTTAAGTCCTATTTCTTGAAGCACAATGAACACAAATGCACGTGCAATGTACAGGTGCATGTACACACCTCCTCTGCTCCTGAAGATCCCATCTGAAAGCAGACTCCAGGTATAGCCAGACACATCTTATGAACACTAACAACTGTTGAAATCATGCAAATCTGGCACACAGGCATGCCTGCATATTTTTGACAGCATCTACACAACGTTCAAAAGTTGATAGGACAATTGCTGGTACACAGAAGAAAGTCAGCTAAAAACTTCCATGTTAATATCATACAAGTAATTTTACTCTAGAGAAAATAGTTACAGAAAGTTGTTAGACAAGTTCATGCATTATATGTCCTAATGAAGACCATGACCAGTGAATTTAATCTTGCATCTGAATTTCTTGGATTACTAGTTAAATGTATTTTTGCCTAAGCAATGATTGTGATTTTCCTATATATGTGTCCTGTCTACAGTACAGCATGACAAGAAACACCAAGAGCCTCCTAAAGCCAGTGTTAAGTATTCACTGCCCTAAGTAAACACATGGTCCTTCAGTTTAATCTCCTCCATGTGACCAAAAATTTCATCACATTCCCCTGTATCGAATGCAAAGGGCTGCTTAAACTGAAACATAGCACATTTAAATCCTCTACAGAGTCAACAGGTACCAGAGGGAAGGTGCTAGCAACCAGTGCCTACATCACCAAAGGCTCCAGCAAGAGCAAGGGAACAGCCTGAAGAACTCTGATGACTCTAGAGTATACAGAGCCACAGAACAAACAGCCACAGCAGAAATCCAAACACTTGCACGCTGGGCAGGGATGGCAGTGAGCTTTTGTTCACTGCAGGCAATGGTTGAAGCCATGAAGCGAAGATTTTATCATAGGCAGTGACTTTCAGCAACTGCAAATGTTAGTAGACCTTTTGCAGTAACACAAGCAGCTTGTGAAGGAAGCACATAAGCAAGGAAAGAGAAGGCAAAGGTCTGAGTGTGGGAGCAGGATTTGTATTACCCAGAAATACTCCCCACAAATCCTTCCCCACTGATACATGCTTGCTTTAAGCCTAAAAACTTAAATCTTTTCTGACATATGGGAATGCATTTCAAAGGCACAAAAAGACATTTTGTCTGCCAAATGTCTTCTGCCACAGTTACAAGTTTGGTGTAAAAGTATAAACTGCTTTCTTTTTCAATAACATAAACATTATTTGAGTCCAAGTGAAATAATTTTCCCACTACTTTATGAGAGAGCATCGGTTGTTTCCTATCTTGTAACGAGAATGGGTGGCTGTTTAGCTTTGTAAAATGCCATACCTCAACATGACACCAAAGCCTTTCTTCTTTTTCTTTTCTGGATCTTCATTTTCTTCCTTCTTTTTCTTCTCTTTGATTTTAGATTTGCCCTTTTTCTTCTCTTTCTCCCTACTTTTTTTGTCTTTTTTCTGTTTGATTTCTGCATCTTCTATTTCAGGGCTCCCTGGAGGGCCAGATTCCACATTTTGAGCATCTTGACCACAGTGAGAGCTCTTATCAGAGCCACCATCTGCACAGAATGAAAAAGAAGCAGAGAGGATGGCTATGGGCCACTGAAATGCAAACATGTGAAATACAGCAAGAGTGTCTACAAAGAGCTCAAATGACTCACAACAGTTACTCATTTAATTGAATAATTTAAAACCAGACTAAACAGATCTAGTGGATTCAAATGGATTTGTATTGTAAATTAAATGCAGAATTATTTTAACGATGTTTTCCCCCAGTTATTGTTCCTGATATAAAAATCCTGATACAGTAAAAGACTGTTCTATTTGAAATCTAGCTTGTTAACCTCCATCAGCTAAAGAAAACCACGTGCTGGGTTTCAAACAGAGAGCTTACTTCAACAGAGATTCTGGTGACTGGTATAACCAACCTATGTAACAAAATGACTTCATTCACTCCCTGGAATCTTTCTATTTTAGTGGCTGAACAAGAAATGCATAAAATGTTCTGGCTGGCTGAAAAAGAACCTTGTTCTTTCTGCTGGGGGGCTCAGGATCCAAGCACAGTTTTATGCTCCATACTAAAGGAGATGTATTTCCAGACTGGAGTCTATAAAACCCATAGTGACAGAATGAGCAGCAGGGTGCTATCAATACACTCTGCCTTATCTACAACATGAAACAAATTTCCTGGCTGGAAAAGGGGGAATTGTAAAACAAGAGAGATAATTTTTAATGTAATCTGAAGAAAGCAGCTGCTTCTTAAACTTGAAAAACATAATTATTTAAGGATTGAGTTCCAAATCCTCCAACCCACCCCTGCCCCAAAGGAGATCAGTGAAAGACTTTACACTAAACCCAGTCAAGGTTGGATGGGGTACTGCAAAGACAGCTCTATTCAGTGGAAGATGTGAACAGCTTTTAAAATGTGATCAGCTTCAATTGGATTAAATCACTTGTTCATGGTGCTCTATCGAGCTGGCCCTCAGCAGCGCTGAGGGAAGGTGGCTCCTCAGTCAGTGCCATCAGCAGCTTACCCTCTTCTCCATCCTCAGGGCCATCATAAGACTTGTCAATGGCAGCTCGGAAGCTCTCATTGCATCCCCGACCCCGCACCACGTGAGGCCTGGGTCTGTGAAAAGGGAGTTCATTCTTCCTTACTTCAGCCACAGCAGTCTGAAGACTCTCAAGAGAACTGGACTTCTTTAATCCCAGAGTAGGACCAAAATCTTTGCCAGAAGAGTCTGGAAAACAAATGGTTAAGTTTTAATACCAAAAACCTCACAGTGAAATGAAACTAGTCAGATACATCTAATTGTATACTTTATTACTTGGGGCCTTTGAAATAGTATGCAATCAATGTAATTTGTTCTAAAAATACCATCAAGTTAAACCTAGTTCAGCAGATACCCCACTCAGACTTGGAGGGAATGGCACATAATTTACAGACCTGACAAAGTGATGGGCAATAGCTGGCTCGCTCTGTGCCACTGTAAAATCCGTGCCAGTGATGACAATGGGGCTGCTTCCTCCACCTTTGCCAGTGATGTCCAGCTGGACACTGATAACAGTCCCAAGGACACCACTGCCTTTAGACTCACAAAAACAAACACTGCTACACAACACGTGTTTTGTTTTTTAGAATGAGACAGGATGGATGGTTGATATTTTCAAACATGTTTCTCCTGGGAGAAGATAGATTATTAGTTCTCTCTGTTTTAAGTTTTACCCAACCTTTTTCTTCAAGCTGAAACTGGTGCTATGATACCAACAAGCACAGCAGCTTTTTCAAGAAACGAGTAAAGCACAAGTAAAGCTGTCGCTGCCTCATTCCCTGATTACAAGCTTAAGAAAGCGTTTCACAGAAAAACAGAAGAAATACTGAGTGTCCCAAACCTTCTCTCTTTAAATGCTTGACTATATGACTTTAGATAGGCTTTATTTCGTGGCAGCATTTGTGTTAATTAGTATTAATAAAATGATAGTGGAATAGGTAAAGAACAAAATTCAATGAATAGATGCACTCCAATCAATGAAGAAATTCACAGCTTAATTTAAAAGCCTTTGTAGCATCTACTTAGTTTTTATATGGCAGAACAGTAAATGTGTCACAGAAACACTGAGTAAGAGACTTTGCCTTGCAATATGCCTTCTGTCTTTGAGAACTCAAGTGCTTTTACTTTCAAGTTTTAAGTAGTATTAACAAAAGCAACAGGAGAATATAACAGAAGCCCTTCACCTACATGTCCATTCTGTCATGCCTGAAGGGATTCGAGGGTCACAGAAAAGACAGATTTGTTAGTAGGATTTGCTGTGATTTTAGCAATCCTAGAGTGCAAGTAATTCTGAACAGCATGTTCAGTGAATTCTTAAAAGTAAAAAAGCTGAGAATTGGCACCAAATAGAGACTTGTCAGTAGTGCCTACATAAAGCAATTTACACTTCCTTTACCTGCAGATTGATATGTAGCTGAAAACAAGTGGGGGACTGAGGGTGTGTGTGGAGACAAACAGGTTTAAGGGAAGCCTGGCTGCTCCATCACACAGTACAACCTTCTTCTGTTCACTAATTGCCATTCTGGAGACTACCAGTATTGAAAAATTAGCAAGTGCTAAAGCAGAGTTAGAGGAATGACCAGCATAGAACACAAAGGTGCTAAAAATCACTAAAAACTTGTGCATCAGTAGGAGGCACTGTGGTGCCTGTCACAGGCTGAGAAGGAGAAAAACCAAGGGAAAAGTAAGGGTGTGGAAAAAAAGGCCAGGTGAAAGGCACTGATGAGCAGAGAGGAAGCTCTCTCGAGTTTCAGGCAGCAGCCAGTCTTGGTGGGCTGCTTGGCAGACACAGGGCACAGCAGCCCCGGGCTGGGGGCTAAGGCTGCCAGGGGCTGAGCAGGCACTGGGGTCCAGCACACTGCGGGAGGGATGCTCCTGGGAGGAGCATCCACTGGGAAGGGCTTCCAGGTGACTGCAGGGTCTGCAAGGAAGGGCTGGGCACGTCCCTGCCTGCAGTGCTCCAGCAGCCAGTGTGGAATCCAGACTGCTGCTACAGCTGCCTGGCTGGCCAGCAAAGTACAGAAGTATTCACACCCACACCCAGTGCAAGCTGTACTACACTCAGTTGCTCTAAGCTCCCTTACCTGAAAAAAACGGTCTCCATTTAAATGCTGGTTACAGCCTGTAAGGCTGAACCAGTTCCTCAGACTGGAAGACTGCAATGTATGAAGGGCATTCCTAAGAAAATCCAACCAACACCTGAAGTTTGGAGTGATGCACTCACATGACATGTAACAGACAGCTCAGCCTCCCTTCAAACTGTGACTCAGTCCTTAGACACCCAGGCACACCGAGGTATCCTCATTTATTCAAAAACTTACTGAGAACCCTTACTCACAGATTGGCACTGAGCATTTACTTGACTCACTCTAAGACTGTAATAATTTATTATGAAATTTCACTAACAACAGTGAGGATTTTGTATTTTTTTACAACTCAGCTTTCATTCATTTTTTTTCCCCTCCCTTACACTATAGAGCTGCAGTAATCCCATAATAGAGCACAGCTAAAGATACAGGAGCTAAAGAGCTTCCCTAAGCAGGGAGACCTGTCCCTTTGCTTTCTGAGCCAGCATCTATTACTGGATGCTTTCCAGAAAAATGCACAAAACTCCATAATGGACAAGGACTGCACCCCAAATTGGGAAATTTCCTTCCCCTGCCCATGCCAGCACCTTTTTCATTTCTGCAGACCTTTAGAACTGCTGTAAGCCTGAAAACGAGTATTTCTCTCATGGGTTAAAAACTCCCAAATGAACAAATAAACAACAAAAACTTTCCTTTATTTTTTACAAGTTATTAACAAGCATTTCTGGGGATACATGGTATGTGTTTATATCTAGCCTTACCTGGATTTTTAATACAAAAACATAGTTTGGCAATAAGAAATTCAATTGCTCACTGTGTTAAAATGTTTCTTTTTATGGATTTTAAATTCTTGAGCTCTCCTTTTACTGCTTCTTGTAGTACAATGATAAAAAGCCAAGTGAAGCATCCACTTTATTGTTTTTATAAATGGTGAATTACTTTATACACCTCTCCTGAATTTATAAGAGAGAACAACAGCTGACATCACTACCTGCCTAGACTGGCTGAAACCAAATTGCTGGTTCTTAGATGCTATCTGTAACTAACCATCCTTTAACTGAAAGATGGAGTTACAGATACTTTCATTTTCTGCTCAATGCCAACATGGCTAACACAGATTTTTTAATTCTTAATGTACTGGCAAAAGTAAACTTTCTTTCTGTTCTTTTATTACTATCATTATCAGTCAGGTCTTTCCAAGACCATCTTTTTCCCACATCTGCACATTCCTTTCTTTTTTTTATAGCCCAGCTGAAGGAAATATGCCAGAATCAAGATGTCAGTCATGAAAATCAAAGGGAAACAAATGACACAGCATTGTGGGCAATGCAAGCCACCCCAAAGGCACGTACAGAAATAATCAAAATGAAGAGAAGCCATGAATCACTGTCACTCTATATGAAATACAACTCCCAAGACACCCTGAAGAGCAAACATTTTATATATTTATCATTAGCTTTATTTTCTAGATAATGTTTCTTCTTGAAAACCAAAACTACAGAAATATGCCTAAAGGAGAATATTTAGAGAAACATATTTATGTGAGCTAGACTGACTATTTACATTTTGAAAGACACAGCGAGGTAAAAAAACTATAAAGGAAAATGAAGGGAAAACATCACTAAGACTGAGAAAATACAATAAACACAAAGTTGTAACAAATTATAAACAGTTTGATTCTGTTTTAACCAGTGCTCTAAACACGGTGTTCTGGTTCCTACTGCATTGCACATAGTGGAGGTTCATGTGGTACTAGGGAAGAGAAAATAGTTATGGAAACACTGAGTGTTCTACCCTGTAGATGTTGGGATGCTGGAGAGAACATGGGACTGCTTTCAGCAGGCAAAGAAGTGCTTGAGCATGAAGCACCAATGGTGGCTGCTTTAGAGGCAGGACTCAGAGTGAGATTGGAAGGACACAGGAACAGCTCAGTTTTGAGCTGTTGTGCTCTGCTTTGGACACACACCTCGAGCAACATTCATGATGTTCAGCTTGGGCTCACTGAACTCAGGCCTACCCCGACCTAATGCACCAACTCCTCACTCTACAAGATTGCAACATCATATGCTGACTTAAATTACTTCATGTTCCATTATTTCTTAACCATTTGTTTAATGTAGTTTCATTTATTTCTGGTAGGATTCACAGTATGCACAACTACAAAGGATTTTTTCCTCTCACTTATATTTCATATTCAGATACTCCTTCAATCATCCATCAATTCAATGCAGAGAATGATTTAGGAAGGAGGAATCTAAAAGTCATTACATCTTTTAGCTTGTGATTCTCAAATGAAGAGCTTTAATATAACATTTCTGCAGAAAAGTCTTAGATCACATAGTAGCTTTTCCTTCAACACTAATTTATACAGGTGACATAGAAAAGATTAAGGGCTTGATGAAAAGCAAGAGAAGAATCACTATCTTGCACTTACATATTAAAGACAAGATATAAAGTTTTGCTCATTTAATATCTCAATCTAAGCATTCCAAATAATAAGCAAAAATACTGAACACAGAACAACCCTACAACTGACAGAAAAACAAAATCTAATAAAGAGAAATCAAAGCATAGGAGAATTTAACATGTTCTCTGATTGTAAGAGACAGCTACATCTTCAGATTTACAGATATTTCAATCTATTTTATTACATATAATGATTGCAATTTAGCCTGCATTTGCACAAACTGCAATTTCAGCTATGAATAATGACAGATCACAATTTGGGGCCCAGAACACACATTGAACCTTAGCCAGCTGAAAAAGAAATTCTTGGAATAAGGTAGCCATTAGGGAAGAAGTGAAAATGCACCACTGTCATTTTGGAAACATATGCTGGTGTTGCTGTTTTCTACAGTCTTATCACTAACAAACAGCAATGCTGCAATGAAACATGCTACTATTTAAAAAACAGTATGTATAGCATTAAACATCTCAAAATTGCTAACAAGTTTCCCAGTGCAACAAAATTAAAGCTAAGAATTAGAAGCAAAGACAGAGGTTCAACCAAAAGCCTCAGTGAAGGGGCACATGCATTTCCCAGGTTAGTGCTGAATGTCAGACAAAATGCAGCCAAGCCTGTCTTAGAATAGAAACCCAGTGATCTTATCTGCTGAAATAATTATTTTTCTTCATCTGGTTACAGAAGTCTACCCTACATAACCCTACCCCATAACAGTACAGCTTTGGATCCAGTGCAGTTTTCCTAGACCTCTGAATTCCCTTTTCTCCAACAGATTTGTGCACCTCCCTCTGGTGCAAATTGAAGCACTTGCCCTCCAAACAGGTTCCAATATAAATCAAGCCACTTGACCTGTACAAAGCAGGAACTTTCTCCACAAGGATATTTAAGTATAAACTGACTTCAGATATAGCTGTTACAACCTGCTAGAAGAAAACTGCAATAGAAGAAGTAATGCAGACAGGAAAAAGTACAGTTTTTAGAAAACAGGATTTCCCAGTGATTTCAGGCACCTTGTAAATTGATCAGCCTGGAACTGAGTAGTAGCAAAAAAATTCCAGTGCCCTGTGATTGCTTGATTCCTACTTCCACACCCGCCCTCTGAAAAGGTCAAACATTTAAATCCAGCTTTAAAAGATTGGGAAATGTGACACTTGCTGAGACTAATTGATATAAATGATGCTTTTCAAACTAAACCAACATTTTTGTTCCCAGGCCAAAGTTTAACATGAAGTAAAGAGTCCCTGCACTAATATTTAAACAAAGTCACTTCTGATGGCATGAGGCTAACATCTAGAGTGTTACCTTTGATCTGTGGGACAGATGGGGAAACTTCTTCAGTACCAGAAGAGGAGAAAGCAAGCCAAAACTTACATTAAAATCATGGCTATGATCTATTTTGTTAAGTCTCAAGCTTACTTTGACATAAGCTGCTGAATTATTACTCAATCTTAGTCATCAAGCCTGAAATAATATTTTTTTAAAAATACTAATTTAAATCAGAAGTAACAAATTAGAAGGATGCAAGAAGTTCATATTAAGGTTTGTGTTTATGTCACTAATTTAAAGCTTGAGTTCTTTACATATGAATGCAGAAAGAAATTTGAAACAATCATATTATTTATAATTCAAAGAGTGGTGTGTCATTTTTAGGCATAATTTTTGTACTGGGCACATTTTAATAAATACTTACATAAGCTGCATGTTAATGATTGCTTTAAGTGTTGCTTGGTGATTAATTTAGGCTAATTAAACAAGATGACTATTGTAAAAAAAAAAAAGAGGTAGCAAAGGAAAATGCATGTCAATATCAGCAATTTAACTAACAATAAAAAAAAAAATCTTCCTTATTTGTGAACATTAAGACTAAAAATAGAGAGATTTTTAGCAAAATAACCAGGAAAAGAATACCTTTTGCTAATCATGGCATTGCTTTTGTACACCTGCCCACACTCTGATCAGTGAATCCTACATGCCTGAGATATTTATGAGCTCTTTTTATTGCTAACCCCACCACCACTGAGCTGCCCAACAGACGCTCTAATTTAAGATGCTCTAAATATTGTTGCCATGGGTGACACATGAACACAGACTAAGGCAAAGCTCTGCTAATAAAAAGGCTTTCACAGCATTTCAGTCCTTGCTCATAAGTAAAGTTAAAATATATGGCTTTTAAAATACTGGATCTGAGAGAGGTCAGGTTAAATGGCTGCTAGTAATAAAAGGAATCAATATGCCACAGCATCTGAAGCAGCCAGCAAACTAAATAAACACTTCATCCAAATCCACTTGGCCCTGAATTAAAAGAACATAAAATACTGTATTTATTTTGTTTGCCCTCCACCAGCCTGTAGTTTGCATCAGTGTATCTGCTAGAATTTTACACAGAGCAAGCAACAAGCATATGTTGGCCAAATAGCAATTAAACTGTGTGTCAAGGCTAGGAGCAATTAACTGGGCATTAACCTTATCAGGAAACCACTTCTGGATTAGCCAGCTACAAACAGGCAAACATCTCAGTCTGGGAAGATTCTGCAACGTGTATTTACAAAAGCTTCGGAGGACTCAGACTTTCTGTCTCAGGCCCATACAGAGTAAATGAGCCATTTCCAGTAATAACCCTTAATTCATAAGCTCTGAACAAAACCAGAATCACCTTTTCCAGTGATTGTTGTGTCCTATTAGCATAGGAATGCAGAGCAATTTGTTCCTAACAGCACTTTAAAATAAAGCAGACCAAACAAAGCAGTGAACTTGCATCTTTCATTTCTCATCTACATTTGGTTTGGTTTATAGATTGACTTCCAGGAGAATTTATGAAAAGCTATTTTCTTCTGTTGATCTATTTGTATTTCAAAGGAAGGTGCATAGGTTACTTTTCAGTTCAAGAAATTAATGTATGTTTTGCTTGAAGCTGCCAGCAGACAACCTATAAAGAAGGTACACGTACACCTGTAATCAATCTATCCCTATTAAAATACAAACACCATTCACAAAGTCATGCATATTTTTGAAATTGCTTTAAGAGTTTAATAATATTAGTCTTGAAACAGTTTTGAAAAGTTCATTTCAAAAACCCAACTCTTAGATGGGAATATGCAGAATTTCATCAAACCTACTATTAACAAAGAAAGAGTTATCCGACACGGCTGAGACTCAAAATCCCTGCAGAACCTGAAAGGATTATGAAGGTTTTCAGGAAAAGTCTTCAGCAAAGGTTCCTTTTTATTTCCTTCTGAGATTTTTAAGATCGTTTGAAAGCTTATAGAGTTGATAGCAGTATTTTATTACAGATCCTCAAAGCTGAATCCATAGTTGCAGTGATACTGGGACTTTACCCAAGCTTCATTTCACATGCTTCAACTTCTTTCTCTTTTTTCCCCCCCTCAAACTATCCCCTGTACTGAAATGTCTTCACTTGCTCTCATTATGGAGATTAAGATTGTTTTTAGAAAAACAAAAAGCCTCAAAGAATACTGTTCCCTCTTGCCACATCAGAATAACTAAAGTGGGAAAAGTTCTTCCATCTGGGTAATAATTTTTCTTTTCACCAGTAACTCAAAATAGAGTGAAAGGAAACCTTTCAAGCTTTGCATGCAAGTACCCTGTGAACCAGATCCTTCACTGCAACTTTTAGGAAAGGAAAGCTTGATTTTCACATCTACATTCAATGTTCTTTTAACATTAGCTGGATCTGGGTAAACTTGTATTTTCAAGGCTTTCTTCCACAGAACAGAATCCTTAGGAAAAACAAGTCCAATTCATGGACCTAATGGCAAGGGAGTCTTCCTCTAAAGAGTTCCAGCAAATGATTTTGCTAAACTGTCCTGCAGTGTGCACAGACTCACACCCAATAACATCTGGCTATCTTCTGAGCTTTTAACAGACATGAGTCACAACTGGATTACACTATTACACTCCCAGCCTTGCTTACAAAAAAAAAAAAAAACCCAACCCCAAAAAATACTACTTTAGCTATACAGGCTGACTTTGAGGCCTAGTCTGTACAAATTACTGCATTACACTTGATAATATGTTCCAGCATCTGTAAGAAGTTTGCAGATACCTTCCTAGGTATGTTATGATGTCATTTTAATGGAAAGGTTGCATTTAAAAAACAAAAACACTGGCAAGGATTAAAAAAAAATCTTAAAGACATATCTGTGTTTTTTGAAAACTTGTTAAAATCTTAGATATTAAACAAATGTGCACCTCGCCTTTAAGATCCCCCAGGGAAAAGGGAACCTCCCAGGTCTCTAAGTTTAGTTTTTCCTGCAGCAATTTTCAGTATTCTCAAGATAGTATGCTATTAATTACCAAGTTATGTATTTAGGATCTTTTCAATATTCAGTTCTGCATTGGTGCAATGTGTTTAAATAGCAAATTAGAAAAATGAATAGATTGCTGCATGAAACAACTTAGAATATGATTTAACAGCAAATCAATACACACTTTTCTTACCCATTTTTCTCACCTGTGTACAAATGAAATTCCTCTGTTCCCTTTCACTAGTCCAATAAATGGAGAGCAGTACATGCATACACACATAGCATGGCACCAGATTGTAGAAATGGGGTCTCAATACCGAAGAAAGGGTCCCTCCAATTCTTCTTGGCAATGTCCCTTAACAACCAAGGTGGACATTTCTGGAGAAATTACTCAACTTCCTATCCTAAATTATGATCAAAAAATTCAAAATGTCTTCAGGATGGTAAGCAGCAGCCACAGTGATACTGTAACCAGGAATAAGCACAGCCAAATGACATTTTAATACAGACAAACCCAAGATAGCATATCTTAGAAAAATAAAGGTTTCCTCTAAGCTGGGACTCCATATTACCAGAACACACATCATTCTGCTCACTGAGCCCATACACTCTTAAAGAATGAACCAGAGTCTAGCTATGAGTAGCTCAGGATTATCCAGTCCTTGGATAATCAGACGCTTGATCAAGTCTGTCAAAGAACTGATACAGTGCCATGGATCAGGGGCAAAACTCAGTGCCCACTTCATCTACTTCAGCTGCTTGGTGGTTGGAAACTTGGACAAAATTTCAAAATCTAGTATTACAAAGGCAACTTTTCTACAGAAACAGGCAGGTTTATCAAATAGACAGCAATCCAATCAAAATACAACAGAACAGTGAAATATCCTAAATTAACACTGAACTGTGATCTTAGGGTGGAACAGTTGAGAGCAACTGCAACTTTCAAAAGCCTCAATCCAAGATCAAGGCCCAGGTATGCTCAAGGACTCCAGAAGTAGGACAGGTAGGTCAATTTTCAGTCTGGTTCAAGCCTGGTGACCAAATCCTCAGCTGGAGTAAATGAACACTTTTCCTCTGTCTGCCATCTTAGCCCAGCTGTATCTGCCTTTTGATCACGGTACTCTGCAAGTGTCACATTTTGGCACTGCATCCCTGCCCACAGAGAGGCTGGCAACCATTACTCATTTTACACAAGTTACAGCACCAGTGTCAGATGTTAGCAAGTTCAGCCTGGAGTCGATGCAAAGTAGTGAAGTGCAGATTAAAAAAAGCTTTTTGTTACTTTGACAATTCAGAAAGCCAGCCTCATCTACACCCTGGTCTTGCTAAAATAGTAAGAAGAAACAAATGGGTTCCTGTCCCTTTCAAGAGGAACCTGCTCACTCTCTGAAAGTGCTGTTTTCACTTAGTTCAAGGAATCAAATGTCTGGAAAGAAGTTAATAGTTTTAGAAGTATAAAGAGCACAAAGATGCATCATCCTAGATTATCAGCAGTTTTGAAACATTACTTCATGCTTTAAACACATCATCATGTGTGCATTTTGAGGCAAGAGCATCTCTGCCAACTGTAGTTCACAAGAACAGTTTATTGCAGTATTTCCCCTGGCTTCTTTATTTTTTTAATCTTGTGTGTCCATCTGGTGAGTACAGTTAAAAAAAAAAGTTAAAATAATTTGGAAGACACTTATCTACATTACAGTAAATTTTCAGTGTTCTTTTTCTAGCTCTACAACATTTAAAAAATTAAGAAGTATTAATACATTTAAAAAAACCAAACATATTTTCCAAGAAATGTGCTTTGATTTGTTCTTTTTACTATACAAAGTAAGCATTTCTTCCTTTGCTGATGTTTTACTGGGTCTTTGCTCAAGATTGATGGAATCCATCAAAATACACCAGATAATGCTAACTTCTGAAATAGGAATCTGCAAATGTTTAATCACAACTTTGGTTTTCTTTGAGCCTGACAGTTTTCTTTAGCAGGGCCTGACCTCCAGGCAGAACACCATCATGGAGTCAAAAAAATGGTATTAATGTGCCAAGCAGGAGTTACTGTTGAACATCACCCAACTAGGACATAAATGTGTGTTCAAGAAAATGATGGCAGATATACAGCACAAATAAATAGAAAGAACTGGTATTTTTATTAACCTTTTCCTGTCAGCCTAATTCGATACTTAGCCGGTAAAAGGTTTTCAAATTCTAATATGATATTGCAGATGACATATTGCCATTTAATACCCTGAATCATATGCAACAATATCTTCCTTTCCATAATAACCTCTTCTTGAATTTTATAGTTTCTTTTTTTAATATTAGAAGGACAGCACATAGGTATCTCTTTGCCCCCCAAACACAGATATTGTCTACAGACACAGTTTACTTACAAATGAAGGAAAATATATTTTGCTGTATAGTCATACAATATAAAGCTATAAAACCTCATTCTTTGCACACATCACTTCTCTGCTCATGCTATAACCATCTGAAAATTAGAAACCACTGCTTGTATTATTAGTCCAGTAGCTTTTTAAAACTAAATAACAAATAGCAGTTATATTATTGAGATCATAAGCTTTTGCTCCAACTACAATAAATGTCAGTTTCATAAACATTAAGGACAAACATTTTGAACAATGTCACAGATACTAAGCAGCTCTGCCAGATTCCTCTAGCAATATCAGAACATCCTGTTTTGCCTTTTTAACAGTGGCTAATGCTGCAGTTAGCTTTTACAAATTGATCAAGTGAGTAAGAGAAGAGCTCTTGTGTTCAGTGGTTCCCTTACATTAAAAGCTATTATCATATATATGATTATGCTAATTTTTTCTTATGCATCGAGAGTGAACACTTGCATCTGTATTCTGCCCTGTACCCTATTTTTCATAAAATATTTTCACCTTCTTAAGTCTTTGATTGTGGACCGTATTTTCTCAACATCCAGAGGGAAAACTGGTTAATCTGTATAATGTATGCCATTCCATATCCTCAAAAAGATAATGCAGAACAAGCCATACTGTGGCTGAGTATAGATTTATGGCAATCCATCACT
The DNA here is from genome assembly GCF_903797595.1 of Erithacus rubecula. Classification (NCBI taxonomy): domain Eukaryota; kingdom Metazoa; phylum Chordata; class Aves; order Passeriformes; family Muscicapidae; genus Erithacus; species Erithacus rubecula. The sequence continues at coordinate 12,721,283 of NC_136659.1, forward strand.
AAAGTATTAACACAATTCTTAAAACTTCACGCATATTAGCACATGGTTAATCAGAGCTGTTTGACAGCCTCTTCTTCAGAGCTGCTTCTACAGCTTCACAGTATGCCAACCCTCACACTGGGTAGGGAAACACACTATGGAATTTACTTCAGAGCAAAAAGTTGAAATCAGATTTTACACTGAGGCTAATGTTATTAGAATAAAAACCACAATGGCTGCTCTGCCATATGCTTAAATGCCCCTCCCCTCCCTAGTGAAAAAATAGTCCCCCAGGAAGGAGCTGAGAGCTACTGCTTGGGTTCAGATATTGCTGAAAGAGTAAAAGAAAGAAATGGGTAATCAGTCATGATTTCTCTTCAGAGCAACAACCCTGATGAACATTCATGTGAATAATTTTTTCTGTTGTTGTGGATACTAAGAGTTTTCATTTGCTAAAAGGGAAGTAAGAAAATTTAGGAGAAACAAGATCTGTTGAAGATTATAAGCTAAAAAGAAACTATTCTTGCCTTCAGTCTAAGTCCCTGAATATCTGAAGGCAAGGAGAGCTCTTGGAGTAAAGTAAGGCAAACTTGTCATATCCCTATACTCCTCATTAGGCATTAGCATTTGATACTACCAGGGGCCATGCAGACTTTTTGTTTGATCCAGTATGACTGTTAACATCCTGGGATGTGCTACAGATGAAAGGTGTCCAGAACACCCCCACCACCCCCACCACCAAAAATGATGCTGCTGCTTCCTGTTTCTATCAATTCCTCATTGCCTGCATTAGGAAAACACGCAGAACCATGGGCCAAAAACCCACTGCACTTGGTGTTACACCAACCCAAAAGAGAATCGATATTTTGTACCTCTATAATAATTTTGTACCTCTAATAATTTCTGATCAAGACTACCCATATTCCTGGAATACTGGCTCACAACTTGGCTCCAACAAGCCCCATAGTTGTTCTAGCACAGAAGCTCTCTGACTTGGAGTCAGTGTTTGTGGCAGCTTTAATACAGTCTTATTGCTATGTCACTCCTCAGTGTCTGTACTCTTAACTCTAGACAAGACTTAGATGACATTCCTGCATGCTAAAGCATATTGCAAATGTGCCTTCTATTTAATTCAGTTTGATCTAAACCAGCTACTCTGAGTAAGAACTAATATTGATATTGCCAGATACCACATGACTGTTAAATTTTAATCACTAGGTTCTTAGTCTGATTAAGCAATTAAATTGCTTAACTGAAAACTACAGGGCAATTGATTTATATGAAGGCACTAAGAAATTCTGTTTGAAGTTTAAGAACAATTCCTTAGCAAAGGTTACAAACACAAGAAAGCTCTAATTGCAGAAGTATATTTCAGTATTAATCATTCTAGTATTCTTGGCCTTCTGATTGTTAATAGTTGCTATTTACTACAGGACTTATTCCTGGCTTCCCTTTTCTAAAAACCACTACTAAAACAGGCACTCTGTTCTGCTAACGCAAATTACACTGCAACTGAAGACTCTTTATGTGCTGTAAATGTCACTCATCATGAAACTTGGAGAAGAATTATTGTTTCTGCTTCTTTAGCTATAAAAACTTCCTTAAAATGTCTAATTTTCCTTCTTTCAATTTGAATCATAAAGCATTTGCTGTAACAAGATCAAATTTAGCAAGGAGGGGGTGGAGCTTCTAATGCCCAGTCACACAGGTCTGAAAGGAGTTCCTGCAGACACACATTGTCACTGAGGCCTGAGGGACACTAAAATGAGCAGGGCCACCTGCGAGGTGAGAAACTGCTCAAACAAACAAGGGCAGAGCTCACTCTACATTTTGATCATTTCACTATGTTTTACTTTAGGGGAGAAGATTTCTCTATCTGGAGTTGACATGAAGTACAATACACAGAAAAATGTCAGAACTTCCCCAAAACTCCCCTATAAAAAACTTCAGACCACCATGAAACCAAGGCTGAGTTGATTTTGCACAAGTGGTTCTAGGAAGTTTTCTCCTATAATGCTGGGGTTTTCTCATCAAACAGGAGTTCAATAAAAACATTACTTTGGCTTGAAGAAACCAAGTATATACCCACATCTCTTTAACACTGGTAACATTCACTACTACATGTACTTTCTTTGTTGCTTTGGCACCTCACAGGGTGAAAGAGCAGATAGAAGACAGGTAAGCTAATCACTGACATACAGCACTGTGCTGACTGGTGAGTGCTCAGGTCAGAATTTTAAAAGATTACTGGTGAGATCTGCCAGGAGGGGAAGAAGGGTAGATAAAGCCAAACTAAGCAAGCAGAGACTCTGTGGGGTTTTATAAAATATTAAGGACTTGCTCTCAGAAAATGAATGCTTTAAGGTTTTCAGCTTCAATCTTGAGCCTTGTAAGCCATGACACTTCCCCCCCCCCTTTATTTATAATAGCTAAGATAATTAATCTTTTTATACTATCACTCTGCATTGTTCAAAATCCAGAGGTTTGGTCCAGCACTAGCTACTTAAACTCAAAGTGATTCTTTATAGCCTATGTGGTTTATAGACTACAGCAGGATCTTTCAGCATAGTGTTTGTTATATTAATAAACATTTTTATTTGTTTACACATACAGTAATACTGTATCTACTACATACTAAATAAAATGCATAATTTATTTGAATTTTCCCATCTGATTTTCTGAAAAGGCTCATAAAATTTTAATGAAAGTAGTTAAAGCAACAGACTATGTATTAAAATTATATTAAAAAAATCACCTTAAAAGAGTACTATTAAAATTGCAAAGTAAAGTGCTTAGGCTTGAAAAATGCTATAACAGAGGTGTCCAATTTCTCTCTCTCTCTCTGTGTGTGCACATTCTAATAGACTTTCATTTTATGTCCCAAATATATCAAGACAATTTTATTTACAAAACTCCAGTTTCTCTCCTTCAGGAAAAGTCTAGCATTTTCTTCCACATGTAGAGCAATTTCCCTGCCTCCTCTGCACTGAGTACAGACTTTGATACATCAGCAGCAAACAGCCTTCATGCCTCTTTCTCATGCCTTAGTAACAAGGGTTTTTCAATAAACACTAATGATGTCATTTTAAGGCAAACATTCACAACCTGTGTCTCAGTGACAAGAAACCCAAACAGGAAGATGAAGATTCAGGTTTCAAAACCTTCAAGCTTATATTCTTCTAATTAACAGAGTTTTATATAAATTTTTCTACATGTGAGACGGTGGGTGTTTTTTGGTTGTCACTTTTTTTTGGTTGTTTTGTTTTTGTGGGATTTTGTTGTTTGGCTGGTTTTGTTTGTACTTAAAAAAGCAGTTTTCTTTACTGCACAGCTGGTTGCCACCTTTTTCTTCCCCACTGTCCTAGACCAACACAAGCTGGTCTCCCCCTCTCTTTATGTTATGTCACCCTTTCCCACACTGCATCTTCTCACCTCCTGACATTCCCAATCTCCCTTACCCCCAAATTCCCCACATCCTTTTCTAGCTCCCCTCCACCTCCCCTAGTAGCTTCCCATCTTCCCAGCCTCTAGCTATATATTCTTACCTTTTCCTCTCCTAAACAAAAACAAATATCAGAGTTATTTTAAGAGACAGCAAAAGAACAATCTGTCAAAAAAAAAAAAAAAAAAGCAAATAAAACCCACGCTTCAATTGACAGTTGAATGGAAAGTTTTACTTCAAACAGCTCTGGTTTCATAGAATCTGTAATGGGATGTGTCACGCACAACACTTAACAGGTGATAACAGTGACTACTGCACACTGCAGCCATACTCTGTACACAAAAAGAGAACAGAAAGCCAAACCTGAGTAAAGGAAAGCAAAGGGTTTTTTCTGACACTTAATGAATTATCCATATTTCCTACAGGATGGCAGAAAAGGAATGACCACAAGAAATCGTTTTCTCCTGTATGTTTTTCTTTAATGTGCTTGTTCTTTTAGTCTAAACTCAGACTGAGAATTATTCTTTGCAGCTACTTTGTGATGGACATTTCAGTTAAAAGCAGTGAGTTATTCCATGCAACTACTGACAAAATTTAGCCCTTCATGTAATGCTCATTTTTTTGGTACCTTTAAAAATTAAACTACTGTGCTATTTTTTAAAAAGGAATTAAACTCCAGAAGCTTAGATCAAACAATTTTGTCATTTTGCTTTCAGAATTAGGCATCTGAGAAGATTATAAAGCAATAAAAAAAGAGGCATCTGATTAACTACACTATATTGAATTTCTCTTTTATAACATCTCTGTTTGTCAACAGCAGCATTACAACTGGCAACCAAAAATACAACTCCTTTTTTGAACACAGGATTTTATGCCAACTGCAGATAGCAACAAAAATTGTAATTACATGAAAGACTGAAACAAATCAATGCCAGATTCTCTGGTCTTAAAAACTTCCATAGCATGGTAACAGAGAGTTCTAGTTCTGTTCCTCTCTTTGCCAGGTCCTGATCCCAGTACTGGAATGGCCACAATCCCTATTAAAGCTGCCAGTGCACCAGAGTCAGGGTCTTGCTGCTATTATAGCTCTAAGGAAACCTGCATTTTGAAATTGGGCAAACTATAGAACTAAAGTCTGACTCTCTCCATGGAATTCTCTGGTTTGCCCTGAGCCCACTGGTCACATTGGATGCCCTTCCTATGCCCTTCAGTCTGTGAACTGAGCAACTCTAGAACAGGAGAAGGTCTACTGAAAAATGCTCTGCAGCTACAGTTCATGGGACTTGATTATTCCCTACATGATCAGCTGGTCCTTCAGAATCTGCAGATGAACCTTGCAGGTCACAGATGTGCTCTCCTCACAGAGAAATAGTCAGTCCACAAAAGTTGCTTTTAGATAAGAGAACCAACTTGAAGATGGGAAGGATTAAGGAAAGAATTTTCACAACCGAAGGTGAATAATCAAAAAGGGCAGGAATCTGATAAAGGTTGGCCTCAGTGTATATGTCACACTACTTGAGGGAGGGAGGTGTGCAGGGAAGGAAAGGCATTTTAATTTCTTTAAGAAACCCCAAGCAAACATAACAAATAAGTTTGATCTCATGCTAACATCTGTGCATCTTCTGTGCATTCACAGAGTTAAGGTACCAATCATTTTGCTTATTACCTGTAGGCTGAATCAGAACCATCAGAAATTACATCACCCCATGCAAGACTAAATAAAAGCAAATGAAAAATTTCATCTACTAAGCCATCAGGCAGAAAAATGGGTTAAACAGGAGGAGATAGGTTTTGAAAGGGCAGCATGGTGCATTGGCTGAGCAAACGGGAAAGTACCTGCTGGTAGTCAATGGTATCTCAAGGAGGAGACTTCTACTCTTCTGCAAAATGCTTTCCATTTGGGTTGTCACTGCTATATACAAAATAACTCTCCTCCTCTGCTCTTAGGCTTAGTAGGACACTTAATTAGGGATGATATTCTTGGTACTTTTGGAGTGCTCTGTAGGTAAGTGCTAAGTAGCATTGCTGTATTGAAAGACCCACTAAAAATAATGCAGTTTTATGAGATATACAAATAGCAATGTAATTCTTTTCTTCAAAGTTAATTTCTGAACCATATTGCACTGCACATCTTTTATTACACAAAAAATGTGTACTAATAAATAGCACCAGGAACCCATTTTATATAATAAAGGCTTATTTCAAATGTTACAGGAAGCAAACATTGTACAAGATACTATTCCAGGAGTGAGCTGGACTAGAAATATCAATTACCTTCAAAATGCTTTTTATTGACATGGCAACATGATGGGACTTCAAAATAAAAATGAAGGCAAAGAATCATTCAGAGTGGAGAATTAAAAATGCTTCCCTATCTATACTCAAGCCCCAGAAGATAATGCAACTGGGAAATGCACAGTATAACAGTTTTAAAAAAATGCAAACAAGCAAACTAACCACAAAACCAAAATCCCAAACAAACCCACAACAGTTAAATCTTTTGTAGGACTATGCAATTTTTAACTTTCAGTAAACTAATTCAAAAAAAGAAAAGAGTACCCTTCCTCTTTTCAACCAGGAGCTCATTTAGTTCAGTGTTCTTCTTTCTACATCTCATACTTCATGCTCCAAAATGTAAGTTAGAGGGCCAGATGTATTATCTGGGAAGTTTTCCAAATTCATTAACTCCTTGGCACCAGTGACTTCAGGATACCCACTGCCAGCACTGAATATTATGCCCAGCAAAAAAAAAAAACCAAAAAAAAACTCCTGGAGGGAAAGGATTAATAAAATGAGGCATTCAGCAGTGGCTGCTGGGCTCTTTGGTCACAACAAGCAACTGAAAGAATCACAGTATCTGCCAACACTGATCACAGCCAGTTTTCAGCACCTAATACTCTGAAGGTCTTTCCTGAATATCCACAGATCATTCACCACAAATCTTAAAAAAAGCACAGGTATTGCTTGAAGGAACATGAAACCAACAGTCAGAGAACAGACTGTCAGGAAGGCTGTGACTCCAGTTCTAACTGCAGAGGGTGGCAAATGTTATGCAGGGGTGTTAGAATCACATCATCACTTTCTCCACAATTACAGAAGACACAGACTGAGGGAATTTGTTTTGCTTTCTGAAATGGATGCAGCCTGGCTGTCAACAGCTAAAGAAGGCTGATGACTGAAGAGCCTTACAGACCCCTAAAAAGGCAGGAGACGCGATGGATTCACTTGTTGTTCTCAGCTTTCTTCTTAGGGCCAGGGAAGGAGTTCCATGATGGAAATCAGCTTACTATCAGTCATGTAGGCACTTTCATGAGCCATCTGTTCAGGCACCATCACCAGAGAAGCTCTCTACTTTAAAGATCAACATACAGCAAGAGGCCCCTAGGATTCTAAACATTAAACTTGCTTTGCTGGCTGCTGTGCCTTCCTTTGAATCTTCACAGTTTTAATAAAAACACTGATTTATTTACATTCTTCAAATTTCAAATATACTGTTGCTTAACCTTTGCATAGGCCTAATGCCAGTTTTCTTGGGTTTTTGCCATCTCCAGTCACTTAAAATTTAGTAACAATTCTTTCCACATGTGATATTCCACGATCCCGAGATACCAAGACGTCAGGTCCGAAAGATCACTTCTGCAGAACTGCAGTATCTATTACCCTGGGTGAAATTCTGCACTAACACAGTTACACAGCTTCTTCTTCCAGAGATAGCTTTATTTCTGCACTCCTCCTCTAGACACTTCTACCATATTTACGAGCTCTCCTACGCTTGTATGAGTCAGAAACAACCTGGAACACAAGGCAGAAGGAAGCTCCAACTCAAAGCAGAAACTTTCAGCAAAGACAAGAAATGTGACAGGCTCAGCACAGACAGTCACAGTAGAAAGTGTTGCCAGGTCTCAGGAAAAGGATGCATGCCCCAAACAGCCCACAGCTGGCAACTCCTGCAAGCACCACACTGTTTCCTACAGAGGGAATTTCAGTGCACAACAGACAGAGCTCTGCAGGCACATTACTCCTCCAGCCCACTGCAGGCTGGCACACAATGGATTTACCACAGACACATGACCACTTACTTCCAACTCCAGCAGGCCTTATGTTGAGTGCATCATTCATCACAACTATTATAAGTCTATACTTTATTTCATTTTATACTACTTAAACTTTCCAGGGATTTTAATCCTCTCTCAACCTTCTTCACTGAACTCCGCACAAAGCAACATTCAGCAATACTGACGCAGAATCCCTCTTTGGCATCTTTCTTGCTCTAAGAACATGTCACAGCTTTAGCAGGCAGTTCCCTAGCTATGCATTCACAGGAGTACTCTCTAAAGTTCCTACCTGCAGGAACTTTTATTTCATGATTGTCAAATGGAAATATCTTACTTTGGTTCCCTTTCAGGGCACAAGTTTCCTTCACAGAGAAGTCCAAGCTGTTTAAGACTTTCCTGGTAGATGCACATGCACTTTTGCTCTTAAAGTGAGAACATGAAAAGGGCTTTGCTGTTGAGGCCAGGGTTGGTTTACTACCCTTTCATAGTACAGAAAACTATCATTTTCTGGGTGAGTGAAATAAACATTTCTGCTTAACTTAGGCTTTTACTGTCCTCTAGTTCAGCAGCTTCTTGTGATCAGCTGGACTGAAAGAAACCCCATCTAGGGTAGGGAATGTAGTCCCTGAGGTTCTTAAGGAAAAATGTTCTTGCTGTCTGAGCTGCCTTACAAAAGGCCCTTACAAAAGTTTCTCCCTGGTTCTTGGCTGCTTTCAAGGACTGCTCAATCTTCTCTCACTCCTTAGGACAGGACCAGACCAAGGGCACAGCAGCCCAAACAAAACTCAGACAGTCATAGTACATTAAGAGCAAGTAACATCACACAGTCAAAAATGCACAATACCAACTTTCACCAGCCACTAAGCAAACCTCTCTGAAACTCACTTTCAGTTTAGTCCTCAGGACAATAAAAGAGACTCAAACTTGCTCCCCCTTTTCCTATCTTTCAGCACAAAGACATCTCTGAAGATCCACAAATCTTCTTTCATCCACACTTTCTCCCTCAGATGTGTCTGCCTACCCCTTACACCCCAGTCAATTTCTTCAGCTCAGGCTGATCCCAGGATCAAAAAATGTCAGTTACAAAATCTTTCTTCTCTTCTCCTGAACTTTTTTCTTGCTCCCTTGACTAAACCAGAAGAATACAATTCTTTTCTGCAGAATTATTTTTCTGCTAGGTTAGCTTCCCACAACAGCTCATCATGGAATTATAGGAATAATAATGCTAGCATACAGAGAAGGGGGGCAGAAACACATGGCTTGGCCTTTATGAATACAATGCTATCATGGGATAACAGGAAAATATTCAGTCAACATGCTATTTTATAGAAGTTCAATTACAGACCCTTGAATTTGCATCTGCACTGCTGTTGGTCAGAATTCAGTTTTGCTCTAGCTGCTAAATCCCACAAACAAACACGGAGGGAAACAAGTTTCTCCTGCAAGCTTGTTATTGTTCTCAGCAGAACAGATCTAGTCACTTTAATAACTGTAATTCAAAGAAAGATCAATGGGCACTGCTCTGTTGTATCTTAATACAAAGCACGCTAAGAGTCACAGAACACAAAGCATTCATAAAATCAAAGTGAATAAGTGACTTTAGAGAAGATTCTTACATTCTAAGGATGAGACAGAAGGGATGCTCCTGTTCAGTGTGCAGAGGTTTACTGCCACTTTTTATTCCCTGGTCCTGCCACTGAGAAAGTGGTTTTATTCATGGCAAGTAAAATAGCGTTAAAAAATAAAATAAAACCAATGCAAGTTTGTTACTTGAATTTAATAAGGATATAGTTTGACATGGCAGAGATGGTGATTTAGTAGACAGCTGCCTCACATCCATCCACTTACTAAGCTTCCCTTCTAATGGCATGAAAGCTTGTCTCTCAAATGGATGGTTCAAGGAGATAATCTCAGCACTATTCATTTTTGTCCTTCTTGTTTTAATTTTTGGCTGCTGTAGCTCTCTTAACCATCTCACCAGCTAAGCTGTGGGACTGAAATAAAGAAGTAATGGAAACCAGGCAGCTGCAGATAGGAGGCATGGTGCCCAAGACTGCTTTATTCAGCAGCAGCAAGCTTTCAGATCAACAGCATAGCATCAAACATCATCCTCAAGTGAGGGATTTTTATCTACAGATGACTTTCTCAGGACCTAACAAAAAGGAGGTCACAACAAATCATCATCACACAGCTAATAAAGTCTTAAAAAGAAACCAAAAAAAGAGGGGAAAAGCTGTCAAAGGAATAGTTACAGCTGGTGAGTTACTGGGAGTACAAAATTATTCTTCTCAAGAGTAAAAATGAGTGCTTGTTTCCTTCCACAGAGGAGAACCATCTAACTGCATTATCTGAGAGCTGCTTATCAGCCACATAGACCTGGCAGGCTTGGGGGAACTGTAAAGACCCCCAGCCTGACATTCAGAAGAGATTTTGACTTACAGCCTGCTTTTCACTAAAATTCAATCATAGAGTAAGTTCTGTTAATTTAGAGTAATGGTTTGAATCAGAGAACCCTAAGTGTCCAGCCTTCCTTTTCCTGAGTCAGTGACAAACCAAACTTCTCATGCAGAAATATATACAATTTCTGTGCAACTGGCAACATTAATCAAGCCTCCCTCCCTCCCAGCTCTAACCAATGAAGATAGTTACAAAAACATGTAACACCCTTATACACATTAAAAAATAAAGTCCATTTTAAAAAGGTAGCAAAGCCATATTTGCATCAAGTATTAATGTATCCTCCTAGGTTTACTAGACAAGTTGTGTTTGAAGAAAAGAAAAAAAAAAACCACAGTAGCCAGGAATTAAAAAAAAGGCGAGTATTTTAATTTTTGGACTAGAAATTGTTTTAAACACCAACAATATAATAGATTTAATGTAACATTCTTAATTTTATACTTTACCAGTGACCTGCAGGAAAAAAAGAAGGCTAATTTTTGCTTCTCAGCTCCATGAACTGATACATATTCTCAAATGAGAATTTATTTGGAACTGTAAGTTCAAAGCAACACTTTGCTTGGAGAATCATAATCAAAGTTGATGATGATAATGTTGATAATAACAGGAACAACAACACTATCACAAGAATATAATCATCAAGGGAGAGATACCCAAGTGAATGTAACAGGGAAAGAGTGAAAAATCTTGCAGAAATATTCCCCACAATAAAACATCAAACATAACTCACAGCTTAATGATCCAAAGCTCACAGAGGCACGAGCTATGGGTAATAGAGTGAACTGAAGCATTGCAGCAAGGGACTTGTGTTTTTGTGCCAGAAACACAGAAATGGCACCAAGCATCACATGGGCTGAATGAAGGGAAAAATCACATTGCACAGCTTCCAGTGACACCACAGCTTGCTTACATCCAGTATCCAAGCCAAGATACACAGGTCAGGCTACACTGGTACTGCTGAGGTATATACTGCACAACACAAAGTAGATAAGTCCTCTTCACACTTGCAAAAATGATTGAAGTAGCCAAGTATTACACTCTTATCCTCAAAGAGAAATAAAATGAACTAAAATCAACCTTCTTTTCTCCTCTCAAAAATGCAAAGGGAAGGGTCAGATTCCACATGATATATGCTTTCAGCTAGTAGCAAGGCCCTTGTTTGGACAGGCACTTCATTGCCTGTGTCAGGCAGCTCAGCCACTTACATGAGCCTTTTCTATTGTGGACGTAGTTACTATATAAATCCTTATGAACTAAGTACTAAACCCAATGCTCCCTTTGAAAAGCTGAGCTTTAATGACATCTGCAGCAGCAAGAAGGCTTATTTAATAAAATTATAAAGTCTGCCATAAGGAGAACAGCACTTCCCTATCCACCTCTTCGACATAATTGTGTTACCTGCAAATCAAACTTATTACAATGGCACCATCCTCAAACAAGCCCAGCAGCATGCACTAAGCTTTCTGCAGTCTTTCCTAAATCCACTATTAACCCCCACCAGATTCCTTGATTAAAAGGAAGCCTCTTGTGCTACAAAACTATGCATAAACCACTGGATTTTTCTGGTGTTCCCACAGCTCATGCTTTGCTTTAACAAAACCTTACTAAAATGTCCTAAATGCAGAATACATCCTGGCATTAAAGGATGCATAAATACACCAAGACCTTTAACTAAATTATTCCAAACTCTTTCCACTTTCCATCTGAATTGCAGTTTAACCACAACTCAGTCACCCACAAAGCAGGCCAGCTGTGATGGCACTCAAGCCCCAGGACAGCCTGCCCTTGTAGGATTTAGCTGCACAGCTGCCTCACCAGCCCTTCCTTCCCAGAACACCAACTCTACCTACAGGCTGAACAGCCACATGGGAACTGCATTGGCAGCAAAATTAACAGTAAGGGGCAGAGCTTGACCAGAAGCATCCTTCCAACTATCCCAATGGGCTTTTTCCTACTCCTATCCTAACCCTATCTCTTGCCATATGTTGTGGTTTAACCACAAAGCATTAAATCAAATTCAGTTTGGTAACAGAGCTACCCCTTATAACTCAGCCTTGCTGGTACTAAGCCATAGCCCAGTCACATACTCCTCACATTGCAGCCAGCAAGAAAATAAGGTCTTACTCATCTTGTCTCAAGACTGTCTTGAAAGACAACCCTCAGCCAAAAGCATGGTCTACTGACATTAAAATAAAAATAGGAAAGCTTTTTTGACCATTTTGCTAATTAATATGTCAGAGCTTATAAAGAAAGACTCATCAGCTTTTCTCCAGCACTGCATCATCTGAAAGAGCTGTGTCAGCAGAGACCTCAGCAGAGAGTCAATACATACTAAAAAGTGTTCTAAGCAGTAAATCAGAACACAAAAAAGAATTTTATAAAAAACTAAAATAGTTTAAAAAAATTCAGTACTCAATTTCAGTATTTGATATAAATCAGGTTATATATGATATGGAAGTCTTGCCCTTCTTTATAACAGATATTCTCTTAACTGTCCTAGAACTGCTTTTACAAGAAGCTAGGAGTTTATGAAAAACTAAGCTAAAGCTGCTGATTTTTCATCTTTGTGAATTTTCAAGGACCTTCCCTGCTTTACAACAGAGGCACCACTTGCCTGCTTTTCATTCTCATCATTTGTACTGGCATACCATTGCTGAGCACACGGGGAGGCAGGAAGGTTACAGAGGACAGATTCCTTCCTAGAGAATTCAGAGAAGTTGTCTTACACACACACACACACAGAGGCATTCTGAAATTTGGTTTTTTTTCCAGAAAAGGACCAGTAGGCTGCATCAATACAGCACTCCAGTGCTTTTGCTGATGGCATTGTGGAAAACATTTTCAGCACTAAGAACACCTGTAAGCATGGCATGGGTCTTCCATCCAGGAGGATGAAATACAGGCCAGGTATGAGAACCAGAATTCATAGGTGGTTTCTGTGAGGGCCATAGATGTATTTTGAACAAAATCCAGCCATCTATCCACAGAACATGATTACAAGCTTAGGATATTTCCAGACATACTTCTAAAAATCAAACCTACTTTTTAAATAGGTTTAGGGGAAAGGAACTACTGCTTGTGGGTGCAATATACAAAGAGACAGATGGGGCTAGAGCTACAAATCCTTCTAATGCCTCAGTCTTACGAAGAATTTTGAAATTCATCCACACCTCTAACTCCTGCTGCTGCTCAGTAACATGTCATATGTGAGGGATAAAGTAGTTGTACCAAAAACTGAGACTAAATGCTTGAAGAGCCACTGCCCCAGAAGAAATAGAAAGGGTATTTCCCTAGAGAGAATCACTCAGCTGTGTATTTTATAGAACAAGTCATGTTGAAGGAGAGATAGGATAATTGCATTGATTGTTAGTAGGTGATAATTAATTCTGTAGAGAAACATGTTTAGTTTCCTGAAGTCTAGAATAGGATGGAAACTCTTCATTTTGTAATGAGAAAATAACTGTGTTTTGCTTGCCAGCACAAGAAGCAGCAATGTCTCCCTTTTAACATTCTTAGGGTACCTACAGGAAGGCAGCACAATGAATGATGTTAAAACAGAAATCCTGTGGGGGGACTGAATCAGGCAATTGCACATATGACATAATTCCAGAAAGCACAGGGAAAAAGAACACCATGCTCTTGAACAGACCTTTAAATAAAATATTTAAATGGAAAAATGTCAAAACCAAAATTGCAGCTTGATTTCTCTTTGTGAAGCATTAGGAAATAAAATGTAGACAGCATGGGAAATGTTTTTCAATGGCATTTTAACAGTATTTAAGTGGATAGGACCAATAAAAATAATTTACACACCAACTGTCTCAGAAGTTAGCTAAATTCTTATATTCTTAAAAGGAAAAAAAAAAAGAAACAACTTTATCTATTCCTTGGGTGATCTGTTGGCTGCTGATTTTGGTGTATGAAAAAAAGATCTTAGGTATATGTAAGAGATCTGTGAGGAATAAGTAAAGCAAACAAGTCAAAGTTCAATAAACATAGGTCCACATGTTCATATAAAATTTCTAGGTGTCTTCAAACAGAAAACTTTTCAAAGTCAGTTTTCAAGAATCTGCAGAAGTGTGTAGAAGAAAGACAAAATGCTACTAAAATTTGTATTATAAAGCTTAATGTACCTAAAACAATTGACTGCCAAAGAATTATAACCTTACCCCTCCAATACTATTTGATAGCAGTGTATTCCATTGATCTTTGGTAAACTGCATGATGTTGCTATGTTTGTAGTAATTTTTCTGAACAGGGAAAAGCCCAAGGGCAACACCCTCAGCTTCTTCAAGTTGACAAGATCATTTCTTTGAAGCTTTCACATTCCCAAAAGAGAAAGTTGAAAGAATCTTTTTCTTCCCAGGAGTGATAATATTACAAGACATATGAACTATTCCCTGATTCAGAAAAAGAATCCAAGAACTTCACAGGCTTAGGAAAGATGCCAAAAAAATTTTAAAAGAATTTGTCTACTAAGTTCAGGAAAAGGTCTTCAGATAAGGAAAATCCACACCAGAGAACTAAAGAGGGACACCCAGTTGTACAGAGAAAGAATACCATAAACAATCAGGAGTTTCATAGCTGACCTTCTTTTACTTAAATTTAACTTCTTAGACCTATCAGTGGAGTTGGAAAGGGAAATGTACAATGTGCTACAAATGGGCAGTCTGAAACTTCAGGATTTCCTAACATCAGAATACACTGCTGAATAACTAAAGTTTTCTAGGAAGTTTAAGGTTTCTCATGTCAGCTTATCCACAGCTCATGAAAAATTACAATCTTACGTGACATTGCCTTGGAATTCTTTTTAATTCAACAGCTGCAAGTTGTATAATGCCATGGCATGGTTGGCAGAACTTATTTAGTAAGCAGCTACAGTAATTGCAGCACTATGAATTAATGTTTTTTAATATTATCACCTGAAAAGTTTAAGAAAAACCAAAATATTTCTCCTGCACAAGCACAACATAAGGAAAAGCTGTAACACTTTTTTTTTTTTTTTTAAATCTGTAACAATTTTTAGTGCTGCCTTCAGCATTCCTGGTAATGGAAGTGTAACTCAGAGAAAGAAGAAAAAGCAAAGAAATACGTGTATTTCTCAAAGTGCGTATTGTTTAAGTCTCTACACTCCATAAGAGTGCACTTCCACTTATCTGAAAGTGCATTTTCTTCAATTTACAACATCTGTACTGAAAAATAAAAGTTACAGCTCTTCCTGAGAATGACTAGAATGACTTGGCTGCATACACTGCCTGGCTAAGAGCAACCCCTAATTCATCATCCTTCAACTTGGAGTCAGTGCTTACAAAGTAATGCCTCAATTTGCAAGTGTCTTCATCACCACAGTTTCTGGAAGCCGATTTCATTTATTGCCCATACTACTTTCATACTACTGACTTTTTCTCCAAAATGGGAGGACAGCTTACCCGATTTGTGTCCGGCCAACAAACCAACTTTGCTTTCATCTGCCACTGGAGAAATAAAAGAAAAGACACAAAGATCAGAAACTTATTTAAATTCACAAGCCTTTGAAATACTGTCAAATTATTTCAGACACAGCATCCTGAATCTTTAAATTATAATAATCTAAAAAAAGGCCTTTCTTTACCTAATCCACATGGGGTGCTTCAAAGTCCAAATATCTGAATCAAAGCCCTTTGAAACCAATAAAAGTTCTACCAGCAGTCCTTGTGGGTTACAGATCAGGACCTCAGAACATACACACTCAAAACTGAGTTGTCAGAAGAGCAATTGCACTTGTAAATAACTCATCTTACCATACAAATCACAGGGCATAGGAGAGTTGTAACATTTTCAGATCAAAGACCTCAATTGTAAAAAGAATCCAGATGTGGAAGCCTTCCCATCTGCAAGACATCTCACTGACTCACGGGCCCTCTGCAGATAATAAGGTCACCCAAACCCTGATCTTTTTAAAGGCTTATGCATTTTTTGTATGTTATATTTTATTTTGTCTATAAATTGTAACTTTGTAGTATTTCACAACATCTTATAAAGAAAGACATTTGCAGTAGCAACAGTTCACAGACAGCAGTGGAGGAACAAACTGAAGGTAACAGTAATTGGAAGTTCTGTTCAGTAACTTCAGTTTATTATCATATATCTCAAGAAACTAATTAAAAGACTCTCCTGGAGGGCTGAGGAGAAGAACCAATCACTGTTTCTTAAAATGAATTCTATGCAAAGAAACAGTGGTAAATGTAATGTTAGGGATGATAAAACAAGGACAGGAAATGAATGTTAGGGTTGAAAGCTTATCCTTCAACTCTGCCTGCCCAAGCCCTCGCTTATAACTCGCCTTAGAACATAATCTCTTTATATGATAAAATAAATTGTCAAGTCATACCAGAAATTCCAGAAATGCAAACTTAAGCTCTGTATAGTGGTCACTATGGAAAGTTTACATAGAGGGTTATTTGCCATGATACCAGAACATGCTATTTTCTACCTAGGAGAGAGCAGTACAATAGTAACTGACTATTATTTAGTAGTTACTAGTGGGAAAATAATCACAGCAAATATTTTCTTATATTGCTTCCCCACTTCACATTTAGGGAAGCTTTTATCCTCAAAAATCAACATCAAATTCAGGACTGGGATTCACAACTGGAGTCATGAATCCACAAATGACCACCGTATCTCTTCTCTACTTCTGTGACCTGTTGCCTGATTATCAGCAAATTGGCACAGTGTAGGGTTTTAATGGGATATAGGAGCTAACAAAGGAAGGCTAATTCTGTTTGCAGCATCATATAGAGATTCTGCTAAACAAAATTGCAATGAGACTAGTCAAAGTTAGAGCTGCAACCAAAACTCAAGGAAGTTCTGCACTCCTATATAGTTTAACCCTTTTTAGTTCCTAGAAATTGTAACTATTGAACTCTTTGCTATGCAGCTTGATCTTATAATGCAAAATGACTGGACAAGGATTTACTATAAGGATAGTTCAAACTCCTTTTCCTGTTCCCTCCCCCCAAATTTCTAAGTAAAACAACTGTGGAAAACTTTGGTCCTAAAGGTTAGTGTTTTGACAAGTTATGATTGTGTGAAAACAAGGGATTATAATGGAAACTGATTCACAGCCTTAATTATAGCAGTCACTAGTGGCAACCAGTATAATGTATGATAATTACGTAAAGCCGATAATGTTACAGTGCATAGGAACTTAAAAAACAGATAAAACCCAAGGTTCACATTTTTTAAAAGCTATGCTGATGACTTGGTTTGCCTGAAACTAAGTTTTACATTATTAAAAGGGATAAATCCATTTAACTTAATCATACTTTACACACCAGCTTCACACATAAAAATTAGATTTTAATACTGGAGGGGAAAAAGGAAGAATAAAATGATTAAAAAATGAAAAATAATCTTACCAAAATACAAGGTTAGCATTATGAGTTTAAGCACACACATGCACAAAACCTGGGAAATGCAAATATTAAAGTTCTATATCAAAGTTTGAGCAAAATATGTGTGCACTTCCACAGGGTAGTTTTCATTTCATGGGTTATTAAGCTTAGGCAGGGCCTTCAAGGCTGGCCATCTTTCATTAGACTGAACAGAAGTAGCCCAGAAAAGCCCATTGGATAAGAATCCCATTTCTTCCCTTGTTTCCCCTGGAAACAAGGAGAAGAAACAGAAAAAAAAAACAACCCCAAAACCAGAAAAAGGCTTACTGAAGATAAATACTTTGTATGCCAAAGTTAAAAACTTTGTAACTAAAGATTTCATTTAGGAAGTACATAGGACATCCTGTTCCACAAAATACCACTTGAAAACACTTCTTTGCAGGTTGTTCAAAATTACTACAAACATTCAGTTATGACAAAAATAGCCTTTTTCTAGCTCTTGGCCTTCGAAAAAAAGGCAAGAACTAAGAGGAAATTCCTTTCCTAGGGTTCTACTAGTTTTGGCCTGTCTTTGTAGAAAATCACCTCAAAGATTTTAAACAAGGAAAAACTACCATACTCTTAAAATTCAAGCAAAAAGAATTCAAATTATTTTAATATTGCAACATCAAAAAGTTATTGCTTTGCAAATAACTGCAATATTTCAGCTGAAGAAGATCACACTTGGGAATGCACAAGTCACTATATTTATGAAGATACTAGAATTACTGTATATTCTTGAGCTAGAATCATTAAATGCATAACATCTCAAAAAATTTGAAACCACCTAATTTGAGGACTCCAAAGAAAGAATTCAAACAAAAATCCGGAAAGGATTCATATAAGAGAATAAACAGATTCACAAACAAGAAGATACTTCTCCTTAACTTGTGAATGAAATACGCCACATTTTTAAATGCCCTGGAACCCCAGGGTTTTGTTAGTTTATGAAGTTCTTAATGTTTGTCTGTAGAAATCACGCCAGCTCTTTTAATGTAACATCTATTATTTAGGAACCACATTTTCACCACACAAACCAGTTACCCATTCACTGTCAGTACTCGAAGTAATTGCTGAAATAAAAGATGAAGGAAGTTCTACAGCTTCTTAAGAAAAACATGGGCATTTTGGGGACTAGCAAGACCACAGATTATGAAAGATGCAATATTACTAAACCAAACAAATCTGCCCAGCTGATAGCAAACAACTGATACTTTTTTCTTGAACTATGTCAACTTCTGTAGAGAGTAAGAAACCCCATCTCATTATGCCATGAATGATCAAAGGTTTTTTAGTATTTCCTATGGCAATACTCTGGAGTGCTGTTTTGCTTCAAGAAAATAAATAGTATTGTTTAGTAACAGTAAAAGCACCCAACATGCCTTTGTGTCCTTCCACATAAATGCTTTAACTGGCATGTGTGTGCCCTGCTCCAGGTTGCCAAGGTACCATTTCATTTTAATTGCATGACTTCCAACGGTTTAGTACACAACAACCTTCTGCTCTTCTCAAAGTTTGTGTCAAATCCAGTCCAGGCTTACACATAGGCCAACAACCTAGTTCCAAACTGTGGTTTAGAGAAGTACAAATCAATGCTGCTGCCAACTGCCATAACCAACTTCCCTCCTTCTGCCCAGTTCAATTGCTGAACCACTGCATTTCTTTCCCCCAAACCAAAGAGCTACTACAATTCACAAGATACAGGGTGCTGCTATTCAGCTTAAGTGATTCTTCTGTGAAGGATCAGTTTTGCACATTGATTAAGAGCTACTCAAAAAAATTCTTCTAAACATGTGAAAGCCATGTGTGTTTCTGCTAGACAAACTGACACGTACCTTTGAAGACCAGCTGCAGCTCTGTGCCCAGAAAAGAAGCAAACAAGGATTAAAATTACAATTAATGAGGAATTATAATAATAATAGACACTGAAACACAAAAGAATTTCCTAGAAAACAAAGTTCCTAAAAAATACCTTTGTTAGTTAATAGGAAGCCAAATATAAAATTCTTATTGTACATGAATCAATTCACAAGGGCTGTATTCCCAAACTGCACATATAAATTATGCTTCCACACTTCTCAGAATCTATCCGTTTCTATGCTATAAACATATGATAAGAAAGCAAAGCCTCAAATGGGTCACTGTTTTTTCCTGGTGAACTCTATCCTTACTCAGCTTTTTCATCATAATGCAGACAGTGCATCATCAATTAGTTTCAGTCAGTGATAGTGCCAAGGACATCATTCTCCTGACTGTTTTATTTTCTGGGTGAAGCGTTTCCACATCTAGGAGTGGCATAAATCACTTGGAGAAATGGTGCCAATTGTTGTCTCACAACCACTTCCTGTTCTAGGTTTGCCCTTTGCTACATACAAAGACAACAGGCTAAAATCTAGAATAGCAACAAAATGTGTGTATCAGGAAGGATAAGCTTGCACTGGCTTAAAATATTTTCTTTCAGTAATTCCCTCTCCTCACCTTTCTTTCACATAAGGGCATTTATTCTGTGGTGACCTAGATATCCACCAGCTACTCACTCTTGTGAGTCCTGAACAGATTTCTGGTCACTTCAGTGTTGAAAAGCACAGAGACTACCACACAACTTGCACAAGGGCCAAGACAAAATTATACTCATGAAGTAGGAAATAAAAAAGAAAGTTAAAACTTTTCCAAAATGGCATATAACACAACATTCGAGATGATCTGTCCAGCACAAAGACAGGAATAAATCACATCCAAACCACCATTCTGGATTCTTTTTCTCTTCCGTACAAGGTTTCCTCTAATTAGATTTTTCAGAACAATTTTGTTAGAACTGATTTAATACTTCACTTCAATTGTATTCAGAGAAGATCCCCAAGGGATACATCTTGTGTGTCAGCACATGAGAATGAAAATGCTTAAGCTTGCATTTGCTATTACTACTACTTGTTGAAGAACCAGCAGTACAGTTGAGGTTGTCCACTGAGCACATTTAGTTTTAAATGGAAGTTTTTATCCTGGAAGAAAAAACCACTGTTTTACAATTTCCCAGCTGGCATGATACAAATTTCTTCACTTTTTTGTTGTGCCATAACTACTCGTTCTTGGAGGTTACACTGTTAATTGAGGCCATCACGGCTTCTTTTACACTTTTGTTGTCTTTTCTAATCCTCTCTCACCTCTGTTCCAGAGAAACCACACTAGGCTAAAACTCCCCCTCTGCACGTCTTCCACATGTCATTAACACTTCTTCCAAATTCCTAGGGTTAAACTACAAGTTCCTAATGTAATCTGTCATTCACTGATTGAAAACATTGATAGGGAACAGATTTAAGACAAAGTTTAGGCAACATGTTTAAATCAGTATTCTTAAAAGTTACTTCATTATCATCTTTACTTTCTTTCTTATAGCAGCTATACATTACTTTAATTGCTATTTTCTCCCCCTAACACTTTAATAATCTAACTGCATTAACAGATCCACTTAAAATTACACTAAAGCAGCCTAAAAAATACCATCTCAAGCATGTGTTACCACATTCTCAGTTGTCACCATCAAACTTGTACAATGCTCTCAGTTTGCTCCACAATAAACTTCCTTGAGTCCTAGACAATTTCTACAAAATTCAGTCCAAACAGCTGATATTCTCTTGTGCCCTCTTTTGCCTTTATGCCACAACTCACTGTCCCCTCAACTGCACTGATTTGGTGTAAAACTGAGTAACAAAATTAGCCTTGTTAGAAGCCTCTCTTTTCATGCAGAAAAAACTTAATTTCAACTTTCATTTCAATTAAGTTAACAATGTCCCTATCACTTAAATTATTTTGTTTCATTCCTAACTTACTGATCTTACAAACAGATATTTGAAAGTAATTTAAACTATGGAAACAGCATTGTGTTCATTTTTAAAAATTGATTCTGCAGAGAGCCTCAGAAAATATACATCTAATCTGACAGTACTGGAAAGCTACTCATGACATAAGTTAGAGTAATGTTAAAATCTCTTTTGGCCCTTGATACCAAACATAATCACAGCTATATAAGTTATATAGTTTTCCTTAACCCATAACATTTTTGTTTTTGAAAAGTCTCTCTCTTCCAGAAATTATTTTTTAAATTATTGTTATAAGCCAGTAACACTGAAAAAGACTTAGAATTCTGATCCATCTTCTCCATTTCCTCATTAGTGCTCTAACAAACCTAACTAGCTCCTAAATGCAGTTCTGAAATTGGTTTCAAGTCAAAGCAAACAAATAAATGTATTCCATACATACAATATGGTTAACAAAACAATGACTTTAAAATACCAAACTACTTTTTGTCCCACTAATACCATAACTCTCACTAGGGACCTCCCAAATGTATTCTCTTAATTGTATCTAAATCCAAACATTGCTTGAAAGACTGATCTTCATTAATTCTGTCTGGTCCTCATTTGCCTATGTTTTGAGATATTTATTTCAGTTTACAGAAATTACACTCAGAGTTACAATAATCTGCTTCAGAGCAAACCATGAAGCAGCTAATGGCATCTTGATTGCATTTTCCACATCCTTCTGGATATGGGACATGGGTTTCCCTTTGTTTTGAGGCATTTTAAAAGCATGAACTGTAATTGAATGCATCCCTTCACTAAGAAAGAAATTAGCACTTACTTAAATACTGGCTTCCTTGCAGAATACTCCATACCTCATACCTTGCACATTTACTTGCTAATTATTCCTAAATAAGTAAGTTGCCTGATATTTTAATAAATGCGCCCCAAGGTTAAGGGACTCCAAGTATGTCTAATGATGTTTCAGCAAACAATATTTCACACACATTTAAAATCAAGTAAAGGACATATCCATTTCTTCAGGCTATAGAGCTTAATCAGTTAAAATTTATGGGCTTTTGCCTTTGATAGGGAAAAGAAGAGGGAATTAAGCAGCACCTTGGGATAGTGGTCATGGGTTATTATACCACATCCTGAAATATAAATCTACACAGTACTTCGCCTGAATTGATACACAACAAAATTGCTATGTATTCATATGATTCAATTTCATGTTGCTTCAGGTTAAAACAAGCCACACTTTCAAGTGTTTGCATACAATTCCCATGGCTGTAGTTTTTACAGTACATTTATGCACAGCCTAAATCACCCCCGTGCATAAAGATTTATGGAAAGTAAGGGTACTGGAGATAGATAATAAGACACTTTCTTTCCTTTTGTTTCCATAGAGCACACTGATTTACACTTTCTAATGCAACATTAAAAAATAATTTCACATTAACATTAAAAAAATTACCTTTTTAATATAGTTAAAAGAACAAACACTATCGAAAATAGATTCTGACAAAATATTATATAGAAATTCTTCTCTAGAGAACTGTGGTAATGTAAGGGAAAATAAGTATATATATAAAAAGATGTTAAAAGAAAGGGAAAATCATCCTTCCAATGTCTTGATTAGAAGCCATTGATTTCTTAATTTTCAATCTGCTGTTAAGTTCCAAAAGAAGTGTTCCAGTTCATAGTGAAGGGAAAACACAACAATTATTTCCACCATTTAAAAAATATTTTGTTTTTATTATTTTTAATACTATGCTCTAAGCACAAGTCCAAGCTTTGCATGCAGTGCAACTCTGGTCAGTACAAAGTCAGACTTTCTTTGGCTCTGTATAAATTCTTGAATTCCCAGTTATAAGGGGGATCTTGGCTTCACTAACATATGGATGATCATGGCCGAAGGAAAAAAAACAAAAAAAAAAGGCAACTGAGAGGATGTGTCTTGTGACAGGATCAGCAGAAAACAGGGGCTGTGCACTTTTTATCACCACCAGTTCAAAATAAAAGTAGGCAAGGCAAAGAAATATCCACCATAAGACACAGGATATGAACTCTGCCAGTGATCCAGAAAGTGCTGTCATTATCTCAACATAGCAGCAGGGAAGAACATTAAGACTTATAGCTGACATGGAACTAATCTGTAGCCTATTACTCTGAATGAAGCTGTAAATTTTGAGAAGCATTTGATCACTGTGGAAATGATGGATGCTAAAACAGGGAACTGTCACCCTACCCCCATACACTCTGCACAAGGACATCTGTACAGATGAGGCAAGCTCTGCTCAATCTGCAAAACCAAAAAAATTATCATTACAACTATATGTGCTTTTTTCTATTTTTTTAAAAAATTCTACAACAGTAACTCAATAACATATGCCACTGATCTTTATTTTATTTTTTAAAGTAGGTTCAAGCAAAAAGTAATTCATCTGGAAAGAAACTGAGTTCTTGAAATACACCAACTTCAGGCAATGCTACTTTTGGGTTCATGCTATCTGTGAATTTGGCAGTTAAGACTTGTGTCAGTCCATAGGACACATGGAATGAGTGCTAAACAAGCAGGTGGCAGTGGTTCATACCCCCTGCTCCTGTCCAGCTGCCCAGCCAACAGTCCTGACATGCACCAAGTGACAATAAACTAAACTGCAGCTGCCCCACTGGCAAGTAACCTACAGCTGGATGTGCCAAGTTCCTTTCACTGCAGGGTTTGCTCTGGAGAATGACAACAACCAATTGATGCACAATGTTAACAGTCTGAACACTTTTTCATCACCCAACCTTATTACCTCATATTATTCACTGAGGATATTAATTTATAGCAATTACCATTTTGTAAATAGCTATGACTGGAGAGCAGATTAAGCACTCAAAGGTTTCTGGGCCTAAATATATATAAAACTGAAAAGATAAACATCAATGTTAAATGAGTTTCCATTGTGAACCTGTGTAATTATAGACTAGTCTTTACTTAACAGATTTCCCCCTTGTATATACATCAGCCCTCATCAAAGCCAGGAAGACCCTTACTATACAATTTCACCAACTCCCTAATTCAATTAATTTATTATTTACACATAAGGTTCACAATCCATAGTAATATCTGGATTTTCTTCTGTTTAAAATGCTACCCACCTATGATGGCCCTTCAGATGGTGATGTCATTAAACAATCCCAGCCTTTGCAACCTTGTAATTAGGCAATGGGTGCATTATATATATTTCAAGGTGGAGCAGAATGTTTCCTAAGTGAATAGCAGTACAGATTTCACATTTATGTCCTGTATTAGAAGAATTCTGTTGTTTGCTGAATTTGTGGTTGTCATTCTGTGTCTCTAGACCCAATCTCTGGATGATTTCACACATCTGTGGAGACACATGATTCAGAGACAACTTGGTTTAAAAAGAAAGAAACTGCATCTAAATCATGTGTTCTAAAGTCTCAGAGCTCTCCTCCTGGACTTCAGTTCTGTGTTTTTTTTTCCTGTTCATCCTCTCAGATTTATTTTTGAGGGGAATGGCAGAACTTGAGAACAAAAGAAAAGTAGTAAGTGGACAGCATCCCATGACTACTGGAAAAATAGGGCCTACAACTTTTCAGAGAATGGACATCTCCCCTTTGTTACCAAAATGTGCCAGAAGATGACTTCCATTTTCTTTTTTTTTTTTCAGCAGTGCACTGAAATCACTAACTGGTACACAACTGCATGCTGGGGTGAGACATTACTAACAGTCAGGACTGCAGTTAAGTAAGGAGCAAGCAAAAAACCCCTAAGAAATAACTTTGCTTTTCCAAAAATTAATCCTGGAATGTGTATTATATGAATGCTCTATTTGGAAGCACATTTTTATACACCAAACTATTGGGATTTTATTTGCATTTGAAGCATTTTACATTGCAGTTACTTCACTTGAGATTTTCATGTTTCTGTTCCATTTCCTCTTTCAGACAGTAGCTTCTGCTCGAAGTCTTTCAAAAGGTGGAAAGCCAAACATGGTACTTCACTGCTTGCTAGAGAATGACTATAAAAGGACCCTTTCATCACTGTAAAAGGTAGCTTTCATCTTCCTCAGTTTCATTATTTGCCAAGCTATGTGCAAGGAATTGTACTTGATCTGTTGTTATTTATAAAACAATATGGTGCAGATCTTTCAGTCTCTCCAGTTCCTTACTTGAGTATCTCAAATAGATTTACCTTCACATATCCAATCAGACTGGTTATTACTCTTTTTATTTTTTGCTTTCATAACACAAGGGGACTTGTCAACAGCTACCTTCTACAGGCAACAGTTTTTTAACTTTCTAAAAGGTAACATTTGTATCTAATTTTTTTAAAAATATTTTTGCATGCGATTTTATTTTAGTTTTTAGCCACCATGATTTAGTGACGCATGCATATTCTCAAAGGATTGCTTCTGGGTGTCAGGAGCAGACTGTGTATAGAATTTGAAGCATGAGTTACCCAGCAGTTCTGGATATGCTCTCACACACACTCCCATTGCCTAATTTTACACTGGTGCTCATGAGCATTCTTTCCTGGGATTTCTGTGAGAGCTGGAAGCAAATTTTCCTGAAAGAAGACTCAGTAAAGCTGAACATTCATTTTTCTACCAGACTACATACAATATATGTTTTGACTCAAGTCTGTAAACTCAATCATTTTTTGAAGAGCATTTTCATTCTTTAAAAAATATCTAATCCATTACTCTTCATCAAAACAGTGGAACAGAAGAGCAAATGACTTACTTTGCCTGGTCATGCAATAGTGTTATAATTCTGTCTTAAGACCTTTCTTCAATTAATTCATACCCACTCTTATGCACTTCATGCATTAGTAACTGTCTGGCTTTCCTTTCCTTACATGCCATTGGAGGAGTATATACATTTAATGCTACATCAAAATACCTTGTTAAGATGACAAAAAAATCAACAACACAAAACCTCAGACCAGTCTGGAACATTTTGTAGGAAAAAAACCCCTGAAAGTTAACAAAAAGCTAACCATATATGAAATTAATTACTTTCTATTAATAGTGTGCCAAATCTGATCCAACAAAGCACACAAATCTATTATTAAAGATATCCTAATGGTAATCCTCAGAATTTCCCCACTAACACTGGAATTTGGGGGGAAAAAAAGAAAACCAACCAACAGATAAAAGTGAGTGTGGCCAAGAAGAATGAATGAAAAGGAAAAAGAAAACCTTATTTGGTTTTCTTTGAGACTTAACAAGCTTTCTTGAACCTTCATTAAAAGATGGCTTGGTTTTCAGCTGCAATAACCCTACATTCTTCCACCTGAAAATGCTTTCCTGGTATTGAAAAAACCTTTCACTTTCTAATTCACCCCTCTGCAAGATTCCCTGCACAGCACTGATGGGTAGAGAAGCATAACCTTACACTCTTCAAGCATTTATAAAGATCTACTGCAACACTTTACCTGTGTTTGTCATTGTCAATGAAGAAATAAACAACTTGTGTTAGGAATGTAACCCTTTGTCCAGTGCAGTTTTACAATCATTTATAGTCTATAAGAGAAATTACTTTTATGATTGCTGGTTTTGGTTTGTATTCTAAAGATACAAAACTTGTACAGCAATTCTTTCTGCTCATTTTTCCATCATTCCCCTTTTTCCTCAGCTAGGACTTCAATACAATGGGCCTTCACAAAAAAACCCCAAACAAACAAAACCAAACAAAAAAACCAACAAACTTTCAGCTCCAATAAAAAGGGTATTTGCAAATGGCTGCTAGAGGAGGCTGACCATTGTCCCCATCACTGTAGTTCCTCTGCAGAACCCACTCCCTGATGTTAGTGTTAAAGAAACAACAGCAAGGAACAGAGATGGTGCAGATGGGCTAAGGCTAAAAAGCTGACCTATGTGTCACCCCAGCCCTTCTTACCCAGATCCATGCTTTTGGAGGCTTTCAGATTAATTGATTCAGACTGCTTGGCTGGTGTCAAAGATCTGAAGTTGATGTGCTGATCTGTTAAATGCACTGCTGAATTTATGATAGGGCTGTAGGGAGAAAAAAAAAAGTTATGTAAAGTATTAAGGTACCAGTTCAAACCACAAGTGAACTAATTAAAGAATGCACAAATATACATGTGTTTTTTCATCCAGTTGCTTACAGCAAGCTTTTTTAAAATCAGATATTGATCCTCAACCTTCTTTTTCTGAGACTTAACACTTTCAGTCCTTTGTTTTCACTTTGTTTCCCCATCAGAGATGGAAACAGAAATGTAAATTATTAGTAATAACTTTCTTTGCAGAAGTACCTGAAAAATCTATCCAATACCTTTACAACTAATAAAGTGTTAATTAATTTTTCTCCTACACATTTCAATATTCAGACTTACTGAAAATTCATTTTTTAATCTCAAGAATATCTTTGTGTGACATAAGGAGATTCAGTTTCTTACAAATTGTGTTTGGCTTGGACTTTTAAAGCTTTAAGAGACTTCACATTGCATTTACACATTGCACCCACAGTACAGTTCTAAATTAACATTTTTTAAAATTCAGATTATGTTTTGGAATTGTTTTATTTCACTGAACACAAGACAGGTATCATCTATGGATATCAGGCATACTGCACCTTAAGTACAACTGAAATGAACAACACACTAAATGCTAAAATAACATTCACAGCTTATGTTAAAAGACCTTCCAGGTGACTAAAGAAAGTGGTACAAATTTAAAAAAAAAGTTTCATAATCAATTAGAACTATTATCACAACTACTACTGAGCAATTATGCTGCAACTCTCCAGAAGAGTTGAAGTCCAACCTGTGATTATAATCCTCATTCAGGAGATCCTCACTAGGATGTGGTGGGAGAGGTGGAGGAGTTTCGTTTTCACCACTGCCATGATCAGAAACTTGAAACTCTGAAACAAAATTTAGAAAGGGGTTAAATAACCTGCAGAAACATCTACATTACACCAGTTCACTGACTGATGACTGGAAGGCCTCAAGCAATGCTGAAGTAAATCACAAATTATTCAAATCCCTAAACTAACTAAACTAGAATTAAAATCACACCAAGCAGAAAATGCACCCCTTGGGATTTTCCTGAAGAGCTGATTTTCAGATTTGCATATATATAATTAAAGGTAAATATAGGAAAATTTGTTCTTATAGTGAAGTTGAGTGCAAGGCACAAATTGCTTTACTCTGTTTCAGTGGAGTGCTTTACTCCATTTTTAACTTCTCCACAGCTGCATGCAAACTGATTTCAGTCCCTTTGATGGGGAGCATTTATCACCTTTCATGTACAGAATAGAACCACATTCTCAGCAAAGAGCTCAGAAGAAGAAAAATTTCTATTATCCTATAGCAAGAGAACAAAGAGGCGTTTCTAATTACAGTCTTCACTTTCCTACCATTATGGTAACTCCTTCTTTACCTTTACAAACAGCACTCAGCTAACACTAGAAAATTACTTTTTACGAAGACAAATATGAACTACTCAAACCATTCAGTGGTTTGCTAAGCAACAACACTTAAATACCTGCAATATTTAGTAAGACTGCTATGCTCACTGTAGGCCAGTTGATCACTGTCCTATACATTATCTTCTCAACCAAAGGCATTATCTTAGAAAAGCTCCCTGCATTTTTCAATGTAGAATATGTCTTCGCCCCTCCCAGACTTAATAGGAAACATGGACACTTCCTTGGGTTTCAATGGCAGGTAAGCAATCTAACAATAATCACATGCCACACTTTAACGTGACCTGTTCTGTTGCATGGAATGCTGGCAGTCCTTTTGTACAATTCTGTCTGAAAGCAGTAACCTAACCTGAGAGAAAAAGGATTGGCAAGGAGGGATCAAAGGAGAAAGCAATACATTATATTTATTTCATAAGAGCACTCATACAGCAAACAAAAAAATACTGGGGGAAAAAATTCCAACAAAAAGCTCCCCAAAAAATCAAACAGAAGCCAACCCCCACAAACCCACACTAGTAGCTCAAGAATCCTATTGGCTGGATAGCCTCCTAAAGATGAGAATAAGAAAAAATAGCTCAAACCTTCTATCTCAGGAGAAGTGTGAGCATTGTCAAAAGAAAGTGAGGATAAGAAGATGATGAAGCAAGTTTTAATGAGACCTTAAAAATGATTGCCAGACTGATGTAAAATATAGGTATGCTACCTTACTCATATTGTTCAATGCAATACCAAATGTAATTACCAAAAGGAAGAAGACTATGAAGCTCTGCAAAAAGACTGAAGGACATTAGTAAGAGATGCAGTGAAATTCCCTGTCAGAGACTGCAAAGTGATGCACATGGGAGTAGGGGAAAACTGCTGATACTTACACAAAGGCTCTTACAGCTCTGGAGCAGTACACTAGATGTGCACTGGATTGTTCTTTCAATATATGCTTAGTGAAGTCAAAGGAGGCAGTCATTGACAAATGCAAAAAAGTCCAAACACTCTAACTAGAACTCCATAGTTAATGGCGTGCCTCATTTATAAATGGTTGCTAAGGTTTCACTTTTCCTATCTGAAAAATGACCCAATATAATTCAGAAAAAAAAGCATACTGAAAAGGCAGCAAGGATAGTTGGAAACAGGTATAAACACTCCTACAAGGACCATAGATTAGGATTCTTTAGTTTAGAGAAAGAAGCAATAGAAGGGGATACAAGAGGAGTCCATGCAATTTCAGAAGCTATGCATAAGGTGAAAAGGAAGCTCTGTCTTATGCACAGCAACAAGAAGGCAAGCAGTTGAACTACCAACTAGGACACACACAAAGTAGTGTTTTCTACCCCTGCCACGAAGATACTTTGGAAGCATAATTTAAAAAAAGATTAAGAAATGCACCAAAAGTTAGAGATATATCCTGGGCACAATGGTCCAGACAGAACCTTTGACTTACTAAGTCCCCAAACCACTGATTACCAAAAGTAGGAAAGAGATGCCTGATGGTAAAAGTTTAAACCTCCCCTGAAAATAAAAAGGAAATAAAAAATACATAAGAAAAGTAAAAAAGCTAAAAAATCCCTCAATTCCACAAAAAACCCAACAAACTTAAAAAAACCCAATAACAGAACCATACCACACTTACACTGTGGTTAACCTTTTTAAACAGTCTCCTTTAGCCATGGCAAGGGACTGAGCATATCATGTAGTTATACTAACTTGGATTCCCAGTAATTGGTACATCATTTCACCAAGGCTGCTTGATCATGGGTTAGCACTGGTATTTTTCTTACAGTAAGAAAAGGGTACACACAGAAGAACGTCAGACTTCCTCAGTGAATAGGAAATGATCACAAGGGATTACAGCTCCCAGTAAAATGGAAGCAGGAGCCAGAGCATGAGAGAATTTAACCTAAGGGGCAGTCACTGGCTCCATGCTCAAGACCTCAGGAAATGACCTCAACAGATCCAGATAAATCTAAGCACTGAACAAAATGTATTGAATTTTCAAATATTAAAAAGACTAAGAGAATAAAAAAGATTAACCCAAGCAGAGTAAAAATTGAGTCTTTGTATAAGCAATATTTACAAGGAAAATCTAAATAATTAAAAATTTCACTTCTTGATTTTCTAGCTTGATGTTAACATACAGGTAGGAAAACAGAAGTGCTTGTAAAATCATGAAGATTCAGCAGTCTCTGTTAGCAGAGAAAGTTTTGATTATTTTACTACTTAACAGAGAGATGACAGCATTTTCCCTAAAAGTATTTATAATATAAGGTTATAAGAAATATATCAGAACCTCTAATGAAACACATTCCAGTAATCTTTCAACACCAGAAATGTAAAGCTGCTGGCAGTAAAGTAACAATTCTCAAAGAGATTGTTCTAAAAAAACACCGTGCAACAGCTTGGCAGCAAAAGAAGTGAGGACCTGAAGGCAGCAAGTGTTATTAATGCAAAAATAGAACAAACACTGGCATTTCAATATTGGATCACTATCCCCTCCCCCTTTATTTAAATATCCAAAGGCAAGACAAAATTTAATGTTTTGGCTATGAGCACTTTTCCCCAGACATTAGTTTTTCTTGCTCATGTATAATAAAAAAGACTCTTAAAAGAGACAGCAATATTAGCAGTCCTAGTGTCAGTGTATTTTTGCTGAGCTTTTATAAGAATTTTATTGGTAGGAGCAGTGAAGAGTACTGGAAATAACTTATTAGAAAACATTAATTAAGAAAGTGACATTTTATGAAACATAATACAGCTCCTACATTAAATTCTTACATCTGATCCCATATTATGCTAAAAACCTCTTCTGTGTTTTATTATTCTTTGCAAAAATGTACCAACTGCACTTCTATGTTCAAGATGTGGATAGCACAACTGGGAGCACATATAAGGATCTGTTCCTGCCTGACATAAGAAGCTCACCTGGTCTGTGACTCATGTTCTTAAACAGACACACAACCTAAAGTTCATAGCTGAGATAAAAGAGGGTTTTGCACAGGCTAAGTGTTTCATCCTTACAGATGCCTTGAAACACTGAGGAAAAAAAAAATTTAAACCCGTGATGGGAAGAAATAGGTGACAGGCTCATATGGAAAGCAGAATGAGCATTAGCTCAATAATTAATACGATGATACCAAAATAAGAGAAATATTTCTGCAATGTGTGAGACTAGTGTAAGCCCAAATTGTCTTTCACAAAAACAATTTCTCATTACAGCCACCTCACATTCCTCCTGGTGCAAGTGCCTGTGCAGTTTTCCATCACTGAAATTTTACTCATCAAATGCCACATCTTCAACAGAAATTCCAATACAATGATATCCTGAGTAAGTGGTAGTAACATCTTTGTCACCTCTTGTCCACTGACTCCAATTCCAATCACTTCCCAGTCATACCAAACCCTCCCTGTGCCAGCAGCACTCCAAAGCTTCCTTTTCACACCCAACACATTCTGTTCTGAGGCCATCACTTTTTTTTGCTTTAATACCTTCTTACCATAGTTCTTTAATTAAATAGATGCCTATTTAAAATAATTGTATGACTGAGCTGAAAACTAGCCATCCTGATTTTTTAATCACAGTTGAAGAATCCTTATCTGAAAGTGCAACTCTTCAATATACTTTGTTTTGAATTTAAATGACAGGTCAGCAGTTGCCATTCATCTGATCAATTGCTCCAGAGCATTTGCTTTTATGGTTTTTAAGGAAGCATTAAAAGGTATTTGCTGCTTTCTGATAATTCTTTGGTAATGCCTGACTCTATAGGGCAGGCCAGCACCAAGGATTGGACCCTTTTCTCCTGAAACTACAGAATGAGCGTAATTTCCATATAAAAGAAACATAAGGTAGATCTAAGCAAAAGGATCTGATCCTTGAATATTTACAATGCTTCAGGCTATATCTAATTTTTGCCTGGGGTCACACTGTCAAAATATTGATGTCAACATAAATAAGTTACCCCTAAATTCTATGGGAGTTTCTCTTGAATTTTAAAGATAAGGGCTTTTTGGTTTTGATTAGAAGCACCCCACACAGTCATCATTTTTGCAGGCTACCCTGATTCCACAGTTGTCTAGGAAAGTGGGAAAAATCATGCATAATTCAACTACATCAAAGAAAATATTTTTTTCCTACTGAAAGGTATTTAGCTATGTCCTTGGCTTGAAGAATGAGAGCTCACTTAAAAGGATAGGGGTTAAGACCATCTCAAATACTTGAACTCTTCAAATAACTAGTACCTTGCTGAGTCAAGAGCAAACTGGATAGATAGTACAGTATGCTATCAGAAATGAAAAAAAGACAGGAAAAGAAGTGGCCTTAAATGCTCTTACTTGTATGCTTCCATATGCTCGCACATGTGGGTTTTCTTTGCACAATTTACACGATTACCTAATCCTTTTTAATGAGTTCATTAATATAACTCCAATTTATAAATTAAGGGGATGCTTCTAACCTTTGAACAAATTTTACCTTAAAGTCTAAAATAAGCAAGTGCACTTTTCAAACATCATATTTTAGTATAAATTAATTAAGCTTATAATAACCTAGGACATAATCTAAAAATTAAATGCAAAAATCATTGCGCTCATTAAAGATATATAGAAAATAAACATTTTGACAACATATATTTTGCACTCATCATTTGTTTTTTCCAGCCTTACGTGTTGGGGCAGCGAGCTAGAAACTGTTACTTAAACTGGAATTTGTGCCA
Source organism: Erithacus rubecula (assembly GCF_903797595.1). Lineage (NCBI taxonomy): Eukaryota > Metazoa > Chordata > Aves > Passeriformes > Muscicapidae > Erithacus > Erithacus rubecula. The sequence continues at coordinate 12,754,598 of NC_136659.1, forward strand.
GGAATCTCATTCACAACTTCTGAGTCAGCTCTCCCACCCTTGCTGGATCTTCAAGCCTCAAAGTAACATAGCGTGCACTTACTCTAATTAACTGCTTTTGGTGGCTGTGGATTTCAGGAAACAAAACCACAAAGCACTCTCTGTCTCAGCACAGAGAAGGAGATGCAGACTACCTTTTATTCCTTCCTGAGGACTGCATGTTACAAATTGCTGGAGAATGGTGTCATTGCGTCGGGAAGCAGCTGCGAAGTTATGACTCCTGTCAAGGGCTGATTTTTGAAAGACTCCCTGGTCTGAGCGTTCCTAAGGGAAAAACAGAACCACACATTGCAACACAAAATTTACATATTCAACAAGGCAGAAGAGCATCCATCACTGCAGACAGTGCACGGACACAGTGTGATACAATGTGTTACTGTATATTGCCTCCTCTCAAATGAGAAACTTGAGAGAGCTCTTCGAAATTACAGTCTGGTTTGCTGACCATAAGAACAACATCCAAGCAACAACAATCATTAAGAATGATGCACAAAAATGAAGATTCTTTTTTTTTTTTTTTTATGACCCACAACTGGCTTCATTCAAATTCTCCATCTGGGAGGGCAGCTTGTGACATTGTCAACACAAGAACACGGGCAATGCCAATGGTATTTTTCTGCCAGCCAGCTGGTTCCCTTCTCCCCGAGACTGAGTGCATATGTTCTGATGATCACACACGAGAACAGTTTTGCAAGTAAGGAGTTACACCAAACTCCCAAACGCAGGTCTTCTGGCTAGCAGCTAAACAAACTCCTGTCACACCTCTAGTCAGCTTTTCTTTTGAGACATTTCCTACCCCCACCCCCCCACCCATACATGCCATAATTTATTCTCCTGAGCAGTAGCTCAAAGGAAAAAAAGTTGGGGAAAAAAATAAAAATAAAAATCACGGTTTCTAAAACTGGGACAGACCCAGAAAGACATTTCCGTAGTCATTATTCAGGGAAAACCAAAAACCCACACAGGGGAAATATTATGGCTAGTTTTCAAAGCAACCTTTATAATTTCTGTGATTTTATATCTGTTTTTTTTAAGTAGGATCCAACTGGCTTCTATTTTTAAACTGTACATTCATTATGTCAGTAAATGTTACACTAAATATACATTTTTAAAAATTCCATAGTCACATCTACAGAAGAAATGCACGTATCTAACCCATGTCATTTATTTTTAACATTATGCAAGAGGTTTGATATATTGGCAAGTGATTGCCTGCAAACCAAGACATAAGGAAGGACAGCATGTTACACCTCCTTGCAACCTGCTTTTCAAGCTTACTAATAAAAATAAAAGAATGCAACTTAATAAAAACAAAATCTTAATAAAATAGTGGTAGAATAAATACAGTGACAATAAGCATAATAAATTGGAAAAAAATTGCACCTCAGAACACAAATGAGAGCTGGGATGCCCATGGTGACAATACAGCTACTGTATTACTAAATACTGTATTACTAAATCTAAGCTTACTGGACAGGTGGCATGTGTAACATTCTCTTTTCTTTAGTGCAGAAACAGCCATTTGAAAAGGCTCTTTTCAACCTCCATAAAGAAACACACACACCCACCACAAGAGCACTGACAGTTGTGTTTCCTCTTGAAACTAGAGTCTAGTTTACATAAGCTTCCTTAGGTTGTGAACTCCACATTTACTGCTTTTTCAAACTACCCGTTGGAGACACAGTGGGATAAGAAGCCTTGAATTAACAGCAACAACAAATCTGCTTTTCCAGCTCTCTGATAAATGACACAATCAATATCCCAACAACTGATCAGTAACCAACCTAATTCAAGTATTCAGCTTATAAAACATAGCTGTCATGGAAGACCTCCATTAGTGTCCTGCCCAATAAAAACAATAATGTGTTTCTAAACATATTCTCCTTCTGCCAAGCTGAGATGCAGTGCTTGGGTGGCTGTTTTGGGGAAAGGGAAGAATGGGCACCAACCCATTTCTGCTGTGGTCTCCAGACTCAAATGGAATTACAATTGAACGCAAAGACTACCCTATAAAAATTAATTCCTGTCTAAAATGAATTTGATTCAATCAAGACCTCATTATGCATTCTTCATAGGGCATGAGTCAAGACTATTTACCTCCTTCATACATCTGGATAATATTCTAAACAATACACTTAACTATAAAAAGAAGCCTCATACTTTTACTAGGTCAATCTGATATTTGATTGGAAGCTTTTCTAAAAGAAGTAGCTTTAATTAAAAAAAGAAAACTCGTGGGACTCAACTTTCTTTGATGGTGAGCTATCTTTCTTATATTCCAAAAGTGCACAATAAATATAACATATACTTCATAATTCTTCCTTACAGCAGGATCTGTCACATATAAAACGAAAGCAAAAATGTGTTTTCCTCTAACATATTACAGAATTGCTAGTGGGCACTTTTCATATTTTCCTGGCACAACTGACATCGTGAGGCTTTTCCAAAGTGCCCTCCCAACCAAGTAAGAGTGTAATAATTGGAAAGTTATTTCTAAATTTCATTTATTTATTTATTTTTTCTAAATCCATTTATCAATAAATAAATTATGGTAGTAAATTACACAGAAAATTATCAGAAATATATTAGGAGTCAATTAAATTACAAGACACCTGCATCCTCTTCCTCCCTCTGAAATTTTATGCAGAATCACCCACAAATATCATTGTTCGTAACATTTCAAAATGTTTCAGTAATGCTCATTAAATAAGAAACTTGAAATATCTAGGAATTCTATAATGAGATTTATTACAACCTTTTACACCCCAATCCACCTGTACATGTTTCCATTTTAAAGAATGCTATGGGTATTTAAAACTTCTAAATATATTTGCTCAAGGTTTAAAATCAATACTGGGGTGAGCAAAAAGACAGATAGTATATATGTATATTATCTATGTAAAGATGAGAAAAGAATGTGCATAAGTATGTGCATGTATAAATGAAAGTGGGAGCAAGAGAGATCATAAAACCAATTTTTTTCAAAATAAGAAGTGACTGGCAAACATCAATTTATATGATGTCTAGAAAACATAATAGTTAAAATGTCTTTCTTGTCTTATTCTGTTACCCTAAATAGATTTTACGTTAATCAACTCAGAAACCCATCCTGAAGGAATCTTCATCTGACCAGGAAAATATTCAATTCCTTGAAGGTCAAGAAAAAAAAAAAAACAACAAAAAGGCAAGACAAGTCCAGAAAAACACACTCAAAAAAACCTCCGAAAACATTAAGTACTAATGAAAAAGATAAAGTGAGAGTAAAGTAAAATCCTAGTCACACTAACATACTCAAGTCTCTGATTATAGCAACAAATGAAATTGGAATGAATTGCCTGTATCCCAGCAAGTGCCTTCAGGAGGTAGCAGACAGCCAAAACTACATCAGTATATTAATCCTAAATTAACTTTTTTAGAAACCATATTTTCATTTGTTCTAATACTTGTCAAATCAAAATAAGAAACAACTTTTAGCCCAGTCTCAACAAGAACAGCAAGACCAGGAGATACCAACCACAAACATTTTGTGAGTCCCCTCTCCAGGAAAGAATTAATTCTTCCAGAATTGTGACCAAGCCTTCAGCCAGCACCTCTTACGTGCAAAACCACTGGGAGTGGAAAGGCATTGACGCAGTAAGTGCTTTCACTGCCTCACCTCTGCGTGCAGCTCCAGCCTGCGGAGCACGACCAGCTGGATCCTGCCGCGGATGTTGCCCTCCATGGACATGGAGCGCCTGAGCGTTTCCATGGCCTCGTGGTTGGACCTGCCCAGCAGCGACTCCCCGTTCACCGCAACCAGCTGGTCGTTCACGCGCAAGCGACCGTCCTGCGGGCAAAACACAAAGGCACCCTTACAAACCCCACCAGTCACCCAGCACAGGTGCTGCACGGGGCAAAGCACGATGCAGACAAACACACACTGCTCCTAGAACTCAATAAATAAAAGACTGGACAGTGCCAGAAATAACTTAGTGTCCTGTAATTAGCAATTTTCTCCCCCTATTTATTACATTTTTGGAAAGAGTTCACAGTGCAAATGCAAACACAGACATTCATGCACAGACTGGTGTTTTTCTAGCATTTGCAGTTTATTTGTATCAGCTTAAATAATTAACCCCCTCCAAAACCAAACACACAAAACCAAAACAGTACAAACCACATAAAAAACCCCACCCATCTACCACCCCATCTCTGAAAAAAAAGGAAAATAAGCTTTTTGTTAGTTTAAAGGGCCCACACTACAACTATTACTATCCACACTGCAACCACAAAGGAGTGCTATGACCTATTTTTCATGCATTGTTATCTGCTATGAAGATCTGGTAACTAACAGCTCCAAAAATTTTGTCTTACAATCTCATTGGTGTGTATCTTGTCACAATTCTCATGCCATCACACAGGCCAGCGTCCTCAGTGCAGAATGGTCACTAAAACTTAAGCATCCTTACTAATTAACACTATCCCTATTTCACAACTTCCAAAACTGCTGTCAGTAACAAAATTAGGGTTGAGCCAAGTAACCAATGCTTTGAAAAAGTAATTCACCTTCATTTGCCAAGGTTAACTGATGTTTGTGGGTGTAATAAAACTGTGGACACTGCTATTTTGTGATTTAGGAGTCCTATTGCTGTTGTCAATACGATCTGTGATTTATTTCTTTTCATAAAAGAATGTGCCATGGACTTTTCTCTCTTTAACAAGAAAACAAGGCCTATTTAATTGAGACACAAGATTTTCTTTTAAGGCTTGTCAAGTTCGTAATTATCAGGCTGGCACCAGACCTCAAGTGAGGAGAAGGAGTAAGAAACCAAAGACATCTGATACAAGGCAGTGAAGAAACAGTAATGGGAAAGATCTTGCAGAGAAAAACAGTGCTTGGTTAAGATGAATCTGATTCAGTCACAGGCTCAGCACAAACTCTTCATAATGTACTCATGTGAACTGTTTACATATTTCATGCATCTGAGCAATACAAAATACATATACTATCTGATTTCTATTTTTTTCTGTAACTAAGAACCTCAATCCACTATTCTGCTATTGCTGCCAAGTCTAAGTCATTTTTGAATGAGTTACAGTAGCTATGACACACCCAGCTTTATTAAGTGTTATTTTTGTTGGAACTGCATATTATCATTACTACACCAGGGTACAGATAACCACAAAGCTGAAGTAAAAACAGTATATAACAAAATCCAAAATAAACTGGGATGGACAAGAAGACGGAAAGAAATAATTAGGAGATGAGTGACTCAGAGAAGGAAAATGAAGGGAAATAAAACTTTTCTTGGGAGGGTGTGGGAATGGAGGATAGAAAACAGAGAGGCCATTTGGAAGAGACACAAACCTCTCCCAGCTCTCTGCTGAATATTTTATGCCAACTTAGATGTACATACAATCAAAGCTAGTGGGTTATGATCCCCACCCCTTTTCTACATACAAATGATACCACCACAGGAGCTAAAGTTCAGGGAGACAAGAGTTAACATTGCTGAACTGACAATTTCATTATTTGCACATGTTGTAATTCCTCTGTGTTCAATCAAAACTTGCTGAAATGAATGAAGATATTCAGAGCAACAGGAGTTTCAGGAAAATAATTTTATTTTTTGTAAGTTTTTGGTAAGACTTCAAAAATTTTACAGGTCTTCACATCTTCCCCCTGTAGTCCTACGTTTTTTTGGATAACTGTTTTACCTTTCTGAGAAAAAACCCACCATGTATAAATAATCTGTTAAAATTCATTTCTAAAGTATATAAAAATACAATGCCAAATGCATCTTGTCACGACTACATCTGTGAAGTGTGCAACTGTCCTGAACACAGCAAGCATTCTTAAACAAATCACTGAGCCTCACATGGTTCTCTATTCGCCCAATTTTTAATTCTCCTTGTAGTACTTTTGTATGAAACTTTATTTATATTTTAATTGGATTACTTCTTAAAGGGCTTCTTTTGATGCATCCTCCTTTCTTCCCACACTATTATGTGCAGCATTTAAACAAAAAATTCAAATTGAATTCAACACTTCAATTGTGATAGAAGAAAAAAGATGTGTATCATTCATAAATGTTGATCAACCACACGTGCTAAGTCACCTATACAAGACAGGCTAGATAACAGCTGAATGCTGTTTTCACAAAACAGGCAGAAGTTACTTCACAGAAAAACCTTTTGCCTTTTTAAAGACCAGGAAAAAAAAATCCTGACGTCTAAACAGTTTTCAAACACAGATTTTCACATCCCTTGTGTTATGGCCTGGTTTGGAAGCCTGAACTGCAAGAAAATCTGCTTGGCTCAAAACAAGCTAAATGTTGTTTTAACACGTTTCTTCTTTCATCTCTGAGAGGTAGGTTTCTTTGTGGCTTCTGTGTAGGAAAACAACATTTGGCATTTCAGCAGAACAGTTTTCAAATGCCATCTCTGGAACTGTGAGTGAGCTATTCTAATAGGGGCTGATGTTATTCTTCCCTCGCTTATTCAAAAAATGCTGTGTTTTTTTATGGTGACTCACAGCAAGGGGCAGTCTACCACCACATGGCTGCCATATTCTTCACAGTCATTCACAGGACTCCTGCTTTTTACAGTAGAGCAGGAAGATATAATGCCATGATCTTCAAGGACTTATGTTTTTAATCAAGGCACAATAAGCTATTTCCCTTGACACACCAATGACATTTCTGTCAGAAATGCCCTAATGGCAATTATTGGAATTATCCAATTTCCCCATCCATTGCACACAATGAGCAATGTTTATTGCAACAACATGCAGGAGGACCAAGGACATTTGAGCTACACCATGTTTGATTTGAACAAATGCACACACAGAAAATATTACATTATTGTAATGGCTCTGTTTCATTTCAGCTGCAGTGGATTGCAAGCACCTGATACTCAGCAATGCATCGTAAGTGAAAAGCCAAGATAGCTCGAGGTGAACAAGGCTGAAATCCCCCAAAATGGGGGAATTACAATTTATATTAAACTCAGTCAAATGTTAGTTTTCTTCACATGAAAGCTCTGCATAAATACAAATGTCAAGAATTCCAATAACCTCTTTATCTTAGGGATGTTAAAAAATCGATACTTCAAAATTACAGAAGAAGGTTAAGAAGGGACATAATGGTTCAATCAGCAAAGGCAATTGGTTTTACTCCTGCAGGATACAGTGCAAGAACACAAACCTGGAACTTCTAAGGCATTTTTGTTTTGTTTGATTTTTGTAAGCAGAGCATTAAAGAGGATTGAGTCTTGCTGTAGCACGTATGATGCTACTTGTATTGACATTTTTTAAAACCTTGAGCTAGGACAAAAGAAAAATCATAAGAGAGAGAACTAAATACGTAAGTTTTCCATTACAGTTTTAAAAATATCCCTTGCTACACTCTGAATGCCACTAACACATTAGAGCTAGATTAATGTGCTAATATATAAAAAGAACTTGAAAATACTAGCCACTCTTCAGACCTTGGCTCAAGCCAGTAACAAGTAATGGTAACCAAAAAAGATGATCTGCATCTCACAGTCTACTCTTTATTCTTAAAAACATATGGTTAAAAGAAATTTAATGACTCAGAACCTTTATACAGCATTAGAAGAACTGGGGATAAAGTTCCCACCTACATTAGCATGATACACCAATATTGAAAATAAATTAAATTCTAAATGCAGAAGTGAGAAACAGTAGAAGAATTCTCATGTCAGTAAGCATTAAGATTTCCTTCTGTGACAGTTTCCCAAGAAAACACTGTACACTGAAAAGCAAATGCACATGTCTTAATCCATAATAATCCATTTCAGAAAAATAACTGTGAATAGCATGGGAAAATGCTCTGGACAACTACCAGCTGGAAAAAATAAGGTTTTTTATTTCAAAACTTGCTCCAAAAAGAGATTTAAAGTAAGGACAACAGGACATTTTAAAATATTTATGCACAAATATGTGCACACTTTTTAACTTGATACAAGAAATTTTATATTAATTTTTATACCCACTGATTAGGTTGTGTTCTATATAAAGGTCATTAGACAGAAGGAAGACAGCTGTTCTCCATGCATTACACAACAGTAGATTGCAAGTTCAAAAACACTGCCAAAATGACTGCACTCTGTGAGCACTTGCACACAGGACAGGGTCTCTGAACAGTTCTGGTTGAAGCCAGAGCCTCAGCTACTGTCTCATTTGCTCTGGAGCCTACATTCAGACCCATTATCACAACACAGGTCTAACTGCTAGAAGGGTTATAATGAGATAGAATGGAGCATAGCTCACAGGACTACAGGCCATCACAAGAGGAAATAATCTAGTCATGGTGACTAACTGTGCCTGCTCACTCAGGGGTCAGTACAGAAGTCGTGCTTTAGTAGTATGCAGACAACTCAAACCAAAATGTTAATGCTTTGGAATGAGTAGGAAAACTACAAAGCAAGAAAAGCTTGTCTTATGGATTTGTGATGTGATAAGTAAGGCAGTCAGCCCACTAATGTGGAATATAGCTCTACAGTTTGGCTGTTCAAAACAAAGTTCTGTTTGAATCCATGGCAATGCACTGTCACTGCAACTGGGAAAACAAAGGGGGCAGCCTCATTTCCACAGTAAAATGAGTTGTACTCTGCAGCAGACATGCACATGAACTGAGTTTATCCAGCCCTAATTTGGCCAAATGTGAGTTAACTCGGTTCTGGTGTAATCCAGTCACATGAAGATCCAAACTTTAAACTAACTGTGAGACTAGATCAGACAAATAACAGAAGCAGGGAACTATTAAACATTCTCATGAAACTGAAAACCTTGATTATTGCTATTTACTAGCTGTTGTAAATAGATGATCATTGAAGTTTTAATGCTGTGAAGTGTCTTACTCAGCAGGCTGAAGTCAATAGAGCAATTTACATAACGCTGAATTAAAAGGTATTTCTACAGAAGAGAGAACTGCAAGGAATTGCCAAGATAAAAAACAAAATTACATTGTGGTTCTACACGTGTTAAACATATTAGCTTTGAAAGATTAAGTAATTTGTTTCCAATTCAGAGAAGTTACCTTTTCCAAGTTTTATCTGGGGGAAAAGAATGGAGTCAACAGATTTCCTAAAGATTACACAATAAATCAAATATTTTTTAATCATAAAATATACAACAGTCTTTGTAAAGTGCTTAGAAGGAACAGAACAACTCATAATACTGTCATTTACCAATTTAATATTACCAATCCAATCCACCTCAGGAACAACTGGTACCATCTGCACAACTGATGTCAAGCTCAGTCAAGACACACTTTTAATACAGCAATAAAAAATATTATGAATAAAAAAGAAGAAAATTATGAGAGCTTTTTATTTACAGGTGCAGTGTAGGTATCAACTTCTCTGTCACTGTGCCAACCATACTTTTCTCCTCCTGTAGGCTGGAAGGCAGCCTCTACTCATACCCACCCATCCTTATCCTTCCTCCCCTTCCCCATTTCCTGAAGCATCCAAATGTTCCCTAAGGTTTGCACCAATTCATCTTCATTTTGGCAAACTTTGCTTCACACACAACCCCAGAAACCACGGGACAAAATGTTAGATTTGTAGTTCACTCAAAGGAATGAGTGAAAGATATTTGTACCTAAAATGATTCTCAAGTGAGATTCAGCACTCAAAATAGAAATGCCAGCATTCTAACACATTCATCTCCTGATGTGCTTCTTCCATACCTTAAAAGCAGCACCTCCATGAATAACAGATTTGATGAAAATCCCAAGATCAGCTCCTGTCTCCCGAGATTTGTTGCCTTTCAAGCTCACACCAAGTCCAGCAGAGCCAGAATCATTCAGAGGAATCTCAAAGGTCAGCTGCTCTGTGGTTTCTGGAGAAAAGAAACTGCAGTTTGGCTCTCCTTTCTGTTGGAGAAAACAAGGATGAAAATAGGGGTGAAAAGTCAGCATGAGTGGTAGCCACAGATTTGTACAATAAGAAATAGTCCTCTTTTCCAGAAAGTAGCTTGAAGAAACAGCCTTATAATCAACAGTGCATTTAGCTGACATTTTGTCACAAGATCTGGCTTAAAATGTTACTTTTAATGATACCTGGGAATATGCTTAAATAGAAGGTAAAATAGCTTAGTTCCACATGATATAAAACTAATGTTGCAGCAGAACATAGAAAAGACGTTTATACACAGCTGCATTAAAAATATAAGCCATAAAACTCTCAACATCTTTACATGCAGCTCACAAACTATAATGACAGTTACACTGTTAAATCCCATTCCCCTTTGAAAATTGAGTTTCATCCTTAAAAAATTATCCTTCCCTTAAACCTGTCTGCAGAGGAAAGCTGGTGTAACAAAAGCAAAGGTGAAAATTGAAAGCACGGTAACTTATTCTGCACTGACTCCCTTAGTACATACTTTTATTCCATAGAGGGTTGATTGTTCCTTTTTTTTTTTCCTGGTACAGGTTAATCCTAAGATTTTCTCTAGATTAGAGAGCTGTTTACAAGACTGTCAAGTCAAGCATACACAGCTACAGAAGAACAGAAAGAACTTACTTTTACTCTGCACTGTATCTGTAGTTTTTTAGGGCTGTCTGCTGCTGGGCAGAGGGGAAGGGGGTGTGGTTGTCTTTTTAAAAGCAGGTTAGAATCACAAAATTTAAAAAATCAAATTTTTGCCTGAAATATTTATCTTGGAACACTTCAAAAATAAAGCAAGGACAAGGAGACCTATTACAGAATAAAGTGTTCATGGAAAGTGGTAGTGCAAAAGACCTTATGCTACACATTCCATTTTATTCCATTTTTCCTTCTCCACATAAGTCTAAGACAATTAATAAGTCTTTTTTTTTTTTTTTTCTTGTCATTTGGACATTTGCTATTCTTTGAAACAGCAGTATTAAAAAATTAATAGGAAAAAATACTATGAAAAGGAAGCACACAGATAATTACAAGTTGAAAGATGACTGACTGCTGCCTTCCAAGGGTGCCTTCCAAATTCTTATGTTAACCTATCAAGTAGAAGCCATCTGCAAGGAGTGCAGTAGCTGGGCCAATCCTCTTCTTCCCCAATGGGGGATCACTTCCAGGACCTAAGCTGCAGCACAAACAGTATTAATGCAATTGTCAGCAAAGGTGCCAGCAGTAGAGATGTTTCCTCAGCAGCCAGAGCACACTTGTGCATTCAGCAATCATGCTGTCTGATCAACCAAAGTATGACCCCAGAAATAAGGGCAGAAATTAATATCCTGAAGAAACAGCAGCACCTAAGTGTACTTGCATTTATTTCAGATGTCCTTTCACTGATGATGAGCCACCACTGGGTAGAGTGGAATCACATCACCCAAAAACTATCAATCTCAATCCCAATATGGACCATGTTTAAATCTTTCCTGGAATGTAACTACATGATATTAAAGTCAATACAAATTGCCTAACTGACAAATACAAAAATGGAATAGCACCAACACCAACAATTGTCTTGATACCAGCATTCACCTCCAGCACCAAAGTTACACATTTATCCTTCTGTTTTTGGTCTCCAGAAGCACAGAGTTCTCAGTTCCACGCATTTGATTTCTTAGCGTTGGATATGGACATCCTGAACATAACCCCCCAAAACCTGTAAACTTGTAACAAATGTGAACATTACAGAATAACTTGCAAACACTCCTCCTCTGACTTCAGAAGAACCAATGTAAGGGAAAAAACCATAACTGGCCTTCTAATATAACCATTTTGTGTTTAACTTGCTCAAGGTTTTAGAGAAAAGATTTTCTGCCAAATCTTTTGTTTATTTCAACTTGCACATACTCTTGTCAGTTGATTCTGAACTCTTAGATCAGAACTCTACTCAACTGGTACATCCTGTCAAGAATTGGACAGAAGCAACTCTTCTCAGGATCTCAGACATGTGATGACTCCTGCCTTTAGGACTGGACTTGGTATTACTTTCCTGTTCCCCTAGGCAATCAATTCCTGTGTGTTTCTGCTCTCCTTCCACTTTAATCTGTGACATCTGCACTACAGTTGTCCCTTCTCTGTGTCAATACTGTGGTTTTGCCTTTATCCACACCACGAGAAAGGCTGTTACCACAGGACACGCAGCTCCCAGTGCTCATGCCTGTCTTAACCAGAGCAGTCACAAACTGCTTTATAGTTCTACCTCAGGACAAACTCAGACTTCATATAAAGCTGAATTTGGTCACCCATCAGAGTTGCTCAATGCTCTCTATTTCCCAGCTTCCTTTAACATAATTATGCTTTGCACTAGCCCTTGTTCAGTAACCTACCACACCACTCTATGCATGCCCAGATGTGTTCAGCAGGAGTCCAGACAAGTACAGCAAACTTTTGTCTGTATTTCATTTCCTATGTTTTCCTTAGTACTTACATTGGAATCTGTAACATTTTTTTACCATTTTCTTTGCTACAATTTTCTGTGAAACAGCTCAATCATATCAAATTCAATGTAAGCTGCTTTTACTTATTACTGGAAAACGTTCTAATATTTTTTAGAGTCCTTCACATATTTTCTTGTTCAACACAGTCCAATCATCCCAAACACTGTTATTTCATTATTTATATTCATCTTTATCCAAAGATCCAGCAAAAACTGATTTAAAAATACCATTGAACTTTGTCTAATAGTACTATAAAAATTTTGTTACCCGTGATAGAGACTGAATGACAATTGAAAGGTTTCACAGGGATGGGTAAGAAGAAAGGAGATGCATATCTACAAGTCAGTGATTAATTCACTGTAAGGCAAGTAAACTCTGTCTTTACTCCCTTAAAATTTTCCTCAGCTACCCACTGTAGCATCTGATAGCAAATGCCTGGTAGTAAGTCTACAACATCAAGACTATTTGGTGCAAATACAAGATCAAAAAATCTTATTTGTGGGAAGATGTGAGAAGCAGCAGAAAGGAGGAAAACTAGAGGAGAAAAAAGGGATGAACAAAATTTAGAAGCTTGATTTCATCCTATACCTGCTGAATATTTTCAAATTATTATCCTGATCATAATGCTCTTCCCAAGCAATACCTTTCACTGATGACAAAAAGAGCTCCAGTCATCCTTAAGTTAACAGCTCATCAATTAACTGCTTCATTTGGGCAACTAATTTAATGAATGATGGCCCCTGTTCCTAGAATATGCAGGTATGAATATTAAATGCTGATAGTGACTCACAGAGCTGGATTCCTACTGCTTCTATTTCCCTGACTTTGCTAAAACATTATCCCAAGACATTAATACTTTACAATATAGCAACCACCATCAGCTAAATTATGGTCTGGTAAAGGAAACCCTCTCAGAGGCACTAAACCTTGAATTCTATCAGAAACACTTTTTACCTCATGATCATCCCAGAATCTGAACTCACTCAAACATAGAATGAATGAGATGGGCTGCAACACAAATATGTTTCTAGCCTGGAAAAAACTTTATGCTATAAATTACCCAGTCAACAACCACATCCTGCATTTTCCATAATAAATGTATCACATCCCAGCATTTCAGGAACTAAATGATAGTATATCACTGAAGCTATTCTCCACTGCAGACATAGGAAAGTAACTCAATTGTAGCAGGATAAACAAGAAATCTTCACATAAATCAAAGTCCAGATATTGAAGTGGTGATCCCTGAGGATGGTTAGAGCTTTGAGACAGCCTGGCCTGTACTTTTCACACAGTCCCAGAGTGGGTATGGTTGGAAGGGGGAACAGTGCGCCATCAGGCCTAATCCCCCCTGCCCAAGCAGCGTCATCCTGGAGCACACTGCACAGAATTGTGTCCAGGTGCTTCTTGCATATCTCCAGTGAGAGAGACTCTGCAACCTTGAGCTCCCTCAGCCTTTCCTCATAACAGAGACACTCCAGTTCCTTACTCATCTCTGTTGGCATCCTCTGGACTTGCTCCAGGAGCTCCATGTCTCTCTTGTGCTGAGGAGCCCAGAACTGGACACAGCACTCCAGATGTGCCTCACAGGGCTGAGCAGAGGGGCAGGATCAGCTCCCAGACCTGCTGGCAATGCTCTTCCTAATGCACCCCAGGATCCCATTGGCCTTCTTGGCACACTGATGGCTCAGGAGCAGCTTTGTGTTCACCAGGACCCCCAGGCCATTCTCTGCAGAGCTGCTCCAGCAGTACTCTCCAGCCTGTGCTGGTTCCTGCCTGGGTGGGGGACCCTGGATTGCCTTTGTTGAATTTCAGAAGGCTCCTCCCTGCCCATCTCTCCAGCCTGTCAGGATCCTGCTGAAGGGCTGCACAGAATTTGGAGGTATCAGCCACTCCTCCCAGTGCACCTGCTGAGGAGGATCTGCCCCTTCATCCACTCACTGATGGATAATGGGCCCAGTACTGAACCCTGGGGGACACCAAGGCACCCAACGAGCCCCTGTGCCACTGTCCAGCCAGTTCTCAATGCACCTCACTGCCCACTCACCCAGGGCACGCTTCCTGAGCTGGTCTATGAGGTGGAGGTGGCGGAGGAGGATGTGGTGAGAGACAGTGTGGACAGCCTTGCTGAAATCGAGGTAGACAATGTCCTTCATCCATCCAGGTACTTGTGTATTTAATTTTAAAAGGCAATCAGGTGAGTAAAGCATGATTTACCATTAGTGAATCTAAGCTGGCTGCTCCTGATTACCTTCTTATCATCCATGTGAACTGAGTTCCTTGAGTCCTCCTTCCTGCCCTTTCTGAAAACCAGGGTGATTTGTCTTCCTCTAGTCCCTGGGCACCACTCCTGACCAGCACAAACTTTCAAAGGTGATTGTGAATGGCCTCTACAGCTCTCTCAGCACTTGTGGATACATCCCAACAGGGCCTATGAACTTGTGGATGTCAGGTTTGCCTAGGTGTTCTCTAACCCAATCCTTCTTGACCAAGGGAGATTCTTTTCAACATTGCTTTACCCTTGTCTCCCAGGTCAGAAAATCCTGAGGGCAGGCCTTGTCAATGAAGACTGATGCAAAAAAGGTGTTTGGTAACTCTGCCTTCTCTGCTATACCAGGCTCCCTGTTATGTTTAGTAATGGCCCCACATTATCTTTGGTTTTCCTTTTGTTATGGATGTATTTGAAGAAGCCCCTCTTGTTGTCCTTGACATCCTTGACCAGATGTAATTCCAGATGGGCCGTGGCCTTCCTTATCTTGTTTTTACTTACTCTGAAACCCCTCTATATTCATTCCAAGTGACCTGACCCTGTTTCCCTCTCCTGTGTATTTCCTGCTTATGCTTGAATAATGACAGGAGTTCTCCATTCATCCACACAGGTCTCTTGTTCCCATTGCCCAAATTCTTTCTCATTTCTTTCCTGTAAGAGTGGTACATTGAGACAGGAACACTCTTAAGTATTAATAAATTTTACTCAACAGAGATGCAGGTTAAAATTAAAAACAAAACAAATGCTCCATAACCAAAAAACTCCAACACAAAACTGAAAAACAACCCAACATTTCAAGAATCAATCTCCACTGTTCATTTTGTCCTTGCTGGGCAGCTCCTTCCTTCAGCTTTGCTAAATCTTAGCCTGTCAGTTTTCAATGGCTGCAACAAGCTCTGAACAGTCTCCTCCTGGTAAGCACATTTCTGCAGTCTAGTGGTGTTTGTTCTCTAACATTTATAGGGGTCTGCCAGCCACAGCTTCTGCTCAAAGCTCTGGTTGCATCATCCAGCATTCCAGGCAGCTCCCAACACCTCTCAATTGCTTGGGGAAGACAAAGATCTCCTTTCTCTTTCCTGGACCAGAAGGAAACAGACAGAAAATGCCTAAGAGGAAATCTTTTTGCTTGCCATCCAGATTTCGTGGTGAAACAGAACAGAGCAAACAACCAAACAGGTACTACCCCTCTCAAGGGAAATCAGGACAGGAATGTTTTAATCTACCAACAAACCTGCATGCAACTTCAGTAAGATCAATTCTGACATTTATTGAATCACCAGAAACCAGACAGAAAAGTTCAGTAGAATTTATATGAAGGTGAGAGAACAGAGAGTTTGCTAGATATGAAAGCAGAAAGCCCTAATAACACAGTAATAAATAATATTAAGCAATGCAGACTGAAAACCTGTATCTAAGGTCTCAGGATACATTTAATTAATCTTCTGCCAATTATTTTAATTTTTACAAGCACATTTATATGTCAGATATCTGATTTCTTATTTAAAATCTTATAAAGGATTATTAAAAATAATCTAAAATTTTACTGGTCTCACCAATAAATTCTCAATATTTTAAAGACCACAGAGAATATACTTTTAGCCTCTTCCTACTCCCATAATACACAACTGCTCAGTCACCAGAGTAGTACAATCAGAACTATAACCTTTGAAAAAAGTACTGTGCATTTTATTCTTCAACTTCCTACTTAGTCCATGGTTATATCTACACAATATTGTATCAATCCTCTGTCTACCATGGGACACCACTTTCAATTAGTCCTTTTATTTAATCTTACAATGCCTGTTCTCATTGACCATAGCACTTTTAATCTGTGGATTTATGATAACCTAATGCTAATCTCTCACTGGAAAGGTTGCCTTATATATCCTTATTGTGTTTTTCACCAAAAGAGAAGTTTACAAAAAAAAATAGCTCTCACTTAGGCAGGAAGGAAATAGCATTTGTTTAACACAACAAGAGACCTTTCAGTACCTGTCTGGTGCCCTTGGCCAACACACTATAATGGCCTCTCAATATGCTGACTGCCCCTTGCCCGGCTGCTCATTTCTGATAAGAGATGTCAACTCCCTGGGGTGCCATTCAGAGCTGACAGCAAAAGGCAAAAGACCCAGGAGGGTTATTTTCAAAGGTTTATGAAGGAAATAAGACATTTGCATGCTTTTGCAATGACTTTCTGATAAAAACATTTAAATTGTGGCACCACATAACTATTATTGGCAGAAAAGCTTGAAAAGAAGATACCCCCCTATTTGCATCATGCTCCATGTTCTTTCCAAGCACTTAGCCACAATTAAGAAATACTCTGCTGACAGCTCAGTCATTCAGTCACCATAAAATCTGCTCTGTATTTTGAAATAGACATATTGTAACACTCTTAGAAGTAATACTGAAAGGTAATACACTGTTGTAATCTTGTCACAATCCAGTAAATAACTGAAATCAGCGTTGCATATATTCATCTTCAGCATTTCTGACAGATATTTTATATTGGCTTCTTTAAAATTATCTGTACTCTATACTGCAATAAAAACTAAATGGCCACTAATGGCACACCCTGCTAAGACAAGAAAGGCAGTAGCAAATCCATGGAGATATATGATAGCATGCTTGGATAATTTTAACATTAACACAGTACACTAAAAATTTGTGTCATGTTAGCTAGAATGCGTCTGGTTTGAATTATGTAGACTCTCTGGAATTACAGCTTCAAAAACTGACAAAGCTAGACTCAGCTCTTCATCCAAGGTGGATACACTGCATTTCAGGAATGGAGATTCCCCAGTTTGCTTGACTTGCCTACTGAAGAACCCACCAAGGAAATGGTCTGCCCTTACAAAAGTTTTGTATTTGTAATTTGGTGTGCACTGCTCTTCAACATTAAAAAAAGCATTCTCACTTAACCTTTTAAGCTATGTGACTGTAGGAAACACAGGGAGAAAAATTAGCTAGTTCAGTCCTCAGTCAAGGCTGGCCTGACTGTGAAAACACCCATTTTCATCCCACACAGGGGTAAGCCATCGTGCCCTACACACCCTACTGAGCTGGAGCCTCATGCAGTTAATACACCTTGGCACTTAAAACCTAAAATCTTATCACACATGAAGATGGAAGGCTGCATGGTATTTTCAGGGTGAATTTAGGGTTGCTGCTACTGTATAATTTCAGAATTCATTCTGGGCACAGGTCACACAAGATGGTGACATACAAATCCAACTCTTTACTCATTTTAGTGCTTACTGTTTTAAAAGTATAGTAAACAAAGGAATAAGCTTTATAATTCTTTTATGCCTACTTCAAATATCACATGCATATGTTTTACATTAAGTCAGCCTAGGAAAACTTTTTTCTAAGTTTTTTTAGACAGAAAGAATTTAGAAATGTTCATATGGTATATGGACTAGAACTGGTGACCCTTGTAAATGGCAAGGCACTACATTTGTTAGGGGGATTTAAAAATTGCCCAAATATTCTGGTTTTATTAAATGCAAATACAGCAGACCTGGATAAATGCATCAAAAATATATGAAGATTCAATTTCTTTTAAGACCAGATTTTATATGCCTCTATTCTGATGTATATATACTTATGATTTCATACACTAAAGTGGGCTTTCAAATAATTTTGGGCAATCTCAGAGCTATTATCAAGTAAGCAGTTTCCACTTCCCAGTTTCTGAGATAGGGTTCCTACAACTACGAATTTTGGGCAATAATCCCATAACACATTTTATGAATATATTATCTAAAGTACAAATAACATAATGCTTTCTCTCCTTACTTGTATCCTCTCTAACTTATTCTTTACCAGCAGGCAGAGCACCATCAGAGGATTTTGCAGGCAATTAAGGTTATGACCAGCTCTTTCAGACCACTGTTTCAAGGTTCCTCATATTTGCTGGAATATAGGAACAGTGGGCTCTGAAAGTAAAATCATTGCTGAATCATAAACAGTGATGGGCCTGACAGAGAAAGCAATACTAGACCAGATGTAATAAGGTCTCTATGGTCTCAAAAAGGCTGAAAACAGCTACAATACTGCAACATGGAAAAAATCACATTTGCTGTGCTGGGCACAGCACTGGGCACTGAGAGCTCAAAAAACAACCACTTTTTAAAGGTACACAGATTACCAAGCAACTCATTCCCCTTTGGTAAATTAGGGAGTTGCACGCAAACCCTGGATAAAGAGATACTTTCCACTGTGACAGGAAGGATGGTCACATTCCTTCCTAACACTGATCTCTGACTTTTGTAAAGAGCACAACTAACCAATCAACCTGAAAGAACAGTTTCCAGTACTCTAAGACGTAATGAAATAGTAATCATCTTCTAAAATACATAATGCAGTTGAAAACCTTTGAGGGGATTGTGCAGTACACAATGATTTTCTTTAAAAATATATGTTTGTGTAGACACAAGCTACACTCGCTTCTAACTATTCAAAATGAGAAAAGGTCCAAATATAAACTTTCTTTAAAACCCTCAGGATATTTAAAATTCTATATAGTTTATAAACGATGAAAGGTGCCATGTGCATTCATAATATCCTTGTCTTCATTACACAGAAGACCTTCTTGTGTATACCATTAAAAGTCAACATATAATTTTTTTTTCCTATCCAATTCATCTCCCTTAGAACAGAGATAACACAACAGAAAAATGGTACTTGCTGGAATCACTGACCAAAATTATTTGTCTACTTCTGAATAATTGAGCACTAGAATCATGGTTTTGAATGACAAAAACAGGTGCAAAAATGGTTAAGCCTAGGCTGTAATTTCACCTATTATTTCCTGCACATAAAAAGGCAAGCAACAATTAAAAGGAAGCAATAGAAATTAAGCTTTGAATATTAAAACAAATAGGCCAACTGGTTTTCCTTCAGGCATATAAGTTCAAGGCAGTGGAAAAAATTAACTGAGGGAAGACTAAAACATAAGTTAATCATATGGTAAGCACAAAAAAAAAAGCTTAATTGAACTTGCCACTCATCCTGCTTCCTTCCATCCTGTATAATACACACGTAAAAAAAGACTTAAAGACCAATACCACATTTAGCACGTTGTTGATCATTTAGCTATTGTTATAAAAATTATGGTTTGTTCCCTTTCACCCCCATTCTTCTTGCATCAGTTAATATGCCAAGATACCACAGAAATAGCCATTACAGTTGCAACTTGTAAATCAAAGAGATCTTTAAAACAAAAACTAAAGGGTATGTAAAAATTACTATGTATGTGCTCTAACTTACAGGAAAATGCATGCAAATATTTTTGGTGCTATGCTATTTCTGGCAATTGCAGAGCAGTCACATTCCTCTGCTGATGTGCATCATAGAGAATAAAGAATTGCAAAGGATCATAGCACAGAATGGGTTGCACCAGAGCTGTTCTCATTCAAGTAGTTCTCCCTGTTTTACCAATGTGGGGATAAAGAAACAGAAGGACAATTAAATAATTTTTGCACCATTATTAAAAGAAATGGCACTTTCAGATTACACATTTTCCCCAGAGAAATACATGATGCAGCAGACACACATGACCAAAACATTGTATTTCCAAAACACAGTGGAATGATAGCCACAGTTTTCTGTGTGTTCCATTCACTTTGAGAGGAGCTGGAAAATCTAAACCTATTCAGTTAAACCAGATTCTTTCTGCAATATTCACTATCCTCTAGAAAAGAGGGTTAAACACTTTAAAACCCAAATGCACCTTAAAGGACACACTAATCACTGGCCTCTCCATAGATTGGGGTAACTAAGCGAATCAAGATCTTCCCCCAGAGTTTTGGAATCAGGCCTTAACTTAGCTGCTACATTGTCAACAGCTGGCAGGAATTACTGGGAACATTTGGCTAACTGGATAATAAGGAGGACAGTCTGTGGTTGGTCCAAATTCTACTTCACTGATCTGTTTCAATATATTAAAAAAAAAAAATCTCACTAAAGCCTTCTTTTCTTTTTCTTTTTTTTTTTTTTTTTTAAAGGAGTAACAGCCCTACAAATACTGGGTTTTCAATTATTTTCCCTTGTTATGCTGTAATTGTATAACTCTCAGACATTGCATGGGTCAGTGTAACCAAAGCCCCAGTTCCCTATAATTTAATAATGCTTTTTTGCAACACTGATTCATCCTCATCCATATCACATCTGGGTTGCTGTGGCAAAGGCTTGCTACTCTGAATATATTTTTCTACTTGCTAGCAATTCATAAGCACAGATTACAGTAACAAAACACCCAAACTCTGATCCCATCTATGTTAGTGAAGAGAAAATATTCGTGAGACCAAGCTTTCCCCAAGCCGCAGCTTTATTACAAGGTAAAGTCAAATTATATTATTACAGACCCATGCAACCAAATGCCACCCAGTATGACTTTATTACATTATTTGCTTTGTGCCCATGCAGTTATCAGATTATCTCCAGTAAATCCACATAAAAACCCAGTTCCAGTGGAGCAACATGCTCAGTTTTGTGCATGGGTTTCTAGCAGGCCCAGGTTTCAGATGCATCTGTACCACACAAAGCTGTGGGGAGTGAGTACATTTACTAGGTGGCCCCTTCTTTTCCTTTCAATAGGTAAAAGAGAATCTAAAGAAAACATTTCAGATCACAGTCCCTGGAGAACTGCTCAAAGCAAGAACAAGTCTGATATAAAGCAATTACCGCATTATTGCCAGGCATTAACAAAATCCCCAAGTATTCAGGTAAATTTTGCATGCATGTTACACCATCAGGGCATTCAGTCACAACTGTCCTTGAAAAATATTGGATTATCCACTGCTTTTCCTTCCAAAAACAAACATTTAAAGTGCTGGCATTTTTCTCCTTTTTGATAAAACAGTACTGTAACTTTTGAGGTAGCAGAGGATTAGTCCAATGTAATATCATGGCTAAAGCTGAAATCAAACAAAAAAAGCTAAACCAATTTTAATTATTTTTTTTAGTCTTTGTTGAGACTATTCTCAGACACCTCATGAATTCTAACAAGCATTGTGTTAGCATCAACATCTGGTAGCTTAGTGGGATGGTAACTCACACTTCTGTTGTAAGCTACCAGATGTTGCTGAAGGGCTTTTTAATTTAGATGGGCTGGTTCTATAAATTTATGTAATGTATTTCAGTAATTCTCATTTGTATGATGTTGTACTTGACTGAGATAACGAGGAACACAGAGCAGTATTAGAATTCCCACATCATCACTGTTACAGTGAGGGCCATCACTTGTGTATCATTCTTTCACAGAGAAAGCAATCTAAGAGAAGGTCAAGCCAGCAGGATAAATGTGGCTACTTCCTGGATTTCAATCATGCCAGTCATAAGTAAATCACCTTTTGAAAGGTAGTTAATCCTTGCTGTAGAGACCAGAATTTATTATCACACAATTGTGGCAGGTAAAAATTATCAACAGCTTTTAGATTCTTCCAATCTTTTGTACCCGCATACAGCTGCAGTGATTTCCAGCAGAATTTGCACTATTACAATGCATAATAATGTATAATGTTGGGGGAAAAGGAGAGAAAAGAGAAGAATGCATACTTTTTAAAGTACATTTTTAAAGTAATGAGCTTTAAAACTTAAAAAATACAGAAGAAAATACTGCTCATGGGTTTAGGATCATGTTTTGGTCCTAAAGCCAACAGGTAGATTTTTCAAAAAGTAAGCTTTTATTTAGAAGAGCTGGTAACTGAAAAGAAATTCTACATAGCATAGGTTTAGTAATTCTAAGATTCAGAAATTTCCCTCTGATCCACACACTGACTCTACAGCTCAAGGCTTACACTCAATGCAATTAGCAGCTTTGTTGCTTTTAAAAGCATTGACAACAAATGCCCAATTACAAGGCTGAAAATTGCCATTACACTCCTTAAAAATTCCACAATAAAGAGAAAAATGGATACAAAAACAGTTTTGCTATGACTCTTCATAACTGCTCACAGCAAAAAGTGGGCACCAGCAGCAGAAGAGACTCACATGGGAGAACCTGAATGCCCCTCCAGCTCCCTATCCTATCATAGGCAACCCTGACCTCAACAAGGTCCAACAGGTAACAGGGAAACGAGGAAAACGGTAGCAATGTTTTGTGAGGAAACATAACGGAGCATTTCTATAGAAGATCCTGACAACAGTCTAAAGGAAAAGCAAGAAGGCAGCATCTTAAAAAAAGGATGAAGGCGGTTTGTGTTCGTTGCAGGAGATAAAATGACACAAAAGCAGGAAATGCTGTCCTTCCCTTATCCTGCGGACTTAATGAAAGGTCAAGTATAGCCATCAATCAAGATAAGGAAGCGGCAACCAAAGAAATGACCTTCTCTGAGGGCAAACAAGCATGTATCAGATAGCACTTTTACTCTGATGCAGCTCTTTATGTGAGGGAAAAGAGAACACAGTTTCATGCCAGTGTTAATAAAAATCAAAAGTGAAAATTAAGCACTTGAGATGGAAAAATGACAAGCAAAAGTCTATTAAGTCAAAGGCTAGTAGCCAAGGAAAAAGCTTGCTTCCAAAATTTGTGAGTAGTGCAGCAGAATTTTATTCCTCGTGCAGCTGGGCACCTAGCTTAGGAGACATCTCCTGCAGGAAGGCATCCTCACCAGTTTGTTACTGATAAGCTCCAGGCTCATTACATGCACTTTAAATTTCTGGTTTAAAGCTTGCTGCTTTTCTGAAAGAGAATAACTCATTTTTAGTTATGCTTGACCTCACACTTACAAAATTAATTTACAGTATTCCCCTGTGAGTTATGCTTATGCTGTCATTTTTGGGGACAAAAAAATCAGATTGTGTGGAATTGTATCTATAATAGATAAAAATCTAATATTCCTCAAAATCAAATGTAAGTATAAATACTTCTTGGAAACAAGCCTTATGTGACTACCTTTTGTTGGCATTTCTCAGCTGACATAATTTCTATTTCTTGGGCTAGTTTTTAAACCATGGAGTTGTTTCAAATTCACTCTTTGGGAAAGAATAACAAGTTTACCAGCTCTCGGGGTAGAAAGGCCTCCTCCTGACGAGCCACAATCAGACAGACAGTCTCTCCTTGCTTTGTGCTCCTCAGCATAGCCACGAGCTCTTCCTGGGTCCTGCCAGTGATGTCCCGTCCATTCACCTACCAGCCACAAAAGAACAGAGGATGTCTCATCTCTGAGTGTGACTGCCTTTTAGCAGGCTTATTAGGTTCCCCTCACCTAACACAGGTGTCATTCAGTGACTGAGAACAAAAAAGAACCAGCAACAGCTCCTACACTGTCTCACCCTCTGGCCCTGCACAAATTACTTAACCTTTCTCCTCCTCATTTTCACCATCTGTTAAAGCAGCGCTGTAGTACTTACCCACCTTGCAGGGGGTTTGTGAGGCTTAATTAGTTTGTAAAGCACTTTGAAGATGAAAAGTGCAGAAACAAGACCTCAGTATTAAAACTGTTTACTTTAAGAGCTTTTCGAGGTTAGTAAGTAGAAATAACCCATTAGATAATCAGATTGTAAGTCACAAGATACCTGAAAATTTTCAACAGACCGATTTGAGCAAAATTGCCTTAAAATGAGCACTTCACCAGCTTGATATTAACTGGAGATTTCTGCATGTGGCTAAAGAGGTAAGACAAGTTTTGGTCCTAAAGAAATATGTTTATCTGCTTTAAAAACCAAGATTTTATCAGGTTCCCCTTGTTCAAACACCCCATGGACCCTTGTGAAAAGAACCATTTTTCCACCTCATGGTGCAAAACACTTGTTGACAAACAAGTGGCATAGAAGCTGTGAGTGTGACTTTTTTTTTTTTTTTTAAACCAAGGGCAAGAATTGAAGTTCCATACATGAATAATATGTATGTGGAAATAAAAGATTTATGACAAAGCTGGCGATCACTTTTAAGCAATGCAAACACAATGGTTTATCCTAACCTCCAGGATTCTGTCTCCTGACTGCAAACGACCATCTTTCACTGCTGCACCTTTTGGTAAAATATTCTTCACAAAGATTGGACCAGGACCATGTACTGAAGAGTCTCTCGTAACCACTGTGAAACCAAGTCCTTCTGGACCTAGAATGTCAGACAAAGAAGTCACAACATAAATTTCAACATGCAAATGACAATCATTAAAAGCAGGCAAACAATGTGAGCAAGATATCCCAGAGACTCATTCAGGTTAACTCTTAAAGAAAGAAAGCAAGCAAAAAGCTGCAAACATGAGCCAGTTTTCTGCATGGTCTAGAGAAGAAGTCTATTTATACCCAAATCCTCTTCCAAGAGCTACAGATGGAAATAGTGGGATAAGCACATAATAATAAAAAACAAGAAAGAACTCTCTATTTAGAGCATTTACTTTTTCTTTAGGTCATTTCAATATTAGTCTTCACTTTAATATCAATCATTTTACATGGAATCAGAGCAATTGGAATTGTTTATTTATGAGCATAAATACAGTTCAGCAGGTTTTACTGAAATTTGGTAAATGTGGAGAATATCACATGATTTGAATGCAAAACTTGATGATGTGCTGCTCAGAAAGGACAAGGTGGTATTTGTAAGCTTCCATTAGTGAAGTTGTTTGCTGCTTGGAAATAAACAACCTCAAGTGTTAACAGATATGTTATAAAAATAATTAGGGAGTAAAGTAAATATTAGTAGGTATTACTTATATGCCACCAAAATCACTATTGCAGAGTTCAAAAAAATCTTTTTATATTGAGTGGTATTACTACCCATGAGATAGTTTTCAAAGATATCATCATGTCAGTATCACATTACTATAATTTCTAAAAATATAAGTGTTTCAAAATCAAAAGCATTAGATCTAGAATGGGGAAATTCTTAACACAAAGCTGAAGAATTCAGAAGTAAAAATGAGTGATTAATGGTAAAGAAACAACAAAAATTAAGAAATGAGAGCTTGATTGCATTCATGATGTGTTATTTGACTAAAGTTACAGACAGTTTTCAAAAGGGCCACTTCTAGGATCAAATTTAACTCTCAGCCAAATCAGAGAAAGAAATTAAATAGAAAATACAAATGATAATTGGAAATTGCTTAAGCACATTTTACTACATGTTCCTAAACCTGTTGTTCCATTCAAAGACAGACAGCTGCATGGTGCAGCAATTAAAGATATACACACAAATTTGGCCTTGTAACAGCTGAATAAATATGATAAGGGGGGAAAAAAAAGGTTTGAAGAAAATAAAAAAGAGAAAGAAGTAAATCTGTGATCAAGTTCTTGGAAAACATGAAACAGAGCAGATTTTTAAACTTATCTTTAAAAGAATGTCATAGCTGTATTAGAGTCAATTAGCAGGCTGAGTAAAATAATCAAGGTTACCAGCAAACAGTTCAAACTTTTATTCTATCCCTGTGAAAAGACTGAACTATCTCTTAAAATCACTTATTGCTAATGGAATTGTTTCCACAGTCAGTAACAGATATGTCCTAATCAGTAAATTTGGTTAGTATACATTCAAACTTTATGAAAAAGCCCACTGTAGAAAACATTACTGCTTTCATTCCTACACCTTTTCCAAGTTCTGAAACTTCTAAATGGTAAATAACATGTTTATATTTTCAATGTCACTTGTTAAATTAAGTTATGGTATCACTATAGAGAACATGGTACCAAATTAATTATACTATCTCAAAGACTTACCTTTTTTCAGGTCTATCTTTATTTTCTTTGCATTTCTCTTATTGCCAAAGCCCATAAGTGGAGAGAGTGAAGGAGAAGAAGGCTTTCTACCCAGACGTGGGAGGTTGGGGCTCTTAGCTTGTTGTAGTGTTCCCTGTACACCTGACTCCAAGCTTGCTCCAGAAATATTAATTGTTTTCACAGCAGGTTTTGGATGAAGAGGAGGTGGAATTTTTGTTTTTGTAACTCCTTCTTCATTATTCAGCATACAAAGAGGAGCAATAGCAGACTTCTCATACTGTTCTCGGTTGTATGGAGGAAGGACTTCCAAGATGACACTTTGAAATTTCATTGCCTGACGAAAGATGTCCTGAGCCCTTTAAAAGAAAAGTATGAAAATTCATATGACAAACTACAAGATTTGGGCCAAATTTGAAGCTGTTTACAGAGAAGATGAAAATTTACCTTATGTTCACATCTACAGTGTCCCTTTTTCAGAAAAGTACACATGAAATAAGATTTCAAAGCTACAGCACTTCCTTACATTTCAAGTAGGAGCAGCATACCTGTCGGAATTCCTAAGATGCTAGGAAAACATATCCACCAGAATAAACTAACATTTCTTCATGTAGAGCATCAGAAAGGAAAGTTCTGATGGCAAAAGCTCATCAAAAGACTGCTGAAGTTACAGCTTGCTGCTTTTTTCAAGTGCTTGTTACGTATTTTCTTGTTGGCAGAGGCACACAGACCACTCATCACCAATTATTCTGGTGAATACATCTACTACAAGCAAGCTCAACTCTCCATTCTTCCCAAATCCAGTCTAATTGCTCCTCAGATTCCTTTGTAATCCCTAATGCAATTGCTGGCTGATTCCACAGTAATAAAACAGGATGAGGGTATGGGATACATTAGAAAGAAAACTGGTGATAAAAATAATTTAATTATTTGTGTTTCTACATAAATGCATAAATACATAGGTCAATATCACCCACATCTTTCAAGCAGTAACTTTTTGCTAAGTGGATATGCAGACTTCACATAAGCAATGTTTTTACAGATGTGCTCAAATGCAACACTAGAAACTGTGTTAGAGCATTTAACGGAACTACTCCCCTTGACAGTGATAAGGCAATGGAGAACAGTTTTAAACTAAAAGAGAAAGATTCAGGCCAGACATGAAGAAGAAATTTTTTTACTCAGAGTGTAGTGGGATACTCGAACAAGTTGCCCAGAGAAGCTGTGGATGCCCCATGTTTGGCAATGTTCAAGGCCAGGCTGGATGGGGCCCTGCACAACCTGATCTAGTGGGTGACATCCCTGTCCATGCCTGTGGGGTTGGAACAAGATGATCTTTAGGGTCGCTTCCAACCCAAACCATTCTATGATTCTGTGAACTGATACCCTGGTAATGTCACTGTAGTCAGATCCCCATGCAAGTTGGCCAAAAGAACTGTTCATAAAGCCTTCCCTGGATTTTGAATAACCTGTAGATTTGGTCAACCAAGCTATGTTACAAACCTTGGATTCTAAAGGAACAAATTAGACTTCCCTCTTCCTTAAGAAGGGAGGAGAGGAAAGCTTTCTGTTGAAGTGGACTGATTTTCTTCCATATTGGAGAAGATCACTTGAATACAAACAAGAAGTAGCTGAAGCACATTGAGAATGAAAAACCAAAAGCTTCTGCTTAGCTGGATTGGGGCAAGAGAGGACGTAATGGCTGTAATAAATTTTAAATAAATAATGGAGTCATTCTAAGAACATTGTACTTATCTCCTATCCTTCTGTGGTGTGTTTGTCAGTCTGAGTCACTATTTTACTGAAGCCTTGGCTTTGGCACTCAGTTATGTTACAGGAATCAATGCTGAAAGTACTTCTGAAATTTTTATTATTTTTTTTTTTACACTGACAAAGGAAGGAAGCCACTGCAAATATAAATGTCTTGCAATCACACCTACTGCTTTCCTAGATGAACAGAGCTGCACAATACATCCACCTTGCAGCTGTAGGTGGTGGAAAGGAGAGGCTGTTTTAAGAGGGTTTTCTATAGCATGAAGACATTGAAGTCAAGAGTCAGTCCCAATGGATACTGCTGTGGGAAGAACCATCCTTGCCACACTGAGTGTATGAACATCAAGAGTCAGAATAGCAACATTCATTGACAGGCAATGCTGCCAAAGAGAAACCTCAAACTTGGAAAAGAAAGGTAGCAGGGGTAATGCTGTAGGAAGGTATTCTTTAGCACCACCCTCAAGGGTTCTTTTTCAGGGCTGTAACAGACTGTGCCCCAGTGTGTCTGCAGAGATTACAGGTTGTCTGTTCATCTATGGCCTGTCAAAGTTCTCAAGGACAGACATTACCGTGATAGCAGAAACCATGGCACACTTCCAGCGTAAAGGATGCAAAATTGTAACTGTGATTCTTTCACACCCCATCTTCATCATTGCAAGTAGCCAGTTGGTCATATGTTACAAGGTAATTTAATAACTCAGTTTCAAAAGATTAATATTTAAAATATATGCAAGAAAAAACATAAGATCTCCTTCAAACAAAAATTAGTGGAAATCACTCAAGACATCCTATGGGAAAGTCTAAATGCAGTCTTCAGGGGCAAAATAACTGGCTGCACTTCAAAGGGAAAAAATAATGAATGGAGAAATTTATATTTCTTGAGACCCCAAGTGCATACTTTAAAGAAATAAGGCAGCCAGTTAAAAGAGGTGCTAGAAACTCTGCAGCACAACAAAATGTAATTGAATAGATTAGCAGCAAATGAAAAAGCAGAACAACAGTCCCAATACATAACTATTATAAACATGGGAATACAGAAAGTAGGCTGCTGCTGTTACAGCTGCAGAAGAAGCAATTGTCAGGAGCAATACTAGAAAGTCTCTGCTGAAATTAGAAAGTGTAACAGTCTAAGTGTTAAAACAGCTTTTACAAGGATTATGAAGAAATGTCAATTTGAAACTAGCCAACAGGTTTTCCTCTCAAAGGAGAATCTGATTGCTATTTCTGGGTCAACAGTCATTGGAACAATACTTTGTTGTATCTTTTACAATTTGTGGATTTCTGTACCTTGGACTTCTGTCAGAGTTAGTACAGTTATGTTATGCAAGATGAAAAGTAAAAGGCATGTTCATGGAGATTAGTTTCAATCTGGAAAGAGTCAGTTTTCATTCTCCAGAGCCAGGAAGGAGAGATGATGTAGAAAGGTATATTCAGCAGAACAAGGCAAGACTTGGGAATAGGCCAGAGCTCACCTAAAATGTTCTCCCCAGTTCCCAAATAGATATTGAGCCCTCAATACCTGTATTCTTTCTCCTCAGATCCAAGGCAACTACAACCACACTACTTTTTAACGTAAGGAAACTTTGTAACATATGGAAACTTAGCCCAACAAAATTAGGCTCTGCTCTGAATCTTTAAGTTGTTTTTCTCTCAAACAAGACTGATCTCTCTAAGATAACTCTTATGGCAAATAGTCCTTCCAACTCCCAAAACTTCACACAAGCTTTTAGAAACCAAGTGTCCTGCCTGTCGCATTTTGAAGGAAAGCCTGACAGAGAACTAGAAAATTTCCTGAAGTATTTCAAACTGCCCCAAAATCTAGTAACTTTACAGAAAAACATGCAGAGTCCTCCACTCCACAAAAACCTCATGGACTGAAATCCTTTGGAGATTTAGTTAAATTCAGAAGAAAACACAGAGGAGACAACACATTGTAAAGAAAGGATCACATACGATTTTGAAAAGAGAAGTTTTGGTTCAAGCAAAACCTTATTACCATGGGGCAATGAATGTTTTAATAAGATACCAACAACTTTGTTCTGCTAAAATTGATACCTTATTTAGAAATTGCCATGGATGGAAGAGAATGGCACACAGTAGAGTGTGTTTACCACCAAATATGCAAAAATTGTAACTGAAAAGCTATAAGGAGGAAGAAAAGCACAGTCTCAAAAACAAGAATACCTATAGTACAGAACTACACTGGTTTCATGAAAACCTGTTATTCAAATATTTATTCCTAATTGCGAAATTATGTATTTGATTTTAGTCTAGAAGCCTTGAACATTTGGCTTACTGTTTAGAAAGTTAAGCCTCGTCTCCCCTTGACATCTCAATACATTTTTGTTATATTATAAATAGTCAATCATTTGTCTAAACATATGGATTAAAAGCAAAAACAAATTGATATTTAATTACCACAGCAAATATCTGTGAAATTTGAGAGGCTATTCTTTTGTGCAACAATGCCACATTAATTCATAGATGATCAAAACAACCTGTTAGTTAAAAAATATTTGAGATAAATAATAAATGTCAACAGACTTTTAATAAAAGTCATAAGAAGCAAGACTTTCCATTTACTCAAGTAATCATAGTTTGACAGTAGAAGTATTTTTAAAAAAATTAATGCTCAAAAAGCTACAGCACAATAAAAAAAATCTTATTTAATTTGCAAAAGAACATTAAACGCTGCTGTGATGTTGACTCATTCTGAAAGTCTTATAAAGAAAAAATTACAAAGAGAATATAGTAAAAATAGCAGAACTAGAAAGGCAAGATAGCAATTACAAAACTTGCTGCTATTAAATTAAGTAAGCACAGTAAATTCACTAAAGCTCCTCAAATGTCACCTTATTTGGAGGTTTCAGCAAGAAAATCATGAAGTTCCTGTCACATATCAATTTCATAAGCATTTTTTCTGTAACAAGTATTAATCCCTTTACAAATCCCTTAAACATAGCACTGTATAAAATCTCAACTAGTTCAAAGTATTATTAAACCAGCACTTACTGTGCAAAGGTTTTGTCTGTAAGGTCCACGTGGTTTATCTTCACAATGCATTCATTTTCATGGAAAAGACCATCACGCCTAGATCTGCTGTTCTCTTCAATACCACGGATGAAGAGTCCCAGCATCCTAAAAAGCAGAACATAGGTGGAAAATATCCTTATTGTGCTGAGACATTTATAGCAACTAAAACTAGATATTAATCTCTACTTGTACAAAATAATAGAGTAGACTGCCTCTCTATCTATTAGGTGCTTAATCTAGAGAAAGGTTTCAGCTGACTTACTAACAAAAAAGGAGATGATTCAAAAAAATACCCCAGGAAATTGCTGCACACTAATGCTTTACCACTTGTTAGAACTTGAGGGGCATTAAGTCCTGTAGGTCACACTTGAAGAAACAGAGGAAAACACCTAGATCCCTCTCCAGGTTTAAAATTTCAACATAAATAACTCTGCTGGGAGTGTTAGGGTAATCATGACCTACCTGGAACACCTCTGTATTGCAAGTTACAATTCAACATATATATTCAACATAGCTATATCCAATGATAACACTATGGGGTCCAAAAAGTCGTGATAACTGCGAGCTTGTGAAGAACTTTTATAATCAATCTTTGTCCACTATATTTCCATACCACTTCAGCATCAAAGATGGTCATCAAAGATGACCTTTAAAGATAATTTTCTATTGGTTATACTCCATAAAATATTAATGTGCAATTTTCAACATGCCAGCACTCCAATCACAAAACAGAAGTCCTATATTTTTGTCTCAGATTTATGACTGCCTCTCATATCTAATTCCACTCAACAGATTCACAGTATGCCATACAATACTAGATTCGCTAAGCATCTGATTTTAGATTTACTGTCTAAGAACATTAAAAAATTTATACTTCTGTCCTATCAATTGCTAAGTGAAAAATTGGTTCCCACTGAATATTAGTTCTTTGAAGTACCTAACAGAAAAAAAAGTGATTTACTAGCATAAAGATTGTCTTGTCATGAGTGTTATCCTTCTCTAAGGGATTAAAAAAGGGCAGTGATGATGACATCCAACTACTGGCAATCAAAAACCTTTAACCCTAAGAACTAATTATGCTAACAGCTATGTTAAAATGCAAGCCAGTAAAAGTACAGAAATAAACAAAATTACAAATTAAGTTGGTTGCTCACTAATCCTGTGTGCTTAGATACTGCATTCATATAATGTAATAGGATTGTTGACTTGTCTGAAACTTGTGTGTTCTGTACTGCCCATGTGGCTTGAGTTACATAGAATGAGGCAGCTTGAATTCATTTCTCCACTACTTTTTTCCACAGCCTAAATTTTAGCATTTTAATGCACTATTAAATTTTAATTTCCTGTTTTTAATGATATTTAAATGCAAAAGAAAGCGGGGGGAAATTATTTCTATTACTTTCATGGTTCCTGTATAAATTAAGATTTTGTAAATTAATATGATGTTTTAATGACCTGTAGGAAAACTTTTGCCTGCAGCAGCACCAGGCTAAAACCAGCATTACCTTATTAGAAGGTAACTTTATGATTTAAATACTGGACCCCGTTAGTCATGGCCAGCATGTCCCCATAAATTCTATCATGTCACCAAAGAAATAAAAGATGCTTTTCTGTACTTTCTCATGTTATGATGAGGTACAATTTATACTCTAGTCTCAGGCTAGATTAAAAAAGAGGGTCAAGCCATTTAAGTCAGTCCAGTATTTTAACTTTAAAGGTATCAGTACAGTTCTACCAAGGGTCACTCAAATGTAAAGACAACTACCTGAACAACCAGTAGTCTGTCTGTCAAAGACCCTTCTACTTCAGCAGATCCTCAAAAGCATTTTTAAGTAAGGACATATTAATATGAATACAATGTAGACCATGGAACATTTCTTCTTGCAGGTCTTTAAAAGCTGCACTCAACAACAGTGATGCTTGAGTACAGAACTGCATTTCAGCCTCAACAATTATTGATTTTAATAGCTTGTAATTTAATCAAAATTGTTTTACTGAAGGATCTTAAAATACATGTACGCACTACAACCTTTATGGCATGCCTGTATCAAAGAGCTCCAGGCTGCAGCTCAGAATGGGTAACAAAGTGGCTTTCTCAAGACAAACAGGCAGCCCACAAACCAAGGACAACACTATCTCTGACAGTTGCCAACAAAGACCAACTTTCTTCTTCAGACAGTGATGCCATTTTTACAGGTAGCAGATGGACATCTATTTTCCCTTTTGGTAAATAAAGCAATCTGAATTAATTTGTGTCCACTTCCAAATTCAGATCATGCCAAGAAAACAAACCTTTACAAGGTAATTCAATCTTTTACTTTCTCTGTCCTACATGAAAGCTGACAAGTAAAGAAACATTTTAGAATTAGACAATTTTTACTTTTGCAATAATTGGCTTTGAGTAACAGGCAGCCATTTTACTATAAAACAGTGTCATTTATGGCTCTGGCAATTTCCCATCTCTTATTCACGGCTGCCAGTGTCAAATTAACTCTCTGGCTAAGCCTCTGTATGTCAAATTTCAGCCTAGATTTTTTTTTTTAACACATCCAAGTTACATAGCTTGGAAAACAGCTATAATGAAAATGCTGACGCAGTCTTAACTACAGCACATCAATATGAGCACGCTGCTATAATAGGCTTTTGTGATCTCCATGGACTTTGTTAAATCATTTATAATTAAAGTAATTGTATTGTGACAAAGAAAGGTTCATGGCATAGAGCACATTTTATAAATGCTATGCAATCAAATCTGAAAGATGGCTTGAAAAATATAAGGTATGAGTAGATAAGCAATTTTTTTGACTTTTCTTGTCTGGTATGTCACTAAGAGAGAGCCTATGCAGACATATTCAATTAGGAAAAACAAAACAAAACAACAAACACAAACAAACAAGCGCACAACAGCACAACAAAACCACCCCAACACCACACAAAACTACTGAGTCCAGTTTACCACTCAAAGAATAAAACCAGAGACAATTAAAAGGGCATATATGAACAAAGACTTTAGTATTGACTGAAAGCAATTGGACATTGTGCCACGGTCTAGTTCACAAGATGCAGATCATTCAAAGGTTGGACTCAAGTATCTTTGAGGTATTTTCCAATCTAAATTATTCTCTGGTTGTCTTATACAGAACTTGGACTAGTAAATATTTTAGTGATGGAAGATGGTGTCATAGACCAATTTTTATTTTCCTTTTGGTAAATAGTAGATATTTTAAGATAAACACAGCTGAAATCCTTTCATTAATATACTTCTTTAGCAATGCAGAAAATATCTTACCTTCCACTCAAGGATGAAAAAAAGGGCACTACATGTATTCCCAAGGG
This sequence comes from Erithacus rubecula, assembly GCF_903797595.1. Taxonomy (NCBI): domain Eukaryota; kingdom Metazoa; phylum Chordata; class Aves; order Passeriformes; family Muscicapidae; genus Erithacus; species Erithacus rubecula. The sequence goes on from NC_136659.1 coordinate 12,789,086, forward strand.
TCCACCTTCCCCAGAAATCTCCACTGTTTTTGTCATTTCACTAAGAAAGAGCACAGGGAAACACATCACATAAGCTTATTCAGAGAATTCTCCATATTAAAAACAAATTCCTGATTGGTCAGATAGCAGAAAAGGTAGAAAAAATATTTGACTCAGAGCTCACTAATATAAGAGAATAAAATTAAAGCAGCCATGAAATTCTTTAATTGTTTTAGATTAGCATTTGTGTTTTTTAAAAGGGAAAGAAATCAAATACTAGACATTTTCCTAAGTTAACCTTCAAGTAAATTAATTAGAATATTAAAGAATAAGCTTTCAAGTGAGGAGACACTTCATAATAAAAGAAAAAAGCAGGGGAGATTATTTTACATGCTCTTAATTTAAGCTCCATGTGATTTGCTTCAATTTTCCCATGTGGCCACATTATAAACATGAAGATCACACAGAAAGGACATTGAGACTTTCAAGTCAAATCACATTTAAATATACTGATTTCTTCCCTCAGTTGCATATAACGTCTCTGACAAACAAAGAACAAAATAAATTGTGATCAGTAGTGCAACTCAGCTCATTTTACCAAAAAGTTTCCTTCCTCAAACATCATTATTAAAAACCTCTATATAATCTGACAGACTTATGCTGCTTCATGACATGTGCTGTTTCATTTCCTATTGACTATTTTCAATTGCCAGCCTTACAGTGACCTTACAGTGATCTCAGAATTCTGTTCTGAGTGACCATGACTTGAAAAGGAAGGTACTTGAACTGGCTAGAACCTTTACAATTAGCAATGTCTGTATTTCAGTAGACCTTGTTCCTTCTTTCCGTAATAGTGTCCATCTTCCAAAATACTCCCTCCCCTCCCAATCCTACAGTGAGGACAGAACATGTGAAATGGAACCAAATGGCCACTTCAGATACTGCCCTGAGTTAAAGATTCAGTCTTAACTGAACAAGAGCAGGCTGCTAGTGAGAAAGACACTCCTGATCACTCCTGTGCACCAGATCTAGAGAGCACACATTTGCTAGGTAAGATGACCAAGCCAACTCTCACCCAAGCCTGTCACCCTGCCCTCCCACAGATGGTTTTTCCCTAATACCACAACTTCCTCTGGCACCAACTGACTGATTTTGCTGACCCACGGTCCTGTGATTTGATGCAAGAATCAGTAAAAATGCACCAAAACCCATCAGGAATCTGTGATCACCCTTGAAGTGGCAGCACAGTTACACCACACGAGGTACAACACGAACCCACACGGCAGAGCTAAGCCCTCTCACAAGGAGCACACTTACTGCAAATGACCTTAGACAAAATCTGGCACTGCCTCCTAAAAACACAGCAATATGTTTTTGGTTTAATGAGCCTTTATCCAGTTGCACAGTGATTAATGAGAAGCAATGTGTCCTAAATACAATAATTCTTAGCTTTATTGGCTAAATATGGAATAAGACTGGAAAATAAGTTTATAAACTTTTTTTTAATTAGGGGACAGAGTGAGTTTTGGGGAGCTTCTTTTTCTTCCAAAAATACTGGCACTGTAATGAATTTATGTTCTCTAGATATTAAATGCAAAGACCCTAAACAACAAGCCACCACTGATCCCAATCTAACAGATTTACATGTTACTTTATTTTAACACAGCCACCATCAACTGGCATTTGTGGATTTTTCCTTCCTGTATTCCCCCGCTTCATTAATCAAATGGGGAAATCCTGAGAAAACCTTCCTGTGAGATTTTTAAAATACATTTTTTTTCTGGTGAAGCTGGTTAGAAAAGCTAATCAGGGTGGTTACCAAAACCCTCAACAATGCATGCATAGGAAATGAACTCCTCTTTCAGTTCCATCTTCTACTTCCTCCAATTCTCTTAACACACAAAGAAAGATAATTAAAGGGCTACTTTTATTGCCTTTTGAACTTCTACAAAATCAAAACGCACAAGTAAATTAAGCAGCCAAGCCCTTCAGATTCAGAAAATAATCAGAAGTAGTGAACGGGCTTTCATTTGCACACGAAAATTTAAATTATAGCTGTCCCCATATAACCCTGTGTGCTCTAGGGAAGAGTTGTCTTCCTAAGCAACTGTAAAACAGAGCAGGAATTATTTTGAGGGCTATCACGACAGACAGGTGAGCTGTCATATTAAATTAATGCACTTACAGTTATAAGCAGGCTGAAAGCCAAATAAAACATACAAACTTATTTTTAAATTGAACACGAAAGCTACACACTAAGAAAAACAGGCAGCTTTGCGAAAACAAATATTCTACATGGACTGTATGTATTATGCCAAAAATTTTGGTTACGTTGTAAAACTTAAGGGATGTTCTAGAGCATTAAATGTTCAGAATAAGAGCACACTTTGAATACATGTACTAAGAACTTTGAAATAATTTTTATCAAAAACCCATGACTCTAAATAGACTCCTCCTTCTCAAACAAATAGGATTCTTAGTTATATCCGGGAAGAAAACAACCTTTCACACCAATTTCCATGGATCTTTGAACCATGCTATTTTCATATTATACCTATGAAAGCATGACAGTTAAAAAATTTAAAAACCAGAACATCTGGGATTTGATTTGGTTTTTTTATATATTTTATTTGTTTAAGAACCTCAAAGATTAAAGGCAAACACATTTGGTGTCATTCACTTATTCTGTCCCTCTATGGGCAGGTTTAATCTGCCCACAAGGACAGCTGAACTCAGCACTGTACTATTTCACACTGGCTTACAGTTTGTACTGTACTGGAGAAAGTATTCAGGAACAGGGCATGGCTGAGTGAGATCCTAAATAGGATGAGCTCTAAGAATACTAATTACCAAACTCCAAAGGCACATGGGACACACAGGCGCTAGGATGCTTCAGTTTGACAGAGCTAGGTTAAAAAAAATTAAAGAAGGGAGTAGGAGAAAGCAGAATTACTGTCTAATGCAGGTTGATAACTGTGACAACACAGAATGTAACTTATAGATTTTTTTGCAGCATTCAACACATTTTAAAAACAAACACCCAAATAGGAAAAAATAAATTCCAGAAGTTAGTAATCTACTTGTGACCTACTGCTCTATGAAATCTTCCCTATAGATCTTAAATGCCCTTTGGAGTAAAAGAAAATGCAAGTCTGGCCCATTGAGTCAGTATAAAAAGATCAGGAGTAAAATTCCTAGCTGGGGATGAGAGGCTGAGAGCATTGGTGAGCAATGCACAGAGGGTGCCTCAGCAGGCTGCACTCTGAGTATCTCCTTGTTCTTAAAGGAGCAGATGGAGCTCCTACCTTAGGAAATCCTGTCCTTGCTGAACTTGGAACCCAGTCTCTATGGAATACACAGAGATACATTATTACAGCAGTCAAAAACACTGAACTTAAAAAAAAGTCTTAATGTCAGTGAAATTTCTCCACAGTGCAAGGTTCACCTCAACCAGAAATACAGCACTCAGGCACCTTCCAGTACATGCTGGCACCTCCCTTCCCCTTGCTGCACTGAAGGCACCTCAGGTCTCACACAGGGGAGAAGACCTGTCCAGAATGACCTGATCCAAGATGCTGTACTATTGATTTTTAACCTGAAGAAGCTGTCATCAGTTACTATTTAAATCTTCTCTGTTTGATATTATTGATTTCTGACAGATTCTTTACTGTCTATCACATTTGTCAACAAGGCTTGCCATGCATATTATTAAAAATGCTGATAAGTACTGTTCAATAAAGAGAGAAAGTGTACACACGAGCAGAGAGCATGCACAGCATTGGCAACATGGAAAGCAAAATTTAAACAGAATGCTGCACATTTAGTGGTGATATCTAATCACGAATAGATCTAATCCTGAGATTTGCAGTGTACTCCCTGTGGAATACTACAGCTCCCTCTCCTGAAACCTGTATCAAGAATTAGCAGTTTGTGGTTACGTAAAGGTAAAAGATCTATTAGCTGAAAGCTGCTCTGCAAACTACCCAAGAACACTGAAGAACCTATCCCAACCACTGAGCACACACATGCTTAAAAGAGAACCCACTCCAGAAATAAAAGTTACACGTTGTTGCAGCAAGACTGAGTTCACTGAGGTGCTCTGACCTTCCCCAGCTACAAACATGTCATATGATTGCTCTTGGAGAATGCAGTAGGCACAGCCTAAAGCAGATTAATTGTTTTAAAACACAGTGAAGACAGTACCTCAGAAAAGCTGCTTCCTGCATGGGTTACTGGGCAAAGCTTGTCACCATGTGTATGTCACAAGAACCAACCGCTCCAGTTAACAAAGTATTTACCATTCCAATGGCACTTTCTTTTGCAGTTTTAGTCATATTCAAAACTTTCTCAAGTGTTTTTAAGAAAAGGCACAGATCAGTAAGATGCCATATCTGAAAAAGATCTTTCAGTGCAGAATGTCAATGCTTCCCTTGCAAACAGAAGAGAACAGCTGATATTCTGAACATGCTATGTGTTGCTTTTATAGACCACAGCCAAGTAAAAGACAAATTAAAGGCCAGTCAGATGTAGAGAGCTCACAGGTGCAGTTATTAAGCTCTATCTCCTTACTTGTTATTCACTGGCACCTCCAATTCCATGCCTCTTCCCCTGCAATGCTGCCATTCCAGCAGACAGAGCATCCTTTGACAGAAGGTGTTGACATTCAGTAGAGAGCACAGGCCTACAGTGGATGTCAAATTCCTATAGAGCATTTTAAAGAAGAAGCATGCACAGATTTATCCAAATAAAGAGGTTGATGACTCTGCCATGTACTTTTTTCACATACTAAACCAACACAGTTACTAATGATAACAAAGTATTTATCTGCATTCATCCAGAAAAGGCTTCCAGAGTAGTCAGCTAAACTAAAACTGTCAGTAGCACACTTCCCACCCACCTGCTATCCCTTTTCAGCCTATTTCCTTCCCTCTTTTCAACTAGGTGCTCAAACCTTTGCTGAAAATGTCTTGAAAGCCCTGCATAAGGAGCTGGAACTCAAGATGTTATGTAGCGAACACACTCAAATGATGAAAATCGGAACAGTTTTTAAATAGGGCTAGAGAGCACCCTATAGAGAGAGGAAAAAGCAACTTGGTGCCCAGGCAAGGACAAGTCTTCCAGGTACAGTAAAGGAAACTGGTCACCCTTTTATATGAGACAGGAACACAGCAGCTGTTCCATTCTACACAACACTAAACAAACTAACAAAAAAGTTGAAATATTTACTATGAAATAATGCCACAATCTCCCAGTTTCAGGTTTAATGGGGACACAAATCACCTGATTAAAATGCATTAATCTAATTATTCCAGACTTTTTTTCCCCCACACGAAAATGAGTTTTCACAAGATTAACTGTGAAGTTTTAGAGAGAAATCAGACAGCCTGTGAGCGCTGGGGTTTTGTGTCTTTTTTTTCTTTAAATCAAATTGTTCCAATTCTCTGTTGTTAGACTAATGAAATACACAATAGGTTAAAAATAGGAAAACACAGAGAAGGAAAAAATGCTTCAGCTACACTTTAATTATGTATCTACAGTGCTTAAACCAAGGAACTGACCCTGACCTCTGCTAAAAAGAAGTGGGAAGACAGTGAAAGCGAACATAATGAAAACACATAATGAATTATCTATGCATAAATTACCCTTTGCGTTCCAACTAATCCACTGCTATTAAGCTAAACATCCACTTGCAAGCAGATTCATGTTTTCTGTTCCTTAACACAGTAATTTTTACTGAGAAAAGCAAGCTTTTCAAAACCAGTATTCCCATGTATGGTGTGCTAAGGAATTCAGTGCTAAAAGCTGTGACAAGTATCTATCTGACCATTTGCCGAGTATCAAGACCCTGTTCTTACTATGGAAATCTTTCTGACCTAGTATAGAACATGAAAAAAAGGCACAGAGAAATACAAAATTTTATATATTGATAGCATTAGTTTGGCTGCCTTTACCCTGCACATCATCTTTACTTGCAAATAAACAACAAAAAAGCCACCTTCAGAATTTACAAGGGGATTGCCATTAATTATTCTATTAAAAAACATTCCAATGACCCAATGTTTTAAGTCTTTCTTATAGTAAAGTTCAAATCTCAAAATGTCAGATTAAAATTTTCAGACTCCCATGGGATACAGTCCTGAAAAGTTTCCCAGTATTTCTGCAGTGAAATGTTTTAAGATGATCTAGGCAAAGCACTTCCCATTAACTTCTAAGCAGAGAAGCCAAAACCCCTCCATACTCACACTCATTTACTACATGTGCAACTCATTTCACCTACTTAAACCAGTGAACTGACTTTTCTTCAAATCAAACAGTTTTCCTGCTTGAGTAAGGAATATAAAACAATCCAAGTCTGGATCATAAAGTTCAACTGACTAGGCTTCTCAGTTATGAAATATTAATCATGGTACTCTTTTTCTCTGCTTCCTTCTGAAATACCCATTATTGGCTGCAGTTAGAAAGGGACTCTGACCTCAGACAGGTTAGTGTTCTAATGAGAAGGCTCAGATCATTTTCTCAGGTGTTGAGCTGCTATTTTGCTCAAGCATTTTAGGCCTTAAAGCTTTTGCAAACTCAGTGACAGCAAGGAAAACAGGGAAAGCAGCAGGGCCAGCAGTAGTTTTCTTTCTTCCATAGCCTTTTGTCCACAGGCTGGAGTAGCTCACAATTAGGGGGAAATATTACCGTTATTAATATCTCTTGATGTGGCTTATTTAAATGAAGGGTTAATGATCTGATGATACCTCACAGCTCTAATGGCTTTAAAATTCAACATGAAAAACACCTGAATCAATCAAAATTATGCATAACACTTTCTTTCAGAAAGGAGACAAATCAGATACTAAGATGGTTGTTTTACTGCTTGTGGAAAAAATAGTTTTATCATTTAATATTATTTTATTAATAAAACCTTCCTTACTTACATTCTATCAATCAAATAAAGATAATTGAGACAGACAGATGGTCTCTAGTGACTCATTATTTCCCTTTATAAACCTTCTACTCCTCATGAAAACACTTTTGGAAAAACAGCTTAAAAAACTTGACATACAAGAAAAAAGCCAAACAAAAATCAAATCATTGCTACAAAATTTAAATTATTTGACTTTTCAATTCCTGTGAATTTCACAGAACTAAGAACTAACTTTGCTTTACAAAATACCACACTCAGAATCTCTCTCAAGTTTACTGTTTGAATAAAGTGGAACATTTTACAAATACTCCAATACAATTCACAATTTTGATGAAAAATTCCTCAGTACCCCATCTCAATTCTTGCAGGCAAAACAGTGTTTTTTAAAATCACCGCAGGATATAGGAACCCCAAACAAAGCATATTTTGGTAGAGTAATTCTACTGTGACTCTATGAAAAACTGCTCCTTTCTCTCCAGTTTGTTCCGATTTTCATTTGCTCGGTTGGTTTTGGCCAATATTTTTCAGGATTGAGACATTTCATCCCAGAAAAAGAAAAAAACTTACCAATACAAAAAGATTATTTGGAATATCATGTTCCCTCTGCTCTCTAACTGTTCAACATTTGATTGATACTCTGGCATCAATTAAATGGATCCCAATCGATATTCTTTATCATTTTTCCTCCTGTGTTCCTATGTCAAGACAGTCTTCAGAATTCAGCAAAAATTGTAAGAGATCTACAGAAACCCAAGCTTATTCTGGTCTGGTTTGTGACATGCCAGAGAAGACCTGGCTCCTTCAGAAAACTGATTAACTCTGAAAAGTATCACAAGGGGTTTTGTCATTGTCAAAGTTTCCAATAGCCACCAAATTACAGAGCAAACAAGTATCAAAAACTTCTTCTGAAGAATCCCAAATGCAAGCAACAAATTGTTTAACTTGACAAACAATAATATGCTCTCAGAAAATTCCTAAGAGGACTCAGATAGTCTAAAACACCCTACTAAAGGCATAAGGAAAACAGTAAATATGAAGAGCGTGCACAGAGCTTGATTAATCCCCATTACAAATTAACGGATCAAGAGACAAATGACTGCATATATTTGGTGATGCATAATAATTACCTCAGGTGAAACAAGCTGTAGAAGTCTTTAGCAACATACCATGAACAGAAAATACGCATTAGCGACTAAACTAAGTTCTATACCTGCATGATGAACACTAATTAGCAGGCGTGTAACTCAGAGGCCTGGCAGGTGCAGGGAAAGCTGGAAAAGCACTCCAGTTCCCTTCCATGATGAGACCATTCTAAAAATATGTATCAGTATCAGAAGGCAGGCAAAGGAATTACAAAATGGCATAGGCACTGGGTGACAAGGAGGCCCTCAGGAGGGAGGAAAAACCCACACAGAGTCGAAAAACACAACTGTACCAACATGATAAAATTGCACATAAAACTACTGAAATTATGACTCAAAGAACAAGAAAAACTGAGACATGAATTCCCTTGTAAGGAAAAGACAAATTTTTGACATGCTGTGAAAGGAAAGGTGATCCTTCTCCACTAACCCTGGCATGGCCCAGATCAGCAGCAATGTTCGAGTCCCTGCTCTTGCAAACTTCCCCACAGGTGTGGGGCACATATTCATGCCTCTTTCCCATACCTCATGTAGGTAAAATGGGAATATTACGACTTGTTTTTTCTCAAATGTTTGCAAGGATAAATGCTTGAAGATTAAGGCGTGCAGATACTGTTTATTTCATGAGTTTTATCTTATACTGTTTTGACAAACAACTATAAGCTGCAGAATTATAGCAAATGACTATCTGCCATCATTAAAATTGAAGCAGATTAATTTTTCACATTTTAGCTGTCACACAGAAGTTTGTCATGTAACACTTCTTAATTTAATTATACAGTGTGCTATATATATCTCAGGAGTTCTGCAACAAACACGAAATACTGGACACGGTACTGAATTCCTCTACCTACTCAAAGAGGTGACTTCAGCACGACCTGAATCACCAGTAAAAGTGAAATTTCAGCTTATGATGAGATAGAAAAACAGCAGCATGAAAACACTCCAACACCACTGAGAATCTGACCAACTTACTCTATGGCACCCTGGCTTGATAATTTGGTGTAACAACTGCTATCTACAAAATCATTATTTTTCAATTTCATTTCAGCCATTTAGAATTTTCCCTTGGATTTCAGGAGCAAGAAACACTATTGTTCATTACTAAAACTCTAGAGAACATCTAACTTCCTCTCCTCTTGTTTCAGCTATGCAGCTCTCAAGTTTTACTCCACTGGCATCCATAGATTATATATCTACCTAAGTATTGTTCAAAATTTAGACTGGTTAAAATAAAAGCTACTTCCCAAAATGTCAATGTGACCATGATTACATTGAGATACAATAGCACAGGCGATTTCTTGTTTGTCAAAAATGAAGAGAAGGATTTACTTCACCTGACTTCTCTAGTGAAGGAATGCACAGGGAAACATTGCAAATATTAGCAATAGCTTACATTGTGTATAAACACAAATACAAAATCTACAACAGGATATAGCGAAGTAATAACGTTACCACTCAATACTGGAGGTGGCACTTAAACCAAAGGAGCTAACTTCAGGATCATAGGGTTCAGTTAAAAAGTTATTTATTAAGATACAATATATGATTTAAGAAGATCCTCTATCTCAAGACACGAAACACTTGCAGGACTCAATAGAAACCAAAACCCAGATTTCTCCCTTAATCTTGTACTGCAAAGAGCAAAAAAAAAATCATTAATATTCATCAATGAGAGTATCAGATTGTCACGCTCATATATGTGTTCTGGTATGTGAATCAAATGTAATTTTAGGGTGGAAAAGGCAGGAGGAGGAAGATATCATGATGATGAGAAGCACAGTGCAGAACCAGAGGTGCAGCTGAAAGGAGAAGTTATTTTTGTATAAACTGATAAATCACACCTGAGCTAGCACCAAACAGAAGATGTTCCTACCTGCTAGGGAGCCGGGCCCTCTGAGCCAACAGCAGTTCTGTGGGTCCAGTGAGGTTCACCTCTCCATCCTGAAAGGATGCCTGGGAAGCAGCCTGTTGAGAGATTTCAAAGCACATACTGAAACTATGTACGTAATTACGCAAATAGAACAACACTGTCTTTGTGCTTTTAAGTCTGTATTTGGAAGAGAAAGGCAGTCATAAAATAGGCCCACTCTGAATGGAGCACCTGTGACACAGTGTTTAGAGAAACAGGAGGCTATCTAAAGTCCTGCTCCTCATGCCAGTCCCACCATCCTTCCACAGGAGAAGCTTAATGTTGTAAAGTTATACTCTTTACTTTCTTCTCTGCCTATCTAACCTGAATGCCATTCTCTCCCACTCTGAGCCTTTCTCCCAAGAGATCACAAAGACCTTGAGTAAACCCAACAGATTTTTTTTTGTGCTCTATTCCTTGGCAGTATTTATCTGGCAAAGACATATTTTCAGAGTAGCTTCCCAGAAAAAGAAATTATGCAGCCATGTTGACAATCAGACACAAAAATACAGTGCACACAGAATCCAGACACCAATTCTAAAGCTTTTGAAAAGTATTATTTAGCTTTCTTTTTGTGATCTTTGCACTCAATGTTTGCATTTTTTTCATACTGGGAGAGGGAAATAGTTACCATTGAGATAAGACCACTGTCAGCAGGTGATGTATTAGCTTTAACATACTGTACTTCATCCCAATCCTTATGGCAATAATGTAAACAGAGCAAAATCTGTAACAAAGACCTTTTTTGGAGAGGTCACTTCTGTCAACTCTGCAACAGGAATAGAGCTGGAAGACATAAATCTTCAGCTGTCAACACACTAAGAGAATTCAATTCAGAGCCTGATCTTAACTAGATTAAGGCTAAAGTTAATAATTATTTTTTCTTGTTGCTGCAGTGGTAGTTTTCCAGTGTATACACGTGCCATATTAAGTTATCTCAAGGCAAAAGGTAGCAACGCTATAAATTAATTTCAAAGAACAAAGCCAACTAGATAGGTAATTTAATTTTCAATAAAAGTTCTACACACGGGTTATTAGAAGTTCCAGCCTCTCTCAAAAGATTGTTCTATTCAAAAGATGGCTTTAAAGTTTTGGTGTTTCCAGTCCCTCAAAGATTTGTAGAACTTATTTTTAGTTTATAAGTATCAAGGGAGTTTGGGGCAAGTGTGGGCTGCCTTGTACTTCAAACTCATGAGCAGCCTTGCAAGCAAATGCCCAAGACATAAACTAAGCTGGATACCTTTTGGTTCACATGGTGCTTTTGAACCTGTAATACTGGTAGTAATGCTCTTTGTGAGTTAATTAGAACAGAAGCCAACAGAGCTGGCTTCAACTGCAAGACCAATACAGTTCACTCAAAGTGAACTTCTGACACTAATAAAGAACCTCTTTTAAAAGTTGTGTATTGAGTATGTGCCATCTCTTCCAATCACTTTTCACAGTGGAACCACATGTCAAGGAACAATTCTTGTTATTTGAAGTATATTCCATACTAATCTCGTAAATCAAGAGTTCGACCTCAAGCAGTGCATTACCAACAGAAATCAGACACACAGCCTTCCTATGCTAAAACCTCATCTTGACAAAAGCTTTAAAAAAAGCGTTGTGGTAGCAGCAGATGCTGGAAGCAGACAAACCCTTTAACAACAATGCTCCCAACAAAGCTAACCTCTGGTAGCCTGCCACTGAAAACACTGGTGCTACAAAGGCTCTTCTTCATGGAAAGTTAAATACAGTGCCATGAGCAGATTCAGGGTTGTGATGAACTAGACCCTTTTCTCCCAGACACTGGCTGCAACACAGTACATGAGAGAGAACATGCTACTCATGCCTCAGAAATGCTTTGCCATCTGAAGTCTACACAAGCTATGCTATTTCTCTGTTTCTGGGCTTTTGGTTACTATTGTTTTTGCTGTGGTGAGATCACATCCATGCTTGTCCCCCATCTCCCACTTCTTGGGAAACAGATTTCCCAGCAATGATAAACGCTAATGTTCAAAACACAATTCTGTATCTAATTTCTGCTGACTGATATACATATTGTTTTTTTTATCAGAAAGGAAAGAATTTTGATCAACAAGTATAATCTCATACTTCAATTTGCTTTGTGGCACAGCACAACATTGCTAAGAACACAGTTACATTCCAAGACAAGCAAGCCGTCCTCACAGAAAGGTGGCAACAAACAGCTTTCTTTTCTGCTAAAAGACAGACCAGCAGAAAGTATCTTAAAGCTGGATAAGCATTATTATAGATACTAGAGACCTTTGGAAGAGGTCATCAAATTTATAAACATATCTCAGATCTTTCAAGGCATGATCATTCCTGTGCCAGAAAATAATGGGGTAACCTTGTGAGGCACCTGACAGTCCTACATGCCCACATTTTAACCTTTCCACAAGATAAAACTTCCATGAGGAATTACAGTATGAAGTTTGGCGTCCATAACACTTCCAGGTTGCTTTTTTGTTTCTCCTGTTTATGTTTTTTTTTAGGTTGATGTGTTTGTTTGTCTGTTTATTGTGGTGTGGGGGTTTTGCTTCTTTAAATTCAAGGGCAAAAGCTTCTAAAATGAAGTTATCCTCTCCTGACTGGACAGAAGTGTGCTAAAGGATTTCAGAAAAAGTTCAGTGTCAGAGCCCCTATCCTGCACACCACTGCCTGTTTAGATTTGCAGGAGTATAGTGCTCCCACATATCACAGATTATCACATGCTCAAGTCAATAAACACAAAACCAGATGTATTTAATGGCTTAACTGATCAAGGAAACATGAATCACAACACTGACATTATAAGTGAGCTCTCTGAGATGAGATTAGAGCTCCAGTCACGTAACAATCACTATAAATGGACAAATTCCTTTCATACTTGAGCATTACATTAGAAGCACAGTAAATTCAAACAGATCATCTCCTGACAAACAGAATAATAGCAAACCAAAAATGCACAATTAAAGACACCGTCAAAACCAATGATCCAATACACACAAGAATGTTCAATTTCTTGTTCAGTTTTTAAAGACTGATTGTCAATTTCTCAATAGTAGCAGAATTAAGGACACTGACTAACAAACCTTGACTCAAATTCAGTTGACACTGTAACAGATTTACAGTGACAGAATTGCAGTTTTCACTTAGGACATAGGAATAAAATGCAAAATGGTGTGGTAAAAACAAAAGCCAAGGGAGCATATGTATCTAAGAACAGTGGAAGTTTTTTAATATATTTACATAGTGATAATTTGAATTAAGCAATTTTCCTTAGTGCTACTAAAAGCATGTTCTTCAAATTAGGAGTAAGCAGAAGAGAGTGATTCTAGTAAATAATAACCCTCTGCAAACAACTGCAACCCAAATGCTAGGAAGAGTCTTGTATTCATTATGTGAGAGCTCTTAAGTGAGGTAAACACGTACATGAGGCAGCAGAGGGAGTGACAGAGTACATACCAATAGTGACATTTTCTGCTTTGTGAACATCCACTCTTCTCAATTCAACAGTCAGCATGGGCATATGTTAGCCCCAGCAAAAACTATTGATGCAGTCAGTCATGGTCTTATTGAGCTTAGGGAATATGACCAAGTCTATGTTTTTTTTCTTTAATTTTTGGAAAGGCTCATTTCATAAAACCCACTAAATATCAGAGAGGAAAAGCAATAGTGGCATTTTTGGACAGAGACATGAAAGTATCCATTTTTGGCTAGAAAGAGGGGGGGGGGGGGGAGGGGGGGAGAGAGAGAGAGAGAGAGAGAGAGAGAGAGAAGTGACTGAAAATAGCCAAACCAATCATTTGTGTTACAAACCAAAGGTGCAGCCCTGAGCAGTCAACACAGCAGTGGCTGCCCTACCAATCCCACTGCTCTGTTTTCTCACTATCATTGCAACAAAAAATCTGGATTTTGGTATCTTAAAAAAAATGGCCATCAAACACTAGCAATAAACTTGAAGGAAGTAAGATCTATTAATAGAAGAAATACAAGCATCTACTCAAATGAGGACTCAGACTTGTATACCCAAGGGAAGGTATCTTTATCTGAGACTTTCTTCTAATGACAAAAGTGAAAATGTATGTCTGAAGTTCCAGTTTCCAGTACTCTACTCCCTGAGGGTCTCAGCTCTTTAAAACAAAGGAAAAGTATCCAAATCAAAGAGCAGAAGGTCATGGAGCAGGATGGCAGGCTGCGAAGCTCCCTCTCCCTACTTGGCCAACAGCAAACCTTCTTACAAGAAGGTTCAGTAAGAGTTCAGATCACACCAACATAAACAGTGAGATGCAAGGAAACCTGGGGGTGAAAGGGATGCTTAGTTTACAAATGCAGGAAATGTCTCATCTACTGCTCTCACAACAGACAATTTTAATTACCGTATTTAAAAATTGAACATTTTTAGCAACACTTTCAGGATCATGTGAGCATTTCTGACATCCAGAATGAGTCTAAAAAGCCATAGCACTATATTTAGCTTTAAAAATCAACACTTTCATAAATATTCCCAAACCAATTAGCCCGTGTTATAAAGTTGTTTACCTTTACCTAGAACAACAAATGCAATACCTGACATGACATACAGAAGGACCATATAACTCATGGAACACACACATAATGGCCACTTGTTATTCAGTAATAGTATAACCAAGTACAGGCTAAAATATGACAATCCTATCTGAACCGAAGTTATACTTATCTTGCTGTAATGCCTAACAGTAACATTCTATGCTGTTTTCAAGTTCTGCCCAACTGTACATGACTTTTTAGGTCCAAAAGGCTTCTCTGTGCCTCACTTGGTCTGTTGGGACAAAATGTAAGTTGTGTGTTCCTAAAATGGCAAAGAAACTTCAACCACAATAACCACTGCCTTTCATTATGATACTCGTTAGCCTCAGTTTGCAAAAAGAAGAATGCAGCACACCACAAGCTTTCAAAATATTTCAGATTGAAAATCAGTGTCTCTCTTCCTCTATTTGGCCTTAAATCCACAAAGAGGCTAACTGAAGATGTGGCACTAAAACCTTTCATAAACAAAACTTTTATCTTATTTTTGTTGCTTTCCATGTACAGAATCAGGTTACCCCTAGGCCAGGGAACAATCTGGCCAAGTGAAATACATTAACAAGCTTCCAGTAAGCAGAGACCTGTATTATAACTGTAGCAGTAACACCACTGTGTAGGAAAAAACTTTTGTAACTGAAAAATCTTGGTTTGGACTGGAACAGAATTATATTCCTTCCTAGTACCTGGCACAGTACTATGTCTGGGATTTAGTAAGAGAATAATTGACAAACTACTGATATTTTGGTTGTTATTGAGTAGTGCTAGCCCTCAGTCAGGGCTTCTCAGTTTCCCATGCTCTGCCAGAGAGGGTGCACCAGAAGCCATCAGGGAGCACAGCTGGGACAGCTGACCCCAACAGGCCAAGGGGATACAGAGCCTAGAACATCACAGCCAGGACAAACTGGGGGAGCTGGCAGGGGGAGGCCAATCACTACTCAGTGATCAGGCTGAACATCAGGCAGTGGGTGCTGGGCAATTGTGTCAGGCATTGCTTGTTTTTTTGGGTGCTGTTCACAGTCATTCAAGGATTAGATATGAAGTTGGTATCAACATCTGTGTTTTGTTTGCTTGGTTAATCTTTCATTACCAAGATAATAACAGACTAACTTCCAATCTTCCAGTCCACACAGCTTTACATAACACCCCAAACCACTTCCTAAAATATATGCAAAAATGGTTTAGTATTGCAAAGGCATGCATAACAATGCTTCAAAATATTCCAGATTAATTTTTTAATTTAACATAGCTTTTCTTTTTTCCTTCTAAATAAGCATAATAAAATATAATTCACACTGTATTGCTAACATCAATACATCAAGGGTAGAAACCAATGCAAAGGAGGCTAACAAAATGCTGCTAAACTGAAGGAAAAGTCTGTTACTGTGTATTTCTTATTTTTCCAGTGGTCTGCTTGATTGAAATCACTGTGCTATAGAACGTGGGAAGTACTTCTAAACAGCTTACAATACTTCCATTTCACTTACTGATTAAACTACATCATCCTCTCAACTATTCAGAATGAAATTAATTTGAAATGGATAATTGATGCAATTGTGCTGTATCTACAAATGCAATTAATCACTTGCTAAAGATGATTTTTAGGCAGTCAACTATTATGAAAATAAGAATCACACAGTCTCTTTCAATCTTGTCAATTGAAATGTATTCAACTGGACTGGTAAAAGATATTTTTCAACATAAAAATAGCCGTATGTCTTCAGATATTTTTAATAACATCCAAGTGGATTCATGTTTAATTAGCAGAGCACAAAGAAAAGCCATAATATAGTACAGCTTTTAGCAATTACATGACAGTTTCAGGAACCACAACAGCAATATTTTTCCCCTCAACTACCAAGGGATTTCTTGGATATTGTAGCAAGTTGTGATCTTGGCATTTAAAAGGTTATTTCAAACCAAGGACATAAATGGACACTCTCCTGAGAATCAGTCTGGAGTGAGAAATCATGCCCCCAGATTGTTTGTTAACAACTCTCTGCTGAGGGTCATCATTACAACTGGACTGCACTGGTGGAATACATACTCTGTTCAGTGCAAACACTGAGCTGCCTGAAACCCATCCCCAGCACAGCCTGTACTCTGGCTGAGGTGGCACTGAAGCAGATTCAGAGCAACTGCATCACAAGTGTAGTGCAGGAGAAGTGCTCAGTGTCTTTAGGAAAAGTGGGACAGGAACATCACACACACACAGACACACATTGTCAAAGTCACTGCTTATGCTTTACCTCAGCGGTCAACACCTTCAGTCAGAATAACATGAGAGCAAATTCTCAGCAGCAAACAGGATGTGCTGAGCCCACGACACCAGGGAAGGGTACCCAGCTCCTGGGCTAAGTGTGGGAGGCAACCTCATCTACCCTCCTAACTCCTACTGGTCCCAAGCCAGCAGACACCTTGGAGTCCCTGCCTTCTACACCGGAATAGATCATTTGTATCAAACCCAGCTCCCAGGGAGCAGCAGAATCAGCAGGAACCAAACCAGGAGAGCTTCAGTTCTTCAGGGACACAAGGCACACCAGCCAGGTTCCCTCCTCTGCACTCCCACTGAGCTCTTCTGGATGTGTTCAACCTCTGCATGTGAAACACAGCTTGGCAACATCACCCTTCAAAATGCTCTCCCTGACCCTTCCTGCTATACCTACTCTCAATTTGTTTCATTCTAATCATTCAAAAATCTAGCTGAGGAGCATTCTCTGCTTGGGGAAAGCAATGTCCTGTTTCTTGAAGTTCTACACAAGCAGTAAGTTCTTTATTATTGAGAGCATCGAGGATTACTTTAGGCCTAAAGATCAAAATTGTTATAGATGATTTTGGCAAGAGAAGTCCGAGAATCTTCATATGAAAAACTTCTTTATCACTGAGGAAAAAAAAAATTAAAAATTGCTAGTTATAACAGTACCAGAGAGTTCACATCTTCCTTGGCAGTTATTTTGCATGGGTGAAGGGATGGAAGAGGTGCAGCTGGAGTGCCTAAGTATTTCAATTTGTGAAGGGCTGAGAGAAAAAAGAAAAATATAAAAAA
This sequence comes from Erithacus rubecula, assembly GCF_903797595.1. Taxonomy (NCBI): domain Eukaryota; kingdom Metazoa; phylum Chordata; class Aves; order Passeriformes; family Muscicapidae; genus Erithacus; species Erithacus rubecula. The sequence continues at coordinate 12,806,623 of NC_136659.1, forward strand.
TACCTCAGTTAAAAGCCTTCAGAAGTAGCTTTCCTACACATAAAACTCTGGACTTAGGCCCAACATTTTTAACAATTTCTAGGCTGAGGTGTGAGCAATGCCTTTTCCAGAACAGCAGAAAGCTGCTTTTAAAAGCATTGATGGTATATTGATAAATACTAAGATTTGGCACCTCCACTGGCCAAGAACCAACTCTTAAAATAAACGGAAATGTTCCAGTAAGGGTGAAAAAAACCCCCAAACCAAACAACCCACACACCAACACCAACCAAAACACTACTGGAAACATAAGTAATATGGTGTATGTTCACAACTTTTAGGAGCTGTCAATATTGGAATAATTACCTAAAGGATGCAGTTAACTAGGCAGCCATATGACTACTGGCACCTTTAAAAAAGAGGATATGTTTATTAGCTCTCTCCCCATTCATCATGCTGGATTTAATTGCCTGCACTGCAAGCCTACAGAGACCCTACAGAGCAATATCAGGAGGACTTTGTGCCCAAGTCCGTAGTATTTGCACCTCAGCAAGATTGTTAATGTGAACTAAGCCATGCTTAGAGCACTTGAAATATTTTGGCTGACCTCCTATCTGCTAGGACATTAATTTTTTTATTTTATTTACCTTGTAGTGTTTTTATTATACTGCCATATTTTAAGGACTGTTGCTAAATTTATTGTCCAGAAATACATGGCTGGCCTTTTATTTATAAAGAATATTTAGCAGTGATATCAACAGTGCAAGGCAGCAAAGAAACAGGTGTTTCCAAGCTACAATTTGTGATTTTTTTCTGTATCATCCATTTGGAGACAAAAATTTATGTTTAAAGAAGGTGCACAAACTTTGGACATCTGAGTTACTATATAAGTTATTTGTAAGCAATTATTCCCATAGCAACAAGCATCATTTAAAAGTGCACTATCATTAGCTCCACAAATGCACACAAATCCCTTCTTTTGGTTGGAAACTGCCATTGGGCAATTAATATTGCAAAAACTAGGAAAGAAATTAAAGTTTCTACAAGATAACCTACAAAATTTTCTCAGACCAAGAGAATACCACCATGACCTTTCTTGACTTGACTCACTGCTTGAAGCCTCCCAAGATCTTTAATTGACAAAATATTTTACAAGAGGTTTGCAAACTACAAAGCTGCATTTTGACTAATTTCTTCTTTGTTTAGAGAGAAACTGCTTGTATGTCTTTTTTAAAGTAAAGAAAAAAAACCCTCTTAATCCACTATGCATTACATCAGGATAATTTCTTCATAAAAGCAGCACTTAGAGGACATTTATATCTTATCTAGACAGTACTATGTATTGTATGTCCCTACTTCTCCCACAAATAAAATTTGAATTTTATTCCCACCACATAAAGATACTAATTCTGAACACTTAAAAAAAATAATCCCACAAACCTAATGCAAAATAAAGAAGACTTTACAAATGTAATTGCACTACTGAATCAAAACTTTCTGCTTTTGTCACAATAGACCCTCAATATTATCTGAAAGGCTTCTAAAAAATGTGTATTATCTATGAGCTCAATGTACAAATGATACTTTAACCTTGCATTTCTATTCCTCACAATAAATTCTTTTCTGACTTCATCAGTTTTTTTATCAAAATGAAAAGTACATATGTCTTCACCACCACCAATAATAGTGGGAGTGAACAACAAGGGTTTCCAAAATTCAAAAATCAAACCCATTCTCAGAGTTAAAATCTGTCTTCATTAAAGATTGCATTTGATATTTTGCTGTTAATTCTATTTATGAATGGCTCATATAATGTGAGGCCTTAAACACACTAAGTTGGTCAGCAGGAATCCACAGATCCACTGATTCTGTAACAGCAAGGATAATCCCATTGCTACCATCAGCCAACCAAGCACCACTCCCAGCCTGTGAGAGCCAGTGTTAAGCTTTGACTTGGATCTGAAATTTCTATTCATTGCTTTGGAACAGTAATATCAGTAAGATGCTGCAATGGTGTAAGAATGCTTTTTCTCTTTCAGCAGTCACAGCTATAGTTATATCTAAGCCAAGAAGGCAGTCACCTCAGCAACCAGCACCAGAGGAAACTATGAAAGAGACTGCCCCATCTTCTCAAACATGCCTTTTTGTAACACCTCACTCATCAGGGATACCCAACACAGTCCCTGTACCAGTAATCCCTGGGTCACACACCCAAAGCCCACTACAACCCAATCCACCTGGCCCTCTCTCCTCCCAAAAGTCAGAGCTGTGCCATGGAATGCAAGGCCTGGCTGGGGCACTGATCTGCTGATCCACATCTGCCCTGTGCATTATGTATGATCATTACAGTGCATTATGTTAAGTTTTCCTCAGTGTGCAATGTATGTTAGTAATTGCTAGTTACATTACTACTATTCCTCATATGGGATTATCATAGTGGAGCAACAGCACTGATTAATCAATTAGCATGGATTCATTAGAGATGAACGATAGGGCAATGTAATTGTGTTTACTGAACAATGGATGACAGTGTGCTTAAAGCCCAGGATTTCTAATAATGCTATATACATAACATTATGAATATTTAGAGCACACTCACTGCAAAGCTAGAGAGACAAAAATCAGGATGTGACTCTGTGTGCAAGTAATGCTGGAGCCTGAAGAATGTATGGATGGGAGAGCCACAAGACAGATGGCACAGTTAGAGGACTTTTTTAGCTTTGACTAAATCTTTGTAAAACAGCTACAGCATTTCCTGTACTCCAGAATGCACAGGCATGTCTGCACAATACAGTGGCCAACAGTATAAACAGTCAAAGCCCCAGGTGTCTCAGAAACATTAACCAAGCCATGCTAAGCTTAAGAACATGAAAAAACAGAGTTCACTCTATGAAATAAACAGAAGCATACAAGGGGAACTGAAAGCCTTTTGCCCAGATATCTGAGGTGAACATCCCTGACTGTGTGTCCTTGTCAATGGCTGAACACTAAGCTTACAACACTGAAGAACATAAACACCAAACTCCCACACACATCTCTCCATACATGATTTGTGCCCTTTAGGTACCAATGCAATAGTCAGAGACCCTTCTTCTGTCTAATGGTAGTATACAGACTTGCCAGAAATTCATGTGGATATCAAGGGATGAGACAACAATTAATCACTTGAAAATATGGTGCAAAGAAGAGATATTGAAATATAGCTTCTGCTGCACTCTTCCTGAAAGCAGAAACTATAAAGGAATGTAAAATGTTACTTTGCTAAAAAGTTAAAGTAGAAAACATATTCTCTATTATACTGCAGGACATCAGAAATTGTCATGTAAGTCCAATAACTGGGTCCCATGAGAGAGCCAATCCACAGCACAAGGACCTGAATGCTCTTGGAGATCACTCAACCAGTATTTTCCCAAGATGCTTCCACAATGTCCAGGGAACCACAGTCTGTGATTATCACAGGGCTTCCTCAGCTTGGAATGCTCTTGAATACAAGGTACTAAGAATTACATTGCCTGTTTAGATCAAAGGCACTTTCACTCCTGCAGGGAGTTAAGTATTCCTCCTTAACTTTGTGGGCTGCAAATTTATTTACTTTCCAAAAGATTCACACATTGAGTTAATTTAAAATTTACCAGCTTCCTCCACTCTAAGCAACTTATGGAATCAGTGACTAACAGTATTGTTCTGCATACATCTTTATATTTAACCATTTGTTCTACATGCTTAGAGAGGTTAAAGTCTCAAGAGAAACTTTTTAGATTTATACCTACACATAAAAAAATACACCTGGTATGTGCATACATGAATTATAAAGTTGCAGATGAAGTTCTTCAAAAAACCTTATCTGGCCACAAACATAATATGTAGATCTCACAGTATATCCCAGTACAGGAAGGAATTATCTTCAAAAATTCCCTCCTTGGCTCTGGGCATTCTACAAAACAAATTGACTATCTTCATTCTCAACAAAATCTCCCCAACACCGTGGCAAGAAAAATACACAATGGCCTAAGGAAAAGAGAACACAAAATCATCTTGCCAAGCCTCTATTTAACAGGCAAGCCCTAGATTAGATATAATCCTAAATTTCTCTTTGTTGCTACACTTTAAGCCAAATTTAAAACAAGAATTTGTTGGAGAAAAAACAAGCCACCTACTCTGAAGATTTTTGTAAGAAACCATGAGAACATCTTAACATACAGAGCACCAAACAAGTAAATAAGGGTTAAAATGTTGTCTGAGACTCTTCAAAGAATTGAGTTGCTTGCATTCAAATGGGAGAAAACATGCTGTCCTACATAAACCCCTTGATCTCAATCCCAATTCTCAATGGAAATTAAGCCAACTGTGTAGCATTTTAATTCTGCTGAACTGTATACAAAACCTTAGTTTAGGATCTGAAAGTGCAGGCACAGTGTTATCCTGAATTTATGAGTGAGTATTATTAATAAACCTGAGCTGACTCTTGTGAGCCAAGACATTACTATCACTGGCTTATCTTAAACCTAGCAGGAATTTAGACTAGAGATGGATCACCTGAGAGTATATTATTATTTCCAATAAATCCTTATGAAGCATAATGGTATTTTCAATCTCTCCTAGGGTTTTAAAAATCATCATAAAATAACCTTTCATAAAATGATCTGGTTCATGTTAATTATTAACTACATATTGAAATAACAGCACTGGTTAGTAAATAACTTGACAGCACTAAAATTGCAGAGTAAAAAGACAGGATTTATCACATGATTGAAAGGCAGCTGGGTGAAGAAAATATCTTAAGCAAAGATATATCATGATATTTGCTGGGAATGAAATAGCACAGCAATTATAAGACCCTACAGATTAATTAAACTCAGAACATTTTAATGAGCGCAGTTGTATCTACTAATCATATTATGATGGGGACTCTCACAACCATTGTTTTTTTTTTATTTTTTTTTGGAAGAGACTAAGCAAACAAAAATCCCATGGGTAACTTCAATTTCACACTACAAAGTTCTTATCACCAGAAACAGCTTTTCTAAGTTTACAGGTGGACTTAATTGTACTATAGTTGTTGACTAATTGCAGCATCTCTAATTGCAAGAACAAAGGTCAGAGAAGACATTGCTGTTGCTTAGGTGAGCTTAACAGGTGACGTGGATAAATGTATAACTCTCCAAAAGACAGAAAGCAGCAGGAGATACCAACTCTCCTATTTCTTGCATGTGCTCCTGGATAAACATTCTGGTCCAACTCAATACCTCTTTCCTTGCTTTTGAGAAAAATACAGGGAAGGTATACCAACAGAAGTGTTGGCAATAAAAAGGCCTTTCAGCAAAATTCCCAGTTTCTGCTTATTCCTATCTTAAAATAAACATTCTCAATTATATCAATAATTTCCTAGAAACAAAATGTCACAGAGACCTATTTAGCACGTAAGTGTTTGCCACAAAGTGGAAGGAAATAGCTATAACCTGTCTCCTTACATGCCTCTGTGAAGCTCTATCATTTCCTTACCTCTCCACACAAGATGCTCAAACTGGTTTCAGATACACAGAAAAACTACACTCTGAGCCAAAAAAGTTCCCTTGTTCCTAGTTCCTCAGCACTTGGAAACCAAAAGCATGGCACCAAATAGCAGAATAAATCAAGTCTGGCTACCTGAGAGGGCCAAGGTCAGTTAAGACAAAGTGAGGAATGTGACAGATGCACGAGTTCAATAGATCTTGGTTGTTTATGAGGCTTCTCAGCTAAGACACATGAAGCCAGATTTTTTTAAACATGAATATTTCCTTAACTTTAACTTTCCTTAATTTTAAGAAATGTATTGAGAGAAAATTTGAGTGGCCTGAAAAGTTAACGAAGTTTTTATACATGTGAATTGCTTAAGCTTTAATCTTCAGTAGAATATGCTTAGATACAAAGCACAGTACAGTTTTATATACCAGTGAAATATTTTAAACACCATTACTTATGAAGAAACTCGATGTTACTTATCCAGGTCAAATGGTAATTAAAAATACTTCTCAAGAAATGGGGGGAGACTGGCAGCATGCTGGGGGTAAGGGTGTGGGCTGTGGTTTATAGATGTTATTTGTCTCACTCCTACTACGTATGCCAAGATCATCAAAATTTACTAGTTAGAAAAACAAATTGAAAAACATTTTGTACAGTTGAGTTTCTTCTGCTATCACATAGAAAAGCAAAGCTTTTTTTCTGAAGATTTTATAATTGCATTATAATTGCCCAAAGCACTGTAAACTACAAGAGTTTACGTGCATCTCTCTGATATTGAGCACTACTAATCTGCATATTTAATGGTTCCACATCACTGCAATGCATTCTGGGTACTCACAAGTAAAGACATTACCTTTTCTTCTAGAAAAAAAAGAAGGTAGAAAGAAATAGCTTCAATGAGTTACTTTGTGAAGGAAAGAACAAGGTAGACTTCCTAAAGAAAAGCCTCCCATTCAGAGATGAACTTTACCAAATTCAAAAGCAACTGAAGGAAGCATTCACTGCTTTCTTCTGAAAATGAGCTTAATAGTCCAGAAGATGATACATCCTGCAGGCAAGAGCAATACATCTTAGACAAAAGTTGCCCCCAGTAGAAAAGAAGATCATGGAGGGAATGGCATTTTTTCAAGTGTCTGTGCATAATCTCATGCAGGGCTTTAAGTTTCAACCAAAAAAAAGCAGTGTGAATTAGGCATAATATTTTAATAGAAACTACTGGATACATGAAACAAAGCACTGAAATAACAGGGTAATACTGATCTGTATTGCTAAACTGATGTACTGCTGCATTTTAAGCTACTCAGAGGTTCTGCAATTTACATTCACTCCTGTACAATGGTAATGAAGTGATCAAGCCTGGAGATCACAAACACAGGGGCCTGGGGAGCTGAACTCCAGCGCAGAAACTAGTCTGAACAGTTTCCTCAGGCATGAACTCGCTACAGCACAGTGTCGTGAGCACAGGAGGAGTCCAGGTTCTAAGAGGACAGAGATAAGGCTTTCTATTTGCTCTATCCTCTCCCAGCAAATAACCCTTTCCTGTTTAAATGGTTACAGATTTCAATAGAGACAAGTTCAGTCAGTGAAAGTTCACTGGAATTTACAACAGGAACCAACCAGAACACTTTCAGGTATAATGACACTCGATCTGGACTAAGAATAAGTTTGTTTACTTTGTGCAAGTATCCCTGTGGCTGTATCCAATTCCAACAGCTACAAGTATCATCAAGTCTGGAAAACACAAATGGAAGGATTGAGGGAGCCGAGTGCAAAGTGAAATAAAGTTTGAACAGTTTATTTTTGTTTGGTTTGTTTTCCTTAAGCCTGAAACTGTCTTACATACCAGTAACAATCAAACAGGAACTGTTTAGCATATGAAAGCAAATATTATTTCTGTTGTTAAGGCTATTTGAACATCTGATAGCCTCAAGCAACCCAAAGGGGCCCCAACAACAACAGCTCAGCTTAAAAGTCAAAGGGCAGATACCTTTGAAGTGAGAGATTACACAGAAACAGCAGTAGACCTTGAAGTCTGGACTGACAGAAAGAACCTGAATCTTTCAGAGTAAATTCTATTCATCCTCACAATTCTCTTGAAGGCAAAATAGGCATAGTGATGTTGAATGCCAGAAAATTTAAGGGCAAAATGGTCTCCCCACAAATCCCTCCAGTATGGCAACAGGAAAGGCTACCAGCATTTCAGAGAGGTTCAGCAAACAGCTCTGGAGAATAATTCTTGAATTTTTAAATATTTTTTGACCTAGCTAACTTTCATTTTACTGTCTGGTAAATATGAGTGATAGGGAACCTCTGTCAAAGAAAACATGAGCAGCATCTAGAAAGAGGATCCTTTGATTTTTTGGCATCCAGGCTGAACAGGCACAGAAGTTTCTAGGTAAGAGTGGGTGAAGACTACTGCTCACGAGCCAGTTCAAACTAGAGGCAAAGGTAAGACTGGATTTCCAGTTCTGCAAGTGGACTGATTTTTAGATACTTACAACACAATTCAGGACACAGATAAGGTACAGTCTGGAAAACAAATGCTGGGTTCTAGAAGCAAGTAGTTTCAAAGTGGAAGCTCACAGTTGTGTCTCCCAGATCTTTACCTGTATCCTCCATTGGTGATGAGACTGGATGGCACAGGAAAAATAAAACAGCAATTACCTTTCTGTTGGGAAAGGGGAACACAAGCCACTGCTGCACAGGTAAGGCTGTGGTTTTGGGAAAGGACCTCACCCTGCCCCTCTGGAGAAATCACACTTGTTTGTGCAATTGCTGCTTCTCACCAGTATGGAGAGGGGCATTAACATGGATAAAAGGCTTCCATAGGTCTGTAAAAGCTGTTACAATTACTTGGTATCAAAGCTGTTCTAAGACAAAGACTTGTAATTCCCCTTTAAAACAAAGATTAATAGTAACTGTGCACCCAAGAATTGCAACACTAAGAGCGTATTTGCTACTGGCATTTTTCATTTTATTGCTGCAGACAATGACTTCAATTTGTGGTCAACAGACCTCTAAATTCCTTGACTGCTTTTAGAACATCATAGAAAGAAACTATGAAGATCTAGTATAAGATATGTCTTCCCTGGAAAGTTTTTGGGAGTCAACAAACCAAAAAAAATTGAAGTTATAAACCATATTTCAGATTATAAACTGGTTGGCATTTCTGACACTGGCAAAGACAATTACTTTTTTTGTAGGGTTTTTTTCAGTGAAGGGACAGAAAATTCTTGGCTTTTGTTTTTCAGAGATAAAACTGAAATATACCAAGGACTACTGCTGGCTTTTCTCCTGGATTCACTTCTGATTTATTTATAGGAGGGCTTTCTACCTTTACCTGCAAATGTCACAATTGAGCTCATGACTTTTATATAGTTTCTTGGTTTAATAACTATGGTACGTACAGCACATGTTCTGCCTCTGCTCCTCTCCAAAAATAAGCAAAACCTAATCACGTCTAAAAACTAGTTTATATCTCACTGTTCACAGAAAACAGAAAAAGCTGGGCACAGATAACCTAATTTTCACCTGTTTCTGCTTACTGCATACACACTAACTCAATTTAGATTGATCTGCTAATGTTTGCAGACTTACTACAGTGGCACAAGGGTACTACATCCATTCAGCTTATTCTTAAAAAAGACAAACCAAGATGAAATGTTGTTCATACTCCTTTTTAATTTTATTTTAGCTCTTTGTTTATCTCTTCACTTCAAAGCACTTCCAATATGAGGCACAGTTTCAGTGTGACAACTTTGTAAAATTAAAATAGAAAAAATGTGCCAGCATCAATCTGCTTTACATTGGAAAGCACAACAGCCTTGAGACAGAAATGACGACTTGTGAGAGTAAGCTATAATGAACCCAGAAGTGCTATCTAGAGTAGGAAAAATATATTAGACTGGAGGCTGAACACTCCTGAAACAATTTTTCTTCCTCAATAGGAGTCTCCTATTCCCCAGTTGCAGTGTACAGCCCAGTCTCACTCCAAAAGCAAGAGAAAATTATCAGTATGAATCCCCACAATTCTATTGGCTAGCATTTTTTATTTGACTTGGGGCTACTTAAAGTCCAAATTAAAAGAAAAAAAAAAAAAAAAACAGCCAGAATAAAACTGAGTCTGCAAGGGACATCCCCCACCTGTGATCTGGTTGGGCAAGAAGGTAGGAAACAACCCTGGCAGCAGGAGCCTCACCAAGCCAGGGGCAGGGAGATCCCACCCAGCCAGGGCACTGATAACAAGATAGCAGATGAGGCTGAGCCAGCCTGTCTGCCCTAACCCTGGGTGTCTGCACCAACAGGGCAGGGCAAACAGCCCAGCACACAGGAGGACACCAAACCTGCCAGCTCCACCCCCAGCTCCCCAGTACAAAAAAGGACAAATTCATGGCAGGACAAGCACATTACTAAATACAGTCCCAGTTAAGAGGGAGGCTACAAAGGGCTGATCCCAACAGTACCAGTCAAAATTCATGGCAGATGTGCCCAGGTAGCCTGGTCCTTCTCAAATTTCAGTGTTGCTAGAAAATAAGTTTTAATCTCTAGTGAGCTGTATTGTCAGATTCCTTTGCACAGATATCCTTTCATTACCTGTGAACCGCAAGACATTGATCTAGTTCCTATTCTTTTCACAACAATGTACCTGAGGTGCAAATTCAGTTCTCTCAAAATACATTCTTGGCAAAGGGCACCACATGAATATATATGCTACATATGCATGTACAGAATTAGTGGGTAGCATCGCTATATATTTCTTTCCCAAAGACACACTTTCATGCTAAAAGGAGCTTCCAGCAGGCTTTCCCAACAGGCAAAGACATTCTTCTGTCTCCTGCTTGAAAATTACATTTTTTCCTTAAAAAGCTGGTGAAAGCTATAAACTTGCTTTCCAACTTTAATGTTTACCTTTTAACTTAATACCTGTTCATCAAAGATGATAGATTATATTAACTACTTTGAAAGAAAAATAAACCTGTTATAAATTACATATATTACATCAAAGGATATTTTTCCACTTGGGTTTTGCTGTCCAGACTGAAGAGTGGTGCCAATCAGCCCTGAATGTGTATGTTTGGTTGTTGCAGAACAAAATACTAGCAGCACTGGAAGAGAAAACTAGACCTGAAGTAATCTTACTTATTCAATAAATAATAAACAACTATTTATGTGATAGTCAATATCACATTCACATGAATATAGAATGATATGCAGTAAATTCTAAATATCTAATGATTTCCAGAAAATTTCAACCACTGTAAACCTAGAATCTACATGTTGCTCCTGACCTTAAGAGGGAACCAACACATCAGACACTAGAAGTCTGATTACTATAAAAGTAATTTTAACAGCACTAACATCAATAATTTGATGTTTTAGACACTTGTGTAGTATTATAAATACATGTAATTGGCAGCAGATTAATTTCCCAAAAGTCTTATAATCTTCTGGCATACTGCCAACACATTTTTTAAAAAAATTATTTTATTTATGAGTGCATGCATCCGGTTCTAATGAACTAATTTTACCTGTAAATATCAGTGTTTGTATAACTGATGACATAAATACAATAAAGTTATCAACATGCCTCTCAAAACAGCCTTTTGAAAGCAACAGCTACACATAAAGCAGACCATGAAAGGTAAAAAGGCAGCAAATCACAGCCAGGCATAAAGCAATCATCAGTTTAGTGTACAATCACAATCACAGGTTCAGTGTTTTGTAAATTCTGGGATAGCTTTGTTATCATTAACATGGTAATCCCCAATCTAACAGTATTTCTTCTGTTCTGAAATGCTTCAAAGAGATAAAACATACACCATAAATTATCTTGCACGTACTAACTAGACTATCAGTTTGACCATAAGACAGCATCCATCTCATACCACCCTGTTACCAATGGATGGACTTGCCTATGAACAGTGATCCAATTTCCCTTCTCTTCTGGGTGATGGGATGGAACACCTTCCCAGGCTTAACAACAGCCAACCAGAGACAGAATGGTCTGAAGACTAAAGTGGAATTGATTTATTTTACCCCAAGTTAATTCTGCTATTTAGAAATTTACAGTACAACTAGTATATAACAAAAATATTGTGTAAAATTGCTCTAGTCCATTCTGTCTCTACTCTCCTGAACCTCCTCAACAGGAGCAGAAGGACTTACAATAAAGAATTTTGCATTTTTTCCATGAGGAACAAAACATTCCAATTCAAGGAACCACTGTACAGCAGACCACCTCAGTCACCAACATTTTCTGGGTACCTTTTGTAGAATATTCTTCCTTCAGATACACAACATTACTGAATTCACTCTCTCAAATAAAAATTCTAAAACATCCAAGATGGCTCATACTTCTTATGAGGGAAATGCAGATACATTTATATATCAGCCACACTGATCTCACAGCTGGTCTCTGTGCCACAGAATTTTCACCAATACCAATAATTAAAAAATTCCACAGCTTTGCAGAAGCACATGGCAATATATGATACCTATGCAGCTATGGTGATGCTACACACATGTGAGGAAAATGTTCCTATATTCTTTTAGAAGACTATACTCCTTGGCTGAAAAGAATGCCACAACAGAAACAACTGAACAACAAACACATGTGTCTGTAAGAACTGGAATATTTCACAGCCTTGACTGATTTACTTAATTTTAAGATGCAACATCCATATTTTGGCTACATCTTTTAAAATCAGATTGAAAGGAATATTCTACCAGCTGATAGAGAGATTTTTTTTTTTTTTTAATTTGCGACTTAAAACGCTTATTTTGTTCCCCAGTCTCTCTTTTCATCATGCTTACAATTTCTCAAAGAAGTGTTATACAAAATTCACCTTGGCATATGTCTCTTCTGCATATTCTGAAAGAGAATTCATTTGGGCTTTTATGGAAAGTGTCAAAAAATGAGACAACAAAGACTAACTAGCCCTTGCTCAGTAGTGCTGCTTGCAAAATTACTTTACCCCGAAACAATATTTCTGTTTGATTCTCATCTTACTGTTTGAAGGACAGAAAAATGTATGCAGATCATAAAAGAAAGGGAGGAGTGGGGCAGGAAGTAAATGTCACATCTTAGGAACTTTCACCATATTCTTTGACTGACTTGAGGCCAGGTGAAAAGAAGGGGACTCCTTTTGTTTCTGTAAAGCTGACAGATGTACCATGAACTTGACTGTACTTCGTTATTCCAAAAGGCACAGGAAAGAAAAAGGAGGAGGCCAATTTATCTCCACAGGTGTTAAAACATGCAATCAGGTCGGATGCACCCTGTTAAGTCAATGGAGTAAGCATGCTACAAGAAACAGCAGCTCTTTCATTTCAGGTCCAAGTTCACATCACTCTAAGACAGCTGCCACACAGACAACAGCACAAATACCAACACAGAGTGAAATTCTAACTCTAAAATACTGTGATATGCTCTCAAAGATACCATGAGATGCTTCAGTGCAGTCACATTACATGGTACGGTTCAAATACTCAAATACAGAGAAGAGGTTATTACAGCCTCCCTTGGGACTGACACAAGAAGGAAGCTTTTTACTTGAATCTTAGAGAGAAGCTTAAGAATCCATATTGAAACCTATATTAAATCAAGACGAATTAAAGGAAAAACTTATTGCTACTAGTACTTTAAAGCAGACAATTAAAAAAAAAAAAATAAAAAAAAACTAAACAGAAGCCACTACTCATTTGTTCTGGAAAAAACCACCAACAAACCAAAAACATCTTACAGGAACAACTGTTCCTATAAGGTCTTTCTGGGGGGTATTTTTTCCCCCTTATGATACTGCTTGGAATGTGTAACACTTTGAATAGGCAAATATGGTTCTTAGGATCAGAAAAATGCCGTAAGAACAACCGTGCCAAGTGAGACCACAGGTATGTCCATCTTCAAATATCAGACTGCCTCACAAACTGCTAATCATTGTCCCTCATAGTACAGAATAATAGTGGCAACAATTTGCTCTTGCATCAACACAGTTATTCTGCAGTCCAATCACTTCCTTTTAGCTAAAGATTTGCCAATTTACTATATTGTTTATGTCTTAATTTTATTTATTTAAAGTTAGTTCAGAAAAATTATACTGCCAATGTTACAACAGAAGGTCACATTACAGGCCAGAAGCAATCATTGCAAAGACTAAAAAAAATTAAAAGTGGGATGTTTGTTCAAAATTTTAAAGCTCACTAACTCACCCTTACTATTTTTGTCTATATTCACACTGATTTTAGTTTATTATTCCCAACTCAAACATGTCAGAACACCTGCAACAGCAAAAGAACACAGCATACAGAAGCACTAAAATATTCCTCCCTCCATTTCAGTTGTCAATGTCAGAAATTGTTTCACTGGCATTGAGTAAAATCAGGACCTGCTACCATAAAATCCAACCAAATGTGCAAGTTTCAGAGAGACTTATATTATTATTTTCACACTCAAAAACCTGTAAATCCAGATTAGTTGAGACACCAGCTACACAGGAGAACAAATCTCCAGATTAAAGTGTCTCCAACACGTTGGGTAATTTAGTGGTGAAAAGGCCTCAGCTAACAAAATAAAATAACAAAAAAGAAATCCCACTTCCTCAGAGTGTGAATAACTGTCAATCCTGTAAGAGAAACAAAGCCACATATCTGACTTTTGGAGAAATACAAATATTAAACAAGATGAGAACTTCATGTGACAGTGCACTGGAAGATGACATATTAAAAAAATCCAAAGCTGATTTTTTTCCTAATGTCACAGCAACACTTGTCTCTAGGTAAATATCAACGATCTCTAATATTGTTCCTACTTATCCATTGGATTACCATATTTACAGGAAAAGTTACTCAGTAGTAGGCATTTCAGTAGGACACTGACTGAGAACCTATTTTATTTTAGCTAAGTGTTCCTAGAGCTTGACAGTAAATGATATGCATGAGCCATGTTGACTGTCATCTTCCACTTTTGACTGTCAGACATGGAAGGAACTTGCTAATTTTCATTCCAATTTCAGCACCATGAGCCTGTTGTATAAGCTGCCTGCTAAAAGCTGCTCCAGATGGAATGACAGTATTTTGTAGGACCCCAAAGATGTAGCTATAGAGATGACTAAGTGTCAACAGCATTGACAGCATGACCTTTTCCCCCTTTTTTTGTCAACAGTTCTTATTTCCACCCTTTAATTTTTCCACATTTTCTATAAGACAAGCCATATAGGAAAGCAAAGAGTTTCAGTCTCTCGGGCATCTTGGATCACCTAAATCTTATCTACTGACTGCACAAGGCAGAGGACAAGAGAGAAAGGTGTATAAACAATAAAGTATTTTCAAAATTGCTGCCAAGGCCCAAAATTCATGTTAAAGAGGAAACAAAATCCACTCTCTTACTAACATAAGAACGATGAAGAGCTTTAGTGATTTTCATTAGAGATACTTTCTTTAATGAATAGCTAGTAAAATGCCAGTACTCCTCACATTGGAAACAACCTGTTAACAATGAATAACAACTTCCACTGATTACACCATTTTTACTGATAATTTATATACTATATTAACATCACAGAACATTCATTATTAGCTCTTATTACAATAAATCACAAAAAGTCTACTTACCCTGTTGAAATAAAATTATGTAAATTACACCCACTGCTCATTTTAAACAACACAGGTAAAACAATACAATTTTTGTGACACACAGGCTGTGCAAGGAACACAAAGAGCACTTCTCCACACACACACATACTGCCTAGAACCCTCAAAAGAGGAAATTACCACAGGGTACTTCTGTCCTTTTTCAGATGAAAAATCTAGTATTCTGACAAACATTTAATTTACATTTTTTAGTTTTTTCTCTACAATGTAAAATAATTTCTTTTTGACACAGAATGCCACAGCACACAGTACAAGAAGGAGGGAAAAAAGCAGTGCAGGGCTGGAAGGCAGCAGAGAGAATTGAGAAGGAATGGCTTTTGTTATTTCGACAGCCCTCAGCTCGCTGCAGAGTTGTGTTTATAATATGTTCTTTAAGAGCAGCAGTTTTCATGGTGTAAGAGTGCCACACAGCTCTGGCTCCTGCAGTGCTCACACCAACAACTTCAAAACTAACTCACTGCAGATGTCCCTATGATCATCTAATCAGACATCAAAAGCAATATACTGACAAGCTCCTGTGCTGATTAGAAGTGTTCTATATATGTTTCACAGCATAAACAGACACACAGTAGTTGCTTTATAAATGGATTCACCCACATCAGAATTCCCTTTTAAAAAATTCCAACTGTTTGGAACTCCCCAGCTGAATGACAGAAAATCCTTTTAAATCTCCCCAAATCTTCTGTTCCATTCCACATTGCAGTCTTTCAAGAGCAAGAGTTAAATTATTAATAGGAAAACTTTTACCAGAAAAAAAAGTAAATGCCTTCCAGAATTTAAAAACCTTGCTATTCTGAATGACAGCCTGAGACCACACCACACCAGGGAGGCAGTCTTGCCTTCACCCTCCAACACACATGGTAATATCTAAGATCTATTTCCAAATCTACTTTGATGTCTGATTATTATATGTCAACAAGCATGGATTTAAAGCATTACAAAGTGCAGCAGCACCACCTGAAAAAAATACTGTGTTTCCCCTAGTATCTTGTTTTCTTCTCAGAGTCCTCTTTCTGCAACACTTAAAGAAGACCAATAAGAAAGATGAGGACAGACTTTTTCATAGAGCCTGTTATGATAGGACAAGGAGTAATGGTTTTAAATTAAAAGAGGGTAGATTTAGACTAGATAAAAGAAAGATGTTCTTTATAAAGTAGGTGACAAAACACTGAAACAGGCTGTCTGGAAAGGTGGGAGATGCCCTGTCCCTGGAAACATTCAAGGACAGGCTGGATGTGGCTCTGAGCAACCTGATCTAGTGGAAAATGTTCACACTTAGTGGGAGGGATGAAACCAAACAACCTTTAAGGGTCCCTTCCAACCCAAAGTGTTTCATGATTCTATCACATAACTATGGGAGAATTTAATATTGAAATTCTAACACATACAAAAGGACCAAAAAGAAAAACTACCTGACCTAGTCCAGTAAACATACTGGACAAAAGCTCTATCTTCTAAAACCCTCATGACAGTGCAGTCTCTTAGCTCAAGTCTTAGCAGAAATCTGCTGAATCAAGTTATAAACTCTATGGAATTATTCCACCACTGTGCCAAAAAAAGACCTTTTCTGCCCTGCCCTACTTTTAAATAGCATGATTAAACAAACTAATATTTATGGGGATTTTTTTACTAAAATACACATTTTGAAAGTAATACTCACAGCTGAATTTGTAGCATATCTTTACATTTACATATGTATATAATACCATATAAAAAGGATCAAAGTATGAAGCTGCATCCTTACACATGTGGATGTTATGCTAATTAGCAGACTCCTAATCAGGAAGGCTAATACAGCACAAGCACAATTAAAAACCAGAAGAACCAGAGGAGGTTTTGACCCTTTTTAACAAGAGCTTGAAACATAAAAATGTTCTAATTATGTATCAACCTTATTCAAAATTGCAAATTACATGTCCACAATGCATAAAATACAGTCAATTTCAAGTCATATGCAGGCAAAAATTGAAATTGTATTGAGCCACTGGAGCAGCTCTTTAATTGATCCAGCATCTCATTGTATCTTTAAATATGGATAAATACAATTTAATCTGCCAGTCCTATTGATTAACTCCAAGATAACCTAAGCATCTGTCCAGAAAACATGTAACTATAAAAGAAAGTCATGCAAAAAATAGCAGACAATAATAATCACTAAGTTAACAAGAGGGAGTATAACCTTAGTCCCATCAGAATTAATGTAAAATTCTTATCAATTCAAATAGGATCATAGTCCTCTGTCTAAAACTCATGACAAATCAAGTCTTATGATAGTAGAGGAAGTCTGTCCCTGGGCAAAATCAGAGACAAGCTGAAGTAACAGCTCCAGAAACAAAAGTTCAGATGTTATAATTACACATAAACAATTACTACCTGGATGAACTGGACTGAGCAGAGCAGTAAAATGCATTCTATTCCCTAACACCAAACCAACTGAGCTACACAATTCAGACTTTCTGCCTCACTGGATCTCATCCCTACCATGTTGGGCAGAGGGATCCAATCAGGAACGTCGGGTAGGTGAAGAAAATCCCAAACTGCGTCTCCGCTCAGCAAACCGGGGACAAGTTTTGAGCAAGTGTTCAGTGTCCCAAGAACACTTGTTTCTTCTGAAAGGTTTCAGCCATCTCAATTCCACTGCAGAGCCTCGCTCCAGAGGAGATCCCCAGCTGAAGACTATGTGCCCGTTGCTAAATGCACTGTGTGAGGCCAGGCCATTTGCAGCCAGAAAGCAGAGCAAAGCTATGGGCACAGAACTTTTCAGAGAAGGAGAATCACAGAATCCTAGAATGGCTTGGGTTGGAAGAGGCCATAAAGATCACCTAATCCCAACACCCCTGATATAGGCAGGGACATCTTTCACTGGACCAGGATGCTCAGAGCCCCATCCAACCTGGCCTTGAACAAATCCAGGGATGGGCACCCACAGTTTCTCCTGGGAAACCTGTGCCAGTCCCTCTCCATAAAGAATTTCTTCCTCATATCTAACCTAAATGTCCCCTTGCAGTTTTCACCCATTATTACCTTGTCCTGTCAGTAGAGTTCCTGTTGAATATTCCCTCTCCAGCTTCCTTGCCAGGCCCCCTTCAGATACTGGAAGGTTCCTATGACATCTCCACGCAACCTTCTCTTCTCCAAGGTGAACAGCCTCAACCTTCTCAGACTGTCTTGATAGGGGAGGTGATCTAGGCTCCTTACCAACTTCATGGCTCTCTTCTGGCCTCACTCCAAGGGCCACATCTTTCCTGTGCTGGGGAATCCCAGAAATGGATGCAGCACACCAGGTGGGGTCTCACCAAAATGGAGTAGAGAGGCAGAATCCCCTGCCTTGACCTGCTGGTCATGCTGTCTTTACAGCCCAGGGTTCAGTGACTTTCTGGGCTGCAAGTGCACACTCCTGGCTTATGCTGAGTTTTTCACCAGTCATCATCACCTCTCCCATCCTTGTTCACAGGGCTTCTCTCAATCACTTCTCTGCCCAACCCACTAGCATATGTAAGTACATTAAACTAATTCTGAATTAGTTTATTGTATCCCTGAAGTCCTCTCTGGATACTTAGGGAAGGAAGTTTACATTCTTGAAAGCCAGGCCACGGTTCTGTGATCTTAGCTCGGCAGAAGAGCTAAAGAGTAGCTTTAACAAAGTAAAAATTTAATAACAAATACTTTTTCTTCAATAACTATTTCTGATGTGTGCTATCGCTATTTTTCCTTGATTGCCATCTCTAAATTTTTCAGTGGCAGCTATCACAATAAGAAAAGAGAGGTTTGGATGAAAAAAGAAACTCAAATTTTGTACCATCTGTTAAATGACTTCCAGTCTGAGGGAACAGATGCTGGACTTCACTATCGGTTTTTGATTGATCTATAAGTATTTTGTTAATTGGGGCTAAAACTGCAGCTAAGATGTGTCAGAGAAAATAGGAAAGAAAAGCTCTAATTCTCCTCAAACTACCTGGTCACTCAAAAAAGTTTTTTAATTTTAGTTATCATCATATAGAATTTTAAAAATCAGATCTTTCTTTGAATAAATGGGACAACATCTGAAAAACAGAGCACATGCTCTGCTTGATGCCATAAATACTGTGAACAGCTCAAGTGGTTCATCAGGTGCAACCAGTTCACTTGAATGGGATAGCAAAGTTCTTTTCTTGTATTACTGCATGTTTGCTGTCCTGTTTCATGTATTACTCATTGTACAACTGAAGTGAACTTTCCAGGAGGTAAACCAGCACTGTCTTCAGAGAATCCCTTGTAGTCAGCTCCCAAAAACCTGCTGAAGCCCTGGTAAGGCATGTAAGGCAGCATACAAGCACTGCCACACAGAGCCCACTGCCAGCTCCACACGTACCAAACACCAAAACGCCAGAAATGCCAAAACAGCTCAGCTAATTATGAAAGTCAGTTTCAATTACAAAGTAATTGCTACGATAATTGTGGCATAAGTACAGAGACCTAGTTTTCACTATATGCACTGAAGAATGTTTCATCTAGCAACAGCTCTGGGTTTTCTAACTTGCATGTGACTAAAGGAAGCAGTTTAATGTGAAAAAAAACCTCTGGTTTGTAGCAAAGGAAATTCAATATTAGTTTTAAATTTTCAGCAGCAATGTACAGAACAAATGAATTTTTCCTAAATAGTGCTTTAACACTTGAAAGGCTATAGCTCTTTTCAAAATGCAGCGCTCAGTTTTTTTCTGCCATGTTTTTTCATTTGTCAGATATTGATTTTTCTACATGTTTGAAAACAATCTGTACCTAATTTAACCTATGTTATTTAAGCTTTCTGTGTTTCCCACAACATTATGCCAAAGCCTATTTCAGTATGATTGACGATGAGAGTTTGAGAAATGGACTGATGCGAAAATAAGAGTTAGTGTAAAGTATTTTGCTGTAGGAGATTTTTGCTTTCACATAAAAAACCACCCAAAACAACAGAACAACACCAAACCACAACTTTGAACTTTCTGGGCCTCCCACCTCTCCACTTTACATGATATATTAAAAAAAGTCCTTTTCTACACCCATTACTTGTCCAGCTTTGGCTGTCACCCCTACAGCTGACAGAGGGATGCTGTACATTTTAGCACAGAGAACTCCCTTAGGCCTAGAGGGCTCTTTTGTACTCATGCAAGTCAGTGAAGCATGGTGAGGTTTTAACCTCCATGTATTACTGCAATCCTCATGTAATGGCATAAAATGCACTTGTCACCACTAAAATTACAGTAAAAAACCCAACTCAACAAAATGTGGTTTTTTTTTCTTCTTGATGGTCTATAAAGCATTCAAAACACACCCTGGAATGAAAGAGATTTCACTTATTTTTCCACCTTTTTTTGCCATTTTCATGGTTATAAAATACAAGGGATCAGCACTACGTACTGACATACTCACTTTATAGTTCTCAGCTTAGCCAAGAGTGTAAGATCTGCACTGTTAACCAAGAATTCTTCTTTGTACTTTCATTTATCAGACTAAGTCACTACTTCATTAATATGTAAGTGCTTTCAACAAACATCAAGAAAAACGTCTCAGCTCAAACAGGCCTGACAAATGATGCAGAACTTTGACAAAGTTCAGCCCCCTGTAACATCATAATGTACTTGGAGAGTCACTGAGACTCTTAAAATTGCACCACTCAGCAAATAAGCCATTGTAGAAAAAGGTGCACACAAAATACTTAGGTGTACATGCATTTGACCATGCAAAAGAAAACAATGAACAGTCAACTAAAATCATGTGTTGGCCTTCAGAATTTCAGTGTTAGAGTGAGACTCGTAGAGCATCATTTGCATGCAAGTCAGCTGACTGTGCATTCACTTCCTTTATTCACATGAACTTAACTGAAGGTTTGGCCTTAAATACCCCTTCAGCTGAAAGGTTCCCAGCCCCAGCATGTGTCACTGAACCCCAGCTCTGCCCCTACTCCCTAATGTGCCAACACAGCCATTTGTGGAACCTTGCTCTAAACTAGCTGTGATCTAGTCTGCAACATCCCCTCTGCACCAAAGACTTGGATTTCTGAGTGAAATAGACCAGCAACAAATTGTTTTGCACAGCTGGGGACAAGGAGTTAACCACACATTGTACAGAGAATCTAAAGGGGAAAATGTATAAATATTACAAGCAAATGAAAGCAGCAGCATCATTTAAGCCAGCATTCATGTGGTCTAAAGAAGAGCAGAACTAGACCCACCAGGAAAATACTAAAAAATAGCTTTATTCTTCTCAAGGCGTTTATGTGCCCCAGGTGACATTCTGAGATTCTAAAGAATTTCATTGGTTTATAACTAATGTAGGAACACTTTCCCCACACACAAAGCTTCAGTTCTTAAAACTGCAAAGTAGAACATGTGGCCCAAGTGTGACTAAGACAGTATCACTTTAAGAAGATTAAAGACAGTCTGCAAAAACATGTGATTAAGAGTTACTACATCTTCACTAATTGTGGCTTTGTAATAGAACTTAGTAATAAAGTAGATTGAAAATTAATTTGTCCTCAAAAAGGAAGAGTCAGGTAAAACAAAAAAAGTGAGATAAAAAAGAGACCATACAGGATAGTAGCAGGGTACCAAAGATGACTGAAATGCCATTAGAAAACAGGAGAAGTGAAAAAGGATGTGAGACCAAAGAAGCAATGGCAAACTGGACAACATGATACTGAACAAAGAAATAAGTAACTGCTGAGAGTTCAGTTTCTATTCCAATGCCTTATGAGACTTCTGAGCTTCATGTAAACCTCTTATTAAAAAAAAACCAAAACATAGAATCAATGTAAATTGATTGTATCATCTAAAATAAGTATTTTTCCAGAGGAAATTCTCTATTTTACAGAAAATTAGTATGATGCACTTTGCTACAGATCCAAATACATATATAGCTTATAAAACTATTATATACCAACAGGTAAGAAAAGTTTTGCTCTTAAGAAGAAGGTGAATAGATGACACCTACTGCCACAGCATGCTTTAGACCAGGGTCAGTGGGATGAGAAGCACTGGGGAAGTCAGCAGGTGCGCCCAAAGCTGGATCACTGCTCCTCCGTACCAGAAGCGGCGTGCCTGCGAGACAAATCACAATTCAAAGGTTCAGGAATGCTAAATCAGCACAAGGGAAAGATTCATGTGGTTAAAGAAGAAAATGTGCAGCAGTTAAATATAAGCTTATCTGTGGCAAAATCCACTTGTTAAATTACTAGATTTGATAGGGTTGTACCATTTCAGATTTAATCAGCCAAAAAAAAAGATAACATTTTTAGGCACTGCTGTAATAGACCTCCACCCATGAGCTACCTAAATAAGGTAAAAACTGCTGACAAACGGGGAAAAAGGCACCTCCTCAGAAAAACAAATACTAGTTGCATGTGCCTGTGACCTCACGAACCATCAAGTGAGTGAAATAAAGAACACAGCTGTCAGTTATAATACTAATTACAGTGGCTGGGGCTGATGGCAGCCATAATTATTAGATCTATAAAACAGTTTTCTCATTAGATACTAACAAAACTGGAGTGACTCTACCACATTCACTTTTAGCACAACTTTGTCAATATAGCTGGAATAAATATCAACCAGAGAACCTAACACTCTTAACCATTCCTCACAGTGAGCAAGTTTTTATATGCAGGTAATCTCCTCTATGCTCACTTCTGCAGGAAACCAGTAAGAAAACCAGAAGACTTAAATTTGTGTCCTGGTACAAAGAGAATGCTTAAATAACAGAAGATGAATATTTTTTTTTCTGGTGAGTGATTATCATCTTTGTAGCAAAGCTATGCATGTTTTTACAAAGAGGTTGAGTAGAAAGGGATTGATCACCAAATTTTGTGTGATTTTCCAAAAGTGGCAATCAGTAAAAATGAACCAAACCTCTCCAACCAAGTATTCTTGGTCTTCATAAGAAGCTGGGGAAAATTTGTTTCCCCTCTAGGCATATTTGGTAAGAAGCTGTACAAAAGCTAAATACAAGTTACTCCCTTCTTCAAGATAAATACTTATACCTTAAAATAAATTTTTCTGTGTATGAATAAAATTTCTGGTTGCCTGTATCCAATTTTTTGTCTCTCTTCAATACAACAGTTTGAAAACAGATGCTGAAACATTTTTGTGTGATTCAACACAATTTAGTCTCCAACTCCTTTTGACATTAACATGAACAATAAAGAGAAACTATTGAAAAACCTTTCAGTTGATACTTTTATTTGCAAAACTTGCACAACACAATGAGCGTACTGTTCTTTACACTGTTCAAAGCCATCATCTCAGCCCTTTTCCTCATTTCTATTCTCCTTTTTCCAAGGTAAGAAATCCACAGTAACTCAAAGAGGGTACAAAAAAATTCCCCACAGTCAACTTAAGAGGTCAAAGATGGGAAGGGAGGGGGATAAGTGACCTCACACAAAAAGATCAATTTACATCAAGCTCTTCCTCCTCCCAAAGCCAAAACTCTGAAATTAGATTTCTGCTTTTTTCTTGGGCTGTCTTCTAAACTACCTCCTCATTTCCTCCTCATTCCTCTGGCTGAAAGATGAAGGCCCCCAACACTGTCAGTGCCAGAAAACAAGACCCCTGCTTGTTCCAGGACCTTCCAGCAGCTACACAGCAGGTGAAAGAAGAGGTTTCCTGTCCCACACCACTTCAGCACTTCTGTCTGCTCTCTGTCTTGACTGCCTCAGGATGCTTCCCCATCCTCAGTTCTGAAGATCTCCTTTCACTTGCTAAAAAGCAAGTCAGTTTTCCAAAGAAACTGAAACAAAATTTACAGCTGTCTAAACTTTGAAACCAAAGTCTGCAAGAGCAGCAGAATTATGAAGAATACCATTCTCCAGTTTGGGAAGATGGCCTTGAGCTATTTTCTTTCTTTTTATTCCTGTGAATTTTTGCTTATTGCCATGAAGCAATGAAATTTATGGTGCTCATCTAGAATGCTTCCTTACTTGCAGAAAAGCAACTGGACTTTTTGGCTATTATATAGTGTTTTTCTTTTCTCTCAGTATGTTGTAAATTTTAGGGTCCTACAGATAATTTTTTTACTTGAAGAGAAAACCAGAGTCTATTTTCTTGATTTTTAAAATGTATTTACAGACATGTTAAATAATTTCTTGTACAGAAATATGACACATCATAACATCTCTGTGAAAAAAGTCAGCTATAGTCTTTAGCTGAAATTACAGAACAGTCTGTCTTGCCCTTATTTTACATGTCCACATCACAAAAACACAAAACAAACCTCTTATTAGACAATTAAGCTGAACCAAAATGTGCTTGTTAATAGGAGAAAATCCACAGCAAAGAGAACAACAGGATGGAAGAGATGAGAAGTAGCTGTACAACCCCTCCTTTGCAGGAGAGTCCCTTATTCCCTTTCATGAGGCAGCAATTCTCAGCAGCTCCTGAGCTAACAAACTCTGCTCCATCTCCCCCATCTCCTCTGTGGCTCTGCTGTTCCCTGCTGTAAGAACACATTCCGTGCCACTCGCTGCGTTCCAGCCTGCGCCTCTCCCACGGGCTCCTTTCCTTTTCCAGCCTTTCCCCGCCTCCTCTGCACTGCACACTCAGGGCTCTAAAGCAAGCACACTCCCTTGCATTCCCAAAGAGAAACCTTCCCACATGTACTGCCCCAGACTCAGCCTGACTCAGGAGCTGGCCCACGCCCACTATCCATACATACCTTGAATTTGTGCATCCCCATCTTCCTCAGCCATGAGCAAAATGTACTGAAAAGCCATCAGCAATACTGTTTATCACAGACACACTGTAGAAAATTACATGCACTTTCTTAAGAGATTCTGCCATCCGTTTTCTTCTGTCAGGAAATGGAATGCTGCATTTTTCCTTACAGCTTTCCTTTAGTTGTGCTGTGTTTCTATGTTATTCTACTCACGCTCTTACATTTGTGCTGAACATTTATAACAACCAATGTAAGTTCAAACACAAAATCTATCTTTCCCTGAATGATGAGAGAGAAACTCCTTCCTGCATACCAAGTTGATATAGAAACACTTTTTTTAATAAGCACTTCTATTTTGTGCCAAAGCAGCACTCCGTATTTTAGGAGCTCAGTTTTAAAAAACAGTTATCCTCATCTTGCATCACTGCATCAGGAGTTCACAGACAACAAAAATTGAAACACACGCCCAAAAATTTCTCTCATAATAACAGCCTTTAACCTCAATCACTTCAGTGTGTACTTCCCATTCTTTAAAAACTTGCAAAGTACCTTCTATTATGGTACCATAGCACCTTCCAAGCACACGTGTCAGCCTTATGCACAACAAATACTCTTAGAAAAGCTGATGAGGAAAAAGTCCTGTGGTTTTCCTTGCTTAAAGTCTATCACTTATTTTCAACCAACATAGATCAATCTTTTCTTTTTGCTAGCATCACCCTCAAAAATTAGTATCTATGCAGACTCATGGTTAACAGTGTATTTTCCCCGAACTCACATGTTTTGGAAATATTTTTTAAACTGCAAATATGGTTGAAACAAGCATATGGTAGAAACCACACTTAGATTTAAATTGGTTGCATTAGGGAAGAAAAAAAAAACAGAAGAGAGATTTCTGCCATTTGTGTACAATTAAAAAGTGAAAACTTCCATCAACACAATGGCAGAAGAAACATCTCCATACCAGATGTAACCTGATTGTCTTAGTTTGTTTGTTGAAATTATTCAAATTTCACCAAAAAGCTGTGCACAGACATTAACACATACCATAATCAGGAGTGTGCTCTGCCTCACTGAAACCCTTTGCAGTTCAAAAATCAGCATCTGATGTTAGAAAGAGCCTGACAAACTAGAAGAGAATGTTCAAGAATAGTGTGCAACTGCAGGTAAGCAATGCAAGGTCTAGATTTCAGGACTTAAACATGGTCAGGGGAACTTTGGGGCTCCAGCTGTCCCTGCTGGGGTCTCCTTAAGCTCTACAGGGTTTCCAGGCTCTGAGTTCTGGCATCACATTTCCAGCCTTCATTTA
This sequence comes from Erithacus rubecula, assembly GCF_903797595.1. Classification (NCBI taxonomy): domain Eukaryota; kingdom Metazoa; phylum Chordata; class Aves; order Passeriformes; family Muscicapidae; genus Erithacus; species Erithacus rubecula. The sequence goes on from NC_136659.1 coordinate 12,832,727, forward strand.
GACAGTTGAGTCCCACTCAATATGATCAGTATCACAAGAAATATTATTCCCATCCTACCTTAATTTCACTCATTTGCTCTAACAGCTCTTTGCTCAGGAAAGTACAATATACCTCCAGCCTGAAATTCCTTTATTCTTTGAAATTTAGGCTGTAGGTTGCTGAAAAATGCTGAAGACAACCAGACTTTATCACCTATGAGAATTTTTGGCAGGCTGAGCTGTCCATAATGCAGTCATATCATATACTAAACATCGATTTCAGCAATGCTTTAGATGCAAACACTCTCAGATGACTTTTAGGTAAGCTGACAAACCAAGGAACACAGGAAACACAAGTACAGAGTATTGTGCTACAGCATCAGTGACAACTAACATTCTCTGAGGTTGGCTGGTTGGTTTTTCTAGGTAACAGGGAAAAATTATTCTAGATACACTTGGACAGACTACTGTAAGTGGGTAGAAAGAGATTTACAATAAATTAACTAGGCAGTCAAAGTCACAATTTAAAATTCTGCTCCTGAAAATAAAAATGCTGACTATGATGGGAAGAGAACTGTCCATCAAGTGTGCATCAAACTTTCAGCTGTTTAAGGCCATACTAATGACAATAACTCTGCTGCCTGCTTCCAAATTACCCCTACCTGGACAGACAGACAAACTATTTTCTTACCTGCAGATGCCTCCATATATTTTTTCAGAGCTCCTTCTGAGCAAACCACAACATTTCAGTCAGTTGAAACAAAACACCTAAACACTATATGCATACACACAAATATGAAATTGCACTTCAGCATGGACAATTCTTGGATAGAAAAGCTCTGAACAGACAAAACAGCTACCATTTATATTGAGAAGCCAAAATTGCTTTTAAATTGGTCTTGTCATGAAACAGGTCAGGATCTGGACACAAAGGTACAAGCAAGCTTTTAATTTATATTTAAATACATAAAAGATTAATATATGTGCCTATTTTTCTCCTTTTCATCAGAAAATTTTCACATTAACAAGCAGTTCTTCCAGTCTGCACTTTTTGAGAGCACTGAGCAATCAGTGTGTGTAAATTTGGCCACCCTCAGACATATTGCTTACCACCACTGAGGCATCATAGAATGGTTCTGCCATGCACTTCAAATGTAACTGGCACAGTCTAGTATGTTCTACCTTGTGATGATACTGCACAGTTGTGGTTTTTTTTTTTAATATGCAGTGCCATGATGATATGACCTATATTGATAGGTGCTTATAATAGCACCTATCAATACAATTTCAAATCTACAGCTGTGCTTCCCAAAGTGCACAGTGCACTTCTTAAATTCCCTTGAACAGAAGATTAATGAACTAGGATGGTGTAACAGTTAAGACAACTGATTTAAATCTACAAACAGGTGAAAAACCAGTTCCAGCAAGAGCTGTCTTTTACATGTCAACCCAGCACAAAGTACTTCCCTATCACTCCAAATGAGGCAATTTTTCTTCCAAAGAAAAACAAAAGCAATGGCCTACAAATAAAACTCAGGGATGGCTTTAAACAGATATTATTTTGGGCTGATACTTTTCAGTGGCAGTTATTACAAAAAATACTTGCTCTGATTGCATGTGCTATAATATATTAAGTCAGGTGTCAGTTATGAAGGACAAGAACTGTTCTCTCAGTTTTTATGACCAGAATGAAGTTTCTTTGGTGCTAACAGGGCCTAATGAAACAACTATGGAATTCTTACATTTACAGCTTTCGTGGTTTTAGAGATGGACATGTAAGAACCACCTACACACATTATTTCCATCATAAAAATCCTGTTTACAGGACCAAAATCCACATCCATAAGATAAGAAGTTAATCACTTCTCAAAGCACTAGGCCATATCTATCTACAAAGGATGTTTTTCTCAAAAGAGCTTCCAGAAGGACAGGACTTGAGTTTGGACCTTAACCATGTATCTTTTTCTTACACTTAAGGTCATAACACACGCCAGATACAGAGTAATTTCAGGATCTTCTGAACCTCTATCAACACAATGTTCTAATTTCAGGTCCTCATCAGACAGTAGGGAGCACCCAGCCTTACTGGAGTCCAGGGAACACCATAACTCTGCTCCAAAGTTACAGGTACCACATGGAAGAGACTGGGTAAAGGAGAAGGAGCTACAGCAGAATCCTGGAGCAAGGATCAATAAGCTCACAACAAATGTGCAATTCCCTCCCTTGCTGGGCAGACTGATCAGGAGTTTGTGAAAACACATTGGCTACTACAAAAAAGCAGCACTTTCCAGTATGGGCCAGGCTTTCTCTTATTCTTGTACAAGTGAAGCATCTTCATGAATCTTCGTATTTTCCATCTAATGACTCATGTACGTCCTACATTTTGCATCTTTAGACATAAGATAAAAAGTTACAGCCACTTAAAACATGTGTTTTTCAATTATTATTTTGGGGAGAAAAAATGTTGTGCTACGTTAGAATTTCCACATACATAGAGGGGTTTGCTTTGGTTTTGATAGACTGTTTGTTTGGGATGGGGTTGAGGTTTGGGGCTTTTTCTTGGGTTTTTGCTTTGGTTGGTTCTTTTTTTAAGCTGAATATCCTTCTCAATGGCATCCACATGTCAAAAGAAACTGAACTCCAGATATACTTAAAACACAAGTTATCTTAGTCATCCAAGTTGCTGAACACAGCAAGAAGTATTTATCTTATTAAACACATTGGGTTTTTAAGCAGCATATTACCTGTAGTTACTGAATTTAAATAAATCATTTTAGGGTAATATATCCTATAAGATTTAAAAACTAATAGATCTTAGACTCTCACACCTTATTTTTATTCACAGATTGAAAGGTGAAAATAAGTATTTCTTCTATTTCAATTCCCAGCCCATTTCTCAACTTCAAGTGAAATACTTAATAAACTGAACTAGTTGAATAAACTGACACAAAGAAAATATTCTGTGCACCTGCAGAAGAAGCCATGCTGCCAAAAGCTGGTTTAGCACTTCAGCTAACATCAGTTACAGGTGCTTATGTAGTCACTTTTTCACGGTTCAATGATTCAATTTTCTTTAAAACTTTGGCAGCTAAACTGTACAGCTTGAATATCACTTTGGCAGCATTTTATTGCAAGTAGTAGAGTTGCAAAGTAATTTTTTTAGTATTTTAATTGGATTTTAAAGGATGATCACAAATTACAGGATTAGTACGCATTTCTGTAATAATTAAATATGACCAGTGTTTTACGTATCTAATTTATATTAAGAGTCTTTTCTGTTTCGATGTTTCCATAAATAGAGATGTCTTACTCTTGCAGATATTATTTTCTCATCTGGTCATGGTAAACTAGTTTTAGTCTTAAATTTCAATCTTGTTTCTGATAATTTTCAAAGATAAAATAGTGAAACTCTTGAACCTTTCTGTGGGGTGGAAGGAATAAGAACATAGGAGGAGCTATACTGGGTCTACCTCACCCAGTATCCTTAAACTAACAGTGGTAGCAAAGACTCGGGGAGAAAGCCTAAGAGTGTTGTAGCCTACCAGCTAGCAAAAAATAACCCTTGAAATATTTCCAAATCTGTGAGGCATCTAGGCAACCATTATTCGAAGATACTGATGAGCCGTGTCCTATGAATTTGTCTAATCGTATTATGACTCATCAATTTTGGTGTGTTATATCAAATTTTATAGTTAAGTTGAACGCTTCATGAGACAATCAGCATAGGGTTGTTTTGGTTTGCAACTTATCGAACAATAGTTGTGTTTGATACTGCAGTTTTTACATGGCGAGGAAATTGAATAATAACTTCTTATTGATCTAGTACCTTGAGACCTTTAGCTGAAGTCCCAATTGTTTTAACTTGAACAGTATCAAACTATCAATCAGCCAGGCTTAGCAGGCTCATTTTCCACTTGAAATACACATTTTGCCATACAGCCTCTGAGCTAATACACCACAAGTACTGTACAGAATTATAAACAGACATGCTCTCCTGTCTTGCTCAACACTAGAGGGTACTGACAGAGCCTGCAACATGGTTTTGAAGTATGATATCACACTACATCCTCTCAAAATATTCAGCTGCAAATACATAGCTAAGTGGGTTTGGTCTTCTTAAAAGATACTACCTCTAAAAGCAGTTATGCATCATAATATAAAAATACCAACAAAACCAGCAACATCATAAAATCTGTAAAAGAGACAAAATCTGAGTAAAAGCACTGACACCAAACAGTGCGTGTCAAAAAGCACCGTTGACTTTTATAACGGAATTTGTTCCATCATTTTAAGTCCCATTCATTACCTTTCCCAAAAACCTTCCCTGAGGCAATAAAAGGTTGGAAATCAACATCCCAGATAGAGAGCTACTGCAGAAAACTGTCTAACTTGTGACGGAAAAATATTTTTCTCTCTAGTTAACATATTTTCATGAAGATACCTCCCTTACTCCAAAAGTAAGGCATATTAAACCAAGTGCAAAGGGAATAGAGACAGGCAGAATAATTGATGAGGAACAATCTTTGGGGAAATCAGAGACACAAGGGCTATTAAAAAGAGAAGAGATACTTTGGTAACAAACTATGCACATAAATTTATTACCTACCCTAGCACTAAATTCCTGGGTACAGTGAAAGGAAGGAAGGACTGGCTTGGTTTGTAAACAAGCAGTTCAAAAACAGAAAACACACGGAAATTTTATACACAACTTTACAGAAACCATTACTGTATTCCTTTGCTGCAATACAAAGATAAAGCAAAACTCATTTCCATGAATCAAGGACAACGAAATAAGACCAAGCTTAAGTCATGAGGTCAAAATATACCAGCCTTTCCCTCTGACTGAAATGAAAAGTTATCTTCAAACCTTTAGCTTGCCTGAGAACAGAAACCATTTGTTTTAGAAATGCAAGTGGACTTGATCATCACAATTCTTTTAAAGCAGATTACACTGGATGCCACAGAGGAGAAAAATCTATCAAGTACAGTGTCATCCTCACAATGCCTATGGCAAATAGCAGAGAACAACACTTGATATCATTACTATGAGAGGAGCCCTCCTGTGCAGTGAAAGAGAATACAGCCATATTTCCTTAAGGAAATCAGCAGTATTCCCTCACACCATAGAAAACAGAATGCTCCTCTATAATACATTTCTTTTGAAATGTACCAATTTCAAAATGTTAGTTTTTCCAGAATCTTACAGGAGACAATTGTTACTTGAAGGCAGGTACACTCCATGTACTGAAAAACATCAGAATGCTCAGCCAATAAACTGATGTTGCAAGACTAGGAAAAGAAGGATGGCTTTTATGCAAGAAGTGTCCTTCCTACTTACTCTTGTATGCTGCATATAAGGCATTAGTAACATTTAGTTTATCAGATTAATAGTTTCACATTGTATGTTTTCACAAATTTTAAAAATACATAATGTGGTTTTCTCTGTATTTAAAAACACAGTCTGCATATCTGTAGTATCTCAACTCCAACTTGAAAGAGGACTAATCAAATATATGTTGTTTAAAATGCCCCCAAGCCTACTTACAATACTTCTACTTCAAAGAGGATGAGAAAGAAAAAAAATTCTTTCTGAGCTCTGAAGTTACACAGAAATTGTCAACATCCGTAGCCTGGAGCTAACAATTTAATCCCTGTCAGGCCTATCAGGACAGAAACTTCCAAACACTCCTGGAAGAAACCTTCCCTTCAATTCCCTTACACTTCAAACTAAGACACTGCCAACGAAAGCACCTCTGCTGACTGACTTAGCAACCCAAAGACATAGGGCAAATCAAAATAAGTGCTTTAAACAATCCCATGAAGCACAATTTAAACTAGAGAAACCCCCAAACCACAGGAATACATTAAGCTAATTGAGCATATTCTCTGTCTGAAGCACCTTCAAGGCAATTCCGTAAGAGTGCAAAGTAACCTTTCCCAAATGTCAGAAAAACATGGCCAGAACACCACCAACTGCAACAAAAATGGAAAATTAAAACCTTCTAGGCTACTACTCTTATCCTGTATTAACTAGCCCTTCTGAGGGTTGAAGAATTCCCAGAAATCTCTGTTTTCAGGGAAAAAATGTTCACTGAGAAGAAACTACATTAAATGTCCAGGACCAAAAGAACTGACTGCTCAAAAGCACAACTGCATGCAGCTTTAACTCCAACTACCATTAGCACTCATGAGCTTATTTTATGAGACTGTAATCATTCCAACCATTAATTGCACCTGTCTTCCACTTGCCTAAAACAGTGATCAGATGTGCAGACATGTAGATATAAAAGGAGAAAATCTCAGAGATCTGCCATAAAACAAAGTCATGCAAAATTTGAAATGCTGAAAAAAGACCTTTCAATGGGAAAACCAATACACTGCTCTATTCAATAGTGAAAGTCTGCAAAGGGGGGAGTTAACTTCGGTAGTTTACAAGAGTATTTTTTAACCTTCTATAAATAACTTTTACAAGGAACTATTTATCTAAACTTTAAATAAAGTTACTAGTTCACACCAGCAAAGGTATCAATTGATTAAGAGCATAATTTTATTGTAATAGCCAACAAAGTAATCTGTCTCTGCTTTCAGACTGTACTCAGAAAACAGCTTCATAATTCTTCAAATAAATTCCCAAATAAAGGGAAAAGGAATAAATAAAACAACAGACCAGAAGAAAAACCAAACATGGAGATGCCTAGTTTAGACCTTGCTTTTCTATACCTCAGTTTTCAAAAGCAACAAGAGTCTTGGGATACTGCCTGCCTTCCTCCAGGCAAAATCCTGACTACTTAACACCAAAGAGATGGACAAGACAAAAGCAGCAACTAATTATGTGGTTACTTGACCATCATTTACCAAATGAAGCAAACAAAACACTAAGCCAGTCATGAAGGCATTTCCAGCTCAGAGTGACTTGTCCATAAAACGGATCCTCCATAAATAAATTAGTGCTCTCTCCTTCCTGCCCATATGGACTGAAAAGGAAAAAACAAATTGACATAATGAAAATAACTCCCCTCTTCCTGTTCCACGACCTACCATGTGGGGAAAACCACTAGAAAACAACAGTAAACTATGAGGTGCAAAAGGAAAACAGGAGCACTTCTGGCACGCTTACAGGTGCACAGAAAATTACAAGATGGTTTATGAGGACCATAATCTCTTTCGCTGGCATGTGTCTTACCTTACACTCACTGTGGGCTGGAGCCATACAGCTACACAGTATTCAACACACTGTGATTTCACTGCTCACTGCAGGGTTTTGTCTGTACACAGTTTCATAATTAGGAAACATGGTACAAAAAGAAAAGGCAGTACAGAATTTGCAATGGTATTTGAGGTTAGAGATGCTGAAATTTACCTCCAATACATTTTTCAAACTTACATCAGCTATTTCACCATTAGTTGCCTGTATCATTCTTTGAAAGCTGTTGTCATGGCCACATCACTATTGTACTCTGGGAAATTCTGGTCACAAGAAACAGTAATAAAAGACAAGCTCTGCTGCCATCTTAGCAACTGTCTCAATGCTCTCGTATCCACAGAAATAACAAAATCAGTAGATCAATTTCTACCCTGTTTGAAACAGCTGCCTGAACACATTTAACAGCTGTGTGCTTCTCTAAATTTTTTTACATACCTTAGCAGGTGCTTTGTATCATTTGTATTGTAGCATGGAATGTTTTCTTTATCCAAGCACAGATTCTGTGAAGTTGAGATTTTTGCTTTTTCACTATTAAAAGATGCTGTCAGCAACAGCACCTGATAATCCAGTGATGTGGGGCAGGGAGGAAGGCACATCTGTTTGCACCTCACCTCATGTTATGGACACAGAGGACACCATGCCCACGAACACTTGAAGTCTTCATGCATTTTTCTTATATTTAAGAACCCACAATTTCACCTGCTTGGGAACAGAGCCATCTTTAAAAGCAGAGCAGTGTTTATTTCAGGGAAAAGAAAACAAATAGCTGAATAATTTCCTGAACCGTTTTAAGGAGATGTATACACTAGGAAAGTAATTTGATATCAAGTAAATTAAACTTGGCTTTTTGCTCTAAAATTTTGCCAATATATGAAAACAATGTAAAATATAAGGTTATTTTAGCTCTTAAGTCAAATATAAGATTGTTTTTATTCTGGCTCACTTTCAGAATTACAGATGATAAAGGGAAAAATAAAGGGTAACCAACTACACCATGGAAAAATCTATGGTTTTAGACAGTCAAGCTGATCAGTATTCCAGAATAACAAACAGAAAAACCACCTCAAAGAAGTAGCAATAAAAATACCATCAAGTAAAAATAAAATTATTACTATCTCTATCTAAACAGGAAGGGCTTTAAGATTTGGTATAATATACAGTTAACCTAACTAGGTCACATATACAATTTATAAAAGGCAGAAATGTTTTAAGGCAGTGTGTCTGTTCTAAGCCAGTGGCAATTCTCTCATGCCTGACAAGAGCAGTGCTTAGTTTCATGTGCTTATTAAGCACCAAGCACTAAGTATTTCACAAGCAGATCATTAGCCAGACATTGTTTCTACATAAAACCATGGATCTGATTTCGCAAAATATAAAACACCCAACAGAAACTAACAGGCACAATTGTTCCACAATCTGACAATTCATAATACAATGAATTCCCTACATTTCCCTCCTAAAAGCATTCTGGACAAAATACTCAGAAAGGTAAGTACATCACAGCTCTTGAAACACAGCTGTACCATGGAAAGTAACACTTTTTTCCTACATACATATTCAATCACATCCCTGCTCCCACAATAAGAACAGCTTTATAAATTAATATTATTTTTTTCTGCTAGCAAGTGAGAGTCAATTCAATAATTAGCCAGGAAGCCAGACTACTGTGGTTCATGCATCAATGATATTGATGCAACCAAATTGTCCTTCTATTTCTTCATTTACTTTTCAATTTGCCTCTAATGGAAATAGCAACATAATTTAAGGACCGGGGACTTGTATACAAAAGACAAAGACAAAAATTAAGTCCAAAGAATTGTAAATTATGATGTAAAATTATGATGTAAAACAATTACATTTCAGAGTACAAACCAAGTTACAGGACTAACAGGTAGAGAATCTTTTGCTTATCCTGTAAAATAAACCCACCTGAAACAGAAGTGATGATACAAACCTACTACATTTATGATCTCTTCTTTTAAGAAGCAAGCACTGTTTTAACTTCATATGTTAGCACTGCACGGAAAACAAAATTGAATCCTGACGGCTCTTTCCACATTATATTTCATCTCCTTTATGCTCTACAGTAGGATTTCATAAATACAAGGAAATTAACTATGTCGTAGCTTACTGATAAGCTCAAGAGCTTGAGCACTTAACTGCTTTACACAAAATTCTGTTTACACAAAATTCTCTCTAACCCTTAACTTAGGTAACAACTATATGCAAGACAAAACACTTTTTTTTTTTTTTTACATAGTGCTCAAAGGTATTTGGAGAACAATCTCAACTTTCTGAAACATGCTAAAATGTGGTAACAGCACAATGTAAAAGAACAATTTTTAACATACACATAAATAAAGTGGCAAAACATTCAACCACTGAACCTTGAGTTACAAGCTATTCCATATCTCATGCTTACCAAACACAAACTTGACTCGAAAAATTCTCATGGACCTTGAATTCTAGAATTTTCTACAGCAGGCACAAAAATTAGCACAGACTTCTGTTAGAAATTAAGTTACATAGCTTCATCCAGCAAGCTTTAATTGAAATTTTATTTTAGCTCACTGCTTTTATCAATTAGCCTTTTCCTTTAAAAATGTAATTAAAATAGACAAGTGAGCATTCCATTTCTCAGTTTGTAATCAGATTTGCCCATGAGAGCAGCATAACTAGAGATGGTACTGCTACCCTCCCCCCAGGTACACTCGGATTTTACTGCCCAGCATTTGGAGACTGCCAGCAGCACTCAGGAACACGGGCTGAGCTGGGCAGCGGGCACCAGCAGGATGCAGAACAGGCTCCCCTAAGCATTATTTATTTGCTTTACAGGCAGACAGTCACAGCACTCATCTTCAATCTGGTTTTGAAAGCTTCTTATCCAGTACTTAGGTGACAGCTCACCCTACTCTCAATCCAAGGAAGTTTTTCAAACTGCTTTGTGTGTAACATACAAGACTCCAGCTGTTGATAACTGGAAATCAGTCTGAATTCCTGGCCATCCAGGCACACTTAACCAGCACAAGGCACCACAGTTGCAGCAGTTCATGCAGTACCCTCTGATGTAAGAAGGAATTAAGCAGCAGCCTTGCCTAATCACAGTTTGCTCACTTGAAAGTCAGAAAGGCAAAAAGGCCCAGTTGTGCAACTTCTTCAAATGCAAAGAGCTGAACTGTTTGCAACCAGCATATCCCTCTTCCCACCTCCCACACCCAGAACAGGGCACTACCTCAGATTACTGGTAAAAGTACTTGGATACAGCAGTTTTACACTCATTGAACACAGGTTCCTCAAAAAAAAAAAAAAAAAAACAAGCTGTGTTTTTTTTCAATTACTGTGGTATTTGAAAACACTAATCAAAGATTTCATCTTGTATGATGGATTGTCAGCAACTCCTGGCCCAGCACAGGACAGCCCCAAGAGTCACACTATGCGAGTTGTCCAAATGCTCCTTGAACTCTGTCAGGCTTGGTACTGGGGAAGCCATACAAGTTTCCAATCACCCTGTAAGTGAAGAACCTTTTTCTAATATCCAACTTAAACCCCCCTCCGTCTCCCAGCTTGATGCTGCTCCCTTGGGTACTGTCACTGATCACCAGAGACATCAGTGCCTGGCCCTCCATTCCCCTCACAGGAAAGCTTTAGACCGCAATGAGGTCCCCCTCAGCCTCCCCTTTTCCAGGAAGAACAGACCAAGTGACCCTCAGACACTCCCCATATGGCTTCCCCTCAAGGCCCCTCATTGAGCTGCAAGGCAAACAGTGGGATGCTAAAAAAAACCCAAAACAATCTTTAAATATATAAAATCAGATTACACACACACACACAAAAAATAAAATGAAAGAAAAAAACCATTATACATACCCAGTTTTAAGGCAGAAGGAGTCACTTCAATCTCACCAATGGGCTGAAAGGCAGCCAGCTGAGTTGCTACCTCCGTCTCAAAGGAGTCTGGGCTATTTCTGTCTGTCAAATTCCCATTGGTGCCATCAGTCTTATGGGGAGGGTCTTGTTCGTCATAAACGGCAATCAGCTATCAAAACAAAAGATAACGTAGTTTGTATATTTAAAGTATTTCCAAACTTCACTCTTTGGAAAAAAAACCAAAACAACCTTATACTTCTGTTAAAGTACAAAAATAATGATCTTATTGCAGAACAGCTAACAACAAACATACAGATTCCAGAAAGCACAGACATTTGTGTTTAGATACGTTGACTTCAATATGACTTAAGTATATGCTTCAACACTGCCCTGTGCTGACACGCATTTCTCAGAGTTTGCATGCTATCATTAGTGAACATTTTACATTATTTCCAAACAGAGATAAGCATGTTTAAAAACAGCATTTAATTCTTGGGGGTAGAGGGTGTTATTAAGTCTAAAAAAATTTAATACTAAGGACTGACAAGCTGCACAAAGGTAACACAACCACAGAAGCCGCACTGAGTGAGCAGATGAACATTTTATTTGTAAGAACATAATAACTACATTCCAAGGTCAAGATACATCCAGGACAATGACAGAGCATGAGGTCTCTCTCATGCTGTCCAACCCGTGTCTCTGTGAGGATGAAAGTTTCTTGGTCCAGCTCAGCACACACAAACCCAGCACTTCTCTACCCATCACATATCTGTCCCTTCCTCCCGTCCTGCCCTGCAATCCTGGACCAGGTACACGTTTCCGAAAACTGTCACTCAGTCAATGGCTCTTACACCACTCCAGGCACACGGGAAGGCTCTGAGGTCTGCTACTCAAGGTCATACCAATGAGGCCATGAAAATCATAAAAAAACATCAGAATAATTTTTTGCCTCTGTTAACCCAGCCTTTCACAGATCATCCTTTTGGTCTCTATTAATAAACACGACCAGACAGTGGCTATGCAGCCTTATGGAGTGACTCACACACATGTGGCTGGGTGAAAATTGTATTAAAGTTCCAGGAAAACAGTAAAGCATGCTACAGCTCTGGAAAAATAAACCAAAATATGATTAAAACAAAATAGAAGACATGATGCTCTCAGCTCCGGGATGCTTGGCACTCCAGAATCCTCTCCAAAAGCAGAGGAGGTAAAAACAGCAGTTCAAGTGTTTTCCCCACCCCAGCACCTGACATGACATAGTTCTTGTGCCATTTAATTGGCAAACACTTTGCCTAAGGTGCTCATTGATTTTACTTTTTCTGAACTCCTTGAGATTATCCCATTGTTTTCCCAGCTAATCATGAAAAATACCACAACACACACAACTGGTTAGGCGATGTCAAGGCATACACAGAAACAAGTCTAAAGGATTGATTTACTACTTTTTATCTCTCTCTGTGTTATTTTAAGGTATGCATACGCTCTCTCTTACAAAAATATGAGTATATCAAATCTGTTCTGACACTTCCAAGAAGTGTCAACAATTATATCCTATGAAAAACAGTATACTGAAACAAACGTTTAAACAAACTCATTTGCCCAAGGGAAGAAACGAATGCATGAAGGAAAAGGAAAGAAAAATCCTGAAGTGCTTCTAAAAGGAAGAAACTGACATTTTCAGGTCTTCCACTCATTTATAATTTGGTTGCTAGAAATGTGCCAGCTCATATTTACCAAGGCACATTTCAGAGATACACATAACCCTTTAAATAATTAGGTAGAAAACTTGCTCTCTTTTTTCACGTGGATCCTGTTTCTTTTCCGTGGCCATACAACTAAGTTTTTACAACATACGAATTGCTTTTTACTAGTCCAAAGCATATAGAAAATACTCACTCCAGTAACAAGGACAACTCTCTTTGCGATTTACTTCTGCAAAACATGCAAAGTACCCAAGCGTTATCACTGCATTTGTTATGTCCCACAATTTGTCCCAAAAAGGCTGACTGAAATTTAGATACTAACAGATAACAGCAATTTTCTACAGGACCAAGAAGAAACAAATCAAAACGCCCATCTTATTCCATCTTTCATTTATTTCTAAAACAACTATTCATATTCCTGCTATTATGGCAGCTCATCCTGATTCAGTAAGTTCCACCAGCATTGTACACCAAAAGGTTTGCCTTCTCAGTCTCACTTTCACTGTGGAAATTTAATTTCTGTGAAAGAGGCTGTTACTAATGAAGAGGAAATTGGAGATTGTGTAGGACTGTAGCACTGAAAGCACTTTAGGTAATAGCAGGATACAAAGTTCATTTGAGCATCCACAAGGTAGAATGGAATAAATGCGACTCAGTTGTGATTTGATGGGAACAACTGAATTCCTCAACTAGACCAAGCTGAATTTCCCCTTGGTTTCACACCATAGAAATAATACTAAATGCTATATTACTTGGGAATATTCTAAGCTTACTGCCCCAGAATGTTGTGGAGGTGAAAAGTAGGAATTGGATAAGAAAAAAAAATAGACAAAGGTATGGGAAAACACCAGGAAGAACGGTTAAATATATAGGTACAAGCACTACCTCAATCTGAGAAACCTCCAAAACATGTAGTAACATAAACCAGAAGGGCAAAGCAGGACAAAATGATGCTATAACTACTCTACTTCTATGTGCTTTCTGCAAGTGTTTTCTACTGGTCACAGGCAGAGACCAGGGTAGCAGCCATGTACTACCACATCCTGTGACTTCTAAGCACCACACCTTTCCTCAGTCCCCTAAAGTTCAACTGGATCAGTGTGCAGAATTGATAATACAAGACTATTTTAACAGGCAAGTCAGGTCACAGACTCCCAACACTGAGGTGTGGTGGCTCTCACCTGGCTGCCAGCCCCGAGAGCTGAGCACACCATGGCCACAGCACAGCAATTCCCTGCACGCCCAGCAAGGCTGCTCCTGCTCCTCACCATGGGCACAGGGGGAGTGACCACGGCCCCACAGCTCCTTTGAAGGGACCCCCAGTGCAGGGACACGGGTGGGTGGGCACTGCCCATGAGGGAGTTCCTGCCTGAGGCCAAGGCTGCCAGTGGTGCCCACCCCACCTGTGCAGGGACCAGGCTAAAATAAAGTTTCAATTGCAATGACAATATCCTCATGTCACCAAGGGCACCCAACCCTTCACAGGAGGGTTCAGCACACAGACATGCTGGCTCCTCTCCTCCCAGTGGAGGAGAGTGCTATGCCCCTTCCCAGCTGTACCCACAGCCACACTATTCCCACTCTCCGAGCCTGAGCACACAGGCTGCTCAAGAACACCTGCAGCACAGCCTGGCAAACAGCTGGAAGGAGATTCCACCTGAGCCAGACCACACAGGCCCAATACCTGCCTGAAAATAGGAAGCCTCTTACTGCTGACATTCTGTAAGTGACTTCTGGGAGAAACCCACAGTTCCTCAGTCTACACCCAGGCACTATTTTGACAGATTAGAAAAAAAAAAAACAAGGAAAATTTATTTCTTTACAGTATGGAACACACCAGTAATTAAGTAACATGATCTAACCTCCCCTTTTTACAGAGTGTGGAAAGGAGATGCTACAGTACAGCCTGTGGAGGTAGCAAAGATGTGATGTTTTTCCTTCCCAGTGAAATGAACAGCCATTTGTTTTCTAAAATGTTTATTTTGGAGAGAACTCCTCAGAACCACAGTTGCAGCAGCGTCTTACCAGCAGCAATTCTAAGATAAATACACTGCTACTCAATCAAAGCATTACAAATATCTGCTTCAGTCTTTCAAAGGGAATTAAGACAATTAAGGTTATGTAAATTAACTACTCAAAAATAATTCTCATAAATGACTTCTCATTTCCAGTATGGAAAATTCTCTGATTGGAACAGACTGCCAAAATCTTGAAAAGAATTTCAGGATGCATTAAGAAATCCCCACAAACACGTCAATAAAAGAACACCACTGCTTGCAACACTAGTTTATTCTTTACCAGTTCAATATTTGCAAAATATTGAGAATTCAGTAGGTCAGCTGATTGGGGTTTTCTTAACGCATCAAAATATTACTGTAGACATTTGTAAATTGAGCAATTTGTAGAATTTTGTACACTTGCTGTATCAGGCATCTCTGTTATAAAGGTTATTTAAAGAATATGAATATTTATTGTGAAAGATACGTACGTATTTCTGTATAGGTGAAATAATATTATTGTTATTGCAATATTTATTAACGTCCTACCAGTTACATAGAAAAATCAATAAATTATCAAAATTTAGTATTTATCCATCATTTTTGATTATTAAATACTCTCTACCAATACTGACAATCTCAACACAAGGCAGCATTAACAAACATTTCTTCGAACATTTTTTTATTAGCATTTTTGGTGGTATCTTATTACAACGCACTGTGATGCAGCCAAACTTTCACTCTGTATGCTGCCCTGTGGCACAGCTCTTCCAACACTTCACTGATATTTCAATTGCAGAGCTTGCAGAAAAGTACAACGAGATTTTGTGACTGATGATGCGACTCCTTTCCCAAACAGACTCCATGGATGAAGATGCAGCGAAGGGCGCACGCTGCAGCCGCGCCTCGCTGGGCTCTGGCAGAGACACCACACGCACACGAGGCAGCAAAAGAATCATTCCAAACTCATTCTGCAACAGTTTTGTTTCGGTCCTCGCTAATTAAGCTTCATTAAACATAACTCCATGGAGTTTCAGAATTCTAAAGAAAAACATTCTAACCTTTGAACAAATAGCAGCAGATTTAAGGCACTTGTTTGTTAAATTAGAAACAGCTGACTTTACACTGCCCTATACACTATTTTAAATAAAAGGTTTCATAATTATTTCACTTCAAACTACACTTTTGACAACTAGATTATTGTTAATAAGGTTAAAACCTGTATATTTTACTAGCTTTTCTGC
Source organism: Erithacus rubecula (assembly GCF_903797595.1). Lineage (NCBI taxonomy): Eukaryota > Metazoa > Chordata > Aves > Passeriformes > Muscicapidae > Erithacus > Erithacus rubecula. Next base: position 12,848,721 of record NC_136659.1, read on the forward strand.
AATGAATTGGAAAATAGACACCACTACTTCCCTTCTGACCCCAAACACCAGGCGTTTACATGAAGTTCTAAGGAAGAAATGGCAAAATACAAGCTTGTTTGCAATTAAATTAATCAGCTTTCAATTACTGTCAGGATAAAATCACTAAGAGAAGTTCTCAGTCACAGGCTAGCATTGGGACATGATTGAAAAGACACAATTTTCAACAGCTGAAATTACATACTCAAAAACACAAAAAGCAATTAAATGCTCAACTTCAATTAAATTTTTCATTCAAGTTGGATGGAAATTTTTCCTCTGAAATTTCTTTTTCCACATTCACTTTATCTAGATTCTTTTCTCAGGGACAACCAGAGGCAGTAAAATTGTGGATTTATTCCAGACATGTTTGTTTCCTATTCAGCTACTCTTCTCTGTCCATGATTTCAAATTCCCATTTAGGAAAAAAGGACTTTTTTAAACAGTATCATTACTTTTGATGGCCAGTGCCTACTGTAAGTGGTTCTCAATTGCTCATAAAATAATGTGGCTGAAAAACCTTTTTTGGGTTCATTAGCAAAAGACTTTCCACAGAAAGTACCTGAATTGTAGCAAAGAGCTGTCAAGAGGAGTGAATGAAAATCACAGTGATTATTTCATTGAGCTTCATGGGATTAAACCATCACTTCCTCCTTAAGCTACAGCAGAAACTGATGTTCACCACAGGACCACAATACCTTGTTCTCTGGTCCCTCAATTTGGGATCTAACCTTGCATTCATGCCTACATATACAGAACAAAGAGATACAAAGATACACGGGGTCTCTACGTGACACACTGATACCAGAAGACAGCAATATGCAAAATAACAAATTATTTTAAAAACGAGAACTTTAATGAGTTTAACTTATGCTCTTGGGGGGACAAGAAGACTTGACATCAAGGCAAGAAGACAGAGTAAAGTGCACCGTATGTTGAACCAAAGAAAGAAAAAAGTATTCACAAAGACAGTGTGAAAGCTGCTTCAGAACTCCACAAACCAATTAATGTAAAATCAGATTTTATATATTACTTATGAAAGAATCTTGTTCAAATGGTTAAAAGATGAAAGCCTGGTAATAGTACAACACAGAACTAAGGTAATTAGGCTACCTCAAAATGTATGAAAGCATTATTTAATTTTTCAATTTAAAACTTTCCTGGAGCTCTACAACCTTTCTTCAATATTTTTTCAAGGTATTCTTCTTTCAAGTATATACTGGTTGAGTGTTGGAAATTGTATTCTTGCATAATAGTATGCCTTGGAATTCCTTAAACTTAAAATAAAGGCTGTCAAGGAAAAATACCAATATACACACCATATGGCAAGCCTTCCTTCACACCTACATATATGAAAACAAATTACAGATATATTACATGAAAGCTATGGTGATTAGCTCATCTTGTTTACCTACATGCCAAAACGACATACACCAAAGTGCCTTCCCAAAGACCACCTGACACTCTTCCTATCCTTGTTACTCAGATTTTTTAGGTACTGTCCAAAAGCAGCCAAGAACAGAATCCTACTACACACATACAAACATTGGTAGCCTCTGCTCTGAAAAGATTCCAAAAACACAAAAATATTAAATAGGAAAAGAAGCAGCATGCCTAGTGGCTGCCAGGCCCAGCTCAAGATCCAGCTATTTCAAGAAAAAGAGGAGTTTTTGAAAGGTCATGAAAAAAACCATTACCTGATTGATAAGCCCTTATATAATTCTTCTTCCTGTCCAACCTATTCCTCCGTGGGCACACGTGACTGTACTTCAAACAATGCAGCTGATTGGGTACTTAACGCTGGTATTTGTGGAAAAGTTTGATGAGCCCTTCAAGCATGACTGAGATGTAATTTTTTAAGCCACTTAGTAACTACTTGAGAGCTGTTATGGAGATCCATAGTACAATACAGACATTCCTTGAGGGTTGACTTTGGGTAGCTTCCCTGGCAGATATAAATGCTACTGCTAAAATGTCAAGGATTTATAATTATGATGGCGGATGCATAAAACACATAAAACAAGCCTTATTAGGGTTGATTGAAGTAAATATACCAAAGGACATTTCTCCTTTCTTCAGTAAAAGATTCATGTTCAATGCTATTTGTAGCCTGTCACACTCATTATGTTTTCATATGAAATAGCTTCTGAGTTTTGCTAGATAACAAATGCCCTTTGCTTTTATTCTTCCTTTACTCAAGTGAAAAAAAAAAAAAAAAAAAGAAAAAAAAAGAAAAAGAAAACTGAAGGACTGTGGAATATAAGACTGATTATTTCCTTTCTGCCTAACTTGAAACAGGGTCTTTCACCTATATGGACTTTCCAGAAGATGAGCTTATTTTGGAGAGTCCATTTAAAATGGAACTATAAAAATGTAGAGAATACCAAAGACTACATTATTTACTAGAACCATGCTTATCAAATGCATTTATGGCAATCAGTCATTGAAATGGAAAATTGTACTCTGCCATGAAATAAGTTGACACTTAGAAATGAAAGTGACATCTTAGTTATTATATTGTGAGTAAGCAGCAAAGAATGTTCACTCATAATATAAATTATACCAACTTCATAACATGAATTTTACCTTAGAAACTCCTTAGTTACACAACACCACACACCCCACCTGACAGAACAAACATCTTTGTTGAGAGAAAATCCACAGTACCCCTGGCTACTCCAAGCCACACACAGACAACTGAGGCAGGGGTGAACAGCCAAATGAGCAGAGCTCACGCTGCTCCCAGTTCCTACTGCAGCACAGGGATGCCCAATCCTGCTTTTAGCAGGCACCTTGCCTGGCATGCAGCAGACTTGCCCAGCATCCACCTCTTCTCACACCTTTCCAGATGCTTTCCAAGCCCTGAGCTGGCTTCAAATAACCTTTGGATTATATAGGCATGGGAAAATCTTCAGAAATTTAAACCAAAGTAAACTGTGGTGAAGAGACATCATTTACCACTTCAACTAAGACCAGAGCACATAACTGAAATTTTTAGGAATTTGCACTGTGCTCCATGCTCTAGGCAAGGATTTATGATGTTAAAAAAAACAATTCACATTGAGCACTTCAACCTTCTTGTATTATCCAGATTCCAGTTTAATGAGGGCCCACAGAACAATTTAGGCTGAAAGGGATCTCTGGAAGTCTTGGTTTACTCTTTCAAAGTAGTGTCAGACTGGCACTTGGCTCAAAGTTGATTCTGGTTGCTCAAAGCCAAATCAATTTTTGTGCATCACCAAGGATGAACATTCCACAAGTCTCTGGGGATCTGTTTCAGTGCTTGACTACCCTTGAAGTGCAATAAAAGGTCTCTCATATCTTAACAGGATTTCCCTCATGACCATTAAATGTCCATTACCTTTTATTTTCTCACTGTGGACTTTCAAGAAGATAGGATGCAGTATCCTCTACACTCTCTCTCATCCTGTGAAGTTCACTTACACTTTCTCCCCAAGTCTCATGTTCAATCCCTGATCTTGCTAGTGATCTTGTGCTGAGCTGGCTTCAACTATGTCAGTGTCTTTCTTGCACCAAAGGAGACCAAAATTAAATATAAGTCCAGCTGTGGCCTGACAAGTGCCAAACAGATGGAATTGCTTCCCTTGACTACTGTCCTGAGTGTGTTTTTAGCTTTCTTAGATGCAAACCTGAGACAAACCTAGAACAAATTCTAACAAGTCACTATCTCTTACTTTCTCTCTCATTGAATTGACAATATGCATTCATTTGCAAAAATATGTTTTTGCTGTAGCCCCAATTACTCAATGACAGTATATGAATTAATTGTTTGTTTGGTTTAGAGATCTTTGATCTTTTTAGAGGACATTACAAGATGGGACAATGGAACTTTGGAAGTAGAAAAAAAAAGCAGCACAAAAAAAATGCTTGAATTGTAAAACCCATCAGAAAGTGTAAAACCATCTGTACAGCATAGCACACACAACAACTTCCATTAGTACAGACAGGCTTGATAAATCTTGGGATGTTGCCACACGTCATGCAGTTCTCACACTGTGTTTCTGTCTGTGCAGAAAAACATTTCAGTATTTACAACTGCCAAGAGTCCTATTCCTACTGATGCCTTGCTCAGTGAGACTGCATTATTTGCCCTGTCTCTGACAGTTTATATGTCAGGCTCTAGAAAGGCAAAAGTAAGCTTACAAAACTAGTTGTCACCTTGATGAGGAAAGGTCTGTCCCTAATGATAAACTAATGTTATCAGTCTCTCCTAGTTTGTTATTAATTCTGTCAATACAAGTATTCCTAGGCAGTTTCTAGTGCATTATAATAAAGCATGCATAGCCTTTTGAAAAAACTAGAAAATGAATACTTTTTGCCTTTCACACAGTGACCTCATTTGCAGAAGCATGTGACCCCATATGCTTCAGTAGTAGAAGTCAGCTGACCTTGACCTCTAACAATCATGTCTCTAAAGAAAGCTCCTAAACATCATGATGCTCTTATGTATAAAATTTGAGACAGAGGAACATGAGGAGACAGAAGAGATATTTAAAAGAAAGGCAATAGTATCACCAAATTCCTCAGAATGTATTTAGCAACTGGCTAGTTCACATCAATTGTTTCAACATTCTCATTAATAGAAGACTACAAAGTCAATCATAGTCATTCACAGAAGAATTGTGTTTTCTTTTTCTTTCTTAAAGACAAACCAGTTTATGAACAGCAACTAAAGTAGAAACCTATAAAGTTATGCAGTCTCAAAAGATCAGTAACAGGCAAAATTGTGAAATATTTAGAAACTTGAGAAGCAGCGCAATGGTTCCAAAAACAAATACATATTCCCAAATGAATTATCAGAACAGAAGGGCTAGAAAAAATTATTTTGACTTGACACTTTAATGCACCATTACTGTGAAAACAATGAAACTAAAAGTAACATTTCTATGTTCTAACATTTCAGTCACATCCCTGGCAATAACAAAAAACCTTTCAATAAGAATTACTCATTTCAGCAATCAGTTCATAACAGACATCCTACTGCTGCCTTGCTCATTATACTCCTTAAAAGAATGATCTACATATTATAAATTTCAGTCATTTTTACCCTAACATTAGCTGCCCACAGCATAATTGCATAGTTTCTTAATTTCTTAGTAAACAAATTAAATGTTGATATCGTGTCCAAGATCCACAGTAAAATTAAACATCTTTTTAAGGTTTTCTGAGCATTAAAATTCAGAATTCAACTGAAAAAAATGGTATTTACAAAGTTAGTAGCAACTATGTATGTACACGTGTTATGCACACCTTGGACATTAATGTGTTTGCAAGTAGACGAGACATAACAAAAAGACCCTTCTAGTACCTCTGAAGTGATTCTTGGTATTCATATATGAACACATCCTATTAAAAAAGAACATATGAGAAAAAAAAATACTCAAAAATTACAATAGCAGTAACGTCCTTCCACAACAGGATAGGATCCAAAAGGAAAAACCAAAGGGTATTTTCTGTAAGTGACATTATAATTGCTCATTAGATGGATTTTGACACAAACATTTCTAAGGCTCAATTTCAATACCCTATTAAGTACACTGCTGAACATTTACTTGATGCCAACTTTTGTGTAACATTTAGCTATAAAAATGTGGACTGCAAGTCTAACCTCTGAGCAATGATTAAAATTATCTTAACATTTCTGAAGGAGACTATTCCCTGCAAGAAAAACATTGAAAGAAAAGGGAACTTTTTTTCTTGTACTGAGGATACTGCTATACACTGAGCATTGTTTCTCACCTACCCTAATTAAACTAAAAATTTTTATTAGATAATAAAAAACACTGAAGAATACATTTAGCCAAGATGTAGAATTCAATTAAAAGAGTACTATCTCTCCAAATTACTGGTTTAATGTGATCCAAAGCTTTCTTTTTTGGGAAAAATAATCTTCATGCTTAGGGCATAGTTTAATTTTGATTGCAGCAGTTTGAATATTCTGCAAAACAGTGATATGTCTTTGGAATAAATGACTACAGACCATTCAGATCATTACTTCGAAATTTCAAACATGATTTTTCAGAGAGAAGCTTGTTCATCCATTTTCCACTCCTCATTACAAATGATTAAATTATATTCATAAAGCAAAGCACTTTTATATGAAAACCCTCAAAGTGAATGATATAGCAGGCTCCATTTTCAAAAGCAAGCCAAACTACTTAATAAACAACACAATGGGAAAGGTGCAAAATAATTTCAACTAACAGAAAAATTCTCCTGAATTTTTTCAGTTGCTCCTACATCTTCCAAAATCCTAAACATCACAAAGAGTCATCAAAACTAAAGGCAAACAACCAACTCAGTATTTTAGGCACCTCCAGAAAAGTGATCATGGCTATTTTGTGACCTATGCATGCTGAGGTCTCACCAGACTTTGCAAGAAAAAATTCAAGTTTCTGCAGTTTACTGCTACTACTTGAGAGGATTCACAGAAGAAACACATTTGCCTTCCTCACTGCCACATCACTTTGTTACCCAGCATTATTCAAAGGGTCTGAAATACATGAATATTTAATTTGTTACATAAAGCTAACAATATTGATTCAGTTCTTTGTCAACTTTTATGGAAGATTTTTTTAACATTTTTCTTCCAGTGTGGGAAAATAAGCCAATACCATATTATGAGGATGACATTCCTGCTCCTCTGACTCACTTCTTGCACTCCAATGGCTTTCTGTTCTTCTGTGGCAATGTCACACTGAGCATTCAGTCCCCTCCAGGTAAGCCTGGCTTTCATAATGGCACGCTGCTCTTTGAGGCTTCTGAGGCTTTAGAAAACCCAAGGGGGAAAAAAATCCACACAGAAAAATTTCAGACAAGTTAACAAATATATTAACTCTGCCTTGAATCCTTATCCCCCAGTCAAATTATTTTCTGTCCAAGAGACTAGAAGTGTTTTTTCACAGTTGGCTGAAATCGAGTCTCAGGGGTTTCTATCCAACGTAAGTTAAATAGCTTTTTATTAGTAATTCACCCACACACACTGTAGAACTTCACACTGGTCTTCACATAGGTCCCTGAAAGTACCTTAACTTCTGATTTAAAGATACATATGCCTTTCAAAAATAAACCAATCCAAAACCATACCTACCTACCGACAAAAAAAAAAGCCCAAACCAAAACATGATACACTCCATTAGTGACGAATGAGAGCCACAGCTGGCAAACCCCAGCATAGCCACTATTCACTTTGACATAAATTGGAGAGAAATGTTTAAGACAAAAAATTTGCTAATCCTTTCTCTCCCAGGTTGTACTTTAATCTAGAAGTTAAATCAGGGCACCACACAGGCTGATGCTGCAGCCTGGTGCCCAAAGGCCAGGCTCAGTTTGGCTGTTCTCACTGGGAGCCTCATGGTCCAACACTGACACCACACCAGAATGGCATTTCTGACAGCCTGCCCCAGGTCAATGCTCAGAAGTACATCCCCCACATACCCCTTGCATGGAGACTCACGGATTTCAGAAAAGCTGAGAAACAGAAAAAAAAAATTCATCTACCCTTCAAAGACATTACATGACAAAGTAAAATCTGCCAAATATCTACTACATGGGATATATCAAAGCAGAACTGAACACTGTGCAGATAAAATGTAGGAAAAAATGTCTTTTAACTCGGAATTAATTTTAAGTAAGTTTGGCTAGCGCAAGTGAAACACAAAGACATTATAAAAAATGTGACAAGGGATACATACTCTAAACAGAAGTTCTGACCATATTTGTGGTAAGATTTTTTTTTTTTTTTTTTTTTTTTTTTTTTTTTTTTTTTTTTTTTTTTGTTCTTTGCATTTTCCTATACATGCTGCTTAGGTTTCACGGGAATAGCACACAGTTTGGAATCAAAATGAAGCTTGCAGAGTTGTGCTTCCAAGTCTGCTGGATCCTTCCCTCCATCAGTAGCCTACTAATGACTCCTTAGGACTTGGCCTTCAGGGCTTCAGTACACAGGGGAGGCAAGGAGAGCAGCTCCATCCAAAGTCATCACAGTAATTACTTGGATGCTTCTTTCTGCCTCCTCTCTCATTCTGTGCTTTCAGACTATCAGGAAACTCTACAGCTTCTCTTGACTCATCTGAGACCTCAGTCTTTGGACATGTCAATCCATTCCACCAGAATTCTAACTGTATACTAATAATTTCTGATCTACACTTCAACCACAACTTGGCAGCGTGAGACAGGTAGGCTGCTGCATCATCTGTAAGGCAATGCTAATTAGACTAAAACAAATAGGAGGACTCCACAGTCAATTCCTACACTCCAAAGAACTGCTCACAAGAACCATGTTCCCGTGCAGCATTTGAAGGAAACTCACAAGAGGGGAAAGCACAGAGTTAGCCTCATGGAACTAGAGCTTTCTGAAGAGATAAAATGACAAGCTACTAAGAGCAGTAGATGACAATTCTTGATGAATAGTCTATTCTAATTTCAGTTTATCTAGGCAATTCAACTCAAGAAGCAGCACATTTAAAATGAAAAAAAATCACCTGATCATTGTAAAGCAGGGAATCTTACTAGTCTCACTTTACAGCCTCTGAAAAACAACTGAATGGAAGAGCTGAGCTCTACTCAAAGACCCTGGGAAATTCCTCCTGGTCTCATCTACCCTATCAGCTGGATAGCCTAGCATGCATCACCCAAAAACTGCTTCTGTTCAATATATCAGCTTTAAATTCAAATCTCTTCCCAATACACATCCAGAATATTTCCCATTTTTTCTTAACTAAAATTCATTTCAGTTCTCCACAGCTTTAATTGAACTTCAATTACTAAAACTAGCTTGACACAAGCCATGAAGAAGGAATTAATAGTCTACTAAATAAGAACTGTCACTCAGCATTTCCTAAGCCAAATGTAAAAATTAAGACTCTGAATAAATGTATGCTAAGTATCATTGCATAAATATGCATATAATGCATTTTCCTCTTTTTAAAAAGTGTTAAATTTAATGTAAAGACATTTGATTGCACATCAACATTTTAGTGGTGATCAATCACTGAAAATCAATGATTCTTTTAAATAAATACAGAAATATATTTAAAAATTTTAATCCAATTACTTTAAATACATTTTTGTTTACTTTTCAATAACTTAAGACTCCAGGCAGTTCACTCTATGGTTAGGAAATGGGATCTCAGGACATAACCCACTAAAGCATTTTTCCATTCTGCAATCAACACAGTTGTTACACTGACAGTGAAATATACCAGCAACCCAAATTTCTCATCCAAAAGTGCATCACTGAGGGTTTACCCACACTCAATCTCTTTACAGATTTTTTTTTTAGCCATTAAAAGATTCCGATCCTATTAGAATGCAAATATAAAAGGGTAGAGAGAGCACACTTAATACCATTAACATTCAAAGATTTCTTGCTCCCCATTATCAGATATTAATTCTCACGTTAACTGATGTTTTGTTAAAAGAAAAAACCAACAAAAAAACCTGAATCCATTAGCAGCTGCATTAAGAGTGAACAAAAGAGGCAACAACTGCTGATGTGATTATGAACCTAACCCTTTCTGAAAGTTTCCATATCCAAGAGCACCAAACATGCACCGCTTCAACTTCCATTTCACACCAGGTATGGAAGACATGTTCCTGAAAAACAACCTTGACAGATATTCCTGCATACTGGTATTTGTAGCAAGCTTTGAAAAATAAACACCCATTTTTAGAAGTCTCTAGATAGTTTCCTTTAAGCTCCTTTAAAGCCACAATATGGCATGTCTAAGGGGGAAGAAGAAAAAAAAGCTTTTTTTTCCATGTAAGCAGCATGTTTAAATTTCATCTGCACCAAGGTGGCAGGTGCCAGCCAGGAGCCTGCCAGCAGATAGAATAGCCCAGCACAAGCAGGCACTTGGAACACAGTCAACCACCAGACCTGGTGCAGCCTTCCCTGTACATGCCTGTCTGTGCTGCTTACGATGGCACGTGGTGCTGTCAGTGGGAACAGCCAGAGCAGCCAGACACTCCACCCAGGAGAGACCCCAGCAAACAGCTACAGGCATGCAAACAGCACTTGTCCACCCCGGCCACTTCATGGCCAAACACCAGCAAATGAAAGGGGATCCTGGGTGATACATCTTCATCACAATTTGCATTCTCTCTTTGGAAATCCATGAATCCAAGATTGTCAGATCAGTACTATGTAAACAGAAATAATGCAAATTGATAGCACATTTCTATTTTAGTCATATTCCCACCCACACCGCAGGAGTCTACCATTACTCTTCCTCATCTTCAACATGTGTTGACCAACTTCATTGGTCTAAAAATCTCCCAAAATCGCCAGCAGAAATGCACTACAATGTACTGCACATCCAACCAGATCAGAACTTCACCAACATTCAGTAAGTCACTGAAATAATCTTTTCTCAGGCATTATTAAAAAACACAAGTTAAATCATCTGAGTCACTAACAGCGAGTTACTCATCTATGTTGTGGGTACTTTCTTCCACATCATATGAACATGAAACCTATCAACCAGTCACAGTCCCTCTGAAAAGTCTAGCACTTCCACTATTCCCTCACAGATGTTCACATTACCAATTAATCATCACCACAGGGAGTCTCAGCACAGAGGCTAAGGGTTGAATATACTCACTTCAATCTTTCTTTGGAACTCTTTCAGCATTTTCCAAATCAACAACAAAATAAAAGAAATAAATCCAAAAATGCACACCCACACCCTAATATAAAATGCAGAACAATGAAATGCCTATAATTTTATCTAAATGGGGTAAAATTATTTTAAGGTACCACAAATCCCATCCTCAGCTGTAGCTCCACTATCATTATATAGACGCAGGTGCCTTTGACCACAAACTAATATTTTAGGAAATTTAAAGCATATACAAATACTGTTGAAGCATTCTATAAAAGAACATGTACAAAAAGCCAGCAGCTCTGCTAATAAACAGAAATTATGTTGTATTGTGTTCCATTATTAAAAAAAAAAAATACCACACAAAAATGTTGAATTAATGTTCTACCAATACTACAAGGCAGTATGAAAAACTTCCTCATATTCTCAGAGGATGACATGTTAATGTTATTAAACATTTTCCATTTGCACAAACCAAAAAACTGCAACATTCTAATTCCTTAATTTCAATTGAAGCACCTAAACTCCATATGTCCAGAAAACTGCACTGGTTTCACTAAGCTTATTTGTTACCAACAGCACACTATCTATGCACTCACAATGGAAGGCCACAAAAATAACCAAATACAAGAAGGCCACTGTGTGTATATATATGTGTGTGATATGTATATTTTTCATGAAGACTTTTGAAGTTCAGCAGAATTATCCTTCCTACTCTACCAAAAAAGATAAATGCACAAAGAAACTGATTTATCCAAGATTGTACATGACATCCATGACAAACCTGGAGTTCAGCCTACTTCTTGCAAGTCCCTTGCAAGTGAGATTAAATTATCTTTTCTCCTTACTAACATTTTCTGTTAATAGCTCAAGTACTTCATGAAGTCTTGATATTACCTTTCCATACAAAACAACTGATGTGCTACATCAAATCCCTTACCCGTGACTGGCCACAAAACCAATGAAACATCTCAGAACTGAAGGTCCCACTTCCTATGTTAACCACCACACCACAACAGCCCAGCAGGTCAGTGAGAGCACTCTGATTGTAAAAAACAAAGGAATTTCAACCTGTTCTTTTTACAAGGAAAGAATTGCAACATCATGAGCCATGTTGCTTCAAGCAAACATAAGCAGATTTCACAAAAATAGGTATTTGAAATCAGAATTCTTCATTTGGGGTTTCAGGTGAAGCTGCAGTTTTCAAGAATCCAGAGTTCTCACAGAACAGACAAAACTGCCTGTTGTGTGCAATAACTTACTTAGAAATCCCCACCAGGTAATGACTAGCACTTTAATTACTTGCCAAGATGCTTTATTGGAAGCACAAAATCTGTCTGCAGTGACATGCAAATATTGTTAACCAGAATTCATGTGCTCTCCATAAAGCTTGTTTTCCAGCTTCAGATTTCTTTGTGTGGGAACAGAACTCCCATACCAAAAGATGGGAATTTTAGAACTGCTGATTCACTCCACAGAAGCTCTTATTTCTAACATCCATATGTAATCTAAAATAGACTCCAAGCTGCAAGGCTCATCTGTAGACAGTGCTGCTAGAAGAAAAAAAAAAAACTTTGTCTATGTGGCTGACAGGCACACATTAGTCTGATTTTTTTCATAAACCATACATTTCTCAAAATTTATCCATTTTATGACAAATCAACACTACATCCTTTCCCAAATCTCATATTTAAATACACTCTTTCAAGGGGAGAATATATTTGATCAGTCTATGAAGCAGTTGGGTCTTTCACAAGCCATCATCACTGTTTCTATACAGCAGCAGAGGAGTACATAGCAGGATTTCAGAGTAGACAAAAACATGCAGAAACCAAAGAAAATGCATAATTCAGTAGGTAAATACTACCAAACCCAAATTCCTGATATGCACCATAGGGACCTATCGTTTCAAGGTCTCCCAGAAATATGCACTTTTCTTTGTTGGAAAAGAAGGATTTCAAAACATACAAAAAAACCATTACCAGGTATTTGGGAAAAACCATACTAGGAAGTATATTTCAATACGATTAAGACAAAAGCATTGCAAACCTACCTTTGTAGGAGTTAGGAGAGGAAAACCTATAGCATCCTCTAGTTTTCAATAATAGACTACTGGCTCTTTCTGAAACTAAGTATTCAGGGCTCAGTTAACAGGAGCTTTGAAAACTTCAGAGATGGATGAACAGCTTGAATAGGAAGTTGAAACATTCCAAATGACTAACTAAAAGACTTGAACACTCCCATTAAAAGTCAGCATATGAAGTGTGTCCCATGACTTGAAACAAAAAAAACAAAACAAAACAAAACAAAACAAAAAAAAAAAAAAAAAACAAACCCACCAACCAAAACAAAAAACACCCTGTATTTAGAAAATGAGTTGTGGAGGGAAGAATAGAAGTATCCTTCGATCACAAAGAAGGAATTAAATCATAAGTGACACCACTCTAATGAACCAGAACTGATTGTAATCTTTTTTTAGGACAAGGTATGCAAAATCAACAAATAAAATGCATCACAGCTTGATAAGGATCACTACTTTAGCCTCAATGTTATCTACTGCACATCTGCCACACCACATTATCTTACTACTCAAGCACCATTTTTGCATTCTAATGTAGTAGCTTCATCAGATTAATGCCCAAGACATTTCAGCTGTGTTTCAAGTAAATAAGTGGACATACAGGAATATTATGCATGGCCTGTACCACTGACACTAAGCAAAGAAAATGTGATTAGCACCAAATTGCATCTGACAGGGGAACCAGAAAGCTGTCAAACACAATGACATGGATTCAGTATTTAGAAGGTAAAAGGGGGAATAAAGAAGCTGGCCAGTCTGGCATCGAGACAGCAATAAAACACAACAGCTATGATAAATTAATTCATTTACTTATGAAAAATTAGAGGCTTCAACATGCAGCTCTCATTTATAATCTTGTCAATCTGGCAGAATAAATAAAAAGCCTATACAATGCACAGTGGGATGGAGGGGGAAAAACAAAAGGGGGGGGAAGAAAAACAGATTTTTGCATTTAGGCTAACAGAATAATTTCTTACATTAAATCACAGCAGATCAGGCCTTTGAAAGGAGTGACTAATGCAAGGATAGATTACAGCAGGGATTACTGTGTTAACTAGAGACAGAAAGTGCTAAAATAACAGGAAGGGTTGAGATCAAACATTCAGTAGCCACATAAAACAGAATGGATTTTTCACATGCAAGAGATGCAAAGACTAATAAGTCTATCAAAAGGATACCAGGAAGAGCTAACGGGGCAAAAGTGGAAGTAAACTCAAAGGACTGGCCCTTGGGACAAGAACAGGCACTGGAAGAAGGCAATATCCTCCTAACAGCTGCCTGGTGTGGCCATTAACACCAGTCTGCCTTGGAAATCCTTTCCAGGTGAAACAAGCTCTGCAACATCCTGTATTTCTACCCATATCTTAACAAAACATGATGGATAACCACCATGAAAGCAGCAGCACTATCACCACGAGCCCAGAGGCTAGATTTTAACCTCCCAGCATTTCACATTTTGACTGCTAACCGCAGATTATTCAAATCTTACCTATGCTGAGCCACATATCTTGACCACAAAGTGTTTAGGGTACAGTCCATTCATATACAGCTCTGAATACTGGAGAGATTGCTCCCAAACCCAGCAAAAAGAGCTGCTCCTACCACTTGCTCAATGTTTACTCTGCAGCAGCCTAGAAGGACCCCAGGAGATCAGGCAGCCATTGAACCCCAGAAATCAGTTTTGATGCCCCCTGCAAAGGCTGGCATCAAAAGAAAAGCTACTCACTAACAGAATTCTCCCACTATTGACTACATGTCCAGCTTACAGGGGAGTGACAGAATTTTAGCCCATTCTCATTAAGACTGATGGCTTAGTCCAAAATCACCCTTCTCCCTATCAAGGGCAATTCAATTTACATAACTTTTATGTCTATCAGCACACATGTGGACTGGTGGAAGAAAAGAATGAGGACGGAAAGTGTCCCCTCCAAATCAACAGCCACAGGGAGCCGTCTGTAGCACACAGTTCTGTCAGTCTTGTGACCAATGCTAGTGTTACTGCTTGTGTCCTCTCCTCCACAGTTACAATTAGTACTAGTACAGGGCTATTCTTAAATCTGTGAGGTACTCGAGAACAGATACTTCCATTTTCACTTAGGAGAATGAATTAAATTAACCTATTTTCATAAAACTATTAGCCCTCAAGGTTTTGATTTTTGTACCTTTGTCACATACTTGTAACCACTATGATGATTTTTTAATATGCATTATTTTAACTAAAATATTTTCATTTTGGTCGACAAAGTACATTCTATCCAATTAAATATATATACAATTCAATGCACATATACATACTGTTTGACACCTTCTGTTGCAAATCCACAGATTACAAGTGTTGCAAGGCCAGCTGGGGTTTACTTGTGAATTTCTGCAAGATTCTGAATTTTTTTCCCCCATCTAAACTTAAGTATGCAACCCTTATGTTTGAAGGACCAGCCCCCCAAATCCAGGCTTTATCCTGGTTATATAGGAAGATAAGGAAACAAAGATGGCCATGGCTTAAACACCTAAGACAAAAACAGTTGGGCAGAACTAGAGAACTGTTGACATTTAGAGGCCCAGTGAAAATTACATATTATTGAAATAACCATTTATTTTCCCAGTGTACAGCATCTCCGTGACAAAACAAAACAATCCTGTACAATTCCTGTAGTGGAAAATTTACTACATTATCATATGGAAATAATCTTCTGTAATACAAGAGTACAAAGAGTAGGGGTTTAGGATCAGCCAGTACTTCAGGTTCTCTGCCAATCTGTGGCCTGCTTTGCTTTTCCATCACCAAATTTTACTCAATCTTTTGAGAAAGACAATCTTCATGTACTTTATGATCCCAACACTCAAGGCCCAGAAGAGGGCACAAAGTGACCCTGAGGAAGCCATAGGTCAGGCTACCCAAGAACATTTATTAACTGACCACTCAACCTTTCATCAGCCAAATTCTCAACCATAACCTCAAATGAATTTTTAATTATTTCATATCTGATTTTTACAAAGATTTGGGAAAGACAATTTAAAAGGCTGCACTGTATTGCTTACTGTATTGCTTACAACAGAACCAGAAGAAAAAAAACTCAACTATTAAATGACTGCTACATCTAAAATTTTAACATCCAATTTCAAAATTTCAGACAATTTCAATACTTAAGCAATGAAAAATGTGCATATATAGAAGTTCACATGATCTACATGAACTTGGGGCATAACCAGAGAAGGGAGAAAGGGGAGGGGAAAAAAAAAAAAATAACAAAAACCTGATGCCTCTGTGTGACACCGAAGTTCTAGGAAATACTTAGTACCTGGCTCCATTCCCACACCATGTAACTGCCCTTTAAAGCATGTTAGGAGCACACTTTGTAGAATAAATACCTTTTTATTTTGATGCTATCAGCTCCACTATGAAAATACTGTGTTCCAGCTCAGAACCACGCCATAAAACTCTGGCTTATGATTAAATTTCTTATACTGTACTCTGGAGCAGAGGTTTTGTGTTGTTGTTGCTTTTACAGCACAGTACTAAAGAAAACAAAATACCTTACTAAACAAGTATGCTAAAAAAAAAAAATAACTTCTCAAGACATCTATAGCTGCAATTGCAGCAAAGTATAGACCAGGTAAATGCAATCCCACTGTCATTGAGAATTTGCAGTTGGTCACAATACAAAACATCAGCAGCTATAATATCTTGTTTGAGCATTTGCTGCTCAATCAAGACACATTTTGGAAGCATTTTCCTATTTTCTTTTCATCTGCACTATTGCAAGAGAGCAACCCCATAGGGCTGAGAGAAGAATCAGATCATAGACAATACAGCATTAGTGGAACAAGCATTTGCTCTACAAATTCAAAGAGAGCCATGGATATTAAAGTGCACTTCAAAGTACTGAACTGCAGTCTAAGTAACTTGTTTTCATTTCTAATCCACAAATTCAAGTAACTTAAGCAAACATTTAAGTACTTTGAAATATTTAAATCTGAAAATGGTATAAACCCACAAATTTCTATGTCAGTCCAGCAGGCACAGGCTAGGACCCAGGTCCTGCAGTATTTGGCCTGTTCAGTTACAATTGGGGAATTTGTCCTGACTTACACAGAGGCATTTGGGAACTGTCTACATCAAAGATGGTTGGGGACTGCAGCTTTTCAGTGTGCCACAGTGTGCAGCTTTTCACTCTAGCCACAAGGGCTGTGTAATTCCCACTAAGATGCAGCACAGCAGAGTCCATTGTCATACACAGCCAATCTCACACCTGCCAGCCCAACAGGAGGAGAAATAAAAGCACTTGGCAGGTGACTTTCTGCAGAGGGTCCAAGACCTTTGCTGCTCACCAGGAAGCAAAGTAGACCTGCAGGTTGGAGCTGCTCACTGATGTTGTCAGAGGGCATGAAGAGCATCCCTGTGGCACAAATGCTCATCCAAACTCGTGTGTGCTTGAGCTGCAGCTGCAATCTGAAGGCCAGTGAGTGCAGAGAGGACTAATGGCATCCCTAGGGCCCCAAATCGCTTTAACCTTATCTCTAGCCCAACTCAAAAGAGATTTCTATATATCTGCCCTAAGAACAACTTCTTACCCATCCTTGTCCATCAATGACTGCACCCACTGTCTTCCCTCATGCATCCTCAGCACTTAAAGCCACAGTGATATTAAATAGACGCCACTGACGAGGAATATGAAAGAGAAAACAGGGAGACTACAGGTGTAGCAGAAACTCTAACACAGCATAACTCCCTGGAGATTACATGGAATATTAAACAAAACAGATGATCCCAGCTTTGGGCAACTCTGTAGGCTAATAAACACCTGGTACTCTAGAGGTTTAGGATGTAAGGTGGGATCAGTGGGGTATGAACACTGCACCATCTTTTTCCACAGAACCCACACTATTAAGCATGCAGTTTTTCCCATATCTCTCAATTCTTACAGTATCTAGCATTAGCCTACCAAGGGTGAGCCACACAGATTAATCAGTTTGCCTTCATTATAAACATCTTAAAATTTTTATTCCAGCAAAGAGTTTAGAATTTATTTTGCTGAAGAAAGGCATTGTGACAGGTCTTTTTAGAAATGCACTAATACAGAATTAATGACAAGGAAATTGTTTATCTTGCTGGTTTGCAAACATTTATTTATATCTAATATAGTGTTAGCTAAGAAATTACTGAGATAAAAGTATTTTTCATTGAAATCACATTTATACAAAATGATTGATAAAATGGCAGCCAAATACCTACAACTGTGAGCAGAACATCAGCAGTAGCTTTTCATATCTCTGCTTTTGTCAGCTTGCATCCAAAAAGCAGCACAACTGTGCAGTTAATTGGCTCTGTTTGTGCCTTCCCATCTCCCTCTACCATTGAATAGCACCTTCCCTGACTTCTTAGGAGTGAAAGAAAAAGTCCCATTTCCTGAGATGCAGGTAGAACTGAAGAAAATAAGTGTTCCACAGAAGGGTAAAGAAGCAGCATCAGATAAAGACATAAAAAGTCAAAGTGTTTTTAAGTAGATTTGAATACTCCAAAACCATAAATTAAAATTTTATTCGTTTTTCATAAGTTCATTTTGTCTTATAAAAAGCAAATTTTTTAACCATTTTTTTAATCTACTTGGAGCAACCGAGAAGATGATAATGCCTTCATAATGATTATCATCCAAATACTGCAAAGAAATTAACTTAAGAATAATTCACCTTCACAAATCTGGAATACAGAAATATTTTCCAAACACATTTAGATATTAAAAATCCTTTAAATGGACAAAACTTAATACAAACTTACAAACATAATACAAACACAAACATACAAACATAGCTACCATAAAACTTAAATACCAACAAGAATAATGCACCAAGAACCACTGGTTTGGGAATGTAACTGCAGATCAATCTCTCCTGAGGACACACTGGGCACCTGCAAGCTTTGCATAAACTGGTTTTCAACATTTCTTATAACATTCACTGCAAATGAGCTAAAAAGTCTATATAAGAACATATATTGACCTAGCAGATAGTACTGGTTACTTAAAAAAACACATTACTGTAAAAATCTCTGAAAAAGCTCTCTCTAAAAAGCGTTGTTATAACTTAGCAGGAGAAAAAATTGGCCAAAGCATCAGTTATTTTCAGGTTTTGATAAAGTTTAAGACTTAGAACACTGCTAAAAACAAACACAACCAACCAAACAGAAAAAAAACCCAAAAAACAAACAAACAAATAAACCCCAAAAGAACAAAACAAAAACAAACAAACAAAAAAAAAACCAAAAAAAAAAAAAAACACAAAGCACCTGAAATATTTAAATTGTCAAGATCAAACCCCATAGCGGTACTAATAGTCTTCTGCCAATTAGAATTGTTGAAAAAGATATTCAACATATTATAATGCAGATTAATCACGTCACTATCTAAGGAAGTATTACCTATATATTTTCAGCAAATTAGATCACTTCTCAACCAGTCAACATTTGCCCAATCTCTACTGCTTAGGCAAAGCTATACATTTCTGTTTTGTCACTGATTTATGGTTTCAAGGGTCTTATGACTTGTTTTTCTAGAACTCACCGGAAATCTGAGAAATTAGGAAGAGTTTAAAAAAAAACCCTGTCAACAGTTGTTTCTATAGAAACAAAAGCTGAACCTGCAGTAACAAGGTGAAAGTTTTTTGCTTAGTGGACGGTGAGAACTCTATTAAAAATAGAAAGCTAACAGGGTCTTAAAAATCTTCTCAAAACAGAAAATGAAATCCGAATAGCTCGTTTTGATAATTTAATAAGTAAACAAGTGCACCTCATGAAATAAATCCCAGAGGTTGTTATAATAACAAGAGTTTACATCCCAAATACAAGAGGTGAGGGGTGAGGAGAGGCTCCCCCAGCAGCTGAGCCCCTGGGGTGAGCATGGTGCTCAGGGAGCCACCTGCCAGCACTGCCCTGAGTGCCAGAGCCACAGCCAGCCCAGAAAGGATTCACACAACCCAGCACTGTTTTAACCCACAGCTTCTGCCAGCTTGGTTTTGAAATTGAAAAGACTTAAAGCCCAATCTCCACAGCGGCTCCCACAAAATACGGCACCTCACCGGCATTCACCCCAGGAGTTACAACACCTCAGCTTTATGTGACATCATAAATTTGCACACCAGTGTAAGTTGGTGAGAAGGGAGATGGCAGCATGAGAACCTGGTTTGCAGAATCAGCAGCAGATTTGCAGAAAAGTTAACCCACGCTCATATTTTTATTTTAGTACTTGGGGTCAAGCACAATTATTTGAAAGCAAGCACACAAAGGGAATGGTGGTTTAGAAGCTACCCTGACAACAAAATCTATGACAAATCAACAGCAAGCAAGATACACAAAGTAATTCAAGTACATAGTATTTTAATAGCTCTTTGCACAAAATAAAAATCTGCTCTGAAACAAAGATTAATTGTACCAACTGAAGAAAAACCTCAGACACACAGAATATGAATTAGATCAAGCATCAAAACTATATTTTAAATAACTAAAAAAAATTTCCCAGCAAATACAAATATATTAAATATGTTAATTTTAAGTCAATAAACCACCAGACCAAAACTTGTGACATGGGATGGTACGAAACCATAAAAAAAAAACCTAAAACACACAAAAAATTATCTGGGTGGGGAAACTGAGTTAATAGAGAAATTGAATTTTCACTATTTAAAAAAGGACACAAACATTCTGCTTTGGCATCTGTTCATAGGTTGTACTGCAGCAGACAACCAGAAAACCACCAGAATTTTAGCTGTCAAAACAAATCCTCAAATTAAAGAAAGAAGGAAGAAGTAAGCACTGAACAATTACACACTTCCAGGATCACAAGTCTAGCATTTAGTCAGAAAAAAAAAGTATGCAAGAAGGACGGATGCAGCCTTAACACTCAGCCAAATGCTAGGAGGATGACTAAATTGGAAAGGCACTCAGACACTACACACCCAGTTTTACAACAACGTGCTGAGATCTCTGAAAAAACCTGGACTCAGACTCAAGTGTTACTCATCACTGCCAGGGCATCTAAACACATGCTGAGCTTCAAGCATTCCAACAAAGTCCCCTTGGTCTGGAGACAAGGCCCAGCACTGAGCACCCTCTTACATGGCTCTCTGGACCAGTCAGGACAAGGCTCCTCCTCTGATTTATAGCACTGAAACAAGGTGATGATGTTGAAAAATTATTACAGCAAAGCAAAGTGACACTTTCACTGCAGGAAGGTACAGAACCACTTTAAGAAATATTCATGATATTGCTGAATTGAAAGTCCAGCTTTATTTATCACCAAATGCAGTTATTTCTTCTTCACAGAATTTAACATTTGCATTTCTAATAATCCTTCTCACTTTCAATTTTACTTTCTGTATTGCAACCATCCCTTTATTTAAAATGTTAGGCAAATGGCAATGTTATGACATTGATTCTTATAAAATAAAATTTTAAAAAATTTTAAAAATACACACACAATATGAACAATCCATACTTGGGTTTTAACAAGTTTCTTCAAGGGGAGAACCTGGGAAAAAGACACTGGTGCAAAGGTCACAGCACCGTAAATGAATTGGGACGTAAGGTGCTTAACCACCATTTAATGTTGTAGTAAATACTGAACTGGGATGCACATTACAAATATATCTCAACTCTCCTCCAGGCTTTTGACATCATAGAACCCAAGACCATCACACTGCCTTTGAAGATGGTCATTAGAGACCAATTTAAAAAGAACCTCACTGACTACAGCTTTAAACAGATTTTTAAACTTCAGCAGGTGATGTTCCTGTCATCTGTGCTGATCTGTCTTCCAAAGAAGACAAGGACACCACTGCAGTAGCTACTGAAGAGTTCAGAGATGGGAGAATCTACATGCAAACAAACAACAGTTTTGCAATCTGAGTCTGCATTCCAGCCTACCAAAAAAAAAACCAAAAAAAAAACCAAAAAAAAAAAACCTGTCACAGAAATAGAATCTAGATTTTCAAAATACTGTTCAAATCTTTCTTCTGATGTGCTATAAGCAATATTTTAAAAAGGAAATAGTCATAAACGTAACTGAAGTGAATACAAGACATTGGAAAAACCACTTCTCAAAGTTTCCTAGTTTTGCAGCAGCATGTAAGAACTGCAGTTGGTATCTGAGGAATACAGCATCAAAGCACATCAATATCAGGAACTCCATAAGGGCACATGACTAATCAGACCATCTTGAAAAGAATTTTTCCTTCTGTAGAGACTAAAGAAAGGAAGCAGTTGTTGAAGGAACAGACTCTTCTACCACTGCCTGCATTTTAGAAATAAAATACTTTTTGTTCATATGAATTATGCACTTTTTTGTGTATATACACATCCTTTCATACTTTTGCTATGAAACTGAAAATTCAATACTGTCAGGTTATTAATATCCAGTAACACCTACAATCAGCAGTTACTACTGCATGTGTAAACAGGTGCAAGGCAGTGCATATTTTTCCATATTTTATGGAATACATTCCCTGATATTAAGGCAGGTGGGAAAATCAACTGCTCATCTTCACAAATTGAATTTGATACCAGCCTGCTGGCACAAATTCGGTTGTGATCAGATCCAAAATGTTTCATATTAAAAGTGGAAAATTCCCAACAATAGTTCATTTTTTTGTTTAACTGAACCATACCAAGCAGACAGAGAAGAATGCTTTTCTGTTTAACCGACCAAATTGAACAAGCAAGTTCAGTCTGAAAATAATAGCCTGAAAAGTGTAACAGCCATTCCTTTTTTGCTTCACCTTGCAACATGTCTTTGCCTATAAAAAGGGGAAAAGTCACAATTAAGAAGCTCCACTTCTTGACCTTGAACACAGAAAGACCAGTCATCTAAAAGAAAGCTTATTTAATTTGAAATCATGTTGTATTCACAAAGGTCTAAAGTGAGTGTTGGACTTAACCATCTCTTTCTTCCTCACCTTCCATATAACCATCAATTTAGAAAACCTCATCCAGATTCTAGGGCTAAGTTTGCAGTTCTGCAGAACTTGTAACTTGGTGCTTTTTCCTCCCACCCCTCCTCCCCACTGCAATCTTTTAAGAGCAAGATTTTAGTCCCCATCAGTTGTTTGGGCTATTTGTTTACTGGTAGCACAAGGAGTAACACAGAATGGACCCCATGCAGCAGACAATGAGCCATATCAGAAATCATCCTTGTTATTTGGGACAAGCTCAGGACTTGACCCAAGATTGACATGCTGGGCTTTGCTTTAAAAGTGCAAGTTTGCCTTTTTCAGCAGTGTGTTCCCAAATGAAGTGCCTGCTCCAAAAGGCTGCCAAACAGGCAGGATGATGCTGGGCTCAGCATTGCCCAGGAAGTACCAGCAGTGCAGCAGCAGCTCACCTTGTCCAGAGGCACAGCCCCAACTCCTGTCACCTCCCTGGCAGGGAGGGCATCACAGCTCAGCACCAGCACCCGACCTCTTAGAAGGGCTGAGCCCTGGAGCTCTCCTCAAGGCACACCTTAGGCAATCAGAGAGCCTTCACTAAAACACAATGCCAAACAATTGTTTCTGAAGAGGGGGAAATTTGATTTAAGTATTTTCTTCCTTGTGGAACTTTGATACGGCATTCTGCTCCATCATTCATGGTAATTTCCTTCCAGTCATTCACTGGAAAAGCCAACAAAAACACTTTTTACTGCACTTACTTAGATCTCTTCCCAAGTTAAGTTACAAAAAAGGAATAATTCACCATCAAGTCAAATTACCCAGAGATCAAGATTTTAATAATAGATGTAGGCAGCATTTTTATCAAAAACAAAATTGAAAGAAGTGTTTGTTTTCATGTCTAATAATACTGGAATCTTTACCACAGTGTTGGAATTGACTCAACACGAGGCAGTCTATGAAACCAAGATTCAGATCTGCCTTCGGGAAAAAGATGTGTATTTCAAAATACAATTAAGACAATTTATGCCAACTGATCTAACCACCCTCTTCAACACTGCAAAGTCACACTACCCATAACTTGCTGTGAAATTTGGCAGAAAAATAACTTAGCTCAAAAATCTGCTGTATTTGCTGTTTTCATTATAGAGACCTTTCCCACAGCCTATGCAACATCTGGGTGCCCATATTATTAAACATCAATACAATTCTGTGTTTATATCATCTCCACACTAATCAGATCGATTACTTCTGATATATTGCCCTGTCACACCACCATAATACTAATCAAACAAATGGAGCTGCAGGGAGATGAAGCTGATATATAGGTCTTTAATACTGCTTTTTTCTACTTTTTTTTATGCTCATGAGCACCACTGCCATAGGAAACAACTGTCACAGAGCTGCCAGCAAATCACAAACACTACACAAGTAGCACTGCACAGCTCTGTTCAGGGCCATCCAATCAGAATATAATCTGGCACAGTAGGACAAAAACAACCTTGAATGAGAAATGAGGCTGCTGGTCTCACTGCAGTTCTGAGAGACAATTAGAACAAGCTATTTGAGAACTCCCCAAGAGTGCCTTAGGGTAACAGCAGGACACTGACTAACAGCCATTTGCCCAGTCAATCCTTAAAGAACTTTCTCAAAAGACATACAGAGATAACCTTGCAATAAAAAATGTCTTTATAAACATTATAGCTTTGCAAATTTTTATTACAGCAAGACTCTTTCACAGTTAATCACTGTCTACTGTAGTATTCCTGAACAAAGAAGTTTAACTTCCAGTAGTCATTATCTTGTGAATTCTCTTTCATCTCTAGAAACAACCAACATTATTTCTAGAGCACTATTAATCTCATTTACAGCTAGCAAATCAAGATATAAACTGTATGTATCACTGAAACATACTTTATATATTACAGAGCTGTTAAAAGCATTCCAGTTCATTTCTAGGTCTATTGAAGCCATACTCCATCCTAACATATAGAATGAAAAACTAGCCTACAAAAATGTCTTTCCATAGTCTCAAAACAGACTGATAAAGATAACAGGGAATGTAAATACATCATTGTTTTTGAATGCTCTCTGATCTAGCTTTATTGCTTTCTTCTATGTGTGGAAATACGCATTAATATTTTTAAAGATTAGTTCTTTTCAAAGGTTTTTCATGTTTCCCTTTTTCTTTCAAACAAAAAGAGTTCTTTGTAACAAAATCAGTGCTTTTACAACATTTTCTGGACTTTGACATCCTGTTTCCCTGATGAGAATAGTGTGAATTCTAACCACTGGCACTTGGAATAGTCCAACAGTCCAAGTCACAGAGGACTAACAGCCTACCAGCCCATAATGACATGGAAATAGGTTATTCCATGCATAAGACAAACAACTGCCATAACTTCCCCACCTTCCCTAAAGACAGGTAGGTGTTTTTTCATGGAGCTACCATACAGGCAGATTGGTCTCTTCAAGCAGAGAGAATTGCTGACCAAGATGCCAGGACAGGCTGCTCTGTAATGCTGGCTCACATTGCAGTCCTCTCTGAGCTGAGGATCAGCACATCCACCACCTGACCAGAACTGACAGCAAACTCCACTGCATAAGAAGGTCATTTAGGACAGGGCTATGATGAACACAGTAAAGAGCAGAAGGGGTTGGTGGCCAGCATCTCATTCAAGAATACAGGGAACAAACCCTATGCTGAATGACTTGTTTTCTGTGTATGTCAAAGTGGCTTCTTTAAATGAAAATGTAGCAAAAGGAAAAAGATATTCTAGAACATGGACTATAAAAGCCCTACTATACCTATAGGCAAGAGCCATAAATATCTACCATGCTTACTATACTCAGATCTTGACTTCATTGAAAAAAATAAAACATGTATTTTTTGTAAGCATACATTAGTGCTGTTACAAAGTATTATTACTAATTCAAAGCACTTGACTTACTCCATCTGAATAATCTTGCCAAAAAAACCCTCTAAGCAAACATAAAACCTGGAAAAATCAGTTTGGTTCTACTACTGCTTAGGTTAAATACAATATGTCAATGAAAATCTAGAACATTATTCAGAAATTATAAAAGCTAACCTTGATTTCTTAAACAAACATCAACAGAAGCTCCAAATCTAAAAAAAACCCTAGACAGTGATCTTAACTTTTTGACATAAATGATTCCAAACTGCTGGAGCAGACAAACTATGGCCAGAAACTATTCATATGGGCCAGAGGAGTAAAAAACACTCCAGAACACTCCCAGACCCAAAAAGACCAGTAATATGGAGAAACCATTCAGATGAAGACAACATGTGTGTCTGAAATCATAAATTCTTTCAGCTAAGAGCTAATGAAAGCCAACTGCATGTTTCTTAAAATGAGAAGGGACTCAGGTCTGCTGCGAATTCCAGAGCCAAACATAGATGAACATGCTACAAAAATACTTTAGATGAAGTAGGAACCATTAAAATTCTGGGTTGCTAAGGGAGCCATGTGCTTCATACAACAAATTAATAAGAAATTAATATAAACACATGAAAAATCTGCTATTCTGCATTGCATTTTAGCAGTGTGCTTCTGACTCTTCCCTCCCCTTTAGTTTTAATACTGATCACTCCAGTATAATGAGACATTTGCTGTTCAAGAGATGATCTACTCCTGCTGCTTATTCCTCACCTAATATCTCACTCTACCCCACAGCCATAATTAGGGCCATGGAGATGATTAGGTTCAGTCATTAGGACTAGAACTGGGCACAGCCTGACATTTTCCATTAGGCTGGGGGGAGACAGAGGTACCACTTTCTCGTGAGTCTTCTGTTTTGCTTTGTTGCATACAAAGCCTTTCTCTGTCCACTACACTTCATTTTGAACCTTGCCTCAATTACACACCAAAACATGGATTAACACAAATTTGGTTTAAGATGATTAAACAGAGCCTGAAGTTTCAGGTTCACAGGAAAATCAAGTAAATTATTTCCAGTTCCATTGTGCAAATTGAACGCCACTCTAATTACACTGTCAAGCTGAGGATTGTGAACTCTTAATACATAGAGACCTGTTTTCATGCAAATTTTGCTAGTAATAAAAGGATAGGAAGAAAAATACGTCAGCAGAATTGTTCCGGTAAGCAAAATGTTTTTCAAATGCTTTCCTGAGCTGTCAGCATCTCTAACTAAAAACAGTTACCAGGGTAAAGTTTTGCAGTAGCAGCTGAAAGTTTTCAGTCAAATGTTCTACTTGAGACCAGCATAGTGGAAAGCCAAAGGTAACAGCTATAAACACAGCCACAGTGGTCTGTGTGCCAGACTTGCACAGAAGCAACACTTACACATGAATGGCTTTATTCCCATTAAACCACATAAACTGGGGCTTGGGGGGAAGAGCACTTACAAACCCAATCCAGCACACACATTCCTTCATCTGCATGGATCACCCACACTGAACAACTTCATGTTCTGCAGGACACAGCAGAGGGCAACACATTTCCAAAGCTAGTTCTCAACATCCTCACCCAGCGTCACTAATGGAGCTACAGCAAAGTGCACTCTTAGAAGACAAGGGCAAGACTGCCATTGAAAAAACTCATTTACTCCAAATAATTCTCCCACCACTACAGCACAAGCTGAGGATGCCAAAGTATCCAAAGAATAAGCAAAATAATATTTTGGTTTTAATCTCTTACCTTTTCATGTAATCTGTGGCATATAGATTACATGAATATATATATTCCAGCATTGCAGGAATTTATGCAATAATAATCTAACAACAATTCCATTTTTACCCAGAATTAGTAACAACTTACCCTAATTTAACAAAGAACTCTTCAAAACATTAAGGTGCAGATCACCAAGTGGGACCCAGTGAGCCTGCAAGTCTCAGGGCTCCCAGCTGCTCTACAAAACAGCAGTGAAGAAAGCATTTACCTACTGCACAGGGGTGCAGTGACAATTAATTAATGTTTGTAAAGTGCACTGAAGCTGAAAATTACTAGATACCACGCTAAATATTAATTACCACAACTACAACATGGAACCAGAACTGTCACAGTACTCTCATTGTAAACTCCACTCATTGAACAAGCTGAAAAAAGTTTTCAGCAGCAAGCTGAGGTGAGCACCTCCTCTACAGACAAGCACACCTTTGCTGAACATGCTGTGTGTGGCACCTTCCCAGCCAGGTCCCCTCCTGGGCACACTCAGGCCCATGGACTCCTTCCTGGCCCTGGCCATGCAGGGGCTGACGCACACCAACATCTGGCTGCAGTTCCACATCTGTGCCTTGCTTCAGGCCGCTACAGCGTTTCCAGGAGTCTGACGGTTTTCCAGCATGCCACTGGTTACAGACCCCAACAGCCAGAGCAGTCACCAGAGTGCACTGACTGCTCACGATTCCCTCTGCAGAGGTGTTTTGGGAAAAAGACACAAGAGCTCCTAAATCTGGTGGAAACTGTTTCATCATAGTTTTACAGCTTCATCATCCTTCTCCTTTCTGACATACAGCACTTTCAAAGGGACTAAAATAAATTTAAAAACATAGAAGTAAAAAAGTGGCATCTTTAAAGCAGATAACAAGCAAGTGATGCAATTCACATGGAAATAAAGCTTCTACTGAAATATGTTGCACTGTCACCTGTTTGGAGTACTTTAAAACAAGTTCAAAGGGAAGACAAGAAACACCCTTGATCTGGAGTGGTAGTAGCCACATGTGCTGCACAGAGAATGCATTGATGATACTCAACAAATCTGAAAATTCTAATCAATACCACATCCATCTCCTCATGAGCTTTCTGCACTGTAGGAAATGCTGCAACCCGTTTGTTCTCAGCCAACCACAGGCATAAGTATAATCAATAACTTGCATGATATGAGGTCAACTCATGCAGCAGAGATACTTACAAGTAAGGTTAAAAAAACCACTTACCATTCTTGTTAAGTAAGTGAACGGATTACTCTGCTTCTAGCTCAGTCACTGGCTATTTTTTTTAAATAGGAAGATGATAATAAAACATTAATTGAATGTGTCAGAAGAAGGATGTCACAAGAAGCATATCAATATAGAGAGACATTACGGCACATGAGCTTTAAAGTAATTGCAGGATGCTGGCTCTGTTCCTAAGTAATTATTACATCAGTTATCTTATTCCCTATAGAGTTATGCAAATTTATTTATTTTAAAAGATAACTTGCCCATGGGAAAGCAATTGCTGTGTAGCTACATAACAGCTGTAAGTTTCTGAAGAATGATGATTTTTACCTCATTGGTTGTAAAACATGCATTTTGCTGTCTTCCAAAAATACTGCATCTAATACTCAGGCTACTTGTCAAAGAAGACAAGCAAAGAAGATCCAATGCCACTGATTTCCTCCAAGTACATTAAGCATTTTTTTTTAAATCTCCCCCCAAGTCTCTCCTTTACTGTAAGAACAGCACTCTTGATTTTTACACTTTTTTGAATGACCTGTAATAGAGCAGAACAGGACAATCAGAAAAGGAAAAAAGTCTCAGCTGGAAATGATATAGAAAAGGAAGCAGTTTGGTAAAGGGAGGTAATAGCCCACACCCTTCCTTTCTACATAAAGAAGAATTTCTTTCCAGATGGGATTTTCTACTCCACATAAGAAGTGAAATGCATCCAAACAGTTACACAATTACCACATCTTTTCCTATTAAGGCAAAGAAAACACTGTGCAGTTTAACTGACTGTTGCAAGCAGACAGACTTGTCACTCCCTCTGCAAACCAAAATCCCAGCTCACATCAGTATGTGTCCAATTACACATGCACTGTGCCTGGCCTTTGTGTACGGCTGGCAGAGATCCTCCTCCGGCTCGTTGGTGCTGGCAACCAAGGAGCCCATGACAGCCACGCTCCAGAGCTCAGGCTGCCGAGCCCCATGAGGCACTGCAGCCTCTAGGCAGGTTTCTCACCTTCCATCTTCTAAAAATGAGTAGGGGATACTCTCCAGCACAGGCCCACAGACCATCAGAAGTGCATTGCAATCCTATCAGGCTGTCATCAATGACAAGCGACTGGCATACCTGGATAGCTACCAGATGGTCTCACTAGCCTCGTAATCCTTCCTTCTGCAGTGCGAGACACATCCCGCAGGGAGAAACCTGCTTCCCACCTAAAGCAACTTGGTTGATCCATTCCCACAGATCTCTGCTCACTCACCTCTCCTGAACGCCCTTAGAAAAAAAATGTATTTAAGCAAGCTACAAAACCACAGAGTATTTTTTGTATGCATTTGAACAATATGCAGAGTCACTAAAAATGGGATCTAACACTGCTAACATTCATATACCAGAAACTAAAACCTAATAATCACAAGAGACAATGTTTGAAATTGTAAAACCTATATGTTATTAAATCATTTTTATTTCTCTTTTAGGATTTTTCACCAAATATAGGAAGTTTTTTTAGATTCCCACCCAGTTCCTCCCTCTGACTGAAATCTACCATAAGAGACAGAACAGTCTCTTATTCAAAGAGTTGCCAGCTCCCAAAACACATTAGTGCATATCTCACCATAATTGATCTTATCTCCAAACTGCAGCTGTGGGACACATTTTAGGAGATTAAAGTTTCAGCTTCGACTTAAAGGAAGTTTGTTACTTTTTGCAGTCTGGAGAAATGCTTCCAGTCATAAGGGTACATCCCACCAACCAGCAAGTTTGCAAGGCAAATAAAGACACTGCTTTCTTCTTTTGATAACACCATTTGAAGACACATCAGTCTCATAACCAAGGGAGGGATTAATTGCTGAAAACACAAAACTTATTTAAGAGGAGTACATTTTCTAAGGATGAAAGTTAAGACAGAACATTTGCAGGACACAGATGTACGTGTACACTCACACATGCATTAGAAAGACATTAGCAGATTTCTTCATCTCAAAAAGAAATAAACAGCACAAATAATCACAGTAACAATGAAGCTTGACAGTAGGAGTACACAAAATAAAAGCTAACTATTAATAAAGTATCATTAACTCTTCTTCTGAGCATCTTCCCAGCTCTAGACAGCACATTATCACTACATTAATCTAGGAGTACTCATGCAGCAGTAAATCACTTTGCTGATTATCCATTTTTATCTGCTCTCTATTATTTCTCTTCCACAATGGAAACAAATAGCCGATGAACAATTTCCAATTTCCTTCTTTTCTAGCCTTTGTATTTAAGGAAAAACAAACTTAAGTATCTTGTTAAAATGATACAATGAATTTCCTTCATCAATAGGCATTAAAATACCCACTGCCCACTTAACACACCACCCTATCCACAAGTCTCTACCAGCATCTCAATCTTTCTGCTTTTTCACACAATGCAATGACCAGCTGTGCTCCTCTAAGCATCCTGGAAAGCTATCTGACAAAATTTATTGTATCATAAATTTTGCTTCAGTATGAAGAGAGCTTGCAAAAAACTAAGCTTCAGGATACCCAGGTAGAATATGCACAAATGTATAAAATGACAGAATTAATATTCCTCCTTTCCTCAGTCAAGTGCCATTTAGGATATTGCTAAAGAAGTATGGAAATGCAGCTTCAGTGCCTCTTCCATTTTGTGGCCACACCACACACGTGCCCAGATTCTGATGGTAGAAAACACAGCTTCAGCTGGGCCTTCCTTATCTTACACACACTTGCCACCACCCCAAAAGTGACTTTGTGCTGTGCTTGGCTCACAACCCAAGAGAAGGTGTTTAAAAAGGGACTCTGGCATTTAAATTCAGCTTGCCATGTTCAAAGGGCTTGGCCAATCTTACTAAGGATGATGCATTTTCCTGAGCACATGAAAGGTGAACATGAGTGCATGCACAAAGTTATATACCTTGTAATATTAAAGAAAACAAAAAAAAAGGTATAGCTGTCTTTGTTACAAGTCTATGAGGGAATCCACATCATCTACTTAATCCATCACATTTTAAATGCTAAGGTTAAGATCTCTGCCTAAAGCAACAAACTGTTCCAGTAACCTTTTCAGAGTACATAATTTACTAGGCTTCTAACACAGGCAAATAGAAAAATACTCACTCTCCCATGGATGCAAACACTTGTTCTAATAAGATAAGACTGCAAGTACATTTTGGAGCACACACAAACTTTAAACAGTAGATGGTTTCCATCCATTACAGAGGTCAGCCTCTCTTTACAATTCAAGACAAATATATAGACAAAGTACCCCTGCTGCCCTTGTTCTTACCCACATATTTGGCCAGTCAGCAGAGCTACAACACACCAACTAAAAATCTCATCTGTGAAAGAAAATTCAAGTTTTATTTGTGGTTAGGATCAAGCTATTCAAAATACACTTGTAGATACTACCATGTTGAAATTTACAGCTGAGCTTCTTGAATGGCTTTTACTCACACAAGAGAACATGGGACTAGCTGAAATTCCTCCTATGTAAAAAAAAGTGCTCTGATTGCAGAGCTCTGATCGAAATCAAGCAAATGAAGAATACACTACAGTTGCTCAGTGTTGTAATATTTGCATACAGTAACCAATACATACACAGTAAGTATATATAATCTATAGTACGTTAATGTTTAATACAATGCTGCAGGAGTTTGTCAAATTTCTTCATGAATTAAACCATTGTATATTGCAAATACTTATAAAAAAATCTAACAGCCTAATTTCAAAGTGGAATATGAAATATGTACAGATGAAAAAAATTGTGGTTCCATTGAACAACAAAAACATGTAATGAATACTATATACATTATGACAAAACCAAGCACCACTTAGAAAATTATTTCAAATACCTTAATCCAAAACTTGGGAGAAATAATTGCTTGATTAGGATCAGGATATAAAAATGATCCCAGAGTGCTGGCTTTTGTTCAGTGTCCTGTGACACAGTGTCCTATGTAACTCCAAGCCTCACTTCCTCAACAGCATTTCATGCCCGTAAAATAAGAGCAGTATGTTGCCACAGTGCAGCAGTGTCAGGGGAAAAAAAAATGATTGGAAGCTGTACTCTTGTGAACACTGCAAAAATTAAGAAATACAGGAACAAGAACAGGTAATCCAGAAAAGCAATTCCTAACTTGCTGAGAAGGAAACTGACTATTTTGTATTCCAGACGTGCATCAACTCAAAGATGCCAGTGCTGACAGTTCTCTCCAGCAGACCTACTGAAGACTGAGACTGAGCACCTCATTCAAGGTGGTCACTTCAGAGGTGATGAACACCACCTGAAAAAGATATAACTGCACTTCCATTCCCCAGAGTGCTGCCTGTTTTCTAGAGATAGAAATTCAGCCCTTGGGCCTGTCAAGATAGCATCTTCTGCAATATTCAGACCTCATAAATTGCAATGCAGAAGATATTTTTCTATTCCTGTATTCCCCATGCCTGACCCCTGCAAAGTCAAAATGACAGCCAGATAGGAGGAAAAATTAAAATAAATAAAAAGCGAATATTTTTAAGAGTTTAAGCAGTTAATAAAATACCCATTTGATTATAGTGGTGTTTGAAAACTTGAAAATTGTGGTGCTCACCATTGTGATTATCTGCATATGTTAACAGATATGGACCTCAGCAATCCTGCAAGAGTATCCAACACAGTAATTTATTGCAATTAACTACTTCAAAGGTGACCTTCATTAAACTGTCTTACCAATACACAGGATTCTTACTTGAACAATAAACAAAAAATTTAGCACCTCATACTCTTTTCCTATCTGACATGCATTGGCAGCACAAAGCACAGTTATGACAAGAGAAAAAAATAATGGGGAAAAAGTTAAAATACTCAGGCATTATTAAAAATTGCCTACTAGCTACCACATCCCTACATTTGTGCACAACTCAATCCTGTAAGCTACGCCAACCCTTCTGTGTTTACAGGATCTTCAGCAGATTCACCAGGTTCATCACAGTTATGATCCTTTGCAGTATCACTGACACCTTATAGAGTGTCTACATGATACCTCAGCTGACAATTTTAATAACACCGTGATGGCCCAGAGGAGCAAATTTCAAATGAAATTAGTGTCTTTGAAGTAAGGCAACAGCTGGCTACAGCCACAGTATATTTACATACCAGGCCTTGGTAAACTGTGTTGCTTCCCTTACTGAGCATGTACGTGTTACCTGTGTTCACTCTTCATAACTCTTAAAGGCAGCCCAAAAGCTAACACACAAACTTGAGAACTTGGAAGAGTCCCTAGCACTGTACCTATTGACAGAAGATCTTATAGCTCCATCTAGCTCTTTACAGTGGAAATCACTGGGACACCTAAGAAAATGCAACCAAAAACCCAAGGAATCTAAGACATCACACACACACTGATGTGGATTAACACTACCTGTCATATACTAACTTTTAATGGGTGCAGTAGTGACCATTCAGAAAGGTAAATGATTTAACCACTTTTATGCATGTGTCTCTATCCTCCATCGTGACCATTCTCTTCTCAGCTATGTAGCTCATTTAGTGGAAGGAGCACACCATCAACAAATAAAAGGGCTGTGGGATGGCAACTTTTTGACCTAAAATGCCTCTCCCTGGTACTGTTTCACGTGTATAACCACAGGCTATGACCTGAAAAGAGGCTTCAGTTTTTGCCCAGAAACCCCGGCC
The DNA here is from genome assembly GCF_903797595.1 of Erithacus rubecula. Taxonomy (NCBI): domain Eukaryota; kingdom Metazoa; phylum Chordata; class Aves; order Passeriformes; family Muscicapidae; genus Erithacus; species Erithacus rubecula. The sequence goes on from NC_136659.1 coordinate 12,882,950, forward strand.
GTATGGAAACAAAGAGGTGCAGCAACCACATGTAGCCAGCCCCAGGCTCTGTCCCGCAGCTCAGCAGACACCGCTCAGAGCCGCTGCAGCCCCCAGCAGCAGGAAGAGATTCCTGCTGGTCCCAGACAGGGGTCACTCACAGGGGGAGACAGCCAACTCCGATGGACAGCTCCTCAATACCGTTAAACAACAGGATACAAAATCCTTTGCATTGGGATAAACATTAGCAATCCGAACACCAAGTCATAATTCCCTTCCCTCTGTGAAAAAAGATTAACTTTTATAGCTGAATAATTTCACAAACTTTGTGCCTCATCTAAAGTACTGTTATTTTTGATTCTTTGGAGTGAAAAACATGCAGTACTTGAACATGTAAACAAGAATATTTATAAAATACACTCTGTCAACATTTTTCCTCCATTTACGTTGATGCTTATTTAATTGACAGCATAAATTCAACTATTTGAGTTCTCATGTTAAAGATTCTTCAACAAGTCATCACAATGTGCACTTGTATCAAATTTTCTGCCACAGGGAAAAACTATATCCATTACATATCCAGAACTCAAATCCAAGATCAGGATAAAATACGAATTAAAATTAGCTCAGAAAAAAAAATGAATAGAACTCTGCTAATTTTCAGTAGGACACATGGCAGGTAACTTGGCATTACTAACTACACATCAAAAAGATACGACAACCTCAGCAATTAAACAAAATAAATTAATTTATTGATATGCAAAACTTCAATTCAAGAAGAGCAGAGTCTGCATTTCTGAGAAAAACCTTTGTGAGGTTTCCCGTTTCATAACTGCTATTAAAACTTAACAAAAATAGAAGAAACTTAACTATTACAAAGAAGAATCTTTTTAATCATCCTTCATGAAAATACTTGGAATTCTTTAAGATTGCCAAAAAGAGTTTCTATAGCATCTTATAACTACAGTTGCTTTAGGATTCTCCATTACTGTATCTCCATCAACATCCCATTGTTCTTCCCCTTTTTCCGTGTGCAATACTTTGCTGAACAATCATGAAATAGCATCAGACGTTAGCATGCTGTCTATTTTATTTAGGAAGTTCAGTACTTCCAAAAAAAGGGAAAATCTCCAGCAATATTTTGAATTTCACATAGGCTACCTTAGATGTTCAGCTTATTTACCCACAACCAGAGTAACATCCTTATATGTTACAATGCAAATTATTTCTATCCACATTTGTGGAAAAGTTTTGATTGCAGATTAAACTGACAACATCTGACTGCTGTGCTAGAATGACACACCAAATATTAAGAAGACACTTAAAATTATTAATCCTCAGGTGAAAAAGAATTAGGTTTTTAGTACCTATTTGGCTCTCTTTTCTAGCACCTTATGATTTGGACTGTTCTCACGCTTCTCAGATGCTGCATCTACAAGAAAAACAGTCCTGCTAAGCCCAATGAAAGAAATACTAATCTTCACAAATTCTGAGAATGAGCTGACACCACTGAATTTGACTCCACTCTAAAGCTTACATCAAATTCCTGGAAGAGAATTCTTCAATATCCAAGAAGACAGTACCTTTATCAACACAGACTGAGCTAAACAACAGCAACTTGGCCATCACAAGACCCCTGTCTGTAAAGAATGGCTGTAAGTGCCACAGGAAGTAACACTAAAATACTCCAGAGTCCCAGAGAGATCTCATGAGCACCTACACGTGACCAGTTTATCTTCATCTCATATTTCAGAAAGTCTTAGCACAGAGGACAACAACTTATTTTGCACCACCAGTCCAAGCAGAATTGAGAAAAACTAAAGACCTGCTGAAAACATAATCTGCTTTTATACCCAAAACTGCTAGCCTCTAGAATTCGATACTGCTGATGGTGCTGTTCTCAGTCACAGGACAAGGAAGCAGGGAAACCTGACCTCACACTACACTTAGCTCTCTTTGGAACAAAGCCAGAACAGGAAGGAAATTGAAATCTACTATTGAAAAAACTCTCATCACTGACCATCTACTCCTAAGCCTGTTACAGAAAACTTTCCCTCAGCATCTCTGTTGCCCAGTTCACCCAGTTTCACACATTCACCTGTAAAAATCTTCACAATACAAAGAACTCAGATCAAATTTGCCACAGTCATCAATAAAACTTCCCTTTTAATCTTCTATATTTAGCTTCTGAAAGAACTGAAGCTACCTCAAGATACTCATATACTCTCACCAGGCAGTGTGAAACAAGTCCTTCCACACTTTATCATCTCAGTTTTGGGGATTTTTGTTTTTCCCCCATGAACTCTACAAAGACACCTACAGAGTAGCCTTTTACCCTTCTTCACTTGCAGAATTCTACCTGCATGTGTTAGTTAAGCTACTGCCTGTCACCCACCATCCAAAGCTGAAGGTACTAGAGAAAAAATGAACGTGCTTGCTGAACTACGTGTCTCTGCTTAGCATTAGAAGTGTTAAAATACTTTGATTAAAATGTTAACATTTATTCCATGTCATATCTGATATTCTCCAATAGCTGGGTTTCAGTAGCAGAAAAAAAAAAAACCCACACAAATTATTTGAAGTAATAACAATAACATACCTGCTTTACAGCATAACCTAATGAGACTCAGAAGAAGACACATAGGATAAACAAGGGAAGACACACACACACTATCACATTGTTTTCTTAAATGCCAAGGAAAGTTCTTTGAGGGATAGAATCACTACCAAAAGCAATACTTTATCTGCTAAAACCTTCTCACTGTGTCTGGGTTTACATTGTAAGAACCAAGAAAATGGTGCAGTAAGCAAGCGCTGGCAGAACTTCGCTGCGTAGAAGAGATTCATAACTGCTAACTGCACACTTCTCAAAAAGCACCCCAGTCATCTGGCTCCTCCCCAGCATCAGGACTGGGGGTAAAAAAGAAAAAAAAAAAAAAAAAAAAAAGATAAAATTGATGCAACAACATCACTCAATAATCCATCAACACTTTTCCTTTATAAACTGTAGTGATATTCAAGTCCTAAAGAAAATTATTTTTCCCTGGTACAATTCTCTTAATTTCAATTTCTATTCTTACGAATCTTTGCAAGTCCTGTGCACTGCGAGAGCATAAGTTAATTGCTTCAGTAAAATACATCCTTTTCTTCAACACATCTAGGGAGTTTTTGCCCAACAGCCCACAGCATCCTGCTGCACTGTTCCCTTCTCCCAATGCTGTCTGCTAGTCTTTGCATTTCATAGTCCTCTTCTCCCCAAGACCAGCCTGCCACTAACTAAAAACCCTGCAGAGGTGGGAACACTGTTCAAATACAGCCCAGATCAAACAGACTTGATGTTTCTGATTAAAAAAAAAACAAAAACAAAAAAAAACCCCACCACAATGAGCAGAAAGCATGTTTGCTGTAAACCTTTAATAAAGATCTTAGAAGAATTTGGACAGCTTTACTTTGTCGAGGATTTTTTTACCTAAGTTAAGGACAAATACTTGACCAAAACAGCTGCTGAGGTTTAATGTACATTTTACCAAACCAAGTGACTTTTACCTAAGAATTAACTAGACACTGACAGCATCATAAAACCTGATTCAGGTTGAGCTCTGGTAGTCTTCATATTAATCTTCTTAAAATTCCTGACTTTTAAGAACAAACAATGGTCGCATTACAGGCTTACAACAAGGTTAAGCTTGAGAAGGTCTATTAATACCCTCCCTAAGGCTACCAGAAAATTCCTTAAAGCAAGTGATTTTTTTTTTTTGCTTTGCTGTGTATTATGCTCTAGGGTAGTTTATTGAAGCCCCCATAAAATGATGAGTTTATCTTATGTCTGCATCAGCAGCCCGTCTCTTTTCAGGGCTGAGATGGCTCATCAGGAGTCATAGAATAAGTTAACAGAAAAATCTGGAACTCTGCCATATTCACTCTCTATATCCTGCCCATAAATTAAGTTTTAACTGACTGTCAAGCATCTGATTCATTTGTGAGAAATAACAGTTTCATCTGTCTAAACTCCAAATACTCAAGAGCTGAAATCCTTAGAAAAAAGTGGTGATCTGTTGTAATGGATCCATGATAAGTGTTTACACAGAGTTAATGCACAGTAACGCATTTCTCCAGTTTGAAAGGAGTAAAATCAGGGTCACCTTCCTTAACCTGTACTTTTCACATTTATCTCTTTGCTTCTTCTCCATCACAACTGTAACATTTGGAATTTTAATCAAAAAAGTTGCTATAGATATGCAATTCTAAATGAACCTGAAAACTGAAGTACCAGTTTATTGTTAAATAAAAATAAACACACCTTTCTTCTCAATTGTTCAGATCACTGCCTGAATCTCATAGTTACTGTAATGCAACTCCAAAAAAATTTATTTTAGCAGGGTTATTAGCAAAGTCCAGAGCAACCAAGAGAATCATCTCAAAAGTCTGTAAATAAATCAACTGAGCAGAGCTTAACAGAGCCTGTCAGCCCAGCTGGACTGTGGAGGCACCTAAGCAAGCAATGCATCACTATTTTAAGATGTTCAATTTTCTGAATTCACAACTAGTAATTGTTTTGCCTTGTTCTGCCATCCAGAGGGGATGTCTGTAACTATTTAAAACAAGGGAATGGTTGTTGAAGCACTGCAAAGGAGGGAAATTGGGTGTCCACAAATAAAGCAACATTTACTTCTACTAAGTGATGAATATAAAGTTCAGCAGAGCAGCTCCCTGCATCCAGGGATGGGAGTCAGCTTTCAGTCATATCCACAGCTCAGGAAGTAACCTGGGGAAGAGAGAGGTTGGTGGTTTGGGGTGGGGGGATGCCGAGGCTGATACTGTCTGCTTTTTAAAATAAATACTGCATTTGTGACTTTCCCTGCCTAATTGGTTCAGTTCATCATATTAAAGAGTCTGGGCCTGTAATATGGCACTTTTTATTAAAAGTCTGCTAGACTTAGTCATTAAAGCAATACAATCTGCATTAGCATTTTCTTTTTTTTTTTTCCCCCACAGGAATAAATGTTGGCATGTGCTAAACATTTGGCCAGGATTCTTTGCTCAGAAAAGCCATGGTGATATTAGAATTGTGTTCCCAATAGAATGAACTCACTACTACAGACCACTGGCCTTAATTACTTAGTTGTGTAGACTTCCTAAGCAGTGCTCAATTAATCCACTGAAACCCACTTCAAAAACATTTTCACACAAGCACTATTCATATAAACCATATACATTATAAATCTGCTCTAGCTACACTAAAAGTATACAAAGTTTATCCAGGACATCCAGCATTTTGTGTTGTTTTACTATTTGGAAGTCTATCTTTTCCAATTAGAAATCAGAAACTACAGTAAAAGAGGAAATTTTCCATGCTGAAACAGTAGTCTAAATACTCCAATTAAGTTTTGCTCTTTCTTCTTCCCTAGTAAATGCAGTGTTAACTACTGCATGTTTGAAGCCTATTACAATTACCCAAAAGAATTCACTATTTGTAGATAGTGTCTGGCAAAGTTACAATCCAATCAAAACCTAAAGAATCATGAGGCACTGTATATTTTATAATATTAACAATGTGTCAAGAAGTATCAACATCCCCAAAGCACAGATCAAAATTATAAAATACAATTTTATATACAATGTACGTATATCTGTAAAAAGGAAAGTATTGCTAACATTTTTTCTATTTTTAAAATTATTATTTTTACTCAAAATTGATGTTTTATTCCTGGAATAGCAGCAGGGAGGCCATTTCTCTCAGTGGTGGCTACTTCATCAATATTTTTATTTGTAGCAATTTTGGAAATTCTATTCAATTTAAGGCATGTCCAAGTAGCTGTCAATTATTCCTCATTCAACACTGCTATTTTAAAGCTATCTTCCACATTTAAACTGATGATTAAATAGTTTTAACCAAACTGATGAAATTCTTAGTATGCCTGTTCTATTGGGAAGCAGATACACAGAATACACAGCAAGAAGGCATCTCCAATATCCTTTTAAGCTAAATGTACGTTCTACAGTTAATAACAAAACTTATTAGTGCCCTTCTTCTTTCAATAAGATTACTGTCAGCATAAGCAGGTGTCAGAAAAACTTCAGACATCTCTGATTTGAGTCTTGGAAAGCTTCTATACCAGAACACCAATTTTGAGGCACATGTGAGATGAGCCACTCCGTTGAAACCAGCTTTCCACGTAGACTCACAAGAGCAGATGTGGTGAGGGGAACTTGAAACCATGACATCTCCCTTGGCCTCAGCTTTCGCATTATTTTGCAACCTTCTACACCTGGGCTTGTGGTACCAGAGGCTCTGATTAGCCATCAAGAGCCACCAATGCATCTGAACACCCTACTCAGGAAACATTTTCAATATTGAAGAGCGTTATTTTTTTAAACTTTGTGTAATGTTCACTGAAGCCTTGGTAAGTGACTGGTGATGCCATCTTGGGAGGAAAGGCACAGCACAGTAAAGAATTTGCAAACATTGCAGTAACAATATGATTTTTAAAAACAACTATATTTTAGCAAGTGAAACGCTTAATCTCTTGCATTCTTAGCATGTCCTTAATTCTGTCTTTTTAAGAAACACTTGTGAGATTTATTTGCTTCATTTAGATTCATCCAGGATGTTCATACCACAATTAAGTTATGCACAACTTATTTAAGTTAGCAGCTAAAAATGGAACAATTAGAACTTTCATACAATTAAGAATTAAGATCCTCTAGAGGACAATCTGTCTGCAAAACTACTACTTGTCACTGCTACATTAAGGCAGAAGCCAAAGGCAAATTGACTTTGCCTTCTGGGAAATTTAATGATCCCCAGAAATTCTCTGCTTAGAGTTAAGTCAATTTTTGTTCATTAATTCCTTATTCCTGAAAAGAGGTTCTGCTCTAGCTTCACCTTTCTCTTCTGCTCATATCATCCTCTGATGACAAGTTAATTCCCAACATTTAATTTTTAAAAACAATATGTGTGGGTCAGAGTTCTACAAAGATTTGCCCGGTTCAAACAATTTCATATTTAAAGGGACTTTTTATGGTACTTTAGTTGCTCTCTTACAGGGTGCAGTACATCCTGCAGTAAAGCTCTTTTGCTTTTACTTTTTAAAAACTGCAGTCATAAAACTAGTGACCCAGTTTTAGTGAAGCTTTGCACAATTGAATACAAATAATATATAAACTGTAGGGGCAGTGAAGTCAACTAAAAGCAGCACTAATGTGAAAGGAGAATCCCTTCTTTAAGTTTAAAGTAACCAGTTTGACACAATGCACAGCAGTCCAGCGCTTGCACAGAGCTGCAATGCTGAGAGCTGTGGCTTCCTTCACTGTTGACAGCTTATTATTTTCATAACCATTACATTTTACCACTGGTTAGAAAAATTAAGAAATCTAGTTCAGGTTCATTGTCTAGTAAGCTGTGTTTCTGTCAGGCTGCCAAAAAGTATGTCAAATGTAATGGGAGGCAGAAAGCACACCAGGAATGCTTACATGGGAGCAAGCGAACTGAAATTTTCAATTCATTTCACACATAAATCTTTCTATTAAAAGTCAACTCAGATCAAAAACTGTTTCAAAACTAAGCTTAATGCTGTATTTTATGATTGCAGGTTCTATTCCAACTTTTCAAGGCAACATCATTAAAAATTATCCAAATAATTTCATAATTTCTTCCTTTTACTGGCTTTATGGTATAAATATCAGTGATCCCTTTGCAGCAAATCCTCTGTGGAAATGTCTTCATGAGCTACAACCACAGAAGTAATCTTCATCCTACCAATAACTTGTCTTAGAGACTTGCAAAGTGGAGTTTGGTGTTGGAAAATGAAACACAGGAATATATTTGAAAGGTGTTGGACATTTCTTATCTCGCTAGCACGGCAGCATTACAGTCTATTGATTTAAATAAGACTGCACTTTTAGAAGTTCCTCCTTGTAATTCAGTTAGCCCTGGAATGTGCTTCCTCAGTTTTGCCCTGAGTAAATCTGAATTATAAACAGGACATCTTACAAACTGCAGGGTGATTAGATTAGGCTAAAAGCATAATTACAGGTCGATTAGAAAAATTGTAGCGATGCTCAAATTCCTGCCTCCACAGCATTTCAGCAGCTCAGGCCGTCAGTGCAGCTGAATGAGCGGCCCTGGAGCCAAGGACCAGGACATAGTCTGCACTGTCCCAGGGAACCCTGCTGTGCCCGCTGTCCCCGAGCCGGCCCTCTGCCTGCACTCGCTGGAGGAAGAGCAGGATCTGCCCAATATCCACACACACAGCTCTGCTCTGAGCCACGAGCCTTGAAAGCTAAATCCCCCAGCAGAATATTGCTTCCCTTTAACCAAGCACACAGCTTTAACCAAGCAGTAATATTAGAATACATTCTTCTCAAGACCCAGATATGCAACAGTTCTTATAATAGAATTACTGTATGAATTGTTCTTATAAAAGTGTTTTAAGAACCTTTATTAATCTTTTACTTTTATAAATTTTTAAAACTTTGTGTTTACAATATCCAACATTGTTCTTTTCAGAGCTACGCAAATTATTACATTTTTTTAAAGTTTTTGGTTGTCTCAGCTGAAAAAGAAATATCCTGAAAGTGATGCTGATGAATGCTTCAATCAGTAACCACTGCTGGAGATCCTCAATATTCTGTCATATCCTGTCCAAAAATAAGCCAGGGGCAAGACCACAGAAACAGTGAGGTCATGACACCTCTGGTGTAATCTCTCCAATATCACATCATGCGGCATGCCGATCTCAAACTTTTCCTACCTTCCCACACATTAAACAAGAACACCTACTGCTGGAATAGATCTTGAGTTCTTACTCTCAAGCTTCTAACACATCTTATCACCATCTTATTTTTTTACATTTCCATTGGTCTGGCATGTTGCTTTTCACACAAGAACACCATGAGCTTATCCTGGGAGTTTTGTTTGATTTGTTTTTGGAAGAGCCTAGAACTAAAAAGAGATCAAAACAAGTGGTTTGTACACAGCATTGCTAAGCTACCTGAATAAATCACAATATTATGAGGCTTTGTTATCTTCATACATGCAAAACAAAAAAAAAGGCCTTTTTCACCACAAGGATTTATTCATTTGGTGAACAATTCTTCTCTTTCATATTAATCAAACCAATAAAATCAAAGGCACAGCCCCCAGAACTGCATTCTTCACCTGATCTTGAGCCCTTGATTTTGTTAAGTGGATTTCATTATTTTTCTTAAATCTTGCATCAGCCATCCATCCTACAATATAAAACAACTTGTACAAAAGATGTCAATAAACTGAACTCTTTCAAACATTAGAATTCAATTCTGCACATTTAAAAGAATATAACTTCATTTTGTTTTTAAAGGAAAAAAGAAAAAGCAGCTAGATATACTTCTAATTCCACAACATATAAAGCAGAGATACACAAGTTTTCAGGCCTCTTCCTTTTCTGCTAACTCTATCAACATATTTAAAAATTAAGTAGCCACCCAGAGGTTCTGACTCCTGTTTTATAACTCCAGAGACTACGTTTAATAGGCAATGAGAAAAATAAATGGTCTATTATTTACATTTCTGAATTACGATCATCAGAGCATGGAATCTCTCTGCAGTCTTCACAAATTACCATAAAACTTTTTGAAGTAATATTTTCTAAGTTCTTTTTGTCTTCACAGTGAATTATTCCCATATTAAATTTCCTATGAAATTAACATGACTTCTGGAAACGCAGCATCTTAAACTATATTACTTCACTTATCTATATGCCTCACTGTGCTTTATGCATTATTCCTAACAACTTCAGAATATAAGGAAGTTAATTTCTAAAATTATTGCATTTTATTATTAATGTTGCTACACTAAAATCAGAAATATTTAAGTGGAAATATGGTTCACTGTACAGTTCTCTAAGCCTCTGAATGGACTGCAATGGATAAAATTAAATCTAAGGCTGGCTGTTTTACTTTAGCTGGCCTGGGAGCCTTTGAAAGCCAGGAGGGGACTGTCAGTCTGAAGCCAGGAGGTGTCAAGGCTTCAGGTAACTCCAAGCAACTCTATTGCAGCATGCAGGAGACACAGCCAAACACGTTCCCTTAAGCCAGGTAGAAAGTTAGAGCTCACCTAAGGAAGCCTGCCTCATATTCAAGCCATTTCTTCAGAAAATTATTTTTATGCAGCACTAGGCTCATAAAACAAATGAACTAACAAAAATGTCCCAAGTATGAAATCCTCAAAAAACAGCCACAAAGAGTAATAGCACCCCTACTCCTCCTCCAAAGTATTCATCAGGCAATCATCATGGGAAAATTCATGGGAACAGCTATGGCACTGGCACCAACACCAACTAGAACACAGACTGTCTGGCACATAAAACTGCAAGTGCATGCTCAGGCTACTGCTACTACTGATGGCATCCTGCAGCTACAGCAGGACTATTAAACTTACTGAAATCTTCCCAAGTAAAACTTCTAACGCCATTAGAGCTTAAAATCATCCTTATTAACAATATCTACCAAAGAGTACCAGTCTTCCAAGCAGAAGCATTGAAGTGCAATCTAATGAGCTAAAACCAGACAACGAATTCAGGAGTGACAGGAACTTCAGGCTCAAGTGTTCTCTCATTGAAACAAATGGGGCTTATCTGAGGCTTAACACTGTGCAAACATGTCTGCTGGATAAAGACCAAAGCTCAGAATTCGAGGACGTTTTAAGAATCAGTTCTGAAGCTGCTAACAAACATGCAAGGTTTACTTAATATTACCAAATAGCACTTCAAAGTTCAGTTATGGACTACTTATTATAATTGTCTGTTCAGTAGCATGAACATTGAGTTAATTGCTTCAGTAAGATGCTCAAGGCACATTCAGAAACTTCACACTTACCAAGCTTGGCACATATGTAACAAGTCCTAACCCTATTACCTGGAAACTAAACTATCTATATAACATATGGGTGAAGAACAGAAGAAACTATTGCAGGCAATGAGCATGAAAGGCCTAGGAGAGATATCACCAAAGCGTCCACTAATTTTATTTACTCACTTATTCAACAGTAAAGGACTTACCAGCACTCCAATCCAATTGCATCCTGTGCAGCACTGCTCATCTTTACAAGTCAATTTTTATCACTCACTGAGTCTTAAACTCATGCTCCTCACTGAAGCATTTAATTCAATGCAAGTGTTAACTCTGCTCTAGAGAGAATAGGGGAGTAGAGAAAGTATCACAGGTAAAGCACCAAGTTACTTATCAGTAGATAAAGAAAACGAAACAGCTTGCAACACAAGCAAGCTCACTGGTGTTCTGAAAACCTATTTCCTTGCTGTTCTCTCCACACTTCAAACACAGATGCACACAAGGCAGCTATGCCAGAACTGCTTTCCAATGCAATGCAAAGCTCCCCCACCTAACAAAAATGATATGTTTTTCCTTGCTCAGGCTTTCTACCTTCTTCCTCAGGGCAATATCATTTGATTTGGCATAACAGAGCATAAAATACATATGCAAATATCAGAATACTTAAATGACACAGAATGAAAGGTAAGACATGCTACTCTTTAAGAAAATCTGTAATGGGCTTTCAAAAAAAGATCCTGCACTGCAACAGTAAATTTGTCAGTGGTGCCAAAAATCTACCAATTCTGGGCCCACATTGTCCTCTGACAAAAAAAGAGCTCAGACTGTGAAGTCAAGACATTGTGCTGCTGCTATGAGTACATATCACACTATCTGGTCTTCCAGTTTGAGAACGCTCTCAATAATACTGCTTCAAGAAACTTTTGTCACAGATATGAAATACACATGAAAATCAGGACCAGGATCCTGAACTGGGAAATGTCAAGACTGTTAGTATTACTTTATTTGCTTTCATATTTTAATAAAGAAAAATGTGATGATTAAACACTACTAAGGAAAAAATCTGCAGTGAGAAGATTAGGAGCACTTGCAACCTACTGTTTTGACAGGAGCTGCTGATGCAAACTCCATCACACCCTAACTCAGACATCCCACAAGGTATCAACCCACCAGAATCTCAAGCATGGCACTATTAAGAAACCAGTGTGCAGCAACTGCAAGTAAGACCAAAAAACCCTTAAACATTTAAAGATCTTGACGACGCCTCCTTTTTTCCTTTTCTTCTCCACATATTTTTGTGGATAAACAGTGTCCTTTTGATAGCTGCAGTTACAAACTCCTCAAAGTCTCCAGAGCCAGTGGTTCACAAGCACCTGTGAATTCTCCGTATGCTCTGATCCAGCAGAACACAAGTCAGTCCTGCTGAGGAAGCACACAGGCACAGCAAGGGATGACTGGCTTTATAGGAAACACCATACACGCTGAGGATTGTCAGCGAGGAACAAAAACACACCAGCTTCTCACAGGCTGCCATATATACATGTCTGTAAACTGATATTCACTGATGTTACCAGGAAAAGGCAAATATGATGCAATTGTAAAGAAGAACTACAGAGGCAACTATAACCTTAATAAGGAAGGAATCAACAAACAGAATATTCATTCTATAATGCTACAACCAAAAAAATCCCAGAACAGGATCCAAAGGCATCAGATGGAAAACAAAAAAAATCCTATTGTCATAAACACTCCATAAATCACGTAAAAGAAGCAGTTTACGGTATTTACTGTATTGAATTTCTACATCTCCCCATGCTAAGCTTTGGGAGTGACTGCATTTCAAGTGATTTCCTTTAATACTGTGATCCCAGAACCACAGAAGCCAGTGTGCAAGAAGAGCAGATATGAGGAAACTGGCACCTCCATTACAGATGGTTTTATTGCAGAAGTAAAACCTGTTCCCATTGAACAACGGGAGAACAGTGACTGCTACCACACAAAAGAACACAGTTCAAAGATGGACACTGGCTTCTTTTAAACTGATTTTATAAACTATACCCCCCTAGGAGAGCAGACACTTTCATCTAGTAAAGCAGATACCTTTAGGAACTATCAGAACAGACATTTGTGTTTCAATAACCATATTAGCGAGGAGCCAAAGAATAGTGTATTTCAAGTAAGATTTAGACAGACTCCTTCAAAATGCAGTAAGGATTAAACCTTATCCTTAGGGTTGGAAACAAAGCCCATAGTGTTTCATCATGTTAGATTTTTCTCTTAAGTTGTGAGAACATGACAGTTAAATTAACTAAACAAAAATATTTGTGAATATTCAAACATTTCAAGTGATGTTAAAGAACTACCTTAGATACACTGAAAAAAAAAAAAAAAAAAATTCAAAGACAGTATGAAGCTACAAATAAGCTTTAAAAACTAATATATACCATTTGTCAAATTGACAGCCTAAAGTGGCTCACTTGTGAGAACTCATGCATAGTGCACAAAAAGCCAGAATATTAAAAACCAGCGAAGAGTCAAACAATAAATTAGAATGTATCAGTACATCATACTTTTGCCGTTCTATCTGTTATGCTTACTCCCCACCCCTTACAACGTTTTAGAGATAACATCTGTACATGATTAGGACTAACCAAATGATTAACTACCAGTGGGAAGAAAAGGTTAAAAAACCCCAAAAAAACAAACAATCAAGAAACTGGTATAATGATCTTTCATTTCCTGACCCAACAGTATTTTCCTACTTGGTGAAGCTTTTGAGAAATTGGGCAAAGCATTATCTACACCAGCTTTGATATTGAAAATACAATGGGTCAATAATGTATTGATAAAATGAATATTTTGAGCTTATATGTATTATGCATTTAATTTATAGTCTATAAACATAATTAACAAGAATAAAGAAAACAGAAGTACTTTGTATCAAGTGAAATAAAAGGAATTAATGGGGAAAGAGTATGGGTTTTTAATCCACAAGGCATGAACTTAACTGAATTAATCTAAATCAAATGCCTGAAGTCAACAGAGAGAAAGGAAAAGCTACAAAGTCTTGGCAGAAATTTCAATTTACCTTTGTAAAAAGATACAATCATAGCTTGTTTCTAGGTATTATTTAGTTTCTATGCTACTGCTTTTCCTATGAGATGAAGATATATGTGAAACTGGCTACAAGGAAAATGTACCACTTAATGCTAATTCTAATTAGGAGACTCAACTATTAGAATAAACATGGTCTTAATGTTGATGACAGGCTTGGTTTGGTCACCATGACAAATCTTGTAACCTTTTAAAAGAAATAATAATGTTCTCAGCAATGACGTCAGAATCAAATAAAAAGAAGGCATGTGTTCCTTTTGGGGAATGATGACTTCATAGCTAGAAAACTTCCTTGCCTAGGGATTAATGTATTCTTATGTGCCACAGTATTTAACTTTGCTTTCATTGGAAAAATCCATGTTCCCTGCGTAGAGACATTCCCAAAAGGACTGCAAGCCTCAGTGCCAGATTATAGGTTTCTTAAATAGGAAGTAAGCATGATCCTGAACTCATTTTGTCCTGGAGAAAAACATCATTTGATAGAAAAACTTTATTCTTAATGAATAAATGTATTTCCTACAACTGCTGGTTAATGCTTACTTTAGTGGGAAAGTAGGAAAATGCACAAAAGCCAGTATGTCCTTCCTTCACAAGGAAAGGTCTACTTCATTTTTCAGAGAAAGTCTGAAAAAAGTATGTGTCATAGCCTTTTGGCTAATTTGTGTTCTTAAAGCAATGCTTTGCTCCTTTCCCCTTTCTTCCACCCTCCACTGCCCCGCTCCTCACCCCCCATTCCTCCTGTCTATAAACTACATACAATGGGAAGAAACTGATATGAAGTGTAAACAAAATTTTACCTTCCCCAAACCAGCAAATCACAGTGTCTTCTTGGTAAAAATAGCAACCTTTTTCATAAGACTCCAGGTGTTTATGGGACCCTGCCAAAATCTTTACCTGGGCAAGTCCTTACCAATAGTTTATGCAGCGATCAGCTAGAGTTACAACCTACTTGGGATGGTATCTGGGCAAACACCATGAAATCAAACATTCTCCATGGAAGACAGGAACCATCATTTTTAATTTGTTTTCACAAACTCTGAGGGCTTAAAAGCCTCTACCACAGATTCTAGTTAGCATGAAAAATAGCTAAATATTACTCTTACAGGTATAAATACATTGGCAGGTATGAACTGAGCATTCTCTTACAAAGATTAGAACATGGACTAGCTCTAAGAGACCTGCTTTGCTGTGTGGGTGCCTACATGGACAGACTGACAACACAAGAGACAGCACAAAGACAGAAAGCCACTTGCTCCATTTCCCATTAAGGGCAGAGGAAAAGTCAAGGAAGCTACAATGGCAGTAAAAGAAAAACTAAAGCTTTTTTTGTACTCAAAGATATACTCCAAAATGTAATTCCTTCTAGTATCAGGTTTTGAAAAACATTGCATGATATTATAAAGCAAGTCATTTGCACTGGCCACAATTACATAATGCATTTTAAACAAACTGAAGTACTTACAAAGTTTACTATTGACTTTTTCAAAATACAGCCATAATAAACTTGGAAATTATGTACTGGAGCACTTGAATGTATGTGGCCAAGAAGGCTGCTGAAACAAATTGCAAAAAAAGAAAAAGTAGGTCATCCTCAGGTAAAAAAATATCTAAACAATTCCTAAATCCAATCTGGTAAACCAGACAAAGTTTATGAGTCACTTATAATCTGCCAAATAAAAGTCATGTACAGCAATGTATATTTTGAACAAGTTCATTATATTATCCAACTAATATACACACCCATTTTGACCAGATGGAATTCCACCATCCCTAGAGATACCTGTACACAACTGTTTGCCAAGCATTCTGTTATGAAAAAATTCAAAGGCATACAATTACAATATTTTACAGTGAGGAAAAAAGTATTCCTTAGTCAGAGATCTCTTATCCCCACTCAAGTAAAAAAAGTCAGTTTTGATTTATGATCTTGTATATAAACTCTACATATAAAAATATAAACGCTATAGAACAGAGGTTTATAATAGTCACAGTGTTTAGTGACCTCATTTCCTTCACAACAGTGAATATTTATTGGCCTTCCCACACTCCATGTATATATTCCAGCTACACAGAGAAGCCTGAAAAAAACGTTCTGACACCATTAATGTCAGATTGCTTGCATTAGTTCTAGATGCAGTAGCTTCTGGGTAACAGTAAGCATCACTGCATCATTCACAAGTTACTTCTTGAATCTCATGTTTGTTTCCAAGAAGTAAACAACCACTTAAGATAGATACTGCTAAAACTAATGACCCAAATATACAAACAAAGAAAGTTATAAGAACAGAAAATTGCACACAAACCAATCAAATATTAAATCCATCCCTTAAATTTCATTAAAGCATCTACACATTGTCAAGACTGCTCGTGTGAGGAGGGGGTTTCCCCATTAATTTAGCAGCTTTCCTCCTTGAAATGAACAATGCCATCTTTCTCACTCCCATCTCTGTGCCTCTTCACTCTACAGTTTTACTGCTTGGTACAAATCTCTGTTGTTCAACTCTGAATGTCTCCTGTCAACTGAACTAAGTTTCACTGAGGTGCTGGAGCGTGTCCAGAGATGGGCAATGAAGCTGGAGAAGGGTCTGGAGCACAAGTCCTGAGAGGAGGAGCTGGGTGTGTTCAGCCTGGAGAAAAGGAGGCTCAGGACAGACCTCACCACTCTACAACTGCCTGAAAGGAGGCTGTGGCCAGGTGGGAGGAGATCTCTTCTCCCAGATGAGAAGCAACAGCATCGAGCTGTGCCAGGGGAGGTTTAGCTTGTAAATTAGCATTGGATTACCCCAAAAGGGTTATAAAGCATCAGAACACACTGTTCAGGGAAGTTGTGAGGTGACATCTCTGGAGATATTCGAAATTTGTGGTATTTAGGGACGTGGTTTAGTGGTGGACTCAGCAGTGCTGGGTTAATATGGTTGGGCCCAACAACTATGGATCTTTCCCAGCCTAAACAATTCTATCAGACTATGATCATCTATCTCATTCCAAAAAACACTTGCCTACATGACACATCTGCACTTAATATAACACAATTTAAGCCAGAGTCTGAATAGTGGAATACTTTATTAGAAGGAATACCAAAACTGCATTATGAAACCAATATAAGTACTTCCTCATCTCATAAGTATAATGAAATTCTCAGAGCCATACAAACATATCAGTGAACCACCTCTCTCACCCAAGAAAGTGCTGACTACATAAACTACAAACTGTAAAAGTTCAAAGAAAAACAGCCCATGAGGAAAACCATAAATTCAACACAAATTTAAAAATTAGGAGTGGATGAATAACTTAGCTGGTGAGAAACAGGCCATTTTCACATGATAGAAAACCCAATTAACAGTGTTTTTCATTTATTTCCAACAGATAATTATACCATCTACTTACACTTTCTAACCTAGTTCTACATCTGTTTAGTAATGAAACTTTCCTCCAACACAACACAGTTTTCCACAAACTATAATTTACATGGGCAGGTACTTGTGACATTGTTTTAGGCAGCTATTTAAACAGCTAAGCTTTTCTTAATAGACCATGAGCTTACTTTGTCAGAAGTCCAAGAATGAACTGGACAATGCTAAGTAACAAACAAGAAAGGGGGAAAAAAAAAAATCTGTACTTTCCTGAGTAGGGGGGGGAAATCTGGACACTAACTACCATGGCAAAAATTGAACACATGAAATATATTCCCAAGGCAGTAGTAAAATTAAAAGAACACTAAATAGACAGTACAGGCATATTATCAACTTAAGTGATACAACCTTTCCAAACAAGATTCAAGCTATTTAATGCAAAGTTTTTTTCTTATTATTTTAATGAAGGAAAAAGAAAAGCCCTCATTTCACAGACGAAGCCATGCCTAACACACTGCAGAAGACTATCTGGTTGCAATTCATAGGATAAGGTAAATTCACACATCCAGCTAATCTGATATCGATCTGTCACAGCCAGCTTTTCCACCCCATGTCACCCTTTCAATGGACCTGGAATCCAGCTATCACAGCCATGGAAGTGCAAGTATTTAAAACTGCCTTCTTAGAAGGAAAGCCTTGCAAAAGTCCTTTGTGTGGAAGCAATCCTGTGCTTCACTATTAGCCCTCAAAGATGCTGTGTTGGAACACACAAGTCTTTCAGAAACCTCTGCATATGGCTTCCATCCATAGAGTAAGAAGACTATCAAAATAAAACATTCCATGTAGCAATCCCTGAAACAAGGATTTTTACAAAGGGAAATCCTCATTAAAACAGCAATCAGAAGTGGCTAACCCCTTCCTGAATCAAACTATGCATTAACCACAGCAGTCAGACACATGACCTTTTTTCTCCATATGACATGGCTACTTCTCACTCTGCCTGATTCAGAACCAGCAGAGGTGCTACACTCCAATTGTAATATCCAACCTTGACTTGATATTTATCTCCAGGGAAGAAAATAATTGGATGTCACACCTACTAACTCAATTCCATTCTGCTAATTATTCTTTAGTGAATTTTTTTTCTTTTTCTCCCTTCCTCACTGCATTCTGAATGGGATTAACAAAGTCACTGGCAAAATTATTTTGAAGACTATTGATCACATACACACAGTAACTACCCCCTCAATATCTCTTCAGAAAAAAAAGTAGTATATAAAAAACAGATCTGCTTTGATATTTATACTGTAGTCTTCGATAAAGATCTAACACATCTCACTATCTACATTTTTATTTTAAAATGTTTAAGATATGGTTGTTGTATTTTTACAACACTACAAAAAGAAAAAAACAACAAAAACCCTACTGTATAAACACCAACGAGCCCACTTCAACTCAAGAAAGCCAGTCCTAGTTTCTGCACCACTCACTTCCCCACTGCAGCACAGGCTTTTGCATAAGGCCCATTTTTATTCAGTGTGGTTTTCCAAGAAACCCACAGAGAACAAGTGCCAAGATCTTCAATGTCCTTTCTATTATGAAAGTATGTTCACAGAACAAGGCATGTATCATTAATGTTCCATGTCAAATATGGACTGGATTCAAGCTTCTAGAAGTAAGAATGCGAATATTTTGTCAGCCTGGTGATTCAAAGGCTGAACTGAAAGCAGAGAACGTGCCTTAAAGAAAAGATAAATTGCTGTAGTTTTGGTTTGGGTTCGGTTTTTAGGGGTTTTTTTTTAAAGTAAAGCTTAACACAAAGTTATAACAAAAAAATATTTGCACAATTCTAATGATAATCCAGTGCCTAAATGCTACAGAATATTTAACATAGACACACAAGCGCTAATTAACTGCTGCAACCTCCAACTCCAGAAGGGCTGAAAGGCATAAATCCAGCAAAACAAAGACTCGTTGTTTGGAGGATGTGCACATAAGGAGGGCAGATTCAACTGTGCAAAGGTACATAAGAAAATGAGTCTCCTGATTCAACAAGTTAGAGGTGCACACGATATAAAACACACACATACATCACTGTAGATTTGCAATTACTGTATATCATTATCCTTCCCAAGGGCTTGACAGGTCAGTAGGATAAAAGGCTCCCAGGTGGACTCTCCTGGCTGCTGCATTTTATTTTGGGCAGCTTGTAAACACACTGATCAGTGGGTGAGCTGTGCAGAGTGCAGGGGAGGGCAGGCAGCTGACATGAACTTCTCCACCTCCCTCTCCTCTGTCCCCATAGTCTCCACTACGAGACATCCAGAGGCTGAACCTTCCCAAGGAAGGCGGGGAGAACACAGACACACAAACCTTGTGTTGTGCACGCAACATAAAGATTTTCCTTTTGGCACTCAGGATTCCAGAGTACTTGGCATTACCCAAGAAGCCCTTAAGGGCTGCTGAACCAAAAACAAAGCTAAGAATTGGGTGCAGCAGTGTGGGGTTTAGGGAACTGCTCTACAAGTCTTCTCCATATTCTGCCACACTCCATGTTTATATTCATTTGTTTATATTCATTTCTTTTAAGCCCCTTCATTATTCCAGGTTATGTTGTAATAAAAATACAGCTTTTGAGAACCACAGCTGATAGACAGATTTCCTTTAAAATGCTGGCAGTGATGAAAAACACTACCTGCAAACTTTGCCCAGCTTGTATCCCATCTCACATTTATACATGTTCCAGTTATTAAAATATCACTATGAGATTAACATATTGGTAAGAATTAAGTCTGTCTCTCTCAACATCATTTCAGAGAGGCAACCATTCATACAAAGTATTTATGTGAAGGTACCCTGGAGATGCACCAGCTAAAGGGACAGCTTTTCCAGCAGCCAGCCCTGTCTCAGTAAGTCAGTGGCAACCTGCCAGGAAAACACCTGCAGACAGAACAACCTGCAATATAATATGAGATACACAGAAAGAAGAGCAGAAAAGCAAAACAATGACAGCATTAATTACTCCAACAGCTCAATGACTCACAAGTGGGACAACATTTATGCCAAGTTAATGCAGGCATTTCTTCCTGCTGGCTAGTTTCAACATTTTGATCCTGCCACCAAAACAAGTTTTATTTCTGCCCACTGCCTTGCTCCCTGTATCCCAGTTACTCACAAATACAGAGGATAGTCTTGCCCAAATCATTTATCTGGTCTAAAGCAAAATGCTTTGGGATTTATTTCCTTAAAAACAACACCACTGCTGCAACAAGTCAGTTTCTCTTTCTCTCAACTAGGACAAAATCCATCCTAACATGTTTGAGCAGCATCTGCATTTCCTGTTAGTACATTGTGATGCACTCTTCCCTGCATTTCCCAGCTCTAGAAACACAGAAACCACCATGATTATCACTGCCCTGTTCCAGTAACCTACCTCTCCACACAGGCCTGTGCTACAAGTATCATGAAACAGTAAGAAGATCTTTGAATACTCGTACCTTCAAATCAGGTTTCCTTCTATACTTCAGATACATTATAAAGCCATTTAAACCATGAAGGACTGAGTTGGGTTCTGTCTACAACAAAAAAAGCACAGTTATTTTTCCAAACCACGGGCTGGTAATTCAATCTCACTAGCTGTGTAAATATACAATTCCCATTTTCAAACCTGCTGCTCCTACAGGCCCTAATGTTGTACAATAAAGTTCATATTTGACATTTCTTCTTTTCCCCTTCAATTTCAGCGGTATTTGCTCCTACCACTGTTTTGTAAATTAACACAATTTATTTCGGTACTTCAATTACCAGCGTAAAGAAAGTCGAACGTTAAGAAATAACGTTTATTAGAAATACACTGAAAGCAAAACAGAAACACTGAAGATATTTTATTTGCTCTTTCAGTAAATTTCACACGTAAAATGTGAATCTGGCAGAAGGGACATGGGCATAATGTTTCTACACAAAAGCTTTGGAAAATTCGCAAGGTATCTAAGGGCTTTTTTAGTCTTGTCTAGTAACTCATGCAAGTATTCTACAATTCCTGAACTTGTGCACACTGATAGTCCTTTTATCACACTGCTACTCAAAATTAAATAACCAGAATTTTACAATTTTCATCATTTTAGACACCAAAATTATTAGCCAGTGACTCTGGCCAATATTCTTCAAAAATATGAACTCCATAATTTAAGCTAATAACTACAGTTGCTAAGGTTTCTATAGTTACTCGTGAAAGGGTCATAGCTCTCTGAAATACGTGCAGACTCTAATAATAAGCTCCACCACAGTATGCTAACAGCCTTTAATGATTAATTAGGCAAAGACCAAGTTCCTGGTAAAGCAAAGAATCCCAATATATTCATTACCTAGTGAAGCAGAAAACAAAACAACTTTGGATTTTCAGATAAAACTGTGACTCTAGGTTGCATCTTGGTATTCTGGCGGAAGCAAATCCCCGTGTCTGTGAGCTGCTCAGTTAGCCACAGCCCATGGCAGCAGCCAGCACAGCAGAGCTCCCACCTGGGAGGCAACTCCTTATTCTACCACCTTTCCTCTCTGATGCCTCCATGGTGAGTGTGATCTTGCATTAGCCTCTCTAGAACTTTTCTCAAGAGATGACAGATAAAATAAGGATCTGTACCATGCAGAGCACTTACGAACAAACTGCTAGAGTAGGTAAAAAACTAAAGTTTATCAGCAGATTGAAGTATGGGATAATACCTGTCAAGACAGCTAACACATTGAAAAAAAACCTACACAATGAACTTGTGCCTCTGAAAATTGCTGCTCTCATGTTGGCATTGTGATTCTCTGCTTTTTTCTTATGCTTTTCTTTATTCTGCATTTCATCAGATCACATAGAATAATACATCACAGTAATTACCATTAATCACTCCCAAGTATTACATGTTCCTATTGGCATGGGAAGGAAATGGAAGAGTATTGTAGAAAACATTTAAGTAGGCAGAAGTTTAAAAAGATTAAAAATGCACTCAGGCCATAAATCTAAAAACATACCATTTTAAAGTAATGTAGTGCAAATGATAACACTTCCCTTGAATGTTTGTGACCAGTTCCTACGTATTTGCCATGCTCCATATGAAACTCCTTTCATCTCCAAAACTCCCTAACTTGAAAATGCACTTGTGGCATTATGGAAGTTGCTTATGTGTTAACAAATACCTATATATTATATATTTATTATATATTATAATATTAAAATATTATATATATATAATATGCAATATAACATTATATGTATTATTACATTAAATTTGCAGATATAAAACAAATACTAACTGGAGCGAAGCCACTCTTACGTTTTGCTGGATATTATGACCTGTCTGGCTCCTCACATCTTCAACAATGGTATCAAAGTCAAGGTCAAATGACACCTTGAGTTCCTTGCTGGAGACACACCAATTGGAGGGCAGGTTGGTTACATTTTGTTGGGTTCTTTTACTTAGTGGAAACTTTCTGGTCTTTGTTTGATTTGGCAGTTCTACAACACTCATTTCAATGAGCGTTCTTTTTGGGTTTTTTGTGTGTTTCTATAAATGAAGCTGCAATATTAAATGGTTCTGTAACAAACTGTAACTAAGCAGTTATCCACACTTAGGGGTGGTAGGAGAACAACTCTCACACAGGGCTGGTTTCCTGGCAGCAGCACTGGTTAAATCAAAGACAGCATGTGCAAGATCACCTAGCAAAAGGGGTACAGACACCCCAGAGCTCCTGAGGTGGTAGCAATCCAACAAAACCAAAACAAGGGAGGAGGGAAAAACTGAGCTCATTTGGAATTGAAGAAAGAAATCAATAAAATACCATAACTACTTTAATAAGCATTACAGCAGTGAAACGTCACCAAGGCTGGATTTTCACATGCATGCAGACTCAACTCTGCTCCTGCTTGTGAGTACCTACAAATTCAACCTAATTCTAGTTAGTTACTTGAAAATTATCTGGTTTGCATAACTTCATTTTTTATCTATTGCATAGATTATTTTATTTCAAAATAAATGTCCTCTCAAAAGTATTACAGTTCACATCTTTAGTAAAATGCAAAGAAAATATGTAGTGCCAAAACCCGCAAAGCAGATTCTTTAATATAAAAATGTTCCTGTTTCCTGTGATGCATTTCTGCTTTAATTAGCATGGTTCAAGAAGGGGAAAGTCAGTGTCCATTGCTTCTGATAGTAGAGTATGTTAAAAAAATAATTGCATTCATTACACTTCAGGAAAAAGTTGGAGGACCAAGGATCTCAGAAGTCATAAAATAAGCAGTAAATAAACACAAATAACCTCCTGCATATCTAAGGAATTTTCATTAAGATTTGACACCATCTTCTATTACATTTTTATTTCAGCCATTCCTCATCCTACCCTCCTGTAGAAGCTAAGAGTTCCTAGAGCTTAGCCATCTCCTCAGAATAATCTTGCAGTTTCCATGAACACATGGAACAAGATGTGGATAAATATAAGGATAAATATTTCAGTAAACTCCAGTCTTCCTAAATTATATGCATCATCAGTCTGCCATCCAAGGCTGGAGCTGCAGACAGCTATCTGCAAACCATCTATACCCTCAGATTTGAACAGAGGTTTATCTAGCTCCTACTACAATTCTGTGGGTAATAATCCAAGAATGTTGCCAAGTGTCCGCTTGAGTTTTATCATAACATAGTCTCATGCATTATGAAGCTTAAAAATTTCTGAATCTGCTCTCAGAACTGTACCTGCCTCATTAGTCTTTACTTTTTGTCTCCACAGAGTAGCAGTGACAGAAAAAATATATAAATTATTAAATGCATGGTATAGAGGCTGTGGAATTACACATCAAGCCCAGCTTTTTTATTGCCTGATTGTATTGAGAAGACACTACTCTTAGACAGCTCTATATAGCTGTGTTTCTAATATTAACGTGCTTGTTTTGAAGATGAGTCTGCCTTCTCTTTCACTATTGTCCATAGCAAATATTGGATATTGAAATAGAATCTAATAAATTATTTCTAGTTTGCTAGTTTGGAGACAGGAACAGATCCAGAAGTATTTAATAAATAGGGAAACAATTCTAAATTCCAATTATACAATCTCTGTCCTGCTGCACAGTTATATCTAAATCATTGTCTGTTTCCATCTGCCTAGGTACCATTTCAAGCTCTGAGAAGAGACCTGATGTCTTCAAGCAACTTGCCAAGTTCGGGGTCACTGTGACAGAACATTTTATAGAAAAGGATAATGTGTAAATCACTTGACATAATGTCTTTTTGCTTTTGAGTTGATTATTTATTGCAAATGCAAATGATGCTTACAGCTAACACTAAAATTAAGTTGTTCCACTGCACCTGTATCTACTATTCTTAGGTACTGGTTATCACCCACAACACTCACCAGTCTGCTGGAATTCCATTAACTAGCATCTCTCCAAGAAGGGAAGAGGGATGTATTCATTTTAGACCAGACATTTTACAGACACCGAACTGTTTCTTTCATTATTAGTTTTTCTGCTGCCTCAGGACAACTGTCAAGAGTTCTTTCCACCTCTCACTAGTTCTTCTAGGAGTAAATATAACCTTTCAGTGCTTTTCTTTTCAAACAGAAATGGAAGTCTATGAAAAATGGATAAATATAAAGGAGAATATCACTGCTGTCATTTTGAAGCAGCCCAGCAGCAGAAGGGGTAGAGAAGATGAGATTAGGTGCAACATGACTTTTTGGGCCATTGCAAGAAACTCACTGCATAACAATGGTGGGGGGAAAAAAAAAATCTTCCATTTTCCTATTCTTCCTCTGCTAAAACTGTACTTCAAAGCCCTAGACACAAAGGAAAATTTCCTGTGGAATAACTAGCTATTTCATTCAATAGGAAATAGTTCCACTTGGTACAACACACAATCTTCACTTTGCTCTCCAGTTGTAGAGAAAATCCAATGTGATTTCAGCACAAGTGAACCCACAGTTCTTGGTTACACAAAAGTCCTTCCCATTATATTAATATTTTTAATATACATACAACATGATACATTTGCAGATTTTTCAACAGATTTTTCACAGGTGAAAAAAATCCTACCCAAAACACAAAACTAAACAACTGCTTGTCTCAGGGAACCATTTAATTGAAAAGGAGATACTGTAACAAAAGCACCTTAAAGTACACAACCACTGGTTACACAAGTGCTGACTCAGTCTACTTGGCCTAAAACAAGCTCCTATTGGGCTTTCCTTTATGATACATTTAATTAAGTGCAAGCGACCCAAGCGACACAGAGGAAGCCCACACATGGAGTTGTACTAAACAAGGAAGAGCCCAGTCCACAGTCCGCACACAGTCCAGCAATTTCAGACAGGTGTGACCAAAAGCCATGAAAAAAATCTCCTCAGGGATAGCAAAACCAAACAAAACTTTCACTCTAAGATGCTAACTCAAACCAAGGAACAGGGCTAGCAAAAGAATAATGTAATAGAAGAGCTTTCAAAGCTCATTTCATCTTGTTATTTAAAATACAGTCCCCTAAGATTAAATATTCAGATTTTGTAACCACCTGCTTCCAAGCTCACTTAAACAAGTTTATAGCTTCATGAGATTTGACATCCCTGGGTTTTCTTGCAAAAGGGGCAGATAAGGAATTTGCAGGGTCTTTTGCCATTACTGTAAGGCTCCACAGGAATCAACTGCCAACTCTTAAACAGCTTTAAAGGTGAGTCCAATGCTCTTGTTATCCATCATCCTGCAAAGTGTTTTAAACTAATTCATCTATTAACAGTAACAGTAAAGACTGTATAAACAGTCTTTTATTTTTTAAGCCAGTGTTCCTTACACACATATATGCCTGCAGGCTGTGATAAGCTACACAACATCTTTGTGAGTAGACACAAGGAGAAAAGAGCAAATGTCTCCGTGTAGTCCCCACGACACAGAACAGCAGCACTGGACAAGACCCAAAACACAATACTGCTCCCGAGTCAGCTGACACTTCCACCCAATGGCAACCTGCTGCCCTCCATCACAAACAGAATTTCTCCAAGCTACACCCAAGACCAACACCCAATACAAAGACCAGAGTTATGAACTACTGCAACACTCACAATTCAGAAAGCTCATCAAAATTAACCTCAAGGATGAAATTAATTACGGGCAACCCAAACATCAGTTAACTTCCGTAAAGAAGACATCAAAGACCTTCATTAGCTCTCTCGTTTTTCTTGAGGATTTTAAGAAATCTCTCAGGCAAATAACCCCCGTTCAGCATAATACAAATCAGCTTTAGTAAACACACTCCAATTAAGGGCCCTAAGTTCCCCCAATGACACTTTCAGTTCAGGCTGTGCTGTGAGTGTTGAACAGACAGAGTAACAGACTGGATCCTGCCAACAGCTGGTGATAACCCAGAGGAGAGGCAAGAAAAGAGATCAACTAATAGAGAGTCTAGGAGGAAGAAGAAGAAAAGGCTTGTTTCTGATTCAAAGGAGTCTGAAATACTTCCCCCCTTTTCAGTTGCAACACTTTCTTTCTCTGATCTGCAGATGAAAGCAAAGTATGTACATATCATAAAGGAAAATCCAGAAGGAGGAAGAAATAAACTGAATCCACATAAGCAATTGCCTCTACACATCTTTAAGCATTGATTTGGATTAGATGATCCTGCAAGAAAACTACTCCATTTTCCAGGCTTGGCAACATACAACAGCAGTTCTAAAAACAAAGTATTCATCATGTCATACAAGAAAGTGAAACACACTATTAAGTCAGCCTCAGAAGAAAACAAGACACCAGTTTCAAATTCCTACCCCGGTAGAAGATAAATTCGACCATGCCTTCTTCAGCACAGACACAGAGCAAAGTTTATTTAATGGAAAAAAACAAACTTCATTTCAAAATTATTTAGCTTACACCTTTAACTTCTTCCAAGACAAAAGAACACACATACAACGGGTTCACTGATTCAAAATTTAAAGAAATTTGAAAGATCAAGACAACTGTACACAACAGCTGACAACAAGACACCACTAAAAAAGCTATTCTATGAAAAATAAAGTCTTTTCCACTTTCCATAGGATTTTTCTCTCCCAATTCTCTCACTCCTGTCCTTAAAGATAACATTCATTTAATAGACATTTTCACCATTACTAAATTCTGACTAAACATTAAAACAAACTTCCTGCTATACAATTTCCAGCATAAAACCTTTAAATGGTATGTAACTTCCAGTCGTGTATTCTTACATTAAATAAATAAACTGGCTTACAGAAAACATACAAAATATCATCCTTCCTGTGGAAAAGACTCTTCACAGATTCACCAAACATTTTGTTATGGACATACATTGTTCCCAGGGTAAAGAACTCCATGTAGCCAGATTTAACATCAGAGGGGTTTTTGGCTTTTTTTGGAAATACTCTCCAACCTATATCAAATTTTCTACAGCTATCCTGCAAAAGCATTTGAAAAACTGGATGGATGAAGAATTAATTATTTTCCTTTAATAACTCAATTACTTTGTCTATCTTGTCTGTGCTTGAAGAGAGATCATAAAAATACAACTGAAAACTCTGTTTCTAATTGCAATAAACTCTACAAAAAAATCCTAGATTGTATCTTTCCTTTGCAACTCTAAATATTTAAAAGTTGGGGAGCCAAAAAAATAAAAAGAAAAATAATAATTTTAAGCTCATGGCCAAAGTAAGGAGAATGAACAATTCAGGAAATGCCTGTCTGTAAAAACATCTTCAGCTTATATTTGTCATTCTCAATACCAAGGCACAGGGGTGGTTCAGGATACTTGAAGGGAAATGGAACAGACCAGAACTTGGTTAAAACTTTAGTCTAAGAAATGTGGTGATAGCTCATCAACTCTGTTCCAGAAGACCCACGTAATCTAAACAATGTCACTATAATCTGGTAAATACAAAGGGTTTTGCATTAAAGGTAAATGAGCAGCTACAAAATACACAGAATGATTATATTTAACACATTACCTTGACAAAAGTTTTTTGAGAGGCTTTCAACTTTTTCTGTCTTCTCTTGTTTTGCTAGAAATATCTAGATACAATGGTATTTTTTTAACTGTTCTCTCATTAGAACAGCATTACAACCATACATACTGGTTAGTTATTCATCTAGACATGTCCACACACTTCTAGAATACTGATATTATACACAGTTACATATGGAAACTGTTGTTAAGTTTCAACAAAAGCCATGCTTCCAACCTATTATAGGTGTTGCTTCTAGATTCTCACACAGCTTGTTTATAAAGAAACAAAACTACAGGATTTTCCCATTTTTTTCATAAAATGCTGAATCTTGGAGAACAAAACCTGAAGAAAATGTCACACAAATGTACCTCAGATGATGTAGTAAGGAGCAGCACACAAGATTTTATACACAGGAGGGAGACAGAAGCCATTCCTAACTAATCACTTCTATTTTTGACATGACCTCCATCTGACTTACTGTGAACTTGCAAAACAGAAGGGTAAAGTTAGCATATTTAAACATCATTCTCAAGGTGAAGACTGAAATGCTGAAGGCTAGAGGGCAAGGCTTGTATCAGGACATACTGCATATTAAGAAAACCATGGTTCTTAAAACACATGGCATAAAGCAGGTGTTTTCCTTAAAAAGATAGATACCAGTACAAATCAGACATATATGGGCTCCACCACCCTCTTCCTCCCTTCAACAAGCTCTTCCTTTTCATTGCACAGTAAGATATGTACTCTCCATTCTTCTGTTGTCTGAAATACTGATTTTTTGTTATATGTGCTTAACACCACAGCCTGCTGTCAGCAGAAATCAACACAGAACAGAGCAAGTTGTGCTTTCTGCAAGCCTGCTGCTTCTGAAAATAAGTTGTGACATGCCTCACGTGATTTTTTTTTTCCCTTTTCTTAAACTGGCTTATGTGCAAAATTAGACTGATGTTTAAACAGTGTCAGGCTGTCAGAGGGAGAAAATGACAGTGCTACTGTGACACAAAACATGACAAGGAGAAAGATTAATCACTTACTCGGAAGTGAAAAGTTGAATACAAAACGCATAGCCATGTGTCTCAAATTTGTTATAACAGGTGAAAGACTGAATGCTGATTCCAAGATATGCTTCATAAATTGCAGTTAACTGAAAAAATGAGTTTATTATAAAAGCAAACACACTTTGAAAACAAAGATGATGGAGTTGAAGGTAAAAGTTCCCAATTGCAAAAATATTTGCTTCAGGGTTAAAATACATTAAAAAACACCTGAAAGAAGTTTGCTTCCTTCTCAGTACTGGGAAAGAACTTCCAAACAGGAAACAGTTCCACAGAGAACAGAGGGGATAAGAACTCGGCTGTAAATAAACCCAAAAAGAGAGTCATAGCTGCAATCAAAGTACTTAAACCATTTATTCACTATTTTACATAAACCATGCTACAGCATGATACACATCTGAATGTGACCTCTGTTTCCATCGCATTTCCCTTTCTCCCTGAAATCCTGCATCCTTCTCTTGGGTACCTTTCAGAATGATTTCTCAGTTTTTGTGAATGTGGGTCATGCATTAGTTTACTAATGAGACATGTTTGAAGCCTGAAGAGGTTAAGTCAGCACTGCTGTTAGTGAATAGGTTGGCAAACTACTGGGGAAACAAAAAGGGAAAATAGGAAAACTAATTAAGTGTATTTATAATGATGTGGTGAGGGATAACCACAACTTGACAATTAAGGTTTTTTAATTTTTCAGGTGACAGGATATTTTGTTCCTAACTGCAGCACAGCTGAATTACTCCACTGGAGTGACAGGTATAGAAGTATGGAAATAGCAGATGATTTACTCAAAAACAATGCAGAAGAAACCAATACAAAAATATTTTCCCTTTTAACAGAAAGTTTCTGCCTCCCTGGCCTGAGCAAATCTAACAATTTCTTTATGTGCTCTGTAGTTAAACTACTCTCTGAAAAATAGTTCCCTATCAAACCTTTTTCCCTTTCACACATTTCAACCCAATTAAAGACAAGAAAGATTAGTGTGAAAGAGACAGTTAATTTTAGAAAATTTATGCATAGACCCAAATGTGTTTAATTACTTTGCTATTTCCCACATGTAGGAAAATCACTTTTAAGTAGGCTGCAAAACAGTGTTTTAAAAAGCAAAAGCTCTGTACTGGATTGCTCCTGTCATTGACATCAAGTGGATAACAAATGAAAATTTGTTTTTTTCATCAGATTTTTAAAGAAAATCACAAAATATACTCAGAATTGTTCACTTATGGACTTATCATGAGGACATTGTAAAACTGTAAGGAGTTTTAAATTTGAATTCTCCTTCTGTCCCTTTGCCTTCTCCCAAGGAACAAAACAGACACCATGCTTGACATAAAGCAAGAAAGGCCCTAGTTCAGTTTTGCCCCATGTTAGTAACCAGTTTCAGAGTTCACAAGGAGCCTGGGACAGGACTACAACAGAGGGGCTGGAGGATGCACAGAAACATTCAGACTTCCACAAAACAGACCAAGACTGTGTATTTACAAGCGTTCAAATACGGCTTTTCTAGATCACTTAGTTTTGCTCTGTCCAAAGTACCTAACATGGCATGGATCATTCAGAAAGCCAAGGACAGTAAGACTTAAAAACTGACAACTTCAAGATCATTCAACAGCACTGTTTCTTTTCCAGTACAGAAATAAGAAAAAGAGGAAAAGACAAGGAAGACTACATCCAAGCTCAAAGGGAAAACCCAATACTTTTAAAAAGGTTTGTTGAGCCAGAGACTTGGAGGCTATATATCCACACAATAGATTTAAATGGAACCAAACCTGTCAATGTCAAAATTCATGTTATTTGCACCTGGAGAATGCCATGAGTCTTGCTACAATTTAATTACCAATTTTCCCACAATTAAAATACATATGCCATATATATATTCTTGTACATGCAAGCGTACACAATCCTTTGAAGTTGCTCAACACTGTACAAAAGAGAAAGAACACCTTAACAGCTGTTTAACACTTAAATAACTAGGCTTAAATTACTGAGAATCAGGAGCTAGAGCATTTGGAAGGCTGCTTTTCAGCCATGGATCATTAAGACAACAAACTCATATTTTGCTCAAATCTGTCTTCATCCTTTTTTCCTTCACCACCAAAAGCACTTCCAAGGGCCTTTACTAGCACAAAGTCCCTCAGGTTACAACACAGTCCTTAAACACTTTGGAAGTCCTGCTGTGTACCATATCTTTCAAATTTACAATTTGCTCTAGAACATAAGAATCCATAATGTGCATTCAAAAACAGTATATTTAAAATCTATGGAGAAAGGAGCATGTGCTGAGGCACAATGCACAGCACAAGCAACTGTCCAAAATAATCCACAGCCATTATCCAAAAGCATCATGCACAATGGTCAACTGATTCCATGTTCAAATGGTACCAAATCTAGGAAACAAAATATTTCAATTCACCTTAGACTTTTTTTCTCCAAATATTCCTGCATTTTTCAAAGACAAATAACCTTTTCATGTGTCATCCAAAAATCTCCCTTATTTCAGCTTATTCAGTCCAAGCTTTAGCTGGAGCAGAGGTTTTCAATTGAAATATATAGCACAAACTCAAAACAATATGTAATTACAATGCAAGTCACTGCAGACAGAATAGCCTTTTCCAAACACTGAAATTTATCCAGGTAGATAAATGAAGAGTTGCTGCCTCACTATAAAATCTAGTAAAAAATAAAATCTAAAAGACAACATTTTTTAAATTACACAAAGTATGTGATCACACTGCTGACCTATTAAGTTTATTTACATTTTGTACTGCTGAAAGCCAACGCAGTAACAAACAACTCAACTAAATAGAGATTGTTTAAAGAGACTTTGCAATTAACAACTGGGAAGAAAGCATCAATATCTAATTAATAGAAAAGGCAATTCTTGTACAAGTTCAAAGACGTGTCTCTCAGATCCACTATAAAAAACTTGGTTACAAATTTCTCAGTACTAGCCAGCTAACAAAACACTAGCTACTAGAAATTTTAAGAAGTGCTACATGATTCTAATCTGACAGTTCTTCCTTCTCCTGAAAATGTTTAATTGCTTAAAATGTCAGTGCATTCAACATGACGATTAATATTCTATTGCTTAACTGGCTTTTCAAGCCTTCTTTCACAAT
This sequence comes from Erithacus rubecula, assembly GCF_903797595.1. Classification (NCBI taxonomy): domain Eukaryota; kingdom Metazoa; phylum Chordata; class Aves; order Passeriformes; family Muscicapidae; genus Erithacus; species Erithacus rubecula. The sequence goes on from NC_136659.1 coordinate 12,915,368, forward strand.
TTTCTTTTTGGATACACTGCATGTACACAACCATTTTAAAATATGATGCACCGTGCCTCTGCCAGAGGTACCACATAGTCACTGACACTGTTAGCTAATGAATGAAAGGGGCAAGAGTTATGATTCCACTAGCATTCAAATGCCACACAGCGGGTTACAAAAGCATAGGAAGAGAACATGGGAGCAGCAGTCTGATAGAGATAAAAGGAATGGTGGCCCAAGACATCCATAAACATACAAAGCAACAGCACAAGCCTTGCCAGACTCAACACACACTTCTCACAAGGGGACTTGATCACATAATCAGCAGCAGAGCTGATGTAGTTCCAAGATTCAAATGATGAAACAATGTACTCCAGCAGAATCTGTACTCTGCCCTTGGATGTACAAGATGACAGAACCTTGCCACACAGTTTAGCACTGCTCATCACTCAGTACCATGCCTTTACCAAGCTCAGGTCTCACTCTGTGCTCCCCAGTGATGGCAGGAGACCCATCCGTGGTACCCTGTGCTGCCCACACCCCAGATGGGGAGGCAGCAAGGGGAGGACAGAACTCCTCAGCAGACAAGGTGACAATGCAAAGAGACAATGTCCCAGGGGCAGGTTGGGCTGGGCAGGACTCATCCTAACTCAAGCACAGTTCCATGGTAAGGAAGACCCACACCTCAGCAGGCTGTGTTTGTGGCTGATCTTTTCCACTCACAGTAAATTTTACTATTACAAATGCTCTCAAATTTTTTATTTCAAACATTCTCAAAAACTCTGGCACTTGCAATTCATCCCACTCTACAGCCTTCTATAAAACACAGGTGACAAGGTTTAATAAATCTGTTGTTTGAGAAGAAAAAATAATAAATTATATATACACATACACATTTTTAAGAAGTTCCTTATGTGCTCCAGTACTTTGCCAAGTTTTAGAGGAGATTGCCAAAATAAAGAAATCTCAGCTTGGATAAGCAGTTGTTTGCCACTCTGACAGAGCCTCTCAGACTTTGTGTTAGACTTCATTAAAGAAATAGTCTTGTCTGCAATATGCTCATCCATCCAACTGTCCTGTATCTATTTTTCCTGGCAAGACAGCAGCTGGAAACAGGGGATTTAATGGGAAAAAGTTAACAGGAATAAAGAATATGTTTTGCACATTCGGAAATTCTCTGGAAAACATGATTTAAAGAGATTTAGCTATGGCAACAGACCAATCAAAGAGATTACAGCTTCAACAGCTACTAGTTTACAACACAAAGACCAACTTATATTTTAGCCTTTAGCTGTACAGAAGAGCTGGTATCTGATGCAATGAGTATCATTTATACAATTACTAAGATAAATACAAGTATAACACATGCAGTCCCAAATGTCACACTAGAATGTGTAGGTGTAAGCCTGTATGTAAATGCAATCAGACAATGAAGAAAGAAATGGAAAATGGCTGCAGGTTAGAGGGAAGTGAGTGATCTGAGTTTAGCCCATTTAACTTCTCCAAAAGTTCAGAGCTGATGACATTAACATGTGTTTTCTCAGAGCAAACATTTAGACAATGCTTGTTTATCAAAAAAGAATCAACGCGGAAAAAGTTCACACTGAGCACATCCAAACAGGAAAGTTAAATAAACCATTTTAACAAGTGACTGTAGCAAGTCCTTTGCCCAGATTAGCATACCCTTTTCCAAACCATAAATCAGGAAGTACCTGCAATTGCACAGTACCAGTAATTGCACACTGAACAGAATACTAAAGGTAGAGGGGCAGGCAGAAACTGCAAAACAAGCTCCTTAGGTTGTAAGATTAGTGGTTTCCATTTCTGCATCATAAACTCACTCAATCTGCAAACCACTGTTCCCTAGTCCAACTAAACAAGTGCTGCTGCTACTATTTCCATAATGCAGTAGTGGTTTGGAGTTAATTGCTCAAGGCTCTTTGCTGTTGGTTTGGCTTTATCTCTTACTTTTTAGAGAACGGACTTGGGGGAGACAGGCCATTGAGGAAGCTAACTGTATGCTATCAGACAAACAACCAAAACAGCTGTCTGACCTTTTTTACTTTGTTGGTTTTGGTGGAGGGTCTTTGGTAGCTTTTTGTTTGTTTATTTAAGAGGGTCAGGAGATGGTTTACTCTCTCCTTCACCTTAAATATATGACTTTTTTCATCTGTTACCTCAAAGATCTTTTGGTATATTCTTGAAATTGACTGGCAGCTAATAGCATCCTGTTCCACTATACTATGGCTTTCCTAGATCTGATTCTGTTGGCACTTAAGTCAATCACTTTTCAAATCCCACCTTGCCCTTCATGATAAAAACCTTAGGTGCCTCCACCTAACACAAGAACTAAGAGACAAAGAAACTATCTGCTCTCATCACTAAATAGTAAGGATATTCCATTCACTATCCTCTCCACACAAGACCGAGCACTGCATCCGGTTCCTAATTTCCTAGAGAAAATACAGTAACTTGTTAGGTAAGATGGGAAGGGTAACATCCAGTTCCAACAATTAGGGCAACAAGCAACAGCACATAAAGACCACAGAGGGATAAAAGATGCTTTGATTTTTCTTGGAACATAAGCAGTCTAGGAATTATCTTTACAAATGTCTGCACTTAACAGAACAATGTTAACAGAACTAGAAATAAGCTGTTTCTCAGTTTCAACAGATAGTTCAATTTTCTCTGCATCAGATTCAGTCAGTAATGTATCTTCCATTAACTAGATGAAACTATTTTTTATTACTTAAAACTCTACTACAGGAAAATTAAACAGGCAACTGAGATAGTGTTTATAATGTGTTCACAGTACAAGTCTGGGTTTGGTTGGGTTTTTTTTTTCCTTTTCCTAAGAGTAAGGAACATACTGGGGAAAAAGCCAAGTACTGGAAGTCCCAATAACACCCACTGTTTATAAAGCAATCAAATGTTAACACAAGATAAAAATACTTTAAACGCTGTTTGTTGTTCTTCCTCAATTCTATCCTGTATGACTTCAAGATATTTAAACTATGTTTATATTTTCAGCTATCCTGCACAGAATGGCTAGTGTTCTAAGGAGACAGCCAACACTAAAAGGAATCGTTGTGCTTTAAATAATTGGGACAATTTCAAAATCTCACTTTTGAAGTCATAAATAAAGCAGAAGAAACTACTTCTCGCCTGAATTTCTGACAGAGCTACACCACATGTTTTTATCCATATTAATACAGGGATACAGGTGTGCATGTAGGTCTAAATGGTGGGCCATGCTTTGACTGACTGTGTCCAGCTTCCTGGAAGGCATTCTCAATTTTCCTCTTCTACTCTGAGGTTATCAGTCAGGTAGGTCTGCTACAACATTTGTGCACATTAACTCTCAAGCTCAGTTCTACTACCAGAATATGGTTAATTAAAGCAAAAAAAAACCTCACAAACACCTGATAGCCAATGTTTATAACGATCCAGAGCATTCTGAACCTTTTGACATTACTCTCCCAAGTGCCTGCTGACAGGAATGTAAAAGTTTGGATTTTTGAAACAGTTGCTGATCAATTAAGTATCACAGTACAAGAACAGGCTTTTCTGTCCACCCACAGTCTCTATTTCCAGGTCTTGTACTGCTTTACAGACCTCCAAACTGCAGAATTATTCATATGCTCATTAGTTTTAATGAAGAAAAGCTGAAGTTCCAACTGTTGCAATTACCAGATTTTCCTCCCCTATATGTGACCAATCATCAAGTTTTCTAGATTTTGAAGCAGCACAGCTAATCAGCATAGCTACAAGCCCTTTCTGCTGCAGCCTAATACTTCTACACACCATTCTTTTTTGGTCCAAGGAGGTGAAAAACAAGTCTTCTGCAATATTTTTGACCTCATGAAATACAGCTTTGTGGTTGCCAAACTACATTTCGCTGAAGCAGTATATAGATTTTAAAATAAAAAAGGTCACACACCTGTCCTAAAACCTAATTCTAAAACCTGCTTTATGAGCCAGACCTGCAGGGCAGAATGAGAGGCAATGCCAACAGGTACCTTCTTCTGGGGGAATCAACACAACTTCCAAGTCAACCAAATACAAGCACAACAGCCAGAGCAGGAAGGTACATAAAGTGGTATAGGACAATTGTTACTATGTGTTCGATGACAATTTCTAAGTCTAAGTTATTATATAATACCATTCAATATTCCCTGCCTTCCAAGAAACAAATGGAATTTCCTTTATCAGAGGACAGTGACAAAAATTAGATTGTGAAATGGCAACAAAATCTCCAAAACCTGTGAGCTACTACAGCAAAGAAAGCCCAGTTCAACAAAGCAGCACAATCAAAGGAGTAAAAGATAGTCCTATTTTCTCAATAACATTTATTGTCCATTATAATGCATTATTGCTTAGCAACACAATTTGGAACTGAAATTCTTCCTGTTGTGGTTGCAAGCAAAGAACAGGACTCAACTCCTGATGTACCACAGCAGCATGACCACTTCATAAATGCCATCAGCAACACCTTCCCCTACCCAGAACCACTGCCTATCACCACTTCTGGCAAAAACAGAGTCCAAAAAAGGAATTAATTTGGAAAGCAGTTCCAGGTAAAAGCAACTAAATTTTATGCCAGTGTCAAATTAGTTTAAATGTGGAACTGCTCTTGTACAGTTCAGAAGGAAACAGCAGCAGGACTGGGTGGGGACAGAAAAAAAACTATCTTCAAAAGCAAATGCAGACTTAGGTTGGCTCAAGGCTAAGGCAAAACTAAGCCTAAGAAACATTCACTTCTCTGAGTGCCTCTTCTGGAAGAGAAGCCTTCAGCTACTTAAGTAAAAGCCCCTTTTCCAGAGACAAAGGAAACCTAAGAGGCTATGTAAGCACAGCCAGTGTGCAGTGTGTGTCCTAAAATGGCTATAGGGAAATGGGAATGTGAATCACTTATGTAAGATGTAAGGAGACCATATATACCTACAAGTCCTTTGCTGTATCTCAGGCTAGCTTTGTGGGGGCTGGATGGAGCAAGGAAAGTTTTTGAGGGAGGGATTCTTAACACAAAAGTGTTGTAGCTTCATAGGTTTACATCTTCACAAAAAAATCCCAAAACCTTATAGAGAGGAAAAAAGCCCCATATTTGCTGAAGCGCACTTTGTATTTTATTTCTTAGATTAACTACTACTCTCTCCAAATGAAATTACTTTTTCAGGTTGTGTTTATACACAAGACTCAATAGTATTCTAGCTGTGAAGGCATTACTTAAATAGCCATTAAGTGAATGCTGCTACTATACAGAACAACAAAATAGAAGCTGTTATCCAAAAGGAGAAACTGAAATTCTTCACTCCTTTATTTAACAGTTACTATAACCAGTTTGCAGGGAGGAGGCACAGAAATAAGAACTACAGTTCTATACAAGGATTACAAATAAAGCCAGTGGGTAGTTTTAGCTTCATACAAGATTTGGTAACTTGAAAACTAAAATACACCACACATGGTGATCAAAGTTCCTTACATAATACATTTCATATCTACCTTTAGCAGTTTAGCTCCAATGTCACAAAGGGACAGCAAAGTATCTTAAGAAACCTAATTCCTGTTGCTGCATTGTTTGTCCATCTTGCTATCATTTTTCTATCCTGACCCACAGGAACTTCTTGATCATACATTTTTTCCTTGAGGCTTTGACAGCTCCAGGGAGATACTAGATACAAAGGAAAGTTTTGGAAAAATCTTCCTTAAAGGCTGAACATAAAACGATCTAAGAAACATGTCATCTAAGAAAAACTTTCAGAAGTGTTAATATAAAATGCATTAACACCATATGAAAGATTCCTCAGATTTTAAACACGTAAAATATTAAGATCAGGAAAATCTCAGTACTCTGAAATTCAGTTCTTTGATTTCTTATCAGTCAGTAATCTTTGTGTAGTCACAGAAAGGCAAGCAATCATAACTTGAAAGTGCCACTGGGTCAAGCTTAACCTAGCAGCTTAAGCTTAGGACCTCAATCAACAACAAATGAGGACATTTCTTCAGCAAAAGAAGAGCAAGTCTTCTCTAATAGAAGTTCTTCCAAGAAAATGATTAGCAACTTGATTACATTAACTTGATTGCATGATCTACTGTGGTGTATTTTATTATCCTCTTGAGAATTATACCTTAAAGTTAAAAATGCAGTGGAAAAGGTGAACTTAAAAAAACCCGATCCCTAATTACTATAATTATTATAGCCTACTAAATAATCACATAAGAGTAGAACATGAGTTCATAGAAAAGTTAGCTCTTATTTTATTTGAAAAAGCAAAGAAGGCATGAAATGGCTTCATCAGGAAGACAGTAACAAAACAACACCCTGTGGGCTGAAAAATATAACCCTATGGACTAAAAACTATCTAGCTTTAATTAGTAAGAAATCACACAACACAAAGAAATGCAACTTAGCAAAAACAATGGTATAAGGCCACGTACTATTCGAATGCTGTTCTAGGAAACCACATAACACATCTGTACTTGGCTAGCTGTTTATGCATTTTTGTCTTGCATTTTGACTATGGCTAGTCTTCAACTCAATTTTCAACAAAAAGCAACAGAAAAAGCATCCACAAATGAAGTCTTCAACCAAGGTAGAAATAAATCAACTTCACTTGTAGAACTACCCTTCACCACATATTGTTTGCAATTGACATTTCACATCATTTTGCCAACATAAATGTATTTTGTACATATTCAGTGTGTCTATTCAAACACATCCAGTAAAGCCTATATTTTATTCAGCTACAATTATCAAGCATTTCTTTATCAGGTGTTTTTATCCTAAGGTTTCTTCTGGCACAGGAAGCCAGGAAAAGCCTTGAACTGAATAAGCTAAAGGTGACCTAGATGCCTAATTTTTTCCTCCAGTTCCAGCATTCTGTCCTGAAAAGGGAACAGTACATAACAACCTCTCAGAAGTCTGCATTTCTGCAGCTGCTCTCTGACCACAGGAAAAACTCTGCCACTACTTTTACCTTTACTTTACCACCTAAGGCAACAGCAGAAAGCAGTGACACAGTTGCACTTACAGTTCTCAGGCTGGTGTTCCTCCAAGAACCCAGACTTTTGATAGCCAGAAAGGTCTACCCTCCTCTGCAAGTTCAGTCCACCAGCTACTGTACCAGCTGTTCTACAGACACATTGCTTCCTTCTCTGTCACAGCTAAGGTGAGGCCAATAAGGCTGGCAACACCATCAGCCCTCTCACTTACATTTCTTACCAGTCTTTACACATTTCATCTTCAGTCCTTATTCTCATACAACTCTGAACTAAACTCGTTTTCTTCTACAGACCTTTTCCTTACACAACACTGACTCCTTTTTTCATAAGCCTCTCTGTTAATTCTGTAGAACTCTATCTCCTTATCTTAGAGACCTCTTTGTTAGTTCTGACTCCATTCTCTTATTAGTAGCTTGTACTGAATCCTTTTCCTATGAGCAGTTTCACATAGCTTTGGTTCCTTCTTTCAATCTGCACGGCTGGCTGGCCCAAGCTATCTCTCTCCTGACTGCCTGATCCTGAACTATGCCTCATACAACATGCTCTTACCTTATCTGGTCCCTTAGCTCCTCACTGCACAACCAGCAGCCTTCTTATCTCTCTGCATCTCCACCTGCAAGTGCCTCCAAACCGTTGGGAAGCTGGCATGGTCCTTTAGATACTGGAAAGGGATTGGCCAGGCACTGATGTTTCTGCTTTGGTAATCAGCACAGCCGTGAGCTGTTGGGGAAAATTCCCTCCTGCATTATTCTAGCTCTCCACACTTCTCCACAGTAGTCTCTGTCCTCAGCAAAGGCAATAGTAAGCCTACTCTAAAAACCATTTTTAACATCTCCTTTGCTCTTCACACTGCTTCTTTCACACCTGTCCAAAACAGCTCCAAACAACAGATAAATTCCAATGATTCTTAATATTCAGGCATCACATGTTGATTCTCAAATCTGAGTAATTTGCAAAACCTCTTATTTTTAGATAATGTGGTAAAATCCTGAAAGCTGGAAACCCTTCAGACCTGAAGAAAATACTGTTGACTTACTTTCTTTCAAATAGCTACTTTCAGTTACATGAATAGACAGGTATACCACCAGAAAATAAGAGTATTGGCATGAGCTAAACCCCAACAGAAAACACAATTAAAGACAGTTACAGATCCATGTAGAGGGAAAAGCATCCTCCACTACTGAAGAGCAAAACTGAACTTAAGGAATCATCTGGCATGCTTTTGTGGATATTTTTGCTACACAAACCTCAAGTTAGAATAGCCTTTATACACTTCAGAATGCATGCTGCCCAAAAAACGTTAGCATGTTTTCAAAATTATTTTTCCTATTTCTCCTTCTCAAGCCTTTGACTTCTAGATTATCCAGCATCTCTCATAACAGGGAAGGAATCTTCAAAAACTAGGATGCCATTAAATGTCTCAAAAGTGTCTGGAGAAAAAAAGCAAAGGCTGGACTACCAGCACTAGAACAATGAGAACAGCTCTACAGCTTCATCTGATTTCAAAGAAAAAGAATGCTCAAAATCCCTAAAGAACTGCTATATGTGAAGCCATTATTGAATGAGATCAGTAAAAGCACTTATAGGAGGTGTCAGCAGAGCAAGCATTTTCATTCTAGAAAGTTCAGAGTATTTTAACATTATATCATTTTTTTCAACTAGACTACTTACTCCTCGATATAATTTCTTACAACATTTTCCTGACTGCACATTAAGGATTCTTTTGTAACTTTTTTTTTTAATAATTAGTTCAACTTTAACTATTTAGCAGCAGCATTATATCTTGAACCTTATATGTGTAACTGTGAATATTTTTTTTTACTGAAGTTCTTGAACTTCTTGTTCCATCTGTCTTTGAATAAAGAGAGGAAAACCAAAATCCCTCAAGACTTGGGCCTTCAAATTACTCTAGCTCAATTTTACTATTAACTCCATTGTCACAGAATACGAGAACAAGAAAGCATTAATACTGAACAGAATTATAGAATCATTTAGGTTGGAAAAGACCTTAAAGATAACAGAATCCAAGTATTATTCCAGCACTGCCAAGTCCACCACTAAATCTTGTCTCTAAGTGCCACATCTACACACCTTTCAAATACCTTTTTAGGGTATAGTGATCCAAACTCTTCCCTGTTGGCAGCCCCTTCTACTGCTTGACCACTCTTTTGATGAAGAATTTTTTTCTAATATCCAATCTCAATTTTCCCTCGTGCAACCTGAGGCTATTTCTGCTTGTCCTATCACTTGTTACCTGGGAAAAGACACTGACCCACCTTTCTACAATTTCCTTTCACAAAGGTGTAGAGAGAGAAAAGGTCTCCCCTGAGCCTCCTTCCAGGTTAAACATCCCCCATAGAACTTGTAAGCAGTTTATGAACACAGTGTCCTGCTAATTTGCAGAAGGTACTTCTGAACTCTCAAAAAGATGAAGGCACGTTCTCTTATTTCTACACCTTTTCAGAAGATATTTACTGTACAACAGGTACATCAAAGGTCCATATGTCTCTATGCCCACAGCCTTTCACACATATCAGCCTCTCCACCCCACAAGGAAGGGACTAACTCACACTTACCTGGCACTTTCAACAGAAGTCTGCTATGCTTTAGCCACAAAACTGTTTCCTGAGCTGAAGTATGGAGCTAGTGCCCTTCCCTGCCTTTTGAAGTTAAGCTAGGGGAGACTTTCTGTTAAACTCCACATTGCATACATCAAGAAATTGGTACATGTGTGCCAGGTTATATATGTGCATTTTCAAAGGTAATTTACAATGTATTTCCCTCAAATATATAAACTATGCCCTAAATAAAATAAGGGTTGATGTCTCAAACCTGCACACAAGAATTGAGTGGTTTTGGTTTTGTTTTAATATTTGTAGGAGGCATTTGCTTTCACAATAGCATTGGTATTCAGCTTCTCAGTAGTACACCACCCCCATTATGGAGAGTGTCTAAATCCCAAACTGTTTGCAACTGCTGAAATATAAGTGATTTTCTGAAATATAAGATATTTCTACCAGTGTTTCAAAACTTTAAACAAGCTTAAATTTTCTGGAGGCAAGAGTCACAGGATTTAGAAGAACAGAACTTGATACAGGAATTATGTACCAATCTAAAATAAGGAAAACTTACTGTACTGAAACATTCTCCCAAAACTGTACACAGACCAACAATAATTCATTAGGTCAGAACACAGTCACTTCTGAAAACGAATGAAATACCAATACAAAACATGTCCTTCACCACTGGGAAACAAGGTATATCACAGCTGGTGTTTAATTCCTGATACTGAAAGAATCTTTGGAGCCCCAACTGTAAAATGAAACAAAACCCTCTCCCTCAATTCATATGCAATCTAAATAGGACACATGATATAATAGTATCATAAATAGTTTGGGTTGCCAAGTACCTTCAAAGGTGATCTAGATCAACCCTGCTGCCACAGGCAGGGACACCTTCAGCTACATCAGGTCACCCAGAAACCCATTCAACTTAGCCTTGAATTTTCCCAAGGAGGGAGCATCTGCCACCTCTCTGAACATCCCGCTCTATTGTTTTACCACCCTCATTGTAAAACCTTTTTTCCTTCTCATGTAGTCTAAATTGGCTTCTTTCAGTTTAAAACCATCACCTCTTGTCTTATTGTAACAGGCCTTGCTAAAAGTTTGCACCCACCTTTCTTATAGGCCCCCTTTAAAGCAGTGAAAGGTTGCAATGAATCTCCCCAAAGCCACCTTTTCTCCAGGATGAGCAACCCCAGAACTCTCAGCTTCCAAGACATATCACAATTAAACCACTACGTAGAAGTATTTAAGAGCTCAGCTTATTTCATATAGCAAGACAACCCACCAAATTATCTTACCAGCACAAGGCTACAGCATTTTACAAAGCATATTACTCCCTTGGTAAGCATTAACGTGTGTGTGCTTAAAGGCACTTAAGCGCCAACACATGTATACAGAATTCCAAGTATTTATTACATCAATGAAAATCACTAAGTAGGAGTACCTTTTCCACCAGGTTATGCTCACACAAAGAGATGCTAAGCTTCTTTTCATCAGGAAATTTGAATGTTCACTCAGTTCACTGGGGCCAGATGCACTTAGAATGACCTTCCCCTCCTCCATTGTGCAAGGAACACAAAACAGACAGCTCACCAATTAGCTACAGTACTTAGTGCCCAGATGACAAAACACATTTTCAGGTCAAAAGAAAGTGTCATGGCTGTACAGCTCAATACCCTCCAAAAACTAAGAAACCCAGGTCCCAAACCTTCTGTATTTTTAATATTCTGAAAAGTCAAAATACTAATCAGATAGAGGGATCAAAATAAAACCAAACTAGAAAAGCACAAGTTCCAGATTTACGTGTCTCTTACACAAAGAGAATTTTAACTCCAAATATCTCCCATTTAGCATTTAAATAAAAATTCTATTGCAAAATCATCAGGAATTTTTTAGTGTCACTGATCCACTGTCATGTTTATTTTTTTTTTTTTTTAAACCTGAAATAAGTAATGGAATACTTATCCCAACTGGAAAAAATCTGGTGGTTACAGATGTTCAGAGAAAAGTTCACAATGTTCAAACACAAACCTTACGCTGGAAAAAACTAAAACTGTGGAGTTCATCTGGTAGGAACCTTCATGCCCACACTACTGTTAAAGTAGGTAGAGCTGAAATAAGTAACTCTTGTAATATGTTCCAAGATACCTATATTTTAAAGAAAAATTACATTATGCAGCACTAAATTTGCAAAAGCTTATAAATTCTTCCAGGACAAACAGGAGGTAAATTTATGCATACAGGCACCATGTTATGGCTCTAAGTCCATAAAACTGAATTTTCTTTAATAACCTAAGCAACATTTGACCAGGTGTCTGTTCTTGAAGCCATGAACTTATCTTGAAGCATATTGCTAGACCTGAAGTTTATAACAAGAATGCTTCCAGTAACCAGAAGCACATGATAGTGTAATTGCACACCCCAGAATGTAACACTACACTTAAAAATGGTTATTTTAATGATTACGCTAATGAGTTCTGAACTTCAAACCCATGTGCATACAGTTTCATAATTACACAGCTTGAAATCCTCATCAGCAAACCCAAATGCTCCTGAAATCCAAATCATTTTATGATCTTGAATAATGCATGGCAACTCTGCAGCAAGAAATTAAAACAAATTTCATAAAAATGCAAAGCTTCATAATCTGAATTCTAAAAGCCAGTGCATTACTGAAATAAAGTGTTGCTTAGTAAGTACTAACAAGGGTGATTTTTTGCCCTCTCCCCTAGTATTTGCAGTTCAGACCTTATGTCAGAAATTAACAGGCCAACTTCAACCAAAATATCCCTTTTTTGTAATATATTTATATGTATATGGTGGGTCACAACATACCCTACTACACAAGAGTGAAATCAGACATCTGTTTCCTAAACAAGCACTGGCTCAAAATTGCATGAAACTTTTTCTTCCTGAAAAGCGTGAAAACATTTTTTTTTTTTTTAAATAGGCTGCAGCTTGGCTGGTTTGTATATTATTTTGTCAATAGCAGAAACAAAACTTCATCTTAGTTCATTGAAGGGCCAACAAATCAAGGTCTACAGTTTTTCTGTAGGAATGACCCCAGGCCCAATGCCTTTTCTTGTTTGATTGATTTTGAACTACTGGTAAACACAAGACAAACTCAGTGGAAATTCTTAGCAAGGATCAGTAGTGCTGTCCTTTTGAAAAAGTCCAAAAACCTTGTGAAGATGAAAAGCCATTATTACAATCAATGAAAAATTCATAGAATTGTTTTGGTTGGAAAGGCCCACAAAGAGTATCCAGTTCCACCCCTCCTGCCACAAGCAGGCACTCCATCCACCACACCAGGATGTGCTCAGAGCCCCATCCAGCCTGGCCTTGAGCACTTCCAAGGACAGGGCATCCACAGCTTCTCTGGCAACCTGTGCCAGTGCCTCAACACCCTCACACTGAAGAATTTCCTCCTGCTATCTCATCTGTCTCTTTTACTTCAGAAACCTTGTCCTGTCACTATCTTCCCACATAAAAAGTTTCTCTCCCTCATTTTCATGACCTTTCAGGCACTGGGAGGCTGCAATGTCTCCTTGGAGACTTCTCCCAGCTGAACAATCCCAACTCTCTCACCCTGTGTTCATAGAATAGGTGCTTCTTCCCTCAAATCAACAGGTCCACATCTTTCCTGTGCTGAGGAATCCTGACCTCAACTCAGTATTCCAGATGGAGACTCATGAGAGCAGAGTAGAGAGGGAGAAACACCTCCTGCAGCTTTGTGGGAATGCTTCCTTTGATGCAGCCCAAAAGGATTAATACCCTTCTTTGTTCTTGGATTTTCCTGCATCCCACATTCCTACACTTTAAGGTGACAACAAGGATAAAGGTATTATTTAAAATATGCCCTTTCTGATACTTCCTTGTGGACATATGATATATCACTAACCATCAGGTACCTGAAGAGCTTCTACTAGGATTCTCTTGACAGAACAGAAATGGCATGGAGCTTTTATTCACAGTTCAGTTTTGTCTTTATAATTTCATCACTCAGAACTAGATATGAATATTTAAATAAACAAATGCTGTCAGCAATAACAATTTCATATCCTAATAACTCTGATTATTGGAAATAACAGCTGAAACTTATTACAAAGAATTTGTACAAGGAAGAAATAAGAGTACTCTAAATGTAATGAAGATGTTAATACTGTATTATGTTTTTAGAGGTTGTAAACATTCTATTCAGAATAGAAGCTAAATCCATTTTAATTTTTACAATTTAGGGTTTGAAAAAAGAATGAATTATTAGTTATCCTTTTGCTAATAAAATGTTAAGATTTCTGGGCATCTGTAGTATCTCATTACTGAAATCACAAAATACAAATACAAAACCAGAGGCAGTGAGGAAGAGTCACAAACAGCTGCACATATTCTGGCAGAGATACTAACTACAACTTCAAAATTATAATAAGGGTGAAAAAAAAAAAACCACATTAAAAACAAATCAAAGAACAGCAACCCTTACATACAAGTTTTGCCAAATTTCTGCAACTTCATTTTCCTCATCTTGATCACATCAGGCTTTTTGATCTACTAATCCCTTAGTTTACCTCATTAGCAGCAAGGAATTAAATCTCAAAACTGGCTGCCTCTGGACACCCGTTTTTCCAGAAAGGCACTCAAATTTACAAAAGTGTAACCAAGACTGCCACAAGCACAAAGTGTCAGAAGTCTGAAGTGTGTATTTGCTGCAGCAAATACAGTGAGCAAAAGTACACACAGAGCAATAATGGGCCACGGTATTAACCAACTAAATGTCATAAAACATTGTGTCAAAGCCCTAGACCAGAGCGATATTAACCACCTTACAAGGAAAAAAAGCTGCAATTTTTTCTTTTTTTTATTCTTCTTTCATTACAATACAGATTTTATGAAAGACACAGAACATTCAAGTTGTAACATGCCATTTTGAACTATCCTGTGTCCATTGCACATTTCCAATGTTACCTCCACATCACATGAAACTAGCAGCAAAGTGCTTTCTATGCTACCAGACACCTCTCTCATATTCTTATAAAGAAGGGTTTTTTTTAAACTTCTCCAAGGGAAAATTGCCTAATATGCAATGTTTTGTAGAGGAGTCTACATTAAAAAAACCAGTGCAGCATAATAAACTTCAATAGGTAAAAATTCTCAGCTGTAATGAAGTCTCACATCTCTTCCTGTTTTTCCCAAACCAGTATCATATACTATTGTATGACAAACTGAAGAATAAAAAACCCTCTATTCTGCACCCCAGTTATCAGAAAACTACAAAACCCTAGAGAGCTCAATTACACAGAAGTCTAGAGTTCGAACAGCATTTCTCTAACTTAAGTATGCATTACTTACATGGATCATATATTTGAGAATCAAGTCTTAGAACAAATAAGCTGTAAAACATGACATTTACAGGCTCTGCTGACATGCTGGAAGGTAAGAAACCAGCATTGAGGCCTCTGCCACCAACATCCAGGGGAAGCTTTTAAAGCAGCAATGCTGTAACTCCATGCGAGGAGAAACTGCCTCAGAACACCCCAGCCCTTTATTTAAACTACTGAGACATTTTTATCTACTAGGCCCCTTCTCATTCTCACTTAATTTTGCCATTTTTCATCTTGATGTAGAACTGATCAACTCAGTTTTCAGTCAAAGTTTCTATACTTACCTAAGGGTTACTGAGGCTCTGATTTACTTGTTTCATGAGGAATTTGATGGTTGAATAGAAACTGATCAAAGATGGAATGAGCTCATTATAATTTAGATACACATTGCACGTTGGAGTATGCAATCACTTTCACAGACAAAATGACAACCCTAAAGGTCTGGAGAGTCAAACCCACGTTAAAAAATAACTGCTCTATAGTACTAAGCCCAGGCAGCCATCACTCCCAGTGACTAAACCTGCCTGTAAACTACAAAAAAGTTTCAGTTCCACTGATCTGCCTGTCAGCGTGTCTTTCTACCTGGAAAAATATTTCTTTTGTATAATTACATCAGTCTTGAAGTTCACATCTGCTTCATTTGTATTGCTTTCCTGAAAATACTTCTCCAAAGCAGCCTCACAATTGCAAACCCATCACTGAAATTAAAGATACCTACAAAGGCTTCTGTCTGAAGTAAGGCTCCAGAATTACTTAGCATCTGTGACAAAAGCTTCAGCCAGATCTTGAGCTTCTTATCAGGAGCATGCATGGGCCCAACAGCCATTTGGGACAGCCAGCAGCTGATTTCCCTAGCGTTTGCAGACCATTCAGGTGACATGTTTTCTCAACACTGCATTTCTGCTGGTAGTGAGCTGAGAATAAAGAATTCATTGATTTTCCTATTTAATATTTCATTAAATGCTTAGCTAAAATAGGTATCTGAGCTATACTTAATTCATACCATTTACTTGATATCATCATTAGAAGCACTTAAATGACAGTTGCAGTCACTACAAATCTTGAAACAGTGTCAGTATTTCAGCATTTCATTGACGTTGCTTTGTGTCCTTCAAAAGCTTCTGCTGCTGTTAAAAACCCCCTACTCATCTATATTTAACAAAGGAGATACCCAAGAAAAAAATGATTTCTAAGATCATATTGGTATCCTGCTATTTCAGTGCCAGCACAAAGCCCCTCACAATGACTTTTTTTATTCTTTCCACTCCAAAAAAAGCACCCCACACCACAAAACACCCCTCACCATTAGCAGCTGAGCTGCCAACAAAGAAATCCCTGGAGAGCTTCAACCCACATCTCCCCCTAGGATGACATACCTAATCTTCTGCCATCAGCACTGATGAGAAAATGTATCTTTCCGAAAACGTTCAGCAGCTTTGCTGGCTCAACTGTAGCTACTGCAACACTGCCCTTGCAAGCACAGTCTTAAAACACAACACACAAGATATCCACAAGAAGTATGAAGCAACAAGACACAAAAGCAAACAAACACATGAAAAATATCTACAAAACAAAATCAAAACAACCCAGAAAAAAAACCCCAGCGCTCTGACAGCAGACCACCATCTCCTGCTTTGGAAGGGCTCTGTCAAAAAAGCACACCTGTAAACATGTTTTGCTTGTATTTAATCCTGTCAAAATATGAACACATATATACATATAAAGTTTGACTGGAAGTGTATTTTCCCTGTAGACTTTTACATCTATTCAGAGAGCAAAACTGGTCTGATCTAGGAAGCTTGTTGTCCTATAAGCAAAGCAAGTTCTAACTTAACACAGTCCTTCATTACATCCTCTTAGCCTCCCCAGGTGTTTGGGAGTAAATGAAAAACATGATTCCATATAAGTCAGCCTGAAGTCTAGGTGGGTACATTAAGTTTATGCATTTAAGACACATGCCAAGCACGGGGCTCCATGTACACAATGCTGTGAAGGGAAACATTTTGTACTGCATCTTTTACACAGCAAAGAAATTTCCCCAGAACATTTTCTTGCTCAAAAATTCATTCCAAGTGGGAGATCTGTTAAGAACAGTATACAAAGATTACTCCATTTATAACTTCAACATTCAAATAAGACAATTTAAATAGCATGTTCTTATTTAACTGACAAGACTTGGGGAATTTAATTAATTCTTTACATTATCAGTACATGAACCAGTTGCTGGATAACTCAGTGAAAACAAGTTATTTTAAAACTATTCTACAAAACTATGTCAACTAGCTTTGACATCAAATTCAGGCCACAGATTATTGCTGAGGCAAGAGCAGCAAGAGGGACTCTCAGCCAGCAGAATTTCCAAAACATTTTCACATGACACCTTACCAAGCACATGTAATACCAATTTAGATCTGCTTTATAGGCAATTAAAAAATGCCACTCTGTCCAGCATGCATAACTGTGCAGCTGACAGCTCTTAATATCATCCACTGAACTGCCTATTTGTTGAACTTTGATTAATTTGGAGCTCAAGAAGAAGTCAGGAAGTTAACACAAGCAGAGCTCAAAACCACTGCCACTCCCAGTGATGGGCATTACACATCAGGGTTGGAACTTCATCGTTTATTCCCTGTCATTTGTTCACTAACCCACCACTTGCAGCACTTGTTGCTTACCTCATGAGTAGTTGTGCCTCCTTAACAGTCTATTGTTAAGTACTGTCAAAAGCTTTTGAAATTCCAAATAAATTACATCTGATAGCGGGCTCACTGTTTTGTTGTCACAGTGAAAGAATTCAATAGATTAGCAAAGACATTTTCCTTTGAAGAAACTGTGCTAATTTACTGCTATCAAAGTATGATCTAGAGCAGATTATCTCTTCAAAAAGCACAGTGTTTCCTCTGCCACTGAAGAGCTTGATGGTCAGCAGTGCCAAACACAACTTTAGTTAAAGGCACTGGGGTTAAGTGCAAGCTTATTTTCATAGAGAGCGACTGATTTAATGTGAAACTATGTCACTGGCTTGAAGGCACAGCAAAGGATGACAAGGGAGCAACAAACCTGTGGCCTATTCATTTACCACATACACAGATAATCATAACCAAAGACAAGCAGAGCACAGATAAATGTACCAAAAACTCCTTCATCTATTCAAGGACTTTAAACACCAAATAAAATAGCAGGTCAATCCGACCCGAACATCTCCTCCTTTTTTTTTGCAAAGCTTAAAGGTCCCCCAGTGGAGATTCTCAGAAATAATGCTGGTGAAGGCTCAAAGACTAGCAGGCCACAGTAAAGCTATCAAAACTACTTGCAAGCCTTTTATAGGGCTAGTTCTTTGATATCAGATTATATCAAACTTTTAAGTAGATAGTATAGACAGCTCCTCACACACACTATGGTGCAATTCCACTCTCAAATAAAAGAATTCTTTCAGAATTCAGAATTTGAAAATTTCAGAATCTCTCAGACTAGCAGATCCCTTACAACATCCTCCCTTACTTTAATAAGAAAAAAACTGATTTTTCACTGCAGCTGCTTTGTTCAGCAAATCTCTTATCCCTGTTTCACCAAGCCATTCTGAAGAAGACAAGATGATAATTATATATCCCATGTAATTGAGACAGAGGAAGAGAAATTGAGGAGTTTGCTGTATTTCTAAACCACACCAGACCACTTCAAAGAGTAAGATTCCAGTTTCCCAGTGAGTTTTCCCTGAGGCAGCCTCAGAGCCTCACTTAGCACTGTTATAAATGAGGAAGCTTAAACCCACAGCTGTGGCCTAGAAGTTTATTCAGCTGCACATACTCAAACAGTCACAGCCACCAAAAAGGTATGCAAAGGCTCTGGTGACAAGTTAAAAACTGCATTGCATATCAAATATTTTGCACATTGATGCCCACATTTCTGCAAGTGTTCCTCTATCAGTGCTTTAAATAGAAAATATCCTGGGTAAACATACTAATTTTCATTAACTAATGAGACCAGCAGAGCATTTCTCTTTGCTGTAATATCTCATTTTTTGACATCTTATGCTTATGGTCTTATCCTTTACACACAGTTGTTCAATTACAGAACTCAGTCTTTTTGTCTCCAAACACTCTTGGGAAAAAATAAAAAGTTGTAAGGCATCTTAAGTATAATTTCTACAAATATGGACAAGCAAGAAACACAAATATGATAAAAAGATCATACAACAGAATTCCACTGTTTTTAGGAATTCTCATACAACCACCCTAAAATGACACTGAAGTACACCCTAAACAATTTCATAAGATACAAAGAAGCAGCAGCATCCCATTAATCAGAAGCAAAATGTTCTGCTTCATATTAAGTCATTGAAAAATCAACACAGCATACAAAACTAGCAATTCTGTTTCCAATATACTAAATTGTTTTTTAAGCCATCAAGTATATGGCACTTTAAATACAAAGCAATTTGTTTAAAAGCACAGGCATATACCATATTTGGATCTTCAGTTTAAAGCCATTAAACATTCTTTCCTCTGATTTTATGAAGATAGAATCAGCAAAGTTTTATAAATAATACTTCTCCCCCTCTATGCTGAATAAGTCACAGCAAACTACCCAAAATTAAATTTTTCTGACAATTAAAAATAAAATCAAAAAAGTTTTCTCTGCAGTTACTATTTCTCTAACCACAAAGGAAATTTGTCTTTTTTTAATTGAAATTTAGAGACACATCTTTTAAAATTAGTAAGTAGCCTGCTTAGACTTTCAGTAGCAAATCATAGGAACTCTTTTCAAAATTTAACAATTGAAGTAACTGTTCTTGTCATCACAGGATTTGTCTATTTCATCACACTCAACCCTGACATTTGAATGATTCTCAAAAACTTAATTCCGTGCAAAAGAAGAGATTATAGAAGATATTTTAAGTGGCATAAAAAAGAAAAAAAGTCTTGTAAAAATCACATTCTTTCACCATGCTATTTGAATATAGAAATAAAAAGAAACACAGAGCTTGAAAAGGCTAAGTCCTGAGTGAAATTCTAGGCTTCTCTTCTTACTGCTTGGGTCATGCTTCCCACTCCTCCATTCTACTCCAGAAGGGAAGAGTTCCAGCAGTTATGGGCAGATGTGTTTAAGAATATTTAACATCCATTACACCTGCCAGATGTCCAAGAACTGAGAAAGCAGCATTCTTTATTTGAAAAGACACATAACACTTTCATACAAGCTCTACCTTATCTTTGTCTTCCACAACATCTGCCAGCACATCATCTGGGTCCAGGATTCCTCCATCTGTATACTCCAGGTGGTGAATATTTACCCAGGAAGCTGGATCCTGTAAGACAGATACAAGACTTTTTAACCTACTCTTTCATGATTGTAGTGCTGTCAGACAAAGCAGTTTTGTGTCGCACTTGTTCCCCCTCTATAGTCACAAGGCAGAAGATTGAAGCCACTACTCAAAATTGAAACTGAGAGCAAATGAAAACCACAGATGAAAAACAAGGCAATACCTACAGAACACTACACACAAAAAGATCTTTAAAACATACATTTTAATTTCCTTATCAATTTTTATCTAATTTGAATAGTGAATTTAAAATAATGAAAAAAATTCTTTTTGTTTTACAATACTTTATAGACGGAATATTTTGGTTATTATCAGCCTAAACATTTAAATAAAAAACATATATGGATGGACATGCACCACTCCTGACAGGTTGTGGGGAGGTGCATCCATATATTTTTAGATACATAAAGCACATCCATAATTTCTTTCTCTGAAGAGGCAAATAATTCTATCATGGCAAAAAACCCCAAAAGAATTAATAAATCCCAGTTTGCTCCCACAAATAAATACTGGCAACTTCTAATGCAGCACTGTGTACTATATTAACAGGGATCATATTCATTCTTCAAAACTAATGCTTTCTTCATACATTATTAACTCCTTCACTTCAATAACCAGGAGTTCAGCCATCATTCCACTGACCCTGAAGCCAAAAGGCTCAGAGTGTGCTGCTCAACAGCAAATTCTCCCTGACAGCAAACAGAAAATCAGGGAGCAAACAGTCTGTAGCCACTGCCCCCAAACTATACTAGCGACCTGTGTACACAGTTCCAAGTGGTATTTATGTCTGAACTGCTGAAGTTAGGATTTATGCTCCTAGGACCAGTTATTGTGGTTTAATGAGCACATGGCAGCCCAGTGAGTCATAGTGACTGTGTTGAGCACTCTGGTATCAGCACTGATGAACACTGCATCTGCTACAGCACAATGAAGAAAAAAAAGATGCCTAGTTAGGATTATAAAGCATAATTGAGTCCTCCATCACTTATTATGGAGATAATATGCTAAAACTGAGGGCCAGGAAAGGGGCATGCACACACATAGCTTTGAGAAATGTTTCAGAAATGGACAAAAAAAAAAATTACCATTGATGACCTGCAACTGAGGGTTAAGAATAACTAGATACAGTACAGCTGCATGACAACCACACAATTAAGCACCTAAAGTATGTCTATTTGTAACATGTCCATTTAATCTCTAATTTACTTCTGACTACAGTTACTTCATTTGGCAATGAAACCACCAATTTTTGAAATAGCAAATGTTTGTTCATTCTAGGTATCACATGTTCAAAACTACGAAGTTTAAGAATATCAATTAATATGCTTCATTCTCTGCAAAGTGACCAAAAGTAAACAACTATTACAGCTCAGATTTCTATCTCTAAGCCCAGGGCTTAGGTATTTTTACCATAACCATCAAATTCTAAGATGAAAAGGCAGAAAATAAATGACATTTATGCAATGAATAAGCAGGTTAATTTAGTTCATACAATTTACCTAA
Organism: Erithacus rubecula; assembly: GCF_903797595.1. Taxonomy (NCBI): domain Eukaryota; kingdom Metazoa; phylum Chordata; class Aves; order Passeriformes; family Muscicapidae; genus Erithacus; species Erithacus rubecula. Next base: position 12,937,120 of record NC_136659.1, read on the forward strand.
TGCAGATACCTTGAAAAAAAGAGTGGTTTGACCCTACCAATAAACTTACAAAATGTGATACTCTAAAACCAGAACACATCAGTAACTACAGATGTTCCTCCTGAACCTTTTAACTAATGCAAACACAAAACTTTTAATAATTAGCAGCACTAAAACAGCATAATTGAAAATCACTCCTCTTAACTGTGCAAACTTCTGCAGCTAACCTATTTGGCTGAAGAGACATTAAGACCTGCTGCATATATTATGCTGTTGAAGTGTGAAGAATAATGCTGAAGTTAAAAAATACACAGCTGAATATTTTGCTTTCAGTGTTCACTTCCATTTCTGATTCAATAGCTGCACCAACACAGATGTGTCATTGAAACAGAAACAAAGCAGAAACAAGTGAAAAACCCTATTGTCCCAATAGAATGCTGCAAGTTGGCAGGAAAAGCTCAAGACACACAGCCACCCTAATCTATATTAAACTTAATGAATTCCTAACCTTCTTTTACTTTGGGCCACAGCAAATACAGTAATGTAATTATTTTTGTCAGTGGTAAAATCAAGAGAACATCTCTAAAGTAGTCTCAAAGAGCAGAGGATGCCATTCCTTACCAAACTTGTGGAATAAGTGTAGCCAATATAACATGCTTTAAAAGAAAACAATGACATTTCACACTAAAGTAGAAGAACTAACGAAGAGCAGGATTCACAGTTTCTTTTGAAGAAAAATACTTCTTAATCGTTTAGACACATACTGTAGCTCAGGTACACACAGTATGAGCACACTACAACCTTCTGATCTCAAGGAATCCCCAAGTACAATAACCAGCACAGACTACAGCAAGACTGAATACTTGCTGCCTCAAAAATACAAATGTGAATGGCTTCTATTAGCTTATATGAACTTCATCCCTGAAAGTTAAAAACCCATGCTGGGAGAGGGAGCTTTTTATAACCTTGTTTGATGAAGGAAATGGTAACTACTGCTAGATAGCCTGTGGAGGAGGTTCCCTCTGCACAGTCACAAAAGTAACAACGGTTCACGGGACCAGAGAGCCCACTCAGCCATTCAAAAAGATTTCCAAGTCGGAGAACATTTTCTATTCTTTGGATGAACTCCAAACACTGCCATGCACTGGATACATAGTGTCCATAAAACAAAAAAAAAAAACCCAAAAACCAATGAAAAAAACAAACAAACAAAAAATAAAACAAAACAAAACCAATAAAAACAAAAAAACAACAAAAAAACCCTGAAATCTATATATCCATTTATCCCATGGTTTTTTACTTGCACCAAGAATCCAGACAGCTTTACTACATAAAACATCAATATTTTTAAAAACTCAGCACTTAAGGCATGATGTACCAGCAGATGTAAAAGATGAGTATATAAGGTTCCACACAGCACTGTATCCATATGCATATGCACAAAATCACATCTTGCACATTATTAGAGCTCAAAAGCAGTAGAACAAGTCCAAAACATAACTGTGGTACATTCAAGGTAAAATCATCATCAGAGAAAGTGAAACTTGCTCAGGAAAAGGATCATCCTATTTTAAGGTTCTTGTGCTTTACTATGATAGAACAATGAAAAGGAGCATCAAGAACACTTCAGGTTTCCAGGTGTTTTAAAACTCCTATGCAGGAGACTGCCTCTCTAAAGTAACAAAGTAACTTCACACTAAATAAAGGAGATGACTAGAAGTCTTGTAAAAGTGTTTTCTGATTGTCCAGTGTTTTCTGAACGGTCTGAAGGTCAGAACCCAGTAACTGATGACAGGCTCCGTGAAGGGTCACTGCCAGACAGCTCCAATGAAGTAACACTTCTTACCTGCTGAAAGCAGCAAATGCTGGAGGACACCCCATTTTTGATCAGGGAAGAGATTAAGGACATACTTACTGAGAAAGTACTTGCTGAAAAACTATGACATATAAAGGAAAAAAATTATAACAAATTTATTAAAAAATACTAGGACAAGTTTGGGTTGTGGTTTTTTTTAGTTGATTGTTGCTTCTTGAAGTTTTTCCAGCTTGAGACTGAAATCTTATTCTAATGAATGACAGTGTCTAGAATGATTCTTCACAGTATCTTCTTAATCATCATCATTAAGTTGACATGCTTAAAAACAAATATTTCTGAAATAATTTTGAAAAACAAAAATGCCTCTTGAAAAATAAAACAGTAACAGTAGCCTGGAAGCTCTGGGAAGCATTCAGGTATGGCTGCCTGAATCTATCTGCGCTCCTAAATGCTCTTCTGTTAGAAAGTTCATCTTGAAGAAAACACAACTACATTTCCAAAAAAATCCTAGCATCACAAGTGGGGAGAAGTTCTCTTACAGCACAGAACATAACCTTTAGGCAGAAATGACTAAGTTACCTGGTATAATTCATAAGAGCACTTGGCAAATGAATATTGAACAGTTACTCTAATGTGCATTTTACCTTAGGGCTGCAAGTCATGTTCGTGTTTAACATCAAGCCACTTAAAAGCTGTTTATCATCATTTCCTTTATGTGTGGGAGAACACTTTAGGAATTACTATGCAAATATTTACCAAATGTTAAATTAAAGCCAGGTCACATGAATGCACAAGTGCAATGTAGGCAGAGAAGTGACATAAATTTTAAAAAATGGGCTTGACATTCATGTTGTCACAGAATCCTGACTTAGCTGTTGCCACCTAATACAAAACTGTCACTGTTCAAATAGTCTAAAACAGGTCCAAGAATTCTTCTACACATTTATTTTCAGTCAACACACACACATTCAAATGAAAGACCAATCTATAATTATAGCACTCCCATTTATTGTTAGATTTTCATATAAATCTACAGATGCACATTTTTAAGAAAATTGGAGCGCATTCTTAATTCTTTTTGTTCCCAGCTTGGATAGAAAAGTATCAGAATCCTTTTCTGAAAGCTAAGCAACATACTTAATAAATGTTACAGTCCACGTTGGGTATTTCTGACTGTTAATGAGCAAGAGAATCCTAAGCTGAAATATGTTTCAGCTGACCATCAGTAAAATAAACATCACCACTTAATTTCACAATTAATTATTGTTTGATGCTGTATTTCATTCCGTTGTGCAGAACACATAAAATTTATACCAAACCCTATACTGGAATTTTTAATTTAATATAGTAACAATAGGATGCTCTCAATAAAAAAAAAAAAAACAAAAAACAAAAACAAAAACAAAACACAAACAAAAAAAAAACAGAAACAGGACTGAGTAATTACTCCTCATGCTACTATTTCTCAAGTGCCTCCACATCAATGCTTCACTAGAACCGACTTCAATAAAATGCAGCATAAATATGGAAATCATACATGCTTGTTCAACATACACAACAAGTGAATAAATGCTAGGTCAAACTTGGGGGAAGGAGTGGCCTCTGGCCATACTGTCTTCAGTCATTTAGACAGTGTAAAATTTAAAATCGCATAATCATAAAACATTTTCTGATACAGGGATATTTTAGGTTAAGGTCAGTAAAATAGGTATTCTACCACTTAATAATTCTTAGACTATAAATTGCAATGTGATGCATTACCTGAATACATTAAGTAGTATTTTATGATTTCTGTAAGCATTTTAAGGCTACACAATGTATCATTGTGCACAGCCAAAAAGCACTAAGTATCTAAGTTAAGTTACTCTCAGACCACAGCCTGTGAAGCAGAGGACAAAAGGCAGCTTGGAGAGGAACACATTGGTTACAGCCTCAAACTTCATCTCCAAATCCTTCTCCAAGTTGATCACTGAATTAGAACAGCCTTAAGCATTTTTGGTTTGCTTACCAAAACCACCTCCAAACAAGCCTGAAGTGGTACTTTATTCAAACTTCATCTCAAACTGCCACCAACAGAGCTGCCATCTTCAGCTGCAGTAGAGGTAGGGCTCTGTTGTTACAGCAATATGTTTCCAAAATCAAGAGCTGATCACAAAGCAAATGTCTGCACACTGCAAACTATCAGAATCTGGAGCTGAGCAGTTAGAGCTCAGCAACACCACAACATAAGTGCATTGATGTCCTTGTACAAATCCAAGAGAAACCTCAAGAAAAACCCAAAAGCCCAAATAAACATCACACCCCATCCTTACAGCAAGCAAACAACCACCACTTCTACTCTCAACATATGCACAAATGTAGAATTGTATCATTGCCTACAATACTGCAGGTTACAGACATAACATCTTAATGGAATAAAAGGAGCCACAAGAAGCATCAGTACGAATCAAAGATAAACAGCTACCTGGACAAGAGATTAAGCCTCTTCCAGACATTACTGAGTGCAGCAGTTCCTGGCACAGACCTGATCTGAAGAAGCCTCCCTACATGAAGGACATGAGAATACTTTATGCACACACACACACATATATTATATATATATTTACACACACACACTTCTAACTGAGTAGAAATTGGGTCTTCTTTTCACAAACTTAAAAAAAAAAAAAGAGAAAAAGCAACATTTAGGTTTCACTGTTCAGGAAGCTTCCAGAGTTTAGTTTACATTACACATAACAGAGCACATTACAAGCTCAAATTTCTAGGTCTCACTGTTGAAAAAATGAATTCTTACCTGTAATTAATCACATTGTCTTTATAGCATAAGATTAACCAACACATTTTTAATCCTTTCCAGTTAGAAATTCATAAGCAGAAATCTTTCAGATAACACAAGGAAGAGAAACATGCTACAACACAGTGAGATAGTGAATAAAAACTCCTTGTGTATTTCACTGCGTTACTGCTGTCCTTCACCAAAACTCTGACTCCACTTGTATTAGAAGTAAAAATGCTGCAAGATGCTAGAGAGAAGATAAAATTTCTTTATAGCCTTCTCCAGCTGGAGTGACACACATTCTCCCAAGTTATTAATATTTAAGAAAGATCTATACTGGTGAGCTCAAAGATAGAAATTAAAGCTGAGGCAAGGGCAAAGGACAAGGTAGTCTGCTCAGAGAAAGACTGCTTTTAAGCATCCAGAAATAAAAGTACAGAAAACACAGAAGGCCATACAGCAGAAATAGTCTTAGAAAGGTGACTGTAAGGATGCTTCCTAATTTGTCCTCCAGATGAAACAAAGAACTATAAAAGTAAAGCTGCACAGAAAGAATCTTTCGGGAGGAATCCTACCTTAACTGGAGGGGTCACAGGGAACAGAAAAGTTCACTCCAAGCAATCAAACTTGTGAGTACACAGAAGACAAAGCTCTTCACTTTTCACAATAAATTTAGCAGGTCTAACAAGCTTTCAAACTTCATGCCAAAATATGACAAGAAGTAACGCCAGTCTAAGTCGTTATACCCATGATGCTTTGCTTCTGATCAAATACACATTTTGATTTTTTTAGACAGGTTATGAAGTTTTCTTCACACTGAAGAAATTTTGTTCCTCCTAAAAGGAATAAATTAAATATTCAAATATGAGGTGAAGATTATTTTCTTCAAAACAACACAATTTCTCCTACTGTTTAGAAGGATCTCTTTCCAAACTATAATAGAGGAAACTATTCCCTGTAAAGAAGCTACTTTAAAAATTAAATATCATTCTACATATTTTCACACATACTAAATTTTTGTTCAGATTCATTCATTTTCTCTCTTACTTGTGGAAAACATATTCTTCCCTCAAGCACTTGTTTTTCAAAACCTGATTAGATGTGATACAGCCAAACAGTAGGAAGAAAAGGAGTTCTGAAAAAACCATAACTGGTGTAAGATCACTTTAAATATTCAATTTTAAAAGTTTCTGTCTTTGAAGGTGCTAAAAACCTGTTATCAAAAGTGGAACTAAGCAGATCGGGTCAGTAAAGAAACATTCATCTTTGTCAGAAAGGTTGGGTTTATTAATATTTAAGTTACTCAATTTAATTTTTAATATTAATATTTAAGTACACTTGCAGTTTTTGCACAATCTGGTCACACCACTTTGCTGGCCCTTAAGGATGGCAAGAGCACAATACAGACAACCAAGCAATTCATGCACGAAGCCTCTGGACTACCACAGATTTGCGACAAAAACAATCTGCTATCCATCCAGACAAAAGCAGAAAAACCTTCTCTTGCTCTTCCTAGGCCTAACACAGCACAAATACAGATCAACATCAGTTTTATCTTTCGCACGCTAAATGGCCAAAAATGCCATTAGTCAATCCTTAATCCCAGAGGCACCTGGAATATTTCTTGATCTTTAGCCATCTTCAAATTATTATGCTCTGAGAAAATAACAGGACCGAGTATTACCATGACTAGTAGTCAAAACACAAGAGCAAGGATTGATGATCACTTCTTTCTGTCTTCACCCCTTCTCTTACATATATTATACACAGAGTTTCATCTGTTAAAAATGTCCCAGATGACATTTGAAGATAAATATGCTGGAACCATAGAACATGAACACAGTGAAAGGTCTTCACACAGGCTATAAACCAAGGAGAGCACAGTGAATAGGATTCTTCCACTTGAGTCACTTGACACTGCATGCTGTAGGTCACAGTACAAAGAAGGACAGCGAGTCTCTTCTGGCTCTCAGAGACAGTGCTGGCCATTTCTTGTCCTTTAGCTATCTTTACATTATTATGTTTTGAGAAATTACTAGGTCTATGTACTAATAATAAAGTCTTCATTTTTCACAAGGCAGAGAAGATACTTCACTGTAATCAGAAAGGAGAAAGAAGTGTTGGTTTATCCTGACAGGTATTTATTTTCTCCCCTGTATATTCAACTATCTCCCATATTCAGTCTGATGAGCAAAACAAAGCAAGCTGCTGTTATCTCTCTATCATGGAATTCTCCATTTCTCAGAGCACAGGCATATAAATCCAAAATTACCCAGATTAGATCAACTAACACTCCAACTTTTACTTGATTCACAGCACTGGAACCCTTCAAAAATAAGAGTATTCTGATTTTATACTGAATCTGAATGAAAAACCACTCTCTGAATATAGCTGTCTGAATATTACCTGAATAAAACACGATGCAGAGAATACATCAGTAGAGGATCACATAGCCCACCTACACTAAATGCAAGAATATAAGTGCAAACTGATCTTCGGTCATAAACAAAGAATATTCTTCAGCTTTTCAAATCCATTAGATAGGACTGCTTCAACAATACAGAAACATGAAAGACTCAGCCTTGTGCAAAAGTTCCAGGACAAAACATCTCTAAATAAACCTACAAGATTTTAAGGCTTACCGTTCATATCCCAAGTCCTCCATGTCAAATATTATCTACAATATTCAGAGCAGCATTGTTATGCTAATAAGCAAATTGCTAACCAGCTTCAGGCATCTGGCAGGTAATTAATTAGCATTGAATCTGGCTTTTTGTTTGATTACCTAAAGGTAACACCGAGGGGGCTAAGGACTACAGCCATGACTTATCAAAATCCATCATTAAGTGGTCAGACAGAACTATAAAAGAACTACTTACTCTTTCAAACTTTCCTACTTTTTTCACACAGAAATGAGAGGGGAAAAAATTTAAGAAAGTAAGAAAGGCATGTGTATAAGAGTAGTGTATTTCAAAAGTAAAGTCCAGGGTGAGTGAACAATGCTATTATTTTGCCAATAAAAACTAATAATGCCTTAAATTCAAATCATTCAGTATAGTTACAGATAAAAACTAGGCTGGCTGCAAATTAACTCAACTCAAATTCGTAACAAACTCGGCACTGAAGGATACCAGATCTTCACCAAAATGATAAATGGTTCACATCTCCAAGGGCAGCCAGCACTTCAGCCCTATATCTAGAAACCATCTAAGATGGTTTTATTTACAACTGTTGGGCCTTTCTTTGCTAAAGTGATCAATGCATTTGCAGCTGATACAAGACTGCTTATCAGGGAACGTCAAAGATGTGATTGAGTAACACCAGACTCTAAACAAAACTGAATACTTGTCTCTGCAAGACAATGCAGACCAAGCACGCTGGAATCCTGCCAAATTTTAACATAAACTGAGCTTTAGACAAAGCTCAAGTGAGAAAAAAAATCGTAGTAAACAATAGAAGCATATCCATAATTCTTCAGAGAAAGTCATTAGATATTTTTTAGAACTCCACAGAGAACAAACAGCAAGACTTTTCTGCTGCAGTACCATCTTATTTCCTGCATGAGTCAAGCACCAGCCAGAGGCTGGGAGGAATTTTGCTAAAGACTGCCAGATTTGTAGTGTCAGCAGGACCAGCCAGAGCCCAGACCACCATTCCCTTCTGACATGTCCAAAGCTGGAACATTTCAGAAATGTCTCCAACTCCCACTGGTGCCACTGCCCATATCAACCTTAACCAACTCCCTCCATGCTCTCTGAACATCTCCTAGCAGGCACAGCTCATTGCCCTCCTCTGAGAGGAGTTAAGTATGGACCTCAGAGAAAATATATGATCTTTCACAGTACATTCAGCAACTCTGTTGCAAAATCAAGCCACAAGGGACAGTGCTATAAAGGAGGGAAACAAAGTGCAGGGAGGGAAACAAAGGGGTTTAACCGTACAGGTTTTGGAGCAAGGTTTGTAGGTCTGTAATAGATGATGCTGTAACCTATGTTATTCTCATTCCTTAAAGCCTAACCAGCTTCAGTGGTTCTGGCTATTGTTCAAAAGAAAATAATCAGGAAGTATAAAAAGTAATAGAAATATTTAGCAGCTTAATATTACACTGTAGGGACTATTAAATAATCTGCCATATTTTGTTCTATATTAATAAAATTTTTATCACCACAGCACAATGGGGGTAAGTTTCAGTATTTGACTTCCAAGATACTGCAAATATACCTGGTGAACAGCTGAAACAACTTCTACCTTTAAACATATTGCCAGAGCCAAGTGGTGGAACTGGATGAAACCCAAACAAGACTCCTGAGAACAACTTCCATCTTCACCTGACTGAAATACAGAACATGCCAGAATTAATGTATTATCAAAACTTGTTGCCATATCCTAACCTCAATGCATTAAGTAAATTTTAGCTGGATAAAGAACAGTGAAGAGAGTGCGATTATCCACTTGTTCATTGAAATGTAATACTACTGATGTTCATAAAGGTTCACCCCGCCCTGCCTTTATCCCAAAGGACTGCTTTCTTCTGCTATTCCAAGTGCCTTCAGGAAAACAGAATCACAAAAGAGTTGGCAAGAAACATCTTCACAGATTTCAGACAAAAAAAGAAGGCAGCATCAAAGTCACTGCAAAACAACTAACAGACAGGTAGGTCTAAGTAAGTCAAGTACAACATTTAGCCCAGATGTGAAAAATGACACCTGAGGCACATATTCCAGTTACTGCTTGGTGGCAACTTTCTCCAACCCACAGCTTGCAAAGGGGCCACCATGGAAAAAAACTCTCCTTACACAACTTTAATTCAACCAGTATAACCTCACAAAAAAGTAAAAATGAAAACAGCTGGTAAGCAAACTTGTTTAAATGCTGCATTTGCATATATTTTGGATCAGTCCTGAGATGCCATTACAACCTCCATTTTCATTTGCAGCTTGATGTCATCCATCACTGATACAAATGAGTTCAATTTACTTTTCAGTCAGCCACCTCATTCATTCTCTTTCCACTCAGAACTGTACTCATACATTAGCTCCACATATTATGCCATGTTCAAGCACCAACAGAAATAAGAAGTAAAATTAAACAAAGATCTACTGCAAATGCCTACAGCTAAGTGGACATAACAGCCATTATTCACGAGAATGCTCAACCCTAACCAAGTTATAGGAATGTTTCAGCACAATGCACTGTCAATGGACTTGCAGCACAAAAGCTCCCTTCCCTGTAAGGGACAAACAGATCTGGTTCCCAACTCACAAAAATGGGGAGACGGACAAGTTCAGACACAAGATGCTGAAAAAATTTCAGCAAAGTAATTTGGTCTACTTCTACTAAAGTTTGTCACTATATGCAGTGCCTGAAAAGGAAGCCAACACACGCAATGAAGCAGCTAATTCTCTTCTTTAAATGGTTACTAAGGACACTGCCATTGACAGTTAATAGAAAAAAAATTATAATACCTGAATTTGCTGGTTTAATGATCACAAAGTAAGTGTTTTGGACTCCTACAGAGCCTGCAACAGCTTTGGCTGCCTTATTAAAGGTATTTCTTACACTAACTATGACGTTAGGCTCAAAAGCAAACAAACAAAAAAAAAATAAAAACCACCCTGAAAATCCATTAGGTGTGCTGCAGCTTAAAACAGTATTTAACAGTTTGATCATTAAACTGTAGCTTGTATCTTTCAATATGAACTCAACCATCATGAAAATATCATTAAAAACTCACCATTTAAAAGCTAAATCTGTCATTTTTCTTCCCAGTTAAAAGAAACTCCATCCCACAAAGCCTCCTTCATCAAACTTTTTCTTCCCAGAATGCAGAAAAGTATTATTTCACTAACAAAAAACACTATTATAAAACTTATCACACACAAGATGTTTCAAAACTGAAACACCACCACTTGTAGAATGTCAATAGTCCACTATAATCTATTTCCAAACTACTTTGGTCTGCACCACGGCACGTGGAACTAAGACCCGCACTACCAAGTCTGCTTATGAACACAAGCATCCTGGATTTTGCTAAACATTCGAGTCTTTTTTTTTTTTTTTTAACTCTAAAATCCATATTGATAAGCCAAATAGTTAATCTCTGAACACACAATGTATAAAAGGGATCATTTCAAAACAGAAAAATGGAAGACACTTATAATCACCACAGCATTCACATTTGAATGACAGCTAAACATAAAGACACATCAAGCATTCAGCCATCTGGAAAGAAGATGGTTGCTTTTTTTTCATATTGTCTATTCTCAAAGCCTTAAGGCAAGAGTCAAAGGTTGACCAAGACTTCCATTTAGTGAGATGCTCATTTCCTATCTAGAGCCATTAACGAATTGCACTATGAACAATAAGCCAGACTACACCACTTTCACTGCATTCAAAGGCAGGTGTGTCACACCAGGACAAACAATGTGTGAATACTGCCAGATGTACCTCTTATTTGGAACATAGGAGCTTACCAAAAAAACAAGTGTCTTTGAATATGGTTTATTTAATAAAAGCATGATAACAATTAAAACATATTTTGTTATGCCAGACAAGAAAGAATATGATACATATACAGCTGCAAAATTCCTGATATATAAATAAAAGCAACCAAAGTATGTGTTCAGGCACTATTCAAAGTTAAATGGTAGTGAATATTGCTGCAGCAAAATAAACAAAAATATTACACTGCAAGCACAGCTACCAGAGACCCATGATGACCAGAGAAGGATGCAGTCCAGCTCTAGCATAACATTTTTAATAATACATGAAAGGCCTAATAAGAAAAAAAGCTCCCTGAAGGTACAAACACAAGCCATCTACTTCTTTCACATTCTCACTTGCAGCAATTACTCCCCACAACACACAAAATTCAATTTAAATGGAAAACTACGTAAACAAACATTTCCAGACTCAGGGATTAAGGGGCCAACACTGGCATACTGTGATCTATCTTACTCCAAGTGGAAGTGTGTGGAAAGGAGAAGCATCCAGAGCAATTCTGTTCTGTTGACAGTTTGAAAAAGTAAGTGAATTGAACACAACAGTAATCACGAAGAGGAAAATACCCTTAGAAGTCATATATTTAACATGCACAATGTTCTTCTAAGCATTTATGAGGTACAAGTACTCTTCACAAAGTCAGTGAACTGCTTTCCATGAGGGTTTTTCAGGCAAAGTTAGTACCTCCAATCAGTCAGCAGCTGAATGAGAGCTATCCAAATAACTGCTCCTGAAACATTAATACAGAAGACTTCTCTGGATTTTTACACACAAATCTTCCTGCCTCACACAGAAGACTCAGAATTTATAATTGACAAACCCTAATATTAATTTTTTTTTTTTTTACACACACACGCACTTTTTCCTAAAAAAAAAAAAAAAAAAAAAAAAAAAATCTTCCTTTTTTTATTATAATCTAAACAGCATCTGCATCGTAACTACCTACTCCTATGCAAATGCTGGTCTTTATGCACAATATTGAAATGTCAATGAACCTTCTCCTTCCTGTCACCCAAAACAACTATTTCAGGTTTCCAGCTCTTCAGGGAGTATTATTTTTGTAGCTTATAATGCCAGGAACTCCTGAAGCATTTGGTCAGGATACATTTATTACAGCCAGCAGGGGGAAATTAACTGTGAATTGGCAGCAGCTTGGTTTTCCAAATGAGCCTAATTCTGTAGGAGTTAACATACTCAGCTTCTATCACTCTTTGAAAAATTTCAGCAAATCTTTCCACCCTACTCAAGACACGGGAAGATTCAATTAAATAACAATCACCTCTCCAATGTTCCATTCTTTGAGCAAAGAACAGGTTGAGAGGTACCGGTAACAGAAGCTGCCAGTCAAATTTCCAACATTACTAAAAAAAAAAATACATATCTGTTAAATAAGACAACCATGAGAAAGACTTTTGAAAAATACACAAATTAAGTAAATTATATATACTAGTACAGTGTTGTATCTTATTCTCTAGAGTGGGGAGGGCCAGGATGGGGGGCAACCTGGAGAAAAATACAGAAATTCCACAGAGATCTCAGTAGAGTGAGTAACCTAAAGAAAATACAATTAAAACCAGAGTCAAAGCAAAGTCCGCTACATTTTTTACACACTAGAACAGACCAGATACTTCCACAAATTAACTCACACTCAGTATGAAATAAGCTACCTTGTAAAAAAATTTAATTGCTGACAACCATTATACCCTAAAAATCATTGTTACAGCAAATAACTTTTTAACTCAGACTGAGTAGAAGGAATGTGATTTGGAGGCAAACAGCACTTCATAGAGTTCACAAAATATAAATATTTGATTGAGGTATATGATATTTGCCTCATTCTTTTCCCTGCAAGCTAAATAAATACTGCACTTTTAAAATATTTTTTATAAACCAGCCCTCTAGAGTCTCTACTGAGGGAAAAAAAAAAAAATCCTGCATGACTTCTGGTTTCCATACTAGCTTTATGTAGACTAACTCACAAAAAAACTTCCTTAGAGAAGTAACTTAAGCAGTGAATGGAAGGCTTTGGGACTGTTTATCTCAAAAGCAGAAGATTGTTTCCGTTTAAAAAAAATGTACAGGTGAGATGCAGCACCAGCATCCCATTTACTGATGAAGTATGACAAACTAGAGGAAGTCGCTTGGTTTTGCCCAGGATAGAGTGAGGCACAGTTTTCACTCCACTGCCGCAAGGGCTTTACTACCTGAGAAAGAGAAAGGGTACAGTGAGCCACTCTAGACTCAAACTGCAGCAAAACAGCAAAATTGCCTTGGCCAGATTTGCAGAACCCCTGAATTACTTCTATTTCTAGAAGAGCTACAGACACACTGTAAAAAGTAGTTCTCTATTGCTTACCCTACTTCTGCACCACTATGTTTCTGTCCTGCCCTTGTGGTGTTTAACAACTAGGACTGATAAAAAAAAAAAATCTGAGATTAAACTACTCCACCAAAATTCTTACTGAAGTAGTTAAGAAAACCTTAGAGGAAAAGTTGCAGCTGGAAGAGAGAGAATTTTAATACAGGAATCCATAGGAAGGATGTTCTGCAACTGACCACAGGCAAGAGTAGCAGGGTAAGATGGCACGTGGAATTCTGACAAGCTCTGGAGGAAGAAGCTAATTAAGCAGATTTCCAGGTCACATTCTATCTTCTTTGTTCATTAAACTCATCATTTACAAGAAGTCTGTATCCAAAGCAGCCTGCAGCCAATACCTCCAATAAGAGCAAAGTCTTTAGAGCTTCAAATTTGTAGTCTGGCTTCACTTCTGGTTTGTGCTCAGAAATAAGAATTGGCAAGCAGAGTATGTTAGTGGAAAGCTTTCTAACATTCAAAATATTACCCACTAAATGAGTATCACAGAGGATTAAAAAAATAAAAATCATCATCATAATTTTGGGCAAAGGTCACAGCAGGCAAACTGCACCACAATGAACTGTACTCAATAAAAATAAGTCTGACAGGAGCTGAAGTGAATGGTGCCTACATTCAGCAGTAATAAAACTCCTTGAAACATGGAAAAATTATGAAATTGTCCCCAAATATTCACCATGAAATTCTGGTCTTGCCACCATCCAGCATTGCAAGACTAACAAAAAATATAAGTAAAGGCTAGGAAAGACTACATGGACTCAAAACTAGTAGTTGGAGGAGAAACAAATAGGGAGCTCTTTTACTATGGACATCACTGAAATTTAAAAACACACACTGAAGTCTGCCTGTTCTCCTGGCACACCAGCCAAGAGGACAAGCTACAAAGCAGATGCAAGCATCTTTTCCACCTGCACCTTCTGCAGCAGATCACCCAGATACTCACTGGACAGACAGAACCTTGTCATGGCAGCTTTCAGGGAAATGCCAAAACACTTAACTGCTTTACCAGTACCTCTCACAGGTAATTAGATAGCATAAAGCCATGCCCAAATTATAAGAAATAACCTTTAACTGTAAAATAGTCTACAAATGAGTGCTCTGGGGTTTGGGTACAGAACAAATTCACCATATACACAGGACATGTATATAACAGATACATCATATATACACGATTAATCAACCAGGATTTATGACTCATCTCTCCTTCAAAGGTCCAAACAGAGACCTGCTGGATTCTAACTTCTTTTGAGCTGGAACTATTCTTACATTGTTTGCAAGCACAATGTACTCTGTACATTGACACTCAAAGGAAATGAGAGATGATTATATAAAGGATTTTTTTGTCTCCTCTCAGAAAATCTGTAATTTAGATGTTTAGGTTTGCCAATAAAGAGCAACTCAGCTGTTGATGGATTGACAAGAATGAGATAGCATCTTCTACCAAAACATGACGGTCTTAAGGTTTTAGGAAAGACATACAAGTAGAGAAACTGATTAGTCAAAGTAAAAAAATAAAGCCACACAATTTTCAAGGAATGCAGGTCTCTATTCTTGGGATTGCATGTAATTCTCCTTTAAGCATTCTATTTTCTCCTACTGGTTGGAAAAATTACTGCATTTTTGTAAAGGAAAATGATATGGAGGGTGAGTATTATGATTCACCAATAGACAGTATTTTCTTGGTAACCTGAAAAATATTCTATTCTATCAGATAAGCTGTATTGCAAAATCATTTGGCTCAATGGAGCCTCATCTTTGAGGTCAAATCGCTAGACAGGAAAAAGAAGGAGTCCAGTGCCAGCTGTTAGCTTCTACCCATCAGACTGCATTCTGAGATTCCAACTATCAGTCTCTGTATGAGTACAATTATCCATCTTTCTCCCTATCTACCCTTCATTCCAACAGTATCCTTTTTATAGGCTGTAAGAAGCACGTTCATTCAAGTATCCTGTAGTTTTCTTTTTCAAACACTAACAGCCAATAAAGAAAAACACTGAGGTAAGAAGTCTCTCTGTGTCAACAAATGCTGCCAGTGCATTCCCGTAAAACCAAGGAGCAGCTAGCTGAACCTCCCACCTCGGGAGCATTCCCAACAGCAAGCACTGGAGCAGTGCTCTGGCACCTGCCACAACAAAGCCAAGCCATCAGCTCTGAATGGATGTACTTAGTGGTGACACAGCATTTACAGTTTTACACTGGAAAGGAAGAGACATTCTGATTACACTAAAACATTACAACAATTCCCTTAAAGGATATGTCTCTAGCACAACGATTAGGCATAAAGAGAAAAAAACACCAAACATTTACAAGTCTTACATACTTTCTCTTTAAAGAGATGGAAACAGTCCAAAAATTTCTATCCAATGCAAAGAGTAATTTGTTGTAACACTAAGTTTCCTTTACAAATAAGTTATTGAAGTAATCCTATGGAAGTAATAAAGTACTGATGAGAAGGCTTACAGAACCACCACAGCAACACATAACCTCAGGGGAACAAAAAATACTTTTATTAATGACAATATTAGACAAATACTGCAAAGGCTTTTTTCCCCAAAAGTTCTTGTAACACGGTGATTTTCTAAACTTCTCATGTGAAGCAGCTTTCTCAGTTTAACAATGTATTCAGGGCACTTCCTAGTTCAGTGGTGTTTACAAGACAATTCCTATCAATGAGCCATACACGTGAGCCTGTCATTTCTGTTCAGTCAGTTCCCTGACATAAAATGGGTATATCCTTATGCATAAGATTCAAGAATGGAATATAAAATTCCAAAGCAGAATCTGTTTTCAATGATACTAATTGCTCAAGACCTTTAGTGTTATCATAGTCATTAAGGATGAAACACAGCCATGTTTATAGAGGGTTAGAGGGAGTTTATAATAATGAAGCTATAGGTCTTCATGCCTAGGAAAGCTGCAGCTCTGACATTCAAATCATTAAGAAAGCCTAAAGAATGTTCTGCTCAACGGGGGAGGAAATCTGCTGCTTCAGTAGCAGGATGCCAGACAGCACAGTATGTTGCAATTCAACTGACCTATCTTACTGAATGAGTAAGGAGGAAAGTAAAGTCACACAACATAAAACATTACGCCCAAATAACTGTATCTGTTACACTAAAAACATTATGTTTTTCAGAAAGTATCAGTCGAACAACCTTCCATTTTCAGATACTGAAGCAAAAAACAAAAACCAAAACATTAAAACTGCATTTCATGCAGCAAAGCAAAAGCACCTCCCAGTTCCATCCCATGCCAGAAATACCATTTGAGGTTTGAATTCTTTCTTCACAAATTCCTACAAGTCTACTCAGAGTTCATCTTCAACTTGGCAAAGAGCAAGCAGTCACTGCTTACAACTCTGTACTGCTTTTTAATGGTTTCCTCCTATGACTGATTTAACATTCTTTGCTGTATCTCAATTAATAACAGCTGAATAGTACTCAGAACCTGATAAATATGATCTGGGACAAAAAAAAGTGGATACTCAGTATTATCACATACACTGAAGTCTGACCTGCAGTATTCCCAGGACAGGTTACTCTTATTTTGCCTATTGAATTTCCAGCAGTTTTATCCAGCTCTATCCTTCAACTGAGCTCCCCTGGAACACATTAACATCAGGTATTCAGCCAAAAGCCCATTACTGCAATAGCCAACTTCTTATAAGGCAAAAGGGATCAAAATTCTTTTTTCATGTTATGTAAGTGCATAATGTCCTATAAGACATTTTCTGTGACAATTCTAAACTCAACAGCGCTTTTTCTGCCGATATTATAAAGACCTGTAGGAAGAGAGAAAAGGAGCCTGAAACTCTACCAGAAATCTCATTACCTCAACACTAGTGGCTATGATAGAACACAGCAGCAAATGTTTCACACAAAAGTGATTAAAAGGCAGGCACTTTTTAACTCTCAATTTTTCTGGATCACTGTAAAAGCAATCCAGAAAATTCTTTAAGGGAACCAAGGTTCTGCCACTTGAAAGATGTTCCCAATATCAATGAAATATCACCACTAGAGTTTTTAAGTCAATAAAGTGTTTCTGAAATCATTTTTCTCCTTCCATTTTCTTTACTTCCCCAACTCATATAGCCTGCATTCCTATATATGAGTCAGTGACTCAAACTCATACAATAGTACTGAGAAAGCAGCATATCAAGTAATATTCTCATTTTCTAGAACAGTATCATAGTGACAACTCCAGAGGCTGAATGCAAAAATGACAATCAAGCTGTTCATCAAAATATAGCAATTGCCAAAACAACGAAAACTTGAAGACAGAGATTAGATTTTTTTTTTCGGCAAAACAAAGATTATGGATTCACCCCATCCCTATTAAAGCAATAAAACAAAATAAACTAAGACAAACCAAGATAGGGGAAAATACCAAACCTAGAGACCAGGTTCAAGGAAAAAGTACACAAGTGGCACACAAACACAACTGTATTACCTTGCCTTTATAAAGGACTAAACACTTATAATTTGCCCAAAACAGAAAAAATTGTCATAAAAAAAAACTTATTTCAAAACTTTTCACATTTACCTTCTGAAAAAGTCTTCTGGTTTAGCAAACATCTTTTGTAAGCATTAGAGTTAAAAATAAAAAAAATAAAAAAAAAAAAACAACAAACCTGTCATTTTCCCTATGCCAAATATATTTAGAGAAACTACAAGAACATTTAGTTCTCCTTCTGTTTGCTGGCTGATTTACAGCAGCAATACCTAATTCCAGAACAATAATTGTCACGTGGTCAGCAAGCAGGAACAGAAGGAAATTGAGAAAGCATTTTATTAGTAGAATTCACAAAATTATATAAACAATCAACCTGCACCATTAGCTCTTTAAATGCATCTAATTTGGGAAAGATCATCAATACAACCCAAATCACCTATTTTTCCTTATTCTTATCAAAACCACATCAATCTTGAATTAACCTATCTTATTTCTTCCTGTTCAGTCTGACTGCAAATCTAAATTCTCATCACCATTGCAGGATTAATTGCTGGCCTCTGTATGCTCTTATGAATGGAAAGACACACTCTAATGCCTGTTATGAGTGGAGATCAAGTTCCTGGAAGACAAGGCAACTAATATTTGACTATCTCTATCCACATTCCCAAAGGAGGCTCACAGAGACTGTTCAGAGTGATCCACTCAAGAATTTAACTGCGCCTAAAGTGACAAATTTTTAACCACAAATTGCAGAGTGCTTAGTAATACTATACAATACTTCCATGTCCCACCCATTCAGTGGTTTCCACAAACAAGACTGCAGACAGCCAAAGCAGTCACTTCAATCAAGCCACGCAGGTAAGTGCCATGTATGCAAACATGAGTAAATGAATACACAGGTGATAATCACCACTTCCCCATCTCTGGCTTCTCCAGAGAGATAAAGAACATCTGGAGCAGCAAGATGTTTTACACATTTTCCTCAGAAAAGTTTCACTGCATCTTAAGGAAAAATCACAGTGGATTTCACTTTGCTAGTCTCATTTGCCTGGGCAGGCATCACTTTCTGTACCAACAACATTCAAGACCTCTGAGACAGCATGCAAGGATGTCCAGCTGAGCCAAGGGCTCCACTGCAAAGCTGGTAATTCAACTGTTGCCTCAAACGTGGGAGAACAGCATTGCCAAGGAGAGAGATGTGAGCACAACAGTGCATCTACCTTGAGTGCATTTAGCCCCACGTGCATTTTAAGGAATTACTTTTAACACCATGCAAATCCAGACAACATCACAAGAGTCCACGAAACCCTTCCATGCTGACCCAGAACTCCTATTCTTCCTCTCATTCATATACTTGGGGGAAGGGAAAGAAAAGTCTCTGACAATTGACTAGAAAAAAACACAGTACCTTGTCCTGCATCCAAGGCTGTGTCTTACAGCTACAGAGAAGCAAACACAGTATCAGGCACACTCAACTCTTTTGCAGTACATCTGTTCTCACTCAAGCAAAGAATCCTAAATGCAACAGATGACACACAACTCCTCCCCAAGGCACCAAAATATCAAGTTAGGGACTGGGCTGATGATAAGGAATCATTAATCCTACTGTATCTACCTGTCAGCAGGAAGGCTTAATGTACATTACTGAACAGCTACAAGAACAGATCTGAGTCACAAGAGTTCCAATAAACTTCATTCTACTCAAGTCACTTTCTGAGACAGACAACAGTGACTTCCCTGAAAAATTATTTACAATTCTCATGAAGCAACTGATCAACAAACAATTTCTTAAACATCTATGACTATTCACAACACAAAATCCTAGAGCACAAGAATCTCTTAGTTGATACTGTAATACAAAGTTGTTAAGTCCAGGCAGTTATTGTATCCTCCAGTCAATCAGACAGGATTTGCCCATTCAGATTTATTACTGTACCTCTAAAAGACACTAAATTCAGTAGCATCAATAAATAATTGCTGTCTGATTTCTCAACTGAAATTGGCCCAGTGTTTTGGTTCAGTTAAACAAAGCAACTTCATTAACTGGGGCAACTGAGCCTTCATGACCAAACGTTGCCAACACAATCCAATCAAGAAACTAAAGCAAATTTGCTAAAGAAACACAGGAGGCTACAATAAACAACTGCCACCAAGTTCTCAGCTATCTACCAAAAGTCTCATAGAAATAAGAGACTTAATTACTGCATCAACTCTCCTTTCATTACAAGTATAAAGAACTGTGAAGTATTTTAGACCAATTCAAATTTTTTTACTTGTATTACATGTATTCAAATATTTTACAGTATACATGAATTAATGCTCTAATCTTGTACCTTCCCCTTTGCCAGACAAGTGACTGTAGTGTAAGAGCAAAACTAGACTTCCAGGACAACTCCCAAAATGCAGAGCCTCTCAAACTAATAAAAAGTTCCTAAACTTTGTATCCTAGCTACCTTTTCCATTTTCCCTTCTACAATTATGAAAGATATTCCTTGTATCAATTCTCCTTCCCTCTCCAAATACTTCAGCCACTTTAACAACAAAATTTTCCACATAGCTCTTTTAAAAGATTTTAACACTTAAAAAAAAAAAAAAAAACAAACTACAAAAAGAACACTTAACATGCCAACAGAAAGAGCAACATTCTGTCACAAAGTATTCCAAACATTCTAAATATTTTGAAAATAAAAACAAATATTCAGTGATCTTTAGCACACACCCATTTATGGGCACACCTCACAGTACATTTTAGGTGCTGACAATCTTGAGATAATCCCATTCTCAGTGAGATTTCACAATTTTTTAAGAAAGTTAATTTTAGAAGAGAAGTAGCAAAACACCCAATCTGTCATGTTACTTCAGACAAAAAATACTCCAAAAGGTAATAAAATTAATTGTTTGAGACATCTCTATGATCTATTTTACCAACCCCAAATTTTCCCCCAGGAAAGCAATCTAATGTTGAATGATGCTTGTCAAGATAAGAAGAATTTATCTTTTTGGCCAGTTGCACTGCAAACCTTGTAGATTGGAAGCCAGCTAATCAAATCACTACAACAGAACTATTTACATTTCCAGTGAACAGAGGAGAGGAAGAGAGGGTGCACAAGGCATAAAACTTTTTTTTAGCAACTTGAATGAAAACCTACTCAAGCCCTGAGGCTTCGGCTGCTCCTCCACTCTGCCTCTTGACACATCCTTGTATAAACTCTAGCTCTGAACCTCCATTACTCAAAGTGACCAGCAATTTTTGAACAAACTGGCCCATACCCAGCTATGATGCCGAATAAGGAACTTAACATTTCTATAAGGAAATAAACAAAAGGAAAAAAAAAATCCTTATTTGAAAAGGAATAAAATACAGGGTCAGAAAGAAACATGGACTCTGGCCTCTGGTTGTCCTATAAAGAAGGCTGATGATTTTGACCTTACACTGAAGGGCATAGGAGAATATAGGAGACAATTATGAGGCATAAAAAAATATTAGATACTACTTTAATAGCAAATTGGTGACAAATTCATGAAAACTGTAGTACACCTTAAGTGTTTGGCATTTAGCTGAAGCTTTCTCACGCTACTGGAATGTCTATCCTATAATTGTTTATTGAGCCTTCTAGAACAGTCAGGGTTTCGTTTACAAAGGCAGGCACCCTTCTACTCATTCCTAATAAATTTTAAAAAAAGCAAATAAAGAGTAGAAGAAGAAAGGGATTTGAAATACTTATAAAAAGGCTTTGTAGGCCACCTTTAAGCCATCACCACAAGACTAATTCCAATGTCATCACAAGCACAAATCAAAGGCTGAAATCAATTTGTAAATTTCTAAACTCAATACAGCTGAAAGTAATTCTGTTTCTGATAAAGTCCATCTCTTTAAGGCATTTTTTAGTACTCTGAAGTACACTTCAGTGAAAAGATTTCACTGACTGTTGACTCTAAAAGCACCAAGAATTCTATAAACATTTTGTAGTAATTACACACAGACAGCATCATTAGGAAAAAAGACTTTTAATGCAAAATATTTGCCAAGCTCTGCTAAACCATGACACTTGCTCAGAAGGACCAACATGGAAACCACAGCAATCTCTACTAGAGGAGATAGTCCACAGCTGTTCATAATGCATTTAACATATCAGCATCAAGTTTTTTCTCCAATTAAATCTGCAAGAACAAGAATTACTTCCAGTTTTGCATTCAGGATATCAAACAGTTCCCTGGGCCCATAAGAAACTAGCACATGCCACAAAACAGAGCCCATAAGATGTTGACTGTACTTTTTACTCAGTTGTTTTAGGAAGATGAGCAATCCTGCAAGCCCTTAATTCAGGGCTTGTAAGTAGACTCTCTTTCATAAAGCAGTATTTACAACACTAGGCCTTTCAGCAATACTGAACAGTACCCCATTAGCCTTCAGCACCTGCCTCTTGGAGAAAAAAAGGAAAAATATTTTTATGCTCAATTAGATACAGCCAAAGAAAAACTTAAGAGCTCCTTTCATGTAAAGGAAATCACCATCCCATGCAGATAGCATCTCACAGAGCAGCTGATGCCAGAAAACACAAGCTTGAATGAAACTGACGTATTGTTTTTCTCCCGTCTGTTTCAAGTTTGTTAGTCAACACGCACAGCAGTAACAGCCATGCCGCCTGGGCAGCTGAGCGGGACGCGCTCCCCGCCCGCCGGCATCAGCTGCTCGCACAAAGTCGCTGCCAGGGCAGGACCGTGCCCGCGCCCCCGCCGGGCCCGCAGCCCACCCGCCCCTCCAGCCCGGCCCCGGGCCTTCCCCCGCCGCCCCTCAGCGGGGCCGGCTCCGCGCCCGGCCCCGCCGCCCCTCACCTTCTCCTGGGCCTTGCGGTAGCGCTGCAGCGCCTGCTGGGTCAGGTCCCGCACGCGGAGCTGCCCGTCCTTGCAGGGCACCACGATGCCGGTCCTCCCGAAGCACACGGTCACTTTCATCTCAGCGCGCCGCCATGCCCGCCCTGCCCGCCCACGAACGGCGCCCGGCCCGGCCCGGCCCGGCCCGGCAGCGCCGGCAGGTGCGGCTCGGCGGCCCCAGGGGGCGGGCGGCAGGTGCTCCCGCGGGGCTGCGCCTCGGAGCGCGGGCAGCGCCGGCAGCGAGGCCCGGCCGCGGCCTCTCCTTCCGCCGTGCCCGCCCCGCCCCGCGCGGCGCTCCGGGAGGCGCGGGCCGGGCCGGGCCGGGCGGGGCGGCCGCGGGCGGCGGCGGCGCTCGCCCGGGGCACGGAGCGCCGCGCCGGGCTTAAAGGGGCCGCGGGACAGCGCCCCGGGCAGCGGCGCGCTCCCCGTGCGGCCGCGGGATGATGTCCCCCGCAGGGGGCACCCAGCCCGGCCCGCGCCGGCAGCCCGCCGGTGAAATGCCGACGCTGCAGCGCGGGGCTCCGCGGGGCACGGAGAGTTGTGTGCCCGGCGCTGGGCTGGACCACGGCAGGCACAGAGCATCCCTCACGCACCGAGCAGGCCCTGTGGCACACAGAATACACCTAAGAGAGAATTTGTGCCCAACCTGCTCCGTGGTGCAACGACCAGGATCACAGCGCAGCCCTTGCCGCACGAAGCTGTGAAACACCTGCACACGGCTGCCCACCCCGACCTTCAGAGACTGACACGAGACCTCACATGCACCTTGCCACGCCACACAGCGACCTTCAGGCATTCCTAAGCACCATATCTGCTCTGCAGGATACAGCAACACACAGAGAAACCCATCATCCCGATACAGTGACAGCCCACACAACCTGCACCTGTACCCACATGATACAGTGAAGCCACACAACCTGCATTTTGGGATATGAGACTCTGCAGCACACCCCAAACACCAACTATTCTGCAAGGTACACTTTTCTGCACTGCTTGGTAACCAAGTAGTGCTCCCTGCATTTTCCCTACCACTAGACCACATACAACATACTCGACACCATCACGATCATAGCAGATCAATCTACCCACAGAGATGTGTGTTACTGAAAGTTACTGCAAAGCAAAGGCAGTATAAAAATACCTCTAAACCACAGCATGACATCACACAGCACAAGGGGACTATTACTGCAGTAAAACTGCCCCACCAGTTTAAATTAGCATTCAAAAAGGCAGTCCAAGCCCTGTGCTGTGTGACGTAATCAAATGACAGTACCAGAGATGTATTAGTGGAAGTGGGCCAGAACAGCATAAGCTGAAGGTTGAAGTGAATAGAGAGGTTTTGGGATGAGATGAGGACAGAGCCACATAAACTCCTGCAAGTGGAAAGTTCATCCTGGTTCCTTAGGAACAGGCAGGTGATTAACAATTCTTCCTTGCATTTTCAAACCCAGAAGTGTCTGCCACCAGCCCACAGCGTTTAGAGCAAATCACAGGGAAATACTCTATTAAGCCATATATAGAACTGCTTTCCCTGGGTGTGTACGTGTATTTGCATGTGCAAGTGAGCAAATGTGTATCCCATATGCTTTGAGCCATAAAAAATTACTTTTTTTTTTTTTTTTAACTCCAGAAGCAAAAAAGTAATACAAAGAAATGAGAATTTTCTGTTTCTTCAGAAAACACTGTGGGTAA
Organism: Erithacus rubecula; assembly: GCF_903797595.1. Taxonomy (NCBI): domain Eukaryota; kingdom Metazoa; phylum Chordata; class Aves; order Passeriformes; family Muscicapidae; genus Erithacus; species Erithacus rubecula. The sequence continues at coordinate 12,961,585 of NC_136659.1, forward strand.
GGTAGCACAGCTTGTAGGTCAGAAACACCTCCAAAGCAGCTAGGACAGTGCTGGGGCAGCCAAAAGGTTCCCTGGTGTCAGCCCATATGGCCATTTCAGACACAGCACTGTGTCCCTACCAGCTCAGCCCCAAGCCAGCTCACTGCTGGCTCCCAATAGCAGAGCAAAGCTCAGTGGTTTCTTGTGGGTCAGCACCACTGTAAAGCATTCATCATGCTAAATGGACATTCCTGCCAACTGCTAAAGGGCCAGCAAGTCAGATATGCTGCAAAAGTGATTCACATGAAAAATAATCAAGGAGGAGAAAAGGGGAAGCCTTGGTTTAACTCCTAGCCAGTTCTGTAAGCTGGGTTTGTAAGGAGAGAGCAACAGGGGCTGGTGTAGAGAGCAACAGCTCCTCACATCTTTCTTTGTTCCTGAGAAATGATAAGGGGGATCAGTCCCACACAGCAGTCTCAGAGCTGAATCAGAGGGAGCAGGAGGCAGGAGGAACTCAGGGAATCCTCTGTTTCAGCTGTTGATGTAGTGGTGGGAAGCCTGGGTCCCTGTGCTTGTATGGTTTTGGTTAGGTTAATGATTTACTGTGAATGTAAAGGCTTCTCTCTCTCTCTTTCTTTCTCCCTCTCTGTTTATAAGCAAGTCTGACACACTGAGGAAAAAAAGTGGTATGATTTTCTTTTTCCTCAAGTTCTGATAAGTACAGGTGATATGCACTGTAACTGGAGTTAGGTAAAACTTGTTAACAGTGAAAGTGTGTTATGTTAGACCAACTGATATATCTGAAAAAATTTGAAACATTTTTTTCCCCAACATCATACCTGAAGTATAAGCAGAAGGTTTAAAATGTCTATGATTAGACTAAAAAGACCTATAGCTGTTCCAGCAAGAAAGGAAATAAAAGGTTGTCTTTAAATCTGTGCACTTAGTATCTTACAGAAACCAAGATTGTATTTAATTATCACACATCAACAAGGGGGAGTGAGAAAAGGTTGCAGAGGAATCACCAGTGTGTTTACTGTCTGTCAGTGTTTGTTTGAAAGTTATGCATGGTATTGCTAATAAGACATTATTGTGTTCTGGGTGAATTACACATTTGTTTATGCTGAAACAGTCTGAAAGTCTTTGAAGCCATCTGGTAACAATTAACACCTACATATCAAGGTTTTACCTGTGACTATCCCTGGGACTTCAGTTTACACAACTTTCTGAAAAGAAACCCTTTCTTCTATCAGAATGTTGGCAATGATGTATTTTTCCTCAGGGATGGGGAGCACTTTTCCAAAAGTAAGTTCCTCCAATGCAGGTCACAGTGTGACAAGAAAAACTCTCATATTTGCACAGCTAAGAAGCCAAGTATGAGAGGATCAGGAGTGTTGAACTGGAATTCAAAGAAAACACTTCTTAAGTAACTACAGCATGAGTTGCAATAAGGTGAAAGAGAGAAGAGGGTAATATTTACTTATCAGATCCCTACATCATTTGCTCCTGCTCCATTAGGAATCATGACCAAAAAATACTTTTCTGGAAAAAAAAATACCTCATTGTCCTCTGTGAGCTGAAGGCTTCCAAATCCCAAAGCTCCAACCCATTTCTTGTTGGACAAACAAAACCTCTGAGAATCAAGTAATCAATATCTCATCCTTATGTCCAATTTAAACTTACTCAGAGTACAATACAGCAACTTTTAAAACTGACTAATAATGAGGTCTTGATTTTACTATACTTTCATGCATTTAAGAGGACCTGCCTGCTTGGTTCTGTGACAGAAATCTAAACCATATATCATTTGAAGTAGATCATCATCCAGCTAATGCTGTAAGCGGCATAAACTGGCTTTGCCCCCCAGAGGAGGACTTCTGCTCCCTCCTGGCCCCAGCTGTTTGTTCCCATCCATTCTCTTTCATGTGCCAGCACTCACAGTTGTAGGTCTGTGCATTGAGATGCTGTGGAAATTAATTTTTTTGCCAGATTAGCTTTCAGCCAAATCAGTTCTGCAGAAACCAGAAAATCAAGATAAATCAGAACTCAGTTTTCTGTAACGGGGTTTAAAGCCTATGCTGGCCCAAGGGAGAACATGGCACAGCAAGACAGCAGCCTTTTTCTTTTGATTTTTATCAGGTTACAGTACTTTGCAGGCAGCCTGGTTATGAGTTTCAGACACAAATACATATCCATGAGATAATATTCATAGCATTCAGGTATCAGTTTCATGAGAGGGGACGAGCAGATTTAACATCTGTTGTCACTGAGGGTTACTACTCTTGCCATCCTTCCTTTCCATCATCCTTTCCCACCTATGCTTCTTGGATATCTCCGTGAGCCATTTCAGTGTATCAGTCTGATTGAAAACCAGCACAGGAAAAAGGAAAACCTTGTGTTCTGCTTTGTTGGCAAGCAAATGCCACACAGGGAAGGTTCTGACACATCCCAGAGCAGGTTAGAGGGCAAGGGCAGGGCCCAACAGCTGGGAGCAGAAGGGGAGTGTACAAGTCCTTCATTTTCATCAACCACAGTAAGTTCTTTGCCCAAATGACTGCCTTAGCTAATTTCTTGCACTTTTCATGTGAGTTTGTCCTACAACTGATATCCCCTCTGGCTCCTCTCCACACGGGCTGTGGGCTGTCAGATCTGTTCACTCGGATCCTGAGCTCCTAAGCATTGAGTGGGAAACTCTACAGACAGCACACAAGGTGCTGCCCAGGTACAAGCTCAGGTACAACATCACCATTCCTTACGCTGGGTCAGCACAGGGCTCCCATCTGACCTGTGATGTTTCCCAGGACAGCAGGGTGTTCACAGCTCCATGCCTGACTCGGGTCACATTGCTACTGCTGGCAGTTTCCTGCTGGGCAGATGCTGTGCCAGTAATGCAGCCCCACTAACACCCCTGCCCTCCTTGCTGACCATTCCTTCCCACAGTGGTACTGCATGAGCACAGTGCCAGCCAGAGGAGCTGAATTTAAGACTTCTGAAAACGTATTTTTCTAAGTCAAATGGTTCTTACACTTTCTCTGCTAAAACTGGAAATTGCAGTAAGGATAGTCAGCACTTTGCTTTTGTATCTGTGAGGCTTTATCTAAAGATCCCAAAACAATCAACAATTGACAGTGAAGATTTGCAATCACTGTGCCAGCAGACATGGACTGGTTAAGCAGCCTGCTTAAAAACACGAAGGAATTTTTCCTAGTTTTGCTGCTAACAAGACAACACAAGTGTTGACCTTTAGTTTTTGGCTCTAAGCAGTGTCTCCTTCCTATGCCATCACCCATTAGGCATTTAACTATTTGACATCAGTAGCCAGGGTTGCCAAAGAAGATGCTCCTAGAGCACTATGGGCTCAGCCCCTTTTCTGCCATTAATAAACCATGTGAGAGGAATACATTTAATCCAAGAAACTTGAAAAAATCCTAAAAGAGCCTTAAGATGTTATTATTGCAGGTATGTTTTGTTATGGGGTTTCAGAGACTGGAATGGATTTGGAGATAAAGTTGAACCAGATGAAAAGAAAATAAAAATCTTTATCATTTAAATCAATCTCATAATCTCTGGAGATCTGGTTTGAGATTTTTCAAACTTTTTTTCTAGTAACACAGTAAAATGTATTTGTTTGCTTCTTACTGAGTGTTGTTACCAGTAAACTCTTCAATTACTAAAGGCAAAAAGGGTCATAATTTCTGCTGTTTATATTTTGCATTTCTCCCAGCTTGGATAATGAAAATCAATAAAACCACTTTCACTGCCTAGTCTCAGTAGTACAATGCTGGCGAATAAAGCCAAGGCAAACTAACAAATATTCTTGGAAACTGTGGTAGAATTTTTTAAAATACAATATAAAAATCTGTTTACAATCTATATAAAACTAGGTTCTTGCTGAAGTTTAATTTGAACCTAATTTAAAGTTGAAATAATAAATTAAAAAACTGTGAGATTTGCAAAGCAAGATGATCTTCAGTTTCCATTCATGATGCCACCCCTAGTTCACCTTGTATTTTCTTTCTGCTCATATAACTATATTGATTTAGCTCAAGAAAAACTTTTTTTTTTTTTTTTTAATATCTGTGCTCTATAAGGATCTGAATGAAGAGGATGTTTGAATATCCTATACTCCCTGTAATATCAAAATAAAAGTCTGGAAACAGATGGGAGAAATCCACTTTCAGTTAGTCTAGGTGGGCTTCAGATGAGAAGGGATCCCTGCTCCCTGCTGACACTCAAGGACAGGTACAGGAGAGCTGACCTCTCCTGAGCTGGGCTGCACCAAGCCCTGCTGGAAGAACCTGGGCATCCTTCAGCTCCCACGGGCAGCAGGGATACCTGGCAGTGGGTGCACTCCTGCAAGAGAAAAGGCTGAGTGCACAAGAGATGAACACTGAGGGCCAAACCCCACCCCACTGTGTGGAATGTTTTGCTCGTTGGATAATGATTTGTTTACAGTTAATTAAGCATAAGAGCTGTTGATAACAAGCTCTGTTTACAGTGTGGGCAGGAGATGGCTCTGTCTAAATAGGTCCAAAGGATATTAATATTCTTAAAAGTTTGGCAGGTGTAGAAATTAGTCCCTCAAAAAAACCAAAGGTACATTCAGAGAAATCCAGAGGGGAAGGAAAATCTTAATAAAGCTCTAGGGGAGATTAATGTATAAAAGTTACATGTTTAAAGACTTCTTCAAAATGGTCCTCGGCCACAAAGTTATGTAAACACCTTAGTGATACAATCTTGAGGATAAACAGAGAGAGAAAGAAAAGCCTTTTGAAGCTAACTTAAAAGCATAGGTGGATATAATCCTAGATTTCTTTTATATTTGTGTTCACATATCTCAAAAGAATCTTACTCACTGTTTTCACTTTGACAACTAAATTCTGCTTCACTCCAATCTCTACCTCATTTGGCATGAAGGGTGATTTTGTGGTTCATAAGCAACAAACACTAAGGTCCCATTTGTCACTTCATCAGAGTTTCATTCTTGCTCTGTGGTGTATCTTGCCCAGGATCAACAAGATGTTTCTCCAGGACATCCAGGAAGGACCAAAGTCCTCTTCTGCTCTGCAACAGCACGGAAAGACACAGCACTTTGTGGAAGACATGCTTTGTGATAGGGAATGTCATTGAGCAGTGAGATGGTAGAGAGCATGCCTATCTCTGGATTCTTCCCAGTTCTCCATAGTCACCTAAACTAGAAAACAGAGGTTTATTAAATCTGATAATATCAACTGTATATTATCACCCAGGATTTGGTCTGGGTCTTCTCTCCATTACAATCTTGCTCATCTCCAACTAGCTCAATGTACAGACAGGGTATATGGTAAGTTGAGGTTATGCTGCCCTGAAAATCACTTAGGCTTAACTTCTTCCTCACAGGGATTTGTGGACAAACATCTTAACAGTTGCACACAAGGAATTCTCCTCTTGAGCTAGAGAAGAAAATGAAGGTTCAGCCCTTTACTACAGCACTGATCAAGGAGATTTAGGTTAAGATCCTGGGTTCTGTCAAATTAGTTCTGATACAGAACATCTTGTGTTTAGTATGTGTTTTAGAGCTCACGTCTGTGGGATGCTCTCATGTCCTGTGACAGCTTTATAGTGGTGATTTTCTCTCCTAACATGGACACTGTCACCCTGCCTTAGGAGAGTGCTGCTCACTTTCCAGGGTGGCTTGGAACTGCTGCACAGCAGAGCTGCATTTGCTCACTGATCTGAGCAAGGGGGTGTTACACCAGCTCTCTGTTCTTCCCACCCTAAGGCTACTCCTGGAGCATGGAAATTTATTCATCTCTGCTTACTCAAAGCTGTGCCCAAAGGCACAGTATGGCCTTTGATTATCCAAGAGAAAAAAAGTGAGCTTTCAAGGGCCACCATTGGCTTCTATTTAATAGTATGTAATTTCTAGATTCTGTTTACTTACAGCTTTTAACACCCATTTCTTTTCCTTTGGGTTTCATTAGTTGCTTTTTGTTTTGCTTTTTTATTTTTTTTCCAGACATTGTTTGTGTCTGCTAATGGCAACATCTGTATGTGTTGTAACCTGGCCAGTATCTATAATTTTAATTAATATATGTGATTTTTAAATGTCTATTTCAGCACAAAATCAATGAGAAGATCATTTACATCACAGCTAAAGGTGCAGACTTTTAAAAAGATTCTCACAAATTCTGTTTTCTGTTTACTTTCTCTTGCCTTTTCTTCCTTTCAGGCTATTTTATACTGTCCAGTCATATGAACTACAGATGCTTGAAGATTTTGCCCATTCATTCCCCAAAGTTGAAAGATTTGCTCTAAACATGGAAAACCTGTGGGCTTGCAGGCCAGATCAGCCTTAGGGGATCTCAGAGAGAGAGGAAATTTTGGTCTCTGAGATCACAAATCAATCTCTCTAGCAACACGGCAGGGAGGAGAGAGGACTCTGTGGAAAGATGCTGTGCCGGTTGCCAGCTGCATTACCTTCAGCTGCGGAAGGAGGAGGGTGTGTAAGTGTCTGTTCCTCTCCCCTGACCACAAAGGATATATTTAAAATGCATGCCAGAAGGAGGATTAGAGCAGACCCCTCCCTCCTTTCCTTTGTTCAGGAGGAGGAAGGGAGCATAGCTCTTGGCTACTGGAGTCTGGGCTCTCCTACCGCTCTCAGCCTACTTCTCTTTGCCTTCCTCTTGTACTTTGGCATCACTTTTGCAAAGGATTGCTTGGTATTCCAAGAATGACATTGTGTTTTATAGGAGTATCAGTCTCCAGCCTGCTCCATAAATTGTGCTCTACTTATGTAGACTGTGTCTACAAAACTATCTGGGTCAGACATGAATAGCAGCCTGGCTTTCCTTTAATGTTTTACCACAGACAGTCCCTCACATGATCCTTTTTCCAGATGGTCCCTAATCCTTGAACATACCCAAAATCCTTCAGCTATGATTTCTTGATCTCTTCAACAACAGATATTTTTCTTTAGTGTATACAGTACATAGTGTGCTTTCTGCTTCTACAGTACACTTTGTAGTATTTCCCAAAAGCATTTCAAAATCTTCATTGTCTTCTATTGAATTCCAGCTTTCACACTTCAGGCAACAGCTGAACACCAGTGAGCCAAGCCAAGGCATATCAGCCTGACTTATGGTAACTGATACACACCTTTCCTTCCAAGAAGCAATTCATTTATGCAGATGTTTTCTCCAGCTGTTTCTGCAATAATCACAGATTCATTGAGGGGAAAATCTAAACAACAGCAATGTTCTCTCTCTCTCTCTCCCATTGTAATTGGTTTCTGCTGATGAAACCTGAGCTTCCCATTTACCATTTTTCTCCCTATCTCTCTGGGGCTTTTACCCCAGTGCAGCACATCGACAACCAGAGCACTCCCAATCCTTCCTTTACCAGGTATGGGAAGAATGGTCTCCATGCATCAGCAGGGGTTTGAGCTGCCTCTGGAGTGTGTGAATCTGCTTCCTGTGGCTCCAGCTGGGCCTTGAAAACCGACATGGACATGCCTTTGTGACTGCAGTGCAGTGCAGTGCTCTCCTTGGAGCTCCTGGGGCCCCAGTGGAGGTAGCAGCCTATTAACAGTAGGATAAGTAATAAAGCAAATACTATTGAGACAGTTGATATCTCAGAACTGGGTTTGGATGGAACATGGCCAGTAGATAGAAGAAAGCTTTTCCAGCCATCATACTCAGTATTTTGGATGACAGGTTAGTCTTCCTATCTGAAAAGAAAAATCCTGTCAATAGTTAAACTTGCTTTTATTTTTTTTCTAGGGTTAGGATTCAGCCCTGCATATTTACAACTGCTCAGCATTCTGGCTGCAAAGTGTATTTTGTTGCTATTTGTGCGGTATCCAATATCCTGTCTTTTGTATTCTCACCTCCTTTCCCTTTCTTTCCAAGAAGCCAAATAACATATTCTCTTAACAAGCATATAATTATTTAGTTATTGCACTGTTTTATGATTGCATTGTTGGTAATTGCTCAATATTGTAAGTGATTTATTAGTAATTGCAAAGTCTTTCAGATCTGTCTTCAGTAGGAGAACAAATAGCACCTTGCATCAATAGACATCAAAGTCTTCAGGAGGGATTTTTCTTTAATGATCTTTTCCTAAACTATCTTTCCTACTGCAGCCCTGAGGGCCAAAGTTTCTTTTTCTCTTTACACAATAATTCGAAGTTTCACTCCTGCCCTGCGGTGGAAAAATACATTACATCAGTCTTTGAATAGGATTTTATTCTGTAGTCTGGCTATCACCGTCTTGTAGTTTCATCTGCATCTAATGGGATTTTGCTGTGGTGATATATATTCAGACCATGTAACTCCTCAGCTACTCAAACTCTTCTTAGAGCTTTTTGACAATAATTAAACTGCAAGTGGCTTTCAGATATTCCTGCCATTTAGGCCTTCCCACATTGACTTCAGTTGGGATTCACAGGTGGAATAGATGAGAATTCAACTTCTCTCTCATCAATGTATGCCTTCTGGTTACAGCTTGCCAGCCTTTATGTAAAGCCCTCCATCATTTTATCACACTCTTTCTCCTAAGGGATTTCTCAGCTTTCTATCAGCTGTAGCAAGAAACTCAGGCTGCCTAAACTTGCCTATGTGGCAAACAGGACGAGATTTTCCAGCTCCTCTCAGTGTGCCTGGAGCTGTACCTCTCATTTTCCTCTGCCTCCCACTCACTGCTGCACCTTCTCCTGCCACTGGTGCTCGCTGGGACCCTGGCCCTGATTGCACCCTGTGAGCACAGAGGCATCAGGCAAGATAAACTCTCTCCTCTCCTCAACAGTCCACATGAAGCCTCTCCTTGGTTATATCCACCCTAACCCCACCTTTGCTGTCCCAAACCTTTCAGGATGAGCTGGCAGCTGGTACAGACTAGGCTGAAGAGGTCATTCAAATCAACACCATTCCTGAACAGCCATTCTCATGTTTTATGGTAGATATGAGGAGTGGAGGGACACCATGTAGTGTCCCACCACCAGAGGTTACACTGTGCTTAACAGGAGTGTGGTGCACAGGGCTTGATTTAAACCTGCAACCCAGACTCCTGGCAATGCCAAGAAGAATGTAATTTTTGAGCTGCACAGAAGAAATGAGCCCATCACAGGTGGCTGCACAGCAGTACTGTGTATTTCCTGATTTGACAGTGTGGGTGGCTTCAGAAAAACAGGTAAGCACAGGGAAGGACAAAAGATAAATAAATAAATAGATGTATGATAAAAATACTTCTGCTGACAGCTTTCTCCTGTCCCCCAGCAACAAACTGATCTTTCCTGTGCTAGGGAAGAAAATAATTTCCCACTGAATTCACTGGCTTCAAATAGAAACCAGATTTGTAATGGACTCTTCCAAAACATCTTTGCAGAGGTTCCCAAACTGCTGACTCACCCTGTGTCTGCAGGAGACAAAGCTGCCCCACATCAGCTTCTACAAGGCTTGAGGCAGCCAGCTTGGGTGCTGTACATAGCAGAGGAAGCAGTGGACCAAACCCAGATGCCTGTGAAGAGAGGTACAAGAAAGGAAAATAAACCGGAACAACAGTCTCTGCAAAGCAAACCTACTGTCCGTTTTGTTAAATGTTACATTTGGAACAAACAAGATTTTACTTTTGCTATCGTTTAATAGGATGAAAAGGATGAATCTGAAATTTGAGGGTAAAGTGCAAGTAATGTTCTTGTTAGTTACATGTAAAGTCAAAGGGTTTTTTCAGAAAATAAACCAAGAATGTACCTGTATAGACAATGTCAAGTATTTACCAAGTGCTGGATCTGTCTACAAAATAGAAAAACAAATCCTGTGCTACTATTCACTGCAAAACTAAAGCTGGAGGCCATAACATTGATATTTAAAGTAAGACACAATACTTAATGATAAATAATATTTTTCAGCTATAGTTCTTCTTCCCCAACATGTTTAGACATATTGCAGAGACCAATAAAGATCAAAAATAAAATCTTATACATGTTTTAGATTCATTATATTTAAACAGTAATTAAGGACATGGCAATTTAAGCAAATACCATTCAGTGTTATCCATTAACATCATCCTCCTTGGTTTTTCTTCTTTAATCTCACATGGAAGTGGCCTGATTTTCAGGAACCTCAAAGCTTTGGGAAGCACAAAAGCGTATCTGCCACTTCCCCAAAGTGGGGTTTGGTTTTATCTGAGGCTTGAAATTTGGGTTTACTTGAGGTTTAAAAATCTCTGTGATTTCTCCTATAACGAGAACATTACCCTGAAAATTAGTTAAATGCAGTTAAACCTTACACACACTATCCTCTGTGCACATATTGACAAACCCAGAGGGGAAGTTTTCATGTTGGCATTAAGAACAGCTTTTCACCCCTCCAGAACTCATATTAAATGGATGGCATAATGCTCTTTTTGCCCTCTGCTAGACTTTGGGAGTGAAATACACCCACTAATTTCATAAGGAAAAAGGCAAGGAAACAAACAAACACATGCTGATTTCTTTTGCTTGGTGTTTCTATTTTTTAAAATAGATTATGATCTGGTCATAGTAAATTTGTATGTATTTGGATTCATTATTAAATAACTTTGAACTCTGAATAATCATTAATAATACTATGAAAAAACGTTATTGGTGTTTTTAGATCCTTTTCAATTAATGCAACAAGGCGTGGAAATTCTAATTTCTTACTGTAACTGGCCCATGAAGTATTTTGCTCCTTCTTCATGTTTTCTGTAGCATGGACTTTTCATAATAATATTAGCAGTTAGTTTTTCATCTGTTTCCACAGTTCTGCACATCAGTTACAATTTTAGCCTCAAAGTTAATTTTATGGTCACATGAAAGTCTGTTCCTGCAAAAACTGGGCGCTCCCTGCTCAGCAGAAGGAATAGGGTTTTTACAAGGTGCTGTAGAACCTAAGAGTAATTCGGGGTGATGTTTTAATGCTGTTTTGCAGTAGCTCCAAGGGAAGGCATCCCAGCACTGGGTGCCGTGTGCCAAGAGCTGCCACAGTCATTGCAATGCACCACTGCTCCTCATCGCCTCTGCGCCCCGCCTTTGAATCAAAGCTGCTCCTTCAGCAGCAAAATCACCTTCTTATCACTCTGCTCCTCAGTTAGTTTCCCCAGTGCAGGAAGGCACAAGTGTGAGGCGGGCTCTGAACACGGGCGTGCAGACCGAGGCAGCGCTGCCCGCAGCCCCGCAGCGCGCAGGCACAAAGGTTTCCCCGCAGGTAGAGGGAGGGCAGCGTGCCCGGCCGCCAACACCCTCTGCTGTCTCAGCGCAGCTGCATTCGCGCAGCCTCCCAGCCTGCCTCGGCAAGGCTTCTAATTAGAAACATCTTTTAGCTTCAAAACTCAATCCTGCAGGGTGGAAACCGCTGGCAGAGACAAACAGAGGCAGACCCTCTGTTGCCATTTCGAGAGTCAGGAACACCCTCCAGCCAAGAGCGAGCTTCTCCGGCAGCCTGCAGCCAGCTGCAGGGCTCAGGTAGTGATTTGCATTCCTGGGAGTGCAGCAAGGACAGAAGTTAAGGCGCAGAGACACGGCTGAGGCATTCTGCATTCTCCCCCACAGGACCTTAGGGAAGCTGAACTTGGTTTTGTTTGAACTTTTTCAAGCTGACAGCGAGAGATCAGCTTTGGAGAGCCCCAAAGCGTGGAAAATTCCAGCTCTGTTATTTGCAGTTTTATTCAAGTTCATGCTGTTTGGGAGCCCTGGATTCTTTTTTCACTAAAAATTTTGCAACTTCAGTTACAACAGCTGTTACCAGGCAACCGACATAAATGGGAACACTTTGAGCCAATGAAACACACAGTTTATTCCAGTTGCTTGGTGCCCAAATACCATAATCATGAGAACAGCATTAAATAGATAAATAAAACACGGGAGACAGGAGAGGCAAGGAGTCAGTGTGAGAAATGGGTTAAAAAAAAAAAAAAAAACAAACCAGACTGCAAGGGGGATTTGTGTAACACTGAAGGAATAGGAAGGGCAGGACACCTGGAAACTAGCAAAAAAACTTGTCAAGAAATGCCAGCCCGAGGAAGCTGCTAAGTTATCCATGTATGGCACCCTGGAGCAATGATACTTTGTCCCAGCTTTCTCTGCTTTTCCATTGAATATCTGAGACAGCAGCACCACAAATGTGTCCAGCTTTGCTGTGTGAAAAGCCATCTTGAGCATATAACACAGGCAATGAATATTAGAGCTGGAGCCTTACCCTGCTGTCACAACCCGTGTGGTATATATTGCTCCAACCTGATGTTGGAGCAGCAGCAACACTGAAGAGCCTCTCTCCTAGCCATTTTCCTCAGGATTGGGATCTCAGGTTGCCTGATGGCTGTGGTGAGACTGGTGTGATGGGAGAAATGCTTGGGGTTGCAGCTGTGGGACAGACATATCAGAGACAGATTTAGTACAGACAATTCAGTATTTGCGGGTACCATTGCTCGAGCAGTGTGTCATGCTTTGGATGCCCACACTTCAAAGTGGCTGTTGAAAACTGTAGAAGCTTTAGAGGAGAGCTCAGAAGGACTTCAGCAGTACAAAACCAGCATTGTTGTCAGAGACCAGCTATAATCATTACACTGAAGAGACAGGATCACGGTGATCTAGCACCACTGTGGCAAAGACAGAAGAGACAGCTCTTTATTGGAGCTGGATGGAATTTTGACAGGATCCACTGGGCAGAAGCGCTGTACCACGTTATCCATGAAATGCCAATAGGATAAAATAATGATTTCTCCATTAAACTTCAGCTCCCCTAATGGAATACATTACAGTGAAGTCAGTTTTGCGTAAGAAAGCCGTAGGTGTTGTATTAGGAGGTTTCTCATGCGGCGCCTCACCGTAGGGAGTTCACTTCAGAGACTGATGACATTATTTAATTATGCTGGTGTGTCACTGTTCTCTGAATTACCTGAACAGGGTATTAATGTTCTGCCTCCCTGCACAGGATGCTGTGCATGGGAAATGGCACAGTTCAGAGTACAAGGGCAACTGCAAACAAATATTTTTAGCAGCGCTATGTAGAAAAATTGTGTTAATGAGCAGTGATTAAGCACACAAACTGTCAGAATATAGTGATTAGAGATTTAGAAGAAAAAACACAAAGAACAAAAAGCAACATTTTATACTTTGGATACTGCAAAATGTGAACAATAACTTCTCTGTGATATTTTTTCAGGTTTTTAATGTCTGCTACAACAAGTAAAACATGCCATATAGATGTTTTACATTTTTCTGACAATTTATTTGAAAATTTAACAGGGAACAATTTTTTTTTTTTTTTGTCATTAAGATCTTTGAGGTAATCTATAACACTAGTCAGATCATTCATGGATTTTTTTAACTCTTTTGTTGGAATTTTGAATTGACTCAAATGGATTTGAAACAGAATATTTGGAATAATTTAAAAACATTTACTTGAAAAATTTAAATCAGATTACTCTCCTTTTATAAAGAATTTCCAGATTAATGGCTAGAAGCGTTAACAGACTTTTTATCACTTTTCCTCATAGGATGCTCTGTTCTCAAAAGAACCTTGGGAAGAAGGGCTCCACCACAAAGTTGTCCTGACATACATGGATCTTTCTGAGCATCTCCAAAAGAAAGGTGCTACTACAAATTTGGTATTTTTATTGAAGATACAACAGAAAATTTTGCCAAAAAAGTAGCACTGGTCAGCACTATGCAGTCTCAAGAGCTGCAATCTCATTGTTAAGACTTGAAGGGAAATTTCTGTTCAGATGTGTCTATTTTGAGAGCAGGGAGCTGTAATCATCCGCCCCATCTGTGCTCCCTTTGGATCCACGAGAGCATTTAGAACCATGTCTTCTTTTATTAGTCCTTGCATTTCTGGCAGAGGCAAAAGCTTATGAAGCCACAGGGATAGCTTTGAAAATGAAGTATTCTTTTGCAATTGATGGTGTGTAGTGTTCCTGATCCAATGGGCATACCTGAGATATTGTCAGGTTACTTTCTTTCCTTGACTTAGTCAGTTTTATGGTCCTAACCTCACAGCTGATGCAAACTTCTTCCCCGTTGGCAAACAAGCTTAACTTAAGATGAAACTGTGAATAGGCAAAACTGAATCTCATGATACCTAATACCGTGCTTGGAGTCCAGCAGATGGAGGCAACTTGCGCATAAACATTTCAGTTTTTGCTATAAAAAAAAAGCAAGCAAGACCTGTATTTGTTTGGGCCAGAGACTTCTTGAATCATATGTTTTCCCTGTGCTGTAAAGATTTGGAATCCAAAAGAACATATTTTTTTTTATTTTTTTTATTTTTTTTATTTGAATTTTAGGACATTTTCCAATTGGGATCATCTTGCTCAGTTTTAGAGTTGTAGCATTCTTTTGCTTGGCTGGAGGCATTCTGGCTTGCTTTTTTGTTTGTTTTTTTCGTGTTTGTTTGTTTGTTTAACTTCTGCATTTGTTTCAAAAGAATCATCATTTCAAGCAAGTCAGATAAAATCATGAGTTACCATAGTCAGTGGTGATGTATAAATAAACCAATGTATTTATGCATGCCTAGATGACAGCTAAGGGCTTTTCTGTGGATCAGTGTAACAGAACACCACCACCAGCAGTGCATTTGCATCTGCCTCCTCCTCTGCTTGGAATCAACCTCAGCCAAGGCTTCCCACCCTTCTTCAGCTTTGGTCCTAGAGCAAAAGTCAGTGAGAGTCACTTCCCTTTCTCTGTAGTGTAAATAAAGTTCAGTTTGTCAGAAATGAAGTAAAACTTGTCACTCCCTTTGCACCAACCCTGTGCAGAGCTAGCAGTTCCTGAAAGGGCTGAATCTACACAGGACACCATTCCTCTGGGCAAGGAACCTTCCAGCTCTGCTCCCCTGGCCTTGCTTAGCCATCCTGCCTCAGCTGGAAACAGCACAGGCTCTGTGCTGTGGGACCAATCTTCCCACAGGCTTTGCCCAAGCCAACTTCTCTTCAGCTGCAGCAAGGACATCACTAACTGCTCTGCTGTTACAAAAATCAGCAGCTTTGGCTTTTGAGGCCCCTTGACTTTTAAGCTAATTATTGCAAATCCATTTCCCCTCCATGGCATGCTGCAGTTTAAAGGGAAGAGGAGCAGACTGCCCCAGAAAGTGCTGCGTTACTGCCTCGTGCTGTGTGAGGGGTGTCAGTCCATGGCCTCTGGCAGACTGCAGCAGCCAGGGCCACTGTGCCATGGCTGTGACCCTGCTGTGACCCCTTCCCACCTTGCCAGATGAACCACATTTGCACATCTTGTTTTCCTGTGTGTTTGCATACAAATGAGAGTAGAGCACCCAGTACAATTAGCATTTATACAAATGCAGCATGTCTGCTGCTGTCTGTGGGCCATGCTTCCAGGCTCTGGCAGAGCCCACTAAGGAAGTAGTGAAAAAATTTCTACAGATGTGGGAACAGCATGCATCTACCCTAAGGTCACACTGAAACTTCTGAGGAAGAGTTAGGAATGCTTCCCACACCCAGCTAATATCCACAGCTTAGCCAAAAGCAGAATTCTATTTGGTGCACTGATAGATTTTCTGCTTTTTGGAGAATACCATGTAAGCATATCGACCCTTTTCCAAATTCAGCCTTGGTTCTGCACCCTCTTCACTTTGACACAGCACTGTAAAGGCTGCTGGTGCTTGTCCTGCATTCCCCCAAAGATTAGAATGTCATTACCTGTGGCTAAGAGCTTCAGCGACATGTTGAATTACTTTTCTCATTCTAGCTTTACATTTTTTCAAAGCTTAGCATATTCCAAACACTCATCTTCTGTGCTGTCTTGAGGCAATGTGATAGAAAATGCTTTGTCAGCTAAGGTTGTGGCAAAAATGCCAGGCATGACATAAAAAAATAAATAAAAAGGAATCACTCCCTCTAAAAGTCTTATTTCCCATATGTACCTGTTAGTTCAGCCACAACACTTACAGTCTTTACAGAGAGCTGACAGAAGCCATTCATTCTTAGTAAAATTGGGCACCCGTGGTAAATTTGCAAAGGCAGACACATGAAACAGTTTCCAAAGAACCCTCAATACACAGAGGTTACCTTTGAGCAGCGAGCACTCCAAAAGAGATGGCATCAATGAATCCTCAATGCCTCTGAAATTCAGACCCCACCCTGCTGCTGCTGACCCGATTTGGGCTCAAGCAGGGACCGTTCTGCAGAGCACCTCTAAGAACAGTGCTGGGCTGAGGACGGCTGGGGTGCCAGAGACCACCCCGCAGAGCAAAGACAGGAGATGGAATGGTGCCATTGCCTGCAGCCACCCTGCATCTCAGCTTCTGGCTGAGCTTCTGGGGAGCGACAGCACCCGCAACACAGGAACAGGCAACCAAAAGATTTCCCAGCTTCTGCTCCTGGACAATAGGCCCTTAAAGGGGACAGAAGGTGGGGACTTGTTAAATTACCCCATTAAAAATGCCAGCCCTCAGCAGGAGTGACCCAAATGTGCATCTTGCTCCTACTGTGTTTAGTGCTTCATATGTCAACACAGATATTGACAGTTCCTATATCCTTCACACTGGGGACAGCAAACATGAGGCATATGCTCAACCAAGCAGAAAGAAGCAATCCTGAAGATTTACAGCCAAATCTGGCACTCCTTCAATGGCCATACTCTATCAAAACTCCTATCAAAATCAATACCATTTTTAAATGGGGACTCAATCATACTACTGCTCAGAGTAAGGGGGCAGCTTATTATCAGAGTCCGGGAGCAGAGCAGAGCTGCTGTAAAAGTCCTGATGGCAGTTGCTAGGGGTGTGAAGCTCCTGCATGTCAAAATCTTGTGCAAGCCCACTCAGCACTACACTGGCCTCCCTCTATCCAAGTACAGGCTCAGTATCACAAGCCTATGTGCTCACAGGGTAGTCCTAAGCAGCAGAATGCAGGAACCTTCATTGCTTTTGACTGTCTTGGGTGAAAAATGCAAAATTGTTTGAAATAGCTGTGCCACTTGCCCATGCTCACAAACAAAAATAGGATGTGTGGAAATGCTTGGGTGTAGCTTTTCCCACTATGCTGCTACCTGTATTCCAGGAAAGTGGTGATCAAGGTTGATGGGGCTTTGTGTTTCCTAGTGCATCTATACAAAGCACCATGTGACTTGATTGCAATGATGGAAATGCAGGATAAAGGCCCTATTCCATTCCCTGTGCTTCACACATTTCCTCGGATGAGATGAATTTCCTCTGAAAGGGACTTAACAAAATGCTCTATTCGAAGTCTGTGTTACTGCATCATGAATGGGGGTTACACTGCAGACATTGATTGCCACAGAAACAGTCACAAAACCATCATTTCAGTGGGACAAGCAGAAGGGACTCATTACAGAAAAAGCCCAGGAAGATCAGTGCAGTCAGCTCAGAAGATCCTTGAAGAGCAGCTGCACCTAGTGAGAAGTGGAAAGCTGCAGCTTTTTTCCAGAGATACGCACCAGGATTCCACATTCCCACTCCTCTACACCTGGGTAAGAAACTGTTAATTTAATATCTGAGTTTTGGTTTAGAATAATATAATTCACTGGAGAATAGCTGGCTTGGGATATAATCCCTGTGATTGAAATGCAATTGCAGAGAACAATTTCCAATAAGAAAATTATTTGTGCAATTTCGCAAGTGTCACATTCAAACCTGAAGTAATCCAGACAATGTCAGGTGTTAAGCCAAATTCTGGGGTGTTTTCACTTAAACTTTGACTCTGAGCACCTCCTGGAAAGAAAATATAGACAGAAAGTCAACCATCTGCTAATGTGCACAGGTAGCTTTGAAAGTGAAATCATGAGAAAAAGGTAGACATTAAAGAGAGGAAATGTCAGAGAAGTGAGTAGCACAAGCAAGAGTGACACCCACCTCCTGAGAATGCATCTGTTTCCTCTCATGTGCAGAGTGTGCATTCTTCTAGGAGGATCACACTTCCCTGCTTTTATATGCTTTAATGTTTTAGCAGCTGACTGACCCCACTGGCATCTCTGCCAACAATTACAAATCCCTCCCTCCCTGCTAGGGACTTGGCATATCTAGAACACCTGCTAGTCCCAAGATTAAGGTGGAATCACTGGGCAAGTATCAGCTGTGATATAACTTTTCTTTCATGTTTAATGTACCTGAAACCACTGTGTAGGCTTTGCCTCAACAATACAGTAAAAGCATAAGCATTCAGCATGTATAATTTAGAGACTGAGGTTTTGGCCTCCAGGGCCTTGCTTGGCTGATGATAATCCACTTGACAGGGTGATTTTTCCCCTAAATGATTCAGCATATCACATCCCTTTTGTCCTGCTTATTCAAGGAGAAAATATCTAACTGAAATGAATATCTTGTGGGGTGAGCCCAGAATTCCTGGCTTTGGCTCCCTCACAAGGACAGGGGCCTTGCACAGAACATCCAGCCCTGCAAAAAGGCTGTCTCCAGCCATGCTTATTCTACTTGACATGGCTATGCCCTGCCTTTCTTTCAGGCTGTAGCCCACTCTGTGGCCAATCCCAGTATTACCACCCTCTGCCCTGGTGAGTAAAGGTTGAGAGGTGCCCTCCCCAGCCTGTCTACAGTGATTCTACATGTACATGCATTGGAATGCAGCTGGAGCCACAAGGAAAAACCTAGTGGCTTTCAAGGTAGACAGTGTGGGTGCAGCCTGTGAGGAGCTGGAGTGGTTTTATGCCCTACTGCCTGCTGCTCAACAGTGCCTAGAGAAGGAAGAACATAGGGCTGGCTCCAGGGCAGCAGGTGAGCTGCTTACATTGTCTGAATTCAGCCCAGGAGCCTTGGATTTGTCCCTTCTATGCTGTTGCATTTCTCACAGCAAGCCCTGCCTAACTTTCCTCTGCCTTAGTGTTCACACAGATTAAACCTTTTGTAAAACTAACATTTCAAGAAAAAACCACTTTCCTCCCTTCCTGTCCCCTCCCAAAAGACCAATGCAGAATTACTGAGCAGGTTTAAGTGTAAAGATGTGTGCCTTTGAGCAGGCTCATCCAGCACTAACTCAGCCTGAGGCCCCTGGGAGCCCAGCTTGGCTTTCTATTTTGGCAAACGCTGTTTTCTAGGTTGTGTTTAATAATTTCTGTTAGATGTATCTCCACAGATGACCCAGATTCATTTGAAAAGCCTCTTTGTTTTAGATTGTTATGCACATATTTAAAGATGGGCTTAACGGCTTTCTCAGATCAGGGCCACATCAAAGAGTTTTGTTCCTGGAGAAGTAATGATTGTCTGCATTTGAAGTAGCTGTGCACGTCACATGAAGCTTGTCAACAAGGTGCAAATTCATCCAAGGATTCTCTTGCTTGCTTCTTCACCGCTTAAAACGTACATCTGACGTAAGCAGTGCTTTTTTCATTTTAAAAAATCCTGTTAGAGCAAGCATGAAACTTTGAAGGCTTCAGCCTGTCTCATGTGATTTGTCAGATGAAGGGACTGCACAGCATCCTTCTTGCATGGCAGCTTGCTCCTCACAGCCATGGAGTTCCCAGCTTTGTCACGTTTCCTACAGTTTTAGATGACTGTGCCAGACTGAAGTGTCAACTACAAGAACTGGAGGAGGGATAGCTGTGTGCTGTTGCCTTACTATAAATATAAAATTTAATCTGGATATTTTAAATTCAGTCTACTTTTTGAAATGGATGGTTCTTCCTCTTATATTCCTTCTCACTATTTTTCACCTTTATATGGTGGACTTGTTACACAGCGATACCACCATGCTCCAAATTCTTTCCCTTCATGTGATATTTCAGTTACACTTCTTACCTGGCCTTATGCCATTTCTTAACTGTTTCAAGGTGTGGGTAGCAGACTTAACACATTCCCTAAAACAGTACATGTGAAAATCTAAACAGCTAATATTCATGCCAAAATATTGCTATACCCATTGCTCATCTTTCCAAAGCTGCATTAAGATAGCTACCAGATATGCACTGGTGTGACAATTGGCTGCAGGGTGTGTTTTGGCAAGAAGGGTGATCTGTTAGTCGAGTTGGAAAAAGAGCAGCACAGTATCAGAATAGAGGGTCTTTGCAACTCTGCTAATGAATTGTAACATATCTGAAAGTGTAACTTCACCTTCACAAAGTCAGCATAAAGAGTGACACTAAAAATACCTGATGAGAGAAGAGGAAGAGAGGAGAAAATCAGAATGAGGAAAAGATGCAGTTTTTACAAAGGGATCCAAATGATGCAGAATGTATTTTGTTCTTTTCCAGAAAAGACACAACAAGTTCCACATCCCAAGAAAGGAGCTGTTATTGGAGAAAATAATTTTTTTGGCTGTCCTTTTTCCAGTGATATTCTTATTACATTCAGCAGAAAAAAATACTCTCTGGGGTAAGCCTCAGGCATGTGCTCTAACCAAGAGTCTGTGGAATCATCCTCCACATGAAATACTTCAGCAGTCCCAAGTACAAAGTATAGCTGCAATCCCATGAGAAGGGCCTGAGTTCATGTTCCAAGTACATAAAGCCTAGTTAGAAAACCCACCTAAAAGAGGTTCCTGCTTAAAATTTAGCAGTTCTGAGAAGGACTTGAACCAGTCTCTTGACAATCAGGGAAGGGCTCTTAGGCACTGAGCTACTGAACAAGAGGCGAGTAACAACATCATTGCATCGTCAAGCAGTTTTCTGAATCTCAGTCTTTGTCTCCTCTTTTCACAGATTTTTTTTTTTTAATTGAACTAATCAAAATTTTTGGGAAATGAAAAGAAATAATTTTGTTAAGCAGGACAATAACTCTGATCTAAACCAATTACAAAAATTGGATGCCATCATTTTTTGAAAAATCAATTGTTCATATGGTCCTAATCATGAACACATTTTCTAAACTCATCATTTTCTACAGTTACAGTGTTCCAATACATTTGCAGGTGCAAATTTAACTGTCTAAATCAGCATCCTGGTTCTTTGTCGTGGCTACAGAGTTGCTGAGAATGCTGTAATTTCTTTGCCAAATTGTATTAGATTTGGGGACTAAAATATGTGAATGCAAGTATATAACTAAGTCTAAAAATATTGGCCTACAGGAATAAACACCTCATTTGTGTGTTCCTTTGTACAATTATTAAAAACTAAGCATTTTTTCTATGCACGTCTTTTGGCTAACTTGGAATATTCCCCAGTCAGAGCCTGGGGGCTGATGTGCAGAGAGGGAGGAATGATTGTGTTGTAGCTGTCCTTATGAGCTGGGTTCAAAACCACAATCACTCACACTTATCCATGCCAAGAAACTTACAAAAGGCATTCGAGATTGTAACAATTCACTGCAAAATTGGAAACACATTTGACTCCACCCCACAACAAGACAATCAAATAAAAACTTTAAATGTGAAAGCACTGGAAAACATGATTCAAAACTTCTTGCTATCCACTCAACCTACCTACTCTGAGCTATTCAATGCAGACAAAATGGAGAATAACTGATTTGTTTTGTTTTATCTGTGGGAGGGTATAAACTTAAGGCTGCAAAATAAATCTGTAAAGTTATTCCTAAATAAACTATGGCACTGTATTGAAATAAGCTGCATGAGCATGAAGCTAGATGAACTCATTGTAGAATAATACCAAATAATTCTTTAATAATTCTCTCCAAAAATCTTGCCGTCAGGTGATAGTTTATACTAATGTATGGGTTTGGGATAATTTAATAATATTACTGCTATTTCTTCCTTAAAGAAGCTGTAGATAAAACAAAATGGCTTCATTTTGTTAAATCACAGTTATTTTTCTGTAATTTATATGTATTTTCTCATTCTACAAAGGTAATTTGCGTTAATAACATTCCCAAATAGTAACATATAAATCAGGATCTATTCCTGATAGCAAGACCTAACACACTAATAAGTTTCTTTCCACCTGAAGGCATTTTTTCTCAGTTTTAATAACACAAGAAGGAATGACTACATGGCTATGAAACAAGGAGGGAAACCTTACTGTACACATAAAAAAACAGACAAAAGATATTTTAAGGAAAAATCAGTTGAAATGAAATTCTTATACTACTTTTTCCTCATTTCACAAAATATGCCCTTAGCTGGACTATGGAATAAAATAAAGATGAATCTTATTTTTATTCTTATAGTTTCATCTCAAGAACTCATAAGAAAGTTCAGCAGTGACACAATATCTTTGTAGCATTGCCAAGTATTACTGTCCCCCCCACAAGAGGCAAAGGGTTACCTTGAGAACTGATGTGGGACAAAGCATCTCTCCTGTACTGAAATGGCCATGGAATGTCATCATAGAATCCCCAAATGGTTTGTGTTGGAAGGAATCTTAAAGATTATCCAGTTCTACTCCCCTGCCATGGGCACAGACACCTTCCACTAGACCAGGATGCTCAGAGCCCCAACCAAGCTGCCCTTGAGTATCTCTAGGGATGGGGGACAACTTCTCTGGGCAACCTCAATAGTGCCAGTGCCTCGCTATCCATATAGTGAAGAATTTCTTCCTTATATCTAATCTAAATCTCTTTCAGTTTAAAGCCCTTGTCCTATCACTACATGCCCTGGCAAAAAGTT
This sequence comes from Erithacus rubecula, assembly GCF_903797595.1. NCBI lineage: Eukaryota > Metazoa > Chordata > Aves > Passeriformes > Muscicapidae > Erithacus > Erithacus rubecula. Next base: position 12,984,046 of record NC_136659.1, read on the forward strand.
CCTGTCTGACGCCCTTCAGACTCTAGAAGGTGCTATAAGGTGTCCCCAGAGCCTTCTCTTCTCCAAGCTAAACAACCCCAGCTCCCTCAGAAATGCTCCTGATCCTCCTCCTGCTTTCTCATCATCCCTGTGGCCCTCCTCTGGACCTGCTCCAACAGGTCTCTGCCCTCTCATTTAAGGCCCCAGAACTGGATGCAGTACTCCAGGTTAAGTTATTTGTGAAGCAGTTTTGTTTAAACTCTTAACCTTTAAACTGTAATTTTTTGTTTTATCACTTCTCTTCAGTCATCTTAAAAAACTCCAGTCCCAGTAATGGATGTGGGCAGATCCAGGGTGTGGACCCATAGGCAGGGGAGAGAAGCTCTGCACTGTGGCATACAGCTTTAGAGGAAACCCCACACACATGGAGAAACAGAGTGGGTGGGTGAGAGAGGCAAACTGAGGGCAATGGCCAGTCCTTTGTAGACACACTGTTCCAGTATTTCATGCATCACTGGGCTCACAGAAGGGCTGCTTTCCTCAATATCCACAAGAATTTTGCTTCAGAGACCTCTAGAGAAAGTAGGAATTTACTCTAATTCACAGCTCTGTTTTATTTTCAATGGTCTGAAAAGAAACTGTCGATAGCCATACACTATTAGGCCAAGAAAACTTCAACAAATACCTAACCAGATCTCCCACACAATCAAAAAATTCCTGCTGCGGGTACCCTCCCCCAGCAGTACATGAACTGTGCAACTTTCATAACAAGAGCTATATAGTGCTTATTTTCTTTCAAGAGAGCCTTAAGGCAGACAGATTATGGATGTAGGCCTCGGAAATCTCTATGAGGTGGTTCTTACTTTAAAAAAAAAGTAAAAAAAAAAAGCCACTGGGCAGATCAGCACTTTGTCACCATTCACTATTAAATGATGAAGGAACAGAAAATATCAAAATTGTCAAATCAGTCCTCTCCTAGTCCCAGTCAGATGCTTTATAGCTTCCATGCACTTTGGCAGCCCTTGTATGGCTTGTTATGCTAATAGCTTTTAATTGAATTCTGTCAGTGGCGATGCCAGCAAAGGCTTACTGTGTACAATTGAGTTACCATGCTCTGCAGGTCCTTCAGATGTGACCAGATATTGTATCTTTTCCTGTTCCCATCTATAAACTTTAGGTTATCCATCAGTGGCAAAACAGATAGATCTTTAATGTAGTCTGTGTGGAATGAGAGGTTTCCATTTCCTACTAGCCTCCAAGTGACCCTGTGCCCAGTGGCAGGCAGGCTGCAGCCCACTCCAGAGAGCACTTCTGCAGCTAATAACACCCAGCACAGAAAATCCCAGACTAAAGTGGGTGCTCAGCCAATGACTATCTGTCCTTTCTGTCATTGCAGAAACAGGTCAAGTAACAAGTCCCTGGGTGTGTTATTTCATTGCCTTTCTCTTCCCTCTGCTTGCAAACACTGTGTAGACACAAAATGCCTGATGCAAAAGACCCTCTTCTGTCTGTGAGACCCCTCACTGACCAACCTACACTGCCTGCACCTCTCAGGCTCACACCTCAGCCTGTGCCAGGGATAGTTCAAACTTCTCGTGTGAGAAAATGGGGAGAGCACACATCATGCATTACATTGGTTCAAAGCATGGGCCCAAACTGCCTTTCCTGTAGTCTGAGCTATGTGCAAGGGAAGGGCTGGGTGTACTGCAGGCTGTCCAACAGCTGAGATTTGTTTTCCTTGAGGGCACTGACAAACTACATATTAATTATTCTAGGTTCACTACTGCAGAACATGGTCTGGCATACCTCATATTTGGCTTTATGTTGCAAACATCACCACCTACATATAATAAACTAGGAGTTAAAATGTTAAAGTACCAGGAAGTCAGTGAGGGCTATTTTCTTAAGATAAGTTCACCTTTTCCAGATTTTAGCTGCAGGCCTTTTTAAAAAGAGCTTGGCTTTCATTTACTTGAAACCTCAGATTGTTTCAGGGCAAAACAAAAACAAAAACCAAAAACCAAAACACAAAACAAAACAAAGAAACTCCAAAATCTATAAAAATAATGAAACTAGAGATGCAGGTATATTTTACAGCACATTGAGCCATGAGCAAATAGTGCAAATCAGGAAAAAATAAGAGACTACAGAGTGCTTATACAGATAAACCAGTGTTTTCCTGAGATCTGAAGAAAAAAGTGCCTAATAATAAATGACAACTTCCATCCCACAGCAAAGCAATAATTTAAAACTAAATTTACATTGTAATTAGCCTTTCAAAAATGCAAAGAACTTCAATATAGATGTCCATTAATAATCTCACTGCTGTCGGAAAGTCTTTTCCACCCACACACAACACTTAATTAAACTCAGAGTTCCTCATTCATACAAACAGACAGTTATGAAGAGCAGGTGGTTCCTAATTTGAAGAAAATGGATAAGTGACTCTTAGTATAACTTCAGAGCCTCAGATTATCTCATTTAATTTTTTACTTTTGATAATTTTACTTTAAGCTCAATTTTGTTTCTCTTACAGCCGTGACATAGAATATCTATAACAGTTGATATTTATCTTTTAATAAAATGTCACAGATCACTTTCAGAGCCATTAAAAATGCTTAAAATGAGCTCAGGAGTTACAGCTCAGCATGCTGTAACATGCTGTATTTTTGATGTGACCACAAGACTCTTGTTCACTCATACATGTATGGTAGATAAAAGTGCTTTGACATTGTGAAAGTGTCCAGCATTTCTACCTTCTTTCCAGGCTTAAGAAATTTCTGTTTCCAAAGAAAAACTTGCTAGGGTTGCCTTCTCACACAGCAACAAGCCTAAAAAATGTCTTTGAGATGGATCTAAAGAAAAGACTTGAGGACAGTTTCCTACCCGTATGTGGCCTGAATAACGTCTTCCCACACAGACTGGCCATTTGCAAGACAAGCTCCAGTTCCATCAAAAGCCTCTGTGCTGCAGATGATAAGTGTAGTAATGGGAAGATTGTGCACAGCAAAGGTCTCTAAGGCTGCTGGCAGCTGGAAAGTTCCCTGCTGCTCTGCAGGGGAACATATTGAGAGCATCCTCAAAAGAATCAGTAAAACTTTAGCTGGCTGGTGGGAGAGCTTTGTACTCTCAGAGGAGTAGTGAAGCAAGAGAGAAGGGTCTGGAGAGAACAGACGTGGACAGTGAACAAAGCAGTCCCTGGGCTCTGTGTTGGGTTGCCAGACCTACACTTAGCCAGCATGCTGCTCTGTAGGGATACCCAGGTGGCGGTAAAATCCTATGCAGGGCACTCAGGACTGTTCCCAGGGTTTTCATGGCTCCCTTGCATGTTGTCACAGTGTTGTGTTAAGGCAAGCAGTAAGCTCGGGCCTCAGGCCATGCAAGTGCTGCTGAGCTGGCTCTGGACAGAATCATTAAGGATGCCCTTAATTAATTAGTATTCAGTCTAATTAATTAACCACATGACAGGTTGTCTGTGGGTTCATAATGTTCATAGGCTACACAATATTTATGGGGAGTTCTTTGCCTGGCAGTTTCTATCTAGAGAAAGCACTCAAATCTGGAGGAATAGGTTTGATTAAAGGGAGTTTTTACTGCCACCTGCAAATTTTAAAGCACTTTATGTGGGGTTTCATTATCCTCAGCTGACAGTGCATGAAATGTTGGAAGAAAACGAGAGAGGAACAAGCTATGTTTGAGACTCAGATCTCCAGACACCTTATTTATTTGATACAAAATCACTTCACTTGAAGTGATTGTGAGTGAACCCTTTTTGGTTGTCTCCGGTTAAGAATTATTCGAGAATTTCTAGTGATGCAGAAAGTTCAGTTGCATATCCTACAAAGGGGTGACAGTAATAACTCCTAAGGTCTTTGTATAAGATTTGGAGACTCCTTTAGAAGGCCATTAAACAAAGAGGAAAAAGTCTGAGTGAGATAACTCTCAAGTATCACCCAGAAAGGCATCACGTTTGGCATTTCAGCTGTGCAAACTGCAATGACTAATTCAAAACAATGAAGCATTTAAGAAAGAAACTATCTATGGTAGAAACAAATGAGTCTTTTATAGCCAATTCTAACAGCTATTTAAAGAGAAAATATAATCACAGTATAATCAATGGAGTAATATTTACTGGTTGATGAATGTCTTTGGAAGAATATTTTTATGTTTGACTTCTGACAGCTAAGGTAGCTTGTAAGATGCAGTCTGAAATAAACAGCTCTTTTATTTTAAGAAAGCAGATGATTCAAACAGTGTAGGCAAAGATACAGTAACTCACACCTCCACTAACAGTTTATTCACTAGCCTACTGTTTCTCTTGTTAAACTGTGTTCTACCTCCCACTGTTACTGACACAACGTCTATTTTTCAGTAGAAGTTTATTACAGGCTTGCTTTTAAAGAAAAAGGACGAAGATGTTAAACCATGGTGTTACAGGTTACCACCTACCAACCATCAGCATGCATGATGGTGGTTTGAATAGAAAGGAGTGCCCTAAGTTGCACTGCTTTGCACAGCTCAGCTAAGCCAGGATCCTTCACAGGCAGGGCCATGCCTGCACTTCAGCAGCTACACAGAAGGTGCCATTACTCAGCTATGTGCCAAAGCCAGCTCCACCAGAGTGGCTGATTTTTATGTGATGAGACTCTTCCTTACTTGCATATATTCAGAGGAATATACAGATAAATTTTTCATATTGAGTTTAAGGGTGCTCAATCGAATAACTGCATCATGAGCAAGTGGAGAACACATATACCATAGAAACCACACACAGCACACATGGGTGCAATATATCTGAGTTAAAGGAAAGTTGTTGGAAGTTTTAAGGCTGGGGGTTTTTCATTGAGGAAGAAAGACTGTACTCAGAGGTACTTTTCTTAGTTATTCTACATACCCCTTGAAACCTGCACCACCTATTTCATGTCAAGTATATGGAGGCCTTTACCACCAAGAGAGTGCTGAGCTTCATTCATGCCCTATACTATACTTCTATATCATCCATCTTCTATAAAATTCAAATAATCCTCATACTATACAGTACTCAGAAGAGAGATAAACATATCACAGTTAATACTAGTACAGCAGATGTTGTGTATTCAAACTCCACTGTCAAACTCTAAGCATATGGTAAAGGCATCAAGAGCAGATTGTCTCCTTCATCTTAAGTTAGTTGTATGCCATCAGGTGATCTCTGTTCCCTGTTCCTTCATTCCTACTCACACTGTTCTCTTCCTCCTAATAGTCAGCCTTGAGTCTTTCCTCATAGTTTTATTTCTCCTGTTTGTGTAGCCATACAACACAATAAATATAACAGGAAAGCTCCAATTCAATTACACAGAAATAAGAAAAATCAAATGGGAGATTTGGGTTTGTAAGATCTTTAAGCCCATTGTGATGTTTGTGGATGAAGACATGTCTGCTGCTATCACTCTCCTCTTTCTAAACAGACCTTTGACATTCCTCTGGAGTGCAAAATCCTCACGTGCAAGTCCATGCTTTACAACAGTGGTACAAAGAGTAAGCAATTAATTTAAGGAAGTAAAGAGTTCAAAACGTGTGAGAGTGGAAAAGGTGTGTATTTGTTTTTCTTTTTGTCCAGGTCTCCAAACAATGTTACTGAAGACTTAGAGAGAAGTTAATGTGCTCCAAAGTTCATCTGCCCCTCCTCACCAGCATAGTGGTTTATTTAGTGAAGGACAGCACCTCTCCCTGCAAGCCTTCTCACTCCAATAGCCAGTTTCTCCTGAACCTCTGACATGAAAACCCTAATCTCCCACATACACATTTTATTACTTTGCTGACTTTGACCCTGCTGAACACAAACTATGAGGCCTCTTGTTCTCCTGCTCTTACATTCCTGTAGATTCTTCCTTCTCACTGTGTCTTTATATACATCTCCCTAAGGTCTGTGTGCCCCAGCCCATCAAATGTCTGACTTCATGCTTAAACACTACCCTGAACAGAAACTCTCTCTTGAGTAGGGGGCCTCATTTTGGAACAGTCCCAACTTCTAGTCCAACAAGCTCTTTTCTCTCCTTCAGAGCCCTCTTTCATCTAAGCGCTCATTTCATAAAGCTTTCTGCAATCAATTTCCTCCTCAATGTCATCTCCACTTCCCCCTTTGTTTAAACTATTGCCCTCTTTTTTTGCTTCTGTCAGAATTAGAGTGTAAGCACTGTGACCAACTCTGCATGCCTTGATGGCACTAATAATGTATCATTATATATAATGATGTAATCAGAGAAAGTTCAAGAGGCAGTTCAAGCATGGGGAGGCTGGAACTAGCCCATCTTCAGATGTGTAGAGCCTGCCATATGATTTGAGATAAAAGGAAAGTATACAAATAAACAGTTAAAACTACAGAAGGGAAAGGCAAGGTGAAAGCCATTATATCAACCTTATGTTAACATCATATATATTGTGAGAAGAGAGAAGGGAAAGTGGATCTGAAGTTTTCAATTCTCCCAGGTAGTGCTAAATCACTGAAGATTTTGCATGAGACTGTTGTGTAAAGGGAAAAGCTTGTGCTTTCAGGACACATTCCAGCAGCAGCCAGGAAGAAAGGCACATTGTGTGGCTTTCACCTTCTCTTGCCAGATTCACTGTTATTATTTTAGGAAGGCACAATTACAGGCTAAAAGTTTTCATAGATTTTTTTGAAAAATGCCACATTGATTAGATTTTACAAACTGCCCAGCAAAGGAACTCCAAAATTAATGACAGGCTGACATAGTCTATATTAGTGAGTTCACAAAACCTCTTTGTAACTGTCAGCATGTGGACCCCATGGCTGCAGGATACACTGTCAGTTTCTTAGAAAGATGGAGGAACATTGCCAATTCATTTTTCTTTGTCAAACATTTCATTTATTGTTGAGCCTGTATGCAAGTTAACATCTCTCTCCTGTGCCAGCACTACTGCAGCAATAACCATTTTTGTATTTCTCTTGCCAGCTAAGTTTGTGCTACCCATGCTCTAGTACAAAGGAGATGTTCATGGCAGTATGCACTTAATGAATGAGCATAATTAGCATGAAGATGTCTCATCAGGCTGGTGAGGTGGCAGCACATTAAATTGCTACATAACCTGTAAAATGAAATGACTCCCACACCTGGAGCTAATGATAAATACACTTGACAGAATACCATTGCTGGTCTCTTAAGATGTCATTTTGAGTTCACTTTGCTATGGACTGGAAGTGGGGAGAAGCCATGCAGGTGCCCTTCATCCTGCATCCCTCGACTCTGTGGGCAGAGTTCCCTAAGCAATGGCCTTGCAAGCAAAAGAGACTGTAAGGATGTTAACGATGTCAGTGACCCCCAGACCTTGACACAAGGAGCTCCCTTTCCTTGTAGGGGTTGTGGGAGAGAGGAACAGACACTCTGTCTTGGGAAATTCCATCTTACTGTTTGCCAGCCAAGAATAAATCTCCTTTTGCTGATGATTCAAGGTAAGAAGCTGCAGGCAGCAGTGGCAGCCTGGAGAGTACTTCACACTACTAAACCTGTCACCTAGGGAGTGACCTCTGGGAGGGACAAATTACTTTGGGAGTAACCATCTTGCCCCCCAGAGGCACCAGAGTGGTGCCGGGGGTACTGGAAGATGAACCAAGAACAAGAAAAGTACACCTCTGCTACCATAAATCTGCAAAGGGAAGGCACCTTTATTTGCATTTGCAAACATTTCTGGGCTTCTATACCATGCCGGCTCCATGACAATGCCTCCAGCACCTATGATTGCAGCTTTGTTTTTTTGGGCAAAGCTGAGCAAGATGAGATAGACTTAAATTAAAAAAAAAAAAAAAAAAAAAATTAAAAAAAGGAAAAATTAAAAGCTTGGCAGGTACTTAGTAACAGGAGAACTGGCAAAAGAGACACTGGGATATCTTCATTCTTAGAGACAAAAGAGAGCTGAAATGAAACTAGAGCCAATGAAGATCTGTATTTTGCAGGCTGGGACTGCACCTGAGACATTGCAGGTTATTCAGCATGCAAAGGGATGTTCATATAGCTTTAGTGCTGTCCAACCAGGACAGTTTATCCTGAGTTAGAAAGTCACTGTGAGGGAGTTACACAAACACACCCACAAAAGAAAGCAGCACGGGTGGCCATGCTGGCTCCCAGCCCTGTCAGACCATTTCCCTGTGTTGCTGTGCCCCCAGCTGTGCCATGGGGGAATGAGCTGAATTGGACTCTGCATCTCGCAGACTCAATCACATCCACATTCCCCGGGCTTTGTTACGAATGATGTTGTAATAAGCATAAAGAATGCAGCTTGCAGTTTGAGATCCCAGGATGAATTTGCAGTGCTGACAGCTAGAGAAATCATCTCTTGATATATAATCAGAGGGAATTTGATACAGGAGTCACTGCTAGAGGATAAATGTGTCATTTTTAGAGTTGATTTGACTATAGGCCCACTTTAATTGCAGAAAATACAAAATAAGTGCCAAATGGAAGTATGAGAAGCAATTTTTTCTGTTCATTACTGACACAAAATAAGCCATAAGCTTATCCTTTCAGACTCTGAAAATTCAAAACACCCTCTACATTTTAAGCCCTATTTCCCTAGAATGAGAAGTAAAGCACATTTGCATATTGTTACAATTATAAAGCTATAGGAAAAAATCTTTCTTTTCTATAAGTAAGATTGATGGGCATTTTCCACAAAACTTAATTTTGAATGAGAATATAAATTAGAATTTTTATGTATGCCATGCAGTATGAATATTTTTAGTCAGTATGGACATATTTCATATTGTTCAGGGAAGACAAAAGAAAACCACAGCATCTAACAAGTTTTGCTAGACATTAGTTCTTCCAACTGTATATTGGCAAGCAGCTACATCTTGCAGAAATGAAGTAACCTTGGGGTCTAGTCATCCTTACATCTTCTGAAATCAAATGCAGTTTAAATAACCACAGTCAAAACAGGTTTCTTTGGAAAAATAGTAAAATTCAGGGACACGTGTTTTTTTCAAGACACCTTCTTGGACTTATATATATATATATATATATATATATATATATAGCAGCCACCTTTGACATCTGCAAAGGATTTTAAACTAGAGGAACTATACATTTGGTAAGGTACTTTCTCTTTATATAAAGTATCCTACAGAAACTTTATCTTTGGTAAGATATTAAGTTATTGTAAGATACTATCTTGACTACTCAAGTTTTACACTTGTTTGGATTCAGAAAATTGGAAGCTTATGGATCAATTAAGAATGAATTAATGTGACATTCTAGCATGAAAAGAGATGCTTGGAAACCAATTACAAAATAATCAGTTTAAAATGTCACAGAAGTTTAAAATTACTCGTAAAAGTACTAGTGGTGAAACTTGGCCTTCAGTGAAGTCAGAGAGATCCTTAAACCAACTTTTGGATAGGGTCAGGTTTACAACTATAAGTATTTGGACATTTACCCTAGCTGGTTCTCCACCATCCTTTGACCATCCTTTTCCTCCCTATGTTAGCTCGTTTTTTTCAAGCTTGTTTTCAAGAAAGCTCTGACAGTGGAAATGGACACACATTTGCACCTTAAACTTCACAGATACACACAGATGAGCACAGATTTGGCTCACTATGGCTAAACCATCAGTTAACCGCTCATACACTTTCCTACTCCCTTCCCACCTTTCCTCAGTTGTCTCTACACTTTCCTTCCTGACACACTAATTGAGGGCTTTAAACTGTTAAGTCTTCAGGATATAAATTATATCATCTTGCATGTTTGTACATTGCCAAGCACAAGAATAGTAACCGCTCGCCTTTGCCGGCAGTCCTATGACACCTTTGGTAAGGGGGTGGAAGCTCTGGAGGGCTAATTAAATTTCAGTGTGGGTGATCACATTCTGCTTTTCTAAAATTCCTTCTGCTTATCTAAATTCCTCATGTAGTTACAACCTGATACAATATTTCTCTCCACTTCCCACTCCAGCTTGCCGTGTAGCGTGACTTTGTGCTTTCCAGCAGCTGCCGCAGTCCTTCCAGAGCTGCGTTTCATTAGTGGCTAGCACATCTTCTGGCTGTGTCGTCTGCAATGTGAAACACACAGCTCGCTGTGCCTGTGTAAGCGTGTTCGAGAGAGACAGAGTATTTTATTAATACGGATTTCTGTAAAACACAGAAGACACTGATTCTTAAACTATGCTCCACTGAGCACTTGTGGATGGCCCATTACGAGCTGGTATATCACATGGTATTCATTTGCTCCTTGTTTCCAGCTGCTAAATTGCACTGTGACACTCTTAAATATACGTTAAATACTTTCCTAATGTTACTTAAGCATGTAAATTGCTTCCAATGCCTGAAGGAAATTCTGCAATTGCAAGCATGGGGGGAAAGGAATGAAAAGGGCGATCAACAAGAATCTATCTTAAAAATGTCATCCTTTATGTTAATGTGATCCACATTATAGTGGATTCCTGCTCTCAGACAGAAAAACGACCATTGTCTAGCAACATTTTGTGTGCTATTCAGGGCTGGATCCCACTAGCCAAGCTGTGTTTTGGGCTAGATCTCTGGGAAGTGCTAGTTCTTTGCTTTGCTTTTTGTCAGACATACAAAGCTTTCCAGGATGCTTGACACATAATTACTAAGTCTCTTCGGGGAAGTGGATCAAGATCTTAGCTATAGATTGAGGCACCTGGAATGTGATATGTCGCCGGGAAACCTCAGGGTAGGGTAGAAGGGTTGTACAGTGACACTCTATGAAGACAAAAATCTCACCGTTTTACAGTAGCCTGGGAGCTGAAGCCAGAGGCTGTGCCCAGTGCTCAAAAAGCGAGGTATGATACTGCAGTCTTTTGTAACACAGTGTTGGAGGTACTTGTCTATTTATTTAATGAATCTCAGCATTTCCAAGAATTGATGCCAGAATCCATATGCCATTTTCTTTCTTTTCTGTCTGTTTTTTTTTTTTCCTTTTTCTTTTTTTAAAGCAAACCAACAGAATATAAAATTAGACTTCCAACGCATGCTCTGCTTGTATTGCTGTGACCCTAAAGATAACATGGAAAATGTCGACTAAAAATGTAATAAGTGAAAGCACTTTCTACACACACATTCCTTCCCACCTCTCTTATATAAGGACTAGTCAGATGCAGAAAATAAGGGACTTATTGCTGCTAGCCAACCTATCATCTCTGCCCCCAGGCCAGCTCCCAGTATCTACAGGGAGTTTCTACCATTGTGAACATAAGGCTGTGCAAACAGGTTGTTTGCTACACAACTGTGCAAACACACAGGCATGGAAACAGTTCAGCAGGGTCACGCCATGGCAGCCAGGCTGTGCTAGTGGGCCATGTGTGCTTGGGCAACACACAGCAAATTTGGTTGACTTTGGCAAGCTTGTGCTGCTCTCTGCTTGCATTAGCATCAGAACGTGTAATGGGTTGTTCAGAAGTGCAGTAGAAGTTGTTGATTTTAGATTTCTATTTCTAAGTGAGCAGTTGGGGTTTGTGTCCTGTTACAGAACAAGGACCACAGATCAGTAACACGAGTATTTGAAGCTTGTACACTTCCATTCTCATTATAGTGTTTGTCACAAAGATGAATTAATGTTGTGCCATTTTCAGTTCTCATTACAATCTTTGTCATGAGATGAAATATTAGACTGTTAAAGTCTCTATGAATCATAGCAGCTTGCTCTATTATGTTGACCTTTTCAATATTCTGCATTTGGACTGGCTGGCATTTCCTCTTCTCTTCCTTTGCACTAAAGGAAACCACACTAAAGTTGTGGACAGGCTGTACTGGGCTTACCAATGAAAATGCAGAATACTGACGAAGTCAACATTGCATAGGCATGTCTGTATTTTGAGAACTGCAGAATTTGAATCCTATTTACCATGCAAAAGGAGGGACTAAAAAACTGAGTCTATGAAAATCCTTATTTGCTGTTTCTGTAAAACACTTCTGAACAAACATATATGCTATGAAAAGAAAGTAACTCCTAGGCTGATATAATGGTAAAGAAACACAAACCAAATCTACCAGCCATTGTGTGGGAAAAAAAAAAGAAAGAAAAAATAGGTCACAAATCTGTTGTTAAATGGTCTGAAATTGTTGTCCAACTTCTTTCTTTATTTTCCAGTGCTAGGAATGCAATTTCCTACTTTCTTTATAATGCTATGGCAACACTGCATAACCAAAGCCTGCACTGGGGCACTGAGGAGTGTCTCTTTAGCGTTGTCTAGCAGTTGAAACAGTTCATATCAGACTGTTTGTACGATACCCAGGATCTTTTAAAGGTACACTGGAAATTATTTCATTCCTGATTTGTCACTGGAAATTACTTCATTCCTCAGTTGTTCTGAGGAGAACAGAGCTCAGATGACAGTCAACACAATAGCGCAAGACACACTGCTGAAGTGTCCCATCGTGTGCCCATTTTCATCACAAATGCGTTTCACCCCAGCTGTGAAGTGATAAGACAGACGTGTGGCTAAGGACCCCAAACAACCCAAATCCCTCATAATTCTGTGCATGCTAAAGGGCACTTTAATCCAGGTAGACTCCTGGGGCCCTATCAACCAGTGCATCATTTTGAAAAACTCAACCTGAGTGCAGGAACATGCCTGGCTGTGTGGTAGGCTGTTCTGCACATCCCCAAGGCCACAGAGTGCTACATGCAGGCCAGAGCCCTCCCAGGGAGGCTGGAGCACTCTGGCCACACAGAGAGGTGGAACTGCATCATTTCTGGTCCAGGGCTTAGTGTTGATCCTCATGAAGGAGGAAGTGGACAGCCACTGTCCCAGGGCTATGAGGAAGACCAGGCACAACCCAACATAAGGAACTTTGGGATCTTAGCTCTGTCATAAAACGTCTGCATACAGTAATGCTGTTTCTGTAGTTAAGCATCATGCATACTATGGATCTGAGACGCCTCTTAAATGCCCATGGTTTCTGGCCCATTTACAGAGATCTAAAATCTTTTATAAATAGGAAGATTTATTTATTGAGCTTAAAGTCTGTGAGCTTGAAAAAAACTTACCATTTTAAAACATTCTGTGAAGTAAAAAGTTAAATGGGTTGGAAAATGTGCCATTTTAGTCCTTGAGAGAATCACAACAGTAAGATGGAAAGTGCCATGCTGCATCTCTGATAGCACAGAATAGACACTTGGGAGCATAGCTGTCCTGAGTACTGCAGCCACCCCAGGCAGCCCACTGCCAGAGCACTGTGGCCTCTGGTTTAATGCAGTGTCTGTCAGATGAAACTTCTTAAGGCCACTCATGGCCAGTGAGAGTACACTGTTTAGAACATCCACCCAAGCAGGTGGGTGATGCCCCACCTTCATTACAGTTTGCATCTTTGCAGTGAAACTCACTCCTTGTGCTCCTCCCCTCAGAGTTACTACAGAGGGTGCAGGAGAGCAGCTGCACAACAGCAAATGTAGTGTGCAATAACACACTGCTCTCTGCCCTGGCTGGGAACTCACCTGCAGGGAAACGCACAGAGAAACCTGGGGAAGGTCTGTCCCTGCAAGCCACAGCTCCTTTCATGTGCATGACATAAAATTATGAGGATAATGGCTGCCTGCAACTGCCTTCATACCCCTAAAAGCCTCCCACCCCAGCTGAGGGCAAAAAGCGAGAGATTTCTCCTTCCTGCAGGCTGTCACCATTCTTCTGGGGTACATTCAGTAAATGCTGTCTCACTCTAGAAGCCAGTGCTCAAGGGATCTAAGCTTTAAACTCCTTTTCCTGACCTCTGTTGAAGTCCTTTTTCCTGTCAGAATGCAGGGCTCTGACAAGAACTCTGGAACATGTGGAATACAGCACCAGCTTTTGCCTTATCATTTAATTTCTTGGTCCAGCAGTGCCACACAGTCCTGACTCTGATGGTCTAACAGCACATATTCCCTTTGGCTAATCCTATTGTGAACTGCTGTGGTATAATTAGAGAGACCTGGAACATAAGGATCTCTTAAACAAGCCCATCTGACCAGCGTAAGTCACAGCATTTATTTCTTCCACAATTTGTGCACTGGCAGCAGAATGCAGAAACTGAATTAAATTGCAGAGCAGCAGTAGCAAAGCAATGTGATCAGATCCACACGCAGAAGATGTGACTGCTGCTTCCAGATGCTGGTCCAGCCAATTCAACAGCTTTCACATTGGTTGCTCTTCGTGAAATAGTTAAATCAATAAAAACTCTTCTATGGATAAAACTCATATAATTTATTCAGAGGTATCCTTTGTAGGCAGTATATTCTCATTTCTCCTTAGGAAGGTGTTCCTGCGTAACAGATGCATTAATACACCCATATATTTGCTGAGCCAGAATCCTTGTCCTACATATCTAATTCATAAGTGTGAACTAGGTTTTGAGAGAATGGACAATCTTTGCTGATCTTTGAGACTGTTTATGTCTCCCAAAGAAGTCACTGCCTGGACATCTTCACAGTCATTGCTGCTCACAGGACTGGGCTGAGAATCTGGGGGGCACTGGTTTTGAAGGTGATATGTGGACACATGACAACCTTAAATGCTTAAATCAATACTCCATATAGGAAAGCTGTCTCATCCTCCAGCTGTTAAAGCAGAGCCAAATGCAGCTCCCTGTAACTCTAAGATATCAGTTTACAGATGTTCCTTTTACAGAGAAAAGGGCACTGACTTCCATACCCACACACAAAGATACTACAAAAGCTGAGTTCCTCCTCCATGTGAAGGACTAGCAATGGGAGCTCACACAAGGCCCCTCCAGCTCCACAGCAATGTTTTTTATTTAATCCAAACACGCAGCTCAGTGCAGCACTAGCTGTGAAATAATTCTTTCCCCTTAAGCAAGCTTCATCAGTGTTTTCCTTGTTTAGTGGTAACAGACCTGAACATATAAACAACCTCATGGCACACTCTGGGTTAGTCAGTGCCAGGCAGTAAGAGCCCCCCTCCGAGAAGACACTACAGAAAGGAATACTTTTAATTTAAAATCCCTCTAAGTGCTAGAGACATTTAAAGCATTAAGCAGCAATTAATACAAATAAGAAACTCAATCTCTCACATCATTAATACTAATTATGCTTTATAGTTACATTTTCTGAGTAAGATGACAGACAACATGCATATGGAGGAGGCTGCTTGACAGAGGTGCAGAAATGAGAGGCAACTAAATTGACACAGAAAGCAGTGTCAGACATATTTTAAAGGTCCTTTGGCTTCCTTGAGCAGGGGAAAGCATTTCTAAAAAAGCTGGAATTGGGCCCACAGAATATTCAGGAGTTCAGATGAAGGGCCACTCAGTGTGAGTGTCTCATGTGTTGGGCAGGTGCTCTTGACATGCCATGGCTGGTGTTTACTGTGGGACACCTGCTATGGATTTGGGTGTTTGACATCCCTGGGACTAAGACCCAAGGTGTCTTACGTTGGATACCAGGGTCATTTGGGGAAAAGCTGAGCTCAGCTTTTGCCACAAGGAGTATGACACTGGTGACTCTGAGGACATAAGTGATGATGTTCAAGGAAACTGGACTAAAACTGGGACGGTATTTTCACGCCCTGGCTCTTTAGCAATGGATTTCCTGTCCTATATGGTGAACATCACCAAATACTACAAGTCCCTGTAGAAAGAGCTGCTGTATTTTACTGGAAAGGTGAGGATTTTATTTCTCAGTATGTTTACATGTGAAATGATGAGTGGCACAAGTACTACTGAAAAAATCAATCTGGCATTAATGTGCTTGCAGACAAAATTGCTGTATCCAGAGAATCAGGAGTCAATTTCTACTAAAGCAAACAAAACAAATCCTAAAGATTGCACTTAGCCTGTTTTCTCAGATTAGGACTATTACCCAACTCAGAGTGTCACACCTTAGTGTTGTTACCTGCTCTCATTTTGCACCATATACTTTCTATGCAGTAATTACTTACTCCTGCACTGGTTTGCTGCACCACATAGCATGCAACTAAGCAAGGACAAAAGGTCCAGGGCTTAAATCAATTACAATATGTGTGAAACCCCAGCATACTAGTCAAAAGAAATATTAACTATTCTATGCTTATGACAAATGCTTTCTGTTTGCATTCCCTGTTGCTTCCTTTGACATGGCTCCAACTGCTTGTCCTGTCACAGGAAGACTTCATACAGAAAAGTCAGCAAAAGTTGGAGAAATCATTAGCGAGGTTGCCCCTGTCTTGCCTACTGTTGTGCTGAATTATACTTGTGAGGTTACAGAGGTATTTGTCTTTATTTATTTTACTCCAACATGGAAGCCAGACCTGGATTAGCAATGACAGGGCACCTTTACTATAAACTCTTAAAATATGGCCTTACACATACGTATTTCAACTTCCCATGTGGCCTCTGGACTCCCTGTGCAAAGGGAAGATGCATCACGAGCAAAATGCAGTGAAATAAGAACAATGCAAGACATTCTGCCAATCAATAAAACATAGCTAACTTAGACAAGAGGGAAGAAGAAAGCTCATCACATTTCATTGTTGGCAAATATTGGCTAGTGGTGATGACTTGAAGACCATTTCTTGTGCATACAGCCCCTGTCCTGCATCAAGATGTGCCTACCCCTCAGGGCTGCCAGATCAGTGAAGATCCAGTGCCAGGGTGGCTACACAAACTCCTTCTGCAGAGTCCTGTGCTCAAGCCCTGCCAAAGCCAGGCTCAGCACTCTCTTGCAGGAAGTACTAACTGTTGTTCCATGGCACAGCTGCACTGCTGCTGGCAGCAGCCCTTCAGAAGACTGAGCATTTCAGCCTCAGAGAAATTCTGTACATAGCTTTAGGCAATGGACATCATGCTGGCAAGAAGTAGCAAGGCTTCTTATTCTTGGCTCCATCACTGACCTGCTGTGTGACCTCAGGCAAATCACTTCACTTCTGTGTGCTTCTCCTACTTCCTGCTTTTCATCTGTCTTGTCTGTTTGACTGCAAGCTTTGGGAGGGGGATGAGTATGCAGCACCAACCACAGGAGAGCTTTAATCTCTGTTGGGACTCTGAGCACAGTACAAAACCTACAGCTATTCTGTAGTCCATACTGTCTACATTAGCACTTTGCACAGAAGTATTGCAGAGTGGTCAAAATGGGCCACTACTGCAGTATTTGTCACATCAGCACTTCTGATATCAGCAAGCATGTACTCTGGCACTCTGTCCACAGAGCAGGAAAGATATTCCACCTAGCAGGCCTCCTATCTTTTCATTTAGATTGTTGACTGTACATGAAAAGTGAGATTATGAATGGGGCTGCTATGCCTTGAAGATAAGCTTTGAATGTGCTTTTTGGCAATGAAATAGGCATGCTAAAGAGGACTGCTGCTTCTATAAATGACCATGTGAAGTGCAAGGAAATGGACTTCTATGTCTTGAAAATGACTATTATCAAATGGATGAGTAACAGCATGATTACTGCTAATGTGATGAAAACAACCCACATTTACAAGGTATAATAGAGGTGGATTGGGCAAGGAATGACCTGACTGGTTGATATCTTATTGGGACGGGTTTCATTGTAGAAGGTGCACACTCACTACCAGTTCAGTTCTGACTAAATAAATATAAATGAGTGAATGGATGCCTGTGTGTGTATGTAGTGTATAGACAGAGAAGAAACAAGAAATAGAATGGGACTGAAGACCATGTGTCAAAGAAGAAGTCAATTAGCAGGATCCCACAGGTAGAAGAATCCAATTGCTATGTATGGATAAGACCTGTTGCTTATCAATTTTTTTAAATACTCCATTCCTTGCAGAACCATAATCTTTTGGCATTCATCTATACTTAGCTTTTCTTCCAGTTTTCTAGGACAAAGAATATGTTATGCCTCCTGAAAATACTCCTTCATGATCTGGAGCTGACTGAAAGATCAAGGGGTCCTTGGGTAGCCTGAATCAGCCCCATGGCACTTATAGCACTCTCCCTGATGAAACTCTCACAAGACATAACCTTCTCCTCTTTTACTTGATGCTTTGTGGAATCTCTAGACAAGGTACCCTTGTTCCAACTGTAAAGCAGCTTTGGTAGAACCTGTAAAGAGCAGCTGCTAGCAAAGATAGCAGATCATGTTATCACACAGCAGGATCCTTTGCAACATTTTTATTTTGCAAGTTCCACTGCTTCCTGTTGTCCCATTTGTAAAGGTGCTTTCTGGCTTTCTCTCCCTCTGTTGTGACAGCTTTTGTCTTTGCACCACGGGTGCAAAACTAAAGAGGTCTAACCGAACAAGGGAGCAGTTTTGTTCTCCTGCAATAGAGAGATATGCCAGGCTTTTTAGATGAAAAATAAAATATAGACATGTTTTTGAATCCCCTTTTGTTTTTCTAAGTTTTACAACCTTACTTATCTGTAAACAAAATCATCATTTTTTTTTTTTTTTCATAGCACACTGCGTAAATACAACTTCATGCATCTGGGAAGGTGACAGCTGCCCTATGAGATAGATTGTGACAGTTTAAAATCAGGGAATCAATCACTGAGATATAGTGCCTGGATGCCGTCCCCACTAGGATGTATTGCAGGATCCAGGAGCTCGCTATTTGAGATATGCCATCATAACTCTGATAGATTAAAGCACCACATCCAGGAAACAATTGTGTAAGAAAAAAATGGTGTCATAGATCTGCCAGGTTACAGCACAGACTCCAGGAGCCAACCAAGGGAGGGCAGGGCTGTATCTCTGCTCCCAGAAGCTGCCAGAGCAGCATGATGACAGTTCTGTTCTCAAACAGTCCCATTATGACCTAATTAGCATATATGAATTGCAGATTTAAAGCATTAAAGTGATGTACAAATCATTAATTTTTTGTCAAATCCATGTCAGCCTTGTGTATGCCTTCCTATTTTAATGTTGCATGACAGTGAAAAGAAGTCTAATCCTCTGTATATAAAGAAGAGAGATTTGGTGTAGCTGATATAATGAGATCTATTTAAACACTGGATGTTTTGCAGCTTTGACTGTATCTGCTCAGAGAAGAAAAAAAAATACCACATATGTCCCATTAGGGTTAATTGTGAAAGGATGTAAATATATTCAAAGCCCCAAGGGCAGTTCTGCATGTTGTCTGTATGAAAGAAAAGATATAAAACTTGTTTTCCATCAAAATTTGTTTTTAGTTTTGCGACAAATAAAAGGAACCACCTGCTCACACAAGATGGACCTGATTTTCAGAGGAGATGAACACTCAGAAAAATCAGGCTCTCACTTTGCAAACCAAGTCTGAGCCACAGTCTCAGGAATGGCTTACAAAAAATTCAAACAGATGTGAAAATCGAGTCCACTTTAACTCCAATAACTGCAGAGAATCATTGCAAAAAGGGACAGCAACTGCCTTAAAGTGGGGCTTCCTAAACTTCCTATAAGAGCCTCACAGTGATGCTGGGAAGGCTGGGTATCACCTGCAGGCTGTGGCTGGCTGTCTCAGCCAACACAAACTGTTCATATTTCAGGATGGATCTCCATCTGTTCTGGCCTCATTGGTTCAGTATTTTCTTACTATCCCATTTCATCTCTCTTGTTTTCCTTCCTTGGCTTTAAAGCTGCTCTTGCAACTCATCCTCAGAACAGAGGACACAGCTCCCATTCTGAGCTCAGAACACGATTCAACACCATTGGGCAAACCCTTCTGCCACCTGATTAAGGTGGCATCTAAGTCCCCCTTCAATGAACCAATTATTACTCCACAAGTGGAATTTCACAGGCATGACCAAACATCATATTTCCATCAAACAGCCTTACATATTAGACTGACTGAAATCCAGATATATGAACAGAGAGGTTTTCTTTGACAGTCTACTTCATCTCTCATACAGGCTGGCCTGGGGAGGGATTGAATTCCAGGGAGCTGCACAGGAGGTAGGTAAAAGGAACAGTCTTGACAGTTATGTTCAAGTATTTTATGCATCAAAAGAGAATATTGGTGGCATAATTACAATGAAGTACATAATTCCGGATGCTGGCTGAGATTTTTATTAAAGATAATGTAATTAGGCACCCAGTTCCAATTTGTCATCCATGGGGTACTGCAATCTTCAACCCTGCACCCCTTTGAAATCACCTACAATCCCAAACCAGCAGATTTGGTCAAGTTGTTTGTGTGTGTCTTTGTTTTAGATCTGTGTTTCTGCAGTCGACAGCACTCCTGGGCAGATGATTTCTCTTACAGTTCACTAGAATGACTTTCCCAGTAGCAAATAATCAGCAGTGTAGCTCATCTTTTCTGACAGGAGTTGAACACAGAGATGGCTCTCCTCAGGCTAGCAAAACGAGGATCTAGAGGAATGAAAGTGCCATTTAGAAATGTGTTGAACTGAGAGGCAGCCTGTGCCTGCTCCATACCTGGACAGGTGCTCAGGACTTAGCTCTTGAGTGTTATTTCAGTAGCTCAGAGAGCAGTTGAAAAGGAGTCAGCCATGAGCACAAGGGATCCTACACTTTAGATGAGTTAGTGTGTTTTTTTCTTACAGACACACTTGGGCACTCTCTTTCAGCCCAAGGGTATAATCTTTGGGGTTAAGGAGGAAAAAAAAGAGCAGGTGAAAGGCTACACTAGGAACAAAGTTTGGGAGGAAAACCTATGGATTTCATTTTCCCCTCAAATCTTGCCAGAATTTGGGGAGCTCCTGAATACACAACAACTCTCCTGGAACTATTCTATGATTTGCAGTCTTTACAAGTTTGCAGTCTTTACAGAAGTACTGTGTTTTAAAGGAAATAAAAATTACATGAATTCAGAGACTGCAGGGAGAGCAGACCATCTCTGGGCAGAGCCAACACTTGGCAGTAGGCATAACTCCAGGAGCTGAAATGAAAGAAGTCTCAAGGTCCATGTGAAGTTAATCCTATGTGAAGGGCTAAGGCTACCAGTCAAATATTTTTGCAAGAGCCCTCCTGAGATCATTCAGGGACTCTGGGAGCCTGTAGGGCTTGTTCTGCCCTTCTGTCACAACATGGAATCCAAGGGAATACAATTGCAGGGACTTTCTCCCTGAAGACAAAAGAGCTTTGAAGTGTATTGGCAAAATGCAAACGAACTTCTGAGTCATATAGACCCAGCTTTGGCCTTGCTCCTGATGCTAAGGAGAAGCTACTTGGCTGCCACAGAGCAGTGGTTTCATTGCTTCTTGCTGAATTCTCTACCCTGCTCATAATTTTCTTCTCTGCACTTGCATAGGGAGAGCCCTGTACAGGATCCAGCCAGGTAACCAGAGCAGCTGCAAAGCCTTTCAGGTGAATGCATTTCAGACCTGACCTGCACCTACTCCAAAGTCTCTGTGCCAAAATGGCTCCTTGGTTGCAAGATTCTGATTCAGGCTACTATGGAGCTATGGGAGAACCGTCTGAACAAAAGGTCCACTAATGAAGCAGTAAAATCAGCTGGCTCCAGGGACTTATTTAATTTCATTAACTTGAGAGTTGATGCAATATCTCTTGCAGTAATTGGTATGTTGATCTTGTCCCTGTGCTATGAAAGAGGGAAACATAAGATCTTCATTTCATCCCAGAGCTCAGATGAGCTAGCCCTACATTGCACTCTGTTAGTGATCTTCAAAAGGCATTATTTATAAAAGTAGCTTTCTGGGATGCTGTTCAATCCATGCCCATTATCCATGCAAATTCCTCAAGCTGTATCGGGTTAGATAGCTGCTGGTATTGCTGGAAAACCAACCAACCTGCAGAAATCTTTGCTTAGTTCTTTATTGAGCACAACGTGGTCAGGATTAGTCAGTCATGGCATTGGATTAGCATTACTGGTAGCCATGGCAATTTCCATTTGTGTGACAATCCATGTAACCTTTCCCATTAAAATTCAGCTTAAAATACCTACGAGAATCCCACAGTCCTCACTGAATCACAGGAATATCATATGGCATCATTCAAACTAGAATAAATCCAAATACATCTGAAGCTTTATTCAAATGAACTGAAACCAGACTAAGTTCAATTAAAGAAGAAGAGCATTAAAAGCCTAGAAAAAAGGCTGTGTACATTCTAATTCTGATCTGGGTCTTGCCATGATTAATTAGACTTCTAAGTCTTACTGTTCCTTTAGACAAATGTGGGAGTTGCTCCCTCTGATTCTTGTTCACTCAGTAGTTAGGCCTGCCACGCTAAGCTTTCACCTAAACAGAGGTGAAGATTTCTGGTGAGGTCAACTCCCTGGCTGCTAAAAATTCTGCAGATATCTGTTGAAGTACCAGACCTTGTTGTACAAGGCCACACCGCTGATCCTGACAACCCAGCTTGACCACACCCCATTATGAGTTCCACAATCAATTTGGAGATATAAAGCAGGGTTTTCTTCACCTCAAGCCTGTCCTGTTTTTTCTCATTTTTCATACTCACCAAGGAATTATCGTAACTGTGCTGCCAGAATTACTGCTGCAGAGGCAGAATTCAGACTTGTTGAACATACTGATAGCTAACAGCTTCAATATGGAAGTGGAACAGGAGATGACATCCTTCTTCCCAGGTTCCAGTTCTCTGCTCCCTGCTTACTGACCTCCAGGGCAATAAGAAGGGCAGTAACAAGCACCTGGAACATACATCTTACACTGCTGCCTTACATCTTGCACTGCTGTAGCTGTTTGCAGCTGACCTGCATGGCTGCATCCTTTTACAGCCAATGCCAGGGAGAGGAAAAACTTATGAATTCTAGCTCTTGTGCTTCCCATTGGGAATTATTGCTTTAACTCAGTGGGAAAGGCCTCTGTTTTTGAGCTCTGCCCAACCAGAAGATGTGTTTTGAAATGCATCTTGCTAAATCTCTATGCACAATAGCTTCATTAAAAGGTTGGAAGGAAAATAATAGGAGTGGCTTGATCAAAGTGTGTAATAAATAAACACAGTAAAAGATATTTTTATTCCATTATTTTGCATGTTATAATATCCTAGTTTTATACACTGGGTCTCTCTTAGGGAAATAAGTGTTCAGCTTGGCAAATTTTTCCATTAAAAAAAAATGGGTACATAAAGATGTACCCATTAAAATTTAAATGAAAGTTATGCATTTGCTATCTATCCCTGAGTTTTATCTTAGGTCAGCAGAGAGGAAGGCCTGAAAAATGAACTTTGCACACTGTTTCCTCCTCATTCTGAAACACTTCTGTTGAGAAGATGTTGGATTATAGTGCTGAAAAATGCAGTAAAATAAAATAAAATAAAATAAAATAAAATAAAATAAAATAAAATATAAAATAAAACCAGGTGTAAAAAGAGATCTGTGCATATGAACAGTGAAATTATTTCACACTTCAGCTGGGTACTCTTTTTTCCACGGCAAGAAATCCAATGATGCTGCAAATAGTGCTGAGGCCATTCAGACTTTTGAAAAACCACACAGTTTTTCCTAGACACCTCAGGCCAGGGTTTCAGTTTGAAGCAAGTAAGAGAATCTTGCTTTGAAGAGCCCTAAGCACCCTCTGTCATTCCTAGAAATATGGCAGGTTTAGTCCTAGAGGAGAGATCACAAATTCAGCAGGTTTTCAGGAGTCCATTTCAGCACACATCCTATTCATTTCTCATGCACAGCTTGTGTCTGCCACACTGCAGTTTGCTCTTGGCTTATGCCTTAAACTTCACTTCCCTGTCACTGTGTCAATAGCCAGCCTTCATTTCTACAATCTGAACCTTTCATCATGTTGTGTGATTGCACACTAAACCCTTCTCCTCTAGACCTTGTGCTAAGACAATTTTTGTGGTTCTATTGTTAGAAAAGTTTTATGCTCAACTAAAAGCTAAATAAAACAATTTTCTTGCTATCAAATATTTAAACCCGCGGTACTGGCAGGGACTCAAAGTGAGGGAGTGAAATATAGCTGAGAAAAAAATGGGAAAACTGAAACCTTTATCTTACAGATAGTTCCATCAATAACTTAAATTATGCAGCTGTCCTCAAAACAGATCAGACTCACAAACAGCGCAGCTTTTAGATGCAGAGAGAACCTGATGAAAATAAATTAATTTGAAAATATAATTTTTTTGAGTATTTCTAGATATTTTCTGAAGCCTAAGACTGTCTGAATCACTGTGAGAGGTTAGAGAACTGTGAATGTTTTTTCTTAACGTTGCATGTGAGGTACTGGAGAAGTTGATATGTTATCTACTCAAATGAAAGGCTTTTTTGAAACTGAGCTCAAGTGAACTGCAAATTCAAGTCAGCAGGGTCCCAGTGCCCTCTGTGTTGCTGTCTGTGTCTTTAAGAACAGAGTGAAAGGCTTCCAGCAGAGACATACGAACATCATCTGCTCACTGCCTCCTGCACTAGCAAGGGATGGTGTCCAGCTGTAAAACCTGAGTGTGTCTTCACAGGATGCTGGAACCTTCTGCAGGCACCTGAGCTCCCTCCTCCAGCACAGCTGTTGTCCCAGGGCCTGGTGCACAGCAGTATCAGCATCCAGCTGGCAAAGGGGCTGCACTGGGCTCCTGCAGCTCAGTGTTGTTTCCAGGGAGCTTTGGGGCAGCTTCCACCTGTGGGAAGCCACGATATGTTGGGTCACCTGAAGCCCTAGTCTAGGAAGAAGCTGGCCAGCAGTTATTGCTGGGCTGGCAAATTGTCCAGAGCTACAATAAGTAGTGGGACTTATTCCCTTCATTGGAGCCCATTCTGAGCATATCCCTGCCTTTTAAGGACAGGGTGTATGTCTGGTGGTCTCTGACTATAGGAAAATTCTGGCAGGTGATGTGCAGGGTTGGCTCTCCCCTTTCTGCATGTATTAAAGCTGTGAGCACAGAAGAGACCACACCAGATGTTTCTATATGGTTAAATGCAGATCAATGAGGCCCACCTGTGTCCATTCAGAAGCCACTGGGACACGCTAGCCCCAGCTCTCAAGCTGTTCAACAACTATGATGCCTCTGGGTTTTTTCTCTGCAGTGTGCCAACTGTGGGACAGAAAGAAAGAGAACCAAATATCACAAGTCTTCTAAAACAATTACAAAGGCTGAAAATATGATGTGGGAATATAGATGCAACTCACAGACAGAGGTGAGGGGATGAAAGAAAACTGGTTTGCCTTCCAGTGTTTTGTCAGAGAAATGAATGTTGGACACACAAAATTGCACACTGTGTCTGAGTTTAGCTTTATGATTCGAGAGCTTTTTTTAGTGATGCCATATGTATAGTCTGAAAAAGAAAGGACTGGCAAAACTACAGGAACAATGTTTATTTTTTGTGCTGGGGGAAGGAGGGGCATTCCCTAGATACTTTATTGAACCTGGGAAAACTATGCTATTTTATTCTGAAAATGGACAGGAGATTATATGTGTGATCTTAATTTGAAGTATCCATTGAGGCATTTTTTTTTTTACAGAAAGCTTTAGTTTCTTCTTCAAGGAAGAATTAGTCTATTTAAAAGAACATGAGATGGTCTTACATTGAGAGACTAAACCTATCCAGAGCCAGCTTCACTAGAAAACACATTTTGGCTTTTACATCTCTACTTTTGTGACATGACGATACAAGTTTATGGCTGCTTCATGTCACCAGCACAGCACAAGCACCACCACAGGCCAGTGCACAGACCAGTAAATCTGGCATTCAGTGTATACAGAACAACACCTGGAAAAAAAATTAAAAATTAAAGACTATGCAAAATTCTCTTCTTCATGGCATTATTAATATCTGTATAGTTAGCAGACTGCAAAAAAGTTTGAATTAAATGCAGCAGCACTTAATGAAAATAGAGTGTATATATATCAATGTACATTGTGTATAATTGGTGTCATTTGAAATGATGAAGTGCTACTAACTGATCTTCATAAAATAATACTTTGCATTTATATAGTGCCTTCCATCTGAGATCTCAGAGATCTTTGCAAACATTACTGAATTAACTCTCTCTAAGCCCTTCAATTTAGATATTGCTGTCCTTAGTTTACGAATGTGGAAAGCAAAGGCAAGGAAAGATGGATATCATGGAAAGATGAAGAAACTGGATTCTAAGGGCAGGCACTTCTTGCCCTGTAAAAAAATTCCCACCCTTTCTTTTTTTGAACAGAAGCTGTAGGCTTTCAGCATCTCTGTAAATCAAGCCACTTTAGTTGCACTTTTGGATGCAAATGCCCAATTTAGCTTAAATGATTCCTTCACAATCCTCCAGGAAATGTGTAGGAGAGCTGGCAAGAAGGACCCAGAAAGCTTGGCTTGGGGCCCTGTGTTTTGGCTGAGGGACTGTTCTCTGCATACTGCCTGACCACTGTGACCACAGTTTGTGAAACCTTGCTTTGTCTTCTCATGCTTTCCCCTCTTCCCACAGTTTCCAGCAAAGAAATAAAGGCAAAAGATATCTGCAGCTTGCCAGAGCAGTGCTGGATCCACTTTGGCAGTACAGGAGCACAGGATTGACGACAATAAGGGAAGGTTGAGAGACGCAAGCTCAGCAAACTGGTAAGGAACTTCTAAAATCAGATCAAGTCAAATGGATTAATCTTAAATCAAATTAATTTCTTTGGCTAAAAACTCCCTCTGAAGAAATGGTCAGACTGCTCTGGGACAGTCTGAAAGAACAAGGCCAGATACCTCCTTGGTGGTATGAGATGGGTACAGGACAAGTAGCTGGAGGAGAGCTGGAGTGGTACTGATCCCTTAATCTGTGTAAAATGTAGCCAAGGCACTATATTTGGCTTCACAGTCTGTGACTTTGCCTTCAGGGCTGCTTTCAGACATCAACCTCCTACTCCCTAGCATACAGTGCCTTATCCAGATCACTGGAGTCCTTTGAGATGTGTCTCCTCTCTCATCAAACTGGGTCAAGGACATAAAGCCACCACTTCATCTCAGACATTGAAATATAGTCCTGAGACCTCGAGGAGGCCTGTAGCTGGATTCTCCTCTTTCCAGCACTGATATTGCTGTGACTGCAGAGAGCTGATTTCCCCCCACATCCTGCAAGACAAGAGCTCTGTGATGGGAGTTTGTACTCTCTGGCCAGACTTGATGGCAGGCAAACAGGCAAGCAGGCAGAGGAGTGCTGATTAAAGCTCCAGAGGAAAGTGCCAACTGTATCACTTGGTGAATCTCAGAATAAGCTGAGTTGGAAAGGACCCTCAAGGATAATTGGATCCAACTCCTGGCCCTGCACAGCACCATCCTGCATAGTACCATGTATGGGAGTTACATGAATGGCTATTACCACAGTTTGCAGTGCTGCACTGGCACATCAGCAAAGAATAATCCCCTCCTCACCAGAGTAAAGAAAAATGATGCCACTCCAGAGACAGCATGCACTCACATGGGGAATCAAGAAATAAAAGTCAATAAAATAATGATAAAAAATAGTAAAATAATTTATTTGGACACACTTCTTTCTACCCAATATTAGGTACAGAGCTTGTCATTTTTTCATGGGCCCTAATATGTTGATCTGTGTCAAGTGATTTTGGCCTGGGATTTTATTCTAACTTGCCTCTATTGTCTTTTCTTTTTTGAAAAGGATAACAATGAAAAATAAGAATGAATTCTTTGTCTTGTTTATCAATTTATTGTTTAAAATAAATATTTATTAAGCAGATATGAAATGCCTCAGAACGCTTTGCAGAGCTGCCAAGAGGCCAAAGGTCTGGGATAAAAATTATATTGAAACAATAATTAATTAGCTGACATTCTCTTAGAAAATTTGCTTTGGGAAAAGCTATAGTAAATCAAGACAACAGACAAAATGACAGAAAAAAAAAAAAAGAGTAATGAGGCAAAGAGGGATAAAAAGAAAGAAAATCCGTATGGGCAGATTTATTAACTTTTGAATATGATCTGATTTTTCTCAGCCATTGTACTGGCCCCCAAACAAAAATCTCCTCCAATAAATAACTTCAAGCTGTTTTCAATGACTAAGCCTCAAAATGTTCCATCCTGAATACATTCTTATTTACTGCATACAAAACTGATTAACATCCCTCCAATTCAATTGTAGGACTTCTGGTCTGCAGAGGCAATCTGTTCAGGGGAATTTCTGGAACAGAACTGTCACCTCTCCAGTGGGACTACCAAGGGGCCTAAAATCTTCACCATACTGTATATACAGCTCTAGAGATGATTCAGGAGCTACTCATGCACAAAAGAATTCGTGCAACTCACTGGGTAAATATGTCACCTCTGCCTACATAGAGAACCTTTCCTAAGTATTTCATCCCAAATCACCTGTTAATTTATAATATTACCAAAACCTGTCTGGAAACAGCACAGGCTAAAGCATTGTGGAAATGTATTTGCTTTGCACGCTGTTTTTCTTGGTAATCTGCCTTACCTGCCTCCTTCATATTTTGTATACCCCACTTGAACAGAGTGGCAGCTTCTTGAGATCAGTAAATATACTGGGGGGAAAAGAGAGAGAAATTGTGTTTTTCCTATAACTACTCACTGAGTTGGGATGAATTTGCCATGAAATCAGGCAGACCAGAGGTTGCACTTCTCAAGACAGGAAAATATCTAGACCTACTAAGGTTTCTGCTTCAAAGACCTCTCCAGATCTACATAGTCTAGATGGTGATGAACATAAGGCATATAGAACATAATGGCAAAAAGATAAGACCATCAGTGCAAGTGCTGGACTCAGGATACTTTGAAAGCCCCTCTGTGTATCTTCCACAGCGGCACATAATTAATTGGCCAGTCTGAAACTGAAACAGGAATGGGAAAAGAGTACGGCATTCCTTTGATAGCAGTACCCTCTTGCACTGCTAATGCCCCAAGGCTGAACTGCAAAGCACCAATTGGGAAGCAATAGGCTGGCAACAGAAGGATGAGTTTCCAAGTATTGGTGTGGATGCATACTTATTTGTGCCTAGGAAACTACTCAAGGTCAAGTTTTCCCCCTGCTGAGATAAGCTGAGGAGTCTCATGAATAGTCTGGCTTCAGTCTATTCAAATCCCCCAGCTTTTCTTGAAAATGGAAAGTCCAGCAGCTGTTTAAATGACCCTGAGGATGTCTGACCAATATGTTCAATTATTTATTTTTTTAACTTCCTCCTATGCTTTGTGACAGCATATAGATACAATAAATACTGTTCTGTGAAAGAAAAGAAAGGAATGGATACACTTGGATGACATTCTGAATTGATATACAAAAACTTACTGTGATTTTGGAACTTAAATATGCCTTAACATACTGCAATTATTAAGCCCCAGGTATTAGGGAAATCACATCTGCCTCTGTTGCACAGCTGAATTAGTGAAGCTGGTTTCATCATCCAATAACTAGGCAGTTTTCATGTATTTGTTAGACTTACATGTGTGTGTTGATACTTAGAAGCAAGTTGTCAAAAGTATTTTTTTTCAAAGGTGGTATTTAGAGCTAATAGGAGAAAAATTAATCCAGATTTTGTAGGTCTAAATGATGAGATTTACAAAGCTGCCTCGGGACTCTGTGACATCCTGTTTCTATTCAGGATGAATTTATGAATTGTAAAATGCAGCAAGGGCTTGAACGTCTTTAGATTAGGGGGATGATCCTCCATCTTAGTTCAAAGAAGTTTTCTCCAAAAGACAAGTGGAGTTCTGTATGGATTAAGTGAGTGGAACCAGTCCGACAAGTTGGTTGCATAAAACAGGTTTTAGGTTTTGATATCCTCCACATGACAATTGCAGCTTTTCTGTCTCTCTCTCCATAAGAATTCCCAAAAGAAGCCTATTTTCACCTGAGTAAATATTCTGCTCCTGTCTTCATTTTACGTGAGTGGTTCCACTTTGTGTAGAAACAAGCTACAGTAGCAGTACTCTGGGGATGCTGCTCTAATAGATTCACAAGGTTGACTTGTTTAAGTGGGATTTCATTGTATTACACAGAGGATTTTTTCCTAAGGATGTGATTATTCCAGAACTGATCCTACTGCTGTGATATGACCACTTTTGGCACTGTGCATGCATGGCATGGGATTAATCTTCTGGCACGGGATAAAATGACTTAGACATGTTGTCTTACTTATTAGCATGTGGCATTACAGATCGTTTTACAAAGGCAACAGCTGCACCATTACTCCTACAGTTATGTCATAATTTGGTATGTCAAACACCTCTGGATAGTGCAGGCAAGAGGAACATTTATTCGTCTCACTTGTCAATACATTTATTTCCATCATCTTATGCTTTTCCTATTTGCAGCAGTAAAACAATCCACTCTTCAAATAGCTGGCTTTCCTAAGAGCTGATGAGAGGCTGCCGAAGGAGAGGTACTCAGGAGCTATGAAGACTAGCACATTGCAAGACCCTATACAGACCAGATTCATACAGAGTGACATTAGGAGCACTATTGCTCTCACTGCCATGACAAGTCCTTCAGCATTTATCTATACAGCAGAATTATTTTGGTGTTTAGCATGCCACAGACATTTTGGCTGCAGACATTTGATGCTGATTTCAGGGAGCCAGGATCTCTGAGCATCTAACTCTGCCCAGAGGCTGGGGAAGGACTCAGCAGAGGCTGAATGCTCAGTCCATAAGGGGTAGCCCTGCTTGTGGTAGATTCCCCACCCAGTTAGTTCTGAACCATGACACATTATTCTGAGCTTCAGCATAAGCAAACCTTGACTAGCCCCAGGCAGGATGGCTGCTGTTCAAACAGGAACAGTTTATTCAGACAAAAGGGCTCTGGATTATAAGCACCTCTTTGGGACTTCATATGGCACCAGCCATGTGTGCAGGATATGAGTTAGCCACTTCTGGCATTTACGCCATACCCTTAGCCTTTCTCATAGCACCTTCTGCCCTACAGCACCAACCATCCAGAACCCAGACTTGCTGAGGGAAGAGTAACCAGATGGTAAACAGTGTCTCAGATGACAGTTTCCTTCAATTTCTCTTCAAGTAATCAAATTGCATGTAGACACAGGTTCAGTGCAGCCCAGCTGGGTAGGAGTCTAACACAAGTTGATCCCAAGGAATGGAAGGTGGGGATGAAGCTTTCCTCTGCCTTTCTATAAAACTCAGATTTCTGCAGGAGGTTAGAGGCAATCTTGCTGGACAAGTTGATGGTGTCTTGTCCCTCTGCAACAAGCTGGCTCCACCTCAATCGCAGATCTTCATGGCCCTCTCCCTGCTGCTGCTAAGCACACAAAGCTCAACCAGAAACACATCCCGTGTGAGCACACCTTTGTCCACACTGGGAAAATGAGCTGTTCCCAGTGTAACCCACGTCAAAGCCTTCACTAAGGCAGCCAGGTCACCTCAGCCAAAATGGGCAAGGTGCTTTCACAGAAGACACCCCTCGCAGACCCAAGGAAGGGGACTGTGTCACAGTAGCTATGAGGAGCAGCTGGGGTTTGCCCCAAACTTGCTGCCACTAGAAGAGACTGTGTTTTCAAGCCATCCATCCATCATATCTAGTGGAGCACTGCAAGAAACAAACACACTGTGACTTTAGAGCTGCTGCTGAGAGAAGACAGATTCTGCCTTGAGCCCTCTCACAATTTATGTTAGCCCAACATAAATCAGCACAAGCTGGCATTTTGCAGCAGTCCTGTCTTTTGACCTCCCCCTCCTCCCCATGACTTATCTATTTGCTTTGAAAAAAGGAAGAAGAAGGAAGGGAGATAAGGGGAGCGGAAGGGGATCCAGATTGCAACTTGCAGCAGCTGACGTTTTTATTGTCTTTTAATTAAATAAGCCTCAGACACAAGAGCACATGCAAATTCCCCTGTGTACCCACTCCTCCTCCTCTTCCTCTTAAAAACTCATTAAGTAAGGAGACCACAATCAAACCAGGAATGCAGGGTTGCCTCTCTTACTTTCAGGACCTCATTTGCATTCTTTGCCTGGAAAAAAGGCCACTGAAGAGCAATGCAAGATGGCTATAGCTGTTTTTTGCCCTGTCACTAAAAAGCAACAGGAGAAATCCAGTTTAAGTCTGCCTTTCCCATGTAGTCAATGTGCAAATGTGTAGTCAATGTGCAAATGTGTGTGGGGAGTGTGCAAGTGGGGGGAAAGTAGCTTGTGCTTTCTGACGTCCTGCTTTCTTCTCCAGTTCAGTAACAGCCATGAGTATCTCCCTAGAAGGAAACCACAGGTGAATAGGAGAGGCTCCATTTGTGTTGCAGTGTCCTCTCACAAATAGCAATGCCCAGAAGCTGATGCCCACCATACTCATCTTTTCTAGCCTACATCTGGATTGCAGGTAGGATCCCGGCTGTGAAAAGCACCTTATTCCATTGCTTCATGGGCTGCTGTTGTGCTTCAGGGCAGAACTCTAGGTTCAAGGGCTTTGAAGTGTTTAAAGGTCACACATTTCTCTACACACAAGTAAATGGGATCTCTAAGATTGATCTCAGCAAGAAGAGAGAAGCTCCATCTGTACAGACACCGTAGAGGTAACTGTTAGTTAACCCCCCCCCCCCTTCCTTCAGAAGTAAGTTAGAGCAGTAGTTATGTTAAAATAAGGCTTGGGATACAAATGTAAGCTTTTAGTTAATTTGATACAACAACATACAACAAACATGTGAGTGCATGTTTGTGGTGATCTTTCCATATTTCAGTTACTGTGACACCTCGAATTTTTAATTGCACCCATGCTTTTGTCTCATGGAGGTTCTTGTGGGATTGGGCAGAGAAAATAACTGCATCCAGTCCTCCCTGTAGGAAGTTCATACCAAGGCTGCTCTCTGTCAACAGGTGTTGCTCTTGCATAAAGGAAAACCCCTCCCAGGAGAAGAATGGCCAGAGGTGGAATAGAAGGATGACCTCTGAGGGGGCCCAGCACAGTCCCTGTAATGATCTGTCAGCATTTTTCTCTTCCCACCAAGATCTCTGGGGAGAAGGCAGGGGGTCACTGCCTCACCGAGAGGCGCTCTCCTGCCTGCCCTCCGGAAACACTTGAGGGCCAGGTGAATTTATTTGCTATTGCATCATTTTTCCTTGCAGATCTGACAGCTCATAATACCTCTGGTGCCTGACAGCCCCACTCTTTTCCAATTGATAAATAATCTCTTCCTGATCTGAGCAACCAAGGAACATCTTGAGCCTGTCACACTGGAGAAGATCCATCAGGCTCTCGTGCCACAAGTGAGGTGTTTGAAAAATGGTGTTTGTGCAACCATTCTGGGGTATTAATTCCTGGCATCCTACTTGTATTTTGATTGCTTCTCAAAGAACAACAACGTATTTTAACTCTTTGCAAATGAAGCAGTATTCTGTTGTTATGGTAACTCAAATTCTAAAAATAATGAAAAGAAAAGACCACCTTTAATTGATATCACAAGAAGTTGTTATGGTAACTGGAATTTTAAAAGTAACTAGGTTAAACTCGATTTCTTTTTTATCCAGAGCTTTGCATAAACAAATTCTGATTAAAATATCAGGTTTAATTTAATCAGTTAATTAATGTCACTAAATGTCATTTATCTTATAACTCTCATTTATATTCAGTGCAAAATTACCTAACTTGCTGAGTTCTAGCTATTCAGATATCAATCTGGTAGTCTGGAATGGGATGACTGTACAATTTATTTTTGGTCATGGAGTGGTTAAAATGGAATGCACTCCTTTTATATCATGTGAGGGGCCTGCTTTTTCCCTCAGTAGCATGGATGTAGTGCAATCAGGTAAGACTGTGATTAAAATCAAACGTGTGCTATATGAATTAAGGCTCATGCTCTTCTAACTTCTGTATTCTCCAAAGCAAGTATCCTTCAAACCCTTCTCTACTGTCTCACTTCTCTTCCACAGTGTCCAGACTTTCTATTTCTGCATCCTCTCCCCCAAGGGTGTCTCACCTTTCTGCCCAAATTACTCTCTCTTCACTTCTCTGTCAGAACTGGCAAATAATTTCTCCCCTAACCCCCAAAATCAGCAGTGACATTTCCTCCAGTGTGGACTCATTCTCCTCTTTCAAGAGCTGCCTGTCACTCCATTGCACAGTCTCTGCCATTTGTACCAGTAATACCTCCCTGCCCTCTTTGAATGTCCCACATTGTTCCACAGTTCTTCCATTGAGCCCTGAGTTACTGCAACAAAGTCCAGCTCTCTGCCCATTTTTCTGTCAGATTGCTTTGCAAATTCCCTTCACCTTTTCCAGAAAATTTAATAACCCGTTTCTTGCTATCCTCAGTCTGAACTGCAGAGGACCTGGTTATCTGTCAATTGCCTGCTCATTTTTTTCACAGATTAATAGAGTGAAAGGCTAGGCAATGTTCATTATGAGCTTTTACCCTAACAGGCCACAAAATTTCATCCAGGAATTTCCATGTTGAACCTTTAACTTCTGTTTGAACAATTAGTGTGTCTTTTACAGAGACACCTAGTCTTGATTAAAAGACTGCAACTAATGGACAACCCTCTAGATCCCTAGATAGCCTGACCTAAATATTTAACCCTCTCTGTTAAAAAGTAATACATCATATCTTTCATCCAAATGTGGCTAGCCTCAGCTGACAGCCCTTAGACCTCTCTATGGACTTTAACATCTGAACAGTTCACCTTAAGGGAAAAAAATTACTGTGGGTCAGCTTCCCTGAGGTAATCACCCCTATTCATGCTCTTACCTACTGCAAACTATAATAATGGTGAGGTTATATATAAGGGGAGCCTGTCTCCCAGGGTAAGAGGTATATAGACACACATGCACACAGGGGACAAACAGCTCCTGTAGAGAGCAGCTGGTGTAAAGTTATCTATTTTTCCTGGTTCTTCGTATGTCTTCCTTTCTGCTGCAGTTTCTTTCCCACAAGGAAGATCACCACCAGAAATGTTCTCATGATATTGATGCTTGAATATCTTAGACAAATTACTTATTGACCTTCCCCTGGATAAGTTAGAAAATAGTTGCAAGAGATTTTAAGTCTCTTATTGATAGAATTTATTTTAGTTGTTTTTGTAGTGCTTTTTCAGTTTTCTGCATATTTCCTGGATTTCTGAGCATGTGCACTAGCACTCTCTAGCCCCACAAAATCCCTTTCTAACTTGCACAAGGATTGCATCAGCCCCTGTCTCACCAGCCTCACACTGGGAATTCACACTCATTTGTTCATCCAAAATACCCCCTACACTGTTTCCAGAATTTCTGCTTTCTAGCTCCCAGCCTGAAACTGAAAATATAACCTGCATTCTTGATTTGTGTGTGTGTGACCTTCCCAGAGGCTGTGTGTATACACCAGCTTTCTAAAAAAATCCAGCTTACCAAGCAGTCCAGATCTTGCTGCAGGAATGCTCTGTGCTTATTAACATCACTTATCATGCCAGAGAAGTTTATTTAATCTGCAAAGTTTACCAGCAGTGCCATGTTCTTCCACCTCAGTTGTAACTCCTTTTTGCATTTTGCCTCCAAGCTTTCAACCTTGCTTCTTTCTCTGCTCTTACATCTCCAGCTCTCTAAATCACAACTCCAAAGCACTAATTTCCCAAAAGCAATGAGGCTGTCTCCACAGCAGTGCAAGCAAATAATAAGATTGAAAAGTCCCCTTAAAAAAGAAACCTCAGAAATTACCATTTGAGGGAAGGACGTAGAAAACCACCCTGTCAGTCACAGCACATCCCAGTGTGCTGCATCCATTCTTTAATCAGTCCCTGACTATTCTCTAAACTGTTTTGGTCAGGTCCCTGTTTGCAAAGCTTTTGTATACAGTTAATATTATCAGCACATTATTATAAATCATACTAACAGCAAATGCACATGCAGTATGTGGTTTGTAAGCACAAGCATGCAAACAGTTACGAATCCATCTATTTGACTTTTTGATGCCTTGTAATCAATCTATAATCCAGTTGTGGAAAGGACTGTGTTTTGTTCTTAAGAAATAAAAAATTCTCCAAGTGCAAGCAGTTTAATATTAAATGCTTCTCCAAAAAATAGGCTTTTAATTTAATACATGAATTTTTAAAAAAAAAATTTTTTCCCTCATAACTGTCAGCTAGAGAGAAAGAAATTTTATTTTAAATCTAAAAAACTCCCACAAACAACCAAACAAAAAAAGCTGCTTTGTCTTCCCTTCACATGTTTGATTGCCACACATTACACACTTTGCTGTAACTGTCCTGCTTAGCTCTGTCACTGAAATGGACGTTTCTAAACTTCTGGCAACCTACAAATTTACACACCAAGCATTATTTATTGTAGTTGTGGAGTTTATGGAGAAA
Source organism: Erithacus rubecula (assembly GCF_903797595.1). Taxonomy (NCBI): domain Eukaryota; kingdom Metazoa; phylum Chordata; class Aves; order Passeriformes; family Muscicapidae; genus Erithacus; species Erithacus rubecula. Next base: position 13,020,043 of record NC_136659.1, read on the forward strand.
CATCTCGTGTGTCACTGTTAAAAACTGCCCTAAAATCTTCAGTCACTGGATTTATAGAGAGGAAATTTCTCGTGTTAAATGACACGGAAGGAGTCACCAAATCTACTGGTTAACAGCAATGAGTAAACAGTTTTGGAAAATCCCAGATCACCAGACTTACTCAGGTCCAGTTAAAGTCTCATATCCTCTACCACACACCCAGAGTGCCTAATTCTAGAAAATCCCTGTGGATTTAGAAAATGCAGATGATTTTTAATATTTTATGTTTCAGGTGCACATAGCAAAGCAATGTGCAATCCGTTTTCTAAACAGTAATTAGGTTAACAGAGCATATTCATCATTTAATATAGTCATTAGAGGTGACTGAAATTAATCTTTTTCCTGTAGAAGCTTTTAAGAACTTTCCCCTTTATCTTTTTAAGAGAAGCGTCAAGTTTTTTGCAAAAAAATCAACCTCCCAGTATTTGCATTCTAAAATACCTCTTGGATACTTGTTGTATAAATATCTCCCACTCTCTTCCACTCTGCTCCTTTGGCACCATGGCTATATTCCAATTCTCATGGTGTCTGCTACCACTTTCCATGCTGATCCTGCTGTGGAGATGTGGCTCTGCTGCTGTTACAAGCACAATCTCAGCCCAGGGTGACCTAGAGAGCAACAGGTTTAGTGTGGAGCATCACAATTTTACAATGAAGACAGTTGGGTCTTCTTTTTGACACATAACACGAAATTTCTGTTGAAAGCAGTCACCTTTCAGCTTTGTTTGAGTGTAATTTTCTTTCATAAAGGAATTTTCAGAGTAAATTCATGTAGGATTTTTGTCAGTCATCATATAAGTTTGATAAATGCTGGTAGAAGAAATGGTCTTCCTTCCTGGGCAAGCCAAGCCATGGAAGTATGAGATGAGGTACATATGAACCTGACACATGGGACTCTGGTTCCCACAGAAGCAGTTTGCTGACCCAGTGCTCTGACTGAAATCTTTTACTTACAGGTATTAAATGTTTGTTCATAGCAGAAGTAGCTGTTATAGATTTTTCCCGGTCCAAGCAGGAAGAGGTTTAAAGTCGTAGCCCAGCCACATTGTTTTAGCAGAAAAATATTTGGAAATATAGGTTCAACTGAATGAAACTGCAGCCAGGCCAAACCTGTGTACAGCAATTGAAGTTACTAGGGGCATAGCAGCTGGAAGATATGCAGGGGAAGCCAGAAATTGCTCAGCTGAATCCTCTGCAGACCATGTTTGACATGATTATTTATCTTCTTCTTTTACAGGTGTCTCCTGCCAAGTAAGTGGGGGAGAGAAGTATAGCTCAAAGAGATATTTACTTTCCTGTTGAATGAGCAATGTTGCATGAGCAAGATCAGCCTACAAGGATAAAAATGCAACCCTGTCTTGCTAAAGCAAATAGATAAGAAATTAGCTCTTCAAAAGTTTTTCTACTTCTGGGAGAAGCAATGGAGCTTAATTTCCTCTATCACTCACTCCCCTTTCAGGAGGGGACATTTTATCAGCCACCAGACCAAGATTCTCCACATCAGACAAGGCCACTACCTTCAGAAGTAACATGCAGAGATGTGTGTGATTGCTGTATTCACAGACAACCCACAGCTTCTGAGCACCCTTCAAATCAGTTGTATAATGGTACAAAATCCCTTTTTCCTTGTGCCATAATGTACTGGGCATCAGTGGGCATGTGGGATGAGGACTAGCCAAGGTTCTGGCCTCTCTGCCTGAAATGCATTTCCTGTTCAGGAGCACATCCACTCTGCATGGGCATGGGCATGGACATGGGCACTGGGAGAAGACAGAGGATACACTGGGCATGTGACTTACTGAGACCCCAAAAGGTATATGTGCTACATAAAACTATATATATATATATATACACGCATACACAGTATAATACAAAAATGGGATATTTCATTAAAATTATTAAAAATACTCCCATGGATTATCATCAAGTATTATTATATTGCTATATTGTAATACCAAATGATAATCCGTGTGAATATTTTGCAATGTTTTGCAATCTGCAGGTGTTGAGATTACTCTTTCTCAAACATCATGGTTAAAAAGAATTAAATTTTTTTGTAGTTGGGCTTCCAGATTCCCAGGGAACCAGACAGTCCTAACTGGATATTGCAGCTCTGCTCAGAACATTTTGCCCAGCAGTTATATTCTGTTGGGAAAGGGTTCACAAAGTTCAAGGCAGACACAGTACAGCTCCTGGATATACTCTGGGAGCGCATGTGCTGACTTCCCCAGGCCCAAAGCAATCCTTGAGCAAACTTCCTGCAAAATGGACTTTAGATTCCTTCTGGATTTGGGTTAAACTAGTCTATCTCTTCCTTTGCTTTACTGCCAATTTCCAGCCAGCTCCCAACCCAATTGCAAATGTTGGAAAATGAGTTCCTTGTATTTACAGGGAGTACTGTAAGCAAGAGAAGCATGAAGTTACATAAAGGATTTTCACTCCTTCAGAGATGAATAATGAGTAAGATGAGCTACCCAACAGAAAGAATTGCTCTTGATTCAGTGGATTAATTTGCTCAGTAGCATGAAATAAGACAATTTAAAGGAAATCAGAATTAATATAAAACATTTGTCTTCAGACACAGTTAAACAATAACATGGAAGACTACAGTAGTCAATAGCATATAGAAAGAGGTTTAGATTGCAACACCACAGACATCTTAAAGGAAATGTTTGATGCCAGATAGTGTATCTGTTTTTTCTTATCACAAAGCAGTTGCTATATAGTTAGTGGGTAACTCTACAACCTTCTTATAGAGGCAGACTGACAAACATACTTACTCCGTTTATGATTTTAGCAGACCTGTAAGGAGCCTTTGCTTTTGAGTAGCACCCAGGTCATACATAGATTGGATTGCTATTTTGCTACACACAGACTACAAACACTGGTGTTGCCTTTGGAGAGTTTACAGTGTGATATCTCTTCTTGCTCGCCATGAAGTGCTCATCTGATGGGGAATGTCCAAACTACCATTTCATTTTTTCTCAGGATGTTGATTTAAAGTTCTACTCTGCCTTTTTCATTGTTCTATTATGAGGGACAAATCTGAGTCACAGACCTAGTCTCCTTTCTCAAGTGACTTTTCTTTGTGCTTTACACCTGTTCTGTCATTTGGTCAGAGGCTGACACTCCCTGATGGGGCTGTATACACAGAGTGGTGGAAATAAAACTCCAGAGTCTCCAGTGATATGCAAGTTTACAATCCCACACACGAGTAGGTGATCTGAATCCATAACTAGCCCTGGCAGCAATGGGTGATAGTTTGCCTTGAGTGTAATATGACCATGGTGCACATTGCTTCTAACACTGTAAGCTGCTCTTTGGCCACTGTGAACATGGCAGAACTGCCAGTATGACCTCCTCCTGTGGAAATTAGGTCAGGGGCTTTAATGCATTGCCATTTTTAAAGTCCTGCTGCCTAGTGAGTGGCTGTCCCTGGGCATATTACCTGCAATATTTATGGATGGATGGACATGCTCCCCACAAATATCATTGTTCACAGTTAAGAGGGTAAATGTTAGAAATAATAATAATGAAGAAATTTATATTAAAATATGACTCAGCCTAATCATATTCCAGACATTTGAGACTCAACATCTCAAGGAAATGACTCTGTGATGGCTCACAGAGTAAGAGAAAACAAGAAAGAAAATATAAATTGCTCCTCCTGGCTGTAGCTCATATCCAACATGTCAGCAGCAGGAGGATTCCCAGCTGTGCACTGTGCTAAGGGCTGGTTTCAAGGAGGACTTACACCATGGCCAGAAGAGCTAACCTAAGTGATTCAGCTGACTGCAGCTGGACAACAGATTAACAGATCACACCTTGAATGGGAAAAGATATCATTTATGGGTTCTATGCTGAATATCTTCTTTGAATGCAACCTCGGAGAAAATATGGGCTGGCTGTCTGCCTGCAGCCCACATCTCCTGTATTACCCATGGTGGCCTGGGAAAACTGCTCAGAAGAGAGCTGCAGGCTGGACTCTTTCTGTTCCCCAAATGCTCCATGACTGGTCATGACAGCAAAGGTTACACAGCCCTTGAGAGCTTTTAGGGGGACATCCTTTTTGGGAGCAGCCGGTCCTTCATAGCAGCCTGGACCAGACTCAAGGTGGAAGAGACTTCTCCTCCCTCTCCTAGCCTTCTGTGTGCAGAACACTTTGTGTCTTGGGGCTTACATCTCAGCTTAGCACTGTGGAAAGGGGGCAGGCCTCTTCTGGGGCTTTGAAAGAGTTGGGGGTGTAAGCATACACCCCTCCCTCCACTGCTAAATTAGACCAGTCCCCTGCTCCATCCTAGTAAGATGGGGTTGCAGTGCAGGAATGTGACCCAAGCTTGAAGAGGGTTAAGAACAACTGATCTATGGCTGTTACTGGCTGTGCTTTTCTTTCCCAGCTGGAGGAACACAGTCAGCAAAGAGATTTTTAAACTTCATTTTCTCTATCTACAGGTGCCTGTCTTCCAGTATTAGTCTAGGGAACTGCACACCAATTACCTCATATATTCACTGAAAGTGCAGTACAATACAACTTATTGTTATATAGTGTCCTTGATAGAAAGCCCCATGAAATGCTTGACAGTACTATTGGGTCTATAAAAGTGTGCGTGGTCATGAATACATGTGAAGGTTCAGTCCCTTGCTCTTGATTCCTGTTCTCTGCTGGAAATCACTCTGTTACAATTCTCTCAATTTCAGCAGTTAGACGAGGTGGAGGAAGGGAATATCACAGCTCTGTCACTGTCTGCAAATGCATTAGGACACAGAAGGGCCATCCTGCTAGATCTAAGACAAATGGACCCGAGGGACACACAAAGACATGCAAATATAGAGCCAGGAATGCTGACCCCTGGCTGAGCACTGGTGCCTGGCCTGACCCTTGGCACCATTAGGGCTCCCAAAGTGAGGAGTGTGTGCTCAGTGCTGCAGCAGAAGGGACCAGATTTTCCATGGCAGTGTTTTGGCTCAGTCACACACACTGTACACAAGAAGCTTAATCTAATCTTTGCAGCACTCAAATGAAGAGCATAATGCCGCATCATGAATCACCTGTTTTCTCCAGCACTGAGCCCACAGAAAAAAAAAAAAAAAAAAGGTTTTTTCTTCCAAAGTTCAAATTATATGTAACCATTTGACTAAGTCTGCTTTGTAAAAACACAATAAAATGTCAGTGTAGCAGTTTTATCACAAGACATCTGGGGCTGTATTTCAGCAGCCAACTGTGGGTTTGAAAACAAGCTTACCTGTCTAATGCAGCATCTATACTGAAAACGTCTGTTATAGATCCATGGTGTGCCTGACTTTTTGGGCTGCTGGTTTTAGAGTGTCTCTGTACAGGTAGTGGAGAGGGATAGGCATGAAAACTAGCAAGCCATTGGAGGATCCTGAGGTGCATGAAGGCCCATTCAGCAAGGACAAAACAGCCCACTCAAGGAGAGGTCACCCCACTACCAGGGACTCATCCATACCCAGGAACACCTATGCAGGCAGGGAAAGCCGAGACAATGTAGGCTAATGTGTTGCCCCTTCCAACTCAGAAACCAGCTCCCCACCTCATCCCAGACTCAAACCACAAAGTGCTCCAGTGTTGGAAGGATCCAGAAGTGACATTTTGTCACTTTTTTGCTTCTGAAGGGCAGCTTCTTCTCTGGCTGTTTCAGAAACAATTTCAGGTCCAAAGAAGGTCAGTCAAAGTAATTCTTCTTGTTGCTGGTTAGCATGGCTGCAATAACATCCATGTGCTCCTGCTCAGACTCAGGAATTTCCCTTGGGTTTGTGGGAATATTTTGCAGAATGACACTGGTGAGTAGTTAGTAAAAGTACACCAAATACTTTGATTTCTTTATGATCGGCTAGTATCCCTTACAGTCCTTGAGTTTTTTTTTCAATAATCAAGGCACAGACATAAAAAATTTCCCAGACTTAATTAGGCCTGATTTTCATTAAAATTTTATAAAAATTCAAAAAAGGAAGAATACAAAACCAAGAGAGCTAAAACCATAAAAATTTGCCCATAACTAAGCTTCACATATTATTATCCATGCAAATAGTCATCTCTCAAATGTTTACATGAGCAGTTGTTAATGAACTGTATTGCAGAGCACTGACAAATCTCAGGAAGAATGATCTGATGCCATTTAAAAAGAAAATACAGCTCTCTTTATTATGTGGTGCCCAGGGAGTGCTGGGAGCCCCTGGTACCAGATGTCCAGAGAGAAGGTCTGTATTGATGATCATATAAAACCTGAACCCTGCAAAGTGCTAGCTGTCCTTCAGTGCCTGTGAGGTCAGAAAGGAAGAGTCTACTGAAACTATAATTAAACATTGGTACATTTGCAGTTTCAGGGTAAGAAGACGGGGTGAAAATATTTTTAGGCTAACATCAAGTACAAAAACATTGCTGCACTGAAGACTAAAGAAAGTTTGCTTTGGATTGAAGAAAAATTTGTATTCAAACAGTTTTACTGATCTCTACATCATGTAAACAAAATCAAAATAAAATGGAGGTTCAAAAATAAAAATGTCATGCTGATAACTGAAAATCAAAAGGTTTAATTAGGAATAAAGTATCAAATGGAGATAATTTGAGCTTTGGGGATTTTTTTAAACACAGCTAGTAAAATCAAAATTTATTTGAAAATTACCTTGCTGCTGCGAGATCAGACCATGCAATTCTCACTTAGGGAAATGTGTGGTCCTGTGTGACTTCAGTCTAGGGCTTATATCTCTGCAGCTGTGGGGATGGGAGACTAAGTGTATTGCTGTGTCTCTAGAGAGCCCTGCTTCTTCTGTATCCATCCAGTTTGATCCTTCCCAATGCCATCACAGTATTCTTTGAGTGGCTTGGAAATTATTTGTTTGGTGATGGAACTCTTTCACTTGTTTCTGTGGCTGACCAATCTTCTCAACTTTAGCATGGAATAAGCAAGGTTAGTCTCTAATATCTATCCAGTGCCCTTTAATTTCACTAGTCTGGTGCTGATAATTGAAAAATGAATATTAAACAGGCATCAGAGGGTGACTGCAATGGATTGGATATAATCAGCATGTCCAAGTTAGTTTTCTCTTATTTTAATTCTGGTAGTATTTCTGTTTAGAGCCAGCTCATTACAGGCATCTATTCAAAGGCTGGAGACCACATCCAAAATGAAAGCAGGAAAAAAATTAGCATACTGTGCTGGCTTTTCACCTCCCTCTGCTTCTTTCCCTAACAAATTAACAGCAAAGACCTTTCGAACCACCTCACGTAGGCAGCCTTGTTATCAAAGTGTCCTGCTGGTGAGAATCAGGCCCTGGGCGCCGATGCACGGCGCTGAGTGCCAGTGGCGGATCGATGGCTGGCAGGGCTCCTTGCTGCAGGAGCTGACAGCGCGGCCGCTGCTCGGAACCATCCGCATTCTAATTCCCCGCTGCATGCAACCCGGGCGGGCCCCGCACCGGGCACATGGGGCACAACCTCCTCCCTGCCTCCACTGCTGGAGCCTTTGTTTACGTGCTGAGGTTCAACGGGAATTTCAAGATGTCGGGGAGTAGGGAAAGAAAACGAAGGGGAGAGCAGTGTATCCTGCCTGTCTTTATTTTATAATGTATTTATGTGGGAATGGAAGGGGGGTCCTGGGGCATCACTTTGTATCTGGTTTGAAATGCCTTTTTTTCCATAAACAGAAAGGTTTCAGAAGGAGAATGCTAAGCAGAACAGAAAAATGAGACACTATTTATCCAGGTTTTGTTAAATAATGAGCTAGATTCCTCAGTGATCAATCTCTCTCTTTCAATTAACAACAATAAATTCCTCATAAAATATTCTACACAATGCCGGACTTTCTTCTCACTTTACATTATTTATGCTGCACGCTTGCTATTCTTATCCTTAGAGCAATTTTATATATTATGTCTTGTTTCTCAGCCAGAAAAACAACTTGCCCCTGTGGAATGATGCCGGCAGCCGCTTCTCCCTGCCCGGCTGATCCCAGCCGCGCAATGCGCACACACACACTGCCCCTTAGAGGTGACATCCACGCATGGCCACAGGCAAAAAAATCACAGCTATTGAGATGTGTTTTGATTGCAGCGTGTTTGTGCAATTTTGACCAGCTGTCTGGCTTAGCAAAAAGAGCTCTTTTTTTTTTTTTTTTAATTTTTTTTTTTTTTGTTAATTATTTATAACAAATGTCCATATTTTGATCTCAGATAAGCGCTGCAAATCTTGCATAGTTCCTTTGACTTTCAATACTGATTTTTTGCAATGGACACATCTGGTGTCAGGTTCCTGACCCCAACTCCTTTTCCTGAAAACTGTATTATGTAAAGACTGCAACCTTTGCCACCGTTCTTTCCAGATTCTGCTGGACATGGCCATTCTTGAAATAAAAGAAATCCCACAGTGGCCAGAGGCAAAGTGACATGTTGCCATCCAGATTAACAAATGAGTATGGAAGTGACGAGAAAGGAAAGAGCAGGCTAAGCCTTTTACTTCATCGATTGCTACAACGGCCACCAACCCTAATTCTGCTCTGCTCTTGTCCTCCTGGAAAGCATGATAGACAACCCAGCCAGGCCTCAGCCACCTCAAGGGACACTCTCTCATGTCAAGTGCTTTGCTGTCTCCTTCCCTGATAGAATAATGAAGAAAATCTGTCTCATTCTTTTCAGCAGCAGCTGCCTCTGCCCTCTTGAGCCAGGCAGGGTTACATACAGACAGACAGAGGAGGAAAGGAAGAGCAGCAAATGCTTTCTTGTGTCCATCTGCCTTATCTGACAGTAATTTCTCTAGCTGGAATTTTATATTGAGCAAAGCAATGTGTGTGTCTCCAGTGCAGGGCTGGAGGTGGTGAATGAGCAGTGATTTGTGTGGGACACAAAGCCATCATGTAAGCATGCTGGGAAATGAGGCATTTAATTTAAAATAAGCAGAACTAGGAGCTCCAGGCAGGCAGGAATTGAAAGCCACCCCCCAGAAAGAATTAGCAAAGCTTTTTCCTGGGATGGACTTAGCACTGAAATTTCAGCCTGCCCTTTCACATGGAGGCAAGGAGAAAGCAAGCATGCAGCGGAGGGCTGGGGGCACTCTTCACTGAAAGGAAAAGATTCCACAAACTTGACTTGCCCCTTTTTTGATGTGTGTTTTCTCCAAATGCTTGCATGCTTCATGATTTACCTGCGCTCTGTACCTTCAAGAAAGAGATGACCATTTCCCTGGGATGGGGACCTGAAGCAGGAAGATGTATGAACTGAAATGGGGACGATCTCTAGAGATAAAGAGTGATCCATCACAAAGTCATGATCCAAGAGCAGGAGAAAAAACCATGGGTTTGGCCCTGCTGTATTTGGAGGGGGGATAGATCTACTGAGAGATGGGAGAAAGACTAAGAACCAACAAGGAAGAGGGAAGACCTGGCCCAGTCTTTACACAGGAAGCCAGGAGGTGGGTGTGTAGGAAACTGAGGTGCAGTTTGTCCTCTTATAGCTGTCCATACATGGATATGGGCCCCTCTGAAATGGAAAGGGAAAGTACAACCCCAACAGGGTGCCACACAGGCCCTTTGGCAAAGAAAATCGATGTCCTTGCTCTGCAAATTAAAATAATGACTGTTTTGCAAATCATTACTGGAATTATGCTGCCTGGCTTCAGTGCAAGTAAGAGGGATTCATTAATTCCCTTTTGACATTCCCTTTTTTTCTGGTGACTGGTAAAGCCACAAGGGGAACATTCAGCCAAACATTAACAAAACAGGAGGTATGCATGTGTTTGTAAGGGAAGAGTGAGTTATAAAAATTATATTTTTCTTTGGAGGGAAACTTGCTACAGGAGATTTTTATGAGTAATTTTGTTCTTGGAGACTGTCCCTCTACACAAAATTACCCCAACAATGTTAGACATAGAGGTCAAAAGAGAAGTTCTCTCCATGGGTGCTCCATTTCTCTCTAGGGGGTGGTCATGCAGAGTCATCCATCATGCCTACAGCTGGATCAAACTGGATCAGTGTGGCAGAGAATGTCCAGAGCCTGGAGTTCATCAGAGCAGACAATGCCACAATAGGTCCCTCTATCCTTGTAATGAAAGCCTCTACCAATCTTCCCCTATCCCATCACTGTGTTTTCCCTTGTCTCCTCCCTTTAAACATGTGGAGATACACCCCACAGAGGCACCTACTGCAGAGACACACTGTGGGAGAAACCTTGTCCTCATACACTCAGCTTCAACAGAAGGCCCAAGGTTTCTGAGGGAGATAATGCACTGCTGCCATGCACAGCACTCAACACACTTCCACACTGAGGGACCTTCATCAGGCCTGATCAGAGGCAGGAATACTTTTTTTGAGTGCTAAGGATGTGCCATTTGCGTGTAAGTGACTGCAGAAGGAGAACCCACCCTCAGGTGTCTGCATGTCCTTTCCTGAAAGCAGAACAGTGCAGTATGTGCACAATGGGACTGCTTGAGAAGAAAGATCTCCCAACACTGGTCAGAGAATGAAAGAGCAAAGTCACTAACCCAAGCACATGCTTGCACAGGCAACACCACTGCTTAGATCTCTCTACTAAATACATCCATCCATTTTAAAATGAAAAAATTGTTTTCCAGTACCTCTTGTAAGGATGCAGAGTGCAGTACAAATACACCATCTACCATCCAAACTCTCTCCACTACAATAGCAGCTGCAAAATTTTTATTGTGTCTTGCAAAGGAGAGAGTGGATGTAAAAAACTCTCAAAGCTCCCTATGAGGCTGTGCTGGTCAAACCCCAATTCCCAGCCTTCCTCCTCCTCTTCCTCCTGGGCAGAACAATGTGGCTTTGTCAGCACCAGGGGTGGTGAGCACTAGCAAAGGACAATGGCTTTTTTTATCCTAGCTTCAAGGCATTTGTGGTTGGAAAAAGGAATGCATTCATCCTGTGAGACCAAGGAATATCTATGTTAGAATTAGGCTTTGCCCACAATTCTACATTTGATCCCCAGGCAATAGATCTGAACAACAATCACAGTCAAAACACTTTAGCCTACTCCTCTCTCTTTGCTTCAGCTGATTTTGAGAACCAACACTTGCTCCTTTACCTGGATGCTAATTGCAGTAGTGATTTACCCTCTAATGTCTTTAATATCCTCCCTAGCTTGGAACCTTAGTAATGTCATTAGGAAGACAGGTAAAAACACAGGCTTACTCACTCTTCATGAACAAACCCATCTTTAATTCTTGAGGTACACTTAGGTAGGAAAGAGTTAAAACCCACACCTCTCAGTCAACAAATTGGCCCATCCAGGAAAAAAAAAGTCCCAGAAAATTGGATGTCAGTAGATTATCCTTCTGCAGATCCATGGATTAGTGTGCTTGGAGAGGGTATCCAAGTGGAAAAGAATGTAATAGCACTGTATGTGCAGGAAGAGCGTTCACCTCCACTCCAGCTCAATTACACATTTCTCTTATCACTGACATCACATGACGCTTAACCTCATGCCTTTTCTTGCTTAAGCCTATTATTGCATTTTTATAAATATTGGAAAATCTCTTGAAATGGTGAATTTTCTTGCTGCAATGGATCCTATGCTATCTAAATAGTTTTCTTTCCTTGGTTGTCTCCCACTCTACTCATCCAACATCACTAATTTGCCTAGTTCCTTTTGTTAAGTAATTGCAGCGTCCATCCTCCCTTCAATTTTTCCACGACACACACACTCACAGTTTCCAACTACAGCTTCAGGCCAAACTCATCTCAGATTCTCTCTGGCCAGCCTAGATCAAATATTTGAGGAACCAAATAAATTACTTTGGACTTCCTGTAGGCTAAGGGCAGTTTGGAGTGCAGAGAGAAACTAGGAACCAGTATAGTTGCTGCCAGCTGTGCCTCAAGTGCCTGGTGCTTTTCTGTAGAGGAAAGGGTGAAGTCAAAGCCAGAGCAGCTGAATGGCAACATTTGAAGTAGCAGCTCTTTAATTTATTACAAGTATTGTGTCAATGTGACATTTCTTAGAACCCTGGTCTTGGGCTTCAAGGGTTTGTTTCACATTGTCTTTTTCTTGTGTGGGCTTTTGTATTTGGGGTTTTTTTACCCATTTTCTTTTTGTCTGTCCCCCCCCCCCCTCCCCCTTTATTCTTCATATTTATGGAAATTTAAAATAAGAATCAAACAGATTTAGTTTGAAAGTGAGAGGTGGTTAACATAAGGAGAGGACCTCTAGCAGATCAAAGGAGGTGACCCTTCCACTCTCCTCAGCATTGGTGAGACCTCAGCTGTGCCCAGTTCTAGGCTCCCCAGCACAGTGGGATACAGAGGCATAATGGAGTGAGCCCAGCAAAAAGACAAAGAGGTGGATTCAGAGCATCTACCATACAAGGAGTGGCTGAGAGATCTCAAATTACTTGGCTCAGGGGCATCTTATCAATGCATATAAACTCCAGAGGATGGCAGGGAGCTAGGAATATAGATCCTGACACTTCCCAGCTGTGTCCAGTGGCAGAACAAGAGGCAGAGGGCAAAAAAATTAAATACAAGAAATTTCATTTAAACATAAGGAAATATACTAAGAACTGGCACAGACTACACCAAGAGACTGTGGAGTCTGCATCCTTAGAGATATTAAAAAATCTGACTGGGTATGTCCTGGAGCAGGCTCCTCCACCTGACAGCCTTCAGCAGGAGGTGGGACTGGGGGACAGATCTCCAGACATGCCTCCCAACCTCAGCTCTTCTGCAATGCTCTGATTCTCTAACTGGGTGCCAGAATTATGATTTTGAATGTTAATTTCTAGCTTCAAAGACATTTACAATTCTGGGAGAGGGACCTCATCTGTTTCTTTTCAGGATCTTTGTCGGCAATGCTATGCTTTCCTTGAACTCCAATCCTCCCTCTTATGTAGATAGAAGCTTTATGACCAGCCTTGGCCATAAACTGCAGGGCATGTTAAACAATCACCTAGAATGGCTTCTCAGGTGGGATGTGAACATCCCTTTAAGCAAGCAAGGATGAAGCTGAAGCTCCAACACTGTGCTTGCAATGCCAGGTAGTTTCCAATGTGTCTTGTACATTTCCCTGTTTAAACAACCACACATGAAACTGATCCTAGAAATAATCCGTTCCAGTGCCTCATCACCCACACAGTAAAGAATTTCTTCCTAATCTCCTCTCCTAGTTTAAAACTATTTCTCTTTGTCCCATCATTATCTGCCCACGTAAAAAATCTCTGTCCCCCATTTTTTTAGGTCTACCTAAAGTACTGGAAGGCTGCCATGAGATCTCCCTGGAGCCTTCTCTTCACCAGGTTGTTCAGCCCAGAGAACAGAACATTCAAGTATTGTAATGAAATGAATCAAGTCATGAATAATTGGGGAACTTAATCCTGGATTGGGTATTTGATTCAAAAGAGGGCAAATACTTTCAATTAAATAAGTACATAAACCTACAAAAATCAGAAGAGTCTCCTGATTTGGGATATCTCAGTTTTCTTTATACCTGTTCTGAAACACTGAAAAGGGGTCTGATTTTGGGGAAATTATGAGAATTACCCTTCTGAAAAACTGTCTTTAACTGATGCAATCCTAGTGCAAGGAACAGCTGGAGAATACTGGCCAGAGTAAAACAGGTATTGCTGGGGAATTGTCACTTGAATCCTTTATGCACTGAATTATTGCAGAAGAATATTTCTCCCTCCAGACCCATGCTAAGTTGTAATTTGCTCATAGACTTGACATTGCCTTTCAAAAAATATTCTAAAAGAGAGTAAGGATGGAATATACTTTAGCTTTTAGAAGTTCAATACTGAGTGGACAGCTGTGATTATTATCCTACCTCAGCAATAAACTATTACTGTACACTAGAATTGATTAAGAAAAATGTAAGTGCTTATGGAATAAAAATTTTTTTTTTTCTTTCTTTTAATTAACCTATTTTTTTGTGATCTCAGCCATTTTTCCTCTTTATATTCGATCTCAAGTTAGAGTAACATGACTCAACTGATCTGTCCTAAGACACCTAAAGCATAAGTAATGCCTGTGTATTAGGATACAATCTAGACTTGCCACAGGAACTAGAGAAGTTTACTGTGGGATTGAGTGAAATATCTTGAAAAGGAATTACACTATCAGATAATCCCAGCCAGATTCTCTCAAAAGAAGCTCAGGTAGGCTGTTCTGCTGAGGTATCTGTAGTAACTCTCGATGGAAGTCACAAGCTTTTTGGAAAAGAGGGATATTTCTCAACATCTGCAGCATACTAGCTACTCTGTCTGTGCCCAGTAAACAAATAATTTGAATAACAAATGCAATTGTTTCTATATATAATGTTCCACAATGCTTTCAGAGATGCCATCTGCTCTGTAGGGTGGAAAACTGTAGCCTATAAAAAATTCCATGTATGCCTAATTTTACACCCATATGCAGCCCTAGAGCCATTCAAGCACATTAAATTGAGAAGATACGTAAACATTTGCAGAGCTACAGCTCCATAATTGATAATTTTTCAGGCACTGTATTTTTCAAGGATCTGGAAAGTAATTCAATGGCAGAAGGTGCCTTGAGGGTCAACAGAAATCAGCTGTGGACAACTCATCTCCACTTTTATTCTAGTGCCTGACTTAATTTGCCTGTCTCCAAAACTCCCCCAGTTTGCAGTGGAAGGATGGCACATTCCCAGCCCTCTGGCATCTGAGAGACATCTCACTCCTGCTTAGAGCTGGAAGTGAAAATAGAGTGCGAGGAATCCAAAAGGAAGTTGTTGAATGCGTGGCAGATGTTGTTACATTTGGCCTAGCAGTATTCCATGTGGTAGGCACACGACTCGTGATCCTCGCCAGAGAGGTTAATAGCGATCGTGCTTCCACGGGAGGGTTTGCTTTCAAAGGAGAGTGGAACAAATGTTATAAATGAACTTTTAATGGCAGGAACAATACCAACAAAACGTTAAAATAAGGGGAAGGGGAGCTCGGAAATAATGGTGTGTCAGCTGGGAAAATAGTACACCGACAGCAAAGAAGGAACATTAAACTGAGATGATAATTTCATGGGAAAGTGGGCTGAAGAGACATCTTAAGAGCACCCTGTGTACCTCCATCCCATTTCCCTGAGGCTGGATGGCACCCACATCTCATACAAACAAATTCATAGTGAGGAAGTGATGCACACCAGTATGAATCATGGATTTCTAGGCCATCATTCGTAACAGGAGCCATGCTTGAGCAGAGATGCATTACTTGCATATTGAAGATGATTTATGTGGGTTTTACATAGCTTTTGGCCTTTAATTATTCACTTGATTATCAATAAAAAATAAGCAGTGAGCAGTACAGAATGTTAACATGTCTGAAAGGGACATGCAGCTACTTGTGTGAAACAAATGTGCACATGCATGGAGGCATTCTGTCCTGTCAGTGCCAGGTATGAGGACAAATTCACAAGCTGGATTAGCACATTTCTTTTCTTTCTCTTCCTCTTCACCATCCCCTCCCCACTCTTTTCACAAACAAAACCTGCCAACCTGTTCATCAGTTCTGTGATGGCAGACAAATGTTTCAGCAAAACATGTGCCAAATACCCATGATACTGGCTGAAATTCAATATGATGAAATGAATTGATGCTGGCATCCCATTTGGTGCAATGCAATATCTGATCAATAGCAAGTAATTGGACATCATTTTGTGTAGGATAGAAAGCTGGGGCTGCTACATCACTCTGAGTTATGGATCATATTAATCACTGCCTAACTGCTTCATCAATGTACTTTCTTTTCATCAACATACTGTGGCATTTGGAATGTTGGGCATAAAACCTTGATACTGTATTAAGTAGAAATTAAAAGCTGTGCCACCCAATGGAATGGAACATCATTACCATGGGTGTGAACAGTGTTCTCACATCATAGCACAAAATTATACAATTGGCGCCTTTACAAGCAGGGTGAAGTGACAGGGAATAAAAATCAAGTAGCAAGAACTCATCTGGACTGGGGGGGATGCACTCATATAAGCCTTACCTTCTTCCTCTTAACTGCAGTCAATGCAAGGCCATCAGGGAGAGAAACACGTTTCTTTTAAGCTGTTGCTGTTCACAGGTGTTTTTAAGTTGTGGGATGCCATGGACTTATTAGCAGGGCAGGTCTGGCAGAGGACGATGTATAGTCTCTCCATTCCCCTTCCTTGCATGGAAATGTGCACACAGGTGTCACTGATCACTGGGATTCCTACTGCTTAATCTATGCTCTTTACATTTGAGGTTTCTTCAAGCCTCTCTTTGTACTCCACCAGAGGTACATTTGTGGAGGTTGGTACCATTGCCTTCTATCAGATGATTCAAAGTAACTTTTTTTTCCATCCCACACTAGCTGGCATCCATAGTCAGCATTTTGGCAGTGAAAAAGATTTTAGACTAGTCAGTCAGAGTACTAGTGACATTGGCTCTGCCACCACATCCAGAGAAGAGAGACCATGGCACAGTCCTGTTCTGAGTGACAAAAAAGCATTTTGAGAGGTACTTCAGACACCTGCTCAGGCTACTAACTGCAGTCTAGCACTCCACCACTGAGCCCAAACCCCATAACATATACTGCTGCCTTCAATAAAGTCATCACAGAAAACTGAAAGTAATTCTTCAGCCAGGCTTATCCTGGCTTTGCACTGGAGGAAGACATAGTCATACATATCCTCCCACACTCTGGTTTCTGTGGGAAATAAACTGGGAAAAGTAAAAGGGTGTTTAAGTCAGACCCCTTTTTCAGACCATAAACACAGAGCATTCAGTTTATGTCTTTCCTAAGAGACTGAATGACCCTGCCTAAGCCCATGGATGAAGCTGGCAGAGAGAAGCTATGAGCCTGCCATGAGAAAAGCAGTGGGATTATGTTCTGCCTGAAGAGTGAACAAGAAGTCAACAGCAGAAAAAAATCTGACAGCAGGATCTTACTCTTAGAGCACCTGCATTTCCCACTGATAGCAGAGCTGTAGGTGCCTGGCACTTCTTAAAATGTAACCAGCTTATTCATCTTGTCTTAGGTGAAAGCATTTCTCTGTTCTCTGTTTGGTGTGAAACCTGTTGGGAAAGACAAGATGAGAGCAGATGATAATAATAATAGTGTTTCAACATCTCCAGCTCACAGTTTCTTGCCATATTTGGTGATTGTTTTCTTCAAACTCCAAACTCTAGGTCTGTGGGAATCTCAGTTTTCTTTTATAAAAATGCTTTTGGTTCCTTTTGATGGGATGAGGAAAGCCTGAAAACCTTTCATCCAACAGAACTGCAAAATTATAAAGCTAAAAAGAACATTCAGAGTGCATTACATATCTGGATTTTTAACAGTGACCTCATGACTTTTAGGAAAGTTCTGTTATTAGGTTTTAACTGGGAGAAAAAATTGATTCTTACTATGGTTTGCAGTTTGAATAAAGTCCTAAAAGAAATACCAGTGAGTGCCACTGGTAGAAAAAGACCTAAATTATGGCAAAATGGCTTTTATGTGACATTTTCTGTGCTTTGTCTTTTCTGTATTTCCAGCTGGAATGAGAGACACAACAGGCTTAGTTCAGGGGTGGAGGCAAAAGGGAGACAGATATTTCTTTATCTACAACCCTGCTATGGAAAATGGTTCCTTTAAATTAAATTTAAATATGTACCAAGATCCTAGTACAACCTGACTTCATATTTCAAGTATGTCAAGAGGAATGTTTTATTTATGTAGAGATCAAGAAAATGATATGACTACTGCCTTCAGAGCTAGATTATGCTGGATCTCTAAATAAACTGTGGAAAGAAGTATGAGTCCAGCTTGGTCTTGCTTTCAGCTAAAGAAGTCAGAAGCTCGTGTTATTGTTGAGACATTAATTTTCTCTGCCGTTGGTGGCAAGCATATACAGTACTGTATATGGCAGAGCCAGTCTCCTGTTGAGGCCACATCAGCCATTTCTTCACTGAATCTACACAAGACATTTTAAAAATATTTCAAGATCACACAGTGCCTGTACAGACAAAAGCACAGGACTGTAAGGGAAAATAGCAGGTTTTTTTCTGTCTGTGGTTCTTAGGAGGTTTAAGCACCTCTGACAAAATTTTCCTAGCTGTTCCTGCCTTTAATGGTATATGCTAAGTATGCAAATGTGTGCCTGTGGCTTGTGGTTTTTTATTCATAGTATTCCATTAAAGCTTAAAGTGATCCTGAAGCCACTCTTTAGGGAGCACTCCTTCTAAGCAAAGTCCATTGTAGTCACTGTCACAGAGCAAATCATCTGTGCACATACATGCACTTATACACACAGCTATCTCTCCATTTTCCACCCACCATTGCTGCCAGTAGCACCAGTAACTCTCTATTAGTATCTGTTGATGCATTGCAATCTAGATCTATTTATTACATTGGTAAAACAAGAAGATGCCGCTATAAGCCCCACAGAAAATCAAATATAACTGTTTCATAGCTCCACCCACTTGGTTCAAACTCCCCCTCACCCTCTGTCTCTGCTTCCTTTAATCTTAAACAAGAGTTATTCAGAGTGCATAGACACTTTCTTCTTGTCTGTGGGAAATAACTCCTCATAACCCTTTTGTGTGTTCATGTCACTCAGATGATCAGCCACATCCTCTCTTCAGTGACAGCTCTCCAAGTGCACCTGCCTTCTGCTCCATTGTTTTATTCCTGCATTTATAAGAATGACTTCTCTTAGCAACTAATTATACTAACAGTCGTACAAAGATAGGGCCAAAATGTAAAACCACTTAGAGAAGGGAAATGAAGACATTGTTATCTTAGAAGAAAAGAGTCCACTACTAAATCCATTCATGTTAGCCTGCTGGGGTTACCTGCCAGAAAAGGTCAAGATTTAATTATGATGGGTGTGTTGAGTGTACTGTATCCCTAATGCATTACAATCTGTTAGGTCTAAGTATTTTAGCAGTACCCAAGACAGATTAAAACTCTTTGAGAACATTAAAAGCAAAGTAAATGGTAAGGTCCTACCTAGGGGATGATGCTCAAATATTCTGCAGGGAGAGCACACCCTGGAGCTCTGAAGCAAGAATCTGGTGCCTTGAGATCTCCTCATTTCGCAGTGTATTTACTAAGGAGTAGATGGGCAGCTGTGATACTCCATGCTCAGCTCCTCACAAAGAGATATCATGATTATTTCATCCTACCAAATTCCTGGAAATCTAGGAGTAGGTGTCTCAAAGTCAAAGACTACTGTGCTCTTTGTGTATTACTTCCTTGTACACAATGAGACTTCCATACCATATTATGGTATTTGTATAGCACTCATCACCAGGGTATTTGTGCTTCCTGAAAAACCAGACGTTAAACAACCTTTTTTTCCCCTACGACCAACTAAATCACTTTTACAGGCACTCAGACAACTTGCACATTCTTGTAATTGTTGCTGCATTGTCCCTGTCATTCTCCTGGTCATGATCAGGAGCACAACTCACTTCTCCCGGTATTAATGAGTAATAAATAATTCATACAAAAAAATAAAAGACACCTTACAAAAGAGACATTGGCATACTTCATGTGGTGACTGCATTTATAGTCTGTGATGTCGATTTCTGTGGTAAAACTCTTTAGAATCTAAGGGAAAATGATAACCTTCCCTTACATTTTGAAAAACCTATATAATAGAATACAATTAACATTTTTGTCAAATAATATAATCTGGTAGGATGGCTCAAAAAGCTTGCAGAATACAGGACTCTATTTCAACTACAGAACAGAGTTACACTTCTATAGACTGTTATGGATTTCATCCCTCTTAACTTCTGCAGGACTTTTGAGAGGGTTTGCACATGAAATGAGAAGAATCATGGGAGAAAAATTACTGTAGAGAGACACAAAAGCATCCGGTCTAAATTTACTACCAAAAGCTGTCTTGGGAGGCTTAAACATTGTGTGACTATTCATCTTCGTGATAAAGGGTTAGTGGGATAAAACCAAACAACAGGGCAGGGCCCAGCAGATAGACTGTTAAAGTGCTTTACCTGCCTCATGGTGAAAGGTGGACTACAAAGTCTCTGGCTAAGACAACTGCCCGTCAGCTCAGCAGAAGCAGCAACCTGCCACTGTGGAACTGCCAGACTGACAATTTCATAGCGTATGAAAAGCTCCCTCACCCCAGGGATTCAAAGGAAACGTTTGTCCTTACATTGAATTATTCTGAGCACAGAAGGCATCAGGCATTTTTGTTCAGTTACCATGTATCTTATCCAACATAGTTGGGACCTTTCAGCTGAGTTCTACATGAAAGAGCTGTGTGGTAGCCTGCCATGAACACTGTCCATAGCCAGACTAACCAACCACTTCCCAGCCAATTGCCATCTTACATCACTCCTTTTTTGAATATATCTCCACATAAAGGGCAGAATTTAATTTTGTGTTTTTCTGTGGCTGCTCATCTTTATTGTTGTTCTTCATGAGAGTGACAGAATGAAACAGAAAAGACTAAATTGTTGCTATTCATTTTCCTGTAAGCTGATGCTGTATGGAGTTGATCATGACCTAAACTCTAAGAGAAATCCTGTGTTCTTGGGCAGAGGGGACTTCAATGTAGTTCGGCAAGATGGGGGAAACAAAAGTTTGGTTGGCATTAGAATACAAATATTTTTGGTTTTTTTCTAATAGACAAACAAAAAAATTTTTAAAAATCCCTTGGAAAACACAAGAAAGATAAGACTACAACTTTAAAAACACACAGATATGAGATATTAGAACAGTGCAACCTTAATTAACCCTCCTGTGTGCATGCATTATCTAATTGCATAAGCATATATTATTTCTCCCCAGAGGATCTGCATCTCATAATGCAAGGGACAGACTAAATCCACTATGCGAGAAGCTGTTCAATATTTTCCTTTCCCCTTCTGTTTATGTGATCCCAGGTTACTTACTGAACACTATTCACTTCATGCTGAAGTTAGGATTACTCATCTTATCATGGACATTCTTGTCACATTCCTGACTTTAGCAGCTGTGGACCTCACATAAATTAACGCATTTGTTTTCATTTGTGTAAAAGCAGGGCTTGGCATTATCCCCATTTAGCTGAGGAGATCACTGCTGAGCAATTTCTTTGAGAAATTCAATTGCTCTTTCTAAAATGCTTAAAACAGCTAATGAAATATGGTTTCTCCAGGAACAGAGCTGCTCGGTTTTAATAAGTGATTCTACCAGTCCTGTATTTTTATCCTAACCAGTGTAAGCACAGATGCCCTCATTATTCTTGACAATAATTAACCTGTTTTCAGGATCCCACCAACTCTTCTGATTGAACAGCCACTGTGAGATGAACCCAAACAACAGACTTGCCTTACTCTGCTACAGAATTATCAAGACTTCAGCTGACATGGAATAAAGTAACTTCCACCACTGAGGCTGACTTTCTTAAACTTTTGTCACCTGGCTCCTTGCCACACTAACTAGTCTCATTTGTCTTCTTCAGTCTCTCTTTTATGGCCTTACTTCAGGAGTTCTTCTATTTTGGAAATGTGTGTCACAATAGGAAAAATATTTGATTCCTTTAATTTTAAAACTCCACAGTTTTAAAAAACACCTGTCCCTGTTTCCATCTCTCAAATCAGTGAGCAGTGCGGGTGTCTCTCTCAGTGGGAGATGACAATTTGATGATACTTCATCAGTGTGGGACTCCTGCTGAGAAGTAGATTGAGACAAAGGAAATGCCTCTCGGCATTGGAACAAATAAGAAATCAGGTTTTCTAAGTTATTGTTCTGTAAGTTCAATTTCTTTTATTTTATGAAGTAAGTCTGCATGTATGTGTACTGGCATTAGCATTGGCCAATTCACTCCTGTTTCTCTCTCTCAACTACACAGGTATTAATGCCACCAGCAAAATGACAGTCTTCAGAAAAAAACACCATGCTGAGATTCAATAGCAGTACTAAAATTCTGGCCTCACCAGAGATTTTCTGCAGTGTTCATGTAGGGTTTCTTTAAGGTCTCAATTCACTGAAGAATAGAAGCCTAGAGCAACAATCTTTTCATCAAAAGTTTATCTTGTTCCTGGTGGTTTGTGTGTTCTGATTTGTATTTTCGAGAGTGTCTGCTTTATCAGAAAGAACATATATACTTAAGAAAAAGAATAAAAGAAGGCCTTAAATTCCAAAAAGAGTGTGTTAGTACTGGAAAGCAGGGAATATATAAATATAGGGCAAAGGATTTGGGGAGGGAGTGAAAATCCAACCGCCCTGAAAGCAGTTGAAGATGGCAAATCAAAGGGAGCCTTCCCACTCAATCTTTGGAACAGAATGCCCTATTGCCTCCTAGACTGCTTGCAGAGAAGAAACTTACAGGCTCTCTGCAGGCTGACAGAATATTCAGCGTATGAATGGCAACAAAATGCCCAAACCCAGACCACATTAAGAATAGCTATTTGATGGAAATAGTTGCAAATCCTCCTTATCATTCAGTGTGATGGGGTTCCCTTCTCTTGCATTATGGACAACTGGGGCTGTGTGAAGCTGCATAGCAGAGAGATTCCAGACCATCTTCAGGCAGCATCTGGACAGTAAGCAATAAGAAAGATGAGTGGTAGGGATTAGTCATATTCACAGTGCTGCAGGGTTATAGAAAG
Source organism: Erithacus rubecula (assembly GCF_903797595.1). Classification (NCBI taxonomy): domain Eukaryota; kingdom Metazoa; phylum Chordata; class Aves; order Passeriformes; family Muscicapidae; genus Erithacus; species Erithacus rubecula. The sequence goes on from NC_136659.1 coordinate 13,042,630, forward strand.
TAAGGTATGTATGCTCTTAGGGTGATACAAGTGCTGTTTGTACTTCTACACATAAGGAATGAACTGTGCCTGGTTCCTCTTCCCTGCTAGGGCAGTTTCTGTCCCTTTGATCAGGCATTGGGCAGCTCTCAATAACCAGGACTAAGATGGTATAGTGTAGGGAAAAAAACAAAGAAGAAGAAAAGTTTTTCTGGGAATTTACATACCACTGTGGCTGACAGAAGTCCAAGATGGAAGGGGACTTTTTACAAGAGCATGTAGTGACAGAACAAGGGGAAATGTATTCAAAATATGAGAGAATAGGCTAAGATTTGATATTAGTGAAAAATTCTTTACTCTCAGGGTGGTGAAGCATTGAATCAAGTTACCCAGAGAAATTGTGGATACTCCATCCCTGGAAGTGCTCAAGGCCAGGCTCTGGAGCTCTGGTCTAGTGTAAGATGTCCCTGCCTATGGCAGGGGATTTGGAACCAGGTGATCTCTAAGTCCCTTCCAGCCTGAACAATTCTATGATTCTATTTTAGGAATAACACCTGCCCATGTCTAGAGAGATTGCAAGCAGCCATTCCTGGGTCTTTGAAAAGCATGTTGCAGGGAGGATGCAAAAAAGTCCTTCTCCTTTAAATGCATCTGCCTCCTTTCTTCCTCTTCTTAATTCTCCAAAGTCCAGGGACTATTCTCACCTGGTGTCACCATTCATTTCAACAATCTCATTTAAAGAATGAATAGAGATGGTTTTCTTCTAGGCAGAAGCACAGCTCATGCTGATTTTTTTCTTCAGGAAGATGAGTCTCTCAGGAGACCATAAGTGAACAGTGTAGCACTATTAGCACTGGTTTTGCTGCATGGTAGAAACCTGTCCTGTACCTCCACATTGTGATGCCTTGGTTCTCTTGATCCTGCTGAACCATAGCCCACACGTTTGAATTTTCTGTAGCTTTGTTGGGCTCCCTTCAGGTCCTCCAGGCATGCCAGGTCTTGAAAGCCCACAATAAGAACCACAGCTCATGATGTCCAGCTGAATTTTACTGCCATAAACAGGCTGGTATTTGTTTAATTTAGTGAAATAAATGCCTCTCCTAGCTGTTTGGAAAGCAAATCCCTGCTTACCCTCCAGCTGGTATTTGCTGTACTTGAGTGAGCCTGCTAAAAGGCTCAGGTTATGATTTAAGGCTGCTCTGTTTGTGCAGAACCAACAAGCCTTTCTTAAGGCCTCTTAGAGTTTTTTAAGCCAAGGAACTGCTCTTTTCCTTGGTGGAGCTCTCTGCTGCCTTAAGAGCATCGCACACAGCACATCTTCACTCAGGGACAGCAAGAAAACAACATATTACCTGCAGCAACATAGGCTGCTGAGAATGATGATATATTGACCTAGGAGCTTACTGAACTTTCAGAAGTTTCATGTGGAACAGGATCACACAGAACTCCTTTTTGTATTATTTGCTCTGATGGGTTTTCCCTGCCTGATGTCAGGTGCCCACCAAAGCTGCTGTCATTCACCTCCTCATTTGGACAGAGGAGAGAAAATATAATGAAAAGACGGGTGTAGAACAAGGAGATAAGGACAAGGAGAGATTATTTACCTGCTACTCTCATGGGCAAAAGGAATCTTCTTGGGGAAATTAGTTAAATTTATTAGTGATCAAATCAGAGTGGGATAATGAGAAAATAAAAACAAATCTTAAAACATCTTTCCTTCCATTACTTCCTTCATCCTAGGCTCAATTTTACTCACAAATTCTCTGTTTTCTCTGCCTGAGTAGTGGAGAGTCTTTCAGTCCCAAGGGCTACAGGGTGCAGTCCTTCAGGGACAGACTGCTCCAGCATGGGATCCCCTCTTCACAGGACAAGCTCTTTGCCAAAATCAAGGAGATTTCATCCAAAAGACTGCTTTCATTCACAGTTCTCAGCTCATGTTAATGAAGAAATGTACATACAGGAATGAAAAATTAATTGAAAGGGAATGATTTGCAGCCACAGTCTCAAAAACAGTAGGATAATATCTTTGACCAGGAACGTGCAGTGTTTGTGGTTTCTGGGGTGCCAACTACCCAAGAGATTTGAGACGCCAATGAAGTCCACTCCTAGAGTGTATAAACTGAAAGGGTACATATAAACAGGAAATCATTATTTCCTTTTACGATTGTACATAGAATTTTCACACTAAAAACCAAGAGATGGGAGGACATAAAACACTATGATTTTGCTTGAGAATGAAGAAATCACTTGGCCTTTTTGTTTTAATAATTTTCATTTAGGAAGTATGAGTGCGCACGTGAAACAGCATCAATATTTATGCAAAGAATTGTGTTATTTATGTATGAAACATACTCTAAATTAAAATTATTCATTTTGAAGAACTCTCTTTGGAAATGAGTGCAACCTGCTGGGTACCCCAGTTGTTGAATGAAAACATTCCAGAAGACCACCACAACTTTGGCCAATATTTAACAACTCACTGTGCCTCCAGGATATAACTCTGATATATATTCTAGAGAGCCCACTAGTGCCATATCTGAGAGTAAATCATGGCTTGATTATTCTGTCTTATAGTACACTGCAGAACATGGATCATGCTTTGCCAGCAGCTCTTATCAGTATTCTTGGAATTCTTGACTGAGATCATTGAAAGCCTAATATGAGAACAAAAAGCTACAAATTATTTCTACAGTAGGTAAAAGTTAAGATAGAAAGCTGTAAAATAAAGAGAAATCTCTTTATTATATAGAGCTGTCTCAGAGTCACTTCTTCCTTTGGAAATCATGATCTACACAGTTTTATAAATTGATGAAAAGATTTGACCATTAAAGTTAATTGATATTGAATTTAAAGGCATGAATTTAAATAATTTTGCTGTTTTCTTTGACAATTAATTTTGGCATTGCATTTATCTCTAACACTGTATGAAGCAAAAAACCACAAGTACTGAAGAAGCAAGATTAACCTGCACAAGAGATGAAGCACTGTGAGAAGCGACATCTGGGCAATGCAAAAGATGTTTCAAGGAGTGTAAACAGGCAGAAGTAAAAACAGAAAATAAAACCTGACTTTTAAGTAAAATTAGCAACAACTTGGATTTATATAGTGCTCCATATGTTCTAGCTGAATAACACCCAAGGCATTTTAGAGTGAAGTAAGGTAAAAAGCATGCTTGAGGCGAGAAAGTAAGAAAATAATTAAATTTCTTGAAAATGTTTTCAGTTTTGAGTAGGTGTAATTCTTCCCTTTAGATGGCTGTGGTAATGGTGCCGAGGTGCTGTTGTTTTACATAATTGGATTTGGATGAGAGCCATACTGCAGTGAAAGAGCAAAGACTGCTTGTAGTTGAAATGCTCATTTTCTTTATTCTTATTTTTTTTTAAATTTAATGCTGCAGCAGAATTCTGATTGTTTAGAAAAATCTAGCTAGAGAAAAGGAAAACATACAGTTGTTTGGAAGTGTCATTGAGCTGGTTATGAAAGAAAATAGGTCTTGGATGGGAGAGGAAAGCAGGAGCTACACAACATGGATGGCTTTTTCTCCTGTTTTGGTGGGGCTTTACCACACCTTACATCCACACAGGGGTAGATTAAGAAAATGGCTCTTGATGATTGTGCTTGGGTGGATTTCTCCAGCTCTGAGCATAGGGAAAATTATAGCAACATTGTTGTAATATCTAAGTAACAAAAGACAGCAGCAAAAGTAAATCTGGCACAACATAAATTGTTGTTTAATAGTCTTGAGCACAAAAAATGAACACAAATGATGCATGTTTTGTATTTTTATAGAATGAAGATTTGCACAAGTATGATACAAAATGGAGTCTTTTCTTTAATACCATTCACCAAGCACAGACCACCGCATCGGCCAAAGCTTGCTGAAAGAGATGCACATTTGCTACCCTTATTTAATTTCTTCAGAAGAAAAATGCCATGCTTGAATCACTCTTCCACATTAACTTTATGTTTTTCACAGGAGAAAAGCTCAGTAATTTTTTTGGGCCATCACTGGAAAACTGCAGTTGGGTACATATTTTGAGTATTTTCCTAATCAGAAACTCTCATACTGTCTCTGCTATGAAATCTCCACATGTTTTCTGGCATAAAAGCCATGCTCAAACACTGGGCCACTAGTCCTGGAGGCCTGTATGGCAGGAACCTCAAACATAGGTCTCAGAATAAAATTTAGATTTGTCAGACTTTTGTGGAATTCCCATAATAGTGAAACAGGCAACCATTTAATGTGTTGGCCACATGCCAACAGTTGGAGTTTTACAGCTTATTAAAGCAGTCATTATGATCATCACTTGAATTTATCAGCTGTATTGTCCTGAAGGCCCCAGTCACAACTGAGATCTTTCTCAGATATGTTCTTTACAGAAAGCCAGAAGATATAGATCATATTTCAAAGAAAAAAAAGATTTATGCTTGAAATAAGTTATCAAATTACTTCTGTCTTGGAAAAAAGCACAGTTAACCAATATTCTGACTGGCCAGCTGGCTCAAGGGTCCTTCCTGATTTGGATGAAGGAAACTTGCCAGCTTTTGAAATTAATATATTATTATTATTGGTATCTTCTTTTTTAATCCTTCACTATAAACCAGAAGGGTGTGCACATACTGCCAAAAGTTTGCTAGAAAAGAATTCTTGGCTACATTTTTCAAAGCTGCTTGAAAGGATTTGCTGCTGACTTCAATTCTGTAAATCCACCCTTCGCTGCACAAAGATAAAGGAGAGGCTACTCATCAACCTCTATTTTGCTTTATGGTCAGCTTAGGTTTTCCCTTTAAACTGGGGAACCTTAGGGCCAGAGCTTCCTTTTTAACACTGACCCAGTCTGCAGACTGTGCTTTATGTAAGAGTTAGAGCAAAGGCAAGAAGTTCTATCCACAGCCCATTATATAACAGAGACCTGCAGATTGTCACAATCCTCAAAGTTCATCTGATGGTCTGAGATGTGCACCATAATTCAGCTCCTAATGCTAAGGAAAAATTATTCACCATCAGTTACTACCCATCACATGAAATAGGCAACAAAAGGTGGCTGAACTCTTTTAATTTCTCATAGTCAGAGGAAGAGTAATAATAATAATCCAGATTAGGTGAGTAAGGTAGCAATTTCATTTATGTTTATTTAGTATGTGAAGCAGATATAAGGACAGTGAGAGGTAAAACTTTGGGATTAATTGGAAGACTTGCAATTGTCTGTTTTACCTCTCCAAGGTATTTCTGTTGAGTTTTTATGCTAAATATTTCCAATAACATTTCTGGAAATTACTGCTAAATTATGAGTTCTGATCAAGATGCAAATGATGCAAAAAAAGATTGTTCCTCAGAGCCATGAAGAGTTAAGAGAAAGGCAGTCTTGGAAAAACCACCACAGATGAGCAAAGCACATATGAAAATGATAACTCAGATTTATGTCACAATCTTATTTGTGATTCAGTAATTGGGTGCTAGAAAGCACATGAGAATATTGTTCTACTCCCCATCTCTGTGCAGCACATCAGACTCCTAAGGCAGTTTATGAAGTTTTACTGAAAAACAGACTTGGGCTCTCTTAATAGAAAAAAAAAAAAAATAGCAAAACTCAGGGCACATTAGTTACACAATCAACCATGATACTAAAAAAAATGCGACCAAAATTGTCACAAAGCAACAAAAGTGCAATTTGCAAAAAGCCATAGGCTTCAAACCAAATGCCACAACACTTTCCCTGGAACAAGCCCCTGCTCCTTAAGCTGGCTGGAGGAGAAGCAGAAGTATGGTGTTGCATAGAGCCAATAATTGTCAAAAAGGTAACTTCCCTAATGCAAAGAGAACTACCATGCATGCCAGCCAATAAAATGAACATTCTGAAAGTCACATTTTGTCATAAGGGCACTCAGCACTCTACCTCTCTTTTTTTGGCTCAGTGGCTGCAGCTGGCTTTCTCTTTGTTGTTTTCCTATGTGGTAAGCAAGGATAAAACACATCCTCCTTTACAAAGAGAAACTTTTTTCTTTCTTCTACACACACTGTGACTCTGACCATCCACTTTCACCTGCAATGCATAATCCAAAACAACAGAAATATCCTTCTCTTGGTTTCCACTCCCTCTGTCAGTTTTTCCTATTGCAGTTACCTGAGCTGTGAGAGAAGATGTGGAAAAAGAGAAATGGTTTGTGCTCTTTGGCTTCTTCTATTCTAGCCAGCAACACACTGGCAGTAATCTCTTCTCCTACAGAGATAAAGACAGATAATTAAGATAAACTAGACCTGCTGTTGTGCTCCCTGCTGGGAGGTATTAAGAAGGAAGACATGCTGGCCTCTTTCAAAAGATTTCTGAGGTACAGATCAGCCTTACCCTTTGGAGAATGAACAGAGGTTTTGGATGTGTTTTACTCAGAATAAGGCAACAAAATTATTTTAGGTTTTTGGGGTTTTTTATTCCGTTTTTTTTTTAAGTCGTGTGCAGGGCTCAGTGATTGGTCCTAATGTTGAACTTATAACTTTACACTTGTGTGCTGAAACAAGGGATCAGGGAAGGGCTACTTCTGTACCTGTGGAAGGAACAAAACCCACATTATATTAAATGCACTAGGAAATGTTAGGTAGTTTAAAACTTCATTCTGCTTTCCAAACTTGTTTATTGTGAGATGTGATAATGCAGAATTTTAAAGTATTTAACAATTTGCATTTATCTAAAAAAAAAGAAGGAAATCATGTAAGAAGAAAAACACAAACATGTTCAGAATGCCTACCGCCAGCAAGATCTTGGCATTTGCCAGTACTTAAAGGTTATGTCTGTCATGTTTAGATGTGGCATAAAGTCTTTCACCCTTTCCCAAGTAATTGGACATCATACTGATAGGTAAAATTGAATGTGTTATGAACAGCTCTCCTATAGACTTGCAGGGCTCATTGACAGACAGTGCTTGGAGAGAAGGCCTAATTTTATGCATGAACATGTCATGCTGAAATAATTATGCAACTGCCTGCTTTCCTTGTGCAGTACATTGTGAAAACCCATGATGGTTCCTGGGAATTCATACCATCTTCTGGTTTTGCATAAACACAACTGCTGTAGCTAACAAGGGGAAATACATTAATAAGGTATTTAATCACGAATAAAGATCTGAATAATTTGTCTTGCTTTCAAAGTGTATGAAAGTGACAACAACCTACACATCTTTTGTAAAGAGCAGCAAATGCAAAACTGACTCTCATTGGGGAATCTATGCTCATTGATTTTCTTCTCCTACTTTGTTGTCTGACTGACATGTGCAAACCTAAAGTAATGTTTTGCCTCTGGTAAACCTAACTTGTGTTTTTTGGTTAATTTTTGGTTTTTGATATTTGCCTTGTGGCAAATTTAATCAGTATGAAGTATCCCTTCTTACTTTAAAATAAGAAATCCTGGATCATTGCTGAAAATTATTGACAGCCGACTAGAATCTTGCTCTCACATAAACAGACTAATTGAAAAATTATTATTTGGGGAGGAAAATATTGGGTAGGGAGGACATCTCAAGCTGAAAAAAGGTGCATGCTGAAAGGGTGGTATTAGGGAAATGAATTAGTATCCTTACACCTTCTCTGCTCCTTTTCTCTTCATGCATCTGGTCACTGTCACAGTTTTAGACATTTTGTTTTTTTCTTAAACTGGTACACAGTTTTCATGCCTATATTTCACATTTGGAAATACATATTTAAAACAGTGGTAAAAAAGTATCTTTGAAAAATTTATAATCTCTGAAAAAATGACAGCATTATTGCTACCGTTTTCTTATAATTTTTCCTTATAAATACAAATGTGACTGCCATATTGCTGCTTCTGTTTGTGTGGTGAGAAAAGTTAATTTTTTGTTAATGGCATGAATGATAGTCTCGTACTTTTGATTGCTTTAGGATTCTTAAGCTTGCAAATGGATGAAGAAAGATGCAGTGGGTGCACAGCTGTCTCATGACATTCAGTTTAGGACAGCTAAAATGGTTTCTGCAACATTTATAGCAGAGAGGAAGCCCATGAATTGCTGAGTGTGTGGGTCAAATAAGGTCTGCAACACATTCTGTGTGTGTGGCTGCCCTGGCCACTCTGCTGGTGGCTGTCTCTGTCTCTCTCTGTGGAGGGGCAAGTCTCTATTGTTAATTGTTAGCTGTCATGTGTTACCAATTGCTTGCTGCAGAAATATGTATTACAGTGAACCCCTTGGCTCTTTCACTTGGGAGAAACAAATGTGTTTCCTAATCAGGATTTATCACTGGTAAATTCCCTTCCTTCACACTCTTCATAAGTAGGTTTGTTAAATTGGGGGTCACAGAGAGATTGCCTTTTCTCAGTGAGCTTGCCGCTGCTTTTGACCAGGCTTTCTGCTAGTACTTTGCTAGAACCCCTCCTCCCTAAGTGGCATGCAAGGCTGGCCACTTCATTCTTCTCTGCTGTTGAGGGGGAAGCATATTTTTGTGTTCTTTCTGTGTGATTCCTTTGCTGCATTTTCTGTGTCCATGCAGAATTTTCCTGGAGTCCCTGCTCCCAGTCCTGCCAAATCTAAGTGTGACAGTGAACTGCACTGGAAGCACCTTCCAGTTGGAACACAAAGGTTGCTCCTACATCTCTGTAACACAGCATACATCACAAACTGTCTAGTTCCTGTGGTGTCTTCATGCTGCAGGCTAAATGCTTCAATCTAAGCTTTTCTTCTGCTGTCCGTCTGATTCAGCTGGCCTGCTTTCCTTCTCTTCTCTGATATACTCCTTTGGGTCCTCTCCAGCAAGGCTGGCACCAGCAGCAGCTCTGCCAGAACACACCTGCTTCTAGTGTACCCAGAGTGAGGCAAAACCATGTCCCCTATGCAGCTGCAGCTCACCCTGTAAATGCAGGTTACTGCTGGCAGACAAGCAGAGACAGCTGTGAATGCTCATGATGGGTACCTGCTTATGGTCATTGCTGTTAAGGTGTCCAAGCAGCTCTGGGGTTGTAGGGCTGGAGTCCCCCTTATCTCTGTATGTCCTGGTTCTGGTCACTTTCAATTTACCCTTGGCTCCACTTCCTTGTTTTCAAAGTTTGCATTTAGACATCTGAGCTCCAGGGCAGGAGAGGGTCAGAGCAGCTCCAACTCCTGCTGTGTGGTGCCTTGGCTCCAGTGAGCCCCACCCCAGAGGGCAGCAATTCCTTCAGGAGTCAACCTGGAGCTGCATTTCCCAACTTTGGTTCAGTGCTCAAAACCACATAATTTCCAGTCCAGTCAGACTCCAGATGCATTTATGATGACAGGAGTGAACCTGTTCTTGCACAGTTTTCAACCAAGAAGTGGCAGCTAAGTCTTTAAACTGAACCCCTAAAATAACAAAATTGTTTGTTTAGGGTAATCACTTGACCCTCCTTTCAAGTCTCCTGCCTCCTGTGAGTACAAGCTAAACAGCATAATGTTTGTTCCTTCCTTTTCCCATTAATTTTGAAGCATTGTGTCCACTTGTCATGCATCCATTTTTTCATTTTCTTTTCCTATTTGCATTTACTCAGCAGCAGCTATATCAGATCAAATGGAGCATATCCATTTTTGACATTAGTTAAAAAAATGCTGTTAGTTGATGACTATTAATCCTGCACAAATGCTTGCATAAGAAGATAAGTTTTCTCAAAGCTGTTTGCTCATGGGTAGAGGCTGTTTTAATGGTGTGTTTATTGAACAGTGATTTATCTGTTGCAATTGTTTGCCCTTTATGGCTGGTTATATTATATTAGTAGGTTTGATCTCTGCCAGCACCTGGATCCCTCCTTGCAATTAGCAAAGTGATACACTGTGTCTGCCATTCTGCTGCACACCCTCTCCTCTTTCACCACTTCCAAACAAAAGGATGAGCATAGCAGATCTCACCCTAAAAGCAGTAAAAAGAAATAATATTCCTCAGTACCTGCTTCTGGATTTAAAGGGAAGGACAGATTACTCAAAGAGAATGCAAGAACACTTTCCTTACACCAACAAATAATTCATGATGTGTATATGGGTATCCAGCAACTATATTATTGCAGTAGTCTGACAAATATTGTGAAGGGGACGGCTATGGGACATATCATTCTACTGTCTTGACAAAGATTATAACGGGAATGGGAAATGGGACAAACGTAACTCATCCTGAAGACAGTCCCTGAGCTGTAATCTCATTTGTTCTTCAGCATAAATTATACAGCAGTGCAGAGGATGAGGAGGTGATTTTCACCATTTGTATATTTTAATCACTTTTCTTTGCTCACTGTGAAATGCTAATAAATGGGTAATATTAGTTTTTCAGCTATGCACTAAATGAGGAGAAGACAGTTGTAATATAAGAGTTCTGCCAATTGCATTGAAATTCAAAAAGGATCAAATTAATCTTGAATTCCTGCAGATTTCTGAGAATCATCTGCCATGTCCCTGAGTGGAGTTGGACCCATGCCCTTGCCTTCCTAGGCTTGAGATTGTGTCTCTTGGAAATCATACCATGATTGGAGCACATAAAAAAAGGAAGGTTGCTTGGTGGGAAGTCTTGAGCTGGAAGTTACGTTGGAAAATAATATGATCACTAAGTCCCATTGGACCTAATTCTTCTGGCAAGAAGAGAAGGCAGCTTGACTGTTGTTTATGCCAACAATTGATTTGGATGCTGTTTGGTGTGGAAAGGCAACATTAGAAACTTCCCAAAATGTTTAAACCACGGTTGAAATGTTTAAATAATTCATCCTGTAGCAGAAGACAGCTAGTAAGATCCATTAGGTACCAATGGTTTTCCAGAGGCTGACTACTGGGTAAAGGTGACTTCCATGAAAATCTGTATTAGAGAGGAAGAACTAACTACTAATTTGTGTGCAAGTTATTTTCAGTGTAGATTACTGTCTCTTTAAAACCCCTCTGATTATAAAAAATTCTTTAGGTTTCATATGCCTGTTGTTCAGTGCCAGACTGAAGAATGTGTTTTCTCTTCTTCAGCTTTGTGTTTGCTGCTTGTGACTTGAAGGCACCATGTGAGGGTGAGGGGCTGACATGACCACCCATGAATTAGGCAGCTATGACAGCCAGCAAAAGCAGAGAAACAACCTGGGCCCTGAATTTATGTAAATGGAATTTCCATGTTCCAGGTGGCTGGAGGGCTTGAAGTGACAACTAATCCTTCATGAAGGTAGATGAGAATATCAGGAGTCCCCTAGTGGGAAAGCAGTCATGGTATATGTGAGAATGCTGGAGACAAAGTTTTGATTTTGAATCTGAAGTGTGCTCTAATGACAGTGCAAGCAATGGAGTGATTTGTGTGATTTACAAAGGAGTGGGTGTTAGAAATGAGGAATAGTCTGAGCTGGTTCTGAATGTAGGTGGTCAGTGGATTTAGAGAAGGAATTGCCTTTGGAAACCTTAGGAATTGAATGCTAGTTTTCTCTGTCCTGCAGGAGTGGGGACAAACTACGCCATACATGAGTTTTACCTGTAGCTCAAATCTGATTCTAACTTTAAGGCCAGATTTTCAAAATCTCTTGAACATAATTTCATGGTATGTGCCAATGCTTCTGCACAAATCCAGGTTTCATTGTGAATTACTTCAAACTGTCCATCCAGTTTCTACTGCCTGGCTCATGCTCCTGGCTTTAGTGGAGTTGCTGTTAGGGTTAACTGGGTAATGCTGTAAATCAGTTAATTCTTGCTGGGTGGCACCAGATTCTAACACGCTTGATGGGAATTGAGGGACAAGAGAATTCTTTTGGATTAACAAAGTCATTTTTTTATTGGGAAGTCAGAAGCCTTTAAATGAACATGCTCAAGTTCTGCTGGAGATCCCAAGTTACATTATTATTTCATCAATTTTCCAAGAGACATTCTGAGATTATACCAGGAAAGGAAAGATGAGGAGGAATTTTGCTCTCAAGTTGAAAGGTTTGAGGAGAAAATAGCACGTATTAAGACTGGTCATCTTCTCCAGAGTACAAGATCCTATTTTTTTTTTATTGTATTTTGAATTAATAAAATTATTTGGTCTAGGAAGGATACTTCACTAGACACTAATTTTCTGTCCAGCTGTCCTTCCAGGGAAAGAGGTCATGCACAATGTTGAGTTTCTGAAACACCACAGTGGTTAGCTTCACATGAGTGAATTAAGAGAGGTTATTTGTGATTCATAGCTGCTCTAGGTCAGACCAAAATTTATTAGTCTAGAGTTGTAATTCCCTTGTCTCCCAGCAGTTTCTCAGAGTACAGATTTGAAAGCAGCATGGCTCAAATAATGAAATATTAAATTTCCCTGATTGAAAGAAAAAGACCCAAACAGAACCAAACTCTCTTTCAATCACATGGCTACAACAAGATGCACCTCTCTACCCTGTGCATAACAGCTATACTTGCTGGAGTTCAACAAGCCTGCATAGCCAGAAGTTGCCTCCTTAGAGAGGAAACACCATTCTCTTCTAGCAAAAGGCACAGAATCTATTTCCAGAGCAGTCTGCCACTCATCCATGCCTGATAGCAGGTAACAGAACTGAAATAAGCTCAAGACTTTCCTGATGTGGAAGGTCTGGGAATGGCTTCCATCCGTGAGCTAGCAATAAGGACAAGATCAGTATACAGAAGACCACAGTGTGATGAGTGGCCTGAAGCCATCTTGTGGAAGAAATGACCCCTGGCTGGGCAGTGGGCAGTGGGCAGTTGGCAGTGGGAATCAAGCCAAAGAGCTGTCATGAGCCCATATTTTTCAAGAGAAAGTATTCAGAGCTCGTCAAGCCTTTCTTTGATAGAAAAGTGCCAGTGTTGCCTGTTTCCTGTCAAAGAGGTGAAATAATAAGAAAAACTTCAATGAGTTTGATCACTTCAAGCTTCATCTGAGTTCACAGCCGTTTAGGTATTGGATGAGGATTCCTTTATGTTCTGTGTTGCTTACTAAGTCAACTGATTCTTGTCATGATTACTTATGGATAGGGACAGTTTATACTGTCCAATGGTGCTTAAGTTTTTGAAACCATGACCAGGATCTGGATCTCAGTGGCTGGGGCAATCACTAAGAATAATCTGGGATGGAAGCAGCCACTGTTAATCCTTTACAATGGCAACAGCCTAGTGTCTTAGCTATGAAGTATGAGGGGTTTGAGTATACTGTTTGAGATAACCAGGGCTAATTTTTTTTGGTTATCATAGAAAGATACTACTTTTCCATTAAAAAAATGCTGATGAAAGCATGTTGTGCTAGAATAATAAATCTGGCAATGGCTTGCCTGGTGTCTGCGTGCCCTCTGGAGACAATAGTGAAATGAGGTGATATAGTAGAAACCATGTTTTGTATTTGTGTTTTTCCTTGTTTCAATTCCAAATCCTCTGATTTCACAGTCTGGCTGAAGTTTGGACTCCACAGAACAAGAGCCCAGCATAGTGCTGGCAATGCATTCAGTTTCTCATTCCTTCCAAAGCAGGTTCCCAATGGGTCCTGATGAAGGATCCATAGGCTCTTCACATCTCTGCTAAGCAGTCTACCCAAATCTGGCTACTGCTCTTCCTCTCCTCTGTCAGCCCTAGGTCAAGGGCTAAAACACAGTCAAGAGAGGTCTAACATCAAAGGAGGAACACGGTCCCAGCAAGCCAGGTTCCTGCTCATCAGCAGACAGAGACTGGTTTCTGCATTGCTGTGTGCTGTTGTGAAAGACTTTATGTTTGATATTAGGAAGATTTGAAGACTGCACAGATATATCAGTCCTTTCTCCCTTACTCGCTATCTGCTCCAACCTGCTTTTGGTCACTTTCATTCATCTGTCCATGGCTTGCTGCCTGGATTAATTTCTTCATTGAATACATTCCCTTGTGTGAACAACATATGTGACAAATAAGTAATGTGACTCATCAAGAGGCATGGGAATGCAATGTTCCAGCTACTGAAAGACATTTAGAATTCAGCAACTTGTCACCTTTGTGTCACTCCTAAAACACTGTAAAATGTAAACAGACAGATCTAAAAGGAGATGCAGGAGTATAAACTTGCACAGAAGTTGCACTCTGCTTGTTTTCTTTCTCGGCTTAAATAAGTAAACTGTAATGAAATGTACTGACACAGTTTTGGCAGTTTTGATTTACATTTTCTCTCAGGCCCAGTAATTATTTTCTTGAGATTTTATCTGATATTAAAAATATTTCTGTGTTCCAGCCCACACCTTTGGAAATGTCAAACACTTTATCCACAGTTTGTGCAAATAGAGAATTGTTTTTTCCCTCTTTTATTATGAAAACCTTCTGAAAAGAGTATTCAGATGTGACATTAATATCTTGTGAAGGGTGCTGAAGTATACTTTTTGTGTAAATCACCTGTCCAGCCTAAATGGCAGGTCATTCTTCCAGCTACAGATGGGAAAACCCCTGATTTTGAAAGGTAAAGCAGAATGCCAAGTGAGCTGTGCTAATCCTGCAAGCATGACTTACCTTTGCCTTATACACATAGCTCCTGGTTATGTGCACCAAATATCTTGCAAAAACTCAGTTCATATCTACAAGCTTTGAAGGTAGCTAGCTTGAATTGCTTGCTGAGACACAGCCAGCATGCCAGCTAACTTGGTCAGAGTACTTCTCCAAGGAGCAAATGGGGCCAATACAGAAAACTGCTTTCATCTCAAAAGGCACTAAAGAGGTGGGGAGAGGCTTCTTATATCTGCTTAAAATTCTCCATAATCTGACCTTAACCTTTGTTTCTCACTACAAAATTTACCATGAAGATCACAGATAAACAAATTACCCTGAAAAAACAGAAGAAATTTGCAATTTGTCTTCACTGCCAAACCAGACACTCCAGCAGGAAAAACAACCAGTCTACTGAGACTCTCACAGTTTTTTTTTCTGGTGGCTTCTCATGTCCTCTAGAGGATATGATTCCTGAAACAGAGTTTCTTCTTTGATATAGGCTGTAGAAATGGCTTTGGGGTGTGCCAAGCTCAGCTGTGATACCCTATAACATACTTTCTAACTGTAACTGGGCAAGTTGAAGACAGACTGTCATTTCATCATTTTTGGACAGAGATCCCCCCTTTAACGCTTAAATATTATCCACATACTGGTATTCTGGCAAACCTGCTTTCATGCTAATCTGTTAGGATGGTCCTGTTCCCACTCATAATGTGGCACAGCATGTCAGCTTCAACCAGGCAAGGCTGCCAGCCTCAGTTGGATGCTGAATAGCCTGCAGAAGAGGCTCCTGCTGGTGGAAGAAGTGCCAAATTAGGCCACATGCTCTCTCATTGGGATGCATTGTGCCCAAAGCTGTTTTGGTATCAGTTATGGAGGGAGTAACACCTTTTTACAGAAAAGAACTTTCTAACCCTTTCACTTTGTGTGCTCTACCTCTCCTGTTCAATTTATATCAATTATTTCTGGGATTTGCCTGTATAAAAATAATATATTTTTCCTTGACAGCTAAGGAAAAGGTCAGACATGACTGTTCAGATTATGAGCCCCAACTGTGTTTGTTGTGGACTTTGGAGTTGTCTCTGTTAAACCATTTACTGTTAAGACAACAGAACAGACAGAAGTCTGCTGCACAGACAGAAGTTCCAAAGGAGTTTTTGCCCCCAGTGTGATTTCCATCTAACTGTTCAGCACCTCCTTGCAGAAATCCAGGTGTGCTGTGTTCCTGAACATCTTGGCTCCTCCCGGAGTGCTGTTGGGTACGTATGAGACACTCTGCTAAATATATCCCTCTGACCAGCATTTTCAGGAATTGCCAAGTGAAACATTCTTTGGGACAGAAGAGATTCTGGAACTACCTTTTTCTAACCAGGATGATTTCTACAGCTTCTGGCAGGCAGCTGCATAAGTAAGAATATCTTACCTATCAACCTAAATGCTTCCCGCTAGCCTCAGCATTACATCTCATCAACAATTTTGCATTAGGGCTGAATTTTAACATTTTCCTACAAACTCATGGTTCCTTCTGCCTGCCCAGCTATGAGGCTGTTTGTCCTTTGTGTAAACACCCTCCTTTTTTCAAAAGAAATATGAATGGGGAAAAATATACCACCAGCTAAAATGGTTGCCTTTCCACACTCGCTCACCACAGGGACTCTTTAATCAGCAATGTCAGCCAGGCACAGAAATCTCATAGCTGAGAGATAACAGTTATTTGCTGGCAACTTCTTGTATGATAAGCCAAACAACTGGGTGATTATACACTTTCTCAAATAACACAAGGAAACGCCACACCACATTTCCAAAAATGCATGTTTGCAGCATCTGGAAGCTGCATAAGAATATTGTCAAGATATTTTCTCCTGTATACTTTTTTTGTGCTCTGAAATTTGAATGTAATTTTTACATTCTTAAGCTATCCACCAGCTTTCCTGCAGTGAAAGGCTTCGTAAAGAGTAGAAAGTCAATGCTACAGACAAAGTGTAATTGATTAATGGCAGAGGATTTCTGCCATAACTAGGCTACTTAAGGTCACAGTTAAACAATTTTTCATAGCTGCTTCATCCACTCAGTTGCACTTGCATGGTTGCACTGCTAGTTGAAAGGGAAATAAGTGAGTATATGCTGGTTGAGTAAATTATTAAAATGCATACAATAGAGCAACGCTTTTTCTGTGAATACCCTGCTAATGAAAAGAGACAATGCCTTTGCAACAGTGAAATTAGTTTAAAGCAAACAGGTGAAAAAACAATATTTCTAAACACTGACAGAGAGTTTTTAAGGTTTAGAGAAGAGATTTGTGAAATAATAAGGTTAATCAGAGTCCCTCCAATGAAGTCTGCGTGGTGCACCTTTATTTTTACATCAAAGTATTTGGGCTCATTTTAATGTGAACCTGTGAGTTACTCTTGGGATTCAGGCCAGCCCAGTGTATGCTCTCCAACTTCTTTCAGTGTGAAATAACAGTTTTGGGACTGCAGTATATGAAGGGCCATCTGAAATGCTGTGCCTACCCCCAGTCATATTGTCACTGGCTGTCATGCTAGGCAGCTGTGGGGCATGTTCTTGCATGCGAGAGACCAACTGCCTTTTCTGCCTTACAACTGTACAGGATGGATAGAGCAGTCTGGAGAACAAAGAGACCTGGGTACCAGAATGAAGAAACAAGCCACAGTGCTGCTCTGTCAGCTACTAAGGACAGAAGAGTGATGACTAGGATTTGGAAGAAGATCCTGTATTTCATGGTGGGACCTGATGGATCTGTCATTAAATTCTGCAGTGGTCTGAGATATTATTGAGATTTTTATCCCAGCCACAGTGTTTTGTGATATTTGTGCCGCTTCCACTGGGCAGGTCTTTTGCGCCAAAATCTTGCACGGGAAACTTCTAAATTATTTTGGGGAAAAATAGTCAGAATTGTTCTGGCTTTGTATTTAAATTTAAGGTCGCTTTCAAACAAGAGCAATTAAGTCAAAATATCCTTTTGTTCTTAACTCAGCATGATGAATTAGGGTTTGTGGTTTCTTTGTTGGCCAGGGACAATGAATGCAAGCTGAGGTTTTTTAGCATTGGTTTGCATTTAAGTAAGTGGAAAGCCATCCAGATTATGCTTCTTTTGCACCTCCCTCCTGTCAGATATTTATTTTTCACTTGAAATAGCAACAGCAGGTGCTTTTGTGTTTGCACTAGGAGTAAGAAAGAGACAGATCTACCAACCTGCTGAATTTCATGGACTGGTTTGTACAACTGAGAAGAGAAACAATCAACATTTATGGAACTTGCATGTTCTTATCTCCATTTTACTTCTGTCCTGAAATTGGAGGTAGTAATTCCCTTTCCTTTCCTTAGTATTTATTGACTCGTTTTCCTCCTCTGTCACACCTTCAGTTCTCTCTTCTTTCCTTTCTCAAGCTAGATGCTGTGCAACAAACCAAGAAGGATGATGTGTTTTTTCTGATGTTTATAGCACAATTAACCATGCTAATGCTTCCTATATAAGCTAAAATTTGGCACTTCTCCAAAATAGCACATAATGCAAGTATAACCTGGCAATTTTTTCAATAGCTCCAACACGACTCTGACTTTCTCTCTTTCTTTTTCTAGAGAATGATCTTTAGTGATCTTCATACACAGTGTTCAGGTTTTAGTCTACAGGAAGTGTAAAAGGAAAATAGGTCTGGAGATTGCCTATGGAGATTTAAAAGGTTGTTTCTGGCTTCAGAAAACCACTATTCTTTATAAGTCTGTTTGAAACAGTAAATCTGCATTTATTCATACTGGGTGAAGTAGACAGCTGGCACTTTCTGATTCCAAGACCAACAGATCCTGTGGATTTTGCTGGCTGAAAGTAAGTTAATACTCCAGAAGTGGAAATTCACATGG
Source organism: Erithacus rubecula (assembly GCF_903797595.1). NCBI lineage: Eukaryota > Metazoa > Chordata > Aves > Passeriformes > Muscicapidae > Erithacus > Erithacus rubecula. The sequence continues at coordinate 13,060,873 of NC_136659.1, forward strand.
CTCCCAACACTGAGACTTGTATCAGAGAAGTAAAAAGATTTTAAGTGTACTGTGTGTTTGGCTGGCAGATTCTGAGTTCATTAAACTAACTGACATCAGGTCAGTGAGAATGTAAACAAACTTATTTCAGACTGGTTTTCTGAGAACAAAATTTGACCTACTGACATTTGATTAGACAAGTATTTTTCCTCCATTCCATATACAGCTACTTGTTGTCTTATGTTATTTTATATGCTAGATGTTAATCTTCTCAATAGTTATTTTCAGAGGTTTTTGCTGCAGAAGGATACTTGCCATTATCAATAGATGTTGAAGCACTATATGAGTCAGAAATTCTGTATGAAGAATATGTGCTTGGCACATTGCTTGCAGTTCCCAGTAATGACTTTCCTTTAAAAACCCCAAACCTACAGTAAGAGAAACCTTCCACTATAAAGTGACTTGTTCTTTAATACGACTTAGAATGTGACTGAAGTCTATATAATTTCTCATTTTCTCATGCACTCTCTCCATCTGTTTGCCTCTTGTCTCCTGAAGGACAATATCTTTGCCTTATATAAATACTGCTCAAACTTCTGTGACTTAGTTGGGAATTGCTAGGTGCTATGTAATATCAATTAAAATTATTATCATGCAGTGTATGGCTTGATTAACCTTTATGATTCTCAGAGAGAAAGACTAAATTTCTACATAAGAGCTTCCAAATTGATTCTCAACAATTTCACAGAAAATTCAATAGGTGAAACATTGCAACTCAAACTGACATATAGAGGACCCATGAGTTTGGAAATGAGGTGGAATGTAGTCTGGGAATATTATTCTGTTTCAATGCCAATCAATACATTACTCCTCTGAATTAACATGGTGTAACTGGTACCTTTTCTGAGGTCCACTCATGGGCAGAACTGGTCTGACATTCATGGAAGTATTAAGCTGACAAATGGTTTGTATTGGGAGAGCAATGCTTATCATTGCCAGAGGAACCACCCTGTAGGCACAAGAATATTCTTACTTTTCTTGCTGTATTGTTTGGTGTGTTTAGTGGACAGCACCAGCAGCATGGTGTGGCAGAAAGGGTCGTGTCATTCAAAAGTGTCCCATTTTTCTCAAGTGATACATGATTCACCGAGTGCAGACATGTCTTATCTTCACAGGGTGCCACATGCAACTATGCATTAAAATATGTGTCAGTAACATGTTAGGCTTTTAAAACAGGTTATTTGAAGTACCTGAACATCATGGTGACAGTATTGCTACTGTTATGAAAACCAAACAGCTCTGCTATTTCCACAAAAATGGTGAAGCCAATGAAGAGCTAGAAAGCAAGGTACTGGCTCTTTTTTTTTTTCACTGTCTCTGTAGTTTGATGCTAAATGTCTTGTGTGATTTACAGTGCTATGGCCAGCAGCCTGGAGGTTTGCCCAAAGAGGTGCAAGTTAATCAGAGTGGTGAAGTTATTCTACTACAAGGGTTGTGATGTGCTGCAGAGCAGTCAGAAGACAAATAACTCTGCACATATCAATAAATTTGTGCAACAGGAAGGCGTACATCAGGAATGGCACATTTTTATTTGCCAAGGAATCTGCATATACACCTTCACTTGCAGAAATATATATTGTAAATAGGGATCTGACCCAGCTGGAGAAGCTGGCGATTCTCTACAGGAATGACCATCTTGGGATCTGGCTTGTTCCTTTTCTTCCCACCCATGCTTGCTGTACTTTCTGGTGTGGCAGGATCTGTCTCTTACTGCTTCCAAGCCTCCAGTGGAAAAGCTACCACCTTTACTTGTTGGCACTGTCTTCCCCCAGATGTGCCAGAAGGGTAGCACACTTGCATGTGTGCTCTCCAGCTGGTTCCAGACTAAACCAGCTCAGCTCAGCTCAGGTTGCAGGAGCGGTGTGAGCACCAGGGCACATTCTGTGCAGATCAGGGAGCAGGGAACCACACTGTCTCTGAGGCAGAGCTGTCAGTGCCTCTCCAACAAGGCTGTGGGCTGACAGCCCCAGTCTGGAATGTTAAGCACTTTCATTCTGCAAAGAATGGAGGCAAGTTTGCTGGACCATGTTGGAGTGTTACAATGATCTGCAGCAAGCTCCTCTTTTGGCTACTGGACTGCTTTCCTGTACGAGGATAGGAAGGATGTTAGGATTGCTGCTGAATGGTCCAGGAGGTGTAATTTGCTCAAGATCAAGTCCCTGGGAAAAGCCAGAGGAAGAAACCAAGAAACATTCTCACATCTTTTTTACCCCCTGCCCAGCTCTTTGCAGCTTTGTCTTCTACTACATATTATGGTTTCTCATGGATCTGCTGGCTCTTCCCACCTTAAACAGGTAGATTGAAGCATGTTGGGAGCCCTGATTATAGGCAGGAAATTATGACCTCCTGAGGCAGGCTCTGCTCACCTTGCTGCCTCCTCACACTAAGTCAGACAGATTCCCCTCTATCCAAGGACTTCACTGGACAGGATTTGCCCTGCAGTCAGCCTGTGGCTGGAAGAGCTGCATTTTCAATGTGACAGCCTTGTTGTGTCACCATTGCTTCTGTGTCAACATGTGTCAGACAGGAGAGCTCACTGTCGTCTTTCAAAAGCCTTTTGTGTCTCTTCCACCTCTTTTTGTTGTGAAAAAAAATCCCTAAATCCATTTCACTTCATCTGCCTGCAAGAAAGCATCTTGCTTTAACCCTCTCCTGGCTTTTTATCAATGCATAGCCTTGGTGCTGAGTGGCTCCTCTTCATGGAAGTGGCAGCTGTGTCCCTCCTTGTGGGTCTGTTGTTGCCCTGGTGTGTGCCTTTCTATGAAATGCTTTCAGAATCCCACTTTCCTGGCACTTATGGCTCAATTTGTGCAGAGCGGAATTACACCAAGGCCTGTGAGTGAGAGATGCAACAGCAGAAGGCAAAGCTGGGAGTAGTGGGAGCAGGTGTCTGGCACCTCATAGAGTTGGAGCTAGTTCCCTGACATTTAGAGGGGATAATGGCTGTGCTGTTCCATGCCAAGAATTGGGAGCATGGGATTTATCCAGCCTATGCCCACCTACTTTCTGCATGTGGACATTTGTTCCCCCACCCACCTAATTAGGAAAATAGAGTGTAGAAAATGAAGGGGTGGATTTGTTATTTTGTTGTGGCTGTTTGAAAGCAAAGTTTGCTTTGCAGCCTCATATTACTGCCCATGGAAGGACAGTATTGTCTCCAAACCTGGCATTAGTGTTGGCTTTCCTCAGGAAGTCTAATGGGAGAAAAAGCTATGCCACAGGCTGTCATTGTGGTAGGAAAAAGGATCAGAGTCACTGGAACGAGCATCCTTACTGATATGAATGCTTAGGAGAGAACAGCTATTGGAGAAATAACCCTGGGGTAAACATGGAAAATTGACACTTTGCAGAGTATTTCAATACACAAAAAAAAAAGCCAGGGAGTTTTAATACACTCTGTCACCATCCAGTTAACATTTAAAATTCAACTTCCTTGAAAAAATGAACTTCATATTCCTTTAGCCATTTCCCTTTATCCAGCAGTTACTTTGTTTGCTTCTTCTGTTGAGGCCCCATATAATTTACTGTCTAATGGTGAGTCAAGCAGCATATTTAGAGTATCCAGGGAAAACCCATTTATGTAATTTACCCTGCTAGCCATTATCCTGTTTCCTTCACCCTTAGGTAGTTCATAAGGCTGCACAAGCAAATAGTAAATATGGGTTTATTACACTCAGGACTTCTTCAGCAGTCAGGATCATGGGACTGCAGAAAAAGAGGGTGGGAAGGGATATTGAGAAGGCCATCTCTTGCTCTAGGGCAGGATTTGCTGTAGCTACCTCATTACTGGCAAATGACAGTCTAGTTTACTGCACAACAGAAGAGGCTGCAAGAGTGGTACATGGTGGAAACCTCAGCTCCATGACAGATTACACACCAATTGATTTTCAGTCTGAGGATTTCCCCCCTCTCTTCAATGCCCCCTTCCATAGAAATCTGCATTGGCTAACAGACAATGGGTTACATAGAAGTGGGATGTCTTTGGAATCTCTCCAAAGGATTGTGTATGTTTGTGGTTTCAATGAGATCACAATTTTCTGACCTAAAATACAAAACACCCAATACAGGGCTGGGCTTTAATCCTTGTCCCCTTATTAATTAGTTTTTGAGGAATGACTGCCCAAATCTGAGGTAAGTTAACCAATAATTTCTGAGGGACCCTTACACTGGTGACAGTCTCTTCTATTGCCTCGTTGAATCTAACCTTTCATTTCTTTTGCTTTTCTCACAAATCCTTGAAAACAAAATAGCCTATTTTGGCTCAGATATGCCAGTAGTACAGCCCAAAGTAAGAATGATGGATTTAGAAACAAAAGCTTTGGTTCAATCCAAATAAAATAAAATATTTATGTTATTTTTTTCTGGTTCACCTCCTGAGCTGAAAAATCACTTTTTCAAGTCCTTGATAACCACTGGCTGTCCCACTAAATTTGTGTCAAGTGGTTGCCCCTATTTCTCTTCCTACTCATAGTCATAGAGCTGATCTTGTCACAGCAGAAGTGTCTCTTCTCTGCTTGCAGTCCTGCAGAGCTGTTTTGGCCTAGTCATATCAGCAAGGCAGAGAAGAGGTAACTTCATCTCTGATGATAATCTAGAGAATTTGTGACAGAGCATGCCTTGTAGCTTCTCAGCTTACTCAGACTATGTTCATAAACTTGAATTTTTTTCTGTCTGAGAGCACAGTTATGATGAGCACTGGTAGTTTGGCTTGGCAGCATCTCTTCCTCATGAGCTGCCCTCCAAACCTGAGCATATGAGGTAAAAGGCATCAGCATGTGGGTGAAAGATTGCTCCTTGAAATATGTAAGAGCATAAAATTGTATCAACATCTGGGACACAAAGATGTAAGAATTTACAGCTTGTAACATCGCAGACCTCACAGAGGTACCTATATTCTCTGCAGTATTCAGCCAGAAACAGGCATCTTAGAGAGCCATTCACAAAAGCTAGCAAGCTGGAGATAGATGTATTTAAATTTGTATACCTTTCTAGAACTGAGGTACCACATTCAGCACTGTCAGATGTGACATCTGCCCACTTAGGCTTTGAGTCTGTCAGTTGTATTTTTCCCAGCCACTTCTTAATAGGAAGTCTTAATGTAAAGCCTTTGGTGAAAGAATGAGGACCCATGTCTGCTATGCCTCATGGAACTTCCCCGTTCCTTTGATCACATTTTTCACTGCTCATGGCAGTCCTGAAGTTTCAGCAAAAGTCTTTTCCTGGAATTAGCCTGATGGTTAAATCTGTTCCACCAGAGAGCTAAGAGCCCAGTGGCTCTCAGGTAATGAATGGAGCTGAATCCAGAGTCTTCATAACTTGTGTCAGTGCTTTGAACACTGAGAAAACAATTGATTTTTTCTTCCATATAACAGGAAGGCAACTTAGAGCCACATATTCTGTGATAGCTGCCCTGCAGTAATGCACACAAGAACTCTGGGGTGCTAGTGTGAGTGCTGTAAAGCAGAGTATCAAGAGCCTGGGGGCATTAACACAGAGGGATTTCAGGTTCATAATTGGTGCATTTAGTGAGTTTGGGGGTCTAAGCCCAGGGAATTTTCTTTCACAGCCCACAGGAATGCACAATTCCCACTGGCTCTGAGCTACAGAAGCGGAGCATTGTGTTTATGCTGAAGGGAGTTTTCTTGGAGATGCAAGTTAGGTGAAGATTAGCCTGTGTACCAAGCCTGCTTGTGGCTTGCCATAGTTTGAACTGAAGGATTTTGCAGTAGAAGGCCTTTTGTAGTATTTATTTTCCACCCATTTCTGAAATTAAATCCAGCTTGCATGAAATTAGTTGGCAGTGATTTACACTTAGCAATAAGCAGACCATATTGGGACAAAATATTCAAAATATGTAGCAATGTGGGACTTGGGAAAGTATCAGTATTAAAATTATGGTTTCCATCAAGCCAGTGGATGTGCTGGAGCTGAATAACATGATTTTTAATGAACAAGACTCTGGCTACACTTCTTGTTTGGCATTGGTCTGTCAAAGATTATAGCTTTTCTTAACATCTTTTTGAAGGGATTCAATTAAATTTCTAGCTATTGGGTTAAAAGAGTCATTAATAAATCAGACTATAAAAGTCTGAGTGAATGCAACCAACTTCTACTGAAAATGTACTGAATAAAGCAGATGTGCTCAGGTAATTGGCAAACAGGCCACCTGTTGATTTCTTGTCAGTGTTGTTGCTACCTGGGGTATGATTCTAGTCAAGGAGAAAATAGGGTTCTTTTAATTAAAACAATTTGTGCAATGTCATTTCACTTAAAATCGACATTGGCTTTTAAAAGAAGATTGAAAAGTGTGATCAGGCCTTGATTTGGGTCCTGCAGCAGGAGGAGAGAAGCAGATTATCAAAGGGAGTTTCACAGGGCATGCGTTAAAGAGCTAAAATATAGGTGTTAACCTTGGCAGTGGAAGTTAATGAGCAGTCTGATACTCAGAGTGGTTCCTTTTCTGCAGTTGTAATTGCATGAGTGCTCAGAGCTGTTTCTTTCTGTGAGCCTGGGGTGTGCATCTGTGTTTCCCTTAAGTCTTCTGGAAATAGCAGCTGTAATCAGCACCCAATTCCAGCCGATCAGGTCCTTTTCCTTTGCACTTCTGTGTGCTCAGGCACTTTCTGCAGCCATTGCCTAGGTAACAGTACAAATCAGCAGCTCCCGCCTAAAGGAGCGTTTGGTCTTCATGTAAATCCAACACTCTTTCCTAAATTCGTAATAGAATGTAGTTTTGAACATGTTTGCAGATAGCTTTCTGCAAAGAACAGTAATACAGTATGTGCATAAAGCATTCTCAACCCTGACACATTTAAAAACAGTAGCCACAAAACAGTCCCAATGTAGCTACCCTGTGGAGTGGTTACCTGGCGATGCTAGCTGCTGGATCCTAGGAAAGAAGTGGAAAATGCAACAAAATACATCAGTTAAAAATGTAGGCCGTAATGAGATGAGAAATCAGGATGCAGTGATCAGCACTTCTGTCTTATAGTGTGGAAGACTGCCAGGCTGAATTCAATGGTACCTCAATCGATGAAAGAATCAGAATCCTGAATACTAAATCCAGGGGAACTGTGAATATATTTGCTATGTTCTCAACCAGTAGGTGAACGTGAAAACAATTACTCATAGAATCTAAAGTGAATATACTTTGAACACCACTTAGCATCTAGTCTAGACAAAGACAGGCATGTTTAAAATGGTCTTATTTGCTTGTGGTTAACCACAATTGTTAATTGTGGGTTTTCCCAGTGCACACCCATTTACAGCTTTGCTCTGGCTGGAAGGTGCCTTTGTAAAGGGGCTGCAGCTTGAGAAAGCAAAACCTGTCAAGGAAGATAACGATCAGTACTCATTGATATGTCTAAATAATACCCAGTCTCTGCATTAGAAGCTGAGAGGATACTTTGTTGCTTTCCTATTCTTGTGGAATGGATTTTAGAAGACAAATGGCATCTTGGGAAGAGGAACTGTGTGAGATGGAGAGACACGAGAAAAACTAAAGCAGTTAAAGTGGAAAATTATGGAAGAATGGAGACACTCAGGCAAAAGTAAGCCAGGAAGCTGGCAAACTGCAGGCACCTGAAATGCCTTACACAGAGAAAATAGAAACAAATCAAATGCTCCCTTCTGCTGCCCCTTGTAATTTTCCAGAAATCTTCTATAATTTTCCCTGGAGTCCCAAGCTGACAGCTGGCAGATGCTGAATGAGAGAGGGTCCCCAGAATGAGTGATGGCAAGGTCACAGCTGGAATGCCTATGAAGATACTGATGTAGCGAATTACAAGCAACGTTTGCTGCCACGTAGTGGCAGAGAGAAAAGCTGCCATATGACAGTTCCTCCTTTGTAGTCCCAGTCCGAAGGTGATATCTTTATATTTTTATTAGCCTTGTTCTCTGCTAACAAGTGTGCTAACTCTAGAAAGGTAAAGTCGGGGAGGAACGGGAAGACCTCAAACAATGCAGTTCCTGCAGACTTCGTTTCATGTGCAAGTCACTCCTTATAAGCCACATAGCATTCTTCTCTGTCACACGTTTATCAACAAGTGTTGCTAAGAAGGTGCTTAAAAGCTTGTATTTCAGAGACTGCATATGAATAGTACCTCTCACTGCTGTGGTTGCTATAGTAAACCCTTGTTCTTAATTGAATGCTATAGTAAATAATACTTTAAAAATTGAGAGGAAAATAAAAAGCAAGAACTCCATTAGGAGTTCCCTGAGCTACTTGAAATTACTGCTCCTTTTTCATGTACTACAAGTACGGATTTTTTTTTTGTAGAGGGTTATAGAAAACAGCACCTGCATAACTGTGATGCTTTCTCTGTACAATTTCTTGCTCCTCAAAACTTTACAGGATATTATGTGGTTCAGAGCCCCTATATCAAAAAGGAAAAGGGCAATTAATTGGATTAAAATTGTATATGTTTTAGGCCAGATTTAAAAGGTTTAAATAATCCTTGGAGTGATCAGTGCTGTAACTGTTACCAGCAGAGTTACCCTAGAGATAAATTCTCCTAAGTTTTTCCTTGGTGTTAAACAGTAATAATCCATAAGCATTGAAATTTGAGAGCTCATGCTGATGGCAGCTTTAGAGCCACCACAGATAATGCTGTCCAGGAGACAAAGTACAGAGTTCTGGTGTACAGAGAATCAGTCAGGGTGCGTGTGAGGACGGTTACAGGATGGAAGCTGGTGAGCAGCTGAGAACTGCAGAACTTCCTTGTGTACCAAAGGGTGAAAAGGACCAGGAAGAACCCTGAAGGTCAGATGAACCCTTTGAAGGTTAATAGAAACATCCCATGCATCATAATAAATATCTGAGGGGTAGAAGACTTGCAAGGCCCTGAGGGGAAACAGAAGTAACAGTCAGGTTAATAGTAGGAGACTATGCTATCAGACGGTAGTAAGGCAGTGAAAGAAATGCAGTGATGCACAAAGTGCTGGGTTCAGAGTTACTAGCATGAGGCAAACAATAGATTTGTACTTAAAACACTCAAATATAAGTAAGCTGATTTGGGCCTATTTTATGCTTTAATCAGACTCTATATATATCCTTGGTCCCCTGCTGCATCTTCCTACATGTATATTTGGACTAGTGCTTTCCTCTCTTACAGGGCTTTTCTCAGAGGCAAATGTATCTTTTGTGAGTTGTTTAGATGATGTGGCAACACGAGACAGATATAAGACTGAGCTGCTGCTCAGTCAAGGAGTGGAAGACATGTTTATTCCTCACCAGCTAACATGATTCTTATGGATCTACATCCTCATTAACAGACAACAGCTGTTTCTTCTTGTAATTAGCTCACAGTTCAATAGGTAGCTCCAGTCTCTTTTACACCTGAACTACAATCAACGTGGAAATCACAGAAGCACATGTCTCTCCCCTCCCCACTTTAAAGCACTCTGAGTTACACACATTGTTAAACACCTAATAGACAACAACTGTGTGTAAGAGCTGTCCAGCACATGTGTGAAATAATGTTCTTTTTCCTTTTTTTTTTTTTTTCCCTTTCTTGATGAGCTTCAGTTCTAAATGTGCTAAGGTTTCTCGTGCTTCTGTATCAGCCTCAACCCACCGGTCATGGATTTGGCCATAAAGAACTGTTTCCAGCCACCTGCACAATGGAAAGGGGAAGTGAAGTGAGGGCTGCTGAGGGGGGGGAGTGTGCACCAGCTGGCCCTGCTCCTGAGGCATTATAACTGGATTCTTTGGGGTAGAAGGGTGTGAGGTCTCAGGTCATTTCCTGCCAGGTTTGCTCTGAATGGGAGAGGGATATGTAATTGCGCTGTCTCCCTGTACCATTAGTGTCAAGACTCATTAGGAACCCAATCTACTCAGTGGCAGTAGGCATACAAAAGAAAGAACTAGCCAAAGTCTGCAGACTGCAGAGAGGGAGTTGGTGGAGGAAGCAATTGTAAAATTCCCGTCTGGGTAATTAGAGTCAGCAGGGAATCAGATTGGCTACAGCAGGGCTTTCATTTTTCCCCTTGCTGTTTTAACAGGATTGGCAGGTGCTGTTTTATTCCAAGGGTGAGGTGATGTGCCTGTGTCATAATTCACGATGAGAAATGATCATCAATTTGCTGCCATGTTCCTGGGGTGAGCTGAGCAGGCAAACTGTGATTACTATTGTTATTAATACCTTGTTAGCATGGAGCAGGAAGATTGTTGTGGGCAGTTGTCTCTGGAAGGGGCAGGATCTGTGCACACAAAAGCATGTTCCTGGCAGCTTAGCTACATTTGGAAAGTTTGGCACTGCTGGCTATTTCATTCCCTTTACATTGGAATCTATTTATTGGTGAACAAAAAGAGGTAACATCTTAAAAGATGGAAAATTTGTTCCATACTTTAAAATTGGCAGCATAATGGCATGCTTTATCATCAGGACAATTTACTGGACAGAATGAAGTAAAGGACTCTCTTTCTTTGAATGTGCTCCTTTCTATTTATTTGTTTGCTTAGTGAGAGCTGGAAAGAGACATTAACAAGCTCTTTTGTCTGCACACAATGCAGTTTAAGGCCTGCATCAAGGTGTTGCAAAATCAACAGATATTCAGACTGACTACTTCAGGTTCTGACTCAGCTCATTGGGCTTGCATTCTCTCATAGTTAAAGTACAGGAGTAAGGGATGTGCTGAGAAGCAAGACTTCTGGGAAGAAATGTTTTCTTAACACAACATTTGTTTTATGAAAGTTTTTGCAGAGAGGTTTCCATGAAAAACCGGCTACATTCATCAACCAAAATAGAATTCTATCAGCAGCTTTGCTTAGCTGAATTCCACATCTGAGAGTCAAACTTTCTTTTTTCTAGCTCCATCCATCAATAGTCAAATGAAAGTAAAACTTTGCAGAGAAGTTTGATGATGATGTCAGCATAAAATGCATTTTTCTTCCCTTCTCTGCAACTATGTAGTCAAAGTGATAAGTTCTTGGATTATTATTAAAGGATGCAAGACTTATTCTCTACTGTTGGAAAAAAAAATTTCACATTTCTTATAAAACATACACAACTGGATCCACAAGGAAGAAATATGTGCAATGGAAAGCTCTACTGGTTTTACTACACACTCTTTGGTAAATTGTTTAATAGGAAACAATATTTTTGGCCAGAGATACAGGCCAATACTGTAAAAAAGGTTTTGCTCTCCATGAAGGAAAGCTGAGGCCTTTCAAAATTTGGACTCTGGTTGAAGGTGTCTCTGCCCCTCTTGTGTTCTTGTTTTCCTCTGTTCTGAGATTGTATTCTGCTGGCCAGGCTGTTCTAAGGTGCTTCCTTGGGCTCTGGCCACATTTCCCCAAGCCTAAAGCGGTATTACAACTTACTGGAGGCCTAATGAACCCAGTATGTACTCATGAAATTTTTCAGCTTCAATAATTTTGTATTTTTCCACTAAAGAAGTAATTTCATTTAAAATCATAGTGAAAAAAAAAGAGATCCCTGCCAGCTCCACCCTTCAGATGACAGCTATGTTTTAGGGACCTATTTCAGACACAAACAATAAAAGATATGTGTTTCTCTTGGTGCCTTTCCTTTGAGCCTCTGTGCATCTCTTCAGCATGTTGGGTCATTTGTAAAATCAGAAACTAATACATGAAAACCATTCCTTCCTCTCATCTTCAGGTTCCTGGAGGGAATTAATCAACCTCGGAGCTATAAGCTCCTTGGACCTTCCAAGCACTGTAGGTTAAGTGATGGCAATAGACGTTTTGCTAGCTCCTGATTTTTTAGCTAAGTGTCTCTCAAGTCAGAAGCTGACTGTCCATACAGGTACATGTATTTTTGCAGATTATTTCCCAGGTTTTGCATTTGGGTTATGCATGGTAACTTGGAGCTTGACTGAGCCTGTCCTCTCAAGGGAAAAAAAATGAATGCTTGCTTCTCCCTTATATCCCTCTCTCACTCAATTGATAACTACTTCTGTCAAAACTAGGCTCACCCTTTTCCCTCCTCCCCCTCACCCATCCTTGGCGGGTCCTCTGTCTAGATGGCTTTAAATCTGATTTGGGATTTGAGTGTTATTTGGATTAACTCATTAGCGAGTCTCCATTCTGGCAAGCCTGCTAATCTGTGGCAGTGGTGCATAGCACTGTGACAATATTACACTGAAAATGAGAAATCTAATGAGATTAGCATTTTATGCATTCAGACAGGGCTGGGTGTTTCAATGGTCTGCAGACATTTGGTGTGAATCGCCAAAGTAGGCCCAGAAGGAGACAAAGTGACTGGAATGCAACAGAACACCCAAACACACAGAAAGAAGTTTGCAAAGATGCACAGAATCGCCAGTAGCTTTGTTGAGGAGAATTGAAACATCTCTGTCCCTATGGGCTGACTTTAAGAGGCATCTGTGCATATGCCCAACAGATGAGTTTCTTTTCCTAGGAATGGAGCTGGGCTGGTCTTTGCCAAGGGGATCACCTTGCAAGTGAGTCCTGCCCTTACTAGTGATGGAGGAAGGTTTTGGTGGTTTCTTCCATGAGGAAGAAGGCTGATGATTCCCAAGATGTTTTTACATAACACTGGGATGCAGTGCTAGATATACTTGTTAATGTTTGCAACTACCAGACTGCTCCATTCTAAAATTACACCTGCAAGATTAGCTAGCTGCCTGATTTTCCTCTCAAAGGCGTTTTTACTTCAGGTTTAAAGAGACAAAAGGATGAGCCAGTATCTGCAGACTTCTTTGGCTGCAGGGATAGGGGGATCTCTGCCTTGGGTACAGCTAACAAGGCAGTCCCAGCACTGAGTGTGTGGGCTTCTCCTGCTCTACCACCCAACTAAAACTTTTGTAGCCTTTTGTAGGTGACAAGGAGAGACAGGGAGAAGCTGAGAAGTGGTGCACCAGGGCTGGGAGTCACTCCTAAGTGCTGTCCTAGCCTGCCACCCAGTGCTGGCTTCTGGCGCTCAGAGCTGCTCATGTGTTCCAGCACTGCAGCTGGTACTTGGCATAGAACCTCCCATGTTCTTCCTGGATTCTGTTGGAATATCCCTCTCTGAGTGACTGAAACAGATGCTCAGGTCCTGCCAGAAATAAGCAATATTTTAAAATGAGCTGCTTTTGGAGAACGGCGTGACAACTTCCTCAAATTCCTTTTTGAGTACTGTGGGCTCAACAAGTAGGTGGTGCCTCTTGGGTGTTGAGCCCTTGGCAAGTGGTGGCCAAATGTCTGATTTTAGTGCTCCTTAAACAAGAAGAGAAGGTAATTATTTCTGGGTTTTGGGTTTGGTTTTCTTGGGTTCTTTTTTTTGTTTGTTTTTTTGTTTGTTTGTTTGTTTTTTGTTTGTTTATTTTTTCCCCAGTACTGTTTAGAAATGATCAGAATTTCACAATCACTCAGAATGGTGATGAATCCAAACCAAATATATCCACAAAAAGATGCTGAATTTGGCACTAGTGTTCAAATTGCTATCAGGGTGTCATCTTTTTAACAAACAGGTAACAGAGCTAGGAAGAGGCGATAACTCCTAAAGAGGCAACAAAACTACTTGAACCACATAAAAGAAGGCAAGGAAAGAGAAAGAATGGTTAACAGTAGTGGGGATGGTCTTTTGCCAGGAGAAATTGGAATATGGTGGTGCAGAAGATGATTCATTCACATAGCTCATCGTGCGAAACCACCTTCCTATCACAAAGTTAAAAGTGATGTAGGGGAAAGGAACATTATTTTGCAAATTTGACATAAAATCTGGAGGAATCATATAGAGAATTTTAAAAAATAGTGTTTGGTTTCAATTTCTTTTAAAAAAATCTGTCACTTCACATTGAATAGAAACTAGTAATTGAGTGCTGTCACCAGCAGGACAGATGTATGTACAATAGATTGTTTTAATTGGGTAAATTAGGTAAACATCTGGCACAGTCCTAGAAACTGCTGTTTGTCTGACTTTGCAAACAATTGACTATGGCTTATTATGGTATGGACTAAAGCTATCACACCAATGCTTTATTAGCTAAAGAATTTAATAGAGCAGTAGCCTTTGTGATTGTGGCCTGATATTCAGTCTTGACAATACTGCCTGGATTTATCTAGGTGGGCAGATATATTGAGATTTTTCTCTGCAGTGTAGGAGGTGGCAGATGGGATGAGTGGTCATTTTTCTTTAAGTAGTGAACAGTTTTTGCTGCCAACTGAATAGGAAGGGGCAGAGGAGAAAGAATGTGATGAGGTGGCCTTGTTTTAAAGTGTATGATGTGCAGAGAGCCAACATAATATAGGAAAAGGTAAATGTAGAAGGAGAGGGTGAAAAACAAAGGGATATTTACTCTGAAGAGTGCTTAAATGCTATTATTATGTATCATAAATCTTTAAATTATCTGTTATGCAAGCATTGTGTTAAGTGGAAAGAAAAAAAGCCCACTGCTACTGATATGCATTTTGTTATTAATTCAGAGTAAAAGAGACGAAAAATTGTCAGCAAGGTGCCTTAGTGAATATTTATATAATAGTAACAATTTATGTATGGGAAGCAAATACTTAAAAAAATGAGTACAATGAATAGAAATGTAATTCAGAGCAGCACTAGCACTTCATCTTCATGTAATGATATGGGCAAAGCCTGAATTCCAACATTTTGCAGTGAATTATGAGACATGGTAGAGCTTGCAGGTCTGCAGAAATAATACACGGTCAGTTATAATATCCCATTAGGGAAAGGTGATGTAATCAATTCTTCTTTCATGGCCTAGCAGTGACACATCTAATTTTCTAGGTTATTTACCCCCTGGATAAAATTCATAATCGCTCTCATAATATGAAAATATCTCCTTAGATACATTTGTGGGGAATCTCATTAGAAGGGCTTGCTGAATGTCTTTTTCTGTCAGAGTTGAAAAGGTAGAGAGCTTCATCCACAGGGAAGCTGGACTAGGAGCCAGAAAATCTGTATTATATTCCTGATTCTGTTGCTGTATGATGCTAAGAGAGCATCCTTGGCTGCTGAGACTTTCCCATGACTCTTCCAAGTCATCTGTCATTTGTCATCTGACATAGTAAAGATTCACTTCTTTAAGATGCTTAAATTGACCCAGCTCATCTGTGTGAAATGTGCTGGGGTCACTTAACCTGGCTGTCAGGGAGGTAATCTTCAGTGGGAAAGGTGATGCATAGCTGTGGAGAGGCCTGACTAGTGGTAAATCAGGTTGGGAGAGGACAAATGTCCAGAGCTGTAAGGTATCTTCTCCTTGGGATAGGGAGGACCTGTGCAGGAAGGGGTAGGATCCCTCCCTGATTTTTGGATGCTCCAGAAAAGTTGTCACTTATGTGGTTGTCTTATTTTTTTGCTCTGTGCATACGCTGAGATGTTACAAAGAAGACTGTCCTTTGTGGGCCAAGTTTGAAGCTACTCTGTATGAGGAAATTAGTCCTTAGTGGCTCAGCTGACTTGCATATTTTCTGGATAAGGGAAGTAATAATGAACAAGATACTGTTCAGCAGAGAGAACTGTTTTTAAAGGAAAGCTATTTTAATTTGATTGGGTTTTTTTAAGTCCTGAAAGGAAGCTTGAGAATTCTTAAGAAGCTCACCTAGAAATACAGTTGTTTTGCTGGTCTGAAGAAACATTCCAATCACCTTGTAATTTGTTGTACTATGTAGCCTATCTGTCTCTACTAACCTGTATCTTCTAATGCATCTCTACAGGTCTGTAAATATTCAAGATGTAGCTTTAATGAAAAATACTGTCTTTATATAAAGAAAACATAACTATTAATATGAAAATGTTACAGTGCTATCTTTTTATTTATCTCAGTTTTTAAAAATCAAACCATGGCCTTCAGTCCTATTTAAATGTAATAAAATAAAAAAAATGCCTTTCTCTCCAGAGATCCAAAAAGCTGAATATATTTTCCTAGCTGATTGATGCTTTTCCATTTATTTTTAAATGTAATTTTCCCCGGGTAAGGAATTGTTCTCTTGAATGTCAAGAAGGAAATATTTCCCAAATCATAGGCTTGGATTGGCTGCCTTGAGACTAATGAGATAGCTCTGTTGAGAGGGATAGGCTGGGGAAGCAGAGAACGGAGTGATTTGTCATGCTGGTTTTCCAGCAACTGCTAAGGAGCTGCTTTGTAATGCCAGCCTGCCAAATCTCCTGGCCACAATCAAATTACTCCCTCCACATGCACGCACATCCACACCCTCGCCCTTTAGATCTATCACTGACAGAATAGTTATTAAACAAAAACTCAGCCCGGGGAATTATTAATTGCCAGGCTTCATTTCTTTATCAAATGTGGTGGCCTGAAGGGAGAGCTCTTTATGCTTTCAGAAAGACCGTAGCACATTAATCACTGAAGGGAAGCGGGGTGTGGGCTAGGCATTTGTAATACTTGTCAGATCAGAAATAGGAGACACAGAGATCAAAAGAGATGTTTATGACTTGGAGGTGAAAGGGTTTCACTTTCCTTGTTTTTCTTCACATCCTTTTTTTTTTTTTTTTTTTTTTTTTTTTTTTTTTACTGTTTGTTTAGGGATTTTGGTTTTGGTTTTGCTTAATTGGTCTCCTAGAACTTATACTAACTCTGTGATTGTACCACTGGCCCACACACTGCCCAGAAAGAGAAAGGTCATGAGTTATGGATTCAACTTGCTGTGTATCCATCAGTGGCCACTGCTTTTGGATGCCAGCCTTCTGTAGTGCTGTGCTTGTCCAGACAATGAGCAGCCCCCAAACTACAATCAGCATTGAGAAGTGGGGTTCTTGAGTGCTTTTCTGTGCAAACTACTTAAATTAAGGTATCCAGCACTGAAGATCAGTCCTGAAAGAATGCCTAACTTCTTGAATACTTGATTCACTATTATATGCAACAAATTTATATACACACACACTTAAAAAAATTACAATAATCATTTCAGCTCCAGACCATATATAGGGCAGATTAAACTAGTGTTGTAGGCTGCCTGCGGCTGAAAGCACTTAACCTGTGATTAGTTAAAGCATTAATTAACATTGACCTTGTTCACTCTAATCCTGAGACCTTTAGCCCGAGCAGTGTGTGGGGAGGTTGTTACTCCTGTCAGGGTACCCTGTGAGGAATGCAATGTAAGCTGCTGTTCGGTTGACATGTTTTTCCTCATAAAGGGGTGGTGTATCAGCTGAACGAAGTAGCCTTTATTGTAACTCTTCAGCAACACAGCAATTAGCATTCCTGAATCTCTGTCACCTAAAGAGATTCCTCAAACTGCTGACTTTAGGAAGTGGGTTTGCTATGCAAGTTACAAGTCATATCCATTTATATACATAATTTTTCCTGCACTGGAAAACTCCATAGTTTCTTATTAATACTTTGGCTTGAAATACGTAACAATTTTGGTATATATTGTAAACATCCACTTCCTATATGACCTGGAGTTGATTATCCAAACAGCTTGCTTCTTCAAAATAATAGATGTTTATATAAATACACATATTTAGAGAAAGATAAGGAATATGAATGTATAAAATCTGTGTATGGGCAGGTAAATCAACTTAAAGATTTTGTAAATAAGTGTCAGCTTTCCTTCTCATAAGATTGCACCTTGAGTTTTGTAACACTAGTTTCCTATTAGAACTGTCCAGGGATTTGGCTGCAGTGAGAGCATGGCAAGTACACAGAACTTTCCTGTCTCACAGGAGCACTTGAGGGGAAAAAAAGTCTTTAATTCTGTTGTATATACAAGACGCTGCAGTGAGAATCCCAAGCTCATTGGAAAATGGGCTGTGTGCTAACATGCATTTGTACCATGGCACACAGCCTGATTTTGTACAGCCCTGCAGTTAGCTGGAGCCTCTAAGCATCACTGTAATATAAATATTCTGGAAGAATAATAGGGCTATTTGTGGCTCTTGAGGGCAGCTAATGTATCTGGTATGCAGCATGTTTTTCAAGCCTTCATCTCTCGTTTTTCCAAGCATCCAGCAAGAGAGAAGAAACAAAACACATTTTCTGTGCACAGACAGAAGGAATGAGAGGAGGGATGGATCACATCAAATGGGTTTTGAGAGAGCCACAAAACACTTGTTGCACGTTGTCCTGACACTGCAATATGATATTTGCATTGTGATGCTGTATCAATATGTGAGATGGTCTGTCTTCTTGGGAGCCTCATGTCTGTCTTAACTCACAGGCTCACTTCTTTTAAAGGATTTTTGTCAGTACACATGTAAACAGCAGCCAATTCTTTGGGATCTCCAGAGCAATCTATGGAAGTTTAAGCACTGAAAAAGTTGAATGACCTACAATTCTGCAGGCAAACAATTCAAATGATTAATTGTACTCTCAAGTATATCATATACTGAAAACCATGTCAGTGCACTACTGTGAGTAATTGTCAAGCAGTCTTCCTAATGAATAGCATGGCAAAAGAGAGTGTATGGGCTAAGAGCAATACTCAAGGAGTCTGATTTGTCTGTCAAGAAAGGCCTGAAACCTCCATATCTTTGGATAGGTTTTGCACAGCTGGAACTGTCTCTATTCATCGTTAATTGAATCCAGCACTGAAGGAATTGTTCCCATGTCATTAAATGTGTTATCCCCATGTGATATCTTGGGTTTTTGACTGTTTTTTAGAAGAGGACCATGTATGTTGTGCTCCCATTTTTATGTCCAGTTTGTAGTTTTGTAAAAAACAGCATGCAAATGTTATAATCCCCTGACTTCTGAAATACACTACTATGAAGTGGGTTTGCTTTGATTATCAGGATATATTGCAGCAAGTACTCAAAGAATCTTCAAATCAGGGGGATTTCAGATAGGATTCTGCAGTAAAAGAGGAATTATTAGAAGGGAAACTCTGCATAATAAGTAGCACATTATCTTTTGTTCCATCACAGCCCTTTTCCCACCACTCTGTGAGGAGCAGTGGCTGAATTTCTTCATGAGGGTCTGTAGTCAGGGTATACCTACCTCCAACAGCTCAGATAACTAATAGAACCCAGGAAGCTTTAGGGTTCAAAGAATGTATTTTGTCATGAATGTTTTAATTAACAACATCTTTTCTTCCTTCAGCTTTGTCATGGTTTCCTTTGTATCTGCAGAATCTAACAACAGGTTCCTTGTTCCTCAGTGCTTTCCTTACATCAGATTACTTCAGGTTAGCTGCTCCACCATGACTGTTCTCAAGCTATGTGCTGTTCACCTGTAGCTGAGCTGAGGTAATTTACTCTTCTTTCAGAGCAGAGTGTGTGACCTCAAGGCACTACAATCATGGAACGATAAGATCTTGCACACAGGCTGCTCCTCCTGAATAGCTGATACACAGCAGCACAAATACAGGGCACTCAGACAAACTTAGCAGCTCCCACAATAGCAGTAGGAGCTGCACTTTTCAGGTGAGGATGTGATATGCCCCTCCAAGGTGGAGACATTGGGTAGATGGCTGTAGACAAGGAATTAGGGAAGCCTTGGGACTGGGCAAAAACTTCCTTCTAATTTTTGAAATTTAATTCATGAGCACTGAAACAAAGTTTTACCACATCCTACTCTGCATGTTTAATGGTAGTGGCTGATTTGTCTCAGTGCAGGATAAGGTGCAGTCTTGGAGGAGCTTTCCTGGTGTCCCCTACAAAACTATCTGCCTTACATCAGTCAGCTCCTGGTAGAACTGGTCTTGAACTACGGTTAAAAAAAGGATTGTGTCTGCATTTATCTGCTTCCAGAGCTTAAGTTTCAGTGTAGGTCTCTGGCATCCAAGCAAAATTATTCATCTTAATGATAGTGTTACCAGTCACTTCATGAGTTTATTTTTCCACTCAGAAGATACGTATTCCATATTCACATATATCTTTAATATAAATTGTAGATATAAATGTATACATACATTGATTTTAAAGCATGAGCCACTTCACAGTGGAGAAGATATGTAAAGATTCTTCTACACTTAAAGATGCAACTCTGATGCAGAGATAACATCCTGCTGTTTCTTTTGACAGAAATACTCAGTTAGGAATAATTCCCAATGTTAATACCTCCTATTCCTGCCTCTTAGTTGCATTATGGTAATACTTAGCAGACTGACTTGACATGGAAACCATGTTAGAATTAGTGTGCTGGAAAGACACCTAGCCAGACTGTCCTCAACTTGCAATGCAAACACGGTTTGGCAGAGGATGGAAGCAGGAAGAAATCCATTAGTATTGCCAAGTAGGTGGACAAGAGTGAGAAACAATCTTACCAGGATACAGTTTATTTTTCTGTTTAACTAACATCAGCAATTGCTTGTTTTTCACTTATGACCATGTATTTTGTCTCTCTGCTTATTCTCACCACTTAACTCTGGAAGATTTCCAACAGAGCCACATTTTTCTTGACTTCTTGCTAACACTCCCTGGCTAGGAGCTGAGACTGAGGGAGAGAATGGGAATCTTGTGTTAGAGAAAACCCTGGTATCAAATTTTGCAAAGCAGAGATGGGGGGAGAAGGGAAGAAAAGCAGAAATTGGAGAACATGACCAGAGACCTCCTGAAAGTTCCAAGATAATTTGCTGGTATGAGGTCAGAGGATTTAGCACAAAGCAGCACAAAACAATGCATTCTGCAAAGAACTACTTAAGCTACACACAAGTATGCATGCACATGCAAGGATTATGTTTTACTCTGCTCTAACCTCTATGGGGAAAAAAAGAGGTGTCAACAAAGATATCATCTCTATGTGTACAGCTGGTTAAAAATAAAAACCCAGTAAAAATGTCAGATTGTATGAAAGTAGAAAGAATAATGTGGATCATATTAAAATAGGATTATATTGATTAGTGTTATAGGTCCAACTAAACTACTGCATTCAGTTCTAGTGTCTTCATTTCTAAATGGCCATTGCAGGGGCCAAGGCAGACAAGACCCCAACAAAATTATTGAAGACACAGCATGAAGGAATGGAAGAGTCTTTGCCAGATGAAGTTAAAAAGAACAAGGATTACTTCATTTGAAAAGTGCAAAGTTATAGAGAAGTTAACAGATAAGAGATAATTAATTTCATTCTGTCCCATGGCCTAAATGCGAGTCATGTCTTGATGAAATAAAAAGGTACAAATTTAATATCAAAGGAAATTTTGTTCCCAGTGCAGCATATCTGCCAGATACCTTGGCCTGACTTTTGAGCACCTTACACAATTCAATGCAAGACAGAAATATGGCAGTATTTCTAAGCTATTTCTGATAAGAGTACCAGTGCTCTGTGTCCTGGACCAGATCTGCTGCTGCAGGCAGCCAGGTCCTCTGGGTGGCCAGTGTTACCACATTGCTCAGAACTGAGTCCTTGCTGACCACCCTGCTCCAAAAGGGCTTCATTTTCCATTAGCTCCTGCTGCAGATAATCCTGCTCTGTAGTGTCACTCCTTGTTAGATGCACAGTGCACTTCCCTAGTCATAGGTTTCTAGTATTCTCAAGTGTGTCTGAGCTAGTAGTCGCCAACCTCAGCTGAATAAATAGATCTTTCAAAAGAAGTGTTTTTTCATGTCGTGTTTATGTAGAGAGGTAAACAGCATTTTTCACCTTTTGTTATTGTCTGAACAATGTAAGCACAAATATTGCTGAGGGTCACAATGCCTGATGTATTCTGGGAATACATAATCTATTGAGAATAAAACAGAGATAGAAGGGAGAAAAAATTTCTAACAGTTGCATCTCTTACTTATTTCATGACTTAGCAAAACTGCCTCCCT
The DNA here is from genome assembly GCF_903797595.1 of Erithacus rubecula. NCBI lineage: Eukaryota > Metazoa > Chordata > Aves > Passeriformes > Muscicapidae > Erithacus > Erithacus rubecula. The sequence continues at coordinate 13,082,550 of NC_136659.1, forward strand.
GTGAGTTAATCTGTGTAGCTCCATGTGACCAACGTCTCCAGGAGTTTACCTTGATTCAGCTAGTACAGCTACTATCCAGAATATGTCAGCTGGTTTGCGAAAAGCTGAGGTCAAGGAACTAGAACTTGAGATCACACCAGTTCAAAGAAGAGGATAATTGAAATCAAGAGGAATTTGATGGACTTCCTTGAAGATTCTCAATTTGCATTTACACTACTGTAATAATTCTTCGGTTGTTTGAAGCTCATTTTCCATGAAAAAACTCTTCCTGTCATCTTGGGAACATCTCTAAAGCTACCCAATTGGACTTTGGTTTTAATTAGGCTCAAAAAAAAGGAATCCCTTAATTAAAGCTCCCAATTGAAGAGATCTAGCAGCATTCTATGACTGTTGAAAGAGAGGAGGATTAGGAAAGAATTAATGCCCAAAGTTCTGGTTTTCTGGCCATCTGTGGTACCCAGCATTCAGCAATCCTTGTGCATCCTGAAGATCCCTCAGGAAAAAAGAACAGAATTTTTATTATCAGAGCATGGCCGGTTCTATCACCATGACCTTGTCTGTACATAGAAGTCATTGGGCAGTGTCCAGCAGTGTGAATTTGAATTGCATTAAGTAAATCTGCACCAGTGCATGCAATCAGAGGTCTGCCACCATTAAAAGCATGTGCTGTCCCTCAGGCACCAGGAGAGAAGCTGCAGAGTAGATTGTAATTGCTAAATTCCAGTCATGTATGGAATACTCCTACATGGAGCTCCATCTCCATGGGCAGGAGAGGGCAGCTGGGGAAGTGTCTGTGGGGAAGTTGTGTGTCACTTGTGAGAGTGGCCTGGCTAGGGGGATGCCAGACAACTCTAAATGTGGCAAGGCACCTTAGGAAGGAGGCCATGAGTTAACTCCAGGATTTCCACTCCACATGTAAAATTACTTTTGTGTGGCTCAGGGAAACCAAGTGCAATTGTGGAGCTGGGAATAGTGGATTTCTTTACCAAGAATGGTGCAGGCTGTTCATAAATTTGAAGACTTTAGTGGCATGAGGAAGAAAAATATTTATGTGGTGAAAATGTCAGATATTTGGGAAACTCTTTACACTCAGATGATAATACCTTCTAAGAAATTAATAACCTGAAAGAACCTGATTTAATTGCTTATAAAGCAAAAGTTGAACTCTGTATTGACAAAAACACAGACTACAGCCTTAAAGCTACACTTTATAGAGGCAAAGAATACTCTTTTAAATAAAAGAGTAGATTTTAAATGGTCATCCTTGAGGAACTCATGACTATTCAGATAGAGGAAAGCATTTGAAGAGAAAACAGTCAAAGTACAATACCAGAAAATTAATGGATTTGTGAGTTAATTCATACTGGGATCATTCAAGTACATAGGATACAGAATAAGGTTATAAAGAGAACATGGCAGTTACAATAACTGAAGTTAAATAAAAGAACAATGCTAGCACCAAAATTATATTTTACATCAGCACATGGCTGGTCCAAAGGGGTGTGTCTGGTTGGTCACAAAAATGAATTTATATATTGGTAGATAAAATGTGTTTTATAATAGTATCATACACTTAGAACTTAAAAGCTCAGGGTAGGGATTGAACTTTGAAATCACTTTAATTGAAGTTACTAAGCTTTCAAAAGAGACAGACAGTGTTTTTTAGTGTGGTTCAGTCAAGCAAATCTCTGTGCACTTTTTATCAGCTCTCTAAGTACAATTGAGCAAGGTAATTTTGGCTGACTCACAAATCAAATTGCAGTGGCAGAACTGGGAGCAGGGTAGAAGAATTAAAACTCTCAGCACTCCTTATTCCTGCCACTAGATCAAACTCATGCTTCCACATTTCAACACAGTACAGCCTTCATTAGGAAAAACCACTCTAAACAAACAGATGAAGTGCACATAATATTTTTACTCCTCAAAATCTGGAATACTATATGCCATTAACATTGAAATTGCTCCAAAATGAAATATTATATTGTTGTGCCAATGCCTTGAAAGTCTTTGTGTTAAGATTTCAACGACAGAAACCAAAACAAAACTCCAAACCTGAAATTTTCAGTCTAGGCATCACATTTCAGTCCTAATGTATGGGAAATATAAAAGTATTATGAGCCATCACATCCACAGAGAGAGGCAGATACAAGCCTAAAGCTGACAAAGATCAGACTGCAAATAGGACACACATTTAACTGAAGATAATTAACCACTGGAACAGATGGTAAAGGGATGTGGTAAATTAATCGCCTAGACTCTTTAAATCAAGATTGGATGTCCTTCCTTCTGAAAGAAATGGCACAGTTCAGCTATAAATTACTACGCTTGATGGTGGCATTGCTGGGTGAAATGCTCTGGACTGTGTCATGTGCAGGAGGTCAGAGTGGATGAGCATAATAGTTCATCCCTCCAGACCTTGCTATCCATGAATTTTGTTAGCTTGAAAAGTTTTATATTCTAACAAAACAGTTACAGACTGTTGGGCTCACAATGTGTAGTTTTAGAAGTTTCTCAATACTCTTTCTTTCTATGTTCTAAATGGTCTGAATTAATCTTATTAATATTGTTTAAAAGCATGCAAGTGTAAAATACAACAATGCTTTATTTTTAACACATTGATTCCCATATCTCACTAAAACACGAAGTGGTCTTCATGCAGCATGGATTGTGTACTCCTCATATGTTCATTGCTCCAGCTCTTGGGCAGGCAGGTGGTAGAAAAAATTCTTCTCCATCTCTCTTGAGTGATGTGAAGGAAGTGATGTATCCTAGAGTAAACGGGAACTTACCACACGAGTACATCTCCACTTTGGATTACTTTAAGAGTTATGTGGTAGAGGACTATTCTATCACTCATGGCTGTGACAAAACTGTGCTCAGCTGCTCCCTCCACTGCTCTTTTTCACTGAAGTACCAGACTACCCTGTGGTAGCTCTTATGTCTCTCTTCACAATATTAGGTGAATTAATATGCTTTTAATATCTTTTAGGTGAGACATATGGGCTGGCATTCAGATGCCTGAACACAGGCATCTAGTACTTTCTCAGAAACTCTTGAACATTCTGTCTGAACTTCAGCTGTTGCTGTGAAGGTTATGTGTCTACACCCAGAGTCTTCTGGAACAATAGTTGGAAACAAGGTAGAATAGCCAAAGCCCGATCACTCTGGAAATAATTTTGGTCATTAAAAATCCAGTGAGCTCTTGGTGAACCCTAAGAGACTAATCAGATCTAATCAGGCTGCAATTAGGAATATTACTTTCTGCCACCCAAATTTCATCCCCACAGCTTTATTTTCTTACAATACTTCCTGTCCTTTACTTCCTGTCCTGAGCTACTATGCTGTGGCACTGAATATGTCTGTGCAGTTGCTGAATTTCAGAATGCATTTATCTGTGCTGGTGTTTTTTGACAGATAAGTTATTTTGTAAAATGTTTTGGGATCAAAAGTATATCTTAGTATATTTTCAATATTTAATATCCCACAGCAGTCTGTGAGAGCTATATAGAGAAAATAATGGGTTTTCCTCTCTTATTACAGGACAAGGTTTATGATATTTGGTGTTTCTGGTTTTTAAACTTCCCACTTTTCAGACATATTTGAAGGGGCAGTCAAAGACAGACTTTGTGATTCCTAAGGCAAAGAACCCATGTAGAAACACCCTGAAATTATAATTTCCTTCTTAGAAACCTTGGTCTTAGTGAATTTTCATTGTCATTCCATGCACATGTTAATACCTTTTGTGATTATGAGAAACAGCCTTGCATGTCTACAAGGCAGTTTTTAGTCAAGCACCAGGGAAATAACATTTTTAATATCTAGTCCCCTAATGCTGCTTAAATTAAATCAGTTTCTCTCCTCTCCTTTCTCTTTCCTTAATTCCAATTGACCCTCTGTACTCATTTGAATTACATTATTTTTCTGTCTCCATCCTTTCTCAAAGTTTATAGTCCCTTGCTTAGAAAACCATAAACATTCGGCTCCTTTCATATATAACCAAGATTAAAGCCACGTATATAAATCTGGCAGCAGAGTAGTATTTTTGCCCACTCTTGAATTGCAGCTGTATTCCTTCAGTAATGACTGAACAATAATTCATCATATTCACTTTTTCAATCCTCCATAAATATGTAAAGCAAAATTGCAAAAATGTTTTTGCTAACAGGTGGCTATTGCAATTAAACACCTGAGAAACTCAAGTTATATCTGTGAACAAATGGGGTTATTGATTCTTCCTGTGTTATTACAAGTAATTCTGTGTCACTTGCATCACAATTAAAAGTTGTTCAGTAGATCACTTGGAAAGAAAGGTGATTGAGTCAACTTCCCTCCACAGTATGCTATGTAGTATTGGCGATCTCTTGCTTAGGTATGTGGGAATCTAATCTGCCCTGTACTACTTCAAGCTCATTTATTTTCTCAGTCTCACACATATTCCTGTACATGTAGCTGTGTTCAGCTTTATGGTGGATCCCACAGGTGTGCCTAGGCAAATCTGTGGACACATGGATATACATACTGCAGGTGATACATGAATGTGCTGTAAAAGTCACTGTGCTCAAGCTCCCTGCACGCCATTTCTAAAGCACAGCACTGCTAACTAAGGATGAACTTATCTCACCTGCTCATATTTTCAACACCATTTCTGGCTGCAGCTCTTATTGCTACTTCAGGTCCTGTGGGAATGACTGAAATCAAAGCTATAGATCCTTGCACAAATTTTCCTGTGGGTTCTGTTTTGCTGATGGCAATCCACAGGTTACAGCATGGCTCCCTGTGGCAGCCCTGGGAGAGAGGCACGAGGTCTAAAACTGCAGGCTTCAGGAGTAAAGCTCTCCCATCTTTGCCTGGAATTGTTGAAGCACTGCACTAGTACCTTGTGAGCTATAAGTAAACAGGTCTGTGACAGCTATCCAGACATCTCATACATGTGTAAGAGATGGACTAATTTCTGGATGACCCTCCTTTGAGAGGCTGCATCAGCAGCTCTCTGCGTGACAATCTGTTTTCTCCTACTTCATTTCCTAGAGCTGCTTTGGCTCACTCTCCCCTCCATTCCCTCCTTCCAAGCTGCATTTCCCCTCACAAAAATACCTCAGTAAGCTCTAGTCTATAACCCACTTCAGACCTTAACAAGATGCTCTTTACCTATAAAAACAAGACACTGCCACTTGTCCCACTTTAAAGTGCTTTGTGTAGCACTCTTGTTCATGCTGCACATTACCTGCCTTTTACATCCCCTGCTGCACCTGCATCTCTCTCTCTGCTCCCAGTGCCCAGCCAGAAGGGAAGCTGTGTCCATCTCTCTCACACACACAGGAATCTGCAAGCACAGAGTCTGCTCTTGCTGTCAGATAGTTCCACCACAAAGGTCTTCACTTTGTTAGATTAAATGCCCAAGGGGTTTGGCAGACTCATACTCTCTGTTTTCACCCACTCAGTCCAGTTTTTAAAAATTCTGTACTCCAAACACATATAAAGAGTGATTGAAGCTAACCTCTGCTTTATCTCATTTTGGGGTACAGACTCTTAGTCTGCTGAATAAGCTTGGATGACCTACATGTCATAGGATGACCTATGTCCTACAGAGAGGGCTGTCTGAACCTGAGCTTTCCCACAAATAAAAATAAATTACAGCTCCCCTCTTCCCTTTAGGTTGTTAAAAAGGGGGGAAAATGATGAACATACTGTATTTTCAAGCCTCGATCTATAGAGAGAAGTATTGAAGTATTATTTTGTACTGAGTAACACAATATAGCAAAAACCAAAATAGGTAAAGTTTTTGATACTTTAAAGTTTTTTGGGGTTTTTTGTTTTTTTGTTCTGAATGTGCAGACAGCCTGATCTGTATTTGAGCTGAAATTTCATCTGCACTGAATATGCCATGGCATTACTACTCCAGCTTCATGATACTATATTAGCCTTAGCAGGAACTTCTTAATTTTAGTGACTGGAAGCTGTTACAAAGGCATTAAAATGCAAATTAGAGAGAAGTGTCCTTTTAAAGACAAAGGGGAAGACTGGGGTAGGGGGAGAGTAAAGAAAAGAAAAAAAAAGAAAGAAAAAAAGAAAATAGAGGATGGAGCAGTAATTGGGCCCAAGCACAGCAATCTGGCAAGATGAAGCTATTTTCCTTCTAAGTCAAGTCAACAGCGAGGTAAGCAACTAATAAATAATGGAATCTCTACAAAAAGGCCAACTCTTCATCTTGCTGCAAACCTGCTGTCAGAATGGGAGAAGACCTGTAGAAAATAAAGAGCACTTGATTTATTCACACAGAGACCATTATTAGAATTAAGTTTCCTTAAAGAAATTTATCTTATGTCCCCCTCCATCACTGAACTGCTTCTCAGAATCAACTCCTGACTATTTTTTCCCTGGTTTGCAGTAGCTGGATGTTTCTCAGATGACAGCTAAACCTGACAAGCAGCATTATCTCTTTAGGGAAGTAATCCAGGTCATCCCTTCAGGCAGTGCTTCAGGCTCAGGCAGTGCTTCAGGCTCCAGATCCATATATAACACAGTGTTCAGTGTGTACAGTTTGGTTCAGACAGAGGAACTGGCTTTTGTGTGTCAAAGGATGACACCAGACAATTGGAAGACAATTAGAATTCCTGAAACCTACCCTCAGGCACCACCAAGGAAGATCAAGTCTCATCTTTTGCTCAAGAAGAAAGAGATGAGTGAAGCTGGAGGCCAAACAACTACCCAACTCCTTTAATCTCAAAAGTGTCTTGGCACTTGGGTGGTGCCTGATGTAGGTTCAGGACCTGAAGGCTATTTTGTTTTATGCTTTGGCTAAAAGAAAATGAAGGATGAGTTTCCAAGGATGATTAGGCCCACATGTAACTCTCATTGAAGGCCAAAAGTCCTCCAGGTCAAGATACATTGAATGCATTTTCTAGGGAAATACTGTCCAGCATTATAAAAAATACACTTGTCTAAATTAGAAAAAGAAAAAATCAGCAACAATAATTCTCTTCTAATTTTTCTCTTATAATCTTGCCCTGGATGTGTGGAAAAGTATTTTAAAGTTGTGAATGAGAAAACCAATCCTCCCCTTCACCACATCTGGTAATGGCCAGGTCTGAGTTAGAACCATATGGTCCAACAAGTATTGATCTTTGCTGTCAATCAAGTTTTATTCCTAGTTTTGCCATGATTCATTGCTACGAGATCATCATACTTCATTTTCACGTTTCTGTTTTTCTTCCCATGCTAGAACTCAGGAATCTCTTATTACATGCCTGGACCAAACTTAGAACAGGAAGTGGGAAGCAATGTTGAAGTTCTTTACTTGCCATTGTCAAATGAGCATATACTATTAAACAGCATTGCAGCTGTTTGTCATTGACTTGGGAATAGAAGTGATGGGAACAGCATGCTTACATTTTGTTGCCAACTGGCCAAGGTAAAATTATATGTATGAAATACATATATATATAAATATGAATTGAAGGGGTTATATGTAAAACATGGCCTGATAACTACACTAATGAAGGTTTTTATGTGACTTGTGGTGAGTTGGTTAACAAGTTTAAATTTAAGACATTTTTATTTACATACCTTATGATGCTGTTAAGAGTGTAACTCATTGAAGGCTTTAGGCCCCCAGAAGCTGATAGCAGAAGTGTCAGCTCAATGCCTACAGCACACACATTCATGGTGGGCTGTGATAAACCTGCTCTGTGCTCATTCTTCTGAGAGTACAGCATAAAGCTGTGAGAGGATGTGAGGACCAGGCTCACAACTGTGGTATTTATGGGCATTCAGAACTCACCCAAGAGACTTGACATCATTCTGTTTAGGGACTGGTGTCCCTACATGTTATGCATGCACAGGAAGGAAGAGAGCAAGGACAGCTAGCTGCTATATGAAATCTCAATCAAGGTTGTGCCTTCATTTCAAGTTGCTGCTGAAGTGGTTTCCTTGCAAGACAGGAACTGAAATAAGCATTTTTGTCTTTGACTTTAGATTGCTTAGGAGAGCACTTGAGCATTGTGTATGAAGTACGCAATACTTTTGCATTATTTTCCTACTTTTGGGTTGAAAACCTCATGTATACACAAAACTGTGAAAAATAAATCTGAATGTGTCTTTGTGGCTTCTCCCCTTGACTTCTGGATAATCGGGGCGCTTGTATATTTTCTTCCTTCGTAATACCCCAAGATGCAGCTCCCTTTGGGAGTTCCCTAATCTGTATATCAGTGGCAATCTTATAATCCCATATAATTGTATTAGTCTCAATAGCAGATTAGCTCCAAGTGCCCCTACAGACAAGGAGATGTCAGCTCTGCTATTGTTTCCCACTTAATGTGATTCCAGACAGCAAAGAAGAAAAGCAGCTGAGAGCCCTCTGTCTCACATTACAGCCCACAGTTTCTAAACCAATTAAGAAAAAGGGATTTACAGTCAACTGGATTAAGGGCTCTGTTTATATTATCCCGTATATCTTTTTATAATACTTTCCATTTTCTATCTAGCCTTGTAATCAACTACCCTTTTCTCTGGCTTTTGAAACACCCATCCATGTCCTTACCTATTCATTTACCAATCCATCTCACATGTGGGATTTCAGCCATCTGTCTGGTTAACTTCACCAGCCTGCTTTAGTGCACATTTGTTTAGAGAACACATGGTGTATGAAGCATACCAAGTAATGCTGAGATTAAAACCAAAGCCTGATTTCAGATCAGTTTCAAGATGACCTCACTATTGTAAGTACATTTGTGAGACAGTGTTTGGGCAAGTCTTTCCTTTCTGCTAAGTAAAGCATTCTATCACCATCCTTATCAGAACCAAATAATACTGCTATGTAAACAGAATTGCTGTCAATCATTATTCAGCAGGAAAATGGTACCTAAAAAATCCTGCAACACTTATAGAAGAAGAATTGATCTTGAACTGGTCAACTGAGCAGCAGATCAAGGATAACTGAAACTGATATTGCTCTCACAGAGGTGTCTCTCCTGCTGTGACAAGAGTTAAAGGTTGCTGGAGGATGTGGGCTAAAACACCACTTCACCTGAGAAGAGACTGCAGCAATCAAGACCTTGGAATTCAGTTGCCACTATGGTTAAACCTTTGCTGTTATAAATACATACAAAAAGTCCTGCATCACCTACCAACAATAAATTTTTTCCTTTATTTGATCAAAAATAAATATATAAGATAAGGTTAGCACAATCCATATTGCCCAAAATATCTGTTATCCTGGAGGGATGATACCTTGCATTCCCTGGAATTCCTAATTCAGCATGAATTTACATTAAAGGGCATTAACATATTCAAGTGACTATGATTTTATGTGCTTTCCTAGATGGAAGTTGCCCCATGAATCTGTTTCTTAATTGTTTATTCTTATGAAAAAATTAGTTTGGGGCTGTCTTTGTTCTGAATGGAGATTCTTTTCCTATTTAATACCATTTCTCAAAAATATTTTTCCCAATCAACTTAATATTTAAACAGGTTTAAATTTTAAATCTCACTGTACAAATCTACTTAGATTTTCAAATTACAGTAATACTTCACCAGGTCTCATTTTTAAGGCAATGTAATATGTATAATTCATTCCATGAATCTTAGATAAGGTTGATATTATGCTACAGTGGAATTTGCTGCCTTGCAGTGAAGCTTTACAGCTAAGGTGAGCTTCTCCACTTCAGGCTGTAGCTTTATTACAAAGGGCTTTAAAAGAAATAAAGTTGAAAAATGAGAAATGAAGTGTTCCAGTAGCTGGAGAGCTCCATAACCAATGGCTCTTTTACCCCTTGTGCATGTTTGTGGAGTGCTCATGGCAAAGTACTCCTCCACCTCACAGTTTCCTTGGGGCAAAGAGAATCTTTCATTGAATAAGTTCCCTTCATTACACCTTTGAACCAGATTTGTTCAAGGAAAGCTCAGGGAAAAGGATAAACAACTGAGACTGTGAAAGGATTGATGATGTCCAAAAGAATAAAGCAGATATGCAAAAGTTTTTAGAAGCTGTGATTACTTTTCAGAACTTCAAATGTAATGCATTTAAAGATAATTCTCTTTTTTTCTTTTTCTTCAGTTTAGTATTTTTCGTTCCTAAAGCCACCAGTTAAAACCAGTAAGAAAAAGACAGAAGTGCCTGGGTTTCACATAAACCAAAGAACTCAATGCATGCAGACACCACAACTACTGTAACAATGTCTGCTCCAGGTCTTCTCTGCTGCTGAAACATTGACCTCAGTGGGTGCCCCTACAGGGCTTGCTAAAGTTTCCCAGTACTCCAGGAACAACTGCTTGCAACCCCCTTTGATAACCAGTCAGCAAGAATTGCTCAAGCCGGGCACCTAAAAATGGATATACCCCAAATAACAAATTAATTCTGACCCTGGACCAGCTGGGTGCTGCTTGTATGACAGCAGTTGATTCAGGAGCCAGATGGCAAATGAACCTTATACTGTTACATGATGATGGAAAATCATTCAGAATCCAGATGGAGCTGGATTGCCAGTTTGACAGTCTTAATGCATGCTACTTAGCACCTACTTTCCAACAGTGGCACAGTTCTCTCAGTGCTCAGAAAGGCTTTGGAAGCAGTATGAGTGTACACTCTGGGCTGGCCTAAGGATGCAAGAAGGCATTAGCATTAAGGTGAGCAGGTGCCAACACGTCAGCATTACTCAGGTTGGCAGGCCTTGGTTCTGGCCTGCCCTAGCAGAGCTGTTATAATCAACACTGTTGCAAGCTACAGTTTTGCTCATAAACATTCACAAGATTTATTAGAGTAGGCACAAGTTGTAAGCATAGCGACTGAAGCTTTCAGGCAGTAGCAATCTGGAAAAATTGATGTTTACACAGAAATCCTGCACCATTCATAATTTGAAGATTCTGCTGCCATGGTATATTTCTGTCAGCTTGCCCAGAATCAAATCTCTTAGTGATATCCAAGTAATGGGAACATCAACTCATGGGGAGGTGGGATCAACTGAATACAGAAATACTTAGTTGACAAAGATAGAAGGGGCATTGGAGGCATTATTAAAGATACCTTCTGTATTCACCTTCAAAGATATTTCTCTATATACTGTTCCTTCTTTTCTTTTAAGCTAGACCAGTTGAAAATTTCCAGAATTTTGTAGCTGTTTGGAAGGTTCTGGTCTTACCTTGTTTTCCTTGGTTTTGTATAAGGAAAAAAAAAGTGGTATGGAGACATTAAAACAGTCATGACCAATATCTTAAAATCAGTGAAAGAACATTTAATACAAGATTACAAGGGACATATGCAGGATTGTTAAAATTTGCTTTGCTCTGTTGTACAATGAAGGACTGAAAGATTGCCTAGATCTATAAGAATTAACTAATTTCAACCTGCTTTTTACATCAGGACTGACAGCTTTTACCTACTGTAGTTTTGTAGAAAGTCTTGCAAGATTAACATTGCATCTGTACTGACTCTTCAGCACTAAAACTCACCATATAATTTTATGAGAAAAAACAAATTGCAATGAGTTTTAAACAAGCTGAGAAGAAACATCATCCTGACTGTTTCACTTGTGGACCTTATACTGTGATGGTTTTGGTAACCAGTAATTGTGTAATTTTCCTGGGATGAAAGTAGCTGAAATTTTCACATATGAAAAAGCTGTGCTTGAAGGTAGGAATAATCCTTAAAGAAAGCACACTTTTTTTCAGACAATTGTGCTACATCATAAGAAAGAACACAAAGCCACATCACCGTGCATTTTGTCTGGTGCCATTAGCCTAATAACACAACAGAAAGAGCTCTTTGATAACTCAATTGTTTATTTGGCTGAGAGCTGCCCTCTGCACAGTATTTCTGAAACTCACCTCTTATCCACCTTCTCTCATCCAGAAAAATAAGGATTGATATGGTTTACATTGCAAATATCATAACACAACGATTTTTATATCTTTACCTATAATAAATGTGTAGGAGGCCTTTCTCTACTATTTTTTTCCCCCACAGCATCCCTGGCTGCAGTTCCTTTCTGAAGAAGTCTACTAATTATTAGAACCTGTTGGCAAAGCAGTGGGTTAAATGTGTCCAAAAGGCTTTTGGGCAAGGTAGCTTTTTTTTGCTGAGTAGTAGTCTACTATAGTGGTAATATCTGCATAATGAATTAAGCAAGTGAACCTGGAATGCAAACCCAACACTTATTTTCTAATACCCTAGTGTGAAAAGCCAGTCATGAGAAATACACTTTCAGTTCATCTTCTGTGTTGAATAATGTTGCCAATGTACTGATACCTATTTTATAATGTTCCCTCTTGCATTTACTGTGGGTGTTCTCCTGACTGCAAAGTTTTTCCTGGCTGCATATAAACTTTTTGAAAATACATAAATTTTATATTTTAGATCTAATAGTTACTATAAAATCTGTAGGTAATAAAATGCAGGCAGCTATAAAAGCAGATTTTTTTACCTTGATTGTGATGAGGATACAGCTTGCCTTGATGATTAATCTTTTATAGGTTGTAAAGCACACAGATTATATGGCGTATGAACCCACAGCAAATACCACATAGCAGCAATCTAAGGCATATCACCAGAAACAATTTAGCAGTAAATTGTTTCCTGTTAACTAATAAATGCCACAAACGCCCACCCTATATGTAAGCCTTGCTGGATATTTCAGGGCACACTATTGAATTATTTGGTGGCATGGATAGGATTTGGGAAATAAAGTAATGTGAAAGACAAACAGTGTAGGGCAATTCAAATCTGAAGATGCACAGGCAATTTTAATGTGTGGGTTTAGTTATATTTTCCATTTAAATTATCCTAAAAATACTGCATTTCAATTTTCCACACCCTGTGCTAGTGCAAAACAATGAGAAAATGCCATGGACTCTGAAGAGGTGAAACACTGTTGCCTGAATTAAAAAAAGAGAGTAGTGCAGAAGAAGCAGTTTGCCAGCAATAAGCAGTTTGCTGGATGCTTGCAATGCCCTACCTTTTAGCCATGTGTTTTAAGATGCTTGGAATAAAATAGATGTTTAAAAATAAATGGATACAAATTAGGTTCCAACTACATTAAGGTAAAAAAAGTACTCAAAAACTAAGTAACAAGAATAGAAATGCTTCCAGTTTGCTCCCTTAGCATGATTTTAATTCCTTTAATGCTCTTCTTGTTCTCATAATTCAAATTGCAAATATGGTCAGTAAAGTTTTCTAGTAAGTAGGGGTGTATATTGATTGATTTAGCTAGACAGGTTTGTCTAGTAAGCATAGTTTTAAGTCCAATGTTTTTACACAAATCTATAGATATTTAGAAATACATTAATTTTAAGGTTTTCTAAAAATTTCAGTCCATGGAGATACCTGGGCAAGAGTATGAGCTGGCAAAATCTGTGTATTTTCAAGTTTGGTATTGTTCTGTCTGTACGAGAGACCTTAGTGAGATAACAAGAGACACAGGGCCTGATTCCCCAAGGACTCCTTCACTGTCAGAAGCAATGGCATATTCTCTGTGATTCAGCGCCTGTTAAACTAAATTTTTCTCAGGTCTGTACATTCAAAGCATCCTTTCAAAATTTTTTTTCCACCATTGCATTTAAGATAACCCACCAAGTCTGCCATTTCTCTAGTACTTGGGAGACAGTACAAGGCCGATGTCTGAGAGGAAGCAAGACAAGAACAGACTTACCTGGCTTGCAGGCTTCTGGACACCTTCAGCTTTATCCTTCTCCATCCCTCTGGCAGTTCCTCAGAAAGATGCATCCCAGTCATCAAATGTGCCAGGAAGCAGCAGCACCTGTCCCATTTCACCTGGCTGCTGGCAGCATGAGGGTACGGAGGACAAGTTCCAGGCCTCTCACGCTGCCGCAGGAATTCAGCATGGCGGCATGTCTCCGTGTCAAGTACTGTTGAGTGAAAGTCTCTCACTCACACCCTGTCACAGCTCAGTCACTATGGCTTCTAGGATGTCACCTGCTGTGTGTCGTTGTTGTCACGTTGAGAGCAGGGATGGGAGCAGACTCAAACCACTCAGTGCATTTCAACACCTCGGCAGTGTCACTGTGGCCCAGACTGAGACCGCAGGGTCAGCCCTCACAGACGCACCTTGCACACAGAAGGTTCTGGGTGCCCCGGTCTCTGCCCATCTGTGCACCCTCCTGCCTCATCTGCTCCTTGGAGCTTTCCAAACCAGGGCTCTGCTCTCCTCATGTGGGGATCGGCCACTGTGACTTGCCCTCATGCGTGCTCCTGCCGCCATCCTCTGTGGGCAGCAGAGACTTGCTGACACCCTGGGATCCCTGCTGCCATCCTGCAGTCACTCAGGGCAGCAGAAACTTGAGGAAACACTGTGAGTCCCTGCCTTTACCGTGCCAGCTGCACTGCCCTGCACTGCCCTGCCTGATCCCAGCAGCCCTTCTCCCAGCTGCCGTGCCCGCCGCCACAGGCACACAGCTCACCGGGCGGTGGGCAGCCAGGTACCTCAGGGTCAGCGCAGGGCCTGCACCCCGCTGATCCCCAGAGGGGCTTTGGGAAGTGCCTGTCACAGAGACAGGGAGTGGGCTCCACCTGAGGAGATGAGTGCCTGCATTTCGCTGAGGAGAGGAGTGCCAGTGCTGTGCTGAGGAGAGGAGTGCCAGTGCTGTGCTGAGGAGAGGGGTGCCAGTGCTATGCTGAGGAGAGGGGTGCCAGTGCTGTGCTGAGGAGAGGAGTGCCAGTGCTGTGCTGAGGAGAGGGGTGCCAGTGCTGTGCTGAGGAGAGGGGTGCCAGTGCTATGCTGAGGAGAGGGGTGCCAGTGCTGTGCTGAGGAGAGGAGTGCCAGTGCTGTGCTGAGGAGAGGGGTGCCAGTGGCTGCTGTCAGTGCCCGCTGAGGGGACGAGCGCTGCCTCAGCAACAGAGCGGCTGGCAGGCCCCGCTGAGGAGATGGCCTCAGGTGCCTGCGGAGGCGGCAGGTGCTGCCCTCCTGAAGAAATGGATGCATCTCTGGTGAGATGTATAGCAATATCCATTGAAGAAATGCCTGCCAAGAAGATGCAGCCTGCCTTGCTGAGGAAATGGGTATTGATGAGGAGGATCCACTGAGGAGGCTGTTGGTGCCACAGACGAAGAGGCCAGGTAACTGCTGGGAGGTGTGTGGCAGCCTCAGGGGAGGCCCAAATAGAAATCTTTTCTGGTGGGTCCCTCAGGAGTAAAGCTTATCCACACAATCCCTCTGTGTTCACAGTGTTGACAAAAATGGGGGGGAGAAGCTTGTGTTTATTGCTTTGCTGTGGATTTAAGCAGTCCATTTGAATACCATTATAAGCAGTGAGCAACTGCATGGTCACAAATATTGGAGCCGTCTCAGGCTGCATAAACCAGAAGGCATAGGAAAGGCTGTGGTGACAAGCCATCCCGAATGGAAGCCCTTCTCAGGCAGAGCTGCTTTCTTCAGATTGTGATTTACCGGAAGTGGTTGAGCTATTTGAAATAATTAACCTATTTAATGAATTGAGCTTCATACTCACTTTTCAAATTGTCACTGAGTATGCTCTGAGTTTTGTAAACATACGTGCAATTATTTCAGAAGTGGCTGATAAGGGTTGTCATCCAATACATTCCTCATTAATTGTTTGCTGCTCTACTTTGAGAGCAGACTGTTTTACTCTATCTGTGTGCTTGATGGCCCAAGTTTTATGGCATTCCCCATGAGCTCTCAGGCCTTTTTCATCTTGTTTCCTGAACAGTTCCTCACAAAGTAGCCATGTGAATATGATATATCCATCTACATGTAGAGTCATAAGCCATTCTTGGGGATTTTGAATGTTTTTTTAATAGCTGTAAAGCAGCTAGTGTGGATGTTTGCAGACTAATAGGAGAGAATTTGGATGGAAGTGAGACTACCACTGAAAATGGTAGCCATGTTGTTCAAATGAATATGCTCCCCCTTTCTCTTCCAGCTTTCATTCAAGAATTTCAAAGGTATTAGATACTTGGCTCTGCTTTATCATGAAATAATTCTTACAGTATTAAATAGATGCAACTCTACCATTCAACTGTGTGATCAAAATGTTTTTCATTTATGTAAACATAACAGCTGGATGAAGAGTCTGTGAAACTCCTTGTGTCATTCCATGGTTTTGGAAATGGCTTGTTAGAGTGGGGAGAGTATGCTGAGACCCCACTGCTTCTCCTCATGGGTGAATAGCATCAAATTGTATGTGACAGGCCATATGTAAGATTTTGGGGGTTGCTTTTTTCATTACACTCTGAAAAACTTGGAGAATCTAGAGTCCTTCAGCATCACTTTGTGTGTTTATATACATAAATAAGAAACAGACGATTCCTTTCTGTTAACTGTAGCTCCCAGATTGCAGATATATTTTTCATGCTCACTTCCTTTCCCAAACACTTTTTCTTTCAAAAATTAAAAGCATATGAATTCAAAAGTATCTCAGAGAAGCAGCCAAAAATCAGGTCATAGGCACACTCAGATGGTGGAATCTCTATTACCACTGTTGTTTGAGCTGAGGAGATAAAAATCTCTCTGAGTGGATTTATGTTCTCTGACTTCAAACAATGCTGTTAAAATGTAGCACAATTCTTAGGATTCCAAAGCAAAGCAAGATTGTGTCTCCTTCTTCTGCATTAACTATTCTCTTCGAAGTCCTAGAGTCTTTGGGGTGTGGTATCTTATTTTACTGGTTGTGTTATACCAACGATAAAGGGTTTATGTTGTTAGAGTAAAATATCCCTTAAGAACTTCAAAGCTGCTCCTTTGAGAGGAGGGTCTTTGACTTTACATCTGGGTGGAGGACACACATGGAAGGGGTTACCATGAGAAACAGTCTTTCCCAGCTGCTGCCTTTCTTAAATTACTGTAGCAGCAGCAGCCACAGTTATTCACTTATGCCAAACATTGTTTCTTGGCATATTTCAGACTGATCAGTTCCTTGCAGGAATTCCCACAAGGGTAGAAGGGATATCCAGCTTGTTGAAGCCTCTTTTAAATAATTTAAGATGGCTCTGGCAGTTCCTGTAGCTTAAGTCAAGACTGGAAAATGGAATCTTCCAAAGTCAACAGCCATATTAAGTATGGAAAAGAACTTGTGTACTTTGAGTAATTCTGCATTTTCTGAAATGAAATACCTGCCTTTTTCATCAGATGTCTATGTGGCTTAAATAATATATACTAATTTTTTTTTTCTTCTACTTTTGGCTGGTGTTATTATTATTTTGTCAAGAAATAATTTTAGATTTTTCTTAACTTCAGCATTGCTATTTATCACAAATTCACTAGTCAGGTAGGGTGAAGAGAAAAGACCAAGCCTAGCTCCTCATTCTAGCTGCTTAGCAATGAAAATGTATCTTAATTATATTCAGTTCCTGCACAAAAGGCTTAGTCACTCAAAGGTAATAGGGTGTAATGGCTTGCAACCCCACAGACTGCTCAACCTGCCATGCAGCTCCTGCTCTGAGGCAGCTGTGTGATGGACAGAGCTGAGAAAGGCAGCAGCAAGAGTGGTTCTGAAGATAATTGTTACCAGATATGAGCGCCTTAGATTTCACTTGCTTATTTGAAAACAACCAGGGCCCTTTTAACAGTATTCAGGAGAATTTCTCAGAAGAACAGACTCCTGCTCCAAACAATTATTAGCACCACACCTTCATTATGTGAGCTGTAATGACAGTTACAGCTCCTTTTGATGTGCCATGCATGGCCTGGCCTGTCGGATGCACCAGCAGGCAGCTGGATGCCTAGGTGGGCAACAGTCTGCTCCAGGATTCCTGCAGATTTGCTAGTCTAGTTTGATCAAAACCTGAACAGAACAAGGCATGTTCCCTCCAATCTTTTAGACTCTTCCCGTGGAGGTACTGTAGTGCTGTCTGCTCACTAAAAGCCCAGCACTGCCCTGAAGAGCCCTGGTTGAGGAAGAGACGAGTGGTTAGTTGCCCATGGCAACTGCAGTCCCACGCTTCTGCTGGTTTGCAGTCCCCTGCAAAGCTACGGCTCTGACTGTTTTTCATGAGAGAAAAGAGTGTGTGTGTGTGTGTGTGTGTGTGTGTGTGTATCTCTTTACTGTGGGAAATGGGATGGCAGGATTGGCTGAATGGACAGCAGTGTTTGTTGCCCAAGCTACAGCGCAGTCAACAACAGTGTGAACAGCAAACCCAGATTCAGGTCTTTTTTGTCAGGCTTTACTATCCCACCTTAGCAGCCTAAGAGTACCCCAAGTCTATCTGTCCTTGGGTTGGGAGGGTTCAATTTTACATTTGTTACAGGGAAACTTTGAATTTAATCTCAACTCAAGCATTTGGTGAGCTGTATTTCCTTCCAGTCCAGGAAATTGATCTGGAATTTAGTTAAATTTAAATGTCTGACTGGTCTCTCACTTTCATTCTTAATCCTGAAAGGAAAAAGGAGGAAATTGCTCTTAGAGTGTACAAGTCAGGAATTGCTGCAGGAAGTTCTTTTGGCTGGAATTCAGAAGGCCAGACTAGATAACCAGGGTAAGCCTGTTACAAATCTACGAAACATCATGATGGAGGTGCTGGAAATGGGTTAAAGTTAAATCCTATATAAGCCTATTCCTCTTTTAATTTCAGTTTTTAGTTTTTGCTAAGTAAACCCTTTCTTGATCATAGTTAATGCCTTCTTAAGAGATCAAAAGAATTATTTTAAAGGACACTGCTTACTCACAAAATTCATTATGGTAATGCTCCATCATACTTTGCCAAGCTGCTGTCTCTTTGATCTGCTGCTGTGGCCTTTTGTCTGTTTCTGCAGTTAATCTACATTTTGTTGGTGTCAGGTTTTTTTCATCTTTTCCATCTCTGTTTTATTCAGTATTATAGTAACTCTACAGAATTCCACCATCTAGTTTTGAAGTTGATTTTGGTAGAAGATTTTAGAAGTTTCTCCATTATGAAAAAAGTAGCAGCCCTTGATTGATTATTAATAAGAACATTTACTATTTTTGAATTTAATAGTGTAATCTAGTAAACAGAGTTTCCTGTAATACAGGCTGCTGATCACATAGCTGGGATTTATTTGTATATTTTAATGAATTTGGCTTATTTTGATAGGGAATCTTGTGATAATTTGTTCTTGTCAAACAGTTTGGGTCATATTATATGACACATTCCATGCAAGTCAATTTTGACAAAAGTCTTTTTCTTCAATATCTTCACACTACAGCTTTTCATTGTCACATCACTTTTGTTCTAATTTATTTTTAGTGGATATTAGTGCTTATGAATGGCAGTAAGATTGACAGCCCTAGACACTCCTGCCTGCTATGAGAAGAGGACCTTGATAGCATAGACATTATTCAACAGACAGCTTGAAATATGATTTAATGATAAAAATCAATAAGATACAGTAATTCCTGATTATGAAGTATCCCCAAAGGACAGCTAAGGTCACAGAGGTGTGAGGAAAGTCCTGTAACTTTAAAGAAAGAAATTACTCTGAATAAACTGATGAGGTAAAATTTCAGTGAAATATATGTGACAGTCTGTATAGATAGAAATCTCCCACAGTCTGATTAGAGGTGGACTAACAGCTCGTGCAAACAGCTTTTTCCTCAATAAATAGATACTGCATACACACTGCTAGGGGAATCTTAGAAAAATCAGTCAATGAAGCAGTAATAACAGGGGAATTGACACCAAACATACATGAACTATTTTGGGTATGACAAAAGCACAGGGGTTTAGAGCAACAGCTTCACAGGTTATGAAGCAATTGTACTAAGAGGATGGGTGACTCTAATTAACATGAAAGATTCCTATGGGAGTTTGTTTGAGAAGGACCATATAAGTCATTTAAAAATCTTACAATTGCTTGGAGTTAAGGGTCCATAGGGATACCAATAACTTACTAGCTGGCATTTCATTTTAAGAAGAGACTTTCCAGAAGCAGACAATGCCAGTCAAGAAAAGACCTTTCACATAACAAAGGATCTGGCTGAAGAGTAAAAATGACATGGAGGAGCAAAATGTGTGAAAGCAGTTGAAAGTGTGTAGGCAAACACAGAACAGAAAGAACACTTGTGACTTTACTTTTCCTTGTCTCTGCAGTTTCTGCCCAGGATGTGTGACAAGAAATTAATACAGTTCATGCTGAAGCATACCATTAATTTATAGAGTGACATTACAAAAATATAATTGTTTTCCCGCCCTCTTTCTCATTCATCATTAATGTTCCTTTCCCCCTCCCTTTTTTTTTTTTTTAAAGAATCGCCAGATGTTTTCCACTGAGGATGTCTTAAACATACATAGGGGCTTGGGGTGGGGTTTTTTTGCATTTTTGGATTTGGTTTTTTTTAAGTTCTTTTGCTAGAGTAGTAAGAACTGATTTAGAACCCAGCTGTCTTGTTAAACTTGCCAATGTCCTCACATAACAGAACAGAAGTGTGTGTGAGGTTCAAATCCTTTCTTCCCATTTCAAGCTAGCTCATTTGAACACGGTGTTAGTGTTGGCTGACTGGAGAGCAGGGATGGAGTAGTTTAACTTTCTCATTTAAGATCATGTAAGGGGAGTTAGCCCAACCTAAATACATTCATAAATTCTTTGATTGTAAGAAGAAATCTGGATATTCTGGAAAGTTACAAGTAAAGGAACATGGGAAATAAGGAGTCTTTCTAGCAACTCAGCATCCCAGCAGGACAAGCTAATATTTTGGAATTGTTTCAGTGTTCTGGTAGGCTAGGTTTAATTATAGACCAGACTGCCTTTTTCTGGTTTTGGAGGCATATGCATCTTTAGAAGTCTATGGACAGTTTCAGCTACAAAGAACTTGAAGTAGTGCTAGCTTGAATTTTCATAATAAAACACATTAAGCCTCTCCCATATTTTGACTATTTTCTTTTTTTTCCCTAGAAAGTTTCAACTGAGTTTAATGCCTGAGGGGCTCATAGAATGATTACACAATAGACTTTTGCCACAGTTATTCTGTTTGGAGACATCATCCTTGACAACATTAGCTAGTAACATTTTTCAGCCAAAACTTTGCTGGCCATTGGAACTTATTTCACAAATGTGATCTATATAAAGTAAATTCCTTATTATAATACACTATGTGTAATATACAATGGTATTCCAATGTGTAGTAAGGGTATAATCTTATGTGAAACAATAGACCAGACTCTTTTAAGCCTGATAAGATAATGTATTTTTTAAAGATCTGTAATGCTGAGAGGAGGAGCAACTAAATAGCATTTAAATGTGCTCTGCTCTTTTGTATGCCAATAATACCAAATATTACTGCTCTGGGAGCACAGCTTTACATACCTACATCACTGTCTCAATCCTGTGAGTATGTTTAAGGATGTGGTATTCACATTGTCCAGATTTCTGGAGCACATACCTCTGCAGTGCTACATACATGATATTGTTTCATAAAACACACTGTAAATTTTTTTGTTGTTCTCAGCAGGCCTGCTTATACCTGCAGGCTATAAACAAGGATTCTGGGGAAGAAAAACAATGCACAAGTCTTTTAGAAGCATTGAAACAGATTTGGAAAAGTTTTTGGGGCAGGAAAGCTGCACAGCTGCACAGCAGAGAAAATGCTGTGCTACTGAAATGGGCACCTTCTGCCTAAGACAAGAGGTAAATATGTATTTTAGGCCTCCAGTCCAAAAGGCATAAGTGTGACATGTGCCCAGTCTTTCCCTTTGATTTGTTTTAGATCTTTAGAAGTGCTTAGCCACAAGACTCAGTGATTTAATGAACTTTGAGACTGTTTGAAACTGAGCTTTCACATCTGTGGTGCATCCTTTTCTATCTGCACTCATGTCACACAAGTTGGCTGGCAATTTGTCACTAGCTCTTCATGGAAGATATTTTCCTGTGTAATCTACTGGTGAAGCTGCTCTTATCAGTGCTGCCTATCACATTTCACTCAAAATGAAGGGGGTTAGTGAAAGCCTGACATTTAAGCTGTGTCCTCTCACCTGGTGATTGTGGCCATACAGGACATGCTTATGCAACAGCTCAGTTGATCTGCCTGAGCTGGAGAAAGCACTACTGCTTCACAGAGAGCATGGTGGGGAAGCACAGGTGGGAAAGGTAAACCATGGCTTCCACAGCTGCCTTCCCAAGAGAACCTTTGTGTTTGGGACTCATCCTTCACACACCTGTGCAGGTCAAATAAGAAAGCTTGGAGTAGGACAGGAAGGCATAAAATGAGGTGCTAGATTCTCCCACAGACTGTATGTCTAGAGTAGAGTCTCAGGATTCATACATTCTGTTTCCTGTCCAAAGCAGAAGCTGTAATTCTGAGTCTTTCCAAGCAATGAGGTGAGTTCCTGCTTCATTTGGCTCCTTGCAACCCTCTGGCTACAGTGTGCTACAGGAAGTTCTAGCACTACAGCTCTCTATCATTTTGTTCAAGAAGCAGGGGCTGGAAAATCAGCAGTTTTAGTATGCATGCCACTGTGTCTAGAATTGGGCACTGACCCTTTTTATTGTTACCAGTAAAATGAAACTGATGCGACAGTCTTCTGTGGCAGGTTTCCAGCTTTCTTCTCTTCTCAAGGCAGGGGGGGGGATTACCCTGTCCTTAGAGAGAAAAAGGACTGGATACTTTCCAGGAGGGAAGGAAAATCCTCCTGTGAGCACTGTGAGACTGTAGATGAACCTACCTGCTTCTGAAAGAAGAAACTTACTGTAAATACAGTCAGGCAGAGCTAGGAGAAATAAATCATAGATTATAATGGGGACATCCCTTTTCCTCTCCTCAACAAAGATAGCATCTATGTTTAACTATAAAAGGCAATTATGCTTTGCTCCTGCATACTAAACAGGAACTGTCTGACTCATGTGTTTCTTAGAGTCAGAAGACTGATACATCCCTGCTCTTTGAATACTAATTTCCTACCAAGCAATACAGTGCAGTAGCAAACGTGCCAAGCAAGAAGCATCCAGGTGGAAAGGGGAGACTAAGGCACTTGTGTTGCCCCAGGTCACAATATCACTTGGGGAAAATATTGTGTCATCAGGGTTTATCTGCAGTTGTGAAAAATGGAGTTGACAGCATGTTCCCATTTTCTTGTGTGGTGGTTGGTTTTTAAAGTAGTGGCAGGTTTGGAAAGCCAGGCATTGAGTCATGGAGATTTTTGTTTTTCTTGCAAGCTATTGCACTTAGCTACTTGGAGGCAGCTGCTTTGAGCTTGCTGGGGGTAGGAACGTGTTCACTTTTGTATATCCAGAGGAAGGTCTTACCATGAAAACCTTATCAGAAGTCCCATTCTTGACTTTATTTCATACTTCATGGGGACTTCAAGCAAGGACACATCTTTTTGCTCTGCCTCTGGTTCTTTCCTGTGACTTCACAGAGGGCTAATGTCCACCATTAAAGGCACTGAATATCTTGCATTGATCTCCATGTGCAAAGCATTTCAGGTCTCTTTAATCATCTGTTTTCTCGTATGTTGGCTCACATGAGAGGATGCACAGGGCAGGTCTCTGGCTGAGGTGGTGGGCTGTGCTCAGTTATGTTGCAAGAGAGATGCTGAGGTGCTAAAGGACAGGTAGGTAGTGGAGTTCATAGTGGGGCTGAACTGGCATATAATCTCATATTTTTTTAGTGGGTCAGGAAATAGTTCAATCCAGAGAGGACCATGAAGCCCTAGACAGAGACAAGCTTTGGTGTGGTGCTGTAGAATGACTCAGACACTTGCAGCAGGTGGGACTTGCCTTGGTGAAGGACATGGGTGTTGAGAAGCTCTGCTCTTGATTTCAATCTGGGTGAAGCAGGGCTTTTGCTGACCTAGGTAGCCACAGTGCCTTGCAGGGACAGCATGAATTCCTGTAGGTCTACTCTAAGGTAAGGAGCAGCTAGAAACTTGCATACCGGTGAACCTCTTTCCAGGAACACTGGCCAGGAAAGCCTCTCAGCTTTTGGGTAAAGGAAACAAGCCAAAATCAGGAGAAATACAAGGCAGAACTGTGCTTTTGTTCATACTCTGTTCTGTTTAATTCCAGCACAAGCATTGTAAATTATGAATGGTAATCTGAACACAGAGCTGAGGTCATACAGAAACATACATATATATTTCTTGTCCTTCTTTTCCTTCTGCCTGAGTAGTGAACACTTTTTCAGGTGTGGAATGTCTGGTTTTAACATCAGCATTTTCTACCAAAGCTGATTTCTGGTCATATTTGGCCTTGATCTCTCATTTAGTACATGCTAAGAGCCAGAATGGAATCTTCTTAAGGATACCTTTTTGAATAATGCTAAGTGGCGATTTAAGCAGCAGAGGCAAGATAGGGAGGGGGGAAAAAAAGGCATTTTCTTCCAGTTTTAAGTGTTGCTTCTATATTTTTATGGCTTCTGAAGTCAGGCAGACACTATAGCTTGGTCCCAGCTGGACAGTAATTCCTGCTGGGAATGCCTCGTGGCAGCTTTCAAAGTGCTCTGAAGCTGAATTTGTAATTGTGACTCAGAGCAGATCAATTCCCTTTCCTTTCTGTGGTGAAATTTAGGTTTTGTTACAGACATGAAGATGCCACAATGTGCTAACAGCATTAAAACACCAGAACCTGCTAGGCATCAGAAAACAGCATTATACAGGATGGTAACTGGAGTTTGGGTAGATATGTTAAAATAAAAGAAGTGCAAATAATAGAGCTTCAAATAGCTGAAACTCTCCTTTCATCATCTGATTTGCCATATATCAATGTCCATGAGGGCTTTTTTGTCCTTGGGGTTATTAAGTCAAGGTTAAGAATGATTTTAAAGTATTTCTCCTTTATTTTTAACTGTGGCCTGCTGCATTTTTGGAACATCCTATTCCTCTACCACTTGTTCTTGCTTAGCCATGTAGCCTTAGATTATTCAGGAGTGATCATCTGTAGCCTCTCAGATAGTGATGTCTTTGGCATGTTGTGAGAGTAAATCTGTTATGCAGCTTACCTATCAAAAATAAAACAGGATGATTTGTCTCTTATGAAATTCAGGGTCAACTAAAAAATACAGAATGATAGGTGTAAGCTGTAGGTCTACCCAGGACTCAGGAGTGTATTGTCCAAGTATTTAAAAGCTAAACTGAGCACAATTAAAGTGCTATTCTATCTCTGCTCCATTACTGGACACCCTCTCCCAGTACTTCATTTCACACTGGTACTTCCTCTTCTTTTCAAAGGCTTTTGAGCACTGGAGCAGTTAGCAATACTGCCACTTAAAGTGTTCTGTTTGGAATCCAAACCGGATTGGACAGGAGCAATTCAAAGCTGGCATTTCAGGCTATATGCAGACTCAAGCAGATATTTTAAGCAGTGATACTTAGACTGCTTTCTTACAGTTCCCTTATCAATTGTTACACCTAGAAGTGTGCTTAAAAATGGAAAGTGTCTGGTAAGCAACTGAGACATCTGTCTGTGCATGTCATATCCCATTACCCATCCCCCACACCTCCACACCCTCAAAGAACATGCCTGCTCCTTTCGGGAAGTGAAATTTTATGTTTTATGATAATTACGACCATTTTCTGGCCTGCTCAGTCTAAGAATTGCTTTCATATTGATTTCAAAGGAGCCATGATTTAGGTTTCTTTTATACTAGAATGCATGATGTGTGCTTCCACTTCAAACCGATGACATTTGTGACTTTCAAAGCTCATATTCTATATTAAGGATTTTATTATCTGGTCAGTGCTGCATTAAAGTAACTGAGAAGCTAAACTGTGCAGCAGAATTCTTCTCAGGCAGATGCAGCTTATATTTCTCTTCCCGTGCACAGAGCACGGTCCACTAAGCTTTTGAATATCAAAGCAAGAGACACTGGTGTCTGTCATTTAAAAGCAGCTGTTCCCAGAGGAGAGCTAGGGGGTGGTGGACAGTAGTGTTGGGATCAGATGTGCTGTCATATTAATGGGTTGAATTTGCAGCATGGTGCAGTGTAACAGCCTGCAGAGATTCTCCAGCTCATAGTCCCTGGAGAATATTTGGAGGAGAAAAGTTTGAGGGGGAAGCAGAGTGTAAACAAGTCCCATTGGACGTAAGCATAAAAGTCAAACAAAGTGGACCAGGCTTTATAGTTACAGACTATGCAAACTGTACACTGAATAATGCAGGATGTTGAATTATCCTTAGCCTGTCACTGAGAAAGTCTGTTGCACTGCAGTCATCTCCAAGCAAAATCTATCTCATTAATTTCAATTGGAGTCTTTACAGAGCAAGCTCATCTGCTGATGGATTTTTAACTCTCAAAAGCCTGACAAAAAAGAAAATTGCAAAAGACCACAGCACCCACCCCAGCCTCATGTGCCCCTCCTGCCCCTCTTCCCTATTTCTTACAATGACAGTGAAATTACATTCCATTCCAGGCAGCAATCCCTTTGAGAATGTACATCCTCTTCCAAATCGTTTAGTTTTCCCTAACTGTGCTAGAGACACTGTCTCATGATCTGCAGTAATTATCTTGGCAGGTCAATTATTAAAAAAGAAATTAAAAAATTAGATTTAAAACATGATATAAGAGCTTGGCTACTGGTCTTCCTTTTACTGATATTTCTCTGCAGAATGCTTTTGGCACCAACTGACATGGGAACTGCATTGCACCAGAGAGGGAAGATGTCTTCCTCTCTTTTGATGCCAGATTAAAGATAACCTCTAGGCAGAGATTCCTCTCTAGATTTGTGGGTATTCAGAGCAGGAATAGCATCCATTGGCACATGGCTGATTATAGCTCCTGGACTAATAATCTGAATACTCATATCATTTACTCCTACTAGCCTGCCTGAAAGAACTGCCTGTTTAGGAAAAGAAACTTGGCATGGTAAGAAAATGGATGGAGATAACCATTCTTGCTTTATTGAAAGGGCTTAAAGCAAGATGTGAATTTCCCCCTATCTGATATCTGAACAGTTTAATAATATTCACATATTAAACCTTATGAGGTTTTTTTCTAAAGAATCCCTTTGAGCCTGTAGGTTGGTAATACATGAGTAGTACATACCTACAAGATTCACACTAACAAGCAAATTCTTTGAGGGAAGCAGTACACCTATTACTTCATTTTTCTTATAAAATTGACATTAACATGCATTATTGCAAGATAAATACTTCAGCACATCATATAAACTGCTATTGAAAAAGGTACCAACTGAAGCCCTTAAGCTTCTACACCAGTGAAGGAATGCAACATAAGGAAGAAATTGGGTCCTCAAGGTGCCTTTCAAGGCTGATTGAGAAACTAACTTGACAAAGAATCTCCTCAAATCTTGTTTTCTGCTCTGCTCTGCTCCTCTCATGGGTCCTGGGATAACATGTAATTCAAGCTTGGAAGGAATCCTGTGCTATTTCCTTCAGACTTATTCCTTCCACATGTGAAATCTAGTAATTTAAACACCTCATCTCCTTTCATAACTGAGGCAAAAAAAACCAAATAGCCAGTGATCACTGATTGAATCCATATTTCCACAAAGTTCCACTTATTTTGTTTGATGCTTAAGAAATAAAATTAAATGAAGGTAGTTAAAGGTATAAGTACCCCTTTTAAAGAAATACAGATGGTTGTGGCAAATGAATCAGTACTAATCTGGACTTGCAAATAAATCCCTAAAAACCTGCTGGCCCCTTTCCTGGGGTGTGATATCAAGCAATGAATTTGAAACCAGAGACAGGTTTAGTAGTAAGTGCTGGTTCAGCTTCATAGGATAGGAAGCAGCTCAGAATGAGTGATGATGTATTTTGGCTTAAAGCTTTAAGAAGAATATGGAATAAAGATTGAAAATAAGCTCCATTACCTAATTACTTGGAGCTCAGTGGGAATTGAGGATGCTTAGTATCTTGGAGCAATATTTTTCAAACCTTTAAGAGTTAGCTCTTCTTCACAGAAGCCAATCATGGATCTCCTGTGCTGCCTCAAATGGTGAAGGACCTAACCATAATTCAGATCTTCATAGTGCTATGGTCCTTAACAACTCTTACATGCCAGGGACTGTGTAGGAGCCAGTGGAATTGCTGGGTACTACAGTTCAAATGTCAACTGGCTTGCTTTGAAATGAAAAGAGCAGATGATGATCTCAGAGTTGATGTGTCAGGCTCTCTGCAAACTCTAGTAGAAAATAAATTAATGGCATTTCCACAGTTATTTGGTTGGTGTATTTCTTTTCACAAACACTAAAAAGCTACAGAATAAAAATAAGAATGTTGAAACTAAAAAAACCAGAGAAAGGCCTGAGCATTCTTTATATCTTCCTTGAAAAATGGCAGCTGTGCATCAAATGGGTTAAACTGAAGAACCTTCTTGCTTTTGTACTGCTTCCACTTTACACAGAAACTTGTATCCCATTTGAGGGATGATTTTTTTGTGTTGTGAGTGGTGTCACTAAGGTGCAGGAAACTGAGGAGAGCAACAGAAGTTTTCCCATGAAGTTCAAATCTGTGTTTCCTAGTGTCCTACCCAGATTTTTTAAAGCAGTATCATTGTTGACCAGGGACTTTTTAAAACCAGAGGGGACCCTGGCTCATTCTGTACAGATTGTGGAAACAATGAAAACACCATAATTGCAGCCACATTGTAAAAGACAAATGGGTAACACTGGGGAGCTTAGTTTTAGCCCTGTTCCTCCACATGGCATGTTTTCTGCAGCAATTCCCAACTGAGCCATCAGAGGAAGAACAAGATGCTTTTTCCTGCATCAGCAAAGCCATTTTACAAACTCCTAGATTTAAAACAATCCATTTTTTAACTGTTGGCATTTGAGGTGGAAAGCACGTATTCCACCTGCCACCAGCTTTCCCCTTACTTTCCCACATGTGTAACTGCATTTGGCTTTCTTGCTCTTGCAGAGAATACAACAGCAGAAGAAGTAAGTACAGTTCTGCTTCGTAAAGCACTTGTAAATTATTTCTGCCTAATCCCAAAGCAACTGCCAAACCCAGCTCTCCAGACACATTTAGTCAAGGTGCAATGAGTGTTGTGGGATTAGCCTGTATTATGCGGTAAAGCTCAATGCCTGCTCTGGGAGAGATGGAAGGACTGGGTGCTCCTGTACAGTAAGATAAGGAACAACACAGTGCTTGGGGAAGCTGCTCACTGCTCATTTCTGTCATAACCCTCTCCAGCAGAACAAGAAAACAGAAAGGGTGTGTTGGCACAACCCTGCTTTCTCAAGTCCCAGGCTAGCCCACAGATAGGGTTTCCATGACACTGAGGCTTCAGGATTATACTAAAAACAGGCTGATTTTTTCCCTGACTGACACAAAATTGGGTGTGTGCAGCCCAAGGCTTGCAGAGACATGAGTGCTGGAGGTATTCCGTATTCATAGGGGTTCCCAGGTCTTCCCTAAAATGCAAAGGGTCCTTTTCTAAATACTAACACATTGTGTTGTGTGTTCTTTTTCATTAGAGAGCCACCTGGCTGTTCAGCAGTGCTGCCAGGGATGCCAGGGTCCCTCTGTAGATCCTGGCCTTAGGTCCTCCCTGTCTAAGGGTCACCTCTATAAAATAGAGGGAATTTTTCCCTGAGTGCCAGGGCTGCAGGAAAGATAAGTTTCTTGTGCCTGCAGAAGACCATGACTGATAAGCCTGCTAGGAATTACATGGTATCCCCTCCTCTAAGGCACTTACACAGTTACTCCATCCACACAGAGAAGATACCCAGAAAACCTAGCAGGAGGCAAAACTTATTCCACTAAACTAAGCTGAAAGAAAGAAATTTAAGAGCAGGAATATGGCTACAGCTGGCACATTATTTACCATTTTAAAAACACAGTCTCTCTGCCTGTCTTACCTCTCTGAGAAATTACTGCATTTTCAAATGGACGAAGACTTTTGCTGTAGAATCAAAAATCTCATCTTTACTAGACCAATCTTTCTAATGAGGTGTTTAACTAGTACAAAGTTCAGTCTACCTGATGTATGATAAAATTGAAAGCCTATTTAAGTTATTATTAATTAAGACAGAAGAATAGAGATGGGAAATGGCCATGGCTGAGAAGGTATCAAATCACAATTCACTTCAATGAAGCTTCAATTGTACCACAGGTGTGTAGCTGTACGCATCTCCTCTTTTACCTGAAAAAAGAAGAAAATACATTCTAATCATAAAGAAATAAAAACACCCCTTATATTAATGCCTGACCACCCTGACCTTTCTGCAATGCATTATTGACAATTCCTTTAACATTTATTTAAACTTAATTTCCCAGAGCAGAACATGACAGAAAGTAAAATACATTCATTTCAATTGTAAAAGCTTTCACTTTAATGCATCTCTGAATTAATTGGGCACAGTCTTCATATCAAGTGAAATAAATGGGCTGATAATTGATTAGGACCTCAAGGAACAATGAGATCTGATTGGTTAGGAAAAGAGAAGTGACCTATAAAAGGTCAGGATTTTTTGAAATTGCTTTTTTAATAAAGCATGTTGATGAAGAAATTATCTGCAAGGCTTAGATGAATTATTCTGATTTGATATATAACTTCTGTCAAAGTGAAAATAGGATGTGATGTAACTTAATTCTTGGAAAACTTGAGATCTCTTTTGAAGGAGATGAGTCCTTCTCTAAGCCCCAGTGTCAAGCTTTGATATGTTGGTAGCCCAGCATGGCTTTCCTCAGCTTACCTTTCCAACTATTTTTCTAGAGAAGTCTGTCAGGTCTCCCCTTCTGCTGAGGAAAGGAAAGAATCCCAAATGGATTTTGCTTGATTTTCTGCCTTTATTATTATGAACAATGCTTTTCCCTTCTAAGACGTCTTTCCCTCGCCCCCAGCTGAGTCTTTAGTTGAGAAGCTGGGATCAGCAGATGGAATGTTGATGTTTGTGGTGAGGCTGATGGTCTCACCTTCATCCCCAGCCAGGTCACTTTTAAAGCAAGTCCCTTTCCTCTTAGCTGGAGTGTTCAGCCTGTCCTCAGTCCTTGTCTTTCTCCCAGCTTCCCTTTTGGACTGCTGTGCCTTTTCTCCACACTCCTGTGCTGACACAGCACCACAGCAATTTTGTGAATATGGGAGTATTACAAGTGTATCACCAAAGGAAGGTGCGTTTCCTTTTCTTGTGCTGCTGACTCAAGTGTCCATCCCAAGATGATAGATTATTGGTTCATCTTGACCTTCCTGTAAGATTCTGCCTCCCCATGAACAAAAAAAGAGTACTGAGCAGGCTTAGTGCTGTGCTGGTTAAATCAATTAGAGCACACCACTCCAAGGCATCTCTTCCTTGGGCTGAATCCCAACTAATCAGTACAGCAATAATAAAATGCTGATCCCTGTGTGATGGACCACCTCCCTCTCCTCCACGAAGAGGCTGCTGGAAACACTGTGTTTCTGGGAAGCCTTCCAGTGCTGATGGCCACATATCCACAGCAAATGCTTTTTTGGCTCCTGTTTGTGTTATAATGATGTGCATTGCACTCTTGCTGTAAGCTTTGTCAGCACTCAGGTTTATCAAGAGGAGGTGCAACAAATCTTACACTAGATGAACACACAGTCAGGCCTGGTCTGACTCCTGAAAATATCTAGGCTTTGCAGAAGACTTATGTTGTTATTATTGTCATCCTCACCACAGCACAAGGTGTTCCCACTGCCTACACTGGGTTAACCCTTGCCTTTTCTCAGGTATTTCTGCCTGCACCTCTGGTTTGCCTATTCATGAAGGATCTTAAGAACTGGTGTAAATTATAGCTCAAACTGTTAAGGAAAACCCAAGTGACTGCCAGGAGATAATTCCCAAGCAGGGCAGGAGTACCTGCTGTCAGAGCAGGAATCCCTGAGAGAATGACAGAGTCGACAGCTGGGAACCTCTTGACAGCATTCCCAGGGTAAAGGATTTCCACAGACTCTCTTGTCTGTGAGATGACAAAGGCAGTTAATTGGCAGAAAAGGTAAAAAAAAATTGAATAGAAATGAACATCATTCGGAGTTTCTGTCCTGTGGAAAACTTCAACATGTCAGGAATTTTTTTTATTCCTATTTAGGGCAAAATGCTGATATGTTAACTATTGTTTTTTTAAGAGAACAGAAATGCTGCAGGAAACAAAATTAAAATGTTGGAACATTGCATTTTAATTTTTGAAATTAAAAACACGGGCTTTTACTTCTGTGTGTTTCATAGCAAATCTTCTTTTTGAAATGTCTTTCATTTTGTAGTAGTTGCTTTTCTTTTTTCCCTTGTCTTTCATTCCCTTTTCCTTTTTGCTTTCCCCTTTTCCGTTTGCTCTTTTCCCTTTTCCAACTACCCTTCTCTCCTCTCCTCTCCTCTCCTCTCCTCTCCTCTCCTCTCCTCTCCTCTCCTCTCCTCTCCTCTCCTCTCCTCTCCTCTCCTCTCCTCTCCTCTCCTCTCCTCCTCCTCTCCCTCTCCTCTCCTCTCCTCCCGCTCCTCTCCTCGTCCTCTCCTCCTCCTCTCCTCTCCTCTCCTCTCCTCATCCTCTCCTCTCCTCTCCTCTCCTCTCCTCCTCCTCTCCTCTCCTCTCCTCTCCTCTCCTCTCCTCTCCTCCTCCCTCTCCTCTCCTCTCCTCTCCTCTCCTCTCCTCGTCCTCTCCTCTCCTCTCCCTCTCCTCTCCTCCTCCTCTCCTCTCCTCTCCTCCCTCCCTCTCCTCCTCTCCCTCCTCCCTCTCCTCCCTCCCTCTCCTCTCCTCCCTCTCCTCTCCCTCCTCCTCCTCCTCTCCTCTCCTCCCTCCCCTCCCCTCCCCTCCCCTCCCCTCCCCTCCCCTCCCCTCCCCTCCCCTCCCCTCTCCCTGCAATGGAGGCCTTAATAGTAGGTTGAAAGCATTGTTTCATAAGATACACATATTATGCTGTTGTTTGTACAGGAAGATATGTATCCTTTTTTCCCTTTCTTTTTTTCCCTATGTGGAATGCTATAGTACTGTCAACTCATGTTCAGTTTGTGATCCTTTGTACAGAACTGCTGCCCAACCTTGTTCTGTGCAAGTGCAGTAGATTGTTGCTGGTTGATCTCTGCCTCCTTTGTAGCTTTGCTGGGTGTCCTCACTAATCTATCATCTAGGCCCCAGTGAGAACATTAAATCATCCCTGTGGAACCTCACTAGACCCATCTTTTTGCTTTGACAGTGAATGATTTTCCAACCAAGTCTGCACTGCCTGACCCTTGGAATACTTTTGTCTGGCCCACATCTCCTCATCTGCTTTTTTAAAGTAACATGTCAATGTCAAAAACCTTACTGAAGTCAAGATACATGACATTTTCTCTTTTTCCCCTACAGCTATTCCCCTGTTATAGAAAGAAGTTACACTGGTTTGACACGGTGTCTTTGTGACAAATCCATGTTGGCTATTACTCATCTTTTTGTTTCCTTCAAGTTAGACGCGTAATTTGTTTATTTTTTCCAGCATTTTTCTGGGAATTAAATTTTAGGTCTATTATTTCTTCTCAAGTTTTTTTTTGTTTTGGTTTGGTTTTTTTTTCCCTTTTTCTTATGTCTTTTTTAAACCCCCTTTTTGGAGTTTTCTAAAGCCTCATCTTTCCTTTTGGGGACCTCAGTGCTCCAAAACATCTTTGGCCAAATCTTGAAATACACTAGGATAGTCATTAAGCCCATCTGATCTGAAAATATGTGAATTATTCTACTACTCTGTACTGCAGCCTCAGCATGTGTTCAGGACAGTGTCGTGCTAAGTGCTGGACACAAGTAATAAAGACAGTCCTTTCACTGAAGACCTGATTAGCTGCACATACGAATACGTGAGACTAAGCAGAAGCCCCTGGCCAGGCAGAGAGGCAGCTTAAACAATGAAACATTCTTCATTAGTTTGAAAGATAAAAGTGTCCTCTTGTGCATGGTCTGGCTGTTATCAAGTGTTCTGCAGGCATTTCAGCAGGGGGGATTTTAAAGCAGGAGTCAGAAGAGGACAGTGCTTTAGCAAGCCTGCCTTTTTTACACAGATCTGCGATAGCGGTGGAAGAGGCAGGAATAAAGATTAGACAAAGGAATGAGTGTTAGGAACAAATGGTGATGAAGAGATCACCTGGACTGCTAGGCTGGTCACTGTGCACAGAACTGGAAGCACAAGTCTTGGGCTGAGTTCAAATTATTAAAACATGTGGGATAGGGAGAGGCTTCCTGCCATCTGCTGTCTGCCAGCAGCTGGGGTGCCCTGGTGTGTTTTGGTGGTGTGTGTCACTAGCAGGTGCTTTCACTCAGCACGTCTGCCCTGGAGCCCACTCAGATGACCTCCCATCCTGGCATTACAGCTCTAGGGAGGTGGTGTGGTGCGGGTGCAGCTGAGCCATGGTTGAAGTGAAATCTTGTTTTGCCTTCTGTTTTCTCCCTTGTTTTGCATAGGGTTCAGCTGGACAGCTTTGCATGAAGGCACTAGTGGGGTTCAGTGTGGAGTGGGCATATCTGTGCTCTGATCTGCTCAGTGCTCAGCTGCAACTGCTGTCAGCTCATCAGCCCAGGGGCCAGGTGGATGTTTGACACTGAGAGCACGGCTGTAATTTTCTGCCTGCAATGCCTGGCATTATGGCATTGGGGCAGTGAAATGGGATGCACATCCTGGTGAGAATGATAACCAGAACAGGGAAGAAAAATGAGGCTGTGAGAAGTCATAGGCCAAAGGTGTTTTTCACTCAGAAGTTTTGGAGATCTCTGGGTCCTGGGCAGGGTCTAAGACACTCAACAGTTCAGAGGTACTGTTCCTGGCTGCTGGAATAGCTGAATTCAACTTGGCCCAGTGTGGCTACAGACTAACTATCCCAGCCTTTTTCCTTCTGACACATCTGAATCTGTTCTTGAAAATGACTATTTTAATGGTTGATTAATAAATTGTGAGCCACAGGGGGTAATTAGTCTGCTAATCACCAGGATCCACAACTTCACCAGCCACTCAGATTGCTCTCAATGGCAGCGCTTTTACCTCCATAATGCTAAACTGGCATTCAGGAACACTATTAATTCTGTGATGCTCCAGTTGAGCTCAGCCTGCCAAATAGCAATAAGCTATACATATACTCTTTCACACATGGGGCTCTTTGCTGTAGATATTGTTTCTGCATTGGCCAGCTTCATTAATTCAGTCATTGCCTCTCGGCATCTAATGAGAGAGACTGGCTGAAAATTTCATCCTACTACCCAGAAGTTTTAAATAAACAACATAAAAATAAAGAATAAAGCCCTCTAGCCCATATGTTGTGCATGGCCCCAGCTGAGCTGGTTGGCTGTGCTTGCCAGACTGCTGTTGAACTCTGCTGCAGGTGTTCTCTGTCACGACGACGCATGTTTGAACCAGGTGCCCTGTGAAATCCGAAAAAGTGCACTTCCTCTGCTTTGTCAGCACAGCTCCCCTTTGCCTGCAAGGCTTTCAAAAGCATGAGGGAAATGACTCACCCAGCAGAATGTGGGAATTATCCTGTTTAGCTGCTCTGCTTTATCCTGTCAGAAACACACGATGAAAAACTCTAGTCACAAGAGACCGAGGGGGCTCCCATATTACTGACAGACACCAACTGTTTGAGAGCACTCAGATCCTGTTATCGAGAGGAGCCTGACCCCTGTGCTGCACCTCCATTTATCATCATTTTAATCCAATTGGAAGTCTTTTCAAAAGTCTCCATGTTCTTTCATCCTTTTCCCACTTTCTCTTATCCCAAATATTATCTTTTTTTCTCTTCTTCAATTTTTTTGTTGTTTACTTTTAAACTCACTGCCCTCTCAAATATTTTTTGTTCTTTTAACTTAGAAAAGTATACATTTTTAGACATAATCCCAGGCCAAAATTTCTCTGTTCATGTGATACAAAGAGATTACTTCTCCAAAATCAATGGAGTCAGTCCAGATTTAGCTGTTGAACTGGGTAGAATTCATCTGGCTAAGTGACTTTTCATTTTTTCTTTTTCAGCTTCAAAGTGATCCTGAAAGGTTCCAGATAGTAACTGAAAATAGTTTATTCATACAAACTAGGGCCCAAATTTCTCCATCCCCTGTTTGTCATTAAAATAGTGTTACTCTGGCAGATATTTTTTATATTCAGAGCAAGAGATGGTTCTTATCCTTGAGGTCTAAGCCTTTCTTCATGAAGGCATTTAAATGCCCGAGCGCTTTTTAAGTGGTCAGGGAGATTTTGTATTTAACTTCCTCTATCTGTCTAAATGTATTCTGAATTAGTGTCCAAAAGACTCAGGGAAGAAAAAAAAGTTGCTTTTGCCATTCCAGTTTTGCAGGAAGATGAATGATTCTAAGTGATTCTGTCCCTTGAAAATAGTATCTTGCTGTTGATATGCTGACACAGGCGTCCTGACTGTGGGTACTGTTTACCCACAGTTGGACCTTAGTCAGGATCTGGCTGTGATGACACTAGGATGTGGTTGTGGAATTTATCTTTGTGAGTCCTCATTCAACACTGAGAAAACCACAGGAGGCTCTGGAAGTTGTGAGGGCATCATTCTCCTTTCTGCTACCCAGCTTGTAGGTGATGCTTACATGGTTGTCCTGTGTCTTGGAGCCAGAAGGAGCCCTAGGATGCCTCAGAATGCAGCTCTGGGAAGGTGAGGAAGAACTGCTGACAACTGCACTCAGAGTAGCAGGTTTGAAGGATAACAGCACAAGTACCTGCTAAGCAGGTACGGATATGTCCCTGGAGTACAGAACTAAGGCACTGCCTAGTTCTATAATTAGTCTGAAGCAGTTATAATGCAGCATATAGCCTCAAGAAATAGAGAGGAGACTTGTTTTCAAATTGTTTTGTATTTTCATTAGGGAAAAAAAAATCAGCAAATAAAATTCCTCAAAAATCAGGAGCAGAAACAGCAAGCTTAAGCCTAGAAAATTTTTCTTTGCCTCAAATATGGCATGAAAAAGATAAGAGCTACAAGAAACATCTTGGTTTTTGTGGTGTCAAACACTAGTCACACTTAGTCCTTGTATGTACTTTGATGCTAGTTGGGCCCATCAGTGTTTCTACAGTGGTATTGTAAAGCTGCTGAAAATAAAGTCATGCTTTCTGCAGACAAAACACCAAGACCAAATTATTTTACCATGGTTTTGTGTCAAAGTATGTATTATACATTTAATCTCAATGATAACTGCTACTGCCACAGAAATTAAATTAAGGAAGTAGCCAACAAAGGCAAACTGAGGCTTAGGAAGGGCTGAGCCCTAATTCTGAATGTACTATAGGATCACACTTCCCCTGCAGGCACACTGTAGCTGAGCTGTTTGGCTAGGTCTGACTTCTCCTAAGCATTCTTGCCTCTTCTTCACCCTTTGGTGCCAATGAGGGTATCTCCAATGAGCATCTGTGATGCCTCAACTCTTTGCACTTTCTGGCAGCACCTTTTGCTCTGGGTGCATGGTGTGGTTTGAATTGTCAAGGCATAGGACCCTTCTCTGAGAGTAAAGGTGCAGGAGAGCTGGGGCAAGTGCAGAGCTCCTGGGGCACACTGCCTTCCTCTTCAAGGAAAGAATTCCCTTCCTTTCCCTTCCCCTTCCCTTCCCTTCCCTTCCCTTCCCTTCCCTTCCCTTCCCTTCCCTTCCCTTCCCTTCCCTTCCCTTCCCTTCCCTTCCCTTCCCTTCCCTTCCCTTCCCTTCCCTTCCCTTCCCTTCCCTTCCCTTCCCTTCCCTTCCCTTCCCTTCCCTTCCCTTCCCTTCCCTTCCCTTCCCTTCCCTTCCCTTCCCTTCCCTTCCCTTCCCTTCCCTTCCCTTCCCTTCCCTTCCCTTCCCTTCCCTTCCCTTCCTTTCCCGTGATTGTTTATCAGCTCTGGCATGTACAATCATCAGATGTGAAGTTATACAGATTCCCTAAAAACTTGCTTGGGAAACTTCAAGTCATTCTCTCAGTTTGGTGTTTAGGGAAGAAAAGATGGCAAAAATCCATCTGAAACAAGAAATACCAACATCAAGCAGGAAATTATGATCAGTCAAACTGCTAATCAGAGGCTGATGAGAGGAAAAGGAAGTTCACAACCACTCCCACTCATGGGATTATGGGAAGCCTGAAGTATGCTCTCTGTTTCTGCTTCTTTCATTTTCCTGGCTGAAACAGAGCTAAAAGTATTTTTTAATATTCAAGATATTCAAAGATCAAAAATAACAAGATGTGACCATCCATTGTGTCTGGAGTGACACTGCATGTTTTCCAAAGCCATCTGTAGGGAGGGATGTATAACATATATCACTGTAAAGCCAGAGCATCCTGCACTTCTCTTTATGCCTCTATCTTTGGGTCAGGGTCTACTCCTGTCTATTTACTTAGTTATTTCACAGTTTACACCATATAGCTACCCTAATTTTCTGTCAAGACTTAATATGTAACATAGGTGAAAAAACTAAATTTAAAATCTGTAACAAGGAACATCTCCGTTCAGCCCATTTTTTCAGGTGGCGCAAAAAGGGAGTGAAAAAATCAATTGTACACTGTCTTTAAAGCATTACAAACACAGTTATGGATTTGAATAGTAAAAATTTCATCTTACAGGGACATTGCCATTGTCACATGAGGATATTCTTAGAATGTAATGAAAAGGCAGTGCTTGAAATATTTATTCTAGCAGAGTTTAAATTATTTCCATGTGAGCTCTTCTGAATTGATAAGACTGCCCTTTAAAGTAATGTTAATAGAAATGTATAATTTAGAAGTCCTAAACCCACAAAATGCATGAAAAATTTCTGGTGTCATTTGAAAGTTTATATTCATCTGACTCTGAAACATGATTGAGTGAAACTAAAATTTTGCTCTAATGATCTGGTCACTGTTTGTATTTGCTGACTTTTCTGGCAAAAATATCTTGTATTGTTTGAGAGTCCCACTGTAGCATTGGAACATCCCAGGAAGAGGATTACTTCCAGTTCCTTCCACTGTGTGACAAGAAAAATATTCTTGCTGGTTCATTGTCATTTTAGCACCTGTGCCTGGAACCTAAACAGAACCAAAGGAATCCAGCATGACTCTGATCCCAGCCTCAGTTTGTAGTGCTGGTGGTTGTGAGGGGATCCATGCAATAACTGCTCTATCCAGAACCTGAACAGGTGTCTTCATCAAAAATAAGCCTGGAGCCCCAGTAGCATTAGCAAACACTTCTACAGTCTGCTATGGAACCTGAAAGGAATAATTTTTAATAAACAATTCCTTTAACAGTTCTCATTTTTCCTATTCATAAATAGTTGTGAAAATCTCACATTGACTCATTATT
Organism: Erithacus rubecula; assembly: GCF_903797595.1. NCBI lineage: Eukaryota > Metazoa > Chordata > Aves > Passeriformes > Muscicapidae > Erithacus > Erithacus rubecula. The sequence goes on from NC_136659.1 coordinate 13,121,587, forward strand.
TGAAATTGTTTTCCAGTGAGTTTATGAATAAATACTAAGGTTTCAGATTGTGTCAGTTGGAACTATTAGAATTAACTTTGCCTTCACACTGTGAAGCACATTACGAAGTTGAATTGCATAACTTGAGCTATACAAATAATCATGTATCTAATAACATGTTGAAATGTTGAAGTACACAACTTCTTTTGGGGCAGTCTGTGTTAGTTCTGTAAGTCACCTGATCAAGCCTGGGAAACACAATCACAGTGGATAACCAGTTATGATTTGGATTTTAGCTGGGATGTAAGAGTTTCATAATGCTAACACATACTAAAAGCATAGCTGTAGCTGCCAAATATGTGCTTTTAAGAACAGTGTAGGATACTTCTGGGACTTCTTGTGCACCTTGGTGTTTCTTTTTTATTTCTTTTTTAATCTAAAGCATTAGAACTGTGCATACTGATATTTTAATGGTGATATTTTAAGGGAGAGCAAACATATTCTCAAGCCACCTCTACCTTTAACTGCATTTTTTAGCATGGAATTCATTAGTCTTTGTGTACACTGGGAGTGATAAAAGGGTTTTATTTTGGTGAGTTTTTCTCATGCTTGTAACTCAGAAGAATTTCAGAATGTATTTTCTGGTCTATTTAAGAAGGGCATACTTTACCTTCAGTGCTCAGGGAGTGTGTAACTTTCATGACATCTCATAAGTAAACCCCAGGAGAGCTGTAGAAGATTTGGTTTTGTTTCTTATATCAGTGTGAAAACAAATGTACCTGAGAATTTATTAAAGTTTTGAAAGTCACCTGGATAAACTGGAGAGTTTATTGCAATAAACTGTATTTATTTGCTCATAGTAACCATCTTAGCAGCTAACCAGTGTCTGCAATCTTTTAAGCTGCGCTGTCACAGTCCCAATTTTCTCTCTAGCCATCAGGCAGGTAGGTATTCAAGCTGGAATCTTTCCCATGGTTGATGTAGACTGACAGCCAATCTCACAAAAACCGTGGGAATAAAAACTTCAATAGACCATAACTGAGATTGCCAGAGATGCTGAGTACCAAGAGCAGAGTGTTGTTTTCAGTGAAATTTGCACCTGCTTACACCAGATTTGCACTTCTCTCCAGCAAAGAGCCCCTGCATGTGGCTGAGCTTCCAGCCGCAGAGCTCCGCTGTTCTGCCTTCTGGGAAGGAGCTCTGGGTAGGGCCCAATGAGCTGATCAAAACATGAACCAGACATCCCAGCTGTCTTGCAATGGCCCTGGTAATTCATGTTAAGGTAAACAACTTACTTGAAATCCAGGCATTTGCTGTAACATATGTTCCTACAGATTTGCCTACAGGCCGAAGTAGTGGCAATAGAGTGTCAGGTCCAGGGATTCAGTGCAGGGCAAGTCCCTGTGCTTTCAGCCTAACCAACTGTTCCTCTTTTCTTGCTGTCTGGTTCACTGCTGCTGAATCATCAATGTAACTGATCAAACAAAAGTGGGGAAACCCGTTTATAACTTTTTGGATATGTCTAGATATTCACTTCACTGCCTGAAGTGAGACAATGGACTGGAAGAGTTCTGTACACGTTCTCTTAACACATCTACTTGTAGGGGTTATTTCAGCCTGTAATATGGTTGTTGCAAATTCTCTCCACTACAGACTATCTTGAGAGCCTTGAAGTTTTCTCAAAAGGGTCTGCATGCACACAGCCCAGGCTTGTGTAGCAGGTAACATGGCCTCCTCTGGTCAGCATTACACAGGTGACATCATTGTCACTGCTACTGCTTTTTACACATGACTACTAATAAAGAGTCCTTCACTGGAGGATAACATTTTCTTCACTACTTGCTTCTTTTAGTTTTGTCCAGCCTGTTCATTTTGTATAATAAGGGACAGAAGCACAGAATTTCCTTCTTAGAGGGCTCTTCTAATACCATGCCTGCAAACTGGAAACTCTTCATTCCAGAGACAGCTTTCACATAACCCACCTGGGAGCAGTGTCAGATCCAAACCACTGAGCAGGTGGCTCCTTTTCATGCTATCTCCCATCAGTCTCTCAGAAGGGTTCACTATTATCCAGCAGAGATGATCTATCCTGTGCCATGTGCTTATTGCAAATAGATCTTGAAGAGAAATGAAGTGATGTGGCAGCAGAGCTGTGGTAGTGCATTACTTTTGATGATATTTGCCTTCTGGTACTTTTAGACCTGTTCTGGACTACATGAGGCATAAAATTCAGGCAAGAACTCCCCCTCTCTAGTTTTGAGGGTCTGTTGGGATTTGCACTTGTGAATTCTTGTAGGTGTGGGGTGGTGCAAAGATGTAAGTTCACTACTTGGCTTCTTGGCTGACCAAAATGTTTATATTTCCTTTGTCTCAGTCTGTTGAAGAGAAGCCCACAGAGCAGGTCATTCTCTTGATTGAGAAACCTGCTTGAGAATGAAGTGGTGGCTGTAAGGCACCTAAAGAAGCTTTTCATTGTGTCTGTGGCAGGAGTGACAATTCTGAGGTAAAAATAGACAAGTGCGAGCACCCAAACAGGGAATCTCCAGGCTTAATGTAGAGGCTGGCCTCTGACCTTCTCTATATATTGCCATTGCCTCACTTTTCCCATCCTGTAGAGTTTTCTCAGGATTGTCATGGCATCCATCCTTCATCCTACTTCATTGTAAAGGAATGGGCACCTGGCAGATGGAGGCTCCATGGCTGTTACAGAGAAAAGCAGAGCTTCTCTCATGACTGCTGTTCTCATGTGCCATGTCTCAGAAACAGGTAAGTTCTTCTTGCTGATGTCTCCCTCCAGAACTGCAGGGCTGTCTTAGGTCAGATGCAGTGACATTTTGTCTGTCTCTACTCTCTCCTTGAGCATGAATTGTTGTATCCACCCTTTGTTCTCCCCTGTTGTCTCAATTGAAAATAAAATAATCTTTGTTGCTAAGTCCTACAGTCAGCCCAAAAGGACCAGAGCAGGCTCTTGTGCCTCAGCCACTTCTCTGTGTGTTAACGTGCTGGTTTTTTGTAGGCTTGTACCAGTCTAAGGAGATCACAGAGTGATGCCTCCAGCTTAGCTACAAAATACTCTGAAAAACACCACTATTGGTGTCCCTGTAGTATTTTTTTTACCAACTCTGAACCACAAGATGACAGAAGTCAGGAGAGGAATCTCATTCATAAGAGCTGTCATGTTCCCTTAGCACTTCATATGTGCCTCTCTTTTCACCTCTGGATAGAAATGGAGTGCTTTGGATCAAAGTAAGGCTGAAAGTATTGAGTGCTTTGGATCAAAGTAAGGCTGAAAGTATTGTATGCTTTGTTTTCCTGTCTGTGAAAAAGAGGTTTTTTCCTGTGTTTTGTTTAGGTGTTCTGGTTGTTGCTGGGGTTTTGTTGTCATTGTATGTTTTTAAACCAGCAAAACTAAACTTTTGAGGTGCCTACAGAGGTTTGGATTAAGAGACCTGGAGCAAAAGCTGCAGTGTATGAAAATGCACGATAATGGTAGTTTCTCTCCAACCTCTCAGGTGTGAGAAGTGAAAAGTACCAGTTGGTGTTATTAAGTCTAGGTAACAGCACACTGAGGTTTTCTTTTTAAATTTTCTTACATGTGTAGCATTTAAGAGATGTAGCAAAGGGAATTCATGGTTTGCCAGATAAGAGCATGGCGCTTTAATGCAATCCTATTAAATGAACAGCCTTATTGGGGTATGATTTAACTCCTCCTTCCCATGTGCAGACAACAAAAACAAACTTCAGCTTTCAAAAAGAAGGTGATCTCTAAGGCCAGTGATTTGCACAAGACCAGTAAGCTCCCACTGCCTGATCAGAGACACCAAACTCTGTGAGAAGGTGGCAAACCACACAGTTGCAGCACAGCATAGGAGCCACGTTTCCCCATCAGACTCCTTTGGTGAGGTGTTGCTGGTGTCTTTTCTTATGGCAAATGAGAGTGCAAGGTACTGTGTTGTGGTTCCTGCTGCTTCTCTGCTCCCTAGCTGTCACAACCTCTTACGGCTTTCTTCTGCACTGCTCTGTCTAAAGCAATGTGATGTTATGAGACACACACTTTGTTTCTGCTGATGTCAGCATGAAAAGAAGGAAATCTTCTTTTCACTTAAAGTGTTGTAAATCAGTCCAGTAAACCAGGCCATACATTATGCTTTTGTTAATGAGAGTTAAATTACAAGGAAACGAATGGTGCATAGTAATTCCCAATGTCACTGAATTCTCCACTTCTCAGCAAAATATTCTCTCACACAAACAGGTTTACCCTGCTTGTCCCATCGCTGGGGAAGAGGCGCGCTCTAGTGGCTTTTTGTCAGAAAAATTGCTGCTGGGTGGTGGCAGGGCAGCTCAAAATAGATTCATCTAAATGTGGAGAGGTTGATTATGAGAAGTTGTGTTCAGATGAGTCATGTTATTCTAGTCCAAGATTATATTATGTTTTGTGAACTAATATATTCACACAAAGATAAGAGGTTATTTTGTATTTGTTATTAGTTTATTTTTTATTTATTATTTGTATTTATTATTAGTTAAGCTTTGAGCTTGTGTTTATCACATTTGCAGCCTTATTCCAACAAGGACAACATGGTAACAAATATTTCAAATTTGAAAATAAGTGTTTATTTCAGTTCCAAATTGCATTTGGTGATAAGCACTTCAAGGACTGTGCTTTCTTCAGCTGGGTTTTGTGGCTGAAGACTGTAGAGCAAATGTGCACTGCTGGTGATCCCTCAAACTAAGCTTCAAAACACAAAGAAAGAGGTCCACATTTACATACCTTATTTCTGTATGCAACGTACATGCACAAATATGCACAGCTAGGTAAAACTAATCTTTCATTCCAGATTTACAAATACCTATAGCTACTGTTGTCAAAAAGAACCTTAAACAAGAATCTGATCATCTGGGGCTGTCCCAGGAGAATGTCATGTGATCCTTCATGTATAAGTCATTCTCTCAGGTAGAAAGGGCACCAGGAAAAGGGTTTTGTTTCCAGCATTCCCACTGCTCCCTGCACCTTTCACCGTCCTGCAGAACCAGGCTGTGCTCGGGGAGGGATGTGTCAGCAGGGGAAGGTGGGACAGAGACAGGGAGGCATGCATGTCACATCTTTTCAATCTTCTAAGCTTGAGCCCAGAAGGTGTCTGCACAGTCAGGAAACCTTTTTCTGATATGAGTCCTTTGGGAAGTATGACAACAAAGAGAGATTGAGGAAAAAGTTTAACTGGGAACAAAGGCAGTAATAGAAGCTCTGAGGCTCTGAGCTTTTTCCTTGTCCCTTAGAAGTCCTGTGGCATCTGCTAGCCTTAGGCAGTTAGCCTTACAAGCCTGCTGTGCCAGGACAGTTCAGTTAAGGGATGGTTTTGGGAACAATGTCCTGCTGCAGGGTGATGGTATGAAGGGTATGAGCTGGTTTGTGGTTGCTAGCAAAGGTAGTGTTTGCTTATCCCCTCTGAATTCAACATGATCACAATATTTGAAGACTGAGAAAAGCCCTGCTAGAGATACATAACTTGCAGGCCAGTTCATTGAGAGTACTATTCCTTTTCAGCCTGCTGGCCTTCTTTGCCTTCATTTCCTACTAGATACTAAAAAATTATATTGCTTCAGAGCTTTTTCATGGAATATGGTGGCTACATTCTAATTTGAATTTTTGAAGCTGTGGACTTCAGAATCTGACCTCCCAGAATGCAGTGGTCTTCCACACTCAGTCCATGCATGTATGATTCTTGATGTATGGCCAACAAACTAATACCTTTAGAGACAACCAGCCAGGCTCAAAAGCAACCACACATTCATCTTAGTGAAACATTTTAAGACCTTGATTCATAAGACTGACACAGTTACTGATTCCAGAAGGTCCTTGGTCCCACTCCTGAGTGGTGCTGCTATCTGTGGAACTGCATGTGAAACAACTCCTGCAATGCTCAGTTTTACATCTTAGTGTTAATAATGAAACATTATTAGTGTTTTCAGGTACACTGCAGCACCTAGGGCTCAGTTCCATTTCTATAGCTCAGCTATTCTCTGTCACAGGGGAGGAAGCCTCCAAGGGATATGGAAAGCAGGACTGAAGAGCTGCTACTCTTCAAATTTAATCCAGTCCTTCCAAAAGTCAACACCCTTCACTTTATGTTGTCTGTCTGTTGGAGTGTCCAGCCAGTATGAGCATAGGAAGATGTAATCAGGTTACTTTGTTGTCTAAGAATCTATTGTCTGCATTTTGCAAAAAGATAAACATTCATAATGTGAGGAAATGAGAGATTAAAGTATGGTAATGTATGAAGAATTGATTATCTGAGCTTCTAAGCAGAGCAAGAAATGGCTTTTCATTTGTAAACCTTTTTTCCCCTCTAATAAACACTGTAAGACATCATTTTGTATTAAAAACTAATGTATGTGGCTCCTTTTCTAAGGCTTAGAAAAGCAAGAAAGAAAATGCTTTGTTTCTCAGAGGCACCATATGTACCACATGCTGCAGTTGCTATGGTAATTATTCGCATTATTGAATAGCACTGCAAGGGGTTACACAGAAATGAATCTGACTGGCCAAAGTGCTTGTTAGAATGAGTATGTCCAGTTATTTATAAAAGCCTCCACAAAGCACTCAAGGAAATAAGAACGTGAGGGAGAAGGAGGGAGGGGAAGAAGATGACAGGAGAAGACTTCTTATAAAGCCGAGACCAACACACTGACATAACATCTTTTTTCCTCAGTGAGAAGTGAAATTCCATAGGCCTTCTTGCAGAACAAAAAGTAGTACACTAACTTGTGTTTACTTAAGTTATTAAGTTGTTAGCTGACAAAATGTGAAGTAATTTCTTTACAAAAATACTAGCCAAGCTTTGAGGCTCCAGTAGAACTTTGATTTGACAGGCTTGACTATGTACTTTACTTGTCTCTGGTTGAGTCAGTCCTTGTGTACTGTAAGGGTGGCTTTTCCATGGGAGCACCCCCCTCTGGAGCTGGCTGAAATACGGGGAATAACCTGTGACATAACAGCTTCCAACATTTCAGTGTTGGTCAAAGCTGATGTGGTTTTAGATTGCTGTCTAAGCATAATCTGAACAACTACACTTTGGAGTTTCTCTGAAACATAACATTGCAGTTAATGGAGCTATCCATGGAAGAAATATTCCTAGGCAAAGTAAATAAATTAACAGGAATTAATTTAGCTAATTAATTTGATTGCTGTAAATTGATAAAATTTTTCCAAATGCATAAATCATGTCTGTTATTTCCTATAAGGAGATGATTAATGTGCCTTGATGCCAGAGGCATAGATAAAGCTCAAGACCTTGTTGTACTTAAATCTAGAGAAATATTCACTTCCAGTGACTAGAGAAATTATGTCCTTGGATTATGTGTGGCTAAAAGCATTTCTGTGTAGATTGGCATTAGCAGTGACTGAATTTTGTAGACTAGGGCAAGAGAAAGGCCACTTACAGATCTGCAATACTGAAGTTCTAATTAACATTGGCAGCACAGTTTCTGGGCAACTCCCACCAACTAGAACTCTGCCATGGTTTGCCAGATCTCTGGAGACTCACAGATGCTTTGGGGGTTCATGGCAAAGGAGTATTTGTGGATACAGCAACAGCCAAAAAACTGGTGTGTTATCAACACCTTTCTAGCTACCAATGCAAAGCACAGCACTGTGGGGGCTGCTACAGGAAAATGAGCTCCATCTCAGCTGGATCTAGTACTCTGTCAGAGAAGTACTTTGTGGTTTTAGGGCCTGATGTCAGAGTGCTGCAGATGGGGTGAAGCTTAGTTTGAGATTAAAAGTGTTAAGCTAGGCTAGCAAGCTGTGCTGGAGTAGAATAATCTTTTGCATGTTATGGTGGGGCTATGGTGTGTGAGTGGGTTCTGGAGGAAAACAGTCTTGCATCTCTTCAGTAAATGACACAATTGATGTGTCTCCTAGTTAAATTTGCAGGTGGCACCAGGCACAGAGGGTCTATGAGCACATTGCTTATCAGGAAGAGAAGTCAAAAAGATATTTACAGTTTGGAAATGTGATCTGAAAAACAGTAGAATTCAATTCTGTAAGAACAAGGTACAAATGTCTGTATCTTATAAGAATAATCTGTAGCAAAAATGTCAGATGAGGGCCAAAAAACCAGATAGAAATAAGATCTTTGCACATCCAAAAATCAAAAATATGGCAGCCTTATAAAAAAAGCAGAACTGCTACAATTAATTGATTAATACTTTAATTAAATACATTTAAAATGTCAATAAATTAGGGGCAACACTTTCTTTCTTATTCCTGCTTATTCAGTACTTGAACTAAGTATCCAGTTTGGGGGTTCTGTAATTCAAGGTATGGATTGCCTTGGTGAGGAGAAGAGGTGACTGATAGCAGCCAACTGAAATTCAGCAAAGTTGGCTGGTAAAGACAGACTGAAGGATTTAAGGTTGTTCAGTCTACCAGAAGATACTTAGGGGAGATATGACACCTCTACAAGCTGGAAAAGCTGGCTCCAAAGAAAATGGAATAATCTATTTTCCTTACCCATAAATAGAAATGAAGAGAAACAATGGGCTTAATGGGGCATGAGAATTAAGCCATGATTAGGAGAATATTTTGCATTGTAAGGACTGTGGAAGACAGAGTAAAGCTGGAGGCTCCTGTCTTTGAGGTGTGAAATGGGTAGAGATTTTCCTGCTCTTGAAAGTGGAGATAAACAGTGTCATCCTCAGAGGTCTTCATGCTCCACTTCCTGTGATTATAAATAAATCCTCATGAGTCCATAGCATATATTGTAATATGTATAATGGCTCAGAATTCTTATTAATTGAAATTACGAACTTGCATCAGGGCTGAGCCTTTGGATCAAATTCTTTATGGACTGGTCTGCTTTGAAAGAGTCTCTCAAGGAAGTTACTTACTGAGACAAGTGGAGCATGGGGAAAAGTAGAGAGGAATTCCCCAAGAATCTGAGTATGCCAAGCAGAGGGAATCCCATTAGGTTGGCTTAATTTGAGAAGAATTATAGGAGCATTCTCCCCTCCAGAAAAGGTTGCTTTCTAACTGAACAGGCATATGAATTACTTTGAATTAACCACCTTGTCAGCTTTGGGAAAGAGGATCTGCACAGACTGAGAGAGAAGTAGCTGGATATAAACAGAAACTATTCCCCCATGTCTGGTAGACCAGATTTTCAGGTGAGAAGGAGGAACATCTGAAGTGTAAAAGAGCATCGCCCCTAGGGTTACTCTGTTCTCTGCAAAGTGCTCTGTGCTAGGCACTCTTGGCCTCCCTAGACAAAGCAATGGGTGTGAATGGCCAGGAGTATTTTTCTCCACCCACTGCAATTTTTTATCATGAGTGTAGACTATGATTTGCCTCCAAGTCTTAGCTTCATCCACATGAAGCAGTTGGCCTTGGTTTGGGTGCATGGCAGTGACCAGATGTGGCACCCAACTGAGGGGGAATGGAGGTGGAATCGCACTGTGAGATCTTCCAGGGAGCAGATGTCATCTCGCACCACTGAGTGCACTCCTCTGGTAATCAAGGAAATTGCTTTAATAAGCTGTCCTCAGGGGTGTCTCAATGCCAAGGACTCTTCTGGCTCAAGTGTTAGTGCTTGGTTGAGATTGGATTTAGAAACTGCTTTTCCCCTCTATTCTGAGCTCCCTCTTTGTGCAACAGAGATGTGTTTTGCCTGAGCATGGGATTTGGTCTGCCACCTTTGGAGAGCCATCTTCCAAGCAGATGGACGTGAGACTAAGAAAGCAACCCCTGCAGCCAGAGACAAGCTTTTTTTTAGCTGGCAAGCAGGGAGCTTCTTTTGCTTGTAAGTCTGTGTCCATCTCCTCCCCAACTCACACTAATTATGTCAGTTTGTCTTTCACCCAACTTCCAGACACTCCTTTTCAATGCCCACATCTGTGACTACCAATTAACAAACAGCAAGTCAGAACAGCACCACCAGGCAGCCCCCTGTAGCCATAATGGCATTAAATACTGTTTTGACCTGAATGAATTCTCTTTGTTGGACAGTTACAGCCTTATGGAGGCTGTAATTACAATGGTACCCTTAGGTCTGCAGATATAATTTAGCAGTGATGTACTGAGAACAAACAGGATTACAAGGCAGACCGTATGTCCAAATATTCACCAGTTAGATAATTTAAAAATATTTAAGAAATCATTGCAGCTGAAGCTGTAATGTACAGTGTGTGATTACATGTTCACTGTTAACAGCATAGCTTGTCACTTGCAATGGGAAACAGGCAGCACACAGCAGAATATAGCTTTGAGCAGCACATGACATAAATAGTAATCTTCAGGGAGTTCACCATTAAAAATGCCACCAGAGACTCAGCTGCAATCTGAAGCATTTGGTGAAGCAATGTTTTGCAAAGAGATTGTAGTTTAACATGTAAAATATTTAGATTTAAAGTGTAAAATATTTAGATAAGTCACTAAAGATGTGCTCAGCTTCCCAGAAACTCAGAGAGCACCTGACAATGCATTATTAACAGCTTTGACATTCAGTGGTGGGAGAGTGGAATCAAGATGGAGGGAAAGCTTATGTTGGGTAAAGAGATTCTGTAGTAAGCTCTCCAAAGCCTGGGTGTGGAGGGGAGTGGAGGCAAAGAAAACTGGTGACTTAGTAGCAAAGGATGCCCACCAACCATCACTATAGCAATGAAGAGTGCCTGGGAGGCAAATTCAAGTTGCTGAGGGCATAAATATCAGAGAAAAAGATGCCTGAGGGGAGCTGAGATGCTCAAGGAACTGATAATTTAAATGAGAATTGAGAATGGATTGACAGCTTTTCACCTTTTTTTGCAACCAAGTAATTATTGCCCTGAGAAGGCCAATTTGAAAGCTTAGGGTAGGTTGAATACCTGTCTCCCAAAACCAGCCCACAGTTAGCTTGCTCCCAGGGAGCTCTTCTTCAGGAATAAACACTTACTACTTCCTTGCAATCTGGAAAAGCCCTCAAGTTCCTGCTTTTAGCCCCAGCAGCCTGCCAACCAGTGGCATAAAATAGCCTGTTAGGTGCCCCAGTAGATGGGCACTAGAGCCCTGTATGAGTCCCTAACACAGAATCCCTCTGTGCTCTGCAGGAAGATGGGCACAGGGGCAGGGCTGGGTCAGGATCCCTGCACTACTGCTTTTCAGTGTGCCAGTGTGTGCATGGGCAAGTGCAGCCTTGGGGGCTGCCAACCAGCAGCTCCCCTGCATACTAGATGTACTTGAAAATTTAAATCTCTATTCTAACTTTCTGAATGAATGACTTTCTGTGGAAAGAATTAATGAGATTTTTTATGGAGCTTGTGTCATTTGCTCGCTAGTGACCTGGAGATATGCAATATATTTTGGATTAAGTTAAGTTGACCACTACAATCAGAAAGAGAAGGAGACAAAAAAAAATCTTTGTGCTTTAAAAAAGGAAATTAAAATGTTTAAAGCTTCATTAATATGTAAACTTAACAAAACTGCAAAGCAGTAGCTGTTTTTGAAAACCTATGTCTTTCACTACTGCTAAAAGACAAGGACCTTAATAGAAAGGGAGCCAGGCAGATTTTGACTTTGTGTGCCAGATCTTTCAGAGACAATGCTTTGCATGTATGATATCCTGCCCTTCAGTTATTGCCACAAATTTCCATGACAAGAAATGGAGAAGCACTTTTAAGGGGAAGTATGTACATTTTCATATTGCTGGGAAATGAGATATAACTCAGTGCAGATATATCTAGGAGAAGGAAGGGATATGATGGAGAACTAAACTGAGGAAGAGATAGATGTGGAGGACTCTGATTACTCCCAAATTCTGTTTTTCAGCCATAAACATATTAATAAAATAGTTTTCCTTAAGATTATCAAGAATAAGGCATTTGCAAATGAACAAAAATAAGAAGTTTAAGTATTTCAGCTCTGTATTCAAGTTTTTAAAATATTTTTTTTGAAACACCTAGAAAATTAAAACAAGGAAGTCAGATCAATCTCACACAAGTTTTCTGATGGTATGCTCAATTATCTCACTTAGGTCACTAATGAAATAAAAGATGTGTCTGGACAGATCAGTGCTGGGTCCTGATTAAAGTATCCCTCCAGCTGGAGAGAGATCCACTAACACTGTGTATTTTTTGTCAGTGATTTTTAATCAGTTGGTACTCATTTTACAGTGATTTCTTCAAAGCTCTGTTTCCATAGTTATTTGGAAGTGCATCAGAGACCCTCACAGTGCGAGCTGCCCCAGATCCTCTCACTGTTCTCAGTGACTATCAATGGGACAAGATGCCGTTTGTACAGATGGAGGCAAAGGATGTTTCACTGATGAAAATGAGAAATCATGAGTCTGCATGAAACCTTGACTAAAGAGGAAACATTAGAGATGCTACATTGAAAGCCATGTTGTTTAGGCTGAGTTGGATACTGAGTTGGATACAACCACAGACATCACTTGGACCATGGGCAGGATGGGGATAATATTCAGTGCAATAGAACAGAAGGAAGTCAGGGAGCCTTGAAGTACAAGGAGATGAAAAGTCTCATTCCAAAACAGCAGAAACACATACTTAAAAAATACAGTACTAATCCTTGAAATACAAGTTAACAACATATTCTGACACTTTCTAAGTAGAGTAATTTCAGGTATGTATCATGAACTTAGACAGAATAGATTGCAAACAATTTCAGACAAAAAGAGAAAAAATAATGAGGGAGCATTGTTTTTAAAATGCTGTTTTGTTTCAAACAAACTATCCTCTCCTTTTTTCCTTTTTCTTTGTACCATTGAAACTAGGTTGTCAAAGTGTTCCATACAAACTCACAATTTGAAGCCACCTGAAAAACTCTTCTTTGGCAAATTGTCCTTTTGTTGAAATTGCTTTAACTTGATTTGACATCATCCCTCAAATGAAAGTGGGAACTTCCATGAACATAATGATGCAGAAGAAGAGGAGGAGTTGAAAACAGCAGAAGTTTAAGTGCAAAATAGGAGTGGGAATGATAATAGCAATATTTCTGTGTGGGAAGGAATTGTAAGAAGGAGAGCATGAGGGTGCATGGGATAAGTATCTTGAGGGGCCTGATAAGTAAAACAGGTAAAAACCATTCTCTCTGTGGAGACAGGTACAGAAAGGCAGAGCAAGGGAGCTGTGGAAGCCATGGAAAAGGTGCAGTGGGGATCCTTTCCTCCCATCTCTCTCCATCATTTTTTCATACAATTTTTGTGCTCCACACATTCCATGTATCAGTAAAGCTTCTTTTCTTGTACTCCTAATGAACAATTAATTTTGCTTCTTGCAGCAAAACTGAAAATTAGTGTAATTATTATCTGGTCCCTCTGGAAGGTTACCTTCCAGCAGGACCCTGGGTTGGTCTCAGAGACTCTTCTGCTCTCTTCCTCTGGGTGAAATGGCTCCCTATAAGGAAATTTCCTGAGAGGCTTCTAAACTTCCCTGTAGGATAGATTTCTTCTTTCAGGCCTCAAGGTTTCACAACACACTCAGCCTTGCTTTCAGAACAGTTTATGCTGGCTCTGCTCTTTTCTCTTCTCTTCTCTTTGGATATTCTTTTATTCAAACAACTCCTCAATATGTATAATTTCAATTACCCTGGAGGTTTACACAGTGCTTACAATGAACTGAGCTGCGCTTCCAACTTCTGCCCATTATATTCTGACAAAGAAGCTCAGAGGCAAGGCTATGTGACTGGTGAACAGTGTGTGAGGCAAGGTTCAAAGGAAAGAAGCTTTTACAATAGTTACTCATAACTATTCCCTTTTCCACAGTCTAGCTCTGTCTTTTAATATTGAAATTCAAGCTGCAATCGGGGGCTGAGAGACTTTATCTTAGAAAAGATTTTTGCTAAAGGTTATAGGGGAAATGTAAATTGGCTGTTTGTTTATGCTTCTGGACAGTAAGAACATAGGCAATTGTTATTCCAAACATTCACCTAAATGCACTGAAGTGTTCTTCTTATAGAAGATTCATTTAACTGAAGATTATCCATCATGCAAGGCACTGCTTCATAGGAGCTTCTATATCTGTAGGGCTTTTGGGTTGTTTCAATGCTTGCCAGTTCCTCAGCCCTGGTCCCTTCCTCATCAAAGTCCCAATTGTAACACCCCTAAAGGCCTGGAAAATTGCATATTGTAACTAAAAGTTCCATACATTATTTAAAACCAGAGGAATAATGTTTCTTTGCTGTAGAGAAAGTGGTAGTGAATCCTGTGACTGGCAGTCCCTAAAAATCAAATGTGCTGCACACAGGTGGAACATCTCCTGCTTTTAGAAATGAGAATTCCTCAGATGGGTGTCTTTGAAAGTAATTTAGTGTAGCTCTAGTCCTTACGTTCAGCAGTGTGGGCAATCTGATAACATCTTGCAAGCACATCTGGCCATTTGAGAGGATTGTATTATAAATGCCCAACAAAAGGATCTCTCTTTCCTGTCTCTCCTCCTTCTGCTCTTACTAAGCTAATTACTTCATTTTTGTAAAGGGTGAAGCTCATCTCTCTTCATCCTTCACATGCCTCCCATCTCTCTGGCTCGATCTTTGAGTGCTGTGTGCTTTGACTGTGAAATGCAAGGTAAAAAAGCTCACACTCACTTTCCAGTTGGAATTTGAAGGCTGGATATTTTTCTAACCCAGCTTTCAGCTGTTAGTCAAGGGTCAGTTCACTGTAGACAAAAGCTTTCAAACTTCAGAAGAGATAATACGCAACATTGGTTGAGGTGCTGATGGAAGAGAGGTCTGACCGTATTTCCCTTTGGATAATGATGACAGTGCAGATAAGAACATGTTAATGGATGTAACCTTTTACCTTCTGACACCTCACTTGGTCAGGATTACCTTATTGTCACCTTGGATGACCATTCTCCTGAATATCAGGAACTTGAATAGAGGGTCTGCTTCTCTGATTACAGCTGAGCTATCAAAAGGAAAGGAGCCTAGGTACTGCCTAACATAGCTCTTTTTGCCTTGAAACAAGTTGATGGGTTTTAGATTTCTGAAGTCATTTTACCCCATGTGCTATTTCCTTACTGATAACTCTACCCAGGGTGGGACAGACCACCAGGTTCTTACAAAAGACTGCCTCTTCAAAATTATATTTTAGGCAGTAACAGCAGGAGCATTAGCAGTCAGCTCAGGGATGGCAGGTGTGCCAATGTTGTTCTGGAAATTTATCGTTGCTTCTCTTAGTAGAGACATGTTTGCTTGCTTGTCATCTCTTGCACAGCTTGAATGGGCAGGGAAAAATGAATACTTTTTATTTAATTAAAAAGCTACTAAGGTAGCAAACAAATTCAGCAAGCAGGTTTTCCTTACCTTCGGAATGAGTTTTTCTTATTGGTGATACTGTGACAACTCAAAGCTCTGCTGAATTTAGGATCTGTCTGGAGTCCTAAGCAAAGAAAGAGATTTCATAGCTTATACATTTCCTTTGGATAGGACAGGCCAAAATCCTGACCTTTGGTGGGTTTACTTTCAATCCAGATCCACATTTGGCTGTCTCTCCTGTCTAGGCAGAGACTGCCCAGTGGCACTTTAGGCTGTCATTAGCCATCCTAGTTCTGTGGCAGAGAATGTCTGTCTCCCATACTGACAGACAATAGACTGTAGTGCACATGCACAACCATTATCTGTCCTTGCTTTTCCCACCCATTACTTGCCAGCCTTTTACACACCATCAACTCAACCTTGCAATCAATCTTTCTGCTTTTTTATTTGTTCCTTATTTCTTGAACTGGAGGGTTTGAGTGTGCAAAAACTACAAAACCAGGGAGCTGAAATGGCAATCCTTTATTTCTAAAAGTCATAGCTCCTAGCATCACCTTTTGATGTGTACTCTTTTAATGGGTAAACACCGATGTAACAATGCTAGGAAAATAAATTTTCCTAGCTCCATTTTGCAGCCAGACATATATCCCCTATTGTTCCTTTTTGGCATGTTTCTCATAATGTTGATCTGCCAGACCCTCATAGACAGGATTTTCCCCTTTTACTATACATGCTTCATCAACTCAACCAGATATATCTACAAGGATGGTACCCTTTGCTGCTGCCTTTCTGCCCTTTCTTCTTCAGACAACATAAAACCCATCTGTCAGAAACTAAAATTACTTGTTCTGTGAAGTGAAATTTTCAAAGCCCTTCAAATATCTAGTGTATGAAAACTCCTTTCTTTATCCCATTTAGGATTACAGCCAAAAAAAAAAAAAAAAAAAAAAAAAAAAAAAAAAGACAAAAAAATTCCTTCCTTGCAGAGAAAATAGATATTAATCTCCAGGATAAAAGCAGATATAATTACTATGATGGACTTTTTTTTCCAAAGGAATTGTGTGGAAGGTAAGTGCTGAGGACAGCAACAAGCAAGGTGTGGAGGACCAACAGCTCCCACAAAGATTTATCACAATTAAGTAAGAGTAAAATAAGCATTCTAGCACTGGCCTACTTTGGAGCTATCAGAAATCCTAGTTTGCAGCAGTGATTTGCAAATGTCCCTCTCCTGACACTATGTCAAGTAAAACCTTTGCAGCTCAGCAGTTGCATCTGAATGTCGTGACTTTCACCAATATCTAAATGGCATTATATGAGAAGTGTTTGAAGCAGAGCTTTTTGGATTATGGTTAAGTTTCAAGTCACTCAATATTCACTTTTATAAGAGCAATATATTCATATATTCATATTACTGACTTTCATTTTGTTATTTTTATACTCATTGAGACATGACAAGGCTGATTAGGATCAGTGGCCCAAAACCAAATGTCAATAAGTCTCAGAGGGGAGTTGTAAAACATACATGTCTGAATACTTTTAAAATCTTTGCAGAGAAGGTTCATATTGCTTTGGAAAGGTGAACCCTTGTGCTTCAAGCTTCTTACATCTACTCCATATAAACTGTGTAAAGTAATCTGCAGGACATGATGAAAAAGATAAATAGAGCAGGGGAACGATTTACCCAAAATCAGACATCTCCACTCCATGAAAATGAAGAAAGAATATAAAGAAAAACAGCCTGAACCCCATATGCTGATAAGAGAGCTACAGAAAACAGAGATGCAGTGCCATGAATCTTTGTGAGGCTTAGAGAATACAGTTTGTAATGAACATTTAAGTCAAAAAAAGTTTTAAATAACCATATTAGCATCTAACTTTCTTTTTCTTACTATTCTTCAGATTTTGCTAAGCTTCTGAGCCATCCAAATTCTCCACATATTGTTCTGCTCCCAAGGATAAAACTGGTGTCAGCTTTGCAACCAGAAGTGGTTTCCACCTTTGGAGCTTTTCCACACTGACTTTTTTTTGGCTATTTTTTCACTTCAGAACTTGCAGGTTTGGCATATAAGACAGACATTTGAGCCCTCATTCTGCTGCTTTTGCTGAAGGTGCTGACAAAGCTCTTTTTTGCCTGAGGATTAGTATGATCCTTTCTGGGAATAAGCAAGACCAAGTCCACATGCCAAAAAAAGACCAAATTATTTGGTCAGTGCCTTTTCCAGAGAGAAGAATGCAGGTGATCCACATTGCTGACAGTTCCTACCCTTCTGATTTACCTACACTACACAGCAATAAAACAGCAGCAGGTATACTCCCTTCTCAGCAGAAGAGAAAGAGTTAAGTCTTAGACAAAGCTGAAAGGAGATAAAAAATATTTCAAATCTCCTTAATAGGGGCTGCCTGCCCCTATCATATTACTAGTGCCAAAATAATGCCACTCTGCTCTGCGTCAGGTCTTGCTCTTCTGGGAGATTCATTTATTAACATTAGCCTTGGAGGTGCTCATTTTGCTGAGTCAATACTGGGTCACACAGATGCAACTACACATTTATCAGTTTTCATTATCCTGTTCATGGATTTATACACATATTTGTGATTAAATTTAACTAAGTATATCTTAAGTCTCTACTTGTAGGGGCAGGCAGAAGGGCATCTTGTAAGTTCCTCCAGGAACTTCTGGGCTTTGAGCTGTGCTGGTCTCATTTGATCTATGTGATTGCTGAATGGCCTCAACTAAGCTTCTCTACAGCTCATGCGGATAAAAAACACTGTCAGCAGGGACTTGCTCCCTAAACACAGTTTCCATCAGACCAAGGAATGACAATTTATCTTCTCTTTCCCAATGATGAGAGTATCACAAAAACACCCTACTGCTGCATTTGTTCCTTTTTTTCCAAGATGAAATAGAGAGTAAGAATAGAGGGTGTTGGAAGTTAGAGACTTTTTTCTTTTCTTTCACTTGTCCTTAAGTATCAGTCACCACTGGGTGAAGAACATGAGCTGTCAGCTGGTTTATGTGGCACATATGCACAGTAAGATCTGCCAGTGGTTGCTGCAGAAAATGGATGCATTTTCTTATGGAGGAGCAGTCCCAAGAGCAGCTGCTGGCTGTTGACTAGGTTTCCAAGGCAAGCACTCCATCTCTGAATGCTCTAGAGAACAATCTGAATGTGCGTCTGACCTCACTGCAATCTGCACTTCAGCTGCAGTGCACTCACAGAGTTTATTTCCAGAGTCCCTATATATATGGCGTTTCTGATTTTCATAAGACCTTTAAAACACTAAAGGATGCTTCAGACATTCGGGGAGTTCCTCATCCTAGGTATTAACCTAGCTGGGCTGTGATCCCATCTCTTCCTTATAGAAGGACAGGGAGGGAAGAAAGAGGCTAAAGTTTTGTATGTGGTGACTTCAATGTTCTAAAATGGAAAAGGCTGGTGCAATGGTGTTTATTTTATCTAAAGGTATTTCCATGGCCCTTATCACTGCAGCATCTGAGTCAAGTCCAAAACTCCATTTTCCTGTCAGGTCCACAAGGTTGGAAGCAGACAGTTGAGGGATCAGTGTCTGGTGAGTGGATGCAGCTGGAGTTAACCTGTGAGGCTCACTGAAACATGCAAAAGGAGGAAGGGAAAAAGAGTGGATAGTGAGACAGTGAAGTTTGGGAAGGGTTTTGGTGCTGTCTTTGGATCCTGGCACATGCCCTTTCATTGGAGAATGTGTCATATCTCTCACATAGAGAAGGATCTTTTACTCTGAACCAACAGAGTGTGTTTGTGTGGCAGTGCTGTTTCCCACCCATCAGCAGTTCCCTCAGTACTTCATCTCCCATGGAGAATAGGTGAGACTGTAAGAGCTCCTTTATGCCTAGGAGGCATCTAAATTGGCATGTCTTTGGTATGTGAGATAGCTTGGCCTCTCCAAGCAGAGTATTGTGAAGAATATGTTCCTCAATATGTCCTAAAGGTCATTCAGAAGGTGTTATTTTTACCCTGCGAAAACTGTGGGTTTTGTGAAACTACTTAGTGTGAGTCTATTTTAGCAAAGGAGTTTGTGCTCACTTCTCTTTGTAAGAAGCATCCTTCTCCCTAACTGGCAATGTACTTGAAGATTGATTTGCTCTGACCCTCAGAGTCCCATGCAAAGATTTCAGCTTTCAAAAATACAATCTCTTCCTTGCAAGGTCACCAGGAAGAGCCTGGGCAATTTGGTTTCCATCTTCTCTATTGGGAATGCTGCTGTCTTTTCTTTCTTGGGGGTCTCTCTCTGCATGGTTTCCTGGCCTGAACAGAGGCTGTGCTCCTTGCAGTTAGATTTTTCAGTGAAAAAATATTATTTTTTGGGGGTAGTCTTGGTATCGTTCTACAGAAATAGCTAATCTAGGTCTTGACTCTTACATGACTGCATTCTGCCAACCACTGGTTTTATAATTACCCTCTTTCTTGAGGCTTTCCTTCTATACCTTGTTAAACTAATTAGCTGTCTTGTCTTGGTTTGGACAGTCAAGTCCTTCTTAGTGTGCCTTTCCTAACTTTGTTTCTATCACTGAGGCTTTTCTGATGGAAAAAAAATTGTCATATATAGTGGCAGTAGATGAGTAGAAATTGCTTCTGCATTTAAAAAAGCTATTGAGTGGCCCTTAAATGCCACTGAATAGAGGTACTGCATGTAGTTAATAGAGATCTGGTGGTTGGGGAGGTGGAGAGCCAAGAGATATGAATTCAGTTCCTGTGTCAGCAAGTCATGACACCTCTGTGGGCCTTAGCTTGCTTTTATAGAACAGAGATACAGTTTTCTTAGATTGTCAGTGCTTTGGATTGGATACTATATGCACTTATGCACAGGCACATAAGACCCCCTGTTTCTGGATCTTAGGGCAAAATTGTTAGGGTTATAATGTAAGAGACTGTCACAGGAGGAAAAGAGCCTTTTCACTGTGGTATTTGCAGCTCCTCTGAATGTTCCTACCACTGACCTATAGACAGGGAAGACCTGCTCTTAGGATGGTTTGATTAAATCTCATTTCTACAGCCTATCAGTGGGCATAGAATGAAAATACTTTGGACTATGGCAGTGACTTCATCAAAGATGAAAAGACAATGCTGTGTGACTGCAGTGATCAGTGATACCATGGAAGTGGTGAATTGTCAACTGATTACTGAACTTGCCACAGATCCATAGGTTGAAATGGGCTTTGTTAAAAACTGCCTGATGAATAATGTGGGACAAAGAAACTATATGCATTTCTTACTAACTTAGAAAGTAAATTAAATCCACCAAAATCAGTTGCATACTACAAATCATGCGAAGACTCAAAGTCTGATTTTTAAACGTAATAAATGTAAGAATGTTGGCAGAGTTTAATGTTGGTTTTATCTCAAGTGAAGGATTAACTGTCCACCACTAGCTCTTGCAGTGTGAGTCAGGAGTTAGTCTGAAATTAGAACTCTGGGCTAAGTCCAGGAAAGGCTCCACAATGTGTTACTCATTGGGGCAGGGAAATTTTTATCGCATCCATTTTTAAAAATGTCTGTCTGAATGAAAAACACAGACCTGTGTTCATAATCCAAAGGGATGATTTTGAGTTGGGTTGGGGTTTTTTTACCAGAAAAAAAGCAGTGTCTGTCATAAACTATTCTGCCTTTGTCATAATTCTGAGACCTCTCTCATCCCTGGACTCGCAAAAACTGCAACTCATCAAAACTGGTCAGCCCTATGGTCTCGACTCTGAGAGACAAAAACAAGAAATGAAAACTGAAGTGTACAGAGTAACCCTTCCCCTGGTACCTTCCTCCTGTATCTGTAATCAGGGGCTTAAGGAGAGGATGTAGCAGGGCCTGCAGCTGAGCTCCCCCTTCAGGACCCTGATCCTGCACCATTACCATCTGGTAGGCTTGTTTAATTACCAGGGGGAGGTTTGGCATTTTATTACCTACCCCATCTGCCTAATCCTTTGTGTTTTCTTTGCATCTTCAGTTAAGTCTAATGACATTTTCAAATCCAAGCCAACAATTTTCTGGAAAAGTATTTCTCCAAAACAATGGCAATTATAAAGAGCATTTTGAAATTGGAAGGGTAGCTCCTCCTGCCCCCTTTACTGAAACTTACCTTTTTCCTCATGGCATTAATTTCCTTGTAAAGGAAGTCACGCATATTTAATTATTATTTCTGTCTCTTAATTGGTTTTTTTTGGCATGTCTTACCACCCTGATCAATTCTGTATATTTCTAATTAATTTTCTGACAATATTTTTGGGTTTGATTTTTTTGTCTGGACTCTGCAAATACTTGCTTGTGTACATGTCCAGTCTTATCTCAGGGTGTAGAAAACGCAAGTGGTTTCTATCAAGAGGAGCTGCCCTTGCTCCTTCCCACCCTTGGGAAGTGCAGCAGTTAGGGCAAAGGTTGTGACTGCTCTTGGGAAAACATGCTCAGTGTGTCTTTCATTGTGGGATGGCTGATTGCATTGTAGCTTGGTTCTCTGTAGACTCCTCCCTGTTTCTGCTTATTTTTCTTTTTCCTGGACACTCATGTTCAACATTGATATTTCAGAGACCAGTCTTTGAACAGCTGCCTGCTACTCCCCTGGGTACTGACTTGGCTTTTTTGTGCTGTCTGAAAAACAAATATGAAACAATTAACAGGAAGATCAAAATAAATCAGTGCTCTTTGGAGTCCCTGAGATGATTCTGTCCGGACCTTAAGTATATTCCAAGGCTGACTAATTTTTTTTATTTTTTCTTTTTTTTTTCTCTTCTGATCCACTTCAATTTCTCTTTGTCCCACAGAAGATTTTTTTCCCCTTTTACCCTGCAACTAAGTAAAATCAAACTGAATGCCAGCTTATCAACAGCTGCCAATTACATTTTCACTATCTCTGATCAATCACTCTGCCAAGGCACAGTGAAGATTTGGGACTGGCTGGTACCATATTCTTTTCTGCTACTGGCCCACTGGATAATGGTGATAAAACCATTTTTCTCATTCCTGCCTCAGTTTCTGAGTCAGTAAAACATTGCTTTATCTGTTCCAGAAACTCATGAAAAAGAGAATTCTAAGGCGCAGCCTCATGTACAGATGGTGATGGTTGTTTTATATAATCATCATGACAGAAAATCATGTTTCAAGAAAATGGTTTGGAGGGTTTGTTTGTTACCAATTGTTTGGAAAATTACTTGGCTTGCTTTCTCTATTTTTTTCTTTTTTTTTTTTTTTTTTTTCCCCTGTGGAATTCAGTTATGTTGTGGAAGAATATTCTTTATTCCAGCAGAAATGTTATAGCCTTTTACAACAAGCATCTCTTACAACTATGTCTTTGCCTTGTCACCTTTATCAAATTCATGAGGAAAAATTATAAGTTATTTTCAGTGGTTTGTTTTGACAATTTTTAGTAAATTTGAACTCAGATAGTTTGAAATACAGCCATCCCTCACTCCTTCAAGCTCAATCCTGTCTGGTTTTCTTGACCAGCGCATGGAAAATTTACCCTGTGAAGAAGGCAGCTGTCCATGGCTGCTGCAGAGCTGGTAGAGTCAGGAGACATTTGCTCAGGCTCAGGGCTGGAAAAACATGAAGACTGGAGACACCCAGGAAAGGTGGGGGAGGATATGCAGAGGTTTCTCCTGTCCCAGCTTTGTAGTTGTGACCTAAACAGACCAGGATGAACAACCAGGGGTTCCACTTTTAAACATGTTTTTCACGTAAGAGCACCTCTTACAGCACTTTCTTCTCCAAACCTTGCTTCAGCCGTTCTTATTCCAGGTGACAGTCTTAGGAAAGCCATTTGCAAAAGTTTTTTCCTTTGCTGCAGGATTTGGTAGATATATTCTGATGACACTTTGGTACTTCTGGTTTGACTGAGACTTCTCACAGACAGCAGTTAAGATGAGCCAGAATGTAACAGCTGTGTGAAATGCTGGTAGCATTGTCCACTACATTTTCAGAATCCTTTGCTTAAGAAGAAAGATCTAAGTCATCAAAAACTTAAGCCAAGATTTTTAGTTGTCATTCTTCTCCCTCATGCTGCTTTGTGGGCAGTGATTTGTGCTTGGCTGGCTGTTTCAGATGTAAAGCCTGCTGAGTTTCTTCCTGGAACATCCCAACAGTAAACAAGGGAAAGCAAAGCAAAGGCAAAGCTTTTCCTGTGCAGCCAGCTGGAGGGCCTGTGCTTTCTCACTTCTTCGTGCATTCTTACCCTTGACCCCAGTGTGCTATCCAGTTCCCTCTGTCAGGTTCTCCTGAAAGCTGTGATTTCCTCTCCTGACAGGCAGCAGGAAGATCAGAAAGCTGTTGGGCAACCTTTGCTCTGGAGAGAGTTGGAGGGTTATTAACAAAGCATGCCTGATAGGCAGGGTTTAGGAAATAGTGATAACATCAGGAAGAGGGAGGAAAGCAAACAGTTCAGTAGCTTAGAGTGTGTTTGTCATTGTTAAATCAGCCCAGGCTAGCAGATTTATAAGCTGTTCTTTCCCTTGCAGTGTCACTGTCACAGACTTGGTGCTGCATACGAAGTCACGCCATTTCCACCAGCAGCTGAGATGGGTTCAATACCTTAGATGGGACTGCTCTGAGCCAATCCAAAGGCTGGAGATATTTTGACTCGGTTTCAGCACATAGAGTACAGTAAAATGACTGAACTTATTCTGTCCTTGCATGTGAGGGTATGGCAAAAGGGAAGTCTTTTTTCCACTGCCTCATAATCACTGCAAGGAGAAGTCACCTATTTTGCAAGGAAATCAAAGCCAGAAGTGGAACTCATATCACTAATATCCACTAACCTAGCTTGGCAAAAGCCAGCTAGGACATTTAATTGGGAGCTATGAAATCCCATCCTCTGGGCAGTTTGCAGCTCAGCTTTTGATATAGGCTTTTTCTAATTATCACAGACAAGCAGATCAAGGGTAAGATTATACATTTGAGTTCTTGTTTTTTTCCCTTCCCTTCTTCCTATCATGTGTTAGCTCTGGTTTCCAAACACATTCCCATGTCAAAGCACTAAACTTCATTCATCATGAGCACATGTGTGCAAGTCCTAACAAAATAACCCTGCTGCCATGTCTCTCTGGGAAGGTGGAGACTCCAATCATAATGCAACATGGCAATGGAAGCACCATGAGACTGGCTAGTGAGATTATATCTTTTCCATTTGTGCAGTAACTGTTGTTTAGCATGGCTTGTCAGTCTGTCAGATAAAGGCACACAGACATCTATAAAGAATTATTAATGATGATTCAGACATTTTTTCTGTTGGAAACAGATGATTTCACTCTTCATCTCACTGACTTTTTACATTAGTAAACTAAAAATAGCCTTGAATTTATAAGGAAAGACCTTCAATATCTAGCAGGTTTTGCCTTTCCTGTAGTCCAATCCCCAGAGAAAGGTGAAATACACAAACCCTTTTCCTAATAGTCTGAGCTGAACATTTCAGAGCCATAAGCATGGATACAAAGTATGCATCTTTGTTAAGCACATGCAGTCCACCAAGTCCACTTATCATCCAAAAAAAAAGCAAAGACCAAAAAATCCCTCCAGCTTCTAATAATTTACACTTTTGAGGAAAAGAGAAGTTAAGAAAAAGAAGTGCTAATCACAGCAGCTTGGATAAATTTGGTGTTGCCAAATGCTGTACCACTTTCACCACTTTTCCCTGCCAATGCAACTCAGTCCCTTTTGAAGCAGCCCTGCTGTCACAAAGCTGGGCTGTGCTGGAGCAACACCTTTGCTTTGTTTTAGGACATGTCAGGGGATGCCAAGGGCATGAGAAGTGTGCTGGAGCTGAAGTGTGTTCCACAGGCAGATTCCACAGGCAACTGTCTGTTGAAGATCCTCATTATTGCTTTGTGACTTAGAAAACTTATTTCTACACATGACCTTGACAGGATTTGCCTTCTGGCTTTTGAAAATAAATGGCTGAAACATGGAAATATTATTGTCTGCTAAAGAGGGCTTTTTTCCTTGCTCTCTCCCACAATACAGAGGAACTGTTTAGATCCCCAGAACTTCTGGGTTTCACATGGGAGAAAGTATGTGTGGTTGTTGGTACTATCTTTCCATTTTCCATTGGGATGAGAGTGAGATACTCATCTGGTGAGGCTGAGCAGCCCTTTCCAACAGACATGCCAAAAGCACCAAAATAGGTGTGCAACAGGATGCCACCTCCCTAAGTGCCCAAAGAACCTCCCTGTATACACAGGAACATGTGCACACACACGCATTTCAGAGAACACATGAAATATGAGAGATTCACTTTCCACCATCACTGGGGAATGAGATAGAGTTCATGTCCAAATGCATAACCCTTAGATGTACCTTTCCTTGACATGGGGGAAAGCTTTCAGTGCAACAATGGCCAACACTGAAATACCAATAAAAGGAAAGATCAGACTCTTCTCTCTTGCTAAAGAATCTGAATGGGGTTTCACACAATTTAACACAACCAACTGATCCTTTCAGATATACCAGGGCTGTATTCTACCATTAGTGCTTTCCAAAACCAAATCAAGTCAACAGAGTGCTCTGCAGTGAAAAGCAAAACAAAACCACAAAAATTCAAGTGTAGTCACCAGAAAAAAATTTGCTAAGTACCAGCAGAAATGAAGAGTTAATGGATCCCATATGTGGCAGCTAACCTTGGCTTTATGAGATTTTCCATGAGATTTCTGAAGAAATTTCTATAGCAGCAAATAAGAACAAAAATCCATTTTCTTGTTAAACTGGACAGCTAACATTAAGGCTACATTTTTTTCCATAGCTGAATCTATAAATACAGACTAACAAACCTGGTTAGGATT
The DNA here is from genome assembly GCF_903797595.1 of Erithacus rubecula. Classification (NCBI taxonomy): domain Eukaryota; kingdom Metazoa; phylum Chordata; class Aves; order Passeriformes; family Muscicapidae; genus Erithacus; species Erithacus rubecula. The sequence continues at coordinate 13,147,602 of NC_136659.1, forward strand.
TTCACTCTAAGCTCTAGTATTCCTGAACAGGAAGACACTTGAAGCTTTAATCAACTTCTCTACAAGACAAGATCTGAAATTGTTCAGAAAATATTTACCTCACTCTAAATCTTGTGGAGTTGTAGTGTTTTAGTCACCCTAGATATTTTTGTATTCATACGTTGCCCTTAGATCATGTCTTACTTCTTGTACAGTGTAAACTCACATAATTTGGTGAACTTGGTGATGCCTTCAACAGATGTTGCAGTGTTGCTGTAGAACTCACTGTGTTTTATCCTTACTGGGATGGAAATGTATAGTCTTAGTGTGTACTAAACCTGAGTAGGCTGGGTTTGGTTTGTTTTTTCCCCATATGTTTTAAGTGTGCTTGGAGCAGCAGGGCTAAGAAATATTGTTTTCATGACATGAATTCAGTGAGAAAGGTCAAACCACTGGAATTCTGTTTACCATTGCATAAGAGAAGGATCAGTAAGCTAGGTCTGAAAACTAAAAAGCAACGTGTTTCTCCAAGTGATTGCATGGAGTGAAGATGTGCTGGGGGATTTTAAATGTGTGGTTTTAAGTGCTTAGGCTGGCAGAAGTAGCATTTGGGGAATTTTGAGCTAGAAGTCCTGACAAATAATGTCTCCCAAGGAAAACTGGTATCAAGAACACTACAGGCTGAATCAACATCTTTTTCTCTTGGTAACCATGCAGTTGCCATGCTGGCATTCAGAAGATTGTCTTTTGATCATTTCCATGGTTTTATCACAGCCTCATATACAATTGGGAGAGTTCTTCAAACCTCCCTTACATTCCTGCAGGGAAGCTCATCAGTACAGAAGCTAGAAATTACCCCTAAGAGCAGGAGAGAGAGTTGCTGTTCCTTTAAGACCACTTGAAGAACTTGTTTTAACATTTTGGGGAGACCTTTAGCCTCTATAGAGTTTAGAAGTTTAAACATAAACAATAGATAACTTGCCATGTTATCACATTCTCAGTTTATTTCGACTCTGAGATTCTGGGTGGCTTCATTTATTTCTGTCTATAACCTTCTGTGGGATCTTCAGGTGGAAAGCTCTCAAAAAAGTGTGAAGTGTTTCTGCTGAAGAAAAATTGTCAGAGATGAAGAATGCAGCAAAGTGTGAGGGCAAACTGCAGGTGTTTATGTGGGAGATATTATTTTGTTGAACCACCCTACATTACAGTCTGAGCTGACCTTGGAGATTTATCTGTTCCTGTCTTACTTTCCCACAAATAGGTAATAAAGATCTGAACAATTAAGAGTAGCCTACAGTTCTATCAGAGTGGAGACAAATGGAAGGAGAGAAAGAGAAGTTCTGTGGGTAAGAGTTGCCATGATGACTGGCAAATTGGAGAATCCTGCTAGACATTCCTCAATAAAAAATCACCAATTACAGCCAGGGAGGCCAGCATGAACTGGAGTTCCTGGTACTGACAGCAGTGGTGGGACAATGAGCCACCATAAAGCAATGTGAGCTTGAACCCTGAGCTGGTGCCTCCGGTTGAGCCTTGGGAATGCTTCTCCTGGTGCTTTTTTGGATTTCCCAGTTTAGGGCAGGTTTTGATAATCCATTGAACATCTTTTGTAGAAATAGATTATTTATTCTAGTGTGCCTGGGATGCATTTCCCTCCTCATAAACATAGCTGCTCCTCAGGAACATGGAACCTCTCTGGGCACTTCTATTCATTTCAGAACTGACAGACAAAAAAGTTTGTTTCCTTTCTCTAACAAAAACACTTGGCCAACTTTTCTCGGGCCAACCATTGCAATTAATCAAGTTTCTTCTAACTAATCTATTTTTTAATTATTCAGTGACTCAGCAGAATCTGTTTGTACAGAGGGGGAAAAATGCTATGGGAAATTGGGTTTTATTGGGTTTTTGTTTGTTTGTTTGTTTCAGGATTGGTTTGTTTGAGTTTATCTGTGGACATTAGCCAAGTCTTTTTCCAAGGCTGTAAGTGAACAGGGCATCACCAAGACTAAATAACCCCCATTGTTAGACATCTGTCACTATCCTTTGGCACATAGATCAAACTTGGATACAGAGAGGCAGCAAAGAAAACAGATGTTGAAAATTAAATTTGCAGGTTGACAAGGATACAGGAAGATCACTTTACAGAAAGAATGTTTCCTGGATGATCACATCCAGTGGACAGAAAAACCTATGCACTGTAAGAGAAAGAAGATAACAGTCTTCAGCATTTCTCTGTTTAGCCTTTACCATGTTTGTGGTTCTGACAAATCCTGCCACCTCTTCATTTGCAGTGATTGCAGAAACCATTCTTTCTTTCTGAACCTGACTGCAAAATCTTTAAAACTATATCTTTAAACATCAATGGCATCTTGGTTCATCTTTGTGGCATCTTTTGTGTCTAATCTTTCTTAAGATATTTTCCTGCCATTCCTGATCAGACTTCTTTCTTTTTTGAGAGTCTAAATTGGTCCCTTCTATTGTCAAATTCAGTGTTTTCATCCTCCCATACTAATTGCCCTCAGCTCTGCCCCAGTATGCCTCAGCCCATCTAACATCGTAGCAAACATGGTGCATCAGCTCAGCAAGCTGACAGATACAACATCCTCTTTTTCAGCATGTGAAACTTCCTCTTTAGAAATGTGTGTACATTACAGTTAAGCACAAGTGAAAAGTAGATTTGTACAAGCCCTGAACAGTGCAGGAAGGTATGGAAATGGCTGTCTTTTCTTGACTGTGGGAAAAGAATCAGTATTTAATAGTACTCCACAGTTTCATTAGTGGTCTGGAGAGCAGAGGGGAAAGCAGTCTGAATTGCATGTGGCCAGAAGTTGTACTTTCCCACTGAATGTATTGTCAGTGCTTCCGTGTAACTGAACCTGTTTGCTGGCAGAGACAGAAATGAAACATGCTAGAGAAGAACTTCAGGATCTACACAGCTCTCTGCAAAGCGGGACATGCCCCCCATACTGGTGGACTAACAGTGGAATACCGCAGTGACACCAGACAAGCTCCAGATGCAGAGAAGCCCAAGGCCAACACAGGAGGAGGTTGCAATTTAGGACGTGTAAAGAGTCAGTATGATCCACTAGATAATGCAATATTCTGTCAGACATCTGAAATGTTGTAGCTGGGGAAAGATAAGGCTCTCTCTAGGAGGAGAGACAGTAATTGTTTTTTGTGTGACAGACCAGAGATTAGGCACTCCCATCTGAAATCTGCCATGCTGGAAACAGTAGCTTCCTGTCTTGATGCTGAATATTTGAGTTGAAGATTGTAACGGTCCACAACATCCTCCTCCATTTATTTCTAAAGAGAAAGAATTAAATTTTCCATTCAGCTTAAGTTAATTTTGAACTTGGAAGCACTGCTACTTCTTTCTTCTCTCTCTGATCATTTCCTTGCAGATGAATGGAAGAGATGGAGTAAAGCAAACCAGGAGCAGCAGAGGCTCTGCCAGCTGGGGACATGTGGGGGAATATTGATTTAGGAGAACTTGCTCTTGACTCCCTGGGAGAGTTTGTAGCAATGTCTCTAGTGCCCTGCTTTCTGGTGTAGGCAAGGAAAAGAGACTGAAGCAAGTGACTAGCAGGTCTCCTTTTCATCTCACACATCGTTGCTGCAGTTTTGTTTTCCCTTGAAGTGCTATTACTGAGCAGGGTGCTATATAACACTCAGCTTACTATATAAAGCAAGAGAGCCAGGGAGCTGTAAATGAAAAGTAGCTAGTCTGTTTTGGTTTCCCCTGGCCCGAGAAAGCAAGCACAGCTTTAGTCTGTTTTTACATCTGCTTCATGAGTGCATTGCACAGAGACATGTTACAGCCCCACCTCCCTCTAACACACCAGCACGTGTACCAGCATAAATGCAAAACAAAGAATTGGGTTATTTTGTCTCTGCGAAGTGGATTTATTCCTCCCCCTCGCCATTCCCCACAAGCCTCACGACCCTTTTGCCCCCCCTTTGGCAAGCCCCTTACACTTGTACTCTGGAAAAACAGTAGTAGCTAACATTTGTGCCTTTGGCAATAAAACCACGGGCCTCGCAAACCCCAAATGGCAAAAAGACATTTCCATTCCAATCCCAGTTTTAAATTAAACTGTAATGAAAAATCAGCAGTGGCAGCTGGGACCAGAGACATTGATTGTCTCGAGGAACAAAAAAAGGGGAAGGAGGAGGAGAGAGGGAAAGACTGCAAGGAAAGCTCAGCCTGGTAATAAAGCAGCTGGTAAACCTTGAAGTAAAAAGAAATTAGAAAAACAAATGTAGCCGGGAGGGAGGCAGACGCCCGCCCTTCGACACGGCGCGCTGGAGGAGCCGGGCGGCAGCGGCAGTGCTGTGCTGACACCTGGAGGAGCCGGGCGAGCCGGGCTCGGCTCCGTCCCGCTGGAACGGCCCGGACACCGCGGGACACCGCGGGGACACCGCCGGGCTCGGGAGCGGCACCCGCGGGGAGCTGGGCGCGGGCAGCCCGCTGCCAGCGGGTACTGCTGCTCCGGGATTCCCGGTGGGTCTGTCCGTCCGTGAAAGGTGGAGACCTAGCCATCGAAACTCTCGGGCTTGCTTCTCATGTGTCAGCTCTTCAAAAACTCAGCGTTTTCTTTGGCAAACAGATGCTTTATTTTGGCCCAGTGGGAGGTTAAAACAAGGAAGGCAGACCAGCTTTGCAAGGGATGTGGGTCTGCATTATGAGACTTTAACATTTTTTTTCTTAATAATGTGTTCAGCAATTCAGCCAAAGATCCAACTTGCATTTTCCTGGCATATCTTAAAGAGACAATTGCAAGAATATAATGCTTCATCTTGTCCTCATGGACAAAATTATAACATCCATGAACTACAAAAGAATTTATAAGTTTTTGTTTTTCTCAGTTGTTATTATGTTTTGTATTTCATCACCCCTGCATGAGACTGAAGGATGAAAAAAATGAGAAACTTTCTGCTCTAAAGAATTTGCAGTGAGACAAAACAGGCCCTGGGAGAGGAAGCAGAAGTGCAGAGGAGCTCAGGGATGCTCCAAAGGTCATGTAGCACATGAATAACATTTCTAAGAAAAGAACTGAGGTCTCTAAGAATCTATTTAGTGCCCCATGCACATGTGATAGGGTGACACTGAAGGGTTTCTGGTACTCACGTGCAGTGCAGGTCAATGCTTTACTCTCTGAGGCAGACAAAAGTGTGTCTGTAAGTCAGAAAACACCACAGGGTCTCACCACGCACAGGTCTGTACCATTTTGCAGTCATTGTACACAAGTGCAGAGAGTACACATCCACATTTACTCTGCCAGTCCTTGATGTAAGCTGCAAGTTTTAGTCATGTTTCTTGTAGACCACAGAAAGAAGTGCCAATTCAAAACAAATTTGTAGTTTCGTTGATCATTAATTTTAAAAATTATTTGGAAGAAAAATGAGCTGCTAGCCAAGTGTTCTCTTTACATTGTTGGTAAAATATATGATCAAACTGGTACCTGAAATTAAGATCCTGATCTGGGTCCCTCAAAAAGAATTATATGGCTAAATCCTCTGGACGTCACAGAGTAAGAAGCACCTTCAAGACTCTTGAACACCACAAGCTTTTTCACTGAAGCCATAGGAAAAACCCTTAAATATTTGAAAATTAGACTAATTATATTCACATGAAATAAGAACTTAGGTCGCACATTTCATTCAGAGGAATTGCTCCCCTACTTAGAGAAGCCTGAGCCTACCTCTGCCTCAGTTATACTAGATGATGGTAACTGCTATGATGTCTACTTGTAGAACATGCTTCAATCCATGCAGCAAATAAAAGGGTGTGACTCTGCATTTTTGTGATTGCTTGCAAAAAGCTCTTCAGGTAATTTGTTATAGGATAAGAGAATTAGATACCCAGTTTCCTCAGAACTGGCTGTGTTTCATTCCTTGGCAGTATTTAGAGGAGGAAGAGGAAAAAATTACAGATGAGATTTCATGATATCTCACTGCTGTATCCTATTCTCTGTTCTCCACCCTGAAATGCACACAAGCAAACCTCTCCTGTTGAGCTCCTGCTCGTGTGTGTACAGTGAGTGCGGTGTGGGTGAGAGCAGTTCTGCTAAACAGTGCCTTGGCCACCACATGTCCTGTTTGGGTGAACTGCTTATAATGCAGGTGATTCATGCAGCTCTTGGGGAGCTTCTGGTGGTGTACATCACTTGGAAGTGTACACAAGAATTCGGAGCTGTGTGACCACTTGATCTCTGGGCCTTTCAACACATTGGGCAGGCTTTACTTGAAATCTCTATTCCTAATGGGACTTTTTGTCATACTGTAAAATGAAGCATCACCTCTTGCTTCCTACTTTACACATGTTGGTCTTAATGTTACTGCTGCTGGGCTTACACTTTCGGAGGGGGAAAGAGAGACATTCAGTCAAGGCTGCAGCTATATTTCACAGCTGGGTTTATCTGTGCTGTTTGTTTGCTTTTCATACAAGCCATGTTGGTATATTTGCATGATAATGCACTTTTGAAGGTGCTCTTGGATGGGACTGAGTCCTTTTTGTTTGTACAGTGGTTTGAGCCTTTCACAGTTGTGCATTGGCCAGAGGCCAAAATTCTGCTGCCTGTTCTGTGCCAACAACTTCCACTGACTCCTAGATAATACAGAAGCCCTGGGAGCTGCCTATGGCTGTGTTTGTCTGGGGACAGAGCTTAAAACTCAATCAGTGAGTTGTTAATTCTGTATAAAGTTGTAAGCGAAGTGATCCCAGAAATCAAAATAAACTCTTGCGAAGACTTGAGACTGATACAATCTCTATTGTTGCTATTTGGTGAACTTTTGCTTTTCAAACTCAGCAACTTGATTGTTGAGACCAAATCTGAGGCACCATATATTTCCTATAATTATTTTCTGTTGTGGAGCCTCTGTTAAAAAAATAGTATGAGATTTCTCTGTGAAAGTTCTGCAGACCCTGAACCATATCAAATAGGTTTCCTGAATTATTTAAATTACAGGAGGTGATATCTAACCTTGTGTTACTTAAAAGATCTAGTGGGCAAAGCTTGTTATGCTGTGGAAATGACTCTGGGCACATACAAACATTCCTGTATCTTTTGATCTGTGGTTAGGGCTCAGAAAACTGTGCAATTATTAGCTAGAAAGACATAGAATAGGAATAAACTTGGATTGTTTGTAGTTCTGTCAAAGCCAGTGGCAAATTGTCCCTTTCTCTTCTCCAGGCTGTATAGTCCTCGCTCTCTAAGCCTTTCCTCACAGGATTGATTCTCCAGTTCTTTAATGAACTTTTTGGCCATTGGCTGGACTCTTCCACTATGTCCATGTCTCTCCTGGACTGGGGAACTCAGAACTGGATGCATGACTCCAGGTGTGGCCTCACCAATGCTCACTAGAGGGAATGGATGACCTTGCATGATCTGCTGGCAGTACTTTGCTTAATACAGTTTTGGTTACTGTTAACCTTCCTTGCTGCAAGGGCACTGCTAGCTCATGGTCAGCCTGGTGTCCACCAGGAGCCTCAGGTTCCCTCTTTGCTGAGCTGCTTTCTAGGCAGTCCCCAGCATAAATTCTGACTCCATAGGAAACTTGGTTTGTTGAGGCATTGATCTTTGAAAGCCAATGCCCCATTCTCTCAACCCCAAAGTTTGTTGGGACTGGATTTTTTTGGTTTTCTTTTCTGAAAACGGCCAAAGAATTCAGTTGAAATTTGCTGGAGACAGTTGTCTCTTGATCGGGGAGAGAAATCAGATGCTATTTTAGAATTTCAGAAATTAGCTCATATTCTTGCAAATCCAGCAGATAACAGCTTGCTCAGTGCCATTCACACAGCTGTAGGGGAGAATATTAAAAACCTTTCAAATTCTATTTATTAAACTTGCTAGACAACTTGTCAGGGAAAAAAATAACACCTCTTCAGTAACACCATTGCCTGAGCTCATGTGAAGTGCCATAGTAGCAAAAGAAATATCTGCAGTTTTGCCGGAGAAAGTGAAGTGTTTGTGTGATAGAGCAGGAATTGAGACTCTTGCCTCATTCTGTCACTGACTTGGACTATTTCTGAGCAGCTCTTACCTGGGCAAGGCCAATGGCACTGCTGCCTGACCCATTCAAGTAGTCAAGATGACTGAAAAACTGATTTGTCGAGAGTTCATTAGATAGTGATGCGTGGTAACAATATCTGTCTGTCTTGCATATAACAAGTGATTCTGGATGGTTAAACTGGTTTGAGATCTTTAGAGTAAAAAGAACTTAATAATTACAAAGAGCTCATGTTTTAGCTATGCTGCACTGGCAAGTTCTTTGTAAAATAAAATTTTAGTTCCTTTAAAAAAAAAGATATCTTCCCTCCACCTTGAAAATAAAAAAAGTTTCAAAATCTCTAGCATATACTTCCTTATTCTTCAAGAAAATTTGGCTTCATTTTTAAAGATGCTCTAAGTGAACAACAACAAAAAATGTTAATCATTTTTTCAGCCAACTTTGTAGAAACCCATAATATAAGTCTCAGCCTTTAAGACTCTTGATCTATTTCACAAGTCATTTCAAGTTCATATCAAACGCTAACTGCAGGGTTTCTTCTTTTTTTCATTTTTTTTCCAAAGACATATTTAAAATGTGTCTATTTCATTCCCATTGGACTGGTGGTCATAATTTATCCATTTTCTTTATCTGAGACAAATGGGAGGGAAGAGTTTGACAGAAACAGTAATCCATTTGAGAAAGCTGAAGGCTGTTTGATATTAATGCGGGGAATGATTAATCAAAGAAGGAGAAGCCCTTCAGTAATAAGCAAAAAAAAATGAGGTCGTTATCTGGGCAGCAGAGACCAGGGAGCACTTAAGGATATGAACTGGAGTCAAGAATGAATAAGGAAACTGCAGGAGTTTTCAGTTCTTTTGAACTGAAATGGCCTTGCTGGGTTAGATCAAAGATCCCTCTTTCTATGTTCCTGACACTGTCCAGTAGCAGATGTTTAGGAAAACAGGAAAGTGGAATGTACTCCTTCCTTGCCATATAACTTTTCAAAAGTTACTGGATTAAGGACCTTGTAAGTATATAAATCATTGTGTTTAAAAACCACCGTAGGTATATCTGCCATGAAAGTGTTCAGTCATTTCTCAAACCATCTCTACATTTGGTCTCCACCAATAATAATGGTGATGGACTGCCCAGGTGCAACTGGGCACAATGGGAAGTAAAAACTGTGATACAATGCCATCAGTGATGCTGTTATCCCAGCCTGAGAAATGTCAGAAGCACCTTGTATTTCTTTAGGTCATTTCTCCAGTGTCTGTTGAGGACCGAGTGTGTCTGCTTCCCCACAAACCTGCTTCTACAAGCTTATAGATGGCCCATGTGCTCCTGTAATTGGTGAGTGCTTCAGGCCTCATTTTTTTCTGTGTATTGGTGCTTCCAAGTCAGTGTCTGAAGGGGATTGGCTGAGAATGAATGCATAAGATGGATGCTCAAGAATAAGAATAGTGTCCAGAGTACGGAAGTATCCACAGTACAGAAAGTGATAGGCAATGGAAGGACTGGATGATATAAAGAGTGTGAACCAGAAAGCTGAAACCAGCTTTGAATGGCCTGCTGAATGCCCTTGGCACAGGTAGTCCTGAAAGCAGTCTTGCTTTTAGTGCAGAACAGACAGGATGATAGAGTGTGGGTTCTGAACTCCAAGCCCGAGCTCTCCACCAGAGGATCAATAGGTCCCAGTCCAGTCAGTCTGGTAGTTCTTTCTTTCTCTCTCTCTGGGGGATTTCACCACTTGTGTGGTGGGACTTGGAGACCAGCTGATTCCTTGTCCTGCTGAGCACTCCCAGACATGGGAATGAGTCCTTACTCCAAAGACAGAAGAGAGTGCTCAGAGGATTCTTTTTTTGGACTTAGACATCCAGAAAGGTTTGAATCCTGCAGCAGTGTCTGCCCAGGCACTGAAATCTGTGAAACTGTGCAGATGCAGGAATTAAATCTGCACTTGGATCCAGCCACAGGAACAGGGACCCTTCTAGGTCAGAAACAAGTTGCAGATAAATGTGCCTTCACAGGCCCAGGGTTCATGTCTTAGCTGTGTTATACTTGCAAGGCAACAGTTGAATGCATCCAAGCCTTGAAGCTCCCCTCCCTTTCAGCTGCATATATTAAATACAAAGCAGATTTCATCTGTAATAATTCTTAAAAGTCAAAACAACAAGTGCATTTGTTCCATCTATTTTTAGGTTTGCTGCTTGTTTAAATCTTGGGTTCTTGACACTGCTTAGATCTGTGATAAAGGCAGACAGCAAGAACTTTATCATGCTTTGATAGAGCTGGTTTTTGTCAGCACCCTCTCTCCTTTGTCATCAGCCTTAGAAGACAAAAAGCTGGAAACGATTCATTGGGAAATAACTGAAATTTGTTCTGCCAAAGGAAGAAAAAAAGAAACACAAAGACAATAAAAAATGAAAAAGACCTTTGAAACCGTCTATGACTGTCCCCTCATGATGAGGGGTACCAAACCCTGGAAGTGACTCAGCCCTTTACAGAATCAGGCCAAAGAACAGTTTGTCTACTTTGCACAAGACTATAAACACCTGCCCAAATCCTATCAGAAAAGCAAAGGCCTCAAGATGGTTGTCTACATCTTTCCCCCAAGCCTCAGATGCAACAGATTCTACCTGATGGGGAGGGAGATGAGATACCAGCATCTTTTATTCACCTAAATCCCGCTTCCCCTTCAGTTCCCTGTGAAACCATCTTCTTCTTGTCTTCCATGAAAGTCACTCACTCTTGGCTTCTGCCTTCTTGTAGTGAGTAGTGAGCCTTCCTGTAACCTTTTCCTCTCTGTTCCCCCCAACAAACTGAGGGGTAAAGGCGTCCATCCTGGTCATGCCAGGTATATATTCTGTAACCATACACTAAGATAAAGATAAGATAAATTTGCTCTGGTTAAGGCCTTATGTTCTCTATATAGCAAGGACTGGAGCAGCAGGATCTAGCTCATACAGACTAAACAGCACTTCCCGTGGATGATGGAGGAGACTGAAACTCCTGCAGGTACCCGATCCATGTGCGTTGCTCCAATGATTGTGCTCTTTGTGAGATTTAGAGAGATAAATTACATTTTTTCCAGCTCAAAGAGAAGATTCCTGAAGAGAAGGGCAAAGAACTATTTGCTATTTTCCTGCTTTTTTGTAGTCTGTAGAGCCCTTTATGGGGTCACAGCACCTTTTTACCTGACAGGACCAATTTTTCTAGGTTGATGGAGTAATTCTCACTTCTCTTGAACTCCTGTGGTCTATTGTAATTTTGGGGCTTATATTGTGCAGGCAATAAGCCTGCATTTTAAAGTGTCTGGACTTTATTAGTAAGGAGAGAAATCACTGCTTGGTTTGCATGTACTAAAGTAGAAGGTGACTTTACAAATTCAGTCCTGAATGAACATTAAGAAGGGAAAAGCTTTGTTTTTTATGAATTATTTTGAGTCTGTTGAGGTTTTTGGTACCCTACAAAATCGGTAGTCTGGAGGCAATGCTTTTGCAGTGGAGAAAGGGTTTGCTTGTTCTTTCACCTCTATGCTCTGAACAGCATTGATATGATGTGAAAATTTGGATTCATAGCTCTTCATCTCAAACAACTGCTGACAGCAACCACTTCTACAGCTCTATGGTTGAATGGAACTTCTATAAAAAGATGTTTTATTTCCCTTGTACCAAAGACACAGGGCAGTGGCATGTGCTCCATTCCTAGCCCTACTCATGCTTCATGGTATGTATGAATTTTTACATGGGCACGTAGTGATGGGACAAGGGGGAAGTTTTACACTATGAAAGGAGAGATTTAGATTAGATGTTATGAAGAAATTCTTTACTCACAGTGTGGCAAGGCACTGGAAAAGGTTGTCCAAAGAAGCTGTGGCTGCCCAATCCCTAGTAGTGTTTAAGGCCAGGTTGAGTGGGACCTTGAGCAACCTGAGTGAGTGGGTGGCATTCCAGCCCACGGCTGTGGACCTGGCACTAGATGATCTTTAAGGTCCCTTCAGCCCAATCTTTTCTATGATGATTCTCTAGTTTTATGATGTGTGAAAGTCACTCAACATCTGGATTTAATTTTCTTCTCCCCAAAATTGTATGTGAGAGAAATGTCATAAGCTCAGAGTCCCACTCTTAGCTTCTACAGTTGAGTTACTCAACAAAATTGGCTATTTCATCTTTTACATGCAAATACTTAATTTGTGCTTGCAATCACATCTCTTGTTTCTATGCAATTAGGTGCATACTTTTTAGAAACCCTGACTTCTTAAAAAATAGACAAAACCAGCTGTAGCTAACAACTGGGTGAGCAAGTTATTCCATGTCTTTATTTAAAAAAAACAAACAAAACAGGGGAGGGAAGAGATAAAGCACATTCTTGAAGGGAGGCTGTGAAGCTCGGTTTGTTAATATTTGATAATTATGTTCAGGCGGCAGAGAGAAAAATACATTAAGACATGTACAGTGCTATGACTTGCACTGACTAAAAGTAGCATGCACCAAGAATATGATGTATTGAAAATGCCCATTACTGTTATAATACCGTGGGCTAGGATAGCTGTGAAGGATTTGTTTTTATGTCTCAGCCTTTAATTTCAATATGATTTTTTAAAAATTCCCAGAGAGTGTTGCAGCTGCTATAACATTAGCAGTCTTGAAATAGAAATGTATTACTTAGCAAGATACAGCTGCAGAGGAGAAAAAAATTCCCTAAACAACCCCAACATTTGGATAGATTAATCTACCAAGACTGTTATTCGCATTTTAAATTAATGTTGTTTAAACTGAAATCTGTTTGCCTTCCAGCCATTTTATTTAGTTATATTTTTCCTAAAGAGGTAACAATTTCCAAGATCTGCATAAATAATGAATGCCGCCCAAGCAGCTCAGCAGCTCCTGTCACTTGTTGGCTCCTGCTTGTTTCACTGTGAGAAACTGAGCCACTGAGATTGCTCTCCTGAGGCTCTTCATCCACAATGGTGTAAATAACTATTCCTCCTGACTTTGCCCTTTCTGTAATGTTTCCACCATCATTGGCCTTTCCTAGGTACAGGGGATTTCATACCATCATTATTAGAGGTTGGACAAACACAGAGTATTTGCACATGTCCAGGTATAGAAAACATAAGGGAGCAATAGGAGAAGTTCAGCAGTTCCCAGATTGATTATCACCCACTCCAGCTCTGCTCTTTGAGAGCATGTTTCTGCTCCCTTTGCTTCCAGTGCCATAAAATCTATGCTATCTCATGAATTTACTAGAGCCCTTCTCTGTGTAGGTCTTGCATTACGAAAGGCTGTCTGTAGCTCAGTGTCTCTTCCTGCACCTTAGATCAACACAACAGAACCTCTCTAATGACTCCTATCAGAAGGGGTCTCAGAGAGGGGCAGACAATTCTTCTCAGGATTTGCTGAGAGCCACAGGAGAGACCTGTGGTGACTTGAGAGACGAGGTGAGAGAGCTCCTTTGCCTGCCAGGCAGGGTGAGGAACGATTCTGGTCCCTGCTTAGCTGATGGCCATGCTCCAAGTACAGCAGTCCCTGCTGGCCCTGCACTTCCCTCAGCCAGCACTGATTTCTCCAGGGGCCAACAGAGATTTGCATGCCATGGCAGAGGCCACCTCTTTTCCTGCCCTTCCTCTAGTGATGCCAGTGAGAACAAATTACTCTGAGCAGACCTAAAAATGCCTGACTCAGGTACCATCCCTGGTCAGCAAATTTTGATGAATTAGCTAATTTTGATGAATTATTTCTTACTCCTCAATTCCCCGTCTCAATAGTGCCTCCATCCGCAGGAGAATGAGAGAAACGTGACTCCTGAAATAAACTGTGCTACCACAGCAGTGTTCCTGGAAGCACAGCATGAGAACAGGCAGTCCCAAAAAACAATGTTTCAGACCTCCTGACATGCTCTGATATCCAGGGGATTTCCTCCTGCAGGCCATAATATTCATGGATTTTGGAGAACTGTTATCCCTTCTAGTCCTGTGAGACCACCTAATTCATAGAAAACTCAGAAAACAGGAAATCTTTGGCATTTCCCAGCCCCCTCACATTTTTTGTGCTGATGCTATAATTCCATTTTCATGATCCAGAGAGAAATACATCTTTTGGTCAACTGATTATGGTGTAGCATTTAATACTACTCGTCTCATTGGCTCCTACAGTCATGCATTATGCAGGCAATCGTGCTTTACCTCCAGTGTAACACTTACAGAAACCCAGCTGGATTAATATTTTATTCCTTATTTAAAAAGAACTGCCCAAGGTTATCTTATCCTGTCAGACCATACTTTTCCCCCCTCTCTAAATAATTCCTTTGCCCTCATATTGTTTCAACTTTTTATGTAGCGGCTCTACATTTCTCTCCCAGCTAATTTATTCCTTGAAGTGCCTCATCAGTTCTTTTAGTTTGTCTGTTCTTTGTTGATGACATTCATGCACCCTAGCTCAAATAGGCTACAGCAGCTTTTTCTTCTTCTCTCAGAAGTTGCCTGCAGTATTTTAATAAGTCCTATAATCTCTCTCTCTCTTTTTTTTTTTTTTTTTCTTAAAGAATGCAGATTCAGTTTACCTAACCTTTCTAAATACTGCTGTGTCTGAGTCATATCTGTTGCCCTCTGGTACTTTTCCATAATATCCTTCTTTTATAAGGTGCCCAGAAAGACATACAACATCTCAACTGTGATCTCACATGTACTTAACCAATGCCATAATAATTTCCTGTGACTTATAATTGATACTGCAATACTAATGTTTCCCAGGATTTTGCAGAGCAGTGAGGTTACATTCCTTTTTCTTGAGGCTTCCCCAAAATGCACTCTTCCAAGCTGGTCCACAGTTTTCTGCTGTTAACCATATAATTCCACTGTCTCCTTTGCAAGTCTGGACAAGATGCTGAGAATCATGCTTCTCTTTACCCTTTCTGTGCTGCTGGTAGGCATCCCCCTTTTAAACTGCAGCTGTCACTTTACATACATCCTTCATGCTGAAGGGTTAATGTTCCAACAGCCTTTTTCATTCAACCCTGTGCCCCATGAGTTTGAATGACTCCAAACTCCAGAGATGCCTGTGCTGTGTTGGCACTGAATTAGGTATTTCAGATACCTAATTTATATTAGATATTACTGTTCTCTGAACAGATGATCTTAGTCTTCTGCTTTTGAATCTTATATTGGATCTGACTGGTGGAGAATAAGTGCAGAGTAGTTCTAACAGTAAAGAAAGCAGTAAGTCTGGGGAAAGAAATACTGAGTTTCAGTAGCTGTAGAAGTTGAATACAAAGTAAACCTATGCTTGATGCCTTCTGTAAAGTGCAAGGAATTCTTGACCACTCACCACCCAGCAAACTGCATACTTCAAAGGATAAAATCTGCTAGAAAATATATTAGATTTTTTCCAAGTGACTCTTGGCTTTTTCTGAGAGAATAATTCTATAAAGATAAAGAGTAGAATTAGTGGCCTATTACTACTCACCCTCACAGTTATTAAACCAGGTATGTCTAGCCTCACCATTCTTGAAGGCAAATTTCAACATGGACAAAGGGAATCCCTTTCAGTTTTACAAAGTAATTGTGCACATTTATCTAGACCCTCCAGACTGCAGACTCCAAGTGCTATTAACCTACAAGGCAGCCACTTGTGTGTATACATAATGTGCTTGTCTGACTTTCCTGCTTGAACAGTAAGTACACAACTATACACCCGTACACATGGCCTCCTTTTAGTCATATAATTACATCCCTCGAGCAGACATTAAAGCAGGTGTGTTTGTTGTTTTGTAAAAATCACCCTGGCTGGCTGGCTGAAGAGCTACTGACTGAGGTTTTGTTCTTACTCAGTGCATATGACAGCGCTGCAAACAGGTCACAGGTCTACAGCACAGACATAGGTGAAAATGCAATTTGTTCACAGTATGATTGCAGTTCCCAGTCTATAATCACTTCATCCTCAAATGTACTTGTTACATAATTATCAGGAGGCCTGTGGTGACAGGGCAAAAAAGAACACTTAAGAGGTGGAAAAATGACCTGTGATCTATTCAGACAAAGGAGTGCTTGCTAATTAATTTCACTGGAACTCTGTGCTACTTCAAGACATTGAAGACTACCCCAAACCTAGCAGTAGCAAAGCAGGATTTCAATGAGTGGTATTTCACAGCATTGCTGAGTGGCTGAGATTGGCATCTCTGGAGATCATATAGTTCACCCCATCTTCCCATACAGACTGCTCAGGACTGTCCCATTGCACTCCTAGTGAAAAAGTAATTTCTTTGTTTAAATTGAATTTCCTGTATTTAATTTGTGTCCACTGTTTTCTGTGCTGCCACTGGGCACCACTGAGAAATCCCTGTTTCTGTCTTGTTTATTTCTACCATCAGATATTTATAAAGACTTAGAAGATCCCTCTGACCTTTCCCTTCTTCAGGCTAAATAATCCTAGCTCTCTCTACCTCTCCTTGTACAATAGATTCCCTGATCCCTTTATTATTTTTGTGTCCCCATCTCCAGATAGAGGAGTTGATCTGATAGCAGCATCCACATGTTTGCTGGGGCCTTCTCAGGGCAGGTGGAGTGAGCACCTTCTGCTTTACACACAGGAATGTTGAACTATGTCTTCTTAGGTTCCCTCAGGAAAAAGGAATAAACTCCAGTTCCTTTGTGCTTGTGAATTTGTGAACTACTTTTTGGGTTTGCATAACCAGTTTGATTTCGTGAACCTTCTGTGAACTTCAGCTATGCTTTATTCAGGGATGACTCATGTTAAAAACATGCTCCCATTTCTAGCTACATTTATGGGAGCTGAAGACTATCCATCAAAACCTTGGCTGCCCCACATGAATGCCCTTCCCCTAGAACGAGTCCTTGGCTAGCATGGATGGACATGAGTGAGTGCTCAAGGAGCAGGGCTGTTATATTTTCTCCCTAACTTCCTCTAACTTTGTTCCCTGCTTCTCTTTTGCAAGAGATGCTGGTCGCCCTCTGACTGTGCAGCATATCATTCTCCCTTTCCTTCACCCCTGTGTAAGATTTTCAGCCAGATCCTTAAGTATCATAATAGTTCATTGCTCCACTGAGTTTAGTTTGGCTTTACTTGCCAGAGTTGTGCCAATTCTTAACAATGGATGATTTAGCCCCTTTTTTTCACCTCTTGTTACATCATCTCCCTTGTTCTTCTTGGATATTCAGGGTCTATGGTGTTGCTGAACGAAAAGCATTCTCTTTTCTCCCAGCAATTTCTTTGTGAACAACAGATACCCATTCATAATGCAGACATCTTACTGGAGCTGTCTGATTCATCCCTATCTGGCCAACAGGCAGACATGGTTCAGAGTGAGTTTCCTAGTACCTCAGAACACTCAAGAGACAACATGTTTTGTGCAATTTTTTAAAATTTCCTCTGTAACTACCTGTCTCCAGCTCTTTAAAATTAGATTTTTTTTTCTCATTAATTAAGTTCTGTGGCCTTTATGAGAAAATTAAAGGAATATTATCTTTTTAAACTGAATTGGTCTTTTAAAGGTTTAATAAGCAAAAGTATGACTGGAAAATTAAACATAATATTTCAACTTTGTCTGCTGTGCTCATTAAATATTTAATTAAATTCCAGACTGAGATGACTTAATGGTTAAGAGAAGAGGGTTTTAAATTGCCCTTGCATCCACAGAAATCTTTTCTTTGAAGGACTAGGGACTTTGTCAGGAGAGCAAGCCTTTAAAGCCCAACTGTGTGACACCAGTGCTGTTGAAACAATGAATTGTAACTAGTGTATTCAGTCCATCTCAACTAAACCTTGTGTTCAGCTTACCTTCTTGTGGCTTTGCCCAAAGATGTTATGGGAAGGGGCTGCCTGCAGCACATCCAACTTGTGTACTCCTCTGATCTCTAAGGTCCTGCAGGCCTGATTGACCCAACACACAACCCAGCTGCTCTCCTCTAGTTCAAAAGGCAGAGTGAGATTATCTTTTGCTCAGCCCTATGGAGTCAAAATTTAGGGAATTCAGGTAGTTCTTCATCATCTTTCTCATTTCTTTATTGTGGAACTCTCTCCTGCTGCTGGTGTCAGTCTGATCCACTCCAGATTCGTTAGTTTTTATCTTCTTCCTCTTGTGATGCCAAGGAAAGAGAGACTCACCACAGTGCTGCCTGCACTGGCCAGAGCTCCTCACTGCTTGGAGGCTGGGAGAAGTGCCAGATACTTATTCTGTGGTCTCAGGAATGCCAGGTTAGTATGAAGCAGGTCTTTGTGATACAGTGTCCCTGTGAATATAGTGTCACAGCCAATATCTTTTTCATTCCAACATGCCTACTATTTGTTCATGTCCAAAGTGCATGAATATGAAATAAAGACTGTAATTAACCATTCTCTAACCACCTTATACATAAATTCCTAATCAAGTCCAACCCCACTTGAAAGGAATCCACATTAGATAGGAATCCTCTTATTCTGGAAAGCTGATTTTCATTTAAAGTGTACTCATTAATTTAGACCTATATTTTCTGGTGCTGACCTTATTCTTCAATGTAAACAGTTATTCCCCATGAGGACAGGCCTGTAACAATGTGTCAGTACACAGCAATCTGCTCCATAATCTTCTCCAGACCTGTTCCAGTCTGAAACTCTCCCTTGAATAGCTTTGGCCAATATTCCAAGGGAAGCCGCAGTACTTGTTTGCTGTCATCAATGCTTCCTTATTTTCTCTGGAAACTTTTCACTCAGAATTCTTATATCTTGACATATTACATTTTAGGAGCCATATTACATTGCTGGTGGTGATCATATACAGTAGTGATCATTACAATATACCCAGGCTTTTCTCCTTCTTAGTAATTTCCAGCTGATGAGCCAAAGCCTGCAGTAGGGGTTCAGGTACTGATCCTTAAGTGTTTGACTTCACATTGCATAACTTTATTTAATTTCTGGTTTTCGAGTTCTTCTCACTTAAGATAGTGATAGTCTTTTCTTTTTACTGACAATGCCTTCTGACTTTGTGCATCTGTTAATCACTTCTGCAGACACTGGCTCTTCATGCCAAGGTCATCAAAACACAGAAGACACAGAATGAGATTCATTTCAATAGCAGCTGTTGAGGGCTGACCCTAAGAAACCTCATACCAGAAATATCTTCTACACAGAGGGCCAATAGCCTCATTCCCTTTAAGAAGCTGTCACAAGTTCTCTTACAATCTTAAAGCTGTCCAATTTCTCTACTTAAACTCATATCTTTCTGTATTGCATCATAGTAAAAGAATTGTTGAAGCCAAATTAGTGAAAAGCAGATCATTGCCTTGAAAAGTAAAAATTCTTATTGCCATTTCTTGTAACTTCATGTCAACTACTTTTAAATGTAAAATAAGCTCTTTAACCTTGGATATCATAAGGATCAGGTTAGCCCACTGCTCTGCTTGAAAATTGAAAAGTACCTAGAGTGTACAGCTGATTTGCTATGCATTCTTATTGTAAATCATTTACTATCTAGATGCAATGTCAGCACTTAACAAATAAGAATTAAATCTGTGTGCTAGAGTTATGTCTGAGGGAAAGCAGCAGAAACAGGCCGAATAAGCTGGTATTAAATGCTAAATCATATGGCAGCTCATGAGCTCACCTTTCACCTCTGTGAAGCTGGCTTTAATAGAAATCTATTGGAGGAGAAAAATGATGCCTTCAGCTCCTCTGCAGTTCTGCATCCCCGGAGCAGTTGGGGGTGTTGGTGGGGAACACATGCCAGAGCAAACAGGTAAAGCTCTTGCACGTGCAGCAGCTTGCACAGGGTTCCTCTCTGTGAGGCCTCTGGTATCAGGGCCTATCCATCCTCATTGAGGCCACATAAAGCAGGAGCTGCTGCAAGGAAGGAGCTGTGCAATCTCATTCACTCACCTTTATTTGTCTTGCACAGATGTTGGGAAAATTCACACATACAGACAGCAGCAACACTGTGTACTCCTCATACATCACTCTTGCTGTTTCATTCCCACCCAATCTCCCACCATCATTTGTTGTCCAGGGGTTCTGCACCAGACTGACCCTGAGAAACAGCTGGTCTCTTCCACTGTGCGCTTTCACAGGCAGCCTAAATGCTCTTGCCTGTCTCAGTCTCCCTTGCTGTGCATAGGGTATTATTTGATCACTGCTGGTTTGGCCTGTCAGTTCTCCTTGCAAGCAAGTCATCTGCCCAGTCATTTAATGTCCTTTATTTTCTGGATTACATTGTTCTCCTGAGTATGTTGCCTGACTAGCATGAAGTGCTGTCTCCCTTTCTGCCTTAGTTATTCAAGGTATCCATCACTCCACAACCACCTTTACTGCTATTAACCTTCTTCCTGTCTTCCAAATCAAAACTCATTTCTCACTTCCATATGTCGACACCAGCAACAAGCATCGATTAAATGTCTTTCATTTTTAAAGCACACAGCCTTGCTACCCTTTCTTATATCTTAATGCTTCCCATATGCTTCTCATCAGACTCTAAATTCCTCTGTTTGCTTCCTCTGAGAAGTCATTCTTCATTATAATAAGTTGCCCCAAGTAAATTTATTCATCATCTTTTTCTATGACAGCCACGTTCTTTCACTACGGGAAATTAAACACTGTACCATATGGCCAGAGCAGCAAACTTTAGTACTCACTTGCTCAATTGTTTTAACACTTTGCCGCCTTCGTACAACAGTCTGTTTGCCACTAGTGTGTCAGGCTTCCTCCTGACATATGCATTAGACACATTAATAGGAAGGAGGAAAGGAGGAAATTAAGTGAAGTTGACAATGTGAAGAAAGAACAGTGTGATCCCATTAAGTTCCAAAAATTCACTATTTCTACTATTTTTCACTGGCTTGGGGAAAAAAAAGCCCCTTAAACTAATTCCTCAGAACACGCTATATCATTAGCCTGCTGTGCCGACATATGACACCTTTCAAAACCAGAACAATGTGAGAATTCAGAAGTCTGGGGACAGCATATACATAGCTCTGCTGTGCATCCTCTTTGTGAGCCTTGTACCGTCATTAGCTTTACTTTGCAAGCTGCAGTTGTTCCTCAAGCTGCACTGAGTCCTGTTAATTAATGGCACACCGTGCACTACAGCTAGATGCTTAATTTTCTCCATGTTTGTCTCAAGAATTGGGCTCTCATGACAGAGGCTCTTTGATAAATGTAGAAAATTGCATGTAATACTATAGGAGGCACACACACTTCCTTCCATGCAGTCCTGGAGTCTTTTCTAATGCTGGTTTCTTTAAAATCTTTCTTATATATTTATGGATCTTCTCTCAGGAGATAAAGAAAAATTTTAAAAATTGAGGTTGAAGACAGTTGTATGCTATGTGTATTTTATTTCCTTGCATGAGAATGTAATTATTTTGTTTTGGGCATTATCTACCTATGGGCCAAATCTTAGAAGATGACACCCCTGCTCCTATAGGGAGTAGAATTACAACTGCTTATGCTAAAGCTGAATTTGGTCCTTCTCTTCAAATTTCCTCCTGCTCATTAATTGAATTCCTATTTTGGTCAGACAAATAGGAAAAAATTAGTACATTCAGCTACACTGAGCTTCTATTCCTGTTTGTGATTTACAGCTGGGAGTCATGAGAGCAGAGTAGACCCCAGCTGTTGGCTGTCGAGCTCCTTGGATGTGGCTCTTTGCCCCCTCACACCAGAGGACTGTGACTCTTCTGGCTGAGGCTCTGCAGGTGGGTTTCCTCTGAGCTCCTCAGCAGAGCCCAGGCTGCTGGACGGAGCTGCTGGGTGAGTCTGCAGAACTTTAGATTACCCTGTGCCTGTTGCTCAAGCTCCCAGATCTTTGATTTTGTCTCATGATAGAGGATGTACTTTTGTTCTACTGCTTAGAGCCTGGTGACCTCAGCAGTTGTGTGTGGAGCAGCTAGGGATAGTCTCAGCAATGCAGCCACACCGCTGGGCACAGAGACACATGGAAAAATTATGATGTCATGTGACTCCTGTGGGCCAGTGCTATTTGTACTCTGTCAAATAACCAGCAGATTTTTCTGAAAAAATGTTATTCTGAAATTTTAAAATTTTGAAATTATCAAATCTTTACAAAATTTTATTGAGTTTTTAACTCTACTGAACATGAAAAAAATAATTGCTTTACCAGCATTATTTATGCAGCAGATAATACATTGTTTTGCATTTTAACAGTTCAGTGTTATCCTGTGGGAACTGAACTTGACTGCATTATTTTTCCTGCTGCTGTAAGTTAAGCATTGACAATGTTCTCAGCAGTTTATTTAAGAGAAAAAAAAGGTATAATAATACAGCAGAAAAGCATTTTGCATCCAGCATGGGGCTGCAGAAGTCACTGTGAATAACCTGTGATCTTAAGGAAAAATCAATGCCAATCTCTTAGGGCTCAAGATTGGTTTTCAAGGCTGTTGCTAGGGGGAAGGATTAGCTGGTGCTCCTGGACTTCCAGGCAGGTGTGGGCAGCTGCTCAAATGGCAGAAGTCCATGAGGTCCATTTGGGCTCTGTTTGAGTAAAATCACCTTGGTTTTGCCAAGATTGCTGCAGGTTTTGAGCTCAGCTCATCTAATAAAAAATAACAATATCCAATGATCTCCATCACATTTCCTCTTTCTGGATCCAGTATTCACCACTGGTGCGTAACAACCAATAAAATGAATACCTGAAATGAAATTAATAATAAGCAATAAAAGGAAGCCTTTCAAAAGTACTTCCTGTACTTCAAATAGAGATTATTTCGTTCAGTGCAAGATTTCCTTTATACTGTTTTTGTTATTATCTCTAATTCAGAGTTTCTGCATTATGCATGAAGACGGATTTGGGAGCACAAGGAACCACAGGGTTGGAAGGGAGGTCATCTATTGTGTCCTTTAGCCCAAATAAAGGAAGGAAGGATTATACTTCTGCTATTTTGACCCCCTGTAATGGGAGCTACTCTATCTATCCTAGTGCTTTATGCCCATAGAGAGAGCTCTTCCCAGTATCTTCCCTAGGTTCACCATGAAGAAATTTTCAGAAGTTTATTACTTCTCGTTATATCCACCATGAGAAAACAGGTTATTCCTGTCATTGTGAACCAGACTTTTATGTATTGGAAGACTGTTATCACATTCTCTACAAGCCCCTTTTAGAATCAGCTATCCAAATTTATGTCACCTTTCCCTGTAAATCACGTGTTTCTAGACATCTGATCATTCTTGATTTTTTCCTTCGGGCTCTCTTCAGCTGGTCCATGTCTTTCTAAAAGCCTTTTCCTGCCATTCCTGAAAGACTTGATAACACCTTCACTTGAAGCAGTCAGAGAAAAGTATTTTCTTTTAAGTACACTCCATGGATAAGTGAAAAGGCTGCTAAAAGGGCTCACATAGCTGTTCTCAGATTTAAAGCATAACTCTCTTTGAATAGCAGTGGTCCAGTGAAAAAAAGAAAATTATGCAGCTCTGAAGTGTATTCATTCACCTGCAAAATGAGTTGCCATTATGACCAGATAAAGACATTTCTGAGTGAGTCAACATGAATACACATCCACATGAAATTAAATGAGTCCATTGCATGTGTGCCACTGAATAATCAAATAGAAGAGGCAAAGTGAATCAGGGAGTTAATGCATTCACTGCTGGTAAAGCAGCTCTGAATAGTATTGCTTTGCCAGCCATTGTGCAAATGCACAGTACACGGCAAACATTGCCTTGAAGACCAAACAGCCTCAAGGAAAAGAGCAAGCAGTGGTAGGAGAATTTAACAAAGGAACTGAAACTTGGGAAAGGAGCTTAGTTGCCCAGGACTGTTGTGGCAAAGAAATTTCCTGAGTTGCCCTCTTGCCATGTCCATGGTGCCTTTTGCCTTGCCATGTCCCTCCCTTGCCATGGCATTCCCTGCCATGTCCTTGGAGTTTGCGTGGTGCTGTCTTCATGACCTTGAAGGAGCCCAAGGCAGGGTTTTTCCCACAGAATCTAATGAGCACAGAGGAGTCAGATTTGCCATGAAGGGGAGCAAAAAAATATTGCACAATACCTATGTATACAATCTTCTTTTAATTGTCTCTGTCTTTAGAGATACTGAGTTGTCAAAGGAAAGGCTGTGATATTACATGCAAAGATGAGATCATCTTCTCTTCTGCACTCTTAGTTTATTCCTGTGCCAGAAATTTGGCATGAGATCCAATTTCTCCTGAATCAAATGGATCAGTAGGTTTCCCCCTGGCTGTCTTAAAGCTCTGGGAGAGAGAGGGAGTGCAAGTCAGATTTTTGTATTTTGAATATTATTAATTTTCTGCTAGCAGGGATTTGAATGTCTCTTTCTAGGACTGTCAGCTGGCTTTATGAGCAGTTTCTTCATTCCAGTGGGTCTCTTTTGGTCCCTTTCCCCCTTTCTTCTTTTTCATCCAAGAGTCAACAGTTTAAACAATTCAGATACTAAGGATGTTCTACCTCCAGTGTCTCAGAGTTACTTGCAACAATCTGTTTGGAGACAGTCTTGCCCTCAGAAGGAGGAAGAGCTGAGCAGCCACAAATACATCAGGCCAGCTTCCTTGTATGTTCTCAAAGCTTATAATTTGTGGCACAGGCAGTCAAAGGTCTCCAGGAAGCATCCAGCTGGTCTAGTACCATGCTCACTACTCAGAGGGAAAAGGAAGCCAGCTCACCATAGAGCCCACCAGGGATTCATAAAGCTTGCTCTCCTGCCAAGTGTTCTTCAGGGATATAAGCTTCCCTTTGGTTTTCTTTTCTAAAAACTGTGTTGTTTTACTAAGCATGCTTCTATGAAATTAAAAAATATTTCACTATTTTATTGCAGTTTAGCTAACTCCTTCCAGACTTCCCCAAAAATCTGAAAGGTACACTTTTGGGTTGTAGTGGCAGCACTCAGAGTCAGGGCCCTTCTTCACAAAAAAGAATGAATGACTGAATTGTAGGCAGAGATTGAGATGGGAAAACAGCCACCCTTGTTTGCTAAATTGAAGCTGCAAAGATCCAAATCACCCAGTATGAGCCCACTCTCTCCCTTGGTCCCCTGCCATCTCCACATCTCCCAGCCCTCACTCCTCCCCAGATCTCAGACTTTACACAGCGAAAGTTAAACCTCTGGGTTTTTGCAGTTGCAGTTTGAGAGAGGGACACATATTTTAGCAAGCTTTTCCAGGCTTGTGGTTTGCACTGTATTCCCTCTGAGCATAATTAACATAGGGAGGAAATGAATCTTGCAAAGTAAGTTTTAGTGTGTTTCAATGCCTTTCAGTTCAGTTAGCATTGCTCATAGTTTCAGAGGGTTGGGCAGCAGGAAAGATGGCATTTAAATGTGCTGTATTTCCTGGTCACTTCATCCAAACTGAGCACTGGTACAGAAGAAAAACCAACAAAACCTGAGAAGCCAGAAAATTCACACTGTAGTCAGATTCCATACTATTCTCTTGTTCTTCCAATAGGGAACCTTTTCTTTTTTCCTTCTTTTTTTTTTTTTTTCTTCTCTAATGCCATATGTACAGCTTGAGGTTATATTGGAATGTATAAATCTCATGTGAGCCACAAAGCATTAAGCCACCATTATCCTTTTAATTTAATTATCTCAGTTCCTACCCTAAAACATTTAAAACTAATTGAACACTCGAGGTTTTCCTGTGAAGTTTATTTCCTAAACATTATTGAAGTACTGCTGATAAAGCCAAAAGGTACAAAGTCAGCACTTCCTAAAACAGCCTGATTTATTAAAGTAGAAATGGGAGGTTATTTATAAATAGGATCCAAATGCCAAATAGTTCTTATCATTTTATGTTTCCATGCCATGTATCCTAGTTGATTTCCAAGAACAACCACTTAACTTCCATGAAGTTGGGCCAGTTTTCCTTTCCCTTATAATATCACTTTAAGATGCTTGCCAGTTTGTTCTTTTTAACTATTAATTTACATTGTCTCTTGGCATTTTCTTTGTCTTGGTTTGAACTGTTTGGCTTTTCTTGTTCTTGATGTCACAGACTATATCTAATACTTCATTCATGCCTAATGGTTCCCAAATGTTATCATGTTACAAAAGGCTGTATTTTTCAGTAGAAATGTATTTTATAGTCTTGGTGAAGCTCATAGCATAAAAGACTTATGTAGCACAGAATGATCATTATATTTCTTCCCAACATATGAAACCAGTAAAATGGTTTCACATGCATACAGGCTACTTTGTCATTAGTGTTAGTTCTGCCTCTACATTTTCCTCCATTACATGAAGTTGGATCCAGCTGCAGAATTTGGACTAGAACTTAAGTTTGCTGTTTTCTTTTGGCAGGTTATAAAGGCACAAGCTGTTGGGGCTTTTTTTCCAGAATAAAGAGTGGCACTTATGCTTCCAGCATTAAACAGCTTTGCTTTTATATAAAGAAAAATACAGACAAGGAGAGATGGAAAGATCAGAGGTTTTCAGCTTTTGTGTGTTTTGTACAGGTAGTTGCAACCTGAAACATAATGGCAACTATCAACCCAACAATGAATTAAGTTGTTTTACTACTGGAAATCTATTAACTAATCTGGGTAATAACAAACCCTCACTCCCAATTTCAAATTCAAGTTGGTGAGATTGTGTCTGAAACTAAATGCAGACCTTTACCTGACAAAGAACTAGCTGTGTTGTTTTCTTAACAGGACTAATTGAAGCAGGGATACAAAGACAGAGGTTTTAAAATTTCATTCTGCTGGCTTACCTTTCCAAGAAGTTCTGTTGAAGATACAAAAAGTTAAGTTGAAGATCTAGCCTAGTAGATCACTGGGTCTTTGAGCTGGCCATGAAAATGGTGTTTGGTAGCTGTTTTACATGTAATATCAGATTTCAAGTGAAGAAAACCAAACTAAATCAGGTAACCAGTGAAAAAATTCCTCTTTCCCTTTTCTAAAATAAATTGCCAGCCGTTACCATGGTAACTGCTAACAGTAGAGCGTTTTGAGTGTCTTTATTACAAACAGCAATGTAAAATATTCCTTTTATTTGGGAGAAATAAGGAATGATATCCAATACAAGGGATTAGCTAATTGTTCCTTCTATAGCAAGACCTAGAAGTTCAGCAGGGGGCTCAGCTCCTCTCCAGTGGTCAGCTAAAAACTGCAAAGCCAAAGCATGATTTGTTGTCCCAGTTAGCTGGACTGCTCGAACAGAGAATGACATGGAAGCTGGCCTGGTTAGTCACCTCCTAAAGAGATTTCTGCTAGTGAGATATGAAATGTAGGTATTACGTGTAGGAAGGCTGAGCATGTCCCATTTCTTAGCTGATTCCATTTCCCCAGATTAATTTGGAACTGGAAAAAGATTCAGGAAACCAGACTGAAGGCAAGGGAGCAGCAGGTCCAAACCACAGCAAACCATCAGGCCACAAGCTGTGTCAGTGAGCACTGGCACCTGCAGCCTGAGGTGTAGATACATGACATTGAGCATGGGTTAAGAGGAGGTTTATATTAACCCTCCACACCAAAAAAAACCTCCCCAGCCAAACATAATCCAGCTTGCTTGCCTCCTCCAGGAGCTCTCACCATATTTTTTTTCACTGAATAATCCACCAATGCTCTTTCCTGTTCAGTTTGTCTGATACAAATGATGGGACTTCCACCACTGCTATGCTGAAGCTACTTGCATTTTCTCAGGTCTCCCTTTTCAGGCATTTCTTTCAAGAATCACCTGGACCATCTTATTTCAGTTTCTAGGGGACAGCTAGCCATTTTCATGAAAAATATGATCACCAGTGCGGTTGTTGCCAGAAGTACAGATACTCAGCAAGGATGCTGGTAGAGCAGCCAGGTACAAAGACTAAATCACTCTACCATTCCTTAACCTTAACCTAAGATAGTATGAGAAAACATGTTCTGCTCAGACAAGTGTCAAGATCAAAATCAGACATGCTGGGATCCTCAACTGTTATAAAGAAGTTGAAAGAAATGGCAGTATCTTTGTCTGAATATCTGAAAAACCTCAGTCTTTGTTTTTTAGTCAGTTCCCAGCAGAAGCTGTTGGACCATTTTGAACTGTTTCTCTAGTCATTTGTAGATTGACACTTTTCTCTTTTGAGCTTTATGCCTTCTTAAAGAGAAAGGAAAGCCATACCAAATGCAATTGAATAGCCATTTCCATAGTCAACTTTTGACCAAACTTTTAAACCTGAGGTCTTTTAATCTCTTTCCATAATTAAGTCACTTCTGTTCCTTAGTCATGTTTGTTCCTGCCCTTTTAATTCCCTCCTGCTTGCCAACACCTGCCTGGATCTGAGGTGCTCTGGAGAAATCTCAGTGTGTACTGACTCCTCACCTTGGTGCCAAAGGAGGAGAGACCACTACCTCTCTGAAATCCTGCACTTTTCAAATATTTGGCGTGGAAAATAGGAATACTTACCATACTAAAGAACAGCAGGAGAGACAAAGAATATCCAGTGGAGGTGTGTTGCAATGAGCTAAAGTGGAATCTGGACTTTATCATTTGTTCAGGTCAGGAGAATATTTGGGATGCATGGTTTGCTGCTACAGCTGATAACAATATCCTTTTCAGAATATTGATGACAGGGAAGTTACTATAAAAATGATACAATCAAAGTAGGATTGCTTCTTTTTCTTAAAAAAACCCCTCAGGGCTTATTACGACCTGATCCAGTTAAATGCTGGATATCATGTATTTCTGCATGTGCAGTGGAATGCAAAGCATGATCATAGAGACAGAGAACAATCTCCATTGGATGGGACCCGGTTCAATTCCTTCCCAAAGCAGGACCAGCTTTAAAATTATACTAGCTTGCTCAGAGCCTTAATTGTCACACTACAAAATAATTTCTGATGCAGACTTCTGAATAAGAAATCAAAGATTTCTTCAGAGAGGCTGTTGCATGTTTTTAGGACTGAGATAGACCCTGGGAAGATGAATCTAATGTTTTCTGAAGGACTAACCCATAAAACTCATCTAGTAAGTGTTCCACTAATAAGAACCTGCAATTACTGTTAGGAAAATGTCCTAAAGCCAAGAAGAAAATACCAATATTGCACCAGACAGCTGTCAAATTTTGTACTTTAAGTCTTCCACTTCTGGGCCGAAGGTGGCAAAGTCATCAATGAAACTTACTAACCTCTCAATTTCTTTAGAGTTTGTCTCTTTTGTGTAATTTTGTGATCCAAAAGTTCAGTTAAGGGGAAATCCTTTGAGAATGTGATGTGACACCACATTGCCAGAGCTGACTGGGGAGCCAGACCTGGTTTGGGTTCTGTCTGGTCAGATTTTGTGAAAAAAGACTTTAGAATCTTGTGAGCAAAAGATAAAAGCTGATGTCAAAAGAAACAGTGTGTTCTCTCCTACTTTTTCTTTTGATGATGTCAGTCCTGGTGGCTTAATAGTGCTGGTAGTTAAGCAGGAAAGTTTTCTGTAGTTAACTCTTTGCAGTGACAGATATTAATTAGTTTTACTTCGACAGCAATTCTTCAGTAATAGCTCTTCAATGGAAATTTCTATTTGACTGATTTATAAGGGCTCTTTACCCTCTATTAAAAGACAAGTTAAACTTAAACTTAAATCTTATTACTCATAATTGGAGCTTGGAAAAATAGTATAGACTTCAGACTTTTAAATTTTAATTATGAGTGCATTTAATAGTCATGAAAGTGAACAGCTAATTGCTCTGGTTTAAACTAGACACAATGCATGTTCTGTACAAGCTTCATCTTGTAGTTCAGCCACTGCACCTCAACCCTGAGTCCTGTTAATCCAATCTTGTGGGGTTTTTGCAACAGGACAGCCAGTTTGTCAGTGTGTTTTATGAGTTACATAAAAAAGAAGCAGAGCTAGGATCACCAAATTCTTTCTTTATCCAAAAGGAGGCTTTGAGCTTACAGCTGCAGGAGAAACTGTTCAGGTAATAGCCCATTGTTGAGCAGCAACCTTTTGAGTTATGCAGCTGAAACCTAACACGGGTAAAATCAAGTGCTTATCCACAAAACTAGCGAATTTTATGTAATTTTTTTAAAGAAAAACTTTATTAATCCTAATAATATTTTAGTGATATATCCATTGTCAAATAGTTTATGTCTCTTTCTGGATCAATATTCTATGAACATATGTCCCTTTTTCATTTTATTTCTTTTTCCTTCTTTGGAGATTGGATGCACTTGGATGTGATAATACATTCCAGCTTGCAGTACTCAAAATTAATGACCAGAGTATCAAGATGCTTGCCATAGATGTTAATAATCCTTTTGTGTGCTTTTTTGTTTTTGTTACTTCCATCTGTTACCGCAGGAAGGATGACTTGATAATAAACCCTGTCTATACCTTCACCGCAAAGTGTGAGAGGAAATGAGATGTCAGCAAAAATGTGTGGTGTGACACAATCATGCTTAGCAGTATTCTGAGAAGTGACTTAAAGCCTCTCACAAGTGTGTTGTTGTAAAAGCCTGTTTCTCTGAAGAGTTTGGGACAGTTGCAATAGGGCGAGTTCATCCAGGATGCTGCTTCTCAAGAGCTATGGTGTCCACTGAGACCCAAATCAACTCTGGTGTCTTGATTTACACTCTAATGCAATTCAAACTTCACTTTCAGGCTGAGATAGTAGTATGCAGGATTTTGCAATACTGAGAAGCTATTTGTGTGCTTTACTTTGAAAAATTCTATCCAAAAGGTGTGTTTGTCATAACAAGGTGTCCACATTTCCATTAGTTGATCCAAATTTCCAAGTCAGCCTTTCTGGTGGCTCTGCTGGCACAAAACTGAGATTTTGTTCTCAGTGTGCATACGTCTGGGCTTTATTCCAGCATCTAGCAAGAGGATCAATACACTCCATAACTACCTTCTACACACATACTCTGGGGATATCTGAACCCCAGCAGACACCCATATTGCCTTCTTCATATCTTACAAGCTCAGCTGGATTGTTCTGAAACCACATGCAGGTGGCTCCTAATTTTAATATCCTCTATATAGCAACTATCATGATGTGTATGAGAGAAAAAATCCCACACCCCTCTGATTCAATGAGCCAGTCTGATGGGTTTCTGAGCAGACATGAATGTGCAATGCTACAAAGGAAGAAGCTGAGCAGCTGCAAGTCTTCAGGTGCTTTTGCAGGAAGGAAGAAAAATCTGGGAATATAGGACATTTGGGGGAAATCTTACTTGTCCTGTAGTGGGGTTATAGGCTTTTTTACCATGGTGTTAGCTAGGCAGACCCTGCCCTTAGGGCTAAAACATTCCACATTGGAGGCCTCTTCCAGAAGACTAGTATGGTCTTAGACCCAGTGCAAACTCACTTGTGGAGAGTAAAGGACACTTTTCATAGATTATTGATAGGAGTTTCAAGATCACACTTTCAGTGTTTTCTGTCATTCCTCTCAGTGCTACATAGATTCTGTACTTGCCCCTGCATCTTTTCTCCCTCCAAGAAGGCACAGTGTGAAAAAAGTGAAACTTCCATTTACTGGCCAACCTAAATGTGTTGTCAGGACAATGAAATCCTTTCTGCTAACTGTGGCCTCACAGTTGCTCAGGGTTCAGAAGAGTGAAGCTAGATCTTTGGAAGTCTGACATTTCAGGGTACCTGAATATAAGGCCTTTGGTTTATTAACCTTTGCTGTATTATTTGGATGTGCTGCAACATCTAAAAAGCTTTCAAATGTATTTTTGATAACAGTGTGTAATGAAAAGTAAAAACTCTTCCTGTGACATCTTCCAAGAGCACTTAAAACTTCCATTAATATTATGAATGAATTCAGCACATAATCTGTTGCTGAATCGAAACTTCCAGCACTGTATTCCAACTGCATTAAAAGCTGTATTTCCATTAATGTGAAGAATGAATCCAGCATATAATGTATTGCTGAATCAGAATTTATGCAACAGGTTAGTTAAGAGGCTACAGTCAACTCCTATAACTCAAATATCTGAAGCCTGACCTAATGCTACAGCCACCACAATTAAAAAGGCAGCAGTAGATATGAAAAGCTCATCTATCTGTGGAGGGAAATCTATGTCTCTGAACTGTGATGTGAACAGGAATTGAAGAGGTTGGGAAAATGGGCTCTGAAAGCCAAACTCACCTCTTTAATAAAACAGGCTACTATTGCAGCCCGTTTTCTTGGGAAGATGGCAGAGCATGTAAAAAATTCAGTATTTCAATTTAAAATTTTAGTACCATCTTATTCTGCTCCTTCAAGAAAACATACAAGAGAAAGTACAGTAAAAGTTTGAAAAAACACAAAAAGTTTGAAAGATAATACAATAAAGTGTTCACATTTCTCAAAAATTTTCTTCAGAACCTTGTTCTCTGAATGTCTGTGTTCTTTTCTCTTATATTGTGTTATTTTGGGAAAACCCTGAACTTGTGGTGTTAATTTCCTAATTTGTGAAGATGAATACTCTCTTCAAGCAGGGCATTCTTCCTCTTGGCAGGACTAACAGATAGAGGAATCCTCAGAGATCTCAGCAGCTCTCTCACCATCCAAGAAACACAAGAACATAAGGAGGCAGCAGTTCAGTTTCTGAGAGGCAGAGATCTGGTGAAGCTGACAGGTTCCCTTGGAGAGGAGAGAGTCCCTTTCTGGCTCATAGGACACAAGGGGTCCTGGGAGACATTCCTCTTCTCTGAAACTGGGACCTACATTTGCAAATTCTGTCCCCATGCAACAGTTAGTATCTTGGAGGGAAAGAGAAGGACCTTAGGTGTTTTGACTTAGATTTCTCTTTCCCCTCTCTTCCTCTCTCAGCAAAGTGCTGCCAGTGGTGACACACACCTGTATTGTCCCTCCCATGAGATAGAACATATAATTTCCCCTAAAGTTAGCCATTATATTTTCACTTCTACTTTGATAAGGCTGAATTTTACTAACAGGTTTATCGCCAAGCTTGATATCTTGGAAATTAGCATTAGTCCATCTCTGTCACTATTATCAGCCCCATTATTTCAGCCCCCATCCATAAAATTCCTTGCTATTAATTTCATCTTTTTGTTATCATTCTATGCCATCATCTACATTTTTTGCATTTCCTTTCCTATTTTTACTAATGTAAAATTGCTTTATCATTCATTTAATATTAACAGTCTTCTTCCATCCAGAGCTTTAATTTCAGCTAGTCTTGGTCTTCTCAAAGTGCTTAGACATTCTCAGTCAAAGGCAGCTGAGGATGTGCAGTTCCTTGCAGGCTCAGATCGAGACATGAGAGGAACTTCTGTGCTCTCTAGATGTATTAAACTAATTGCTTTGACTTTCATAGACTTATTGTGGGTTCAGAGGGCAACAACCGGGCATCCTATTTGAGAATTTCAAGGGAGATGGAGGAGCACAGGAGAGCCTGGGAGCAGGTTTCAATTATTTTATTAGACAAAGGGTTAAGAGTCATGCCTGGGAGGAGAGATGAGTGTTTCTTGACATGGGATTTGGAGTGTAGCAAGGAGGACTTGAGGGCTTTTTGATCTGGCATCTTTCTCAAGTATTATCTCACTTTTCAAAAAAGGAAAAATGAAAAAAAGGGGAAAGAATGGAAACTGTCTCCTAGGCAGAAGATCTTGTAATGAATTCTGACACCAAAAAAGAGCTTAAGAAACACTTGTGTGGGTACAACTAGCAAATCCTGGGGCAAGCAAAAATTTATGCTGAAATGATAAGGAGTTTTGTTCACTGGAACATGTCCCCTGTCCTGGTACTTCCAGCAATGAATTAGGAAACAAGTTTCCATGTTTTGGACGGGCTTATGTATTAAGAATTACTGCCTGGAAAGGCCATTAAGAAAATAACTGCAGTAAAACTGTGAATCAATTATGGAAGAATATCTGAAATACAATTTTAGTTTATAGATGCTTTCAAGTAATAAAGAACGATGAGTTAATTCTCTTATGCCTATTTCTAGAGCTGCAAAGATGAGATTAGAACTTGCAGATTTCTGGCACCTGGTCTGTGCTGAGTCCACAGATAACTTAAATTCTACAGCATTTACGGTGCTAATGCATGGAACATGATAAGTGTTTTAATATTACTGTTCCAGACTTCTGTTTCCCCACTTGACTTTTAGTCTCCCATTATGAACCACAAATAACTACTGCAGAGGAAAAGTTTACTGTGAAAGGATAGAAAAACCCCAAAAAATAAACAAAGAAACAAAACTCCTATAATTCATGTAAATTGCAAAACATTGAGTGTAACTGGCTATCTATTCATCCCATAGGGTGAGCCTGGGACAAAAGCCTTTTCTGT
This sequence comes from Erithacus rubecula, assembly GCF_903797595.1. Lineage (NCBI taxonomy): Eukaryota > Metazoa > Chordata > Aves > Passeriformes > Muscicapidae > Erithacus > Erithacus rubecula. The sequence goes on from NC_136659.1 coordinate 13,181,734, forward strand.
TTACATCTTTTTAGGCAGCTTGGGTTGTCAGTAGTCATTTGGAAAAAGTTTTCTGCTTAGCCTTAAAAACAGGGAGTGGAACTGTTTAAGGTGAAACCTGGGACTGGATTGTAAAACGAGTGGAAAATAGTATAGCAACTACTATAACTTCCAGTGGTTTTTGTTCAAAGTTGGTTCAGAACAAAGGCTACAAAAGAGTCATTTCAAGAAATACACCTCAATAGAGAAGAGGTACATGAAAAACCATAGAAGGTGAGCTATATTCAAACACCAGTCACATACCTGTAATGAAAAGTAAGTACAATCCAGTGTATTCTCCCAACGCTCACAGTATGAATCAGTATGTCCATGAGTAGGTGTTAAGTAGAGTACGATAATGATTTAGCTCCGTTCCTACCACCTACACTACAGCAGTATTTGAATACTACTGAATTGTTAGTGGATTTTGTCTCTCTGATGTTATTCCCCCTCCTCCTCCCAAGGTAGAGAAATAACTCTTCTCACAGGTAAGTGGGTGTTAAGCCTGACAGAGAAAATGGGGTTGTTTGGTGGCATGGGCTACGTGCGTTCCTGGGTGCAACCCCACTGATGTGGCCTGCCCATACCTACAGGCCTGATTACAGGACCTGCATAAGGCCACACAAAAAGTTGATCCAGAAACAGAATATTTTGAGTCAAGGCTGAAGTCCTCTTGCAGAACTCATTTTCTAAATAATGTAATTCTTTCTAACAGAACTAATTCCTTTGTCTAGTCCTATGAAGGGCAACTGTAGGGTTTGGCCTCCGTGCAATAAATATATGGTCCTGAAAGGGACTCCTTTATGGACATTAGGAAAATTAGAGCCTTGGAAAGTCTAGGAGAGCTTCTTTTGAGGTCTAGCCCTGGAAAGACTTGTGTATATTATCTCTGTATTCCTTACAGCATTAGACATGAAACCTTCCTTCATGAACTTTTCTAGTGAAACCTTCACATGACGAAAACAATGAAGACATGATGGCTACTTCTATACTGTAGAATGTGAAACATTGCCCTTATTTTTTTTTTTACTACTGCTATGACTGTTAAAATTGGATATATTAATTCCTTCACTGGGTAGTGAAATTTCATGTTCCATAACTGTTAAAGTGATTCAGAATCCATGGACCACTACACATTAAAATTTTATTTTCTTTCTTTTATTTTATATGCTGTCAAAACAATGAAAACTAAAAGGCTTCATTCAAAAAACATTGGATTGGGATGTTTGGACAATACCAAGAGTACCTGCCCTTCCCTCTTAGTTTGCCAAAACAAACTTAAGCCAAACTGATGCATTTTGGTGAAGGATATTTGGCTTGCAGGAGTTGCATCTTCTGACAACAAATGGTTCAAACAACAGTTCAGGAGGAATTTTCCAGCAGGTTTTCTGTGTGTAGAAACTCAGAACCCCTGCAAAGTGGTGGCTTTGAGAGACTTGTGCATACTCTCTAATCCTTTTTCAAATCAGTTTTATAAGATGCCCTTTTTCCATGAAGCCTCCAGATAGTTGATGAATGATCACAGTATTAAAAGTTGTGGTTGTTACAGCTCTGCCTAAATCAGAAGAGTGGAAGGGGGTAACATGGAGCTATAGAAGTACACTCCTGAGCCAGACCATGGTCTGTCATTTCCATGTTCTCTCTCCAGAAGTAACAGTAAAGCAGTTATTTCAAGAGGCAATGCAAGCTTGGCCATTTTCTGCGGTCCATTCCCCTTGTATTCCCTGAGCATCAAAATATCAGAAGCAAATATCAGAAATCTTCTATGTATTAGTTTCATTAAGCACCCATTTCTTAAGTTGCAGAACTTGGTGAAAACAGTTCTGCCTTTACCTGAGGAAGTGCTGTGCACAGCCTGTGGAGGTAGAGGAGGAGAGAGGAGGAAAGAGCAGGGGAGAAGGGGTTCTTATAATTCCCTGATCAGAGAGTTGTGTAAAAATATGTTTGTTAGTAGCTTAAGTAAACTAAAGCTGTAGCAGAAGGCAAGTAACACCATCTCAGTAGCTATGTCCTGTCCCTGAAGGCTAGCCCAGCATTTATAAATTCCAGAATGAAGAAACCAAATTAGTGGCTCAGATGTGGTCATTCACTGCCTGCATGAGAGCATGTGAACCCTCTGCCATGCACAGAAACCTTATCTGGTACTTAGCCTAAATTTTCCTTTCTTGAGGATTATTTCTGTACATGCAAGCATAAACCCACAGACCACACAAAGTAAGTGGTTTTCTTTCTTAATTTTCTCTGTCTATTTATCTTGTTTCATCCATAGCTGTCACTGTGTCAGGTTATGCACAGCACAAGGGATTTTTTTAGCTTGTTCTCTGTTCACTAGATTCTCCCTATCCTCTGGCAATTTTAGCTGTGTTTTTACTTCAGCCTGATTTCTCTGAATAGGATTTGTCTCTTGGCTGTCTCATGTGTGTTTTATTTCAAGAGACGTTTGGTGTCTGGTATTTCTCAGCTCCCCGACTGGTTTCTCTTAAGGTCCATGAAGGTTTCTAATTCCAGAGACACCCATATTTTTTTATAGTCTCACTGCTTGAAGCGGAGACCAAGAGACAAAACAGAAATAAAACCAAATATATGCCTGTGAACTACCATCTCCTATTAGTGGCTTTATGCAACTGTCTTCTATTAGAGGCTTCATGCTGCTGTTACCAGAGATGTTTCGGAATCAAAACCTTGGAATTAAAATTGTGGAGCCCCAGGGGGAAGGGAGTTGCTCTAGATCTGAAATCTTAAGCTGGGTCCCTCTGGCTTCTCTCTGCCGGTTTCCTTTGAGGCACGTTTGTTGGGAAATAAAACCCCTCAAAGAATGCAGTGTTAGTGCCCTCTTGTGGGGCTAAAGCGGAGATGAGGTGCGGGAAAACCTGTCGCACAGGAGTGGGACAACGCTTAAAGCAGATTAGAGCGGATTGTTTTGGCAAGAGGTGGAAATGGGGAGTTCGCTCGGCTATGCAAAAAGATATTATTGACGGGCTCCAGAGGAGTGTTGGCCAAAGGAGATTGGAGCAGATTGCCTCAGCAGGTCTGCCGGCATCCCGGCTGAGGTGTGTGGCACAGTGGGGCACAGCCAAGGGATGCTGGCACCGGTGCCACCACGGGCAGGGTGCTGTCCCCTGCAGGGTCCTGTCCCTGCTCGGCTGCCTGAGCAAGGACTCACCTGGGTCCTTGGGCCATTACTGTGGGCCCAATTTGGCTCATTCGTGGCTGCAGCTTTGCAAACGAGTATGAAGGCCCCAGTCCCTGAAATGTAACAGAGAGCATGGTTCTCTCCACATTTCAGCTTGGTGTATTTCTCATTCTTTTTCCTGCAGTCAGTAATGTCTTAGCAAGTTATCTGAGATGTCTTTTGTTTCTTTCTGCATTTAGTAATTCTGGTTTCAGCTGTTTGAAGAAAATGCCCATGAATGCTGACCAGTTCTTGATACAAGAGATTGTCTGTGGTCATATGTGGAAAAGAAATAGTTGCATCTCTCTGAGGTAACAGGCTATTGGATTCCACCTTCTTTAAGCAGAGGAAAGAAGTCTGTGAGCCAGAAGAATCCAGCATTAAAAGACATTAATGGAATAGAGAGAAGATTATTAAATCAACATTAAGTAGCAAACAAGACATAAGCTTACATCTAAAGCCTTCTCCAGGCTTGATGATTATAAGATTTCACTGGAAGCTTCTTTCTGGCTTCAAGGTCTCTTGAAGATTTCAAAGCCCTGGCTTAGTTCATTTACAGGTGAGAAGTATACTTAGGCCGGTCCCAGGCTCCACATTTCAAGTTCAGTTAACTGAGTGGGCTGTATTTTCAGAGTCCTCAAACCTGCTACAGGCTTGGCTAGATCTCAAGGTTACTTGTTATTATGCATAAGCAATAGCTGTACTGTGTGACCAATCACCAGAGTAGTGGCAGAGAAATCAGGATTGTAGTTCTAAATCAGCTCTGAGTTATATTTGAAACTATTTAAAGTAGAAGCTAGGGGAAAGTAGCGTCTGCCATCCAAGTAAATAGAGGATGCCATCTCTTTAACAGAACGATAGAAAGAATTCTCCATGCAGGTGCCATGGGAAATGATGTATGACATTTCAATAAACACTTGCTTCTTTTTTCTTAACTCTGCATTAAAAACGTAGTGTGTTTAAGATGGGAACCTTCACCAGGCACTCAAAGACTGCCATTGTGAAATGGAAGGAGGTGGGAAGAAGGAAATGGGCAAACTATCATGCTGCTGTCAAATCTTCCAACCTTGATCTTCTAACCCTGATCTTCTGATCTTGAAGGGATTGTTTTCTCCCCAGTCATCCTTTCTTACTTCCAGTAGCACTTATCCTGTAGTAAGGATAGAGGAGCAAATCAGGTCTACCCTTTCTATCTCTGCTCTTTTCTATGGGACGGGTTTTGCCACAAACTTTCTTCCAAGGCTGGTCGCCTTTTGGAATCCAGTTTGTTCCAGCCATCTGCATCTCATTATCAGTTATACACAGTCCTTCTTCAAAGCATTTCACTACAAATATCAGTGTCTTGTAGCATCCTTATCTGCAGAGTGATGGGTGTCAAATCTGCCTTATCACAATCTGCCACCAGGGTTTTTACATGTGTAACTTCCAGTATAGTTAACAAAAGTGATATATGCAAATCTACCACACAGCAAGCAAAAAACCTGTTTCAAATAATGAGATTTGTTGAAATACCCTCTGTATACAACAGTGAAACTAACATAAGATAGAAACATTATCTATTAAAAGTCAAATATGATGTGCCAAAATGAAGACTGTTAAGGCTGCTTTACAAACCTGTACTTAGGTCTGTCTCTAGTATGTCTTGGGCCACGTGAGAGAATATTCTATAAGTTCAAGGTTTAGATAATTAGATGGACAAGCTAAGAGCCATAGCAGACAGTAGCAGCTGTATTGTGTTACTTGAGATGTTACAGGACAAAACATGAAAAAAAAAAAAAACCAACTGAAGGAACTCAGGAAAGGACTTAGTCAAAATTTGGACCAAATGGTAAAATTCTGTACCTCACCCCAGAGGAAGCAAGTTTGTTTCAGCTTGTCACCAAACACTCAGTGTCAACATGCCACACAGCACTCAGGCCACAGAAATGCTTTTACTTGCGAAGAAAGAAAATGTATGTAACAAGGCCCAACATATTTTTTCATATCCATTAAAGACAGTGAAACTATCACATTATCTGCTGACTAAAAGCTTCCCAATTTGTAATTGGCTTGGACTGAAATGACACAAGTGGTGTCAGTCTGGTGCCATGTATGTAGGAGTGCTTCGAGACACAGACTGAGTTTACAAGATATGAGGCAGTAAGCAGTTGGGTATCAGAAACAGAATTAGGACAGGAGCTCTAATCTGTTATAAATATAAATTGTTTGGCTCTTTACCAGGGCTTCTTAGACATGAATTTGCTTTTTGGGTTCAGTTTCCACAAACTTCCTCTCAGGCAAATTTCAGAGCCAAATGCTGATCTTCATTTATTCCTTTGTAAATTCCTATTTCTTCATCTGTAAAAAGAGGAAGAACTTTTCTCACATCTTGCATTTTGCCTATTTGTCACAGAAACAGACACCTACTGTGCACCTGTCAGTGAAATCATAGCTGGTGTGTCTATTTGCTAATACAATACAAACAATGGAACAGTACTCACAGCAGATTTGAGCAAGTTCAAGGCGCAGTCCCAAATTCCAAACACCGTGCCATCAAGAGACCCATGTAGCACTGACACATGTTTAGTAATTCAGAAATGAGATTGGCCAGAAGGATTTACCCACACAAATAAAGGTTCAGGGTTTAACTCTGAAAGTGATTCAACAAGTAAAATAAATTTTCAAAAGGAGTGGTGGGATTTCTCTATTTCTTGATATTTTGAAATAAGCCTGCGGTTATATTTCTGGATGTCTATGTTAATTAAACACAACTTTTTGTCTTTCAAGCAGAGACAAGCTAGAAAAATTCTACATTCCATATATTTAGAGAAATCAAATTAATTCAGTTAATGTGGTAAACCTTTCAAGTCACTCAGGTCTAAACATAAGAGACAAAACATAATGGAGACTCAGAATGAAGAACATATGAGGAACATTCATGAATGAATCTGCAAAAGGCCAAACAAAAAAATTGCTTCAGACTGTTAACAACTTAGTCTCTATTTCCAACAGATACCATTTTAATAATAAAAGCAAAGAGAGACCAGATTTGTACAAAGTAATTCAATCTCCTTCTCAGGGTATGTGTGCTCCTCACTGTACTTAAATACATAACAAAGTGCATTTGCAAAGATGCCTTTCATTTGGAATTAAGACTATAAAGAATTTAGAGATTCAAATGTGTGTTTTTCTGAAAGCAAGTAACCTGAATTCAACAATGAACCTGAGTAGAATATAAACCTATTCCTTTTTTTTTTTTTTTTTTTTTAAGATGTTGAATCATTCAAATTTCACTGAAGAAAGCACCCTAGAAGTACTATCTAAAATATCTTTACTGATCAACCATATTTATTAGGGGGGTGAATATAGATGAGTAAATTTTGGAATCATGTACCTGAAACAGATATTTTAATCTTGAAAGTCCTGTTAACTGAGAGGAAAGGTGACTACATTTCAATATCAAAACTGGTACACTTTTGCATTGACGTGTTTTAGGATTTTGAAATGTTTCTGTGAAAGGGAGAAGTTCTTGTAAAAAATTAGTATATCGTTACACACTAGAAAGCTTTAGATGTGGAAGTGATATACACCTCTTCTTCTAAATAAGTAATTACAATAGTTTAGTCTGATCTGCAGTTTCCTCTCAGCATTAGAAACCCCTATTAACATTTACTCTCTGAAAGGAAAAACTTAATGAGGACTAGGAAAGTCTGCTTTTTCTCTTGCTTCCAAATACTAATTGTCTCACCAGAAATCCAGTGCAAAGGCTTGTTTCATTTGTGATAAAGACAGAACACTGTGTCTTGGGAAACACGATGTAGCCACCTACTTTAAAAACCTTGATGTGAGAAGATGAGGTGTAAAAGATTTTCCTGTACAGTGAGAGAACATCATAGAGAATCTGGGCTTGCATGAACATAAAAATTCAGAGCATATCGGCATTTTACTAGAGAACTCACATACACTGAATTGCTCCTTAGTTGGTACCAGTAAGAATGGTGCTATTAATTTGGACAGCATGATCTCAGTTTGAAGGCTAGCAGAATCTGGTATGTAAAATAGCTTTTCTTCCTGAAAAGGGCAGAAGGAAAGATACAGAGAGAAATTTATTATTATGTATTAGTGCATTTCAGAGTTCTTTGTTTAAAGTAATTCTCCCTGTGTTGTTTCTGTGAAAGACTATAATCAGTTAGCTGGTTTTGTCAAGATCTTTACTTGTGAACAGAAGATTATTAAATGTTCTCTTTTTAAATAATTCAAGTTTGAAAAATTCAAGTTGAATAATTTCTTCTCAAACTGTAATGCCTTGCTTTATTTATGAATGGCTCTGTGCCCAGATGATTTATGCTCATTTGTGGCACTTTCTATTGGTGCTAGCCAGGCAAAGATTCTTTATGCAAGGACCTCATGAGTAGCAGAAAACGATAAAGCTTTGAGGAAAGCATCTTCATTTCAGTATTTTCCAGAAGGTGCTTGAGAGAAGCTGACATGGAAAGTTAGAAAATAGTAGGAGATTTGTCTCTTTTTGGAGTGAGACTTGAAGGATTGCTGAGAGCTATTGGGATGAAGGCAGGTTCTAGGTAGCTGAAATTAGGGACTGGGATACAGAGCTAATGGGCAACTGCTAGGATGAGAGCTTGATTTCTGTTCTTTCCTGTACCACTTGCTTTTAAGGAATGGGCTCTTCAAGGACCAACTGCTCTGTCTCATAGTCCCTTTGGAGGTGGATGCTTTTCAGAAGTGGACATTACTTCATAGATCTTTGTTTGGAAGCAATAGAATGAGGAAGGTCTGCTCCATGAGCCTGGCTTCAATCGATGGAGCTGGGCACAGAGCTGAGCATAAAGTACTTCACAAGTAGTGAATGGAGGAGCCATCACCTGCATCAGGCTGAGAGAGCTGGTTTGTACATGTTCTAAGTTATGCATCAAGTCTTGTTCTGGATGCTTTGATAGTGATATTTAAAAAGCTGCATCTGCAGTTTCTAAATTGTGATGAGTCTGAAATCGGTAACTTGACAAAAAACTGAAGGATAATGCTTTCTGAGGGAAAGACAGTATTGCCTCCTCACTAAAACCAGCTGTACAGAATAAATTACCTCTACCAGGATGTCCTAGAGGCTATTGAATTTCAGCACAAATTTCTTCAGGGCTCAGTTATACTGAACCGAATTCTGAAATAGTGAAAAACATACAGAAAAAAAAAAAGTCAAATATCTTTTGCAAGTTACTTGTCAGAGTACTTCATGGCCATCTATTTCAGTTCTTGCAGACTGCTGTTATATAGGAGCATTTCAGATTGCTGCAAAGTACCATTCTGCCATGAGGTCACCAAAATTACCTATTTCTGCAGTGTTTCAGAAGCGTTTTGTCATGTTATTTCCCACCTGCAGGTAGAAGATGCTATAAGAAAATAGGAACCAAAAGAACAGTTAATACTGACAGGCTGAGAAACTTGGGACTGTTCAGCTTGGAGAAGAGGAGGTTGTGTAGAAACCTCATAGGAACCTTCCAGTAGCTGAAGGGGGCCTGCAAGGAGGCCAGAGAGGGACCATTCATCAGGAAGTGTAGTGATAGGACAAGGTGCAAACTGAAAGAGGGGAATTAGTTTAATATGCAGAAGAAATGCCTTATTGTGGGGGCAGTGAGGCACTGGCACATGTTGCACAGAGAAATTGTGGGTGCCCTTCCCTGGATGTGTTCAAGGCCAAGTTGGATGGGGCTCTGTGCATCCTGGTCTAGTGGGAGGTGTCCCTGCCCATGGCAATGGTGTTGGAACTAAATGATCTAGAAGGTCGCTGCCAACTCTGATTTTATGACCCAAGAGAAATGAAAGGAAACAAAATGTAACAGCAGGGTGAGAGGGGATATTTGCATCATGGCATAGAGGTTATTGCAGGGAATCTGTTACAAAATGTGAATATTGTGTTGTGCAAATAGGTCTGTCTGTCACCTTTATACCAAATTAACATGGCAAGAAAGTAATGAGAAAAAGCTCCCCAGACAGAACTGCTAATAAGTGTAATCTTTGATCTTAAAGTGCTTAAAGCAGTTTACTTTCCATGCCCGTGTAAGCCATTTGTACTAGTAAATCAGAAGTGCATGCTCCACATCCTGTTACCTTCAGATCTGCCTCAATAGCCACAAGCTGTGTAATGCCAAAAGAACATGCCTCTATCTTAGAGAAGAAAAAAAGCCCTGAAGGGGTTTTGGTCTAAATTGGATCTCATTCTAATCTGTACAAACCCTTATGTCTGTGACACATAATACATGCTTCATGGCCTCATTCCATTGCATTCACACAGATGTCCTGTGGTTTCCTTGTCATTTTTTGCAATCAAGTCACATGAAATCTATTGCTGCCTACCTTGTTCTGATAATCTTGATACCACATTTTCCTGTTGCACAAACATCTTTTTCAGTGTGATTTCATCTAAAAGTCTGAACCCAGCAGAAAGGAAACAGAATGTGAGGGTTTTTAAACATCCTACTACACCACGCTGAGAGCTTGTCCTAAGTGCTGCATCTTAAACTTAGGCATTGGGATTAAAGTGAGGTAAAGGAATGATATAAGGAACTGGACCATATCTTCTTACAACTCTGACACCATCACCAAAGATGTGGGTTACTTAGGTTTTAATTAGAGTAGTAAATTTATTCTCCTTATCCTTCCACTTGAGAAAATTTCTAATAATTCCATGATGGGTGGCTTGGACCCAGACTCCCTGCCTCCATGTTAATTTTCAATCTGTTGTTCTTGCATTGGAAGAGGGCTGGTGGCTGGCACACTTATGCTTTATGGCTGTGGGCAACACAAATGTGACTGGCTCAAACCATTTAGCTCAAGAACTGAAGGTTGTTCTGGGACATGGCTGGCAGAGGCAGCAAAACCACAGTCAGAGGCACTTGCCTGCTGTCAGTTTGGCTGCTCCCAGTATAGAAAGGTCACCCAGCCCCTGGCAATGGTCACTGCACCATGTTTTGCTTCTCCCAGTTAAAAAATGTGACTGTTTGCCACAGCTAAAAGCCAACATTTACTAGCTGTCCATGATAGGGACAGGATGAGTTAAAACAGAAGCATCTCTATCATACAACTATTTTGATAAGTTTCAGCAATTTACTACTGCCGGTAGCATTGATGTCACTGAAATGGTGACTCAGTTTGTGTGATTCTTGAGTCACCTGAACTGAAACTGGCAATGTCTGTGCCAGTAAAGCCTGCTTCAAATTTGGTTTGAAGTGATCTGAGCACATTACCCCTCCCCTACTCTAAAACTAGATTGAAACTCACACCTGATAAAATCAAATTGTGTGCCTTCCTAAGAAGAGAGCTTAGACCAAGACTTCCCCAGGTCTCACTTCATATAAAGACTTAATAAATTAATTAATAAATAAATCCATATGAATCCAAGGCAGCACACCCACTACAGCAGCTTTTCCCCTGTTCCAGCTTTCTGGGTTGAAAGCAAGATCCAGATCCTGCCCGTAAACCTTTCACTCATTTTGAGGCAGAAGCTGTCTGCTGTCAATAAGCAAAACGGCTTTCTAGAACCTGGGGGAATGGGGTCAGCTCTGTCTTACATAATTTTCCTCCCTGGTGTGTCATATTGAGTGGAAGGCAAAATCCTGCTCCCTAGGCAAGAGCACACCTGCAGCTGTGTGTGTTTGCTGTGGGCTGGACTCCAGTGAGGTCAGGCTGTGGTGCTGCTGAGAGCTGGGTGCTGGCTGGTGTGGGAGCCTGGCCAGAAATTCACCTCACTCTTCCTTTGGTCATATTGGAGCTGAGGTTTGTGTGTCCTAAACAGCATAGATTTCCCTCAGTGACCTAAACTCCAAGTGCACATGTGGGAGCAGAAATTAATTGTAGTTGATAATAGCAATGAAGAGACACAGATAGAGCTGAACTAAATCTGTCAGCTGTGAGTAGGAGCAGTTTTAGGTCCAGACTGCTCTTAAGTACCCAGTTGAACTCCTTCAGATAGGAGCCCTGAAACCAGCCTGTAATCATTGCCAGTAACACTCATCAGCAGGACTAGACATCCTTTGCTGCTGTTGTGGGCCCCATTTTCTGCCACTGTCTTAGAGTTACCAGGTCTTAAACATCCTTTAAAAAGTCCTTTCCAAAGGAAATGAAAAAGAAAAAGAGGGGAAAAGGGAAAGCAAACAAGAAGGAAAAGGCTTTCCTTTACCAAAGGGGGCTATATGAATGCACTGGAAATAAAAAGAACCTTGAAAAATGTTATTAACAGATGTAGGCCAGTGACATTTTCAAAGCAGATGGAGTTATTAGGTGTCAAGTAAAAGATTACCAGGGGAGACTGTTGTCTCTTTTTACTTTCAACTGCAACTAGAAACATTGACAGCGTTTACATAGGTGAAACTGCTACAGCTGTAAGAGGAGTAAAATAAATAGAGATGAGAGAATCTGAACTGGGTTAGACCATCATAAGACAGGTTAATTTTGCCTTATTGATGTTGTGTTGTTGCAATAGTAATAGAGAGTGAAGCTTGCAAGCAATTAGCAAGAGAAGTAGCTGAGGTGGGATGCTAACTTCAGCAGCTGGATGGAAGTCTCAGAGATGTGTGATGCTTGGAATGCTTTCACAAGACAATATAAGCAATGAGATCTTTTACTCTACTCTGTGCAGCAAAGCCTGTGCTGGAGTTTGCCTGTAAATTGTGAACTCAGGTTTTACAATCCCATCAGTTAAATCCTTGAAATTTTCACATCCTTAGGAGGAAGATTTAGTGGAAATAAACTATCCCTATAGCTGGAACAACACCTCTGAAGAAACTGCTTTTTAGATCTCCTGAGGGAAGCAAAAAATGGGCATAATTTATGCTGCTCTGCTATTATTCATCCCTTCAGGAATTATTGTTCCACATGAGCAAAGGTAGGACAAGTAGGCTAAGTTGCCTGAGGTGCTGCTGAGCACAGATGGTTGGAAAAAAGATGTATAACGGTGTTTAAATGTTTTTTACAGAGATGCTACACTAGCCCTTATTTAAAATAATTTTGCTGAGGGGCTGCTCATTAATCCCTCTTTGCAACAGAGATTTACAAAACATCCCTTTGCAGCATATACATGGACACTGTAGTGCATGTGGGAAAATTTCTATACCAGGGTTGTGCTGCTTACCCCTTCAAGAAAAGAGCAGAACTGTTTATTGTAGAACAATTTGCATGAAGCTCCTGTGAGTTATGCTGACACCAATAAGGACAAATAAGGCCATTATAACATTCCTTCTTGGCAAGGTAAGGGTCAAGATAAACCCTAGGTCATCAGAAAACCTTTGGATTTTGATTAAGAATAGTTATTCATGTGGTGAAAATTGTGAAAATCCTTCCATATGCCAGAGCTAGTGCACAACGTGTCTGTCAGTGGGTTCCTGATTCACCCTGGTGAGGGTGATACGTGTGGGGCACATCCTGTCTCACAAAAGTGTACTCTTTCTGAGAAACAGCCTAGAGATTGCTAAGCCTTGTATAGGACACTTTGAATAAGGTTTGACTTCAGACTCTCAGGGAAGTGTTTGTGGCTGACACATAAAACAAAACAAAACAAAAAAAACTAAAAGAAAAAGAAGAATTTACTTCCCATTATACATACATGTCCTCCTAATCCCTTTAGAAGTGAGGTCAAGACCTGAGACCCACCATTTGTGGGGAAGAAGTAGGAGAGAAAAAAGATGAGAAACTTCCTATTGGTAGTAGAGACTTATGTTAAATATGGCTCTCATTCACTGTGGTTTTGAAGTATGTGTCAAAGTCTGAGTTAGAATTTTGTAAAAGCACATGCACTGATTATTTTCCCCCAAAAAAGTAATCCCAGAGGCCAGAAGCCACAGTACTTGAGCTTTCTTTTCAAAAGCTACAGGATCCCTGTCAATTTCTAACATTCAGAAATGGTGCAGCCAGTGTGCTTTAGACATGCAAGAAAACATAGAAATCACAGAATAAACTAGATTAGAAAAGACCTTTGATATCATTGAGTCCAACCTGTGCCCTATCATTACCTCATCAGCTAAACCATGGCACCGAGTGCCTCATCAAGTCTCTTGTTAAACACCTCCAGGGACAGTGACTCAACCACCTCCCTGGGCAGCTCATTCCACTGCCAAACCACTCTTCCAGTGAAGAATTTTTTCTGTATCTAGCCTAAAGTTCCTCTTGCACAGCCTGACATTGTGTCCTCTCATCCTGTCACTGGTCACCTGGGAGGAGAGACTGACCCTCACCTGGCTACAACCTCAGAAAGTGATAAGGTCTCTCCCGCTTCTGCAGGCTGAACAGCCCCAGCTCCCTCAGCCACTCTTCTAGGGCTTGTGTTCCAGACCCTTCACCAGCCTTGTTGCCCTCCTCTGCACACATTCAAGTATCTCAATATCCTTCCTAAACTGAGGGGCCCAGAACAGGACACAGAACTCAATATATGCCTTGTTCTGGTAGGAAGAAAATCCCATGTTGGTGTCATTAGGAACTATCACTCTGTTTTGCAGGAGCAAGTGACAAAACCTGGGAGGAAAAATCTGTTAAATTCAAAGGCCACAAATTTCCCAATCGCAACTGCATCACTGTCCTAAACCAGAGATCCCTCTTTAGTGCTTCAGAGCATGAGAATTCTCAATGCCTATTTGAGATATATGACAGCCACTATATTGATGGGGTTGAATTGTTTATCCATCCATGATAGCTGCCTGGGGGAAGCTATAGTGCCATGTGTCAGGTCTTTCAAAATATAAATCTACACCAAGCCATGCAGGGGCATACCAAGGCTATGTACTGTTTAGTCTCTGAATGCTGTTCATCCTGAAATCTTACTTCTCCTTTGTAGGGTTTCTTTTGTCACTGATGTGACTTCCTGTTGAGGAATCAGGCTCCTCTCAAAACACAAACATCTCCTAGGCAGCATTAAGAACCCTGTTGTTCTGACACCATTCTAGAAACTTTGCTTCTTCGCAAGCATCATGCTGGCAATGCCATACTATTCTTCTCTCTATAAAAGACCAAGGTAATGAAGATTTTTCATAAGTGCAAAAACCCCTGTGGCAATGGCTTTAGAGCCTTCACATCCCACATCCTGTGGAGGGGGAGGAAGGAAGGGAGGGAGGGAGGGAGGGAGGGAGGGAGGGAGGGAGGGAGGGAGGGAGGGAGGGAGGGAGGGAGGGAGGGAGGGAGGGAGGGAGGGAGGGAGGGAGGGAGGGAGGGAGGGAGGGGTTGCCTTTTTTCATAGTGAAGAATTTGATCAATCAACCAAGGGCCCCAAGACTGTGTGCACACCAGATCACCCTCCCCAGTGTAGACTGCTCAAGTCTACGTTGTGTTTACCCTCATGAAACTGAAATAACCCCAGGAATTGTTAAAACAGGGCACTATGAGAGTACAGCTCACCAACTTTGTTCCTGTAAATTTCTTACCAAAAGCTGGCATACATCAGACATCAGTCATCATCCTCAAATTTGTTATGTTCTTCCCATGATGGAATTACTAAAAAAAAAAAAAAAAAAAAAAAAAAAAAAAAGTATCTCCCTGTCTTCTCATAGAACCAGGATTTTAAATAATTAATTTCTTCAGGTCCTTCACTTGAAGCATAAACCAGAAATGATTGTTTATATGTCATTCAAAACAGATTGATTATAATAATTAATGTATGCATATCTTTGTGTATATATATGAAAAATATTACATAATATACAGAGAGTATTTGTTTATATACCATATAAAATGCTGATTATATTTTTTTATTTATCATCTATAACTCTCGTACACACGAGTGACATTTATACCAATGTTTGCAGCCATCGTTCAACCCACTTCTCAGAAGCCAAAACCACATACGTGTCAAAGCAATTTATAGAACACCAATAATACAACTAGGACATCTGAAAGGCCACTCTGGGCTGGCTGCAAGGACAGGGATATAGCATGATCATGGCTGCTACAATCATCACTGTTAGTGCTCCAATAACCTGTCATATCTCAGGAGCCAAGTAACAAAGTTACCTTGTTCAGTTTTCAGCTCAGTCTGGAGCTGGGATTAGGGGTGTCCATGAGTTGGAAGAAGAAAGGAGTGTGAAAGAAGAAAGCCCATGGAGCACAGCATTTCTAGGCAGACCCTGTTGCCCTGCCAGCTGTGCTGCTCTAGCCAGATTCAGAGCTTGATTCCTGCTTTGCCTTTTGTTTGCTCCAGTTTCAGACATCTATAGGGGTCACTGAAGTCCTTGACCATACAGCCTGAACTCTTGCTAAGGAATTCCTTCCCAGAGCGGTTCTCTGAGTTGCCAGTATCTGAGGGGAAAGTACTGAGCTGTGAAACTGGAATTTGCTGTGGCTTATTTAGTATCTTCTGAGCTCCCAAGGGAAGCTCACAGACTCTTAGCTGAAGTGATGTGGAAGTGACTTTTTAGTTCTACACAGTACCCACATTATCTGTGCCTGAAATAAGTGGACCCCTGTTGCCCAGATACACTCACCACTTTGTACTTTGTAGTAAACAGGTTTTGACACACAGCTGTTTGCAGTGAAAAGGCAAAGGTGAAGATGAAAGCTGGATGTTGGAGCCCTATCAGCTCAAAGCTCTGTGGCTTTGCAGCAGACACAGAGGCAGTGGCTGAGGTGACACTTCCATGGCTGTTGCCTCCAAGCCAAATGAGCATCACCCATTTGTAGCTGGGTAGCTTGGAGCAGGTAGAGTTCAGAAGATAGGTATAGATGAGAAAGACTTTTGTGATTTTATGCTATTTACATTATGTGTGCCAGAAGGCCTGAAAGAAGGGATCAGGATCTTGCTGTATTTGGACAACATAACACTCCTTAACTGAGGAACCTCCAAATTAAAGGCAGGAGACAAATTGGAAGGAACAGGAGGGGAAGAATTAAACAGAACAGTAGAGAGATCAAAATTATTTGCGAGAAGTATCATTGAACTCCTTTGATTTTTCTTTAGGAAAAAAAAAAGAGAATATATATATATGTTTGGCAATGTGATGGGCTTATAAGGAAGTGTGCATAAATTCTATGTCTCTAAAGAAAGACCTTTGAATATTTGATATATTTAAGTATTTGATTATCAACATCTTGATGTGCTTAGATAACATACAATTTTCAAAAAGAGATTTAGTTTGTAGGGGTTTTGGTTCCTGGAAGCTGTGTGGTTAATCATTCACTTAAATCCTCTATTTTTATCTTGGTAATATTGAAGTTAGTATTCTCAAAATACACCCAATCTTGATAAAAGATTCTGGCTGTTTACCGAAGATAAGTGTTGCTGAAGTTGCTGAAGTTGCTGATTTTGGTCCCAGGCCATCATGAGATGCTGTCTGGGTTTGTTGAGAAGGCAGACTGCTGGCAGCAGCATATGCTTGCTTTGAATACAATCAGGGAGAGAGTACCATCTCCTAACAGATCTGCTTACTCTGTGCCTTTAGGGTTGTACATGTGTAGTTTCATTATGAAAATAGTTTGCTTATTTTGTGTTGCTGGTAGCTCCACAGAGCAGAGGCACACTGAGAACTGCTTTTTTGGCTGGCCTCACCAGCTAAACTTCCAAACAAGGGCTTGATTGTCCACATGTGAACTCACATTGCTATTTTCTTCTACGGTTATTTGCAAACATAATTATCTGTGAATACCTAAACATTGCCCTGTATATGTTCAGTGTGCTCGTCTGGAAATACCAACAGGTGCAGGTGTCAGTGGATTTGCAATGCAAGCCCAGATCCACATGCAAAATCACACACCAGCTGCTTTTCATGCTCTTGGCATTGGTTCTCAACTCTTTCTGTTGTAGAAGAGGCAACAGTATAAGCCAGTATTGAGAAAGGGGCTGGCATCAAGAAACTGTTTTCGGTCATTTTCAACCAGGTTATTTGCTGTGTTGAAGTCTCTTGCCGGTAGTCAGAGAAATCTGTAAAAATCTGTGGTCCTGAAAAAACTGGAAGACTCAGAAAAAAATTGAAGAAAGCTAGTCCTGATTGTCCAGCCCTTACACAGAACAACAAAGAGCTGCCTGGTAGGGAAATTCCCAGGGACCTTTATTGCAGCAGTGCTGGAACTGGCCTGAAAAGTCGTTAGCAGTTACCAGCAGAGAAATCAGAGAAAACCAGTTTGATTCTTCATTTTATTTGAGTTCATCTTCCTTAAGGTACTTCTGCAAACAAAGGATTTGAATTGAATCTGTAAGCAAATCTGATGAAAACCACAGAGCTTTCTTGTCTTCCTTCCCTTCAGAAGTGCAGCATGAGAGGAGGCGCTTGCAGGACAAGAAATTAAGCATCGATATCACAAGGTCCCAGGTGGGAATTCTGTAATCCAGAGGATGAGGTAGCAGAAAAGAAATAATGGGAAGGCAACAAGACCCTCCTTCTTCCTTGTATGAAATTTCATGCCTGAAACTTTACAGCTCTTTCTTCTAGCCATACCCCGCTTATTCCAGGCTCTCTTTCCTACTTCCCTGACTCGCTAAAACCTTACTGCCAGCCTGAATTTTGCCTGTATGAGGAGCAGTAACTGGGGTAGCTCTAAACATGCTTGGTAGTTTCCTTACAACAATATTAGTCTGTGTCACAGCAAGCACAGGAAACACTGGCAATATATAATAATGTATGACAATGATGTATAAGATGGTGGCAAAATACCCTCCCAAAGTTCTAAACTTTCATAGGTGTTCCTTTTCCCTTGGCAGATACAGGCCACCATCTCTCTGCAGACACAGAGTGCAGCCAGCATCCAGCTGCAAAATGCCTAATTAGGTGATTTATAATTGTGTCAGTAGCATGTGGCTCACTCAATGCAGAGTATTTTATTGAGGATATGCCTGGTTATCAAATAACTGCTCTCATGAGGAGTGATTTAAATGACCTGAAACAGGTTCAGTGGGGTGAGGGAGAGTATGGTAGAGAGAAACCTCTGTAGTCCACTAGCCACTGGCAGTCACCTGGGAAAGGCAAAGCCATGGTTCTGATTAAAAATCTGGGTTTGGTACTTTAAGCCTGAATTCTTCACACGAAGTTCATTAGCAGTCCTTGGGATGGTACTGTGAGGGTGCAACCCTTGGACTGCAGAGCATGCTCCATCCCTTTTCCAAATCTGTGACCCGCTGCAGTGAGGTCACTGAAGTGCTGTCCCCAGGCCCTTGGGATGAGTCACCACAGTACTTCAGGCAACTGTGACATCCTCTGCCCAAGCCAAGCAGCTGTGTATTGGGTTGGAGAAGCCTGAGTGTTTCAGATCACCCAGGACACCACTATCTTACCAGAGAATGAGCCATGTTCTACATATATGTCCTATCCGTTTTTTAAAAATCCCGTTTTGACATTAATGTCATTTATCCTGTGACAACATTTGTGCATTGAGCTGCTGGAGTGCAGCTTCAAGGGTCTACCATGTGCAGGCAAAGGAATAGCACTTTTCTGCTTCTGGGTGATTAGGACAACATCTGTGAACAACTCAAGGTGCCACAGATACAAGCAGGTCCTTTTCTGCATTGCTCGATTGCACTTAAATATCTGAAAATTACCCTTGTTGCCATTGCTCTAGACTCAGATTCTTTATCTGCATTTGCCATCAGCACAGAAAGCAGAGAAAGTGTACATTAAAAATGACTAAGAGAGGATTTGATGGCCATGGTGGGATGGCCACCACTTCATGATGGGGTTACTTTGATGTGCCATCAAAGTGATCTGACTGAATGTCTGCATTTAAAAAATCCACTGCATATGTTTTGTTCTGCCACTTTAACGGTAGCAATGTTTCTCTGCTTGCTTTTATTCACAGCTCTTTTTTCTATTGGTGTTTTCTAATGGAAAGCTTTTTGTCATGGAAAGGGAAATGGGTCATTATGACCAGAACACTGTTCAAGTCACTGCAAGATGTTTTGGCTAGTTCTAATTACAGAAGGAGAGTTGGGATTCCTGGAGGCATTTGGGTCACTTGGAGACTATTGTTTAATGATTGTGCCTAGTGGCAGAATTTTTCTTAAAACATACAGAGGTTCTTTTCCTACTAAATAAAACATATGTTTTCTTCATCTTGACTGAAAAGGTTGTTTTTCTTACTCACATTTTCTGTGGAAATTATGACTCATAAGCTACTATTCAACATGGGTGGCTGTTTTCTTTAGTATGTCTATATTTTCCTGTAAAGAGCATACTTTTTTCTTTGATCTTGAAACAGCAAGATTACCAACACAGTATGTAGGAAGAAAATACAGGGCTTGATTCATCTGGGTTGGATTCCTGATGCAGATGAAGCTTCCTTTATCTTTTGCAGCTGGGGATGGTGCAGTAGGAAATGCTTCATACCACTTACCCTTGATAGTGTGAAAAAGAAAGAAAGAAATACAGAAATTCTGCTCAGTAGCATCTCTTGCTCTGCCTTGATGAGGCTCCTTGGCCAGACTGCTAGAGACCACTGAAGGTTCCTGTCTGGCTGACAGCACAGCCCTGTCAGGGGCTGAGCAGCTCCTTCACAGATGGAAAACCATGAGAGTGGTGCTTGGGAGGACAATGTCTGCATCAGACCCTCCTACAGATGATGCCCCAGGCCAGGGACAGTTTTAATGAATAAATAAGTTGTGCTTGAAAGAGATCCTTATTCACTGGCTGCGTGTTTTAATCAAAAAACCCCACAGCTTTTTGAGTAAAAAACATGGCTTTTTTTTAGAAGAAAAGTACTTTTTGTTCCATAAGTATGCCTTAAAGATTACTTATTGTAGCCTACAGAAGGTCTCTAGGTGATAGAAGTTGCTGTCTAGCTAAAGTTTTGTCAATTAACTGAGTGAATTAGATATTTTTCTGAAAGTTACCTATCCCCACAGGAAGTGTTTGCCAACTTCTACTGAAAATGGGGCTGTGTCACGGTTGTAAGACATTGCAACTCCCCAAACAATCCTGCCAATCCTTTAATTTAGTTTTTTCTTCCCTACACTCCTGAAACACACACATCCCTCTAACACAGCCATGATAATGTCTTTTAACTTCTCCTCCATGACCACAGTATAACCAAGCAGGGCCTCCTGCCAGGCCCTTCCCCTGAGCTCCCCCTTTCTACACAAGTGAGCTGCTGTACTACTCTGCTGCAGGAGGGGAATTCCTGGTTGGAACTCTGAAGCACGGGCATTAAGAAGATCCAGGGTCTGGAAGGAGGTAGATTTCCATGGTTGTGACTGAACAGCAGACACACAACCAGGAAAAGAGACAATGCAAGCACTGATCTGGGATTCAAGAATGTAGGTAGCAGGAGCTATTGAGGTATAGCTCTGTTTCATGAGAGCAGCAGCACTAAGCTCTGATTCCCTTCAGAGATTCTGTTGTCCCTTTGTCTCATGATTGGTCCTGCCCAGCTATGTGGCAGCCCCACAGAAGGGAGCATCAACACAGGCAATTCTGCTGGCATTCAGCCAAGTACTTAATACAACATTCATTGTTCCACTCGGGGCCTGAAAGAGCGTTAATGAACAAATTTACTTATTTATATATTTTCAGGGGGAGGTTTTGTTTGTTTTTTGTGGGGCTGAGGTGGGATTTTGGCTTGTTTTTTCGGGTTGGTGTTTTTTGGAGGAGGGGGACTGTAGTTTTTCAAAGGGAGAATTATTTGGCAGAATAGACCAAAACAAGTTCCACATTTTGTGGAGGAAAGTAGCCAGTTAAAGAACTAAAGAATCCCAGTTTTGAGCTTTTTCCTCCACTGTTTGGTCTCAGGAGCCTAAAAAGACTATACAGTGCTTTCATACTCCATAGATTATGTTCAAACTGCCAGCCTTGGAAGGCAATAATCTCTGTTCTGCTCTCATCAGCTAGAGCTAACATAATTTCCACTTTTCTTAGTGTTTCAGGGATTTTTCCAGAAGAAGCCTAGGGCAGCAAACAAGCCTTCCTTCAGGTGGAAAGGGAATTCCCCCTTGCAAGTCTTTGCACGATCCAGGTCTTAAATCCTGGCCTCAATTTTGAGAGATGGCAATACAATATATAAACTGCAGTGAAAGTTGCTGCTGCAGTGCATTGAGACAGGGGATGAAATATCATTGGTGATGGATTTGCCAACAGAGTACTAAAAACTGTGAGGAGAGTTGGAGGATTTAATATGTGGAGGACATTCAATATTTCAAATTTGTTAATATTTGCAGTTTTAAAAAATTATATGTGCAACAGCTAAATCTTTCTTTTTGATAATCAGCTGATTTATCTCTTTTTAAAAATTGATCTCAAGCCATACAAGAACTAATTACTCCCAAGGGGAATTAAATAGCTCAGGCATGCTCATTTAGATGAAGTTCACCCCCTGACCTCTTATTCATATCTCCATGTCATACCTGTCTTGTTCATTTTTCCAGAAAAGCTGTTTAATCCTCCCTATTCCTCCCTCTTCTCCAAGCAACCCCACTCACTGAATTGAACTCCTAATCACAGAACATAAATACAAACTTTCATCTCTCAAGGAAATGGGAGATTTTTATCTCAGTGGATAGACTGCTATAACCATGATGGACTGGACAATTTAAGGGACTTGGGTATATGGAGTGTCTCATTGCAGTTAAAGTCAAATGAAGGCAGACACTTAGATCCAGCTCCCCAGTAAATCTGGTATGGGCAGAAGTCCCTACTGACCACATGGATTTATTTTTAACTAAATATTTTCAAATACCTGTATCTTTTTTTTCTCCCTGTATTTTTTTGCATGGTAACTTATAGATTCAAATATATAAGGAACTTCCCACATTATAAAACACTTAATGAATAATGGTGTGTGATATCTTCAGTACCAAACCTCATTTAGATTCATTTGTTTCCTTTACTCAAGTTTGGGAGCCTCTTTTCCCCAGCCTTAAATAAACTTCTTAAAGCCTGTAAGAAATATGTTAGAATTTAGAACTATTTGAACTTTGTAGTCAATGAACCACCTGTCCTAAGGGAAAATGATCTTCTTAGTGTGATTTCATTCCCTATCCTATATCTTAGATATGAAATTACAGTCTTAAAGCTAATCATTAAACTCCAGGAACATTCATACTTGGGTTCATAATTCAGCTTGGGAAGATAAACTTGCAACATACTCATCAAGGTTTGAATTTCAAACCATCTCAAGATATGCAGGTGTTCAAATTAGGATATATTTATCATCTATCCTCCCTCCAGAAATGGTCTTTACCCAAAACTGGGAGTGTCCAAAGAGAGATTTTACTCTTTTAAGTGATGACTTGTTAGAATATCAGGCTTTCTGTTTAGTCTTACTTATTTATTTTTTATTTTCTTTTATTTTAATCCTTTCTTGTCACATAGTCTATAGACTATAGACTTGGTCATGTTGTTTTTACATGTTTTTTTCTTTTGTTTTCTCATTTTGTCATCCTTTATCTTCTTCCATCTCCTTTTGATTCGGAGGTATTGGAAATTGGCAGAAAGAAATTGAAAAATGTTCCAAAATAATCTGGGACATTATAAGCATACTGCATAAGGGATTGAAGAAAAGGAAGAATATATGGGACATTATGAAAAAACACTTTCTCATTAAAATAATAGGAAATAAGCACATGCAAACAGTGTCATTACCTCAATGCCTAGAAACAGGTCCAAATTTCTGATTTTCAGTTTTTAATTTTTTTTTTTTTCTAAGTCCTTTTCCTTTTACCCACTAAAATGCTATACAGGAATAAATTGCCCTGCACTCTCTCCATTGTGCTGTGGATTTCACTGAGATTAATTCTTTCACAAGGCATGTATGCATGCATGAACATTCTTATGAACACATATGGCATAATTAAAAAATGTTTTATTAAGAATGAAAATATATTTTCCCAAAAAGAAATAAGTAATGGAACCTGAGACTTCTACAAGCTTTATTATAATGAATATAAATCATTTAAGCATGTATGCATTTTGAACTGCTTTGTACAGACTTATACATTTGTCATTTATCCAGCAGCATTCCAAGGCAAACCTCAAGCTTTTCCTTCTTTCAGAAACTCTTTCTTTCTTGAATTTCCTTCTCAGTCTGGTGAGATGTTCCAGGGGATAGGACTCTCCACTCTTACATAAGATCATGTATCCAGTTCTTCTCATAGGTAGTAGATGTTAGCTATTTTTTACCAATAGTTTGCAAACACAGTAATTTCATCAATTTTTTTTTTTTAAATCATGGAAAAGGTGTATTTAGGGATGTACAGAGGCAAGCTTAGTTTGCTGGGAAGATTAAGTAATTTGTCAAAGAATGGTGGGAAAAAATGTGATGTGACCCAACACAGCAGGGCTCCTCTCTCCACCTCTGCCTAGGAGCTGGTTGGCTGAACAAGGCTGTGCAATTGGCAGTCCCCACCTCATTTGATGCTTTACTCATTTTCACTTGCTTAATGTCACAGTTAGCAGTTTGCACTTCTCTCTGCAGTACTTCTGTGTATCCAGGTGTTTGTTGAGGAAAGCACTGTTCTTGTGTTCTTGATGTACCAGCTTATTTCCTCCTCATCCCCATTTGCCCTACCAAATTTGAAACCAGACTTCCGTTTGCCAGACAAGGAGGCCATGTATCTCTCTCAATAGTACCCTCTGACCAATATTTGGGGTTTTCTAATGTATTACAGAGAGGTTCAGAACCAATACAGCAGCCCAAAGGTGTCTGGCAAGATATGCAGGCTGGATTCACAGCTGGTCGTTTATGGTCAGAGTTTTCCTGGATTTCACATGGGGCATGAAGGATTGATAATTTCATTCATGCTGATGGCACTGAGCAATTTGAGGCAGGTCAAGTAACCCCTAAACCCTCTGGGGAAGTTGTAAAGGTTTCATGTCAAACCACAATAGAAAGATAATTGCAATGCAGAGTCCATGAATATACTGGTGTGGACAACTGGCCATAGGAGCTGTGTTGTGTTTGTGCTGCAAGACATGAATAGGAGAGATCATGACTCCTAATTTAGGGACAGATCTTGTAGGTTTGAACGGACTTAAGGAGCAGTTGCAGTTCTAATATATCCATTTTATATGTTCCTCTGTTAGTAAAAACAATCAGGATTTACTTAAATAAGGGGAGCCCCAAGGTATGAATGGCAAAGATGTATTGATAGCACAAATACAAAAAAATTCAGATGCACATTAACTGAGGCAGTATGTCACAGGGAAGTCTCTGCTGTACTCTCAGGTTTTGGTCTCCTGCTAAAATAACCCTAAGAAAAGGGCATGTGCAATACATGGCAGTATGGCTGTACCACAAGTATTGGCTTTGGAGGTAGTATTGTTTTTTTGTTTTTTTTTTTGTAGCCAGTGGAAAGTTTATCATAAAGGAGACTAGAAAATAAAAGTTCTCTCTGTAGCAGCACTACAGGAATCTTATATTTTCTTCAACTAAAAGCTGAGATCTTTACCACGTTGTTATTATTTCATGTCATGAATCAGTGGGTCAGGCAAGGTGCCAGTTCACAAACAAGGGTAGAGCAAAACAGCTCAGAACAGTGCTACAGTGGGTGTCACATGGCTGAGCACAGGGCCAGCATGAGAGCTCAGGGAGGCTGGGAAAGGTGGGGAAATGCTGATTTCCCATTGTCCAAGTAGCTGGAAAATTCTGCTCCCAAAATTTCCATGCCACAAGCAACTTATACCTAGAATAGAAATGGAGAATCAGTTATGTGCAGCACCCACATGTCTGAATAAGTCCAAATTCTGCTTCTGTTCTGTATCCAAAATTGCTTGTGTAGTAGCTTCCATAGGGCTTAAGTAGTTAAGAAGTTCCTCATTCTCTACAGAATATTTGCCCCTAGCCAGTAACACTCATAAATTTAGTAACTCACTTCCTCACAGAAATTTTGGGTATCATACATCATCTCAAGAATCTGAACAGAAGAGTTGTGCATCTCTTCCTCATGCATAAGATCATTACTTTGCACAGATGTGAAGCAGTGGCATTTTTAGGAACCAGCCCACCATTATGGTTCAAAAGGTTTCCAGAGATTTTACATTTAGTTCTGTCTTCCTTCAACATGGCAACATGAACTCCATTTGCAAGGTATTATAACAATGCCAGCCAGTCACCCACCCACGCAGAATCAATGGCAGACACAGCAAGCAGCTCTTCCCCTCCCAGAGAAAGCCTTGCAACAGACACAAGCAGGGCTTAACATGGAGTTTAACACAACCTCAGATTCTTGGTTTTTTAGCTGCATTCACTGCTGCCATGGGCATGTATTCACTGTTGTACTCGTGGGAGCTGGATTCACACTTCTGATTCTGCCAACAGAGAGAAAATGCCATGGTTGTAGTTTGTGGTCACATACCTTTGCCACTCCTGCCTTTGTTCATTAAGCAGAGCAGTTACTCTGTTTTCAGTGGGAGCATTAAGGTCAGAATAGACATGTCAAACTCACATAGAAAACTTGGAAAAAACAAACTGAAAATTAAAAGCACACATTGCCCAAAAGAATAGCTAATGTCTGTGGTCTTTCTTCTTTCCCGAGTCAAATTTAAGTGGTTTTGCAGCAGAACAGTGTTGGAATTGCTCCATTGATGATTGTTTCCCCTTCTAAAAGAAAATATTCAGGTGAACTGCTTATCAAAGTAATTTTACTGGCCTGTGCAGCATTTCTCCTCTTTCCTTTGGTTCCAAGCCTTTAAATCAATAAACAGTTCTGCCTCAGAAAAATTAAATCTGAGCTACTGTCATCAATGACTTGAATTCCAGTCGTAAATTAACAACTCAGTCTTTATTGTCAAAAAATACACATTGAGTGAGTATGTGCCTGTCCTACTCTCTAGATCCCATTAAATCAAGTTCCCTATCCATGACCTTTGGAAGAAGGGTTCTGCATAATCTCATGTATTTGCTTACCTTGTTCCTTAAGCAATATGCCACAGCACAGCAGACACAGGAAATGGCAAAAATGATCAGGCCGATAATTATCCATAGCAGGAGTCCATGTGAAGAGCAGTCCTCCTTATCTGAAGATGGGGAGGCAAAAAAAAAAAAAAAAAAAAAAAAAAAAAAAAAGTAATTACTGATAATTTTCATTTTTATCTTGTACAGATAACTTCAATTCTTTTCCCTCTTCATATTAATAAATTAGCAAAAGTGAACACTGAAGAAGGATTTTGCTGAGGTGAATTGCCACCTTGGTAAAGTGTATTCAGTAGGAAGCAAAATATGGCATTTTTTCAGAAAGAGAGGGGAAACTTGGTACACAGGGCTGAAAGTGTAGAATGAAAAGATAGCAAGCCAGGCTTGAGAGTATGCTGAAGAAGAAAAGAAAAAAAAAAAAAAAAAACAAACAGAAAAATCCTAACCTCCAGCATGGTGTTTCAGACCTGAACAAGGCTTAAGCTAATATGCAGTAAGTACCACAGATGATATAAAAGGCAGCCTGATCAAGAGAAGGGTAGAATTTGACAGTTGTGTTTGGATAGGGAGAAAAGCTGAGGTACTTGAGATTGCCCTTGCCCAGATCTGGAAGAAAATATGACAGGATGTGAAACATTTAGAAAAAACTCTGAACATCTGACTATCCATACAACTGGAAATGGACACTGCAGACAAAGCCAAATGTCACAGCTTGATTCTGAGAAGCTTTTTAAATACAGAAATGATTGAGAAGCAACTTGGCTCAAACGTGTAATTGCTCTAGCATTTTAGCTTCTATCTTGGTTTATTCCTGGTGTTGGGAGTGAGGAGAAGAAAGCAAAAACAACAGGCAGTACCATGCTGCAACTGAACTGTAGGAAGAATCAAGAATTGATGTGAGCAAAACCATTAACTTTTTCCATTTAGTATACTGAAGAGCCACTGAATGAAAGCCAGGTCAAAATTAAAGCCTGGACATTTAGTTTTCTGGAGTTAGTCCAAGCCCTTCTCAGTAAACAGCCAAAAATTCTCAACAGCTGTGGATCTCTTCTGCTCTAAGGCCCTAAAGCTGAAGGTCTGCTTCATAGAGGTGAACACCATCTTCTTCACACCTCAATGGCATCCGAGAGTTCCATATACCATTACTAGTATGGATATTTGACAATGGATTTTCTTTAATCCTAGGCTTTTGAAGTTAGCTCTCAGAATGGAATTTTTTCCCACTAGTTGGACGTAATCTTAAAATTTACACTCAGCAACTTTAAAAATGGGCAGGAGAAATTGGTGTTGCGGACAAAGGAGAGACTGCAGTACTCAAGAAGCTGTAGTCAAGCTAACTTGGTTGCTACCTCCACAACACAAAGCTCAGCATGGCCTGAAAACCTGCCCAAGAAGATGAATAAATACGGAGAGGAAATGCTGAGCAGTGTGCTAACTCAGCTCCACTATTACCTGCCCCCTGCTAAGTAGTTTTAAGCTGCCTGGTAATTAGCTGTGGAAACTCCAGTCACATTTTTCACTGCAGCACAGCTATACCCAGTGTCTACTTATTAGTAAACTGAAGTGAGGAGAGAAGAGAAGTAGACTTACCTGGGATGTACAAATAAGTTTCTTTCAGACAGCAATCTATGTAAGGAGGAGGTAAGAATATCTCCAGGTAGTAGGTATAAATGTCGATATGTTTTTTTTCCAGATTTTTAAGAATGAAAGTGGTGCTGTTCCCTGAATTCTGTGCCTGACAGTAGCTGACATTACTCTTGAGGAAAACTTTCTCTTTGGTCCAATGAAGTGCACAGATTTCCTTCTTTTCATGCCCTTTGAAGAGGGTTATGCTGAACTCACTCACATTTTTGGGGTTGGGAAATGTGAAATTTAAGTTTCCATTTTCAAATTCCACCATCACCTGGGCATCAGAGATATTGACCTGATCTGAAGACATGAAAACAGTAAGTATAGTCACACACATAGCAGTGAAAAGAATCCTTAAAGTGCTAAGAAACTAATTTAAACAAAACAAATGAACCATGTGATTGTAATTTAAGGCAAGTAGGTACCCAGAAGAGTCTGGCTGTGAAAAACAGCCCTTACATTGAGATACAAGCGCATTATTCTGACATTACTGATAAAATAAATGAGACCTGGCTTGTTATCTGCTCTAAGGCTGGAGAGATCACTGTTAGCAGTAGATCAGTGACCTTGATAGTATTACTTACTACTAAAGCTACTAAATGGTGAAGTTACTAATATTACTTACAGTATCAGTTATTAGATATTGTTTAAATGCCCCCTGGACCAAACACTGTATAGATGTAAAATCCCTGCCTCTGAATCAGGTTGTCCTATTCATAGATAAAACAACTGGGACAAAGATGATAATGATAACAACTATCTCTGGTTTATGGTTTGTAATCTGTACCCTACTGAACATACAGGATTGGAGGTGTGGCCTCACTAGGGCCTAATACAACATGACAGTCATTGCCCTGATCTTCCTGGCCACACAACAATTGATACAGGCCAAGATGCTGCTGGCTTCCTTGGCCACCTGGGCACACAGTGACTCGTGTTCAGCCAGCTGCTGACCAGCACCCTCAGGATCTTTACCAGGCGCTTTCCAGACACTCTTCCCCCAGCTTGCAGGGCTGCCTGGGTTGTCATGACCCAAGTGGCCTTGTTGAACCTCATACAATTGATCTCAACCTATTGGGCCATCCCATCCAGAGTCTTCCTATACTCCCACCTAACACTTCCACCTAACTTGGTGTTCTCTGCAAATTTATTGAAGGTGCACCCCTTATCAAGATCATTGATAAAGATATTAAACAGAACTGGCCCAAAACTGAGCCCTGGGGAGCCCCACTTGGAGGTGGCCACCATCTGGATGTAACTCTATTCACTATTACTCTCTGGGCCCAGCGACCCAGCTGGTTTGGTGATGTAGATGAGAATTCAAAATGGAACGTGAACCCCAAGCAGTGAAACCCATGACTGCCTTAACCACAGGACCTGACTTGTCTTTGTGGAATACACAGTGATTTGAGATATGACACATAAAGTTTCAACCTAATTATTTAGATGTCTACAGCACCTATATGGCTCAGATAATGAAAAGCATAGAGGGCAAAGATTACTCTGTGCATGCACCCACATGCAATCCAGAAATCCCATTTGACCCTCCCAAAATCTCTATGAAAAGCTCTCAGATGTTGCGTACTCTCATTTTAAAAACTTGGAGAAGCAAAGAAAGTGAACTGGCCGAAGACATCCTGTTATCTCACAATTTGACTTTGTAAAGTCAGCAACCAATTGCACATGAAACTCCCTCAGACAAAAATATGTTAAAATGTGCAGTAAAAAATGGCAGGTTTTTTTCCTTCAAGGGTTGCATTTTCAGATGTAGGAAGGCATTTAAAGCTATAAACCAAATTAGGAAAATGCATCTTACCTACATTTTTGCATGCGCGTGATATGCAGCTGTCAACTCCTGAAAAATACAGAATTGTTTTCTGTTTAAAATTCAAGAAGAGCGATGCAGGAACAAGTGATTAACCACGCAACATTAAGATGCTGAAGCTATTTTGCAATTTATATCATTCTATCTGATCCTTTCTGTGCTACACTCTAAAGTCATATGATATGATAAAAGAATGAAATATAAAAATCAAAGTAGAAAGAAAAGGCAAGAATTTATATTGATCATACATAAAGCATTCGCAAATTCTTAAAATACCTTTACAAAATAATATGTGTACTTCAGAAATAGAACTGACATGAAAGTAAAATTCTTTCACCAAGATACTGAGGAAATCTGCCTGAAATTAAAAAAGCATATTTTTGATTTCTCATGAGTCCTGCTTTTGCAAAAAGCCAGCATTGTATTTTTTCCCAGACCGAAGTACTCATTTCCATCAATGTTTGTTCTGCTTCCCCCGCTGCTTGACACACCACCAAAACATAATTATCTGGAGAATGTTCCAATGCATATATGACAAAAACATTCAAGCAATGCATATGGTTTTGTTCCTTTTCAATAGCAACTCTTTCTCTTATTGTTCATAGGTGGTCTTCAATACAGAACACAGACATATTTTTGATAATTGTTCTGGTTTTGTTTTTTAAACCACTGTTTCCTTCACCATACACTATGGCAACACTTCAGAACGGTTTGTATGCCAGTACGGACAACACAATACAGTCTCATAGTGTTTCATTTGGAATGTTTCAATTTTCAGTGCCCTAAAATTAAATGTTCGGGTAGGTAGACAGATAAACAGAAAAAAAAAAATCTGTCTGCTGTTCCTGTTTTCTGGTAGCCTGAGTAAGTTCTTCAGATGCTGCTTAGAATAAAATATATCTACATCAGAATTTTATGATGCTAAGGAAGCACAGGGCAAATACTTAAAGACTTTGATGCACTATTCTATTCTTGTTACAGCTACATGGTAGTCTAGATAGATCCACACAGAGCAGACCCCCAGCTGTGCCAGGTATTGCACTGATTGCATAGTATAAATAATCTTTTTTTCCCAAGGGGCCTGCTGTCTTTAACATCTGGCCTTTAAATACACAGAGACATAGGATCATTCTCTTTTGGCTACTTTTATATTATCTCAAATCTCTCAGTCTTTTAGTTAATGCTTTTTTCCTGTTTTGATTTCTTGCTCCTCAATTACTGCCATTGGCAAGGACATTAAAATGAATGATACTCATTTAAGATACCTTTAGTGTGACGCAGAAGCTAATGGACTTCTGGAAGACACTTGGAGATGCTCAGTTAGAGATCAGCAGAAACTGTTATTCCTTCTTGATTGATTTACCATTTTCCTAGTTATCAAATCCTTCCTGGTTTACTGTGCGCTATCAGCACCCTTATCTAATTCAGTGACAATTCTAATATATGTACTTCTCTTAGGACTATTATTTAAGTGTATGATAACAGACAAGATATTTAGCATCTTGTATGACTGGTGTGAAGATATGGCAGGGAAAACACAAAGCTTGCCAAGCCACAGTGAAATAGAGCTCTAGAACCACTGAAGGCACAGACAGAAAGTGCAAGCCCTTGAAATTTTATGTAGTCTGAAAAGATTAAAGCAAAGGTCAAATAAAGAAATAATTCTTGATTACTTATATGTTGCATGATGAAAGAAAACAGTTGCTATGAGAACAGTATTTGAGATAAAGGTCATTTAAAATGCTCTGTAATTTGACATCCTGTAGTTTGGTAACACATACCTTTAAAATTAAGCCAAACAACCTACAAATTATTTAGGGAAGGGAAGAACAAATCAAATGTACAGCTGAAGCTAGGGGGAGCAGTGAATGCATAAAATTATCTGATGCTTTTGAGAAGCATCTACCTGGAGTTGTGTCACTGGTCTGGTCATCTGAGAGGAGAGACAGATGCTGACTCTATCAGAGCAGCTACAGAGCGAAGTGGTGCCATATTGCTTCAATGTCCCAGGGCCTGGGATAATCTTACTCTGAGCACTAAAGTGACAACATCAGATTTGTTTTCTCTGTTTGTCTCTGAGAACAGTTCGATTTGGCTGTTAGCTAATGAAATTGCCCTTTCATACCATGTAGGTTTAAAATGTTTGTCAGAGATTATGGTTTTAATCCTTGTTTTTAATGAAAAAGGGCAGAGAGAGGTCATTAAGCATTTAGTTCATGTGACCTTGTGGCAAACTGAAAGATTGTTTTGTATCCTCTCCAACCCAGAAGCCTAAATTGCCTGTTTTCAAGGAACACTCAATAATACATTTCTCTGAATGATCATTTTGGTAAATGTGATGCAATTAGCATTCCTCTGAAACAAGTGCCCGTAGAGAAGAGTGTGATCAGCACAGGATAAAGGCAGCACATTTTAGAATTAGATTAACAGTGCCTGAGATTAAAACACAAACTTGTCTACATGGATGACCACAATGGGTGAAAGCTGATATAAATTTCCAACTCACTAGCTATTCTGCATCAGCTCCTGATTTGAATGCACTTGCTGAATACAAAAAAGTTGTTCATTCCTCCTCCTGGTGTCTGACTGCTGATCTTCTGTGCTCATTTGTATCCATTAATTCCTAGATAATCATATAGACCTGTAGGACTCTGTTGTTAATGGCCAGACACGTTTGGTATGCTGCTTGCTAAGTTCCAGTCAGAATGAATGTACATTTAGTAGGATGTTAGATAGGAACCTGGGCTTTAAACATCTGCTAATATTGAGAGATTCACTGACTAAGTCTCCCTAATTCTACCTCAAAAATACGTGAATAAAAATACGCATTATGGTATTGTTGAAATTGAACAGAATAATTTCACTGGATCAGCATAAAAATACTTAAATTTGGCTGCAAAAAGATTCCTTTTTGTTATTTTTCATTAAAAGGACTATTCAATTGCATATAAAGGTTTGAGAAAAAAGGAAACAAATCTTTAGTTTGTTTCCTAGCAGTGTCACAATCTGGAGTTGCAAGGAGGCTCACCTGATGAGAAGCAGAGTGCCAAGACAAATATTGTGGTTTAGATATAAATCTAAGAGGTTAACATGTGTATGAAAGTTACACCTTGTTATGTTCAACTCTGAAGGAGAGCTTGCGTGTGAGTACATTTGTGCATGTGTATTTACAGTCATGTACATTTCCATGTCAATTTCATCTCTAGTGCAGCAGGAAAACCTTTTGGCAGAAGTTTGGGAATTTCTATGTGTAGTGTGCTTGGATACTGAGGCCAATGGAAAGTGTGCTATTTTCATTTTAAGAGAATTGAAATTTCGAGCTTTCTAGTTATTCTTTGGCAGACCCAGCGTGCATTTTGGTCCAAACAGAAGTTTTAAAATCACTTTCAACCACTTTTCAAGCTTGTGGTTTAGGCCAGTGGGATAGAATAATGTTACTTGGTTTTCTGTTTGTATGATCTGCCCTAGCTTTCAGAAAACTAACTTACTGATAAAAAGAATAAGCATAATTTCACTTGTGTGTGTTTGCCTCTGAAGATTAGCAAGGAAATTGCAGACCCCACCTTTAAAACAAACACATTTGTTTTGTTAATACTAAATGCATAATGAATCTACACATAGATTTTAAGTTGCTACAGTTTTGAACTTTCAAGGCAGTCTGAAAGATGACACTGTCAATTTAATGTCATTAGTTATATGCCTAAAACTAACATGTTTCTATCTTTCAAGAATCCAGGATTAAGTGAAGAGTGCTTGTGGGCAAAACAGTAATGGCCAGATTTATTCTAGGAAGCCATCTTTAATCTGAATTATTTCTATGATATTATGTTGAGAAATACTGAAATTCATATAAAATATACCATGGAAAGGACAGCCAGTGTTGATTACATTTCAGAAGTCTTTCTAAGAAATTACCATGGTTTCCTCTTGTATTGACAACAGATCAGTAGGTTAAAGGTGATAACACTTTGCAAATGTTGGTGTGCTAAAGCTCATGTGCAATGTTTTATAGCAAGGGCCTCAAGTGCTGTGGAATCCTGTCTACAGCTCTGTACTCCAAAATCCTATTGCCTGTGTTTCTCTGCAGGCAACAGAGAAGCTCTCTACTCTTATGAACAATTTCTTTATCACAATTGGGTTATCAAAGCATAATGCACACATGCACACATATATGTTACCTCCTGGGACCTATTTACATCCAGAGGTTACAAGTTATGCTGAGAACACTTAAAGACAAAAAACATGAAAGACACCATTTCTTTTTACGCACAGTCTCTTTCTCTGTCATCTCCTTTCCTCAGTCCCTTGCCCAAATCCTACCCTCCATATTTGAAGGAAGGGAGAAAGAGGGAAGAAATGCTGGTATCAGACAGAACTATT
Source organism: Erithacus rubecula (assembly GCF_903797595.1). Classification (NCBI taxonomy): domain Eukaryota; kingdom Metazoa; phylum Chordata; class Aves; order Passeriformes; family Muscicapidae; genus Erithacus; species Erithacus rubecula. The sequence continues at coordinate 13,215,552 of NC_136659.1, forward strand.
GTCTGCACCTTTAAAATTATAGCTTATTTCTTCCCATGAGCTTCAGTCATGTGTAAAAGCATGCTGGTCAGGTATTCATGCTAAGTTGTCTAGGTGAGAAGTAACCAAACTGAAAGGATTTTTTGTAAGTAGATTTAGGAAAAGAATTCATTCCAAGGAGAACTCCCTTTAGAGATTACAATTACTCTTTCTTGTGATTTTCCCCATCTTTTCATTTCATCTGAAAATTTAGCATACTATCCATATATTAGTTAGCCTTCAAAAATGTATCTGCATTACCTAAGGAGCTGAAAACTGGCTTTTATTTACAGGAAAAGTGAAGTTCTTCCTGAAACCTCAGGATCACTTAACTTCTATCTCTTTTTCACTAGAATTTTGGAAACAAATATTTAATAGCCCTTGACATGACCATCCAAAGACCATATTTAGACGGTGTTTGGTAACTGTACACACTAAATCTCTGATCTTATTTATAAGATGCATCATACCAAATCCTCAGACAGAAAATGTATGGAAAAAAAGGCTCCTGTTAATCTGTTACTATCTCTATTTCTGTGCTGACCCATTAATATGAGGGTTTTAGAGAGCTTACAGATAAAGTTGTGATATTTTACTTAGCACAGCTGGGATAAAACACTGAATCTTATTAAATGCTGTGTCCATATTTAAGGCTGGACTGAGATATGTCACTGTGCTCCTTCTCAAACACAGCATAGGAATTCCATGCTTCCTCTTAAGTCTGTATTTCCAGCCTGCACCAAAATGATCTTGTCTACTCTTCTATGCCATACACATTTTTCATTGTATAAAAATTCCCCACCCAAACAAGAGCAGGTTTAAATATTAATAACTTGGTTTCATTTTATTATTCACTATCATGCTGCTATGAAATTTTATATCCATCAAGGGAAGATGTCTGGAGCACTACAATCTAAACAGTTAAGGGTAACACTGAGCAGATGAGCTAAAGAGCATAAACAATGAAAACTTGTGCTTTTTAGTTTCAGAGCAAATGTCCCATGCTGGCAGGAATTCTATTCCCATTAACTCCAGTGATATTAAAGTTGAGAGCAGCCGTTCCCCTCCATTACCTTTATTCCTCCAACTCCTTTCTATCACACCTCATTTACTGTCTCCCATCATTGGCTGAGTTATATTCTATAGAGACACCTACTGCAAGGAGAATAATCCAAAATGTTACTCACCATACAGGGCTTCAAACTGAAAGCAGAGGACACAGAAAGTTACAGCAACCACCTTCATGCCTGCCTGACACAGAGGCATCAGCCTTCTGTCTACTGTGAAGATGGAGAAGAACACACGGGTAGAAAAGGAAGTGGTTTGTGGGCTCTAGGGAAAATTGTAAGATAATCAGAATGACTTTTAAACTTAACATTTAGTCCCCTGACTACATTATAGCTAAGTCAGCATTAGCTGTTACACATACCTGGTTTAATGTTTTATTTTTTTTCGTACATGATTATTTGCTGTCACAGACAGGAAGATGAAAGTCTTTCTGACATTATTTTTTGATGACTTTGCAAAGACTGTTTCTGGTAAAGTCTGTCACAATAGAGGCTGCAGTTACCTACAGTAGACTTCTGCAGATTGCCCATGGTCAGCAAATAGTATTAAGTGACAGTACATTCATATTTGTAACTGGCAACCTGGTTTCTCTCTATGAGTTTCAACTGGTTTTGTATAACTAATGGTCTTGCTCTATTTGGAAACTGTATTAATTAGAGGGGTAGGAGTCTCTCTTGTGTAATTCCTAGGAAAGAATTCCTTGGAATTCCTAGGAAGAACATGGTTAAATTGCAGAAAGATCCCTTCGGCCCTGTGACTTCTAAAAAGTTTGCTCCAGCGTGACTTCCATGCTGGAGATCAGACTTGTTTTGCCTGAAGTTTCATGGGAAACTTCATGTGGTTCTGTGAGAGGAGATCTGATTCAGTGCCCTAGGGCCTTAGGTCAAAAGGTTCTCTCCTTCCTTCTTCCTTGCCTTTATGCAGAAAGCTATTATCCTGTTATCCATCTTTATCCTGGGAATGTTTTAGGACCCTTTGTTACATGTTCTACAATCACTTAATCCTGGCTGCTTATTTATGTCTATAATACTAATTTTAGTGCAGAAAATATGCAAGAAAAGCAGTTTCTAACTCATATTCCATATATTATATGAAGTTTACATTTCTGATTGCACAAAGAGAAAACACAAAGGACTGCTTGTGGTGCCTGGCAGATGCTGCTGAGGTTGAGTCCTTGTAATGGTCAAATAATTGGAAAATAACAGGACTGTGTTACAGATTCACTTTTAATTTATACTGTGTAAGTAAAACATCACATGTTGTAAGTAAAATGTCACATGTTGATTTACTCTTCAAAAGTGATTAAATATCATTTGCTATGACTGCTAAAGATCTGTTCACATGGATATTAGTAGAGTTCTACTTTCTTCAAATCCTTCCAAAGCCCTCTAAATCTACACATTTTTTAGAATTACAGTCAGAACTAAACATGAGTCAAATCAGCTGTTGGTATAAATTTTCAGCTCTAGTCTCTGGAGCCAAAATTAAATAGCTGTAAGTAGAGAAAGGTTCTCCAGTATGCTTTTAATTCTGAAGCCCAAAAGTACATGGAGGTTCAAACAATGATACAGCTTCAAAACATACATCTGACCCCTGAGATTTGCCCCTGGAGTTATAAACAATGTTGGGATCTACTGAGTTTCCAGGTAGGATCATCTTTTCCATCCTCCATAAAAACTAATGGGAAGTGCTGAAAGAACAGAGCAACCTTCTCCTGGGATATGACCTTTACCACCCCCCAAATGAACTTAAAAGTGGTCCCCAAAAGCCTATAGTAAAAATAGCTGCTGCTGCAGAGAATTAGGGGTGGAAGAAAGTCACGTGTTAAGTATCCCTATGCTCATCTTTTGGAGAGCTTGGTGACAACAAACACTAAAGATTGAGTCCTACAAAGCCTATAACTGACTGCGAAGGCCAATAAAGGTGTAGGGGAATGTACTCCATGAACAAAGTTTGGCAACATTATTTTATGAAATAAGCTTTAAAACAAATCAGTATTGTTAGGGTTCCAACATTTGTTGTCTTTCGTAAAAATTTAAACATTTTGCTAGAAAAGTAATTTTGTTAGGGAGGATTTTTGTTTTCTAACTAATATAGTTATTTTGGAGCAGCTTCCTCCTTCCCTCCCTCCTTATGACCATATCAGTTACACCCAGGAAGAGATGATTAATACACATCTATTTCACTTTTGGGGGAACAATAGCTACCAGCATAGTTTGGCTAGTATACATCTCACTACAACAATTCAAGAAAGTCTCACTGTCCAGTTTGTGTATGTTAAGTCCTTTCTCTTTACTGTAATTACAACTTGAAGTCTACAATTACACCTTCTCCTTTTCTGCTTCTTGGCACTTGGGATGGCTAGAACACACTGACTCCTTTATTTTAAAAGAGTGAAGCCCAGAGAATACCTTGCGTACATTGGGCAGCACTCTGAAGCTTGATCTAAATGTGATTCCAAGTGTATTTGATGATGAGCTGTCAGAGCCAGAGGCACCCAGAGCATATATTCACAAGTGAAGAGACACAAAGTTGGGTTCTGCACTCATTGTGAGAGATGCTCCCCTTCTAGTCCCACACCAAAAGACTGTTTCTCTGCCTTTAAATCTTTCCATCTCTGCCTTGCTCCCCTGTCAGCGCTTACCTACTTCACAAAGACATTGTTACTGCGATTAAAAGTGTTTGTTCTAAATACCACAGTGAGTTACGGTTAAACACCTGGAACAAGTAGTCTGTTTCCACAGGCTTCCTACAACTGTAACTATTTTTGCTCACAAACACGTGTTTCCTTTTTCCATCCTCACTCATTTATCTTCTTTGTGTCTTGATTTTTCACTCTCCCATCAACATGTACCTCTCAGAGCTGACTTCTTTCCTCCTCCAACCTCACTGTCCCCCAGTCCCCAAGTATCCTGTTCCTCAAGCAGTAGCTTCCCTTCACCATGTGTGGTAACTCCTGTCTGGAATCTAGCTTTTCCTTCACCCCATGCCCTATTCTTTCTTCATGTCCTACTCCCAATGCTACCCTATAGTGATAATTTCCTTCCATCATCTTGCTTCTGACTGTTTGCACACTGGAAAATCCTTATGCGAATATTCGTGCCTTTAAAAATGTATTTAGTGGTACGCTGAGTTCCAAAGAGAAATGGGCTTGTTCATCCCTTGATCCAATGTTCTCTACTACACAGTTTCCAGTGCTTCTCCCTTCTAACTGCAAGTAACTTGGAAAACATTTTTGCAGTTTTCCCAGGGACACAGCACAGAATTTCCCTGTGTGTATGATGTATATTTTTCTTTGCTTTGTTTAATCACATAATTACTGTTATCACTCAAAACAATGTCCATGTTAGTGAAATGATATTGCATGGTCCACTGTGAAACCAAGGTGCAGTGAAGACTTTCATTCCATCTCACCAGCTTTTTACACTTCTGCTCACGGATGAGCAGTTGCCCACAGCAATATTCTCTCCATAGAATGTTTTGCAATTCTTTCTGTAGAGGCTGCTACAGTCTATCCACACAAATTATATTCCATTGTCTCCTGCTGCTTCTCATTCTTTGCTTCAATATCTGGCCTATATTCTCATGACTCTGGGTCATTCCCTCAGGGCTGGAGCAGAAAGCTTCTATACTCATGCGTTTTCATTTCCTGTCCTCCTAATTGAGAAGGGGAACAATGACTTTCACTGTGCTATTTTTAAAGTTCTGTGATGGCTTTAAATCCCACTTCCCATCTGCACCACTCCCCATTAGGTGTGTAAACAAGCTGCAGTCATTCAGGATGTAGTGATTTCAGCTGAAATGCAGCTCATGTGCTCCCTCATTTGTTCTGATGCTTCCTTTGCTGATACATTGGTCTGGTCACTCCCCCAGGCCTGTGAGGATGCTGTAATATTTTCTCCATCAGCGTGACAGCAGAGGCAACTGGGGCTCAGCTCAGCCAGCTCAGCAGCTGGGCAAACACCTCCCTGCAGAGCAGATCTAATGAGACAGTCCCCTTTGGGATGGGATTGTGTGTGGCTTTGCTTCTTGATACTAGTTCAGTTACCCCATAAATCACTTCTTTTTGGGGTTTGTTGGTTTGTTGGTTTTTTTTTTTTTCCTTTGGATAATGCTTGAGAATATTTGTCACTGAGTTTCCCAAAAGAAGCAAAAAAAAAAAAAAAAAAAAAAAAAAGTATGTTAAGGAGTTTAGCCCAGTTCTAAGGCTTGCAAGGGCATTGACCTATAAATTCAGTCGACAGGCGCTAAGTGGCGAATTCAGTCAAGCCTGGAGAGGTTGCCCACAGAGGAAAAAACCCTTTTTCCATGTTGTCCTCCTTTGAAAAAACCTGACCTAGTTGAAGATGTCATGGCTTGTTTCTGGGGGACTGGACTAGATGGTGTTTAAAGGTCCCAAGTCAAACTGTTCTATGATTCTAAATGCCTCTTCAGATCCTGGGACTAATGTTTTGGACTGGCTGACTCAAGACAACTGAGAGCTACCTAGTCAAAGACTGTATCCATCTGATCTTAGGAACTGCTATGCCTCTGTGTTTCCAGCTCTGTCCCTCCTGCCACACAGTTACCTAAAAGAGGTACTGAAGGCTTCTTCAGGAGTGGGTTGTAGATAGAAAGAGCCCAGTGAAGCCCATCTGTATGTGCTGGTGGTGTGGACTGCAGACCACAGGGTGGCTGGGGAAGGTTTACTGTCTTCAACAACAACAACAAAGGTAATGACCATGCTCCTGCCATTCAGGGTGTACTAGGAAGAGGACTGTGAGCAGCAGGTGCTTTTCACTGGCATATGCCAGATTGTGCAGGAGGTATTTAGATTAATACAAGGGTTGTAGATGGCCTGTAGATGCCGATGTAGATGTGTTCATGGGCAGTGTTCCAGAAGGAGGAGTGTATCCTCTGAAGCCATTGAAGTTCCCTATGGCAAAGATGCTGCTGAGGGTCCCTTATATCTAGGTTTGGAAAGGAGGTCTTTCAGAACAGATGACAAATATGTAAAACACAAGTACAGTGCAAACCTGGAGACCAAGACAATTACTGCCTGGCATTAGGGGGAGCAGTGCATGACAGATACATGTAGTTGTGCTGGGTCACCATGAAAGTTATATAAGTTGTCACGGTGTGACCATGACAAATTATACACATTTTGTAAAATTTTCACACCCTAAGTATCTCAAAACTTGCAGTAGGTTTGGGACCCCTATTATGTGGTTATCTGGTCAGGTGCCTTTGAGGATAGAAAGAGCCACATTCTGTGGTGATGCTTGGGGTTTGTGGTGTGGTTTTGATCTCACCATTGCTGTGATTACTTTTTAAACTCTTGTTAGCACTGCCTTGACAGTCTAACAAAGAGAAACTTTATGCAACACAATCACCAAAGTTGTGATCCAGATAACAGCTAATGAAAAGTTATGGTGAAAATTGCAAGGACAGATGAAGCAGCACAACTCTGTCTTGGACTTCCAGAAAAACTGAAGTGGCTGGGGACATACTTTTCCCAGCAGCCTTAAACTGTTTCTGGAAACCCTGTCTCTCAGGTGTCTCCAAGCCAGACTTCACTATTGTTGTTAGTGGTTTACTGGAGCTAGGCTCCAGCTTTGGTGGATTTGGGGAGTAAAAATAGTGAAATCACAAATATGTAACTAAGTCTCGTCTATTTTGTGTCTGTCGTTTAGAACCTCACAGGTTACTGCCTTGGGAACGAAGTTCTTTGTACACGCAGGCCAAGGCTACTGAAGGCAGTGCTCCCACGCACAAAGGTGAGATCCCTCACTCCATCCAGCCGCACTCCGATGGGTGCCAGAGCAAAGACAAGCAGAGCTTGTACCCCGCAGTGCTGTCAGCCCCGGGCTCCTGCTGCAAGAGGCTGGTGAAGGATTTGTTTACTCTTCTGCAGGAGAAGCTTCCAAGAGCTGCCTTTCAGGCTGAGCTCACCTGTCCCTGTGACTCGGGGGGAGCGGCATTGCTGGCCCGTGGCCGAAAGCCCTGTAGCCCCGGGTGACCGCCCGGCCCGGCCCTGCATCGGAGCCCCCGGACCGCGGCCAGCCCAGTGTCCCCCTGTCCGCCACTCCCTCTGTCCCTGTGTCCCCTTATCCCCGTGTCCCCGTGTCCCCGTGTCCCCGTGTCCCTGTGTCCCCGTGCCCCCGTGCCCTCTGCCCGCGGGCGGCTCCGAGGTTCTGCGGCCGCGAGGGGGCGCTGCGGGCCGGCCGGGTGAGGCGGAGAGTGGGAATGAGGGGATGGGACCGTGCCGTGGGAATGGAGCCAGGCTGTGGGGATGGGACCGTGCCGTGGAGATAGAGCCAGGCTGTGAGGATGGAGCCAGGCTGTGGGGATGGAGCTAGGCTGTGGGGATGGGACCGTGCCGTGGGGATGGAGCCAGGCTGTGAGGATGGAGCCAGGCTGTGGGGATGGAGCTAGGCTGTGGGGATGGGACCGTGCCGTGGGGATGGAGCCAGGCTGTGAGGATGGAGCCAGGCTGTGGGGATGGAGCTAGGCTGTGGGGATGGGACCGTGCCGTGGGGATGGAGCCAGGCTGTGAGGATGGAGCCAGGCTGTGGGGATGGAGCTAGGCTGTGGGGATGGGACCGTGCCGTGGGGATGGAGCCAGGCTGTGAGGATGGAGCCAGGCTGTGGGGATGGAGCTAGGCTGTGGGGATGGGACCGTGCCGTGGGGATGGAGCCAGGCTGTGAGGATGGAGCCAGGCTGTGGGGATGGAGCTAGGCTGTGGGGATGGGACCGTGCCGTGGGGATGGAGCCAGGCTGTGAGGATGGAGCCAGGCTGTGGGGATGGAGCTAGGCTGTGGGGATGGGACCGTGCCGTGGGGATGGAGCCAGGCTGTGGGGATGGAGCCAGGCCGTGGGGATGGAGCCAGGCCATGGGGATGGAGCCAGGCCATGGGGATGCAGCCAGCCCGTGCAGCCGGTGCCACACGAGGGGCTCGCCCTCAGCCCGGTCTCGGCACAGCCCAGCTCCTGGCTTGCAGTGCAGCCCTTCAGGGTCAGCCTTTAACCCTCACGAAGGTACGGCTGCTCTCGGTGGTTTCCTAGAATCCCACACCAGCCTCTGCACGTGAATGTGGCTTTGTGTTTAAAAGGGTTTGGGGTTTTTTTAAATCAGGGAGAAATTCTGAAACCGCACAGCAGAGAGCAGTGCAGTGTAAGGGTCGCCAGCACCTCTGCTTGGAGGGACAGAACAGGTTTCTTAGGGCTCCGGTTTTGAAAATACCGTAGCTGAGAAGGGGGTTTGGTCTTTTTTGCAGGTATTTGAACATTGTTCATCTGTTCTTGCTAATTTGATGAGAAAGAACAAGCTGCAAAAACAAGCCATCCAGCAGGCCAGGAAAGACCAAGAGGTAATGAAGTTTGAATAGAAGTCATTTGTCAGGGAATCACTACAAGGGTGTGGCCGATGCAGTCTCAGAGGTGTTACGGTGAAGAGTGAAGGAGCAACTCCTTCGGAGCCAGACAGAACTCGGCAGTTTTCTGCCACTCAGAGTAACCGAGTAAACCAACTTAAACTCGGGAGCAAATTCTCTCCTGCAGGAGAGAGGCTAGTATTCGACTATAAACCTTTCTGATGTGTTTGCTATTTGTTCCAGAGTACTTTTAACTCAGTGAAGCACAGCTTTAAAGCCTTTGGTGTGCTTCAGGATCTCACTGTAATGGAGGGGTCTAGGCACGTTTCTTTTAGCTAGCTTGGATGCTATCACAACACGAAAAGGATCTTGCAGTAATAACTAGAGTGACAACGAGCAAGAAATAGAAATCAGATATCTATATTCTATAGAAAACATGTGATTGAAATGACTACTCTAAAACATGATTTAACCACAGTGATCACATTGCGGATCACCATATTCTGGTGATTTGGTCTTTGTCATGTAAAGACTCCAGATTTTCTCACTGAAGTTCACAGTTGCCATGCACCTCTCTGTTCCCAGAAGACACAGCATTGCAGCAAAAACAACGAGCTCTGCTGCTGCCAGGCCCATGTCTTGATTAGGTGCCCTGAGTCTCTAGTACACTCTCAATACAGTTTAGGGTGAACTATCCAAACCATCTCTAAAGGGATCACAGTGTCAGCCTGAATCCAGGAAGTATCTAGTTACATTCAGACAAGCTCCCCAGTAACTAATACACCCTTGTGCTCAGAATAAAACCTCAGCAAGCTCTGCTCAGTCTAAGCAATTCCCAGCTAGAATAGCTAGCTAGAAGTTGGTCTGGGCAGATGCATACACATTGTATAGGAATGTGCTGTTCCCTGCTTGCCCATGACTGACTGAAAAGAACACACTTTTCACGATAGCTCTCTTTGATCTCCACTCTGTGTTTGCTAGTCATTAAAAGGGAATATTTGCTTAGGGGGCTTTCATTGTCTTCTTCATTTGGCCTGTAACCTCATGTGATTCTGACTGAACCACAGGAAAGCACACCCATATCCAAGTCAAGCAGCCTGCTGGAGCCTGCTGCAGCACAGCAAAGCTGGGGAAATAGAGGTGTTCATACTGTTTCTATTGATACCATAGAATCCTGAATTTTCTGTCTCATCATCAGAATCAGAAAATTCCTCAACCTGAAAAATTTTGTAGGTTATGAGACTCTTTCAGGATAGTATTACCATATGTCTTTCCTCATGTTACACTCCTCACTAGGCACCCACTGATGGGTACTTATCTGTGAGGTAAGATACTTCTGATTTTTTATTTTTTACTCTCATCTGGTACAGCCTTTACCTTTATACACTCATGAATTTAGATGACTGTCAAAAAAGGTGAAAGTAGATGTTTCTCTGTTCTCACTGTGTTAATACTGCTGCTAAACATTGTTACATTAGCATCTAAGGTTAATGGTAGTACTGTTCACAAACCTAACTTCAGAATTCCTCAGTAATTCCCTTCTGGCTGGAAGCTGCCTTGCTTTGCTGCCAGGCCAGGAATGGAGCTTGTTGTGATCCAGAAATGTGTAAGCAGTGTTTTGCTGGTGATCACAGTATGATGATGAAGGTACAAATGAATTACTTCTTATGCTGGGTATGTTGCTGTACATGCAATCAACAAATATAGGATTCTGTAGTTACAAGATCATGGATTCATGTTGTATTGATTCAGGCACATACCTCCACAAGCCATTGTTTTTCCCCTTCCCTGCTAGGTAAGAAAAAAACTGTAAAAAAAATGTAAACCAGTCACACCCCTCTGCTTCTCCTTGGGTTGCTGTGGTTCTGTAGTTACACTGTGTTTTCTAGTGACATCACTGAAGCCTCTGTACTTCTTGTTTTGATTCTTCTTTTGCTTGAAGAAGAAAAATAGTTGAAGGGAAGAATTTATTTGTCCATTTGCATCTTTCCTTTTTGTTACGTTTTCATAAGTCGGTGATTAGTGCTAGTGGTTAGAGAAGAAAGTGGTGATTTTATTTCTAGCTTTATATCAGACAGGTACAAATTGCTCTAGTTGATATGGAAACAACTGGCTTTCCACTGTGAAAAGAAACATTTCATTGTTTCCAGACTTTGAAAACTACCCCAGAGATCCCCTTTGGCCTATCTAGGTTTTCCCACTGTTTTTCAAGTCTGTTTGTGTTGCTCTGAGTTCTTCCATTTCTCCTGTTATACAGAACAGCTGATCATCCTTGTTTATGCGAACTCAAAAGTGCACAGGGCTTCAAAAAGTGACAGAGTAAATTGATAGAAGAGAAATCCCTTGAGGCTGTTGAAGACAAAGTCACCACCCTTTGAAGTTTCTGAGCTGCTGGTGAAGGAGGGCTGGAACAGTATTATAGGAAGGTTTCATAGCATGCTATCATTGATTGCATATTCTTCCATGCCATTTCCTCTTGGGCACTGCTGGGAAGTGGACAGCTGCTACTGTGGCTTTTAGCATCACTCCCATGGTTTTTTTCCTGTTTGCTCTGTCTGATCTTGGATGATGCCTACAGATGCCTACTGTAGAACAGGTCCTGTTTTATTCATATTCATTTGTATTGCACTCTTCCTGATTATTGCAAATAATAATGTGAACACATATGAAATAAAGAGTAACTGCTGCTGTGCTTTTCTGTTAGGCATCAGTAGAACTGAGTCTTTTTGGCATTCCCAGTGAGTTAACAGTGACTGCAGCAGGGTTGGGAGCCAAGGGCACAACCTGCAGTGCAGTTTGCCAGTTTCAAAAAGATGAGCCATGATACTTCATGATTAACTACTTACAAACAAAACAAAAAACATACCTGACTACAGTGTGTATGTGACTTGGAAGGGGAAAAGAAAATCTAAACACAGTATTACCAGCACACATGAAACTCCAGCCAGAAACAGTTTCAAAATACTAACCCTTGGTAGGTGGCAGAACCTAAATAATTGATAAGATTTTCAGATCAGAGATCTTTCTTGCATGCAAAATAATGGTGCTTATAGGTTTTGATCCTTAAACAACCTGTTTCTTCTGTCATAAAAATCTGCCAGGTAAAGGACATTTAAGTGTCTGAAAATTCTTGAAAGCAGTGATTCCTAGTTCTGTTGCAAGACAGATTCACAGTACTCATTACTAAGTCTGCTGCTGATCCATGCTATAACAGGACAGTATTGGTAATGGCATACCCTCTTTAAAAATCTCAAAGGACTTTAATGCAACAAACAAAAATACCAGTACACTTGTTATTAAACTTGCAAAGTTCCAAGATAATAATTTCCCAATCTTTATCAGTACAGAACTGCCATCTCTCACAGATTATCAGTAGAAATCAAGAAGGCCTGCCAGCCTTCAAAGTTTTCCACTGAAAGGGCAGAGAGAGAGGATAGTCAGTGCTCCAGTCATGCTTCTGCCTTTGGTATTGGACCAGAGAGCAGCAACCTGTGTGTGTCACTTCCCAGCAGAACCACAGCCTTTGGGCAAGTGGATCTTCTCCTTCCTGTCTCTGGTGCTGAACACAAAGTCTTAGTTTGACCCAAGGAAAGTTTTGACTTTAATGCATGCTTTAATTGCTGCATTCACACGTGTGCACACATGCACAGAGGCTTTTTCAATAGATTCAGAGCATTCTGTCTATGAGCTTTCTGGACAATTCTAGTTAAGTGAAGGTGACTAATTGCATCAACTCACCCCTCACTGGAAAGTGTCAGCCTTGTACTCATACACACCTAAGAAGAAATTAGGGCAGGAACTAAAGAGAACTCGGCAGAGCTTGTAAAGTCTCTTGATTTGAAATTTTGCTGTGGTATTCTTTTTAAACATTTTATTACAAAAGGGCCAAGGGTTCTCTAGTGATCACATATCATCAATGCATCAGTTTCATGCTGAAAACACTGAAAGTAGCACTTCAGCAAAACATGGAAATATTTTCTAGACAGAAACTAGCAACACTGATTTTCTGATAATTTTTAGGTATTACTTGAGAATAGTGTCAAGACAATGTATTGCTGAATAAGTGACAAGTTTTGTCAAGAGATTTTTGTAATAGTGGGGGTTTAGGTAGCAAGGAAAGCCTCCAGGCATATTCAATATAGAGTTATGCATAGTTCATAAGCATATATTTAGATTACCATATTTTATTGTATATGTTTAATAGATGTAAATCCTAAATCTACTTTCCCACACTACCTGCTTCACATGCAACAGACTATTCCCAGCTTTTGTTCTTCCTGTTCTGGTGCACCATATTGTTACTATTACACCACAAGTAAGATTTTGTGATTTGTTCATGAGCTTAAAGCCATGTGAACAAACTTTTAGTGGGAATCTGATTAGTTGGCTGCACATGCCAATGCTTTTAATTCATATACTAGCCTCCATTGCAATTAATTCAAGTAAAGAAAAGATTAAATTAACAGGAAGTTAGAAAGACCCAAAAAGGTCTAACTGGTAGCATCTAAAGTTCTATTTGTCACAACAATTACTTGAACTTGGAATCATATAATGGTAACTGCCCATAGCATAATCAGAAGAAAAAAGGCTAACTAGTTTTTGAAAAGTAATTGGACTTCATTAGCCACTCAAATGTCACAAAAAACACAGAACACTTCTGGTTTCATTGCAAGGTGGAAAGATCAACACAAGAGTTTTTGCTACATTTGGCCTAATCTGCACTTTTTTAAAATTAAAGCTTCAGTATCTTTTTTTCTTTACAAGTTTAACACTCACATGCATAATTTCTGTTCTTCTGCAAAGACTAAATATAAATTTAGTTTTAAATTCACTATCTAAACTGAAAATCTGAAATTTTGACAAACTAAGAAGTTAAGAAAAAAAAATTAGTGTTTGGCAGAAAGAGGTATTTTATTATAAAATTGATATAGTTAAATATAAAGTTAAACACCATTTCAAAGAAGTCCAAGTATTTGATATAAAAATACCAACAAATTTCCTTTTTTTCACACAATCTTTCTATACACAAAAATTTTCCAAAATAAATATTGACATATTTATTGTGAGTAGAAGAGGTTATTAAATTCAAGTACTTCATGTCTCCAGAGCAGATTACTGAGTGTTTCATGTTCTGCATGTTGAAAAGTAAGCCAAGAGCATCCATGTTGCTGAATCTAAGTGAAATTTTTGAGGGAAAGCCTTTTCAGAAGGTGCCACATTTGGAGGTGCCATTCACACTGTGTGCAGACAGGCTGAGTCCCTCTCTTCCTGCAGCCTTTTCCTTTTGTTGCCTGACTTCCATTGGTGCTATGTAGGTTGTTCCCTCTCCTGTAAGTCATCCACCCCCTGGACAGCCTGCACCCCCTTCTACTTAGGGAGTTGTTGGATGAGACACAACTGATCAGGTTCTATGGAGCATTCAGCACTGGAAAACAACCCAAGAAAACACATGCACACTGTTGGCATAGGGAATGCCCTCCTTCCAGGAACCATAAAGCAACTGCTTCAGGTGTATTTCTGGCTGAGGCATCTGAAGCATCAGTGAAGCTTCTCTGTCAACTCCCATGAAGGAACCACACCTTCCTTGTGACCAGTGAATGTAAAGCAATTGCTGTATTTAATGAAAGTATCTGGAAGCCTGGTCTTTTTTAGTCATAAAATATGAAGTAAAAACATGATAAAAATAATGCAAGTTTTTTCTGAAAATTGCATTATAAATAATGGCATTAATCTGAGGAATTTTTACACCAGATATGTCCCTGTGGCTTACACAAGAGAGGAGGAATAACATGAGTTTGGAACCTATTGGTAAAATTATAATGATACCATGTTATTGCAGAGAGATGAAGAGGGAAAAGAGCTTAAGAGATATTTCATCTTAGTGATAGAGTACTATAAAAAGACCAGAAAAATAGTCATATAATGCAATATGATATAATTAATTCATTTGGCATTATGAGGGAATGGAAAATATTATTAATTTGTGAAGCAGACAGTCATCTTTACTAGAGAATTAAAAGTGAGAAAGCTTTTATAAATGCTACCCACACGATCTAACACCTCACCAAAGCTCAACTATGAAACCAACTTATTCTGCTGATTACTGCTGTTCTAGCCATCTTTCCTGCATGTAAAACATTGTCAGCCAGTTATGAAGCTGCTGAATGTTTCCAAAGTGTCACTTACCAGAAGGATTTGATAACTTACAGAGAAATGAACTCTTTTGCTTTCTGATCTCGGTTAAGTACTGCTAACATATGACATTTTGTGACCGTTTCAAATGTGAGTTATTTTTGGTACTTGTTTCCCCACCACCTACTGTTTTTACAATTTTTATCCAGCTGATTGCATGTACATTTTTTATCTGTATGATGCAAATAATTTAGACCATAGTATCACCTAAGACCCTTTGTAGCACAGGAGAAGGTCTATTTTAAATCACCTATTTATTTGGCTTCAAACAAATTAGAAAGATGACAAGAGCAAGAGCTAGCAGCTCTGTGTAGCAGGTACAAAGGCCAGCTCTGAAAGCATGCAAGATGGAAAGAAGCCTTATCAAAGCTTCTACAGAACTTCAAACACCTCAGCTTTCCCCACACACCAGCACATGGAAAGAGGTGTCTGGAGTTCAGCTGAAGGCCAACAGAGACTCAGCTTCTAATGAGAATTTTCACAGGGATGAAGGATATTGAAATATTTCTTACAGCTGATGATGTTGCAAGTGCCCAGCATTAAGTACTGTGGAAGTCAGTACATATCAATCCCCTCACTTTCTAGTTTGCAATTTTCTAATTTGCACAAAAGTAAGCAGTACTTCTGCTGACCCCTTTCATCACTAGCTCAAGAAATCTATGAATTCCCAAAGAGAAACTGTACAAACAAGTCTAAGGTGTAGGAAGTTAACAATAACCCATTTAATGTAGAGCAGGATTTGTTTATTGCATGTGTATATTGAACTGTAAGAGTCTTTGGGATCTGGCTACTGAGTTTCTAGTTTGTAAAAAAAAAAAAAACATGGACTATTTGCTCGGTGTATATATTTTAATTTATATAAAACCAGCAATTCTATATTTTTCATGTCAGTGGCACTATTGGCCCTTTAATATTAATTTCCTATGGAAAACCTACATCCCAGGCACTGATCTGTCTGGAAAGAATAAAACACCCTACTGCTTGTTCCAGCTTTCCACACAAGCTGCTGCATTGCAGGCTAGAGCTAATGAATATCAGTAAATCGCACCCACAACACAGCATAGTCCAACCAGATGTTACCCAGTGTTTCAATTTTTCCCAGTGGTATCAGTGTTGTTACAGGATGTGGTCATCTAAAAATACCACCTGTATTCATCAAAAAATACCACCTGGAATCATGTAATTATGTGAGAAATTCCATTTTCCCTGAAAGCAAAGTCGTTTTTTGCTGAATGAAGCAGGCCAAACGGAGCATTTTCAAGTACTACTCTTTATAAACAGCAGTCAGAAAAGAATGAAGAGGAAAAGCCATCAATGCAGAAACTGAGAACTTTTTCTTCAACTGGAACTTCATAACCACAAAAAAAAATGTTCAGTAAAATATAAGAATGTGACTGTGATTACGACAGCTTGCTATAGAAATAGAAGTAGAAATAGAAAGAAAATTACATTTGAGAAGTCAAAAAAGAAAAGAACGGTGAAATTTTGAGTAGGTAACAATCTCTTAGTTCCTGGAAACATCTGTCATGTTCCCTCAGCTGCAATTACTAATGATTCCCAGTGCAGTTTTGTCCCTTTTCTAAACACACTTCCTTGCTTCATCCCTCTAGGAAACAACAAACATTTTTAAACCGACTTCAGGCAAGAGTTTTACACATCCCTCTTCCCACAATTTCTAAAATCTTTTATCAATAACTATTAGGTGCAGGGGTCCTACTTCTTGGCTGTGATAGAAGCTACCTCAAGATAACTTTTACATGTTCAAGCAAGAATGCAGTTTTCAAATGTCACCAATAAATTTGGTTTAGTAATGCATAAATCCATCTGATATACACCAGCCTTCTTTGGTTTGGATTTCATGTTACAACTCTTGGATACATTATCTGATTCCTGTTTATGCCTCTCCTAAAAGTAGAGCTCTTTAGTCATGGTCCAAACTGTTCCTGTCACGGGCAAAATCATGCATTTTCTGGTTAATTTTTCAGAACTCACTCCCCAGAAATAGCTTTTGTCTAGTGAAAGGAAGAAGCCTGTTTTATCTAACCTTCAAAGGTACTTTGCCTCCAAACCTCACCTCAGCTCCTCACACACATACTCACACTCTTTGGACCTGCAAAGCTCGAAGTAAGTACTGAAGCCAGGAATTGTACTATATCCATTAGGAGTTACCTGGCCAATGCCAGCACTGGTTGTTGGAAAACAAGAAATTAGACCCAAGAGAGTCTTGAGCAAGAGCTGGGAGGTTAGGAAGGATAACAATAAATAAAAAATGTCTGCTCTTGCATAGCCTAGGAGTCCTTGATAATTTTTTAAAAATTGGTTAAGTATCTGTGGATAAATGGAGTTAGTGAAATTTCTCTACAGACCTCAAGGCCTGACAGAGTAGTGAGCTCAGATTCACATATTCCTTCAAAGAGTGGGGAATCTCTAATCCTAAATTAATAGACTAGTCATTGTCTACTCATAGAGTAGCTGTGTGGGAAAACTTTGTCATATGTTTTTCTTTATCAGATAGGACTCTGATAATTGAAAATTACAAGGAAAATAACAGTTCAGATAAAGAAGTGGATGAAAATGAAAGAATATTGGGGGTTGAGAGTGGTGTATGAATATGCCATTGTCTTTGATACAGACAAGTATACCTGTGAATTCCCACCCATCCAGCCAGAAACTCATACTCTGTGTTTCACAAACAGGCTGACAGATCTCCTAAAGGGGTGAAGAACACATCAAAAGAAGCTACTTCTAAACTCACCAAGCAGTAGGCTCATAATTTGGCAGTCCAGGTAAGATACTCAGTTGTGTTTTAAAACTCCTCATTCTAATGCCCCAAGTTCTGAGACCAAATCCTTTCATCTTTGCTTTACACATTCTTCCCAGAAAGAAGCATGATTTCCTCTTTGTTGAATTTTCTGGGATGTATACTGATCTAGCATTTGCACCTTTCATTTTGGTACTGCTCTGACAGAACACTATATTTGACTTGCATATGTAAAATGTTTTGGGGTGCTGATAGTGAAAGATGCTTCTCCCTGCTATCAGGGAAAAGCACATACCTCGAGGTTCTGGGGAGCATCACAGGACAATGGAAATTCTCTGAGGTCTGGGCTTGGCCCTCAACAGAACTAGCTGCTATATGAACCATAGGGAGGTAGGTATAAATACCATCTCTGCAGGTACTTAGGCTTCACTCATCTCTGTAGTGCCAGATATGAATGATGAGAATATAATTGTCAATAAAATCTGAACTGAAATCTCACTTTGGTCTTCACTGCTACATCTGCTGATTTGAGTGCACCTACTACCCTGCCAGAAAATTCAAAAGGGCAACCCGGCTTAGAACAAAAAGTGATAAAGCATTATATAATATTTAGCTCAGACGAAGCTGCCACAGGGATAAGGAAAGCAAAAAGAAATTATGCACTGCAGCAACAAGAGAAGGGTGGAAAAAGTAACCACTAAGGATGAAGAGAACATCAGAGCAGAGATAGAATTTGGGCAAAGTAATTTTTAATGAGATAATTAATATACATTATTCCAAAAATTATTTAAGTGCAGAAGGCAAACACAAAATATTGCTACTACTGTGTATGTTCTGCTCTCCCATAATTTCATTATTCAACTATTTTAGTAACCTGTTGCTTATTTATGGCAGAACACTTCCCAGTTGTTACAGACTCAAGGAATGTCTCAAGGAAATGCAGGTGTACCAAGAAGAAATTGGCCAGGTGGATGCAGAAGGCCTAGCTTTGGTCAACTCAGTGGTCAGAAATGGAAGTGAATTGGAATATACACAGGTTCTGTGATGACACAGACTCGCAGCCAGTTGTGGCCATATGTCATGAGATGCCATACAGATCCAAAGCATCTCTTCACCCAGGAGGGATGAGCTTAGAAAATAATGTACTTGAACTGCTTTTAGATTGCTTAAGAAAAGTAAGATTTTGATCCAAGTACAGAGGAATTTCCAAGGAAAGGAAAAAAAAAGAAACAGTCGATTTGATTAGGAGTCAGACACATGATTTACTACTTGCTCTAGTAGAAAAAATTGGCCCTGATAATTATTCATGCTCTGTACAGATTTTATGAATGGATGTGTGGGTCAAACCTGGTTTTCATCATGGAGTAATGGAACACACTTGCCTGATCAGGCCACATCTGAAAGGGCAGAAGTTTTGTCATTTTGCAGCGACAATAGATATGTGATCTTTTACCATTTTTTGTCCCCAAAACACCAGGTAGTGAAAAATTAGGAAAAAATAACAGACTAATATCAGAATACTAAAACACCTTCAAAAAAAGGATGTGTCATCAGATGTTACTTTTACTTAATGCAGCACGCTTGTATATCAACACTGAGAGAGTAGTTAGCACCTGCAGACATTGGCAAATAGAGAGTTTGAATGTGTTTCTGCACAGTTGGAGGTGGTGCCAGATGAATGGACAAGAGAGGGAAAGCAGACTAAAACAGCTATGAGGTGTGGTGTTCTGGAAGCTGCTGCAATTGCAAGATCATGAAATAAAGGGCTCTGGGGTTTGGCTGCACAGCTGTGCAGCCAAGAAGATGAATTCACAGCTGTGAAACAGAGGCACATGCTGCCAGTGTTTTGGGTTGCAAGGTCAAATTTTGATAGAAAAGAGTCAAATTAATAGATAGTAGATGATAATTCTGAAATTATTTTAAGCTCCAGCAGCTTTGTGTGTTGACTGGCATTTAGTGAATGAGAGTGTCAGAGTGGAGCAAAAAAACAGGATTTGGAACTAGGACAAGTTTTTTGTTTGAACATGTAGAAGAAGTGCTGTCAAAGGCATTACAGCTACCTTTTGCAAGTAACTCTGATGGAAGTGAAAACTTGATTGGTAGTGTCTCTGCATCACAACACAGCAGCTGCAATTAACTAGACAAACAGATTGTAATGGTGGCTGGCTGAGGAGGAGAGCTGACAATGAAAGTGTTGGCATGAGCACACAGGCTGTCTCTGAAGGGCAAAACACAGGGTCAGAGAGAAAAGGTACCTGGTGTCTTCACTGCTTTCTAATACGTAGCCACTTCCTGTTTCTTCTGAGAATGGTGAACAAGAAATGAACTCGAATTTGGGCAAAGCTTCAAGGTTTTTATTGAATGGTACATAACTAATAAACAAGATTATACACTGTCAGTATTTTCATGGAAAATAGACTTTGTTAAATACAGCAACATACTTCTGCCTTTTGGATAGATGCTAATTTAGCATTTGTAAAACACAAGGCCCCAGCAGAGCTGGAGCATTCTCCCAGCACAGCCTAAGAGGGCTCCTGCTGGAGCCTTTCCTCTAACCAAACTGTCAGCACTGGTTCAGAAACCATCAGTCAGCTCTCATCACAGCACTTCTGGGACACAATGCCACTCAAGGGAGCTAAGACCAGGCCTCTAGAGCAGCAGTGTCATCTGTGCCAGACTATGGGGAGACCTCTGAGGAAGTGCAGAGCACTAATGTCAGAAATTGAATTAATAAATACCAATATGAGGAAAAAAGTCAATATTCCTTTGTACACTAGTGTGCTTTCCTACCTCTGCCCCCAAGACTTGTGAATCAGCCTTGCAACGACACACACACCTCTGTCATAATAGTGTTTGGATTTCAGTTGATCAGTAGGCATGAGGAAATTTGACAGTAAGATGTTCAACTGCAACAGCCATAGCTCTTAATGCTACACGCATATATATATATATTACATATTGGTACAATACATCTCAAAAAAGTCAATGGCCTAATGCAGCCATTTTTATGTGGCAAGGTTAATCTTCAAATATGAATACATGTACTATTTATTCTCCTTCAAACCACTGAAGTTACAAAGAATAGTCTCTCATCTTCCTGTAAAAAAATTCCTCTCATCTTTTGTAAAAAGACAGTTAATTAATTTCTTTAACTGAAATGAATTGGCAGAGTCTCCATCCCAGCTAGGAAATTGTTTCTCTCTTTCCTTGTTTCAGTTAACAGTGATGTGGAATGGAATCACTTTTTTCTCTAGCTTTTCAGAAGGCATTTTCACATAGACTCCAGTTGTGAGACATTGTCTTCTCTTTATCTGTAACATATGGGAAGAAAGTAAAATAAACAAGAAGTCTTAGCATAATTATTGACCAGCACATTTTAGAGAAACTGATGGATGTTCTTCTTTGCTGAGTAGAATATATTCTAGACACTTTTCTCTGACTCTTTATAGATCTGTTATGAGCATTTGAGGGAGGATCAGGATGTACAGGGGTTATTTATAAAAACAAAAAAATTATAATCCTGCCATTCATTTAGCCCTCTGAAGGTGCTCCTACTTCAGAGTTCAGTGTTGGTTCCAAATCTAGGTGTGTTCACACCTGGTAGCTTCATTTAGCTTCTAGGGACAAGGACTGCTTGAAAATTAATGGACAGAGACATTGTTTGGTTTCAAGTTTAGGTACATTTCTAACAGACTATGAGTGCAACAGACCCCTGGGGGAAAAGGCAAGCCAGGTTTACATTTTGCATGCTTTTGTGCAGACATTTCTAGCTATGAAATTAAAAATGCTTAAAGTTACCCTTCCCCCATCCAAGGAGAAGGCTGTTTAAATTTGCTTTGCAAAGGTGAATTATGAGAAAAGGAAAAAAAAACAAATTCTGGGATTTTCTGTGAATGGTTTGTGAAATGAGCATACACACAAAGACTGGTGCCTTCAATCCCAGAAGCATCCAGAATTTTGCCTGGTTTTGAGCATCCAGCCCTAAACCAAGGCTCAGTCCAGCTGATGGAAGCTTACTGCTTTCCAGTATGCTGGCAACACAAATGAGCCATAAATAAATATAAGAGGCAGCTCCAGCAATTTCTCTTAGTTTGCATTGTTGTAATTGCATTAGTAAAATGGAGCATCCCACTGGGTTTGTTCCCAGTGTTCTTCCCTGTTCTCATTTCTGTCTTCTTGTCTTCATCACACAAAGGAGTATTATAGCAGAAGGGGCCTGAGTTAATAGGACTTACCGCTTTGCTCACAAGAATGGCTGAGATGAGGATACTGTAAAGGAAAAATCCTGAGGCAGTAGCTCCTAATACCCAGAGATATATGGCAGTGTCTGGACAAGGTTCTGGATCTAAAACATATGATATCACATAAGTCATGTCACAAATGAGCCTCATAAGAAAGACCCTAGAGTTGGTAAGTCAGCCTCTACACTGCTTTTCTCTGGGATGTGCTATCCCAGTGATGCCTAAATAGGCTACCTAGAACAGAGGCTAGACAGTGTTAAAGGAATAAAAGAGGTATTTATTAAAAAGGCTTTCAAAGGATACACCTTGGGCAGCACAAGGGCCTGGCTGTGACTCCATCCAAGATGGACCCAAGATGGATGGCATGTCACGAGTTTTCACACTTTTATAAGTTTTGGTCCAGTTACATATTAGCATTAATTGTCCAATTACAGCTTCAGGTTATGAAGTTCCATCTTCCCAGATTACTTTTCTCATTTCGCTGCTGTTTATACTTCCTTTAGGCCTGAAGCTGCAACCATGTCCTTGGTTCTCAGGCTGGAAAAGGATTGCTTAGTCTAACTAAACTGTGAAGAGGGCTTGCTAAAACTTTGTATGAAGTTCAGAGTTATATACTAATGAAGTATAGAATCTGGAAAATATAAAAGCTAAAACCTAAGGTGATACCACCAGGACTGAGTTCTGAGTTGCTGCCTACACAACCTCCAATGAAAAGAGTCTTTATCTGTAGAAGAGCTCACACCTTACTCTGTTACTTTTGCATTTCTGTATCTAACTGCCTGGACATACATGTACAGTGCATGGTGTTGCTTATGCTGTCATTCCATGGTTATGACTATGCTTGCTTTGAGTGTGTGCAGGGAAACCTGAAAGAAATAAGAACTAATCAAGTTTTCAGTGCTGAAACCAGCATTCCCTCTCACTTCGTACAAACAGAACTCTGAAGACCTTTGAGATGCAATAGCAGCTACCTTAACTTGGAAATATCACAGTGCTGTAAACCTGCTTGCCTTACCAATGACATAGAGATGTGTCCCATTTCCCTTGTCCATCAAATAGGGTGGGGGGTACATCCGCTCCATTTTGCAAACGTAAAGCCCAGTGTCATTCGCTTGCAGGCCAGCCAGGGTGAGGGTCACATTGTTTTGGCCTGGGGTAACGTGGCACTGAATGACCTCTTCCACAGAGAATGTTTTAAACTCCATGGTGTACGATGAAGCACAGATTTCTGTGAACTGGTCACCAGTCTGTTTAAGCAAAGTCACTCGAATTTCCTTTGCATTCCCGATGTTCTTGTATTTACACACCAAGCTGGCGACTCCTTGCCTGTTGGCCAGCACCATTGCTGGCTGAGTCACTTCCATTACTGTAAGGAAGTAAAGAGCATGATGGTAAGTGGACTGTCAAAAAGGATCTGAAGTCATTTACTTCCAACCTGCACAGTAGGAAGGGAGTCCTGCCATCTCCTATTATCCATGGATAATTCCTAGAAAAGCTGCTTTCAAAGAAAGGACTCCAAGACCACAGTTCATATTAGCACTGCATTAATATTCTTTAAAAAGCTCAGTAAATGTTTTGATTACTAGAAATTATATTATAAATCTCAGTGATTACTGGTTGCTTAAATAGTAGGTTATTTGGCCCACTTAGTCGAGCAATGAATGACCTGCATGTTTCAGTTTTCCTCAACACAAACTTTTTAATATGCATAAAAATAAAAAATAAACAAACAGCTTATAGATGATAAGGCTGAATTTTGAAATTTAAAATCAGGCTTTTAAACCACAATTTCTGCCTAATAGAGATAAACATGCTTACATTTACATAGAAAGGAAAATACTGACATCCTGTATGGAACACAGAACAGAATTATTAAGATAACAGTAAAACTGAACAGAAAATTTGTTTGCACACAATTGTTTCTGCTCTTTTTTTCTCCTATTTTTTAACTCACTATTCCCAAGCCACGGTATAGCAATACAGCAGCACACAGCATAGCCTGATAAACAGACTTCCAAAAAAATGTTAGGGGGAAATTACTGCACCATGTACAACCTCACTGACAGCTTTTTGCAACTTCCATATACTATCCTGACACATGATGGAAAGATATTTTTGCTTTAGTAAGCTGTGAAGTATTATTTTTTCAATCTCATTTTATATTAGTCCATTTTGGGGCAGGGTTTATCTTCTCAGTTCTGCAGTGCAAGAATTCCAGATGAAGAGTAGAATTTCGCCATGCATTCAAACCTCTATACCCATGTTATCAGCTGTCACAACTTCACTTACAGAGCCTGGTTTTTCAAGACCTTTTCTTCTTCTTGAGCTACTCTGAATGTTGCCCAGGGTCTCTACAGATAGTACTACTCTAAAGTCTGTGTCTGATTTTCCAGACACCTTGCAATGCACCAAGACCTCGCTCCTATTAGTCCAATGTCACCTTCCTCTCCCTGTTGTACCAAGTCCTCTCAAGGCATGCAAGGACATGAAACTGAAAACAAGTCAACACCCCCAGACACCTTGCTTCCTTGCTTCCTTCATCTACCCACCTTCAGCAATGGCAGTGGCTGTGCAGAGAAAGCCCACGGTGACCAATATTGAGATCATTCCTGTGCTGCGACAGATGCTGAAGAGGCTGAAGGTCTGATGCCTTCAGACTTTAAGATAAACTGGAACTCTCAGGACTGGGAAAGAGGTGACACCTTTCAGGATACTGAATCTTCGAAATGTTTGAACCCACACAGAGCCAGTGTGTATATATAGCTTTGATCCCAGATGCTTGTACCTGAAAGTAGTATGAAGCTTTGTTTTGGTTTCAAGAGAAAGGAAGTAGTGGGTTTGATTAGTACGTGAACAGTTAACCTCAAGCACCATGAACAAAAACAACTATTCAGCAGATGGAAAATATATATTCAATCTGAAACTGCTGTCCATTCTGCTTTAAGAATTGTAGGAGGAAAGGTAATCATCATTAGAGCATTTCAGACCCTTTGGAGGTGCCAGCTTGCGGAATCATAGCACTTAATATTTTAGCAATCATCAGGTATTTCCTACCAGGGCAACATGCAGAGAACTGTACTTCTGCCTAATGTGGGACAGTGAATCACTGAAAGCAAGCTTTTTTATGGAGGACTTGCCTCCACCCACAATTTCTTTGCTTGCTTTAATGTTAATGCTTTTGATGTTTAAAAATTGCTACCCCCTCCAAATTACTGGCTACACTTGCAATTGCTTCATCTTTTTGTACCAGAAATGTGACTTGAATCATAACCCAGCCTCTTTAAGCCTTCCTGTTTCCAAGAAAAAAATATCTAGGTTTATAGCAAATGAATTCCACATCTGTACAGAACTTTGCTCCCTGTGGACTTTACTGCCTAACTACCTTGACATCAGCAGACAAAACACTACAGGAGCTTTGATTATTGCTATCTCTGCTTAGAGGACCTATGTCATTTCAAATCTCAGTAAAACAGTTTTTGCTCATATAAGTCATATAAGCACTGAAAATTGTTTTGCTTTTTTATATGATAAGCTGTCACATCCATGAATCATTGCTTAATGAATTCCATAAAAATGAAGGTTCACTTCAGTTATCCTGAATGTCAGCACTTTTTTTTTGCCTATGCTTTGAGAAGTTCCTTTAGAAGGTGCTTCATCATTTATATATTTACATCTAGTAGATTGCAAAGACCTGCTTTTGCACTATGACCTAGAAAAACTAACAGCATCAGTTCTTGAACACTACCCTGCCCAATTCAAAGATCCAGAATAAATACTTAGTCATGAAAACACACAAATATCTAATGATATAAATAAGTTTACTGCTTCTATACCTAGGTTATGCAATATTTGTTTGGAATGACAGATTCGCAGTCACTTTAATCATAACCAGCACTTAAAACAGAACTGATGATAAATAAAAATACTTCTATGGGAAAATGAAAAACTGCACCCTAATAATGAGACAACCACATACTGCATTACTGGTTAGACAAGCTTAAATCAATTTTAATATTAAATGAAAAATAAAAATTGCAACATCATGTACCAGAATATCAATGAGATTTATGGCATTAAATTACCAGGTTATGCCTGCCTATTTTCATATCCCAAGTAGTAACTAAATTATCTGAATTATCTGCCCTTTGTATCTTTTGGGCTTGGGTTTTGCATGCAGTTAAACAAATGATACATTTGAGCTTCATCAACTATGGTGTCATCTCCTGATAATTGATTGAGACTGCAAATTGTTGGTGCAATTAGCCACTAAACACTGGCAAAGGATTGCCATGTAAAACTCAGTGCTCATTCCACAGGATCTTGAACTGCTAGAGTGACAGATAGCGCTCTGGCACCCCTCTCTCTCCTGTTTGAGACCACTCTAGCAAGTTTTGTTTTCAGTGGTACCCATCTGTTTCCTGGCTATTTTGTTCTCAGTGCATTTTCAGATGCATGACTCTTTCCTTTTTACCCTTGTTCCTCCTTGAAAGCCTTGTGTTATGATAATTGCTCTTCTAAGTGAAGCACAACATGTTTCCCTGTGGAGTCTCTTGAAGTCATCTCAGTCTTCACAGATAAGGCAGCCTGAAGTGAGCCCAGGCTGCCTTTGGTTATCCCTTCCAATGATAGAGATTACCTTTGCCATGGTGCCTTCTACTTTCCTGATCAGACTTAGGCTCTTGAGTTAATGTATGCAGACAACAGGTAGACCATGCAATAGAAGAGATATTGCTCCAAATAACATCTCACTTTCACTGCTCCTATCCTTCCCAGCTCAGTTATGGCGTGGAGCAAGGTATTGATAATAGAATGAGTTCCCCACTAAAATAAAATCCACAAGAATCACTGGGAACACCTTTTCTCTCCTCTGTATCCCTTATCTAACTAATTTTCAACTGGTCAAGAGTCTCCGGACTTCTGCTTGCCCCACCTTCCCTGGATATATTGTGAAAAATACAGGCCATGCTTTGTGGGCTACAGCCACAGGATCTATCTTGCCTAGTTACTGCACCTTCTTGTCTGTGGTGTCCGGTGTCTTCCTGTCCTGACTCTTGTATCTTAGGAACCCTTCATCTTTCATCCTTTCCCATAAATGGAACCTTACACATGGTCTAGTGGCCAGGCAAGGAAATGGCTGAAAGAAGAGCCCTAATTTTGACTTTGAAATTCAGGTCTTTAAGTGATGTTTCTCCTCAGGCTGTTTCTAAAAGCTTGTGCTTTGTGCTTCAAAAGATCAACATGACATTCCTCTTTCCTTTAATGCATATACTTATACTGTAGGGGTCTTTGTTCTGAGGGATGATATTAATTCCCATGTCACAGGGAAGGAGTATAAACCTTTATACTTTATGCTTTAAAGTATAACCTTTATACTTTACATATGCTACCACAGAAAATGTCAGAGGGGAGAGGACTGAGGTTCTCGCAGTGCAAAGCTGCAGAGCCTTAAACAAGACATTCATCTTAGGAGTAGCTTGGGCTCTACAACCTCTTTGAACTTAGCTGAGGGAGGGACATGCACTTTTACACTGGACTACTCTACTGCAATTACTCAGATTGCTAGGAAGTTAAATAACTCCGATTCTCATGTAAGTTGCTTTCTCATTTTGGGTTAGTCACTTGCATTCTAGTGATTTGCTTTTCTTCACTTTACACTTGCTAGGGTGTCCTGCTGATACTCTGTCAGAATTCCCATTGCAAAATGTTTTTATTCACAAAATAATTTTCAGACTTGTGAGCCTGTCTCATGCTGCCCATGTTTTCTTTCCTGTGACAGGAACTTGCTTGGTAAATTGCTTAAGATGTAATGGGGAGAAGAAATTCTTATCATTTGCATAACTATCTGGTTTCAGGATATTTTGCTAAACTCAGATGTGAGATCATGTCTTTCTATGTTAAACAGTTCACATTTTTACCATGTTCGTTTGCCACAAACCTATTAGGGTTTTGAAATGCACCATCATTTGAAAAAAATCCACACTTCTGAGTGGTAAGACTGAAGAAAAAACCTTTTGTACAAAACAAGAAGTAAAGAGAAAAGGAAATAACAGAGTGACTGGAAAAATACCATTTCATTACCATTAAAGGACTAAGACCTGGTTAGTTTAAGTGAAGTCCTAGATACAATCAAGTTTGATGGATCAGATTCAGTTCCTGAAAGAATCACAATTCATATCACAAAACTACTGATTTTTAAGTCTCTCAGTATTGTTATCTTTTTCTCAGCTTCTAACCTGGTTTTGTAAATGTTGCTCTCCAGTCCTAAGCCTGTGCCTTCCCTCCAGCCTCAGAAGAGGTGAGGACAGCACTAGATGAGGAATTCTCTTACCACTGCTTCTTTGGGCCCATGGGCTTGGTCTTCTTGTGAGCTTCTGCTGATGAGCAGATTGTCCAGAATCATTTGAGATGGGGGTGGATATGTGAGTGTCCTTTTTCTTTGTGATACAATCATTGATGTCTCTTTTCTGGAAGCTAGGCTTTGTTTCTCATACTATAAAGTCAATTATATCCAAGCTTTCCAGATATGCACAGCATTTATAATTATCTAACACAGAGGGCAAATCTCTTCCCAATTTTTTAATGCTGCCAGTTCTCAGTTAGCCTTGAGTGCCTGCATTCCAGCCCTTACTTGGCTGAGTTTGCTAAATATTATTTGTCAGAAGCCATCTATGTCCCACTAGCAACCAGACCTGTGTGAATGTATTGTCTCCATCCCATCCCCACGCAGCTTATGGTCAAAATGTAAGATCTGAGATGTATGGAAAGAGATACAGATGGAAGTAAGAGGAAATATAGACACAGGCCTGAGAAACAACACAGGCAAAAGGTCTTCACACACCAACTTCCTTATTCTTCAGTTTCCTGCAGGGGGTTGTGACAAGAGACAGATTTTAGGACAAATTTTAACAGAGATCACAAATGTCTTAGCAAATGTTTAAGGACTTTCCTTTACTGGAAGGAGTTTTCCAGAGCAGAGCTCCACATATTTGTTTGTTTCTAGACCAATTACTTGTGATTGAGAACAGAATAAAGCAGATATCTTCACTCCAAAGCAAACATTGAAAGCTAGTCTGTTTTTATGAATAAGCAGAGAAAGACTGAAGGAACCCCCCCATGTCAAAAAATTAGGCCATTAAGTGTACCCCATGACTGGAGCAATGTTTTACTTCCACTTTCCTTTATTTCTTAAAGCATTGCAGAAAGAAAAAACAGCAAGAGGTAGACATATTTCTGAGCATCTGGCTCTGACACTGCAGCAGTTTGCATTATTGAGGGACATGGGAATAAATCAGTGCTGAAAACACATGAAAAATTACGTTCTAATAAAAAATGAGATGGGTAAGAAATATTTTTAAAGGGTACAGATGAGGAGCATAATTAAGGGCCTACTTCCAATTTACACAGGGCTAATTCACTCCCTGATATACAAAAAAAAAGAAAGAAAATTATGGTATTTCAAACTATTAAGATCAAAGCAGGACTCCTGGAAAACCTAGAATTAAACCTTTATACAGCAAAGGATTCAATGAAGTTTATATAAAGGAGAGAGTGCTTCAGCACCATAGATTTATGGAGAATTCAAATGTTTGAAAGACAGGAGACCTGACAAAGAAATGCATTTTCATAAGCTCACAGTGTGAAGTTCTTCCAAGGGAAGGCATGGAGCAGATTCTAAAGTACTTCTTTGAATTAATGACAAGTGAGGAATGAAGGTCAGCTTTGTTTGGCGAAGTCTGGAGGGCATATCTGAAGAGTGGATGTGAGCTGATAGTTAGAAAGGAATGGGCTAGAAAATTAAATTAAATTAAATTAAATTAAATTAAATTAAATTAAATTAAATTAAACTAAGGGAAAAGTGGGTAATGTACCAGAAGGCAGAAGTCACTGGACAGGCACAAAGAGAATGACAAGGTATTCAGACAGATTCACACTAACATTTGGAATATGCAGCAGTGTGCCAACATTTGTCAAGGCCAGCAGAGACTGTTTCAACAGTTGAGGTGAACAAGAACCTTGAGCTAAGGCTTTGAAAGGCATTTGGTCACATTCAACCACATCCATATTTTGTCTGATTTGCCTTTGCAGAAACTAGATCTCAGAAGCACAACATAATATGCATCTCTTCCCAGGGGCACACCAAGTTTGGGAACAAAAGCCACAAGACTTGGACATTTTAGGGGAAGCTTCTACATGGAAATCTCAGAGGGCCTGTAATGAGATGGAGGTAGGGAAATGAGAATACCAAGGAGGAAAAGGATATTTTGGCAGAAATATGAGTGACTGGATCAGTGAAGGGTACCTGTAGCTTTTTTTTGTTTTCAGATGTCACTTTTGGGCTGAGTGAAGTATATTCTGAGACAAAATCTGCCCAGAAATTTCTTATGAGTGAAAACATTTTAGTGAAAATCAGATAATGCACCACCTGCATCTCGGTCAATAAGGCTTTTTAAACATTGCATGACAGAGCTAGGCAATACAGAAACACAGCACTGAGGGATGGGGACCATTTCAGAATCCCTCCTTGCTAGAAACCTTGCCTTGCTTTTCTGTTTCTGACACCTTCTCCTCTCCTCTTTCCTTGCAGTTTTATTTACAAAAAGTATAGAATGAACAGTGGCCTTATCACAGATTGTTTATTCAGGGCTTGTATGGGAAGGTAATCCTGGGAATTATGTCTAAAATCTGTAGGGTTGATGCCCTGATTTAAGGAACTTTAATGTTCAAGCTGTTTGCCTTTGGTCCATATCACTACATGTTACTGAAAGTTTATAGTGATGTATGCAAGGATTATGAGTTGCCATTAGAATAGTTATTATATCATAGGCTAGGGGTCTGGAAAACAAAGATACAGGATTTCTAGTAGAGGATTGTAGAATAAATCCCAGACTTTGCAAGAACCTTTATGATTTTGAAGTGTAACAGTCGCAAAAAAAAATTGTCACTCCATAAGGTAGACATCCCTGCAAATGGGATACTATAGCCAAGCAGTGGCTTTATGGCTGGCATCAGCAAACTAAAAGCAGGTCCTGTACCTTCCAAAATGTATCAGCTGCAGGATTTGTTGTTCAATCCATTCTTCCACACAGAACCTGATCTCATGTACAAAGCCTTACTCTTGGATTAGTGATAACTGAACCTCCCTTTGTCTTCTCTAGTTTGCAAAGTATTTGAAACCATATTTCTAGGACTTAGAAACTGCCCTTTCCCAAAGTGCCTACAAGGCTAAGTATGAAAACAAACCCCTGAAATACCTGAAAGGCCAGATGTGCAAGGGGGACTCAAGTTTTTCATTAGCCAAAGGGAAGTTTGAAATAGCTGACAAGCCTCTACTTCTCTGCTCAGAAGTTCTTTCTTACTTTCCCTCTTTGTTGACAGATATTGGTGCTCCCTACAAGCTTTGTCTTTCTCATCAGTCACATCATAGCAGCTCTAAAGGATATTAACCTGTATGTGTGAGTGTGGCCATTTTGCTCTCCTGGTTATTTACACTGAACACTGATTAATGCCTGCTATGAAGCCTTAGACTGCAGTGAGCATTCAACTTAAGTGTTTCATCACAGCTCTAGCTGGTTCCTCCCACTATCATACCTGGAGACCCAGCTAGGAAATCATACAATTTAAAATTCAAAGTCATCCTCCAAAATAATTCTTTATGTTTTAGCTACAGGGATGACATACTACAACCTATGATAGTGATCAGTTTTGTTGGCTAAGGATGAAGGGGACATCAGAGAAGTTTGCAAATGTATTTCTAGAGGGGAAAGAAATAATGAAAAAAGGCTGCAAAATCAGTAAGAGAGGATGGGCTTGTGGATAAAACACCACTTGGGGAATTCTTCTTTTTGATATCAGTGAGATTGTATCTGGTACATACAAAGAAAACAAGGGTGATGGAATAAAAATCAAACTCAAAGCAAAATAGGAAGAAATGCTCTGAATTTTACAATTTTGAAGAAGTGTTGAAGGAAATGGGAAATTTTTTAGAAAATGCATGTACCTATTTTCATAAAACTTTTTTTAAGCAAGTCCCCCAAAATTTATTTCATTTTAAAATAATTAACTCCTTTGCAAAAAAAAAAGACACAGCAAACCATATTTTTTCTTTTTTCTGTCTAGAACCAATAATGGGTGAAATGAGAAAAAGGTGAAGGGAACCTTTTTAGAGAAGCAACTGCAGTTAAGCAAAACTTTCTTGAGAAAGTTTCACTTCCTAAGGTTTTTTGCTATGTTTGCTCATTTAAATGGCCATTGTATTAACCCACTTTTTGTGAATTTCAAATGTCAGCAACTAACTGATGCCTTTTAGAAAAAGCAGAAAGCAGACTACCTGGTTCTCATTAATCTAAGCACATCAACAAATTTTGCTGTCACAGCCTTGTAATTGGTGTTCCCGCAATTCTACGTGTCTCATCCTATCAGCCTGTATTGGGTTATTGCCAGGGGTCAAGACTCAGTGAAAATACATCTTACATCTATACCAAGGGCTTTGGGCTAGAGGGGTTAAGCAGGACTCAGGCTCCCTTCATTACCATTCTTTCAGCTACTGTACTACAGCATTGCCCATTCCTGCCTTGAAGGTGTTTAATTACAAATGCTCTGTAAGAGCACTTTTCTTGCTGCTCTTTTAATACTGTGTTCTTGAACAGAGTAATTTTATTTACAAGATATTTAATGATAGGCTGTGTACTAAGTCATAATGCACTGAGCTGGTAAATGTGGGCTCTGGAGAGGATGCAGCTATAATTCCTGTCTGTGACTTGGCAGTGACTGATCAATGTTTTGTTAAAGTCCCTGGGCCACTGAGGAGCTGGAGACAAGTGGAGCTGCAGGATCTGAAGTTTTGTGAAATTTGGATTTGCCTGATATACTGTCAAGCCTTGGAATAGGGCTTTTGTTTTTGAAATAAACTTCTGCAGCCAAAAATTTGGGACAGGAGATAGTAATACACTTCAAGAGCTTGGCCAGTACAATCTCATTCTTAAATAACAAGGAAAAAAATCAGAATTTCTAATATAAAATTTCTCTTTTTTTTTTTTGTAATTAAATTATTTGAATTTTCTTTCAAAGCATCATTTTCCATTTTCTTTCCAAAAACCCTCTATTTTTAAATATTCAATAATATTTAAATAGTCACCAGCCAAATCAGTGATTTGGATGTTTTAGGATTAAATGTCTATTTTGAAGCTTCCAAATTATTGTTTTACTTCTCTGTTCACAAAAAAATCAATTTTTTTCCTTTCAGTCTGACTGAAATGAGTCCTCTTGACTTTCCAAATTTGCCAATGAAACACAAAAAATAATTATTCATTGAGTTCCAATGAACACCCTTCATAAAACTTCTGAATTATGCAAACTAATCACCTTCTGGGAAATAGTTATAGATCATTTCATGGTATAAGCTTGAAACATGACTCAGTGACTCTCCACTTAAACACTATAACCCTCCTCACTCATCTGATTATTTAGACTTTTGCCTTGCTTATGGTTTTGAGCTCATTTCCCCCCTCCCTTATACCACCATCAATCTTCTCTAGTTTTCTTTTGCTTACAACAAAATGTTCCTTATCTTTTGAGATATCAAATGTAGCTATCCTGTGAGACAAATGCACATGAGAGGACAGAAATGTTTATATGACTTGGTTCACGAAGTTCCTTGCAAAACCTGTTACTACTCTGATGGTGTCAGCAGAAAGGTGGAGGAGCAGCCATCTGTCCCTGGGGCACCCGTGGCACTCCCAGGTAGCATGGATACAGGGATGGCAGGGATGGCAGGGAGAGCAGGGATAGCAGGCCTGGCCTGCCTGATGTTCAGGATCTCCAGCAGGGCAGGAATTCTTTTTGGCAAAGAGTGGAGGGATTCTCTTCACAGAGGTCTGTCCTTACAGGTGAACCCCTAGGGAAAACAAACACTGATAAAAACAACTGAGCTGGGACACACAAGGTCAAACTGAGGGATCAGAGGCAGAGGAGGGAAAAGAAGAAGCTTTTATTTCCCCCTCCTTTTGCAGCCACCCTGACCTTCTCATTTCCTTTTTTTCTGTGCCCTGCGACTGCCAATGCTGCCAACAATGAGCTGCCAGCTTCCTTTTACTGTCAATCAACACCTTCCTGAAGTGAATCACAGCCAGTTCCTCCCCAGCAGCCTCTCTGAAGGAGGACCCTGGCCTCATTCACCCTCATGCTGCCAAGCTTTTCAGATGACCTTGAAGAGGAGCACACCTGCTTCTTACTTTAGTATTGCTGCTTGCAATTTGCACAAGAAATGTTCTCTTTCTTGCACTTCTCACTCATGCATAGAACCAGTGGGGCCTCAGGGTGGTATCTCAGGTGCTCTAGCTGAGCACAGGTCCTGCCCTTTGCACTAAAATGGACAGCAGCCACCAGCACACCATTTACATGGTAGTCCATTTGCTCTGCACTTTCAGGGATTAACTGCATTTTTAGTTAACCTGCATTTTCTATTACTTGAACTCACTCAAATAAGTGCCCACAGTTTCTTCAAGGCTTTTCTCAGTTACTCAGTTTAAGAGCAAATATTATAAAGGCCACATCTAGCTTGTACACTCATAGCTGTTTAAATGTCTACCATAACTGTCCGTGTCTTTGTTGGACATTTTATTCCTTTTGATGAGTGGAAGTTTTCTACAGAAGTGTGTGCCTATAGCAACCATCATTCGTTTAGCAGAAGAGGGAAGACAGATGATAAGGTATTTTGTTACCAAGGACAAACTGGTTCTTCAATTCCAATGCTGTCAAGACCTTCAGTCCTTAAAGATTGGACAGGAGCAGAGCTCAGCCGATGGCACCTTATCCTCTGAGTTGCTTGTGCTCATTTCAGGGAGATTGTGAAGCCCAGACAATCAACATGTCTTAGTGGTAAATCACATGATTTGCTTTCTGGTGAAGACATGTTTGTCCTTGTACTCTTGAAACTTCAGGCAGCTCTAATTTGCATTGGCAATTGTCAACCTTCAAGAGGAAATTCTCCTCAGGGAGCAATTCTGTTTACCAATCAACAGGGCCTCTGCTGTTACACTGTAGGCACATTCAGTGCTGGGACTGTGGTGCTGCTTTTGAGCTGCTGAAAGATTCCTCTTGTGACAGCAACCTTACACAAGGCAGCACTAAGCCTTTCCTGAAAATGGAGGACTTGGTCTGCAGTTGGGTGTGTGCTATTGCCAGGTCGCAGCTCTTATCTCTTAAGCTAAAGAAGCTATCACCATTCCACCTCATCATTTCCCTCAGGCAAGCCCCAACCACCACCTTTTAACTGATCATATTAATGGGATTTTACTATGTAAATTATTGTAGTCCAAGTGAGAACATGCGGCACAGTGCCTGAGAAGACACTGCACAGTGCCTGAATTGTCTCATCACACAGAGAAGAAAGGGTCTCTGTCCTGTGGGTGTGGTTTCACTGACAGCCTGATCCCATGGAAAAGCAACTCCTGCGAGAATGGGCAGGATCATTCCCTGCCCGCCCCCCCCACCCCCCAAATCCCCAGCCAAGTAGCTCACTGCCTCTCTCTCCCCCTTGTTGCAGCATTAGCCCTTGTGCAGCTGTGTAAGCTAAATCCTTTCTTTGCTCCAGTTCATGCAGCTGCCAAATTAATCCCAGTGCCACCACAACAGGGCGGTGGTGCAGCTGGAGGCCAGAGAAGCAGACTGGGTGGTGCTGCCTCTCTTTGTCAATGCTGACTGACATCAGGTAAAGCATATCATGAAAACATGTCCTAAAATACTACCTAGCACAAAATATTCCTGACAGTCAGGACAAGACAGGAGAATTACTCAAGGCTTTCTCCTCAACTACATACATTTTGTTTGTGTTTGAATCTTTCTGAGTCTTGACTCTCCAACACACTGTATACACTACATCTAATCCACAGTGAAGACAATTAAATCCTAAACATAGTCTATGATATGGCTTGACACACAAATGTGATATGGCTCACACTTGTGAGCACTGTCACCTCAGGGAATAAATGGATGGGATGAATCTTTGAAATCAAAATTTATTTCTGCACTGTTGCCTGGTATTGCACTTGAGGTCTACTCGGCTTTGACCTCAAAGGTGCTCTAAGTAATGACTGTTGTAGTAAAGTTTTATAGCAAAATGTCATTTTTGCTCTGACAGAAAGGACTGAAGGAAGGATGGTAAAAATTATCAGAAATATCTAATTTGAACAGGGGAATGTCTTCCAGAAACACACAGTTTGCTACAGAGACAGACAGATCTATCAAGTGAATGTGATGGAGTTAAAGCAGGACTGACCTCTCTCTCCAAAGGATAAGGCAAATCTAGGCATAGTTGGGAACTTCAGGAGGGATGTCAGGGAAAAGGAGTTCTGGGTGCCCAGAATTTCACTCTAGTTGTCTGTGTTTATAAGGTAAATCTTGTTGGATCAGCCATAGCCATAGGAATGATGGAGATGTGAGGAACTCTATTACTTGTCTCTGTGAAGAGCAGGTGCTGCTTTGGGTGTTTGCCACAAGATACTTGTTTCTGGAATGAATGGCTCTGAGTTCCAGGAATATTCTGTCTGTTCCTACACCATTCTCCAGCAGCCATGCCTGAGTGTTGTAAGGTATTTAAACTCAAAGATCAAGTGTTATTTACCAGCTGATGATTCTGGCTGGGGGACAGCCAGCCCTTACCACATGGCAGCCAGCAAGTGCCCTCACCAAAGGGCCCCACACTTGTGGAGTGAGGATGTTCCAGTACCAGTCCCAGCCAGATAAGCAGTTTGGATGCACCCAGCCACCTTAGGAGGCTGAGAGGTTTCCACAGGAGTGTTCTTGGGCCCATTTGATTTACAAACAGACACAGAGCAAGATTTAACCCCAGGGAAATGGTGCAAAGGGAACTTTTCTTGCCAGCTTTCTGAGCTGATGTTCCTGTAACTCTGGGGGTTGGAACTCTGAGTGAGGCTTTATAATGAACTCACAAGGTTCTCTCCTTCTAGGAAGAACATGCCTTTTACATTAAAGAGTGGGCCTCAAATCTTAAAAGCATTGTTAGCTCTTCCCCTAAAACACTCCCACATCTTCAAGAAGCATTTGGACAATACTCTCAGGCACATGGTATGATGTGGGGGGCCAGGAGTTAACTTTGGTGATCCTTGTGGGTCCCTTCCAGCTCAGGATATTCTATGATTCTATGATATTTATCTATGACATTTATGGTGTTGTCACCCTCACACTAGGACCAGGTTTGTAATCTTGTATCTAGTCCTTGTAAGTGGGTGTGCAACAGAAAACAACAGCTGCTGACCACTATAACTTGATAGCCCCAAAGAAAAGGGTAGATAAAAAGAGATAGGTAGTGAATCTCATCCTAATTTCTCTAAATTCAGCATCCCTCCAAAATATTTAAGCATAGCAAATTAGGTAAAACCTCTGGTGTAAATGGGTAATGAAAAAAATGACTTAGAAATAAAAAAATTAGCTGAGTGTGCAATAATGTCCTTATCAGACCTCCTTGATAAATGAACAGGGCAATTTATATCTTTGGCTTTTCCCCTTTGGCAAGAGTGTTGTGCTATCGTGCAGTATATTCTTAGAAAAGCCTCTGCCATACCTTCCTGAAGAATTCATTTCCTGCAAGCCTCCCCCTTTTCAGTTTGAGAGCTGTGAGTTTGTACAAAGCATCACTGTAAAGTAGGTCTACCACAGCCAAATGTCATTTGACATGGCACATTCTCAGAAGCAGCAATACCATGCCCATGGCACGAATGATGAATATCGAGGGTATGAGAAGCGTGTGAGCCAAAGTCTTTCCTTTCATATCCTCCTCAGCACCAGTAGTCTCTGCTTTAGCGTGAAGTGGCTGTGTGGCTGGATGTCCCTCCCAGGTGTCCTCCAGAAGCAAACATGCTCCCTGCTTTTTTTACTCAGTGTTGTTCACAGTTGTGCTGGGCAGATCAGAGCTGAAATCTTGGTGCCCTTCTGCAGGTCGCAGACCATTTGCACCGGGGTCCAGTCACAGAGATTTGCATGGCCACAGACAAGGCCCACAAAACATTATCATGGCAGGTGCTGCATGAGATAGGGAACAGGTGCTATGAGTATCATGAGGGTGCAGCCCAAAGCTTGAACAAATCCAATATGCCAAGCTCATTTCTCACTGTGCAGTCACTACACCATTCCCCCACCAGCAGGTGGGGACATGGAGAGCATAACATCCTGGCAGGTACTCTGCTGGGAGCATCACATAGGAAAACAATAGTGGCTTTGTCCTTTGGCCAATTTTGTGTAGAGCCCAATTTTCCTGCCAGGGAACATCTTTTCACTGCTCAGTGCTGGTGTCTTCATAGTTTACAAAGCTGAAGGAGTATTGCTGCATGAGGATGTGAAGTGAAAGGCCCAGTGTTTATCAGTAGTTTGAGAGCTCATGGGAAATATAGGGAATATTTCCTGCTGTCTTAGGATGGAGTCATACCTTGTCTTGCACAATCCTAAAGTGGGAAGCAAAAGTGTAAATCTGGAATAGTTGACTAGATCAAGTAAAGCTTGTTCCTGGGGTTTGTACTATTGGGCTTTTTTTAACAAGCTAAACAAGTGAGCACTATGGAATGAATAGAGTTGTAAGAACTGGGATGAACCTTCTGCAGCCTCTAGCTACCTCATTTGGCCTTCATATAAAGAATGAGCAAACACACTCCTGACCTCTTTCTCTCCTCCCTACATCCTCTCATGTGGCAACTGTCCAAGCCAGTCCTAGGAGACCTCTGGTACTCAGCACTGAATGTCACTGCTTTCAAGAACATTTGTTACTTTCGGAAATGCATCAAATTCCTCTGCACCCTGGGGAAAGGCTGAATGGGATCTCAGCTGAAGAGGTACTTCCCAGCTCCTTTTCCCACATGCAGTTTTCCTCAGCTCAGCTCACAAAGTGCCCATGATTAACAGAGGACTGCAGCCCCTTGTGTGCAGCAGCCCATCAGAGTAGGTGGTTTTTTGAAAGGGACACACAGCTTTCCTTTCAGCTACCTAACTTAGCCGCCTTCTGCTTGCAGCAGAGCACTTGGATGCATGGGCCAAAGCACATCCAAGAATCTATGGAGTGCTTCTGGATATCTCCCTGTGGGCCTGTAAAGGCACGAGAATTTTGATCCACATGGAGCAGCAGGTAGAGAAACACTGCTCCTTGAGATACCAGGGACAGCCCCCTTTTCTATCTGCCCTCCTGCCCCCAAGTGCTTGTGGCAGGAGGGCTGTGAATCCATGCGAATGAGAGGTGGGACAGAGCGAACCCTGGGCTGCGCAGGGGGGGCGGTGCGCCCCGGCGGTTTGCAGGCTCTCGGCGCAGAGCAGCAGCTCCCGGCTTTCTGCAGCGGCCCCGGCGCGGGCAGAGCAGGGGCAGCTGCGGGGCTCGGGGCAGCCGCAGCGGCGGCGGCGGCCGCGGGGGGGCGCTGGGCGGCGGGCCGGCGCTCGGAGCCTGCGGGCGGGCAGGAGCGGCGCGGCCCGGCCGGCAGCAGCGCCGGGCGCGGGCACGACGGGACCGGACCGGACCGGACAGGACCGTGTGCCGCAGCTCTCTGTAAAGTGTACTGAACTGCACTGCTATTCCATCAGCACACACACAAATAGACCTCCAGTAGGAGCGTACTTAAACCACACTTTTTATTTAATATCCATGACTCCAGAGATCCTGTGCAAGAATTAAGCTCCGCCCCCCCATCACCCCCAGGAGCAGCAGGGATGTGCTGTACAAACAGTAAAAGTTTAAAGGCAGGGAAATGGTTTCCAGAATTTTTAAACATAATTTCAGTCATTAAAAGTCACGCTGCATTGCACACTTGTATCACTTACACTTAGTAAAGCAATTGAATTTCCAAGTGTTGGGCATACAGTGATCTATTGAATACTATGATTGTGGCCATTTTATTCTGAAAGCAGTAAAGCAATATGTGTGTATTACATTTCAGGATCATATTCTGTATTTTCTCATTTCCTCTGTTAGTATTAGATGCTCCTTTTAATTCTTGAGTCATTTGTTTCCTTCTGGGCTTTTTTATTTATCTCCTTCTAGCTCACAGGCTACCCATGTGTTCAAAGGGGATAGCTGAATTTCCTTGCAGCCAAGTAAAAACTGAAAGGGCAAATAGAGCTGTTGTTTGTGCCTATCCCACTGTGACACATTACCTCAGGCAACACCTTCAGGAAGGCCCATTTGGGTGTTGCACCTCTTAGAGGATGGCTGGGCTTGGATGAGCAGTGTACTCCCATCTCCCAAACTACCATGTGAGAGTTTCTGTACCACTGACATGATTAGCTGAGCATTCATAGTACAGAAACATTTTGTGAGGCCACTTGAGCTAAGTAGTTCTTCGGCAGCTGTCTGCTTCTGTCAAGCTCTGCACACTGTAAAGCCTTTTAATTCTTTTCTTTCTCAAGCCCACTGAGTTTTTCCTCTTACATTCCGTTAACTGTGTCAAAGAATAAAGAAGTCTGCAGATGAAGGATTTCTCTTCTAATCTGAATTTTCTGCACCAGCTTGAGCAGTCTTGCTTGGAGAAGCAACAAGCAGTTTTCTACTCACCTGTGAGGAAACACCTGCTCTGCTGCAGACAGATGTCAGCAGTGATAGCTTGCTGCCAGATCACTTTCCCTTTCCAGCTGCTGTTCTGGACTAGACTAATGATATTATTCTCTTAGGATTTCTGGCAGGGTACCCAGCTCAAACTGAAGATGAACCAAACAGAAGGTGAGTGGAGCACAAGAGGCAAGAAGGTGCTTTTCTGAGAGCTGCCCAAGGCAGGCTAGCCAATGGAAGTGTCTGCATTTAAGGTAGCTCTCCAGAGCCCCCTCAAACCATCAGAGAACAATTATCTGTTTACTGATTTCGGATGTTAGATGAAAAGAACCCAATTTCTTTAGGCTCTCTCATAGAACATGAATGAATTACTGTAGTGCCAAGTATAGATCTACACAAAATTACTAAAATTAGTAAAATACAGTCATTTTAACGTGTGATTTGGCAACTTGCAGTCATGCCGTTTTTGTGAATGAGCAAAACAACCAGGAAAATGGGAAAAATGTGTCTGTATCATCCTGATAGGAAACAGGATCAACCTGATAGGAATGAAAAAAACTGAATTCAGAGAAGGTCACAGAATCATAGAGCAAATTGGGTTTTAAGGATCTCTAGGCCAACCCTCATGCAATGTGCAGGAAGATCTTCAACTAGAACAGATTACCCAGAGCCCTGTCCAACCTAACCTTGGATTTCATCATTTCCCCCCTCTCTGGACATCCTGTTCCACTGCTTCACCACCATCATTGTCAAAAATTTATTCTTTATGTCTAGGCTAAATCTACCTTCATTTAGTTTGAAACCATTGCCTCTTGACCTATTGCATCAGGCTCTGCTAAAATGTCTGTCCCCATCTTTCTTGTAGGGCCCCTATAAGTATTGCAAGGCTGCAATAAGGTCTTCCTGGACCCTGCACTTCTCCTGGCTGAACAACATCAGCTCTCTCAGCCTGTCCTAGTAGAACAGGTGTTCATCCTTCTGATTGTTTTCATAGTCCTCCTCTGGATGGTATCCACCAGGTCCATGCCTTTCCTGTGTTGAGGACATAGTACTCCAGGTGGGACTCCATAAGAGCAAAGTAGATGGGCAGAATCCCTGCCCTCACTCTGCTGTCATTGCTGCTTTGGATGCAGCCCAGGACACTTTCTGGCTTTCTGGGATGGGAGCACATGATGCTGGCTCATGTCCAGCCTCTCAT
Organism: Erithacus rubecula; assembly: GCF_903797595.1. NCBI lineage: Eukaryota > Metazoa > Chordata > Aves > Passeriformes > Muscicapidae > Erithacus > Erithacus rubecula. The sequence goes on from NC_136659.1 coordinate 13,256,921, forward strand.
CCAGCAGCACCCCAAGTCCTTCTCAGCAGGGCTGCTCTCAGTCTGTTCGTGCCCCAACCTGAATTAACACCGAGGGTTGTCCTGACCCAGCTACAGCACCTTACACTTTGTCTTATTAAACCTTATAACATTCCTACAGGCCCATTTCTCAAGCTTGTCCAGGTCCCTCTGGATGGCATCAGAGATGTGCCAACAGGACCACTCAGCTTGATGGTGTCTGCAAACTTTCCAAGGGTGCACCTGATTCCACTGTCTGCTGTAACTGATGAAGATATGCAACAGTACAGATCCTAGCATAGACCTGAGGGACACCACTTGTCATGATGTCCATCTGAATATTGAGCCATTGATCTTTACCCTCTGGATACAACTGGCCAACCAATTCCTCATCCACTGATCAGTTCACCCATCAAATCCATCCATCTCCAATTTAGAGAGAAAGGTGCTGGGAGACTGTGTCAAATGTCTTACAGAAGTTCAGATAGACAGCATCTGTAGCTCCTCCCTTGTCCCCAATGTATTCACTCCATCATAGAAAGACTCCAGTTTGTCTTAGTTGCTCTTTTCTGTGATCTTCCCATGCACTGAGGTGAGATTGACAACTCAGTAGTTCCCATGGTCCTTCTTTCCACACTTCTTAAAAATGTATGCAGTCACATGGGACTTCACTTGTCTGCTACATCTTTTCAAATATCACAGAGAATGGCCTGGTAACTACATGAGCCAGTTCCTTGGGGACTCTGGGATGCATCTCATCAGGTGTCATAAATGGTCATAAATGTGACCTTCTCTTACAGTGGGAGGCCTTTGCTCCCCCAGTCTGCCTGCCATGCAGTCCACCTGCTCAAGAGATGTGTGGAGAAAGGTTTCCAGTGGACACTGAGGCAAAAAAAGTTTTTTGGTACCTCAGCCTTCTCCTCATCTACTGTTACCAGTTTGTCAGGGGGCAGTGTGCACTTTCTTTGACATTCATGAATACTTGTCATCAAATAGGCTGAACTATTTCTAAGGCAAACTATTAATGAATGCAATGTGCCCAGATGTAGAGGACAGCTGATACATATTATGTGATAAAATTAGTATAATGAAATTGAAAAACAAAGGAAATATATAATCTCCCATGAATTTTATGAAGTGCTCCTTCACTGAGGACCCTTTCCCTGTTTTCTTTTTTTCCACATCAAGTTTTCCAAATCTTCCACCAGGGTGTTACTTTTATTGTGCACCAGAGGAGGGAGATACATATCCACAAACCTTCAGAGAAATACATTTACAGGAAATAAAAAACAAACAAGCAAATCTTTCAGCATCACTCTTGAAGAGGTTGTTCAGTCTCACGCCTGTTAAATAGCTTAGTAAGGGATTAATCTTGTGCTAGCTACTGAGAATCTAGTGAGCCACATAGTGATCATCACATGGTCTTCAGGTGCTGCAGTGCATGAGTGTGAGTGTTATCTGTGAGAATCAGAGCCCACTGTGTGTCACATACAAATGACAATCAATGCTGTTCTAAGAAGTCCATCTTTTTAATTGCTTTGCTGGCAGATGGATTCCGCACAGTCTCATTTTCTCACTGCAGGCTGCCTTTGTTTTTTCTCACTTTCTAATCAGATCATTCAGTATGGTTTGCAGACACATCACTCTGCAGAGACATCTACACCACTAAAAAGGTCTCACGGGTTTTTTCTGCAGTGTTGGAGTTGCTCCATTCTGGTGACTTAACCCTTCAAAACCTAAAACATCTCAATAGAAAAGGAAACCGATTTTACATATGTGGGTGTTGCCATTTTGTTTTTGAGATAATGGAGCCATTTCCATTTTCTCTCCATTCTCCTTGTCTGAAAGTCATAAAAACTTGACAGTCAGCCTCTTAATTTGAAAGACTCAAGCTTCAAGCTGTTCTCCTGAAATACTTTTCCAGTGAGAGCATCTGAAAAGTTTTTACATAATTATTTGCTTTATTAATCTAGGAAAAGATAAGATGAGGTGACATTTTGAGTCTTGCCAAGTATATGGAGAAGCCAAAGGTTTTTAAAAGAACCCATGTCCTAAAAACTTAATGGGTTACTCAGGTGGCCTGCATAGTTCAGACTTGTAGTGCCTACAACGGTCTCTGTACATCCAGCTGCTCAGGAGTTCCTAATTTATTTAAACTGCTTTCAAGTACTTGTCCCTGGAGAATAGAGATCTCATATCGATTTGTGGGTTTGCTCCTTCAGAGTACCAGATCTCTTGAAGATCTTCTGTTTGTCCTTCTTTTTTCTTGTAGCAGCAGAAGTTTGTTCTGATGTGCCACTGTTCTTTGTCTCACTCTTCACAGTGAGGCTTCACCTTGTCATGATACAGGCTGTTGCCCAGTGAATGGCTAAATTTCTTCTGAGGTTTTGAAGGAATGCTTCATCCCATGGTTGTCCTGTCTGTGCACAGGACTCACCAAGCCACATCAATAGAGCTCTGCTTCAGTAGCAGAGACCTCAGATTTGAGGGCAAAAGAACCATTACTCAGCTTCTGTGTATTTTTGTATTAGTTCTTCAAAACAACTTACATGCTGCCATAATATTTCCTTTCGGGGCTGGCATTCCTGCTCTAATGCAGAGATTTCCTACGACTGATGTCAGCAGTGAGATTCTGTATTTGCTAAAGAAAGCCAGCACATGCTGACATTGCAAAGAGGGCATAGTACTTGTGCTTTCATTCAGCATCACTGTAAACAATTTTCCTATTTCTGTCAGTTAATGTTTGTGAGTGCAGCAGGAACCTGGAGGCCAATGGGCTGGAGATGAGAAATTTGTTTTGATCCAAGGAAAGGAAGATTCTTTTGAAATCAAAGTAATTGGTGTTGAAATCTAGATGAAAATTACCCAATTTCCAAGGCTTCCTCAATGCAGAAGAAGATTAATTAGGCAACCATCCTTCTCCTGAGAACTTCCTGCTTTGAGAGAATGAGTAACAACACAAGCTGGAGTCTACACTACATAATACCATTAGGTTTACTGCTCTGCTTTTACAGCTCACAGTAATGAGAACTGTTGCAATTAATTAATAAAGTGAATACAATGCTGCAGTCAAGATCTGGATGAGGCATAAAATACAGAGCCTAGTTCTGCCAGTCACATACTGACAGGAGAAAGCACTATAGTTTGTCAAGAAAAGAAAATAGGATCAGCTCATCAATGTAAAAAAATCTCCCCTTCACATGTATCTGACAGCATCCTACCAAAACTCTTCAAGAATGACAGCGGGGAACAGACATGAAATTAATGAGCTCAGAGGAAGAAAAAGACTGTTTGACCAATTAGCCAGAAACTGGAGACACTCCTCTGCAGATTGCTGGCTGCAGCAGGCAGGTTATATGTGGTGTGGTGTTATGAAAAAAAAAAAAAAAAAAAAAAAGACGTTTCCACTTCCAAATTTCACACTTTTGCACCAGTGTAAATCCCAAGCAGTCACTACTGACTGTTCACTGTTGTGTAGCAGAGTGTGTTCCTTTTCTCAAGCATTAAACTGGTGTTTGACTGAAAACAAAGCCAGCTAATTCCAAAAGGCAGTAACAATATATATTCTTCTCTTTTCATTCCTTTTTCATTGGTTATACACCCTATTTAAAAGCAAGCAGCTACACATGCCAATCACATTACAATTCCTTACATTTTCTTGTATTCTATTTCCCAGTCAATCAGCTGTCATCTATTTTGCCTTTCCCCTCTAAACTCTTCAGGACATGGAATATCACTTTTCAGCTTATACAGCATAGAAAAAAAAATAGATCTGTGATTATTACTGTGATATAAATGTGTACTTGTGATCACAATGGTTGCAATTGCATTGAATGAAAATGATAAATATTATTTCTCAAAGCTCCTGTTAAAGGCCCTGAGATTATTGTTAGCTAATGACAGGAACACATTGCTTTTGTGGCAAGCTAGGCCATCATAAAGGCTTAATATCTTCCACTGGAGCTGCTAGGTTTGTTGGAAACTGGACACCATTGCCAGATGGAGCACAGGTCTGTGTGTTTCTGTTCTGTTGCAAAAAGCCTCATGAGTTCTGGGTCCCCTAGGAGAAGGCAAGAGAGTTCATATCATCTAGTTTGCAAGAGGAGTGACTGATGCATTCAGAAAACAAGTTTCTTCAGGCATGTTTTTTTCCATTAGAAAGGGACACTCTGCCAACCAGAGAGCAGGGCAGGCAGCAGTCACTGGGCATGAGAGTTTGTGCAAGGAGACCTTATACTGAGCAAAGCTGGGGAAATAGAAAACCATGCTGAGATAACTCTAAAAGATACATAATATTCTCATAGAACTGATTATATTTGTAAATGTTTACCCCCTCTCTACTTTGTACAGATGTTTTCCATGGGATAAAGCATTTTTAGTATATTCTAGTGTGGGAGTAGGAGAGAGAGGCAGAAGGGGCGTGAGGTGGATCTAAAGCATCCTTCTGCCTTTTGAAAAACATTAATTTGACTTCTGGGTTGTGTACATGTGCTTGATCTGCACTCTGTTCTTCCTTCTTGTTTTGTCCCCAGCACCATGATGTTGCAAATCTGTTGCCAGTCAAGTATCAGCAAAGCTCTCTCTGTGGAACTTTTTCAGAGCAACGCTGTGCTTTAATTCGGTGTGAGGGGATCACCTGTGGTTTCTGAGTTGTGCAGTGGGACAGATCACTTACAGAGCTCTCTGTTGATATTGTTTTCTTGGCTTCCCTTTGATGTTAACACGTGCAGCCATATAAATAAGTGATAAAGTGAAAAATTATCTTTGGAAAGACCACAGCTCTGACACCCAGATATGTTGCAAGTGGTAAGAAAGACGGATGTCAGAAAGGAAGTGAAATCTGTGGAAGGAAGAAAATAAGAACATTTATGTGTTTCTGTCCCAGCCCCTGACACTTTGCAGGTCTGCTTTTATACTTTCCCCTCCATGGTTCTTATGCTGATATTTACTGAAGAAGGGAATGAGGATCTGATATAAAATCTTCTGAAGTTGTCACTGTCATTTGTACTACAATATAAGAACCTTGACCAAGATTTGGAGTCCTAGGCACTGTACAAAAATGCAGTCACCAGTAAAAAGAGCTTGAGGTCACAATAAAGAAGATGCACAGAAAGTGCCAGTGAAATCTCAGAGGCAGTGCTCACAGCAAAGCTCACCTATGCTTCTCTGTGTCATCTCTACATTACACTGCTTCTGCCAAGTCTTTCTGATGACCTCTCAGCACAGGTGATCTTGGCCAGCGAGTCATTGAATTGTAGGGACAGCAGCTACCCAGAGCTACAGGGCAGCTACAGGAATAGGTAAAGGAACAGACTTCAAGCATTATTTTGCTATACATCAATCTGCTTGCGATCTGTGCAAGAATAAGTTGCAGATTAATTTATCCACAGTGTGAAGAGGGAATGTATGCCAAGGATACTTGTCAATACCCTGGCAATCTTCTTGTGAATAAAAAATGTGAGTCAGTCTCAGGCTCTTGCTCCCCAGTCTCCTGAGTCAGACTCATCATCTTCACTTGCCTTCTTGCTGTGTAATGTAGTGTATTCCTGGTCTTTCCTGGAGAGTAGTGGGAAAGATGACCTTCACAAGGATCCAGCCTGGTGGCACAGGCAAATTCTGACACAGATCTTTGACTTTCTGCTGCCTTCAATTTGCTATACTCTGTTATCACAATGTACGGCCATGCTGCTTTATTCTGCTTTACTCCCACAGCAGCAGGCATTCCTTTTTACATGGAAACATGTTTCCCAACCCTGCCATCTGATAACCAGAGGTTGTCATCCTCTGTGCATAAGGTGCTAGGGGATAACTTAAGCTACCGAAAGCCTGTGAGAGGTGGTCAATTCTGTGACCATATGAAAACCCGTTACAAAAAAATCCCTATCCCAAAACTTTTCAAGTAATGAAATGATTATTCCATCTAGTTCCTGTGGAGCAGCAACTCCCCCACAAGATGCACTTGTACCCATGGTGGGTGCAGTGGGTAGAGTTTACATGCAGTGTGAAGAATGTCACAGTAGTGCTTTCTGTCCTTACAACTACTGGGCTTTGTACATGTGCATGAGCACCATACCCCTGCTTGTCCCTTCACTTCCTTTTTCCGTTTCTTATCTTCTCAAGCAAGGACTGGCACATCACTCTTGTGTGTGTCACGTGTATTCCATCTATGTCACAACTCCAGCATCTAGTCCATCATAGTGCCAGCCCAATGCTTTCCAGATGATACCCTAGCAGAGATGAAACATGGAGAGGCCAAGCAGGATGAGACAGCTGGCTTCAGCTGGGAGAGGAGGGACATTAGAGTGAAAGCCAGTGTCACAGTGATGATGAGTCACCCAGGTATGCACAGTAACTACAGTAATGGCCCTTCCAACAGCCACAACATCCTTTGCACTGTCTCTTTGTTTCCTGTTGCCAGCACAAAACCAGTCTGATTTTATCAAGTAAAAGCCCTTTGTTTCTCTGTATTTTCCACTGTCTTGGATCCTTTAGAATTTTACTGGGTCTTTGCAATCTATATGCATGTGAGATGCTAAATTTGGAGAGACTAAAGTGCAAACTCATTCCCAGGGGATCTGAGAGTGCTACTCAGCTGCTAGTGCTCATGTCATTCAACAGAGGCAGCACTGAATCGATCAGTTCCTCAAATTTTACAGATTTTTGGTTTTGATATTTTTCTTCTGCTCTTGTGTAGTTGAAAGTGCTAAACATTAGTTTGTTGATCCAGATTACAACCCAGGATTTACATGAGGCTAGAAGACACTCCCACATCAAGTTGCACAGATGTGCAACTTCCTCACACAACTAGATCAACTGGATTCCTTCCCTCAGTAAATGGACACAATAATTTGTTTGCAAGGACAAGGAGTTAATCTTTATTGACCAAGCATTCATTATGGCAGCTATTAAGAACAAGTGAGTTTAATTTTTATAAAGAGGTCTGTTTAGTGGGGAAGGTGAATGTCATATTTTGCACTTGAGGCAAGAAGGGTTAGTCAAGCTGTAGCTGAGGTGCAAGAGGAGTGCAACATGCACTTTTGACTATTAGAATAGCTGTAGCAGAGCCACAGGGAACCCACTCTCTGATCTGCATTCAAAAGGGATGGTTATCAGTGTTCTCACTGGGCTTAGTGATAAAAGTCTTATGAATATATCTCAAGTCCAGGGCTAGAGCAAATTACAGCAAATTTGGAAGTGTAGGAAAGTCTTACTTCTAAATACAGATAACCTGAATTTATATTTTTTCTGATGCTCCTGATGTCTCAGTGACTGATAAATTGACCCAGACAAGTCAGCACACAGCCAAGCCAAACATTATTAATCTAGAAATACCTTAGACCCAGTGAGCATACTGTTCTTGAAGTGCATTTCAAGACATATGCTCACTGGTTTGTTTTGGTTTTTTTTTTTTTTCTTTTTACATATATACACACCAATGGAGAGGAAAAACCAAAGCTTGCATCTCTGGACAGTTGTTTACATGTCCATACATGTAGTATCCCTCAGTATCCAATGTAGGAGATGCCTTTGCTTTAAATCTTTTTAAAGTAGTGATTTCTGTGCAGTGTATGCAGCAAGCAGTGTCTAACTGTGTGCAGAGGTTCATTCTGTCACAGGCATAAACGTGCAAGGACAAAAAACCCACATCTTCTACATGGGCACTAACGCTTGTGTCATGAACCCAGGGCTTCCAGTTTCTGCTAGCATCCATCAATAGCAGACCCAACAAAATGTTATTCTGTGAATTGATTGCACAGCAGATAGCTTTTCTTGTTGCAAATCTGCATAGTTCAGCAGATTGGAGGAGGGGGGAGGGAAAATCAAACTCCATGCCCTGGGAGGCAGGCTATCTTAGTGATTTACAAATGACCTCAGTGATTGAAGTCACTCTGGGCACTTAATAGTGCTCAAGTCTCTCTGTCTCCCTCTCTCTTGCACTCTCCCTCAGCATAATAAAGCTGAGGAAATCCAGGAGACTAAATTCAGTACTGCAGATTAGTGACAGGAAGGAAACTGGATATGCATGAATTAAACAAGACCATTTGCCTTTTTGGATCGGCAGATGTTTTTCTCTCAGTAATGCAACATTTTCTTTTCTGCAGGTGACACCCACACATCTCCTTCACTTACTGGTGATGATATAAAAGGAGATAAACAACTGGAGCTCGTACAGTTAGGCTTAATCTTTGTATGTCATCATTGCCAAACAAAGCCACAGCAGTAGGAAAATAGAGCTGGTTTCTGCTGCTCTTTTTAACTGTCATTTCTTCACCAGGTTGCTCATGTAACCAGTGGACTCTTTGAACTGCACTTTATACCTGCAGTCTTTTTACAGCATGTGGGAACTGCCATGGTGTGACTGGACTGAGCTGCAGTCCATATATACTTTGTCTATACCTCAGTCCTCATTTTGCCTCTACCTTAGTGGTTTGAAATCAGATTGCAGAACTACAACATAAACACCTTAATTAAAAAAAAAAAAAGGGACAACAAAGGAACACTGATTTTAAAAACCTCATACTGCTGGTTAAATGTAGGATTTGTAAGTAAGTAATCATTTAGTACATAAAAGAAAAAAGGCAAAAATAAGGGTATTTTAAAATCTTTTTTGCATATATATGATTATTTTGACTTAAATGTCCTGAAATAATCACTTCATTCTTTCCAAGAGCTGCTTTTACTGGAGGAAATCCACTACGACTGCAGTTCAAACTAATGTATTTCTCCATTTGCTGGAGGGAAGCTCTGGAGTTGCTTAACTTCACTTTCCCTGCTGACATTCATCCATCCTACCTTTCCAGGCAGTTTGCTTGTCCATCGCCCTTTGAACATAATTTGTGCTTTCATTTCAAGACTTTCATGGGAGTCAACTGTACACCCAAGTCTACACACAGGACCTAACCAGCTTTCACCATCAATGCAGCTTATATCTCAATGATGCAGTGCAGCCAAACAATAAAAGGTACTTCTTGAGGAAAGAAGGACTAGGGAATTTTTAAGTGATTTCTAGTGTAGGGCTAGAGTGAGGCAAAAGTCTGAGTTGTGTAGTACATCCTGCAGCTGGTTTGTTAATTTCCAATCCCTGGGGGACTGTTCCAGAATTTCACTGAAGAGGTTTCAGAGTAATTTCACCTTTAACCCCTTTTGCTTCTTCCATCCTTACTGATGAATTGCTCCCTTACAGGGCTGGACTTGAAAGTGTGTGTCCGCAGGAGGAAGAGAGGTTAGTCCCCTGCTGTCCAATTCTGGATCTTCTTAGTCTCATACTTCTTGTTGTTGTTGTTGAGATAGAACATTGGCATTACTTCAACAATCAGCTAATGAGAGAAAGAGCTACAAGGAGGGGATAATGCTCTCAAAGGCGTCATTCCACCCTGGACTTCAGCCTCTGTCCCTAAGTATCAAGAGCTGATGAGCTAGCCAAACAGAGAAACAATTTCCTTTCTGCAGCCAGATTTGATTTGTCTAGAGAAGGTTGAGAAGCCCAGGAAGAAATGTGAACATTCTACTTAATCATTTTCATGAGGAGAAATAATAAATCAGCTCTTATCTTGACCGCTGGCGTTTGAAGATTAAAGTAGCCCAAGGGCTGTCACAGGCAGCGAGCATAGCAGGAAAACTAGCTGATTCTGACTCACGACAGAGCGATCTAATTGAATGGGGCACTGACGAGGCTGCCGGGCACTAATTTGGCTATTATCTGATTGCTGCTTGTGCCCTGCTTGTGCCCTGCAGGTGACGGGCTGGAGCTGCTGTCGGGACCTGCGGCCCGCGGAGCGCCCGCTGTACCCAGCGGAGCCTTCCTGCAGCGGCCCCGCTCGGCGTGCGCTCGGCTTAGCGCGGGCAGCGCCGCGCAGCTGAAGAGCCGCTCCGGTCACACAGAGGGGCAGAAGGGAGGCTGCACGGGACAGCTTCCTTCGGGCATTTCCTGCCTTTGATTTCTTCATTTCGCAACATGATCTCTTGTCTTTTTAAGGTACTTTAGTATATAATTTCTCAAGCTTCTTTATTTTAGAGGAAAACGATACTATAAAAAGGCTATTTGATCCTCCTACCAGATTGAAATCACTACGTTAATTTCCACAGAACTGTTACTAATTGCTTGTTTGCATCTTTGATTATGCTGGTTAGGTAGTGATCTTTCCTGCCTGCAAAACTAGATTCGTTCCAACCCATGAGAACATTTCAGCCAATCCAGAACAGTTCCCTTGAAGGAATAAGAAGACAATGAGGAGAAGGAATGTTGTACCCACATAATGATACAATGGCTATGAAAACGTGGCATTTGAAAATTCCTCACAATTTCACTAGTCAGATGAATGAAATTGAAGAGCTCCTGGTAAATTTATGTGACCTAAAGTTATATTTAATTTTTAATAAAAAAACCACACCAACAATAAAAACAATAAAAACAACAGCAGGAGGGGCAGGAAATAAGAAACAGTGCCTTGATCCTGAAAATCCAGTTAGAAAAAGAAAAAAGCAAGCAAACAAACAACCCACCATGAATTTGAGATAATTCATTTTTGTTTCTTTGCAAATGGGTTAATATGAAATTGGCAGCCTCTTAATACTTTGTCAGCCAAATTGGCCACATCATACTATCTGCATGCCCTTGAGGCTGGAATAGTAACATACTGTAATGTGATGCTTTAACAAAAGCACCTAATTGTGAAGAGTAGTCCATTTGCATCAAGATAGGCAGCTAGTTTCCCTCTCACAGCCACTTCAAGACACTGACTTTAGTTACAAATTACTGCTTAGTGCTGTTTCCAGACTTTCCCAGTCTTTACTGGACCTTGAAACAGGATCACAAAGCTAATCCTGTTCTCATCACCCTAACCTGTTTTCTGGTTAGTGTGAGTGACTAACAAAATTATGTCTTGGCCTGTGATTCATCTTGCATAATGCATTTTCCAGTCACACAGCAAAAGCCTTGCTGAAGGTGGAAAGATTTGATCTTTAGCACTGAAGCCTTCGCTCGTGTGCTCTTAAAACTCAAGCTTTTTGTACCATGTTTTTATTAGTCAAATAAACCATTGGTCGCCAAAGTTACTTCTGCTGTCAGAGCATGTCTGCAGGCATAAGGAACTTGGCAATAGCCAAGAACCTGCTATGCACAGGAAATGAAATGTACAGAAATTAAATACACTGTGGGAAGCATGTGGTATGTGGGATCCCCACGTGGCTGTTTGGTAAAACTGAAAACCTGAAGATGATGGGAAAAATCAAAGGGATGAAAGACCCCCAAACCCTTCAAACAGAAAACGTGTACCTATCCAATCACCACATGGCTTCGATCTCCTCCTACTGAGGAGTAATGTGGCATACAAGACAGTCTTTGTGAAGCAAGTAACTTTGTGAAGCGAGGCAGGAAGTAAGGCAGAAGTACATGTGGAAGGCTATACAATTGTGCTAGAGATAATAAATAGGGTGGGTTCCTGAACAGCTGAGTCTGGAATAGAAATGAAAGGGAAAAGATGATGCACAAAGAAGGAAGATATGATATTGTTTGACAGAGATGCAGGGTTCATGTTTATAGCTACAGGAGAAATAAGAGGCATTTTGGAAAAAATGCTGTGCAGGAGGATGATATTGGAATTTGGAATATTCAGACTAGAAGGAACATCCAAGGCTTTTGGCTTTAGTAATCCTGACCTCCCCAATGGGGAAAGTTCAAGACCCTGCAGAGCTAACACAGGCTGCCTCCTCAGCATTTGTCTTCTAGGGCTTTGATTACTGGAAGCAAAGAAGAGTCAGGCTGTTGTATTGTGCTGTGCTGGAGATGTGCAGAACAGGAATCAGCATGCAGGGGGCTGGAGCTGCACAACCCCTGGTTGACCCCTTGCAACATATGTTGATTGCTGTTCAGATGTGATGACTGCAGATCAGATGTTCATTTGACACTGAGACCCAAAAGTGGGGGAAAGGAGGATGAAAAATTAAATCACTCTTTGGCATGGTTATATTCATATTTGAATTAAGAATGTGTAAGACAGAAAACCCTACTGATTTACCTCTGCCCTCCATGAGGGACAGTTTCCAAGTTCAGAGCTGCAGCAGAGGGAGGTTTCTATTTACGTCATCCCATAAACAGCATATAGACCCCAAAGGCAGGGCCAGGGAGGGACAGGACTGTCCTGGCATGTTATGCATTGCCTAAAACCAGATGGAATAAATTAGGATTGCTGTTTGTCAAATATGCTAATCCACATATGCAGACTCCAGGCTTAACTGACTTGCTTCTCTGCAAACACTTTATTTTAGTCCTTTACAGTGGTGGATAAAAGGAATTTACTGGTAACCCGTCTCCAGCAGTCTGTAATTCATGTCCCTATAGAGCTCTAATGTAACAGCAATGTCCATTTTAAAAGCTGGGGATTCTCATGTCCTGATTCTCCTCGTTTTTTCAATTTAAATTTAGGGTATTCTCTGTATCCCTCTTCCTTTTCGGTCAGTCAAACAAATTAATAATTGTTGCGGATGTTCCAGGACTTACTTCCCAGTATCCTATCCTGGTAGCTACCAGTATGTTTTAAATATGGAAAGTACAAAATGCTAGGGGAAGGAAAGCAAATTATACTAACATTTGATTTTGAAAGTAATACTTTCCTCTGACTAGCCTCAGGCCTAATACACTCATTCAAGATATCATTTACTGCATCTATTTAATAATTTTAAGAGATTGCTAGAAGTATAATAAAACTCTGGGGAATAGAGATGCAATGAAATAGATACATCCATACCTAAATATGTATATATGCAATCTACACAAAGAACATTTATTCTGTTTCATAGATTTGGTATGCATTTGCCATCTTACCTTATACTTGCACTAGAAGTTGTGATTTTCCAAAGCACATGTGTTCATACACGTCATTGTGTCATACAGTGACAGCCTGGAGCTTGATGAGACAGTGCCATACCCTGACAGAGAGCTGTGCTCAGCCTGCTGCTCTCTGCTGGGAGAGGCTGTGTGCCCCAGCACAGGATCATTCATATCTCTCCTCCAAGAGAGGAGGGAGGTGACAAGGCATTCGCATCCTGCAGTCAGTGCCAGGCTGGGACCATGCAGCCATGCCCGTGTGTCCTGCCTGGTTCCCTCCCCTCTGCTCTGTGCACGTGTTCCCTGCTGCCTCAGCTGCAGTACAATGGTGCAGTGAGGGCTTTCCAGGAAAAGAGAAAAAAGTTGTATATGGTAACATGTCAGCCTTGGAGTGTTTGTGCGTGTGGTGAGGGGAAAAGAGAAAACATAAATAAGATCTTGTCTTAAAGTTTTTTGGTTCCATCATAAGCTTTTGAGTTTGCTGAACGGAACCAGACCAAGCCTCTCAGGGCCTGCTGGGTCCATGACTGGCTTTTCATGCTGAAGGCCCAGGACTGCCTCTTGGGCCTTGTTTACCATTGCCATTGGGCTCCCTTGTCTCTGGCTGGGGCAGGGGGCACCTCACTGCTGCTCAGAGGTGGCACAGCACCCTCCAGGAACATGGTTCATGGTGACATAAGACTCAGACTGGAAGGTCTGGGGCCCAGTCAGCAAACTCAAATAAAACTTCCAATTTGGAAGTGCCAAAGTTGCTTTCTTGTCTTAAGACAAAAAAGCACATTGTTGTCATGCTTCCACATCTCTACTTTTGTCCTGTCTCCTCAAAGAGAAAATCTTCTTATCCCAGTTTGAGGGAAATTAAATGTTGTACAATCCAAATTTTATTTCAAGGTGGGAATGTGGGGTTTTTTTCTTTTAATTTTTTATTCAGTTGTCTCTATAATATAAACATTGTCTTCTCACTATGAAAAAGGATTTTATGCCAAGGCAACTCCAATTACAATTTAGGATGTCCTGTTATTTTAAATATACTAGATTGAAAGGATGGATCATGTTTTGCTAAAGACTTTGTCCAACTCTGACATGGAGTAGGCCTGAAGAACATCTTTAGAGAGAAAAGTAACTTCCAGATAACACAAAGTCCCTCAGAGTGCCCAGAGCAGATCCCTCAGATGTCTGAGAACTTGCAGGTCGAATGTACAATGCTGGGAATGAAGAATCCCCTCACACCCAAGAACGGGACACTTATGGGAAAAGAAATTCAAGTGGTCCTTAGTTGCTCACAAGTCGACCCATATTTTTGAAAGAGCTCTGGTACAACCTAGGTGCCAGAAGATGTGCATGAATTTTCAAGACGACTCAGGAAAATACCTTCTGAATTCTCAAATTCAAAAAGTAAAAATCTTCTCAAAATCTGAGCTCTCTGTCTTCTAATGCTTCATATATGACTTTGCATTCCCTTGATTCAGAAGGCAAACTAAAAAGAAATGGGGTTGTTCATGATGAAGACAGATCTTTCTTCCTCTCCCACTTGTCTTGATTTTGTCTTCAGTTTCTTCCTGGCAGATTGTTCCATAGACTAATAGCTTGGATGACTTCTGACTGACCTTTTCCTCTTTCTTTTAAGCATGTGTTCTGAACCTCAAACTGTGTCCTGGTCTTGTAGAGAAAAAAAATATTATTTTTTACATTTTGCCAGGTTTAACAGCAACAATCTGAGGATTATACATACAGGGAAGGAAATTAAAGGTTAAATCTAAGGCAGTAGTTATTGGAAAAAATCAAAAGTTGTGCTTCTTCCAACAGCTGAGCAAAACCACAAATGTTAGGAAGAGACCAGTGCCGAGGTCTGATGCCATCTTTCCATCTTACCCATTGACAACTACCAACACAAGCTGGGCCTCATTTTCAGCCATCATGGAGAAAAATTCTTTTTTTTACTTCCCTTCCCTCCACCCCCCTGCCTTTTTATATTTGTTTGTTGGTCTAGATTTCATTTTAGTAGATCAAAGTTTAGTTAACACTTGCTATGGTGTAGATGTCCATGATCACTAGCAACAAACACGATGAGAAAATGAGAGGCTGTCCTTCCATGCCCCAGAGCCGGTGGCTGCCTGGAAGCACAGGAGGCTGCAGGTGAATCAGGGCTGCCAGGAGCGGTAGGCAGTGTAGTCTCGCGTTGGAGCATAGGATGGGTACCCCTTGTTCTTCTGGTATATTGGGTGCCGGGGAGTCATGTTCATGTAGTCGCTCTGATGGTACTTCTTATTTTTGGATTTTTGCTGTGGGAGAAGGGTGAAGGCAACTGTGAAAACTTTTCATGTTAACTGCTGACAGTTCTAGCTCTAGGTCCTTGTTCAGGGAAGCAGGCATATTTGCAAGGCAGCTTCAAGTTTAAATGCATTTACAAAAGAATTAGAACACATGTTCTCATCAAATAATCTATGCAATTTGCCCAATCTGAAAGTAAGTCTCCAGCTTATCTGGTGAGAGATTTACAGTGTTAGTTCTGCAGGTAGAGGAATGCTACACACCACAGATACAAACTGATGCCTCTCACCATCTTGCCTCTCTCATCTGTGGAATGATTCAGCAGAAACAAAATTTTTTTACTCTGAAGGCTGTCCTCATTTATTAGGAGGTAAAGAGAAATTAGCTTAACTCAAGCAAAATAAGAGCATGAAAAATCAGCCCAGACTATGGTTTTCCTACCATTTACAGCAGTAAGACACAATGCATATGTTGTTCTGAATCTTCCTTCAAGGAGTGAAAGAATCAGAGCTGTTGTTAATCTTTTGTCTCCTTATCTGGGCCTCAAAAATCTTATTTCCACAGTTGGATTCCTGCATTTAATGTCTCTGTGAGACAGGGGAACCATCAACTCTTTCAGAAATAAGAGTAGCAGAAGACAGGTGAAATAATTTGCCTAAAATCACAGAGGAAATATGTGGATGCAGCAGTATTTCAGTCTCTGACTGCTGCAGGCTGTGCAAAGTGTTGGTGGTTTTTACATAGCTTAAGGCTTTATTGATCAGGGGTAAGTCAAGTGCTACCATGCTTTTTTCCTTAATACTGATCATACCCTCTTTTGTAATCTCCTTTTTACTGAAATTTCCTTTCTGTATACAGAAACAGTTGTATATGCTGCAGTATACATGCATATGATGCTGTGGAATTGGAGGAGGTTTGCAGTAGAAAATCTGATGGCTGAATCATGTTGTATGTGCAGAGTGGGGCAGTTACTATGAAATATTTTAAGCTTTTTAATATTAATGTTATATATATGCAAAGTGTTGAATGTAAGTTACATACTGCTTAAGCCATGTAAAGCAGTCAATGCATGTAAAGCATTAGATACAAAAGCTTTATCCCTGTGTGTTCATCTCCATAATACAGGATTTCTAATTCACCTAGGAGGTAGTTTTGCAGGGGAGAAACACAGTTTGCTAGCATGAGTGATTGTTGGGCTGTTACAGGATCAGAGACTGCTACTTTTGCAATGAAAAGCAGTTTTTCTTCAGGGAAGGCAGAACTGTCAGAAAATAGGCAAATCTTTAGCTGCTTTCAGGAACTGATCAGGCTTGCCATATCTGTTGAGTACCACAATTAAGACCTTTTTTTTTACAATTCACAATGTCTTTTAGGCAGATGTATTTACATTCAACAACACCCTAAATACATTCACCATCAGAGTACATATTATCTGAAGAATAGTACCAGTAGTAATAATAACAGCAGGTAAAAATTGATGCAGCAAACAGCACATATGGCAATGCAGCCTTGTCACCCTTGCTGGGGGCAGACATGTTAGTGGCAAAGTGTGAAGCCATTAGGTAACAAATGAATATAGCACAGAGAAAATGGTTTGGATTGTAAATGATGGATTTAAAGCTATAGCATCTCATCTGTAGCACAGCTAAAGCAGCACAGCACAGTAACATCAGCAGCTGCTCGTAATCCTCTCAGCTCTCCTCAGAGTCAGCGTCTACAAAAGGGCACAAAGAAGAACCACTTAACTGGCCTTTGCATTTTCCTGCGGCAGTGCCCCCTTTGATTGTTTTCCATTAGAAATAGCCACTGACTGAGAAAGTGTCCTTTTGTGAAACACTTAGCAGATCTCAAGCTTCAGCTAGCAGTGACAGTGGCTTTCTGTATACGTGCAACATTTAACCCGGCAGGGACTCTGAACCCTTTGTACAGGCTACCTCATAATTGTTGTGTTGAAAATTGCTATTTAACAACAAAGGTAGAGGGGAAAGTCAGAGTAGAAGCAATTGAGTTCTCTGCAGCTGGCAGAGGTGTCCCAGTATTGCTGGTGTGCAGGGCACTGCCAACTCTTGGCATTACTATTTGCTGTAGGACTCGACTGGAGAGGCCTGACTGTCCACCCACAGAGCATCTGGTGTTTCAGCTCTTTTGGGGTTCACCATGGGTGTGCATACATAGCTGGGATGAAGAAATATTGTCATCCTGTACTGAAGGGGTATCAGTGAGCTAGTGGCAAACATGGCAAGTATAACCTGAGAAATGAACTACTAGAGCATACATAGCAAAGGAAAAGACAATTTTCTTACCCAGTAGTTAATACAAGCTGCAGTTATTAGCATACTGTAGAGTGCAAGAATTCCAGTCACTGTTGTCAGAATCCACAAAGAAATTGTAGACTGAGGCTCTTGTATTTGGATGGGTGTCTCTTTAAGAAAAGAGCAAAAAAAAAGAACTTTAAGTACATGAAATTAAAAACATCGATCTCAGCTTTACTCCTTGTTCCAATGTGTCATTTTTATTAATCATCATTTTTAGGTCTCTTCTTCAGGAAGTCCACAGCAGGTATGTCATTTTACCAGGAAATCCAACTTTTTTTTTAAGGGAACAAACTGCCTCCAGCCATTATGTAGGGAGTGCATATAGGGAGGATACTGGCCTACGAGGTTTCTCAGCTTACCTTTCACGTGAATGACAGTCCCATTGCTCTTCTCATTGTAGACATATGGGGGTGGATACATGACCTCAATTTTGCAGAAGTAGATGTCAGTTTGGTTGGCATTCATGTTCCAAAGATTGAAGATGACTTTGTTTTTATCACGATCCCCCTGGCAGTTGAATTCTTTATTTGAATTGTTGTTGATTATGGTTGTGTTCCATGAAATAAAGCAAACTTCAACTGAACTGTCCGTTCCTTTGTGTAGCGAAGCTCGAAATTCTTTCCCTGTCCCATTGTAAGTGTAGTTGCAAACTAGAGTTGCAGTTTGGTTAGCTACAATGAGCAGAGGATGCTGAGCCACTAAAATCTTGTTTTCTGGAAAGGAGGGGAGAAAGTGAGAAAAGCACTTGTTTATAAAATATAGTAAGAGACTTCAGAACCACACATCCTCCCATGCAACTCTTCTCCATCTCTCCTCTCCCCTGCTGACACCCTACCAGGGAGTGCAAAACCACCCATCTGCAGAAGCCCTTTCTCACAGGAGCTATTGTTCACCAACCCACCTGTATGTAAATAATTACAGTCTCTAGGGGAGACTATGAGATCAAGATTGTTTTTCTTCAGAATCAGAATGCTAGCAGAGGCAGTGGGCTGTGATTAAGATTTAACATCAGAGCTCAGAAGCCTAGTCTGCTTCTGTGTGCATGTATGTATACATAACGCCATCTAAGTCTTTACTTAGCAAGCAGTTTCCCAGGAAACATTATGGAGTGAAAATACTATGAATTGATATGCAGACAGATAAGGGAATATTATTAATGCACTTGCTTTTTAATTCAAGGACTCCTGAAGAGTTTGCAGGTGGATTTGCTGAACCATTTAAAGGGTTTAGACCTCGGGCAATGTACACTAAAAGCATGAACTGCTATCATTTTAATGTAAAATAACTAATTTGTCTAGCTAACAGCTGTAGTAGATTCTTAATCTCTCAAAGGACTCAGGAGCTGGCTAATTTGACACTGCATTGGCACTTAGCACTTAAATGGCCTGAAAAAAGCATGTCACATAAATGTATAATTGAATTTTAATTGACCAGACTGATATATAAACAGGAAATGTTTTTCTGACATGTAGACCTCTATGCTATCATCTGCCAAACAATGAAACACCACAAGGACTATGCAGAAAGACAACTTCTTCGAAGAAAAATCATCCTGTACAAATGAGGCCCTTCTTTTCAAGTGATGACCCCTAAGTAAGAGGAAGGGAGATGTGGCCTTTAAACTAGAGACTTGCCAAACCTTTTACATGACTACTTAAGTCTTTATGAAAGCTCAGCTCCTATGAGATTTGGATAGTCTTTTACAGATTCCTGAGAATCATTGTAGCTATTAGAATGACAATTGTACCTCTTGTACTCAAAATGTAGTGGAAACCTAGATTCTTCTTACTTAATCCCTGTGGTGAGACTTCAAAAAGGCTAGTAAGAGAAATGAAGTGGGAAGGAGGCCAGATCCAGAATGCTCAGAAAATTAGTGTTTAAAACTGTTTTTAACAATATTTAGGACCAAGTGATGTTTTCTGTATTCATGCCTGCACAAGAAGGTGAAGAACTCCAGCCTCTTGAGCAGCATACTCCTATGGGATGAATGTGGTCCAGAGGAAAAAGTAAACACAAGAAGATCCATGAGATGGCCAGGACTAGTGGTAGGGTGTGGGCAGTAAAAACAACCTTCAGCTAGCAACAACCTTTAGCTATGTTCTCCAGTTGCCAACAGAACTTGTGAAACTGCTGAAGTTGTTAATTTTCTCATTGAAAGTCTCATTTTTCAGCCCTTGCGTGAAATGACAGGAGGAGATGTGAGACAGGGAATACTCTACTGCCTCATCTTTAGCCAAGAAAGATTGTAGCCTATCCTACTCAGGTCTTTGTGCTCAATCTTGTTAGTGAGGGGATGGAGGAGAGCTCATAACAGCTCTGAAATCCCATGTTTGCAGGCAACCAAAACACTGTGAATCTTTGAATGAAGGATAACCTTTCCAGGCTTTCCAGCAGGAAGAGACAAGGATCTTTGAATCCTAGGACAGAGTGGCAAAGTAAGAACAGAGAAGATGAGTCTTTACTCAAGGTGGTGCCTGTGGTGACTTTTCATCAAAACTAAGACATTTCAGCAAAACAATTCAGTTTCCTTGAATCAGCATTTTCCGACAAAAGCTCTCACATAGGCTTATAAGGCATTCTAGTGAGGGGTGAGGTTTGGATTCCACCCCTTCAGATTCTCCCCCTTTTGTTGGCCAGAAAATTGCTCTTTGGCCTACATGGCAACTTGCAAATCTGCAGTAGAATTGTTCCACCTTTAGCACAGTAGAATTCTACACATCTCATTTGAGACAGTTATTCTACTGCTTTGCAGTATTTGTGCACTACTACAACCCTGATTGTCACAGGGACTGAATACATCTTCAGGGGAGACCTTTTCTGTCTCAGAGTTGACAACCAAAATAGGGTCCCAGGACAGACAGAAGTGTTACACTTTGAAAAGTGCTTGCCTGTTTTCATTGCAAGTACTTACAGAAAACTAATGGATATTTATTGCTCAACCTGATCATATTTTCTCTGTGGCCAGAGGAAAGCCAAAGAACACTGAAAATCTCATCACTGAGGGACTCCTTTCAGATGTTATTAAGACTCTTCTGCAGACCCCAGACTTACCTCCATCTCTTTTTCTGTCATCAGCTAACCTGGATTCCTGATGTTTAGACCTGTGCTTTATACCTTAAGCTACACTGTTTAACTACAGCTCTGGATTATTTATGCCCCTGTCATGATACAGTGCTAATTGGCAATCAGTATCTTGATACACCTACCTAAAATGATAAATTCCTTCATTTTATTTTCGCCTCTTGGATTTATAATCCAATCTGCTTGCCTTGTCTTGCAGGCTAGGCTTGATAACCCAGCTCTGTGCAGCTGCTGCTGGGATGCACACTGGCTGAGCAGTGGGCAAAAGCTCATTTGTGGGTCATTAAATGAAGACAGCTTCTACATGGTTGAAGCTAAGCACCCAAATTCATTTTCACAAAGTGGCTCTACTAGTTCAGTTTTAAATTAAAGGAGATATTTTTGTTTCCATTTATAGAAAGAACTCATTAACAGCTCATTAATTGTTTGGGCTGCAATGCCAACAGAGGCAAGGCAAGCTTACCCCACTGGCTTGTTAGACAAGCCCTGCTGTCATCCTGCTCCTCTGGACTTGGAGGTTTTTTTGAATTGAAGAAAGTCAGTCATGCTGAAATGTGTGCTAGTTTCATGGGGAAGGCAGAATAATGCCTAACATCCCCCACTTCACTTGTGATGTGCATAGGATTTGACTACATTCTAAGTAGAATCTAGCCCACTCTGAACAAACATTGGCTGAGGCTGCTTTTGCCTTCACAGAGACAGTTTTTGCTCCTAAGTGTCACTTTGGGTTTGTTAAATGGTGAAACCCTGAAACATTTAGTAGGTGTTTCCATTCTCCTAAATAGGGTTATGATTGCCACTTCAGATCTGTGTTCAGTCATGCTGTGCAGTTATAAATATCTCTATGTTGGCCTTACCCAGCCAGGAAAATAGCAGTTATGAAAAATTGTTTACAGTTTCAAAAAGTAGGGACTTTAAAAATTTAAAATCATTTCAATCAGTGTGCACAAGCTTCAAGCCTTCTCAGGATCTTAGGATTTATACGCAATGTTGTGTAAGATCTCTGAATGCTTGTTAAACTTAGTTATAGATTATTTGTAGTGCTGGACGTTTCTTGTAATCACATGTGAGGGGGTTTGGGATCATGAAACAAAATGCCATCCATCTATAATATCTGTAAAATACTGACTCTCTGATCATCGAACCTGATGCAAGCAAAACTTCATTGAAGTTTTCTATTTTTTCTATTCACCAAGAAAGTGAAATAGTTAACAAAGTATGGAAAATAACTATTTTGAGGTGTTGTTTTTTTCTTTCTCCAGAACTCTTCATGAATCATCATCAGCTATTGGAAAAAATATTCTGCTAAAATATTTAGTACTCTTCCTCCTTTTTTATGCCAGTTGACTTCAAGAAGCTATTTTCCAGAGCAAGGTATTTAAGATAAGTTGACATTTCTGTAAGCGCAGGAAAGAAATGGCCTACCTAATTCCCTGGGGGGGTAGGGAAAAACCTAACTGAAAAAACTGACAGGAATTTTTTAAGCCACAGGCTGAAAGGCACACAGATATGTTATAAGCAAAGCTTTTTTTTTTTTTTTTTTTTTTTTTTTTTTTTTTCATCTGCTGGTGTGTTGTTCAATTATGCTTACTCTCCTTTCCTAGGTACAAGGGTCCTTTTTTTTTATTTTGGTTTGAGGCCACCCAGCTTTGTGTCTGATGTGCAGCTGGGGGATCCTCTCCTTCTGGCCCTTACAGACCTGCTTTCTGCTCAACTTTCCTGCTTTGCTGTGAGTACTGCAGGCAGCACAGTACTCCAGAAAGCCCAGTGACACTCTTGCTTTAATCAAACCCAGTGTGAGCACAGGGGTTTTTCTTGGCAGTTTGTGATTTATTTTTTTAAAACAAGAACTAGTTTATGTTATCCTGCCCTCAGCTAACCTTTCCCCATCCATCTTTTGCATTCTGGTAACCTTGGTAGGTTAGAGGTTGATTTTAACCACCAAAGACCATAAGTCAGAGGGTTATGTGGATAGTAAAAAGATGAGGTAAATTGTGGTGCACTGCAGTAGGAACCTGCATATATTAGTTATTTCACAAAATAACAGACATTTGATCTAGCTGCTTCTCTGACAGACCACAGCAAGGTAATTATTTAGCCAGAAAAAAGGGTAGGGGGATAAACTTTGTAAACATTACTGTTTCTGCAAAAGTGAAATGACTAAACTAGTATTTTAAGTCCCTTTCTATGATTTAAACTCAACCTGCAGCAGCCACCGATACAGTCTAACAACAGGACGAATTCTGCTGATTTTCCCAAAAACCAAAATACCTGAGGCTTATCATGCACTTCACAGCTTGAGAAAGTGCTGCAGGGTTTTGACCTGCTTTAATATTTTCCATTTACTAAGGACCAATCATCTTGAAAATGAAGAGTGAAGAAAATAGTTGGGGAAAGGATGAGAGCTTTGAGAAGCAAATGATCTCATGTGCTTCTCTTTAAGAAGCTGAACAGTCTTGGTGAGTCTGTTGGAGAAACACAAGCTCTTCATGCAAAGCAAGTGTATATTTGTCTATAAAACCATGGCGTAACACCTGTGTCTGAGAACCACACACTGTAATTTATTTTGTTGCAATTCAAAAGCACTGCTTAAAAGCTGTTCACACCTCATGGAAATGTGTTCAAAACTGTTAACCTATTGCTGATACTTATCCCCTTCTGGAATTAGTGTCTTCTTTGATAATCCAGGGACCTGCTGTGGAAATAATTATGATATTGCAAACATAGAATTATAAAAATGGGAAAGGACATGGAAGAAAAAAATTATGATTTCTTCAAGAAATATAGATTACAGAGTCATGCAAACTAAAATGCCCTCACTGTGGAAAAGAATTAGGGAAAAATAATGTAGAAATATGAAAAAAATAGATTCAATTGAATCTCTGATACTAGAAAATGTTACTTTTTAAGATGTTCTCTGTTAAAAATTTTGTATTGGAAACCAGATTTTTCTTCCTATCTGCAACTTCCCTGGAAAATACAAAACACTGATATTTGGAGAAGATGCAATATCAACAGTTCACAGCAGGCAGTCTGGAAAATTGTCTGTCTGAAGATTATCATAGCAAAATCCAACATCCCTTGCTTTGCATTTTAATGTACCCATTGGAAAGACCTGTTAGGTCTGAACATAGGAGCACTGCATCACCAAGCCAGCGCCAAGATAAATACCCTCAGCCACAACAATGAAGAGTTAGGAAGATTCACTAAGACTCAGGATTTCAAAATCACAAAAAAATTTTTTTTCCTGAAGATCTTCAGAAAGAAACTAGATTTCTATTGAATCACTAAACAATGCAAAAATCAGAAACTTGGCAAGTCCCATTCTCCCATATTTGCACTCAGTAAGCAACTCTGCTTTTGGGCATTTATTTGCTAATCCTGTGAGGATGTCATTGTACTCACTCCAGAGCCCATGACACCAAGTCAGGCCATGGGGGAACATAAAGCTTTACAAGTAGATTTGGGGATGTGGAGAGTCTGCCCCAAGACAAGCACTGGCACCAGGTGCACTCACACCTGCTGCCCCCAAGAAAAAGCACTTGTGAGCAGAACTTGTAAAGCCCAGGGGCTAGGTGAAATAAACACCCCTCTACCCAGGCATGCAATTTCTAAATGGATCTAGAGAGAAGTCAAATTAAAATATAGCTCCTAGGTCATATCTTGGAGGGATACTTGTGGCAGGAGAAAAATTGGCCTCTTGGTTATATCAAGTTGATCCGTTTGCATACTCAGCAGCATGCTGCCTCTGCCCTTTCATCCAAACAGGAGTAATTTGTGCAAAATTAATTCAGAGCTGTACCAGACCTTCTACCCCATGATGATCAAAGTGAGAAAAAATAGGGGAAAGGATTGAAATGCAGGGGGTTTTTGTTACCTGTTACGTGAGCAGTGGGGATGAAGCACAGCACCACGAGGATCCGCAGGAGCATGGTGCTTTGGTGGGCCCGCTGCCTTGTCTCCACCCCCTGCAGGCACTGCCAGGTCTGCCAGGGCCCCACAGCACCAGCCTTCCTTCCTTGTGGGGCCAGGCTGCACCCTCAGGTGCTCACACAGTTTCTCTCCTCCTCCCTCTGCAGCACATGATACACTACCAAGTAAAACTACTGCAACGGCAATGCTTGAACAGGAAGTTAAATTGTTTGATGATTTTACTCTAAGGAAGTTGCCTGTGCAAAGTTCAGTAATGCTTAAAAGGTGCTGGAAGCCTGCATTTCAAGATAGGGACTGTCAGCCCTGCATTGCAAGGAGTGGTTTTGTTTGGGGCTCTGCGGGGCTGCTCCTGTCAGGGAGGAATGGACTTTCCTAGGAATGCAATGCCCTTTATTTACCAAGAGTATGTCCACACAGACACTGGCTCCAAACTCCAGATCTGACCCCTCAGGAAGTTGTGTTCTCAGGAACCTTCACCTTTCCTCACTCCTAGGAGCAGAAATCATCCTCTCTTGGCCTGCCATATTACTTCTGCCTGTTTTCCTAGCCCCTGAGAAAACTGACATATTTTGACAGTAGTTTGTTTATACTCATTTCTCTGCATCTGTTTGTTGCCTTGAATGCAGAGCCAACAGTGCAGGAAATTGTGATCTGGAATACTTTCACATTTTGACAAATGCCCCAATTTATGAATGAGTGCCATTGTAATCCAATTAACATCTTTAGATGTAAAGGCAGCATGCAGCAAGCACATTGCTCAATCAGGGCTTCCATGGAGGCCTTCTTATGTAAAGTCTTTTCTTCAGCTTATCAGGTAAATGCTCTCTTTTCCTTTGCTTTGCAAGCTCAATGTCACCTCTTCCCTTGCAAGAGTAGGTTGTGAAAGCCAGATGATGGCATTTATAACCATGAGGAGCTCTGGTTATTAACTATTTATTTTGGTCCACCAAAGTAGACATATATAACTGTCTCAATGCCAGTCACTATCTTTGATTTATTTGAGAGAAATGGGAAGGTAATTAGCAGGAAGAGTTTCAAGAAAATTGAGTGGTTATAGAAAGGGACGAAGGACCATGTACTATTCTTTCATATCCCTTAGTATCTGAAACCTTTAGACCATGTTTTATCAGAAATTCCAAATGCAATTTATGAGTGGCCTTATCTGGTATATTTATTTGCAGTCTAGAAATGTAAACAATATTCATTTATTTCATAATCAGTGTTAGTTGCCTGCAATACTGAAGTTTTGGATTTTCCTCAAGTTATTTAAAAAGTACAAAAGAGAAGAAAATAAGATTCTCTCTTTCTTAGTCCACTTTTGTGGTATCTAGATAAATGTCCTAACTCTTTTTTTTTTGAGTTATATGAGTGTACCTGCAGTTACCAATTAAATAGTCCCAGCTTAATTTGTAGTGAGAATCCCTCAAAAAAGTGACAAAATTCAGTATCTTTTTGCTGAGTTACTGTCACAGAGATGAAAAGCCACTGCTGGCTCTGGTAACATCTTCTGGCTTTGGTAACTCAACTTCCACAATCTACATCTTAGCTGTCAGATCCTTTCTGTGATTGGAATATGGACTGGAAATGCACAAGGAGTGCATTTTACCCTTATCACAGAATTAGCAGACAATATTACACAGAGAGAGAGGTACAGCCATTAATTTCCCTGGCATACATTGGCAAAGGGGCACCGTTCAGGTGGAATCCAGATTATGGAAACAGCTGTACAGGAAGAGATCCTGCTCTAAGAAAACCATTAACAAAAACAGTGTGCACTCTCTGGGTGAGGTCCCATTTATTCCCTTCCATCATTTAATGCCCCTTATGTGCCTCTCCCATTGTGAGGACAGACCATGGCACTGATTGCAAATGGGAACTGAACTGGTGGAATGGAGGAGAGGAAAAAGGGGCAATTATCCACTGTAGCTTGAAGACCAAGATGTGGTGGATTATTTCTCTATGTATTGATGGGTTGCCAGTATTGCCCTTTTCAGAGCTTCTTATTTTGGTTATGATTTTAGTTTTCCTGTTAGTTTCTTCTTTGATCTGGGAAGTAAGGAGGAGTGCTTTTCTTCCCTCAAATAGCTTTTGGCTCATCTGCACTTTTTGGTTTTCTAGGATTTTAAAACTCTTGTGCTCCTGAGCGTATGGCTCCTTTCCTTCTCAAAATTGCATCTCTTCCTCTAACTTAAACAGTTAGTTTCCAATCACTTAGATACTTGGCTTTGCCACTTCACATGTGTGATCTTTTTCTTTTGCCAAAATTATCCTGAGGGCTGAGGAAGAAGATAATTTAGCTTTTAGCAAGCCATCTTGTACTTAGGACAAACCACATAAAAGTTTATCTAGAAAAAAAAAAAAGTGTGAAAATGTCTGTTGGTATGCCCTCACTCTTAAATTTTTATTATTCTCCCACCTCTCAAAATATCTCTCCTTCTATATCCTGAGCATTACCCAAAGGTGCTCTGCAGCAACATTAGTTCAGGCAGTATTGACTTCTATTCTTACCCCATTTTCCATTCATATTTCAGTCTGTTGAGTCTGTCTGTACACTGGCAGACAGGATCTGCTTGCTGTCACAGCAATGGAAATCCAGACTAACATTGTAATTTTAGTAGAGCTAGAGCTGTGAGAGCACTGAAAGAGCTAAAAATGCCATTTGGCCATGTTTGGGAAAAAGAATGTTTCCACCTCATCACAAAATGGCTGAAATTGCAGTCCTAGAGAAGCAAATTAAAGGTTTGTAAATAGTTTTCCAGGGTACACAAGAATCTAGAGTATGAGTTTGGGCTTTTTACTCATCACTGTATGTAAATAAAACAAGAGACTAGGTATTTGATCATAGCTTTTCATGCCTGCTCTTAAAAAATCAAGCACTGACAGGAGCGATGACCTGAGTTTCAGAGAAATCTAGCAGGATCCAGTATGATTTCTGAAGGAAAATATTCTTCTAAAAGGTTTCTGAAGGATATTTCTGGATACCTTTAAGAGTACCAAGAAATCCCAAGCAGGCTGCCAGTTTGCCTTTACATTAAAGAATGAGGAGGTAATGACCCACGTATACTCAGCCAAGTGTTCAGCTGTTAAAATCAAGAAAGTAATTTCAGATTTGTTATGATTAAACAAGTGGATAGTTTAGAAGGTAATTTTAAAATAAATGAAGCCTCCCTTCAGTCATTGGAAGCTGCATAGTGCCATAATTGTTCAAAGCACATACTCCTGTTCTCAAGCAAATAAAAATGTATATGCATGCTAGAAGAATAAGTGCATCAATATACTAACATTCACTAATTTCTCTCACTCCAGTCTGATGGGAGACAGTAGGTCTCTAAAATTTCCTTTTAGCTACTATAGACAATTAACTTTTATGTTGCTATACTGTCCTGCAACTACAAAGTAAGATTAAATTTAACAGCTGTCTGAGAGACTCTTCCTCTTGCTTCCCTACCATAAAGAATCATGGCACAGACCGCAAGTGAATAGTCTAGGTAGGTGTTCTTTTGTTTGTTCTGCAGGCTTATATGCTGTCAGCTGCCAAAGCTAATGCTTTCTTTCTTACAAGTGCAGTTCTTAAAACATTTCAATTCTTCTGTCACTGCTCCGAGTAATGATTTGTTTTGAACAGTGCTATGCACCCTTGGTACAGATAGAAGGCTGATTCTTTAACATCGTGCTTAAAAGCAAGTTGTGCTTTAACTAGCTGCTGTAGAGGTGCAGAAGTAGGGTGACACAAAGAGTGTAACAAACTGACATGCTCTTCTTAACTAGGAAGACAGTAAATGATGCATGTTATTCACCTCCTACTATGTCCAGTAAGTTGGCCCAAGGAACTATGTTGTACTTGTCACCTGAAGCTCTTCAAAAAATCACATGTTGTTATCCTCACTTTACAGATGGAGAATGGAATCACAGCAAGGTGAAGAGACATGCCCAAGGACATGCCTTAGGTTAGTGGCAAAGCTGGGAACTTCTATGAGTAGCCCTGGTAAGCTGTGTAATTTGGAAGGTCTGACAAGTTTTCTGATGGCCTTCATTCCATGTTGTCATTTCCCATTGTGCACTGAAGAATTTTCACCATGTTCCAAGTGTTTTTTATATCCTTTTTTTCTGTGAGTCCAGGCATCTTCATATCAGAAGTGCAAGCATTACCCTTAGAAGGAAATATCAATGTACTCCTGAGAGGGAATTTTTAGTTGTTTTTCTGTAACTTAAAATGTTACAACTGATGTCTGGTATATAGGAATCTTCCAGGGCCAGAACTAAATATGATGTATCACGGTGGAAAGGGAACTTTCTCTTTTGAAAATATGTGAAATTTTTGTTCCCAGAACTCAATATGGCAGTCCTAATGTGTCACCAACATAGGACTAAGCGCTGCCATCAAACACATACAAACCTGAAAGAGAGCTTGAGAGAATCCTTCCCTACTTGGGGAAAGAAACATTTCCTTGACAGACTGAATATTTTTTATGCTAGCTGATGAAGCTGTTCATTAGTTCTTGTTGGAAAAGGGGCAGGAGTTCACACATGTACATTCCTGGCTCTTTTCAAGTAAAATTCTCATCCAAGTTTCAAAGTTGTAACCATTTCTTCTGGCTGTACATATTCCTGGTTTGAACTGTTAGAACAAGCCTTAAAGGAGGTAGATTAATGAGTAGGGGAAGAATGGCTCAAAGCTGCATGATTAACTCCATCTGTCACCTGCCTGTAACCTGATACATGGCTGCTGCTTCCTTAGAGGCCAGTGTTCAGGTAGGAACACCTGAAATAAGACCCACAGGTGAGTACATATGTATAGTAAATGTTCGCTGATAAAAACATTTAGAGATTAGGGCTAGAAGGATTTTTGTTGACTGCACTGCCTGGTGCTTTTTCTTCTTGGGTAGAGAAGGTGGAGAACTCTACATAATTACTGTAGAAGAGATGGCAACAAAGCAGTGCTGTCCTGTATAGGAAGGAGTTTGGCATATCTCATTCTTTCAAAGGGAGATAATTTATTTTCTTCTTCTTTATCCTGCTGAAGACAAAAGAGATTAATAAGCACTGCAGATATATTACAAACAATTTTAAGTAAGAGGAAGCATCTTCCAAAGAACTTAAGACCTAGAAATCTTGAGCAGACAAATTCAAAATTCATCTTTGTGCAAAAAGACAGCTTCCATACCTGATTGTCTGTATATTTTCCAGAGAAGTTACAAAGATCTCTAAATGCCAGTAGAAAGATTTCTGTCTGCTAGGACTGTTTTCATATCCGAGGGCAAGGTGGAGCGTCATGGGAGGTTCTGTCTGAAGATTTGTAGAAGGCTGCTAAAGGAAGAAGGCTTCCTGGGGCTGTGCTGAATGGCAGTCCCATGGAACAGCAGTCCAAGCCTGGGAATTACACATCCAGCATGATCTGACTAGACTAGGCTTCTCTGCCATCTGTGCCAGCACTTCCTTTTGAAGCAAAGTAATTGACCAAAATTTTTGCTGCCAAAAGCAGCACATGAATGGTATGGATAATCAGGATTCCAGAGCCCTGGGGCAAAGTAAGAATGAAATTAAACTGCTTGCATAGACACTTGAGTCACTTGGCAAATATTACCCATAGTAAGGAATGCTGTAGCTGAGTCTCCCAAGGAATTGCCTTTATTTGTGGAGAGCAGTCAGTATTGCCTGTATTTATGGGAAAACACTTCCATCTCCTCTGGGTTCATCAGAACCAGCACAGCCCAGGCTCAGCTCAGTATATTAAGTTTTAAGACTGCCCTGTTCAAGCTCATTTTAAAAGCTTTAACTCTTTCACTTCCTCATTTTACTTTTTGTCTTGCCCCTCATTTCACAATGATGGTAGTAGTGTTATCAGCACAGTGCATGCATTTTTACAGTTCTTCCCATTTACACAAACTTGGAAGGAAGCATTACTCATGTTTATGAACAATTGAAACTAGAATAGAGCACTCCACACAATGACAGCCCCTTTGAGGAAGTGTCAAAGGGCTGCCCAGCAACCTCACTCATCCAATGGAAGATATTCTTTGAGATTACTTCATTCTGGATAATCCTCACAGGAAATAATTATTTTGGCAGACTCTAGCACATTAACTTGTTGGATAAGCATTTCCAAATTACTCCTTTCCCTGAAGACAGTGGCTTCTTTAGGCCTAGGCAAACCTAGCTGAACGTCCAAATTCAACAACTTTCTGCCTGAGAAGTGCCCTATTCTTAGACTGTGGTGTTGCCAACACCAACCCACAGAGTTGTTTTCTGCCAAAATACTATGAGAAACAGACTTTTCATTGTATTTCTGCTACTTCAAAAAAATACTGAGTCATAGCACACTGGAAACATTTGTGCAGGGCTGCATAGGAAAACATCATAAACACATTAGAAAGAGTTTTAAATATTTCCACATAGGAACTAAGGACAAATATTCTTGATTCTTAGCTGAAAAGTGCTGAAAGCAGAGAGGAGTTATTTCCAAATCACAATAGGAAGCATCTTCTTACTCATTTGGAGATGCATGTGAATTCTGATAAGTGCTTATAAACTTTATAATGGATTTTTTCTTAGAAAATAAATCCTGAATTTTTTTCAGGGTGACAACATTTCCTTAAACTATTCCTTTAAACAGGAAATTGAAAACAATCGCTTCGCTGTTTACAAAGACCTTGTTGGGTTCAGTGTGTAGGAATCCTTGCTGGTTTAAAGAGGAGGAAAAAATTGTATGATGATTTATTAGAAGTCACATCCACACAAGAAGCAGAGAAAATTTCCATCCTTTATTTCAGAGGTGTCCAGTCTGTCTACTGGTGTAAGCCCTAGGGTCCAGTAGGGAGCCACCTCAATGTTTAGGTGTCTCCCCTAAGGTCTCTTGAGCCCAAGAAGTATTTGTCCCCCAGACATGCCAGTGGCACATGCCTCAGCACAGGAGCAGCACAGCCTTGTACTGCCAAGGGCCACTTGCTGCCCTTGGCATGGCCACTGCCCAGGGGCTCCCAGCAGACAGCTCAACTTGTGCTTACAAGCTAAACCTCACACAGAGATCATCCCAAACTGCCTGACAACCAAGCACCATGTGCCAGAACTGTCTGGAAATATGTGCCCATAGGCAGCTATTAGAATTGCAAACTTTTTGCTTCACGTTGCTGCTGCCTTGCATGCTTACATATTCCTCTCTAATAAAACCAGAATAACCTCATCTGTCCCTATGCACAAAATTTGACCCTGAAGAGGTCCTGCTACATATTGGATAATCTTTCAGATGATATTAAAATACAATCAAATTCTAATATCTCACTGAGCTCTGGAGGTTATTAAAAGCAAAGTAAAACCTCTGGTTTTGCTGATTTCAGAACAGTCTAAGAGTTTATAAAAATGGAAGTACATTTTTGTAGCCAGCTCTATTAAGGTTTTATGATAAAATTAGAGTTCTTGATTAAATTTCTGAGCTTTTAGTTTTATGCCTCAGAAACCTGAAGTATTCTTCTGTCATTTTTCTATGGCTTCAGCAGATTATTTTGATGACTCTATTAACCCTAATTCTACATTCAACTTGTGCATGCATTTTTTAAAAGAAATATTCTCACAAGTCTCTAACATGTCCATGTGGTTCATAAAAGGGCAATAATTAATTCCATCCTTCTTTCATAATTGGAAGTAATTTTGTAAATATTTTTTGCAAAACAAATTATTCAATACAGCATTTTGCCTGTTCAACCAAATTTCCCATAGTATTACTTAAAATTCCATTACTAGTTACATGTGGATTTTGCATTATATGCAGTATCCTTGGAGGTTTTCACACAGCAGCACTGTAGGATAATAGGCAAATTGGAAAAAGTTGAACTTTTGGAAATAGAAGAAAGTAATTCATGACTGCTCTCATGATTGCATCTTACTCTTGGTTTCCAGGGCTCATGTTAATTAAACTGCTAGTTTAACAATGTCTTTGAGAGACCTAAACATTATGTAAACACTTTTTAATACAGATCAGTATTAATAATCATTATCTGTTCAGTAGCTGATATGCTTCCATCATTATTCTCCTATTTTAAGGGTTTTGCTTCCTCTGTCAGAAACCATGGCATGTGAATTATGCAAACAGCCACATACCCTCGGGGGCTTAAAAAGGAATTTGGGTATTTTCAGAGACATTGGTCTGCAAACAACTCATCAATTGAAATGTATTTGTATAATCTGTTTGGTGAATATTTATGATTAGTACTACAAACACAGGAGTCAGGATAATGTGATGGTCAAGTCACAACTAGGAAAAATGTACTAAATTAAACGAATCACTTATTACCATAAACAATTCATCCAGCTCTGGGTCTGGGAACTATAAAGCTGGTAGAAATAGTTCTCTTTTTATGAATGCCTAGAGGGGATTAACTGTGTGAGGACATACCTGTAAAAAGAAAGTAAATATATTTGATTGTAACAGGGAAACCATTTGGAAAAGCCCAATCTCTAGTACTACTGTAATAATGGGAAGGAGAAAGAGTGTTTAATTCTTTATTTGACCTTTATTGGAGTAAAGCCTTCCTTTTCAGTCTTTCCACTTGACTGTTTAGTAAAGAGGTTGAACTGACATCATCACTTTGATATTTCTTGGCTCTTGACTCTTCCTTTCATCCCTGGGAATAGGTTATTCTAGTTTTCCTTGGTTCATTAGCCTAAAGTAATGCATTGAGTTTTAGCTAATATCAGAGCACTAGAGCCAACATCGTTTCTGGACAGGCAGAAGCCCACAAAGGCATGGAGAGCTGGAGGCAGCACAGGAGCTCTAGAACTGTCAGTGCAGGCTGGCTGTAAACACTGGCAGGAAGTGCGGAGAGCACACAGCGTACACGGCAGGCACGCACAGGCAGCCTGCGGGCAGGTGGAGCGCACTGCTCAGCTGCAGCCAGCTGGAGCGGCAAAGCATTGCTCTAACACTCCAGTGTAAAGCTCAAAGCAGGAGGAACAAATGCACAGCCACCATCCAGCCCCCTCGCTAGCAATGCCTGCTTGTTATGGTCCTGTCTGTTGAGGAAGAGCAGTGATTGTGGGCTAAGCAGCTGGGAGAGAGCAAACTCTCTGGAGCCCGGGTGCCAGTGTGCTGGAGACCCAGAAAACCTCACTCAGCTCTTGCAAACAGTATTGGCCTCTTTTAATCTGCTCAACAGGGAGACCTCTTCAGTTCCTGAGTAGCATTTGAGTTCATTGCATCCTGCTGAGAGTAATATAACTCACATGGATCTAGGGAGTTATGGGCTTTCATAACAAAATACATAGCTCTAAAGGGCACACCCCTTGGCCACTGCCTTCATCTACAGTGTGGACACTGGAACAGCAGCCCATTTTACCTGATATTTCCTTGCCCAGAAACATCCCAGTTTGTTTGAATATGAATGTATAAATGTCTAAAACACTGTATGATAATTGGTGCTTTTTGAAAAAGGTCGGCATTTGGACACAGTGTGACCAGTCCTAGTCCCAGAAAAATCTATGGGATTTTTCCTGTGGATTTAATTGGGTCAAGATTTCATACCCACTCATTATTTGACCTATTGAATTCTGTTAAACTGGTAAGCCTGGACTGCAGACCCTGTGAGAACACTGTCTTCCCACATTTTTACATTTTGTTTTCTGGAATATTCCATCCTAGTCAGAAACGCTATAAAGCTTTTATGCTTTCCTAGCCTCTTCCCCACTTTGTAATAACTAGCTAATCCTGATTCTAGTTCAGTTCTAGGACAGGACATGAAAGCATGAAGAGGAGATGTATGCGTTCTTCAGTTGATGTAAAGATGCAAATTTTTACTTTAGGTTGGCTCTCCCTAATGTTTGCAGGTACTCAGGTTTCATGTGAGATATATTAGCTGTAGGCTGTGGTATTACTGTGTGGTTATATCATGCTTTAGGAAGTGTGCTGGAAGGATATAGATTAGCTTGTTGATTTGTCATTCGGTTTTGGTTGTTCTGTCAGCATTTCATTGTTCGAGTAAGACAAATACAGGCTGAATTTTGATGACTTCAGACATACCATCTCACATGTCTTAGATGTACCAGCTGAAAGACTTGAGACCAGTTTCTAATCCAAACAGATCAGAACTTGAAAAATATCCAGAGTTCAGATCTCAAAACCATAAGGTCTAATAGCTTTTAAATGTGCCCTCTCACCACAGAGCAAATGCACAAGTTTTCTCTAGTTAGTCAGCTAAATTTTCAAATCCATTGTTGCTATCAGGTAGCAGATGTGTTTAAATGAAATGTGATTTCAGGAAGATACAGTTGTGCTATCTTGCAGGCAGTTGACATTGATTATTTGTATACTTGGGCAAATGCATTTTAATGGATATAGCTAAAAATCCATGGAGACAATTGTGTGTCTCTCAGCAAGACCAAATGTGTCTGAGAGTGATATAGTCAGCTGTCTCTGTAGCACTTGTGA
Source organism: Erithacus rubecula (assembly GCF_903797595.1). Taxonomy (NCBI): domain Eukaryota; kingdom Metazoa; phylum Chordata; class Aves; order Passeriformes; family Muscicapidae; genus Erithacus; species Erithacus rubecula. The sequence goes on from NC_136659.1 coordinate 13,291,761, forward strand.
AAACTCTGATGATATGAGGCTCTTTTCTGTGATGAGGACTAGAAGCACAAGATACTTTTGCAGCTGGAGATGCTGCCATTTTTTTAAACTTTCACAAAGCACTCTCTGCACCTTGCATCAGATACCATGCACAGATAAGAATACATGAGAGGCATCTGCACTTTGGTGCTGTCTGGCAGAAAATATCTCTTCATGCTGAAGAAACAGGAGAGAGCTCTTCTTGCTGTTAGTTAAAATGCTGGCCTTGTGATCAGAATAATAAAAACATGGTTATTTCAAAGGAGGTAAGTGCTTCCACCTTCCATTGCCTTCTTTTGGAAATTGAAAGAGAAGAAAGACAACAAAATAGAGTATAGACCTCCAGAATGCATACTCCTTTAACATGTTCAGAGATTTGGTTGGGAAGCTCCTGCTCTGGACAGATGTAAAGGAAAAGCTGCTAAGAAAGAGAAGACAGGTATTAAGAAACTAGAGGAGTGCTGAAGATGAGTATACAAGCATGACACTAACATATAGGATTGAAACATAACTGAAAGAGCACAAAATGGACTAACATGAGTAAGTTATGTAAAGACTAAGAAGAAACACTTCTGCAGGTATACAAAAGGAACATACAGTAAAACAAATCCCAGGGAAATGGCTCATTACTGAACAGAAAGTTCAGTCATATACTCAAACAGTCATATACTGTTTTTGACACAGGGGCTTCAGGACCTAGCTGCAGGCAGATAGCTAGTACAACAGACACCACAGCAAAGCAGTATGATCTACATCTAGGATAAGGAGAGAAGTGGCTGGAAGGGGCATAAAGAAGCCAATTATATTCAAATTGACTGGTCTTGATGAATTACAGCTCAGAATACTCTGAGAATTACCCAATGTAATTTCAGAACCATTCACGGTTCTCTCAAGAAAGTTGAGGTATCAAGAAGGAAAGAGAGCAAACATAATACTTGTTTTTCTCCCTTTTTAAAGAAAAAAATCAGTGGATTAGAGAGAGCTCAGCTTATTTCAGTTCCTGAAAAAATACTGGAAAAACTAGTCAAGCCATTATTCATAAGTACTGAAAGGAAAAATCATGGCTCTCTGAAGAACAAACTGTGTCAAAACATCCTATTTCATCATTGGATGAGGTAATCCTTACCATGCTGACAGGGAGAAGCAGTAAATGCATATATCTTGATTTTCATAGGCTTCTGGGAGAGCTTTTTGTAAGCAAGAGGAACATGATCAGATGAAAGTATCAAACTGATTGGAAACAAGGCTCAATAGTTACAGGCAATTTGGTATCAAATAGAGGGATAAATTGAGCTCCTTGGTTCTGAGTTCCACAAGAGTCTGTTCTGGCCTGGCGCTGTTCATTATTTTCATTGATAACTTGGATGATGAATAGAATCTGCTTTTCAAATCTGTACACATAGCGCTGGGTGGGAGGGAACTGCAGGCATATTGAGGGACAGGGTTCAGATGGTAAAAACTGAACAAAGTGTAGAACTGGTCTTACATAAAACCTGTAAAGTGCAAGGTTCACGAGCCATGCAGGAGCAGTCTGCAGCACAAGTACACAGTGAGGAACAACAGGTGAGGTAACAGCTCCGTGGTGGGAAAAAATCATCCGTGAGGATCTGCATTAGCTGTGCCTTTAGCTAGAGCAGCAAGTGGTGGTTGGGGCACTGTGTAGACAGAAAGCTGTATCTCCTTCCAGCTGGAAGAAGATGGGAGAAGTGCAGGAAGATCAGTCAGAAATCTGGAAAGAATTGAGGCATGTGTGTTCTCTCACAGAAGAGGGGACTGAGGGGAGAATAGCAGCCATTGAATATATAAAAAACTGCTGCAGAGGAAGGAAATCATGTGTCCTCTGTGTCTGGCAAGGCAAGAACTGATGGGATTGCACTGCAACAAGCCAGACTTTAGCATTAGGAAAAACTCTCTAAAGAGCAAGGGCACCCCAGCAGAGCAGCAGAGTGACCACAGGTCACTAGGGATCTCCATCCCTGGTGCTGGAGTCTTTGATCCGGTTAGTCATCCCTCCAGAGTGGGTTAGATGTAGGAAAAATCCTGTTTTGGATCCCAATTCCCTCGTGCCCCTTTTTCTATTGACATTGAAAAGTGTGTAACACACCACAGTTTGCAGGTATGGCATTTGTAAAGCTTTATGAATCTTTTGTAGGTTAAGTCTCTTCATTTTACTGCAAGATCATAAATGTAGGGAGAATATTTGCACACAACATCCTGCCACACGTGGAACAAATGACCTGGTTTTCTTTGAAATACTTCATGTAAAAAGAAGTTCCTTGACTGACTTAAAATTAGAACAGTACACATCACATGTAGTTTTGAGCATTTTGAGCAATTGTTCACTAGCTTGTTGAACCCTCTATATTTTTAGTAAGGACTGCTCTCAGTTTTAGAATTTTTAATTCAAGAACAATCTCTCCAGGGAAGAAACCCTGCTAAAATATGAGTCAGGTGGATGGTGGCAGGTTATTACATATTGATTATAAATCTAATGGCAAGCTGTAGACATCAAAAGGGCAAGCTCACTAGCCAAACATGGCTTGTTCACAAACACTCATGGCTCATGCATCTGAAAGTTTCTTTTATAGGAAAAAGATTTATTTGAAGATTTCCAGTACTCCTGGGCTTCCGTTCCATAAACAACAAACAAAACAGCTGTTGTGGTATTGTTCTGTTATTCCTGCTTGCAGCCTCAGCTAAGACTGCGATGTATACATAATAGCACAAGATTGGGAGCACACAGATGCAAGGCATCTGACACTGTCACATTCAGCCAAGTCACCCAGGAGAAGAGGCTGGCCAGTGGCCTCACTGTCCCTGTGTCATCATAGGGTGTTCCTTATGTACTCAACCTTTTTTCCTGGAAAGGGAGGCACTACTTGAAGCAATATAAGTCTTACTGTAAGTAGTGTTTATTCAGAACAGAAAATACCCATCCCAACCCAAGAGGCAGTCTTAAACTCTCACAGTACTTGTGATAGGAAGCTTTGGGGAGGAAAAAAAGAGTCAGACAACTCCAGCTATTTATGATTTAGTGACCTAACAAGGTTCACTCTGCTTTTTTTCTGCCCCCAGTGGTTTCCCAAATGGATTCCTAAATTTTGCTCACTCTAAGAATTAGTATCTTCAGTTAACAGCTCTGTGGTCCCTGCTTCTCTTGCAGCTGGTATTATCTCTCAGGACAACCTTCTCTTCTCTGAAACCATGGGCTTGGAAATCTTCTGAGAGGTTCTCTGGGAATATGCCCATGACTGTGATCACATGACACACAAGGCAGTGCAGTTCTCATCTGCAATAGAATATGCACCCTGTTCTTCTTTATGCATAGGGAGCACCTCATTCTCCCATCTCCTCCATTCTCCTCTTTGTTTTCTTATTCCCTTCTGCCTTTTATTCCCTGTAAAGGATTGCACACCATAGGACACTTTTTTTTCCAGCCACTGCCCTTCTTGCTCATTTTGTGGATGTTTATCTTATTTGCTTCATACCCTTTCGTCTAGACTTTGTAGAGGCCCTTAGAAAATGAGTACATCTTTACCAGTTTCTGTGGTTTCTTTTGCAGAGGACAGCCTGTCCCCAAGTCCAGCCAGACCCTTGCAGACATTTATTCAAGCTGCCAAAATCCTTGAGGTTTGCCCATTTAATTTCTAGCCAGTGTGCTGGAGTTGTTTGCAAAACACCATGGTAACAGTGGAAAACACTGCTGTGTCATTTCATGGAAAGAACAGTCTGAGGAGCTGGGTCTGACAGTTTCAGTGGTCTTCTTCACTCTCTTTTTGTCCACTTCTCTTAATCCTTTGGGCAAGGATGTTTCTGTGTCAAGAACTGGCCAGCCCGGACAAACATAATCTGTTCAGCTCAAGTAGACATGATTGCAATACAAGTAATAGAGCATGTCAAAATAATCGTATGTAGCAGATGTATCATAGCTATTCTGCAACTTCTGGAAGCTACATGGAAACAATATTGCCCAATGGGCACATCAAGGAAGATTCTTTTGGGTGACCAATGAGATTTTAAAAATTATTAAGTCTGCAAGGCATAAATAAAATGCTATTCACTGGCTTTTATCTGCAAAGTTAATTAATCAAATTATTGTGCTACTAAGGTGAAAAACTGAAATTCTCCAGGAAATTTTCTCTGTTCTTCATGTCTTTTTGCTGCTGCACCAAACAACAGCAATAACTTCAGCAGAGGAATGAATGCTTCTCAGAGTGTAGCAAAGATCTTCAGGGTACTATTTTCTACCAGTTTTGAATCAGATACAGCTTGACCTTTTCTCACTACTTGATGTTACCTCTGAGCTGAGTATACTGTGTTCTACTACAATATAATCATTCTCTTGGTGCGAGTGTAGACATGAAGCAAAAGAGTCCCTTTGACTTTTTAAAACCTTAGTGGTTTGAGTCACAGAACCACAATATCAAAGAATATCTCCTCTAATGCTGTAAACATAGACCATTCTTAGTATGCCCATAGTCTCTTCCTTATTGTCACTTCAGGTTTCTTCCATTGTAGTGCGTTTTGAAGACACTGGGTTTCATTTGTAAGACAGAGACAAATGCAGCTGTTTGGAAAACTTGCCCTATACTGTTGTTTTCCTAATTAAAAACAGATAACATATGACAAAGCTTGTTTCAGGTTTGCAATGAGTTTTGTATAAGGGTTCAACTTCATGGTTGTTTTATCTGGGCAAATTACTTCTCTGTACAAATTACTGCTATCAGTTTCCTGGAGCATCTCATTAGTAAATTCAGTCATTCATGTTGCCATTAAACTGGATCCTAGCTTAGAGGTTCACCTGCTCACAGGACTGTAATGAGCATCAAGCTTGAAGGTACTAATGATTTTTAGCACAAAAAAGGCACTATTTTCTAACCTGCATCCCACAGGATAATCATAGCTAGGGTACAGCCCTCAAATCACAGTGTAGTCTCAGGATGGGGCTTCAAAATGGAAAACTTCAAATTTTCAGAAGTCCATGATAAACAGGTTTTGTTTTATTTTTTTTTTTTTGTCTGCTCCATGAATTTCTCTGAGTGTGCATTTTCTCTTTAATATAAATTATCCTCAGCTGTCTGTCAGCACAGCACATTTTAGCTCTGATCTGAAAATGACTCTAACCCATCCTGCAAAAAATCCCCAGACACTCTGATCCTGTACAACTGAAAACCCAATGAAGCAATATAAACCCAGTAATAATAACAAATAATGACCACAGCTTAATGAAGGGTGACAATTCTGCTCTGGGGAGATACTTAACGGATGTGGCTGTTCTGGTAGCTTGATGCTGTGCCAATTATCTTCCCTTCATGTTTGTTCATCCCTATCTTGTTGTATAGACAAAGTCAGGAACTGCTCCAGTGTGGGGAGGAAGGCCAGCATCCAGATGCTATGCTTGGCCTGGAACTCCCATGCCAGCCTGGCCTCAGGTCTCCTTTCCTTTGGAACAAGGCAAAAAGCAGGTGTGTCTTTATCCCTGTATGAAGAAATTAGCTTTTTTCTGCATATCTATGAGCTGGAACATTGCTTTCAAAGCATTGGTGCCTTGTTTAATTTGGTGTTTCAATTACTGAGTGCAATAGGCTGCTCATTAAGTGAGCCGAGCAATTGAAAGGAATCTGTTATGTGTTTTCAAAACTGCACGGAAAAACAGTGAGGCTAGAAATCAGGACACAGAGCACACATGTATGCAGGCTAATAGATCATTAATATTAGACCTGGAAGACAAAACAAAACTGAAGAGAAAAGCAAGTGGTCACTCCTTCTCCTCTTCATCTTAATTTACATTTACTTGTCCTCACTCTAGACTGATCACTTAGGGAAGGCAAATGTTTTCTGTCTCTCCTTGCTTTTGAGCCTGATGCCTTCAAACCAAATTAACAGTACTGGATACACAGCTGTCTTGGAATTCAAAGATATCTCAGTAAAGAGCACATACCAGCCTCTGTGAAGGACCTTGTTTCAGACCAAAAGTAAATAGCCAGTGTTACACAAACCTGCATAATGATCAAACACTGGAAAACATAACTGGATATTTTCCTTAGTCATGAAAGGTTAGACTTGTTAAAATTGCCTTCTTTGTATGATGCTTTAAGGCAGTGAATAGAACCCAGAAGAGTGATTTCAAGCATTAACCGCTGAAAACACAAGCAACTCTTTGTTTTAAAAATCTTTTTTGAGAGTAGCCTTTCTTGTTTAATACTGTTAATAATATTGTTAATAATTCACCTAATTATTGTTAATAATTCAGACCTAGATGATTTTTGCTACCATACTTCCATTCAAATATGATAATAACCAGCAATCTTTGCAGGCTTATTTTTATTTCTTTTGTTATAATTTAATGTATTTTTAAAACCCTGAAGAAACTTCAGAAACTACAGATAAATAAGTTAATCTTTACTCCTTCATCCTCCTTGTATCATTGTCTTTATCAAAGCAAAATACTTTTATTTATTTATTTATTTATAAGTATCTGATTGATTGTCCTTAGAGAGATCCAGGTCAACAAACATGCGCTAATTGTTCGCACCCAACTCCATTTGCTGAAATCCTTTCCCAGCTGAGAACAAGAATTAACTTACTGAGTCCTGCTCCAGCAGCACAGCAAGGAAAAAAACAAATTTGCCATTTATGCTGCACTTACTCTGTGATACCTGAGATAATTATCTCTTCCTGTCTATGCATATACTATTTTAGGTATATGCTAACAAAAGCTAAGGCAAGCGTTGCTCGTATCTTTGACTTGTTGATGCTGTGTAGATTTCAACTTCTTGAATGTTTAAGGGAAGAATGACTTGGTGGTTAAACACAAGTCTAGGAATCAAGAGGTCTGGCTTCTATTTCTGTGCTATTCCAAGGTTTCCTATACACTTTCTGACCAATTACATGGCCCCTTAGCATTTTTATACCCATTTTTATTCCCACCTGCTACATCGAGAATAATCATTGCTTCACACATGCTGCTACTGTGAGACTTAATTCATGTTCCCCTGTAAGTGTTTCAGGTTCTTCAGAAGCAAAGCACTTCAGAAATAGAACCTCATCTCAGATTTAATATTCCTTGAGCTGTCTGGCTTAAATGCAACTTCACCCAAAGGGAATGATATTTGTAAATGTCATCCTTAAAATGAAAAATCTGTTCTTCTTTTTCTGCACCTCCATGCCTTTTCCACTTCCCTTCTTTCTCTTCCAACAAGCTGCAGCATTCTTAAAATACCTCCTTGTCCCCTGGGACACCCAGCTGATCACAAACCTGGGTGTGGGGTTTGTTTTATGTGGAGATGTCCATTCACTTACATTGCAACTTTGTCTCTGGGCAGACAAACAGCTCTGCAGAAAGAATAGAGCATATCTGCATTTAATTTAAGCAGGCATTCAGAACAAGCTGAGTATTTCAGGGTAATGATTGGTCTTTAAAACAAAGGGATTCCTGGACATTTCCGTGGACTTGGGGCTTTTCAATCATCTCTTGAGGGTTTCTGAACATGTGGAGACAAGATATTACAATGCTCTTGGACATGAGAGGAGAGGAGAGGAGAGGAGAGGAGAGGAGAGGAGAGGAGAGGAGAGGAGAGGAGAGGAGAGGAGAGGAGAGGAGAGGAGAGGAGAGGAGAGGAGAGGAGAGGAGAGGAGGAGGAGAGGAGAGGAGAGGAGAGGAGAGGAGAGGAGAGGAGAGGAGAGGAGAGGAGAGGAGAGGAGAGGAGAGGAGAGGAGAGGAGAGGAGGGAGAGGAGAGGAGAGGAGAGGAGAGGAGAGGAGAGGAGAGGAGAGGAGAGGAGAGGAGAGGAGAGGAGAGGAGAGGAGAGGAGAGGAGAGGAGAGGAGAGGAGAGGAGAGGAGAGGAGAGGAGAGGAGAGGAGAGGAGAGGAGAGGAGGAGAGGAGAGGAGAGGAGAGGAGAGGAGAGGAGAGGAGAGGAGAGGAGAGGAGAGGAGAGGAGAGGAGAGGAGAGGAGAGGAGAGGAGAGGAGAGGAGAGGAGAGGAGAGGAGAGGAGAGGAGAGGAGAGGAGAGGAGAGGAGAGGAGAGGAGAGCTTGGTGGGAGCTGAATATGTTGTCTAGGCCTGATAAATGAATTAGCATCTTTTATTATTGGTATAACTTTAATTTGTGTCATCTTTGTGCTGGCTGGGCCAAGTGTGGCCCTGCACAAAGGCTCCATGAGTTTCAAGACTGGGCAAGGACTGCAAATTCTCAATTGAGTTGTGAGATTCTGATTCTGAGCATGCTGGATGTCCCAGAGACAGAAGTATGGCTACCTTACAGCATGTGCTCAGGCTGACCTCACAGAATAAAGGATGGTGGTGACCAGGGTGATCCTGCTGGTCCCCAAGATGCAAAAATAGCACCAGGAGTACGTGGGAGATGAAAGCCTTTGCACCCAGAACATGACTGCACCCTGATTTTTCTGAACTAATTGAGTAGCCCAGAGGACACAGAGCAGTGATGCACTGGTGAAGTCACTATATACTATATAGCTGCTTACTTGTTCTCCTGAAAGCCTCATTGTGCACTGCTCAGGAAGGGGATCTCTGCATTTAATCTGCACATATACAGCTGTCAGTGCCTCAGAGAGACAGTCAGTTCACTGAGCTGCATGAGATAACCACTGATTTTCAAGTTTATAAGATCCTTCTGCATATAACAGAATTACTGCTGAGGCACTCAATGTATTTTGGGGGAGCATCATTGTTGTAAATGCTTTGTCAGAGGGGGACTGTCAATCAGAATAAGCATAGAAAATAGTATGGCAAAATTTGGCATGTAAAGAAGAAAGGAAGAGCAAGTTGCTACCAGTAGGTATAAATGGTGGTGCTGCAAAAGACTTGATGTTTGAAAGACCTGAAGAAGCCTTCATCAGAAATAAGAAAAGAGAAACAGAGAAGCAAGGTTTGAAACACTGAGAGCCATAAAAACAAGGAGAGGAAGTTGGAGTTTTTTGCAAAAGGGAGAGGAAGCAGGAGGCAGAGCAAGCAGGATTAAGAGAAGACACACACAAGTTCCATGTCCCACATTCCCATGCATTAGCTGCCAAGTATCACCAGCTACCAATGGTTTATGTGTGGGTAGGCTGGTTATTAGATGAAGAACCTTTGCTTTCTGCCCATTTCTCCTTTTCTCTGTCAATTAGGAAGGGGAGATGTTGAGGGGGTTGCTTTATGCGTGCTGTGAATATAAGCTGTCAGATCTGCAGCACTCAAACTGTTCAGAGTTGTCAGGAAACTCAGGGCTCCTTTTTAGTAACTTTAGGAAGTTGCATTAATCACTGGGAAATTTATTAAAAGGCTAAATGGATACATTTATGGTATTTGGCCTGCCATAAATTGTCTCACACCAAACATTTTCATTTTCCATTCAGTGATCTCCTGAGGATTAAAGCATACAGCTCTCAAAGTGACAGACTTGGGAGAGCCTGGGAAAGCAGTGGTATTGCAAAAACTATGTTCCCCTCCTACACCTTCAGTACATTCTTCTCATTACCACAAACTGTCCCCAGGAACACTTGATCTGAATTAACTACTAGCTCTGCAATATTTTAAAGATCTCTCTAGGCTGTTTCCTGCCCTCCCCATGCTCCCTTACTTGGGCAGATATCCCAGTAAAGAGCCATGGGAGTTTGCCTGAGAGATCTGTTCAGATTTCTATTTCTTCTTTCTTCTTTTCAGCCAGTATTTTGCTCCTTTCCTTTGACTCCTTGTTATTCTCCCCTTGCTGCTTAGTGCAAAGTGAGGAGAAGAAATGACTATATGATAAAAAAATAGACAAGGAAACCTGTTAGAAAGGAACAGAAAGGGCTCAGATTAATGGGAAAGACTAGAAACCAGGAAAAATTAATTTCCTATTACCTCTCAGTAATGCTGGACACAGATGGTTTGCTGTATGCACTTTGAGTTTGGCCATCCTATTCTTGTCCCACTAAACACATCTTTTTGGCTTGTAGATGTAATTATCAGGTCAAAACTAGCTTAAGTGTGATGAAAAAGGCAGTCTGTTGAATGGGCAGCTGCCTCTTGCATTATTTCAGGTCTGGAAAGGTTTGATCTTAAATCAACACTAGGGAAGAATTGGATTTCTGTAAGTCTGAGCTACCTTTTTAGTGTCCTCTCAGAAGGTGCCTATGCTTTTGTACATCACCAACTCACTGCATCAACTCAGTAGATTAAACAAGCACTCAGAAAGAAATAGCAGGCAAAATGAAATACAGTTAATTCTTCTTGATGATTTGAACCACCAGAGAAATTTGTTTTCCTCATTAGAAGAGACACATTATGGCACTTCAGCCAGGAAGCAGGTGAAATTCAGAGATGTAGCAAAGCTTATTTCTTTATCTCTCTGTGATGAGTTACATATCCTTGTGTAGACATGTCGGTGGCTGTATACATTTTTTTTCTCATTTAAACATATCTAGCAGCTACTTGGTTTAAATTTCCAAGATGGGTTTAAGTTTATTTCATTTTTCAACTCCAACATGAGAAACTCCCTACTAGCTTCTTGTCACAAATATTCTGTTTCATGTTTGTACTGCAGAGTAAGTGTTGTTTAAATATTTTAGGGATTCAGTTGCTTCACTTATGAATTTCTGTCTCCATGACAACCCCTTTATGCTTTGTAATACCTTTGGCTAACACAGTGGAACTGACTATTATTTATTTCAAACTATGTAATGTTTAGCAGTGAAGACACAAAGGAAAATGGAATAAAAACCAAAACGCCCAAAGGGCTAATTCACACCATTTCCTTTGAAAGTAGTTTTCAAAATGACCACATAATTTACTGTATGGAAAGCTTGGTCAAGTTAAAAATGCCTAATTTTTTCTCAAACCCCACCTCTGTGCCTGTTCTCTCCATTGTGTCCTGATACAGACAAGCTGCAGAATCCGGCCTTCAGTGTCATCCCCATGACCATTAATATTCTGTTTCTGAAAGAAAGTTAACTTCCTGTTGAAAGTGCTTCCCAAGCATTATATAATACTTTTTTCAAAAGCATCCAACTCAAATGCTCCCACATTGCAAAACACCAGAAATCTGTTCCTGCCTGAGATGATAGATTTGCCACAGTGTGGAAGGTGTGCCAGGGTCACACAGTTCTTGTGAATCTTAAAAAAGATCCCATACTTCCATCATTTGGAAATTCAGATATGCAAATAATATCCTATGTGTGGAATTTCAGTTCTGTGGTCTATTGCCCTGTTGGGATTCTAATAATAAAATACCACTTAAAGTAATTTGGCTAGGCTTTTTTACACTCCCTTCTTAGACATGTTCCTACATTGGTACCTTTCCTTTTCTTCATGATACTGTTCTGTATCTCCCTTAATTTTCTAGTTTATATCTGGTTCATATATGCAGGCTAACCTGCCCACCTGCCAGATGTCAGAGTTCTGACAGTTGCAGTTAGCAGTGTGAATGAAGATCTTAACAATAATGTATTTGAATAGTGGCTTGACTTGTGGGTGCACCTGGAGGTGCATCAAAACAAGGCCTTACTTTCATGTGATGTTAAATGCAAGGGTCTTCAAAAGCACTACAAGTTGGCTATGCTCTGTTCCCAGTCCCCGCGGAGGGACCTTCTGTGTAATGTCTCTGATACCTCTGAAGAGCAGCACTAATGGGCAAAGGCTCTGTTGCTGGCCTGCTCATGTATCATACTGGAACTTTCTCAGAAAAATGAGGAGCCAGAAATTACCTTTGGCCCAGGCATTCTGATAAGATATCCATAATAGAAGTGTTGTTTGTATTAAAAATACCATCTACTTGATAAACTTTTCCCTTCTTTTCCCCCTGTTACAAAAGTGAAGGCACATTTAGAGCTTCATGCTGAGTACGTAGATCAGAAACACTGTTAATATGGATATTTTCTGTTGTCTAAGCCACCCTCTTATTCTTAATACGTAATGGTGTTTCCCCTACAATAGAGCCCCAGAAGTCTCCCATGTTCTCCTGATTTCTTCTCTCTTGATTTTAAAGCCACTCATCTCTGTCTCTCTGTCTCCTCCTATTTACCAAGCATTGTAGTGCTCTGTCATGAGAGAACTACTATAATTTAAAGTTTTAATGCCTCCAGGTGGTGCCACCTTAAATATAAAAGCAATCTAATTAGGCCACCTTCTGGCTGAATCTGCTTTAGTCTTTGACTCCAGAGAGACAAGGAAGACAAGTGAGCCTATGTATATAATACTGATTCTAAAACACCAGACGTTGCTGAACACATTTCTCTTTTGTTTTCATTGTTTCCTTGTTGTGCTTGAAGCATCTACAGAAAATCTTGGTGTAATATGATATAGCACTTAGGACAAGCAGGGTGATTATAAATGGCTCTTGCCTCACTTCTGGATCCAACAGATGTTATGACATGAGGTTTGGTTCTCCCTGATTCTATAATTTGATTTTAATGGCTAGATACCATTGAAGCATGCAAGTCCTACAGACAATAGTGTCCTTTTACATTCAGAAACATCTGTTAGCTAAGTGCTCTCCTACAGCCTGAACTCTAAATTAGCAAATCTGTGTTTGACCACCAGCATTTATACCAACCTGGCAGACAGCATTCTCAGGAGAAACAAAGTCTAATATGTATTTTCTCATTTGGTAGAGCTCTTTTCTTTTCCCTTGCCTTCATGTTTCTCTTTTTATCATCCACTGCTTTGAGAGGTATGAAGTTTGAGTGCCTTTTTTAAGGACTCAGTGCAGCCTGAGGACTAAATGTGTAATTCTAATAATGGTGTTTCACTATTCCCTTGAAGGACAGGATAGAACTGACGCACTCAGGGTAATATTTTGAGCTGTCACTATTTGATCAAAGAACTTGGACAGGATCTGCCAGTGTTAATGCTTTTAGGATGGATGACTTCTTTGCTTTAGAATGAGTTTCCAGTAACTGAGGGCAGCACATCTGTGAAATTTCACTATTTACAGAGTAGTGAACTCTCCATGGTAGTGCATTTCAAGCCCCCTCTGGGGAAGAAACAGGTTAGAGAGCTCCCTGGCACATCCCTCCTTTTCCTTCTCTAATTTGTGCTTCTTCCAGTTTGGTCTTGTTTCTGTGGATGCCTGTAGTTTCCCATAGCGTGCAGCATGGGGAACAAGCCTGAACTCAGGCCCAGCAAGCAGTTTACTCATAGCCATAGGCTGTAAGTTTTAAATGTGCCTGTGTTCTTTGGGGTTGGAACCACAGCACTGCTTTGTCAGTTGAGTTTATACCTTAAGTGCTGTACAATAAGTGTTCTTTATAAAACAGCATATCATGTGTACTGTTAATGCCTGCAGATTATAACAGCTGCCAGGAAGTAAAACTGTTGCACACAGAAAAATCAGACACTCAAATTTGAAGCTTAAATTCTTTCTCTCTTTGGGAGCTGTGAATCTTAAGGGAACTTAAACAAAAAATCTTACAGGGATTTAGAAATTAAAATCACAGCAATTGCTCTCAACTTGTGTTTAGTGTTGAGGCCAGCCACTTTTATTCTAGATTTCAAGAAAACTTGCCTGATTTTCCAATTATATTGGTCTAATAAATATCATTAGTGCTCCTTAAAAACACTGCCTCAGTAAACTACAGTTAGATCATAATAAAGCCTCTACCAGGTGTGCTTGGAACCAAGCCACTTAACAGTTTCTTCTTTGTATTCAGAGTATCTCCCTGTGAAACAGCAACAGTTACAGCTTTCCAGGGAGGTTAGCAATTACTGGGAAGGTACATTTACTTCCTATATCCTAGCCAGCTGACCCTTGCTTTGCAAATAAATCACTGCAGTCAGTTACCAGACTTCAGGCCTGTTTAGAGTAATTATAAAGAAAATAATTGGACTTACTAACTTTATAATTTGTCTATTTAACTGTTAATGCAAACTAAACTACTTGAAATTTAGGTTCTTAACAAAAGTATATGTTCGGTAAACGAATTCTGGAAATCATATGTAAAATTCATGCAAAGATCCAACGAAGTTCACTTCCTTCCCATCATGGTCAGGATTATTTCTTAGTATCATCTGCCTTCTGTATTGACAGAAAAAAAGAAAAAAAAGTATTACTTCTTCATTGGGCAGCAGAGAGGGACATTTGGCAAAAAAAACACATTATGAGTTCTACAAAGTGTAAAACACAGGGAAGACAAATGAGATTGGGATTCTCCAGAACTTCTCTTTGCAAAACTTCATTTCAATTTGTCACATTTGAATTTTAAACACAATCTTGTATATTTTGCTGCTACACTTCCTTGTACCTCAGATTCTTATTGTCACATAGTCCAATGACAGTTCCCAAACTATCAATATTCAGTGTTTTTTGCTTCTCAACAGATTGAATTGGTCTGCTCCCACCTGGATTCCTGGGACAAAAGTTATTTTATGTATGGCTGATATACATTTCACAGATAACATTTTAATGTAGTCCCACTGGTCATGACTTTTGTAAACCTGATTTACTGTCTGGTTTATTGACCTCACTTTGCAAGGCTTTGCCCCCCTTTATAACAGCTGTGAACACATTGCCACTACACGAGTTTGCCTTCTGTACACCAGAAATTTGCCCTTTCATGTTCTGAAATCTCCAGAGAAATGTTGGTGATGTTAATCGTTAATTCATGGGAGCCTACCTCATATTTAAGACACTGAGCATCTTAATAAAAATTTAACAAAGGAAATAATTTAGGATAACTGGGCTTCAAAAATATAAATTATATTTTGTATAAGAAAAATCACCAAGAATAAAAATTATATTTTCCAAGCAAATTGTTTCTTGAGAGTAATATCCTTGGTATCCAAATGAGTAGGAGTTTAAGATAGACAAGAATATATTTGGGGATATGCAGGGCATGCATGATGTCATCTGCAACTAGTTTGCTCATGCTAATCTGCACCTTTGTATTCTCCTATGTCAATGGATTTCTATTTCACTTGCCCATTGGAATATAAGGTATTGAGATCTCTGCAGCTAAAGAACTACTCAAGAGCTGATTGGATCAATATATATGTATTTGTAAACTCCCACTGAATATGTGGAAATAGCAACAGGAGTCTACTGCATATGCAGTAAATATATGCATATGCAGGGAAATAAAGAGCTGGCAGCTAAGGAATGAAGGGAAATGGGATTTCAAGGGGCAAGAGGAAATGACTAAGAACTGTAGCAGAGGTGAGATCACACCAGTACACAGGCTGAGCAGTAGAAGCACAGAAAGACAAATCAAAGGTGGAGAGGATGTGGGAAGATAAGAAGCCCATAGGATGCACAAAAGTAGAAGGCAGGGAATATTCTTTGGGCTTACATAACTTTTTTTTTATTGAAAAGCACTTCTGCTGGTTGGAAGTTAAGAAAGCCAAGGCAAAGATGCAAAAATACATAGAAAAAGGAAAAAAATTGAGTGGAAATAGTAATTTGTGTTGCCAGTAGACAGTGGTATTGAGTAGCTTTCATATAAAAAAGAAAGATACGTGGATATCAGGTACAAATTCTCACATCCAGTGGTGTTCCTCTCAAAGATCTTCTTTTCAGAAGAAAGGCTGTGATTTTGTCCTAGATGACTAAAATTAATCAAAACAAGGAAAATTACAGGCATCAGTATTACTGATTTGGAATCTACAGGAAGAAGCTTGCAAACAAGAGTTTAGTGCCAGGCTCAGTGGGAGAAAGGTTGAGCGGTTAGGGGCAGAGCGAAGGGCGGACACGATGTAGGCAGCCTCTCAGACTGCAGCTTCCTGCCTGCTGCTCCCTCTGCTCAGCAGTGTGCTGAACAGCCCCTTAGCAGAAACCCCCAAACTGCTTTTCTGTTGCTTCTTTATCAGCATTTGGATACAATAGCTTGTTGGCACTCCTGAACTGAGGAGTGTTTCCATGAAGCGCCTCTTTCTGTGTTTCTGTAAGTTACAGCCTTCCTTTGCTGTGGAATTAGCTTATGGACTTTCAAAGGCAAATTATAAGAAATATCTTGGAAGTACATGAGAGTCACTTCTCATCCCAGCCCTTCTCCCAGCCCTGCAGCTCTGTTGTGTTCAACAGCAGGATTACTCATGCAGAGTGCAATGTCTCCTAGTTTTGTTTGCAGGGTAAAACATTCTAAGATGATAATATTTGACTGGGTCATGACGAGAGGTTTGTGGTTGAAAAAAAATAAATCTTCAATTATTCATATCCTGTCAGGGGAAAAAAGCCATATAATATTGGATTATGCATATTTTATCATCAAGTTGTATAAGTGAGCTATTAAACTGCATACAATTCTTCCAAGTCTTTGTTTTATAGATTAGTTCTACAAAGCATTTTGTGTTCCTGCTGAACATAAACAGCCTCTCATATCTCCACCTACTACACCAAGCATTCTCCTGATTTATTCATGAAGTCTATAATCAAAAGGAACTAGGGAGCAGAAATTAGATTTTAAGCCCTCTCCTAGCTTTGACAGAGCAAACTATCTGTGTTCAAGTCAGGAAAGCAGATTATTTGATCATTTTCATTCAAGACAGCGTGCACTATTCTATCATTTGCACCATGTCTGGTCCTCTGTCTTTGCAAGGAACTCACAAAAGTTCTGCAGCTACACAGGGTCTGTGGTGATGGCTCTCACAGGTTATCATCATTAGGCTAATGCTAGAAATGGAGGAAGCACCAGGAAAAAATTAGCCTCACTTGAGCCTTCATGCACAAGTAGGTAAAACCCCAAACTTCTTCTCTGGGAGGACACTGGCACCCCTCAGTGCCCTGACACAACAGCAGTGGCTGGACACTATGTCAGCCACCCACAGCTACCTCATGGCAGAGAGAAAGGACAGACACTCAGTGAGGAGTTTTAGAGGCTCCTCAAGCAGGTGAAGCACCATGGCAGACTGAGCTTCCTCAACACTCATTGCTCTGGTCTCCCTTGAGCTTTTGCCTCAGGGTCCCTCCACACTGGAGCATGTTGGGTGAATGTAAGTTAATGCCCAGGCATAAAAAAATAGCTCCTGAGACTTCAAGAATGGGATGTCAGAAAAAGTAAACTTCCTCAGGAGCAAGGACAGCTGCTTCACAACTACTTTATGACCAAATATCTCAAATAGGTGTTCGCTTATCCATGGATGTCTTCCAGAGCCTGAAGCAGAGGACACTCCATCTGTAGTACCTTGTTTTTACAAAACTGATGATCACAGGCTGAGCCTGGCTGGCCTCAGGCATGCAAGAAGGCTGGAACAGCAATCCCAGTATTTCTGACCAAGCACCTTCAGGGAAGTATCAGCAGAAATGAGGGGAAAGCCCATTCTCCTTAGGCTTTGCAGGCTCGAAATTATTGGCTGTCTCACAAAAGGTTGAGTATTGAGCTCAGTCAAACACTCCTTGAAATTTCACTGCTTATATGACAGCTCTTGGAAAACCTCTGTCTGAAGAAGGTGACGGAAAACCAGTACCTCATTCTGTATGTTGGTTTTTCTGATAGGCTGTAGGTGAAATGCAGCAGCAGGACATCAGTGTAAGAGATATTGCTTTGAAAAGTATCTGGGGAACAATGTTGTAATGTCTTTATATTGTCTGTAGTCTGGGAAGAATGAGAAGGAGGCAGGGAAAGGTTGGTTCAAGGTGCTGGCTGCTGTATCTTCATCTACACATTGATTTCTGTAAGAAAATGGGTATTTGTGCTCTTGCACTGATGATAAGCAGGGATTACTCAATGTTTTAAGAGCTCAGTTCAAAGCAGATGTCCTGATAAATTAAAGAGACATATAAAAATAAATCACATGACTATTATTGATATTGATAACTTTAGCCCCCAAAGGCTTCAGGTGCTCCTAATTCTCACTGGAGTGCTAAATACTCCTTCAGAAAAATTGAAAGGAAAAAAAACCATAACAAAGGTTAAGTATGTTCAACTCATAATGTTTGGCAATGTCCCTTTAACTCAGGTGTCCATCGGAGGGGTTCTTTTCTTGCCACTGTTTCTTCTGTTATTCTCTTTAAATCCCTCTAGATACCATAGCAACAGCTGGATCACATGCTCCTCAGTGTGCTCCCGGCAAGCAGATGTGAACAACACTCTCTAACAAAGGTTCAGCAAATGTTGGGCAGGGAAAGGACTGAATTCAGCCTCTGCAGTTTTTAATGACTCACAGCAAAGGCTTTCCATCATTTTTTATGACACAGGTAAATCCAGATCCAAATGAAAACCAAGTTACTTCACTGTCTAATAGAAAGACCATCAAGATTGCTGAAATTTTACAGCCGTTTTCTCCCCATCCTATGTAAGGAATTCATGGAAGTCTGAGGCTGAAATACATTTCCATATTCAAAGTCCTTACAGTCCCTGGATGAATAATGTCTGCTTTATTGATGGGTTATTCCTGGTATTAAATTGATTACATTCTTTTTTATTATTTGAAACTTAATTCAAAGAAGAAATTCAGAACTATTCATCCATCAATGAATGATCTAAATTCAATTGTGCTCTAACATTTCAAGTAAAACAAGTCTGTTTTGCCCAATAACTATGTCATTGTTTTTTAAAATCACAGAATAAAGCTTCTCACATGTCAAATGAGCATTTAATAATGCCTTCACTTAGAGGAAGGGTTTATAATCCTTTTCCTTGACTAATGCAGAAAATCTGTGTACAGCCTTATTTATGTTCATACTTAGGGGAGCAAAAAATGATAATTCTCTCCTTTAATCTGATTTTTGCTTCCAAGTATCTCCCATAAATTCCTCCCATGTAACACCAAACCATATGCAGTCTCAGCTGTGTCACATTCCCCAGATTCAAAACCCACTTGCAGTGCACAGAGTCTGTAGCTATGTCAGACATTGTGTAATCAATGTGTACTTTAATTATGGGTTCTTACAAGGACATCTTGCAGCACGATGCAAGGGCTAAAATCCAAACCAGGGAAAGAGAATATTAAATTTGTTCTGTTATGCAACTAGATTGAGGGTTAGTAAGAAATCAATGCTAATACTTCTGATGAAAATCTAGACTTGACTCTGTGATTTGTAAAATATAAAGTGTCTCTAAAGTTGAAGATGCCTATGGAACTCTTAGACTAATACTTGTTTATAGTGTCTGCATCAATTTAAATTCAAAAATGAAGGGATCTAATTATTTTCCTTCTCTTTTACAAAGTCTCTTTTCATTACATGCCATTAAGTTAGAAATCCAGGGCAGAAATATTAAGCAGTAAAAATCTACTGCTGATTTTAGCTCTCCTTTCTAGACGAAGACTAATATGTGTGTGTGTGTGTGCACCTTACTCTTCTGCCACCGTCTTGGAGGTGATGCAGGAGGTTTTAGTGATTCTTGAACATGCTCATTGGTAAGGTCAGAGTAAGGGAAACAGCCTCAAGTCAAGTAAAATGACAGCCCCAGCTCCAAAGCCTGAGATCATTGCACACCACACTATTTGACAGGCACTTTTATGCATGGCTTCCATGGGTCTGGAGCAGGCTCTGAGCTGTGTAAAAAGGCACTGGTGCTTTAACAGGGTAGGCATGAAGGGTGCAAGGAACTCAGGATATTAATAGCATTATAATGTTTACTTGGCTAGGCAGATGAAGGTTTAGCTGGGATGGTGTGGGGCACACAGGATGTGTGTCTGAGCCTCTCCCACATGTCTCTAGGAAAAACAGGGCATAAATGGAAAGGACCTCCCCAGCAGGCAAGGAGGAGACACCAAAAGCACAGAGTATCCTGATGGCTCAGGACAGCTCAGGCAGTCTCCTCCTGGACTGCCTGCCACTGCCACAGGCTGCTTTGTAGCTCCTCACAGCAAACAGGCTGGAGGGTGACCCACACTGTCTGGCTGCAGGACAAATCAGCCAGGCCAGGTGGGCCAAGGGTGCTTGTCTGCCCCTTGAGGGGAGATACACGTCTATGCTCCCTAGACTGCTGGTTCAGCATTTCTCCCAAGAACAGCAGATGAGGTTGGAACAATGGCTTTATGAAAAACCAGAGCAGTTCAGGCTAGAGAAATGAGCTCTTCCATACAAGCTGGAGTGGCTGTTAGCCCCTGCCCTGGCACCAGGGACTGCTCTTCCCTGCCAAACCATCCAGCTCCAGAGAGGACACAGGGACAGGCCTTTAAACTGATACCACACTTAAGTAATTACAGGCTCTTCACCTTCAGCCTGATTGCAGCTGACTTGAGGAAAAGCAAGTTCAGAAATCTAGTTCTGTCTGTATAAGGGTTGCTGAATAAAGGGGCTAGTTAAACCAGGTTAAATTAGAAATTAACAGCCATTGCGCTGGGGATGGTTCTTACAACCTATAAATAAAGGAAACAGGCAAGGAATCATCAGCAAAGCCTAGGAGGATGAATCACATACAGATAGGCTTAAACTCAGAAACAGCAATTTTGTTTAGAAGTGGAAATTATTTGTTGTTTTATTTGTAGTCATTGTATACAAGCATTTTTGCTCAAAACTTCTCTTGTTTGTGGAAGGACAAAATCATTCTTTGAGTATAACCATAATCACAAGGAATTGTTCCATCTCAGATGTGTTTACCTATCTTTCACCACCAGAAAATGCTTTTGTATTGCAGTCTGTGGCAAGAGAAATTCCAGAGAACTGTAATGTGTGCAATTAACAGTGGGTCAACATGGTAGCTGGCCTAATTCAGGGTGTCTACAGCTTGGAGATATAGTTACTTACATTGACTGAGTGTCTGGCCCCAAGAATGTAAAATTAGATCTGCTCTGCAGAATGAGACCACTGTTACTGAGGACCCCATGACTAGCCTCTGTATGTGAGAAAATGCACAGTTAATAGGATTTTGCTATTAGTGAATTTGATCTGATACTGTGCATTATTTTATTCCAGATCAGCCTGGCAGATATTTAGCCCCAACAAAGACAGGACTGTAAGAGCATTATTTTACCTATTGCAGTAACATGCAGGAATATTTTCCTGCATGTCCTGTTACTCCCCAGGAAGCAGGAGCTCCAGGCACAAGACCCTGCCAGTGGCTAGGCTGCAGGCAGTATCACAGGGTGGCCTTGGGCAGCCTCACTCCATCAAGAGTGACCTGGACTTGAGGCTGCCAGTTCAACTCTGGCACAATCACAGCCCTTGCAAATGTTGAAATGCAAACCAGAAAAAACAAGCTGCACCTTTTTATTTCTTGACAAGTATTTAAATAGAAATACTCTGACCTAATTTTTTTTAACACTACTCCTGTCTTGATATTCCTATGTAGAAAAAAGCCATGTGTCACTCTGCAGCAGCGCTGTTCTCAAAGGCTTAGGGTTGGGTTCAGTCCAGCAGCCCTGTACTGGGGAATAACCACCCAGCCACACCAAAAGCAAGGGTTATTTGACAATGGCTCAGAGCAAACCTTTTCAAGCCTTGAAGAGCACAACAACTCAAATAATTGTCACTGTCTGCTTTGCTCTTTTCATGCTCACTCCTAGCTTGGCTCTGTAATAACAAAAAGCCTCCTTTAGAAGGTAGTGTACATTCTGTATTGCTTACCCTTCCTGTAATTTATAGGAGCTAAGGACCCCAGAAAAGCCCAAGAATAATGGGCATTTCTGCTGCATTTGAAGATACCTTGACAAAGCCTTCTGACAGATTAGAGGGGGAAAAAATGCAGTTTTAATGCAGTCCCCAGGCACCATCACCCACATCTGGCTAAGAATGTCAATGAAACCAATCTTGAAGAAGGCTTTGCCTCTACAGTGACTGGTGCCTCTGTGCCTCAGGACAACAGAGCAGAGAAGAGAAGTACTGCAGGAGTAAATACCTCGGGGTCAGTGCTCAGCTAGGGGAGACCCTTACCCAGGGGTACCCTCAATGCTGGCTGTGGGTGGGCGAAGTTCTCTCCTCATATAACAGTCTGAGTACTGGGTACAGCATCCAACAGAGCTGAGCATCTCTCATGTTTTATGGAGACTCTGTTCTTGCTTCCCACTGGCTGCTGCATCCTCTCACACACAGTGCTTTCCTTGTTCCTCTGAAGCAAGGGCAAGCTTTTCCTTCTCCTCCCACTAATGGTGGTAACACTTGTCATCGAAGCATAGGAGCTTTTCTCCTGGCTGAACCTCTTTATATCTCTCTGAGGCATTCAGAGACAGGAAGAGAGCTGTCTTTTCCTGATACCTTGTCTGATGATGTGACAACCTGGACTATCATCACAGGGCAGATGTTTTCTGCAGCAGCTGGGGAGAAATAATTAGTACAGCAAAGGTATAAACAATTCTGCATTGTCAGTTCCTCAGCAACAGAGGCCTTAGACTTTGGTTGCCTGAGCAGCAACAGGAAAAGTGAGATAGTTTGAAGGATCTATTACACCAGTCTGGATTTAGCTTGCACAATTTGATCATTCAACTGATTGAAAGCACCCATCTTTGACTTCACTTGCTTCCCAGTTAATGCCTTCTGCTACTCCTTTGTACCAGCATGAGTAAAACATAAGCCTTCTGGAGGGGTAAAAGAGGTCCTTAATCTGCTGTGCAGACTGTAGTAGCTGGACTTAGAGGGGAATTCCCTTGCCAGAGTGGATTTGTTTTTCTTTTCATGGGTTACAGCTGCTACTGAGCAAACTTTTCTCTCCTTCTCTTATTTGCATAGCAGACTGCAAATTTTCGGGCTACTTCAAATAGCAGTCTGGTCAAACATGATAACATCCTTGCCACCAGGAGATCTGTCATTTGGCAGATGAATATAATCATTGCTAAAGTTTTAAAAGAAATAATAAATCTTCCACCCTCTTGTCTTACAGTTATCCTGAGTCTGTGGAGCTCACAGCTGTTTTCCAGGAGGGAGACAGACCTTTGTAGAGACCTAATGTACATATATATCTCTTCCTATATATGCTGCCTTCTCCTTTGTCCAATCTTGGATTTGGTATGAGCTGATACAACACCCAGAACTTTTTTGCATTGATGAAAGTGACTATCCACTGTGAAGCTGCTCCTCTTTCGGGTCTCCTTGAAATGGGGGAGAATAAAAACTAATTCAAATATAGCATTGCAATCAGTATTAGATTCATACCAATAGATTCAGAAACATTCATATTGAAAGGCTGCAGACTGTTCCTCTCTCTGCCTAGCTGCTGTTACCTAAATCGATGCAAGATAAGAACTTTTTATCTATATGGGATCTTCCAAATAGAAGTTCTTATATTTCTGCCAGGTTCTCATCTCACTCATTGGAATATTGCCTCTTGTCTTGAGAAGAAACATAAATTTCAGTTTACTGTAAAGGCTTATTCTTATCCTGTAGAGAATTTTCATTACATGTGATACAGATGCTGTTCCACATTTATACTTGAGGTTTCAAGGTTTCAGAACAGACTGGAAATGCTGAGAGAAAAACTCCATGATAAAACACAGGTCCTGCAGAAAAGAATCATTGAGCCACATAAGGGTATAAATGCAGAGACTACCAGGCTGACCACTGTCTGAATCTGGTGGTTACTTTCAGCCTGGATGGTATCAGCCAGCCCACAAGGCTTGCCATAGATGAGTTGCCACTCCCTGCTTCTGTAAAAGCAGAGAGGGGAAGGGCTGGATCTCTCTCCTACTGCCTGTCAGAGCCCAGCTTATCAAATCTGGGACTGTTGCACTGCAGCAGAGCTCATGAGTGGATGCCCAGTATGCACTGACCACGATACAGGATGCATCTGGAAGCATATGTATCTTCCAGGAAGACCATGGAAATCTAGGAATGCTCCGTGACTTCAGTCTTCAGTGTCCAGGAAGGAGGACAAAAGATGAGAGTTGTTGTGCAGTGTGGCTGCAATTTCTTTAACTCCAGCCATGCAGAGGCTGTTCATGTGTAGAACAACACCACTCCTCTTACATGTGTGCAAATTCAGGGGATAAAATTTCTTCCCGTGCAAAAGGACTTGTTGCCAATTTACTTTTTTCCTTCTGTGCTGAATGAATCCAAATGCAGTGCAAACTCCATCTAATACCTTGAATGCAAACTTATTTCACTTTCAAGAAAGGGTCAAAATCTGGATCTGTTATGCTGTAAACCATCATCATAAGCAGCCTATTTTCCAGTACCAGTACATCCCAAGAACTGCAAATACCTGCAATTGGTTTACCAGCCTCTAGCACTGACAGATCAGAAACTGTGTCCAACTTTAAATCCACTACAAATTACTCTGAGCCTAAGACCAAACAGTATACCCAGTCTCAAACACAAGAGAGGAACTCCACCCTCCAAAAACAATTTAGCCTGTTATGACCTACATACTGAAAAGCATCTGCTGGCACTTGCATGCTGATTTAAACGAAATCAAGATGCTGATTAACTAAAATTAAGATGCATAGGGCATAGAAGAGGCCTCTTCTTACTTCATATTGCACAAAAAAAAAAAATAAAATAAAATAAAGGAGAGATGCCTTTTGTTCTCTTTTTGTTGTTTTTGGTTTTGTTATTGCAGTATTACATGGAAAAAACTAATCCCTTTCATTTAGCAAATCTATTTTGTTTCTTGGAGGGTTAAATCCTGCCTGCCTCAAACAAATGAGTAATCCAATTGGCTTCAATGTGACAACTCCCAAAAGGCAAATAGGATTTGATTCCCTCCAGAACACAGTACACAGATTTTTGTGAATGAGCTGTTTGAAATGCTGGATTCTTTGTGTGCTAGCTCTGGTGCTGCCCTATAAACCCATGACTCTGTCAGCCAGTTTTTCTTGTGCTAAAGGTTTAAATGGCTTCCTATGGCTCTAAATTTAAAATAAGGCCTCTGACTACAAAGCAGAAATTTGACCATGTTGGTATTGTCAGAGGGAGATGAGAGGGAGAAGGAAGTAGTCTCTGAAAGTAGTAGTTAGGGCTAATTTACTGGAGTTTTAATTTGTTGAGAACCATAATCTCCTAGGATTCTTGCAAAACTATAAGCTCTCTATCTAACCTGAGGGATCAAGAGTGACTGAGCCACCCTGTATAAACCTCCCCAGTTTGCTGACACCAGGAGCTTTCTCAAATCTTCACTGACTGAATTTCTTTATTCTTATTAAGATCTTTCACAGGAAAGCAGACAATTAACTTTGTATTTGTCTCACATTTGCTACTAGGAGTGCAGGTTGTTTTCAGAGTAGCCTGAATTTCTCTTTTTTAACACCTCTGGTGCCTGCACCACAACAGAAGGGAGATCCCTTGACAAAAATATTCACACTGGCAGGAGACAAGACCAAGAAGGTAGTCAACAGTCCATATGCATGAAACCCATCCAAGGAAAATATCTTCAGTTATCTAACTTTGAGACCTGAAAAAATGTGGAAAAATCACCCATTGGCTCTTTAAAAACATTCAGATGCATAGAGGCATTGAGTCTAAACAGCAAGGAAAAGGAGAGAAAATCACAACAAATACTGTGCCAAACACATTTTGTGTTGATTTAGCAAAGCCAAAATACAGACTAAGTGCAATCAGACAGAATTACATGCCCTAAACTCCTATTTACTTGCCCTGATTTCTTGAAGTTTCAATTCCCACTGCCCTATATCCTTTAAAAGGTAGCAAGGATCAGGCAACTTGCATTTTAGGAGAATATTTTTACTCTCTAATTTTCTTTTTCTTTTTCTTTTTCTTTTTCTTTTTCTTTTTCTTTTTTATTTTTTTTTTTTTTTCCCCAGAGTAGAGCTTACAGAAGGAGAGGGGGAGCAGAGAAAGTTGTTATATAAGCCGTGAGGATAGGGAGTTCTGATTAGGTTTGTACTCTGGACTGCAAAATAAATAATCAGCAAAATGAGGATGCAAGGGCTAACACCAGGACTGACTGTAGCTCAGGGTTTTGTTTCCTGGGCATTTCTTCCCTGATAATGCAGGTACAGGGAGAGTGTTGTAAACTGGCATATTAATTTTTAACATGCACTGTTCAATACTAAATTCAAATACTTTATTTTAAATAAAATTTTTTTGTATTCATGATGGGCCTCAAACCAAAATGTTGGATGTTAATACCTCCTGTCTGCTGTACAAAGCTGGATTTAGGATCACTTTGGAGCAAAAGACTCTGTATTCCAGTGCTCTGCCCAGGCTGTGGGGGTGACAGCTGCTGCAGCCCTATGGCAGGAGGAGGGCTCTATGACCAATCTTGTCCTGCCCTTGGCAGAATAAAATAGTGGAAATTTAGGGCAAGTTTGCAGGCTGTGCCATTGTCTCCAGAAAAATTTTACTGGCAGGACCATGCAATCCATGATCATTTGAAGAAGATTGTTGTTCACCTTCTTAAATTACTTACAAGAATTTTGATTTCTGTAATACAATAGCTTTCATTTTGGTAAACATGAAACAGACTCCCAAAGAGCAAATACCATTAGAAAAAAAGACAGAAGTCATCCATAAGCTAATTTGAGACAGCTCCCTGGAGTCTATTTTTTAAGATTTTTTTTTCCTCCAGTCTAGTCAAATGTGCTAATTAATAGATCTCAGTAGGAAAAAAAGCCCCACAAAATTAAAATAATCCAAATCTCATGGTATGATCTGAAGTGCTTTCCAGTTCTAGTGAAATTTGCCTCCCAACAGCACATGGAAGCCCTGAAAGCTTGACTCCTGCAGGGGCAGTGTGGAGGTGGACTGGGGTAAGGTGAAGCTGTAGGAAGATCTACAAACCTCATCCATGTGAGTCTCCCAGGATTTGGGGGGGAGGGGGAGGAGGGGGGGGATTCTTTGTCACATGGAGGGCATTTCCAAGCCACCTTCTGGGAAATTACTGCCTCTTGAAACCTTGTTCATTGGAACTAGGTATTTCAAATCCCCTACTTAGCTCTACAAATCTTTAATCTTCTAAAAACTTTAAAAATCTTTGTCTTAAAAGCTGTAAAAGACAAAACAATGCTCAGCTGCTCTCTCCTGAAATTCTGTTGAAATTGGAGTGAGATACCAGGCTGAAGGTGATTTAAAGGGAGAGGAAGAAGACAGGACATTTACAGTTACAGCCATAACTATTTAAAGGTTAAAAACTTCTGACTTGAGACTTTGCAGTGTAGAAGTGCAACAGGATTGTAACCATGAACCCAGCTAGTCAGCCAACAGGCTGCACTTACAGAAAGTTCAGTCCAGTAAAAAACTACTTATTTCTTTCCTGTGAAAAAGAGGCTACTATTTCAGTAAAAAATTCCCTCTTTTCAACAAATACAAGTCTAGAAGTATGGGGTTTTTTCCCAGTGTCAACTGCCAGTAAGTACTATAAACATATATGAGAATAAACAGAGGAACAAAAAACAATCTTTTTGCTGGAAGATACTGAGAGTTCAGCTGAGATGTCTGAGCACATTTGGTTGCTAGTGGTGCTGGATTCTAATCCTTTCCAGATAACTCTTGGAAGAAAGCAAGCTTAACCCCATTTGACCTATGCTTACTCTGAGTGTCTTTCCACTCCAGCAGCTTGAGCCACATACAAAGGACCTTATTTTTGCAATGATTTTGATAGATTTTCAGGGAAGCAAATGTGTCTGATTCTGAGGGAAGGCTGATGTGGTTTGTGCCTCTGGAAGTTGACTTGAAGTTCGTTAACCCTAGTTGCAGCTGTTGAAGTCTCTTGTGCCAAAATAATAAAATGCGGCCCTGATTTCCTTTCTTCTGGGTCAAGTCTTGACAGCGAGTGACGTTCTCAGCTCTGAGAGCAGCTGGGGTCACTGGCTCTCAGAGAATTAGGCTCTCTGTCTCCTATGGAAAGTATTTGGTATGTTGTGGTTGTTGCTTTGATTTTCTAGTGATGTGTATTTTTATACATGTCTGTAAAAACAAACACAGTTTATCCTACTACCACACAGATCCCTTGCAATCCTTCATCAATAATGTCAAGCCAATGTTACACTGAAGCCCAGGAATGACTCATTTTTTACAACTGTGGTCTTCTGAGAACATTTCAAAAGCTGCAGCGGAATGGTTTAATTCAGAAGTATTTCCTGCATCACCATCAGGGGCTGACTTTTCCTGAGTCTCCATTTTCTTTGCTTTTCCAATAGTTTGGGTGTTCTATTTTTAGCCAGTTACTGAAGCACACGTAGGTAACTGAACTAAGTGCTTATACAAAAGCTTTTCCACTGAATTTTTGCCTTCATAGTAGAACCCCCTGTAATTTTACTGTCTTGAACTCCCACTCATCTCTGCTGAATACAGCTGTGTAAGGTTTTAGCAGTGCATATTGCATTTTTAATTTACTGTGTGCCTCTCCCTCAAACGAGAAGCAGATGACATCTGCTGCCAGGGTGACTCAGCACACGAAGAGCTGCAATCACAACCTATCAGCCTATGCTAAATGACCTGACCCATTTATACTGTGAAAGTCAGTCAAATCTAAATGCCAGATACTAGATTAAGGTGTGGGTGGGTGGGGATTGGAATGAGGCTAGGAGAGGTGAGGGTAGAGACAGATGGTGTCCCTAAACTATACAGGCAAGCAGTGGAATAGGGACTGATACAGGGTGATGCCTGGACCTCTACCCTGCAATCCTGGGCAGGGTTGTGTTGGTTTATAGCCCACCCAAACAAACATAGAAGGCAAGAGTATTACTACAGTTGGAGGAGAAGAGAGAGATATGCAGGGGTAGACTGGGAGAGCCTGTATGAACCTGCCTTCTGCTGCAGGAAGTATAAGAGAAGGTAAAATGACTGGTTTCACAGGTGGCTCTGAGAGGATGGCCTCCAGGCAGTAGAAGCTTGCAGGGAGCAGTTGCTCACTTTACCTTCAGCAGTATTTTGGGAAGGAGAAGAGAGGACACAGTGCAGTACAGGCGTATGAACAAAAGATGTTAGGTAGTCAGCAGTTAATCCAGTGAAAGGGTGCTTCCTTGCCTTGGTAACAATGAGTTTTCATTTCTAAGTGGACAAGATCTTTGAAAGGATAAGAGATTAACAATCTAATGCTTCTCAGTCTGCCAGATCAAGAGTAATTTTCCAGTTCTGCTTATCAGTGTCCAGACTTGTTTCTCATTGGAATGCAATGTTTTTACAAGGTCATATTTGGCAGCTGAGCCTTGAAAGGTCCTGTATGTGTGAAGATGTCATTGATTTTAGCATATCCACGGAAGGTGCTGATTGTTCACAAGTCTGTTGCAGGGAAGTTGGGCTTAGTGCTGCTTTTTTTGTGTGTGTCACAACATTGTCATATACTTGTCATATTTTCCTTCAGAGTAGAAAGAGCTTTCCGTGGATCTCTAAGCTAAATCCCTCTCTGCAAAAAGATTTCCGTATTCAGAGATAAGGAAACTAAACCAAGAAATGATTCAGTGGTTTTCTTAAGTTCGTAGAATGATCTGGAACCTACTCCATGTCTCTGATGGAAGATGGCAGGTTTTGTGGCTGAACCTATGGTAGGAGTCCTTTAACCCTTCTGTGACCTGGGAGCTATATTATAGCTGTGTACTTCCATGAGCCCATCTTTTTGTTTAAAGCAATCAGGATGAGTTTTGAATTTGCATTGATTTTGTTTGGAAGAATAAATGGCTGAGGTGAAATGTCCAGGAGCTCCTTCAGGAGTGAAAGCATAAAGAATTTTCTTGTCGTATAGCAATGTGAGTCCAATTTCAGGAGTGTCTTTTATTAGGAGCAGAAGTCCTAGATTACTTTCCCCTGAGATCATTTGCAGGGTTCTCTGCAAGTCCTGGTGGCTTTGATTGTACAGTGTTTCAATGTGTGAGTGAGAAGACGTGGAGGCAGCTGGCATTCATTCCACAAATACGTGGGCACTGGACTTTGCCAGGGCCACGCCTGGGAATGTCTCAGCTCTTCCACTGCAGGGATGCAAAAACACAGGCTGTTTCTTCCTTAGAGCTAGTTACTTCAATCTACCACACTCACCTAATTTTCTTCTTGGAAAATGGTTTTGTGCTTTAAAGGTCCTTACCCCTCAAAGGTGTCTGAGTCTTAGTGCACATTAGATTAGAGAATGCCCTGGAAAAGGAGAGCTTGGCCAAGATGTACGTGACAAAATACAGCCATAAAAAGAGTTTTAGTTTCAAAATGCCACATCGCATGCATTACGAAATGATATTAAAAGCTACAGCTGCCCTGTTAATAATACTCTGCATGCTCTAAAATGAAACACTATGAACTTGCTATCTTTCTTAGACATCCTTTATCACAATCTCAAAGTAGCAGCCTCAAGCTTGATATTATCATATCCATAAGCAGTGTCCATCTTGCTGTCTCTTCCACACACACAGCCTTTATGAAACTAGCAGCCCCTCTGAAGTCAACCAAGCCACTTGTATGCATGGAAACATTTGCAGTGAAATTTCAAGGGTCAGTCCCAGCTTTCGTTTTGTTTGATTATGTTTCACAGACACACACACACTCAGCCATTTCCCAGCCCTTATCTATAAAGCATCCACCCCTCTATTTACATGGGAAAGAATAAAGAAAAGAGCAAACTACAACATGAGGGCGCTTCAAAGGCTGGGAATAGTGCTATCTGCAGAGAAACACATACCCACAGCCTGCTGCCCATAAGGAGCACTCTGAAAAGACTAAAGCAGCACAGAGGGGAAAAGTAACACAGAGAAGGCCAGCTGTGTCTTGACGCATGGTTTCGATTGTCAAGTCCGCTATAGTATAGAACACATATTCTGTGTAGTATAGATGCACCTTATTTTCATTAGGATGAAATGAAGTTAAGCTGCCAGGCAGTGCCTTTAGATCCTGAGTGCACTCTCCAAATACAACATGTAATCAATGCATAAAACAGTTCAACTTGAATGGTGCAGCCATTCACAGTGTACACTGTGATTACCCTGTGGTTTCATGGCCAGCTCTGATGCAGCTCTCCTGTCTGAGCCTGTGTCACTGGGTACTGGAAGGGATGTTGGCCACTGCCCAGCCCTCCAAAGCAGTATATATGGACAACTGAGGACAAGAAGTGTGTCAGAGCTCTAAGCTGCCCATCAGATCATTGAAACTTGAGATCTTTAAAGAAGAGTGAAAATACAAACTGCATTTATTCAGTAGTATACCACAAAAACATTGTGTGAGTTGTGTTGTAAGTAATCAATACTTAATGTCACAATGAGCCTTTCATGGTTTCAGAAATACTATTTTAAAGGTAAAAAGCACACAAAGAATTATAAATAATCTTTACGTGTCCTGCTAAGATAAACGGGGGACGTGTGCACTAGGTTGATCCTGCTGTGCTACACTCAGGCTGTAGCACACAGGACAGTGTTCTATTGTCTTATATTTCAAAGACCATATTATCCTCCACTAAAACAGGAATTATCCTAATTTGAATTTCACAACACCATCATCATTTTAAGGTGAAAAAAAAAGGGGGGGGTGGTCACATCACAGATTCCCTTGTCTTCAAGTAACATCTTAATGTATTTACCCCTGAAGTTCTCACACATAGTTGATCTACAGGGGAATAAACAGCACATCAGCACTGGAAAGCCAGGCATTAGGCACACATGGACTGATCACATTAAAGCATAATTAGCACATAATTTTATGGAGAACCCATATGGTTCCAATCATATCATTACCAACAGCAGCACATCATATCATCCAAAACAAGCAGGTCAAGCCCTGACCTTTTTCTAGGATACATGTTTTGATAAGAATAGATATTATTTTAGGCTAGAAATAGATTTATGATGTAATTTATGACCAAATTTTGTTGTTTTATTTTTTTCCTTAAGAGTGAATGTTCTCTTTGATGATCTTGGTGGTGATGTCTGCTATCTTGCTGCTGTGGCTGACAATAACATAACAAAGCCAACTAGATCACCAGCTCAGTCTTACAACTGAGTAAGAGTCTGGCATTTTACCAGCTCTAATAGTGCTGCACTGGCTGCAGGGCACAGGAAAAAAAATGCAAATATTTCAGCTGTGTAGACGGCTATACAAATAGCAAAGCAGACAAGGCAGCCCCATTTGGGAAGACAAAAGATGTATGTGATGACCTCCTTCCTTCAAGTTAAACAAGTAAAATCTTATCCTGGTTTATTGTCACAAGTTCCTCTCCTCTGTGTGTGTGCACAAAGGGCAGTGACTATATCTGCAACTTGGCAAGATGACAAGAGCCCAGAGAGGATGTTTTGCAGTCGGGTCTCTGTGTGCCTGCTGTGTGTGTGTGGTCAAGGTGCCAATGGCTGACTGAAGACACAAGGCAGCAAAGGCCAGTTCAAGATGTCACGTTTTCTTCCATTCTGCCTCTGCTCCTCAAACGGCATCTTTGATGTTGCCATTCCATGTTGACATTCCATGTGTTTGCTCTACCTCCCTGTTGTACCCTGCTTTGCTTGCACTCTCATTTTTTCTTGAAGTAGCACTGAAGGTTTTCAGGACAAGTGGAAGCTGCCTGCTTTCTACTGCAAGTCCAGTATTTTGGTTACTCTCCCTTTTTGGCAAGGTAGACACAGAATTGGGGTGTGATAGAGATTCTTTGCCCATTTCTGTCTATCAGGTCTGGCACAATGAGCTGTCTGATCTGAGATATTTTTGGCTGACAGTGTTCCAACATGCAGTGCATGGCGCAATTTACTTGGCTTTGCTTCTTCCCACAGAAATTAACAAAATCCATACGATGCTTCTTGCCTGTCAGGAAGCTATATTCTGCATTAATCTCTCATTTGGGAGACAGGCTATGTGACAGAGAAGATTAGTCCTAACCACAGATAACACTTCCTGTCTTAAAATAGTTTCGGTAGATAAGTAACTTCTATAATGAAACACTATCCCACAGTGGGGTTTTGGTCTAAGCCAGAAACCTTTGAGTTTTAATTCTGGCCTTCAGACAAAATCTCCTTGTGGGTAAAAGTAAGTAGAAGCCTGGGGAGGGGGTTTTTTTGTGTTTTTTTGACAGAGACCCTCAGCTTTTTTCATACTTGTCAAAAGTTTCAGCTCTTCAGCACAAATGCATCCCTGCTTCTCTTGCTACTTCTTATAACCTAGTCATAGAGTTTTCCCTGCAGATGTATTGAAAGAGTTATATATCCAATGTCAGAAAGATTTCTGAAGATGCAGGTCATGGCTTGAGGCAGATTCAGTCATGCAGTTCTCTGAGGTTGCTCTAGGAAGCCTTCATTGTTATCATGGTCCCCACTAGTACTCAGTATTTACCTGTAAAATGTACCCAGCAGACCTCATTCTTGAATCTGGGTCACACCAACCTTCACTGCTACTCATGGGTAAAATCTGGTCCAAAACCCATTAAAATCAGAGTCTTGCCTATGTTAGGTGGGTTGCAATTAGGGCTTTGCAGGATGCATGAACATCAACCTTCTCTACTTCTAAGCAGCAGTGTGCTGACCTAACACACAGCTGCTTTCCAAGAGCTTTTTTTTACACAACTGGGGAAGTCTTGGACTCCAGAGAATAAGGGACCATACCACAGGCACTGTCCAAACAGCATTTTAAAAATAGGATTCAGACCCCTGCAATCTCTTGCCAGTACTTGCTGTCAAAAGTATTTAAATATTTTAAATACAAAAAAAGTGTTTAAATACTTCAACAAGCACTGCTGAAATAGACCCTGCATTGTAGTGATTTGCCTCAATTTCCTTCCACCAGACAAATCAGGAGAACTGGCTGTGACCACCAAGTCTTGGTGTTGAGGTAGAAATAAATGGAAACAGAAAATGTTGTGTGTAAGCATGTGTTGTGTACATGCTCATGTGTAAGCATGAGATTCCAAGGATATTTCAAAATAAGGATTGGTGATGAGGTAAATTCTTTGAAAGAACTTGTATTTAAGGGATCTTTTCTATTCCAGGATGCAAAATAATGGGCTACATGCTAGAAGTTCATACTAAAGAGAGTTGTACAGATCACAAGGGTATCACTCAGACTCCAGAAGCACTGTGACTGCAATTTTAACTTAAACGAGCACCAAATGACAATCTCTACATCCCTGTGGCTGTGTCCCTGCTTCTCCTGGGCCCCAAGCCAGCTACACAGCACTGAAGAGACTTGCCTGTACCTAAGGAACCTTTTCAAACACATCCCAAAATATCAAACAAAGATTGGTTTCTGCATCCATAAAACGGGTAGCCATGAGCAGAGTTGTGTGTGATGCTCTGATGAATGTTTGAAGTAAATGCCCAATATTCTTCCTTAATGGTGAGGGAACAAATTCTATTGTGGTGAGTGTGAAGTAGTGCTGTGGCTACCAGCACTGTCTTCTAGTGTCCCTGGTGACAAACAGAAAGATGAAGCTAAGTTCCAACCTGTGGCATAATGACTTTTCCTGGTGTAAATGAAGGCACAAAGATCTCAATGACTGAAGGGAAGTAGTCCTTGACACTTTTTCAGAGCTAAGTGGGAAATATGAACCAGTGCTCCTCCTCAAGAGGAGCCAATCACTCTAGTAATGGTTAACCTAAAACACAGACCATCTGTTCAGCCTCCCAGGCCAAGCAGTGAGAAGCAAGTAAGGTTTCTGTTTCATGGATTAGGAGGAGGGAAACTCCTTTATCTGTGTTTGCTTTTGGCTAGGCCTTTCCTGGCAAAGGACTTGGGCAATGCAATTGAATGACCACGCCAGTTCAGCCCTGCCTGTGAGCAGCTGTTCAAGGTGATTTCCCCCAAACCCTCGGCCTTCCCCCACTTGGAAGTCCAAACAGCAGGGCTTCAGAGCAGTGCCTCTGCCCAGGATGGAAACTACACAGCCACTTTTTCTGCTTTTTTTGATTCTTTCTTTTAAACCAAATGGACCAAACAGCACTTAATAACAATTGCATTCAAATTGAATGGAAATGCTGACTGTTAGGGTCAATATCCATGAAGAACGTTGTTGTAGAAAGGTTTCCAAGACGAATTCTCAGGTAAAGGTTCTTGGTTAGAGGCCTAGGCTACAGCTAAGGTATCTCAGTATTAGGGTAATGATTTTGGAGGCAGTGGGGGGGTCAGCAGAGGAATCTTTTATCTTAGTTAATTGTAACCTCTAGCATTAGATCAGACATCCTACTCTAAAATAGGCTTTAGATACTCTGACTTTTAACTCAAGTGGTTGAAATTTAAGCTCCAAGTATTTAAACTCCAAAATATAAGTGGCCTGGTTTTCCAGGGTGTTAAGTGTATGCAATGCCTATTGATTTCAATGAGAATGTGGATGCCTGTAACCATTGTGGAAAACCAGGCCATTGCATTTAGTCATTGATACATAGATTCCTTACTTTAGGCAGCCAGGTTTGTGACCTCTTCTAGCTTCATGTGGTTCAGCTTCAGCCTCTGCAAAAACTCATTTTCATGAGGTGAACCCTTAAGCACCGTTGGCTTGCTCCCTTCCAGCCCAATCTTCCATGCTGTGGTAAGTATTCACTTGAGGATGATTTTGCAGAAGCAAACAACACCACCACATACATTTAAAATATTACTTGAGTGACCTTATTTTTATACAATAAATACTGAGACAGAAGGGAATTTGTGTTGCCAAAGTATTCTCTTTAGTACAGATTACACGTTTCAGTGAGAAAGACAAAGTTAAATGCATAGTAAAGTTGAACACAAACACTGGGTTCCAGCTATATTTGGACTGTATCATAAACTAAATAATACTAGAAAAATTAAAATGATCACTGCTTCTCTGCTGTAGTCGAGATTTATTATGCTAATCCCAGATGACACTTGATCAGAAAAGAACAGGAGTGGAAATAGCAGGAAACTATGTGCCAGCTCAGTGCTAGATTGAATCTATCAACTGTTCAAACAGTCTTACTCCAGGAACAATTAAAGGACAACACTGCAAAGGAAAATAAATATGTTTTCACTCTTGTAGCTTACACCAGCTCAGCTTTAGCCACAATGACCAAAATACTTTCCTCCAAGGACACTCACTTATATGTTATAAATACTGTCGAAATTTCCTTTCTCTGACTGATACTCATATAATGGCATATGCCTTCAATGGAGTGAGCCTTAATCTCAGACCTCCAGAGAGAATCAGCAGCATGTGTTGCTTGCATACATCTCATTGCCACCTGTGGATTCTTTAGGTTCAAAGGAGACAGCAAGTGCATCAACACTTAGGGAGCCATTTGGATCTTGAAATCCTTAAGTAGGAAGCACTTATAGAAGGTTGCAAATAGGCTGAACCTTCACACTTGAGTGAATGATGTGTATTAAGCTATCCAAATATGGGTCAACAGAAACAGCAAACAGATTAGGTATACCTTACAGGAAGCAAGGGTAATATGGGACCAGAGCAGGTGGGGTTAGGGATGTTTTGGAGACCAAAGGATGTAGTAGAAGGAGATTATCTTTTTTGAAAGGATGACATTTGTTTCTAAGGAATATGTCTGAGCTTCAATACATACACTGTTCTGCACACAACTTTCTGAGCAGCAGTAATTCAGGCTCTGGCACATTCTCATCTGGAAGAGAAGTTATACTTCTTTCTTCAGTATGCCCCAGAATGGGATTCTTGTGAGTCCACTGTCACCCAGTGAAAGGTGGAACTGCACAGGAGCAGTCAGATGAGCAGGGAGTTGGTAACAGCAGTTCTGCTATTGGCTGCTTAACACAAGGCACTGCCAGGTTACTCAGTGAAAGGGAAATCTACAACAACAGCGATGTGGGCTTGGCATGCTGAGAATCTGGTTGCAATCTGACACTTGTATTTAGTGGCAAGATTTCCATTTAGCTAGCTAAAATTGTTTACAGTGGTGTAAGAATAGCTCAGAATGCC
Organism: Erithacus rubecula; assembly: GCF_903797595.1. Classification (NCBI taxonomy): domain Eukaryota; kingdom Metazoa; phylum Chordata; class Aves; order Passeriformes; family Muscicapidae; genus Erithacus; species Erithacus rubecula. The sequence goes on from NC_136659.1 coordinate 13,328,320, forward strand.
CATTTTTCTGACTTTTCAGACACAGCCATAATGTTTTAAACACGGGTGTTGGGCTCGGTCTCATGTCTTTGACAATGTACACAACGAACCCATGACATAGTCATAGCTAGATCCTAAGTAAACCTGTACAATAAACATGCCCAAGCAAACAAAAGACAAGGAACATATGGGGTGTTGCTGAGGCTGGTTTCTGATGGTTGTAAAACAAAACCCAAAGTGAGCACCACTCATAAACTATTTAAAGAAGACACAGCTGCAGTTTGAATCTTCACTTCCCCAGCCTGGCCCAGCTGCAGAGACCCTGCTCACCAGTGTTTTTTGGCTGTGGTAGAAGAGAGCTTCTCAGGAAGCAGCCAGTGCATTAAGAGCCTTGCCACATGCAGTGAATCAAGAGTCTTCCACATGCTCCTGCAGCTGCAAGGGGCCTGGCACCGCCCCTCAATCCCCTACTCTGTAGTCCCAGCAGCAGGATGCCTGCCTGCTACAGCAGCCATGCAGCCCAGCTTACAGAGCTGTGACCCCACTGCCACCCCGGCACAACCTGCCTTGGGGACAGCCTGCAGCTGCAGCACAGATCCCGTTTCTGGTGACACTTGAGCACAGCTTGTCACCTTGAATGTTCTTCAATGCATTTGTAAATTAGCAGGGGTAAGATCCTAAAAGACCAGGCTTCTTTTGTACCATTTATTATCACACTGTAGCAGAACTGAGGCTCCTTTGCAAAAATTTTGTCCTGATGGAATAAGATGGATGGAGCTATTTGTCTGGAGCTACTGAGGCAGCCCTGCAGGAGCTGTCACTCTGGCCAGGTAGCTCAGTAGCTGAGGGTCTCCAGGCTGGCCACTCTGACCAGACCAGCTGCCCACTGTGTCTGGGGACACCAGGTGTAGTGCTCACACGCTGGCTGTTAGGGCAGCCAGTCTGTTGTACAGCTGATGCAGGCTGGATCTGTGGGATTTGCTGCCTGCTGTCTGAGTCAGTATTGACAGCATAGGCAGCAGCAGGGATGTGGTAACCCAGGTCCTGCCTCTGTTCTCAGTGCTTGTTTATGCCAGATACTCACACATATGTGACAGGGGACATATGTTTTACCAAGGAACTGAAATAGATTTTGACACAATGAAAAAATGGAAAAATATCCTGTGGAGGAAATGGGAAAGGAAGGATAAGAATAGCAAAAACAAAAACAGGCAGTTGCACACATGGATTTTTTTCACACATAGATTTTCTAAGCATTAACAGATTGTTACTCTGAGACATTTGTATTCCTACCGGTTGCTTTGGTGGTGTTATCAACTTTACAGATGTCAAAATGGAAGAGGTTTGTAAGGCATTGTGCAGTGGCTTCATAGATTGGTCCAGAGACCTTATTTGACAACACAAAGGAGAAAATAGCTTGTAGTTATAGGAAGACAACTAATCAGTAGAAGTGGAAGAGATAGTTAGATTTTGATGAGTTTTACAAGAATTTGAAGCTTATGTGAAGAGGGTGTACTGGGTTAGCCAAATTGGTTAACATTAATGGACCTCTGGGAGGATCTGAAGGGACTAACAGGACAGCAGAATCACCTAGCACACACAGCTCAAGAAAGAGAAGTGCCAGTAAGGTGCTTCTAAGGTGACTGGAGAACTCACTGAGGCTGGTAAGTGTGAACTGGGCTACACTAGCTAAATACAAAACTGCAGAGTTGCTGGGGAGCCATGGGCTCTGTTCTTTGATGCTATTTTCACACTGTGTTACCCAGTTTGTTACTAGTTGGCACATACAATAGGTTTTGCAACTTTTTTCATACCTGTTTTAAGCTTAATTGTCAGGTAAATAATCAGGAAAATCATGGGGTTTTAAATCAAATTTCACAAATAACTTTTTGAAATAAATGTATAATTTTTTCTGATTGAAAATCTGACACTTCAGTGTAGTCTTATGAGGCTTCCAGTCACATTTATGAAAATATGTTTTATAAAAAGGCACACCCAGTTATGGTTGTAGTGTGACTTACAGAAAACCTACCTGAGATAACATGAGTTGAAAGGATCCACTGAGTCTTCCCTTTCTATACATGTACACATTGATATAGCACAAGTGAAAAATTATTTCAAGATTTGAATAAAAGACAAGGTAGCTTTCACTTAAACAGTATAATTTTACAGGATTTGTCTCATAACCTCTGAAACTTTATGCCTTTCAGTTCCTTCCTCAGAAAGCTTGTCCACACAGACTTAGAAGTAATCCCCTAATGAGCAATATAAGTGTGGTAGAGTAAGATGGAGGGGGATTTTATTTTCAGCTTTCTTAACACCATATGTTCACTTAATCCCACTCTTCATTTAGTTAAAGGTAATCCCTGAGTACTTGAGAACAAATTGCATGCAAACATGCATTATGTGTATGGGTGATCTGTATGTAACTCTGCACATGTCTTAGACTAAGAGAGATCCCACTGACAGCTAGGGCAGTTGGGTTTTCCTATACAGATGCTCCCAAGTCATCTACCTCAAAAGTACACATTAAGATTCAAAAAGGAAATTTCCTCTGAAGGTATTGCTAATGAGGATTGCTTAGATTTTTGCTCATCAAATCTTGAATAAAAATCTTCAAAGTTGTTCTAAAGTGCCATTTAATTTTTCCTACTTCATCACTAAAATTATTCAAAAAATTATGATAGCTCTCTCTGATAAGTCCAAAAACATCACACAGACCACATTAAACATGCCAAAATGTTTATTTTTCACTTTTCAATTCAGAATGAGTGTTTTAAAATAAATTGTATAAGTTTCAAAATACGATGTTAAAAATGCTGAAATTTACTCAAAATCTCCCGTCCAGTTATCTACATCTGTTCAAAAAAAAGAATCTGAAACTTCCCACAACTATTTTCAGTCACTCACAGAAAGAACAACTGCACCAATTTAAACTACTTATTTCAAAAAATGTTCACAGTCCAGCCAATGTCACTTAAGTGGTCAAGACAGAAATCCCAGTAAATCCTAATGTATGATTTACAATATATATGTCAAATATTTCATGTGTGCATAAAAATGACATGGAAAAAAATAATTCTGCTCTGTACATTTGGTACAGTTAAATAACAACTTCTGGAGAAAGCTGTACTTTCTACCTGCTCTTGCAACTTAATTAATGCCAGCTGTCTCCTGAAATGAAAAGTCTATTTGAGCAGGTCACTTTCCAGAATGAGATCTGAGGACAAGATGTGGCTGAAGATATTTGGGGAAGAGCAGTTAATAGTTACTGGAGAACCAAACCACTGCCAGTACTGCATATACCAGAGATGTGTCAGTATCTCTGCAGCTCCAGAAACTGTGTCACATTGCTGCAGTGCATCCACACAAAGCTTCCCCTGTAATTATGGCCAGTGCGTAAGTGGGTTTGACTGAATTTCACTCTGCAAAGAAAGGAAACTAAATGTAGTCTTTTGGATTTCCACAGTGATCTTTTTTGAAGATCCAAAATTTGGTTCTCTCTCAGCCAGCAATGTAACTGATAACTCCATTTTATTGTACATTGAAAAAATCATTTATGCTTTAAGAATTATTACATCAGATCTAGCAGGTAGTTATCCTGTAATGAGCATTAACTGCATATAAAGTATTTGGTGTAGAAGGACATTTCAACACTTTCAACACTTACATTAAAATGCCCTTTTTCTACCTCACTAAACAAAGATGTCACTTCTGCAGTAAGCTGAATTTTTAGTGTAGAGTGAGAAATTTTGTCATGGAGGAAGTAAAAATAAGTTAACAGTAATCTGAAAAGGCTCTCAAGGCTGCAGAACTTCTGGTATTCCACCGTCATTTCACTGTGATGTTAATAACCAAACCTTTGCCATTACACTATAACAATGGGATCTTTTGAAGTAGTGATGTTTGCCACTATGCTTGAAATTCTAGTGTTGTTACAATAAATGTATGAAAAATAATCACTATTTGTATTTTAAGTGAATAATGTGCCAGAACCTCAGCATTTTTTTATGAATGAGTAATCTCATGGTTTTCGGAGACAGCTAAAGATTGTATTTATTTGTAGAGTTGTTTGCAAACTTGTTGCCATAGCTTTGGTTCCTTTTTTTAGAGCACACTTACCCTGCAGTGACCTCTCCAAAAACTGACCATAACAGAGACAATGTCCTCTACTTTGGCATGTGTTTACATCATCCCCCCTCCTATTGTTTACACCTTATTCCAGTTCATGCCACTTTTTCTTCCCCATGCTAATTGCCATTTTCCAGATGATCTTCACCACTGAAATTTCTTTCTCATGGTTTTAAAGGTACAGTCATATAGAAAAGTATTGGTTCTCCTGTCTCCAGGAAGAGGATGAAAAACTTTGCTTTACAATAGCCAGGTGCATCTGCTGTGATTGGGACCCACACTGACATTTTTTTCCCCTTGTAATCATATTAAGTCAGCTGAAGGAAAAAGAAGGGCAGCAAGAGAGTATTAACAGATTGTTGGGGGGTGTGATAAATCTTAAGGCCTGTAACTGTGCTGCAGAAAATCACTCATTTATTTGTCTTTCAGTAAGAGCCTCTAGAAATAGAAGCATTTTACATTATTTTGTTCCTAAGGATATAAAAATACATACATTCTAATTGCACTTTGGAGAAGGAAAATTAATAAAGACAACTGCGCCATTCCCCATTAGTGGAAATGCCTGCAGTTAGCCTGCTTCAAGCACTTTCAGTATCATTGAATCCCTTGGGTGGGATTTTCCAAAGTGCCAGCATTAGCTCAGCCCTGCTCCCATTAAAATCAATTACTGACTTCAGCCTGGGAGGAGAGTCCAGAGGGTCCCTGTGGTGCTCTGTATGCTGGAAGATCCTAATCTGTGTGTGTGTTGTTCCTTCCCTATTTTTATGTGCATGGCTGCACAGGTGCTCCAATACATTCATGAGGGCCAGAGTTTATCTCAGAGGACTTTAAAAGGAACCAGAAAGTTAACTGTGCAGAATAAAGAGTAATGGAGGGTAGCAGAGATCATGGAGGCAAGGGGAACTTCACATAAGATGAAATTTCATCAAGTGTGTAGTGAAGTCAGCTAATTGCAGCCTCTATGCCTCAATTCATAGAGCTAAACCTTTTAGAACACGTTTTCAATATAATTTCATACAATATATTTTCTGTCTATGGAATCCAATTGTCATGGCAGTCATCAAGGCAAAGAGTTTTGTAGAATTAAAAAAGGGATTTAAGAAGCTTTGTGAGCAAAGAAAACATTTGCAGCTGTATGCACCAGATTACAACAATGCAGGGGACAAACAGCTTCCTGCTTCAGCAGTATAAGCTGATTGCTTTGGGGGCCAAGAAGAAATGGGTTTTTTGCATGTGTTAGCCATGCTGATTTATTGAGATGTGTGTGATGGAATGGTTTGAGTCTTCATTAAAAGGATTGATAATGATAATTAATGCTATAAATAGATTATTTGCTAGTCTGCAATGCTGACATTTTCATAGAAAACATATCAATACTAAGTCTGTAATGAAGTTCATTCCCGAGCAAGGGACTGATTTGGCATTGATGAGAGCAGAATTCAGACCTTAGCTATGAACAAGGTTTCCTTTCTTCTCTAAGGAAGTAGCTTCTTCTCTCATCACCTGAGAAAGACAATGAATGCTTCTCTAGTTCTTAGAGGTGGAATGAAAGGAAAGTGCATAGAGAAAAGAGTGGTTATATTTTCATCCACAGACATCTCTGCTTTGGATTCAGAGCCGTCATTCCACTGTAATTCAGGAGTACTTCAGTTTGACTTAGCCAAGATTTTTCTCATTTACACTGATTAAATGAGCCCAGAAAATGGTGTTTTCATTCCAGTGTTTGTGCTGGTGCTCCTCTGAACGTGTTCCCCCATGCCAATAGCAGTAGCCTTCCCACCAAACAGTAGCCTTGAGAAAGCTTAGGGACCTTAACCTAGAACATAAGGAGTTTCTGCAATAGATTTTGTATCATGCTGGCTGGCTTGAAATCCCAGAAGCTCCTGTCCAAGTCTGCATTCCTATTATAGGGTACTGCTGACATCATACCAGCTGCTGCAAGGTCAGAACTCCTTCAAGACATCCTTGTTTATGAACAGCAGATAAGATCTGAGAGAAAACATTTTTAACGTAAATCTGGATGAGCTGAATTATTGATGTTAATGGCTATAGGTGCTGTACCTGTTGCTAAGAAATACTGTAATACTTTGTCAGAATTCCCATTTGGAAATGCCATTATAGCTAGGTGAGCATCGATAGATAGACTATAGGCTGAGCAAGCTATTGATGAACAGGAAAGGTTTTTTAATGATTTTGTGCCTTGAACCCTGTAGCAGGCAAAAGAAACTCATAAAGAAGCAGGTGACAAGAGTCAGACTGCTCTTCTGCTTGCTAGAGCTGGCAGGCATCATAGGTGCTGGAGGTTCCATGATGGTATGGTTGCATGGACATATAGATGTACCTATTTAAGCACACACATTTAGTTTTGATTGACAGTCTAGGTGAGACCCAGCAGGTATTCACCAAAATCTGAAATTTCTACTGCACAAGTCATTGAGCTTTCTTAGGTCCAACAAAGCAATCAAGATGAGAGGTTTTTGTTAATTTTAACTCTCATATTTCCAGCCCTTGCTTGGTGTGTCCTTCATAGAAATTCTCCCAACTGTCTAAGGATCCAGAAGCCTATGTAATCTTTGCTTATTTATGTTTTCATATTCAGAATTATTTAAATACAGAAAATAAAACCTTTGAAGGATTCAAAATTAAGCTCAGCTGCCAGCAGTGCTTAGCTATGTAAAATTGAGATTGATAGACAGCATTTGGGGAAAAGAGAGTCAATAGCAATGGAATTACTGCCCTGATTAAAAAAAAGATCCATTTTATCCTTTTTTATTTCAATACAGATAAACATTTAAGCCAACATTTTAACCTATTCAAAAGGTTTCACTTATTTTAATTCATTATCTGTTAATTTCATTGGCAGATGTATGACTAAATTTCCTGTGCTACTTTGAAAATCTTACCCAACGTCTGCTGCAGGTATGTACTATTTCCATGACCTGGGGGATGATTTTGCATTACTAATTTATGTCTGTAATTGGATAGTGGTTCTGTAGGATGCACATAGATCCAATCTGGTCCTCAAGCTTAAAATGATCTAGCTCTGATCTCTACCCTACATGAAATTAAGTCTGTTGTCTATTGTCTGCTCAGGCTCAGGGACAACTCAGAAGTTTGGGAAGGGAATAATATTTCCACATGTCAAAAGCAGAATTTGCAGTAGCCTCTTTTTCATTTTGAGAGCTTTAGAGAGCTTTTTGTTTTCATAGCTGAGGGTATGAAGCTTTGCACACTTCATGACCATGAAGTTCCTGAGCTGCAGTGGTGCAGAATGTGAGACTTGGCAGCGCTTCTGTTCAGGGTCAGCTGCCATGGAGCTGCCACAAGGAACCTGGCCATGCACACCCAAGTTGCTCCTTGCATTACCCATGCACTCCCTGTGCTTCTTCCAGCCATCGCAAGTCTGCTTCTGGGGGAGGTGTTGTCATTCTAATCCCTTCAGGGTCATGGAGGATCAGTAAGAAAGTGTGGTGGGATTAATATAACCTGCAGACCAAGTCTAAACCTGCTGATAACATCAGATTCATAGTCTCTACCAGCTTACTCTCACTGCTGATATGCAGCCAGTGCAGATCAGCACTGAAAACTGAAATATTTATAACTTTTATTAAATAGTATGAGCCCAGACACTTTTTAATTGTGGAACTTCACAAATGCTTATCAGTAGCAGTCCAGAATTTGGAATGGTTGGATTAAAAATATTTAGTTTGCAACTCCAGAAGACAGTTTCTTAATGATGAATGCATGTATTTTTACTCCATATTGATAATGTATATATTTCTGTATCCATAACTTTGATCTTAACTTCTCTGATATATTATTAATTTGCAACGTTTTATTATGTTGTCCAGAATTTGTGATTACTTGTTAAGTCTAATTTATATAGCAAAGGTTTTAGATGCTAGAATTATATGGGTGAACTTAGTTTTTCAAATTACTGAATTGTATGTACACATGAAAATAATTTTCTGCATGTACTATCTTGTATTTTAAACAGATCTTCATGCTGCTGTTGACCTAGCTTGTAATCTCATTGGTAAATTAGCACTTACAGCAGTAAAACAGCAAGCATCATTTGCATAATCGTTCACATTTATGGAAAATACTGTACTTCAACTGGCTTAAGTTTTCTGCCTGTCCAGTACTGACAGGTAAACGCTGATGTAAAACATGCCCGTGCTCTGTCACAATAGACAGCGGGTGTAGCACAGGGAAGCACGTTCCCGGCAGAAGGCAGCGTGGCTGCCATCTCTCCCGCGCTGTAGCTTGGAGCCCCCAGGCAATAAATTGTCTTTAAGCGAATCTCCTCTCCTTTAGCACTACCTGCAGCAGCAAGCAACGCGTTTATCCCATTTTGTAAAAAACTTTAAAAATGGTGATCCCGGCCCCGCAGCTGTGATGGGATGAGAAACGAGGGCAAACCCTCCGCCGGGGCAAAGCGCAGCCGAAACGGCGCGATCCGCGGCTGGGACACACGACCGAGGATTTCGGTAGGATTTTGATAATTTACTGATAACAGAAACCTTCGGTCTGGGAACAGGGAACGTCCCACAGCGCCTTTACCTGCGGAGGAACCGCAGCCCCAGGGTGGCTGGAGCGCGGGCAGCGCCAGCCGAGAGCGCTCCGGCCACCGCCCGGCGCGGGGAGCCCTCTCAGCGGGCAGTGGCACCGCACGGGCGGATCGGCCCCGCGGGGATCGATCGGCTCCGCGGGGATCGGCACGGGCGGATCGGCTCCGCGGGGATCGATCGGCTCCGCGGGGATCGGCTCCGCGGGGATCGGCACGGGCGGATCGGCTCCGCGGGGATCGATCGGCTCCGCGGGGATCGATCGGCTCCGCGGGGATCGGCACGGGCGGATCGGCTCCGCGGGGATCGATCGGCTCCGCGGGGATCGATCGGCTCCGCGGGGATCGGCACGGGCGGCTCCGCGCGCGCCCGCCGCCTCTCGCGTGCCCAACGGTCCCCCGCGCGCCCAACGGTCCCCGCGCGCCCAACGGCCGCTCCGGCGCTGCCCCCCGCGGCTGGCGCCGGTCCCGGCAGGGCGGGGCGAGGCGCGGCCCGCGCGCCGGAAGTGAGCAGCGGGGGGAGCCCGGGGCGGCGGCGGTGCCGGGGCGGCAGCGGCGTGCGGGGAGCGGCGTCTCCGCTGCTGGACAGGGACGCGCCTCGGCCGCCGGGCGGAGGCGGTTCCGCGCTCGGCGGAAACAAGGAACGGGAAAGGAAGGGAGCGGCGAAAGGAACCGGTATCAGCGGCCACCATTAGTGGCGGCAGGAGGAGCAGCAGCAGCAGCAGCAGCCGCCGCCGCCGCCGCCACCACCGAGGGGTTCTGCGGGCGAAGCAGACCGGGCGCCGCCGGCGGCAGCGAGCGAGAGCGAACCCGGCGCCTCGCCCCTCTGTTGTGTGGGGTGTCGCCGCTGCCCGCCGGGGCTCCCCCGGAGCCGGGGCGAGGTGAGTGGCGGAGCCGCCTTCGTGTCGCTCGTTTCTGGGGGGCGGCGGTGGCAGAGGCTGCGGGCGGCGTTTCCTGCCGCGTCCCCTCGGCCCCCGGGCCACCGCCGGGGCTGGGCGGGAGCGCAGGGGCGCGGGAGGGGCGCGCATTTACCGGCCCGCGCTGCTGCCCCGCGCCCCTCCGCGCCCCGGACACCATCGGGTGGTTTTTTTCCGGAGAGCCTCTGGTGTCTGGTAGAGGCTTGTATGCGTGTGCCCCCCGGGTTTTCCCCGAATGAGGCATGCCTCGGAAGGGGCTGGGAAGGGATGCGCAGGGATGTAGTGTGTGGCATGCAGACAATGTTAGCTTGGGTGAGTCTCCACCCTGTGCCGCCGCAGGCAGTCGGGTCTCCGGCGCAGGCATCGCCAGGCGCGCTGCCACCCGCGGAACAAACGCGCAAACCCTCGTTCTGCCGCAAGCGGGAATGATGGGTTAAAAACCAAACACCAAACCTGAATCTGTTAAGCTTTTTAGCCATACGACTTACTGAAGGCAGACTGGTTTGCGAAGAGCCTCCCAAGCAAGCTTGATACCTGCGTTGGTTTTCATGAAACTGGGAGAGTGGAATATTATTTTTCCTACATGAGGAAAATTATTGATGGAGGAAGAGAAAGGAGGAGTGTCTGTATACACGAGTGTCACATGACCTTGTAAAATTCATATGGCTATACTTATTTTTCTCCTGCACTTATGCTGGTTATCTTGAGAAGCCAATGACTTACCTGTTCATTTTGGAAGATTTAATTTCTTTTGAATTTGTTATCTTATGGGGCAGAAAACAATCACCTGCGTGTTTGAACACTGTCTCTGCATTTTATTGTTTTTGCTAGTATTTAATATTTTTACTGGGCTATAGTTCTTAGAAGGGGATGAACAGCGGTCTGTGTAGTACAATTTATTTTTACTGGTGGATTACAGGTACACTCCACTTGGCAAATGTAAACTATTTCATATGGCTAATATCTTTACATTACCATTCATGTGGTGGATGAAGGTTTTGTGAGATTGTAGAATCACTCCCACTCCATTTTGAACGAATTGCCTCTTTTTGTCTGTTTCACCTAGTGCCTTCCAGACATGGATACGTTAGCTTGTTAAACACCTTAGAGCAGAAGAATTAATTGATTAATTCTAGATGTTTATTGAAACAATATGTCTACAACAACAAATCTTCCAATTTTATTGTCTTTAATCAGCTTTTCTCTGCTGAGAAGTTTCCTATTAAAATAGAGGAATGGGAAAATTACTTGATAAATTATCTTGAAGAACAAAAGTATAGGTCGTAATCTAGGAAATATTTTCCACATAAGTTCTATAAAGATCTAGACATATCCATGTTTCTTTAATACACTGATTTCATTCTTGGATGGGTGTGGTAGATAGTGGAACACACAGCTGTTTTTCTGCACCTAAGTTGGTATGTGATTTTTCATATCACTGGGTGATACTCAAATTGCCATACAGAAATCCATGTTACAGGAGCTTTTTGCTTTCATACAACAGAAAGGTAAGTGGCACTAAGGAATTTATTTATTTATTGTCCTTGTACAGTTTTCATTTTCAGATAGATCTTTCCTTAAAATGGCCTCATTTTTATGCTCAAATGATATGCAATGAAACATCCTTCTACCAGTGCTTCTCTGACTCAGCATGTGGTGATAGTGAGAAAAGTATTAGTAAGAGATAAACCACAACTAAGAAAAGCAGTACAGTGTACTGTCTGTTAATTTCTTAAAAGAGTATAAAAAATAATGTGAAAGAGAACACGGACAAATTTTATATAATCTTCAGTCTGCCTTTCCTGCACAGTATCTTGAGACTACTGCCTTCAGATTTGAATTTTAAGTAGTTTTTCTACTGTGGAGTAGTGTATTGACATAAACTATTTTCAGCTTCTTGTGTATTGAAGCCTGTTCCTTTCTTAGTAAAGTAAGCCTGGGTACAGAGAGCACCTGTTGGTTTAAAGTATTGTGTGGAACTGCTGCAGTGCCTTTCGTAGGTAATGGTTTACTGGGGCTGATTTTAAAAGGCTTTGTTATTCAAAAGGATGTCTGTGTTCTGCCTATCAAAATATAAGGGTAATGCCTTGTTTCCCCCAAACCACTACTCTTCTTTAGCAATCACTTCTTTATTTGAATTTAATCCTTTGTCTATTCCTTCGGCGTTAAGTTTTCGATAGAATCTGGCTTTCGATAGAAACTGGCTTTTCTAGCTAGAAATAATTAATTCTTTATGCTTTAAATTGTAGATCTTTATCTTGTGTTAGTCTCATCTTTACTGATCATGCTGGCCTTCCTTCTTCAAATGTTTTTCAGCCAGTGAAGGGGGAAGTAAAAACCTATCAAACTGGGACAGAGTTAAATCTGAGTGACTAAGCCAGTTACTAGGAATACTAGGAAGGATAGTACTGAAGATCCCAGCCATTAAGTAATTTACATTACCTTCTTGATAGAAGAAGAATCCAAATCATTTGTGTTACAAATGAAGCCAAAGGTTACAAAGTAATAACACTCTGCCTTTTCTGTTATGTTAAACAATAGTTTTATTAAGGAATTTTCAAGTAGAACTGCAATAATGTACTTCACAACTTCCCATTAGTATCTGTTCATACTGAGGATCCTGCTGGTTAAATCTAGAACTTGTTAGAAACATTTACCAAAGCCAGAAATGTCAATTTCTGTTTCTGGCCCCAACAATAAGCCATTTTGTCATGTTTTGCACTTTTTCTCTGCAATTGCTAGAAGGAAATGTCTTGGCTTACAGCTGAATCAGACAATGTCAGATAAACAAGCCTTATGAAAAGGTGCGATCCAGGTCTGTTTTAGTGCTAGGGGTTAATAATACATTGAAATGGCAGCAAACTGCTGGCTAGTCAGGTTTAACCCATTTCTATGTGGAGTGTTAATTTTGTTTCAGGAAATATAAATTTTGAAAGGAAAGTTGACATATTGAGTAAGTCCTCTTAAAAATTCAAAAAACACGTTTGATAATTGACAGTCACAGATTTTGAGTGAGTACACACATGGAACGTTTTCTGCCTTTAGGAATGTCTGCAGGGTTTGGTAATGCCAGTAAAGAAACTTGCACTGTAATTGCCCTTTATAGTTGTTCTTCAGATTAGCAAGGAATTTAAGTTTCTCTTGTTAATCTGCAAGTGTTATCATCAGTTTTAAAAAGTGTCCATTGAAAATGGCATATTAGTTTTTTTATGTTAATACTAGAAATAAGTAATATCTACCCAGTTAAACAAATGAGTCCCTGTGAGAAAAACTAAAATTCAATAACGACAAAGACTGCTTATAATCCTTCATATTGGAAAATTGTATAAAGACTAAGAAAAGTATCTACAGAAAATTTTTATGCAATTTGATCCAGATATATTGACTGATATTTTCTGACATTTTAATGAATTAAAGTGACTACTCTGTTTTGTTCCAGATAGGAGTTTTAGTTATTTGCTATGTCCAGATTTAGTGGAAGTGTTTCACGTAAGATGTTAAATAGTTTGTTGAACTTGCTTTTAAAAATCCATCTGTTAGTGAAGAGCTCTTGAAATGTCTTGATCTGTGAGCTATCACTGTACTTGTATTGTACAGAGGAAGATGATGTACATGAGAATTTGAAACTGTCCTGATGTTAAATATTAGGAAAATAATTTGTTGCCATCTTATTATCATAATGAGTTAGCTGGATTTTAGGGGGTGTGGGGAACGGAGTCCTGGGGGTGGGGAAAAGAATTCCAGGGAAGATATAAAAATAGTCACAGAACACAATTTTTACCTGTTACTGAATTTCTAGTCTCAGAAATTTATCAAAATAATTTAAACAAATGTTTAAAAGGTGATTGAATCTTCATTGCCTCTGGTCTTCTCAAGACAGCCGTGTGTAAGGTGAAAGTTCTTACAGAAAAATATTGTAAAGAGTCTGGTGAAGGAATTACTATCCACAGTAGTAAAACTGTTCTATTTACTTACGTAAACATTTCAGTGTTTAAGAACTCAGGTTGCTGGTAAAAATGTGCTAATCTTGCATAGCATAAATGGTAAACTGAATATAGATTGTTCTCATCTTCTGCGAAAATTAACGGAATTATCATCCCTTATCGCAACGTTAACTTTGTGTTGTTCTAATTATTGTTTTTGCCATCTGCTGAAGTGGTCATGTAGGGTGTGAGGGTGTCAGTACTCTGTCAAGTGTTTAGAATGGCAAGTTGCGTTCCTAGACAAGCACCTTACTGTTTCTTTGTTTATTACAACAGAATAGCAGATCAGGATTAGAAGGAAGCAGGAGCAATAAGTGACATCACTCTCCAGTTTTGTGGCTGCTTTGTATTATTACTTGTGTCAGTATTGGACTTTCATGTAAAAAAATATTGGAGAAGTTAAATATAGAACCTGATTATTTTTCTCAAGTGTAGATCTGAAATGGAAAAACATGCTGTCCAAAACACACATTCAGAAAGGAGCTGGAGGGAAGTTCATTGGCATCCTTCATCCTTTCTGATAACTTCACCCTTCAGAAAGCTTTGGGAGCAGTTGCAGGGGGCCTGGCAGAAACTTCTGTTCATATGATAGTGAGAGCTGAAGTTCACTGCCTACTGCTGGCATAGGATTCTTTGCTGCTGCCTGCTGGGATCGTCTCATTGTCCTTCCCTTATCCCAGAGACATAGCAGGTTGCTGAGTTGGTAGGACCTGTGGTATTCCAGGTGTCTTTATGTCCTGGTTAAAGTAAATGAAAAGAAAGTGGAACTATGCTCTGCTTACAGTCAAGATGTGCAGTAAGTTACTTCTTGTAGTTACTTTAATTGTTGCCTTCTTGCCTCTTCCAGTAGGAAGGAACAGTTTGCTCCCCAAAGAAAAGCTCCAAGTAGAGCTCATTGTGTGCTACATGGGTAGATTTCATCTTGATGCAAATTCTGCCATGTTCCCACTTTTCTGCCTTAAGAGCAGCCATCTGTAGCACAGAAAAGGTAGTTTATTTTATGTCATCATGGTCTTAATGTTTGAACTTGGTTATAGACACCTGGTAAAATTGCTCTCCCAAATTAAAATTGCTGCTGAGCTAGTAGTGTCTGCTTCTGCTGTTGAACAGTTGTGTATCAGTGATTTGTGAAAAATTCTGATAGTTCTTTAAGGAAGTACAGTAAATTTGTCTGGGATTACTCTGTGCAAATTTGTAGTCCATTTTCAGAAGTCCAGTTGGTCATGGTAAAAGCAAAAATGTTTTCAGAAGTGTCCAAAAGACTTAACTGTGAACCTTACTTACATTGTAATTGGCAAATTTGCCAATCTGATTGTGAAAGGGTGTTTTAAAGGCTGCTTGTTAAATTGTATTTTAAAGGCTGTTTCATTGAATAGTGTTAGAAGTGCAAATAATGGGTATGTTTCAAGCATTGATGATAAAATAGTCCCATCTCAAATGGTTAAATTCTTAGTCTGATACCACTTTTACAGTTAAATCCTTTCAATATATGTAATTAAGTTGCCTGCTAAGTACAACAGTAAATGTTGATAAGTTACTGAATAATGTTAAAAATGCTAACTTTACAACATAGAATTCATATTGTAACTTTTTTTTGTGTGTAGAATTTTATTCTTCTTGCAGTTTAGACATACTAAGACAGCTTTGCCCAACTGTATTTTTTCAATTAGTGATGGAAAAAGTGCTTTTTTGTTGCCTGTGGATTTCTTTTAAATAGTTCCATTGACTATTATGATAAAATATTCTGTCTAAAATCCTGATTTGATTGGTTTAACTGCTGGAAAAGTATACTGAAACTATGTTTGACAGATTTTTCTCTCTGTCCAAGATCCTGTGGATTTGGAGAGGAACTCTTATGTTTAACTGTGAAGTTGCTGAATTGATCCTTGTGGTACACTAGTATGGAAGATATGATGTCACTACAGGCTTGGAGTTGCTGTAGGAGATAACAGTAGCAAAACAAATGTGCAAATTCTTTGAAAGAAGTGAGGTTCCCAATGTGTTGTTTATATACTTGTTCCAGTCATTAATCTCTGTACAGGTGCATTTGCTAAGCCTGGAATAGTCCCTGTTTGCATCTCTGACAGTGCTGACCCAATCTCAGGAACTGTGTGTTTCACTCAGTGGGCTTTTTTTTTCTTCCATGTAGGTTCCTTAAAGAGATGGTATTAGTAAGAGCAGAAGAGAAGCAGTGGAGCCTAGAGAACTTTTTGCCCCTTATACCTTTTTTTGATAGAATTATCCTTAGGTAGCTTTAGAGATCACTAAAGTATTGTGCATTAAAAAATACTCATTAAAAAAACAGAGACAGGCAATATTAAATGCATGTAAATTCTGTGATCCAGTTAACAGCATAATCCACAGTGTGCCAAAATGATAAAATTGAAGGGATAATGTGTTGAGAGCTGCTGAAAGAAGAGAAGCTGCATCCTTCTATCCATCTTCCTGGACCATGATTATATATTGTTTTGAAGAATTCAAGGTTCTTTTACTTCTGGGATGTAAAGGCATTTTAAACAATAAGGACAAACTGCTTTCCAGGTTGCTCTTTGCATCTTTCCAGTAGGAAAAGGCATCTGTCCAGGCTTTCAGAATTTGTTGTAGGAAATACTTTATCCCGTGGTTTTGTAAATAATTTCATATCTAGATGATTAATGTTATCTATACTTATTTAAACAAGCTGCTTTACAAAATTGGATGAATTCTAGCTCAGTATTGAAAAGAGTAAGTTTTCAGCTTCCAAACATCTTAGGACCAAGACCGATTTTTGCAGCCTAATGATGATCTTCCAGAGGTGAAAGTGGCATGGGAAGCTTATTAGATTTGCAGAAATACTCTGCTTGCATACTAATTGCCTTAATTTTAATACCATGGGAATTTTTTCTACTTTTGTCTGAGCTCATTGCTTGTTACTCTTTTACAGTTTAGAGCAAGAAGTATTGAATTAGGTAAGGAGAGAAGTACTCTAACAAATGTGAAGCCATTTCATTATGACTATGACAGTGTTCCCTCAGGTTTTCTCATATTGTTTACAGAGAGTACATAAAGATAAGATCTGAAGTTCTTAAATTGTGTTAACTCTGAGACTCTGTGTCTACAAGAACAAGACACCCTATGTAAAATAAATGCAATATCTGCTCTAGATTCCTGCAGAAGCAATGGAAGTGTTCACTGCCCAGGGAGATTTCTCACAGTAGTTCTGTGGGAGGAACAGTACTTAGGGATTCTGTCTGGACTTAAAGCCTCAGTCTTTGGTATTGCACTGTTGGCTGCTCCTCAGCATTTTCTCACTCATGTATGGTTGTTCTTGATTTCATCCTGACTTGCTTGGTTCATGCCTGTATAGTGATGAGGCATCTTGCATAGGATTTTTGATTCTATGCCAGAAGCCAGGCATTCCAAGCTGTCTTTATTTATAGAATCATAGAATCGTTTAGGTTGGAAAAGATCTTTAAGATCAAGTCCAACCAATAACTTAGTACTGCCAAGTCCACTGCTAAACCATGCTTGAGCTGATTTTATACATGTAAAGGTCACTGGAGATTAGATATAAGAAAAACATGCATAAAATCCCCAAACATGCTAAGCACCTACCTATCCTTACCTTACTAATTTTGCTTCTTGCTCTGCTCCTTGTTAAAACGATCACTGTGAACTTGTTTCACCACATAAATTGAGTTAATCATTGTTAGAATTTGTTTTAATACACCAATGCAAGTTTGGACTTCCAAGGTGTCAGTAATCATTCTTCTTTACAGATGACTAAGGACGTAGTACAAATGTGGTTTATAGTGCATTTTAAAAATACTCCCCATCATGAAAAATCTCATTAGATTGTTTTAAGCCTTTAAATAAAAATGCCATACAAATCTCTGTTTTTGAAGGAAGTTGTCACTTAGATCTTTAATGCATGACTCAAGAGCATGACTTTTTCCTTGAACATGTAGGTCTGAGTGGCTTTGGCAGGAACATGGGTGGTTGCATGTTGTTCCTGGAAAAGCATTCTGCAAGTTGTGTGTATCAGTGCACGTTTCCTGTATTCTGGAGTTGAGTCAACAGTAGTTGTGTCTTCTAATAGGTAGTTCTTCTTTCTATTAAATGGGGACATTTTATTTAGGGGTGGAGGAAGGAAGTCAGTAGTTTTCAACCACTAGTAACCTTGCAAAGCAATACTGGCTGAAACTTAATCTGTCTCTGAGCATGTCACAGGTCAGGAGAACAGTTCTACTGAACCTGGGTAGCGAGAAGATCACTTTTTCTTTCACCTCTACTCCGTTGTGCCTATTAATAAGTAACTTAGTGATATGATCAGTTCTGTGGAACTGAAAGGCTGTTCGTCAGATTGATGTGAGTGTCACAAATAAATTCCTATCTAGGGTAAAAGGAAATAATTATTTTAATGAAGAAATGTTCAGTTATTCTGGATTAGAGACCTCTGAGATGCTTGCTAAGAAGCAGAGCAAAAGACAGAAGTCTCATTTTCAGTGATTGCATAGAAGGGGAAGGGTCCCATAGAATAGTGGGAGTGTTTTTTCCCTTTTTGGCAGCTTGCAGAGCAGAAGATGGGAATAGGGAAATGAGTGAAATTTTCGAGAGGAACAACATATCCACATCACAGCTGTTAAAGTGAAACATACAGAGTCTTTATGAAGAATGCTCTGTTAACTGCTCTCCAGTTGATAGTGCAGCATTCGGCTTAACATTCTGTGCCTCCTATCAGTTAGTGAAAATCAGATGTTTTAGTTAAAAATAAGAGAAAGCAAACCCCCAAAAAGCACCTTGTAATTAGCTGGAATGAAACTTTTTTAATACTGTTTATATCTGTGAAGCTCCAGTGCCTGCAAAAGTTCTCAAAACCAACAAGTTAATTAAAAAAAATAAAAGCCCTTGGGATTAGTTATTACTGCTGTATAATGAGTCTTAAATTATCTTTTATCAACTGGAATGGAATATTTCTGGAATGACTGGCGTGTATTCTGAAGTTGAAAGTCCAGCACAGAGTAAACAAAGTATTTTCAGACTATGCACTTTCAACGTCAGTGGTGTTTCATTTTGAACTGTGATGATTTAGGTCCCTGTCTTTTTGCAAAGAGGTGTTGGTCTTCAACCTCCTGAAGGATCAGATAGTTAATATATTTACAGGTATCATGTAGGAAGTAGCTTGGATAGATTGTGAGGCCTGAAAGCTTAGGGAGTGATTTTATGTGCTTATTATTTTTCTAGATAAATTAAAAGTGTGTTGGCTTTGTGTGGCCTTTAGATTTAAAATACATATAGTGTGGGGAAAAAAACATTCACTTGATGAAAATTACTTCGATTTATTGTACATGCTGTCTTGCTGTCCTTGTCATGGGAAGAATTTAAATTGAACCTGTTGTTGCTTGCTTTATGGCCTAAGGACTGATATGAGTGCACTACATAAGTCAAGTTATGGTATTATCTTTCACTTTTTAAATTATTCCTCATTACTTAGTATTTCTGATGATTAATGTTTTCCAGTAATTCTTGTGAAGTGTATACTTTATAATTTTGAAGATGGCAATGCGAATTTTTTCCTGTATAAAGTGACCATGGGCCAACTTCATGTCTTTTTACACTTTAGTGTAAAAGATGCATTAACCAGTAATAAAATTGGACTGTATTTGCAAAACAGGACAATGTGCTTTAAAGAAATGTGTTCCTAACACTTTATCTAGTTTCATTATTTTTCTAATTCTGTAGGTATAGGGTCTTCCTTTTGTTTAGAATGTACATCACCTGAAACTAGGAGACTAGATTTTTTTTTTTTTTTGGTTTTTTTTTTGGTTTTTTGTTTTTTTTGTTTGGTGCTCATTATTAACTTTCTGAGGTAAGGTTCATCTGGCATGCTCTTTAATACAACTTGCCAGGCTGTGAGCATTTGAGAACAGCATCTCTATTCACGTGATCTGATGAAACATGACAAAATGCTACAAGATATGGCTGTGTCTTGTGTAGTACATTATTCTAGTTAAAGCTGCCTACATTCTTTTTTTCTATTTCAGAGTGAGTTGAAAAGCAAGATAAAAGATCAGCTGTTCTCTTATGAAAGTATAAGAATTGCAGATGGCCTTATGCTGTCTGCATTCTTTTTACCTTCCAGAGTGGATTTAAGTATTTGAGTTTATAACTGCGCATGCCTTCACTGTGTTCCAAAGTACTCATAAGAGTTGAGAAGGCATAGCCTGCTGATAGATTCAGCAGCTGCTGCTTCATTCCTAAAATGACTTCTGCTGGACTGCAGTGAACTGTTGGTATTTTAGCATGATTCAGGCAGTATTACTGTCAGGAATATTGAACTAACATATATTCAAAAGTAGGGCTTTTCTTATTTTTGCAGTATGACTAAGTATTTAATATTTGGGTAGTGTGCATCATAAATCATTGCCTTTTATTATGTCTGTTTATTCCAAGTCACTCACAGTGAAGTATCAAACTTTCTGGAGTATAGTAATAGCCATTGTTTGAAATTGTGGTAAGTAGAATATGAAGATGTTTTGGTTTTTTAGTTAAATTTGGAATATGTAGATGGTTAACTATTTAAGATATTATATTATTAGTTCACTTTTTGAAAAGAAAACATAAAATTTTGCCCAAAATGACTCATTGTGGAGAGATGTAATACTATGTTCTATACTATGACGACTATAATAGTTCTCTATTAAACTGAAGAGCACAACTCTGTGAGGTAATTGAAGGTCCAGTAAAAGACATTCTTAGTTTACATAATATTTCTACCATAATTTCTGAAGTTCTGCTTGCATCCATAATGTGATGGGTAACATTTCTCTGGGAGGGTAGCAGCAGTCTAGTTCTGTGAGCATCAAGAATCACCTGTGTAGCTACATGGATCTAGTTTGAATGTATGGTTTGAGGCTTGTATTTCAACAGTAAATAGTGATGATCTTTCTGTCATTAGGTGTGCATGTAGAAGCCTGGTGTTTAATGGCATACAGATAGATAACTATGTAGTTTTCATATTTTTGTTGCCACTGTACTGCCAATATATTTTATGGATTGTATAAATATATTAGAAAATATATTTGTAACTAACTCTGATATCTGACATTTCAGAGATGATCAAAATAAGCACTGAAATACTATCCATGACTTTGCATTTTGTAAAAAATCTATTTGTGCTCTCTCTGTATTGCTGAGATTTTATAGTGTCTTGAGGAGCAGGGCATTATTTTACAATAGGAAGTTAGGTCTGCCACAGGGGAAGCATTATATTAAGTATTAAATGCTGTCCTTGTCATCTTTGAAACACACTTTTTCTGCTTTTGTTACATTCATCTTTTTTCCTTCATACAGTCTTCCAGTTCTTTAGTGGAGTTGCAAACAAGTAGTTTTGAAAACTGTCTGTGTAGCTCTCTCGTCCTCTTTTTGGGAATTGATCTTGGAATGTTTGCTTCTGAAATGCTTCTTGATTTGAAATTGGATAGATTATTTTTTTTTTTTTTTCCTGTGCTCAGTTCCTTCCTGCACTTGGATTTATGTTTGCATGCATGCTCTTAGATGATGCTGACTAGAATTGTCCCACAGGAGATATTCTGTCCAGTGAGAACTGGGTAGGATATTGTTCTTGGTATTCCCCATCTCAAAATGCACATGGTGGGAGATTGGATAGTATTTATGAGCTGTGTTAGTCCTGTGCTTTGTGCTGTTCCCCTCAGCTGGGATAAGTTCTTAGATGATGCGGAGGAATTGGGGGGAGGGGCTGAGAACTTGGAGCCTGTGACTTGATTGAATTTTTTTAAATAGGGTTTTTTAACTGTTAGGAATAATAGAGCTGGAAAGAGGTGCTGTTAGCATTGACCTTACTACTTATCACAAAGGCTGTGAATGGTTCTACAGATGTATTTCTCTTTTACTTGTTTTCTTCCGAGAGAAGGTTTTAACATCAGATGACAAGTTGAGACTAGGAACAAACAAGGTCTTAGGATTCATCCCATTTGATTTTTACAGGTATTGCTTCTTGACTGATAATGTTGGGCATACTTGGGCTTGTGGTTGAGCTGTTTCATTTCCAGAGCTCTTAAGTGGTTGCACTGAAGAGAAAGGGAGAGTGCCATTGAAACAGTGCTGGCAGTCAGGCATGGGTTCCTGGTAGGCATTCTCAGTGGTATTGCCATGGCACCACAGCCAGGCAGTTCCCTTCATAAGCATGAAAGGTCCACTGGCATTTGCTCTGACAGAGCAAATGCTACTTAGAGCATACTAGCAGCTCATTGGTGAGTCATTCACTGCTGATTGTTCTTGCTACTGTCCATGAAATGAGTTTTGGCTGGTTGCTTGACTAGAATTGCCATGTTTGTGTTTGTTCATGGCCAGGATTTCAAAGAGTGGTTATTGCACTAACTTTTAACTGGTCACAGTTATGGCTGGCTGTTGCTATACTGCTGTGTAATCAGACAGTATCAGAATGTGAGGTTAAGAGTCTGAAATTCTGTTGAACAATAAAAGGACAGCAAAACAATATGATCCATACCTTTGGCTTTCTCTAAGTTTAATAAAGTAGATTTGTTTTTAAGACTTCCTTATGGAGAAATTGCCCAGGAAATTGCTTCCTTATCAATTCTATTTCTATGTATTGTCCTTCAAAGTGTGTTGCAAGATTTCTGTTAAATGCAAAGCAGCATTTTCAATTGAGTGTCAAATCCTGCTGTATGAAAACAGTTATTTCAGCTTCACAATAAAATTTACCTTGTGTATAAATAGTTTAGTAAAATAAAACCCAAATCAACCCTAAAATCTAATTATGTCTTAAAGACTTTAGTGGGACTTAAGTATCTGGGGAGTCTAGGAATGGAATATGTTGGTAATACTATGTGCCTCTTTACTAGTGCAGTTTACGAGCAAGTGTGCAAAAAGTATATTGGTGTAAATAAAAGGGTTTTTTCCTTTCTGCCTTTCTGAACTTCCTAATACATTTACATTTACAGCTAGAAAATTATAGCAATGAGTACTAGGAATGCATTCTTGGTCCATGCTACCAGCAGTGTTTAGCATTGCAACAACAGCAGTGTGTGGAAATCATCCCCAACTTTCTTCCACTGATTTTTGAGTATGTTTTTCTTTTTCCTACAGAAAGTGGACTTACTTGCTTTCCTTTACTTGCAAAAGGAAAGGTGGAGAGTCTCATGGTTGGGGGTTTTTTTTGTGTTTGTTTGTGGTCTCTTGGCTTTTTTAAGACAAAGCTGTTGAGGTCTTCCTTCCAGTCTTTGACTTGTAAAATTATTATTTAAATGATATCTGCTGTCTTTTGTATGAGTGTACCATTGCCCAGTCCGAAGTACACTAACCCTTCTTGACTTCTCAACACTCTCTTTCTTTCTGTTATCACTTCCTCCTGCAAAAAAATATCTTACTTGCTTAGGATGAATCAGAAGATTTAGAAGATTTGGAGAAACTTGGACATTCTGACTTTTCATATACAAGTTGCTTGGATTGTCTGCTGTGTGCTACAAATAGTTTAGTTTTGACCTTTTTCTTATGCAGGGAAGGAGAGGTCTTCCTGCTTCATTCCATACTTGATTATGAGAGAGGAATGATGTTGTATTTATACTTACAAGAACTTTGAATCAAACTCCAGTACCATAATGAAGAGATTGGAATAAGTCACTTTTTAAACTGTATTATTAATATATTTCATATTTTTAGACAGCGTGAGCTGTGAAATGAACTTCCAGATGATTGATGTGTTACTCATAACATTGTTAGCTATTTTTTTGTTTGGCTGTTTTCTTTATTTGTACCCTGAAGTTATTTTGGATACAGCATCTGAAATATTTTGCATAGTAGTGTCAGAAAGCATAGGGTTTTTTCCTAAGAAAAACCTACCTTTTCCTTTGTACTTTATTAAATGTCTGTGTTGTCCTTGATCTGATTTTAAGTCTGATTTTTGTCCCATCCCAGCCTGCAAAATCAATTTGGCAATTAACTTCTTGATGATCCATTCTGTACAAATGTGTATAGAGACTACATGCACTCTGATTGTTGAGCCTAGATACCTAACTCAGATAGTATGGATGTTTTTATGTTTCTATAAAATGTCTTTTGAGCATGTCACCTGTTTAAAAAAGCTGTTGCTTTGACTTGTGCCAAATCTTTTCTGCCGCTGAGTCACAAATAACATAATTCAGTCTCTTGTTTCCTAATGCACCTATGTGCTATGGAAATTCAAATGTCTTGTACCTTTCTGGGTGGACTCTCTTATGGTCGTCTATTACTTTATTTTAAAGGCCCAAACATAAATTCTCTTCTTTATCCTAGAAACAGCCAACTTGTCTTTTATCAGACTGTGGTCTGAAAAAATCTTTTCTCATTAAAGATTTACATCTGAAGTCTAATGTGGCACGATTCCTGTCACATTACTAGAAGTCTTCCTGAAAAGCATTGATGAAAGTGTTCTTGGATGGTAGACTTGGAATCAGAAAGCAATGATTAGACTACTCATTTTAAAATTAGATTTCATTATGTGCTTGCTTTACTGGTGTGTCATACCAGTTGAAGAGCTGTTCTACCTTGCCCTAATTTTTCCAGCTTTTTAAAAAAATCCTTGTTTGTTTTTACAGTCAGGAACCAAAAGGTTTCATTAGTTTTAATTCTGTTTCTACTAGTGAATAGAAGGAGAGGGGAGATTAATGTCATGACATATATGACAGAAGAGCTTAATTTCTGGTGATGACCATGTTTTCTACCCATCCCTCTTGCATGTTCTAGAGTCAGTAAGGGAACTGTTTGCTGTGGCGTAAATGAACGAGACGAGATATCCTGAACTGTATTAATGCACTTTAGCATAATTCTTGTGGAGGAGAAGGTGGGAGAAGGTGATGATTTAATAGGAAGAGCTGTAACACCTCATTTTTGTGATGGAGTACCATCTCCAGTTCTGAAGGGTGAAGATAGATGAAGGCCCTCACCTATATTTTAGTGAAACCAGTGTGTGGCACCATCAAAATGCAACATTCCTTTACAGTCTGGACCTGGACCCTGGCATAAGTTACTCATAAATAAATATGCACAAGGAATTCAGCTGTATGTTTTAGTAGCTATAAGCTAGTTTAACTGCGTAGATGTATTGGGTTGAAGAGGGAATGTGCAGAAAGCTGCCTGTGGAATGGAATTTATAACTCTGGAAAAATGATTTTTTTATTTTCTTTTTTGGCTTTTAAATGTGTTCTGATTTTGTTACAAACTGACCCTTTAGAGTATGCTAGGCTGTAGCTGCTATCAGCAAAACTTTATAAATCCTTTGGAAAATTAATAGGAAGAAGGTGCCAGCAGGGCTTAAACCTGAATGGGCATTTAAAGGAAGGTAGAAAAATTATAAAAGTCATTAAATAATTCTTCTTTTTAAAGCTTCATTGTAAATCCTTTCACGGTGCTGCTGCTTTGATTTGATTCAGGGTGAGATGGAGACCTAAGATTCATGTGTAAAAATATATTCTACAATAAATGAAACTATAAAAATCTCCCCTACACTTCACACTGTGCTATTAGCTATCCAAGGAAATGAGACTGTAAGCTAATGGAATGTGTGACAAACTCCTACATCTGCATAAACTTTTTCATAGAGCAATAGACAAACACAGCTAGGAAATTATTTTCGTTTTAAGCATTGAGGTAATAGTGAATTAAGAGATTCATTGTTACGTGGCTTTTAAACTGATCACTGTCACCTATGTTTTAAATAGCTACTCTTGCTGCTTTGTGCCTCATTTTTGGCTACAGCAAATTAATGCCAGATCAGTTCTTTCTTGCCAACCCTTGTCCTTATGAAGACGTGAACATGGTCCAAATAATTAGCATTTCTAGTGTCACAAATTACATTCCTTATACAGTGTGGTCAACTCAGCTGCTTTTGCA
Organism: Erithacus rubecula; assembly: GCF_903797595.1. Taxonomy (NCBI): domain Eukaryota; kingdom Metazoa; phylum Chordata; class Aves; order Passeriformes; family Muscicapidae; genus Erithacus; species Erithacus rubecula. The sequence continues at coordinate 13,353,786 of NC_136659.1, forward strand.
GTAAAAATAGTCATTGTGGTACACATTCCACTTTCAGTGTTGTATTCTGTAGTTTATTCATCTGGCTCAGTCCTTAGAGAGGTCTTTATACCAAAGAAGATATGTTCCAGGAAGCAAAAATAATTGTTCTTTTGGGATGTTCGGAAAAAAACTTTACTCAGAGGCTTGCCAAATTCTTACACAGCTGCTAAGATGATATAATGTTTTTTTTGTTTGACTAAGATTGTAAATATGAACTTCCTTCCTCCTGCATTTATAATTATTCTAGCTCTATGGAGAATCTGTGATAAATCTCTTCCAAATTTCTGTTGAGGGAGAGTATCTATGAAATGCTTACAGACTTCAACATGCAGTTTATATTTGCTTATGAAATGGGTGACCTAATTTTCTGTGCGCTAGATACAACCTCCTCCCATAGTCCTGCCAGAAGAATGTATGTCTAGAATAAGAGTTTGTCCTGGTTTTATATAGCAGAAAACTCTTCAGCTGTGAGAATTGATGGCCAGAATAACCTTAATCCTGAGAAGTGTTCACTATGGTTAAGTTACAGATTTGGTCAGACTTCAAAAACCGGCTCGCAGTGGACGGTAGGTTCTGTTTTGTTTGAGTATGTCTGGTATTCCTGCATTTGTTGTGAGCTGTGTTTCCTGCTGCTTTCCAAATTACACTGAAGGAAATGACAGCACTGGCCATTAGCCTTGTGGACACAAACTTAAGTATTTTGGAAAGGAACTGGGCCTGGCTGCACCAATGATGTAAACTGAGGTTGTACTTGCCTCAGGAAGGGGCATGGCTCTTGGAGCATGATGCAAACTCAGTATGCAATATGGTATTAAGCTCATTTTTAGCCCTGGTTTTCTAAATAAATTTTAATGCTTGAAATTGTATCTAATTGTTTTCATGTGATGACATGAATTTTTATGTTCTATGGAAAAAAATGAAAAAGTGTATGTTAGTAATAATACAACATATCTACAAAAGTTTTGAGTTTTTTAAACAACATCAGTGTCTGTAAAAGGTATTATGTTTTGTTGGTTTTTGTTTTTTAAGCAATATCTTGGTGATATCATCACATTTCTATCAGGGAAAGATGAATAAACTGTTTGCCTAGTTAGGAAGTAATCTATTTAGAGTTCCTATGAACTTTCCATTTTCCCATTGAGCTCAGGAAAGATTCAGCCTTGATGGTATCTGATATTAAGATGTGATGGCAAAAAAAAATAGGAAAATTTCTTTCTTGACAAACTGTTGCTTACTCAAAGTTTTCTGAAATTTGTGTTGGACTCTGAATTTTATAACAGAATAACAATAAGAAGAGTATATATGTTTTGTGATGGTCTTTAGAGCCAGATGATTTCAACAGCAACAAGATGTTTATGCAGAGTATCCTAAGGAACTTGAGCTGTAGCCAGGAGTACAGTTGGCTGGTAGCTTTGTTTGATTACTGAGCTCTGTACATGTCTTGAAACCAAAAATTTCTAAGATACCATTTGCATTAGGAAAACCTTAAGTGTCCTAGAGGGATATATCTCTGCTGGAAAAGGACAATGGAAAATAGTCATTCTCCCTTTTCCAGAAAGCAGAATATAAGGATTCTTCTTCATCTCTCTGTAAGAGAAAAATAATTGCAAACACTGAAAAACAAAAATTGGGTGTCGTTGCAATTAGAGTTCTATTAAAAAACTTAGAATTAAGGTATCAGGGATGTACAGCAGAGTAGCAGAGTTCTTGTGAGTACTTCTTACACAAGTGAAGATATAGCAGAAGATATTTTAAAAGTGTCATTCCAAAGGAATTTTGCAGTCTTCCCTTTGGCAATGTGGTAAAAAGATTTAAAAAATTTTATTTTGCCTGAGTTACTCCAGGCTTAGTTTGGCATTTTTACTTTCTGGTCATTACACAGAATTTTGTGAGCCCTTACTATTCCTTATGCCTGGAATTATGAGCGATCCCTGTATTCTTATGAAAGAATTTGGATTTAGCTCTTCTTGAAAATATTACAGTATATCATTAACCTTTCATGCTCCCCCTCCTGCTTCCCTACTCCCCCCCTCCAAACCAGATGGAGATTTTTTTACTGGCATGTAAGGGTTTCAGAATTGCATGGTGTCATTTGGAGGGCTGTGAAAAAGTGGAGAAGGAAGGGTGCTCTGTTGCTTCTTCCTGAAGCTGGTCACTCCATCTCTCGTTGCTTACTGCACTCAAAAGCACTTAGCAGGGTGGTACCAGCTGATTGTCTATACTCAGCTGAATGAAGCCACATACAAACATTAAAACAAATGTGAACTCAAGGATCATGACATAATAATTATTGTATGATGGCTGCAGAATATTTCTTAAGCTGCCAGGAGAAGCAGCCTCTAGCAGCTAGTTAATGTGTATGGTTCAGACTGCAAGAAATTGAAGTGGCTCAGACTTTGTGCACTTAGTAGTAAACTGCACAGTTGTAGCTGCATCCAGAGGAGATATTCATAGAATTACAGTTTATCTCAAGTTGGAAGGGACCCAGTAAGAATCATCAAGTCCAACTCTCTGTTCCTCATAGGACTATCTAAACCAAAACCATATGACATGACTTAAAAGCATCATCCAGATGCTTCTTAAACTCTGGCAGGCTTGGTGCTGTGACCATGCCCCCTGGGGGGGCCTGTTCCAGTGCCCAGACACCCTCTCTGTGAAGAACCTTTTCCTGATGTTCAATCTGAACTTCCCCTGGTGCAGCCTCATGCCACTTTGTACCTTTTCATGTGGCAAAGGTACATTTGCATTCAAGGGAAGGATGTCTTGTTTGTTCCTGATACCTTGGGAGAACAGCACTACAAATACAGGCCTGCTAAACTGTAAGCCCCTTCCAGTTGTACTCTTTAGTGGAATTTGTGTTGCAACAGCTATTCAGTTGTACCTTTATGTCATCAGTTCTTTGGTGTTTTTTTCTGTGTGCCTTTGCTCATGCACAAACATTCAAATGTTATAAATACCTGGAGACTACTCTAGTGATTAGCTTACATTGACAAGACTTTTATTATATAAATAATATATATTTTTAAGTTACATATATCTATACAGACATATTTTCAAGCAGACATGTTGCCTTTGTGTTGATTTTGAGGTAATTCCACAGATACATGCAAGGCTCTGTGCTTTTGGAATCAATTTTTAGTTTGCAGACATGTCTGAACTGTGCTTGTAAGCATTAAATGAAAAAGTGCAAAAGGTAAGATGCTGTTTTTGTGGTTTTTGCTGTTTAGCCTCTAATTTGAAAGCTAATGGCACAGGCATGCTATGTTTTATTATCTTGTGCCTCAGTGCTACAGAGTTTAAACTGGAAGTTTTCTGAATTCAGAATTATAAATGTATTTATAGATGGTAATGCTTTGTGGGTTTTTTTTTTCTTGTTCCTACTTCTGTTTAAATGTCACCTTCTCTGGGGATTAACTTGATATCTGAAAAGTACTGAGATATGAAGTGCTTGTAATAAAAAGTACAAGCTTTCAACACATCTGTAGAGAATGTAATTCATTAAGACTCGTCATTTTACTTATTTGGTAAAAATTGATCCAATTTTAACATAAATACAAATTCAGCAAAAATATACTGTTTTTTCAGTATCATACATATGTGATTCCATGTGCTCTATGGCAGGTAGCATTTGAAAATTTCCCTGTACTAAAGGCAAAGGTAGGCTTTTCTGTTTATTATGAGCTTAAGAACATAAAAAATTGCTTGAATCTTACTGTACACTCTAAGCTAGAAGTGGAGTTGCATGTTACAGGTGAACCTGTTACAGGTGAACTTGCTGTATTCAAAAAGGGGAAGTCCCACATGTTTCTTTCCCCGTCCCTTCTTCCAGCTGTCTGGTATGAAGCCAAGAGAATGTGCTTGCTCTAATATTTGTTCAGTCACAGGGCAATCTATTGTTGCTTGTGACCTTAGCAGAAAGACTGTTTTGGTGTTTGGAGTGTTGAGTGGGTTTTCTGGTGGTTTAGAAGGTTGAACAGGCTCAGCGATGTTCTGGGGCAACATGCTAATGGATGGAGAGGGAAGTGATTTTTTTCATTTTTATAACAGCAATGAGGTGTTAGCTTGACTCAGGCTTTAATGTGTAAGTTGTTTTGAACTGGAGGAATGGGAGCTTAGAAAAGAATAAGAGGACATCAGGAAAGTTTGTAGAGACATTTTTCCAAAATCTTCTTTGAAAAGTACTGTAGAAAGTTTACCCTGGAATAGAGAGAAAGATAACTTTGTAGTTTTATTGCTTCTGAGCCAGTTGTGTTAGTGTTTTCTACATGCAAAGAAAACCTCCATCCAAAATGTGCTGTGTTTTGTTTGTTGTTTTTCAAAAAATATTCTACAGCACTTAAATGCTGATCACAATAAGAAATTGACTGAATTTTACAAATGCATTGCTAAAAAGTGTGTGTAGATGTACTCAGCTGCTAATAGTTGGGGGTGTATTTGAGAGTGCATTGATGCTGCAGAGAAATGCAGGTAGGAGGTAGGCTGCTCTTTTGCCCTTGGCATGTTTCTGAGAATAAGGCAAATGCAAGGATTTGCTGCTGGAAGTTCTGTAGTGTTGGTGCTCAGCTGCTTCATCTGAACAGATGGTATATTTATCCAAGGGGAGGACAGGAAGGAAGAAGGAGGAAGAATGTGCTGCAGCCCCTCCTTTCCTATGTGACTAACTCTTGGGTACGCACAGGCCAGTGTGTGTTTCCAGGTGAGTTTATTTCTGGAGGAGCAAGCACAAATCACCTGCTATCATTAGCATGTCACAGAGCCTGCTCCCAGCTTTGCTTTTCATGGGAAACTTTAATGTGGTCCACAGAAATTATTTTGAAAGTTACTCCCTTATCTGTTTTGAGAAATAGATATCTGTGTTCAGGTGTGGCTTCTCAGTGAGTAGCATGTTCAAAATCCAGCATGATGGGAGATAGCCTCTCTGGCTGCCAGGATGGCAGTCAAAGAGTAGCAGCTATCAAAAGAAATAATCCTGCCTTTTGCTGCTGAGCATCTGTGGGAAGGTGCTCTGTGCTAAAGCCTGTGAGCTGCCCTGCCGAGTACCAGTTCTAACTGCTTGGAAGCTGCTGGACCCTTGAGGTTCGTACTTCAGCAGTGAGAGGAGGTTATCCATCCCCAGACTGATGATTGCCATGAAGTATCTAATTCCTGTCCCTCTGAATTTGTCTGTCAGCATAGTACATAGCATTTTTCAGTCAGTGTGACCCTTGCTGAGAAGTCCTGATGTTGAAAAAAGTTAATTCATTTTTGTTGTATTTAAAAAAGGAAAGAAAGTTACACATAAAACAAGTTCAAGTGTTACTTTAAGATGACTTTGTATCAAATTGATCTAAGAAATGTTACTTTTAAAAACTTTTTTTTTTTTTTTTGTCAGCCTCTGTGGTTCTTTTTTCTTTTCATCTAAATCTGCCCTATCTTTACCACAGCATCAGACTTGGGTAGGAGATACAAATAATCGGATACTAAGTGACAGAATTTCCAAGCATGTTTGTAAGCAAAACATAAAGTGAAACATAATGCACAGCATATGTATCTGTATGTATAATAGCTGCTGTGAGCCACCTTTTTAGGATTATCCTTCACTGAACTAAAAATCTCATTAGTTTAAATATTCGACGAAAGGTAATTTTTTGGGAAGAAAATTTGAAACTTAGGATTTTATGTGGCAGTATAGAGTCTGCTGATTTACTTGATTATTTCCTTCTTCTCCTCTGCCCTCCATTCCAATAACATAACACTGTGTCTTTAGTTTTCTTATGCAAGAAAAGCTTCATTCACAAAGCTACCGAGTGTGGTGGCAGCAGACTTTACAGTAGTTGTTTATGTGACTCAGTTGCTGAGCTGCTTAGACAAGGTCTCTGCAGCTTAAGATCTGAACAGCATTTCTTAGGAATGCTGCCTAATCCCGTGAGTTTAAATACTTCTGTTTAAAGTCCTCCTTTAACAAAACCCAGCTGTCAGCCCCATCTTCCATGATTCTGTGTAGAAATTTCATGTTTGCTTTCTCAGTGACATAACTAACACTATTTTTTTTTTTCCTTTTTGCTATGGAAGGTAATTTCCTTACTTTTTCAGCAATGTGTGCTTTAAAACATTGATTCTGTGTTAAATATTTACATTTGGTCTTAATCTTGAGGCAAAGATAAAGTCTTTTGGTATGCATCAGTTGGTGTTAACTGGCTTTTAGACTTCTCTAACCTTTGACATAGCAAAATTTTTTTATGTTGAGGCTGCTTTCTTGCTTTAAAGGCTTTTTTTTCCAGGGAGTGGTACGCAGTAGTAGTATTTCTCCCTGCTTCCCTCCCTCACTTTCTGGTGCCAACATTTATTTAGAAATTGAAGTAATGGAGCTTTTCAGTATGAACATCTTTAGAGAATATCTTACATAGAAAAAAATAATTTAAAAATTTTTAAATAGTTTCAGAAGGCTTATGAACTAGAGATCAAGGTCAGTGTTCAGTAAGCAATGTTTAGATTACTGTTGGCAGTCAGTGACAAATTTCCTAGCTCTGTACCTCCAATTGCTAATACTGATTTGAGCTATTATGTGAACTTCTTGCTTTAAGATCATTAAAACATCCTTGAGAAAAAGGATGTTGAATTAACAGTAGAAGAAAAATCCCAAGAGAAGAAAGTATTAAAAAGAAAAAATGCCGGGAGAACTGTTGACAGTTTTCTCTGGGCTTTTTGTTTGGTTTAATTTTTGGGGGTGGGGCATTTTGTTTTCTTTTGCTGGGGTTGTTTTGAGGGGGGACGGGTCAGTGACTTTATGCTAAAATTACAAATTAGAATTAAGATGTAATTTCAGCTTTTATCAGTGATGAGCATGTCTTTCAAAATCTGCTCCAGACTTTCTCTTCTTCAAGAGTTTGTGCAGGCTTAACTAGACAAAAGTGGTGGTGGCATCTAGATGCAGCATCTTACTCAACCAGATGTCACTCAAAAATTGCTTTGTGGATTGATTTCACTTCTGGAATGGCTTCTCTTTTACTTTCTGAGGAGGAAAAAAGAAGAGTTGAGGATTTCTTTCAGGTGATTTTTTTTATTTTACTCACCTGGTGGAATTCTCAAAATATAACTTGGATTCTTACAATATCACCAAGGAAAACGATGAATTGAAGTTCATGCAGCAGGATGTTGGCTTTCTGTCTTATTATTGCATGTGAAGCTTATGGATGTCTGAAATTTTCCTTAATCACCTGTAAGACCCAAGGGAATATGCTGATAAAATATTCTTTCTCAGCAGTGATTTTCCTGCAGTTTTGGCATTCACAAACATATTTTTCCACTTATATACATATCATGAAGAGCTTATCTGTAGTTTCTCCTTTTCATGCCACATAGTTGCTGCCAAATTCCATTGTGTGGTAGGGACCCCTTCAGCCTACGTGCTTCCCATCCCTGCCCAGAGAGCAGTGCTGATTTACTGCCAAATGTTTCCCTCCCCTTTCCTTTCATAGAAAACTGCCCCTTTCCTTCCACTTTTGACTGCTGAGACTCATCTCTGTTCAGAGCCTCACATCTGTCTTCTGGATACACAAGGGTGTCTCAAGCCCTTCTCTCTCAGCTGTTCCCTCAATGCAGTCTTTCCAAGCCTCCCACAAGACACAGATCTTGCATGGAAAAACCTCTCCTTACACAGTATTTCCATTTCTCATGGTAACCTTATGGTGCAGTATGTACTTCCTCTTTTTTCTCCCCCCTCATCTACCTCTCACATTTTATTAAACACATGTCCTTCTGTGTAGAGGTGATGCAAAGGACTGACAGAAATAGGGAGGGATTTTATGTCTCTCCTTACAGTTTGCTATGAAGTTGGAGGATGAAAGTTGACTGCCAATTGCAGTTCTTAATCTGGTCTTACTAGTGGCTTAAAATATAAAATTAGTTGAGCTGGGATAGCCTGTTTAGATGTGTTTATTTTTGGTTTAAGGCAGTGTTCTTCTGCTCAGTTTGTTAGAGGTGGGTTTAAAGTAAATCAGATGTCTTCTAAATTAAATATACTTTCTCTTTCTTAAAGAAATGTTTTGGCCAAAAGATTATTTCTCTATTCGTTCTTTAAATATTTTTCTATGTGGTGTCTCTTAAGGTCATGCTGTTTTGTCATGGCTAGTTGTAAACAGCAAACTGTATCGACTCACAAATGTTGATCCTGAAATACCTATGTTCTTTAGAGGTATCAAACATTCATTTTGTGAGTCTTTGAAAAATATGCAATTGTGGTTTTGATTTTTTTTTCACTGTTTTTTTCTGGAGATGATAGTTCCAGCATTAGTGAAATGCAGCTCTTCACAATGTAGTCTTAATTCTTACCGGGAAAGCTAAGTTGCCTTCCAGCCTGTTCCTGCTGAGGTTAGTGTAAGAAATATATACCCTGACATAAAAGTAACCTGTGAAGAATGTTGTTTATTTATCATAGCTAAAGCATTACTCATCTGTTTTTTGCACCATGGCTCACAGACTGTCACTAGGTCCTTGTGGAAAGGGATTTGGCAACTACTTCTGAGTCTAGATATTACCCACATCATAGAGATTGCCAGTGTCTGCTGTGGTATCTTAAGTAGTGAGCATTGGCATAATGCTTATTTTTAACCTTTGAGAGAGTCCCTTGAACAAAAATTAGTTTTTAACTGTCCTGAAGCTCAGTCTTGTGAGGAAGTACTCTCACCTGCATTGTAATTTGACCTATGACCTATGTTATTTTCTTACATTTCCCTTTTCCTGGTTGGTTTGATCATTCCTTTATGCCACTGATAACAGTAAGCACTGTTGAGATGTTCAACTTTTATGGGTAGTGGCCAGTTGTTTGCTTTATTTTGCTTTCTTATATTTTAAAGAAAACTTAGTGTATGTGTAAAAATTAAGTTTCTTTGAATATTTATTCCTGGTGGATAGAGACCCTTTACAGACACAATAGACCAGTCTGTAAAAGGATGTGAATTTTTGAGTGGTTGGTTGGCTAATGCTTCTTCTCAAGTACAGAGTGATCCTGAAAGTGCTGCTGTTAGTGTGGTGTTTGATGTTATTGGGCCACAGCTACAGGAATATTTGGGTGTTCCCTGAGATCTGTTGCTTGTTCATATTTATTATTCTTTTTGGGCTTCATTCCAAAGGTAAAACTGAATGCAAAGAGGTGCTGCAGCAGTATTTGCGTTACAATAAACATGTGATGAAGATTCTGGAAAATTGGCACTAATGTAGTTTCTGAGTATATATCTGCCTACTGAAGACAGGCTATACACTGAAAATTCTCTAGTCTCAGCTGGTAAATCTAAAATGTTGGCTTCTGCAACTAATGAGTGTTACTTTACAGAGTGTTATTTTCCTTTCTACTTGAAAAATACTTTAGTTAAGGCAAGTTTTATTTTTATGATCTAATTTTTTTTATAGTTTCCTTCAGGTTGTCTTCATAAAGACTGTTTAGTGAGATATAATGTAATCTAGGATGCTCTTTTTATAGGAATTTATTTAATGTCCACTTGCGTACTCTGACTGGAATTTTGGTTCAGGAAATGGGATCCTATGATTGATAAAGCCCCTTCTTTTCAAGGCAGCATCTGTTTGGCTAGATGTGAGTCAGGCACTGAAATATATTGGAGAGAATAAAGGTTTCACTGTGTGCCTTCCCAACAGTGCAAATTTCAAATGTAGTTAGATTCTTGTCATGACATTTCTGTAATTTTGGTGCTTCCCATATCATACAGGAAAGAAGATCTTATAAATTAATTTCAGTATATGAGGAGACACACTTCGGGGACTAATTTAAAATTTCAGTTGTGGAAAGGTAGAGTCAATATAAAGTGATGGTAATACAAAAAAAAAAAAAGCTTAAAACCAGAAACCAACCTTACGGAATACAGGATATTCTACTTGATGCACTTTTTGTTTTACCTCTTAAAGCTTTCAGGCAAAGAAGGGGTGGATGGGTGGGTATTTTGTGGGAGGTTTTGCTGTGGCATTTCAGAATGATTTCCCACTGCTAGAAATCAAGATGATGAAGTAAACATTCTGGTATCTTCAATGTGTTTATTCCAGGAAACTGTGTGTGCTAGTGTCAACTAAAGTTAGAGGGGGAGTGTACAAATTCTGCTTAAATATAAATGGAGCTGCAAATGATGTGAATATGGAAAATTATATTTTTCTATTTCTTCGTGCTGCTAGCCAAAAAGAGCTTGATTCTTTCATATTGTCTGTGAAGAATACAGAGTTGTCACATCTGTGTCTGCTTTGTTCTAAAGATTTGGTATTAAATCTGTGGAAGACCAGGGAGCAACTGTGGTATGTTTTGCTTGCCTGGTTAGAATCTCTGGGGGTGGTTGTTGAACAGTCTGTTAGAATCTGACAGGGATAAGAGTTCTTTCATGAACAGCACTAAGTTTCAGAAAACCTGTATTTGCTGTATACAGCACTGATGTGTTTTGGGGGATTCCAAAAGCAGAGACAATTTGTTTTGATGTTACGATCCAGTATCTGGTGAGGACTTTTTTTTTTACTTCTTACAGTTGCTTTTTCAAACAATTGTTTCATTAGCAGTTGTTAAAATGTAAGTTATGTGTTCACTTGTGTGCTATAAATATTTATGTAGTAAACTTATAAATAATGTAAAGAAAAATATTTTTATGAGCTAAGTGAAAAAGGTTGTTGTTTGACTGGGCTTGAAATACAAACAGCTAGAGGCAAAGGCAAGTTCTTGTACAGGCATGTGCTTAATTTTAAGAGGAGCATTAGAAATCACGCTGTGGATGTTTGAATAACTTACTTTCAGCAGCCTTAGTTGATCTTTTATTAAAACTGTAGCCTGTGTGCAGTTCAAAACATGCATTTTCAGACAGCAGATTTCTTTTCTGTGGTTTCAAAGGTACATTCTTGCATGTTGCACAGATCAGTGGGCAAAGGAGGGAATATTGTGGGCTGTCCAGTTTTGCATCTCGCAGTTAAACCTGAAAATAACACCATAAGTAAGGATGCCTGCTTTTCAGACTTGCTGGAGTTCTGCAGTCTAGACAAACTGCATGACATAAAGTAAAAGAGTTGAAAAGAGGTATGCTCAAACTCTACACAGCTTTTCAACTCTTTCAGTGTATTTGGGAATTGTCTTTCTTCTCTCAGTTGCTCTGAATAAGTCTTGTATGTTGCATATTCTGCCCTTGATTTCCACTGTTTGAAGAATAGTAGTTATTGCTAAAGTACAGTGGCCTGTTTTAATTTTGATCAGCAGCTTAAAGACCCCAAGTGTGTAAACATTTGGTTTTTTTGGGTTTGGTTTTTTTTTTTTTTTTGCCAATGGTGTTTTCAAATTGCTACTAATTAGTTTGTTTTAAAAAATAAGTGTGAAATTAAATAAAAGCAATTATCCAGAGCAATGCTGAATCCCTTCCTTCCTTGATAGTTGGAATGTAGTTGAGTTGGACAGGACAGATTAATTGAATTGTGGCAGATAATGTGTTGATGTAAAGAGAAGCACCTTCATCAGCTGGGAAGAAAGGCAGGAAATAGATAGTAGACTTAAATCCAAGGTTGTCACAGTAATAATGAATGCTTCATTCATACACCTTAATTATATCTGCAGCTTACTGACATGTGACTGCTTTTTGTGAAACTTATGTTGATGTCCAGGATTTCAAGAGGTTGCCCACAGTATTTCAGAATATTCGTTATGAAAGGTCTCTTTGCTTTTAATGAGGTGTCTGAAGATTTATCTTTTATCAGACATTCAGTGTCTTTTCACCTTGTTTTGTTAATGCCAAGTCTGGAAAACTATTGCCTGAAGCATGGTTTAAGATAAAAGAAAAATTAAATTCAAAGTTGGCTAAAAATAGCATATTAAAACAAACTTTCATAAGATTTTTTCATTTGGAATGTTCTGAATTTGAATTTTTTGGCTGACAGATTTGCATCTCAGTTTTTGAATTTGAGAGGCATTGGAATGTCTGTGCTGCAGAAGCCTTGGGATGTATTCAGCTATTACTATGCTATTTGAAGCTTTAAGAAAACAAATACCCTTTTGTTCAGGTTTTCATCTGGATTACTTTTAACATAAACTGGGTTATAGAACATTGGATAATGCACAAAGGACTTCCTACAACTTTTTAATCCCCCTCCAAATATCTCTTTCAGGAGTAATTATTTTCAGAATACTTTAAGAAGAAACACAGAAATACTAAAGCAAGTGATCTGCACTGTCATTGGCTCAGTGTGCTGTGGTATTAAATACAAAGGAGGAGTGTTAGTGTCAGTTATAGCATAAGAATCTCTAACTGAGAAGTGTGCCAGATCTGATTGGTCTCTGTCACATGGGCAGAGTATTAATGTGATGCAAATAAACGTATGTGCTCAAAGTAGTTATCTTTATTTACCATGACTTTAATTATGGAAATGTCTAGAAACATGGAACAGGGATGTGAGCTTTGCCTGTCAGTTTTATGATAGCATTTTAGTGTTTTTTTCTGTTCAAGTAGCCTTGTTTCTTAAAGCAGTCAGGTGAATGAATTTTGGAAAACCTGCTAGAATCCTATTCCTATTTATGTGTGCCCTTGGTGCTTATGTTTTTATATGACATATTAGTGTAGTGTTCTATCATAGACAACTTTTTAGCAGAAATGGAGGTTGACATAATAATACAGGAATGATCACAAATGAAGGAACTTGGGTGTCCAGATGAGGTGTAGAAAGAGTATGTTTCCCCAGCTAGACTATGCTATATAGTTATTGAGGCTAGATTTTAAAATGCAGAAAACTAGTTATTTCTTGAGATGGTGGATAATGAAATGATATATAGACCGTGCTTTAGTGCAGGAGGCTTCACTTCCATATGAAAGACTACACTGTGTTGATAATGTATTTTATCTAGGTATCCCAGAATGATGCTGCTCGTTTTCTTTATGTTGAACAGAATAGAAGGTGAAATGTTGAAAAATAACTTGAATCGTGAAGTTACTTTGGCATGCCATCTGGTTTGAGCTAGGCAGAAATAAAAACTATTTAATCTGCTCCCCTGCAAATGCTTTAGGAATGTAAGTGGCTTACTTTAAGTCACCACATCAGAATCATGATCTTTTCTCCATTTTTTTTTCGTCAGATTCAATTCTGAATTGCTCCTTTTAAAAAAAAACCCCAACCCAACTAAACACAAGACACACAATCTCTTACCCCTTATGCTGGTTTTATTTCTTGTTATAAATAAAGATGTTGTATCCTTAGAAAGGTGTGATAACTCCCACTTAGATCATAATGTGCTAAAGTGCAGTGCATGTTAGCTGTGATCAACAACAGTAAGAAAGAAAATAGCTATAAAAAAGGAAAATTTGAAGTTTTTAATTGGAGTGTGCCCTCTTTTGAAGTAGTTAATGTTTTGAGTTCTTATGCCAAGAAGTTCACATACTGCTTTCTGAGCATTTTGTCTCTGCCCTCATTTATTGAATTAATTCTTTAATTAATGTCCTTTGGGATATCTTCCAGTTCTGGAACTTGTACTAAGATTTCCTTTTACAGAACTTGCGTCTTAATATTAGCTGTTTCTGAAGCGAGACACTAACCTCTGTGTGCCTTTTGCAAGTAAATGTTGACAGGCTCATAGGAAATGCAGCTGATGTTAGGAAGCTTGGGTGGGGACTACAAGGAGCTGGCAAATACTACAGGGTTCAGTGCCAGACATGCTGACACAACAGTACTTCACTTGTAAAAGTTTTCTTTAGGCTGCTAATTCTGTCTTCAGAGTAACTGGAACCAAAGCAGTGTCTCTGATGCCAAGTTAAAATAGCTGAAGTAACAGTTTATTGGACATTGGGAATGCTTTCCATGGCTTAGATCCTCAGAAATATTAGTAAAAAGAGCAAGCTTCCTTGTTAATGAAAGGGTGAGTTATGAACAGTGCCATACTATGAATTCACTGCAAAACAAGTCCATCTAACTGGAGTGTCAAAAACAGCTCAGAGAAGGAAAAGCTAGGATTGTAATATATCTGTAAATACTGTGCTCTGAGTGGTTTATATCACAGTTTCCGTTTATTTGATTTGCCAGTTCATAGTCATATTTCAAAAGGCACCCTTTAAATAGCTTCCTTTAGCTTTCAAATATTTTTTTTTATTCAAATATATCTAGACATTGAAAAATACTATGTGAGCACTCCTACAGCAGTTTGACCATGTCACCTTAAGAATAATATGTTTTGTCTTGATTTTGCAGTATTTTTGGTCCATATAAGAGCCTAAGAAGTAATAAGGCAAAGCTTTGAAGGGGGCATAGAAATGGAATACAGCTTAGGTTTGCTTTGCAGAAGTTCAGGCAGAGTATGAGTTGCTGCTACCAGTTGCTGCTGTCTCCAGTTTTGTATGTAGGAGGACTTGCAGGAGGCATCATGGAGAGAAATCTTGCTGGGGAAGGCATGCCTGGCTTACAGAATATAAAAACTGCTGCAGTCTTGGTGGAAGAATGCAGCAGTATTACATAAGCATATTGGTTTTAATTTCATTGTCACCCTTAGATTTTAGGAAGTACTTCCTTTCATTCCTTAGAGTGCAGGACTCAAAGCAAGTGTAGAAGAAAGGAGATTCAGATGGTGAATTTAATCTGTTCAGTGTTTGTGCAATGCAGTGTGCCATGACAAGGTAGCTTTAATGTTATTGCCTCTTTTAAGGTAGGCACATGCATTGTGCTCTCCCACAAAAGGAGAAGTTCAGAGAGTAGACTGGAGCAGCTTTGCCTAGAGCAGCTGGATGGCAGTATCTTGTGTCCATGGGAGACATTGGCTTCTGCTGGCCTCAGAATTACACATCACCTCTGAAGTCTCCTCTGACCTATTTTATCAAGTAAAAATGAAGTAAGAGCAATACATAATAATAAGAAAAGACTATTTTTAAATCTTGGAGGGTTTTTTTTTTTTTTTTGGCATGAGAACTGTCATATAAAATACAAAGTGGATTGACCAGTTTTTTTCTCTGAGATCACCTTAATAATTTTTCATAACATGCCTTATGAGTTTGACTGTGTGATGTTGGACATTGATGTCTTTCAGACCAAGATTTGTCTTTTCCTGAGGAGTAACTCTTAGTTAATTTTTAAATCTACAAAATGTAAACTGTTGCTTTCTGAAAGCTATTTAGCAAGCAACTATGTCGTCCATTACTTGATTAAATCAAGCTGTTCATCTCACTATTGATTTTTTTGTGTAGCTGTTGCTGGGGATCTGTTCTCATGTGTCTCTGGACATTCTGTACTGCCTGATTGCTTCCAAATTATTACCTAGATTGTTGCCTTCCCCAAGTGTGTAAATTCTCTTCCTGAACCAGATCCCGTCTTTGCCAGTCTGAGTTTGCATACAAAGGCACGTGTGTCATAGCTCCATAAAAGGGGCTGGAGGACATATTTGTAAAAGAGATTTAAACAAAAGGTTATTTTTCTTTGATATAATAACAGGGAAACTTTGAAGAACATTGTCTTTATTTTGGTCACAAATGTGTTAAATGAAGGAGGATCTGAGAGATGTTATGATTATTCTTTGCTTCCAGAGAGAAGTTTCTTTATTGAATAAAAATAGTGCATTATCACTGAAGTGATCTGGTCAGTGTCCAAGATTTGAACTGTCTCAGGGGATGTATTGCTGACATTCTCTATGGCCTGTTTAAGCATTTTTTGTTTACAGATTTGTCAAATGATCTATTTGCAGTGCAGTGAGACTGCACTTCCTGTGGTTGAATGGTGTTGCTTAACTGCTGAATTCCTTGGACAAGAGTTGGATTTTTCTAATGTCATGTCAATAGGTTTTGCCAACAATAGCTGGCAGTGAAGACACATGCAAGGCTAGCATGAATTTCTGATTGTGTATTAGAAACTGTGAACTCTGTTCTTAATAATTTTCTGCATCATTCTGACAGAAGTGAGCTGCAAAAATGGCTTTGCAATTATCTATTACAACTTCCATACTAAATGTTTACTAGTAAGCAGGAGTTTCTGTGAAGTTTGTGGATGGACGTTTGCTTTGATTTAGGATCACTTTCAGAAATGTGGTAGCTGACACCAGTTTTCTTGGACACTGACAAGAAAGTTTGAGTATCAAACTTTTTTTTCCTCCCCCCCAGATGGAGCAGTTGTCAGATGAAGAGCTCGACCATGGTGCAGAAGAAGATAGTGATAAGGAAGATCAGGATCTCGACAAGATGTTTGGGGCCTGGCTGGGTGAACTGGACAAACTCACACAGGTGAGGGGGGTTTCAATTATCTCACAGAATAATTTTTTTGTTAGTATTATGTTTCTTTTCAGTTGGATGCCAACTGCTTGACACTGTCACTTGCAGCAAGGCGGACTGTAGCCTGTGACCAGATCAGTAATCTTTAAAGGTTTATAAATTGACTCGTTTTTCCCATCCTGAGGTCATTATATTCATTTTGCACAACCTGCTAGTTTGACGTGTCACAAAGGGTATAGTTCTTTCCAAGAATTATAGAATTGGTATTTTGCCCTTATGTATGGAGAGCAACACGGACTTCAGCTGACAAGAGATAGGCTGTGTCTCAAAACACATGGTTTGACATTGTCCAGCCATGACAGCATTTATTTGTTGCACTTGAACAGCAATAAGAAAAAACTCTGGATGTTGCTACCAATGACATAATAAGATACCCTGGTACACCCTCAAGGACTCACCATTGTTCCAGAATACTCTTTTCTGATTCTGTGAAGCAGCTGATAGGAGATCTTTCACTCCTTCCTTCTTTCTAGTGCTTTTCCTTTGCTTCATGAGCAGATACTGCATTTTGCATGGTATGCTGCATTCCTGGGGTGATCAGCCATTTCTCTTTGACTGCCTGCAGGGGTGTTTCAGCTGTGTGAACTGGCCTTCCTGAATAATATATTTAATCTTCTCCCTGTTTGTCAAGTAGAATTAAAGCAGAGGTGTGATAACTGAAGGTTCATTAAGCTAGAGAAGAAGCAGTTTTTCTCATCTTCGTCTTATCTGAAGACTGAGGGAAAATTCAGTTAATCATGTAACAGGATTTCAAATTCAGGCTTATCTGTTACTGTCTGCCTGTAAGTTCTAAATGTATATAGCACTATAGGGGAAAATGATTTTTTTTTTTTTTTTCCTGAGCTCACACATGCGGGGAAATAAAGAATCCTGCCTTCTGAAATTAATGGAAGAGTGTGACATGGATCTGTATATACTAATTCTTACTGGTTTTGAATGGGTTTTAAAGCGTTTTTAACCCTTACTTTGAAGGGTTTTTCATGGTGTGCACCATTTTGAGGGCATGGATGTTGTAAATCGCCTCGAGTGAGGATATTCACAGAGGAACACAATGGGTCTTAGACCCATTAAGCATTGCTTAATTTCAGATGTTTTGCAGACCTGTTGAGCTTCAGTGACAGCAAGATTCCCCATGTAACGCATTCCACTGCAGGGACAGCAGCTTCTGACCCTGTCATGTACTTCTTGGGTCAGCAGCTGGATCACAGTTGTCCTGCTGCTTGTTACTTATAAAAGTCTTGGTATTTATTATAGCCATCATGTTAGCCACCATACCATAACAATTCAATTGGTCTTACACTCTTTGTTCTCTGCCTCATTTTTTAAAGGTATGAGCAGCCTAAAAATATAAGTATACTTGGGGCTTATAGCTACAGTATTGACATGCAGACTTCAAGGTGATATCTGTTTGTTGTTGGTCCATGCAAATTTCTTAAAACCTACTAAGAGGTACTTCATGATAGGATCCACATTGTTTGTTTCTTATCTTCATATTGCTGTTCAAGGCAGTCTGCAGCATTGGCTGACAGTTGCCCTTCTATCTTTTGCAACTACTAAGAAATGACATTTCCCCCAAAACTTTGAATGACCTCATATTGTTCTGTATACACAAGTTAATGGAGTTGGTTGTGTCCCAGTTCATTTATTTGGACAATCATCAAATCTTGAGGGAGGTGATTAGTTAGAGAGATCCAAAGTGCATTCTCCTGTAGTTTCAGCATTTGTTGCTATCTATCAGCTGAACTTCAAGAGCAGCAGAGGAAAGGTTTTTGTCCCTGAGATCCTTCATATTCGACTTCTTTTTAGGTTTCCTAAATGTTTATTTTGAGGCTATTTAAAGTAAGACCCAGATGGCAGTGCTTTTTAAATACCCATGGGAATCATTTGAATTCAGTTTCCCTCTTTAACTCTTGGTCTAACAAAAGCATTATAAAACGAAGTTTTATAAAATCTCCAGTGTGTGTGAGCAATATTTGGCATTGATGATAATATTTATTCTGCTTTAGTTATCCTGCTGTATGGTTCAGGTTAAATGAAAAAAAAAAAACAAAACAAACCACCTTGCTTCTTGAGATTATTTAGAATTAAGTTTTTGGTGTTGTTGCTGTTTTTAGCAGTTCTCCAAACTGCTTTTTTAGCTATTATGGAGAATGTGCTGAGATAATAGTGAGAGCGTATCATGTGTGTCCAATGATCTGCAATAACTTCATTAAAACCAATAAAACACTGCTGAGCTGCTTTTAACCAGAATATATTTGCTTCAGGAAATCTTTTGTAGCAGTCTGTGGATTTAGTCTGAAGGAACGGGGCCTAACTTGCCTCTTCTGTCTTGAGTTTCACTGATGTCTCTAGGGTTAGAGTAGTTTTGCTTTTTTTTTTTTTTTCTGAAATCCAGGCCAAGCTGAGGAGAGAAGGGAGCTCAGGAAGAATAAATACTAGGGAAAAAAGTAGTATATTTGATCTTTTAAACAAATGCTTGAGTAAACATGTAGAAAATGAACATAAAAAGTTTAGGTGAGAAACTTTACATCGTTGTAACTAGAAGATGCTTTTTCTTCAGGTCAGGAACTCTTTAACAGTACAAGCATTCCCTAATTTCATATGATCTGCAGGCCTGTTGAACTTCAGTGACAGCAAGAGCTGGATTCCCCATGTAACACATTCCACTTCAGGGCCAGCAGCTCCTGACCCTGTACTTGGATCAGCAGCTGTATCACGGTGCCCTCCTGCTTGCTACTTATAAAAATTCTGGTATTTATTATAGTACTGTACCCATATTAGCCATCATAACATAACAATTCAGTTTATTGGTTAGAGTTTCTTTTTTTAACCCATGCTAGTTTTCCTAAAAAAATGTGTCCTACATAAACTGGCTGAGGTTGGTTTTCATAACTTAATGTTATTGACAGGAAATACTTTTGGGAAAAAAATACTGAATTTAGTCAATTTAAATCTCTGTTAATAAAGTAATGTTCTTCATAGAATATTTGCAAGCACTTATGCCATGATTATGCTCATAAGCTAATGGTGGGTATCACCACATATAGACCACATCTTAGACTCTTATCCCAGTTTGAATGTTGTGCAGTTTCCTGCAGAGAAATAGTTACAGGTATGTTAGCTGTCTGTTTCCAAATGAACTAGTGTCTAATACCACTGAAAGAAGCATTTGGAAAATGCTCCTCTTGTTCTCTCATTTTGATTCTGAAAAAAAGCAGAATGCATTTAACAACTTTTCTTCACTGCTTACCTGAAGTTAAATCTCTGTAGGATGATGATGTTTGTTTTCAGTCTAAAGCCTGCAAAACAGCGGATATATATATACATATATATATATTTATATATATGTATATATATATAAAACTTTTGAAAAATTGATCCTAGAGAAAATAATTCTCATTCATCTTAAAGATTTGCTTGTCCAGTTCCTTGTCAAATTTTATTTTGCCCTTTTTTTGATCTTTTGCAGAGTTTGGATGCAGACAAGCCTGTGGCACCAGTGAAGAGGTCACCTCTCCGCCAGGAAACCAATCTTGCCAACTTCTCATATCGCTTCTCCATGTACAATTTGAATGGTTTGTTGAATTTACCAGATGCAGTTTAAGAAAAACATTAGTTTAAGAAAAAAAACTATTCCAACTCTAATTTAAAATGTAAAATATAAGAACATTTGAATATACTTGTACCTGAGGTGAGAGCATATTTGCTGGAGGCATTGCTTTCTGGTGTCCTTCTTTTCAAATATTTGAGTCTCCTAAAGTAGTATATTTTGCAACACCTAGTATCTGAGAACGGTAGAGTATTATTTATATAAAAAAGCTTGTTCTGGGATCTGGTCTCATGAAAGAATGAATTAGAATGAATATCTATTAACTGGGAAGAAAGAGCATCTTGTTTTACGGAACAGGATGCAGAAATATAGCTACGGAATCCTTTCAGGATAAACAGAAGGAAACCTTAATTTAAAGGTTTGAGTATGTATATAGTACTTTTGTTTTGGTTTTGTGTTTTTTTAAAGCAGTTGCATTACTTTAGCAGAAAATGCATAGCGAAACATCTGCACCTTTTTGAAAAGTGAGGAATGTTGTGCAAATGCATTTTTACATTCCATTCACAAGAAAGCAGATTAAACTTTTCAGATGCAATCTGAGCTTTCATAGACTTATTTTGCTGACAAATGAGTTTAGCCTAAATAGTGTGAAAGTTGCACTGGTCAAGGATAGTAGAGCAAATGAATTTCTGTTCAGCAATACAGTTATTCTGCAATACAGATGGGAAAAGAAAATACTGCTTCCTTTGCTCTCTTAACCATTAGATTTGATAACAGAAAGTAAGGCGTTGTAAATGAAATAACTCTGAACATACTACAACTCTGACTGCTCTGGTTTGTTGCAGAAGCCCTGAATCAGGGGGAGACTGTGGATCTGGATGCTCTGATGGCTGATCTCTGTTCCATAGAGCAGGAGCTCAGCAGCTTCGGCTCTCATTCAGCAAACAATGCTGCAGTGAAACGCCTTGCTGCAGAACCCAAAACTCAGAAACCACCTGCTAGTCGCCCTTCCACTAAGCACGGCAGCGTCAAAGGATTGTCCTCCTCCTCTGCTAAGGCGACTAAACCGCCACATGCCAACGTGTCCCTGGATGACATCACTGCCCAGTTAGAGAAGGCCTCCTTGAGCATGGATGAGGCAGCCCAGCAGTCGGTGTCAGAAGAGGCCAAGGCAGGGGTTACTGCCCAGCACAGGAGGACAGCATCGGCTGGCACGGTGAGCGATGCTGAGGCGCGCTCCATCAGTAACTCCTCCCGATCCAGCGTCACCTCGGCGGCTTCCAGCATGGACTCCTTGGATATCGATAAGGTGACGAGGCCTCAGGACCTGGAATTGACATCACAAGGGCAGCCAATCACTGAGGTACATACAACTAAGTCAAAACTTTGATTTGGTTTGGGTTGTTCTCTTCAGACATACTCCTCACTCCCTGTGTTAACACTCATAGCTAAATATTTGCAGTGCAGTGGGGTTGATTGAAGACTTGCTTTTACAGCAAGTAAACTGCCCATGTTGTAGCTACTTCTTTCTCTGGTTTTGGTTATGTCAGCAAGGATATTTCTTATAAAAGAATGTTTTTGGTTTTGGTTTTTTTAAAGAGCTTTCCCCATCTCTTCCTCCTCTCAAGCTAATCATGCATTTTAATGTTTTTTAAGTTAAATATTTATTCAAAGTACATATCATATATTGCCTTTAATTTAAATCTGAGGAGCGCATAGCTGTGGAAAAAAGAAAGGGTACTTGACAAAATTCCATTCCTGTTACACTACAGTTAATACCTGAAACACACAGAGCAATCTGTGAGTGTCTGTCTGGAGCAATGCTATACCCGTAATTTGCTGCTTCTTAATATTCTTGTTTAATGTATGACAGGAGGAGCTCTTTGAAGCAATACACAACACAGAAAAGTGACTGGGCTGCAATACATTAGTAGATATTTGTTTGGTATTTTGATGCTTTGACATTGATTAATCAGAGAGGAAACCTCAGTAAGAACAGCCAGTTCAGTGAGCATTGCAAGTGCTGGTGGCATATGAGAGAAAATGTGGAAAATGTTCCAGTGAATTTTGAGAACTTAAACTTAGAAGTTCTTTTGTAGAACTAACTCTCTGAAATTGAAATTTGACCTGTCAAAATGTCAGTTGTACTAATACACATCTTCTCTTTCATGAGAGAAAACTGGAACAAGCTGAGTTTATTCTAATCAATAATTAAAACTATTCTGAATGGGCTGTGCTGAAAGCATGGTTCTACACATCTGCAGCAAAAGTTCATCAGATGTAAAGTGAACCATGCAGGCTTGTCAATCTTGTGATAATCTCATTGAGGTTACACTTTTAAATCTTTATTTGAAATGTGAGAAATGAATGACAATTTAGGTCAACTCTCTTTTCGTATAAAAAGTTTGTGTTCAGTGTGGTTTTACTGGAGATCTCCTCTCGAGTGAAGCAAGACAGATAGAAATGTGCCCTTTGCTCTCTGCAAACCTTTGCATTATTGCTGTAGGTCTAAGTGTTCAAGCCCAGCCTATGACAGTCATTGATTATGTTGTTGTTTGTTTACAAAACTTTTTTTTTTTATGGTATGATAAGACTTGGTCTCTTCTCAGGCTGAAAAGATGACTTTTGTGAATTAGCTGCTCTAGCTTGCATTGCATAAGAAAAGCATGAATTTTAATTTTTTGAGTTTTAATGCCAGATGTTTTCTGCAGTTGATCTTCAAGGTCTCCCTCTAGATTCTGTCTTTTTCCTTTGGGAGTTACATGCTTGAGGCATCAGTAAAATTGCCCTTCTGGTCTCCCAGATTTTTAAATCCTTTGTGTCATGAGTAATCAACAAACCACCTGCTGCCCTAAATTACCTTAATGTTGGTGACTCAAGGGACAGAGGTCAAGAAGTTGCTTTGATTCCCCAGGAATCTAATGTGTAGTGCTGCAAGTGTTGCAGTTGCTGTTTCACTTGCTTTCTGAACTCTTGGCCATTCACTGCAAGGCTCAAACTCATCCCCAAAAGTTTCTCTCAAAGACATGTGAGGGCTGCCTTTGTACAAACCCAGTGATTGCTTCTCATGTAAGAATGTGCTATTGTTTCTCTGCCAGATAAGTTGATAAGAATGATTGGTTCTGATTCCTTTGTAGGAGGTAAGCAGAAAGCATCAGTAATTTGAGATCCAGATTCTGCTCCCTTCTTGAGAACAGAAACCTCTGCACTCATTAACCATGCTGTTTGCTTTGGCTCTATCTATTCTTTTTAATTTCAGTAGCCTGAGGAAGGTATTCAATTTTGAGGAGCTGTGCCCAGGTTTACAAAATTGGTATTCGACTATTCAGTGTTAGAATTGTTATGTGGTGGGATGGGACTTCTTACTGAGAAGCAAGTTTTTTTTCTCATCACTGGTGAATGGAAAATCACTTTTTTTTTTAGTTTGTGACACATTCTGTGGTGGTGTTTTTTAAATTAATTTAGCTTTTAAATGGATTCTTTGGAAGAATCATTTGGTATCAACAAAGCTGTTTATTTCCTATGTCATCCATTTAGTGCCCAAAACTAGTTTAAGGGTTTATTAATCCTCTTGGCTAAGTTGTGATTCAAAATCAACTTTTACTAGTAGGGCTGAATTGTACCCTCCCACTGACACAGTTGACTCAATGGTGCTGTTTCTAATTGAAAACATCCCTTTGAGGAAATAGCCTTTGAAGACATACTAATGTCCATATAGGGAAAAAACCCAATAGTTTTTATGCAGAAAGTGGGAGAGGCTATTTATTCATGGTCACAGCAGATCTGTTTTGAGATTTGTTACTCTGAAGTAGTGCTTCAAGTTAGCTCTTTTATTTGCTTGTCTTCCTTGAGACTGCCTATAGGTGAGCTGACCTTTAAAATTTTTCTTTACTGCTGTGGCTCTTCTGAAAGAGATCAGTGTCTTGGCAGCTCTGCCCTTTTGACCGATACTTTCTGTATTCTCCAGGCCTTACAGGTACTTCAAAAAGTCATCCTTTCTGCTGCAACTTCATGTTATGCTCCTCCTGAGAAAAATGGAAGACAGTTTTGATGGGAAGAAATGCTTGTCTGAAAAAGGAAATGAGGCTTTGCAGTCATAAACTTCAGTATTCTATCTTAAAAAGTAGTTCTGCTCTATATTTAAGAGCCCTCTGAGCTGGAAGTGCAGGGAAATCTTGTAAAAGAGCAGTGATGCACCAGCCCACTGAAGGTAGATGTTGTCTGGTATTCTATCTGGCTGGTAATAGGGACCAATATTATTGAAAAACAGCTGCATTTCCACAACCACCAGAAATGGGAGATATGATTTCCCTTTCCTCTCATGTTTCCTTCCTCACAGTTCTTACACTCTCATCTCCTCCCTTGTCCCAGCTTTGGCACTTAGCCTGTACTTAGTGCACCAACACTTTGTGCTTCTGTTCTGGGTCTCATTCTGTGTTATTTAGATAAACTGCAGAGGCTTAGAGGACTGAGGGACGTTAGCAGGGCTCCAGCCAAAGACTGGAGGCTGGAAGGGAGAGCAGGAACTCATTGGTTGTAATTGATGATTCAGAACTTCTTGCCTGAGCATTTGGACAGGCACCTTAGTGTCCTGTGTTCCTCTTCCTCCTAGCAGCCTGTGCTGTAGGAAATTCTTGGGGCTGAAGATAAATCAGCATGATGACAGATAATCACTCTCAGGGTCATATTGGCCAGGACCATCCTTGTACTCATTCTGAATTTGTCTTTAGGGCACTTTCAGGGGACTTGTCTAGAGTTCCCTTGGTTGTGTAAAACTGGGGGTTTATTAGTTGTCATCATGGCTTAATTTGCTTCCTTTCTTCCTTGCCTTTCTTAGTGCTATCTCTTTAGACATTGTGAGTGTTGATGTTTTCAAAGACTATCACTTTGTAGTCTTGAGACCTTGTCTTGGTGGTACTAAGTGTTTTCTGACTGCCCTTACATTCTTGTCTTCAGTCTCCCCTTAAGTACTGTTGAATAAAAAGAAAAGTTGTGTCCACCCCACCCTAATCCCCATAATTTTTTGCTAAATTGAAATTTGTCTTGGGCAAAATGACTTCACGGATCCTTACTTGAACAGTACTCTTTCTTAAATTGGTCAGTTGCATTTCATTTTCTATGCTTTTAATTGTGTAATGAGTGGCATGCACCTTAAAATGTTGTTTCTGTGGGGAGTTACTTTACTTGTATGTAGACTAAATTATTGAAGTTGTAGGTAGGGGAAATGATGTCTCTGTGACTAACTTGCTCCTCCACCCACCTTATCTTTTTCTTCTTCCTTTGGTCCCTCTGCCAGCAAGAAGCTGTCTTTGTTTTCAGTGAGCTGTGCTAGAGCAGAAGAAGAAAGCAGAGGGGAGAGAATAGAGAACTGTGTTGATGATGCTTATGTAGCAGTTTGTGTCTGGCCAGTGAAAGGCTCCATTCATGGGCAGTCATTGTTACTGTCCTGCACACACTCAGTGAAGAGGTTGCAGATAAGTTTGAAGTCTGCCATCTGGTCTGGCACAGTTCAGCATCACCCCCCACCCTCTTTATGTCTGTAACCCAGTTTGCATAGCTGAGAGATTCTGCACATACAAAGATAATGCAAAATTTAGCTGTAACACTACATGATTTAATTGCATTTTATTTTTTAGCTCTTACTTAAACTCATTGTAGATTTATACTTGATGCATGAGTGGTAAAAATCATGAGAATAAGATAGTGCAGTTGCCAGTGCAACAAAGCCACATGGTTTTTGCTTCACTTGACAGAGAAGACAGTGTAAACATTAATGTTTCTTTCAGAGTCAAAGAGGGAGCTTTGGAGGCATCACAGTTGGTAGTAATTGTCATGTAAGCCCAGCACATATAAATAAATCTGTACTGGAAAAAAGATCTTGTGGGATAAAATGGAAAGCTTGACATAGACATAAAGGATAATAAAGTTTGTGTTTCATTGCAATTTTGCTATAGTTCTTACATGGACACATTAGCATTTCATCTGCCTGTGCAGTGGTATTACACAGAAGCTTTGGTACCCATTTAAAATTATTGAGGGTCATGTTTTATGTGGAATGTTGCATTGTATGAAAAGGCAGTTAACTGTTAATGTATGCAGATAAATAAATTGATGATATATGTGGTCTTTGTTAGGCAATGGTGTCTTAAAATAGAGTTGGACTGCTGAATCTCATCTGTTATTTGTAGGTGGTTTAAAGAAGGCTTTGTGGTCTGTTTTAGCTCTTGCAGGAATAGAGCATTCTTGGCTTTTGTATTTTGGGAGCTCAAAGTTTGAGTACTTTTCCTTATGGTCCATGTGTTGTGTGGTTAGCAGATGTGAAGGATGTTAGAGTCCAATTTGTGAGAGTAGTCACAGATAAGCAACAAACAAGGCATGGCAGAGGTTCTGTTTGTGTTTCTTCTGAAGACTTAAAAAAACCCAAATTTCATTTTCTGCCAGTTATGTTATGTCCTTAGTTTAGAGCACAAAGTCTGTTCTGGAGCATTTCCAGTTCCGCTTTTCCTAAGCTGAAAATAGTCAATGGAAAGACTTAATTTGAAACACAATTAGACCATTTCTTCCTCTTTCTTTTTACCCAATTATTAGTCACAAAGTGTTCTTTATTAAGTCAACAGTATGAGAAAATTGTGCATATCTGTCATCCTGAAACGTTACTTTGGCTTCCAGTTTTGTTGGCATAAGAAGTGTAAGCCATCAGTTTTTCAAATGTTCTTGAAATACATGTAAAATGACTCCTCATTTGCCAGATTTTTGGAAGCTTTCAAAGCATTCTCTGAGATAAACATACAATTTTATAAAATATAAACAATATTTATGTATTTCAAATAAATAATCAAATGTGCTTGGCTATACATAATCATCACATGATGCACTATAACCCAAGGATTGCTGATATACTCTTCCCAATGTGTGCAAACTAGCACATAAACTTTTTTCACATGATACTTAGGGAATCTGCAAAGCAAATGATGGAAAGGATAATTTTAATTTTTTTTAAGTACTTTCAATTGAGATCTAAAGGAAGCATGCTAAAAGCATTACTGAACATACATGGAATGGTAGGTTTCAAAAATTGGAGTAAATAGATTTAAAATACGTGAAAGGGAAACAGGAATTTAAACATTAGCCTTGCATTGGTATATCTTGATTCTCCACTCAGAGTGGAGTCTCCTGTGGACAAGCAACTGAATGACTCATTCTACTATCCCAAAAGCTGGGTAAATAAGCACACTTTAAAATTAATCTCTTTGTTTTTATGCCTTTTCCACTTCAGAAGAATACTTGTGTTTATGAAGGGTTTCTTGAGAAAAAAATCATATCATTATACAAGCCAAAAAAATGGTTGTGCAGAGGTTCTTTTTCTTACCAGATTAATCTGCAAGAGAAAAAAATACCATAGATGAATAACCAAATAAATCTAGGCAGGATACTCTTGGAACTACCCACTAGATCTGAGCTGAGAAATCAGAAGTCTTGCCTTAGGATGCTAACAAACTGTGCTGAAAGTGTGCTGCAAGGGAGTTATATGAATTGTTTGCAGTTTGCTGTAAAGTTATCACTCTACTAGTGATGATTAATTATGGAGCTTTGTAAAACAGCCAGTTTCTTTGTGGATACACCATTCTGCTTAGAACAAATTCCTTTACTTTTTCTGCAACATTTGATTAGATTAGAGATGTGAAATACTAAATCTGTGGAAAGTTAGAAACAGATTACTTGTTTGTCTTGTTTGAAATTTGGGACAGATGACAAAAATTGAGAACACAGCCATCAGTTGTGGAACTGAGGAGAAGAGAAAAGAATTTGTTGAGGAGAGGAGAGGAGAGGAGAAAAGAATTTGTTGTTTTTCTAAGGCAGTAGATTCAAACTAAATTATAGCTTCATTTAAAGCTATATATACTCTTATTCCTGAGGTTTCTTAGCTGCTTTGATGTCTTGTTTTCTGTGCTACAGGTAGATCCCTTCACAGGATGAAATCTCTGATATTCTGTAAGTAATGCAGTTAGGAATCAATTAGTCATAGTTGGGGGGTTTTTCCCCTTTCTTATTCAGATCTTCCACTTAGTGTGCCTTTTTTTTAGACTGATCAGACACAATTTTCTGTGAAATTATACTCCATCCTATTTTTTTCTTGTGGTTTTCTTGACACTTCCTCCCTGCAGACAAACTGTACTTGGGGTTTCATATTTGGTTTATGCTGTTTAGATACTACTGATACTACTGATGAATTGGGCACCCTTGCCTTATCTTGTTTTGGAGCTGTTGTTTATGTAGCTGCCTAGTGATTTGGAGCAGCTTTCACTGGAAAATAATCCTTGTGAATTAGCTGTTCATTGATCCATTGGACCACATGGTCAAAATTATTGCTGTCCACACAAGAGATGTGAGAGCACATGGTTGGGGAAATGGCTGAACTGCCTTTTTCTTGCAGCAGTTTAGTCTTAAATTTCTAAAAAGCAATAGTGAAATCAAGCTTGAACTGAATGTTCATTGGCTTTTGCATTCCTTTCTGTCTTGCTCTGCCTTAAGTAACCTGTGTTCAGCAGGGAGGCATCCCAGCCTGACCTGGGAGGTGATAGACTAGCCCTGGGTGTGCCTCATGCATAAAGAGCAGCAGTTTGTTCATTTGAGATGTCCACAGACATGTTACTTAAATTACAGTGAATTTCAACAGGCTTAGTCTATCAGGACTGGCATGAAGTTATAAACATCCCTAGTATTTAATAAATGCTTGCTATAAGTTAAGATTAAAAATATTTTTTTATTCCAGTTGCCTGCAATGAAATGGAGTCACAGGGGTCCTAGGAGGGAGGGTAGGTTACTCCTGAGCACAGAGTAATTGCACCAGGTTCTCCCTTGCCTTGTCTGGCTCCAACATGTTTTGCAGCAGCCAGGCACTGCAGCTTGAAGAAGTCTGCTGTACTCTCCCACCATGCACCCAGGGCTGTCTTTGATTCAAGAGTAAGAGTGTGCAATCCAGCTAAGGGCTGCCCAGTGCTCTGAGAGAGGTTGTGGCCTCAAGGTCTTTTTAGTTGTGATGCTCCAGGCTTCACTGAGACTTATAGACTACAACTTTAATTCTGAAGGCTTAGTCCAGAAAAATTTAGCTATCTTCTCATGGGAAAGCACAAAGCAAGACTTAGATTATTGGCAGGAACATCATCTGTTTCATGATCAGATGTGCAGAGGTCTTTAAAAACATCTGTTTTTTAAATGACACACACCTTCCTTTCCTTTCTTGGGAATACTTTGTCTATTGTAGATGACTAGTAATCACCCAGTGTCCAATCATGGGAAAATTCTCTTAGTAGTATCATTTGACAAAATTTTTATAAGTAGCTCTAGGATGACCCTGCTAGAGCAAGGAAGGTTGAACTAGATGACCACGTGTGGTCCCTTCCAGCCTTACTCGCTCTGATTCTGTGAAAACATATTGTGTGTGAAGGGTCAGGCAGCTCTGTTACCCAATGCTGCTGCTTCAGTTTCTCAATGCCTATTTTCCTTTTCTGAATTTTTAATAAGAATAAACTGTCATTCCTTTTGCAACATTTTTTTCCCCAATATCTAATCTAAACCTCCTCTAGTGAAGTTTGAGGCCTTTTATCTTGTCCTATCCCTTGTTACTTACTAGAAGAGACTGTCATCCACCTGCTCACACCTCCTTTTAAGTTGGTTACAGAGAGTGATCAGGTGTTCCCTGAGCCTCTTTTTTGGTAGGTTAAACAACCCCCTTTGCAAAGGAAAGCAGAAAATTGATATTTTTAGTTAGATGTTTGTCATATTGTATCCATATGTATAAGTTCCGTATGAATACATAATCTCAAAGAGACTGGAAAAAAGCCTTCCCCATCTTTGGGTCAAAATTACAAAAATAATTTTTAATCTTTAATTCTTGAGTTTTCTTTTGGATATAGTAGGTTCTAATTCTTGAAGCTGGACTCTAAAGAATTCAATGTAGGGATGTAGTTGAAATGGAAGCTATAGTAATCTTTTCAACAAAGTTTTGCAAGCATATAGCTCTGTATTGAACGCTGTATGCTGACTTTCCCTGATTTTTAGTTTGTATCTTAGGGACAGGGAATGCATTTTAAAAAGGATTTTGTAGTGTTTCTCAACCAGGATATTAAATCCAAAATAGTGGCACAAGAGTGCCACCAGCTGGTTTAATTAAACGTGTGTTTATTAAACTGTTAGAGAATTTTGCAAGTAACATGGCAAGATAATTACATGTCCAAGTCCTCAGTGTGCTCTTATTGCTTTCTTTTTTTTTGTACTAAGTTATTCTGCTGTACATGCCTTGAGTGAATGTTGTCTTTGAATGTACCAACAGTATTTAACAAGAAATGAAGTTTTCTATTTAACATGTTTTAGGCATTACAACAGCAAGGTAAAATACTTCAGAAGATCGTGATGTCATTTTTTTCTTACTATTCCCACCCCAGTTTTTGACCATTATTTGTAAACTGTCAGTGTAAAGAACATATGTGACACCTTTCAGACTGTATTGTACTGTTTTTAAATTCTGTATGCCTTATTGTCAGCCCTTATCTTAAAATCAAAGAAATCAGGTACAACTCAGTCTCTTAGTGATGAGACTGAATCTTTTTAA
Organism: Erithacus rubecula; assembly: GCF_903797595.1. Classification (NCBI taxonomy): domain Eukaryota; kingdom Metazoa; phylum Chordata; class Aves; order Passeriformes; family Muscicapidae; genus Erithacus; species Erithacus rubecula. Next base: position 13,384,210 of record NC_136659.1, read on the forward strand.
ATTGATCCCACTTTTCTCAACCAAGTAAGTAATCATCAAACATAACAAGAAAATAGATCAGTGTTCAAATTTTGCAAAAATATGCAAGTAGAATTGAAGAAAGGAGGCCATGTGCAATACAGCATCTTACTTATGAACCAGTGGGCTGCTACCATGGCAAGATGGGCTTCAGACCTTAGCTAGACAGCTCAGTTTAGCACCTCTTCTTAAACACTTTTCTTAAAATCTAGCTCTCAGTTACTACCTGAAAAAAATATATCTAATATACCCAGTAATTCAGTGATAGTTTAGAAATCATTTCAGTTTCAGGGTTTTTTTGAAACTGACTTTCAGCCCAAGACCTCATGATCTCAAGAATTAAAACAACCCAGTGAATATTACATAATGGACCTGACAAGGATAATAGGTGACAAAATCTTGAGGTTTTCGCCATGTAGAGCATTACTGGTCATTTAGTTCAATGCAACAAATTATATTCTGAAAATCTGAAAGGTATTTTCATTTTCCCAGTAGCCCGTCTGTTCTATAATGTTTAGCTTTGTAGGTATAGGATTGGTGATGGGTATAAATATTTCAGTACTGAAAAAACTATCTGGCATAAGCAGCTGCTGTGTATTTAAGAACTGTGTTGAGTTTCCTGAAAACACTGAAAGGCGGTTTGCAACAGCTGGTCCATGAACGTCTGGTATTTAGATCTGAAGGTAGTGGATGTTACTTTTGTGTCTTCAAAGAAAGGATATAGGAAATCTTTGATGTTCAAAACATAATTTGGAGCAAGACTTTAGTCCCATGTTCTTATAAACATCAAGGCTTGCTCTCTTTACTGAATGAACTGCACATGAACGCTATTACTTTTTTCAAACTAACAGTGTCTAGAACTCTTAAGCATTAATGTTAATTTTACTCTATTCTAAGTTTTCTATGTTGCTGATTATCCTCAGCAGCTAAAGTTTGTTAGAGACATTAGTAGCCACATTTATTTGGTTTTGTTACTTCAGATATTTTAATCATCATATCTGAAATTTTATAAGTAAAATTGTTTTTGCACAAAAAAATTCTGTCCAGGGCTGTTTTGACATTCCTTGAGAAAGGTATACATTTAATTTTATAGAAAGTTAGTTTTCCAATCAGCAAGTATTTTTTAGTGTTTTGAAGATTTTTTTATTATTAAACATCCGTGTTTTTCAGTGTGACTTGAAATAATTGCTGCTAGGAGTTAAAATATGACAGTTCAAAACAGTCATCACTGGCTGCTTCTACATGATATAGAATGGTTTTCCTGGCTTTGATCAGTTTTCTTTCATTACTTTTCACTGTTCAAGTTTTTAAACTAGGTTGAGTTCCTGCAACTTATTTTGAAGTCTGTTCTATATTATAAACCAGAAGTGAGTAGCTTCCTATGTATTGTGTTAAAGTTGTCTCTAAAAGAAGTGATTTTGGCTCAGAAAAGTTGTAACCATATTTGGTACCTGATGGTAAGTTTCATCTTTGCTTGTTTTAGGGAAAGAAGAGCACTTTTTGAAAATTGTATAAAGAAACAAACTGAGTGAGTTTTGGGCCACAATGTTACTGCCTGGTGTGAAGTGTGTTAGCAGGATTTATATCGCCAGATTCCATGTGACAAAAGGAAACTTTGTGTTGCCTCTTAAGAGTTCTCTTAAAGCCCTGTCACTTTTTCCTTCCTGGATGCTGACTGGGCCTGTGGTATTTTGAGTTCTGCCTGAGTAGTACTGATGCTGGGTTAACTGGGAATCCTGAGTGGAGTCTGGCTACCTAGTAATCATTTAAAATATCAAAGGATAACTTTTGGTTTTAAAATTCTTCTAATGACAGGTAGATCCCTTTTAGGAGAAGATTTTAACATCTGATAGAGTCTGTAAGTGAGTGGGTTTTTTAATACCTATAATGGAAGTAACTTTGACAAGCTCTCTAATTTTTTCTGCATTTGCAGAAATAATTTTATATCAAAACTTATAACAAGGTATGGCTGTTGCTAATGTCTGAATTTCAAGAAAGCATAAAAAACACATAAAAAACACAAAAAACCCCAGCATCTAGTTGAAGTAAAGAATTGTAGGTAGCCTTAGACTGACATGTTGTATACTCTTTGTGTTTCCCCCCTGTGTGCTGACCTAGAGATATGTGATCTTTCAAAGAATTTGATAAATTAGGCGTCAGTTCTTTTGACTTGGTGCTATTCATGTTGAATTAGCTGCAGTGAGTATTTTAGTGACTGCAGGAATTATATACTCTTCTAGCACTGTTACAATCTGCTGCTTCTACAATTCATGCTTAGTGTAAAGAACTGCATGGTTTTGTCTTCTCTGAAGCTGTTATTTATTTTGATGCTTCCATTGTGTTTCAGACTACTTTTACCTTCCAATCACATTTAATTCTGGTTGTATGACAATTTGAAAAAAAAAACCCAAAACTTTAAACTGAAAATAGCTCTTATGAGAAATGATGGCCTTGTACTGAGGAAGCAGACAGCTTACTGCAGCAGGATAGAAAAATGCATGGCATTGCAGGAGTGGGAGGGACACATACTAGTTTATGGAATAGGAATTGGTTTTATATCCTGGATGAGTCTAAAGTGAGGCACTGGGAGAGATGGCTTTGTTGCTAGAACTTGAATTCTCATTGTTGTGATGGGAGCAGGTGGAAGAACAGATGCTTTTCATGGTGGAAGAGACTAGAAATGTCTCCCTAGGAGTAATTAATGTTTTGGTTTTCCTGGATGTCACTGCTGTTCTTTTTAGTCTGGTGAAGTACTTGGGGAAGAAAAGTAGGTTAATTTGTTTGGCAAGATCAGGCATTGTCAGAGCTTTGATACATATTTCAAGTCCTTAAGTGGAGAGGAAGAGTGGGCTATTTAGATCCTCTGTGTGAACCATTGTACTATCTAGAAAAAATAATAAAATATTTATCTTCCCCTAAACAATGGAATATTCTAAGACCAGCATCTGTTTATCTCAAAGCTTGATGTTTGAGCTGAAGTCTTCCTTTGAAATAGACAAAATGCTTTAATACTGGATTGTGAAAATAATTCATTGTTCCAAAATGAAATTTAATTTGTTATTTACTGGTTTGTGTATGCCAAATATTTTTAAAATTTTATGTGTGTGTAGTTAGTTTAGCTGAGCTATTATATTTAATGCTTGGGCTTTCCTATTCCTTTGCTAGTTTTTCTCATTCTAACTTTTGGGTATGTGCAGTACTGCTATAGGGTAGGAAGAAGCCATGCACAAAAAATGTCTGGAAAAGAGATGTTGCCTTCCTGTTTCTAGGCATATTAACACTGCAGCTGCAATTCACATAGGTAGTTGTTATCACACTGGTGTACCACGATTTACTGGCCAGCCCCTATTCCTGTAAAATATCATTATCAAAGTTTCAAGTGGTTGCTATGTTGTAAAAAGGTTATGTCATTCCCGTTTTTTGGGTAGAAGTTCCTTAGTAGTATAGATAAAGTAGTTCTCTTAGTACTAGAGATAATGGAGTTAAATACAAGATAGAAGCTGCCAAGATGACCAAGACAGGAAGAAAGTTAATAATTTGCCTACCTTGACCTTCCCTGTAGAAGAAATATTCTTCCAGCAAATAGCATTTCATTAAGGAGAGATTCAATACCCTGTATTTATCCTGACATTATTGTTGACTTAAAGGCCAAGACAGAAGGTGACTAAACTAAGGAAGAGGCTCCAAGTTTAGTACATTGTAGTGTTTCTTCTACTGCAGTACTCCAATCACCAAGAAAGTGATTCATATTAATCAGTCCATGATGATTGACAAGAACTCTATGAAGAAACTCCTAAAAGAATTTCCTTGACCTTGTCACTGGATTTTTATGTATAGTTTTGGTGTTTGGATTGAGCCAAGCATTTTATTCTGCAAGTTATGTAGCAGTATGTTGTAATGATACCATCATAAACTGACTCTGTGGGAAGTTAGAGCCTCTGTGTAAGAAAGGAAACCATGACTGTAAATAATTATATTTTTTACAAACCCTCAGTAGTGTGGCTTGAGCTGGCAGCACTAAAACATATTATATAAATACAATCAGTAATTAATATGCAAGCAGAAAAATCACTTACTCTGTAATATAACCTGTATCTATATTGGTGGCTGATTACCCAGGTGGAGCTTCGGCTGGAGCCTGGTTTAGCTTCAAATGCTGTATAGTCTTCCCTGAGGTGTAACTTTTAAAGCCTCCTTGAGATACTTAATTATTCCTCCCAGCATGTGGCAGTGACATCAAATAAACTCTTCCTGCAGGAGCTGTATTTGCCAAACTCTTTGTTACTGCCTTGCAGGAAGTTGCAGGCATGGGCCTTTTTTTTTTTTTTTTTTTTTTTTTTTTTGTTTTTTGTTTTTTTTTTGTTTTATTTGTTTTTTACTATACCCTATTGTGACACTGGAGAAGAGGTGGGATTCTGTATTGCTAATTACTAAGAAAAAGTATAGCAGGCATGAATAGTCATGCCTTGTTCTGTACAGTATTGAAATAAAACAAATAAGGCTGAGACAGTCATAACCACATGGGACAAAACTTGCAGTGTGGTGGTGGTACACAGAAGATTTACTTCATGCTCTTTTAAGTTGTTTAAATGATCTTGTTAAGTACCACAGTACTAATCCAATTTCCTTAGCAGACTGGACTGTGTGGTTCTGCAAATCACTGCATGATGGCTTTGTTGCCTGTAGCAGGTGCTGGAGAAGATAATCACTCTGGAATCTGTCATTAACTGATTTCTGTCTTTCTCTACCAGTTGCTTCCTCTCTATTGATTTTGCTTCCCATTTTGAAAACAGATGAAAATATATTTTCTGCTAATTTATCTTCCTAAGAGAAGCACAGGGATTTGTAATTTTATGATCTGGACTATACAAGAGAAGAGAGACTTAAGTCCTTTTGAAAAAAAGGGACACGAATTTCATGAATTTTAAGTCAGATTGGTTTATTGTTGTGGTAATATCTTTCTTCTTAAGAATGAAAAACCAACCTGTGTAGAAAGAGTAAAACCAGGATGTCTCCCAGATGACCAGTTTATAGTGGCTCTGTGTTTGTGTAGTGGAAGTAGAATGTTTAGTTTTAGAAGACTGGACAGGATTTTGAAAAACATTGTAAGAGCGTATTTCCTTATATTTATGGTTTTAAATGTCTTTACAAAAAAGTTTTCTCTTGCAGAAAAGAAACCAGTGGCAGGTAAGCAAAAGTTTTCTTAATTCTATGTGTGACATTTTGTACAGGAGAAGATTAAAACAGTGTCTTCTATTAGCACAAATATTATTAGCATAATATTAGCTTTTATATCAGTGTATCAGGCTCATAGTATTTGGGAATGTTCATGTTTTTATGGGAGTGGAAAAAGGTGATGATGTAGGGTTTTTTTCTTTTAAACTCAGCTTTATCTTCTGTAATCAAGACACCATAAAGTTACTATACTGACTTCCTTTGACTTATGTTCTTTCTCTTTCTTTCTGCACAAGCACTCCTATTTGGACAGGGAAACCTCCCTTCTTCTGAGAAACATTGCAGGAAAGCCTTCTCATTTGCTGACCAAGGTGATGATGCTTCTTTCTACTGTATGTGACTATTTCTATGTAGAAAGAATGCTTTTGGTGTGTGCTATGCTTCTCCACCCCTGCCCTTTCCAGGAACTTCTACATTTACTTCCATTATTTTCCTGATTATCCAAGGTGCTTTTAAAGGCTGAATTGTAATGTTTGTTTCTGCAGATTTATCAAAGTGTTCAATTTCTTGACAAATACAGTCATATTAGCAGGTAAAATGCTTTAGTTGAAAAGGAAATGTACTGAGCTGAAAGTTCTTCTGTTCCTATTGCCGTTCTCTAGTTAAAAAAAAATCCTAGCTGTGAAAAATATGGAGTATTTAGTAGTTTTGAAAGCCATTAGTAGCCTTAAAGTAAATTCTGAAGACAATCTATGGAATATTTTTATAGCACTTTGAGTGCTAATATGGGGAGAATATCCTAGTAAGATAGTGGTCTAATGAGCTGGGTATGTACAAATCATAATTATAAATTCTGTTTCTTTACAGGAAAGAGGTCAGTAATGCACTAGGAGAACAAAAATTGTCATTCATTTTGCTAAGAATTATATCTTCTATATGTATTTCTTTTGAAGCTAGAGGACAAGTGATGGAGCAAGCTATAAATCTCTGATGAAAATACAGATTGGGATGAAGGACTAACAGCTTCATGTAGCTCAGGACTTTGAATATTTGGTAGCTGAGATGTCAGATGTTCTCTGATACTAATACATACTGCAAAACCATTTCTGTGTTTTTTGGGGTTTTTATTAATTCCCGGACATTCTAGTGGAGAGACCTCAGGCAGACCTGAAGTAACAAAATGCAATTTGGTGACTTCAAAACAATAAGGATAATGTTCACTGGCATAAATAGTCTGTATTTAGCAATAAAATTTTAGAACTAGTTTACTGCTTTTTCATAAATACCTTAATATTCTCCTCAAAATGCTGAGCATGTATCTTGACAACAGATTTTCAGGCTGTCTTCCAGATGAGTACAAACAGCCAAAAGCAAGTAATCTTCTCTTGCAATTGTTTTTCTTGCATTTGAAGTCCACTCTTCTGCCTTATCCCTCCCCCAATAGCTCTTGGTCCCCCTGTTCCTACCCAACAAAGGAAACATCCACCAAAACAGCAATTGGCTTGATTGCAAATAGATTAACAGCAGCTGTGGCACAAACAGAAACCACAATTCTCTTTCATCTACATGTGTCTTCAGATCCTCCCTTCTGCTTGTTTATATGTGGGATGAGTGTTAGTTACCATTCAGGAACTTAATTTTGAAAAGTGTATTAAACATCCCTTTGTGTCATGTAACCATGGAGTAGCTCCTATCAGGCATTCTGATAAGGTCCAAAGTTATATGTTTGTATTTATAAATCTTTGTGTTGGCTAATTAGGCTTCACAGCTCTTTGATTCAGGTGCTTTTGGTCAGCCTTCTGGTTTCCTGAGGGTAATGTTGGTCAGCTTGTGACTGTTTCAGTACAGCTGTGCCTTCCACTCCTGACTCCTGAGCACACAGGCCTGGTGTGCAACTTACTGGTTCTCTTCTGACCTCCTGCAAGCAGAAATACCTTTAGCAAAATGATGAAATGGAAGTCTGCTTTGCTGCTTAGATCTCCTCAGCTTGCTGTAACGCTGGATAAGCCTCTGAGTGAAGCAGTCACAAGAAACTGGGCATTTCCTTCTACCAAGGTGTTAGATTAGTTCACTGTAGGATCATATTGCATGTCCATGCTGGTGTCCCTGGTGTGTCAACTGTTTCCTGCTGTCTTTACCTGTTTCTTCCCTTCTCTGCTATGTTTGTGTCTTATATTGAGACTAGAACCATTTTTGTCCTCTGCTAATATAACTAATTGAAAAAATTCTAGCTGTGGACTAGATCCCTTCTGCATCACAACCATGCACACACAAGTTCACTGTTTATAAATGGACTGTGCAACAATTGGAACATTTTTAGGGTAGGAGCATTCTGCTTGTCCTTTTGAGTTTATCAAGAAATACAGGAGAACTGCTCTTAATATTCACACCTTTGGTTTTAGTGCTGATCACATACATTCTTGTTCTAGTGTTCTTATTATTAATAAATTAAAGCAATCAACAGAAAAACTTCATTAATGAGACGAATATTCAGACAGATATACCTTAAACAGGAGGCTGATAAAGATGTCTTGAAGTTTTGGGTAATTAGGTACAAATTGAGATGTTGATACGGTGTTCTCTGGTAACAGGAACCTCTGTTTCAGTACAAGATCTGCAAGGAGAGTCCTTGCAAAACAGGTGATTGTCTTTCTACTCAAGGCTCGACTGTAGTTGGGAAAACAAACACTAGCTACATGATTTTAGCCCTTCAGAAGTCAGTGCTACTTGTTTATTTAATTATCTTCTTACCTGCATTCAAAGAAAGAAAATCAGAGAAAAAACCCAAATATTAAACTGAGAAGAAATTTCTTAATTTTATGCATTTTGTGGTTTATTTGGTACCTTGCTAACTTAAGTAAAATGTGAACTTTGTTACTTACCTGTTACCATTTAATTACTGGCTTTTCTAAGTAGCTTTGTTGAGTGATGCCCCCATCCTCTTTTTTTTTTCCCGTTCCATTTGTTATATCCGTAAAAGAGATTAGTTAATAACACCTAAAAAAGTAAAATGAAATTAAAAATAAAACCCCATCCTAGAATTGTGAGGCATAAAAGTGTTTGAGCAAGGTCAGCTCCACCATTGCACGCATCTTGAATCTTTAATGCTAAGACACATCTGGAATATCTTGTAACTGCATATGTAATTGGAAACTGGAGGAGGAAACAGCATTTGTCATTATGTTATGGAAATCTTAACTAATTTTTTTGTGTCATTTTTTCTGTTATTTCACTGTAGGCTAAAATTATTCAAAACTTAGCTCTGACATATAAATGCAAAGAAGGTAATTAATTTAAGACCATTGCACTGAAGAGATATGCATTTTCCATCTTGGTTCACAATTTGTTTGAATATTTTGGGTTAACACATTCTATACATAAGTATGTTGCCAAGTATTCTTTAAATCAGGTGCAATGTTTTCCATAACCAAAAGTAATCTTAGCTCATAGCTTCAAAATACAAGTGTAACAATAGTCCCAGAATAGTCCTGTTAAGTGGGGACTTTGTTACAATTTGATGGTGATGCATATTGCTGTTATAAGAGAATATCCCTTTCCTGCCAGAGGTGGAAATGACTCTCATTATGTTTTGTGTTTTTATGAAGTGTGTGTATGTGTATGTTGGTGTGTTTCCAGGGCTTGCCTGTGCCTGTAAAGGCAGTCTAACGGGGAGTGGGTTGTGCTGAGGCTTTTCTGCTGTGTCAGTTCAGCTGCAGATCCGTGTGTGCCAGCAGCGCTGAGTGCTCTGTGAGCAGGAATGCTGTGCAGGGCAGAGGGGCATGGCCACAGCAGGGACTGACACTGCCTGTACCCCCTGGGAAGCTGGGCCAGTCCTGCAATTTACTGCATCTTTGTAATCCTGTAGCAACTCCATCACTGCCAGTATAGCAAAAGGGAAACAAATACATCAGGGCAGATATGGCTGGACTGGATGTGCTGGCCCTGTTAGTTGGTGGCATTGAACAGTTTGAATAGTTTGCAGTTGCAGTCAGGTATTTTTGCCACCTGTTACCTGTCTCCCCGTGCAGTGAAAAGGATTGTTGGCTTATTAGCACAAGCTGCTGGACTGCCCATGCTTCCTGGATAGAAGCTGTGTTGCTTCCATGTACAGGGGGAGGAGACACCTGTGTCTAGGTGCTGTTCTCTCCCTGCTTTGATGGGCAGGGACTGTTTTCTTGGGCCATTAGGCTAGAAACAGAATACGTGGTTGTGAGTTTTGGGGAGTTAATAAGTTATTTTATTGAGAAATCAAAATACATAGTTCTTCCTCTTTCTCCCATGAGACACTGTTTGCCACATCAGCATTGATCTGAGCTTAGTTTATTGCTGCCCAAAATTGATTAAAATCTTTGACTACTATACACTTTCAGAAATTTTGAATTCTTGCTTTCTTTTCCTCACTGCATTTTCCAGTTAGTAAATTCAGACCTCTTTTTATATTTTTTCCTTGTTGGAACCAGTTCTTACTTTGATAATTGTAATTCTGTTTTGGTTTGGGTTTTTTAATTTAAACTGATTATGTTAAACTCTAATAAAGCATAAGGAATCCTGATCTCTGGGCTCATATTAAGTTGAGTAGGAAGTGAAAAGTAATTGGCACACATTAAAATAGTAAGTCCTTAAAATCTTCTTTGGTCTAAATATTTATCTGTTTTCAAAAGCAATTTAGGGAATGATGGATTATAAACTTTGAGGTCACCAAAGATATTTTAGCTGCATTGGCACAGGTATATGAGAGGCCACAGCTGTTTGTTGCTTGCCCTGGAGTTGCTGCCTGTACACTGTGGCAGGCAGGTGCTCCAGGTGCTTTGCACTGGTGTCCAGTGAAATGGGCTGGAAAATTGTGCTGATTGGGTTAAAGAGCACCTTCTTTAAACTCTGAATTATATTTTCTCCAAATTTATGATAAATTAAGTCTTTTGCTTTTGCTAATTTCATGAACAGGTGCATAGCATCACTTCTAGAAACTTCCGAGTCTTTCACAGAATCACTGAGTAAGCTGAGTTGAAAGGGACCCACAAGGGTCACTGAGTCCAAGTGCTGGCCCTGCACAGGACCATCCCCAAGAGTCACCCCATGTGCCTGAGAATGACGTCCAAACACTTCCTGGCCTCTATCAGACTTGGTGCTGTGAAGCCTCATTTTTTTAGTAACAATTTACTTCTAAACATTGAAGTGGTTAATGTTAATGAATAGGAAAAAATAAGTGATTTTTGCTACCATGGCATGATTTTTCATAGAATGCTAATCTGATTTAACCTTTCTAAGCTACAGGACACCATTGCTGTTGTGAATAAAAAGCCATAGTTCCCTGTAGACTAGTAAAAGCAATGTTGCTGGGTAATTCAGTGCCCAGATAAGGTTTCAGGCTCACATTATTTCTGCTCGTGTCAACTTACTGGTTCATTTTATTGAAAAAAATTATGTTTCTCACAAGGCAGCACACTGCCCTCTCCAGCTGATGTTTTTTCTGGTGCACAGAATGGTCAGAGATGTGAAGGACCAAAAGCTGCTAAGAGTGCAATAAATAACAAGGGAATGTTCTTTAGCTGTCGGTATGAATATTAGTAATTTATTGAGAAGTCAAAAATTTAAACTCTGTGGACTTCAGGATAGTTGAATCTTGACTTTTGCAAGAAAAGCAACCATCTAAACACATGGTAAAGAAATTATGAATTATGTTCATAGAAGAAAGCAATAGAGAACTAAATGTTTGTAGCATCTTAATGTTATGATGGGAAGTGGTAATTCAGCTCTGGGAAAAATATTAATTATTCTTTTTTAAGGATACTGAATATTTTGGAAGAGATTTCCATGGATTTTAATAGACTTGTATGTGCTAGAGATTTTAAAGTAAATATGGTGGTTTCAGATATTAATCACAATCAAGATCTACAGTTTAAAATTTTGAAAGTCTGAAAACTGCCTACTTCATTTTTAAGCAGTAGTGGCATTTTTAGCTGCATGTTTCAAATGCAATTTCAGCAGAAATATCTGTAATCTCCAGAATTTAAAAATCTTTATTGCTAGTCTTAAAAAGACATGGTTTTATTTAGCATCAGCAGATAGATTTAAGCTACCTGAATTTTTAATGCGTTTCCAGTTGTAATAAAAATAGATAATGTAGAAGAGCAAGAGAATGCTTATTTGCCTTGTGTCTTGTAATACTTAAAACAAGAGGAAATACAGCTTGGATTTAGTAAAGACAAAGCAGGTGTTCAAACCTCTTATTGCAAATGGATTTTACAGTGTAAAATCTTTCAAACTAATGCATGTAGTATGGAATTCTACTTAGAGGATTTGTTTCCATACTTTGTGTGCTGTTAGATTTGGATGCTTCTTGGCATGCTGTTTGTGTTTTATGTTGATCAGCCAACAATCTGCTGGGTGTACCCTATTATATACTCCTGTTGAATATGTATTATCTCAACCTCTGACTGTAAATATACAATATGCTAAAATATTTGGTAGCATAAGGCTATTTACAGTACAGGAGAACAGAGAAATGCCAAATGTCTATATAAAATATAGACTATGTTCTTTTGGACTTAATGGCAGTTGTATCTCTAAATATTAGACAGGAACAGTTTTTTTCTTAAAAAGTAATAGTTTTCATCATCACTAAGAAATAGAGATTTATACATAAGCAAATCAGTGTTTCAATTAATGTTTTAAAGCATGGTAGCCTCAAATTTAAACCCATTGAAACCTGACTGAAGTTTGTGTTAACTGGAATTGTGTGTTGTGTCCCCCTAGGAGGAGCAGGCTGCTAAACTGAAAGCTGAGAAGATTAGGGTTGCATTAGAGAAGATTAAAGAAGCACAAGTGAAAAAGGTAAGTTAGTTATATCAATTTATAAGATCCTTATTTTATTTTTTTAACCTGAAAAATGCAGGCAAAATTCATTTGTGTATATTACCCTTAAGTTGCCCTTTTTAAAATAGAAACACTGTAGTGTTCTAATCTTCATTGGTAATGTGCTTTCCCATCTAGACTGGACCTAATCAGGAAAATACTAGGATATGGAATAACATTGTTTTTCTTAAGGAATGACTTGTTTTTCAGCTAGTGCTCATTGGGAAGATTTTACCAACTTCTAATGAAATGAAATGAAGGTCCAGCCTCCTGAGATTGTTCTTGTATATTCTGCAGTCACGTGTTTAAAATTTCTTCCTGTTTTCTTCACAGCTCCTTCTTCATAAGTCTTTTCCCATTATACATAGCAGGATTTGCCAGTGCTAAATGGCACAGAAGTATTCCAGCCTAAAGACAGAGATTATCAAATGGAGAAATTCTACTGCCATTATTTGATGTACTCTTAAAGAATGTAGAGCTCCCTTAAAATTCAGCATTTTTATTTTATGACTGGAGATTCTCAGTACCTTAAAATGCCTTTTGCATTAAAATTTATTACCAGAACAGGAAGGCTTGACAGGAAGGATTTTTTTCTTTCTTAACACACAACTGAAGGACTTTCTCATTTTATTGGAAAGACCTTTATGTTTACTTTCTTGTGCTGAAGGAGAGCAGTACCTTGTTAAGTGTCTGAGATACAAATATCTAGCCATCATTTATGACCTCTTACATCTTGAGGGAGTGTTTTGATTAAATTTTATGCTACTGTAAGAAAACCTTAGAGGAATGAACAAGATCTTAGAAACCTTACTTTTATTTGAAATGTGCTAGATTAATCCTTATTTTTGTTTTCTTAATTTTCTGTTTAACAGTTGGTGATCAGAGTCCATATGTCTGACGATAGCTCAAAAACAATGATGGTGGATGAGAGGCAAACAGTGAGACAAGTATTAGACAATCTGATGGACAAATCACATTGTGGCTACAGTTTAGATTGGTCATTGGTGGAAACCATCTCTGAATTGCAAATGGGTAAGTAATAATTACAAGCATTTCTAATGCTTATTCATTGATGCAGCAGTAGTCTAATCCTCAGAATGATTTAAATACTTGTCTTGTCTTCATAATGTTCATCATCCCATTCATTAATGTAGTAAATGCTAATTCATGTAATAAAGCTCATGATTGACCTTGTTTCAGAATGATCTGAAAGTGATTTCTTCTTTTATGTTAAAAGCGTGGCTACATTCTGTGGTGTGATATAGAAATCTTACTAGTGTGGTCACTGAGCCTCTTGGTTTTGATGTGTTCTTCACAGAAGAAAGAAGTAAGGGATAAACCACTTACTGTGCTTCTTCCTTGTAAATAGTATTTTGAACTGATCCTAATGACTCCTATTATATAAAGCTATCTACATTTTTCCCTGTTAAATATTTTAATGCAATTAGCAGTATTCTTCAAAAAGCAGTTAAAGCTCCTTTGCACTTCATTGCACATACCACATTGTTTATTTAGCCAAAAGATATAACATCTTAATGGAAAATAAGGGGAATGGATAAGGTATGTCTTATCTATTGACTTTGGTTAAAGAAATACACAATACTGAAGCCAAACACTTTGATTTCAAATTACAATGGAAGTTATTGTTTTGGTGAAACCTTGTCTATTGTAGGTAGTGTAGCATACAAACGGTTGTCGTGGGCTGACAGGGTATTCTTTGAATCTTCTACCTATCACATAAAAACCAGTATCTTACTATGCTCAAAAACTTAGAATTTTAATAAACTGTGTTCTTGTAATGAAAGTTGATATGTTTTGAAAGCTATCCATTAGTTTCACTAATGAAGCCATGGTGAGATGTAAACTTTTGTATCGTGATCATCTGAAGCTTTTTTGTTTTATTCTTCTGCTAGGTAATGACTTTTTTACTTTACTGGAAGACACTGTTGCTGTGTTGTTATAGAGCTTGATGGAAGTCATGAATTTTAACTCAGAAACTTCTTAGAAAACACAGAAACCATAGTAATGTGTTACCATCTGACACTCCCTGCAGATGACCTTTTGTTGCATTCACATTAAGATGTTGAGATGTCACCTGTCACCTGACTCTTCATTAGCAATAACTTCTAGGTTGTGATCAGCCATATATATACTGTAAGAATGTGAGGGAACTGATTTTGTGGGAATTGGTGCAATTGAAAGGTCATGCAGGTCCCGGACGATTCTGAGAAAATTAATTTCCTGAAGCGCCACCGTGTGGCCTGTATGAAGAAGGAACAAATTATAAACAGCTAGATTCCACTTCAGTGTGTTTAAAAGAGTGAGAAAGTTGATCTAGTGGTTTCCCAAAGATTTCTTTTTGCAATGCTTTATTTTGCAATGAAGATTTTCAGCTAGTTTCTACCATTTCAGTACATTTTCTTCTTTTTCTTTACTCTGATCCCTTTTGTCTATTTTCAGTATTCTGAAGTATTATACTAGTGCACTAGTGTAACTTTTTCTATGGTGTGTCAAAACTCAGAGCTTTGACTGAGAACCAAAGTTCTCAGAAGCTATTGTTGATACATCATTTTTTGAGCAACAGAGATCATCGGAAGTAGACAGTGTCAGTTTTCAGACTGCTTTACAACACCTCTACTAGTCATGGGTATTCTGCATTTCAGAAGCACTTTGTTTTCCTTCTGATCATTGCCCACTACTTTTTGATACTTTTAGTGAAATAGTCATTGGGGTTGAAGAAACAAATTTTATGCTGAAAAAGCTGCCCAATCCATTCCTCTGGGAACTGTGTAGACCAGAAAACACATAAATGTGATAACCTTCTTGTTTGTGCCCATAAGCTTTGAAATGTTATCATTTGAGTCTGCAGTGTTCCTATGGGATGGTAGGCCTTCTCAGATAAAACAAGTATAAACCATTTCATATGTTGGTAGAGCTATAAGCTTGGAGCCATGGGAAGTCCATGTTGAGTGACAGAACATAGAAATATTAAACCAGGCATGTCTGGAAGTGGACTAAGTTCTTTTAGTCTCTTAGCATAAACTTCTTACCCACTGTAGTAGAACTTGAATTCTGTTTTCTCTGCATATATGCCTTGTCTCTTAGAAATTACTAAAAATTAGTTTCTATCACAAAATGTGACAGATTCCAATGTATTTGCTCACTTGTTATTGCTGCAGAAAGGATCTTTGAAGATCATGAAAATTTAGTTGAAAATCTCCTGAACTGGACGAGAGACAGTCAAAACAAACTAATGTTCGTGGAACGTATAGAGAAATACGCACTTTTCAAGAACCCACAGGTAAGCCTGAGATTAGTGCTGAGTGCACGTGTGGCTGACTGCAAGTTCTTACTTTTTTGGTGGTATTAATTTCCATACTTTCATTCTGATGCTTGTGTATGTATCAAAATGCCAGGCAACTTACACTGCAGCACTATGTACATCCACAGTGTTGTTGGCACAAAGTCAATCCCTAAGAGACAGCCATGAGCTGAAGCAATCTGTTTGCTAATGTGTTTGTAAGTAGTTTTAATGCACTCGAAGGCAGGCAGTTTCCAGGGATTTACATCCACACTTAGTGCTGCTCAATTATGTAAATATGCAAGAAAAGTGTTGACAGATATTGCTAATAGTAATGTCTCTTCACTGTGCATTCTTACATTGCTGGCAAGAAGGGGAAGACAAAATCTAAGAGAATAGCTATCCATGGTCAGATGGCAAGTGAAGAGAGTGTGCATCCCTTCCTCTGAAAGTTGGGACCTGCCTATGTTCACCTGTGTTTCCTGCTCCCTGGCTGAGAAAGCAAAGGCCCCTCTTCCTCTCAAATGGCCTCAAAGACATCTCTTCTCTCAAATGGTTGCTACAGACCTGGTGTCTGGCAGCACTTCAGTATTCTAGGGGAGTGGAGGAAAAGAAACACAAAAGTAGAAGATGGCTCTTGGAAGAATTTCCATTGAAAATTCATGTGATCATTGTCTGTAGTATCATTTGATCTCTGTCTTAACTCTTATCTAATTTATTCCCTTTTAAGATGATAGATTATTTTTGTATCTGTGTGGCATCTATTGCTAATTTACTGGATTTCATCTGGGTATCAGTTCTGCATGTTTGTCCTATGGGACATCAGTTTACTTGATTTTATTTATTTTTAAGCAAGAACTAAAGACCAAGTCTTATGCAAGTGCTTTGCACTGAAGCACCAAAACTCTACATTGTTTTTTAAAATTTGTAGATTATAGGTTTACTATCAGTACATATAATAGGCACTGTCATGGAGTGACATACAGCATAAACCAAATATTTCTCCTTGTTTTAAAATATTGAACTGGCAAAACTTTGTGAATATTTGGGTTTTTTCCAGTATTAGAGTTAGGGGTTAGGAAAATATTTTTCATTGTCAAAGTCTCTTCCAAAGTGAATAAGAGTAAAAAATGTATTAAATAAGATATTATTATAAGATAAATATCATGGTCCTGTGCATAATTAAGTTCCTTTTAAAAAGTCGACAAGTATTTTATTAAGTAATTCTTTGTGAAAATAAATATTTCTGTTCAACACAACTCAGGTGGAAAGAAGTACCTTGCTTCTATGTGTGCTTCTTTGAACACAGAAATAATATATCTAACAGATCTCTGGGGTTTTTTATATTTTTATTGTAGTATTTACAAGTTCACAGTATTTTTATTTCTGAATGCATTGTAACAGCTGTTTGCTCCATGGAAAAGGCAGGATGATGTTATGAGGCTGTTAGGTAAGAGTATGGACTGGTAAAGATGATTATAAATTACTTCAATACATTATTTAACAGTCTGACAATTTCAGTCTACAAAATTTTGTTCTTATTACTACAGAAAAGTAAACATTGGCTTGATTTCAGAATGCCTATAGAAATATTAAACTTTCTTTTGTTACAGAACTATCTTCTGGGGAAGAAAGAAACCTCTGAGATGGCAGACAGAAATAAAGAGGTGCTGCTAGAGGTAAGAATGTCAAACCAAAAAAGGATGCAATGGTCATTTTGGAGCTTGAAGGCAAACTGCAGAAGGTTGTGGTGATTAAAATTGATGGACAGACCTGAATGCAATTCTGGAAGACTGTGGATGGAATATCTTATATTTGAGATAAATGGCTGTTTTAATGTAACTTTGTTTCAGATGTGATCAGTTAAAAAAAAAGTTTCTGTATTTAGTTTAGTATCTAAATACCATACACAGTGATAATCAAATTAAGGTTGCCTATAGGTATGGCTAAAACCATTAATTTCAAATTGAAATTTGCAGAACTGTCACCTGGGGTTTTTTTGACCTGTGGTGGTAGAGAATTTTTACTAGCACTTTCCAAATTTTTATTCTTACAGAATTCTAGAGCATGGGTCTGGAAGTGGTCTAAGTTAATATTTCAGATTTTGATAATAAGCGAAGTAGTAAATTTTTTTTCAATTAAATTTCTAAATAAAAAAACCCAAATATTGAATTTTAATAAATGCATGACAGAAAACTAATTATTATCAAACACATTAACCAGCTTACAGAAATAAGGGCATGAAAGTGTGGTGCAAATAAAGCAAACAGTAAATTATAGCTTTCATAAGATGAAAACAAAATATTTTAGTGATATGGCTGAAGTGCCATAAGTTTCACTTGATTTCCAGAATAATGATTATTATTTACTTTGTCACCCAAAGGTAAATATTTGGGGTATTTAATTTTGGATTAAAATTAAAACAGCATAACTTACAAGTAGCATATGCGTGTTATTAGTATATTGTTAGTATGGGTTTTAATAAGTGTTTGTATGTGTACTGTGGGTGAAAGAAATGTTTGAAGTCACATCATGCAGAGAATTGTAATTCAGCTTGATTCTTTCTGTCTTCTAGGATTATTCATAAGTCTCTGGTCTGCACATTAATCTAGAGTGTATTTAAAGCATTTGATTTTCTCTAGTTCTTTATATATAGAACCTTAGCAGAAGTTGTAGTGTTGTGGGCAGTTAGTAACAGTGAAGCACTTCTGGAATGAATGGCAGCTGTGTCTGATGGATGCACATTTAGGTGTGTGTGCGCTTATACATATGAAGCTATATAGGGAGACCTTAAAGCCAGTAAAGCCATCGGGGGATCTATTACTGAGTAGCAGTGGTTAGAAAATCTTTACAGTAGCTGCTAAGGATTTTTTTGTCATTGTTGCACTGAAGAAATGCTCAGATGCCCCATCATGTTTGTCTGAATTACCTTATTGCTTCTATGATTAATCTGCAGTTCATATCTCATGTGAAAAAAGAGTTGTCCTTGCTATGAGTGCATTCCTTGGATAAAGAATTTCAGTCATCCAAAACAAACCACTGCATGCTCTCTGTTCTGTCTGTGTCCCAAACCACTGTGTTTATTGGCAGGAATGCTTCTGTGGAAGTTCTGTCACTGTGCCAGAGATTGAGGGAGTTTTGTGGCTGAAAGAGGATGGTAAGAAATCCTGGAAGAAACGTTACTTCCTTCTTCGGGCTTCTGGAATCTACTATGTCCCTAAGGGGAAGGCAAAGGTATGCTACTTAAAGCAATTGCTCTGAATTGTTTCTTGCTGTTAAACAGTGCACACAAGAATTGCCTTTAAGTTTTGGCTTAGCTGTGCCTTTCCAAGTGCCACATCCCTTAATTAAAAGGCTGGCTTTTAGCATGGAAATATTGTATGAGTTTTTGTGGCAGCGCTTGATGTGAAGGGTGTAACCCAGTTTAAAAATACAAGAATACAGGGGTCTGCTTCTTGAGTTAGCTTAGGGTTAGGTGTTGAGAAATACTTGAGAAAAAGCTTTTGGTGGAGCTAATAATCTGGTTTTTGCTCAAGCAGAATTCAGATGGAGGACCAAATCACTCTACAATTGTCAATCATGAAGTATCAGACCAGCTCCACAATCAATCTGCATTATTTGATTGTATTTAGTTAGTTCATATAAATGGGGTTCTTTTTGGACTAACTGGTGCTACATTTTTTGAACCTGGTAAATGTAATTCCACTTCTTCAAGAATTACTGCTGCGTCAAGACTTACTGCTGTTCTCTGAATCAGTAATGTAAAATAAGTAGAAAGCCACTACAAATAAAATACAGCTTCAAGGCTGAACTACTGTGAGTTCAAGTCATCCATCATCAGTCTTGACAGCATCAGATGATTTCCAGTACAGGAAGTCCACCTCCCACACATCTGGAAACAAAGAGGAAATCCCTATCAGCACAACAGCTCCTTTTAGAGCTGGATGCATGTCAGATATTCTTTCCATAACGTTTTGTTTCATTAAAACAATCTGTATGCAAGTAGCCTGTTGAAATTCTTTGCCCTACACTCACTGCCAAACATCTTTAGAATTCTACTCAGTCACACTGGAATTTCAACACCTTGATTGTTACCAAGGTGAAATGTAACCAGCAGCTGATAACTTCTTGATCAAGCAATCATGCTTACTTTCTCCTGATACCTGCTCTGAGTAAACATTAGTCATTCAGTGTAAAATGTTGTCAAAAGACAAAATACAGACAAAACACAAAAAACAGACTGAATTCAGTTAGAAATGAATGTGTGATGAAAGAGTTTATGCATAGCTGTATCTCCTTCTTGTGCTGGTAGTTTTTGAATCAGATTGAAACTAGTATTTTACTTTAATTAAGTCTTATATTAGTATTGAATCACAGCATTAGACTGATTGTGTCAATATGTGTGGATTTTTATAAAGATGCTTTATAAATGACTGGTTTTGTATTTCCTAGGTCTCACGGGATCTTGTGTGCTTTCTACAGCTAGACCATGTCAGTGTTTACTATGGGCAGGACTATCGGAACAAGTACAAGGCACCCACAGACTATTGTTTAGTGCTAAAGGTAACACTGCAGCAGTTGGCTACACTTTGAATACACTCTTACTTGTTCTGAACCACCAGCTGCGTTTCATTTCATTTTCCCCTAGTTCTTGTATACAGTTAGTGAACAGTTGTTGCCTATTCTCTGTGCTGGTCATGACTTCATAAACCTTCTCATATTACCATAAATTGTTTTATTTCCAGACTGATGAGTGTCAAGTCTATTTAATTGTTCATTATACTCTAAAACATACACTTAAGTGTTTTCCATTTGGCAACTCTATACCCTACAGCTGTTTAGGTTCAAAGAGATAATACCCTTTGAAATGCTAAATCCAGGGAGTTATATTCTCAGTGTAGGTCCAGAGTAATGCAGAAATTGATATTGGAGATTCAAGTCTGGCCTTTGTAGAGTGACCAGAGGGAAAAGGGATGCTGTAGAGGAGGCATCTTCTGAGTGGACAGGTAGAAAGAACAAGTAGCAGAAACTGTTTTAAAACCAGTGACCTTATCTTAAACAGATCTAATTACTTGAGTGCATCAAGTTATTTTAATTGCATCAGCACATCTCCTAGTTTCTGTTAGCTCCCACACAGTGTTCAGAATGGTGTCAGTTCCTGCAAGATAGCTGGGTACCAAGCTATTTTAGAGCAGGCTTTCACACTGTGTTCACAGCAAGTAAGGTGTCCTCATGGATTTGAAATGGTGCCAGTAACAAAAGATGGTTATAGTTGCACTTTTCCCCTCCCTGCTCTGGAGTTACATGTCAGTACATTAGACCATTTACTGTGCCTGGAGTGTGTGGCTGCCTGTCCCCTGTTTGAAAAAGGATTTCATTTTCCAGTGGATAGGACAACATGTCTTTGAGCCCACTGAGAAGACACTGAATATTAAATATGGGGCATGATATTAGTGGAGAACATACACAGCTGAAACTATTAGTATTTTCCGTGTTCTTATAGGTCATGGAATGCAAACAAAAATATCAGTATTTGGCGGTATTTATAAATTCCTTGAAGTAAATTGATTTTTTTCTACTTACATGTCACTCCTGTCTATATCATTTGGACAAGTTAATAGTATATTACTTTTTCAGACTTTTTGACCACACAAAGTAGATTTTAAAAAGGAAAAAAAATAGCCATTCTGAGCATAACACTTAATGGTAACATCAATGAACACACAAAAATGTGTAGAAATTGTCCCTAAGTAAATTAATGGGGGAAATTTAGTTTGGGTAGCTTACAGCAAGTGAAGCTGGATTTTGTGTGGAGCTGACGAGTCACCAAATTATTACATTAAGCAGGATTCAGTTCTGCCTTCATTGGTTCTTATAATGTTACATCCATGTTTTCAGTTAGTACAAATGTATAGAAACCACACAGGTTTTTTAATAGAAATAGAGTTCTGTGCCACAAAGGCTTACTAAGCTAGGAAGTATCTCCTTTGGGACAGGTGAATGGTAAATACAAACTGAAGGCCCAGTTCTCTACTGACATCAGACTGGATCTTCACTCCATTCCTTTGTTTATATCAAAACTTCGTGTGCTCAAGTTAGGTGTTAGCTGTGCTATTGCTAAATGTAACATTTGTGTGCTAGTACATAAAGTTAACTCCTTGGTCCTAGATGTCAGATTTCTGAGAAGTTGTTTTATTTCTATGTAACCAAATTTTTGAACAAGTCCAGGAAGAAGATGACTTGCCAGTGAAGTAATTGTATTTGCTTCTATAGACTCTTCTTTGTTATAAAATATATTTGTGAAGGAGGCTGCTAGTGAAAAATGAAAACAACTACCTACTGTCATAAGAAAATTTGTTACATATACTCTGTTTATGGGTAAACATCTTATGTTCATTTTAAAATAATTGTGTTGGAAGGCAGCCAGATAAAATATTCTGGAAAAGCTTAAAAGTTCTTTGATATATGTTTCAGACAGTCTTCAGTAAAACTTAAATGCCTACACTCCTCTAGCAAAATTGTGTTGTGTCACTGAGCTGTAAGCTAGCAGAGGAAAGGATAAGAACCAGAGTATTCAACAGCTGAGAGACCTGTAACTTATACAACATGGACAGAAAACAACTGAATAGTCCATCCAGAATGATTTCCAGTGTCTGATTTTTTAAAAACATGCATTTGTTTCCTGACTGCTGAATTGATAAATACAGTGCCTTTACATTTTTTATACATGCATGTGGGAGCAGCAAGTATTTTTAGATGATAGCCCTGTATCAGTAGTGAGGGAGCCTCGAAGGCTCCACAAGCTGAATATGGAATTGTGCTTAACAGCACAATGCCACTTGGGGAGTGTCTCACTTAAGCATGCAAAGGCAGAGACCACCAGTGTGTTTCTTGTCCTCTGGTTTGGGGGATTTTTATGTGAGAGAAAGGTGAAATATCAGTTGTCTTTGTCAAATGGTGAGTCAGTCCTCAGGTACTGAAGACTCTTGGTGGGTAGAAAGTACTACAGCCCAAAAAAAATAAAAGACTTGTCCTTCCTTAGTGTTTCAGACTTGAAATCAGTACATGCTGGACGTACTACCAGGCCTGTGTGTGTGAAGCAATTCCCATTGAAACTTCTTTCTGAAATACCCTGGAACATTTTTAAGTGGGCTTGAATACAGACTACTGTTGAAGAGCTTCCAGCATTAGGTTTATCTATATAGTCCTCAAGAAATAAATGCTTTCCTAGCTACAAAAACATTGATGAGAGTGCATAACTTTTTGCAGCATCCTCAGATCCAGAAGAAGTCGCAGTATATCAAATATCTTTGCTGTGATGATGTAAGAACTCTACACCAGTGGATCAATGGTATCCGTATTGCTAAGGTAACCCCCAGGCAGTCTTACACTGTTGTCTCATCTGCTTAAAACCACCTACAGTTACTTAGCAAAATGCATGGTAAATCTAACTTCCCTCTGTTTATTATTAGGCTTTTTGTAATAATTCAGTAATTGGGCCTTTTCTTGTTTCTGCTGCACCCCTATCATGACACAGTTCTGACTTGCATCATGAGTAGATTTTAGCCAGCTCCTTTCAGATTTTAAAAAAAAAAGGCTTATGAGAAAAGAGAATTTAGAAAATAGATTTGATTTCTAAGATCCTCAGCTTGGCTTAGTTTATTCATTGGGCCATTTCTCGCTTGACATTGTCTCTTCTAGCATAAATAAATTGTTTTTCTTTCTTTCAGCAATTCACTAATACTATTAATATTGTCTGAACTCCTTAACATAGAGCCTGTGCTACTCTGGGGGGACTGGCAGGAGGAAAGATGTAGTAGAGAAGCCAGAGGTGGAGCTCAACAGTCTGAAAAGAGTGCACAGCCTATGTAGAGTTGTTAAACTTGTTTGTCATTTTGCTTAGTATGGGAAGCAGCTATACATGAACTATCAGGAAGCATTGAAGAGAACAGAATCAGCATATGACTGGACCTCCTTGTCTAGCTCCAGTATCAAGTCAGGCTCCAGCTCATCTAGTTTGCCAGGTAACAATGTGATCTATCACATAATACAAAGATTCAATTGGCTTTGTTATCATCTGCTGTCTGAGTGACTCAAGAGAGACTATTGCAGGAAATTGACTTGTTTCTCCAGAGTCTTTTATGCTATGTTTAGTCTAAAACATAGACTTTATCTATAACATTTATCTGTATATATACACACACAGGTAAAACCTATTTTGCTATATTACTTGCAGGGATGTATGTATTTGAAATATGCAGTACTTTCTTGTTCATCTCCAAAAACCAATGCTTTTCTTAAACTGAGAGAAGAAATCATCATTTCAAATTCCTGATGCCTATATGTTCACCTACTTGAAAAATCAATTATATATTGTATTGTAACAATGCATAGAACATATATACTTATTTCTTAAACTGCTTTGTTGACTGAAATATTTGAAACTGGAAAATGAGAAATAGCCTTTGCCCAAATGCAAAGATCCAAACAATCTTTTTAGAGAAAACTTTGAAAATACTGTTTCTGTTCCTTTGTCAAATTGTGTATGCCTGCATCAATGTGCCCCTCTTTATCTCTCAGCAGAACTGGGGCTGTTTTCCTGTTGCATGTAACAGTTCAAAAGTTGATAAATGGTTTATGCAGTGCAATTTCACTGTTCAGAGCTGACTGGTGCTTTGGTGGGTTTTTCAGAACCTTCAGGGGCTAGGTTTTTTATTGAGAATGTGCTGTTTTGTGAAGGAGTTTTGTCCACCACAGATACACATACAGGTTGGGAAGTAATGCTACCAAATTGGACAGGTTCAGAAAGTAGCCTGTAAGAACAAGCTAAGCAAATGCAATCTTCCTGGGAAGGTACCTTGTTGTTTAAACTGTGTGGCATAGCAGTAAATTCTTGGTTACTGACAATTTCTCCATCCAGGCTGAGTATTTATCTTTCTGATAGTGTGTCAGTTCTTGTAGGGAGCTGAGCCACAGCCCACCAGCTGTGCATTATCTGTCAAAGTTGCATTCCAACTTGTGCCAGGACAGTTTGGGATTACACAGAAAGCAAGTGCCAGGCTGAATAAATTGGTCTGGCAGTGTCTGCTGCTTTCTTGTCAAGACATTCTGTGGACCAGAGCATCATCTCTGTTGGCTACTTGCAGGATGCACACCAGTCCTCCTTTTGTGTTGAGGAATGGGTCATGGGAAGCAGTGTCCTACCCTGGCTGGTGCAGTTTGCCTGTCCACAGCCTGTGCCCAAGGTCCATTTTTAAGGTTGTGCTGAGAGGGAGTGCTGGGGAGAGCAGGCTGTGTGCACTGCATGAAATGGGGCTTTTCCCAAAGTGTAGAGATGTGGCATGGTTCAGAACCCATACAGCTGCAGTGGGATTTTACTTTGAAACATATCTGATGTGCTCTCATCCTTGTGCAGCTTCAGATTTGGTTAATACCAGGCACCTGTTTTATTTTCCAGGTGGTCATGGGTCTGGATATGAGCTAGAGCTTACGCAGTAGTTACTGGGAGCAGTGTCCTCTGGGGACGTTTAACAAGTCACTCAGAGTTGCATTATAAGCATACTGATGTTACTCTTACATTCAGAAACGTATGCTAACTGTTCCTTAACTTTTTTTTCTGAACAGAATCTCAATCAAATCATTCTAATCAGTCTGACAGTGGAGTTTCTGACACCCAGACAGCTGGACATGTCCGTTCCCAAAGCATTGTCAGCTCCATGTTCTCTGAGGCCTGGAAACGAGGCACTCAACTGGAGGAATCCAGCAAGGTAACAAGAAGACTTTAATTTGAGAACCAGCACCCAACAAAATGTATGAGACAGGGTGTTGTAGCTCTTCCACCTCTGTCTTGAGTGGCATTTCTTCTCTGTTTTACATGCTTGTTTTACACTGCTATATAATTGTTTTTTAGGATTCACTTTTTCAGGTAATTCAGCTCTGCAACCTTCTGTTCTTTCTTTTATTTGTGTGCATAGAAGCTTTTGTTCTTTGAAGGCATTATACAGCCCCTCTCACAGTCCTACTTACTAATGTTGAATGAAGACAAAATAAAAAGATAAGCTGTTAACAAATTGAATGAAATTCTTTCACTTAAGGTCTTTCTTCAGTTAAGTAGCCACATCTTTCTTTTGTAAAGATGTGAATAACAGGCCTGAAAGCAGGTATATATATTTTGAAGTACTTCAGTAGTTTTTACTCAAAAGCTTCCTATTTTATTAGGTGGAAATGGAACCAGTAACCTCAGATATTGTCAAAACAAAAGTACTGGCATTGTGAGCAGTTGTGGATTAAGGCAGATGTGGTATCTCCTGTTGCTGGTAGAGTTACAAGACTTTAACCCACTGAGGCTGGGGCTCAGGTCTGTTGTGGTTTGGTTAGTTTTCTGTTCTTTCTGTGGCAAACAGTTGTAGTTCCTGGGGAAGATTTCCATGCACAGGAGAAATTCTGCTGAAGCTGGTTTGTTGTCAGGTTTGAAGGAATCTCCAGGCTCCTGAACAGCCTTGATGTCATTGACTCTAGCACCTATGTTTGTCAGTGCACTATGAGAAGTTGTTACTTGTGTCAGTTGTGAATCTTCCCCAGACCCCAGGTTCAAGCTAGAGAAGCAAGCTTTTTAAAACTAAAACCACAGGTCAATACATCTGGCACTGGTGCTTCAGATAAATAACTAAAAATAAGATAACACATCACCTTTTCAAATAAAAAAAGCATATGACAGTGTGAAAACTGACATGGCTGCATCCTTTGGGATTCATAACTTTTCTGCAATGCCTGCTGGCTTGGAAGTTGTCTGATTCTAATAGTAATGTAGTGCTCAGTCCAGGAATGTAGCTTGCTAAATTGTGGTCCAAATTTTTCTACTGCATGAGTGCAACATGTGGTGCATGTCCATCAGCAGATGGCTTCTGTGTGGTATAGGATGCATCATTTCTGCAGGAGTGAGCTGCACGAGATGGGGCATTGCTAGCAGGTATCCAGCAGAGGTGGAAGAGTACTGCTGTGAGAATGATAATGTTACCATCTCCTCAAGTTGTGGGTTCAATGTAAATCCTCCTGCCACATACACTCCATGTGAGGTTTTAAGCAAAAGTTTGAAGTTCACTACCTTGGGGTTACTGTTGTTCTTTATAAAGTCTGTAGTGCTGCTGGCAGTTGCTCATCTAAATAAACCCCAAGAATTTTCATGCTACCTGATTAAAGCCATATTAAAAATAAAATATTCAGAAAGCTTCCTGTTGAGGGCCATCCATGTGTCAAGATTTCATCAATTTGAATTCTTTTCTGCAAATCCAAGAAAAGGTATATTTCTTCACCTCATGCTTAACACAGGTAAATGAATTGTCCTAAAACTTCCAGCAATTGAAATGAAAGGAACTGTGTAAACTTGCAGAAGCTGGGCTAAAGAATTGAGTGAATTGGTGACAAATTTACTTTCAGTGACACTACAGTGTAAATCTGGCCTGGGGAACTTGAATAACTAGTAAATTAGACAGGCAGTGGAAAGTGTTATACTGTGTGGCAAGAAAGGCAATGGCAGTGTTGAAGAATTGTAATTGACACGAAAAGGTGTTAACAGTGATAAGTGAGAGGTGCTTTAATCAGGTTAGTCTCCAGTTACCTCAGAGACAGCTTTGCTACAGTGCCTTGGTGTCAAAACTGGCTTGAGAAGTTCATGTGGGCAGGTTGCTGCCAAGTGGCAGAAGTTTGCATGTCCCTGCCCCTTGTACAACAGCTCTCCCACCTAGTCAGCCTTGGCTCTTTCCCCTGGGCAAGCAGGGCAGAACAGAGCTGTGTCTCAGCAGGGAGATGACTCTTTCCAGCCAGGGTGTTGTACTAGTGCCACAACAAATTAATAATGGGCGAGTTCTGCCCACTTTTCCCTCTTTTACCAGTTTCTTGAAATTGAAAACATACTGAGATTTCTAGAGATCTGTCCTATTTGACCAAATTTGACACAAGTTTGCTAACCGGTCGAAAAGTATGGGTGAAGAGATGGCAAACAGTTCAGTTGCAAAAGTTTGTTTTCTTAGGAAAAAAATAGCTTAAAAAAAAGGCACAATTGATATAAAAAGAGATACTACTGTTTTTATAGCATTTTTTAGAATTCTAGATAGTCATGAGGATGCATATTACAGATAGGAATTGCTAGTATGCAATAAGTAATTTCTCAAGGACATCATGTAATTGTAAGGGCAAAAAATGGACAAATGAATCTCTCTCAAGGTTCTTCTGTAAACAAAGTATCAAAGAATAGGTTTCTGGATGTTAAAATTTAATTTGGTTCTGTGGAGATGGGAGGGGCTCCCCCTCCTGAGATGCCCAGTACTCTTTTCTCCATCCTGTTTAATTTGTTCACTGTGAAGATGACTGTCTTCAATGGATATAAGGAAAACACCTCCCTGTTTCATATATATCTAAAATTAAGAAAAACTTTTCCCAAAATGGAGATAATCCATCTGCTTCGTATTTTGAAAGATTGCTCTTTGCCCAAAGAATACTTTATTCATTTGTTCCCAGTTGGGCAGTGGAGAGCTCATTAAGTCTCATTTTGCTTGTTAGATTTTGAACACATAATTTCAAATGGTATGCTATAACAAATACCCAAATGCATGCTCACTGTGTCTGCTTTAAGGGACAAATTCAAGATTCCCCAAGGTCTTGCCATTCAGGGATAGCTATTCTGTTATGCCTTCATCTCCCCTTCTGTCTGTTTTATGCTGCCTTTATTTTTCCTGTTGCCTTTTGCTGTCTCAGGTGTCAAAAGCGAAGCTCAGCACAACTAAGGGCAGCACACCCGTGGTGCCTTATACAGGGCACAATTAAGGTCAGGTGGTGCTAACTGAAAATTCATTAACCTGGGTGATTGAGAGAATGGTAATTTACAGACTAACATTTGCAAGAGATCAAGATTTCTGTTTTGTAATGTGAACACCTTGATTTAGTTCCAGACCTGTTAATATTCTTGTCTTCCAGACCTGATGTGACAGGTAGAGGCACAGCCCTTGTTTGTTGTAAAACCACTGCTCATTTGCTTCTGACTCTAATCCTTTTGGTGGAGTTCTGCACATGCAGACACTGTGCACCTGTGTTTAGAACAATGCAATATGCAAATGTGCTCTTCCTGTGCAGATGAGCATAACTGGGCTAACTTATGGCAAAGTGTCTACTAATAAGGTGTAGGTACCCAGTGTGGTCAGTTGCCATGGTGGTGGTGTATTTCTAATGCATGTTTCTATGCTGTGGACTGTGAAATTCACAACTTGGCTTATAGCCAAAACACTTTGTATTAGGAGGATGTTTATAAATTTGAGTAAAGCAATTATCATTTTAATTTTTAAGAGATATATATAATCTTACAGGTTTTTGAGAAACAACTTGAGCACAACCCAATGAGTAGACTAAAATACTGCCTGCTCCTTTCCCATTGATTTTTTCATTAGTCAGCTTTTCTCTGGGTTTCCTTATTTTTTCTGCTTAACATAAGAGTTGCATGTGTAACTTTCCTTTCCCAAGTTTACTTTGTTTTGCAGATATCTAAACATTTCCTTCTGGGGAAATTTTACTGTGAAAACTTGGTTCTCCTTCTTTTTCTTGCTAGTCGTGGATAGCAGAGCATGTGAAGGAAAAATCTCTCACTACTATTCCTGTGTAGAGCTTGCTCTCGATGTGTTTTAGAGCAGTTCAGGATTTCTGCGTTTAGTAACACTGAACAGCTTAAGGCCTGAACTAACAGGTGTAAGGATTTGACACGCTCTAGGAGGCTGTGTTTGATTGCAGTCGTACTGAGCTGTCTCTGCCTCTGTCCTCTGTCATGGCCTGGGGTGCTCTGGAGGGCTGTTTGGGCCATCGTGCTTGCCCAGAGGGGGCCGGTAACTCGCTGTGTCCCGCTGCCTGCCCACACAAGAGCCGGGGCTGGCGCTCAGCATCGCCTGGAGCAGAGCGGGCTCGGCTGCCTTCTGCCCTCCCGGCCCGCCCCATCCCCTTGCATGGTCCAGGCTTGCAGTCTATGGAATTGTCTCTTGCTCCAATGTTTTGCTAATAATTCTTGCATGCTGTAACAGTCTGTCACTTGATTTTTAATGTTGGGCACATTTAGACCTTGACTTTGTAATCTCTTTGTCTCTTTCCCTCTCTCCCTCCTTCCCTCTCTCTTCTTTTTCTCCCTTTCCACTTTCACTAAAATTCCCCTCCCCATAGGCCCGAGCGGAGCCTGCAGGTCGGCCCTTCGTGTCGGTGGCAGCTCCCGTGTCCCCGCAGCCGAAGGCGGTGGCCCCGTTCGCAGCATCGCAGCCGTCCCCGCCGCTGCCACCGCCCCCGCCGCCGCCCCCTCCGCCCCCGCCGCCCCCGCCCCCGCCGCCCCCGCCCCTGCCCAGCCAGGCCGCCCCGTCCGCGGGCTCGCCCGCCACCATGTTCGTCAAGTACAGCACCATCACCCGGCTGCAGAACGCGGCCCAGCACGGCGGCCCTTTCTCCAAAGGCCCTGCTGCGCAGCAGGCCCCGCCGCCGCCCCCGCCCTCGGCCAAGCCTCAGATCCCGGTGCCCCCCAACGGGGTCATGCCGCCGCCCCCGCCGCCGCCGCCGCCCCCCACGCCGGGCTCGGCCATGGCGCAGCTGAAGCCGGCACCTTGTGGCCCCTCCGTGCCGCAGTTCACGCCGCCCCCGCCGCCCCCCAAGATACACCAGGTTCAGCCAAATGTAAGCCAGGCCGCTGCTGCCTCCTCGTTGCCGCCACCGCCTCCTCCCGTGCCTGCCCCCGCACCGCCCCAGGCACCCCCAAAGCCTGTCATGGCAGCTCTGCCCCCTCAGCCCAGTGGGAAGGCAGCGTCTCCAGGGGTCGCGCACGTCACTCCCCCTGTGACTGCACCCTTGCCCCTAGCAATAAAGAAACAACCAAGTGTCACTTCTCCCCAGGTGCCTCCTCTACCCCCAGCCCCTCCTGGCCCCACTCCCCCTGCAACGTTCCCAAAGCAGCAGAGTTTCTCAGTAAAGCCTCCTCCATCCCCTCAGTCCCCAGTGCCCTCGGTGGTGAAGCAGATAGTCAGCCAGTTCCCCCCTCCTCCCACGCCACCTGCCACTGAGCCCCAGCCTCTGAAACCCCTTCCACTGAGTGTGGCTCCACAGTCACCTCCAGCAGTGAAGGCAAAGCCCAAATGGCAGCCTGCTGCTGTTCCTTCTCCAGATTTCCCCCCTCCTCCACCAGAGAGCAGTTTAGTGTTTCCTCCTCCACCTCCTTCCCCAGCTTCCTCTGCAGGTTCTCCCCCGCCTGACAAATCAGGGTCTCCAGTCAAAAAGGCTGGCAAGACATCAAGCCCCGGAGGGAAGAAACCGCCTCCAACACCTCAGCGCAACTCCAGCATCAAGTCCACAAGCTCCACTGAGTACCACGAGTCCAAGAGGCCTTCAGTGGACCGCCTTGTCAGCAAATTTGCACACTCACCAGAGCCGTCAGGATCTCCTTCCAAGGAGTCATCACCTCCTCCAGCCCCTCCAAAGCCAGGAAAGCTCAACCTTGCTGGTGTGAGCCTGCCCATTGTCCTTCCACAAGGTGGGATCCCAGCCAAGGCTTCTGTTCCGAGTGTGTCTGGAAAGGAACCTGTGGTTGAATTCCCTTCGCCACCGTCCGATTCAGACTTCCCACCGCCACCACCTGAAATAGATCTTCCTCCCCCTCCGGTAGAAATTCCATCTGTGTTTTCAGGCAGCACCTCCCCAAAAGTTGCTGTTGTAAATCCCCAGCCACAGACGTGGTCAAAACCATCTGTGAAAAAAGCCCCCCCACCCACACGCCCGAAGCGGAACGACAGCACGCGGCTGACACAGGCGGAGGTCGCAGAGCCCCCAGGGTCAGCTGGCCCACAAGTGCCCACGTCACCCAAGTCCAGCCTTAGCGTTCAGCCGGGGTTCCTGGCAGACCTCAACCGGACGCTGCAGCGGAAATCCATCACCCGGCACGGCTCCCTCTCCTCGGCGCGCGCCTCCAGAACGGAGCCCACGGCCACCATGGACGACATGGCCCTGCCTCCGCCCCCGCCAGAGCTGCTGGCTGACCAGCAGAAGACCAGCAGCTTTGGGGGCAGTCACATATCTGGCTATGCAACGTTACGGAGGGGGCCACCCCCCGCGCCCCCCAAAAGGGATCAGAACACCAAGCTGTCACGGGACTGGTAGTCAGTCTCCGGGGCCAGCGCTTTCCAGACTCGTGGGCTGCTCTGTGCGGCCAGCCTGTGATCTTGTGCACGTGGAGAGGATGTGGGGATGTATAGCCCCATTAAAGTAGGTGATCTCCAGCTGCAGCTATGGCTACATGTAAAGACATTCCCCTTTCATGGCTAGGTTAGAAAAGTTGGGGGCTTGGGGGTGTTGATACTTTATTGGGAAAAGTGGGTAGAGAGGTGATGGCTTCATTCATTCAGTTTCTTTTACCCTTCTTACGGATTGGACCAAACCCCCATTTTCTTACTTTTTCTGCATTTACGGGAGGGGGAGGGAGATAATTTTTTTGTAGTGTCTGTCCATGTGAGACATGTTTGTGCATGTATTATAAGTGTAGGTATATAATATATTGTGATATATTTCATCGCAATCTAGAAGATAACCAGAATGTTTTTGTAGAACCGTATTTATTGTTTCAGTCAGTATATTATCTGGAATAAGACTCTAACTGGTCAAATCTTACCATAAAGATGGAGATGTAGGGGGCACTTTAAAGAAAGGAAATGAAAAACCCAAACCTACAAACTTCTCAGCAGTTTGTGGTGGGTAAATTCTGCAAAGCTTAGGTGTTTGTCTGGTAACTGTACATTGTCCATTGATTAAAAAGTACAGATGCAACATACCAAAACATTCTGGTCATAATACTACTGAAAATGAGTATGTTCAGAGGAAAGAAATAGATTTTATATATAGTGAGCTGGAGTGAAATATATTTATACTATAAAGAGCCTCCCCCTCCTTTCAAATAGTTTAAAAATATATACCGATACAAATTATTTCAAACTAATTTGTCCATGCAGTTAAGTAGGATAAATATATATTATTCCAAACCATTATGCATTCTAACTGATGGTAGGCTCAATCATTTGTTTCTGTGGCTCAAGATGAATATATTTGTGTTAACCCCTTCTGAAAGCTGCCAGGACTCCTGCAATCAAAAATCCTGCCAAGCCGCAAGGCTGACCCACGCCGATTGTGAGCTGCCCGTGTAACTCTTACCCTGAATGAACAGGTAGGTTTCTGTAGAAAGCGCTGTGTGCTCACACAGGCATGCACAGCATCCAGTCTCACCTGGTCTGTGCTGCTAACAATGTAGCATCTTCACAAAAACAAGCATCTGAAAATGTGTAAAGAAAGTATTGTATGTAATTGATTAGAGATTGTCAGGAAACATTTCCTTCTGGAAAGAGAGAAGGGAGTAGCAACTTCAGGACAAGCAGAGTAGGAATTCTCTCTTTTCTTTGACCCGCCAGAGACTGTGACCAGTGCATTAACCTGTTTATTACAAAGTTGCACTTCTAGCAGTCAAGGAAGAAGACTGGAAATAAAACAACCTTTAAGAGGCAATAACATTTGCCAGGAATTTCATCTAAGGGCCCATATGAGTAGAAAATACTGATTTGCTTGGTTTTTTGCTAGTCACTGATTTACAGTTGGTCACCAGATCAAGTATGACAGTCCTTTTTCTTCAGTAGCTACTTCAGTAGCTTGATTGTACAGTCTTACCCAAATATTCAGACCTTGTGGCAAGGTAGTGTAAGTGGTCTCATGTACCATTGCACATTTCTTGCAGGGTGGTGGGACACAGCCTTTGTAAAACAACTAAAATACTTGGGCTGTAACTACCCCATCTTCAGCTGTTACAGCTTTCCTTGTCACCATGGGGATACTGTCAGTAGGCTCATAGGGCAAATAATTTTACTGTTTGCATACTTCTTCTCCAAAAGCAATCTTTTTATGCTTTCTTTTTCCAAAAGAATGAAACAAAGACAGCAGCTTGACCTGGCAGTATCTTCACATGTGTAAAACCAATATACATTAATCTCTCTTTAGAGTAATTCAGGATTATAGATTTGAGAAATATTGTGACAATGTCCCCCATTCCTTTTTTTATAAAGTTTTTTTTTAATTCAAATAATGAAATAAATGTCTTTGTGAATATTTTATGAATAGGAAAAAAGTTTTGCTAATTTGAGAAAATTACACATCTATAACTATATGGTTTTTAATAGCTGCATCATAAAAAGAGAAAAATTAGTGGTGCTGTCTCTGCCGACCTGTTTCATATGATTTTTTTAAAATCTATTTCAGCACCTCTGGAAATTGTTTTAATATTTCAGACTAGATTTTTTGAGCAATAAGAGTATATACCATTGTGTGCATTTTTAAAGCACTGCTATGGAAAGGCACTTTTTTGTATCTTTCAATTTCTTCACCGAGTTTTGTTTCTACTATTTTTGCGCTTACAAAGTGTCCTTAAAAGCATTTGCATTGTTGATTTTAAGCTCAGTGTAGCTGGTGGCTAACTTCACAGGAGGGTTGCTAAGCTATACTGCAGTTCATGGGTGCTGTAATTTTCACCATTGGTCCTCTTGCTGCTTTGTCTCCTGGGGCTCAGACACACCAGTGGGCAAAAGGTGCTCGCTGCAGCCGTAGCCGCTGGGCCCTTAGCCGTGACGGGTAAGTGGGCACATTCTCTACTCCTGGCAAGATGCACCTGGGCTGATGCACGTGTGCTCCCAGCTGAGAGCAGTCTGGGCATTCTGCTTGCCCCAGCTGCTTTTCTTTCCACAAGGCAGCCTCACTGGTGCGTCTCAGTTCCAGCCCTTCCACTTTAGTTCATTCAGTGCGGGTACCTCTGGGCTTTGGACTCGGCACATCAGTGTTTTGAGTGCAATTTCTTCAGAGGCATTTGAGCTTTGCCTCATTTTCCTGTGCCCACATTCATTTCCCCAGTATCTTTCCCTAGGCAATTAATCCATGCGTACTACTCCAGGCTGTCCACAGCTTACTTGGAGACAGCTGTGTAACTCCTAAGTCAGCAGCAAAAAGAATGAATGTCAGCAAAGGTGGCACCCTGTATTCCTTCTAGTTAACAGTTTCCTTCCTAAGGTAGTTGTGATCCTGTGAGGGGCTGCTGCTTGCTTTCTCTCAGCTGAGCGTGGAAATTTGGCTAGTATGGTTCAGACAATCTGGTTGCCTTTTCAGGTTATGACATACTCCCCATTCTAACTTGCTTTTCCAGTGTATTTACTGGTTTTGTGACAGTAAATGTTTACACCTTATTTTGCAAGTAAGTTATTTGCCCCCATGTGCAGTCATCTCATAATTGCACCATAATATTTATTAAATGAGAAAATTTAGGGGCTGGATTTCAGGCGCCCAGGAAGGTGCGCTTCCTGCTACAAATAGAAGAAGCAGTAATACTTCTGACAGTGTAGCAGAAGAGGCTTCCTGCTACAAACATAGGCAGTAATACTTCTGGCAGTGCTAAAATGGGCATGTGAAGGCTGAGTGTTCATAGTCCAGACACAGAAGTGCTTTGATCCGACATACGCAGAGTGTACGGCTGGAGTTGCATTACATGAGGCAGAGCACTGGGCACTTGTTAAGGTGGGTGTCAGGGGAGCCCTGCTGCTGCAAGGGCAGCTAAGAGGGCTCAGCTGTGTTTGTTAGTCTTTTCCACATTTGGTCTTCATTTCCCCTCTGCTATGCAGCATGGCATCCACCTCTGAGCACCAGAGCCCTGTTCAGCTGGGTGTTTGTGCCTGCTGCCAAGGTGTAGAAAGCACGGAGCTATTCTCAGACACATCACAATTCAGGTTTTGGGGAGTTGATTGGAAAGGGAAAACTAGCCTCTTCTTGCAGCACTAAGCTTAGATGAGAATTTATTTTTAAAACCAAAAAAACCACAGGTTCTAAACAAACCATAGCTAACATGTTTCAGGTGGCAATGCTAGGGGTCCTGTTTAGTCTTTTAACACCTGTAACTGAGAGAAGATAATAGGCACAAGTGTCCAAGTCATTCTCTTCTTTTCTATGGAAGAGGAAGTTTCCTGCTTCACCCTGCACAGTAGTTTCCTCCTGTGGCAAACCACCACTGACTGCTCTGACTTGGTGATGACCTCAAAGCCAAAGAGTTCCTCTCCTGAGCTTACTCTGCAGTTGTCTGCAGAGCAACAGCGAGTGATACATCAGGGAAACAAAGTGCAGGTACCTGGATTATTTGGTTTCAGGTTTTAGGGGAGAGGAAGCAGTTTTTTCAACAAGTGCATTGTAACATTTACTGTTCTGGGCTTGCACAATTAAAGGTTTTCTAATTCCTTCTTTCTGTGCCCTTAGGCAACCAGATAAATCGTATCAGCTCAGAGATAAAGTGTGGCCAGTCTTCCTCTCAGTTAAAATTTTTTTCCCACAGTTTAAGGAACCAAAAGTGCGATTTCAACAGCAGAAGGTCAAAGAGAAAAATTTTCTGCTTTTCACAGAAAACAGCATAGAACCAAATTCTTTTGCTACAGTGGTACCATCACAGGTAAATTTGTTTCTTATTGAAAATAAGATTATAAGTGGGTCCTAAAATGAGTACTACTTCAACTTGTGTCATGTTAGAATCAGTTGCACTGCAGAGAAGCAGTATGAATTCCTGGCAGAAGGTGGTGGGCATGCAGCCAGAACATGGAGTTTAGCTGGTTGCTGGTTTGGGGTTTTTTTTTTCCACTTTTTAGCATTGTTAAGGTATAGATTACATATTCAGTCACACAGAGCTCCTCAGCTGCAGGTGAGTCTTAATGCTTTGGGGCCCAGTTGTGGTACCTGGTGTTGAGCTCTGCATTCATTCCCTTGCACTGCTGGGGCAGACTCCAAACCAGAGAGCATTTAGCACTACAAGGGATAATTTTTCTTGGATGCTTTTTGTCACATGCTGTTGAGAGTTTTAAGCTTTATTTTTGGAATTCAGAGTTTGTCTAGGTTGAGTAATTTTCCTTTCTGAATTTTTTTTCCTTCAATTAAAAAAGACCCATGAAGACTGATCAAACCAGGGTTTGGTTGCAGGGGGCAGCACTCGCTAATACTGTGACACAGGCTTGGTCTAGTTTTGAGAAGTTTAAGACACTAAACTGCAAATGAGATGATAAACACATGCTTATCCAGCACCATGTAAATTACTTGAATTGCTACTAACCAACCACGGGGAAAATAGTGACTTGGGTACTGATCATTTGGTGCTCTGAGGCACTCAGTGGGGTAGGGACTCACTCAGCAGATGGATCTTGGGTAAAGGTGAGTTAGAGAAGGTAGACCAGGAGGAACAGGACCAGTGCTGTAAAAATGAGTGAGAAGGACCTTCAGTAACAGACTGTGGACACTACCCACCTTACTGAAATGCTTGAAGGCAACTTGTCTTTTAGATTTGTCTTTTAGATTTTGGAATTCAACCTTTTGCTACAGTGGAAAATAATTCCAGCTTTCCTAAGATGCCAAAGATGCATTCTGAGCTAAATTCCAGGTAGGCAGATGTGTGTACACCCATCTCTTGTTGCCAGGGGTCTCATACTGCTGATCTCTAGCACATGTCTGGTGAGAGAACAGGGTGCCACTCTAAGATGTGTGTCCTTTGCCTTTAACCAACACTGGGAACTGGGTACAAACTTGCAAAGGACAGTTTAGCAAACAAAGCTGTGCCCATGACACCCTGCTGGCTGATCTGGTGCAGCACAATAAGCTTGCACTTCTAAAAGAAAAACAGAGTATTTTGTCAGAAGTTGTAATTGGGAATCTTAGGCCTCCTAGTGGACTGCAATGGACCAGAAATTAACCGAAGCAGCAGTTTGGTTTATGGCTTACACTAATTGTTACCAGTCACTGGGAATATTCTGTATAATACTGGAGATGCAAGTGTAAGAAGTGTCATTGCGATGATGATTTGTCTGTGCAGCAAAATTGTGCTGAGTGCTGTAAATACATTCATGTTTACTGCTTTAAAAAGAAAATTGCACATTTTATCTTTCAATGGGATTGCCTCCCCTCTTCTTCCCTTTCCAAAAAGGAAAAAAAAAAAAAAAAATCAAAGCTCTTTTAGACTGATAACTTCAGGTTGGGGGGAGCTTTGCCATATTATAAATATATATAAATATATGTATAAATATACTTTTTTAAGCATGAGAGAGGACAAAAGAAATACTACATTATAGAGTACCCAATATAGATCATTATACAATGGAATATGCACAATTAAATAAAGATGTAGTTAAATTTAATACTCTGTTTTAATCCTCTGTCTTGCAATTTTCCTTTTTCATGAGCTCAGAACCCACACTGTTTTCAGGTCATCAGTGGTTCCTCTTGGTCGGGGTCAGGTAGCTGTTAGCCAACAGCTGTATGTACCATTTCTGTGCTCCCTGCAGTGGAACCGCTGTTTCTCCTTTGTGCAGGTATTTCCTCTGGGTCAGAGCTGCCTGTACCAGCCCTGTGCTGCACACCACTTACAGGTGTGAAGAGGACCCTGTGTGAAGGCTCACCTTTTCCATCTGCTCCTTGCTCGGGCCTGCCAGGGTCCTGTCCCGCTCTGCTCACACAGAACAGCTCCTGGCTGCTAAGTGCTGCTCTGGCCCCACTCTGGGGCTGTAGGAACACAGCTGGGAAATGCTCTCAGCCTCAGCAGGCAGCCCCAGCAGCAGAGATTGGAGGATTACATTAGAAAATGCAGGAAAGGGAGAGTCCCACAGAGGTTGAGGAGCTGCTGAAAGCAGCAGGCTGGATGCCAAGGTTTGTACCTTTGCTGTGGGAAGAGCTGTGTCAGAGATCCTCAGGGACAGGGCTCCTGCATGCACAAGCCACGATCCCTGGCCCTAGTGCACTGGAAGTCTGTAGCCAAAGACAAGAAATGTGACACTCTGTGACACGCTCACAGAACACATGAAGTGTGCTTTGTTCTTTTTATTTAGGGCTCATAACAAGAGGGTTTAGTACACAGCAACAGTTAATTCCAAGTACAATTAAAAAAATTTAAAAATTGGGTTTTGCACTCACTGGAAGGTGGTTCAAATGGCACACACACTAAAACGTTACTGGCGGCATACAGCTCCCCAGAGTCCTGCAGGCTTGGTCATTTACAGTGGGCTCTGCATCCAGCCACTGCAGCAGCAGTGCCAAAAGCAAAAGCACAGAGTGCTGCTACAACTGCAAACCAAAGAGGGGGTATCTGCTTTCAGAAAACAGTGCATGGACAAAATCCATGTTAGACACTGACATCTCCAGAGAATTCATAGAAACTACTTGTCCATGCAAGTTGCAAAAGACACTTTTTCAAATGTGAAAAGAAGCACTTGTTCTTTACAAAAAAATCTCGGACATGTTAGCACTTACCAAGGCTCTGTAATGGAAATAAATTTGTACATAGCTCTTCCTATTAGTTAATAGTGGTAGGATTCTTCTGAGGTGTAAAATGAAACTGGAACAAATGTACTGCACCCATTTCATCAGGGTCCCCATGTCAGTGTTCAGCAGCCTTGGTGCAGGCTTACCTCTTGACAGCAGGCAGCTGCTGCCATCACTGTCTTGTAATAAGCACAGGTGTATAGTATATATTTAGAGTACCCAAAAAAAACCCCAAATCTCTTCCTGAATGGGCTGGAGATTACATGAAACACATGGGTAGGGTTTTTTCAAATGAAAGTAGCAGAACACCACGATCTGTGAATTAATCTAACAGCAGTTGTCAAACCTTGGCTGCACCAAGCTTTTAGCATGTCCCCATGGACATGAAGTGCAGATCCCACTAAGCTTGAACTTCAGAAGTAGGTAAATAGGGCTGTTACTACATATTGACTTCAGCTACTGCAGGGGAAAATCCCCCCAAACAAACCACACATTGTTCCCTTCTTGTACTGTTCTGACCTCTGTGTAATAATCATTTTATCTACAAAATGCAGCTGTGCCAAATACTGGGAGATGCCAGAAGCTGGGGAAGGTGAATACACCTGTAAGCACAGTAAATTCTCGTAACTGGCACCCCAGAAGCTGTAGCCCATGATCCTGCTGGCACTCAGTTTCACCACCACTTTCCCTAGAGGTTAGTGTTGTAAATACTTGCCTTAGTGAACGCAACAGTGCTGTATGTTTTCCACTGCCACAGTTGCCATATAGGTACTGAAGTCTCTGCATGGGATTTGCAATGCTGCCTGAAATGCTGCAGTGCTTCACCAGTGACTCCCAATACTCTGAATCGAGACTACCCTGAATGCAACTACTACTCCTAGTAAAGCCACAGCACTGTGGTCTTCTCAACAGCAGCTTCCAAAAAGGGCCTACAGAGAATACAGCTGTCCCCTTTTTTACAAAGTGTCCTTTTGCACCTCTGGGAGGAGCAGCTCTACAAATGTTCCCAGTTGACTAAACCACATAAAGTTCCATCTTTTCCAGAAAGGAAAACGTGGAAGTTTTGCTCTATGCCTGGAGCCCAGAGATGTAACTAAATGAAAAAGCAAGCTCATTTCCAGCAGAGAGGCGTATCTGCCAGGAAGTGGTGGAAGTTGCTAGGAAGAGCACAGCATTAAGTCACCATCAAGCACAGGTGGGAGACACCACAGAAGTGCAATATTATCAGTGCACAGTCCTCTTCCACCTCTAGTCAACAATGTGTACATCCACAGCAGGCAGGCAGCCCACACACCCTCTGCTGGAAAAGGCTCCTCAGTCCTGATGCTTCCTTGCTTTCTTTTCATCATCAACTGGAATACCCCAGGTAAAAGTGGCACATTTAAGAAGCTGCTTTACTGCCACTATCAACTTTGGCTGTCACCAAGAACCCTCAGCAGCAAGAAAACAAAATGCCCAGCAGCTGTGAAAGGAGAAGAAACTGCTCTAGCAAGAACTAGCTGGGTCTAAGCCTTTCTGGCACCTACAGGTAAGCCACCCACACACCTTCACACCAGCAGACATCTCCAGACACTTTCATAACATCCAGCTCAACTATCTGCAAAGGACAAGCTGAATTCCAGGAACATGGTCAGCCTCCTGGTAACACACACCAAGCTCTGTCATCTACCTCAGGGCCAAGCCACAGCTCTTGTCCTCCAGTGAGAGCAGTGGCCCTTCAGTGCCTCAGTGCATGTCTGTGTCTAACCCATCAGACCAGTGAGCAATCCAGCAGCGCTTCAGCTCCCTGGTGCCTACTCCAGCCAGTGCACATGGACACACCCTCAGGCACAGGGTTTGCTGGTTGCCTCTCCTGCCCCTCTCAGCCCTCTGCTGCACCAGCTGGGGGGAAGAGGAAAAGGAGGGGAAAGAATGGGTGAGACACATGCAACCTCAGCTCTCTCTCCATAGCTGGTATGAAGACACCAAAATGACCCTGCTTCAGCACTAGATGTGGACAGACTCAGCCAGACCTCCTCTCAGGCAGGCATGTGACAGAGGCAGCTGTAGTTAATAGCTTTGTCCCTGGCACCAAGAGGAAGGAAGAAATCTTTGATACACAGCAAACCAAGGCAAAATACACCGCTAGAGGATGCTGAACAATTTCTGTGCACAATGAAAACAGCTGGCTGGGCTAAGGCAGTTCTCACAAAGGGAGAAACAAACATTTTGGCCATTCAACACTCTTTGGGCTATGCTGGAGTGTCTCCTACCCCCACCTCCCATGCATACACACTCCTGCTTCAACAGCCTGTGATGCAGAACACCATGAGCTGTGGCAGCAAAACTCAGCAGTGAAGAGATGTTGTGCATCTTACTTAAAATACTGAGGTGTTTCTCCCCCATCCCCCCATCTGCCACCCCCTTTTAAAGTAAACCTGTAAATTAAAAAGGGGTGGGGAAGAGGTGGTTTTGGACAAGGAGAAGTACAAGGGACAAAACTGGAAACACAACCCTCACTGACTTTACTAGCATGCAATCTATGTAACATTAATATACAAAGCCTGTTTACCTTGGCCTGGTCTATGACCATTACATCACATCATCCCCAAACAAGCAACAGAATTAAAATCTGTACAAAATAAAAATATGCATATAAATCAACAAATTTCTTTACATTAGTACTGCATGATAAAGCATAAAACCAGCAGGAGGAGACCCAGAAATTCCATCCACAGCAGTTCTTGCAGGATAAACAATTCCGTGTACCATCAGCAGAGACCAAACTAACCCCTGGCACATCAGACCAAAGCCAGTTCTTCAGGAGCTGTCATACATTCCACTTTCAGGGTTTTGCAGCCTCATCTTCTGTGCTGAGCTCTGGCAAGTGTTCATCTCACACTGCTCTCTCTGCTCTCACAAACACAGAAAACTTGCAAGATGGAAAACCAGCTATTTGAAAATCAAGTACCACACACAGTGGGGAGAGTACACACTACCCCACCCACCTGCCAGAAGTGTTCAAGCACAAGCTCTTGCTCAGACTGGGTTAAGACATGTTTCACTCAAGTGTGACTTGCCAACTGCAGCTTGGGTGCACAGGCAGAGGTTCAGCTCTCACTTAGGAGCTCATTAAGCTGCCTGAACAATGCATTTGAGCACTGCGGGCTCAGTTTTTGCCACAAACATATCCAAGGCAGGAGAAGCCAGGAAAGCTCTGATATTCCTGGAAAACACAGCTGCCCTGTAAGCACCAAAGGCTTGTAAATGCTGCTGTTCAATCACCTTTGCTACAAGCACCACATCCCTGAGCCAAAAGCTTAGACCTGCCCAATGACACTAGAAACAGTTACTCCAGTGACTGCACAACCAGTGGCTCTGGACTTGCTTCGCAGAAATGATGGGCTGAGAGAACTAAACATGGCTGCTTCTCTTAGTCTTGCTGCAAGAAAACTTTTCAGAGAGTAAAAGGCTTAAAGGGTATCTGTTCTGGCACTCATCCCAAACAATGCTGTCAGCTTCCAGAAAGAAGACAATACGTGGATTAGCAAGGGGAAAAGTGAGTTCTATCTGCACACAAGTTTCTTCAAAGTTGTCCTTCCTGCAGACTTTAACCAAACCAGTTTCTTGTGCGCTGTCACAGGAGTTCCACAAGCTCACAGCAGGTGATCACATTCCTCCATGGCCTACAAACACATCTATTTGTTTCTTCATTCTCCCCCTCTGAGCAGCTATAGCACCTCCCTGCCCAGGCTGGCACCAAACCTGCACCTCCATGTTGGTACTGTACTACCTACCAAGCAAGGGACTGGGTCAGTTACATGTACTGGTGCCAATGCCACCACACAACCAGCCCCACTCTCTGTGCACTGCTCTACCTCTCCAGTTGCAGCAGTCTCACCTTGGATAAGCTACCCTTAGGACCAGCTAGAACTTGGCCAGATGACAGTCTAAAGTTGTCCAGGAAGATGCCCTTGCCCAGGAGGTTCTCACAATCAGGATCAGCTCAATTTGCAGCCTAAGACTTAACATTAAATTTAATTACTTAATGCATGATATTTACCCAAAGGTAACATTCAGATGTTCCTAAGGGCAGATAAGAACAACCATCACTTACAATGATCTGCTGTGTACAATCACTCAGCAGAATTTTTAACTGAGACTAGATTAGAAAGCCAAGT
Source organism: Erithacus rubecula (assembly GCF_903797595.1). Taxonomy (NCBI): domain Eukaryota; kingdom Metazoa; phylum Chordata; class Aves; order Passeriformes; family Muscicapidae; genus Erithacus; species Erithacus rubecula. The sequence continues at coordinate 13,427,089 of NC_136659.1, forward strand.
ATCATCACAAGGGGCTACAGAGCCTTCACTTGGTATTACTACTCCACCCCAAGCCACCAGTACAGCTCAAAATATCTATTATAATAAACAATGGAGAGGGCTAGGGGAAGAGCTAGGACTACTACTAGTTACTGCTTAGATTTCCATGGGAAACCAGTACACACAACAGCCCTTTTTGCTTCCTCTGAAGAGATTTTGGCAACAGACATGAAGACGACAATTGCCGTTTGTCCTGCCTCTGCACAGGGCTCTCACAGTACATATGCAAATCTAGTCATCAAGTACAAAATAGCCAATTTACAATACCTGATTGGATTTTTAAGATTATATTGTGCATAAAACTAAAGTTGGGGGCAAGTTTCTCTAGTGCAAGCAGGCATGAATGGATTTGAACCTTAGATCACAGCCCCTAGAGTTAATCCTCAGACCTCAGGAGGACCTGTAAACTTTGTTTCGCCTTCACCATCAACGGCATCTGTGAGTTCTGTTTGAACTGGCAGCAACCGTGGCAAGGAGCTCGCTGTGGAGAGGAGCACAGTTACATCAGTGCAGAACACAAAACAAATATGTGGCATTCAGAAGATGAGAAATGGGGGTGGGGGTCCTCTGGGCTGCAGCCATCTGAATTGTCTAAACTGAAAGGTGAGTGAACAAAAAGCCGGCTCTGTGTGCCCTGTGTCAGCCTACGTGTGCAGAGCAGCTGCAGAAGTGTTTATGCTAAAGATGCATCCAGCTATCTGGAAGTCAGTTACAGGGACGTCTCTGTGTAGAAATGCCAGTGTTTGCTAGCACATGACTGTTCTTCCAGCTGCACAGGAGTGTAGTGTAGAAACAGGAGGGATGTCCACTGGCCAGTAACCTTCACCACGAGCATCCAGGACATCCCCAGTGCCAGGAGCTGCTTCCAACGGTAGTACCGTGAGGGCACACAGGATTCCTGAGACAGATCCCAAGACCTGTCAGAAGTCAGAATTCGAGTGAAGTATGAGCTAATCAACAAGTTTGTTACATCTGAATGGGTCAGCTTAATTCAAAGTCAGATAGCTCAGGATAGCCTCTGCTGGCAGCTGAAGAGCCATTTGTTCAAACAACTCAAATCACTATTGTCTTATCATGAGGGAGAAAAGAAAAAAATACCAAACCAAACCCAAAAGAGTGGTTGTTACATTATCCTTCATTCAGTTATACTGGATGGGGCCGCAGAGGCTGGTGGAGATCTGGGAAGCCCTGACAGCTCCTGCAGCAGGAGATGCAGTGTTCTGTCCTCTGTCTTCACTCTGAGTAATGCATGATCGACTCCACATAGTTCCCCGGGAACAGCCCCGTCACTCCGTTCATGACCCCCTCATACCAGCCATCATCATTTTTCTTGATGACGTAAATGATGGCCCCTTCCTGAAATGAGAGCTCATCTTCCTTGTCCTTGGTGTAGTCATAGATTGCCACCACTAGGAAAGAACAGAAAGTGACTATTAGGAGAGCTAGGGGAGGAGAAGGAAAATCCAATCACTTTTCCTCATCCAGGCACTGCCTCACCTGTGTGTGTGCAGAATGACCCGCTGAGTTTGTTCCACCCCCTTTTGTACAAGCTCATGCTTTGAAGAACATGAGCCAGGACTCCTTTAACTCTTCTTTACTTACTTTTTCCAGACCCAGCAGAGGAAGTGTCCAAGTGTATGATAAACTTTAGGTATGGAATGATACAACGAGGTGGTTGTGAATCCTATGGCTATGACCACTCAGAACTATCCCAATGTGTGCTAAACCAGATCTCAGCACAGCTAAGAGCAGGAAAACATGGAAGAGGAACTGTAGCAAGAGCTCTCTTCAGGCCACACAGTATGAATGAGCCAAGGCTGATGTCCCAGACTTCCATCTACCTCAGCTACTTCCACATTTAAATCTCTAAAGTTGCATGAGCATCTCAATATCCAGAAGTCACTCCCAGGGCACATGGCACCAAGGCAGGCAAATCCCTGTTAGGAGCCACAAAGAAGGAAGGTGGAAATGCACATACTGTATCAGGACATTTTTCTTATAGCTGTAGAATATTTTACTAATGGTGCAAAAATTGTTAGGAAAGGCAAAAAAACTGGACAAAGCACTTGGAAATATTAAACAGAACAGTCTTGAAATGCCAGAAAATAGACATCAAATTGATACATTTTTTCAAATCTCTGTGCTATCATTATGTGTTTCATAGAGAAAGTTAGTTATGCCAGACTCTGAGTACTTTAACAAATAGCATCAATCATTGCTTTGAGCACTTGGCAATGAAACATGCAGTGCTTCCACTAAGGGAAAAAAAAATGCTCGACGGGGACCCTAAAATCTTGTACTGGGGATAGAAGGAAGGATACTCTAAACTAAAGCAAGAATTAAAAATTAACAGCATGTGTTCACAAATCCACTGTCCTAGAGTCCTAGTAAACTCATCATTCTTTTCAAAAGAAAAGAGGTCCTTTCCTTTTGCGGGAGCAAAGGAATCAACACTAGGGAAACCTGGATCCAGAAGAGATTATAAAATAAACAGATCAAGCCCAGTGGAAAATCAGAGTATGTACAGAATTATGTTTTTTATCATGTGACTAGAGCATATTTTAAAAACACATGTTGTTAGCTCTACAATTGTGCCAACAGTTGTTAAGTATCTTATCCAGTACAGTTTTAGACATAAAATTCGAAGCGAATAAAACAGCAATGGAGAAACAAATATATTTTTAGATTGAAAAGTAAGTGAATGAACACGTGATGCATGCATTTAAGTCCTTCAAAATCTCTTTCTAAGGGGTTTGAAATTTCTTCCTAGAGTCTTTATGCTATCTTTCTTCATTCTCTTGATGATGACAATAATAATAATCATCATCATCATCATCCAAGGACCATGATAACTTCCAATTCCTTTCTTTCTAACTTTTGAATGTACTTTAGTCCCTTTGGATACTGAATGGATTCATTATTTCATTATCTCATTATCTCAAGAAGGAAGCTTTTAAGTTTGTGAAGAAAATTTGCTTCTTGTTAAGCCTCATAAAATTTACCTGAAGCCTGGGGATTTTTTTTGTTTTTACATCACTACTGCTTCCTCCAGCATGTTATTTGTGTACTGGCAAGAGTCCTCTCTCTAAAAGGCTGTTTAATCCCTCTGCTTGTAGTCCCACCATTTCAAGCTGTGAGCCTGTCACATGCCCCGAGTTATGAGGAGTCCAGGCCAGTATTGCAAGAAAGGCTCCAGATGAGACAGGAAGCAGCAATACTGACTCAGGAGGTGGCATCCTTCCCTGTCAGACTGAGCCAGGGCCTCTTTTAGTTTCTATCTGAATGTTTCAATGCAGTTATGAAAAACAGAATTACTCATTTAGGTTGATATTCTTCCAATCAGTGATCTTTGGTTCTTCAACAATTACACAGAGTTTGGCTGAACTCTGTTATATCCAACTGACAAATGCAGGCTAGGTTGATTATCCAACTGGAATCTGTCAACACACATTTTCTCTAAGTGGTGTAAGTGCAATTTTTCCTTCTGGATACCAATTTCCATTTATCTGATTTGCAGAGCCAGGTCATCTTCTAATCTTTTCCTGCCACATATCCAGACACAGAGCTCAATGGAAAACTGCAGTACATATCCCTGGACACTGCAGGTTGGCTGTTGCCAACAGTCACATGGCAGTTTCCTCAAGTTCAGCATCTCCAGTAACTATATCCAACTTAACAATTTCTCCATCTGTCCACAGCAGATATGAATGGATGTGCTGTTTACTTCCATCCTCAGCTGCAGGCTAGAGCGTATCTGAATGCAAAAGGTACCTGCCACACTGCTTGACCCTCTACAGAACAGGGCCATATTGAATCCCATTCCAATATACAGCAAACTTCTGCATCTGACACCTCTGTGGTGTCCAAGCTTCTATTGCAAAGGTCATCTACCCTAACCCTATAAAAGTGCTCTCATATGAACTTAAATAGGAGAATGGTCATATCAAAAGTACAAATCCTAAGAATTGGGAATTCTACTTATTGGGGGTAAATGTGTTGGAAGAGCTACTTACTTTCATCTGTTTTGTCCACTTTGAATCATGTGGCACAGAATACTATTTATAGGAACTTAAGGAGTTGCCAAAGTTTGCTGAATAAAGCATTATCCTTCTCAGCAGCATAAGTAACACATTCTTTGAGCATTAAAGTCCTCTTTTAGTAAAAGGTTTCTCATTAATTTTAAAGCTTCAAAGCTTGCTACAAAAAATTCACAGCCAAGCACTCCTCTCCCAACTCCAGCAAAGCAGTCAAATTCAAGACATTGGCAGTAGAGCCATTCATATAACTACAACAGAATCCACACCTATGTCACTATCTCATTTTTTCTGGTATCCTAAAACTACTCTTTAATAGTTCTTAATACACTGAAAGCAATTGTATTTTCTATTACTTTTAAGAGTGTTTCTAAAAACAGACCAACCTTTTAGCTGTTTTGGTCATCTAGTTTAAAAATACAGATCAAAATTATATTTTTGCATGGATCTCTACATCAATAAGACAATGTTTGCTTCTTATACTTTTGTTCTCCACAGAAAACATTTTCTGACTAAAAGCCTGGCTTTCTCCAGCTCATCTTTAAAGACTCCCCTTTACAGTTTTGCTGTCCCATGTGAGATGGAACAGATCTGTGTGCATATACACCTAAATAAACTATTTTAGTTCCCAAGCTCATAAGGTCCCACAGGAAAGCAGAACAGAACTATCATTCAAATATCATTATGTCCTCAAATAGAAAGTTGTTTCTCAAGGCACGTGCGCACACCCTCCAATTAGCATTAGTGTGGGACACTATAAACACACATCAGGGACTCTTCTTCCTCTTTTGTTACTGACTAAAATACCAAATACTGGTATGAAGGGGTCTATGCAGACTCCACGTCCAAAAGCAGGATGGCAGGAGCACACACAAAGTTGTTACAAATACAACCCTGGTGTCTCTCCTAGCTCCACACCTACCCTTTTCTAAGTATGTCCTTGGTGCCCACGGTGGGTCCTCCTCAGCATAGGGATCACTGTACTCCACCACAGCTGCTTCCTCCTCCTCATAATCCTCTGGAGGTGGGGGTGGAGGTGGAGACTCATCAAACACTGCCTCGTCCACAGGCGGTGGGGGGGGAGGAGTATCTGAAACTGAAAATAACTACCAGTACAACCAGGAAAATGTCTCTACAACCACGGTAGCTGCTTCAAGTAATATTCTCTGCCCCAATCAACTGCAGTGGGACCAAAAGTTATAACTTGTGAAAATACACTTGAGACAGGTAAGGACCAGGTACCTCCATAATATGCTTATTTCTTTTTCCCACCCTTCACAATTTCAGACAAACTTGCAGAGGCAGTAGAGAATGCAGAATTCTGGCTAAATACAGACAAATCTTTCATCAACTCAATCCAAAAGCCACATCCAGTAATAAAACAGCACAAGGAAGCAGCAAACTTACTGTTTTCTTGAACTCTGGCCACAAATCCCATTAGTGGTAACTGTGGAGTTACCTGTAGGATGGAGGGGGGAGGAGGAGCAAGGGATGCTGCCACAGAAATTAAAAAGAGAGGCATCCAGTTAGAAACACAACAAAGCAGCAAACAGGAAAGTAGACATCATCACCACTCAGACAGTGCAGCAGGCTGCCAAGAAGCTGAGATAAAAAGACTGACATTTAAAGAAAAATGGCCCAGGTGGTTTAAGCACATTTCTAATCCTTTCTTCAAGGATATTTCTATATTCATAAAAATTCCAACCCAGCTATTTTCCATAACATTAAGAATCCATGCTGAAGTATTTTTCTGATTTGACTATGCGATTCCCTTAAGATGACGTTTCTTAATACAGATTATAGCACTCTATGAACAGACTTAACTAACAAACATATCAAAAAAGGACTCTCTGCCTATAATTCTACCCCTTTCAAATCTAATTGATATTCATAGAGATGACTAAAAGCATCCATGAATCCCTAGTAATAAAAATGGATATACCTCTTTCTTTTTCCAAGATGTAGGCCAAAAAAAACCTCACTGAATGAGGCAGCTATTTTAGACAAAACAGAAAAAGATGCCTTTTGAGAACTGTGCAAATCTGAAAGATGCAACACTTCTGATCTTATTGATAGAACAGAGCACACTGTGCTGCTGCCAAACCACAGGGCCTATTCCAGATGTGCTGCCTGGTTTCCTCCCCACCTGACTTCACTGTCCTGAACTCTGAACAGCCCTTTCACTGGTACCAGAAGGGCTCTCTTTGTACAGTAAGAGCTGCCTTTGTACAATATGTGAATTCCCAGCTAAAGATGATGCTTTCAGCCAGTTGTAAATGCTGTAACACTGAACTGTGCTTTAATCCTCTAATGTGAGTTCCAGTTCTCTAGTTAAAAAATCAGCTAACTAGTTTTATGGGAGTTTAGTATCCCTTAGAATAATGCAGCCAAATTCTTTAGTCAAATTGCAAGGTGATTTTTCAGACAGCACACCTCAAGAGAAGCACAAATAATACAATTCTTGTTAGTATGGGACATACAAAAAACATTTAATCATGTACAAATGAATTAAGGGGAAAAAAAATCTATACTTCATGGTACATTTATTTAGCTACCAGGCAGAATGAAATAAATTTCAGGCTAATTTCAGAGGTAGTAAGAAAACTGACAGGTATGATGTAGCATTTTTCAGAATTAATTCACATTATCATAGCAAGAAAAAAGAGTTCTACAGCATTTACAACTTGTATCTTAAAATTTCTTCTGTTTGCTTATTCCAGGAACAACTATCTTAAGTGCTTTGAATTTCTTCAGTATTTACATTCACATTACTTTCAGAACCACACATCATAAATGAGAAGACTAACAGACACCATCCTTTTTGTTGCAAAAATATCTTGTACCTCCATATAAAATAAGTTCCATCATCTCACCATTTAATTGTTATCTCTTGAGAAAAAACTGAAACACATTTCTGATAGCAGTTTCTTTGACTCAAATGACATGACCTCAGGGTATTTATTCCTTTAAGAGTAACCACGATTGCTGCTGAAAAGATTTGGTCTTGCATTTTTCAAAGCAGAAAAAGGAAACTCGAATTTAAAGTCCTACTGAAAAGCAGTAATATTCATCAATTCAGCATCCTTGCCCCTGTTTTTTCAATTATATATGCTATAAAAGTGTTTCATTTCAAAATGATTCCTCTATTCAACATCATATGGATTCATACAATCCATACCTATCATAGGAAAGTAGCTCCAGTTTCCTTGGTCTCTTCAGTGTATTTTGTTCATGAGCTATATATATTTCTTTGAAAGAAATGACAAGGCTTTCTATGGAGAAAAATAGATCACCCTAGACAAGCACATCAAGCACATACAAAAAAAAAAAATTCTCAGGTTCAGTTTGGGTTGTGTAGTTAAATTCCAATGGTGATGCTAACACTAGCTGACATCATTCCTTGTGCATGTTAACCCCTCAGTCTTTGCATTGTGACTATCATAATATTGTCTCTATATGCAATACAATGATTCTAGTTTTGACTTTTATGGGGCAATACAATAAATATTTTATTACTAATTATTTTGCTCACAAATGTATCAGAAGAACTTTGCTGTAAAAAAATAATCTTAAATGTTCTCTCCCCTCTTCCGTCCATAGTGACCACTGATAGATTTAATACATAGTTGCTGCAAATTAATTCAAAAATGCTCAAGAGCATCTTCCATGAGGCTGCTTCAGATTGGTAAGAACCCAGCTGCACAAATGGTGGGGTGCAAGCACCACTTCAACACTTGCCCACATTCTCCCCCATGGTTTTTAGCCTGTGCTGAGCTCTATATTGCTTAGATAATGATATCCAAAGCTGCAAGGCTAAAGCACTTGTTAGGTGGCTTGGCTGGCAAGAGCAGCTTTGGGACAGACATGCTGAGCTCACTTAGTCTGCATTTCTTAATATTTTATTTTCAGTTGTTAAAATGGTCTGATCATGAAGCAGAAATACTGTATTATCTAAAATGGCATTTAACAGAACAGGGCAATACAAGTACCTTTCATCCTCCTGTCAAGTGAATAAACAAACATAACTATGTTATTGCCAAATAGCCTACAAACAACAAAAAAGCCATAGTTGGCACCCTCCTCTGCCTCTTGAAAGGTCTCTCCCCTCTTGTTTTCTGCCTCTCTTCAGGAATGCTGAGAAAAAATTGTGGCCTCTATCCCATCACTACTAAACCTGCTCCTTTCAGAACATCAGTGCCTCTGTTCTAAGGGCTTTCATCAATCATGCATGCTTGCACATCCTCTCCTTTCAAGGTGAACTCCAAAAAAATCTTGGTTTAGTGTAACTGCAAAGCTAATAAATTCTGTATTCTGCTCATATATAGTCTTTTGCTACAACTGCTTATTTATATTGTTTCAGATATGCCAGTATAACTGAAGTATTTTGTTTGTGACTTACAGTTCAAATGACTAATCACCATAATCACTACCTTCTTTCTGGGTACACAGACTAAAACTGTGGTTATGCAATTTATTTCAAGTCTATTTGGTATCTTCTATGATTACCTATTAACAATGCAATGGCAGCTTGCAGAGAATTATCCCTTTGCTAAAGCAAAAAAATGCACAGCAGTCATCAAAAACTTTCGGGATATACTGAAGATTTCTATTGCAAAAATTGCTTTATTGTAGTCCTGACAGGTTTCTTTTGTTGCTATTACCCTTTCTTTCTTGCCTATTCCCCCCTTCAGCCTTCAATATAAACACAATTGGCTTAGAAAATATGACCTATTTCAGGCAACCGGGCTACAATTTAGCCCTACAGCCTCCTCCACTTCTCTGTGCCCAGCAAGACCATTCATTTCCATTTCAAACTCAGAATACACCCCACCCTGCAAGGTGCCTTACAAACAGTAACAACCAAACCTGATCAAATCCCTTAAATGAAGATTGTAGCATTTGACCTAATTCCAAGTTCAGTGCCCAATTTGAAAAAAAACAACTGAACAGACCAAACAAAAACCAACCAAACAAAAAGAACAGGTAAAAAAACCAAATAACCACTCACCCAAAAGCAACCAAACAACACACACACTGCCTTCAAATCCCACCACAAAACCCCAACATACTGTAGTAATTGCAAGTCAACACTCAATCTTGGTGGTATTAGGGCATTTCCTGACAAGAAACCTTCAGCATGTCCCCTGCATCCTTCTGTAGCTTTGCCAAAAGAAAATCTCTCCCCTAGTCTGGTATAAAACCCTGCTCTGTCCCATCAGAAGCACAGGAAGGAGGACTCCTTGGGTAAAAGGCTACTGTGTTATGCTGATACGCAGCACACTCACTGCCTGGTAAGGTCTCTTGCTTTGTAAGGCAGGTCACCCATAAAATAACATGACCTGTGGGCTTAGTAGATGACACAGCTCCCTCACATCCAAACACCACTGGTGTTTCTAAGGTGTCTGATGCTTATCCCTGTGTGACAAGTACAACTGCTTGAACTGTACATCACTCAGAAGGAAAAAGCACACAAGATAAAGACTGATTAATGAAGAATCAGTGTTCTGCTGCAAAATCAAATATCCACCCCACACCAAAGCAGGTCCATGACACATGGTGAATCAGGACTGTGACATCAAATGATAATTATCTGGCAACAAAGCCAGCATTTTTTAAGATGCTTGCCATAATGGAAGCTAAACACTCTGCACTTGCACTGCAGCTTTGGCACAGCTACCTGCAACATACTAAAAATGCAAGATCTGCAATGGAGACAGAACATAAAATTTCAAAGAGCTGAAGGTGACTGTGCTCAGCACTGCTGAGTTCAGAGGAACAGCCAAACCTTCTTTACCTGGGTTCTGGTTGTAGAAGGGGCCCCCGTTGATCTGGTTCTGAAGGCTGGTCTGTGATGTGATGGAAGGAGGCCGCCGATAGGGCAAAGAGCCCCCGATGGTCGGGGGCGTGTGCCGAGCTGCAGGCCTGTTCATGCTGTAGAACTGAACTGGGTGACCTGGGCCACACAGAGAAAGCCATTAGCTATGAGAAGAATGGTGCCTGCCTTTTCTTGACCTGCATTCAATTTCAAAGCTTGGGAAGGTTTCTGGCTCTTTATTTTAAGACAGTCTGCATCCTAGGAGGAGTCAGCCACTTCAGCTGCCAGACTGGCAGGACACCAAATGTCTCAAGAGCAATGCAAAATAACTCTCCCAACTGCCTGCACTCAGCACTGCCTACAAAGCCAGTAGAATACATAGGTGTTTAAGCTACAAATCTTCAAAATTAAAGGAAATAATATCCATTTATATGTATTACAATCACTTTTTCTGAATTTAGTTATTTCTAAACCTGCAAAAAATTCCCTAAAACATTACAGTTCTGCAATTAAGGAACATACATGTAAAAAATAACTGCAAGCTATTTCCAAGATTCAAAGCTGTTGCCTTCTGTAACTGAAAAAACACAGTACTACCTATCTTAGCGCCATTTAGAAGATGTTCAGAGAATAATCTTGGGAGAAGAGAATGTTAGAAACTGATTAAAGGATGGAATAAAGTCAAACTAAAAGACCCTCTTCAAGGGAGCTGTCAATTAAAACAACTCCTCAAAAACTTGCTCTGTATTTTCATTATAGCCTATATTCAAGACACTAATCACGAATCCCAGCAAACAATAAATGAAGCAAGGTATCTTCTGTGCTCCCATAAAATTCTCTGGATTCTATACTGTATATAGCTGTAAACTGAATTTATAATTCCCATATGTGTTACTACACCCTACAAACTATTCTGCCTCCACCATTTGTACTAGAAGCAAATTTGAGAGCTTGCAAGAAAACAAGGGAAGAAGAGATGGTCAAGAGATGGTCACTGTGGTTGAGGAGAGACATTAACACAGAAACAGAACAAGGAGTTTTAAAAACCTGCATTTTTCTTCATTATGTTTTGCTTGCTTTGCACAACTTCGTACAGGTCAGTAATATAATAAGTAATAAAGTAATAAAAATACAAGTTGCTTGCTCTGTTACTTGCTTGTAAGAGCAAATGCATGAACTGCAGCATCACATTCCCTCTGCTTTGTACCAATAATGTAGTGTACCATATTAAAAAAATGCACTTTTTACAGATAAGAAACAGCTAGGAAAAAATCCATTCTATAAAGGCTTTCCCCCATTTTTCCTGATGCGGCTTTCCAATGTGTGTTTCTCTCTCTCTCTGTTTCTAAATGTACTTACAGAAATTGGTGGTTACTGGAGAGAAGGGAGGAAAGAGGGCTAAGAGGTTTTTAAGGACCAAAAACTATGCCTTCCTAAGTGGTGACCTATCTAGTCTCTTCTAATACTTTATTTCAGAGAAGCCATATAAGCAATTTCACTAATAAAGCGGGGAAACAAAAGATCTTAAAAATAGCAACTAACATGAATTTTCTGTTATGAAATTGTGAATGATATTTTACATTCATTAAAATGTTAATCTTTGCTTGATTTTGACTTGTTAAAAATATAGAACCAACATGGCTTAAGAACTGGGATACTGACAGTGCATCAAAAATGGGAAACTGATAGAGTTTTGCCACATATGCACATATCCATATGCCACAGCACATCTTCATGAAACATCAGGATCATCTTCTGAGACCAAAATTCATCACACTTTAGAAACTTCTGGTGACAGTATGGATTCTAGTGCAAGTATCTTCTAATTTCGTATGAGCCACAGCCCTTTAAACTACATGCAACTTCAAGAATGCTTCTGGAACCTGGTGCAGTTTTTACTAGGAGATGAACACTAATAAAACACACAAACCAACTCCCACCCTTTTAAGCAGCCTCCACCACAATGTAAAGTAGCAAAGCTTGCAGGTAGCTGCACATGAATTTGGCTGTCTGAAGGAGATCTTCACACTGCAATCTCCTCAGCAAAAGGTGATACAGCACAGTGTTATGGTCAGTAAGTACTACACACTGCAACCTCAGCGAATGAGAAAATGAAAAGTGTAGCACTAAAAGAAAGAAGTTGCAATATACACCCGAAGTACCACATATGAAAACAAAATGCTTTAAATAATAGTCTGCATAACAGAAATTTGTATTTTACCTAATACCGGACACAAAACCCTTGCTCTTTTCATCAGTTTATTAAAGAGAGACCTGTCATTTGACAGCATTGAAGAAATCAGTTACATAAATTATACTTTGCTAGATGCATTTTTTAAAATTGCATTTATGAAAGACAATAATAAGACCCAGAACTATCAGTGCTGGTTCCTGCCAAACAATTATTCTGTGAGGTTCTCAGTATCAAAACAGAAAAAAAATTATGATTTAGTAAATTAAATAAATGTAAAAATAATAAAATTATTAAATTAAATGATTGCTTTTAATAAAATCAGCACACCTTGAATTGTCTGCTGTAACCATGACCTTATAGTTGGGTACTAGCAGATATTTTCTATATCTAATTAAACTTTTCTTTAAAATTATGAATCACTGCTGCCGAAGTAACTTTGCAAAGCCTTGGATCATGGTCACATCTGGGTTCATCTGCCAGTAGCTGGAGCAGACACTCACCTGCAGAGGGTGTGGAAGAAACAGCAGGGGGAGTTGGAGAGGTGAAGCCATCAGCAAGGGGCTGAGCTCCTGCAGCAGCAGCAGCATCTGGGGTAGCGGAGGAAGGGACAGGAGGAGCAGGAGGAGTGGGGGCAGGAGCAGAGGTAGCAGGAAGGGGAGAAGTGCCAGCTGAGCCAGCAGGGGCTAAGTGAAGAGAGGAGGAAGAGATGGAGTTAATAAGGAGATATGTTAGCAAGGATTAGAGAAAGCCTCTGACTATTCAGTGTTAGCTATTTATTAGCTGCACAGTACTTCAGAATGCACGAGATGAGAAAACAATGGATCAGTTAAAGAAAGGCTCATTCCTGTGTAGATGGTAAATGAGGGTCAAGCAAATCCACTTCTTTTCAGGTCTGAAGGGAACACGACCCAAAACTTTTCAGTGAAAGCCATTACTTTTGAAAGATGTCTTTGCATTGTTTTATTTATTCTCCAATCTCTAGCATAGCTGTCTTTAGCTTTTTTATGAATTAGAAAATATAAAGAGGAAAGCAAAAAATTTCCAGCTCTTTGATTCAGAAGCATCATGCATTTCGCTGCAAGCCAACTACAGGCTCTTCTTCACTGAAAAGGCTGAGCAAAGGAAAAAGAAGTACTAGTAACACTTCCTACTTCTGGAAAGTTCGGGGCCATTACATCGAGGAAGTATCTCTTTGTGATAATTCAGGCTTGCATTGATGTACTCAAGATTTACTCTGTGCCTGCCTCTCATTCAATCTAATTTTCTAAAAACATGCTTCTATGTATCTGCATAAACAGCCAATGAAAAAACATTTATTCGCTTAAAAGGACAAGGGAAGAGTGTTCCTCAGCCCACTGAAAAAGGTGCTGTGTCCTACCTTGTCACATGCAGGCAGCCAGGCAAAAAATTCTGATAAACAAATTAATACATAAAAGGAACATTACAGCACATCAACACTCTCAGAGAAGATACTACTTGATTCAAATTCACATTATCAATAGCAATGAACTCTGGGCTTCCTTCCCTTGGAGTCTAAGAAACTGCAAATGCTCAAGGTTAACAGTGAGGCAAAAAAAGGAACAAGAAGTTTCCATTTACCTGGATAGACACTAGGAGGAGATGGTGTGGGAACAGCAATGGGAACACCAACACTTCCACTTCCACTGTTCTCTCGACTGCTGCTCCGACTACTTGGGTGGCTTCCTCCACTACTGCCACTGCTGCTGTAAGAAACCAAAGTAACCAGGGTATGAATATGCAGCTGTTCATGCTGAAACATCCCTCATAGAGCATCTTACAAAACCAGAGAAGTAACACAGGACAAGAAAAAAAAAAAAACAAACAAGAATGATATAAACCTATACAAAGCTGGGCTTTCCTGAAACTCTCCACTTTGGCTACAACACAAGAGGGCTTTTCTTCAGTAAGTTAGCTTTAGTGAACTTGTCCAAACATGAAACACTTCCAGAACTTTGTTCAAAGCACATCGTTCCAGGGTTCTTAAGCCCCTACAGAGCAAATACATACCTTTTTTCTCTTTAAAACTTACAGAGTGCTTAGGCTGTGATTCCTATGCTTTCATATGAGACTACTAAAGCCCAAAGTTGTAAGATAGTAAAATTCCGATTTCTTATTTTTTAAGTGTACTTTTTTAGCCATTCTGAAGTACTTACTATGTTTAAAAAGTAAAGACTTCAAGGAAAGTATTTAGATCTATCACATCATGAAACTAATTATTCTAGAGAAAAAGACAGTCTTCTGCAGAGCCTCTGGAAATGAAGTTTAGCTTTATTTTATGTTTCAAGTTATCAATATCCCCAAAACATTATGCTACAATTTCAGTTATGCAAACTATAAATATCAAAATGTTTGAAAATACCAAGTATAAGCATCTAAGCAGCCCTTCAACATGTAGAAGGCAAGTCGTGTACCAAGTCTTCCCTCAGTTTGGTAATCATTTAGGTAAAATAGTACCCTGATCTACCTCCTTGAAAGACTTCACACTTTTAGCAATTCATTAAGTACTCTAAGCAAGTGGCAGCACTAAGTGGAGGCGAACAGGGGTTAAGTGACTGACGCTCAGGCGGTTCCCTGCCCTGGTTCCATGGGTGCTGCTCCCACCAGCCCAGCAGCTGCAGGGGCAGTGTGTACCTGTAGGTGCGGTTGCGCTGGTTCACCGAGGCCGTTCTCACGGGGCTCTGCTGCGCCGGGGCCATGGTGCGCGTCGGGCTGGGCACGTAATCGTTGGGCACCACCGGGGGCCGCACCGGCTCCAGCGTGCGGTACGGGGAGTGCCGCCTGCACGCACGGGCACACGACAGCCGGTCAGGACAGCACACACAAACACACACTTCCCCCTCTTGGAACACAGCTGCATGCTAATCAGGAAAAGCAGCTCTAAAAATGGGCTTTCGCTAGAGCTAGTACTATTTCGCTAGTACTCATTCTGTAGGATGACGGAAAAAACCAAGGATGTTCTTCAGGTACTTTGGTCTTCCTATCAGCAAACCCTGTGTTGCACATCTGATTCGTGTTTTAAAGGTGACATTATCTTACATTAAAATAAAGCACCATGTTCTGTATGTATATACATAATCCCACCCCAGTAAACAGCATTCATGCCACTCATAACACATTTTCCTAAGGCCAAAATCAGGTTCATAAACTTCACAGGAAAGTACTTTCACCAAGCTCAGCACAAGTAATTAATGAACAGCGCCATGTCCTCATTTTTTAATTGTTTAGCACCACCTGCAAAAGACACAGCTAATGACATTTTACTATGAAGTATGTAAGTGCTCTGCACTGAGGAAACAGTTCCTGCTGGGAAAGGCTGATGATGCCCACTGTCTTTTGGCATCAGCGCACTAACATATAAAAACATGATCAGCATAAGAGGATTCAGATTTAACACCTCTTGGCCTTTGTGAATGGTTAAAATAGAACCATGAAACCTCTTTCACTACAGAAAAAGAAAAAAGAATCTTCCCTCTTTTCCCTTCTGTTCACCCACTCAGTAACTGCACTTACCCAATAGTTCCTTTTCCTGACATTGGTGGACTTGGTGGCTTCTGGGTGGGTGGTGTTGTGCGAGGCAGCCCACCCATCTTCATATTCTGGGTGCTGACCTGCATGAAAGAACGGGGAGAAAAACGGCCTTCACTGAGCTCAGGGTCGAGGGGAGAGACACTGAGATGCCTTTAGCAGTTAACTCTAAGTCAGGGAAGGTTTAAACAAACAAAAAAAAATTGAGAGGCCATGCGTTATATATGCAATTTCCACTCTGCTAGAAATCAAGAGTTGCGCTCAAAGGACTCTTAATTACATAGTTTTTAGAAATTGTACAAATAAGTGAATTTGCCTTCAGGCTAGCACATAATATTATATCTCTAAGAATACAGACACTGTACCTAACTTGGGCTGAACCTCCCAGTCATCCTTTGAGAAGGAGGCAGTTATTTCACATGACACCACAGAATGGTAAATTTGCAAAAATATTTTTGAATACTGTTTAAAAACACGAAGGCATATCTAATAAGCCACAATCTAATGTGATTTATACAGATATGGAGAAGTCAAAGCAATCTATAAATATGATCCATTAACCTTTTAATGTTTCCACAGCTTATAAAAACTTTTAAAGGTACTTGCTTTAAATATTATTTACATATATGTAAACATACAGAGAAAGCTATTTTGAGAAAAATAGAAAGGTGCATTTTTTCCCCCAGTTAAATCCGTAACAATTTCATCTGTGAAAGTTTATAAATAAATGGACAGGGAGAAAATATTTAGCAGTGATGTGATATAACTGCAGTTGTCCACTTGCCCTCTGTCAGGTTAAAATACTAATGAAGTGTATTTTTCATAAAGTAATTTACTGTAACTTCTTTCAAAAACTCATTTGCATTTCTGACTGACTGATTAATCTAGGAATTGTAAACAATTCTAACCAATATGCATTCTGCTTCTCTGCAGTCTGCCAGACAAGCAAAATTCCCTCAATGCACGCATCCTTACAGGAATCAGTACATGGTCTGCTTACAAAACAGCTTGGATTTACAACTGCCTGAGCTATTGCTCAAGCACAGAGATACTGAGTAAACCTAAATAAGTGTGCTTACATCCCTCTCTCTGTTCTTCCTGTCATGCTCTATCATCTCAGAGAGCTTCATCTTTCTAAAACATAAGTCCTGGCTACTGCGCCCACCCCCACAGAAAAATCAAACAGTCATCAAGGCACTCAAGAGTATTTGCAAACATCATTGAAGGCAAATTACTCCTTCAAACTTTGACTCTAACAACTCACTTAAAACCTAAGCAATGTTTAGATTAGTGAATTGATAAATATTGACAACAGCGTGAAGAGTAATATGTTGAGTATTCTAATCCACTGAAACTTGATTCTCTGGCTCTAAATAATCCCACTGCTATCACATTTTCAATCTGCAGGGAAGAAATGAAAACCCAAGCATTGGAGGAGTATTTTGTCAGATTCAAAACCAGATGTTTGGATTTAGTTGTGCAAGAGTACTCTGTAATGTCAATTTAAGACAAAATTATTTTGCACGGCATTATAAAGTCCTTTAAGCCAACTCTAAGCAACAAGAAATCTAAAGTTAATTCAAGTGAGGGATGAGGTAAGCACTGAACTACAACTACTTGAAGGGAGAAGGGAAAGTGTAAAATGAAATACATTTTATTCTATACACGGAACATTTAAGAAATAGCAAAATCTGAATTTTTTTTTAAAGTTGCAGCACCGCCTGTATTTCCTCTTTCATTAAACATGCCTGTTTCATCTACCTACCTATTTGAGTTTTCAATAAAAACCCAAACCCACAAACAAACAAAATCCACCTTAATTAAACGGTGACTGAATTGTCAGTTGCTGTACTTCAAACAGCCCTCTCAGCCTCTGCTTTTGGATGTCTTCAGATGACAGACCAATCTGTGTGCCCCTGGATAGTCCATTCAGGGCTTTTAACTGGCTACGCTATTGTTTCTGATGAGATGATGTAACCACTGGCTATCACTTTACAGTTAATATAAAATTCCATATATATAATACAAATAATGCCATTATTTTATATACAATGACTGCAAGAACAAAAATTAACTTCTAGGCATCCCCAGGGCTACAGCTACATGAAAAGAAAGGATGGCTGAGGTGGAGGATGCTGGAACATCACACTGGTACAAGCTGGTGGAGGTAACACTCACCTCACCAACACAGTGACTGCTTGATATTTTCATTAACACTGCAAATACACAGATCCTTGACAAAGGATGGGAAGAAAACTTTAGAAAGCTTTTAGGCCCCCCCCTCCCCAAAAATAAATATCCCTTTTTAGACCAGGAACTTAGCACAAAGAAACCGTGCTTAAAAAAAGCTAACCTGAAAGATGAGGAAATTCACTCATAGTAAGTTTAGTTTCAGGGTCTTGGAAAAGACTTTTCAACATTGCAATTGAAATGTTCAAAGAGCAAGTAATTAAAATTTACAGGGTTGTCTTCAAATCTGACAGGACTTATGGCTTTAAGATCAGCTACTCTAAGTCGAACAACCCTGGGCAACTAATTTCTCCTTTGACTTATTACCAAATAATCACAGAAGAGAAATTAAAAAGATATAATTATTTGAACAGTTCTGATCAAAATGGACAGAACCTTGGAAATAAAAGCATACAAGATGCTAAAAAAAAAATCTAAAATTACACCAACTACAACTGAGATTAAAACACTGCAATATATACAGCTGTTTCCTTCTATAATAATTTCTACTGGAGGGGGAAGGAAGGCCATTAATGCTCCCTCTTCCAAACTTTGCTGTATTGCCTTTTCTGATTTGCACATATGGTTGTAAATACAGTTTCCATACACAAATCCTCACCCACACATATCCCTTTACAAACATCTAAAATCTGAAGCAACCACCAGAACTCAAGGTCACATTTGCATTCATTGTCAAGTTGAAAAAAAAATTCTTTTTCTAGAGTAAACTGGTATTTGCCAGGACTTGCACTGTTTCAGACATCATTTCCCCTGGTCCTGCACAGCTGGAACTACCTAGATGCAGCTGATTTAATGAGAGGGTGAAAGCAGAGGAATGCATCTGTCTGATGGTAGTTTGTTTGACTGCAGGATCCCACAGGGCTGAGGTTGATTTCTAGTTTAAATCTTGAAAATCATTTTAAGAAAATGCATAGCAAAAGAGAGCCTGCAACCAGAAAGACAAAGGAGTATCTGTCTGCCTTTGCTCACAACTGCACAGTTAACCAGCCAACCACTGTGTTTAGAACAGGAAAACAATAAGAGAGGCAGTAATGACTTGGGCACAAAGCTCAAGAAAAAAAACACAGCTGACTGATGTAAAAGCAGGACGACAAACCAAGACAAGTAGGACACAGTGTCTGTGCCAAATGCATGCAGGGAAAAATTTATTTTTCAAGTAATTTTTTTCCTCTTTCTCAGAAGAAAAAAAAATTTAAAAAATATTATCAACTGAAGTTGTGGAACACCAAATAATTCTAATGAGATCTTGGTTAAGTCGCTTTTTTTTAACTGGAAGCTTTTCATAGACAAATTAGAAAGCACATGCACCACAGAAAAGTATCTTTCTACTAAAGCTGTAACTTTGTCAGCTGGAATTGGAAGCTTTTCTGAGGAAGAAACTACAGAAACTACTTAAAAAGCAGATCCTTGGTAACTAAGACATCCCAGAAAATGCTCTAGGATCCAGCCCCACAGTAACAGCTGTAAAATGAAGTATAAAGAAATGGATCCCTATGGACCATTCTGTTTTAAAAGGGTACAATAGTATCCAATATTTTCTATTATTGTGCTATAGTTTTAGAAAGGTACCATCTGATGACTTCAAGACACAATACAGCACTGACTAGAGCAGTCAGAAAAACTATCCTCTTAAGCCTAATTTTTTTAATAATTAAGACTTAATTGGCCATTTTCTATTCTTGGAAACCAGTTTTTCATAAAATCCAGTGATTAGAACACCATCTTATATGGTCCTGCCTATGACCGAATTTTCTTCATAGTTACATTTTTATCAGTATTTAACATACTGACTTTCTTTACCACTCCACTGTACAATGCATTGGTATTGAAATAAATTGGCTAAAACTGATAAATTCTGCCATTCATTCAATTTAATTCTTGGGGGTATTTTCACAACCAAAAAAAAAAAAAAAAAATCACTGAACAGCAAGTGCAGAAATACATAGTTGGTCAGACATGAGAGCTGATCAAGAGACTGCAAAAAACTATTTGCATCAATGTCCTGCATTTATACAGACAAGAGGCACTTACTTGCAAGAAAGCAAACAAGGTAGGCTTTTTGGGGGGTTGGGTTATTTTTGGTTGGTTGGTTGTTTTTTCCCCACCCTCCAAAATCCTGAATAAGAGATATTCAACACAACCAAACCTCAGGAGAATCTAGTTCTAAAGCTGGACACAGCCAGAAGTTGTTAAGTGGTGGTTTACATTCACACTGTATTTTCTAGAACTTTCAGGATGTCCAAAGAATAATTTTTTGCCCAAAACCTAGTAAGAAAAAGTGCCTAGTCAATGATGTTTAATGGATTATATTCAGAAACTTCAGGCAGCTCCTTGATCTTCTTGAGCAAGATTTTATAGCCAATTACAGGAAAAAACAACCCAAGGCTGAATAAAAACTCCCTTCCCATGCCTTGCTTCATCTTGTTAACGCTACAGAGATTATTAATAGATTTTTGGCCCATCATCTGCTACCTCAAAGTAAATTTCTTTTCAAGCTGTGGTCAGCCACTCAAATACTTACTGTGCATGTCTAATCAAACCATTTGCTTGCCAGCTCATTAAGCAGTTTATATGGAAGTGAAATGTATAAATTTCAGCCTTTTTTTGGCAAATGACCACAAGTAGAACCTGCAGCAAGTGAGTTTACTTGTTTTTACCACATCCACCCATGCAAAGTAATTGAAGAATCAAGTCTGGTGAATACAAAAAGGCTTAAACAATGTCATTTTCAATTGATTTTCCTTAGCCTTGTAACTGAAATTTTCTTCAAAATCTGTTTAAAATTTAAGTTATTCAGACACAAATCCAATGTTACAGTTAGCTTAATATTATACCTGTTAGTTAAGGCTAAGGGTTTTTTGCAGTCACAAGAAAGAAATGCAGGCTAAACACTTCACATCCAATCACTTTTAAGTGAAGTAAAATAGCCATTTACACAGAACAGGGGTTACTAACTGCTTTTCAGTCTTCCTTCAGCCTGATGCACAGTGACTGTAGGGAGACAAATAACTCAGGTCTCCTGAGAGATGCTGCTCTGCTTTTTGCCTTTTTTGTTTCTTCTCATATTTTGTCAATGAGAAGTTGACTGTTTTATTCCTCAAATCAAATTTCTAATTGGGTTCATTCTGGCAAATAAATGGTGTTATAACAAAAAAAATTAATTCCAACCTATAAATAGAAAAAATATTTACTCTGAAAAGCTGCAGAAACTCTTATTGCCACTGCAGATAATGCACAGATATGTCAGTTCACTTATAATCTATAATTACCCAATTTTAAAACTTTCTTAGGATAGTCATTACTTGTTTATAAACTGTAGCTGCAGAGAGCAACAAAGAAAATTGAGGAGATATATTTTGCCATTCTCAAATTAAAAGCATGTAAATACTGAGTTGAAATACTGTACACCTCACATACCTTTGTAAAAGTAAATTTCACATGACATGATTGAATTCTCTCATAAACTAAGAGTTTTCCATTGTTATAAGAAATGCCACATACACTTAAATACCTGACTAAAAGCACCATCTGTCCAATTTCACAGGGACATCATTATATACTCAGCTTTACAGACAATCTCAAAAATTTTTAGAATTTTCTTTTAGCTTTTTCCAAGCATAGAAAATACTTTAAAGTATTTCACATCAACTCAGAACTTCCTTTAATTAATATACTCACTTTACATATTGACATTCTACGTTCTAAAATACAGTTGCCTCATTACAACAGTGGCACCTGCTACTAAAAACTTCCACTCTCTGTTTCCCCAAACCAGCTGCATTTCAGGAGGAGGAGACCATCATACTCAATACAGGCTAGAACCTATCTATTAATTAATGTACTATGAACTCCACCATAGTATCGTGTAACTTAACTGCTTGTCTAATTGATTTGATGCTTTTTTTTTTTTTTTTGCTGTTTCTGCAGCCACTAATACTACCAACATTTAAAGAATTTGGCATACTTCAGCCTGAGTTCTTTGATGCACTATTCATTTAATATTCAACTAAATAAATCACTTATCTTGTTGTTTAACAGTTAAGTATTTTACACAACTATGACACTTCTGGAAGTTTCCATAGATGAGTGCCTCTGAGTATTTAAGCATTGCTATCAGTTTCTGGAAAAATTATGAATACTGCAACTTTAAAAAATAATATACAGATTTGAAATTGTTACACACCTTTGGAGCCCATAATCTGAGCAATCTCACACTGGAACATTAATCCAAATCAAACCATAACTTACACCGTATATAGGATAAAAAGAATATTACACAGGGGGAGGCTCATATTCACCTGCTATCTAGTCCATGTACATTTTTGTCTTCACAAGGCTAGCACAACATCCTTCCCTCATAAATGATCTCCTAAATATGCTGAGGGCAGCTAGTATTTTACCACAAAGCTTTTAAAATAAACTGTGTTAACTTCCTTTCATATACACATCAATTTATATCACAAAATGCTTATCCACAATGAGATACTCAACAGAAGTTCTGCGACACAGAAGGGAGAGCGGGTGTTGTTTTAAACAATCGGTAGCATTGATGTCAATCATCTCCCCGTGTGTAATAATCTCAGAGGAAGAATGGAAATCCAGCCCTGGGGTTTCTTACCTTAAATCTAAGCAACCACTTAATGCATAAATGGAGCAAATAAAAGAGGTAAGGAAAAAAAGCATTGAAAGGTTAGTTGGAACTTCAGGATATGAAGAGAAAGGAAATAGAAAGAAAAAAGTTAAGCATTCAGCATTAACAAAATAATGTATCAGTAGATCATAGAAAGAGTGGTTAAAGCAGAATGTCATGAACAAAAGATCTTCAAGCTGAAACTTCTAATATACATTGACCACAAAGCCTTTAAATTATTACTTTAAAATTAACATTCAAATGCTTGTACACTATTTACTCAAGTTCTTACAGTGCTAACAAAAAGGCAGCTTCTTTCAAAATGTATCATGAGATCTAGATGGATTAATTTCAGAGATAAATTTATTTGAGCTGTCAAAGACTAGCCTTCAAAATGAGCCCAAGCTCATTTAAATTGTTTACATGCATTAGCACTTTTACAAGTAGCTGAAATGGAAGCTTCTAACATAATAAGCTAATGTATGTTCTTTTCTAGAAAATGCTGTTCGTTAACTTGATGCCATGACATCTCTCCTGAACAAAGATCAAGAGCAAATTATCACATCTTGTAAGAAGTACAGCACTTTTTTTAGATACTGTACCGCTTATCCACGTTTCCTAAAGTATAAATTGACATTAACCAACAGCAAAACCTTACTTTAAAACTTAAGTGCTTGCTTTTTCACACTAAGTTCTGCATCTCACTGGCACAATACCATACATCATCTTTCTCCATAAAAATTTCTTTTAAAATTACTTGTCTTTCCCTTTGAATGATCTTCAGCTAATGATTTTTAGTTCAATTCATCCAAATATATCATTAAATTTGTTACACTTTCTGCAGCACAGAACAGTAAATATTCAGGTAAATATTTAAATATTCAAGTAAATAACTATTTAAATATTTGTATAAATAGTAGAGCATCCAGAGTGACTAATTTGTTCCATCGATTTAGGAGAGACCCTGCGGTACTGAAAAGAAACACAATCTGATTTACTAGAAAATCTCCTGTCCTTGAGTTTGAAGTTCTGTGGATCAATTAACCAATACAGTCTCTGCCTCATACAGCTACACTGGAAAACCCAGTTCCCCTGTACTGGCCACAGTGTGGCAGTTGCAGTGGAAGATCCATCTGCAGCAACCTCAGCAGCACTGCCTGATAACTTCAATGCCTTAATACACACCTGTCTGAAGGGAGCACTTATTTTTTTCCCATTCTCTTGAGTAAACAACTCTTTGTTGGGAACAACTTGGGAAACATTTGAAAAAACTGAAAGCAAGTCTCTTTCACACAAAAGATTCTTTAGATTTTTGCAGCATTGTAGCTTCAGGGAGGGAAGATGAGGAGAGACTGTTGGGATGATACAGAGGCACTTGAATTCTCTCATATCTATTTATAAACCATACTATAGAGCAACCCTTCCTGAACATCATCTCCTCTATGTTTCAAATTTCTGAATGGAAGGAATAAAATGCTTAAGGGTCTGTACCACTTCTCTCAGCATGGCATACTGAATTTCTCAGCCAAGAATCCTCCCTTTTACTCCTGTATTTTTCTGTTCAGCTTGCCATCTTTCTCAGGGGTTGCAATGAATGTCTGCTGCATCAGCATTCTGCCTGTCCTAAAAATACATAATTCTGGGTCCAAGTACTAGAGCAGAAGCACTTCAGCAGAAAAAGGACAAAGAATGCAGACTGAGGAATCCTGATGCTAACTGAAACTTTAACACTGTTCATGCAACAACTCCTGAATGCTCACTTGAAGGGAAAAGTATCACAGCTCCAACGATGAAGAGCTACATATAGGCAAATTTAAAGCTTCTACATGTTTTGTTTCTCTCTGACCAACAGTCAGAGGTCTAATAAACTAACTTGTAGTTACTCAAATCCACCTGCAGTTACTGCAGGTTCATAAGTACAACTGGCCACCTTTTCCCCCCCCATCAGCAAGAGAGGTGTTCTTTTCTCTGTCCTAAACACAGGATTAACCTGACTGGAATACATTTACAATCTTAAGGATAGCATGACTTCAAGCTCTCTGATTGTTTTACAAGTACACAAAACTTCATCATTTTCTAGATAAATTATGTTTACCATGCACTGTGTTTAAGTCTATCACAAGCATGAAAAATGGATGTAAAGCACACTCAAGTCACCATCCATTCGATGAACTATGTTCTTTTAGAGGAACATAATTCATTGCATCTTAGTATGACTGCTACATTGAGGTAAGTGGGATACCAATTATAATGAATTAGGGCCAGTGCTAAATAAGATTGTGCTGCAGAGCAATTAAAAACTACTCTTTAATGAGTTCTAAAACGATGTCCCTAAAACAAAAAGTGATGATTAAAATACTAGCAACGGCAATCCTACAGGTTAATGTGCTCCATCCATACCCAGAAGATCTGCTGACGTGCATAAATTCAATACTGTTGGCAGATTTTAACACACAACTGGTAACAGTTTCCTAGTCAAAACTGAAGTTATTAAAGTTGGGTATGCTTTTTTTGTCTGTCCTTTACAAAATCTGTTCAGAGGTCGATTCTTTGGGTAAGAAATGGGGGGAAAGAGACTTTTCGTTAACAAGCAGGACATTGAAAAGACCTTAAGTAAAATTGCTTGGGAAAGATATTTAAATCAAATTCCTCGGAATTTGAATTTTAAAAGTTAGGTTAAACTACTTATTGCCATTTAAAAGGCCACCAAGCAGACAAATCAAATAGGACAACAGAGACAACCTAATCCAGTTACAAGTGAAACCAAAGAAATTCTGGTGTACTTTGACTGGAAGAAGCATCTTACCTTACTGCTACTTAGTCGGTTTACAGATTTGTTAGTGTGCCTTGTAAAAATGACATCACTTTGTGTTATTTACCTTTCATTTCCTGGAACTTTAATATTGTCCGTGTTCTCATTTCCATACTTGTTTTCCTGGCAGCACAAGCTAACAATGAGCTCACACCTGCTATGACTGTGTATTCAGGATGTGCTTTTAAAAACATATATCTAACCTCAAATATGATTATCACTGTTGCTGTGTACATTGATCTAACAGCCACCAGTTGCATCTTTGCATCTCTGTCTGATCTCTGTCCTGAAATTTCTTCTTTTTTCCTAATCTTGAAAGGAAAAACCAGCTGGCTTTAAACTTGGCAGTGATATTCCCATCCCAAAACCCCATATGGCACAAAAGTTATAGAGAACTCCCTTTAACAAAGCACATCACTGAGTTTGTATATAACAGAAAGAAGAAAAGGGAGCTCATAACACTTCTCATGCAAACCCTTCCTTTGCATGAACATCAAAGTAAACCAGTGGCAATTACAGCTGGATCACACTCTGTGGTGCTAATTCAGGCAGAAAAGTGATGGTCATTAGCCCTTCAGTCCCCACATATATCCCTGGCAACTAACCCAAACAATAATAGCAGCATCACACAAGCTGATATTCAGAAGCATTTTAAAAATTGAGACTCACAGTGCCAGTTAGAAATCAGATTCAGTGAGTTTGAAACATTTAGAAACACTGGGGCAAGAGAAGGGGAAGGGACAATTGGAAAACGGACAGGACTCCTCTCTTGTTTATAGACACATGGTCCAGGTAAGGAGAAACTGGTATATTACCATGAAAAGCATCAGGTTATTTTGAAAATATACAAAGACAATGAATTTGCAGTTTGGCTGTTTTAACAATATCACCTACCTTCACTCCATGTCCAATATCATCTAGAATTGTATAATCAATAGGTTTCCTGATGTAGCGAACTGGTCGCTCCAAGTTAGCTGGTGCAATGATTTTGTGAGTTCTTGAGGTGTTTTTGTTTGTAGTCAAGATACCAATTTCTCTTCTAGCAACTTTCTCTTTGTGAATGTCCACCGTCTACAAAAGACGCAGTGTATTTACTAACAGTGGTATGCATTGGAATACAGAGTCAGTATTAAAAAAAAATTCAATCAGTTCTAATGCTTCGAAGATCTCTAGACTGTACTAAACACATCACTACATATACTTGATTACATCATCTTTCTTCAACTTACTGCTGAATTTGCTACCTCTAAAGTCCCACTAATAGCTGGGGGTTCTTTGGGTTTTCTGTTAGCCTTGTTCTTTCAGTTTCTCCTTTCCATTCTTAGTAGTACACATCAATTTACTGACACTGTTTTATAAGTCCCTTCACTTATCTTTTTTTATTTTACAATTACTGTCTAAGCTAGTCTTTGACATGGGCTTCAACTAGATGAAGTGTATGAATGCCTTCCCAAACCTTAATTTTAAGACCAGAAAAACAAACCATAAGCAGGTTTTCTTACACTGTAAAAGTTTGCTAAATCAGGACTGATAAGCCTGTGATAGAATAAAATTTCCCTTAGACAAATGGAGAAAGTATTTTGGTCATTACAACTCACTCATCACAAAGCAATTATTAGACTTTAGAATGTGTTCCACACTAATTTATCCACAATAAAACCAAAGGTTAAAGCCATTGTCTTCCCTTTGGATGCCTAGGGCAAACACTGGAAATCTCTTCCTTCATATACTAAAATCAGTAAAGAATCTTTGGTGTAAGAAAAAGTCCTGCTGACAATTCATTGCCTAAAAACATGTACATGAATCTTGTTAGGTAACAAGAGTAAGAAAAGGCTATCAGAAAGTCTATCTCTTCCAGGAAAATATAATCTCTTAAATCATGGGCCATGTTGCTCCTTGACTTATTTAAACCAAAATTAATTGCTTGCTCACAAAGCAGCTTTCAATATAGGAAAAAAAAAATAAACTGTGCTAAACAGTGAACAAAACTTTTAGCTACAGGATAAAAAACAAAAGTATAAACAGCCAGAACCACCACCATAAGGACATAAGGATTTCTAAGCACTCATATATTTCTTGTTACCACTTCAGTGATCATGAATGGCACCAGAAACACTTTTCAGTTTCGAACCAGGCTTTGCAATAACTGGAGAACATGTATAAATGAGAACTCATTTTCCTAACACACATTTTTGACTAATTTTATTTTTCTGTGGGCAGGCACTGGGGCAGTGAGGCTGGCTACACTGTTTTAAGCTGCTACCAATAGCAAAACAAGTTAATAATGAATCATCACCACAACCTTTAAAAGTAAAAAAAAAAAATTTTTAGAAACCCTAACCAACCCCCAAACTACTTCCAAGAAGTTTTTTCTTTGCATTATTTCCAGGAAAATATCTTGGACATTATATGTGATCTTACAATACTATCATCAAGATTGCCTAGTATTTCCCAGCAACATATTTCCAAGTTTTAACTTTGCTAAAATTAAGCACTGACTAGAGCTTTGTCATGTACATTCTGCCACCTCTACTTCCCCCTGCCTAGAACTGTAAGGTTTCCACTATAGGTACATAGCTATTTCTTAAAAAAACTACAGAAAAACAGATTGTAAGGTCAAAATGTATTGACAAATCTCTCTTTGGAAAGCTCAAGTTTGTTGAGCAATGATTTGAAATTTAATGGGGGTAGTTAAACTATCTGAGACACTCACACAAAAACCCACCCAGATGTGGACAATATATAAATTCTGCAGAAATTCACGGTTCACACAAGTGTAACAAACACGTATTTCTACAACTAACTTAGCAACTAAACCACTCTCCAATGAATTTGCCAAGGTCCTTTCTGAATCCCCCCAAGATGACCAGGACTATACACCAACCCCCAATACAGCAGCACAGATCAGATCTTCACAGCTCTTACAGTGCTGTATTTATGGTACAAGCACAAGTGCAAACACAGCACATCAACATTTTCCAGGCCAAAGTACCTAAAGTCCACCATTCTGCATCAGGGTAAGATGTAAGATTTCATCTTCCATCTCAGGCTTTTATCCCTTCTCTCTGCTAGACCTTTGCTTTTGCAGTATAGGGACCAGGAGCACACACTCTGGAATAGAAGGTCCACAGACCCCTCATCTCAGAGGCACATACATGATGGCAACAGCTTGGGAGAACAGTCTCATTTTTGACACCACTGATAAATTCATTCTGTACTGCAGACTTCATCTGTGGTCTAGACATGTCACTGGAGACCTGCAGAGACATGACTCTTATATGTTCTTTGTCTCACAAGCCTCTGATACCATTCAGTAGAATGTTAAAAATCTTCAGCTGCAACAGCAGCTGGACTTCAGGATGAAGTGGAACACCAAAATCTTATGGGTCTGAATCTGGTCCTTCAAAACCAGCTTCATGCCTTGAGTATTGCACTCAAAGCCAATAATTTCAATCCACAAATCAAAAAGGAAGTTATTAGTTCAGGGTTGGCAAGATGATTTTCTCACTTTCTATTTCAAGTGCTAGAACTCTGCAACTTTGAATATGTTCTTCCAGTACTTTCTTATGTAATTATCTACTAATACAATGCAAGTACAGATATTTAATGCTCATGTTAATGTAGCAATGGTATCCTGGCACAGTGCAAAGCTGTTGCTGTGAATGAAGAGTGGGTTTTCAATAGGAGGCAGGGCTAAAACCTTCCTTAAGGACTATGGTGATCATGAGGCATGACTACAGGAACAAACAATGAAGTGCATAAAACCTAATTAAAACCTGAAGCTCATCTGGTGGGATTTCTCTTGCATTATGATTCACAACATCTCTTTTAACTTGAATAGCTATGGAATGACTAGAAGTATACAAACTGCACCTAATTCTGGTTCACACGTCTAAACTGGTATTGAAAAGCATTATGCTGGCCATTTTCCAGACATTTTATTTTCTTGTTTAGTAGACTATGGAAGTCATGAGATCCTAAGGCATCCATAAAATAGCACAAAGGAGCACTGTGGTATTCCATTAGTAGAGAAGGTAACAAAGATTAACCTGCTACCGAAGAAAATGAAAACATTTATCCCTAACATATAGGTAATTATTACCTCCAGTACTAACATAAATCCCTTATCAAGGCAGGAGAATGCACCAAAATGTTTATTCATCAGTTTAGAAAGTTCTAATGAGAAGTTTCTGGGGTTAGAGCTGGACTAACAGAACACCTGGCTTGAAAACTCTGTTAGGAAAAGCAGAAGGGATACACTGTGCCCTTCTACAACTAAAAACCCTGTTGTCTAACAAGAAATTTTGGATGCCTGACAGCATTATTATGCTTTTTAAATTTTTTTTCACATAGCTCCATCAATTTTAGCAAAAGCTTTTAAGTGACAGTTTGTTAGAGGCTACGCTCATTACTATCATCTTTTCATATGCTTTCCAAGATCCCTGCAATAGCTGAGGGACAGCATAAGGGGAAAAATAAGTACGAACCACTGCATTTTTTTCTATTAGGAATTTTCCGGCCATTTTGAAACATTAGGTTTTCATACTGAATTCAACAAAGCCAGTCTCAAGATCTGCAAATATTAAAACAAAACAAAAACAAAAAAGTAATGATTTCTGGGAAAGTTAACACTACTTACCAGTTCACTTAAAAGTCACTGAGTTTTGAGAAATACTCTCTTCGACCAGTAAACAAAATTTCCCAAAGTATTGAAAATTAGCATTTAACTAACATTAGTTTTGGCTGGGACAGAATCAATTTTCTTCACAGTATGGGGTGATATTTTGGATTAGTGCTGTAAACAGAGCTGATAACCCCAGGATGTTTTAGTTAGTGCTGAGCAGTGACTGCAGAGCCAAGGCCTTTTCTGCTCCCCATCCCACCCAGCACTGGGTAGCCTGGGGTGCACCACAAATTGGGAAGGGACACAGCCAGGACAGTTGGCCCTGCTGACCAGGGGACAACGCTCCATGTGGCCCCATGGCCAGCAGGGCCAGGCTGACCTGGGAGAGCCTGGCTGGGCACGGCTGCCTGGGGACTGCCTGGCTGTGTCAGCTGCTGCTGAGCAGCTGCTCCCATCTGCAGCCTTTCTGCTTGGGTTTTCTCTCTTCAGTAGCAGCTTTCTATATTATTGTTATCACCATCATCATTAAACTGTAGATATCTCTACCCACAAGTCTTCTCACTTTTACCCTTATGATTATCTACCCATATCCTGGTAAGGGGGAATGAGTGAGCAGCCATGTGGTGCTTAGTTGCCAGCTGGAGTTAAACCACAACAGCATGCTGAAAGTCTGAATTACAGTGAAATTTCAGAGACAAGAGACTCCAGAAACCTTCATTTCTTCATCTTCTCAAATCATTCTAACTTAAATATATAAATTAACTGTCAGTCTGTTACTCTGGGCTTTTAAAATTCAGTTTCAAAAATCTCAGAAGAAAATGTTGCTTACATATAGTATTGTTGGGCTTTTATTAATCTTATTAATATGATGCAATTCAAATTGATTGCAAATTACCTTGAAAACCGGATTTTTACTTTAAAATTAATAACTGCCAAATATTGACATGTTAGAAATGTGACATTAATTGTCTCAAGTTGCATGCAATTTATACACAAAAAAAAAAGAGATGCTACAAAAACGCTGAAATGCTACTTGTTCCATAAACAGGAAGATGCACTGTGCAAAATTGGCCTTGCATCACCATTTTTAACATGTTTTGCTATTCCTGTGCCTTGCAAGAATAAGACAACTGAGAAAGGTGACAAATTTTTATTGACTTTTCAGTGGAAAGTCGAAGTGAACTTCCCTGCAGACACTGAGCAGCTCACAGATGTTGCTACAGCCCAGCTAAGCAGCACCTGCTGCCTGCAGAGAATCCAAGCCTGCAGTCTATTCAGTGCCTGTTCTCACAGCCAAGAGTGTGGCAGTCAGCTCTGTAAGGGGAGGATGTAGCAGAATTCCCCACAACACAGTGCCACTGCAGAAAACTCACCACTACCACTCATCTTTGTGATAATGTGCTTGTTTAGATAATTAGCAGCAGACTTTTTAAAATTACCTTGCTGAGTAACAGATTCTGTAACTAAACCAGAAAAAACATTTCTCATCAGTATTAAAACCTGAAAATCTGCCAGATCAAATTAAAGAATTTGGATGTTAATAAGGTATCACAGTGACTGCTAACTTGAAAGCTGGAAGGTAGTTTTTTTAACAAGTATAAATATTTGTACATACGATCTGTATTTAAGATTTAAATTCTTAGTCAAATATGAAACATTATGTATCATCTAGCTCTGGACAAGATTCAAGAAGGCAAGCAAGAATAGATTCATCAGCTTTCAGACCAAACCAAAATAATTCTAATTCTTAAACCAATAGGATTTAATCACTTGCATAAAAATAGTTTCAATAGTAACAATTTCCTTATTCACAGCCTATATATAATTTGAAAAAGCAAAAATTATTATCAGCTTCCTTTTCAAGCTCTTTGATTAGGTTGACATTTAGAAGGAAACACAGAAAGGGATATAAATTGATGCTCCACCAATAAATAAAGGACCAGAGCATTTTATCTTGCTGAGTTAATCACACCTCTCCCAGTCTGAGCTACTTGTACAAAACAAGCACTTTGGGAAAAGTTTTTGTACCAAGCGCCAAATGATTCTGCTCTCTTTGGAGAGTATGTAGAATCCCAAATCAGAATTACAAGCAGGATTCCACCCAGATATCACAATTTGCATATAATGTTTTCTAAACTTAAATACCAAGATCTACTGATCAAAACCAATCTGTTTTCTGTTTTATGCTACTGACACTAATTTCAGTCAGGCTGGCTGAAATCCTAATTGGCAGTGAGTATTACACCACAAAGCATTTTAAATACTGTTAGGAAAAAGCTCAGTGAACTTTACACCCAAAATAATTATCAAGGGAACCTTCCACATATTAGGCTAATTTTAGAAGTATAGCCAAATTCATTGAAAAAAAAAATATTTACAGAAAAATTATGTAAATTATTTTTTTTTAAGAAAAACAACCATGGAAATTTGACAGATAACACACTCATCTATAACCTTGGTACTAAGGGAGGAAGCCATTTCCAAACACATTAACTCCACTTAATAAAGTTCCTTGGATCAATACACTTCATGTATGTAATATCCAAAATTTAAATACTGTCTGCTCCTCTGATATTATTTCTTCCATAAAAATTTGAGGAGGATCCTACATATGATGCAGGCTCAAAAAAAACCACGAAACAAGCCACATAAAAAAATGCCCCCAAACAAACCAGATTTTCAATTTTACAGCTGTATTTTAAAAAAAGACCAGAGATTTTTTGTTTGGTTGTTCAAGCTCAATCTATGAAAATTTTGCAGACACATCTTCATTAGGTGTTGGGGTATTGCTAATCTGGTGCTCTATTTTAAATAACTAGCTGTGCTGTATAAAGGTCAAAGACAATCTAACCTAGCGCTCAGTCTGCACTAATGCCATCATCTCAGGAGGAAAAAATCTAAAATGCTATGACCCTTTCCACAAAAGCTACTTTACAGAAGCTGTGTGACAAAATGAGTTTTCCATATTCATGAAATGTAAAATATACTGTCTTTTGCGTCAGGCTCTCAAAGAGTTGGAACATATGTGAGCTGGCACTAGCCTGAGAGGAAGCACAAACACACAGAGCATATAGTTATAGCACAGGCATACACAGGGTAATTCGTAACACTTTCTGGGGAAAAAAAAAATTAATTTACTTGTCTACATAATGATTAACATGGAGCATTTAGAGAAGAAATCAAACTTCCAGCTTATTTTTGATGCAGATCCATGAGACAACTGAGGCAACTAATAGCACAGCACTATCAAAACAGAAAATCCTCCCCACCTCTTTCTTTGTACTTGCCCTGGGATTCCTCTGACCCAATCAGAGGCAATTCAGCCCACTAAAACAGCATAAAATTACTCACTTCTTTTGCTGGTTCAAATAGATCCAATCCATCTACTTATTTCCTACCTTACACAGCCCCTACTTTCAAATGTTTTCCTAAATACCACAATACTCTTTATTTTCATTTATATTATCACATGGAGATCAAGAAACCCTAGTAGCCAAAATGTAGTGGCCAACTAAGACATGAAATACTCAGTAAACAGACACAAAACTCAAAAACTGCTGTATCATTGTTTTTAATTTTTCTTTTAATCCAGCAGTGGCTGGTAAATCTGCACTTTTATCTATCATTCATTCTCAGCCCACTCTGGCAGTCAAAATTCTCTCATCTATGTGGTGATTGAACCTGGGTTCCTGATTATAGTAGCTTAGTTTATTGCTGCTCAGAAAAACTGCAAACAACTGCAGGAGTTCTGCAGCCATACACAAGCTGAAACATTAATTTTGGCTTTTGTTCATGTCACTGCAAAGTACATTTTATTCAGAAAAGCCAGGAGCAAACTGTTTTTGTCATCAGATGCCAGTATTACAGCAACAGAATAAGTGAAAAGATGATGAGTATTGTTTCCCACCATCCATTTCTTATTTCTTAACATAATATTTTCATTTTACCATTAGCAACTTTTAGGTGCTTTTCACTTACACAGAATGACCCCCTCTCCAAACAATAATCTGGCTGAGAATGCATTTAACTGGCTTTGGTATGTAAAATGCTCATACTAACACTGGTATAGAACCACATCATGAGACCTAATCCCAGAATGAATAGGAGAAGAAATGCATCCTTCTGTTTAAATTCTTCTCGCTCACAAGATGTCAATTCAGAGTTTCACTTGCTATGGAATATCAAAGGCAAAAGAAAGAAGTCTCACTTGTGAAATATGGTTGATTGAAGATTCCATGCGCCGAAGCTGGGATGCCTGGATATCCAGCATTTGGAGAACATTGTTGGCCAAAGTGTTGATCAGATAGGCTACGCTCGCTAACGACTGTGTAGTGTAGGCTTTGGTTTCTTCCAGGGCTCGCTGCTTATCTGCTGACTGAAAAACAGAAAGAAAAGGTTTATTTAGTATAAAGTCTTTCATGCAAAGATTCTTGGAATTAACTCCTTTTGCCTGTCTTTAAAGACAACTAATTATATTAAATCAAACTAATTCTAAATAAAAGTTACTATCTTATCATGAAATATACCTTGGTATTTTAAGATTTTTCTACATTTTCTAAGAAGAATAAACTCCTTTTTTCTAGAAATATACTTGGATTTTTCTTGAAAAAGGTTCAACTTCTTATTCAGTATTTTAGTAATTTACTTGAAAAGCACTCTGAGACACTTATTATTTATTTCTCCTAGATTTTATATTATTTAGAACTGGTTTGTTTTTCTAAGCTTTGTGATTCATTTAGAACTCATAACAGCCTACAAGGAGCCGCCAAACAGCTCATTCCGCATCTCTCCTAATCATTGTCACAAATGGTCATTATTCACAGTGAATGAACTATATTCCCATAAAATGGTAGCTGAATACAGTGAGAGGAATCGTTTTTAAAAATACTAAGTTCATGTTTTCTTCTTAAACATTTTGTACTTTGTCACATTGTCAATACTTTTTTCTATGAAAAATTTGTATGATCCATTTTTCTAGTAGTAGAGCACCTGAAAGTATTTAGGCTATCAACAGACAAGATATCCATTAGAAATTTAAAAATATATATACATTTCAAACAGCATTAAAAATAATAAGCTAAGAATTTAATTGTTAGGGTTCTGTGTTTCTCCTTGAAAAATAGTTAATATCGCTAAGATGTAAGTCAGTACAAAGAATACAGATTAAAGCACTGGTAAAACATACAACTAAGAGGCTAAGTTAAAACTTTCCAGTTTCCAAGGCTTTGGTATGCAGTGAACTTCACTTTTAGGTGATCTTTAGCCTTCTCACAGGCCAATGCAGCTGTTTCTAAAACAACGGCTGATAAATGTTCTCTACTCCCACCTGTCATTATAATACTGTATTTCATTATTTCCTTGGCTTTTTATATTATTCACATAGGTTGGGTATCAATATTCAAGAAATGTGCAGCTATTAAAGAGAGAATATAAAGTCATTCCATATCTTTCAGCACAAGCTGAATCTAACATCCACTGCATTATATGTACTTGGAAAAACACAAAAAGTAAGCATATGTGTATTTCAGGAAAACAATTCCTACAGCTCAGTATGTTTTCCCAAGACCTTGAAGTAAGATTCTTAAAAGAAGATTGCTAACTTTGAAGGGCAAAATAAAAATCCCACACATGTAAACACAGGCACAAGACTTCATTTAAATGCTCACACGAAAGATAATCAGTATTTTCTCTTTTCTGGCAAATTCCTGTGCCCATAAACACCACCAGTAATTTAGCTGGCCAGTTGTCAGGCTGCAGTGGTACCAGTTATTCATCTACAAAGAAGGAGGAGAGCTGCAGCTGCTCCTCATCCAAGAGCTGCCTCCATGGGGCAGGAAGGAGGAATGCTTCAGGAGGTGAACATTTTACCCACGTCTCTCTTCCATGCAGAAGACAAAACAAGAGCAACAGAAGAAGGAACTGAAAATTTTAGGAGCTTCTCAGGGCACAGTATGAGGATATTCTCCAACAGAGCACGATTATGAAAACTGCCTTATATTCAACTATAAAGAAGTTAGAAAAATGCTATCCCCAGATCTCATTTGAGAACTCAATGACTTTTAACCAGCTGAGTATGTCTTGTACATAAAGGAGCTTGAAACCCAACTTAAGAATTCCCAAATGAAGGACCAGCAAGCTCTTTACCAAAGTGTATTCTCACATTGCTGGCTTGTAAATACACTTTCTCCCCCTCTCCCTGCTTATATCCCCAGCTCAGCCTGCACACTACTCCCCTGCAGCAGGCACACTCCACAGCCATTCAAACCATTTCTCAATGGCAATAATAAAAGTGACCAGGAGCTCGCCTGTTTTGCTCTGCAGCTGATGCCAATCTATTTATAGAAGCAGAAAATGCTGATTTCCATTAGAGCACTGCATATTCAGATAAGATGTGTATAACCCAGTAAACACAGTATTTCTCCATTAACAGACAAAGTATTTGAGAACAAAAGGAAAACTATCTGTAATTTTAAATATTACGGGCCTCTGCTATGGTTTTTCTGCTTAAAGAAGCACGAATATGAATGCATGTTCAGAGCTAGTCCTTCCAGGGATGCAACCTAATAGCTAAATCCAAGTCATCCCCAGTTCAAACCAACAAAGAATTGACTTCTCAATGTTCAAATGCATTAAAAATCTCATCAAACAATACTATAAACTACTTTGGAACAGTTATTAGCACAAAAATCCATTTGATTGAGGTGTCTAATTCATGATAACTGTGATTTGCTCTATATGCCTTTTTACAGAGCCCAAAATTCTCTGAGGGAAACTCCACTCACATTTGGCACAGAAAAACGGAAGTTTGAACTTTCTTCCTGTGAAGAAACTGTTCAAACTAAAATTACTATTTGAACCTACTCCTGTTGATCTATTTCAAAAGAAGAAAAAATAATTAGTGACAGCATTTTAAAACAATCATGTTTACCCTGAAAACTTTCAAGATATGCAAACCTGAATAACTCACAGCAATAGTTAAAAACTCTAGAATACTTACAGAAAAATCTTAAGTTTTCCTGTGGAAATATAACAATGAATGTCAGTTAAGATTTAACTTGAAATGCTAAGTTGTGTTTAGCATGAAATCCATCTTTCAATTTGATAAGTAGATTTTGAGATATGGTATCTTATCACATGCTCCTATGTAACAAGATCCCTATTTACACTCCACATGGACACCAAATTACATCGCTTGCAAATGCTGCCATGCTCACTGAGTATATAACTATGTAAATAAAGGGATTTCAGCTAATAAGATAATGGTTTCAAGTTATCAGTAACAAAACTCAAACATAATCCTCAGCAGTCTAAGTTCAGATACTCTTGATCTTACTAACACCAAAATATCAGCCAATATGCTTCACATCAGACTGTAAGGCAGCCAAAAAGTTATTTCAATACCCACACCTACCAAAATTCTCCAGTGAAAGAAAAAAATATCAGTTAAGACTCTCTACAGTAGTTTCAGTAACGTATGGAATACTGTTTCTGTGAAGAATATCAAAACCAAGAGAAACATGCTCTATGTTCACTATAACAAGAAAACTTGTTCCTATGCATACTTAAGCATATTAACTTGGAAGCCCTTGAGTTCTCAGAGACATTGTGCTCAGCATGATCCAGCACTGATAGCAAGTGTTTTCAGTGACCAGATCTAAATTAAACTCCATGAAGCAGACCTTTGAGTGTCTCTCCATTTCAGTTTTTAAGTATCTTTAGCACTCACACACATAAAATTATGCATGTCTATGAAAAAATACAGGCTCGTAACATCTATCCACACACAACTATTAGGAAAGCAATGCTTTCATCCATTACATCAGTTTGATCTGTATTTTTTAATGGATAGTAAATTTAAGAAATCAAAGCTATTGTTTGACAAGTAAGTCTTCTGAAACACTGCCAACACAGGGATCCTCTTATTCCTAGACATAACATACCTGCTCCATTGTCTATGCAGGGTCACCTGGCAGACTGAACATTTGATCTAGTTTATAACTATCTTTAGAAACAAATAGTTGTTTTAAACTGCAGTCACTTCCATTATCTACCCTGACATGCAAAATTGCAAACACTACCCCTAGCAAAACTACGTAGATGCCACAAAGAAAAAGCAAAGCAACACAGTGAATTATGGTCTGAGTAACTGTCATGCGACAGAGACTCAGGACTTACTTTAATCAGCAGCACCTGTCACAGTAGATGTCCCAACATCAAGTGTGCACTCCATCTGCTGTAATTAGATCAGGAGGCACGTCCCAAATGAAAATCATCTGATCCATGAACCACAATAGAAGTTTTGCCTCATCCAAACCACTGCATAGTCAGAGAAACACAAGGAAGGATACAATCAAGAATAAAGAGAGAAGAACTATCCAGAGTTGTTGAGCTTGCTAGCTAGAAAAGGGACAAGTGCTGGAACATCATTGCGTTACATTGCACTAGAACAAGTGCTGGAACTTTCCAGCCCTCCACTACCTACAGTTTTCTTCCTGCAAACTGTGCAGAGTCCCATGTTTCCCTTAATATTTTTCCATTAACTGTGTTAAGAATACTGCTCTCTCTCCACCTCTTAAAAGTTGTAGTTTTCCCTTCTCACACAATGTTAAAATACTTGAGTATCACAGCTGGATCATCTTCACAACCTGAAATAGAAATACTTAGATCATGTCTTCTGTGTCCACGTTACAGAATTTCCAGGCAGCAGCTTAGCACCTATTCAGTTTATCATTTTTCTGCACACAATGCACGTATCAGGCGTCCATGTGAGTCACAAGGCAGCATCCTTTTCTCCTGCTCTCAGCAGTAAGAGCACCATTTTGAGGCACACACAGAGCTCACCTGATGCTCCTGCCAGCCACATATGGGGTGGGGACAGTGTCACTCCTGCTGGGAGATGCTCCCCACAGCAGCAGGAGGCGGTTCCCCACGCACCTGGCACAGCAGCAGCCAAGGCTCTGCCTGGCTCTCCCCCAAGAGTGTTTTTCACTTGTGGGAAGTGCCCAATATTGAAACAGTTATTTTGTCTCCACCAGGAAACAAAACAAGCTATCAACAACATCGAAACCTTTCAGAGGATGAATCCAGTCTGAGAGTACTGCACAGACTACAGACACTATATGAACTGGGGCTTTAGATAACAGGAGATCAAAGTCATTCAAGCCAGCTACCAACGCACAGACTTCACATTCAGTCAGAAAAGCCATGTATTACACACACAAGGCAACAATGTGCTCTTGCTTTCAGACACTGGAGAATTATTAACAGTTTCCACTTCCACATGCCAGTCCAACAATGGACACTAAAACTAACAGCTCAGGAATGATCATAAATGTACACCTGACAATACTGCTCATTTTTTTACTAGATTGTATAAACCAAATTGGCAGCATTAGAAATTACATGGCATTCAACCTGCAGCAAATGTAAGGATGACTACTTTTCATGTCAGGATGCAGAGCCCAGGCATCACTTTTGCTTCCCACTCTGAAGTTGCATTTACACTGCACAATTACATTACCAGATTTGAATAAGAAATAGCCTGGACTGCTGACTATATAAAATATCCTTTTACTTTAGGAATTAAATGTCTCAGTTTTTATTCTCCTGCCTAAGAAAACAAAATCTTTTATATTTTTACAAGCAATTTCAAAAACAGATTATAAAGAAAAAACAAATATTAAATGGGCCAGATGAGAAAATAAAGCATGTAGTAATGTATCCAAAACAACAAAATTATTTGGCTATATGATGGGCAGAAGGAATTATTACACGCATATAGAGCACAAAATGCAGGGCTAGAAAAAAATCAAGAATTTAAGGCATTCTCCCACTCTAAGAGTGATCAACCAAATCCTAGTGATAAGGTCTGCTACACCCCTGTTAAGAACCTGAATAATTTTGTATAGAAAAGCATCTACTAACGGATAGAGTAATTCTACAAAGAAACAAATGATGGGAGGCAACATGAACCTACAGTAAGATTTACAAAACATCCAACTGGATAAAACTAGATAAAAGAAAAAATGCTACCAAATGCTCAAATGCTACCAATGCTACTAAATTAGAAGGAAAGACTTCAAAGATAGCAACATATTAAAACAGAAAAATACATTTCCTATGAGTTGGAAAGAGCTCCAAGACAGGTCTGAAAGTGGTGCATGAAAGGAAGCATTTAAAGCTACTGACAGTTTACTTGGTTATTGTAGCTAGATTTATTTTCTTCTATAGTTCTAAATTTTTTTAAAAAAAGTGATTTATCCAGTAGTCATCATCAACTTGGAAGTTCACAGTTCTGCAATCAGGCTAATTACACAAATTCTACTGTTTGAGCCAAAACATCCGGACCTATGAGTTGAGAAAGAAACTGTGTTTCTTATTACAGAACATTGACATAAGTTGCTGCCTTCAATATCAATATAACTACAACAAAAAATTCTTCCAAGATTTATACTTCATGTTGAATTGAGAGGGGGCAAAAAAAAAATAGAGCTTTTAATTCCTGAGGCCATTTTCTTTCACATCTTTTAGAAAACAGAGTTCTGAATGGAAAAAAATCTCCATTCATACTCAAATCAATTCTTCAATGTGCAATGGATTTGTAAAGTAATATTTAGGCATGAAAGTGGAAGCTGAGGTTGAAGAGTTTGACATCAGACTACCTACACAAAAAGTATATTCAGAATATACTAATCAATTCCCCAACATATACAGCATCTCTTGCTATTATTCAAAACTGTATTGTTTAGTAAAACAAACTCCTATTTAATATATGTGATTAAAAAATTAATAATAGAATTATAAAAATAAGACAGAATATTAGTTTCACTTAATCAATATAACAGTTGTTTCTTTTGATTACTGTTAACACAAACCCAAGTTGGCATTTGTCTTATGACCAGCTAGAAAAACCCCTCAGGTTTCTGCTGAGGTTGCATCAGCTTCAAGAAGCCTCAAGAACAAAAGCTGCATGCTAGAGTTCAACAAGCTTGCATTATTCAGTACAAAATGTGCCCAACTGTGATACTGACAAAGCACACTTCAGTTTTCCTGTGAAAAATAGATTGAGCTCTTATATCATCCTTTTCATTTTAATTGTTGCTGAATTCCTTGAAGTTACTGAAAGCCTCATACATAATTAAGTATTTTACACACTTTTATTCAACTGCACAGATGGCATTTGCTCAGCCCATCCAAGTGCTTTCTGAGGTCCTTCCGTGAACTACAAAAAATGATTGAGAAGAAAACTGAGCATCATTAATCCAATAATTAAGTCAAAATCATGCCAAAAACTTACATAACTGTCAGTGAAAAATACAGTAGTTTTCTGTTTTAACAAACTGGCTCATTAAATACTTGCTAAAGAATATCCCTCACTTCTCTTTCACTACCGGAACTGCTCATTCCCAGGACAAAAAACATGTACTCACCAATTCCTAAGGAGCTGGTCACTAACACACAGGAGAAAGAGGCAAAAAGAAGCAGAAGCAATCACTGACCTGTTAGAAGAGAGGGAAACTAGCTCTCCCAGAGTTTAAGAAAAAAAACTAAGGGTCATAGAGCTCCAAGGCACTTATTTCTGTGGCAACAGAAAAACCCCAAATTTTACTTCTGGATGTAGAACAATCCATGTTTTCTATTTGTACCCAGGAAAACTCAGTCTACCTGTTCTCTAATATATGTTCTTTAATATAAAATTTCACAGTATCTGGAGTTGAGAGTAGAATTTTTTGTTCCTGTCAATTGTAATAGCATCATCTCTATACTATCCATCTCTGCGTGCAAACATCTGTCTCTTTGTAAGTGCTTATTCATGATTATATAATGACTAAATATGTATTTCTGTTAGTATTTTAGAAAGACAAAAGGCTGGCTTGATCACTTGATTAGCCTACTCAAATGTATACACCTTTCTTTTAAAATTAAGGAGATCTTATAGTCATTGCCCATTTACATGTATTCTGCACCCTAAACATTATGAATTAATCAAATATTAGGCAACATAAGCAAACAACGTTTTGGACACAAATGGGAAACACTTCTCCACACGCACCCTGCCACAAACCCACTCATAAGCTCTCTAACAGCTTCCTATTATTCTGCATTCAAAAGAAAACATGAGCAACAAAACACACTGAGACCATGAGCAGGGGAAGCAACAAGATTATTGAGACAGGTAATATGGACTACAATTTACTAGAAATAGTAGGTCTACAGTTTGGAGATAGAGTATTTTTACTTCGCAATAATTTTAGCATGATCTTATCCGAACACTTAACTATAAGTAAAGTAATCTGCTTGAAAACTTTGTCACATCTTTGAATAAAGGAGCAGAGTCTCCTAGAGACACAACTCCTTTTTTATTAATGAACTTAATAAAAAATGAACTATTCTCAGAAGTGACAAAACACAGTGTAAGAATCAGCACTAAATGGAACTTCAGTTGTGGGTGGAACATCCAGGGCACATAGACAGAGGTTATTCAGACACCTAAGCCATCA
The DNA here is from genome assembly GCF_903797595.1 of Erithacus rubecula. Classification (NCBI taxonomy): domain Eukaryota; kingdom Metazoa; phylum Chordata; class Aves; order Passeriformes; family Muscicapidae; genus Erithacus; species Erithacus rubecula. The sequence continues at coordinate 13,469,533 of NC_136659.1, forward strand.
CACCTTATCAATATCTGTCAAGCTGAAAGGTAAGTACTTTCTCCACAACTGTATCCAGAGGCTCTACTCAACATCTCCATGAAAGCAATTAACTTGCTGTTCACAAGAAGTGCATTTAAAAGTTAAATACCTTTAAACGTGAACATACTGAAGTAAACTCTTCTCTTTACAACTGATAATGGCATTAGGACTATTCTCATGGCACTTAGGCCAAACACAATCATTATAGAATATACTGGGTTTAGAATTAAGAATGCATCAAAACTATGACTAGATTTTATAATTCGAACAAGATTCAAAGAGCAAGTAATAAATGTGATATTTTAAAAAGTAATTTCCAAACACAGGGTTAATTGCACTTATTACACTAATATTAATATCATATAAAGTTATTCTCATTTTTAAAAAAATATTTGTAATAATAATTTATTTATCTGCATACTAATAGCAAGCATGCTACCTAAAGAATATATTCTTAGCATTCATACTCTAGTAAAGCCCTTGACATCAAGTTATTCTGTTTTCCAAACTATTAAAAAACTGGAATGATTCACTGAATGTCACTAGAACTTCTTGATTACAAGTGTGACTGCCTAACTTTTAAGTTATCTTAAACTCAGTATCAATAATCTGCTGCAGTCTCTACAAGGTCATTTGCATTAAATTGTAGTCTTTTGTTTTCACTGCTGTAAATTCACTTGATGCTTTTAGTTCTGTGCTGAGCCTCAAAATGTAGGTTTGATTAACAGCTAGGAAACCAATCTTTCAAAGAAGTACACACAGAACCTAACCTCCTAAAAGGAAAAGCCACTTTTTAAAATACATACTACATTCAAGGCCACCAGTGAGGGTAAAACTAGCTCATTGGTTTGAGATCCATGACAGCAATAGCAGTCTACTCTACCCAAGAGAAAAATACAGCAAATGGGAGCTGTGGACAAGCACAGCTACCCTGACACCTAATCACCCACACCACTGTTTCCATGCTGCCTGCATCACTGCAACAAACCTGTCATCTATTTCCTCTAACCATCACCAGAATCAAACTTTGCATTTATTTCCATACATTCACGAGCACAGCTGACCAGTTTTCACACACAAATGTCCTGCTCTCATTAGACCTTGCAAGTTCCTGTTCCTTGAGAACAGAGCCAAAGTCCTGTTTATGTAAAAATAAAAAGGCATGATGTATTCACACAAGCCTACTAACAAGGTTATAAAAAAAACTTTTCAACACATCAGTAACACAGTTTAAATGATACAAGAACAGCATGCTAGCATCCAAAAGCATTTACATCTAAAATATAGTTAATATGTAGGTATATTACTAGTTATTCATCACTGCTGCACAGCATCAGACTTTGCTCTTGCTCAAGAGGAAGCAGCAGAGAGGGAACCTACTCCCCTGCTCATTCTGTGAAACCAGTGGAGGTTTCACCTTACTCTGGTAGCTCTTCTGCAATAACACAGCTGAGAGAAGCGAGTCGTTTTCTAGTTCCTGCAACAAGATAATCATCGTTGGGAGTTCCAGATACACGGCCAATTTTGGCTTTAACAGGAGCACAGTATCAACCCTAACACATGGCCAGAAGAGGCTGGGCCAATGCAAATGCACTGAAATGGAGAACCTCAGAAACAGCAAAGATCCACAGGCTTAATTCTATTATCTCATATATCTTCTGTTCTACAACTCTTCATTCAGCAAGGATGCTGCAGTATGCAAAGGTTTCACTGAGTTTACAAGCCAAAATCACTGATAAACTCAAATTTAATTTTACAGTTGCTTAATAAAAATAAAGCAAGTGGTAGCATTTGCAAAAATTACTTCATATGCAAAGTGGCTTTCACAAGTAAAAACTATAATCATATAGTAATTACATTCTGCTGTACAAAAATGCTATTTGCACAAATTGTTTTCCCCATTATCCATATCAGATGAACAGACTTTTATCTCTGTCTCTTGAAATCTGACAAAATCTACCATTTTTAAGAAAGGATATCTACTTCAGCTTCACAAAATATTATCTAGTCACAGGGGGGTTAATGTAACAACTGAGTTATTTCCCAATTTTGCCAGTTTCTTCCTTCCACTATAAATTCTTGATTCAATTCATTACATAGCAGTGATTGAGGTCAACTAATGGCTTTGATTTAGAATCACAGGCAGAGTGATCTGTGGCAGCAGAAGCAGATTCTGCTTCCAAGTGTCTGCTGCCAGACATCACAAGCTCATAGCAAGGAAAGCTAAGTAGGACACACAGCCACATCCTCCACCATCACAGCTTACAACCTGACCTACCCTCTCAGAACAGCCAGATATAGGGCACCTGCAATTGTCAGGGTGTAATTGCAGCACACCCGCTGAAGATACACACCCTATTGGGCCAACAGCTCCCAGAGAGGCTGGCAGGTGTGCAGATAACACCCACACCAGTTACCACAGCAACACAGAGCTCCAGCACCGTCCCACTTCCTTAGGCACTCAAAAAAATGGAGGTAGCTCAAGGAATACAAGCTGCCTATCCACAGCAACTGCAGTCCTGTTATCCTCAAATTCCTCCCACAACACCACCCTAATACAAGTCTTTCAACTGCTATTCACTTTCTCTACTTCCTCACATAAGCAAGCCCCAAAATTTTATCACACTGGAAGTTTTACTTTCAATTAACTACCCTTGATAACTATGGCCAAAAAAAAGCTTGAAGAGAAGTAAAGAGGCATAGCTACCAGGTAACGTGAGCATGCCTTCCAAAGACAGCAGATAGAGGGTTTAAACTAACAGGGGGCAGCGATTTGCATAGTCACTCTTCCTTTTTTAAGAAATAAAGGCATTTGGATTGCACAGATTCCTTCACACTGACCAGTTAACACTAAATTTGAAATTATTCTTACTTGGCATTTTTTAAAGCTGCTACGAATTCAGACATAATGAAAGAATGTCTTCAGATCCATGTCCACAATCTGACAGAACAGGGGAAAAAATCCATAAAATATTTTATATGAAAAATTGCAGATCAAAGTAAGAGCTACAACAGCTACAATATATAATACTCCTCTAGGAGGCAAAAGAGCCATTAGCAGCATACCCTAAAAATCTAGAGATTTATGCTAAATTAGCAGAGCCTGGGAGAGCTGCAGTGGCAGGTGAGCACTCTACAGCACAGAACTGAAGAATCAGAAGAGGTTTCTCTCACTCCTCCGTGAAAGGTTGCCCAGTTTGCCCCTCTTTCTTTTTTGCATTAAAAAATGTCCTTGTCTACTGCAGAACCACTTAAAGGCCCAAGTCTCTGACCTCTGCAGTGCTACACACGTGCCAGAGTCCCATCAACCCAAACGCACATTTGCACTGCAGACACCGACATGTTCTTGTGCGACTCTGAAAAATCACAGCAGCCCACACAACTTCCAGGCCTTTTTCCTTGCTGTCCCTGGAAAGGCTTGCCAGAGAGAGGGCAGAAGCAAGCAACAACAGGTTGATTTGTTCTTGATATCCATGGTCACCTTGCTGAAAGCTGACAACCCACCTGCTGAAGGTGGTGGCAGCACTCAGTGTTGTCCAGTCATAACTGTACCCAGGATGGAGATCAATTAAACAAACCACCATGATAAAGTGAAATAAAGTTAGTGAAATTTCACTCTGAAATCTGAAAATCAAAACCAGTACCTTCTTATTAAGTAGATTTGTTCCCTATGTGTCCCGAGAGAACCATCTGCTCATTTTTCTGGCAAAGAATGTTTTTACAACCTTTTGCTCCTGTTACCATAGCACTGGACAAAATAAAATATTGGCAGAGAATGGGATTCTGGCCTCTTACACGGAGACAGTTAGCCAACCCCAGATCTTTGTTCTGCATTTACTAGAGAACATTTTAGAAATATAAAAGTCATTTCCTCAACCAAGGAGTCCCTATCTAATTCTCAAGAGTAAACTGGTAGAAAGAAAAGATTTTTCAGAACTCTTCTTGTTCATGCTTGCAAAAAAGTTGTCAACAAATAAAAAAACATAAGGTTACATGAGGTTTTTAATTTCAACTACACTCAAACTTTGTTATGCTGTTACAATTTTAAAATCTCAGAAAATAAGCAAAAAAAAAAAAAAAACCCTTTTCTGCAGGCACTGAAAATAGCAATTATTCTTTTTTCCAATTTAATAAGCAGTTTTGGTCCATTTGCTTCAAAATTATAAGTAAACCTTCTGTCAATTACTATGCAGCTCAAGAACAGCAAGTCAAGTTGCTATATTCAACCTGCAGCATGCAACTTAACAGCACAGCATCAAGCCTTCTGTAATTATTTTAAGCAAGATCTGTATTTTGCACACACATTTTTCTAAGCATGACCTACATTCACAGTAAGAGCAGTACTTCATACCCAGAGATGTTTCATGCAAGAGGTAACTTGGTTTCTAAAAACAATATATGGCCATTTTACAGCATAAAAGGATGTGTACTTGATTTTTCATATTAACTACACTGCAACTGTAACACTGCAACCTGCATCCAATTTAAATAGTACTTCTTTCTGCAAATTACCAAGTTACTTTTTTAAGAATTAACAAGTATCACAATGACGTATCAAAAGCAAACCAAATCCAACCTTGGCAGTTTTTCTCCACATAAAGTAGTTCTAACATACAGACTTGAAGCAAAGCAATTGTGATGCAGGTCACAGCCATTCCAGAATTTCTCTCTAAGAATATGGAGAGCTTTCTGTCTGGTAAAGAGAAGCCAGGACTTGAAATACACAAACTACCAGGAATAAGGGTCTTCCTGCTTTACTACAAAGGCTAACCATTCAGAACACCAATCAGGATGAGCTTGAAGAGACAAGATTTTTTTGAAAATTCCTTCAGAATAATATCAGAATTTCATACAGTAAGTGTTTAAATCTGGTGTCTCAAAACAAAGCACTAGCATTACCTAACAGCCAAAACAGTTCCAATAGGAACTGGACTTCCCTGGCAGAAGCTCTGTAAATTCTACAAGGTTGTTTTTACTCTTTCACGCAAAGAAAGTAGATTATGCACCAAAAACATTCTTTGAATCAAAAGCATTAAATAAATGAATACAACAAACCCGTGAGAATGCCTGCAGTACCAAACAAGAGCTTCTATTTCTAAAATGTTTCAGTTTCCTTGCTAACATTTAGATGTCAGCTGAAGACACCTACCTATAACTCATGAGGAAAAGATACAAAATTACACATGAGGACATTTTGAAAAACAGAAGTTCAGCAATATCCCAGTCAACATCCAGGAGAAAATCTCCGTGCAGGACATTGTAGCAGCAGCAGCAGCAATGGACACAGTTCTATCAGAACATCTTCAAAAAATCAGTCAAGTTATTTGGGATCCAACAGAAGACAGCTCTGTAAACCTGAAAGCAATTCTACAATGAAAAATAAACCCCATATAACAAGTTCTACAAGGTTTGTCCTGAAAAGGTGGTTACCATAAAAGCTTCAGAAAAGGATAGAGGAATGAATCAGACAAACAGTCTTGTAGTATAGAGCATCTACAATGCTCCAAAATTCACAGATGCCCACCTCTGCACACATATTAATGATGTTTCAGACCTCAGCTTCCACTAAAGCACTTTTTCAGCAACAAAAGCATCTGCAGGCACTATCTTATTTTACCAAAACGTGTGAAATACATATTTGTTTTTCTCTAATGTTAGCCAGATTTTCAGCAGGCCCTTTTAGATTTGTTCAGATACTAATTTCAGCTCTTACTGGTGCTGTTTTGCCCAAGACCTTTATAAACATCCCTTAGACAATCCTGTATCAGACAGAATGCATTTCTTTAAGACAAATTAAACAACTTTTTCCCCCATATTTATGGAATTTTTACTATTTTCAATATTTATAGATTCATAAGCATTCATATTGGATAGAGAAGACATCATTAGTCACAGACATCCCAGCATAAAATAAAAATGTACTGCTATTTTCCCTACAACAGCCAGATCCAGAGTAGCCCAGTAAAACTTAAGACCAGAATTTTCATGAAGTAAATTAATCCATTATCCAACAAAACTACTAATGAATTTTGTGAAATGCAACAGTTAAAAAGTCATTTTTTCCAAACAATTTTCAAAGAAAAGTCATACACAGACTACGGTTGTCTCAAAGAGGAGAAACCCTTCCTGCTATACAGTCTAAACTCGGTGACAAACATTTCAGGAAAGTCATTTTAATCGCACAGTAGTGCTGTTCCCCACAAAGGCCAAATGGAGCAGGAGCAGAGAGCTTTGCACACGCTGGGACCCCTGGCAGCGGCCAGGGCTGAGGCCGGCAGGCGCTGCAGGCTGCGGGAGCCCGGCCCCTGCACAGGCAGCGCACCCACAGCACTGCCCTGCCACGGAGCAGCTGCCGCGGCGCTCGGGGAACGCAGCAGCGCCTGTGCAGCGCTGCACCCAAACCACAGACGAGAAAAGTTACACTGTGGAAGATGAAAGTGACACTGCAGACTTGTGAAAGAACGTAAGACTCCTCTCACAGCAGTTTTATGCTCCAATAAAGGATATGAAGAATCCCCACGGCTGTGTTTTACTTTCACCATAATTACGACACAGACTGAGTCCCAACCTTCGCTTATTCACCAAATTTTAATGCTACTGTTCTGACAATTCTGAGAAATTTGTTGTCACAAAAATAGAAACATCAAAGAAGTGAAATGACAAAAATAAGAACATTTCAACTGCTGAATGCATTTTCTGTGTCATAAAAGATTCTCTTGCCTTGCATTTTTCTTTTTAATGTGAATTCATTTTCAAGTTGTCTTAACAGATTGCTACAGCTATATATTCAGCAAGTTCTACTACCATCTGAAAGAAGGATTTTCTCTACACCTTCATGAATTAAAAGTGCTGCATGAATGACCTGTTCAATTGACAAGACATGCCTAAATAATATCACCTCTCTCTCCATCTTGCTGTGGCAATAAATAGAACTATCCTGGAGAGTTTCACAACATGAATCATAGGTTTTAACACAAAGAGGAACAGAGTACAGATTTTCAAGCCGTTTTTCAGACAAACAATTCTCTCCTTTAAGGAGGATCTACCAACTGCATAATCTCCTCCACCTTCCTAGACACAGGCAATTTGCTTTGTTTGTATCACTCATCATCTTCCAGTCATTTAACTGAACAGTTTGTCCCTAAAACTCAGGAAAAACACATTCATATTCCCTCTACTATTAGTCAAAGAAAACCACGCAAACAATTCTTGAAGGACTGTGTTCAGAGCCTTAAGGGCATATGGAACCCAGACAAAAAGAAACTCCTTCCTCTGCACACAAAAGATGCACTCACCCTGATTTGTAAAGTACGAGATCTAGAGATGACATCACGTCAGAACTGTGTTACTTAAAACCAACAATATTAGGTATAACAAGCTGCCAGCTCAAGCTGGGATTGTGCAGAGGCACTTACCTGTTCAACACACACACACAAAAAATACAGTTTAAGAAATTAATACAATATTGTAAAAAAAAAAAAACAAAACAAATAAAGGCTCATTAATTCTTGCACTTCAATCTCCAGAGAGATTCAAATCCTTAACATTTCCATCAAAAAATTTCACAAGCTTGGCCTTTCAGATAGGCCCTGGGAGTTTCATGAGTACAGCAACTGCCATGTGGTAATGCCAAGACTTCTGAAAATTAAGGTCAAATCAGTCCACCATAAGAAGACTATCGTTTCACTCTTTTAAAAAACCAAGAAAAGCATTCTGGGCTCCTTTATGAGAAAGGGAATTGAAGTAATATTCATATAGTAACTGCAGTAGACCCCCAAGCAAACTTCAGAACTAAAACTGGTACTTATCTCTAAAACAGATTTCTTCTCAAATGATAAAATGCATCACACTACTTACGGAAAAAGCCAGCTCCAGAGAAAATCCTGTTGCTGACCATATCATTGCACAGCCTCAAGAACAGCACAGGAAATGGAAGAAACTGTTGTTTGGTTTAGGGTTCTTTTTGTAAAATTAATTTAAAACAGAAAAATAAATTCCTTCAATATGTTTTTAATTTTAAAGATACTGTGTCACACAAAATTTAACTTGAGATTATAGATTGAATATTACAAAGTTGACCATGCTGCTTAGGAAAGAAGCTAAATGTAATAATATTCAATTGTCTGAGCCTTTACTAGTGGCAAATAAATCTCTCATTCTTCTGTGTCCTTATCAAAAGCTACAACTTAAAAGAAGAAAAATTCAGGCAAAGTAAAACACAGAGAAAATATTAGCCTCTGTTCATAAGAAAACACAAGAAAAGGTCTCCTTGGAGAACTTTTAAGCACAGCCTTTACAGAGGACAAGTAGATCACTGGCACTCCCCACTTAATCTTTAATGCAAAAATTCTTTTAGATGCGTAAAAACAGTTAAATAAGTTATAACTCTCCACTAATTATCCAATTTTCTGATCAAATGAGACAATTCATAAGTCCCTGTCCTGCATAATAAATATAACTTACAAGCCTCACATAAACGGTCTTAAAATGGCACACATCTGTAAAAGGCTCATCACAATAAAAAGTTCTGTTTCCAAATACCTGCTTTTGTTAGACAGATGACTACACAAATGACAACAATAAAAATTAGAGGTTTACCCTTCCAGTCATCAAAACTCCATGTATTTGTAGGACATACTGAATTACTGACTCAATTAAATGTAAAGATTTGCATACATATTTAGAAAATAAAAAATCACATTTTAAGCAGATAATAAAATGGGAATTCTTTACAATAGTTTTATTAACTCATTCCAGAAGTGTCCTCAATTTGGAGATGATTTAAACTAATTATTATCACCACCAGAGAAATATAATAGCAATTCAGAGTCTACTGATAACTTCAACCTGATTAATTTATACAGATGCACACACAGTCAAAGAATTACCTCTTTCTTTCAGGAATGGACTGTTCTTATGGCACAGTGCACTCAGAATGTGATAGAAATGCTGCAAACCCAACATCCTCACTAATTTAGGCTGATTACACACTACTCTTTGATCCACAGATTCTACATGCTCAATCATTCTGCCCCTTCTGAGACAGAGTCACTTGATGGGCGTTGCATCTCTAAGGACATGAACACAAATAGGCCTAAATCTTTGAGGCTCATTTCTGAGATCACTAGCAGATGAATAAAGTGAGAAAACTGACCATATCAGAAAATACTGCAGACTGATTTATCACAAATAACCAGTAAATGCAATGTCACAGTTTTATTCTTTCTACAACTCCTTTAATTCCCAGTTCACTAGTTACTAGTCAGGGTGGAAAAAGCCCATTAATGTTACTACCACCATTTCAGCACACACCTATATACTCCATCACAAAAATCTTTAGCTCTCTTTCCCAGAAATGAAATTTATCTAGATCTTATTAAATTGGTATGAGTAACTCAACATATTAATCCCCTCTCCTTGGAAGGCAAATTCAACACCAATTTGTGCAAAAACCATTTCAAAGGATCCAGGATATATTGTATTCAAGATACAGGAAATACAGTACTAAACAGAAGTAATAGCCTGAATAATCCAGTGAAATTCATTACAGTGGACAGTGCAAAATGCTTCATATAAGAGACATAAAATTCTCTCACGGAATAAAAGCAAGGCAAAAGCATATGAAAGGAAAAGACAGAACTGCTTATATTCTCATTATTTATTTAAAATGTCTAGCCTTTCTAGAGTACCATTAAATCCTGAGCCTTAGCTCATAGAAATAATTCCATAGATTAAGTAGCATTACCTCCCAAACTTAATTTAGTATCCCTGTACTCTATCAAAGAAAAATGGAAAACCAGTGTACATAGTTCATCCTTCTCAACACACTATTTGAATAATCCTACAATACATTATTTCTCTGCCAAAAACAACCACCCCTTTTTTGAGTGTCTGCTCATATTGGCATTTTTCAGTGTCTCTGAAGCCTGTCATCCACCTCAGCCTCTTCTTTTGCTGTTAGCAGTGCGGGGGATAAGAGGCTGGCTTCTGTTTCTACTATTTCTCTTTCTTGATATATTTAGAAATAGTGAAATTTACTGTAAACTTTCCATAATGGCAGGGTATCTTTAGCATCTATAAGATTTTTTTTTTTATATCCTTTTGGCTTGTCCCTCCATAGACCCTCCATACAGATAAATGTAAGTTAGCTGATTAAAAATAGCCATTTAATTAGGGATATTGAACATTTTTTACATTTCTCTCAAATTGAACCTATGTTTTTTAACTAATTAAAAGTAGGTAGACAACAAACTTCCATAATCTGCAGCACACACTCTGCCTCACACAGAAAGCTATGAACAAGCTCCACTTCTCACGCCAACTTACAAAGTTGTCAGCTAGTTAAAAAATTAGAGCAAATTACAAATGCTGCAATGCCTAGCAGGGGTCAAAAGTCTTAAAGGACACACCTAAAGATAATTGATAATTCTTAAAGAAAATGTGCACTGTATATTGAGTGAACACATACTATTTAATTATTATTATTAAAGTGAATCAAGACAAATCAGCGTGCTTTGAATTCATACAACACTACTCAGTAAAAAATGGGTTTGTATATTTTGTTTTTTATACACAGAGATATTGTTTGTTTAACAGAAATCAGACTCAGTACTATTTCAGCTAAGTTTGTGTATTCCTGTCTGGCAAAACCAGCAGTGTCAAGAAGAGACTTTGACTGTTTCATGAGACAGACTCTACAGAAAGACAAGCACTGATTCCACTTTGTAAAATCCCGTATTACCTACTGGTTGTCTGTACCAACCTTCTCATATTTAACAAGCAGTGCCACTGCTCAGAGTTTTCATGGTGGCCACTGAAACAACACCTGACATTCTCACTACAGACTTTCAGGCCCAAAAGGCAGCACTGCTGCTGCACAGAAGTTTGAAATAACCACACTTGCTACCTATATCTTGGCGAACTTCTCACCTTAAATTGTCCATCTAACACAGCTCACTGCCTCAGTCATTCCCTCTTCCTCCTCCATTTCACACTCCCACCATCCCTGAGCAAAGCAATGGTGCTGCTCTGGTCAACAGGAAATTCACAACAAAGTTATGGAATACCTTAATAAAAACATTTGCATTTACTTTAGAGTTTTTAAGAAAAAAATAAGCAAATTTATGGGTTGGCACAAAGCAAGTTTTGGCAGTGTGTTATACTGAAACCTCAGACCAAGTAGTATTTGTACCTCACCCTGCACTTCACTGATCATAAAACAACTTCATCATGGTAACACTACACCAATAATAATAAGGCAAGCATTTATTATTATTCAAACTGAAATACCATTAAGAATAGGTATTACAATGACATCTACTGGGAAATAAGCTACAGGAAAATGGAATAGCATATATAGAGTCTATACTTCTGAGCATATAAATTTAAATTTGACACAACAACTCAGTCGTTGCACCTGAGAAACAGAAAATTAAGATTTCTCACTGAAATAGACACAAATCACTTGCAAAAACATTAGTTCATCCACATCAAGAAAGAATTGCCAACCTACCTAGTGAGAGCCTTGATAAGAGGAAATGCTCCTAAATTCAGTGTGCTGTAATGATGTTTCATCTACTGACATGGAGTTTTGCTTCATACAGTAGCCCAATGACTGAAGTTCCTGGTATAGATATCCAGCAAAATGTACAAAACTTAGATTACTAAGCAAAAGGTCAAGTTCAGGTGTGCACTTGAGTGTAAAAACAAAGCATTTGAAACACTTTTTTTTTTTTTTTAGAAAAAGAGCCATCAGCCTCTAGACATAGACTCTACTGAACAAATCTGCTCTAAACATGGTATTTAAAGCAATGCTTTTCATCAAGACAATATTCTGCTGAACACTATAGAGTAAGATTTCACTTGCTTAAAGCACTGACTGGAGAGGCTCTTGCCTTACATAGGCACTTTCTACCTCAGCACTAAGCCACAATTATTAATAACTGTAAACTCAAGTGAAACACAAGCAATGGGCAATAAATTTCAGAGAGATGATTAACTGCAGGATGCAGAAGCTTGCTACTCTGAATTAAAATTCTTGATCAATATAATTCAATAACCACAATCTGAAAATAAACTACAGAAGGGAACAACTAGAATGCCACTTGTAACCAACATTTAGTCTTACAACATTTATTTTATACTAGCAACTTGCATATTTACAAATTTTATTTTCATACCTACACATAGAGTATTACCACCAGCAACTCCAATTGCCACTAATAAAATGGCTCATGCTCTTTCCATATCCACTCAGTAGAGGATCAATCCAGCACTTCCTGAACTCCAGGTTGAACTTGTGGCACTATTAAATGCATTAAATTAGCCTTCCTGGCAAAACACAGCACAGGTGATGAAAAAGGAAAATAGACTGGTTGAGCAATAAATCCTTCAACAACTCTGTCAGCTTCACTGACTCACTTAAAGGAAACATGCTCTGAATTAGCCTCACTAAACTTTCCAAACCTAAAGAGGCACTTTTGTGTGTAGCCAGGTGGCTGCAGGAGCAGGCTCAGTGAGAGATCAGGAGCTGCCTCCACAACAGACAGAGCCAGTTCAAAGCCCACTCCAAAAGAGCCCCACCACTGGCAAAAGCCATCAGCAATGCTGGTGGCACCTCTGGGATAATGCCCCTACCGCAGGGTAAAAAACACTGTGAAGCAGCTGGGAGAGGAGTGAGATAAATGTGAAATTGCAAGACAGCAAGGTCAGAGAAGGAGGAAGGGGAGGAGGTGTTTCAAGGCACTGAAGTGGAGAGTGTGTGGAGTGCTTCAGAGCACTTTGTGAAGGACTACATCCCGTTGGAGAAAGGCCACATTGGAGCAGAGGAAAGACTGCAAGGAGGAGAGAGCAGCAGAGACAAAGTGACATGGGAGAACTAGAGCATCCTCTGTTCCCTGCTCCCCTGCACCACTTGAGAGGGAGGAAGTACAAGAGTTAGAAATGAAGGAGTGAAACTGGACCTGGGAAGAAGGGAGGGCTGAGGGAAGGTGGGTTTAGTCTTGACTTTGTTTCTCACTGTCCTACTCTCTTTTTAAATTGGCAGAAAATTAAATTAGTACTCTCCAAGTTGAGTGTGGTTTGCTTATGACAGTAATTTGTGAGTGACCTCCTTGTCCTTAACTCAACCCATGAGCTGGTTTTTTTTCTTACTTTCTCCTGTTGTTCAGTTGAGGGTGAGGGTAAGAGAATAGATTGGTGGACACCTGGCTGACTTTCAAGTTTAATCCACCACTGCATACTTCAAATTTAAAATCACACGGTTTTCATGAAGTCCTACAATAGGCTGATGGACAAGATACATCCATGCAATATTCACTGAACTTAGGAGTGGGACAGTATAGCACATTGCCTATATATTCACTACTACTGTTTTACTAGCTTCATAGATTTTTTAGAATTTCAACCTGTTATCATCTTCCTGAAGTTCTGGACTAATATTCACTGGAACTTATCAATATCTGCTTTCACGCCCGCAGAACAAGTGTTCCATCAGTGCTAAGATTAATCACTCCTCTGCTGAAGTTGAATTATACAATAAACAAGCTTAGGGAACAGAAAAAGTGAAAACAACTTTTCTCTGATACTCACACTTCTGATAATTAAATAGATGTTATGAATCTAACTCGGTCATCTCTGTTAAGGTGTACATACCTTCAGTAAACTGAAGAGATCATTCTTGATCTTGTTTATAAAGCAGAATGCCTGCAACTCCCTGTATAATTTCACAAGTTCCATACCAATACCTGACATTACAAGCAACTCCATGGAAATTTCCCATTACTAAAGCTGTAACCATTAAGTTGCTGATTGTAAAAATCATCATTCCCGTACTTTAAAACTAATATTCTATTAGATTTCTTATTCTCTTCTTCGGCCTACTGAAGATGCTCCCAAATCTACAGCCACTTGGGTTTGCTTATGAGATCTAAGTAAAATTAACAGATATGTGGAAGGCAAGTATGAAACTCATTGATCTATGGACTGCAGCAAAATTACCAAGAAACAAGTAATTTTCACCTTTATCTCTAGTTAAACAAAGCTATCTGCAGGAATGGAAGCAGGCTAATTCTAGTAATCAGCAAGACGGGTTACTAAGAACAAAAATAAAAAACATCTTTCTACCCTTCCCCTCACAAAAACCAGAAGTGTGCTTCTTTATATAAAATACAAACAGTCATGGCAACATGAAGACTATGAAGGGAGGAAAAATCAGAAGCTCCCTCTTCCTTTTCAGTCTCTAGAGCTGACAAGTAAAGCATAATAATCCTGAATTACTAAAAAATATAGAGCCTTTTAGAAGAATTCAGCCAACACAGCTGGATCAGAGAAATCAGAGGTTCCTTCTGAAGGCAGGGCAGGGGACAGAGGCTTGGCTTTTCACTCAGTTCTGCATGCTGTGGTGGAAGGACCTCCCCCCACCTCAAATCTCTGCCCACCAGACACTTACAGCCTGAAATGTCTCTACCTGGTATTTTTTTCTGACTCTTTAAACAGAGTTAGATACAAGCATTCAGTTACTCTAGAAAGCTCCACACACTGCACAAAATGAAAAGCTGATTTTTAAAAAGAGCTATGATAATGAGAAGCAAACAAAAGATTATTCCAGAACAGACTTACACAGAACCAGCTCAAAGAAACTTAACAGGGCAAGCCAGTGTTGGAATTTATGTCAGCATCTCAGCAACAAGATGTGCAAGACACATAATTGTATCGTCTTGTTACATATACTATCATAAGTAGAAATTTTCTTTATGATACTCCTGAACAAAATTAAGAAGGAATATTAAATTTTTTTTAAATACAGCCCACTGCCCAATATAATTATCTGCTTTTCATGAAAGATCAGATAAGTCAATGTAGTCTGCAAATACCAAGTACATCAAATAACCAAATTTTACAGAATTACTCTGTTGCACGTTTAGACCCAGACTGAATTCGTAAGAGAGGACACAGTACTAGTACATAAAGCATTGAACAGACCATATAAAATGTAACCTGAGATTGACATTGTGTCAGATATCACACAAACACCCTCCAAAACAATAAAGCTTCTTTCCCTTCACTTTAAGAAGCAGCATGACATAAAAATAACTGTATGATTTCTCCAAGTTATTAGAAGAGTAAGATGCTTTTGACACTTAGAAACTTTCCCCCCAGTACTTTCTTTCACTGCTGGAGGTCCATTTATTATATATTTGTTGTATTTCCTATAATTTTCCACAAAAATTCAAGCTGATGTTCTCTGACACACTACAATATCACAGACTCAAGGGAAGGATAGCATTTTATGTAACATTCCCTGTTGCTAAAGTAATCAAGCTACATATCAACCATAATTTGGATAAACACTGACAAAATTTATAAGAACAGAATTTTTCATTTCATAAGCAGAAGTCAAATGAGTTGCAACTGCCACAGCTCTACTACTATGAACTAGCAATTTCCTCATGGATGAGATTACATGTTTAATTATTTTGAAGCTGCAATTATGTTGCTGGGTGGAAGGGGAAGAGAAAAAACCGATTCACTTTAGCACTGAACTTCAAATTCTGTTACACTGGGCTATGTTTCATTTGCTTCTGCAACAGTTTTTGTACTGAATAATAAAACTTCAAAGAAGCAACTGGCACAGAAAAGGAATGGTTTGGCTACTGAAATAGACAATACAGGCCAACGAAGGTCCTTCAATGTCCCCATCACCACAACACCTAACATCCTGCAGATAAACTTCAGGTCTCAGTCACATTCTGAGCCTCCCCTAGATCTCAAGATTATCCACAACAAATCTTATGTCAGCAGTGAAATACTACAGGATTACAGTAGAATTAGTTCATCTCCATTACATGACTTCCTGGATGATTACTCTTCCATACATTTCAGAGCATTTACAAACCCATCTTTCCCACATAATTTGGACTTGTTTCAGACATAACAACTTTGGAATAATAAATATTATTAGAAGCAAAACCATAAATATCCAACTAACCAATAGTTATTCCTATTAATCTATTCCCCTCCCTGTAGAGAAGGAAAACCAACTCTTTATAGAGATCTGGTGCAGCTCTGGCACTGTGAAGGTGGGGCAAGCTCGTTGACAGATTTCTTACTAGGACACTCACATCACTAAATCCAGAATTCCCTCACACTGAACCTCTTCTCCACAACAAACCCACTCTGTGATGTCTCAGAGCATTACAAAAGCCAGAGTTTTTTGCCTGGCTGATGTCCTCCATTCCCCACTTGCTTACAAATTTAAGCATGTCGATGCTGTGATTAATACTGCACCTCAGTCAATGCTCACAACACCATTTCATTCTTTAATTCTCACCTCCCCCTCAAAGCTCTGTGTTGTCATGATGCTTGGATAAATTGCCAGCAGTCAGGATACTGCTCTGTGGTGGTCAGAATCCATCAGGCTGACCAAGAGTGCCTCATTTTTTTCCTTCATTCACCATCTGTCTGTATCCATCTCCTGTGATCCTAGACTGTTCTTATGAACTGTGTGCTGTCTGGGGCAAAAACCATCCTTTTTTGTTCTCTATTTGCACAAAACCGCATGGAGTCCTCTTCTGCAGTTTTCATTAAGACATTAAAAGTGGAGCTGTTCCATAGAGATTTCGCAAACTTTAATTTATACAAAAAATTTAAAAAAAGGTCAAAGGAAAAAAAACCCAACTACATGCAGTTCTTCCTATCTGGCTCTGCCTTCCAATACTCCTCTCACATATTCCAGAAAAATCACTTTTCAAAAAAGCAGATATTTAAACATATGGATGTTAGGTCATAACTGCAAGAAAATATTTCAACATGTCTCTTAAAAACCCCAAGTCATGCTAATTCAACATCAGAAAAGTTATTACATAATAAAATACACCTATATGATTTTACTGTAATTGACCTGTTTTTGTAAATGGCCCAAAATGTGCAAAGTCTTCTCTATAAAGGACAGCTGGTCATTCAGCAATTCAAAAGAAACAGTGAGAGCTTTTTCACAGGGACATTTTAAGTATTCTTTGCCTCTGGTTACACAGTCTCTCCCATTTTCACTGACAGAACAGTCTCACCACAGATCTCATCGCTGGCTGCCCTCTGGAGCACACAAGCACTCTGCCCTTCGGGGACTGAATTAAAAAACAATTCTGGGACACCTCAGAATCCTCTCAGCACCGACACCACAAACGCACGTCATCCTCCCCACCTTTCTCTCCTGCAGACTCAGACGTGTCTTAGGGTATCTTTTTGTGTTTGGGGGCAAAGTTTTCAGTTGGCCCTATTATCACTATCAAACTAAACCGAATATTTTGCCTTTCTTTCCACTAGAAAGAGAAATTTAAAAAGCAGAGTCCTAACACCAGCCTGGCTTTAGAGCGGCCACCGCAAAAACCACACTATGCGGTAGCAACTCGCACTTCATCTCTTTCTCCCGAATCCTGTACCAGCTCTACATCACGCTTCCATCCTGCACCTACCACTTGGTAGCTGCCCTTCCTACGGAATTCCACGGTCCTGCTCCGAGGGGAAATACAAACGGACAAACATCACCCTACTAAAGCATGTCATTCTGCTCCAAATTAACAGGCACCGATACTGTATTTGCAGGAGTCAGCTGTGCCCTCGGTTTATCACATCACCTCAGCGCCGGCAGCAAAGACCAGAATTTGCGGAGGGAACGAAAAGAGGCGGCAAGGAATAAATATTCACTCACAAAGTGGAAGGAATTCAATTTAGGAATCAATTATATATTTAAGCGCCTCGTCACGCCGGAGCAGTTCGGGCTGGAGGTGAAGCAGCCTTCCCCCCCCCGGCCAGGCTGCAGCAGCCGGCGCTGCCGCCCGCCGCCGCGGGCCCGGCGAGCGGGGCAGCCCCGCGGGCCCGGCCGTGAGGGCGCGCCCGGCCCGGCCCGCACGCACCTGGATGTAGTTGGTCTCGCAGTACTCGGCCACCCGCTCCAGGTTCGTGTAGCTGTCGAACAGGGCCCGGCGCCCGCCCGGGATCTCCTCCTCCAGCAGCATCTGCAGCTCCGCCATCTTCACATCCTCTCCCCGTCCGTCTCTCTGTCCGTCCGTCCCTCGCCCCCCGCCCGCTCCGCGCTCCCCCCGCCCCCCCGGGCTCTGCCCCCGCCGCCCGGGCCCGGCCTCGCGCCGCGCGCACGGAGCGCGCGCCAGACCCCCACCGCGGCGGGGGCGGGGCGCGGCCGCGCGCCGCCTCCTGCGCATGCGCGGCCCCGCGCGGCCCCCCGCGCGCCCACTTCCGCGCCGGCGGCGCGCGGGGGGCGTTTCCGGCGGGAGGGAGAGGGGGAGGGGCGCCACGGCCCGCGGGCGACCCCCGGTAGCGCTGTCCCGGGGAACAATAAATAACTGCGGGTGTGCACCTTTCAGCGAGCCTCGGCTTCCTCTGAGACCCTTCTGCCTTCATTCACTCGCTGGCGGGCTGCTGGCAGCGCGCCCTCCGGAGCACAGGGCTGCGGCACCGCTGCCCAGAGCCCGGGGGCTCTGAGGGCCGTGTGAGCGCCATACCCCACTGTTCTGTGCGGCCGCTGAGCGGCTCTTCTTACCGCCGCAGGAGGAAAAAAGTGTTTCCCCTGTGTGAGTCCTCTCTGAAAAGCTGTGTCCTGCAGGGGCGTGAGGAAGGGCGAACCCCCTGCTTTCCAGCCTTGCCAAAAAAGCACATAATGAAGGGTCAGCAGAAACAGAGGAAGGACAGCCTCGTGGCTGAAGCCGTCGGTTAGGGGGTCTGTTCGGTCCAGCTCCTGGCTTTAACAATGTCCTTTATGTCCCAGGGAAGTCACTCTACGATTGTGATGACAATGTCCACCCTTCGAGGAACGTGAAAGGCTTTCCCACTCAATTCCTCCACCTGAACCTAGAAATAACCTTTCTCCCACAAAAAAACCCACAAACCCAACGAACCAGCCGTCAGCAGAAGTGTCCCAGCTTTCTGCAGGGGAGCTCATTTGTCTCTTTGAAATGAGTTGCAGCTGTGATTACTCCCCTCATGTTCCCATGAGGCTCCACAAAGCTCCTGCTGCCTCTGTAGTGCAGCCCAGGGTGCTGATACAAGAGCCCGAGGCTTTCCCAGCCCTCCCGTTACACGCACTTTGGTAGCTGGCCAGAGAACATCCAGCGCTGCAGGACCTGCATCAGTCTGGTTCTACAGGAACAGTTGTTCACTTGCTTTGGAAGCTGCTGCAAAGGCATCCAGCTAGGTAAGCCTGACCTCTAGAAATGCAGATTACAAACACCTGGTGGGGTCAGGCAACAAACTATTAGTCTTTGGGGGTCAGTCCTTGGAAATTTCTTCCGTTAAAAGAAAAATGAAATAGAAATCCCTGCCCTGAAGGTCATTTCTTCTTAAGTTTGCTTAGTTCTCACATATGAAGGATGAGTCAGGCACAGTGTTCATCATACTGGTGAAAAAATCTTCACATGCAAAGCATTTTTTTCCTATTTTAAAATGTGGTCTGAAATTCACAACTTCAGCTACTTTTCAACAGGCAGTTAGAGAGCCAAGGGCAATTTGTAGCTGTAATAGTCTTACTCTCACAAAAAGGCTTAAGAACCACAGAATGCTGTGCCAGAGACACCTCCCCATGATGCATGTGGGACGAGAGAGGGGACTGCTCATGAGCACCTGCGCTGTCCCTGAACACCCATGGGGTCCCTGAACCCCTGTGGAGCCAGGCTGCCTGCGGCTCTTCACAACAGTCTGCCATTCTGCCTCAACCCACAAGGAGCAAAGAGGCGTCATGCAGCTTCATTCTTGGTGCCCTCTACCCAGGGAGTTTATAAACCATGAGTTACACATCCAAAAATAGTGGGTTTGGGTAGTTAAAGAATGGGTTTCAGCTGCCCTGCCGATTGTTAATGCACATCTTGAGAGAGTGGTCTTTTCTGCAAGGGCTCAAGAAAAGCCAGCCAAATCAATTCAAGAAGGATGCTGTACAATGTGGAGCTCCAAGCTTTATCCCACGCCTCCTAGAGTCCTCCATGGCCAGGCCTCCACCTCCCCCCAGGCTGTGCAGCTGATGGATAATGCTTTTGCAGTTTGGTAACAGGCCCCATGCTCCCTCCTCCACTGTAGCTTCAGCTTGGATTCTGCTCATGTCACATCTGTTACTGCTGTTGCAGCTCCAGGGGTTGCTCATGCCCATGCTTCCAAGCCTCTTTATGTTCGTGCCAGGCTGGAGGCAGGCTGAGGCTTTCCTTCCCTCCTCATTCATTAGCTTCTCAGGTGTGAAGTCAAGCTGTCATTTGGCAGCTCCCCAGTAAACCTACATGATCTTTCTCTTGGCAAAAGGAGAGAGCTGTCAAAATGTAAAGGAGAAGGTTCTCCAAAGATGCTGTTAGGAGTTTAAACTTGGATTAGCAGCACCAGTGTAGGGAGGGGGAATTGTTAATTGTGTGATCTTCTCTCTGGGCTCCTGGGTGCCACTAGGGCCTGCTTTCAGTGGAAACCAAGGAGAGCCCATCTGCTCACAGAGCTGCACTCAGCATCAGCAAACCTCCTTACAGGCAGCTCCCACCTGTGGGTCAGGCACCTCTTGACCTCTCAAGGGCTCTGCCTGTGGTTCTTAGGGTGTAAGAAGAAGTATTATCTGAAATACATGCACACAGCTGTCCACCAGAGTAGCTGGACTAACCTGTCTGCATAATCAGGTGCTTGTTATCACAGCATGTTTACATTTTAATGGGTTACTCATTTATGGATTTAAATTTAAACACGAAGAGCCCTTCTGTCAGAATAATGGACATCCTATAATCCTCTGTATACATACAAAAAATAATTAGAAATAGTGTTTAAATTAGATCAACTGAATCCAACTACCAGTTCCCTAAATTTACATAAATTACTTCCCATCTGTCAAATGAGGTGCTAAACCAGTTTTAAGTTTTTAGATTCCCTCAGCCCTAATTTATTGCACATTTTAATTTCTCCAAATTTTTTCAATCCTTTTGTGCAAGATTTTCCCTTATATTGATTTCTTTGAAATTAAAAAGCAAACACATTTTTCACCTAAAGGTGCTGTTCAAACACTTACCAAAAAACAGAAAGGCAAGCAGTCTAGAGACTTTAAATGGGAGCTCAAGATCCAAAAGCACAGGAAGACCACAATTCTTCCAGGTTCTCTCACGTCAGGTTTTTTCCTCTGCCAATCACCCAAGGGAGTCCTCTCCTCAGAAAAACTTGCCAACCCATTGGTCACATGCAATCCTGCAACTGGGCACTCTGCATGGCTGTCCCACACATACAGTTTGAATCATCAATTCTTAATTAGAGAAAAGTAATAATGGAGTACCTCAAAGGCCACCTATGTTTTGCACACAGTAAGAAATCACTATCAAAGTTCCATTTTTGTTGCTTTACAGAGAACAGCACAGTCATCACATAAGGGGTGCAAGTAAACATCCTCCTTGGACTGATGACCAGGTCAGACTCAGATCCTGCTGCAGGTTTTCAGTTCACCTTTATATAACTGTGATCTAGTTTTATGAACATTTTTCCTTTTATCTTTTTCACTCTTTGTAAACAGCAGAACAAAAGCTGAAAATCCCTGTGCTGTTCCATCACATGAAGCTGAGCAGATTTGCAGCTGGATAAAGGACAAAGGACTCTGGCACCAAAGTTTTGGTCATGTGCACTGATGATATATATAGGCCCATGCCCTTTAGAAGGAAGGTAGCATTTAATGGAGGGGTGAGGGAGGGAAGGAAAATTGAGCAATTTAAGAAAATAGTCTGTAACTGAAATACATACCTTTACTCCCCCAAGAGAGACATAGTCTTCATACTAGCTTCATATAGTGTTTGGATCTGCCTCTGCCTGGATAGCCATTCTTTGCCAGTCTCATAATCCAAAGCTTCTATAGCAAACAGCAATTCATTTAACTCCATGGCTATTCCAGAATGCTGGGGTGGCCTCCCAGCACAGAATACAGCTGTCTAATACTGCAACAAATGATGTCAGGATCCCAAGGCATCTTAAACATTCAACCTCCAGTGCTCACTGTGAACCAGACTGAAAAACCCACACACCCTGAAGCTGCACATTCTCCTCCTGCTTCCTCAGGCATTCAGCAATTTGCTGGGCAATCAAGATTATAACCACAGATAACCTCTCTGCTTATGAGAAACTGCCGCTGGGTCTGGCTTGCTGCTCAAAGGTAGGAGAGTTGACCGATGGAGTAGCTTCCATCTCATGGAAGTGTTTGCATTAAGATTGCTATTTCAGAACCACCTAGTGCCTGACTGACATCTGATACCTCACAGCACCTCCAGAGAGGAACAGGGCATGTTGCAGAGATTCAGACCTTCTGTTCGAGGGCACATCTTATTCCACATCCCAAGCTTTCTTCTAGTTTTCTGCTGAACTTTCTTTCAACGGAGCACTGTGTGAGGACAGAGCCAGCACAAGGGGAGGTACAATCTCAGGAAGGAAGAGGTCAAGCCAAATAGGAAAAATAATTATCTCTTTCTAACATTTCAGACTTTAAAAGAAAGCAAGCCAACAAATGTTCTCAAAGGAAAGCCAGCACAAAGCATAGTTGCTCATCAGTTTCCCTCTAAGAGTTCAAACGACAAGCATCCAGGGAACAGGGGAGGAAAGAACAGCTCTAATTTGCTTTTCCTGCTTGTATTCCTTCTCTAAGATGCTAACCTAGACCAATTGCCAGTCCTTTTCCACTCTATCCTGACCCTGTGGCATCTCCCAGGTCAGGTTTGATACGGCCACTGAGCCACTGAAGGGTAGTTAATGCTCCAGTACAGCACATACAAGAATTCATCCTCTCTGAACTATTGATTCTGGCTCCCTATTACAGACCTACTGATGTTTTTTCACATTTTCAAGTTTGATCTACAGCAGCTGCAACAGTCAGAACCATTCTTTGAGGTCTTTGTTTCTTCCTAAATTAAAGTTCAGATTTTTAGGTACTCACATAACTCCAGGAACTAGCCTCCTGGAGCTTTTCTAATCCTGTTCTGTTTGTAATCTTGCTTTTACCACATAAACCACTTTAAAAATATTTTACGACCTTGCATATTCTTAGGAGCCACCAAACCCAATGTGTGTTGTTTCTGTAACTAGCATAACTCCCTTGCATAGGAAGCATAATTAATCACACCTTTGAAGCCATCTTTCCTCCTCCTATCACACATACGGACAGGTAATCCCCTTTCTCAAGGCTGTGAAGGCAGCTTCTCCTTGCACAGCTTCTCTTCACTACTACAGTCTGCATTTCCCTCCTTCCCCAACTGCTCTGTCCTCCTGCTTAGTGAGCACACAGGAGCATTTCAGCCCTTTCTCTCACTCACAGCTAATTTTGACAGTATGGCAACAACACAAATCTCAGTGATGCAGTGCTGCCTAACAGGAGGTGGAGGCTGATGGCTCCCCATGGGCACAGTTGTTTCACCCACCTAAGTCTGAATCCAGTTTGACAGAAATATTTATGCACCGAAGGCAGCCAGGCCTCCCCACACATCTCCTCTCAGAGGAAGCTTAAAGGCCTTCTTTATTTCAAAGGCAAAAGCATCTCTGAATCATACAAGTGAGCTTTTAGCAGGAAAGAGTTAAGAATCTAAGCCATACCCATCCTGCTGTAAACTAGTCAAAGTTACAATCTCTGTACCCTGGAGTACATGACAAGACCCAAATGACTGACTGCCACATGTCAGCATGCAAGGTTTGATCTGTCTCATACAGATACAAGGAATTTTTTTCCATCTTCATATATTTAGGATTGGACTTTCCAGAAAACACAATGGAAGATTCATACCCCTGAATTCAAATGGAGCAGGGTAACCTAACCTATTTTGCAGATGCCAGCCTTGGCTAACAAGATTCTAGTGGGTTAGGACTGAGCTGGGCGTGCAACTGGGCTGTACAGCAGCTTAGGACATTGGTTTCAAGAGCCCCTCTCAGACTACTGCTCCCCCAGCTAGCAATGGGATTGCTGCAGGAGACATCCCTAGGGTGAGGGCAGAGGGGAATGGCTGGTCACTCTTCACCTAATGAGAGGCTGGGGTGTAACTGATGGATAAATAAAGCTGAGCTCTAGTAATCAAAGTAATCATACAAGACTGTGCAGATACCTGGCCTCACGTAGAGATTTATTTGTATCAGGAACAACAAGGCAATTCATCCTCTCTTAAGAGCCTCATTCCCTGCTCTGTGTGCTCACTACCCATGGGGCTCAGCTATGCAATCATTCACCTCCTTCCCTCTCTGTGCTTTCCTGCAGCATGTAGTCGCCAAATATAATCTGACAGCTTACTTTCTCTGGTCCAGAGCTTCAACATTCATGCACTGCTTTTCTGTGCCAGAAGCTCTACTTTACAAGTCAAACCATAGTCTCCCTCCCAGCTCATCTTGTATCAAAAATGAGCATATCTTCACATTCTCTCTCTTTCTATATCCAGCACTGTTGTTGGAATGGGTTCACGCAGCAACTGCAGTAGCACATTCCCCAAAAATCTAGAAGCCTCAGAGCCACACAACCAAGAGTTAATTTCTGCAAATGCCAGCTAGCCCTTAGCTCTATAATCAGTTCATCCACTTACACTAGTTCCAGTTTTGGCTTAATTTTAAGTCTCTTTGAAGCCATCACAGATGTATAATTTCATTAGATAGTGGAGTTCTCATACCTAAGTTATACCTTGCTACTTTTCTGAACCTTTCTGACTCACCAGCTTCAAAAGGTGCCATATTCCTCTAATGTGCATTCACTGAAATGTCATTGAAACCTGTTCTCTAGATGTATTTCCTGCCCTATTGCACACCAAATCTCAAGGCCAAATCTCTTAAGGTTATTAATTCCAGAAAAATCTCATCCTTGTCAATATATGTGACACTTCCAGCAAAAGAGGTTGTTTAACCACTTGCTAGTTGCAGTCCCTGATTCAGAAATCCAGAGCTCATTAGAGTACTGTTGTTTAGGTACTTACATCACTAGGATAAAGGGATTATTTCAGGCTACAGACTGGCTATCATCTCTAATATGTAGGAAGAGGAGCAGAAGAGCAAACACATACAGCTGGTGTGCTTTTTCTTCTCTGTTGCCAATCTGATATTTCAAGCTGTTTTTATACAAAGGAAAAAGCAGAATGGAGAAAATCTTATCTCAAAAAAATGGCTGGGAGCTCAGTGCATTCAGCAGCTCTTAGGATAAAATACCCATAGTACATTCCCCCTGGCTGCCTCCTCAGGAACCAGCAGTATTTCTCACAGCTTTCCATTAACCACTTTTATTATCTGAATGTCTGCCCACATGAGTAATTGAGTGAGTCACATCAGCAAAAGACTCGTGGAGTTTTATGAGGAGACTGTACTGTAAAATGTTTTGAAATCATAGTTTAATTTACAGAATGAGGACTTTTAGCTTTGGTGACAATTTCAAGACCAGTGCAGCAGTAGTGGGAGAAAGAAACACAGAGGTGATAAGGATTTCCAGTTCTTGAAGGTAATTGAGAAAATGTGATTGCTCAGCTCAGTTTGCCACACTGGAACAGTACAGCTATAAAATATATTAAGGCTAATGCATTATATATGTTTGCAGTATTTTCATCTTTACTATGTAAAAATCACAATCAGGCTTCCTCAAGCAAAAAAGACATTTGCTTTGAACTAAGGTGTATATACAGTAACAGGCTCTACCTACTTATCATTGTGGGGATATGAAACCAGAGGCCAGGCAACTTCTATATAATTTCCTTTTTCTTTGCATTATGGCAATACTAGACTTACAAAGATATCTAGGTGTTTAAATAGTCAAGTGGGTGCTCGACTGTTTGGGAGTATTTGAAATCCAAATATCAAAGCAGATACAAAAAATTGGGTTTCAACAACCAAAAGCCACAACTAGAATTTCAGTGCAGCTGTGCCATACCAATATATTGGGCAGTCAATGGAATTCAATGCAACTGTACAGCATAAATAATAGTCATGCAAAGGATTGCAGAACCAGGCCCATGGCTGAGGTTAATTTAGAGCATTCTGTTAACAAACAATCAATCTGCTCCTTCCTTTTAGAACAGTACATCAAATCCAGGTGCAGTGTCTGTCAAATTCTGTATGAATTTTGCACAGCAGAAGAACAAAGTGCTCTCTCTGCTCCCAACTATCTTGCTTATCAATGAATGTGGGGGGGGCTGCAACTACTGGTTTCCCATGATATGCAACAGTGCATTCTTGCAGGCATTCCTGTCAGCTCCTGTTGACTCATGGCTCACTCTCCTCCCAAAGCACCTACTGCTGGTAGGTTTTATCAGGGAAGATGTAGGGAAGTTGACAAGACATCTTAATCTCTTAGATCTGAGCCTTGCTTATTCTGTACCATGTCTTGTCCAATAAGAAACAATGCTGTCAAGTGCCAATTTCCACACCTTTGACATTATGAATTTTGCCTTTTTAGACACTCTTATTTGCACCTTCTCCTTCCCCTCAAAAGATAAATGGCCAAATATGACTTACTTTTTTTCTCTTACTATTGCAATAGATTCTCATTCCTTTCCTGGATTCATGGCTGAGGGAAGTTTGGTCAGGAAAAAAGCCTTAATGCTTGAATTGTCCCTTCTGTGTTCTGTATGACTATTCATTCTCTCCAGCCTCCTGTTCCCAGGGTTTCTGAATACAAAGTACTTCAGGACTCATTTAGTCCACTGCTGAAATGCAGGCCCTGAGCTAGCAGGTACACAGCACTGCTGGAGTATCTTTTTCCATCAGCTAAATGAAAGAACTGAATCCAGTTGATGGCTGGGCTCACCAAGCTCTCTTTTAGAGAGGATGCTCAGGGCCTTCTGTTGGAAAGCTCAGAAGGGGAAGATGATCACTTTATCCTTGCTGCAGTGTCTGAGTCACCACTGAATTGGAAGCAACTGTTTAAAAAAAAAAAGAAAGCCTTTTTTGGTGAGACTTCAAAGTTGGCAGCCAAGCAGGCACAGCATTGGATGTGCCAGGCTTGTGACAGAGCTGACCTGCCTGGATGCCAGCAGGGTGGTGGGAGCAGAGCCTGCCAGTGCCCGTGAGTTGTTCTGCACTGCAGAGATGGGAGCAGAGAAGGCTCTCCTCTTCAGAGAGGTTCACAGGTGGCCCCAGCACTGATATCCCATATCAAGAGCAAACATTTCCTGCATAAGAGTCACTGGAGCATCACTTGTCCACTTACAGGGTTATTTCACTGTCAGAGAAAGACACTCACCAGAGACATCTTTTAGCTGGTTTGTCTGCCCTTTCAGTTCTGCATCCTCTCCTCTTTGGCCAAGGCAAAAGGCCTCAGCTTCCTCATTACTACTACTATCACTTAACTGTACATCAATTAAAATTAGGACTTTGTGCCAAGTTACACTAGTTTTAATGTAAAATCCTTCAAGATTTGTCCTTGTGACTTTTAACTGGTCTAGTATTGATTTATTTGAACTCCTCTTCCCATTAAAGAGATGATCAAGTGCTTGCACCAAAGATGTTGGAGCAGATATAGAACTATGACTGATGCTTCCTGCCTCCTGGAAGCAAGATTTTCTTTACAGGAGCATTAAGATCATAGAAATCACACATACTTCATTTATCTTGGAGCAGGCTCCTCTATAAAAGAAACTGGAATGACCTGAAAAGCAGGGGGAAAAATTCTTTCCACTCCAGCCCTCCCCCAAATCTTTTTGTGGGAAACACAACTGTGTTTCTGATGCTAAAATTCACAGATTTAAAAATACTTCTCTTCAAGGAATGTTGCCATGGAAACCTTTACCGTGTCTCCTTCCCCACCCTCCATATGTGAAGAACATTTTCTTCGTCTTTTTTTTTTCCTGCATGGGGTAGTTCCTCTTCTCTGTCTCCTACCACCAAACCCCTGGCATTGAATTCTAAGAGATGTCAAACAGTCCTTTGGTTTAGTTGAAAAATAATTACTAAAACCCACTCGTGAGCTGAACTACAAAGAGGTGTCAAGATGGGTTTATACTCTCAGGCTCCAGAGAAATGCCTGGAATATTTTCTAGCAGTTCTTGCTTTGGACAAGTGGAAAGAAGCAATAGGAGTTGCTATGGTCATTAAAACAGTTTCACTTCCTGGTAGCATAACCCACAAGTGATGAAGATTTTTCTTTATGCTTTCCTGAAGGTACTGCTCTACTCCATTCCTTTTGCCCTAAAGCCACACAAGGATCTGAGCACCAAAAGGAAGCCAATAATTGACTATGCATGTGAGAGAGAGTGTGCTCCCAATTTGGACTGCCAACAGCCCTAAGTTCATGTAACTGCACAGCTGTTAGTGGGGGAGCTGGCACAACAGCTGCCCAAGGGACTTTAAATCAGCAAATCCACCCTGCCCAATAACCAACACTCACTTTTGCAGCAAGTAGGAGAGAAATTGCCAAGACCAGTCTTCCCATGTAACAGTGGAAAATAAAACATGCAGCTCTAAACTCCGTGGTGAATGCCACAGCCACTGCCAGCAAGTCCTTAAACTGCTGGGAACAGAAGAATATTACTACTATTAACAGGATATTAACTTGCAATGGTGCCTCTATATGTAGCTCCTGTGAATTAAAATGTAGAGATAACAGTATTCATGGATATTTTGGAGGTAATGGGAGGCTAGATCAGTAAACTGTCTGCTCTGCTCAAAGTTGTTAACAACTGCCTCACCAACTGCCACCAGGACAAGGGCAAAAGCCAAAGGCTTTGCCAGCCATAAAGAGCATTAGCAATGGCCTGGCTGCTCCCACCACCTGTGCTGGCTGCCTGCTTCTGAGGGCAGCAGGTTGCATAGGCACAGAGATATACTTGGCCTCTTACCTTTCATGAGTTTGCAGCTCTCTGTAGAAACTTGTCCTACAGTAAGAGTCTAAGGAATGAAGTGACAGTTTTTCTGGGTGCTTTTCAAAATCATCCTGTCAAATTTGTAAAGCAGCTTGCTGGTGTAGAGCAGGAGTATGAAGCATAAAAAGCAACAATTCTCTATATTATAGAAGCAGCCTCCCCCTCTTGGCTTTCTTCCTAGACTAAGATTTTTTTCCACAGGTTGCAATGCTTGCCCATATCCTCATGTAACAGGCAGAAGCTGTCTCTGGACTTTATACATGTCCTTGGTGTGTGGGTCTGAGCAGCCCTGGGAAAGCCCTGTGCTCCTGAGGTTGGTCACCTCCACCAGTGCAGGCACTGACTCAGGCCTTTCCCCAGTGCTGCAGCTGTGACTGCAATCTTGTGACATGGCCAGCATAGACTCCCTATCTCTGTCCTCTTCTCCAAAATCTGCAGAAACACAACAGGGTAGAGAACTCAAATCCCTGGCAAATGCAGATGATTTGGCCCAAGGGCTCAGAATTTTGTTCTTGTAAGAGAAAGGGGAAAACAGCCAAATGTAAGTGGGGAAAGTGCACACCCTATGAACAGAAGTCTTCCTTAGGAAAGCAGGCTAAACAAGAACCAGTGACAGTGCATGCCAGACAAGGAGTGAGGGCAGAAATGGAAGAAAACTGATATTTCAATTTTCATTGAAATCAAAATTGATGAAAACTTCCTAAGAAAGCTCCATTCCATGAACATTCCCATACAAAAAAGGAGTTTGCTGCACAAGGGTCCACAGCTGAGCTGATGAGTGTTGCACTAAATCACCATAGTTAGGCTGTCTGAAGTGACTGACACACACAGAGCAAGGAATGGAAACCTACAGACTTCAGCAAACAATGTGGCTGTGACCTCAGTGTCACTCCCAGCAGTGCATTACAAATGCCTGAGAGTGCCTTACCCCCCTCCTTTCCCTCCATGCTCAACACATTTCCTTAACTGATGAGTCAGGGTGTTTTTTGACAGCAGTTTTGAGCAAACACAAACTGATCACTGCCTTTCTCCAGCACGCTGAGCCCCATTCTTCTCTTGTATCAGTCATGGACTCCTGTAGCAGGCTTCATCACTGGCCCAGACTGAGCACAGCCTATGGGTGCAGGCTAATAGAAAACTAACAAGTTATATGGAATCACTCTCATTTTTCCTGTAACTGAGGAAGCAGCTGTTTCAAGGCAGTTTGACCAGCTCCAGCAAGGCAGAGAAATGCTGTAACAGAAATCTTGGGAAAACTGCACTTGGGAAGCTTTTCTAATGTTTGAAAGCTGTAATCATAAAGCAGATCTTCATCACCCAATTATATTCCTTGTTCGGTTCCTATCAGGGACAATGCTATCTTAAAATATTTTCCAAAGAAGGCAATAACTTAGTCTTCACTTTGCCTCCTCTGCACACCCAGGGATGTTTCAATATGAAATTCTTTAACACGCTGATTTCTCCAGAAGGTTTAGGAAACATCTGCAACCTTCAAGAAAAATAGGCCTTTTTGCATAAGCAGTGAAGCAAAGCCTAACATGAATTGCCATCTGGGGACATGACCAACCTTTAGTGAAGTGGAGGTCAGATTAGCAGGAGCTTTTTTGCAGTTCATTATAAAAATCAATGCAAGAGAGACAGGAAGCTGAACTGCACAACTCTCCTTTTTCTGCCCAACCTCTCTGTATCACTCTACCCCAACAGAAGCTACACTGGGGGGCACCTGAATCTCTACAGCTCCACCAAAAGCAGAGCTGACATGTTAAACC
Organism: Erithacus rubecula; assembly: GCF_903797595.1. NCBI lineage: Eukaryota > Metazoa > Chordata > Aves > Passeriformes > Muscicapidae > Erithacus > Erithacus rubecula. The sequence goes on from NC_136659.1 coordinate 13,500,137, forward strand.
CAAGAGCAGAATGCCCACAGAGGATGCATCAGCTGTTAACCCTGTAAGAGCTGACAGGATTGCATTCAGGCTGGCACACCTCAGGCAAGAGCAAAAACATTTTAAAAGAGCAGCAGATTTCCTGACCTGTAATGTACTGGTGAAAATATCAACATCTGTAGAAATAAGAACTGCAGTTAGCAGTTAGATGTACTCTGTCTGCACAAGCAGTAAAATGTAGCTCTAATGGGAGGCACATGCTCTTGGCCTGCTCTGTGGTGCACAGGCAGCTGTGCACAGCTTAAGCAGACACAGCTGCAGGCTGAGAAACCCTCACCTACCACCTCACAGCTGCTGGGTGGGAAGGGGATAGGAACTGGAGCTAACAGAGAAGTCAGGTGTATGGAGAAAAGATTTATAAAGATAAGATAAGGAGAAAAATGTAAGAGAAAAAAGGGAAGAACCACAATGTGAACCAGTAAGTCAGATGGAAATTACTCCAATGTGATAATGAGGTAGGAGGTTCCTGCCTTGCAAACCATTCAATGGAGCTTTGAATGGAGCTGTCCTATGATTGGCAAAAAAGAAAGGAAGAAGCAGGAAAAAGCATGTGAACATGCAGCATTCAGTGCTTCTTTGCCAAACACACATTTTGGATGAGGAAAGGATTTTTTTGAAAGGCTTTTAAGTTATTAAGTACAACATTAATCTAGAGCTCTATTAAATCAGCACTCTCCAGTATTTGCATGACCAGTCTCATGCTAACCCAGTGCTGAATAAATTGCAAGCATCTGTCAATTTCTGATGTTGATTAGATTAGACATTGCCCTCAGAATTGTCAGGATAGAGACTCCATTTCTTGGGGCTTTGTTCTGTGGTTTTATTCCATTTCATTATATTATTACTGATGCCCCTGTTTTCTCAGGGCCAAACCAATTTTATTCCTCTTGGTTTACTAGCATTTCTCAGTTATCCTTTTTCATGCAACCCCAGAGCACGGCAAGATTACACAGCATGAGAACTAGTGGTGCAATTCCCACCCATTTTATTTCTCTCTTTCTCACACTCACACATACTTCTCACAGGATATATCTGCTCCTCCTGACAGATATAGCTCAAGGGAGGGAAAGACACTTTGAATAAAAATACCTATATATAGAGAAAGGCTTTGTCCTTGTATCTCCAAGGTCTTATTTAGCTAGGATTCAGGAAAAAGCATTCCACTGGATAAGAGGAGCACTCCTACCCAGCTCTGGTTGCTATTGGAAAGAGAATGGGTTAACCAGAGCTCTTGTCTTTGACTAGCTGACACCCTGTATTTCATACATACAACACTGCAAGGTCTGTTGCTTCCTTTGCAAAGGTTTAGCCAGAGTTCCAAAAGCAAATATAAAAAAGACATATAGATTAAATCTACTTTAATATGACTACTGGTTGAATTAGAGAAAGTACCAAAGATAGGCACGAGGATAAGAATATGGAAGGTAAAAAAATCGGGATATAAAATTCCTTGGCTGAGTAAACATGGTGCCAGTATGATTCTCGTTAAGACCCCTGCTCAGAACTTCACTGCTGGCACTTTTGACCCCTTGTTTTGCTTGCTCTTAGCTTCTCTTAGACACTGTTATCCAGGCTTCCTCCTTTGGTGAGGTTACCAGTTCATATTTTGCTTCCATGACTTGTCCTTTCACTGGGTGGAGATGCAGTTTCCTTACCAGGACACTCAGCAGAACTGTGGCCACCATATAGGCAAACCTGAGAGAAGAATCAGGAGAAAAAAAAATTAAAACCTTGCTCTGATGTCAATTTGCCAAAGGACAACAGCTTGGACAGTTGTCCTAGAAGTAACACCAAGATGCTGGAAGCACCTTCTCTCCTATCTGCCACAGAGACTGACTAAGACTTCCTTCTCTATGCTCACCTCAACTCTGGGCACTCCTGGCTTCCTGAGAAACCCAGCAAGGAGAGGTTTTTCATGGCTAGTTCCTCACTGAATCTGTCTGGGTCAAACCTATAAAAGATTAAACACATTAGGGTTTTCTGAGCAGGCAGAGCATCCTTTCCCCACAAACATGCACACACACACACAAGTAAAAAACTGGAAATGAAATGGAGAATCTCATTAATTTGTTCTCTCTGGATCATTCTTCACAAATGTATGAAGGCAACTGCATTCCATCAATGTTCCCAGCTGGTCAGCTGTGTCCCATCTTGGTCAAAATGCTGACAAACTGAGGTAGTATGAGACAGGGCTGGAATTAATGTGCAGTACACAGCTGAGCTGATGCTGTTACCTGCCCTCTATTCCTCTCCAGGGCACATGCAATCTCATTTGTCTCTCTCCCGCTCTCTCTGCCCCTCTGAGTCCCTTCCTTTTTCACTTCCAAAAATATTTCCCTTTTCTCCTTGCCCCTCACCCTTCTCTTCAAGCAGCTGGTGTGTGTATGTGTATGTGCTGGGGGAGGGAAGCCAGTGACTCATACAAGTGAGAAAAGTGGTTTCCAGCTTTAGGATATTAGAGGCTGGGAGAAAATAATTATCCAGGGCTGGCGTGAGTTAAAACAAGGGAAACTAATAAAATAACATTCCATTTAAATATTAACCCCCCTCCAAACATAAAATTGGATGGACAGAAGACTGTTCTTTTAAACCTTTCTGCTAAATACTTCAAGCCTTCATTTCCCTGCTTAAACATCCAAGCATCCAAGCTTCTAACAAGGTGAAAGGGTATGTGAGTGCTGATACTTAGGAAAAAGAGCATCAAAATTACATCTCCCCTGAATTAAAATGAAAATTACAAGTTTTGTAATAGGAGAGAAAATGCAGCTGCCTAACAAAAAAGCAGGAAGGGCAAACAGTGGTTTTGTACGGTAGGTGGGTGAAAGGATCACACAGAGCTGGTCTCCTACTTCTATCATGGAAATCTTCATCTACCTCAAGCTAAACCTCAACCCCAGCCTTCCTGAAACAAACACACAATGTTCATAGCAGTCCTCACTGTTGGTACCATGGGGCTTCAGCAAACCTGAACACAGTTGTGACCTACCTTGGGAGGCAATCCCTGACAAGATGCTCATAAACTGGTGCATCACTGCCTGACCCCTTTCTAAAGGGTGCAATTGCAGGAGAGGACAAGTGCTGTTGTAAAGGCTCTATTCTTTCTTCTAAATCTCAGCTGTCTGTTCTCTCTGTTCAGAATAACTGACCCACATTTCTTGAAGCCCAAGTGAAGTAAATCAGATACAGGTTATATATTTGCCACCTGGAGGCCACAGGAAGCTACAACGATTTTTTTCTTTAATCTCCAAAATACTGGCCTAGATCCACTTCAGTTTTCACAGACAGACCAGAATATCAAGGTAGCATTTCCCTTCACCCTAAAAACCCACAACTTCAGACTGACATTTCTTCCCTTGCATCGTTTCATGATGACAAGCAGTGATTCCAAAGCCATTCAAGTCACTGTTTCATAGAAAACCTTTAACAGAAGTCACCAGCATTAGCTAGGGAAGCTCTGTATATATGCACAAGAAAGTTTTTATTAAACCCTAACACATACATGCACACACACAGACTGGAACATCAGAAGAACCTGACTTTAATTGTTCTAAACCCATGTCCATGGAGACAAACAAACCCAGACCTTCATAAACTGATTTTCTTATAGACTCTCTTTCATCTCCAGAATCTGCTTAAGGCAGGCCCTGCAGCACAGAAGGCTGTGCTGTAAGATCTAATTTAACCAAGCAAAGGAATTAGTTGCAATTAAAGTCGATTATACATACTTGTATGGTGATGGCCAAGATGAACTATCCTGCAGCATCACACCAAGAGCATAAAGCACAAGTGTCTGCAAAGAGAATTAAACACGTCACTGCAGAAGGAAATGCACAATTAGACAGCTCTTGACAGCTCTTCTGGATGAAGATTGTTCTGTAGACTACTTATATTTAGGTGGATTAAAAAGAAAATTATGCAGTATTCACCTACAGATTTTCATAATCCATGCCCAGATTAGGCATTAGGATTTTAATTTCTAAGAATCATGCTGCAATTGGAGGTGGTTACAAAGGATGTGACTCCATTTTTCTACACTTGCTGAGATGTAGCTATGGATTATTTTACTCTCTGGAAGGGAAGGTGGTATGATGAGTGATATGATGAAGCCTGAATAATTTTATGCATAGTCCATAGGCCCCTTCAAAAGCTTACTCATCCCTGGTGGACCCAGAAGCAGAAGCAAATCTGCTCAGCAAGAGAACATGAATTTGGTAAAGCCTCTCCCACAGAGGAACTGCAGGCAAACTTTGAGCTGAACTGTACTTTCAGATGACAGAGCACCTGCTCAGGGTCAACTCCATCAGAAGAAATGGTCTTCCTGCCTCTGCCCTGGTCTGGAAGAAGAGGTAACAGGACATTCCCCTAGAGGAAAGGAGAGTGGCCTGGTGCTCCCAGCACTGCCCTACCTCTTTGGGGACGGTATGTTGGTCGACTCTGCCCTCCAGCTCCTGCAGCTGTGCAGCAATGGGAGTGAGCTTGGCTGTCCGCACTGTCTCACACAGCACCTGCCGACAGTACCTGCAACCAGCAGCCCTTGGTTAGTGCCATTCTCAGAGAGAAGTTTGCCACATCCTTGTGGCAGCAAGCAGAGTGGAGTCAACTGCTCTATTTAGAGGCACTTCTTTTTTTTTCTGGCAAGGAGTTCCAACATCTTTGCAAAAGCATTAAATCTCATTAACAGCTTTCACAGAAGGTTATCAGAATCCCTCTTCTTTCAGATTTTAAACCAAACTAAATATGCTAAAATACATAAACACACCAGCCCTTTTCCTGTACCTCTCACTCATAAAGAGCAGCAAGAAAACCACACACTCGATATTCCCTTACTGAAACCCTAACACTAGTCCAAATGCACCTGGTTGCACCAACAAAACAAATGCAGAAAACATAAAGCCACACTGTTGACCAGTCATCATTACTTGCAGCCCTTTGAAAAGAAGAGTGGTCTGTGCTTTCTCTTTAAGTATCTCTATATTCAACTACGAAAATGACTGATTACTTCTACTGCTTCTGGAAAACTAGGACAGAAACTAAACAAGACAGTGAGCAAAAATTTTTGCCTGGCAACCAGGGCACTGATTCTGTGCTTTTCCTCTGCTGATGAACCTAAAGGGTTTCCTACAGACATCCTCAAGTGAACACCTTGGTCCTTGTGTCTGGTGTGCCAGCAGATTCTCTCTGCATTGCAAGTCATCCTGTGGTTTGATCACTTCCAGAAAGAAAAAAAAGGGAGTGAGTAGCTTTAGGATGCCTTCTCCTGGCCTAGTGCAGGCTTGGCATCAGACTCCACAGGAAATTTCCTGTCTCCACCATATGACACAGCCTTCCTCTGCATTCCCTCTACAGGACCCACCTGAGCTGCCCAATTTTCTCATGTGTAATTGGTCCCTTCCCCAGAACACGGTCCATCTCCTTGTAGAGATTCTGCTGAACATCTTCTGAGGTTGTCAGGAAATAGACTGCCCAGGTACACACTGAGGAAGGAATCAAGAAAGACTGGACCCAGAAAATTCAATAATTTACAAATAGCATTCAGTTTTCTTATTTCCTGTATTTTCAGCATTACTTTTTGGCCTAAAAAAGAAGGTGACCTCTGTTCACAGCAGGCTGTGCTGATTTTGTATTCAATGGTAAGAAGAGAGGCTGAATTCCTGTGTAACAAGAGGCCCTGCAAGCTAAAATTCTCTTTCTGATGCTATGAGGAGCTTAGGGAGCTGTGTAGGACACTAAAGCACACAGGCCTACAGCTCTGGCAAAGGAACTACACAGCCCAACAAACCCTGGGGAATCAGGGCTACTACACCAACCATGCAAATGAAAGACTGGTTTGTTCAAAGCTTTGGAAAATTCTCTTATTTAGAGGTCTTCCCTTGCACATCTAAGCAAGTGCTCCAGCCAGCCAATGCCTAGGGCTCCTGAAGGGAGCTCTCTGCAGATGTTGGCAAGCACTTGTCCCCCTACATCTACTTTTTGAAGTACTTGAGATTATCTTCACTAGTGAGAAAAAAAACCTTGCATAAGAAATAAGTGTGTAGGATGCAGTTTCCCTAAAGCTACAAGGAAATGTTTCTAGCTCTCAAAAATGTCTATTCATGAGAACTATCTGGAATCTTGGACTTGATGATCCTTGTGTGTCCCTTCCAACTCAGAACATTTTGTGATTCCCTGAATCCATGTGATTCAAGCCCCTTAAAATTGCAGTCTTCCTGGAGTACCTGGAGAGGATATTCTCTGCAGAGAGTATTACCGTAGTTATCTGATTTACTTCCTACATTCTTTAACACCTAGATGCATCCTGGAGGTTTTCTTCGAAGTCCCAGCCCCACTGGCTGAGGTACAACACCAGATAATCACCCCTTTATCATAAGGTATTTTACACAACTTCAGTTTGTATTTTTATTTGTTTGGAAGTTTTAACAGTCTTTGCATAAACCCTAGAGTAGCTTCTCTGAAAGTCCTCCATACATGGAAAACACCTATCCTCCAGAAATTCAAAGCACTCAGACAGATGCTAGCACTCTTAACTGTCTTCTTATATGCCTGAACCTATTTTGCAACATGATCTTTGTGGCTTATTTATTTTGGTGTTTTTTCATCAAATTTAGCATCAGTTATCTGGTGTTAAGAATGGAGGCAAAAAGCAATGGGGAGAAATTCTAAGGTTCACCATAAGACTGGAAAGGCTGTCAAACACAGCTTAGGTTCAGCTCACTAACTATGAGGTTGTGCCAACAGTCTGATGTAAAAATTAGCTTCTTCTATATGTCTGTAGCTCAGGAAAAAGAATGATTAATACAATTTTTTATTAGCCATGACTAAGTCTCATGACATCACACAGCTTTTGGCAGCTGAGTGTAAGGATGGGAAGTTACATACAGTTACTGTACTTACAGTTAGCAGTCATTACACATCCTGCCAAAGAGAAAATCATTGTATCTTCCAGAATCTGGAAAAGAAAATCTACTTCAAAGAATGAAGTTCATAAGACTGTAAAGAGAAAAAAGATGTGGCACACTCTCCACTCAAGCACATTAAATCCCCTTAGTGCAGAGAGCAGGAAATACATCAAGAAGACCTAAACTGAACTCTCTAGAACTTCCACTTGAGTTGCACGAGACATGCTTAATATTAACATACTTCTGGTTTATAAAAATAGCTATGAAGCAATGGCAAGGAAATCTTCCAAAGTCGAATGCAATCAAACATGGCAGGAGTCGAAAAAATGAACTAGAAGCCCTGCTTTGGGAAAGAATCTAAGCTAAGATGCAAAAACTTATATTAATCAAAGGCTACAATATAATGAATTGCCCATCTGGCAAAACTCCATTACTGTGTAAGGAGGTAACAGCTGTACAGACCTGCTGGTCACTCAGGCTCCCCTGCAGCAAGGTGTCTATAAAGACATGCCTGTTGAATGATCTGCCTCGGCGCTCCTTTGTTACCTTCCTTATGATGGATTCCATCTCCACCAGAGCTTTGGAAGAAAAAACAAATGTTTATTTTAAAACCTGGTCATCCTGGTGCTGCAGAGAAGCAAATCCATCTCCCCAAGCAGATTTTCAGACCAGCTGTCCCTGCTGGGCTCACTTACAGAAGCAGCCTCTGTTACATGTTACTGTCAGTTTGGAAGGCAGTATCCCAAATTTAGCTGAAAATGCAGGAGCCAAATAACACAGGTTGCCTATAAAAAGCCATCCTTAGAGGTATAAGCAAGATGTACTCTGTGAGCTGAAATCACATAAGGGAAAGACAAATAACGCTGTACAACCATCAGAGAATGTATTTCATCAGCCCCCATGAAAACATGTATGAGCCATGTAACTCTGGTTACCTGATCTGCAGAGTTACAATTATTACAGCATCAGGATTGAGGGAGCCCCTTTGGCCAAGCTTCTACAGGCACAGTGCAAGAGGATGACTCTGTGCTAAAGAAAGAGTCTGCAAAGACAGACAGAGGAATGGGGGAAGTGTGGGAGGGTTCTGGCACAGAGTCCACATATTTGAAGATATGTGAGTGCCTAACTCCGGGGGACTGCTGTGGGAACCAGGGGGAGTTGGGACCTAAACCCCATTGCCTGTCTGGTTTAAATTACCTAATCAGGACTATCCAAGAAACACGGAGCTGAATTTGGGTCTGAAACTCTATTTATGAAGGCCCAGTTCAGTTCCTTTATCTTAGAATACCTTCCTTCCTTCCTCCTCTCTGTGTAGGAAGGCCAGCAAGACTCAAACACCAAGGCTTACTGTCTGGAGTTTATGAAATTGTGTCCTCATGCATCATCATACAACTCAGGAAGAGAGTGACCACAGGAGGAACCCATTTAAATTGGGGCAGAAGTTGTCCTCAGGCTCTGAAACCCACAGACCCAGGAGTATAAAGAAAGAAACACTGGGTTTGGAGGATTTACAAGCAAAACTTTAGTTCCAGATACAATCTACTTTAATTTAGCATCTTATCTATCAATACTGAAATGGTTTAATCATTAAGAACAAAAAAGGTAAGACAGCCTAAAATTAAAATAATTTATGTAAAATATATGAGAAACAGAAGTGCCACAATAACAGACCTGAAAATCATGTTATCTTGTAAGAGCACATCAGAGGCTATCTGATGGTGTATGCAACAAAGCAGCACCTCTGTACTGGTGTCCTCCAGCCTGTGAGTGACTGTCTGGCAGTACGGGCCCCAGATGGTGCATCATTTGAATGCCCATACAGGCCAAATCCAGGAGCTCCATCTGTCCCCATCTAGCACAGCTGCTCCAAGAGAGGTCAAAAATGGACACTAGGGAACAGAACAGGAAGGGAGGAAGCACACCCTGACTCTTCCCCTCTATCACTCTCCAGACTGGACAGACCCCAGAACTAGACCTGGAACTAGAGTTCTAGTCCTACAACTTCTCACATAAAGGCAGCTTGCCACTCAACTCCAAAGCAACTAATGTCAGAGTAAGTACAATGCACCTAGTAGCTTATGGTATGATGAGCAACTCTGAAGAAAAGCCAAGATAACTGGGCACATGTGGGCTTTCACGTGCTAGCTAACTCCTAAGTTTTTATCAGAGTGGGAGGAAAACTGTAATTTTGGGAGAAACCTACCGTCTTCATAGTGCTTCTTCCTAGTCATGTTTTTGTCAAGAGACCCATCCAAAAAACCTTTTCCAATCTCTGACCAGATCTGGAAGAAGGACAGAGAGAACAGCACCATCACTCACCATAGGCTAAGACTGCTGGGACTATTCTATTCTTCCCTACTCAGGAAAAAGAAAACACCAAATAAAATTAAGACTTCTTGTCAATATGGAATGGTCTTCTCTTTAGGACACCACATCCCATTTCAGACATAACTATGTCTGTGATAGCTGGAATTAAGCTGAAATGAAACAACTGTAATTACAACTACAGGGAAAAATGTATGGGAATCTTACAAGGAAGATGGAACTGTTTCTTTCCCATCCCATGACCAACATATTTAACATCCCCACATGTGCATACAGCTTGAGATGTCCTCAGATTTTCCTTTCTCCACAATGCCACAGAGCCTTCAGAATATCTTTGAAAAGGAGAAGTTCCACTGGCAGTCCCAACAGAGTTTAACTGACTTAGATACCAAAGACCTCCCACTGACCATGCCACTGGATCCGGGTTCCTGATTCTCATGGATCCTTTAGAAACATCTTAGACTAATGACAGCAGGATCAGCAGTAGGATCTTTTTAACAGTTTCAGCTTGGGACAAGTACAAGCTCTGTGGTTTTGGTTTGGAAAATTTTAACAGGAGATTTCCTGGCTCCTTGGGACACTTACTGCATCATGGTGCCTGCGGAATCGGATGACTTCCCGGTCATCTTCAAAGCTGCTGCCCATAGCTGTCTGTGTGACAGACTTCATGGCAAAGCCCAGCATGTGCTGGCAGAGGGGCACATGCTGTGCCTCAGGGAGAGACAGCCATTTGGCCAGCAGCTCTTCTGACAGCTTGAGAGGGAATGAACCATTAGTTAGCAGTAACACCAGCAGTCTATTTACCAAACACATCCTGGATACATTCCCACCTACTTCCTAAGGCAGACCGCACTTTCATGGCTATGGAATAATGCTAAATTCTTTCCAGGTTTCTTTCCATTGTAAAATAGTAACATTTTAGCTTCCAATCTTCTGCTTCTTTTAAGGTTCTCCCCCAACAAGGCAACCCTACCCTCCTCTCTGAAACCCTTTAATACAGACAGCTCCAGAATAGGAAAACAGATCACATTCTGTCTGCTGGACTAAATCCACATCACCCCTCTGTGGCCCCAAAAGCTGGTTCCTTGCTCCTGTTCTGGGAAACAGACCTGGAATCCAGGTGTTCCAGTATCTTTAAGTGCATCTAGTACCTTGGTATAAAAATTAAGCAAGCTCAGCCCTTCCCACAACCCACTGGAGCTAAGAGAACGCAAATACTCCCACCCTGAAAGGCAGAGGCTGTTTGCTATCTCAGATGCTTATAGCTCCAGCACTAATTTGAGTGCAGGTCCTTTATCCTAGTGACCACTCTCACTAAACCTTCCCCTGTGAGCCACAGAGGGCTTCTCTGCTGTACAAAGACAGTTACCTTCTGGATGAGAGCAAAGTTACTTTGCAAGGACTTGGTCACACCGTTCTCATACAGTTTTCTTCTCATGTGGCTCTCTCCTGTATCCCCATTCAGGCTGGACTGGTACCTCAAGAGGGATTTCAGCATTGTCTCAAACGGATCCACTGAAAGCAAATAGAAGAAACACCATTCAAAAGTCACACTACACAGGGCTGATGAAAACAGCAGCCTCTTTAATCAGGTACTGCTACTTCTGGGCAGCAAGCAAGCTGTGGCTCCTTCACCTGTAACAGTCTCTTTGGAGTGTCAAGTTTCTCTTGCTCAGTGTGGGCTGGTACCTCGTGAAGTCCTTTCTCTCAGGCTGACTGCCACCCTGTGATCAGCTCCCCCTACAGAGATTGCCTGCTGGCTCTAGCAAGTAACTTTTTAGTAATGATGCCTTCAGAGCTTGCTCCCCATTTGACAGTTCCCAGCTGGTTCTGCCATTGACGTGGTGACAAGAGTGTGGCAAGGTCCTTGCCCTTGTCCTCCAGCCTGACCTGCAGTCTCTTCAAGCACATTCCCCTTCACATCTGGTGTGCCCTTCTGCCCTGAATGTGGCTATGCACTCAAGACATACCAGCTCACATGATGGACTTAGCCAGGGGCTCCTCTCAGCACTCCTTCCCTTGCACCACAGACCCAGTAACCCTTGCTTGACACCCTACTGCTCCTGCATGATTTCTCTTGTGTGCACTCAGTTCCTGCTGAGGTGCTCTTCCCAAACTAGCACCTACCTGTCTGCCACAGCTGCCTCCTGCACAGAAGCTCTGAAGCTCCTACAGAAAACCACTCCCCACTAAACTACAGAAAGCTTTCTACTGCTAATCACCTTCTTTCCATCTTCAATTCTTCCACACAGACCCTTGCATCAGTGCACAAGCTAGACAAAGCCACATAACTTCCCTATCTGTGACTCATTTCACTGAGATTTTAAACTCTGAATTTCACTACCAAGGACCTCTACTTAATAAATTTGCTGAAGGATATTAGGTGTCAATGCAAAACTGTGTAATACAGCATGGCATATGTTTTTGCTTTTCTGTAAACCTTTTAGCATGTCTTGTGGAACTGGCAGAGTCTTTAAGAAACTATTTAGAAGCAGCAATCAGGGTTATCAAGAAGGATATTGTCACTGTTTATCACAGTCTGTTATTTCTCCCAGATGGAGACTGAAACCTCTGAGGCATCAGAAAACATCAAGGCTGGGCCATACACATATGACTTTACCAGCTGTGGATTTATCCAGGATTCCCCACAGAGACTGGGGCCTCATTACACTACCAGGCAAACTTAGAAAACTCCCACCTGCAGAGGACTTACTAACTAAAGACATAAAAGAGCTAACGAGGCCAGAGGCATGAATATGGTAATCTTTCCCAAATGTTTTTCTCTCACATTTTTTCCCTCCCAATGTTTTTAAGCTCTGCATCTCACCCTCTTTCCCACTTTGAATGACAAGGAGCAGGAGCATGTGTCTTTTGGCAGAGCAGATGGTACCTGCAGCTCTCCACGTGGTGCAGACTGTTATGTGCCTCTAGCTGCTGCTGATAATTCCTCCTCCAAGGTACTTTGTATGGAGCTGCTATTCATGCCACAGATCCCTGCTGACTGGCACTGGCACAGCCAGGCACAATATTGGGTAGCCAGGAAGACACATGGCAGGTGGTAAAGCCCACACAGAAAATCCAGCAAGCAGAGGCATCTAGAGAGGCTGGAGGATGCTTAGAAGCAACACCTGCTGAAACTGCTAAGTTTTCCTGCTGCACATGAAAGAAATCTGCTGGATTAGCCATGGGCTCTGGGTTTTTTCTCCCAATGTCCCAAGACTAAACTGGCAATCCCACACCACTGATGCAGTGCTGTGCACTCAGGGCTGCAGAGCCCAGGCTGCCCTTTTGCTGAGGGCTGGCTCTGCCTCCTGCTGCTTGGGAAGGGGCTATTTCTGCACAGCTGTGGGAGGCTAGTGACTCCACAAGGCACCAACTGCCTCTGGAGAGAGCTCTGCTCTGCCAGCACTTGCTCAGACTTCCTCCTTTGTCCTTGTCTTGAAAACATCTCCAGGGTTACATTTTCAGCCCTCTTAATAACACATATCAAAATTTCAGCTGCTCTTTTCACTTATGTGGCAATCTCCCCATCCCAAAAACCTCAGAGTGCTGTCCTGGACACCACTGCAAGTAAATACAGAGAAAAGATCTAACTAAAATCAAGCAGAACTGAACATCAGAGATAGAAAGGACCTCTGACCTGCACAGTAAAAGGCTCACAGAACAGCAATGAAATCCTGTTCAGACAGGTCAGGACCCATAGCTCCATCTCCAGCATTTAGTATGCTTAAGGTTCATTGCCCCAATCCAAAATGCATCATCAACTCAGGTGAGTTTTCCAAGTTGGTCTCTGTACTCTCTGCTCCTGGCAATCCTGCATCAGTCCACCCTCTTCACATCCACATCATCTGCAGGCCTGAACTTCTTCCTCAGAGCCACTCAGGGGAATCACCAGTACCAGCTGCAAAGTTTTACTTCCTTTGAATTCTCCTTGCAAATTAATCTCAACCAAGCTTTAAGAGGCCATGAAAACATACCAATTTCAAACACTGCTTGAAGCCTAAGGAAAAAGAGTCTCCTGGCACTGAAAATGTTTGTAACTATGAATCCAATTAGTCTAGATTCAAGGCTTTGATGAGAAATCCATTATCTGCACCTCTCTCAGTCTCCAAGAAGTTTGGCTATACCTGGGACACACATAGGAGGTGAGAGAAACCTTTGTATGATACCTGGAGCCAAACCCTGTATCTCAGCCTTGGAAACCAAATGTCAGGTATCCATGAATATGGATGGTGGCCTCAGGCACCCCAGATGTCTGAGGAAGACTAACATGGCATGGGTTTTCAAGGAGGGCTGAAGAGTCAGGAGCTGGATACAATGCAGTCCACTGTGGGCTGTCTCCTGACCCACAGCACTGTGTGCACAGAAGAGATAGGGGCATGACCACATCTCCAACAAAACTTCAAGCTGCCCAGAGCCAGTTTGTGGCTGAGACCTACTACAACCCCTACTCCCACTCACCAAGAAAGTGTACAGGAAGAGCTTTGCTACAGCTACTCAATTACTACTGATTATACCTCAACACTTCAGGAAATACAGCCTATAAGATTCCTCAACACTTAATAAAGTTTGAGAACTTCTGGCAAGCATCAGTACTAAAAGGAAAGCAGTGACACAACTAATATTGCTGCTCTTCCATCTCTGAGACTGTAAGAACCCTCCTTCTCAGATTTGTTGGCTTTATGAGGATCTTCTCAAAAGCTCTTTCTTCAGCTGGGCTGAACACACCTTCCCTGGCCTCTCCTGCACGACAGGCTCCCCACTTCTCTGACAGCATTGGCAGCCTTTATTCACACTTGCTTTATTCATAATCATGCCTGAGTACAGAGGTCAGAGCCACACACAGGACTCCGGGTCTGACTCATGCTCATTTTGTGAAAAGTCTTCTCTTTACAGAAAATCCATGACTCAATGTGTCCTTTTTTTTCCACGGCCATATCATCCCACAGGCAATTCACGCAGCCCGTTTTTTCTCCTCCAGTTCCTGTTTCTGCTATCCCAGCCCTCAGGGATATCCATCTCACTGTGCTGCCCTTTGCCAACAAAGGGCTCCAGAATAATGCCACCAGGGTAGGACACTAACATAAGAAGGAGTATTTCATGTCCCCAACACTGCAAGACAATCCAGTCTTGATCCCCCTTTCAAGTACCACTATTTATCAGCATTCAACCAAATTCTGAACTGAATCCCTGACATAAACACAGTTTTATCACTTTCCTTGTCTAAAAAACTAATTATCAAAGTGCAACATCCATTTCCTATTTATCCCATATCCTTAAAAAAATATGTTTAGGCCTTGGCATAGCAGGATATTAGGATAGTCTGTAGCTGCCTGGGTCACCTAATTTCCTGTACTGAAGTCCAGGTACTGTATTTCTCTTTCTCTGATATGCAGATCCTCCCAAATTCAGAACATTTTTGAGAACTTGCATGTGCAGGAGCCTGTCACCACTCCTCTGAGCTCTGAGAAAGTGACTGCTTAATTTCCCCCAAACACACTTGAGAGCATTCAGATCTTTCAGGGTGGTTTTCCACCTTCTGGAGTGTCATCATCATCCACTGTGTTTTGCTGATCCTTGTTAACTCCCACTCCTTTCCCAGATTGTCACCATTTCTTTTTTTGATTCTGTCAGGCAACTGTACATGAAGCTTACCCCTCATGACCCCAGCATAAAGTGAGCTGAGATATCTGCCTGTGCCTAAAGACAGCCTACAGGATCAGGTCAGAGGTGTGCACCTAGCACCTCAGTCAACCTTGAAAGATAACTGGGAAAGCAAGAGATTAAATCCAAACATCAGCTGAGTTAACTTATTGAGTGTGATAACCTTAGAAGCAAAATGCCCACCTAAGAGGCTTAGGCCATAAATTAACATATTCTGTCATGACTAAGACCATCAACTCAGCTACCAGCACCACCAACCATTTCCAAGACTGCAAGATCACTAAACGTTTTCACCACAAAATTCCACACACCAAAAGAAACATGAAAGGAAAGAACTTCTCCTAATAACAGTTCAAAAAACCTCCTTGTTGAACCATAAAAGGCTGTTATCATAAACTAGATCTGTTTTCAGACTTAATTTAGCAAAGTTTACTCACCTAAACTGCATTTCAAACTGCTATTAAAATGTATGCCAAGCAGCTAGAGGATGTTAATGTTGCTCTATGAACTGACTAATGAGCAGGATGCTTTCCCTGAATGTTTGCCTGTAGAGAGATGGTAAAAGACACAAGTGTACCCATTTCTTGATGGCCACTGGACAGCAGTAACCCTTGGTCACAGATACTCAAGTCCAGTAAACAAGACCAAAGTCATAACTGAACCACCATGTCAGCTACAAAGTCTCATTTTCTTTCCATGTAGAATGAAACCCCAACTTCCTTTGGCACCCTTTCTTTGATGCCCAGGGAGGCCAGATCAAATGGACTCAAAGACAAAGTAAGACACTTACACAACCGGTTGGGGTTAACATGTTGTTTCAGGAGATCAATGGAGCCGAGGCTGACAACAAGACGTCTTCCAAACCAGAAGGAGACCAGTGGCCCATATTTCTCATGAAGGTTCACAAGAAACTCATGCAAACTGCTGCTGACAATGATATCTGGCAGGTTGCCATCCCTGAGAAACACAGAGGATATCTGGTCATTAACAGCATCCTCTGCCAATGCTGAACTGAATGAATGTGGAGACAGAAACCACTTACTTTTCATCAGTTGGAGCTAGCCCAGGGATACCTGATGCTTGCCTAGATGCCTAGAGTAAAAGGAAATGCATCAGTCTACGTGAGCTTCAGATTTTATACAGGTCCCACAGCTTTCCAGCAGGAGAGGTGAATTTTCCACACCAATACTACTACACTACTTACAAACATGAAACAGAAGCTGGATATGCTACATCTGCTGGCTTTAAACCTGCTAAGCCGATAAACCTCAAGTGTGTGCCTGGTGCCACTGGCTAACCCAGGATTACTCATCTGGTTAGATGAAAGATGTCTGCGTAAAGATTTAAAGGGTCACGTTTGCAATGTAGGATCACACACAGATTTGTCCCGGAGGCCTGCAAAACTGCAAGGCGAGCAGATCGCGCCTCTGGCAAGCGGGACTCGCTCCCGGACACGCACAGCAGGAGGAGTGCCGGGGCTGCGCTGCCCGGAACGCCCTGCCCGGCAGCTTCTCTGCAGGCCGCTGCCACGTCCCGCCCGGGCCCGGGGCACGGACCGGCCCGGGGCACGCCCGACAGCAGGGGGACGGGCCGGGGCTGCTCGGCCCCGCGGCCGCTCGCCCTCAGCCCCGCTGCAGCGGGAGCCGGGCCGGGCCGGGCCGAGCGCCCCCCGCCCCAGCGCCGGCAGCATTACCGGGTACAGGTAGAGCACGGCTCCCACGAGGATGAGCAAGAAAGTGACGGCGAAGATGGCGAAGTCCAGCATGGTCAGGCCGGGGCGGAGGAGCGGCGGCGGCTCGGCCCCACCCCGGGGCCGCCGGCGGGGCAGGAAGGGGCGGACCGGGCTGGGCTGGGAGCGCAGAGCGGCGCGGCTCGGCTCGGCTCGGCATGGGGGGCCCGCGGCGCCTGCTGCTGATCTCCAACTCCACCCTGCACGGAGGGGGCTACCTGGGCCACTGCCAGCAGCACATCCAGAGCTTCCTCGGGCAGTAAGCGCCGTGCAGGGCTGCGGGAGCGCCCGGCCCCGCCGGCGCGCCGACCGCTCTCTCCCCTCTCTTCTGCCAGGAAGGTGAAGCGGGTGCTGTTCATCCCCTACGCCCTGCACGACCGCGACGCCTACGCCCGCACGGCCAGGGAGAAGTTCGAGAGCCTGGGTAAGGCTGTGCCGGGGCGGCACCGGGCACGGGCAGCAGGGTGCGGGCACGGAGCGCTCCGCGCCGCGGGGCACGGCCGGGCACAGCGCCGCAGCCGCCGGCACACGGGCTGCGGTACGGGCAGCAAGGGCAGGGAGCAGCCGGAGTCGGCTGCGGACTTCTGACTGAAGGAGATGTTATAGAGGCCTCCAGAAGAAATTCTGCTGCGAACACTTCTACCCACTGCAGGGAGGAAGATTTTGTCCCTAACTATAAAGTGGCATCTTTCTATCCTTCTTAATCACATGAGGGAACATTACTTCCCGTATATCTTACACCTCTGCTCAAGCCGCACAACCTGGAGTTAAGTGAAGACCATTCCTGAAAGCACATCAACGAGCCAGGTAGTTCCATGATGGACAGCAGCTGAACTTTGCTTGGAGCAAAGATCTCTGCACAGCAGCCTACAGCAAGACCTCCACCTAGTATCTATCACTGTTGAGGATAACTTTGGACCTGTTAGTGTAGTAATAATCAGTACTCACTTCCCTGGGCAGCACACTTTGCTCTTTGACTTGCAGGAAGATTGCTGCTATCAAATGCCCATGTTCTTCTGTCTTTCTTGGCACTTCCTGTACTCAGTGAACCCCAGCAAGGCAAATCTATCAGACATTTTAACAGAAACAATACTCAGATCAGGTATTTGCACAAGCAATGCTAGAAACAGCACATCCTGTCACAATCAAGCTGAGAACCAGCAGCTTTTTCCTTATTTTCTAGTTACCTGGTAATGCTCAGCAGGATATTGTGCCTTGGCCTGCACCTGCTGAATGAAGTGCTCTGCTCGTACACACTGAGTGCATATATCCATAAAACAAGCATTTCCTTTTGTACAGCTGGATGCTGAAACTCTGCACTAATCTAGGATGTACACTCTGGTTTACATTGTAGAGTTCTCTGAAATTTCCCTGGTTGAGACATTTGACTCAGGGTTGGAAGAGGTGGGTAAGGAGGGATTGAACATTTCACATTCTTCCACCAAACTGACATGGCAAAGATAAATACTTTTTCATTTAAGGTTATGGGCTGGACAGCATTCATGAATCTTGTGATCCAGTGGAAGCTGTAAGAAAATCTGAAGCAATATTTATTGGTAAGTTTTACTTCATATTACCCAGTGAAGGTTTATATAGGGCACTGGATTAGTCCTGCTCAGAGGTGGCACTGAAGACCAATAATTAAGCAGTTATGTCTAATAATTATAAACTACAGAGGACAGTACTTGGGAGCCCTAAGACCCTAAATTTAGTGGTGGGCTGGGAAGTAGAGTTATTCATGGAACTTCATCTCCAGTAAATTTCAAATTATTATTTTGAACAGTACCTCAGTGTGAAAACATGCTCGTAACAGCTGTCTCATCACTTTAGCAAGTCCAAGCAGTTCTAGTCCTAATACCATGGCCCTGGGTGTTGGAAAAGAGGTCACTGTCAGACAGTGGCAGCCTTACACGGACCATTCAGGGCATGCCCGTGGCCTGCCCATTCTTCTGAAGCTTCTGGTTTTACTGTTTCTCATAGCAGGACACTGCCCTGAATAGAGCACGCATTGTCCCTGCCAAGTTTGTAAAGGCTTCAATTAAAACTGATGGCAAAAGCATGTTAAATAAGCTGAACTTTCTTTCTGCAGGAGGTGGGAACACATTCCGTCTCCTGAAAGCCCTTTATGACAACAGTCTGATACATGAGATCAGGAAGAGAGTGCTTGAGGTAAAACTACAGATTGTGGCCAAGTCTGAATGGCAGGATCTCATGCACGAGGTTTTGTTCAGACAAATCCAAGCTGATGTTGCATTTTTGTCTCTAATATACTTAAAAGGTTGAGCCATCTCAAACCACCTGGTGAACTGAAAACCATGGCCAAATAAGGCTGTCACTGAGTCATTGATATGACTTAAGGTCAGCAGTCTGTCTTCCTAGAGCGGTTTTCTACATGCTGGATTGCAAGACCTTGGGATGTACAATGCTACATAGAATCCTAGAAGTAAAACCCTCAAAATACCAGTCAAAAGACTGCTGTAGGATTTAATCTATGTCCAGAAACCCCATTTTTCAGATTGAGATGCCCACCTCATATCTTGCTGATACAGATGTGTTAATGTTGCAGGTAGTCTGCTAATAAACTGGTGATAAAGTTGTATCCATACGTGCCTTTTAGACAGTGTCCTGTTGATGTTGAAAATTAGGTAATTTTTGTATCTCTCTGGAACTGACAGGTGTGAGTGTCATTGAGCCCCTCTGGTCAGCAGCATCAGTCTAGCTGGTGAATCTCATAAGGCACAGCAAAGATACACCATCTCTGGAGGACAACAGAAGCAAGGTGTTCCCTAGCAATGTGGAATTGCAAATGACTTTATGCAGATTTATACAAGCCACAGTAAGGCCAGCTGCCAAGAATAAAGGTTAGCTAGGCTTATCTTAATATATAGAAATTCAACATCTGTTGTGGGAATGAAAGCCAGAAAATGTCCAAATACCAGTTAAGTCTGGATGACTACTTGGTTGTATTCCATGAGTTGTCTCAGACAGTCTATTTTTACAAACTATTCAGCATTACCTGTATGCCTGCATGTTTCTGTGGCATTCTTCTATATACAGCATAGTACTCAGTACTCAAACAGTGCTGTACTGGTAAGGTGATGCTGTGACCACATTGCACTGAGCTTCTGATAGTCTACTCTCTTCAGCAGCTAATTAAAAGCCAGCTCAGTTATTTTCTGTAACTGCAACAAAGGCAAGTCTCTCCTCTTAATTGCCAAGTCCAACATGCACTGACAGCCTGGTAAGTTCTCTCTGGGTTGGGTCACAGAGTGTGAGCACATGGCAGGCAGCAGTTAGTTCTCTGAGGCAGAGAAGCTACTGACCACCTCAGAACCTGAATTCTTATTCTGCTTTTCACTTGTAAAGTTAGCAGTGAGATGAGCTGGAAGGAAGGACTGAGTGTGATCTGACTGATGAGTCTCTGAGATTCATAGAAGATGCTATAAAATCGAGTTCCTAGTTTTGATACTGCAGACTGATCATTGCTTTTGTCTTCCAGGATGGGATTCCTTACATGGGATCCAGTGCAGGAACCAATGTTGCTACCATCAGCATCAATACCACCAATGACATGCCAATTGTTTATCCACCTTCCCTGAAGGCTCTAGGATTAGTTCCTTTTAATATTAACCCTCACTACCTGGACCCAGATGTTAAAAGAACTCACATGGGTGTAAGTAAAGCACACCAGAACTAACACAGTAACCAGAGTGTGGAGGAGTAAAAATAGTGTACATTTTTGAGGCCTTACAAAGCTATAATATGTCAAACAGCTGCTCCCTAGAGAAACTGAAAATGCCAATAAAGGCAGTAAGTAACACTTTACTTCCTCCTAAAACTTAACTTTGCTTGGGAAGAGGAGTTGGCAACAGTATTACTAAAAAAGTGTTTTTTACAAACAGAAGCTCTGCAATGTCTGAAATACTGTTGAAATGCTTGATATATGAAATGGAGGACTTTTGAAAAAAAAAAAAAAAGAAGATAAACCTGAAAAATTAAGATGCAAAGCACTGTGGTTCTGGAAAGTTCTGTCTTACCTGCTGCTTGGAAAGACCTAACTTAAACATAGATTAAGAAGCTTAAATATCTGGAGGTCAGAAGAAATGAGCAGAACAGGGAGATCTTGAGATTCATAAAGATGTTGTGTAAGAAAAGACCTGGGCTCTGATGTTCTTGCAGGGAGCACAGCCTGTAATGTCCAGAACTGAGCAAGCACATGCACTAGTATAGCTGAAAAAAAACCACTTCAGCCATCAAGCATAAAGACAGATTTCCACACAGTGGGAAGGATCTGCTTCTTGAATAGCATGTCAGCTAATTCCTCAGGGAACAATCTGTGTGGTGCATCTTTTAACAATCTAAATACATTCCTCCTTGTAATCAAAATTCCATGGTTAAAAGTAATAAGAATTAGGGAACAATGAAGAAATGGTGGGTATAGATGTGCTTCCAGAATTTAGATGAAGTTGTAGGTATTCATTTAATCAGCTTGTCACTAGATAAGCAGACAGTTGTTTCCCTATAAATAACTTCTGCTCTTTCTCTCAGAGGAAGCTGGAAGCTCTGTGCTGTACCAAGTCCCTGCTGTGTTCCTATGTTTTTATTTCTTTACTGTTGCTCAGTTCAACAGTAAGCCTCAGGAAACATGACACAACTGTTCACAAAAGGAAACCCTTCATAGTGTAATACCTACTTGAATACAAACAAGCAAATACTTAATCACTTAAAAGCCATGATTCACTACTCTCTTTCACAAAGGTGGCACCTCTGGCATTTGCTTCTACCACCTTCCTGGCAGTATTAGCACTATCTCTGTACACAGAGATAGTACTAATTTTAAAAAAGGGCATGGATGAATTGTGTAGAAGTTAAGTTTTAAGGCTTTTTTGGGCTGAGGTTGTGTGAGTCAACCTGCAGTAAATTGCTGCTAGTGATGAAGGGTAAAACATCTATTTAGAGTCAATCCTGCCATCCCATTCTGCTTGAGGGGAAATGCCTACTTTGTTTAACATTATGAAATTGTTTTATATCACATTGCCTGGATAGCTCCAAGTCCTACCTTATGGCCTGAGCATAAATCTCTGCTCATTATTGCAGGAGACAAGAGAGGAAAGAATCCGCCAGTATCATGAAGAACCAAACACCCCCCCAGTCCTGGTGAGTAGTAGTTCTCCATCAGGAAGCTGTAGCATGATAGACATTTTAAATGCATTCATGTTAGCTTTCAGTGTGGGTTCCCCACCTGTCAAGTCTTACAGAACCATAGCTTGGAATGCTAGTTGTATTCCTGCTAAGAGCTTCAGCCTTGGATATTGCTCATTGTAGAAAACAGGTTGGGGCTGATGAAATGTGTACTCCTGTTAGTGTTTCTCAACACCATTTTAGGCAGCTCTGATCTTCCCAGTCACTGGCCACCATATATTGTATGTTGGGGGTGGTGTGCATACAGATGGTACAAAACTCCCCTTTATCCTTTCGCAGACATTCTTAACTTTAATCTCTGTAATACAGTTTGTGAATTTGCACATTCAGTAGTGCATATGTAATTTCATTATGTCTGTCTGGGAAGTGGGACCTCTGTGTTTCCTGTCCCTGTGTTTGCTCTTGTAGTATAAAGTTTGTGAACCCAGCTGGCTGTTGCTCAGCCCAAACCAGATCTAAGAATAACCATGGGAAAAAACAGTTTGCCCTCCTCCTTAATAGTTTCTCCTTTAAGAGTGAAAACTGAAATAAACAAGAAAATCAACTTCTAAAGCAAGATAACTCACCTAATTTTATCTTTACCTCTTTGTTAGGTAAGCGAGAAGGTTTAGTCTGTAGTCATGGTGCACTAAGACTGGCCTGTTTGTGACAAGCATTCTACCCTTTCACATAGCTTGAAAATCACTTTAACTGTTTCCACCTCCACCAGGGCTTGCGGGAAGGTACGATGCTGTTAGTGGAGGGAGATAAAGCCACGCTGCAAGGAGTGACAGGAGCACGTCTGTTTTTGAGGTAAATGCTTCACTTGAATTGATATCCTTCAGACAGAAAGGAAGAGAGGCTTCTGTTAGACTCCTGGCACATACTGCCTGTCCCCCACATCAGAAGTTACTTAATCCCTTGGTTCCCTTTCTTTTTGGGGAAAATGTGAGTATTGTTTAATGCTCCAAAGGAGCCGGCAGTATGACAGCACTTCAAAGGATGTCTGATTAACCCAGTGCATGCTTTGGCATTCCATCCATTGATGCTTATGTTTCCAAATTCTAGTTACCTCTCACAGAAAGAGCCCCAATAGTCAGCTCCTTTATTGAAAGACAGGGAGATGCCAGTTTGGCCCTAATGCACTGAACTCTAGAACCAGAGAATCCGTATCTAGAGTTATATGGCCCTTATCTAAAATGCATGTTACATGATATAGGCAAAGAAGGGAGTCAAAACTCTGCTTGAACAGAATAAGGGTGCCTTGATCCATCCCTAGTAATAGACAGAAGCAGAATAGTCCCACCTCCCATTAAAGCTCACAGCATGTTTTGTCTTGTTTGCAGGGGTAAGAAACCAACTGAACATGAGCCTGGAACAGATTTCAGTTTCCTCCTTACTGACAGCAATTCCCTGAATCCGTAGCCTTCCATATTCTGCAGCAAAAGTTACTATAGGGAAGACAATGAGGAAGAAGGAAATAAATACTTATAGTCCCAGGGTGGGTGAGAAACTTCAGCTTTATAAATAAAGATAAATATGCATTATATATAAATAAATATGCATTAGTGTGCTCTTATCCTCACCATGATGCATGTCGCAGACACCTTCCCAGCAAAAGGACACTTTTTATTGCAGTACTTGGATAATCACAGCTGTTCAAAGCTTGAAGGAGCCTGTACATGCATGTATCCACTTTGATTCTTTCCCCACCAAAAAATGAAAGTTGCCTTAACACAATTAAGACAGGACACTGAGTCAGCTGTTCCCACTGCCTACTTTTACCTGCTAAATAAAAGAATTGTTCAATCAGTGTACTCCCACAGTTTAATTTTTGTGCTATTAATAAAGGGAGAAGTTATGCATTCAATTACTTTTATTTGCTTCAGACTCATGTTAAATATATACAATGCTAATTATATACAAAAGTGTGCATGTTAAAAATTTTCAGGTTACAAACTTGTAAATCCTAGAAAAGTGCAAAACTTTAAAACATCTTCCACCATGCTGTACATGAAAAAATCCATCATTAGCCAATATACACACTCTTAAAACATATTGATCAAAACAAAGTAAGACATACAGTATAATCTTAAAGCACCCAGAGGGAAAAAGATATTGCACAGAGGATAGACAGCAAGTTCATTACAGTGCCTGAAGGCTCATTTCTGAAAGTAGTTATTTCCAACACTCCTCAGACCTAAGATTTAACTTTTTAAAAAGGCATTTTTTGGCATTTAAAGATCCATTTGTAATCAAATAATTGCACAATCTGTAAGAATTATCAGAAGATATGGTTAACTGTTGCTGTAAGGCCTTTGCTTCCACCTTCTATTAGCTTCAGCAAAAATTCATCAGGCAAACTGAGTAGCATCACAGATTCCATCAAAACACTGACCAAAGGGAGGCAAGTCTCACATGCAGCATTTCCCTAATCTCATACTAAGATGCTCCTGCAGAACCAGAATATGTATTGCAAGTTTTTCTTGAATTCTTTTTCCCCTCATGGCTTTCTTCAAGAAACAGCTCACAGCTGCATATGACTGAAGTAGTATTGTCAGCTGCAAGACTTAAGTTTATTTTAAAGCTATTTCAAGGCAAAAAATATGGCTCCCTTCAGAGGAAAATACTGACTAGAGGAAGCTAAATAAACAAGTGGCCTCCAACTTCAGTTAGATCTACAATATATATGGCTGGATGTTTTATATTCCAATCTCAAAACACCTTAGCAGATTTAAACCATAATCTATACTGACAGTGGTGCTTCTGGGACAGGAGGTGTGTGATGAAATTGTGTCTGTGCTGAGTATCAGCACAGACAGACCTAAACTCTGGAAATACCTGCCAAATTTCTGAACCCCACTGGACAAAACTGAGAATAAACACTGAAGGAACTCTACTGAAAACAAGTGAAACATCTATTTTATTTGGGCCACTTAGGTAAATGGTAACTAAAAGAAAGACACACCAGTCTTCTTCCAGAGATGCACAGCACAAAGGTGAGTTAAAACTGAACAGAGGCTATCTTGGACTGAACACTGCAAGCAGTTCCTCACATATAGGGTGTTCAAGACTGCAGTAAGGTAAATGGTACTCAACTGAAATGCAGATCATGCTATGGTGCCACTCAGAGGCATTTTTACATTCAGGCATCTGATATCTGTAACACTGAAGAAGGGAACAACAGCATTTTACCAGTTCTAAAATATACTTTTTTTAATGCAGCAGCTTTTTAGAAAACTTGCTTCCTTCGAAAGTATGTGCTTACAAGAGCAATTTAGTAATAATAAGATTGGCTCCTTGGAAAGGAAACAAAGGCATCTTCCAAACACTTCAGTTGACTCTAACATTGGCATATGATGAGCCCAGATGTGTGATACCATGGAAACTTACTCTCCCCAAAAGGAGACTACCAACACGTGTCATGTTTGCAGCCAAAACCAACGCAGCTTCTAAGCCAAAAAGCATAAAAAGACCTAGAAAGCACTGAAGCACATGCTTGAATTTCCATTCAAATAAATATAACCCTATGTAGTGCTTTCACATAAGTACTTATTAGATCAAGCCCTAGGCTCACATTAGGATATGCATTTGTATGTGCACACTTCTTTTTTTGTAATTCTCTGAAAGGGGAAAAAATATTCTCAGCACCTCTGCTCAGCATTTAACATGATCAGCAAGGTGCCTTTAGCAGTGGAAGACAAGAATGTTTCAGGTGACAATACAGAGCATGTGTCTACAGAAACTCAATATAGGAGCAAAAGGAGGCTGACATCTCTACATCTCCTTCTAGCTCTAAAGCTCCCTACCATTCTATAATCTGTATATAGATACACATTTTCAGCTAAATACATGTACACAGTAAAAGCTCTGTGCAGCATTTGGTTCCCTTACTTATCTTTTCTAATGATTTTGTTAATTAAGATTGGGAAAGGTTTGCAAAGGAAACAGGGAGGAGGAAGACATGGTTTAGGGAAGTGAGGTATACAGCTCCCATTGACTAAAGCAGGAGTTACCTAATCTGTGCATTACAAAAATAAATTTATCATTCCTGCAGGACTATTTTTACGGATTTCTCCAGTGCAGAAACTTAGTTCTTCGTACTCATTTAAAGGACAAGAAACATAATTTTCAAGGGGATCCTTGTAAGACAGTCAATTGACTTGACCATTTAGAGCCCATGAAGACTGATAAACCTGTTTTGTGATAATATGCATGATCTAAAGTATGCCAGAGGGAGAAATGCTTGTTTATAGCAATGCTGCAGATTAGCAAAAACATTGTTATATGGATTAAAATATGGATTACAATGTGGGTGAGTTTGGATTTTTTGGGGGGAGGAAGTTGTGGGGGTTGGGGGAGGTTTTGTTCATTTACGTTTCTTTTTTTCCTCTTTTAAATATCAAACAATTAATTACTTTCCTAAGAAAACCTAATTTCCACAATGTGTAGTAACCATCTGGACAAATGCAGTTACTTTAGGACTGGGATTATTATGTTCTGCTGGTAAGGTACATGAATGATAGAAAATGTGGTTTCTAGATATCCTATGAGCAAGTAATGGATAAGAATATTGGTATAGAAAAGTCTGCATTAGATGGTAACTCAAAAAGCATTTCACTTTCTGTATGCTTGTATAATTCAAACCCAGACTAGATGGGATTCTTCACTATAGCTAAAAAGACAACTAAAAATACTATCAAGAATTATAGGTAAATTGATTTAGAGAAATTTAACAAACATTTTACTTGAAATAAAGGAGACATTTCTTCTAAATATCCTTTGGTATGTAAATTCAAAACTGCCACGAAGAAGTTAATACTGCTAACTACTTGATCTCATTTATATACAGATGTGAAAAGTAGGTCAGTTTTCAGTTTCTTTTAGATATATATATTTACACTCATACTTTCTCATCTTCAAAGGTAAGCATATGTTAAACTTTGATAAATATTATTACAGTTGTTCCAAAAATTGAACATATGAAGATATCACAAGGAAGATCTTGACAAATGTAGTGCTATGAAACAAATGTCACTTAAGACTTGTTTGTTCATTCTAAATTCCTCACTTGAATCCTCTCATCTCAAAACTTTACTTTTTACACTTAAACAAATCTTTGATCAAAACCAAAGGAGAATCTTATTTTACCAATGCTACCTGAAAAACAAAACTGGATCCTAAGCTTTATTGACTTGAGGAAATCAAAGAATTATGAAAGTCAATTCACCAATTCACAGTGCAATGCATAATAGGCTGCAATTCAACTGACCTAAACAGCTAATCAGAAAAATTATTTTCCATTTTTAAACATTATTGTATATTTCTTACTCAAATATGTTACACCTACAAGAAACAATATATTAGCTAATGCTCACACTTGCGACTCATCTTTTATTTAAAGCTGGTTTTAAATAATAGACAAAGTGCAGACCTTCCAAGCTATGGAGGTCCTTCCAGATGGCATCTGGCAAGGATGCCAAGCATGTGATGGTGTACACCTCCCACCCCTAAAGACCAGACAGAAGATCCAAAGGCCATGGATGTTGCCACTCTACCAGGGGCATAAAGCAGCAGCTCAGAGCTCACCTGCCCCTCCTCATTCTGCTGCTGCTTTGTACTAAGCACAGACTAGCCTTGAGTTTTAGCCCAAGAACTGTTCACATTTGAACCTGTCCCAGGTATTTGTGATGATCACCCAGTGCTTGTGATACACTGAAATGATGGTATTCAAATGTCAAAAGGTCTTAATCATAAACTATTTCAATTGCTGCAACATTATATTTTACTTAAATTGACCCAATGTATTCAGTACTCTTTAATTTAATATTGAACTACTAAAAATGTTAATTCAACTGTTGTATAAACGTACCTAACCCACAATAGGATGTTTTCAAATGCATATGCAAACCCCTCTGTGCAACTCACAAGTAGAAAACTGTGCTTCCACCAAACACTACTTAACACCCATCTCCCTCTTCCCACTTAATTCTCATAGTCTAAAACATGATCATTTCCTGCCCCTTCCCTTCCAAATAAACACTTAGCCTTGTCTATGCATTTAAGCACAACATTTATGCATACATATAAAATCCATCAATTCAATGCCCCAACTGAGTGTTTTCAATCTCCCATAACACAGAAAGATCTCACCTTCTGAGCTGAAATACTTTAAACTACTCTCCAAAGAGCTCGCCTGAAATCCCTTCTTCATGAAATCACAATGGACAAACATACTTCACATTCTCATGAACAAATTTAATACTTCAACAGTATCCTTAATATTCTTATTGGATAAGTAATTGATGAAAAATAGTATTTTTTCACTTCTCTATAGCTTATATGAAAATACAAGATGTGGGTTAGCTTACTTTTTATTTATTTATTTTTTACTTAGATGGAGTATGACAAAACCCACAACACTCTACTTTTGGAAATTTAATCCTCTCTTGGCAAATGACTCAGGAAAATAATTCTTATTTTCTCCTAACTTTCCAGACAATCCAGTCTGTCACAGTGATCAGGCAGAATATTGCAACTATGCATAGATCCACTTGTTCACTAATCTGATTTATTATTTCATTTACAAAAGTTAAGAAAATGCAACACAATTTTCTTCACAAAGTAGACCAATCAGCCATCAAGAGGGATTTTTTTTTCCAGTAAAGAAAGTGGAGGAGAAATCAGTTTGAATGAGACTAACATAACTTGTAAGATTATTCTTTAGCAGAGTAAGGAGGTATTATTATTTCTATAAAGCTAATAAATATTGTGCTTCAAGTTAATGAAATAAGATTCTACATTATGTTCCTCAGGTAGTTCAACAACTCCCCAGTCACAGGGAATATCTGATAACATTTATGAGAGATACAACACACATTCATTTCAATAAATAAATAAAAAATAACAAAAAAGGCAATGATAGAGGGAAGAAAGAGGGACCCAAAAAAAACATAGTAGCTAACAATCACTGACACCTGCCTTGTATCTGTGCTCCCTCACCCCATGGGATTTTCTTCTTTTAATACATACATGAATATACATATATACACACACACATATATACACATACACACACACCTTTGCACGCTGATCTGGAAATTCATACTTTTCTCTCAGCATCCAGCTCTAACAGTATAGAGTTTATAATTTCAATCAGTAACATTAGAAAAATATCAGATTGATAGGAAAATGCACACCCTTCTGTCATAATGTATTGCTAAACAAACAAACAAAAAAACCAGTAATAGCATCTCCAAAAGATATTAAGCAATTTGATACAGCACACATAAGGATCTGATATTTTGTTTTACCAGGTCTTAAATGCATTTTGAAAAATGGATATATTGTCTGTTTTTCCCCGGTTATTTTTACGGGAAAAAGAAATATGGCTAAAAACTGGTTTGGTGAATACCAAGCCAAGAAACAAACAGGTGCTATTTTTAATTGAATTGTGCTGCAATGTTACATAATGATTCTGCAGTGGAAATTTATCTTTTGTTTGCAGGAGTTGCCTTCTAATGAAGCAGATTAATATTTGACCAATATAGATAATGAGTCTTCCTGGATATTTCTGCAAGATATTAAATATATAATGGGATTTCTTAGTGTATGTCTTAAGCTTACTTAACAGTATAAATAATTTTCAGCAGCAGTATTTCCTACCTCCTTCAGCTCCTTCACCACCTCCAACTCCTTTGAAGTTTTTCATATCTGTACTTAAAACAATTTCTGATAAAGTAGTGCAACACAGATGTTCCTTGCAGAACAGCCTAAAATTGGAACTATACAAAAGAAGAGAGCAATAGCCAGAACAAACTGCAATAAAGTTCATTAGGCTAACAAACGTATTGAGAAGGTTGTAACCATCATCTATCCAATTCTGAATCCAACCATTGCAACTACCAGAGTCTCAATTTACTGGGGAATAACAGTGCTGTCAAAGCAAAGCCAAATATCTTGTTTGTTTTCAAGGAGCATCTGGCCCTGCTCAGCTTTAAATCAAATCTTATTACTTATCTTCAATTCAATTAGTAATCTGGGGGTTTGGAGACTTGTGGGGGGATTGTTTGGGGTTTTTATAACCCTCCCAAAACACAGTTTTAACAGCTGTTGAGAGAGGGAGCCTGCTGTGAACAAGTGAACACAGTTAAGGACAAATATGCAAGTAAGCTAACTTGCATGAGTACATAGGCTTACTTCTATACCATAGGTTCTTCATCAACAGACTTAAGAATCAAAGCCCTAATTACATATTTATACATTTAAAGTGACCAAAAGATTAAATATTTTTCTGGAATCCATGAGAGAAGGTAGAAGCAGCAATCACTTGGAATCTTGAGTGTTATATTCAGTCTCTCCTGATGAAATCTGGCTGAGCCGTTTGCTTGATCCCCACAGCTTTCGGGAAAGCTGACCTGAGCGCATCTGTTTGAAAGCAATGCAGAGAAACAAAAGGAGGGGGAAGGGATAAGGTGGATAAATTAAAAAGGAATTCAGACACTGAATCTGGTGAAATGCAGACACAACAATGTACTGCATAAACAAAATATACCAACAAAAATTATTTGAAAATAAACTAAAATTTACACTTAGGGATGATTCTGGGGACTGACAAAAAACGAGACACAAAACACTAACCACAGTCTTCTCTGATTTTGAACAGTTGAAGGGATATTACCCACTAATGTGTACTTATATGCTTAACCTACTTCAAACAGCTTAGAAAGAGTGTTTAGATTGCTATTTTGGTAGGAAGAGAAAAGAAGAGGTGAATGCCAAGCAAAAATAAACTAAATGAGAAGAAAGAGAAATTTTATTTTAGAGATTTCAAACAGAAATTGCTAGAAGTTAGAAAAAAATAGCCAAGATGCAGGACAGTGATAGCAGAATAAAGGAAAAAGAGAAAGGTTATCTCCTGGTGTCAAATTTATACAGTCTTCCAAAGATCCTGGGTGAGGTGTTCAGAAGAATGTTTAAAGCAGAAGTAATTCATAGTGAGTATTCCATAGGATAAGATGGATAACAAGCAACCAGAGGCCATATTAAATCCAGCATCTGGTAGGTCTGCAATCTGACAACAGTTTGTAAGAAACTCTTAATTACCTAAGCATAAGGTTGATAATTGGCCAGTAGTGATCAGCCTGGCAGCTGATTAAGTTCTGAAATTCCTTGCAGTTCAATAAGTAAGATCCATGCCTTTACAAGTTTGAGAACAGCTCCTCACAGTTACTACTACAAATGTAACCTGCTTCAGAGCAGCAGTGTTCTAGAACAGGCACAGCACTGACCAGATTAACACTAACAAGTGATAATTGCCCAGACTTCTGCAACATCCAAAACAGCTAAGTAATTGTTAAAAATACAAAAGTGTTTCTTATACTCCATATTAGATACTGTCAGTGCAGAAACACTAAAGGCCAATCCGAATACCAAGCAGCGTTTCACTTTTTGCACGTTAAAGCAAGTCCATGCTAAGGATCCAATCCTGTCCTAAGGATCAATATCACCACTGAAAGCCAGAACTACAACACTTCTGTATATGGATAAAGCTCCAGGAATTAACACATTCCTTCCAAACTAAAAATAAGTCATTCAACAAATGAACACCCCACATACACACACTCTTCAAATATATAGATTGATGCCATTATAGAAAACTAGAAAATCTGGGACATAATGTTGTTCCTTATATGTTTGTGTTTAAAAAAAATCTATTTACATGGATATTAAGCTTGCATATAATCAGAACTGTAAACAGAAAATCCTGGAAAAAATGTAATTGGAAAGCCTCTATAACCATAAAAGGAATCCAGTCTTTGAAACAACATTTTCTGCATAGTTAGAAAAATAGATGTGATTAAAAAATGAAAATAAAACAAAAAGCCTTCAATCTAATGATACACACAAATTTCAGCCTACAAAAGATCTGTTCTATGGAATAGGAAGCTTAGAACTGACAGTGACTTTAAAATGGCTGTTACAATCATATGTTATACCACATAATAATCAGCTCTTTTTCAATTCTACAATAGAAAACTGGAAGTCAGGGGAAACCTCCCTTCCACATCCAGTGCAAGCAAAATCAGACTACCATTGTGTGAAGCCTTTTTCCAATATTAAACTATGTATCTCCTAGCAAAAACATTTTAAAATACTGACAAATAAAGTTGCTCCGTTTCCACATTTAAAATATAAAATTGAGTTAATACACTTTCTGGCATGTACTAAAGATCATGCAAAAGTGTTAATCACATTTTCAAATAAATACATAGCAGCACAACAGAGATTGAGTTATAAAGATAATAAGCAGTTTTAAGTTAACTCAAGTACTTTGAAAGTTATGACAAGAAGTAATTAAAGCAAAAACTACCTTTTGCACAAGAAAAATTTGGCATATCTATTCACGAGATGGATGCTCTATAATTGATATTGCATATGCAAAACCAACAAGTTTATATTCACCATATGGAGCATAGGCATACTGGGAACCTACAGAAGTGATTCCCTGTGCATTGCCACTAGAGACTCTCAACAGAAAGAAGTAATACCTTTTTCCCCAATGTCAGTCAATGCATATGAAAAGATATCTGATAGAAACCATTAAAAAAATAAAGAAAGTAGCTTGCTCTCTTTCATTTCCAATTTTCTTCTGGAAAATGATTTCATCAAGAAGAGGCTGACAACACTATCCCATTCAGGTAAGGTTAGCTATTATGACTTTACTCATTCAGATGTCAGTGATAAAGTCTGGAAGTTAGTCCAGCTGAGCTTCCCATCTGCGATCCCTATATACCTCTGATTCTTAATCAGAACTTGCAGCAGAGCAGTCTCAAAAGTTATTTGTTTCCCACTGAAAACTGAAACTTGCTCTTAAATTTACCCTGCCATAGAGGAGACCTCTTGCTCAACTGGAAAGCAGAAATAAGTGAACTTCCCACTGTTCGGTAGAAAAAGTTCTTGATGGTGGGTTTTACCTCTGCTGGCTTGCCAACACCAACGATAATCAACTTGCCATCCTCCAAGCCAACAAGGATGTGGCTGTACTCTTTGGTGACAGAAATGCAATGGATTGGAAGTCTCATGGCTAAAGGAGAGATGCTCAGACTCAGGCTGAAAGGAACAAAAGTCACAGAGAAAGCACATCATGTATTTGCTTGCACATACTGCAAAAAAATTACATACAGGTGAAATTGCTGTCCACAGGATGCAACATAAAACAGTTTCTCAAGGATATAATTTGCAGTTTAAATTACCTAATTGTATTTTAAAAATCTAATTGTATGCCAAAATAGAGCTTCAATAACAAGAACAGATGTGGATAGGGTAAGTCAGTAAGTTAAGACATTTTCACTGAAGAACAGTGACATCAGTCCCACAGCTGCCTAAGTCACAAATATCCCTCCCATTCTGAGGAGCGGTGGAGATTTACAGAGCTAAGCAGTATGTGGAGCTTAAAACTCAGGGCAGAACTACATGAGGCTTGATCCTGCAGTTGCTGAGCTACCTGTGACTAATCAGGAGACCAGCACAGTTTGCAAACTGACAGGTCCTCCTGTCAGTTCTAGGTGTTTAATTGGGATATACGTCTGGAAAGAAAGAGATGCGTTACAACTGGTCATTTTATTTTTCTCCATGCCTTAGTTTCACTGAAAAATTTTTTTCATTTGGGGGGGAACACAGAAAAAACAACAGGTCTCACCTACAGCACTAAGCAAAGTTTATTACACAGCCATTTCTCTATAAGCCTCCATACTTGTATATCAGTAAAAATGGTGGTACATTACCTGTAGAGATCCCGTATGGAAAGAAATCCCTGCAAGCTGCCCATCACGATATATTCACCAGTTACACACAGATCAGACACTTCTTCCTTCAGAGTCTCAGAGCCCAGATATTTCCCATTGACAGAATAGAGATGTAATGCATTCTTATCCTGAAGAGATCAAAAATAAATGTCACAGAGGACTGACAGGATAAAAAGTGTAGCACTTGTATCTTCTGCTCATTAAAAAGCACTAATTTGGCAACAACCCACAGATGATACTGCTGACAACAGTCTCCCTGTTACAAGAGTAGTGAGCCTATACTCAGAATATATGGAAGTTTTTGAAGCTACCTCTTGATGTAACATTGTAGTCCATTTAATCAATTCTAAATTTCCTGGAAACATCCGTAGATTTAATAGACAGGTCTCTACTTCATAAAAACTTTTGTTAAGAGACAAGAAAGCAAGATTGCACTCATCTTCATCCTTGCTACCACCCTCCTTCCCTCCCTTGCCCTCCCAAATCCAAAAGCAGAAGGAAACAAGTGTATTTCCACAGAGCTAGATCCAGAAGCATTTTCTAGAGACAAGCCAATGACTTCTTGCAGGATTACAGACACAACTAACAAAACCATCATAAGTTCTTCCAGCCTGGCATCACCTTGACTCTCACTCTCTTCTCTCCATCTTCCTAATGTAGTTAGTATGCCTATGTCAAAGAGATTTGTTTCCCAAGAAATCCCCCATGTTTAAGAAATCACAATAGCTCTACTGTTATTAAAGCAACTACACAGCTCAATGGACACAACCTTATACCTGTACCTCCAAGCCCAAACTAAGAAACTGGATAGACACTGATCATCTTGTACCCAGAACTTACTGCTCCCCTTATAAGCCTCTGTTTCTGTGCACAGTAGAACTTGCTTCCCCTAATTTTCCAGTCCAAAGTGGATCTCCCAGGAAGACTCATTAGTGTATGCTCAAGCATCTTCCTTGCAAGTGTTTGGAGATTTTCATGGAACTCACCAGAGCACAATATAACTGTCACTTACCCTTTAACAAAATTTCACTCAAATTGGCTAGCAAAATTAAAAAAAAAATACAGAACTGCATGCTCAAAAAGCCTCATTACTACAGGAAATGAGATAAAGTTAAATACACTTATGATTAAAATCTTCAGTGACAGAAACAGAAGTTTTCCACAAACTAAAATACCTTGAGAGTAGTCTTTCCCTCCACGCTGGTATGGACAACTATATGGCCTTCCCAGGACACAGCCAGATTGGGAACAGTCAGCAGGAGAGAACTCTCACAAGGGGGCCGCAGAGTCCTCACGTACTGACCCTTCCGAATAGTGCGGACAATGACAGTGCCGTCCTGCAGCAACCACAGTTAGGGGAGTTGATATCCAGCAACACTCACCATTTACATACAGAGGATACAGGGCTTTGAAAGCACTTAAATCCCTAATGGGAGATACAGACTGCTGAGCATTAGGAACCCTGCACAAAGCCTTCCCCTCAAGACCATGTACTATAGGCTCATGAAAAAAAGCAAATGCAAGTAGGGCAAGAGCGAGGATAAGCAGCAAATCAACCATTTCACAGGTCACATATATGTGTAGGCATTATGTGGAGTACAAAGCCAGAGTTCAGCAGCCTGCCTGTGCAGTACAGTAAGGCAGACCATGAGCAAGTAGCACAGCACCTTCAGGTTTAATACAGCATGGAAGAAATTATCAGAACACTGCTGCTATGAGAGGCTTAAAATCTCCAAGAAACTCCACACATATTAAAGCTCATCTGTGCAGAATAACACCAAATAGTAGGTGAGGTCTATGCTCTGCACAGCAGTTTGAGACAGTCTGATTTAAGCAGGCAGCAAAGGGGATGGCACATATCTTCATGATAAGCAAGGCTTTATAAAAAGATTGTGAAATAGTGACTTTTTTGTATTATTCTTAACCAACTTCAAACACCTTATACGGTTCAGTTGAGAAAAGGCAAAAAAGGGCTAAGTAGGAAGGTGCTTACCCTGGATCCTGACACTGCCATGTCCAGTTCAGTGCTGATGCCAACACTCGAAACTTCGTCAGTGTGCCCATAAAGGATCTGTAATGGCTTAGGTGCCAGGCCTACAGGCACTCCTCCCTGAGAGCAACAAAAAGTGCAATGACACATTCTCTTGCAGCTGAAGGACAAACAAAAAATGAACTTCTGGTATCTTCAGTACCAGTTGTGTGAGGTGTGTATTTGACAGAGGCCAAAGCCCAAAGGAACCCACCACTCCAATATCAATGTATTGCTCTCTATGTTAGCTTATGTCACTTACTGAAATCCCAAGAATGAATGGACATGCAGTTACTGTGTGGGTGTGAAAGACAATGTTACTCAGCTGACTTCTTCCTGTCCCTGCAGGTGTCCAGGAGTGCAAGGACAACAGGGAGCAGCCCTAACGGGAGTTGTTCACACACCCCATTCACACACTCTGTCTTAACCTGTGTATCTGGGCTTGTCCAGTTCTTAGAGTTTACCCTGGAATCAAGCACTGTCTTCACAATCAAACTTAAAGAAGCTGAATTTTAGTTAAAATAACAACTCCTTCCATTTTCCAAGAAACAGGAGGCAAATAGTACTTCTCAATGACTACCAGTAGTACAATATGCAAAGGAAATCCTGCAATTATGCTCATTAAAAATAGCAATGTTCCCACATAACTGCAGGGTATCACAGCTTTTGTCCCAGTGAGTGCACTGCCAGCACATACAGACTTATTCTCAAACCAGTTCTAAGGAAAGAACTGTGCTTAGAGAAAAGGTACAGTAAATAACTCTACAGAGAACTACTATTTTCATTTCTGTGATAAAAATTTGTTTGCCAATCAGGCGCTGAAAGCCTGAAGCATGCAGGAATACAGAAAAAGTGACAAAATACAGAAGATATCATTGCAGAGAAGAGAAGCAGAATGGAAATGCCAGTATGCAGTCCATTGCTGTCGCTTTGTAAAGACAAGATAAAACTCTCACAAGAAATATTTACTATGCATAAAACACCATTTACATATCTATTAATAAAAAAAATTAAAAATTTTAAGAAAAAGCACTTCTAAACAAAGATAATTTCCAGACGATATGTTAACTTACAATGAAAAGATAAACTAAAAAACTCTCCAACATTTATCCCCACTTGAGTTAAAAAGTTACTTGCATGAGCACTAAAGTCTTACTGTTTTGACCATGCACTGTTACTACAAAGTACTTCTTGACAGAATTATAAATACTCCCACCATAAAGACATAAAGCACATGCAGTTCTGCATTAATCTAGTGCTTTAACATGCTGACTTCAGTTCCACAATAAGAACAAGATGATTTGATGAAGTCTACTGTCCAAAACATGACAGCTTCCCCAATCAATTAATCCTACTTGTATAACTCAAATGCAGCAGAAATCAGCACTTAAATGCATAATGATGGAAACAGCCTCACACTTTGAGTGTAAGTACACATGTGGATCACACGACCACTTTCACTGTGGGAACAGATGACACCAATATTAAAGAATTCCCACATGTCAGTGCAAATGCAGGTAATAGACAGTGCTGTCTTTTCTGTACTCATCAATACCCCCCACAGAGAAAAGGCAGTGCTAAAATGCAACTACTAGGAGTGGACAACTGCCTAGAAATTCTTATTTGTCTGCCTGAAAATAATCTATGAAATCTTCAAGAGAGCCTCTAAAATAGTACACTAAAATCAATTAACTTAGTAATTTTACTTTTATTGTCATCTCTGAAATACTATACATGTTTGTTACTATATAGCTGAAGTGCACTATCTTCCCTACAAACCTTAACTAACTAACTAACTAAATAAATAGATAAATAAAAGACAATGGCAAAACTAAAAAAAAATTACATCCAGAAACTGCTTCTGAGTATGCCTAAATAACCCACCTGCTGAACTATTTGCCATATCATACAGGTAGTATCTCTGGAGCCTGAAATCAAATGAATTCCACAGTGGTCTATTGCCAAGCAGGTCACAATATCTAGATAAAGAAAAGAAGACAAAGTAGTCATATGGGTAATTAAGACTAATTTCC
Source organism: Erithacus rubecula (assembly GCF_903797595.1). Lineage (NCBI taxonomy): Eukaryota > Metazoa > Chordata > Aves > Passeriformes > Muscicapidae > Erithacus > Erithacus rubecula. The sequence continues at coordinate 13,537,840 of NC_136659.1, forward strand.
CACAGACTGACAATGTGGATACAATTTGTCACACTGTATCCTGATCTGCAGTCAGCATGAAATACTCCACTGTGATAAGGGCTGCTGACACTATTAAACAATGAAATCATCATACAGCCAAGTGCACCCATTTGACACATTCAACTTTGCTACCTAAAATAGCAGGCAAGCTTTATTTAGAAACTGCATCAAAGCACCACTCCAGTGACTGAAAAGCCATGCTCAAGTGTTTCTGTATAATCACAATTCAAGCATTCTTCTGTTCTTATGCTGGATTCCTTTACAACTGCTACACGTGAGTGCCCGCCTGGCGTGGCTGTATTCTGGGACCACCAAACAACATTCATCAACCCTTTCCATCTCCCAACACTGAGTGACTGACCCATGTGCCTGATGTGCTGTCCCATCAGTTTGCCTTTCGTCAGGGATGTCACTCGGATGCTGTTGTCCCAGTGCCCGCCACTGAAGAGCAGCTTTGCGTCATGGGACACTGCAAACAGCTTGGAGGTGATCTCCAGCCCTGGGGCAAAAGGACCACTCATGCTGCGCTGTGTTCTGCAGGCAAACGATGAGCAGTTAACAGCAACCTTGGTTCAAATCCCGGAGTTTTGCACTTCCCAAGTCTTCAAAAATCAGTAATGAATTCCAACTATAAAACAGGCTACATCCATGGCAAAACTCTCACTGCCACCAGTGACTGGAAGCAAGATTTCATCTTAGATTTTTTTCAGCCTTTTACACAATCAGATAACTCATGTCCCTACTAAGCATTGTAACATTAAAGACAAAAAGGGAATATTTTAAAAACAAAACACCCAAACTCACCACATATACCTAATGTATTACTACAGCATAAGAATGTATGAAGAGTCTCTCAGATTTCATTATGAGTTTTTATGATTGTTAATTAGAAAAAAATTAGAAGTAGCTCTAAGAATGAAGCCTGAAATGCCACTCACACAACTCTACTAGAATGCTATTGCAGATTACATATTAGAGGTAACATTACTTAACATCAGAAGATGCATTCATAGGTGAAAATTCAGACAGTGAATACTGTACAACCCATTGATTTTTGAACAATTACGGTATTTCATTATTTGAGATGCATTCATCTGTACCCCTCCTCAAAATCTGCTTACTTGGGATTTGTCACTGTTGTATCTTTGATGAATGTAAAATAGTTGGAAATATTTTTGTCATAAGGCAGCCAACCATGAGTTCCAATAACGCAGTTCAGACTTGTTGTTACCTAGAAAAGTTAGATGAAAAAGTTGATGAAACCCAGAGGTTTATTTTGAGCTTGCCTTGATGCTAATGGAACTTGCATAAAGTCCAGCAGAGGCTTCTTGAAAACCTACCACAAATGAAAAAGCACATGCACCTCTCCCATAACAAGCAAATCAATAAAAAATCCCACTCAGATGAGTTAATCCATGTGTGGTACACAGAACAATATTAGAATAGTCTATGTTCTACACAGGTCAGAGAAGTTGGAGTAGGAAGGATGGGAGGAGACAAAACCTAAAAATCCAAGCCAACCAACCCTTCTCAAAAATTCAATTACTAGTCAGTAATTTAAGCTGCTGCTGCTTCTCTTCTCTGAATACTAATTGTTAATAATAAACATTAACACAGGAAGTTTAACAAACATTGTACCACAGTTTCATTTCTGACAAAGTAACAAAGGAATCTAAATATTCGAGGTTTTTTAAATTACATATTTATGAAAAACACAAGGAGAATTTTAGATGTGTCCAAACAACCTATGAATGTACTACATTAAGCCAAGACAATAATTTTGACATACAAAATAGGAATATTAGAATATTCTTCCCTACAAAATAGAGGTATTATTACACTGGGGTGATGTCTAGGCCATATATACAGATGCAAACACAAAACCACTGTTCTCATTTCATTATTTGGTGTCTGCCACAGTATAAGAATGTGTGTTAGTGCAAGAGTTAGTTTTAGGAACAGCACAGGCCTTTGGAGTGTGCATGCACCAGACACGGTACAGTTTCATATACGAGTTGGAAAGCAAAGACAAACAATGACACCATTAATAACTCAAATCTGTAATCTTTAACCTGGTACATTGCATTAGCAAATTGGTTGCTGCAGGGAAGTTGATCAAGTGGCAACTTACAATATGCCTCACTAGAACTTACAGTCATGTCTCATCAGCTCTTAAACGCCATTCAACAAATCAGCCTGGCTTTTCCTTACAAAAGAAATATTTAACTGACACTTGTTATAGGTTAAAGAAATACATTTGAAGAGGAACAGTTAAGAAATGTTTCTCTACAAGCTGGTCCATTTGACTATCTGGAGTTTAAGAACAGTATTGACACATGCAACTCACCAAGATCTCTGGGCTTCCCTGAGAAATAAAGGAACGTGATTGATTCCTGGGGACAACAGCTTTGACAATGGGCACACCATCACTAATTCCCTAAGAGAAAGGACATGGGTTTGATCTGATTATATCCAAAAGCTAAAGGATAAATCTAGAACCTGTAAAGAAAAAGATCCAAAGCCTCTGGAATCAGTGTCAGGCCTGTAGAGCCCCCTAAGGCATTGATTCACACCCATTCAGTTCATGCAGGTAAGCTTCACCACAAACACTGCAAACGAAACCCTGACCCCAACCAGGGACTTTAACTACCAAGTTCACTGAGTGCTCACACACCACCAGTGAAGTTTGCAGCCTTCTTGGTGACTAATTTAATACTCAAACAATACCCACAACAAGCAGCCAGCAGATTAAGGGATTCAACCTCTATGAAGTCAACTAAAAAGACAGAGCTCATTTAATATACACTGCACTATAAAATATTTTCTCTAAATAGGAAGCCAAGTTTATTTTCATCTAGGTTGTTACCTTTTGTTTCAAATACATCAGAAGTTTCAGATTAGACTTTAAACAATTTCAAGTAACACATCTACCTCTATGAAGAATGACTTCAGTTCAGTGAGGTGCTGGAAGATATTCAGAGTAGAGGTATCACTTTTAGTTAGTCTTTGCACTACCTCTTCTGCTGACAGCCTTTGTGGATGGGGTTCCTAGGAGGCAATATTTGAAGGAGCAACAAATTAGACTAGTTTATCAATTTGTTCAATGCACATGAGATTAATGGGAAAACAATCTTAAATACCTAATACCCCTTTCTTGAAGTAAACAAATTTATTTTGAAAATGGATTCTTTAGTAATGTGGCAAAGAATCAATGCTGCTAAAATTACAAACCATTACCTTATAAACCACTGTTTTTTCAGAAGTCCTTGTAACTCAGTTGCATTTAACCCCAAAGGTCTGGTTAAGAGGGAGCAAAAGAGCAGTACCTTTAAGAGCTGACAGGGAGTTTGTCCAAAATTGTTTATCATCCCTTCTAAAGCTTTCCTTTCTTTCTCATCTGTTAAAGCATCCAAATCCACAGCCCCTGGATCACAACCAGAACGATGAAGAGTAGAGAAAAAAAAGAACACAATCCAAACAACTCATTAAGAACCAATACGGTCACAGCTAATCTTCCAAAACTTAAATTTATTAGCAGCATTATGACCCTTTACCCCCAGAAAAGCCCCCAGACAATGCCTCCATTTAAAATACAATCTGAAAACTCCACTCTGCATGTGGAATTGTAAGTGTCTATGTCAGGGCAAGAATTGCAGTCCTTTGTCTTATCAAATGAATTTAACATACTTCACTGCAAGCAACAAGTAGCAAACAAAAACCATCCGAAAGTTAGCTTTGAAATTAACAGAAATATGTGTTGTTTTTAAGCAATGTGTCTGAACTCCAAACCACAAGAAACCTCTTCCCACAAATGCTTTTAAGAAAGCAAATAAATAACAAGAAAACCCAGTAACTTAAAAAAACCAAAAAGACAAGAAACTTTAACAGCCCTCCTTTAAATAAAACTACACTTTTTTAAAATGACACATTACAAGGTTTGCTGCCATATTTCATCTATAAATCTGCTGCCTTACCATATGCTACTGAATGGCACGCTCACAAATCAAGTGTCTTCTGTCTAATAATGAAAACTCAGAAGCCTGATGACAATGACAAGAGAACATACTGCTTTGTACCTTCATAAGTACAATAATAGAACACATTAAGCGCCTCCACTGCAGCTGGTCCCCTCTGCTTGTAGCCAAAAATCAAATCTATCCATTCATGAAGATGAGCAGAAACATACTCAGATTCCTAGAAGGAAAAAATGCTCTTGTAAGAATAGGAGACATACTGTTCCCATCTTGAAGTTTTTACTATTTTCTGTGAAAGATTCAATTCCTATATTAAGAGTATCCACAAATCAAGTATTTAGCAATGTATAGGGCAGAAGCATAAGAATATCCTTATGTTCTACGGGGAGTAACTCAGTAACTGCCAGGTAAGAGGGAAAATCAATACAGTGACACAAGAGATGTGCACTATTATTGAAACATGCCTGTGCAAGGGAAGGTAACCTGCCAGCTCCCTAACACTAGATAGAATTATCTTTAAATAGCAAGGGAAGCCTGCTCACCTACCCCTTCATTTTATCTCCTAGGACAGCAAATGCCCAAAGCATTAGTGCCCAAAATGCCCAAGAGATTTAATGCTCTTTTCAGCATTTTATCAACATGCACAGAGCTTTTAACTGGAAGTTCTAATGGTATTTATATTGTCAAATGCAACCACAACTCAAGTTTGAATGCCATCCCAGTTGTTTTACATTTAAGCCACAGTAACAATGTGCAGGTGCACTTCCTTTATGATTATGTCATACATACAAACAAGATCTTACCAGAGCCTTCCTGTGTTTATAAATAAAGTCTTCTGGGGAGTGGGCCCACTTAGGCAGAACAACATCATTTACCACCTCTTTTGACATTTGAAGCTGGCCTAAGTTAAAACCTGGTGAACAATTCAGAAAAGTTTTAGAGTTGCTACAAAATATTTCAAGTACCTTGATTTCTCAATAAAGATTAAAAAAAAAAAAATCATTATTTTCTCAATTCAAGAGAAGGATATTGAAAATGCTTAATGTAAATCCCTAATAACCCTACCACTGACATAGGAGGCTAAGTTCTGTCCTGCATGTTTGCAATTTTAAATGATAAAAGATAACAATTATCCAAAACATCCAAATTATTTTGATGCTGAAGTCCCAACCATAAAAGTAGTATTAATTGTTTACACATCCATCTGTAAACATATCTGCATTTGCATTTACCAGGATTAAGAGTTCAAAACACTTCAATAAGGTTATTAGTAAGAAGGGAGCTACTTAGTAGTTTAAATGGTTATAAAACCAAGGCTTTTAAGAAGTCTGAAATCTCACCAGCTATCACTGAAACAACTCAAAATACTTAAATGACTTGAAAGTGGGTCTTGGGAGTTTCCAAGTTTTCTAATTTAGAGCTCCAGTAGATTGCAGCAGCATAAACATACAAATCCATTTTCAAATTGTGCAAAGATAGAGAAACAAATCACTAAACAATAAATGTGAATTAAAAATGTTTAGGAGTCTCGTGTGAGAATGCAGAATACTGTCTTTTCAATCAGCATTATAATAATTATAATTAATCTCTTAACTTTTGCAAAGTATTTAATCAGTATTAACTATTATCAACTTTTTCAAACATCCAAATGAGCATCTCTGATACTTTCCATTGAGCAAAAAACACTATTTTTAGCCATCCTTAAGCCCATAGCCTGAATTTTAAACTATGTTTAAGCTGCTGCTTAACACAACTGCTATCTTCACTAAACAGTTTGAAGCCAGCATCATGATTAATGTCTACAATCACACCAGAAAGCTAAAACAGTAAAGTGTTCCTCAGCATTCACAAATGCCTGTAACAATTTTTTTCTGAAGAATACAGAAAATTTTCTGTGAGAATATTCTTAGCAGTCAGTTTACCATTTTGATTCTCCAGGAATTCTGGAAAGTAGAAGAACTCTGGGATAAGTTCCTTGACATCATTGGGGTTGTCCATGAGAGCCTGCCAAGTAGCAGGAATAGAGTGGAACTGTCTGTCAGCACAGTCAAACCTGTGGATCAGAAAACTCAGGTTAGACTTTGATGATTGCCTCAGTAAAATGACAAGGAAGAAGCAGGAAGGGGCTGTTTGTTAGCTCAGCATACCTGCCACTCTGAAGCTGGATATGAAGTGTTGTGAAGGGCTCTACCCGAATGAGGTAATGCATGACACCAGCAGCATTTGAGTAATGTGTCCCATAGTGAAATTTGTCAATCATCCCAAGAGGATCCTCAAAATTCTCATATCTAAAAAGAGAAATCTTTATAAATACAACTGAGCATTATAGTTGATTTACATGTGGATTATGCTTATTCCAGGCAAAGATTCAAAAGAAATGACCACAGCAATCTATAAGAGAAAAATACATTGAGTTCCATCAAACATGAAGATTCCAAATCTTACTTACAAAGCTCTAGGAAAAAGACTGCTGAAAGATCAAAACTTACACCAGATTAAGTCTTTGCATGCCTGTCATACTCTTCCCTAGGCATTTGCTACCAGCTGTCAGAAACCAGACAAGATGCAGACAGGACTGATGACTTTATAAAACAGACCAGACCCTACAACACTACAATGAATGTTACTAGTAAATAGATTTCTGATTGCTTCCTGCAAGATTTAGAAAATGTGTTCGACTGTGCAGGATGCAGAAGAGACATCTTTTCACACTCATGCCCATTTCCTTTCCTACTGGCAAACTCACTCTACCATGCCACCATCTGGCTGATACATCCCTCAGCCTCACAAGGCTGGTAGGAGAAATTCTAGTTAAACATACTTCTAGAGAACCCATTTCATTAGAGTCAGGATAGAGCCAAATCACTCAAAGAAATTTCTCCATGTTCCACATTTTCAGAAGATTTTGGTATGATAGCACACTCACTCCCCAGACTAGCAAACAACGAAAGATCTGCACTGCTGTGTGGGTGTGTCATTGGTACCTAGAGAGGACTTGCTGAAAGTCACTTGAGATTAATTTTTTTTTTTTAAAGATAATAATCTATGCTTGAAATAAAGAAGCAGCACAGATTTAGGATCAAATTCTACCTCTGAACACAGGCAGCACAAATCAGTAATATGATTTCACATTACCTATCTTGAAGCAGACATGGGACACATTATGTCTTTTCAAGCTGTTGGGCCATTAAATTGTTTCTACAGTCTTTTAGATTTTTTATCTCCACAGCTGAGAAACAACTGAAAATTTACAACAGTAAGTTTTGTCCTTTCACTGCCATATAATATAGTCTGAACGCAGCAGGAACAACAAGCCAACCACATTTGTAAACGCATCTGTTATGTCATAAAACCAGCTTCAAAAATGTCACTGTCACAACTTTATTTTTTAAATGCATTATTAGCCTGGAGGCTTAGAAAAGACAAAGAAATATAACCAAGTGTTCAAATACATACTTCTCTTTCACAGTCTTAGCGTTCTTCTCATTTACCACTCCTATGGGTTTGGACAGGTCCCTAAATACTGCAGGATTATTCAGGTCCAGTTCTTCTGATGTGTAATCTCGTAAAATCCAGGGAAACTTAAAAAAAAAAAAAAAAAAAAAGAAAAAAAAAGGTGAGTCAAACACCAGAGATTAAAAATACGTCTTTCAAAACAGAAAACACCTTCGGCAAAATTTAAAAATTAACTTTCTAATTACCACAGGATACTGAGCAAGGTCATTGTAAGTTCGTCCTGCCATGGTGTTCAGCTGAATAAGGTAGTCAAAGTTGGATATTTCTCTATTCACCCATTTCTGAAAGACAAAGGAAGATAAAATGGAATTCACTATATCAAATTATTGTTTCAAATTACATGCTTTGTCAGTATCAATCTGCCACAGGATAGCACTGACAAGTGAAAAGCAAAAGACCACAAAATTGTATGCAACTCCAGATTCAATTTCTCATAATAAAGTTTATTTTCCCTTTGATTGTGCTATGTTACATTGAAATCATGTCCTGATTGCTGACAGTACTGTTTCAAATACAGAGCAGCAGACAATTAGCACTTTTGCTAAAAAGGAAAAGAAAAATAGGAAATAAGAGAAACAAAAAGAAGGCAAGTACACAGGTACTGATAAAAAGGAGAACTTTCAAATCCAATACAGCACTAAGATCAGAATTTATTTATAAATTATCCTCCCACTGGTTAACAGTACAGGTTAACAACAGGTAAATCAAATTGTCTGTCCACCTTTGTTTGCCTGGCTATACCCATTTATCTGCCAATCAACACAAACCAAACCATCCTAAAAATATGCACATAAAAGTTCAGGGGCCATGCTGAGGGTACAAAACTTGGGAGCTGGCATCTAAACACCAGGGACTCCTTCAAAAAGCAGAGGAATTCTTTAGAGCATTTAGCTGAGGTCTCATACCTGCATCAAACCTGACGCTTTGAAAAGTTCCTGTGGAGATCTGGTCCCAGAAATGTTTGGGGAGCGCAGTGACAATATCCGACTGTATACTTTGTTTCGTACCTGGTAGAAAACAGCACTAATAAAACAATATCCTGGAGACTGAAGCTGACAATTAAGCAACTTATCTGCTAATTAAAATGTGAAATAAATAGGACACAGACTTTCAAAAACTTCAATCTCTTGCTGTTTCAACAATTTGGACATGAATGGATGTGACATTCTTCACATCAAAACCAAACCACACAACATTATCTAAGAGCCGTTCATAAACTGACCTACTAGTATATAACTCACTCTAAGTTCTGAAAATTATCTAAGTCCCTCACAAAAAGGATCACCAATATTACCAAGCGGGGAAAAAAAGCTCACTACTCCTTAACCATGGAATATCAGTGATTTCCAATGCTGTTGTAAAAAAGAAAGTCCCGTTTGATTTGAAATAAATTTGTTCAACCTTTAAAAAGACGGGCTTCAAAACATTTAGATTACTACTGGTGTGATTTTAGTATTACAGAGAGAGAGAGGGGGAGGGAAAAAGATAATCTTGTTTTAGCTATCTTTTCACAATTAATCAGTTTCTAGATGTCAGACTGCAGTCTAGTTTTCCATGATGACTATGTATAGCAAACCTTTTGCTATTAGTGTTACAGTATTAAGAAAGGCACCAGACTCAAGCACAATTACTGATCTCAAACATAACCCTTGCTTATTATATAAATCCATGAAATTTAGGAAACCCATACCTCCTTATTGAAGTTGAGGAAATAGTTGGTTTGATCTGTAAGGAAGATCTCCAAAGCTGACCTCCTCAGGTTGTACCGACGCAAATGGATCTCTCGAATTTGGGAAAGGTGCCATTTGAAATCAAAACCTACCCCTAGGAGGAACACTCTGTTTATTCAGTTGGAATATATATGTAAGAAAGAAAAACAACATTTTTCACACAGAGTGCAGTACCAGCTATAATCACCTCAGTATTATTCCTAGAAAAGGGAAGTCTTATAGCTGACTTGATTAACCATTTTGATAGGAAAATATTAACTTCAGGTATTATTGTGCTGAAAGAATTAAATAAGAAATACCTGATGGAATGCAGAATTTGCTTTTGCTTTCTGATTAAAGACATAATATAAAGGCATTCCATATTTATGTATTTATGTTTAGATTTCCCAGAGGCTGAACATTTTGGTATACTGATTTGGAAAATTTTACTATTATTTGTCCAGCATTTCACTTCAGTGTTTTCATAGTCACTTGTGTATGTTCTGTTGAAGTTTCCTAAATTAATACAGATGATTAATGCTTACATACCACTACTTTTTAATCAATGCATAAGTAAAACATTATTTCTCAGGGAGAAAAAAGAGGTGTCATTTACAAAGCAAATGAGAGGTAGCAACTTTTTATAGTTGGCAGGTTTTTTAATAAGTTATTTTGAAGAAATTCTAAGAATAGTTAACCAATTTACCAGCTCAGAAAGTACAGCCCCAGATTCTTGATTCTGAAGAGATCAGTCAGCCACTAACCACCAAGCACAATAATAATTTTAAGTACAGAACAACTTGTCTCTTTACAATTACTTTGACACTCATTTTCTAAATATACTCAGCCAACTAAAAGCAGAATGCTGAACTGCACTGAAAATAAAGAGATATTGATCAGGCTTACCTTCCTCTTTCTCAATGCTACCATCAAAGAAATAGATGTGCTGTGTAGTGACCTCCAGCCTGCCTGGTATCACGTCAATTATTGTAATGAGTTCACAGTCTTCAGACAGTATCAGCTTTTCTTTCTGACTTTCTTCATCCTTTTCATCCCTGCAAAAACACCACTAAGTGTTACAGGGTTGGGCAGATTACACTGCTGCTGAGGTCCTTAGTAAGAGTACAGTTGTGAAAATAATTAAACTTGAATGGCATTAAAACTGCAACATGAGCAATTATATAAAGTTGCTTTCATCAGCGGTCTTGGGTGTTTCAGAATAGACCACAAATATCATTTCACAGCATTACTCTTCAGTCTTGGTATTTTGGTCTCAGGCACAATGGACTTGACTTCATCTAAAGTACAAAAACATCAGGCTGCATTTCCCTTTCTTATTTAATTGTTAGGTGCTTAAGATCTCTGGCCCACAGCAGAGCTAAGTTCCAGTTTATGTGACTGAGGTTATCCTCAGGATTATTTTACTATGATCTACAGCAAGCATTTAATAAACTTTCAAGCACAAAATGTATCATTACCACTCAGACTGTCGACTCTACTGGAATTACCAGCACAGACTCACAACATGACCAATTACTGAAGCAAAGCACTTGCTGTCCTCCCTCAACTCCCTTTTCCCTGCTCTCTCTCTCTCTCCTGCCCTTTTTTTTGGTTGCAGTCACACAAGTGACATGAAGGAAGCACAGCAGGCCTTCCCTCTGGAATGCTCTTAAACACAAGGCACTCTCCAGCACGCAAATGCCAACCACACAAATTTTCATGCTACGCAGCTGACAGTGGAATGAGTGACCATGGCAACTATAGAAAAGAGGCAGGTCCAGTCTGCTCCATGTCATGAAAGGACAGACTGCCTCTTGAGAGTTATAGCTAATATACATAGCAGAAAAGCCTCAACAATTCCATAGCTTCAGCCCACCAGTGAGCAGTGCACCACTAATGGATTTTCACAAACATCTGCCCTCCCTTCTTTTCTCTGGGGCTTTTCTTGTCTCAGTGGTGACAATGACAAATCCAACAGTAACTTTTCTGATCAAAACTGTCCTGGATTGAATTGTTAACACCAGACAAAGAAAGAGAGAAACTCTGGGTGCTATTCAATTCCCAAAGTAGTTTCTTGGTCCTTATTTCTAGCACAGAAACAAATGACAATTGTTTATCTTGTTCTACTTACAAATTGGAACTGGCTGCTGTATCTTCTTCTGGGAGTTCCAGAATATCATCTTCCAAGTCACTCACTTTCACCTGCTTCACCACCTCCAGAAGCAGAGACTCACTAGAGGGCTGTGTCTGGTACACACCTAGCATAAATAGACATAACAGCTCAGAACTTCTGCTGCCACAACACTTTTGAAATCTAACCTACTAAGCCTATCTTCTACAGCTGAGTGTTTGTTTTAACCAATTAAGAAGCACCCATGCTTCTTAAATATTTTTGTGGTTAAGCAAACCACTAAAAACAGTCCTTGAGCTACACTGAAAATTATGATAGCAGAAAGGGAACACAACACTAAGAAAAATTTAACATTAATTCTGATGCGGACACTTAAAATAAAATATTTTCCAATATTTTTCCGGACACTGCTAAAGCATGCAGCTTTAACAGAAATGCACTGCATTAGCTTTCTGGTTATGTGGGTTTAACAGGAGTGCTTCGGTTTTTGGTTTTTTTTTGCTTGAACTTTGATATCCAATAGGCAAACTTAACAGTTATACCCCTAACAGCAGTATAGCACACTTCTGAAACACAGCACTTCAAATCTGTACATTTTAGTCACAAATTCTAAAAGGTTTTGAACAAACACTGCTTACTCTGATTTCTCTGCTTCTTCCTTGAAAGAATAATCTCACACTAGAAAGTTGTATGACTTATTTTAAAACAAAGGAGTTAACTTTTATTTACTGTGCAACAAAAGCCCACATTTCAATGAACCATGACAAAAGATAGGAAGATGCTGTTTCAAGTCTAAGAACCACTCTCATATTATAGATTTTACTATAGATGAAATAAAGAAAAATCTAGATTTAAGTATCTAGTGTATACTGCTTATTAAACACCAAGAGGAAATAGGTATATTTCTTTGGTAAGAACTCAAGTGAGATAGCAAATACAAGTTTACCTAAATTATCTCTCAGGTCACTAGCATCCTGATGAGAGTTGAAGTTGTAATTCTGCACTAGTTTTAGTCTCATACGTGAAAAATTTTCCACATTTGAAAGTTTCCAGTGAACAGGACGGTGTTTCCTAGGAAAACAAGAATATTCAAGATTGTTTTTATGAACAAAGTCCAATAGGAATGAACAAAAAGAGTGCATATTTAGAAAAACACTGCTCATCCTCTTGTACATTGTAAAAAATGAAATATGAAAATGCAGTTTATTGCTTTTGTTTCACACTGCGGCTCTGACCACCACTCTTTATTCTGTAAACAGTATTTATTTTCACAGAATTAGCAAGGTTGGAAGAGATGTTCAAGATCATCAAGTTCAACCAACAACCCACCATCCACCACAATCACCCCCAAATTATTTCTAATAAAAACCTTCCCTGACACAACCTGAGGCCATTTTCTCTTGTTCTGTCCTCGAGACTGCATAAGCATGGTTACTACAATCTGACCTGGTTTCAATCACATGAAACAGTCACGTGAGCAAACTCCTTGTAAGTATCACACAGGAACTCCAGTCTCACCTCTCAGCCCAAGGCCCACGCTCAGAGAACAAGTAGAGCTGGGCTGCTCTCCACTGTCTCAGGGTGGCTGTGTGCTGGCTGCTAAGCTGTTTGAGCATGCTGTTGTAGCGCAGATTTTCCTGCCGAGCCTTCCTGCTGAACGGTTCCACAAAGTGCTCCTGAAAAACCAGTGCAAATAGATCTAGCACTGAATTAACTCTGACCTTGGAAAACAGTTTTCCAAGAATTCTCATAAAACAAGAAGAAACAGAAAAGGGTTAGTGATAAAACATTCTGAAATTTTAAGGCAATACTTAGAAGAGATTTTTAAAAAGCTTAGACCTGGAAAAAATAGTGCCAGAATTTGATTTAAAGACGTGAATAAAGCATTATCAATGCTGAATCCACATTAAAGCAAATTTTCATCATTAGAAAAGCAGCCAGTATTAGAAATGTAACTATAATAGGTCAGATTTTTCTTAAATTCTGGTATTCTAGAATGTGGCTCTGATTGTATTTTTCCTTTAACTACTTGAATAAAGTAGACCTAAAAATTTTGTCATTAAGAAGCAAAGAGACATGTAAAGAGACAATTTAACTTCACTATGGTATTTCCTGTAATTACCAGTTAGCTCTAATGCTGAAACTCAATATGAACCTTACATAGAAAGGTCTGTTTAGAGACAATTTTTCCACACATTAAATAAGAACTGTTCACTGTTTCAAATATTTTAATTGAATTGAAATAGGGTTAAAGAAAAACCCCGAACAGCTGATAATGGAAAACGGGTTTTACTAATTCAAAACACAAATCAGAGCAGAAGAGGATGCAGCTTATGGCTGAGCATATTTCTACCTTGCTGTACAAAAAGGAAGGCCTACTGAAGTAACTTTGATTGCATGTAAGACACTTAATAGACAGAACAGAATTAGAAAGCATATCCTAGAAGTGCAAATAGTGCCACTGCCCATAAAATCTTAATACAATTAACCTGTTTACAATTACTTAAACTGAATCATCCTGGAATTCATTTACTCCATCTTTTAGAAGGCAACTCTTCAGAGAGTTCTTTTAAGAAAACATTGCACTCACTGAAAACCTTACCTGAAATTTAAGCTTACTTTCTCCTCTTTCCCGGTCTCGCTTGTGCATGTTCACCATAAATGCTTCATAACAATCTTTCCAATAAAGTGCCATCTGCTCATTATCATGTCTGAATGAATTCTCTTCATATTGCTTCATATTTGGAATAATCTGGTTCCAAAAAGCAAAACAAAAAGTAGCATATGATTTCTGAATGGGTTCCTCTGCTTTCATGGCTGAAAGGAATGAGGAAATTATTAAAAAAGAATTTACTACTTACATATTTGTCAATATAAACTTGCCACTCATCAGATCTGCAGTATTCTTGAAAGTCCTCAAAGAAAGATGGGCTGCCATTGGTAGCAGGCAATGAAGGAAGGTGCAGGTTCATAAAGAGAAGTTCATAAATCTTGGATACCAATGTCCGAACAAGGGGAATCAAAAATGAGTAAGTTTCTGTCTTCTCTTCAATTGACCTACTCAAAATGCCTTCCAACTTCCCCAGGAGGTAGCATGCTTCAGGCTGGCTCTCAATTACTTTGGTCTGAAGGAGGGTGTTTAGTTTGGCTGCTGCCATAGCACAGACCTAGAAAAACAAACAGCAAAAAATGAACGTGATCCTCCTTGAGCACCATTTTGTTTCCTGTCACTCCTGCCTACACTTTCCCATCCTCAAACAGACACCCTCTACCTCTCGTGCTCTGGAGGTGCACATTGACAGGACTAGAGTAAACCTGCAAAAGGTAAGAACCAATAAAACATCTTCCCAACAGAAGGATGAGGGACTGCCACAGGTCTGCTCATTGGCATGAGCAGCTCTCCCATGAATCACACCAGCTACATCAAATGTGCCCTTAAAACTCAAGTACCACTTGCAAGAATTTGCAACAAACCTGTAAGTTGTCTTGTGCAATGAATCCAAGGAGCAGCTGAACTTGCACCTGTGAAAGCCTAATTGCTTCTAGGCCAGCAGAGTACCAGACTGACAGGCTATCCATGAGAGTTACTAGTTCTTCCAAGAGCTATTACAGAAACAGAAAATTTGCATAAAATGAAAAGAAATAAAATAAATTGAAATAAAAGTAACAATAACTACTCTAGCTGGAGACACAATAATTTCAAAGAACTGAAGAAGAGACTGTGTTCACATTTGTAACTTAACCAAACCCAGAAAATCATCCCACAACATTGCAAATAAACCAGTAATTTAAAGAAATTCTGAACAACAAAAATCTACCTAGCCCAGTACATTAAGTATATCCCCTAAATAAAGCATATACATAGAAAAATTTTTAAAACAAGCAATTTAAAGCTTTAAGCTGTGTTTACTAGTAAGCAGGCATTTGAAGGACAGCATAAGAATTACTGTGTTAATGACTCCTGACATTATACTTTTTTCTTAAAGAAAGTAGCCTTAAAAATATTTTTAAGGATTTCCAGTAAAATAATGATGGTTACCATATAATTTCTCTCTCCTTTTGCTAAGGAGAATTGAAAAACAATGGCAACTCAGACAGTGAAGGAAGCATGAGCCGTGACAGAGATTAATAAGCGTGGAGATAAATTATATATGTTGAAACTTCAATATAGGTCAAGACCCCAAAGTGACATTTCCCAACTTGCAACCAGAGCAGTTTTGGCTGGTCTTTCACTCAGGATTCTCAGAGAGTCATAAATGTGACAAACAGTGTAAAATCTGCTTAAGCTACAACTGTTGCTGTTTCATGAGCTTTTATATTTACTAAATATTTCTCCAGTCTGAAAAAACCTGGATTTCTCAGTACAGTACACTTACATGCCTATTTAATTTGCAAAATTAACTATATTCCCCGAGGTAAATATTCACATTTTTATTCATGAAGGGAGTACCATTCTACTATAAATCCTTACTCTGTGGCTTAAAAACATGACTAGAAGGGTGACAGGGACCAAACCAACAATTTTCTTATTACCATTCAGCCCATATGCAGAACTTCCACCATGCAGTTACTGTACCTTTTCTGTCCATAAATTTGAATTAATTAGCCCTTCTGCCTGCAGGAAACCTTGTACAATTAGCAAGAGCTTGAAGGCATTTTCAGCATGTGTAGGGAGAGCTTTTGAATCTCTGTTGTCAGTGACTGACCATTCTAACATCTTCTCCAGCAAGCTGCATGGAAAACAAAATCCCAAAGTAAGTATTACATGTTCTAAGTATAAGGGGTTTTTAAAAATCCAATTAAGTATTTAATTGAATCTCTTAGTCTGCAGTTACATAACTACCATCTTCTTGATAAGCCAATGAGATAAAAGAGATTGAGAGACTCATGAAAACAGTGATAGTTTTAAAACCTGGCCACAAGACACTCCTCAATAGGTACTGGAATATATTTCTGACAGTATGTGAAGTGACAGCAGACAAAAGTGCATCTTGTTGGGATACACCCACACCTTCCCAGCTTCACTCCTGTCTCTCACTTCTGTTTATCCTCAAAAGGGATGAACTGTACACTCACTTGAGTTTTATCTCATCAGAAGGCCGCAGCAACTCATTAGACATCCCCAGTTTGGTGAGAGCAGAGAACACCTGTCCTCTCTCAATCCAAGCATCATCATCCGATTTTTCAATACCTTTCCACATTATACACAGTAGGATGTCTGTAAGTAACTGTATGAGTTCATTATCACTCCCCTACAAAAGAAGTGAAATATTTAAAGCCCTTCTAGTATAAGAAATCTTCAAAACATTTATTATTCATCACAGCTCCTATGCTTTCATGTTTCAAACATTTGAAACTCTGCAGTCTAAAATCCAGTTGAAAGCTCACAAATATAAGGAGACTGTGGCTTACTTGTAGGATGCAAAACAAGCTGCCTTTAGCCACCCTTGATTTTTCCACACCAAGTCTGCTCCATGCCTCCTCTGGATGACAAAGGATGTTTAAATATATGGCAGGGGAAAGTCTGCAGGGGTTTTATAGCAATTTCTTGTTGGGAGGGGAGGTTGGTTTTATTTTTTTGCTTGTTTGGTTTTTTTTTTAAACACTAAAGCTATCCCAATTGGACAATCATAAAAAGAGACAATACAAAAGGAAGTATCCCTATTCACTATAAAAGAACCATATTGTGTGCTTTTTTACTGGATGATAGGAGGGACCAAAAAAAAGTAGTAATCATTTATTAGGGAGATTGAAAGAACAAAAAGAAATTTCCAGGAGTTGAAGAAACCAGTCACACAGTTACTTACTCCTTGGTTTTCCAATAGAGAAAGCTCAGCAGTGAAGCCCACGTCACTGGTAACACCCAGCCCTCTGTCAGGATGCCCGGAGAAGGGCTTTGTGCCCTCTGTAGGGGAGGGAGTGCTGGGCTGGCTGTCTGTCATCTGATTCCCAACATCAGACAGTTCATAAGAGTCAACACTGGACAAATCTAAACTCAAATGTGAAGGATTACTGTGCCACAATTCTTCTCGGCCCTCTGAACTAAAAGACATCTCTGCTGTGGATGCATCTTCCAGCGGCATAACAGAGAAATGGGCAGGGACATCCAGGGATTTGTTGTCTTCTAAACTCCACTGATCAAACAGACCATTAACTGATCCAAAGCTGCCAGCTTTCTCTCTCTCTGTTTTATCAGCTTGATGCTTCTGAAGGTCTTCAGTAGGAGGTTTTTTCTCCTCTTCCCTGGAGGAATCAGTCCTGTTCTCCTTAAAGCCAATCCGGACCTCCGAGTTTTCTTTCAGGAACAGTCTAACCAAAGTGTCCTGCCAGCCCAACTGCTGAGAAATTTGTTGTGCTGCGTCCAATTGGGAATGCAAAAGGTGCAAAATCTAAGGACAGAAGATATCCCATATCTGCACATTAATTTTAGCTTGTAACTACATCCATCTGACTTTTCAATTAAACATTTTACAATCTAACAATTTCTTTACTTTTCTTACATTCTCATGTGAAGAGTCATAATTGGAAAATAATAAGCAAACCAGCCACAAAGTAATTTTTCCTTGTGTGTGTATATATATATATTTGAGAAAAAAAGAAAAAAAAAAGTAAAAAATTCTCAGGAGTAGGGGAGAAAAACTATCAAATCATATTGCTAAGTTGCCATATTTCAGCAACATTTCTGCAACAATTCCTTCAAAAGCCAGTTATCTCAACAAATAATCCCATTAACCCACGGTCTAAAAAAATATTGAATAGAAAGTATGCTTGATTAGGAACTATTAAATAGATAAAATTAATAAAATTGCAGCATTAATAGCTGTACTGATGCATAGCTGAAAATATACTGATAATATTATAATATACTGATACTATACATTACAATATTACTTCTTCATTTTGGGAAACCTTAACAGACTGTATGGTGTCCCACAGCAACTTTCAGTACTAATTCCAGTGATACAAACTTTGAGAAAAATAAGTAATTCAAGGAGCCTACTATCTCAAAACTGTAGAAAATCCAAGCTATTTGAGAATCATGATAGAGGCTTCACTTTCTGTTTTGGCTTTTAAAAGTACTTGAGTACACAAAAGTCAACATTTAAGTGACAGATGGATTTATCTTTTAAAATAAACTACTACTAAACAAAAACTAAAAACAAATATTGCCACTGTCTTTTAAAGAAATAATATAAGTATTTCACTGTACAGTTTATAGGCTTGAAGGACAGTATTCTAGTTTCAAAGAAGACAACTAACCTTCCTGCAGATAATCACTCTCATGTTTATATCTGATCTATGAGCCAGATACACTACAGCTAGAAGATCTTTATAATTCACAGCAGGATCTGTAGGGAAGAAAGAAAAAAGCCAACATAAACAATATCACACAAGAGAATGTAACAGATAAATATTTTATAATTGCCTTGGTATTTATGACTGCATCCAGGCATAGTAAAAGTAACAAACTTCAGAGAACTAAACAAATGTTAGCTGAGACTAATAGGAACTTTGAATAGAACATGCTTTCCTCAACCAAAACCAGGTATTTTTGTCTCTGAGCAGAAGCAGCATACCAATATCAGACATAGCACTGGCCAATTACCTGCATACAGAACTTGGTTAAGAAGGTTTTTAATAAGAGAAACAGTAACTGGTGATTCATTCAGAAGGAGTCCCAGCCCAGAGTACCCCACTTCTCTGAGTCTCATACGGTGCTTGCTCCTTTCATAAACTTTGGTACATTTCAGCATCTCTTCCACAATCTGTAAGGAAAAGTAGACACAAATGCAAATTGAGCACAAAAAAAGCATCTAGATCTCTCAAACTTGTGTATGATATAGCATGCTAGTCCACAGTTTTTACAGTTTATTTGGTAAACTAAGCCAAACAACATGGATTATTTTTTTAAATATCCCAATACTTTATTTTAAGAGAACACTAATTCCTTTGTGAGAATGCCATCTAGCTAATATCAGAGAAAAAAAAAAAAAAAACAAACTTGGATGATTAGTATCTTTGTACTTATATACACTTCTGTCAGACCAATGAAAAACACAAATTTATGTTCAACTGATTAATTTAGGAGCATATAATTCAATTCATTACCTTGAACACAAGTTCTCTAAGTCTGTCAGAGTATCTTTGATGCAATAACAAAGCATAAAGAATATCAGCATTCCCTGGTTCAAAGAGTAGTAAAAAAAGCTGGTCTGGGGTTGGACTGGAATGAAGTAGGCTGAACAGAACATCCAGAATTCCGCAGAGCTACAAAGTTAAGACAACCAAATTAATACTCAGTTCATTCAGATTTCATATGTTGTTTTAGGAAACTTTTCTTGGATTTTAAGTTCTACCTTTGCTGGTAAATAGACATTTTGTTGCTCAGTATTACCACATTTCAACAATTTTTAGTACATTTTTTCCCTCTATACAACACCTCATTAAATTAAGCAGAGACATAAGGCAAGTTCAAGTGCTGTTAATGCTACAAAACAGAAACTACATCATCACAACTCCTGGTCAGTTGAAGGTCATTTCATGCAGTTTTGTAAGCTAAGATAACTTTTCTAATGACACATCCTTATCTTACCTACATCTGAACTGAACCATGCATCAGTTAACATTTTGCTTGTGGCCATTTTCTTCTTTGTTCACCCAGGCAAGATTTCTAAATACCAAGATGCAAAACCAAAACAAGTCCAGTTTAAACTATTAATTTGTGCCTTGTTGCATACCTGTTCCTCGTCACTGGTGGCAGCTATGTATCCCACAATGCTCTGAATTTCTTCATGTGTTCCACCTTTGCTTAGGAAATATTTGATCAGTCCATACAGGGATGTCCGTATTGTTCTCAGGTCATCAGGAGCCAAATCACTGTCTTTACAGCCAGTCCTGTATGCCAATAGACCAGAAAGGCAACCTAAGGAACCTCTTCATGCCTCATTAATATCAATTTGATAGTGCCAGTTTGATAGTTTTTCATCTACCCAGGCATCATGTACAAGTTTCCAATTTTTACTGGACTCAAGCAACTGAATAGTAAGAAGCAGATCAGACCTTGAAAGTCTATAAAAGCCCTGAAACGTAGACTTGTACTGATCTGGATATAGGTCAGGACTGATTTCCTCCCACAGGAAACAGCAAACTCTCTAGCCCATCTTCCTCAAGCACATAACTATATTTATAAGTAGATATAAATCATCAGCACTGAAGGTTAAAATTTTAAACTTTTCAAAAAGTCCTACTTCAAATTCTACAAAGCATTTAAAAGAACTTGAAATGCTAAACTTCGTATAATGGTAATGATCTGTGACTTAATTTGCATTTTTGAACACAAGCCCTACAATTTTGTGCAGTTTTAATTACTTTTACAAGCACTCCTCGTGTCACTGATGAACTTTGCACAATCTTAGCATAAAAATACAAGGCGAGGAAAAGTAGTAAGTTAAAAAATATTTTTTAAAAATTAATGTAATTTGGTATATTGAATCAGCCATCAAAATCCAACCTGCAGCTTTATTTATTAATTTTCTCATTGGAATGATGGCAAAAAACCCCAAGAGCCACATACAATAAATGAGGAGTCAGAATTAGCAAAAACTCATACCCATAATAAATCCTGAGTGTGTCCAGAAGAAACTGCACGCCATACTTCTTTCTGAAGAGTCTTCTACTGTCTTTGATGATTGTAGAAAGATACTGGATATGTCCTACAACATAAAGGTTTCTTTTAGAACCAAGATAAAGATTTGTCATGTGAAGAGTCCTGTGTCTTCGTAACACAGTTGGCAAAGGCCAAGAGCTCACCGATTCTGAAGGGAAAGTCACCACTGTTCCAGATGCTGAAGTCAAAAAGTAAGTGGTGATACATCTGTTGCAAAAGCTGCATATTCTTTTCTACTGAGACTTGTTCTATCAACAACTGTACAGCCATCAGGACATTCACGTCCATTAAGATGCTTGGCACCTTGCAAAATAACAACAGGTGTTAGCACTCAAAATACTGAATGCCCTTATAAAATCTGATTTTTAAAAATGGAAGTTTCTTTTATCTTCTACAGCTGCTCTATTAAAGCTATACAATAAACACAAAATAATCTCATTTGAATAACCAAACAACACAGTATCTGTATAAAAAAAAAAAAAGAGTGGAACAAGAAAAAAAAAAAAAAAAAGAAATGCATTTCACTTTGCAGATAGAGGCCAACTTCTAACACCTTTTGGCTTTCAGGAACACAAGAAACAAAATGCTTACTAAAGAGGCCTTTAAAGACCCTGGCATTCTGGCTATAATTCAAAAGAATCAGAACCTCATCCACAAAATTCATTAGTAAAAGATTTCTCTCAGGTTCGCTCACCTTCTGTAACAAGGCTCCTAGGGTGGCAACTCCATGGGAGTGAATGAGATTCTCTTGATTGACATGATGTCCCTGAATAAAGTGTTTTATCATCAAGATGAAAGTTGCAACTATGTTCTTCTCCAGACGTGCTTCTGCAGAACAGAACAACAGTAGCAAAAGTCTTATGGTTTATCATTGGATCACTGTATAAAAATAAGGGGAAAAAGTAAAATCAAGTGTTTATACTCCTCTCTATTTCCTGAACTTCTCAACTCCTGTTCCTTAGCTGTTGCCTATCTTTAGATTTTTTTTTTCCTGTGCAGAATCACAGCCATTCCATGCCTCTCCAGAACAAAGTGATCCCAGTCCTGACTTCAGTTCCTTCATCCATGGCTGTAGGTTACAAACTTCTTTGTTACAATCTTTTGCATATGCTGCAGCTATTTTCCCTCTATAGTTTCAAACTCACACTTTCTAGCCATGGTACAAAAAAAAAAAAATAAAAATTAGACAGAGATCTTTTTTGTTTACTTTACTCCACCATTTCATCTTTGAAACAACAAAAAAAAGTACTGTTTTCCCTTGCAAGGTCTGATTTCTTAGTGGTTTTTGTAAGGTCAAAGTTAATTCTCAATACTAAAAAAGTTTTTTTAAAATTTATTCTTAATGCATCCTTTCAGTTTCTTTTTATTTTGATCTAAAATGTGACTATGTGTGGAAGAAGGAGCCTGAATATATTATTAAGAAAATATTAGTTTGGCTAAAGGCTAAATAGCACAGTTCTGATGGTGCTGTCCCCATGTGGCTGTGTGACCCAGCACTCAAGCTGTAGGAAATCTCCTCCTGTTGATATAAATAGCTTTTACATAAAACATAATTTCTCAAAACAATCAGAACAGAAAATAAAACAATGTCATACCTTGGTACCCATAACAGTAAATCATGAAAAGAAAAAGAATGCTATTAAATATATATATACTTGAAATATTTTTTTTCCTATAGTGCTGAATTCCTGGTACTCAGTAGCCATGTCATATATCTATGTACAGAAAGAGCCCTTCAGCTTTACATAGATGCTCTGGAAAATCCAGCACATAATAAACAGCTTCCTGTCATTCAAAAAAGGTCTTGTAAAACCAAGCTAAAAGGTTAGTTCACTTGAGCTTCACTTTCCCACCTGATGCCTTTGGGGATGAAAATACAACCCAGTCACCCTCTACAGGAGTTACTAGTTCTGGAGGCAGAGTTTCTCCTTCAGATTTCTCAAGCATCTGTCCACCAAGAAAGGTGATCTGCTCCAGCAATGGAAACAGCACATTTATTCCACCAATACAGTTGATCATATCCTGAATCAAGAGAAAAGCAAGGAAAAAACATCACCATAAATGAAATCCCTTCAACTACAGCAAAAATTTATTCAGCATAAAGGAGGTCTCACAAACAAATCAGAATATCTCACAAGCCACTTATACAGGGGCCATCCTGTCAGCTCTTACTCTGAAAACACATTTTTTACATTTCCTTCCTCCTCCTCCCATAGAAACACTGGAACTGAAGGATACAGAATCTCCTGCAAAGTATATTTGAAAAACAGGAGAAACATTTCTGATTTCTAAAGTTACTTGTAGCAAGCAGTAAGAGAAGACTACCATTATACACATCTCTGCTTTAATCAATTTCCTGAAAGATTTCAACTCCAGACAGCTAAAAATAATACCCTTTTATTTTGTTTTTCAAAATAACGCTACACATACATCAATTCTAAGCCTCTCCTTAAAGTCTCTTAAGTCCCCTTTTCTCCCCTCCTCACAAGCAGAGATAGCACAAGACAGTCCCTGGAATGCCCTTAATGCCACAGTCTAGTTAACAAGATGGTGTTTGGTCACAGATTGGACTTGATGATCTCGGAGGACTTTTCCAATTTAATTGATTCTGGATTCTGCTATTCAAACAATGCTTCTTGTGTTAAGGTATAATACACTCAAATAACAAGATTTCTAGAAGTGATTCAGATCCACTTCAAATCAATTTAAAATCAGTAGCAAGCTACTCAGAGATATCCACTCATTTCCCCAGCTTAGTCCAGGGACAAACACTCTGGAGTACAAGAACTCATTACTGGGGAAAAAGGACAAACTGAGGCATTCTAGAACTATTCATATCATAGCAAAATTAACTAATGAATGCCTGAACTTTCTTAACTTTATATTCAGCAAGTGATTGTAGAGATATGCACAGTGGATATGTACAGTGTAGCTCCAACAATATTTCCTTATTAATTAGGTTGCCAATACAGTCAACTGTTCACTGTTCTTGGAAAAAAAGGCAGATCTTATTTATTGTTAATACATTTTCCTCCAGATGAAAAAACGTGGTATTCTACTGACAAGTCACAAGTTTCAACTAAACCCTACTAATCTTAATCTAACTCAGTTTATGACAGCAAAACCATGACAGAATTCCCACGAGATGGCAAAATGCTCTCTATATACATTTAACATGCATTCAATATTATTATGAAGAATAGTCAGCTACCACAAAATATTTTCACACTCCACTGTGATGATAAAAACAGTGGGCCTCCTAAATTCTCAATAAATGTAATTCAAATGCAATACTACTCCAGCTACAGCATTAGCCCATGAATTCTCAGTAAAAAAAAAAAAAAAGGTTGCATCTGTTAAATATAATTTGCATTATAATAACTTCCAGCATTCCGAAAGTTAGATGAACACACACAACCACTGTCTTTTTACATCAGGTTCTGCCTCTTCACAACATATTTACCTTGATGTCCCAATTCACTACTTTGTTTCCAGTTAGTCTGCCATGTAAAAGATTTGCAGACAGGTCAAGGCAAATTGGATTTCTGCAGGCCTGTTAAACAAATAAAGAAGCCATGATATCACTTAGGAAACAAGTAACATGCCTGAACACAAGATTTAGTGCCAATGTGTTGATATTAAAGTATTTGAACAACATTAAAACCCTAGAATATAATGCATGCCATTTTAGATTTGACATTCTCTATTGTACATTCTCTTTTGCCAAACCTATGTCTGCACAAGACTACAGTTTAAGAAAGCTCTCACTGCTCCTTATCTTCCCATAAAAAACAAAGTGCAAACACTGAAAGTAATGCACACTGTATAGTCAAACAGAAATTACGTCCTGTTTCCTACCTTTGGTGTATAATGAAGCAGCACCTTACTGGGGAGGTCTGCTATTTCAGCTTCTTGAGACTTCCATGGAGTTAAACAGTTTGGACCTATAAAAAAAAGGGCATATAAAATCATATAACATATATATAATAGTCCACTTGTTATTAATGTTGCCCTTTACAAACTTTGTACTACCAAACTTGTTGGAAGAATAGGACAGTCTGAACTGTATCCATTTGAGACACAATTTGAAGTAGTTTCAATGGCTTAAATCATTCATTTCAGAGGGTCTGCTTAAAGAGGAACACATACTACATGAAAAGCCAAACTACAAAGAGGTGTTTCTATACCTTCAAACAGCTCTCATGTTTGTCTTTACAAATACCAATCCCATATTTGACACTAATCTCTGTCATCAAGCCTAAATGCCCACAAAATTAGTAACCTTCAAGACAGTTTTGTTTATGCATAATATTTCCTTTAAATAATGCAAGTGTTTTAATGCCTATCTGTAACAACCTGGAGTCATTACAGAACTTAGTATCTTTCACACCTAATGGTACAACATATCTTTCAAAGTATTTTCTTTAAAATGGCCGCTTAATTACTGATTCTTATGAAAAAACCTCAAGCATAAATCACCTTTAAGTGGCCTAACAAAACAGGGCAATACCTTAAAAGAGTCTCAATTGCAAACATATGTAGGCAAAGAGTAGTAAAAATTCAGAATTTACATGTGAAATTATTACCTAACTTCTTAATTTTGCAGGTCTGTATATATGATAAGCAGATGAGCTTATGAAAACATAATATATTAAAATCAAACTTTATAACCTACTTATTAAATGCTAAGCTTATTTGCTTTAAAGCCCTCTCACTTTGTCAGCTCTGCAGCTCTTCTGGATCATAAGTTCTTCATTATGTGTCTGAGTACAGCAGAGCTTAGTGGGGTCTTGTTCATAATAATTTCTTTTACTTTGCTAAAACCAGTACAATCACCACTTACCTGCTAAATATAATGCTTTCACCTGAGAAGGTTGCAGTGCTTCATGAAAGATAATAACTGATCCAAGCTGGCCCTCCAAAGATGTTGGACACCCCCATTCACTGTCCTGAGTGCCTGCTGAGATCATTTTGGTGATGAACTCTGGTTTTCCTGGCGCCCCACCCCAACCGCCTGTAGCGAGAATGCCCCCGAGCGATGTCCGGTGGGGCATGACTGGGGAGGAAAAAGGTGGATCTGGAATCTGAGATGGAGGAGGAGTTGTTGTTCTTTGACCAGCTGAACCAATGCAGCAAGAAGTAAAAGACTGCAGAGTCATACATGGAAGAAAGAAAACAGAACACATACTGTAAATCTAAGCTTGAAATCTGAAGACTACATCTAGCAAATCTGAACTAAATAAATGAAAATGCAAGCAACAAGCTCTGCCAACCCTAGAAAAACAAGCAATCCATCACAGTAGGCCAAAAACCAGAGCATATACTCCTCATAATAGGAGTTGCTCTTCCAACTAAGAGCAATTTAGTTACCTCAAGTGCTCTATGACCTCTGTCAGGAGCACAGCCAGGAAGGACAGTGCTTCTGACACCCCTCTGTAAATACTCCTCTTCTGGATTATATTCTAAAATACTAACTCAGCATATCTGCTACTGTACATTTCTCATATTACTTAGCCCACTCATGGTAAGATTACTTCCCTACTTTTAGTTACCTTGAGATTTATAATGTTTATTTTACAGATGGGTCAAAAAACAGAGTTTCATCTTGAAATGAAAACTACACTTATTCTAATTTTTAAGTTTTATACTGATTTTACCAGTATAGCATCTAACTTAACTGCTTTCTCAAGAAACTTACCAACTATCAAATTAGAACTTAGAAAAGAGGGAAGAATGTTGGGTGTTGTAGCCCAGTTTAATATAAATTTGCTCCCCAAAAGAAATGAACAAAGCTTACAGTGGAAATTAAACATGACACATACTCATTTTGACGACTAGTGTATTGCTAAATGTGTACACATCTGAAATAGTTATTGTAGCTGCATGCTTATTCAGATAGCAAAGGAATAAGGAATAGCATATCAAGGAAACATTTCAAAAAATACATGTAAAAATATATGAGAATATTCCTCACTGAGCACTGTTACATCAATCCTACTGTAGAGCTGCCATTTATTATAAATGCCATCATAAATTATGCCAATATGCTCAGGCAATTATTTTGTGGAAAACTCCACAATTTAATCAATGTCATCTGGTAGTTTTTTGTTTTGTTTTTAATCTGAGATGACTAAACAAGCATTACTTAATGGTTAGTTACACTCCAAAATGATATTTGGGACAGTATCCAAAGCTGAACATCATTAGCAACAGTCTGAACTCTCACTGTTGTGTGAGAGCTCATCCTACCAGGGTATGGCTCAGAAGAGAACTTACTTCATTCATAGCAGGGAATCGAAGGGGGGCAGAGACCTTCTGCTGTCCATTGACATAGATATACACAAGGCTCTGACCAAAGGGCCTCTTTCCAGGCACGTGAACAATAGTTATGTTGTGCTAGTTAAGCAATAAATAAATAATTAAATCATTATTAAGAGCAGTGAAATTACTATAAGAAACTATTTCACTTTATCAACTAAGCTGGTGAGGAAAGCACTTAAAATAAATCCAAAGCATCAACAAGAATATAAGACCACCTGCTGCTTCCACTTTAAAATAGCAAATGCAATGTTTACATACAAACAGATTTTTGAAGAGAAAGATATAGCTCTTTCATTGTAATGCACATCAGATTTCAAGTACAGGAATAGAAAAGGGTAGGGCAGAAACAGCACCACAGCCAATTTATTCACACAGCACCACAGACATCTATGCTTGTTTTAATTTAACATAAAAAACCTTTAATGCTGTAACAAGCTTAATCAACAAAAAATGCCAAACACACACGCATAAGTTAGCTCAATCAACAACCAATCTATGTGAAAACTGCCTGCATTATTTGAGATTAAATCTGATCTTATGCAATGAATTACTGCAATATAAAACAGACTATTTGTAAAACTATCAAAAAAACCATAATTTTGACTTCTGAGCTAACAATACAATCCTAAAAAAAGTGTTTGTCAGTATCAAATCTTACCCAGAGAGAGTCAAAAAGACAATGGTCAGGCAGCATCACTGTTGCATATTCCCTCTTCGTGCACACTGCAACCACCAATACCCCCGTGCATGTAATAAAAGCTTCAAACCCCATACCACTTGCTGTAAAAAAGCTACAAAAGACACACAATCAAGGACTTGCTTCATCAAAACTACCATCTAACAATACATTCATTAAGAAGAAAATCCACTCAAGTTGTTGGGTGGTTGTCCAAAATTTACTGTGTGACTGTTACTCCTCTTATTAAAAAAAAAAAAGAAAACGTAACACCAAAAAGACATTTTGTTTGCTTCTGTTAGTACCCAGAAGGCTAAATTATATCAAGAATAATTCATGTCAATGTGCACTATTTAAGCTCCATGAAGATGCCTTCTCACTTCTGCTCTTATACAAATCTAGAGCTCATTACCTTTACAACAAACTATGTGAAGGCTGCTCTGGTTTTGGTGATGGGTTGGGTTTTGGTTTGTAATGTTGTTTTGTTTAAGCAATGAACCTTACTACAATTTGGAGTTATGGATGTTGAAACTGCAGATAACAAGACATTACAACAGAGAAACCACACATTATTTCTGTAAAAGAACTTGGCTCCAGTGGCAAACGGGAGCTCTCCCTTTCCCAGACTAAGCACTAAGAACTGCCTTGGATGAAGGTAAGCAGAAGCACCACATGCCGTGGGGTACCATAGAGCACAGACAGCCCCCATCTGTAGGGTGTTACATAACTGTACCTATAGAGCTGCTTCCTCTTGCCGCCTTTGCCCGTGGCGCCGGGCTCCACGCGGTCCTGGTCCAGGCAGAGCCAGGCGTTGAAGGAGAAGGCGGCGCCCGGCCACCTGTGGACGGCGGGCAGGGCGATGCCGGCCATGCTGTGGCGCAGGTCGAAGTACTGCAGGGCGCTGGCCAGGCCCTGCTTGCGCGCCATGGCCAGCAGCGCGCGCAGCACCGGCACCACGTACGGGTGAGCGCCCCGCGCCTCCTCGGGCCGCAGCAGCCGCAGCAGCCGCAGCAGCTCCTCCGAGCCCATGGAGTGGCTCCCCAGGGAGCCCAGCAGCGCCACCAGGTTCTCTGCGCAGGTGCCGTGCAGCGCCGCGCGGGAGCCCAGGGTCTCGATGATCCGGATGACCATGCTCGCGTTGACGCACGTGGCGCGGCTCTGTCTGTCAATACAGCAGATTCGCCTCAACCAACTGGAGACGAAAATCTGCAGCTCCTGTGATTCTAGTTCTGGAAGCCACTGGATGAGCAGCAATAAGGGCTGGACGTTACTGATGCCTAGTATCCCAACGGCCATGTGGTCACCTTCAACAGCCTGAAAAACAGCAGGGAACTCAGACATGAAATACAGTAAGACAGGGCCAGAAGGACTGTTGAAAGATGTTAAGCATTTCTGCTTCAAAGCAGGCACAGCTCACCATATTCATGAGTTCTTCCAGCAACTCCCGTGACGGCTGACCCAGTGATTTTAGTACCTCGTATATGTGCGCATATCCAATCCTCTCCTTGAAGACCTCCTGAGGATAAAAATTCCAGTCTCACTAACAAAAAATGGACACTTGTCTACTGCAGCAGGCAGACAAGTAACTTTTAATTTTAATTAAGACAAATTAATGCAGTTTTAGACACATAGTAATTAGAATGCAATAATTACAGGTTAGAAATCTATTTTTGATAACCTTTTCATTCTACTGTCTCTAGAATGCTGCAGATGAGAACCATTTCACTGCACCATATAGATAAATAAAAGTTCAAAGTTGTATTTTTCTAATTACCTATAAAAGAATATAACTACTTTGGTGTAATCCAAATAAGAACAAATAACTTCATTTTTCGTCTTTTTAGTGCAAACTACAGCATGAAATGTTTACATTGCAATGCAGAAGTATTCAAATACTCATCTTTCAGTATAAGATTTTCCTGGACCAGATTAAAAACCATCTGTCCTAAAAACTTAAAAAAATTAGGGAAGTGTTCCAAGGAAGCTTTCCTGAAAACTGATTTTACAAGGAAAAATAATCAACCAAAAAAGTTCAAATGACAGTATCCGTTTATGGTTTAATTCTTAAACAGCCAATACAGCATGTGGAATGGATACTCTTCTCCTCACTATAATCTGTGCTGAATTTTTATTTTTTGTTAAGAATCAATCTTTCAGCAGGAGTGAGGTGATTACCTAAGTAAACATGAAAAGAAAAAATACACATTGCAATAGAAGCACAATTGAAAATTCTGACTGTGAACCCCAGCTAGTCCCCACCTCCAACATACAACTCTTCCCAGGCTTTCCACAGTCAGTGGAGAAATAAACACTTCCAGTAATGCTCGAGGAGCGTAACGGATCCTGTTGTCTCTCCCTTAGGCTGTACTGCAAGTAGCAAAAAAATAAATGATTCCCACTCTTCCTTTATCCTCCAGTGCACAGTCACATCCCTTTAACTGTGCCAAGTCTAGGGAATCATTCAGCCAAGGGCTAAATTTAATGGACTCAGCAATCCAGGAATAAATATATTATTGTTCCAAGGGTTTAGCTTCCAGTCAGAACCACAAACTAACTACAACCTATCCATTTACCAAATCCAAGAATAACTACCAAGGAAGGCACAGGGCAATGGCATGACCACCATCCGGACAGCAACACTGTCTTGGCTTAGTTCATATAAAACTACAACACAAACAGCTGCCTGAGAATTACTGTAAATATCCAGTAAGTCTACCCTATATATCCATGGGACAAGTAACAATGTACTTCCTTTGGAGCAGTTCCAACCACTATCATACTCAGATCTTCCAGTTTTGGCAGAAAGATGACTCAGTGCCCAGCCATCAGACACATATAAAGAGATAAGGAATGCTAATCAGCTATTCCTATCTGGCATGGATGTGTGACCACAATCTGCTCATCTCCATTAGCAAGATCCATCAAGGTACTGTGATCAAAACACTAGCTGGAAACAAGATCAAGAAACCTCTGCATAGACACTGTTACCTTTGCAGCTGGAGACTTGTGCATTACTGCTGTGAGGGCTTGAATGGTTGATACTGCCAAGGAGTCCAGGCGTCCCTGAAACACCTGAAAGGAACAGGTACAGAAGTCATACACAAACATGCAAAGACAGCTCAGCTCCAAAATCTGTGCTGTGCCATCCTGCCAGGAGGGAAACCAAGAGCTTGGTAGCATGCTCCAAAAATCATCTCCCAACAGTGAACATTTCAAACCCCACAGCCTACAAGGAATTACATCACAGGAGACAACTAACCACAGACTTCAAGAGGAGAGAAGCATTCGCAACACAAACTGCACCTAAATATTCTGATGGACAAACAAGTTTTCCTCATGCGTCTAATGGACAATCTCAAGAGGGAGGGAGGAAAACAATTAGGAAATCTCTTGCAGTGTGTATGTGTGTGTGCTGCTGGAAAATCAGCATCTGCAGCTCATATAAAGTAACTTATTTTCCATCCAAGGTCCTGCAAACCAGTGCAGCACAGACAAACCCTCAAAGTGTAAGAGGTAAGTCACACCAGCACAGTTAGGTGGCTTCCTCATCCACAGCCTCATTGCATTGATTCAACACCTCTCTCTCCAATTTAAGTAATCTTCTGAAGTTTTTTTACTACTCTTGTTTATGTTATTTCTATGATGGTTTTAACAACAAAAATGTTGGAGTACTCTTTTGCATCCATCAGTAAACCTAATTAGCAACACTGTGCTAACAAACATACTGTTTCAATCTCTGAAATATTATGTGCACCTTAGACATATTTTGAAATGTCAAGAAGCAGAAGACTATTAGATGTGAACAAAAATTTACATGCAGCTAGAGCACTGTGCTGTGTCAAAAAAAGCCAAAGCTGTTAGCTAAAAATGGCAATTGTAAATAACTATCCCTTGCATTCAGCATTTTTTTTACATTTTTAATCAGAACAAGTAATTCTACTATAAAATTAATACAAAAATTTGCATTTTAATCTTTCCACAGTATCTGGAGAAAGTGAAGCAGCAGGCTATTCCTACCTCCCTGATTCAGCCTGTCCATTGTTTTGTGAACATCTGTTCTTTATGACAAGCAAAGAATCAGGACACCAAACACAACCATTGAGATTCAAAAACAAGGCCCCAGAATCCAAAACACCACAGTGCTGAGACAAAGAGCAAAAAAGAGGAAAATGAGGGGAAAAAGAATCACCACCAGGTTGAGAGAATTAATTTAGATCCCATTCATGTACTTCACCTTTTCCTTAAAAGAATCATAACTGATGCTCATTTTATTGCTCATTCTATATCTGCAGTTTGAAGCAGATGAATAAGGCTGAATTCAATCTGTTATTCACAAAAATCATTTTCCAGAGACAGGAAATGCTGATCTGTGCAGCATCATAAGCTCATCTTGCTGCAGAACAGCTTAAAGAGGATGGTTAAGGTGAAGCACAGGAATCAATTTTCCTGTGATTGTGTTTTGACTTCAACTGAAGCAAAGTACAGTTTAGGTAGGTACCTGGTCCTCATTCATTTCTGTCAGTAATTTGTTGGTAAGGTCTTTCTCACTCTTGTCTGCCACTTTATTGTTAGCATTTAAAAACAGCTGTTAGAAACAGAGACAAGAATAATGGAAATAATTGCATTGTACAGTTACCTGCAGCCAAATCTGTGGAGGCTGCCTTAGATTTGTATTTCACAGATAAAAACAAAAAAAGGGGGAAAAAAAATAAAGCTTTCTCACACTGGTAAGACAATCATCTATTAGTATGGTCCTCTGTTAATTCTTAAAATAATGAAGATTACACTGTATTTTTGCTAAAGAGTAATTATTTTTTCCACAAAAAATAAATTAAAATATGTAATCACTGAGACAAGGAGAGAGATTTATCTGGAATTTATACCCATCTCTGGCTTAGCAACTGTGATTTCATTCATAATATGCAACATGACAGAGTTCGAAGAAATTTGCTCATAAGAAATAAAGACAAGAGTGGGGCATTAACAAGGAAATGAACACAGATGTTTCACCATTTTCCACTTATGTTTCACCCTAGGTGAAAGCTGAAGATATTTAGACAGAATATTTTCATTTTCAAACAGTACAGTAGCAGAACTTCTGGAGCACATAGTCCTTGGGACAGAAAGAAGGGGAAAAAATGTCTGCTATCATCCTAAGAATCAGACAGGTTGCAAATAGCTTTAAATCAAACATACACCTATACTGCATCTTCAGGTAAGGAACTGTTCTGTGTTCAGTAGCTAAATTCCTGGTGAGTACCTGAATTTAACAGTTTCAAACTCACCCAAATTAATAATAAATTGCAGTCAATTTTCATGCCAAATTTAGCTGTAACTTAATTAGAACTAAAATTTACCTCCTTCTGTTTTAAGATTCTATTGAGGCATTTTTAAAAATCCTGATCAAAATGCTTTTTTTTCAAGTCCCTTTTAAAAAAAGGGAACACTTCCCTTTACTGGGTAAAACCTAAGCATTTCTTTACACACACACACACACAGATTTTGTTCCATTATCTGCTAGCTTAGTTTCTCTGAAGAGGAACAACCTGAGAAATTGACTTCCATAAATTAGGGCAAAACAAAGGACAACACTCAAGATACTACTTTGATTTTCACAGGTGTAAAAGGACATCATTAGAAACACTTTGAAAGGAACATCACAGTCAAGAGCACTTAACAATGCAGAGTAACTATCATATGTCTCAGAGGACTATAACATCAGCCAGGATAAGAACATTAAACAAAAGCAAATGCAGACAATGCAAAAATAAAGAGCCCATGAAACTCTTGGTATGAGCTACTTCATTTCTCATACGGCATGCGAAAAGGAAAAAACAGATTTCTTTTTACAATGTCTACATGGTTTTAATCTTTCCATCTAAAAGCTGTTCAAAAAATACATTTTTTTCATTTAATCAGACAATGTTAGAGGTCATTGTGCTTTGCCCAAAGAGTGACCTCTGAGACAGTTAGATGAGAAAAATTCAGCATTGACAAACCAAATTGCTTTATTGAATGACTCTCAGTACAGAATAAGCACTTTCTGATACCTTTAAGTTATAGACCCTCTTTTCAGATATCACTGGCAAAAAGCAATATTCACATCATTAAAACTTAACTAAGTTTTGAAAAGCTTTTGTGAAGATCTCTAAAACATAATTAAGGAAAGACCGTTTGCTCATGAACCTTAAAACCAGCAAGTACAAAAACAAAAAGGATTTACATCTTAGAAGATTGTTATACTGCAAATGACTTAGAAGTATGAGTAGAAATACAGCCCTGGAAACTCAAGTTCTTTGGGATATCTATAGCAGAAACAGTGTATGGATTTTCTTTAGCCCTCCTTTCCATAGAAATTAGTTGCATTTCAAGTTTGCAGAAGATCCAATAGCTTCCTGAGTTTCAGATATGTGTATGGGCTCTCATGCTCTCTGCAGAGATGCAGGACATGCTTTCCACACACGGCTTGCTAAGGAATCCAGTAGAAATTTTCACAAATGAAGGAATAAAATCTAGAGCTAGGCCTCCACTCCCAGCTAATAAGGAGAAATCCTAATTCCACAGCTAAATCAATCTTGGCATGCAGACACAGTATATTTGGAAGTACAAATATACTGCAACACCTGCCCTGCCTCTACTTCTCCCACTTCTCATCTGTGGGGGTATTTTGCCTGCTAAAGGCTAAAAAGTACACTGTGTACCAAACTGGCAGCACTGATCCCTAAACACAGTGATATGTGAGACTAACCCTGGAAAAAACCTTAGAAGAACTTATCTTGTAACAAACAGACAGGCAGAATAAAAATAAAAACAGCAAGCTGCAGGAAAAAACAGAGCAGCTGTTCCTGCTTTTTTAAATTCCAACATTTGTTTATGAAGGCAGGAACACAGCTAAGAGTCTCCATAAAGAAGTAAATATTACAACACTGTTGATGATTTTAGAAGAAACTAAAAAAGGAGTCTCTTATAGAGTACAAGGTTAGTACAAAAGTAGGCAGAGATTCCTAAACACAGAGAAGAATGGAAATGTCAAACAATGTATTTTCAGAAGGAGATAATAAAACTATAGAGACCATTCAAAACACTTCAAGTCAGTTGGCATTCTGCCACTGATTATAATTACAATTAAGACATAATCAAAAAACATTTAATACATCATTGCACTGAAATACATTCTAATCCAAAATCTAAATGGATTAGAAATAAATTGCACACTGTAGCTAGCATTACATTATCTACATGAGCATCAGAAGAGCTCAAAATGGCTATGTCACTAACATATCACAAAAAGAAAACTAAAATACTGCAGAGAGTTACATCATATCTGTGTTCTTTTACACAGGGAAAAATGAAATCAGTGCAATCAGCAGAAATCTGCCAATTATGACCATTTGCAGTTGAGATGGAAACCCTAATTCCTATGCAGAAAAGGAAAAATTGAGGAACATTTTTAACAGCTTGAGCTCATGTTTTATGTCAGCCACACAGAGGACTCAAATATTTTGAAACACTTAGAGTGGCACACCAGAAAGATTTTTTTTTTTTAGTGGAAAAACATTCCTCTAAAATTAGAATTCAGACCTCCATCTGGCAGCAGCTGTTAAGTGATTTCCTAGCAATCCAATGATAGAATATAAAAAACCAAACCCCACAACAAAAACCCAAATAAAAAGGCAGGGGTGATTGATTTTTTTTAATCAGACTGTGCTTAGCTCATAGTCTGACATCTGAGACACTTTAATAGGTAAGAAAAGATTGAGCAGTGATTCAAAGATACAGCATTGTAACACATTTTAGAGACTGAGCAGGGTCTGCAAAGGTGCTTAGCTCAAGACTCAAAGTAAGTATTCATTTATTTAACCACAAGACAGACATGAGACACCTCTACTTCATCAGTAATAATACAAGGCAGGGTTTGTTGAAAAATGCTGATAAGGGAAAACTTACCTTGCAGTTCTGCAACAGTCGAATGAGATGCTCAAAGCAGTTACTGTTGAGGAAAATTGCCTGCAGAACAGGCCTATCAGTGCAGTCCAACATGGCTGTGATGGTATCTATAGAATTAAAACAGAACTGGCATCAAAGACAAAACACTTCCCAAATACATCAAGCATTTTTGCCTGCATGTTCCATAACACATGTAGGAAAAAATTAGACAAATTACATGCTCCACATTTTTGATCAAGAAGGATATACATTTAAGGACAAATCACTAAGCCTAAAGCCAATTTTGACACTGTAAAAATTACCACATAGACTAATATTATGGAGAAATTTCAGATAACTAATATCTTTGACCACTTTGGGGCTCTGTTTCAACTAATTGCCAATTGTCAGTACATAAGCAGCATTACCTTTTTTTTAGAGCAGAAGAACATTTGTTTCCTCAACAAGAAATTACTCTGCATTCTACAGCAGCCTTATACTGGAAACATTCTCCATGGCCACAGAACTATTCCTCAGTTTTCTTGGAATGATGGGAAAAAAAACACCTTTATTTCCCATGCTGAATGTCAAAATTGAAAAAACTCAAACCCCTGAATTCTAACCCAAAAATTTATATTCAGCTCTTTCAGACTATTACTTTTGGCCAATGTTTACAACAATGCCATTTGAAAATCAATTTATCACAAAACAATAGCACATGGCTATTTTACTACAGAACAGTTTTATTCTGCAATTACTAAGCTTCTGGTAAGTGTCACTTCTTGCCTAGCGACGTTTCTCTCTCTTAATGGAGACTTTCAGTCTATGAACCTTGATGCTTTGGTTAAATGGTACCAATCTGATATGGTTTCTTCTGGGATTTTTATTAGTAAATTATTAAATAAGAAATATCTAAGAAGAAATGTTACAAATTTTTCAATTGCATACCCAAGTCAATAATTTTTGCTTCAGAATTATATGAAGAAATATTGAAAGGAGCTGTGTACTCACTCAGCATTTGGATCTGTAGTGCTATGAATCTGCTCTCCCACTGCCTGCATCGCCTCGGATTAGGTAAGGCTGAATGGTCTGAATTAAGCAACTTGAAATAGTTCTCCAATATTGTACTTGTCTCAACTTGGCGCTGGTCAGAACTGCTGGTTAGGAGGATATGGACAACTTCTGTCAGGCACTTCAGAGTCAGCTCTGCCTTCCTGCTCACTTCCTCAGGGTTTCTGTCATCCCAGTTGTCACAGTCTGCTAAAACACGCATCAGGACTTCCATGGTGGCAGGAGATACTGCTTGAAGAGCATTCCTCTGAAAACCATTCAGGTAAAAGAATTAGTAAGAAAAATAAATTTAGAAGAATTTAAACCTCTTCAAACCAGTTGTGTCTACTTGAGTTATCTGAACCATGCAATATGCATTATTGCATCTACTAATGTTGTATAGCTGTTAAATAAATAAGAAACATTCAATTTGGATTATGCTGATGGCTACAGATGAAATGCATCCCATTTTGTTCACTTTAATAGGCTCTCTTTTTCAAAGGGATTGCTTGCATAGAAAAGGAGATATAACTTAAACATGTGTTACAAAATTTTATAAGGTAGCCTGGATAAACTGCTAGCTTGAGGCAAACCTTCACCTTGTTTTCATTTTAGACTGAGATTCATGATACTTTGGAACATGTGGCAAGAACATAAAAATTAGTAAACGTTTGCCTGGGCCCTGATTGCATTTTCCCATTTCTTCCTGGGGGCCTGATGCATA
The DNA here is from genome assembly GCF_903797595.1 of Erithacus rubecula. Lineage (NCBI taxonomy): Eukaryota > Metazoa > Chordata > Aves > Passeriformes > Muscicapidae > Erithacus > Erithacus rubecula. Next base: position 13,575,555 of record NC_136659.1, read on the forward strand.
GGCTCAGGCACAGGGACCCAGGGTTGTGATGAGCATTGAGGAGTCAGGGACTCCTTGTCCTCTGTAGGCAGCTGCATTCAAGTTTTGGCTCTCAACCCTTAACTTATTTGACCTACACTGCAGCCATGGCCATGCCTGGCCATGTCATTTCTTGAACTTGACCCACTGACTGGACTGCAGCCTGACCTCAGCCCTGCCTCATGGCTATGGTGGGGCTGGCAACCACTGGCCTCTTGACTGACTCTAGGTACCACCAGGAGAGCAAACCCTTACTCTGATGTGCTGACCAAACTTCCTGGCTTGACTTCAGGCTTGACCACTACTGACTTGTCCAGTGGGCTGGGCTGGTTGATTCCAGCCACCACAGCTGCTCCCATTACTCTGTCTGTGTATAGTGAGATCACACCATTTGCTGGTCAGGTCAACTGCTGCTTGCCATCCTGCTCAGACTTTACTTGCCTTCCCTGATGGAGCAGAGCCTGGCTTTGCAGCTCCCTGGCAACCTTTAAAAACACTCTCTTCAAGACCATCAGAAGCAGCAATTGCTTGTGACCAGGCTAAGTAGGACATTACAGAAGTCAGGTGAGAAAAAGCATGTTGGCTTTGCTGCTGATGAATACCCTCTTTGTCTTATGTTCTTTCAAAGACTTTAAACTGCTTCCAAGCTGTAAAGGCCCCATGCCTCCTACTGGAAACAGCTTACTTTCAGCACTAGGAAGCAAGCTAGATCAATTTCATGCACATGAGCACAAAACTTTCATCTTTACAGGTGGAAATTCCTAATCTAGTTGCACATATTTTTTCTTTAAAATATTACAGTAAGTTCATATGAGCACATAGTTGCTCTAAAGAGCAAACTTCTATGGTTACTTGAAATTGGGACCCAGCTTTTAGAATTTAGATGTTATTGCCCAGAATGATCCCAAAGTTCCTAAGACAAAAAGAATTAATAATGGATAATAAATTATTCTCATTTACAAGTTATGGAGTATTTAAAAATCTTAAACAAGGAACAAGCATTTGGAGGTTTCAGCAGCTGAAAAGTTTAGTTTATCCTTACCTGACCACCAGCCACAATAGCTCCAAAGAGATGCAGCAGGCAACATTTTAGGCTTTCCTTGAGATGTTCACTTTCTTGAAAGCATTCTGATTAAATAAAAAGGGGATTTTCCTCAAAAAAACCTCACCAACAAATAATAAAAAACCCTCTCTATTCCTTGTGATCATCCAAATTAAAAAAAAAAAAAAAAAAAACAACAAAAAATCAACTGTATCATTTCCACTTTGTTTTATATAACTCAGACACAAACACACCAATTCCATCATTATCAAAGTACCACAACATTCCACGTTTATCAGGAATTCTCAGGGTCACACCTTCAGTTTGCATAAACTTCCCGTGCCAGCCGACAGAACTATAAACACACAACCTTTGCTCTTGATTCATAAGGTAAAAATGAGCCCATTTTGTCCAGACTAATGAGAAACAGAAGGGCATTCTAACATACCACCACTTATCAAGCATGACAAAGTTCAGAGAAATTTTGGCATGAAAAGTCTGATGCCATATGCAGTGCAGGTAGATTCGAAAAACAGTCCCTGAGCTGACTTGAAGGCAGATTGCCAGAGAATCCTGTGCAGATTTGTAACCTTAGCAGTAGTTTCAACTATCTAGGAGTAATGACAACTATCCTGCATCTCTTCTCTTGCTATATCTGATAGAAATTAGTCTTAGACAGCCTCAGGAACTCTTCTTAGCAATAGATATAACCTGGGTATTGTTGCTACAGCAATAATGCTGGACCTAACATAGCAGCAAGAAACTACAAAGAATTTTTTTTGGAAATACCACTTACTGGCAAGTAAGATTTCTGACTTCATACTGAATGTCCAAGCCTGTTACAAAAGAAGACTGCAGAGCTATTTTTCCAATCTGTTTTCCAAACAGAACAAAGCTTACTTAGATGATCACACTGTTAGTGAGCTAGTACCACCACTCCTTGACTTATAGCCTCTGGTATTTGTAGAACCTCAGCCAAGTTGAAAAGAGCAATACCCAGCAGATTGTGAATAAATTATTAGGCTGGATAGACTGAAACCATGCCCCTCAAATTAGTCCTGTCATGGCAGAATACTTAAGGCACATGCTGAGCAATTTCTTACTCTGTCCTTTCTGCCAGTTGGCCAACAAGCAGATGAGTATCTGCTTGCTAATTAGCACACTTTTAGCTTGGTCACATTATATGATATTTAAGAGACAGGAGGAACCACAGGGCAATGCACTGAAGAGAACTTACAGATAACATTCCCCTGTAGCAGCCTTTAGAGTGGGTTTCCAGCAACAAAATTTTGTAGGCACTAGCACTTCAGTATGCTGAACTGGCAAACCACCTGGGCATCCCACATTCTTGAGATTTAAGTACAGAACATGGACATGTAAGTCCTTCTCTACAGTACAAACAATCAGCAATGGTACGAACACATGAATTCCAAAGTAGCCATGATATTTAATGACTTAACCAGAGGGAAAATTATTTCCCAAACTCAAGGTCAAAGAGCATTTGCTAGTTGCATGGCACAGTTTCATTTTTTGTAGCCATTAAATCATATTAAAGAGACAGAAGTGCATGAACACTCCCCTAGGATTATTTTTCCATGAGAGTTATCAGCACAGTTACTACAGGAATCTCATGTGCAATCACTATGCAACACAATAAAAGAAAAGTTGGCAACCTAGCAAACCAACCCTATCTAACCATGTTAGGCACTGAAATAAAGTCTAGAAATAAAGAAAAAGGCTTTTAAAGATGAGCAAGAATGGCAAAATAGTGATGCTCATAGCAAAGAACCAGTACGGAAAACAAGAAACCAAAGTAACTCACTTCATTCAGCCTCAGAAAGCAAGTAAGGGACATTTACATTTATCAGGCATGCTTAGGAGAAAGTTATTTGGGCTCACTAAGTTCACTTCTCTAAAGAAAACTGTTTTTAAAAGGCTGTTAGTAATACTTACGGTAAAAGAAAGGGACAAACTCAACAGTGAGGGAAGCTGGTTTGTACTTCTGTCTGCTCCTTTCAACTGTACTAAGGAAACGTCTGTAATTGCATTAAAAACATACACCAAAGAAGTTAGACATGATACCTCTGTTCATGACTTACTTACTAATTTATCATATGAAATTATAATATGACATAGTAGAAAATGCTGTCATAAATCAGGAGTTATCTTTTGCCTACAGGATGAAAAAGAATAGTGAAGTAGTATTTCATCCTGAAAACATGAATCAACCCTAACCTCGTATTCAGTCTGCACCTAAAAATACTTAACATTTTACAAAATGGTTTAGTTAAAAAAAATAAAATAGAAAAACCAGCAACCTGTTATTTAGACTGCATTTATTGTAACTAAGCAACCACCTAGACTGTCAAATTTCTTGACCAAGCAATTTTAAATTGCCAAAAAAACATTATGAGTTCATTAGGCTGGAGGGAACACACAATTAAAGGGATGCAATTCTACTGATACACTTATAAGCTTATTTTCAATGATGTAACTTTTCTATACTGTGAACTCCTGTAACTCCTTTTGCCCTAATTCAAGCAGGTCTGCCCAACACATTCCTTTTGGATTCTTTCTTCCACTAGTTGGAAAAAAAGTGGCCAGTTTTTGGAAGGAGAAAGTGATGTAAGCACCTTCATGGTGATCAGTTACAACCAATCACCTCTTAATATACCCTCAAATTTAATTTTCTTTCAACTTTTATATTAACAGTAAAACAAACCATAATTTTTGAAAGTTGCTTAAATCATATCCAGTTAGAGAAAGCATAACATGTTTCTGTGGTGTGATTCTATTGGTTCATGGTTACAGCTCTCATAAATCCCAGTATTTACAATCCTGTGCTGGCCCACACATACCCTGCAATTCGCTGCCTCCAGTTTCGGTACGGATCGTACAGACTTTCACAGAAAGCCAATGCATGTCTCACAAATTCTTCTATGGGGGTCTGATCCTCCACTTCTTTTTCTTTTGTTTTGCTTTTTAACTGAGAAGAAAAAAAAAGCTATGGTCATAAAATTTCCAAAAGTTTAAAATTAATCTTTATCAGCCCCAGATAAAGGCAGAGCCTACAAGTTTTTCCCCACATAACATTACTACTGAAAGAGCAAATCACATAAAAATGAGCAGGAGGTATCACATGGCAGAAATACAGACAAAAATTATTAACCACGTACCTGCTGAATGTACAACGTAGTCATGGTGATAACATGGTTAATATATGAACACATTCCAATCTCTTCCACATTAGCCAAATTCCTGTGAAGACAACATAAAAACCACAGATTGTACACAGTGTACCATTTGAAGCTAGTTCAAACAATGCTTGTTTTAGCACTCTGTCTATATTCATACAAAACGGTACCAACATTTCAAAAATATTCTCCAAAAGTCTGCACATACTTAAATGTTCATTTCTGTCACCATTACAGAGCTCACAAGTTTTCACCTAACAGGAAGAAAAATTCAAGTCACTCTGCTACAGGCCAATTCCATCTGGAATTTGGGGTTTCAGAGGTTAAGCAGATTCCCAGGACACCCTAAATAGAAAGTTCAGAAATGGCATCTGACAACAAAGACAATAACTTCCACTTTACTAGTGCATATGCTTTCTAAAACTTTAGGAAACATATTACTTAGAAACATTTATTCACTTTAAATTCTCTGGAGCAAAACAAACACCTAATACATTATTTTAGAAAATAAAGCAACAACAGCTAGGAATTTCTCAGTTTTGAACTTACAAAGATCAGATACCAAAGTGATGGCATGGGAAAACTTTTCAGCAAGTAAAGGTGACACCAGTTTACAATTCAGAAGCACATTACCACCATCCACTCAGCTCATATTCAATATTCCAGGATATTTAAACACTACCATACAGCTCTTTGTATTGTTTCACAAGTAAGGCAAGCCAAAGTATTCAAAAATCCTGCTTCAAACACTCCTCAGTAAAGGAGATTCCTCATTATATTTCATCCCCTTCCTCTCTCTAAAAGCATTTTGCAACAGCAAACTTAAAAAATAGTGACGAATAGATCCCTAAAAACAGTTTATTCATTTGTGTAAACAGAATTACACTATCAGGCAGAAGTTTCAGAAGGAAATCAGCTGCATGAGCAGTGTAATAAGTTTCACAAGCTGTTTATGGAATTGTAAGCATGTTAAGAATGTGAAACAGTTCTTCCTGTACAATTTGCTCAAGTTATTTCATAGCTGACACTTGTTAGAATGCACCTTTTCTTTTAAAGGTACTTCTTATAGAAGGTACATAATATCTTGAATTCCCATAGGTTTAACTTCTACCGCTGCAAGAAATTTAAAGTGTTTAAACTCCTCCTATTCCTACTGCAAACATTATTGCTAACATGATTGCACTGCTCCCCTCTCTCTCTTATTCCCACCGCCTTTATTTTGACAACTGTGAGAATTGTCATTTCTCGGTATCTACTGGAAGGTATCAAATCACATTGTATGTGTCATTTAAATCTATATTCATAGGTTGCATCAAGATCTCTTAAACAAAACAATAACCTTGCTGAGGTAGCAATTAGAACAAATACCTGCAAAGGATGATAAAAAATTTCACAAGTAAAAGTGACAGAGTCTGCTGCTGCTCTTCAAGGCCATCTGACATTTTCTGGACACACTGTAGCAACTGGAGCCTGAGGACCTGAAGAATGTTATCAGGAAGCAGTGATATTCCTGGCGGGATGTCATCCACCCTAATGAAAAAAGCCAGATACAAAATTGTAATCATACAAATGCCAAGCTGCCAATTGATTTCCATGTACTCATGTAGAGTTCCAGTGAAGTTCTGTGGGAAAGGTCACCCAGCTGACACATCACAAACACTTGTTAATGAACCACAAGGAAATGTCCAGTGGCAATACACCAGCTTGAGCTTTCTTTTCCCCAGCAACAAATTACATTAAAAGAAAAAAAAAAAGAAGTGTTAAAATGCATTAAGTGGCTTCCTAAATCCTCCTCCATACAATAAGCTGCCTTGATTGCCACAGAGAAATTGCATGATCTTCATCAGGTAAACAGGTGGCCAGGGAAATCTCCAGGACAGCCACAGTGGAATGAAACTTGAGAACAAAACAGATATGGAAGAACATTTTCAACTTTCTACTGAAGATTAAAACTGCCCAAATAAATAACATGCCAACTATTTCACAGAAGTCCAGTTGGTATTCATCAACAGTGAACCTCATGTTGCTCTTACATAAATTTCAGAAAGCCACACAACATTATCTCACCTATTGTTTTCTGCAAACTAGAACATTTTTAGAAACACACCAGTGAGAACCAAGACATGATAAAATGAATGGGGTTTTTTATGGTTTAATATTTTTTCCAGTGATCCAAAACCAAATAAGAAAATGACCCAGGAACAATCATTAGGAAACTGGTTTCAGTAACAGTATAGAAATCTACAGATCTGTAAGAACATTTTCTGGGATGAAAACTGTTTATCCACAGTTGCACATGCTAAAAACAGTTAGCCTTTGGCAGCAGCTATTTACCCTGACACATGCTCTACAAACCCTATGCAGGAAAAGGAAGACACAAGAAAGAACCTTACAGCTTACAGAAAGCCTTCAGCATGGCCAAAGCCAGTGGAAAAGTACAACAAAAAAAACTCAGCAAGCTCAAAATCTCACTAATACAACTGCTGTGCATGTTGGATCTATGCAAGAAAAACCACCAAAAAAGATGTGTAGAAACGCAGCAACTAACCCTACCCAACATGACTTTTATTCTGGGAAAATGGGGAACAATCCATGGTTTAGCTTCTAATGTTGAAAAGGAAGCCTTTATAGGAGGGAAAACCAGACACCCAGTTTAGTAAAACACCTGGACAGGTATAAGTGACAGAAAGCTCCCATATCCTAGAAAGCAAACCTATGCTTATACAAGCAACCACCTACTGTTCATTTCCTTGCCTCTTCACACATTTGTGCAATTTGCTTTTCAGATTGTGGAATTCAGAATCTCAAGGGATTCAGAGAGTTGTAAGAGAAATTTTATAGCCAAGGCTCTAAGCTGATAGCAACACACTAACCACAAAACTGAGAGAAACTGCTTTTTTTCCCCAACACAAATGCCAAGAAAGAAGTATTAATTTCTTTGATAGTTATCCCTCAAGATACTGGGAGATCCATACTCTCTGGAACTACAAGCATGGTTACTCAATCTGATAATACAGATTTTGTATTTCAGATTCTGGTAATTCCCTCTCAGTGTTAGAAAAACTGTATTTTTTGACCACTGAAGTCATATCTCCATAAGTTAATTCCCTAAAATGGCTAACAAGTCTTTTTCAGTAAAACCATGGAATACTTTACAAGAGAGCAAACAGCATACCCTTCATGCCTCACATCCCAAAGAATGTTTTCTTTGCAGTAGCTGCCTGTCTGTTGCACAACCCATGGGAATTTGGGAGAGATGTGTGAGACCACCATGAGAAATCCTAATTGGCACTACACAAAAGGAATACACTACAGAGTATATAAATAAATGCAAATATTTATAAATAAACAAGCTTGTTTTCACCCCAGGGCAAATTACTACTATATCACCAAAGCCCCTTATATTTAAAACAAAGATTTAAATTTTTCTCAACCAGACCCACTGTTTAAAGTAAGTACTCCAAAATTAAGGAAAAATATTAACTAAAAAAACCCCCATACCTTATCTGACATTGTTATTTTACTGCTGGTACCTTGCCTCAAAATATGAGGAAGAACTTGATAAATTTGGGCTCTTCTTATTTATAATTCCCTTATGTTAATGTAGTTATGCAGTCATACAAACTGTGTCAGGTGTCTGAAAGGGAACTGCATCACCTCCACACTGTAGGCACCTATTCCAGCACAAACACACTGGAACTCTCCTCTGCCAATGGGAAGCACTTGGGAACAAACTGCTCCAGTAAACCAGGCTTTATTTTTCAATAGGCCCCATGTAATCACACAAACCATGTAATCAGCATTCCTATCATGATTTCTGCATCATTTTTATGTGGATTTCAAGTCAGCAAGTTAATAAAATACTGTTTCTATGGTACTTTGAATGAGCTTCCTTTAAGCACTCTTCGTTCAAGATCATGCAAACCAAAAGCAGAAAAAAAGTATGACAACACTCCAGAGGCCTTTGTTACTTTTAAAAGGATTGAATCAAATAAGAGTTCCTCTCCAATGAGGAGAAAAAACCCTCACACCAGCTGGTAAAGGTTTATCCTTTTCATGCTAAATACGTATGACGTGGATACACGTTTTGAGGGAAACAACAGACATGTTTGCTGGTCTTTTGTGCTCAATGATCAAACTATTAGCATAGCTATACTCACCTTTTCAGCAAAAGCATTAACAACATCATTAATGAGCCATCTCATACAGAGTAGAGGCACGAAGATAGGGGTAGACCTGAAGCTGTAAAAGCCTATAAGTTGCATAACTATGTAAGCTCTACTCAAAGGCAAATCATACTGCATACACTCACACACTATATTTAGAGGTTTCCTAATTCTATACTGCTTGGCATTTTTCACATTTCCAAAGCAGACTTAAGGAAACTGGATATTCTAATTTATAGAAAGAAAACTCTTATGAGTTAAATCAGCAAGTGACAGTGCCGATTAAGAGTCCTTTCAGGAAGGAAAAAAAACCCAAACCAAACCTGTTATAGAATCTTTACATTTCTTATCTGGTATTTTCTTGGATGCTAAAAATCCCCACATATGTTTTAGATTTGACACAAAATTTCATGTCTGTCTTCCAAAAGGCTGGTTGTGTCCAGCAATCTGTACAAGTCTTCTCCCTAAACAGTTTCTCATAATTTCCTGGCATTAGCCTTTCACTATACAAGGCCCTTCAGGCATATAGCTGTAAAACACACAAGATTTATAGAAGGAAAAAAAGAAAAAAATATTGGTGCACTCAGTTTCTCATTTTAGCTAGCATCATATTTTTTTAAGACCAACAGACAGAATTAGTTGTCTAATAAGGAATCCAGTTAAAAAGAAAAAAACAAAGTGACTCCACAGGGTCCTGTAGCCTCTGGAATCATTGGAAATCAGCATTTGGTGGTTCTACACTGACCTACTTTGCTTTTTCATGGGCCCCACAATGTAAAGGCCTGCAATACAAATTGACAAAGCCCAAAAAAAGGCCACTTTTCACATGCCTGATTATATCACAAATTCAAGCACGGGCAGAAACTGCAATTCTTTGTTAATTCTAGTATCTGATTGCCATGGTTTTTTAATGCAGACATAAAAGCACAGGAATGATCTGCCTTCATCCCTGTGTTCTGATGCTTCTTCTTTACATCTGTTACACAAATGAGGCTAAATCCACATGCTTCTCATCTTTTAGACTAAATCACTAATCCTGTCATTAAGCTCAGAAAAACACACATTATTTTTACACTCACTAAAGTCACCATTTATCACAATGAAGATGCTGCTACTGTTCTGCATAACTAAGCTTTATGGTGCTGAAAAAAAAAACCAACATGAGCACATACACTAAAAACACAAACTCAGAGTACAAATAAATTTTAAAAAACTTAAAATCAAAGTACCAAGGCATTCTTCTGTTCCAGTGTTCCTATTTATACTAAATAGTATGTTAAAGATTAACCTGCATCAAAGGACAAACTTTTTTTGCTTAAGTAAACATAGTAAGATGCATTTTTGACACTACAACAGAATAAATTTTCAGAAAGAGCTGAACTAACTAGAAGGTCTTGCTTACTGGTAATTGCACTATGTATTTTGCACTCATATAGGCATTATGAGGAAAATTTTAATACAAAGAGCTGGGAAGTCCAGGTTTTATCTGCTGAGATCCAGTTGCAGCATTCATTTCCTTGTTACAGTTGAGGCTATCGCTTGCACTTCAAACAGGATCTGATCCAAAGCCCATTAAAGAATTTCCATTGATTTCAACAGGGCTTGGAATGCAGCCATCATGCAAGGAGCACCATTCCTTCCTTTCAAACACCATTAGTGGTATCAGCTACAATACTGACACCAGTTCTCATGAAGTTTGAATCCTTTACCATTTGGTTTTTCTTAAAATCCCTAGTTCATCCAAGTACCTCAAAAGCAAGGCAAAACATCCAACACCTAAGTTTTTACTCCTCATTCTTAAAGTTAGACATGAAAACAATCATGATAACACAGCATACACATTTAAAGTACTAAATCATGAAACTCTGAAATTAGGCTCTAATAGACCTTCATGATTATAAGTGGGAGTTTTTGGTCAGCAACACAGGGGAAATCAGCAATACTCTTACCCTGAAATCTTCATGGATGCAAGGAAATCACTCAAATCTATAACTGGTGCATAGTTTAATCTGTAAATGTTTTCAGCTGAGATACCCAAATCCTTCATTGAGCATTTCATCTGTCCTTAATCTAAAGCAACCCCTGAAAGAAGATTACAAATTTTCTACCTACATCTTGCTTCTCTTCTGTCACTGCTGATGCAGATAGTAAACACTGTTTCATATGAAACATTTAATGAATACTTACTTTAAAACAAAAAAAAAAATTGAGGAACACAATGAGTAACAATTATATTTCTATGAGCAAGAACAAGAAGTACTCATGCCAATTTCCTAATACAATACAAATACCAGTATTTGCCTAGTTTCAACATTCCCAACCCAACTCGACCTTCAAATGAATGTCAGTGCCACTTGACAACTAAAAAAACTTTCTTTTGTTTAAAGGCAGCACTTCCATTGAAAAAGACTGGGCTCTCAGCCAGGTTTGTTTCAGATATCAGGGAAAGATGAACAAGTCTCCAATTCTACATACCTCGTTGGCAGCTTCTCAAAGTCCACATCCAGAAACTGTTCATAACTAGACACGAAACTATCCAACCAGAGCTTCAGGTAATCTGGATCTTTCTGTAAAAAGGAAGAGAACATTAGGCAATATTACACTCAAGGTCATCTATCAACAACTCTGTAATACTGCCTCAAATTAAAAGCTTCTATTTAATGCATTTCAACTGGGAGAAAGGAGGGAATACACATTTTTTTAGAACTAAAAGGAAAAATTGCCACCTGTGTACTTTGTGCTGATGGGACATTTTTGCTCTATCCTTTAGTTTATGTGTTTCCTCTTCTTGGCACCAGTATCAACCAAAGCATTTTAGCTTTTCCGCTCACAGACCATCTTAACTTATTCTCCAGGATCATCCATACCACCTTTACAAACTGATTAGAATATGCTCTAGTCTTGATACCATAGATACTAGTACACAGCAATCCTTACAGCTCATAAATTAAATAAGAACCCTAACAGCAATCCTAATCACAAAATAATTTTCTTTCTGCTTCACTCATAGGTCAACATGCCAGATAATAGCAGAAGAGAGACAGATGGTGTTCAGAAAGACAATGTAGAAACTGACTTGCACACTTGATAGCAATTAAACAGATAGAAAATTACATTTAAGCTTCCTAGTTGTTTCTAGTAGAGTACAAAGACTCTGTTTGTGATGAGCAGTCCCTCAGGGCTGGACGTTGTCCCAGGAACTGAGGCAGATACTAAACCACAGCAAACCACACAGGGAAACTGTCAAAATATGCATTTGGGGTAGTCTTACTCTAGAAGTCAAGCTACTTAATTTTCAAAAATAAGTTGCCAGCCCATAGTTAACATATTCCTCTGCCAGGACTGTGCAATCCGGTCCATTAACACACATGCACATTCCACGCTACAAATAATTTTTAAAACATTTTTAAAAGTTTTTCCTGAAGTATTTGAGATGTCAAATACTTTCTGAATCCACCCCATAATTTGTAACATTTTGCAGAAGTTGAAAACATTTTTCTTCCTCATTTTCCCTCTTCTGTATCTCCTCCCTTTTGTTTGTTGCCTTTATATTACCACAGATGTTTCCAAATAAGATGTTTCCCTGCAGAGTTAAGATTGAAGAGCAAACAGTGAATATCTCCAATATACACTCTTCTGCAGCAATGTCAGTGTAAAACAAAGTCACCAAGAAAGACTGACAGTGTCCTGTCAGTACAAAATAGCTACCTACAAGAGCCTTCCACAGGGAAAAAAAAAAAACCCAACAAAACAAACAAATAAAACAAAGTTCAAAAAATCCACAAAAACAAAACAACCTCAGAATAAAATAAACACATAAATCCAGAACCTCAAGTGCTGCAAAGCTCTTCACCATGAAAGCAGACATACAAATAAAAACACTACTTGACTTTAAATTGCTTTAAAAAAGTCAAGGATGAGAAAAGGGGAAAGGTAGGGATAAAGATGAAATTATATTAAATGCCTCCTTACTCCTTTTTAATGATATAGTCTAAATCAGTTTCAAGCTTCATCATCTTTCAACTACAATACCTTTCCAAAGCTATCAATGCAGACTGGGAATAAGAGAACATTGGCAGAGAATATTCAAGAAACAGCCCAAATGGCAAGAATAAACCACGTGTTATGAAACAGCCAAAAGGTTTTGCCTACCTGTAGAGCATATACTGCTCAATTTGCTTTGCCACTGGTACTCCTCCCAGTCCTGGTAAAAACCAAGAACTGCAGTACTGTTTGATCATTCCCTGCAGCACACTATTCAATCCAACACCTATCTCAATCCTCTGCCATTCAATAATGTAATATTCCAAGTTATTAAAATAATCTGATTTGATATCAAAATACCAGGTAGCACTACTGGTATGCACCAGCGGAAAACAGTTTATGCAATAGTTGACTCAGAGTCAAATCTAGAGATTTCCATCCAAGCAACAGCACTAACTCAAAACCACTTGGACATTTTTTTTTTTTTTAATCATGAAGGCAAAAAAAGTAAACAAGATCACTTAGCAACATGAGAAACACCAAGAAATAGATCTCCATTATACACCAGCTAACAGAGGCATGCCTCCTTTCCAGAAACAAACAAAAATGAAGAATTGTGAGGCAGAAGTTTATTTCAGGTAAAAGTAACAAAATGTTTAGCAGACAGGCTACAATTAAAATATGTAAGTGATTTCAAAACTGTTAAAAACAGAAGTTATAAACAGGTTTCAAACTTCAAATCTGGCCCAGGTTTTCTTTTTTCTTTATTAGCAGCAAAGCTGCAAGAAATCTACATTTTACTGAAGCAGTTTTAAGAAAGGAAACTGAAAATGCTAAGTGTTACCCTTGGCAAAGTACATATAAATGTCCTAAAACACAGCTAATGAAGACCTGTCTGAGTCAGATGCATCTTACACTCTTCCAAACCAAAGGCATCATAGTTCAGGAGAAACAGTCTTTTTACAGTGGTTTAAAATTCCAAGTTCATAATAAAACCAGGCAGTAATAACAGGTATCAGCTGTTTTGTTTATACTGTCATTTTATGTACAATTCAATTACCCTACCCAGCATCTTTATCTTGAACTTTTTCTTGAGGTCAGCTACTCCCACTTAATTTGGAGTTTAAATTTGGTGGAATGAAAAATGAAAAAAAAAAAGCTGTTAAGTTCTCCTTTCACTTACCTTTTCAACTATCCTCTATTTTCCCAAAAGAAGTGGTAAACCATATTAACAGCAGAACATGAACTAACCATATATTAACATGACTATGTGTTCTCCAATGCCAGATCAACTTTCCAAGCCAGTACATGTTGCAATATGACAAATATCTGTGTTATTATGTGCCAGAAGAGTGCATCCCATGGGATCCATGCTGCTGCTGAGGGCAACAAATCACTGAACTGCAACCTCAGCTCCACCCTGATCCACTATAAACTGTGAGCTACTACATTGCATCTGTGGTCCTTCTAAGGAAGCAGCAGAACACCAGAATAAAGCATCATAAATTCTCAAGAAGCCTTGCTACCAGTAGAAGCAGCAAGAACCATGGAATATATTTCCCCTCTTTGAAAATTACCCTTTTGTTATCATTCTGCACACAGGTAGCTGGAGGCTGTCAGGAAACAGCTCCACATTGTCTTCTGTGGTGCTGGTTGAAGATGAACTTTTAAAGCACAGTTTACAAAACAATGTATGCTTTGATACACAACAAGGCTAAACTGAGCTAAACCAGTGTGAGGATTGGTATTCTCTTCCAGCCCCACCACACACTCTGCAGACGTCCTGTGAGATCAGCAAGAAATCAAGAAGGACATTTTTGATTTATACAGCAGCAGTAAAAACAGGAAGAAGCTTGCAAACGGTAATAAAATGCCTTTCACCAATTACAACTTTCCAATTACTACAAGATAAGAAATGTGGTTTTCTGAAACCTTAAAGCCTTCTAAGTTACAAGCATAAGTTTATCCAAAACCTGCCTAGCTTTTGTGCAGGACAAATTTATGCAACTTATTCGAATAATAATTCACATATAGAAAACACATGCCTTAAAACTTCTGGAAGATAATTTCCCCACGGCTTGAACTCCAAGAAGGTAAAAATCCAATTTAAGTCCGCCATTTCACAGTGATAAACAGAAACAACCAGAGTTTTAACAAGGCCATCTTAAAGGTGTCATGTAAGAAAAGCGAAAATCTATGAAAAACACTCCTGAAAAACAAAATAAAGGCCACAAGTTTGCAGAGGCTAAGCTTATGCTCCTGAGCTCAGCCCATTGTAATGCAGGCCTGTGAACTGCTGTAGCAAGTGCTCTAGCAGTCACTCACCCACACTAATGAAAAAGAAGTCCTTTGTGCCTATTCAATCAAAAGTAGCTCAGAGCACCTGAAATCAAAAATACTTCCTTGTTCCTTCCCTAAATACCTCTGGTTTTCACTAAAAAAAACAAACCAACCCAACCCGGCACAATGACACACCACCCTTCAGGCTCCATTCCCTTAAGATCCTCTCGGCACAGTAAGAGCTGCTACAGCTCCTTGCACTTTAAAAAAAGGACTGCCAGGCAAGGGCACTGGAGCGTTTCTAACAGGTACTGAAAATAACCTCAAAACCATAACACTAAACCCATCTCCCATGAAACAGCCAGAGGAGAGTTAGGTAGTTGTTTGTTTTGGTTTTTTTTTTCTTTTCCAACATAGTTAGCACAATGTTAGAAAGGAAACAAAAAAATTTGCTAAATAAACTCATTGCACTGGTCCCCAGTATGCACTGCAATACTGTGATTAAACACTACCAAACAATTATCAAGATTCCCATGGAGCGTTAACACGTGCAATATGGATGTATAAACTCCAGCAAGGCTGTTCTTGGAGGTGGTGGAAAAAGCTCCCAATTCACCACCTTCAGCACTGAACCACACTGAGGCAAAGCCAATAGCCAGGGGGGGATCTACTCTGATGCCTTCTGACAGACAGCACCTTCTCCAAGGCAATGATGTGAAAAGAAAACTACAGCCAAAATCTACACCAGCCTGGGACAGGATCTTGTCTTTGATATACCAAATTGTCTGGAAATTATAAGAACCTTTTCCAGTCTCTGTGAAAACTGATTAAATAAATAATAAACTCTAATACACTCTTATTTTTCAGTCTGCCTATGCATGGATGTCACAATAAATGTTTGAACCAGTATAACATTTTTTAGATCCATTAAGAAGCCAGGTAGTACTAGTCTTACAGTGAGCTCTCAATTAAATGAAAACATTTTACACAAAACTGGCACTGAAGTCATCCCAACAAAGTCTTCAGCCCTGTGCCTTCGGAATACAGGCACACTTAACAAGATTTCAAATCAAAACTATTTATGTATTTATATAAAGGGTTTCTTTTAGATTTAGTAGTAACTTCCATTTCTACTAAGGCTTCAGGCAAAGAATTGGAAGGGCAAAGCTCAGTAGAATTATACAGATATGTTCAGGAAGTATTAGTTGCTAAAAACAAAAGCTGGATCCACCCGAGGCTCTTTGCAGTGTCACATTCCATGCTCTAAAGGCAAAAATTCCCTGCAGGGCAGTTCAGAGTCCAACTATCAGACAAGCCCGACTTGTTCGACAAGCCAGTCGTTTGAAGTCATTAAATTTAACACGCAGCCATCAAACAGCCAGCCGGGTCTGACTCCTGAGCTAGCTCTCAGTCAACCTTCAAAGTGGATTTGAGCTCAGAAGCACAACCATAAAATCTCACTGGCACTGGCATTATCATAACTAATCCCCCATCCCCAAGCATTTTATTTAAAATATGAACAATCCTTTGGTGTCAAGGTTAAATCAGACTTAAAAAATCTAACATTAGGAAACTAAACATGAAACATTGCCTTTAGATCACTGGTGAGTTTACTTATCTTCAAAATAATTGAAGTAGTCTGCATAATGCAGAATTGCAGAACATTTCTCAACACTGTTTGAAATAAACTATTCATTTGGGAATTAGAAGATTTGTGTTAAGGGAGCTCTTTCCTCTTCATGTTTTCAGACATAAAAGGCTACATTTCCAGCATGAGAACTCCTAGCAGCCTTTACTCTGAAACATGACAATGCTCAGGCTGTATGTGAACCTTTCATGTAAAATGCCAAATTAAAATATGAAAAGTTTTTTTATAGCAGCAACATTGCAGTTAGAATTAGTCAAAGACTTCAGGATATAAACCATTCTAAACAGGTATGACTGCCTTGATAAATTCAATCAATCAATTCTAATTGATTGGGGAATTACCTTTGGGCACAACTTTTCCTTATAATCATAATACTGATTTTTGGATCAGTGGATCCAAAAGAAGAAAAGGCAAGTAACTATCAATCTCTGTTTTCAACATCCACACAAGCATTCTGTTCCATTTCCAGAATTAAAAGCAAAAAGGGATGGAGTGGTGATGCTTTGTATTATAAATGGCACTTGCAGTGAATCATGATAGAAACAACTATTTTGGGACAAGTTAAAAATTCTCTTTAGCATAGGAATTTATACCAAAATAAGCCTATAGCTGCCAATCATGACGAAATGTAGTTCACAAACTTTAAAGTTAAGTTTAATATTTTTCTTCTCTTTTCAAAACAAACAAAAATATTTTTAATCTTCTAGTATTGCCTTAAGTTAAAGATAATCCAAGCACTTTTATTCATTTTCCTTTTTACTTCAGATCTTCAACAAAACTGGAAAAACATGATGAATGAGTTTTCTTACTAAAATAGAATAAAGCCTCTACTTTTCTTTCTCTTACCTTTTTTATTGTTGCTGTTGTTGTTGAAGGATGATACTATTACAGCCTTGTAGCTTGAAACTAGCATGTGACTGATGCCATCCATGGGATAAACCTAATTAATGTGAACTCAGATTTTAATGTCCTCACATTTGACAGAAAGTACCACTAGGCAAGCCCCATATACAAGTTGGTATTTCAGCTTTCTGGAGTCCACTGCACAGAGCACTTATCAGGAATTTACCACACTGTAAGAAATTACATTCTATTAGCATTCAATTTTCCCAAAGTTGGCATAGTGAACCAACTGGAAGCTGTATTTTAAGGGGAAGAAGAAGCATCCTAAATAATTCAAAGGCAACTAAAATAACATGATGTCAAAAAGCCTACAGTGCCAAGACTAGCCTGAAATTAATGAAAATTCAAAGTATACTTTAGGAAAGCTTTAGACTTTAACTCACAATTTAAAGCTCCAAATTATGCCATTATTTTACATGGGAAAAAGACTGAATTTTAGCACCAACACATACCAAGTCAGCTTTTGCCCCACTGAGTTTTTAACTTTCAAGGTAGTGCAAAAGAAAGTTTATCACACACAGAAAGGAAGCAGGATGGTGCTAAAACAGCAAAACATCAGCCTTTTTCACTGTATCAACAGCTAAACATTGTCTAGCCATGTCTTCCAGCAGATAAAGGTTGAGAAGTCGAGCATAGCTTAGCCAAAAAAAGTCTGTATTTACTTCAAAGTGTCATGTGATTACACCAAACTAAACCAGAACAAATTTCTGTATTTTCAGCTATGGATTTAACTATTGGGTATTGCCTCCTGTGTCACCTGGCCCTACTTAATGTACTGAAGCTGAACTATACACTGAAGGTATAATTCATGGATACACTGAAGGGGTATAATTTAAAAATCCCAAATCTACTTTTCAAAAGCACACTTAAAAAAAAAAAAATCTCAGAAACCATGGCATAGCAGAGTATGGGTTACTTCTGAAAATGGTGTTTGGCATCCACTGCACTTCTGCTGGTTCCATTTTTAAATGATCAGCACAACTAACTAAAGCTAAATTTCTGTAAATAACACACTTGTTTTCTATACCTTGCTTTACTCCCAAGAGCTTTACACATCCACTACATATTTAATATCATTTATTCCCATTTCTTACTAAAGGCAAATGCAATCCTCATTCATAAATTAGATTATCAAAACTGCTTTAAGTATCAGAGAATGCATCAACACACACAAACATCTTACCAGCACAGAAAACTCACAGCTAATGCTTAGATTTGCAGGTACTTGGAAAAGCCCGAGATATCAAACTTAAGACAGAATTTAGGAGAATAATCAAATACAGTTTTCATTTCTTGGTGTTCCCTGTTGTATCTCCCATCACCCTCCACTGCAGCCTCCCATTTAGTAGCAGATAAATTTGAAAGGTTAGACTTGAGAAAACTGGTGTTTTTTTTTTTTTTTAAAGGTGTTTATCTGTACTGTTGAGATGTGTGTGTTTTGATATTTGTCCCCCTATTCACATATAATTACTTCAGCAAGAAAAGCTCAGTAATTAGAGAAGCTCTTCTCTTTTCTACAGCAGCTGTTTAACCTTTCTAAAGCCTGTAAATATTTTAACAGTATCTATTGACAACATTTGGATTCAGGCCTTAAGCTCCAATGCTGTTCAGTGGGCAGCTAGCAAGCCTTTCTCTTATTTCGGCAATCACCACAAACATACTGCATATTTGAGCTGATTAGGCAATATTCATTTAACAGGACACAAGTTATCCCCAGATTGGCCCAGATGACCAAGTTAAAAGAGCCATAACTCAGACACATGCAACAATGCAGGATTTGTTAAATTCACTCTATATCAGAGCATCAATACACTGAATCAGAAGCCTGTGTCAGTAGCTGTGTGATATATCATTCCATTTAAGTGACACACTTTCCTTCAGAGCTTGTAAAATGTTTTGGTTTTTTTACATCTTTGCAAGTTTAGATTTATCTGCAACCTGAATTCTGCATTCTCAGTATCAGTCTTTGGTCTGTGTCTGAATAGCCACCAGCACAAGGTCACCCTGGCCCATAATTAAGGAAGGAAACAGCCACTCAAGAGACTGATGTATCATATCCTCATGTCAGTTATTTATATGAAAAGTTCTATATTTGTAAATATGAGAATTATGTTAGTTCTTGGACTAGGAGACATCTCTTTAAATAGCAGTTAATTCAGAATTGAAGACCAACTGTTGTTGTTTATTATATCCATTCTTAGTTCAGCCTCTTGAATAGAGACAGAGCAAAGATATTTTTACCACCCCATGATCACAAGTGATTTGTGGCGTGGTCTACAAGTTACACTCCCTAGGAATGCAGAGATTTACTTAAAACAACTGACAGAAAATATATCCTACATAGCAATTCCTTATAAAACTTCACTCACTAGTTTCAGCAGAGGCATGAATTTACATGACAGTGAATTATGAAAAACTACTTTCACTGCATCTAACTGTAAACTGAATACTTCTTTTTAAAAATCTAACAAAGGCAATATATAGCAATGTGATCTGCATCACTGACAAGTCAGCAACTGCAAAAGAAGGAAGACAAGGACAAGCTAAGTCAGGATGAGATACATTTGGGATGCAAAGGTCAGTGTTTCACATGGGACTTACAATTCAATGTCAAGAGTTATTGTATTCTTGTTGAATTACATGCTTCTTACCACAACAAAACATGACTTGGCTAAACCCACATTTCTTTGAGAAATGATGTTACAATATTAAATGAGAAGAATATTTATAGCATATAGATATCCCTCACTGAGCCAGAGAGAAAACCACAATATATTTATCTCAATACAATCATATTTTGTAAAAACAAAGGAGAGGTACAGCACAAAGCAGGAAAGCACCACACTTCTGCTGCTCTTAACACAGCAAGGGATGTGACTGTCTCAGCTCTCTGCATTAGTAAAGACCAGATCACTATGATCAGCTAACACACAGAGTCCTACCTGTATCAATGACACTAAGGATGAATGTTCCCTCTTTAAAATGTGAAGCACACTCCAAACTGAGTAAAGAACATTCACACCTTTCCCTTCAAATCACTCTGTCATCACAGAGGAAAAGGCAGTGTTTGAATGAAATCAGGGCTATATTGAAGACAAGAGTGTAAGAAAAAGCTCAGAATCATTGTAGTATCTTGAAAGCTGAAGATTTTCTGTGCTATCCATATGGCAGTTAAGTGTTTGTATTAATGCCTTTGAAACTCCTTTTGAAGGCATCTAGGATCTCTTATTTTCATAGACTAGAAAAATCTCCATATAAAAGGCTATCTGCAAACTTTCTGAATAAAATCCAAAATATCAGAAATCCTGACATGCTTCATGTCTAAGAGTCTGAAATACCTACCAGAACTGGAGATGAACTACAAATGGCTAAAATCTTACAGGTAAGACAGAGGTTGAATCTTCTTAATTTGAATCTGCAGCAAAAGTTACTTCAGAAGACTATGAAACAGAAATAAATGTTCTATACTGATATACAATTAATATCTAATAAAAGGTTAATCAACTAATATTACAATAGCAATATTACCACAGTAATATTACAGTCAGGATGGTCTAATGTTACAAGACAAAACTGGTAGATTACCTCAGCCACATAAACCCAAAGAAGTCACAGACACATGAAAACATGTCCTTTTCTCCTACCTAATGGAGCTCTTCTCCTGCTGTACACTTACACTAGTGAAGCATTTTCAGGTATCTGCCCTGTATGCTCTTATGTAAGAAGTGTTCCATGCTCCTCTCTAGGTTATTGAAGGCTTTGAACTGGTATTCAACTTTTTTGAATGAAAATTCTTTTGCTATCTATTCTATACAATTCAATTATCTTAAAATGCTCACATTCCAACATTTGGATGAGAAGACAGCAGTTTATAACCATATCAATATTTAAGTAAAGACATTGCACATTAACAGTTCACTCAACAGAAAAAAAATTCCCCAACCACTAAAACCATTTGAAACTGAAAATCATCAGGAAGTTAAGGTGTTAAGGATGTTAAGTGCCTTAACAAGGCATTCTTTGCAGAAACTTGAACATAACAAATTTTAAAAAAAAAAAGAAGGAAAAAAAACCACAACCACAAAACACTCAAGACAAAAACAGACTGTGGATAATACAACATGGTGGTAACAATTCCAGTCACCCGAATCTAAATTTTACTAAATCTAATGAAGTTTTAAACTGCTTCCATGCAATTTGAGAAGCATTGTAAATCAAATGTGGCTACTACTTTCATCTGTAATAGACTAATCTGTAGCTTTTAAGGAAACAGAAGGAGGGAAAAAAAAAAGTTCAAAACCAAATCCGAGCCGTAGATTAAAAACTTGCAGACGAAAAACAATTGAATACCAACTGAAACCAAACTCTTGCAGACATTCAAACATTACCTTAAATAAACAAAACAAGAAAAAACCAACAACAACAACATACAAAAAAACCGCCAGAAAAATTAAGCCACCTCATACATGGCGCCTTCCAAAGCTGCTTCTGCAGAAGCCCTGATTAATGCTGCTGTCTGCCCAAATCTCCCAATTCCTCAATTGCACAGGAGGCAATGAAAATGGAGAAACGCCTTCCTAAAGATACTGTGCACAAAACTAAGTGTTGCAACTGACGCTTGATGCTGGCGGAGATGTCAAGGGATCACAAAGAACAGAGTCACGACCCAGGATAGATAGTAAGATGGTAACACAGCATTATGTAGCTTGAAAGCTGTGAAAAGCCTTGCTGCTTTAGGGTGCTGTATTTAAAAGATTATCATGAAGCACCCGATTAACAAAAGACAAGACTATTAGCCACAATCTGAAGCATCAAGGAGTAGCATGGATTTCACTATTTGTGTAGCTAAAAAGGCTGCAAAAGCTAAAGCCACGTATTTGGGATTTGTGGCACAATAAATTCCTACTTTACTCAACTGTAATTCTCCAGCCGTTTTTCTAGTTTGAAGAAATCGCCTAAACTTTCTTTCCCAGGATGTCCTTCGGGGACAAAGTCATTGCAGTGCAACATACTGGGCAGTTCCAGGTATAAAGAACTTTCCTCTAAACCACTATATCCTGTCACTGGTAATTACTGCTACACCTTCTCACTGTGCTAGATACTGTGAGAACAAAGCACAATATACAGAAGTTTCCAAGTGAACGGAACAAACTAATTTACATTAAGGCTTCCCACATTTCACATCCCAAGATGGAGACGTAGCTTCATCTGCTCTTAACTTCACCAAGTTTAATCCAAGACTCTAATTCTGGATGTCTGCCTCAAGCAGAATAAGATATCATTTTAACCTGAACCAGTTGAGAGATAAGGAAAAAAACTATTTTGTGCCTAACCCTTCTTGAAAAACTGAAGACTCCCCTCTTCTGAATCACTCCAGTTATCCTCCTATTTTGAAAATACTCTATTTAATTTTTAAAATATGTGTTTTGTTACTTAGGAAAAAAGCCCCTATCATCAAACAGATTCATTCAATCCTCTCTTGAATATACAGGTCTGCAAGAAAAAAAGGCCAAAAAAGTCACTGATAGCTAATGAGGAAACCAAATATATGAAAAGATTATTTTTTTAAATAGCCCATCCTCTGCCACCTGAGATTTCAGTAGACTGTGGACACACATCATTCCCATAAAGAAACTGAACATCCCCCAAGTGATCTAAACTACGTATTTTAAATAGCATTCCTTCATGCAAACTTCCTGCTATGTGGACAACAGGGAGGTGGACAGCATACAATCTGAATTAAAGGTTTCAGCAAAGGGGGAGTAGGTCCAAGACAGACAAAACAACATGGGAGGGAAGAGCCAAAGAACAGCCGAGCAAAAAAATTCAGAACTTGGCTCATCTCTGCGGCCTAAGTGTCTCCCAAAGCTGAGTCAAGCCTAGATTCTTTGAGTGTATTCCAAATGCATTTGTTCCTCTCACATCGATGAACTCACTGGCAAAACATCCATCTTCTCCAGTGCTACTCCACTTCCTACTGCCATATTCATTACTGCACTGGTTTAAAAGGCAAAGGTTCAACCCAGCAGATGATCCGCACTCGGAGCAGTAAGAACTCATACAGTGCTGTTATACTTGCACTAGCTGTCACAACACAGAGGATTAAGGCTGCACAAAAATTAGGAAACAATAAAATTAAGACAAGTATTTATGCACTTGTGTTAAATGGTCTGTACTTAATATCTCACATTCTAAGCTCTTGAGATGGGCATTCTCTAGAAATGAGGTGGGAAGAACAAGGGAAGGACTGTTCTATCCTTAATGTCCTACCGGATTGGAGACTTAAAGAAACTGAAATACAAACGAAGCATGAGACTGCAAAAAGGCAAAACAAAAACCAGAGAATAAGGCCATCTAAAGCTATCCTGGCCACTGAGCAACTGTATGACAGTAAATCAGTCCTCTCCTCCACCTTCACTGCTATTTTTTTGTATGCTAATTATTTTACAGCTACCTATTCCAATAATATGCAATCCAACTTCTATACACACTCCAGCAGCTATTAGGACGTGTGCTTTAAACACATCAATTGTTTTACACTGTAAAATACAAATGGAGACAAGACAGCATTTTTGTATTATTTCTGCCAGGCGAAGGAAATTCATCACTAATGGAGTATGTAGATATGGCATTAGCCAGCAAAGCCAGACTCTGGAGTAATTTAATAAATATGCTCTTTGAGAAGGGTTTTGCAAATAAAGTTTAAATGAACTGAACCTGTTCAGAAATCAGTAAGTACAAAGCTAAATACTAGGCAGCACTGAATTAAATTAATGCAGTACAGCTTAATGTGCTACAAAATGAAGAATTATGTAAACGTATGCATTAATATATATAGCTACAATAACTGCTTAAATTGACACATGAACACTGCAATTCTCACCTCAAAAAGACCAAGCTGAACAGCAAACCATAGGATGAGGCTGTCTAAGAAATGCAATTACATCCTTACAGAAACTAACCATGTCTATGCAACTTCCAAGAAAAAAGATGTTATAATTTAAACATCTGACTACCAAACATGAGAGGATAAGAGTAAATAAACACAGATATTTACCTTATTGCAGTAAAGCATCCAAAGCTCATACAGCCTCTCTCGGGATGCCATTCCTCCCCTTCCTCTTCCCGTCGATCCCAGCTACTTTTCTCTTCAAGATCCTACCATGCTCAGCTCCCAGGTGCTCTTTCCACAGTTTTGCTTTATTATTAGTTATATCATAACCCGAGAGGAAAACAAATGACAGGGTCTCAGTCTCTCCTTTTCGAGTAAACAACGAAGTGCAGCACAATCCACTGCAGACAAGTGTCAAGCATGTCCGTTCTTCGCCAGCGCCGCTTCTGTTTTAATCTCTGAAAGTGAAAACATACCCTTCAGGCCTTTGGTGGAGGGAGGAAAAAACAAATCCTCACTTAAAGCCCACAGACAACCCGGGGAACCGGGCGGCGGCAGGTCGCACCGCTTGGCTCTCTGACATTATTCCCCTTTGAGGAGAGTTCTGGAGTTTAATGTTCGCGGCGCTTTCTCGCCTTTGCAGGGGGGAAGCCGCAGGGCAGACGAGCGGGGCCGCCGGAGCCCCGGATACCGCCGCTGCCGCTCCCGGCCCGGCAGTGACAGCCGCTGCCACCGCCCTTCAGCCCCGGCTCCCGGGCTCCGCGGCCGCTCCGGACCCCGGCGGGCCCCGCAGGCCAGCGGCTGCCGGGCAGAGCCGCGGGACGCGACAGGAGCCCCGCGCTGCTCCGCCGCCCGCTCCCGGCCGGCACCGGCCGCTCCGCGCCGCCACCTACCGCGCCACGGCCTCCCCCGGCGCCCGCCGCGCTGCCGCGGCCTCTCCCGCAGCCGAGCCGGGCCGCGGCGAGTGGCGGCCGGGCGGGAGGGGCCGAGCCTCGCCACATCGCCCGCCCCGCCCGCGCTCCCGCACACGCCCCGGGCCGCGCCGAGGGGCGGGGAAGCCGTGGCGCCATCTTGGCTGCGGGCAGGGGCAGGAGCAGGGTCACGGCAGGAGCAGAATCACGGCGGAACAGCCCATCCACAGCTTGCGGCCCCTCCGCAGCCTGCGGCCCCTCACCCTCAGAGCTGGCGGTCCCTCGGCCGCACCAGGAGCGTGCCCGTGAAAAGTCAGTATCGCACCTCAGGAAACCTCCGCTCTGCTTTGTTTCATAAGTGATAGAGGTTACCAAGCTCATGCAGGTGTTTTGCATATGCTCCAGAGAGGCCCGCTGGAATACCTGCGGAGCATGGGTATATCCATACATCCAACCGCTGCCCCTGTAAGGCAGCCCCTACCTTGTATGCAGAGCTTGCATAGGACTAAGGAACCAAAGTTAGATTCCATCCAAAAAATTAGATTTCCAAAGGAGAAATGTAAAAAGACATCCCTCAGCTTGCTGGTGGCCCTGCCTGAGCCCACCAGCCTGTGCTGACCAGCCGAGGCACTGCACTCCAGTGGAAAACTTTACTCCTGCTCCTTCAATAGCAGGATCTTTGCATGCTTCACAGGGCACTCTCCGGGGAATGGGCTTCCCTCTGTGTCCTGTTCCCTTGAAAAGTGAGGCTGGAAATAAATGTGTCAGACTCCAAAGCAGGGAGGAGGCAGTTTAAGGAGATACGAGGCATCTCTCTAGTTTGCTGGGAGAATCAGAGTCCTGCAACTTTTGGCCACAGCCCTGGATCATCTCCTCACTGGGATTCATACAGCTTCATGCCATGAAGCATTACCATTCATTACACAACTGATTACTTTCAGGGGATTTTCACACCTTTGCAATGATTAAATACAAGGTTTGGAAGTATTGACTGTGAGATATCATTGTAGTGTCTGCTACATTAATTTTTTCTAGGGATGGATAAGTATCACCAAGAGGCCAAAGACAGATTGAGATATGCTCCTGCAACAGGCCTTTGCATATTTGTCTTGTTTTGAGAAGATCACTGAAGTTTCCCTGGAGAAATTTAAGAGCTGATTTGTGCTCAATGTTTCATGTGGATCATCACAGTGGGAGTGGTAGAAGTATCTTTTACTGCAATATCTAAACATAGTAGCTAGCACGGATGGAGGGGCACTGACAAAAATTGACTGTAAAATTATTTTTAGTTGTGTGATACATGTGCTCTGGTACTTGATGCTAGCCGCAATATTCTACTGCCTTGAGGATGTAACATAATTTTTTCCATCAAGAAAAAAAATAAGAGCTTAGAGTCTAGCTCTGTCCCCAGGGCAGAATCTGCTGTGCTTAAACCACACTGGAGCCCCTTCGGTGAAATGTGTATAGTCAAAAAAGAGAGCCTGTCTCCTCCCTGAGAGACTTACCTCAGGGCTTGAGTTACTGCTGGGAGCTCCTCCCTACAGCCGACCTGCATCACCTTTCTAGCAAACGCAAACCACTGTTATTAGGCCCTTCTGCAGTAATTCAATAAAAGGTAGCTCTTTCTAGCAAGTCTTTTGAGTTACAGACTCTTATAGCTTTTTTTTTTCTTTTTTGCATCCTTTTCTAGAGTAAACAACAGCTTATTTCAAATTTCTCTTACAACTTGCTCCCTCTGAAAAAGTCAGGCCCTAGCAAAGCCATATAAAATCCCAATCCTCCCTTCAGATATTGCTCTGCTTTTTTGCATTACTGACTCCTTGTAAGAGCAGCTGCTCCTACACACACCAGACCTGCAACAACCTTCAATGAAGCAATAAAAAACCATCCTCTGATAGAAATGGTAGACTCCTCCCTGGCTAAGTGCTGCCACCCCCGTAGTTCAGATGCTCCCAGACTATAAAGCAGCCATTTTCCATTCTGCTGGAGCTGTAGCAATGTAGTTATTTTAGTGGTCCTAGGCAATCAGTGCTGCTTGTGTAGGCAGTTCTTGCCTTATATAGGTGCTCTAGATGGTAAGTAAAGTGCTTGTGGTTTGCAACAGAACAGTCTGTTCCTATGTCATTCAGGGTGAGTGGTCTCCTGGTGTGACCTTCTAGAGGTTTTCCTAAGCCAGGTAGCTTAGGATCTGTAAGGTCATTGAGGTAGCTTTGAGATGTCTGCATCACTGGGTGTATGTCAAGTTTAGTCTCTTCCTGTACAGACAGACATTCAGAATTTGCTGTGAGTTTTTTCTTATGTATATATATGGGTAATAAGGGGAGAGGTCAGTGGAAAAAGGTGGGTTACAGGTTTGTCTCTGCAGTTGGAGTATAATTCTTGATGAATTTATATTTCAGTGCACTTACCTACATGAAGACTCAGCAAAGAATATGGAAATCAAAGAATGGAGGAAGATATAAAGAGAAGCATTGCCAGCTATGGATGGGAATGTTTATGGATTGCTTCAGCTGTGAGATAATTGTTAGACTTTTTATTGCCTGCTCTTCCATAATTATGCATCAATTATTTCATGGACCTTAAACAGTCAGGTAGGCAGTGCTCATTAGTATTTCACTGTCCTTAGCTGCTGTTTTGTGGTAACTGTTTACAACAGTGGTTGTTTCTCATACTTTGTTTATTACTTGTGGGTTTTAATGTCTCTCATCAGGAGCTGTAAATTAGTCATACAGTCATTTTACTCTGGAATTAATTTGTTTGTCAGCAAGTCCAGGTAACAGAATGGGTAGAAAGAAGGGCATAGGTAAGGAGAAGGCATTAATTTTGTGTTAAGGAAAGATTTAACAAAAAAATGGACTACTCTGGATTGAAACTGAGTCCAGGAACCTCTGAAGTGGCAAGAAAAGCCACACACCTTATAGTACTGTTTTTGTGAAAGTCTGCTTATTTTCTGTGCATGCAAATGAAACAGGCAAACATCTGTATTTGACTTTTAGATATTTTCAGGCCTGTTGTTTGGTCCTAAGGTCTCTACTGAAACCAAGCCCCAGACCAATAGAAAATCATGCTGAGATGAATGTATGGCAAAGCTTTTAGCTGAGCTTTTTCTTGATGTCTTAAAGCTAATGCTTTGTTTAGCAACAATAAAGACCTGAAATAGAAATGGACTTAGAAAATAGCTTAGAAATGAACCTAGCTCTTAATTCTTCCACTTTTTTTTTTTTTTTTTTTTTTTTTTTTTATTTTTTTTTTTTTTTTACAAACAGGATCTTGCACAGAAGCAAGAAGTAATCTTTACAGTGTAAGTAAACAAATGGCTGTGTGGCTGCATGTAAAGTTTCCATTACCAAAACACCTTTCACTGAATGTAAAGAAAAAAGACTTTTTGGATGCTAGTTTCTGGACATTCAAGCCAAAATAACTTAATATCGGATTTGGCGTGGCTATTGAAAAGAGGCAAACTGGTCCTTGTAAGATTCCAAGATCTCTGTGATGACATTTTACTGAGGGTGATTTGAATTTCTCTGGCTATGATTGCCAGATGAGTTTGCAATTATTCTGTTAGGTAAGCCAGCAGTATGTTTCCTTCTGTTACTGTATATTTGCTTTGTACCCCAGGTAATTCAGAGCTTGTTAGCTGTTCCTAAAATTTGAAAATAGGAAGGAATTTGTTTGCCCCTTGAGATATAAACTGGTATCTAGAGATTTTAGTTACTTTCTTTCAAAGTGTTGGAGACTGGACACAGTTAAAGCTGGGGGGTGATGGTCTGGCTAATAGCATTAAGTCCCCCTGCCTGCCCTGCTTTCAGATATGCGTGGTTAAGCCATTCACCAGACTTAAATTCAGAAAGGAATTTACCCCAGGGTAGCCTGGGACCCTGGCGAGTATTTTTGTCCTTGCCTGTCCTTTCAGCTTATTTCCACAGGAGGCCTTCAGCATAATGACTCCACCGTTGTCAAAGGCTCAGGCAGTGATTTGATCTCTTCTGCTCCCTTTTTTGTCATATGGGCTCCCTTATCACAAGCCTTAAGTTTGCAGCTGTGCAAGGAATGTTCTTGTGTGGGTACCTCTCAGAGACCCTTTCAGACTATATAGATAGCATGTGTTTATATACTTTGATCTGCCTAGGTTCTCAAAAAATAAAAATTCATGGACAGAGTTGAGTCCTAGAACTGCCCCTTTGCTGTCATTTAGATTGGCTATGCAAGAGCTAACATGTAGATTTGTGCTATAGTATCTTTCTTTTGCAGATGCTTGAAGGCACCAGTTGTTACTGCAGAAGATATCATCATAAAATTGTTCTGCTTTCTTCATCAAACTGACTTCTCATTAAAAGTAAGCCATCATTTATTGTAAAATCTTAGAGCCAAGGATCAGTGAAGTTACCATACTTGCACTTCAAATCATTCTGCTTTAGTTAAGAGGGTATTTAATGAATTATTTCATTATGTTGCAGTGCTCAGCAGCATGAGTTACTCCTGAAACAATCAATATGTCAGGAGAAAAACAAAAAAGCAGCAACAAAGACTGAAGGATGTAGGTATTTGTAGTCTGTTGATCTGTTTGAATTTAATTCCCTCTTAGCAGGGTAAGGTTGTTTCAAGGATGTCTGCTATAGCAACTTGGAGCCTAACTTCTCTTGGTTTGGGGAAGAAGGCAAAGAAGAGAAGTAACTAAGAGAAAATAGGCTTAGGAAAGCTCTAACTTTGACTAGAGGTGAGGTTATTGCAAAATATTAGTACTACAGCCTCCCAAAAATTAGATGTTGGCTGCAAACACACTGCTTCTGAGTGGGATGTGAAACCAAAGGTGTGCCCTTATGAATATCCCAGGGACTTGGCTAGCCTAACTCCTGAGCACAGAAGGGGTATGAATGATGGCTACTGTTGTAAAACTTGAAATGGAGTTTTAAAGATTCCACAGTGTAGTGTAAACAGTGTGCTGTTGGAGTACGTGAGAGACTTGTGGGGGCCCACTTGCACACTGAGCTGGTTGTAGAATCTTTAACATAATGGGTCTCTCTTTTGGTTCCTAACACCAGGCCCTAGGGAAAGCTGCTACTTCTGTGCTATGGAGGGTCAACATGAGTTCATGCCTCCAAATGGTGTGAGGTCCTGGCTAAACAAAAGAGCACAGTGTAGGCCTTGAGCTGGAAGTAGGAGCAATTCAATCCTGTACAGAAATCTGGATTTAATGCCAACTGGTAGCTGGAACTATTGGGCACCAGGACTGTTTTGTTTGTTGGGTGTTTCTTAATCATGAAGGGAATAAGCAACTGAGAGATTTATTTTGGTATCTGTAGCATTTCAAATAGTCATTGTTGGAAATAATTTTATTAATAAGCCTGATAAATACTGTAAATGCTTTGCTCTCTCTTAAGCCATCCAGTGTCACAGCTAGAGGCTTGGTATGTGGTATTTCCATGATGATACTATTTGCTGTCAGCTTGCCAGTGTACTCACAGAAGAAATACTTCTGTGAAGGCCATTGTTTTCATTGGGCAACTGAAAATGAAAGGTACATCCTTTCATCAATTCAAGCATGGAATTAGTCCATGGGCTCAATTACAGGTGGAGTTCAGGATTTTCATAATCATAAATGAAGATTTTTTTTTTCTCTAAGGTCTGAAAGTTTATTGTTGCTGTGGTTGTTTTGGTGTTTTGTTTGTTTGTTTGCTTTTTTGTTTTTGTTTTGTTTTGTTTTTTTACATTGATGCCCACACAGTGCCACATTGATGCCCACAACTTTGTGCCTATTTCCTGCTCCCAGTCCTGGGTTCCTAGAAATTTTCTACAATGTAGAAGATGGAGAAAGGAAAGAACAATTCTGCTGTATCCAAGTCATTCTGAAGCTTTACATTTCTTAATGATACTGGACAAAAACAAGACTGTTCTGTCCAATCCAAGTTAGCCCACTGAGCACTTTTAGGTCTGCTGGACTACCATATCTTAGCAGCAGTAAAATCTAGTTAGAAATATTAAATGTTGTTTGGTGCTATTCCTTACATTTGTTTGATACAGGTTATTTCAGCCTTATTTTCCTGACATCTTAAAAATCTAAGAGGATATAAACTTTAGGTCTCTTTCAGCAGTTGAAAAGCTAAGAGGGAAATTAGCCAGACAGAAAACATAACTGAAGTATTTTTTTTATGTCTAATTGTTTTAGTATTTGAAAACTGTCAAGTATACTATATTTCTTTAGTAAATATACCAGAGATAGATAATAAAACAACCACCTAAGGTTTCCACTCTGCATCTTTTATTGGTAGACCAACTAAATAAAGATGTTGCAGTAAGTAACAATATGTTAATTGCTGTCTGGGGAACTGGTCTCTATTTTATTCCTGCTGAAGACAAATGAAATATTTTGATTTCCTATTCTAAGCAGACAAGCAGATATTGTACCTTAACAGTTGCATTATTTTGCAAATCTAGTTTATCTAAGCATGATAACACACATATTCCTTACACTGTGCAATTCTCATAAATCCACAATATTAGATATTTGTGAACAAGAGAAAACTTGCTTTTTCACACCTCTGCCCTGAGAGCCAAGTTGTTCATGCTCCATTTCCCTCTGGCTGAAGCATGGTGTTTTTATGTACACCAAACATTTACAGTAGCTGAACAGCCTACTTCATGCAGTGAAGGACAGGCAGGAGGGCAGAGATAGTGTTCTATGTATAAAAGAAAGGACAAGAAGGGCAAAGAATAGTTCTGTTTTCCTATCTAGTGTTTTCAGGGAAAGACTGGTGAGGATCACTAACAGGCTGTTACTGATGGGTCATATGAGTGTGAAATGGCTAAATGAAGTCTCTGACATTAGCAAGGAGAGATGTGAGTTTTAAGCAGTCTACCTCACTGCTGTAAAAGTTGCTTGGCTTTATTCAAGGACTCCATTATCAGAATGTTTGCTAGGCAAGACAAAATCAAAGCCTACCATTTCAAGCCAGTATGAAGTGATTTAAAATTAAACACATACCAGATAAAGTTGCAGTGTCCAAGTTGTTTTCTTCTGTGCTCTCTGTACTGCTTTCTCTTTCTCCAGAACTTTGCTGAAAAACAGTAATATCCCTGCTAAGTACAGATTTGGGATCTACTCCTAGATTGAAAACTTGTGAAATAGAGAACTTAGATGAAAGAATCAGACCTTTCCCATCACTTACCAGAGTATGGTAAGTGTACGCTTACCAGCAATATGCAGTTTAACCTTTAACACTTATTTAACTTCTCATTTAACTTATGAACCACTTATGAACCACTGGCTGATTGTGAATATATTTTAAACCTATTCCTCCTCTCTCCTAAAAATGTGCAAGAAATCAGATTTCCTTCTAGATTGCACACCTTTAATTTTTTTGTAGTACTGAAGAAAGATTTGTTTGAACCAGGATCTTGGAAAGCATTCACTGTTTATTTAGGATGAGAGCAGTAACTCAGTGTGAGTCAGCCAGCCTCTGCAGAGACAATTTTTCGCATTTACTGTACCACAGTCAAGAATTCTTCTCTATTCCCTAGGTTTCAATAAATACAGTCTGCCCTGAATTTAGGCATTTCATACAAGATGCAAGAGCCATCTCAGGCATTGAGAGAGCAGCTCTCAGGGAGATGGATGTAGCCTGGGACAAATATCAGTAAGACCCAACATTTGACCTTGGGAGCTTTTCTTTTTTATGGAACTGAATTCTGGGAAACAGAATTCTGCAATTGCAAATAGCAAAAATATAGAAAATACAGAAGTTTAACTGATTTTAACATTACTAAACAAGACAGACATACAGGAAAAGGAGCAATGCCAGCTTTTATGCCTATTTCTGAGAAATTGAATTCTGTTCTGGAGATGGGATTGCAAAAAGATTCACTCTTTGGAAACTAATAGAAACGGTTTAATTCTTATCCATAGGGAAGAGCTCAGGTGTGCCAACAAAAGGGTATGATCACACGTGATAGCAAGTAAATGGAAGATGCTTTGTGATTTGAAGAAATGCAATTTGTGAGAACTCTGTATCAAGACAATAGGAGCAAATATATGTAATTTGGGCATGATATGTGGCACTTTCCAACAGCTTCTGTTGTAGGTCTGTTCCTTTCCTTCCCTACCCTGTGCTGATTACCACTTGCCCAAGTTTGTCCCATGGCAAACTTTCCTTTTGTGACAGCAGATAAATTTTGCTTTCATTTCAATACTTTGTCACACACTCTATCCTAGAGACAGGAAAAGTATACATCTCACGTGGTGGTGTAAGCCTTTGCCTACTAATCCTTTGTATTGTGTACAGATTTTAACACAGATATGTGAGGAGGAAGTAGTGATTAAAAGTTTCAGTCTCTTCCTGGTGTGTGATTAATTGCAGCATCCTGGAAGACTATAAAGATTGAAATCAAGTGGTTCTTACTAGTTGTTTATCAGTGTGTCTGAATGACTGACTAACATTGTAAATCAGTATGTGTCACTTGGTTCAGTTTTTCCCTTTGAAAGTCTGTTTTAAAATTCAGAGGGAGAAAACAGCATTAAACTCAAGTTGCTCTCTATCTGGAGCTCAGAAGGATTGTTGTTTAATTCTAAAGCAGAGTGCTTTAACAGCAAAGCACAGATAGGAGCCTAGAGAAAACTGTATTCCTCCATTTTTAAACTTTTCCTCTGGTTTTTTCCTATTTGGTGCAGGGTTGTAACAACCCTTGACTTGTTCTGGGCTGATTATCATTTCCTTGCACCTAAATCTTTGACTCTGAAAAACAAACTGTTTCATGGAATATGCAAATCTAGTTATAAAAGTGACTAATGTCACCAGTAGATGAAGCTCCAGATTGAAACAAACTACTGCACTCAAAAACTACATCTATAATCTTATGTATTTGGGGGAACTCACTCAAGCATGTGAAGACCTTGTCAACAAGATCCATTAGTAACTTGGCACACAGATGAACACCTTCGTAGATCTAATTTATTTAAAGGAGCTCTATTTTCAACTACACAAGCCTCCACCTCCAATGGAACAAAGGAGTGTTTGTGGCTGTAAGGAGGGAGGGCAGGGCACAGTTTGGGAGACTTAGTGGAGCACAGCTTTGCTTAGGTTTCAGGCCGGAGAAAAGGGCTTTCAGTGCTGTAGTAAGAAAGGAAAGAGAAAGACAAGAGTGTCTTCTGGGGAAATAGATGGGGGAAATATGAAACCTCCACCTTCACAGCCTTCCATCACAAACCACTTCTCCGATGTTTTTTAAACTGTATCTATATTAAATGACACAGGCTAATGTGCACTCACCATTTTCAAACAGTTTAGATACCCTTCTGTCCTCTTTAGTATATTTAGCCCTTTTGTCCCAGACTGTGTTGCCTCAGACTGCATGCCTTTATCCTGTTAGATTTCCTTGTCATGATGTTTGTTTGCCTGCTTTATTTGACTTGCTGTATTGCTGCTGTTACTGTAAGTATGCTGTTCAGGATTTGATATTTGTCTGATGGCATGTCCCTGTGAAAGGCCATGAAATCTAGCCCTGGAGGCCTTTGGCAAACACACCACACACGGTTCACTTTAATGGACAACATGTTTAGCACTGGCAGTGGAAATACCTGTGAGGAAGAACCTGGTAGATCACCTCCATAACAGCCTGTCTGGGCTAGTTTCTGTTTTGAGGACCTCTAAGCACTCTTTCAACCATGACTGCCCTTGTGAAGCCAACACCTTTAACAGCATTTTTGAGAGAAGGAGTAAAACTGATTTTCTCCTGGCTTTGGTATTGCTGTTGCTGCCAGCTGGCTCTCAAAGATATATAGTCCTGTGGACTTATATTATTTTCCAACCTGACAAAATTTATGCTTTTCAGAACAGATTGGTTATATATTTGTCCAACAGATAAACCAGTCTGGGGAGAAAAGATATTTTGCTTTTCCATGATTGATGCTATATGTTTCCACATGACATCTGGCTAGGAAAAAGCTCTTCACCATAATGAGTGAGAATTTTCAGAGTAGCTAGAGAATCAGTAGTGACTTGTCTTAAGACTACCATAGCAGAAATGAGGGAGAAATTTGTTCTTGCTTGCATGGGCAGTGCTCTAGTAACTCTGGCTGTGGTGTAAAGGCTCTGACTCACAAACTTGTGTGGAGCAATTTAAGAGGTTAGAATCTATAGTTCAGCAGACGATATGTCTGTGCCTCAGCTTCTGTGTTATCCAGTCAAGCATGTTAGCTGAAACCATCTGATTTCAGTGTCATAAACTGGGCTATGAATTGTGACAGAGAGTTGTCACCATGAGTTCTACTCCTGGAATCAGCTTCTGGGGTACAAATTTCTGCTTAAATTACCAAAAGAAAAGATGATAGTGGCCTGTTCAATTCCTCACTTGCCCCTTTTCCATGATTTCAGGTGCTTAAGAAGAACAGAGCCAGAATGGCCTCTTACCTTTCCCACTATGGGTAGTATTGCAGTGCAATGGTAGGCACCAAATGTATGCATAGGTACACCATATGATCAGAGGTCTCTTCTGGGTCCTGTAGAAGAAATTCATGACTCTGCATTGCATCTAAGCTCTGAACTCTATTCATTACTTTCTGCATAGCTGAAGAAAGAGTTTGAAGTTGTTTGACTAATTGATTTGGTCACTGAAAGACCTTTTTGTTTTTCATTCTGGAGACAATATAACTCAGGAAAGGAGGAATTTCCAGTCAAGGTAGCAGAAGGCTATGATTCACCAATCCTGTGGTGCACACACAAGCACCTCTCAGCTCTCTAGCTCTGGCTGTCTGAACATGCAAGCAGCAAACCATATGATGTGCTGGGCTTGATTTTTGTGTGTAGACAATCAGATGCCAGCCAACCAACAAGGGAAGGTATTGCACTCTGAAAACACTGGGTTTATTAGCATAAGTAAGTAATAATATAGTAAGTGTAACATAGTACAATAGGATTTCTGTTGCTTACCTCTTAACTTCACCAGTTTTATCTAAAAAAACACAAAGTATTAGCCAAAGAAAAGACCATGGCGGTAATTCTAACAGCAAAGTCGGCACTGGAATAACAAGGCTAATCACCTATTTGTTAGTTTTACTGTTTATTTCATTACAGGTCAGTGAACAAAAAACAGTCATGAGATGTTAATCTCTCTCGCTGTTTAATCTTAACCACCCCCTCATCATTGTTCTCTCACCGGCTCAGCACCAATATCCCCTCCTCCCCTCTTGTAATGACCTCATTTCAAAGTACAATTTCTCTCTGATTTGTCTTTTAAGGGGTCAGACTGATGCTGTTTGAGTTGGGATGAAATTTGCTCAGGTCCTGTCACTGGCTGCTGCCTATGGTTCTACTGAATTTGTTTCACTGGAGACTCACCAGTTAATTTGTAATTTGTGAATATATTGAGCTGTGATTAGTGACAGCCCATGTAGAGAATGGGGAGTGTTGTTAGGCAGCACAGCATGGCCATAAGAAGTAAACCATTAGAGAAGTCACAAATGGGGATTGGAAGAGAGACTTCAGTGCTACTTGGCACTGTAGGGAGATGCTTTTTCTTTAGCTGAGCCCTTTAGCAAAATAAGAAAGCAGAATGGTTAAAGGGGAGAGCAAAGAAGCACAGCCCACATCATCCTGCACAAAGCTGGATTGTGTATGGGAGTTGCAAAGCACTGTGGAAAAGGGAAAGTGTGTTCCCTGCCTCTGAAGTGCTGCATCCGCTCATTGTCTCTGTAAAAGTAGTGTAGTGCATTGAGGAGAAGTAGTGCTGGAAGAATGTAAGATCCCAACACACTGGCAGGAGGAAGCAGGAGAGAAATGGCTAATGGAAGAAGAATGGATGTCTTAGATGCATGATATAAGGGTGGAAAGGAAGGAATGACTGTGAAGATTTAAAAACAAACAAAACCCCAACTAAAACACAACTCGCGAATGTATTACCAAAGCCAAGGCAGAAGACATCAGTTAGCTCACCTACAACTAAGTGAGGTACATGAACTCTAGGTCTTTGTTATGTCTTTGCTTCATTTGCTTTCCTCACTTTTGAGTTTGTTCCAGGCTTCCTTGGAGAAATTCCTTGGTTTGCTTCTGTAGCTCCCTGCAGGATGCAAATGTTAATAAGCACAAGCACAGCAGGAAGGGCTGAATCCATCAGGAGAGATGGGGACTGCAAGGAAGATCAGCTTCCCTCCTGCTGTGTGACATGTAATGCACGAACTCAGGGCTGTGGGGGAGCCCCCTTACTCTAGTTGAGCAAATCCAGCACTACTTCTGGAATGTTTTCTTAGCTCTGTTGCTTAGTGGAGCAGTGGTAAACAAAAGACTTTAGCAAATCATGGACAAATAGAAAGGCAGAACCTATTTCATGAACATGCCAGACTAATTTGACACTGCTGGGTTCTTTATGGAGTCAGGTTTTTTTTTAAATTTCTTCTAAAAAAGGCTTTATTTTAACCTAAAAGTGATGGTTGTAAATGTTTTGGGCTTCTTTTCCAGGGATATTAAGCAGAAGAATGCTTTCCATGTGTATATTACTGGAGTTGACTTTCCAGCTCATGAGCGACACCTCCTGCCAATGTCATGCAATCCAATTTAGAATTGACATTCTTTAGTGTTACTTTGAAACATCTCATGTTAAAGAGAGCTGAGAAGGGTAGACAAAACTGGGAGAGTTTGCAAAAACTGTTTTACTGGCTTGTAGGAATTCTCCACACCGACTTTGTCACCCTGTTGCTTTTCTCTGGTCACTGTGTCCAGTTGCTTGCGGTCATTTTTAGCTCTCCTTGCTTAAAGAGGGCCTTGCTTTTGACGTGCTGTTGGTATCTGATACTTGATGCCTTGAGGGGGAGAGAGAGCCTGGTATCACCATGGGCTTATAGAGGGCCACCAGGCTGGTTTACAAACCTACTGCATGGGCCCACTTGCAATACATGGTTGGAAGAGGGTCTGGCTTTAAATTCTTTAATGTTCCTGAAGTTACTCTCATTTTTACTGCACTTGGAAAAGAAACAGGCAAGATGTAGGCGGCTCTCACTAGCCAGCAGCATAAGTGACCTTTGCAAAACTTCTAATATTAGTCCACGCTTTAAAGCAAGCAAATAATTGACAGACATAAAGGCTGATTCTACTGGAAACATGTAACCTTGTTTACCTCTACTTGAGGAAAATGCACGTTTTGCAATTGTCATGAATTTCAGGAGCCTGAGCTAGATGCCATTTTTAGGCTACCATGACAAAACTTCTACATCCCCCTCAACCCCCCAAGAGAATAGGCACAGCCCAAGGTCTATGCCATCCTTTCCATGTGCAGCTGCTGGAGCTCAGCAGGCTGTAACTTGGTGGCTCTAGTGGGCCAGGTCCTGCTGCCTGGTGTTCCCTTGCCTTGGCTTTGCAGGAGTTGGGTGAAATGTGCTCACTTTGCTTCCAGGCATGCTCTGCAGCTTCAGGGGCAGTTAGCATGGCAGATGGATGCAGGGAAAGGTTGAATGCAGTGGTCCTGAAAGGACAACAACTCATAGACTTGTATACCTGCAGAAACTATGGGCACAGTCTCTGGTCAGCAGAGGCTAGGTGCTTCAGCAGTCATGGTGGATAAATGAACACCATTTATAGTGTCCATCTGAACTGCCTCAAAGGTGTGACTTGGGCTCCCTAAGTGTCTATACATCTTAATAAAGCTAGCACATGATTACAATGAGATTCAAGCAAAAGCCTCAATAATGATGGGGGATAACAGGAAATCTCCACCAGTTTACTTCAGTGGGAGAAAAAATACCCACAGAGACTGAATTTTCAGATGGGCTGGATTCTAGCTCTTTGAGTCTAGGACTCTTAAGGAAGCATAAGATGAGTTCCAAGAGTCACTGTTAATTTAAAACAGTATATTTAACCTCTAAAATGAATTAGGACTTTGCAATATAAAGTATCCTTGGCTTCCCAGCTCATCAAAGCACTTCCATTCCTTTCTCATAGAGTGGAAATTATCTTTAGCCCATGATTAAAATGAAGCAGTGCTGTTGGCTGAAACTGAAACTGAAGAGCCTGGTAACATTGGCTTATCTTCTTCTTCAGAAACCTTGTGATCATTAAGGAAGTATCTCTGAATCCACAAGGGGCAAGATCTAGGCAAGTGGGCAGTAACATGGGCTGAGCAGAAATACTATTTCTCTTCCTTCTTTTTCTCTGTTTGCACAACATCAGAATATAAATCAATGCTAAAAAAGCCCCATCTCTCCTCCTCCCAAAGGGAAAAAAGCCCACTAAAACCCAAATGCAAACTCAAATACCCCACCACAGGAAATAGCATGAGTATCTACTGGAAACCTTTCAAGGAAATATAACTCCTCTGCAGTGTATGGTAAACACTCAAAACAGAGATTTCTAAAAATATCCTGGGTTGGAAATTCATCAAGAATAGTATTCCTGTCCATAAGAAGCAAGGCTGTAAAAATATACAGTGTAGCATTCACAACAAAAAGAGGGACAGTTGATTCACCCACTTATCCCAGGAGCAGAGAGGAAGATCCCTCCTTCTAAATAACTTTTTGTGAAATGCCCCTACAACTAGTGACATTTCTAGTTCTTGATGTGGAAGAATTCGGCTAAGAGAGGTTACAGCCAAGGCTATTTTGATGCATGTAATTGTGAGCTGGAATGAGCTCTAGCACCTTCTGGACACTGGGTGTCAGTCTGTCACTAATATTACAGCTAATGTCTCATGTCTGAGACTTAAAAAAAAAAAAAAAAAAGTTAAGTGCACAGAAACACTGTGAATTATATGTGAATCATCTGCTGTAGTCTGACTACAATTCCACATCAGCTTTAAATAGCTCCTTAGGAAACTTATAAATTATATGTTACTGAAAAAAACAATCTATATATTCCAATACAAATATTTTTTCATTATCGAGCTGGGCCATAGAGGATACTTTCTTGTGATCTGAGTAATGTATTAAAGATTGTAATACCTCTCCTACTTTTTAAAGAACAATTCTATGACTAAAGAGATATTGCTAGGGAAACTTGCTTTGAACAGAGGCAAGGCCCTTGTGAAGCAGGTAGTATCTCTTTTCCCAACTCCATACTAGTAGTAATTAGTGCATAGTGTGGGAATGATCCTGTGTAAACCTCATTGTGGCAAAGGTGCAGGATCTGGATTACATTTTAGTGTGGATATCAGTAACTGGACTGCCTTTTTCATGCCTCACTCTGGCACACCGTAAGGTAGAGGAAGTGGTGGTGAGTAGTTTGACTTTTTGCTCTAAGAGAAAGTTGGAACTCATTTGCTATTACTAATGGGGTAAAAGGGCTAATTACTTCAGTTTAAAATATAGCATATTTTTTAAAAGGCAAGATATAGAATAACTTCACTTTTACAGATGTGCTGAAAAAACAAGTCACTCACTTTTGCAGAGCTCTGCCAGTGTGTTGCTGAGGGCCTCATGCTGTAAATCTCGAAGATCTCTTCTATAGGAATGCTGTTCTGTGAAGACAGTTTAGAAGAGAGGTTCAGCTCTCAGAAGTAGTATTCTTTCAAGTGAATGCATGAAATCAAGCTGATATCCCCTTCTCTGAAACAGCTCTCACATGAGCTCCTGGTAATGTTTCATACTGTTAGTAGGAACCCATTGATCTGGTCCTGAAACTTGCTTGCCATTTTGCACTTGGCTGAGACAAGACATGTACATGCACAGGACTACCTACTGAAACTGCCTAAGGCACAGCAAAACTTTATGGCTGCTTGACAAACATGAGATGCATTTGTAATATTTGCACCATCTGCATACTGTACTTTCAATAAACAAAGACATTCTAGGTACAGGGACTGTTTCTATTCCATCTGCCATAGGATAAAAGATTCTTCTTTCTTGGCCTCTTACCATTAGTATTCCAGCATATGAAGATAATATCATAGCTTCTCTCTCAATTCGGTTGGGATATGTGTATTGATTGTGAGCTACAAAATCCCTGTATGGTGTTTTGAACAAGAAGATTATTAACCTGGTGTTATAAATACAAAAAATAGTCCTGGGCTCAATTCACTGCAGCATTTACTCCATCTTCACACTGGTGTAAGTCACTGCAACAGCAGGACCTTGGCTTTGCAATACTCACATTTTCTCTCTCATCAGTGTAGTTTGAGCATCTGAGTCATTTACATCAAAGCAACACTGAGGGCTAAGTTGTAATGGGCTGGAAAGACAGAAGAGCCTTATGTGGTGTGTTTGACTGTAATTGCTTGACTGAAGACAGACCAGAGTATTGTAGAGAAACATGAGCTACACTGGGTACCTCATACTTATGATACTCAAGGAGGTTTGAGGTATTTTAAACATACACAGGAAAACTTTGTTCTCTTACGCACATACATCTTTGGTTTATGAAGAATAATATCTGATTAGTTGATTTAACTTTATCAAAAGCTTTCTGCAAATGAACTGCAAATTCCTTGCTAAAAATCAGCAAAATCTTTAATTATCTTGGATATACTACACCAGGATTGGCTATTCACAGCTAATTTCTTTAAGTATTCTTTTCAATAATGAGCTTTTATTGGCCATTTTAGGGACAGGTTATTTAGCTGTACCAAGGAGCCATCTTCCAGAGTTCTCAGTAGCTCTGCAATTAAAGAGGATAGGAAGTAGGAAGCCTGGTGGTTACCATGTCATCTAGAAAGGTGGATTGCCTTTGGGTGAGCAGATCCCTGCCATTTCCCCCAAAGCAAGAAATGCTTCTGTATCATTGCAGGGTGGGGGAGGCTACTGTGTTTGTGCTCTTCCCTGGTAAAAATATTCACTAGAGAACTGTGCCAGCAGGCATCAAACTTTGTCAGTGTATTTCTCTGTCTTCCAATTCAGGATCTCCTTGAGCAAAAAGTGTTGCCTTAGCAGCTAACTGTGTGCCTACAGAATTGTTACCTGGTGCAGATCTGATTTTTAGGATAGGTATGGAAGGTGTTTTGTCAATCTGCTACTTAATTAGGTTGGAATGAATAAAATATATTTAATAATTGCCATTATCTAAAGCTCATCTGCTAATGTATTAACACATACCTCATAAAATAGGGTTTAGGACTCTTGTAAAGGAGTTGCTTGTTGCAGAAAGTATGATGTTCAGGGATTAGAAAGATAAATTACTTGTCAGTAAATTGCCTTGCTGATAGAGCTTGAAATGTTTCAATAATCTCAGCTCCAGAGTGATGTTAACAAAGTTTGGAGAAGGATGTGCTAGTGATAGTGTAAAGAAAGAATGCAGAATTGACATGCCACAAGGACATTTGGCAGAACTCCCAAGATAAGGAAGAAACTAATAAAACCAACTCAGAAACTGTGCTGAATCCAGCCCCAAGTGGGTAGAAGGTAATTCTGGCAAGGAGACCTTGCGACCAACTCATGAAATTCACCAACTCAAAAAAAGAGAGACTGAGCACATAGACTATAGCAGTAGATAGAATACTAATTAATCAGAGAACTATGTAACTTGCAGCCAATGAATATTAATGCATTTGTTTACTAAATGTATGAACAGCGATATTTTTGATAGTCATCATGCTGGCTTAGCGGATTTGACACCCAGCACTGTGCAGAATTGTACAAAAATCAAATATCTCACCTCTCTGTGGCGATCTTGCACACCAGGTAAAAGAACCCATTTTGGGAAAACAGATATGTTTTTAGCAGTTTTATTCCCTTGGTACCTCCACTGTAAATTGATTTTCAAAGTATTTGGCTGCTTTTCTAGTATGTGTCATTTCCTTGAAATATTTAACATCTTAACACCAGCACACGTAATGTCAGCTTCTTGAGGGCAAATTCAAGGGTGTCTGGAAAACAATGCATTAACTTAGATTGAAGTGTGAAGTACGTAGGGAGAAAAGTAATTTCTGTTAATGGTCACCTTCTATTGTCTTTCTCACAGCTGAAAAGGGCAAACCCCAGTTTCTGGGTGGCGTATGTCTCTGAGAGGAACGCTCGGCCTTTTCTGAGGCGTTCCAGGCGCGGTTGAGCTCTGTGGGGCCGGGCCGGGCCGGGCGGCGGCAGCGGCAACGCCTCAGCTCTAAGCGATGCCGGTCCGGAGGGCGGCGGCCCCGTGAGGGCGGGCGACTCTCCTCGGCCCCGTGAGGGCGGGGCGACTCTCCTCGGCCCCGTGAGGGCGGGGCGACTCTCCTCGGCCCCGTGAGGGCGGGGCGACTCTCCTCGGCCCCGTGAGGGCGGGGCGACTCTCCTCGGCCCCGTGAGGGCGGGGCGACTCTCCTCGGCCCCGTGAGGGCGGGGCGACTCTCCTCGGCCCCGTGAGGGCGGGCGACTCTCCTCGGCCCCGTGAGGGCGGGGCGACTCCCCCCGGCCCCAGCCGAGCGCAACCGAGCGGCCGCTCGCCGCCGCCGTCCCTCGGGGCGGGGCGAGGGGCGGGCCGCCCGCCGGCCGCGGCTTTCGAAAGTCGCTTGGCGGGCAGGGCTTCCTCCTCCTCCTCCTCTGGAGGCCCGCGCGGGGCTGTGCCGGGCTGCGGCGCCACTCTTCGGGGAAAGTGCGGGCCTTGGCCGGTAAGGGCTTGCGGAAGGGAAATACGGGTGCTGACCCTGCTCGGTGTTGCTCTCTTTAGCGATGGCAGCGAGGGAGGCCGCCGAAATGTCCTTCTTCAGCCTGGGCGACGTGAGAGAGCGGATGCGGGAAAAGAAAAAAGGTGCCTTGAGGACTGCGAAGTTGAATGCCTCGCTTGCATCAAAAATCAAGACGAAGATCATCAGTGAGTGTATTTTGCGTTGCGCTGTGTACATATGCTGGCTGCTGTGCCAGCTCATACTTGGTCCTTTGGCCGTGGCATCGGCAGTGGGCAGCAGTGCCTCACCAGAGCTCATGTGCTGCTCCTCAGCTGCCCCTCGGCCCGGGGGTTTAGAGCGAATTCAGTGCCCTGCAGAGAGTGCCAAGTGCCACTAAAGTGCCCAAAGGTGTCTGAAGTATTTGAGTGTATATGCAATCCTCTGCAGAAGCTAGGCCAACTGACTTGTTTTTATGGGGGAAGTAATGCAAAGATGGAAAGGAGATGATTTGGACTACCTTGAAAAATTCAGGTATTTCCATTACTTTAATTGTTTTGAAATTGGGAAACGGGCTCAAATCTACTCAAGGGCAACTATAGAGGAAAGCAGGGTTTTTCACCATATTTTGAATGGTGATGAGGACCTATCTGTAGGTGACTTGTTCAAAGCAAGGAGCATATATTTTAAACTCAGCACTTGAACCATGCCATTCATTAAGAATTGAAGCAGTAGCTTGCTGCCTTACTAACCCACTGAGGGTAAAGAGGTTATCTGAAGTGTTGCGTGTTATTATGGAAAATTTTTTCCTGCTGTTTTCTCTGGAGACTTCTATTGCTGGAAGGAATGAAAGATACCGCTGATTTTGTGAGGGGGCTCTTGAATTGTAGAGATCTGCATCTGAGGAAGGCTGGTCTAGGAAGAGAAAATATTATGATGAGGGGAGATGTATGGACGAGACCTTGGATGCTGATGGTGTGTGATACTGCTCTGTCTCTCACAGACAACTCCTCCATCATGAAAGTCTCCCTAAAGCAGAACAATAAAGCATTGGCTCTAGCCCTCAATGCAGAGAAAGCCAATGCACAG
The DNA here is from genome assembly GCF_903797595.1 of Erithacus rubecula. Taxonomy (NCBI): domain Eukaryota; kingdom Metazoa; phylum Chordata; class Aves; order Passeriformes; family Muscicapidae; genus Erithacus; species Erithacus rubecula. The sequence continues at coordinate 13,620,165 of NC_136659.1, forward strand.
CGGCTCACCCAGGAGAAGGCCGTCCTACAGAAGGAGGTGAAGCAGTGCCACTTCCAGAACGCTGTGCTGCGGCACAGGCTCTCCTTCATGGTATGGCACTAACTGTGGGCAGGCTTGGGGAGGGCCAGGCAAGGTGTGCTGCACTAGCATCTCAACCGTGGGAGGATTGAGCTGTTATTTTTGAATGTCTGAAGTCTTGACATATGGAAAAGGTCACCATTCATTGCTTATTTTTGTTTCCAAAACGTGTTTTCCTCAGAACATGCCTTGCTCTGGCTACTAGTATCCTTGTTGGAAGAGATGTTTTGATTTAATGTCTTTATGGTGTCTCTCTCTTTATTACCATACAGAATGATATGTTGAAAAAAATGGACAATCTTATGGCTGAAGTTAAGATGGCTGAGCTGTCTGAGGTAAACCATGGGAAATGTGACCACACTGCTCTGGGAAGGGGGCTGTGTTTTTCTCTGTCTTTTGCTTTGTGTTGCCTGCTCACTTCAGTGTTGGATGTTTCACCTGTTTTTCTTTGCTTGCTTGAGTTGTGCTGGTTACATCCTTTTAGCTTTAGTTTTTAGCTTGGTGTTAAGGATTTCCACGGTAACTCTTTCTGTAGGAAGAACTACAGTTTTAAACTGCTTTCCTCTGGATTGTTTGCTATATTGGCCAGTAGGCTTTTCTGTTCTGACAGGCTGTGACTGCTTTTCAATTTCTTTTTTGAAGTATTGCCATGGCAATTTGAGATAGGGAATAGGAAACTTTCCCTGTGTCCTGTCATGGGTGGATGGGAAAATACTTATCTTTCCTCATCTCAGATTACCTGAACTAGTTTAGTTCTCCCTAGGCTGTAGAGACACAAGCTGATTCTGCTGCCATTTATTCCATAATGTGAGAGGGTTGCTGGCAGTACTTTACATACTTTAAAGAAAACTGCTTCTACATGAGCTTCTGATGTTTCTGTGCAGGAGGCTGCATGAGGGATTTCAAGAACTTTAAATCACTCTTCTATTTCTCTTCTTTCCAGTTCCATACAAATTCTCCATCCTTGTCCAGTGGCCAGAAGAGCAGCATGACTGAAGGTAGCTGGGTTGATGATATTGCAGATGGTCAGCTTCTGAGGTGGGCTTTAAAATTATATCACCAAGCTTGTCCTGAATTTTTGTATGCTAAACTTCTTGTGTTTTATGTGTGTGCCCAGTTGCCAGTTCCACATGAGACAGCTTCTCTGAACCACCACTGCTTGATGCTTTCCTTTATTCTGTCTTTTTATTGGCACTTCTTGTCTTATCTTAATGCTGAGTCTGTGCACAGACTGGTTCCTTTTCCCTCCTTTTTTTGAGACCGTATTGCTTTTAGGCAGTTTTCATTTTGTAGCTGGTGAGCATGGCAAGATTAGCTTCAGTGAGTGAGTGTCATAGCTGTCACTTTGATGTTTGTTACATAAAAATGTTTAAGTCACCTGCTTGAATGATGTAAGCTTGCATTCTGGATGGTCAGAGCAGATCTCTTAAAGTATATTTGAAGTCTGTTTCTCCTCTGTCTAGTCTCTGCTTTGAAGACAGGACAGTCCTTTGAGCTGCCACATGTGGCTTGTAGTTAGTCTGCTGGATTCTGGGCCATGTCCTCTATGTGAAACATGATCCATTGCTACTATTCCTTCTCACCAGGGTTATACAGATGCCAATGAGAGTGCCCATTTCCCAGATACATGATGCAGAGCAGCAAGCTAGCAGCTCCACAACAGTACGAACATCCTCAGGGGAACTTCAGAGACCTGCTTCTAATGAGCCCCTGAAAATTTTGCCTCTTGCCTCCAAAGATAGCTTGCCACCACAGCATGATGAGAAGCTTCAGTTCCACCAAGAGGAGAATGGCAAGAAGGTGACTGAAGCAACACCAGCAGAGACTTTGCATGACTCTCACATCTTTGGAGGTAAATTTGCATCTCTTGCTGTTCTTCTGGTATGACTTTGTGTCTGTGCCCAGAAATGCTTGAGTGCCATAGGTCCAGTTAGCTCTCAGCCACAACTCCAGTAGCTCCTAATGACTGGTAGGAACTACAGGCTCCATTGGGGCTGTTATTGCTGGCATTGTGTATATCTCAGAATCAGAGTCTTCAGAGGTGTGTTTGTAGCAGATCAAGCTCACAAATCAGGCTTTTTTGAGTAATAGGCCCTGAGCTTACATAAGGTTTTTGGAGATGTCTGAAAGTGCAGAATCTTGACTAGGTGCACCACTGTTTCTTGTGGGTTTGCCATATAAATAAGTCTTATAGAGATCATAAGTGTTTCTAATATTACAGCTGGTTAGGGGATCTTGCTTGTTCAGAGGGAAGACAGCTAAGCAAATCTGGTACACAGTAAATTTGGGGAGTCCCTGTAGAACACAAAATAATGCTTCTTCTATACTCTGGATTTATATCAGTGTATGGAGCAAGGTTTTTAGTGGTATGGGGAAAGATGGCATTTTTCTGCTGCATTTCTCAGCCTTAGACATGAATTTTTTTCTTTCCAACAGAGGTCTTGTGCACCACTGAACAAAATTCCAACAATCTACCAGCACTTGCCTGGGAACGTCATACTCTTTCATATGAAGCTGATGAGATGGTAAAACATGTGTTTCATCGTTTTTCACAAGGGCACATTACTCTGAGGAGAAAACGTTCCACCTTGTTTGCTACAAGCACTCCATCTTCTGCTCTGGATATCTTACATGTCAGTTCCACTCAGGCAGCTCAGGGTAGTACTGCACAGGACAACAGCAGCTCCAGCAAGAACACACAGCAACAGCTGAGATCTCCCAGCCCCCTGGCTTCACCTGTTCAAACTGCTGCTATTTCTCATAGAAACTCTGTGGGTACAGAGACCTTTTGTGAGCAGCCACAGACAAAAGAAATGGGGTATGGTGTTGAAACAGACCTCGGCTTTAGCCAAGTCCCTGAGTTTGTTCCTGTAAAGGTTAAAAGAAAAGGTAACTGTAAAACTGGAGAGAAAAAGACTGTTAAGAAAGCAAGAACAGGAAAAAAGAAATCAACTGCAATTAAAAACAATGCAGAAAGTAGTCCTGATAGATCTCAAGGTGAAGAGTGTGCTCAAAATACAAAGAAGATTGTTCAGCCAGAAGTTGCAACATGTTCTAGTGAGACTGAAGTCTGTGAGATGGAGCAGAAGGCATGTGAGGGGGTTTTTGACAGGAAGAATAGAGACTGTGGTGTGGAGCACCATTCCCACTCTCCTGATGGAGTCCAAGACTTTGGAAGTACATGTGATGTGAATCCAGCACAGCTGCAGAGTCTTGAAAGTGTTGACTTAATGCAACAGGTTAAGAAGGGACCCATCTTTGAGATACAAAGTATAGAGAGCTTGCTAAAACCCCCAGTTCACACCTTCTCAAGTCATGAAGTCCCCTCAGGTGATTCCAGTCTACAAAATTCTACAAAATTCTCAAGTGTGAGCAGAAAGAGCATCAGACAGAAAATCAAGAGAAAAACTACAGTAATTAGGCAAAGAGATGATTCTGATGAGGAATATCTGCCAAACAGTGTGATAATACCAGAGGCCAAAGGTGAGGAACAGCCTAAAAAAAGCCAAAGAAGCAGGAAGAATACTGTCAGGGAAAGCAGTTGTGATCAGAGAAATGAAGTTAATGTGTTTAGGCCCCAGACAGGCTTTCAAGGAGCAGCTAATGAGAGCACAAAGGATTTGCCAGGTAATCTTAAACAGCGCAGGGAAACATACATTGTCTGTACTTCTGATCTTACAGGAAACTTGGGTAGTTTCCAGACAGAATTTGAAGCGGGTGAAAATGTTCCTCCCAGGTCTGTTCCTGGGAACAAAGCTAGCAAAATCCCCAGGCCTGCTAAGACCAATCAAAAGAGCAATAAAAAACAGACAGGGGGCCTTCAAAAAGAAGGGCAAGGTGAGGTTGACAACATGAATGCTTTAAAAAAAGAAGTCTCTTGCAAACCCAGGCCTCAGATGAAGAGGAGCAGCTCTCAACCTCCAGAGACTGATTCTCTGGCCAGAAAAAGTGATGGTGCCAAAGTTCTCATTGGAAGTTCCACAGAACCTGCATCCAAGCAAACTGTCCTAATGGGGAAATTTTCCTGCATTACACATCTGCTGTCTGAGCCAGATGCTTTTCTGGATGAGCAGCTACCGGACATATCACTTGCAGGTAGTGTTACAGACCTTTCACACAGTCTTGAATCCTCTCGTGTGAGCAGTTCTGCTGTTCTGCCTGTCAGCTCCAGACTTACAGAAGTACCAGTCTCCAAGAGTTTAAGTACTGAGGACAACAGAATGCCAGCAAAATCCCATACTTGGGTGAAAAATTCCCTGATATTTAAGGAAAAGATTGAAGAGGATATACCTGGGGAAAGGAGCAAAGTCCAGTCAAGTTCTTGGAGCTCATCTTCACAGAAACCTGGTAGGTGGTAAGCTGAGGAAGGTACCTGTGTTTGGAGATGACAGCAAAAAATCCATGCAGCGAGTGCTTATATTTTCCTTCCTCTCCTCTCTTTTTTCAGAGTTAAAGATCAGTCTCCAGTACACCATTTATGCTTCCACTTGCACTGGCCAGCCATTTCTGTGGCTGCATTTGCTTCTAGCTTATCAGCATGGACCTAAGAATTTATGTCCACTTGTCCATGTGTAGAAACTGGGACAAGAGTAGCAGCATGTGCTGTCTTACTTTACCACTCTTGTTATCTACAGGGCATGCCTATTAATTTAGAAAATCAAGTACTCAAGCTGGCCCTGCCTACTAGGGTCAGTCAGTATTACTGGGGCACAAAATATCAAAAAGATGTCAACATTTTTGGTGCAGAATAGTTAGTGCTGCAAGCTGTCAGATTTTATACCTCTAGGTGATATCTTCACTGGAAATCAATCAGGAGTCAATGTAAATTATTTTGGTTGTGGGCTGGTGGTTTCATTTGTTTGTTTTTTTGGTGTTTTTTTTGTTTTTTGTTTTGTTTTTTGTTTTGTTTTTTTTTTTTTTTTTAGAAGGATTTGGAGGAGATGTATCCCTGGTCTGGTAATACAATAGTTAAGCTGACCCTTTTGGGGAGTTTGCTGTTAATGGATGCTTTGTAAAGAGAGTAGTTTTATGGAATTTTCTGTTCTGTAGCTGTTTACAAGCACACCTGTTACAACTGGAGTGGGCTGTACTTTATAGAGAGGGAGGAAGTTTGTTTTGCCCTCTTCCTTTTGCCCTTCACTTAGAAAGGTGCAGTGACCATTGGCATGGTCCTGTGTCTTGCTGGTAGGTTGGCTGTGTGCCATAAGATTGCTGTCTGCTCCAGGCTGTGAGCTCCTGGGCATTACAGCTATCAAATAGAGTTTTTGTATCATTTTTCTACTATACCAGGGCCCAGTGATCTGTGATTAGTGATTTTTTCACTGAGGCACCTAATTTGATTTATGAGCTGACTTTTGAGGAGTAGGTCTGGTATTTTTGTATTACAGTGGTCTCCTGACTTTAGAGGGAATATGATTAGATTCTGGATTGTGCATATTCAGAGAAACCTGGTAATGCAGGTCTTTCTATTGTAATACAGGTCTTTCTATTTGACAGTTATTATTTCTTAGGATGTCTGGAAATGATTTGGAATTGCTTTGATCAAACCATGTGAATGTGTCCCTTTGCAGATGTCAGGCCACTACAGGACTTGAACAATACCAGGGTTCTGTCTCCCTCTGGCTCAGAGGAAACATCAGTGCGCTCATCCAGACGGAAACTGAAGCCAACGTGCTACAAAGAGCCATCAATCAACAGGTTGGGCTTTAAACTATTCCTTCCAAAGACTGTTCCCATGCTGCAACCCCTGCTCTGCTCTCATATACTAACTCTCCAGGGCTGGACCCCTCTGTGGCTTTGTTCAAAGTTCTTCTTATCCTTTGTGTTCTGTGGCCCTCCTCTTCTACTACTGTCTGGTTATGCCAGAATTCTGCATCAGGACACATGAATATTTAGGCTTCTGGTAACAAGCTACTAAAGATATTATCTTACTTGTTGAAATGAGCACATCTCTTGGCAGACTGCATCTGTGGTACTCCAGTGCTAATGAGGCAGTAGCATGAGGATAAAATACAGGCTAAAGACAGTTCAAAAGCCTTGATTTCATTTACATTCTGTGATGATTAAAATTTTACACACTTGAGTAATACTTTCTTCCTGAGAGCAGGCTGTATCTGTATTCACTACAGGTATGATACCTAAACAAATAGCTGTATCTTTTCCCTAGGAAATTGTAGATTCAGAACATCTGATAGCTATTGCAGAGTTGTGTACTCATAAAATGACAACTTTGTTGTTATATAATATTACTAGGTGTGTTTTTCCCTGCAAAGTGTCCTGGTTTGAACTTCCCATGAATAGCTGGTGGTATTGCACAAGAAAGTACTCTGAACTGGACAAAAAACAATCTGTACCACTTAACTATCTTATGGGGAAGAACTGCACTAAAATCAGAAACTTTAGGGACTATAATCATATCTGTATTCAAGGAATACTTGATGGTTCAATGTAACCCTTCTGGTTCTGCAGGAAACTGAGGCAGGGTGACCCATTTACAGACACCAAGTTCTTCCACTCTCCTCTATATAAAAGAAAAAAGAAGCCTGTCAATGCCAAGGGAATGACCAAGATGAAAGAGGACAAAGAATGGCTTCCTGAAGGATGTCTCAGTGACAAAGCAACAGCAAGGAGTCAGAATTAGACTAGTGGTTTAAAGGCAGCCCCCAAGCTCCTAGAAGCTCATGTGTTTAGCTGCAAGGCTCCAACTTTGAACGCAGAGGCACGAGCAAAGACGGAGGTGGCTGACCAGGCAGCTGAACTACTCCAGCTAAGGAAACCCAAGGACCAGTTTGTCAAATCGAGCCTTGTACTGTGGATTTCTTCTGTTTTCAAATCTTTTTTCAAATCTTTGGGACTCATGGGGTGGGGAAAGTGGTTGATACAAATTGGTAGATGTCTGTTTTAATGATGGGCATGGCCCTTTTGTGCTGTATGAACAGCCCCTAGCTATCTTCTGCTTCCTTCCTGTTCTCTCCCCATCTGCCATGTAAAGCTCCCTGCACCAGAAGATGAGCTCTATACCAACCACATTAAGGAATATTTGAAACACAGGATGTGTAGGACCTAAGCATGTCTTGTCTCAAACATTCTGAGTGTTGCTACAGAAGAGGGGACCATAGGAGAGGGTCCTGTGGGACAGAGCTGTTTAAAAACATCTCCCCTTTTCCTATGACTCCTTGTCCTTTTTATAAAGTACTGCCTTCAGCCTTCTTGTAGCCCCTTGAGGTACTGGAAGGTGAATAAGGTTTTTTTTAGCACCTTGTTTTCCAGGCTGAACAACCTCAGCTCTCTCAGCCTGTCTGTATAGGAGAGGTATATTGCTGTGCTCTGTGTACTCAGAGGACTACAAAAGATGGAAACTTCATTAGTAGAGGAAGAATAGTGTCATCTGCAGTCAGGTAAATGCTACTACATAGCTTACATTTAAGCTGTACTGTTAAGTTGAAACTAGGAAACAAAAAGCCTAAGATTAAAAAATGCCATTTTACCTTATTATTTATTTGTTTTCTGAAAGTTACCAAGCTTTCTCTGGTACTCTGTAACTCTGGAAGCCAGGTAGGAGCTAGTTAATAACAGGGAATTTGTTATAGGTGCTGTTGTATTAGAACATGCCTGTGTTGACCCACTGATGTCAGAAGCCAGGCAGGAACATAGATCTCCAGCTGTTCCCACTGATTTTTTTCATTGCCTCTATGGGTCAGAAATGGGACTTTTTCCAGCTTCATTTATGTGTTTGTGCTAATAACAGAATAGTATATTGTGTTAATTCACATTAAAGGTACAGAGACAGGTGGTAGCAGTTACAGAGCTGTGCTTCATACACATGGCAATAACAGCTCCTTTAGTCTAACATTGGTATCTCCATCCTAATCACCACCTATAGCAGTCAGCTAGAGGGGGAGAGTTTGTTCATGTGCTTGTTCAGGTTCTGTTTTGCTGAGTGATGATGTATTTGTTTGTATTACTTCCCAAATAAAATTTCAATGCAAGTGGTATTTTTGAATTCTTGTATACTATCTGATGCTTACCCTAACACTACACATAACACCTTTGCCTAGGCCAGAACAAATTAAAACTCTATTCTAAGAAGTGACATACTTCATGTTTATATCACATTTCAGCAGTACTGAACTGTGCTGAGAGCTACTGGAGCCTCTCTCTGAGGCAGAGTTTCCCCATATCTTCTAATCACACAAAGTAAAAAGACACAAAGAATGTTAGTTGGCTTTTATTTTAGTCTGAATTAAAAATATTCCTTAAAAAAACCCAACACATAACCATGGATGGAATAAGTTTTCACAGTCATGATCTGACTTGCTGTAAGACACCAAAGGTAAGCAATAGCCCAGACAATTGGAGAAAAGTTTACACCTTTAGGAAATGTGGGGTGAAGGAAGAGGGTAACAGTTCCTATGCTTCATATCCAGTCAGAAGGAGCATAACTAAATGCATGCCCTGCATTTAGACACTGCAGCATGGCTTTGGTAGGCTCTTAGCCTATAAGGCTTGTTTCCAGCATTTACTAAGTGCTACTCAAATGCTACAGTCCTGACCGTAGCAATGGAACCAAATCCCTTGGTGTCAAGGTACTGTGCTCTGGTTGGCACTACAAGATAAAATTCAGGAGGGCTGTGGTTGAGCTGGTATAGCCCTCTGAGATCACTTACAGTCACTGGGAGAGAGGAGGATGGGATTCATTTCTGTGGGCTGCTGAACAGTAGGTCACTGCTGGTTTGACCAGAGCTGTGACACAAACTGGCCTTCAGATGGAGAGGAAGAGAGAAACATACATCAAAGTCATAGAGAAAAAACTCAGGTCTGCTGTGAACAAAATTAGGAATCCAGACCCATACCAACCTTTTATCAAATTCATCTGCTTAGCAAAAGTAGGGCTGAGCCCAGCAGCTCAAAGGGTTTCAGAAAACATGATTTTCTAAAACTTTAAAAAGTGTCTATGTTAATTTTTGTCTAGTGTTTGTAATGCTACACAACAAAGCACAATACAGAGCCACTTATGCAAGCAATGACAGAAAAGCCAGGTACATGTTTTCTCCAATATCCTAAAGTTCCCATTAACTGTTGTAACTCTTTCTTTGATGAGGCCACTTGTATTTTTTCTAATTCCTTTAAAGTGTCTGGAGGAACTACTGCATTGCCTGCATCTACCAAGTATCCAAAAATTTGATTTCTTTACTTGGTCTGTGACATTTTCCAGGCAGAATTTTAATTTCTGCTTCATGAAATGCTTCCCATTCTTGCTGATACTTCTCCCACCTTTTTATGGGAATCTCCTTCAATTACAATATCTATATATTGGTATAGTTTCACATCTGGAGGCAGTGAGTCTGTAAAAATTAAGCAAGATTGAACAATCACGGGTGAATGTTGGCACCCTGGAGGGACACTATTAAAAAACTAAAACTGATGAGAGAACAACTGGTAAGAAAGCAAGAACAGGAAAAAAACAACTTCAATTAAAAATGCAGAAAATAGTCCTTATAGATCTCAAGGTGAAGAGTGTGCTCAAAATACAAAGAAGATTGTTCAGCCAGAAGTTGCAACATGTTCTAGTGAGACTGAAGTCTGTGAGATGGAGCAGAAGGCATGTGAGGGGGTTTTTGACAGGAAGAATAGAGACTGTGGTGTGGAGCACCATTCCCACTCTCCTGATGGAGTCCAAGACTTTGGAAGTACATGTGATGTGAATCCAACACAGCTGCAGAGTCTTGAAAGTGTTGACTTAATGCAGCAAGTTAAGAAGGGACCCATCTTTGAGATACAAAGTATAGAGAGCTTGCTAAAACCGCCAGTTCACACCTTCTCAAGTCATGAAGTTCCCTCAGGTGATTCCAGTCTATAAAATTCACTTTTCTTGAGGAAAGAAACCTCCAGTGCCTGTGCTTTGCAAGAGGACTCAAGTGTAAACAGAAAGACCATCAGATAGAAAATCAAGATTAAAACAAGTAATTGGGCAAAGAGATGATTGTGATATGAAGTATCTGCCAGTGTGATACCAGAGGGCTAAAGCTGAAGAGCAGCCTAAAAGAAGAAAAACAAAGCATGAGACAGTGCCACTTACACTGTGATGTAAGTGGGAGACACTTTGTTAGGGCAGCTTGAGTAGAACACATGCTTTAAGCTTTAGGCAGAGGCCAGCTTCTGCTTCAAGTTTGCAGCAATCTTGTCCATGAACTCAAAGGTGTTCAGATAATCAGAGCGTGTGACGCTGGCAGGGGAAAACAAAACAAGACAGATATTAGTTGTGCAGACTCTCAAATAATCAAAGCAGGGGCAGACTGTTTAAAGAACTCTATGTTTTGCCTCTAAAACCAAAAGAGTTCTCTCCTACTCAGGCTGTGGTTTTTTTGCCAAAAGGCTCTGGGAAGAGGTAGCCAGGTGATATTTTACAGTTACATAGGTCATCCTCATTTATTAGGATCTGGCCAACACATCTGGACTGTCATAAAAAAAAAATGTATAAATCGTTGCAATTCCTTCTTTACTTTTTTTGCTCTTTCATTTGTTGCAGTAGTAGGGAGAGAGCAATGTGGACTAGGCTGCTTGGGTAAGGGAGTGTCTCATGTTCTGTTTGTACAGTACTGGGTATGGTGAGTCCTGTGAGACAGACTCCTCTTTTTTACCATACTAAAAATAACGTTTCAGCAAACACTGTTTACAACCACCACATAAAACAGCCTCCTCTAAGCACAGCTGGTTATTTCATACACTTACTTAGGCAGGCCTTTGATGCAGGCAGCAAGGTCCTTTGTCATGAAGCCAGATTCGATGGTCTCAATACAAACTTCTTCCAGGGCAACTGCAAAGTTCCCAAGGCTAGTGTTGTTGTCCAGCTTAGCTCTGTGAGCGAGGCCTCTTGTCCAGGCAAAGATGGAGGCTGAGAGAGAACACTGGGTTATTCTATCCATCTAGAACTTCCTGAAAGTTGCTCCAAATCATCATGTGGAATAATAATTGAATTTTTTAGACCAATAAAATGGAAAGTGGACTGAAAAAAATAGAAAATCTGGTATGGGAAAGAACACTTATCTTCATCGAAGTATCCTCTGCCTTTTGTGCAACTCTAAAAAAGCAAAGCAGACCTCAGAAACTATTTACTGCCTCCAGTAATCTCTCTATGCATATTTTATTTTTGTCCTGCCCAAGTCAAGTGGTAGGATTCTGCATTTACAGAGAATATTGTGACAGAAGGGTGCAGTCCTTTTCCTAACACTACATTATGCTCTGGTTTCTATTTAGAGGATTTTTTCCCTCAGACCCCATTCCAAATGCACTTACACTTTGAGTGTGTACATGCTTCAGGCTGTAGCTGTGTCTGGAGAGACCCAGAGAAGCTGACTTTAAGTCATGAGAGGACTGTTGGGGTGTATTCCCTCACCTCCCTCAGGCCACACTGTGATCTGAGAAATGCTCATTTAGACCTTGGCCTTGACAAACCACAAATGAACTAAGCCCTTCTCAAGCTAATCAGAAATCCAGGGACTAAACACCACACAGAATGGTGTCTAATGAGCACCTTTTTTTTTTAATGAACAGCCTTGAAAAGGTATTTTTCTTGCCTGAATAATAACTCAAACTGAATAATATTTTTGTTACTGAACTTTCAAAGAAAGTTACTGACTTGAGTTGCAGCTAGGATGGAAAATTGCTATGACTAAAGCCCACTCTCTTGTGACCCCATAAACAGTGACTCAAAGTGAGACCCCTCAAGCTCTCAATTATAAGGAGCTAATGCATACTCTACCCTACTCTCTTAACAACCCTTTAAATAGCAGCCCAAAATGAGATGGAATCACAGAACAGTCTGAGTTGCAAAGGACACAGAAGGATCATTGAGTCCAACTCTTATGTGAATGGTCCATAGAGGGATTGGAGCCACACCCTTGGTGTTAATAGCACCATGCTCTGACCGAGAAGGAGCTAATCTGTGTGTCTTGAACGCTGATAACTGGATGGCTGGAGAGCCAACCATGGACTGTTGGTACTGACATGCCATGAAAAAGAACAAGACTGGAAAAGAGGGACCGGGTGGAAACAGGAAAGCACTTTTCCGTGAGAAAGAGCAACACAGTACAGTGCAAGCACAAGAATAAGTGGCAGGAAGTGGGCATGGAGTATAGGGTGGGATTGAGACCAAAGACCCCCCAAAGACCCCTGACCCACTTCCAGACAGGCCTGAAAAAATAGACTGCACCTGATGACTAATGTACATAAAAAGCAAGAAACCCATCCACCTCGGCCCCTCCCAAGCCCAGGTAGTGCCCCCAGGCCCTGGACATATCAGCAGCCTGACCAATGCAGCTAGATTTCCACTTATCAGCTGGATCAGCACTGAAACCAGGACTGCCACCCCCTCAACTGGATCAATGCTGTAACCAGGACTAGTGATCTCTTTTCTCCCTCTTATCTCCTCTTTTTCTTCCTTTAATTCTCTTTTCCTTTCTTACTTTCCTTAACTCATTTTTCCCTCTTTAATTACTTTCTTCCCTTTCATCCTGTTCATTTATCCAAAACTCACTGCTGTGTGCTACACAGTAGGTCAGGGACTAACACAGCAATTTCCATGCCACATGTAATTTACTGATCTACTTTCTGATTATTTGCAGACCCTCTGACTTTTGTATATTCTTTTGACCAATAAGCATTTAAGAATCTTAGGTACTTCCTTCCCCTTAAGGGTTGCCACAGTGTCTGGAAGAAAAATGCATTATAAACTGCAAGTTTCACCACTCAGTGGTGCAGATGTCCTTACTCTAAACTTGTTCTTTCACGTGTAGAGATGATGAAGGTCAGTGAAAGCAGCTCACCAATGGGGTTAGTGGAGGTTTCTTGGCCTTTCTGGTGCATGCGGTAGTGACGCGTAACTGTCCCGTGAGCAGCTTCTGCTTCAACAGTCTTACCATCAGGGCAGATCAGCACGCTGGTCATCATCCCCAGAGAGCCATAGCCTACACAGTTAAAGTTTCAAAAGTTCAGTGTCTCCTTTGGACAGCTCCCTCAAATTTCCCTAAATCTTCCCATCCTACAATCCCCCTACATCCTCCCACTGATGTGAAAATCCCTAATCAGCAGAACTGCAGTAGTGCTTCTGCAACTAATTCCAAGTCCCTACACATCAAAGTAACATTTGTTCTGAACATGAATTCTTGCTGAACCATGAGATATAAAGACATTCTGCAACAGTTCAATAAAACTAGTTTTCTCACCTGATTTGCTGGAGAGATTTCTACTGAAAAAGTACAGTGGTTCTGTGGGAGGCAGTTTAGTGGCATTACTTCAGAAAGTGTATTATATAAAGCCACACATCTCACCCTGTAGAATTCTGCACCCATATTTGTTTTGGCACTGGGTACCTTGGTTATATAGGATTTTGACCAAGCATTGCAAATATGCAAAATTAAATGCATCCATCTCTCTATTTGACAGGTAGCTTTAGGTCCTGAAGGTTTTATTACTTATCTGCAGAGCACCTGCCATCACACTCAGCAGCATTCAGCTTAACTCAAGCTGTGACAGAGAATCACCTGTCTAAATATTGTCCATTAGAATAGAAAGCCTACCAGTTATCATGATGGTAAGAACTTCCCTCCTGTAAATAAACAACTACTGAATCTACATTCAATAGATTTTCTTATAAAAGCAGAATCAGATTTTGACTGCCTCCATTACACTCCACAGGTCTGAAATACAAGTTCTGAGGCCCAACACCATTATGGGCTATTCCATAAGATATGGCAGAGGGACACAAGGGACTTCCACTAAGCCCGCTTCAGTGTGGCACAGAAAGCACCTCATACCTTGTGCAACGGAGTCAGATTGCACATCTCCATCATAGTTCTTGCAGGCCCAGACAAAGCCTCCTTCAGATTTCAGTGCCTGAGCAACCATGTCATCAATGAGCCTGTGCTCATACCAGATCTTTTTGGCTTCAAATTGAGACTTATATTCTCTAAAAAACAAAAACCAAAACACCTTGTCATATAAACAGGGACTGCACAGTTTGTACATAGAGAGGTACACAGAGATAAGACTAAAACCAAAAGGACTCCTGCATTCTCTTTACTCTTTTTTCCCTTGTCTACTTTGCTAGATTATAGCAAGGCAGCTTCAGTCATAGAGGCACCCACAGAGAATCTGTAATTTTATTAAAAGAGACAGACACCACAGCCACATTTAGCAGAGCTTTCCACATAGAGTATTGTGCCTTGCAAGACAAAGGAGACTCTGCAGACATGGCATCCCCTGTGCCCTTAAAGTATTACTGAGTGTCTGAAAAGGCAACTCACAAGGCTGGAGGGGGTGTTCCTGTGGCAGACTTAAGCACTGCAGCAGGAGGTACACAACTGATTACCTGTCATAGATCTCTTGGAAGATGTCTTTGAAGCGGCCATCGTATTTCTTCAGAATGGTGTTCTTGGTGCTCATGTAGAGGGGCCAACCTTTAGCCAAGGCCATTTGGAAGGAACTGTGGGCAAAATCCTTGATAGATTGGTCAAGATTGTACATTCCCATGGCTACACCACCACAGCCTGTTAGTGGAGGAAAAACAGATAGGAATCAACTAGATTTAGTTTCAGTGAAATAATTTTATTCTCCCCATAGCATACTCTGGCAGGCAGGCAGGTGCTCTCCCCAGGTGTCTTAATCCAGTTCTCAATTTAAGGTTGGTACTTTCAGGAAAAAATTTGCTTTGCACCATCAGCTCAAAGCTCAGCATTTCTGTGACACATGGATAGGAAGGTGGTTTAGTTTTACAGGTAAGTACATCTTAATAATGTGATCTAATCCCTCTAAGAAGTTTTGTTCCAATCCCGCCTAAGTATTTAAGCACACTGTGAAGAGAAGTGAGGGCACTTGAGCTCCTACTAGTATCATATCAGTAATATTGTCTTTTTCTATCTAGCAGCAGGCAGCAGTTTGGAGCAGGAGATCTCAGTCAAAGCCAGAAATGGATGTGCTCACACCTTAAATGCTTTGCACCTTCAGAACTAACTCCAGCAGTCAAGGACTGCTTTGCCTAGCTCAGGTAAACAAGACTCCACATGAATTCCTGCATTAATTTCAGCATATTTGTGGCCTACCCTGCAGCTTTGATCCACCTGCTCAGGCTCACTTCTAGCAAGTTGTGGGAAGAACGTGGCAGTCGTGGGTGCTAAGGCAAGTCCTGAGAAGGCTCTGAGGAACTACCAACATTCACCTTACTTAGATTGTGTAAGGCAGATGTAGTAGAAGCAGAAATAGAAGTGTGCTGCACTTGCAGCTCACGTCACCTAAAAGAAAGCAGTATTCAGATCATGGAAGAGGATGCTTGTGGGTGAAAGTAGGGTCAAGATCTTCATGAGAAAGCTTTGTCATTTTCAGAGCACAACTCTGTGTTTCTAGTGAAAAGCAGACACCATGTACTTAATTTTAAGCACTTCATTAGCACCATCTATCTATTTTTTGTACAGTACCCATATCAGGGAACTTTGCTCTGGAAACAGAGTTCTTAAATACCTTTCCTAATATGAATTTGTCCTTACCTTCAGACGGTTGTTACTATATGGACATACAAGAATAATGAAGAGAGAAAGCCAGAGGGGGTTTATCTGCTTGCCAAGAGCATATTAATTGCTATTGAGCAATGTCATTTAAAGTTGATATTGGCAGAGAATGAAATTCCTACTGCTATCAATGAAAAATACATGTTGTCCTTGTACCTGTCCCTGTACTTTTCCCTATGGAGTCAAGGACAGTTCAGGGTGTGATCAGCTACAGAGATTGTGTCTTCAGGAGCCATGATTTCACGGTTGATGGATGACAGCTATTAAATTTTATTTAAACAGTTATTTTCACACATGCAAAAGAAAAAGAAAACCATACAGTCCTACTGCCTCCTAAAAATCTCTTGATTCAGTGTCAAGGTTGAACATATTAGTACAGCAAAAAGACAAGCTTCCCTTAATCATGTGGGAGATATGCTGGCACAACAATTATCTCCCCAGAGCAGCAGCAGCAATCTGCCATCTTTGCACTTCCCTGCTTCCTGATGCAATGCAGAGCAGCAAATCAGACTGACAACTGGATTGCCACATCTCCAACACAGGCTCACCAGTCATCTATCAGATGAAAACAGATTAGGACTGGCTGTGAAGCAAGTGAACTCCAGATGAAAGGTTAAGCAACAAGAGATGGTAGAGATGTAGATTCTTATGAGCAAGCATGCCAGAGACATCAAGTATTACAAAAAAAGGGTTATATGTCAGTCTTGGTACCTGTTTGCCATACCAACTGCACAAAAACAAGGATGCTGTAATTTACATGGTTTCATTTTTTTGTAGCTGAAACCAAAACACTGCAAGAGATGTAATTTGTATGATGTTTTCCTGAATCCTGCCCCTAGAGAAACAGCCTGAATTCTGGCAACGTGTGTAACTGCTTCCATCAACAAAGCCTAGCAATGCCAGGATTCCTCCCAATCCTTGCAATGTCTGCAACCAGCACAGCAATAGGGAGAGGAGTGACACCAAAACCTTTGGGACCACATCTGTCAAAACAGTTACAGCCTACACAGTCAGGAGCATCCTTGCAAAATCCTCTCTCCTCCTTACAGAGTAAGTGTTAATTCTTATTTCTATTGAGCAAATAAAAAGAATACTTCATGAAGAAGGGCAGAAACTGTAAAGGTATACATAGATCAGTAAAACAAACTGAACCTAGAAAGAATTACACATGAATTGTTCTCAAATATATCTCCCCTTACGTCAAGCCTTGTTTACATAGCAAGTTTGCCTCTGATCAGAGAGAAAAACACACATGCTGCTACCAGAGTGGTCATATAAGGAGCACGACAGGTGCCAATCTAATATGATTGTGTTCTTGATGTGCCTCTTTGATCCCAGGAAGATTTCAAGGAACTTTTAGTACGTGACGAATGAGGCCCAAACTTTCTCCCCCACTCTACCTCAAAGTCATACTTTATCATCAAACAGATCTCACTGATAATTCAAGGTTGAAGTAAATAAAAAATATCAGTTTTAATCACTAATTAGAGAAAATACCTACTTTCAAAGTTATGGACTAGATATGTGACTGGTTTGCCTCCATCTGCAGGAGTGTAGGTCATCTCTACTTTTCCAGGCCCAGGTACCACAAAATCAGTTGCTCTGTACTGTTAAAAAACAAACAAACAACAAAAAAAAGATTATTTTATCTATCAGGAAAAGAGAACCACAAAAGACAACTCTCATTTGGGAGGGCAAGTTACAGAAAAACAGTTCTACTAAAAATTCCATTAAGTAGACTTTTTATTCATATTGTCATTAGATTATTTTACTAGAGATTAGAAAGACAAGTCATGAAATCACTTAGATTGGAAAAGACTCAAGATTGTCAAGTGCAACATTTAACCCAGCACTACCAATAGCACCACTAAACTGGGTCCTTAGTCACAGTCTGCCTGTTTCAGAAGCTATCTTTCCCTTCAGGGAAAAAAGCTCACAGATTCTTGGGCCCTGTCAATTAGCAGAGTACCTACTTTTGCAGGTGTGCTGAAATTTTAAAGTGCAGAGTATTTAGACTGTTGTCAGGTTGGTGGGTAGAAAGACTCCTCTCCCTACCTCAAAAAAAGCCATTCATATTACAGCTCCTGATCTCATAAGTAACAGGGTTCATTGATTATACAAGATGACATTTGAAAGGCCAACCTGTAGTAAGAGTTTTTCAAGTTAAAAACTTAAAGTATTTAAATGATGTCTCATCATCTTAATTGCCCTGAACAGTAATATTTAAGGTTACATTTCCTTGAAATTTTGCTATGTAGTTTTTCATGTAGTTGCCCTCCTATCAAGGGAATCTGTTCCCTGAGCTGTTCTGAAGTTAGTGTCTTGCTCCTATCCTCTGTATGCTCTTATATTGTTGCTTTCACTTTAATCTCATACTTTCACAGGGTTTCAATCCTTCTCCTTTAATCCACTGTTTCCTATTATTATTTTGACCTTCTCAATTGTTCACAACTTTTAAGGATGTTAATCCCATTCTTTTCTAGTGCCAGGGTTCTGCAATTATTTTCCCCTTGCAAATGTATTATTTTACCTTTCTCTCCCAGGTAAACTAATGACCTGCTACCTATTTAAGCAATTGGCTCTTATAGAAGACTTTTACCATGTTTGCTAGCTTTATAGCATATGATTGCCCATGTAGGACATGGATGACTGATCCTTATTCTCCAGGCTGTCCAAAGTGCAAAATACCTTGGAACCATTCCAGGGCTTCCCACAGCCTTGACCCTGACCCCAATGAGGAGAGCTCTGATAAAAGAGGTTTCCCTATGTCTGTACCAACTCTTCAGGTGTGCTGTGCAAGTTAAAGCAGCAGATCACAGTAAAAAAAAAAAAAAAAAAAAAAAAAAAAAAAAAAAAAAAAAAAGAAATAGAACAAAACCATACTCCTATACAGAAGGCACTTTAGCCCACTTTCAGAAATCATTCACTTTTATCCATTTTTGCCATGAGCAACATTTGACACCAGAAATTCTTACAAAGTAAGGTGGTGGGCAGCGTAAAGGATATTTTCTAAAGATGTTCTTATGTAGGGAGGAGAGTTTTGGAGAAGTGAAGAACAATAATTTAGCAGAGTTAAGTGTCTAAGTACAAGTCTACGTAATCAAAGCACAGGCTTCTGAATGCTGTTTATACAGTGACACTGTTCAAGGAACCAGGCTCTCCCACACTTGCCAGGTGCAGTACAAAGTAAGTGCTAGCACGTATGTGCTCCCGGGTAGAATGCAAGGGACAGAGCAGGAGCACAGGGATGTCTTTGGAGCTCTATACCAGTCAGGAATAAGCCTGTTCAGACAAAAAGAAGGGTAAAGACTGAAGTGACTCACTTGATCCCCATAAGCGTGGCGGCCGATGACGATGGGTTTCACCCATCCGGACACCAGCCGGGGAATGTTCTTGCAGATAATAGCCTCTCTGAAGACAGTGCCACCTAGGATGTTTCTAATGGTGCCATTGGGAGACTTCCACATCTGCTTCAGCTTGAACTCCTCCACTCTCTTCTCATCAGGAGTGATGGTTGCACACTTTATGCCAACGTTGTATTTCTTTATGGCTTCAGCAGCTTCCACAGTTACTTTATCATTTGTAGCATCACGATGCTCAATGCCCAAATCATAGCTGTAACAAACCCACAAACATGATCAGCACTGCCCAGGACATCTGTTTGTGTTCAACAGGAAAGAAATAAGTCCTCATATGTGCTTGTGAGTGTAGTTCCAGTGTTCTGCCACAACTGAAGTTATCCCTCTTCCAGTGCAACTACTGATGGACTGGAGGAAAACAGACTTATACAGTGACATTTCCCTTCTTAGTGGAGGTTGGCGGGAGATTGGAGAAAGGAGAGCTCCAGTTTTTGACTGAGGTTTGCTGCCAGTGTGGGACAGTACCTCCTCTGCCTTGCCTTTTGAGCTTCCTGCAATGGCAGCTGTCAGTTGAGGATTCTAATAGCATGGAACATCAAAATCATCAGATGAATATAAGCCTTTATTTCAAACCTCTTGTGCTGAGGGCTCTGGCTTCCTTCATGTACTGAGCACATGAAGCTACACTCGGCTTAAAAACTGCTTTGACAATGGATCCACAATCCTGCTCTGGCACCAAAACTGCCAATATTCCTTTCAAACATCAGAGGAAGGTCATTTCCACACTTGCTGTTTTAATGGCTTTTGGAGAACAATGGGTGCCCAGCATGGGACAGCCCTGAAGCACAGCCAGCTGTACAAGAAACTAGCCATTGTGCTGCCTCAGCCAGGGGTTTACTTGCCCTTCTCCCACTCTCTTTGAAAAGGGATGCTCTCCACACTGTGTGCACATATAATGTTGCTGGGTTCCCATCTGTTGCCTGGTTCCCACCACCAGCAAGCAGAAAGCCTGATCTAGGTGGCATACAAATGGCTCCAGCAGCTGGGGAAGAGGTCAGACGTGTGGGTTCAACTATAGCAGATATCACTGAAGGCCTCTGTTCACATGGCTAGGAACAATGTAGCTAGATACTTCTCTAATAATTATAGCTCAGAGGCCAGAAAAGGAAGAGATTATTTGTTCTGCTTGGCCAGATGCTATAGATAGCATGTCCCTTTCGCTGTATCCAGCTGCTAGTATTTGTTTTTTCCAGAAGGGAGTAGAGGAGCACAGCCTAGCTTCAGGGAGTAATTGCAGCAGTTAGCTCATATTGTCAAGAGCAGAGCTCAGGCTTACAGCCATCAGGGCAGTCTGTGCCTCACATGCACCCTTTTGTCCTCTGGGCAGATCTTCCAAGAGGCATGGCAAGAAGCCATAAACACACTCAGGGGTGCAGGATGCTATGCTTCAAGCCAGAAAGTAGCTGGAACAGCCCATGTTTCTCATTGCTTATGCTGCAGGGAGTCATGCATCAAGTGCTGGAAACACCCAAGATACAGGAAATCAAAATACAGGCCACGTCCCTGAGAGACTTTCTTAGAGGCACAGTACAGGCAAAAAGCTACCATAATTCAGCATTCACTGCTTACTGCTGTGAGGAACCCTGGCGGGCATGCTTCCGGTGCTAAATGAAAATCCATCAACACCTAATGACACATGCAAACTGCAGTACAAAGTACCTGAATGTCACAGAGCCATTACCTGTGCAAATCCAGATCTACATAAGGAAAAATCAGCTTTTCTTTAATCAGTTCCCAGATGACCCGCGTCATTTCATCTCCTTGCATCTCCACAACGGAGCCTCCACGGATTTTTTTAGACATCTTGAACTGCAATAGACATAAAAAGAGTCCAACCTAAATTAAAAGCTACTAATACATGTATCCTGCATTTTTACAACATAACTATGTGAGGTACTAACATAGCATACAGGATCTCTTAAAAAATACTTGAAAATGACCTCAGTTTATCCTTAGTTTCGTGCTACACCGTATTTTCCTTAAAGCCTAGGGAGATTTATGTGAGGATTAAAATAAAGGTTAATATCTTGACAATCAAGGGCATGGGCTTTAATTATGGTTGTATTAAAAAATATTAAAACATGACCAAATCCTTGCCCTGAATTCCATAGAAATAGATGAGTGCTGTTTACTTTTACATTTCACTAGTTCTAGTCCAGTTGCCTGTTTCTCCACCTTTTTCTGAAAATCAGGGCTTAATGGACATGATAACAATGACAGCTCATACTGCTGAAACTACTAAGATTAATATCTTGTGAGCTTCTTTATTAGCTTTGTCCCCCAGGAAAGAAAGAAACAGAAAAATCCAAGGGCTACACATCAAGAGTATTTTCTCATGGCAAGCTTTATTTCTACAGTTAAAATAAATACTGGACAAATTTGTTTGCTGTAGGAAACAGAGGTTTCCCAAGATATTTGTGAACAAAACCTCAAAAAAAAAAAAAAACCCAACCAAACCCAAAACAACTTGAACTCTGCCCTTCTATTTGCACTTTGTTCTTTGTCGAGAAAATCTCAGAAAGCACTGAACTGCTCTTACACAGCACTCTGCTTTCCAGCAGCTACAGTTTCTTGGATCTTGGCTCTGATTATGCAAGGGCTATGACTTGGCAAGTTCCTCCTTCCAGGCAGTCCTGCGCTTGTGTGCAGCTGCTGGGATAGGACAGTGTGACAGGAACCCTTGCACCTGAGGTTGCAGTCTCAGAGACCAAGGGCCATGAATGACTTGATGGAGAAGGAAGGGTCCAGGTACCCAGGACCTGTTCATCTAGATCAAGCCATTCCGAGGTGTGAGGCTGGCAGACCAAGGGTCCCACATTATAAGCATATTGGAAGACTATCCCAGGGTTTTTTTTTTTTTTTAATTTTTAAATTAAAGTAACTTGTGCTGCATTTCCAAAACCCAATCTATGAAACAATTTTAGTCTGGGAAGAGAATAAACTTTCTAATCTATGCTCACGGGATCAAGCTTTTCCAAACCTTTTGAAGTGCAAAAATTAAAATAACACAAAAAAACCCAAAAAGAAAAACAAAATAAAAAACAAAAACCAAAACCAAAACAAGCACTAGAAAAGACGCCCCCAAACAAAAAACCCCAACAACAACAAAAACCCCACTCAAAACAAAACCACCCCAAAAAAATAACACAAAACCCTAAAAAAAAAAATTGAAACTGCAAAATAAAGTTGTTACTGAGACTCGATTTAAACAACAAACTACTTCAGGCACTTCTATCCCTAACACAGATAGCACCTTGGCTTATATTGGGTCTCTCTAGTGCTCAAAGAGAACTTGAACTTCACAAGACCACACTATCTGAAGTCAGTTTACTAAAGCAAGTATTTTGAACCCAATTTTCAATTGTGATTATCTAAATTAATAAGGTCTGTATCAGAGTCCATGTCCTAGGTACAGAATTACTACTCGGGGAGAGTTCAGTTTTGCTTTTAGCACGATCTGAGAAACAGTCTGATTCATTTAAGTAAAAAAGTAGACGGGCACAAACCCACAAAACACAGCTTGTTTTGTGGTTGGGTTTTACTTCACTAAGACAAATCAGACTATGTCAGTCATAGCCATAGGTTTGGCTTCAGAACTGTTCGCTGCTGCTGTCACGCAGAGAACACAGCGGTAGATGAGACACACCTCCACCGAGATACATCTCCACTGATGTGTGGAAACAGCAGCTTCTTCAACGACTCTGACAGCATCCAACACGTTCCTGTGATCGTGGCCCAGGTACTGATACTTTTCCCTTCAAGTCTCTCTATGAACTGGGGCAACGCTGCAGTAGCATCCCTCTTCTGCACACCAGAGGGGCTCCTCCAGAGAGCACACATTCCCTAGAATTCAACTCTGTCACCCGTCCCCTCTGATTTTATATTGCGCTGCCAAAATCCAGCAAGGTCTTTCTCCTGCAGCAGCTCTTTAAATACACTTAACCCAGGCACACAGCCAAGGTAACTTAGAAGAAACCGTGTATTTCCAAATACCTCTTGGTCCCGAGGAAGGGCTCGGGGCCTACGGGCAATAATTAACTATTGCAACAAGTCCGTAACACGGGTGTACGCTGATCTCCCCGGAGGAGGCGGCTCGCAGGGGCTCGGAGCGGGGCGCTGCCACCAACCGAGCTGCACTCGTTTTGCGGCCGCACTCGCCCCTGGCAAGGCCATCTCGAGGCACACGGGGGATTTGCCCACCGGGCCGCGGCCGAGGCTGAAATCCCGGCACCGGCACGGCCGCGACCGGGGCCGCTCCCTCAGCGGGCGGGGACAGGCGAGGGCCCCAAGCCCGGGACACCGGCGACCAGCGGGACCCCCAGCACAGCGTGAGGAGACAGCGCAGGACAGGACAGGGCGGGCGATCCCGGGCTGCAGCACCCTCAGCGACGCTCGCGGCGGACGGGGCGCGGCCGCGGGGTCCCGCCCGCACCGAGAGGAAAAAAAGCCCTTAAATACAATGCCGGCCCTCAGGGCGCCGCGCCTGGAGAGAAAGGACAAAGGGAGCCGTGCGGCCGCCGAGCCGCGGCGCGCTGGGGCGGTGGCGCGGTGGCGGTGCCCATTACCTGCAGCCCGGTGCTATTCCGTTCCGTTCGGGGCGGCGGTGCAGAACGATGCGGGCCGGGCCGTGCGCGGGGCCCTTTATGTGGCCACGCCCCCGCCCCGCCCGGCCCCGCCGCCGCGGCGCCCCTGCTGGCTGCGCGTGGCCCCGCCCCCGGCGCGGCGCGGGCCCGCCAGGGGGCGCGAGGCTGGCGCGGGGCCAGCAGCCGGGTCTCGCGCCGGTGCCCCCGTGCGAGGGGCCCGCGGCTGCTCGGACCGTGCGGCTGCCGTTCCGGGCGGGGCCCGTTCCGCGCTCTGCCGTCCCCGCGCAGTGAGTGCCCGCCGGCACGGGGAACCCGCTGGTGCCGGGGGGCTCGGGCGTGCCCCAGGGAGAACGCCCAGCCCAGCCCAGGGTGCGGTGCCCACAGCGGGCACGGGCTCGTCCGCTCGCGCTGCAGTGGCGGTGTTGACACCACAGCCCCGGGGTAGGAGCGGGCACCTCTCTGGGGCCGGGGCGAGGCGAGGAGCGTGGCCGGGGAGAAACCTCGGGGCGGGAATAGAAGAGAAGGGAATATTAATGATATACGCTGTACTGCCACTTCCCGGAGGTCACCCCAGCTGGCCGCACTACCCGCGGCTGCCCCGGCAGCAGCCCGGGCGTGCCGCGCCCGCGCAGAGCAGCCGGGAAGGGCGGCGGGGCGGGGCCGGGCGCTGCCGGCGGGCGGAGTGCGCGGAGCCTCGATTGGCGATGCCTGCGCGGGAGCGGCGCGCTCGGCGGGCGGTTGGTCGGGGCTGGCGGCGCCGCCGGGCCGGGCGGTGAAGGAAGAGCGGCGGTGCCGCCCCAGCACCGGCACCGGCACCGCCGCCGCGGGCAGCAGGTGAGCACAGCCGCCAGGGCCGCGCCGAGCAGCGCCGCCGGCACCGCTCCGCGGCCGCCTTTTTCCTGCGAGCCTTCTCCGGGCCGCCCGGACGGGCCCCGGCAGCGGCTGGCGGCGGCTCGCCGGGGGTCGCTGCCCCCCGCGCTTTCCCGTCCCTTCGCAGGTGATCTCCGGGCCTGCCGTCCCAGGCGGGGGAAGGCGGCGGTGTCCCCTTCACCGCGGGCAGAGCAGAGCGGCTGCCTCCCGCGCGGAGGTTGGGAGCGTGTGCCACGCCGTTTGTTGGAGTTGCGGGTGTTTCTGCAGCCGGGCTGTGTTACCCGGGTGCCCGGGTGGTGTCTGTACGGAGGGCCGTAGCCTGTGGCGCTGAGCAGCGCAGGTCAGTGCTGTGGGACGCGGGATCCCGGCGCTGCTCGGCGTGGAGGGCAGTGCGTGTGAGGGGGAGGCTCCCTGCACCCTGCACTGTGTGTTAGCGGGGTGAATTGAGGGTTGCTGAAGCTGCAGCTTCCAGTGGGTTTAGGTACATTCCCCGTGATTGTTGGTGAGGATCCTGTGAGGAGCGTACTCTATTTTTCTGCTTGTTAGCCGATATGTGCACCTTGCTTTCTCGTTTCCTATATCATACAAGAAGTGTCTCTTTCTTGGTTTCTTGCGGTGGGATGGGGGAGTACTTTCCCTTTAGTGGGACAAAGCTTAGAAAGGGTGATAGATTCCACAGCTAGTGTGTTGTACAGCACAGAAAGTCCAAGTGTTTCTGGAGCTAGTGCCAGGTACAATGCTATTCTTTCCAATACTTTTAATTAGATCAATACTGCTGTGACAGAAGCAGTTATGGTTTTTTTTCCCTTTAAATGAAAGGTTTTGTTTTTCTATAATCATGTATATTTATTTAATGCAAGTTCAGAGACTTGCATGTAACTGTTACCTTGGCAGGCTATAGTTAGTTGCTGAAATATGAACATAGTTTTCTACAAAACTTTTGTCTTCATAGTGGCATTTTTGTGTGAAGGTACGCCCTTGTTGTATGTTCAGCATTTTAAAAGCAAGCTATTAGTTGCCTTAAGATTGAATAAACAATTCCAAATTTACCTGAAGAGTGTGTTTTAAGGAAAATGTTCCATCAACTCTGATGCATTTTTAAGTACATTCATTTCACCTGTTTGAATAATACTGGTGAAATGAACAACAAAACATACTCTGATTTGCAGGGGAGAGGGATGTGGCAGACTGAGACTCAGCCATACATAAAGAACCTGACCAAAGTTTTTCCTGAAACTTAGTAAATGATGCCTCTCTGTTTTCTTTCCTGAGGACATGTGAATTGCAACAGGAAGCTAAGAGAAGCACCCTCTGAGCTAGATGTGCTTACTGTACTGAGCAACAAGGAGAAGTCCACTGAGAGGTCATGTGAATGACTTGCAGATACCATCTTTTCAGCATTCTTTATAGGAATAGTCAAACCTTGCCACGTGAGCTGCTTGCAGCTTGTTAGCACTTGGAGTGTCCCTAGCTGATCATGTTGTTTTTCACTGGACTGCACAGATTTCTCTTACTGTGACTTCTTGGAACTTGGAAGAAAATATTCTAGTTAGCAATATATGCCTGTAAGTTCTAGGGAATAATTGTGGGAGCTAGAAATTGTTATTTCATGAAGAAAGTGTCTATCAGTTGCTAAGCAGGAAGTTGGCTCATAGTGGGTTTTGATCCTTGTAAAAAATCAGCCATCACTTGTAGGTTCTATCAATTCCCTGTGTTCCTACTCTGTCAAACATTTCACTAAATCTTGCTTAAACAGAGATGAAGGTAGAAAGTACTTTAGCCTAGCAGGCTAGAAGTGCAGGCTGAGTGAGGTATTGTGAAAGAAATTGGGTGTCTGCTCAGCTTAAAGAGTATGTGTTTGGGAAAAGTATGACTCTTGGCTGTATGGAAGCTTTGGTATGCAGAAAATAGGGTTTACAAGTATGGCTTGTCCTAATACAGAAAGTGGTTTGGGGTTTTTGTTTGTTTTTCCTTAATGGAGCTGCTCCTGAAAACAAGGATGTTTGAAGGTGTGAGATTTGACAACAAGTAAACCACAGTTTGGGTTACTTCCCTGGTAACTTGCACAAGGGCCTGTGTTGTAATGCAGAGGGGAGGGAAACAGTTTCCCACCAAAATTAATCTTTCAGTCCTGTTTTTGTTTGTAGTTCATTCTACTTCTCATTCTGAAGTTAACCTGGCCAAACAACAAATCTGCCTTGTACTTGCTCAGGCATGCCTGTTTTCAGTTTTGTTACAAGGGCTGCAGAAGTCACAACATTAGGAGAAGAGCTGTCAAAGTTAAAACTTCTTTGTGATGTGCCTGCAGAGTCTCCATTTGAAAACTTCAAGTTCTCGTGAACATCTGCTGGAGTGTGTAGTGGTTGATCAGTGTAGTGGTTGTTCACTTTGTTTCTCTGGATGTTTAACTTGGCAGTTGCCCATTCCAGAGATGCTGCTCTCTTGTCAGTGGCTGAGCAGGGGGCATGGGCTTCTCTGGCACTCTTGATCTGTGTTAATAGCAGGTGCCTGTGGTCAGCTGGGTGAATGTCTCTCCTCTGGGATCTAATGAGACACCTCCTGTTCAGAAGATTGAAGAGGCTCTGTTTCATCACCCTGTGTGTAATGTGTGCTGCTGACCTTTTTCCAGGGCACCTGAAATGGCTGCAGATGACAAACGCTCTCCCACACTGGACTCTACCAGTGATCTACCTCGTTCTCCCAGCAGTCCATCTCATCTCACTCACTTCAAACCCCTGACTCCTGACCAGGATGAGCCTCCTTTTAAATCAGCTTACAGTTCTTTTGTAAATCTCTTCCGTTTCAGCAAAGGTAAGTGCTTGGGGAGGATGTGCATGCTGTGTGCTGCTTGTAAAAACACCTCTGAACATAGGAGCATAAAGTCAAAGGGCTATTGTCAGTTCTTTTATGAGGGTTGTTACATGTTGCTTTTGGGTGATTTAGAGCTTTACTATGAGAGAAGATAGTCAGCATCTTGCAGCTGGAAATATGTGGCTGCCCATGAAAGTCAAAGAGAAGCTAGTTAGTAAATAGTATTTTATAGATTCTTAGCTTGAAATCAGAATTTCCTTTGCCTTTATGGCTTTTTTTGCTTGTTTGGTTTTTTTTTTTTTCTGAAAGTAGAAGTAACTCTCTGTCAGCCTGTATGAGCAAAATATGTGCTTGTGCTTCCAGTGCAAGTTCTTACTTCAGACTTGATCCACCCCTCACCTTCCTGTGCATCTTGTATCTGCAGCTGGGTGACAGCTGAGCTGCAGTAAAGCAGGAAGTCCACACTTAATTTGCATGGCTTAGGTGTTCCCCATCAAGAAGTCTCTAGTGTTGAGAAAGTTTTATATATTAAAAAGTATTACTTGATTTTGGCCTTTGTGCTGCATGCATCATGAAATATGTTGTCAACTAAAAGAGCTATGTGAGTTTCTTTTTGTTTCAAAGAAAGATCCTGCAAAGAGTGGTAAATGAATGCACCTGGATTTTGTGCAAAATCTGTGTATCCCTCTACTGGAGATGGCACACTGGTCAGCTTCTTTTGTTTAGTCTGTTCATTATCCAGCTCTGCTAAGCATACTTCAGCAATGTTTTGGCTGGGAGAAAAGAGCCAAACAGTTTTTTGTATAAGCAAACTGATCTGTTCAGACTTTTCTTATGCAGAATGAAAAATAATTACTTGGTATAACTGCTATTAATTTGCATAGTAGAGTAGCACCTGTCATTGTTAATTTATTGAAAGTAGCATAAAATGTGGCCAATATTGACTTCACTTGTTTTTTTCTGACAAATGTAGTTGGAGTCAGCAAAGTCTTTTGTTGAGTGAATGGGAAAACAACCTTGAAACAACACATGAAATGTGCATCTTACTGGAATCAATGAGAACCTCTCTGTACTTGGTCTGCTGATAGAAATTAAAGCCTGTGGTAACTTTAATGTGACCTCACTACTGGCTTGTAAAATAACTGAAAATCTCTTTTCAAGGCAGAAGCTGGTAGTCTAGTGTAGCTATTCTATTTAGCAAGAATAATTCACCTTCATATTCAAGAATAATCTGTCTAGGGTTTGTTTTTGCACTTTTCAGTTAGGAAATTTCTGACATAGCCTGAGCCTTGAAGACAGCCTACAGTCCTCTTTCTATGATGTGTATAGTACTTATAAAACTAAAAAATCTTTTGTTTTGTTTAATCATGATCCCAAAGAGTTATTTGTGAGAGTTTTTTTACCCTTGGCTTTGCATGTACTGCTGCTTTTCCTTATGATGTCTGAGCAGGTGGTTTCTTGCTTTTTGTCAACTCTAGATGATGGCAGGCTTTCATCCCCAGCAGAGAGAGCAGAGGCAGGACAGAGTGATCCACAAGCACTGAGTGGTGGCTGGTCCAGTCCTCAGCATCCCACAAGGGCTCAGTCTCTGAGATCACCAATTCCTTACAAGAAACACCTGACTGGTGAACTGCAAAGAAGATCTTCTGCAACCCTGGGTAATTTCAGCTCTTTGTTCTATAAGGCACTGTTGTACTAGCCAGGATGCTTCAGGGTGAGGTGGAAGGATATGTGCAAAGGCTCATTGGGTGTCTGGATTCATAGCAGAATTTAGTATCAGGCTACACTGCTTCTGTTAGTGAGGTTGCACTTTAACCTCATAACCCTCCACTCTTGATGTTCCAGCAAGGCAACTTCTTGCTGGGGCTCTGTTCTTTCAGTTGGAAAATTGTCTGGAACAGAAGAGGCTGCCAAAACATATCCAGTGTTTTAGAGCTGCCTGAACTTTGGTCCTGAAGAACGTTTCTGCTTTGTCTTGAGAGACTACAATTTCTTACCATCCACATGCTAACTCTAACTTTAGTGCTTAGTCTGGATGGATTTGTTGTTTTTGTCTTCAAGGGAGTTGAAAATGAAGGTTTTCGCTTGTAGCTGTTTAGAGGAGAATTGAGTAGGAAGTTGAGCTAAAGATTTTTTTTTCTTTTCAGTCCTGCCTAACAATTGCCAGATTTTATACTGAATCTTTTAGCTGGTATGTGAATTGATTGTGATTTCAAAGGTGCAGCTGCATAATGGCTTTATGAATATGTGGAAGAGCTAGGAAGTAGATTGTGAGGGTTCCTCTTGAGACCTGACAGATTACTGTTGGCAGTTAGTGATAGCCTTAAGGAAACTGCTAAATTGGATAACAATCTTGTGCAAGACAGTATTTCCAAGAGTGTGGTACCTAGTGCAAACAAATCAGATCCTAAATGCTGTTAATGTGTATGGGATTTTTAGAAAGGCGTGTAGCAGGCAAAAGTCTAGTACTGATAACTAGCATTTTTACCTCATTTGCATACTTAGTTATACATGTTTATAATCTTCTTCCTTGCCTGCTAGTACTGTTTGATCTTTTTAGTTGTACTTCTTCCAATGAAGCAGTTAGCGGGTTTAATTAATTTGGGGTTTTTGTTTTATTTTGTTTGCTTGGGCTCTTTCTTGAAGAATTTTCTAAAATATCTCAAGAACAGCCATATGCTCTTAGCTGATAAGCCAATTTACTTTTTCTTGGTACCTCTTGTGAATCACTTGGAAATTGCCTGGGGATTAGATGTTAGAAACCTTCAGGTGTGGTATGTTGTTTGATACTCAGAAGGCAGAAGTGATCTTGCTGCTTAACTTCCTCTGGGATTAGGCCACCAGGGAATAAGATTTAGTTTAAGATGTGTGGAAAGAACTGTTCCTTTATTATTCCAGCTCCTTTTCAGGACCTCAGATCATATCTCTGGGTTTGAATGCAAGTATACTTAGAAAAATGTGATGGTGAATTAGCCTGTAAAGAAGTAAAGTTAGGACAAACACGAATTGCTGCTCGCTTTTTAAAGAGATTTCTGTGGTACTGTGTGCTGAGTGGCCTGACTTGCTGTTGAGTATTTTCCCCCAAACAACCTTTTTGCTGTAACAAACATGAGCTCTGTGTAATACATGTACTGGATTAGTGAGGTTTGGGCAAGTTTTTTAGGCCATCTCACTTTATTTGAAGAGAGGGAAAATACTTGTATCTTCCTTCTCTAAAGATCAGGCATTGGGTTTTTTGATGCAAACTTTAGAAAATTATTTTTCTTTCCTTTTTTAAACCTTAAAAGATGCTGAATAATTAGGTCTTTGAGGATTTTCTTTGTGTAGCAGAAAATTTTATTTCTGCTATTTCAGCTGATGCTGGCCTGCACAAATCTTAGGATTTATTATAATATCTAAATAGTGAAAAGCAGGAAGATAAGCAATGGCTTTTATATAAACATCTAGATTGTAGCTTGGATCACCCACTGACTTCAGTGACAGTGAGGTGTCTAATTGAATTTTCTTGTAGCCCTGTGTCCACAGGCCTGTAAATGTCTCTTTAGGCTTTGCCATTACTTAGATATTTAATAATGTGAGCAGGTATATGCAGGAAAATACATAAGCACTTCACAAGGGTCTCTCTAGCCTACTTGATCTTAAATAATATGTCAAGTTAAGCAAACTGAAAGGAATGAATAAATAAACAAAAGGCTGCTGCTGGTGCCTCTAAATAGTGATGACATGCAGTTGCTCCTGAAGATGCTGACCCTCACCCCCTCACTGTGCATTAGCTTGTAGTGTCTGTGCAGCAGATAGTTTCATTGCCCAGGGACTGTGCTGACACCTGCAAGTGCAGAACAACACGAAGGGATGGTGGCTTTTGTAGACACAGTCTGGCAGCAGTTATGTAGAGTTTCAGTTGTGTGCTTCCCTTCAGAACTGCTTACACAGAAGCATTATAATAGCTCCTTACTGTGTTTGTGAAAATGGGAGGAGTTATTGGATGCCTGGCTTATGTCAGAGATGCTCTGAGGGTTGTGTGGCTGAAGAACCAGTGCTGAGACTGCAGTGGCTTGAGTGGCCTCTCTGTTGGTTATTCTGTTGCATCATCGTGTGCTGGAGCAGGTGCTGCAGAGCCGTGTCACTGCTGAGGGACCGTGGGCCCTGCTGGTTGTGTTGGGCTGCGTGTGCTGTGCTGCCAGATGAGCGCTTTCAAGGTTTGGATTGAACCAAAATAGTCCAACAATGAGACTATTGTCACTGAGATAATGTCACAGCTTGCAAATCCTGTTTAAGGAGACCTGGAAATGCTGAGGGCTGCAGAGGGAGCATGGATAGTAAAAGCAGTTCTATCTTGTTACACTGTCATGCAGGATAATGCTGTTAATGCTAGACAATTGTAGCAGAGTGGCAGTAATAGGGAGTGGCAAAGGAGCTTAGCAGGAGCAAGGAATGGCCAGTGATCATCTAGGGGGAAGAAAGCCTGAGGAAAGCATGTGGTAGATACTGGAAACCATTGTGAAGCATGAGTTATTACCAGAGCATCTTTTCTAATCAAAAAGATTTTAGAACATGAAAATGCATGTTATAAAATGAAATTAAGGATAGATTTCCTACTTTTCATGGCAGTACTTTTTATAGCAGTGACTTGAGGAAGATGTGATGTTTGAACTGTGGTACTGAACTTGAATATGGAATGTTATGCTGTGGCAGAAAGTAATTAGAAAGGAATTTGTGTTGTTTTGTATTAGGAAAACTGTGGTATCTCTGGCAGGGGTATTTTTTTTTTTTTTTTTGAAATTGTGTGAATCTCTCTTGTGTTAGTATATGGTCAGTTCTCCTATAAACTGAAACTGTAGTTTGCAACAAAGTAGTTCTTGTGGTGTTTTTGTCATATCATTCATTCACTGTAAAATTAATGTTAAAATACTATAGAATCACGAAACTCTGTAAAAACATATTTCTGTAATTCAGAGGTTTCTTCCTAGGTTTTACCAAGGATCAGCAACCATAAATACATATAGGGAGGATGATATTTGAAATAAGTTAACTTTTTTTTTTATTTTTTAGCTGTAGGAGTTAATTTTTACCTTAAAATAATGCAGTTTGGACCAGGGGTAACAATTAACCTAAGATTAATATATGGGAATTCTTTTTGAAGGGTCGTGTTTTAGGCAGTGTTTTCTTTACTGCAGGAATGATAACTTCTTACTTTCTTGCTATAGTGTGTTTTTCCTCAGAAAGGAAGAAATCTCATGATTGAGAAGGAAAAAAACCAACTAAATTTTTATCTGAGTATCAGTCAGCTTCTCTGGAATGGGCAGGTTGGCCATGTGTTTCTGCTGCTGATGGCATGCTGTTTCTTATGTAGTTGGCATCCTTCTGACACTGTTTTATGGAACAGAGAAAAGGGCATTTAACTAACAAGAACCAGTGTGTAGTTTCCTGTGCATTTCCTTGGTGCTGTCTGTGGTTTTTGGAAGTCACTTGTCTGAGGAGATTTATTGGTAGTTAGGCAGTAGATCTTTTAATTCTTTGAACTGGGAGAAGCATTCCTGGGAAGGAGATACTTTTAAATTCAGAGGAAGTACCAGGAAGTAAACGCTGCACAGATCTTGTGATAGAAGTGAGGAGGAGCCAGAGGTTTCTCTGGTGTTATCAATGTCTTCCTGAAATATAAAAATATTAAATAATCACCCTAAAATACTGAGCTTTGTACTGCCCAAAAGTCTGTTTTATTTTTAAAAAGAAATCAATTCCAAGTGGCTAGTTACAGAAATGGGTTTCTTTTCTTAAAAAAAAAAAAAAGTTGTGCATTTTTTGTTGTACATAGCAGCAAAATGTGGGCTGATTGACTGAAAATATCTCCTAAAAAGCTGAAGTGGAGGTCTAGAATGCCATGGTTTTAGTGCCATTACAGGGAGGGATTTGGTGTGCTGCAGGAGCAGGAGCTGTTAGTGCACAGCAACAGTTAACAGGCTTCAGGCAGAGCTGTCAGTGTTCCCGCTGACATCAGGGATAGCCCAGGCAGTAAACAGAAAGCAGCCATGTCTGCTCTTCCTGTGCTGGGGCAAGCTAAATAAAATACTAGTCAGATGGAGAGCAACGAAGCTGGTAAGAAACCTTAAACTATTCGGGAAGTTGTTGAGAAAAGAGACTTTGAAAATGTTTAAATATTTAGCTAAATAGAGAGCTGTGATTTCAAATCTTTCTGGAGAAAGATTTTTTTTTTTTTTTCCCTTTTATTTGTAACTTGTTCAGCAGTGCTTCAAAGTAAAAGAAATTGGCTGCCTTGCATTTTTATTCAGGAGTTTCTTTGCTATAATTAATCAAGAATGACTGTACAAGTTCTTAACAACCTGATGTTTTTCTTAGAAAAAAAACAAACGAGACCTAAAAAACCCAAACCCCTCAAAAATGTGAACTTCTGAATGCATTTTATTCTGAATTACTGCTTTTATTAGTCCTGATTTTTGCTGTAGTCATTTATAAATAACTTCTGGTTAAAGCATTGATTTATACTACTCCTGGAATGAACCTGTATATTGTAGCAATTACTTTGTAAGCATTAGTATCCTAGAGGGTGTTTCAAAAATTATACCTCAGTGCTTTGTAAAAGACTACTACAAGCTTCATCTAGTAAGTTGAAAATCACTTCTTTGAAAAAGGTTTTCATTCTCAGAGAACTTAAATGTCTTCTTGTAAACACAAATGGTGGTATGTAAAATGTCAGTCACAGCAAACTATGTGCCATCAGAAGCTCCTTGGGGGGGAAAAGCATGCAAGGGCAAGAAGTGATACACATTGTAACTTTGTAAAATGTATATAGATGAATGTTTTTTTTTCCCTCTAATGGGGCTTGGTGTTGTGATGTGAATGTTGATGTATCATGGAAGAAATGAACATTGCTCTCTCTTCCCTTCCAGACAATCGAAGGAAAGTAGAGCCACCTCTTGGAGGTCATGATCCTCGAACTGCAGTTCAGTTAAGGAGCCTCAGCACTGTTTTAAAACGCCTCAAAGAAATCATGGAGGGGAAGAGCCAGGTACTTCACCAATTAACTCCTTACTGGGCTTTTTTGACCTTTGTTTTTAGATACATCTTGGGAATTGTTTTTCTGGATGTTTGAAGGATGAGTGAATAAACTCAAAAAGCATCATGTGAATGCTGGGGAAACAATTTCATTTGATGCTGACTTTTGATTTGCCAAATGTCTGTCATATTTGGGGAGTGAATCATTGCATTTACTTGGCTTCTTGTGCTTGGACCAGATGCTCTCTTTTTAGGCTCCTTCCCACTAATGTGTTACCCAGTCTAGTGAAAAAAAGCCCTGATAGCTTTCTCCCTAGAAGACTAACCATGGATAGGTGAAACATTAACTGTCACATATAATAATGAGAATTCTTGGAGTGGTTTGAATCTGCTACTTACTGTGGTACTGATTTGTCAGCAATATTTGCTTGAAAGGTGTGCCCTGTTGATCAGTTTTGATTTAGATAGACAAGAGTCTGCTGGTTGCTACTGACTTGCTGATTTCACCTCCATCCACTGAGCTGGACGACACCTTTAAGAAGAGGCTCTAGTCGAGAAAAGAATCCACAACTATTTATAAGTGAGGGTATAATTAGCCATGTCTGTGGGCAAGACGTGAACAGGCAAAAGTACATTTAATTAAACTGGTAGAGGAAGAAGAAGGCTTTTTGCTTGATAGCTTTTATAGGTAGACTTTGAATAAACTTAGCTTCCAGTGCTATTCTACTTATAAGAATAATCTTGCTTTGATAGAAAGGGCAAGATTTTTGAGAGTGAAGCAGAAGCCTTTTATTGCACTAAGCAGGGCAATGAGTGTGGCCCTTACTAATATTTCAGTTTGTGGCAATTTCTGAAGGCCCTAGAGATTTTCAGATATATTTGAAGCTACTGAACAAGTGCTGAAACAGACAGGATAAGTAGTAAATGAGTATGACCAGTTTGCTCCTGCTGTGGACTTGGCCTGTCTCTACAGGAAACTTCTTTCCTTCTGTAGAAAGCTTGTGTCAGATTCTGGAAGGGGCTGTTCTGATGAGCCTCTACTGCTAAGGTGGGCCAGACTTCTGTTCTGAACCCTCCCTCAGGCCAAGAACAGCCTGCAAGGAAGGCAGAGAGTTGGGAGGTGTCACCAGCAGTGACTGGGTTTCTGGGCACATGGTCACATGAAATTGGGGCACAGCACTGGTGTTTGGAACAGCCCTTCTCTGGGTGGTAGATCCAGAGACCTGGTTTATCATGCAGAGTTGCAACAAAAACTGCTATATGGCATTCCCTGCAGCTTTGCAGCAGTTCCTTGGCAAAGCTCTTCACTCCAGCTTTCCCTCCTTGAAGCTGCATGTTTATCTTTAAATGTTCTAGATTCTTTAAAACAATAGATTGTCTTGAGCAGTCTTCAGCCTCTTTCTGTGTGGGTTTTCTTGGCTGAGGACAGCATGAAAATGTTGTGTTGTTGATCATAACTACTCTGGTCTCAAAATTGATCTAGCAGCTGTATCAGACTTTACTTTTTGAATATGCAAAAATGAATCCCAATTTAAAATAAAACCCCATGGGGCTTTTTTGATTATGTGAAAACAAAAGCATGGATCACCTTTCTTTTGTGTGATTACTCTCTTCTCTCTGATTGTTTTGGGAGAATACTTGCAGTAGTTTCTCTTCCTAAGAAAAACCTGGATTATTCAGTCTCTCTGAAAAGGCTTTTTGCCAGAACTGAACTCTAGCAAAGAGTGTTGAACAGGGCTGTCATGTGACCATTAGCAGTTGTCTCCATCCATGGCAGTTGCAGCCGATGTGCTCAGAATCACAATTGAGAGTTTGTCTTGCTCTATAGCTTCAACACCAAATAGAAGTTTTAATTATCTGTTTTTAAGATATTTTTCCTGTGGCTATATCAATGCTGTAAATTAATATTTGTTGTTGTCTGCTGAATGTGAATTTCAGTTTTGTTCACATAGCAGTTCAACCTGGAGTTTTGAAAGATCAATCTGGGACAGGTTTTTACAACTATCTACTGTAGTGCTGGAGAAATTGATCAAATAATAGAACTTTTTGCATGCATCTATAATCTTTTCAAAACATATGTCAATATTAGCTGTTGAAATGATCTTCCTGTTCTAGTAATTTCTGATAATTTGATTTACTCCTAGATAACAGCTTCAACTTATATGTGATGGTGGTTTTTTTCTTTTCATTTTTAAGCTGTGCTATTTGAGGACTGTTCATATGCTGAGGGCAAGTGAGAGGGGAGAGTAATGATTACTTCATATTTGTTTCTTTTTTACTTTTATCCACATCATATTATGGTTTCTGCTTTGCTGCCATCTTGGATCAAGGAGGCAAAGTCCTACTGGATTTATTCTCTTAGTTCAGGGCTCTCAGCCTTCTGCCTTTCTGCAAAACCACATGGAAAATCCTTTGTGTGTTTTTATGCAAGAGTGTGTATACACTTGGACAGATATGTAAATATGTGAAATTTTCCTTTCCATGAGCACAGTCTACAAAGAGTCATGAAACTAAACATGCTTTCTTATTTACAAAAGAAAAAGCTTTCATCTGCTGTCTTGTCCTGTAGGACAGTGACTTGAAGCAGTACTGGATGCCTGACAGCCAGTGCAAAGAATGTTATGACTGTAGCGAGAAATTCACCACCTTCCGGAGGAGGCACCACTGTCGACTTTGTGGGCAGATCTTTTGTAGCCGATGCTGCAATCAGGAAATCCCTGGAAAGTTCATGGGCTACACAGGTAGGGTTTATTTACTGAGAAACAGAACAGTCTCTGTGTGTTCAGCTCTGTTTGATCTACTGCATATGATATCTTGGCATCTGCTAGAAAATGCTGTTCATGTCTGTAGTGAGCTTAAAATTAAGGAAAAAGAATCAGAGGACCTAATTCTACCAGTTTCACTATGAAAGATGGTGGATTGTGCCATGCCTGCTAATTTTTACCACACTGCAGAACAACCATAGCCACAATTGGACAAGGGCGTGCACTACAAAATCTGTGCTCAAGGGAAAGCTGCTCTTACTAACAGTAGTTTCAAAATATGAGCCATATGTTTGAATTGAGGGTAAGGGGAAAGTCTTTCAAATACCAGTTACCAAATTCTAGGCATGAATTGGTGTGTCATATCTGACCAGCTGTTATTCTGCCATCATTTCAGTGGGCACGTGTGTTCTCCCTCCCTCTTCCTCTCCTTTTCTTTCTTCTTTCTCCTCTTTCACTGATCTTGTGCTATGCACCATTTGCCTTGGAAAAACTCCCTGGGTGTGTAATTATCCAGGGTTTTGCCCTTTAAAAGAGTATGAGAATTAGACTTGCAAAGAGGTTTTGGGAACAGAAAATCCTTCTGTTTCACCACTATACACCTCTGATCCTGTAGGAACAGAGTGCTATTTGTTCCTGTTCTCTTACACTCTCTGGTTCCCTTTTCCACAGGGGATCTCCGAGCCTGCACTTACTGCCGTAAAATAGCCTTAAGCTACGCACACTCCACAGACAGTAACTCCATTGGAGAAGACTTAAATGCCCTGTCGGATTCGGCGTGCTCTGTGTCCGTGCTGGATCCCGGCGAGCCGCGCACGCCGGTTGGGAGCCGCAAAGCCAGCCGCAATATCTTCCTGGAGGAGGACCTGACCTGGCAAAGGTAAATCAATCATGCTCAGCTCCAGAATCTCTGTTGTTTTCAGGCTGACAGCTACCTAGACAAAAAGCTGGTGGTTTCCACCTAAGAAACTTAGATTCCAGCTCCTGTAATAATCCTGGGCTTGCTTGTGACATTCTTCTCTATGAGCTGAAATATGGAAACATTTCCAGTGAAGTTTTAAATTATTCGCAGTTCTTCCTTCAATGTACTGAATCAGTGATTCTATACCAGTGATAGAGCAGGCTTTTGTCTTCAGAGTTTAAAAAGACAGGACCAAAATCATGCCTTCTAACCACCAATGTATTATTGACAGGCAAGTCAATATAACATTGGTGCTTTACCTGTCAGGTTTTGAATTGGGCAAGAGAACGTAAGAACTGCTCTCTGTGTAGGCAAAAGAGAAGTGATGGACGTGACTGTTTCAGATGAAGTGGGATTGAAAGGACAGCTTTAAAGGTTCTCTAATCTCCTTTCAAAGTATATTTATTCCTCTTACTCTCAAAAGAGATCTTTATTTTTGGACCATAAGTAAAAGACCACTCTACTTCTCAAGTGCTATGCAAGGTAATTTTGGAATATCTTGATTTAATTTAATGTCGTAGGAAAGAAGAAATAATTAGGTGTGGTATTTGTGCTCATTTCTCTAAAACAGAAGAACAGGCAGATGTGAAACTACTGGGGAGGTCTTGAGTCAGAACCTTTGTTTAACTGAGTGGTAGTGTTAGTGACGTGGTCCATAGCAGACCTCTTCTGATAGTATTAAAAAAAAAGTCAAATCATTTTCTGTCCTCAGAAAATGCCCTGACTCTTGCTTTGCATGTTGCTTTTCAGAGTATGGTGCTCCTATCTGGAGGCATTTAAATGATCAGCTTTAGGCGTAAATAAAAGAAAGTACTTCTGGTTTAATGTTATAGTCATTTAAAGTGGTAATGTAACAATGCATGGGATAAATACTACCAAATTTTGAATTGGGGAAAAAGCAGGTGTTGTTGGAATCTTCTCTTCAAGTGTACAAAATACTGAGGATATTGTTAGTTTTGTCTTTGAATGTGTTGTTAGTGTCTTTAAAACAACGATTCAGCAGCCTGTAGACATGAACATGTAAAGAAAGAATCTTCATTTGGTGCAGCTTGTAGCACTCAAAATAATTCCTATTGTTGAAAGGCTCATAACTCTATAATGGAACATGGTCTTTTTGGGAGACACTGAGTAAATGTGGGCCTCTTTTATGTGTGATAAGAAGAGAGATTTGGGATTAGGTGGTTTATTGTTGCTTTAGCAGGATTAACATTTTCGTCAGTGGTTGTTGCACTTTGCAGTTGGTTACAGTGCTTTTCTTAAATACTGTTTGGTAAGTTCCTGATTGACCTTAAGAGATTTTAACTCCAGATACTGAATTTAAATAGTGCCACAAAAGGAGTTGGCAACTCACAGCTTCATAATGGAGCAGAGGTTGTGTTCTAATAGTGGCTTCTGCATGAGAAGTAGTTTGTTTCAGAAGAAAGCTTGGGAGTTGTCTCTTTCCAGAATAATGTACCTGAAGTAAGATGCTGCAAAGCAGGGAGAAAACCTCTTAGGGACAAGTCAGAACACAGAGTTCCTGCTTTAACTCATTTGAAGGTGAAAGTGAAAGAGTGTGTTCTGGATAAGTACAGCCAGTCAGCAAAGCTGCATTGCTTGCAGTTTCTTATGAAGAACATTTATCACTCTAGGAGGATTTATTGTGCTAGAACACAACAGCAGGGGGTCTATCAGTTGGCCTGTAGTGCCTTAGGTCTGTACAGTTTTGCCAACGGGAATTTGTCTTGATGGTGTTCAAACACCTGCTGTCCTTCCTCCTGGGGTGGAAACAGGCAGAGGGCAAAGGTGGTCTGAATCAGGTTAAATTATTACAGGTGGTTGTCAGGCTATCTTGGCAAAAGCTGCCTAGCAGTAGCTATGGATAGCATTGTTTGGATTGCAAAATGGTGTATGTGGGAGATGGGGCAATGTTTCTGTCATCAAAACATCCAATAGCAGCTTGTAGGAAGGGAAGATGTGTAAGAAAGGGAAATAGGGGAAGCAGGTGGGAAAGCAGGATAATACAAGAAGTAGGAATAGTCTGTGTTGTTTAGGAGTTGAGTTTGGAAGAAGAAAGGAGCACTGTCTTCAAGATAGCTTTGGCCTACAGATAGGGAAAGCTCTCCCCATTCCCTTGTTGATTTAACATTAATGAGTGTGAATGAAAGGTAACATGACAATTAGCTGTGCTTTAATTACAGCTGTTCTGACATGCTAGATATTGCACATATCAAACATCTCTATCATGCTCCTTTCCCTGCAGTTTGATTCACCCAGACTCTTCAACTACCACATTGTCTGCACGCCTTGGGTCTGTCCAGGAGGATGCAGGGAAGTCACCAGCTAGAAACAGGTAAACTAATAATTTCTGAGTATTTTCTGTTCTGGATGCACTCCCAGTGCAATTGTTGTAAAGCTTGTGTTTCCAGGCTCGTTTTTACTGAAAGTGGTGCTTCATGTCTAAAATAGGACATCTCACTGCCCATATGGAATGGTAAAGAAGGACCATTTGTGTATGTATTTATATTAACAAATGTACTGCTTTTGAGGGCCTGTAGTTTGCTGCTGACTTGGTCAAGCAGAAGTGGTGATGAAGGGGACAGCAGGGGAAAGAAGTGACTAAGAAAAGTACAGTTCTGAGGAAGCTGAAGAAAAGGGAGTAACACATACTTGGTGATGGGAGACAAAAAGACTCAGGTGATAGAGGTGCAGAGGTGTAGTTTTTGTTTATTTATTTGTGTGTGCTTCTTCTTTGAAGCCCATCTGCTTCCTTTGCTCTTCCATTAAGGATAACCTTGTTTAAATTATCAGGTTTCCTTAGGTTAAAATACCTTTATAGATCTTTATGCTTTAGCGTAATTTATGAGTACTTGAGCTTAATCCCACTAAATAGGCTGGTATTACAAGTATAAGTAGCTTCTGCTTCCCAGTGCTTCTACTATGGTGCTGGTTACATGCTTCCCTTACACTTAATTTAAGGAAATGAAGGTAAAACAAGGAAGTTATGAACTGAGAAAAGATAATCCAGATTTCAAACTGGAATCAGGGAACATTCAGAGATGTCTTTCTATTGGTGTTAGAAGAATACAGAATGTTGAGCAGTTTGGAGGGATCTGGCAGGACTAGTGAAGACAAGGGAACTCAGCTAAGAGGTATGCTGTGTGCCTTTTGGAGAATGGCTCTTGGAGCCTCTGTCTCCTGGGTGATGGGGATGGTTAGGAGGAGATGCACACTGACTTTCCATCTGAGACCAAAGATCTCACCTGGAGGAGTAAAATACTGGTGAATAAATGAGTTCCAAAAACTGGGGAAACATGGCAAGGAATGTAGAATTATAAGTTCAATGCTAAATAACTACTGTGATATCAAGAAATGTCTGAAACCTTGAGGATGGTCTTTCTACTTCCTGTTTGAAAATATCTCTATTTTAAAAGGCTTTTGCTGTTTGCTCAAACATGCAGTAGTAGGATGGTTCTAATCATTATCTGGCAGGCCTGGATTGCTTATTCAAGTTACAATTTAACTCTCTGGCTGCTCATGGTCTTACTAAAAGTACTTGATTGTTTGGATATGTGTAATGATGAGTTGTAATATATCTCTGTTAAAAATTCTGAACCTTTGGAAAACAAGCTGTTGGCTTTGGTTTAGATCTTCTCAAAGCAGCTGTAGTAATTTCTTTGAGAGAAGCTTAACTATTCCTTTTTCCAAAGGAGATGAAGCAGAAAAGATGCAGGTTGCGTGCATTTAGGTGCAGGTAACAAAAGTTACATATTGCTATTTGTTTTCCCAGTGGATGGGAAATGTGATTTTTTTGTTCTTAGTCTTGGTTTTTATAAGGGAGGGGAAACCCCAGCAGAGCAGTCAAATATTTCAAGCAGTGTTCAAACTGCTCCCTTGCAGATCTTTCTAAAGGATGAGTATTTTTATTGCAAAATCTCCCTCTGTTTTTAAAAAAGATATATATAATAAAGGCACAGATATAATTGTTGATAATAAAGACACAGATGTGAAATCTCACTGTTCTAACTTGCTTACACCCAAATGAAAAATCCCTGGTGCTTACAGGTCAGGTGTGTGGCACAGTTAAAGCAACTGTTGCAAAACAAGAAGGAGTACTTAGTTATGGACTTCCATGTCAGCCTCATCTTGTGCATTAGGATGCTTTCTGTTAAGCTGCATAACTCTGCAGTATAAAAACTGAAATAGGGTGGCATTGCTTTTTCATGCCTGGACTGAGCCACATCATCTATGGAGTATTTTTGGGAATAGTTAGAGTATGTCTGTTGGTCAGTTAGCAAGCTCTCTGACGTTATCAAAGTTTCATTCCAAAGGCTGCCAACTATTTTCATGAGATTGGTGCAAGCCTTTTCAGTCAGTTCAGCATTGGCATTTTGAGTTTCCCTGTTGATATATGCAGAAATGTTTTCCATCCTCACTCCTTAGAGTGCACTGATAGCTTACACTGCACTTACTGCTCTGTGATAAGAAGTTACACTCTGTTTATTCAGTCTCGGGACTAGTTGTGGGTTAATGGAGCATAAGGTATCTGGAACTTGTATTTGCATTTGTGACTTCGCAATGATAATTGCAAAATGATGTGTTTGTGCTGCAGTGCATAGCCAAGATTTCATAACAGCTGGCCCGAGATAAGGGGAATGCTCCATATCACAGTACAAGGAGAATTTCCAGCTGCAGCGACCTCCAGCTTCAGAAAATGGTTTAGCCACTCTGGGGAACAGGTGCTCAAACTGCAGACTCTACAAGCTTTCAGCCATGTATTTGAGAGCTGAGGGCAAGGAATTTTAAATGGAAGAAGAAGAAGAGGAAATCTCAGTGCTCTGTTACAGAGATCTGGGTGTTGGCCACTGTAGCTGGCATTTGTCTTGTCTCCAAACTGCTGGAGCTTCTAATTACCCAGCATCCCATCCCGTTCTCAGTCTCATTAAATGCAGACATGTATGAATTGGTGTGCCTAAACTTAGTTCCAACTGCTTCATACAAGATCTTTACAAAAGTTTTTGCTTACCTTAGTAGTTTCAAAGCAATACACTTGCTTCCTAGGGAGCTTTTCTTCTGCTTTGGCAAGGGAGGAAGCATTAAGCAGTCTGTACTAGCAAGAGTAAACAGTGTCCCAGGCTTAAGCATGTTTTTAGCGTGCTGTAAGAGAAAGGCCTGCTCTGATGAAGCACCCACGATGAATCCTTACCCTGCAGTTGTTGTGTGTTCCCCTGCAGGTCAGCCAGCATCACAAACCTGTCTCTGGACCGGTCAGGGTCTCCCATGGTGCCTGCCTACGAGGCGTCGGTCAGCCCCCAGGCCACCCGCACACACATGAAGGCAGAGACCAGCGAGGACGAGCGCAAAATCCTTCTGGTACCTCTCACGCTTCTCTTGCCTTGGTCTGTGAGGACTGTGATGTTTGCCTTCCTTGTGTCATGCAGCAGGAGTACTTTGCTGCCTTTTAAGGCTCTCTCTAAGCACCCTTGCCTGGATCTCTCCTCCAGGGGGAGCAGAAATGGAGAATTTTGATGCTGCTTTGGACATTACTGTCTTCCTGAAATAAATCAATGTTTACAGTTGCTAAAATGTGAAGTTGGTGTATGGTGACCCTTCGAGTTAAACCTGTCGTGGTTGCAGCTGAAATGCAGTGACCTGTTTCTGTGCTTTTTCAAGCTGAGATTTTCTTTCATAGGCCATGTGATCAAGGAGCTTTAAATGACTGCTTTGAAATAGTTACATGATGATGAATAAATTAAAGCCCTTATAGCTTGT
Organism: Erithacus rubecula; assembly: GCF_903797595.1. Lineage (NCBI taxonomy): Eukaryota > Metazoa > Chordata > Aves > Passeriformes > Muscicapidae > Erithacus > Erithacus rubecula. The sequence continues at coordinate 13,663,974 of NC_136659.1, forward strand.
TGGGCCAAAACATAACTTGGCCCCTCCCTTTGTTTGCAGAATAAGTAAAAGATGTTGTAAAAGGTAGTAATGATGTACTTTTTAAAAGAAAAGTCAATGTGCAACAGCATTCTGCGTAATCCTATTATTCCTTCCCCCCAGAGGCAATGTTGTAGGTTGCGGTTGCTGTATACATTTCTAAACAGTAGAAAACCATTTGTTTTCTTTGAGGGAAGGAAAGGGAAGTGTTTCCAACAAATAAGGCAAAGAAGTTGCAGAGAAGGGAAGGCAGTGTTTTTCACACATTAAAAAATTCAAGATTGTGCCCATTGCCACTTTAAAATCAGGCTCATTCTGTGTTACCAGGTTGTGCCTGCTGTCTGCAGTGTGCATTCAAGTGTGCCTGAGGGTGTAGAAACACTAACTTCTGTTTAGTTGCAAAACTCATTTCCGAGTTGCTCGGTAAATGGATAACCACCTGAGGGAGAAACATGTTGAAGGCACATTGTTATACCCTGCTCCATGCATGTGTGTTAATGCAGGAAAAAGGAAATTCAAACCTCTGTGAGTGCCACTTGAACAAGATGTTCAACTCCCGGTGCTCTTCAGCTCCACATTGTTTAATATTTTGTCCATTTTCTTTCTTGAGGAAGAAGAGGACTGGTACTATTTTATTCATGTAAGGGCAGAAGACAGTGTAAATTAATGAAGGATTTTCTATGCATTCCTACTATTTGTTTAATACCCTTACTGCGTGGGGTTGACCCTATGTCGAGAGTTAATTTAAAGCTTAACTTAGTTCATTCAGAAGACTAATGAACTTTGTTCATGAAATGAAAGTAGAGGAGGTTGTACATACACTGGTATAAGCACATACTTCAGTGAACTAGAGTTCAAAATCCTTGAGTTGGAAGGATTTGCTTTGTTCTGCCAATTTCTTCAGCTTACTGTATTCACCACTTCAAGACAGCTGAACTGTGAAGGCTCCAGTTGCATCAAATTTTGTGATCCTATCATGTTCCGGTACTGATCCATTTGACCCTGTACCTAGTGTGGAAGGGGAGCTGCTGGCATTGGTTTTAGGGTAATACCCAGGACAGCCACTGTTAGAATTGAGAGCAGAAAGCCAGTCCAGTAATAAAGTGGAGCATAACTCCTGGGCCTCAGGGCACCCTTTGGAAAGTGCAATAACGTGGGTCTGACAGTTAACTGGGAATCCAAAACCACTTTAATTAAACTTTAATTAAATTTTTTGTTACACAAAAATAGAACAAATGAGGCATTTGATAAAGTGAGCTGCAGCATCTCTTCTCTACACCTTGGGGTGTTGTGCTGCTTGGACCAAATAAATCCAGATCCCATTTTCCACCTCCAATAATATCTTGTGCTATGCTAAAGGAAGGCACATATGAGAAGGTGAAAGTGGCTAGGTGCAGAGAGACAGCTCTGCACATGTTTAACAGGCTTCAAAATAAGTTCTAGGTATAGACTGAAGAGCTCCAAGTGATGCGGGGAAGAGATAAACAGATTCAAAAATGGTTAATTGATTTGGGAGAAATACATAAGTTTTTTTTTCTTAGTGGCCGAAGCTACCAGTGCCTAAAATAGCTTCATAATGGACAATACAAAACTGGATTCTCAATAAGAGGTAGTATCTTAGCAGTGGACATTGCTGTGTTAAGTGCTTGCTTTACATCTGGTCTTGATATGAGACTAATAGGTTCACAATGCCTGGATTGAGTGCAGATAATAGAGAAAAACCTTCTTGCCAAGGATGATATCCTCTGTGTTTGCTTACACCGTCAGAGTTTAAGAATTGGGGGCAAGAGGGCAGTAGTGAGGATATAAGTGTTTTGCAGGTAGTACAAAAGTTTGCCTCATCAAAACCCCCTTATCTCTAAGGGTACCTACTTTGTTTGTTTTGTTGCTCTAAACTGGATATAAATGGAAGGAAATAAGGAGCTGATTTTGTATCTGTTTGCTACTTCTCTTTGTACCTTTGCATAGGTTATGCAGAGTGGTTTAGATTCTATGCCTGTCTCTGGAGGGAGTTTGATCTAGAAGCTGATCTAAAGGTTTGGGTTGATACCCTTGGAACCAGTGCTGAGATTATACTGGTAATTAACTTGCACATCTCCCTGTCCAGGACTCAGTCCAGCTAAAAGATCTGTGGAAGAAAATCTGCCATCATAACAGTGGTATGGAATTTCAAGACCATCGCTACTGGCTGCGGACACATCCCAACTGCATTGTGGGAAAAGAGCTGGTCAACTGGCTCATGAGAAATGGGCACATAACCACGAGGTAACCCTGATGCTTTAGGACAGCAGATGTTCTCTGTATGAGAGGAGGTTGAGAGTTTGAGCTCACAGAGACATGCAAGGACATGAGAGAGAAAATTCAAATGTCTCCTTTATTGCCTACTGGAGCAGGTTGCATTCTGACTGTATGTGCAACAGGGCATAGGAGGCTGTCTGGTTTGGAAACCAGTATGGGAGGTAGCTTATGGGACAAGTATCACTCAGTGCTTGTATTAGAAAAATTCTCCAAAAGTACTGGTACTCCAAAGAGCAAGTTTGCCTCTGAGATCAGAGATCATTAATAGTGTATGATAGCTAAATTTTCAGTGGAGCTGGCAGACTCTTAACCATGTAGGGGAATATAAACAGTCTTGTATATTTAATTATGTGAAAATGGGATAAAACTGAGATGGCTCTTAAGTGTAGAGCAACAGTCCTCCCTCAGAGATGATCAGTATGCATAACTCAAGTTAACAATATTGGAGGAGCACAAACAACATATCTTAGTCATATGTTGGACACCTCAGCTGAGTTTGGGGGTTACTGACAGTCTCTTTATTTAGTTCCATGAATGAATTAGTACACTGTGATACCACATCACAGTATTGTAAATAGTGTCTGTGTAAACATGGGAATGGCATACTGACAGGTCAAATAGTGCACAGTAAATGACACTTCCATTTTGTAGCATGCTTGTATCATAAACCATATGTGTTTAGAGCAAAACATAGAAAACAATCTCTATTCTAAACTTCCAGGGTCCAGGCCATTGCAATAGGACAGGCACTGGTTGATGGACGTTGGCTGGAATGTGTCAGTCATCATGATCAGCTCTTCAGAGATGAGTATGCTCTCTACAAACCCTTGCAGGTAAAAGGAGTGGGAAGGCTGAAAGATACCATTCTTCTTGGATTTGGCTGTTGACTAAAATATTTTCTAATCCTGTTCTCAACAGCTGTACTATATTTTCTAAATCAGATCTCCTGTACAGAAAATAGGGGCCAGGCCTTTTTCTTTAGTGAGTTGAAGCCTGAGAAAGTTTAATTTCCCAGAAAGCTTTGGGGCTTTCTTCTGTGGAGAATGAGTTATTACATGTTGTGCTGCCTAAAGTGAAGGAAAGGGTGTTCTGAGCCAGGCTCTCACGGTCAACATCTTCCACAGAGGCCTCAGGATGGCACAGTCTGTGCTTGTGGAAGCTATGTTGTCATGTGCAGAATTTAGAATCTGTGTGCACTTGCTGATAATGGAGACACGGTGATCTTCTGTTTCAAAATTCCTTTTAAAAAAATTCCACGTGGATATTTTAGATACATTGTATTGGTAACCTTCTTCTGATCTCCAGTGATGCAGTAATAAGGAATTCAGTACCTTAGCCACATGATCCAAGTTTGAGATGGAGTTTTTTTCATGCCTCCCAAACAGGACTAGTTACCTGAGGGGAGGCAAGAACTAGTGACCAGAGATTCTGTCCTACTATCACTGGAGTCAAACTTGCTGAGGAGTAAGAGCAGTCACTGGCCTGAGAGATTGTATTGGGTTTTTTAGCTTGAACAAGGTATCTCTGTGGCCTCTCTTAACTGAAAGCATTCAATTAAGAGCCTTTCATGTTCATCTTCTTAAAATAAAGAATGGCTTAGCTGTCCCATGGGCTTCAGACAGAAAGCTTGCAGCTGATAGCATTTGTCTTCCTCATGCATTTCAGTCATATGGACACAGTCATATGGCTTCCTTTGAGATTGCTCTGGGGTTCATCTGGTATCTCAGCTAGTCAGCTGTCTTACTGTCCTAGTAAAAGCTTGCCCTTAACTAGCAAGTCCTTATGCATCCCTATTTGTAAGGTGCTTATGTTATATGTTTAAAGTCAGTTCTTGTTCTCATCAGCTGGAAATGCTGTGTGATCTCAATTCTTCTGGCCAAGAGTCTGGAGAAGTGGTGTTGACTCAGTTGCTTGCTGCACTCACTGCAGCCAAAGACGTGGTAATGCTAACTTTGTTTTGAGGTGCCTGGATGCATCAGGAGGGCTGATGGAAATTACTTAGATAGTGTCCAGTTCTCTGGCAATCTGGCCAGTCTTTGCTTTGACATAGTAGGCCCAGCTAGAGCCCATCTTGGATTGAAACTCTTGGGGCTGTGTTGGCCTGTTAAAGAATAGCTCCATTAACTTAGAACTAGGCTCCACCGAAAGCTGTGTGTGTTGCTTTCTGGGCAAAGGATAAGGCTGTCACCCACCCTGGCTGGGGACAGCAAGCTTTCAAAGCTGCTTAACTGGATGTGATGACAAAAAATGTGCAGTATATTAAACTTGTCCTTTAGTGTCATTTAGTCACAATTTGTTTAGAAACAGAGTGTTGGCAGAGACTAAGCATCTGGAATTTAAAAAAATTCTTGTCCCAAAGACTTTCTACTTAATACCAAAGGGAGTAGCTCTATGACTAACTTGGCTCAGCCCATGGAGAGTATCTCTGATTTTTAAAATGCCTGACCCGCATTTGTGGTAGGCTGCTTAATATTTCAGCAGAGCTGCACTTTAATTTCTCTTCCTTGTCTTCTAGAGCACAGAGTTCTCAGAAACTCCATCTCCAGACAGTGACTCTGTGAACTCTGTAGAGGGCCACTCCGAGCCATCCTGGTTCAAAGACATCAAGTTTGATGACAGTGACACAGAGCAGATTGCTGATGAAGGGGAAGACAACTCAGCCAGTAAGTTTCACCTGAGTCTTGTTCTCACTCTGCCTTCTCCCGCGTTGTCCCCAGTCCTTCAGGCCTCAGTAGTTTACCTATGTCTTGCTTTATTTGTGTGTGTTTCTGTGTGTGCGCTTGGGGCCATAAGGATCTTAGAAAGCTATAGCCTGTCTAGTCTTCCACTTTCTCACCATGGATACAGTATTTTGAGTTTAGTGGAACTGGTAAAGCTTCTTGCTTCTAATGAAGGAGAAGCATGTAAATTGCTGCCTTCTGTTTCTCAGGCAGACTTCTTCTTGATTTGGGCCCTATAGTAGTGCACTAAACAATGTCCAGTATATCAGCATGCCCACATGAGGACAAGATTAGAACCATGAAAATACTGTATTCCTGTATTATTGCACACTGGTCTTTATGTATTAAAGACAATTTTTCTCCTCTCTGGTACCCTCATAATACCCATTTGAACCCTTGTCCTCCCTGTATCTCCCCCCTCACCCAACACTAAGACTCCGCCAGCCCTAGCAAGCGCACTTCAGTCAGCAGCTTCCAGTCCACAATGGACAGTGATTCGGCCGCCTCCATCAGCCTGAACGTGGAGCTGGACAACGTGAACTTCCATATCAAGAAGCACTCCAAGTACCCACATGTGCCCCCTCACCCTGCCGACCAAAAAGGTACGAGGTAGTCAGCAGCTGGAGTTGCACATGATGGAGAGCTGGCCCTAATATTACTGACTTACTTGGACACTTAGCTGTCTTACAGAGGGGAAAATATCATATTAGTCTGGCACTTGATTGCAGTTTCAATGTGCTCACCTCTGAGGAGGCTCAATAGGCCTGTTGAAATGCCTTCTCTGCAGTGTGTAACTTCCCCTGTGACTTTCTCTTTGCCATTGAAGCAAAGTCTCTTACCCATGCATAACAGACAGATCTACATATGTGTTCTGGCTAACTGGGGTGGAAAAATAATCCACACATAAACCAGTTTGATATGTGACTCTACAGCTGGAAGTGGAACTTAAAAAAGCAAGCAAGAAATAAAACCCCAGAGAACAAAAGAACAAGATTAACTTGGAAGAGTTCTGTGCTGACTTAAAATTGTACCTTAATAAGCTTGCATTTTACAGAAGAATCTTATTGATAAACAATAAGGCCTAACTTAATCCATATACACAGCATTTCTTCAAAAGAGATCATCCACTTAAGTAGGAAGAAATCATATACTTGGTGTTGAAGACCTGCTTTTGAAAGGATTTTCCCCTAAAGAAGTACTAAATTGAAAGACTATAATCAACATCCTTATGGAAGAAATCATGTGCCTGCCTGTTGACAACTGAATTCTCTAAATGATTCAGGGGCTGTCTGAAACTGGGGCTTGCCACTGGCTTGGGTCTTGTATATTTTAGTTGCTTTATGTGTTGGGTAGTAGTTGATGTCTTTGCTCTGCTTCCTTACATAATGTTACATCAGCTTTGTAGAATTGTATCTCTGGTGGCTTCTAAGTAGTTTCTTAATTATTATTTCACCCCACCCTTTCAGTGTTTCTGACTTTAAAAGATGATCTAGTGTTAAATAATTTGTAATCCTAATTAATTCATTCTTCTGTAACATCTAGCAGATCTCTTGTGTTGCTATGAATCAGAATGGAGCAACAGCCTTAAGCTTGCATACAGATTGCATATTCTGAAACTGAAATGGTCTCTGAAGACATTGAGGGAGAAGTGGTCACAGCTGGCTTTCCAAATGTGCTAGACATGTGGGGCAGAATGAGACAAATTAGAGGGGACATTTATTGATGCCTACTGTAGTCATCTTTTGTTATTTGCTAAAAATATGCCTAGAAATAAGGAAATCTAAGAGGGAAGCAGAACAGTTTCCAAAGTTTGAGTTGATGTCAGATGATCCAAAGTTGGGAATGGCTTGTCAGCACTACTGACACCATCTCATTATTGGTTCCTTTCAATTTGTTCCTTGCTGATGCCCCAGTCAAATGAAAAGCTAATGCATCTACAGGGAAGGAAAGTTGAGGAGGAGGTATGCCAATGAATTCCTTCTAGGAAGGAGTGGTGCTGGATTGAGTGAGTGTGAAACAGGCCCAGGTGTGCTGCACTTTCCAATGAATTTACAGCTGTAGCAGGTTTATCTTTACCAGTATGTGATGGCAGTGAAGCAAGTAGAAGTCAGTTTGGCTCTGCCAAGTGTTAAAGGAGTTGTAGGGTGTTTGGTTTCAGACATATTTCACTCATCTCCTTACACAAGGAGCAGTATGTTATGAAGGGGAAATGTAAGAGAGCCTCTCTCTCTTGGAAACTGTTGACTAAATCGAGGCTGCTGAGAGTCAGAACTCTTGTGGGTTCTTGTGAGAAAGCTTTTAATGGTAGAGAGGTCAGAGAAGATCAGCAAAAAAGGCAAGTGGTGAGGGGATTGGAAGGAAAAAGACTTGTATGCTGGCAGCACTGTGATATATTTGGTGAATCTCTGCTGGTGTTTGGTATATGTTCTGAAACATATGGTCTCTTAACCAAGTTATTCTGTAGAAGTGTAATTGGTAGCAGAAAGCTGGTAACAATTTCTTCCTAGACAATTAATTCCCTTGAGAGGATAGTACCAGTAACAGGCTCAGAGCTGGGGTAGGGTGGAATTGTGTCATGGAAGTGCAGTGTGGATAGGTAGGTATCCTGCAGCTTTTTGAAAAATCTGTATCTGCAACTACAGAGAAGTTAGTGTACCTTTTTAATTTTGTTTGTGTTTATAATTACTGGCATGAGAATCTCTAGAGAAGAGACCTAACCAGGGAGCAACAAGTTTAAATGAGTGACAATATCTTGAATAGCAAGAAACATTTCTTGGCAATAGGAAGACTGAAACTTTGTGGGCAGCAAGGAGGGACAAATCCCTGCAGTGAATGCTGCAGTGGCTAGGGTAGTGAAATATATGACTTCTGAAACTTGTTTCTGTAAATATTAAAGTCAGAGGCTTTATATAATAATGTTAAGATTTTCACCTTGTTTTTCTGATTATTCTGGCTGTATTCAAGAAAATATGCCATCTAAGATGCTAGGATATCACAATGATTAGACAGGCAGAACTGGATAGTTTAGCATTTGTGTGAAATGGATGGTTATTTTAAGAACAGAGTTGTGTGGTTAATCAGTGACATGAGGTGCTTGCCACTGTCAGCATAAGTAACTTCCCTATGACTGTTATGGACACACTTATTTAGCTTGATTGTGTTAGAGTTCTCTTGTTCTTAGACTAGGTGACACTGACTTGACTTTCTTTGAAATAATGAACTAAAACTGAAGATCCCATCTTTGTTTTGGAGCTTGTAATTTATTTTCCTTAGGACTGTGTAAATTCTAGTAAGCTCATTGTGGGGAGGACTGAGAGTAGAAAACACCAAGTGCTGGAAGTTTATGTCAGCTTTGTTCTAAGCAGTTTGTGGATTTCTCGAATGATTAAGGGATGTGCAATTTCCCAGAGTCACAGAGGTCAGCTGTTTTGAAGCAAGGGTGGGTGATGTATCCACCAGCTGTGTTTTAGGACAGAGTGGTTTGTGTACACTCTAATGGCAGAACTTCTTGTGGTGTTATAGGCTGACTAATGTCTGGTGTGTTTCCATGAAATTTGGGTGACTCGGAGTTAGCTGAGAATAGTGACTCATTTATAATATCATCTGCCTAAAGACATAGTATGTATCACAAGGGGAAACAAAGTAAGATTGTTTTCTGCACTTCAATTAGGGAAAGAGATTGCATGAGGAGTTTTATATATGGGGTTTAGTTGTTGTTTTTGAAGAGATGGAGTTAACAGTATGTGAAATTCTATTTTAGAAGCACCTTTCCAGACAGGTATCTTTGATCATGGTACCAGGAATTTTGGGTAGTTTTTGATGCCTGCAAGTAGTTAGAAGGGGGAAAGAGAAGATGATTTGAGTATGATTTGCAGTTCCTTTTTAGTATTGTTTGCGAGGCTTAGTGTGCTGTTGCCAGGAGCCCTTTTGGTTCTTCTTTTGAGAAGGTGCCTTAGTTTTCAGGTAATAAAGTAAGTTACAGGAACACTTCCTCATTCCCCTTTCTCATTTTGTGGAGCATGATGCAAGTGGGGATGATTTGAGGTAAGAAATGTGCATGTTAGCCATTGTAAACCTCTCAGACTGACACTTATGACTGTGTTATCTATCTGGGCTAAGAAGAGGTATGGTATCTTACCTTGTCATGAACTTCCACTGGGAACCAATCAGAAGTGAAGTTATGAGAGCTGAAGTTGTATTAAAAAAATAATAGAGGGTTTGGGTTGTAAGGGACCTTAAAGATCACCTAGATGAAAGAACCTAGATCATTACAAATCTAGAAGTGGTTTGAAGGTGCTACTTGTCTTTATCCAGAGCATAACTAAGGTTAGGTTTCAGCTGGGGGATAATTTGTGCTTTGGCTGTGCCAGTCAAGGGTTTATGCCAAACCTAATTTAAGTGTGTTTACAGTAAGAGCTAATGCCCTGAGGCTGTTGCAAGATGGAGAGGGATGGAGGTGCTAGTATACATGCTCTTGTGTAGCTAGAGCATGACATGACTTTCTCTAGATAGTCAGTGAGTGAAGGAATGCTGAGGGTGAGCCAGCTTTTATCAATAGTTTATTGTAGTGCTGAACACTTAAACTAAGCAAGAGATGAAAGGAATCTCAAATAACCAGGAATCTACAAAGAAGGCTTGTTAAGTTCTCTTTGGTATACACTTATCCTATATTGAGTATCTGTTTGCAAACAAGCTCAGGTATTTAAAATGGTGGCATGAAAGGGGTCTCCCGAGTGCTGCTGCTCAGAGCCTTGTGATTGTTTATGTCCTGTCTGCTTTCTATTGCTTTCTGTTGGTGTCTGAAAGCAGCCTGGCTTTGTGTTCTGTTTGTCATGGGTCTGGAGCAGTGTCAGCAGAGATGATTAAGGGTTGGCTTTGGGCTTCAGGTAGTTGTGCTGTATAAGCAGTTGGGCTGCTGTTCTTGTTTTCTCATCTAGAATCCCTTTTTGTATAAGAAAGGGGCCAACTAAAGGCACAACAAGCTAATGGTTTCTGGAGAAAACAAGGTTTTGTACCCAGTCAGCATCAAAGATCAAGACTTAGCAAGCTAAATGAGGGTAGTAGGTGGAGCTTCATCTTATTTCAGAGATAGCACGGAATGTTCCGAGTTGGAAGGGCCACATCAAATCCAACTCTTTAAGTGAATGGCTCTTACAGGGATTGAATCCAGAACCTTGCCATTATTAGCACCAGGCTCTAACTATATTTCTCACATGTAAAATTATTTGTCTCTTGCTCTTGTTTCTGGGAGTCCATCTCTGTCCGCATGTATTTCTCAAAACACTTTGAGTTGTTCTAGACTTGAGACTTTCCACTCTTGAAAGATGAAAAGGCTTTTTTTATTTTTTTTTTTTTCTTGAAGGCTGCCTTCTTTTTCTTGCACTGTATACAATAAACCTTATGGCTGGTCTCTCCCTCAGTCTGAGATGGTTCAATGGAATGGGTGACCAAAATAATTTCTGAAACTGTGGTTTTAGACCTGAATGAGGAGGCCATTCTCATGGTGTTTGATCACATCTTACATTTGTATTTAGGTCTAGAAAAGGGTGGTCTCAGTTGGAAAAGTTCAGTCTTTGCACATATATACTTTGTTTGTTTTGTTTCTTCACATTGTAGAATTTTTTCTTAGAACAAGAATGAGAGGATATTCTTGTCTTTACCACTCACCGAGCTGTTGCTAAATTGGTGACTAAACACTTGAATGAGTAATGCTGCTTCTTCTGGTGTGGGCGTGTACATTGTAATTATACAGGCACACCAGTGTAACCTGTCTTTTTTTTTTTTGTCTCCACCTATATCCCTCCTCTCTCTTCTTTCAGAGTACTTGAATCCTGAAAACGGAGGGCAGCAGATGTTCTCTATAAGTGACGCTTTTATTAAAGGTAAGGAAAAACTTCAAATGCTGTTGTGTGTTTTTTAATATAATGATGGAAATTCCTTAATACTTCTTTAATAGAGAACTGACTCTTTCAAAATATTTACCTGACAGTAAATCTGAAGTTATTTGTGGCAAGACTGATATAAACTATACTTTGACTTTTTTGAATGCACTTTCAAGCTTAAGTATCTTTCACTTCTCAGATTCCTGTGTTCAAAAAGACTCAAAGAAAAACTTTTACTTTTTAAAAAAATGAGTGTAAGTGGCAAATTTGTTCAGAGTTTCTCCACCAACAATTTTATGTAACTGATTTTTAACTTCCTGTGCAAGCAAATGAGGATGTGATACAATTAATTGCACTTCTAAGAGTTAAAGCTTCTTCAGTCTTTCTGGGTGTCTTGTCATCACCATCACTACTTCTGAAATGAAAGGCCATTACAGGCACTTATGAATTTTAAACCCATGTGCTTTCCAGTATCATGGCCAGGTGCACCCGTGGGCTTTTTTTTTTCTTTCCAGTTAATGTTATTGATTTTGGTGTGCTCCTAAGAGAAGGAAATAATGTCTGTCTAGCCTGAAAAATAAAGTCTTCCATTAAACTGGTATTTAGTTTTTAACTGAGCTTTTGCAGAAGGAAGGAGAAAATCATGTAGCCTCTATTAATCTTCTACACAGTTAGTTTTGTGTGTGGAGATTCTAGAAGATGTAAATTGTTGTTTTTTAAAAATATTTTTTTAGTAGTCCTCCGTGGATTACTGTTGTCTGAAGATTTTGCTTAACTCTGAGGAGTTTTAAGCTGGAACTCTGAAGGCTTACATACTTACTTGATGAACATTTATACACTACTAGTATAAATGACTTATAATATAGTCAGCCACTATGTCAATGTGGAAGTTTATAATTTGCCACTATAATATCATAATAACTGTGTAGGAAATAACCTAGTAACTCTTTCAAAGCACAGACTGTGCTGAAATAACCTCTAATTTTGATACTGCAAAGCAGAGAACAGTTCTAAGGAGTTACTACACAATGTAGTGATTGAAAGTGTCAGTCCCCCTCAAAGTGAGGACCATGGCATCTACTTAAACTCAGTATTTCAGGACTTCTAGACTTATGTCTTAGTAAATTCTTTCCTTTTCAAAGCAGCCTTTCAGAAAGATGCAAGCATTCAACTGTGACCTTATATTTACAAGGTTGGTTTGTCTCTTGCAGAGTCGTTATTCAACAGGAGGGTGGAGGAGAAGTCCAAAGAACTCTTATTCACACCCCTAGGCTGGCACCACAGCAATCTGGATCTGCTGAGAGAAGAGAATGGGGAGAAACAAGCCATGGAAAGGCTGCTGTAAGAAACATGTAGAAAGAGGAATTTGCCTATCATGAGTAACTATTCTGAAGCCCCTCCATTCCACCAACTTTCAGTGGGACTTGAGCTACAGTAGGCAATACAAGGAACTGATTTACATTAAGAATGCAGCATTTTTACTGTATATTTTGGGGTTTTTTAAGCTTGTGGTGTTTATATGTTGGGTTCAGGGCCAGAGCTGATTGTAGAACATTCTGGATAACTGTTCCTTCAGATGACTTCTGCATTGATTTCTTAACGTTGCATGTTAAGAAATTTACTCCTGAAATGTGACTTCAGTTAATCACTGCACTGTATTTTGGTATTTTTAAAATAAGAAATCTGTTTATTTTGCCTCTTTTGTAGGTCTGCTAATCACAACCACATGATGGCACTGCTGCAGCAGCTTCTATACAATGAGTCCCTGTCACTGTCCTGGAGGGATATTATTGTACCTGTGGTCTGCCAGGTAGTTCAAACTGTACGGCCAGATGTCAAGAAGAGAGATGATGACATGGATATCCGCCAGTTTGTCCACATCAAAAAAGTGAGTTTCAAGCAATAGATGGTGGGAAACAAAAGGGTGCAGCTGTTGGCAGTACCCCTTGTTTGAAAAGAGCAATCCCTTTTCCACTGCTGCCAGCATATTCAGTACTGTGATTGGCTGACTTGGCTTTTGTATAAAGTGGGGTTCTAGAAAAAGTTGTGCAGAGGGAGTATGGCATGCTATGAAAAGTGTTTTAATGCCCTGGGGCTGGCCTCTTCTTTCAGGTTGTAAGCTGCAGAAGGTAGCAAAGAGTAACACCTCTGTAATGACTTGGTTCCTTTTTTGGTTTCTGCTTGTTTTATGCTTGAATTGGAGATATACCAAGTGCTGGATAAGTGACTTGCAGGACATGGTGTACAGTCTGTTTCCCTGTACCTATCCATTATGGAGGATTCAACTCCTCCCATGCCTAGTACAATGACTTTCTTCAAGAGGAAAACTTAATTGTTATGGAATGGTATATCCAGTTCTTCCAGATGGCCCAGTGTTGACACTGTTGAACTGTAAGTCTGGAGTTCTGGTATGCAAACTTCCTTCAGAGAAGAGAGTCAGATGTGAAAATAACATCCAAAGAGTTAGTGTGACTAAGGACTGAAGCTTAGCTTTCTTTGGCCAAATTGACCTCAGCAGTACTCTTGTTTGAAAGCCATATGAGATCTTAGAAGAACCTTATGATTCTGGTGGTAGTTCTGTGATGTCTCTTCAGGCAGCATGACTTGTTCCTGCTTCTCCTGAAACACCAGTTCAAAGAGCTGTTGTTTGGAGGTGAAAGCTGTTCTTAGCTGTCTGCTATTTTCACATGCTGGTAATGTAAATATCCTCTGAAGCATGTTATTCAGAAACCTGTTTCATGCTGTTTATTATGCCTGGGGTTGCCTATGACTACAGGCACAGCAGTCAACTGTTTGATGTGTTCAATTGGTAGGTAGAGAGGTTTTTTTCTTTCTTAATTTTGTATTTTTCCTCCCTTTCCTTTCACTTTGTTTGTTGTTAATATAAATGGCACGTGCAAAGGTATATGATCCTCATGGCCTGTCAGAATTAGATTCACTTGTCATGTGCTGGAGTATACTGGTTTAACAATAAGCATCTCTTGGGAGGGGTGTAGAAATCCTGGAACTCGGTACTTGTTTTCATGTGTCCTAAGTTTGCCAGGCTTTAAAGGGAAAGACTCATGTTCAGCATGACTGTATCTGGTCTTTCATCTGATAATTGAGGGTGTAGCTGAAGTTTATATATTACCTACAATAGGTATTCTATGTATTACCTTTACTAGACTACAAGATGTGGAAGTTCTAAAAATGTTCTTTGCTTTGTTAGATCCCTGGTGGAAAGAAATTTGACTCCATGGTGGTGAATGGATTTGTTTGTACTAAGAACGTTGCACACAAGAAGGTAATGCAGCTTGATTAATCTTACTGTAGTGCATGCTGTGGAAACAGAGGTGCTCTGACTTGCTTTTTGTGTCAGGAAGCTTCTCTCAGCACCTGAGAGGTTTGTGAGCTTTCTGTCCTTTGATTCCCCCAAACAAGAATGGCTTTAAAGCATTTCTTTTCCAAGTTGTTTTGTTTTCTAGCCCAGAGATTATGGGGGAAAAACTCTCCTCATGCATGTATAGAAAAACATCTTTTTCACCCCTACCATAACATGAGGCATCTTATAATTACTCCAACTTATAGCCAGAGAAAAGCATTTTTGGTTCTGACTTAGAATAGTATAGTAAAATGAGTCTTTAAGGCAGGAGGGCAAGATACAAGTGAGCTGCATGAATCAAGTGAATCAAGACTTTGGGGCTCTTAGCAGTGACTGGCAATCCTCTCTAGCATTGCCTGCTTATGGCAGTACCTGTGAAATTCCAACAACTGGGTGTAACAACCTCAGAAGAAGGAAGGATGTGTAGTTGGGTCTGCAGGGGGGATAGCTGAGACACTTTAAAGGGGGTAGCAGGGACCAATCGTGGAAAGTCTGGCCTTTTTTCTTGTATATTTCTTTCTCTCCAGGTATTTGTATTCTTGGTTTAACTATTTTGGTGTCTTTTTTAGATGAACTCTTGCATAAAAAATCCCAGAATTCTTCTGCTGAAATGCTCAATAGAGTACCTCTATCGAGAAGAAACGAAGTTTACCTGCATAGAGCCTATAGTACTTCAGGTGAGAGTATGCTTTTTTTCTTGATTAAAATAACTCCAACAAAATCATGATCAGTGCATTTTTTGTGTGTGTGAGGTGGAGTTGAATGAGTGAGATTGCATAGAAAGGAGAGAACTTTCCTCTTCTAGTAAGCTGGCTAAGAGATCTGCTGCAGTAAATACAGTACCAACTTGTAGCCTTGCATTGAAGGATTTTGTTCTCAAGTTACATGTCCTGAGAACACATGAGCTTTTGATTGTCACAATGCAGCATTTTAGAAAACTTTTGTTTTTATTGAGCCCTTCTCAACTCTGTTTCCTATACAATATTAGAGCTAGGTAAGGTTTAGGTGTGTAAAGAAATACTTGAAAAGTTTGTGTAGATGAGGGTTAGGTCACACCCATGTTGTTTTTTGTCAGGCTTGAAAAAATGGAACAACCACCAACCTAATGGAGTGATGAACTAGAAAATATCACTTTGGAACAGGTGCCCTGCCCATGTGAGCAGGGCTGTGCCTTAAGTATGAAAACACTGAGTAGACCTTTTCTTTATGCTTATAAAATATTACTGATAAACCAGTGTTGTGCTGTGGGGGTGGGAAAATGTTTGCAGTGTACTACTGATAGTGTTTTCTGGATGGTTGTTTTCCCTGTTTTATTAGAAAGGACAATATGTAAATGAAGTGATAAGTAATATTAAGCATTAAAGTGGGTTTATTTTCCAGATGGGTTTGCAGTAGTTCACTGCTATACTTTATTCCTGCCTGCAGGAAAGGGAGTTCTTGAAGAACTACGTGCAGCGGATAGTTGATGTCCAGCCCAATTTGGTCCTTGTTGAGAAGACTGTGTCCAGAATTGCCCAGGACATGCTCTTAGAGCATGGTATCACCCTGGTCATCAATGTCAAGCCGGTGAGCATTTCTGGTCAGAGTTAGACTTGGCCCTGTGTTAGTGGTTCCTTGTAGCACACTCCCTGGAGAAAACCAAGAATTGTCTTATTTTCTTCTCTAACCAAATGCTCTCTTCCAAGAAAGTAGGACAGGCACATATGGAGAGTTACTTTTTCCTCAGCTGTTCACAGCTACTGTGCTGTGTCCTTATTTGATGGGTCCTTGTACCTGATTTAGTTCTAGTTGACTTTGATAGCATTTGTAACAAATCATGTGTGGGTCCTCAGCTGTTGCCAGAGAGCCTCTGTCCCTGTGAGGCAGGATACCAACAGCCAGAGTAGCTGTGGGAGTTGGCTGAGCTCCTGGCAGAACCAGCATTATACTGACTGCACTGCACCTCCTGGACATGTCTGGATCTAGTCAAGTGAGAAGTTCTAGGCAGGGTGCAATCTCACCAGAAATATTTACCCAACTGTGTTTCTAAGATTCTTGTATATTGTGAATGTGGGTTTGTGGGACTGGGTTTAACTGAGTGTTTGTGAGAGGTTTTGTAGATTACACTGGTATTTTTGATTTGTTAAGAGCACGATAAGGATGCCAGTGTCCTCTTTGCTTTGTAGGTTCTTACTGTTGTTTCCATTTTTACAGCAAGTGTTAGACCGGGTGAGTCGAATGACCCAGGGTGACCTAGTGATGTCAATGGATCAATTGTTGACCAAACCACAGTTGGGGACCTGTCATAAATTTTATATGCAAGTTTTTCAATTGCCCAATGGTGAGTAAAGCTTGATTTGCCTTAGCCTATGTGTGTGAAAGGACGAATGCTTTATTCCTTTTTAAATAGATCTGAATTGTTTGCTTCCTTGTGTCATGGTGTATCATCCTACTCATTTTATTTCTGTTAATTCTTGGACTGCCTGTGCAGAGAAAAGCATGATCTTACTAAGAAAAGACATTCTTTAGATTTTGATTAGACTGATTTCTTTCTTCCAAACTGTTTTTTCCAAACTGTTTTTCTTCATGCCGCATACTGTAATTTGTCTGGTCCAACTTCCTGTTCAAAACAGAAAGGATTAATTTCAATGCAGCATCAGGTTTCTTAAGGTTTTTGTCAGCCAGCTCTTGAAAATATTGCAGAGTGAAGATTTCATAGACTGTCTGGGCTACATCCTCACTGTGAATAATTTTTCTGCATTAAAATAAGAGAATCATAGAATAGCCTATGTTGGAAGGGACTTCAAAAGATTATCTGGTCCTACCTTAACAAATCAAATTAAAATTGGCCTTGTTGGAAGTGTTGTGCACACTTCTCCATGTCCAGTCATTGTGCACCTTTAAGAAAGGTTCCTTTTTCTCTGTAACTCCCCTAGGCAGTGGGAGCCTACAAAGGAAGGAAGAAATGCTGCTTGACAGGTTACCAGTGGTGCTGGCACACATAAATGCTGTGGATGCAGATCTTTGCAGAGATGCAGTCTTTGCATCTCTTTATAGAATCATAGAAAGGTTTGGGTTGGAAGAGGCCTTAAAAATCATATAGTTCTAACTTCTCTGCTGTGACAGGAACTAGACCTTCCAGTGGACCAAGTTGCTCCAAGTTCCATCAAATCTGTCTTTGAACGCTTCCCTTTCCACTTCCTAATTACCTCTTCCAGCCTTTAAATTGCCCTTTAAAAACAAGGGAAGATTTATAGCAAATGCCTTTTTTTTCTTGCTAAAGTAAGTGATTTCAGTACAGTAATGTCAGTTTCTGCATCTACCAATGTTACTTGCTCTTAGTCTCATTTACTGTCTCTTGGGTGTGTGAGGTATCTAAAAGCAGATTAACTGTAGTTGTCATCCTAATTCCCATATTTTACTTCTAGATCAAACAAAACCCCTGATGTTCTTTGAAGGCTGTCCCCAGCACCTGGGTTGCACTATCAAGTTGTGTGGTGCTGCAGAGTACGAGCTGGCTCGTGTGAAGGAGATCCTGATCTTCATGGTCTGTGTGGCTTATCATTCCCAGCTGGAAATCTCATTTCTTATGGATGAGTTTGCCATGCCCCCTACTCTTACCAAAAACAGTTCCTTTCACTCCCTTATTGAGGAGCCAGGAGATGAAAATGAACAACAGAACCTCTTCAATGGTGAGGACTTCAGCACAGCAGTCAAAGACGTTGAATTGTCCTCTGAAAAGCTGCCTGTAATCTCTGAATCAGTGTCCTCTGATGAGCTCAGTGTGCCTGAGCCAAGAGGTGTGTTTGACAGAGGTAACCAAGAGAGCAGTCAGTTGGAAACGGTGTCCTCCAAGCAGCAAGAGCACCACAAAGAGGAGTCACCGTTTGCAGTGTTCAGTTCTGTACCTCATGCAATACCTGAAACATCCCCACTGCCCCTCCATGGCATGGATGAGCACTTGGCCACTCTGGATAACCAGGCACTAGAGCCTCTTCAACAGGCAGATGATTTACAGGAATCCAAGAGTCAGATGAGAGTCTTCAGAGACCCTCTCCAGGATGATACTGGTTTATATGTCACAGAAGAGGTAACCTCATCTGAGGATCGTCTCAAAACTTACTCTGCAGCATTTAAGCAGGAGTTGAAAGATGTCATTCTCTGCATTTCTCCAGTACTGATGTTCCGTGAACCATTTCTTTTGACTGAAAAAGGCATGAGATGTCCTGCCCGGGAATACTTCCCTGAGCAAGTTTATTGGTCTCCTCTCCTCAATAAGGAATACAGGGAGTTGGAGAGCAGAAGGAAGAAGCAGTTGTTGCGGGATCTCTCTGGACTGCAAGGGAGGAATGGGAGTATCCAAGCCAAGGCTGTCCAAATCTTACCTTCCCATGAGTTGGTTAATACTAGGATAGCAGAACATCTACGTGATAGCCAGAGCTTAGCCAGAATGCTGGCTGACTACCGGGCCAGGGGAGGGAGGATACTGCAGAAAAGCACAGATCCTTTTGCCCAAAATAAGGATGTGTCTAGTGTTCCTCCTGGAAAAACTGGGAGCAGAACTGAAGAGGAGGAGAAGGGACTGGCTCAGAGTGAATCCTCATGGTCTCATAAGGTAAGATTGATTTGCTGCTCAAAACTCAATTTGCATCAGTTTCTCATGGTATACAGAAGGTGTAGAGGTCTAATATTAAACCAGAGGGAATTTTACCTGTTTCTTTCTGTTTGATTATGGTTTTTTTTGTTTTTTGTTTTTTGACTGGGTCATAGCTCCATTTTAGATTGTGGTGCTCTGCCATCATTGAGACCAAGACACTGCAAAATTTCTCTAAGAAATGCACAGTCAGGCCTGAATCAGTTTTGCCTGTTTGACTGGGCTGCGCCTAACTGGTTTCTGAAAATGATTCCATGAAGAGGGAGCAAACCTTAAGAAGTTTCTTAAACTGAGTTTTCTTGCTCCTTGTATTTGGTTATTTGTAGAAATGTACTTTCATTTTCAGAGGGCTTAATGTCTTGGAAACAGCAGTAGGCTACAGTTGATTGTAAAAGTTTGGGTGGTCTGAAGAAAAGTGCGAATCACATAATGGAGGGGAAGAATCTTCTTTGAAATTTCAAAGCAAAAGCAGGGCAGTATGTGTTTGTAATAAAAATATTTAAAGTTTTGGTAAATTCCCATGAAAGTAACTAACTTGTATCTTAGGAAAAGGATCTTGGACTTTCTTGAATTGTGAGTTGTTTAGAAAAAACGTCTATGAACAAGAGTAGCAGAATTGATTTCTTGAAACAGTCAAACATTTTGCTCCCTGAGCCAATCAGCCTTTGTGTTCATGGGCAGAAGTTACTTTTTAATTGATACTTAAATGTAGCTGTTTCTCTATAGCTTCACAGGCCATAATCTTTCAAACTGTAACAGGATCAGACTGGTTGATGCTGTTTTAAATTTATTCAGTGATCAAATAAAAGTATTTGGTAATACAATAGTTTTGTAGGGTGTGGAAAGGCAAACAGCTCCATTTTAAGAGCAGCAGTTGGTACATCTCTTCTCAGAGAATAGAAAGATGGAAATCAGCTTCCTATAGCCTGAATGAATAACTGAGGTATAATATATTGGCAGTGTTTTGAATCCAAGATGTCCTACATCATACAGTAACTTAGAGAGTCTGGATGTTTCTCATGGAGCTTTTGTTGTTTTCTGTTCCTCTTGTCTTCATTTCCACAGAAGCACATTCATTGGTTTTGTTATGCTTATGAGTTATATTATTTTAAAAATGGGAGTTAGCAATGATACATAATACGAGTTTACCTGAGGCTGAGAGATAATGCTAAGTTAATCTGTACAAAAGGAGAAAGCAGAGATTTGAATAAAATTACTAGAATAGAATTTTGTCAGCAGAAGTTGTGTGTGAATGGAGGTGTCTGTAACCAGTGAATGAGTTGTTTTCTCTCTACTAGGTGGATTGCCTGAGTCCCGTAAACCATCAGAGGCTCTGTGTTCTCTTCAGCAGCTCTTCTGCTCAGTCCAGCAATGCTCCAAGTGCCTGTGTTAGCCCCTGGTATAAAATCTACTCCTCTACAGCTTGGATAGTTGCTATTCTTTCCTTCCCAAAGTCGTAGTCAGTGCCTGCCTCATAGCAGTAGTTCTTTGAGGACTCCTGGTAACAGGAACTTTTGCCCAAAGACTTTTGTGGTCAGGTGAATGTACAGCAGTATTGCAAAACCTCTGTAGTACCCAAAGCATGAATGAGAAAGCTCAGCTTGAAACCAAACGCTTTAGTTGGTGTTCCACTGCAGACTAATGTCTCTGTGTGGGGAGCAGTGCATGCAGTCTTGTGGAGAAGAGGCAGTGTAAATGAACAAAGGACAATGCCCAAGCCCAAAAATGAGACTTGTGCGAATCTTGGAATACTTGTAGATTGTATTATCCAACAGTGGCATTGGAATATATTGCTGTATTTCTCATACTATAGTCCTCAATATTAAGAGCTTTATTTCCAGCTTAGGGGGCTGTAATTTGCTAATTTTGTGCAATTTATGACACACTTTTATCTCTAGTAAACAGGACGGGTCTTGCTGTTTAATAATTAGCTTAGGTGATTTGAATCATTTAACTTAGGTGAAAATAAAGAGAGAACCCTCTTACAGGACAGGTCTAAAGTTCCTGTAAAAGCTTAGAAATGAACCAGAGAACATGGTGGTATGCTCACTAAGCAGCAACAATTAGAGGATGTCTGAATTATGACACTTAAACTGATATACAGTTTTAATGGCTTGGTCACCTCATGTTCTGGGGAAACTAAAGTTGCTATTAAATATTCTAGCAGAATAAGGATTTCTTGAGGCTTTTTTAATGTCCTGGATGTTCTCTTTTTGTAACTGTTTAAACATTAGTGCTTGAAGCTTAAAGCTGATTAGACTTCTGTGCTTAGATATTTTTGAAAATAGTCTTCAGAAGTCTAGTTGAATTGTACTGGACTTTAAAATGTCAAGTTTGAAGTTGTTTTAGTAGGACTTTGATCTCAATATTAGCAAACCTGACTGCTGGGATCAAGTGGAAAAAAAAAAAAAAAATCTTTGAAGTCATACAGGGCTGTAAACGAGCCAGCAGTGGTGTAGGTCTGGGCACCTAAAGGCCAACTAATGGTGATGGCATCCAGTCTCTAAAGCTTTTATTTCTCTGTTTTAGGATTGTGACCATGGAGTTCTATGGGAAAAATGACCTAACTCTAGGGATTTTTCTGGAGCGCTACTGTTTCAGGTATGGAGGAATTTCTTCTAATTCACTCATGCTTGTTTGTTACAAGCAAATACATCCCCTGCTTTCCTATTTTGGCCTTGTCCTCCTTACTTCCCTTCACGAGGAAGTGAAACAGATTATGAAACAAGGTTTATAAGTTCATAAAGAGAAATGTGTTCACTTAGCACTTTTTGTAGCAGTTAGGGTTTAAGGGCCAAGTTAAGAGTCTGAACATGTATTCCAACTACCTGTTTTTCAAGACAAGCACCTGTATTGGTCACAGTTTTCTGAGGTTCTTCTTTGAAAGTTCATAAAATTGTTGGGTAACACTACTCATTTAGTGTCTCAGAGTAAGGCTTTGTCATATGTGCAAGGTGGCCAATGTAAACAGTCCAGAATACTTTCAGCACTGGCACAGGACTGTGTCATTTATTTCAGCTCACAGAGGTGTAAGTTTTTGCATTTCTGTAATAACTGGCAGTGTCACAACCCCATGCAGAGTCTTAGCAGGCTGTGAGGCTGCTCAAAAGACAAGCTTACTCTGTTCTCTCTGTTTGCTACTTGCAGTAGCAGAAGGCTCTCAATGTTCAGCCTTTTGTAGGAGCAAGTATTTCTCCTTGGGGTGATCAGTGAGAAGGAGCTTAGCTGCTCACTTTTAAATTCTTGCTTCTCTCTGCTCATTAGGTAGTGTGTGCTAAAGTGAATGCTTCTCAATCTCCATAGTTTCAGTAATTAAGGTTCTTTATTTTTTTCGAATGAGAGAGCCTGAAAAAGCTCAGATTCTCCTTTCTGGTTTTGAAGACTATCATGTCTGACTTTGGTACCTAAACAATTCAGCTTTTGTTTTTCTGGTATTGGTCTTTCTTCCATGACTTAAAAAATACCCATCCAAACAAGGTCATGGGTTTTACTTTTCAAAGATATTCTATGGCATTGTGTTGCTTACCTGTTCCTTCAGGAGCTGAAGCATTGCCATTTTGAAGGCTCTTTGTCACATCTTTGTTCTCAGTAGCATTGCCTTGGGTACACTGCCAAAGCAGCCTTTTAATTTGTTGCCAAGAACTTTCACAGGTGCTTTGATCCTTATACAGAATATATTGATAGAAAGTGATTGCCTGTAAAAAGGTGATGGCAACCAGTATCCAGTGACTGCTTTTGAGACCTAGACAGCCACTGTTGTCAATGGAACTTCACTATGTGCTGCCTCTAAATTGCTCTGCAGAAATAGCCTTCACTACAGGCTTAGTAAACTCTTTTACAGTGAAGATAAACAGTGCCATGGTTTTAGAAGGCATGTTACATCTGTTGAATCAGTTCCTCAGCAATGCCTAGTATGTGATCACTCGTAAATGTTTTTATTTCCTTTGTTAGGCCTTCCTACCAATGCCCCAGCATGTTCTGTGAAACACCAATGGTGCATCACATTCGTCGCTTTGTTCATGGGCAAGGCTGTGTGCAGATTGTGTTAAAGGAGCTGGACTCTCCTGTCCCTGGCTACCAGCACACCATCCTTACTTACTCCTGGTGCAGATTGTGCAAACAGGTAAGGATGTGGACTTCAGAATCATTGCTATTCCAATTTAGTATTCTTGTTGTGACTGACCTTGTATAGAAGGGCAGCTTTTTTGAGAAAGTGCTCATGCCTGGAACTATGGCTAAACTGGCAGAAAACCTGTTACTGATAAGTATGTTCTCATGTTATTTACTGATTCCTCTTTTAGAACTGGGGCCCTTGAGGGTGAAAAATGTGTGAGGTAGTCTTGTTAGTGTCAAAATTGATTCTGAGAGGATAGATCAAAGCAGAAAAAATAAAGTTGCCCACTTGGATGTGAAGAGTATGGTCCCTTCCTTGCAGTGAATCTTTATGAGCATATGGGAAAGGGTAGACACCAAGACCTACTGACATAGTAATTGGCTAAAGCCACTTGCTGTTCTTTGATCTGCTGTGGCCTGACCAGCCTGTGTTGCGTCAATGTGATGTCTGGAGTTCCTTCAGTAGTCATTAGAAAGTAGCATCTTAATAGAGTAATATTAAATGGCTTTAAGAAGCCCACAAGATAGTAAGATTGTGTATTATCTGAAACTTGTTCTGTAATTTAGCTAAGAAAACATTGCTAACTGGATACTCACATCCAGCTAAACATGAAGAGCCTTCAAAGAGACTAGCATAAAACTTAATGAAAAAATATTCATGCAGTACCTGAAATGCAAAACATCTGACTTAACCATATGGATGACTCAGGTCACCTACTTACACTTCCTTAAACATCCTTAAATGGGTGTTGGATTTACAGATACCTGGAGGAGATTGACGCAGGTGCTGACAGCAAGCCCTGTGCTGCTGTGCATACAGCTGCTCTGTAACCTTTTATTTTTGGGTGCTCATGTAAACATTTACGTGTTTGAGGTTAAGTGTGTGTAAAGTGGTGTCTGCTCTAAGCTTGCAAGCACTTCTGAAGTTGAAATAAGCTGCAATACCAATGCATTTGTAGCTGGAGAATCACCGGGGAAAAAGTCTATTATATGGCCACTGCTGCTGGCTAGGTTACTGGAAATTAACTCTATGCAGAGAAATGGCATCCCAGAAATAAGCTTCCATCAAGGGTATGTTTGGACTCCCCCAGCTTAGCACCTTTCATCATCAGCTAGCAGTTGTTGTTTATCAGATTTATTTTAACTGTGTTGGCCTTAGCTATGCATAAATGCTGTCTTTGTTGTTAAGTATTTTTCAGGGTCATGAGTACTTCTGGTACTAGAAATACTAGATTGCTGCTTGGATTATCCTGTCCTTAATCTTGTTTGAAGGATGAAATTTAGACACTTGCCTTTCAATTTTTCAGGTGACACCAGTTGTTCCCCTTTCCAATGACTCTTGGTCTATGTCTTTTGCAAAGTACCTTGAGCTGAGATTCTATGGGTACCAGTACACTCGAAGGGCCAATGCAGAGCCCTGTGGGCATTCCATTCACCATGACTATCACCAGTATTTTTCCTATAATCAGATGGTGGCATCTTTCAGGTGAGTTTCACTGCTAATAAAATTCCTTCTCTCTGGTACTATATGAAGCATATGGCTCTAGTAAGCATTCTTCAGGTCTGTCCTTCTCTGTGAGTACAGCATGGGATAGCATAACTGTACCATAACCACAAGTGCAGGATTGTGTGCTGGCTTGCAGAAAGCTTTGTGAGTGGCATCACTGTTCTAGCTGTGGTGGGCAGTGTTCCAAGAGGGGATGGTTCCTGTTCATGATACAGAAGGGAAATGCTTTTCCCTATCGAATTTCAAATGCTTTCAAAATTTTGGTTTTGCAATATGATTTGTGGTTTTACTTCTTGCCTGGGAGATGCATGGACAGTGTTATTGCTGCTAGAAGTAACTGAAGCCCTGGACACACTGACAGAGCCCTTTTTCATATAAGGGCCTCAAACCTCATATGGTGTAGAACTAGTGCTGTGTGGTGTGGGTCTTGTTAGAAGCCGTTGTATTGCCTTCTCAGCTACTCTCCAATCCGGCTGCTGGAAGTGTGTGTCCCACTCCCCAAGATCTACATCAAACGACAGGCTCCTTTGAAAGTTACTATTTTGCAGGATCTCAAGGATTTCTCACAAAAGTAAGCTTTGTTTTTAATGTCTTCCTAATATTTTTTGTACTTGTTACTTTTATTAGCACAGTGCATAACTATTTGTCCTAGTATAATGGGATTTGGCTAAATATTCATTATTTGATAGAAAAGTAATAATTTAAAACAGGTATGCATATATATACTTCCCAGGGACAGTGGTATTGAAATCTGTTATCTTTGCTTGCTCTGTCTGTACTAATGTCTCAACTCTTTGTCTGGTGGCAAGTCAGGTTAAACTTTGCCAGCAGAAACTTAAGGTTCTTTTCTTCTTTATCCCTGAACATTGCACTGATGTCTGAGTCATATATCATATGTAGAATAGTGCTGCCAAGCTACTGAAAGGTTGACCATCAGCAGGTGTCTGAAATGTTACCTTATGAAATGCACAGTTAAAGTATTTTTAATTCCTCCCTGTAATGCTAAAAACGAAATGGAAAAGATGGTCCTAGAAGGCCAGCCCTGAAAGCTGCAGGTTATATTTTGTATTCTTACCCTAATGTTCCTTTATTGAACATATGACCGAGTTTCAATTCTTCAGCCCCAAAAAATCCTTCAAAGACCTTGCACAAATCTCTTGTCCAAACAGAACTGTTGTCATTATATTGGTCATGTAGCAATGCAGCTCTTTGGTGTACAAAAGTCTTTGCCTTTTTAGCTATTGAATGTGGTAACAGCAGGTGGACTACCTCTGTGTAGTCTAAGGTGAACTTCCATGAGCCTAGACACTTTCTAAATGTAGCAACAAAAAGATGGAAGACAGGCCTGATGAAAAGTCTATAAAATCCAACCAGGCTGCTGTTCTGTCTAGTCACAGCATTCCTGTATTGCTGGATGTCTCTCTTACCATCTGACTTCAAAACCTGTGGAGCTTTGTTTAGAGCTGAAATAGTGCCTGCTGGTGAGGGTGCAGACCCAGATTCTTCCTAATCACAAATGACACAACAGTTCCCCTGTGTTAGTAATGCGTTTGAGGCATTGGTATTGCTTCCTGACAACTTCCACTGCTAAGAATAAATTGTGGAGTTTGTCAGTGTATGTAATTTCTAGGTTTCTCCTATTTCTGATGAGATTTTCCCAACTTTCTCTGTAAATATAGTTGGATAGCTTACTGTGCAGAAAGGCTGTCGTATATAATCTTTTTGGTTCTTAAATGCTAACCTTAAACTTCTATTAAATTCAGACCTTTATTAAAGAATGTTGAAGGTCCAAATAGTCACAGCTTAACTCTGCATCACTGCTGGCAGGGTGTCGCAAGTGTATCTTGCCGTGGATGATCGCCTTGCTTCTCTGAAAACGGATACTTTCAGCAAAACGAGGGAAGAGAAGATGGAAGACCTCTTTGCCCAAAAGGAGGTAATAGACTATTTTTACATCAGTGGTCCATAGGCTAAGTGTGTGGAGGAGCTACGCAGATCTTGTGTCATCTTGGTGAGATAACACTGACAGTTTTCCTTTTGGCAGATGGAAGAAGGAGAGTTTCGAAACTGGACTGAAAAAATCCAAGCCAGGCTGCTTTCATCATCATTGGACACCCCTCAACAGTTGCAATCTGTTTTTGAGTCTCTGATAGCTAAAAAGCAAGGACTTTGTGAGATGCTGCAAGCCTGGAATAATAGGTACGAGGACACATGCTGGAATCATGAACAACACTGACACTGTGTTGGGAGGGAAGAAGTTCTGCTGTAGTTTCTTTCACTATAGAGCAGTTGCTCTATAGAGCTTGTGCTGAATGTGCTCTATTGGTTAAGCACACACAGCTTTGATTGGAACAGAGACTAATTTGAGGCCATATGATAAAAGCATTATGTTGTAGAGCACAACTTGAATGTGGAGAAGAAATTTTCATTTGAATAAAGGTGAAAGAGATGGGAAGTTAGGATGGGATGTTAGCAGCAATCTGAGTTTACGGGAAAGACTTGTGAAGTTATGCTTGCCTGTATTCTGGTATGGAGAAACTTCATAACTCATGTCATTCAGAGATAATAGCAGTAGCCTATCTTTTGATTATTTTTTCTGTGGTGATGTTGGTTTTATGTGGGTTATTTCTGTTGGTTTGTTTTATTATTATTTTTCTGTTTAAGGTTACAGGATCTCTTCCAGCAAGAGAAAGGGAGAAAACGTCCGTCAGTACCACCCAGTCCTGGGAGACTGAGGCAAGGTGAAGAAAGCAAGGTATGGGTAACAGGCTGTAAACCTCTTAAATGTTTTTGTTTTTTGGTTTTTTCTAGGGCAAGGCAATGGTCTTGCTTCTCTGGCTTTTAGACTGGCTTTTCTTTAACAATCAGTAAACTGGTTTTACTGCATCCTGTAGTTTTCAACTGTAAAAGCTTAAATTGCGTATTATTATATTTATCTTTTCCTCAAAGGTGTGAACTAAGAGCCATATTGTAGAGAGAAAGACTGAGTATGAATGAGAGTTGATTATTTTCTGTGATATTTGTGTAGTATTGAAGTGAACAATGCCAGCAGAGAGCTGCAGTCATTGTCAAGTATATGCCTAGATAGGAACTGGGCCCCCTCCTTCAACCCTAGGCTGTTCCTCATTAAGTGCATCCCTTGTGAAAAAGACAAATAATATGGAGAGGTAGAGCAAATGATACAGGAAGGACTGATAATGGCTTTTCAGTATCATCCCTGTTTTGTGATGAGTCCTGTGGGAACTGACTGAAGAGATGGATAAGTTATTTTGGACTGCTGCCTCAAGAACTCTGTCCAAGGGGTACACATGCCAGCACGCTGAACTTCCACCCTTTGGGGAGCTGGAACTCTGAGGAAATGTCTGGGCTGCAAGGCAGTATAATATAAGCATCATACCAAGAGGCTGAGCTCCCAATAGTTTTTTGGTAGCAAGGTGCACTAAAAACCCCTGGAGACCCTGCATTTGCTCTGCTGTGTGCAACATGTCCCTTTCACTTAACACTTATTTGGCAGGTGCTAAAGCAACCTTAACTTGATCTAGCAGGAAGTAGGTTCCTAGAGAGGGAGAGTGTAGTGTTTGAAGCAGCATGCACCAGTGAAAGCTATCATTAGCATCTTGTGAACTTGAGTTTCTGTTGCTTGGTCTTTTTCCTGTGGTAACAGATACAGTGACATGCAGAGGCTGAGAAGTGGGTGTGCTCTGTTGTAATACATCTGCTTTTTTGAGTGCTCCACACAGAAGGGAATACAGCTGTAATGAGCTTGGTATCAACTCTGGTGTTCTGTTATTCTGCCTAGATCAGTAGCATGGATGCTTCCCCACGCAATGCTTCTCCAGCACTGCAAAATGGAGAAAAAGGTTGGTTACTTATTTTTCATAAGATGTCAATAGAAGCATATTGTAGGCCTTTTCCTGATATAATATGGGAGTTTTGTCAAATTTGATAAATCAGAGAAACACCAAATCCCTGTCACATCACATTTATTTTTTCTAATGGTAAGATAGAAGTTGGCCATCTGCATCTAATATACAGCTGAATTACTAGTGATTAGTAAATTGGCCAACAAGTATTTTCCTTTGAACTTTAGTTAAAAAGATTTCAGAAACTTTCTAAATAACTGAATAATTACATGGAATTTGGGAAATGCCTTTTGCCTCTTCTGTGATCTGGTTATGAGTGCTGAGATCTCTGGCCTGTGAGGCATACTGAGTGTTTGTGGGAGCTGAAGGTAGTAGTTGTAAGAGTTGCATTTTCTGGAGGTTATGTGCTACAATGATGAGCTTGCCCAGTCCTTTGGTCTGTGTGGCTTTACCTGCTTTCTAAGTAAAAACCTTCTGAAAATAGCTTGTGGTTGTAGCTTGGGCTGGTAGCAAACAGTATCACTTCTGTCAGCCATGTAAAATTATTTCTTCTGTTCTTAACTGTGCTTGTACTTTCAGAGGATCGTTTCCTGACAACTTTATCAAGTCAGAGCTCCACAGGTTCTGCCCATCTGCAGCTGCCCACCTCTCCAGAGGTTGCATCAGAGCATGTGACTGGTGCCAGCACACTCTCTGAACAGGACACAACAAGCAGCTCAGAAGGTATAGTTCAGTTGTGGTCTTGTATTCCTTCTCTTGCTTTTCTGTGCCAAGTCCACAAGATCCTTTTAGGAAATGGGAAATAACTGTTAGCTCTGTGGTCTGTAGTTATCCTTCTGAATTTACTACTTAAACTCTGATATTGTGATGCAGACCTGGCATTTGTCTGTTCCAGATGTGTTTGATGGACACTCACTGGGATCTACAGACAGCCAAGTGAAGGAGAAGTCTACTATGAAAGCCATTTTGGCTAACTTTCTGCCTGGAAACAACTATAACCCCATTCCCTTTCCCTTGTAAGTACTGCAAAATTATATAAAATGTACAAAATTGGCAATCTTGTCAGATTGCAGGCAGAGCCATGCATGCTTCCTTTGCTCAGTGTATAATTTGTCATTACTTGAGTTTGCCTCTGAATAAGCTAGAGAACTTTTCCAAGATAGGAAGTTTCTGTGTCCTTTCTAGGTGATTGTAAGTTACTCCTTTTTCCTATGAATGATCTGCCCTTGTGTAAAGCCACTATCAGTTTCTCCTCCTCTTAGCAGGCATGCCTCCTTAGACTTCTTGTAGAAGACGAAGGGGTGGGAGTAAAGGGGAGAAAGGTGCCTTCTAAATTCATTGCTGCAGGGAGGGAGTGGAAATGCCCTTCCTTAGCCAAGACTTAACTAAAGCTTACACGCCTGCATCTTGTTTTTGCTTCCAGACCTCTTCCAAGGGTTGGACTCAAATTGGCATTATCTGGGTGTAGGTCAGGTTCAATGGCTACTGCATGTGCCCTCAAGTGTCCCTCTCATGTGAAGATGGGCAGGCTGGAAAGTCTTTCAGCTACTTGGTCTGCGTGCTTTGTAGTGTTTCTCGTTTGACATGAGCCTAACGTTTGGCAGCCTGAGTTTAACTTGTGATCCCACCCCAGTGTAGGACCAGAGGCCTTGGGCTGATGAGGTAAAAGCTCAATGAATGGACCCTACAGATAAGTGAAAGAAAATCATACAAGAATCCAGGAAGCTTTGGGGAATTTTCTGTGATAAACTGCCTGTTTAGAAAAGAGTCCAGGTTTGTCGCCTAAGTTCACTCTACAGGCTATGCTGCTGGACAGTAAAACCAACTCAGACAGGTTTTGGTGCCGTTAGAAACAGTGGCTGCTAAACAGGAATAGACTCTTATTCTAACCTAAAGCTGGTCTTCTGATCCAAGCAGCTTGCTTGAGATGCTGATTGCCCTAACACTCTACCATTTAGAATTAACCACGTAGTTGTGAATGTGTCTGTTGGGAGAAGCTGATCTGGGGAGCTTTGGTTCCATGCTGAGACTTGCAGCTTGTGCCTGGGAGTGCAGTGATGAGATCTGGGTTTTGATCAAAACTTATTTTCTTTCCACAAATGTTTATGATGTGCTAACAGTCTGTTGTTTTCGTTTAGTGACCCAGATAAGCACTACTTAATGTACGAACATGAGCGTGTACCTATTGCAGTCTGTGAGAAAGAGCCAAGCTCCATCATAGCCTTTGCTCTCAGGTACTGGTGTGATTTGGCTTTTCATCTGACTTACTTTGTACTTTTGCAGCTTTTGTTTTTGAGGAATATTTAAATGTTGATGATGGGGAACAAGCATGACAGAATTTCTACGTTAAGCCATGTCATAGTTTCTGGCAGAGATAGGTTTCTTTCCTTTTTCTGCTGAGGTAATGAAAGTGCAACTGGATTTTGGACTTTTTTAGTGGAACTCTAGTAGGCAGAAAGGACTTAGTTGTGTGGTGTTACTTTTAATAAGATATTACTAGAGAATGAAGTGCAAGGTTTGCTCAGCCTCTCCAGCTGCAGGAAGTGCAGTTGAGTTGGGGAACAGCTGTTAATATTGGTATTTCAGTCTGTTTCTTGCCTGCCTTTGGTCATAGCAGCTCTTGCTACTGCTCAGCTCTTCTCACCACCTGCTTCACTAAGCCTTTGGGTTTGCATGTCACAAGGCAGCAGATTTTTAAAGAAGTGCATTCTTAAATTGTGAGAGGGGGAAAAATAAGGGGAAATTTTTCCTGCCGTATTGTCTAGAGCAGTTTCTGTTCTAAGGAAACAAAGTTCTAAAAATAAGAAAAAATAAAGCAGAGGTTTTTCTACTGTGGTGTTTTGTTTCCTGTGATTGTCTTGGATCTGAATCTTTGGGCTGGTATTGCAGAGTTTCCAAGAGAACACTTAATTATTTTGGGTCCTTTCCCTTCTTCTTTCAGTTGCAAGGAGTACAGAAATGCCCTGGATGAGTTGTCCAAAGCATCTCTGAAGACCAGTTCTGAAGATGGACTACAACCAAACAGGTTACATTCAGGAACTACAGTAGATAAAGTGAAGGCATACGGATGGTAGTGAATAAGCCAAAACTAGATGGGGAAGAACCCTCAAAATATATCCCTGTTAGGATCTCTGCTTTCTTATGGAATCTGACTCATTCCGTGTAACCAACACGTACTTCAGTATGTGAGTTTCCATTTCACATTATGGACCATGCAGGCTCCATCACCTAATCTCTTGGCTGTGTGCATGGCAGGAAACTGGACCTGCTTACCTTTGCTGTGGTTGTGGATGGAGCTGTTGCTATGGACCCTGAGAGATATTTTTTGCAAATATGGAGGAGGACAGCTTTGGAGAATCCCACACTGTTACACCTTTAAATAGTGTCTTCTTTCCTTAGTGTTTAGGCTGGGGAGAGAAAGAAATGTCCAGGCATAAAGCAGTAGTGTTTTAGGTGGCAGTATTTGTTGGTTCATGACATTTGTTCTTTCTCCTTTCAGCATGTCAGACAGCAAACCCAAGAGCAGCAGCCCTGTCCGGCTGCCTGAGGCTAACACGTGTCCCCTTCGCAATGCAGAGCCAGAGCAGCGTAAGGCCATTTTGCCAAAATCATCCATGGTGCTAATCTCAGCTCAGACTTGAGTCCACTTAACCTGAATTCTAGCTCGTGTGGGGAAGAGCAAGCAGCATTCTGAGTTGAAATTGTGACTAGTCTTAGTGTTGACTTAGTGTAATACATGAGAGGGGTGGGAATGTGTGGGGTTTTCTGGTCTGTGACTTTCTCTGATTCTTAAGAAATATTTTGGAATTGAAGACATGAAGTTCTTACTGTATTAAAGGCACTTATTCTTGGTCTGTGTTTTGAAATGTCTCTGCATTTCAAATTGATGCTGTTTCAAGGATGCTATTCGGAATACTAGAACATCCATCCTCATGGACCTTAGTTGCCTGAAGAATAGCAAATCACTTATAGTTGAATGGCATCATTCCTCTAGATAGAGCAATGCATAGGGAATGTTCATAGGAGTCATGCTGTTATTAAACTCCCTGTGGAAATGCCAATACCATCTTTTCTGTTCCTTTTCACTGTAGCCAAGAAGCCCTCTGGTGTTCTGTCTTTCTTCCGTGGCACGGGAGGGAAGAGCCCAGACCTGTCTTCCCAGAAGAAAGAGACTTTACGTGGTGCTGACAGTGCTTACTACCAGGTTGGACAGATGGGCAAAGAGGGAGCAGAAAACCAAGGAGCAGAGGCTCAAGGTACAAGACTGAGACTGCACAGTTCACCTTCTCTCTTGGGTTGTTACTTTTCCCAAAGCTCATTCATTTGTGCAAGGCCCCAAATGTTCCTGCTTGTACTTTTTCAACAGTCTGAGGTTACTCAGCATACATTGAATCATTTGGACATAAAATATGTTTTTTTTTTTCCTAAATACACTGGTTTTCTTTGTGATAAGGGAAACAGGATCTTTCAAACCCAAGCTGTAGGGATGTCAGGTAGTCTGGTCTTGAATGCCTTTGGATTGAGTTCTCTCTAGTTAAGCAGCACTGTCTGTCTTTCTCACTTGCTGTTTAGTTCTCATTGTTTTAGCTCATGCAAAGTGAATCAAGAGGGAGACAATGGATTTGTGTCCATAAACAGCAGTGCCCTTCTGGCATATGTATTATATTATACAATTACAGCTGCATTTCTAATTCCCTGTGTGTAGTTCCCACTGTATTCTTGGAAAAAAAGAAGAAAATATTTTTCTTGTGATGTGTTTGAGTAGTACCTAATGTGGCTTTCTTGGTAAACAGTGAATTAAATAGTGAACAGAATGCTCTTTATGCTTTCAGATGATGGAGATGGAGGAGATGGACAGAAGAAACAGGTGGTGAATCCCCATGTGGAACTCCGTGAGTAGTTGTAAATAACAACTTGGTCTTAGCTGACAAACTCATATCTTCATGCACATGTAGTGGAAGTCTTGAAGTTAATAGTTGGGTTTTTTTCGTATTTGTCATGAAGTAAAAGCAAGTTAAGAAAAATGCAAGGCAATTTTTACTTACTTCAATCAATCTCTTTTGCAAAAGTACTCCATAAACTTTTTTTAAATTGTTCTTTTGTCCAAACACTTTCCCATTACATATACTGTGAGCTATCTAGAAGGAGCTGACTTTCCTGTCAATTTTCCATTTAAATCCTGTTGGTTGAAACTTCTGAATTACAATGAGAGAGTTGCTTAGCACAATAATACTCCTCTAAACATGACTAAAATTTCAATGTTGTCTAGGATAGTCAGTGCATGTTGCATGCTGTTATTGAGGAAAAGCATTTTTTTGCAGAGTTCTCAGATGCCAATGCCAAGTTCTACTGCCGGATTTATTATGCTGGGGAGTTTCACAGGATGCGTGAGGTGATCCTGGGGAGCAGTGAAGAGGATTTCATCCGATCCCTCTCTCACTCCATGCCCTGGCAGGCACGAGGGGGCAAATCTGGAGCAGCATTCTATGTGACTGAAGGTAAATGCAGCTTCTTGCCCCCTTGTAATTAGAGGTGTTACTTCTGTATGGTGGTTAGTGTGTCATTTAACCTCTGTCCAGAGGGTTGCTGATCATGAAGTGGCCACTCAGAAGGGAAAATTAAGTGGCTTGTTCTGGGGTCTTCAGTGTCAAATTATTTGTTATTTTGTGCATGCAGGAGAACAAAATGTAGTTCTGTTTTTCAGTAGTAGCAGCTAGGAAGGCCAGTTAAACAGAAGGGTTGTACTCTCAGGCAGGCTTCAGAAAACAAAACCTTGAGTATAATTCAAGGAAAACTTCTTGTTGAAGACACAGTGTTTCTTATAATTTCATGTGCTATTGTTAATCTATTTTTTTTTTAACTGTGGCTGTTTCTAGGCTCCTATGTAAAACAAATATTGAACAAAATGGTCCGTAGTATGTTTCTGTTGTCTGTATAGAAAGCCTGTATAGTTGAGGTAGATCTAGTGTAGCCAGTCTCTTATCCATGATTTACTAGAAGATAGAAATCCAGGGAGGCTGAAATTCAAAATATGTGAAGTAAAAAGAATCTAGAAATGAGCTTCTGAAGGTCAGGATTTAAGAGAATTATAGTGCTTTCATTTTTCAAACCATTTCAGCTATGTGACAGTCCTAAAGAAATTGCAAATAATACATCACTTATTGTTTGTAACCCTGTTGCCTCTGTCTGATGTTAAAACAGATGATAGATTCATCTTGAAGCAAATGCCTCGTCTGGAAGTCCAGTCATTCCTTGACTTTGCTCCACACTACTTCACTTACATCACTAATGCAGTTCAGCAGAAGGTACTAAAAAAAGTGCCTTTTCTTTTAGGCAGTGTTCTGTATTGTAAAGACCAGTAGAAGTTTATATTAATTTTTTTTTTTTAAATAAAATAATTTTGGAGGGTGTGGGTTACATTAATGTGTTTTTAAGATAAAGTGGAAATTATGCTTGGACTTCTAAGCTGTAATACACAGTCAGACAGAACAGTGGGCCTTCTGGTATGGGATTGCTGATTGTCTCTGCACAGATCTTAACCCATGTCTTGTCTTGATTAGAAGCCCACAGCACTGGCTAAAATCCTTGGGGTGTATCGAATTGGTTACAAGAACTCTCAAAACAACACTGAAAAGAAGCTGGATCTGCTTGTCATGGAAAACCTTTTCTATGGCAGGAAAATGGCTCAGGTAAGAATGAAATGTTCTGTTCCCTTGCAGTGCAGTTGTGTCTGGGAGAAAGAGCAGGGTCACAAACTCCTTTTGTAAATCTAGATAGTATCAGTTCTTTCCACTTTATATCTAAGTGCCTGACCTCAGACTGGGAATGTTCATGGGAGGAAGAGGATGGAAGGAATTCTAGATGGATGTAAAGGATGTTGTGGGTTTTCTTTTTGTTCATGTACTGTTTAAATCATCAGAAGGGTCAGGCAGTACAAAAAAGAAACCCAAACAGACTGTGGACTCTATTCCATGGAAGTTAGTGAAATCTTGACTGGTCAGAGCCTACTTGAAGCAGGACTTTGGACTGGAGAACTCCAGAGATCATTTCCAGCCTCATGATGGGTCTGTTTCTTGCCTTGCCAGTGTTAACTGGTGCTTCATGCACCACCCACCTCCCTCTTCAGTGGTTTTGCTTTTGTCAGCAATTAATTCTGTAGAAACTGACTGGAAAACTGAGTTTACCTCAGCAATATAAAAAGCAGAGACACCCTTTTTCTCTTTATTAAACTAAATGTTAGTAAAATAATTTGCCTAAAACTTGTGAATTGAGGTGGCAGAACTTTCACCCAGCCTTACATACTATTCTCTACAAAATATTTTTTGTTAATTATTTTCCTCCTAAAGAGAAAGAAAGAGTTGCCTGGCTCTGCTGCCTTCTCAAATGTTAGGTACTGAGGCCTTTAACCCAGAAAAATGAAACAAGTAAGTGCTTTTCTCTGTTTGCAGGTGTTTGACCTGAAGGGCTCCCTCAGGAACAGAAATGTTAAAACAGACACAGGCAAGGAAACTTGTGATGTAGTCCTGCTGGATGAGAACCTTCTGAAGATGGTTCGGGACAATCCTTTGTACATCCGTTCCCATTGCAAAGCTGTGCTGAAAGCCTCCATACACAGTGATTCCCAGTTCCTCTCCAGCCATCTCATCATTGACTATTCTCTGCTGGTGGGTCGTGATGATACCAGCAATGAGCTGGTTGTTGGGATCATTGGTACGTTGTCTTTTGTATTTTCTTGCTCTCAGATGATGAAATGGTTTTTTTTTGGTTTAGGTGTTCATAGTACTCTTAGAAATGTGCTACCACTAGAGGGATGTGTGTCAGGAAATCTTGTTTTCTCCCTGGTGGAATACCACCCTCATCTCTTATATGTTTTCACAGTGTAGGCAGAAGTCTCTCCAGGTCTTGTATAGGCTCAGATTAGTGTTTGCATTGCTGTGAGTATATGCAGGAGGCCTCAAAGGTAATTTAACCTACACTTTGACTCCAGTTGAAGCAGGGGAAGTTATTTGTATGCTTTTATGTGTTTAATCTGTAAACTTTAGTTTGTTATGTTTATTTAGTCTTTTAAATCTTGTGTAGAGGGGCTCTAAGGAGAAACAGTATTGGTAGGATTGGAAGAAAGAAGTTAAACATCATGGCATCTCATATAATCATATAGTCTGACCTGGATAATGTGGGTGGCAATGCAGTAATTACCTTGCTGCATCCTCTGACTTGATACTGGAAAGTAGAAACAAACACACAGTTTAGACAGAAACTTCTGTAAAAAACTTAGAGATAAGGCAATTTTGCAGGATGTGGAACTGACTTAGGAGAATGAAATGGGCTTGAAACCCAGCTCAGAAATGCTTCCAGATTAATCTCAGGACAGGAGGTCTGGATTACACTTATTCTGATAAAGCTTGAAAGCCATTTCAGTAACATTCCTAATTGAGAATTGAAGTCCCAGCTACAAACAAACCTCTTGTTTATTGCAAGTTGTCAGTACTTTCTAGATTTGTACACTCTTGAATATTGGGGTAAACAGGAAGGGACTACACTGACCATGTACTTCTCCTGTATGTGTGGCTTTTTGTTGTCTATGTCAAGTCTTATCTGATATATTTTATATGATATTTAAAACTACCAGTTCCTTCAGTGTTTAGAACAAATATCTGAAGGAACTCTGAACACAAATACTGTCAAGAAGAGAGAACATGTCTGCTGTATCAGGTTATCAGAATGTTCTCTAGATAATAGCCTGAAAACTTAAAGTACTCAAGCTAAATTTGTGTTGGACTGAAACGAAAAACTCTTAGCTTGGATTGTGTTTGGCTCTGAGATGAGTATCTCTACGTATTTTAGGTCCTAATGTGATACTGCGAGCAAGTAAGGTCTGTGAAGAGCTTTGAAAACTTTGTCAGCTCTGTTGTATAGGACTCTAGGCCTTGGGGCATGAAGTTGTTAGCAATCAAGTTGTTCACTGATACTTGTCCCAAAACACTCTAAGGAACTTTTTCCAAGAGTATTCAGATAAATGAATGAGTCTTAAGATTGTCAGGTCTGGATGAGTTTTGTGTTAACTGCAAGTGAGATGAATATGGTGGCCTTCTGTAAATCTATAATCAGTAAATTCAAAACTGTATAACTGCAGTTGTAGTCAAATGTTAGGAGATAATGATAACCAGTAATGAAAAACTAATTTTACTGCAGCTTTAGCTTTGCAGGCCAAAATGTTGATGTGCTTGTATTTACTGGGCCTGCTTTCTCTGGAAGAGGCTTGGAAACAATTCAGAAGTTGTCTTTTTGCTGCCCCCTCTTCCAATCATGGTCACTGCTTCCAGTCCTTCCTATTATGAAGAGACAATCACTTCCATTCTGTTATCAAACCTGCAGGTGGCTGCACTGATGAGAAATACTGGTTTAAATGGAGAGATGTCCAAACCTCAGTGCTTCTACTGGGGCTTCTGTGGTGAGGGTGAGCAAAGTGACCCTTGTAGAGGAGATAAGGACACTTTAATATGGAATAAGACAGACATGCTTGGCAGCCTGTTTTTGTAGAGACGGGAAGAGTTGATTGTGATTTTGCTGGGCTTTTGGGAGACTGTATTTACCCTACCCAAACATAATCAATACTGCAGAAAGTGAGGCAACTGGTAGGGAAAACACTGAAGCTCTATGAAAGACTACTGCTTTGCTGCCCTCTTTGGGGAGAAATTAGATAGATTTGAAAACAGTGTTACTTGGATTAAAACAAAACATACTTGGTTTTTTTTTTTTTTTTATTGTAACAGACTATATTCGTACTTTTACCTGGGACAAAAAGCTTGAAATGGTGGTGAAGTCAACTGGTATATTGGGAGGACAAGGTAAGTCCAGCAGGAAGATAAAGATTTTGATCCTGTTTCCTTGTTACATTGAAGCTTTCATAACACTGCTGATAGTCGCAACTTCCTCACCATGCAAATTTGTGGCAGATTAAGTTGTCCAGAACAGAGGAAGGAATTATAGAATAGGTTGGAAGGGGCCTCAAGGATTATCTGATCCAACCTTTCTTGGCAAAAGCACAGTCTGCACAAGATGGCTCAGCACCCTGTGAGGCTGAATCTTAAAACTGTGCAGTGTTGGGGAATCCATCACTTCACTGGCCA
This sequence comes from Erithacus rubecula, assembly GCF_903797595.1. Classification (NCBI taxonomy): domain Eukaryota; kingdom Metazoa; phylum Chordata; class Aves; order Passeriformes; family Muscicapidae; genus Erithacus; species Erithacus rubecula. Next base: position 13,702,499 of record NC_136659.1, read on the forward strand.
GACTATTCCAATGGCTGATTGTTCTCATTGTGGAAAATGTTACTCTTGTGTCTAACTGGAATCTGCCCAGGAATAACTTGTATCCCTTAGCCCTCATCTTTTCTATATGACTCCTTATAAAATGAGTCTCCATCTTTTAAAGTACTAGAACATGGCAATAAGGTCTCCTTCTTTTTTCCAGTTCCTGCAGCATTTCCCCATAAGACAGGCTTCTCAGATCACCTCTGTGGCCCTGCTCTGGACCCTCTTTAGCCTGTCAACGTTTTAGGGTTTTGTTTTTTTTTTTTTTTTTAATAGCAACTAAAACTGAGTCCAGTATTCCAGGTATGGCCTGGAAGAAGCACCCTCCAGGTGAATGATAATGCTGGAATACTGAGTGGGATAATGACTTCTGTCTCTCTGCTGGTGGTGTCCTTGTTGATGCAGCCCAGTGTCCTTCCTGTTGGTTTTCTTTGCCACAGCAGCACTGTTCACTCCCACTGAGCTGATTGTCCACCAGGCTTCTCAGGTCCCTTTCACAGAGCTGCTCCCCAAGGAGATCCCAGCCTGTGCTGTGCTCCTGCATTGTTTTCCCAGGTGCAAAACCTTATGCTTGTTTGTTGTTGAACTTTATGAAGTTCTGTCTTGTTGCCTTCAAGTTTAGGCTGTCTGCTAATGTAATCTCATGTGACATCTGTCTGTATTCAGTATCTTTAGCCCATTTCTAACTGCTCTTGACTCTTACACATTAGGGAAGATGCCCACTGTGGTCTCTCCAGAGCTGTACCGGACCAGGTTTTGTGAAGCTATGGACAAATATTTCCTGATGGTGCCAGACCACTGGACAGGACTGGGCCTGAATTGCTGAGCTAAAGCCCATATTGGGAAAGCACAAGAGGACAATGAGATTATAGGCAACTGTCTCCCAGTTGTCTGTCCAGCAGCAAGCAAGAGGATTGCAGTTCCATGTCAACACTGACCATGTGCATCATCTTGCAGAGTGTGAAATCTGCTTGCACTTTAATCCTGTCTTGGAGGATAACAAGCAAACCTGCCTCAGTAAGGATCTAAACTGTAAGGTACCACTGAACAGCATTGAGAAATGACATCCCTCCTGTCACTAGGGAAGGTGATCCTTGTAATTACTGAACTGAGATTCTGTCCAGATGCTGATGGTGAAGAAGTACGTGATCTCTGGAAGTCTTGCACTGCCAAAATGATGATGAATGTGCACAGCTCATGTTTCTGTAGTGGATACTTGATACTGAAAAATGTGAAATAAACCCCCCAAACGTGGATGGGGGAGAGAAGAATGAAGTTAATTCATGAGTTCTGCTATTGTTGCAGTGGTCTGTAATTGACCTATTTAGAATCCATTAATAACTTGTGCTGTTTATGCTCCATAGTTTTAATTCCTACTGGATTCTGTAAACAGTATTTTTTTTTAAGGCAGCTCCACATCTTGAATGCCCTTTGATTCCATTTTTTAAACTGTGTTACTGCAGTACAGCTCTGGTTTATCTGTCATAATTGCATTTTAGCTGAATCCCATAAAAATGGGTTGTCAGTCATCAATATACTGCAAAACTCAAAACATATCCCTTCACTCCTAAACAGTACTTTGGTCTGAATGTTGCTCAGATTCCTGGAAACAGGTAACTAACATACCCTTTACTTTAACAACACTTGATTAATTATAGTTATGAAGCAGATTAACCCTTTCCTTAATAAAGGCAGTAAGTTGCTAGAAAAAATGAAGCATAATGCTTTAGTGACAGCTTTTTCCTTACTGCAACCATCATTCTGACCGATCACTTCCAATCCATTTCAGTTCCCCCTTATTTTCAAGCAGTGCAATTACCTCATGGTGAAATTTTGCCAGGAGAATGTTTTTCTTGCATTCATGACATGATTTTTTTGTCACAGAGATGAATGTAGTTGTTTTTTTTTTGTAAAATGGAAAACCTGAACTAACAGGTATCTTATATGATGGAGGTGTGAGTCTCTATATTAATACAATAAGCACTTCCATTTAAAAAAAATTTTACTCATTTTCGTAGTTGATGAGTTTACTTTTTAGTTTCATTATAATACAGGCCAGTAAGTAAGAGGAGTTTTAATGAGTTTGAAAGGCAAGAATACTGTCTTTCAAAGTCAGTCCTTTCAAGGGCTGGAAGTCCTTTGACTTCCAGTCTCTGATGGAAGAACATCAAATGAACATGCAATGTGGGACAGGATAGCTCTTAGTGATCACTTGCTCATTCTAACCAGTTGCCTGATAATGCCCTTGTCACTGTAACTATGGATTGAAATGTGCATTTTGTTTGTTTCTCCTGTGTTCAGTATTTTTTTCTGCAGCAGATGGTGGTGATTGTTTAGGAGTGACCAACAGTGGGCAGTGCTGAGAAAGGAAAAAGCCAGCAGTGAGAATTGAGCTGTTTGCTCCAAAACCAGTCAGTGCAGCTCTTGGCTGAGCTCCAGGAGGCAACAGCCATTTGTATAGGTGCCTTCCTCTCCCTATTGCAACACTAGAGGATGAGCAAAGATTCTGGCCTTGAAGCAACAGCAAAAAAAAGTGTACTGATTTCCTCAGTACAATGTGATAATTGTTTCTGGGGGTGCAGTATTGAAGGCTGCAGTGATGTGTACTGTACTCTGTGCAGTACTCCTTGCTTCCTCTACCCAGAATCTCTTCAGTCCAGCAGAGTGCATCAGGTACAGCTGATCACCTCTGGGATAGATCTTGCCTCTTTTGTTGAAATGTTCTCCCAAATGTTCTCTCTCTTTTGTTGAAATGCCTGGCTCTGTGTGTGGTGTTGCCTAATGAGGTCAACCAGTCTATCACCTCAGTGCTGCTCCCACTTCTGTGGCCTCTACCTACTGTCTTGGTTCATGGATGTGAAAGAACCTGCCATGCAGCCTATGTTCCAGTCTCAGCTGAAGTTTACATGTGTTCTCCTCCTTTGCTTCCTAAAGTTTACAGGGCAAAGCTTGACTGTCCTGGCCAGTTAAGGCAACCCTACAGCAGTTGGTTATGTTGTCTTCCACCTTTGTCAGTATGTGGACTGGTGGATGGAGCACAAGTGTGGGCGTGTGTCATGGCAGCACCTGTGCTAGGCTGACGTGGCACGCTGGCCCAGTCTGTCACCAGTAACCCTTATCCTTATCCTGGGATGTGTGGCTGCTCTGTGCTGCTTGTGCCAGAGCAGATGGCTGTAAGCAGCTGGATCATCTCACAGTGGCTGATACTCCTCTGAATGTGACAGCACGAGGACCTCAGCACTGCAGAAGTGAGAGAATCTTCCACTGTTTTGCAGCCCCCTATGACCAGAGCCAGAGGCGTGTGAATTGTGACCTTCTTGGGCTGAAGTTACAGCAGCTGGAGAGATTTGCAGGAATGATTTTGAGCTGGCATCAACAGTTAATTTTTGGCCAGGATGTGGTTGATAGCCACAGTCTAGTCCTGACTAGATTGGAATAAAGAGCAAACTAGTGGTCACAAGTATCACAGTAGCTGCAGGATCAGCTGGAGTTGGGTTGTCTTGGTGATATAAAGCTGTAAGCATTTCTTGTTCAAATCCCAGCAGCTGAATGGGTCTCTTCAAATGTTCCATTTTCAGTATAATAGTTGTCCTGACATTTCAATGACTACCAAGCTTAATTTTCTCAGAAAGAGAGCAGTACTTCATGCAGAACAAATCTGCCTGGGAGGCTGTGTTCAGTCTATGTCCCTGTAGAATTCCTAAGGATGAAGCTTTTGGTAAGAGCTTGTTTCTTTCTTTATAACACAGGTTTAGCATATGTGTAAGTAAATCCCAGTTGCAAACATGAAGACTGAATTTCTTCAGAGCTACAGTGGCTCTTCTGTTGTTTTGATCTCAGGCCTTGAGACAAATATCTAAATCTTGTCCAAGTCAGAAGCAATGGCTTTGAGTCATCATGTGGACAGCAGAATGCCTTGTAGTGGCCCAGGGGTGCATTCTGTCCCCAAAAAGCACATGAGGGACTCTTGCTGGTAGAGCAATTCTAATGGGCTCAGGGGAGTTACCTGTGGAGTCTCCTTTGTGAGAATGACCAAAACCAAATGAATTGCTCACTAGCTGGTGGCCAGACTAGTCATTATTCAAAGCACTTAATGTACAATAATGTATGCATTTCTATTCTAACTTGGTTCAGCTGTATTTTATAAATTTGATGTACTAAACTATTTGAGAATAACTGCCTTGTCTACTTGGAGAATCAAAATGTAATGTATATAGATACAAATAAAGTGACTGAAATATACTTGAGTCTGTTCCATGTGTGGAGCAGCTAGGTCTCATTGCACCCCATTTTCTTGATCAGGGGCAAGGCCACTGCTCACTGTGCAGGGATTGCTGTGCTGGAGAGTGCCAGCTTTGTGTGCAGAGGAAGATGCCTGTCCTGTCTCTACCTCACCCCTCATCTCCTCTAATGGAGCAGCACCTCTGGGCAGCTCCCCAGGACAGTGGCAGTACCATATGCAAATAACCTTTTACACAGTTCTGTTCTCTGCAGCTGCTTTTCACTGTACAGCAGGGGGTGGTGTGCCTTTGCCCAGTTCTGCCACAATGTAGAACACATTCCAGGTATTTCCATAATCTTCCTTTAAGTGGACTATATAAAGAAAAAAAATAATCCAAGAAGGTCTGAAAATAAATGTCTTCTCTTGATTGTTTCATGTTAACCTGGTCTATATTACCTCCTTGCTAAGGCACAAAATAATTTGTGATTAGTTGTGGGAAGGGGACTTGTTCAACCTGCCACCTTTGGTCAAGATTTTCCAACTGCAGCCTATATAAACTCAGGATGTTCCTTGAAACTTTTGCTATATTCTCTCTATTCTATTTCTGTGCATTTTAGCAGCAGTAGAAGCTAAATGAGCCCAATGTCTTTTGAGAAATTGGTTGTTCTAGGATAAGGTGTGGTGGCTTCTCAGTTCAGTGACACTCAACAGCCACAGAAATCCTTGTTTTAATTAAGACAGGATTTCAGAGGTATATTTAAAAGCCATTAGAATTTATTCCAATGACAAATGGCAGGGTGTGAGGCTGGTCTTTTCCTTCTTGTGTAACTACACATGCATAAATGAAGGGCAACACATTATAAAATGCAAAATATGCTGTACAATATGGGGAGCAGTTGATATGGAATTCTAATGGTGACACCTCCATGTTCCTAGAGGAGAAAATGGAGGGACTTGGGTTATTTCAAGATGTTTTTATTCTGGAATAGTGCTGCTCCACTGGCCTTGAATAATCAGTTTAAACCTTCATTAGTAAAAATCAGATCAGAACTGTGGATTTGTCCGTAGGGAAGGCTGAAGATAGAGCTGTTTATAAAAGGTTGTATTTATTTATTTGCATGGCTAGAAATAAAGGCAAGATTTTATTACCCACTCTATTTGCCCCCCCAGCCTGCTTACTGAAAACTCTCAGAAAGAGTAGCATGCAAAAAAGTCTATGAAAACTTGGAAAATCTTAGAAACCTCCATGATCTAGTTTTCTTTTTCTTTGGAAGATTATTTTCCCCACCCATACACATCTATTTGGTCTTTCAGAAATTTAAATATCTGCATTTAAAGAGAGTATCTTGATACAGAATTATATCTTCAAAGTGAACTTTATTGATATTTAAACTAAATCCTCTTCCCCACAGCCCAAATGTTTCAAAACTTTTCCTAGACCTTATTCTCCAAGAACAGCATAGAAGGTGGGAACTGTAGTTACAGTGCTATGCAAAAACTGCCCAAAACAGTTTGTTTTAAATTTTTAATTTTTGACTGTAACTGAGTTCGAAGTTAGATTTGGATGTAGGAAGGTCTACTTTATTAAAAAATTGATGCAATAGTCTCTTCATTCTCAGAATAATATGCTGCAAAAATGACAAATCAATAGAGGCAACCCTGAAAATGGGAAAAATCAGCTGAATGTCTCAGTTACTTGCATCTCTTCACTTCTTGCTGCCTTCTTTATGAAATAAGTTACTTGTCAATTACAATGCATTTACAAATTTGTAATACTTGTAATACAATGACCAGTCATGCTAGGTCTAAATACATAAAGAGTTAGGTCTAAATACATAGGGAACAGGGAGGAAATTCCATCTGTCAAGGTCTAGGGAGCATTTTATTGAAATCATGAAACAGTTGTTTGCAGAGATGGTTTTGTCTTCTGTAATTTTTCTTGTCTATGGAGAAGCTCTGAAAAATATTACTCTTTAGAGTAGGAATTCTAGTAAGAAGTAGGAGGAGACATTGCAATTTACAGTGTTCATTATTAAATTAAAGAAGGCACTTGCTCTCCTGCTTGCCTGAAGATTATATAAAAACAAACACAAAAAAACCACCTAAAAACACATCTGCAGGGGAGGGAAAGTGGTAATGCCAAAAGAGGTGAAATATGTCCACAGAATACATTCATATTGTAAAAGACATTGATAACAGTGATGATCTAATGACTTAACCAGATGCTTCTATTGCATAATTTAAACTTTGAAAGTCAACACCACATTTGAACTACTTTATTTTTTCTTTCTTTCTTAAAAAAAAAAAAACCCAAACAAAACACAATCCCAAAACCAAACCAAGCAGCTAAAGAAGATCTTCAAAGTTCTCTTCATCCAGGCAGCATCACCACTGCCACAGTACAGTAATCCACTTGAGGGCAAGAGCAATTTAATTCAATAAACATATCCTCCTACCACTTCTTGATTTTATTTCTTAACCATTGACTAAACACTAATGCAACCTCAAAGCAGAATAAGCATCAGGTACAACTGTTTGTCTTTCAAATAGACAATCTGTCATTATGATCTGCATTGCAGAGTGGTTTGAGTGCATATTCAGCCACAGGCTGAGGGCCACATTCAAAAAGCATTTGAGAAGAGACAGAAAAAAATATAAGGAACTAGTAAATGGGTAGGCAAAAGTGATAGAGTCCACGTTTCTGGTCAACTCCAGTGTTTGGCCAGGAAGAAGGTAGCTGGTATATCAGAAGAGGGACATGCAGAAACATTGCCTCCACCAAAACCAAAATGTTTTCATCTCCCCACAGTTTAACAGAACTCATACTTGTTTTCCTGTGTCTTGTCCTGTCATCAGTGTAATTATCCTTATATTTTCCTTGTGGTGTCTTCTATCTTCACAGCTTCAGAATATTTTGAATTGTATCTACCTTCAGTACCAGTTAAAGTTCATCCTAGTGACAAGAAAATAAACAATGGGAGTTTTTCTCAAAGCACAAATACAAAGTTTTTCATATGATTTTGAAGCTTTCAGTAGCACTAATTTTTCCAACTGGACAAATATTTCTTAAGTAGCATTCAGGGTATTTAGCAGCTGTGTCTTAATATCTAAAGTTTACTCAATCTTGCCTCTGTAATTTGCATTTAATACTACACATAAAGAACATAATTATTTAAATATGTTAGTATTTACAAGAAGTCTTTTGAAAAGGCTCCACGGTAAGTGTTCTTACCTTATTTCTAGATTTTTTTCTTTTTCCTTTGTTTTCCATTGCCTCTAATTTTTCATTCAAGAGGTCAGCTATACCTTTTGCATCTCTGCTGTCTATATATTCCCCAAGAACACTTTTCTGAAAAGAAAATAAGATGAGCATGGGTAATATGTTACACAATTTTCAGACAAAATTCAAGAGGAAAGCAGGGCAGAATACAATGGCCCTGGTAGCTTCATTTGTGATTCATGGATATATTTTTGTCTCTATTTAAACAATGCTTATTTGCATTGTCCTAAGAACCACCCTTAGCTGCTAGTTTTCAGAACTACCCTAATTTGTCCTGGTCATTTAACAAACCTGACATACAATTTTCTCACATTTACTGCAATATTTAAGCTAGACAACTATTACAAAGTCTGCTTCTTTGTAATCTCTGTGAAATCTCTGACTGTAAGTGGGTACTCTGAAGATCTAGAAAGCCTTTATTCTTTACCACAGAAAATCTCATTGAACTTGTTGGGATTGTGCAAAGAAAGATTTCTAGAACTTCCCATTAAAAATCCAGTTAAAAAAAGTAAGTTAAGCCAATTGTCTATCAGAAACCATTAATATATGAGCATTAATATATTTTAAAAGGTTGCTACAATGTTTCTGAAATTTTTTCATGTTACAAGAATACAGGGAATTGCCTTTAACTATCTGAATACTCTTTGTATTTTTAAATTATACTATTGCTCTGTTAGTAGAAAATGTTAATCTGAAAGAGTTCCACTGGTAATTGAAATTGTTTGATAAGGTTTGTTTTTGAGACAACACAACCATATCTTTTTCATTAATTATCTTAAGATACACTATATTAATCAAAAATGGTCTTTCAATATAATAATAACATGTAATGAAATTTCTCATTAGCCAAAATGAAGTTGGCCATATTTAATTTAGAGAGAGACAGTCTACTTTTGGGTAGTTGGTGATAGATTTGATAAAGTTTGAAAAACATTTTGTCATCTGGCACCTTGTAAATTAAACCCTAGCTCTGGTTAAGCCTGCATTTTAATTACTATTAGAATTCCATTTCTATTTAGTTACTATTTAGTTCCATCAATTTGCTATTTATTATTATTGTATCACTGTCCTACTAATTTAAGTATTACTGAAATGGATTATTGGAGATACAGGAATATATAAATTATTCCCTTTCATATGTTATGGAAATATTCTGTTTAGTTTTAAGGTAAAATGAAGCACATTTACTAACAGTATCTGCTCCCCAGTAACACTTTACCTTTGTTCCTTGGTAGGGGTAAAACTTAACAGTAGGATAGGCTCTGATATCAGCAGTCTGACAGGTGTGACCATATGCCTGACAGTCTACTTTCCCAGCTTTTACTTTTCCTTTAACAGCCTGAAAAGAAATGTTTATTAGAAAAAAATTACAAGTTTCCATGGGTGAGTATAAGCAAATAAGTGGAATAAGCCAGCAGTGCAGCTAAATATAAAAAAAAAAAAAAAAAAAAATTAAATCTTTGAAAGATTTCAGAGTAGTTGCTTTCCTGTTTCCCAGAATGTCACCCTTGTGTCAGGTGTCTCTCTGTGTGTTCAGAGAGCACTTGTACTTGAATTCAAGGCAAAGCACAAAAGCACACCACAGCTCCAAAGGCCACTCAATCAAAAGTTGAAATCTGTCTCAAAAGAAAGTTTCTGTGTGTCTGTCTGTGGAAGAGACAACACCCACTGTCTAGTGGGACCTAGAAGTGTGCATCATTCCATGAGTAGGAGGCTCATGGAAATATTGTGGTTTTTGGATGACTGCTAACAAATAAAGTGCTAATGAGTAAGATTTTAACCATTACAATTATAACAAGCTGCCAGTACATTTAAAAACATACCCTTGCAAGCATCTCAAATTCAGGAGCAAAATTTTGGCAAGGTCCACACCAAGGAGCATAAAAATCAATGACCCAATGATCTTTCCCATTCAGAACTTTTTCTGTGAAACTCTGAGGGGTGAGGTCTACAGACACCTGTGGTAAATATCTGTGTAAAGGAAGAGTAACAGTCGTAATACATTCAAAACTTTAAACAATATCCAAATTCCATTCAAGAAAAGCTTCTGAAATTAAGAATATAAGTAGTCTGGAAATTCCTATTTCATACTTCGTACTATAGAAGAATAGCTTCTTAAATATGGTAAACAAAATAATATGGTCTTCAGGAGATAGGTAGACAGCACAAGGAGTATACTATTTCTCCAAATTTTAAAAGTGGTAAGTTAAAAGATGTAGAAACTTGAACATTTTAGATTAAGCAATACATATATCCAAGTGCTTCAAGATCTTGATTTACATAACATTTAAATACTTATTTATCCCAGCAAACAACTACAGCAGCAGCTTGTGAATAAAGTTTAATGCAGTAACTTACCCCAATGCCCAGCCTCTGAGGGAATAGGCATCTCTGTGCCATCCATTGTAGCTACTATAAAAACATTAAAGAGAAAACAAAAAGCCAGCTGCACAGTAGTTTGAATTATTTTGGAAAAAAACCATACAAACAACACTCTGAAGAATGGTGATAATCAAATAAAGAATGTAAATGCATATGTTTTAGCATATATTTCAACCCTGCTTTCAAATCTGAATAAATAAAAAGTCTTGTAAATACAATTAAAACTACAAAATTAAGGACTAGAAGACCAAGACAAGAAGGAGAAAAACTAAAAATTATGATTCCTGTGTAATTTCAAAGTACTGAAATGAAATGGCAAAATAAAATCAGTAGTTTGAAGTAACAAAGCCAATAGTATCCAGTACAGTAATATCCTACCAGCCTATTTTAATACCTATGATAAACCTCTTCTGCACACCAGAAGAGGTGTATGTGCCTCATTTCACATCATGGAATGTTTCCCAAACTGAAGCAATGTACTTACTAGTATTGATGAGCTGTGTTTGATTTTTGAGGAAAGAGTCTGATTTCAGGATACCCCCGAACACTTTCTTGGTGACAGAAAGAATAGTATTTTTGACAATCCACACTGCCTACACTGATTAATCCACTTAACATCTGAAAAAGAAAACCTACCATCAAACATGTTAACCAATACTACAACAATTTCAGTAATACTTCACAGGGCTCACAAGGCACCTACCTTACCTCAAAGGCACCCACTAGTGGGACTATTTAGTGTAAAGAATGTTCCTGTGTGCCCACCACAGATCAGGAACTGTGCCCGAGCCTGGTGCAGTGCAGATGTGTCAGCAGTGTCACAGTGGGCCTGTGTCCTGAACACACTGTGTTTCTTGCAAAGGCCCAAACTACCTGGCCTGGGCAGGGAAGCTGAATGATCACTGAATGTGTCCTATAGAGTACTAATACTTCACAGACATTCCAACAGAGTAGTGAATCCTGGCTACAACTCCTAGTGGAATTCTAAATGTACCAAAAGTCATGGGTGGGTTTCCAAAGTCCTTTTTTTTCCCCCCAAATTTTCTAGTTCAAATTCCTGGAAACACCTCCAGGAAGGGTTGTCAGTGCAGTAATACTAGTTTTGCAAAGGAGAGAACACTGTAATGACCTTACAGACTTGTAACCAACATGAAAAACTGGACTAGAGTATCAGTGTATTGAAGCTTTTAAAAAGTCAAATAAAAACTTTGTATTTGAAACAATACAAAACTTTCAGGTAGGAATTGCCTGTTTTGGTGGCAGTATTAGACTCTTAAATTTTCTCAGCTGATAGTTCTCTTAAGAAAGCAGTTGTGCCATCTCAGCAATTCCCCAGAAGAGGAACAAAAGCAGCAAAGTTTGAGTGTCATTTACCCTGGCCATTTTCTTCCATTCTGGCATTAGAGCCTGACAAGGTCCACACCACGGAGCGTAGAAGTCCACCATCCAGATCTCCTCTCGTTTTCTTCTCTGAACTAATTCAGCAAATGTCTCTGGTGTGAGGGAGACCACCGATGGATTCCTCAGATCCTAAATAAACACAGCTTATGGACATCACTTATTGTTGCACAGTGTATCCCCTACCCAGGGCCATCACGTACAAACAGACTGTGCCCAATTCTGAGAATGTTCTGTGAAATTTGCTTGCTGCTCTGGTAGGGAAGAGTCCACATCACTGAAAGGAATGGAAGCACCAAAAGACATTGCTTCAGCCCAAAAATCGTGTGTTGTTGAGAAAAAAAAAAACAACACCCAGGCTCCAAAAGGGAGGCTTTCTGCCTTTTCTCAATAAAAGGTGGTAAAAACCAAGAAATACAGCTTACCTGGCAGAAACAGGTGTTATGAAACTCAGCCATGCTATTTAATGCATAAGAATACATATAGTGCACTATGGACTTCTGAATGCCAACCAACCTCCACCTGTTTCTGCATGTGTGATATTGAAGCTGCTTTTTGTGAGCTACCTGGAGAGAACCATCTCTCAAACTGTGGATATAGCAGTAAACCTGAATGCTGGAGCCAAGCTGGTGCCAGAACTATAGCATCAACGGTGACCAATACCAGTAACCTGCAGTTCTGTGAGTTAAAGTTCAAGGACAGCTGAGAAATGTGAACCCCTTCCTATATCAAGGCGTGTATGTGAAACATTTCCACCTTAAAAGTAGGAAGTGATATATTAATTCCTTTATCCTCATCATAAGACAAGAATCGTTACTATTATTTTGCAGATTGGAAGGGATCTTTATTTATTTGCTAATAATCTCAAAGAAATTATGTGACACAGTAGGGAAATGAATCCATTAGTTGTCAAGTCTCTGACAGAGTTGCTGGATCACTTTTCTTGCCCAAAGTTTTTTCACCTTTTATTTTCCTTGTTTAATTAAAAAAAATAAATTCTAGGATCTTCCAACTAAATAACATATTTGTGTATGAACTACATAGGACAAGACTGCAACAAACATAATTTACATACCTCTATAAACTCCAAGATCTGCTCAGCAGAGTGATGTCCTTCATACTCATGAACATCAGACTGATTGAACACCACTGTTGTTGGGTAAGCTCGAATATTATGCTGATAAAACAGACAATAACAAATTCCACAGAATGATTAAGACTTGGACTTGCCTCTAACTGTCATTGGTACTGGTGGCTCAAGCTGCTCCTCTGCTCACTTGGTACAGTACAAGTGCTCAGACTCACATGCAGGTGAGAATCTGACACCATAACAAATCAGTACAGAGAAGATGCCAGTTATATTCAGAGATGGTAAGTGTGTTCTCAGTTTAAAAAACACAGTAATTCTTTTGCCATGCTCCACAAATACAGGAATTAATCCATGGGCCTCCTAAGCCTTAGCTTTAAAACTATTCCAGTCCTCAGATGGAATGTTTGTACTGTAGGAATAACTATTGTTTACCATTGAACACAGTTTCTCAGTGGGTAAACACATCTAAACAAAACTTGAAAAAGTTCATCCTTTTTTTGCTCATTTTCCATGCATTTTCAGACATTAACCCCAGCCTCCAGAATTATTAAATTCTGAGACTTTCCAAGTCTTCCAGTAACACTATGAAATTAGAATAAAATCTGAGCTGTATTCCACATAATACCTTATCTGTAGTGGTTACATAGTTTGCTTCTTTGAAAAAAAAAAGATGATACAAATGCCTATTCAATTTACTGCCCTTTAGGAAAGTGACATTAAAGGACAAAAATTGTCTGTCCATATCCTCCTACCCCCAATTCAAAGAAAAAAATATTGTTTGAAAGGATTATATTATATTATTGAAGGATTGTATTTCTTTATTTTTAGTTTCTGCAGCTTACCATGTTGCAAAGGCCTTCATGGACAGTACAGTCTAGTGTTCCAAATTTAAGCTGACCATAAAGATGCTTAGATGCTTTTCTCAGCTCTGGTAACAAAGCTCGACAAGGAGGACACCACTAGAAGACAAAATTCAAGTAAGTGCAATTGCTTTTTCCTACAGGTAGCTCTCAAGAGAAAATTCGGGATTGATAATCTGCTGCTTTGACAACAGAGTCCACTAAATACAAAACCCAGTCAGGAACTTGAGATGCTACAGAATGAGAAATTAGAACACCCTCTCATGATGCTGAAGGGCACTTTCAAGACATTCCTTAGTACCTTGTTATATAGTTACAGAACACATTTTAGAAGAAGGAAAATGTAGATATTAAATATTTACCGGTGCAAAGAAATCCACAAGCCATGGTTCCTTATCTTTGTCAGGAAAATTCTGAGGTCCCAGTGTGATGACATGGGAGTTCACACTTTCTTTGGCAAATGCAACAATGTCATATAAGATCTTCTTTCCTTCAAAGAACAATGTAGCAAGGAAATTAAATTTTTACTGATGAGAAGTGGAATTAAAAACCTCTTTGAAAGCAGTAGGAGTCTTTCAGATCCCTTGTCTAACCTTTAAACACAGCCTGCTTAAATAAATTTAGCAGGCTGACTTGCTTTTCCTTAGGAGGACAGTGTTAAACTGTCCAAACTACACAGGCAGGAGATACTGTAGCTGATATGTGGCTAAATATTAAACTGGACAGTTAGCCAATATTAGCCAAACAAATGCTTTACCCAAGACAAAACATATTTTTATCAAACCAAATGACAAAATCTTTTGTGACAGGATTATTGGTCATTTTACCATCTTACTTGTGTTGGAATTAAAAAGTACAATTCTGGATACACTTGACTTGGCAAAGGGATTGACAAGGTAAGAACTTCAAGCAAAATAAATTATACTGCTAAATCACAGTTATTTAGGTATAACTGAAATTCCTGCTCACACAGCTCCAATGGGCAAAGATGCAGTCTCTTCATACCCTTTGTATGCATGCTTGTCAGCAGAAATGAGAGTTTGTCTGAGAATAAGTACTTCAGGTTAATCAAATCTGAAGTCACTGCACAATGACTTAGCAAGATTTATTACTGTTCTCAGGTTGTAAACTGTTGAAGCCTTTCAACATAGCATATAAAAAAGCCTGATTCTTTCAAGGATTATTTTCTCAAAGACTGGAGTAAGGTGGCTATTGGTAAATGTTCTACATGCTATCTATTTTTTAAATAGTAAACCAAACCATTCAGAAAAAATCCCCTGTATGCACTGAAGTGCAATGTACTTCCACTGTAATCCACACCATTATAAAAATGCTGCATGGATGTGACCTCTTCTGACCTTCTCTGCAGCAATGTAAATTACAGGAAGTATATAAGACTTTTCCTTATATACCAATCATTTGATGTATGGGATCATCTCTCCCCCTTGATAAGCCTAATCTTTTCTAATCAGTGAAAAACTTTTCACTTTTCCTCTTTATAACAGTATTGAGGTTGTGATTTAATCCTAGCAGGCTGTTTCTAATACCTCAGAGGCTGAAAAATGAGAACTTCATCTTGCATAACTGCCTTGTGCCATATTCTGGATGAGGCTACACTGCTCCTGCAAGCTACACTTTGGCTTCAGGCTCCCTTCTTCAACCAGCATTTCTGAATCCTTTCAGCAGTACATAGTAACACAGTTCCAGCCTTTCCTGAAAGGGAACTGTGATGTTGGAAATGAAAGTAAGTGATAAAAGCCTCAGTATCTTGGACAGAGGTTAACAAAGCATGGAATTAGTTTTAGTGTAGTGATAAATGAAACCAAATCCAAGTCTGTCAAATTGGCTGCACTGTTTAACCAGCAAGTTAATCCTCACTGAAGGGTGTGTCCTACTGCATGCTTTGGTTACCCTACCCAAAGCAGAAGCTCTCCTGATCAGCTTCAGCAATTTAATTTGTATGTAATTATGTAAATGATGTTCAAATAGACAAGACACATCCTTCAGCATTTGACGACTGCTTACCCAGGAAAAATAAAATAAACCCAAAGGAAATTATAAATAGTTTGTGTAAGGCTACATTATGGTCAGAGGAAAGATAGCAAATATTAAAGCTTCAAAACTGTTCTTTGGGAAAACAGTGGTTTGCCAAAGATTTTGTCATCTCAAAGGGATTAGGTCATGATTTAAACTTGCCAAAGTTTCCCTTACCATGATGAATTTCATAATCTCCAGTTCCTTTTCCTTTGAAGACTGCTAAACAAGGCTGATAAACATATAGTTTGTTGCAGATGGTTGGTGAGGAAAGACAGTCAAACTTCCCAACCTATATTTAACAGACAATGCCATTTTAATTAAAGCAGCCTAATTAATATCAATATACCCTGAAAGGCAGAAATAATTAGAAAAAAAAAGGTAAAAATATGGAAAACTGAAGGCCTTTTTTATAAAAAACAGAGATCTTAAGGAAAAGTGATATTCAAGGAAAACCACTAGCACAATTATATTAGGTTGCTTGCTAATTTCTTAAATTAAAGGCCAAAATGGGGAATAAAAACTTAAGGAATTCTCTTTCCCCCCCTTCAAATACAACAGCAAGAAAGCAAGAAGACACTCAAAATAAATGTGACATTAAAATTCTTCTAGTCAAAGCAAAAAATTTTTAAAAATACATACTTTATAGAATAATACAATCCATAGGCCTTTAGTGCAAAGTTTGAACTTGGTTTCTTTTTATGAAGAAAATAATCAACATGACTTCAGGGTTTTCTGAATAATTAAAATATAGTTCCACATACATAAATTTGGTGTTGGAATGTTAATTTGTAATTATTAACTGAATGGGATCTGCAGCAACGTCTCCAACGACAAAGCAGATTTAAAAGATAATCCCTCTCTCCTTTTAAGTTATTCAAAATGTACAGGAAACTTAAGTGATTGCTTTAAATAAAAAGCTTTACTACACAGCTACCATATGATAGTATAGTACCAGAGGTGGCATGTGGTGGTAACAGTCAATAACAATGAAAACCATGACTTGTTCTTGGAATGTAAATGGCATTTAACATTAGATAAGTGAGCACTCTTACCTGAATATGCTCATCTTTAAGTAAAAATTTCAGTTTCTTAAATTCCTGCACATTTGATTTATCACCCTCCCCAAACTGGAAGAAAAGCAGCCACCGGTGATGAGCCAGGCGATCCTTTAAACCACAGGAAAAAACAAACCAACAAAGCCACAGAAAATTAATCCCAACTATACCAACATTTTTGTGTTTTATAAAGGCAAATATCAAGGTATTCATCTCTGAAAGACCTCCACTAAACACATTCTTTCATATAGTCCTTCCACAAAACTTCCTTTCACTGCATCACAATCAAGGAAGTGGAAAAAAGTCTGAGAGCAAGCTGGCTACAAGCTGCACTTCAATATTTGTTGTTGCTGTGTGGATTTCCTGTTGTAAATTATGCTGCTATGTGCAACAACAAGTGTGGAAAGAGGTTTCCTTTTGTTTCTCCTTCAAAACATGAGCTACTTTTAAGACAGTTCCTACATAAATTATCATGGATTAACAAGTATTTTCTTTTTATTTTCTAAATTACAAAGCGCACTTAAACCAAAATTCTCTACAATGTAGTTGATTCAAAAAATAACTAGAAAACAGCACTTGCAGAGAACTGAACACAGAAAATTGTGAGTTGCAATGGCAATTTCTGTCATTTCCTATATTCCTATGAAATCTCCTCCCCTTACTTTTGTTATTTTGCTAAACAACAGAAGTAAATATAGACAGTTTTAAATAATTTTGGTTATGGAAAAAAAAAAAGTAATATTCAGTTAAATACTAAGTTGTTGTGTCAACAGGAAAAATGTAGAAAACAAAAATTTAAAAATATATTATTTGAAGAAATCTTAGCATATCTTTAAAAAAACATACCTCTAATGATGCCGCAGAGATGATTTCAAAGTCTGGTAGATGCTGCATTACTTCCTGATATATTTCTCTGGCATCCAAGGAGTTAAGAAACTAGGATGGAAAGTTAACTATCTTTATTAGAAGGAATTACAAACATCAACCTCATTAGTACTCAAAGTGTCAGGAAATATCTAACTCAAGAAATGATATTTTGTCAAGACAGGGACCAAAGAGCAAGAAATTCAAATTTCACACCAAACTCAACAATCAAGATAACAAGATTTCTAATCTAGTTTTACAGCCTTCCTTAAATGCACTGTAGAGATATTTAGGTTTCCTTAACTTATAAAATTTTGGAAGTAATATGAATCAGTAACTGAGTTGGTAAGTTAAAAGGTTCAAAGTAGGTAGGTTGCAATTTATTTTCCTCCTTTTAAAAATACAGGTAACAGTAATGACAATGAAAGAACAAGTCGTGCTTCAAACAGAAATGTCTCCCATCAATTAGGGAAGTTAAAACTACCATACAAATGTAGGCTGCAATATTAGAATAGAACTGAGCAGTAAAATTTGTATTGACAGACACTGTAGGAGTACTTTTATCACACATGTCAGGGTAGCATTTCTCAAACTTGTGATACCTGGGGCATAGTATTTCTGGAATAAAAAATTAGGGGCACATCACAGATCATAGAATCATTTAGGGTGGAAAAGAGCTTTAAGATCATTGAGTCCAAGCTGTGACCAGCTGCCAAATTCACTACTCTAAAGCACATCCCCAAGTGCAAGGTCTACACATGTCTTTTAAATACCCAGGGGATACTGACTCAACCACATCCCTTGGGGCAGTTCCGATGCCTCACAACGCGTTTGCTGAAGAAAGTTTTGCTAATATTCACTCTAGACCTCCCTTGCTCGAGACCATTTCCTCTTGTCCTATCAGTTTTCACTTGGGAGAAGAGACCCCCAGCTTGCCCAGAGCAGCAGCATGAGAAGCAGCTCCTGGGCCAGTCACAGTTCACTTCCCAGCCCTGAACTCCCAGAGCTGCTCAGGGAGGCTCCTGGGGAGGTGGCCAGGCAGAGTTACAGGCTGCTGTTCACTCCCCCAGCAAACTGGGATCACCTCCAGGATCACTGCCTGAGCAGACACAGGGATAGAAACTCACAGCAGAGCATACCAGCTTAGAAGAAAAAAGAAAAAATCATCTTTTCAGTTGTGTATCATCAGTCTGGAAATGATTTATACATTCCTTTAGCATGGTTATTACTTTGTTTATCTAAATAGATAATGAAAAACAAGTCATACCAAAACACCTCCTTTCTCTTTGTTATTTATGGTGGCTCCAGGTGGAAAGTATGCAGTAGTACTAGATGAGACATCTAAATTATCACAAAGCTCACCCTGGGTGCCACAGTCCATCCAGCCCACATTAACAAGACCTTCCTATAATTAGGAAAAAAACAACACAAAACAAATCCAAAGAAAAGTATTTTTAAATTTCAGGTTCAGAAATGCTTTTGAAAATCCCAACACAGGCAATTATATATAATACTTAAAAAATGAAAAGAAACAACACTGTTATTTAATACGTAATATTAATTCTTATTTTACAAAATCCTTTAAAAAATTAATGTTATTTCAACAGCTACTCAGGCAAAGTATTTAATTGTTCTAAAAGTCATATCTTGGTTCTACTAAGCTCAGTGAGAGTTTTGGTTACAGTTTGATGCTTTCACTTCTGTTATTTTGTTTTAAATATAACAGGTAATGTTTTCAAAGTGAAACACTCCTTACCAACATGCCAGCTAACTTAAGGCGGGTTTGGTGACTCAAGCAATCTGCAAAACAAAAATTATTTATTTGCAAACATAAAACTTCACCTTATTAATTCACTAAATCTCCTCTTGCTTAGAATTGCCCCTTTCCTCCCAAAAAACATGACCACTTCTAATGGCATGCTTCCTCCAGTATTCCTGGAGTTGTCACATCTAATAATCAGCACTTAATGACTGTCTATTCCAAGTTAAAAAAATCCCCACAAATAACATTTTCTTCCTTCATCAACACAGATTTCTCATTTAAAAAATTTTACTTCTGTAAAGACTTTAAGATGTATTATTCAATGTTTAAAAAGCATTAATCCAAGTATCTACATAGAGTCTTGGAATGATATATCAATGGAAATATCAATTTTCTGTGATACAAATAATACTACACTACTATAAATACATCATATACTTTAACTATCCATCCAGACTTTGAATAGTTGCCTTTGGATGAAGATTTAAAAAAAGAGAAATAAGACACATCAACCTCTCCTTAACTGAAACAAAGCTGAAAACTTAACAGAAGGGTTGCACTTGAAATCAAGCTATTTGCAAATGTAAATCCAAGACTGCAGCTCTGGCTGTTCAGTTCTCAGAACAAAGGTCTCTTCACAAGGCTGAGAAATCTTTATTTGTCAAAGGTGTAGTGCATTTACTTAGCTCGACCAGCTAACCAAGGTAACTTTCTCATATATTGTATCCAGTACCGATCCCAAGAAAGCCAGGGACAAACAGCTACAAAAACTACTCTCACATAAAAGCAGTGGTAAGAGCCAATTATTGTGTAAAACCCTAACTGAAGAGAAAGTATTCAGCTAAATTTTAATTTTGGTGGTTGAAGGGGAAATTCAGCTATTTCTGCTGCTCAGCTATCACAAGAAGCTGGCATGTCCCCCAGCAGAATCTGTCACCAGAGCTGCAAACTGAAGCCTTTTCTGCCACTTCCCTTCCTGATGGGTTACACTCCAGTGCTGCTTTAATGACTTACAGGACATTACAGAAGCACAATAACATGATTTTTCCATTAATGCCCCTTCTGTCAAACTACTTTTAACACAGAGCTTCAATGAACCACAGGTCAAATACTGTGGTTACCTACAATGTTTTTAGTAGCAAAAGGGATTATGCTGCTATCAGCAGAAGTCCTTTTTTTTGTCACATTATTTGAATAGTATTTAATATACCTACCCCCACGTTCAGCACAGAAGGTGATCAGCCAACCAACACCAGAAGCAAATGAAGTTTCAATAGCATTTACAAAATTTCCTAAGAGTGAAACAAATTGCATCAGTTTGTGACTAGTTAAACGTGACCGTGAAACAAGGTTTCATATTTGTAGTAGCAAAATACATGAACTATTCTTAGTCTCAAAAAGAAGACTTAGCAACAGTTGACAGATTCAGTCATCTGCATGGTTTCTGCCATATTTTATATAGTAAAAACAATTTCAACAACAGCCCCCCAAGCAAAGCACATGAACATTACCTGCCCATAACTCAGTGACTGTGCTTGTAACATACTGCATGGCAAAGTTCTTCAAGCTCTCTTTTGACCTGTCTCCATAATATTTCACTGGTTGCTACAGAAGAGTAAAGTTAAAAAAATTACAAAAATCAAAAGGCAAAGAACCTGATCCCAAAACCTACTGTGTTCTTCTAATAGTACTTAAGCAACTGCAGGGCCAACCCCTACCACCACCCTAACTGTTCTCTCTTTCCCCCATTAGAATGCTTGAAATCTAACCTTAATTTAAATTTTGTAATGTGATTTCTTTCCAAATGCTGCAACACGAGGATAATTTAGTCTTAGAAACACCAACTCCCAATTATTGCATTTTCATTTAAATAAAAATTGCTTACATCACTCCATTTAACATTCAACCTCCCAAAACTTATCACTGTTGAAATGTATCCATCTATTCAAGAGCACTTTGTACACCACCCCAGCACCACGACTTAGAAGCAGCTATAAAGAGTGACATACATCATGCAGGGAATCTTGTGGAAAGAATTTTCAAGTTTCTTTAGGCATATGGTCATATTCTTTAAGACTCACAACCACAAACTATGCCTTGTACTTGAAAACTCCCTTACAACACTATAAGAGAAACTGCTCGAGGAAACTTGTTACTTTGCTACAGCACCTCTGATGACAGTATCTTTCCAATCAGAAAAATTATGTTGCACAGAAAAATTAATCAGAAAAAACACTGTAAAAATACATTAGCATTTACTTTGAATTATATATATAAACAAATATATTTTTTTGATGTTAACTTTTGAAATTAATTTGACCAAGGTAAAGAAAACAAAGGAAGTAACATACTAAAAAGGAAGATCTTTATAAAAAATCTCTATGGCTAAACAAGTATCAAAGAAATACTTCTCCAGATTTCATTCTAAAAACACCTGAAGTTTTCTCACTCACCATTCCAGTTTTGAAAACATACAGACTGGGGTAGCTGTTAATGCCTTTAATTCGACACAGCATTCTGTTGTCTCCACAGTTCACAGCTCCAATGCGTATCACTCCATCCAGCTCCTTAGCAAATTCTCTCCACTAAAAAAAAAAAGTCAAAAATTAGGCTATTTTCCTATAAAGATACAATGAAAAATGAGCACATATTTTATTCCTGGCATTTTGAATTGTTGTCATTGGTTTCAGCTTCAGTGTAAAAATCCACTTCATTAAGTTTTGTGCTATTAAAACCAATGAATTTTCAGAGTTAATTTACTTGGTTTACGTACCGTAGGTGCTAAATCATGGCAGTGGGAGCATCGAGGAGAATAAAAATTCACAAACCACAGCTCTCCTGAGTTAACAGCAGCATCTAGATGGAGAGAAGAAAATTATAAGTAAATCATGCACATCTGCAATGTAGTTACATCTAGAATGTGTATTTTCGCTATATGGTATTCCCCAAAAGCTGTATATATTTAATGTCAGGCACAGTAACAGTAACTCAGATGAGGTAAAGATTGTATCTCACTTACCCATAAGAAAAAAAATTCTGTTTGCACATTACTCTAGCTGAAATGTGTGATAGTGTAAGTCTGGCTGCAAAATACGAGTTCTAAAAGATGTTTACCCACTAGAATTTTCCATTTCCTTATATTACTTTTTGTATTTCGTGAGTTCCACCTGGCAATCTTTTTATGAAGAAATCATATGTAACGTAATCTAAAAATCCAAGTTAATATAATTAATGTAAAAATCAAGGGAAACAGATCATCTTGCTTATGAAGGAAAACAACAGCAACAAAGTATACACAAAGAGCAGTTATCAGCTTGAATTACTTGGTTTTCAGCCTAATTTTCTTGTAGTGGATTTTGTAACCTTTATCTGCCTATATTAAAATGTACTCACAAAAAAGACAACTAAGGAATGTGTAGGGCCAATCTTGCAAACAGGAAACCGTACTCAATATGCAGATTAAAAATCACACAAAATCCAGTATTTTTACCTCTAACCTCTTTTAGTTATAAACAATTTAGATGTAATTTTGAAAGGAAAAAAGCCTGGACAATATTCTCATTCAATCTGTTATCTTTCCACACTTTTTTCTCCTGAGCTCTGTTTTAGTGTCTGGTATCGCCTCCTGGTTTTGAACTACACACAATTGACTAGACTTCACAGAAAAAAAAATTAGTAAAGTTCTATCAAATGCATTATTATAGAAGAGAAACAGCAATGAAAAATTAGTAGTAACAAAATTTTAATTCAAATAATTTCCTTTTACAGATCTTACAAAATAACTCTAAAACTTAGTGTAAAACTGTTTATTGATATTGATCAATTTGATAACTAGTGTTTAACAGGAGGTTTAAGGGGTATTTTTTTTGTTTGTTTTCTCATGTGAAGATGATTTTCCAACACGTTTGTAAAGTTAGGTAAGAGAAGCCTACTAGGACACAGCTCAATATGTAGATATTGTACTTAGGACTGTCATGTTGTCAAACAGCCATTTATTTAAAAAACTTACCAAATTCTCCTCTATCCAATGTTATAATTTCAGGATCATCGTCATAAATACCTATGAAAAAACCCCAAGAATTGCTTTTTATTTTTCCATTAAAACAAAGAAACAAGCTATCACCTTATGCACAAGAGGAGACAGTAATTTAAGTTGAAATACTGAGTTGGCAAAGAGTTTTTACAAAAATGCTATTGTTGTTTAGTACTATGGGCCCTGAGTTTAACTTCTTGCTAGCTCACTCACTGTCATGCTACAGAAATGTAAAAATGCTTATTATCAAAACATTCTTTTGATAATTTAGTAACCAACCATGGAGCAAGCAGAGGATTAGAACTATGCTGTTATGGCAAGAGCAGTAGAAATAACATCATCCAGCTGTCAGATTAAAACTCAAGAAGCCTCAGCTCTCACTGAGAGCTTTATGTAATGTCCAGAAGCTTCCACACTTTCTCAGCCTCTGGCAACCTAAACATTTAGATCACAAAGCTGTTTCCAGCCACAAGCTTTTCCACTAACAAAATGTGGGTGTGAACGGAGTGGACTTAAGTGGGTAAAACAAAGGTAAGGGAGGCAAAGCTAACCAGTCCTACCTAGTGCATCACTACAAAACACTCCACTACTTCAACTACACAAGAAAGGCAGTGCAGAGTACCAAAAATACAATTATAGAGCATTATATTACACTACTGTGGTTGCAGATCTACTGTGGTTACAGTACCTAACACGGTGAGATGTCATTTCACCTGAAGTATACAAGGATCAAATGCAAATAAATAACGAGAGAAATTAATTTCTACAGGTGACAAGGTACTTTTTGTATTACTTTCCACTTTTATCTCACATCATATAGTATATATGCACACCCATACATATAAATATATATAAAGCTGTACTTTTCTATACACACACAACATCAATATAAAAATTGATGCTCCCTAAATCACTGATTAATAGACATTTAAGGACACTGTTTCTTAATCAAGCAGTGAAACTTCAAGTAGATAAAATTCCTTAAATCTGTTTATCTGAAAAAAAGTTTTAGGCTAATTTCTGTATTTTCCTCTGGTAGTTGCACCACTGGTTTATTCAATTTCAATCTGCACAGACATTATTTCTTAGAGATTGGGACGTATTAAATCAAACAACACCAGCAAAAAGTTGTTGCCAAGGTGGAGGTTTCTTTCAACTCTTGCTTTCATCCCAATCAAACTATGTTCCTCAGATCTTTGTTTTAGTTTACTCCCATTAAAACGGCTCTGAGGATCATTTATTGCAGCCCTTCTCTAAAACTATCTAAAACTTCTTGAGACAAACATTAAATAACTTGTATCAAGACTATTTTAGGTATGATTCTGTTATTTTGTTCAGTTTCTACTACCTCTTTAATGATGTCTAATTGCATAACTGCATATCAAATAGGCTTAACAGTGCAAAAATTTCCTCTCAAAATCCCCCTGAAGAATACTAAACAAAAGTCTTCCTGCCTAAAAAACAAAAGAATCCTGATGAAATATTAACACTGACATTTAAGTGAAAAAAAAGCTTTGCACTTTAAAAAAAATAAACAAAAAGTTAGATGACCTATAAAAAGGCAAGCAGCAGGAACAAAAGGCTAGGTAAACAGATTGCATTTTTGGGTAGCCATTAACAGGGTAAATAAAATATTGGGCCAGTAGAGAGAGAGTGACAGCTACAGAGCAGACAGAAGGAGAGGATACATAAGAAACATGCGAAAAGCTCTGACACAGATCTGAACATTGCATTTCCTTGTGACTGTTTAGGCAAATCACAAAAGTACATCATAACTTACCAAAATCATAGCGATAGAAGTGCCAGCTCTCGTAACGACCTCCTTGCTGCTGATCTTCCAGACCCTTCTCTCCATATTTATCATACTTCTTCCGTAGATCTTCATCTTTAAGGACTTCATATGCTCTATTTATTTTCAAAAAATTTTCATGCGCGTTTGGATCATTCTGTGTAAGGAAAACTATCATTAGTAATTAATTAATAAACCATCTTGTGCATACAATGCTGAGAAAATTATCTTTGGAAATATTTGTATATCCCTGCTAAGGACACCAGTTGTGATAGAAGCAGACATTGCACTGTGATCTCAAACCAAACTACAGTAAAGCTTTCCTTTCCCAAAGCCAGATGTGTACTTTTATTTCTTCCATCCTCACTAAAGTACCAACTGAAATACAAAGTGAACTGATAGCAGGCTGTACATTCTCCAGTGACCCTTCTTTCAACTCTCTTCAGTGGAATTAAAGAAAATGCTCAAGAATGAAGACATACCATTTCCTCCATAATCTTTTCCACCCCCTAGAATCCCTGATTGACCCATTCAAAACCTCTGCTATAGACAGATTCTTCCCTTCTAGTCTTGACAGTGTAGACAGATGCCTCCTCCTTTGATTTAAAAAAGCATGTTTGTTCTAGGTAGCTTGGGAATTAGAATGGGGGAAAATATTTTGATTTTGACATATTTTGAACCCAAGTTTGGGATCTGCACAGGTGCAGTGTGTGTGCAAAATGTGCCACGCAATCCTGCTCTCTTAACTTCTGCTTACACATTTCATCCAAAAGACACTTTTTCTGAAGATCTTTGATTTTTTAACTAGATACACAGGGAATTAATTACCATTATGGAATTTGTCTAATAGCTTCATCGCTAAGGTTGAAAATAACCCATTGAAAAATCTTTAGTAGCATCTGCATGCTTGGAAACGACAGAATCTGACCCCAAATGCCATTATTTTGAAAGTATCAGAGAAACAAACCTTCATTTAATATCTACAAGTGCTGACATTTGACTTTGAGCTCTGTCAGAGGCTCCAATGTAGTCAGTGGAGGCAGGCCCTGAGCTCATATAAAATACTGCTGTATTTTGGGACTCCATGCAGTTGTATGTACAAAGACCTAAACCCTTTTATTCCCTGTGAATTTCTGCTTATTTCAAGCCATTTCAAGGAAAAACCGATGATGTTTAAGAGTGATTTCTTTATATTTCAGAAATATGGCAGCACAGACTGAGCCATTCCAATCTTCTCTCTCCAGTTATTCCAGAGCTCTTTGTAACCTCCAGTGTTATACCCTTTTTTGTCCTATTTGATACTTGGAAACTGATGTCTCAGAACAGGCTGCTTTTATTTGATGTTTAGAGGAGAATTTAGGGTAGGGAAATAGCAAGTCCCCCTAAACTAAATGGAAAGAGGAAAACTCAACAACTTACCAACAAAGTAGTATGGTACACAATTAAGTTTTCCTCTAGTTATAAAAACAGAAGGGAGAGTTAAATAATCTTGACTGTTTTTACTACAGCAATTTAATGCAGCCCAAATTCAACAAAGCCATGGAAGACCATTCTATCACTTTTTGTAAATCTCTGCAGAAAATCTGAGTTGAACTATATTATCAGGTGGTTACTTCACAATAACAGAGAGACATTTTTGGTAAATTAAAACTGCTTTTTGTTTAAATACTAAGATCCATTAAGTCAACAACTTTGACTTGTTAAAAAGGTAACTCACCTGATTTTTGTCAGGGTGCAATTTTAATGCCAGCTTTTTGAATGCTTGTCGTATTTCTCTGCTACTTGCTTCTTTGGATACTCCAAGTAAACTATAATAGTCCTGATCAGTGCACACAAGAACTAATACACATACTAAAACTAGCAATAAAGGCCTTTTGAAATATCTGATATAATCTCCTTTGGATGCTAAAAACTCCATTATGAAGCTTTTGGAAATTTCACAGGTTCTGATTCACACTTTGGGAAGAGTCTCCAGTGAATGTGCCAACATCCAGAGATACAGCTTTATTTATGGCAGAGTTCTTCAAAATGCCTGTTCTACTTCATGTCACGAGTCTTGCTAAAGAAACACCCTGTAAGATGACAGAGGAAAAAACAATTAAATACTACTTATTCAATAAACACAGATTAGTAACGCACCCCACCGCCACTGCACATCTAGGTGAACATTAAAGTTTCTGGGTGAATAATTACGTTCTTTCTGAAGACCACACAAGTGGCAGACCATCACTTCACCGTTCCCTTAATGGGGTAATCACCAGCTCCGCGGGCACGATCGGCACACACCGTACCGCGCTGAGGCGGGCAGGGGGCTCACGCTTACCTGGAGCGGCGCCGGCGCTCATTCCGCGCGGGGCCGGCGGCCGCCCCTCAGCACAAAGCCGGGCAGAGCCCGCGCCCGGAGCCGCCGGCAGCGCGCAGGCAGAGGCTCCGCGGGAGCGGACCGGAGCGGAGCGGGGCCGGGGTGAGCTGGCGAACCGGGGCGGGGCGGCGGCCGAGCTGCGCCCTCCCCGCGGAGCGGAGCGGAGCTGAGGGGCTGCGGGAGCGGCGGCGGAGCGGGCCGGGCGCGGAGCAGGCCGGGACCGCAGCGCTTTCCCCGGCGCCGGCGGAAGGGCGGCGGGATCCGGGATCCGGCTCGGGGCCGGAGGCGGGCGGGGCGGGGCGGCTCCGGGCTGACGTGGCCGCCGTGCCCGCCGCGGGCGGGGCTCGCTGCTGCCGGCCGCTCCCCGCCGGGGCACGCCGGCCTGCGAGGGCCGGGAGGGAGCGGGAGGGAGCGCTCCCACAGGCTCAGGGCCGGGCCGCGCCCTGGGCGCACACCCTCCAGGCGTCCCTAGGGGCTGGCAGCCAGCGCGGGGCGGAGCACTCCTTTAAAAGTTCCCATAGGGCTAAGAGCTACTAAGCACTTAATAACCAGTTTTTACTGTTTGTGGAGACAAAACCTACGTTGCTTTATGAGCAGGGCCTGAAAAGCACATCATCAGATATATATGCGCTGTAAGAAGTCTTTGCAAATATTTTCTGTTTCACAGATAATTTGGGACTATATTGCAATGCCTGTAATCGATATTTCTTATCGTTTGCCCCTCTGTGCACTTGCTTTGTTTGAAATTATGTCAGAAAGTCTCTTTTTGGTTCACTCCCATAAATTCTGACTACTTCTGCTTCTGATAATGTCAAAGTAATATAGAAGTACCTAAGGCTCATTGTTTAAAGGCAATTGTTTGTGCTTGCTCCTTAGTTTCAGCTACCTGAATAAATTTCCATTGTGAAATATTTTTGGGAAAAAAACCCTATTGAATCAACAAATATGAAGATATGCTCCAGTATCGTGTACCTGAGAAATTAGTTTATAATGTTCATTTTATTACAGAAACCACAACATCTGTCAAACTAATGATGAAAAACATATCTGCTGAAACATATTTCCTTCCCAATGGTTATGTGACAAAGTAGCTTAGTAGGTGGTGCCTTTGCTTTTAATTTTCAGTTTTCAGAATTTGAATGAAACTGCACACAGAAGCACTGATGCTTGTTGAAATGTTTGTTTCTTTGTGTGTATTCGGTGACTTGGGGTGTCTCAGATGGAGTGGGGCATTGCAGTCTTTCAAAGCTCATTTAGCATATGATGACACATAAAATCAGGCATATTATGACAGTGTGGTATATAATATAAATCAATGTAGGGCATATGAAATGTGTTGGTCTAAAGTGAGTTTTTTGTAACTGTCAAGTGTTTCCAGGTAAGCAAAATCAGTTTTCTCTCAGAACTGGCATGCAGAAATAAACTATATATTGTGTAACGGGTAAAAGCTCTCCTGTTTAGCTAGAGGAATACAAGAATAAGCATTTCTGGATATTCAGTTGTGATTAAAACTTTAATAATAGCAATCTTTAATTTCAATTAATATTATATATTTGCAGGCCATGGATGTCTGTAATTATTCCCCCAAATACTTGGATTTGGATTCCTAATGGTAGTGAATTTCACGAGTTACTCTGCTTTACATTTTGCCATTGTATTTGCCTGATTTGAGCATTAAAAGAGATGGTGAGCAAATGCATTGATACAGTCTTGAGGATTCTGATAATTTTGAATCCTAGCTATCCTAGTTTTATCATATTCCTGTAATTTTTTTTCAAGTTGATATTCCAATTTATAAAATGCTTCGTTTTTTGTTGTTTCTTTGGGTTTTGGTGCTGTGTGACTAAATTCACACATCAGAGAACAGAGAACAGACTGAAGTTCACTCTAGTCTAAGGTTGTCTGTGGTAGTCAAACAGTTAAATAACCCCCTGGCTCGGTGACTATGTTGTTGTTTTGCCTATTTCTGCCTTCTACTGTTTGTTTTGAATCAGTCCTAGAAAGTCGTGCCAGGAAATATACATAATAATCGTGAAACCCTTTCTTTTGCTGGAATTACTGCATCAAATTTGTACTTGATAAGGATTTTGAGAACTTTTCCCTGAAACTGAGCAGTTTTTTCTTTTAATTCCTTTTTTTTCTTGCCAGCTGATTGTGGTTTTGTAGAACTGTGTAACCTGTATTATTTTTGCTTGGGGACAGTGTACCTTTTTGTCTCTTATGAAATGTTTTTTAAGTGAGTTCTTTAAGCCTTCTTCATTATCTCAAACCTCTCACATTCATTAGTAGCTATGTCTAGCTTTTACAGCAGCATCCAAACGTGTACCTTGTTAGATGTTCGTTTTAATATTTCATTTCATAAAATATCTCATCCTGTTTTTGTAAAGGAGATAAAAAGGAAAAAAAAAAAAAAAAATTGCTTTTAAATTAGGACTATTTAAAATAAAGGAAACTGGTATAATTATGGAAAAAGTTAGTATTATCATAAAGAAGAAATAGGAAAGAAGTAGACAATTTGATTTTTCTCATGTATTAGATGATAGAAGCCAGGTCAGTAAGTTGGTTTTAGATATGAATATTTTAATTAGTTATCTGATTAATATGGTGCATACATAAAATTACTTTGTAATTTAAATTTAGAAAGCTAGTTGGAAAGGATGCCATCAAATACCATTTTACAGAATATATAAAATGTTTAATTAAGCAGTAAAGCCATATAAACCATCTGCTTCTGTTGAAATAGTCAAGATGTTAGAGAGCCATTTCTTTTAATTTAAAATATCTATGCATTTTTGATTGCTTTAAAATTAGTATTCGGCCTTCATATGGACTTGCTTATTTTTTTCTTGCAGTGAAATATGCAAAAACTGTTAATGAAGAGGACTTTGAACAGAAATTCTGTTCATTTAGCACATTTTGAACTTTAACATATCAATTTTTGTCATTGAAGTTTTTTTTTCTTGCTAGCAGTTTAAAGATCAAAAGCTCAAGTAGACTGCTGCAGTTTGAAGCTTTCTGTACATTGCATGGTGGGTAATTTAGGAGGAACTGGGTTTTTTGCATTCCATTCATCAGCTGGGCCTTTTCCTGCAAACTAATTCCCTGATCCCATGAAAGTGTCATGGGTGCAGCTCTTTCAGGCTGTGCTGCTGCAAGCTAACTCATCTTGCAGGCTGCTGCAGAATCAGCATGAACTCACAGATTCATGTAACTTGTGTCTCCTGGCAGGAGAAGGGGTGTGAGCAGAAGGAATGTGTCTCTTCAGTCATTCCCAGTGGCAAAATTCCTGGGGATTCCTTGCACAAATGAAAGCCACCTGCCAGATCCAAGCTAAAACCCAAGCATTCAAAGCAGCTCACAAGGAATTCTGTATCCTTGTTAGCAGGTTTTCAAAATCTGTAAATGGAGCATGGTGAATTGTAAAGGCAGAGCTGTAGTTGGGTGTAACTTCCAGGTTTATTTGGAGATTCTCTGATGCAGTTGGAAAGCTGTTTGCAGGGCAGTTTCTGCCACTTTTGAAAAGATGAGATAAAACGAGGTATGGCTGTGAGGGCAGACATTTCCTGTAACGTATTTTTCACAGTCTAAGGGTTTCTTTACAGACCTTGAACATAAAAATGTGCTTTCTGTCTGACTTGGTCTGCCAGTTGTTGATTTTTGAATTCCTGGCTATGGTGTTATAAAGTGTTTTTTCCCCCTTGTGCATCAGAGGGGTTTGCACCTCACTCTGTTTCCTAGTAGCTTCACAGAAATCTTTATAACTGATTTGATGCACAGTTCTATGTATATAGATGCTGTCATAAGAACATAAAGTGTTAACACCTATGCTTTTGTAATTCTAAATAGGACAAATAAGCTGTGAGATACAATATTTTTTGGATTTTCAGACATTTTAGGTAAAGAAATATTCAGAGATGATTTCACTATAATTGGATAAAAGGGTAAAAATCTTGACAGATTTGATTCCAAAACCCCTGTCTTCCCTTCCTCTGTAATGGTGTAAGAGTTTTTCCTGATTCAGTAATAATTTAAGGATGGGGTGACTAATTTGTATGCAAAGCATCCATAAACTTGGCTGAATCTTAAAAAGCTCCACATCTGCAGTGAGACCTCACTTAAATGGCTATGCAGACCACAGCAGTGTAACAGCTGGTGCAGCTATCTGAGTATCCTTGAAGGAGTTTTTATTAAAAAACTCTCAAGATTACAGCTCTTCAAAAAGTCTAAATCAAAGCAGAAACCTTGAAAAACGATGATAGATGTGTCACTTTGTAAAAGTGTGGCAGTCATCTGTCAATGTGGAAAAAAAAAACGAAGATATTCTTAATATTTACAGTATTTAGTCAATATGATACAAGATGGGTTTTCTGCTTCTCATTTATCATTTATACTTCCCTTTGGGGGTTTCAGTGTTTTAGCAGCCTGCTCTAATTCACCTGACTTATTGCCACTTTGTGTGCTGCACTGGCCCCTTTTCAGCAATTCTGAGCTGTCTGGCACTGTTTGGAAACAAAACAAAGCATTCCTATTGCACTACTGAGATTTCCCATCTTCACAAACTACATACTATAGCTATGGCTCATGAAGAGCAAGTCAAATTATTGACTTTAAGCTGATGATATGAGTTGGGATAAAATGAGACAAGTCTGTTTCTTCCTGCCTTCACTGCAAAGCTTTCTTGTTCCTTAATGTTAGATCTGCTGGTGTGTGGGCATGTGTGGCTGCATGACTTGCCCCAGGCTGAAACCCAGATTTTTTTTGCTCCCAGTTCATGGGTTTATACCTGTGCTCTTTTTGGAGTGCAGTTATTCCCTGTAGATAATTTAGTCCAAATCTAGCTACTTGGATGAGGAAAAGGTGTGTTCACAAGAAGCAAAGGCAAAAGGTAAAAGGATGAAAGAAGTCATAGACAGGCAAATTTGCTTGGAGGAGGCAGAGCTGGACATTTTGAGGCTAGGAGATAAATCATGCTTGTTGAAGGTAGTGAAAGGAACTACTTGGTTATACTGGGTTAGTTATTTAAAGATTAGTACTTTTCCATAATAATGCCTTAGGCTGTGATCTTTTAGTCTCACTGATGAACACTTATTAATGAAAATAGTCTTGGACATCATGAGCATTATTCTTGTAAAGTGGGTGACTCTTCAGAGCAAGGTGTATGGTGTTACTTGCACAGGGTGCCTCCCCTGGTTGGTGTAAAAGTCTGTCAGAATTGCATTCTGCTTGTCTTTGTGCTTCAGTATTTCCTAATGGCTGTTGCATTTCTTCTAACCTGAACCATAACACACAGCATGTAGTGGAAACCATACATCCTCAATTTATCTCTATGTAGTCCCATACACACTATGGCAGCTTGTTTGCAGACTGGGAGCACAACTCTTCTGTTGTCACTGAGAATTAAAACCATCTTCCCTTTAGGAGAACATAGGTCATTCTTTTGGTTTTATTTAATATTTTACTATTGAAGAATGAATCAGGTGTTTGGCTGTTGTTGTCTGGGGAGCTGATGCTGCCCCTTCCATGTTGTGAGCAGGTAGAGGTTTATTCATTATGGACATGTTCTAGAATGAAACACCAAATTGCATACACTGTTAACATGACCTCTTCAATCTATATGGGAGCTGTCTTAGCATACAATGGGGGTTTTGCATTGGGTATCATGCTTAGTTTGGTTCTGAAGGTGGCATAGTGAGGAAAAGCATTCATGGTATCCACTGGTATGTCATACACATTGCTTGTACATCTGACAGTTTAAGTCTTTGAGATAGTATGGAGAATTTAAAACTGATTTATTTGTATTGCTACTTTATTTACATTGTGTTTATTGCTTCTGATGAAATGAAAATGTTTAAACTCCCAGTGGATAAACCAAATATATTATTTTACGTTTCTTGTGATTTACATTCAGATATCTTTAATGAGCCTGAGGAATGATTGCCAACTAAACTTGCCTCATTAATTTAAAACTAACGTTAATAGCATTATTTTTATCTGTATTCCTTTAAAATTGTTCCCTGTGCTCCTGTTAAATTCATGATCCATAAATAGATTCTTAATTCATGCTTTGAATAATCATATAGTTATAACTTCTATGCTGAAATTGTAATAAAGCAAAGATTTCAAATGAACAGTAGCTTTTAAAACATCTATCAATTTGATCAGCACTTGAGACATTTGCCATAAACATATGTGCTAAAGTCACAACCCCAATGTTTTAAATGTCCAGTCTGGTTGCTGGGCTGGATCCTAAACAGCTTTTCTCCTGGTATGAGCTGGTGTAGTTTTATTGAACTCACTGGGAGCTATCAGTGCTCTCTTCACAACTCTGGCCATCTCATGTTATTTCAATTTCTTTACTAAGTGGTGTCTGAATTAAAAAAAAAAGTGCTTATGTTTGATTTTGACTCTGTCCTTTATTTATGTTTAATGTGAAAAGTTGTTATAAAATATGTGATTTCTTATAAACAAATTAAAAGGCTGTTAGTAGCACTATTATGAATGAAATACTATTCAAAGTAAGAAGAAACTGTTCAGCACACATGGTCTCAGTTCTATGAGCACTTTGCCTTCATGTGCTTTTGGAAAAAAACCCCACCCAAACCATGATTACACTGAAGGGCTTATACTTAAAAAAAAAAAAAGTGTGTGAATGTTGGCAGAACTTAAGTCTGTGCAATCAAGGTCATCACTTTAAATGCTACAGAAATGCCATAATATATTCACTTGATACAAGAATTTAACAGAATATGGTTGAAACCAGTTACTATGATTAATTTTTGTTATGTAAGCTATCATTCATACATTGCAAGTCAACATGTTTCAATCCTGACTGTCTTGGATATTTATTGTAGATATGTAAGCAGTTCTAAACTGCTTGGCATTTGTTCAAAAATACTGGATTTACTAAGAGCTTTGTAGCTGTCTTTAGTGTAAACAGCTTTACTCCCAGCATCCAAGCACTGCTGTTGTTTAAGCTGGCTGTGCTGGGGGATGGCAGGTGTGGGCCTGCACTTGAGCAGCTCTGTCCTGCCCTGGGACATGGCAGAGCTGAGATGTGCTACATCCTGGATTTGTTGGAGGAGAGCAGTGCCAGTGTGTGTGTGCTCTTACAGTGGGATCTGGGTCCCTCACAGGCTCAGCTCCCACCTGGATTTGCTTCTGTGTTACAGGTGGGGCTGCCACAGGTGAAGTCAGGGATGTGTGAGTGCAGCCACTTGTCTGAAGTGAGCTGTAGCACAGAGGATCTGGGCTTGTGCAATTGTACTGACCTCAGCAGCATAGTAGGGTTATGAAGAGCACTGGATCAGAAGTACCAGGCTCTGTTGATAGGGATATTTTTCCACTATTATCCCCTATGAAGGGAGAAAACATGGAACCCATCTCAGCTAGAATGCAGCAATTTAATGTTCAGGTCCCTCTGCTTTCTCTCCATGCCATGTACCTTAACAAATCAGAGCTTTTAGAAGAGCTGCCTTGGTTTGGTTTAAGAATATTGGCTTTGGCTCAGCCCCAGGCAAAACAGTCTGCTGGACTAGCTGCAGTAAAAACTTAGAGCTGCAAAGTTGCCCTGCTGGAGTTGGATAGTGGGATAGTGGGCTCGCTGCTGTGGCTGCTGATTGCCTAAGGGCCTCACTAGACAAGTGGTTTAGGATCACAGAACTGTTTAAGTTGGAAATGATCCAATATCATTGAGTCCAACAGCAAATTTTTCCCAATATCCATTCTAAATGTTCCACAGTATAACTTGTGGGCATTTCCTTTGATCCTCTCATTTGTTGCTTGGGTGAAGAGACTGACCCCTACCTCTCTAGAGCCTCTTTTCAGGTAGCTGGAGTGTGATAAGGTCCCCCCGAGCCTCCTTTTTGCCAGGGTGAACAACTCCAATTCCCTGTCACTCCTCAGAAGACTTCTTCTCCAGATCTTTCACCATCCTCATTGCCTTTCTCTGGACACACAGATCAGGATAACTACTTACTTTATTTGTTTGATCTTATTTTGTATAGGATGTTTACATAAAATTATTTTAATCACAGACTAAATATTAGTGTGATTTTTTGATGGTGTATTGAGGGATACAGTATTTTCACATTTGGGGTGTATATTGACTGAAACCCTTTGAAATGAAATACACAGCTACCAAAAAGGATTCTCCTTGGACAAACTCAAATTGATAGTGATTCATTCCTTTGATTATTTTTCAAAAACTTATCTTCTAAGCATGCTAAAAACACTCCCCCACCCCATTATTTGTCCTTGTGAACAGCTGTAGTACCTATGAAAGATGTAAGGAAGTTAACATGAATGGTAGGCTAAATGGACTTTAAAAGGTTGTAAATTAATTTTGTGTTTGAAAACTTAGGTGACTTCATATGCAGTATTTGACAGTCCTTTCCAACCCATAATGATGGGTGCTGGCTGGTTTTACTAACAGCTAAAACTAAAAAGAAGCCTCTAACCACATCAGTAATGAAAATCTGTGATGTAATTATCCATTAAATTTTGCACTGAAGAATAACAAAAGGAAAAATATTACATAATGCATGTATTTTTATTTGTCTTGTTTCTTATTAATATAAGGTAATTTTAAAAATTCAGAAACTATTAGAATCTAGTTGCTCTCTAAGCCTGTAGTTCTATTAGCTGATTGAACTCTGGCAGATATGTACTAAGAGCCTAAGAGATTGCCTGATGCCATTCAACATGTTCTTCTGTTAAGGGGTGCCACTGTTTGAGAGATTGTACAGACAGGCTTCTGGCTCAGCCAAAGAATTTAAGGAAGACTGAGATAGTGAAGAGGTGGGACTCTACTCATAGTTCCTTTTCCCTCTGTGGACCATTCTCTTCAGAGTTGGACTCAATAATCCTTGTGAGTCCCAACTCAGAACAGTCTGGGTTTCTGTGACTTTGCAGAGGATGCCTATGAAACCAGCCTTAGCAATGCCCCTAAGACTTTGCAAGGAAAAAATACTGAATGAAAAATATTAACTGTTCTGAAGAAGACTTGATAGTCCTCTTAATCTAGTGATGTGCTAGATGATTAGTTTTGCTTTTTTGAGTATGAGATGTATATTGAGAATTTTGCAGTGAAACAAGAGTGTGAATCCTAGTATTAGGAAGTAAGGGAAGCAGGTATGATTTTTTTTTTTTATTTTATTATTTCTGTCTATAACATATTCTAATCAAAAGGTTTATTTTGGTTTTAACATATGTATGCAGTTCTGTTAATTGCATATATGTAATTTTCAGGTTTATAGGTAATCCTTTATTTGTTGTAGAAGAGGCTGTCATATCTAAAATACATTTTTCTCAGGGTAAAGCTCTGTGTTTTCCAATGAGTGGGACACAAAGGAATATAAAAACACAAGGTTTGTAAAGTGCTGCATTTGCATAGGGATTTTATGCATTTAAAATCTGTGGCCTTTTTTTCCAGTTTGTTTCTTTGGTTTTAGCAGCTTATGGAAAAATGAAACAAAACAATTTATTGTAAAATTCTGATATGCCTTGTCAACACTGCTGCTTGTATCATGTTGAAGAAAAGGTACTAAACATTTGCATGGAGCTGCTCATGGTATTGTCAGGCACAGCATCCTGACATTCACAATATGGTTTCCCTTTTCTTAGGGAGG
This sequence comes from Erithacus rubecula, assembly GCF_903797595.1. Lineage (NCBI taxonomy): Eukaryota > Metazoa > Chordata > Aves > Passeriformes > Muscicapidae > Erithacus > Erithacus rubecula. The sequence continues at coordinate 13,739,280 of NC_136659.1, forward strand.
AAAAACTATGCTAGACTTTTTCTTGGTTCAGCCTACTCCCCATCCATGCTGCTTCAGCTCGGCTTCTCGGGTGTATTTAATGGGGAAAAGAATGGCTTGGGCCTCTGGGTGGAAGACAAGGATGTGTCTTCCATTAGTATGGCTTTAATGCAATTTTCACTAATTGATGGCAAAAGCTGTCTGCCCACAACAATGCCCTGCTTTAGTTACTGTGGAGCATTTAATAATCTACTGGCATGTTCTCATGCTTGTGTCAGTGGGGAAATGTGACTAAATCAAGCAAGATCCAACTCCAGGTTGCTGTGAGTTCTACTTGAATTACTGAAACAACTTTGTGATGTTAATGGGGAAAGAGATAGTTTTATGTATATGTAAAATGTATTTATTTAGGTATTAAAATACATATTTATTAAAACATGTATTTATTTAGGTATTAGATTATTTTTTAAAAATCTATACAGATAGAAGATCCACTTCTAAGCTTAGTTTTGGATTTTTAAAATATCTCAAAATGGATTTAATGTCATATTTTCCTTCCTTTGCAGTAAGTACTTTACAACTTCAGTGCAAAGTTACATGTATAATTACATAATATTTGGATCTTATGATAGTTATAAGTAACAGCAACATTTACTTCACTGAGTTAAGAATTTGATACACATAAACCCATTTAACTGGGAATGTGATATTTGTTTTTCACTAACAGTGACTTTATTTTAGAAGGTAAGAAGTAGGATGCTGACACTTGTAAATGACCTATGCAATCTTTTATAATTCCAAGTTTGTGTTCGAGATAAGACACTAGAGGGAGCCCATATCACAGTTGTCTGCACTGAGAAAAATGGCCTTAAAACATAACTATTTCTACTAATGAGTAATTTAACGTGAAATTTCTTATGGCTTTGTGGTACAAAAGAAAATATCACAATACTATAGGACACGTTGTTGAAAGCATTTTTGGCAATCTTTCAGTTCATAAAGTCAGTTCTTCCTTATCACCATCTGCATTTTTTGAGTGCTGTGAAAAGAGTACAATAGAGGAATCTTTGTTCTGGTGCTTACGTAATAGAAAACAATTTATGGCAGCTCTCTTTTAAAAAGCTTTCACGACCCTGTGAATGCAGAAACACAGAGAAAAGGCTTGAGTACGTCTGTTGAGGCATTCTACTTGTTCAGGCTGCATGGAGACATGAGATTTGTGAGATCTGCTAGAATACAGAATTTTACCTTTGTTTGTGAATGCCTGTAGTTGCATGTAACTCCCTGGCACGTGCCAGTGAGCATGTAAAATACAGCTCATGCAGTAACAACCAGCAACGTGTGTCAGACACTGGGCAGAGGACCTCGTGTGATGTTACAGCAGCCATGGGGTCATGGCTGCAGTAGTTATTTAACTGCAGTTCTTGAACCTTTTTGATTGCATTTTTTTCCTCTCACTAAATAGAGGTTTTAGAATTCAGCAAGGTTTTTGTCCGTGACGGATTGCTTAAGGCTGCACCTGCACTGCATGACGTCCTTTGCCTCCTGTGCCTGTGCTTCCTGACAGTGATACTTTCAGGTGGCACTGCCCACCCAGCCTCCTCCTGTCATACAGTCTAAAATGCACACTCCAATCCTCAAGATGGGAAGTATTCCCAGTTTCAGTCTGGATGCAGTTGGACTCACTCAAAGTGAGAGTGCAAGTCTGGATGAGAGTTAAACAGTCTTTAATTTTAACTGCTCAGCCTTATATTCACTGTGCTGTATACTTCAGTTCAAGGAACTGGAAGATGCAATGTTTTCAAAATTGTATTAATAAAAAAGGGTAGTGGGGAATGTGTTGTTTTGATAAAATACTAAAATGCAGTATTTATTACTTCTGAGGGACAGCTTCCATATTTCATATAGCAATTCACCAGGGATTCAATACTGAAGACATTCAATATCCTTATTGCACTTTGTTTAGTCTTTTATTCTAAAAATATTGAAACTAAATCCATCAAAATCTGTTTACAAAGACAGTATTCAGTATTAACTGCTTTTTGCTTGCATTCAGATCCCTTTGTCATGCTTCTAGCTAACAGCAAGCATTTTTCTCAACACTTCACATTAGCAAATGATTACGTAAGTGCGTGCTGCAACTTATTCACAGGGTAGGTAGTATCAACATTGTATTTACAATTCAAATAGGAGCAGAGATGTATGTAATTTATCAGGACACACTCTCTCCATCCATCTGTTAAGTGTGCTCTTAGAATTCTCTGTAGCAGAAAACAGTAACCCAAACATCTTTCCTCAGTGTGGATACCATTTGTCACTATGCACTACACTTGTGATTTGTGCTTAGTATAGATCTACAGGAAGGTTTCAAATATCTACCAGCTGGTTTACACAACACACCTCTGAAGCAAAAGGATATTCCTACTCCCATTTTGAAACTGGTGAGTATGATATTCAGATCAATACTGAAGTAACAAGCCACTTTATGTACACCTTTAAGAAAAAGAAAAATCAAATATTTTCTAGCCTTCTGAAATGGAATATGAAGTCTATGTGCATGTCTTACCAGCACGCCTATTTTCCTGAAGGTCTGTGACATCAGCAGTTTCTTACCCATTGTAATAAAAAGAAGTGGAGTTAGTTTAAACAGTAGGAATATAGTTTTTCTGATGCAACTTTTCTTTCTTATTAAAGTAGACTAGGATATATTATCATAAGGAAATAGGTAGCAGATTTGGAAGGTAATTCCTATTTCAGAAGTACAATGATGAGCAACTAGAGATGGAAGGACTTATTAAGCTCTTTAGCTAACATGGTGACACTGAGAAGAGAAAACAATCCCAGGTTTGTAGGATACTTGCAGTTCAACAAGCTGTCATGTCAGGAAATCTTTTATGGCTACCCACTACTTTTCCATTACCAAAGCAGTGTGTGTTTGCCCCACAAAGGCATGTGAACCCCAGTTTGATTTTTGGCAGCTCCCTGCCTTCTCAGTGTTCACTTACCCACTGTCTTGAGAGTTTGGCTCTAGAAGGCACTACTGTTCAAGCAGCCATTTCTATTGGATGTGGAGCATGACAAGCTCAAATTGGAGAACATATCAAGTAATGGTGTTCTAAGTGTTTTTCAGACAACAGTTGACCTGTCTGGGACTGGTGTATTAAACAGGGTTCAGGTGCTAGTGAAAGGCTGTACTTCCCAGATCTCAGAAATTCAAGTTGAGAATCTGGAAAAATACCGACCTGTGGATCTCAGAATTTTCTCAGTATCTGGAGATGAAGATTTCTGGACAGGACAGAACTAACAACTCACAAAGGGTGAGGTACTGAGGTTAAATAGCTGTGAAAATATTCTGAAAGCATAATTTAGAGGAACAAAGCTATTTACTTGTTTGAATGATTGACAATTCAATCCCTAGCAATTCACAACTTTCCATTAGACTGAATGAAGAATATGGTAGTCATGCATCACAGTGATGCATTTAGGAAATAATTCTAGCTTTCTGCAATTGTTTACATGAATAACAAGGCTGAAAGAAAATAACAAAAAATTAATTGGTGACTCTTCTTCCAGTCATGTATGCAATTGTTTTAACAAAAATTTTGATGTGCCCTTCAAACAGAAATTTCTTGTATCTTTGTGTTAAAGGTGATTGCTAATGTGCAGAAGTAAACCATGGCAGGGTTTTTCCACTTGCCACAAAGGGGTGATGGTGTCAAGTCCCAAAGCCTTGCCTACTTGTTCCAGGTACTATCATGTAAAGAAGAAAACTTATTATTATAGCATTTCTTTTGAATTTGTGTTTACTCTGAAAAATGAAATAGAAACATAACATGCTTGGTGGAAATAGATGTCCTGTGCCCTTCCTGCCTTGTCTAGTAATTGGAAAGTTTATGTGGGCTTGAGTTTGTTTGGCTGGATTTTGATGAAGGATTTTATGTGGATTTTGAAAATTTAATTTAATTATTTTAAATACTGCTATGAGTAAACACAACTTCTCAAGAATGGGCTGTGTTTAGAGAAAAGCAGTGCTCTGGCCAGAAGGCCTGAGATTTTGGATAAACAGATGATGAGCTTTTGTCCAGTGTCTGTCTTATTCTGGATGATTCACAAACTAGACAAGATTTAGTGAAGGATTTTGCTTAATCCAAGTGATGGGGACACATATTTCTACAATAAAAGATCCAGGACTGCATTTCAGAGTCTGTGTGAATATAGCTTGATGTTTGCATTGTATGTCTGCAATAAAAGATTAACTTAATAATAATAGATTTATTTTAACCATTTACCTAGAGTGATTGTATATTGTCCCTTTTGGGGACAAATATTTTTTGAGACTCAATTGGTTTTGTAACTGATGTCAGTATAATTGTGAAGATACATGACAAAGTAAATATTATACTTGAGAGAGATGCAAAATAAATTTCAATGAAATATAGTTAATTTAGAACTGTTTCATGTTTTGTGAGGACTTAGTAAGCTAATACTTGGAATTTAGATCTAAGTAACACATTTGGTTCATCCTAAGAAATTTATAAGGTAATTGTGCTTTCCTCTTCTCTTAATTCCTTAACCAGATGTGGCCTTCATTATCTTAGGCAGATGCTTTTGGAGACTGTTATATTTTACTGAATTACTGAAGTAATTTATTCCTTCTGTATAAAAACAAAATTCTATGGTCTAATGTGAATGAAAAGGAGCATCATCATCAAAACTAAGTTACCTTAAGCTGGAGGGTGATGAGTCTGTAAAAGAGATGACAAGGGTGAACATGAAGTTGGAAACTTGCAAGAATAAGTTTTGGGGGTGTCCTCTGTGATACTAACAAACTTGGAGTGCGAAGGAGACTGACAGGAGCTTTGTCTTGACCCCTGCTGCTCTTGCTGGTTTGCACCATATTAGCTGATGAACCAGAGTTTGCTTTCTTCAGCAGCCCTATATGGAATTGGTTTCTCTATTTCACCCCTTTATCTGAAACAATGAGGATTTTGTGTGGGAGATGATGTACTTTATTAGAAAGCATGAAATGGTTGTTTTGTTCTTATAATACTACATGTCCTCAGACTTGGGATGACTTGCAGTATTTTGAAACTGGACAGTAATTTCTTTGATTGCTAAAACCCTTTTCTGATAAGTTTTGTTGTCTTATTTGTGTAATATAGTACATTATTCAGTTCAGAAGTCATCTGGCAATTTTATGTTATGAATTGTCTGCTTTTCTGCCTTATATTCCACTTAACAGTTTCTGTGATTGTGTTGAAAATGAAATTGTTTCAAATATTTAAAATATTTACTTTCCTGTTTAATAAACGAGGACCCAATCCTGCTAAATGGTGGACAGCTTTCATTGTTCTTATGACTCTTCATGTCTCATGTTGTGAGGAATATTTAAGTGAATGCTTTTTACAAGTAATTTCAGTTTTCTGTAGGCATGATCTACTCTCTACTGCATAACAGTAACAGTAAGCTTAGGTAATGTTGTTAGTAAATAGTCTGAATCTCTGGGAACACCAGTATGACTAATAGGTTCAAAAAGATAGTTGATTTTTATTCCCTCATGTGGAATCTTGGTTCTGCTAAAATAAGTCTGCTATATACAGAATTTGACCAAAGCATTTTAATATATTCTAAACCTTAAGTAATGTGTTATATTTTGTACCTTTCACCTTGTATCCTGAGTGCTAGTGCTGGCAGGTGAATTCTTCACTGCCCTGTGTAGCAAATATCTTATTGCTACTTATGGAATCAAAACTTATATATTTTTTCCAAATATTTGTTAGCCATGTACATTTTATATAGTCACTTATTTTCTAATTAATACTAGAGAAGTACTGCAAAAACTTAAAAAATATGTCTCTTTGCATAGTTTAAACATTAATTGTTCTATTTAGAAAAGTTCATGTTGCATGTAAGTCTGATTTTTGATATCCTTTCAGAATCTTGCACGTCCAAAGATGAGTAAGAGCTATGTCTAGCACTTCTCTTGTCAGATAATGATATAGTTTCTCCTTTATATAACTGTAATTCCATAAGCTAATTAATAATTTTTGCAAATTAAACTGGAAGAGGGTACTGATGAATTATGTTCCAGTGCTGATTAACAGTGTGGTCTAAGGTTACTTGATTAAATGTGTTCTGTGCTTGTTTAGAAAGGACAGATAGACTGTGTCACTTGCAACATGAGCAAATTGCTAGTCAGATTATTGCCCTGTTTTTCAAAAAGCAATTATGAGAGACAAAGCCTAATCTTTTGAATATGTTGCAAGGGAGGTTAATGCACACGCAGAAATGGAGAAAGTGCTTCCTTTAGAGACTACAGTGTTGTCTAGCAAGTATAAATAAATGGGATGTATGTATTTTCAGCCTCAAACAATGGATAACTTAGCCTTGACTTGATCTCTTTGTGTTGTCATTCTAAAAATAGAATTAATCTATTAAAAATGCTGAATGCAAGCAATCTTTTTCCTTCTATTTATTGGTGTAATATGTAAGAGAATCAGACTGGATATAAAGAAGTAGAATATTTGGCAATACATATATGTACATATCTATGTGTACATGTGTATTTACACATATATAACTGTACATATTTGGTGTCCTTTGCTTTTTGTGCAATCATTGATACTTTTATTCAAAGAAGGTCCTATTTTTTAACTGTAACTTGTTATGTCATTTTGGATAGATAGGAGTTCCTAAGTATTGCTTGATGATGATAGGCCTTGCAATGCCCTGTAAAGAACTGTGACATGATGGGTGCAGGTTTGTTTAACAAGAGGAGCTACAGTAACAGGTGTGTGTTTCTGTAGATACAGGAATCACAGGCAAGTTAATGTTAACAGAGTGGTGCAGCAGAGAGTAGAAGGAGACAGGAGTCTTAAATTAGGAGGAAGGAGTGCTGCATTAGATGCTATAGGTGACAGGAATCAATATATGTGTTTAATTTGCTCCTTGTAGTTAAGTGCTGCAATGACAAAGGCTATTTTGTTATTTAGAATTTTAAAACTAATATTTTACCTGTGAAATCAGCTGTATTTCTATCATGGAGTTATGGGCATTGACATTTTACTGTTTCATTCTTAATAGGATAGAATCAGTCTGTTTCACTATCTTAATTCAATTCTATACACCATACACAGTTCTATGACTCAGAAGAAAAAGAGACAATGGGTATTGCAAAACCATTCAAAAAATGTTTGCTCTTTTTGATTAATACACAGGTTATACATAGTTTTGTAAAGCATTTTAGGTGTGGTTTTTTCCCCCTGTAGTCTGAGTTGAGTGACTGTAATGTGTATTGTGTGTTGTACAGTGAGATTAGTAGAAACCTGCATTTTTAAAAAATGGGAACTGACCACAGTTTTTAAAACAATGTTGTACTGGGCTGATGAGATTAAAATTCTGGGAGAAACCAGGGCCACTTTTATTATTAACCCTTGATGAGAATGAGTGGGGCAAAGATGTGGAAAAAACCTGGGTGTAGACTGGTGGAAGAAGAGAGAAAACCATGCTTTTTTTTCACTGAAGAACGAAATATAACCTATTTATGTGCTATAAAGGATCTATAGATTTAATGCCTTTAGCTGCTAATTCTTTTGCCTACCGAGTGTTGGGTGAATGTTGGAGATGTCACTTTATAAAAGGAGAAATTTCCATTTGGAAGTAAATGCCACTGCCAGTTAGAGAATGGGAGGAAATAGGAATATGGCTATCCAATAGTTTTAAACACATGCATTCCTTGAAGCTGTTGCCTTTCATTGTCCAGGGAGGGGCATTGTAGCAATCCTGGTCAAGACAATGTTGTAGAGCTCAGTACTGTCTGTATATGCCTTTTGCATCCTGTTTAAAGGCAGGTTGCTCTAAAGCCAGGCACTTAGACTAGTAATTCTTCCTATTTTCTTTCATGTCTAATGCTGAATATGTAACTGAATTCCATTCAAGACAAAGGGCTGAAATATAAGAAATTCTGGGATCAAAATTCAGTGTTATGAATATCTATAATGTCAAGTATTCGAAGGATTTAATTAAATCCTTATGCATAGTTGAATACCTCCTGAATTTCATTTCAGTTGCAATCAAGCTTTTGCAAATGGAGTTGGTGTAATCGCAGGTTTTGTGACATTTTATAAAGGATTTTTTTAGAAGTCGAAATCAGCCACAAAATTTGAGAATGCTTCTTCATTGCAGCTCTCCAAATTCAGTAGAACAAGATGAGTTCTATTTCATGAGAAGTCTAGTTGATAGGATGTTTTAGGAAAGGAAATTGTTTAGGAGAAGTTGTTCAAGGAGTAAAAGATCCAAAAGTTGTCATTCAGCAATAATCAAACAAAAAGTTGAGATTTCATGTTTGAGGTTTTTGTCCTCTGTAACTGCAAGGAATCAGACTCGCATTTCCATTTCCTTGGGGAGCTGTGGGCTCTGAAGTGCTTGTATCTTTTAAACAAGCCACGCATCTCCGAAAAAGGCAAAAATGTCATAGGGATGACATTTTAACATAAGCTGTGTTTTTCTGTGATAAAGTTTCTTGTTGAATGGCACAAGTTCTCTTACCTGCACCCTCTTATGGTAGAAATAGACGGGTTTGTGTAACCACTTCTGCAGGCTGAGTTATCGTATTGGTCTTGAATGCACATAAAAATATGACTACATAAGAAACAGAATTCAAGAAATTGGATTGTGCTCTTTGGTCAATAATGAAATTGAAAAGCTTTGGTTGCAGATATATCCAAATGATGTGAGACTAATGCAGTTCAAATGTGGTTACTTTCCCTGAGGAGCCCTGAGCAATGATGATGCCTCAGAGAGATGATGTGAAAGAGTGGCTGTACCATGGAAATGTATTGAAAAGGCGATGAAATTAAAGGATCTGCAGCTTGGATTGTTACCTTCTCTATACATCAAGGTTTTTACGCTGATTAATTCACTCCCCAGCTATGATTCATTTAATAGCATACCCAGCCACCGCTTTCGTGTTTTGGAACACTGACTGCAGAGCTACTATTTTGGTCTCCAGAGCAGGCTTTCTGTTTTATGAAGTGTGCACCATCTATACCAAGTTTCACCTCTAGAAAGACAAGAGCAGTGTTACTTTTCACTTCAGTACACTGATGTACTGAAGATGTACTTAAAGAAGATCAGAGGCACTCTTCTACAATCGAGGATGTTTTACTGAACCAACTATTTCTGATTTTAATTACTAGGGAAATTGTGATCTCTTTTATAGCATGTCTTAGTTGAGTATAGCAGATGTACAGTCCATGGCTACAGTTTCCCTTCAGAGTGCTGAACTTACATTGTGTCTCTAAATTCAGTATTTTAAAGCCAGGCTTTTGATAAAAGGATATTCTGCCTTCCCTTTCATCCTCTGCCATGCATTTTGTCCTGTCCTTGGAACTGTTGCCAAGAGATCACACAGAATGTTCGAGCAAGGAACTATGCTGATTGAAAGTGAACCAGATTTTATGATTTTCTTTGTTTCTTAGTTCCATCCAAACAAGTTTGCTGATAAACTCACCATGCAGCTGCACAAATGCTGGCACTAAGACAAGGGAAGCAGCAATCTGACACTAGTTAGGAGTTGAGGAAGGAACTTCCTCCTTTAGGTAGCTGTGCGCTCCACTGAAGCGCATGCTTTGTTTTCCGGCATTAAAGAATTAAAGTGGTTGCACGTGTGAGTGCTATCATTTTTGTCTAGGGTCCTTCAGTGGGTTGGAAGTGTCTCTCACCTTTTCTAGTGTCACTGCTCTGCTTTACCTGTGAGGTCCATTATACCAGGGCTCTGTGGATGATGCACAGTGAAGTAGGGCAGTTGAAAACTTCCTTTTCTGAAAGTAAAAATCTCTTGTTGCTGTATAAGGGGAAGAGGGGTCTTGTGTGCAGAGGCATTTAACCTTATTTCTGCAGCAATGGTTAGCCACTCACAGTAGTGTGGAGGAGCTTTAAATGAGAGGAAGCAAGCAAGCTGGGCTCCAGGAGAGATAAGCTCTGCTATTAATGGTATTGCAGACACTATTTTTCATTTATTTCAGTAGTTCAATCATTGGTTGCTAATACACAGATTTCTTAGACGTTATTAGACGTATTAGACGTTTTTCTTGCCTTTTGATTATTGCTCCTTGCCATCCTCAGAAAGTTTTTATTCTAACAGTATCCAGCTCTTAAAGGAAACAATTTAATGCCTGTGTTGCAGGCACATGAATTATCTTTCACAGCTCAAGATGCAATTTTGAGTCGGGCTTCTCAGTTCATCTGCCACTATGGGTTGTTGTTGCTGCTGCTCCTTTGTCCAGGAGTAGTTTATCCCAACTCTGTGATTTTATTAGTGGGATTTTAGTTTTGTGCTGACATAGCAGTAGCTTTTAGGAGTGACAAAGGCAGATCCAAGTAAGATCAAATAGAGCTGGAGCCTCTCTGTTGTTTTAAAACAGACTTATTTCTTAGCCAGTCCTAGCACTCAAACTGTTACCCTCCAACCTCCTGAACATCTCTTTGTGGAGAAGTGCAATCTGACTAACTGTGGCCAGATGTGTGATGGTCTGGAGTGAAGAGCTGCTGCTTTCTGTAGCAATGGGATGTGTGGTTTGTACAGTGCTCCTGCTGGTCTGTTGCAGGATATATACTTGCAAATGCTTACCTGTTACAGGTGCAATGCCAAGCAGAGTTGCTTACTCCTTGCTGGCTGCTGATTTCCAGGGAGAAGCAAAAGAATCTGAAAAGTTTACTCTTTAGTCATTGAAGTCAATGCCTATTTCTGTTCTCTGTTTCTGAGTTAACATTTGGGGGGTTTTTAGAGCTAAATTATGTTGGTTTCATTTTGTTGGGTTGTTTGTTTTGGTTTGGTTTTTTTTTCAATGTGCAAAAATTAATGTTTTATGCAAGTCTTTATCCCTGCTTGACTAAATGTAGGGAAAACTGAATTCCAAGTTAAGAACAGGTAGAAAAGAAGGAAACCCTACATAAAGGGAAGTATTTACTGTCTTCGTTCAGTCAAGATATTTCTGTAGTACAAATATGTGACTGACTCTTTTTCAACCAGCAATCTATTGTTTGAAAATCCTCTAAGACTTTCAGAATCTTTGCCGAATCTCTAATTAGTTTGATTTATGTGTTTATTCTTTTAACATGGTCTTATCCAGGGATAAAATAATCTCTTTCTTTTTTTTTTGAGTGTGAAAAAGACTCGTGATTGTATTTTAGTAAATAGAATAATAAGGTCTCAATTTAACTATAGGAGCAATACAAAGCAACCTAAATATGCTTCCATTCAGGTAGCATTTTTAATGCAGCATTCCTTGTAACTTTTGATAATTCTTTTAAGTAAGAAACCCTTAATCCCAGATATGCAATAACATTTTTACAAAGTATATAATTTATCACTGATCTGTGTGAAATATATGGTACTCTTCAATACAGCTATTGCTAGATGATGTTCCTATTATTCTTGTTTTTCAAAGTTATGAACGGCTAGACACAACCGAAAAGGAAAAGATGCATGATTAAATGTAAATATTCTGAACTTGCTTGGCAGCAAATCTTAGATTATGATTTCCCTCAGGATGTTTCTCTATTTTTTTTCCTTTATAGTCTCTCCAATCTTAAGATATCTTCAACTTTTCCAGTCTTGAGATTAATGTGAGGTTTGAATGTTTTTAAGGAGCTGGGAAAGAAGACAGACATTTAGAAGATTAAGTTCTAAATTTTGTCATTAGAATTGCAGAACATCTGTAATAGGAACAATAAACAATGAAATGAGAGTACAACAAAACAGAATGCAAGAGAGATCCTGATGATTAAGTCCAGGTACTTGAGAGACAATCACTGCCAAGGCTGAATCAATTTATGGGTCTTTTATATCTTAATTAATTGAATGAAATTAACGGTCATTTACATGGCATCCTCTCAGAGAAACAAACCAGTCTCTGGAACATGGATTTCAAAGTGCTTCTAAAAATGAGTCCTTCCTGCTTGTTCATACCTTTTGAAGAGATAAATTTAGACACATTTATGAAGAACTATGTAGTGATTTCTTTCTAATTTTAGTTTTAGTTATTTTACGTTTTAGAGACTGTGTGGGTGATGATATTAAGAAAATTAAACACATGGAATCTTTGATGGTATTTCAAGGTCAAATGAAGTGCACGAATGGATTATTCTACTTTCTTTGGCCATTTATTTGATCCTTATTTATATCATTAGTAAATGTTAGAACTATTAATAGAATTGGATTCTGCAATAGTTGAGAAATTAATTGAATAGGCAGAGGATTAACTAAAGCACTTGGTGTAGGATGTATACAATTTTTCACACTGCACTGTTTCCATCAGCTGCATGCTCCCAGGAGTCATATTTGTATATTTCATTGCAAGCATATGAGCACAGGCTTTTTAATGGAAATTTTGCATGATAATACCTAAGCTATTGCTAAAGGTTTCTATGAAGTACATTTACTGAAGAACAAATAAAATAAATAAAATTGAGTTATCCACTCCTTGCTATTTTCTAATTTTTAACATTAAACTGTAAATTTTTCAGGTAAATGTAATTACAAGAACTAGGGTCTGGAAACATTGCAATGACCAGTGAGTGTTGAGGCCTGTGGTTTTGTTTGTTTATTTAAACCGTTTAGTCTTTGCAAAATCTCTAGGCAGGGAAAGAAAACTTTTGAATGCTACCCGATTTTTTTTCATGCTGGAGCTAACGCAAGCTTTGGAAATTTCTGGAGGACTTTTCCCCAAATGATTTTTGACATTTTAGTGTTTCTGCTTACTCAATGTTTTCTAAATGTGAAATTGTTCTGATTAGTCTCTAGTAGGGTATGGGTATATAATTCCCAGATGTTATGCAACATTGGTTTTGTTTTCCATTTCTAGAATAATCTGGCCAAAAGCAGAAGCACTTCTGGCCCTAGGTGGAACATCACTGTCCCATTCTTGCTTTTTGCCTTGTGTTCCTCTTGCACTGAATATGGTTTGGCTGAACACGCTACTCGGAAGAGTTTACTGGAGACATTATTCTGATTAATACTATTGTGGTGGAAGAACATCAGGTGAAGAGTTTTTATGGGCCAGACTGTGTATCTGTTTGGAACTAGAAAACTTAGTCTGAGCCTTAAAGTCTAAGCCATATAAATTGCTTTATTGATGCAATAAAGTTTCTTAGTCTGGCAGAGGATAAAGTTCTCTAAAGCACAGAACTTGTATTTCAAACATGTTCCATGGAGTCCAGCATTGTGCACAAATTAATTTGGATTAATTTTCCCATGTTTATATGCTTTTCCAATGGTCCAGGAAGTTTCATAGTAGTTCAGAAGTGTCTTGAATCCTGAGTTATCTGTTGACCTCGGTGCTATAATTTTCCATGTATTTTTTTCCAGTTCAGCTGTAGATTGTAAATCAGCTATATGCTGATAGTTTGCCAGTTTCTCTGCAGATATATATGAACCTCAGAGGAGTAATTTGCAAATTTATTTTGGAAAAAATTAATGCTCTGAACAACCTAACCTCATAGCTGATCTGGATTAGAGCATGAACTGGGACTAGAGACTTCCTGAAACCACTTTCTTTTGGGTCATTCCGCAGTCAAGAATATTGCAGAATACCAGAATCTGGAGCAGTCATGTACACGGACCTGAGCACTGATTTCTACTGTCTTTAACAATGGAAATATTTCTTTCACTGAATAATGCACCTTTGGTCCTTCATTGTGGCTTTTAACATGAATAATCTTAGCTTAGAATCACAGTCAGAGTTATATGGTGGCCTTTTCTACACTATCCTGTTTGCAGTTTGAGGCTTTGTATTTTTTAATTTTAAATAAAAGCAATGCATATATTTTATGCTCATAAAGTAATCCTTAGTATCCATGAGGATATATAAGGATCCTCATTCACCTCCCATCTGCATCACTTCTGGGTGTAAATATTTCAGTCAGAAGTTGTACATATAGGTTGTAGTTGCCTTCTTTATGTCCCCAAAGACCAGCATGTCAGAACTGACCTTCACTACTTCACAGTGGGAAAGAATCAAAATTTCCTGTTTGAAACTGCATGGGCAAAGATCTGGCAGCACAGACATAAATAGATAGTTTACCTTACTTGAATCAATTCCTGATAAGGATAGCCAGTTTTGTAAGCACTTCTGTAGGGAAGTTTGTGGTCACACACTGGCACAGGTTATCCAGAGAGGTTATAGAAATAATATCAATATCTACAGATATTCAAATCCTGACTGGACATGATCTCACTCAAGCTGCTGGTGACTTTGCTTGAGCTGGATGATATTGATGAGTCCCATCCAACCACACTTGATCATGCTGTGATTGTGAAAATCTCCTTCCAATAACAGAACCATAGTTCCTGTATTGGATTGTGCTTGTACTGTCAATAATCCTGCAATGAATGATCTCAGTGGTTTTTTTTTTCACTGTGTACATCATCCTAAGATATTTAATCATGACATAATATCCTGTTATTGATGAATATTCAGAATTCCTTCTGACTCCAAAGGGAATGGTGACCAAATATTGCCCTGGAGAGATCAATCAATATCATACTAAAGTCTCCTAACCCCTAATTTCCTAAATGACTAATGCTCTGTGTGTGTAAACTGGACTACCTGGTGATACTTTTAAAGGGCCATTTTGATTTTATAAACTATCCCTGAGCAGTCAGGGACTACTTTGAAACTAATTGCATTGTGCCACTGGGAACTCTTGTTGTATGTATGATGAAATATGAAGTGTTTAGATACAATAAATTAGTCAAAAATTGTAACTGAAAAAACAAGACATCTATTAAAATATATTCCACTTGTATGGAGAAAGGGCAGCACTTTTATCTAGAAATGTATTTTAATTTTTGTAATATACTGTTGAATCAGTTCACAACTGAAATTTGACATCAATAACTGTGGGTATGATTTTAAGTTTTTATTATGTAGTAATTCTGTAGTTGATCTTTTCCCACTGTATAAAATATTTATAGGAAATAACTACCAGGTAGAAACACGTTATGAAAAAACAAGGTGTAAAAACATGTTACAAAATATATAATAAAACCAGTCTGAAGTAGTCCATAGGGTGAAGAGGAAGAAATCATCAATGTAGTATTGCATTCTTTGCAAAAAGTACTCTTCCCCATCAACATCTCACCAGTGAAGATTTGGGACACTGAGGATTCACTGTAATGTTCCTGTAGACTGCAGTAACTGACCTGAGGATGCAAAGGGGCAGCAAAAAGCAGAACATAACATCAGAGAGAAATGGGTAGGTAGTAGAAAGCTTGTGTATCTCAGTTTTGACTTGGTAAAATTTGAACTATAATGTTGGTAATTAATTTTAACTGGACAAACAATTCTTTAATTAGATAGTTAAGGCTTTAATTAAATGAATGTGAATTAGCTTTGTACTTAAGTAGTATTCCCTCTTTTTTTTTTTTTTTTTTTTTTTTTTTTTTTTTTTTTTTTTCTGGAAGATGTTGAGTGCAATGTGAATCAGCAGCAGGTAGACACATTCTGCTCCTTTCCCATCCAGTTCCACAGTGGTGTCAGTATGCTCACATGTTGCATTTTGGGGCAGAATGGAGGGAAGAGTGGATGTGTCCATGAGAGACACAGCACAGAACTGAGTGGACTGTAATAGTTCGTATCATATTTTTTCCCCCTTCTTTTTTTTTTCCTTTAGTGATCTGTGTATGAACAAAATTTTCAGAGACAAAAGATTCTGCTTATGACTATGCATCTGCTATCTCAAAGGGCTCAAGAGGGAACATTTGGCTTTTTGTGATTATAGTATTTTTCTCTGGCAATTTCTCTAACACGCTAGCTGGCCTCCTACATCAACTCCTGAATGGCGACTGACAGCACTTTTTCTTCATGAAAAGAAATTTTTAATGGGCTGCTCCATAAATAGCTGGAACTTGCAGTCCTATGTGAAAAATACAGGATATGAGTCATTAACAACAGCAGGAGACCTTAGATCCTGGGTAGCTTTACGTATCTTCTGTGGCCATATCAAGGGTTGCATTTAATCTGGGCAGCACATGTTCATTCCAGATAGCTTTAGGAGGCAACCTGGCTCCCACTGGCTGCTTTTCTAGTATCTGCTCTCTAGTAAAACATACTCCACACTTAAAGAAACTCCCGTTAATTTTGGAGTCTTGCAGTTTCTGGTAAGAAAGGATGAGGCTAACTCAGGAAGCCAGACCTCAGTTCTTTTCAGAGTTTCTGATGTCCCCTGTTCTGCCAGAGAGGTCACTTCCCTGAGGATTCCAATAAATCTTTAAAGATTTTAACTTTGAGTAGTCAGAGAGAAATTGTTATTCTGACAGCTTCCTTAAATCCTTATTTCTAATATTTTTAAGCATTCTGTTCAAAAAGTGGTGTTAACTATTTGTTCTTGTATTCTGTTTCCAGTAGTTACATATGGATTTGAAATTCTTGAATAGAATTTTTTAATTACTTTACACTTCCATCTTTCACAGATAAAAAAAGCCAAAGTACAAACATTACGACTTAAGGTAGGACTCAGTGGGACAGGGAAAAAGCAATACTTTCCAGGTCTTTTGACCTTCCATGACTGTGCTTTAATAAAACACCATCTTCTGGATAATTTATCAGTAGTGACTGGAAGGCCATACCCATCTCTAAAGTGACCACAGCTGGTCACTCCGGGTTTAGACCAGGTTTAAACTCAGGTCTAGAGTGGCACCTAGCAAACCCTGATTTCCAAATGCTTTTCATTGCCAAAGAAGCTGCCTCTTTTAACTTCCAATGCAAGGCTATGTCAAGTGATTACTGTTCCATTAAATCTACAGAATAACTCACTGCCAATGAGACTGCTGCAGTCACTCTGGTGGAAATCTGGTATGTCTGGACCTTAAGAGTGAAGACAAAAACCTTATAGTTCTGACTTATGATATTAGTAAGTAAATAAGTAAAGCAGGGCTGCTGGGCCCTTGACTGACCTTGAACTGTCAGTCCCTGAGAAACAATGGGCATCTATGAGCTTTTTATTTTTAGATGTCAGCTTGAAGCTGATTGAGAGGATCTTTCCAGTCAAACTGCTCAGGGCTTCAGGGGCTCGATTGGGTGTTATGGACTTTCCAGAATGTACACAGGCAGTGCAGAGAGGCTTCCAGTATGGAGAATAGGAGGTCAAATTAAGGGATTTGAAATTTCCTGTAAATATACACTCTCAGGTTGCTATTTCTGCTTTCTGAGATTTCTGGTTCTGAAACATGAAGTGCATAATCCCAAAATTTGGCAAGCAACAGAGAAGAGGAGTAGCTGTTGCCTTCTATCTGCAATGATTTTCCAGTTTTATTGGAACAGTTACAGATTTCTGTAAGGTTACAGATGTCTCTTTGCTCACCAGTCTTTAATGAGCTTTTTGTTTTGGTAGCACATCACCTATTTATAGTTAATGGCTAAGAAGCTACCCGCAACATAGCAGACATGACAAAATCTTTTTAATTTCCTGAATTTTTACTCTCTACCTCTTACAGGTGTGTAAGAGTTAAAATGTAAGCATTGTTTTGATAATGCAAATCCACATTCCTGCTTGCTTGGTAGCTAAATGGAGATGGAAGTTATATTCTAAACACCTTTCATTTGTGATACACTTGAGCAGAAGGTGAAGGTGTGTATATTGCTTCTGCTTCCATCACTCTGTGTGCTCCCTGTTTTGTGGCAGGAAGTGAAGCAGACTGGGAATTAGTGGCTCATGATGTTCACTAAGTGGCAGTCCCAAATTTCATATATGCTTGCCTCCCATCTGCTAAGTGGATGAGTCATTTATGACTCAACTTTCTCCACTCATCTTAAGAATAATTCCTAATGACTCACATAGAATGTTTGCAGGGGCTCTTGCTGTTGGAGAGCACTTTTCCTCTTCTGCTCTTGTCTTCTCATCTCTCCTGTACTGTGGACTGCAGTTTAATTTCCAGAGGAAAATCCTTTTACCTGGAAGTTAGGATTGGTGCAGTTGCTGCCTTAGTGAGTAATTTCTGATTCAAGTATGAATTTTTCAGCTTTGTCTGTAGCACTATCACTTAGTGAGGTGATCAACCTTGTGGATAGTATGAATTAGTGTAGGTAAAGCCCAGGTCCAGAGTCCCTGGAGGTGCTTGTGGTGCACACTATGCTCCTGCAGGGCAGGCTGGTACAGGTGCAGGACCTGCCCTCGTGGTGGCTGTGCCCTGCAATGCCTATGGATGAGCAGTCTCTAATCTAGAGCCTCAGCAGTGGGGGTGCAGGTTGCCTTCAGCTGGAAGGCATGCAGTAGGGAAAACTAGGGTCACAAGGTTGTTATTCCTTCTGCCCAATGAATAGAGAGAGCTGACCTGGATTTTGTACAAGATCTGTTTTCATTCTAGGCAGACCTTTGTCTCTTGGCTCTGTGTTTGAAGTGCAAGTGGAATATGAATCCTTGTCCTGTACTCTAACTCAAGTAGCAACAACAATCTACATGTGTGCAAAGAGCTTCAGTAACTCTTGAAGAGTTGCTAGTGACGTCTGTAGGTGATCAGGAGAAGGTAAAGGGGTGGCAGAGAATTTTTCTTGGCCTTACCTTCTTACGTATATTTGCACATCCTTGACATATCACAAGCTCAAAATGTAAGTAAATGTACACTTCCCATCGAGAAAAATGCAAATATTACATCCATGAGATGCAAATAGCAACTCATGTCTTACAGTTTTCCCAACCATATGGCCAGTCCTATAGATGTGCCCCTTATGTAAGAGAGACCCTGTTCTGCACTTCAGTACTGCGTGGCAGTTCACTGGAAAAGGAACTTGAGAATCATTAATTGAAAGAAATGTCTAGTCTCTTCCACATATGAATTTTTAATTTCCAAATTATTCTGTTAATAATCAAAGTTTATACACTCAGAAATTAATCTTCATACTATAACTCCTTTTACTTATCTTTCTATTTAATTAGAACTAAATGGCTGTTTCTCCTCAGCTCATTCTTTTGTCCCTAAAGCAATTTTTCATGTCCTCACTAATTTCTAAAGTCACATCTCAATGGCATCCATTCCTGATGGCTCTATGATTGTTTCAGGGTTCATGAGAAACAGCACTAGCTTCACAAAGTATATCTGAAAGTAAATATCTCATAAAAATGTAATTTTATGTTCGACTTTATTCTCTGTTAGCAGATATTTTCTAATTGGAGTTTAAAGATAGTGTGGCTATTGCCTCCCAAACTTAAATGAATTCTTGGCTTCAGTTTTTAGGAAGAATGTAGACACGAAAAAAGGATGGTTAGCAGAAATAATTACATGTAATGAGGATTTCTACATCTGGAAGGAGAACTAAAATGATTTTAATAGGATCATCCAAAGGGGATAAAATTATTTTCTCTCCAGATACCTGATAGCCATGGAATGTGAATGGTTTTCTATGTAATTTGATGAATTGATATTTCATGATTGAACTTGAAGAAAGGAAGTGAAGCAGACTGCAGATGCCTTTGTTATCAAAATAATACAAAATCCTCTTGAACACATTTTTGAAGGACAGAATAATTAAGCAATATCATCTGGGGACAAACAGCTATGGAAAACAGACAAAAGTGGCCAAAGCAAAGTAAAAACTGTGAGTGTAGTAGGATTGTTAGACACTATTCTCAAACGTCAGCCTGCAGCCTGGCCTTGGAATTTGCTCTTACTAACAGCCTAGCACAAAAGAAGGAATGTTCTGATTTCAGCTTATTCATGCTACAAAGTCAGGAGATACAAAATAGTGAGGGTGATCATAAACATATTGCATAAAAGCAATGTCACGACCTTGTGAAACAAATTAATAGCAATAGTAAATTTACTATTGGGAAAGGTAAGGTTGTGCTTTTATGGGTCAGGATTTCTATTAGAAACTAGAGGTCAGTTGGGAGTGGTGAAGATCAGGACTGTCAGTTGACTACAAGGCACAAGAAGATGTAAAATTCTGAAAAAAGCAAAAGTTTTTGCCAGGAGCCTATGGGCTGAGGTTACTGCAGCAAAGGTGGGGACCCAAAAATGGGTTCTGTGCTGTTGAATAAGGACCTCACTGATCTTTAGTCTTCAGCACACTGAAGCCTTGCCTGTCAGAGAAAAAAAGTACGCGAACAATGAGTTTTCAATTTTACATGCTAAGTTTTGTATATGGATTACAGGCTTCCATGACTGTCACTCAGTACCTACAGTGAGTGCAAAGATGGTTTTTAGCATCCCTTGTTGTGGATTTTATAGCTTGAAGACTAAAACTTTCTCTAAAACTTGTTTTTCAACTAAGTATTTTAATTCTTCTACCACTTAGCAGAACAACATTTCATTACTGGTTTTAAAAGAATTGGGAAGGCACCCAAGAATTTTCATATTGGTGTCTAGCATTTTGCAGATGCCTTTGGAAAATCTGGTCTGCAGAACTGATCAAGAATAGCTACTTCCCTTGTGAAGTGATAAGAGAAAAAGATCTCTGAACTGTGTCATAGTGATTTTTCTTAAATTAGAAGAAAAGGTAAAAGAAAACAGGTAATATCACACACTGCATATTGTTCTATATTCTTTGCTTATATTTTCAATAGCACAAGCTGCCAAATAAAAGTACGTGTGCAAAATAAATATTTGGGAAGTGTTCAGTAACAGGCTATGCCAATGGACCATCCTGGATTAATTTTTGAACTCTAAACAAAATTTAACAGATGTTTAGACTTAGTGTTGGTTTCATTTGAAAACATTTATTTAGATGCCTTTTGTTTGTTTTGCTGAAATAAATGAAGCAATGAAAAAAGACGGCCAAAACTCTTAATTTTTACATTTCAGCAGGTTGATTATTTTGTCATGAATGATACACATATGGACTCACATGACTCAAATTGTAAGTAGTATAATTAATGAAATATGTAATAAAAATAGTTACTGCATTATTAACATCTTGGGAACCTTTGCAGTCTGTTAGTCCCACTTGCATTAAAACAAATCTCTTATCATTGATTTAATTTTACAATTATACTGCCCATCAGCTTTATTGGTGGATTAAGGAACTTCCCACATGAGTGCTCATGGTTTGTTGAAGTCTGATTTCACAAATCAATTGATATTTATACTTTAGATCATTTTCTAGCTCAAAAGAATTTTTGGGACATTTGAAAAAGGTAGGGGTTTTGTTTTGCTTAAAGGGAAAGGCAGCTCCTTTAAATTGTTCCACTTCCATATGAACTTAATGCCAGGGGATATTTCTCCAATGGATAGTCATCGTGAAATGAAGATGTAATATCAGGCCGAGCTAGAGTTTGATGAATGTTATGCAGGATCTGTAACCTCAAATGATTTTTACCTTAGATAACCCTTACTGCATTCATGATTACGTTTTCTGTGTTGGCTGCTATGTTTCAAATGTTACAATAGAAAACCTCCAATAAATGGTCACTTTTCTCAAAGAAATTTGTTTATCAGGCAAGATACTCCTGTTACAGAGCTCCAACTCCTCAGGTAGGGATATCTGAGCATTCCATGGATATTTTGGATAAAGTTAAAACAAGTAATGTTGTAGGAGTACTGAAAGTAATCAAGAGCATTGGAGAGCTGCAGTCCTCAGGGCGCTGAGGACAGAAGGCCTCTAATATGTAAGAGATCCATCTAGTCTAGGAGATAATTCTGAAAACTGTTGTAACTGATCTTATTTTCACTTTTCTTGAGGAGTTTTGCAGTTGTCTTCACTTGGATTTTCTGTGCTTGCCCCTGCAGGAGGATAGTGCTGTGATCCTTCAGGATGCACACCACTCAGTATTTTTAGCTGCATTAGGCCCAAAGAAACCCCTCTGCATTTAGTGAAGTGTCAAAACAAGTTTCTTTGCGACACTTTCACCTGATATACCTTAAAGCATTTTAAAATCATTAGTGTGAATGTAAACTGTAACATAACCTCTCTATTTTGTCTCATTCAGTCTTTTGCACTTGCATATTTAATTCTTTTACCCAGTCATTTTTGTGACATTACCTGTTCTCCATTTCCTTTAACAATTAGCAATAAACTGGAAGTTGTCAGTCAGGATTTCCTTTTGGATGTAGAGGGACACTTCTCCAAGGTATTATTAGTACTGCCTCTGTCCTCCTTCCACACCCATAAGGATATACTCAGCTCACTACACAGAAGACAGCTGGAACAAAATATTTGGACAATATTTTCTAGTTCACTACAGAAATAGCTTCCTTTAAAAGTTGTATTTCAATGTATTGTTCCACTGCACCAAAAAGAAAGGATTAAGATTTTTTTCTCAACTTAGCAAGCCCACGGCAGCAGCAGCAGCAGCTTGTCCACACTCCTCTGGAAAGGTATTTCACTCTTTTGTAGGAGCCATCCCCTGTGTGAGAGAAAGCACTTCTCTGTAGCCTTAACTTTTGTGACAGCCAAAATGAAGGGCAGTTCTGATTATTTTCCTTCCTTAAACTATGTGAAGAATTTTCTTCAACAAATCTACCAAGATTTGTTTTATATAGACCACTGCAGGCCAAATTAAAATTACTGCAGGGACAGGGACTGAGTGTTCTAAAGTAAAAATACATTTCAAAATTTTAGTTTTACAAAATTAAAAAAAAAATCTGCATTTCATTTTCCCAACTAATTATGTAAGTGTTAGTAAGAATTACATGCCCTGCATTTTAAAAGCTACTAAACCAATTCAATATTTTATATTGGATTTTGCAGAAGAGAAAAGTGAGCCACTTTTCTGTTTTATTCTTTTTTTCCTAGTCTGTATTGTAGTCTTTTAATTTTCTATCACAGACAGCTTGTTTCCACATCACCTTGCTGAAAGCTCTATTTTTGGTGTATCTGATTAGATGACTCTGGACAACATGAACTGCACTAAACTTGAGCAACATCAGCAGCTGATGGCAGGCGCTGTGTTGCCTAACAACTTCAGAAGTTTTGCACTTGTGCTGAGTTGCCATAGCAATATCTGCCCACTGGTGGTGGACTAGCTTCAGAAGTTGGAATAGAAGCACGTCAGACTAACATAATGACAGATACATTAGCCACAGCAACACCAAAGCACTGGAAATTATTTCTGTCACAAACATAAAGGAAGCCTCATTTTTCTTTGGATGATCCATAGTTATGTGTCTGTTTTGGAAGGTCCAACATTCTGCTGCTTAATTCAATAAATCTAATTTCATAAGCACATGAGATGGACTGGAATATTTCAGTGTTGGACACAACATTAGGATCAAGTACCTGTCTTGTGAACATTACTCAGGGGGGACCAGTTTTAATACTGTGCTTCTGCCACACCCTTCCTTTTGCCTCTTTTTGTTACAAACCTATCCTTTGTTTTATTTCTTCCACATGCTGAAAATATTCTTGATATCAACTCATTCTCCTTCTGAAGCCATTCAGATATTTGGAGATGATAAAGGAAAGAGAATGTTTGTGGATATGATTTGAAATTGGGTTTTTAAAATATTTTAAAATGTCTCTGAGTTCTGAATACTTATGAGTTCTTTCACTTCTTTAGAATTGTTCAGATACTTTACATGCTGAAGTCACAAGGATGAGATTTTTCAGACCAGGAAAGCTAATGTAGCAACTTTAATCCAGCAATATTTATTAGCCCATCTGCTTTGCTTCACTGGCCTATTGAGACAGAGAGAAATAAAACCCAAATCACTGTTTCTGCAAAAGATTCTGGAGCCTATACTTTGGATTCATGTTTCCAGATTTGTTTGGTTTAACTCAATAGATTGAGAACTCTGCTTCCCCTCTGGTATTTAGTTTATCTGTTTAGCTTTCCTGGATTAAAATTCAATTTAGTCAAATACTTGGATGAAATGATGCTTTAATTCGGTCTCCTTGACAGGGATTTTTCTTCCCTGAAGCAGTAACTGATTGCTTATCTCTGTATGCTTTGTATCTGTTAGCATTAAGTGCTAACTGACCTAGGTTTCTGTCTTGAACCACAGCGTTAAAATCTCAATTTAGAAAATACCACATTGTCCACTTCCACTCTCTTTAATTGTACAAAATTAAATGTGATCAGAGTGAGACCCTGTTTAAACAGCTTGGAACGTTAACTGCTCGCTGATGATGTGTTTGCTTAGCAATTTGCAGGCTATCATTCTGATTAATAAGAAAATTCACTGTATCTATGGAAACAAAGTGTGGAAAATAGCTTTTACATCTGAGGAGTGTTCAAGAAAAATGATTAGGTGGCCTTAAAAATGATAGCAGCCGTCTTCAGAGCAAAACTCAGGGCATTGCTGGTGTAGAAAGGACTGTAGCAGCATTTGATGCATAAGATCCTAACACTTTAACTGCATTTCAATCAAATATTGTTTTAGCAAATTATATTCATGCAAATCACTGCATCTGTTTTGCTTTTTTCTTGATACTTTTGTGAATTTTCCTATCTTAATTGAGATGTCCCAAGAGATGGTTTAAATAATGTTAATTATTAATTGATTGCCTGTAGATTAACTCTAAAAGAAGGTAAAATTTCAACACGAGGATGATAAACAGTATTTGCATCAAATTTGCTAATGCTTTTGCATCTTTGGAGAGTCTTTACATGGAATTGTCTCCTTTCCTCACTTCTTGCTGTAGAGTTAAGGAACCATTAATGTAGTCTCTCTTTTTTTCCCATTTTATTTTTCCAGCTAAAGGTATTGGCCAACAAATGACAATTTTAAGACTTCTCCTGACATTAAAAATTTTAGTCTTTAAGATGTGCTCAAAGTAGTGATAGGTCTTGTGCCTTTGTCACAGCAAACACAGGAAACTTCTGCACTGTTTTAATGGCAAATAAAGATGGGTGACTGCGTTTACTCACCTCTGATCCTGCAAATGGACACAGAAGGCCATAATCTTCCTTGGCTATCAAGCTTCCATTCACATTAGGATTATGTCTTGGAGAATATGAACTTGATCCCATTTGGGTGAAGATTTGTTCCAGGACCACACACTGCTTTCCAGCCACTAAATGATGGCTGATCCAAGGAACTAGGTCAGTGCTTCTCTGGACTAAATCCCTCTGACACACATGGAGAGGAGACATCATGCCCTCAGCTCTATAGACTTACTCCTATTGCAACCCATTGAGGTTCTTAACTGAGCTGGGAGTTGATAGAGTAAAAATCCATGTTTTCCAGGAGAATAACTGAACAGGGCACCTTTCCTTAGTAAAAAAAGAAAGGAGCCAAGGCAGCAAGTGGATATTCCCTGTTTAACTGAGAACATCCTTTAACAAATTCCTGTGAATTATGAAAATGTCAGAATGTTCAAATTTGCTAGTAATATATTAGTTTAACATTTTATAATTAACATCCTTTATTTTGCACTGTTTCTAATGTGGAGTTAGGTCAAAGGGCTTACCTGGTGGTTTGATGAAAGGAAATACTTCAATTGTAAGAGTAGACAAAAACCTCATCTAATGTATCTTACCTTGGTCTGCGTTAAGCAGGACACAGGTCTGAAGTTCCATGTCCATCACAATTTTCAAAGATTTTGGATAAACGAAATAGCATGGAGCTTTTCAGAATGTGCATTTCATAATCCAGCTATATCTGGCAGCCTTGGTGGACATGAAATATTAAAATGAAGAAAGGTTTATTTAGGCTGAGGTGGAAGGGAGCCCAAGGCACAGTGGATAATCCTTGGTAATGAGAAGGGAACAGTTTTTCAGTGATTTTGCAGCTTTTTTTTCCCCAGTAAAATACTGTTCCTCAGGGGCCAGTGAAAGCATTTGAGTATGATGCAAGCTGTAATGAGGTGCAAGAGAAGTGCAGCAGCAGAGCCCCTCATGCTGCTTGTGAAACCAGCCTTTGCTGATGGCAGGAGAGGCTACAGGAGCTCTGCTGCAACTGTGTACCTTTTAGACTCACTGCAAAATTTGCTTTTCGTTTAAAACCCTGTACTCTGCCTCAGGGGAAAAGAAACCTCTTTGAAGTAAAATACCTCTTGTGAGAGTCAACCCTGGGAGTTTTTGCTTGGATACATCTTGTAAACAGATGAATATTTACTTGTTTTGTGGTCCTTAATGTGACCTGGCCTAGACCCACTTGTAGCAGTGTCCTGGTTTGAAGGACAGGTGACTGCCAATATAGGCAGAAGCTTCTCTTTGAAATGGAGAATGTAAACCCCCTTCCTCCAAATTATTACAATTTTGAAATTAAGGGGCTCTCAGGCAAAGATAGGGGAATTAGGAATAACAGTTCTTTACTAGGAAAATTAAAATAGAAATACAGTATTACAGAGAACAATCCCAAAAACACTGACAGAGTCAGAATACAACCTGACACCCTGTCAGTCAGGGTGTTGGTATCAGTCCCATTAAATGGTGGCTGCATCCTCCTGCAGTGGCAGATGTGGTTCAGCTGAAGCAGTGCTCCTGTAGAAGGTGCAGTTTTCCTCTGAAAGTCCAGGGATGATGTGGAAAGCTCAGGTTTTCCTCTGGAATCCAGTGGAAAGATGGATAAATTGCTGTCCAAAATCTCAGTTTTTATCCAGGGAAGAAATGCTTGGCTCCTCCCCCTGGCTGGACCATCTCCCAGTGGGATGATGTACTTTTATCAATCATACAGTGGGACTTAATGGCCCAGCAGCAGATGATATCTTCCTGGAGGGAGGATGGGTTGTGAAAAAGATAAAGATGATTGTCCCACCTAGTCTTAAAGATGGCCCATTAGCAGATAATATGTGTCACAGTGGTAAGAGTCACTGCCCCACCCAGCTTCCATAGATGGTGATAGAATACACATTTCTGGTCACATCCTCTATTGCAACCCAAGACAAACAACAGTGCATCAGTTACTGGGAACAAAAAGTAGATGAAAAGCAGGAAGGAAAAGAAAATGTTATTCAACACAGAAAACTAAAACAGGCATACAAAAATAAACATTTAAGGTATGTCCCAAGTTATATTTGAGATGCATAATATACTAAGATATAATGCAATATAATTACAACATTAATTGCCAAAGTATAAATGCCTGAACCTTTGAATGTTTTGATATTTTAGAGGCCCATGTAAGGCATAAACTTTAGACATTTTAAAACTGTTATTGAAGTGATGGACTATGAATGTTTATTTACTTGAGAGGAAACTGAGCCTAGTCAGGAATCCACGTATATCGCAATAGTTCTAGCTGGATGAACACCTTTTCACTTATGTCAAAAGAACTGTTTACACAGATTAAAATATTTGTGTAGTTAAGAATTATTTTAGAATTTATGGGCAGCTGAGTTTGGAAAACATTACTGCAGAGGCAGTACAAAGAGATATAACATCATCTGAAAAAGTCTTTGTAAAGGACTACACAGTGTTTTAACTAGTCATAAGGAGCAAAGTGCTCTTTAGCAGATGGGACAGCATAGTTTTGAAAGATTTGTTTTGTTTCCATTCACTTCCAGCTATGATGAGAGTTTGTAAGAGTGTTTCCAGATCATCCATGTGAGCTATACCATGCGTGCAGCTTGGAAAGGCAAATGTCTGCAAATGCTCCAGACATTGTTGGACTGGATTTGCTGTGGGATTCTGAGACTGTGGTTCAAAGTTCTTAAACCGTGGGCTGGGTTTTGTCTGTTATTCATTCCCTCGCCGACTCTTTTTGTGACTTTTCTTAGATCTCTCAGGTGATTTGGAATGACTTCTGTGTCTGTCACTACGGTGATGCCCTGCAGATTTAGATCTTGATCTGTGGCTCCTCTGCCGGGATCTGCTCCGGTGCCGTTTCGGGGTTTTGCTGTGCTGCCACTCCCGGTGCAGTGATGGGATTTCTTCTCTTCGGAGAGAGACTGCCCAGCCTCAGGGAGCGGCTGCTGCTCCCCCAGTAACACACCACCGGAGACCTGCGGGGCTGGTCCAGGCCCCTGTAGCCCCTTCTGCGGTGGTCAGGGATCCGCTCCAGCTTTTCATCTTCTTCTTCTTCCTCCTCACTAGATTCCACATCATCCATGTCTTCTTCCAGAGCACTAACACGAGGCTCAAGTTGCTCAGCTTCTTCCATAACATACTGTTTCTGCAGTCGAGGCAGGATGATGTCACAAACGCATTCCTCATGGAGTAGCTCATCAATAAATTCATTCATGTGCATCAGCTCAAATTCCCCACTTCTGTTCTGACTTTTAATTTTCTGATAGTCATTGTAGAGCGGTTCCAGATACTTGTAGCAGTCTATGGCAGTGCTTGTCAGTCTCGTGTACAGTGCTCCAAGCCAGAGCACATACTTGAAGTCTTCATTCTTTATGAATTCCACGATGATGTCCTTCTCGGGCTGGATCTGCAGCATCTTTAGCCTCAGGCACAAGAAGGGCATGGGTTTAATGTTCCCTCCACAGACTCCCCCCACATACTTCAGCTCCATGGCCTTGTCCACCACCAGCTTTGCCGTGAGGCCGAAACACTCCTCCTTCAAGTGCCTGGACTCATAGATGCGTGTGCAGATGATCTTCTCCACCAGGTACTGCGGGTTGGTGAGAAGCATAAAGCATCTTGAGTGACACCTAAAATCGGTGAGATTTGATTAGTAATTTCCACAATCAAAGGTTTTAGCTAAGGAGTCAGATTACTTCCAATTGTACTAACATAATTTTTTTTTTTTTTTTTAATATAGGAATTTTAAGAAGCAGAATGTATATGCTGTATTTTCCATATAACAGAATTTTAAGAAATATTTTTTGTTCAATGTTAACTGAAGAAGCTCCGAAGTTAGCTTCAGGTTCCTCTCTCTTGTACAATGTCTGTCATAGAGCACCCAGCACTGTATCAGTGTCCGTGTCTGTATTTCTGGGAAACTCTGGCAGCTGCCTTTGAGTGCTTAATAATCATAAGGCTCATAAAGTGGCACTTGAAGAACCTGACTTGTTCCATTGTGAAAATATAGCTGGCAAAGCCACATCAGCAACTCTAAAGAATGTCTACTTTCTAATTTTACAATATGTTAATTAGATAATTAGTAATAATACTAGTAATGTTGCTACAACAATGCCAGCAGAAGCCCTGGCTGCCTCCAGCACGTGGCATCAGCGTGGTGTGGTCTCAGCCCCTTGGTGGTGCCTGTGCACATCCATGCAGGAGCAGCCAATGGCTGCAGCTGCCCAGAAAGGCTCTGATAGCCCCAGTAACAAACACCCTGAGTCCTGAATCCCCTGAAATACCCACTGCAATCTGCCCACTCCAAGCAAAGCTGCCTTGCCACTTTTCCAAGTCTGCAGTTCCAACAACCAGCAGACACTTGTCTCTGCTGGCATCTTCAAATGGATAGTAATGGATTTCAAAGTTTGCTCTGCCTTATGTTGAAATGGGACCACATTTATGGTTTTCATTATTTGCTTTTCTAAGCTTCAGTTTGTAATTCAGGTGGGTTTCCAACATGTTTTATCAGCTGATTAAAAATCTGAAATATATTTCTCAAATTTATTCTCCTGTTTACACTTTTTGTTCAGAAAATGGATTCTTGGCTTGGGACCAAATAACTGGTTTTTATATAATTAAATTCTAAATGCACTTATATAAGAAGGACAAAAACCAAATGTGTAGGAGGATAAAATGCAAAGATCTAATTTCTTTGAAGTTTCAGTGTGTAAGTTTGTTATTCTTGATGTCCTTGCTTTTAGAAAATGTCCAATTTGATTAGATACTCATTATTTAGAGAGTACAAATTCTTCATTGGAAAGTTCTTTTTAGACTTAAATTCCATGTTTGGTTTCTTTCTTTCTTCTTGAAGACAGTTTTTTTTAGGTAAAATAATATCTGCATTAGTGTGATCAGAGTAGCAAATGAATGTGTTGAAGAACCTGATGCTCCAAATGAGTTAGCAAAGTTCGGGGATTGCTTTTGCATGATCTCCAAGCTTCTAGTTGAAGGAGTAGGAAATAACTTCCAAAAGAGTTCCTGGAAATGGATTTTATCTTTAAAATTTTATTTCAGGGTTAAACTTACTGGTTTAACACTTATTACTATGAAGGAAGAAGTTAAGGAACTGAGAAGGGAATAGAGAAAGAGAATAATTTTAGTATTATGTGCTTGGCACTTCTATGGCATGTTTTTAAGTGCTGTAATTTTTTTAAAAAAGCAAATAATAGAGCATGCATATGTTGCATTGCAAGTGAAAAGTATTTACCTTTTCAGATATTTACAAGTAGATATCATAGGAACTATACAAATGCACTCTAATGAGGATTAATGAGCTGTTATGTAAGTTAGTATTTAATTGATTTGGCTAAATATCAGTCTGTAGGAAGAAATGCAATTTTTTTTTCATGCAAGTAATGTTTTTTGCATATGCAAATATGTGATTGGAGCTGTGTCAATCCCCAGCAAATTCCAGTGTTGTCTTCTGAGAGATTATAGAAGCCTCTGCCAAGTGTACTTTCAGCTAATTTTTCTGAGTGAATTTGGAACCTAAGATTTCCCAAGAAAACTTCAACTCATGCAATTTCCTGCCAATTTTGTGAAGTCACTAACAGGGATAATCTAAGTACACTTTAATATCTATCATAAAAGGTAGTACAATACTTTTTTGTATAATAATATACTTACTTTGGTGGCAGATTTTTTGGGTTAGAAGTTACAAGAAGATGAATCTTCCTTTTATAGTTGTCACAAATTTAAAGTGTTGCTAAATGTCATGGTGGTAGGCCTTGGCTGAGAATTTCCTGAGCTTGGATTTTATTTCTCTATTTCTCTGCCTTGCTTATCATGTCATACCTTTCTCTCCAGTAGTAAGTACATTTTCTCCTCAGCAATATATCAGAAGTCATCAAATTTTGACACAAAGCAGGTGTCTATCTAAAAAAAGAAAAAATACCTTCAAAAGAATTTTTAAATCTATGCTGATACTTCTAAGGCCACAAACCATGCTAATAGAAAGCAACATGCAATAGAATGTTGTCCCAGGCTGATTTAAGATATTTTGTCTATCTTTAAAACTCTTTACAGAGACCATGTTTGGATAAGTTACTTTTTATTGTCATCAGTAGATAAGTTCAGTCAGATGGGTCAGAATCTGCAGAAGGCATTACTTTTACTAAAGCTTCATCGAAATTAAATTTGGAGTTTGAATCGATGCCCAGGAATGATGTCAGCTGTAGCAGATTAAATTTGCTAACGTCTCTTCATTTTAATTGTGTTTTTAAAACAAAGCAGATAATTCTTCCAGGCTTTTGCCTTTTAATGTTTTCAGCCTTTGTTTGGGCTGAATATTTTGGGTTATTAAATATTTTGGAATATTAAATTTTAAATCTATTTTGCAGTATCTCTGCATTCAGAAACATCGATTTAGTAGACACGTTTCAACAATAATTTGTAAGTAATAAAATATTCAATATTTTATCAGTCTTTTGTATACTGTCATAGTTGTTGTTTTGTATTATGGAGGAATGAGTAAAGGGAAAGGCAGAGAAGTAATTACTGATGCGCAGTATTGTCTCTTACTTATCCTGAAAAATCAAATACACAAAATAGTTCTTGAAATCCTATAATATTAAAGCTGGTATATAACCTGTAGGAAAATAGTTAAATAATTCAATTTTATATCTCTGATAGTAATGTGTATTAGATATACTTGGCCAAGATTTTGTATTATTGTAACAAGAATTTTGCTTTTGTTGTATCTGGTGGTATGTTTATGGTCTGACTGCAGCCTAAGAATTGCTAACCTTTTTATTTGTATCCTATGTCACATTAATAATGGTTGTAATTATTTTAATACTTAATCTTCTAAAAATCTTAATAACATAATTAAATCAATTGCATCCTGCAGCAATGAATTCTGCAGGTAAATTATATTGTCTATATCCTGCTGCTGGAAACAATGTGAAGTGTTCAAATTTCAAGTATTTGGAAATGAAAAGTCCTAATTTGCTGGAGTAAGCTTTCTCCATGGTGGCAATACTTTGCTGTATGCTAGAATCCTAGAGCCCCAGTTTTTACTGCAAGGGAACTCTGGAGGTCTTGTAGTCAAACATGATAAAGGCACTTGGGGATGTGTCCAGCTGAGCCTTGAACATTCCTAGGATGGCAATTCCACATCCCCTCTGTGCAACCTCTTCCACGACTTAATTGCTCATAATGAGGATTCTTTTTGAAACACTGGAATTTCCAGTGGTGAATTCTTCCCAAAATCTGGAATTTCTCATATCTCTACTTTCTTGTTGCCCCTTGTCTTATAAATGTGCACCTTTGAGAATTATCTCCCTCCATGTCCTCTCTATCCTTTGACCAGGTGCCTGTAGCTCCCTGACCAATAAGGGCTCCCCTGAGCCTCCTCTGCTGTGGGCTCCCCAGTTCCATTAGTATTTCATAGATGATAGAGAACAGCCTCACAAGGACCTTGTCTGACTCCTTCAGCACCTTTGGATCCTCAAATCTCATGGATTTGCTTATGTCCAAATGAGTTAAGGGATTCCTTCCCTTTATCTCTCTACAGCAAGTACTGCTTCACTCCTGCAGTGTGTGATAGAAGGCTTCAAAACCCTCAGGACAAGCCATTACATGGAAAATTAAAGTGCTCTTTTCTATTATTAAGTGCCTTCCACAGAAGACACTTGGCAATCTTTACCATCCCTTCTTTTCCACTTTTCCAGATCATATCTTTGCTTCTGTGTGCACTTTTCTTTCACCAGGGCAAGTAACCATCCCATACTGTGAGAATTTCTTGGCTGAGACCAGACAGATAAGGCAAGGGGAATAGGTTTGCCATTCTTGCAGAAACCCAGGTTGGCTGGGTTGCATCTATGTAATTTTAGTCTCTTTTTTCTGGATATTGACAGGTGAGGATTCACTGATGTATAATGCTGAAATAAGGAAGTACAAAGGTAGCATTTATTCTACCGTTGCATCCTTTTCTCTCCAGACTTTCCATTATGCAAAGATCTTTATATGATCTGAGCTATTATTTTGTAAAAAAATTAGACATAATGGTACTTTCTGGTGTAAAAAATATCAAGCAGTATGATGCTAGAAAAACATTTGTTAGGTTTCCTAATGTAATTAATCCCTTTGATCTCAGAAGTGGTGCATGAATACTGTTTCACCCTCTTAGAAAAGCAAAAACAATGTTGGGTCTGACAGCTGAAGACAAGTATAAGATGAAATCTCTGTCTTGTTCAGTTCTTATACTTGCATTGCTACTTTTGTCTTGTGTACTCATCATAGCACTTGGATAACCTACATTTCTTCTTGTTTATCTGTTTTTCTTCTGTTTGCTTCATGGTTTAATATAACTTCCCACACCAACACAAGGTAGTTATGAAATTTAGAGCATCAGGTACAAAGTTCTCAGCAAACTTCTAGATGCTTTTTTATACAAGGTGATTATATATTAAAACTGCCTCAGAAATTATTATCCACTACTGCTTAATTTCTCTGGTCTTCTCTATCAAGACTTCCAAGAGAAGGGAAAGTTATATTTAAAAAAATGTTCCTGTGTACATAAAAATTTTGTTAACCTCTGCTAATTTTATCAGCTCTCTTGAGCAATCAGCTCCTCTAGACCCAAAACCTGTTTATTCTTAAGAGCCCATTAGTCACAAAACTTGGTGAAGTTTTAACTGGCTTGGAAAGATGCCACAGCACAGTAAAGTTCATGGTGAGGAAATTTTACTCTGACCACACCATTAGCACAGCACTTGAGCAAGATTTTAGCCCTGGACATCAGCATAGGGGATGTTTTTCCCCTCTGCTTTGTTTTGTTCTCTGCTGCAGCTTACATTTTGACCCAGAAGTGATCTCAGTTTCCCTGAGAGTGAGTTGGCACTGTAACCTTTTTACCTCTAACTTCTGTAAGTGGAAAGCAGGGTTTGTGGAGAACTCCTCTACTTGAATGGGAGAAGGAAAAACACCTTACCCAGCTGGGAGGTGCTGGAAAACATTGTTGCTCAGGGTCCTGTGCCATCAAACAGAGCTATGTCAGATACCTGCCTTTTGGAATATCATGAGGACTTGTAAACTGCTTGCAACTGTCCCTGTGACAGTCTCACTCCTGAATTATGTAATTTGTAAATACCAGTACTGTTGACAGAAAAGGAACAATTTGTAATTTGAGAGATTTAGGCTTCCTCCTAAAAATCTCTTAAGTCTGAATTTTTTTTTCGTGCATTGTTTAGCTTGAGTTACATTCATTAGTATACTTCTATCTTCACAGAATGGGATTCAAACTTTTTGAATATATCTAATGTTTTTGCAAAATTATTTTCTCTATGAGATGCAGTCTTTCACTGAAAACTTAGTTGTGTAACTATAGAAAAGCATAATTTCTTAAATTCTATGAATAATGCAACAATGATTCAGACATTTTAAACTCTATCTAATCAGAGTTTAGTAATAGACCTATCTTCTAATACTGCAATAATAAGCAGGTTTTAGTTTAAAGTAGGCCAGAGGGACCAATCAATGTTTTCCAAATTTGAGGACCAGTATGTAACATGTATTTAAGGTACTGGGAAGGTTTTTAGTATGTAAAATGAAAAAAAAAATCCTTATGCTGCCAGTTTTCTCCATCAGTTTAATAATCCACTCAACTTTTAAGGTGTTAAAAAGCCAAAACCTGGAAAACATCTGCTGAAATTCAGGTTAAAGTTTAGAGTATGTTAAGAAGGGGCCTTTTCAGCTTCCCTTAGATTTCAGATTCTGCAGCAATTCCCTGAAAGGTGGAGGTTTGAACAGACTAATTCTGAATCAGGATATTGTGCATGTTCCAACATGCACAGAACTGCACCAAAAGTAGAGGTGATACTTGGGGTTATGACATGGCTTTGTCTCAAACAGGGTGTCTTTGCCATTCTGTCCTGAAAGCTCAGACCTGCAATTATGGTTTTGAAGGAATCCTGTGTGGGACGGGACAATTTCATTCTTTGGGACAATTACTAGTGGAAAGTTTCTGTAAGGTAAAAATAGCTATAGTCAGGGTAGATTCCCAAGTTTATCTCTTTAGTTTGAGATGAAGAGACTTTTTTTTTTCTCTTCTGGCATCTGCTCT
This sequence comes from Erithacus rubecula, assembly GCF_903797595.1. Lineage (NCBI taxonomy): Eukaryota > Metazoa > Chordata > Aves > Passeriformes > Muscicapidae > Erithacus > Erithacus rubecula. The sequence continues at coordinate 13,774,210 of NC_136659.1, forward strand.
GTTACAATATTTTATAAATATCAAGAAACACTTTCTTGTTGTTGTGGTCCTTGTTTAAATAATGTTTAGCAAAAGGAAATTATTTTCTTGTTTTCTTTGTGGAGTAGCTCAAAATGATCACTTGAAAAACCTCTTTTAGATGATGATTAGCTGAAATTACTCCATCTTGTTCTAAATCTACACATCTTTTCATCATGGCTTAGTTATTTTATTTATAGCTGATATAGTTCAGGGGGGTAAACTGGAAAATCCTTTTTCATATCTAGATTTCCTATTTCCTATTATTTGGCATTCCACATTCTTTCTTTCTCTACTTATATGCAAATACTAAAAACTTGGCATTTAGGGTTTTTCACAGTTAAATGCAGCTTTTGTGTTCAAATGACTTTTTACCTTACCACTACCTTTTCTGTATATGATTATTTGTAGCATAACACCTCCTAAAGGATTAATTGAATACATCTGAAATGTGATAAAATAGGCAATGGGCTCTGATAAAAAGAACATAATTAGTATGGAGCATTTGTATTTATTCTACAACTTTTTTTTTTTTTCACTATTGGGGCAGTATTGCCTTTTTAAATTTTTAGGGATCAATCTCATGTTATTATGAAGTACATCATTATCCTTGTGATTCTCTGTGGCAATTTCAATCCCTCTTATTTCAGTGCTGATGGCAGTTCTAGATCAATTTCCTCTCTTTGCAAAAATTAGCATATTAATTTTGTATCCAAGTTGTTTCTTAAGAAGTTCTTAAAAGCTACTGTTTGTTTCATGACTGGTACTCCTCAATTTCAATTGATGCTTTTTGAGACCAATTTGCCAATTCTTTCCAAATAAAGAACTTAAAAGTCACTAAGCATTAAAAAAAATCTGTAATCTCTTTTTCTTCAGCTGTGGTGATTGCCCTCTGACACTGTATGAACTATGTGCAATTGCTGTTTACAGAAAATTTAGTACAATTGTCATGGTTCTCTATAGTAATATTTTCTTTCCTGAGGTACTACAATTAAAAACTAAAAAGTGATAAAAATGTCACTTTTAAAGGGAAGTAAGACTGAAGGAAATCTCACAACTGTTTTGTTTGTTCTACATCTCTTTTTTACCCTGTGTAAAAATATAACTGTGTGAAACAGTTATATTTAATCTCAAATTACCAGTGAATTTCTGCTGACCAATTTAAACATACCTGGAGAAAGATGTTGATGCCAACTGAGCATCTGTTTTACAAAGCAGGTGAAGATGTTTAATCCCCCTGCCTTGAACAACTGTCTTGCTTCATTTCATTCATGCAACACACTTTCTACTGAATATTTGTTTTTTTCTTGATTGACCACTGTCCATTTTCAAACTTTGTTTCTAAAGCCTCTTTCCAGGTACTCAAGACTCTCTTTGTGTCATTCTGTTTTTTCTACTTATGCGGTTGCAAATTTTCATCTGCACTTCCTTTTTTGTTCAGATTATCCATAACACATCTCTCATGTATTACGTATCTTGGCAATTATTAATTTTTTGCTATCTCTCCATCTCCTAGAATTTGTCAGAATTTTTTTTTTTTGTTTTTTTTTTTGGTTCACTGAGTTAAATGAACGAGTCTATGATTCTAAATTGAGTGTAAGATCATATTCAAAGCAAACTTGAAGATAGATGTGCTTAACAGGGCACATGGACATCTAAATTCTGCAGACTGCAGTGAGGTCCAGCATGGGTGCAGATTTCAGACCTCTGCCTTAATCAACCCAACTCTACCTGGTACTGAGCTGGTCTGTGAACACTCACATGCAGTTCTGACAGAACTTTGGTGCTGGCTGCTTCTAATAAGGGACAGTATTGAACAATGAAATGTGATAAGGTCTTAATGTGTCATAGGTAGGTTTACAAATATATATCTATTTGTGCCCTGAGGGTTTTAGCTAATTTGCTTGCAAGCCTTTGTGGGTATTTGTTTTCATTTTTAATTGCCTAAAAGCTTTGATAAATCTGGCACGTGTTCATTAGCAATATGATAGGCTGTGCACATTGCAAACAAATAAAAGGTTCTTTTTCTCCTTGCTTAACTTAAAGTTGGTACTTGAAGGACACAAAAATGGATATACATACTTTAGTGATTATATAAACAAGCCTGAAATACTGTAAATCAGATGTAGCAAAAAATACTTAAGTAAAAAAAAAGGGAAAATGTTCCCTGTTTGGTCTCCTTAAATAGGTCATCTAAGCACTGTTAATACATCAATCCCAACTCTTTTGCCTACTTAATTGAGTCAATGCCAGAGCACTGTGTCGACCATATGCATAACTTTAAAAAGTTATTTCTCCATTATGTAACTGTACTAATTTTGTTAATATATTCTGTGGAGAATCTGAAAATCCAAGATTACTCTAACATCAATATTTTGGCATTGCCAGATTACTGAAGACCTATGTATTTAAATAAAGTCCATGAATTTTAAAAAGACCAAGTATTTCTTCTTCCTCTGCTATGCTTCTAATCGATTAGTAATTCAGATATTTGGACATTGCAAACAAGCTGGAAACTGTGCTTGTGCAAAAGAGGATTGCACATCACAAATGAAAATAGAATAGACAATGGGGAGGGCAAAAGGAGGCATGGAGACCACTGACTAGCAAACCATTCCTTTTCTGCAATGGCAGAATTTGGGTGATGTGATCTCTCTGCTATCCTGGGTTCTGTTCTCAAAGCACCATGTAGCACTCGAGCCCACTGGCAGGCGGTTATCCAGTGTTTGATTATGTTATTTACAATGCTGTTGACACCTGTCTTACCCAGCAAATAAATGAAGTGTTTTACCTGCTTAAAATTAAATGTGTACTAGTGCTTGGTAGAGCAGGGCAGAACATACAGCATGCAAATCTAATACCTGCTGTCACTAATTGCAATTAATTTATCTTATCTTTTTGAGGATTTGTTTTGTTTTCCTCATGTTTTTAGATTTCTTAATTGGTCTGTGGCTGTCCTGTGGTTCCACCGCAGGGAGGTTTGTGTTGTCACGTTTGGAGGCATGGGTATCAGTTTGACAAGTCACCCTGCAGGTCTCTTGATACTTCTTTATTTTCCATGTGTCATGAATTAGATGTTTTGAAGATTAATTTCAAACAAAACAGTGTATTTAATTTCCCTCCAGGAGCAGAGAATGTCTTTAAAATAAAGCTCTTATTCTCCTCATCAAAACCTGCATGATCCCTTTCCTCTTCTTATAGCTAATTAACTGGTGTAGCTGCAGGATTTTCCCAGTTTCAAGGTAAGATGTTTGCAATTGTGATTTTAGTATGACTGTAAAAGTCTGTCAGTAGTCAATACTGAAAAGGCAATCTGATTTCTTTACCAGTGCATGTATTTTAAAATTATTTCTTTGCATTGATATTACTACTTGGGTAAATTACATCTAGTTGAAAGAAAATAATCTTAGTTTTAATTTTCATTAAGTGCGGCTTCTTATCTGAGGATTAAGTGTCACTGGGAGAGTTTTATTATCACCATAATTAAGGGTGAAGAAGTTAATTATTCCTGTTTTACTGTATCTCCATATTGGCTGATAGAAGTGTGTGCTGACTTTAGAATGGAAATTTTAAGCTGTAATCTAAAACTAATGGAAAAAACTGTGGGCAAAGGGCAAAAAATAATATCTTTTTTTTAGGAGGAAGATGGACTGTAACAACAACTTGTTTGGACTGTAGCACAAATGATGGATTAGGTAGGGCAAGGACAGAAAAATGGTTCAAGAACAGGAAGTGGAAAGAAGAAAACTGTGAAGATTAATTTTTTATTTCACATGCTAGCCCTATTGTCTGGCCTTGCTTTCTGAAGTAGTTGCTCACAGTTTAGTATTCTGTATCTTCTTTTGACCTGCTTGTCCTGCAGGGACAGAGGTCAGTATTTCTGAGAGGTTGGGCTGGCTGTAATCCCCCTGCTCCCCCTCACTGCCCCGTCCAGGCTGTGTGTGTGGCTGCTCTGTGGTCCAGCAGCACACTCCTGTCCTTTGGGCTCTGGATCACCTCTTGCAGCAGGAGCTGTGGAGGCACTGCCTTGGCTCTGCCATCCTCAGCCTCCTGCCTGCCTTCACTGAGCCAGAGGAAGGATGTAGGCTCAGCTACTTCATTCTCTGAGCATTATTCACAGAAGCCAAAGGGAGGAAAGGTCTCTCCTTTCCCAGCGTTTCCACGAGGGCTTTTTGCTCGTGATTTCCAGATAACTTGAAAGTTGTTCTTTTGTTTTAGATGGTTTGGTTTTACCTCCCTAGGGAACTACAGGACATGATCTGGGAAATTTCTTGATTTTCAAATATCTATTTTTTTTTTGTTTGTTTGTTTACTACTCTTTCTTTAATTTTCAGGGATACAATTTCATCCTTTAGTGCCTTCTGTGCTGGTTTGCTGGATTGTTTCTCAGGATAAACCTTTGGAGCAAAGGCTGCTGTGATTGTCTTTTGCTAAAGACCTGCTGGGTGCCTTTGCTGTCAGAATTTCTATTGTTGTAGTGGCAGGGTCCTTCAGAGAGCAGAGGTTTTACAATTTTCATTTGTGGACTTCTGTGATTTAGCAGGTGTATCTCCATTTACTGTTTGGGCAGTTTGCACCTTTCTTTCTTCCTTCCTTCCTGAAGGGTATTACCCTCTCATTATAGTTTTCTCCAATGAATCAGAGCAATGCATCTTCAACTACCGAATTCCTTCTGAGGGAGAGAGAACAGCTTGCAAACACCAACTTTTTTTCATTGTAGAATTGGACAAGAGCTGGAAATACTTTATGAGGCCCTTAAAATTCCCCTCTGTCCCTGGAGGTTTACGTGGTTTCTATAAATACTTAATTTTTTTGCTTTGCTTCAGATATTTGGCAGTTAAAAGGCAGGGAAGAGCCCAGATTAATGTGTGATGTTCTTATTAATTATTCCATGGAAGGATATTTATACTCTTTCTTACAAACTTTGGTTGGACTCCATGCAAAACAGGAGTGGAAAGTTTGGAAGATTTTAAGTGGTTCAAAGGTACTACTTCTGCCTTTGACCAAATAAATGCCTTACAGTTTTTAAAAATACATGTTTGTATTGCATCATTTTTGTCTTTTGATGCTGTTTGAAAATTGTAAGTGATTTCACTCATCCAGTGACTGTTTTCAGAAATTCTTAATGAATTTTATGGGACTGAGTCTTAAATCTCTGAGTCAGGAAGAATTTGGTGGAAGTCTGGGAATTAATAGCAGTTTAAAACTGTGTATGTCTTAAATCCATGGAAGCAAATGAAATATAAATGAAATGAAAATACTGTTTAATTACCCACCTGAAATCTGTGTGCAAAAGATGCAACTCAAACTGTTTTGTAACTCTCATAGGATGTAATTTGTCTCTATAATGTACATAAAAGGCACCATAGAGAAAGAAAATTATTAGGAAATTCTTAAGTGTTAAGATTATTTCAAAGCTGTGAGCCACTTTTTATTTTTCTGTGAGAACCTGAGTACTTAGTAGTAATATCCATTTCTGCCAGTTGCATCAGACAGGAATGCTCATTATCTCACTTCATTGTAAAATTTAGCACAGATAAAGCTGTTTAGTTAAAGCCATTCCGAAATATTCCTCCCTCACCTTTAGGCTCCTTGCAGTCACCATCTGAGGACGCTCATCCTCACTTTTCCAATGTGAACCCAAAGCTCCTTTTCCCAACTGGCAGTGGCACCAGTAGCTGCCAAAGCTGACACATTTACTCCCTCTTGGCACACTCCTCTTGCCTGGCTTCTTGCACCACTCTTAGTCTGATTGAAACAAACATATCACTGAGACAAGTCTGGGGTATATTTGATTATTTAACTGCTGCTTCAGAAATGTAGATCTTTTACTCACCAAACGCCAGGTACTGTTTCAGAGTGGAGAAGTGCCCTGCAAACCCACGTCTGTGTCTGAGCAAGCAGCAAGGAAATCCCCTCCTGTGCCCTCTCCAAGCCCTGACTTTGGCTGTACACATAGCTTCTCAGGTTTGCACTTGGAAGGCAGAGCAGGCAGTCTGCTGCATGGCTCCTGTACTGATCAGTCCTCAACCCTTTTGCTGTTTGCATGCACTGAATTGTTTTTTGCTGGCAGAGACACAGAGTTCAGCATCAGATTTTGACACACACACATGCTGCTGTCCCGGAGGATTCGCAGAGCGGGCTGTCTTGCAGCTGCTGCATTTTCCACCAGTTAAATTGACAGTTACCTACTGTGTGGAGTTGCTAGGAGAAGGTGAACAGTCATCATTACAGCATATTCCTTCAATAACAACCTGTAGCGCTTGCTGATTTCTCTTCTGCAGGGATTTAGATGTGTCTTTGCTACTGACTTAGCATTTGTGCAGTCATATTTTTATTGACAGGCTGGTAGATATTTATTCAATAAGAAACAATTCAGGATCAACTAAAGAGAGGAAAGCTCTGGCATTTGAACATACACTCTTTTTGTAGGGTGATGTGGCTGATACTGGCATCTACCATCTGCTTTCCTATTGCAGCCTGTTTCTCCAACCTGCAAAGCACAAACCAGCCTTTCTTTCCTTCTGGATTGTTAAAGCCATTCACATTTATCCTGCATGGCAATGAATTATAGTCCATTTTAAGGAATCTTTTGTGCTTCTGTGTGTATTCCTACAGCAGAGAAAGTGCATGAGAAAGGAGCTTGAGCAGTCAGTAGTATAAGTAGCTGGCTCTCCCGTATGGATTAGACTCGTGAGGTCAGAGGAGCTGTGTGTACTTGCTCTGTGCTTGGGGGGGAAGAGTGGATTTGTCTGTCAAAGTGAATAGCAATTCAGGCAGGATCGTCCCTCAGCTGTTGTAATTCTGATGTGTTTTGCTATGACAGCAGCTACTGTCTAACATGCGTGGATCTTCTGAAATGTGTAGTGGACTAAGGACTGCTTTTACTTGCTGCTGAGCCTGACTGTAACTGTATCGCTGTAGGACCATAACGATGGGGGCTCGAGCGACAGAAACAACTCGGGAACTGCAAAGCGCCTCTGTACAGTACCAAATAGGAGGACATGCAGAGAAAATGTGGCAACGACTCAAAGGAATGTGAGTAGCTTGTCTCCTTGGCTTTTGTTCTGTTCCTTGGGAAAGATAATTTTCTTCTGTTTGTTAAAATGTCTAATTAGCAGACGGGAGAATTTTCTATAAGCTGTGAACAGTATTTGCTCCCCCAATACAGTACATCGTTCTGTTTTATGGTGGTACTTAGATTAATGTCAGACTCTCTATTAGTTTGGTCATCTCATTTAAAAGATGCATAATAAGTGAGAGTTATTATCCAAATTGAAATGCAGGTAAGTCCTTCCAAGTTAGCACTTTCATATCTCTGATATGATTTTGTAAATGTTATCTTCAGAATCAGCATTTCTGGAGCTGTTTCATCATTGCTGTCAGTATGTATGGGTAAGTATATTATTGCAATTCTATAGGAAGTATTAATATTTTGCCTGTAAGATTGAAGGTAAAGAAGTCTGTATTAAAAGGTGCTTAGCTACTAGGAAGCTGCTATGCCTGCTTTTTGTCAATTATTTTGGTGTTCAATAATGCTAGAAACTAATTGAAGGGGTATTTGAGGGGACCACTATGTATCTGCTGTATATAATTCACTGCTCTCAAATGCAATTTTCATGTAGACTTTCGGTGCAAATGATGGGTAAATAAACATCTGCAACCTGTCACACAGAAAGAAACTCTATCAAACTAGTGCATCCTAAATCCCCCAAATGTCAACATCTCCTTTTCAGTATTTGCCAGGTTTTTGATCTGAAAGCCGTTGTCAGGATGTTATGAATAAATACACATTACACTTGTTGAAGCAAAGAAATGGCACTATTATCTTTGCTGGAAAGATTTGTAATCTTGGGTTTCTAAAGGTATTCCAGAGATGCTGAAAAGTGCCTCAGCTGTTAAAGGTAAACAGGTTATTTAAAGTGTGGATGATTAGATGCACTGGCTATTGGCACTGCCTGTTTCCCCTGTGCATTGGGTAGAGACTCATACTGGCTGTGGGGAAGGGAATTTCCACCATCTGCTTTCTTTAAAGAGAAATTGGTTTGCTTGATTGGAAAGTCAATTTTCAGGTGTAGCCAGGAATTTATCATAACTTCACTGTGATATGCTTTTGAATATTTGCTCTGAATCCTATCATCACTCTGTTTAAGATAATGCACTTTGGGAGAAATTTATTTTTTCCCATAAAAATCTCCAAAGCATACACAGCAGAGCAAATATTTGGATTATTTGTCACACATTTTGCCTCTGAGTTTCTGCTACCAGAAACTTCCATCAATTTGTGCAGGTTTCCATTTGTGTAGGGTCTTAGCTGCTGTTTTTGTTCTGTAAGTTCGCTGTTACCACTAGACTGTTGGGTTGAAATGTTTCCTTTCAGCTGCCTCTGGAATGGTACCATTAAACAAACTAATGCAAATGACTAAACATTGGTGACACTCAGTACAAGAGCTCCAGGAAATAAAGTTCATGCTTCTTTAGGACTAGTTAAAATCATATTTGGAGTTTTTGGTCTATCTATATAAAATGGAGCTTTTTTGTTGGAAAGGTGTGTTTGGAAACCACATACCTTTCATGGGTTGGTGCCAACCTCAAGAATGTCATGACAAGATGATGATAAAATACTTGTACTTAAAAAAAACAGGTTATATGATTAGATATGTGCTCAGCTCAGTTTTTCAGACTTACCAATGGTTTCATTTTAATTATTCACTGGTCAATTGGGAATCACTGACTGGTCAGTATTATGAACATTGTATGGGAAAATTTCAAAGAGTTGGAATTTTCAGAGTAGATATCTGGGCTCACTTTATAGTATAAACATCAATCATTAAGGAAAAGAATTTATTTTCTTGATGAATAGATATCAAAGTAGAAGCTTGTTTGAGTGTGGTAGGGGAGAGGGACAGATAAGTGAGACTGCTGGACAATCTGACTCAGTAAGAATTCTTTTATAAACAGTCAGGAGAATTGTTTCATCTTAGAGATTGGCATCATACTTAGTTTCATTAACTGTTCCTAATTATGGAGCTTTTAAAGTAGTGTGCAGTAGTATATTTACACTGAAGTAAAGACTTCATGATTTGAATTATGAAGCTGAATCTGTTCTTGCTGAGTTCACAGACCTACATAATTTTCATGTGATTTCACCACAGTTTTATGGTATTTTGCCAGTCAAGAGAGTCCTGATCATTTTCTTGCAAGCAACTCACTATTTCTGAAAGAACAGAGACCTTTACTTAAAATTAGCTTTAATTTTCTGTTAGCATTTAATCTTCTTTCGCAATAGACTTTTAATTATGAATTTGGCAGCAGAAGTCCATTTAACCTCATATGTCTTAGGGTATTTTTGCTGTTGGCCTGTTGGTAATTTCTATCTACTTTTCTGAAATAGAGACTATTCTAAAAGATAGGTGAGTTGAATGCACTTAAAGCTAAATGAAAATCTTTATTTGAATGCCCAATAAGAAAAGCTGAATGAAAGGGACTTTTTATAGGTTTTCTATTATTTCTAGGCTTTCATCGGTCTTTCATAAGTGTTGCAATAAAGGCTGGGATGTTTGGAATTAAAATAAAATGATATATAACTTTATTGAGTTTATGGTGCTTTACAGCCAAGTTCTCACTTCTGTATGACAAGTAAAAATCCCACTTTGTTTTCCTTACACTGGAATTGCAGCAGGGCTGCAACCAAGGACGTTATCTGGCAGAGAAGATATTAATTTGAATTTCATAACTTGATCCTTAGCATTGGTGCTGACTTTATTGATGCCTGAATGAATAAAACACAAGCTCAGTGAAATAATGTGTGAAAATGAGTTGTGTAAATTCCTGTCTTGACTGTAGCTTCTGGTTTTTGAATTAAGATATTTTCAGTATGCAGACTGCAAGCTTCTAGTGTTTTGTGGTTCATGGAAAAAGCAAAAACAAATAACAAGGAACAGCTAAATAACTCACATAATAGCATGGCTTTTCTAATTCTCTGTAATGCAGAAGAATAAAAACAAAAGCCATTCAAGCCACTGCAGGAATTCCTGCTGCCTGACTGAAGGGGAGTGTTGTATACCTTCCACTTCAAAAACATCTTGTCACAGCCCAGCCAAGGGGCTCCTTCTCAGCCTGTTTAAATGCCACCAATTACACATTTTCTCCCACAACCTTTCATTCTCTATTGGATGGAATCTTACTTTAGACAGTAAATAAGTCTCCAGCTTAAATGTATTATGGTGTCGATAGATCCAGATGATTTGCTGCCTAGGAGAGTTTGTCTTCTACTGCTGATAGAGCATGGTAGGGAGCTCAGAAAGAAAAGCAGCTTTTTGAAAGCATTTTGAATTGGAATACAGAGAACCAGGTTTAAAACAGAAGTCTTTATGCTTACTGGCCTTGCAGTGTTTGGTATTCTTCTTAATCTGCACGTAGACCTGTCATAACTCTGTATTGTTCCTCACTGTGTGAAATTGTGTTTAGGGTCTGTTTTGTCTTTTTGCCACTTCACTCAATGTCAATGCAGGACAGCCAGACATCCCCCCCATCATCTGATATTATTTTGCAAGTAGACATCTTAGACACCTCTGTAAGTAGCTTCTAATATCCTCACACCTACTAGACATAGTATTAGGGATAGGTTCTCTTTCTGAGCTTTGAATTAATTAGTGAATAAATAACTTGATTTTCATAAATATCTGTATTTGCTAGAATGGTTTCTAATTGCCCAGAAAAATATATGAATGGGAAAAATTAAAATCCAAGGCTCTAGGAATTTGGGGACTTGGACTAGTCATATAGACTACTTTATGAAATTGTCACTGCTTTAAAGTGAGAATGTGTTATTGCCATCACTGATTAAAACTGATTTGTGCTGACTTGGAAGCAAAAGGGATTTGGAAAACAGTCATAAGCTTCTTTCCTTACCTTCTCTCCTTTCTTTTTCTTGTCATTCAACTTAAGAGACCCTGATTGTTGCAGGAAGGGGAGTCTAAATGGTTTTAGGCACTAAAAAGGACTGACATGTAGACCCAGTTTGTTGATCCTGCAATGCTGCAATGAAAAATTGCATGCATACACATTTTGTAGAGACAAAATGGAGTCTTAATCACTGATTTGGGAAAATTTGGCTGGATGTCAAGGAAAGTAGAAAAATGGCTTCCTGTGCACTTGCTGAATTACCAGAAGATAGAATTCTTCAAAAGGCATTGAGTAGAATGGAGACTAGCAGCCTAGTTAGGTCTAAAGCAGGCTAGAATGGACAATTTTATTTAGAGAACAGTAATTCCTTCACTATGGATATCCTATCGCATGGATACTGGTGGGAGAGCAGTAGAACAGTTTCCAGAAGCAGATAGGATGGAGGTCTTTCCTTTCTTTTTCTGAGTTGCTTGTTTACTTTTTATTTTATACTGCATTTCATATTTGCTAATAGCCTTTGTTTCTGTGGTTTATTTGCCTCAATTATGGCAGTTCAGTAAGGCTTAACTGAAAGTTTATCAAAAGAGAACATAATATGATACAAAGATTTATAAATTTGTGAGTACTTAACAAACAAAAAGAAGAGAAGAGGTAGAATTATGGCTGGATACCTATGGTAAAAAATAGCAAGACATTATCACTTTCTGCTAATTACACCAGGAACAAATGGGTATATACTTCAAGTAGTTTTTACTTGTAATGTTGCCTATTTTTACTTTCTTATAATGTGAAAACTTTCTTATAGTCATAAGCTCTTAGAAGTAATCAAAATGATAGGTATTTCTAAGGGGACTTTAAGTAAAATTAAAGTTGATTTCAGAAATACTCTGAACAGAAAGTGGAAAGGATATGATGATGTACCTGTTGATTGATATGCATCTTATTAGTGCTATAATTACAGTAAGAATAGCTTATAGTATATTATAAATTGTGAACAACTTCTTTTGCTTTTGAAACCAAAATCTGTTTCTGCACCTAAGTAGTCAGGTACAATTTATAATTATATAACTGTTGCTTATAAATATGTATCTAATTAAACATATAATATGACAAATTTCAAATTTTCAATAAGTCTAGTTTTTTTAGTTACATAACATTAGCAATTTTAGGAACTTTTTTTGTCCAGTCATATTATTTTACTGTTAGAAAGGTATTTCCATTATTATTATATAGAACTAATTTTCAGGTTTATACTAATTTTTTCTTGCAATTTCTGGCATGTACCAATGTTGTTGATGGTTTAGAATAAATGCTGATATTCCAATTTACTGTGGGTAGGTGAATTGCTGTGCTTATAGAAAGCTGTACTACAAGTGATTGCAAATTGAAGGAGTGGTGCACAAACCATAATTTGCTTATGATGGCAGTAAGAACAGTAACAGTGTGTTTACAGGTGTCTTGGTCCCTGAATAATACAATAAAATACTGAGATTCCCCATTAGAGCTTTAAATGAACATGTTCATACATCCCTCACGTGTGTCCAATTAAAATTAAGTATTATATCTAAGGACAATGGAAAGCAGATTAAAGATAATATTTTATGAAGATGACTGCAAAATTGCAATTCCATTTCTATATTCTGTATTTTTGTTAGCTTAGACATCTGACTCTACTTATGCTACATCCAACACTCCTAAAATTTCCAAAAAGATACTTTGTGTGGCTATTCACTTTAGAAGTGTTCTATTCAGATCTCTGCTTAGAAAGAGATTGTATATGACTGACAACACAAATAATTAATTTCCTCTCATTTTGAACTCCTGCCAACTCCTTGTGCAGGGATCCTTGATTGCTGACCAATTACTATAAACGTTTCTTTAAAAACTTCATTCTCTAATTTAGCTTTGGAACACCAAATGCTGCTGCAGTTTCTCAGAGCTATGGGTCACAACCTCAGAGTTCATATGGCCCTCCCACATGTAACTCCCAGGTTCTGCTCCACCTCCACAACAGAGTGAAGTCAAAATATCTGGATAGGAGGAAAAAAGCCTTTTGTCTTGCTAATTATATAGAGTTAGAAAAATGCAAATGCCTAAATACTGAAATTACATAGTTACCAGTGGAAGTTATAATAAAAATAGGCATTCACTTCATACATCTGAAAGAGAAACATAACCTCAGGTTTATCAAAATTGTGCCTGACAGAATTATTCCTGTAAGATGTCAAAATAATCATTTAGGAGTGAATCCATTTAATACTGTTCCATTTTGTTTGTGTTTTCTGTCTCATCTGGCTTATTCCTGGTATAATCTCTGGAGGAGGGCTATTAAAAAACTGTTGCAATTATTTCTGCTGCAATTTACTGGAGACTATTTGACAAATAAGACTGCAAAAAAGATGTAAGGTCTACTATGATATCGAGTCCTCCAGTATTACTGACATGAAAGGTTTATTTTTATCAAAACCCCCCTCCAGACATTCAAAGCCTTCCAAAAGGAAGGAAAATAACCAACTTACCAAGCAGCCAAGGACCAAATGGGCTACACTTGACTCACAGGCTGTGCAGTGATAGAATTCTTTACTCCTTCTCAGGCAACAGCAGATATTTGAATTTTTGATTTTCCTTTACTGCCTTCCCATACAATTCCATGACATATTTGAGGTCACCAATGCAATTTGTAAAACTTTCAAAACAAGGCACCATAAAGAGAGATCTATAGAGGCAGTCAATTTAATATGAAGTAAATCCTTTCATTTTACTAGGGAGATGGGGAAAACTGAGCAGTTGTGACTAAAAGGAGAGAAAATTGCGCTCTGCTGTGGTTAAGGGAAGCTAAACAGAAATTGAGTACATCACTTATAAAGTTACAGCTGACAAAAAAGTGACTCAGTTTTCACAGTCCATAAAGCTTTGCAATTAGTCAGGCAGTGCTGCAGACTGAAGAAGCGAGCCTTCTCCCCGACCTCTCTTTTCTTTTACAAAACTGCTTAGACTTGTAAAGAAATGGTGCATTCAGTTTCTGTTAAAGGCTGCAGCTGCTCACAGCATAGACACACATTTCCTGAATACATATATGCAGGGAATAGTGATTTTAAAGGAGTATGTGACTTGCTCCTAAAAGCTTGTGTAATTCTGGCTGTTGGCCAGCATATGTAATGTCATTTGTGAAGTCAAATGCTATTAACATGATATTGTATTTATTCCTGTGGAATCTGCTAAAAATATGATTTCCAAAGTGGCTGGTTTTCTGTGAGTGGAGTGAGTTTGTCAGATGTATTATCCCTAAAATTTACCATTTTCTGCCAGTACTATGGATGAAGTTGTCTCCCATGATACATTCTTGTTTCTCAACTCTGATTGCTGCCTCCATGCTCTTTTTTGGCTGTTCTAGCATGACTGCTTTTATTACCACCCAGGAACTTATTTTGTGGTAAAAACAGCAATAACCAATTTTTTTTTACTCTTACTATAAATTTATACTCCATCAGTTCCTAGGTTGGATTCCCTCTGTGTTTTCATATCTAGTTGCATCTTTACAATGAAGAGAGTTGTCTGAAGGTGGGAATACCTGAAGGTAAAGAAGATGGTCCTACTTGAGCAGTGTCTAAGAAGACAAACATGGTCTTGCATCTGTTATATTTTAAGTTCTTGATTCTATGGTATTGTAAATCCAGTACTGGAGTATCTAGTATTATATCAAAACATGACAGAAAATGTTGATCCAATTTGAACTTTTTCAGAGGGTTCAATTTTGTTCCAGTATTTTTGAAAGGCTAACTTTGAACTAGCAGGTTTTATGAAGATCAAGTACTGCCCACGTCACTCCAGAGTTATGATGCACAGACAACATCTGTGCTTTTGTAGCCTACAAATAGCTGGCCTGAAAGAAGGCCAGTATAAACATCCGTGTTGTGTGCTTGGGCTAATTCAGGAGAATTGCAATTGTTTATTTGCACCTCAGCTGAATCAGTGAAGTACTGCTGTGTAATCTATAACCAGCAGTTACAGAACTGTATTCTAAAGCCCCTGAGCCTATTGTTTGCCATGGCTCTGTAATGCCCTTTGCCACCACTGGCAATACCTCATGGATCTGCAAATTAAAAAAAAAAAAAAAAAAAAAAAAGCAGAAAAGTGCTTTATTGAAATTTTTGTTCTTGTTGAAGTGAATGCTCTGAGAACGAGTTCTTGTTAGCTGCAATTGTGTTGTTTATGGTCTGTACACAAAGCTGGACTGAAATGAAATTTAGTATGGTTTATTTTGAATGAGTAAGAGAAGTATGCTCATCTGAGTCAGTGTTGAGAAATTACAAAAAGCATTCCTAAGTTGCTTGTCTTTTTGACAATTTATACAAATATGCCTGATTTTAGATGTTCCAGAAAAGCCAGTATACCTTGAAGTATCATGTACTGGAAAACATTAAAATAACATGGGTAGTAAAGCTCTGCTTGTTTCAGACTTAGCAGTTCTATAAATATCGCTCCAGTGTTTAAAAAAATAATTAAAAAGTCCTTGTCTTTTTCATAGATCTCATGTTTGTAATAATTTAGCAGTTTTGCATGATTTTGTTGCTGTGTATTTAAGAAGTTTTTCAGAATAAGAGACAGTTGAATTCCAGCCATTCAACCCTCCAAGCATAATGAAGATATTATTTGAAGCAGTGTTATTTAACTAGGAGTGCTCTCAAGGAAGATGTTTGTCTGTACAAGTGCTTATGCTCCATTATCTATTGTTTGACATTGGCTGCAGTTTGTTTGACCCAACCATTCTCCAGACTTTTGGCGCCCCATGAAAACAAGTAGCCTCCATAAATATTATGGAGACATTTAATTGTTGTGAATTTCTCTGATAAATAGTGTTTGAAGGCAGCTACATTTGAATGGTTCACTGTTAGTGTAATTTATGTCAGCAAGAGAGTAAAGAACAAACTGCTGGGTAGAATTTACTTCTTTCTTCAGTTCTTCTACAATACGGAACTGTTTTGCCTGGGATATTTGAAATTAATTTTTTTTTTTTTTCTGCGTTGTCTGCAGAATTTATTGAAGAATTAGCCTCTAACATCATGCTTACCTGCAGTTATATGTTTTGTATTTTTATTTACTGTGTCTTGAATAGTTTATTACTTTTTTTTTGTTTTGAAGAATTTGTTTTGTTTTTGTTTTTGTTTTTATTTTGCAATACCTTGGACACATCTTAGTGTAATTCTGTAGCTTCCTTTTGCCATTTTACTAAAGGCTTGATGAAGGTTTGAGTATTTTCTTCTAAACTGAAGGTTTTTATTTATATCACTGTATTTCCTAAACTCAAATACATTCACTTAAGATAACTCAGATAGCTGTTTGGCAGAAATGCCAAACATACAGGCTCAGCTGGAGCTGCAGATTGTTGTCCCTTTTGACAGTTCCTTTCTATCTTCAGTGTGATTTTTTTTCTGATGCACAGGCAACTGCACTGCAAAAATGGTTACATCATTGGCATTAATTTCCATTAGGGTGGGCTGGAATGCAGAATTCCTGCTCTGAAGAACGCATAAAAAACCTTGGAAAAGACCACCAAGATTAAAAGCTCAGAAGAAATGAGTTTTCTGAAATGTCTTTCAAAACCTTTGAATGAGTATCACTTTCTGACTTTTCAACTTCCAAACACTTAAAGAGAAGCAGCACCAACCTGATTGTTTGAAAGCTGCTTGTCCTAGTCTGTGTAGTGCCCATGATGACCTGAGCTCTGAGAAATCCAGAGGCTTTCCTGACCTATAGTCAGGAAATCTCTGAGATAGATATAAAGTAAGTTGTGCATGAAATCTGAATTTTTTCATTGAAGAAGTTAAATTATAAAATTACTGACCAACTCTGATTTATTTATTTTCAACTTAACTAGAAAGACCTTGGATTTTATAGGTAATTGAAAATTGTGTGTCTCTCACAGAAAACTGCTGAAGTATAAAAGAAGGTTCTCTGTTCCAATAGCTACCAAAAAATGCTCACCAGCCATAATTCAGTTAAAGTTTACAGACCAGGTTTATGGGATAATTCTGTAAGAGTCAGAGGCAGTAAGACAGAGATAACCTTTTCTCTGGCATATTTTGCTGTGACAAAGGATCCCTATTTTAGTATTTTATCGTCCTTGAACAGACATTATAGGTGTTCATTCTAAACATTTGGAAAAAAGATGAGACTTTGAAATAATATATCTGTGAGTATTTGAAATTTGTCTTCATCTTTTAATGCAATGCATATATTTTGTGCCTTTAACACATAAATATGGCACATTATTATACTATGTTGGAAAGTGTTTAGTCTTTCCTTGATGCTTCTGTCCTGAAGACTCCTCAAAACTGCCTATCTTGATTTATTGAGTGAAATAGTACACTTGCCTCTGGAAGGAAAACTGCAATCACTGAATGATACACAGTATTAGAGTGGTGCATGTATATGTAAATGGAATGAAAAAATTTATAATCTTCTATTTCTACTGCATCTGATTGGTGTAAATTTTGTTCTTAACTTCAAATGTGGTAAAAAGAAAATTTGGCTTATTTCGACCTTTTGATTTTGAAGTTTCTTTCTAAGCAGATTGATTTAATACTGCTTGTTTCTCTAAAACATTAAAAAATATTTGTCAAAGACATGTCAAAACGAAGAATGGTAATAACATACACATGTAAATAGTTTAGTGATAATTGTGAGAAAGCTTTGCCTTCAAGAGAGAAATATTTACTTATATTTTTAGTTATTTTCTTGGGTAGTTCAGTTAGCCATTTTTGTGCTTTGTGTGATCTACACAAAAAATGGGATTCCTTCTCCACTTGATTGATAGAAAATCCAAAACTGCAAATCTGTTTTTAGAGCTGGATACAAGGTAGGCACAGGATGTGAGCATCCCAAAAGATTGAGGGATTTGTGAGAATTTATAGCTCAATCCAAACTTTGAGTTTTCTAGCACTGTTAGAGCCCAAACCAAAGTTTAAACATGTAGAGCCTTTTAGAAGACTAAATTGTTATAGATGTACTACAACTTGGTCAATATGTCTACTGATATAATAAGAAAAAATAAGTATGATATTAGAATTCTTAAAGAAAATCTTACTTTGATTTAATCCTTTAACAAGAACAAACATGCCCTAAGATTTTAGTATTATCAATTCCTGAAAAATATAGTTGACACAGGTGGAGATAAACTATATGGAGCCAGCTCTGTCATCTATTTTTCTGTCTTGACTTACAATCAGCTTTAACCAGATAAATTCTGGATACAGGAGAGAGTCAACCTTGTCTTAGTATAAGGTCATATTTAGACTTCTAGTACTGCACTCATTTTCTCTGTAAGACAAAGAGCTGCATCCAAAATACTATGTTTGTAATAGAAAAATATCCTTATGGTACCTTAGAAGTTCAAAGTAAAATGTAGAGTGGAGAATGAGTTAACAAAAGTATATAATTTCCTATGAGTTTTACTTAAGACTTTTTAGTTTAAAAGTTCAGAATATTATCATCATCAGTTCAATGCTAAAATCATCTTGATTTAATAGAGAAGGGTTCAGAAGTTGCTAAAGAAATCATGTTACTACTTGGGGAAACACGGTTATATAGCAGAATTTGATTTTTAAATACTTGTCAACACTTTTATATCAAATGCAATCTCAAATGCATTTTTAGGTTGAATGATCAAGGAAATAGCATGAAACTTTAGGCTTCAATTTATATATCAGCTTCAACAGAGGAAGATTTCAAGGGGAAGAATCTCAGTAAAAGGTAGGATTCATAGTGGTTTTAGAGATTAACTGCATTCTGTTCATTCCCAGTAATGAAAAACGGTAATGCAGCTTTACATATGGTGACTGAATTGAAATGGACTCAAAAAATACTGTGTAAAGCTCTATGACGGCAATGTAAAGTGACAACAGATGTGATTGCTCACACTAAAATGCATTCTTATCATTTGACAATGACTCTCATTATGATGATACTCCTGGCATGGAACTGAAATTTTTCTACATTGTATAAGCTATATTAAATCTGTCTTTAGCTGGCAACTGTGCCTTACTGAAGTTGGCAAAGTACCACATGTATGGGATAAACTCCAGCTTTCTATATGGGCATGATTACAAAAATCTAAATATGATGCTTCACTTCTGAAAATTAGTTGATGATTTTCACAAAAGGGCTGCTGCATAATGTAATTCTGAATCTCAGCAAGAAGTACTTCATGGCCCTGCTATGGCTCTATTTGCTCAGTCGTCTGCTTTTATTCAGTCCATTATGATCTAATAATATTTAAATGCACTCCAGTTCCTGGCTGTACTGTGGCTTTGTGGTTCAATCTGAAAATCTTTCAGATTTACAAGACTGAAGTTCAGAGATGTAAGAAAATGGCAAGATCCAACAGTCAAGTTTTTCCATCAGGTACAATGTGTGTTTTACTACAGACTTTTCTGAAATGAACAGTGTGGAAAAGGTTTGGGGTTTTTGAATGAAGAATACAAAAGATACGTAGTAGTTTTTGAGGAATTATTAAGATAACAATGTTGAAGTTGTGACCATAAAGCATACACCATACAACTTCAGCCTGTGATTTCTCAATCCAGTCAATAATCAAATAAAATTAGCCTGGTTCTGGTCTTGCTTAAACCAGCATAATTGGACACTATTGAATTACAACACAATAAATGAGACCTCAAAACAGATTTACTTTATTGTGACAAAAGACCACAGTATTTCATGGATGCAGTGGAATTTGGCTAAGGTTTATTGGTAATTTCTTTTTATTAACACTGGGCTATGTCAAGCATGTTACAGTTTTCAGAGTTAATTCTTACTGGATATGATTATTTGCTTAATTGCTAAGTGAACAAATCACCTGATAGAACAGGAATGATTCCCTGAATTACCTTTTTTTTTTATTTCCTTGTTTTTTTCCCCTTCTCCCAAGGGAAAGAAACATGTTTACCTCCCTTTGTCTATCACTTGGCTGCAGCTAGAGTAGTAACACAGAAACAGATTGCACTGAATTTGCTATTTATTGCTCTGATTTTGGATTTTTGCCACTCTCACTAATGAGCTATGTTTTTGCAGATAGACAAATTAAGGATGGGCTCCTCAGCTCCCATGCATTCAATTGTATCCCAGTTTGTCATTAATTTTATTTTTAACAATAAAATCAGCAGATTGTAATTTGTATTCTGATTATCACAAATAGATCTCACCATGTTTAACTGAAGCTTTGACAATGCAGATGAGGGAAGTTAGACCTTGAAAGAAAAAAACTGTTGCACAGCATCATCTAAAATTTTATTTTGGCAGTTTTTCTGTGGTGATTTGGGGAATGGGGACAGGGGAAAAGGGAGGGGACAATTTTATCTAAAAGCACCCCTACTCAAACCAAATAATTGCATAGCATTTCTTTCTAGTGCAGCACTCAGCATGACAGGCTCAAGATTGGGCAGTATTTGGTATAACAGTAGAATATCTACCACATTAAGCGATGAAGTCTTAAATGTAGAGTTGCATTTTTACGGGTAGCTGAAGCCTTCTCAGCATATACTCATCACTTCTAAAGTGTTCAATGAAAGTTAGAAGTTTTGTTTTTCCTCTGTTGAGTTGCCTCAGAGGAAAGTGTCAGAAGCACAAAAGCCTTTGTTGCTTCACTTCATGATTAAATACAGCCTTCCCTATTGAAAGAACTCTTTTCTTTTGCATTATTATCCTGTTACAAAATGTCTATTCCCATCACAAATATTTCAGTTTCCCCGTTCTTCCCTTCATAATTAACACTGAAAGCCTAACATTGTCAGTCTAGAAGCTGCCATTTCTTCATGTGTAGATTTAAGCTCAGCACTTGCACATGTAAAAGAGACGTTTTACTCAGTAAACTAGAAGTGCACTAATTAGTACTACAGAATTAGTACTAATAAGAAATTGCAGACTACTATTTTTAATTTAAATTTCATTATCCATAAGGCATCAAGGCCTACATAAGTAATTGCAACTACCCAGATTGCCTTATCTTTGTAAATGGATTATGAAACTGAAAATGAGGAAAGGTCTTATCTGGAAACAATATATTACCAATTATAGTGAAGTGATTATACAATCATAATATGTCTATTCAGGCCTTTTTACTTCAATGGAAGGTGTCTTTTTTCTGTTGACATTAACACTTTACTAAAAGAATAAGTAACCTTAAGAAAGTCACTTTTATACTGTAGGCAAAATTAACCCCAGAAATGATCCCACTTATCTGTGGCAGCTTCAGTTCACAACTTTGAATTCAGTGACGTGTGCTTGTTTCAATAGTCTAGCTATTTTCTTCTGGCTTCCTCCATCTTTTTTGGAAAAAAGGGTTACCTTTAATCCCGATGGTTTGTTGGAATCCATGTAATTTCAAGGATTCTCCTTATTGGCACAGCTAAATGGATAATGGATGTAGGATGGAGTAGGAACAAACTCTCAGAGCTGGGGTGTAAGCATTAATTCACAGCCATAACTGGTGTACTGCAAAATGAAATCCCTAAATTGTATTAAAAAGATTTTCCCTCAGTGAAGCTGCAAAACACAAAGAAATGTTATGCCAGTGCTGTTCACAGCAGAGCCAGTGCTGAAGCACTGTTAACAGAACCATGAGATTGCTTCCCTCCCCCAGCGCAAACCGAACAATAGAAAACACAGAATCAAAGATGCAGTGTTTTATATTTGCTTGGCACCATGCTAACTTAATCAAGAATGAACTTGCTAAAGGATTTTTTCCATAGAAATAGGACAACAAGCCATTCTGGTACCACTCCCAGAGTATGACTCACAAAGAGAAAGCAGCAGAGAAAGACAGTCGTTTTTTTTCCTCTCATGAAACCACTCACTTCCCTGCAAGGTTATGCACTTGTTTTTCTTTTAAAATGTGTTACTTTGATTCTTTTCCTATTGATGTTTGAAAAATTAGTCTTAAAGATAGATGATGTCAGTGTTGATGGAGCAAGTTGTCATCCCCCTCCATTTTTCATGGAAGATGGATGCTACATTCTATGTTCAGTCACTTCAATACAATGTGAAATCCTGACATGATTGCAAGTTCTTGTGGCTCCTTACCAAATGAATTTGTTCTAGCCAAACAGACCAAATGATACCAATAATTTTTCTCTCAATATTCATTCACTAGTGTTAAGAAGGATTGTGATGGGTAAGGCTTCTTTTATAGCTAAGGTGCTTCTCACTCAAGCTGACCCAAAAGCTAGATTTTGACTTCATTTTTTAAAACCAGTTTCTACACAATATACTTAAAAACTCTGAGAAGAATTTTTTTGTCCTACTTGTTACAGATGGTTAGGTTGGAAATTAATGAATTTACATTAAGTTGCAGTTGGTAAAATTAGGTCATTGTTCCACATTCTTGTTACTGTAATGATCCCTGTCTGCTGAAATTCATTATCACAAAATCATGGAAGAGGGCACCAGATTGCATCCAGATGATTCTTGAATATCTGCAGTGAGAGAGACTCCACAACCTTTGGATGATCTGTTCCAGTGCTTGGTCAACTACACGGTAAAGACATTCTTCCTCATGTTCAGGTGGAACTTTGTGTGCATTAGTTTCTGCCCATTGCCTCTTATCCTATTGCTCAGCACCACTGAGCACTCTTGGCACTCTCCCTTTAGCTATGGACAGACACTGACAAGGTCTCCTTTTAGTCACCTCTTCTTAAGGCTGAACAGGCCCAGCTCTCTTAGCCTTTCCTGGTGCTCCAGTCCTTTAATCTCTCTGTTGGCGTCCTCTGGACTTGCTCCAGGAGCTCCATGTCTCTCTTGTGCTGAGGAGCCCAGAACTGGACACAGCACTCCAGATGTGCCTCACAGGGCTGAGCGGAGGGGCAGGATCAGCTCCCAGACCTGCTGGCAATGCTCTTCCTAATGTACCCCAGGATCCCATTGGCCTTCTTGGCACACTGATGGCTCAGGAGCAGCTTTGTGTTCACCAGGACCCCCAGGCCATTCTCTGCAGAGCTGCTCCAGCAGTACTCCCCAGCCTGTGCTGGTTCCTCCCTGGATGGGGGACCCTGGATTGCCTTTGTTGAATTTCAGAAGGCTCCTCCCTGCCCATCTCTCCAGCCTGTCAGGATCCTGCTGAAGGGCTGCACAGAATTTGGAGGTATCAGCCACTCCTCCCAGTGCACCTGCTGAGGAGGATCTGCCCCTTCATCCACTCACTGATGGATAATGGGCCCAGTACTGAACCCTGGGGGACACCAAGGCACCCAACGAGCCCCTGTGCCACTGTCCAGCCAGTTCTCAATGCACCTCACTGCCCACTCACCCAGGACACGCTTCCTGAGCTGGTCTATGAAAATGTGCTGAGAGACAGTGTTGACAGCCTTGCTGAAGTCAACATAGACAATGTCCACTGCTCTCTCCTCATCCACCCAGGTGGTTTTGACACAGCTTCTCAAACATTTTATGTAGGTTTTCTGAGCTTTACTAGCACAAATACTTTAAACTATCTGGAGCTATTAAGAAAACACTTATTCTGAAAGGAAGAGTGAACTAGGACATGACCTAGAATAAAGGCTTAGTTCTTAGTTCCAATTAATTCTATTTTGATCATGTCACTGACCGTGACTTGTTTTGCTAACAAGAGAGAGAGAAATCTCTTCATCTCTTAGAGAAAGGGGCTGAAGTAACATGAATGACTTGTGGCACTGACAGGCTTCTTGAACACTGAAATCTGCTAATCAAACTTAATACATTTCAGATAAGTATATGTTAATGTAGCTTTGGGAAATGTGCACTTTTGGGTGGATGGCTTATACATATTTCTTTAGAAGAGTGAAAGTATTAAAAAATTATTTCAAAGGAATAGTTAAGGAAAAATGGAGAAAAGGGAATGCATTTTGAAAACATGAATTTTATTCATCTCTACTCCTGCTCATCTCTGCACTTTTTTGATTACTCAGTGATTCCCCTGATATGTGCCTGCATGATAATTCATTTCTATGGACTAACTCCTGAGGCCTCTGAAATCCAGTCACCTGTAGAACTGATCAAATGCTAAAATCTCCATTGCATAAAAAATGCTAAATTCTGTATACTTCTTACCAGTTTCAAGGTCAGAAAGTTCATCAATCTCTTACTTATGCGTTATGCAATCAGTTCATCTAGTAAGTTAGTAAGGCAAATTATTATTGATTAGTTCAGGTGATTTATTCTAATAGGACCTGGCCAAGTCCTCCCTGTGTGGGACTGCTGTCTTGTTAATGATGATGATATGCAGGGGGAGCAAGTTCTGAAACCTCTCCTTGTGCTCTTTGCTCCAGCCTCCAAACAAAAGATGCTGGATAGTGGCCAGACTTGGGAAGTAAGTCTATAGGGTTCACAAAAATAGTATTTTAGTCTGGTATTTCCTGATCTGCTTATAAAGACAGTCTTTGCAGTAGGGAGTTTTTGTAGTGGTTATATGTGGGTGCACCACAACCTTCCACCCTCTGCATACTCACGTAGACTTACATCTCATTACTGTCTAGCTATTAATTGTATGTGTCTGAGAACAATGATGGCTTCAAGCACTAAGCTGTCAATATGACTTTCCCAGATGAACATCTGAGTAGGCGTAAATGTCATGATAAGCATGCTGCCTTCATGGATTATGGAAAGTTATTGCCTCCTTTTTGCTGATTCTTATGTAACTATACATTTGACCAATAAAGTAGAAGAAACAGTTTTTATTTTTCATAGTCAGCTATGTTAAACATATATATATATATTTATAAACTCTGTGAGAATGTCTCTTACTGATAGTGATATTTTTTCCTTCCACATACTTGTCAAATCTGACTGATACTCTTTTCCATATTCTTACTTAGATGAACTTGAATGCTTTCAAGAATTTTGGTATGCAAGGGTTATATACACCAATATCAATTCAAGTCACCAATTTGCCCTTAGAAACCATGGAGAAAGAAATTAATTGAATACTTCCTTTTGCTTTACAAAAAAATCTAAGAATAATCTTTAGAGGTAGCATCACTTCATACCCCTGCTAAAATGCAACTGAGGGGCTGGACTCAACCACTCTTTTGGAAAGTTATAATAAATTTAAAGGATAGTATTTATATTTGTTTTGATCTTTTCCTTTTCTGTGAGTTTTTCAAATTGAAATAGTTAGAACTATGATAAATAGCACAAAAATAATTTAAAATTATGGCACGAAATAGATACTTTAGACAAAACTGACGATGCCCTTCAAAAATAGAATGATGCAATCTCTGCAGTTAAGATAGGTATTGTTAATGTAAAATAGCACAGAAAGATATTTTGTAGCAAAAAAAACCCCAAACAAAACCAAACTCAAACTAAACCCAGCATGATCAGTAAACTCTGGTAAAAGCATGTGTTGTTACTATTTACAATACAGCATGGAAAACTATTTAGATTTTTTGGGCTCTGTCCTCTGGGCTGTTCCAGGCTGCTGGTGTAGCTGATAGGCTGCTCTGTTAGTGGTGCTTATTCCTGTGAGTCAACGTCTGACAAACGTGATGAAATGCGGAATACTGATAATCAGAAAAGAAAACCAAACCCATAACTTAAATGCAAGATGTTTGAGGAACTCATATGTGAAGGTACAGGCTGCTAGTACTCATTTTATTTAGCATTTAAATAATGTAACTCTAAGCAGACACTTTTAAAAGAAGTTAATTTATTGTAATTTTGTAGGGGGATTTTGTGTCAGGGTCAGGAGCAGGTGCTTGAAATTTCTAATCTCTCCTTAGTCCAGTGCATGATAAAATCAAGCAATACTGCCTGCTCCTTTTAAGCCTTTCAGAGAGCTTCTTTTCAGTGGCAGTTGCAGAACATGAATTTGACAATGTTTAAACCAAATGTTCCCTAGGCGTCCCTCAGTGTTTATGTGATCCTCAGTGCTCAAAGGCTTTCAGAAAAAGCATGGAAAAAAAAGTGTTTCTTGTTCCTTTGTAAAAGATAGTGCTGATTTTATTTGTCTATTTATGCAACTGAATTAAATAGAAAATGCTCCTTTGTTCCATGTAACTGTTCTAAATCAAAGTTTCTAAACATTCTTTTCTTGGTCTACCTCAGTGAAGAGCACAGTTGTGTACAGGACATAAGAAACTATTCTTGGGAGTGACTGATGGCTGTTGATGAAATCTCAGACAAAACAAAAAAGGTTGAAAGTAATTAGGGTGATTAAGTGTCAAACCTGAAGTTTTGAGGGACTTAAATGAGGCTTTGAATAAGACTTTTGATAGTCTTGTCTCAATATGTGATGCTAATAAATTCAGGCACTGCAAGATTCTGCTTGGATAATGGACATAACACTATTTCACTGAAGTATCCGTTTGTCACAAGAAATAAATGCAACCTGTTGTCTTCTTACCCATTCTCCTCTTCTTAGGTCCATTTATATGTATCTGGGTTTCTGCAGCTCTTCCATCATAACTCATAGCTTAAAACTCCTCTCAGTTCTTGTTCAGCAGCTTTTTCTAGTGTTTTATTTCAAATTTTCTCCCCATACCAGTGTGGAAAGTTTAACAGTCTAGCAGTTTAAGCGGAGTCTCCCTTTTCTGTGTGTCTGTTTTAACCCCTGGTCTGGAAAAAAAATTCTGCAGCTTTTTGGGCATGTGCCAAAATAAAAAAAGGAAAAGTGCCAAGTTCTTAGTTTTAGAATAAGACCAGCAAAAGTGTATGAAATGATTCATCACTTCCTGGCAAGTGCAATTATCACTGCAGTCACTGATCTCTATCTACTTGCACTCTTGAAAGATATGCTAAATGTTACTGTGAATTCCAAAAGTTATTGTTTCAACTGAATCAACTAAAAAGAAAAAATAAAATCAGAGCATCACAGGTGTTTGTTTTAAACATGAAATTATGCTGATCTCCAGGACTCTCAGAACTGCCTTCCTTTAGGTTGGTCTGATAGAAATGTGCCACATCAGTGTACAGATGGAATATGCTGAGTTTACACCAGTGGCTATATAAAAGAAAGTATTTCAACCCATAACTATTGTTTGTCACTGTTGGAAGCTGGCTGCTCAAATTTGAAACCAACCTGGACATTTATTCATTGTCTAAACTGGGACATTGGAGTAGAGCAATAATGTTTAGTATTCAGTTCATGTATTTTTTTACACAGTTTAAACATATCATGTGTAGTTTCACTCCTATAGATGCTCCCTGGCCATTACCTATAACCAAAGAATCTTATTTTGACAAGATGTAGTTGTAATTTCTCTGTATTTTGAACCTCATAAAAATGACTCAAAGCATAATTGATTCTGCCTATAAGTAAACTGGGATGTGGGATGCATTCTCACCAGTAACTGCCTAAAGTCTAAAACAAAAATCAGACTTGGTAACGTATCAGTGTACTCATTTCTCACATAACATATGTTGTGAGATCTTTGGGGTAGCAATGAGCTTTTTTGTTCTGTTTGTATAGCAACTACACAGATGGTCTTCATCTACCACTGGCAAATTTGGGTAGTATCACTGCAAACAAATATTTAAAATACATTGTTTAAAAGTTTTACATTGCGTGAAAATTTTTTCCAAGTTATTATGAATGACTGCTGTGTTTGTGAAAAGTCTTTACCTAACAAATAAATGCTATTATTTAGTATTTCAGCATTTATTTTTGCATGTCACCTAAGCTCTGCTCATAACCAGGGGATTGGTGTAAAGAGCTGCCTTTATTCACCTGATCCTGTGGCATTCAGCTCCAGCTGAGGGTCTCTCCTGCGACTTTGTGTTGTTGGATGTTAGAATCCAAGCCTTCCCAAAACATATATCTCATCCTGGAATGCTACTAAAAATGGAGGAATCCAGTGGTGTGTAATGAAAGAAATATTAAAAGCAGCAGAAAGGGAGGAGGAAATTACTTCAGTGGAAGTAGTAAGGGAGGGATAAGACCTAAAAATCTCCAGAAGTGATAGCTGTGAAATGGTCCCAACTCACACTATATAAATGCCTCCCATTATTTTGCCCAGCTGCTGATTAGTTATATTATGACAAAACAGAATTTCAAAGTAGGTTTCAGCTTTTAAATGACTGAATATATTGTCTGTCCAGGAGTACTGTGTCAAAGTGTAGACATTTCAATACATTTACATCAGGAGAATAAATGGATATTTTGTGTATTGTGATGTTCTATTTAGAATCTTGGGTTTACCTTTTACAATTTCATGGTATCAAAAAGTTCTGGAGATGGAAGTAGGTTTCATTTCTAGATTTACATTAGAATAATTAGGTATCTGGGAAGGTTGCCAAACACCTCCTATGTTTCAATATATTCTTTAGAGTCCAGATTAGTTGTCTTTGACTACATCAGGAAACCTGTATGAAGCTGACTTGGGAAATTCCAGTACTCTTTCTCCTTGCTTTTCCTTCAGTCAAAGATACCAGTGGAGAGCCCTTTAAGAAGCTGAAACAGGATACCCTCCTTTAGTTCTGTGCTTGCAACTTAGGGGGAGTTGCAATGAACAAATGCATTATAATGTTGCTTAACTTGAAAGATTGCATTGTGCTGACGAGGAGGGGAAGTAGGTTTACTGAACTCCAGATTAGACTGAAGATATGTTTCAGTTAAAACTAAGATTATGTATATGCAACAAATTACATGTATTTCTATGGTTTAGTCAGTCAGACTGGTCAAGTATAGTGGCCTTTTTCAAGGTTCTTTAGTATTTCTCACTGTGATTTGAAGGTTTATTTGCATTCCTGACTGAGCAAGTGTCTGATATTGTCAATAGGGTTTGTCAGTAAGCTGGCAGAACGTAAGTTTTCCTTTCTTGGCACAGATAACATTAAGAAGTTTATCAGGGAATATTATGCAGACTCAAAATCTGTCAAAAATATGAATGACAGTGTGACAGAAACCACCTGCACAGCTCATGATATTCTTGGATCAAAGTACCAGCAGGAAATCACTGCAGTATTCCAAATAGTATGTATGGTTTTGTAACAAGGCAGAAATCTTGAGAACAAGTAGATATTTACTTTTTGTCACTTTAAAGCAGTTCCTTAAAGTTTGTACCAAAGGACATACTTGAATGTGACAAGTGATAGTAAGAAATAGTCAGTTACATATCCACAAATGAATAAGGTCTGTCTGAAACTAGGGCATTTGCTATATAACAGGGACAAAAAAAGATACTGCTAGATATGACTGCATAGGAAAGAGGTTTTAGAAGAAGCTGTTGCTACCAAGTCACTGAAACAAAAATTTGCTTCATACAGGAAAAGAAACAAAGGTAGAAAGAATACCTAGTGTTTGCAAAGACTTTATTCCATAAAGTGAAACAGCTTTTGCAGGGAAGAAGTTTCACTAGCTCTCAGTGCTGAACTTAAGCAGCCTGACTTGAAAGTGACTTGTCCAAGATCAGTCCATGGACTCATGAAAAACTCAGGGCTCTTAGATCCCAACCCAGAGTCATATCCATCTGTCCATGCTGTTTACATTTGCATAAAAAGGTGAAATAACCAGGTTATTTTTGTCATTAATCCACTTTAAATGTCACTCACACCACTAAACAAAGCTGTGAAGTGACCAGCTTCCACCAATATAGGTTAAGTGTTCAAGGCTTTATATAGTATTAAAAATAACGAACTAAATTTCTAAAAGTTAAAATTGAAGCTGCCTAGTATGCATTCAGATGTCTCTTGAATGTCACAACTTTAGATTAATGTAAGAAAATATGTGAGGATAACTTTCTTACCACTCATGATACATGTAAGTTACAAAGGTGTCTTTGTAGTTGGAGAAATATCCAATTTGTATTTAAATTTAGTTATCAACATCACTTTAGATAGAGTCCAAGGAAGGATCATTCCTTAAAATAGTTGCTAATACAAGGATATTTTCCTGCAAATTTGAAGGTACAATTTTAATACTAGTTGGTTGAAATTAGAGTGCAAGTGTGATCTGTTTGTTGTGTGGTGGCTTTGCCTTTCAGTCAGTTTTTCCACAGCTGGTTACTATGAATGAATACAGTGACTTGCTTCATCACCTCTTTTGTTCTCTGATTCCTTGAGAAACATATCCATGTAATTGCTTTTAGGGCTCAGAGCAACTTTCTAAGAATCATGCACTGGCTGTAAAGTTTATTTGGTAAAGAATTATCAAAGGATTTTTTTTTTCAGAATAAAAGGGTGTTTCCATGCCTCTGAATTCCTCTGACATGTGTGCATTTACATTCTTTAATTTGGAATAATATTAACTAATATCAAGACCTGTAAATACAGTAAGAGACAAATTAGATTCAAAACTGTCCCAAAATGCAATACAATTGTCAGGCTTTTGCCATATTTGTGTGGTAGCAACCAGCTGTACAAACATATGATGGACTTAAACTAGTTGTATTGCAATACCATGGAAAAGGATCTGGGAGGTGATCACAAACTTAGTGAACAATAGTAAAAAAAAATAGTGCTGCTATGAAAAACAGTAAAATATCATGCTGGGAGATATAATTTCTGCTAGAAGTTGTGAAAACTGACACAATGGTCTGACTTCTGCAGTTCATGCATCTCTTTCCAAATGCTGATCATTGTCTTGGCTTATTGAATTATATCTCTTGGTTGCAAAACACTATTTATGTATCCCATTTTGAGCTCCACATGTCCATCACAGTGCTGTTCTTGAAAGGTTTTGTACCATTTTTAGTGTTTATAATGGCAGCCTAAAATGTAAAATGTTCTTTATTTGCAAATCAAACTTTTGAAGAGCAAATACACTATTTCAGCCATTTCATTCTGGGATTTTTGTCCCAGATCATCATAGTATTTTGTTTGGTTTTATTTTTGCTTTCAGGGAGCTGGACTGAATGTTTGTGTTAATGAGTGATTGGATCTTCTCCTTTTTATTATTTTCAAGAATATGTGTTTGCAGTTTTAAAATCTTCCATTTTAGATATAATGCAATTTTCTTCAGCATCTGCAAATAGAGTTTCATGGTGTCATTATTCGATCTAATAGGAAAATATGAAGTGTTATTATAAACCTACTTTCTATCTTACTTCCTCATGACTGGCAGTCATTGCTGGAAGAGACCAATGAAGCATTATTTAAATCTGCAATTATTCCTGGTGTTTCCAAAAAGCTGCAGGTCTCTGTGAGTTTTCAATGGCTCCCTTCTTGCAGTCATATTTCTTGCTTTTGATACCCTGAGTAACTTGGAAGCCCAATTCATCTTTATCCCAAATCATTGTTTCTCCATGGCTGTGTAATGTGAGCTTCTGCACATCACAGTCACTGAATGTCCCATGAATCCCTCCCTGAAGATATGGTTCCCCAAACCAGAAAAATCCAAATCAGAAGAACAATAATTTCCATGGGGGGATAAGAAAGACAGATATTACCAGAAACAGAAAACAACATGGTTTTATATGGAGATGTTCCTGGCATTTCCTTGGTCTTCCCTCTGTTTTCTTTTGTAAAAATGATCACACCGAACAGCCTTAGCAGAATTGACCTGAGTAGCATGGTATTTTCCTTAGGCTATATGTTTTTGTGAAATATTTTTCTTAATTGTAGTTTATGAGCTGGTCTGTATAATATCACTAAAAGGATAATTTCCTAAAGGTTGAAGAGAATAATGGAAGAATTCATATAACTAATCTGGATAAAAGGATAATTAAATTGCATTGATCCAAGTGAAAAATTGAAATTTTACTGACAAACGTGCTGTAGGCACAGATGCTTGGCTGTATAGAGTCAGGGTAAAAGCCAAACTCGTAAGTGCCTCATGCTTTAAGAAAGGCTTCTAAATGAACAATTGTATTTTAGCACCTGTCATGCAGTCATTATTTATAACAAGCTCATTTCATTTTACATGCTATTTAAGTTCTCACCACTGTTAAATACTTTGTTGTTTATATGTATCTTTAGGGTAAAGTTGCTTCACTGAACCAAACCAGAATCATTCTATATCATTGAATTTAAAGTCTTTAATGTAATGTAGTGGCCTTGCAATAAATATTGTGGGTTATTTCAAATTACACTGAGGAACAGGAGCAGCTGTCTCAATCTAAACACAAGAAGCAATGAGGGTCATGAAATTGAAGAGCAGTATCAGGGAAAAGGGTGCAAGCTCAGTCTGCAGTGTTTGCAGTGAGGCACAGGGCTTTGGCCGGGGAGCACGGGCCACTAAAACCAAAAAGTTGATTGCTTTGACCCATGCCTAGTTATCTCAGTCTAAGGCTTGCAGAAGATAGCCTGCTCAGGGCTCTTCTATAGAATTTGTGTTTCCCAGCTGTACTAATGCTGCCATTAGGAATATGGAGAGATGTTTAGCATCATCATTGCTGATATTGCATTTACTTGAAAGGGTGCAATTCCTCACTTAGAAAATTGCAGTATGCTTTGATAATATATCTGGAAGAGTATCTGACAGGTAATACCCAAATTCAGGGCTCTTGGGCATGAAAAGTTTTAAAATTCAGTGGAAAGTGTATTTTCCCATAACTTTACTTCAAGAGCCCCAAAATGCATTTCTTTAAAGAAATAGAAATAGTTTCTTCTTAAGTCTATCTCAAATTGCACATTTTATTTTCCACTGCAGATGTTGTGATTAGTTAAGACCTATTATAATTTGATAGGTCTGTTTGTTGGGAGCATGATTTACCAAGTAAAACAAACTTAATGACTATTTCTCCATCTGCTCCTTGAGGATCACACTGACAGTGAGTCATAGTGAATGCTACTGACATCCGTGGGACAACAACTTCTCTCCGACGTGAATGAAAGATGTTTTTTCAAAATGTCCAAGATGAGACTTCTGCAACTCATGGTGGGAAATACTGAAACAATCAAATTTTGTATAACTGTGTTGATTAATCTTAATGAATTACAATTACAATTCCAGACTGGGAGTAGAGTGCAACAGGTTGGGAGTGGCTGGAAAGCTGCCCAGTGGTAAAGGACGGGGGGGTGCTGGTTGACAGCTGAACATGAACCAGTGTGTGCCCAGGTAACTGAGAAGGCCACTGCCATCCTGGCATGTATCAGGAATACTGTGGCCAGCAGGACCAGGACAGGGATTGTCCCCCTGTACTCAGCACTGGTTAGGCCCCACCTTGAGTCCTGAGTTTAGTTTTGGGCCCCTTGCTTACAAGGAAGACATTGAGGTGTGGAAGCCAGTCCAAAAAGGGCAACAGAGCTGCTGAAGGGTCTGGAGATTAAAGCTGATGGATAGGGACTAAGTGAGCTGGGGCTGTTTAGCCAGGAGAACAGGAGGGTCAGGAGAGACTTCATCACTCTCTATAACTGACTGAAAGAGGTGGGGTGGTGAGATGGGTTTTGGTCTCTCCTCCCAAGTAACAAGCTTGATGAGATAAAATGGCCTCAAATTGTGTCAGGGGTGGTTTGGATTGCATATTTGGGAAAGTTTCTTCACTGAAAGGGTCATCAAGCTTTGGAATAGCGGTGGACTCACCATCCCTGAAGGAATTTAAAAGATGTAAAGGTGCAATGTTTATAGACATTGCTTACTGCTAGACTTGGCAGTGTTAAGTTTAGAGGTGGACTCAATGGCCTTAAAGGTCTTTTCCCACCTAAATTATCCTATGATTATTCCATGAATTGATGGTGTTAGGTGTGCTCAGCTGCAGCCATCACGACTGGTTGGGGTGCTGACATCACCAGTATGTCTCATATTGTTTTTTACCATATGCATGTTTACTTCTTGTACCAAGTGGTCTGGTCTGAATATTCAAAAGCATAGAGCAGTGTTAAAAATAAGAGTCTGATAACAGCAGAGCCTCAAATGCTTGACATTCGCCATGGCACCCCTACTGGGCTTCAGTGAAAACATCAGTTTGTGATACACAATGAAGTATCTGATACTCACTGTTTAACTGGATAGGATGTTGTTATCTTAGACAAATAATTGCAGCTCTACCTTGTCTTGTCAGGATAACTTTAATCAATGTATGGATCTCCCTGTTTATTTATAAATTCCACAACAAGATAATTAAAAATCTGCTGCTTTGGTGATTTATATAATTAATTTCAAATTAGTCTCATTATACTATACTGCTTGACAATAATCTGCATAACAAAGGGGACTTACTCTGCTCATAGCAGTGGTATTCAAAAGCTGAGAATGTTGAGAAAATGTATTTTGTTTACAGGAAAATATTAAATAGTAGAGAACAGTTGATTTTATTACTTATAGAATTAATTCCTACTGTCAAAAATGTAATTGGTAGAGGAAAGAAAACAAATACTTTGACATGTATTTGCCAAAGAAGAAATTAATGGCAAAGTGACCACTGCATTGCTCAGATGTTGCAAAGGCAACATCTTCTTTTGTCATGAGAATTTGTAAAAAGTAAATAATGGAAGTGCACAGATTATATTAAAAATTATGTTCTTTGTTGCTTGTAGTTCAATTTTAAGATTTAGGGTGAGAAAAAGTAACTCATTATTTGGTCTAGGTAGACACAGATTATACATAAGGAGTTTAACAATGCCCTAGCGAGTACCTTTCTTCTCAGTAGATAATCAAAACATCTCATTCTCTGGGGCTGGGAGCAGAGCCTATTACATGTATGCTAAATTCATACAGAAAATAATTGCATGGATAACAAAGCCAACTACATTGTACCCACATTCAAGCAGCTCGGGGAATGTAACTAGCAAAATCAGTCTGCCTTAGCCTTGAGTTCAGACAGATCATGATATAAAATGTATATTCAATTTTTGGTTTAGCTTGTAGCTCCAGTAATGTTTTTAAGTTAATTTTTCTGAAATGGGATTTTAGAGGTACGAATAAAAAAGAGGAATTTCCATGAAGTGGGGAAAGTGAAAAAGATATAGCAGACAGGAGGAAATCATGAGTCATTCCTTGTTTATAAACTGTAATGTTTGGTGTGTTTCACATTCTCTAGTCAGGTTGTTTTTGTTTTATATTTCTAACTGACTTTTGACCCTTGACAAAAAGTGTGAGCACTGAACTACTTTTAAGCACCATTTTTATTTTTAAAGTTTGTTGACTAAATAAGCGATATACTGACAAATTCACTGTGGATTAGCTGACTATCAAAATTTATCCCAAGGAGTCCTGAACATGAACACACTAGGAACCCTTCTTGAGGATCATTACCAGTTCATTTGAAATAGCTGCAGAGTTTTAACATGCCTAGACTACTATTAGCAAGAGAGCATTGTTTTACATAATTTGGGCATCCTAAGAATTAAATTTATGGGATGGAGAGAGAGAAAACTATTTGATACATAAAATTCTACATTTCTCCTTTGCTTGTTGTTTTTCCTCTCTGGAAACACTGTTGCCAAATAACAGAGTTTTCTTCTTCGTCTCTGTAAAGTTTTGCTAGAAAAGATAAACTTCCTGCTAATCTTCTGTCATGAGTACACACACACTTGGCATGTTTGGAAGAATGTCATCACAGTGAATAGACTTGGGAAGAAGTGTGTAGGGTGCTGGGGGGATGGTGAGCTGGGATAAGGAAGAAAATAATGTAGGTAATGTAGTAAAAGGAGAATAAAAAATTCTGTGCATATTTTTATCTTAGGGAGACAGTATTGTGTATTGCAAAGGCCGTAATAGAATCTAGATAGGAAAAAAAAAAATTGGATCATTACTGTATGCATTAAATGTTGTGAATATCTTTGTAAAAAATTATAAGAATGATCAAGATGCATATACAAGACATTTTTTGTCAATGGCCATGTTAGATATCTGAGGATAGAGCTGAACTCAGAATTTCATTTATCACTATTTGTAAGACTTAAAAACTATGAATGTCAGATTTCAAGACATCTATGGAGAAACTGTTATTTAAAAGCAATTTTTCACAATCAGAAAGCAAAGATCTGTTATTAGTGTTGCTATTTCAGAGAAAGTTTTATAAGATAATTTGTAATCACCTGTAGAGTTTTTGCTGTGTCATCTTTTATTGTACCTACCCAACAGCAATGTGAGCAAAGAAGAGTTAGCTGATAGAAAAGATACTGCAACAAGTGCCAGATACTGCTAATCTTCTAGGAAAGTGCATGGGTTTATAATTCCAGATAGTTTCATTGTCAGTCAAACTGGATGCCAGTAATCTAATGATGAAAATCTCAATAACCATGCATGGGCCAGGATATTTTAACCAATTTTAATGAAGTAAGTTCCAGAAAACTATGAAATACATGATCTTGGAAACCATGATGAAAGACAGAGCAAAATATTTTCAAAACCTAAAATAAAAAAAAATTAGTTTTCAAACTCTGCCACCTACACAGATTTGAATGTGACTTACAAAGAAAAAACTGTGTAGTGAAGAGGTAGGTAATGATAGATTCTTGCCTCTTTGTTCCAGACTTTCAGATGAGAACTCCTGTATGTAGAGAAAATTGATGCAATCTACCATATATCTTCTAATTCCTTTTTAAATAGCCTCTGTCCTATTAAGTGCTCATGCATTTTCCATGAGGAACTGTAATTTAGCAGAAAGTCTTTTTGTCATGATTTTGACATTGTCCAGTAGTCATACTTAACATATGACACAGTTAGTTTTGTTTTCCTCTCTGGACAGTCTTGGAATCCTAAACTTCTGTTTTTTCTATCTTTAAGTATTGTATCAAACAGTTATCTTGGTATTTTTTAAATAATTACCTTTAAAGTGTTTAGCAATTATCTTTTGCTTGATTTTCTGCAGCCCAACTGTACTAAGTTCTGTGGATTTCATTACGTTTTTCCAACCTAAAGAGTAACAGTATGCTTAGTGGTTGCTTGACTGTCAGTGTATAGTTGCCATTATATGTATACATTTAGAAAACACATGGCACATCAATTACAGTGTTTTCCAACACAGACTGAAATTCCATCAGCTGTGGCCAATAATAATATTGCACTGGCTCAAAACCAAAGAATGCCATGTTTTGACTTGTGTATCTCAGTGCTACTTTAGCATCATACATCCCAAAGGAATTTCTTTCTTCTCATTTCCCCTTCCTTGCTTTCTTTCTCATCCCCCTCTTTCCCTTAACTGAAGATGCCGAGTATAAAATCCTAATAGGTAGAATCCAGTAAAATACAGCTGTGATGCTGTTCACATTCTTTGGAAGAGTTTTATTAACCAGGAAAACTAATTCTCCCATAAGGCATTGATATTTGTATTTTTTTTTTGTTATTTCTTCTTATTTGCTTAAGTTTTACTAGGACTTTTATGATGTAGTAAAATATAAAAGCACAACTGGGAAGATTCTTAAGCCAAGTTCCTGTGTTCCAGTCTGAGCAGGAAAGTCTTAGCAGGGAAATTAATCTCCTGCATGACGGCATTGACGTAAGTCTCTGCTCCGTTTGTGTGTGCATGTAAACAGGGAAAGTAAGAGAGAATAAAACTGTTTTATTTTAGTATTTCATTTACAATTTATTTTACTTAGGTAAAAAGGGAAAGCAGAACTTAAAGGCCTGCACAACTCTTTTCACAGAGCTTTAGCACACATACTACAATAGATCCAGTGGCATTTGCAACTCTTCTATCTGCATTCTGAATGAGTCACAATTCTCCTCTGTTCTGTCTGGTTTCTCAAGCTTGGAGAAGTCATTAGATGAAGTTTTAGAGTGGGTTTTGCTGACGTCAGCATGAGGAAAGCAATTGGGATTGTCCTACACTGCTCAGAGTGCAGTAAGCTTAATGCAAACCTGGTATAGCCCTTGGGTGAAAAACCACTCAGCCTGATCCTTAACAGGATGAATTGTGCCAAGCAATATGAAGAATGTGGGTAACTATAATTCAGCTCTTAGACCATTATACAAACACAGTTTTAGTAGGTAGTATTATGTATCAGGCATGACATGCTTGTGATAAAGTTGCCTTTTGCATGGCAGGTGATCACAGCATCTCCTTTAACATTTAACCTGTCTTTGGGGGCGTCTGACACCTGGACAATTTTATTAGCTTGCTATAGACAGATTTGGAGACCCTGCATGGTGATTGGAAGCTGGTAAAAGGTGTGCTGGTAGGCTTATCCCTCTCATTATAATGGAATGGAAGGCTCTGGAAGCTTGTAAAAAAGACCCACTTGGAAGACCCACTTGCTGAAGTGATGGTATAAATAGGTGATGGAACAGATAGTTTTCACATAATCCCTCTGGTTTCTTAAGCACCAATTTTGAATCCTTAGTTTGTACACAGCCTTTACTGAGTGGATTTTATTCCAACAAGCTTAGAAAAACTTGAATAAAAATAATTTTAGGGATTGGTTGAACAAGATATGTTGACTTACTACTATAAAAGTTTTCTCTTCATGCTTTTCTTACTAATTTCATTACATTACAAATTTCCTAAACAGTAAACTAGTACAACTGGTATTGTACTGAAAAGGTATTGTAAAGAAAAGTAAGATAGCATTCATTTCATAAGTTATGCTTTAGATTTTTGTGTTTCAAACCTGTAAGAAGAGAAGCATGTAGAAATATGCTATCTTTTTTTTAACAACTTCATTAGTGCAGAAAATGGATGCACAAAACTTAGCTCTTCACTTGTTATCTTATTGCTAGTGAACAATATGGGAAAGCCACTGACCCCATACTTATACAAGCAAAACAGAAATGGTGTTTAATGAATTAAAGCTTTAAGTGTCACACTTTGTTGCCAGAATTAAGGAATTAATTAAGTTTGGATTAAGTGACAAACAGGTGAAATATTGAAAAGCCCAAGTACAGCTGACTGGTTAATGGTTTAATGCATACTAAAATCCAAAACTTACTACTAGGTTTATTTAGAAGCTGATAATAGCAGTTGGTTACGAAAGAGTTTTAGAACTATGAGGTTGGATGATGTATTTAGAGATTAT
This sequence comes from Erithacus rubecula, assembly GCF_903797595.1. NCBI lineage: Eukaryota > Metazoa > Chordata > Aves > Passeriformes > Muscicapidae > Erithacus > Erithacus rubecula. The sequence continues at coordinate 13,812,940 of NC_136659.1, forward strand.
TTAATCTATATTCTCATCCAAGGCAAGGCTAATAATTTCTGACACATGCTTATATAGCCTTTTAAAAATCTAGGCTTAGAAAGCTACTTGTGTTTCCAAGAACAGATTCCCTTAGCAATTAATGTCCATATTACTTTCCTTTAAAATGTATTTTTTTCACCATTGAATCTTTATTACCACAACTTAACAACCCCATGAGCTATTTTGTTATTTCTTGACCACAGGGGTAAGGAAAATAGTCTGTTTCCATAAATTACACAGCTATATTTATGTTCTGGAATATTTTAAATTAGGTTTTCTTTTCCTTTTCCTTAGGCTACGTTGTGTGACCTTCTGTCTTTACTCATGAGATGTTTTCTAAATTTTTGTCAAGGTTTAGGCTTGTATGTGTGTGCTGAATCTTGTTGCCTCAAAGCAAGAAACAATGCTTCAGGTGAGCCTTAGGAGCACAGAGAGTGGGGGGTTGCTCTTCTGGGCAATATTCATTTTATATCCCCCAGAATCATGTCTGTTTTTGCCCAAGTGTGATTGTTTAGTGTGTGATTCACTGCTGCTTCCCATGTATCTTCTGAAGAAATGCTGCTGAGCCAATGGTCCCTTGTCCTGCAGATTATTCCCATGTGTTTGTAGAGCTTGGTATTTTTATATCCTCCTCTCTTTTTTTTTTTTTTTTTCTTTTCTGAACATTTCTGTAGTTTGCCAAGGACATTCAGAAAAGATTACTGGCTTAATATCGTTTTGGAATAAGAATATCTCCTTTCTCCATCCAAACCATTGAAGAAAATATTGAATAGTGCTGGCCTTGGGACAGCAAGCTGCTTAGATAAATTATCTTTCTTCTTTGACAAAATTACTACTCTTACAGTACAGTTTGCCAGATATTTTTCTCACTGATATTCCATCATTTTTATTAAGGTAATTTCTTTTTCACATATGTGGTTGAACATACCTTCATAATTTGTCTCCCCTTTCTGTTGATTATCTTACCTATGTGTCTTTCTACAGAAGTAGAAGGGGTCTTAACCCCAACCAGCAAAGTTTACACATACCTTCATAGCCAGAAGGTATTTTAGCTAGAAAGTAGAAAGCATCAAGTGTCTGACACACACAGACCACTGGTTCTTAATTTTACCATCTAATTCGTCACAGCTTTGCAATCAAAGCAGGAGAAATAATTGCTTTTCTAGACTTCTGGCAAAGAGGTACAGATCAATAAGAAATACATGGCCTTAAAACAAGCAGAATAGAATGTTTTGGTTTTTACCTATATGTAGTTTTTTCCCCTGAGACATAGTATTAAATATTAAATTACTTAACTATGGTTATAGATATTGAAGTTTGCAAAGTGTGCAGGTTCTGTGAGTGATAAAGTATTGCAAGATTTTGGTCCAAAAAGCCTTTGTTCAGATTAACATATGCATGGGACATGAAATACAATAACTTGTATCACACAGAGCAGTGGTCATTGGTTGTGATGGGCAAACAATAACAGCAATAATGGAAAATAAATTGAGGAAAAAAAAAATTGAGATGTTTTCTACTTGAGTTTCATCCAGTGTTGGAAAATTAAATAAGATATCTCTAGAGCATAATTTAAATAGATTTTTATAATTCTAATTAATCCTAAAATGATTAGCTTGAAGTAAGAAATATGACAAAGCTTGTCTAAAGAGGAGTTTTAAAACTGCAGTAATGCTTTCAAGGAAAAGCTCATTATAGTTACACTTCCTCATTTTGATCAAAGTGCACCTCTTCAGTGCATTCTGTGTATCAGGTCCAGTATAGCCTACAATTTGGAGTACCTATAGCCTATAGATTGGAGTAATGTTACTCTAATATGCTCCAATTCTTCAATCTGCAGAGTGCTGAAATTTACACGTTATTTTTCCAGTGGACTCAGGCTTCAGGCCTGAGTCTAGTTAACCTACCACATGTTTCTGCAATGCCCTCTGTCAAAGAGCTTGTGTGAATACTTATGTAACATGTAGAAATGTTTTCTGAATATTATAAAGAAGTCAGTGGGTAGTTGCTGCGTTGAATTTAAAAAATGGCCAAAAATGGCTCTTTGCACAATGAAAACCAGTGCAATTAAAGTGAAGTTCTGTTACCGTTTCCTATTAATAATACTTTTTTTTTCCCAAGCCATACATGGAAGTACAATGAACAACAATGTACATTGAAGTTGGCCCAGAAAATTTTACTTTTAAGATGTTTTCTACTTTCAGGGCCAATAAAATTGCTAGATAAAAGTTTTGGGAGTTGAGTAGAAACATATTTGGTATAGCTTTCATTTAGAATTTGGAGAATTTTTTTCTTTCTTGTAACTTCATGGATTTTTACCCTGAGATACAGAAAATCCCTCTAAATAACAGAACTATAGCAATATATGCACATAATAAGAAACAGAAAGAAAGGGGAGGTTTCTTTGTGATTTTTAGCTTTGTGTTTTATCAGTAAGTGAGCACATTTCAAAAAGCAGCAAGTTGTTTTGAAATGCTGAAACCCAGAGTAAGAAAATTATGAAGGAAATAGTAAATCTTCCAGGCAAGAACGAATGAGATGATGACTAATGAAGGTCTTTGAAAATATGGAAACACTCTGAATGCTGCATATTGTTGAATAAAGATCTTCAGATCCTTCAAGATCTTGCAATGTGACACAGGTAATTGTTTTCCTGGTGAAGATGTAGTTCTCTCTAATTCTCAGAGGAACAGTAATAGTGGTGAAGATAAACTGAGCTACACAAAATAACTGGTGATGACAGTCTGATAATTTTTTGTTTAGATAGTTGGTCCATGGCTGTGTCAAGAAAATAGTTTTATGCATTGTGGGGATCACTTACTGGGTCCTGTCAGGCTAACCAAACTTGACACCATCGCTTTATTGTAGAAGCAATATATTTTGCCTCTAGGAAGAGACTTCACTTGTTTCAAGAAAATCCACCTAACTCCTTTGTGAAAATACATACTAATAGAATGTATGTTATCTCTCTGTTATATAGTTATTTCATTAAAATATTGTTAATTGAATAATTTGTGCATAAAATTATGGGAATTATTGTGGTCATTTGCAGCCTAAGACACATCTTACTTCCTTAACTTGCCTCAAACTTTGGTCATGCCAGTGTTAGGCACTTACCTGTGTAAATCTGCCCCTCTTCTCCACTCTGCCCAACCACTAATGCAATTGCAGAAGAATTCCCAACCATCCTGATCCTAATTTTGCCCCATGTGATGAGCTCCATCAGAGTGGATCACACACCGAGTGCTTGGCAGGAGTCAACCCTCCAGGGAGCTGCTGTGCTGGGATGCAGGGAAGAACCTGTGGCAGGTTCCCTCCCTCTGCAGGAAGGGGGCACACGGTTGCAGGCTGTGCAGCTGCCCTGCTGCTGGTGTGCTGCTGCTCTGGCTGGGCTCCATGCCTCCCTGTGCCAGCACAGGTTTGTTGTGAGCCCTCTGACGTGTGTGGGGAATTGTGTCTCACCTGCAGCCTCATGGCTTCTCTCAGCTCACTGAGAACCACGGTCAGCCGCTTCTGCTTTATGGCTTTGTTTACAGCCTGTGCTCGCTGCGGTCGAATTCTTCCTGATTTATGTCAGCGTGATGTCACAGCAAGATTTTCAGTTTGGATCTATGTTGAAATCTTATCTTGCTAACAGTAACAGTTTGCTACTGACACTATCTGAACTTGGTCATTTTTGTCTTCCTCACTGAAGTTTTGGTCTGTTTCATGTAGTTGTGGTCCTACCAGCTGCAAACTCCATATTCTGCTTCAGCCAATTCTAGGTCATTAGGTTATGTATGCTAAAAATTATGAGCAGTGCTTTAATTTGCATAGTTATATCCACACATCATCCAGAGTGAATAAAAGCCAGATTGTAAAATAATTGCAATCTCTTGAAGTAGAGCCAGCCTTGCAGACCAGATCCATCCGTCTTCATTAATTTGTATACAGTTTTTTTACCAGAAGAAACTTTCTGAAGGTACTCGCATGGGAATGCTGAAACAGCTGCACAACTTTTATTTTGAAGAAAAAAAAGTTGAGCCTCGGAACAGTGTGTTTTAGAGAGAGAGAGAGAGAGAGAGAGAGAGAGAGAGTGACTCTGCATTTAAGACTTTGACCAGTGTGTGTAAGAAGTGCTCTCATGGCTGGGATAATCTAACAAATTTTTACCTGGGTAGCATTTGGCAGAGCTCCCCCCTTTTCTTGCACAGCTGAAAGGAATCCAGTGCAATTCTGCGCTTCGATCAACTCGCCTCCAGTTTTGCTCAGCCTGCCCGGTTTGGTAGCGCACGGCTGTGCCTGGCTTTTGTGGCCTCTATGGCCCTTTTCTGCTCCACTGTCAGAGAGAGGGAGGGAGGCTTCCCCCAGCACCAAAATACCATTCTGTGTGCTCTCTGCAGCACAGTAGCTAAGAACAAGTTTCCTGATTACTCCCTGGGTTTTTTTTGGAGTTATTTGCTGGAAGAAGTCTTTTTCGCCACTTTAAATGGATGATTGTGTTACAATCAAGAAAAAGCATCTCCAAAGACCAATCTTTAGGTAAGTGATGGTATTATTACTTTGAATTGAAAATGTTATGAATTTTACTCTGTAGTCCTATTTGTTAACTTAAAGTTCATATGCAAGTGCACAAAAAGTTGTTGAAGATAAAGGGTTTAATATTGCATAGCCTAGTAACATATTAGGTGATTTTGGTTCTCAGAATATAATTTTTTTCTACTTATACTGAGACTTTTTATAAAAGGTTTTGGGTTTTTTTTTTCCCTCCTCTCAGTCCTCTGCATTCTCTAAAGTTTTGTATAGGATTGTCTTTATTTTGAAAGAGAGGCAGAGTAGCTTTTGAAAACTTTTTTGTGTGTGTTCTATTTTCCTACAGCTCCAAAGCCCCTCAGTGTATTCTGAAATTATAAAACTTGAAAAGTGGAACACGATTCTTGGCTGGTTTATCTGGTTTTGTCTGTATGGCAGAGTTTTAATACTTGAAATTATACACCTTTCAGAGTAAAGTAGCCTGCTTACTGGGATATGCAGACAAATGCTTAAAGTCTAAATGATCTGTAAGACACTTCTGATAGTAAGGGTTCAAGTTTAAAGTGTAAGAAGTTGCAATTTTAGTGAGGTGATTCTTCAAACCATCCTCTATATATTCTTTTCATCTCTGAAACATCTTTCTGATACTTTATATTTTAAAGTCAATTGTAGAATTCCTTTACAGAACAGGATTAGATCTAGTTTACTCCTGCTTTCTACCACTGGGGACTCCATTCTTTCTTTTGTCAAGTCCTAGCTTCAGGCCAAATGACCTTGAGTGGAAAATAATATTTCTCAAACTGCTAGGAATAAGGATGAAGTGGCTGGAAGATTAACTAAATCTGCAGTAGTTCACACTTCTGTTTATGACAACTTTAACAAAACCCCAACTCTTACTGGGTGACATCAGTAGGATATTGTAACCACAGTGTTGATATGACAAATAAATATAAGATTGTAGATGGTCCCAGAGCAAATACAGGATTGTTATTTATTGGATCAACACTACTGATGTCATATATGATGGGAGTGCAGTAACAGTTGGCATTGCAGCTCCAAAGTAAATTCGGACAGGGAGTTGTGCTGTCCTCCTAACCTTAGATGAGGAGAAATCTTTCAGTTCTATTACAGTTGCAGGGCAGAGGGAGAATCTGGACACTAAGTGGTTACTATGGAAGTGAAATATCACAACTGCTAACCTTAAATTTGAATATCCTGAGTGTATTTGCTATGTAATTTATATTGTAAATTGAATTAAACATTTTGCACTTCAATAAAGAGGAACTAAAAAGTTCTTTCGCAGAAAGTTTTGACTGACAATTGAGACGTCTGATATTTTCCTCAAGTGATATCTTTTAATTTAACAGCTTACTTGAATATATTTGTTTAAATATCAGTATTTCCGAGGATCTGTGATAATTATCCTATAAGCTGTAACTAAAAAAAAATTGATGCAAAATGCACATTCTTCACAGTCTTTTGGGGCCATTAGAATTGCTGGTGAATAAATGCATATTTCCTGGTAATGTGCTATGGAAATCTGCTGTAGCTGGTGAAGTACTGGATAGTTTGCAACAGCTTTCTTAACGGATGTTTGCCTAAATTGTCTTGTGGGAGTGAACTAAAGTCAATGAAACACAAGAAGTTTCAGCATTTCTTACCAAAACCCATTCCTTCAAATCTGTTCTAAATACAGAACGGCAACTAAATACTGTTGGCATGCTTAATCCAGAGTGAGAAAACCCCTAATATGGAAAGCCCCCAAAGAGTCCATGGCTCTGCAGTGACTCTTCTGGCAAAAGATCTCTGTAATACTACAGTAAATGCTTAAGAAATGTTTCCAAGGTCGGGACCAGCATAATATTTTAGGTGGCTCGAACGGAAAAACAATCTCCGTATGTCATAAAGATTGTATCATGTACAGTAAACACAGATGCTATCCTATATTAAAGAGCTGCTTTTTTAATGTGTGTTCATTTTACTTATGACTTTGGAAAATATTTCTCTAGTGAAAAAATATTCTCATGAAAGAATTGTGAAGATTTAGCCTCTGTCCTTGGAATCCTGTAATTTTTTTCTCCATACAGGTGAAATGGTTTTACTGGGTACGAATCTTACATTAAGGTAACTGAATCAGCAGTCTATTCAACTTTTTCCTTGGAAAGAAGAGAAAAAAAATTCCAAGTTTTATATATATTTATATTTACCAGTGTTTTGATGACAACCAACACTAATTATAGTTACTCTTAAAAATATATCTCTCTGGGAAGTTATGTTAGAACTCAGTATCTTCCTCCTTAATTAGCAAGGTTGCATTTACAGTGGTTCTGTACTTGTTGCTTTTCCAGTAATGTAAAAATGAAAGTATTTATTCTAAATAATCCTTTCAATAATATTAATACTCTAAATAAGTGTGGGATAGGTATTATGTATCAAAACTGGAAACTCAACGTCAAGAAGATAGTTCTGACTTATTTACAATTTTTTGAAAGTTTTGATTTCATGAAGAAATAAAAATATCCAAATAGTGGGAACTAAGTGGAATGTTTGGTACATGCTACCCAGAAGTGTTTGGAAAAAACTAAATTAATTCAGAAATATAACTATGTAAAAAACTCTTAAGCTTACAAATCACATTGAAGTGATTACTAAAGTACTAAAGCACATAGATTAGGATAAAAATTTTTAATTATATCAGAAAAGACTGCCAAATACTTAGAGATTCCTGCATTCATTAATATCAAAGGAAGAATCTGCTACATTCAAATATATATTTCAACAGAACGTGTAGCTTGGATATTCACTGTCTATTTTAATGTTAACATACATTACTGAGGACATTCCATATTTTTATTAAGAACAGCAGCTTGAGCATATTTGCTGTGACTGAATATGGCAAAATTAATTCAAACAATAAACAAGTCAGCTTTCAATGGAGCAATGGGAGCCTCATGGCTCCTACATGTAAATTTGACTGAATAAAGTAATATGAAATATGCTTTAGGGAACAAATTCTTCTCTGTCAGCTGCATAAATTAGATGACATAATAGGTGTTCTAGTGCTCAAATTTCTATGAATTCTGTTAAAATATGAATCTACATAGTCATTAATCAAAACTTACACTGAAGCTAATATTTTTCTGCACTCTCTTTCAGTCTTTAGGGAATGGGTTGGGTTGTATGACTTTGGACTTTCTGGTCTTGTCTGTAAATGGAAGCAAAAGGATCAGAGTGTCACAAGACAAGTAGTTACTTGGGTGTCTTTGCCTTGGTAGGGTCCACAAAAGCCTGGAAATAGTTCAAGAAACCCTTGGGCTTTGAGATTTCCAGATCAATGACAGTTGGATAATAGCAAAGAATTTGTCCTTGCTGTGTAATGTCTTTGATTTAAGGCTGTTAGTGTGTTTAAACAGTATTAATGCGTTATCTTCAAAACTTTGTTCTGCACATTTTTCTCTTTTGTTCTGCACATTTTCTGTGGTTTCATGCAATGTTGGATCAAGGGTTTTCCCTTCGAGCAAGAGGAACAGAAAAATAGGGGTTCAGGGTGCTGAAAGCCAGAGAAGGAATGAGGGTGAAACCCAGCAGTTTTGCTGCTCCCCAGCGAGCTCTGGTGTCACCTTCTCTGGATGAGAAGAGCTCCTTGTATGTTGCTGTTGTTCCAGTACCCTCGTGCATTTACCTCTATGAATGTTGCATTAACTGCAATCAACTAGACTGGATCTCTCTGTAACTTCGAATTCTCCTTTACTAAGAAATTCTCCTTTACTAAGAATTCTTCTTTACTAAGTCCTTTGGTCTCTAGTGCCTCAAAATATATGTAGCTGGTTCACTATTTTATTTTACAGTAAGATTGGTTCTAAACACTAAATGCTGTTGCCAACTGTAATCAACTGGCAGAAAAGATTCCAGCACTATTTCTGCACCTCCGTTGAGCACATAGGCATTGTTTCCAAAAAATTAGATTTCCAGAAAATGTCTATACTGCTGTAATCTGTGGAGTAAGAAGAATCCATACAAATAACTTTTGAGATTTAATTCTAAATAGAGTAAATAATAGTAAAATTTTCTGCAACTTCTAGACATTTAAAGTTTTTGCCAGAGACTCTTTTCTTCTTGAAAAAATATACTAACATGTCATTTCCAGCAAAAAATAACCATAATAATAACTAATAAGTAACCAAAAAATAGCCAAGTGTAATACCCTTACTTGGCTTCTCCTTCTTTCCTTTATAAAAATTATTTTCCTCTCCTGAACGCTTGAAATATTCAGGCATTTTACTAAGTACAAGAGATACATCTTTATACTGTGGCAACAGATTTTTTTGCCATTTGTGAGTTTCAGCTTACTCTTTTTATACTCTGGTGTCAATATAGTATGTACTGAACAGGAATATTTTTTTTTGCATGGATATAGCTTCTGTTGGCACCTTTCCAATTTGTGTCTGTAGAAAGGTACCTGATCAGAATAACAGATGAAGAAGAAGCAACTTAGTAAACAAGTACCTGTGGGCAGCATAGAAAGTTGTATATTTTAGCTGCTTAGATATTTATAAAAAACAAAGTATATTTTCTTCCTTTTTTTTTAAGCAGCCTTCAAATAGCTTCAAATTATTATTATCTTTATACCATGTATAAACATGTATAGGGAAATTGGAGAAATTTATATTGAATTGTGCATTGCCATTATGATGCATATACTTTATTAATAATTGTTTCTGGTGATAACTTAATTGTAAATTAATGTAGCATATTAATTTAATGAATGACAGTTTATTCCTGTCATGTAGGAGGAAGGTGGGCAGGGAAGAGAAGATGCAGTTGTCCTTTACTTCATGCTCTAAGAAATATGAAAAACACAATGCCACAAGAAGACCCTGAAATCATAGACTGTTTCTTGATTGCCCCTTGCCCTGATGACAAACCTTGCTGCTGCTTTTCCAATATGCACATAGTTCATAGCCATGGCCTTCCTGCTAGTGATGGTGTATTTTCTGCCTTCCATTTCTTCCTGTGTAGCTTGAATGGCTACACTGATGGGTAAATGCCCCAAAATACTACATAGTTGTGTTGATTTAAACTCTTTTTTTTTTAAATGGCAGTACCTTAGAAGAGCTGACTTACAAATTTCATTTAAAAGAGATTGGTGTAAAAGGGTAATTCTATTGAGATCTGAGGCAGAATGAAATTTCATCCTAGGTGAGGAAATTTTTTTGTACTTTTCCTTCAAAAATCTGTTTAGTCAGACCTAAAAGCCATAAAGTAACTCTGTTATGCTGTGTCCTTCACTTCCTTGAGACAAGGCCCATGACTGAAGAAGATACACTGTAAATGGATATGATAAAAAATACTGGCCCATTGCAGAGAGTTGCAGTGATTAATATTTTCAAGCTGGTAGGAAAAGGAGCTGTAGCAAAAGGTTAGAGCCACTCCTGTTTCACAGACCTTGTCACATTCAGTATGGTGGGAGAGATTTATTTTCCCTCTCCTCTTGCATTATCCTTTTCTGGAAAATCATATCAGGTTTAAATCACCTGATAAGAGTACCCAGTTCTGCTTTCCCAAAGCATCAGTTCCTGCAGTCCCCACAGAGTACGTGGCATTGCCTTGTCTCAGCTGAGCATATTTTCCATCCATGGAAGAGAGCCCATGATGAAAACTGCAGTTTGGGCAGGTGTTAGCCAAGGCACTGTGTCCTGTCGTGCATGTTTAAGTAAAAGGCAGGTTTTCAATTTGTCTCAATTTGTCACTGTGGTGGTGAGAAGGCTGCACAGGCTAAGCAGCTCCCTGGGGTCAGGGATGAAGACACAAGTGCTGCCTCTGTCCCTGGGGGCAATCAGTGGAGGGAGGGGAGGCTGAGTTAGGGACGTGGGGACGTGAACTTTGCACGGTTTTACAAAGCTGAAAATTTTCTGTCATAATTCTAGACAGATCACAGGGATCTTTTAACCATTGCTTTAGAAACCAGACTAGGATAACTCTCTGGGTTCCCAATTTCCCCATGGGTACACAAATGATTCAAAGCAAAAGAAATCCTGATTCACCCATGTAGCAGAATCACGTGTGGTCACAGTGCTGAGAGCCTCATTAAGCAGTCTTTACTAGTCTGCTAGGAAGTTATCTTCACTAAATAAGAGAATGAAAACAGAGGGTATGTCAGGAAGACATGACATTTAAAAGATTTTTTCTTTTCACAGATTTGCTATGTAAGTGCATTCTGTCTATAATATTTTTCTTGCCCTTAAGGACCTATTGGATATGTTATTACAAAGTGTTTTCCAAACCAGGAGAGAACAGTAAAGAACAATCCAAACCAATATTCTGTTTATTACTGGATATTATGGAAATGTTGACTTCTGAAATGTTTAATTTTCAATTTAAAAAGCTTGAAAGCACTCATTTTAATTCTTCAAGATTTCTCCTTTTATGTACATTGAAGGCAGAGAATGGAAGAAATGACAGAAGCAGTCTACCTACTTTTTTTTCCAAGTCAGAAATTGCTTTATATTCCATAATGTTTAGTGCAGCTGATGTTTGGTTTTCTCTTCAGTGTAAGGAGTTTTGTGAAAACACTCTTTCACAAAGATTTGTGTATCCCATCCTCATATGCTGTTTACACTCAAGCTGTGTTTACACTGTTTTAACAGCTGCTGTTACCTGGCCCTTTCACTCTAGATGGACCTCGTAGACACTCTCAGAGCTGCAGATGGAAAGTCAGAGTTTTAGATATAGGATGTCAGCATCAGAACTGAACTTGATGGTGGTCGTGGTGAATATGTAAATATGAAAACCAATGCAAAAATCAGTGGCTTTAGTGGTAGGGTAGCACTGAGAAGTTGGGTAGGAGTTTTTGGAATTGAGAAAGGGAGAATGGTGAGAAACTTCACAGAAATGTGAAGCAAAAAAGAAAAGAAGTGAGAAAAAAGCAAAAGATAAAAATAAAATTAAAGGAAAATTAAAAGAAGAAGATAATGAATAACAGAATATAATCAGTAATGTGGAAATGTAAAGATAAGCAAGTGGTGAGCTGACAAAGGAGTGTGGACATTTTCAATTTTACATTCTTACTCATTCCTTAATACACTAAAATATAAATTGTGGTGATTACTCCATGTTATCTGTAGGTAGACTGTAGGTAGACAGAGAGTGACACTGTTGAAATATTTAATGTTGGCCTGATGGTCTGTTTGGGACACTGTTGGTGGGCTGTTTTGTACTATTCCCAAGCAGACTTTTCTAGAATTAATGATGAATTCAAGAGGCATTGCAACATCACTTGCTGAGTCACTTTTCAATTGGCATGAATGAGCTTTGAATACTTCCTGTTATCAAAAATGTCTGATTTTCAAGGTACTTTTAAGGAATCTGAGAAATCCATTCATTAAGTGGACTCTGGTGGGGTTGTGGGGTTTTTTCAGCTTGCAAAAATTAGGTAAAACAATTTCCTGATCACCAAAAATGGTGATAGATGGCTTTCATCCAGACCTTCATCCAGTATTTGAAATACTGCCCAACACAGAAATTAAGCCTGGATCTGAAATTAAGTGGCACTTAGGGACTTGGTGTAGTGGGACTTGGCAGTGTTATGTTTACTATTAGCCTCTACAATCTTAAAGGTCTTTTCTAACATAAATGATTATTTTATTCTATGATTCTGTTCTTGAATACTGCCATTCTGCTTGCTGGAGCTCAAAAATTTTCACTCAACTTTCAGACCTTGAAGAATGTTCCTCTTGCCTTGTCATGGTGATATGGAATTTATGTGTAAATATCTGTACTTTTTGAGAAAATCAGTTTGATTTCCTGGTGGCATCAACTGAGAAATATTTTGTGCTGAGCTCATCTTTCTTAAATTATTGGTCCCCTAACTTTAGCAAATTTACCTCTCACCACTAGAACAGGTCCTGTTAACATTTCATTTGTAAACTAGATGTGTTTTCTTGTGGCTTTGCATAGATGCAGACTGGAACTTTTGCTTTATGTAAAACAGGTAAAATGCATTGGTGTGAAACAAATGTACTGTAGTAACCTTTTCTATTGGTAATGGATGACTACAAGGAATTTTAAAAGTGTTGTTATGAACCAAATTAATGGTTTCCTTAATGCTAGAGAAAGGATTTCAGTGCTATAGCATGCTTCATAAAAATCAAAATTAAATTAATGTTATACCTCAATAACTGGGGTATTGTTTCCAAATAATTAACAGTATTTCTGTGTTCTTTTGAGCAGAAACAAATTACTAAGTCCCCATAAAATGCATATAGATTTTAAACTATTTTCAACAAGACTGATGTAGCCAGAATGATTGTCCCTTCAGGGCCTAAATTAAAATGTACTGTTGTGTTGCCAGGTCTCCCTTTTTACATTCCATCCTCCTGGAATGTGAAAAACAGCTTTAATGATTTTATTACCTGATGTAAAACCAGACTACATAAAGGTTTCCTTAGGAATCCTGAAGTCTTTGTCTTGGCACAGGCTAAACTCCATTCTGCTACTGGCTGCTTCTGCTGCCTGACTCAGCTTCTCTGCATATTCTGTCACTATCTGTGCACTACAGTGAGATAGGCTTGAAAACATGCTCAGTTGAAGTGGTGTGTTCCCTCTGTGTATGAAGGAGTAGTTTCAACTCTTACCAACTTCTTAAAAAGAACTTTCTCCATGTGTACCTCTCTGCTTTCAGTCATCTCTGCTTGAGAAAATGAATCCAGTTCTTCAGTACTCTGCACTGGGGACAGGGCAGCCCTGGATGTGGGGACAGACTGGGAAGGGAGAGTCTGGAGAGCAGCACCATGGAAAGGGACCAGGGGTCCTGATGGATGGTGGACATGAGCCAGCAGTGCCCTGGAGCCAGGAGGGGAGTGTGTGTCCTGGAGGGCACCAGGCACAGCATGGCCAGCTGGGCAAGGGGGGATTGTCCTGCTCTGCTCTGAGCTGGGGCAGCCTCACCTCCAGTGCTGGGGGCAGTTTGGGCACAACAATATGAAATAGGTACAAAGCTGCTAGACAGTATCCAGAGGAAGGCTCTGAGGATAGGGAAGGGTCTGGAGCAGAAGCTGTCTGGGCAGTGACTGAGGTCACTATATTAAATGTTATGTTGTGTGATGAAGAATGTTACTCCAAAAGAAGTATTTACCTATCCTCCTGTTCTTGCAACTTTATCCTTTCAGGTTGCTTCCATAATCTCTTACCACTGAGCTTTATGTCTTTATTTAAGAGAATATGCAATGGATTGTATGATAGCCAGCTTCTTCTTAGGCAGTGAACAATTGCTAATTATTTATTCAACCAGAGATATATCCTTATCTTAGGTAATTTCATCAAATTATATTTCCTTTCTTTCTTTATGAGAGTGTCTCATTAGGGCAGCAGGAAACACTTTATTGAAATCAATATATTACATAAGCATTTCCTCCTTACACATTAGACCGATTAGTGTAGCAAAGAAGAAAATAAAAATATTTTGACATGATTTTCATTGGGCAAATTAATTTAGGCTGTATTTTATAACGTTTTAAACATGCATGCTCTTATAAATGGATTTATTAGCTATGAGATTTTTTTTCTTTCAGTGAATCACAGATGAAGGGACAGATATGTTTCCCACATACTTTACCTTCCCAGAGATGTGTGCCTTTCTTCAGCCCTCTAATACACTCTCCCTATTAGTTTGTGAAGCTCTAACTAACAATAGAGCAACATTCAGCTAATTCCTGAATTATGTAATAGTGGATTTCATCAGGCTTTGCCTATGAGAGTCCATGTTAGTTTCATTCATTTTATGCCTCAGTCTTTCTGATTTAATTCTCATTCACACTGTGTTTCTTCAAATCCTTCCTTTTTCATTCATTTTCCTATAACTTTAAACTCACTTTAAGATTTCATCATTTTAAACAGAATTTGTTTGCACTTTCCTATCGAATTTTTATTATTGTTCATAAAACTGAAATAATGGCCCATCATTTCTCTCCCTCTGTAAATATCTCTACTGCTTTAAACAACTAGTTGTCTCCAACAGTGTGCTCTGCCATGTAATTTTATTGAAAAAGCCCCTCAGAGCTCTGGTCTCATTATCTTTCTGTGCTTTTGGCATTTTATGTACTTCCTCATCTTGGCAATGCTTTGTAAATTTGCTTAATTATTTGGTCTCTGTGGTAGTGGCTCTATATATTTCAATTCTCTTTGCCTGACACCATTTGTCTGCATATTTGTCTATCTCTTGTGGGCCTTTAGTAGGAGATAGAATGCTTGCTGTGCTGTTGATTGCTTCATGGCTTTGAGGATTGCATGTGACAGTGGACCAAGGGTGAACAGCACCAAGTGGGATTGGATCACATGCCTCAGCAGAGGAACATTTTGACCATTATCTTGCACTGACTCTTCCTAGCAGAAGAGTGAGGTGTGAATTCTCTCACCAGCAGGAATCACTCCTCTTATTAGAAGATTTGTGATCTTGGGTGGAGGACTTGCAGTGGAGAGAGCACTGACATGAGTGGGCAGTCTAATGTGTCTGCAGCCTTCACTAGTTAGCTAATTTCCTCAATCCATGCTTTATGTTCATCTTGATGAAGCCCATTGCTCCGGGAAGTGTCACACTGGAACACGCCCTCCTGCTGCTCTCCCGAACTGTGGAGGGACTTCCTTGGCACACATTTCCTAGACTGACTGGTAGTTCTGCCCAGCTTTCCTTGGCAGGAACAGAGTCTGGTTATTAACATCAGGGTGCATGTCCAGAGTGACAAGATCCTTTTATGGGCCAAGACTTACCAGGTGCAGAATGAAGAGATAGTGGTATTGGCATCATTTTGCTTTCCACCCACTGGGATTGGTTTCCTCTGTAGCATCTGAAATAGCAGTGGAAAGACCTGTCTCTGTGACTATTACCAATGGGTGAATTTAACAGGCCATTTCAGCTTCATTAGATTCAGACCTGAAGACCATAGTAATGTCTAAGCACACCTTATATCACTCATTATATATGTACTAAATCTCACCCAGCAGACAGAGAAAACAGATCAGGGCTGCCATCCTGACCATAAACTAAAAGGTGGAACCAATTTTCGCAGTCAAAAGACTGGGAAGACTAACTATATGGTGGTTGCTATGTCTTTGATGTTAGGAGTTATCTCCCAGAGGGAGCCCAGCAGCAGTAAGTTCTCCTTCATTAGAGTGCAGTCAAATAAATTAGTTTAAATACTTGCCAAAGCAGGTTGAAATTAATGTTTGACTTGGCACTGGAAGAACTGCTCACATAGGCAGTGAAGCCAGGAGTTGCCACCTCTCATTTAAAAATGGAATGTGACTCTAGCTAAACTTTGTCTGGGCTATCCCACCAATTGCAAATTTGTATCTATTCTGCTGGTAAATCAACTATGATTAAATCAGAAGCGAAAGCAAAATGAATTAACCATGCTGAAGACACTCTGGAGAACTGTTTTATGAGATTAAGTGAAATACAAACTAGCATAAATTACATACATTGCAAATTCTTCATGCTTAGATGTCTAAAAGTACACCTGCTGTTCTACAAGGGCTGGTTTAAAACAAGAGGAACGGAGGTGTCAATACATGAAACTCTCCTTATTTTGTATAGCAAATAGTCACGGAATATAGAGTGACCGGATTAATTGGATTGCCATCATCACTGTCCCAAGATGTTGTGTAAGTCCTAAACAGATTCATTAATCTGGTATTTTATAGGCTGCAGCACAGATGTCTGAAACTTCTATGTGGCCTTCAGAGATTGCCAAATAAGCTCTTATAGAAACTTGCAAACTGGTTTTGGTAAAGAGGTCGGATTTCTTTACAGTCATATTTTTTTCCCTGCTAGGTGTTTCTTTACTTAAATAAAAATGTGATTCTGCTCCCATTAGAAGTCATAAGTGTAATGAAATTGAGGAAACTGTGCATAAACAATCACTGTCTCTTAGGGTTGAAAGCTCTTGAAACAGGGTTTCACAGGATCAGTAAATGCCAGGTAAATAAACATTTTATCCAAAACACGCAGTTACTTTTGATTCTCCCACCAATGAAAAGAAAAACATTAAGATGTCTGCAGTACATGGAATGATAGTCAGATTGCATTTAAATATAAAAAAGTCATATTTGTAAGAAGTTAGAAGCAAGTTTGTCAGCAACCTGTGTGATTTCATAAACTTCTCTTTAAGGGCATGCAATCAAAAGTTTGAATAAGTGTGGTATATGCAACAGTTGTTGAATCAGTTTGCAGAATAACATTTCTTTAATGTGAATAATTTAATTTTAAAGTTCTGCCATGCAGCTCTGCAGAAGCTTTAGCCCAGCTGCTGGGCCAGATGCTACATATCTCTCAAGAGTGGTGCTGGTCTGTGTGAAGATCAACTGAGAAATAGTGCACTGTTGTTAATGTTACCTTTGTCATATACATGGTGCAGTACTTCAGTATCAGATGATATTCTGCAGAAGGAATCTGAATGTTACAATTTCACAGCGTGTGGTAATTTTTTAAAATGACAAATGGCTTTAGAGATTTTTCACTGCTCCAAGAGAAAGAATGAATTCTTTCACGTCCACTTTTATTTAGAAATTTACAATTGAACAGAGCAGGCAAATGGCAATTAGGAATGGTTAAATGATTGTATAGTAATTTATTTATAAGCAAATACTTGTTTGGTTTAATTTATGCATGAATGGGTTTTACAAACAAAAGGGATAACTCTATTTACCTGTCTTGAATGCATGCTAATAGAGTACATAGTGTTACTCAGAATAAATCTTTATTTCAGACCCAATAACAATTATGAGATAAACAATATCTTCTAGGAAGAAAAAAAAAAAAAAAAAAAACAAACAAAAAAAAAAAACAAACAAAAAAAAAACAAACCAAAAAACCAAACCAAAAAAACCCAGTAAAATTATTAGCAATAAAGATTCTGCCATAATTTTTGTAAATTATCTAAAGACTTAATTAGTTTTGTTACAAAGACAGCTCTAGTGCTCTTTTTGCTCTTTTCTCTGATTTAAGCTTGATTCATCCACTTCTATAACTTTGCTAGGTGAAAATAAATTTCATTTTGAGTTTTTGCCCCTTACTTAGATACTGCTGACTTCTCTATTTTATAGATGAATATATATGCACACATATATACATATTTCTCAAGAAATTTTACTCTTAGGTATTCAGTTCTCTATATCCATGGATTTTCTCTCCAGTTGTATAGACAGTTTTCAAAATCTTCCTTGTATTATGAGCACCTGGTTGGATACTGGTGTTCCAGTGTTGATCTCCCCAGGACCAGATGCAGAGGTATATCACTTTTACATCTACTTAAGACTCCCTTGTTATACATCCAAAGTAGTACTTTACTCCCTTTAAGTACAATATTCAGATGGTTCATTTTTGACTGGCATCCCTCATGATACTTACATGTGTATATTTATCTTTATCTGTTTATTTGAAAACTTAAAATAAGAAAGGTCAATTACATTTATTCAATGAATCAAAATAACTGAGTTTAAATGATATGATCTGATATAAAAGTAAGCAGTGGGTCAGAAGGTATTTTGGGCTTGGCCTCATGGTGTCTTCTCTTTGTATTTTCTCTCTGTATTTTGTCACTTAATTATCTACTGGGATAGAAAAAATTCAACCTTATGGCTCCCATGCTGATGTCTCAACCACTGGGTTAAATAGCTATTTTCAAAGTTAGCTTTGTGAGTCTTTCACTAGTCAGCAATGGATGACTTTGTGAATATCTTATGCCATTACAATTAGGGCATTTCCATACTGTATAAGAAACCCCTTCCATAAATCAGACAGGGGGAAGATCTGAACAATTGCAAACTTCAATGATCAGGTGTGCTTTAAACTGTGTTGATTATTTGAAGTAATTTATGAAATCTTCTGTCTTTTAAATGATGTGAATTTTGATCAGATTTTAGTTATTAAAATAGTGATGAAATTAATTTATTAGTTAAAAGCAAATACATGCTTGTCAGTAAATAGTTTTAATTGAATTTATTATCCAGCCTTCTAACTGGATGTGACAGTCAACACAGATTTGTAAAACAAAGGGACATTGGAGTCCCTTCTGTAGTTTTTTGGTGTCTACCTTGGTGCCTTCCAAAAGATCTAGGTTTATTGCAATACTCATCAGATTTGCAAGGCAACAGAGAGACTTTATGCTTCAAACCACATGGATCCTGTCTCTCTGAAGTTCCCTGCAACAGGCATTCTTAATTTCCTGCTTACAGGGATCCTTCTGTCTGGGCCTCAGCTCTTCAAGTGGGATATCTCAAAACTCCATAAGGTTTCACCACAAAGACTATGAAAGACATATTTATTCCCCCTATTGCTCAGTCTGTTACTGATCTGGTTCCCTTGGAAAGGAATTTTCAGGAGGAGGTATAGCAGATGCCAGTATATTTGTCAGCACCAGCTGAGCCAGCCATCCTTTAATCATACTCTTTTATCCCAGATGATTAAAAATCCTTCCAAAATCTCATGAGAAAAGTTGCTTGACGTCTATGTGGAAGCTGTCCAGGAAAATCCTTACAATGTAGGATGTATTGCACACAGCTGTGCCTAGATGGATAGCTTTACCAATTGGTGAAGTATTCTTGAACAAGGAGAAACTTGGTTGGCAAGCAACAGATTCCTTCCCAGCAATCTCCAAGAGAGCAGCTTGTCATTAGTGTGGGCCTTCATGTGAGCAGTTCTTACATTTGTCCTCTGATGGACTTTCTGATGGAAGAAGCAATGAGCAGGAAGCCTAAACAAATGTAGGTTTAATCTCTTCCATATGTGAAAGTCCACATGTAATTGTTCTATAAACACCAAAACTGAGTTCCCAGACCCCCTTCATGACTAATTTCATGAGGACCTGAGGGATTTTTAAGTTTTTTATTAAAAATGCTCAGCTCGTAAACAGAACATCACTGAAGACCCTTTGTGCTGATTCAGTAGATTGTCACATCCATTGCAACACATATTTGACATTCTTCAGCATTTGAGGCAGTTCTTAAGGATTGCAGCTTTACTGATAAAAATATAAATGTTTGTGATTTACATTAAAGATTCCAAAGTGATGACAAGGATATTGAAAGCCAGATCTTCATCATTAGAGGGAGCATGAAGTCACAAGTACTTAGGCAGGCTCTGCATTTGTCCTTGGTTTTGGTCCACCATCATCTCATGGCCCTTCACTGGATCAGTCTTACTGCATAGGTGTGGAAATACCAAGCACCTTCTGAGCTCAGTAACGTGGGTACCAATTCCTGTGCACTTTATTGCAATATGTCATTTGCCAGATATTAACTGTATCTGATACAAATCCATATGAAATACTTCTGGCAAAGTAATAAAAGACCTCTTACAAGGACTACACTTCTATCAATTTTATAACAATTTTATGAAACTCCACAATGTTCACATATTAACAAACCTGAAATTTGACTAGACAGACCCAAATTGCATCAAGAAATACCATATGTGCAATATTAGGTCCAAGTAGAAACATGTTTTGTTTTACTTAGTTGGTTTTTTTTGTTTTTTTTTTTTTGCAAATATGCAAACAATGGTTTACTGTTAGTAAAGCTGTCTTTGGTCCCAAACCTGTCTGGCAGCATGAAGCAGGTTATTGCAGCTTCACAAACATTTATTTTTTTTAGCTCTAGCTAGATAAACATGCTTTCAATTGTAGAAAGACTGATTTGTGGTTCCGTTTGTTTACTTGTTTTTAATTTGTTCAAGGTTCAAGATGTGAATTAATGTGGGCAGCATTGTGTCAGACTTTCTCTTCTCTAAAGTGGTCATTAAAGATGACTAGTGGCTTGCATTTTCAGGAGCAAGATGTTTTCCTCCTTGAAATCCTATAAAAGTGGTCCATTTTTTTGTAATTCAGAATTTGTCAATGAAGTTTTGATATATAAGACTTGCAGTTAAAAGTGTTCCTTAATTTGAGCAGAAACCAACAAAATCATGGATGTTGGAAAGTAAAGTTGCCTTGTAGGATAAAAGAAAGTTATAAATTTGCAAGATGAAATGTTAAAAGCTATGTTAGGAATTGATAAATCAGGCTTACAAATGTGTGTTTCACTTTGTGCAAAATGCACTTCCTAACTTTTTGTAGTTCTTTCCATTTTTTGCATTGAGAATATTCAGCCTATTTCAAACATCTGATACTGATGTTACTACTGAGCAGTCTGGAGTCATAAACTCTAGGAATACCAGAGGAAGCTGACAGGTGATTTCTGGGAGGATGTTCTGACTATTGAATATATTCACATTTCCTTCCAAAATAAACCCCTCAACAACTCCTACAAAAATCTGTGTCCCTGGCACTAAATAAAAGCAGTAGTCTTGCAAAGAAACATTAGAGACATTTAGAACACGTTCAGAACTCAAAATTTTTATGCATCTATGTATTACTCATAATCATAGGTAATTTTTTATTGTATTTTAATTTAAAATGTGCAAAATCATAATTAAAATATGTAATCTTTTTCTGGAGGACATATAGAGTTGGTTAGGGATGTCTTTAGGCTATCTTATCAGAATGTTTTTACTTTTGAATACCCCTCAACACAAATAAATAATGTCCCTTTTTTATTGCCCTTTTGGAGAAGGGCATCTCAAAATACTTTTTTTATTTAAGCTGGACTCACAATATGGAAATCTTTGATGGTATCTGACCTTGAGTAAAGCAGGGTTTTTTTTTCATGGGGTAAGTGAATATATAAAAAATAGTTTCTTATGTGTGAAGTATTGTAAGTTTATATTTTCCTGGAAAGTTTTTTATCCATGAGTTCTAGGTACATTATAGATATAAAAAGTTGTTTTTTTTCCCAATATTTATAAAACCTTATGCAGAGTACAGTGATTGCAGGCTGTTATAAACTGATTGAAGTAGACAGAAAACTTTTGTCTCATTTTGAGTCTTTATAGTCTATTGTTTCTATTCTGCTTTAGAGTTGAGGGGCTCTATCTCCTACTCAAAAATATTTCACAATAAAAATTCAACAAACTGGAGAGAATTTGCAGAAACAAATTGCTAATGTGAATATGAATTTAAGTAGGACAACTAGCTGCAAGAAAATGGTGTTTAAAAGGGAAAGAAAAATTTCTTAATTTGAAACAAATTTATATACTTTGAATGGCATTTCTTAAATGGGAGGTCATAATCTGCTAACACAATGATGCCCCATCTGCAGCCCTAATAGAAGCCAAATATTCTGGCTGTGCTCTTGTGT
Organism: Erithacus rubecula; assembly: GCF_903797595.1. Classification (NCBI taxonomy): domain Eukaryota; kingdom Metazoa; phylum Chordata; class Aves; order Passeriformes; family Muscicapidae; genus Erithacus; species Erithacus rubecula. The sequence goes on from NC_136659.1 coordinate 13,834,699, forward strand.
TCAGCACTCATGCAGTATTTTTAAACATCTGCTGTATTGGTCGCTGCAGGAGATGGGGGACTGAGCATTTCTGGAAGAAAAACAACTTTACATGCAGACAGACCTCTGGGCAGTGACACAATTCAAGTGGGAAATGAAGACAATAAAGATATAAATATAGTAGAAGTAATGAAAATTGCAAAATGCAGTTGGGTGAAAGTTGCCCAACACTTTGCACTTTGGTTAGAAAGACCTGTTTCCTCCATTTATAACCTTGAAATCCTGGTGATTTTACCTTAAAGTGGTTTTTAGATTTCTTGGCACTTGAAATATGTCGGAGAGGTCATTTTGTCATCCATTTTGTGTATTTTATTGGCTTAATGAAATTTTATCTCTATTAGATAGTAAAAACCTTCTACAAAATTTTGTATTAATAGACTGGGATTTTAGCTTGGTAGGGTTGTTAAGCAGAGTCCCCAGGGGATTCTATCCAACTCGGAGAGAGACTCTGTCTTCACAGCTCCTCTGTGCCAACTGGGTTGGGTTTGAAATTCCAAAGCAGCTATTCTAAGGGACTTTCCAAGCCAGTCACATTGTTCTCCAGAGTGCTTTTGTTAGCAATTTTGCTATTAGAATCCTGCAGATCTGAAGCTCAGGGCAAAAATTCAAGGTTGTCAAAATAATTAAAATGACAACTGGTCTATAAAGCTGAGTAAGAATCTGCTCAGTAAAGCATATCAAAAGCCCTCCAGATTCTGGATTTTATTTACATTCATGTGAAAAAAAAGTAAAGAGAAAACATCTTAATTTTGATGCCAGCACAATATCAGCTTATGTTCTAGTTGCTTTTTTCCTGACAGCTCTATTGTACAATATAATACAGTTAGACCAGAAAGCAGAAAGTTGAAATGCTGGCCCATTTTTTTGTGCCAGATTTTTCTTTGTTGATACTCTAAAACTGAAGTCCTGCCATGTACAGCTTTCATAAAGGGGTAGTTACCCAATTTCTTTTGCTGCATAAGGCAACATCCCCTTGCCTTTCCCACCACCCCCAAAACCTTTGTAGAACTATAACAAAGCAAAACATAAACCAGTGCTATTAAATACATCTATGATCTGTTCTAGCCATGACAAAAAAATGTATTAAAAAATTTGCTATTAAAGAGGAACAAAAAAGAGCATAAAATTTATCTGCAGACTTCTACTAAACACTGAAAATACTGTGCATTCTCAGGAAGTGCACGAATCAGAAAAATACCAAGAAATATTTGATTCTGCTTTTAGTATTTGTTTAGTTATGCTTCTCTCGGTACTAGTTCATTAAGTTCTTACTTCTCTCTCAACAATTACTGCAAAGCAAATCTCTGAAATCTGTTTTACTATGAGAACCGTCATCAAGGGAGTGAGAGTGCATAAACACTGTCATTGCTTGGCAAAGTCTCTTACTATCCTACCCCCAGTTCACTTGGTAATTTTTGCTATGATGTGACCATCTGAGTTTTCTCAGATGAGAAGGTTTATAGCATGCAGAGAGCAAAAAGCTCATGGGAAAATTCCTTTTGTAACCTTTTCTCTGTTATTCTTCTTGACCGTAGTCTTCTATTCTCATCTGAGTAAAATGTGTCTGCCATAGTGCAACTTTTAATTATTTAGTTGCTGTAGAAGTAGAGTAGAACTCTGCATAAAATTACTTCAGTAAGGTTTCTGTTTGCTGAAAAAGGGGAACTTGAAATACTTTTAAAAATCTAATAGAAAAGGGATATGATCTTATGATATTTTAGCCTTGTAATTTGGGAATTAATTTCTCTTGGACACAGAACAGGTGGCCAGCCTACAGTTTGTTTAGATGATCTTACTTTTTTGATATATAAAAAATATTGAATTTTACTTCCTCACAATAAAAGAATCTTCAACCACATTCTATGAAAAGTGTTTGACTGACTGATGTTTACCATTCTGTGAAACTGCATATTTTAAAGAGCAATCAAAAAGTTTTGGAACCCTTGGCTTGTTCTCCACCATCTTTATACTGTGCTTATCATTCAGATTTGAGTGTGTCTGCAGTCTCTTAGGATTCTCATGTATTTTGAAAAAAGAAGAGAAAGACTTAATTTTGTGGGTTCAAAGTAGCACTTCGGTAGGATTATAATTTCATTTACAGCTGATGATTGTTCAGGTGCCATTCAAGGAAGACTCAAGCAACAGTGATGACCAGTTTGGAGGGTGGGCTTCTCTGTTAAATCATACCGTGTCTGGTTATGACCTAAGGTTATGACCTAAAAATTGGTTATCCTGAAAACATGCCTGAAACTTTCTCCTCTGCTTCTTATTCTGCATTAAGCATGGATGTTCATGCTCAGTGAGCACTGACGTCTTCAGGTGTTGATTGTCTCTTCAGATATCCTTTAAGAAATAAATAAGGGCTATCATCCACTCCATTATAAAAAACAATGTAAAAATAGATATTCTTTGACTTAAAAGAATTTTCTGAAAAGTTTTCATGTTTTCTGAACAGTTTCATTCTTCTACCTTTCTTGTTTTTTATGTTTAAACAAATATTTGCTCATGAAGGGTGGAAGATTACAAATAGTTTCTGTAACATTACCAAGTTGCCTTTAGTGTCATGCAACCCTCTTCAAAGAGATGTGGGCAAGAGCTGTGTTTGATCATTAGTGCATGCACAGGTAAGAAAACAGTTACATGGGAAACTGTGCTAACTAATGGTTTTCCATGCTGGGCCTGTCAGCAGTTTTGAAATTTTCCCAGGATAGAATAGAAAGATGCAAAATGGATAAAGAAGCAGATTCACTTGTAGATTTACCAGTGCTTCAAAAGACACTCACCCCATGCCACTGGGTTTGGAGAGCCCATATACTAAAACAGACTAATGGGAAAATCTGTGCTACAGCATACTTCTGCTGTTTCTTATATAATTTATATAAAATTTGCTGAAAGTGTCCTTTTGATCTCATTGATTTTAATCAGCTTTCTGTTCATATTTTGTATTCTTGTTGCTCTGCTTAATTAAAGTTAAGTGGATTCTCTCAATATCAAGTTTTTTTCCTTACAGTTTATTTATATACCAGCTTCTCTTTTACCATAACTTTGTCATTTTATTATCTTTTTCAGAGTTACCTTTTTGTTTTCCAGGCAGAATTGGCTAATCTAAGCTACAGCATACACAGAGAGTTCTTCATGTGAGCACATCTCAAGGCTCTAATGTTTAGTTAAAAAATCTTTCTACAAATATAGGTTCAGAAAAGAAACATTTCAAGACTAGCACTGAAAACACTCACTCCAAGGTTTTCCTCTACTGAGATCAGAAAAATTACTCAGCTAATGCAATGTTTTCTCATTCTGACATTAGGTATGACTTTGTGCAAAGGACTTTCCAAATTGTTGATTTCCTTTCAAAATAGAGTTTCTGGCTGCATCCAAACTTGCTGGTGTCTCTCCTCTGAGTCCTTGTGTAAAGACCACCTGAACAAAAAACTGTAGTAATTTGGACCTGTTGCTGGAAATAAACAGAATTTTGAGAGTTTATACAAGGTTGCTCTAGTATTTAAAAGTGCAGGTTCTTAGGAATCAAACTGGGTGGCCTGTAAGCCAGAAACACCTCTCAGTTTCTTAGTGGGTTGGTTTGTACTGTCACATGAATTCAGAAGAAACATAATTCCCCAAAAGAAAACAACTGCTTGGTTGCAACAGCCACTGGACCCTTGTTGTACAACACATGCTAAGGATGCCAGTGATCTTCTTACGTCTGATGTAATTAAAGGTCATGCTGTGCTCAGAAAATACAGCCTGTGTGCTCTTACAGGCATGGCTTTGGTAAGGAGCAGCCTGTTTTATGTTCCACTGAGACTGGAATAACAGCCTGCAGTGTCATTAGGAGAAAAGCCTTGGGCTACACCTACTCTACACTGAGGTGCTCTTGGCTGTGTGTTTCCCTCCCCTCCTGTCACAGCAGGAAGCAGCAGCAGCCAAGAGGTGAGTCAGTGCAGGCAGGTGAGCTGGGGAGAACCCCGTCCCAGTTTTTGTTTACTTGGGTTTTGGAGAGTGCTTTCATTCCCTCCAGGCTGCTGAAGTGACTCAGCTTGTGGGCACCCTAGCAGGTCCCTTCTGGAGAAACTGAAAGTAGCACGTGGATGATGGGACAAATAATACAGTCACTGCACTGGGTATTAGTCATTTTTACCCTCATTTGGTGGAACGTGAAGTTAGGTCTGTCCAAATGGATGGAGAGCAGTTCTGTGTAAAATAATTGGGCAAAAGTTGCCCCTGACACACCAGATTCATCACTGTAGTCAGTAATTTGCATAGATGCACTATGTTCTTAATAGTGAAGGCCAGGAAATTATCTCAAGGACGGGTGCCTGTAGATGAATTTATCACTTCTGTGTCACTAATTTAACTTCTCTTGCACATTTAATTATGCTGAGAACTCTGAAATTCCAATTGCCAGTGAAATTAAGGTCAGTAGTAGACCTATTACCATTTAAATTCTACTTTCACCCCAAAACAACTAAGTTTATTTTGCCTTGTGCAGAGAGGTGCATGTCTCTTGTACAAGAAAATAAATCTGGATGATGGACTTCATATCTCTTGGCCATTCTGGGGACACGACCCTGTAATGGCTGTGTCATAGAATCATTGTTCACAGTATAGCCTGTTCCTCTCTGGTTCCATTACTGCATGTTTTTTTTAGCTGAAGCAAGTTTGCATAGTGTATTGGAAATATAAACAGAGCTCTAAAAGCCACAAGGCATCCTTAACTACAGAGCCATCAAACCCCTGCTTCACAAATAAGTATCATGTTTTCTTTGGATTTATTAGCACTTTCTCACTATTACTTTTTCCACCAGTAATACTATTTTAGTATGTCAGAGTTAATTTCAACAGTTTTAGAAGGTACAAAATCTCTGTATTGCAAGAACATTCTTCCTCCTAATTGTCCTCAGAATGAAAAGCTCTCATTTAATAACTTTTTTTAAAAGGATTGTTTCTTCCTGTTATATGATTTGTTTTCTCTGTAATCCTGTTTCATGATATTTGCTGAACACTGCTGTAAATATTTTGCCAGTTCAGATTTGTTTCTCAAACAAACAGGAGGTTTTTATAACTCACCCTGAATCAACCACCTAATTTTGGAAAGCAAAACGTTTCCATGTTACAAAGATTAGCCAGTAAATGAATATTAACTTTTGTTTCTCTGTGACATAAATAACAAGCTGAACAGCTTTGCTCCAGGCTTTTTTTCCTTCTCATTTAGGGCATAAAGAGTAAGGTCTTTTCTTAGTGGTTAAAAAATTAAATTGGGAAAGTATCTGCACAGATATATCAATAAACTGTGCGACTTGTTCAAACATTCTGAATTGGCACAATAATGCTATTTAATGGCATGTTGTTGCATAGCATAGTTCTTAACTCACTGTGGCTGACAGATTCTGTGGAAGTTACACCTGTGCACCATGTTGGCATCCACCAGGTTTATATGGAAGTTAAGCAAGATCAGGAATTGGCACTAAACATAAAATGCTCTACATGTAAAGAAAATAGTATGTGCAGGAAGGAATGAGTATCAAGAGGCTTTGAAAAGTTTTGTCATATTATTACGGGGAAATCTTTAACAGGAGGGTTAAACTTTTAACAAAAAACATTTTCCCATTGGCTTTATTAAAAATATTTGTTTAGATTTTAAATGAGAAAAAGATACCTATAGACCAACTGCAGTCACCATGGCAACAACTTAAACTCACAAAACACATAGAATTACTTGGCAGCATAGTTACTTACAAGCTAATACATCAAATCAGCAGAACATAGGCTAACACTTCACCTAAAATAATTTCCTTTTTTTTTCTGTCTTAATACGGGAACAAAATTTAGAGCACAACAAACATGAACTCAGGCTCAGCCTTATTTTTGGAATGATTTTTGTGAATTTCATTTGAATAACTTAAATGTTTTCTTTCAAACACAGTTGTTTTATTTATTTATTTTTTTTGATCTGTGATCATCTACAGGGTGTTTATGTATTTCATGTATATATGCATTTCATGTATTTCATTTTTATGTATGCCAGAGATGGCAATGACCTACCAGTATCAAGTAATATATCTCTTGCCAATACAGAAATATTCCTCTACACTGATTGTTATTGTCTAGTCTAGTTTTAAAAGTTTAAAGCTGTGTAGATTCCATTGTTTCCCCTGGGAGCCCAGTTTGTTTCGCTGCCAGGAAGCTTTCCTGATACTCAGCCTCAATTTTTCCATGTTTAATTTCAGGCTATTAATATAAGAGTCTCATAGTGAACAACTATTCTACTTTTTGTTATGATCTTATAATATTTGTAGATGCTGTCAGTCAGAACCAATCTATACTTAATTATTTTTAACTTTCCTCAACTGAGTAAAGTTAATGCTTTCTTTGAGCAATTTCTACTTTCCGTGGATTTGCTTTGTTATAGGAAAATTTAATTTCATTTATTTTCTGGTACCAAAGTAATATGAGAAATAATGTTCTCTTTCTTTCCAAGTTGTAGTTAAATAAATATAAATTACAGTAATATTTTTAATTACATGCTAGCATGAATATTGGTCTCCTGAAGTCTATCTCAGTAGTACTCATTTTCATCTCTGTCCTTGAAATGCATATTGAAATATATTCTTTCACATTTTTCCTTGCCTCCACAGCTATGAGACTATTTTCTTAACATTGTTTTCTGTGCATTTGCACACCTTTTAAATCATCTTTGTTATCACCTGACTGGAAAACCTGAAAATTGATATTTTTCCATTATTGAAAAATAAGTAAAAGAAAAGGAAAAAAGTTTTAGTCCCAGATATTAATGAAGGCACAAAACCTCATCTTGATTTTACTCTGTTTATGATTTTCATGCCAATTTGTAATTCTCAAAAATACCTTCCTTTGTGAGCAAATTTGAATTACATTTCCAGGTATTCAAGTATCTCAATCTTTCTGGAAAACTGGTGATATAATTTCTACTCTACTTAATCAATCTACTTGTTTTACTGTTCCATCAAGAAGACACTTGAGCTTACTTGGTTCAGTCTTTATAAAAAGCAGAAGGTTAAATTGCTCACAATTTCATAATTCCCCAGCTAATCAGCATGTTATTCTCTTACTCTACATTCTGAATTACTAGGGACATGCAAATTTGAATTACTTGTTGATAGCTACAAATTTTACAGTTTGCTTCCTTTGACTATCGCTGTTTTTTTTGTTTGTTTGGTTTGGTTTGTTTTTTTGTGGGGTTTTTTTAGGACTCATTGGTATGCATGAAACTCTTATGTATGAAACTCTTTCCTGTGTAAACCTGTTCACTATGATTACTGTGATTAACAGGAAAAGTCTCAAGACCTTGCTTTTAGCAAGTGCTTATATGAGAGTGATTTCAATTATCAGCATACTTTAAAAGCAGTGGTGGGTTTACAGGAATATTTGGATATATCTGTTTCTATCCTGGCAGACTCATAGCAGTCAGCTTATATAAAACCATGCCTTTGCCAGCTACGTTAAGACCACCTCAATGCCTAGAAAACCCTTGTAAATCTTCCCTTTGTAAATCTTCCCTTCAGAGCAGAAAGAAGATAATTATCTCAAGACTGGAGTAATTCAAGCAGCTGTGCAGTGGGATTTGTTCTGTACATAGCTCTTGGAGCTAGTGAGCTTAGCAAATGAACTCAGGCTTTGTGCAAATCTCTATCTGATGTATGTGGTCAGTTCTAATTAGACATGGACACCCTTACCTCAGTCAGTGCTCCCTCGGATGCCAGAGTCCCCTCTGGGCAGATTCCTACTTCCTAACCTGATAAAAATGTGTGGCACTGGGGGACTCCCTTAGCAGGCCCTGGCTGTAGCAGTCACCTGAGTGCCTGTATAGACAACAGAGAAGTTCCTTTAGAAGATAACAGTTGCAAAAGGAGCAGGGAACTATTTTGGAACTAAAAGAAATAGACAAACAAAAGGCAAACTTAAAAGAGCAACTAAATCTTTGTGGAAGAGGCATTCCATGCATGCAAGACAGAAAAAGATAAAAACTTCATTGTTAAAGAGTATCCTAACTTATTTCTTATAATGGAAAAGAACATAACATTTTCTGATAGGATTTAATTTCATAGTAGAGTACAGGGACCTTTATAATCTTCTCTGAAAGCTAAATGTTAAACCGAAGAGCAACCTTCTTAAATGTATTGCACAGTTTTGTATTCTATAGACAAAACTTTTGGTGACTTGCACAGGTGGCTGTGGGTTAAAGTGGATGAGTATTTTGCTGCTGCATATGATTCCAACAGGGTTTCAAAATGTGAATAATAAATATGTTCAGAATAAATAGGAGCAAGAAACAAAATTACCAAGAAACAAAAAAGAGGTTGTCATGACATTTTATAAATAAATTATAAATGGTTCTCTGCACAACATCACAATATACTGAGGGATTCCTTGACAAAGGACATTGTGGATGCCAGGAATGTACAAGGGTGCAGAAAGAGGCTGAGAATCTTCATATAAGAGCTATTTATTTCTAGACACATTGAAAACACCTCTGTGCCAGGGAGTCCTTTATCCTCATATAGCCAGAGGCTGGCAGAGTATCCAATATATACTTATATATACTATATAAGTATATATACTTATATATATATACTACTTATGCTCTTTTTCTCTTCCCTGGACATCTCCTTTTGGGTTTTTCAAAACTGTATATGAACAAGATTAATTTAATTGAGACCCAGCGTAGATGTGCTTATGTTACCAGGAATAAAAATAAAAGCATATGATACCAGGTTTTGCTGCTAAACTCATAAATTAATATTTCATTAGAAAGGCTGAGGAAAGGAAAAAGGAAAGGCAGAGGACAAATATTGCGTAAATTAGGAATATACATTTGATCTAACATGTAAAATTCAGAAAGACTCAAGATATTTACCCAGCAGCATAATCAGGTGAGCAAAATTAACACGTTTTTTTAAGTGTGCAGAAGCCATAAGAACCACAGGGTGACTTAAGGAGCTCCACTATAAATAATAATTAAAAGTTAACCCATATTGTAAGTTATGAGTAGCTATCACATCTTTAACTTCATTGAATTAAGTGATAAACAGCTGTTTCATATTTTCTTTTTCAAGGTCCCAAGCTTACTCTAGTTATTGCAGCTTATTGTAATGATTTTTCCTCAGTAAAGGTAACTTTACAATATGAGAAAGGAAAATCTAGCCACTGATTTGACAGTCATGAAGAAAGAGTTTTTTATTGGCCTTTACTAGTTATCAGATCATAGAAGAGTAGAAGAATTCAGGCTGGAAGGAACCTCCCCACTCTGATTGGATTTTTGCAGGATATTGTTCAGCTGGGTTTGGAAGAACTGGGTCTATTCTTGCAGTCCAAGGATGGAGATGATGTAATCTAGGGTTTTTCTTTTTAAAGTATCTGTCAATAGCTGAAGAATTCTGTTTTTGCTACCTGTTTCACAATTAACACACATACTTCAGCTGAGATGTTGCCATGAAACATGCTTACCAAAGAGAATACATCATGCCTACTGAATTTTGGGCCATGAACTTCTGGGACAAGTACATTCATTCTCTTTATGGAAAATAATGTAACATTGTGTTGGGAAAGCTTGGCTATTTCTTGTGTAGTAATAAAAAGCACAATTGGGCAAAATCCATTGCACCATAAAGCATAAATCAATGAAGTTTAAATGAAACTTTTTGAAATAAATCCTCCAGCAGTTTAAGCAGTACAAAAAAACCCTTGAAGATTTAGAAATATTTTCAAATCTGCATATAGTTCCCCTACTATATTCTGAATAATCCATTCTAATAAGTGTATGCTTACAGCATGATATTTAAAGTTCAGAAAGGGGTGTAAACCAACAATCACTGCTAATTTTTTTGTCATTTTCAAAATCAAGATGCTTGTGTCACACTACTTGGTTCTGTAGGTTCTTTTATGTGGGGATCTCATGAGAGGGCACTGAGGCACAGTTCTGATATGCAGATGAAAATCAGACGTGTTTTTCTCTGCAGGTCTCCTGATGTGACACCAGGTACATGTGAGCCTCTGGCCAGTGCCCAATGGGGCTCTGTGCCCTCTCTCCCAGGGCTCTGCAGAAATCATCAAGAAAATCTAAGGCATATCCCTGCTTGGAAAAAATGCTGGAGGAGAGGGAGCAGGCTGGAAAGGGTTGGTGATCATTGTTAACTTTGGGCAAGAGCAGCTGCAAAACTTATGCAGGTTGTCAGAGTAGATAGCTACCCTGATGTACACACCAGAATAGCTGTGAATTTAAGTTGAACATTTGGTAATCAGGCACTTGAACTCTGTCAAGCAATATGCATCTCTGACATAGCAGGAGAAATGTGTTTAGCATCTGGGCAGACTGAATTACAGAGAAGAAGGGAAGAGGCATCTGCTTGTAAGTACTGTGCCTGTTCCTCCCTAGGCATGTGGGAAACTTCTGATAGTTTCAGGAAACTGCTTCTTCCCTAGCAGCTTCATATGCCTTTACCATTGCTTGTGGGTGGAGATTCCCCATCTGTATAGCAGATGAGGATTTTGCACAAGCAGTCATCACAGGAGGTCTTAAGAGCTGAAAAATATCTTATTTTAGGTAGAAAAACGTTCCAAGATCATCGTGAAAGAAGGTGTATATTTCAGTTTGGTTCTGATGGGTTTATTTGTAGATAGGAACAAAATTTGAGGCAAATTGTGGAGGCTTTTTCAAAAGAAAAATGTAGCTAAATAATCTTGAGTTTCTTCAGCAGTACCTTCCAGTGGGGCTCCTATCATAAGCGTGCAAATGTTAAAAGGAAATTCTGTGTTTTTAAAAGTATGTCTTGAGAATGCTCCTGAGGTTAGCATTAAATAATTTAAAATATTGTAAATATTGCACATGAGAAACACCATCCATCCATTCCCTGCTGTAGAATTGTTTGTTCAGTTAACTGGCTCTTTCTGCCCCAGAAATGCTGTCATATTAAATGTGGCTTACAATGTGGTTCCCAGTGGCTTACAATGCAGTTTTGTTTCTACATAACAAAATTGCTTTTTATGTTATGAAATCTTGGCCTTGATGCATCTCTGAACATCTATCCTGAAATATGGCAACTAGTTTAAGTACTTAATAAATAATAGGCAGTAATAGTCCCTAGTGTTGCTGTTTGCTAAGAAGCAGTAGAACTGGCAATGGGAATTCAATCATTGTGTAACAGAGACAAATTTAGAAAAGATGAAATAAAATTAGGATATGTGTCATTTAATGATACTGGAGTATGTATCTCATCCTGTGGAAGAACTTTGGAAACATTACACAATTATTCTCATGTGGTTTGAGCAAAATGAAATGTTAAACATTATTGGTTTCGAGCATAAGACTTATAAAATAATTTCTAGATGAAGAAAACCCCATTATTCTTGCTTATTTTAAGAGCAGAAAATAATCACTTTGGTGACAAATAGCACTCCTGAGTTTCACAGTTAAAGGTCAGCTGGAAAAAAGGGTGTTTTCTAAATGGAGTTCAAATGAACCCAGTTTTCATGAATGTAATTTGAATTTTACAATATTGGAGAGTTAGCATTAGTTCCACAAATTTGTCAAGAACTGAAGCACCACCTCATGTTAATTTTGAACATGATGCAGCTGGAAATAATTACTTTTTTGATCAGACTGAGTATGGGTTTGGCACTCTAGAATCCTCTTTCTTTAACTTAAGATTGAGGGAAAAAAATGAAGGTATTTTCCTTACAGTGAAAGATTGACTTAATAGATTTATGACAGATTGTCATAATTATGAATATATTGAATGAAAATATACCATAGTTACCAATGGAGTTATTGCCATGCTCTTTTGCTGTCCTTCAAATTTCTTCACATTGAGTTCTAAATTTGCCTTACCTGGGCTTCTTGTACTTCTGCACCTTAAAAATAAAAGAAAAAAATAAAAGACCAAAGTCAAAATAAAAATAACAGTTTTAAAATTCTTTTCAAGTTGATGCACTTTTTCTGTTTATTGAACTTTGATTTAATTAGGAGAAATCTGCATTAAGCAACACCATCAAATGTAGAAGCAAAAATCAAATGATTGCTTTAATTGAGTGCCTTACTGGAAATTTCAACCATTTTTCTCATTTTTTTTTCATAGCTGATGTTAGTATTATGCTTGGTTCAACAAATCAGTTAGTTACCTGCAAATATGGATCCATTGTATGGTAGCAGTTACAATACGAGCTGGTTTTATCTTTTACCTGAGCTATGCAGCAAGGAAAGAAAAGAGGTAAAATATGTAACTTTCCAAAGTAAGGGAATGTTTGCATTTTGCAGTGACTCAGGGCATTTTAATTGAGCTCTTTATTCCCATTTGACCATCTCATAGATTTGGAGCAATCAACTAATCTGAAACCATTATCTATGGTTTTTAAGCTAGACAGTTTATGACCGTGTTAAATAAAACAGAGTTCAGAATGATGAATGCAAACATCAGGACTGGAACTTGCAGGAAAAGCATTGAGTTTGGTTTAAAAGCCAGGTTTGGCCAGGCAGGCAGTTTGCAGTGGTCAGTCACTGTGGTGTTTGAGGCTGGAGTTTTGGACAGTGGAACTGACTCCCTGCTGGGTTTTCAGCACACAGGAGAAACGCCAGGCACAGAATAGGGCTGTGAGCCAAGAGAGCCATGTCCTATTTCCCATGACCCCTGGTACCTATCTACTCATGTTCCTCAGTACCCCTATTTGTAGAACAGAGATAAAATTTGGTGTGTAAGTCTCAGCTTGTTTATAAAATGTCACAATATCCTTGGATAGAGGGTGCTATGAAAATATAATCTCTTCTACTAAATGCAGCTCCACATTACCAGGCTCTTCTGCTTTGTCAGAAGAGTTGGTTCTCTGCTTTAACATTTTAACCCAGTTAATTTTTTTGCAAAATGTTAGCAAAAATGAAGAACTTAATTCACTAGATATTAATTACATTGTCATGAATTGTCATAATGATGGAAATTCATATGTCTCTGACAAACAGGCTTGTACATAAGTTTACTTCTGGCTTTGAGTGCCTGCCTTGGTCTTAAAACATATTTAGTGGATAGGTTTATATTTTTACATTTTCAGCAATTAAAGGAAAACAGATTAGGAAAGCCTAGATAACCTACTGGTTGCATGTATTCAGTATAGAAACTTACTTATGTATTCATTATAAAATATGAATGACCACTTATTACTGCATTTATAAATATACATTACAGTCTTTTGCTCAAGACTGAATACAGAAGCAAGGTAGATATAGAAGCTTGAAATTGGAGGAAGATAACAGAACCTCCTTCTTTACCCAGTAATAAGAAATTGATAGGAATCTATGAAATTATAATAGATTATTAATGGACTCAGCTTTTCTTATTACATTGACAATAAAGCAACCCTTTCCAAGGTGGCATATTTAGTGTGAGGACAGAGAAGAGTATGCAAGTTATAAAAGAAGATTAAATAGCTTGTTTCTGATTCTGTGGAGCTTTTAGCTTGTAATTCTAAATGATGAAATGTGACAAATTACAGATTTCTTCTAAATGTATTTCTTTCAAGCCATTTGATGTTTGATAGATTTCTATTTTTATGATTGTTTTCAACAAAATGGATTCTTTTGCACAGCATATGTTTCCTATGTGAGAATGTGCTTGCAATTTTTAATACTCTCTTTTAAGTCAAAACTTTTGATTTTGGAAAATTCAAAAAGGAGATTTGATATTTTCCATGAAATTATAGAATATTTCTAAAAATGCTAAGTAACCTCAAATCACCAGATTTTTTATCTCTGTTTTTCAAATTAATATAAATACTTTCTAAAGAGCATAAAACAGCTTTATGTCTTTTTATCTGAAAGTCATCAGGTCACATTCAAAGCTGTAATGTCACAACCTCTCCTTGTTAAAATCTATGAAAATTACAAGATGTGAAGATGAGAAGGATAAAAATTTCCCTTGCACTGCATGTCCTTGCTTAGTAACCACACAATATCAATGTTAGGGTTTTTTCATCTGTTACCAAGATAATTTTTTTGTATTTTACCTTCCTGTACAAAATTCTTCTTGCTGGGGAACGTGCAGGGTATGACTGTCCCTGACCTGGAAGGGAGTTCCTGTCAGGACTCAGGAGACTCCAAGGCCTTTGCAGCTGCCCTGACCCAGCTCAACTGGAGTTTCTGTTCAACTGGCTCAGCCCAACAGGCTCAGGCACAGTAAATGAATAAATGCATCTTTCAGCAGAAAGCATGTCAGAAGTGCCAGGGCAGTTAACAATTAAACAGTGACAGTTACTCCTGTGTCAGGAAACAGCTGGATGAGACTTTGTTCTTTCCACTTTTTTCTTAGAAAACAGGAAAAGTCATGGGAACTTTCATACATTTTTACTACTATTATGCTCCTCTATTGATGCACCTGTTTTGTTTTTTTTTCTGTTTTTCCTTCTATTTTTTTGGTACCTGTTATTATGACAAAATTTCAGTAATGCCAGTAGTATCTGGTACATGTGCAAAACTATAATAGCACGAATATGCCATGGTGGGTGAGCCCTGAATGAGCCCTTTGGTCTTATCTGACTAACAAATGCCTTTTTAACCTCCAGAAAGACACTCAGAGATACATTGCTGTGAAGAATCTTTTCAGAGGTCACTGAGTGGTAAGAAGGATTTGTACAGCTATTGGAAGTTTGGTGTCAAGGCAGAATCACAAGTGAAAAAAGAATGTCCTCTTAACCTTTAGATCTACCTTTGAGCTGACATTCAGTGAGCTCCAGCTCATGTGATGCACAGAGAAAACATGATGTTTCATGTTGTTCCTTATGTTTATCCCAAACATACAACCTTTTCCAAATTCAGTTTGACTATAGGGGCTAATAACCAAATTTAGATAAAACCATTTGCTTGGAATAACTTTGAAATCTCTTAAAATTAGTATTATAGGGCACTTGGGTTTCTGGGAAGGTTCTATTTTAGGCTCCAGTGATGTGGTATGATATGCTGTGCAATTCTACAGCAAAAACCCCATAGAATAACTGGCATTATCTGAAAAGTTTAGTAATATTTTGCATTGGTCACAAATGAGGCTTCCTTATTTAATAAACAGGGATTCTTTCGTTGGCAAAACTGCAAGTATTATAATTACAGATTTGCACCAGAGCAAAGAGTTCTCAGAAGCATGGGCTGAAAAATTTTGTCTCAGTGCTATGTCAGCTGTGCTCATGTGTCTGCTGTGCAGCTGCCCCACTGTGTGGGGTCAGTGGCTCTTCTGCTGTCTTTAGGTGGGTAAGAAATCTCAGACAGTCATTGGGATTTAAAAGAGCTGAAACAGATGCCTCAGTTATTGACAGGCCAGTTTTTTCTTCTGTCTTCCTCTTTATGTCTTTTGATGGTTTCCTAAAAAACAAAACAACTAGCCTAATTTTAGTGGAATAGATTGTATAAAGATAGAAGAGTGTGTTTGTTTATATTATTTTTATGGTGACTTTTTAGGAGAAAACTTCATTATGGCAATAGTTGTGCCATAGGCCAGAACCAAGTCAAATAACTCGTAGTAGCTGGATTCTCTCTAAAGCAGCCTAAGATGATTGTGTCTCACTTTTTACAGTGTTGGGTGAATAGAGATAAAAAACCAGAATTGCCACCTTTTTAGATGGGAATCTCAAAAGCAGCTTTGTCTGAACAGATAAAGCTGCTGCATTAAGTACTTGCATAGATATCACAGATGCTTTCTATAGCCTGAACACATTAGTTTTCTTGTTTGTAGTGGATGAAGTGAAATTGTGTAGACAAATGGTGCTTTCTTTGAAAGAGAAAAATATACTAAGACATAATGTATCAGGATGTTGTGTGCAATGGCACTGGGTCATTATGCATACCTGCATAATGGTGTTCATACATTTCTAAGGATTTTGATGATTGGGAAATTGAGAAGTCATAGGCATCACTGACCATCCCTTAAAGAATGGCCATGGCAAATAGCAGGAAGACTGCTGAGATGGCTGTAAATTCTACATACAGAAATAACTTAGGGAAGTTACTGTGATTGGTTTGTTAAATTCCTTTATTGGCCCATAGTATAAAGTATCCTACATAAATTATTGTCTGTAATTTTGTATAAATGGAATTGGAGCTAAAGAAAGCTAAGACATGTACCTTCTGTCAGATAGATTTTTGAAATCCCTCTAGTCCTAGTTAGAATAGGAATGCAGATGCAGTGTCATGAATTCCAGGCAGAATTTTGGTAATTAGCCATTTAAATGACCATTCAGTTGTTTTTCTGTCAGATGCTGATTCTTTTTCTCCAACTATAAGTTGGACATATATAAAAATATATGTCTCAAAGTCCAGTATCCACTTTACTTACACAATTTGAACTCTCTAAAAGTATTCTTGTTTTGCAAATTAAATGTTTTGAACCTCACATACAATCATAGAGCCTAAAAATTGTGGTTGTACATGATAAACTATTTTTCCATTATTTTGGGGTTATTTTAATAGAGGGTATGTTGATAAACTATCTTTTAAGATACTCTCATTTTATGTAGCTTTTTATGATTAGCTCATTTCTGAACATTTGCTTTGAGATAACCATCACATTTAAACAAGTTTGTCCTTTAGTTCCTTTTCTGTCCTCACATGAAATTGGATGGATGTTATTTGGGGGGATTTTAAGGTCAAAAGAGCTGATACCAAGAGAAAGACAGGTGAGAGGCTGAATTCCAGGTTTGTTTGTGATAAGCAGTGATGTCAGTCATGTTGGAGGGGTCAGGTACCATCTCACACAGCTGACTGTAGAAAAAAAAAACTCAGCTGGTCTCTCCCCAGGGAGCCACAGTGTGTGTCCTTGGTTTGGAAGGGAGAGGGAAGCATCTGGGAAGATTTAGTACTGGGAGACAGGAAAGAGGAGGAGGGAGTTGTTACCCTGGAGCACTCATGTGTTCCCTGGGTAACCTTGCAGTCAGACCTAGTAACTAATAAGCTGGATTACAAAATATAGTCCAAAATAGGAGAACAGAGTTGATCTGAGAAAACAAAAACATTGCCATAGATTTTATCTGATTGGTTTGGTTCCCATTTATGTTATGGCCAGTACATTATTTGCCCAGCAGTGGAGGTGGACTTAATTTCTGCTCCTTTAATACCATTCTGGTGGTGTAAAAAACTTGTGGTGTTAGGAATATAAGTTGCTTTCCTATTCATGTTACTTTGGCATCACAGTTGACTGAGAAGTGGGCCAAAACCTCGGCACAGTAGAAATGGTGAGACCTCCTTTGCTAAATCAGGTTATAATGTCCCAAAAGGTGAAGAATCATACATAAAAGGGGTGACTGTGCTCCTGATATGTCAAAAGACTGCAGTATATATGTGCTTGCTCTGGCTTTCTCTCTTTTTTCTGTTCTCCTCACGACACATGTACGAGACCAGGCTTTTTATGTCATACTGCAGCAGTAGCACCAGCCCACACACTCTCTGTCTCTAAGAAATGTAACCCTTCTCTGGCTTATCTTCAAGTAGATTTCAGAGATTTCTGAACTGAGTATCTTCTGCCTGAAGGAGCCTGTGTCTGCTTTACCTGTAAAGAAGTGGCAGCCTAGGCTTGCATCAGTCACTCAGGTGCAGGTACTTGGTGCCATTTGGGACACCCAGGGGGGCCTGAGAATCCACCCAGGGCTGGCAGATATGACCCAGGACCAGCAGGACACCTGTGCTCTTCTGGAGCAGCAGCTGGCAACCAGGTGAGATACTCCAGGGCATCTCCACTGCAGCAAGATGCCTGTCTTAGAGAACTGATTTGAGCCTCCTGTTTCTGGGCATGATGTATGACTAATATATAAAATGACTGATTAAGCTCCTGGTTTTGTTTTTGTTTTGTTCTGAGGCCAAGTTGTACAAATCTGTAATTACCTCGTCTTCCTCTGGCTGCTAATGGAACTGCTTGCACACGTAATTGCTGACTGCTGTGGGTAAAATGTACAGAACTGAGCTCTCCCTCTCTGAGTGCTCTGGCTAGGCAGCTGCTCTTCTTGACAGCAACTTTGATAAATGACAGACCATTCCAAATTTGTCGTGTTCACAATATTGCAGAAACAAAGCCACACAACTTTTAAAGCTGATAACTAAAAATGAGCATGTATATTTTTGCACAGAAGGCTTTGCACTTCAGGGATTGTAAAATCTTCTGTCAATTCTGGCAGCATACAATTTGTGAAAGCAAAAGACTAGATTATACAGCATCTCATCTCTTTCTGAGACCAGATTTATGTTTTGTGTGCCAGAACTACATTAAGCAAATCCTCTTCTTCCTTCTAAAGGAGCTAGCCAGCTTGTAGATCCCAATAATTTTCTTTTTTTCAGGGATAAACATTGAAAACTTTTCCATGCACCTGGGTGGTGACCAAAGACAACAAATAGAAGAACAGGAAACCATAATTCAATTCTTTACTATATAGAAAGCTTTTCAGATGACCTAAGCAGCTTTTCAAAGAGGTTGATTTGGTTTTTTGGCTGCAGGAAATGGAAAATCTGTCTCTTTTATTGTATTATGTGTACATTTAATCAGTTTGCAATCCTCTCCTTAGTTCTGTGCCTACACTGCTTTTCCTTCTAGTTCAGAGAACAAGACAGAAAACCAGGCTAGAGCATTCCCTGTGAGATGGCTTTTGAACACACAAGGGTTGCAGACTGAACTGATGGCATGACTTTAGATGCTGAGGATTTAAAGCAAAATCAGTATAAGAGGGTAATTTCTGTTATTCCTTAAGCATTTCCTTGCTTGAGATGGGTATTAATAGCAGTTATGGTATATAATAGCTTTATTATGAATGTTGCTTTCCCCCCTTCCCCATATCTACATTTAATTGTGCCTCTTCAATACTTTTTCAATACTTCAATATTCCATTTTCCATACTTTTTCAAGTCTCGTTTAAGGTTTTGTTCTAACATAATATCAAGAGCTGAAATGTGTGCCAAACTTCAAATCTGAATTCAGACTGGATTGCCCTGGAGGTTGGTTCCTTTCCTTTGACCTCACTTGAGAAAGCACAGAGGCAGCAAAGTAAATTCTGGCAGTGTTTGTTGGGTCATGGGAAGAAGCCAATTCCTCCAGAACACCAGGTAGAGGCAACTCCTTGGAGGTGCATCCTGTACAGTAATACATAGAAACACATCTCAAAGAAAAGGCATGAAAAGAAAATTATTAATTTACTGTGGCAGTGGTTTTTATTCTTTGTTGGTGTTTTATTTGTTGTCCCAGATATTTCCATCTTTTTGAGCTCTCCAACTGGTACCAATGGCCAGCTGTCTGCATCAGTAGACAGGTTAAAAGTTCAAGGGACCTTTTGGCAACACACCAGTTATGATTCTTCTAGCAGTTTAGCAGATTGTTTCTTTCTTTCTGATATTTATAGATATTTTCAGTTGATGTGTGCCTCTCTGAAGAGAAAGAACTGAAATTTTCTGTCATTCTGTCCAAATCAGGAACAAAAATCTACATTATGTCTCCAGGAACCTTTACAATTTCCACATAGTAGATACATTATGGTCCAGTTCTCTAGAACCTTTATCTTTTTTAACCCATCCAGTAATCCCATCTAGAATATTTGCTTTTAAACATACATTGGTAATATAGAAACAGTATTTGCTAAATAAAATAATTAGTATTTTCTTGTATTTCTGTGAAAGAGGTATAAAATGCAGAAATCCAAATCTGTTGGGGTGAGCAGATCTTTAGATCAGGTACTTCTGTACATAACTAAAGTCTCCAGCACAAGACATCTGTCCTGAGATGGCAATTATGTGGCCAGTATAGTTGGCTCCATAGAGTCAAATGCAGCACTAGATTAAATTTGAAGGGAATAATGATACTTTTCTCTTGGAAATGGAACTAGGTGAGATATTATAGTTATAATGCATATATATTTTTTTGCAAATAGCTCTTGTTTGAGATTTTATGAGCTTAAAAAATATGAATTTTGTCATCCTTTGTTGGAGCTGAAAACATGTTCACAGTGGTTTAAAATAATGTTGATAACAATTTATTGCTTAGCTGTAAGAGAAAATTTAATTTTTTTAAAAGAACATAAATGGGAACCTTATATGTTTATTTATTTTCCTTGTGAATTTTGACATATATGTTTCCTGTTCTCCTTATCTGTCAGTGCTTTACTACCTGATCCTCTGTGAAAATGAGTAAATTACCTTAATTATGTGCAAGAAGAAACTACAGAATCATGAATTAATGTGCTTATTTTCATAGCTGGATATCCTGGTTCTGATTCCATTCTGGTGTCCCAGTCTGAGGGCCCAGATTATCAAATGATTGTCAAATCAGTAAGAATGGGAACCAGGAGCAGACTGGGGGCTGTTGGGCTGCTGAGAGCTCTCCTGATAAAGCAGATGTTGGGGAACTGGCTGCTCTGTGTTACATCAGCCAAGGTGTACTCAGTGATGGAGAGCAGCAGAACAATCCTTATCAGATGGTCTTTATCAGATGATGCATGTGAGAATCAGCTGCTGGAGGCATAAGGCACTTCTGTCATGGGCCACTCTGAACATTCTGACAAAAATAAAGTGATGGCATCACTCTTCTGTGCTCTACTGATAAGAGATTTTGGCTATGTACAGGCTTGCTTTTCATAAGGAAATGCCAATTACTGCAACCCAAAATCGTTTCTGATATTGTACACTTTTCAGTGAAATTTTGCTTGAGAAAAACATCCATACTCATAGCCTACTTAATGAAATCTATATTATTTGGAAACAGCTTTCTTGTTTTCTTCCAGGGATATATTGAAAGGTGAGCAAAGTTTTTGTGCTTTTATTTTCTGTATTAAGTTATATGAATGCCTATAGCCTTAATTGTAAAAAATAAAAGTAAAATACTACAACTGTGTCAAATCTGAATGTGGAATGGAACAGGTAACTCCAGGAGAACCACTGTAACATTAGTACAAAATTAGACATTCTCATTTTAAATTTTAGAAGGATAGCAAAATCTACTAGCTAAATGAAAGTTGTCTGGTTTTATAGAAGGCTGCTGTAAATGTTCTTACAGATCACATAATTATATTATGCAATCCACCAGCAGAGTAACTGCTGAGAATTTTTGTTATTATTAGAGAAAACACAACACTATTAATCCATCTTACAGAAGTATTTATCTTTTTAATAATTATGAGCAGCTAGTTAAATGTAATGACAGGTCTAATAAATAGAAAATAGGATTGTCATTATATATTTATCTTATTTTCTTTTTAAAATGAAGAATGTCTAAAAGGTCTGAAAAACCTCTTAACTGACTTTTATGGAGGTCCTATAATCCTATTTATAAAAGAGAAGTTTCCAAGTTCATTCACTGATGTAGGTCTGCAAAATACTGTTTAAGGATTTTTCTATTTAAATAAGATTTATGAGACAATATGTTTTGGAAAAGTGCCACACTTGTACAAATGTGGGATTGGGAAGTGCTGACAAGATGCAGAAAGGCAACTCAAAGCCAACCTTATTTATCACAAGAAGACATTGGAGCAAATCTAAAAAAAAAAAGTCATTATAATTTCCAAAGCAGAACTAGGCCTAACATGTCTTAAATTTGCACTTAAATTTGTTATAAGGGATGCTTCTGAAAAACACAGTGAAGCTTAAGGTAGCATTTATTCCACCACCCATGAAAGGAAAATTTGATTGCTTTATGAGACACCTAAAACAGGTAGTTTAAGACATATTTTTTAAACCTTCTGCTAGTAGATATCTGTTGGAGTTAAACAGTGCATATATCAAAAGATGACAATATCAAATAATTGTTTTATTAAAGATTATGTATTTTCCTCTAAGAGTATTTAGCATAATTTCAAAATCATTCTGGCATGTACCAAATGTAAGGCTTGGAGCTTGTGAGAGGCTGTCCAGCATTTCAACAGGAACCAACTATCCTGATAAGTTGGTTTTTGGTATGTAACAAGACTGGGGTGAGGCAGGGGAAGGTTCTTCCCAGTGAGGTTTAGTGCTAAGTCACGAGTTGCACCAGTCTGGATTTGTAGCTGTGGATGTAGTATGAGCCAGCTTGGTACTCGTGTTTGAGAAACACTTGCATAATGAATCCTCCCCTGTGTGTGGGAGAGCTGTTGTGTCTTGCAAGTCCCAGAGTCCTGCCTTACTGACACCAGTCACTTGGCTCAGCTGCTTTAGGTATTTTCAGGACTGAAATGTTTCTGAAGAGCACTGCACATTAATTTAGTGCATTTGAAGCACGAACTGTGCGTCACTGGTGACAGCAGTAAAATATCCTTCATGAACTGTTAATCTGTGCATCTTTATCATATGCATGAGGTATTAATGAATTTCTAAACTACTCTTACCTGTCTTCATAACTGAGGTTGTTCATGGCTTTGTAATGAAACTTGGGACATAAAAAAAGCAGTGCAGATACTCTTCACTTAGAAAACACTCGTTTTGGCTTTTCATGCCATTATACAAAAATGTGGTGAAAAAGATGTCTCATGTAAACTAATTGAAGTCCTCTGGGTTCTGTGAGATTCATGCCACTAAAATTCTGACCCATGATGCCTAACATTGTTCCTGGCATCAGCATTTTATTGTTGAGTGGTGAGGATCTAGGAAACCATGCCTTCGTCCTTAGAGTACATATGATATTTCACATTTACTTGCTTTCTATCAAGTAAATGTTGAAAAAAACCAATGTATCATTGTTAGAGCTGTACTCAGAAGACTGATCTGTAGCAGGCTGCCCTGCTTAGTGACTTGGCTGCTATATACTTTCAAGGGTGTTTCGTTCATATTGTAGATAAATGTGTAGGAAAATTCTCAAATAGTACTTATAAGCTGAAACTGAAACTGTATATTAATAAAATTCCTCACTGTGGGAGCTATACAGCTATGTGTAAGATATTTTGTAGGTGTAAGGCAAAGATGTTCTCTTAATGATGTTACTCTTCAGTTCACCACTTTGTCATGACTGTGTGAGTGCAGGGAGTTCAGTGGCAGGAAAAAACTTCAGTCAGACACCGAGAAAATAGAAAAGGCTCAGTTTAGAGCAAAAGTGTCATGGAATATAAGTGAGGAAGGCCTGTAGGGACAAAGTCAGTGTTTCCCATACCTGGCCTGAGGATTAAAGGGAATGCTAAAGAGGTTAAGGAGCATGACTGGAACATGAAAAAGCAAAGTGGGCATCCCTGAGCCCTGGCAGGAACATGTGGAGAGAGCAGGGAAGGGCCTGTGCCTCACCAGAGCTGGAGGCATCTGCAAAGGAATGGAAGGATGAATGGCAAAGCAGATGAGAAGATGCAGGTTTTGTTGGTGTAATCTTTGCACTTGTATTTATGTGTCCTTGGGATAACGGAACAATGATCATTGGTGTTTAAACAAATGTCCATCTCTTAGCAACTTTCATAGGGTTCTGAAGAAAAGGGACTGTATGTGCACAGTGCAGTTGGACTTGTGAGGTTGATGTAATTAATGAAAAAGATTCACAGGCTGGATTTTTAGCCTTAAAACATTAGGAGAGTCAGATTTGTAATCTGAGGAGACAAATCACTGGGGTAAAAGTCAGAAATTCACGTCATAAAGGAATTATTTGCATGATTAAATAATGTATTGTCATATTTGTGGGCTGATATCATGTGTAATCAAATATGTATCTGTATGTCAAGCTATTCTGCCTCTGAAAGAAATTAATTAGTTCCTCCTACTGCAAAAATAATTCAAATCCATGTCAGACAATTAGATAGTATAAATGTGATCTTGAAAATTTAGTAGATTTTAATGTTGTTTCTGTTTGTGCATGTTTGTGGTGGAGGTGCCAAGATCTCTTTTCAATATATCAGAATCTAGCAGAGTTCTTGTGGTTGAGTAAGAGCAGAAATTAATTAATTTTTATTTTGATTAGTCCTCTTTAACAGTTACTGTAATTTTGCTAATGTTTATTTCTTTGTACTGTAGGAATATTTTACTCAGCTGTTTTGTGTGCTTTTAAATGTGCTCCAATTTGAATTTTATTAAGGATATTCCAGAAAAGAGTCTGAGATTATCTGTTCTGGAGTAAAATTTAAACTAAGTACAGCTATATGACCTCAAAATGATAGTCATAGAGAATGAAAATCTTAAGAGTAGAAAACAATTATTTTATGGTAAAGCATACTTTAAATTACTCCCTGGATTAACTTCACATTAAATATGATTCACCATAATACAAATATCTTTCCTTAATACCTGATCTAGGATCTACCAGCGAAAAACTATTACATTGCTTTTTACTTACATTGTTTCTTCATGTAAAATACATTAGCATGTATCTAACAGTAGAATAACAGCAGGATTTTAAGATATAGGCTGATCTATGCAGAGTTAGGATCACATTTGTCAGACAGCAAATTTTAAAGATAAAGAAAACTGAAGATTAATAGAAAAATTATGGAAGATATGAAAAGTGCTTTGATCTCCAAACAGTTATGCCATGGATCCCATGTTTTTTCTCTGGGTGCTTATATGCCTGCTTTTGTGTCACCGTTAGTTGCTCCTGCATATCTCACTTTAATTTAATGTTTCTGGGCCTTGAACAAGTTTCTTCATAAAAATGCATAAACATTTTTGCTAGTGTAGTTACTGTATGAAATGCCAGTGTCTGTCATGTTCTTATTTCCTTCATGTTCCTTGATTTTTTATGTTAGATGGGGTCTTTTACCTGATTTTTTTTGCATAGTCTTAATTAGTCAGGCATTTCAACACAACTCTCCTAAAAAGGAAGCAAATACACCTTGTAAGAACTGTTGCATCTGCCTTAGATCTTGAAAAGATAGATTCAGATCTCTTCGTTGCTTGATCCCACACCCCATGGGGAGTGCATTTTTACTACTTCAATTTATGTGTAATGTGTTTTTATATGGGAATACTTCTAATAAATTTGGTCCTACAAAGTTTTTAACAGCTGGAGCAAAGTTTTCAGCTATGTATTTACCTTTCATTTGAGTGTTTTACTGTTGCTTTTTTTTTTCTGTATTTTTTTAGGTGTATCCTCTCAATAGTGAGAAAAGTTGGTTGGGTTTTTTCCCCTTTCTTTGAGCATATCATTGCACAAGATGGAAATCCCTGATCACTGTTGACAATGAAATCTCTCGCACATCTTTCAGAATCATGTCCTTGAATCTTTAAATCCATTTAAAAACCACGGAGTCGACAAAAATGAATATTGCTTACAATTTCATCCCTAGTCATCAATAATTGTGAAATACAGCATTAGAAAACCCTCAAACCCCACAGAAATAATGAACTGATATATACATAAAAAGGCTCAGAAGGCTCCCTTGCTAGTAAGGTCCAATACAGGGAATATATTGAGCACTGCATAGGAGATGGGCTGGCCCTGCCCTGCGGGTCCGAGCCAAGCAAGCACAGCTGCCACTGTCATTTGCTGACCTAGGAAAGTGTGGGGGCTGACCAAAAAGGTGATATCCATCTGGTTCATTGTCATTTTCACATTATCTTTCCAGAGTTACATTGCAGAGAGGCTGTAACCACTCTCATAACCCCTGAGCTCTTTCTTTTGAGGTTTGCTTGGCTAAGGCTTGGATGGGAGCCCACGTTCACCAGATCTGAAGTGTTCATTAGCATTGCCCTTAGCTTCCCTTTCTCCCTCTTCCATTCAAGAACATCCTGCACTGCATATCCATGACACCATGTGGATATCTGCAGGTGAAAGCAATGTATTTCTTGGTAGGAGTCTACTGAACAAGGCACTTACTCCTTTGCATTAATTTTAGGAAATTTGCCTGCTGTTGACTTTGCTGTATTATTTCTCTATGGTCTTTCTTCAAGCACTCCCTTGTGATCAGTTTGCCACTGTATTAAAACTGGCCTATTCTCCTTAAAAGAGGAGACTTATTTCTCTGAGTAATGGTATTTTAGATTAAAGGGAGTAACTTGATTTCAAAACAGAGAATTCCAGTAAAACACATGCTGCAGTAAAGGATCTGAAGAATAATGGAAAATAAGACAATGTATTGTTTGAGAATATGACAGGCAAATCATAGCACGTAGTTACACTTTCTAAGAAACTGGGTTTTTTACCTATTTTGCTTTTATACACGCAGGCTTCTTCCTTAGTAAGTGTGTAGACAAACATTATAATATTGAGTCAAGAACTGACTAGTTATTTATTTTAAAATTAAAATGCAACCAGGTTCTTAACTTGAAAGGAATGCTTTGTAGAGAATGTGAAGGATAGTGATTCATTCAGTAGAGCTAAGAAAGATGAAGCAGAATTTGGGAATTATGTTAGCCGTGACTGTAAGTTGAACCTTTCAGGTTAGATTTCAAATCCCTAGAGGATAACATATAGGGCTGTTGTATTGTCATCACTTTGAAGAAGTTACATTTTAATTTCTGCATCCTCAAAAGAGACAGACATTAGAGATAGAACCGTACATCATTAAAAGCTGAGTTTGAAATTTTCTTATAAACAAATTCTTGCCAGAAGCCCAGTAATTTTCCAGCTGAAAGCTCTTTCTGGTAAACAGAACATTTTCAAGCCATTTCACGAGTAATTAAACATAGCTGGATGTATTACTGGTTAATTTGGAGACTGGTTTAGGATTTCTTTTAGAAAGTAATGGGGTAGTGTGTCATTTAGCAACTAAGATGGTATAAGATGTTATTCTGATCATGAATATTCTGTGAACATTGCCATGATCAGTCTGGGAACTAGGTTCTAAATTTTCAATTTATTCTGATTATAATATGTGTAAAGTGTATACAAACATTTAAGTTGGCTATGTTTGCTAGATTTTCTTGTTTTAAATAAAATGAGGAAAGTAACACTTGCTGATAGATTCTGGACTACACCTCTCTGAGGGGTGCACCATTTCAAATCTGGAACACCAACAAATTGGAAACTATGAAAATATGGTTCCTTTTTAGTCAATAGGTTGATAATCAGGTTGGTTTAATAGCATGTTTTCATATCAGGAACGACAATGTGATTAGCAGGTGAGGTTTGTACATCTTATTGATGCAGAGGAGTTAAAGTGCTTTGTGGGGTGTGCAAGAACACAATCTCATCAAATTCCTGAGCACAATATGGAGAACAAAGGCAGTTCTGGTGAAGACAGCTGCTTGTTCCTTCTTGGAATCATCTAGATTAGATATTTTGTAGGAAAAAATCTTAAATTTGTGTGATTTAATGCAAAAAAACCTACAAGAACTAAGGAATGGCCTCTAACCCCATCTACCTTCCAGGCCTGCAAGCCTGAACCCTTCTATTGAAGTGCCTGGCACTCTGCAAGCTGAGGGAAATGGCAGCTGGATGCCAGCATTGGCTACAGATGATATTTCGTTTGGTTTGCTACATTTCCTGTCTCAATGGTTTCCAACACAAAAAACCAGTATGCATATAGATTGTATATACTGTCTGCTTGAAAATGGATTTATCGTGATATTATTCAGGAATTACTGTTTTGGATTTATTTTCCTGATGAAGTCCAGGGTCTCTATCTGATTAAGGTAATTGAATCCTGAAGTATTCAAAGATGGAGCTATTCAAGGACAGTGAATTTCACTTTCTTATCTCATCCTAATCCAAATTTACTTTCTCATGTACAAATCCTAAATCAGGGTCTCCTGTGTAAATAAGAATGGCCATGTTACATTTCATCCTATTTGCGACCATTCTTAAAGAATGTAGGGAAAAGGTTCACTCGCTCGATTCTTTCCTCTTTTAAACATTTATATAGCTCTCAAGTGTTTAAGCTAATCTGATGTTCTACTTCTCATTACCAAGACCTGCTTTGAAGTACTTTATTTGGCAATTCTTCAGCAGAACATTTATTTTTAACAATTCCAAATGCCAGAAGTTAGTTTCACACATAACACAGAGTGCTGAATTCTAGCAACTCCTATTTTTTTCCTACATTTTAATTGCAGTATTGCAGTTTTAAATAAAAACCCTATTCATATTTTTACGTTGCCATATACATTACATGTATTTTATTCTTTCTTCAGAACCACTGAGATGGTAATGATTTTACAGCAAAATTGTACTGTAATTACTACAGCTGTTGTGCTAAAGCATTTATGTCTTGCTCTGTCTTTTGAATGAAAAATTCTTTTAGTGAAAATAGATTTGTTGAAGCTGTTAATTATTCAGTAGAAAAGACATCTCAAGGTGGTGTTATTTTTTCTACAATACTTTAGGCAGACTAAGATAACTCCGAAATTATTTTATGCAATAGTCTGTAATAATTCATAATGCAAATATTTGGGATTTGTACATTTCACAATTTGATCCCAAAAATACAGATCTGTACTTTGTTCCTCAGAACCCATTACACATTAAAAATAAAATTCAAGATAAATTAGCTCTGTCATCCCATCTGGAAGGTGTGATTGTATATTAGAAGTAAAACTTTTATACTTCAGTTCTTCAGAAACTAAGTAGGAAAGAAGAACTTCCAAATCCACTGAGAAGTGAGAGCTTGGATCAAAGTAGGATTATCTTGGTGTTTATGTTGATCTGTTTGTCCAGCTGAACCAGCTACCCTGATTCATCTGATAGCACAGCTGTACATGCACAGACCCTCATCTGATTGGGTGCAAAGGCTTCAGTAGAACTGATGCAAAGTATCTTGAGGGTAAACTAGGTTGTTTTGACAGAGTCAGGTGGAAGAGGTGTTGTTATCCATACTCTTGTGCTGTCAGATATGGGAGCAGGTGGAGCAATTTTTCCAAGGAAAAAGGAGATGGAATGGATCACCCAGCAATAGCTGGGGTGCACATTCACCATGTTCTTAGACTGAGTATGGGGGACTGTCATTTCAAAAAACCCTTCTTCTTGCTGCATTCCTATACAGGCCTTTAGACAACCTCTGTTCAATTAATGTATTATCAGCTGTCAGTTGTGTGTGTGCTGAGGGAAATACAAGTAGACAAGAAACAACTGGACATGGCACTTGGTGCTATGGTGACAATGTAGTGTTTGGCCAAGGGTTGGACTTGATGATCTTGGAGGTCTTCTCCAGCCTTAATGATTCTGTGATTCTATTCTATACTAAACAACAAAATGGAGTTATATTTCATGCTCTGCCCAAGGAAGCCAGCGGGTCAGAAATAAATATAAAATAATGATAAATAGGTACCGAGTCCCCAGATTACTTACCAGACTCTACAGTTGCAGGTTTTTGATGTCTCAAAAAATCTGTAACTATTAAAAAAAAAATTAAGAGTTGCCAGAAGTGTTAGCTGTTGAGAGTTTAGCCACATTTATAAAAGCTGACCTGTGGTTTGAAGCAAGTAAATTCTGTCCGGGTTCTAATTTCTGTCTCAGAAAAATGAAAATGTTAATTATATACAGTTTATGTAGTCTTTACTGTAGTTTGAGTCCACATAGAAATCATAGAACAAACTCATTATTTTAATATTCCTGTATTATTTGCTCACATGTGATTTTATCTAGCAGAGGGAAGGACACTTGTGCTGTCATAGTTGAAGATTCTTAGATCATGGTTGAAGATTCTTGAATCAGTGGGCAATGACATTACTGAACACTTACCACTCTTGTCTCCTTAATGGCTGCAGAAATTTCACCAAAAAGTCTTTCAAAAGCAACAACAGTAACATGTTTTCTAAGTATTAGCCTGGAAAATATTTTCAGTACAAAGTTACCAGTTCTGGTTAATGTAGTTTTAAATCAAAGAACTTCAGTTGTTTTTTTATATGGTAGCTTGGCATCGATATCTGTGAAAGGACTTTTTACCTCTTTGCATGCCCTTGTCAAAGGACGAATATCAACATTCATCAACCGACATTTTCTGGTCCTGTGGACTGAAGGAGATAATCTGCCTTTAACAGCTTTGATCAGTGTGTTCAAAGCTGCTGTCTTCAGGGAAAATAAAGCTTTTTAAAGCACTGCTGGAAATAAGGGCTTTGTGCCTTTTCTGTGTGCTTATCACATTGGCTCCAAAAAGTTAAACATACCAAGGATCAGCCATCATCTTCAAGCACAGTTTTTGATAGATGATGAGTTTACATTTGATTTCCCAGGTTGTTGATAGTTGAATTAAGCAAGTACTTGATGAAAGCTTTGAGACATCTTGTAGCATTTGACAACTTCAAGATGAAATAGCTTTGGCTAGGACACTATATAACGTATAGAGAATTCAGGAAAACCTTGTGGATTAAATTTCAATCCTCAGACAAAAATAAATATACTGCAAAAGCCATTAGAATAATAGTTAGCAATTTCCAAATCACTTATATATATTTTTATTGTCTTTGATTTCATGGATTGATTGTGAAATGGGAATATCAAATAATGGAAATAGACATTGAGACAATAGAGAGTTACAGTGTTTAGTGTAAGGAGATTCACTGATTGCTTGTTGGATCTAACAAAAGACAGATAAAATGCCCAGATGTTTGTACATACTAAGTAATTTGAAGATTTTTTGATAAGCTTCAACCCAGAAAGGAATTGAACAGCAGAACCAAGTAAATATTAATAATGGCTCTTTAGCAGAAGTGAGAGAAAAGTTTGAATGACACCTAAAGCTTGGTTAAGTTCATTCTGTAGCTTGGGTGTGCACAAAGGAAGGTCAGAGAAATTCAAATGTGTGAGGATTCGTGATCATGACATATATTAAATCTAATGGTGAAAGTGACTTTTGGGAAAGGATGAGTAACTTGGAGAGGCGTAAGAGACAGCAGGGAAGAGCAGCAGTAACAGATCCCAGATGAGCCTCCTCCTCTGGGGTGTCTCTCTGGTGTAGCCAGAGAAAGGGATGGAAGGTGGTGAAAGGTTACAGTGCTGCAAATAGCAGACCTGCAGCATCATTGAGGTCAAGGCACCATGGCTTCCCAGGCACTTGGAATTCGTTTATTAGGTTTGTTGAGAGTTATGCAAAAATTAAAAAATGCTTTTGAGACCTTGAATTGGTTTATGGTTTCTGGTGGAGACCCTGTAAAACTCCATTGTGTTCTGTGATTTCAGAAGGGTGCTAAAGCAAAAGTAGGAATTTTGACTAAATTTTTTATACACACTGGTTTAACCTTAACAAAAGATAATATTTATGTAGTATTATAGTGGTAAATATTAAATTTATAGGACAACATAAAATGAAATGAAGCCTAATAGAAAATGTGTGTCTGAAGGAAAACCATTTCATCTTGCATAAAAATAATATTTGAACAACCAAGGCAATTAAGAAAATGCAAAATTCGGTGTTGCTATATAGCTGCACAATTTCTATTTCAATTCTCCAATATGGCATTGAAGTTTTGTTATATCAAAATGTCTGAATTACCAGCCTGGTCAATATTTATTTTCTAATGACTGAATCAGAATTACAGATCAGCGTGTACCACTTAAATGCTTAAAATAATCATGAAATACATGTGATTCATGAAACCCTTAGCAACCACAAGGCTTCCTGTGCATATGCTCAGACACAGCAGTGACTGAGAAGTAAGTTCATAAAACACATTTGCAGCACTGAAAACACATCTTTCTTGTATTTCTCCATGTAAGGGTTTATTTGGAGCCCCTCTAATTAGAAGAAATATTAACTAACTGCATTGGGAACTGCATTTGTTATGATTTCAAGGAAGTGAAACACACTTTAGGGTCTGTGTCAAGGGCTGCCGGTTCTAACCTGTGATGCTTTCTACAGGTGAATATTATTCAACTGATTTTTACAAGAATCACTACAGGTAGCAAAACTGGTTTGTGGTTTTAATTACAGATAGTTTTATAGGAAAACATCTCCCTTCTCCAAAGTTTTGAAAAACTAGTGGTATTTAAACTAGCTATCCATATTGCCAAGATATTGTTACTCTCCTCCTCTTTAATTTCAATTTTGCATTACATATCAACCCATTTTTACCTTGTGACATTAATTTTGAGGGTCAAATCACTTTTATAATGAAATTTACAATAATCCGCTTAATTTTATTGTTCAATATCAAATAACCCAAACAGAAGATGAAACACTTGTTTACAGAAAAACTATCTTTTTTCTGTCCTTAAACTTTTTCACACATTGTCACAACTGTCACAGCTAAGCTTTTCTCAATCAGTTAATGGGATGATAATGATTTACATCTTGGAGTTGACCTAACCAACACAGATAATTTTTAACAGCACAGTGAAATTAATATCAATAATTATTTCTCTTCAATTAACAATAGCATGTGTTTATTATTTTTAAAGAATTACCTGTGTGTTCCTTGCCCATCTTCAACAGTGACATTCACTAATTTCAAAATATAGTAGGAAGCAAGGTTAGTTTGCAGTTTACTTTATACAGTTTATTTTACTTCCCCTTTAATAGGACCTGTGGCAAAAGCCAGGTTTTTTTTGTTGTTGTTGTTCAAAGTTTCCAAAACAGTTTTAAGTGAAGTCCAGATGTGAGTTAGAAAGATGTTTCTCTGCAATGCTCAGTGGTGGGGAGAATTATGTGGCAAATAGAAGCAGCTTAGGGAAAGTAGGCAGAGGGTCTTTTTCTCAGGTTCAGAAGTTAACTTCTGAGTTTTCCTCTTCTGGTTCTTTAAGACTCTTAAGCTGAGCCTTTAGCACTGATTTATTCTCAGTGATTACTAACAATTTATTATACCTTGGTAATGAAAGTGGCAGTTTTAAAATTTAATGTGAAATTGAAATTGTCTGACTTGTCTGCCTCTGTATTTTAAAATCTCCCTTCTGGAGTAGTGCCAGCCCTGCACCTTTCTTTGTTAGCATTTCAGCCTGTGGTTAGTTATTCAGTGTCTCCAAACATACTTCTCCCATTGGTCTTTTCTTGCTTCCATAGAAAAGAAGACTTTCACATGAGGATATGGCAAAAAGTAATATTTGATCACTGATACCTTACTTTTAAAATTTTTTCTTCTTTTTCCTTTTTGTAGAAACTGTCATAGGAAGCTTTTTGAAATATCATAATATCACAAAATCTATCTTCAATTAATTTGGCATAACTGCAGAAAGCTATAGTAGCTTTAACAAAACTTTACTTCAAACATGGGAGAATTTTATTGGAGAAGTGGGAAACAAGTGAGCCGTGATTTTGATATTGTTAATCAAGAAATGCTTCTTTGCCCCAGTAAAATTCATTTTTCCTCTGATTTTCCTGTGTTGCTGGGTGGGCCTCAAGTGATTTTGTCCACAGCTGGACAGGAGCATCAGCTGCACAGAGAGGTGAGGCCCCAGTAATGTCACAGACATTTATTGAAGAGAGATGGGAGCAGAGTGCATTTGGATTGTTCATAAAAGTGTTTAATCCCATAGCACTGTTAGTGATGTTTACCCAAGATGACAGAAGATGGTTCTCCACCCATTCCCTTTATTACTTGCAGATGTATCTTTCTCCCTTACAACCTGGGGCTGCTAGCTTTAAAATGCAGTTTTCAGGTGTTCTGAGATAATAATATCTTTTTCAAGTTTTAGATTACATTAGTTCTGCATGCAATATTCTTTGCATCTTAAACCAGTTCAAATAGTCCTTTTTTCTCTTTCACAAAATAGCTCCTCCCATTTTTTTTCTTTCTGCTATCTATTATTTCTTAGTAGCACAGTTCACAGGCTGTGCAATATAATCACTTCTAGTTTTAGTAACACCTCAGGTTTTCAAATAGTATTTCTAATGTTTGTTTTCAATTTATCACAATTAAAA
Organism: Erithacus rubecula; assembly: GCF_903797595.1. Lineage (NCBI taxonomy): Eukaryota > Metazoa > Chordata > Aves > Passeriformes > Muscicapidae > Erithacus > Erithacus rubecula. The sequence goes on from NC_136659.1 coordinate 13,868,380, forward strand.
GAAAACAAACAAATAAAAATCCTTCCAATCCAGTTGGAGAAATTATTATTTTTTAATTACTTTTTCACAAGTTTCTTTGTCTTGTGGAGTGGCAGGCTATGGGTGTGTTAACACTTGCTGCTTAGTCTTATAAATCTGTACAAGGTTTGTAGCAAAGTTTGGGCACAAAGGACATTCCAGTTAGATATTGTGAAAATGAAAACCTGATGCACCATGAGGCTGATTGGCCATTTAAACTGGTTTTTCCAGATGTTTTTGAAATCTCCATGCATTCAAAGCTTGAGCAAAAATACCTGTGAGCAGTTTTATCTAACTTTGAAGTTTACTTATCTTTGAGGTTAGCCCTGTCTTGAGCAAGAGCTTTCACCAGGTGAAAGTCCCTTCCAACCAAACTATCCCGATTCTATGATAGATCTGCACTGGGTCAGCTAAGGACTCCTGGGGACATCTTCACAAAGAGTGGTGCATGAGATAAGGCCACTTGTGTCTTTCTGTGAATCTGCAATATCTTCAGAATCATTTCAAATTTGCCCGAGCAGTGTTTCCAAATCATCCAGTCTGTTACTGTTCTCTGCATTCCTCCTAGAATACCAACTTTACCCACAGGGCCACTTACATTTGTTGACTGTAACCTATGCAGCAAGATATTGCAAAATCTTGTTGGCTTGAAGGCTCCCCCAGGGACTAATTTCCACCTACAAGCATAAAAATGATTCCAAATACTTGTCATTGGATGTAGAGACAAATACCTGTCTCGCCTCAGATAATGTGGAATCATTGGAAATTGTAGGATTTGAAGCTGTTTTAAGTGATATTTTTCTACCAGAGCCTGGCCCCCTGCTGTGCAGTATTACAAATTCGTGTTTGTATATTTTCGTATATTTGAAAGCAAGTTTTCAAATTTATTTATGCTCCCAGTTTGGAAAGTGTGATTCAGAGACATGCTCAGTCAAATGTGGAGGGAACAGTGGAAGTGACAGAAACACCCTACAGCAATTTGCAAGTAGTGGCACTGATGCTGCCAGACCCACCTGGGCACTTTGGCATTGGTGCTTAGGAGGGGCTGTGTGTGTTTGGGTGCAGTACTGAGGAGCACACACGCCAGGAGATGTGTGTGCTGGGTTCTGGGGGATGTCTATGAATAACCTTCTTCAGTCTACAGGTACCTCTGAAATGGAAGAAGTTATGTGCTGGAAATGTCTCCCATGCATATGGTTATTTCTGTGTAGGAGATGAGCTTCCAGAGTATTTCATCTGCCCACTTCATTTCTCTGAGAAAAGTTTTTAACACTACATTTTCCATTCCATTGATATGCAATGCACTGTGTAAAATACCAAATAAATATGGTTGCTAAGAGCCTTATTTGTTGCATGTGCTAGGCTAATTTGAATTGAATTAAGACTGTAGACAACTGAGGAACTGAGGAAGTTGGTCTAAAACCCTGTTTGCTAAAATTAGCCTTACACACTTGAACATAATTGTACTTAGGCCAAAGAAGTATTTAGAAAAACATGGAAGTGATTTTATGGTAGAACAGTGCTTTCCAAGTTAATGCTTTTTTTTTTTTCAAATATCACTTTAATTTTGTTATTTATATATTTTAATTAGATCAAATAAAGTATTGTATGCACCCTATGAAAATAATATGTAGTATATATGCATGAAATATTTTATTATTACAGAATCACAGAATAAGCTGATTTGGAAGGGACACACAAAGGTTGCTGAGTCCAACTCCTGGCCCTGCACAGGACATTCCCAAGAGTCACAGCCTGTGCCTGAGTGTCCAAACACTTCTTGAACTCTGTCAGGCTTGGTGCCGGGACAATTTCCCTGGACAGCCTGTCTCAGTGCCCAAACACCCTCTGGTTTAAGAATCTTTATCTAATATCCAACCTAAACCTCCCCTAACACATCTTCAGGCCGTTCCCTTGGATTCTGTCACTGTCACCACAGAGGAGAGATCAGTGCCTGCCCCTGCTCTGCCCCTCATGAGGAAGCTGTGACTGCAGTGAGATTCCCCTCAGTCTCCAGTTCATGTAACATTTGCACATTTTGTGTATGCTCACTCATGTCATAAATATGATCTATTCCTGAAAATAGTTAGCTGTATCAATTTCACTGCACTTTTTATCTAAATGCTCATTTCACATTTTTTCCTGTACATAAAAAATATTATTTAATGAAAGTTATGTAACAATAATGATGTATCCTTAATTACAGAAATCTTTATCTTATGTGATACAAAACTGTGGATTATTTCTACTCAGAAATAATAGAGTAGAAAGAAGGAAAATACCTAGACTTTAAGCATCCATTTAGTCACACCTCTGCACTGTTACTGATAAGGTTTTCATTTCACTCCAGTACTTTATCTACTCTGTATGGTTAAACTGAGCATTGTCAGAAGTGTTCTTGTCAGCAGAGTTTAGGAAAAATCTAGTATTCAGGGAGTTTATCTGTGGAAGTGTATTGCTTCAGAGACATGAGTTGATGCATTGCAAAATCCCCTTTGGGTGTATCCATGTTTGTACTGCAAAGCCAAGTTCTCAAAACTGAAAGTTTAAAGCACACTTGGGAATATTTGGATTTTTCTACTGCCACAGGCACTGCATTTCCTCTGGTATAATGGTGAATTTACTATAAGCACAGACACAACAGACTTCCATATTAGCTCACACTAATAAGAATACAAATTCTGCAGCAAAAACACACTGGAAGCCTAAATAAAAATTAAAGTCATTCAAGTGAAACAAAATCAGTATACTGTGGCTATAAAAATTATAATTAACCACCTAAGCATGGAAAAATTATAGTAAGACAACACACAAAGATTGTTGGGGTTTTTTTGTTTGTTTGTTTTGTTGGTTTTTTTTTTTAAATTACAGATTTAGGCATAATAGTAATGTCAAAAATGAATAGGAAATTACTTTGATGATGGTTAAAATGTCCTCTCTGACTTTCTGAAATGTATAAGCCATTTTTAGTACACCTTACAAATTTAACAAGCTATAAAAACCTATAACCAGTCACTGTTAGGTGCATTCTAAAGTCAAATTTTCTTAAAACAAGACAAGAGATGGAGTGCTGGTCCTTGCCTCTACATTGTTGTGTTTGTTCCAATGTTTCAATTAGAAAATGAAGTCACTAAATTTGATAGAATTATCCCACTGATGTTTTTATTAATTTCTTTTTTTTATTTTTTTTTTTCCCACAGATTAAGATGCTTGGTAAAGCAGCTGGAGAAGGGTGACATTAATGTGGTGGATTTAAAAAAGAATATTGAATATGCAGCATCTGTGCTGGAGGCAGTTTATATTGATGAAACCAGGTAAGTCTGAAAGGAAAAAAAAATGGAATAAATGTTGCAAATTTTATTTTAGAAATTTGGTCTTTGCATGCAATTTTCACTGTCATGAGCTGAAGATCTGTGCACATCAGAAGAAGCATATGTAGCTTGTGGGTCTTTTGGTGGCTAGGTTAAAGCAAGTAAGATTCCAAAGGTCAGATGTAACTGTTGTCTGGAGAGAAATGCTCACAGAAATGAGTCAGAATAGCTAGTCAGTAAACACACAAATGAATGAAAAGCTATGATTTTTTTAATAATGTTTGATGCTTAGTTTCTGTTTATTGTTGGCAGTATTACTGGCAGTCATGTAGGTTAATTCCAATTAAAATAGAAGCTCTAAGTATGTGGCTTCTTGAAAGAATTTTAAGATATGGACTGTATTGAAATTAGCTGGCTAACTTACTGTTTTCATTCTGCATGCTGGCCTTTCTCAGTTTTTCCTTAAGCAGAATGGTCTTGCAAGGATGTCTGCCAAAACTTTCTCACTACCTCTGGGGTGTGCAGTGTATGCTTCAGTTCTACATTTTAAAATTATTTCATGAACCTGACACTCTCTGTGTGGTGTGTGCCCTCCCCTTGCCAATCCAGGTAGCTGACACAGTGCTTGAAGTCCTGCCCCAGAGACAAACCTCTGGTTATTCCTCCATACACCCAAACACTGGGATTAGATGGGTGTAGTATTCATAGTTCTTTCTGAGCAGTAGTGCCAGGAACAGGAAAAAAAATTGAGATTTACTTAGCTTCTAAACTGAGGCAGCTTCTGTGGAAATGAATAGTAGTGTTGCCATGAGGAATCCAGGCTTTCTGGCTCTGTGTGGGAATATCAAGACAAATAGCAGGCATTTCATGCACAGAGAGAACAGCTACCACTGAAAATATATTTGTTCTGGCAGCAACAGGTGCATTGTTTTTGCTGTGAATTTTATGTATATCTTTCTGTGCCTATATCTGTATTTATGAAGTATGTATATGTAGACATGTAAATCAAATTCTGCTATAAGTAATAGCTAAAAGTGAGGCTATAATGAAACCTACTTTTCTACTTTTACTCTTTTAACTTTAGTGGTTTGTACTTCCCTATTGTACTTCCATATTGTTCCTTTTGGTTTACAGCACTTATTTTGGTTTTAATTTCTCTTCCTTGGACTAATGGAGTCTTAATGAAATCCAGAATCAGTATGATAAATTTTTTTAACCTGGTGGTCTTTGTATTAATTGTATCCTAGAAATGTAGACTGACCCTCCACATCATAGTAGAGCAATGTAATGTATGGTTCTATTTTACATTTTGACACTTCCCTGTTAAAAACAATTGTAAATTATAATCTGTAAAATTTTTAATTTACTAACAATCGTAAATTGTAAATTTATTGTGAGGCTGGGAAACACCGTAGTTGCCACAGGTACTTTCATAATAGAGTCTTTTCCATGGCAAGCTGCAAAGATAATTATGTTTTAAATAGCATGGCCATTATTCTGTAGTCTAAGTCTACACTCAAAAATATAAACACACAAAGAAGGTCACTTGAGTTCCTGGGAAGCCAGTCCTTAAGGAACAAAGCAGAGTAACACTGAGTCAAATGGAGGCTGAGTTAGCTTGTGTGGTTGCATTTGTCCTTGTTCCCACCAAAGAATACAGGTTCTTTGTCTTGCACAGATCTACTTCCATGGGAGTCTGGAACTGAGTTAATTGCACTCATTAGTATATAGGAAATAATAGTTTGGGTCATAAGCAAAAGGGTCTGTTCCTGCTGAGCCTGAACATGCAATTTTATACATCACAAAGTTCAAATAACTTCAGTAAGTTTCTTACATATGAATTGCTGTTCAGTCAGTGTCTGCAACTCATGTGAAAATATCCATTTCTGTTTTAAGGCCAGTATTGATCCCTGGATTTTGTCCTGATGAATTTCCTGATCCATTGCTAAAGTATTCAAGCAGAGAAAGACCTCAGCTTCAACCAGCAATCTAAAATTCAATCCTGTTTGTGGTGTTCTCTTCTTCCCCACTTTTCTGGGTGACAGACCTTGATATCAGCTGAGGGAAAGGTCTTTTACATATCTCTATAGACAGGAATAGCAATCTCTACGGATTAGAAATAGCAATAAACAGAGAGTTTGTTACTTGAATCCTCTTAATTCATCTCTCTGTTACAATATATATGCTATGAAATAGGATGATAAAATGCTCCTGGCTGTAGTCCTTCACCTAGTCACCAGTCACCAGAAGGACTTTCTGCAATTCTTCACAGGCACAGAGAAGAAAACAGCAAAAAGAAAGGCTAGAACTAAGGTCAATAAAGAGATCTAAGTTTGACATATCTCACAGAATATGGTCAGTAATGTAGCCAAGGATCAAGGAAGAACCTGATCTGTTCTACAGGTCCAGGAAACCATTTGTGCTACTTAAAAATTAAATCTCTGGTATTATTCTGGCAAAACCACTTTTGCCTTTATAACCCTGAGGATTTTTTCAGTGAGCAGTTTCAATTTCTTCCAGTAGAAGATACCTGTTTTTTCCCCCCATATTCCATTACTTTATTTGAGTTTCCTGAAAAGCCTGTATCCTATTATAAAGCTGTGTGTGCACATAGAAGGACATGTGTGTTGATGGCATATTGAATCTTTATTTAAAGTGCAGCAATCAGCTGCAAATAGCTGTAGAATCCACACCATTTAGCAGAGGATTAAATATTTTTTTCAGGTCCTCTAACTTTGCTTTTGTCTGCTCCTGTGTTTCTCCACACTATAGACATTTATCTGAGCAGTTTTTGTAACTATTTACACTTACTCATTTCCATTCTCGCACTTTCTAAAACTCTATGGAATTAGGGCAAAAGCAAAGAAACAACACAACAGATTTTATTTTTGAAGCTCTAAGAGTAGTCTTCTTAGAAACAGGGATTGGCATTAGGGATAACCTTCTAAAATGAGGAAAAATTATTTTGGAGCAGTGACTTTCAATAACTCTATGAAAGGTTCTGAGCTGATGGAAAGTTGGACAGCCCAGACACCAGGCATCAAGTAAGTGCTGCTTTCCTATGAGCTTCATTGTCTGTGGCCCCAATCACTCAATAAGCTTGTTTAACAAGCTCCTTTTCAGACTGCTGCATCTCTTCCATGAAAGAGATCAAACACTCTGGTAGCTGAAGCAGAGGTTCACCATCAGCTGAAAATAACCGGGAAACTCTCACAGTTCCAGCCCCTCAGCAGATTTGCTCTGCGGAAGAAGTTCAAACTTACTCAAGAGATGTCATAAATAATTTTGACAAATCTTGCAGAATTTTCTCCATTAGTACCTGCCACTTGGCTCAAGGCAATGGAAGAAGGATATTTAGAGTCAAACAGGAAATAAATACAGCCTGATAATTCAGTCATGACAGCTGTTCCGTTCCTTGTAAATGCAGCTCTTCATTCAAGCTAACTGAAAAGAAAATAAGTCAAATAAATTCTAGATGGAAATTAAAAGATTAAAGGGAAAAAATGTATTCCAAAGCTAAATAGTAATAATAGTAACAGTAATAATAATAATAATCATAATAATAATCCTTATTGTGGAGACTACTTTTATGTTATTCTCCATTAAATCAGAATAGCTTATTCCAATTATATTTTCTTTTTAAATGCCTTAGTATTTTAGAAAACATACTTAATTTCAGGAGGATATTTATCTGTGCATTTGCAGTTCAATACAGGGGTTTTGTTTATTTTCAGGCTGTATAATGCCCTTTGAATAAGGCTTTAACTACTTGAAAACTTTTGACTTAGAAGAGACTGCATTTCTGTAATGCATGAAGTAGCTTTGCATTATATAACTGGCAGGGGTTTTTAACATCTTTGATTCAACAAGGCATAATAACAAATACAGGTTCCTGAAGAAAAAGGAAATGCCATTAAGGCTGACATTGTAGCAATATATATTTGCCGGAGAGCTCTGGAAATAGTGAATGTATTTCAATGACACTACAATGGCAGACACAGTTCTTGCTAAAAAGCTCTTATTTAGAAAAAAAAAAGTACACATTGTGATATGTGTAATGTTAGCTAAAAAAGAGGTTATTGAACCTGAACTTTGTGACTGCTGTTGTAATAAACACCTTGGACTAAACTGAACTTCCAGTGCACTACTCCAGCAATGCTTCACATATTGCTGTGGTTTTGAGGCTTAAACAGGGACAAACACATCCTCAAATTTTGGGCAAAAAGGAAATATTTTAAATTGCACGACAGAGCTTTGTTATTGCATCTCTCCCAATGCCTGGTACCCTTCAAGCACACCACAGGAATATCTGTGATAGGAACATGCACGTGGGTATCTTTGCCACGTGAGGCCCAAAGAAGCAGAGAGGAGCAAGTGCTGGAAGTGGGATTGGAGCTGAATGAAACTCTCCTGTTTCCTGGAGATTCTCAGGTGAAGAATGGTCAGAATAGCCTGCTCTTGGGCAGCTTTCAGTATGCAGTTTGGGTTGTGTTTGCAAACTGGAGAAGGCTGTTCCCTGGTGTTTTCAACTTTTTCAGTGATGCAACAGAACCCAGGTCTGTGGCAGCCTCTCTAGCTTAGGCTAGGAATCAATATCTCTAGAAGTAATAAACTGGGATGATACTTCCTTGGTAACTCTGTGCTTTCTTTTACTCTCTTCCAGCCGTCAATACATATTTAGGAGCTTTCCATTTTAAATGAAAGCCAAAGTCAGTACAGGGCCCACCTATTATGTTTCTTGTAATATACAATTTCCACAAGCTGTATTTTAGTATCAGCACTGCAAGGCACTGAGCTAGCACTCCATAAGTTGCTGCTGAGCATCTCACAGCAGGAAACTGTTCCTTGACATTGCAGGACCATTGGCACTGTTCTCACCTGTAGCACACCAGATGGAGCTGACTGTGAGTCACAGAGTTTCACTGGCTGTAAGGCTCTGGTAATGGAAGGAATTGTGCCAGTTCAGACACTTGTAGCTATTCAGGGACACTAGCAGAGGTGGTCACACCAGCAAAATGTCTTTGATGGTGCAAGGTTGGAAAACTTAAATTTTCTTACATCAAAGAGATGTATGTATATTTTTAAACTTTAAAAACATTATCCTCGATCTCTCAATCTGAAAAGACAGATTAATTTGTTTCTTTATATAGGAAGGTGAATGTTTCATTCACAGAACAGTGGAACATTCAGTGAATGATGTAATTTATTTTGAAAGATCTAGAACACATTTCTCCTTCAGATTCCCTTTTCTTGGGAAAAATCTATGAATATTAAAGAACATAATCTGTCTCATGCCAGGGATAGAACAGGTAGAATGGGCTGCTTTATTTGGTGATTATTTGCCAGATGAAAAATATGGTCTGTGTGATTCCTCTCTCAGCTGGCCTAGCTGGGGGAATATTTGAAGTGACAATTATTTAAGCATGAAGTTAAATTTTAATCTTGAATATTCAGTCAAGATTACTGAGCATGTATTGCTGCCCTCAATAGCCAACCCATGGTTAAATGTACTTTGCCTGAACTAACTAATGTACCATTTGAAGTAAATCATATGGTTTATCCATTAAGGGAAGCTACAATTGATACTTTTGCAAAAGCTGCTATTGAGAAAAAGCTTATTGTGTTGAGATTACTTCAGTATATTCCACCCTTATAAAAGCTTAAAATAAGCCTTTGAAATCTTTTGTACTTAGATAATGTGGTTTGCTTTTGCTTTTTGTTGTTTTCTTTCTGAGAGGAAAGCTTTCAAGAGCATTCAAGTTATATAAAAATGCATTTAAAGTCACTGAAAATCTCTTAAATTCTGACTAAATCTTCTCAGCTCAGCATCCCTTCTCTGTTTCAAAGTTTTTGCTGTTAATTTATTTCTAAGGCATGCCCTGAATTAGTCCCTGCCCTATAGAATTCCCTGAATATCATTTCAAGGGAAGGGAAGGGAAGGGAAGGGAAGGGAAGGGAAGGGAAGGGAGAGAAGGGAAGGGAAGGGAAGGGAAGGGAAGGGAAGGAAGGGAAGGGAAGGAAGGGAAGGGAAGGGAAGGGAAGGGAAGGGAGAGAAGGGAAGGGAAGGGAAGGGAAGGGAAGGGAAGAGGGAGGGAAGGAAGGGAAGGGAAGGGAAGGGAAGGTCAGGGAAGGGACTGGAAGAGGGAAGGGAAGGGAAGGGAAGGGAAGGGAAGGGAAGGGAAGGGGACACTGACTCACAGCCGTACTCTGAAAAACAATATTTTTTTAATCATGAGTATCCTGAGCCAAAGCTCAAGATTGATGTTGGCCTTTGGTGTACTTCTGCATTTCTGAATAGACAGTACATACCAACAAGTGAACATTTCAGTACAATGGTCCTTCCTGCAGTGCTTCTCTTCTGTTGTAATATCTGCATGATTTCCAAATTATTTTCTGTTTATTTTAATTAATTGGTAATTCTTCACATGAGGACAATTCTTCTAAGAATGAGCTAATTTTATGAATACAACATGTTGGTAAAATCATAATTTCCTCTGGAAAGACCTTTATGTACTAAAAATGCCCATCATTTTTTTTCTAATTTCTTTGTCCCTAGTGGGAGTCAAGAGAACCTTTTAGTGGATGTAAGTGGAAGTTGTAATGGACTATAGAGGATGGAAATATTGATTGAATATATTGATTAATGCTTATGCAGGAAGATAGGGAGATAATAGATCTAAATAATTGGTACAAATGTGAACTCACTATTTAGGCTGTAAATTCTTCTGCAATCTAGACCTAGGAGAGGACTTTAATTCACTCTTAAGGGCTTGATTAATTCAGTAGCTGGCAAAGAGCTAGTACCCCCTTCTCAACCTCTTCTCTGGAAATCTTTCACTACCTCTGTTAGGCAGCATGACTGATCAACAAAGATGGATGTTTTTTTCCCCATAGCCATTATCTAATTTTAATTTTTTCATTTTCTTTTCTTTATTCTCCTCCTAGTACATCTGATATATTCCTAAGGGAAAAGAAATATACTTCTGACTAGTGCATTACTATATTTAAAATTCTGATTAAATGAAAAGAGAGCTAGAAATTATCACTGCTTGAATTTTGAAAAATTATTCTTGGCAAAAAAAACACAGTACTGAACAAGAAGATCAGGTTATTAGTTACTATGACTGCAGTATTAATTGATTGCTAAGCTGAAATGCCATGGGCCATGTCTTACTTATTCCCACAACTGTCAATGAAAGTTCTACCCATGGAATGAATAGAATTAAATAACCCAAGCCTCCCCCTCTCCTTCCCACGCATATCTCTTCCTCGTATTGCATCTACTTAGGCTAATGATGTATGAGCAAAATAAGTGTATGTAACCCTGAAATTCTGACTTTGTGTTGAAGAAGAGAAGTATTTTCTGTGACACATTTGGCTAGAGCTTGTTTTCTTGCTTTGTTTTTTAGCATTTTGGGTGTTCTTTCTTTTTATGGAAGAAAAATTAAAGTGTATGTCTTGGTATCTATTGGTGTATATATTTATTTAATTCAACTGGGGTATTTGAGTTCATGACTCCTGGTTGAATGAAATTTATCTCAGCAGAGTTTTAGTTAAGACTGTTTGTGGAAGAACTATAGCTTTAAAATGCCCACAATCTCTGATCTTCAAGTTGGTTGATTTGGAGGATGAGGCTATGGGCCTTGCAGTCACTCCATTCCAAATATTTGCTGAACCAGAGGCTGCAGCCTTGTGTTTGACAGCTATAGTCACATATCCGTTAATTTTTCCAATGACATTTTTGAACCTATGTGGCAGTTTATATGTTTTGAAATGTCACAAAATTATATTGCAGTTTAAAAATTGCATTTTACAATTTAAAATTACAATTAGATGGCAAAATCTTACAAAAATCCCTCTAATTTTTCACAGGAAGTTCAGTGGTTTGATTGTGTGCCTTTTTGAAACTGTCTTTTGATCTTATTTGGTCTTCATCTTTTTGGTTTTTTTTAAAGGCATAGAATGCTAGAATGGATTGTAGTGAGATGAATGACTAGCTCTTGTTTCCTGTTTTTAAATGTTGTTTCAATTAGGCACCTGAAAGACACTAATCCTTTTTGAGATGTTGTTAATCTGATGTGATGAGGGATTTGTAAGATCTCGTGCTTGCAAATTAATTCTATGTTGCAAGTTAGAAGCAGAGCCACTGAAACTTCTTCTCCTCCCTGGCATATTGTTCAGCCATCTCCCATCAGAGAGCAGTGGCCTCATGAAAATCACAGATCAAATGAACATTATTTCAAATACTACTTTCTCTGTTCTTTCTTAATGAAGTAACTCCTGCTTACTGTCATTTACAGACTGAATAGTCCTCCTACTTTACAGATGAATGGTTAAAAAGATTAGAAAGACTGCAGTGTGTTTTGCTAGTCTCAATTTGTACTCCAGTGGCTCATATCTGCAGAGCTCAGGGCTTGATCCCAAATTTAGATCTGCATCTGATTATAGCAAACTGATGTAGAGCTCTGCTTCCTGCTGCACAGGTGATGTGGAATATCCTGGCTCCATGCTCTGAGGCAGCCAAATGCCCATGGTCCTCTAATTTCAGGAACATTTGCATCTCATTTGAATAAAAGTTAGAATAGTTACAAAATTTTGTTTTAGGGATTGTAAGGTTTCTTCCTAGATATACTAGAAACATATCAAATGTCAGATAAAATATAAATGTACTGATTTCTCCAGGGATATTTAATAACAGTGTAAGACTAGTATGGATTTAAGTGGACTATAACATAGGTTTTAGTTTAGGCAATAAAGCCAATTTATATCCTTTGACCTTTGGCCAGTCTCAGGCTTGATTCAGTTTTGCAAGATAATTTCCTCAAATCCTTTCCTCCACACAAGTCCTGTTTTTCCAAATTAAGTTTCTGATTTTTGGCTGTTGTCTCACTGTCAGAAAATTTCATAATTCTTGTTCATTCTGTTCTCCTTGTACTCCACGTTAAAGAGCCTTCCTAGTCTGATAATTCTATGACCCTAAAAAATAATGTTTCTACTGTTCTTTCAGTAAGCTGGGGAAGGATGAGGGGTGCTTTTAAATTTTTTATAAACCCCAGTTGAAGAATTTCACAAAATATACTGTCAGCCAGATGAACTGCTGAAACTGAGCACAAATACACTAAGCTCATTGATCACCAATAATTTATATGATTCTTCTGACATACTTCCTATTAGGCATCTTCCTGTAATCCCTCAAATAGCATTAAATTTATGTGGAGATTCTTTTGAACTATATCACACTCTGGCTTTCCTTATTCATCCATGTTTCAGGAAGGCAGCACGAGACATACAGACCTGTGTAATCAAATAGTGCCTGCAATTCAATTGGTATTGTTTAAAAGAAAATATTTTCAAAGGGGGGCATGCTTTGCACATATTCAGGTCATCCTAACTCTGGGGTTCTTGCATAACTGAATGAAGGGAAAACTGATATCAGAATAAATAAGGGATTTGTTTCCTGGAAACCTCAGCAGTCTGAGTGATAAGGACAAATAACTGCAAGAAATAGATTTATACAAGTGTGGAATGGAAGTGTTGAGTCTGTTTAAAGAGGGTATTTAGTTACATGTTTCTTCTAAATAAACTGGTGACCTCTAATTGACTTTTGTTGAAGACAAGTTTCTTTTTAATACTTCTTCTATTTTGTGAGTGCTATATATAACTTTTCTAGCTTTTTGAACTGCTAATAACTGTGAAAGCTGACTTGCAATCTAATCTTGGAAATATCTTTACTGCTATGACTTTGTTATCCTGCCTTCAATGGGAATACAGATCTCTACACAGAATGAATTAATTCTCTTGAATGAAGGAATTAATTCTCTGTAATTCTCTTATTGTGCTGGAATAGCATGATGAGCACGTGTTCAGCACATCATTGCTATGTACACTTCTTGTACTGTGGGGACAGATCAATAGGCCAATGGTGTTCTCAGTTATAGCAGTAACCCTGCTGACATGTCTGTCAGTTACTGTTTTAGAGGTCTTCCTGGGCTTTTGTGGCTCATTGATTACACTTCAATCCACCACTCCTCTGACAACTTGGTAGAAAAATATTTCCTTCAGCTGAATAACTTTCATTCTATTGTCTTTTACCTTTTGGAACACGAGCAGTGGGAGAGAGAGATGATATCTGCCATGCACAGCTTCCCCTTGGTCTCAGTCCATCTGCTAGAGAAGGCTTTTAGTGATGTGCTAGTTGGTCCTACAGTCAACCTCTGCTCCTCTTAAATCAAGTTTTTTAGCTGTTCACCTGTCAGTACTCCTCTTGTTTGATCCGAGATCTTGTTGGTTACCTTGTATCAATTATTTTGTAGGAAACTTTTGGACACTGAAGATGAGCTGTCTGACATCCAGTCGGATTCGGTCCCGCTGGAAGTGCGGGACTGGTTGGCTTCTACATTCACGAGAGAAATGGGAATAGTGAAGAGGAGACCTGAGGAAAAGCCCAAATTCCGAAGCATTGTGCACGCTGTACAGGCTGGGATTTTTGTAGAAAGGTGAGAACTTTGTTTTTTTGTCACAGCAAGTAATGTTACTGCATTTAACCACAGTGCCTGCCATTGAAGATCCTATAAATGTGGGATGACCGTGAAGCAAATATTTGAGCCAGAATTTATGCTTCAATTTCTGCAGCCACTCCATTTTTCTAAACAGAATTCCAGATGAAACCTCTAAATTTGTAAAATCTCCTAAGCCTTGCAAAATTCTGGGGATTAACTCAATAGCTTTGTAACTTCTACACTAAATTGTACCAAAGACTGTTATAATATTGAAGAGTAATGTTAATTACTTCTCATAAGTAAGAATAATAAGAGTCATTACTTCTCATAACTGCATAAAAGATTACATAAATCTTTGGGGTCAGTCTCTAAATAGATTCATGTTATTTCACAAACTCTGAAAGAAAAAATTTAAATAAGAGGAATTGTTCTGACATGTTTTTAACTAAGTGCTAGTTCTTAATATTTTATTTGTTTTTTAGGATGTACCGAAAAACTTCAAGCATGGTTGGTTTGGCTTATCCAGCAGAAGTGATAGTCACATTTAAGGTGAAAGAAGTTTAATCATTGTGGAATTTAAATGTATTTACATTTATGCTTAGTGACTGTTAGGGTCAAAAGAATATTTTTCTACTGAACATATCCTAGTCATAGTTAGTACTACAGATATGAGCACAAAGAACAGAGAAAATAATAGTTAAAAATTCAACAATAACATATGATTCTGATTAATTCTGGTTTCATTGGATCCTATTAGAGCAATAGAATAAGATTTATATAAAAATTCTTATAGAAATGTGAGACAGTTTTATCAGTTCCCAGTGGTATCGTAACCAGCATCTCAGACAGCAGCATTTGCTTCCTTTTTAGGAAAGAAAAAGGAGATAGTATTGGGATAGAGCTAACAAAAGAAGCTGATGCTTATGGAACAAGTAGAGTATTTGCTGTAAATTTAATGTATTACTCTAGTTCAGCCAAAAATTGATCTTTTATAATAAGCTGAGTTCCTATGTCTATGAATGCAATTAAAAACTGGTATTTCTTGAGAATGAGATACCTCAACTTTTCCCCTGAAAGCGAAACAATTATATTATTCTCAAATTGCTTTATGTTTAATGACATCAGTGTCAATGACATTGTAAAATAGCCTGTTTGAAGGGGGATATTCAGAGTTGTTCCATAAGGTTGTGTACACAATTTGTACTGAGAAAGTTAAACTTGAAGGATTAAGACCTTTGATTCAAAGCATGCAAAGTGGCCTTGGTCATGTTGCAAGTATTTTATTCATAACTGACACAATTGTTTTCATCATTAATATTGAAGTAGCCATTGATGTGTTATCTGCATTAGGAATTTGAAAGAGTTGAAGAATAAAACCACAAAACTCTCCCTCTTCCCTCGAAATACTTGCCAGATGGATGGAAATGTAATTTTTTTTTGTTTTGTTTTGTTTTGTTTTGTTTTGTTTTGTTTTGTTTTTTGCTGTTTTCCTTTTCTCTCATCTACAGGATGTTGATAAGTGGTCTTTTGACGTATTTGCCCTTAATGAAGCAAGTGGAGAGCACAGTCTGAAATTTATGATGTATGAGCTGTTAACCCGATACGACCTTCTGAGCCGTTTCAAGGTCAGGAACCAACCACAAATAAAAATATGTATGCAATAATACATGTGTCAAATTTAAAATACAAGAAAACCAGCATTGAAGGTTTTTAATGTACAATGCAGTGTAGAATTTCAAAGAATATGGCAAATGAAATATTATAAAATGCCAATAGTCCTACCTAAATATGGTTTTCATGGTCTGGATCATGTTATGTTGGTCACCACTGTGCAAGGGCTTCAGCTGAGCCTTCCTCTCCTATACAACCTGGAGGGATATGTAGAAGAAAATTTGTTTTTCCAAGATGTCTGTAGGGTTTTGCAATACAATATAAGTCCTTATGGCCAGCTTTGAAAGGCTGAGATAAAAAAATGGATCAAAGTGATAAGTTTATTGTTATAGTACCAAACAAAAGTTTTCTTGTAGTTTCAAAATCTCTTTTCTGCAAAAACTCTGTGTTCTTTTGAAGAAGCTGTCTTACCCTTGAAGTTTCTTGAATATTTTAAATTTATGATGGCAACCCAGCTTTTTCCAACAGGCTTTATTTGTGTGAAGTCAGAACCACACCAGGGCTGCCATTATAACACAGAAATGATGTACACAGTGCTACTGTCAGAGTGGGCTTAAGACCATTCTCAATCCCATTGTTCAAGTTGCAGGGTTTTTAAAGAAAGAAAAAATTAATAAGGGATATGTAATTTCATTAGATGGGTGAAGTGGTTTATCCTCAGGCAGCAAATAAGGCACCACACAGCCACTCACTTGCTCACTCCTCTCCCCAGAAGGATGGGGGAAAGAGAATTGGAGGAGTAGAAGTGAGAAAAGTTGTGGGTTGAGATATGTACAGTTTAATAATGGTGGTGGAGTTCCATAATATTTTCTGTATTATTATTTTCTATGTAATAATATAGAAAGCTGCTACTGAAGAGAGAAAACCCAAGCAGAAAGGCTGCAGATGAGAGCAGCTGCTCAGCAGCAGCTGACACAGCCAGGCAGTCCCCAGGCAGCCGTGCCCAGCCAGGCTCTCCCAGGTCAGCCTGGCCCTGCTGGCCATGGGGCCACATGGAGCGTTGTCCCCTGGTCAGCAGGGCCAGCTGTCCTGGCTGTGTCCCTTCCCAATTTGTGGTGCACCCCAGGCTACCCAGCGCTGGGTGGGATGGGGAGCAGAAAAGGCCTTGGCTCTGCAGTCACTGCTCAGCACTAACTAAAACATCCTGGGGTTATCAGCTCTGTTTACAGCACTAGTCCAAAACCCTTACAGCTACTATGAAGGAAATTAACTCTATCCCAGATAAAACCAGCACAATGCAAAAATGAGTGGGACCAGATAGTGCCTGTACTTCACACATTGCCACACTAGGACATTAAAGCAAACCTTGTCTCAGTCAAGGTAAAACTGATGAAGAAAAGGAGATAATCCTATTGTTAGGCTCCTATCTGTCAGCCTGTATGGTACATGCAATCTGTGCATCCCTGGTGCAGACAGACATGCCTTGGAAACCATCTGCTTGATAGTTCTGCAGTGTCTTGTGCATGGTGTAAGTAGAGAGATATAACATCTACAGAAATTGTGTAGAGACTCACTGGTGCCTGTATGATGTCAGACCTTTATATTTTAAATTTTTCTTTTATTGTTTGCCCACTAGATCCCATGGTATATTATTTGTAATTCATTTATTGCATGCTTGATTTTGCAGCTGTTGCAGGAAAAAAACCAATTATTTTAATGTTTTCTTGTCTGTAGATCCCTGTTCCCAATCTTATTTCTTTTGCTGAAGCTCTTGAAGTTGGTTACAGCAAATACAAAAATCCCTATCACAATTTGATCCATGCAGCTGATGTTACTCAAACTGTGCATTACATAATGATTCACACTGGCATCATGGTAAGAAGTATTGTGAAGTTCAAATTACTTCTTTTCTCAGACTCTGCTGTTTTGAATGAATGTGTACATGTTTCTTTTCTAAAGCAAAAAGCTCAGTTGAAAATTCTGCAGAGAGAGATTCAAGAACTACTGTTCAGGCTGTGAACTTTATTTCATTTTAACAGTTCTTCCAGGCTGAACTTCTCTCAATGCAGAGGGAAAGATGAAGAAAAAAATCATCCTTAAATCCTTTTTGCTTTCATCGCCTGGATTTAGGTATTTTATATCATATTTAATGAGCTAGATTTGCAGGAGTGGGCAGGTGAGAATTTTTTACTTTCACATCAGAGCATGGGAGGTGTGATCAGGCAAGGAAACTTTAGTATCTGCAGAGGTCCTGTCTGTTGAAAGATGTTCTGAATCAGTAGAAGCTTAAAATTATATCATCATGGAATGGCTTAGGTTGGAAAGGACCTTAAAGTTCACTCAGTTCCAACCACCCTGCCATAGGCAAGGTCACCTTCCTCTAGACCACGCTGCTCAAGGCCCCATCCAGCCTGGCCCTAAACTCTGAAACTGCTTTTTATTTCATTTTTTAACCTTCTTTAGCACTGCTCTTGCATACTCTATGCGCCTATAGTAGGCAGGTTTAGCATTTGCCTTGAAACAATATTTTAAATTAATTATTTGGAAATGGAAATGAATCTGTGCAGATATTTTTATTTCTAAACACTTAAATTTAATACCAGCAGTGGAATTCTCCTTGCTAACAGCTTGCTAGGCAAAACTGAAAGAAAATGGACATTATTGTCAGTGAATTTTTCATAATTTATCTTCACTGTGAATACAATTGTTTAAATAAAACCTCAAAAACCAAAAAAACAAACAACAAATGAAACAGCTGACAGAAACAGTGTTTTCTGTTGGCAGAGCTGTGAAACAGTTCCAGAAGACTTTGGAAAAAAAAACATTTCGAGCTGACTCTGGGTGTTATTGCTCCTATATATGCACAAAAATGACAGTCAATCACTTATGTTAAGCCTTTCCTTGTTTAAAATGCCCTTAGCTTCAAGGTGGGCAAGGAAAGGTCCCCAGGCATTGCAAGTTTTTATTCTACTCTTTGAAGAAAGTATTTTGACTGTAAGTGTTTAAAGCTATTTTAACTCTAATATTACTTTTTAAGTGAAGCCTGGAGAGTTCACCAGCCAAGATTCCTTTTCAGATTGAGAAGTTTTCTTGAGAAAGCACTTCCATATCAGAATGAAGCAGAGGCCAGGCAGTTCTTGCCAAGAGGAGTCCAAACCAAAGTTGTTGTATACAAGATTCACCTATCAAAATAATAATTTAGTTAAAGAGAAAACTTGAAGATAACTGCAAGAGTTAAGTGATGTGAGCCATGTCTTTATTGCAGGTATACACCTGGATCAGGAATTTACCAGGAGGAAAATCCTTTTATTTTATCATAAACATCCCTCTGGCCCATTGTATCTGTGCCCCTCTGCCCTTCACAAAAAACAGTAACATTCATATTTTTCTTGTGATGCCAGAGCAAAGTTCCAACTTCCAGAACTTTCCTAGTAATTTTAGGATATTTAGTCATTGATGAAACCACTTTGAAGGACATTTTGTGTATCTCTGAACTCAGACTAAAGGAATCTGTTTCATATTTGAATATTTGCTATTTCACTGTGTGCACATGAGTGTGAGAAAGGCCTTTCCAGCATGAGTATTTCAGTATTAGTATCTTAATCTTCTAACTGCCTTAGATGTGATTTGGATAACTATTTTCAAAAAAATTCAGTGCTGCAAAATCTCATTAATATTGCAATACTGTTGCAGTACAAAAATATTTTTATAAAATTATTCTAGGTTTAATTCAAGTTGTAATTGACAAATTATGATATTCAGTTGTGATATTTCCCTATCTGTGGCAGGGGTGATAGGAAGTAGATGATTTTAAGGTCCATTCTAACCCTAACCATTCTATGATTCTATGGTGCTATGATACTGGGAAGTTCTTGGAAAGAAATCTAACTAGGACACCACTTAGTCAAGAGTGCCTTCAAACAGATGTACTTGCCAGGCAGAAGGAACATTTATGGAAATCAGTGTTTGAAAGAGGCCTAGTGATTCTGCAGCTTGCAAAGTATTTCTCTCCCAAATGTCACTTGCAATTTGAGAAAGCATCAGTATCATGAAAATGTTCTATTTAACTTTCTGGATGTTTTTTTTTCCTGTTGCCTGGTTAACCCTCCAGTATTCCACTCAATAACAATTTGGACTTTGCTTCTCAAACCAACAGTTTTCAGAGCAGGTCCACTGTAATGATTTTGTAAACTCTGCTGTACTTCTAATAAATACCTGGATTAGAGTAAATATGATGCAATTCTAGATCAAATTCCTGTGCGTTTTTGGGTTTTTTTTTTTTTTTTTGCACACTGGTTTGCAATTTGAGGTTTTTGTGCTTTCATTGTCTTTTAAGGATCTGGTACTGACTCCAAATCTTGCAGTTATCTTCCTTGTTTATTTCTGAAACACATAGTGAAGCAAATGTTTCCAAAAGCTGGGGTTTAGGAAATCTTTTGTGTGATTCCTGTTGTTGAGGTAACATATTTTGTACCTTTTATAGGAAGCTGGAAAACAGCTGTATTTCCACATTTGCCAAAAAAAAATTGGCTAATCAGAGCTTATTCTTCTCCACAAGCCCCTAGAGAGATTATGGTGAAGAATAAGACATATTCAGAGCTGCTGTTAAAGAAATAAAATAATCATTATATTTTTCAAAAGTTGCTGTCTGTCTTAAGAAAGAAGATCCAGCCACCTCAGATCAATGTGTTAGAATGTTAGATATCACAGATGGCAGACAGTCTATTAACCTTCCCAAGAGATTAAGTCCCAGATGATGCAACTGAAATGTATAAGTCAAGCTTGCTTTTATGAAGTTT
Organism: Erithacus rubecula; assembly: GCF_903797595.1. NCBI lineage: Eukaryota > Metazoa > Chordata > Aves > Passeriformes > Muscicapidae > Erithacus > Erithacus rubecula. The sequence continues at coordinate 13,888,618 of NC_136659.1, forward strand.
TCATCTTCATAAAGGTTTAAGGATCCGAGTCCCAGGGAATACATCTTGTAAGGAACTTTTGAGTCATCGATCATCTTCCCACCATCCTTTTTCTCTTCCCACGTACCTGTATTGCTCAAAGTAAAGGAAAAATGCCTTTACTGCCAATAAGTGCATTGTGAGACTCCATTTCTTGTTCAGTTTTTAATCCATCATTGTAAAAAAAAAAGTTTCAAACAGAACTCATAAGTTGAAATGTATCTACACATAAGTAATATGTAATGCTTCTATAAAAGGCATGATTTATATTAGATATGACACCCACAAGACATAGTATCTTTCAGGAGGGAAGGAGGTTTCAGCTCTTTAGTCTTGCAGACCCCCAGATACTAATTTTCCCCTCTCCCTTTCAGAAACACACTTATTAACTCTCTCTTGAGAGTTTTTTCCTACTTCCTTAGGGATCCTTTAGCTAATGTACTTCTCTGGTTCTCTGATTTGATTACTGATCTCAATTTTGACTATACTGGTGTATGTAGAATACTTTCTCTTCTCTGTTAATGTATGAAGTCTCTGTGTAGCCCATAGAGATTGTCGGTGAGGATTGTCATTGTGCTTATGAATGCATTGTCTAGCAGCTATTTTATTTGCTACAAAAGCTGACCTTTGAAAAGGCATCTTAAAGAAAAGTTTATGCTTAGCTTTCATTACACTTTCTGTGTTTCTATTTTATTTGGTATGTTGAAAACATTTTGAGAGCCAGGACTGGTCATGGCCTGGTTTCTTGTGACACACAATATGATGAAGGTCATTGTTTCCATTTTTAGAACTGCTTACAGTACATTCTCATTCCTCTGTCTGTGACCTTTCTAAATCTATACTGCTTCACCAACAGCCAGTACTTGTTCCTCAGCAGCCCTATTTTGTCACTGAATGACCAATTTAATTATTCTCACATTGCTAATTAATCTTGACTTTTTCCTTTCTTCTTCTTTGAAAGAAAAACTACTATTGGCAACTTTCACTACATCTGACAGCTCATATCCATTCCCACACATGTATGTGCATATTCGGGTGCATGAAGTTGAGATCATTCTTGGATCCTGTTGAAGCTTACTTGTGCACCAGAACCATCTGAAATATGTGTGGAAATGCTTGACTAGCATTTGACTTAATCAATCCCATGACTGTGGGGGTTAATTGTCATATGATTTTTCTGCCCCCATCTTTAGATGGAGTAAATTTTCTCCTCAAGGACTTTTTGTCATTCAAGAAAGAGAACTTGAAAGAAGATAACAGAGGTTATTTTACAAACTGAGCAATACAGAACAGCCTCATTTAGCAAGAGTTATAAAAGGGCTCAGAACTCCAGGGTCTGCATTATTTTGTATACATGACCTACATTACCTTTTGTTCTGTGTAGCTGTATACTAGCCTTATGCTTTTTTTTTTTTTTTATATTATCAGTACAAAGTACGATAAAATTTAGAACAGAAAAATCTCCCATGGGCCTAATTTTAGTGCTATGTACACTGGTAAAATATAGATAATACTAATTTTGTACCTTCAATTTATAATTAACTGTATATGTAGTTTACTAAAAGACAAATTATAACCTTAACTTCGTGTAAGGTTTTTTCAGATTAATATAGTGTAATTTGGCAAGTGCCACATGTGGGCTAACAGGTTTGATACTCAAAGCAGTTGCAAAGTGAACAGTGTAATTCTTTTGATAACTTTTTATATTTTTGGCTGCCAATATTTACTTTGCTGGTGACCATAAGGAGGTAACTTGGTCTCAGAGAAATCGTAAGTACAAGGACTTATTTTATCACATAGTATTGAAGTGTTATGCTTATATATAGTTAACTGGAGTAAGACAAGAGGAAAGTTTATTTAAGTTGAGGGTAATGCAAAACATTTTCAGTACTGTAGGGTTTAATCTGAGTTAGGCTATTACAGAAAATGTGACGATTTGTTTTTCATTTACCAGCACTGGCTCACAGAACTGGAAATTTTAGCAATGATCTTTGCAGCTGCCGTCCATGACTATGAACATACTGGGACCACAAACAATTTTCATATTCAGACAAGGTAGGTGATGCAGTCTCCTAAGAGTCATATCTGGAGTTTGCAGTTCATTGCTGAACTGTCATTAACTCAAGCCAGGAGCTGCCAGGTCAGTCCTGGTTTCACAAATTGCTTGCTCTACTTCTGTCCAGTTAAAGGGATTCAGTCACACGATCAAAAACTGTGGAAAAGTAATAAGATAGCTGCATAATGTCTGAAATAATTCCATTTTGGAGCTGATGTGTCAGGAGAAAGCTTGAAATGGTTCAGAACATGAAGAATATGGATTTGAAATCCCCTCACCCCTCATTTGCTCACCTAAATTTTGATACTACTGACTCAAAAACTTCTTCTACTGTATCTCCATGAAATGCCTCATCACTTACAGCAATGTGCTTCCATTTTGACTTTCTGTATTAAACTTAGAGGGTCCTGGTGCAGAGCGAGAATCTTTCACATACAGCTTTAGAGATACCTACCATGAGCTGTCTCCTAGCATGTTTGGAAAGCAACAGCAGAAGATACAGAAAAGAAATCTAGAAAGGAATCCAGTTTGAAAGTTAGGCTGTGTTCTCCTGCAGGTGCAGCAAGTCAATCTAGCTGCAGCTCCTGTACAACAGCATGTCTCCCTTAAAATATTTTCATCTTAGCAAAGGAAAATCCCTGACCAATCCATCACTGAGTGAAAAATGGTACATCTGATACTTAAACCAGTATAAACCATCATATTTTTCTCTTACACTTAGATGTACATTCTTTTTAGTATCTTCAGCTGAGGAGCTTGCTTTAGCTGCTCTTAAAAATATATCTGCATAAGACTGGCATGTTCTAACAAAACAGCTCAGTGCTAGAAATATTATTACTTTGGACATAAGCAACCTCACACCCTCTCAATTTCCCAATTATTACATTTAAAGTAAATCTATAACAGTTTTTCACCAAGATGTGGCTTTCAATAGTGAAAAATGCTAGTTTTGCAGCTGAAAAAAGGACACAATTCTTTTCTCCTTCAGCACAGTCTGGCTAAAAATAAACTTCAGTTCGTAGTTCCAAGTTTATATTAGTTTTCTATTTTTGTTCTTAATATTTTGCTATGAAGTACTGCAAGAGTGGAAAACTCATTAAGCTGATAACCTTTGAATTTCACGCATGCATATTTGCAAACAGGTATTTGCTATGTGATACAGCTCATTCTTCTCTTCTGTGTAACTTGGCCCTGATGTGGCATCCCAGATTGTGATTCCAAGTGTCTTTTGCCTGAGGAAAACTGATGGAGTGGCTGCCAAAATCATAGCAAATCTTAGCACTGCTTAAACGTAGTCATAAGTAGCTATGTTGATCAAAGTGTGCTTCATAAACATATGTGATTGGCATAACACAGATTTTCCCACAATTTTAGTTAGCTTATGGATGTAAACATATTGATTATTTAACATGGCTATGGTTTGTTTCCTCTAAATAACGTTTCCAATACTATTTTAATTATTTAGATTCCTTGGTACCATACATGGCAATCTATACTGTTGCCCAACAGAACAAGAGGCTTATTTATGCTTATTTAGCTTATTTATGTTAGAGTAAGCTGCAGTGCTAAATCAACACTGTTTTCTTCTAGTACAGACTTGTCACAAATTGAAATATTCAGGAATAATTTTATCAGAACAGGATTGTAACAGAGATGTGACTCCTGAGATTGCCTAGGAGGTCAGATCAGGTCTTGGGGGAAAAAATTCCCCAAGAAATAATGATGTTTGAAGCTAAGTATGATAAATCCACACCACAATATTTGTGAATGTCTCAGTGCAATTTTGGAATTGTACATTAGTCTTTGATTAAGGAGGAAAGGATACTGTTAAGTGTGCTAACATGGCACAAGTCTGTCTTTAGGAAGCACTTGAATGCTTCCAAATTGCATCTTAGCATCTTTACCATCCCACTGTAATGAGGCTCAAGGTTTCTTTGTTTATCTGAGGAAAGATGATGGCTGTTTAAAACATGAAACTGAAGTTCTTTAATACTTTATTATTTATAGAATTTTATGATAATGAGTAGCATGGGCCAGAGCACATCTCTCAGAGCAGGGGGAGTAACTTCTTAATACCCATGCTATGTGTGGAGCCCTGCTGTTGGTGAGCACATTGCATTTTAAATGTAATTGTATTGTGTAAATGTACTCTTGTAGTCTAATTAGAACATTTCTTGTTCTCTGAGATGCTATCTACAGTCAAGAAGCTCAAAGATCTCATGAGGTTTTGCCACCATTAGGTCATATCAATAAAACATCACACATTTTAAAATATGACTTGCCCACAAACAGTGTATGCAATGGTATAATGATAATTTAAAATGCATTTAAGATGGAAAATTTATTGGTATTTGATGCAGTAGGAATACATAAACATTGTTTGATATATCTATATATCTATCTCTAGATCTTATATATAGTCAATATTCCTCATGGAGAATGCATAGCCAGTCCTACCTTTCCCAGTGCCATCATGGAACATTATTATAAAATCTGCCTCTTTCTCCCCACCAGGTCAGATGTTGCTATATTGTACAATGATCGTTCTGTTCTTGAAAATCATCATGTAAGTGCTGCTTATAGACTCATGCAGGAAGAGGAGATGAACATCCTGGCTAATCTAAACAAAGATGACTGGAGGTAAGGCTTGCTGTGACATTCAAAAATACCTCCAGCATTTAAAAATAATAAAAAGCACCAGGCCTTCCCTGTGGAATCTATTTTAAGAGTTGAAATTACAGGAAGTTGACAGTGGAAAGAGTAATGGATATTTGGAGCCTAGGGAAGGCAGCTGTGGTGTTAAGTACTGTTGGGGAGACTCTGTGCAGTTTTCCAAGTGAGGTTGTGCATTAATGAGGTGCAGTGCTGGAGTGTGTGGACAGTCTCAGGTGAGATTGCTCTTTAGGAAAACCACAGTGCTGCCTGAGCTGGGTTGCCTTTGTCCAACATAACCAGTGAGTAGAAATCACAGTGCAGAGTCACACTCTGCTGCCAGCTTGAGCACTACTGCTCCTGGGATTTCAGCACAGTCACGTCCTGGTTGAGCATTAAAAAATGAGTGGTGTGGACAGTCCAAAAATAATAAAGAATCAGAAGTGCTACAGAAATTTCTTTTTCTTCTTAATTCTAGTGTAATTCCTGAAGAAAATTTGGCCAGCTGAAAGAATAAGTATCATAACTGACATATCACAAATAATAAGACCTGTGAGGCTAAAATTTGGGTGTTAGATTAAAAGGAAATTATTAAAAAGGAAATTTTGTCTTTGGATATCGTTGGTGAATCCATATTGTATTAAAAATATGAGTCTTCTGTGTGTTTCTTTAACATAGATATTATTCAGTGGCCCTAAAAAAAACCCTTGCAGACAGGTGGACTGTAAAGTTCAGAGAAAGATGTTCTGCAATGGAAGAGTCTCCCACTGTGAATCATGCTATCATGAATAACAAAGCTAAACTCAGCTTTATTTTAAAAGAATTCTTCTCAGAGGATAACCATTTAGATTTAGTTATCAGAAGGTTTGTGTTGTACGTTTAGTTCTGGATAAATTTTTCCAGAAGTAAATTGTAAACATCATTGGTAATTGTCTACACATCTAGATTTTCAATGCCAACAAGAGCCAGCCTTCCTCCTCTTGAAACTATTTTGGGCCTGATAGTTTTGGGGCTGATAGGTCTCTGTGATTTTGTCCAAACTATTGAGTATGGAGAAGATTATTGTGCCAGTGCACATCCATCAGAAACTCATATTCTGTCTTTTAAAATAATAATTTTAGAGGAAAAATTATTTTCAAATCCTCAGACATATTGCTTTGAGTATGTTTTTCTTAAGTGGTGGTGTTTCATATTGCATACTACCAGAGCATGTTCCAAGTAGAAAGGGGCTGAAATTCTTCAGCTGAATTTCCAGGAGTATTCCAAGGATGGCTTGGAAACACTTTTGTTCATCCCCAGTCCTGGCTTCTTCATCCCTGGAGACCACCTTAAATCAGTATAGTCTGGGAATCCCTGCAGCAACATGCAGTGGCTCCAGCTGATCAAAATCTGGCTGCCAGCTAGTACAGTTCATCCCAGTCATTCCCTTTTGTTATGCCACTGAGGAAGAGAGTAATAGGATAAAACCCAAATATTTGCAAATGGAAGGAGGAACCTGTGATTTCCAGGTTGTGATGTTCATACATGTTGCTTTGGTGGACTGCAAACAAAACAAGGGAGGGAATGTGATAGGCTCTCTTAACATGTCTGAAGCACACTCTTCTCTGCATAGATTGTTTGGCCAGGTCTTCCCACAGTTCCTTATCCAGTTCAGTTGTGGACCATTTCCTCTAATTCTTGTTGCATTTTGTGTCTCTGTGGTTCTTGAACCTGTGATTTTTTTGGAACTTGCTCAATTACACACTGGCTCTGTTTACACTTCCTTTTCAATCTCTTCTCACTGCAGCCCTATTATATTTTCCTAGATCTTACTTTAGTTTTGCAAATTTTGTTTGTATAGAGTGGCTACACAGATTCTATTGCATGCAGCCAGTTTGAAGCTGGTGAAATTTGGCAACCAGAGAAAACTAGATTTTATCATCTCTTTTTGGGAATACTCAGTAAAATGTAGAAGAAATGTATGAATTGACTAATAAGCTCAAGAAGCTAAACTAGGACATTCAGTCCCTTGTTTGGTCACTTAGCTCAGCAATTACAGCCTGTACTTTGAAGCAGGCAATAAATTCCAAAGTGCCAGTCTGTGCCAACCTGCACAACCTGTTGCAGTGTGACACTTCAATTTAGAGGGTCAGTCATGGAAATTACTGTTTCCTGGTATTCATTTCTAATATCCAGAAATTCCTGTTACCCTGTCATTTCATTGCTGCAATGATGGATCTGGTAGCCACTTAACGGAGACTCTTCAATTTTCTTATTATTACTTGAGTGAGCTTCTTGGATCTATACTGAAATTCATGCTGTTAAACTAACAGTTTTGAAGGTTGCACTGAATCAAGTTGGCAGTAAATTGAAATGATAATCTGTTCAACTTTTTAATGTACTTCCTGGCACTGATTAATTTCTTTACTTCTGTCATATCTATTTTCTTTAGTTGCAGCCATCTCATTTTTCAAAAATTTAACACTGCTGACTATTTAAACTGAGGTTCTGCTAATTATTCTAGCAAGATGAAGCAAAATGACTGAAATTACTTTATAGTATTCCATTTTCTCTTCTACATGTTAGCTTTAAGAAGATAAATGTGCTAATAAACTGCCAACTTCAATTAAGTTTAAAACTTAGGCTTCTGGTCTGAGCTGGGGAATGCTGCCAGCATTCTGAGGATGATGTCCTCTGTGGATAATGCATGTGACATTCCTAGCAATTTTTCAGTCTTTTCTTTACTCTGAAAATTTGTTCCAGTCTTTGATATTGTTTTGTTTCTTTCACTTATTGCCCTTAAATAAATGAAGAAGGATCCTCATTTGTCCCCCTTTCTCCTTTGATTTACCAGGTTGCCAGTGTTTCAACACCCCATTTGTAATGCCATTGTAGGTGGTGGGGCAGTATTAATGTCTCAGACCATCCCACTCATAAGGCATACAGTCATACACTGCCTGACTACACAAAAAAAAAGACAAATAAAACAGTATGTATTATATATATATATATATATATATATATATAAAAAATTAATAAATATAAATACATAATATGTATATATATATTATACATATATATAATAAATAATTATATATAATGCAGAATGGACAACATTCTTTCACAAAGTCTCTTGACATTATCCTGTCTGAGGATTACTATAACTTGAAGATGAGGCTTATGTCTTCACTTTCCACCTTGCTTTTGCTCATCCTAGACTGATCCTGTATTTTTTTATTAGTTTCCAGCTCTAAAATATCTTTGTCATGGACAAATCCAGGTAAAACTAGTTTCTATTTATTGGCTAACTACTTTTTCAAGAAATTCATGGTGCCACTCCTTATCTCTTTATTACAGTATTGTTCATGTAATTTTTTTCACATAATCTTGCATCTATGTTTTTTTACAGTATCCTATCCATAGGACTCATGGCTGTGGGAGGGTTGAGAAAGGATGCCAGCACAGAACATGACAGTTCACTTAAGTAGAGTGGAGATGGTAGACTCAAACCCTGTGACCTTCTGATTTTGGGCCTGAAAGATTGCTGTGTGCTATATGTGGATATTGTTACCACTTCTCTTCATTGTATGACAGCATCTATATGCCTTTTGCTGTGGTAGCAGGTACCTGTGCTATCCTGAGCCTTGCAGCTGGGGCTGCCTAATGAGCATCAGGAGAGATTTCTGTCCAGGAGTCACCCATGAGAGCAGCTGAGGTCTGCCACAATGTGGGAATTGAGACAGTCTTTCTCCCTAGGGAGTACCTTGGTAATGGGATCAGTCCCAGATTAACCTTCTATACAATGATTGCAGCTGAAGCATTTGTAGCTCCAGTAGACTTTTACCTACCATTTCCCCATCAGGTTTCAATTTTCTCATCTATATGGTGGATAGGGGCACAGGCATTTAACAACTGCAGGAATCTCTCTTTTGCTGTTAAACAGATTTTTGGTGGCCTGAAATCTTCAGGAGTGTGTGACAGACAGTGCTGTACTCTTTGATCCTTATTCAGGTGTTGTAGGTAAAAATTAGGGGTTTTTTTTTCCTGCTGCCATGAAAATATGAATAAACTGAAAGTGTGGTTTTGCTTCTCTGTGTGTGTCTTGTGTAGTAGGGATGAGGTGTCTTGTGAGTAGGAATTAACTTATTTCTGATTACTCTAAAAAGTTCAGACATTGAAAGTTCCTAAGAAAATCTCCCATGGAAAGGAGAAGTGATAATTATCTCAGTCTTAAAAACAACAGGGTTTAACAATGCAGAGCCCTCATTTCTCTTGTAGTGCTAGCTGGGGTTTTTTTGTTTGTTTTGCTTTTATTTTTTAATGGGTTTGACTGTTTTTGAAGGGTACCCTTTCAAAGCAATGAGGAGGAGGAACAGTTGGGATGCAAAATAATTAGTATTTTGTTATGAGGTCATATAAGGTAAGGCATTTTCTAAACACAAGTTGCTATGGCTGCATATTATTGAGTACAAATGAGAGCATTGAGTCTTTATCCAGTTACATGAAAGCAAATCAGGAATATATACATAAAAATCAGCAGCAAATATCTGCTTAAATATGTAATTAATTGGGATCAAAAGAAGTCTTGACAGTCTTTATAACAAAATATTCTAATAGTCCTAAAGAAAATTGCAAATTACCTCTTTTAAGCATCAACCTTTGAGAAAACCTGCGTGTTTTTTGATTTATTTAATCAAACATATGAATACAATATGAAAGACCATTGAGAATTACTAAAGTAGGATTTTACTGTTGTATTTGATACTTGGGGGTCCTTAAGATTGGGGGTGTGCTCATGCAGATATATGGTACATAATGGAAGGTTTAATATGGTAAATTCCCCACATACACATAAGCAGCACTCATCCTCTTAGGACATTTAAAAGCATATAAAGACCCACTGGACTCCTACATGGCCTACGCATGATCTTTCTACATCAAGGACACAGAATTTTCTAACTCAATAATTACTGTTGACAAAATTAATTTAATTTTCTGTTCACAATGAGAATAGTTTCTTACATGATTCATGTTTTATTAGTTTCATATTGATTTAATAGAAAGTAGATGGCCAAGCTAACATCTCTATCCATAATACCAAAACACAGACAAATTATTAATCCCAAACTTGTTCTGATTTGTTAAATAGGTATTACAATACTTTTGGAATGAACACTACTTTGTCATAACGATCTTATATTGGTGTAATGTTGATAGTACTTCAGATGTAATACCTCTTGCTCTTCTGAGTGTTTTCTCTCACTCTTCTGAGTGTTTCTACAGCCTTCTTCCTAGGTTTAGTGTTATGCACATTCTTCATTAATATGAGGGCAGTAATAATGTATCCTGTTTTGTGGTGGCAAGCCCAGAGAACAACTCATTTTTTGAATACTGTGCTTCTGGAAAAAATAAAGAATGACTTATAATGGGTGAGAGAACTGCATGTAATATTAGTTTATGCACTAGAAAATAGGATTTACAAAACAGTGTGACTCTGAAATAATGACTGCAGAGTACATTTTCTGAGGTACATTGCTTTCACAGAATCCCTTCAGGATACAATGTTCAAGTTGTTAATAATTTATTTAAATGCTTTTAAAAACGTAATAAAACCCATGATGTTGTTTTGAAAGTTATAAATTAACGAAAACTGCTTAAACAAATGTACCATACACAGAACAAATGAATTTTAATCAGTCACTTTGCTTTTAATCATTCTTAGGGAGTTGCGTAGCTTGGTCATTGAGATGGTCTTGTCTACAGACATGTCGGGTCATTTTCAACAAATTAAAACAATGCGACACACTCTACAGCAGGCACAGGGGTAGGTTATTTTCCATTCTGTTCATTATCTGCAGTCTTTCAATGAGCTCATGTTCAAGAAAAGAATTTAAACAGTTGCTTTTGTTCTGAGATAATTGGAGCATGTCCTTGAATTGACAGGGTAGACAAAGCCAAAGCCATGTCTCTGATTCTACATGCAGCAGACATAAGCCATCCAGCAAAATCCTGGGAGCTGCACTACCGGTGGACCATGGCCCTGATGGAAGAATTTTTTCGACAGGTGCCATTTTTAAAATCCTTTAATAGATCTAGTTCAAGAAGCAATGGTTACATGACTGAATGTTTTCTGAAGTCTACCAGCAAGGTTGCTGTTGGTTGTGATTGACAAGCATAGTCGGTAGTATATATTCTTTATTCTTCATACATACCACTGACATTGATTCAACTCTTATGTGTGTGAATAAGACAAAATGGTTATAGCTCTCTGTCTATTTCAGCTGATATCAGTACTCTGAGGGTTGTAGTAAGTTTTTTTTTTTTCCTTTCAATTATAATATAACTTGTCAAGCTGTTTTCATTCTGTAGACAGAGATTTATATATGCTTTGAATTATAAAGAAGTGCCAGCAGGGTAAGATGAGAGAAAATAGGAAGAATTCATGCTCAGCAAAGAAGGCAAAAAGATGTCTATATTCCACATTTCAGAAAGTCCTTCTATTTCTTTTCCTTGCTAGTATTTGCCATGCATATGCCACAAAGATATGAAGGTGTTGCTTTCATGATGCAAAGCCAGAGGTTGTACAGTACCATCTAGATAATGCTGTGACAATGTACCCTAAACCAAGACACACCATTCTTAATGCCTTTTTATTTCTGTGAGGTACTGAATTCCAAGAGAAAACCCAGTAGATGTTGGTGTCAGTGCTGTAATTTTTTTACTCACCTCAGTAGGTGAAACAAAAGACAATTTTCCAGATGGATAATACTCTCCCCATAATCATTATTTGTGACTATGCATATTGTCAGAATAACAGTACTGAAGTACAATTGATAATCAAAGCCCAGTTTGGGTATGACAATTTCTAGAGTTATGCAAAGATTTTTAAAAGGCTTAATACAGGTCAGGGAACATAATATATCTTGCTCAGCTTGATTAATTTGCTATATGCTGACATTTTTGAATAGGGGGTTCATACTGGAAAAAGGGACCAGAGAATAATAAAGAAAGTATGTTAAACCATGATGTTGTTAGACCCATCTGCCATGATTCCTGCTCAGGTCCTGGATATTCTTTATGTGAATTCTATTAGGGAACATCAAGGCATCCTTGACTCTGGGCTTTGCATTGGGGAGGCAGACTGGAGAGCTGGTGCCTTAATATAAATAAAGAATGGACTGATTTTTGTGGAAATAATGAGCAGTCATGAGTTTGTGTCTGTTTCTGTCAAGGGAAATTTTGAGGATTTGGAACTTGGGAGTGAAAAGGAGGAACAGATTGCCCAAGAAAAAGGTCATAAAATGACAACTGGAAGAACATTTTAAACACAGAGAGACAGACTAGATAGGGCCCATGGGAAAGTGAGGCAATGTGTCCAGCAAGGGGAGGTAGCATGAGCAGTAAACAGTACCAGCCTGGTCACTAAATGTATAGGACCAGCTAATGTTTCAGTTATTCCTTTATCTATTCATTAGAAGAAGTAACTGATTCCGAAAGAAGCTGCTCAAAAACTTGAGAAGGCATTTAAGAATTGAACAAGGAAAAATGTATATGTGCATATGTGGATGTATATGTGTATGAAACTCAGCAGCATAAAATACAAAAGTCTTTAGGGGAGTGTATCTGAAACAGAATTTTTTCCATGTACTGCTAAGGACAGTGTGTGTGGAGTAGTTCCAGCACTTTTAAAGTGTGATGGAGTATCAGCTCATATATAAATGCACTGAACAGTGCAGACACAGCAAGTCTCCTGCTTCCTAGATGCACTGGCTTGTTGAGCATCTTCTGGTCTGTTGATCTGAGCCTGTGTGATAGAAATTTCTGGCATTTCCAAATCTCTGCCAGCCAAGATGAAGTACTCCAAATGTATATGAAACCCCTTAATTCCTCCTCTTCTTTTCTTTAAAGATAGTAATTCAGCTACTTCCCTGCCTTATGGGAAGAGCAGTAGATTCTGAAACAGCTGATGCAAATGCAGTGCTTCCACAGGCAGCTTTCAAAGTAGTGAGCACCAGCAAAAAAATAAACATTCACCTTGACCAAAAGTTTGTTAACTACAGCTAATGGTCAAAATATGTGCCAGTGTTAACTTCAGGAGAAAAAGCCCATCAACACTATAAGTTTAAAAGCAGCAGCTACAGAAAGTGTTTTGCAATACTAAGAGTAATCCAAGTTACATGTTTAAAAAAGAAGACACCCATCTTAAATCCTTAAAAGTAAAGAAATTCATAGTTTATGTAACCCAAAGAAGTACCACAGTGCCTATAGCACTCTACTTTCAGTAGATCCAGGGATACTAAAAGAGAATTAAAACCAAGTCCAAGGCATGGATAAAGAATTTTTTTTACTCTTTGATTAGTATCTTGTTTTTAAATCTCATTAAATTCTAATGACTGGTTTAACTATCAGTGCTATATTTATTATTACAATTTATAGTAGTCTTAGACTTCAATGGCACCTAAATATTGATTAATATTATGTTGATTGCAACGTAATTAATAATTGGGGTAAAGAGCTATTTGAAAACAAAAAAAAAAAATCCAAACTCATCCATTATTAGTGTGGAATTTTATCTTTTTAAATACCTTTAGATGAGAAGATTGCAAAATTAATACTACTTTAGAAATCCTGTATTCAACCATGGCTGAAATAGTTAGAACTACCCCAGTTTATATGATATTACAATCTGGCCCCTGTTTGTACATGGAGATGCCACTCCCACTGCTTCTAGTAGCAAGTGTTCATGTGTTCTTCCACACTCTGAGTTCAAATTATTAACAATTGAACATAAAATTTAATGGCCTTAGTGATAAAGCTCTCCACTTTCACATGAAAGGCAATCTGTGAGCTGCATCTGTTCCTGTGGCTGGATTGGTTTCACTGCTTTTGTGGTTCTAAACTTTTCCCAAATATACTTCAATGATGCACGATAAAAAGACTAAGGAAGGTTGATGCTGCCCCCTTTATCCATCAGTGTCTGTTTTCCCAATTTTCCTTGGGAGAGTTGGTATGTTCATGTATTGGTTCGCACTGAATGATCATCTAACAGCACTCTCCATGACAAATGTATAGGTTTATTTGACCTGCAAGATCAGGTTTTCCTATATCTATAATGTCAGTGCTTCTGGCAACCAGGTTTGTCCAGCAACACAAATTATAACTTCCCTTGAAAGATACCTCTTCAGGGCTGGTTTTTTGTGCCACTGGACTTTCTTTTTGAGATTTTGCAAATCAGTTGGTCTACCATGCTGAAAATGGAGATACACCCTCCTATCTGTTCAAACTGTTGCAACAAAAAAGACTCTTCTAATTTGCTAAGTGCTGAAAAAATCTCAGAGCTAGGCTGTACAAATCGTCCTTGTAATGAAACTGAATTTGTATTTTTTGTGGCTTCAGCAGCAGAGAGACATGCCTGCTAGTGAGAATAAGTTCAAGTCATTTCATACACTTGACCTGAGTAAATCCATTGAAGAATTTTTCCATGTTGGATGAAACAATGTAATAGAAGGAAACACTCAGCATTTGGCATACTATCACAAACATGTCTAAGTATCTCTAGTACCATTACATCTGGGATCAGCAGAACTAAATTGTGAATACAAGGACTTAATATATTTTAAATCTCATTGGCAGATGCCTTGCTGTTGAGGAGAACTTGATTGCAGTAAGTTTCTTTACATAAAAGCTGCCAAAAATAAGTCAGAATTTAGACCCTTAATCAAAATTTGAAGATCTGAAGATTTGTCTCTGACTTGTGTTTATTTAGGAATATAAGTTAATGAAGTGATCTGTTGAATAAATACTAAGAGTATTCAGATTCCTTTGTCTCTCTGTCCCTCTATCAAATATATGTTAATAATATTAAACATTATTATTTACAGGGAGACAAGGAGGCTGCTTTAGGTCTTCAATTTTCCCCACTTTGTGACCGCAAGTCCACTTTGGTAGCTCAGTCTCAAATAGGTAATGACAAACTGTGTTTTTCTCTTTTTTTTGTCTGTGTAGGGGCATGTAAATTCACAAGGACATTTCATTTGCTCATTTTGAATTTTAAATGTTCAAAATTCCATCGTATGGAAGTTATTTCTTTGCACCTATCTGTTTACCAAACTCATGTGATTTAGAGTGGAATGGTGCTGGTCTCAAAAGAACATGATGTAATTTCACCATATGTGAAGGGAGGGGTAGGAGAGGGATTAACCAAGGTACTGGACATGAGCCCAGCTTCTACTGTACACACTTTAGAGTCTGGCAGATCATGTCCTCAAACTGCTTAACTGTTGCTCAAGAACCCACAGGTCTGTTTCTGTTATAATCTGAAAGTCTGTAGGTGCATCTCAAAGCTAATTAATAAATCAGCTCTCTGGGCTGCAAGTCAACCTGTCAGTGTCCCAGGGTTAAACTACAGAGGGTCAAGCCTCCCTGAGTTGACAAGAATCACTGCATTCTGTCACTTTACATATCCTTTATTCCATTTCACTGGGAGTTTGAAGCCAATATGCTTGAGCATCACATCTACTGCAGGAGAGAAGCTGGATCCTAGACTGAATCCCTGTTGCTCACCTTCACGCTGTGTTGCATGGTTAGAGCATGAAGACAACTGGAAATCCATTGCTAGCTCATGTTTTAACATATTTTTTTCTGTTAAGTGCTCAGTAGGGAATAATGCTTCATTCTCTCACCGTGTCATTCTATACTGTGATGAGCACTTTAGAATGTAAAAGACATTGTTCAGAGCTGACATCTCAGAACTGTGGGATGAATGCTGTCTCCTAAGGATATTACTTGTTCTCTTCACTGATTTGACAGAATCCTCCTACACACTGTGAAGTAACACTTTACCTCCACAGAATAATAAACAGCAATTTGAAATATTAACTCCTTGGCAAGAAGCTCCTAATGGTAAAAGAGACAGCATGACTTGTAGCACTCTGGCTCAACAGTAGCTTCCCTTCTATTCAATAATTAATATGCATTTCAAATGGTAGGTGTGTTCTGCAGTGCATAAAATTTACAAGAAAAAAAATGAAAAGTTGTAATTATTATTACCTACTTATAGCTATGCAGCTTCAGGTGTTTTTAGTTTCAATTGTGCTTTTTTCTTCAAGATTATACTGGCAATATCTAGTATATTGAATTAGGACTACAGTTAGAAAATCAGCCCAATAGCAAGTATTAATTTTTAGCTTTGAGACTTGTGGAAATGTAAAACCTGATTTTCTCTCTTTTTCTTCTTTAGGTTTCATTGATTTCATAGTAGAACCAACATTTTCTCTCCTTACTGATTCAATGGAGAAAATTGTTATGCCTCTTATAGAGGAAGCGACAAAATCTGAAAGTCCTGCATTTGGGACCCCCAGGTATGAACATATTGCTTTGTTATTGAACTAAAATAAGCTCACATAATAATCATGATAATGTGATTCTCAGAGTTATTTCAGTGATTTGAAGTTGGGGAGGTAACAAACAGTTGTGCAGGGTTGCCACCCTGTGGGGCTGTGTTGTATTTGCAATGTGCTGGTTTACCCCATTGACTGAACTGTTGTACATAGAAAAAGGCAAAACCCCAGTAGTGATCAGAATAAACACATACAAACCGTGAAATTTGTTTCTGCATTTAAAAAAATATGATCTTTGCAATAGGTTATTTAAATTCCTGTACCTATAAGGTGAAGCAGCTACAACAGTGTAGTCTGACTCTTGCTGTAAGCATTTTTGAATAATCAGATACTGCCTTTACAAGTACTGCCTCTGTTATAATATTTTTATTTCATTTAAAAACTGTAATTTGAACTTTCACTGAGATTACTAAATGATAGCTCTGCAAGGCAATTTTTCATTTGCTGGGCATTAGTTAGATTTCAGTAACAAAAGGGTGACTCTAGCTCTTTCCTATATTTTGCTTACTAGAAGTAAGAAGAAATTGTTAGAAGTATGTATTTATGATGCTATTCTTAGTGTTCTGAAGAACAGTGCTAAACTAAGGTATTACTGATAACAAATTTGTTTACATAGTCCTTCACAAATGAGTGATTAGCACCTGTAAATGATTAGCAGCTTTAGGCTTCATTTTTGGTTGATGTTCATGACTGAATGGCAAATGAAAAAAGGCTTATGATCCAGCAAGGCTTCCTCACATGAGATGGAGGATAGAGGGATTTTTTTTCTTTGTATGCAATCAAGTGCCACACTTATGAGGAGAGTGGAAAGCCTATAGCATGATAAAGGAAAGTCTGAGCCAGAAAATTGCGCATACACTACTGCATGGACACCATGAGATGGTGCCTGGAAAACATTAAAATTATGGCCTGTTCTTTCCACTGTATCCCATTCAACATCTCTGGAGCACATGAAAATTACAGTTAACTCTTCTGGGGAAGTTCTTGTTGGTATGTTCACTGCAATTATTTTCTGATTAATGGAAATCCATTTGTATGCTTGTTAACATCTGTCTGTGGTACCAATGAGATAAACCATGCAGCAAAGTTGAGCAAACAAAATCTATTAAGACATGAGTGCCTGCACAAGGTTGGAAAATAGGTCTTATTTTTTAATTCTAAGAAAAAAAAAATTCTTTTTTTCCCACCTTTGCACATATGGATAATTTAATTTCTACTTATCTGTAGATGTAAACCTGCAGTGTGTTTAGTGGATTTTAAAGCCACTTAAATCCTACTTTGACTACCTTTGAAGGTTTGTGGATAGAAGGGAATTTTCAGCTCAGGCAAAACTCACCTGTCATATACATCATGCCTTCCTTTTTTATAAATGGGTCAAAAAATAACAATCAGTTGTCTTTCCTGTGAGACCTGAAGATATCATTCACTGTTTAAAAACACAGCTAAGAAGCTGCTCTGAAATGGCTGTGTAAACATTCTTTTAAGAATTAGATAAGAAGTTATGTATTTTCAGCTGTCACATTTTTTAAAGAATTCCCTGGAAAATGGTCAGCAAGGCATCTTGTATATTAGGCACAGTCTAGTAAAAAAACTATTTTTTCAAGTTAGTTCCTCAGCAACTTGATTGACATGAACTGTTTGTGTATTATTAAAATTGCCTGACTGTATTTATTATTTGGGGTTTTCTTTCCCTTGTCCAGCCAAAATAGTTTGGGAGCAGTGAGCAATGCTGAAGCACAAAGACGACCTGGGTTTAAAAGTACAGGTGATGGAGGGACTCACACAGAAAATTCTCTAGCAACTGTAGACCTAAGGGGCTTCAAGGATAACTTGATGAAGATCATTCAAGCAAACAAAGAAAGATGGAAAGAATTAGCAGCAGAAGGTATGATATGTTAAGGTGAAATATTTTTATAGGTTACTCCCTAAGATCTCACCTACTTCCATTTTTAAATTTCTATCAACCTGTAAAAATGCATAGTTGTCTTGCATTCATATATTTTATGTCTTAATGTTTGTTTTAGATGGTTGTGTTTTGTTCTCCCAGGAGGCCAAAGAGGTGTAGGTGGTTAGGGGATGAGAGTAAATTGTATAGCTTATGTAATAAGGCACAACTAATCTTTAGAGGTCTGGTTTAGAAATGTGCATTCTTGCACCTTTAATTGTAACTGATACTGACATCTGCTTTAAATGCCAAAATCAACAATTCAAAGTGGTGTGTGCTGACACATTTCTTCAGAAACATAAAAGTTGTATTTTGCCACTAGAAATGCTATTTTTTCCCCACTGTATGGAACAAAATTCAGTAATGCAGGCTTCTTGGGACTATGCTGTAGGCAATTATTTAAATGACCCTGTGGATCTAAAGATTTGGGCAATCACTGCATGCATTAGACCCAAGCAAGCCAAAAGTGACTCTTCATTTGCTAGTAGAGAATTAATAAAGTCAAACCTGCACCAAGCATCTCAGTTCATAAGCCATACCTGAAAATTATCTGAAATTACAGTTACCTGAGTGAAATGTTTTTCAGTCACCTGAGTGATAACTGTTGAAAAGAGTTTATAGCTTCAATCCAGGTTAAGTGAATGCCATTTGGGAATATTTTTTTCCACAGCCTGTGTTATTTCCTAGTAAGCACCTGGAATATTTCAGCACAGCATCTCACTGCTGAGACTGGTCTTGCTGTACATTACCTGATATTGGCAGCTGGGAATGATATCCTGGAACCCAGTGCCAGCTTTGTTTTTCATCCCAACATCCAAATCAACATCTTTTTTTCCTAAAGAGGTGTCAGACAAGACAGAAAAACAGTGCTGAACAGTGATAAAATCGAATTCAGCGCTAAATTGAAAATGAATATTCTTGTTAGGTGGATATTAAGAGTAAGCTTCTATACATCTTTTGTGACAAAGGTTTGAGAGTCAGGTGGAAGAGGCATCTGAGGAGAGGATTCCATTAATATTGTCCCTTCTTCATGAAAAGCTTTATATAACCAATTGCTTCCTTTGGTGTTGCCCAACTAATGATGGCTGGTCAAAAGGTAAAAATAGAAATAAAAATAGAAGACCACCAGAGTGCCCAAGGCCACTTTGCTACAGCCTGCAGAAATCAAGCAGTCCTGAGCTGGGACATGAAAGGTCCTTCAGTGTGGCATAATGGAGAACTTGTCTGGAAGTTTGCTATTTGCAGTTACACAGAAATAACCAGTTTGATTCTGGTACATCAACTTTTTGGTGTGTTGGTCTGGAGGTGTACAGTGCTTCCAAGGGCACTGTTTCCCCTTCGTTCCCAAAGCTTTGTTGTGCTCTATAAATTGCTGATATATTTAGCCCAGTTTTACTGGCCTGTTGACAGGCATTGAGAACACAAAGCTACTTGCTGCAAGTGATTTAAAAATTATTTTGGATAAGGTTGCAGTCAATATCCATGAGAGGCCCAGCAAAATCCAGGAAACTCTGGGCATGCTTTGTACTCTGACAAACAGAGATGTTAATGTTCAAGGCTCCATGGATTTTGTTGAAACTGTGGTTGTCCTAACCTCCTTTTTTTTCCATCAACTTGAGTAATAAAGCATGTCTGAGTACTACCTGAACAGAATTATGGATTTGCAGTAAAACATACATTAGGGAAGCTAATGGGTAAGTGAAAATAGCTGGTGTTGGGGCCAGAGCCTGATGAACAGTATTGTCTCTGTGTGATTGTGGCTGAATCTGTTTTTTTGAACCACTCTGAGAGGAAAAGATTTATAGAGATCTGCTGCCACAAAGAGGCTACTTGCAGCTACATCTGCATTTAACTGGAGCATGGCATAGACACCTTCAGGATGCTTGATTAGCCTGTAGAGGAATCCTTGTGAATAATGCAAATAATTTTGAGTACACATTTATATTTTATTAGTAAACATATAGTAAGGTGTTTTGTTTTTTTTTTTTTCATTAACAGCTGTGGGGTGGATTATATAGGTTTTGTGGAAGTTATATTTTCCATTCATTTGGAATGGAGTGTCTGCATCCATAGTCCATACATGGATGGCCTAAGCAGGCTCTAAGGGCTGCTGTAAAAGAGTTTTTTGTTAGGTAACAATAGCCTTCTGTAGGGCACTTTCTGAGGTAGCACATAATCCTTGTCACTTAATGGAAAAGGGAGTCTTCTTGAACTGGTCCAGTGTATCTGCTCAGAAGCTGTACCCAGCGAAGGCTGAAAATCCTCAATCAGGCTGTGCAAAATTAACATCTAGTAAAGAATAAAAAAAATTGCAATAAATCCCCCTTCCACTTGAAATTCTTTTCAGATTTACCACATTTGACTAAGCTTGTAAGTGAATAACCTGAGCCCTTGAACTTCAGATGGTTAGTCCCATCCTGCCTATATCTTCTCTGACTCCGTGCTTGATGGAAAATCTTTAGGCTGCTTTGGGCATATGTTTGAAGTTGTGTTTTATTCATATGTTAGTAGGAGCATGTACTGAGAGATGTCAGAGATAGATCACTGCCAGGTGAAAGAAGTGCCATCATTGTTCCTAGCTAGATGATTTATGACAAGTCACAAATTGCTGAGTGCACTGAGGAGGTCACACATGTGAGCACGGTGTTGTGGTAGTAAACAGGCTGAGGCTCTCTGCAGATCTCCAAATACTTCCTGAGCTGACTATGACAAACAGAGCTTGTGCTGTTAAAGGAGCCATCTGCATTCCTGTCAGTGGGCTCTGCAAACACCAGATATTGTTCCCAGTTTAGTTCACAGGCTCAGGAGAAGTTGTCTCTATAAAATGTAGTACTACAGATGCACAAGGAATACAGAAAGAAACTAGCACCATTCCATATAATTTCCTGAGGATGAACTCATGTCAGTTTTCAGGATAAGGTTATGCATGTGGCACTGGTAGTTCAGCTGGAGCAAAGGCTCCCTCAGTAAGAGCCAGAGAAGATGGTCTGTCTCCTGTGCCAGGCAGTCCAGAGGAAAAAACTGGCTCTCACTGACAGTGCTGTTGACAGGAAAGCTTTCCTGGAGATGCTGGCACTGCCTCTCCCTGCAAAGATAGTTGCTGTTGAGACTTGATTCAGAGCAAGCAGCCTGTGCAAGAAACAGCGTGCTGTGCTTTGTTTTTGGAAAGGCCCTGGTTAGTAAGGGAAGTGTTTATCTACCTAGGCAGCTGTTTGAAAGCCTCCTAAACAGAAGGCTCAGTAAATAGGATGGCTCCTCTTTGCTAAAAAGGCCATGTCTCTGTAATTGATGCAGTGGAGCTCAGAGCTCTATAGCCTAAGGGTCTTCAACCTTTCACCACTGGAGAATTAGAGGAATGTTTCTCAGGCTTTTCAGGGAATGCTGTTAACAGGGAATTACCATAATGATCAAACATCTGGGATTCTAATTTGAAAGCCTTGATGTTTAATTAATACTCCAAGCCCCAATCACCAGATAATCTGTCTTGTTCAACTCAACACAGTGATAAAGATACCGTTCCATCCTGTACTTTTTACCATGTATTGTTGATGGCTGCTGCTGTTTGCAATTATTATACTGTAGCAAATGGGCAGTAAATGTGCTCAGATGTAACTGAGAGGTGCTTTCATTGGAGAATATGTGCTCTAAGTGGACTTTAAGGTCTGAAAGTTATTGACCTACTGAGAAAGCTGTAAGAAACACAAAACTTGTTGGGAAAGATTTAACTATCAGTAAGAGCCTTCATAGTGCACTTCTTAGAAGAATTGTAACACGATTCTTTACAAAATACGATGTTTATTCCTTTATTCATACTTAGTTTGTTCTATAAAGATGTTCCAAAGATATACTAATAAAGTTGGTCTGTGCTTGGCAAGCTCAGGTACTCTTAACAGAATGTAAGGGTATGTACTATTAATCATACTTTACATGATTTACATGCTTTAATCTCTTCAGTAGATATCATGGTAAATAAAGTTACAGAGATAAAAAAGTATCATTATTTTCTGCTTATATTGAACAGAAAGAAGCACAGGCAGCTCAGGACACTCACCTGAGTTCAAATAACAACAAGGGTATGCAGCTACACCAAGGTCCAGCTGCCAATCAAATGGGCCCATCTTGAGGATAATACAACAGCAGTTGTAGAACAAACATTATTTTCATCTTGGTTATGTACCTCTTCTAAAGAATTAAGTGTTACAGGACGTGACCCAAGTTTGTATTATCTGCATGGAAAGACATCAGTGACAAATATTGTCCCCAACACTTTTGCAGTGCCCTGGGCTTCGTGGCTCCAAAGTGTGTGTCTGGGATGAGTGACCTCATCAAGGATGGATAAAAAAAACATGTGTGAGGCTGAACCAGTCTCTCACACTGACTTCTGCTTAATTTTGGTGGTAAAAATGTGACAAAATAACAACTATTGCATCTTTGGAGTGGAGATCATGGTTTTTTTCCCCCCCCAAGGGCAGCAATTTTGAATAACAAATGTCTCTTCTGAAAGACCTGTGCATGATACCTGCAGGCTCCCCTTGGGCACTTTCAGTTCTGCATACTTGCAGTCACAATAACCACAGGGTTCAGTTCCATTTTGTCTGAGAGATTTTCTCTGCAGACTCAGGAAGAAGAGAGTAGCAGCTGCTGAAATGTGAAAATCTGAGAGTGATGATCTGATGGCATGTTAATGTGACTTAGCAGCCGCTAGGAAGGGCGGGCTGTGGGAGGATGTGTGTGACAGTCACAGAAACTGACTGACAGCTTGGCACATGAAATCTACCCTAATGGGTGCTTTTAATCTGCTGGAAAATAATCAATTCAGGAGGCTAAAGGAGTCCCATCTAGTGCCAGTGACAGTGATTTTAATTGCAGTGCTAAAATGCTTAGGTCATAGGCAGTTTTTGAGCTAATTCAGAAATGTGTTAAGTGGGAAAAGGAGAATTTTTCAGCATGGTCTGAGTAAATGCAGGGAGTGGGTTGAGCTAAGAGTATGAAGAAATGCTTGGTATTGGCAGTACTTGGTAAATCACAGACTAAAGAGTGGTAGCTCACCTAATAATGAACCTGTTTTATACCTCCCTGGAGTACACATCAGAGAGCTGGCCCATCACTGCACATGACAGTTTGCATCACTTAAAGCCTCTTTTCCCTCTAGCAGGCTCACAGCAGCATGTCTCTTCCATTCCCTGTCCCAAAAGTTCCAGCATTCAAACCCCTGTGCTTACAGCTGAACAGCAAAAGAGAAGTAAAAGGTGGAGGTAGCAACCCTAGGAAACCATAAACTCACAAATTGCTTTTAACCAAATTCTTTAGTGAAAAGTTTTGATTTAATTTAGTCTCTGTTACTTTTTCTATATGAAATAATGCTGTAGCATTAAGTGCCACTAGATTACATGGTTTGCAGTCATTTTATATACTTCTGTAACTGTGATGAAATTTGCATGAGGAGTTGAAAGTGGAAGGAATCAGTCTCTAAATGACTCTGTGGGTTACTGGAGTATTTTCTTGGGTTTGAAAATGGTTGTCTGGGGAGAATCATGGTTGTTTGGGAACTTTTGGACATGTCTTTAAACTTACTTGGTAGTTCTAGAGGCACCAGGATCAGTCCTCTCCTCTCTGCAGAATTTTGATACTCTGTCCTAGTCTTTTAATTTCTCTTTAAAATGGCTGATGTGAGAACCTGTATTCTAGAAAGGTATATTTCCTTCCCATGTTGTTCTGGTTTCAGTCTTCTGTCATTGCTTTCTGGAATTTTGTTTTACAGTAAAAAAGGCAGACAAACCAGAAATCGAAGTTTGTCATATATACACAGAGATTCCATAACATCCAACAGCATTCTTCATTACAGGCTCCTCAAATACATTCATTCTTAGTGAAGATTAACAGCTTTCCTCTCTAATTCAGTAGTTTTCTAATTGTTAAAATGTTCATGTCATCATGTCTTTCTGTAAGGGTAAAGAATTGTAGCTTATATGAAAATAGCAGTGTGATTGAGAAGATACTTGTTTTACTGGGGTTTACAGTCTCTGCCATGAGCTGGTTTGAGATGTCCTCTTGCACTTGGCTCTTTTGTTTTTCCTCTCCATCTCTGTTAAATCAAGACATGCTCAAGTGATGCAGTTGCTCTGAACAGGAAGGTAATTTATAAGCCATGTACTGTGCTGGTCATAGCAGTTGAATGCTCTTTTATGTACTACAGGAAGGTGAGGAAAAGAAAGTTGAATGGACATATACAGAGAATAAAGTTCCAAAATGCAGCAAAGCTTCCTCACCACTTGGACCATGTCCTGGGAGTGTTGCTGCAGACATAGGCAGTAACAAACAGGGCTGGTGGAAAGCAGTTCTGTAGTTAGAAATACAGAACCTCCAGGGCCTCTGTGGTACTCTGGGGACACCACAGACTCCTACAGCTGAGGGCTAGAGATTGAATGTTGTGACAGTTTTACTGTTTCATGGACATTGTAGTCTTTTTTTGGACCAACAGGAATTCAGTGCTCCCATTCACTCCAGCAAACAATTAAAAAAAAAAAGAAGTTAAAGAAATCAATTAATTTTTCTGACATCTGTTAAGTGAAAAAACAAAAAACCCTAGTGACTTAATCAAGAGTATAATCTAATTTTAAAAAGAGAGGAAAGAAGTTGCCTTCAGTAGTTAACACATTTTCTTCAAATACAAAATTACTGACTACCAGAATTTTTCAGCTATTCTGAAATTTGGCTATTGTCTCATGGGTCCTGCCAGTTTGCCAAACAAAATATTGTATTACAGTTATTTTGCCAATAGACCAGCCTGAACACAAGGGCAAGAAAGACACCACTTATATCATGTTTTTGTGTCAAATGCCATTGTTCCTTCTCATAAAGGACTGTGCTTCAAGGCAGGATTTCAGAAACAGCACAGAAATGCAGAACAGAGGGATAAACTCAAGTCACCCCTAACAGACCAATTAGGAGAAGCCATTTATTTTATAGAGGAATTCACTTAAATTTTGCTGAATAACCTTGGTTTCTTGTGAAGAAAACAAATCCAACAGCTGAAAAAAGCAGAAACAGGCCTGGCTGCTGGCACTTTTGCCAAGTTAAGGCAGATAGAGAAAAACCAGTACCAACAACAACATCCTGAGTTGACTGCACTGCTCAACATACTCCTGCCTGCCTTTATCTGAATGGCTGTGACAATCCCTGAGCTCTTCTGGGCCTAAAAAACCAAAAAGTTTTCTGAGGGCCAAGATGGATGGTTGTTTAATCTTTTGTATTTTATTAATATATTTATTCTTATTGAATACTGAGACTGTTGCAAATGCCAGATTACCTGGTTCATTTAACATACTCCATTTCCATCTCTGCCTGGCCATAGTAATGTGTCCATAGGAAGCCCAGTGCAGGGTGAGGGGCAGCAGAGGGTCCCAGCATTTTGTAGCTGGCTGGGGGCAGAGACAGAATTTATTGCAATTCTTCTTGCACAGCAGTGGGGGGTCAGACATCATGCCAGCTCCATTTATTTTACACTAATAGGATTAATTTAGCAGTGTCCTGCTTGAATTCTGGTTATTTGGTCCCTATCCCAATCTCAGCCTCATTTAGACTGCTAG
The DNA here is from genome assembly GCF_903797595.1 of Erithacus rubecula. Classification (NCBI taxonomy): domain Eukaryota; kingdom Metazoa; phylum Chordata; class Aves; order Passeriformes; family Muscicapidae; genus Erithacus; species Erithacus rubecula. The sequence goes on from NC_136659.1 coordinate 13,914,256, forward strand.
ATAATTCTGTTTCATCAGAGTCATCTAGGACAGCAGAAATTATAGAGAGTTCCAAGTATTATATGCAATATAAAGGTCCTACATAACACAGAGTATAATTATTAGCTGCTATAGAAAGCAGAAATCTATGTTTTCCCAGCACATTCAGCATATCCCACAAGTCACTGACATACCACAACAACCCAGTACTTTTAATCTTTCTAGCAGTGGATTAAAGCTGAATGGTGGAAAGCAAGTCAGAACATAGAAGAAAACAGAAGGGGATCTTAATGACCCTTGTGACATCATCACAGAGAATTTTGTACTTGAGGCTGCTCAGTCTCAGTCCCTCCCACCACCAGTAGGCTCACACCAGTTTGAATGCAAAGGCACAACTTCTATCTGGTGTATTACCAAGTGTATCTTGGTGCAGAGATACTTCATTGCAAAGCTCCATCCATCAGTTAGTCCCAAGTCAGAGTTTGGCTCTGGTTTAGGTATTCTTAAACAGACAAATTGGAGTTCATCTCAAGGGCAGTCATAGAAACTGGAGACCATCATGACATAGGTCAAAAACAAGCCATCAGAGTTGTTATGATTAAACTCTTAACCTTCATTTGCCAGTTTAAGTTTGCTAGGGAGTGAATAAGAACAATTTTATGTTTGGCTATTCAGCTTTGTGAAAAAATTGTAGTGGATTTTGCATGTATGAATATTCTGAGCTTTCTCATATAAGAATAAAATGGTCAGCCATCCAGTTACACCAAGATACACCTGAATTCTGGCTAGAATAGACCTAAAACAACATTCAGGGAGAAAAATACTCTCTTCTTCCTAGTTTTCTGGTTAAAAAATCTCTCACCACCATGAGCTACATTAATATTACAGTTTTATGTGTGCTCTTAAATCAGCTTTGCTTTTTTTAACTTACTGATGCATCTGAAGAGCATGTAAAATATTTTATCTTTGAATTTCCTTGGGTTTTTTATGAAGCTAAGGAAAAATGCTGTAGTTGAGCCATTTGGAGGCAAATATGGCATGTAAATCTCTTTCTTAGGAAAAAAGTTTTGTGTAGGTAGGTTATATCATGAGTGACAGATGCTTTAAACAATATCTCTGGATTGAACATAACTTGCATCAAGTTCCATATACATATTTCTCAATGGCTTTAGCCCAACCTCTTCTTTGTAAGAGCTACATTGAAGTCTGTAGAAAAATATTGCCTGTCCAAGTTTCAGAAGATTTGGAATCCAAACCAACCAGGACTCTTAAGTTTTGGAAAAAAAAGGTTTAGCAATGTTGAAACTGCTTAAATTTTAATGTTCTTGATTGAAAGAAAGTATACCAGAAAGTATATATGACAGAAAAGGAAATTAACCACTCTATGCTTCTGCACATCAATTCAGGTTTGAAGGTGTTCCCTTCCATCCCATTTCATAAACTAAATTGTACTTCAGGGAGAACTTTTCTCTTTATTTAGAAAAGTGAGGTGGTGCCAAATGCTGACAGCAATAAAAATGTGCTCACAATCTGGGTTATCTTTCAGTTGTCATGTACAATCACTTGTGGCCTGGATTTGCACTGGTCACTCACAATCAGAGTTTCTGGGGGCTGCCAGCTGAACTCAGTAAGAATCTCAATACTTGGTTAATAATTTCTAACATCCAAATTAGAAATATTATGCAATATCATTCAGCTTTTTTATGCCCATATTCAAACTGCAGTGTTTTAACTTTTCCAATTGACAGTATTTGGCATCTTCTATACTAGTGTACAGATTTTAAATTCTAAATTTATGAAATACAGGTAATAATAGCAAGGCAAATAGGCCCTTCATGAAGAATGGTACATCTATTTTTTGTTGGACTCTTCACCTACCATCACAAGCTTTCCATTCTCTGTTTCTTTTTCATCTAGTTATTCCTGGAGCCATCTCTCTGTGCTGTTCTGTTCTTTCTCCTTTTACTCGGGACCATTCCATTTGTACTGTCCTCCAAGTCTCTGCAATAAAGCAAGCAGTAGAGCCTTGCACAAACATTACTTTTTCCTATTGCTACTGTCCCCTGGAGCACAGGGGAAATATTTGTTCCTTCCTGTTCTGTTTGTGCCATTAGTCAAAATGACAGAAGTACTGGACAGCACATATATAACCCCTATAGCCTGTTCCAGCTGATGGTTTGGATTCTCCAGGTTGATAGGCCAATTTCCTTCAGAGCTTCCCCTCAGTTCTGATTCCTGCCCCATCCCCAGTAAGGTGTCCCCTCCACACCCTCTGTCTCTTGCAGAACTGAGGAGTTCTGCTCTTCCTAGTCCTGTGTTGGCAAACACCACTGCAGAGGGATGTGCCTGCAGCAAGGGCTCCTCCTGCTCCCATCCTACTGTTGTCTGATGATGCTCCTTGCTGTGTATTATGGCCAAATAGAGGCACATCTTAGACATCAAACCAGAAAAAGGACTGCTATGGTTCAGCTGCAGTCGTGCAATCAGGAGCAGAATCTGACTTGTATTAAACACAGTGGGCATGGCCTCATGAGAAACTGATGTTCACAGTGTTCCTGTGTGCAGCTCTATCTGTCACTACTCTGAAATCAAAAAATTGTGGCATATCCTTCTTATCTAATTCATCTATTTTGTTCCCTCTTTGTAGAAGAACTTGTGAAAAATGTTGGTGAACAGGAAAAAGACCAAAGCAGAAATTCCAGAGATGCACAGTTACAGGAAGAGGCAACAAGGACACAAAATGAGAGTAGTCAGGGAAGTGATGGTTCAGCCTGTCCTCCCAGATCCATCGTCCTACAAGTAGTCTCTTTGGACACTCCTCTGAGTGATGGATCCAGCTCAGAAAAGTGCACTAACCCTGATCCGAACCAGAAAGATCCCAGCGATGCCCAGCAGGAGACACAGAATGCAGACCCACTGAATGGTAATGCTTCAGCACAGAGCACCAGCCAGCCCCATGGAGCTGTCCAGGGTGAAGCTGCAGCACTGTCTGGTATCTCCCTGCCAAACATCAACAGCACTGTAAAATATTGAAATCAGGTGTTGTGCAAACCACCTGCATAGGACAGTTTCTTCAGGCCTGTGTAAAAGTGGTAGTATCCTAAAACATCAAACAGAAGCATATAAACAATATCAACTTCTTGATATCAGCTATTTTGGATCTACTAGAAAATTCTTTAGAGAATATATTTTAGTTGAATTTGAAGAATGATTTTAAAATAATTTAAAGGTATATATTTGCAATAAAATAGCCATTTGTTACAGGAGAATAAGGTAAACTTACAAAACAGAACTGTCTAACATTTTATTTTTGAATAAGTAATTACACTATTAATATTTGTTCCCCTTATTTGGCACATAATATGACTGTTATTTTGTAAACCACATCCTTTGTACCAAACACAGTGTGAATCTAAGATGGAATCTAGATGGAATTTGCCAATTGTAGTAGTCATGGGACTGTGTCATTCTCTTAACCAGGAAGAGCAGTCTCTTGATTGTAGCTGCTAGACAAGTGGAGCAGCCAGAAAAATCTCTAAAATGTCAGAATATGTTTTTAGAGTACAAGTATCTAATCACAAGATGACCATGTCTAGTATCTGGGGATTGCAGCCCAGGATCAAGGGCAGCATGCCCAAGCAATGAGGAACAGATGTTGTCAAAGGGAAGAGGAAGACACTGTGCATCTTCATTTTATTTTCTGAGTTTGCTTATAGTTAGAATAAGCTTTGAGGTGTTAGGGTAAGAAGAATAATCAGGGATATAATGACACTTCTTTTCCTCACTTTTACTTAAAATGTGAAACTCATTAATGCTTTAATGACAGTAAGCCTTGCAATATTATGCCAGAAGTATGGCATTGTCTGAGCAGCAGTATTGAAGTGCTTATAATGCTTAGCTTAGACATGAGTATATTACTTGGCATATTTCTCAAAAAACCTTTTTATGGAAAACTCCCACTTACTCTAGATTTCCACATTCCATGGCTCCATGCTTTTATTGTTGACAGGTTTTTTCCATCAGAAATAACAGATGGTTAATTTAGGGCCCTAAATCAAAATATTTACACTAAAATTATTTTCACAGCATTTGAAGTTGTCTAATAACTGACATTTTCTCTTTTGACATGGATTTTTTACACTGGGTTTGTATTAAAGCTCAACTTAAGTGCCTTAGAGAAGATCCCCATCTCCTGGATGAGGAATGCAGTAGGAAAATCTGCATCTTTTCTCTTTCAGGCTTGGCAGAAGGTAGTTGTGGTGTAGCTGTACTTCTGATTCTTTAGGTGGCTGACCAACACAAATTATGCTTGAGAGATCAGATGCAACTCATCATGCAGTTAGTTCACTCTGTTGCCTTGTCTATCTTCACACTCCACCTTTCCATCAAGAGCAGAGATTTCTTATCTTATAAAATGCTAATCTAATTTGTTTTCTAAGGCAGGAATTTTTTAGAGAATGCATTGTACTTTGAAACTTCAAACTGCAAAATTTATGAAACGGGCAAGAAGCCATTAGGTTTTTAGTAGTGCTTTTGCACCTCTGTTGATGTCCAGTGGATCCAATCAGGACTCTTTTAACCAAGGTCAGATATTTTCAATGGAATGATGCTTCAAGTAGAACAAAGACGTGTTTTCCCTGTTTCACAAATTTGACTTATTAGAGTATTCTAAGGGACACCATACATCTGTCAGGACATTATTAGCATTCTCCATGCTTCTTCCAAAAATAAGACTTCTCTGCTTCAGTAGTTGCTGTACTGAGTGTTGTGGGGGTAGAAGGCTAAGAGGATGCCCAAAATTCTTGCTGACTCCCGGGGTGAAGTGAGCACCTGTGGGTGAGGGAGATAGAAAGGAAAAAGAAAAGCAATGTGGTTATTCAGGTTGAAATTTAATATGTTAGCTGTCATTGTTCTGCTCTTATAAAAAGCAGAAAATCCATTTAAGATTTCTGTGATTCAGTTACAACAGTTGGGAACACAGGAAGGTGACGTGTGTGCACTCTTGGGAGCTGTCAATGTATGTTTGGATGTGCTCTGATGAGGGGATTCCCCATCTAAAAAAAATTTTTAAAGGAATTATTTTCTGCTCCTTGTATCACATCTCTTTCTAGGTGTAGTTTTTGTAGACAGGTGTAGCTCTGCCCTGGGTCCAGGCTGGTGCAGAGGAAGATGGGAGGGTCACTGTTACAACCACTACAGTTGAGACTGAATGTTGTTTTTCTCCACAGTACTTTTTTTACTCTCCATCATCTCACTTTCATTTAATTGAATGGTACAAGATTAAATGAAACTATTATAAGGTGATATTTTAAGTGATGATCTTCCTTTTCTCCTGAGTGATTTATTAATTAGAACATTAATTTTAAAAACTGCTTATGTTTAATTAAACGACTTCACATTTCAATGATTTATAAATACTAATTGGCAAACTTAACTTCTCACTTGTAATGATAGCCACATTAATCCTTAATATCAAAATGCAAGGGAGATAATAAATCTGTGATAAAACAAATTGCCAGTAGCTTTGTTCTGTATGATAGGAGAGGACTGCCCAGTCCCATTGAGTGTGCAGCAGTCAGTAATGAGAGCCCCTGGAGAGCAGCCAGGGCAAAGAGCAGTGGGTAATCCACACCAACCACATGCCAGTGTGATTTGTGGTGGCACTGGGGGATCACCCATGCCATGGAAATGCCTCTCAGTGGTGTGGAGCTCCCTGTGCCCAGGCAGAACAGGAGCAGATTGCTGTGCTGCCTCCTTCCTTAGTGCTCCTGGGGTGAACCAGGCCCCTGGCACATCCCTGTTCCTGCATGGGGTAAGGGTGGAGGGAAGGTTAGATTGAAAAACCAAATCATGTGTTCATAAAAATATAGTGCTTATAAGGTAACAGCCATTAGCAACCATTTTTTTAAGCACAAAAAAAAAACCCCAAACCAAACTTGATGCACAAAAAAGAGAGCTATATATGACTTAGAAGTTAATGTTTAGTTTGTTTAAATTTATACCACAATATCAGAAAGATATTAAGCTGCTAGAGACTTTCCAGAGCAGGCCACAGGATGGGAAGGATCTGGAATAGAAGCTGTGTGAGGAGCAGCTGAGGTCACTTGGTCTGTTCAGCCTGGAGCAGACTGGGGGAGAACTCATTGCAGTCACAACTTCCTCATGGGGGGAAGAGGAGGGGCAGGCACTGATCTCTGCTCTGTGGTGACAGTGACAGGACCAGAGTGGCCTGAAGTGGTGTCAGGGGAGATTTAGGTTGGATATTAGAAAAAGGTTCTTCACCCAGAGGGTACCAGAACAGGCTCCCCAGAGCAGTGATCCAACACCAAGCCTGACAAAGTTCAAGGAGCATTTGGATGAGTCTTTCAGGCACATGATGTGATTCTTGACAAAGGTGCTGAGCAAGGCCAGGAGCTGGACTCCCTGATCCTTGTGGGCCCCTTTCAACTCAGCATATTCTGTGAATTGTTTTGTTTTAAGGCTTCTGCAGCCTCAAGTGTCAAGTATAAAACTTCAATATTTAGATAAATAGATTTTACTTTCATGCTTCTTCCCACTCCCATTTTTTTTCTTTTTCTTGTTGTTTTTATGGATAATAATGCTAATAAAGTTTTGCTAAATCCCTCCAAAAAGAGCCAAAGGTGGTAAGGTCTGTAGACAACCTTGCTCTAATTAATGTTATTCCAATTTTGAGACTTTAAAAGCCTTTGAATTGTTGGTTGTCTGTATTCCACCTACATAGAACTGATGTAGAATAAGGGGTGATGTAGGATTCTGCTGGGGACAGTACAGCCCATCTGCTTGTGGCTGCATTACAGAGTAGGCAGTGCACACTGCCACCATCCAAGATAATTAAACAAGGGTGAAATCAGTAGCAATTTTTCTTCCTTGCAGTGAAGCTGTGGCAGTTTCATAGATATTAATTTTCTTCTTTCTTCACGCTTGTTCTCTTGAGTTTTCTTTCCTGTCTTCCTATTCTCTTTACTAAATCATTAGCCTCTTCTTCAATTGGCCATCATATTTCAATTTTCCTTTCAGATCATGCATCATCTGCTTTCCCTTTCAGCTACTTATACATTTGTTTTTTGGCTTTCAAGAATTTCCCCCTCTCTATTTTTATAACTTTTGAGCTTCTCCCAGGCCATCTTTTCCACTTTTGAGATTTCTATGCTCTTCCTTTTTGTCATTTAGCATTCTTTACTGGTGGGATCCCTGGATCAAGTGGATAAAACTGAGAAGTTACTATATGTAGTTAGTAAATAGTGCTATCAGTTTGCTACCCTGCCTACCATCTCAGTGTATAAATTCCTCCGCTGTACTCATTCAAAGCAACTGAAGGAATAGTTTAAGCAACTTCTATGGTTTTATGATTGTCGATTTGAGATTCATATTGTATCACTTAGTTTGAAAGCTGCTTGAGTTACTCTGCTGCTATCTGTTTGAACTGGGTTCTTAGAACCTGATACTGGCATCTTTCATTATCTGGGGGAAACTTAGACTCTGATTTGAAAGCCTACAGCAAAGAGGATTTAAACAGCACTCTGCAGAGGGTGAATTTTGACTTTCAATAGGCTGGAAGAAAAAAATGAGCCAAACCCACTTTATTAACACTCATGTAAAAGTCTTCATAGTTTTGTTTCATGCTGTCATCTATTGCTTTCATCCTGTCTTTTGCCTTGTGGATAAACCATAATTATTGTTTAATTCAAGCTGCTGCTTATCCTGGTGAGAAAGGAATTAAAGAAAGCAGTTGACTGAAACCTCATTTTAACCTTAAAATACCTTGAGGAAGTTGATTCTGTCTGTCTGTGGCTGTGCAGATTCTCTTGACTTGGTTAACTTCCTCATTCAGGTTCCCAATCACATCTGTTTGTCTTCCAGGTGAGCCTAAACACTGTAAGACGTCAGAAGACATTGTAAAAGCCACGGAGCAGACAGAAGCACTGGTACAGAACTAGATTTGCTATTTCTTAAAAGCTTCTGACATTTCAGGCAGGACAGGTAATTCAGTCATTTCTTTCTTTAATGGGGAGTGTTTTATACCATAAAGACTAGCTTAGTGCTATTCTTAACCTCTTTGTTCCATCCCAGTTGTGTTTATATTACAAAATTTTGAAGTAGGGACCTAGAATACCCCACTTTCAATGTCACCTTAAAAAAATTCAATATAAAGAAGGGAAAACCAGTACTTTTAAATCTCTGAATTCTTAGAGTGAGACTAAATGATCATGCAATAAATCATCTTGTATTCAAGTATATGGAATATGGAAAGTGATAGTATCAGAAATCTGTTGTTTATGAATTTTCATTTGACCTCTGTTGCAGGAGAAAAGAACTCTAGCTGTTCCTACCTCATGATCTCAGAGGCTGTTATGTGTCAACTTATTTTTGGATCATCCTTTTTCTGTGGAGAGTGATTGAACAAAATGTTCAAAAATGTAAAATGTAAAACCCTGAGCTGGTAACTCAAGGCACCTAAAAACTTGCAAGATTTCAGTTGTTTTTGTGTTGCTTTTTCCTCTTCTATTCTGCTTTCTTAAACTAGCCAAATAATTTTTCAGCCAAAGTTGGACCTTGCTTTGTTGCATCACTGGTACCAGACATTTCCAGTAAATCACGAGATAACTGGAAACATGATGTTTGTCATCTGCCTGGGATTGCTGTTACATGTCACTGCTGCTGGTGTCCAATGCAAATGGAAAATCAAAATGAAATGTGTTTCTAGATACTTGTTCATGCAATCATGCTGCATGCATCATAAAAGTCCTACTTGTTAGCTTCCTTACAATATCTGGAAATAAATTTTTGTAGAGTGTACAGGGAAGTTGCAGTTACACTGACCAGCCTGCACTAATGAAGATTCTTTCCCATTGCAGTGGCTGCCATATGGACAGAACTGGTGTTGAACAAATTTGAAAGTAATTGAATAGCATCTGGTGTTAAACATTAAAACATTCTGAATCCTGTAATATTTTGAAAGGCATCAGCACTGGTGTCAGCCCTACTATGAAGCTGGTACTTACTGTTTTGTAGGGTGGAAGAGACAGCAACAGAAATTAATGAAAATTGCTTCACTTCAGCAAAGTGCTGTGTTGCCTCTCGGGCAGAATCTGAAGGTGACACTGAGGCCTTATGTCATGGTTTATCTCAAATGCAAAGGTGACAACATACATCCTGCAACATCTTTGCTAGAGTTTGTTTCTTTTTGAGGGGCAGCAACAGCAGCAGCACACGGGCAGTCCCTCTGCAAGAAGCCTTGGAATGAGCCCTCCAGACCAAACTGTGCTCCTAAAGAAACTCCCTTTTCATCTCTTCTTCCCTCGAGCTGCACATGACCCCTCCTGATTCCTCTGGTGTCCTACTCAGCTGCAGCCAACCTCATTTCCCTCTGCTGTGCCCTGCAGGAGGCTGCAGGCTCCTGTTCAGGCTGTGGGCGCTCAGTGGCTGCACTCCCTGCTCTCCTTTCTGGACCCTGTGGTTATTACCTCACTGAACAAAAGGTCCTTCTAATCAGCATGGTCCGCTCTGAAGGGGACTCGTGGGGGCAGTGGCACTCTGCTCTGTGCCAAGAGTGACTGAGACCTGTGTGCTGCTCATCTGCTGCTTCAGGGATCCACCCAGAGCTCAGCGGGCATCAGCTCCACCTCAACCAGGGCACGCTGTGCCCGACTGGAGAAGGAATCATGAGCAATCACCTTTGCTGAGGGACCCTTACATGTCCACACCTGTTGACTGTCTCTTTTCTGACAGCAGAGCAGTCAAAATTGAGCTGGGAACAGTGTAAGCTCTGAGCCCAGGGACAAGGGCATGCCAAAAAGTGGAATTCCTGTCATTGAATATGTAAGCCATATATGTGCTATGCATAAGTAGTATGCATAGTTTTAACTTAAGAAATGTTTGTGCATATAGGATGTAAAAAATACATTTAAATTGTTTTGTGTATCTGGTCCAAGGCTTGTATTTAGCATGGACAAATTTCTGTACAGTGCCGTTAACGAATGAAATGTTAACAGATGAAATTGTATCATAGATGTTATAACGCAATCAATATTTTTTGCTAAGAGTTAAGAATTTATATATTCTCTGCTGGTGTTTGAGCAAATTGTTAGTAGCCTGGACCGCTCTGTGCACCTTTGCATCCTTTTTGGGAATGTTGGACTACTTTTTTCCTTTGTAATAAAATGTAAACTATCTTATGGCTTCTTATTGTCCTTATGACAAGAGAAGAAATTCAATGGTCATATCAGACTTTTTAAAATTGTAAATTGCCATATGCTGTGGCAGTGGAAAATCGCTTTGATTATGATCTGAGAAGTCAGAAACTTACTTTAGATAAGTAGATCATCCATAGTTCCCACCAAATTTGAAAAGAACAAAAGACATCTACTATCTTTAAAAACTAGGCCAGTTAGATATTTGCTACTGACTGTTTTTCAGCATGGTAGTTTATGACTCACTGAGACTGAAACTCTGAAGCAATCAGAATTTAATCTCTATATTGTATTTTCAATTCCAGACTTTTACCATAGTAGAACTTAAAGTTTTTTTATGCATCTCTATCCAATTGACATTTATTACTCTGCAAAAATTTTCACCTGGAAATACAAGCAGAAAATAAACTAGTTTCTGCAGAGAATTTGAAGCACCCTGTGGGGCTCTCAGTATCCTGTTGTCATAATGATCACCAAGTTCTACCACTGCAGAAGCTGGAAGGAGCTCCTGGTCTCACAGGAGGTGCTCATTGCCTGAAGATCTCATTCATTAGGATAGAAGAGTGATTTTTCCTATAAATAATCTTATTTGCTCATTTTTATTCAGATTTTATCACTGTGGTAGATATTACTGAAATACAAGGAGAGTCCTTAGTTTTTTGTTAATGCCAGCTGATTCTCTTTCTTTCTCCCTTTGTTTGTTCTTAGCAAGATTTTGCCTGGACATGACCCAAAGCTTGGTGTGTTGTTTGGATGAGGAGAGTTTTCTTTGATGGAGTAGACCAGTAGAGCCAACACGTTGGTTAAGGCTTTGGGCTGGGTGAAATTTGGGTTCATATGGCAGAAAGGCTTCTTGAGAGAGCCTCTCTCTGAGCAGTAGTTTTATATCTGAAACCTGTCAGGCTGTGCTGCCAAAACACTGCATGGGGCCCTAAGAAATGGTGTTTGTATCTGCATCTCCCCCACAGCATCCTGGGCATGTACCCTGCATTGAGCACACTGAGGAGCTGTAGCTATAAATGAGCCCTCAAGAGTTTTATTTTGTACTTTTATCTCTAGATATATGACAGATATATTATGTAATATTGTTATGGGTTATGATCTAGCCAGTATTTTTTTTATTTAATTTTCAAGAAGGCAATCTACAACTGTATGTTTTTATTCTGCTGTATTTGTCCATATTTCCTATGATGATATTCCCAAATAAATCTGATTTGAGGGCAAGGATTGTGAAGCTCCTGAGTGTTAGTTACAAATTTGATTGCCTGGAGCATTTTTATTCATTTGTGTATGATTTTCTTTGAGAAATGACAGTGCATATATAGTCATTTCCAACACTTTCACCCATTTGGGACTCCACAATTTTTCCATTACTGTCCCAGTTTGCCACACAAACTCACTCACATCCTCATAGCACATTTGAAAACAATTTCTTTAAGCGAGTCTTGCCTTAGCCTTTTATGGTTAAAGTAGCCCTTGCACAAAGAAAAACATAACCAATAAACTACTTTTTACCTAAAAAAATTCTTGCTGTTGTTGACATTGAAGGAGCTACTGGGACTGTACTTGTTAGCAATAATTCTTCAGGAAGGGTATGACTTTGAGAGATACCTCCATGGCTTGGTGTGAATTTTACAATCCAAGTTCAGTGTAAATGGAATTAAACAGGGCTCCTTTCAGTTTGGATTGAAAATGAATGGAAAGAATCCCATTGGCTCAAACATGTATCAAATCCCAACTAGGTGAAACATCCTAACATGATGAAAATAACTCAAGACAACTGCTTTATACCACATTCTTTGCAGTTCCTCTTTTCCAGGTGTTATCTGAGCTACATGCACAAAGGACCTTCTTCTTGTAGAGATGCCAGAAGTCAAACAAGCAACTACTGTGATGAAAATAATTTCAAATTAACAAATCAAGATCACTAGTGGTAAGTGGCTGAAATGAGTGTTTTTAACAGACTATACAGTTATTGTATGGGAAAAGGGAAAATGTAAGCATGATTTACATTCTCCAGCAGCAGATTAGAGATTTCTGTGTTCAGTAGTTTAGCAACAAAGGTTTGTCTGAAAGGGGAGTGCATCTCTTTTAAAGCATTCTTTAAAAAAATCACATTCTTGAAAAACAGAATGGAAAAATGAGTGGAAATTAATTTAATGGTGTGAGTAAAAGAGATTGCCCTTTGTCAAACACTAGGCAAATATTTAGGCTACTTCCCCAGAATAATTTTACTTTCCTGGTCATTTAAGCATTTAATGGGTCCCCAGAGACTCCTTTTCCATGTCCCAGGGCAAACATTCAGAAGTTTTATCAAACTGTGAATATCTAAGTTTTCCCCTGGGAACAAAGAAGTCATAACCATGGAGTTATAAATAGAAAAAAATTCTTGTCAAAATGGAAAAAAATCTCTTATAAAACTGTTTTGGGCTGAACTTAGATGCAAAATATTTTATTTGTGCCTAGGCAAGTACTTTGCTTGTGGCCTTTGAGTGGAGAACTGTTGGAGAACTTTGCATTAGCTAAACTTGGACAGATAATATCTTAGCAAAATCAACTATTCTGCCAGATTATATAGTACATGAACTTTAAAGCTGTTGAATTTTATGCATTTGCAACATCCTGTATAGGTGATTATTACAAACCATAAGTAACAAAGTTGCAGCTAAATAAGGGGGTAAAAATCAAAATGGTAAGTACAATCTTGGCTTTAAGATGGAACAGTTAAGCACAACAGAAGTTTCTTCACTTTTATTTGACCTGTAGTTTTAAAGCTGTTCATCACCACATAGGACCTCATGCTGATGCACCTACAAGCAACACTCCTGAACCTGCAAGAAAGATTGTGGAACTTGTATCATAATACCATGAATAAACATCAAGTTACATGAAAATATTGGCTAATTACTTGTATAAAGTTAATATGATTATCTCAATCAAAATTCAATGAGTCAAAGGGTCAAATTCACCTGTGATGTATTTCCATGAAAGCCAAGAAAGATGGTGTGATTATAGCAGAAATTAATTTGTTAACTGCTTAGTAATTGGTTGTCTCTTGCTTTCTTTGTATTCAGTTGGCTTACAGATTTTGTTTTCTGCAGAGCAGGGTGCTCTGAGGGTCTAATGTCTCTGTAAAAAGCATGTACTTAACTTTAGGCCATCTTGAATTCTTTTGTTGAAATTGTGCTTCCTTATCTTTGAGACTGCTCAACTTTGAGACACAGTTGTATTTTTCTTACTTGTCAGAAAAAACCTTTATTGTTTGGGGTTCAGCAGTAGTTCACAACTGGAATTAATGGCAGCATATTTGGGTCAAACATTTTAGTATAATGCATGATGCATCTTTATTTTAGCATTCCCACCTGGGGAAGACTCCTATTCTGCTAGGAACAAGGTGGTTTGGGGTGGGGCAGAGCTGACTGCAGCCAGAGAAGCTCTGGAAGACGTGTGTGGTTTCAGGTAAATGGTAGACACAGGAGCATGACTACAGAGTTGATATTTCCAGTAAATTAGAGAATAAAAATGTCATGAGAAATTTAAATATTATTTATAGTTGACCTTCATGTCTGTTTTTAATATTCAATCTGCTGAGTGTTTAAAAAAGCAATTAAAAGTCCCATATAATGTTAAAACCCTTGATAAATGTAATAAACAAATGACATATTCAAAAGAGAGAATCTATGTCCCATTAGGAGAGAAAAAGAAAGATGAGAGCAACATATGGCAGTATAATTAGAATGATTAGGGAAGCACATCAACAGAATTTATGCTGCAGGGAAAATGTAATAAGAAACCAACACACTTTCCTCACTGCCCTGAAAACTGCAAATATCGCTCTCTGAAAAGGAGAAGATGCAGAAAGGGTCCCTGGCATTTAAAGCTGTAACTTGTGTTCTTCTGTCATTATTAAAGATGCACACAGCCATCTGCAAACCATTTATTTTTTGTAGAGTTCACATTGTCCCATTGCTTTGATTAATAAGGAGCAATATTACACCTCAGCTGCTTTTCAGAAAGATGCTATTTTGGAAACCTAATTAATACTCATTCCACAGTTAGCTTGAGGTGTTCGTTAGTGCCAGATACTGAGTTCTTATTTGTTTCTCATTATGTGGAGAGTATTGCTTCTCAATGCCAGCGTTTTTGTTTTGCATTTTGGAATAACCTTTCTACACTCCTGCTTCCCACAGCCCTCCCTTCAGAAGAGCTAATAACACCTGTCATCATTATTTTCACATGCCTGTTAATGTCTGCTGAAGACATTGTGGGCTATTTACATAGATAGACTATCCTGATGCACAGCAAATATTCCTGCCATTTTCTGAACAGTTGGGCCAAAGAGAAAAGCAAAATTTAGAAACTTGGCAATGCAATTAAAATCTCAGCTTACCACTAAGGGTCAGTATATACTAGGCAAATTAATCATTTGAAAGAGTGTGTATGGCCTAGCAGAAATGCCAAATAATTTTTCTGCCCTAAACCCCTCAGATTATTTCATTTAAAAAGCATAAAATCTATAGGAGTAAATAGACACTTAACTTGTATAAACTCCATCAGCCCATTTTGATGAAACTGGAGATTAGCAGCATCTTCCAAGCAGCCTGGGCTTCAGCAGAGGGTGCACAACTATCCTGCTTGAGATTTGCTGAGTGCTGCTATCCTCAGTGGAGGATAAAGGAGAGAGCACAGCAAAGCAGACGGCATTCAGCAGCCACTCACTCAGTTGCCAAGTATAATGCTGTGCATGAAAAGGTTAAATGTAATTGCACATGTCAGGAATCAACAGAACAACTGAGGCTCTTTCTGGAGCTCACTCTTGTGCTGAGCTGCTATAGAAAAAAATAATAAAAAGAATGAAAAAAGAACATCTGTGGGCCTGGGCACTAAGATGGATGCAATAGGAGAGGAAGAAAGGGAAGTTTGAGGGACAGCATGTTTTAAATATGCCCTTACATTGTCCCCCCAGGGTTAGTGAACAGACAATGCCTTGTTTTCTGCAGGAATAAGGTCCCTCATGAAAAAAAACTTGTCTCAAGAGAACAGACATGAGGAGGGGAGCCCTGCACTGAGCAGGACATTTGTTGTACAGTGCCAGCTGTACAAATGCAGACCTGCAGCCTGTAGGAGCCCTGCTTGGATCCCCCCAGCCACCATGGCCCACCCAGGCCAGCTCTGGAGAGAGTCACCCAATGCCTCACCTGCTGGAGTAAAAGAAATGCTTTTTTATTAAAGAGTGAAAACCTCCACCAGCCTGTGCCTTGATGTGCAGATGAACTGGAAGTCCTTCCTCACTGACTGCCTGGACCCTGGACACCATGGGAAGCCCTCACCCAGGCACAGGCAATAGAACCTCTCCTGCAGGCCTGCCTTGGAGTCAGTGTTGGATGGAACATTTTTTGTCAAAACACACCAATAGTGCAAGAACTAATGCTGATTTTTCAGTTTGCATTACTGGGGGGAAGTAATGGTAGTATGAAAAGACAGTGGGTAAATCCTTGAAGACTTCAACAGAATTTATATCGATCTTAAAAAATAAAAAAACCACAAGAAATCCAGTAATTAAATTGATAGCAGGATAATCAAAACTTTCCTGTACACTACACATTGTATTTCCCCAAATGCAAATATGTTTCAGCCAAAACCTATGATCTTTCTCAAGCAAAATTCCTCTGACTTCAGTGGAAAATATGCTTTAGAAAGCAATGCTTTAGAAAGGAGATTTAAATCTTTACTCTTAATATCTACTTAGGTATTATCTGATTTTGCACCCAGAGAATAAACAGCATATGCCATTCTGAAAGTCAAATACAGTTCAAACTAAATCTGGGTGGGTTTGATTTTTCCTATTATTTATAAAGGGTAACTATACTCAGGACCAGCAGCTGACCTGAAGCAGTGTTTTCAGTGGTGAATTCTCCAAGCTCCTATCGGGTGCTGTGTGTGTTTCCTTTGAAATGCTGAGATTCCACATGTTCAATAGCTTGTCCTGGTATCCAGTGTTATAAATCATGTCCATGCTTTCATTGGCTCACAGGTCCTAGACAGTTCTCATCTGCACCCTGTGGGTACTAATAACCAGCAAAAAGCCATTAATATCCAAAGTGCTTTATTAGCTAGCAGCACAGAGAGATGGTGTGAGGTTAAACACCAGTGGCTGACTCACAGCTTAGGAGTGCTGTGGCAATGAGCAATTCTGTGAAGAGCCTGATGCTGTGTGAAGCAAAGCCATGGCCAAGCTGGGAGCAGAGCCCAGCACTTCTTGCTGCCATTCCAGACCTGACCTGGGGCCATTCAAACAGTTTCTGAAGGGTCATTTCCTTCTTTTTGTTGTTGGGGACATGAAAAGCTCTCAGTCCTGTAAGTCCTGTAGCAGCTTCTGTATAATTGCAGAGTCCTTCTTTAGTCCTTCTTGCACACCCTTGCTGAGCTGGAGTCGTGGATCCTGTCTGCAGTGTTTCTAGAGAAACTGGAACCAGAGGGGACAGATACAGACATACAGATGGAGGGGGAAAATGGTTCTCAAATATAAAGAAGCACTAGTTGACAGATCCTGTTCTCAGCAGATCTTCCTGGAAGACCTC
Organism: Erithacus rubecula; assembly: GCF_903797595.1. Taxonomy (NCBI): domain Eukaryota; kingdom Metazoa; phylum Chordata; class Aves; order Passeriformes; family Muscicapidae; genus Erithacus; species Erithacus rubecula. Next base: position 13,931,027 of record NC_136659.1, read on the forward strand.
AGATTGAGAGTGAAATCACCATGCAAGGCATAGACAAAAGGCTCTGTGTTTTCCTATAGTTTTTTTTTCTTTTTTATTTTTTTTTCTCTGTGTTTGTTTTTTTGTTTTTGTTTTCTGCTTTTTGCTAGTTCAACCCTTTAAAACAGACTTGCAGCAATGGAAAGTTAAACTGAGGCCAAAACTTTTGTATCAAAGGCAAACAGTTAATACAAAATGACAATGAATTCATTTAAAAATCTGCCCTTGATTGAAAAATTAAAAGAATCTGTTAAGTGTGACTTTGAAGAAACATTGTTTGCCTTCTCCACCTTATTCCATTTTATGCCACAGAGTTTGCATGGTCTAAAAAAGGGAAAGGATGGCATGAACCATGCTGGCTTCAGCCAAAACCCTGGGACTCAGACTCGAGGTGAGTTTGTGAAGCATGATGTCACACATCCAGGGAACACAGGCTCACCTCTGCTTACATTTTTCTGTAGCAAGACAAACCCTCTGTACAATAGGCAATCTTGTCTAAATTAATGTATTATTTATTTTGTACCTTTTAAATCACTTTTATTTACAACAAGCCTTAGATACAGCTCACACGCAGCAGTTAAGCTCTGGCAGTACTGAAGTCAGGGAGCTAACACATTTGCAAATTACATTTCTAAGTCATAGAAAATAAAAGAAAAAAGACTTTAAAAGAACAGTGAAGAAGGGTCACAGGACACTTGTGCAGTGCCTGCAGAGCCCCCCAGGGCACGGGGAGCAGGGCCCAGGGCCAGTTCAGGGACTGTGGGACAGGCTTGGGCCAGCTCTGGTTAATGGCCCCACTCCTCTTCCCGCTCGCCAACTCCCTCCTCTTCTTCTGGGAACACCGAGTCACTCTGACTCTTCAGGTGCTTAATCCCTGAAAGCACAGAAATCATGGTTAAGGTTGTGTTCAGCTTGCATCCGGTATTTTTTTTGTGAAGAAAGAAACAGAAAATTACAATAAGGGTAAGTTTGGTGCCCATGTTGACTAAACCTCTTAGTTAAAGTAATTTTATGGTGTATTTATAACAGAGATAGTCCCTTCCTTGAATAAAGTCTCTGAGCAATATTTGCTTCTCTTTTTTCCTTGGTAAGCCTTGAACAAGTTTATGTTGAGCACCATTGCAAAGCTGTCCTGAGGCAAAGAGAGGCTCTGTCCCGACAGAGAGGAGACTGCTGGCACTCAAGCTGTGACAACAATGGGTAATTTCTAGCATGGAGAATGTGTTCTTTTGACCTCCAAGTACCATGAGGATGAAAAGGGTAAATATCTGTCACAGGACATTTGAAAGTTCAGGTTTGAGGAAAGTTAAGGAGCACCTACTGCTGGCTGGTTTCAGCCAACAAGTGAAGTAGACTTTCTGAAAATGAATCAAATTGCAGTTATTTCCCTGTCTCATGAGCAGTACAAGGAAGCAGACTTCAATGAATAGGCCTAATCCCACCTTCTCAGCTCCACCTTGGTGTGATAGAATTGGAGCTGCAAAAAGAAGCAACATCAAGATAAAAAGAGAGACCAGAGAAGAAGAGATGTTATTTTCAAAAAATGTAAAGAGCAAATGCACAAGATTAGTCTCAAGGTCCTCCTGTTTATGACAAAGTGGGAACATAATTATTCATAAAAAATGCATTATTTGAACAAAACATAAGCCTGAATTAAGCTGTTTTCTGGAGCCATTACTGTCATGACATAAAATCATTTTTTTATTTCATTAAAGATCACATATAGTTCTAGCAACCATTTCTATCTGTCAGGAAAAATGCTTCCCTTTTGTATCACTTCCTCTATGATGAGGAGAAATGACACTCCAGCTGCTTTGTATAAACCACTGCTGGATAATCAAACACTCCAATGTGCACCCTGCACATAGCACTTGTAGGGGCACAGTTTCCATAAAGGGGTTCACCCTGGAGGAGTGGGGGCAATATAAAGGTTACTGCTAATTGTAAATAAGAAGAATTGATGATGGTGTAAGTCCAAGAGGTTTGGCCCCAGTGTCACTTAATCTGGAAGTTCCTACATCTCACTATTTATGGCCACACCATTCCAAAATACAGGATAGATTTTTTCCAAATATATAACTTGAAAAAAAATCTCAGCATAAGTTATTCCAGTTCCATTAAGTTACAAATAGCTGATAACAATATCTTACAATGGCTGTACAACAACCAGCTCCTCTTGTAACAGGAGCCCATCACTCTGCGCTGGACCCTGGGCTCCTCCCTCTCTTTTCTTCCACACAAATGACAGCACACAGTCTCCTGGGAAACTGTTGCTCCGACATAAACTGAGCAAATACATTAATGCTCCAAAGCCACAGTGTTTGTAAGTGTGCCCTGCAATAACCAAGCCATTTCCAGTTAAGGAACTGTGATCCATGATGGTGCTCAGCTGCTACCAAGCTCTTAGCAGCTCCTGTGTAGCAACACCCTTTAGTAAGACAAACACTTTAAATATGATTTCATCTAACTGTAGGTTAATGGACGTTTGTTTCCAAATTATGCTGTGTTTTTAAGGTAAATTTGTCTCCTGTTGTTTCCTCTGCACTTACAGAGCCACTTCTTGCACGATTCACAGTACTCACCTAGCAGCTGCTGTTCAGTGCTTCAGACAGGAATTGCTAGGAGCCAGAGTGAATCTTTTTTCTTTTTTTTTTGGGAGCTTTTCAAAGATGAGAAGGGGAAAGTTATGGATAGAAAAGAAGGCATGTGATACATGGTATTATGAAACCATGGAACTGTATTTTTTGTAGGAGTGAAGACTTTTGGTTATGTGGTTTAATTGCAATATTAAATAGGAAAATTGTTGAAAATTGAGAGAAATTAAATCTATGAGCATTACCCATTGATTTCTGCATGGCAAATAGCTATTGATCTTATTTAATGATTTTTTCATAGCCTCCATTCTGCAGCCTGCCTTCACCTCTGCCAGTCATTTTATGCTACATTGTGCTTTGGAAGTTTCCTTCTCTGACCAATAAGTGCACAAGACTTCATGTCTGATATAGAAGCCTTGAGCTGTTCTCACAGCATCAGGTTGTCAGAATGAACTGGCCCTTGGTGTGGCATTATGAAACAAGATGCTCATCTACACAATGGAATAAATTAGTGTGAATTGACATAGAGAAAATGAAACTCCTGTCAGTAGCATATGACCATGTATGACAGGAAATGCAGGTAACTGTCCTGAAGCTCTGGAGCTGGGCAGGTGCACAGTGAGCCACAGCTCCAGAGCAGAGGCTGAGCAGGGGCTCTCCAGGTGGCTCCAGGGGGTTATTCAGGCTGTGCCCTACCCTTGGCCAATTTCAACCCCATGACAAGCAGGTGAAGCTCTACCCACAGAGTGTTGCTGGATCAGTTCAGCAGCTTTGCTTATCAATATCTCAATTGTTTGCTGAAAGGTTACATTCTGTTAGAGACTGAATAAAAATTCATTACTCTGGTCACCTCAACCATTTTTACAACCACAACATGGCAAAGCTAATTTATCAGAAAGGATATTTCCTTCTTTGGAAAAGGATATTTCCAATCTTTGTACCAGTAACACAGCCCATGCCCTCAGCTTTCTCAACTAGCAACCAAGAAGGACCAAAATGCTGTAGTTTGGGGATTATTTCACTGATTGAACACAGTGTAAAGATGAACATGAAATACAGACTGTAAGATTTTACTTGTTGTAGCTAAAAAACAAAACAAAGCCAGGATATTTCAGAAGAAATTGTTTGTATGTAAGAGCACATCCAAGTTAGAAACACCAAGTTACTGATTCCACATAAACTGCACAAGCTTTACAGCATCAATTGCAAATAGGGAGGACTGCAAATGCTGTTCCATGGGGTCACCCTGTCCCATCAATGTCCCTTTTTCCAGGCAATGAATCTATGGGCACTCCATTTCCTGTCCTGCTGCTGCTCTGTTTCTCTCACTGGGTGCCCTGCCCTGCTCTGCCCTTTCTTGGGGATGGGGCTCACAGGGTGCCACCCATCCCGTTGTCCCCAAGGGTTCCCAATCCCCTCTGCACTGACCCAGCCCCTGCTTCACAGCATCAAACCCTGCCTGGGGCTCTGCTCTTCTTCACCTGCAGCAAAAACCCTTCCAGACCAAACACTGCCCCTTCTCACCACTCCTGTACATGTTTCACACCCTCAGTGTGTTCACATTCATTCTTACACTACTTTAAAACAAAGTCTGTTTGGATCCTGCTAAAGCCAGCAGGACAAGAATTGGTAATTCACAAAGGGCTTACATTTCACTGCAGGTAATTTAATCCAATTAATGGTGATAAACAAACCCATAATTTCAAATTAGATTGAGTATCCATACACTAATATAATTTGAACTGTCAATTCTTTTTATGAAGTCACTGTCTCAAAGAATATTTGTAGAATTCTAGATACTTATGAATGAGAATAGGACAATATTTTTATCATTTTTGTAGTCACATCACATCCATGCTATTTCATCAGGAGCTGTCTTTTGCTTCTCTCCATCTAACCAAAGCACCAGCTTAGAAAGCTAAGTAGGGTCACCAGATTTGAAATAACCTAGTGTTCCTGAATTAAGTATCTCCTGGAAAATAATTTTTAAAATATTCAAGTAATTAAGGCAGCTCCCCATCCTTTTTAACACTTCTTCCTTCACTCTACTTCACTGCCCAAGGAAGGGTGTTGACATTTACCAAACTCAGAATTGAAGTCTGGTTGGCAGCTTGAATTCCCTAAAGTTTGAAGGGTTATTTATTTTTGTGATTTGGAGCTGATCCTCTCTCTATCAAAAACAAATTTCCAGATTTGCAGAAAGCAGTGAAAGGCAGAGATAAAACAGGCTCATTTTCATCTTTTCAGAACTCAAATCACTTTGAAATTATCATGCAAACAGGCCTGGCCAAAGAGGATAACAGCCAAATAAAAATATCTCAGCCAATGCTAAATGAATTATTTTCTAGTTTCCTTAGCAAAAAAATGAGACTATCAAAAGAAATATCATATACTCATACCACTAAACAGGAAAAAGGACTATTCTTTTTAATGGTACATTCTGGTTTACACTTGCCAGTTAAATATATTTTGACTTCTCTGATGTGTCTTCCTCAAAATGCTTTTTCCCAACTGAAGTTTTGATCTAAAATATGCCAGGAAAACAAATAAACAAACAATCAGAAACCACAAAACCCAAACAAACAACAAAACCCAACCAAAGAGAAAAAAACCCTCAAACTAATGCCATTAAACCCAGCATCCAGCACAGGTCTTTGGCTGAGCTGGGTGCAATGCAAAGCACTTGTGGAGAGCCAAATGAAGCTGGCAGGTCTTCCAGGGCTGCCTTCCCCATGGATGGGGATGGTCCCTGCAGTTACAGGAGAAGAAGCAGCTGCAGCAGGTCAGGGGGAACTTTGGGGCACCTAACAGCAGCCTGCTGTACCAAGGAAAGTTTCCAGGAGATGAAGGTGTCTGGAAGATAATATTTTCTGACTGGATATAAGGAAGAAATTATTCCACTGAGTGTATTTTAGCACTGGTGTGATTTCCCAGTGAAAATGCATTGTGCCTCTTCAAGGAGATTTTCAGTACTGAACTAGATAAAGCATGGAACCACCTTGTTAAACTTGGTGCTAATTCTGCTTTATGCATCAGACTGAACTGATTGGACTTTCTCAAGGCTCCTTGCAACTTAAATAACTTACCCCTGCACACACATCTCCTAGGCATTTGAACTTTCTTGGTAAAAAATTTGATTTTTTTGGCTGGAAAGAAATTAAATCCTGTTGTATATTTAATTTTTTTAACAGATGAAATACAGGAGGGTGTACATTCCATGCAAGAGCAGAACAGGAAACCAGTAAGAAAAATGGAGGCCCAAAAACCTACTTTGAGCTTTCTCTTGTTTCCTCTTCACATAAATGATCTGTTATCACTCTCCTTCATCTGTACAATCAGTTCCTGAAACCTTTAATCCATTTTTACTTAATTGAGTGGTTTAGATAAGCTGTGCTTGCATACAAGTCAGAGTTCAGTGCTTAAGCTTTCATTAGTAACTCTTAAAAACCATTAATCTTATCCCTAACCCTACCTGCCCCCCACTTCTTCTCCCTCTACCATTCAGCTCACCAAAAATGATGCTCACTGGTTCCACCTTATCAGCCCTCTCTGGCCCCATCCTCCATTTTCTTTGATCCAGTTGCCCTTGGTCCCAGTCTCAAAGCTTTCTGGACAAGTGCCTGGTGGCCTCTCTCTCCACCTTTACCAGCTTGCTGATGTCTTTGACTCTGACTATTTTTGCCCTTGTTCTCCTTTCCCCTGGTTCTTCTGCTGTTGCAACACCTTTCTCCTTGCCATTTTCTCTGGTAGTCATTTTCTCTTCCATCCAAATTAAAACTCTAGAGTGCATCTTCTATTCAAGCTTGTGGAAGTCTAAGACAATACCTCAAAGTGGTCAATATCAAGCTCTTGATCTGAAGTCCTGTCCAAAACATTCATCTACCATGAATAATGCTGTCATTTCTCCCTGATATTTAGGCTTACACATTTCTGATTTCCACTCTTCTCTAGATCCATATATCCAATTGTCATCTGAGTCTTGCATGTTTTTCTGGTTTGATGCATCCCACATAGACTTTACCAATTATCCAGGCTTTGAAACTCTTATTATTCTGGGGCCTTCACTACTACCATGTCTCCTTCTCCAAGCTTTTTAAGTGCACCTCTTCTGCCACTACTTTCCCCCTTGAATTCCCTCCATTCATTTCCTCCAAGATATTTCAGACCATTAGGTGGCTATTTATGCTTCCAAGGAAAATTATTTTTTTTGCATATTATGGGTATCATCCACACTCAAATCAGGAAATGTTATTACTTTTTTTCTCAAATTGCAAGGCTTTTAGATTAGCATTTTCATTCCTTCTCCTAAAGTTCTGAAGAGGTACAACTATCTGCTTCCATGGCTACTTCCAAATCCTTCTCAAAATCCTCAGTTATGGAGTTTCAGAAACACCCTGGGAACATTTTTCTTGCCAGCCTGCTGAGACAAAGGCTTGCTGCTTTCCTCCCTAACATTCCCTATCTGTTCCTAAGCTTGATTGCTACACCCTAGCTGGGAGTTCCCTGGTGCAACAACCAGCTTCTGTTAAATGTTTGAACAAGGTTTATGTGGCATAGACCAAATTCCTGGTGTGGGTTCCTGGATGCTTCATTAACCTCAATAAGATATGACAAGAATTATGGCACACAGTGATCAGTGGATGATTACTGAGCATGGACAAAGAGCCAGACAAAGACTGCTGTTTGTGTGCAAACACAAGATGCATTTTACATACCTCTCCTTGTGTTTCCTCACTCCCACCTGGAAGAATGGCTTCAGTCTGACAAGCTGGCAGCTATTACTTCACTTGCTGATGCTCATGTTCAATAACCACACCAGATGACCTGTGGCAGGAGGTTAATCCTGCTTCCAAGCAGATCTGGCAAAAAGAGCCCAGCCTGTGTGTCCCAAGGCAGCTACTGGTGGTCCAAAGACTATCAAAAAGTTGTCCATGACATGACAATAAAACACAATAAAACACACAGACCCAGGCCTTGGCAACTCCCTCTTGTATGAGTGAGTGAATAAGAAAAACACAAGGGAGGAAGGCAAAATAAAAATAAACGGATGTGGAGAATTTTGCTTTATAGATGTTGGTCACTATGGACAGTCTGCTTGATACAGCCTTTGAAAGTTTTCTAAAATTTGGGTCGTTCTTTGTTGAGAAATGTTGCACTGAGCAATGGTCTCAAGGGACTCTGAGTGGCACCCATGCCTGTAATTCCTGTTAAGCAAGGTTTCACAGAAGCTTGATAATCAACATGCAAGGGTTGCCCTTAATCCTGTAGCCAAGGAGTTTGAATATAACCAGGTCTTTTCTTTATTATGCAAATTTGGGCCCCACTCCTCCAGAAATTAATGAGATTTTCTCTTACTATTGTTAAAGAAAGAAGAGTCAACATATGTAATTGATGTTAAGTACCAGTTCTAAAGACAAAACCCCAGCTACTGTTTATTTGCAATGAATTTATGTAAAATACTTCAAATTACTGTTGTATGTGGTTTTAAAGTTTGAGATATGAGATAAACAAGTCAATACAGAAAGTAGGTGATTAGATATCCTCGAACTCCTGCTTGGATTAGCCTAGGAAAAGCAAAGTCAGGCTGTCACTCTATTGTTTACAATTGCTGTAGTCTTCAAACACCAGCAGATATGGTGGACCTCCAATATTTAGAAGGAAAATAATCTGGAGGACAAATTTGGCAGTTTAAACTATGTTGACATTAGAGCAATATATAAATAATAATTTTACAATCATTCCATGTGTTGCATTATTTTATACCTCAGCTGAAATTGAGGAGAGAAAAATTCACACGAGTTGTGATTATGAGACCAAGACATTATTCAGCCTTGCAAGTTCATTTAATTTTTTTTTGGTCTCTCTAATATGCATGACTAAACCAAAACAAATTATCTGATGCATTGGCAAATATGATGGGGTTATGTAGGTCACATATCTGATCTGGAGTAGATCAGATCATCAGCATATTCAGCACGTCACCATGGCCCTGTAGAGGTTTGTGCACAATCATTCAGAAACCCAGCAACAAAGTATGACTAATTTTCTAAATGTCTGCTGGTTGCTGCTAACTCTTCTCTTAGCTCAAGTCATACAATCTTCAGTTGTCATGGTGAGCCTTTTAAATGACAAATGGTGAGGCTCATTTGAGGCTCCTTTCAGTCAAAAGGCTCACTGTTAAACTAGCACAATGAAGACTGTATGAGAGCAGCAAAAATCATGTTGCAAATGTCTGGCTACTTTCCATTTTGTTCTCTGAGACATGGCTTTCCACTTCCCATTTTCCCCTCTCAGAATGGCTAGAAGCAGCCCTGGCTCCTGAGCAGAGGCATGGAGGAGCTTCCTGCACAGAAAGGCTTTGTTGGCCCTGCACAGGCTGCACTGGAGAGGGGTCAGCTCTGCCGTGGCTGAAGGGACTGCATCTCCCACTCACAGCAGCCCCAGGAGCAAACAGAGAGCTCTTTGTCACCCCAGGCAACTTCTGCCTGTATGGAAACATCTTGTTCTGCTGGCCCTTCCTTCCCCTGCTAGCCCTCAGACTGCAGAAGCCAGCCAGTCTTCAGAGCTCAAGTGAAGAGCAGAAGCTCCTGCAGTCAGCCTGCAAATGCGTGTTTCAGCCTCTATCATCCCCAGCCCAGCACTAAGCACCCTTTGGAAAAACAGAAAATATTTCATAGCTGATTCTGTGGAAGATGGCTCTGGTCAAATACCTCAAAAAGTTGATCAGGAAAACATGCAGAGGTGGCTCCCACATCAGTCATGAATCTGGGCAGTGCTGCAAGGCTCTGCTCTCACAGCTCCTGTGCTGCTCTGACCAGGCTGCTGGGCCAGCAGTCAGGAGAGCATTAGAGTTTTTCAGCTGACACTTCTCCATCCCAATCTTTCACAACTAATAGACAGGCTTAGTGCTGCTGTGAGGGTGCTTGAATTCAACCAATGCAGGCAGACCTTCAAAGGTGCTGTGCTTTAGCAGGTCATGGGGAGCTTGTTAGATGGTCAGAAACTCCTCTGGAAGCCAAATCTTACTGGGCAATGTGTTTATTTGCTGGAATTGCTAAGCCCACACTTTTAACATCAGCACCATGTTCAGTCAGGCATGTCTGCCTGAGAGTAGGTCAAAATCACAGGGCTGGCAGGATTGTCCCCTTATGTCAAAGGATTACAGTAATTCCACCAAATAAAAGGCCACGTTTTCAAATCTCTAATCAGCTGCTCCATAATAACAGAAGTCAAAAGCTCTGCTACTGTCACAAATTATGTACTAGAAACCACTGGCCTTAAAACTTTGAGAGTAGCATTTTCTAAACACAGCTTCTTTCAATTAAACCATCTTACACTTTCACAGGATGCTTCTGTCACTCTTAGGATTCACCACATGCTTCTCCAGCCCATGTATCCACACTGTAGCCTGATTATCTTAAGCCAGGAGGGTAAAAGTGGGAAGTAGGTTTTGCAGCTAGAAAATCACATCAGCCAAGACTTGGGAAAGCTGATGCTAATGACAGCATGAAATCATGCTCAGTATTGCATCTACAGAAGATAAATCTGTTCAGAGGTAGGGACAAGCCAAATTTTAGTTATGTAGACTGCTATGTACAAAATAAAAAAAAAAAATTATCATCCTATATGCTATAATTAAGTAAAGAAAAAGTTAAGGAGAATTAGATAAATCTTAACTTTCATAAGAAGTGTTAACTTCTGCATTCTGAAATATATACCATTGTTCAACCTCAAATATGGATCAAGTGTAGAATTAGGTTGAAGGCTGTTTTTGACACCAGAGATTCAATTATGAAAATAAGGGTCCTTTCCAGGCCTTGAAATCAGTGAGCATTTATAAAAGTGGCCCTCCACTTGTCTCTAGGAATAAATGCTGTGTTCACAGCTACTATTCCTACTATTACAGAGGATAAAACAAGAGTTCTGCTCCCAATATGTTAAAAGGTAACTTATGTGTGAGGAAGGGAATCAAATGTCAAAATTATATTTCCTCTAATCTGTTCTTGCCAATAGTGGCAACCAAGAACATTTTCTCATTTATATTCTTTTATTTTATTTATTTCTTGAGTTCTTAATGGAAAATTTCTGACCTGCTCTCCTGGCCACTTCTCTTATTGCAGCACAATTATATCTGTATGTATTCTTGTCCCAAACTCCTGCTGATGATGTGCAAACCAGTCTTCAAAGCAAATGCCTAAGGGATTTGCCTTCAGCAATTAGTTCTTGGGGAAAATGCTGCATTAAGGAACCTGAACTGAAGGATTCTGAGCTTTTTGGACCTTATGTGGGCTGACATTTGCCCCTAGTTGGTTTGTGAGGTTCTTATGGTTGCACTGTGACAGAGGAGCAGCATGACATTTTATCCATGCCATATGTTTTAACTTCAAATTAAATTACATCCCTTCAAATGGCAATTTTTGTTAAGGTTTAAAAACAATTTGGCTGGCAGAGCTGTGTTGCTGGTGGGGAGAGCTGAAGCTGCATGCCTCTATTAAATCTGCAGCCAGCACCAGCACAGGGAAAAAGGGAAATGTTGTTTTCTGCAAACCTCTGAGCAGTAGGAACAAAGCCCAGCATTTTTTCCTGTGATTTACTTACAGTGATTTGCTCCCCCTAAAAAAAAAAGAAGGAATGCACTTGTCTGTGATTTCTTGTCCAGCCAGCAGAGAGACTTCCAGGGCTTAGTTTTGGTCTGTAACAGGCCCAGGGCAACTCCATTCCTGACTTGGTGTAAGCACCATGGATTCATGCCAGAACACTTTAAAAATGACAGTAGCAAACTTCAATAGATGAATATTTGCAGTTCCTTGAAGCTGGACAATTTTCATTTGTGCATGATTAGGAAAATACCTCTGCAATTTTGCAGTTCCCTTTAGAAAGAAAAAAAAAATCCACAAAAAATTTGCTATAGCAGACTATTTAGTTTTGTTAAAAAGACTATTTTAGTTTGTTTAAAAAAAAATGTATTCATGCTATAGGAAAATTAATTTGATTTGTATACATGTTCAAAACACAACAGAAATTAAGGTCTTTTCATTCAAAATCTAACTGAAAATGCTTTACAAAACATTTTAATCTCCTCAACTTCATAATCCATTTCCAAGAAGCTGTATTTCAGTTTTTTTAAGGCATTCTTATCTGACTTCAATTTTTAGTGGACAGCATTATGCAGCTGCTCACTTTTTCCTGGACAACTGCACTGTGACTCTACTTCTTTAGATTTTGACTGACATGGGAACTTTTCTGAGGTCAAGAAACCCAAACAGTTGAGAAAAATCTTATTGCCACATCCTTAGGGGAAAGAATCCTTGTCAGAGGAGAGGAGGCTATGATGCTGAGAAGCAGAATCCTGAGTATGTGATGAAGTCCTGTGTGTAATCACTGAACAGCTTTTGCTTCTTCTGTTTCACCCCCAGGTCTGGCAAGACATCCCCAGCATTCTGCTCTTCTGGATCCATGTTTTCTAGTTTTGTTATTGTTTTTGTGGTTATTTATTTCTGATCTGGGGCAGATATAGAAAAAAATTAGTTAATGGCAGACTTAAATTTCTTGTTGAATGCTCTGTGCAGCCTGAGATTTTTGGGGTTAGGATGGAAATACTTCCAGTCAGTTTTCAAAATGAAGGCAGGAGCAAAATGTTTGCTGGTCACCCAAAACTCCAAGGTGGTGTTTCTCTGCTACACTTCCATGTGAGGCTTCCACTTTTAATTAATCCTGTCTCTTTCTTTTGCCAGAAGTCTATAAGCTTCTCTGTTAATTTGCTGATTAATTCTCTACTGAGTTATAATCTTCATTGTGATCCTTCCTATGATGACAAAGGAGATAGGATTTTGGCATCAGCATAACCTCACATCATTAATATTGTAAATGCTGAGATTGATTCTTCTTTTACGTATTTTATAAACAACTTCAAAATTAGAAAAACCTTGTATGATTAAACAAGTGATTGATAGGCCAGTGTTCAGCTTATCCCCACTGCAGCTGAATATTAATAATAGGCCATTACTATTTTCATGATATTACCCTAGCAAGTCCTGATTTTTGCTTCTGAGACATTTTCCTAGGACATAGCATCAGCCATGGCAAGGTGACAAGCAGAGAGCTGTCTTACAGAAACAGGGAATGTTCTTCCCCAAGAGAGTCACCTATTGGTCTGAAAGGTGAAATTTGGATAGAGGCAGCTGTGGGATGTTGTTTTCACTGTGTTGTTCTCCCTTGAATCCCTTGAATCAAGGGAAACGAACTGGATCATAGCAATTTATGGTGTTTAGAACAGTAATATAGGTATATTTTAATCTTAAAAAAATACAAACCAATTTAGTACATAATATTAATGCACAACCAGGGCACTTCTCTGGTAAAGAAATTTAGCAAAATCAAATTCCTATCTTAGACATCAGAAGGTGTCTGGTACAGTGTCTCTGATCTTTTGGGACAGGAGAAAAAAGAACAGTTAGAGGTTTAGTTTGACATCTTTAGTAATATTTTAAATTTGAAATGTTTTCATTTTAATTTCTTCAGCTTATAAGCAAGTGAAACCCCACCAGATTCTTATATTTAAGTATTTTTGATTGCTGGACGATTAAAACCCAGTGTTAAGAAATACATTATTCAACATGAAATGCAGTCACCACAAACCATTTGCATTGCTGTAGATACAGCCTGTCTCACCTTGCAGTTGCCATGAGCAGCAAAACACTGGGACAAAATCTTTGGTGGCTCTTTATTGTTTGAGTGACCTGAACCTGTGAGAATCCTACCTCTTCTGTTTTGCCCAAGGCATCAAAATACCCCAGAGCCAGCATCCACTAAAACCAGAAGGCAATTATGCTATAGAAACACACTGACACAGAATTGTCAGAGCCTGAAAACAAGTATTGCTCTCAATTTCTCTGGAAAGAACAGCAAGAATATCACTGCACTAAGTTTAATTGGGGAAAATACAGAAAAAGTACAGAAAAGTTAGATTATCCTCTGAATGTTAAGACACATTCAGATCACAGTCATAGATTCTTTAAAAATCAGTTTTTGCACTTCTTACCTTAGATCTTGCTAAGAGTGAGTTGAAACAAAACCAGGCTCTAACAACTCATGGGATGTGGGGAATGAATACTGCAGGAATGTAGGTGAAATGCAGTAATAACCTCACAGATTGTAAATTGAAATGAGTAAGCTTTAATACAATTCTATTCCTTTTAACTGTTCTTGCCATTCAACAGCAGAGCTGCACCTAGGAGTCACCAGAGGGAGCCTGCATGCCAAAAATTCCACTGTTTTAAAAAAGCCCTCTCTTTTCTTTTGAGTTGCAAGGAAATTGAAAGCTGAATTTAGATAGTTTCTCCTCATTGCTGAAAGAAAAAGAGAAGCTTGCTGCCTCCCTTTGCCTCTGTAGGGCATGGCCAGCCCCTGGGGTATCCAGTGGCCCTGCCCTGCTGCTCCCTGGCAGTGTCCCTGCCTTCCCAGCTCTCCTTCCACTGGCTCCTCTGCCTTGAGCCTGGTGTCTGGACACAGTCCCAGCTGGGCTGGATGGGTGTGTGTCCCTGCACCTCCCCAGGGACAGGAGCAGCCAGGTGTCCCTGGGGTGCAGGGAGAGGTGCAGGGAGCAGCCCAGGCTCCTGCAGCTCCCAGGGAAGTGTGTGCACATCTCCTCCTTGCTGTGCCAGCACACCCAGCAATGGAGCACCCCGAGCTGGGACAGCCACAGCAAACTGCTCAGGGCAGCGTTTTCCTTCTGAGCACTCACTAGGTCCCACAACCCCTCTAACTGTGTTAGAAATGATTACTCTGTACATTGCTCAGAGCCTGGTGATCATCTCCTCAGGCTATAAAAGATCTGTGGAATAATGCTGGTTGTTCTCAGGTTGTGTGAGAGCTGAAAATCCTGAAGTATCTCCCTCCCTCTGTTTGAAGAAAAACTAGCAGCTACATCAGATGAGAGTTTTTTAACAACATCCTGCTGGCCTGTGCAGCTCACAGGATAATGAATCCCTTTTCAGATCCATATGCTAGCTGCAGTATTTCCTGTGTTTTTCTGGTCACAGTCACACATAATTCATGTGAGCACTCAGTCCTAGCTGCAGGCCTGAAAGGATGTGGTTGAAATCTTCAGGCTGCTCGTGTTCTTGTCTCCGTGCCAAAGCTCTGGTGGATGGTTTTGGGAACTCTGTGTTCTTGCTATACTGGGCAATGTTGCATCCCAAGGGGTGAAGGAAGGGAGAAATTATGGAGGGGAGTAGAACCACATGGCTTTCTGTAGAAAATTTTTGGTTTTCAATAAGTTCAGACCAATAGACATCCACTTCAAAAGGAAAAAAATCAAGTACTAAAAACCCAGAAAACATTCCCACCACAAGAAACCCAGCACAGATGGTCCCTAAAAACCAGAAGCATGGTTTCTCTCTGTTTCTCTTAGCTTAACCACAGATACAAGGACCACATGGTTCAGAATAGAGATATCACAGAGCTAATGTGCTACTGGGACCTTGACTCAGACCAGGGTGAAACCTGAAGCAAAAAAGCTACTGTCCCTGGAAGAGAAGCTTGTGTCCAGGAGCCACTCTCATGGAAACCCCTGCCCTGATCCCAGGAGTCAGAGCAGGTGTGGGAGCTTGGCTGGTGGCTGGGAGCCTGCACCTAGTCTCACAAAGAGCAGCACAGCTGGTGGAATTGCAGCTGGAAGGTCGTGGGATGATTTTGCTGTGTCAGGCTAATGCCCCTGCTCAGTGCACAGTGATGCCTTTCATGTTCTACAAATTCACTATTAACCTTGAGCTTGCCTGTCTTCTGTCTTCTGAAAGCTTTGCCTTTTGAGGGTGGGGATTTTTATATATATGCAATTTGACTACATAGAGAGGAGACATTAATAGCCAAAGAGGGACTGTGGAAACATGCAGTTAGGTGCTAATGCAGGGAAAGCTTTTCTTTCTAAGGGTAAATCAAATGAGATAGCAGCCACACACTATGGAAACTTTTCAGAAATGCACTACTTAGAGAGGTACCTCTGTATTACTTACTGCATCTACCTGCAGAAGAGCCCAATACAAGCTGAGCAAGCTCCCTTGCTGTTTGCCCAGCTGTGCCCCTGCACTGCTGCAGGAGCAGTGCGCTCTCCCCACTGGGGCTGGTCCTGGCACAGAACCAGGGAGTGAGCCCCTGACTTGTCCCCACTGCCTGCACAGCCCTGCCCTGCCTGTCTGGGAGATGTCAAACACTGAACAGGAGCAGAAATGTGTAATCTAGGTCTTCATTCTGCCATCTTGTTCAGGATCAAATTCCAGATTTACAGTGCTTTAGATGAAACAGAGGGGCAATTATTATTTATTGCAGCAGGGCTTGCTGGAGACAGTGTCTGCCATGTGGCTGGGTTGTTAACCTCCAGCACAAAACATACAGCAAGGAAATAAAATTTAATGCCCTGTCAAATGGCTGACTTCATAAGAATCTTACATCTTCTCCTATAAAAATATTATCTTTTCTTCAAAAGCTGCTTCAATTCAGAACACAAAACTGCCAAATTCTTTCTAATTTCACTATAAATACATCTTGTAATATAAAGTAACCAGAACAACACATGCTTCCCTTTCTGGGATTTCTACTTTACATTTTAAAATATGTACTATGTCTCCCACACTTTTGTTCCATAATACTTTATGTTGCAGCTCTTAAAATGCTGACTTTTTAATGTTGTCTGTTTCTGCTTAGAAACAATATGATGTTTACACTGTTATAGTATTTAATACTACAGTGCTTAATAACACTGTTTTCAAGTCATAAATGCTGTTTCACAGCATTTTTCTAAGGTTAGCTTCTATCATAAAGTTGTATCTTCAGAAGGAGGCCAGTTCAGCACTCATTGCAGAAAATTAGAAGATTATCAGATATGTGAATTTCACACTGAGACAAATGAGGTCAGTGGAAATACACCCCTAGACTTTGGTCTGTGTTGGGCCACACGAGGTAATTTAGGGACTGACATTAGTGCTCAGCACAGCCTTTTTTTCTTCACTCCAGTTAATAGTGGCAGATGACAAGTTATAACACAAACATCCCAGTTTTTCTGTGGAACAGATGTCAGGTTTAGTCTCCACTGGACACCTTGGTCTGTCTATAGGTACTGCAATATTTATTGCAGCCAAGCCCAGAACCATTTTGAAGCAGGAGCCGCCAGCTGTGTGAAATGAAATGTATTCAAAGCTGCCAACAGTAAGAAATTAAATACAGACTGCAGCAGTGGCTGCCAACGTGTTGGGCAGTGCCATAACAGTGGCAGCCAACTGAACTTGAGATGGCAGCAATCTGATGTATCCCTGTCACCAACTCAGTGAGGCACTAATTAATTTAGCTTTTCTTTTTTCCTTAATTGTGTCTCCTGTCATCATCCTACTGTTCAAACCTGAGGAAGGAGAGAGGAGGGTAGAGAGTCAGGAAAGAGACAAGGCACTAGGAGGTACATCCTGGTAAAGATAGCCAGGGAATTTATCCAAGGCCATTCTGCATCAAGTGGTGTGGTTGTGTCAGGTGCATCTCACTAAGATGTGGATAAGAACAGTACAGAAATGATGAGAACAAGTAGTTGGGAAACAAAGCTGTACCTCTTGTAACCTAGTTAGGGACAAGGAAAAATCACCATGCTACAAAACTCCAGCTGTGGGTCTTCCATCCAGGAAACAAAATGCACTGATGGCATTTTGTCACAGCACATGAACAAACAAGAGAGTGCACATAAAGAATGAGGGAGAGCTCAGCCTTCTGCTACCCAAGAAACAACTGAGACAGATTTTGTACTTAAAAGAAATGTGTTGTAGAACTGGTAGTACAAGGCTAAAGAACAGATGTTTCTCCAGGGACATGGCAGCTCTGCTAAGGCGTTGGAGGAAGACTTTGCCCCAGCCTCAGGAATTGCTCCAGCCACTGGACATTGCCTGTTGTTGTGAGTTATCACAGCCATTTAGCCAACTGGAAAAGGAAGAAGGTCCAAAATACACACTCAAGACTGAGAGGATAATTGAAAACAATCTCCATTTCCTGTTCTGACCACATGGCTGATGGACAGCACAATCATCTTTGAAAAAGGATCATTGTTGGAGAGACTGGGAAAATGTAACAGCCTGAGTCAAAGTGACTCACCCACACAAGAAAAGTTTTACTGAGCACCAGCTTAATTTGTGAATTTTCACAGGCCTGGCCTTGATGTTTAGAAGACTGTGTAAGATGTCTGATATTATGGCTACCATTAATTTCCTAAAAATTAAATTTAAGCCCATGTGTGAAGCAGAAGCAAAAAAAAACCATGGGATTTTTCTTTCTAGAATAGTGTGATGTTGAGTGTTCTTGCACTGTGTTTAGTTAACACTAGAAGCTCTTTGCAGAGTTTGCCATGTAGGAAGGCAGCCTGTAAAATGATGCAAGTTTTATAGCGACTGCTAAAGTCTTAGAAACTTCATTCCTGTGCCACTTGAAGTAAATTTAGCCTGAGATTTTTGTTCCACAATGATTCTCATGAGCTCCAAACTCAGTGCTTACCATACCAACAATAATCTTTAATGTCTCCAGACTCCACTCGTGTTCGTTGTTAACCTTCAGTCACAAAGTAATGAGATGCAGCAGACATCATCAAGCTGGCCTAAGGGGTTACAAATTTGGATGAGGGCCACATACTGTACTAATTGCTTCTAATAAATTACATATTTCAGGAGGGACATCATGATTTTAATCATTTATTCTGCATGTTGTTTCCTTTGGAGAGAAGAGCAAGCAGGCACTAAACAAGCAGAGCATCTGAAATTCATGGCAGAAGCTAGAAGGAGCTCATTTAATATCAGCCATCATTGTAAATACTAGAATTATGCATGTATCAAATCCCTGGGCCTGAACACTTTGGGAAAAGCCAGTGAGTTCTGGTTGTTTTAATGACTCAAACCAAAATAATGTCTTTGAACGTTCTTTAGATTTTAACAGCTCTGATTTAATCCCATTTCAAATCTTGTAGCTGGGGCCTAGCTCAGGAAAAAGCCTTTGTTTTTATGCAAAGAAAAATACATTAGGGGAGGGGAATTTAAAGCATTTATTTCCCAAAAGGTTGAGAGGGAAAACAGTCAAATGTATCCCATACTTTCGTGGGGAATGACTTTAATTATGATTTGATGGCTCCTCATTGCTAGGGTAATCCAGTGAACACAGACAGCTACAGTAACTTTCTTGAAAGCCTTCTGAAATTAGTAGGATCTTGATCTGATCCAAGCAGCCTCTTGCAGAGTGAACTGAGTGAAGTTTTCCTATTTCCCTGACCTCTAGCACATCCAGGCCAGCAGACTCACTGCTAATGAAATCCTCAAATCACTTGGGAATGTGCACTTCCTTCACAGGGGGGAGACCTTGGTGGTATTTAAATAGCCACTAGTATTAATAGCAAAAGCTGGTAGCTAATGTGGGGATTTGGGACCCCTGGGGAGCCATGCAGAATTTGGAACAGCTCAGGCTGTCTTCTGTTTGTCTTTGTGGACCTTGCTTCCTGTCACTGCTGCCTGCATTTCCTTCCAAGGATGAGCTGAGCTACCAAACAAAACACTACCTAGGTGAAAGGAAACCTGCCTCAGCACCAGGCATGCCTGGGATGGAGAGCTGCAGCTCTGAGACTCAGATGTGCTCCTTTGGTGTTCAGCTGGGAATGGGACACCAAGGAGGCACCATTGCCTGGATAAGTGCAATCCACTCCTGCCTTGGCAGTCTAAGGTGCCTTCACTTGGTCCCTCTCTATCTGGGAGGGTTATCATTCCATTTTAGACTTCTCTGGAAAGTGTGAGGGTAAAAAATGAGACTCCAGCAAGACCTCCAGGGGCTCCTCTAGCCCACCAAGCAGAATAATGAAGATATTTCTAAAGATGCTTTTTGTGCTTGGATGGATGGATGGATGGATGGATGGATGGATGGATGGATGGATGGATGGATGGATGGATGGATCTTAGTGCTAAAACAGCTGGACATCTACTTTGGAAAAGGATCAAAGGATTCTTCTTGGTTTTGTCATAGAGAACAAGAAGCAGATTAGTAAGTAGGAAAAAAAGGCCTTACACAGTGAGAACTGATTGGAAAAGATTGCCCAAGGCAAAACTGGTGACTATTTGAATTGCAAAACATTCCTGTGGTTGTTTTTATGGTATTTTTCATATGGAGGCTCAAACCAATCTCCACACATGAAGAAGACCTTAAAGGATGAGAAAAGTTTGTAGTTCAGGCATGAAAGCCTATGAATAGCAGAAGAAAAAGTAACACAGAGGAGGGAACTGCAGATGATGAATCCTCAGTTAAGATTGCTGCTAAACATAGAAAAAAAACTGTGACAAGAGGTGAATCACAACATAGAGACCATGATGTATTCTTTTGGGGCAATCTTCAGGTAGTGACTTCTGCCACCATTGCATGATACACACCAGCATGGGATTAACAAACTCTAGTGTGGCAGGTTAGGGGAAAAAATATCTGTAACAGCAAAATGGAAAAGCCCTTTGACACCCATTAGGTTTGGTAATGTAACACTAAGGAGCACACCATGCTGAGCTGTTATCTGGTTGGCTGGCTGAGTCCCTCTCCAGATTACTACTTCAATCAATAGCTCTCACATTGATTTTTCCAGCACATTGTATTCCAGTAAAAAGAACAATGTTCTGAGATGAGTCAGCTATTTGTTCTGTCTGTAGGAACTCTGGTGTGTTTTTGTTTAGGAAAATAAAAGCAGGAGCCAAAGTACACACAGATATGCAGTAATGAGAACCTGCCTGTTGCACCAGGTTTACTACAGCTTGCTGCAGCAGCCACAGCCCAGCCTTGAGCTAGAGGGAGCTTCTGTAATGATGAAACTGAAATATTTGTGGAGGATCTTAGACAACTAATAATGTTGAATTTTTGTTTAATAAGTGCAATGGCAGAGGGAAAAATATTCTCCCATATATACCAAAGAATAGAATCACAGAATCATGGAAAGGTTTGGGTTGGACAAAGCATAAAAGACTATCTCATTCCAGTCCCCTTCCATGGACTGGATACCTCCCAGGATGCTCAGAGCCCCATCCAACCTGGCCTTGGACACTTCCAGGGATGGGGCAGTTTCCCTGGGAATGTGAACCCCTCACCTGGGCAATTTAACTAAGAGGCTGATCTCCATATATTCACCATGATAGGTAAAACCTCAGCAGTACTGTGTTTGCATATATTTTCATGTATTTGGATATTTCATGTAACATGTATTAGAGTTCTGGTATTGTAACCAGCCATCACCATTGTCTGATGTTGCTTCTGCTCTTTACAGACCTGCCAACAATTTCCCATTTTATATGGGCTCCTGTAACCACAACATGCACATTCACTTCCTCTTTCTCTCTCCTGCCTAGCCAGCAGTTCAGAAACCAGACACCTTTCTCTCACACAGTGTGGTAATTGCTACAAAAAACAAAAACTGCAACAAAACTCTTTTCAGCTCCTTGGATGTTTGGAGTCAGGCTGGAGCAGGCTCTGCCTGTGGTTTCTCTTGATCCCTCTCTGCTCCAGGCACAGAGCCATGCTCCTGCCATGGCCCCTCATCTCCCCCACACCCCTGCTGCTCAGCTTCCAGGCTCAGTTCCACTGCCTGCAAGCCTGGCTTATTCCTGGGCACTTGAGTTAACAGCAGCTAAACTACTAAAATATCAGAGAAGTTAACAAATGAGAACATCTGCCCCTCTTCTCCACTTCATTTATTGTCTCCAGCTTTAAATGATACCAGATACCAGTCTATCCCACCTTCCACTAGTAAAAGCCTTGGAGGGTGTGGAGCAAACAGAGGGTTGTAAAGAAATATATTTTTTTACCTTACTGTGTGTTTGAATACCACATTATGAATCTATTGAGGGAAAACAGTGCCCAGTAAATATATATATATATATATATATGTATATATATGCTCAAAGTTGAGGAGGAGTGTGCAACTGTGAGGCCTGTTATTCTGAAAATACTGCTGAATGGTGTTATCTTCAACTACTACGAAATCAGAATAATTTAAATTCTAAAAACTCTGTATTTCTCAGTAGTATAGCTTTGGGTATTTCATAGCACTGTGTGTACTTTACATTGCTATATGCTTGCCTCATAGTCTCTTAGTACAAACAAAAAAAATTCATGTTTTCATACCAGTGAAAAAGAAGAATAAGAAATTTTCCACCATGATTGCTTTTCAAAATAAAAAGAGTCATATTTACGACAATAAAAGTATGGTAAATCTGGAGCAATCCAGCCTGTTTACAGGAAGGGTTATCAGCTTCCAAGTGCCCAATTGTGTACCTGGGAGTATGGTGAAATTTAGGATGCTGAGGTTCTTGAGAGGAACTATGAGGACCAGTTTCACACTGCACTTCATTTGCACAGTATTTAGTTTAGTCTTGTACAGCAAAATAGTACAGCAATGAGATCAATAGGTATTGCTGTCCATTCGAAGCATTTTCCTTCCAGAAAAAATATTGTAATTGAACATAATAGAGTTATTTAGAATATCCAGCACATGAACTTCAGCCCATCTTGGCAATCAGACAGTCCTGTGTGGCAGCTGAGTGACATTTTAACTGTGCCTAGGACAAGTATTAGAGAGCTGAAATTACAGAATGAGATACATAGAGCTGGCTGATATGGTAAATTACCTCATGACAGCAGCAGTATTTCACACAGCAAATCTGATATCCCACCTTTTCTGCCAGGTAATAAATTGTGTTAAGCAGCCAAATGGAAATTTACCTATTATTATCTATCAAGAGACACCTGGCAGGATGGCCTTTAGACTGCAGTCTGAAAACAATCCTGCTCTGACAAGTGTCAGTCAGAAGTGCTGGTGAATCACCTCAGTTCTTGCTTCACTGCAAGCACCATCAAGTCAAATTCTGTTCAGAGCTACATAAGGAGCAAGGCCTAAGCGCAGCTGCTTGATCCCAGGTGATACTCCCTCTGCTTTTATATGTATTCCTAAAAAGCATGTCAGCCCTCAAAACTTTTACCAAGACTTCTCATTTTTCCTTATCTTCCCAAGAAAATCTTCACACTCCCTAAGGTCACATACCCAGCCCATGGTTCTGGTTCTCCTTTTCACAGCTGCCTGGAAAGAGAGGCAGAATATGGGGGAGTGGTTTCAAATAAGAAACAGAGAACCCTAAGGGGCCAGCACCAATAGAATTTACATATCCAAGCAGCTCTTTTCATAGTTTGGCACTGAATTATCTGTTAGAGCAAAGTAATCAAAGCAGAAAAACCTTTCTATGTGCTGAGGATGGAGAGATGCCCAGCACAGGCAGGTGGGCATCAGGCATGGGAGTGGAGTGAAGGCAGGGATGGCTGGGCACGACCCCCGGGCAGAGGCACTGCCCTGGTGCCACTGTCCCCTCCCACAGGAGCCCCGGGCCGGGCAGGGCAGGGCAGGAGCTGGCAGTACCTTTGAGGGCAGGCGGGGTGAAGACGCTCTGCTTCCTCTGCTTGGGAGACGCGCTCTGCGACTGCGGAGGGACAGACAGAGAGGTGAGACAGGCAGGGCAGAGACAGGGCACAAACCCCCTGAGCTCCTGAGAGAACAGTCTGTGTGCTGCTGAGGTGAGAAAACCTTCTGTGCACCACTGAAGTTGTACATCAGCTCCCAGGCTCTCATGGGTGCAGGAAAACCAAGACCCAAATATGTGTTTAATGGACAACCTCCCAGGCAAGACAGACCCAATACTACTGAAAATCTCTCTTTGCTCTATAAAAACTTTGCTGAACATAAAATTAGGACAGCCTGTGCTTTTAACAGACTGTGTAATTGATTCTCATACAGCAAAGAAATGTCCATGTATATTAAAATAGTTGCAAGGTTTACATTAGCCAGCATTCAAATTACAGTGTAATCAGGGATTATATGTAGTGTAAGGTAGTACTGAAATATTAATATATATATTTTAATATAAATAAGTGGAAAATCCCTCCCCCTGTAGCTTTTCAAAGTGTTCTATTAAACCTAAGATAATAATTTCAGCAGCCAATCACTCAGCCTTTAACTGAGCCTCATTTGATTGTTGTATTTAGACACAATTAAATTTTTTGTGGCCCCAAAAATCACATCTATGCATGAAAAATGAAGTATTTCAAAATAATGGTAGTAAAATTACACATAGAGTAATAATACTATTACTATATTATACCAATATACATAGAGTAATAATGGTATTTCCATATTATACCAATGTTTATTTAACAAAAACTAAGTGGAGTATATTCAGTGCTAAAGCAGAGCAGCTGTTGCAAAATTAAAGCAGCTAAATTGGTGTCAATATTATACCAACATGAATTATGTCTACATAAAAAGGACAAGAAAGCCTCACACAATATACCCTTAGCTAGCTTTGGAAGACATAAGCACCATATCACACTCCTAACAAAAAGGTTAAGGAAAAGGAAAAACTGTGTGTAGCCAAGCTTTTCTCCCTTCCCATCTGATCAAGTTTTAGTTGTAGCAATGAAGTTGGCTTTACCCAAGTATTTGCTAAAAGTGTCCAATATATAGACCATGAATTTTAATCAGATCTATTTCTTCATGGAACATTTGAGACATGTTTCACACTAGTAGGGCTAATCCTATTCCCCTAGCTTATCACAATGGAGAGAATTATAACATTTATAAATAAAATATTGTCTTTGGAAAGAGAAAGCTATTTATAAACACTATGGGATATCTTGGTGAACCTCACGCCAGTAAATTTTATAAGTTTGTACTGGAGCTCAAATTTGAACCAATCAATACCTCTTGCTGCTATTTAAAGTGCTGCCTGCTGCTCTGAGCAGTGGGTGAAGGAGAAAGGGATCAGGGAACAGGAACCATGCGAGGGGAGGTTAGAAATGGGATTGGAGGAGCCAGCTTTTAACTCTTGTGCAGACCACATCACTGCCCTGCCTGCTGCAGGGTGGTGGGGGATGGAGGGAGGGGAGAGGTGTGTGAGTGTGAGTGCCCTTGTGGTCAGCAGATGCACAGAGCCCTGGGATGGGTGACCTAGCAGGGTCACCTTGGCTCTGCTGAGATTTAACAGGGCATGGCAGCAAGGACAGGGGAACCTGCCTCTCCCTGTACAGAGAGAAGAGAGCTGGCAGAACTCACACACAGCTCTACACAGCCCTGCTTTGGAAATGATGGTCCTTAAAAGGCTGTGTTACTGCAGATGGCATGAAAACATAAATAAAAGTATCACCAGGATCCTCAGTGAGCTTCCAAGAGTTTTTAACAATAGAACCATTTTAACAATAAATACGTTTAAAAAAATAAATTCACTTACCTCTGCCTGTGAGATGTTTGTTCTCTTCTCATCTTTTTCTAGAGAAAAACATGAAAAAAGTTAATACAGAAGTGTTTCTCGGTGCTAACTTGTAGCTCTGCCATGAACCTACAACACTGCTGCAAATAAGAAATTAACCTTCTTATTTACAGCTTTTCTTTCTCATTTGTGTGTCTCAGCAGACCAGAGGCCCTGATTGGCATTGAGACATAAGCACTGCATGTGAAGCCCTTAACTCCCATTTTGTCTGTGAAGAGCAGGGAGCTCCTGCAGCAGAGAGTCCTTTGTGCTGGCTGGCAGCAACTGGGGCTGCCAGGGACAGGGCTGCCCTGCCCAGGACTGAGCCTTCTTCCATGGTCAGAAAAGGCCTGGTTGGCAAAAGGTGTGAAGCAAACTCACAGAGAGTTCTGCTGCACTCAAATAATAGCCAGAGCCTCACCTTAGTTATTGATATACCCATACTGGTATTAAAGACTGCCTCAGAGCAATACGCAAAATTAACAGAACAAAGCTTTACAAAGAACAATCTTTACCTTAGAAATTGTATGACATTACCAGAGTGAAATTTTTTCTGAAGCTTCTTTCTTTTGATGCCTTAATTTGCTTTAGAATGTACCTATGGCAGAATTGGCAAAACTTGAGATTTCTAATAAAAATAAGTGCTTCTGAGAATCTGTATGAAGAACTAAGTAAGATTGTATGAGCCAGAGGAGGCTCAAGGTTCTTCCTAACCATGGCACATAACCAATTTTTGCATGAGCAAATTATTTTGCTGCTGCTGTGTTCATGTGCTTAATGGCCAGAAAGTCTCTGTCTTCTGCTGATGATTTCACAAATATTTGACAAAGATCATGCAGGATATTTGATACACAGTAGTTTGGAGCTCCAAAATAAAATGCCATTAAAAACATAGACATCAATCTCTCACTGCTGCAATGGGCCTTCTAAAATTTTCCACTTGCAGATATCAGTGTGTAATTTTCACTGAGGTGTGACAGATCTGTAAGCATAGGTCTGAGCAAAGAATCAGGTCTAGGCAATGTCGTTTCATCTGACTTATACTCTAAATATTGGCTCCTGATGGTGTGCTGTGTGTGGGGCATGAGCCAGTCCACGCAGCTGGATCACAAATAAAAGTGATTACATTCTCTATTGCATTCTTTACCACTGGCTCTGTGCATCTTGCAGATGTTAATTGACTTACCAGGTTTTTCAATGTAAGTATTTCCCATTACCTCTCTCTGAAAGATATTAAAATCACTCATACCCAGGGTTAAAAAGTGCAGATGAAAACAGTGCTGATTACTAAAGCATGATCCCACAGATACAGAATTAGACAAGAAATCAGGCCAGTTTCCTGCCATTAACATTTGCATGAACTTTGGTAAGGTCACTATCTCCTCCTGGACTTCCCTACCTGTAAATAAGTATAGCAGTGTCTATTTCAGTACAGAAGTGTCTATTCAAGCCCATAAACACTTTGGGGTATGGCTAAATGAGTGATTATTTATGTGCTTGCAGCCTTTCTTATTTGTTGCATACCAACACAACAATGAGACAGCACTGGACTTTTGGGGTTTTTATTCAGGATACTGGATTTAGATTAAATGCTGAAATTTGAACAAATTAGGAACTTTCAGCAAAGAACAATGAAGAGTAAGTTACATCCCATTCCTTCCTGCAAATCTAAATTTGCCCAGATTAAAAATATATTTTGTAAACGCAATTTGACACTTGAATAAGGAGCAAAGCCTGCCATCAGTAGATTTTAATAGAAAGACTTTGTTGTCTTTCAGGTCTTGCTCCTGAGAATGTGCACAACCCCAACTCTTTGGGCTGGCACACAGTGTTCTGAGTGATGTGACATTAAAACAGTCAGAGCTGGAACATTTCCTTTCACCCAGCAGCCTTTATAGGACAGACAGCTTTGGGAACAAGGACTGGTCCTGTATGGAGTTCGAGAAACCATTCATATCCAAATAGTGCCAATGAGAAGCACCAGACAACATGAACATTAAAGTACAGCCCATAAAATCACATAAACAAAAAAAAAAAATCAGTAAACAGAGATCAGAAAGTAACTAAGGGACTGAGAAATAAAAACTCAAGGCAGGAGTTTCAAGTGAGTTGTGAGATGAAGGGGAAGGTACATCTGGCTGGAGATGACCACATGTTTTTTTTTGACAGGTATTGTGATGGATAAAACTCAATCAAGAATACAGATTTTTTTAAGCAGACCTGACAAGGAATGGGAACAAGGGAAGCCAAAATCCCAGAATGCCATAGACTGAGGCAGAGAGAATAAAATAAACAAACCCTCAATGCATAGTGGAGGATGAAAGGCAAGGAGAACATGGAAGGAAGATAGAAGAACTTATGAGCAACTGAATTAGTAATGAAAGACAGGGACCCTGGGGCTCTACCAACAGTAAAAGGGGAAATTTAGGGATGACAGAGAGCAGGGCTGGAGTGCAGTGTGGGCTGGAGCTCAGTCATCAGTTCTCTGCCTGGCAGAATGCTTGGAGGCATCTTGGTCCAGCTGAAGGATTACATTAATAATTTTGTGAACATTCTTCCTTGGACAAAGATGGGTTTTCCAGTGTAACTTACAATGCTTTATAAAGTTAGTTTATAAAGCAGTTAAAAAAAGTTAATGAAAGCATGCTGTTACAGCAGTCTTACTAGAAAAGTGTCCTTGTAAGAATAAATGAAAGTAGGAATTAATGCTCTCCCTGCAAAAGGCCAGTACTGGCATCAAGAGGTCATGTAGAAAATGTCTGTGACAACAGATTTTATTGGGAGAATGGAAGGTACAAGGTAAGAAAAAACATCATCAGTTAGCAGCTACAAATCAGACATTTCCACCACTGGAAGTCAAACAAGTCGTGCATCTCCTACCCTCAAATCCCTCTCAAATCCATTGACAATTATAAACTGAATTTCTTTAGTGAACTCTTAGAGCATAAATTTATCTTGAGAAGGGTCAGGAAATAATCAGAAATTAAATCACAAATATCAGACTGTGATATCACTTGATTCACAGGAATCTCTGGGTTGTCAACATCCTTTAGTTCCCATTGACTACTGTGCAGGCAGGACTCTGCTCACAAAAAAATCATGGTTATACAGAATGAGAAATTCAGTGTTCATGTTTATAACTTAGCAACTATAGCATGGAGAATGTGGAGATATCAGCTGTTTCTCTTATATGAAACAACCCCTTAGCTCTCAGTAAGTAACTTCTCCCTACAGGTTTTCTCTCTTTTTGGGGCCAGAAGGGAAGAAAATTATACTCCATTTTCCTTCATTTACTTACAGGAGTCTAATCAGCCAAGTAATTTCTTGTCAGTTTTTGTGTTTTTATTTTAAGGAGATGTTATAGAAATCATATGAGAACCTGAGAATGGGTTTGTACATACCCAAGTGGAGGTATGTAAAAACAAGCCTGGAGCTGCTGAGGAAAAAGGAGTTGAGGACTTTCCCTTGTGCTGGGCAAATAATATTTGAATCTAGCGTGATCCTTACCTCATGTAGACTGGAGCATCACCTGGAAAATAAACAGCATTTAAGGCTTTTTTCTGTATCCTCAGATAAAAAAAGTACGCAACGAAGGGCTCAGTCTAAAGGGTATTCCCATCAACCCAGTGACTTTGTGAAATAAAGCCTTAGTTATTTTAAGGAAAGTCACTTCTGAGAGCCCATGTGCCTGCACAGAATCAGAGTTCTAATCTGCAGCCTTTACCCAGGGCAAATCTCACACACTTACAGGCAAACCTGCGAGACCTGGCCCCACTGTATTGCTGGAATAGGTTGGAGAAACACCAGGGGCTTGTCTCCCAAACAGGGCTGTGAGCAGAGCTCTTGGAATCTTTATTGTGCATCCCCCAGCCCAGCTAATAAGGTAATAAGCTGAGCTGCCCCAAAGGTGTCCTTGTTTGAAGCCAGAGAAGAGCCAGAGGAAGGAGGCTGTAGCTGGAATGGAATCTGCTTGGTGGTGCAGATCCCTCCTTCCACGGGTCTCCACTGCTCTGCAAGCAGCATGTCCCTGCTGGGGGAAGCTTTGTGGTGGTTTTAGAGTGAGATCAAAATTCCTCTGCCTTGCTTCTCCCCCTGGATGGTGTTAATGCACTTGGAGCAGGTGTGCAGGGCAGGAGGTGGCCTGTTAAAGAGCTGGCTCTGATCTCACCCATGGGCTCGGCAGCGGTCTCACCCAGCAAAGCCTTATCTCATCCAGATGAGCACCCTGCCTGCTCTCCCTAGGCAGGAGCTAATAAAAGCCTTTCTGAAGGGTTTCAGTCAGGCACTGGAGAAACAGAGCAGGTCAGAGGTCAGTTTTTACACAAAAGAAACTCAGTAAGAGACTGGTATAATTGTTGGAGAAAACTTCTTGTAGAGAGTTTGGAAATTTCCTTGGGAAAACACAGCCAAGCAGATAAAAATCACAGGGGGCTGGTAGGTTTGAACTCAGGCAATTTTAGAAGCTAAAACCAGAAAATAAACCTTCATTCTCCTGCCATTTTGTGGAAGAAAAAGATGAAATTTTCTGAAAATTAAGTTTCAGTCATTTCATATTTCAATTTCTCCATCAGTAAAATAAAATAAATTTTTTATCTACCAGTTTACCTCACTGGTGTTTGACCACCATCATCTGTATTGGCCATTGATATTGGTAAAACAAGTTCATTGAACTCTGATTTAGAAATTGACCAACACAATACTTGTTTTTTCTGCTATCACAACTACTTTTCCTTTCTTCTAGAAGATATAGCAAGACCAGAAGTATTTAACATTTTCTTTTTGCCAGAGTCCTAACTTTACATTGCCATTTTGGCTAGCATCTCATTGCTTTTTACTAAACCACTGAGGTAGGAAAAGGAAAAAAAACTCAGGAAAGACCATCATAAAAAATGCTTACATAGTTCTTTGATTTTCCTTTGCTGTTTTTTATTTGCCAGTGTGTATCAATGAGAGCTCGACAATGGGTTTGGATGTCATTACATTTAATTACAAAGAAATATCCTGGTAAGCCCTCCTGGAGTGAGTGTGTGTTCCTGGCAGTGCTGCCATGGCAGGAGCAGCTGATGAGGCTGGGCTGCAGCAGCTGCAGGCACAGCTGGGAGCTCTGCTCCCCTCCCCAGCCCAGGGCTGTGCTGCTGCTGCAGCCCCTCCTCAGCAGCACCTAAATTACTGCTGGCCCTCGAGGGAGCACTGAGAGCAAGATTTGTGCAGCAAGCACTAATGAAAGCATGGGGCAGAGAGGGATTTGCTGTGCACAGAGGCATTTGCATGCCCATCTCCCCTTGCAGTCAGGTGTGCAGTTTGGGGAGGGTCCCACGCTGAGCTGCCAGCGCTGGCACCAAGGGACCTCTTGTCCCTCTGGCTCAGAGACCATAGCACAGCTTTCCCCAGCTAGCTCCTGTCTGTAGCCAGACCTTGGTACATCATTAAATCCTGCAGGTCAAATTCATCTGCTCTTTGGACAATTTTTTCCCCAGGTAAATCAGTTATTTAAACAACCCTGTACTTCCCATCTTCAATACTCAAGGAGCCATTACTAGGACTGAGAGTGGGGTTAGACCTAGGGTTCTTCTTTGTTAGACCAAATCCTTCCTTCTGGTGCTCAAAGTCAGCCCCCAGATGAAAAGAGCAATCATCCTTTTCCTCCTGATGCACACAAGAGCATCTGATCCAAACATCTCTGATCATACAGGCAGCATCTAAGGACCCACTTTAAGCTGCACAGCCATAAGCATATGAATAATAACACCTTTCACAAACTGCACAAATCTAAATTTCTTTAAAAATCACATTCTGGTAAACATAATCTATTTTGGAAGAAACTGGAGACATTACAAACCTCAAATGTGAATCTGAATGTATTTGTTTACATCACATGATTCTCAGAAGGGAATTATAGTGCCTGATTCACCACCTTGTTATTCCAGACTCATGCCAGACTCATGGAAATCAGTCTCATTTCACTGGCATTAAACTAGAATACAAGAGTAATGAATCAGGTCTGCAGCCTTACCACAGAGCAATCATGAATTATTACAACAAGCACAAAAATCATCCTTC
Source organism: Erithacus rubecula (assembly GCF_903797595.1). NCBI lineage: Eukaryota > Metazoa > Chordata > Aves > Passeriformes > Muscicapidae > Erithacus > Erithacus rubecula. Next base: position 13,962,027 of record NC_136659.1, read on the forward strand.
TCCTAAGTACTTTGTTCCATTTTTTTTTCATTCTCCCTCCCTAAAATACATGATAAATATTAATATAAGGCAAATTCTAAATAAGTATCATAAATCAAATACAGCTTCTCAAAATATATTTTGAAAGAGAATTAAAATTTAATTATTTTCCCCCTTTTTATAAAAGGACTACATTTTCTGCCTGTTGTCCTGTTGTTGCATTTCTGCCTTTGTGGTCTTCCAGTTGCTGCCAGCTCTGTAAGGCTTTATGGTGATACTGTCCTGGCTATAATAAAACAGGTTTTGTGGAAAAACCTTTCATGAAAAGAATAGTTCCATGCAGATTTTTTTTTTTCTGAAACAAAAGAGGCCCTGTCCTCTTGTGATGAGAGAGGGTGAGGTGAGCAAGGAGCAGGGAGCAGAATTCCTGATGTGATGTCCTGAATCTATGATATGGGGACAATTCCTCAGCTGGCAGGTCTTCCCAGAGAGATAGTTAACCCAGGGAGAAACATGCATGAAATAAACATTCTCTTTGGACAACTAATGTAAAGTCTGGCTTTAAAGCACAATATAAACAATGCTAGACTTGGTGTTTTCTTCTGGCTGCTTTCTAAGCAGCACAAACTCCTCTTTGGTGAAGGAAATGGAGACAGCTTCCAAAGAATGACTGACTAAATAAGATTAACCAGGAGGAGGTAAGTACTTTATTTCTTTCTTTTGATCTCTCAGATGAGACATTTTCTGGACCAAACAAAAATCTCTGACTAAATTACCAGGAGTGACTCTGAGCTAAACTTTTCATGTAATTTGCAGCTGACCAGTGTGGACTCCTGGCACCAGAGCCAGGAGGAATCTCTGGCAGGAGCACAGGGCATCACTGTGGGCAGAAACTCTGCATCAGGGCTTGCCTCCACATGGCTTCAGAGCTCCCTAAAATCTACTCATTCCAAAGACAAACCACTTATTCACCAGCAAAGCCCTTATTTCTGTTTGCAGCGTGGCAGAGTCAAGCTCAAGCAGAAATCTGGGCTGTCTGCTGTGGTCTGACCTTTGGCAAAGAGGAGTTCATCTCCTGGTGCTAAAGGTGTTAAGGCAAAATGAGTCCCACAGGAGCTCAGCACATGCTCAGTGCAAATCCTGCACCAGCAAAACACACTGGGTGAAACAAATATGGGAGAGAAGTGAAAGACAATCATTTCATCACTGTCTTCATTAGGCCATAACCAACAGCAAGTTTTGCCACTGACCTAAAAGGCAGTATTTTATCTTATATATATACAGCAGGAATTGGTTAAAAAAAGAGGCAAAATAATTCCTCATTTAATAAATTGGTTCTAGGGTTAGTGCAACTGGGAAAAACTGTACATAAACTGCCTCTTAGTCAAAACTCTTGCTCATTATCTAAACTAAGTCATTACAGTCATATCAATATTCACTACCCTGTTGAAGGTCCAGGTTAATACATTCAAATAAGCAAAAATAAATGAGACAAACTGAAGAAAATTGCTGGGATTGCTGACATGAAATTTAAAATTCTTTGTCTATTGGGAAAGCTGTTGGTAAACTCAAGTCTCAAAATGAGTAAAGTAAGACTTAAAAGATGCGTGATGGTCTACATATGAACCTTTTATGCACAGCTACTTAGAATGGTTAAAACTCCCATTTAGATTGAAACACACAATAGAAAAAAATCCCTTATTCTTGCAGCAAATAAATGCAAACCAGGATGATTCTGATTTTCTGGCACGAACCAGAAAGGAACTGGACTACGATCATTTTTAGGTGCCCCAGGCAGGGCTGGAGGGCCAAACTAAACCAGAAGGAAACCTTAAGCAATTGGACTTTCACAGAGAAGTGAAGGAACATACAGAATGAGGCAAAGACTGCAAGGCAGACCTAAACCACAATATGTTGTCTCAAAGTTGTCCAGAAGGAGAACTTCTTTCATTGAGAGGTTACATTGACATAGGGACTATTCTGACAGGACAGATGTCAACACAGTTTTCATCTTGAAGTAAAATCATGAAGTAAAATCCCTGATTACCAGGAATGGAGTGCTAGCAAACCTCAGGATAAACTTTTAAACCATTTTCTAATGACTTCATGTGCAGGAATCAGTTGTGATGGGAAATGGCTCAGAATTGACCTACTGATCACAATCATTTTATCAGTGTTACAGCTGCAAATGCCATCACTGTGAGTGCTCCTTTCTTGGCCGAGAGCTGTAGGAGTATTCTAACTCCAAAATAAAAACCAGCAGCAGCAGCCAAAACAAAAGAAAAAATAATTAAAAATATAAAAAAAAAAAATAGCCAAACATTTCTTACCATGCTATAGCTATAAAACTATTTAAAATGTATCCTAGCTGAATGTGTTTCTACATTCTGAGCAGTGGCATTTGCCATGGGATAAGAAAATACACAATTTTCAATTTACAATTTTCGAATACAAAACAAACAATAAAATTTTTCATTAGCCAGTGATTATTATTGCTGCCTTAGTGGTTTCCTTCGTTTTGGAGTAATACCTCAAGGATTTCAGTAAGAATGCTTTGGAAAGCTAGTCCTGGCCAGCTGCTTGTGGCTTGCTCGTGGTTAGAATGCACATGCAGAGAGCTCCTCACAGACATGTATCATCTTACACAGGAATCAAGTCATCTACTAATAATAGCTCTTCTTGGGGGTTAGCATCCTTTCTTTACAAAAAAAAGAAGATGCAAATATCAGTTTTGTAAAGCCATTGTTGGGTTTTCCCAGCCTTCAAAGAGTCAGCAAAACCAGGTTCCATAATCTCATTTTTGCCTTAAGCACAGCTAGGTGGGCTGGAACAGCCCAGGGCAATCATTGTTAGCTCAGAATAAGTCAGCTGTAATTTCCAAAAGAATAGAATTTGTACTAACCTCATGTCATACCAGAGACAGAGGGGACCATGGCTTTTGTTTTGCACATCTCCAGCTGCACTGTCACAATCAGAAATGCCTTGCTGTGATTCTTCTGGAAGGAGCCACATGCTCCTATGGGATGTGCTGCACGTGTTAAAGCCTGAGTCACACACCAGCAGCAGCATTTCAGGAGGCTTAAAGCACACCTCTGACAGTCACAGCCTGCTCCCTGTCCACTGTATCTCAAACTCAGACAGTAAAAACCTGGTCTTGACCAGGATCAAAAAATCTTCCAGGTCACAACTCTTCAAAGGGAAAACTCTTTTTTATCCCCTACCCCCTGTTCCCCTGCCCCTCTTCCTTTTGAGTACAATTCCAGTCGGAAAAGGATACAAACTAGAGCTCAGTAATACAAACGTGCTGCTCTCAAACCAGCTGGGCTGTTAGGTTAAATGGCTCCCTGATTCTGCAGCTGCTCTGCAGATCCTCAGACAAGAGGGAAAAGGCAGGAGGAGTGGTTGAGCTGATGCCAGAGAAGCTGCTCTGTGGAGGTGGCCATGGAGCACAGGCTCAGCCAAATCTTTGCTTTCTACCAGTACCAGCTATGGCAGGGAACTCCAGAAAGGCCTGAAGGGAATGGCATCACTGCATTCCACTGTGTGGTGGAGACCCAGTGCAGAAATGTCTAGGTTATGGGATGTCCAGGGACCAGGATAAGCCATTTTGCAGGGTGCAATAGAGCTCACTGCTCTACTGGACTTTCAATCTGCCTGGCTCGTGTTCATTTTCTGTGTGACTTTTTCTGCTTGTCTTACCAGAACAAAGGACATGGCCTCAGGTGAAAAACACAACCTTTACAATGCATCTCCATTTGCTTAACACTGCTGACTGTTAGTGCAGTTTGGTTCCACAAGATAATAACACCAGACATCATTTCTCTGTGGGACATCTGCATGCCAGGTATCCCAGGGAAAACGTGGAAAAACAAGGAGCAGGTCACTGTGCTCCACTCTGCTTCTACTTGATCCTCCAGTAAAGACATTTGAGAAAAGAATCTTAAGTGATTTTAGGTACAGACACAGGAATAATGCTTTGAAGGGGAGAAGGAGAAAGCAGAGCTCCCATCAATAGACATAAATCTTAATTCTACCCAGAGCTGCTTTGGTTACTGTAAAAAGAGACTTGACTGGTCCATCTGATCTTGATGACACAGGCAGCTCAGACTCACAGGAAAGCAAAGCTAAGTTCTGCAGCTCCCTGCACTCTCACAGAATTCTACAGCTTTCTGTAGCTGGCAAAACCTTTCAGGAGTGATACATTCAATTTGTTTAGTCTCTGCTAGCTTTAGGTCCAGATTCATTAAATGCCCACCTTTGATGTGTTTTGAAGTGAAGTTTTAACTTCAGTGACACCACATAAAGAGTTAAATTGTGTCTCTAAAAGCTCAATAAATGGGCTACCTTGATTGATGCTTTAAGTGCAACCCCTTCCCAATATTCTGAACATAATGAGGTTAGTGCTAAAAGCTGGATTCTCTCTCATCTATCTGCATTATCTATTTATTCCACACACGTCACCATGGTAAATGAGTGCTGCATTAAGTACTAAATAGCAGAGGTCAGAAAAACCCTGTGTTGTATTCTTTTCCTCTCAGCAAGGCTGAAACCTCTATTAATGGATTTTAGTTTATTACCTAAAGTGAACAAAAAAATATATTGAAAATATCAGTATTACCACATTGTTGAAGTTTGATTTAAATATAATCTCAAAACAAACTAACTTGACATTCTTATTTTAAAATTTTATCTTACAATGTTTAAATGGACTTGATTTCAAATATTCTCTGAGGTTTTTTTTGCCATTTAACACCCCTTCCCACCAATACAAACAGAATCTTTGCCACAGACTAAAATAGACATATTTTGATTCAAATTACTTTCTTTTAAATGCCATCAACACCCCAAATTGTATGCTCATGTAGCTGTATTAAATATATCTTAAGAATTTTAACTATAAGAAGCAATTACACCTAGGCACTTCATTTTTCAGCTAGAAAACTCAGCATCTATTCCGAATTCTCAGCAAAACAAACTAAATGAGGTGCATAAGTATTTGGCACAGTGCAAATCTGTTAAGAGCTCCTCAAGGAAAATATTAAGCCTTATGAATGCAATAAAGTTAGAGTCTGCCCAGCTGACTTCCCCAGCAGGTCAGGCAGCCACTCCCACTGCTATTACCTACTCATGGCACAGCTCTGGCTCTGTGATGCTGTAACCACAGAGGTGATAACAAATGTAAACATTCCCAAAGCTTATCAGGCCTGGCACTGAATGATCAAGCAGCTGGAGAGCTGTAACGTGGAGCCATGTATATTAAAAATATTTTGCAAATAATCTCCTGGGGTGGAAGAAGGTTGTTTCTATGGTGCTTTTGTATAAGGAACAAGGAAAACAGATGAAGAGTGCAAGGTTCAGCCTCTAAAAATACCACATTCACTTCCAGGTGGTTCCACGGACATTGACCCTTCCAGCACAAAACCAATGGGAGGCAGGGAGCAGGAGGAACAAGTAAAATCACAGTACACATTAGCAGTTTAGCTGCATTGGTAAATAAAAAAAAAAATAAATATATATTCATTTCTTGGGTATTCAAGGCTGGAACAAGAGTAATGGATTAATGCAATTCCATCCATGTTGGGAGCAAGTAAAGCTTTTGGGATTTTGGCTTCATGCCCTCTCCGCTGCACCACTGCACTGATGGAGGCACAAATCCGAGTCCTGGTTGTGAATATCCAACCTCTATTTCCATCCTCCAGAGCTTTCCCAGGCAGTGTTTGCACCCTGGACTGCCCCATCTCATGGAGGGACAGTAGGATCTGGTGAATGGGAGGGACTCATTCTTGTGTTGGCTAAATTTACTCACTTCAGCCAACTAGAAGAAACTGCTTCACATGGGTCATGCAAAATGTACCTGTACAGTCAATCCATAAACTCTGAAAAGGAGGGAACCATGGACAAAAATAAACACAAAAAATTCAGCAAACTAAGTGAATTTTGACCACAATAAGCACAATAGTTATTTGTTTTGGTCTCTCTGTGTAGCTGTCAGACCTTCCCTGTTTACTGACTACAGAGATTGTCCACGCTCTATTTGGGCTCTATATGAAATAGTACACATTTCCTACAGTTTCACACTATGTGCTAACACAATTGCTAAAATATTCACAGGGAATGCTTCCACTGGTGAATTACTGTGTTCAGGACTGCAAAAATTGTGAAAATACAGCAGTTTGCTCTGGTGACAACTCTCAGTCTAGGCAAAGCACTGGCACTGCATCCCAACTCAGAGCTCATCCTCCAGCCTGCTGTCCTCACTGCACTGCAGGGACAATGACAACTCTTTTTACAAGTGATGACAGTGACATATAAAGTCCTCATCCTCTCATGAAAATGGAGCATCTTAAGGAAATGGAGTGTTTTAATGAATGATGAAAGAAAATAATTGGGTTTTTTAAATTCATTGTTTCTTTCTGGAGCCTGTGAGCCATTACTTCTGGGCTGAATAAGGAACAGCTCAAGCACAGGTTCCTGACCTTTTCTTCTTCTTTTTTTTTTTTTTTTTTTTTTTTTTTAAGTTCTTGAGCTTTCCTTTTAGTTTTCATGGAGTTATTCACACTGCAAATGTGTGTGGAACTTTTGCTGTGCCTTGTCACAGGGAATTCTGTGGGCCTGAACTGCAGAATAAATTCAGAGTAACCCAAATGAAAACAAAAAAATGTGAACATAGTGTATATAGGTAAGAAAAAAGGATGTGTTTGCCACTGCACATTTGCAGTCACACATCATCCTGCAAACAGCAGGATACTTTAACCATAGACATTTTCATCTCTGTTCTGGAACCCCTATCACCTGTCAGGTCTTAGGCAATGTTTACTTTCCATATTTCATTGTTTCACTGTGTCAGAGAGTCCTTTCCAGCACAGGCTGAAAGAACACAAAGGTCCTCCCTGCCTTGACAAGAAGTGCCTGATCTCTGGACATCCTGGTGCCATTGGTAATGTCCTCTGGTGTGAGGGGTCACAAACATTTTTCACTGCTTATTGAAATACCTCCACAAACTCCTGGACTGGTAAATGGCATATACATTTAGCATATGGAAAGGCCAACTAGTTTGACCAATAAAAAAATACAGTTAAGGAAAATTTTTATTCACATACTGCTTTTTTGAATGCTCTATTACCACATTAGAAGCCTAAATTTGCAATTGAAAACAGCTGCTATTTGGCTTACTCACTCCCTAGTTCTTGGACCAAAGTAAGCAGTATGTCCTACCAGAATCTCAATCCTTTGAAAAACATATCAGTTTCCATGAACTCTGAGACCAAGAGTTTTCTGCTGAGCTTTTTCCCTGAGAAAGTATAGCAGAACTGCTTGGCAATGCTCAGCAAACACCTGCCTGTTACTAAGTAGGTCTTTTCTTGAGCTCAGTTTGTTGTGCCTTGGAAGAAAAAAAAATGTGACCACTAGATCTAAACCCAAACATATTCATTCACCTAGAAGCATGATCCAACTAATATTAGTCATAAACATTAATGCTGGGCAAAGCAACTCACTTTAATCCCATCAAGAATGTGGTGCTGGTACAGTTTGCATCAGCAGAAAAGCAGATCTGTCTGCGGTAATGAGATTTATTGTGCAGGGAAAGTCCAAGAGTGTCTAAAACCAATTTAGCATAAAAACCTCAACTACTTTGGGTTGTCTTGGAATTGACAAAGGTGTTAGGACAGATTTTCCTCCCACCTCTCACCTGGCTGTGTTGTTTGCTGCTGCACTAAATACTGAGACTGCCCATGAGGCATCTCAGCAGAGCTCTGGGAAAGTGACAGTAAGCTGGAAGACATGGATCCTTTCTGGACAACCAAAAATCAGCTAGGAATGAGAAAGATGAACTGCCAGTGCCCAGACACAAGTTGCAAACACCTTCCTTGTTTAGAGACAGGTACAGATTGCTTTTCTTCAAGTTGTGATTTCCAGCATTCAGTAAGCTCAGATGTACTGTGTTATACTGGGAAGATGTTTTATATTGCTTTTGCAGTGGTAATATATCCTTCCTGCTTTGAAATGAGATTAGCAAAGCACAAAAAAGCAGCTGTATTTCAACACACAGAGTAACATTTACATTACAAGCAAGGAAATCAAAACAGGCAACAAAGCAGAAAGGGGGAGCTGGAAACAGAAAATACATAGAAAATTCAGATACACAGAATTTATCCTAATGTTTACCCGTATTCTAATGCTTCAAGTGAACTGAACACTTTGACATAAGTTGAAGGGCCTCTGCCAGCCAGACTGTTTGATGTTGTGCTGGCTCTGTGACAAAGCCAGGCTGTACAGGAACGCTGGCATTGTTTTCTGATCAAAGGGAGCCCTAATGGTATTAAACCTGAGTTGTGGGCTGATGTGCTTTCTTCCCTCAGCTATCAGCTCTCTACTTTGTTACCACCTTTTTCTTGAGCTGTTGCATTATGATATTCTGCTGGTTTAAAGCATGCTCAGACTTGTATTTCAGCTAATAAGAATTGATATTCCTGTATTTTCTGCTATGCTGGGTATGGAGACAGGAGGCTGTGCATACACAGAAAAGGCTTGTGATGGTGATACTCAGCTTCTGTTGACTCCAAGGACAGTGCAGGGGAAAAAGGAAGCAGGAGAGCTTTAACAATTTTTGGATTAAACACATGTAGTGCAATAGATAAATATGTCTTTATAACTTAAGCAAGTGCTTATGTTCCTTTAAAAGGCAGGTGCTGAGCAGCTGTGGCGATAGCAGGATGCAAGTGGGCTACCCCAGGAACCCATGCACCCCCACAGGATGAGATGCTGCCCATTTGTGTAGTCCCCTCACTTTATACTTGCCTTTGCCTTCACAGAGAGTAAAAGGGTCTTATAATTTCAAATAAAAGTAAACTGTTTTGATATTACCAAATCAAGCATCAGATACTCAGCAAATGTCGTTCCCTTGATGGCAACTGAAGCACAACAGATTTAAGTGACTTCATAACTCAAGTCTCAGTTTGCTAGTGCCAGTTTCCCTGCCCAGATGTGACACAACCCATCTAAGAGCACTTTACAGAGAACTTGCAGACAGAGTTAAGGGTTTATTCATTGCTGTGCTACTTCACAAGGTCATACTGTCCACTGCAATCACTGTTGCTGCTGCAACTCAAATTTCTCTTTTGTTGACTGTGATTGCACTTATATATGATGCTAACCAGGGTGAGCATGAGGAAATGTGAGAGTCAATGATGCTACAGGCTGGATATGAGCTCCTGTGGTCACATTTATCACCTGCCTTTAAATCATTCAGTGTGCTCTAACACTGTCCCCTTGGAAGTAAGGAAGTCAAGCAGACTCTTACAGCTTCTGAGCAGCTGTCATTGGTTTAAAATGATTCAGACTTAGTAGAAATTCACTTTATAGCACAATTGACTTGACCTAAATAGGTGAGGACATATCCCTGTCAAAGCTGTAACAGGCATCAGGGATGAACAAGAAGACTTAATAGAAAAATAACTTTTAGATCTTTTTACAGAAGAACTCAAGCTGAATTTATTATGAAGTTCTTAAATGTCCAAACACATTTTATTGCCTTCTGGTTTCCAGATGGGTGTGCATCCAGAACACCAGAATACCACAAAAATGCTACTTTTTTTTTTCCCCAGCTGCAATCAGAAGCAGCTGTAACAGAAGGCTATAGAAAAGTCTGATTCTATGCCTGTCTCTGTTTTTCAAAAAAAGATAAGTTTAGGCAATTTGAGTAAACTTTGCAGGGGCATCCTGCAAACATTTAGGATTATGTTAGGACACACATTTCAAACTCTTGGAAGCATATCTTTCACTGGCTCCTTGCTCCTAATAAAAGAAGTGGAATACTCCAGTGGGTAAAATTCAAGGCACAGGATTCTTGCTTAGCCCTAATAAAAAAGGGTGGCACTGTCAAAATCACTGGAAATCTCTGCTGCTCAGTTTCCCCATTGATCCAGAGAATCACACTTCTACAGCAATTTGTTGGAGTGTCACGTTAGCAACTTCTTTTTTTTTTTTTTTTTTTTTTTAATTGACTGCATCCATTTGCAGTGATGAATTTACTATTTTTGGAGACAAATTTCATTCAGCATCCTACTGAATTCCATTCAAAATCCAGTACCTGATCAGCATTTTGGGGTTTAATCAGCAAGGTGTCAAGAGGCCCTGGGGCTAGCTGACTGAAAGTTGAAGGCATACAACCATCTCAGAAGCTGCACAGCACCTTGCAAGGTGAAGATCACAAAGGCTTTATTTAATATTTGCACTTCCATTGTAAACCTATTGCCTGCCTTTCTGACCTGGCCTTACACCCTTGTGTTCAGCAGGTTTACAGAGCTACCTACCTGCACACACCCTGTCCAAAGCAATTCCCCATATTAAGCAAGTGGCACCCTATGGAAATCTGCATGAACCTCATGGTGAGGGGCAGGAAAATGAAGCTGCTTTTAAAGTTTTTATTTTCATCAGACTTCATGGAAAAACAGGACCAGGCTAAAATTTAGTCAAATAATAAATTCACTAATATTAGTTCCCAGTATCTAGAAAGAACAAATATTGTCTAAATAAATAAATCTAAATAAGTGAAGACAAATACTAACTCATGGGCTTATATGGAAGTTGGCTGAAACTTGCAGCAATCCTGACTCATAATAAAAATGATTTATTTAAAGACTTATTATGAACATTGCAGGAAAGGTGATAACAGACATGCACCACTTTGTTTACAGTAAAATTTCCTGTAAATTAAAGAGTTCTTATTCTTTGTTTGGTTTTGATTTGGTATTGTACCAAGTATCTGTTTATAAAAGGAAATATGACGGTACAAAGTGTACAAAGTGAATTGCAAAAGAGATTAACAGTCAAGGTGAATTTGCTTTAAATTAAGTCCTAGCAACACAGACAGTGTATATCCCATCATTATCCCATAGTGGTAAAGAAAGTCAGCTGAAGGCAGATCTTTTATGCACCATTTTTGAGAGCTGAACTACCTGAAATTCAGCACAGAAAGTTACTCTCCAAAAGCATTTTAAAAAAAGATTCGGGTGACTAAGAGATACGGCAGGAAAAAGAATGTTGCAGAGCACAACAGAGGAAAAGTTTGTTATAAAGTAGGCACTGTGTTCCAAGGGATTAAGTATTGAAGATTATCCTCTTTTTTTATCGAGTTTTTGTTGATAACACTCCCTACACATCTTATTAGAGAATCCTTCTGAAATCATATTTATATGACAAAGTATGTCTCAACCTCAAACCATCCCATCCAACAGAGAATTTTCTGTGGGGACTCCTGGATGAAGATAATGCATTCACAGTTGAAAAAGAATAATGGAAAAACACAATTTATGTTTTATCAGGAAACTAGAAGAGAAACTGTGTGGTAGACACAACTCCTTAGGCTGAATTAATGCTGGACCCAGCCTGTTATCTCTAGAGATTGGACTTTGTGGGTCTTCAAAGTGTCCATCCAAAGAAAGCTAATATTTGTGGATAGAAGCATTGGATCTGGGTCATATTGATTCTCCTTCTACATCTAACCAAGAATTACATGGAGAAGATAATTGTGAAATCAGTGACATTATCTGAGGGCCAGGAATTACCCGTGTTCATGGGGTTTACTCCACAAAATCCTAAGATGCATTGTTTGATGTTTAGAGCTACAAAATGAGTGCTGTTTTTTTAAAATCAAGTTAATCAAACCAGTTTGCAGTCAGTGCTGTGTGAACAAGTTCAGTGGTTCAGCAGGATGCTGGCACTCACCTGGGGGCATGTGTTCATTCATGATGACGAGTGATGCTGGTGTTGGCCTTCTTTTCCTGATCTGTAACAGATACAAACCAAGGAGAACCACTTAGGGCCACCAATTGCCACACACACAAAAAGCAAAGCAGAAAATCTGTCTGCTGTCCTGCAGAGTATAGACCAGGCAAAGTTAAAAAGGAAACTATTTAAAGCACAGCAGCACTTCAGTGTCTTACTGACAGCTTGTCTGGTCTGACAGCAGCCAGGGTCATGCTGCAGCTTGTTCAGGGAGAACAAAGGCACAGGGAGAGCTCTCCAAAATACCTTCAGGATTTGTAATCATCTTGACTTCAGTTCTTGGATATGTATTGCTGAAAAATATCAGTCATATCTTAAAATATTGACACATACTTTTGCTTCAGGAAGATGATTGCTGAATTTTGGGAGCTTGTATGTGCAAATACCAGCACTGGCATAGCTCTCACAAGTAATAATTAATAATATTTTGCAAGTGCATTTCAGAGTTTTGAGGCATGCCTTCTAGTGAACTTACATTTCTAAACTGTTGTCAGAGGTGGTACTACCATTCTTTAACTAAAAATATTCCAGTATACAAGACCTTGAAAAGAGTATTCCCAATACAGAAATTTTATATACCAGTATATATTCTTGAATTGTATACAATTCTTCAGAGTTTATCTGGGTAACTTTGTTCCATTAACAGTGGCTGAACTGCATTGTATTGGAATGCCCTCCAATAATGCACACATTTGCACTGAAAGCCTCCAGGCCTGATGTTCTATTGAATTTAAGAGAGGGACCAGGAGCATTTAAGCTAGAAACCATTTGAAAAAAACCCCTCAATGTCAGTGCATTTGCTCTTTTTCATTTGCTGAGCCAACATCTGTATTTAGCTGGGTTCAAATTTTGCTTTCAGAGGTGTAAATGGAAAATTACATCATCAGGGTTAATGGGTTTATTCCAGATTAGTGTAACTGTAGCTGACTGTAGAATTTACTATTTTAATTTCATCACACACCCACAGTGAAACTGTATAGCACTTGGAATCAAACTCAAAACACACACAAAAAAAAGGACTGCCCATAAATACCAGGCAGAAAATAGACTACAGCATTTCAAAAGCCATGGGAATTCCAGGAAATCCTAATCCTATGGTTCTCACAGATTTCAGAAAAATACCAGAACACATTCTGCTTGAATTCATTGCAGAAGTGCTCAGTAAGGTATGGACATCTCACAACTCAGAAGTGCCTGTGGACAAAATGAGGACCCACAACAATTCTTTTCTGCACCCTTCTAATATTTCACATTCTATGGTCACTCACAACTGTAGTTTTCTGGAAAAGGTGCCTGCCTTTTAGGAGACAACATCAGAATATTCAGGAAACCAGATAACTGTCCTAACAGTGCAAATAATTGCATGGCTAATGGGACTTTCAAGGTTATAAGATTCCCCTGGTATAATCTAAAATCAGACATGCCCAATAGGAGCAAATGTTCAGAAGGACTTGCTCAGAGAGAAATATACTGGGTCACCTAATTAAGATTTATCCAGTTTGCTCACAAGACTGTCTGTGACCATTTTTAGGCACATCTACACATATCTGTACCCAGTAATAGATATATTTTCCTCCTTAGACGTCTGTACTGATATATATATATATATATATATATATATATATATATATATATCAGTACATTATGTATACATATACATATATATATATATATGTACAATGTGTATCTTTTGGGAGTGAGTTAAAACCCAAAATAGCACACGTATCATTCCAACAAGGACATAAGTATATCATATTTCCACATGTATATATATTTCCAGGTATGTAAAACACTGCAAAAATTACTTAAGGACCATAAAAAAATAATGAGAAACACATGAAGCAACTGAAATGAGGACTATTGTGCAAAGCATTAGTTGTATTTTCTCATGTTAAAATCAAAGGTAAATAAAATGTCTTCCTCCCAATATTTCTGTTAGGTGACTATTATCAACTTTGTGCTTTTCTTTATGTACATATAGTACACTTGATTTGTTGAGAATGTATTCATTAAGTGTATTCATGTGAAATGTAAATATTAGAGTAGAAGTGCAGTAACAGAAAAGGCACAACAAATATACATTAATATAAACCTACCCAAGGTGAAGAAGCTTATTCTGGCTAAAGGACATATCCTTCTCCCTCTATAAGTATATCAAACATTGCTATAATCTCCAAAGTCTTTCACCTACAGTTTCACTAATACAAGCTGGAAAAGCCTTTAGGCCACAAGTATCACTTGTTCTCACCCACACCTTGCCCCATTCCCACCCCACTCCCTCTCACCCCTGGGATAACCCACTGTCCTTACCTGCTCAGCTGCCTCGGGATCTATTTGGCTCTGGAACAGGGGCACAGCAAACTGTATTTTTTTGGGGCTGTTGGGCTCCATGGTGATGCAGAGGTGAAACAGATGAGAGGAGAGCCTGGAGCTGCTCTGGGTCTGTGCCTGTGGCCCCACAGCCAGGCTGGAACAGCTGGAACTCCCGACTTAGCTCGGGAATCTGCGCGAGCCCAGCAGCTCCCTTATTCCACATCCACAGAGATGCCACTGCCTTGGCTATTTGCTTCTGCTTTTTTTTTCCTCTCTCCCCTCTCTTCAGCAGCCCTTCAGATCCTCTCAGCAGAAAGCTGAAAGGAACAATAAGCTAATTGTGTACCAGCTCACTTCTACATATGCCAAGCATTCACTCAGGAGCTAATTGAAAATGCAATACTAGCATTGCATGGCCTGGAGCCTTGGGATTTGAAAAAGAGGATCTCTCCACCGTGCATTACTAACTGCCTGCTCAGAAGTGCAATGCAAGCTCCCTCTGAGCATTGCTGATGGGCTCTTAATTATTGATGAACACAAATCAGGAAGTTTTCAGATTTTGGGGGTGGAGGTAGCAGGAGGGGTGGACGCAAAAATTCGATCTCTGATACAGTGTGCCAGAACTGCTCTCCTCTTCTCACTTATCAAACAATTCCCTTTGCTCTTTCAAATATTTTTTAAATCTCACAGTTTTAGACTTTACTAAATCTTACAGGAAGATTTTTGGTGATGATGCTACAGATGCCCATAATCTAATGGTGCTTCTCTAGTGGGTTTGCAGATTTAGACTGTGATTTCTTTTGGTGGGCTCCATTTCACGTGACTCCAGGTAATACTGAGAACACCCACCCAAATCTGAGCCAGCTCTCTGGGCTCCCTCATGCTAAGTGCATCAATGGGCATCATCCTATCCAAGTAAAGTGGGATACAGTGTTTACTCAAGATGACATTTTCTCTCCATTAACTCTAGAAAAAGGAAAGATGATTCAGACTAGTTAAATCACTTTTGGATGACTAAAATTCAGAGGCTAAATCCTACTTAAGGGCATGAAATCTGTGCCTCATTCCAGGACCAGGGAAATAATTTGGTCAATCATACCAATAGTACTCCTTTGTGAATATAATAGATTTTCACTTGTCATTTCATGTTAATTCAAAAGAAGTGTGTGAAACAATACCCAGCAATCACTGACTCAACCTACCTCTTTGAAAAACTCAGAGGAATTTGAAAATGTTCTTTGTTCATAGCACTGAGAGAGTACTAAGGATTTTCACAGCTCACCACAAGCTTATTGAGTCACTGAATACTTTCCCACCTGTGCCAGTGGAGGAGGTGGGGAAGGAGTGAGGGTTGTGGATGAGAAAAAACACTGGCTGCACACACAGAACAAACCAGCAAGTCAGACATTAAATACTTGTTTGGTTTGATTTTCACAAATTAAAATCACGACACAGTATTGGAACATCAAGCTGTTTCTGAACAGAGACAACCACACAAACTAGCTGGTTTGTGAAGGACCTGTAAAGCTTAGGAGGTGAGGATACACTTTAAGTTAAGGATCCAGCAGGCTCAATGATCAAAATAACTCTCAATGGGGGCCAAAATTCCCCTCCTCATCCAAATCAGAGCTACTGTGAACCACAGTGGTTTAAAACTGACAGCAGCTGGCAACTTTCCTGTTTGATTTCTTATGATAGTTTAGGTGGCATTAACTTAGACTTTTTAATCACAGAGTCTGGTTGGTCAGGGACTTCTAGAGATACTTGATCCCACCAGCTGCTCATGGCTGAGACCAAATTGCTCTGGGACCTCTCAGTCTGAGTCTGAGTATTTTTTGTGGTTAAGTGAAATGTTTAGTTTCATTTACCACAATAAATGAAAGAGATACACAAAACACTGATATTCTCTGATTCATATGACCATTTTTAAGCCTTCACCATTCCTACAAAGACAAAACACAATTTTCTTCATAGACTTCCACAATTAGATGTGCAATTGTACCAGTTGAGCTGGCACAATGAAGTCTAAGGCACTAAAGTAAGAAAAGCACACTCTGCTTCATCAGGACAGTTAGAATTATCCAGCTTCACAACTTCATGCACAGATGTGCCATTATCTTCAATGACAGCTTCAAACTTACCAGGGATAGATACACACCCACATACACAGGGTTACACCTGGGGGGACATACCTGGGGATCTCAAGTTGTGACTTTCCTCTTGGATTTTCATACTTGAAAGAAAACAATGTTTGTTTGTTTTGATTGCTGGACTTTGCTGTCCAAAGAAATCGTGTCTCAAAAGCATTTTTATCAATGGTATATAAGAAAAAAGCTCAACAACCTTACAAAAAATCCAAACCAACAAAACCACTTTTTAGCAGCTTCTGAAGGGAGACAGACAACAGGACAGAACAAAACACAAGGACCAATCCTTAATGGAACTGGCTAGGACTAGGAGAGAGGTCCCCCAGTGATGTGATGTGGAAATATTTGCCTCCACAAGCTTTTCTCCTTGTGTTTATTTGGAGCTGGCTGTCCAACAGTCTTCACATGCACTGATACAATAACAGTATTTTTTAAATAGTGTAAGAGGCACACTGAGAGCACTCAGATATAGCATTTCAGCATGCCTACCTTGGCTCCCTCTTACACCAATTTGCAGCACTAGAAGTCTCCAGGCAAAGTGCACTGGCATTTTCTACAGACTGCATCACACTCTGGGGAAGAGCTGAAACACATTCAAGTACTGACACATCCTTGTAGTTCATCTTCTGTTTTTACTGCACTCCCCACAATTTCAGTTTCAGATGCCTTCATGATTCAGCTAAAACTATGATGGAATTAAAAATAATAATAACTGTCCAAGATCTTTCCTTCCTATGTCATTTGCTATGTTTTGGTATGAAGCACTGCCTTTTAAAATATCCTGCTGTAGGAATGAGCTATGGAAGGACTCATGGCATAGTTCCTGCTTGAGATACTTCCCCTGGTGTCTTAGGAAAGGTTGATATCTTGTTTCCAGCCAAAGACAAGGTTTCTAGGATGGAAATTCGAGGGTATCTGTTTTGCACTTTGCACAATTTTTGTTGTGGATCTGATCTGCCTAAGCTCCTCTGGTGTGGTCAGAGACTACTGCAGCCACACTCCTGAGAGGAGAGGAGAGATGGAGTTCATTGTAAATCAAACCTGCTTAAGGCTTTGTCTCCTAAATTTGTCAGTGCAGACACAGAAAAGCACCAACTTACAGTACCCTGATCCAACAGGCTGCTTTTGCAGAGCAAGGGCTCAGCTTGAAAGTGGCAATTCTTCCAGTTTGTCTCTTATATACAGCTTTAATACCCATTGTGGCCACTGACCTGTAGTAATTATGTTGAGATGGATACAACTGACATCATCACCAGTCCTTTATAAAAGCTTTTTATGCCTTCTCTCAGGCAACTCCACACAGCTCTGACTCCTTCCCTCTGCTAGTTTCCTTCTGCATAGTTGACTAACCCTGAGCTGTCCCTTTCCCAGCCACCTAACCCTGTCTGTGCCTCACACATCTTCTAACCTTGTCTGTCCTTTCCTCCTCCAAGCACAGCCAGCAGGTCCATCCCAAACTGCAGCACACTCTGGGTCTCAAGCTCCAACTCAAACTAACCTGTGACCAGCTGGATCTTTTATAACCCCCATCCTCACTGGGCAGGCCAGGGTGTGTCCACTCCTCAGCAATCAGCACAGCTGATTTCCCAAATTCATTGGGAAAGATTGCCTCCTGCACTATCCTTATAAACTATTCTCCTACAATATGTGAGTGATCTAACAAAGATCTATTGATCTGTGCTTTCCCTGGGCTCTCCAGCTGACCCCTGTCCCTTCAGCATATTGCTGGGCAGCCCCAGCAGCATCAGAGGGACAAATGCTGCAGAGCTCATTGGCTTTCTGCTACAGCCAGAAGGGCCTCAATGTACCCCTTCCTTCTGCCTTTTTTTAACAGACAAACAGCTTCTTCCCTGCCTTTGCCCAGACAGGGGCATCAGCTTCACAGCTCTTGGCCATGAGCAGAAAGAGAGGGAGAAAGCATGAACACTGGACATGGCCTTTGCTCTGCACACCAGAGCTGTTCATGGACAGGTTTTCCCTTTGGGGCTCTGCACTGTGCCTCACTTTTAGGTGCAAAAAACAGATAGAAGTCTTCCAAGAATAAAAAAATTACAATTTTTTCTGAAATTTTTCTTTTAAAGCAGCATTACAAACAGGGTAACTCCCACTGAGCTGCTGGAAACACAGTCTGCTATTTATATATAGAAAATGCAAAGAATTTAAAATCTGCAAGGGTGGGAGAATGCAAAGCAGATCTCATCTGCCTCATGAGTACCAACTGCTGCCATAGGCAGGTCAAGAAGAAGAACAGAAAGTCTTTCTGAGCAGTGGCAGTCAGTGGGACATTCAGTGAGAGCTGTTGGCCCAGTAACAGCCTAACTCAAATTTCCATCGCCAGTTCTTATCCATAAAATATCAGGTTAGGACTTGTTTGTGTACTAACTATATATGTGGATATATAAAGCCTAGATAAGTAAAAAGATACAGCTATTTCTATTTATACAAGCTCTTTAGTTAAGATAATAATTCCTCAGCAACGTGGTTTTAATCAGAATCAGTTTAAAGTTACTTTATCTGGGCATAGAAGAACTTACTCTGTCTATTCTGTCTTTGTTCTGAAATTCACAGTTCTCCACACTCTGAAGTAATGTACAAACATTTACTGCTAGATCCTATCCACTACATCAATAGAATACACGCATCCAACACAGGAATTGAGCTGGATTAATGGGACGTGACCTGAGTAGACAGTCAAAAGATTCTTGCCTAATATGGACCACAGTTCAATAGTACAGAAAGCAAAACTCTGCTCTGTTGCTGGTTTTAGGAGGGTATTTCAGTGGGAAGAGATGCTACAAATTGCTTTCTTATCAAGAATAGGGTAGATCTAGTGCATCTTTCAATAAACAGAACTGTGTAGTGTACATAGGTTTTACCAAAAATTATATTATATTTCCATATTGAATCTTTGATCCAAAGTTGACTGACTACATCACTGAATTAAAACAAGGGTGTTGATCTAACACACCCAGAACGCTGTCAGGGTGTCAAAAAGACAGCCCTTGACTTTATATTAGAATCACAAAATCAGAGAATCCACCCACCTGTTGCAGCAGCATTCACCACCACTCTGTGGGCCCAGCCATACAGCCAATTTTTAACCCAGCAAAGACTCACCTAAGTCTTGGACTGTCAGCTTCTTCAGGAGAATGCTGTGGGAAACAGTATCAAAGGCTGACTACATCCATAGTCTTTCCTTCATCCACCTAGGCAGGTTACCTGTCATAAAAATATCACACTGCCTGAGCAGGACCTACCTTTCCTAAATTCATGCTGGCTGGGCTTGATCCTTTGGTTGTTCTCAATGAGACTGAACTCATGTGAATCTGGCCCATAACTTTGTCTGGCACTGAGACCAGGCTGACAGGCCTCTGCTTCCCAGGATTCTCCTTCCAACACTTCTTGTAGGTGGGAGTCACATTGGGCAGTCTCCAGCTGGGACTTTTCTGGTTAACCAGAGCTGATGACAAATGATGGAGAGTGGCTTGGCAAGCTCTTCCACCAGCTCCAACAGTGCCTCAAGTGAATCCCACCTGCCCTACAGACTTGTGAGTGTTTACATGGCACAACAGGTCACTAAATGCTTCTTCCTGGATTGCATGGGGTCTATTCTGCTCCCTATCCCTGTACCCAAGCTCAGGGGGCTGACTGCCCAGAGGATAACTGCTCTGTCTGTTAAAGACCAAGGAAAAGAAGGCATTAAGTACCTCAACCTTTTCTTCACCCCTGGTGACAATTTTGCCCCTCATGTCCAATAAATGATAGAGCTTTTCCTCATTCTGTCTCTTGTTCATGTACTTATAAAAATACCTTTTAATATCCTTCACAGCAGTGGCCATATTGAGTTCTAGCTGAGCTTTTACCCTATAATTTTTCCTGCATGACCTAATGACATCCTTGTGCTCTTCCTGAGTTGCCTGCTCCTTCTTTCAGTCTCTCTTTTGTCCTGGATTCCAGTGAAAGCTCCCTGTTCAGGCTGCTCTTCTTCCCCACAACTCTTCTTTCAGCACATGGGGATGGCCTGTTACTGCATCTTTAAGATTTTCTTCTTTCTATAAGCTTGCTGGACCCCTTAGTTATTAAGGACTGATTCCTGAGGGCCTCTCTGAACAAGCCAAACAGTGTCCTGAACAAGCCAAAGTCTGCTCTCTAGAAGTACAAGGCAGAGGTTTTGTTGATCCCTCTCCTTACTTCACCAAGAATCAGAAGCTATAATTTCATAGTTCTGTGATTGAAGGCTGTCTTGAGCATCTCCCACAAGCCTTTCTTTGTTTGTAAAGGGGGCACCACCCCTTGTAGTCTTACTTACCAGTTGTGGTAGGAAGTTCTCTTCTGCACACTCCAGGACTGCCTCCTCTCCCCTGCTGCAGTTTCCAGGAGACATCTGGCAAGCTACAGCTTCCAACAAGAACATGGGCCAACGACCGTGAAACACCAGCCAGGCTGTTATTGAACAGTTCATCTGCTGCCTTATCCCAGCTGGGAGGTCTCTAACAGACATCACCAGGACTTTCTACCTTGCTGTCCTTCCCCCCCAGTTCTCACCCACAGGCACTCAACCTTATCATCACTGTCCTTGGCTCTGCACAGAATAAACACTCCCTAATGTCCTGAGCCACCCTGCTGCTTCTTTGCCTGTCCCCTCTCAAGAGCTACAATCCTTTACCCCTTTTAGCCAGTGAGCCCCATCTGCCTCCAACAAGCCCAGTGCCATATGAACCAACCCATGGCTGAAAAAGCCAAAATACCACCAATAGTACAAGTCTTTAAGCCACATAATCAGGTGGGTTCTCCAGTTGCTCCTACAGCCAACTGGCAATGACAAAGGTCACTGTCATAGCAAAGTTTATAAAAGCATCCAAAATATCTCTGGCAATACTATCTGGCTTTATTCAGTGCAAATTTGATTGACCAATATTTATCAGCCACTAATGAAACTCTCTGAATTTGCATATAATCCATATAAAATTCCAGGCTGGCAGAAAAAAAGATAACACTTAATTTGCAAGGAAAGTAGCAGTTTGAATCATTAAATGAAAGAAAAACTGTCCATGCCCAGAAAACCATTATGGTGAGTCACCCAGGAGAGGCGTGTGTTCAATAATAATGATGGCTGTTCCTAAGGCACAAACAGAATTGTCAACAGAAGTTAATACCAGCTCAAATTTAACTATAGGATAGATGCACTAAAATAATTGTTTTAAACAGTTTATAGGCATTCCTATATATAACTGTCACTCAGAAAATATTACCTGGAAGTGTCTTTAAGGATGGCAAAAATTTGTTATCCAGATTATGGAAAAACAAGTGCTTTTATATCTGTTAGTTTTAGTACAGTTTTTAGAAATGTCATTTTGAAATGTCTTTATTTTAAATTATAGCCAAACCTCAGAAATCTGACTTTCATCAGCTGGATGAAAATTTGGCAGTATTTCTCATTTCTCAGGGTATATTAAATACTAGGATTTACACTGCTGAGATCAAATGTTCTTACAAGCTACAAGATGCAGTACCTCAGATACTCTGGGATGGTACCATGTGTTTTTTGTTGGTGGAGCAGCAGGAAGTCAGGCTGCTGTCTCCATGGAAGATGTTGTTGGCAGCTCCTGCTCAACTGCCACCAGCTCCTGAAGTGCTTTCCTCCATCACTCCCTGAGAGCTGCAGTTGTCACCTTTCTTGGAAAGCCACTTTGAGCAGCTCAGAGGCACAGGACCTTTGAGCTGTTCTACCTACATAAGTGATCAAGAGTGTTAATTGATTTGGCTGGGGGATAAGGGGAGCAGGTTGAGTAGGTTTTGGGTTTGTGCATTTGCAAAGGGAGGTTGCAGATGTGGGTCTGGCTGGCTGATCCCCTGTGGTGTTCTGGGATGGAGCTGAGGCTCATGCAAGCTGGAAAGCAAGGCAGAAATCTACTGCAACTTACTGCCTTGTATGGATTGCCACGTGTCAGTGCTGCCAGAGTCTGTGTTTCAGCTTTTCAATGTGCAGAGCAAGGTTTTCAAGAAATCCCTGCCTCTACTGACAGGACAAACTCTGATGAGAGGTCAAGACCAACCAGCTTCTTGGACCAGCAACACAAACCAACAAATTTAAGAAAGTGGTTTTAAGTGCCAACACTGCTCTCACATTTCAGGGTCCCTGAAAATCTGAAAGCTTTTTGGAAAGCCAAGTCCTGAGCTTTCCTGCTGCTCCCCATTCTGTGTTTGATCAAATCTATCTTTTATTTTGCTTAAGAGTAAATGCACAATACAAAACACTGACGCAAATTATAGGCAAAATAAATATTTTATTGGTTTAATATACACTTCTTAAAAGAAATCAGCCCTTGTGTGTCTTCCTAACACAATTTAAAATTTTATAAACTTTTTCATATAGTATTGTAATATTTGAAGCTATTTTTGATTAAAGACCTTGACATAGTGTAAAGAGTTTTAGTAGATGGAAAGGGCAAACGAGTAAAGAGAGTTCAAGCAGCCAAAAGGGATATTATATATCCACTAAATGTTTATTTGACCACATAAAAACTCCAACGACTTCCAATTTTCTCCATTGGAACAAACAGATATTCACCAGGCTGACTGAAAATACACTCCATGAGGGATGGAGAAGGAAAAGAGATTTTTTTCCATTTTCCCCATAATATAAGCAAGGTCATTCATGCATTCCAAGTTGACAATCCTAATTGCTTTCAGAAGATAGTATTTTTATTGCATTTTGGTTAATATGAAGCAGAACTTCTCTTGGTATGACTGCAAGTAGTCAACACCAAAAAAACACACCCCAGTGCTTAAATAAGGCACTTTCCTATAAAGGGATGAGCAGACAGTAAGGAAGCAAATAAAATTAGTTAAAAGTTGTCTTCTACACAAAGATAAGGCTTTCAGTGTCAGAACTTTAAGTAGTTTTAAGAGTAACCTCATGTCATTCTACCACTCTGCTAATAGTAACCGCCCCAAGAATTAACAGCAATTTGTATAACAGGATTCTTTCCTTCTTTTGAAGTGGCTCTAAGTAACAGCAGTGGAAACCATTATTGGTTATTTCAAGCTCTTAAAGTGGATCAGTTATTGCACAATAAATACCTCATAGAGGTCAGTGTTTTGGGAGGGGTTGTTGTGGGTTTTTTCTATTTTTTTTAAAAAAAAGGCTAGGCTGAATGTGTACGTGTTATTTATAAATTGGTTATGTCTGGAAATCTTCAAGTTTCATGATGCATCATTAGACAAAGAAATTAGCTACATAAAAATTTACAACAGGGACATACAAATAAATACAAAACCTTTCAGAGTGACACAATTTCACTGATGCTTTAAGGAAAGTAATGTTAAAGTGTCTAAGTCCTTACAGATGAACTCAAGGCAAGGTCCACATTGGAGAACTAAGTGCCAAACACAGTAGCCCATCTCAGCAGCTTTAACACATCCTGAAGCAAAACCAACTCGACACTTTCACCAGTGGGTGCTGCCCAGAGCAGAATCCCACAGCACTTCCGACTTACGTCCAACCTTAGAGGAAAAAAAGGAAGATAAAGACCTAAATTAGATTTTTGGAACCTGTTTGTTATGTTTGTCTTTTGATACTATTCATATCTAAGGCAGGCAAACTGCAGAATTCCTCTTGCACAATGCATGCACATAAAAAGTCATCACAGAGCACACTGAAACTAAAAATCAAGGACCACTCTATGAAAGCTGACAGTAGAATAGACCAAACTACAAACCAGATGATTTTCCAAATCTATCCAGGATTATCAGTATCCTCTGTATTTAATGAACTAAAATTTTATCACTTATGTTTCAAGGGAAAAATGCAAACAAAGTAAGGTTTAAATTAGCAGTGATATTTAACAAAATCAAACTAAAAATAAAACCTAGATCTTGCAGATCCCCAAAGATTACCTGTAGTACCAGTTTCATGGCTGTGTATCTTGTTTTGCAGTTGCAGATCTGCTTTGGGGTGATACAGCTGCTAACAATCCACTTACTATTTCTCTTCTTATTTCACCAACAATAGATTCCTTGATCTGAAAGGGATTAGCCAAAGTTTTAAGGTCAGTAATTTATATAAACAATGGATAAAACTAAATGAAATTGCATATATGTTTGACCCTACCAATATGCATCACCAAAACATCAATTTTCAAAACAGTGAATGGAAAAACATTAGAAGAATGGAAAAATAACTGCAAATAATTTTGAAGTTCTTGCAAATTGTATGAACAAAAACTAAAATAGTTCTATATTTCCAGATGGTAAATATATTTGTTGTACACTTAGCATATTTGGTGTTATGCTAAGAAATAAATACATTTCAACTATGCAAAGGTCTGAAAAAAAAAACATTTCAGGATACATACATCAAAAACATCCCAAATGCACTACTCTTTGACAAGTTGTTATTCTCTTGAAAAGGAAGGCAAGACTGATCTCCTGCACAAATGGATTACACAGCAGAACAGGTCCAAGTCCTTGAACACAAGCTGCTGTTTTCAAACCATTAAAAACGAGACAAATCCTAATTGCATACTTTCAGCAGGAAAGAGAGAATTTCAAAGGTTGCTCACATCAACAATGGGCCACTGGGGTTTAATCAATGCCAGTGAAGGCTATTTTGCACAGGATTGTGACAAAGCATTTATCTATTAAGTTTTATATGAAACACACCTAGGACTTCCTACTAGCAGTCATTTGAGTGTGACTGAGGCTACAACAAAAAAAAGAGCAGAGCACTGATGGCTACAGTAAAGAAAACAAAGGAGAAAAGGAGGCAAAGCACAGTTCTACGAGGGCATATTATGCTGCAAAGGAGCAGGGCATCACAAAGAAAAACAATATGGGCCTCTTGCAGGTACAAGAAATCTTTGGCACCAACTTATTTTTGGGATGGTCTTCAGGAGGGCAAGTCAGATGCAATTCCAAGGACAGAGGAGGGCAACTGGGAGAAGGTGCAGGGAGCTTAGAGCCAGAGCCTGGCCCAGGGTCACACACAGAAGCACTCAGCATCCCAGTTAAGCAATACATTTTTCTTTTTCATGTTAGTCTCCCCTCTTCCTGGTGCGTCAAAAGGATTAAGCAACAACGTCAGAAGGGTGGCAGCAGCATTAGCAGCAGGTTATTTATCCCTTGTCCTCTTTGGCAGGCAATTCAATCCCTAAACCATTAGTGGCAAAGTTCCTCGCTTCATTACTACTTTGCATCAAGCAGAAATTCAGAGACTGTAACATTATTGGGCAACAGGTTTCCAGTTGGGTAGTTTGCTGATTACCAGACAGAAGAAAGGCCACTGTGTAATAGGGCCTGTTTCATCAATACCTGAAAACCCAAAGGATACCTATACTGATGCTCACACTGATGTACAAAGCTTTAGAATCGCTGTCAGCATAGTAAAGGGCTTTGGGATTTAGAAATGTAGGCACAGGGAAACCTGCACACAGCACTCCAGCTGTCCAGCAGGCATAAGAGAGCCCCCAGTGCTCTCCACCTTTCTTCATCAGTATCTCATGGGGTGGGTCTGTGAGTATGCTACAAAACAATCACTTGGTACCCTCCTCTCAACAGATAGACAAAAATAAACCTCACTTGCCCAAAAACAAAGCTCATAAAAGCTTCCCAAATTAGCAAGTAAACGATTTAGTATGACAGACAGTCTTGTAACAAATTAGAGACTGGAAGCAAAGCAGCTCCTGTTCTATTCTCAGCTCTTCCAACAGCTTCTGGCTTGACCTTGATTATTTGAGCCCTCTGCTTCTCACCTTCCTGTCTGGATGACAACAAGGCCACCCTCCAGTGCCTTGTTTCACAGCCTGTGCTTCCTCCCCCTCCAGACCCAGCAAGGTCACTCCAGCATGGTGAGTGAGCACTGACTCCTGCAGTGACTCAGTACCACGCGTGTGTCGTGACCAATGGCCAATATTTGCCTTTTTCATTATAAATGATTTAGGGCAAGGTGCACCTTCTATTTGTTCTGCAGAGGGCACAGCCTGCTGCCAAGGCTTTCTCTGTACAAAAGACAGAAAAGCAGTCAATGAATGCTCCATCAATTATTTTTAGCAAGTGAATGAAAAATTCATCATTTGAAAAATGAGATAACTACTTCATCAATGCTACATTTACTATGCTGATACAACACCAATACTCAATATTGCATTGAAAACACAGTATTACACTCATTTTTCACAGCAGTAAACCAATGACTTTTCTTCCTAGAAAATAAGTACTATTACTGCAATATTATGTAGCTACTAAATAAAGAACTGATGGAGAGTGAAGTGTTCCACTGTGGCAAGTCTGGAGATTGGTGTGCTTCACCTCCTAATGAAAAATGGGAATGTGGCTTCTCATCATGCTTATACTTCTGATCTTGAAGTACATTTCCAATAATAATAAAAGAATTGCTTCCTTCTCTATTTTCTTCCCGTGCCACTTTTTCATTGGAGCAGCTGGTGAGATTTTATGCTCAAAACAGTAAGATGAGGAGCACAACACCTGCACATGTGAACAACCTACGTACATTTTGAGGGATATTGAGCTAACATGGATTTGAATGGAAAATGGAAAAGGAGTGATTCTCTGCCAGAACATCTCTGTCCCACTAAGACTCATTACAGCCTCTTAAAGCAAATTTTGACAGGAAAATCATACATTTCCTTAAAGTATAACTTCATTAAATGATATTTATAATGAAGAACTGTTAGCAAAATCAAAACTTCCATTGCTCTTAAGCAGAAAGATCTTTAAACTAGCACATCTTTTAAACTGGAGAAGAGCAGAGTGAGAGGGCCTGGTGACCCTTCTAGTGACACTGTGACTTACACAAGTCAAGCAGTAAGCACTTCATGTGATAAGCCTGTGAAGATCAGGCTACATTTCATCAAGAGAGCTACTGTTTGCTATTTTAACACTTCATGTTGCTGAATGTTTTTCCATGGGAGTTAGTCCATTAATACCAAAAGTTAACACCATGGGTTTTTTCACTGAAAAAATACTTTCAGGTCAAAGTTCACGTGCATTACAGCCCACCCAGGCATATCACACCCACTGCCTGGCTTCTCTCTCCCAACACAAGAGCACACAGCTACAGAGAATGGGAGGACTAAGCAAGGGTTTAATATTTGTGAGTGCATGCATCAAGAATTCATCCTACCAGATTTTTCTTTTGACAATGAAACTAGAGTTCCTTTGCGAACAACAGGGCTATTTACACAAGGCATTATTTCAATTAATGTTCTTTTTTAATCTTATGAAATAATAAAGGTTTTCCTGATATGTGTTTGATAGCATGTTCTGTCTCTACAAAATCTACCAGGTGCTTTGAGCCAATGTATCTCCACTCTGACCTGCAAAACTTCTTGTGCTGAGAATCTTGAGTTGATCCAGAACCCACGGCCAAAGAAGTTAAACTGAGGGACAATCTCTCTGTATGCTCAAATATTCATAAAGTGAGTCAAGCTCAGTTGTTTGCTGACTACTCATCTTTGAATAGTAGCCTCTCAGTTCAGAGTGGATTCCTTCAGCATTACAATGTCCTCAGTGCCACACAAACCAAATAATCTCTGTGCAAAGAGTACATATCTTTATTTGCTATCAACTAATGAAGCTAAAGAGGAACTTTCACAGAGACTAACCTCAGAAAAAATATTGACTGAAATAATTCTGTCCTTTGACTCTAGCTCACTTTTGCCCCCCCTGCTGCTTTTGCAGTACTTTTGAATTACAGCTCTCCTCCCTATCTCAGTTTCTTGCTTAGCAACCCTCCAGCATGACACCACTGCCCTGACATGGATTTTTACAGACAGCCTGGATACAAAAGCCACATCCTGACTTCACTGTAGAAAAACCAGCACAGTGCAAGGTGTGCTAAATATCTAATGTGCAAAGTCTTCTGATCAGTGGCCTGCATCTCATCTGTTTCAAAGACAAAGCTTAGGCAAAGCTGGTTCCAACTACCCACAGCCTCAACACAAGCAGACTGGAAGGTACCATGGCATTACAGCCTGGCCTGTTGGACATTTCTAAGCACGACATCTTACCTAGTATCATGGCCTGTGGCAGAGCCCTACAAAAGCTCCAAGGGCCAAGCCAAAGGCTAAGGGTCCAATGACCCTTGGCTGAAGCCTAAGTGGTGCCCCTCTTGTGAAGAGGGAATAAAATCCCCAAGTTTTCAATTCCCATTTCTGCATTCAGAGCAAAGTTCGCTCCACTTTTTCACAGGCACAAGTAGTTTCTTTGGCTTCCTTTCCCCATTTTTTTTCTGTCATGCCACTAACAAAACACATAGTTTTAGTCATGTTTCTTAACCTGGCCCACAGGAAAAATAACCAAGCACTCCTCACTTTCATTGTCTGCCAATAAAACTAGTCCAATAGGATTGATCCAAGATCACTCTTAAACTCTGAAATAACTTCCCACCTGTTTCCAACTTGTTTCACTCACATTCCTATAGTCCTTAGTGGTTGGGGTAGAAGGACTGGGAAAATATGCTTAACATTTACTACAGCATTGTTTCAGAAACATTATTTCACCACTCAAATGAACTCCAGTTTGGCATTTTAGCAAGCAAACATGACAGAAATTTTCAGTTGGAAATCTGAAATACTGCTTAACCAAGCAGTAGAGATAGCAAGTTCTTTCCCAGCCAGACTTTGCCATTAATTGACATGCTAACCACTACCACTGAAAAAAACATCCACTGCTTTGCACATAGACACAGCTGTGGCTCCAACACCTAGTGACATGTTCTGAGCTTTCAGACACAGCACAGGAACATTATGGCTGGAGAGGGAAGAGAAAACCTCTGTGGACAGGAGTTACAGCCAGCCTTGCCTTTAGCTTTCAGAAAACTCAGTTCAAACATCCCAGATCTCAGCCTCTCCTTCCTCACCTCCCGTATGACTTGTTGCAGCTCCTCCTGCTCCACTGCTTTGTGGATTTCATCAACTGAAGGCATGAGAGGGACTTTTTCAAGTTTGTGCTCCACCTCTGGCCTGGAGTCTGCAAACTCCTCAGAGCTTTCCACCGGCTGTCCAGTGCCTGCTCTCACCGGGGGAGTTGGTGTTAAGGCA
The DNA here is from genome assembly GCF_903797595.1 of Erithacus rubecula. NCBI lineage: Eukaryota > Metazoa > Chordata > Aves > Passeriformes > Muscicapidae > Erithacus > Erithacus rubecula. The sequence continues at coordinate 13,991,314 of NC_136659.1, forward strand.
ACAGAGGCTCGGTACAACTTCTTGCTTTGACTCTTGGCTTTTCTACCCGTGTGACCAGAGCACACTGAAGAGGAATCCGAGTTTCCATGGGAGAATACTGACTCTGCACCCTCTGCTGGGAGAGTTTCTAGTCCAAGCTCTCCTAGTCCTAAGCCCAGTTCAGACTTCAGAAATGACTGCTCTCGAATAAGCTCAGAGACCTAAGGATTCAGAAAAGAAACAGTCCCAAATAAGCACACAGAAAAGTCACATACAGACAAAACTGTTTTCTTGCTATTTATTTTATCACTTACTCATTCTCTCCATGTAACAAATATACAAAATAAATATATCCTTTGCCTTTATGACTGCAACAAGGAGGATCATGAAAAGGAATGTGCCTTTTTAAAGCCAACATAAATAAAAATTGTGGCTCTTCCCCAAGCCACTGACTTTTGCAATATGGATACATCTTGCCAGAGCCAGTGATAGAGACACACGTAAGGGCTTTGATTTTTTTTTTGTTCTTTCCTTTCTGCAGTTTTTGAACTACTTATTTTCAGTAGTAGAAAATGCTCAGAAAAATAAAAAATAATTTTCCCTAGAAAATTCATGAGTTAGTACCATCATTTGTATCAACTAAATGACAAAACATCCCACTTCTACATATTCTTCTTAAAAGCTAACAAGACTCTACAGCCACTTACAGCTATAGTTAAATCTGCTTAAGGAAAATTGCAGCTTTCAACAAAGCTATTTAAGGGAGTAAAGTATTTCTAAAATTATGTGTCAAATTAATCTCCTGCAACCTATTTTAAAATAAAGCCTTCCTGGTTATTTTCATCAGTAAAACACAGAGTACACAACCATTACTTACTGGTTCAATGACGTTCAATGGAGAAGGACACGACAGATTATCAGCACTTCTGCTTCCATACATACCCTGAAAAATTAAGTCAAGTTAATGCACTTAGAACTTTTTTAGAGCTCTCAGAAGCTAGATATAAACATACTGCATCTTAGACAACTTTCTGTAAATCCAGAAAGTTGGAAACAGGAAGCGAAGCTGGTTGAAGAAAGTTTATTTCAGTCATTTTTAAAGCTGGCCCTCTTCTATAAAAGGATTTACAAATAAAAAATATTTATATGGTTCAAAGAATGCAAGTTTGGCTTGAGATCACAATAATACCGCATTTGCCTGTTCTTGGGTTTCAATTTTTTTCCGCATGACAAAATACTGAACTGGAAGATGTGGCCTGTGCCTGTGCTGCCTCCACACAAGAGGATTGGCTAAAAAAGAGAAATGAAACCCAGGAAGAACATATGATACATTTTGTCTGTGCTTCTTTTGTTTGGCTGAGGACAGAACTGCAGCAGCAAAAGAGAGGAACGGTCTTCCACAGAGGGAAAAATAAGAGAAAGTATATTGCCATGCCACCAGCAAACACAGACAAATGCCTTTTATCCTCCTCCTTGTGCTTTTGGGGAGTGTTTGTGGGAGCAGAGCTTCCCCCACTGTTTGTCAGGGAGCCATGTGTCATCCAAAGGAGCTTCAAAAGGCAACAGAAGAAAAAACTCATGACAATGGGATTTTCCCCATTTGTTTGGGGGGATATTTTGGTTGTTTCTTTTTTTTTTTTTGGGGGGGTGGGGGGGGATGTGTTTAGTTTTTTCCCCCCCATGGATTGGCAGAACTAGAGCGAAAGCACACTCTGTTTCTTAGGGAAGAAACACTGTGAATGTCTCATCTCTCTAGAAAATTAGTGTAGGAGAACTCCAGAATGCCCATCACCAGTCTCCAAGGATTTTAGACATGAGCCCTAGCTACCAAAACTGTGAAAACTCAGGATGATGAAGAGAAAAAGGAAGAAAGCACTGACAGAAGAGGTCTGCTTTTCTCAGCCCTAAAATCCCACCATGTATTGATATGCATTAACACCAAGAAAGTGCCACACCTTTTCCCCAAGATGAAATACTGACTGAAAATAGAATCTTTACAGGTCCCTTGCAACCCCAACTATTCTACAATTCTGTGATGAACATTACATTGAGAAAACACATAATGCTGTTAGATAACTAATCCTCACCATGTGTGTCTGAGGTCTGTAAGGTGAAGACATGTGCAGACTTCTGAGCTGGTCTTCCAAGGCAAGCAGACGATCTTCCAACTGCATCTCCAACTCCTGCAGTTCCATGCGGACAGACTTCCTCAGGCTCTGCAGCTGATCAGCTTCAAATCTATGGCAAGGCCATCACAAAAAGAACAAAAGCATTCACTGCACCCAGCTGCAAAGAGGTGCCACAAGGAAAGGACTTCATACAAGGGAACTCAAAGCAGAACACAGAAAAGTTAGCTGAATGCCTACGTGGCATGGAAGTCTTTTTCTATTTATAGAAAATGCGTGTCAGTCCATAGAATAAACAACACAGTGTACCACAATATTCTCCAAAAATTTCAGCTTTAAATGCATATGAAATCAGTATTTCTACATATATCGAATCAAATGCAATTTAAAACTGATAAGAACAAGCACCACAGAGTAATGCAGTAATTGCATGTTACTCCGGTGTGGTTACAGATTCCCCAGCACTCACGGCTACATTTTGGCCAGGAAGTCACTGACTAAGGCAGCCAACTGATTTCAAACATGTTTACTTTTAAAGTGATAGGCCAAGAGCTGATTCAACCAAACTAAATATATAATCAGTTTTAAAAATTGTTCCAGATCTGCAGCTCCTGGTGAGCACAACCACATGGAGCCAGAACACAAATGCCATCTGTAGCCTGCTGAGTAGCCACTGAAAGTTGGAAAAGCATCTGAATGCTACAGTGCTCATTCTTTATTTACATCTACTAAGATGGGAGTGATCTAAATCCAAATCTTTAAGACTTTTTCCCCTGCAACATCCTATGTTCAAATATCCTATGATAACAGCACTTAAAATCTGCAGCTGTAGAATCACATTGGAGAAAGGATGCGGAAAAAAAAAAAATTTGTGAGAAACAGGGATTGGAAGAAACAAAGGGTAAAAGAACTCTAGAATGATGATGCATTAAAAAAAAGAGTAAATAAGATTTTGGCAAAAACTCATCTCCAACCCTGTTTAAATTGAAACAAATAGATTTCTTGGTGACTTTGAGGGAAGTAACATATTTTCTGATATGCCAGGGTATTTTCTCTTTTTTTGTTTTTTAAGAAAGATCATTTTACCTTTCCTCCTCTGTCATGTGCTGATAAACTGTGGTCTGTTGACGCAACATAGTCAATTCCAAATCCATCATTTGGGTTCTGAATAAATTTAGATTTCTCCTCACCACTTGTAGCTCCTGGAAAGTATTCTGGAGAAATAAAAATATAATAATGAATTACATGGGAAAATTAATTAAAGTAAGTCTGGATCTTGTAACACATCTGCTCAGAACAACTTCAGCATATGAAGGAAGCTGCATGTTGTACCTTCACCATGACTCAAGAAAACAGCATTTTCAGCTGTATCACACAAGCAAACACATGAAAATGTATTTAGATTATTTCCTTTTTAACATTATTTGCAAGAAGCTCTCTCTTAAGAACAAAGATAAGGAATTGCCCAAAGTTAGCACAATCTGTGACACATTTAGGATGTTTCTTCATACTTTGTTTTGTCTCAGTACCACTCCATAAACAGGGTCACTTACTTCATAGAGAGGTAGAATGGATGATCTCTGAGTAGTGTAACCAGTGGCAGCTGAAAGATCCTGACCCCTCATCACTGGGTACTAGGGCAAAGAAACAAACAATTTAAATGGGAAAGGCATCCCCTCGAACACACAGACACTCCAAAAGCAGCCACTGCTAAAATGCAACCTTTCTGGCATTGACACTTCTGCAACCCATGGAAATATTGTCACCAATAGGCAACCTTGCAAAATGGCAGCACCACTTCTTAACTGACACGTGCACCAAAGCTCAGCAATGCAAGTGTGCTGCTACTAAACCAAATTAATCCTGTCTGACACAGTGAGTAGAAATAAACACTAACTTTTTCTGCATAAAGTATTTTATGTTTGAAAATTTAGTAGTAGTAGCTAACGATAAAAAATAACAATTCCAAAACCAGAACTGAGCCAATTAAACTGTGTCCCATTTTGAAATCATGATTATAATCAAATTTGTCAAGGGATTTTCTTCAGTTCTTAGTTTGGGGAATTTTTGTTCATTTTGGTTTTTAATCTTACTATGTTGCCTATATCCAAAGACCCCAGCTTGCCAATAACCTCTCATGAAAACAAGATTGCTGAAGAGTTTCTATTTGCATGTTGCAACAACACATGGAACAAACAGATAAAATCCAGGGGCTTGTTACATGTACAGTCATAGCACAACAAAGAACAGTGGAAATAGCAAAAATGTTTACCTTCTCAAACATGAAAAAGACAGCTTGTCCAATATAATTTTGAAAGAATTCAAAGGACTATTGATATGCCATGGAAAATCTGAAGCATGTTCATTCATATAGAGAAGTTTTGCTCCAACATGATCACATCAAGGTTTATTTTTCCTCTGCCAGCTTTCTCTGTTCCCTGTTCTATCAGCAACTTATCTACTCATCCTTATTCCTTCTTAAAATCAGAACCATATATTTAAACATCTCAACTTTTTCTTTATCCATTGAGTGTGCTACGTGCCAAACCTGATCTCTACTGTAGGAAAAATCAGGGAATGCATTTTCATTCCAATCTCTGCTGTGAGAAGGACCAAGCCCCCCAAGTGAAACTAGTTTAGACAAAATATGCTGGAAGAAGAACAAGTGGGTTAATGTTATTATCCCCACCAATGCCCTATTCTTTTTTGACTGAACCAGCTTGAGTTCTGAGCGTAATACAGAGGTTCCTTTTCCAGCAGGTTTAGTTAGCATGGTAAGTACTGAGCACAGATCAAGGCTGCAACTGGTACACGAAAGAATTCTCTAGAGAAGGTTAAATTCTGCAAGCACTTCTCCCAGGCACACTATGAGCACCACCTTGAGCAATGGTTGACTTAAAACACAGGAGACCACAGATTTCTGCTGCAGAGCTGGTCACAGTACCAAATCTTGCTCTGAGAAGAAGGGTCAGCTGATGAACCAAAGCAGGGCTGGACTCACCTCTAACTGCTGACAAGTGAAAAAGTGAATAAAATACCTGGGGCCCAAAAAAGCCCATTACAGCCTCCCACCTGCAATACGGTGCAGCCAGGTGCATGTTTGCTCTTGGGTTAAATGCACTGAAATTTTAGGTACACAATGGAATAGTGCTCACATATTCATACATTAATGAGCAGAATCTGTAACTGCTTTGCCCACACAGCCTCCTGCAGGAGCTTGCAGGATCCTAAGTTGGATCCCTACCTAAAAAACAGCAGAACCAGGATGGCAGAGGAGGAACAGCTGGCCATCAGGAGAGGAGGAGCAGAAGGTGCGGCACAAATTGGTAAAATTTACGTGCTTGCATTCTCAAGCATTTTGTCTCTGAGTGATGAGATGGACAAAATTTCACATGCTCTGACAAAATCCATTCTTAATAAAAGACTGATGGTATCAAGAATATGTTGGCTAGCTTCAGAGTTGTAAATGAAAAAGATTGGCATGAAACAGCACAGAAAGACACAGAGATCAATCACTGACATCATTATTGCAGCTTTACGACTTGTAAAGAAAAAGATACATTTTTAACAGCTGAATAGGAAGTATGTCAAAGAGAAGACAAATCAAAGGATTGACCAGACCATTTTGTGATTCTATAAATATGCAATTTAAAATCTAAAGCTAATGATTCTCATCTTAAAATTAAAAAAAATAGCTGATAAAGAGTACACTGTTCCTCCCATCCAAGAACATCCATAAAAGCTAAAAAATAAAAAATACTGGAAAAAGAAAAAAATCAGTCTGGGTCAACCACAACAAGAAAACACTAAATGCAAAAAAAATGGAGCACTGAAAAGATGCTCATAGAATAATAGAATATATTGACTTGGAAGGGACCCACAAGGGTCACCAAAGTCCAACTCCTGGCTCCACACAGGACAACTCCAAGAGTCACACCCTGTCCCTGAGAGCATTGTCCAAATGCTTCTTGAACTTCATTAGGCTTGGTGCTGTGACTTCCCCGGGGAGCCTGTTCTAGTGCCCAAAGACCCTCTAAGTGAAATTTTTTTTCCTAATATCTAACCTAAAACTCCCACCTTTGAACACTTTAAACTTGCCTCTTTAAATGGAAGCTCCTAAAACAGTAGCAAATCAGGCTTGAACAAAATATCTTTTTTTCCTCTGATCTGTTGAACTACACAAATGAATATTCAGGTTATCACCTTGGTTTGGTAAGGATAAAATATGGACCCCCTTTGTCCAGGGGCAAAACTTGGCCTCCTCTTACCTGCGAGAGGTTCTGCAGAGAGTTTCTGATGTCATGCAGGACCCTGCGTAGCTGCATCTCCACAGTGGAGGGTGGGTTCATGGCAAGAGGACGATGGGGAACTCCATGCCTTGGAAAGAAGGGACAGCTGAAGGGGGAAAGCATGGCACTGAAGGAAGAGCCAGAGATGCTTGGGACACTGTGGCTGCTGAGCGTCCTCATGTGCTCGCACAGCGGCCTGTCCTGCCACTCTGTGGGGAGGGAATGCAGGGAGCACGTGGACTGGGACATGGCTGCTGGCGTGTGCAGGGGGCAGCTCTGTACCCTGGTGGGACTGAGCTCCTCAGGCAGCCTGCTGGGCCCAGCCTGAGGCACCTCTTTCTTGGAGGACGAAGGTGCAATGAACAGTGTAGATTTGCACACAGGATGGCTGGAGGCTGCCTCATCCTCACTTCTGTCATCCTCAGATGCTGCTTTCTTGTCCTCCTCCACTTGTGTGTACTTGTAGGTGAAAGAAGGAGGACTGCAGAGTGTCTCTTTTCCTGGAGTTAACTGAACGTTCATAGAGGACACCACTTTCACTGGATTCAGCAATGCAGTGGGGAGAGACTGAGACCTCCTCAGAGGAAAGCCCGGTTCAGCAAACCACAGCCTCTGCTTCCTCAGAAGATCTTTCGACTTCAGCAGAGTGCACCTGGCCTTAGAGTCGGGTGAGTTGATGATCCTCAGCTCAGCTCTTTGCAAGGCAACCTGAACTCTGTCCACAGATGATGTGGAGGAACCATCACCTTCCAGAGACTGCATCGACCTGAGGATATGGTGTGTGTGATACTGAGGAAACTCAAATACACTGCCTTCCTCCAGCAGGTCTGGTTCTTTTTGCTCACTGGAAATATCTTCCTCTTTAGAGCTGACCTCTCCTTGGACTGTCTCTGATACATGAGATGACTTGCTTTCTTGTCCTTGATTTTGTTCAGTTTTACAGTCACTGAATTTTCTGTCTTCACTCCTTCTGCTATCAGAAGATGCCCCTACCTTTCGTCTCTCTACTTGAGACATAATATCCTCTTCATCATCATCATAATCTTCCTCCTCATCATCTTCCTCCTCCTCCTCAAACTTATCAAAACAGGGCAGTTCCTTGGCTACTGGTGTCTTCTGCTCCTCGCTATGCGATGTCACAGTTGTTTCACTGTCACAGCTGTCAGCACTGCTTCCCATGCCCTGCAAAGACTCCTGAACCTAGGAAACACATGAGATAGCAAAGGAGTGAACTCAGCTACTGCCTTCTCAGGAGTCAGGCCAAGAGTCCAAGAACACCTTCATTGGGTATTGGGTGGGGAGCAGAAAGAATAATGCACTTAGTTTGCAAGAAAAACAGTGAAGGAGAACAAGAAACCATGGTATCAGATACAATAGGAGTACACTGAAGTATGGCACCGAAAGGAGGTTTTTATTTTTCTAAAGAGAAAATTCTTCACACCTCCCTTTGATTTGACAATAAATTCAATATTGTAAGAATAGAAGTGGCAAAAGAGTAGCAAGAAGAATACAATGCCAGTATTTTAGGAAGTGTGACAAGCAGATAGCTGGGTCATGGTACAAAGCATTTCCCATTTATAAAGGTTCACAACACTGAAATGAATGGTAGCATTAGGAAATGCATACAGAGAAGTGAGGAGAACTGCAGACTGTGGTGAAACTGTGTTCCAGGACAACACTAAGAATGGTAAAACCATTCCATAAACTCAGCCTCCTTAATTAAAGAATTGTTGAAGACTGAGATTATCACATTAGGATGTTAATCTCAGTTGAAGAGCACATCCGGTGTGTCCTAATCCTCCATCACATTGTTCAATTATGAGTAAGGCATAAGAACTTGGATGGAGAATTCTGGCTTCTTTGGTAATATGAAACCCCCTTGCAGAATACCCTACCTCAATGTCAAAATCTCCCTCAGAAAGTTTAGAAGTCAGAGATGAAAGGCAATATGGTTCAAATTTTCAGGTCTCTCCTGAAAACTCCTTTCCAGAGGAAGGCTATGGGTGCTACAGTCAATAATTTAACAGTAGATGGCACTAAATTACCATACTTTAAAGAAATAATATATACTCCTCAGAATTCCCTTCTTTTCACAGGCTCTCTTCACTAACTGCCAAGTTCTTATTTCCCCTAGCTGCATCATTCACCCCTATTTTCTGAATTCAGCTCAGCATTTGGTCTGAATGAAGCAGTGAAGGTGGCAAAGGAGAGCCTAGCAACTCCATGGCACAAACCTTGTGCAGTCTCAATGCACCTTTTCAAAACAGCATAACAGAAAAATCCCTTCCCTTTACAGCCAACACAGATAAACTCCAGCAATATTCCAGGGAAGGGGTACTTAGTTGAAACATACTTTTAGTGGGCTCTTAATCAGGTTAAAACAAATATAAAGATCAGGAGTGAACAGCTCTCCTCCAAGACACCTTCTAAATTGAACTTCAGTGCATTCACAGCTCTGTAGAGTATGCTTTTTGCAGGGACTCAGGATCATTTTTCCCTTTATTCATTTTTATTTCTTTTCTTGCTCTTGGAAAGCATTAAGTTGATGTTTAAGGGAGACAAAGCCTAACACTGTCTTGGCTTTTATTCTGGTACTTAGTTGAAGAATTACAAAATTAGAAGACCCAGAATTCCAGTACTAAAATGAAAAAGCAACACTGATGGATGTAAAGGGTGAAAAAACTCTTCCTAGTAACTGTCCAATAGCTTTTAAAATGCTTGGTGTGCCACAAGGCAGAAACAAATGGTAGCATAAGAAACAGTTCAGCAGATACAAGCTACAGAAATAAAATCGCTGGAGGTACCAGAATCCCCCCTATTCCTTAGGGCTGTGGTCTAGGTCCCAGGAACAGCTGACCTGAGAACAGGATCTGACTAGAAACTTTTCTCTGACAGGCCAATCAAATCATAGCTATTATTGTGTGAATGTTTTAGGAGAACAGCTCTCCAAAATACCAAAACACAAGCTGTGTAAGCATGTGTATTGAGCAGACACCTAAAGACCTGGCTGGAAGCTTTCCATAAGACATGAGGTCTCTGGTCAGCATCACAACAATTTCTGGGACCAAGATCAAACAAACTGGAATAAGAAAGAGCATGGAAGGTCATGATCAACTAAAATTAGTCTATCTTCACAATAAAGCTAGTGTGAAATTGTTTTCAACTTTCTGTCAGTTGTAAATAAAAAAAAAAAAAAAAGAAAAAAAAGAAAAATATGCAGAGGGCAGGGGAGAAAAGAACAAGGACAGTGGGAAGGCAAAAATGATTTAAAAAATGAAACAATCAGCAGAATAGCTATAATTTTTCAAGACCTTAATCTATACCCATTACTGAGAGGAATCAACTACCAGGCAGTGAGAAAAGATACACCAGAAACAGCAATCACAGCATAGTGAATTTAGAGCTTATTCCACTCCCAAGTATAACCAGATTAACCTACCAGAAATGCTTTAAGATTTGAACTCAGTTCTGTAAAGGACTCAGCAGGTCAAACTCTGAAAATTATGATTTTATAGGACCTACACTGACGGTCACAGTAGCAGTCAAACATCAACATTCCTCTTACTCTTCCCTACTGTTTCACACTAATCAGGAGTATTTCAGCCACAGGATGAGAACCTTACCTGAAGCTGATTGAATGGAGAACAATCTGTAGAGTCCTCAGCGAAGCCACTGCTGTCCGAGTGCTGACTTGCTGTCCTTAACAGCTGATCTGTTTAAAACAACCAAAATCCAACTGTAATTACTTTACAAATCCCAGCCTTTCAAGACCAATCACTTCAATACAAGCTTTTCTTTCACAGCAAAATAACATTAAGTGGGTAATACAATTGCTTTTCATGCTCCACTTTGAACAAAACAGAGAAACAACTTGTTTGTTTCAAGCAAAACCTCTCTCACCCAAAGCCTGACTTGTGAAACTTCACTTTCCTTCCCATGCTGTGGAAAAAGCCCTCTGCAGATATTGCCACCATTGGAGTTTTGCTTTCTCAAAACTGTATCATTGATTAACTCACGCTCAGGCAGTGGAAGAGTTGCTTTTGTGTTGAGAAGTACAGATTTGACACCTCTCCTGATCATGGAGATACAGGAGATCACTGACTTCCTACCAGCCTACACCACCCCACACATGCAAAGGGACAGCATCACATGGGCAGAGAGGGCCATGTGGAGGCTCTGGAACTGCTGGAGAGGATCCTCCACTGGGCTAGAGGACAAACAAAGAACATCTCTTACACATCCATGGGCAGTCTGCCAAAGCACATTCCCAGTGCTCATCTTATACATGAGAGATAAGATCCTCCTGCTTGTTCCTTTCTACTCTCATTAGGTAAGCATTAAAAGAGCCTAAAGAGGGTCTAAAACCCTAAGTGCTTCCCAGGAGGAATTTCCTCTGGTGCAAGCACTGCACTCACTAAGCAGCTTTGCAGGGAGATCTCAGCAAGCTCTGCAGCACACTACTGCATTATATTGCTCCTGACAGGACACAGGAAGCACCCACCAAGTGCAAGGTTTACCTTATGGCACCAGAAATATTTTACTCAGCCTGAGGCCAGCACAGGCAGCAACCTTATCTCACCTTTAGTTCTCAGCAGAAGTATAAAAGTTTGGAGGTGGGAAGTAACTACAGTGGTCTGTAGCCCCCAGACCCCTGCCATCTTCTCCTCTTCATCCTTAGGCAACAACTTGCTGCTGTCTTCTCAAAGACTCATGCAGAATTTTGCCCCAGTTAAATGTCATCCATATAATTAATCCCAGTTCACAGCTCATTGCATTATGAAAACTTATGGATATTCACAACTATTTTTTAATTAATTTTGATAAGCAGTTTACTAACACAGAAATAAGTAAGAGCCTGTGAACACCAGTAGAGGCAAACTGCTCACTAAGTTTCTGTATCAGTGATGTCACACAGCTTTTAGGGAGTGCCTTTCAAATTGTGCTGCTGCTCTGTTATCATGGTAGCCACAATATCCTGCAATGACAAACAACTTTTCTACCTCAAGACAGACATCCCCACCCAACTCCCAGTAAAGACAATGGAAATTACCTCCCTGAGAACTAGATCTTGTTAACTGCCCATTTCAATTAATACAGCTGAAAGAGCATGCCACCAACAGCTTGTCGCCACAGCTGAGGCTGGGGGGAAGCTGTTACCCTCTTCAAGGTCAATAGTTAGCTAATTTTGTTGCCAGACACTCTGGCCTTCTCTTTCTCTGTATCTGGTGATTTTAATTTAAGAGGAAAAAAACAGCTACTGGTGAAAGCCTTACCCTCTCTTAGGGAAGAGATCCCCATTAGTTCAGAGAAAGCAATGCAACAGTGTATGTGCTGGCATCTGTTTTCATGTGCATGAACTTCATTACTGCTCAAGAGAATACTGACCTGTCCTTCTATTTCCTTCTCAGTCAGTAGTTCCTTTTCAGCTATAGAAAGGAAAATTACATCTATGTATTCTCAAATCAATTCTTGGGCTTCTCAGAGACAGAGTACTAAAGTTAAAATCAGTCTTCCAGATAATTTTCTATAGCATTGATTATTTATCCACACGCTCTGACAGCCCTACAGGACAGATAATGCCCCACAAGGAATCAGCCTAGAGCAGTCATTCACACCAGCCTCATTTATCCATGGCAAGTGACTAGCACAGCGTGAACAGGCTCAAACTGCCTTGGTTCCACTTCAGGAGACATCCCTTTATACAGCCATCTCGTGCTTTTTGTGCCACAGAGCTGCTAGGATTATTTTAACATTTTAAAGCAAATCAGAAGAGATGTTTTCTGAGAAGCCATCTGCTATCACACCTTACCCTTGTCTTTCACAAGGTCTTAGGGCTCTCCAGGACACCACTATGAGGTAAATGCAGTAAAAAATTATAAAGAGCTGGAATATCTACTGAATTAGTAGTCAAATGACAAGGTTTGGTTCTGTAAAGACTGGAAATACCAACTACTATGCTGGGATATACAGATACATAATGGTATCCACCCTCCTTGACAATACTGATCCAGCTATGCAGCCTACTGTGTAGCACCTGGGTATCTCTCAGATTCAAGCAAATAAGGGGAAAAATACAAAAACACTTCTAAAAAAGCTTCACAGTTACATTCTGCTATTGATTAATGGCCTCCTGGCAAAGGAGAATCTTAAGAAGTCTGTGATGATATATGGCTCCCCTCTCTTCTCCTCAAGTGCAGAACACTCAGCATCAAGAGTTGGTTTATAGGGACCAGACTGGGATCATCCCTTGCCCTGTGTAACCCCAGCAAGGCAATTGTACCTTCTGCAAAAAGGTACCACTGCACAGCACTGACTCTGCCACCCACAGCTACAGTCAACACTACACAGAGGAAATCCTCAGAACCACTGGGAGGCCAGGGGCAGGATAATAAGGAAAGTGTGGGAGAAGGTACCAGCCACAACAAATAAAATCAGCAGGAACAAACTCCCATCCCAGTTTAACAGAGCATAATTAAAATGACTCTCAGATTGTTGTTTTAAGCTATATAAAAAAAATCAAAGTATATTTAGGCACTGAATATGTGTCCAAAAAAATGTGTGTATTCATTAATAAACTAAATCAACTGAAAATGTTCTAAACAAAGAACACATGATGAAAAAACAAGTCTGTGACATTAAAAAATGTGAGAGCAGATTCATCAGAGCACCCCATCTGGGAAATGATTAGTTAATCTATTGTAACATAATAATGAGCTACCACTGGACTGTCAGTCTCATCTCTTCTGTGTCACTCAACTGCTCACACAGAAGAGAAGAAATATGTGGAAACTGTCCATGAAGCTTTAACATTTGTTTCTTGTACCTGCACTATTGGAAAAGCTCTAATGCACTTTGTATTTTGTAAGATAATTATTAACACTCCCAACTTAACTATAAAGTATTTCATTATGGGATTAAATACCAGCTGTCTCTTTTTTGCATACTCATCACACCATGCACCCCAGCACTAACAAAACCAGCACAACAGGGAGCCCTGCTGCAAAAACTCTGAATCCCTGGGGATTTCCTTGCATCTGAACAGATAAGCACAGACTCCCACAAATACTAAATCTGTTCCAGATGTTTTCTTCTCACTCCCCCATCTCCAATCTCCTGTGGAGCTGCACCCACAGAGAGCTATAAATACAATAATATATTAAGGACAGGAAGTGCTGATGATGTGCTTGCTTCCCTTTCAAGAACTAAATTTTCAAAACCAGTAACTGCTTTTGACTATCAACGTAGAATGCCTTAAAAGAAACAGGACTGTGGCTACTCAAAATTTCACAGATCCATGTTGATGCCAATAACTAGACATTCACAAATTGCAGTGACTTGAGAATGCTTTTTCCTCTAGGCACTGTACCTGTATTTGTCTTGCTTTTGGGGCTTTTTTTGGAAAGGAAAATGCTGCTGTATGATATGTCAGTAAGAACTATGGTTTTGCACTAACAAACTTTTCTACCAGATAACTTTGCAACAGGCTGTTTTTTATAGTGCACATTTAGCAGTGCTGTATATTTATAAACTAGCTGAAGCTTTTCATTCTTGTGTTCCTAACAAAACTGAAATAAGAAACATGTTTTAATTGTGAGTCTAAGCAACAGTAGACTGTGTTGTTCAACCATAACAGTCAACCAGACTATTTTAGTAGGAGAGTCTCTCTTTTTTTTTTAATTTGAATACTTCACTTCTTATTAAAGGCCCTCTTAACACACATTACAAACCATTGTAAATTTCAGAAAAAGCATCCACAGCTCTCTGTGTAGATGTAAAATGACACTGCAAGGTTTACAGTAATCTGTACCAAAGAACACCAACCCTGTTAATTGACAAAGAAATATCACCACATAAAAAAAGAAGTACAGAAGTAATCCTTCAGGGGAAGCATTCATCTGGAACAAATCTTTTGTTTATGGGTGCTTATGCACAGTAGAGACAAAGCCACTGAAACAGGTGGGTTTGTAAAAGGACTGTCAAATGAAATCACGTTGCAACAGAAAATCTGTGATTAAATTTCATGCTGATCCCACCTCATGAGATTGCCAGTGAGAGTGGCATTTCACATTCAGACACAATGGCCAGCATTTTTAATAAGGGACCATTAACTTTGGACACCTTTTAACATCCAAACATCCACTCTCTGAGAAAGCCAGCCTCTATGCTGTCTCATATTGGACAACCTGCAAAAACAAAAGTTGACTACAGTTTTTTTACTCTTTGGGTAAGTTTCTCCATCAAATGCTCTGCCTCTTAGCAACTTTACTGAAATCCACACAGAACGAAGTCCTAAATTTTTCACATCTTCAGGTGAAATAAAATGGTCTCAGACTAACTTGGTCTCAGACTAATTTTTAGCAAATATGCAAGCACTGACACCCTTGTCAGCTAAGTCCTAGAAAATCTAGGCAATGCCTATCTGATAATAAAGTGTCACCACTAATTTGTGTGAAGTGTATTCCAAAATAGGAGGGACATAGTGCCTGGGAAATATGACCCAGCACGGCCTGCTACTGTCAGACTGAACTCCCATTGCTAGAACTGTTGGTGCTTTTCAGCAAGTACACACAGGACCATCTCACTTTTCTTTGTTGTGTGGTGGAAGAAGACAGTAAAACAACTATTGGGAGCAGAAAAGATGAAAACGTATATTTTTTTTCCTCCTTGACTGCAGGTGCTGGTTCCTTAAGTTGGTTTTCTCTGAAAAGCTCTCCCTGAAGCTGGAAAGGCCAGGCAAACAGGAAACCTGCCCTGTAAAGACTGCACCGTTTTTATGTAGTCATGTAAAGCAGGTGGTAATGAACTTCAAAATCAGCTAAGGAGGAAGTACTGGCAGCAGTTAGAGATCCAATTTCTGGCAATCCTTGATGGCCTATGTTGGTAGCAGAGGAAGCCTAGTGACCACCAGGTTGTGCTGTGCAGAACACTGATGAACAAGCAGCACAAGTTATCACCAACAACCAGGCATTATCCTCCAACACAGTCCAGGGCACACTCAAACATGTTGATGCAATTTAGCTGACAGTTCACATAATTGTCAATTCATTTGTGCAAATGCAAGTAAGATGATCTCAGTTTCTTTAGACAAGTTTTTCTGCATCTCTTAAGTGTCTAGAAATGCTATTCATGCTTCACCAAGAAATTGCATTGCAGCTATGCACTTCTGTAAGTGCAACAAGCTTTAGTTCCTCTTTAATTAAATGTATCAGCTAGAGAACAGACTTCAGTTGCTGACTGGGCAAAGCAACAATCACGAAATAAACTTTAATATCAGCTTTATCCCCCTCCCAAGCCATAAAACACAAAAATAAGAATTTGAGATGAAAGCACAAACTAAGTGAACCACAACAGCTAGTGCACAGTGTTTTCCTTGGGAGGGACTATGATTTCCACGTGGGTGTAGAGACACTAGTTTTCTGTGCAGGCAGCCTGCAGACAGAGAAGTAGTGCATAGGAAAAAGCTGCATGTATCATGCAATTTAGGTTTAAAACAATGTAATTTCAGCTTAAATGGGTATCTCAAATTACAGGATCTACTAAGGAAAAAAAATCCCACAGAATCTGAATTAACATTTCAGGCCATCTGAGCTATCATCAATTACACAGAAGTGAAAACAGCCAGTGAGGCTATAGGGCTGTTTTCTTGCCTGTAATTTGGTTGGCACTTTGTAGTAATTTCTGTGATTTAGCTAAAAAAGAAACCCATATCTTTTTTATTTCTAGAGAGAAAATAAACTTTAGAAGCTTAAAATATCTGAACCAGCCTTTCAGAGAAGGAAGGACACTCAGCAGTCTGCTGTCTCACAGAAGTTTCAGTCTACTCACCTTTCCTTGACTTGGTCACTGCTAGCTGGTGTGCAGCTGAAACATGAGGTAGATCCCCCTCTGTACTCTGGATCTATCAGGAAGAGGAGATGAATATTTTGTGAGGTCAATTGGAATATATTCCTGTGCTTAAGAATGCCTAAGCTATACACACTGCACATGCAGGAGGAGGTTTTGGTGGGTTTTTTTCCTCCAATTGAACAGCCTGTACTGACTGAAAGAGCAAATTGTGATCTCCTTGAACCAACTTTGATCAGGCATTCAGCAATGCTCCTGGAGGAGAATAGAGATCCTTGGGCAGCACCTCCCACCCACAGCACAGGACTCCCCTCTGGTTACCCACTGCACGCAAAAAGACCTGGAAATCACATCCTGTGACAACACAGAGCCCTCAGTTGCTCTTTGACAAAACACTAAAATTGTGTGAAAACACCTCTGATCACCTTTACACTACCATCTTTCTCCAGATAGAACTTTTGGCCCTTCATTTAATATAAAGAACAATTATAATACATTTAGAAAAATGTCTTAGGAGGTCAGCACATATGGACTGTGGTCTGCTGCCCTACCAACTATTTCCTACAAGCCACCAGTCCTCCAGCTGAAGGACCCAGACCCAGCCAGAACCTACTCCAGACCTCACCACACCACTACTCATGGAAGTAATTCTTATGTCTGCCAGTACAGAAAAGAAAGCAAATGTGTTCAGATCCATGCTCGTTTCAACTGGGAAACTTAAAACTACATAAAAATGAGTCCTTTCACTCAATAACTTTGTGAAGCACAGTCTTATTAAGACAGCAGTTCTCAGGCAAAGGTTCAAACAATGAAAAGAATATGCCTAGAATCTCAACAGAGAGGCCTTTGTTTGGTTCAAAACCTACAATATGTTCTCTCTTTTGTGTGATCCAGAAAAAAATCTAATGGATCACACGCAAGTCTATAAGCACAACAACCCAGCCCAACTACCCCCAACCCTTCCCTCTAATGGGCTGCTGGCTCAGTTTCAAAATTATAATGCAATGAATTTATCTCCATTTTTTAATCAACTTAAAAATGTAAAAATCAAGATACTGATGTTGATAACCCAAAATTAGTATTTGGCTAAAGAAGAAGTTATATTTGCACTGATGTCATGTGCACAGTGCCCACAAGGGTGCATTTTCTTAGTTACAAGGGTTTTGAGGAGTAGTTGGCCTGAACTTTTCACCATTAATAAGTGAGCAGCATTACTTTTGCATGATAAACTTAACAGCTTCTGTTCTTTTAGGAGATGAAGGCTGTACCAAAGGGGTAAATCCTTATTTCATCTAAGTATAGAGCAGAGAAGGGGCTTACCATTTAAGATTAGGAAAGATTCAGTTGATTTTTTTTTTTTTTAAATAAACAAGGAACAGCAAGTAATCTTACAGATACTTTAATAAAACTGGCCTTCCAGGAAAGGTGTATTGATTCTCTCAAACCTCCCATTTTCTGAAGGTTAAATTTGCAGCCTTCCAAAAGCTAAGCCTCTTCTCATTTAAATACCGTCCACCTCCTGTCCTTGGCTGGGAGACAGCATTCCAACGGTGTCCACAGCACAGTGCAGCTCCTCAAGCACACAGAAGCTCCTTCCCCATCCCTTCAGCCAATATTCACACTGGTAAGTGACCTTCAGGACTGTCATTGGCCACCACAGGAGTGGGTGTTTGGGGAAATCCTGCCCTGACTCACTCCCACAGCAGCTATCTTCACAGCCACAGACTTCCGAAGGGCACGCAAACCTCCAAGGCATTCGTAAGCATGGAAAGAACTTCCTTGATATATCTGTCATCTTTCTTATGCATAAGAATGCACTCCAAGCCAAGCAAGGAAAACAGAGGGAGGAGTTATTGTCACTGTTTCTAATACAGTTTATTGTTCATTACACCCTGCTTAGAGGCGCACAAAAATAAAATCACACTGCCAGGCATTGTTCTAAAATGTCTTCAGCAAAACTGAATCCCTCCCTCCCAGGGATCTGTAGGCAGTTGATAAGTATGCACTGTATTGATAGACTAAAAATTCACCACAATCCCACCCCACATCACATGCTGTCTTGCCAAAACAGCTGTGTTTATGCCTGGCATCACTGCACAAAGTGTGTCAACCAGAACTTCACAAACACATCACACTTGCACAGAATTCAGCGAGTCTTTACTGTCCAACTTACTCTGCAGGAAAAATCCACTCCTCTTTTCAATGCACACACATACACATATGTATATACACATATATAAATGCATTGTTTCAGTTCTGCCCTAAGGTACCAAAAATGGATTTCTCCTGTGAAATATGCAGCAAAATGCATTGCTGCTCAATCCCTTCCAATTGTGCCAATGCAAACATTTTTGCAGCTACACAACAAGCTGTATCAAGAAAATTATCTGGCTGAAAACTAAGCCAGGAAAAAGAAATAAATCAAAATGCACTGGATTTCTTTTTCCCCTCTTAACTTGACTAGTCCTTTGTTCTGGTTCAGTAGATGGCCACACAACATGTAGGTAGGACACACTGGAATAAACAAGTCCCAGGAACCACAAGAGGCTTGATTACCTTTTTTTGCTTAATGAGTCACTTCAGCTTCAACATTAGTTGATCTAGAAGAGCTTGTCATTACAATATAACACCAGACGGTATCTACTAAATCATCAATTTATCATTTGCTGTAAAATTCTGGGACTTTTCTATTCACTTGCTTTCTTCATTTCACCAATGAAATCACAATATCTTTTGCTTTATATATCTATCTCACATAAACAAAAAACTGCTGAACTTTTAATTTGTAGCAGTCACACAAATGGAATGTGTCCACAAAACATCTACTCATTTAAGAATTTTGAGACAGCCTCTTACAATTCAAGCTGCAAGTCTATATGAAAATGGTATTCTTTAATTTGTAGACTGAATGTTTACTAGCCTAATAAACAAATCACTTACAGGAACATGGGAATTAAAATTACTTTGGAGCAATTATCAATATAAAAATTAATATCTGTATATATGAAGATGTTAAAAGACAGCTAGCATAGAATTTGCAATTAAGCCATTGCCAAAAGTCGTGTCACAGTGACTTTCAGTGTGCTAATTTCCAGAGAACAAATAAATAACTGATAGTAGATTGTTATCAAAACCAAAAGTTGCACAAGATGAGCACCTCATGCTGAAAGCCCCTCCTCTGCTTCATTGCAGCAGAACTCTTTCTTTATTCACAAATTTATCTTTAATCAACATGAATTTACTTTTAGCCAATGAAAGTAATGATTTCTATTTTAAAATTTAAGTAAAATAAAAACTAAACACACAAGGTTTTGCTGCATACAAAGCCTAACCTACATTTACTTACACAGGGAAAACGCCCTAGGACTTATGCCAGTGATAGCAATTACCTGAATTTGATTTAAATAAATAAGTAAATAAAAGAATGAGAAGGAGAACTTTCCCACTGACTTAGGAACAACAGCAGCAGCAGTTACTTCATTAAGAGGATCAATTGGAGCAGCCTGCAGCTCTCAGAGAATTAAAAGTATTCCTGGAGAAAACACTGTCAAGCCATACAGGAGGGAACATTCCTGTGCTGGCAGACAGGGAGTTATGTAAACTGTATGCACAAAGAAAGTCGTGCATCTTCACTCACCTCTTCCATCTCAAAGGAGTCCTTCTGTTGCAACATGAGGTTCATCACGGACGGGTTTGCGAGGGGAGCACAGGGGTCTCTACCTGGCGATGCTGTGGACAGTCTCTGTGTCAGGACACTGCTGTCAGAGGTGCTGGAGCTGCTGCTGAGGCCTGGTGAGTCCAAAAGGCCAGGTTCTTCACAGGGTCTATCCTGGGCACCTGCCAGCCTGCCCTCCTGCCCATCTGCTGGAGGCACAGAACCCTCCTGTGCACCACCAGTCCCAGTGGGGAGGTGCGTGGGTCTCTCTGCGTTCGCAGCCTTTGTCTGGCTGCTGGCTATCTCCTCCTTTACAGTAGCCAAAAAAGAGGGACAGTCTTTCTTTTTAGGATATTTTAGCGATTTAGCTTCATTTTTAACATCATTTTCCTCACTTCCTACTTCAGCTGGACCTTTCCCTTTTTCAACAGGCGAAGGACTAGAGCAGCTGCTGCCATCAGCTTGCTGTGTGCCACACAGATTGAGTTTTGACAAGGTCTTCATCAACCGACTGGCTGTATTGCTGCGATTCAGAGGGGGAGGGCTGGATGCCTCTTTGCTGGAAGACACTGAATTCATACTACCAATTTTCTGCAAAGGAGTCCCAGAGACTTGAGAATACAAGGAAGAAAAAGCATTGGCCACAGTAGTAAGCACTTCAATCTGACGAAAACGACCTGCACAGGAACGAAACACAACGCATATCTGAAGAGGGAATTTTGATCATAATCTCTGCCAAACCCCACAAACCTCCTCCTACTTTTATCAGGGCATCTAAAACTGAATGAACACTTCCTAGGCCTGTAACATGAAAGTCATACCCTGCTATGGAAAAAAAGAATCTTTACAAGTGCACAAGAACAGCATGCAAAGTTCTCCCGAACTAAGTAAGAGGC
Source organism: Erithacus rubecula (assembly GCF_903797595.1). Classification (NCBI taxonomy): domain Eukaryota; kingdom Metazoa; phylum Chordata; class Aves; order Passeriformes; family Muscicapidae; genus Erithacus; species Erithacus rubecula. The sequence continues at coordinate 14,012,102 of NC_136659.1, forward strand.
ATATGTGTGTGAATGCAAGTTTATTTACAAAATGCTAGAAAGGAAGTGTTACTTGCATTGCTCTCTCCAGCTACAAATACAAAAGGACAGCTATGCCCTCATTTCAGCAGCACTCATTACTGATCCAACAAAGCTCCTGTCCAAGTGAATAGAAATACTGCCCCAGATTTCAACAACGACAAAAATAGGTCGCTGCCACCCAGAAAAAAAAAATCCCACCCAGGGACTGAAGGACACCAGAAACAGAGGGATATTGCTATTTGTTCCAGTTTTCTAAAGCTGCAGCAGAAGACAAGATTAGAGTAAGAGATGAGAATGATACAAACCACAAGGCAGCATACCTTACAGCACACCTTTTATTTCCCTCCCCACTACAAACCCTTTCACTCATCCCAAGGAGTACCACCCTGGTGGTCACCTCTTGCCTATTTAAGACCAAGCAAGAGTTTTATTATGAATTCTGAATGGAATGTGGCCTTTAGGCTGCAAGAGAGTTTTGCCAGAATATTATGTACATACCTCTTTCGAGGTTGTTTATATAGTTAATAAACTCAAAAATAAACTGTGCTTCCAAAACATACTTACTTGTTAAAGCAAAACTTGGATTTTCCACTTCCATGCGCTGTATTTGGGCATTCAAAAACACTTTGATATCTATCCCTCTGGCAAATGATGATGAATTAAAAAATCTCGCTGGAATTTTTGAAGCAATATCTGGTTCATCTCTTCCAAACCCAAGGTTATAGAGCACTTCTTCAGGATCTTCCTCATAAAGCTCCAGTAATTCAGAAACGCTGGACAAATGAAAGATGTTAACCATCTATCTGTCCCCTTTCAATATCTGGCCCCTTCTATCCAACTGCTAACTCAGCCCAGTAACAACTTTGGCTTATTAAACTTTTGACTCCGACAGCTCAGACTAGTTTAGGAAATAATTGTGGAGATCTCTATATCTAAAGTTTTCATTCCCATCATGAGAGCCATTGGCCCAGACACATCACAGATCCAGTCCTGTAATTTCTAAAATCAGTCCTACTCTGCAGAGCTCAAATTTTAAAATGCCATTAAAATATCAGGCATTTTTCATGTTTAGGTCCATTCTTTAGCATTTACTGAAAACTACAACTGAAACCAGAAGTTTTTCAAGCAACCAAACGAAAATTCCTTTCTCAGCTACTAAATGCAGCAATGCACATCAAACAAGCCAAGTCCATTTCACTGAGAAACAGACCTTTTAAGCAGAGTTTTACCTTGAAACAGTCGCGCTGCTTTTTCCAGAGCCGGTAGAGTTCATACTTCTCCCCTTCTGATGGAACTGCAGCCTCCTGTCCTTTGCCAGTACACCATTGCTGTACAAAACACAAACAAAGAGGACTCCTGCAACAAACCTCTTTTGTTCAGGGACTTGATTCTCTGTCTCATTGGAGAGCTAACCCGCCAGCACTGCTGAATTTCTCTTTTCCCCTTCGGTGTTATCTGGTTTGTATTAGCCATGTCATTTATTGAAATACAGAAACAAAAGTGAACCCTGGACCACCTCAGTAAAAATGTACACAGACAGTATGAATTTGAAGGCAAATGTGAGCTGAGAAAACAAACCCTGATCTGCCCTTGCTGCCCCACCCTCCCTGTTCCCACCCTCCTCCAGTAAGGAAGCCCAGCCTCGGGTGAGCTGTCCTTGGCCTGCCTTTTCCTGCCTCCCCTGGGCCATCCTCCCCTCCAGCAGGACCACCTCTCCATGCAAGGCCACCCTTGGCACGCCTTGGGTACCCTGCTCACCCCAGCTGCACCCACACCTGGCTAGGGAGCCCGGAGAGGCTCCAGGCAAGAGGAAATGAAGCAAGAGCAGCTCCAGCCCACACTGCTGGCCAGTCTCTTTCCCAATCCCAAGTTACTTCTTCCCTGCATCTGGAGAAGCTGCTTGAACATTAGGTGGTACCCCGGGTTCAAACATACTTTTACTGTTAATCCGAGGAACAAACTGTTCCCCCCAGAACAGCCACTAAGACACCAAATGTGGCAGAGGATTCACCTAGAAGTGTATGTTTATTTACTTATGTCCTGAGTCCAGCTCAGGAGGAGTAGAGACGATGCTTTCCACGGGGGCCGTGCAGTATTCACTGAAGCTTCAGTGGGGTTTCAGTTTCAGCACATTTTATTAAAAAGCTCTAACCATCTCTCCTTTCTCAAAGTCTTTTTTTTTCCCCACTCCCAAAAGAAATCTGCCATGACAGACAAAACTAATTTTCCCTTGAAATTTCTGAAATAGTGAGCAGTGAGGCAAAGACGGTAAATCATGCTACGTTGCTAAGATTTGTCATTTCTCTGTTTTCCTCCTGCTACTCCAAAATCTGTCGCATCTGCTGAAAGAATAAAAATCTGGTGATTTTTTTTTTCTGCACCTGACTCTTTGTGTTATCTGTATTGTTTTCTTCCCTCTCTTGTAAACAGACATCAGCAGAAGAGCTTTAGCTCTGTGGTAGCCCCCATGACTTCCACTGCCCATTCTCCCTCCTGTCCTCAGTATAAATACTCCTCTGAAGGAAACAAGCACACAAAAAAGATGCTTACCATGTATCTGTTTGGGTATCACTCCGTAGATGATTAGCTGTAGAGAAAGAAGAAGTTATATCCAGACCTCTTCAGAACTACACTTGTCACAAACAGTAAGAAGAAGCAGATAGTCAGCTCATTTCCTAATAGTCCTGCATAAACCAGGTTTTGCTTCTTCCATATAAATGTGACTGTCAAGGGTTTCCAGTATACAGCTGATATAAAAATGAGCTGGTTGATTAAACCTCTGTTTAAAATTAAATCTCATATGGACACACATTTACATACTGTCATTAGTCTTATTACTCAAAATTTAAATTGTGATAAGCTGGTAGTTGTTATATAAATCATTTATTGCTTTGCAACTGAAGACATGATTACCAGCTGCAAGGCAGTTCCTGGGTGGGAAGGGGAAGAGGACAAGCAGGCATCCAAGGATTGCTCCAGTAGATAAAGTAAAGAATATAAGAAAGGCAGCTGACCCCACAGCCAGGTGCTGAGACTATTTGTTCATCTTTTCATAAGCAAAGTGGGGCAGGGCCCTGGCTGTCTGAGCCATGCTGTACATAAACAAGAGCTCAGTTAAGCCCTTGGTGCTGATGGGGCCAGCAGATGTGCTCAGAATTGACAGGGCTCAAGAGGGAGGCTGTCAGCCAGGTACCAAGCACCTGGTCACCAGGCTGACAGGGAAGTCAGCACTTTCTGCAGCTGGATCACATAGGAATGTTTCAGGCAGCATTATTCTTTCAGAACTGAACCTCAGACTTAAATTAGGGGTTCCCCAAAGAGGCAACTCAGCATTAACAACTTGTTCCAGGAGACAGGCAAAGAGCATGTTCTGTTATAGCAGCCCTCAGAAGCAGCTATGAAAAGAGTGATGTCACACCCTGCCAGCAAAACCCTGCACCTCGACCCGCTGTGCCAGCAGGGTAGAGTCAGCAACCGCGAGCAAAACGTGGAAACCTCACCACCTCTCTCTTGGTTTCAGAGGCGTCACAAAGAAATTGATGCAAAGGAATGTATGCAAAATACAGATCCCACATCTCTTCTTTTTAATACTCTTGCCTATAATATGAAGGTAAGCCTATCTGTAAGGATTATCCAGTGGAGCAGCTGAGCCATAGGTTGTACCAGCTCAGCAGTGGGCTGGGGTTGCAGGTCCCTGCCCAATGCCCTCTGTATCATTCACACAGGGCTCTGGCTTCTGTCTGGGCTCAGGCAGTCAGGGCTGCACAAGGGCAGGCCATTCATCCCAGCCTCAAAGGGGCTGTCTGTCTGGCAGGGCATGCAGCACTGCTCCAAGTAGCTCTGTTGTCCCCTTGTTCTTGGATGGGAAGCAAAGCCCAGCAGAAACATCCGCATCTTTACCCAGAAAAATCAACCAGCAATTCTAGTACTGGCATCTTTTCATCTGAACAAGCTAAATCATGCTAAAGACCCATAAAAACCAAAAGTCCTTGGAAAATATAAGGAGAAAAACTGAAAAGAAAAAAGGCACATGATGTACTAAAATCCACTGATTCTTGTGTTCTTGGTCATATGCTCAGACCCTTGGATTATTATCACACAGAAACTTTTCCTATGAAATCTTTGTACTGCAGACAATCTAATAAGCTGAAAAGACTGTCAATAGGAAAATTTAATCCTATTTAATCTACTGCAATATGAGAGTCATTTACTGCTTTTCCATCATTATCAGTTCAAGATCATTACCAGGGTTTTTTTTGTCCTTAGAAGTTTTAAATCTTTGAAAATTAAAGATATTTCCTTTCTCCAGGCCTTGTCCCTCTACTCTGACACAACTGGCAAAACTTACGTGAAAGGAAAGGCTTTCTACTATACCAGTGGTACTGGAATTTAGCAGAAGCTGTAATTCAAAAACATCAAAAGCTAAACTGGAAGAATAGTTCTGTCTTTTTTTTTTAACACTTAACATCTTAGATCCCCATGGTACAGATAACCCCAGGACCAGGTTTGTAGACTTTTTTATGCTATTTTACTACAAGATGCTGCTTTAGAACAGAATCCACAGTGCTTTTGCTAGCTGGTTTATGGACACCCCTAATCAATGATAACATCAAGGCTAGAAGTCCACAGGGAACAGCCACATCTCCTTCCCCTTAAAAAAGGGAAGAGAAAGAAAAGGCAAGCAGCTATCAATAGAAGATATATATTGTGGTTGATCCAAAATACTTACTCAGCTTTGGTACTTTTCACTTTTAAAAGCACTTAGCTCTTAATGGGTTTGCCTCTTGGCTGACAGAATCTCATTCCTCCTTTCAAAAGCTCACACATGCCACTCCCAAGGGATCCACTGGAAGTGGGAAGTGCATGGCTGCCAAGTGCAACCCATGGACAAGCAGAACAAGTAGGAGAAATAGTTTTCTCACAGCCTTGGTAAGTGTTCCAGGCTCTCCTGTCATCATGAGTATTGAAATGAAAGGGCAGAAGAAAATTCAGGGCTGCCTCTGACCTTTGGGTCAGAGACTCTAGCAATAGTCTAAATAACTTCAAAAAAGCAAATCTTCCTGCATTTTTCTGTGTGCTTCATCCTGATTTTCTAGGCAATGTTGTCCTTCACAATAAAAATCAGATGACTGAGTACAATTATTTTTGCTAGAAAAAGAGTCATAATCTACCACACCCACCTTCAGCTCCCAGGGATAAGTCATCTTCAAAACTTCCTCCATTTCTCACCAGCATGCCTGAAAACATACAGTTAGCAGTTCAACAACTACAATGCTCCAATGTTTTCCTTCCAGCTGCTTATCTGAAGATATTAGCGAGACACTTCATTTGATACAAGAAATAACCAGACTTTATTTATAATCCCTGCATTACTCATGCAGTTAAAATGCATTAAGAAGCAAGAAGTTACATTTCAGAACATAGCAAAACTATTTTGAAAGGGAACGACTACAACTGTTTTAGTTTAGTGCTCAGAAACACCTCCAAGTCAACATGAGAGCAAATTAACTTCAAGTGGAAACATGGAGGTACCACTCAGCACACCCATGCCTTCTGCTGCTGCATTATCTGTCCTCCAGACATCTTACCAGGAGAATCCAGAGTCTGAGTCCAGCTGAGGCATTGCCCTCTCACCTTCCTGTACCAGATTAGGAGCTGAAGTGAAGATTCCAGGCACAGCAAGTAATTCCTCACTGTATTCTTCACTTCTATTCTTCCCTGTCACTACCTGCACATTCCCACTGTACTTTGAACTTTAGTATTCGGACCTGCTCAGATAGTAAAATTTTCAGGTGTGGCAACCACAGTTATTAGAGGCAGAGACTGCCTAATGCTCACCAGTTTGGAGACAGAACCACCTCCTTGTTTTGGAAATCTGGGAATTTTTTTTAGACCTTACTAAGATCTCCAGAAAGACTTATTTGGGTTCTTTTCCCCCTTTCTCATGCACAACTGCTCTGCTGTGAGAATAATTCTGCAACCCTGACCTGGCTGTGGTTTTTACTGCTACTAAAGACACACACGGGAAGGTCCTTGAAAACACAGTTTCCAGCAAAATAGATTTCAGTAGTTAAAGCCCTTCCTTACCCTTCAACAGAGGATTGCTTTGCTCATCCAGGGAGGCTCCCAGAGGCGTTCTGAAACCACAGAAGAAATTAACACTACTTAAAAAACTTGCTGCTTCATGTCCTTCCTTACAGCATGTAACAAACTTGTGATAGCAGCAGCTGTCCCTCCCTCCCTTCTTCCCTCCCTCCGCCCCCAGAAAGCACAAACATCTGACGACTGGCAATAACTTCCTAAACAATCCCCAGCCCTCTAAATAAATACACCTTGCAGACAAAAACAACAAAACATCGTAACTGCAAAAGCTCAAACACCTTCAGGGGCAGAAGCCCCTGCTAAGGAAAATCACGGACTTCTCAGCATAACACCCAGAAAAAAACAAGCATGAATTTCTGAATGGATTAATTCAATCTCATTTATGCAGCAAAAACTGTTGCCATTTTTTCTACAGGTTTAAAACTTCTTTGAGAGAATGGCAAAAGGTTGTATTTTATGATCAGGAAGAATCAGGAAGAATCAAGATAAAAAATCTTGACAGCTATGTTAGCTGTCACTTGCCAGTCCTGACACTTTATAGGCTCTTCACACTAATTCTTTTTTGTATGATCCCTCCCATAGCTGTTGCCTGAAGGGCAGGGGATTTGCCGAGCCTCATGGTGTTTGAAAGGAGCAGCAGGAGCCTCACAAATGACAGGTCCGATCCCGCTCTGGGTTCGCACTGTATTTGTTGACACTTAGCTAGATGTTTCCACATCTTGATTCTCAGACATGTTTAACCAAAGCCTTGTCAATTCTAAGTAGCAAAGCAATAACTTTCAAAGCTCAAAACAAACCCAGAAATATAATACTCGTAAAGGAGGCAAAAGCAGATGATTTATGCACCTACATTATGCGTATTTCATTTGGATTTTTAATTAGACAAAGACATAAACCCACCCAAAGACCTGAAAGCAAACAGTGCTCTGATACTGTATTTATTTTGGTGCCACAGCCAAATTAAGCAAAGAAAGTTTGCATCTGCTTTCTAACAGACCTTACACTTCACAGCCTTGTTTTTCTTTTCCTTCTGAAAAGAGCTCACTCTCTCCAGACGCAGCCTGCAGATACGGAGCAAGCTCATTCCAACGCCTTCTGCAAAGCAAAGCCCAGCCCCACCGTGGTGGGACTCCAAGGCAAACAGCCACAGCACCCAGGTGCATGAGCACATTCCAGGTGACAGGGGACACTCTGCTGAGGCTCACATGTCCTGTATTTCTGTATGTCTGTCCAGTCAGAGTCTGAAAAAACTTAGGATATATTGCCTAAACCTGTCATGCTACAAGAAGCCTGATGTTCTGAGTAATAACTATGCTGGTTGTTTACTCCCTGGCTCTCATGGGTGCACTCCCAACCTTCTCCTTCTCCTTCCCTGGTGGCTACTCCCATGCCTCTATGTTTTCAATGTAGAAACTTGCTGGCATTGACTTTGACAGCCAAGGTCAGTGCTGCATGCAGTGGCTGGCAGTAAAAGCATCCATCAAAGTTGGCATTTTCCTTTAGAAATTAAATGTGTCACCATTACAGCACATCAGCAGCTACCAGAAAAGCATCCTTGTCAACCACCCCTTGCTGCCCTACCTGCACTGCTGCACACAGCTGCCTTGCTCTTAAGAACTAAACAAAACATGAGTTCAAACAACAGACCAGTACCACACAAAAATCCTTTTGGACAACAGTATGGATAGCTCTGCCTTTCTGCACCAGGCTGTTTTCCACCAGTTGAGGCCCATGGCTCTGCCCCAGAGCAGCCCTGTGCACTTGGGAATGAATATTAGAGCTGGGGGACCCTTCCCCTTGCTGTGCCCTCAGGATGGGGTCCCTGCCACATGCAGCCTCAAGGCTTCCTCTCAACCCAGAGCTTTGTTTGCTCAGTTTGTATCAGTTCTGGTCAGGTGGTCTCTCAGAACAGGACAGGGGTTTTGCACTGTGCCATGGAAGTGTTTAAACCTCAGCTTTTAAAACCTTATCTGAGCAGAAGCCATGTTTGTTTTAAACTTGAAGCAAAAAATCTCTTCTTTCTGAGGCATTTCAAGAACTCACTTCCTGCATATCTACAGGAGATGGCTCCCAGATACCTCCCACATACCCTGTATTGCTGGCAGAGTTTAAATATATTCAATCAAAATAATACACGTCATCATAATAGTTGACAAAATTTTCTTTTTATCTATCAGCATAACACAAACACTTGTGTTTCAACTTTTATGAGCTTTCTTATTACTTCAAAATGCTTTTTCAAAGTCCTGAGGATGGAGAAAAAGAGGCCTTTTTCAAATGCATGTGGTTCCCAAAACATGAATGAACCAGAGACTTTGAGTAACATCTGATATTTTTTATATCCCCATAATTCTTATCACAGTATGATAAATACTTGCTTTTTTGCTTTTGCTTTTTGCTGCTACTTATTTCTTTACAGAAAGCCCAGAATAACAAAATGGGTATCTACTAAGGTAAATAACATGGGATATTAGGAACTCTCCTCTGCTTTAAAGCAGATGTGAAACAGAGATGCCAAGTAATAAAAGCCCCACTAACATAAATATCAAAAGACAGATAGGAGTTCTTTTTATCCATATTAGAACAATATTGATGCCTTTAGAAACAAGTAAAGGAATCAGTCTTAAAAGCAGACCTATTCATGCAGTGAGTTGATATTAAGGTTTTTTGTGCAGCTGCCAACTCAAACCAGAAAATGAGATTTTAAAAGTACCAATTTTCTTCTGATTTCACAAACAGGTACAGAAACTCAGAAAAAGTGAAAGACTACTTTTAGAAAACATGTAACAGAGAAAATATTGTGTTCAGTAACTGAATCTTCATTTGTAGTAATAGCTACATGGTAACTTGTTATGTAGCTAACTTGTAAGAATAAGGTTGTGCCATGAACCAGAAACAGAAGGTCCGTTTGTGTATGCCCATGCTTTTTAGCAATCAAAGCTAGACAGCAAAACCAAAAGTGCTATTAAACAAGTATGAAATTTCAGGGAGAACAACTTACAAATTGTAAATTTCACGAATGTTACTTTTAAAAAGAACACTGTAGTATCTGCAGGGCTGTTCTGTCCTCTGTTGATGCTATCCTCTTTTCCTATGTCCATTGTTATCAAGAGACAATCAGTTCAAGGTTTCTACACATACAATCACTTGTAACACTGTGAATTAATTATCACTTTACTGCACATGCTAGCAACTGCTCGCACGTACATTAGGCACAAAAAATTAAACTATTCTGCAGTTCCAAACACAAGGAGCTGTGCAGCCCTTTCACAGGCAGCTGGGATTGCACCTTCCAGACATGAACTGCATAAGCTGGCACCCTGCATGCCACAGAGCAGAATCTAACTCCTGTCTGAATAGTATTGTTTAGGAAATTTTTTAAACGTCTTTCTGAGGAAAACAGAAGATTCCTCTGAAAAGACAATAGTAAATAGCTGTATTTTAAAAGGTTTCTGTGGAAGGATCACAACAGGTTTCACAAACATGAATTACCTAAATTTGCATTTCTGTATTAGCAAAAGAGTTAACTTGTTTTTCATGTTATTTGTAAAACAAGATTCCCATATTTTGAGAATCAACTGCCAGTGATGCAAACACATTCCACAGAAATGTGTGGTGCCAGTTTTAACAACAGAGAGTTACCAAAGCACAGGTATGAAACTGCAAGCTTTGTGTAATTACTCACAATTTTTGGCCACCTAATAGATGTTCATGCTGTCAGTTTGCAGCTTTGTGCTATTCCTTAAATTCTGCATGGAATTGTTAAGGACTACAGGGCCAGGGAGGGTTCTAGACAGAAATCCTGCAGATTTAGACATAGTGGCAGTGCAGCATTAGGAAAAATATCTCCCACAATGACCCCTTCCCCCTCCAATCCAACATTTTTTGCCCTCCCCACTCAAAAAATACTTCTAAGAAAGCACTGAATTGATAATATTGATTTTTAAGAAAATAGTTTAGTAGACCAACAGGACACCAGACCAGAGAGGTGAAGTCAGAAAAATCTTTTCTCATTCTAGCATTTTGGCAGAATGGTCTGTCAGCTCTGAACATTGTATTTTAGGGATCAGTATGATTTCAAGCCTGTAGCTGCCAACACCCTATCCAAGGCACAGCCTGTAAAGATCTGAAAAACTATATGGAAGATCCTGCAGCCATAAAACAGCCCCCACTTCAGTTACAAAGTAAGACCAGCTGCTTACTGGATCAAGAGATTACAAAGGCACAACTAAACTATCTCAGGGGTAAATTCTTGTCTTAATGTAGTTGGTCTTAAAAGGAGAAAGAAACCAGAAATATCAAATAGTAGAGGTCTTGAAATGTCATTGTTAGCTACTGGAAAGTTAATTGTTAGTTTCTCCCCATCAGCTCTGACTCCAAGGACTGTTAGGACTGAATAGAGAAAAAGACATGACAAAAGCAGCTGCTACTGATGTAGCATTGGTGCTTTTATGTGACAGAGGATGAAGAAAAATTAATTCCATCAATACCTGTTCTAAACACCAAAGATTATTTTGCAACAGTAATAGAAACATGGAATACATAGAACATGCCCAAAGTTAAGGATAGAAGGCGTTAAGAGACTCAAATAAGTTAGGTTAGTCCAAACTGTGCCATAACTCCTGAAGCACAGAGGCCATGCTGCAGAAGCACAGTTTCTTGAAATCTGCACCAAAAAACCAGGCAATGACACAGCGGAAGCTTTAAACTGGAGCCCCTCGGTGAGAGCCATTGCAGCTTCCGAAGTAACGCTGCCTTCGTGACTCTGCTGAGTTCCTCCCCCGGCGGCTGGAAGCCTTCAGGCTCATTAATGAGACGCCAAGCAGAGAAGCGGTGCCGAGCGCCAGCTCGCCGGTGGCCGTGCGGGCTGCCGGCGCTGCTGCCGGCGCAGCCCGGCCGGGGCAGTGGCCGTACCGGGGCTGGCAGTGGCCGTACCGGGGCTGGCAGTGGCCGTACCACGGCTGGCAGTGGCCGTACCGGGGCTGGCAGTGGCTGTGTCACGGCTGGCAGTGGCTGTGCCAGCCCGGTGCCCGCTCCGCTCCCGGCCGTGCCTCCCTCTCCTCCCCTCCACGGGCACTGCCCGGCCCCGCCGGCGGAGCACCCACCTGCAGTCCTTCAGCCATATCGCGATCTTCTCGTTGGGAACGCCGTGGCAGCCTTAGGGAAGAGCGGGAGAGAGAAGCCACAGTCAGTAACAGCGAGGCCGCCCCGCGGGGTCTCGCTGGACCGCGGGCTGCTGCCCCCGGCACTGACCTGCTCCTGCGGCCAGCGGCAGCTCGCCGCCGCCGAGATCCTCCTCCTCCTCTTCCTCCTCTTCTTCTTCCTCCTCCTCCTCCTCCTCGCCGCGGGCCAGCGCCGCTACCGAGAAATCCTCCGCTTCCGACGCCTGCCAGGAGTCGCGGCTCTTGGCCCAGGCCTTCCTCTTCTGGGTCGCCCCTTGCCACTCCTCCGCCGCCGGGGGCTGCTCCATCGGGGCGGCGGCGCCGGCGGGGGTTTCACGCCGGGGGGCGAGCGCCGGGGAGAGCCAGCCTGCCGGGGAGCGGAGATGTGCCGTCCGTCCGGCTGCCCGTCCGGGGGCCGCGGGGCCGCCGGGGGGCGCGGGGCCGCCGTCCGCCCCTCCCCGCGCTCTCTCGCCGGCCCGCCCCCAGACCCGGCCACCGCCGCCCCCCGGCCGGGCGCTCCCGGCCCCGCAGCTGTCAGCCCGGCCCGCCGGCCTCCGGGGACCGCGGGCGGGCAGAGCTGGGCGGGCAGAGCTCGGGCGCCCCGGCTGCCCGCGGTACTCACATGTCGCGCCGCGGCGAGGCGGCGGCGGAGGCTGCGCCCGCCCGGGCTGCGGGCGGCGGCGGCGGCGGCTCTGACTTCCTCATACCGCTGAGGGATGAGAAAACTCGGCGGCCACGTGACGGCGTGATGGCAGAGCGGGGCCTCCCGCCGGGGCCGGGCCGCCGTCCCGGGCAGGGATGCGGGAAGGGATGCGGGAAGGGATGCGGGACACGGATGCCGGGTCGGGCCCGCTGGCGCTGCGGCAGCGCGGCCCCTCGGGCCTGGCCTGGGCGCGTAAAGGATGTTCCAAACTTAAAAAGATGCAGAGCAGGGAAGAGGGACTCCGCAGGGTTTTATGCTGTGGTGTGGCACGAGGAAAAGGTTCAGGGTGTGTGCTGGGTACACACAGCCCTCTGCCTCGCTTCCCGGGCTGAGGAATTGGATCAGCCTCTGCTCCGGCACGGGCTGGGGCTGCAGGGACACCAGAAACTCACCGGCAGCCGCGGAGCCGGGGAGAAATAAGCTTTTGGAAGGTCTTTTGCAACACTTTCATGTAAAGATGCTGAATTAGTAAGCAGAAGCAGCAAAATTAAGCCATGTTGTCTGGAGTTGTAAAACTGGTGTTGACAGCCAGGCATATGATGTACTTCATGTGTAAAGGAAAATCATCCTTTGGAAGAACCAGGTTAATGGTAGCCAACAGATATTCTTTCATTACCTAGCTTTTTAGTTAAAACCTTTCCAGGAATTTCTGTGACAATTTCCCTATAAGATAAAAAATTGACTTGATAAGAAAAAAATATTTATTGTTTTTCCTAAACTCCTCCAGTCCACCCATTACTTTACACATAAACAGACTTACTAAGATAAATTTCCCCTCATCACAAGTCATTTTCCTAAACACACCCTAATTTTCTGAATGGTGTGTGTTGAAATAAAATCAGAAGAATATTAGCAAAAAGGACAAAAAAATGCATTTGTATTTAATTTGACCCTGAAAGTACATGTCATTTCTGTACGTATTTTGAGATGCTATTTTTTGAATTTCTTAAAAAATAGAGCAAACTACGTTTGAATCCTTCTTGTTGATCCTCAAAATACTCAAATGATTTTCCCAGCAATGTGTGCTGGGGCTTGGACTGAGGCTGAGGCTCCTCACAGGTGTATTTATAGATCTAGAATCCTAAAATCTGATTTTTTCTGGTTTTGTTAGCAAGTGCCTAGCACAGCATTACTTCAACATAATGTCCAATATTTCAATTTTATGTGTATGCATAAATAGCTGTACCTATTAAAAAATGGCCCTTTGAGGTTGAGCTGCCTGGATGAGAGGCAGGAAAAGCCTGGAGAAGTTTAACCCCTGCCTAAGAGGGAGCACAATTTCTTCTTGAAAGTTACAGTTTCACTGGCACAGCTAAGGGTGAACAGTTGCAAGCTAAAAGCAGCTACTGTCTGGCCGTGCCAATACATCCTTAAGGAGTCCTTAATCCACAAATTACTGACATTATTGCCTATAATTGCTTGTCTGTTGTGACAACACTTACTCAGAGAATGTCAGAAATGTAAACAGCAGCCAATAGCTTTTGCAATGAAGTCCTGCCAGTACAGCACTGGGCTCTTTCTTGCACCTTCATACCATACCAGCAAGATCCCTTTTGTCTCTATAAGAGGAAGGATTGCACAATCAAATCCTATATTAAGCAGAACATTTTTCAAGGAAAAATATCTGGCATTTTATTTCTTTTAATACTTGTAATCAAAAGTCAGTTTGTTCTGTAGTAAAAGTTTCTCTTGCTTCAGAATGTAATTTGTTAGTAGTACTTCAAAGCACTAGTTGATTCGGAAAAAGTCATGTCATCTTGTCACTTAAATTTGATCAACTATTTTTTCCCCCAAATTATTTTGAAACCATTCAAATAAAACATTAGGCAAATATGAAATATAAAATATAAAATAAAACATAGGCATTAATTAGATCAGGGATAAATTGTGCTTTGCATGATATTATAAATTCCTAAAGGAAGATTTATAACTACAGCACCTTTAGCAGTACTACTTAAGTACTACCAAATAAAAAACACATAGACACACACTTTTAAAGAATAATAATAATTCTCACATTTGTCATGGGTGCTGACCCTGAGCACATGAATATGTATTTCTCATAGAGAAATATAATTTAGCCCAACAAATACCACTAAGTCACTATCTTTTCTTCTTAAAAGAACAAAAGCCTTTGAAGAGGACTTAATTCAATTTTTGGCTGCAGAGAATTCTTTCAGATGCAGTATTGTGTGAAAAAATACATTCCTACATAACTCAAAGATATAAATGAGGTGCTTCCACCAGTTCCCACGAGCATTTGTTCCCATGTCTGAGTGCACTGTAAGGAGCATTTTCCTGATACAGTTGGGCTATACTCCCCCATGCTTTTGAGCACATTGTGTCCCTGCTAGTTCTGTACATCAGGAGAGCCTCCAGTGTTCAGGAAAGATTGCACAATTTATCTATATCTCTCCATACAGTATAGGAAGATAGACTTAACCTAATAACACCCCCCCCCCCCAAAAAAAAAATTAAAAAACCCACCAAAATCCCCCCAAAACTCTCTCTGTGCCTTGTGCCTTCCTTTGACAGGAGTAATGGGAGTCATTTCATAGGTGTGCATTCAGAGGAGTAGTGCAATAAGACAAAAACCTTCTGTTGATCTTTCACGTGGCAGTGGAACTGGTTCTTGACAAGGGGAGAAACTCCAAGCTGCTGCCTAATGTGGTTTGATCCTGGGACTTGTAGCTCCAAGTCAGCAATGTTTCATGACCACAATTGGATTTCCATAATATTGGCAGACAGAAGAGAGGAGGAGCTAGCAAATAATTCACCTTTGCAAGCATTGTAACAAAAAAATATTCCTACATAGTAACAAAACTATGATAAATACTGTGCAGCTATTTGCTTTGGCAGGGTCTGTGTTTGAGAGCTGGAGAATGCATGAAGAAACACACAACCCACTGTCATGCACATCTTTAAAGTTTCCACAGCTCCATTTTAGTAAACGTGCTTTGTTAAATTAAGCAATTTCTTTCTAAGCCAAGATTATTTTAAAAAAATAAAATTAAAAAGTCTACTGAGGCCTCTGCTAGGCTATAAATGAGAAAGACAAGCTGGCCAGACATGGGCAGTATCTATTCCATGTTAAGAGAAAGGGCCCACCAGTGCCTTTTGCAATCTTCTGTTCAGATGGCTCACCACAGGGGTGGGCAGCTCTGTCTCCTGGCTTTTCCATCCTGCACCTGCAAAGGACAGCAAGAGGCTGGAAGTCAGTGCCTGCAGAGCTCCTCCAGGGTTGCTGGTAGCTGGGAAGGTGCTGCTGCCTTTCTTCAAGCTGGTTTGGCACATTCCCACCTTCTCCATGTATATCTCACCTCCCTGGTCCTTCTAGGCAGGAGACTGACCAGCACCTCTGTCTTCTACAAACATCTGTAGTCTTCTCCTTACCAGTGGAAATGCCTCTTTTTTTCCTCCTCTTTTTTTTTTTGTTTGCCTTTTAGGCCATTGGCTATTATTCCAAGCCTTTGGAAAGCCTTGTCTTGTTTGAAACCAAGCACTTCCATAATATCTGCCATTTCAGACTTTTGGGGATTTTCTTAACATACTTAAAGATGGAAACCTCACTTGTTTTTGTATCGTTCTGTCTTGTCAAAACCAAACTGAGTAACCAGAGTACTATGTTGTTAAGGCAGAACAGACTGTCTCCATTTATCCTATAAAATATATATAACAAAATCATCTTTAAGATGATACATAATCAAAACTGTGCTATGAAACAATAATAATATGCATACCATATTTTTCCTAAATTTTTATTTTTAAAATTACATATTTAAAGGGAAATGTTTCAAGTGAATGATAATTACATCTAGAGTATCACTCAGCTATCTTTCTCTGTGAAGAAATCATATACTTGACTTGGAACCATTACTATTGCCAGACAGATGTTCTCTCTCAAATATGTAGAGTAGAAAGGATGGAAAGTAACCTGGCAGTTTTACTCTAATAAATTAAAGTGTTAGGACAGTGTCTACAGCTGCTACAGCTTTGCCAGTCATTTTGTTTAAACATGAGTGATATGCTTGATGTTTCTATAAGGTGAGAAACAAATGCATTAAAGTTAATGCAAGCTACATCTCTTCAGGCTCTTTTCAAACCAAATGTTGTCTGCTTTAGTAAGCCACTTGTACTTCTGGGACCTCTTGCAGGAGTAGGAAGGAGGAAAAAAGCCACTTCCTCCAGGGCGTTTACAAGAGCTATAGCATAGCAAGAGGAAGTTTCTAAAGGAAGAGCCGGATATCTGCACTGAAGTGGATTACAGCTGCACCAGCAAGTCAGATGGAGAGAACTGAGGCCAAGTACACGTAAATGTGTGAAAACAAGCAGCATGGGGAAGAGGCAAAAGCAGCTTTAAATCTTTCAAGAAGTAAATGCGCTTCATGACACTGAATTATGTCAGTAGGTAGTTGTAATTTTTGGTGTTCGTATCTTTACCAAGAGATCAGGCAAAGGAAATAAATCCACAGATTCAGGAAATTAAGGCTGTTGTTAATTTTAAAGCAAATTCTGTGCATTTTCTCATTCAATGCTGTCTTTCTTTAAATTTAGTGACTCTGTTCATTGCCCTTCTGAGCACTGCCCCACAAGACTATGGCACTGGGACCATGTCCATTTATGCATCTGTCTCCTATACTGTAGGATTCTATTTTCTCCTTTTAAAGGTGAAGAACATTACGATGGTTATTTCATTTACAAATACTGTTACTGTTCATATGTTTTAAATCTTATGTGTTCCAAAAGGCTGATAAAGGAACTACACATGAGAAATAAAGGGGAGAGATATTTATCTACACTTTAAAGATTTTTCTTTATCTTATCTTTCACATTCAAAAGCACTCAGCTGATATTTCATCCTGTTTCTGCTCTCACTGGGATCCCTGATAAAACTGTGTGTGTTTAGGATAATTAAGCTTTCTAACATTCATTGATGTAGGGAGTAGGCAGTACACTGTCCACACTCACAGCAAACTGCAGGAATACAAAACAAAGGAACTCAGCAGACCCAGATCTGACCAACTTACTGTACATTTCCTTCCAAATCCATTTAGAAAACTTACTGTACTAATTTGGGTCTTTGTAATGAAACAATGAAATAAAATTTTGTCAGCTCCAGAATGAATTAATCATATTTTCTATGGATTTAGATTGGATACTTTTACTTCCATTAAATCCTTCATCATTGGAGCATTTGTAATGTGTCTTTTCTATATATTGCCTATTGTCAGATAATGAGCAACTTTGTGGTGCAACCTTTGCATCTCAGTTCTCCAACTATCTATATCATGAAGTATAATGATTCCTCAGCTTTGTTGAGTCCTCTTCCCTCTCTAGATCTGGGCTGAAATTGGCCACTGAGATCAGAAATTATGACAGACAAAGGAGAAGAAAAGAATCCACTTAATGCCAGTTTTCATAGCAAGTAAGATTAACAAACACATACAGAAAGCTGACACAAAGGCTGTCCACAAGCAAGCCCAGAGGACATGTCCCTTGCTCATCATCTGAACGTGCACAGCTCGGGGTGCGTGACTAGTTACTTTTAGAAATGTGCTGTCAGATATTTACCCAATGTGCTAATTCATTTCTGGGCTTGACTCAGCTCTAAAATGAATCCCTGGGCAGTACAAGGAGTTCCAGGGTGATAACAGTATTGACTTTAAGGCGTTGACCAAGTTATCCTATAGCTGTGACAAACGGTAGAACAAAAAGCATCAGGAGAAAATTCTAAACCGAAACCAGTAGGAGCTCCCAAGCAAAACCACAGCTAAGGTGGGCTAGATAGTCTTGAGAAATTCACATAATTTGCTATGAATCTCATTCATCCAGTGCTCAGACATCAGTTCAAACCATTGAGCTAGGAGGGCATTGGTATCCATTTGATCCATGGCAACAGTAGCATGGGAAGGAGTGAGGGAGGGGATCCAGGTGCTACAGTTCCTTTGAGATAACCTTTGGCCAATAACAGTATCATAGAAGGCAACAGAAGAATTATTTTTCTGCATTTAAAAGGCCAGTTTATAATCCAAATAAAATGAAGCTGGAATTAAAGGAAATAGATAGTGGTTTTCTTTTGCAGTACACATTTGCCATAGTCTAGTTGAGATGTTAGGGCATGGGTTGGACTTCATGATCGTGAAGGTCTCTTCCAACCTAGTGATTCTGTGATTCTGTCTGATTAACGTAACTCTGAATTTGGGGGTAGTCAGAGAATTGTGTAAAGGCCAGATTTCCAGTGTGAAGCTGCCTAAAGACAAACAAGTATATTTGACTTCACAAGCTCTCCACACCAATCAATAAATTCTAAAGAAAGATTTATTCACACAATTCAATAACTCCTTGATGAGACACTATACTATCTCAGCTCTTTTCCATAGATCTTTAATGGTGAGATGGTATCATGCTGAAGAGGATTTTCCAGTCTAACAACTCTATTTCACTGTATGCATTTTTAAATGCTTTTAAATGGATAGTCCAGTGTTTGAAGTACAGGATATTTCTTCAGTTGACTGGTCAGAAGCTGGTTTAATCCAGTAACAACCAACAGGCATTCCCAGCCTGCAGTTCTTTGGTGACTTACATGAATTCATTTGATGTGCTCCATAGACGTGGCTGCCACTGGGCAGGAGGCCAAGTAGTGAAAGTGTCACATTTTGCACTAATCAGGTGCTCATTGCTGTCTGCAGTTATGGCTGGCCAACCCTTTGTGCACACAAGTCCCATTAACTTTAAATTTAGCTCCTTAAAGGGCATAGCAGGGGCTGGTAGTGGTAAACCTGACACCAAAAATAAATGGGAGCAAAATTTGTCCTGCCTAGAGAAATTATTCTGTTACAAGGAAGTTCAAGCCTTCTGGTGTTACATTATCAAGGGCTTTATCTGTTCAGCTCCCTTTAGAGCACAAATTAATTCAAAATCACATAGTTCCAGTCTCTGAATTCTGCCATCGATTGTCCATATCCATTTGATAGATTAAAATATTAACTGGAATTCCAAGTGCAGTGCCCAAAAATAAAATTTAATATCTCTAAAATTAGCTGTCAGGCAGAGGAAAACTTTCCTTCCTTGCTGTGCACTAGGAAGACACAGTGACTGCAGGTTCCCCAGGAAGCTGGTTAAACCCACAGAGCTCTTGCTGCAGTTTCCCACTTCCCTGCAGTCAGGCAGCACTCCCACACTTTGGTACCTGTACCTCACTCCAAGTACATAGTCATTTACTATGGGAATGGTTCAATTATCACAGGCAGAAAATTCAGGCTGGTAGATATGGAAGGATGAGAAAAAACCTGTCCTGCTGAAGATGAGGACTCCACCTTTTGTGTAAATAAGTTAGGAGTTAGTTTGAATAGGGAGATGCTACAGAACACACTAGCTAAAGGAAAAGAACACAGCATACTTCTCCCAAGGCTCCTACCTGTGCAGCTATAGCAGAACACACAGGACTGTGGTGGTGTGTTTGGTGCACAAACCTCTTTTCAACAAATTTCTAATCTCACTATGGGAAGGAATGGATCAGTGCATCTTCAATTGGGGCCTTCTGACAGGAACAAGAATTTGGTTTTAAAACCCTGTCCATATATCAGTTAGGCTTCACTAGCACTGGAAAATACAAATTGCATTTAAAAATTCATTATTATCATTGAAGATTATTTTGACTCCTCCATGAATGGAGGTAGCTATTCTGTACTTCAGAACATGCCATTTGTGATCCTCCCTTGCTCTGTCCCATACTCTGTAGAGATGAGATGTGCTGTACATTAATGTCTGACATGTACTGAGTGTCACTGCTGTCATGCTGATGCCTGTCCTGCCACATGCAGACTCTTCACAGCTTCTGACTCATGCACAGGTGGGCTGTGTATCTTCCTGTCTTCCTACAGAAAATGTGCTCTGCACTCCTCAAAACAGCCTGGGACACAGCAAAGTGCCCTGTGTGCAGCAAGTGTGTGTCTGGGTGTGCCCTGGAGGGAGCACAGGAGACCCTACAGAGGCATCTTCCTCCCAGAAGCAGGAGCAGGTAGCTCTGAAGCCTGCCATAGCACCCAGCAGCTCCAAGGAAAGGCTGAAGTTTTCAAGGGATAGGAACTGCTCCCAAAGTGGCCAGATGAAGGTAAGAAAGGCTGATGGGGGATGAGAGAGAACCCCTTCCTCTACCTCCCGTCCTCTGGGGGAAGCTCCCCAACACCATCCAGGTGGTTTTGGTGATGCCATAGTGCCAAGAAACATTGCAATAACTCTTTCTTTGTGGCAACAGTTTTTGAGAACTATTTGAATGGCATCACCAAAATATGCCTAAAGTGATCAAAGGTGCAGAAAAATGTCAGGCCAGAGTAGCCTGACATTTGAAGCCATATCAGTACCCTTTTAGGAAATAATATGCAAAGATCTGGACATTTTCCCCTTGGTTGTTAGAATAAGTGTGTTACCAGTGCACTGCCACAGCTGAACCCACATGTTAAAGCTAAGATCTCCAAAACTATATCTTGGGATCTCATGGATACCGAATTTCATAAGGTGGATTTGATCAGTGGCAATGCTTACCATGTAGTAAAACTCCTCATTTTAATCACCGTTACTGAATATATTAAAATCTACACTTTACACAGAACAATGGCCTCTCTAATGATAATGCTCCAGCACCTCACTTTCACTGCTAGCTTTATCATCCATTCCTTCTCATGCATTTTTTTTAGTGGCTGTGTGCCCCTGTGGACGCAGAAGAAGATCAAATTCACACAGAAAATCTTATCTGTGAAATTCTGGGGTCATTAATCACATGAAGCCAGCAGAGCACCACAGGAAACATGTCTCCTTGCTTGTAAGATGGTCTTGCTTTTGTGCAGACAAAAGAAAAGAAAAAAAAAGATGAAAAAAAAAAAAAGAAAAAAAAAGACTGTCCCACATTTTCTGATATGTAGGTCTTTGTTTTAAAGGTTACATGAGAAGCAATAAGTATCCTGGCACTGTAAGCACACCATAGGCTAGGAGCTTTTTATTTGCTGGTTATTGTTTGTCTTATAAATGCTCAAGTGAAATGACGCAAGTGCCCTTTTTGTTGTCATATTGTTTGTTTTAGCTTTCATTGGACACAATCCAATGGTACCTTTACGTAGGCTCCTGTATAATTAAGATAGTGTGCACATTCTCTGAAAGGAAATCATTAAGAGCCTCTCACGGAGAATGCACTGATTTCCCTGTCTGTGCCTTTTAAGTGGGTATAGCTCACACTCCATCAATTAACTTCTTGATAGTCCAGGCATACTTCAAAAATTAATCCCATGTTAAGCTTCCAAAGCAGCTTTCAGCTGAAAACGTTCAAGCTACTTTGGAGGCTATAATTCACTTGCTACAAACATGAATTTCTTGTTTTTCCTAATTATAAGATGTTCTCTTCTCAGGGAAAAAACCCCAAAACACCAGATTTTTTTTTTTTTCCTTAGAAACACTTTAAAATCTGGGAGGTTTTGAGTTATTTGTTTGGTTGAGTTTGGGTGTTTTATTTTATTTTTTTTTTCTTTAAGTAAAACAAAACCAAAAAGCAGCTCTATAAATCCTCGGAGTAATTAATAAGTGCCTTGATTATAGATGCTAAATCAAGACATCAAGAGAAACAGGTATGATTCTTGGGGAAAAAAAAATCTGGGTGTTTAGCAACTGAACAAAGAGGATAAAGTACAATTTCACTGTATATTTGCTCAACTGCAATTGCAAACACAAGGTATAAACTTTCCCACTGTCTGTCAATAACAGCCTTACATTGCTCCAAACTCTCTGCAGCCTATGTGTGCTCCCAGTAGTGAGGTGTGCCCTGGTATCAGGCTGTCACTGCTGAGAGCCTGCCAGGCTGCTGTGAGCTCCCCTTGCTGCTCCTGCTCTCAAACAGCCCTGTCCCTGCTACACCTCTCAGTGGAAGATATTCCTCCTCTAGATCTAAGAGGGAAGTCAAGAAAACCCTGTAAAACTAAGCCATGCTTGTGATACTAGAGAGGGAAAAGCTCTGCTGTGCTCACCTGCCTTTACAGGAGCTCAAACTGATGATGGAATTTTCTCATCTTTAAAACCTACTCAGAAATTTAGTAACTTCAAGGGAGAATTGACATCTAAAACCGGTTTCCTAAGTAAAAACAGATAAAAAACACAATGTACAGTTACTATAGGCATGTTTATAGATGATCAGTATTTAACTGTAAAAAGTGATTATTGAAGAGGTATTTGGTAAATTCTGCAACTTGCTACTAAATGTGAAACAGTATGTGCATTAAACCAGGACCTGCTTGACTGAACACGCTTCAGCTAAAATTGTATCAAAGTAGTTACAAAACCTGATTAAACAAGGCTTCATTCCCACATGCAGCTCCACCTTGCTGCCTTGGCAGAGTCATAAGCTGGTAACACCCTTTCGCTGGATTTCACAGAGCTCATTAGCAGTTAATAAAAGCAGAACAAAGGGGTTCACGTTTGTTTCCACCACACCGATGGTGTTTAGGGAATCAATGCCCTCCGACAAAAGGTGATGGTTCAAAATCACACTTTGCATCAGCTCCTGTTTTCTGTCTGATTCCAAAGGCAGGCAGCGCTCAGGATCTGTGCCTGCTGCAGTGGCAGAATTCAAACCACCCTTCTCATTCACTTCTGCCAGGTCAAAGCTGATTTGCTTCAAAAAAAAGGTCCCAGGGCACTCAGCAGTAAGGGTTGATAAAGCATTCCCACTTCAGGAGTCTGACAGAAGAGGAAATAAATTGCTCTAAATACAGATCTCTATTTTTTGCAACATCCAAACTGCAGACACTTACAAGTCTTTTGTGCATTAATGTGTATTCTAATATATGCAAAACAATGCTGTGACAGCACTTACATTGTGAATATGTACATCAGCTGAGCTCACTGCTTGCTGGAAAATTAGATACTCAGCTTTCAACAGTGGGGCTTTCCAGCTGAGCTCCTCTTCACCTCTAAATAGAGTGTATAACGTCTCCAAAACTGTGATTAAGACAATTCAAATAAAGTAGTGAAAAACTCCATCTGAACAAGCTTCATCTCTACATCAAGGACATGCAAAAAATGTCATTGCAATTGTATTTCAACCTCTCGCCCACTTTTGGAAAACAGAAAACATTTCTTCCACCCCCATTCTTTGCAAAATTTCCATGCTGCTTCTATTTAAATGAAGAAAGAAGAATCTGCAACATTTTTTCAGACCAGCCACAATATTCCAGCCTCAGGAATTTGTCTTCATATAAAGTCACCACAGTTGCAGTGCAGTATCCAAGGTTTTTTCACCCTTTGCTAACACACAGGAAATGGATTAGTGAAAGGAGGTGAAATACAGCAATTCTCTCTCCTAAACATCACAAAAAATAAGAGACTGTCAGATAGTCCTTGCAAAAGTATATTAAACACTGCTACATTCTTGACTCTCCTACTCTTCCTTGACTACACCAGTTTGCTGTATAAATGGGATTTTAAGTAATTTACCCTTTCCAAAGTGTTTGCCCTGCAGAGAGCATTCTGTACTATTCTGAGCACTGCAGGGACCGTCCCCACGAGTTTCCAAGGGACATAGGCATGCTCACACTCCAGAAGGACTTTGGGAAGGAGTTCCTGTCCTTGGGCACAGACAAACTTTGTTCTTGGAACGAGTGGGGACACAAAGACACTTCAGAGCTCTGGGCAGCCTCCCCACAGGATGATAAGGCAGCTTCAGAGAAAAAAAAAACTAAACTTGTTCAGATTGACCCATTGCCCAGAGCTTACAAAAACCACCACTGGGTTGTGGTGTGTTTAATAAATGAATGTACAGGTACTAATAAATGAATATATAGGTACTATCTCCCAACAAAAAATAGCAAAAATTTACTATAAGTCCAAACATCTTAAAACCAGTGGACTGCTCTGGGAGAGGCAGTGCTGCTCCTGACTAGAAGTGGGAAGCTGCTCTTCCCCCTGATGGGGGTGGTATTAGCTGATGTAAAATGTACCTGGTAACTTGATTTCTGTTATTGCTTTCCTCTAAGAAATGTGAAAATTAAAGTAATTAAAAATCAAATGTAAGTATTTTCTTCCAAATCTGCTAAATAAATAATGTAATAATAAATAAATAAATGGAATCAGCTAAATTTCTGGAGGTAGGTTTTCTCCCCAGAGAGAACAGTATGGCTTTTTCTGTGTTTTAGGCTATCTGATAGGCACTGACAAACCTGCCAGTAAATATAGATTCACAATCTATTTTCTCATAAAGCATTAATCCAAAAGGAAAGAGGAAATAAAGCCAAGTTCCTTTAAGACTGGTGCAGCATTCACCCCCTCAGACACTGGATATGGGCAGAAATCTGGCAGATCTCCCCAGGCTGGTCAGGAGACCAGAGCTGCTGCCAGTGTCCCCATCTAGATCTGCACACAGTGTCTCAGGCAGCCCTGTGGGCACTGGCAGCAGCTCTGGTCCCAGGTGTTAGCAAATCTGGTCTTCTGACCACAAACACTCAAGGCTTTGAGAGGGGAAAGCAACTGAAAAATTGTGCCAGGAGAAAAGGAGGATGATGCTCAAAATTCACCATTTTTTTTTCCTTTTATCACAAGCCAAAACATTCCCATAAGCATGCATGATTTGAGAAAAACCATTAACTTTGTTTTGTCTGATTAGCTATTTCCATGAATAAAAATTTTCATTGGTGAATCTTCAGCATTAAATTGGTGAAATCTGCAATCAGATGCACACTCAGAAAAGGTGTTTAACTCAGCTTAGTAAAAATACATGAATGTTAGTAAAATACAGAAAATAACCTCTTAATTCAAAAGTATTGCCTATGTAAGATATAGGCTAGCTCTAGTCATGCAGTTTACAATATTAAGCAGAAATTAACTGATTATCCCAGTAACTTGAAGAATCAATTTACATAATCTACTGATGCAACCATTTTCTTCCCAGGTGGAAGATGCATTGTGACTCATGGACTGGTAGCACAGCTGTTTTTTGTCTTGTTCTGTGACCTGCCTGGGATATAAAGGAGTTGTTTGAGCAACAGGCACAGCTGCACTCTGTCTGAATGCTCCCACTGTGAACTCCAAAGCTGTCTGACAGCTATGCAGTAGGAAAAACACAGAACATGAGAATCTTTGGCACAGGACAAGTCCATCAGCCCCCATGCCAGAGAGCAGGTTGGACACCACTCCTGACAGTGTGTGAAAGCATCTGCTAATGGATATTCCTCAATCTCCAACTTCTCCTGCAACAGCTCTTCGGAAATTTTTTAAGCAAACACTTTTTAGTTTGGCACTTTTAGGCCAAAGGCAAGCAGTTGGTATTGTGGGGTCTTTGTGAAGATTAGCTGCTGGTCACATCCAGGAGTCACTGATCACTGCTCTGCCATGAGCAAACCTGTGCAGCTCTACCTACACCTGTGAGGAGAGGCTGCCCTGCCAAGTGAGAACTGCACTTATTTTCTTTCACATTTTAGGTACCACAGTCTAAGCCTTTTCTTTTGGTTTGGTGCTAGGACACCAAAGACCTATCTCCATATACTGAAGAAGAACACTGGAATATTCTCCATTTTATGCATATCCTTCTTTTCCTAGAAGAACTTTTTATGGGCAGGAAATCCCAACAAACAAGCCTGAAGTATGGTAATTTTGAAAGTTCAGGTTTCTGAGTATTTACAGCTGGTTCCTGTGTTTGTACTGGTGGTAGTTCCTTTATGGGCTCCATATAGGGCATGCACCATCCAGTGTCCATGAGATCCCAGCATCCTGCCAGGCAGGCAGAAAAAACCTTGACAAAAAACTTTTATAAGGAGGAGTGAAATGTCCCAAGACCACGAAACCAGGTTTCTGAGCTTCATCTCTCTTTCATGGTGACTCTCATACCTTCAACCCCTGAAAGTCCCTCCAACATGGACAAACAAATCCAAAAATACTTCATGCTGAGCACAGCAGCTGCTGGGCACAAGGACAGCATCTCTGTGGCTGCCCAAACCAGCATAAAAGCATCATCAAAATGTGCAGCTAGGAGAAAAGGAGAAAGGGAGCAGAGGACATTTTCCACTACTATTCTGTAGTGCTCCATCAGTCACTGATATCACCATGGGGCCATTGTATTAAAAAAAAATATTTGAGAACAAATGATTCCTCCTTCCTTTGGCCAGTTTACCCAGATGAAATATTACACAATAAAATATTAAGTAGGCTGTGGTGGTAAGGTCAGGACCACATACTCAGGAAAAGATATGGTGGTAAAAGGAAACTTCCAACCCTTTGTTGCATCCTGAAACAAAGAGTGATAGAAGTGGATTTTAATTATTAACTTGGATTAGCTATCACAATACCTGAGAAACTACCATATGGAACATATTCCAGTATAGTTTATACTCTTAATGGCCTCGAGCCTTCCAAGAAACAAAATCTGTGTTACATAAACTGATATCAAAGTGGCCTTGCTTTTCCTTCCCCTAGAGCTACAAATACATCAGCTATGCAAGAGCCATTAAGGCACAGTTAATGTGTCCAGTAAAAATTTTACTGAAACATACTGTGGTTGCTTGAAATAAGTGTTTGGATGGAATAAGATTATTGTAGTGGGAGTCTTGAAGGAGAAATTCCAGCTATGTTACTCTTTCACTTTTATTTGTTCTCAACAAAGTTCCTGCTGTGATTATGACTGTGCTTTAGATCAGAGTGTGAAGGATGTGAGGCATGAAGAACTGTTCTATTCAGCCCTTTAATTATTTAACTCAGCCATCCCTAAAATATCAACCAGCCATTAAAAGATGACATAGGCACTCCTTTGTATTTTGCACAGATAGAAGAAGTAAGAATCAGAACCAATGAAAGTGACATGAACAACAGTGGCATTACCTTACAGTCTCTATGAGGCAGTATCAAGTTTCCATCACTATTTTCCAGATTAATATTTTGTACTGGAGACACAATTTTTGGTGCTTGTAAACATATTTTTCCTTCCGCAGAGCTGTTAAAAATAATAGCACATATTTATATGAAAGCAGCAGGATTAAAATAGCACAAGCTGATTTCCTGTTTCTCCAAAAAGCAGTGTGTATGGGCAAACCAAGGCAGGGCTTCCAGAAGTGCTTGTGAAAGGTTAAAGGTCAGTGTCCTCTGATTTTGAGAGAGATGGGTTTGAGAAGATGAGAGAAAGGAGAACACAAGTGAAATTACTCTTCAGGTTGTGGCCTGGCTGCAGGAGATCTGCTTTCAAACCTTCTTCCACATTCCTTCAGAAAAGCAAGCAAGGAGCCACCACAGGCACAGAGAGGACAGGTTTAGAGTCACACATGTAATTTTGGTTAGTAGAAGTGGATAGTGGATGGAGTAGATCCAAACTCCAGCTGCTGAGTTCTGGGCTAGTGAATGTGCAGAGCCATGGGAAACAGTGTGGCTCTGTGCCTTTCAGCCAGTTACAGCACTAACAAGTGCACAAGCTCACTGTACAACCTCATTTTGCTTACAAAAGGACAGCATTCCTCACTATTTTTCTCTTCAAAGCAAGTAAAGGCATTTCAGAAAAGAAAACTTAAATGGATGTTGCAGAATATGCAGATGTCGTGATGAGACTGACTGTAAGAGAGGCACATTGTGTATCAAAAGCCTCCTGGGTGAGACCAGTATTAACCTTTGAATGATGGCATACAGTAAATCCATTGACAGGCTCAGCAGCCCACACTTCTTTCTGAATAATCACAATCTGAGAAAAAGCTGAGATACAACATAGCAGTAATCCTCAAAAGTTCACACACTTGCACACGTGCACAGGAAAACACAATGGCAAACAAATCTCAAACCTGGCTTTTATTTTTTCAGAGAGCTCTTACCTCTACATAACTGACACTTCTCAGGCCTCTCTACCCCCTCCTCCTAAGAAAGCATCTGAATTAGTTCAACCTAGAGTGACAGAGGGGAGGAATAAGGGAAAAAATCCAGTTAATTCTGGCATTTGAATAAATATGAACACAGTTTCTGCTGTTTCATTTCTATCAAATTTGGCTCCCCTGTTGGTTGGGTGGTTTTAACAGCTGTTTATTTGCACGCAGTTGTGCAAGTTTTTTTACAGCTTGTTAAGTCAGACTTGAGACGACAGCATGTGGTTCCCTTCAGACATAACTAACTTAAAATAACAGAGCCCAAGAATTCCTTCTTAAGAAGCTCAAGGCCATTTGTTTAAAGTTTAAAAAGAATTAGGATCCTGTAATTCCAAGCTTTGTTATGAAACGGGTGAAAAGTTTCCTTTGTGTTACCTGGCTGGATGCACTCTGCAGCTGTATCCCACTGCAGAACCACCAAAAAACTCATCTTGCACTGTGTGTGCTGGTTGCAGAGAAAATTCTGGCTACAAACATAGTACAGCTGCATGTAACACACTTTATAGGAGGGGTGACTGCATGACAAGTAGTGTCTGAATCGTGATGGCTTTATGACACACGAACCAACAAACAAGTGAACAACAGGATATCTTTCATACTTTCACAGCCCCCGCTCTCACAGCTTAAGGATGTGTCAAAACTGGAAGAAAATGCAATTTTACTTAAGCACAGTAAAGAGAGAAATGCCACGGAGGTGACAGGAATGAAAACAAACATTTTCTTGGAAGATGAAAATGCTGCCCCTGAAGGGCTTTGCTGTAGCTGAAGATTGAGAACAACTGCATAGACAATGCACAGGGGTCAGCAATGAACTGTTATAGCCAAGTGCCAGCCAGAAAAAGAAAACAACTGAGACCATAGAGATACAGGCAGGAGTGATGAGAGGTTTTTGCTGTAACAAAGAGAAACTTCATATTATGTAGCTGATGGAACCATATTGGTCTTTGAGATGCTTTAATTTAGTAAACAGTTCTTTGCCAGGCAAAGATATGTTTTTGTCTGCTCAAGCCTGGGCAGGCACTAAGAGAAAGAGAGGGATGTACTAAGTACTGCTCCCCTGCCTGGGAGAATAAGTCAGCAAGTGACAGGGTAAGAACAAGCACTTCTCAGAAGTCTGACAAGCAAAAGATCAAAAGGCTTCTGCTTCAACTTACTGTTTCCCTTTAATGGCTGTAGGCTGAATGTATGATTCCCGATCAGTCTCTTGTGCTATTTTTACCCCCATGTATGGGCATTACATCTCCTCTCCTCAATCCAGATCTTTGGAGGTTTTCCCAGGACTGTGAAGGAACAGAATATATTACACTTTTTACATTTAGCTACTGTAGGTTCAAGTCAAATATGTCTAATACTTAATAATGGATACCTTGAACCTGCAAGCGAGCTGAAAAATAACTTTGGTTACATAGAAAACCAGTAAATACAAATACTAATACAAAGGGCATATTTGTGTCCAACTGTTATGACTAACAGATTGTTGGAGAAACACAAAACATGAGAATTTAATCCTGTAGCTTGCACAGCATATTAAAAACATTTGCTTTTTTATGAGTGTACTTGTGGCTTGATAATGCAAGGGAGGGAATTTCAGCTGAGTTGTCCAGTAGCTTCTAATTGAAAGAAGAGATGCAACTTTATACAGCTCCAATAGCAATGAAGTATTGATTAAAGGGAGCTGTAATATTATTTTCAGGCACAGATTCATCTCTCAAGAATGCCAAGTTGCACTGTTTATAAAATGCCAAGAACACTCTTCCATTTTATAGTGAATAACTACATTATCTAGCAAATCACATCTCCTAGAGCCTGTGGTGTTACAGCCTTAACCAATGGCACAGTTTGAGCATTACAGCAGCCCCAGTTATGTTGTGCTGAGGCTTGTGGGATGCTGCTCCATTTGATGGCACAGGTGGTGTTCAGCTGCAGGAATGCAATTTGCAATCCAGAGTGGAGTCCTTACATCCTCTGTGCAGTGAAAGGCTTCGATGCCTGCAGCTGCCATGTACAACATCCAGGTGGAAGAGCACCTGAAAAGCTTCTCCGGGTGTTAGCACCATCCAAATGACAAATTAGAGACCAAATCTGCTTTGAAGTGAAATGTCTGTGTCATTTTCCAGGACAGAGCAAGTTTACCCCACAACAGCAACACAGGGCTCAAGATGGGGACTCTGAGTCTGCCCTTATAGAAATACTTTTGCTTTCCCAGCACCCACACAAAATATAGCAGCAGCTTCTGTCTGAGCAACCAGAAACAAAACTTTTACATGCCCTAAAGGGAAGTCTCTCTTATGATGAGACCACAGTGCCAGGCCCCCCTGGCCCTGTGCATATCTTACTGGAACACTGTGTCTTCATGGCTGTCACAGAAAAGGGTGAGGGGGTCCCTTTAGCAGGAGAGCTGCAGAGTTTATGGTTTGCTGTCCAGCAGAAATGTGACCTGCAGTTCCTTTTGTCTGCAAATGGTGCTGAGCTCATTTCTCACAGCCCAGCAAGGGCCTCCAGGTTGTTCAATAACAATGCTCTCTTCTGCAGCCTACTGTAATTTTCAGTGACAGTAGGGATGCAAGTTCTGTGCTTTTTGCTGACCTCCTTTTAATGACTGAATCTTACTCATCCTCACATGACATTTCACAAATCAGCCCCACAGGCAGGCTCTGCATGAGGGATCCCAGGTGGCAGAGAGGCTTATCTGCAAATGCAGTGGCTCTGACCAGGCTGAGTGCAACTCCCAGAGCCTACACAGCTTGTCTGGCAAAAATTTGGATGCCCATGGATATCTGGGTGTGTGCAACTACTGGAGCTCTTTGAGGCTTGTCTTAGATGCAGGTGAATATATTTGGCCTGAATTTGCATTTTAGCTTTATAGATACCTTTAAAAAAACCCAACAAAACTGATCTGACATTCTCTAACAAACTCTGATGAACTAATTCTCTGAATTATCCAGGATGAAGTTTGCTGGAAATCAAGTCATGTTGTTCTAAGGGTAATTGCTGCAGAGGACTGTACATTACAAAAGGACAGATACTATTCAGTAAGGAAGCCTAGACCCTCCAAAAGGCATCAAGACACAGAAAAGTGAAGACTGGCTTGTTCTCACTAGGCCAAACAAAAGACATTGCTAAAATAGATTGTGAAACTTTTCCAACTAAATGCTTCCAATGGAAGCCTCTGTTGCTGTCAGTGCTGAAAATGCAGGTAGCAGCAGTGCCCAGAGACAGGCCACAGGCAAGGGGAGCCTGTCCTGCTCTGCAGGCACACAGCCCCAGGGGCTCCCTCTGGAACAGAGTGTCAGGGCAGCCTGACTGCAAGGAGAGGGGAAGAGGCTGCTTGCTCTGCACACACAAGCAGAGTTCTCATTCCTTAGCACCAAGACTGCCAGGTGAGCAGAAGCTCACACTGAGCACCTGGAGAAGCTGCCTCCCCCTGCTCAGCCCTGAGTGTGGCAGAGAATTACACAAGGACCTCAAGCAGCAAGCTGGGAGACTGGAAGTAGGAAGGTGAGAAGTTTGAAATGGAAACAAGAAGCTGGAAATACAAGGCATGTATGACTGCAATTTAATAAACAAATACCTCAATTACAAAGTGGAAAATACCATAAAAAGCACACCACATCAGAAAAGGCTATCAAGCATCCATCATCCATTCAATTAAACATTCATAGCTCAAAGCTAATCATAATTCTTGGCTTGTTAGTCTTATGAGTTAAAGATTCCAGGTTTTCTGGCCCATTTTATGCCAGAAAAAGGGCAACAAAACATCAGGAAGCAAACTCACAAAGTGTAACTACAGCACTCAGATAACATGAACAGAATTTTTCACAGTACCTGGCAGCCAGCTTGGAATGGATTTATTATTAGTCTATTAAACTTTTCTGACAGCAATCTTCACTTAAGTATGTATCTTCCCTTCTTTCATCATGAAAGTCTAATTCTCTTTCCTGAAAGTATAAAGTCATTGGCAGAACTGAAGTGTTCTCTTTGAAAGTTCAACATGTTTGAGCATCAGCTGTTGTCTGCTGGTGCTCTCTCTCCATTAGAGCAGCTGAGCTCATTCACCCCTGTCTGGGGTAGCTTAGTTCCCAAAACATCAACATCCCAAACCCTGCAGGAGAACAGGAAGATGCAGAGGCTGTGAGCACAATCCTGCATTCTCAAAGAAAGCTGTGTCTGTTTCTTGGCAACTGGGAAAACAATCTCTCTCAATTAATGTAGTCTAGTCCACATCTGCTGTTAAAACATTGGAGGAAATATTTGAGCCCATTTCAAATTGTTGATAATGAAATTACACAGACAAGAGATTAGATTGCTCATTTGGAAATGGGTTTAACTAATAGCCTGGACATTTTATTTGTACCCTTTCTAAAGTTCATTATTCAAGTTTCATTTCCTTCCCCTTCTGTAGCATCTCTTGCTGCAAAGTTATGAAAAAGAAAGGAGGAAAAAACTTGGTGGTTTGGTTTTTCCCCCCCCAACTAATTCAAGGCAGAATATTAGAACTTCTGTTAGAACATACCTGCTTGCTTATGGGTCGGTAAAAGTCACATGTGGCAGCAGGGTTGGGAAGGTCATTTGACAGTCCAGGGCTCATTCTTACCAGGGCACTGTGTTTCATCTTCAGTGCTGTATTTTTACATATATATCTATTATTTTTCCATGTTCTATGTGCTTTCTCCCCCTCACACTGTGAAACACTAACACTTGTCAGACTCTTGCCTTATAGTTCACAGGCAGCTCTCTCCATTTTAAGGTTTAAATACAGGCGGTGGGAGCTTTGTCTTTTAGACAAAGTTTAAAAGTTGACAAATATCCTTTTCTGAGTTTGTAAACACATTTCTGTGACTAGAAGGAACTGTCAGACATTTCTAGCAATGAGAGGGATGCCCTCTCCACAGTCTAATTAATGACTTTTATATTCTAAAACTCTTTTGCCTGCTATGATTTTCATTAGCTAATACTATTTTTAAACTCTTACAGCACAAAGCAGTCACTGCTCAAGACAAAGTAAATACAATTCACAACAAGGTCATTACTTACCTAGAAAACAATATTAAGTAAATATCATTAAAAAATACACCCTGGGCACAAGAGCTCCGAACTTCTACTAGGAAGCTAATCTTCACCAAGAGCCTCGTGAAGGGGCTCCTCACAGAGCATTATTACTGACCCAGTCTATCCATGAACCTCTTGATATTTTTATTATGTCATCAAACAAAAAAATAATTCCTATCTTAAAAATAACTACTGTTTCCTACACTGCCGCTTTTGGAGTGAAAGCTAGAGAAAACTTTGATTACAAAGGCATAGCTTTTTCTGAGACACTGTTTAATGAAACCACTTTCCTTTCCTATTGATCAGCCTTTCACACTTGTATTTTGCTGAATGACAAACAATAGCCATGGGGAAATTAAACACTGAAATCTGCAGACACTCTGGAACAATATTTGTTTAACAGCTGCCGAACTCTGGAAGTAACAGCAAAGAGTATTATGTAAGAAAATCCTGTAACCCAAACAGATAATATTCTGGTTAACATCACTTTGAGGTTCTACTTGCTTAAAACACCAGTTGTTACAAGAAAACAATGTTCTGCTGAGGATCCACAGTGCAGGACTATTTGTTCAGTCCAGAAACGTAACAACCTAGAAATGTTCAATCAATCAATCTCAGGTAAATATATAATTGCTATTGCTTTAAAAGGAAACAAATATATAATGCAACAGATGACTTGGTCTTGCTTCATCTTTGAAAAAAAAAATCTTACTGGAATGATAGATTGCACACTAGATTGTTCCAGTCTTCAGAGCTAAAACTGAATCCATAAAAATAGATCTGGAACCATCAAAAGCTGTAAATGCAGGCCTGGACAAAGAGTTGACAGAGATAAATGAACTAATTGGACCTATATTTCTTAGCAGAATGTACCAGATTTCATGCCATGATTGCTTTATGATAGTAAATGGAAAACAAACTGCTATTGTTTAATCTTGGTAAATGAGAGAGATTTTTATGAGCATTGACCCAGAAAAGAGTTGACAATTTGCCAAATAGGTATTTTTTTTCCAGTGCTACCAGACATTTTTAACTAAAATCTGAAGTTGGCCAGTAGATTAACTTAGTTTTAAGTGATATCATAAACTGTATGTTTGTTTGGCTGTTACCAGAGATACTTTAAAAGTAACAGTGAAGAATTACCATTTCAAGAGAGGCCATACAACCTTTATCAAATTAGTAATGCTACTTATTCATTCCAGGTAGATGAGATTCCAAATAATTATCCAAACTACAAATAATTCAATTAAGTCAATGCAACACTTCAAATCTGGTAATCAAGTTTTACTCAAATTGATTCAGAGGACTTTTAGACAACCTTGTAGGAAATCAATTATGTAGCAGAACACTTGGTAGAAATATATAATTTTTTAAATAAATCAGTATAATGTTAATCAGTATAATGTTAAAATTCCTATTAAAAAGTTGGGGCAGCTCCCTTATCTAGTTTTATGGAGTTTCACTTAAGTAAAACCAACTGTAAAATTCTAATTCAAGAGACTTGATCAGAAATATGCAACTAATGAAGACAGATGCTGGAGAAGTACTTGTCTTCTGCTTTAAAAAGAGGAGAAAATAGTACCAGTGGGGAAAGCAGAGTTTATTCCATTAAACCAAGAGTTATTTTTCCATCAGCTTTGTCAGAGTTATTGCATATGACAATATCATCATCTTAGCTCACCCATTAGTTGATTTTACTGGGATTAAACATGTCAGTGTTATGCTGTTCTAGGATGGATGTTGTAGAAAGAAAATAAAAGACCTTTCCCTGACACATTTTTCCTTCCAACAGAAACTTAGTTAAGGATAACTTTTTATTTAAAATTCTATGCCTGTCAATATTAATCTCAATCCTGATGCTTGGAACTTTTTGTCCGTAGCAAAAAAGACTTTCTTCCCCTTTCTTCCCCTTTTTGCTGAGCCATTCAGCAGCTTCTCCTGCCTTGATACCTGAGCACTCTCTCAGAAGCACCAATGCTCTGCCCTAGAAAATAATTTTTGTAATTTTTTTTCTGTTTAGCAACAGGTAGGTTGCCTTTAGCTAGAGAGCTCAGTTCACAGGATAAGGACAGGAAGTACAGAGCTGACCATTCACGGAGGGTAAAGCCAAAGATCAAGATAAAATACACTCAGTGCCAGCTGCCAACATTGAGGCTGAACAAGTGAAAAAGCAAAAAATAAGTTTAAAAGTCCTCTAAACAGACAAATAAAGAATGTCTGTTTTGCTGACCTTAAGGGTCCTTTGCCTTGTCTCTGTATTGTAGCACAGGAAATAAGGTCTGGACTGGGACTGCTAATTTCCCATTTGCTTTTAAGATGCAAGAATAAGACAAGTCTGATGCTCAAAACACCAATCCAGCAAGAAACATGAGTCAACACTAGAGGAAAGACAGGCAAAATAACTACCAAAAGCACCCCCCACCTCCTTGTTTTCTTAAAAATCTGTTAATAAAGGTGGGGTTTTTTTATGTGTTCTCTTCCTCTGACTGACTATATATTTCTATTCTTACAGTTCTGTTAACATCTCAGTGATAGAATTTGGCCAGACAATGTTTAACTGATCTGCACCACCTTTTTTTTTAAATTCATGTTGCCCTGTCAAAGGCTGTTCTTCCCATGGTACCAGCAGGTCACTTGGAAGGACGTCTGTCTATCCAGAAGCTCAGCAACACAGCACCCAGTTTTCTGCAGCCACTTATGGAGTATCTTAAACCTCACAGGCTCCATCCATAGTTCTGCCACTTTTGAGATGGATACCCCAGATGTGCTGGGACTGTCAGACCTTTGCTTCCCTGAGAGTCACAGTGCTCTGCTCACCAGAGCTGAGGAGAGTTCCTGCTCTCCACTCTCCTCCTGGTTTTCCTTCTTTGTGATTCACTACTCACACACAGCTGCAAAGGGCATTAGTGGGGGAGGTCCAGATGAACTTCACTGTGTTTTTGTGACACTGGAGTTTCCAGTTAAGTTTATTTAGGGTAAGAACTTGGCCTCTGGTGAAGCCAACATCTCAGTCACTGCCATGACAGTGCTCCAGATGCAGTGAAAAGCTAACACTTACACTCAGTGTGTTATGAAAGGTAATCTGAATTTCTGATGCATTCTGGCACAACCACTGTGCACCAGATAATGCTTTTACACAGACACCCCCAAACAGGGGATAAGTTTACATTGCCTTTGTTATTTATGTGGGTGGCCCATCATGATCCATGGGATAGGTGATGCAAATGATTCAAACTGGCTTGCAATTGCATTTCATGTGGGTCCTGGTTTTTGATGCACATTATCTGGCTGTCCACACTTGGAAGCAGAGCAGAAAAACTTGCTCCCTGCCCACACATAAGTCTGGTTAACTTACTTCAGAGCATATCTTGGGTGTACACCAACATATATGCAGTGCAAATAATTCATAGGGACTTGAATCCCTGCATGAGAGAGGAAACTTGGCAAGGCAATTAAATAAACTTACCCCATTTTCTTTAGATTCTTCTGCTTAATGTTATAGCTTAGACAGCAGTTTCAGAGGTAGTCCAACAGGAACAATTCAGCCCAAGAACTGATTACAATAAACTTTTTAACTCTGGCTGATTTTTTGGTGAATGCAAATTGCCTTTCTGAACAGTGAAAAATCTTACTAAACTCAGACCATGACAAAAGCAGCAATGAATCTGTAAAAAGATAGCTGTAGGTACTGTATGGCTGTTTGCAACTTCTCCAACCTGGGCAAATTGACTGAAATTTGTGTATCTTGCATGCTCTTGTCCTGTACAACCAATTAAATATCTCAGCCCAATCTGCTCCCAATTCCCCCCCTTTGTAGCTCACCACAGCAGGCAAAGTCCATACAGGGCTGTCCCTGCAAACTGAGCACCTCCCCAGCCCTCCTGTGCAGCACTCCCATCCCTGCTAAGTATTTTTAGCAGCATGTCAATCTAACTTCAAGTATTGGAGTGTTTGCTTGCCACATGTTCCTCTGTTTCTCCTACTCCTTAAGATATAAAAATGAAGCACTTAAAAGTTCTTAAATAAATACAAACTCCCATGTTTTTACAGGCCATTCTCCATTGCAGACAAAACCTAGTATTCTCTAGAATCATAGAATGGTTTGGGTTGGATCTCAAAGGTCATCTGGGTCAATCCTCCTGCAGTGAGCAGGGACAACTTCGACTAGAACAGGTTGCTCTGAGCCCCACCCAACCTGGCCTTGGGTGTTTCCAGAGCTGGGAGCATCTCCCAGCTCTCTGGTAAGCCTGTCCCATTGTTTCACCACCTTCACTGTAAAAATGCCCCCCTCACATCTGGTCTAATTCCACCCTCTTCCAGTGTAAAGCCATTGCCCCATTCCTAGCTCAGTGCCAGTCAGAGAGAGCTGATTTGTGCATCTCACCGTGTGCCAGAGCCCTCAAGGTCCCAGCACAGAAGTGGCCCTGCTGTTCCAGGCTCCTCTCCCAGAAACAGCACATGCACAGCTCCTTTTGCAGCAGCTCACAGCTAGCAATTTCTCTACAATACAACTTTTTACTCTTGCATGCCCAAACAT
The DNA here is from genome assembly GCF_903797595.1 of Erithacus rubecula. NCBI lineage: Eukaryota > Metazoa > Chordata > Aves > Passeriformes > Muscicapidae > Erithacus > Erithacus rubecula. The sequence goes on from NC_136659.1 coordinate 14,049,548, forward strand.
TTCAGTAGCAGCACAAAACGAGCGCAGAGCAGCAGCGCTCTGCTGGTTCAAGTTCAGGAGAGGATGGGCTCCCCTTGGAGGGGAATGGACCCTTGGACTCCTACAGGACTGTGCTGGGGGTCCCCAGGAGGGGAGGGCAGCCCCCCAGCCCTGCCCCAGCCCCTGGCAGGGCGGAGTCAGGGCTCCAGCTCGGTTACTCTCACTGAAAGGAGCTGGGCTTTGCTCAATAGCCATTGAGCACATTCCTCGGATTCTTTTCTTCTGTGCTTTGTAAATCGGGGTTGGAAGTTATTGCTGAAAGCACAGGAAGTTAAAAATCACCTTTTTCAGCCTCCTGTAACCTCAGGGTATTTTTGTGACAAACTGACCCGGGCTTGAAGGATGAAGCACCTTTTACAGCCCCAGTAACAAAATAATTTACAAAACAATGAATTACTGACCTTGCCATAGTCTCAGCTGGCACTCTTAGGTTGGTAAGTAGCCATGCCCATGAGCAAAAGCACAAGTTGTGCCCCTGGTAATAAGAGTCCTGCTGTCACAGGGGCCAAGGGCTCCTTTGTATCCTGATGAAAGCAGCGTTTTAAAAACCAGCGTGGTACATCTTATCCACCAAAATTAAACAACAGTTTTCCATGATTAAGAGCTGCATTTTCACCTCCCTGTTTAGAATAACACTAATTAAGAGTTCCCAAGGGTATTTAAAATTGAAATCTGGTCAACCAGGACACAACTTTGTCCTGGAGGGATTCCGTGTGAAAATCCAGATGATTAAGGCAATTGTGATCCACAAGAAAAGCATTTAAAAATATTTACCCTATATGAATATTTGACCACAAGCAAAATGAGGAATCATTAAAGTGTTTGCTTAGAACTCTCTTCCAGAATTTTCCATTTGGGGGCAGAACCACAGTCTAGGGGGCAACACACTGATCACTGCTTAAGGTTCAATCCCTGCTCCAAGTGTAACAGGTTGAGTCCAGGCAGCATCCGAAGCCACAGGAAAAAGCCACAGGAAAAAATCACCCTGCTCTCTTGCTGACAGGCAGCTCCTGGCTGTACAGCCTCAGACTCCTCATTTCCATGGCAGGACAGGAACCCCTGGCAGAGGCAGGTGAGCCTGAGTGCTGGCTGAGAAAAGGCAACTCAAAGAACCAGGCACAAACCTCAGTTCAGAGCAGGGGCTGCAGGGCAGGGCTGACTCCACAAGAGCTCAATGCTGACTCAGGCCAGGAAGCAGAAATCAGGATTCCTCCTGCCTCTCCTTGCATCAGGCATCATCCTCCCAGAGCTTTCCAAGCTGAGGTACATATTTCAAGTTATGGTTTGCAACATATATTTTTTTTTCTCAATTTTTGCTTCCAACTGTATGTTTTTATAGGACTTCTTCCCTTACTTAAATACTGGCTTTGATTATCCCAGAAAATATTTGATTTTTATTTTCTTGTAGACACTTAGGAAACTGAATGGATAAAGGAACAAAAACCCAGAAAACTTTATTTTCACATTCATTTAAGGGTTTTCAGTTTAAAATTGGACATAAAGGAAGAAGGTTTTATCCAAGCAAGTTTTTAACCAGAAAGCTACTATAAATTATGAGAGGATTGCTAAAGGTCAGGATGCTATAACCAAATTCCAGCCTGTTAAATTACTGCTACACCGAGCTTCCAAGAAATCTGTATTCAACATCTGTTTTCTTTTACAGGAGATCATTAGGAGCAGGCAGGCAGAGTCATAGTCTCGTTCTGCACTTACCTCAGGTTTTGAAAGGACAGATCTGTCCCTCTCTAGACACAAGACAAGATAAAAACCTGGCCTTGTTGGACTTGGTCACTACTGTGATGTCTCAGAGTTGCTTTGGAGTCAGACATTATCCAAAAAGCAGTATTAATGAGGAAAACAGGAAGGGGAGCTGGAGAGCAGCCAGCTCTGCTTCTCATCACTTACACTTGCTGCTGTTCAGACTAATTTTTTATCAAGTCAGAGCAGATTTGTCTTTATGACATAGCTGACGAAAAACTTCCTGAAAAAAAAAGTCTGTGGCTGATAGTCAAATCAGGAATCAGTGTGGATCCCAACATCCTGCTACCTCTGAAGAGGTCAGTACTCTAAAAAACCCCAAACCCAAACCTATGCACATCTCGAAGAGCTCAGCAATTACTTAAAATTATGGAAAGCAACTGTTACTGCCTAGCATGTGTTAAAACAATTGTTTCCCAATACTCTCAATTTGTTTTTCCAAGACCAGCACATGAAGCATGGAGACATCTGGATATTTCAAGGTCAGCATGGTTATGGATACAAACTGAACAGCAAAACCACATTCTGCTCTGCAGATGGACAGATGGGGACAACCTGAAGCACCAGACCAGAAGCATTGCACATCTGTCCCACTCCTGCTGTCCCTTCTACCCTCTTCCCATCCTTCCTTACCTCCTTTTTGGTTCCTCTCCCTAACTCTGACACAAACACAAGGCAAAGACTAAGAGTAAAACAGATGCTTCTGGAGGTGGTGAAAATCTTGAAAATGCTCAAGTTCTGTCAATGTTGTCATTATGTAAATATTTGATGCCACACCCAGAGAAGAGTTTTCACAAGCAGAAATACCAAGACATGGAGGAAAAAAGCCCATGATAAAACTGAAGGGCATAAGTGTATCTGGAACAACAAAGTGCCTAACTTTTTGGGGCATACCCTTCCTGTGCCTTAGTGTACCTCCAGCAGCTTTTTCATCCCAAAGTTGTAGCACCCACTACAGGAATCCAGTCACAGGGTTGTGGGGACTTCTACTCATATATATTTACTACCTGTTTTAAAGGCTGATCAAGTTACACAGAACAACGGAGATAAAAATTGTAGAGGAACATTCAAAGAGATTATCATTATCATCCAAGATGACACACTGATTTTTCATACAAGTTTTCAAATGGTTGCATTTCTTGTTTTCTTTATTCTTTCTACATTAACATCTTGTTGCTACAATGCAGACAGTTTTAAAATGAGAATTATATCTGGGTCTAGTATAAGGAGTTCAGCTTACCATGGGGTCTTTTTCACTGCTTGCTTTGTCTTTGAATTATTAATGACCTTTAAAAAATGTCTATTCCTCTGTTGATCTATATGGAGCATATTTACTTACCCTCTAAATTACTATGGAGCTCATTATACCAAAGAATGTTTTTGTAGTAAGTTTTGGGCTGTGCAGAACTATTGAAATTTTGAACCCACATTACAGATGCTGAAGTGTCTTCAGGAAGAAATGTAACAGAATAACTGAGGTAGCACAGAAATGCTAAAGAATAATTGAGGTGGACTGTTAAAGAATTGGTATGGCTTCATTTGACAGATAAGGGAGAAGATACAAATTAAAACTCAAGAAAGAGCAGGGAAGAAGAAAATGTCATTATATAATGCTTTAAAGACCAGTGATATAAAGGGGTACCCACAGCTGCTCATGCCCACCAGGATGGGGCTTGGTTCATTTTTTCAGTGACAAGAATTATCCAAAATTAGCAGACCAAAGAATCTACTGCTGCTCAGCTGCAGCACAGCTACAACTGCCCTATTTCATGAAGTAGCTGCAGAATTAGAGATTGTTCTATCCGAGGGTGACCATGGTTTCCACACACTACACTGGATGTAAAGCAGCCTTCCAAGGGGCCTTGAACTTCCTTTTAAATTTGCATTGTTTTGTATGATTCTTTGCTGTGTTTCTCCCTACAATGGAAAAGAGGGTTAAACAACCCCCTCCTTCATAAAAAGAACATTTTAAATAAGCTAAATGCAATAAAAAGAAAACCACCCAAAAACCAAAAAGCACATCCCCTTTCACTGCTTTTTCCAAGCAAAAAGACAAGTGAGATGTTACCTGGATTTAAATACAAGTGCCACTGTGGTTTCCCCATGGCTCATCTTTATCTGAATAGTCAGGTTGTTTGCTGCCTGGAGAAAGGGAAATGTAGTGCCACTGGAAGGACCTCACTTCTTTCATGTTTTACAGAGAAGTTTGAATTCATGACCTTTGAAGAGAAATCCATCTGGAGACTTTTTATTTTCACACGGATGAAACAATCACAAGGAATAACCTTTTCCTTTATGCCTCGAGAAAGTTTCAAGCTTAGTTAGCAACAGTTATTTCTATGGCAACAGACAGATATAAACACAGGATTATAATGTTCAACAAAGGATCAAGAAAAGGAAGAAATAGGACTTAAAGAGGGAAGTGTCTGGAAGACCTGAAAAAGAAGGTAGAAAGCTACTAATTTTCTAAAAGTGCATATTTCTTCTTGCTCTCAACTGGACCCTTTTTGGTAAAAACATTGAATTAAAAAGGGAAAACGACACAGGACTTTTTGCTGCAGGCATAATGGAGTCCAGCAGCTGTGGTCACTGATACTTGGGACAGAACATGACAGAGCATGAACTTGCTTGGAGAGCACTGCAGGTCACAAAATTAACTTTATGCTAGAAAGCACAAGCTTTTATTCAGTGAATTCTGCAATAGAGACTGAATCTAAAACACACACACATAAATTTGGAATTCTCCCATACACTCATGCACACTAAATGGAGATGAGCAGGTAACTCTAGTGTTGTCAATCCAAAAGTGATGTTTGAGGGAAAGCACAGATGATACCTTCTAGAGTGTCCTTTGCTGTGAGCAAAGTCACCATTCCCTTCTACCTGTGCAGCCATTTGCACCACTCCAGATGTGAGCACTACCAACACAAGAGCAGCAAATCCTTGGCTGCTCATCCCAGCAAAGAGCAGCACAAAGCATCACACAGTGCTGAAGTGAGCTCTGTATAAAAAGCAGTCATTCCTCTCCTGTTTCTCCCTTCCATTTTCAGCAGCAGGGGCAGCAAGGATTGCTGGCAGGGGCAGCCAAGGGAGCAGCTGCCCCAAGGGCCATCTTCACCCCAGGCTGGCTGGGGAGCTCAGCAGGGCTGTTTCAGGAGAGCTGCCCCAGCTGCAGGGTCTGTGTGGAGCCTGGCCAAACACACAGGGCCAGGGCTCAGCTGCTGCACAGGAAAATTGGTTCTGTGCAGGTACATCCAAACCAGTTCAAGCTGCAGTTACTGCTTTGGATTGCTCTCAGCTGACATTTCACAGGAACATTTGTCTCCTTGGGGCCCAGCTGAAGGAAGAAATATTGCTTTGGTGTTTTTGTTGGGTTTTTTTGTTTTTTTTTAATCACCACCCTCACTTATTCTAGACACATACTTCTGCACGAGGCAGGGAAAGAAGGAAGGGAAAGCCCAGTTAGCAATGGGTCTGAGACACAGCCCAGTTAGCAAAGGGCCCTGGGGAGAGATGGGTACCTGGGAAACTCCTGGCAAGCAAAACACAAGCTGGGCCATAAAGACAACTTACTGCACTCATAGCTAATCCAGGGCATGCCAAGAGAGTGAGGGACATTCCACCTGAGACATAAGCAATGAGGTCAGAAAACCTTTTCATTTGTAGAGCTAGGAGGGAAGAGATGTCCAGCCCTCCAAGGAACAATGCAGGAACATCTGCTGCAGGCAGAGGGCTGAGCAGGCACTGGACAGTTTGTCAGAGAGCCAATAACAATGACAGCAATGAAATTGAACAGTGCTGCCTAGAATGAAAGTGAGAGCAAAAACCATCAAGCATCTTCTGAAGCTTGAAGTAACTATTTCTTCTCAAAGCCAGGAAAGATTGAAAGAAGCACATAGTGCAGACAGGTCTAAAGGGAGGAAGGTCTGCATCCTTCAGCACCTTTGCTGAGAGATGCTGTGCTTCATTATTCACTGGTAATATCCCAGGACTTGGAGCACCTTTTTGCTTTTGAAAAGCCCCAGTGAAAGTTCTCATTTTACTATCCAGGCACAAAAGCTGCCTTTTGAAAGTCAGGTGCAAAAGCCCTGCAATATCTCACTCACAAGGCAGTGACAGCAAATAGTGCCAGGCACAGAGAATGACAGAGCCCAGAGTCATCACTAACTTAGCAAAGACAATTCCCTGTGTGCCTGGAGTTACTCTCATCACTTCTAAAACTTTAGAAATTGATCTCTTTACACATGGATGATTCACCCAAAGACTGATTTACTGTACAGCTCTCAATGGATCTACAGTGCTCCCATGCTTTGCCTATGAAAACAATTCCAGTTGCTGTGAAGGACATAAGAAAGGATGGCTGTTTCCAAATGGCTTTCCAAAGAAGTGGAAGCTGTCATAATATTTAACCTTTCCTCTATTCTCCCACCGCCAGGCACCCCTCCCCACCCCGCCCCGCTGCTGTTCCCACACCCCAGATATGAAAGCAGATAAGGAGGTCCCCCCCTCCTGCTTCCTGCTGGTGAGTCACAGCTCTGAGTCAGCCTTTGTGTTCCAGGGAACCTGGAAGGCTTTGAAACCTGCTGTTGATTTTGGCAAAACCACCTCTTCTCGCTTTGAGGAGAAACGATTTACACACTTTGCTTTTGCTCTGAAAATAGCTGCTGAGATGCAAACAGCAAGAGTAGGGCCAAATATTTTCTTGTCCTTGTGCTGCAGAAGCAGAACCCTCCCTGTCCTGGGTCCCAGCTGCACTAAAGTGAGTCACAGAACACCAGCTCAAACCCTGGTGATTGGAGGAGGATGCACTTACAGCTCTTCTTTCATGCTCAGGAGGTAGCACTGCCCATGGCTTTGGACACAGCCACCTCTAGAGCAGCTGGCCACTCTCAGAGATGGCCAAGGATGGTGCTGGATCACTGTCTGCTGCCCACAGCCAGCTGAGCTGAAGCCAGATAGTGCCATTCCAGTGTTGATGTCAGTAAGCCAAACTCCTTCCTCCTGTGTGCTCCCTGGTGCATTCCTTCCAGCAGAGCCAGCTCGTGTCAAGGGCCCTGCATCAGGAGATGCAGACAGGAGAAGTGTCTTTTCATAAACAAGAGGTTGCCCCAGCTCAGTTGAGACATGCCAGTAATGAGGGAAATTCTGGCAAAGACGCCTCTCAAGAATCCCTGTGTGTCTCTGCCTTGCCCTTCTCTGTCTCCACAGATCAGCACTTTGCAGTTGGAGAGAAAAAAATCCTCTCCTCCTTGGCGGTGAAAAGCTGCCATATTTTTATTAACATGTCTGAACATTACATCAGCTGCTCATCTCAAACATTCTTCCACTTCTGTGCCTACTTCTCTATCTCTTTTACAAAGCCTTTAATTAAATTAATTACACTTTAACATAGATATTTCCTTTTGCAATCCTATTTCAGACATCTTTTGATCTCTCATTGTAATTCCAAACTACATTCCTTCCCTTCATGTCTGTTTGGTAAACACCTTTGCTTGGGCCAGATTTATTAGCATTTAAATTATTTTCTCACTCCAGGACTTGTCTGCTATCCCTTCTTCCCACTGTATGGCAAGTCAGGCCATTTCTAGGCTAAACCCTAAATTCACTGGAAAGTCTTAAAGCATGACTGCATAAAGAAAACAGAAAAAAATCTGTAAAAAGTACAATTAGTTGCTACACTTCCTTTCAGAGTATAGCTATTGTTAAAGAAATAATTTCAAGGAAATTAGATTTAATATTCTTTAATAGGGGTTTTGCATGATAAGGCAAAGAAACTTGAAACATGCCAAAGCACATGAATACAGTTAAAATACCAGTTTTCACAGCAGTTTAAGTTTGCTTCTATGACTGTTGAGAAAGGGTAATCATTATATGCTAAAACATAGAACAGATTTTAACCTTAATTTTTAATTTGAGTGTGAAAAACAGTGGCAGTACTCATTTCCTTACACATCTCTGTGAAATAGTTTTTTTAAAAATAATCTACCAGAAAACATAGCACTACAGAGCACTTTTATGTCCTTTCTAAATTCTACATGTGTTTATTTGAAAATTTGGCTGCTATTAAAAAATGGCTACACACTTTAAAAATCAAACTATTTCAGCTAACCAGAGACGTCATTTCCTTTTCCACAAGTCTGGTCCGCTAAGCTAAGCAAAACAAAAAACCCAAAACAAAACCCTTTGCTCAGTTCTGCACATAACTCCAAAAATTTCAGTCATCAGATCCTAAAAATTCAGGTATGTGTTTCTTAGTTGGGACATTCAGATAAAGCATATTTGCAATACTTTTAACCTTTATTTTGATTGACTAAAAGGCATATTTCACCATGGAGGGGAAAAAAAGGTGCTAAAATTCCAGCTCTTCTCTAAGACTGCAGAGAAAGTCCTTGGTTTTCACATCAGGTGAGTTCAAGGCTGCATGAGGGATAAGGGTCAGACCTACTGATGGCAGGCTGAATGCTTCCCATGCTTTTACTCACCTCTGTATTTACTGAAGAAGGTCTAAATGCAATATCCTCCTCATGGAGGGTAGAAGTAACAGCAGTTCACACCCTTACCTGACTAGAAACAGCTCCATTAAACCACTTCACTGCCTCTGCTGGCAAATTCACTTCGAACCTAAGCTGATATTTTAGCTGAATTCACTTCCAAACCAAAGATAGGCCACTTGAGTTTACATTAATCAAAATTAGCTCCTGATGGGCATTATACAAGCAACATTAAAACACACACACCGTTCAACTGGCTTTCCCAGGCAGACAAGTTTTTATCTTGCTAAAGTTTTTGTTTGCTAACTTGTTGCTTATCCAGGAGGACAGTTTTTTTAGTATGAACCTCATCTACATGCCTTTAAAAGACACCTGCTTTCCTCACTGCCAGAGCTGTGTGAGGGCTGTAACATTGCACCAGCCCTGTGCCCTCTCCTGACATCAGCAGGTATCTCAGGCTGGCCTATCTGAACCCCTGGAGGATAAACAAACAGAGCAGGATCTGCTCTTACAGGTCTGGGGCTGCAGTCACTCCCAAACTTGATTGCAGGCAGAAACCCTGCTCTTCTTCCAATTTATACCTCCAATATCCCTCAAATAATTCCTCATGTGACACTGATGCAGGGCAGCAAACAGCACATAAGACAACCCTGTGAGGTCCTCATAGCCATTTGTAGACTGAAATAGGATGCAAAAGCAACACAGGAGAGACCAGAAGACATTCAACATCTCTTCCCACAACAAACAAGCTCAATTTGGTTTGGCCTGCTGCATCCAATCCTACTTTCCTAATGCTCTGTGCAGGTTGCAAAAGTGTTCTCGAGAACCAGCATATCTGATTTCATACTGGCACCTGTAAATGTGGGGCACTGATATCAGGTATCTGTTTTACTTCAGCAGTTTCAACCCACTTCAAAAAGCTTATTTGAAGCCTAATCTTTCATTACACAAACAGGACAAAAACAAACTCAGGATGCTGGTTCTTCTATTTATGAAAATGACCCACCATGGACTAACACATGGTCCAGCGTATCTTCGTATAAATCCAGATTTCATCTGAAAACAATTGCATGCTCTTAAATTACTGGGCTCTTAAAGTCTAACTACAATGATTCTGATGTTAGCTTTTGATATAGAAAGTGTAGAAACAAATGGAAAAAATAATTTGAAGACTATTCAAGAATAGGAAAAAGAACCAAAAATAGTGAATAAAAAATTACAGTGGAAAGGAAAAATGCCCAAACTGGAGGTTGTCACAACAGGGAATTTCCCTATTGATAATGAATGCAAGAATGAGCTAGTAAAAAACATTAACAAAAGTCCAGTTGACTTCTTGTGAGTTTGACATTCTCACACTTCTGCTGAATGAAAGATTTTTGTCCTCAGAGCCCCAGGGCCACCTCAGAGATTTTAGGTTTTTGAGACCAAAATTTCTACTGAGTATTTGCACATAACTACAGAGCTCAAAACTGAGAGGTTTCTCAGTTACCCCTGAGGAAACCTGCCTCACCCCTACCCCTCAAAATACTACACATTTTACCCAATCTAAATGTAACATAAAGTGCTTAGGTGGGAATACTTAAATTGTTTGGGAAAGACAAGGAGAGTTCCCTACACTGTAGTCAGAGAGGGGAGGGGCAATTGCAAGAGATTACCTTACCCCAGAATATCTATGACCCCCTCAGTCTGACTGCTGGGATCCCTTCAGCACAGTGGGAAGACAACTCATGAATAAGTAAAAGAGGTTAAAAAAATAAAGACAGATGTGGTTTTCCCAGCTCTCACTTCTCCTGCAAGAAAAAATACAAGTGGTATGGAAGGTGCCATAGTTTATACTTCTACATACCCAAAATGACTTTGCAGACTGGCTAGCATTGTCTGAAGGTGCTGTTTACTTCATACATACAGTCACAGGACTGTCATGTTAACAAGAATTTCTTCCAAACTGAAAAAGCACCTGTACCAAGAGAGCTTAAATATCATTGCATATTACTGATGTCTGACTGGCACCCATAAGCTTTTCATATCTTTTGCACCAGAACATCACAAATCCTCTTTTGTGGCCAGAGCCCATAAGCTCTGGGTGTCATTAAAACACAGCAATTATCACTGATAGTCTCTGGCACATATTCTTGATTTGCTATGGGAAGGTAAGTCCTAACAAAAAAAAAAACATTCTTCTGTTGCGACATGCAAGTTTCATATCTTTTAAAAAATCCAAAATTTGAGCAGAAATAAGACCTACACCCACTCTTCCATAACTTTCCCTCCATTATTTGCTGTATGCCATTGTTAGCAAACAATAGAGATGCTTACAAATGTATTTTTTATGCAAGCTCTTAGTGACAAAAATAACTCCTTTCAGAATTCACATTGGAGGGCAGCAAGATCCTTGCTTCTCCTTCTCAGCAAACCTGCATGTATTTGAGCAGGTCTTGCTGCCCCACTGTCTTCCCCCCTCTAAACCCTGACACAGAGGGAGATAACGGAGCTGAAGGAATGAGATTGATGCTCTGTATGCACACTCAGCAGAAATGAGAAGTAGGTTGTTTGATGTTGAGGGTGAATTGAATTGATCCAGGCACACCATTATTTATGACAAGCAGTACATATCATTGACCAGTGAACATACAATAATAACATAATTAGCTTTCACCTAAACAATTACCTCCTTGTCATTTCCCATCCAGGCTCAGGAAGTGGCACAGACTCAGCAGGCAAAGGGTTGCAATTAACAGGCACAGCTCACTGCTAGAGCTGCTTTAACCCTCTGCAGGTACATTTCTGGAGGCAGCAGGCAGCCCAACCCAGCCCTTAGCAGTACCCAGAAGAAGACTACATTTCCACATTCATTAACATTTGTGGAGTTACTCATTAAATCCTGAGTCAAGTGGTGTGAACCAGTCTCATGCTTCAGCAGACAGATCCTTCAGCTCCTGTTTAGTGGGATCTTAACACCTCACAGACAGCAAGACACAGGTTTTGTATTCAATAGAGGACTTCCTTCCTCACTTGCCAATTCCAGCTTTGCAGTGGAGAAAGAGTGATCATCCAGACTACTCCAGTGCAAATACAGCACAGCCTGGGGCTCTTGTGCACCTCTCTCTAACTGGCCTGGTTGTTCAGGCCAATTCAGCTCCAGGGCCAAAAAACCCTGCTAAGTTTTCTATTAACAATTTAATTAGCATTTCTGAGTATGCTTCTCAGGGAAATGTTTTATCAGAAAGTTACTCTGCCTTGATAGAGCTGGGGGAGAAAAGCCACATCCTTAATTGGAACACCATATCAATCACATCTCAGTGCATCCAGTCCAGATACTGTTACACTAGATACATTGAAGCTGTTTTAAACAGAGAACGTATTGGTCTGAGAAAATAATTTCTTGGGACTTACTCAAGAGAAGCTGTGGTAACATCCAGTGAATAAAAATCATCCTAGGCCATAGCATTCCTTTTATTTAGAGGCATTGTGTTCTGAGGCTGAGAGAACCAGAAACCAAGAGGTTTGGCACAAAAGAAACTTCATACCTTAACCACAGAAGAGAGGACAGGGAAAGGTCTTTGCAGCTCCTTGTTCAGCAGTGAGAGCACTCACACAGGAAATCAAATTAAAAAAAAATTCTTCCAGATTCAGAAAAGACACTTTGTCCCTCTCACCAGGGAGAACACTGAAGACAGGTACCCAAAAGCACATTGCCTCAGTCTGCAGGTGCTCCCTCCCTCACAGAGGCTTCCATCCACCAGCCAGGGACCCAGGCTCCTGGGCAGCCTGCACACAAAGGTGGTTTCTAATCCCACATCAATCAGATCATCACATCCTTGCCAATTCTTTTAATTGGCAAATAAAATAAAAAGAAGTGCTCCCAGTCCCTTTTCTAAATCCCTGTTTCCCCACCTATAATCACTTACTCAGAAGAGTACACTAGTGACAGCTCTTTGGCAACTCAAAGGATGAAATTGTGGTTGAATTGAAGAATTACAGTTTCTAACTTCCCCCTTTTCTACTGTAGAGCCAAAGTCCTCATTGTTTTAATTTAGAGGAGAGATTAGTACCAACTGTGTTTTGCCTCTTATCTTTGCTAAACAAAAAAGTTATATAATGTTTCAGGAAATGAGTTCAAGTGAATACAACCATCTTTTTCACAGTACTTAATGCTTAAAAAAGAATCTGGTTTGTCCATTCTGGCAGCTTATGTTTATTCAAGACAGACAAGGCACAGGCAGTAAAAAAGCAAAAAATAAATCCCTGAGCTGCAGTACAAAAAAACCAGTCAAAAGTTAAAAAAAAGTTAAAAAAAAGTTAAAAGTTTCTTGTCTAAAATTCCTATAGCTCTGTAAAACTGCAAAAGCAGCAGGCATTTGGGCTAGCGTACCAATTTTTGTGATAGTGCTGGTATACTGGCATGTCTGAGGAGATGTTCACAAATTTATATTTTAGAGACAGAATTATTATTTCACAATCATACTAAGGACAATGTTAAGAACACAAGCAACCTACAAACAGCACATTTATGACACAAATAGATCCTGCCATAGAGAAGATCTTGGGGTGTTTCAGGATGTATGAGTAAGAGGCAAGATAGATGAAAAGGCAGCTAAAGGGGACACAATGAGAGCATTCCATACCATTGTTTGGAAATTAATGTTTATCAGTTTTCCATGAATCACCAGCTGCACTTTAAATATCAGTGCCTGTATTCTTCAAGAGGCTAAAAATACACCCAGTTTTATTTGCCTGTTGCAGAGAAAGCTGTGAAAAGTGTGACTTCTGTTCTTAAAATACAGCAATGACAGAGAGTTGTCACAGGACTGCAAGAACAGGTTTTGCTTTTTTGAGATGTGAATGACAAAATACTGCTGTACACTGTCACATCTCTTTCTGGTGGACAAGAGCATTATCAATCTCTTTGATAATAACACACTTGCTGGTTTTTGACTAGACTTTTTTCCCCTCTAATGACTCCAGCTCTACAAAGCATCACTGGTTATATTGGTTTGTTTTGTAACCTTGGAAGTTTAAATCTGCATGAATCCATTTCAGGTAGTGGAGCTTTAAACCCTTTTTCTAGCTTTTTACAAACCTCAGCTGTCTTGTACTTAGAGCAGTGCTTAGTGTTTCCTCCAAATGAGCAAAGTTAGAGTGGAGCAGCCTGTGCACAGTTACACAGCAGAACCAAGCAAGTGATCCACCCTTTCCTACACAATTCCTCACAGGGTGAAGGAGTGGGAAGAGTCAAACTGAGCAGCATAAACACACAGAGGAGCTGCTAAACAGCAGAATTCTGTCTCAAGCACCAAGAGCACTCACTTCCTTCCAGACTTCAAAGAAAACACCAAAAAACTAAGGTTTGATCCTCACCAAGATGCTTTTCCCTTGCAGTGTCATGAACCTGAAATCCACACAACTATCTTATGCAAAGTTATCCAAGGATTTGGGCTAAAGTTTCTTTGTCAAACTTTTAAGCAGAAAGCAAACAATTCTGTGCACAAAAGAGCACAGTTAAGGAATCTGTGTATCCCAGTCCTAACAACAGGAAAAATTAAGGGGAAATAGACATGGGGCTACATTTCTAGTGTTATCTGAGGTCTACTGATATATTTGTCTACTTTCTAAGCACTGTGAAGTGACCCTTAATATGTTTCCCTGGTCCACCTGGCACATCATAGGGCAAATCAATAATATCACTGCCCTGCAACTGTTTGATGCAGGTCAGACCTTCAAAAACCTAGAGGATCCTTTGAATAGTGATGAAACAATGCTGTACCAGCCTGTGCTGTGTATAGGACAGAGACTGGAATCTAAGTGGAAATGAATAAGGAATTACAAGAAAACCCTATTGAATTGTAGATGTTTCTCTTCCATGGATCAAAACAATTTCCAAGGAATAAATTTTGAAGAAAAAGCAACACACTGTGTGCATACCTCTGAAAAGAGTGAGGTGGTAGTTGTATAATTCACCTACATTAAAGGTTTAAAGGAAAAAAACTTCAAAGGAAATATTTGTGCATTTCCTTTTAGATTACTTTATGGGGGAAATAAATTATTAAATATTTTATAGTCGTGTTCTGTACCAAACTCTATCTGTTTAGAGCTATACTAAGTCTAAAGTTTTTTGAAGGGTGGTGGTATTTGTAATAAGAATGGTAACTTGACAGTACAACTGCTTTTCATGGAAATCTGTGTGGATTAAGGTGGACTTCCTGAGCACAGACCAAATAGCAACACTTTGAGGCTGCAGCTATCCCTGTTCCAGGAGACAAAGCACACGGATACCTTTCCTTCCCGCTGTGGCTGTTGGAAAGTTGTGGGGTTTCTGCACTAGTCAGCACAAGTAGAACTTGTTTTTCTCATTAATTGCACCAGCAGGGTATATGATAAACAGCTGCCTCAGAGGAAATAGGAATGAGAAGGGATAATACAAAAGGAGAGCCCAGTGTGATGAATGCAGTGGTTCTGTTCCACCATGTTCATTCTCTTGCTGGTGTTTGTGAAAAGAAATAAAAATCTCAGTATGCATACAGTCACTAACAGACTGGTGGGCTCCAGTATCCCAAGGCACATTATTTAGCCCACAGATGAATACTGAATGTGTGTTCCAGTTCCAAAACTTTGCAGTCTCAGTGTAAAATCTGAGGCTATTGTTCAAGCACAGCCTTTGAGGGGGAGTTTCTAAGCTTAAGACAAGGACATGAATTTTTTCCCAGAGAGATGTTTGAGTAGGGGTGTGCACTCATAGTCCCTAAAGAGAAACATCCAAATACAGGCACAAGGGAAAGGAAAATAGCTTCTTTCATAGTTATCTGCTTTAACAGGAATGTAGTTTTCCCATTTCAGAAAAGAGAACATTTAGCATCCAAAACAGCTTAGAGATTAAGTTAACTGAAATGCCCTCCTACCTTTGTTGTCTGTTTTCTTCCCTTTCCCTCAGCTGCCCTACTATAAGAACTGCAGGAAATGAATGGCAGATTCTGCTTCATGTGCATATATACTTCTATAGACATGGTGATATAAAATCCAGGCTCCTCACCCTACATGCAAGGAATTTTTCCTTTCTTTGAAAGGAAAACTTCTAAAAGAAATCTTAATGGGAAAAAAAAAAAACCCATAACTTTCTCCTTGGAGCCACAGAGTCTACTTACAATGAGAGTCAAACATTAAATGCATTTTGTTGATAGAATTACAGCGAAAGCTTCAAAGAGAGGTCTCCAAATTAATTGAAGTGCATTAGACATCCAAATTCTATTGCAAGCCAAGTGTGCTTCAGCTATTTCAAATAACACAGCATAAGTGTACAATTGAAGACCTAAAGTGCAAGCTTTGCTCCCATAAAGAAAGGGGATGTACTTAGGAAACCAAATTGTGAAGCAGTTCTCTACCTTACCATTTCTTTCCAAAACACTGGAGAGGTTTAACTTTCCTCCTTGTGGACAGTGTAAAGGCAGGAAAGCATCAGGATTGAGAGCAGCATTCTACAGCATCACCTAACAAAGGAATGGTGATCTCTGGCTGTGCTTAAATAGGGACCAGGCAAGGGGTGTGGAGTCACAGATGAGGCTGATCAAGGTTGTTAAGGGGGAGCAAGGCCTCTGACAGACACACACAGTTTGTGCTTCAAAAGTTATACTTCCAGACTCCATCTTTCCACTTTTTCAGGGTATTTTCCTTGTTAATGCAGAAGAGGATGCTGCTTTCCTTGCCATGGCAATATGAGGGAAATTTTCAAATAGGCCATAATATTTTAGAAGTGTGAATCTTGATACTTGCCAGTGAAAGTTATATTCCTTAATATATCATTTGACTATTTCCACAAATCTTATCCAGAGTGGAAAAGGTTTCTGGAAAGGGGATGAGAGGAAGGAGCCTTCAGGCTGTTTCTCTTCCCAGTGAAATCCCTCTGGTCTCTTTTGAGAACTCCCAGGTCCTGTGCCAGTTAAATGAGCCAAGCAGGGTGTATGGACAGGCATACATACACATACATACAGCCACCTCAGTGTGGCCATAGCAGCCAGAAGGGATGGCAAAGGAAGGGCAGAGGGATTGGAGAGAGTGGTTGAAAGCAGGCAGGAAGAGGCCTTTCCCCATAGGCAGTGCCTGTGCACTCCAGCCATGTGCTCCCCTCTCTGCTGGATTTGTGCTGCAGTTGGGCCAGGGTGGTCCTGGCTCTGCTGGCCACAGTGCAGGGCTCGTGTGGCCAGGAGAGTCCTTGGGCTGCCTCCTGTCATGGGGGCATTCCTGGCCACAATGTCCTTTGCACTGCTAAAATAAGCTATGCTGTCTCTTTTTAAAGCTGTCCCTGTCTCAGTGTTATTAAAATGATATCGATGTCCCTTCAGTCCATGGGTCAGTGGTTAAATCTGCTGTCAAGTACCAATCAAAGTGTGAATGAAATGAAGAACAAATGGTCTAACTTCATCAGCGTTGTTTTTCTCTTCTTCCCCCAGATAATAATACCTTAAAATAGAATGCCTTATTAACCACAGACCTGAAGGTTAATAAGTACATCAACAAAACAAATGTAGTAAATTAAAACAATGCATTAACATTCATTAGTATTTCACTGTTGATTCCCAAACATGCTGCTATTGCTATTGTGCTATTATCAGGCAATAATTGTTATGTCAAAAGATAGGACCCATATGGTTCAACGAGATCCTCTGGGAGCTTCTGCTGCATGAAAGTCAATCAAAAATACGATTCTATAAGGAAAGATGTGGACACGGGAGAGTTGCTGTCAGTATATGCTACCCATGTGAGAGGCTCAAGTGACTGTTTTAAATAAAAGTTTTTAAATTTAGGGGAAAAAGAAGTGAGAGTTAGAAGACTAGCAGTAAAATCAGTAGGTTTGTTCAGAGTATCTAAAACTCAAACGCCAGTCTTTGACAGACTGGATCCTGTTATCCCATCAATAGAAAATACCCTCTAACACCTCAGAAAAATTCTAACTTTATATATATTTTCCTACACATAGTGACAGATCCAGATGAGCTAAACCAGCACTTAATCTGAAATACCCCCAATTTTAGGTGAGGCCCGAATAAATATAAGGTGTTAAATGTAATGCACTGAAGATCCCAGCTGAAGTTGTCTTCTCAGGTCCTCGTGGTAAACAATTAATCCACATAATTAATTTCTAATATGTTGTAACACAGGAGATGGACACATATCTGGGCTGTCTCTTCCCCTTCAGTTGCCCTCATCCTCCTGGCCATCCTGCTGGGAGGAGTCAGGACATGCCAGAGGTATTGTGCCTTGGGTTTCAGTGCCATCTGATGTTCACCTGGGACCAGAGTGCTCCAAAAGGGCTCTTGTGGCTTGTTCCCTGCACAGCTCTGCCTGTGGCAATCCCATCTTCACAGGGGTTATTTGCCTCATGCTCTCTTCAGCCCCACCATCTTCCTCTTTCCCTGAAGCTTTGCCTCCCCACCTTACCTCCTGCAGCTTTTCCCTGTACCCAGAAGCAGAGGCTGCCTTGCTCTCTGTTCTCATGCCTTCAGCCTGTGCAGCTTCCAGAGCCAGCACTGTTACCCCTGGCTGACTTGTGCTCCCACAGAGGGCTTGTTCACATCACTGCTGGTGATTCAGAGTTTGGGGGGCCCTACAAATGAACAGAAGCCATAACTGCAGCCTCTTGGAACAGCCCCCCGGGATTACATCACCGTGTTAGCACTGCTGTGTCTCCTTCACCAGTTCATTATAAATTTCTGTGTGCTCCTGAGGTCAGTGCTTTAACACAGGAGCTGTTGTGCCCAGCTCTATCTGGCTGTCCTATCTGGCAGTTTGTATTTACCAGGCACACACGGGCTGGGAAGGGTTGCGTAAGCCGGTTTCTATGGCAGGTTTCTATTCACCATCTGCTTGACTGAAAAAATATCTTTTTCAGTTAGCACACGGGGTCTGCTGTTTGCATCTTTTGTTTCCTTCCAGATGCAATCTCAGAAACACAGGAGGGGCTGTGAGGCTTTGGAGGGGAGGAAAGGCCTTTTGAAACAGCTCTTTTGGCCAGCTAAAAAACACATTGTCCCCGCTTGGACACTGCAGGAAACTTAATGTCCTGAAAAGCCACTTTCCCTGTACCCAGCTACTTTCCATGGCATTGCTTTATCATAAAGGAGATAAAACTGCAAGGCTCTTTCTATATATACCTTCATCCTGTTTCTGGGCTGTTTTCCTAAGGAAACTGGGATCTGTGCTCGCCATCACCTTCCCCCCCCCCCCCCCCTTCCCAGAGGAGCCTCTGACTTATTTCTGCCCAGTTTAGAAGAAAAGATGTAAAATTAAGTCCCCACATTTCACAGGAAGTGGGAGAGGCCTATTAATGACCTCAACAAGAGATGTGGAGTAAAAGTCCACCCCTTGCTAGAAAGTCAGGAGGCCACTCTGGAAAGGGATGTTCTGAATGCCCTGTTCATGAAAAATTGTTTTAAACGGAGTTTGCAGCTCAGCAGACACAAATACACACAAGTAAATCCATAGGAGGCTGCTCGTGGGACTGCCCTTTTCCAGCAAGTCTCTCTGGCTAAGGATATCAAGCAGAAGCAGAGAGTGGACAAGCAGAACCTCCCTAGATGGGCCAGGATGGGCAGCAGCAGCTCAAGGGATGTGTGGTGAGATGTGTATTTCTGGGTGACACAAACCCAGAGTCCTCAGGGAGAAAAGCTTCTGCTTTGCACAGCAGCCTGAAGAAAGGCAGGCTGTACAAACCCAGGTGAGCAGCCAGAGGAGCTGAGGTCAGGCACACATCACACCCTGAAGCAATTCCAGGACTGGGATTCACCCAACATCACAGACACTGCCATGCAGAGGGGAGCAGCAGAAGCCAGGCTGCTGGTTCTCTTTGCTGAGAGCTTCTGAGAGCAGCCTGCTGATGGCCAGGCTGCTAGAAGCAGGGTGTGCACACTGCCACAGCCCCCTGCTCCAGCAGCACTGGGTGTGCCCCTCACACCACCTCTTCCTTCCATTCAGCCTGGGCAAGGCATTGCCATGCACTGTGCCTGGCAGCCTCTGCTGGCACAAGGGACCTGGCAGCTTTGCCAGCTCCTGGAGAATGAAGCTAAACCGTGCCCCAGATGTGCTTTCTGGGAGAGAATGGGACAGCTGTGGGGAGGAGAGCTGTGCCAGCCACAGCTTCCTATGGTGGGCCAGGCATTGGCCCAACAGATGTCACCTGGAAGGTGACCACCAAGGTGATGCACAAATCACTTCTGAGACCCAAGCTGTGCCCTGCAAGCACCCTAGAAAGGTGCCCGTTTTTGGCTGTTCACAGGGTGTAACGCAGCCTCAGCTGTTCTTGGGCACATCCCACTGGCAGCTGTAGTTCACTGCCATAAGTATGTAAGGACAAATGGATCAAATTTTATCTTCTTCTTGAATGCTGTTCCCTCAGTCGTGGCACACTGTTATCTCATTTTGCTGGGAGAAATATTACATGCTTCAAGCACAGCACAGATAAAAGACTGAAACACTTGTTTTTAAGCTGTAACAAACTATATGTTTAGAGGAGGAATGCCAAAGGGAGCATCTACTCTCACAGTGTATGTTTTAGAGCAGGCATACACCTCCTGCAGGATGTGTAACCTGAAATTTGCTTTGAGGGTTTATAACTTGTTTACAAGGTTCAGCCAGGTCACAAAGCAAAAACAAAGCATCTGGCCACAATCCTTTTGTGCATTTTAGCAGCCTGCAAATAAGATCTAGTATTTATATGTATTTATAAAGCAAAAATAATCAAAACAGCTTTTCAATGGGAAGATTTCTGTCAAAAACTTCTGACAACTCATCAGCAGCACTCAGATTGTGCTCTGTGTCTCACAGGCTGCCACCCACTGAAGCTGTAATATCACCCACCTCAGAAAGTCAGGTTTTAGGTACAGGTACACAGATAAGACAGAAGAAGGTTTTTAAAAGAGGTGAAATGGGAAAAATAATGGTGCTGCAGTTAATAGAGTAATCCTCTGTAGAGATTCCCATCTGCCTTGGCAGGGTCTGGAGGAGGCAAACATTGTAATCTGAGCCATACATATTTTAGTCAACTGCTCTACTTCCAGCTCTGGTTAGGAGCATTGTATTCTGTATGAAGCAATGAGAGTGAAATCTTGAGGACCAGAACATTTTCTCACCACATTCTCACCTATTTAAGTGGAGTATTTTATTAAAATCAGTTCAGTTGTTGATATGTGCTGAGGTTGTTGACCATGGTATGGATCATGGGGCTAGGCCAGAAATTACCTTCAAGGAGAAAAACCCAACAACAGCCAGCAACAGGAAAAAAAAGACCTTATATCACACAGGTACTCATCTTGCAGGAGTAAGGGGCTAGGCCAGAAAAATACCTTTTTTATATATTTTTAATATGATTTTCACCTTCTCAAATCTAAAAGCATGCAATCTTTCCCAAAGATTACTTTCTTCCCCACTATTTTTAATAATTAATTCATTGATACGAGCAGCAGTGTGTACAAAACAAGATAAACACAAAGTCTGGCTGCACCCAAACCCAGGTGGAGGTGCAAGCTGTCCCCAGAGCATCCCCAACCAAGACAGAGAGTAACAGCACCAGGCAAGTGCAGAAGAACCTTGGCCATGTCAGGGCTCTTGCTGAGCAAGATCCTGGCAACATCCGCTTTCATTGTCTGCTGAGTTGCTTGATTTGGGATAAGATAGGTGTGCACAGGGTACATGGTGTACAAATAACTATTGCTTGCTTTTGCTCATGATATCTGTGGCTTTGCTTTCCTTTGCAAGATCCAGGTTGCATCCAGCTCTGGGAGAGAAAAGCCACCCTGAGAACAGGGAGTGCCTATGTCAAATCCACTGGCAAGATTAAATAAAACAACCTGAAAACAAGAAAGGAATACATATCTGTGCCTAACAGGTATCTATCTCACTGTGAATAAAAGTAGAAAGAAAAATTTTTAAAAAACCAAACAATAAACCACTACATCCTGAGAAAAGGAATTAATTGGAAATATATTGGAATTAATTCTGAAATTACTGGAATTAGTTCTGGAATCGTGTTCTTAGAGAATAGTGGTCAAATCCTCCTAGAGTTTTCCCATAACAAGGGAGTTTCAGCAGGAGTAACAGGATACACAAGTGCATCTGTAAATATGCATCTGTAAATTAATGACCTACAAGTTACCAAGGTACATTGTGGATTGAAATAAGAGCTCAGGCAGTATTTGATATTGGTTTTAAGGCAGTTTTAAAATAAAATGGAGCACAGTTCTGAAGAGGAGTTTAGCAAAACCATTTCAATATGTCAGACAGACTACATTTTACTCTCTCAGTTCCCAAAAAGAGTCAGGGTTTCTCTATAATTCCCAGGGGAAAATCACACATAATATAATCCTTTGGTTAAAAGGACAGACCTCATAGTGCAAAAGAAAACAAACTTTGTTCCCCAGGTAAAGATTAAACAAAATTTTTTCTCTTAGAAAACATATCCAATCATCAAATAGTAACAAAAGTAGGGAATAACAGCTACAATAAAAATAAACCAAGGAAATAAATAAAGGTACAAACACATTTTTCTTCTGGGAAAAAAAAAAAAAAAAAAAGAGTAAAATTCTGTTCAAATAATGAAGGGAAGTTCCAGCCTTTTTTCTTCCTTTTTATTTTTTTTCCTTTTTGAGAGCTTGAGTATATGGTACATGGTGGTGTATGGTATATGTTCCAATTTCTCCCATTCATAATTTGAAATTGAATCTCTTTCTTTTTTCCTTGTGGCACATAATTCCATCTTTCTGCCCCAAATCCAAAGTCATAAAATGAGCCTTTTTGAAGCAGCAGATTGTGACAAGCAGCTCACTTTTACCTATCAAGACCAATGATGTATGAAACTCACATGCTAAAAAGATTAAAATATGTCCAAAACTGATCCTGCCATATGTTTTGAGGCTTTCACCACCAAGTAAGGACATGTTCTCCTGCCTAAGGAGAAAATTTTTCCACATCAGCTTAGTGTTTCTGTTGTTTCAGGAGGCGCACATTCATTGTACTCCTGAACTTTGGTTCTTCCATGTGTGTCTTCACTGCAACTTGACAGGTACAGCATTGTTTTTTGGAGCCTGAAACCTGAGCACTTACCAGGAAGCCTGTAATAGCAGTCAGGCTCTAGGTCATGCTTATCATGTGTGAGCCACCATTTCTTTGGGTCTTTAATACTGATTAATCAAATAATTGATTAGATTGAAAGGGAAATCTTCGGGGAAGAAAGGACAGATTCAATTTAATTACAACAACATACCTTGATTGTTTCTTGTATTAATACTAAGATTCTGCACTTCAACAAGTAATCTTTGTCAGACTGAAGCACACCAGTGCCACGTGCCTCAGCTCCCTCTTTACTTAGGCCAGGATCCTGCATGGGAGATGGGCATGTAAAACACACTAAGGCTTTTGGGGCATTCCCATAGACCCTGCATGGTGTTCCACTGAAAGTTGGGCAGACCTCCAGCTATCCTTGTCCTTCATGAAGAGGATGTACTCCATGGTCTCTCCGGGTCCTTTTTGGAGCTTCTCCTGTGTGCTGATACTTATAATTACTGATACTTATAATTACTGATACTTATAATTACTGTACCTTGTCTGTATTTGCACTTCACTTGAATGGTGATCATCCATTTTGAAAGGAAACTGCACCATGAAGGAAAATGTGTTTTGTTGTTTCTGCTGTTGCAATTCTTATTATTAACATTAGAACTGCTGTCAAACGGGTCATAGTCCCTCAGGAATATGAATAAAGCTTTTTCTCTGGGACTTCAATGGCCTAAGCATATCTGCAAATGGAGGAGAGGAACAAACCAGTCAGAGAAGAGAAACAGCAGCAGAAAAATAAGAACCTGTTAACTGCAGCACCACCAAGTGTCAGCATTGAAAACATCACACATCGGGAAAATACCTAATTTCTACAGGAATTGCAGGAGCAAATATTAAAAAAAAAAAACCCAAAAAAACCCATAAGAGTTTGTTGGCATCTAAATGAAAAGAGTTTAATTTTGAAAATTTTTGAAAATCAGTTTTGAAAATTTTCAGTGTCAACAGAAGCTGTAAACCTTCTTCCAAGTGCCCAGATACATTGTGTTCTGCCAATGTAATATTAGTATTTTCAGAAAAAAATGTATTTCCAATTAACAAGGGAATAATTTCAATAGAAATTTGGATGCAAACCTTCTCAACAGCTTAAATGGGTTTGTGTTTGTTAACTACACACTCACAAGCACAGCCCCAAGTACTCAGCTGCTGCCATATGCTGCAATGTGTGCACGGGTGTGGATCTGCCTCGTGTTACAGGGACAGACACAGCACATGGCAACTGCCAACAAGGCCACTTCAGAGAGGATATTTCTCTTTTCTGAGAGTGTTATGTCATTAAACGTGCATCAGAGACACAGCTTGTAGATGTAACTCCTTTCTTGTGTGAGAGAACTGCTTGTGGAGCATCAGGTCCCCTGGCCACACGCTGACATGTCAGGGTGTTCCCTCAGGGCTCTGGGTCACAGGACATGGAGCATGGCCAGGGGAGCTCCAACAGAGAGGTACTTGCCTCTGCCTTGTCAACAGCTGTCAGGCTCTGCGTATCTGTGACAACACTACTTTTATTTTTCGGGGCATATTAAGAAAAAATATGGCTGATGTCTTTTTTGTTTGTTTGTTTCCAAGAATTGCTAGATTCTCAGTCCCTTTCTGCTAGCATTTATCTAAGGTGTCTTTAGAGACTACCCAGATAAACGAAAGAAGAATCCTTTTGCTCCTTTGAGCTGGCTTTTCTGGTTGATATAAAATGAAAATCTTCAGCAGGAATGAAGAGACACCATCCTGCCAGCTAAAACAAAGAAACTCTCACAACCCATCTATTTCCATGGGACGTTTTGACAGTAAAACGCTGTGTATTTTTTTAATATTTTCATTTCTTAATTTATCTTGCCTGGCTGCAGCTTCACGCTGCTGTTCATGCCAGTGTCAGTCCTGCACATTCCCCTGCTGAGCATCCCTTACTTGGCAGAGTGGGAGAAGGCAGAGCATCATGTTACCACGGCTTCCCAGCCAGTGCTGGACTGGGGGCTGCTCTGCCTGCCACAGGAGGACATCCCTGTCCTTCTCATTAATTATGTCACCTTCTGAAACATAGTCTACCTAGTCTCTTGTGCAAGTCTGAAAACGGGATCATAGCTCATGGGAATGGAAAGGAGAGGATTGAGGGCAAACTTCCATCTCAAATGCTGTGGTCAAGAAAGATGAGCTGGAAAACAGTGTAGTCAGCACTTTTCTTGGGGTGTCCACCCCACGGATGCCCACAGGAGGCTGGAAATCACCAGCACCTGCTGATCTGTGTGTGTGTGTTTTCTGGATGTGGATTCCCTGTCCTGTTTTTCAGAGACAGGTTCAGGAGTGGACATCTCAGCAGCTTCTTGGCTGAGAGTTGTCCCCTTTAACTTCTGATATTCCTTATCATAATCACCTTAATCGTGATTTGCTTCAAATGCAACCACATTCACATTCCATCCTCCAACAAAGGCCAGTTTTCTTGGTGATTTGCACAAGCACAAGCATCTGTAGTCTCAGCAGTCCTGCAGAGAGCCCTCAGTGGGGAAGGGGCAGCATGCAGCGGTGTCCCAGCGAATGGTCCTACGGCCACTGCCAGCATCACGATGACCAAGCACCACCTGCTGCCCGAAAATCTAAGCTCTTTAAATCCATAATTACAGATTCCAAGCTGGCTGCAACAGTCATCATCTAATAACCTGCTGGAAGTAACCTGTAAGTATTAGCTTGCCCCTGCAGAATTTCAGAATTAACACTAGGCCTTACCAACCCCCAGAAACTCATGGCTGCTTTGAAGTATATCCCATCTGTCACATATATCTATACATACAGGTATCTATGTCACATCTATCTATACTAGCCCTGTGTAACTAAAAATACCACATTATCTTCTACCTTCAGCTTGATATTTATTTGTATGGCTACCCAAAATCAGATATTGACCGTAACTTGCAGGAGAGCTGTCCAGAATTTCAGGTGAAACAATCATTTTGCACCAGCTCTTCCTCCTCTGAAGAAATCTTGCAAGAATACATGAACCTGATCCTGCAGTCCTAGTTGTCTCATACTCCTCTAAAGCCTTCACAAATGCAGAGACTGGAAATTAAGAATAAAGCACCAGATTCATAAGGCCAGTCCCCAATGATCTCATCCAACTTTGCCAAACATTGCAGGAGAGTTCCATCTCTGAGCCCTACTGTCCTAACTCCCTGTGCTATGCTTACTCTTGGACTTCTAGAAAGCTCAAGATAATCTACAATTCCTGCTAAATAGAAATACAGCATTCAAACCCAGCCTTGAATTTGCCTCAGAATATCCTACACATTGGCGAGAGAAATGTGCTTGTCAGTATTCCATGTCCCCCTAATTCTCTCTGTAACTGGAAGCCTGTAAGAGGGAACACAAGACTGAGGCAGAAATTAAGAATAAAGGTATTCAATTATGTGTGACTGGGAGGACGTCTTGAATCACCACAGGAAACTGCAGCTGAGATCTGATTTTCCAGAACTTGTCCTAAACTGCCCTGTTGCTCAGGTAGTTTGAATGAGACCACTCCATGTTTCCAGACTTACTTTCCCCTTACCTCAGGCAGCCTCACCTTACATATAACCAGTAAGATATCTCCAAAATACATTTTTCAAAACCTGAACTGAATGTTAACTGCCAAACTACAGGTGCCCAAACACTTATGGGTGTTTGACAAGACATTCACACAGGGTATATCAATCCCGTGGCTTTGCAAATCCAGCAGAAATCCTGCTGCTGCAACACTTGTTTTCCCAGATCCTAAACTGACTCTTAACCTCAAGCCCTCCTTTTGTTTCATGAAACTTCAAGTTTTACACACAAAGTGGTTCTCTGGGCCACTTTCCTGCTTAACTCTAAGAAAGTTGCTGAGCGTGGGAGGGAAAAGAACCCTCTGCCCCAAACTTGAGTTTTTCAGTTCTCTCCGTTCTCAGATTTCCAGGTTAAACCCGCCCCAACCCCAGTTATTGGTATTTTCTGGTCCGGCCGGGAGGTGGTGAGCTTGCTGTCAGGGCAGGGCTGAGAGGCGAAGGAGGAGGGGGACGGCCGGAGGAGCCGCCCCGGGGCGGCGAGTGCCCCTGCCCGGGAGGGGGAGCTGAGAGCCCGCTGCTGCTCCTGTCACATCCCTGTCCCTGCTCCCCTCCCGCTGCTGCTCCTGCTCCTGTCACATCCCTGTCCCTGCTCCCCTCCCGCTGCTGCTCCGGCCCCGCTCCCGTCCCTGCTCCTCTCCCATTCCAGCCCGGGCTCCGCTCCCGTCCCTGTCTCTGCTCCGCTCCCGTTCCTGTCCCTGTCCCTGCTCCTTTCACGTCCCTGCCCTGGCTCCGTTCCCATCCCTCTCCCGGCTCCTCTCCCGTCCCTGCCCCAGCTCCTCGCTCTTTGCTGCCCCGGCTCCTCTCTCGCTCCTATCCTGGCTTCTCGCCCGCTACTGCCTCGGCTCCTCTCCCGTCCCTCTCCCGACTCCTCTCCCGTCCCTCTCCCGACTCCGTTCCCGTCCCTGCCCCGGCTCTTCTCCCGTCCCTCTCCCGACTCCTCTCCCGTCCCTCTCCCGACTCCGTTCCCGTCCCTGCCCCGGCTCTTCTCCCGTCCCTCTCCCGACTCCGTTCCCGTCCCTGCCCCGGCTCTTCTCCCGTCCCTCTCCCGACTCCTCTCCCGTCCCTCTCCCGACTCCGTTCCTGTCCCTGCCCCGGCTCCTCTCCCGTCCCTGCCCCGGTTTCGTTCCCGTCCCTGTCCCGGCTCCGCATCGCTCCCGGGAGGCGGCTGCAGCAGGAGCCCCAGTTTAAACGCACTGCAATTATGTAAATCCTAACCTGACCGCTTTATGTTGGTTTACGACTTTGCAGTAATTAGCTGCGGTGCACGAAGCACTGCGGGCCGAGAGCTATAGATGAGCAGACTGTCCCTGTCTCTGTCCCTGCGTCTTCAGCCAGTGGCACAGCTGAGTGCGACAAGAAGTAAAACAGCAAGTAGATAACACCGAAAATGCAAATTTCGGTAAAGAGTTACCCGAAAAATAAGGGGAAATACAGCAAACCTATGCAATTTGCACACAATGGTAGCAAAGAAACAAACTGTGATATTGGAATGTGAGGAAAACACCCCAAATTCATAAAAAAATACAACAATTATAATTTTCAAGATGTACACTGTATGAAATACAAGATGCCGAAGTGGTTTACTAATCTAAACATTCAGGCGCAACACCATAACTAAATACTAAAACCACATGCAAAATATTTAAAAATCACTCGAAAATGAAAGCTAAATTTGAAATGTGTTTAAGTATTTCATCGAGGCATACATAAACTAACATATTTTAAATAAAGCCAAGAAGAAAACTAGAAGATATCTTCCAGGAGCACAGAGAAAACCCCAAATAATAATAGGTAGCACATAAAAAATGAGTAACAGATGGACCAACTGGAGGATTGTACTTAATGTAATTAACATTAGCACTTACTGGTAACGGTTAATGGTCCTATACCATCACACCTCCCAAAACAAAGCCTGATCAGGGACGCATCAAAAGACACGAAGTGAACCCTGAGGCGTAAGTGCCATTTAGATCATGTTAAAGACATTTTCATCAATCTTCATGAGAAGTAACAGCTATTGGGAGAGAAAGAAATGTGAGCAAGTTTCCATCTTGTAATCTCTACATTCTCCTAAGTAACTAGACTTTCCCTCAAAAATATTATATATGGCTAATTTCTTCTCATGTCCCTGCTGCTAAAGCTGAAAGATTTATATCCTTTCAGCTGTCATTCAGTACCAGCCTATCTGAAAGCACCGTTTTGCATTTTAAGACAGGAGTATGAATTCACTGAAATTCTTCAAGAAGAGAAAAAGAGATTTACTGTATACCAGATAAGTATATAAAAAGTGGAAATGTTCATGTCACTAGAAAATTCTTTGCATTTTTAATTAAAAGAACGAGGGAACGAGAAAGGAGGAAAAGGCCATGTGCAGAAAGGAATGATGAAGGAGAAAAAAGAAAAGGAGGAGAGCAGGAAAGAACGAGGGTATGAGAATGGAGGAAAATGAGGAGTGTAGGAAAAAATAAAAGAACAAGAAATGGAGGAAAAGGAGGAGTGCAGGAAGGAACGAGGGTATGAGAAAGGGAGGAAAAGGAAGAGTGCAGGAAAGAACGAGGGTATGAGAAAGGAGGAAAAGAATGGGTGCAGGAAAGAACGAGAGAATGAGAAAGTAGGAAAAGAGGACTGCAGGAAAGAAAAAAGGAATGAGAAATGCAGAAAAGAAGAAGTGCCAGAAAGAACGAGGGAATGAGACATGAGAAAAAGGAGGAGTGCAGGAAGGAAGGAGGCAACGAGATAGGTGGAAAAGGAGGAGTGCAGGTAGGAATGAGGGAATGAGAAATGAGGAAAAAGTGAAGTGCAGGAAATAATGAGGGAATGAGAAATGAGGAAAAGGAGAAGTGCAGGAAGGAACGAGGGAGCGAGGAAGGAGGAAAATGAGGAGTGTAGGAAAGAATGAGAAATGGAAGAAAGGGACGAGTGCAGGAAGGAATGAGGGAATGAGAAAGGGAGGAAAAGGAGGAGTGCAGGAAGGAACTAGAGAACAAGAATAGGAGGTAAAGGAGGAGTGCAGGAAAGAACCTGGGTTTGAGAAAGGGAGTAAAAGGAGAAGTGCAGGAAGGAACAAGGGAATGAGAAATTAGGAAAAGGAGGAGTGCATGAAAGAATGAGGCAACGAGAGCGAATATGTTTCCACATGAAGTTGCTAAACTTGCTTCTTATCAGTGAAAATTATAGTTCTGTTCAAAATAACTTGATTGTTCATTCAGAAAACAGGTGTTATAAATAATAATTATATGAGAAACCCCCTTTTTGCTCATAAGACTTGCTTGAGGAAACAGTGATGTGCTTTGCTAGGCAAACCCAGATGGCATTCACTAGGTACTGTGGTTGCTTGCCTTTTAGCCTCTTCTTCATCGTTTGAGAACAAAATGAAAAAACAACAAAATTGGGGTCTTTTTCTGCGTATGAACTGCATAATTTGTACCGTGGTTTGTAATCCTTCAGTATATACATATATACATATATATGAATTTACTTATATGGAAATAAATGGAGCACATAGAGCATTACTGCTTCTTGTCTCGAGTATGTGAGAAAGTTGTTTTTTTTTTAATAAATGCAAATGTGAAGATAGTTTTGGGGTTTTTTTGAGAGGGTTTAGCTTTCTTATTTTCATCATCTAATAAATATTTGCTCTATTGAGTACACAATAAAAGGACATCCCCATCTTCTCTGCCACAAAACCCATGTGATTTTTGTAAAAGAGAGTCACTGTCATTATCATTACTTTATTGCTGACTTTACTGCAACCCCTCTGTGCAATCTTCAATTATATATGTGCTGAACTGGACTGAGGACAGAGGTGGAGAAAAATCAATTAGTGCTGAGATATTACTGCAATTCCAGAGCAGGACAGAGCACCCTCAGACAGCATCCTGCTGCTGTGTGACCATGGCATGGTCCTGGATGACAAGCAGAGGGGCCTGTTGAGGATGCACCAAAACTGCTGTGAGCTTCCACGGCCCCTGCAGGCCATGGAGCACAGCAGCACCTCTCTGCACGCTTTAATTGTGCAAGGCAACTGGCAGCTGGTATAAGTTGGAGACATTCTTCATCTTCTCTAATTTATTTCAGAAGTTGATTGGGAATGCAGGAGGCAAATGAGCTCAGAAATGGCTCCAAGTTACCTCGTTTCACATCCTCCCCACTCCTCCCACTCATCTGCACAGCACTGCCCCATCACCATCCATCTCTCCAGCCCGGCACTAACACACACAAATGAACTTCCTGCAGGTGCTCCATTTCTTCTCTGTTGCTGGTGTGAAGCAAAATATCTGATCAGTTATTTTTTCCTTCCTTTAATATTCTAATGTCTGTGTGTCACTGAAGGCTTGTTTCAGTCTCTTGTAAACTATCTCACTATAATGGTCAAGAACATTATCTCTGATTTGCAGCTCAATGCAAAGAAATGAAGGTATGTTCTCTTACACTTAACTGGATACAAAACAAAGCAAAGCCTTGCTTAAGTCGCCTTTAGCATAAAGTTTATTTAACAATTTCAATCCTTTGTAAAAACGAATATGGGCTCTTGTCTGGTTTTTTCCCAAATCTAGATGCGAACCCTTTTACACAATTCCCTCCAACCTGGTCATAAAGAACATCAGTACTTGGTTGGATATCTCCTTGTTAGTTTGGTTGCTGACTAAAACAATTCTATTGGCCAGATAAACTAAAGCTGCCATCTCTTCAGACTGAAAATGTAGATCTAAGCAGGACTGGGCATCTGTTCTTCAGAGGGAATGAGCACAGGTGACACTGGGGTTAACTTGGAGTGAGAAGCAAACACGTTGTAGATGGACAGTGCAATGGGTAGGATGACATGGGCTTAAGCCATTCAGGGAGATTTCAGCTTCACTGAAGACATCTCAGGGATTATTTTTTTAGAGGTCCAAACTAGGATAGGCAGGACTTCCCTTCTGCCATCCCCACAAAGCTAAAAATGAGGAAAAGGACAAAAAAAACCTGTAAATGTAATAGCACAGTGATCCCATACTGGACTAGATCAAAGGTTCATCTTGCCTAGGAATGATGCTTTCAGCAGGTCCATCCTAGATAGTTTAACAAGGAGCAGAAAATGGTGGAGTGCCACTGGTCATGATGGCTCAATGCAGAACCACATTGCAGCAGAAAAAGCAAGGGTCTCCATTGTCACACTCGGGCTCATTTTCTCAGGCCTTAATCCAAGGGTGGGAATACAACAGTGCTGCCAACCATCGGCCAGGCTGACTCCTCACTACTGCTCCTTCCTCTTCACAGCTCTCACACATTTGTTCCCAGCATGCTGAATGAGCTGCCCCAAACTTTTAACAGAAAATTTGAAATCGAGGTGATCCAAGAAACTTATAACTACTTGTGGATCCACAGTAGAAGAAATGGATTATAAATTACACTTGCCTGACACCAAATGAAATTGCCAACCCTTTTCAATAATAAATTATTTTAGAAGTACTGATCTATCAGAGTAGAGATTCTTGCTGTTGTGAACCTTGACCCCCCAGTTTAAAAGAAAACCAAACAAAAACAAACAATGTGTTGACAGATGCTTTTCAATCCTGGACAACTCTAACATTTAAATTAATTGTGGAAAGAATATGTAGTCATTCTCTTTACTGAGAATTTTACAGAGCATCAGTCTACCTAGACATGACATGAATACAGAAGAACTACAGATGACAGTTTGAAACAGATCTTTAAAAAATACATCTTAATGTTATACTCTGTATTTCTGCCAGTGGTTTTTTTACAGTGTTTAAGAAGTGCTAGATCTCATTCTACATTGTCTTGTCACTGGTTTTGAGGGTTTTTTGTGTTGTCAAAAAGATTCTGTAAATACCACAGCATGAAGTCTGAGGATAAATATACGGAAATATAAAAATCATAGATTTCTTCTCCACTGCTTCACATGTGAAACTGTCAACTACAGATCTGCAAGCCACCTGAAGAGTGACCAGGTGAGACTTCTCCCTTCTATTGGAAGGAGAGGTTTAACACCCTCTTTCAACTGTGACCCCACTCTGCAAAGCAGTGGAGAGCAGGGTTATTTATGTGCTCCTGTTCAAGTGAACATAAACAACTGGATGCTCTAGCAAACTGAAAATAGACTACTAACAAAGGGCCAGATGCTCTTATCCACTTGCAGGGGTGAAGAGGGACAAAATGAGTAAATATTTATATTATCATAGTGGCATGTAACTGGAGCTCAGTTGTAGGGAAAACAGTGATTTATAAGCATGTTCCTCCTCTCTTGGGAATCCACATAAACCAAGCAAAGGTTCAGCACTGAGTAAAAAACTCCAACAGAAGGACAAAGCCAGATGAGAGGACTGCAGGCTCTCAAGACATCCTTTCTTGTGGGCTCAGATGATGACTAGCAAAGAAAAATGTTTTCCTGGGCAAGAGTCATCACAAATTAATAGGAAAGATCTACCTGGTACGTGAGAAAAGTGAGTGTGCATTGTGGCACAGAACTTCAGACCCAGCACCTCAGAAATACTCCCACCTAGAGCTGTGGACTAAAGCTCAGCATTTAGGATGTCTCTGCAAGATTACTCCAGCCAGAACATCCTTAGCTGTTGCATCACTGGCTGCTCATGCCATAACTCCACTACAACCAGCCTTTCTCAAAAGGCACCTGGCAGTCTACACTGTAGAGATCATTTCTCATCTGTTTTTTTCAGGCTTGTCTACACTCTCCCACAATCACTTAGAGCCACAGCCATCTGTTCTCTGACACTGAGCACCTCAACAAGGCTTGCATCTTCCCTACTGAAAAATCCCAGAAAGTTAATTTTGCACAAGAACTTACAATAAAATGTTTTGGGGTTTGGACATATTTTTGATCCTCACAGACATTTGCCTTGGAAAATCCTTAGAACATGATCACAGTTTATGTCTATGTTGTGCTTGGTTTCAGCCCTAGGGCCTTGATATATCCATGCTTCCCGCAGCTGAATTTTAATATTGCCCCCAGCTGTTGGAGGACAATATAATCACACACTGCTGTGATATAAGAACAAAAATACTTCTTTTGGCTGACAAGGTACCGTGTTGCATGCGTATCTTTTCAGTGAAAGAAAGCAAACAAAATGTGCTATCTAATGTTTATCATGTTCTTTGTGGATTAGAGGTTGAGACACCTCCTCAAGAGACAGAGAAGGAGCACATCATGTCAGTGTAGTTTTGGGATAATCACACTCACAGCTGGGATAGTTACTGTTCCAGGAGCATCTCTGAAAAGCAGTCACATGTGATGACACACTCTCTTAGGCACTTGACACAATGTTGTGAGCTGACAGTGATAATCATGGGGGTAAAAAGGGAATGGTGACAGGAATGGCAGAGGAAGGCAATCTCTTAAAATGTGGTGATGTGTATAGCCAAGAATACCCTCACATGCACTTGAAATGCTTATCAAGAGTTTCAATTGACTATTTCTGTTCTACAGCTGTACAGGTTACACTGCACTGCAATGGGAAATGATTCTCCATCATGCCCAGCTCACTGTGGAACACTTAAAGCACAGATCCAGGTGTGAACTCACTCCAAGAGGTAAAAACAAAGCCGCATTATGTAATAAGATTTAATGATTATTTGAATCTCTTTTTCCATCCCTGTGGATCATTGTTTTAATCTTTCTTGTTTTGTTCTCAGGATATTGCTTAAACAAGTAACCATGTTCTGAGATTAATCAGGACCATTTTTGTGTATAACCCTTTAAGAGAGTTTTGGCTTTAACTTTCTTCTATAAAAGAACACAAACAGAAGCAATAGCTTTTCTAGGAAGTGCATAATGTTGGCAAAATGTTCAGATTGGATGGCCATAGGGAACAAACCCTTAAGCTTTTATGTGCACAGCCTGGGGTTCAACTGCTATTTTCTCTCAGAGGAAAAAAAAAGCAGACCTTTTAAAGCCACCACTAAGGAGATTTCTATTTAGAGAATATGCAATAACTCATATTGAGACAAGATTTTAATCTCAGGAAAGCTTTGGATAATCTGCTGGCACCTGTGTTTGATGCTCTTCCACCCCATTGCACTGCTTAGACTGAGGCCAAAGGCCAGATCCTGCAAGTGTGTTTGTTGCAACAGTCCTGCTTATGTGAGGGAGAGTTTTAGTAGAAAAAAGGCACAGACTGGTCAGGACCTGCCCTTGAAAGTATCATCTGTTAGGAAATGACACCAGTGTCATCATCTTTTATATTCCTTTAGAGCCTCGTATTCTTCTTAACAAGCACTGCACCAATTGACATTATTTGTTGTAAATATCATAGCAATGCCTTGTGCAGCCTTGCTGGAGGACACAGTGTGAAGTACAAACCACTCAACCTGAGGGAACCAGGAGAAAGGTAATACCTAGGATGATTTTAGAAAGAATTGGGAAAGGTTTTTCACATGGAGATCTCAGCTGCTGGAGGCTGTGCATCAGCCTGTGTGGGATCTAGAGAGATTTTTATAGAGGTTTCACTATGCAAGCAAGAGGGGATTGGTTTGGATACTGTGCAGACACCATTAGAGATGCTGTGGAGTCTTGCTGCTGCTGTGGCCTCTGTATCCAACTGAGATGTGAGCTCCAGTTAACAAGTGTGATGCTTGTAGAAGTTCAGCCTCTGCAGCTCAAGGAAAGATAAAGAACTGTACAAAATAAAAATGGGCTTGGGTTTGATAATTTGGGCACACAGTGAATGGTGCTGTAAAAGGAGATAATGTGGCTGGGAATAGGAGAGAAAAGGGAAAAATTCTACATTGGTGTAGATTTACATAGATACATGTATCTTTCATCCCCTTAAAAATGAGCTTTATTAATTTGAAAGGGTTAAAAATAACATCAGATTTCTCTCCTTCTTTGCTCCTGTGATTCATGTGTCCCATTTTAAAGTCTACACCCTGTGAAGAGGAGTACATTATCAAGGAAAGAGGCTTGCCAGGGACAGAAGGCAATTTCCCGTAGCAGGTGCGTACAGCAGGTGGTACAGAGTGTACCTGCAACGAAAAGGTAGATTTAGGCTAAGATTTTATTTAATATGGAAAACTTATTGCATCCTGAGCCACTACTGGGGATGTGCCAAAAATCGTGTCTGCGGCATGATTTATTACGTGAAAATACCACCGAACTAATCAGTGGAGTTACTAATTAATACAAATCTGCATTTTTGCATAAGCAATTAGTGCAAAGAGAGTGCAATGAAAGAGGAAGTTTGACTCATTTAATCTCAGTGTCTATTCAAGCGGAAAGACCCACTAGGGCAAGGCACTAGGATCTACATTTGGATTTTTTTTTTCCTTTTGATTAGTTAAAGGAACTAAAAGGTCAAATTATCAATATTTAATTCAAATGGAAATGCATTTGTTCAAGAGGAAAGAAAACACTTTATTTAAACAAGGTGGGACTCTGGGGGTAAATGCCTGGATCAAAAATAATTAGATTTTGCAGTTACAACAGCATCTAAATCCCTTCTGATAAGAATCCTTTTTCCTAATAACAGAGGTTGTTTGACACCGATAGCAAAGACTGCTGACGCTATTTAAACTGTAGCTCAGGCGGTAGCCAGCCTACCAATACAATTTAGACATTTGCTTTAATGGTACGTACTTCTCTGATTTGTTTTTTTTTAATCAATTTGAATTATATTTTAAATCTATTGTGATTTCATAATTGTGTGCACTTGACTAAAAGAGTAATTTAAAAAGCTGATAATTAAACCTTGGTGGTGATGTATTTTCCATTAACTAAATAGAAGTTTACATTTATAGAATTAAAATAACAACAGCATTTATCTAGCGGGGAAAGGCTCAATAAAATTAATACGCTGAGTTCTA
This sequence comes from Erithacus rubecula, assembly GCF_903797595.1. NCBI lineage: Eukaryota > Metazoa > Chordata > Aves > Passeriformes > Muscicapidae > Erithacus > Erithacus rubecula. The sequence continues at coordinate 14,085,315 of NC_136659.1, forward strand.
AGGGGGGAAAGAGCTGAAAAGGCACCTTAATGAGCCGTACCAATTTTCGAGCCCAGATGTACATTGTATCCTAGAGAGACGCTGCGAAGCGCAGAGCAGTCTGACCCCGCACCGAACCGGTACCGGAGCGGCGCTCGGAGCGTTGTTCTCCCGCGGAGATTGCCGAGCCACGGCACCGGAGCAGGCTGCCACAGCTCGGAGCGATCCGGGCGGAGGGGCTGCCTCTCCTCCCGTCCCCTCCTGTGGCCGCAGTTGTGAGTGGGCGAGCGGGGAGCACCGCGGGCAAGCACAAGCCGGCCCTTCCCGAGCCCGACCCCCGCGCCGGCTCCGGCCCCACGGTGCGCTGGGACGGAGAGACAGGACAGACAGCCGGGAGAGACGCTTTCCCTTCTCTGTTTTGATTCAGGATAACCCTCGTGCGTTGTGTGAGCACCTCTTTGGAGAGGGAGAGAACGGGAAACCTGGCAGCGAAAGGAGAGAGCCCGGGCAGTAAATCACTCGCTCAATTATAAGCGCGGCTTCCTCTCTCCAATAGCTCCAAGCTATTTGGGGAGGCATCTTTTCCCCGCACTCTCGCAGGTGCAATATGAATCAATTATCTTAATTAAGATAATGCCGCAAACCCAAGAGATTTCATCGGGAGCGGATTTCGCGCTCCGGACAACTGCAAGGCGTTTCCACAGCGCTGCTTCCCCCGCAAGAAGCCCCCCTCCCGCCCGGCTGGGACGGGGCTCGGCCCCAGCGGCCACCCGCGGAGGGGCCGCGCTGGCCGCAGCCGCGGCGGGCCCCAGGCGGCCCCGGGAGCGCCTCCCGCCCCCCGCCAGGCCCGGGGCGGCAGCTGGGGCGGGAGCGGGGGCGGCCCGGCCGGCTCAGCTTTGTTGGGACGCGTGCGGTTCGCGTGCCGCGCCGCGGGAGGAGGGGAGGGGGCGGGAAGGGGGCTAGGGAGGGAGGGCAGCGAGGAAAAAGAAAAGGAAAAGAAAATAAAAGTAAAAGAGAAAAAGAGAAAAATTAAAAAGAAAGGGGAAAGGAAAGACAAAAGGAAACATTGAAATATAATTTTTAAAAATAGAGAGAGGAAAGAAAACCAAAGGATTCGGGAGGAAAAATAAACAGAAGCCGAATTAGAAGCCAGATGGAGAAGGAGGAGTCTGGAGGTCAGGGAGAAAAAAAAAAAAAAAAAAAAGACACGCTTGGAGCGATAAAATCAAGCGGCTGGGGGGAAGAGGAGAAACAGGGAAGGTGGGAAACTGGAGCCGTTGAGCCAGGGGATGGCCCGAGTAGGGGAGGCAGAGCCGACTGCCTGGGAGCCCGGGAGAAGCAGCAGAGCCGAAGCAGCGGGAAGGATGAAGGCGGAGCGGCAGGGAGCCCCGCGCCCTCCAGCGCAGCGCCCGGCCCCGGCCCCGACGGGAGGCATGGAGCAGCGCCTCGGACCTGTCAGCCCGGCTGTTCACTCGTGTCCCCTCGCCACAACCCACTGAGACGGAACGAGCCGGGCTCGGTGGGTTTAAACCCCTCTGTCCGACTGCTCCTTTATTTGTCTCTCTAGTTACCTGCCAGTCGACAACGTGTTGATTTTATTTTGCTTCTAGGGAAGACGACTGTGTTGATCACACCCAAAAGCACGCGAACACCCCAAAGCTCTCACCGCTTCCCAAGATCCAGTTTTCTGCCAGTGCCCTCCTCCCAATATTTTTGCCTAGTGTTTCCCCAGAGCTCCTCATTCCCGGGTGTATTCACAGACAGTCCCATTCAAAGGGACATTTTCCAGCACCCGAGACAGAGCAGGACCAGACCCTTCGCTCTCCTGCTCTTTCTAAACCTGTTCGAACCTCTCCGCCCCCAAAACGCGCCCCTTCGGGGGGCGCGGCTGCCCCGGCAGCTCCTATTAATGGGGTCGCGCACTCTCGAGGGCCGCTGCCCCGGCCCAGCCGCCCCGGGTACGGGCACGCTCCCGGACCCTGGCCCGGGGGCGCATCTGTGGCCAGAGAAGGCTCTCCACGGGCAGGGGCTATCCATCGGTGGCTCGGGGCCGGCGCTTCCCTCCCCTCTGTGCCCCGCGAAGCGCCGCAGCCGCCGGTGACCCGCGGGTGCCCCGGGTTGTGCGGACCCGGCACACACCGCGCTGCTGGCCCTCGCTGCCCACGGAGAACCGGCCAGCTCTGAAATAACAAAAACTAGCCGGTTATCCTCTGTATTTGATTACCGAGAACATCTCCGGAGTCCCCTCCTGCTGCCCCTCCGGCCTCGGGCTATGTAGGTCACCAACAGGAGAGAAACATTTTAGAAACAACCCGACCTGGAAAATTATCTTCCAAATCTATCTCCTTAGGGCGGAATTATTTGTTTCGCATTAAAAGCCTCAAGAGGCGAAAATAATTTTATTTTTATTGAATAAATATACGGATAATGCGGGGCGGTAGCACAGCTATCATGCGAGGGGGTTATCTCCCTCCTTAAAGAGCATCCCTAGGGTTTGGCGGCGTTTGCAAATTCCGCCGAGGCGTTTAAACTCTAAAGCCACCCCACTCGGCTTATTTCCTCCAAACTTCCCGTTAACCGGCAATATTCCCACCGAAAACCTGGGAAAAGCGAGCCGGCGTTTACTCCAGGCCTTGGGACAGACCGGGAGCTGTGCGTGTGCGTGTGCGTGTGTCACAACAGCCCCGGGACGCCCGTTTTCCCCAGCACCGGGAAAAGCGGGGAAAGAGATGGGGCGAGAGAGCGGCAGGGACCGTGACAGGGAATCTCCGGGGGTCAGCGGCGCCCGTTAGGAGATGGACGGGGGAGCGGCGGGGACCCTCGGTGGCCGCCCCCCAGAACAATGGGAACAATGCGGCGCGGCGCTGGGCGCGGTGCGGAGCGGCGTGTGACGGTGTGCGGGCGGTGCGGAGCGCTGAGGGAGCGCTGAGGGAGCGCTGTGCGAGCGGCCGGGCGGTGACAGATGGCGCGGCCCGCGGGTCAGCGCGGGCGTGGCGGCTCCGCGGGCGGGCGCGCGGCCGCATACAAATAAGGCGCGTCACGTGGGGGGGGCGCCGCGCGCCTGACGTGCGCGGCCATATGGCGCGTGCCACCGGGCGGGGCGGGGCGCGGGGCGGGGCGCAGGCGTGCGGGGCGCGGCGGCCGGCGGGGCCCGGGTCCCGGTGCCGGCCCCCGCCGCGCATCCTCCGTCCCGCTATATAACGGGGGGAGCCCGGCACTGGACAGCCTCGGCAAAAAAAACCACCGCGCACACACACATACACACACGCGGCGCCCTCGCACGGAGAGCTGTGCCGGGGTTATGAGACCGTCACCGCGCAGGAGAGGCTGAGCAACGGAGGTAACGGGAAACCGTGTTCTACCCCGGAAAAAGGGCTCGCGGCGGCTGCCGGGTGGGAGAGGACCCTGCGAGGTCGGGGCGCACGGGATCTGCCTCTGCCGGAACGGCCGCAGGTTTTATTGTCACTTGCGGTCGTTCCTGCGGGTGTGTGCGGGCACACCTGTATCCATCCATGTAGCCACACATACATATGTGTGTACATATACATATGTAAATGTGTATATGCGTCCATACACAAATATAAATATGTATCTGTGCGTCCGTTTATACAGACGCGTACCACATATGCTGATGTGCATCCACCGATGCACCTCCGAACTTTCGGCTCCCTTTCCTCCGCGGAGCGCGATCGCCACGGTCCCAGCGCAGGCTGCGTCTCGGCGGGCGGGCTGCATTGTTTCTTCCCGGTGTGGCCGACGCTACCTGGGGCGGTCGCAGCCCCACACGAAAGGTCCCCGCGTGGACCGGGGGAAGCAATGCTCGTTTGCAACAGAGGGGATGGCGGAGACGGGGAGCCGGGGCCAATCCCGCACCTGTTACCGCGGGCAGGGGCCGCGCAGCCCCGCCGCGGGCATCCAGTGACGGACCTGTGGACGAAGGCGGGACCGGGGAGCAGGTGCTGGGCGCCCGCCCGGGCGGCACAAGCCCCACGCAAGGAGGCGGCAAGGGGGAGCCGCAGAGAGCAGCGGGGATGGGAGTCACAGGAGCCATCCATCCCTGCAGGTGCCTTGTGTCCGCCTTCCCCTATTCGGTAAACACGTTTGAGGATTTTTTTCCGAAACAAAACAAACCAACCCACTTGCTTGGTCCACTTGCGTTGTGCCGCCCGGGATGCCTCCCGCACGCATAATCTACTTATATTCCCCGCTAATATCGGCGAGTTACATAATGGTATTTGAACATATGTCAACTTAATTACAAGGCAGAAACGCGGAGACAATTAAAAGTTTGCCCTGGCACGGTGGGGAGTCCAGGGCTTCTCTCGGGAGGGGGCGGCGGGACCGGGGAGCGAAGCGCGGGCAACTTCTCCCCGCAGGTGGCTGCTCCGGGCGCTAACACGTCTCTTTTCTGTTTTCTCCGCGATGCAGAGGCTCACCATGACCAAGTCGTACAGCGAGAGCGGGCTGATGGGCGAGCCCCAGCCTCAGGGTCCCCCGAGCTGGACGGACGAGTGCCTCAGCTCCCAGGACGAGGAGCACGAGGCGGACAAGAAGGAGGAGGACCTGGAGGCTCTGCACGCCGAGGCCGAGGAGGACTCGCTGCGGAACGGAGAGGAGGAGGACGAGGAGGACGACTTGGACGAAGAGGAGGAGGAAGAGGAGGAGGAGGAAGACGACGACCAGAAGCCCAAGAGGCGGGGCCCCAAGAAGAAGAAGATGACCAAGGCGCGCATGGAGCGGTTCAAGCTGCGGCGCATGAAGGCCAATGCCCGGGAGCGCAACCGCATGCACGGGCTGAACGCGGCCCTGGACAACCTGCGCAAGGTGGTGCCCTGCTACTCCAAGACGCAGAAGCTCTCCAAGATCGAGACCCTGCGCCTGGCCAAGAACTACATCTGGGCGCTCTCCGAGATCCTCCGCTCGGGCAAGAGCCCGGACCTGGTGTCCTTCGTGCAGACCCTCTGCAAGGGCCTGTCGCAGCCCACCACCAACTTGGTGGCCGGCTGCCTGCAGCTCAACCCGCGGACTTTCCTCCCCGAACAGAGCCAGGAGGTGCCGCCGCACGTGGCGGCGGCGGCGGGCGCGCCCTTCCCGGCGCATCCCTACCCCTACCAGTCTCCGGGCTTGCCCAGCCCGCCCTACGGCACCATGGACAGCTCCCACCTCTTCCACCTCAAGCCGCCGCACGCCTACGGCGCCGCGCTGGAGCCCTTCTTCGAGAGCGGGCTGGCGGAGGGCGCCAGCCCCGCCTTCGACGGGCCGCTCAGCCCGCCCCTCAGCGTGAACGGCAACTTCTCCTTCAAGCACGAGCCGGCCGCCGACTTCGACAAGAGCTACGCCTTCTCCATGCACTACCCCGCCGCCGCCGCCGCGCTGGCCGCCGCGCCCGCCCACGCCGCCATCTTCCCGCCCGCCGCCTCCCGCTGCGAGATCCCGGTGGACGGGCTGGCGCCCTACGAGGGCCACCCGCACCACGAGCGCGTCCTCAGCGCCCAGCTCAACGCCATCTTCCACGACTGAGGCTCCCCGCGCCGCAGGGAGGGCCGGGGAGCCGCGCCCCGCCGCCCGCACCGCCTTGTTTACAGGGGGCAGCCCGGCGGGGCCCCCCGCTCACCCGCTGTCTTTGCTTCCGCTCCTCCGAGCGACGCTCTAAATTGGGGTAGGGGCACTGGGATCGCGTCAATTACCTGATCGGGATAACAAAATCACAAGCAATAATTAGGATCTATGCAATTTTTAAACTAGCGATGGGCCAATTACAAAATATATATGAAATCTATATTTTTCAACCAACGTTTTACTACTTGTTACCTTTCCCATGCTGAATTATTTTGTTGTGATTTTGTACAGAATTTTTAATGACTTTTTATAACGTGAATTTCCTATTTTAAACCATGCAGCTTCATCAATTTTTATACATATTGGAAAGGTAGAATTATATCTAATTTATACAAAATGATTTAACTAATTTAAACCAGCAGAAAAGTGCTTAGAGAAGTTATGTTGCCTTAGCACTTCTTTCCTTTTCAAATAGATGAAGAAGAAAAAAAAATGCACAATCCGGGCAATTTCTTTCCCATGCAAGTCTCTTTTTTCTTTTCTTTTTTTCTTTCTTTCTTTTTTTTTTTTTTTAAGTTTCTTTTTCCTTTCCCCCGTACAATAAGAACCAGATCCCCTAGGTCTTGAGAAGATATAAGAACGATAGACTTATTTTCTATTAAAACATATCATTTCAACACATTACTTGCACAAACTTGTATATAAAGATTATAAGCAAATGCCAACACCCTTTTTAAATCGAAAGCTGCTTGACTATCACATACAATTTGCACTGTTTCTTTTTAGTCTTGAAACCCCTTGGCATTCCGTGTTTTTGGTTCGTTGGATTTTTTTCTTTTGTTTTGTTTTATTATTTTTTTTTTTAAGATAACTTGAAGATGTTAATGTTTCCAGGCGCTATAAATGCATGATTTTATACATGTTCACACAATCCGTGGTTGTCATATGCTCATTTTATGAATCTGAACCGAAATCTAATCAGGTTGTTAAAGTCGGGCTATATACCTATTGTAGTCGATTAGTACGGTAGCTTGAAACAAATTCAAACCATTTAATCCGTAATTAGAACAATAGCTATTGCATGTACAATGCAGTCCAGAATAAGTGCTGTTTGAAATGTAACGCTGGTTCAACTGGAATCAATCTGTACTGTAATTTTGTTTGTAATCCTGTATATTATGGTGTAATGCACACTGGGATTTTAGAAAAAAAAAAAAACAAACATCCATCCTTTGGCAACAACATAGTATTGAACATTTGGTCGAATGTTGCATTTTTCCTTAAATGTGATTTTTTTTTTCTTAGTGTATGTAATTCCTATGGGATTATTGTTTTATTCGGATAGCTCATGAAAGGTGCAACACTTATTATTTGTAGAATAAAATTGGACTACAAAAAAAAAAAAAAAACAAGGACGCGGATTCTTTGCTTACCTTGCGGGGCACTCGGGGCGGGGGTGTTCGTTTGTTTACAGCGAACGCGGCTATTTGCAATGCTGATTTTGCGGAGCGAGGGGAACGGGGCAGGAGCGCGGTTCGCCTGGGAGCTGCGGCTGCCGGCACGGGCTGCGCGGGGCGGCTCAGCCCGAGCCCCGCGTCCAGCCCCGGCCCGCGGGGTGTCTGCGGGGTGTCCGCAGCCGGCCCCGGCCCGCGGGGTGTCCGCAGCCAGCCCCGCACACCGCGAGCGGCGCTTCGGCCCCGGCGCGCCGGCAGCAGGTGCGCCTTCCCCCCACACCCCGCCAGGCAGAGCCGGACCCGCGCTATCGATTCATCGGCCCTTCCTCTTCCCAGACGGGAAACGTATTCCTTTAATCTTCACTGATTATTCCGAGGCTTAAGAAACCCGGAGACACAACCTGCGGGAGAGCAATTCTCCTAATGACCAGGAACAATTATCAACAGGTCTTTGCCTCCCACAGTCAGAAACAGATTTAAGACGTTACCTGAAATACTTTGTATGAAGCCTGTCACAAAGAGGAGGTATTAATAATGTTTTAGCAGAAAGCAAACAAGATTTCCTATGGATGAGGGTTTTCTTTGTTTGTTTGTTTGGGGTTTTTTCTTTCTTTTTTTCCCCAGGAGAAATCAAGCTTCTGGCGTCTATTTTAAAGTTGTTTGTAGCTACGGAAATCCAAGGTGCAAGCATGGCAAACCTGTCCCAGCAGTTCAGCAGCCTCTGCTGCCAGGCTTCCCCTTTAAAAACATGCTAAAATTTAATTGGGATGCCGACTGATGCATTTTGCAGTATCTCCCTGTATTTTGCCAGAGCCTGCAGCTCCACACTCGAAAGCTATTGCTGAATCTGAATAGAAAGAAAGCAAAAGGCAACTTTTCAAGCACCCATTAACCTTTCCCAGTCAGTGGCAATACAGATACATGTGCCCCAGATAACCCGAGGGGGATGGATGGATGGATGAATGACGATTTTTCAGGTAAAATTGAAAAAGCTGACCCAGGCTTGCTCGCCTTTTGGTTATGCACCTTCTTCCTAAATACAAGGATTCTTCTAGTCAGTCAAGGGGCAACTCACATGCCACCATCTTTTATTCAAAGGCAGGCACAGATGTTCCTTCTGCAGGGGAGGTTTTAATTTATGAAAATGATATTGTTTATGCATGAATGCACTCTGCATAACACACAGTACTTCCATCTGATGAGAGAAATACCACAGAACCAGTGCCAATGTCAGGAACATATTCTGCAAATTTAGTCGCTTAAATGTTTAATGAATATTTGGAAGGCATTTCCAAAGCACAAGAAACCTTTTCAATTACCTTTTCTTTTTCCACTGTTGATAACAAAATTCAGCTCCTCCTGCCAATGCAACCTACTTAAAAGATCTACCTAGGCAATCTCAATATTTGCTACTGTGATACTTCAGAGAAAGTAGTGTTTTAATGCTATGAGCAATCTAACAAGGAAAATTAATTAGGCATTTTGGTAACTAGAGGCTCTATTCTGCAAATCACTGGTGAGTTTTCTTATTTCAATTAGTTTTGGGTGGTTTTTTTCCCTAACACCACCCTTGTAAAATATTGGAGACCTTCCCCCATCCCCTGCTTTCCTGATGCTTCTGATGTCTCCATGATATTTCTTTCATACTATTAACATCAAGCCAAATGTTGAAATTTCTGCTCACGACTCCCACAGGAAGGTCTATCAAGGTCTCTTTTAATGGAAAGAATTACTCACACTGTTCCTCTCCTATGAACATATCGCTAATTAACTAAGGCTATAGGGGGATTATCAAACCTCCACACACAGAGAAAACTCTGGGCTTGGTTTGTACCCACACACATACTGGGTCAGCCAGCACAGGCCTAAAACTCTATTTTGTTGTACCAATGGCCTTTCCATTCTTCTTTATAACATGCTTTTGACAGCAGAAATTGCTCTGCCACCAGTGCATGCTTGAGGTTAAATCTGCAGGTACAGTATGTAAGAAACAATCCCAACTTGCAGCTTTTGCCTTCTTGGTGCTCTGGAACAACAGAAGAGGGTCTGTGGAGGTTGTGGACCCAGACAAAGCTGAGGCCCCAGCCAGGGCAGAGGAATCTGAAATGGTGGAATTCCAGGTTACATCCACAAGATGTCTGAGAGACTGAATCCCCTGTTTTTTCCTAGCCCAAATGAACAACAGGTCTGAACAACAGGTCTGAACAACATTAGCCCTTGGCCCAGTGCACTCAGAAGGAGTCTCCAGGTGAAGGGAAGTAAATTTGAGGAGTACCAAGATTCCTGAATTCACCAGAAAAAAAACAAAGCCACTTTCTCCAAAAGGTACTGTTACAGAATATTAGTAAACTAACATGGAAAAGCAACATGCAATTCCAAAGGTAATAAGGATTAATAGAAATAATTCTAAACTAAGTACTGGGAGCAAATAAAACAAGTCTTTTCTATCATCTGCAATAGTAAAGAAATCTTGCAATTATTTAAATATTGTAACTGATTAAAACTAGATCCACCAGGACCTTATAAATTGCTTTTGACGTATTAAAACAAATCTCCTTTTAAAAAAACCACAATACTTCTGTTCAGAGAAACCATCATGTCCATTAATTTTAGAAATTATAGAGTTAAATTTTATTCTCTTTTTTATATAAAAGGTACAGAAGAAGATGAAAAAATCAAACAAAACCCACTCATTTCTATTGAGGAAGAACAGAAATGAGACTTGGAGTTCTGCCTGGTGCTGTATCAGGGAAAATATGCAGAAATTGGTCTTTGTTTTTATTGACCAAGATGGTAAGAAATTATAAATGGTCTACACTATTTCCTTAGCTGAAAATCCCATATTACAAAAAAATCCTTGAAAAACATAGTACATGAGCATATACTGAAACAGTGAGTTGAAGATCTACAAATACACTGTTATTTAGATATCTACATAAATGTTTTTTAAATAATTCATATATGTATTTAACAAACTGTCAGAAGCTATGCAATACAAAATTAAAACTGACAATGCTCTCAAAGCACTCTCTTAAGTATTTAGGTTGCCTACAGGGTATGTAAAACATAGAATATCAGCCCTAGTTTTCTGTTCCCTAGCTTGTAGAGGTTTGCAGCATAGAGTTAACTGAATTTTGCATGAAATAAAATAGAAGCAACTAATATTTACATGTTTACCAACACTGTGACAGAGCAATAGAAAATAAGATTCAGAGGGGAAAAAATACCTTAAAAAGATAGCATACTGACCTTAATGCAAAGAAAAGACAACATACTGTGATCAATACATTCTCATTTTATATTCTTCTTATTAATACATTTTTCTCTATTGTTCTGATTAAGATTAATTTCAATTAATGGGAGTGTCAGGAATGGCTGCAACTTCAGACTGCATTTCTGCAGCTTCTTACACCTGCATAATAATTTCATTTATTCTTGTTGTTCTCTTTGCAAAGGTTTATCCATTTCCTTTCCTACTTTTCTTTCTCTGTTCTTTAATGCTTTCCTTCTTTTGAAAATCTAAAGATGTATAGCAATAGCGATACTCTCTTCTACAGACCATTGATGCCATTTTCCTCCAGAATAGTTTATGGCTTTGCTTACAGTGCAGAAACAATGCTTAATGTCACTTCTTCATGGTAAACCAACTCAAAGGGCTGAATTAATATTGAGAATTACAAAAGATTGTTTTCTAAAGTAGAAATGTAAGAAGGGAGTATACTTAGGAGGGCTAATATCTGTGAATGAACAGCTGAAGTATAACTGGCTATATACTAAACCCTCATTGCATAAACACACACTGTAGCCAGAAAAACATACAAGCCAAGAGTATGCTGCCAACTTCAAAATTCATGTTTCTCCAGAAGGAAATCTCCATTAGCTACAGAAAACAAGTCAGCTACCAGAAATGTTCAGTCAAAAGCTCTGGAATGGGGATCAGGTGTTTTCCCCAGAGTGTCCCCTCTTCTCTTCTTGTCTAAATTCCTGTTCCTTAACTTGAACATCACATTTTTTTATTAATCCAAAACTGGCCTACTTACCTCCTTGCATGTTTACAGACATTTTTCTTGAGGTAGGAGGACATATTTTCTAATAGCAAGCTTTACCTGCTTGCTGTCCTTCAGTTAACACTAGCTGTACTTCTCTCACTCACTATTTCTCTCACAGGTTATCCTACCTCTTTCTTCACTTCACATGGTTCTTCTAGAAAAGTTCTGAAGCTCTCACTACTTCTTAGCATCTAGAGAGCAAGGGTGATTTCCAGAAAGAAATACTGTTGGTTAAGGAGAGCTTAGCTCCTCTCTTTGTTTCCTACTACCTCTTCTCTTGGTCCAGAGGATGCTTCCCCCTCCTAGGCCATCTGGTTGTGCTCAAGACCTGCACCCTGACCTGGGGCACAACCTCCCCTGAGTCAAGACTGCTGAGAAGAAACTCTAAGAAACCACAAGGGACATGTCTCTTCTCTCATGCAAGACCTATGATTTAGAAGAGGCTCTTATGTGTGGTGTCTCCCTTTGTCTTATTGCAGCCAAGTGTGTGCCATATCCAGGTTCTGACCCACAAACTTGATATTTTTGCCTGACTTTGGACCTGCCCTGATAACACAATTTTTCCTGGTGGCTGCTGGGCTAGCACTGACACTGGCTACTGTCACCTGACCTGACCCAATGGCTCTGCTTTTCAGCTTGGTGGTGGACTTACCTTTATAAGAGGGGTTTGTCTGGCTATCTGGGCTCTTGTTGAACTTAGCTAGCTAGCTCTGTTTACCTTGGTCAGGTTTATGGGATCCTGCCTGACTTGTAATCACTCTAAGCCCCACTTCCTTTATGAAGCAGCCTGTTCCTACTGTTCCTCAGAATTCCTCCTCCTGTGCTTCTGGCTGCAAGGCCCACGAGGCCATTACTGAGCCTTAAAAACCTTGAGCATCCCCACCTGCAACCCCCTCACTGACCCTACACATGAGCCTGGAGCTCTATTCAAGTTCAGTCTGGGACTACAACTCCTTCAATTACAGATGCTGATTGATGCTGCTCTGCAGCTCAGCCACAGTCCTGATCTGACTCTGAACCCTGCTGATCCAGACCTGCCTCATCATTATATATCATTGGCTGATAATTTGGGTTTTTGATGGATTCTAGCATCCTTCCAGACTTCCTTGCTCAGGTACTTCCAGGTGGGTCCTGGCCAGAAAGGTTCCTGCTTTGCTAGCCCTGTCATCTTTCTCAGCTCTCTGTTCCTATTTTTTTTTTCCCTTGACTTTACTTGAGATATTTGTCTCAAAAAACCCAACCAAATAAAAATGTGAAGACCATTTCTAAGGCAACTCCACCATCTGGAAAGTTTCAAAACTTAATTTGAGTGTTTATTATAAAAAATGTTACTCAAATTAACCTTTATTAAGGGGTGAACAGGACATCTCTATTTTCTTGTACCTATTGGTATTGAATCATAAGATGGATTAGGTTGGAAATACCTTAAGGACTATCTTGTACCAATACCCCTGATATGCACATGGTCACCTTTCACTAGACCAGGTTTCTCAGAGCTCCATCCAATCTGGCCTTAAACACTTCCAGGGATGGGCCATCCACAACTTGTCTGAGCAGCCTGTTCAAGTGCCTCACTACCCTCACAGCAAAGAACTTTTTCCTAATACCTAAGCTGAACCTACTCACAGCTGGAAACCATTCCCCTTGTCTGTTGTAACATGCTGTCTTAAAAAGTCTCTCTCCATCTTTCTTGCAAGCTCCTTTCAGGTGCTGGAATCAAAATACATGTGACAGAACAGGAAAGTAAAACACAGTTTACCTGCTTTGGCTGACCTGCAATGTGTCCTGCCTCATCCCATTTCCTGGTGCAGCACACTGTACTTCTAGAAGTCTCTTGATTATTCTGTTGCCACAGGTACTGAAATGCTCCATTTCCAAAACTGGCTATGATCAAAGATGTTGAATAAATCAAGACTGTTGCATGTAGGCTCAGTGCTCCATGCTACCTGAGTGCCTACTATGCAATTTCTACTGATTGTCTTGCATCTTCTTTTTCTTTATCTGATATGAGAACAGTACAGAAGAAACTACATTAGATCATTGACACACAACCATTCCTTACAAGACAGCTCAAGGAAGTTTTATGTGTGAGTGTTCCAGACATAGTCTAGATTAATTGTGATTTATCTAATCTAATCAAGTCTAAATAAAGTCTGATAAAATTATATTGCTGGACTATGCAATGCCATTCCACACATTTCCAAATTCAGTGTGCAAATCTGAAATTTGTGGAAACTAAAAAAAAAAAAAAGGTCTGTTAGAATAGACTAGTTTAGAACTTTCCCCCCAGGAAAATCGTGTCTGTCTCAGATGTACAAAGAATTGTGGGGATTGAGGATTTGTGAACAGTAGCAAAACATACTGAACAGACTTGTATGGGTTTTGTTACTATATACAGTTCTCTTACTATTTTATGTTTTTACCTAATACATTTTGTGCCTAAACTGCTACTGATTTAATAGACTTTTCAAGTAATGCCTATAAGAAGGTGTTAGAAATTTTAATTACATCACTTGAAGGATATCACAAATCTCTTAGGAACTGAAGTAGTTTTCCACTGGTGGTACTGAAAAGACTATTATTTTAGGGTTCTAAGCCAGTTATCAGTTTACCCTCTCCTCTAATTTAGGAGAAATTATCTTGTGATAATATATAATATATACTAGGTGGTATAGGCTAATAAATTGTCCTAGAAACAAATACAAATGACTGCAATGGATTATACAGGGCATACAGCCTCAAAAGAGATTTGACTGTATCTAGCTTCACATTATGCTTTATCTTCCAGTTAATGATTTAGCTTTCCTTTTGAAGGCACATTAAAGATCACTGACACCAAATAACAGGCACAAGTTGAATTGGATCATCTACTGCTGTATCAGAATGATAAATGTTAAGGCAAGCTTGTTTGGCTCACTGTTATTTCTGCCTCATCGCCCACTTTTTTTGCACAAAACTTTGGACCCCACACATAATTTCAATTATTTATATCTTATTCTGTCTGATTACTTTGCAGTTGAGATATTTATATCCCAGCAAAAATCTAAGGGACAAAACAAAAATTGAGACAATTACTAAAAGATTTAAGCCTTGTGTGGTCATGCTGTGATTCAGAAAGGCAAATTGGAGAGGACTGCATTTCAATAAAAGCTGTATTAATGGTTTGATGCAAATCAAAAACAGGTTGCATATTTAACAAATATTTGGAATATACTTTAAACATAACAAAGTAATAGAGGGAAATAAGAATCAAAAAGTTGTACAGTGGTGACTTTTAGAACTTGTCTTAAACCTGTTTTTCAGCTACATGATTAGTAGCTTGGTACTGTTTTTCATGGAATTATGAAGGCAACATGTCTTGAGAACATGCATCATCTCATGAGCTCTTGGCTGGTTTGACTGCAATCAGATTTTCTTATCCGTAACAACATTTCTCTTCTACTAAAGTGCTAAATATCACAGGAAGAGCCTTGGATACTCTAACACATGGCTTAAACTGTGTCTTGCATCCATCAGCAAAAGGCAACACTTTCAATTTATTGCTTTATTTCTCAGAAGGATATTTACACTTGTCTTGTTACAAACATTAAAGATAAAGTTACTAAACTTCTTGTTTAAGAAGAACCTTTGCACGTCCTAGTACGCCACCACGACGTGATAAAACTTTATAAGTGTACAAATTTAGCCCTTATTGGCTCACAAGCACCTTATGAATGAGAGTTGGCCCTGCACTCTAACGTGATTGTCATCAGTGAATCTTACAGCACCTCTGAGTAAAGCTGTCACACCTCCAGCAGTAAAGTCTATCATTTACAGAGCAAGACTAAAGTTGTCTTCCTTCCTGCATTCAGGCTTTGAGGATGAGGGAACCTTTCTGGGTATTCTTTCTGCATTGGACCGCTTGGCAGCAGATCTGCTCTTGCAGGAGTCAGTATCAGACACCGAGTCACAGTTCTGCTCTCAGGAATGCAGGGTTAACGGGGTGATACCTCCTGCGGGGTTATGGCAATAATCTCTTCTGCAGCAGGAGTGCCAACGTGGTATTTACATTGCGGTTATGTCAGAGCCACAGCTTGTGAGGAAGGGCTATTAGAACTTCACGTCAAAGTTTTCTAAAGCTAAGTAACAGCAGTATTGTTAATGATAACAGAAAAGTAGAAGACGTGGGACTCTGACAAGGAAAATTAATTTCTTTAGTGGGAGCATTCCTTCCTTGGGGAAGTAACTGAGGAGAGCAGAGCGCTGAGATGCCCGAGTGCACCTGGCTCGGCTCCGGCTCCCGGCACCGGGAGGGACGCGCGGCCCCTCCGGCCGAGCCCCTCCGTGCCCCGGTGCCGGCCGAGCCTGTCTGTCTGTCTGTCTGTCTGTCTCTCGGCCCCTCCATGCCCCGGTGCCGGCCGAGGAGGCGGCTGCGGCCCCGCCGGGCCGGGCTCCCTCCCGCCGGCCCGGGGCGGTGCGGCCCCGCCTGCGGGGCGGGGCGGGCGCTGCGGGCCCGGGCGGTGCGGCGGGGCCGGAGCCCGGAGGAGCCCGGTGGATCCCGGCGGATCCCGGCGCAGCGGGTGCCGTGGCCATGCCGGGCACCGCCGCTGCTCCGCTCCCCCGCCCGCAGGGCCGCGCCCGGGCCGCGCCCCAGGAGCGGCGGCGGAGGGTGGCCCCGCTGGCCGCGGCCCCGCCGGCCCGGGACGAGCCGCTCCTCAGGGGCATCTTCGAGATCGACAAGAGGAGCTGCGACGTGGTTCTGAGCGGCCGGCGGCTCCGCTGGAGCCCCATCCTGCCCGAGAGCCCCACAGGTGGGACGGGGCAGGGCGGGCCGGGTGTCCCCGGGCCGGGGCTCTGCGGCAGGGCGGCCCCGCTCCGGGACTGGGAAAGCGCTGGAAGGCCGGGCTCTCGGGCACCTCTGCTCCCTGCCAGCTGCTTCGCTGGCTGAAAAGAAATTGTTCATAGCGCTTTGAGCCTCTTGTACCCGAACCAACTCTCTCTGGCAAGAGTCTTGTCTTCTCGGTGGGTCATGCGAAAGGGACAGAAGGTAGAGAGGGTGTTTTTATGGCCTCTTAGCCCCAGGCAGAGCAGTAAGAGGATTTGGTTTTGTTTCTGCGGCATCAACTTTTCCCGGCTTATGCTCTTTGGCAGGTGCATAAACTGGAGCACAGAGAGGAGAGTATGATTTTGTGGGATGTGCCTGAGTTTTGTGCTGAGGCTTCTCTTGCCTGTCGTTGCTCTGTGGTGTTCACACGGCAACACGCTGAGAAAGAGTGGGTAAAGGATTTGATCAAGTGAGACAAATTATACTCAAAAGTTTAAGAAGCAAAGGAATGCTGCTTGAACGTATCCAAATACATGTTTTTCTCCTAGAAACTGTGTAAACATATATGTAGCTTTAAGACCGCGTGCACACTCCTAAAGGTGCTTGTTTATTGCAGTGACCTCCCAGTGCTTAAATGAAAGAGAAATCAAAGTTGTATTCAGGAATGCAGTTTCCAGGCAGCGTGTTTGCCTTCCGGGATGGCAGGGTTAGCTTGTCCAGGCTTAGAATACCACGTTTATTTTAGCAGTGTATTGGGCAGAACTTAAAAGTTCCTATAGGTAAGATCTCATAGCCTGAAGTCGGCATTTAGAGAAGCAAAAAAGTAGTCAGATGCTCGCGGATGGAGTCAATACTGTTCATTCAATGTAACCATGTCCGGATACCGGAGCTACTGAAACTGACCAAGTACACAGTCATGCCCTGCTGTTGACTCCTCTCCTCTGCATAGTATAACCCTGTTAATATTTAAATGCTTAATACTCAAGCTTATATACCTGCATTTCAGCAGGAGGGCTGAGTTCTGCTCGCCCCTGTCCCCGGTGGGGGTGCACAGTCCTTCCTCTTGGGGAGTCACTCTGGGCACCTTAAGTAATGCTGTTACTGCTGAAGGTTCTCTTCCTTCCCATTTGGGACTAGCTACAGGTCTCTGTATATGAGGTCTGTAATGTGATTTATTAATTATTTAGTTCTGTGTGTAGAGCTCTAATAAGAGTGTCACTTTTTGTTCTGCCTCCTCTAATATAGGCTGAATTGCCATGTATCAGGAACTAGCGTCCGCAATTGTCTTGTAATTGTCTTGTAATTGTCTTGTAATTGTCATCAGTGAGGGATATTAAGGTGCAGACAAGAAGAATACATTTTTGGTGTATATTGCTCCATGCTTCCAGAGATGGGAAGTATATTCTGTGTTTTGAGATTAGTGTGTTTTTAGCTTTTTTTTGTTTTGTTTGGCTGGTTTGGTTTGTTTTCCTAGGAAAAATGAATCCCCCTCAGCTGCTACTTTCATACAGACATCAGAAACTTTTCACAGCTCCTGAAAGGTGGTGAAGTATGCAGTGCCTAAAGTCAGACCTATAGCAGATGGCAGGACTTCAGGAGTCCTATGGAAAGCAGCACTGATAAGCTGCTGCCAATTTTATCAGGATTTGGGCTTTTACTGCACATGTATTATATATATGCTAAAACTTCTTTCTCTGACAATTTGGTTTTATACTATGTGGCATTGAGCTGATGAATGATTTAACTTTTGAGAAGCTGCAGTTGCAGCAGTCAAACGCAAATTTTGGAGCTTGAAGGTTTTTTCTCTCCCTCATTCTTGGCTCCCAGTAGCATTTACCCTGCAGTGTGTGTACTGGTGCTGGGAGGAGCCATCTGTGGTGGGGTCTCATTCATGGATAATTACAGCAGTGGAGTGTTCAGACATGGGTAAGGGCTCTCTGGACACGTCTCTCCACTGGGATTTGGCTCATGCACGCTCTCTCCAGCCAATGTAGTTTGCCTTGGGCTCTGAGAGGTCAAGCCAGGTCTTCGTGCTTTGCAAATGCTGCTGAATGTCTCTTGCTTAGATTTGTATGTAGCAATTCTTCTTTTAGGGAAAGGTCTTTCTTCTATGGCACTTGCTACATTCTGTCAAAATCAGAGAACTATAAGGTGGTTGCTTTCTTCCCTTTTTCCTAACCTCCCACCCCCCATAGTTCTCCAGATGAATTCCTATCTTGCTGAAGTTGTGGTTTGTCATCTGCAGCTCTGTGGCTCCAGTTGTTCTTACACGTGGTAGTTTGTGCAGGCTTGGCTCCTCCCGATTCTACCAGAGCTCAAAGTTCCCAAGCAGGGGACACCCAGTGGTGTCACAGTGATGTTTGTGTAGTTCTGCCCCATTGTGCTGCTCCTGTGGGGTTCTAGGCAGCCTGGTTATCAGGAGGACTTCCTTCTTTACTCTGTCCAGGATTTCTGCAGCTTCCATCTCCAAGAAATTTTTGGCTTGCTGATGATGATTTTTGATGACTTCCTTCATTATTCACTCTACATTAAAGTTCCTTCCTCTCAAATAAGCACGACCCATTATGAATTTTGTGTGTTATTCATTATAACAAAGCTTATGGCAGAAGCAAGTCTTGGGCAGGTGTCTGGGTGTGGAGCCTGGCAGTGAATGTGTCAGGTGGGAATGTGGACAAGTGTGAGGCATGGCTCAGCTGCCCCTGGGAAAGGCTGCAGCTCCAGCCCGGGTGTGCAGCTCAGCTGAGTCCTTTCTCCTCTCTGGAGGTAGAACCCTCTGACCCATAGCTGGTTCCTTGCTTTAAACACTGCACTGGCTGCCCTAGTGAGAAGCAGAGCTCACACTCAGTAGTTGATAGTTATTTTCTCTAGCTTCTTTCTGTGGCATTCCTGTGCTATAAATATAATCATGGAAATTAAGGAAAAGGCAAGACTTCTTTATTAATAACCCAGCCCTGAATTGTGGAGGTTCCCGTTTTAAATGCTGCTTCAAAACTATAGCAGAGAAAGCTTAAGTACAGATTTGAATATTATATGTGATTTTTTTAAGTTACCAGAAGATCATTTGTATCCTCTTTCTGCATATGAATATTTTGTTGTTAAATAAAGACTTTAATTCTGATAAATTTTAAAGCCTCCAGCAGTTTTTAAGTTTGCCACAGAGTTTCCCAATTAACAATAACTGCAGTTTTTCAACAGATTTCTGTCAGGTAGGAAGGGTAACTAGATTGGCACTTGTCCAGTGCTTTACCAGTATGTGAAGTCTGAAGAATTTTGATCATTATGAAAAACTTCATATGTGTAATTTTTTGCATATGTACTAAACTGAGGGGTATATGAAGTATTCTTTGACTGATAGCTTGCAGGCTGGGGTGACTATTTGGATAATAATAGCAATAATTTGAAAAAACTTACTTTTAACGTATAGGTAATTAAACATAATTTATAAATTAATTAATTAACAAGAAAATAAGATCTTGGAGCAATCCAGAGGTTAATGTACTATTGAATGTATATTTCATAATGAGAAAAACAAATTATAATGAATTAAAACTAAGCAATATATTGTTTAAGTATACTATTCTTATCTATAGTATGCTATAGCTCATTGATATTAATCTAAAATATACATTTATTGATATTCTATGTAAATACAGCAATAAGAAAAAAGAATCGCTGGTGTATTTCAACAGTGAAAGAGTCAGCAATAAAGGACTTAAAATTAATTCCAAGTGCATAGTGGCCTGTTGCCAAGGCTATTTAGGAACAGATGTGGCTGAAATGGATACCAATAGTCTGTTTGGGATCTCTAAAGTAAGACATCTGTCAGTCTATCGGTCAGTCAGGAATAATGGAAATGGAAACTGGCTGTTACAAAATGGGAATTACTGAAGTTCCAAGAGGACCAAATTCAAGGCTTTTGATTCTACTTCTGACATGTAGAGAACATATTTTCTCTAAGTGGCTTATCTGTTGTTCAAACAGAAAAACTGTTTTTAAGGAAGCAACATAGAAAATATGAAGTGTAACTGAAAGTGAGATGTTCATGTACCACATTAATATATGGCTTTGGGAGGTAAATTGAAGGAAGAAAGCACGTAGTTTTAAACAATCCTATGGTGTCTGAACTTGTAAGACACTCAAATCTTTTTTCAGGAAGTCTGTAAAATTAATGTCTTTTAGAAAAATGCTGCATGAAGCTACAAAATAATTTACTAATCTACAATTAATTGTGGAAATTGAAAAATGTTTATAGAAATAGGATACACTAATTAAAGGAGTCTTGAAATTTGTTCTTTTTTTCAGGGGACTTTTGAACATAGTATCTTGACTGTCCATGTGGGTTTTTTTTCCTTTTTCAGAAGATCAGTTCATGTGTTTGTGGCACAACTTACATTGTTTCATTCTTTCTGTTCTTTCTTGTATTTCACCCTTTTATGCACCTGTTTGCTGACTTTGAAAGGGACTAATATCCTCTGGATATCTAATAGGGCCTTTTATATGCACTTTAATTTTCTACCTTCAAAGAGCGAGATCAGATATTTAAATCTTTATTCCAGGAAAATGTTTCTCTGCTAGTTCTTGAAAATTACATTTGTGTTTTTGAGTTTGCATACACATTAAGTGCTGCCTGTGTTAGTGAGTTGGTTTCTGATGCTATGGGAATTTGAAATGAGAGGATTTATTTAGCTTTCATAGAGAGTAACCCTTCTTTGTGGCCTCTTTAATGCAAAACTTTCTGTTGATGAATTTGTGGTTTGTGTTATCTTAAAATTCTTGTAGGCAAACTTAGCAAGATTGAGACTTGGATGCAGGTGATGGGTTTTGCTTTTGTGGTTGGTTTTTCTTTGTTTCCCCTGTAGCACTGTGTCATAATTAGGTGTTTGCCATGTCCTGTTGTCACAGATAAGGCTGTGTTTTGCTTTATTCCTCTCCCCTTCCTGCCTGGGGAGCGAGGATGGTGCCTGGCTGGGTGCTTGGCACGTTGTGCAGCACTGGGCAGCTGGCACACCAGGAACCAGCCAGGCGTAGCTGCTGCTGGTTTTCCACTGAGCAGGCAGATTGAAGGAAGGTAGGTGGGAATCCGGGGGCAGTCAGGAGCACTGTGGGGGGTGAGCTGGAATATGATGGGAGTGGAGGGGTTGTGGTGCAGTGCCCTGTGACTGTGGCAGGGGTGAGTGGACAGAGGGGACACTGGAGCTGTTGCTGGGCAGACAGGGGGACATGCAGGGTGATGCTGTGGTGTGAGGAGGGGGTGTTATACAGGGTGGGGGAGTCACTGGAGAGTTAGAGGAGATGCAAGGTGGTGAGGAGTAGAATGTGATTTATTTAAAGACAACATTATCAAGGTTCCATAATTTTCTGTTCACAGAGTAGTTGACAACTCTTGACTGTGCCTTTTGTGCAAAGGTGTGCAAGAGTCAGGTGATGGTCCTGCTTATATAACATGATGGAGAGAACCCAAAGCTATACACTAAAAAAGAAGTTGATGTGATAACCAATCCTTGATGCCCGTGCTAATGATATTTTCATATCCACAGTAGTGTTGCAACAGAATCCCTTTCTCAGTATAAGTTATTGTTCTTCTTTAATCATCAAAGACTATTCAGTCAAATCTCTTATCTCAGTTTCTTAGTTACCCTGGGTTTTGGCCCTTCAGAAACACTAATATTTTTATCCCCTCTTTCAGATCTTAGATATTGTTCTATTCTTTTTTTTTTCTTGTCATTCTGCCATATCATCCCTGAACCTCTACCCCTCTGTTATGCACCTTTGTCTTTTTCTATTGCATCAAATGTTGTATCAAATTATCTAAACTTTTAAGCATAGTTATTTGGAAAATGCATGATTTTTTTTGCAGTTGCAAAATTGAAATAAAAGCAGGGAAGTCTGTCATCTGCTCTTGTTGGAATCAATAAAACTAAACTTAGAAAAACAGTTCTCCTCTCCTTGTAAATGTCTTGTTAACTATGTATATTACAGAACCAGCAGGTAAATAATAGATAAGTGTTGCAATTATGTAAAACCCAAACAAATTGGATAGAAAAAGATAGAAAAACAGATTGGATAGAAAAAACCCCTTTTTGTTTGCTTTTTCCTTTAGGTTTGTCTGACTATATTATGCACTGCCTTTAGAAGGAAGTTTTTATTGAACATATGCAGTGCTCCAAAGACATTTTTATCCTACTAAGACAATTTATGAAAAGGCTTAAGTGGCTGAAAATCTGAGAACATAACCTGAAGAACTGAGTAGTCTGTGTACCTTAACATTAGTGGGTTGTGGAACTAATGTTTTCCTTTTGAGGAAATCAGTGGTCCTGGTTTTTATGACTTATGTTGTAACAGTATGTGCAGACAAAAAACCATAATGTGTTGAGTATCTGATACATGTATTACCATATTGCCATAAGGAACTGCTATTATGTTAGACACCAACTGATTTTGTGATAGTGTTGGATTTCTCTCACATATGCTTATGTTTTTGTACAGATGATCCTTTAGGAACATCTGCTAGTTTTGTGGTGGTATCTGCTGTTTCCTTTCAAAATTTGACCTTTTTGTCATTTAGTGCTGTGGCTGCTATAGAACTGTGTTTTACCAGGATCCTTTTCTAAATTGATTCCTGTTTCATAGACATTTTTGGGTTGTGTTTTTTGGTTTTTTTTTTGTTTTTTTTAAACTTTTTACACTGCTAACTTGAAATAAGTTACTAGAATGTCTTCCTTCCAATTGTTCAGGGTGTTTCAAAAATACTAGTGTCTGTGGTCTAAAGGTGTGGATGGTACATCTCAAGCTATTCCACTAGGGAAGTAGTTTTGGAACTCTTGTCTTGCAATTTAGGATCACTTACTCTTTTAGCTGAAGAGCAGATTTGAACAGTGAAACTAGGTGTTATAAAAAAAATTGAAATGGTAAGTCTGAATTTTTGTGTGAGACTTGATGTCTGGTAGCCTGTCTGTAAGGGATTTGATGAAGCACAGTTTACTTATGTTTAAAATCTGATGGACCTTCCTCCTTCTCCAGTTTCTCACTTAGTCATAATAGGAATATATTAGATCACTGACAACAATTTTTCCAGTGGCTTGGTTTAACTTGTAGTTTTCTAGTCTAGCATGTGGCTATTTCTCACCTGTGTGTTGCAAGTTTAAACAAACGGTCAGTTCATTAACAGAATTCAGTGCTGAACTCTGAATTTCCTGGCTTTTGCCTGTTTGAGCAATGTCAGATGGTAGTGAGCTGGATGCTTTTCAGTACTGAATAGTTGCTGTAGTTGTCAGTTTATTTGAACTGTGACAATATATCTGTTCTGCCAGTCCATACACTCAAGTGAGTATAGGAAAGTATTCTTTGTGAGGCTCTGAAAATGCAAAGCAACAGATGTTCTGTACTGCACAATTATAGGTATCCTGGAAACAGATCTTTACACAGTGCAGGCAGTCTTGGAAAAACAAAATTTGACACGTGAATGATCAAGTTAAGGGTAACAGCAATGAATCCTTACAACTAAATATAATCCTGTTTTGCCCATACTGATATGAGTTTGGATAATTAAGTGCTCATTGTTATATCACCCTCCTGTCATTTGACAGAAGTTTAAAAATTATTTTGTTGTTGCAGTTTTTGGTGTTGTTTTAGTCCAGCATAGTAGAAATAGAGTAAGTATTCTCTCTTAAAAAATAACATATAAAAATGGCTTTTGAAAAAAAAAATCTGTAATTCTAAGGAGTGACAATTCTTGCAAATAAATTGCTAACAGTAAATACAAAAGAATTCAAGATGACTTGCTGGGTTTCTGTGTGAAAATAGCACATCTTTGCCTGGCTGATCTGTTGACTATTCTGAAGATGGTTCAAAATGAGATTGCTGCTGTCCAAGTCCTCCCTGCTCTCCTGTTTGTTGCATGGCCTTTTGGAGACTTGTCAAAATGCTCTGTCAAAAAAGGTACTGAAAGATTTCACACTTGGATGGTTTTGGGTTTCCCAAAGGCCTGCTCTGTCACATCTATGTAATTTAACTTGGAGTGAGGTGATTAGCTAGGGATCAAAATTATCATAGTGCCAGTGAATAATACACTAAGAGTTAGATGGCTATAGATGGTGATAATTCATATCACATCAAACTTTGAACAGATTTGTGATTTAATTCAGTGAATTCTGCAGCTGACACATGTTACCATGATTGGGATAAGATTGTATAGAGATGTCCGTTTTAAATTTTATATTGTTTTTATTTAAGAACAAGGAATACTCTGAGTATTTAATGTCAAATATATTGTTTCTTGGTTACTTGATTGCAACACACTCACTAAACAAGGGTAGTAGTAACTGGAGTTGGTTTGTAAAACAATGCTTAACAGAAAAAAGATCAATGTTTGTTTATTTTTTGAACTGTAGCACATATTAAAAAATAATTTTTTTTATTTACATTTGTTGAGTAGTTAATTATTTAAAATATGATGGAAACGAGCAGGTGGTGATTTTGTAATTTTGTCCCTAGGTCTCAGTTGTTTTATGGAAACTCTTTGGGGAAGATACCCACAGAAATTCAGTACTGAACTTAAAATGATTTATATATATATGAATGTTTGTCTTGCTTAAAGCAGATACTGCTTTTTTCATTAGCATTTAGCAATATAGATTTTTCTGTGGGAGCAGAGTAATAAAGTAAGTTCTTTCCTACAGCACAACTTCAGAGCCGTGGCAGTTTTACAGATTTGACTAGGCAATGGGACAGTGAGTGTGAGTGGGAATAATTGCACATAGTGAAATGTGTCAATCTCTTACTGTAATGCCATCAGCTTGGAGTGAAGATCAGGAGCTGCAGCTATACCATTCCTAATGTGTATGATTATAGGTTTATCATGTGGAAAATGTCATCTGTCACCTAAACAGTTGTTAGGATTATTATGTTAAGGATAATTAGAACATAAATAGAGACTAAAGCAGATGTTTGTATGCTCTATAAACCAGCAGTTATTTAACCACATCTTGGATGCTGTGTGCAGTTCTGGTGTTCTCAGCAAAAGGAGGTGTGGGACTGGAGAAAGGTCAAGGGGTGACAATGGTTAAAGGTACATAAAGGCTTCTGATAACTAGGCTGGCACTTTTTGATCTGAAAGGAAGGTACTTGATATGGGGTCTGGACCAAGGAGGTGTCAGATTTACAACATAAGAAATATGGTACATCTAATAAGGCTGAGAAGAACCAGGCTGAAAACCAAATAAATAGCTAAGGGAACTGTAAAACTTACTGCCAAAGGATTGCTGATGCTGAAAGATTTTGTGGATTCAGATGGAGATGGAAGACCTCATTTGAGTGCTGTTAAATGTGTAGAAACCCCAGTCAGTTCAGGGTGTCCCAAATGAAAACAGGTGGGGAATGGAAAAGTACTAGTGGGAAACAGAATAAATGCTTCCTTTATTCCTTCTCTTCTCGTAGCATCTGTTTATGGCTATGGTTTGATATAAGATACTGGGACAGATGGACGTTTGCTCTGTCCTGGTATTGCTGGTCTTACATACCAGAAACCAGTTAAATTATATTTAAATGATATTTTGAGTAAAAGCACAGACATCAGTAGCCTGCAATTCCACCTGTGTCTGTAGTGCCAAGCAAGATTTGATGATAAAATTTGAACTTCAGTTTGCCTAGCCTTCTGTTTCAAGGTACTTATTTTTATTGGTGGAACAGTACATTTTAAATAAAGTATGTTCTTAGCCTGATAAAATACCAAGGGATTAATTTTATTAAATGTTGGTTAAGAATTACAGTGCAGCAGAAGACTGTACAGGAAACCTGAATTTCTTAGCCATAATTCCCTTGAAAATATTGTTCATATGAATGCTTGTAATTATTATAGTGTTGGGGTTTTTTATATATATTTTATATATATATATATAATTTTTATAATAATGGAGAAAGGAAGTTAAATTCCAAAGGCAGTTAGACTTGTATATTGTGAATGATTTAGTTTGATCAGCCTCCAATAAGGAAAAAACATAGCTTCAATATGCTCTGTTGGTATTTTTCCATAAATATATTTGAGAAGATCTCTGATGTTCACAGAAGATAACCCTTAGTAAAAAACATCCATTTCCATTTGCTATGTCAGCAGCTTAAAGATGTGTGCCAAGATATCAATACTGATTATTTCTTGAACACAGGTGGTGATTGTTTTCTTGCCCTAATTCACTTTATGGCTAAGTCAAAGATTATTGTATGATTTTAATGTGTGGTTGGATATGTGTAAAAACTAATATTTGTTGCTTTTATTTTAAAATGAGCAAAATAGATTTAATACTGTGGTAGAGGAAAATTTGCATGGAATAGTAACAATGACACACTGTGAAGGTGCATGCTGGAGAGTTTGAAGATGCATCTCTCTGTTGCAGGTTGAGTGCTCTGAATGGGAATTACTCCCTGAGTCTGCAACCATATGCAGGATTGTGATGCTGTGAGTAAAATCCATAGGAGCTGCAGGTGAAATACTTACTTCAGCCTCATAGTGGTAATCCCTGGTGTAATGCTAGCATGTGAAAATTTGGGGAGTAAAAATTTGAGTGCATTATGGGTGCATCTTTGTCATTTTATGTATTTATTCAACAGTGAAAACTGATCAGAAGCTTTTTGTTTATTTAATTTTTTTTTTTTGATATGTCAATCAGTAATCTTTCTGTTTGATTTTAGTACTTGGATTAGGAATGGGTATGTAAATGTGATGTGTACGTGCAGTTACCATCCTGGAGATAAGAGGAGTTGGTGGTAGATGCCAAAGCACTTGCTTAAAGTGCATTGGAGAGGTTGTTTGAAGTTGTTGGTGCATGCCAAGATGCAAAGCAGACATTGTGGAGCATTTTGGGGTGGGTTTTTATGGAGGTTTTGTTTTTTGTTTTTTTTTTTTGAAGAGTGGCTCTGGTTTAAAGCAGATAGAAAATAGGTAGGTTTCTGTACGTGACATAGTATACTAATGTAACTTGATATAAAAGGGAAAGTTATCTTTATACTTAATTTTGAATTTCATGGTACTCAATGTTGACATTTTATTCATAAAGCATTTTATGAATTCTGCATGTTCTCTGAAATGCATTAACTCATCCTGCTTTAGGCTATGCCACAATTCAAAATGGAGATCTCCAGATTTTTGAGAATCTCATGAAAATTCCAAACAATATTTTAAATACTCATTACCATTTATTAATGTAATTTCTGAATGGTATAACAACATTAAATATTAAACCAACTCAAATTAAGGGCTTCACCCGATAATTTTGAGTATATTTTGATTTTCAAAATAGCATTATATATAATTTTTATAGACTAATATTTATTTTTTTTTGTGCTAATCATTTTATAGACTGATAGATTTGGTAAGTGTCTGATGCAGAGGGAGCAGCATCCAGGCCAGCTCAAAGCTGTTTGTCGCTGTCAGTTTTATTTGGGTGTGCTGCAGCGCGCGTGCATCAGCTCTGCTGCTCAGCACAGTGAGCCCAGTGCAGCTCCACGGGCACAGGTGGGCGTGCTGGTGGCGTGCACCACGCAGGGAAACACATGGCACTACACAACATGGGGCAAAGAGCACGCAGTGGGAACGAGAAATCATTTTATGGACACCTCGGAAATTTGTGCGCGCTGGTGAACGGGCTGTCGTTTCTAAAAGGGCGTGCGTGTGCTTGTGTTGAACATTTGTGAGACAGCACCCTGATGTAGCTGTCCTTACCTTGGGCAGAGAGGAGCTATTGTACGAGCTTGTTTATGTCAATATTTTAATAATTTATCTTTATAACTGCTTTCAACTGTATTTATAGTAACGTTGGCACCCTGTGTACAGAAGATACAATCGGCGCTGAAAGGAAACTTGCATCCATCTGGAAGCAATAAACTTTTCTAAAAGACTGCACAGTGTTACTTAATCCTGTGATTTCTCACTGTGAGTGAAATTAAGGTTTGGTTCACTTGTGTCACATCATATTGGTATCAAATCTTTTGTGAGAGCTTTGTCATAGTGTTAAGTTACAAAATAAATTTTAAAATTGATGACAGTCTGAGAATGTAATTTTCTCAGTCACAGAATTATGCATCATTGCAAATGAAGTCAATTTTATATAATAAAAAATAATTGTGATACCAGAAAACTTCTGGTGGCGCATTTTGCAAGCCTTCTCTTTACATGAAGTGCTAATTTGTATACTGCACAATTGACTAGGAATACTTTAGCTTTGGTGTTGCATTCTAAGTAATTTTTGTATTGTACATCTATCACATAATATAAATTATATTTTTAATATGACAAAATATTTTACAAAGTTAGAGAAATATGAACAGTGTCCAAAAGGAGAAAGGGGAAAAAAATCTATATTAGAAAGATCATCTAACAAAATTCTGAGGGGGTTTGGGTGCTTTTAAGTTTGTTACAAGTGTGGTATGCATGAACAAAATGGGATTCATTCATCCCTGCAGGCATTCATTCTTCCTGTTCCTAAGTGGCAACTGAGCGTTGGGGTGAGGGAAGGGTTTTATGCTTGTCAGAGGATTCTGGTGGTGCTATTGCCATCTCTTGCCCTTGGGCTAGTGTAGGAGATGCAGATATAATGATACAAAGGATGGCAGAGTTTCCTTCATAAATCTCTGGGAAAAAAAAATTGAGCAGAGATCAATGAGGATAAAGGCAAACATGTAGAAGTTCATGGATGAGCTCATCCAGCAGCTGATAGCTATGTTTTGATAACTAAAAGCATGTCTTGCTAGGGAACATGAATTATCAACAGTTTACAGAAGGAAATTGGCTTGTGTTTGGAATGGGTGCTTGTTCTTTTTTCCTGAAGAAAATGTTTCTTGAAAACCTTTTCCAGAAGAGACTAAAGTTCAGATATTTGAAACTTAATGAAACACCGATAGTTAGCAGTGGGGATGGTTTCTAAATCTGTATTTGAGGCTGAGGCAGGTCTGGTGCAAGTAAGACTCCCAGTAAAAGTAATTATTAACTTGTATTTAATCAAATTCAGCAATGTCATGTGGCCATAAGAGGCCATTTGTTTCCCCACTTCCCCTTATTTTCTGAAATGACAGAAGTAATTGCTGTGATTGTAACATAAATTAGTAGCTACAAAACACTGTGTATGTGTGAGATGCTTTCCAGGAAATGTAAATTTAGGCTCATGTTTCCTCTTTGGGGATTCTTTAGTATATTTCAGCTCTGCTAGCCCATTCTATTGATGATGTAGGCTACTAGAAAACAGTCTTTTGTTTATTTCAGAAATCTCTCTCAAAATAAATTCCATTTTAAAATGGGCGTATGGTTGATCTGTTTAAGACCAGTAATTTGATCTGATACATGTGTTTGCAGTGGTTTGGGAAATGAAGGAAATCAGTCATACTTCTGTTACTCTGAAGTTTCTCATGAAATTCCTCTTATTTATATTAAATGAACAGTCTTAGTGTTTCAGCCACTGAATTAGAGATTTGCAGCTACTTTCAAATCATATTATGAAATTAGGTAGTATGTGGGCCATATTAGTAATATAAAATGTAGAGCTTTCTATAGAGTATTTCCAGTGACCTCTTTCTTCCTGTGGTGTTAATAAGAAAATGTAATTATTAAAAGCAAAGTCTTTGCTTCATGAGTCCTCTCAAATGCTTCAGTATGGGAATCAGTCATTGTCTGCCTTGCTTCCTTTCAGCTTACCTTGTTGTTCTGGCATTATTCCCTGTAGATCTTTATGTCATTTTAAAATTCATTGTCTCCCTCAAATTCTTTCTTGTGGAATGAATTTCTTGAGGTGAAGGTGAAGGCTGCTAGGCCTTCTGCTAAAGCTTCAATCACACATTTTTTTGCAGAGGTATTTATTCAATAAGCTATTTGACTTCCAGTTTCAGTATGCTTTTCTAATGAAATTCTGCCATTAGCCTGTAGTTAATAAGCAAGGTACTTCACTGCTCTATGTGAGAGCTGAATGAAGACACTAATGAAAGCTTGATGGATAGATGTCTGATGAGCCTCATTACAAGAGGAAAGGCCTTTTCCATGCCTGCTGGGCATCAGGCAGACTCAGGATGCTGTGTAAGTGTCACTGAGCTCTGGTGATGCTCAGAGGGGAACTCCCCACACCTGGCCTTTCTCCACAAGGCATCAGCTGCAGCAAAACCAGCCCCTGAGCTGTACTAAACTGTGCTCTTACACTGGGGGTTCCTCTTTTATTTTGGTTCAGCCAGAACTAAGTAGTTTGGTGATGATTATTCTTTTCAGAAATCTGCCTACTGCCATCTTTTAAAGCTGTAGTGAAACTTACCCAAATTTTAAGTGCTTGAGACTGGTCCAAGTCAAGACTTCAAGGATGGCACCAATGTTCCCTAAAGCTGCCCTTCCTTCAGTTGCTGTGATCTGATGCTGAGCACAGGGGCTGTGTGTGCAGCAGCCCTCTTGGTTTGGTGGGATGTTCAGAAGCTTGAGGATTAGTGTTTAACAGATATGATGGAGAACAGGGTCTGGAATCAGCTGGTTGTGGTGTCTTGGGAGAAAGAACTGCTTGAAAAATGATGAGAGATAAGAGGGTAAGATGAAAGGTAAGAGGTTACAATTTTATATGGATTTACCCATACTGTGAATATACTAAAATTGTTCAGAAACAAGTGAAATTATTCTGTAAGCCTTTATCCATGACTGAGATTTGCATTGGAAAAATTATTGTGTTTGTTGGGGTTTTGGCTAGTATTGCATTGAAAAATTGAAACCTGAAGTACAAATTTGTTCTGGAATTAACTTTTTTAATATGTCCATTATTCTTCATAAAAATATATTTTTTAGAGGTAGTGATCTGTGACAGTAGTTTAAAATTACTTCTTTAAGCTAGAATTGTGAATAACTCCTTGTCCAGTAAAACATAACTGAATGTGTCATTGTTTTGTAAAGTTGAGTTTTATTCTGAGACTTATAATTTTTTTTTTTCAATATGTAAGCTGTCGCTAGGGCTCTAAAGAATTAAGAGAAACCATTGTGCATCTTTTCCAGTTCTTGCTGACTCTTGTTGATCTGTGTGATCTTTGGGGAGTTAGCAATTGGAGGTGAAAATGCACAGCAGATTGGCTCAAGCCATGTTGACTTCCTGCTGGTGAAAGGAGACCATCCCAGTTCTTCCTTCTTCCCTGCTGGGAATTTTCTTGGCCATTTGTAGCATCTCTAGTTTTAAAGAGAACTGATTATACACTGACTGACTGGTTGAATTGATTATACACTGACCAACTTGTTAGAAGACTAAGCCAGGGTAAAAGTGAGCAATCTCTGTTACTTTAGGGAGTTGATTTGACTCAGGTGGGTTTTGCCCAGAGCCAGACCTGAGGAAAAGGGCTGGACTGCACAGTCATGGCAGGAGAGTTGAGGGTAGGTGTCTGTATTGAGAGAGGGATTGGCAGCATTTGCTTGGCAAAATACATCACTTCTCCCTAAGGTTCTCTAGAGAAGGAGAATGAAAATGGGTTGTATTCCTGTCAGATGTTTTTAAGCTCAGTTTTCTGCCCTGAAGGAATACAGCTGCTGCTGGAAGTGAATAGCTGCCATTAGAAGGTGAAGTGAGTAGTTGCACCCTGCTTTTTCTCTCTAGCTCTGCAGAAACTGAGATGAACCTCTTCAGTCCCTTGTACTTTCTGAGCTCCTTGCTGCTCCCAAGCAGGTCATTCATTGCACACAGTCTAAAAAATGTGTTTCTAGATTAGGGCCTTGCTTGTGTTAAACTTCTCTTCTGACACCTTTTTAAAGGACTAGAGTAATGTAAAACTAATCTTCAAACAAAAAACAGCCCCTCCCCAAACTGGCCCTGGCTGTACCACCTTCTTCTTACTGTTTGATACATGCTTTTGGCAAGTAGAAACTGAAATTTTGCTTTCTCTGCTTGCAGGAGAGAGTGAGAGACACAGCATCAAATTTTGACAGAAGTGTTGCATGACCTATCTTTCTGAAATAAGAAATCATTCCAAATTCATGTGTTTTGAAATAGCTTTTCTGTTTCATATTTAGAGTACTTAAATAAATGCTAAATAGCCAGAAAAGCTTTACAATTTTTCTTGGCTTTTCTGGGAAGAATGATTATATCTGCTTTTCTCACTGCCAGCCCTTCTTAATCAATAAGTAGCCGAAAACTGTAGATGTTTTATCAGCTGCATGCTGCTTACTGTGCTTTGCTGATTTACAGTGAGGGAAAAATGGGCTTAGTAACTGATGGGTTAATAGGTACTGGTTATATGCATTAGACATTATATTAAATATTCCTAAATACAGATTTATAGACATACTGTCAAAACTAATTTAATTTTTATTCTATTTATTTTTTTTTGCTTTATATTAATATGGTTATGCTTTATTGTATATCCCAAATGGTTATTTTGAAAGTAGTGTTCATACAGTGTAGGATGGTCTGTGATCAATTTTATAATGAATGTTTTATAATAAAACATTTTTTCAATATGTACTGATCACTGTATTTTCTTTGGTATGGTCTTGATGATTTTTAAAAAAATTCTAGTTATTTCTGTTAAGTTACACTGCACTCAGCCATATCAATCAACTATTAAGGAAGTAAGCTTTGAAAACATAGTGGGGCAGAGAGCCTAAAATGTGTGAAAGATTTATTTATTCATTATAGTCAGGAGGGGTAGGTATCTTGCCCAAGGTCAAAGGAAGCATTTGTGACCAAGAGTATAACACTCCTTGCTTTGTGTCCAATTCTCGTACCTGAATTAAAGTCACATTTCATGTGTGTTTTCTGATATTTTCTGTGTACTCCAGATATTTGTTATGGAAATCAAGTCCTTAAGTACCACTCCTAGATGCTGGGCCTCTGTGGTAAGATCCAAAAACTGGTTCCTGTTGAAGCGTTGGTGTTTGTATTTAACTATCACATTTTAAGAAAACTGTTCTATTTTTCAGTAGTAATGCTTTTTTCTTTGTCTGTGTTTTCACCAATTTTGTTATAAACACGAGGTAGCTTTTTGTTTAAAGCCTGGTTTAACACATATTAAAATTTGGTATTTGAGTGTATTTGTTCCTCATCTCTTGATTTAGCTCAGTATGGTTGATTTTTTTATGACATTATTTTTTGTTACATGAGAGATTCGACTATCATGAATAAGAAAAATGTAGGATGGTCTTAATGCTTGAAATTAGTGAGATGATAAATAGGGGAATAAAACTTCCTAGAAATTCATCTATCCAGGCAGATTTTTCTTTTTTTCATCCTGTATTTGGGGAAAAAAAAAAAAAGTGGACATGTGCAGAAACTGTGAGTACAATTAGCGTCAAGCAGATAAATCCAACTCTAATCCTGTTTACGCTCTGCATCAGACAGATGTGCTGAGATTGATTTAGACAAGCCCTTGGCTTATAGTAACTTTTTTTTAAGTGCCATATATTCTGGTTTTGTTAGTTCTTTGTTGAATGTTAAGTGCTGTTAGTTTTGCTCTTCTCTAACGCCTGTAACCTACTTTGTACAGGTTCCTTCTCTGCTTTCATGATGACAGGGCAGCCTGGTAGAAGAGATTATCTTTATTCCTTGTAATTAAATTGACTTTTTTTTTCAGAAGATACAACAATGGGAAGTGGGTACTGAATTAAATAAATAGCATGATATCTAATAGATGTATACTTAAATCTCTTGCAAGAACAGATGGTACCCAATATCTTTCTAAGTAATGTGAGAGGACAGTTAATGTCCTGAAACTGCTTGCAATAACCAATATGATACTAACAAGCCAATATGATTTTCAAAGTTTAAGAAAGTGTTTAATCCAATATATACTTTATTTCAAAAGTAAGCTTGGTTGTTATCTCATTGTAGGAATATTTTATAGTTACAGGTCATGACTTAAATTTCCTTTATCTGAGTTGTTTTGTAAAATTTTACTGCATTTGAGATGGTCTTATTTTCAGTAAGCAGAGCAAAGGAAAACTGTAGAATATGCCTAGGATTTTATGCAGATTTATTTGCAACTTTAGTAAAAATGGGCTGTCCTAATCCTACTAGCTAGTTCAGCATTTCCTCTAGAAATTAAAACTCAAGGATGACAGTTTTTACAATTCACCCTTCCTAGAGTTTATATCCTTTTCCAGGATGCATCTGGAAATGCATTCCTGTAAAACAAACAAAGTCAGATTGTGGTTTTGAAAGTCTAGTGCTGACTAGTAAGAACGCTTTATTTTAAATATAAAAAGTTTTGATATGCATCTGAGCAAAATAAGAATTTGATAAATACGAGTAAGAGGAAGATGCACAAGCAAGTAACTGGCTGAAATAGTCATGAAAAGAAAATGCAGAGCTTACCTGGTTTAAGACTAAATGTCATTTTATGAAACTAGTGGGGAATAAAAAGTATTTTATCAGGCCTTCATTCTCTTTGACTTGTACAGGATAAATGGGCTAGGCTTGTAACTTATATGTGATGCACACCCATAACACTGGCATAACAGAGTTCATGATATCTCAGCAAAACTAAGAGTTAAATAAAAAATATGATTTGTTTCAATATATAATTTATTTTAAAAGCAAGCCCACTTAGAATATTTGTACTGGTCAGGGGAAATGAATGTTGCAGCTCAGTTACTGCTGCAGAATGGTTGTGGTTATATTTCACTTGTATTTCTTTACTCCTTTTCCTAAAACATTGAGGTTGTGTATTGGCATGTACTGTATGTCTGACAGTGAGACTGTGGGAAAACCTAAGCAGACCCCTCAAAAATTTGGTTATAAAAATAAAACCAAGTCTTAAATGTAGGTATTAAACTATGTGGTTCCAGTTATTTTAGGACATCACCAGTCAGGGTTTAATTTTAGGCCTATAAAGACTATTTACCCTTAAATGTTTTAAAAGAGCAATGCAAACAAAAATGAAGGTCTTAGGTCTGGTAGTGTTAGTACCAAGTTTGTTTGTACAATGTCCACTTTGAGTTTGTGTAAAATCATAGTTCAAATGGAATCATACAGTATTTTTTCCCACCTCAGTTCCCTCATTTTTAAGGCATACATTGAACAAAAATACTTTTACAGCATATGTTACAATACTTCAGGATTTATGTTTTTTTTTTTTTTTAAATTAAATTATTTAGATGAGTTTTCTTCTGTTTATTTGCGAAAATATACATTACAGATAATTTCCTGTGTACTATCTCAATGCACACCAAAATTTACTTTTCACAATATTCCTGCTAAGAGTGGAATGGTTTTAGTCCAGTTTTACACCTTAGTAGCTGATTTCTGGAGAGATTAGAATGATAAAATATAACACATTGGGAAAAATATGTGGGAAATGTAACAAGGTCATGCTTCTATTTGTCACGGGTTATTTAGTACAGAACAGGAAAAAAATGAATTTGTTGGGAATTGTGAGGAAGAGTCATTTTGACTTGAGCTTTAGCTGTGTTAGTGTGGCTGAGGAGAAGTCATCCAGGATTCCTGGACAGAGGGATGATCACTGCATGGCCTCCTTCCAGAAAGATGATGAGAAATGCCAGTATCAAACTGTTACAAGAATTAACAAAGTCGTCTTTTTCCTGCCCATAAGAAGTATTTAACTTTCTGAAGCCCCCAGTTTCATGTGGTGTAATGAAACAGGGGGTGCTGTCCATCTTTCTCTGGATGACAATTAAAACAGGTTTTCCCAACACTCCAGTGCAGCGTCAACTGTTCATCAAACAGGACCTGCTACAGTTTTTGCTATTGAGAAATCAGTTGACAGAGTTGTTGCCAGATTTTTGGAAGATTTTTTGGTTTCTATCATTTCTTGCCTTGAGCTGCAAAGGGACCTTTATTGGTGTGCTCTATCAGATCTGCTGTAATTATGAAGAAATCAGGGAAAAAAATCTTTCTGTGTCCA
Organism: Erithacus rubecula; assembly: GCF_903797595.1. Lineage (NCBI taxonomy): Eukaryota > Metazoa > Chordata > Aves > Passeriformes > Muscicapidae > Erithacus > Erithacus rubecula. The sequence continues at coordinate 14,121,011 of NC_136659.1, forward strand.
AAGAATCTGATACCTACAGGAACAGTGACATTTTTCCTTCAGTCTGTGTATTTGACTTTGTTTTTGAGGGATTGGAATGCAGCTCAAGGGAGCAGAAAAGGGAGAAGCCTGTACCAAAGTGCCTCAGTTGATACATCTCCAAAAGGCACTTGGAAATGAAGTGGTAGCATCTGCAGCCACAGCATCCATGTAAATAACAGCCTCAAGATAACAAAACCTTCTCTTAGCCTAACACAAATCTCCCCTGGGATGAGGATCTCGAACTGTTGCAAGAACTTTTTTGGAACTGCTTTTCTTTTCTTCTAAACTGAATTAATAAATGAAAAATGAAAGCAAAAATGGCTTTCATTTTCATTTCAAAAGAAGATGGGATGGGTTTAGTTTATTTGTCTATTTTTGCTTAACTGTTTCCTGATATATTTCTGATGTAAACACAAAAGGCAATGCTTGTATCAAATGAAAAAAAATATAGTGAGCATATAGTCAGCTTGGGTCATAGCACACTTTATGATCTATGATTTCCAAGTATGGTTGCTATGATTTGGGTAAATAGAATAGAGAATTTGCTTTTTGAATATGAATTCATAAATAGTATTTCTTAAAGTGTGAAATTTTATTACTTATTTTGAACACCAGAAAGCTGAGTAAATAACCTCTTTGAAATTGTTTTGTTTGTACAGCTGGGCACATAACAAAGTTGGTAAAATAAAAGCCTGGTGATTGAGGGAAATGATATGCCATAAGTTTCAATGCAAGCATGAACAGATGCAAGAAGTGAACCTAGAGTTGAAGCCCTAACTGTTCTTGTAGTTGTTACTCCCAGTCACATTAATAATGCTTTTCTTTTTTTTTTTTTTTTCCCCTTACAGGTGATTCCAGTGTGGCTTTACAGGCTCAAGAGGAGATCATTGAAATGAAAGATGTATTTTCAGTAAAACTGAAACGTCGTCGTTTTGCAGGGCAGAAAAAAGGTGGTACTTTGTTGGGTATCACAATTTTTAAATGCCTGAATAAAGAAGAGAATAAGCTTACAGACTGTGCTGTCCATTTAAATAACTTAAGTGAAGATCATTGTCAGTCATGGTTTAGACATCTGAAGGAAATTCTGAATGGTAAGCATTTAATTGAGGTTGATGTCATATTTATTTCTATTGGCAATCCATGAAGCTGAATGAAGCTTGGAAACATCTTGCCTGTGGAAATTAGGACACAGATATGAGTCTTATTTCTGGCAAATATTTTTATATTGAAGTTTTACGTGGTCAAGTGTAAAATCTAGGAAAGTCATGATAATTGACTAATGCATCGGTGAAAATGAAACAAATGGATGTTATTTTTGGGAGAGTTTTGGAAGCTACTGAAAATAAATGGTTTTCTTTATTCTGACTGTGAAGAGTCTTCTGGGAAATCAGTTTCTGAAAGAAATAGCATATTTTGTTGATATTTTCACTTGAAATTGCATCACACTTGATGGTACTGCAGTAGTTGCACTTCTGGAACGTTCTGGTGATGGTTTAGGAAATCCCACTTGAGACCTCCATATTCTTTAGGAGGCTAATAGGAGACACTTTCCTCATCTTTATAAATTTACAGGTGGCAGTGCTCTTGAGGTTCTTTTGGGCTCTTGTTGCATAATTTGATACAAAAATTGATTGACAAAAATATATTTCTGTGTTTGCCTAAGTGACTGCCAGTCTCAGGGTGCTTTGCTTAACCAGTTCTAGGGTTGGTAAGTTGGCTGGGAGTTTTTTATTTTTTATTTTATGGAAGCTCTATCAAAATTAAAAAAAAAAAAATCACCATATAGGGAAAAGAGCCCCACAAGAAATCTGAACCTTTCACTGTAGTTTATATTTGAAAAGCACAGAATGTAGCATGTTTTTGTTTTAAATAACGAAAACAGCATCTCTTTTCCAAACTCTGATTTAGCTCCAAAAGGTGCCTCTGTTTGCAGACTATAGGAAATGATATTTGTTTATTATAGGAAATGAGTTTGTTTATTTCAGAAGAAAAGCAGTCTATCTTGTGACACACTTAGAACTCCAGCTGAATTGCTAAGACTGAGCCAGATTACAGAATTCAAATCTTGTACATCTGTAGTGTTTGTAACAACACTTTGAATAAGAATTTATAGTGCACTTCTACTAGAGTTTCACAAGCAGATATTAAAGAAAAAACATGAGTTATTCATGGTGCATTTTTGTATTGTGTGTTTACAGTATGTTCTGGATTTTCCCAATGAAGATGTGTATTAAAAACTACCTTCCCCTTTCCCCTTTTGAAAGACTTTATCATGAAATATCTCAATCTGCAGAAGTGCCAGGATTCCTGTAGATCTCCAGCTCCCCATAAAGGCAAGGACATTTGCAGAAGGAGCAAATGTCTGTTTTGTTCCTAGATTACTCTCCATCTATCAGGAGCAGTGATACCATATGTTCACAGAAAAAAAAAGCTGCAGTATCTCTAGCTCAGGTTGCCTTGACCTCGAGGTGCAGTCTCTGTTTTATAGCTTTGTAATTGGAAGCCACCTGAACCTGAAAAAAAAATGTTCTGTGCAATGCTGTTTCAGGTTCTTGCCCCAGTCTTTCTCCAGAAGCTCAGATCTTGTACAGATTTGTTTTGAATGTGTGATCAGTACATTTTTTCTCCTTGTCTTCTACTTCAGGAATAAACAGAACTCAGAGAGATAAAAACAACCAAACTAAATCCTCATCATACCAGTTGCTGATGTGTATATTCCTCTAAGTCTGAACTAAAAGTATACAATGCAGTTGAGTTCTGTTGATTTCTCAGTGGCAGATGTTTCTGTGGGAAATAGTAATAGATTTTCAAAGTTTTTGCTGCAGCCTTTTTCTTGCTTTGTAATAGTGCTGGAGTCATTGTTAATGAGCTCAAATTGTCTGCTTGTGGTTTTATCCTTCTGAAATAGTAAAAGTTACTTTTACTGCCCTCCCTCCTCCCCCAGTTCGTCTGATCACAAATTAATTTTTTGTTAACTGCTGCATTATTTACTTGAAGGATTTTTTGTTGTTTTTGGGCTGGATCAAATTAAAAACAGGTGATTTATCAAAATAGAACATGCATATATTTATATATATTTGGTCAATAATATTTAGACATTATGACAAATGGAAGTACATGTTACTGACAGGTGTGTTTCCTCTGCAGACAAATGCAATTTCTACCTGTTTACCTTACTTTATGACAAGTTTTTAGGGTTTTTTTGCATCTACATTAATTAAGTAACAACAATGTCAAGTTTATTGGTGATAATATGAGCCAAATGGAGGTTTCTAAAAAAGATTTTATTATTTTCTGAAGTTTCATTTTTACACAGTTTCCTTTTTACAGTGTGATCTGTGTCTGGCATGCATGTTTCATGCATGGTTTTTCCCTGTTCATTTTTATTATCTTTACAGTGAGTGTCCTCTGTTGCTCTGACTTTGTGTTCAGAGTACTTCAATTTAAAGTTTAACTGGGCTATAATTTTTAATGAAGCCTGTTATCATTTGAGTGAGCACACACAGATATAAGTGTTTAGAATTTAGTTACAGTGACTGCAATTATGGTTCTTTCTGTTTGTGACAGGGTAACAAAACATGTGTGCCTCCATCCTCCCATATTCAAATAAGTTCTTATTTTCTGCCTGCTGTTCCAGTGCATGCCAGCTAGATATGAAGAGCTTGCTCACTGGCAGTGTTCCTGAAATCTGATCTGTACATTGCATGTTTGTTGAACTGCTGTAAGATATGCACTGCTATCTTCATGCTCCTCTGGAGCCTTGGCTCTGGGCTGGCTCCTGGAAGGCCCCAAAGGGCAGCTTGGACAGGGTCTAGTGTGCTGTTATCTTGTGTCAGTGCTGGTGCACACCCCACTCTCAGTGATTTCCATTTACACATCACATCTTTTTGTACAGGATTTATGGACATGGCATGTGGGAACACACTGTGTCAGTAGAATTCACTGTTTCATCTAAAATCTTCTGCACATGAAAATACACAGGGGTCCTTATAGGACTGAGGCAGGCTCAAAATGAGAGAAAATGTACAGTTGTCAATGCTCATCTTTTTTTGTTTTAGCAAGATAATACTTACAGCTGATTTGGAAAAGCATTACTTAAAAACTCTGTAAACTAACAAAAGACAGTAAATGTGGTTAAGAATAACCACATAAGATAGCAAAAAAAAGCACAAAGTGCATTTTATTTTTATCTACTGTTCCATAGTATCTATCACAGAGGGATTTGATATGAAAGCCTGAAACTTCATGCATGAAGTTTTAATTAAACCATTAATGTTAAACATTAACTTAGGTTAGTTAATATTAACAGTGATGTCTCCATAGTTACATTATCAACTCTGCCTTATATTGTTAGTTCTTCTGATGTATACTATTCCTAATGTTGTAGAAAGTATTTATAAATGTAGGTGGTAATGACATGATTCCAGGCTCTTAACTTCTGTAACATAAACCCATTTTCCTGAGGCTGGGGCCTGAAAGCAGCACAGATGTATGTCTGAGCACAGCGTCTCTGCTGCCCCAGGAGCCTTTGTTTTCTGAACACCCTGATTGACCCACCACCCTTCATGGTTCACTGATTCACTTGATAGATCAAGTTTAAACTAGTGCATATTAGCACATTTGTTAGTACTAGGGGAACAGTTGGCCTTCCTGCTTTAGGCTGCTGGCTCGTTTCAAATGGAGCAGCCACAGAAAACAATAACAGAATACCAGTTAGGAGAGCCCCAAAAGGCTGGCAGACTGGGATCAGTTGCACACAGTAGTCAATGACATTGATTCATTCATATACAGGTTGTTTAAAGACAATTAAAAGATTATTATTTTAAAAACACTTTAAAGAAGCTTCACAATAATACTGTGTGCAAGTTTAATCTTTGGAAGTTAATGGATATGCTTTCATTAAACTCAGTTGTTTGGTGTGTTCTACTGTGTCCAGTGCACACCAGAAATGATAAAGTAATAACCTTTGTCATGGTCATCCTTTCATGTCAGCTGGCAATTATTTGGCACAAACAAAGCCATTTCAGCAGTGTACCATCTCTGCTCAAATGCCGTGTTTGTGACAAGTATTTACATCAACGAAATGTTTTCTCTCTCTAAAAATGTAAGTTGATATTCAAATAATCATAAAGAGAATATTTTAATACTATGATCCTATGAATTAATTTAATTCTTGAAAATCTTGATAGGATTTATGTATTAATTCTGATATACTTTTTCCCTCCACCAACTGAAAGTCTATTTTCTTTTTCCTACGTAGGATTTCTTTTGAAACTTTATATTGCCACCTAGGGTTAAATTTTTACATCTCGTATGCAGAAGCATTGAAGTGAGATAGTAATGTTTGCTTTCATCCCTCCAGCTTTCTCCTGATGTCTGTTTTGCAGAACTGTAACTTGCACTGTCTGGGTAACAGATTTTTTGACACTTTCTCTGCTTTCTCTACTTCTACAAACTGACTTTACTATTCTTTCCCCCTGCTGTGTGTATTGTATTCTTGTATTTCTATGCTTGGGGGGTGTTTTTGGTTTGTTTTTTAAAGCTTTTAAGGTATACTCAGATATCCATGACTGAAGTCAGTTTTTACAGTTTTTTAGCTCTAGGTGTTGGTGGGGTGTTGAGTATTAAGAGGACCAGCTGATCACAGTTTCTTGTAAATAAAATAAGAAACATGACAGCACATTTGTGAATTTGATTAAATCTTTTGTCTTTTGAAGCAGGAGTCCTTATTCTTATAAGTTTTCCATTTCATTTTTACTGATGCTTTAGCCAAATTATAAGGTCACAGAAATTATTGTTTTGATCTAAATATTTTTATAACTCCTAAAAGACTGCAACAACACCAGTTAGTAAATTTCAATTAAAACATTTTTATAATGTTTGTATGATAATTATTTATATGTATATGCTTTTGCTTAGTCTTCCTTGTTTGTGTTGTAATTCCTGTAATAAGAAATTCCACTGCAGTACATAACTGCAGTGCTTCTTTCTGTTTCCAGAGAATCAAGAAGAATTTAGGTTGGAAGGGACCCCTGGAGATTATCTGTTCTAGCTTCCTGCTCAGGGCAGGTGAGCTCCTAATAAAGATCAGGTTGCTAAGAGCCGTGTCCAGATGAGTTGTGAAAATCTCTAAGGACAGACCATGCCATCCATGGCGTGACTGCCCTCATTGAGAAGGGGGTTTTGTCTTTATTTCACACTGGAATGCTCCTTGTGCCACTTGTGTCCATTGCCTCTGTCCTTGCAGCTGCAGGAAGCCCTGCCCTGGTGGCCTGTCACTCCCACAGCAGGTGCTCAAGGAAAGCATCTCACTAGATTCTGTCCTTGAGGCAGAAATCCACACCCACAGTCCTCACCAAGTTCCCTATTTTATTTTTTTTCCTTTTTGAAAGAGATGCTTTTGAAAACAGGTGCTTGTTACTGAAGGCATTCAGAATTCTCCAGGATTAATTTGCTGTGCAATGACTTGGCACTCTCTGTAACATTTTGACATAAACATGGTTATACAGGGCTTTTTGTGTATAATTTTGAGATCATAGTAGCAAAAAGTTCCTTCACTATCTTTAAGAAATCTTCTAAATTTTTTGACACAAACTGGGTAAAAAGCTAGTTTTCTTTTCAAGATTCTTTGGTGTGTTTAAATAAAGGAAAAAAATAATCTCTATGACTTTTATAATTATAAAATTTAGATCTTAAGGAATACTTTCCTCTTTAATACTGAAATAGTTTTTAGCTATAATTTCTTTGAGTAATTGTTCCTGTTCAATTGTTGAGGTAAAGTAAGTGGAATGAGCTGCAGGAAGTGCCTGAGTATTCTTGGGGCAGGAAAATGTGCTTTCATTCTTGGCTCCTTTTGGAGTTGTGGGTTACTACTAATTTTGTTCTTGAACACTGAAAACAGTACACTTCCCAGATATTCTAGCTTTTATTTGACTAAGAAAGTGATAATCTACTCTGACACTACAACAAAATTTGAAATTGTTCACATCAAGTATTTTAAATAACCACCAAAAGAAGAGCATTATGGCAGACTACTGCTTGCTTCTTGCAGCAGAACCTCACTGAACCCTGGCAATTGTAGGAATTGGAGAAAAGGGAATTTGAAAAGTAATGCTATTTGTTTTGTATGAGTTATTTACTCTTCAACAAAGTGCCATGTTTCAAATAATAAAATTACTTAATGAGATGTGCAAGACAAGGTTCAGCTTTGCATAGCAGTATTTTCTGTGTTATTTCCTTGGAGTTTGTTACTCCAAAGACCTAAATGAGCAATAATTCTCCGATTTTCAAATGATTCTGCCAATTTTCTGGTTTTTTATATTTTTGGGCCTCTTTCACAATGAGGAAATTTCCTTTGGACTGTTTGATTTGCACTCTCAGAAGATTAAAATGTTGGATTGTGGTGTCGGTTTTGTTGGGTGTTACTTTTGTATTTCTGCTGGGTGTGGGTCGTGTTAAACTCTCACAAGGATACATTTTTATGTTTGGATTTCTTTTCTTTTTTGGTGCCAAAACTTCACACTCACCCTGCTCCTGAATCAGAGTTTAACTAGGCTATGACATATGCACTTTTTTCTGGTTCCTAAAAGTGTTTATTAGCTGTACACAAAAAAATAACCAGTACTGTAATTTAAAGGTAAGTAGTGCACATGCAAGAAAAACTTGAGACCTTTTTAGACTGTAATTTACTTATCCTGTCAAAGTCTTGTAATGGTTCTGATATCAAAAAAGCATTTAAGCTGTAAAAGGAGTCGGGTTGTGTGTAATCTTAAATGTTTTATTGTCTTTTTAGGCTTTCATAACAGACCTAAATCCTTGAAAGTGTTTGTTAATCCGAGCAGCCACAAAAGAGAAGCCACTCACATTTATTATGAAAAAGTTGCACCTCTTTTTAAACTTGCTGACATAAAAACTGATGTCACAGGTAAGTTCTTCAAAAATATACCTTAATCCTTTGTGAAACTAATAGTTAAGCATGTGAGACAATTTGAATTTACTGCTTATCCTTATTATCTTTAAGTGCAAGTACTAGATATGGAAATTAATACATCACAATATATTTTTTTTTGGTCAAAAAGTGCCTTAGTAATTCTGTTTCACCTATAGCAATTTTTCACCTATAGCAATCAATACTAGTAATCTTTCCTGTATGTGTTGTAAATTACTTGAAAAAATATCAGTCTCAGCTTAAACAAATTATAAGAGGTCTCATCTTGCAGTTACTCCTTTAATTTCTTATGAAATGACAACTAGTTCAGGTTGCAGGCCAAAAATTATAAAGTCTGATTTAGCCATGAGAATATACTAATGCAATAGTGGTAGATGAAAATTATCTTGCTGATTTTATTCCCTGTATCCATGTATTTTTAAACTATTTAGCCCACAATTTAAAGTAAAATCAATTGAAGATTAAACACACATTAGCATGTGAAAAAGATTGTCTGTATTAGAATTCTGTAGCAATAATTTAACTACCCTGAGCTGAGAGGGAGTGCCAGCAGCTTTATATAAATTTTAATTCTCACAGACACATTTTTCCACCTGGAAGGCATGGATCATAGTGTGAACAGAATAATAATGCTGTCATATTAGAAATTGAACTTAGCCTTGTTTAGTCATAATTTTTAAAAAGAGTTTTAATACAAGCTGTGAATATAATTTGTAGAGGCTTCAGAAACATTTTTGCTAGTGGAGTAAAACCAGCTCTAAGTTTATTTTATAATTATTTGTCTTTGAAATTTTATAGGAAACTTCTGAGATGAGCCAGAAAAATGTTTAATGGCCTATCCTTTAATAAAGGTTTTTTTGGCAATGTTAAAATGCTCCTGTCCTTATTAGCTGCCTAACACTCCTCCTACAGGCAACATGAGAAAACTACATTTCAGTTTTCAATGCCAGTAGAGAACTAAATAGCTAAGAATTATTAAAAAGAAGAAGAGGGTGGTGGTGGGTGCTGAGTAGAAGTCATGTCCACTGATACCCTTTTCTAATAAGCTGAGTGCTCTATATCAAGTAAATTGAACTGGGCTTTTTCCTCCCATAATTGTTTTGGTTTCTGTGAAGCTGGAGTGTGCATCTTGCTGTTCCTGCTGTTTTGGAGCATTGCCAGCATTTACACAACTGGTGGTGTAGGAGGGTGCACTAAGTACTGAAATTGTGAAGGCTTTTGTACAATTTTTGCACTGAAGACAGTTTGCATTTAGACTTTGCCATATATATTTAGAATTCATTGAGCACCAAGTTAAAATTTGTTTAGCACAATAATTTTATAGCAAATTTGAACCTCTGAAGTGGCTTTTAGTGCATATAAAATAAAAAATGTGCAGGTTACTAAAACCACTTCAGAATATCAAAGATTGACAGTGGAGTGCTGAAAGACAGAGCTGTCCTCAGCCAGTCTTGTACATTGGTAGCTGTTGCTTCCTCTCTGATCAGGCTGTCCAGATCTTATTCTTCTTATAAAATAAACTTCTTCTGTGTTTAGAACTTTGGAGTGGAAATACTCTGTCCTGCCCAAGGACATCTATCAATCTAAAGATACGTGTGTAAATAAGTGAGTGCTAAAGTAATAGTTACTTTTTCTAATTATTTTAAAATTTTGTGGAGTGGTTTTTTGTTTTTTTTTTTTTTCCCCAAATGGCTTTGTGTGCCATTTATATGTGCCATTTAATAATTTCAGTAAAAATAACTGAAGGTATTATGGAGTGGATTTTTGCTGTTTTGCTGGTTTTGGGGTTATTTTTGTTACATGCAGCAAGCATATCTCTGAAGTGCTTAGAGCACTAGAAAGTGTGAGTTAGCAAATTTAAACTGAAGCAGTACTTTTAGCTGTAGCTAAGGTGAAACAATAGCTAAAATCTGGACTCTTCTAAGAATTGGGCAATTTTTTGTGCTGCAGCTGGAATATGGCTGCTAGGATAAGAACAGTGACTCTTCCAAAAATTGAATTCTGCAAGAGCTCACTCCACTGTTGAGATACCTGCAAGTACTGGCAAATTGTAATCATTGGAGCTGGTGTTTTAGAAATACATTAGTATCTTGCAAAATCTAACACATATTTGAAGAAAAATAAATAAAGGAAACCCTGACAGAATCCTAGCTTGTCTCACTTCTCTTCCTAGTTTTGACTCTTTTGCTTCCATTTATGCATACTTACAACCAGGACTTGTAGGTAAAAAATAACAGCCTTCCCAGTCTCTTATTTTTAAGGCAGAACCACAAAAGAAAGGAATGTTTGGGAATTGGACAAATAGCAATGGTTTGAGCTTACCATATGGTAAATACCAACAGACACTGGTGTTGATGCTGGATGAAAAAAAAGCAGTTATCATTACCAGTTACATTGATTTTATTCTGTGACTTGAGTGCCAGTATGTTTAGGTGTCTCATGAAAGCATGCCCTGTTTTGAAGTGTTGAACTTTTTGTGTATTGCTTTTTCTGTGTGTAGAGCACAAGCCCTTGGTTCTTGTTTGCAATGTGAAGAGGGTGTTAAAGTGGTTTTGGAGTATGTGGGGCTCTGTTCAAATGAGGTGCAGCTTTGGTGTCCTTCCTTCGGAATGATGTTATCTGTCACTTAAAAACAAAACAATATTGAAAAAAAAATCTTTCCAAATTGTGCATTAGAAATGGTCAAAAAGAATTAAATAATATTTTGTGATTATAATTCTGACAAATATGAGATCTGCATCCTTCTCAAACAATGAAAGAAGCTTTCTTCCTATTACCAAAATACGTTGAGTCGATTTTTTGTTTATTTGGTTTTTTCCCCTGCTGAATTGGACCAGTGCCAAATATTCAAACACTTAGCTTTTTTTCCAGCTATCAGAATGATTTATACATGCCTCTCTGGAGGATGTCAAGCCTGCAGAAAACTTTTTAGGCATGATCTTCTTATGTCTGTTGAATTTTTCTAGTTTTTTTTTTCTACTCGAATGATTCTCTATATGCTCTCACAAAGATTTTCCCAAAAACCTCATTTTTTCACTGTCTTTTTGCCGTGATGTGTCAAAATAAATCCTCTGTCATTCTCTCTTCAAATTTTAAATTTCTTGGAATTCCCCAATCTTAAGCCTTGAGCAGTTCTATGTACTTTCCAAACTTAAGCTGTTAGATGCAGAGAGGATGGATCTGCTCTCAATCTGGCTATTAGTCAATTTTACTACCTTTATTGATTTCTCTGTAGACACAAGCCCTCTTTATTTTCATGTCCTTGTTCTTTGAGTGAATTAATTCTGTAACAGTAAGCATAGCTTACATTACATTAGGAAAGCACTGAGCATGTTTTCTGTTACAAAATAAATCTTATTTACTGTTCCATTTTAATTAGACTGTACTCATAACTTTCTAAATGTCATCGTGTTCATTTAAAAAGGCATGTAACCTGGTAACCAACTCTATGTTTTCATGGGAAGAGTTTCTTTCACAGCTAAGTAATGGTAAGATATTTGAACCTTTCTGCATTTTTGCATGCTGCACACTGTTATTAATCACTTTTCACAATGATAAAAGCATTGTTCCCATTGGTAATACAAAGCTGAATATGGTAGCTTAAATAATGTGCTTTGATATTCCAGAAAGGCCCTGCATGAAAGTAAATTCTGGAAATAATTCTCAAAAGTTATTATAGGGATAGGTGTTTCTGCAGCAAAATGACAAATCTCTGCCTTCCATATAATCAAAACAACTCTAGTTTTTCATTAAGAATTTTCAAAACACCAAGCACTACAACTTTCTAGTAATGATTGAGGGATTTTGAAGTTATAGACAATATAAACAATTTTTTAGTGTAAAGTGTAAAAATTGTATCACTTCTGTTTTGATTTTGTTTCCCTTTTTATTTTTTAGGAGAAAAGATACATACACTCACTATATCCACACACACTTGTTTGTTTGTATAAATAGGAGGAGATAGGGGAGTTTTCAGTTCTTGTAAGCAGCCTTTGAACAGTCTGTAGAAATACTGTTAGAACAGGTACAGCTATGGAATGATTGTTTTAGACACCAAGACTAATAATTTTAGCAGTGTTTAGGAACACTGGAGAAAAGCCTTGAACTATGTAAGCACCAGCGACAGACAAGCATGAAAGATTAATGTAATTTTGCATATAATGATGCACATTCTTACACAAAAAATCCATCTGCAAGTGTCATGTCAGTCAGCAAAAATCTTTGATGGGTGGCTGCAGCTGGGCTGTCTCTTCTGGCAAAGCTGCCCTAGAAAATGCTAAATGTAGTTATGATGCTTCGTGCCATCTGTAGTATGCCAGTTTATCCTGTCTTCACTGGCATTTACTGTACTATATAGGGTATCAGCAAACACAGAGACATCAATGTGGAGTGACAGATTCATTTCCTCCAGAGGCTATGAACTCTGGTGTATACTTGTGCCACCTTCCTCTGTGTGTTATATGCTGTTGTCACTGGTATTTGGCTTGATTTCCTACTTCTGTGTTTAACTCCTCTTATTTTTGATTTAGCAATTTGCATATCCTAACACAAAAGCAATTAAATTTGATTGATCCTGAAGTAATTCAATCTTAACTGAGGATATGCTTATTTTCCTGAAGTTTACCAACTGTGTCAGTGCTAAAACTTGCATTTTGATGCAACAAACATCTTCTTGAATTATCTGAATATAAATGCATGAAATAGCCATGTATTTGATAGCAGCTGAAATTTAATGTTTGGCCTTTTAGCTATCATAACTACATACTTTTCTCATACTTCTAATGCATTGATGACTTTAAAAAATAATCTGAATTGAATTACTCTGTGTTCCTTATGTTGGTTGAACAAAATAATTTAAAATTATCTAATCTACTGATAATTGATGTTTTCCACAGTAACTGAATATGAAGGACATGCTCTCTCAGTACTTAAAGAATGTGAACTGCAGGCATTTGATGGGTAAGTTGGTTAGTGACTATGAATTTTAGTAAACCTCATCAGGTTATTTTTTATTTGTATTCCAATTAAAATTATGGTGGTGGGTATTTAATGAATTATTCTGTTTTTCATATATATAAAACCTGGGAAATTCAGTTCTCATTAAATACTTTGGTATTTATTAATTACTGACAATAGAAATGTATCTTAGATTCATAAATAACAGTAAATAAACATAAAGCTTTCTAAAATATGCTTCATGAGAGTTTCAGTTTCTGTATTTGTAAGAATACAAAGATAAAGAAGAAAAAGCCTGGATTGTATCTTCTTTCACAAATATCTTTTACACTGAGTCATATCTGAATTATTTCATCTTTGATCTTTGAGTAGAATTTCCTCTGTAAGTCTTTCTCCAGTAGCCAGATCTAGGTGGGAAGGATATAACTCTTTTGAAAGGCCATAGGCATATATCTTAAGTACTCTACCTTTTTTCTTTTTTGCTATCCTTTTTTTCCTTAGAGACACAAAAATGTAGAAATGGCAAGACAATGTAGTATTTTTATTTATTGCAGTATGTAAACAATATAGCAACAAGAAATTTCTGTGTTTGATTTTTCTCTCCAGGAGAGTTATGGTTCCTTCCATTTTAACAGCATATGAAGTAAACTCAAGCTTATGATTTGCAGCAGTAAACTAGAAGTTTATATCTCAGTGCTTTTTGAAAGCAGCACTCCTATGTGTTAATTCTTTGTCAAAGCTGTTTGTTTGTATTTATAATTTCTCTGGTATCCCCAATTACTATTCTGTTTTGAAAGACCACAGGCAGATGTCTTGTACACTCTACCTTTTTTGCTATTCACTTGGGGTTTTTTTTAGGGACACTGAAAATTGAGGCACTTTGTCAATTTGGCTTTTTCCCCCTGACTTGTTGCTGAGCTTTGGTGACAAATAGGCTGCATTTGTGATGCTGCTGTCTCAGCTGGGTTTTCCTGTTTGTTCAGAGGCAGAAATAGACAATGCCCATGTCTATACCTCTTCCCTAGTCAGGAGCCTAAAGTATCAAGAATATTTAGAGTAGCCTGGATTAGTCAGTCCTTAGTGAATAGTTGGTTAAGAGAGTATCTGATGGTTAAATAGATGTTTCTTTTTCTAAGAAGCCTTCTTCAAGGTCTAAGTAAAATTTGTTTGCTCAAGACTTTCTACTCCTCATGCACAGCAGGTTCTCACTGACTAGTGTGGGAGTCCCATGTGCCTGATGGTATCTCTATTTCCAGCCTAAAAGCCACCTCTTGATGATTAATGCTAAAATAATAAAAATCAAAATTAGCAACATTTTCATGTTATTCTTTGGTCTCTATCTACACAACACTCCAAAATCAGAGGAAAATATCTGCTTTCAAAAGTTTTGATAGCCAGAAGACAATCCACAAGACTCCTTCTGGGTGTATGGTTTTTCAGATGTCAAAGATTAACTGGTTTTGCTACGGTGACAAAGAATTTTAAGCCTGGGAATAAACAAAAAATGAGTCCAAAGAAAGGCAATGACTCCTGATTGCACTGAGGAAGAAAATGTGCTTCAAACTTTTATATTCTATTCTTCAAATTTTATATTGTATTTTTTTTATTTAATGTGGCAGTGTTTAGCTAGATAGAGGAAACATTCCTAAAAATTAGAGGTTAAAAATTAGATTGGGAATAATAATAAGAACTGAAGAAAAATATTAAAGGAGATGAAATAATTGAATTTAAACATTTTGTAACATTAATAACACAATGGAGTTTTTTCTTATGAAGATCTGACCAGTTTTACCTGGTTAAATGACTTGACATAGTTTCACAACTGCATTCACACACATATGAAAAGAATATAATTTAGGTGAATTCCTCCCAAAGTAATTACGATGCTTCTGCCATAAATACTTGGAATGTATTATTACTATTCTTATCATTAAAATATGTTTACTAATTTGGAGAATCACTGTAATATGTACTTAAATAAACAAAAACAAGGAAAAAAACCAGGTTTGCTGTAACAGCTTTTACAGACAAATGCATTCCTCTCTATAGCCACAGCAGGTGGGAGTTTAATTACGTGCTCCAGAAGCAGTGATTAAGTACCTTTGTGCTAAGGATTGCTGGCACTAGGATTTTAGACTTTGCTAAATCCCTCAACTACCTGCATAGTGTATGAAAATAGCTGTTTCCAAGTGTTTTTTTATTTTATTGTAATCTTTGGTGAGTTGTTATTATAAGGGCAATTAGAAGGCATTGGAATGTTTGTATGGGTCAGCATTGAGGATGTAAAGAGCTTTTCCACTGAGGTGCTTAAACATGTTTGGTTCTTCTGTCTGTGTGAGCATGATGTGTGCTAAGGTGAGAAAAACTTCATAAGTTTTTAAGTGTATTTACTCCTACTCAGACAGAAAGCAGAAATAAGAATGTTTAAGGAGCATTCAGGTAACACTTACTCATCTGACAGTAAAGTCCAAGCTTGTTGCTAAAGAAAGAATGTTTTTTAGCTTTTTGAAATATCATTATGTATATGGTGTGGGGTAGCTGCCTTTCACCTGTTTGTTCAGCTATAAAAGAGTTTGTTTTGAACTGTTTGGCATTTTTGTTTTGTAATAGGGTGGTTTGTGTTGGTGGAGATGGATCTGTCAGTGAAGTTGCTCATGGGCTACTCCTCAGAGCTCAGATAGATGCTGGGAAAGACACAGACCATGTATCCAAGCCTGTCAGAGCCCCTATTCCTCTTGGAGTAATACCAGCAGGTGAGAATGAAAGGTACTGTTACATTTTGTTAGTCATCTGTTTTAAGTCCCCCTGGCATGTTTTTCAGTTTTGGCCACTAAAGGAAGTTTTTGATGTTAAAGCTTCAGTTATGTAAGGGAGCTACTGAATAAATGTCCTAAATTAGTCATTTATATTGATTGCAAATGACTTGCTTTTAAATTGTAATGATAATTTATAGTAATGGCACAGATGAGCTCTTTGCCTGAAGGAAGAAGCTGAAAAAAAACCTAAAATAATTTTCGGCTGATCCATACAAGATCAAGTTTTACCCTTATTTTCTGACAAAATTTATACCAATGGGAAACTTTGTTTTCTAAAATTTCCTTTCTTGCATCTCCAGTTTTCTTGGCAGAAGTCTGAGTTGGATTCATGCTTAGGGTCTATTTTAAAACGGTGTCCCAGAAATAAATTGTGTTCATTATATATGTTTAAAAAAATTGTGCACAGAAAATACTACCTCTTTAATTTTACAGGCATGAAAATCTGTCTCTCTTAAAAAGTCATCATGCTCTTTTGTTAACTTGTATCTTGTGGTGTGGTTTTTGTTTTTGTTGGAGGGTTTGTGTGTCCCTTCTCCTCAGTTTTTGTACTGTCCCTCCTTGAAGTGTGGCTTTGCCCAGCAGGAAGGCTTTAGCAAGGGCTATTGTGGTTCACTCACTGCCCCACCAGTGGGACTGGGGACAGGACCAGCAGGGTAAATGCTGGAAAACTCTTGAGCTGAGATAAGGACAGTTTCATAAAAAAAGCAAACACTGTTTGCACCAGCAAGGCAAAACAAGGAATTCATTCCCTGCTTCCCATGGGTAGACAGGTGTTCAGCTGTCTCCAGGAGAGCAGGGCCCCCATCACATGTACCAGTGTCTTGGGAAGACAAATGCCATCGCTTCAGATGTCCCACCCTTCCCTGTTTTACATACTGAGCATGGTGTCATGTGGTCTGGAATATCCCTTTGGTCAGTTGGGCTCACCTGTCCTGGCTGTGTCTCCCTCCCATGCACCTCCAGTTGCCTCACCAGCTTGGCAGTACAAAAAGAAGAAATGGCCTTGGCTCTGTGTAAGCTCTGCTCAGCAATTGCAAAACCATCTCTGTTATCAACCCTGTGTTCAGAACAAATCCAAACACAGCCCCATATTAGCCATTGTGAAGAAAGTTAACTGTCCTGACCAAAACCAGCACAAATCAGTATGGTCAGGGCTGATTCTGGACTAGAATAAGAATCAATTCTCTTGAAAAGAAGAGATATTTTTGCATGAACATTTTTCTCTGCTGTGAACGTTTGCTAAGACTACTTGACATAGTTTCTCAGATGTTTTTAATTGGTAAGGAAAGAATTCCTACAGCCAGTAAAACAGCAAATCATTGTTTTTAGTTTTCTACAAAAAAAATAAAGCATGTCACTTTGAACTGAGCAAGCAGATTTTTGAATGCTTTAATTTAGTTTGCACATACAAAAGGAGCATTAGTTGCTTGTGAAGGAGCAAGATTACATTAGCTTTTCCTCAGATTCAAAAACCTTTGGTAAAAGAGCCAGCAATCTCAAAGGCATGAAGGTAATGAATTTGAGTACAGAAATTGGGCCATCACTTAACATCTCAGTTACTCTGAGCATCTCAATGGTGCTGAGACAGAATCTCTCCAGCACCTGGCTCCATGTTTGTGTAGGGCACTGTGCCTCATCATTGGTGCTGACTCTCCTCAGTGTGAGAGAAATATGGCATCGTCAGGAAGGACTGGACACCCAAAAAAATTCCCTACGGTTTCTTACACAGAACGGCATAGATTTTGTAAAAGTGGATCAGAGAGATCCACTCTCTGTGAGAGACTCCAAATAGGTTCCTAAAAATAATCTGTTGTTTGTTTGATTTCCATCTTCCTGATATTCCATGGGGTAATCAGTTAGGAAACAGGTAAGTATGATACTTGTTCTCATGAGGATGCAACTCTGGTCAGTTAACTTTATTTTCCTCACCAGAAATTCATTGTACAAACTATTAGGATTTTCCAGCCAAGTAAAAACAGCAGCTGAATTACAGGGTAGTATTATGTGGGTGGCTTAAAATCTGGTTTTAGCCTCTATAATAAGGACTTAAGAGAGCATTTTGAACTTTCAGTTATCTTGATGAGAAGGAGATGCTCTTGAAACAATTTACCTCCTGAAGAGAGAGGTCCAGAGGGGAGTGTGTTTTTACTGAAATACTCTACTGAGCTGCCTTATTGTGGTCCAAATCAAATGGATGAGATGTGGGGAAGCCTGCAGTTGTACTGCTGGCCATTAGCAAGAGTGTTTGTTGCTATGGGAACTGTACGGAGGGGGGAAACAGAGAAAGGGGAGGGGGGACTCTGGAAGGACATTAGAAAAGCTACCCAGTTGTTACAGAACAAGAGACAATCTATATCTGATGCATGTCAACCTTTTGGTCCAAAGTGGTTCATTTAAATAAATTCATGATTCCCAATTAATTCGGAAAATAAAATATTACTGAGGGACTGTTAATTTCTCTGATATTTCAGGCAAAGAACCAAAATGTTGGTGCAGTTTTCATCAGAATTTTAGCTATGCTTGACTAGGAAGTCATTACATCACATTTATCTGTTTGGATGGGGGAGACATTAACAGCCTTATGAATATTCATGTCGTCTGGTTAATTAAGTTAATTGTACTGCAGAAGTGCTTGCACTTCCAAGGACAATTTTTTTCTCTACAATTTCTGTTTGGTACCTTCATCAGTCATACTTTACATGACCTGCAGATACTCTGCTCTTACTGAGATGCTTTTGCACTTTTGGTGGGAAGGAGGTGGTAGGAAGTTGTTTGTAATGTCAGGAAAATGGGTTGGTATTTTGAACAGAATTGCATTGTTGGAGTAATAAAATCTTCTTTGTTGCTGTAAAAAATGCTGATGAGAGAGATGCTGGAATTGAATGGAAGAAACCTTTTCACATTAAGTTGAGCAGCTGAAGTGAAAACTAAAAGTGTGACTTACTAATGTGTGAGCAGTGCAAGTCATGGGCATCAAAGGTTTTTGGTCTCTGAAGTAATATGATAGTGTTCAGAGGAACACTTGTTATTGGTAAATAATATCTTGAGCTTGCATAGGGGAAAAGAGATTACTTGGGAGTATGAATAATGGCATGAAAACCATTATTGAATCACCGTTTGAATCACAAAGGCTTGTATCATTATCTTTGTATAACTTTTGTCATTTCTGCTTCGTTTATAGGCTGCATGTTTTGGGTTTGCTTGTTTGTTTTGGTTTGGGTTATTTTGTCTGGCATCCTGCTTGTATAGGACTTAGTTAATGAGGCACATTTTTCAGTCATTATTGGGATCAGAAATGCTGGCAGGCATATACTAAGTGGAATTTTTAGAGAATATGATGGTGCTTGCTCCCACAAAACTGTGCTTGGTCTTGTTCTTCAGCTTGTGGAAGGGTGGATGTGATACTTTTGTTTCTGAATGCAGAACTTGTTTTATCTTCCTCAGAGTCCTGAAAGTGGGATTTTGCCTTGTTTACTTCTGCAAATGTTAATGAGCTCCAAAGATTTAAGAGAAGGATGCAATTACTTGTGCCTATCCTGTTTAGTAGGAATGAGATTTAAGTCTCATTAAACTCAGTTTGAAGATTGGTACCGACTTCAGCTGTGGTCATTTGGTATCTCGCTGCCATCTGCATTGATAAATTACTCTTAAATCAGGATTGCAGCTTAAATTTACACCAAGCTTGATCTTCCAAACTGTTTTCCACCTTGTGCTCTTTAATTAACTTGATCTTCAGTAAGAAGTGAAATATTTTTTTTCGAATTGCAACTTTCCTATTTTGACATACAGGAAGTAAGCATGATTTGCCTGAGACAGTCTGCTGCTTGTACATGTGATTTCCTTTGTTTTGGAGACATACCCACAAACAGTTGATAAGAGCTGTGTAATTCTGATTGAAGGAAATATTTGAGTATTTTTGAGTTACAACTTTAGCTACCTTCACTGGCAAATCAGAACTAGTTGGATCTGGAAGTTAAATGCCTGAAGTCATTCAAGCATGAAATACTGTTGGGCATATACTTGTAGTATTCTGTGAAGGATTCCTTTTTAGGTCAAATGTAGGGGGTTTTGTAGGTACACATTAACAGATGTACCTCCCTTCCTTCAGATAGCAGATCTCTCTGATCTTATGGCAACTTTCCATGAAGTTCTGAATTACATTCAGACACTAAGGTGCTCTAAGGACTTAACAGGTGATGCATGAGATTCCCAGTTATGCTACAATTCTTCTGTTTAGAGAAATTATTGAAAGAAATCAAAGATATATTCCTGAATAAGAGTAGCATGATGCCTTTAGAGCTTTGTAATTATGTACATCAGTCTTTGCAAATTCAGTATTTTTTTCTACATTCTGCATGACATCAAAGTGATCATTTTATTTGGGGATAAACAAAATTTTTCAATGTGGCACATGATGCTTTTAAAAGTGCTTATTTAAATATTGAGTGCCTGTTGTTTGGCATGTGCTGGTCTTTCCCCTTCCTCTCTTCTTTCCCCTACTTAAGACAAACAGTTCTCCATAAAACTTAGGGCAACTTTCAGAATTGTCTGAACACCCAGAATTGTCTATTGCTGCTGTAGCTTATTAAATAATTCAAACAAGAAAATAATTTGAAAATCTATGTGAGCTAATTTTTATATGGGAACGTTAGGTTCTAAACTGTTCTTTTGCAATTTTTGTTATTTTAATTAAACTGTTATTGAAGTATTCATCCCTTAATCAGTGACATGAGGAAGTCAATATTCTGCCTGTTTGGTGCCAGGCCTTTATTTTTTCAGAGGAGAATTCTTTTGCTCTGCTGCTTGGCTCAGTAATGCCAGAAATGAGAAAAATCAATTAGAATTTTTTTTAAAACTATACCTGTTTATGAAAGACACAAGTGCTCCTTCTTCATAATTTAAAAAATAAATTTATATTAAACAGTCAGCTGACACACAGTATTTTATGTCCTAGGCATTAAAGCAGAAGGGCAAAATTTACATATATATCTCCATGTTTCTTACCCAGGTAAAGTGCCTTGACATAACAATCACCACCAGTCATGGGCCTTTGGAACTCTGCTGCTTTCTTTTACAAACTGCCAGCTGATTTTCCACTCTGTGCTGACATTCCTGGGTTTTGACTTTTTCTTCTATTTGCCACCTGATTTGTTTATTGCCTTGTTTAAAAATCTGCTCTGCTCTTCTCTCTGGTGGCAGGTAGGAGGACTGGCTGCCAGTGTCCAGGCAGTGACAAATAGAAGTGAGGGGGATCAGTTTTGGTGCACTGAATGCAACTCACCTGTTTGTCACATGTCATATTCTGCCTTCCCTGTTTTTCAGTCATTGAGTTATTTGTGAAGCTGATGTGCAGTAATTAATTTTATTCACTATTCCTTTTAAGAATATAAAATATAACCTGCAAGAAGCACAGCAGCTGTCTTTGACTCGATTAAATATCATTTGGCTTGGAAAAGGTACAGTTTTGCACTGTCTGGGTATTATTTTACCAACCTAAAAATATTCCCCATATACATCTTACTAGATAATCTGCCCTCTAGTTCCTTTGTACAGCACTTGAGTAGGTAAGAGATGATTAGTAAGGGATGGTTTTAAAAACCTCAAGCAGGCAGTGTTTTGAAAAACTTGTTTCTCCCCCTGCTTTGATTTTTATGGCACTTATGAATGAATTTGAAGAGATTTTATGTACCTCTGGAAGTTTTAAAGGTTGTAATTTAATACTATTCAGCATTTCTGCTGTTTACAAGACAATTTATGGGGAGGCTTTATGTTTTTGAAAATGCAGCAATTAAATATGCTGAGTGTATTTGTTCTTTTTATTCGGTATCTCTGATGTTTTTTACAGCAGGTTTTGTTCACTTTTACAGGTACTACAAATATTTTGGCCCATACACTCTATGGTATTAAACATGCAGTGACAGCAACGTTGCACATTGTAATGGGTAAATATTTTTGCATTCATTACCAGATTATAAATAATACAGTAGCATGTAGAAGTTTGTCATAACCAGGTGCTCAGTGAAGGCATAGCATTTTGCTGTGTCACTGTGACCTGTATTGTAAGGTTTTTAAACCCAAATCCTGGTTTTAGCTCCAGGTGCATTTCTTTTAAATACCAACAGTTTCTATAAGAAAGCTTTATTCATAGAAAAAATTATTTGTATTATTTGCCACTGGGTCTGCACAATAAATGGGTTTTGAATGTGAAAATGTAATTATGCTAAAAGGGAAAAAAGTAGGTTGCTAGTGCAAACCTTAATTTCGGATCTTTGGAAACAGCAAATACTTTGTCAGGCAATGTTAATTTTACTGTCAAAGCAATCTTTCTTTATAACTTTTTTTTTTTTTTTAATTTAAAAAAGAGAAAAAAGAGTAAGGTCCCTTCTGAGTATCTCTTCTCTTGGTTTTGCAGTCTGCAGTGGAAGAGCCTTTGCTCTGTTTTTCAAATTGTAATATAAAACCCTTTACAGGCAAAATCTGAACCTGTCTTTCTTTCAAAATCAGAGACACTGAATCCAATGGAAGATGCCCAGGGTCTATTAAAGAAAAGTGTATATATCCTATCATGAACAGAATCATATGTTTATATTTTGTAACTGTAAACATGAATACATTTAAAACCTATATTTAAGAGTTCCCATATATCCCCCAGTACAATGTGCAGTCATTAAATATATTGGTGAAATGGTTGCAGAGATTTATGCAAATATTAGAGATACTACATTTTCCTTGATTTTAATTGTTGAAAATGTACACAGAATTCAGTCAGACCCTTTGCAGCCTTATGAAGTAGCTGAATGTTTTATTATAACATTTAACATTTTCAAGCATCTGAAATAACTACTTTGATAGAGTCTTAATTTTATCTAGATTGATTCTGGCTTTGATTAGTAAAACCTAGACAGAGAGGAGTCTGGACAGATTTTTCCTCCAGCTAAAATAGATGGAAAAGGAATGGCAAGTTGTGTGTCACTTGAAATAACATTCTGTTCTCTCTCTGTGAACTGCTAGGACACGTGCAGGCAGTAGATGTGTGCACTTTCAGCACTCGGGGCAAGCTGCTGCGCTTTGGGTTCTCGGCCATGCTGGGCTTTGGGGCCAGGACCTTGGCTCTGGCCGAGGAGCACCGCTGGATGCCCTCCAGCCAGAGGAAGGACTTTGCTTTCATCAAAGCACTGGCAGATCTCAAGTATGCCAAGACATGTGCTATGTTTTCCTAGTGTTTCTCATTTTCTTGAGGAAAGTGAAATAATAAATCTGATAGAGAGCAGTAGTTTGTTAATCGCAGCCAGATTGAACTCAGATGTGATGTATATCCCCCTTACAAGTTAAAGAGGAGATAAATTCTTTACATTCAGAATCTCCTTAAAACCATCTTAACTTCGATAAAAGTCTGTCTAACAGTCAGAGTATTGGTTTGCATCATAGTAAATGTCAATACTTTTCCAGGCCAGAGGAATATGAATTATCATTTCTTCCTCTACAAATTCTGCAGGAAGATTCTCATGAGGACAGGTAAGTAAAACTGACTCAAGAAATTCCAAAGCAACAAAAATATGTCTTTGAAAAATAAAATTGTTCAGATTCTTTATCTGATTCAAATTTAATCAGCAGGTGATATAATCTTAAGAAAAAAATTATTTTGATGACTGCAAACTTGTAGTTATTGTAAAGTGTTTCCTGTAGACTATTATAGAGGATTTTGTTACAAGCCAGTCTTCCACTCAGTATTATTGATTTGTTCAGTTGCACTAATATATTACTTTTTTTTTTATAAAGTGTTGCTTAAATGTACAAGAAATTATTTCAATTTTTTACCTTCATGTTTCCACTCTTTTAGAAAGAAGAAAGAGAGAACAGAAAAAGGTGAGTTTCTGCTTTTAGGATTTTTTAAAAAGTGAACTATGGCCGATTAACTGGAGTAATATAGAATTACTCTGTTATATTTAGGTAGCAAGGATCAATGGCAGAAAATTCAGGGTCACTTCCTGAATGTGAGCATTATGGCAATCCCCTGTCTGTGTTCAATGGCACCAAGAGGCTTGGCACCTAATACGAGGTCAGTATGGGTTTAGAGAATTAGTCATGTCTATAAATTCTGACATCTTACCTTAAGACCTTGGCTTTTCTGAGAATATGAGCCTATGTTTAGGTAGTCTAGTCCCTCTGGACTGGGGGAGGGAGCGTAGACTGCAGCAGACTCGATAATCCCAGGAATTGTAATCAGTTTTTGGATCAGGCAAATAAGGTCAAGCAGTCTAACTAGAATTATGAGTGGATAATTGCTGTGATTAAATTAGTTGGCAAGTCTGACTTAAGTAGTAGTCATCGAGCAGTCATCTGTCATAGGATTTGGCTTTATGGGGAAACTTCACCCTTAGATTTTATTTTATTTTTTCAAATATAAAGGTGGCCCTAGTCTTCTGCTCTACAGCCAGCAAAAATGAAATACGAGTCTTTTTCATGCACTTAAGGACTAAAGTTCACACCTGTCTATTTTGTTATTATTATTATTTTCTTTGGTTTCCCTCAGAACTTGAGAAATGAAGCTTCTACTTGTAGGGTTTGGGGAAACAAAGGAGTATGTAACCTAGTTGTTGACATTGCCTCATTTTTGCCTTTAGCTCCTTGTTAGCCTGCTTTGTGGTGACCAAAGCAATTCTTACGTGGTAAATCTTTATACCTGTTGTATCCAGGCAATTGAGCAGAATGCTCTCTCAAAAAAGAATGCAGAGACTTGTGTGTGTGTGTGAATGTGTACAAAAAAAACCCCAGCAATCAGGAAAGTTTATGGAATAAGTCTCTTTTGTTTCATTAGATTGTGAATTACTTTTTAAAAATTTTCACTAGGTTAAATTAGAGAAGAATTGATAAAGTGTTTTTCTTCAGATTTACTGGTTTATATTATAGAATTTGACTTCTTGGAAACAATGTAGAACAAATTACTTATGATTAAACTCTTAATGAGAAGTTTTCTTTACTACCAGGGTCCTGCTAATCTTATAGTCCTTAAGATAGTGCTCTGATGCTGTCCTGTCTTAGGAACATTGTTCTGCATTTAGTGTGTTTACATTACAGTCAGTTGGAAAATTCTGATGAGAATTTTAGCTTTGCTTTCTCTTTTTATCTGTTCTTCCCCATTTCTTAGGGAATTTTGTGACAACTCCATGCAATTATTGCAGGTTTGAATGAGCCAGTTTCTCTCCCAGTGTAGCTGCTCAGTGGATCTCCCTATTTTTTCTTGTGTGTGTAAAGAACATCCTTTGTTCTTTCATCTCTTTTTAAAAATAATCCTAAAGTGTGGTCAGCTAGTAGAGTAGGAGGGGTAGACTCAAACAGGAGCTTCTTTTGTCATAGTGAATAGCATATTGATGGTAAGTCTTTTCAATTTGGGAAACAAAAATGTGACACTGATTGTTGGAGACTCAAGACCCACTATGGAAGGAACTCATCTGGGTTTCTTCTCTCCTCTTTTTCCCCAAGAGGCTTCTGCCCTGTCAAGACATTTGAAGTGGGATGCAAGCTTTGGCTGCTGCCTGTAACACCAGTTACACTGGTCTGAATTTGCAGAGACATGTCCAGATACATTTAGCAGTCTGTGCTGTGTGAGCCCTGTGGGATGTGTTTTTCACAGCATAGATGTTGTGCTTCACTGCAGATGGGGCTTCCTAGAGAATTAATGAGAATTCTTAGTCATTTCTAAAGATGAAAGGCCCTCATGCTGAATGCCCAATAGTCTGCTGTGCCCTTTTGTTGAAACAAATATGATAAGGAGGCAACTTTTTAAATGTCATCATCACTCTTTCCTGAATCAGCAAAGTACTGCTGTGCCAGGTGACTGGCTTAATGTTTATGTAACAATTACCCCCTCAGATAGTGCTATTAACATAGTCTGAGAACATTCCTGATGCAGCTGTCCAGTAGCTATCTGACCTATAACTTTTGGTGCTGGTAGGCTGGAAGTAATTTTTTTAAACACTCAAAATATTTTCCAAACATAAATGCTGAATAAATAAATAAATAAATGTATGCATATATGTCCAGAAGACAGGAAATACTCCATCTCTCTCCAGAAGGCAGTCTCAGCAAGCACTTCCATGTTCATCAGATACTCTTGTTGAGCACTGATTGTCTCTGTAACTCAAATGGGACTTTAAGCATGGTTGCATGGATATTCCAGTTGTTAGCTTCTGTGTCCAGGTACATTCCATTAGGGAATGGGGGAACTGGCACTGGCTCACTGTCTGACCCCAGTTCTCAAGGGTGCTGAAATACTCATGGTGACTGGAGACTGAGAGCCACTGAGCATCTGCACTGTGGAGGCTCTTCTTTAATCTCTAGTGCATGACTGTTTTATCTTGTATAAAATTCTTACTCCTCAACCTTTATTTTGTTTTGTGAAGTGTATAAATAGAATTGCACTAAGAGAGTGTGAGTTGGAGATGGCAGCCTTTGTTTAGGGCAGCATGGGTGTTGGTGGAGGGGGTGGGGGAACCCACCTGCACTGGGTCTGTGCTGGGAGGGCTTCCATGCACCATGGCACTGTTTTCTGGGTACAGCTCTGCCTCACAGCACTTATGGTAACTGTTACATGTTGAGGAGAAAAGTAAAAAGAGGAGTTTGTGATGCCTGATGATTAAAAATCATCTGTTAAGTAGAAGAGCAAGCTTTTCTTAGATTGTATGTATTGTGTTCAAGAAATTATGGCTATTGATAAAGGAGTTATTATTACAATGTATGTTATAAATATATTGATGCTGAAAAACTTCAGTGCATAATTTATATTGATCTATGGGGTGGAGGTCAGCAAAAAGATTTGAAAAACCATTCAGACTATCCTATTAATTTACTATAGTAGGCTTTTAAAAAAATTTATTTCCAATCTAGGCTATTAAAGAGCCTGTTATACTTCCAAATAATTGAATTATCTTTCTGGTCTGCTTTTCAGGTTGAATAATGGAAGCATGGCTCTTATTGTTGTACAAAACACTTCTCGATCAGAGTTTATAAAGCATCTGAAAAGATACACCAGTGTAAAAAATCAGGTACTGTTAATTTCTTCCTGGTGATTACAAAAAGAACAGTTAATCGTGAAAGTAGACAAGCTGCAAGAGTTAATGTCAGCATTCTCGTAAGGAGACTTAGCTTCCTGTCAGAATACATTAGCCCCTTTTTATCTGATTTTTTTTTCTTTTTTTAAATCACTAGACTAATACAGATTAGCCTATTTCAGTCCATCTGTTGTGGTTTAAATTGTGTTTGTGTTGTACCATAGTTTTATGGGTGTAAAGCCCTTTCACCACAATAAGGAAATGCATGCTGTGTCTGAATTTTGTGTAGTACAGAGATGCAGAATGCAGAACTGCAGGGACATCACACAACTCTGTCAGAAATTGCTAAGGTTGGTAATTTCTCCAGGTCACTGCTGTGCTGGTAGCAGTGGGCTGTGAGCATTGGTTTTTAGCAGGTATGCATCCCATCTAGTCATGATGTCTGCAGTACTTTCAAAATTGTAGTCATAATTCTGTCTTGGAAGAGAAAAATGAACCATTCAAACACAGATTTTATTGCTGTCTAAGGCCCCACTGCATGGCCTAAGCACACTGGTACTCATACAAATGTTCTGGGACTATGTGAAATCACTTTAACAGGGAGGTTTGGGTTTGAATTCTTCTGCAGCCAGGGAGTTTGGGGGAGAGATGGGTGAAAATTCCAGGTGACAGCACTAATAGCTGGATTGAGGAAATAGTTTAAGCTTTCCAGAACCCTTTTTATGCTTTTGGAGGAAGGCCTTGCTTTTCTCTCTGCCTTTGTACAAACCAGACAAGGAGATGTTTGATCCTACTTTAAGCTTAAGACAACCATTTACTAAAATTCTAACTAGCTTGGTTTAGAACCAGATTACTGGTGATGATGAACAGAGGACAGGAAACAATCTGCTTGGACTGTCACATATTCTGAAAGTATTTGGTATACACAAAATACACCCCCTTACCTGCAGGTTGATTGAGTCCAATATGGGAATACAAATGTAATACTACCATTTATTTCTGAGACACTATTTAGGATAAAAACACCATGTTAATCTATAAATGCTAGCTGGAATATATAATGGCTACCTCCTATATATTTCATCTTCATTTGCTATCTGTTTGTGTTTGGTTTAGTTCAATTTTCCCTTTGTTGAGACCTACACAGTTCGAGAAGTAAAAGTACAACCAAGGCTTAGAAGTGGACCTGATGCCAAGGAAAATGTGTGTCTGAATGCAGAAGGAAACTCCCCTTGGAATATAGATGGAGACCTGATGAAGGAAGCGTCAGAAGTTCATGTTCGGTAATGTTAAATATCCCGTTCAGGGAGCAAGTACCCATAACAGATTAGTGCTGCACTCTGGGATGTTCCATTTCTGTAGAGCACAGATGGTGCCAGGGTTAGGTGTTCTAAATGCTCCTACAATAGAGCTGCTGTGCACTGCAGGGTCTGGCCCTTCCACCATCGTTTGGGCCCCTGCCCTGGTTGCCTTGTGTTCATCTTTGCAAAGGCTTGTTATAACTCATGTGGCCTTTCTATCCCAGTGCTTCATCAGCTTCCACTCCAGTTCTCTTCTTTCTTGTTTCTTTACTACTTCTTTCTTCTTTGCTGTTACTTTACCCTTCCATTTCTTGGAGAACAGATGCATATAAAGTGTTTCCATGAGGAGGTTCTTTTGGGACAAGGATTCCTACTTGTAAAGCAGCACGTGTAAGGTTAAGAAAAAACATGTTTTTCTTCAACTGTGAAAAACTTAATGCTGCTTGAGAATAGTCTTCAGCATCTAAGAATGAGACTACAAATATATAGGAAATGGAAGGATTATCAGTGGAATTAAGTGGGCAGTGGCTCATTTTTCTGCAATGCACACAGGATTAGTTGAAGGCACACAGCTCAGAGTAAGTCTGCTATGTAAAATAAAAGGCAGATCATGCTGTAGGATATATATTATATTCTTCTAAAGATGATACTTTAGGAATTGTCAAAATGTGATTCACCCTGATTTATTTCCATGCAATAGCTCATACACATTTGTTCTCCTTGCCAACCTCCAAAAGCAGCACACCCAGCAAGAGGTGATGACATTTGATTGGTAAAGTTTGGCTTCCTTGCTTCACAGGGTGCATCCTCAACTTATTGATCTCTATGGAGTGAACACTGATGACCTGGAGAGTTCCCAAGTGACATGCAACTGCATCTAGAAGGGACACACTGGAAATTCTGTAGAATCCTGTTCTCAGCCCTAGGCACAGCTTTCCAAGGTCTGGGCTTGTACCAATGTCAGTTGTAGCAGATACTTAATTGGGATGTTTGTTCTATTTCTGTGTTTAAATTTTTACTAAATTACATATTTTTATCAGGTTCTATTTAACTGTATTGAAGCTGTTAAGGTTCAACAAGAAAAAATGAAAATTGATTATATTGGTCTCTTACAAATTTGGGGTTTGAGAAGTGTCCATCGGAGTAGAAATTTTTTTTGCATTAGTGTAGATTTTTTTAGAATGAGATACTTTTAAGTCTGCTGCTGTTATCAGTGTTGTCAGGTAACTCAGTTCAGCACAGGGAAGAACCATACCTCTACTCACCAACTCTAGCTGAAGAGTGGTGGCAAAATAAAAATGTATGAATTTATTTTTTTAATCAAGTACTTTCTAGTTATGATTTTTAAAGTTGCCTTAATATATTTGCTCTCAAAATGTTTCTAATCAAATAACAGAATATGCTGATGTCCTATATGGCTTTCCTTTGTTAAAATGCATTTTAAAAATTGCTCTTTGTATAAAATTAATATTTTCTCTGTGTTAGAACTGAAATGTTATTCAGCATAGTTTTTGTTGTTGTTGAGACTGAAGTTGTGATAAATAACTTAAGAGTTGACTTACAGTTTTTATAATTTCCTTATAGGACATAAACATAATTTTTGAGTGTTTGGCTTCTTTGTAATTTACTTAATACTGTAGACAATTATTTCAGAGGACAGCACATTAAGGCTGTACTTTTTCTGGGACCTGGCTTCCCAGAGATGAAAAGCAGCAGCCTGTGTTTTTCCCTCTGCAGGACCGTGGATAGCAAATGTTTTCCTGCCACTTCTCTAGGAGTCCCTCAAAGGCAGTGCACAGACAGGGGTGTGAGAGCTGCACTGTGTCAGGGCAAGGAGGGCTTGGAGGAGGTGCTTCCTTCAGGAAGCAGTCAAGTGTAATGTCAAATCCAGTCCCTGTATGATGTTGCTAAATCAAGGGCTTAAGCCTTTACAAGACATGTATAGCTACTATGACTTTAAATAGTTGTAAAAATTCTTATCTGTGATAAATACACAGGACTAAGTACTGCACCTAAAGTACTGCAGATGAGGATTTGGCTCCCTAACCCAAGCTGTTACCTGTTGTCCAAGTCCATTTAAAATTCATACTCTATCCCATCAAATATTTTTAACATGCTAAGGCAATTCAAACTAAGCCTCTTTAAGTTGTTTAAAAGGGGATTCCAGCAACATTTGGTAGATTTAACTGTTATTTATTAAATGAAATTTAACAAAATAATTGAACTTGCAGAACGAACAGCATTCATTTGTTTAACTTGTCTGGGGTTTTTTTTAATAAAATGCAATTGAGTAATAGTTTATAATCTTGCCACCATCAGGACATTGTACATCTTTTGTCAACCTGGTTTATAAAAGCTTCATAATTTTGCTTCTTATTCTAAGAAAACACAGCCAACATTTACATGTTAACAATCAAATCTGAATAGAAAGTGTACAATTTCCAAGGCATCATTTATCACATGTACTGACTTATGTAAACTATTTCAAAGATAAATAAAACACTTTGGTTTCACTTGCTTGCATTGTTTGTACTCAAAAGAACATGAATGCTTATTCCAGTATTTGAGGTATATTTTTCACAGTATGCTGTAATGTCAAACTAATTTTTGTTCAAAGGTTTTTTTGGTTAAAGTGCAAAAATTCACTAAAGCCATGTGGAAGGTTAAGCATTTTTTGGTACAGTTTTTACATAGATTTGCAAGAAAGTACTTCATTCTTGACATACTTTATTTTGACTTTTTAAAAAAATATATGCACATTCATTTGTCCTTGCACTGTAGATATTAGAGGAAAACATACTTTGGAGTGATTCACATCTTTGGCATGAAATGAAGTGAAAGGAAATTACAAAATGGTCCCAAATACCTTTGGAATCTGTGGGCAACAGAGCTTCTATGGCACCAAGCACTCCAGTAGCAGAAGTGCTTGCTGAAGGCACTCACTGTGGGTGTGTTTCAGGCTCCTTCCCATAGGATGGTGCAGCTTTGAAGCATTTGTACTGATACAGCCCTGTCTTGGTGCAGCTCAGAAAGGCATCCACGGCCCAGCCTCATGGCCATACTCTGTCCCTCTGTGACTGGAGACGCTGAACATTCTCCAGCTCTTCTTGGGGAGCAAAGGAAGGCTTTTTTCCCTTGTGACTTGTGCTGTTTGACCAAAGCTAGGTGGCAGTGCAAACTTAGCTAGCTGCAGAAAGTTCCTGGAGCAGCAGAGCAGTGGTTTGATCCATGTTTCTGTTCAGTCCTTTGCCTTTTGCAGAATGGCAGCTGAGGGTGCCTGTTTGGATGGAATTTATCTGACACCTTCCCAAGAATCCAAGCTGGCTCTCCAAGTGACTTCCTTATTAAATACTTTCTGAAGTAATTAATCTAAAATTTGGCCCATTACAGTTGGCAGTTGGAGTCTTTAGGGTATGTCTCTGTTTTGTCTGCTGAAGCCTGTCTTTTTTTTCAGGTTCTGGAAGAATTCCAGCATTAAATCCTATTAGAAGTATTATAGAAAAATCTTCAAATAAA
The DNA here is from genome assembly GCF_903797595.1 of Erithacus rubecula. Classification (NCBI taxonomy): domain Eukaryota; kingdom Metazoa; phylum Chordata; class Aves; order Passeriformes; family Muscicapidae; genus Erithacus; species Erithacus rubecula. The sequence continues at coordinate 14,152,620 of NC_136659.1, forward strand.
TAAAAATAAATACTTGCTTTAAAAAACCCTACATAGAAATAATTTATTGGAGAAGTCCAAAACCTTATGGCAGCACTGTCTGAGGAAAGGATGAAACAAGTACCATGTTACAGATGGCTACAAATTGTGATCTCCAATACTTCAATCTTTCTACAGCTGCATCTCCAAGCTACCCCACACAGTTCCCTGCTCTGAATTCACCTTTGGCCTTCCTGGTTCTGGCTTGCCTGGGTGTTTAAGTACCTTCAGTGATGTGGCTGTGCCTGTGAAGCCAAAGATTACAAGGTCACCTGCAGAAGCCCAGAGCTTCTGAGAGATGTTTTCTATGTCTGTGTGTTCTACTTACAGTCCTATAGGTTTGAGCTCATTTACCCTTGGTAAAATACCAGACCAAGATGAGAAAGGATTTCTTCTTGAATGCCTGATCAAAATATTATTGAAACTTAAAAAATAATAATACTAATGTGTTTGAGATCTTACTTTCTAGGATTGGCCGAAAATTATTACTTTCTACAAATACTTCCTTTTGGTAAGTAATTCTTCTTCTCTTTATCTTTAGTGTTCTTCTGTCTGTTTGAAATCATATATATATATATATATATATTTATATTTATTCCTGGGAGACTTCAGAACAAATTGGTTTACCATTTTCATAATAGAACAGTACTGTAAGTTGTATCCTCAATACAGTTCAAGGAAATAAAGCATGTTTTGTAAGAGCAAGTAAGCTCAAGGACTAGGTTTCTTGGTGTTGATGTTTCTCCTGTGAATTAATCTGAATTTTAATGTCTTCATTTTAAAATCAAACATCTATTTGCCATCTTAGTCACTTTTGTTCCCACTTTTAAAACTCCAGCTCTCTCTTCTGTTCACGTCTTGAGGGACTGGTTTGTATTTTCTTTTGAAAAAGCCAATCTGAAATACAAAATTTAGAATCTGTTGTTAGCAAATCTTTGTAATCAAATCTAAACCACAAAAGATTAACTAAAATAAAAGTGCATATGTATGGTGTTAATGAAGTATGGCATTTGCCAATCATACCAAGTAATTGACTGTTACTTATCCATCAAAAACATAGGTTTGCTTTTTCTTCTTTTACTTTTTGGGAGGCTAATGCTCTCCTGTATAAAGACCTGGACTTGTGAACTTCAACAGTCCACAGAATCCAGTATTTTTAAAAATATGGTAATAAAATGTTCCTGTTAAATTTGCTTCATTTCTACATGTCCTTGTAAAAATGCTGCAGTTTGAAATCTAAAATACTGGTATGAAACAGTTTTAAAGTATCAGTCATCATGTGTCTAGTGATACTAAATGTGGAGCATCATCCCACAAAAATGATCCATTTGATTTTAAAATAAATAAATCATTTGCAAACATGAGATATATAAAACATTGTAAAGGGAGTTGTGGTATTGAGTAACAGAAAATGTAAAACATGCAGAAGATGAAATGGAATGAAAAACATGGAGAAATACTTTTGAAGAACCCCAAGTTACAGGAAGAATTATTTTTCTTTAGAAAGGAGAGATCACAATAAAATGTTATTTATTCTTTTATTCTAGATCCTTCATCAGTAAGAATTCCTAACTTAAAGCAACTAAAGAATGCTAAAAACCTACCTTCCATAATATAAATGAAAGAACCAGTAACAAGGTAACACCAACTATTAAGCCTAGGGAAATAATCAGCACAGTAACATGGTATTTTGGCTTTTGGTGGTGCACTCCTTCCAAATAGACCTGAAAAACAGAAAATAAGATTAGTGCTAACTGTTGGGGGTTTTCCTCAAACAGATACTATAAAAACCTAGGAAAATTAATTAATTTTTAAAGTAATGAACACTATATTAATTGCTGCTGTACAGGTATATAATTCTACAGTATTAATTACTGTTAAGTTTTCTACCATAACATGTTCCTTACAAATTCATAACAATTCTTACATATGCAACTTGTTTGTCCTTATGTAGTTCAATAACTTTTGCATTTTTTTCTGGCCAGGCCGTTGCTCTTACTTCAAACTTCAATACTGATGCATCATCCTGATTTAAAAACAAAGAAAGAAAAAAAAAATCTGTGTTTTAAAAAATATTTTTAACACATTGATTCTTCCCAGCAAAAATGATAACACAGCTGCTGACATAACCAGAATCTCACACAAACACACAATGGTGCCTTTTTCTGAGCACAAAACAAATTAGTACCAAAAGCTGGAATGAAGCCAGGTTGGATTTTACTTAAGTCCACATCCACACTGCTTTTCTTAGAAAAATACAATTCTGAGTTGAAATTAAATCCCCAACATAATCCAGCCAGAATAGGCAAAGCAATACATATCATAAAGTGACAAACTAAAATACATATTTTTGTTTTTCATACATCACCTTGAGCCTTAGCATTGGCAACATAAAATAGGTTAAAACCTAAAAGATTTAGATTTAATGTTTGAATCATGTTTCACTGTTAGAAAACAAATACTAACACCTAATTTATATGCAGGGAATACTGCAAATATGCCTTGAAATATTCCCCTCAAGTATAAAAAATTCATGTGTTACCATTTGTAAAAGTAAAGGAGTGGCCTCTAGATGCAAGTGAACAGTTGCTTCTTTTCCACTTTCCATGTTTCCCAGCTGACAATATATTTGTAAGCAAAGGCTGTCATTTTTCATGCAGTACTGTACAAGGGAGGGAAAGATTAAAACTTAACTTTATCAAGTATATAGTCTTAGCATTACAGACAATAGGAACTGACTAGAATAAAAGGATTCATGCTTATTCTTGAAAACTCAGGGTATAACTTGAGGTTGTCATCCATCACTGTCATTTCAGAGGTGTTAAAGGTATAGTAACAAAAGATTAATTATTATACAAAACACATATAATTTTTATTTAAAAAATTAATTATTTTAAGGCTGAAAAGGACCAAGTGTTCAACAATTTGTTTATATGTTTAGGGTTTATTTTTACACTGTTATTTCACATTAGCTTTTACCTATAATGATAAATGACTATAACTCTATGCTGTCCAGGGCAAACAGTGTAATTGGTTGATCCTTACATTTGTACACTGACAATTGGCATCACTTCACACAGCTTTGGAGAAAACAAAAACACAAGGCAGTACATAATTATGTTTGTTATGTCTTTAACATTATTTTTTATGCAAGACTAGCATGCTGAATACTGATTGGATATTCTAGTGCAGGCTTTATCTCAGTCATTGAGATAAATATATTTCCTGATATTTCCTGTAATGTGCTTACTTAAAGGTCCCAAAATAAAATTAAAGTTATTTAAAATATATTTTTATATTATATAAATGCATATATTTATGTGGGGGTTTTTTGTTTGTTTTTTTAAGATGACAGATTAAACAATGTTATACTTTATCAAAGACAAGGTGCAGGAAACAGATTTCTGTGAGGACAAAGCCTCAGCAATGCAAAGCTAAAATAGCAGTTCTGGTTTGGACTGTGTAGTGGAGTGTCTGATCTCCAGCAGGGTCTGTGAGCAGGAACAGAGGGATGAGCTGGAGCAGGCCACACATGTATGGCACTCTCCCAGCCTCTCAAATACTTTCAATAGCTTCCCAGCCAAAAGTGATTTCCATATATTTTGTAATTCTTACTGACTTTCAGTCCCATTAACTTGTACAGTCTTCCTTGGATTCAGTTATTTTTAACGTTTGGGGTTATTTTTTACCTAGCTCCTATTAGTTAGGTTTGATGGCACTGTTTTGATGAGGAAAAGACAATGAATATTTGATCTGCCTTCTTAATCTAATTAAAATGATGCCTGTTTTGTTCCTGATGCATCATCTTCTGTTTGTTACTGAATTTCCTCTGCCATCCTGCTTGCCCACTCATTCAGTTCCATATCCCCCTGGAAGTTTTTTGTAGGTGTCTGTCATCCACCCTGACTGCAGCAATGTGTCATTAATCAACTTTCTCTGCTCAGTTCTCACCCCTTTCACTTATGACTACCCTGAACTTATCACAGATCCCACCACACATCCTTGGAAGATGGCTCTGTGACTTCATTATATAACATACTCTCTTTTCTTAAGTTTTATTCATACAGTCATTTCCCACTGATGCCAAAAGACAGGCCTTACCATGTGCCTCTTAGTAGGCTTTGAAAAGAAAGTGATGACATCCTTTAATATGTTTTCATTTTTTTCTGCTGCAGTACAGTTTCTGGGATATTTATTATAGGAGCAGTGTCCAGCTGTTGTCTGAAAATAAATATAACATCGTTATTAAAAATGAAAATTTTATTTCCAGAATTCTGAAACACATGGGGCTGAAGATGATCCTGTTCTAGTTCACTCTGCTTCACCATAGCTAGCAAATCAAACACAGGCTGAGTACCTGCTCTTTTTTAGATAATTTACACAGGTACAAATACATTAAGTAACCTTTGCTTACCCTGATATCCAGTGGGTTGAATAATCTGGAGTCCCTGGGTGGAAAAGCATTTGGTATCAATATCTCTAAGTTGGTATTTGGAGACATGCTTGGTCCTGCATTGATAACCTTGTGGGGAAGAGGTGAAGAGTTCAACAGTTAAAGCTTCAAGGAACAGAAACATACATATATAAATACATAAAACTGCACAGAATGGGGTAGCAGCTGCTCTGCTATGCTGTCATGAAAGTGGATTGTGCTAGGAGTGCTAACAGTTTGCTCACTCATTCTGTGGGCTCACTGAACCCTTCCCTCCTCCAAAGCTGATGAGTAAACGGTGCTAATCTGTGATGAGTACCTGAGGTCATGCAGACTGCCTGCCAGGAGAGAATGCAAAGGGAACTAGGAGAGATTTATGTCCAAACTCCTGCTTTTAATCCACTGCAGACAAGTTTGATGCTATAGATACTCTTATGAGAAGCTCCTAATTCCTTTTTTATTACCCTAATTACTTTTGAAGTGTTTCTGAAAGGAGAGGTGGCAATTCAGAACCGCTCTACCACTTTCAATCCTGCTTGTGTTAGGAAATTTTTCTCTGATCACTCAGTGGAAGATTTGCCAGGCCAAAATAATAAAAAAAAGGGATTAGCAGAAAATTCCCATCACTAATGTACAAAAATTAGTCATGGTATCCTTGTACTCTTAAAAGTTTCCTTACTGACTGGCTAGACATTCATCAGATGCACTAAACATTAACCTTCAAAACAAGGATGGCAGAGTTTATTTAACAAAGGAAAACTCTTACGTGGAAAGTGAAGTTGATATTTTCCTTCATGCATGTCCCTGGTGAATCTTTTTCTTCTGCTCCATAAACAAATGAAGTTGGTGACACAAACCTACAATGGTTTAGAAATTGTTAATAAACAGAATTCCTATATATCATTAGCATAACTTTCTTCTTCATGCTACCTCCAGTAAGAGTGGTTGTAAGAAAATACCCAAGTTTGCTTTTAACTAAATCTAGGAACACAGAGAAAAATCATCTGCCTTTGGAATAGAAACCCTCTACATTTGTACTCTTTCCTCTGAAAAAGGCAGAGGAACCATAAAAAGTCATAAATCCTCACCCAAAGCTATGCTCCATGAATGCCCCACAACAAACCCAAGGTATGGTTCATGTTAAGCAAGGAATCTGAGGACCTGCTATGTTTTTATTAGACACATCTTTCTCTAAAAAAATACTACACTTTTAAAAAACGTTAGTCTGTTCAGAGGCAAGTTCAACCACAGATACCAATGGTCTCATCCCACAGTAGTGGGAAAAAAAAAACTCTTACAAGTGTCTGGGTCAGAGCCCAGGATAGCTGTGCCAACTCAGTCCCAGGATTTTTCAGCTATGTCACACTTCTGCTTAAAAAGTGTGAATTTAGAAAAGTAACAAGACAACAGTTCTGTGGATGTGCAGGTGATACCAACAGGTGACTTACCCATGAGCAGTTAACTCGATCTCATATTTTAGAGGTATAGGTAAAGTTAGCATGTTATCCAGCAACATGTTCCCAACTTCATTTTTACTACAAAAATGCAAAGAGAAGAATCTGTACTGAAGGCATCATCATAAGCCATACACTATTTCTGTAAAAAATACTAAACAGACCTTTCAGCTTATTAAAATAAAAATATTTAATTGGTAACAACATGTCAGGCATTAATGTCCCCACATTTTTTTACAGGCATAAACCTACTGATTATTTAAATATCTATCACAATTTTTTTGGTAGTTTCTCTATTTGATTTGCTATCAATTTACTTCCTTGCAATCCTGCTTTGCTAATCCTTTCCAGTTATCTGTTTTCCAAAGCTAGTAGTATTTTTCACTGAGCAATTTTTATTAGATTTTACCAGGTAGCATTAATGATGATGTTGAGGTCCTCTTCTGCTCTGCTTAATGAGCTTGCATCCAAGAGGAAACTATAATCCAGCTGTAGAACAAACAAAATTTTCCTTATATTAAATGGTAACGTATCTTCAATGCAAATATTAAGCTCATTTAAAATTTCCTGCTCTAAAAAATTCAGAACTAAGGAAATGCTTGCTTTCTGTGTCTTCTACTTCCTTTAGATTGACCTAACACATTTGTCCATGGCATTAATCAGCTCTCTTGTCTAGAAACCAAGCACAATCAGGCAATGCATAGTACAAACACTGTTGTCCCTTAATGAATTATTCCAGGGAGTGTTTAAGCAATTCATTTAAAAGTAGCAGGAGAGGAACAGATACCAAAATGGTAAGAGATGTTATTTGGAAATGAAGAAGAGATTCAGAGAATTTTTTTCTCCCATGAAAATCCTCGTAACGTATTTAGGGTGTTTTTAAAATGAAGAACTTAATTTTCAGCTTACCTTTGAGTTGTGATCCACATATAAATAGCCAACACTGCACTCAAGTGTCACTGCATTAATTTCTTTATCTAATACTGAACAATGTATCTGTTTTTCTTCCTAAAATAAAGAAAAAGTTACTAATGATTAAAATAAAAAGGGTACTTTTTTCAGACACTTCAAATTACATGCACGCACTAAAATTGGGTGCTTTATATTTTCCTGAACTAAGTGTTTCTTATTTCACTGATGCCAACATCCAGGACACACATGACCAATTTAACAAAACAGATTACACTGATTATTGTATCAGTTACTTCATCTGCTTCTTGTTTTTACTGAAGCTAAGGCTCGTGCACCAGAACCAGACCCAGCCAAGTTAAAAGCCAACTCGCAAAGGTGGATCTGGGGGATTCTACACAGAGAACAGTTATTTTTAAAAAGGCAGAAAAAAGCCACAATTAGATTTATGACTTTTTATAAGGCTGTGTATTTGGAAAAAAGCAGATTTAATGAGATCTTTGTGATCACTCAAAACATGATCATCAGCCAAAAACCAGCCATAACATCCTGAAATAATTTTAAAACTTTTTAAAATTAGTTATTTTAGTTGTTACCAAAATTATGCAAGTTGTCTGTATTGATTAAATTGCACTGGATTTAGGTAGCTAAAAGTCTAAGAACTAAAAAATTGATGTTTTGGCAGGTTTGATGAAGGGATGTAGGCTTGGTATCTAAAAAACTTAACAATTCATAAACATAATTTGAAAAATGCCTGAGTGAAAAAGAAATATATAAAGAATTACTGTTTGAGAGATCTTTTTTTCCTTACCAATTCTAAAACTCGAATGTAATAAAGACCTTTAGGGATCTGAATGCGGAGGACAGTCTCATATGCATCATCTCCAACATTAAGCAGAGAAATGTTCAACAGTAAAGTCTTCACACTTCCAACACCAAGGTACACTTTCTCGTCATGAGGCCTATAAAAATTAATTATCATAATGTAAATGGAAAGTGATTGTAGAAACAGCCTGTAGGCAAAGATGATCTTTTGGGTAATTTCAGTTGGTTCTGACAAAGCTCAGCTGGAGATGTAAGGGGGTTCTTAGAGCCTGAAGTGGTTAATGGGAGAGCAGGGAAATTGTCATCCATCAGTCCAGTTGTGCTTCTGGCCTTGACACCACCAGTGCTTTTCTTTACAGGCCAGAATAGCAATCTATCACTCCTACAGTATTTTCAGACATTATTTCAACATTCACTCTGCACTCAAGATCTGGGAGTGAGTTAATATGAAGAGGGGCACAGTGAACATGCCTCATTTATGATCTAGGTAATGTTTTATAATCGTGTTACAAGTGCAGACACCCTATCGGGGGCTAAAAGTAAACTTCAGCTTGACATTAAAGTTTAATTAAGACTTGTAGAAAGGGTGCCTAGAAATAGACATTTATCAAATATTCTGGCTTGAAACCAAAGCATTAGTCACTGAACACCTTTGGGAAAGAAGCTGGCACTTATAAAAGCAACAGAAGGCAAAAGCACTGCATAAGCAGATAGGTTCCAAGACAAAAGCAAATTAAAGAAAAACACAATGTTAACATTTTGGTAGCTTGTCAAGTTTAGGTTAAATTTGAACGTTGTTTTAGTACTTACATACCCACCACTCACTCCTCTTACCCACATTAAAGCCAACTCATTAACAATATGCTGTCACAAAGATGCCTACCAGCTTAACACACAAGTACACAAAAGCACCAGGTGCACATCTGGGACTACAACAAAGCTGAACTAGAGCTTTTCCCTGGTAATCATATTTCATTCTCCATTAAAAAATGCATGATGCAGACTAGAAATTTACAGAGCAGGCCAAAATCTAAGCAATTTAAACAAAACACAATAGTGCACATATGAAGACTTGTTACTCAGTAAATAAAACATTACATTGCCATTCCTGTTTGATTTCATTCTTTTAAAACCAAAGGTGTTTGCTTTGCTCTTCAAGGATAATGAATGCATTCTGTCTAGACAAAATAAATTATCACTTCCCAGCTAACTAGTTTTTAATCGAGATTCTAGGGACACAAGGTAATTTAAGGTGATACTTCACACTTTATCAAGATATTTAGACTATTTATTTACACTGCAAATCTGCTACTGGTGCCTAATGTCAAGCAGGTATGCTGTAATTTGTTTTCCTTTCTTAGACCTTAGAAGTACTTAAAAAACTGCATTTCTAGTGTCACAAATGAAAATGGTGCACAACCATTCTTTCTGAAAAGTTTAATCAGTGTTTAAATAAAATAACCAGCCTAAGAAAATGAAGGGGCTTAAGACTCATGCTACAAGCCATATGTTAAACTGGGAAGAAAGATACTCATCTTACTCTGACATCTAGGAAGATGACAAAGTTTGTGCTCAGGATCTTGCAGGTGTGATTAATGTGCATTATATAACTGTCAGCATCTTTTGATGCTGTTTTAGGTTGTTTAACTTGGTGTTTTGATTTAAGGAGAATCAACTTTAAAAGTGATGAATGACAAAATAACATGAATAACAAGAAAATCGATGTTACATGTAAAACATCTAAATAGCTGAGATTCACAACAGGTACAATTCCTTTTGTTGCTCACCTGTATTTCTTACTCTGAAATCTAATAGTCAATAAAGAAAAGGCTGTATTGATAAAATACAACTTAAAACAATTAAGTGGCTCTTGCATCTAAGAACATTACAGCTCCATTTTTGTACTGCTGATTGAGACTTCATACAGAGCAAGTATATCCAGAAAGAGCAGAAATAACCAACAGCTTATCAATTTTACAGTAGTTATGGTGTCTGCATATTGAGTATGCATTGTGCAGTGTTCTCTTAGCCCAGTTATATATGAAGTGTAGAACACATATTTATGTTTTTCTGAAGATGTATTTTATGAGCTGTAAAATCTTCTAATTATGCAATAAGAGTTCTTCAATCATATAGATTTCTGTTACATTTCCTGGAAGATTTAGCATTTAAAAATAATCTTCAATTAAGAACAGCTTTATTTATTATTTTTTTTCTCTGGGAGTCCTGAGAATTTGCAAATTCCTGTTATACAAAAGGAATTATTTAAATAAAACCTTACTAAAACTTGTCCAAAATAATGAAAGCTACATTATACTTACTTTGAAAAAACAACTTTTCCAGAAACTCTCAAGTCAGCTGAACACTTTTCTTGGGAGCAAAATCTTGCAAAAACAAACTGTAAAAGCCAAATTAAAAAAAAAAAGGCAGTTCAGTGTCTTATGCTTCCTATAGTGAGTATCAACATTTCCAGAGAAAGAAACCCATCACCTATCAGGAAGTGTCTAATAGCTCTTACTGCTAACATACAAGTCAATCAGGCTATGATTTTCCACTTTCCAAACACATTCCATGCATCCAGAGTAACAGTGGGGAGGCATTCCAGACTCTGTCACAGTTAAACCTGTGGGTGTGTGTTCAGACAATTTTTACAGCAGTACATAAGGAAGGCAGAATGTTTTATAAGATCCAGAACTGGTGTCTGTCCTATAACACAGCACATTAATTTTCCCAAGAGTTTAATTACACAACCCTTACTTATCCTACTGTTAGTAAGGTTTGATAAGAGCAGAGACACCATGAGTTGCAGGTGTCCATGCCTTGATTATCAATATGTTATAGTCTCTTAATAAACTGGTATTTTTTGGGAAAAATGATTAATTTCATAGTTACTAAAGGATAAAGAATATACTCTTTCTCCTCACAGACTTTGTGTTTAGAAACCTGCAGTATCTTTACAGGACTAATATTTCAGCAACATCAACAGTTCAAGATTAATACCAACATGATATTTTGTATTTAACATAGAAATAATTTCAAAGTACAATTTTGTACTGGAAAGTGGCTCATACTATGTAGTTGAAAAATAATGGATATTTTAAAGAGAGAATTTCATACATGTGTGTTCTGAGGTATACAATACTATATATGCTTGCAAGTTCTCTGCACATACCTTTTTTATTTTTAAATCATAATAAAAATTGTATACAAGTTCTGTAAAGATTTTTTTCAGCAAAAAATTAGGCATCTTTTAGCATTCTGGTTTATTAATTAATATCAAGACACTCTCCTTAAGTGTTGGTCTGGAAAATGCATTCCTTCACATGCTATGAATCAGTGAAGCTTTTTTTAACTGGAGATTAAAACATGAATATTTACTCACTGCATTGGAAAAAAAGAGAACTCATGCACTAACCTTGCTTTTTATAACATCTTTTTCTTTCCTGCGTTGAAGAACAGGTTGAAGTGGTGAAAATTCTTGAACATTTCTTTTCTGCAGAATATGATGCCCCAGATGATAACTTGCTTCAACATGTACAGGAGTCAAGATATCCCTTACATCTTTCTATGAAAATTGGAAACCTAATGAGTTAATCATATAAGACAGAACATGTATGCTTATGCTTAAAGTTACAAGGTTGCCCAGAACTCACTAACACAGCAAAACTTATTTTTCACATGCAAAATAATTCCATATGGCTAATATACTTTCCAGACATCTCTGTTGCTGAAGGAGGCAATCAGAAATGCATAAAAGCATGATATGCTCAATGACAGCATCAGCCATTTCAGAATGGGTGATTCTTCTGTGAGCAGAAATCTTACTGAACAGTGAGCCTGCTTCTGTCAATAATCCTGCCTCACACACCCATTTAAGGCTGCACTGCCCAAGTAGAAAAATAGGCAAAGTTGGCTAAAATGGAGAAAATTAACCAGTGGAATGAGGCCAGACAAACCCAGTGGGTATGCAGGTATGAAATCAAAAGCAGTTCTCCCACAGTACAACTAAATCAAGTTGTGACTGCATTTTATTTTTCTGCCCCTTTATTTCCCAATCTCTATTAAAAAGACTGAGCTCCTCAATAAATTACTATTTTGTACATGAAGCCTTGCCTGTGTAGGAATGTTCAGATCAGAGTCCAAACTACCTACTTGTGAAAACTGAACAGATTGAAGCACAAACAGTAACAAACCTGATTAAATTACTCCCTAAGTGTAGGGGGTAGACAGACACTGATTGTCCTTCCACATGGCCACTATTTTAATTCTTATGTGCAAGCTTGTGTTGGCCAAATCACACATTATCTAATTCATAATAATTTTCCACAAGGTCTTCTCTGCATCTGCTTTATATTACTTCCATTATACTGATTAGCTATTAATTAGCCTTTACTCAAAATACATAAAATTTATATTGTCTCTTACAAGGACTGTACTTGACAGACATTCACACTTACTTAACTTTAGGAGCTTCATACAAGTACAGAAACCTCAGTGGGTGGAAGGAGATGCTTATAATGCTATTAATTAAGAAGTGAAAAGAAAATTAAATTCTATGGAGGAAAAAAACCCCTAATGATGGGCTATAGGAAGCGATGAGGCAAATCAATTCCTTCCTCCTACACAAATACCTGCTAATGCTGGTACAGCAATCTGTACAAGGTCAGCTGTCCATCACATCTCTGTTAGTTTATAAAACTCTTATAAAGTAAGTGGCAATTTGCCACTGCTCCTGCAAGCAACATTCACTTAGGTGTGACTATCAGTTAAGATGCATCTGGGCAATTTTCCAGTAAGTAACATAAGCTTTCCTTTCTACCCTGAAGCTTTATGATGAAGCATTGGCTTCTAATAGTGTCACAAACAAAAGGTGAAGGAAACCAAGGAAGAAGAAAAATACATGGAAGAATATTTCCCCGCAGGTTTTTTTGTAGCTTCAGAAAATAAAAATTATTTTCCAGCCTTTGTGCAGGATCAACTGCATCAGTCACCTTGATGGATGTTTGTTTCAAAAGATCACAGAATCACTACCTTGAGGATATTAAGAAAAAGGCTAGGCAAACTAGTCAATTATTTTATTGTCCTTATTTCTCTTTACATCTAAATACTCCCTTCTCTCCTCTAGATAAGGTCGGACAGGAGAGAAGTCTATTTTTATTGAGCTGAATAAAATATGGTTCCTTTGTGTCCACTGATGGACTTCCAAGTTTTTCCAAAATTTTTGTTTTGGAAGACAAGCTTCTAAGATGTTTGATAAAGTAAAAGTGATTAGTTTTTTTCTTATTAATGGCCTTAAAAATATTATATCCTTGTCCTGATTAGAGGCTTTATTCCACTTTCAAGACAAGTCCCTCATTCATCTTTCCAGAGGGATGTATCCAGAGGGATACATCAGGCAAGAATACAACAGTCCATTCCCTCCAGGGAAACAACCAGTTGAGATTACTTTGTAGTTAAGATCTTACAGACATATTCTTACTAGCTTACTTCTGGGTCAGTACCATGCTCAGTTTGAAGGGATGGTGGCTGTTGGATCAAACTGTACTTCTGCAGAAACCAGCAGCTGTGCTATCTATTCCTGATGTTGTTAGAGCCTCCCTGGAGACCCTGCAGGTCTCCAACAGCCTCCTGCTGTGCCCATTGCTCCAGCAGAACTTCTGCCTCAGTAGCTTCTCCTCTGAAGCACTTCTGGCAGCAGATTTTCCTACAGCAGAGCTGTCTCTACACCATCACAGAGGGAGAACTGTAACCATATTCACTGCCAATCTGGTCCAGGAGACAGACTATCTGTGCAGGCTTCACGTTTGTAAGCAGAGATCCCTTTTTCAGCACAATGCACACACTTAATCTTGTTCAGCTCTAAATTCATTTGTGGAACTCTCATGACTGCTCTTCCTACCCCAATTCCACCTTCAGATTATGGGTGAGTGCTGCATTCCTTGAAGAAGAAAAAGTCAAGCAAGCCCAAGCAATGCTCTTCTTCACACCCTGGTAGCCTTTGGCTCCTTGCAGCAAATTCACAAAGCACACCACAGTATAAACCTCGAACTACAGACTTTTCTAGCAACCATCTTCATTTTCCTTCCTATGAATCAGGAATGGTTCTTTCCTTTTCAGTTGAGTCTATCTTATCTCCTCACAAAAACAGGAGCAAGACCATACACGTGTTCTTTGAAATAGTTACAAATGACAAAACAAAAATTACAAGTTTTAAGATTTACATTAAGGAGTACATTAAAAAGTTCCAGCAGAAATGTTCAGCAGAATATGGGTGTTGTATCTTCATGGTTGCTCCAAACCAGCCTCAATCTATGTATCATCTGTCATCCACAAAAAAATTTCAAGAATGTTCATGGTCCAACTTAATCACTGAGGTTATTATTAATATGCATCTTCTCACCAATGTAAGAGATGGCAGACCCGTTGACTTCCCCAGAGAAAGCATCAGAATTAAAATATATTAACTGTGGAAGTGCTGAATACAAGTATTTTACTTCCACAACGATGCAATGCAATTGTACACAGAATAGGTCCTTTTGCTGCAGGTCTGCTTTTCAAAGGAGAACAAAGGATTTACAAGACAATACATACTGAAAACTACATTACCCTCATAAATGCTGGATGGTCTTTGCAGGCAGTAATATTGCTGTAAATCTTCACTTTTCCTGAGATTGTATCATATGTTCCATTGGAGGAAAAATAAAATCTTGCTTGTGTATCCTCTTTTCTCTTCACATCAACACTCAGATTATAAAGCAATACTACAAAATAAAACCCAGGGAAAATAAAGGTCATAAAATGTTTAAGTGTTGCAATATTAATGAATTAATGGAAATTTTTTATACAAATTGCAATTTGAGACAATTACATAAGTATGTTCTGTAACATCCATTTAAAAATGCTCTGCTTAGAAACACTCTGACAGGAATCCATACCTAATAAAAACTGCTAGTACCCTGAAAATTGATTACTTCATGGCTGCTCCCTGATACATGCTTTTATATCAGGGACAGTTCACCAGGTTGTATTTATATTTTCTATCAAAATCTATTTATAGAAAACCCACTTCAGTTACTTACAGGGCTGACAGTAAATTACAACAAACACTTAAGTCAACTAACACTGACAAATGTTGTTTAACTTCACAGTTTTTTCTATTTAAGTTAGCATTAATTGCCATAACAACAAGTAGCAAGCAAGTTTCAGAGCATTACAGATTTATTACTTCTAAATTTTTGCCAAGGGCTAGGTTATCTACAATGTCTACTACTCCTTCTTTTAAGTTAAAAAGTCTTATGCACAAGTCCAGCAAGGGTGACCCAATCTGACTGCTTATCTTTCAAAATGAATATGAGTTTCAAAAGATGTAACATGCTCCCAAATGTTGTTGTCTGTTCTCACACAGAAGAGTTGAGCAATTTAATTTTATATACTATGTACTTGCAGGGCTGTTTGCAGTTTACAAATAGCACATGACAAGCAGGTTAAAAGCACTCAGGCAATACAGTCAATCATGATATAAAAAGGTATCCATGTTTTCAGCTCTTCATTTTATATTGAAGTCAGATTAATAGTCTATTAAATACCAGTAGCACTATTCTGCAAATAGGTGCATTTAAAATGAATACATATAGTGGGTTGTTTCTCCACTAGCTTACCAATGTAACCAGGCACCTCCCGTCCTCTATAGGTAAAGCATATCTTCAAATTCATACAGGTGGCAGGCTGCTCATTTTCCATGCAGTCTAACTTAGTTCGATTTATTGAACCAGAGTGCTTTATAGCAGCTTCAACAATTATCACTGGCTTTGTTCTAAGAAAAGAAAAGAGTAACTGTTCACATATAATGTTCAGATATAGCTTACAGAATCTCTGCAAAAACTAATCATCCCTGACAATCTATTTTTATATTTTAGAATTAAAATTTTAAAGTTATCTGCATGTTTCAGTTCCAAATAGTTGTATTCACATTGTTACCTCAAAAAGTTGCAGAATGATATTTTTATTTTTTCGAAAGGTTTACTTAAATGTTTCATTTGTAGGGCTTTCTAGAGCCTAATGACTGAAGTTCAATACATCAAGAATATAAAGAAATTAAATGAAACTACTGAATTTTAATTAGCTCCACTAAAAAAAAATAGAGTTACATTGTATGATCTTCAAGAGGACTGAAACACAGCAATCTCACCTCAGCACCACAGCAGAATTAGAGAAAAATGCACCAACTGCTACATCTGCACAAAAAGAATGTATCAATAAACATAATTTGTCAACAGGAATTACTTCTTAATGGTACAGGTATTTTATAGCATATTCACCTTTTGGTTAGCACACTAGCCTGGACAACAAACATGCTTCCAGTGCTCAAACCAGCTCATTGTAACATTTGTAGATGAGACATCTGCTTTAAAATTATAAACCACATTTCCCTTCCCCTTGTGAACTATGATCTCACTATTACATTGTTCTCAGTCCTTAAATAATAGTTAGATGACCGTGAAAACTGACTGCCTGGCCTCAGCTTTACCTCTTCTTTTTTCTTCCCAAAATATCAGATGTGATATGTCATCTCAATGACAGATTCTGCTTCTGTTAGAAATTATCAAGTAGGGCAGTAGGATTGCTCCCTATGAATTTCTACTTTTTTAAATATTAAAAAAAACCAAAATTGTTTAATTTACCTTGATAACCATTGTTGTCTACATCAATGCCACTTGATATGGACTGTCCAAACATGCTTAAAGAATTACTGATTTCTTGTGCTTTTATTCTCTGAGAAGAAAAATGTATAAGGGAAAATTATTCTTGGAAAGCTAATCTCCAAGTTACAATTTCCAATGAAAAATGTTAGCAGAACAATCCTGCTGCTGAACTTAAATCCCACAAACCTTTTCTAAAGCCCCCAAACTAATTTTTTTCTCTCTTACAGGTTATATTATGACTGGAAGCCACAGACCACATGAAAATTTTCTGAAGTCTTTTAATGTATTTCAGATGGTCAGAGAGTTAAATGAAGGGAAAACCCTCTCAGATTTAAACTTGAGGTTTTTTTGGATTGGGTATTTTGCATTGAAAAAGCATACCTGTGAAAACGATGGCGTTATTCCATCTTGCCTGCCATTGTATATATAAATAGCTCCTTTTAGATTATCTTCTTGTGGAGCCCCAATTGCCACATCTGTGGAAAAACAATTTGGCAATGATCTGTTGACTAGGAAATATGACCATGGATCAGCTGAGGAAATGCAAATCATGATGCATGCAATGCCAGAGCAGAGTTACCTCAATTCAAAGCCAACATTGAACAACACAAAGCAAACAGAAACAATACAGACCATGTCAGGACCTGCTTCTACCTTAACTATGTGTGAAAAGCAGCAATCAAATACTGCCATTTTTGTTGAAGATTAAGTCTATTTCTAGCAGTACTAATTTTCACCCTTAAGAGGTTAAAAGGTTACTATGAAAGAAGGCAAAATTATCACGATCTTTTAAAAAAAAGAGGGGGAAAAAAAGCCATGTATTTATGGAACAGTGATGATTTTCCTGTTCTTCCCACATGGATTAAGTCACTGAAACACGAGTAGTCTTATTATAGTGCCTAAAGTGAACCATTTATTTTTGTATGAAATATCTGTAACAGTTAATAATAAGCTTGAAACGGCATTTAACAAGGAGTAATGAAGGTAGCTGGTTGGTACAAAAGGATATGTTTTATGCCTAGATGGCCTAATTCCAGAGGGGTGTGGAAACTCCTAACAAACTGAATGTTCATTCTATTCACCAATCTGCCCTCAATAGCCCTGACCAAAAACTCTCATGTTTCAAATAGCCAGAGGTTGATAACCAAACAATGGAGGGAGGGATCAGGAGATTATTTACACCATCTGGAAAGTCACTATTAATAACTGAACATGCAAAATCAATAACTGAACTATCAGAAATCAGAAATACTTTAGTCTGCACTGAACCAAAATCACAAGAAATGCAAAGCCTCTGAGTGTTGGGTTTTATGGAGCAATTCTCTGAATGAGTCCACTGAATTCACTGTGGTGAATAAACCACTTAAAACATATTATACATCTTTCTACTGGTGAGATGAAAATGGGACGGTCAAGTTGTGCCTGTTAAAATTACACACATGTTCTTGAGGTCAGATTCTACAACAACACATAAACCATTATCTTTACAGCACTGATACTGATGGTTTAGATCATTGAAGAAGTTGGCTCTGCTCTGCTTTTAAATTACTAGAGAAAAATGCTTTATATTACCCAATTTTTCTTTCTATTTTGCTTCCAGCTTTTTTCTTACAATTTTTTCCTACTGCCACCCTCCATATTACATCCACTTTTTATTTCAATATTCCCACAGCAGTCTCCCAACATGAAGATTGTTTTCAATATTTCCATGTATTTAGTACTTACTGGTGACACAGAAGCAGATTTTGACCTAAGTTTTGTTTATGATTGCTACAAAATTGCCAAATTGTTCCCCAACCTTTGTCTTAGATATTTAACACAGGATTAGTGATTCCATTTGAGGTCCAGCACCAAAAATTACAGATTATGTTATCACTTTATGGTCATGCTCTTTTATAAGACAGAACCTAGTCCCTTGGTATCAATGACTGTGAACCAGCTGCACTTCAAGTCAGAAAAGTCAAGTCCCAAACCAAAAGAATTCTCAGACTTCCATAATTCTCCTGTTTATCATCAGACTCCACTGACCAGAGAGCATTAAACCCACCAGGTTCTTACCTTCAAAGCCATCATTATCTATGTCTCCTAGACTGGCTATGGACTCTCCAAACCTCGCTGCATATGAGTCACTCCCGCTGAGCTCTATGTTCAGTTCTTCCATCTTTGCTCCCTGAAGGAAAACAGAGTCAATGGCACATGAACAGAGCCCCTTCCAGGTGACCTGGAATATTACTCAAAACGTTAAAAACTGCCTTGGATACCAATATATAACCCTACCAAACTACTTGATGTAGAAGCAAGCATTTTCAAATATATTTTATGGTACTTAGTGTAGGAACAGTACAGTGATTGCACTTCCACTTCTGAAACTTAGAAAGAATAAGGAGCCCATTCTAATGCATGATCTGTCCAGTGACATTATTCACAAAACTGAGGAGTACCAGTCTCTTTGCTGACTGGCATCAGTAACAGCATGCCAATGTTTCATTCCTTAGTGGTTTCTGAAGGGCTTAATAAGTTATTCTTCGGATGGCAGTTCTGTGGGAAGCACAGCAGTGGGGGAGAGCTTGGCAAAGGCTGCAGTGGCAGGCTGAACCACCTACAGCTCCTAGGAAACCAAGCCAGTCTGTCCTCAGTTCCAGCACTGGGCTGAGTAACTGTGCTACAGCTGACAGTGCAGCCTTTGGGGGTGTGCTGTGCACTGGGGTACCCATCACAGCTCCACTGTTGCTTTCTCCATATCAGGAAATGAGAGAAGAACTCCTGCTCATAGCCTGTTAAACCAGAACGGCTGTGTTGCCGTGTGCTTTTAACAGAAAATACTTACAGAACCTGAGTTAATATAGACATAAACTCTTCCCTCTTCTCTGATAGTACTTTGCATTGGAGCACCAACTAGTAAGTCAGAGAAGCCATCTGAATTCAGGTCCACAGCACAAACTGCAGCTCCAAAGTAAGAACCAAGCTGTGTGCAGACAAGAAATCATTATTATTTTTTGATTTTGATGAAGATGCACTAGAAGTTATAAGGTGCAGAAAAACAATATGAAAGATTTACCTTTTTACCCCTTAGTTCAAATAGAATATTTAGTTGCCTCTCAATGCTAAAAATATATGCCTAAAATGAAAAGAAAATACAAGTTCAATTCAGCAAACTAACCTGAAATACTTCCCAGTGCTTTCTCTAAGCATGTGCTATAGAATCAGCAAAACAATGCACCATATCACATAGTACAGCTATCTCCTATTTCCTACCTGCACCTTCTTTAACATCATAGTTCACATTAATGCTACCCAGACTGCCTACTCTAATTCCTTCTTCAACTTTTCCTCCCATGAGAGGTCACATCTGATACTTGTCTTTAATATATTAATCTAAATGGGAAGTGTGTTTTTGTGGGGTTATAGTCTTCAAGCCAATATTATAGACAATCCCTTACTTTACCAGTCTGCTCCTGTTGGGGAGCCCCTCCAATTACTTCTGTACTGGATGGTGTCAGAAAGTGTCCAGCTCCAACAGAATATCCTGCAAATCAGAAATGCACTATTCAATACAGCAAATAACAAAGAGTGGGAGCACACCTTATAAAAGCTGTCAACATCACAAATTATCATGAGTCTGACATTCAGACCTCCTGTAAGTCACCAGTGAAAATAGAATAGAAAGTGTTTGAAGTAAAAGGTCACTACAGACAGTAAGTTCCATCAAGCAGGAAAAAGTGTCAGAAACACTCATTTCTTCCCAAGAACTCAATTATCTGCCATACTTCAAAAGACAATAAAATAAATTGCAGACACCTTATTTAATGCATATTCTGCAATTGTTCAGTGAGTCCATACTATTAACACAAATAAAAATTATCAAAAGTACATGCACTGCAATGTGAAAGTACTTGATTCAATTGTTAGTCTTTGATTATTATAACTGGATTGAAGAAAAATTAAATGTAGTGCTACTTCTGTGTGCACGTACACACAGCACCATGGACACACACATGAAAATGTCAGGAACAAATTGCAAAAGCCTGATTGTGCAACAAGAAAACATTACATCAGCTTTTGTAAATAAATCTACATTACAAAGCATTTCTGTATGTGGACAGAGAGATTGTAAACAGGATCATATTTTGGTGCAGACATCCAGACACAGAATTGCAGAACAAAGGCAAACACCTTAACCTGTAGCTGCACAAGTCATCATGACTCTTTTCAGAATATATTACAGCTCAGTTGAAGCAGGGAACACAGATAATATATTCTGCTACCCTTGCATTTGCTCAATGACTGCTGATGTTCACAGCATGCAGAGAAACTGGAAAAATCATCTTGGATAGATGAGAACAAGCCTTGAATCTTTCATTTGTGAAGATAACTGCCTAGAATTCAAATTCTTGTTAAGCCACATTTTTCTTTTCATATTTTAAGTTAAAAGAGATGAACAGAGCAATTTATCACTTGAAAGTCAACACCTAGTTTTTATGTACTCAACCAAAAAAATAAGGATGAACCTTAATTTGCTTCCTCTGACATTTATTTTCTAGTTATTTTTGCTTTGTTAAAGTGTAAACATTACTAATTCTTAAGAATTCTAAAAAATCCCAAACATACATATTACAGTGATCACAAAGTCATTTTTCTTTAATTGCATTAAAATATTTGGCAGGGGAAAGAGAAATCATATAACTGAGCCTTTACATTTAAATGCACAGAGAAATGCAATTTTATTTCCAACTCCATAGTTTTCTCCTTTTTACCATCACTACAGTTGTTCAGTTTTCTGAAATGTTATTTGCCCTTTTCAGATTTCTAAAAGGAACTGTCTTCTACTTTATGATTTCTTTAAAGCAGTTTGTCAAATGCCTAAGGTTACTTTTTTATCAGGGCCAGCTGATTTGAAAGACTGATTAACTTTGAAAATTCCTTTTATAGAAGTCAGCTACTACTCTCCAAGAGACTCTGAAGAAGCCAAGAAAATATAACCTAGTGTTATGTATTACAAGTGTCTTTCTAATGTCCTTCTTTCTGTTGTTTGGTACACAAACAACTTTGCTACTTCCAACTTATGGAAAATGCTACAATACTACTGCACTTTCTGTAGTCTCCAGCTTCCTAATTATTCTTTAACAATTCAATAAAAGTATAAATAAAGATGCCAATGTCTTGTTCCCTACCAGAGGAAGGAGAGAGTAAGTAGATAATTGTATCTACTTACATGCTTGAATTACAGTGGTCACAATAGGCTTCCACCACTTGGTAGGAATAGTTTTATTCATTGCTCAAGGGAGCAACAAACTCAGACTTCTAAAACAAGAGTGATTTGGTAACAGAACTAACCCTAAACAGATTGTTGTCTTCAATAATTAAAGACAGGACAGAAGCTGAGGGAGGGGAAGAAAGGTACCTTTAAATTCTTTCAACCACACTATGGATTATCATGAGGGAAGGAAGCAGAGGTTAAAGCACCTGAAACTGCAAAATTCCAGGTTTATCACAGCTTCTACTGTAAAGACACACAGATGAGCTAATGCTGCCCTTCTTCACTTTTCTGTAAAAGGGCAAGTTTAGCAGACATAGGGCTCTGCTGAGCCAACATGCACCACATCACTAGGATGAAGCAAACTCCAGCTGATTTCAGGTCCTGGATGGCCAAGGTAACAAAGAGAGACCACACGTGTGTGGAAAGCCTTCCCAAACTTCTCCCCAACAGAGTCCTTATGTCTCCATTTGCCTGTATCTGATTTCTGTCAATGATTTGACTCATTCATTACAGAAATTCTTATTCTTATGAAGCATAAATCTGGAATGAACTTTCTGAACTGGTTGACCCTAGGGATCTGTGTGTCTGATTCCTGTTTATCACCCAGTCTCTCTTCTGCTTGACTTCCCCACAGAGTCACTGTGGCCTTTTGCAGGCTCAGAACTGAATTCTAATGTCTTAGACTTCAGTCAGTTGACTGCATTTCACAATTATTTCATAACATTTGCCAACTTCCCATTGTCAGAGGAATGGAATCAGAAACAGGAAATGTTTATCCACACAAGCCGGAACTTTGAATGGGAAAATGCAAAAACCAATGGTCACAGGCAAAAATATTCTTGCTCAGGATTCAGGAAGGACAGATGAGCTTTTCTCAGTGTGTAGTGAGAAGACTGAAGCTGCTGTTGCTTTTTTGGCATAAACCTTTCCATACTGTAGCACTAAATTCAGGTAGTTGCTTGGATATAGGTACATGAGTGGAACTTCCTTGGTTACAGACACTCACAAATGAGGTTTGTCTTCACACATATCCAGACTAAGTTATGTTTGGAATAAAAAAAAACCAAACAACCACTGGAGGAAAGTTTGTCTCTAAAGATCATAGCATACTTCCCCTTACTGACAATACAATTAAGACTTGCTTGCTTGCAGTTTTTACTGTAAAAATCTTTTCATATTTCTGTTATATGTCAAACCACTGTCTTTTTCCATGAAAGCTCTTGGCAGCATTTCAGACTTGAGTGAAATGAAAACCATTGCTAAACCAGAAACATCCCTACCTTTTAAATCAAGAAATGGTTAAAAGTCAGTGGTGAGATGATAAGAATAGAAATCCACTGTTTGAGAAGCTTCCTCATAAAAAGAACAGAGAAGAAGCTTTATAAATAAGTAATACTTAACAAAATCAGAACACATCTTTAGAACTGCTGTTTCTGGGAATAATAGTGAAAACACAGAGAAACACTGTGTACTCACCCCAAGACCAGCTATCTAGCTTATATTTTAGTAAAGTATTAAATATTTTAAGTACCTAGATAACTGCCAAATTTCACTTGGTTATTTGAATCTGTGTAAGCATGGATTGTATTTGCAGTTGTATTGTATACAAAAATAGAACCAGTCCAATAAAATGATCCAGGGGCTCCCATTATAATTAAGTCCTAAAAGAAAAGTAAAACAAAGCCATATTACTCACACTGAAATATTCACAACAACAAGCAAAACAGCTAAAATGCCATTCTTTAAATCTCCTGTGAATTCTTTTCTATGCTACTGGAGATGCATCTGGCTCAGCACTGGTGTTTACTACTAAATTACAGATAATATTTTCCAGACTTTGTAAGAATACCATTATTAAAAGCTTTTAACTGTAACAACAAAATAGAGCAACAACCAGGATATTCTCTTTTCGAAAGAGTTTTTCAGAAATTAAAATCTTAGGGTGGAATGGAGATTAAATAATATAAAGCATTATTCTGTGAAGCAAGAAGGTAAGCATTATGATGTTACATCAAACAGATTAAAGAGAATAGTAAAATTTCACCCTCTGCTATATCCATGTCCTTTTTCCAGGTGAAAAATAACTTTGGATTTAGTAAGATGTAAAAGTATTCTTGGAAATAAAAATTAAAGTCTTACTTGGGAATTATCATGCAAGTCATACATAGCAAGATTCAATTAAAAAAATTCAAAAAGTGCTTTTTCCCTCCCACAATAAAATGCAGCATTGATATTTGCATTTACATATCCACTTTTATATATTATACATAAAAGTAAGTATATAAACAGAGAGACATTTGATATCTTTAATACATACCTCAATGTAAAAACTAGACATTCCAGCCTGACATGACCCATGGTTTTCTCCAAACTTTCGTGCATGATCTGGGAACAGGCAAGAAATATTGGAAAGGATGAGAAGCATGTAGTTTCAGAGTTTTATTACCAGGCTTTCAACAGAAGTTGAGACAACTCAGAAAAAAACCCCAAGCAACACTTCCCCCAAAAAGTTGGTTTACAGTTCTGTAGTAACACTAAAAATACTGGTTTCCACCATATAGCCTTTAGGTGCAACATAGCATTGTGCCAAACTCAAAAACACTATCTATCACTTGATCACTCCTGCTTTTGAAACACCATAACTTTAAAGGCTATACTTTTCTTTCAAAATTGTTCCATGAACAAAACAGCCAATAGTTTGAGCACCACATCCAGATGCTCTTCCACTCTGTACTTCAGGCATTCTCTGACAGGCTCATGCATCTTGACAGAACTTGACCTGTGCTCCACTGGTGCCATGAAGGGTTTGTGTTATGGCAGTCACAAACATATTGCTTTCATCCTAGCAATCCAACACTGTCCCAGCTCTGTCTTCCTGCAATTCTTTGCTGACTGCCTGCCACCAGGGTTCCCTTCACTCCATAGATTTGTTCACTTAAAGTCTTCAAAGATAAAAGCATGATTTCACCACCCCTTGTAACAGTCAGCAGCAGGATATTTGATGACATTACTGTCTGCACAGGAAGGTCAGACTGTCAGCTGATCCTTGCATTAGCAAAGCACAGGGCATGGGATTGTTCTCCTGGGTGGGTGGCAGATGAGAATGGGAAAGCAGGGATGGAATCATGTGATAGATTCAGGTCTTCACTCTTATTCTGCTCCTCAAGTTTTCTGAGGAAGAACCCCTGAAGGTCTCATGCCACAGCAGTAGCCTTGGCAGAAGGCAAGTGTGGGACAAGGACACGCAAGGACTGTGACAGGCACTGCAGCACCTTTGTATCAAAGGATAAGGAGCTGATGGCAACAATCACTTGCAGGTATTTCTGCTGCTGTGCTGTGAGACCCTCCAGAGCAATGAAAAGAGTAAAGGAAGGAAGGAAGAATGTCCTCTACTGGCCTGCTTTTGAGAAGCACACATCCTTCAGCAATGCAGTCTGGGAAAAAAAACTATTCTGTTGCCCTGTTTCAGTTTTTGTTTTCCTTTTTGAAAGCACGTTTTCTTTGAAGTGATAAACATCTTTACATCACAAACTGGGCTCATATCATCAGCATTCAGCCTCCAAGCCTTTGGCTGCAGAGCACCTGCTCAGAGCAACACAGGCTTTTCACAAACACGGCACCATTCAATTGTGCATCTCACCCTTCCCTACAAAAGGACTCAAGCATTCTGCTTACCTATATAGCATGGACATATTCTTCTGCTCAGCTCAGTTCGAAAATCAGGAGGGATGGCAAAACAAATACCATGTGGCAGTTTGTGCTCATTTTTCACATAAAACACATTTTTCCATCTATGTCCACAAGCCTATGGATATAAAACAAACACAGCATTCGACATGGAAGCCCAAGAAAGCAGTCTGACAAACAGACACACAGACCAATGGTTAATACATACAATGATAGGCCCGCTCTCCTTGGGCTGCCTCGACAAGCTGACACCCAGCCACTGATTATCCCGCTCCTCCAGACAGGTCTTCCCACAGCGCTCTCCACTGGGATGGCCTAGGAGACAAAGAGCAATGCTCTGAACAGAGGGATGGGGTGAAGAACAACAGGAGCACCTAAGAACTCTGGGGACACAAAGCAGCAATTTGGGTTTGGTGGATTTGACCTCTGTCTCTCTCTTGCACAAGTCATGCAGACTTTTTATTTTCCTCTTGAGCAAGGGTATGGCTGTGGGTAGCCAAAGGGAACATATTGGCTCTGAATGTGATAGGCTGGCAGCGAGGATGGCTTCCCCATCATTACTCAGATAAAAAGTGACATTACACTCAAAGGTGAAGGGTTGCTCCTGTAAGTGCTCTTCAGCCTAAAAGTTATAATAAATACATGTAATACCTCTGAGCGTCACCTAAACTCTAGCCTAAAGCAAACATCTCTCCAGCTATGTAGCAGACCTCAATGGCTGCAAATGGCTATGAAATAAAGGTTGTATAACTGCCATCTCTACTGGTGATGGCAGATCATTACCTATGCATGTCCTGCATGCTCCTTTCACTGCTGAAGTTATTCACCAGCAGCTCTAGTGCTTGTTCTTAAGTAGAGCTATTTTTTTAAAAGCTTGAGACTATACATTGAAACATCTTTAACTCTACCCTCACAGCCCAAAAAGCTACTGTATTGCCAAGTTACAAAATATTTGCTTTCTTCTGGAAAGCAGTAATGGTCCCCAGGGTAAGGAGAAGCTACACATTCATTCTAAGGTATGTAAAGCACAGTTCTCCTTTTTAAGATGTTTGTATGAATAAGCATTAACCAAATTATTGAATCGGCATTTTCTATGCATCAGCATGATAGTTTATGAAAAAAACTTCTTATAAAATAAGGAAACACATGTCATTTGAACAAACTGTTTTGCATAATTTTTAAGACTCTCGGATTGAACACAGCTACAGGTGAACCCAAAACATTTGATGTTTAAGGGCTAGTTTAGTTACCCAGAAGAGACTGCCAGTACAGACCAGAGTACTAATGCTGATGAGACATTGTTTGCACGGGGAAAAGCCCCATAAAACACCCCACAACTTCTCACCTCTTGCCCCAGCCTGCAACAATTAACCTACCAAACAAGAACAAAGAGCAAAACTGTGCTAAGAGCAAAACTGGCATTTATTACTGGCCAATACATTAGAAAGTTTAAAAGAATACATAGATTATCCTATTGGTTAATATCAGAGATGCAACCTTCTGTGTAATGAACATGTACTGCTTTTCAGAAATAAGTGTGGAATTTAGTTTTGGAATTGAATTTTGGAATTATGCCATGGAAATCTTCTCTTCCTTAGGGAATTATAGAGCATGTTAATCTGATTGAAATCTCCTCAGAAAAGAAAACTCTATTACACTCCCATGTGTAAGAATTAGTCCCCCTTTAAATTGCAAAAGGCACTTCTGCTAAGTCCCTTCTAAAAATGCTCTTATAACAATGACTTACCTAGGACTTGCTTTTGTGTGGATTTGCAGGAAATGGAAGTAGAGAAGACCAAGGCAATACATTTAGACCCCAATAGACAGAGACTTGTTATCAGTAAATCAAGTAAAACAGACAATGATGATGTGAGAGATGGTAAGTTCAGTTTGACTCAGTGCTTCATTCCTGTGCCTGTTTCAGAGGTTTGTAACAATAAAAAGCACCACCATTCCTCAACACTCATTGGATTGCATTCCCCTTTTCCTTTGCTCCAGTATATGGCAATTCAGGATTATTTTGGCCCTCTGCTGACATGCTGCCTTATGTTTCCTCTCTTTCTCTGACTGGCAAGCATTCAACCACCTTGAAATTACAGACTTCTGTGGGGGAGAGAAGTGAGAACCTGACATCCTACACACCCTGATGAGTCCCTGCTCAGGCTATGACATTATAAAAGCTTTATCAAATGAAAAAATGCAGTACTCTGCACAAGCAACAGAGCAGCACTGCATAAGCTCAAGAGGACATGGCAGCTTGGTTGCCTCAGGGAAAAGGAGCACGTGCTGTCATAAAGTCACTGAGAAATAAGTAATTGCCCATGCCTATGCACATTACACAGCTGGAAGATATACTTCTGCTACAAACCCCTCTGAACACATCCACAGAAACAATGCAACTGCAGATAAATAAGGTCATAACTTACAAAGTCACTTCTGGTTTTGGCCCCAAGGATCATAATACGGATGTTTGCAATGCTATCTGAGAAACCAGTTTTATACAACTTGCTCCAGTGTTTTCCATGCCCAACAGCCTCTCATGATCCTTTTTATCCTCCCATAACTCCTCTGGTCCTATTGCTAACTGATGAAAATGATGAAGCCTACTGCAAAGGCAATAAGCCTTCTGATATCCTGTTTCTAGATGTCAGGGTCTCACACTCTATTTCTACTCACCAGGAAGTATTTTCTGTTTTAACAGATCTAATAGATTTTATCTCTCTTACATCCCTCAAATGACTTCTACCCAAAACATTTGAAAATGATACCTGTTTCCATCATTTACAACAGAGCTAAGTCCAGAGGATCCCATGTTCCTTGGAATAGTATGGCTATTTCAAAAAAGGTCACTTGCAAGATACAAGCCATGAAAGTGGCATAAAAAAGCCAACCTACCAAAACCCAAACTTACCAAAATCAAAGTTGAACAAACAGAGCTCTGCCTTTTGGGGAAAACAATTAACTGCTCACTTTTCCATTGTAATGATTCAGCTGGGGGAGCTAGAGGGCAATTTGTTCACAGGTTAATTGTAGCAGAGACTTAAAGGAAGGGAGCAAGACTGAAACTGCATGCAGAACTTCCTGGCCTATGTTAAACACTATGCACTGAACTTACTGCATTCATTTGTAGCTAAAACAAATTTTTTCTGGACGGCAAATTGCACATATTATTTCCTATATATTTTAGCCAGTCAAACACTGTTTCAAATCTGAGATGAGTACTATTGAAGAATTTCTGTAGCATTTTGTAAGTCCAAACTTCAATAGGTCAAAACATCTAAAGAACTTGGTGTAAATTCCTCTGCAATAATCCATAACTACCCCAAACTGATGTGGGCAAGGATTTGAAACTCAAGACCAGAACATGGACACCTAGTGCTTCAACCTGAAGCACTCTGTCTTCTACTTAGGCCTGAAGTTTGTTTACAAGCCTCTGCATCGAATACATGCCATTATTTAAAAATACTCCAAACACAAATAAATCTGCAGCCTAGAACACTTGGCACCATAAACAGAAGTACTAGAACTCGAAAAGAGACTGAAAACTCTTCTATTCATCAATCAAAGAGAGATTTTAAAGTGCCAATGAGGGGCTAGGCAGACAAAGACTTGCTAGTGTATCTCATAGTTCTTTTCAGCTCCTAAACCAGCCTAGGGCCTGCAACATCCTGAAGAACATTAGAGTTCTTTAAAGTATATCTGGATGAGTTATCCCAGACACTGTGATGACTGCAGCACAAGACTGTTCCAGGCAGCTCTTTTGCTACTGAGGAAGCAGATAGGAACGTGTGACATACCAAAATACAACAGCAGTTTTGTGTGATCAGTAGCTTCCTATTTGTTTGTGAATCCTTCATTAATTAATTATGGCAGCTTTAAGACTACTTTAGTGAAGTGACAAAATATTTCAAATTTATGTCTCTAAATAACTTACATCCATTTATTACAGAAGCCTAACATTTGGAAAGCCATTTCTATTGCCTGTTATCACCTCTACTTTTTTATGACTTGTAATTAGAAACTTACCACCTCAAAGATGCTTTTACCAGAATTAAATGAGAATTCAGCTATTTAAGAGCAGGATAGAAACACTTATTTCTCATTGTGCCTCTTCAGAAGTGCAATGCATTGCCACATTTTTCTAAGGAAATTCCCTATTCTATGAGTTCAGAACCCAAACTTGAATGAGTTAGATGAGAGATAATTAAGTTCAGCTTAGGAATTGCAAGTTCCCCTGCACATTTCTCTGACCTCAGATACTACCCCACTTCATTCACATCCCATGCACCACAGCTGCCTTTGGCTTCTCCACTGACCTCAATGACCTGTTTTACAATACAGCACTTCTTTTCAGATTCTATTTAATTTCACAAACCATAGTGATGCAAAGATGTCATCTAGCAGTAATGGAAACCTAGAGCTTGCCAAAATCTCACATGGTATAACTATTTCTAAGAAACGTATGTTGTGCAACCTGCAGCCTCTAAACCTGGGAATAGAGGCAATGTTAACCCAAGCCTTTGGAACCAGTAAACATTTTCATATACTTGTTACCTCATTTCACTTAGAATCCCTTAAGCTATTGAAGAAAAACGGATCATATGATTTCTTTAGATTTTGTTTCTCCATTGGCTAAATGAGTAAATTTTGAGGCACTGCAGAGGTACATAGTTTTCAAAGAACCTTAAATTTTCAACCCTTCCTTTCCTTCCCTCACACAGTAAAGAACTATTTTTACCACCAATCCAGGAACAGGGCTTTATTGCCTCTTAGCATATGCTATTTCACCACTGTAGTTGACCTCTTTGACTTTTTGCCAGCCTCCTCCTACAAATAGCCAGTCAGAAAAAAAAAGCTCTTTGTTATGTATAACTTTTTAATAGATATAGTATTGGAACAAAATTACTTAACAAAACCCCAAAAAACTACTTGGGCTGATATAAAGTTAATTTCCACTCTTTCTAGTAGCAACTGCTTGTCTTTCATATGCGACTACACAAACCTTAGGTTTTTGTAGCCCTAATACAAAATATAACTCTTATATCCATTTGTAGCAAAAAAAAAAAAAAAAAAAAATTAAAAAAATGGACAGAACCTGTGAGTTCTAACTTTTATGCACAGACATGTAGAGAAATAATTGTTTTACCCTATTTTGGTCACAGAATGCTGAGCTCTGCCCTGACAGCCACCAGTCCATGGCGCGCTATTGCTTTCAAATATTTTGATAGCCCTTTCCCGCGCTCCTCCTGAACATAACGGATGGGATAGTCTTGGTCAGAGGGTGGCAGAGCACCAGCTGAGGAACATGCTCTCCATAGCGTATGAATAGCGTGAACAGCACTGCATGCAAGAGGGACAGGAAGAGAGCCCAAAGCAATTCACACATGTTCACGGCAACCCACTGCGAAGCCTTCCCCTTTTTAACAAGTATCAAACGCTCGAAAGTTGAGTAAGTTCAGACAGTTGCATCGCTTAAGTATGGAGGCTGCGGAGATAGAGAGAAGTTAAATGCAGGACCCATAAAAACTGAGCCAGTCAAAAATAGCTTTGTTCGCCTGAAACTCCAGCAAATCTACAAACAGGGAGAACCCATCAGCAATACAGCTGTGGTTCAGAGTTCCTTTAGGGCGGCTTTTACGAAGAGAAGGCTTTGCAGAAGAAAACGTGATTTAGGCGTACAGTTCCACCCTACCATCCCTGAGCTTACTGCATTCACCCACCGCCCTGAAAGCTGCCCCGGCTCCCCGCAGAGCAGTTTCAGAAGGTGAGAAACGGCTGTGGGAACGACATCTGGCACACCTAACTTCCCCTAATCAATTGTTGGCTCATGTTTTCTCTCTTGAGCCGCTACAGTCTTTGGGCAATAGCGCTGATCTCGCCTTTGGGTTGGAGGCACAGCACGCCGCAGTCTGAGCCGGAAGGGCCCAGAGCACCCCGCAAGGCAGCGCAGCGGAGCCGGGTGCGCGCAGGGCGGCGGCACCGACCCCCCGTGCCCGGGCACCGACCCTCATCCCCGCCCACGCCCCGCCGACTCACCCAGCTGGAGCTGCTCGCACCCTCCGCTGGAGTTCCCCCCGATCCGGCACCGGAATATGGCCCCGGGGTTGACCACCGACTCGTTGGCGGGCCAGCTGGCCCGGGGCGCGCCCGCCACCAGCCTGCGGGGCAGAGACGGCAGCGTGAGGAGCCGCGGCCGGGACAGGCGCCACGGGGCTCGCTCGCTCGCTCGCTCATTCACTCGTTCACTCACCACCGCTCCTCGCCGTGGCCGTGCAGGAGAACCGAGTACCCGAAGAGGGTCCCGTTGTCCCCGCGGAAGAGCAGCGCGTGCTGCGTGTCCAGGTTGTAGGGCCGCGCCGTCGGCAGGCACTGCCACAGCAGGAGCAGCAGGGCGGCCCGGACCGCAGCGCCCCGCGCCCTCCCGCAGCTCCGCATGGCTCCGGCCGAGCGGCAGCGCACCGACGCCGGCTTCCCGCCTGTCTGCTCGGCGAGAGGGGAGGGCAGGGCAGCGCCGCGCCCCGCCCTGCCCTGCCCCGGGTCGCCCTGCCCGCAGCCCGGCCTGGGGGTGTCCCCGCGAATGGGGCACGCCGCCACCTCCTCCGGCGCGGCCGCGGCCCCTCTCCCTTGCAGGCGGCGGGGGTCGGGTTTCTCCCCGCCCCGTCCGCGCCCACGGGCGCGCTGCGGAAGGGACGCGGCCGTCCCGGTAGCGGCGGAGCAGAGTCCCCCTAGCTTCACCTCCACACACTCGCCCGGCCGGGCCGGCAAAGGGTTATGCAGATACCGCAAACTTTCCTAAAGTCTCCCGCCGAGCAGCGGGTGGGCAGCTCCACCCAAGCGCAGGACGGCGTTATGAGAAAGGAAGTGTGGAGAAGATGGGGTTTTCCTTTTAGATTTGGGAAGAAATCCCAGTGCCCCTGTGTTGATAGCCTTCCCCGCCGTCGCTGTGCTGAGGGGAGTCTTCTCCCAGCTGTGGGATTGATTCCAGTGCCGCAGAAGCAGAGCACAGTGAGCCTGGCCTACTCATGTTGTGCAAGATTACTCACTGCTGATGGCCCCTTCCTTTCACGTGTGATGTAGTCAAAACAACCGCTCATCACTTCTTTTGCATCTTAGAGTAACTTTTCACATTCCTGTTCAGTTCTTCGATTGCTGACAAAGTTAGCACCCATGCTTCCAGAGAGCAAAGGAACAAAGGAAAATGAGCATTGTGAAAGAGATCTGGTGTTTGGCAGACCTTGAAAGGGCTCCCTTGATCTTAGTGAGAAGCTTTTCTGTGCGTGTTTTCAGCAGTCAGTCCCTGACTCTTGATTTAGCTCATACTGAGTTGTGTTCATTCTCAAATCAAGGCTTTTACTTCTATCTGCAAACCTTGCCTCATGGAAGTCCTTTGAATACCAGGGCTTCCCTGTTGCTATAATAATCCCTGTATATGGATAACCTATGTATAATGGTATTTTGAATCTGAGGAACAAGAACAGAAGAGCTTCTAAATGAAAGTTTTAGTTACAAAGATTACTGACTGTATCTGGAATAAAAATCAAGTATGATTGCAACTATTGCATATTTTACACATTAGAAATAACAGTGATATGGGAGACTATCATCCCCTAATGGAAATTCAGAACATGGCATTTTAAGCTTCTTGGGAAAATACCCCCATTTCATTTCCATTAGTTAGTGGAAATGTGGAAAGTTTCACACTTCTGCAAAATGCTGAGCAATTACCAGAGTGGGGCACGGAGGAAATGCAGAGTGAAACATCTTGTCATCCTGACCACATGCAGATGTGTAGATTCTGGAATGAGATCAGCACAGTGGAAGATCTGACAGTCAGCCAGTCTGCAGTGTATCTTTTTTTAAGTGTTCAGCTCTGGAGCCATCAGAGGGCTTCTCCAGATGACACTGATGTGGAGCAGTGGCTCTTTCGTGTAAAGAAGTCAAACAGCTCCTCAGCTGCTATTCATCTTTCTTCCAATTACTGACATCAAAGGAGTTAAAGCAATCAACAGCAGCTGTGAATCTGCATTTCCACTACTCAAGAAGTTTTCACCCTCATTTTCAAAGCAGCAAAACAAACATGATTCAAAACCAAAATGCTAAATTGTGGTTTAGTTGGTGAAATATTGTAACATGGTTGCACCACCATGAAGTCGGGATCATGTTGAGATGGTGGCAGGGTTCCTAGCTGACAGGAAAAGGTAGGTTGAGAAGCTGGGATTCAATTATTTGCACATAAAAAGCTTCTTATCAGCTATGATATGAAACTGAGACCTGTACCTCGCCTGTCAGGAGGAAATTTGTATGTTGTCTCCTAGACTCTGCTACAGTGGATGTGATCATGATCCACCAGGCATCAATGAAATCAGTGGAATATAAATTACTAGAGAGTCAGACATCAATATTTTGAGAAATATTTGCAAGTTTCAGTAGCATTCAGGTGCAGGACCAGTCAGAGAGCAGAATAAATGCAACTGACAATATGGAGTAATGGAGAGAGAGTTTGAGTTATATTAGGGATTAAGAGAATTTGCAGAAAAGGTGGAACCAATACCAGAAGCCAAGTACCTGTGTTTACAAATTGAATATCAGTTATGTATGAGTTTATATATGTTATTGTCAAATAATTTAAGAAGTTCTCCCCAGAACATCTTGCTGCTATGCAACTATAACAACACATCTCCCACAGTTCTCTGAGGGTTAATAACACTAGAAACAAAATATCACAGTGACTTGCTCTTGTGGTTGAATTTGGTTCACCATCTAAGGCAGTTTCAGAGGAGCCAGTGGGATGATTTGTTAATTATATTAGTCCACAGTTTGGCAGCACTTTTTACAGCAGATGTGTGTATTTCATCTGGCTGTCCTCATCTCTTGCTGCTTATTCTTGAGTCATACTGCTGCCCTTGTTACACAGATACTGTTCAGTGAAACACATCAGAGAAGTGAGCTGAGTTAAAAATAACTCAGCAAAAAACTCCCAAACCTAGATGAGATTTGTAGTTTGTATATTGTGTGGCTGGCCAGTTGTATTAGTTGTATTTATAAGATGGTTGAAACTGATGCTGAAGCTTTAGGAGCTTTCTCAGGTAAGCATCTTAACTTTCTAGAAGCAGCAAGTCTACAAAATAAAACCTACACATCTAACTTGAAATGAAGCAGAAATCCACTCTCCTAGCATTAATCTCCTGGAGCTCAAGGATATTGGTCCAAATACTCTTCTGCATGGGTCCAGCTAAAAAAGGACTATATTAGAGTAAACCAGAACTGCTAAATGTCAACAAATATTGTGTGAGCAAGTTCTATAAAAGTTCATTTATAGTCATTCAAGTTGTAATACTTCTAATGCAATTATGAAGTAGCTACTGCTGAGATTTTCATTTGTTAAGTCTTACATTTGGGAGGAGTATGAAAGAAAGTCATTGGAAAATGAACAAACAAACAAAAAATTGCCTTCCCCATAGCTGTTCAATTTAGGAAAAACAGTGGTTTGAGTCTTTATTTGCTCTGTCAACATTGTTCAGCTGTAATACATCCCAGTGCTGGTGAGAAGAAGGGAAAGAATATTAAAGGGAGAACATACTGATTTTAAATGTCTGTCAGCTTTCTTCTTTGGCAAATATACTTTTTGATTCCCTAAGCTGGAAGGCATTTGTATTAAGTTACGTCCTGTGTATGGGCTGGTATTGGGTAACTGATCACATGACTGCTTTTGCTGTGTTGTAAATATGTGAAAGAAAATGTTGCTAAAAATCTTCATGGACATGACTGCTTTCAGCTGTCTGTCCCTGGTCTCCTGTGTGTCAATGTAAGTCTGTCATTGCTTATGGAAGAGTGTCTCCAAATCTCCTCTGAATCAGAAGTAAAAACAATCAATGGTTGAGTTCCTTTTCCTAATTAGAAAGACTTGAACGTTTAATTTTTAAGTTGTCTAAATACTTAAATAGTGCTATTTCAAATTTGAAATACCTAAACCTTTCTGATTTATTAAAACATGGAAAATCCAGGATTTTGCTCAGACCACAACTATGTCTTGTTTTCATGTACGTTTCTCTTCCACGACCTCCCAACTATGGCAGCAGGCCACAAAGTCTATTATCCATATGCTCATATTCATCTGAGAAATTATAGAGGGCAAATGCACTCTTGCCTCTAAGGCTCTCTTCAAGAAACTTCACCTTCCCTCTGCTGTAAGATACATGTGAGCTCACTTGAAGAGGTTATATTGTCCACTGACAAGTATAATTGAGCACAGATGTCTGAGGCACCACAAAGAAGCAAATGTTAGCAAGGATCTTAATTTTATCATTTTGCTTATATTCTCCTTAGAGACCTGGATTTCATTTAGAATCAGTTAAAGAGAAATCTTTTAATTTAATGAGCTTATAATATATTTACATTCATATGATGTCCTTCTATGAAATACTTTAAAGAAGTTTTTTCTTGCATTGAACAATTGTGCTGCTGAAGTAAAGATTGATCTGCCAAAAGAGCTTTCCAATATTTGAACATATAATAGTGTCATAAAGACAAAGGCAACCTGACTAGAAGAAGCAAACAAAAGATAATTACAATTAACAGCATCTTAACTAGTAACTACATTTTGATTTATGGATAGGTAAGGACTGAAAATTAATTATTGTACATATATGCATTGTATATCCTTTTTTATTTCTTAAATTTTTGTCTAAGATTCTTGAATTGCAAGCTCAGACACAACTAAATAGCTGGTTCCGAGCAGAATTGGGCAGTAACCCATTTTCCCATCCCAAAGGAATTGTTGAGCTTTTCAAACTTTCCCATCTGAAATTCAAAGAGTGTTTTCATGTATCATTTCTGTGTCTTTCTTTGTAAAAGTCTGGCTCAGCACAGCTGTAGCATTTTTTCATTATTATCACTTTTTAAAACAAATATTTTACTTAGATATAGTTTCATTGAGATAGGAAGAAATTTGTATGTTCAGAGAATTTGTGCATAAAAACTCTAGTTTTCACTTTTAAAAAATTAATAATTTATTTAAATCAACACTTTCCCATAATTAATTCCCCATAATTAATTAATGTTTCAATATATTCATCTCTACACAGAAAACCTGTCTGACCATTAATTGATATTGTGTTTCTATTTTTTCATGTTTCTATTCTTCCATAGGTTCCACATGTCTGCTGATGAGATCGAATACAATGGGAATGGAACAGAATCTGAAAAAACTTTGCTTAGATTTATTTCTTAGCTGCAAAGCAATTTTTAGTTAAACATTGGTCTGTTCCATCTGCTAAGCAAGATAAACTAGAGGACAAGGTAAAAGCACAAGCTTTGGTTATTTAAACAAGCAGATAATAGTTTTGCTGAAAAGAAGGATCGGTTCTGTACTCAGGTATGAATTTATGTAGCACTTATCATAAATGTTAGTTTCAATTTGCATCAGTGTTTGAGTATGTGCATATGTCAATACAATGACAGTGTTATGTTATACAGAACTGCCTTTATTGTAATTTTCCAAAGGTTTCCAGACAAGAACATTTAAATGACTGAATATTTTGAGGGGGACGTAAGGTTCTATGTTGTATGTCTCATTTCTTTTAAGTGTTTTTTTGAATAATTTCTAACAAAAAATATGCATGGTCAATATTTGGTGAATGTTGGACAATTAATAGTTTAGAAACTGAGTCAAACCATGTGAGCCTGAAATCCTTTGGCTCCATAGAAGCACTGAGCTCTATGAAAACAGCCCCCAGATTGGAAAGGAGGGATGTGTGTGGACCATGTTCTTTCAGCAGTGACAACAGTTATATTTCAGATAGGAAAAATACCTCACAAGATTCCATTATTTCTTGAAAAACAATCCACCAAAAACCTAAACTGAAACAGTTTTTGGAAGAGAACTGTTGAAAGGAAACATCTGGAGGAAATGCCATTCCAATTTCAGTCTTGTCTTCAGTATACCATAACATACATTTTTCAAGATGTGATACTGTGCTTCATAAGTCAGCATCACAATGAGATCATACCTCTGAATATGGAGTCTGGGTCACCTTTAAGAAGGATGGTAATCATTATGTCTGATTCTCCTTCCTGAGAGAATATATTAAAAATATTTCTCATCAATTGGTCATTTCTTTGATGCTAGCATGAAATCCTAGATATGCACAAAATTATTGCTGCACAAACTCCTAATCTATGTGTGGATGTAGGCAGGCATCTCAAAACAGGAGCCAGCCCTGAGAGCTCAAGAGAGTTGCAGAGAAAAGTCTAAGACAAGCCACAGCTAAATCCAGAACAATAGGGTAACAAGGAATTATGGTAGAAGGCAGTGAATACTGGGTGATTTTTTATGTCCATATGAACAACATGACGCTTCTGAAATTCTTCAGAAAAGATGAAAATAAAATATTTTTCTAGATGGTTGTTTCTTATGTATGTATATTAATATTTTTCTAGCATTCCTTTCATGGATACTCTTAGTGTGATTCCAAAAGCCATCCATTCCTCATATTGTGTCTTTATAGATATACTAACCTCTTTAAAAATTAGGGAAAACAAACATTTTCTGGTAAGCTATCAGAACTCTAGTTGTTAAAATGTAAACTTAAAATGTCCTTAGTACTGCCATTACATTTTTAAGTAGTTATTTGCAGTTGTTTGTCTGTGATTTCATAGTTGTGAGGTTTAGACCCTGACAATTTAAACATTAGGAATTTTTGTTGGCTTTCAAGAACAAGACTAAATCTGTATCATTGTCATCTAATTTGAAAGAATTTTTTTCCAAGTTACACTTGCATTAAAGGAAAATGCAGTAGTATTGAGACTAGGCAGACAACAAAACATGTAGAGGATATATTACTAAGAGTTCATCCACTTGCAGGTAAGCTTAGTTGTCCTGGTTCCTGTTATTTTGCCAAAGTAGGCTGTGTCTATTTTCCTGTTTGGCTGGGTTTTATTTCTCTGTATAATAATCTATATAATGGGCAGCATAAAATCACCTTATGTTGTTGCAAGAAAACTTATAATGAAATAAACAAATGAGATGCTTTTCTACTTGACAGTTGCTCTGAGTTGTTCTTGCTCTATTTTAGAGCACTGCAAGTCGTAGCTTTAATGTTTTCTTTATTAGGTTTTGGTTTTAACATGTCCTAACTTTCAGTTTATTTCTGAAATGTTTTAATTGTAGGTTGATGTATTTGAAATGTGTGTGGCCTTTTGTGCACTTGTAAAATCTATAGACTTATTGTCCAATATACATGTATAAACTATGTACATATATATTTTAATCTCATATTCTATGGGCTATGTCTTCTGTTGCAAAATGGACCTCAGCATTCATAGAATTCTCATGCTTTTCCATTTACTTATTGTAAAAATTTACACATTCTAGATATATTGGGATCAGGTCTGGAAAATGTTATTCCCCCTTTTCAGCAAGTGCTTACTGGACCTGAGCAAGAGCACCACAGTATATATGTTCTGAGAAGAGAATACCCTGAGTGCATTTTTCCTTCAAAGAATATTGATATTCTGCTTTGGTGGCTAAAATGCATCACTCCCAAAACAATTGTGTGTTACAGCAACACAATAAATACAATGCTTTAGCAAACTTTAGCAAAGGAGTCTTCCAATAAAAACAATATAATTCAAAGATGCCAGTGATTTCTTAAGCAAGGAATAAGATCTATCATTTTCTTTCCTTTTAATGGAACAGTACTTCCAAAAGTCAAGGAAAGGCCATGTGTGTGTCTTGCACATAAATGGTAGTTTGCATCACACACTTGCTAGTCTGTGTTTTTGTTGGGAGATCCATACAGACACGTAGAGCAGTTACTTTCTGCATATACATTTATAAAGGAGTGGAAGGCACAGTGAAACTGGCTCTTAATAACTCCAGGGAGAAAATCACTCAGGAGGACCATGCAGGTGTGTGCTCAGCTGGAGCACGCCTCTGAGTTTTAGTGAACTGAAAGCTCAGCTCATACAGGAGCTCCTCGTTAGAGCCTCAGTGAATTTGTACCAGTTCTCAGCTCGGTCTGGGAGCTGCTCTCCAGCTGTATTTGTTTCCCCCGGCTGCTGTGCCGGGGAGCTCAGGGCTTGGCCATATCCTCCAAATGTTCCCTGTGCTCTCCCCACCTTGTCCCAAGGCCAAGGATCCATGGCGCCTGGCAGGGAAGGAAGGCGGTGTGCCTGAGCCTGGAAGGATTGCTGGCAGCTCGCTTGGGGTATCCCTGGCAGGGCACGGGCACTGCGGCGGCAGCAGGCGCCCTGTGGGAAGGCCGGGGCCACTCTGTGCTGCACACAGCCGGTTCTGGCCAGCTCCAGCCAGTTCTGGCCACCTCCAGATGGTTCGGCCAGTTCCGGTTGGCTCCAGATGGTTCCGGCCAGTTCCAGCCGGTTCTGGCCAGTTCCATCTGGTTCCAGCCAGTTCTGGCCTGCTCCCTCAGTAGTTCCTGAGGGCTGCGCCAGGCAGCCATGCTGAGAGCACCTCTTCAGCTGCCTCCAGCTGGTTCCAGCCAGTTCTGGCCAGCTCCCTCAGGAAATCCTGAGGGCTGCGCCAGGCGGCCATGATGAGGACACCTCTTCAGCTGCCTCCAGATGGTTCCAGCCATTTCCAGCCGGTTCCAGCCAGTTCTGTCCAGTTCCCTCAGGAGGTCCTGAGGGCTGTGCCAGGCGGCCATGCTGAGGGCACCTTTGAAAGTGCCTGACAAAGGACAAAGTGCTGCTCAGCTGGTGAGGTGTGAGGGCAAAAGAGTGAGGGACAAGGATGAGTAGCAGGGGCGGCTGCAGGTGCGCTGTGGGAGAGGCCAGGGCCACCCTGCACTGCACACCACCGGTTGTGGCCGGCTCCAGCCAGTTCCTGCCAGCTCCAGATGGTTCCAGCCAGTTCAGGCTGGTTCCAGCCAGTTCCAGCCAGTTCCAGACGGTTCCAGCCAGTTCAGGCCAGTTCAGGCTGGTTCCAGCCAGTTCCAGATGGTTCCAACCAGTTCAGACTGGTTCCAGCCAGTTCTGGCCTGCTCCCTCAGGGGCTCCTGAGGGCTGTGCCAGGCGGCCATGCTGAGGGCACCTCTGACAGTCCCTAGCAAAGGGCAAAGTGCTGTTCAGCTGGTGAGGTGTGAGGGCAAAAGTGCGGGACAGCACCATGGGCACCAGGGGCAGGGCAGGATCAGGAAAGGCACCACAGGTGCCAGAGCAAGGACTGGCCTGCAGCCTGGGAAGATGAAATGCCATCAAAGGTATCCATCCAGGCTGTGGCTCCTCCAGGACCCCATCCTGGAACCAGTGCAGGAGCTACTGACTGGAGAGCCCATTACATTGCAAGCTTTCCTGAAAGAAGCTACAGCCCTGACTGCTGACCCTGGTGCAAAGCTTTCCTGACAAGACCTGTGGCCATGGACTGCCCATGCTGGAGCTGGTTCCCCTGACAGGAACCATGAGTCATAGAGCACACATTGTCACAAGTGACAGGAATTGCACCCATGCTGGAGCAGGTTCTCATGACAGCTGCTGTGGCCCTGAGGAGGCTGCACTGGAGCAGCTTATCCTGACATGAACTGAGACCCATGGAGAGGAATTTCAACCCATGGACAGGAACTTGCAGCCCATGGACAGGACCCACACTGGAGCTGGGGAAAAATGTGAGACGGAGGGAGAGGCAGGAAGGAGCTGTCATGTACTCATGGTAATCTCACACTCCCCATCCCCTCTCCACCTCCTAGACATGGCTGGGGGATATAAGGGACTTGGGATTGAAAGAGTGAAATGGAGTGGGTGACAAGTGTTGGTGTTGGGGAAGGTGGAGTTTTAATTTGCCTCCAAATCTATTTTACCTGGCATGAAATTATTTTCCCACAACTTGATCAATCTTTTCCTGATGCCAGTGACTTGTAAGTCATTTCCCTGGCTTTACCTTGACCCAAAAGCTTTTTCATCGTACTTTCTTCTCTTACCCTCTCTGAGTGAGACACTGAGAGAGAAGCTAAGTGGCTCTCTGGCAGCCAGACAAAGTCAACACAACACAAAGTTCCAGGCCTTTTCCAATCTCACAATACTGCTTTCATGTAAATGGACTGAAGCTATAAAATTTGAGGTATAACCCATATTCAGAACAATTTTCAAGGTATATGTAAACTAACTTATGTCATATCACAAATATCTTCTCTATTTAACTCTCTTACATAAAACATTATTTAGTGGTTTTTTTTAAATTTTTTTTGTGCAGTGTTCCATGAGAGTCATGATAAACAAAGGCTTAATCAAGACTAAGTACCTGCAGAAGAATCAAGATAGTTCTTCATAACTAAACAGTAAGAAACCACACATTTTTGATTTTTACAGACTTAAAAGTGTTGTTAAATTTCTCATATGATATATAAACAAATATTCCAGCTCTTGGTTATACAAATATCTCACGGGGGTTTACAGCTGTTATAATCTCAGTATTATATTGATCTCACCTCTGGTAACCCCTCCCTACTATGTCTTCCCCATGATAGTCCTTCCTGGGCTGTACAGAGGGTTGCAGAATTTAAAAACAATTGGGGATCTTGTCCTCTACGTGTTTTTATTTTATCAGTTTGAGATAAGGTGAGTGGAGAATCCACAGCAGAGTATTTATGACATAATGCATACAGATATGAAAATGCACCATAATTTTAAGAAGAAAAGATTTTCTTTTAGGCAGAGTATTGTTGTCTTTTTGTGGTCATGATTTTAGAGCAAGTTAAAAGATTACTAATAAAAACCTCACACCTATATTTAAACATCAGTATAAATCCTATGCTATGGCACTTTTAATTTGATATGAAAAATTATGTTGGTATTAACCTACCACATAAGAAAACAGCAAAAGTAAGTTAACCTTCTTCTTTCTTGTGGCATATTTGAATCACAGTTCTCTCTTTATTCTCACAGTCAGGATTATTCCATGTATAAAATTGTCCATAAATGAGCATACAGTTTTCACCACAGATATGCCTGTGGGGTAATAAGACATAATATCTCTTTTGAGAAATGAGTGTTACTGATCTAAAAAAAGAGATCTGCTTACTGAGATCACAGAAAGCAGTTTGGAGAAAAGTAAACCAGAATTTAAGTGTCATCACAGATGGATAAAATAAACTGTTTAACACGTATTTTGTGTAACAAAGACAAAATTGTGTGTTTCACAGAGAAACAAACTCAGATCTAGAGCTACTACAGGCTGAATATCTTCAGCAGTGAGCCATGTCTCTGTGACCTTCAGCAGCCATTACAGCTGTTTGGCATTTCACTTTATGAAGCAGAGATTTGCCCATACTATTCACTATTCAAGCTTAAACTGGGTTTGAAATTCTAGCTCTTTTAATAGCTAATGGAGTTTTCCCATTGTTTTCAACCAGGCCACAATCTGTGTATTCATCTGGGACTGGGTGAAAACTAAAGTATGATCATTAGATGAGATTAGATTAATGTGCTTTTCAGTGTGATTTTCTTTTTGTTTGGTTGGTTTTTAGGTTTTCTGGCTAATGAAAATCGATCTTGTAATTAAAACCCTCACAAAAATTCTGGCTTATTTATTTCAAATGTGTTTACATAAATACTTGGCACAATATATGAAAAATGGGTTCTCTAGTTAAAGGAGTTTTCTCAAGATATGTCTATTTTGAAATTATACAGTGTGTTTGTCTTCACTACATGGCATCAGTGTTATAAACCTTCTGTTTTGTGAAAAGATGCTTCATATTTTTCTTCAGAAGTAGAAGGAAGTATAATATTGTACACCTCTTTCTGAACAAATTTTTGTTTCTGCTATAAATCTATTGCAGTTACTATGAGGGACAAGCCAATAAACAGCCTTCCTTGTGTCCCAGTGATTATAAATCTTTCCAAGTTGAGTTTAAAGGTCTTTAGAAACATAAAATTTAAGAAAATACAGAGTTAAAAAGGCAGCCATCAGTTTAAAAAGAAATCTGTTCCAGATAATTATGACCATTTTACCACTTAGTCATTTTCAAAGTTATTGCTTGTCTGAGACAGTAAATAAGGCATACATGAGCAAATTTGATAATGAATCAAATTTTTATATTTTTGAAGGCTTGAGTTTGGTATATCTTTTAATGTATTCAGGAATAGTTTTCTGAACCCAACTGAGCCACATGCAGAAACACCTGCATTACTTTTCTTTCTTTCTTGTCTAGAACCATTCTTTTATTTATCTCTGGTTTTCAAGGCCAGAAATATCTACTTTTTAAAAAATTAAACTTAGATTTGTGCCAGCTCAGTTTTCAGAAGCTTTTTAAATATTCATCTTGTGTTGGCTGCTTCTTCTCCTTTCATGGTTCTGCTCTTGAAAATGCTATTAGACACAGTTTGTGAAGACTGTGAAATCAAATAACTGTTTAGTCATGTGTGTCAGTTCAGTAGTACAATTCTGTCCCAAAACAGGCACTGGGGTCCAGTGTTCACAGTCACTCAGTTTGATATAGCCATAAAATGTTAAATATTTTTCAAAGTATTGCTCTTTTCTATAAAAAGAGCACTCCAG
The DNA here is from genome assembly GCF_903797595.1 of Erithacus rubecula. Taxonomy (NCBI): domain Eukaryota; kingdom Metazoa; phylum Chordata; class Aves; order Passeriformes; family Muscicapidae; genus Erithacus; species Erithacus rubecula. The sequence continues at coordinate 14,196,412 of NC_136659.1, forward strand.
TGCTCCTTAAATCATTAGAGGCTGCAATGATGGCTGGACTTCAGGTTTATTCTTCAGAGAAGGGTAGATCAATCCCAAGAATTTATGGTAGTAGGGGCCTGCTTTCCACAAGGGAAGAGAATTGTAGCTTTTCAAATGTCTTCATGTTTAAATGGAACAAGCTGACTGATGAAAGTCTCAGTGCAAATGTTAGTGCTCCCTGAAGTTTGGCTTATTGTAATTTTCTTCTATTAATCATGGTTCATGTCTGCTAACTGTTAAGTATATGCAACAGGCAATTTTTTTTGCAAGGGATTTTGCTTTTCCTTCCTTTGCATATTAATTTCTACAAAAGATAAAACAAAAATAAGTATTTGCATTAAAATTTCAGAGAAAAGACAGTAATCTGGAAAGAAAAATGTTTCTCTTATGATCATGAATTGTTTGGAGTCTATTACTGTAATGAGTCAAAGAATCATAGAATCTTAGAGTACCAGATTTGAGGGGACTTCAAGGATCATCTGGTCCAACCTTTCTTGGCAAAAGCACGGTCTAGACAAGATGGTTCAGCACCCTGTGAGGCTGAATCTTAAAACTGTGCAGTGTTGGGGAATCCATCACTTCACTGGCCAGACTATTCCAATGGCTGATTGTTCTCATTGTGAAAAACTTCCCTTGTGTCCAACTGGAATCTCTCCAGGATCAACTTGTAACCATTACCACTTGTCTTTTCCATATGAGTCCTTGTAAAAGGGGAATTTTCATCTTCTTTATATCCATCCTTTAAATATGGGAACATGGTGATAAGGTGTCCCCTAAGTCTTTCTCTGAGGCTGAACAAAACCAGTTCTCTCAGCATTTCCTCATATGGCAGACTTCCCAGTCCTTGGATCTTCTCTGTGGCTCTTCTCTGGATTCTCTTCAGCCTGTCGATGGGGTTTTTTTGTATGAGGGACCAAAACTGAGTCCAATATTCCAGGTATGGCCTGGAAGAAGCACCCTCCAGGTGAATGATAATGCTGGAATACTGAGTGGGATAATGACTTCTGTCTCTCTGCTGATGGTGTCCTTGTTGATGCAGCCCAGTGTCCTTCCTGTTGGTTTTCTTTGCCACAGCAGCACTGTTCACTCCCACTGAGCTGATTGTCCACCAGGCTTCTCAGGTCCCTTTCACAGAGCTGCTCCCCAAGGAGATCCCAGACTGTGCTGGCATTCTTTCCAGGTTCAAGACATTTATGGTTCTTGTTAGTCCTCTCTTCCAGCCTATTCTGGTCTTCCTGTAGTGTGGATCCTGTCCAAAGTGTCCACTTTCCTCATCAGTTTGGTATCATTAGGAAATTTCATCAAGGTACACTTGATCCCATAATCCAGATAATTTATGACAATATTAAAGAGCAGTGTGCTCAATATTCATCCTTGGCCTGCCCATTAAATATAGGAAGATGTAGAATGTAGATGCAGATATAGCTATAGATTCAGCTGTATACACACACATAGCACCCATGAAAAGGAAAATAACTACCTTTTAAAAGGGCTTAAACTGATGCCTATGCATCTTTTAATATTACATTTTAAATCTGGCAAACTGTATTTCAACAAGAGCTGTTGTATCTGTAAAGAGAGAATGCAGCAAGTACTGTGCTACTTACAAGTAGGGAAATGTTTGCTTAAGTCTGGGGTGATAGCTGAAGCAGATTCATGAGCACAAAGGAAGTGTCATGTATAGTTCTGGTATTTAGATCAGAATTGCAGCTCTGGATCCAATCAGTTGAGCACAGGGTCTGACTTCAATAGTGTGTGTAGGAGTAAGTGTTTGCCATCTAAGGCTGTAACAGCCAGCTGAGCTTACAGTGAGCCGTGACTTGTAGAGAAATAGTAAATCATACAGATCATATATTCAAAACTATAACATGCAGCAGGACAGTTTGTTAGGAAGACTGCAGACTTTTATTCCATGTCTCAAAGCTAAATGGTGTGTGCCTGAGAGAAGGTTGGGGATGAGAGGTCAGTGGTGTTAAACTGATTTACACCTGCAGAGTATCTGGTGTGGTGAATTATTTCCAATCACTCCTTGAGTAGTAGGTATTTACTTTTATCTTTCTAAAATGTTTTCCTCCACTTGTCCCTGTTAGCAATCCTTGCTGAAATTAAATACTTGAGAGCAATTTTGCCACAGTGACAGCTGAAGTTTTCCAATAAACTTGTCTGGATTATGCAATTTAAATGGGCAGAATTCAGTCTTAGCTGCCTATCATGTTGATCATAATCACAGTTACTTTTTAGAGAGTATTTTTGTAGTCTTTGCACATATGATCTCTGCAACTCAGAGTGTTTGCATACCACACAGCATCTGGCTCAGTTTTTACAGGATCTTAACAGATGCAGTCAGGAACAATGTACAACTCCCTGATGTCTAAAAATAATTGTATTTCAGTATTCTCTTATGCTATAATCACTGTCCCATACAAATGTAATAATCATAAAGCATTGGAAATTACTCAAAAGATTCAGGGGAAATGCCCACAGCAGGTAGCCACTGAATCTTTTCTTCAACAAAGAAGAACTATTGGAGATACAGAATACTAAAGAAAATACATAAGGAAATATATTGAAATCTTTGTGTCAGGATAGTTTTAGTTTAAATCGTATTATAAATACTTTGAATATCATATTGACCTTCCATATAAAAGATATAAATCACATATTTTCCTAAACTATTACTAGTATTTGATCTGCACTATTTCATGTTAAGGAACCTACAAAATTTCTTCTATTTTCTTCATATCAAAAAGAAATAAAACTGTGTTTAGTTTCTGTCTGAAACTTGTACCATTGTAACAGTGGAAGGAAGTCTTGGGCTCACACTTATAGTTCTTCCACAAAAGATTCATTGACTGAAGTGAATGTTTTGCCTAAATAGAAAGTCAGAGACCGGGATGAAATGCCAGATGAAACAGACTGCTTATAGTAACTTTAACATAAATACAATGTCCAACAACTGTGAGGAACTCCAAGTACAAATCGTGTAACTCTTTCAGGTCTGTGCAGATCTGAAGCTAAAACCCATCCTTAAGGTAATTCCTGAAAAGAAGAAATAATTAGGTTTTGAAAAGAAAACATAAATATGTACTGAAAAGGTTGCATCAATAAAATTATGTTTGGGGGTCTTTGTTGCAAAGAGAATCATAAAGGTAACATTTGTCTAGGTTTTCTGTCTTCTGCCCAAGTTTTCATTGGCAGCAGGAGAGAAGTATGAGTGTTGTGTGGGATTCCTGGGGTTCCAGCAGGACTCTGGGCTATAGCCTTTTTGGAACTAGGAACCACTAATATAATAAACACCACTGGGCTATACCCACTGGACTGGTAATCACTCAATATTGTTTTTTTGATTCAGGGCAGGTGTCATGAGTTCTAAAATGAGCAAAGTGAGAGCAATATTAGGTATCACTCTTGAAGGTAATATAAAGGGCAAAAGTTTCAAGCCAAGCTTGAAACAGGTGTCTGAAAGGGTGTGCCATTGAGAAGGGATGGAGTGACACCAGCCTGCACATATAGGTAATCAAAGTGAGAGCAGGATCTGTGAGCAATGTATATGAATGGCTTCAAGCACATCCCTCCTATTACTTGAGACTTGTATGTCAAGAAAAAAGGAAATTTGTTGGTTGGCTTACTCAGAACAGAATGAGCTTTAAAATCTAATGTCTCCATATATTACTAAGAAAGCTGTCTCTAGTTAGTCAGATTATACCTTCAGCACAAAAATAAAAAAAAGAAAAATTAAAAAATAAAAGACTAAAAACTCCAACCCCAAACCCAGGAATTCAGTCTTTGTCTAATGGCTTAGGAATTCTAAATGTAAATGATTTACAGGTATGCTCACTTTTATGGAACAGAGATCAACTAATTAACAGCTAAATAACATGTGACTTGAGTGATCTATCACATATAATTATGTGCAAATAATAGCCTTACATTTCAGATAATCCATAGGCAGTAATTTGTTTGGACAAGTGTCAGTGAGCAGTGATGAATAGCAAGCAAATTATGTAAAATCATTATTGGCTTATGTTTCAGTTCTAAGAGGGAAACTGACTTGTAGTAAACAGTGTTAATTTTGAATGTTCTTCTAATTCTACTAGAAGGGAAAAGATGACAAGGTTTAAATTCTCATTTTCAGCCATTCATTTCTGTATCACAGACAAGTCATAGATAGCAAGTCAAGAATGTGTTCCTTACAACCTAACTGTGTGCACAATAAAACATTCTTTAGTGACAGTATTAATCCAAAAATGTCAGATGTATAATATTTTCATGTGTGCTTTTCTTGTGAGTTTCATGTTCCAGTTTTTGGGGTTTTTTTCTGAAAGTTTTTGTTTTCAGGAGCCAAGGTACACTGGAGACCATTCCAAGTTATCTGACATCTTTTAAGTATGAAATCTCAGATATTTAGAATGAAAATTGTAGGGTCTGAGAGACGTAGGGTGGCATAAATTATTTGTTATCATGCTTTAATTATTATAGGTAGTGAATAAGTTTCCTCTTTCACTTTTTGAATCACATTCAAATCTTCTACAGCCATCCTTGCCTTACAGCTTGCTTGCATGACAAACCTTTGCTTAATCATTTTTATTATCTTGTGTTAGATAGATAGTGGATGGTAGGGTTACTTATCTGCTCTTTTTGTGGACCCTGTTCCCAGGTGATCCCCCAAGGTTAAGCAGGCTCTGATATCAGTTTTCTTCATAGAGGCTTTCAACACTAAAAGTGTAAATTGCAACCCCATAGAAATGATGTTTCTCCTGCCTTCTAGTGAAGGAGAGCTGCCATACACTGCTGCATCTCAGTTATCAGGATATCACATGGTGTGGCTTTACTGATTTTTATACCCTGCTGTGAATTTCATGCACTTTTTAAACAGAATGAACAGAGAAAATTCCTATGAAAGGAAAAGCACCACTTCTGCTAGTAAATAGTATTTTTGTTAAGGCATTCATCTGTACTGAAACAGTCCTCAGTTTTGTGGTCTTCTTGCAATGCAGATTAGGATGTTCTTGAACTGAAAGTAAAGCATAAAATGGAAAACAAAGTGGGTTTCCTCTTTATTGTGTTCTATTATGCATATCTTTCACTTCATTGCAAATTTATGTTTTTCCTACTAACTGAAATATGTTGTAATTCACTTATTCTCATAGCATAGAGCATAACACAGCAACACCAGAAATTGGATTTTTTTATTAACTACAACAATAAATTGCATGCATATGGGAAACATGAAAAAACTCGGTATCTTAGCTCTGTATCTAAGCTTAGTCTTTTATCTTCTTCTATCTTCTGTTTGCACAGTACAACACTTTTCTCATCTGTTATTATGCAGAGTATATTTGAAGCAACCAAAGCTAGGCACTTACTGAATTACATTTCTAAATTCTAAATGTTCTAAAATTCCTCAAAGCCAGGTCCATCAGGAAGATATAATGCCAAATTATTCATGCTTCTTTTGGTCTTCCTGGAAGTGATTAAAGCAAGAGCAATTTTGCTGTGGGGCTTATAGGAAAATAAATCTTTCTCACTCTTAGGATTTTAGATTCTTGAGCTAATTTCTTCTCAACTAGAATTTTTGTAACATTAATTTGCCAAGTATTTTAACCATCTCAGAGGGCAATGAGGTGACACAGCAGCTAAAATGAACTATTTCTATTTGGATAGATCTTTCTGGTCTGCTTCAAACATGTAGTTTGACTTCATCTATCTCCTTATGCTCAGATAAGCACAGATACTAGCTAGCTTACATTTCCAGGGATGCACTTCTGTCCTGCAAAGACCTTATACTAAATGGTGTAAAATGCATTGAGGAAGGTACAAGAAAACCAACAGCTCAGCCTGTACAAAGCAGGAAAAATGGTGAAGCACTCAAAACTCCCATTTCAGTACAGCAATATTCATGCAACAGAATTTGCTGTTTTCAAACCATGAAACATAATTTCCCTCTTCTTTAGAAGCTTTTAATTAAAACAAATTAAGAGAATTCTATTGCCAGTTTTGGTGACATTTTTAAAGGGGAGTAGAACGGATGGAATGTCTTTTTTTCAGATTAGATTTTAACAATTCTTCTTATTTCCTGTTAGTTTTTTGTTCCTACTGTCTTCTGACTTACCTTAAACTGTGCCCTGAGAGAATCTAAACTCTGCTGCCCAACAGAGTGCACAGCTGAATGCTTTTTGAAAAGATCCAGGGAAAAGCCATTCCAGGCCACTTTTCCATAAGGCTTGGGGATTTGGAAGATTGAGCATTTTTATTCCTATACCTTGGCAATGGATAAAATTTTGTAAAGGGGCTTGGATGTTACAATAATAAAGAAGGCTTAAAATTCTTTAAATACTACTGAGCAGAAGCAGTACTTATAAATTAAAGTTATATCTGATTTCAAGTGAACAACAAAGAGAATATTTTACATAAGTGCTAAAGTGGGCTGATTTCTGAAGGACACAATAAAATAGGTGGGAAATGGGGCAAAGGAAGAATTGTTGTTAGATATGATTATGGTTGCTATCAGCAGAAATTAAAATGGAGTTACATGGGCTGAAAACACAGAACAATTTTCTAACTCAAAGTGTTGATCATGTCATGTACCCGTGAGTTAGAAATGAAGCCGGGTGCAGGTAGTTCAAGATAAAGGCTTCAGTACCACCAGTTCCCTCTAAAATGTAGGGAGACAACAGCCCTCATGAATGTATGGAGTAAATCTGAAACTGTGCAAGCTACTTGGGTTTCAAACTAGAAGAAAGGAGCACAGTTCATTTATTCCCCATTACCTACACTGGTCTATTTCCTTTCTGAAGATAAAACATTTTCTAATCAAAAATCTGAGACATTATTACACTAATTGGAGTTATCTACATGATAACCTTCTACCCTGCATGAGAAAAGTTCAGATGATGTCTGCTCTAAGCATGACTCCCATACTGAATAGGAAGCAGATACAGAAAAAGAAGAGAAAACATGAGGACAATACAGTATTTTCTTCATTATGCCTGGAATTTTTTTCTTACCATAAGTATAATACAGTAGTACAGTGGCAGTAATTACAAAAAGAATGAAGGACACTAAGGAAGGTATTTCATCTGCAGATGAATTTTTATTTAGGAGGCAGTATCTAGCTAACTCACCAAATAAAACCGCTTATAAAATGTTTAATGTCTTGTTTGCTATAAAAATAATTTGATTGTGTTTCTGAACAATGTTTCAACAATGAAACATTAATGAGAAGAAACAAGCATGAACAGTTTTGTAAAGTTACTTGTTAAGTATTTATAGAAGTATGCAAACTGCAGAACTACTGTATTAAATTAAATTGCTATCATTTGTGACAAATAGAATATATATTATGCAATAATGTGATTTTAAACTGTTTAAATAATCCAGATAAATGACAGAGGAAAGACCCTGGAGTTTTTTCCCATTGAATTTAAAAAAGACGAGGCTGTTGAAAAACCTTAATGTAGTAAATCAGCATTTGTGACACATATGTTGAAAAAAACATGATACATGGAAAAGCTAGAAAGAAAATCTCTCATTCACCAGCAGAAGTTACTGTAGCTGGGCTGAAATTTCCCATGAGAAGCCTTTTCTGTTGAGACACGCAATTTTAGTTTGGTCAAATGGACTGAAATTTTTAATATTCATTATAATTTTGACAGGGGAAATAAAAAAGAAAGATGGGGTTCCTTGGATTTGTGAATCCTTGTCTGTGAAAGGATTTTGCCGTGCAGCAAAGCCACAGTGAAGCCAAGACCGCCTCAAGATGGGTCTGTGACCCTGAGAGAGGCTCGTCCCCCTTTGCCCTGGGGACTTGGGCCACCACAGAGCTGCTTACCCTCAGGGTGGGAAGGCTAGAAGCCCCCAGAGCTGGGTGGCCTGCAGGGACAGTCAAAGGCCCACTTAACAGCTCACCTCATCCTTAGGCTCTAGCTCCAGAGATTCCTGCCTGCCCGCTTTAATGATCATGCTAAGGGATTTAATATGTGGTTTAATAAGGCCGTTGGTAGCTTTTCCTAACCATCCAGCTTAGAAACCAGTAAATCATAGAAAAATACCTTGCCTGGGCCCATCTCCTCAAAGCCCAACCCCATGCATACCCTGAAGTCTGGGCAGATGTGGATGTGTTGGTTGGAGCATTGTGCTTCCTTGAGTTGTGATGCAAGCCCTTGCAGTTGTGTGTCTGCAAAGAGTGTGATGTGGAGCAGAAGTCTTAGAGCAAAAACCACCATATATCTGCTATAGCCATTTTACTTAGTAGGCAGATTGGACATTTTGTGCCACTGAGTGATGTGGTTCTGCTCCTGTTGCTGCTGGTTTTTTAATGCCCCATGACAGAATTAAATAGGCTGACACTTCTAAATTGAGCTGAATAGATGGACCTTCAAATACCTCATTTTCCTGTTCAAATTTCAAACAGTTCAACAGCAGAAGATATTTATTCAGTATTAACAAGAGTGTCTGTTGCTGCTTAATTTGAAGTGAGAATTAAATAATAAATCAGTAATGAAATACTAAACAAATATAAAGCCCAGGCAACCCAGGAAAGAAGGGATTGCTATTATGATTGCTTAAGTTCTGAGAGAAAATTTTGCAACTCTGATACCAATTTTTAATCTTTGGATTTTTTCTGTAATATAATAGCAGAAACAGATGTTCTCCACTGCTAACATTTGATCTGTGTGTAAAGAATTAAGGGTATTATGTACTGTCAAGGCAATGAGTGATATTTAACAATGCAGAGTCCTGTTAACCTCAGACAGAACTACAGTGGTAGGCATCAGTATATTGTCCACAAACCTTAGAGTAACCTATTATGACAGTCAAGTCTCTACAAATGACATAAAAGTATTTAAAGCAACAACAAGATTAATTTAGATAATTCCCAGCAGAGAAAGGTTTTAGTTTCCAGTAGAGTTAGGGCCATTAAATAGTTTTCTTTCCATAATTCTATAACAATTTTAGGTATTGATCATACATTTTAAAATTGAGTTATTTTCTTAAGCATTCCAGTATGTTTAGCTTCTTTTGGTTCTGCAGACCAGACCCAGGGTGGGCTTAAATGGCTGTTTCTGTTTAAGAGGATCACTGTCTGATATACTCTTTTTATTGTTCCTACTCTGATTTCCTTCTTGGCCTGGATCAAAGAAATTGGAAAGTTATGAAGTCAGCTTTTCACTTCAAGTTTCCTCAACTACTCAGGCTGGAATGCCCAAGGGAAAAAGCATTTAGTAATGATAGCTATGTTATTGCTGTCTCAGTACTGATCTTCTGGGCCATCAAGTTAGAATAAATTGTGGCAGGGACAGAGCCTGTGTAAATCAGTCTCAGGGTTATGACAGAGCAGAGCAGTGCTGCAGCTCTTATCCTTCCACAAGGAGGTTTTAAATAAAGTTCCCCTGGACCTAGCATATATAACAAATACCAAATCTGATGCTGCTACTTATAATGTGACAGGGGCTAATTTTATATGACCTTTGTGAAAGCTCATTTTTGCACATTTGAGTATTTGCTCTAAGTTTTCTGTAGTTTATGCAGTCAATATTGGTGCCAACAAGAGGAAATTCCCCAGAGCAGCCAAGTTGCTTAAATTGAAAAGAATGCTCGAAATTACTTCTCTAACCCAGCATTTTCCAAAGTCATTGCCATAAATCTGCCAAATACATTCCAAACTAGTATCTTATGACAGAGTATTCCCTTGTTATACCCAATGGAAAAGACTGCAATCCATGCCTTCTTTGCATTAACCACAGAGGCATACTGAAGTATGTTAATTTGGAAAAGATGAACATGATACAACATTTTGTATTAATTTTCAATTTGAAGAGTGCTTATGTAACAAAACTGTCCTAAAGAGCTGGGTGCATCAATGAGATGACTTTTGTTAGCAGATACAGCACTGTAAATAAGGGATTTGTTATCAAATGTTGAATGGACTGAGTTAATTTGTAGTATGCGTTAATTAAAAAAGAAAGTTCTATTTTCTAATTATAGAAGAAACTCAACTATTTTATTTGTTGGAAGAGTAGAAATCATAAAATCTGAAATCTCTATAAATCTTCAGGAATATGTGTGCTCAGGAAAAAAGAAAGAGTCAGTGAAAATTTCTCCAAATCACTTGGATTTTGATGCAATGAGCAGTCATATCATAGTCATGAATGCCTCACTGCTAGCTCCAGTCATGTAAATTGGAGTTGTGCCTAAAATAGAAATGTTGGATCCACGTTTGCAAAGTTGGACAGGCTTTGCTCATGTCTTCAATAGCCTTGTGAGAGTCTTTTAACTTAAAAAGAACAGGCTGCATTCTGCAATTTGGAGTAATATCAGAGGAATGAGATGAGGAGAACAACTATAAATAGAGATAGACAAGGATTAGACTATACATTACTGTGACCTTTGCTTTTCTTAAAGTGAAATCAAACAATACAGATGTACTACAAATTGAAGTAGGACTTTGTTGTGTGCACTATGAAGAAAAATGTGAGTCTCTCAAAAGTGTGAGAACTTACCACTGAGAATTTCCTGGATTTCCTGTCTACCCTCACCACTCATCAGATAGGGCTAGGTACATCATCTCTGAAGAAGAGTAGCTGCGAATCAGATAATGTGCATGTATTTGTATCTGGATTTGCTGTAAAGAAAACATTGCTACTTGGTTTGTCAGGGCTTGTGGCAAAGCCACCTACTAGGTACCACTCAGTGAAGAGATAGGGACAAATTCCTGTCACTGGAGCACATTACCTAGGAAAAGCAATGTGGAGAACAGTGAGAGAGGTTATTTTATTTCATAAAGCTCTGTTTATATCACCTAGATGTGACGAAGCAGATGACAAGAAGCAGATTAAACCACTCTCAGCTGATCCATAGGGTCATGTGTCTGTCTCTTCTTGTATCCCTAGGGCTGGCCCCCCACGCCCTCTGGGGTTAGTGCCATACTTCTTCAATGTGTCACAGAAGGGGAATTAAATTAATGGCTTTCATTGTTTTTCCTGGAAGAGAGGCAAGTTTTGTTTTGAGGATAAGCTTTCCCTTGTCAAGGGAAACTGGTGTGAAATCTCCTTCAGGGTGAAGCTTTGATCATCATTCTTACTCTTTTGGAGTTATTTTGATGCTTTTTGTGTAGCAAAGGACAGCAAAAATGTAACAGCCAGTTATAAATTCCTTCTCATTGAGTAAATGTAATTTTTCCTAGGTGCTAAAAATTAGTGACGTCACCTCTTAATCACTCAACCTAGTATAGTTCAGCTGTGTTTGGATATTAATGAAAAATCTGTCAAACATACTTACCTTTTTTTGGTGCCAAAATTCTTTCTGCATTTCATTTCCCTATGAAGTTAGCTCCAGTCATTTTGAATTCATTTAGAAGGAATGGATTCTCTCAGTCATCTACCCACCCACAGACACATGCAAAAAGTAGAAAAGCTTAGTATATGATGTACTAGGAGATTGCATTTGGCAGGCTAGATTCCTCCTTGAGATGCAAGGGAACAATAATTGGGGGTTTGTACTAACTAGGTTATTAGTAAATACCTTCTCAAGTTTCCAATCTGTGTGTGTAAATATGGTTTACAGACTAACAGCAACACTTTCTCACTTTTTTCCGAGTTATTTTCAGTGATAACCCAGAATGAGCCCCAGAATATGAATTAGCTCAATCACAAACCTGCATAAATGAGGTTGTCATGGTCAACTTGGTTTCCATGGGACAGTTTCAAATACAGCACAATATCACAGCAGTGGCTATCACTGCACCATCTCTATCCCCAGCTCTGGCTCTCTGACACTTCACACAGGATATAGCCCTACTATGGCTACTTAAATGCACCATAAGCACCAGTCTAAATTCAAGACAAACTGAGCTTCAGCCCATGAATTGGCCTGTAGCTAAGCAGGGCTGCACGTAAATTCCTAAAAAACATGTTAAGTTAGAGATCTCTTGTTTATCCATTTCATGGTTTCTTTAACATTTAATGCTCCAATTAATTTTTCTCCATATTAATCCACATGTCCTTTCTGATTGCCTTGGATTATGTTTTCTGGATTTATGCTTTCTTGAATTTTTTTTGTTTTTTTTGATTCATGAAAAATAAGATCTCTGCAGTTCCATAGAATTATAACTATCATAATTATTTCATTCCCACCAGAAAAAAGGGAAAAATAATTTTTTGCCTTTAGACACCTATAATACTTGCAGCATTATTTTTGTATCATATATTTCTTTCTTTGCTTGGTAGAGGCTTATAAAAGCAAATTTCAGCTCGCATTAAAATTCATTGAATACCTTTAGCAGTGCACAGAACATTACACCTAACATACGCCATCCCATGATATTTCTTTTTGTACTCTGCCTGTGGAGAAAATCACATTCTGTAAACATTAATTTATTAAATATTAGTGAATGTTAGATGTGCGCTGACATATTTCTTGCTAGCTCAGGGCCAAAAGCTAGTGCCCTATTTGCAAGATATTATTTAGCTTACCTAGTGAGTTCCTAAGCCATGATCTTTTTAAGCCTAATTGATATGATTTAAAAGTGTTTTACCATTTTTATTAATTTTTTGTAGTAAATTAAAGGATACAAAGAAAACTCACAATTTTTGGAAGCACACAAGTATGGATGCAAGAGACTTCATGCCCTTGGAATATTTTTTTTTCTGTAGGTCCTATATCTATATTTTGAGCAATTACAGGACAATGTTTACCATGAATTCAAAAGTCCTTAACTTTTTCATTCTATACATATGTGAGGATCTGTCTTTTCATAAGTTTTGTATTGCATATAAAATACACAGCAAAGGCTTAAAGACATAAGATTAGCATGAAATGATTTATCTCTAATGTAATGTAGCAGCAACTACTAATGTAGAAGCAACTTTCATGGCTTAATGTCCTTTTGTTGGTATTTTTGTATTAACAGAAGCAACTTGAGCAAATTCTAATGCACAATCAGTACTGCTTATTTCTACCTCTATATGTGAGAAGATAAAAGTGTAATCAAAAGACAATTGCAACCCTGCCATTTTCAACTTTAGTAAACTGATTTGTTAGAATTCTTTTTTTTTTTTTTTTTTTAAATGAGATGAAAAATTGTTGTCACCACTTTTCAGTCAGCAATTAGATCTTACAAAGCATTTCTTGATAGAATGAAAGAGGTAAAAATCAAGTGGCAAGAATTTACATGGGCAGCAGTTATTGAGGCAAGGATTTGTGGGAAAATAAGAAGTACTGAACAGGAAACAGTCTTGCTGATCAGATAGAAAGACTATCCATATTACTCTAATGTGTAATAAATGAAAACCCCACACATTTGACAAAACAAAGGTAAGCAGGAGGAAAATGTGTCCTAGGAGAGCATGAGTGAGTCTAGACCCAGGGGCTATTCCAGATCTGTTAGCACAACTGCCTTTAGACCTCACCACACAGCCAGATGTTGCTGCTAGAGTCTTCCCAAGCTTGGCATCTGGGTCCTGGAATGCCCCAGGAGCAGCCTGGGGTGCTACCCCCTCATTAGGGTAGGTGCACAAACATAAAGGCTGAGTGAATTTCTTCTTGTCTCAGCTGAAAGATCTGATTTGCTTCAGAGCATAGATTCTCTAGACCACAAATGTGAAATATTTGAGTAAAAGTGCCACAGATAAAGTATTTCTCACTCTATATAAAAACATGTATATCTATTAAATTTGATTTCCCCTTCTTCTATTGATAGGAAGCCCTTCAAACACCCACCCCCGTTCACCAGACATCAGACTCCATGTAGTAGTACTTTCAATTTATAGGAATTTGTAATGGCATTCATGGGGTTTAAAAATTGTGTAGGTTTTCAGACTGAATCTTATGAGGTTCTTGTAGCCTTTGCACAGGATATATCCATCACTGGTTGCCATGTTCTGTCCTAGACAGATAGGATTTCACCCACACAATAGAGATACTGAGCAGTAACTGTAAGCCAGATCTTCAGCTGGCACAAGCTGCGCTATGCTTAATCAACTTCAGTGTGAAGCTATGCCAGTTTGTACCAGCTGGGCATCTAGCCCTTTGTCTGCCCCCACATAAAAACTGTGTTTATCGGCTTTTATTGAAGCTTTACATCTTCCATGTGAGCATAAGTAACATTTTCACTTTAGAGCCAAAACTGACTTTTTATTTCATTTCCCATTTCTGCTCTGTCTCCATCCATCTTGAGAATTAAATGCACACAGGGGAGGGTAAGTAAACTGCATAGGAACATCTGGGATGCATAGAGTCTCTGTTCCAATCTCCAGGGAGAACAACTCATTTGCACTGTATGTCTGGTGAACATAGAGCTATTACTGGAATCAGTAGTTATTTCAAAGATTTAATGGGATATCCAAATCTTGCTGTGTTCTTTTCCCTTCACCCACCTTCAGTGGCTACTATCTGAGACCAAATGTGTCAGTAAAGGACAGATTCTGTATGAGAGACAATGGACTCGATCTCTGTGCCAAAATCCTGAACTAGCTGTGTATTTTCAAGTTTCTGCTCTCCCTGCTTCAGACTGGACGAGATTGTTACAAAGTCAAGTCTGCTTGTGCAAACCTGAATACATGAGCAATCATGTATCCACCAGTGCTATTGATTTCAACTTCAGTGTCTAAGTGCTCACCGCATGAGTAAGGCTTGAACATAATAGCCTTCTGATAGTGTTCCAAGTTTGGGGGGATATATGAAGGTTAATTGAAGCTACAGACTTGGCAACTTGCCTCAAATGGCTGTGCGCCATGGTGTTTGGGGATTTTAGCTGTTATATGTATAAGTAATTGCTCTTTACCAAATGCTTTAGGGAGAAGAAAAATCACCAAATCTAACAATTTAACATAAAAACCTAAAGCAAGCCCAAACCTTCAATATATGTAAGGTAAGCCTTGGTAATGGGACTGTTATCTAGCACCAAACATCATGTTCCTGCTTCTGAAAGCATTTATCAGCAAATTATTGGCTCAGTAGATTTAACCTTGCCAATAAATACCAACAATCGTATTTATGAAAAGAGCCAGGCTCATGTTGCATACCTGGAGACCTGGCTTACAAAAAGGCAGCAGGGAGACTGTGTCTCTTTAAGCCCATACTTTTCCCATCTGTCTGTCCTTCCACAGCACTGAGGATTACTGGCCCCACACCATGTTAGCAGAACAGAATGTGTACACCAGCCACTCTAGGAGAGGGTTTGATACCCAAAGATTCAGCAGATAAGATTCACTGGGTGATGAGTCAAGCTAATGTGGTGGATTGTGAATTGTGAACTGAAGGAAAATGTTCATTGTTCCCATCCCTGCCACACAGGTCTTAGCCTCCAGAAAAGGAGTCGTGGACAGTCAGGAAAATAGTCACTGATATTAAATCCAACAGAGTACCTCTGTTAGGGCCATTAATAAGTACTGCCAAAGAGGGTAAACTTTTGTTCACATAATCGACTTCAGACCTTTCCTAAAACAGTAGATCTTCTCCCAGCCACTGCCTTGACTGTGGAGTACAATGGATTTCTCAGCTAGGTTATTGTTGCTTACATTTTAACAGTTGAAATACTTTCAGTCAAAGCCTAATCACCTGATAATATATAACAAGAATATATTGAATATTCATGTCACTGTGGTCAGAGATAAAAAAAGGGAGTACTTTGAGTCAAAACTCCAGAATAAATACTAATCAACATATTTCCAGGATATTAGGAATATCCTTTGGACTCTGGCATCAAGAGAAGGCTATAAAATCAACTTCTGTCTCTTTCTGAGGATGGCAGCATTAGCTCAGCTGTGCCAGTCTGACTGCAGCAGTCAGCAGAAGTTGTGTATGCAGCCCCAGAACTGCAACAGAGTCTGATCATCATCCTGATGAAATTACACTGATCTAATTTGCACGCTGTGAAGACATTTGGCACTGGCTGGATCTGAGCCGTGACATCTTCATTGGAACTAAAAGTACACTAAGAAGTGACATTACATTTCATACTCTTTTGTGCCAGACTGTGGCATTTCTTCCTCTTTAAAGGCATTATTTCAAGAACATTTAATTTGGCTTTGATATGTCTGCCATTTTGTATGCAGGAATGTACTGAGCCAGAAAAGCTCAGCTGTAATAAAGTTTGGCACCATCAGCCCACCATATACCTGCACCATCCTGTGCAATTTAATTGGCATTCAGTGGGTTGATAAATGGATTGGCTTAATGAGACAATATACGTGACATATGCAGGACTCTCCTGAGGAATAAGATTCATTTTTGCACTTCACACATCAACATGCTACAGATACCAACACAGTCACCTCCAGCAGCTGTGCTATAACCAATGACATGCCTTCCACTGTGTTGACCAATATCTCTGCTATCTCTTAAACTAGCTTTACATCATTTCCCATTTAAACATTTTCTTTTCCTGATTTTTTTTCGTTATCTTTTTCTGATTGCAAAAATAAAGCAAGATACTATAACTGTCTTTGAAAGCTCCTGTATAGTAAAATATCCATATATTTTTCTGATATAAATCAAAAGCCTATCTTCATAGCTTTCTGGGGATATCTACCTCCATGTTTAAAAAAAGTTTCTAGTTGTAATTTGACTATAGTGTAAGCAAAAACTAAAAATATTCAGTAAAAAGCTCACAAAAGTAAAGATCTACTTTATGCAGTTTTAAATTACTATGAGTAAGCATGGCCTATTTTTCTCAAAGGCTCATTTGTACAGAAGAATTAGATTTATATTAGAGCCATTTCTGTTCAAGTGTGAGGATTGAATCTCTGGGAAGTTGTGGAGTAGCTGACAAAGAGGAGCATTTCAGTGCTACTACAGTACAAAAAAATTCTGATTGCTGAAAAACTTTATTCAGACTTTTTTTTTAAACAAACCTAATTTTTCCTTAGTCAGGAATGAACAAAAGAGCATCAGTAACATCAGAGATCTGGTTCAGTGTTTAAAAAACAGTAGTTTCATGGTATGCCTTTGAATTTTGCCTTTCCGATGTAACCATAAATGTAATCAGCATCCTTTGAAGTTTTCACAGTCCTGCATCTTAGGGTTATAGATCCTTTAAGAACTAGGGTTTAACAGCAATCTTGTCTTGCATAGACAAGAGAGATATGCATCCAGCTTTCTGAGGTTATACAAAGTCTTGGAAAACACAGACAGAAAAGGTTAACCCACTCACACAACACACACACAGACTTAGTTTCTTAGCTGACTTAAAAATGTGCATATATATGTCCCTTATTTTAGGAAAAAAACATTCAGCATGACTAAGTTCTCAGCCATCATTACCACCAGGATAATGAAGATAAAATACAACTAGTTTTATTGGTCTTTCTTCTCTGGTGTAACTCTGAGGGCCAGATTCAAATGCTTTAAGTGAACCAATTGTTTATCAAGATATAGAAAGGAATAATTGCTACAGAGCTGGAAAAATTTGTCAAAATCATGTAGGCATGAGAAAAACTGAGAGCCAGAGGACTGTTTCCCTTTTTGCCCTTGAGAAACTGTGTTAGGATTTTTAAAGAAACCTTAGAGAAAAAGGAGCCAAACTCCTGCTGAATGTACATGCATATTAACATATTACATTTCTTGTTTCTGTTGGAAACAAAAGCTAGTCCACATGCCCAAGAATGTACAGACTCACACTACAGGAATGGCCAATACTTCAACCTGGAAAAGAAAACTTGGCCGAGGCAAAGAGGTGAGTGAGGCTGCAGCTGGCTGTTGCTGAGCTGTGCTCTGGGCCGTCAGAGTACCTGCCAGTGGCTTCTTGTCCATAAGGTGGAAGAAGCCCACGTATGACTGCCTCAGATTTCAACTGGGTGCCAGTTTGATGCTTGCAATTCTGCTCTAAGGAAAGCCTCATACATGCAAATAAGCCCAAGGAAACTAAAAAATGAAACGGTGTGTGACAGTTTCTAATTACTGCGTAAAAACAACATATGGAAACTTCATTGTCCATTTCATCCCTCAACATGTACTATCAAGTTAGATTTCTTTTGCTCAATCATTCTCTCTAGAGCATTTGGAGCTGTTTCACTTGTATTATAAGAAGAAAAACAACACTTGATATGAGCAATGTGATGGTTTTACTTTTTCTGTCCAAGCTTGTTAATCTCATGAAGTGTTTAAAATAAACCAACAACCTTACTGGGTTGCCAAAAACTGTAGTGTTACAGAAAAGCAATAATTTATAAATTCTTTTCCGGAAATATTCCACCCATGATAATGAATAATATTTGAAAATGTATAAACATTGAGAAACAGGGGAACAATATAGTATTTAAACACAGCCATGGTAAATGCTAGCAAGTAGGGAGCATCACTTACTGATGCGTGTTGATGGGGTGAATTGTTGTAGATCAATGCAGGGATAGAAAGTAAGACTTCTTTTTTCTGTACAATTAAATAAGAAGAAGTATTCTAAGCTTTTAAGTGTTGTCTCCCAGATTTCAAATTGAAATATTTGTAATGGAGGCATAGGAGAAAATTTAGAGGGTATGGCTGGGTCAAAGGAACAAAGCATACATCGAAGTCCCATTTTCAATGAGCAAAAGTCTTGCAGCTTTCCCTATCAAGCCCTGTGGCCACAGAAGCAGTCAGTTAATGAATCAGAAAAAAGCTGGTTACCAGATGTCCTTACTTATTAACACACACATCGCATTCTGTAATGGCATTCACTAAACAATCTGTGTGGAACACACTCTGCTCTGTTTAAAGTCCCTTTTTCAAAAAAAAACCACTTCTAACTTTTTTTCCTCTGTGATTGATTTCAGGTTAGCTGTTGTTTAAGATGCTGCCAGGCATTTTGTCTAATTGAAATTTCTCCCCCATTCTGAAGGTTTCTAAGGTACCTAGCAAAACAAAACAGTTTTCAGCATTTATTCTTTTACTCTTCCTTCCAAAATGATAATGAAATAAGATAAAATAAATAAAAAAAATATTAACTTAAAAGCAAAGCAGGAGATAAACCAATTCTCTTTGATGGGTTTCCACTGCTGCTAATTTTAATGCCACCCATTGTTCAGCTCTGCAGTCTAATTTTATGTTAATATCCTGAAAGTTGTCAAATCTTGGCAAAACCTATGCATAAATTACACAGAAAGTAGCTCACAGGAGGGGGAAAGTAATGACTGTCATGGTTAGCCAAACCCATTAATAGTCTGACAAGCAATAACCCAAGAGCTCTGGTCAACTGCTGCAGACATCTGTGAAACTTTTGCAATTAATTTTTTTTGGAGGAGGTATCAGCTGTGAAATAGCACATAAGTGACTGATTATTATCAGCTCTGCTGGTGAGGGCAGAACTGATCAACTCCAAGCATTCATCCTTCTACCATGTTATTGGTTTATGAATACAAAAGTTTTATTTTTTCCTTATTTTTGTGGCACTCTTCTCTCCAGAAAGGGAAAAGGAGGACTAGTTGTGCATGAGTAGCACTTATACATGATCTTTCATATCAGCAGTTTCCAAAGAACTTTATAGAGGTCATTAGCATTATCTCTGTCTGTAAAGTGAAGAAACTGAGGCAGAGTTAAAGTCTGTGTGCTCATGCACACGACAGAACGTGAGTGAGGCAGACAAATGGATAGAGGGACTTTCCTGAAGTTGGATATTAAGCCAGAAATATGCCTGCTATATCAAGCACTACTCTATAAAAATGTGAGGTCATCTATTTAAAGGCTGGAAAGAGCACGCTATGCTGAGAACAATGTAGCTGTATGGTAAATTATTTATCAAGTTTTTGATCAAAATTGTTTCCCTGAATTCTTGTTTATAGGCTGAAGGGTCAGCTGAGATCCGTTCCATGATTTTTTATGAATACAAAATTCATGGGGGAAACTGTTTTATAATTGGGTTGACCTGGTAGAGGTCTGCTGCTCCAAAGTGAAGGCATGTTAAAATTGAAAGTGCATACATTTTAGTTTCTGAATTAATACCCAATATGGCTGACATGCTCACAAGTAGCCCTTGGATCTGAAAAGAAGTGTGATGTGCCCTGATATGTTATTTTACTTGCTCTTTTTTCCAACTTTTATATAAAATCTAAAATCCTGATAAGCATTTGTCACTGATACTTGATATTTTTAACCGAATGCCATTACTGGAAGTTTTGACTGAATTAAATGCTATGTTCTTCCTTAAAAGCTTTTTCTTAGGCATGGAAATTCTGGTGTTTTTCTAAGTAGATGGTCTGAAATGTTGTCATTACAGTACATGATAATCCACTAGATGCTGAAACCATAAGCAAATCCTCTAAAAATTCTCAGGCACCATGATTTATATGGAATGCTATACCCCTAAAGAAAAGAATTGCTCTCACCAGTATTAATGAACAGATAATTAACATGATAAAATACACAGGGCATATAAAAGTGCAGCCATATCTTATTTTTTGACTACAATATAGTGGTATAACACAGACATTACATTTCATATCTCTAATTTTCATACTTAGTTTTTTTCATTCTGCATCTTGAACTGCACTAAAGCTTAGAGGGCAACACAGAATAAGCAGGTGCTTTACCATGTGTTCTGAAAAAAAAAGGACATGTTACTCAAAGAATGGGATTTTTAAAACCAAACTTATATTGAAAAACACAAGAAAAAGGGACATGCTAAATGTAGCACATAAACTGATGCCCACAGTCTGGAAAACAAGTTTGCTACCGCCTTGGGACACATAATTTTTAGAAATAATGGACCATTTGGCAGTTCTGCACATGTCACCAAGCATGCTTGGAAACACCATGGGCTTTGCTTTATTAATATACATGATTTGAAATAAATTCCCTCTGAAATGCTGGAGAAATCCTCAAAACAACTAATTCACGTGACCTTCCATTATTTAAGGCAGCCTTTACACTCAGGCTGTCCTGTGCTCTCAGAAAAGATAGATGTTTTCTAGTTGACTATTTTTCACCCCCAAACTCTGGCAGAAAGCAGTTCTATGGGATAGACTGCAGGCACAGATGGGAAACTATCATGGGCATTTACTTGGGTGCTGCCTCATTCCAATTAAAGACAGATAGAGGAAAAACAGAATCTTGATCTTGATTCTGAGAGCCACTTCAAACTGAATTTAGCAGCTCTTCCCATTGTAAGGAATCTAACAGGATAGCACACACTACCTTTTCTAGAAGGGTCCGTGAAAAGAACCTGAACAACAGCAGTGACAGTGGAGAGTTCAGGCACTTTCCACTGTGCCGCAGTCAATGCAGTCCTAGGAATCCTAAAGGTGAATGTGATCAGTACGGGCAAAAAAAGTACTTAGGTGCCAGAAAAGAGAAAACTCCTCTTCAAATCCAACCATATCCATGGAGCAGCAAAGCAGGTGAGAGAGCATGGCACTTCTCACACATCTTTTTTAGGAGCTTTAGCCCTGCTGAGTCCTGTCATTCCAAGAGTACAATCTGTGCCATTGTGCTCAACCCTGAGCTGAGGCTGAATGCCTAATGGTGCCCTTCTACCCTTGTGAATCTCTGCAGACATGGACACAGTTTAGCTTTTAGTCCCCCAAACGAGCCAATCCTTACTTTCAAAAGCCCCTTTTCTCTTGGCCATAGGTTATTTGGAGGAGAAGGATTTGAAACGCCCCCTTTTTTGCCCTTTGACACAGAAATTACAATAAAAGGTTTAGGTTGGACAAAGGCCTGCTCAGAATTAGTATAGCTGCACTTTTTGTTGAGAAACTTATTAATAAATTAAACCTATGCATTTTTAAATAGCCTGGTTTTTGACATCTAACTACAAAGTAGGAAAATATAGACATTAGATAAAAATAAGCAACAATATTAAATACATATATGTATGTATGTATGTATGTATGTATGCATGTATATAAAAAATGAAACATGGATAAGGTCAGAAAAAATGTCAGGTTTCCCTAGCATCAAGAAGATAAGTGAAGGGGATATTCCATGTAAAAAAAATTCTGGTTGTTTACACTAAATAATTGGTTTTTTAGCCCTTCCCACCCTTTCACCCTTCTCTTCCCTTTCATGAAGAGGAGGTCAAGATTTTGATTTTCTTTTTTAATCTACACCATTGTTTCTACACCAGTAAATTAAACTTACTTGTGACTGCTCTCTGGCATATGGTGCAAACTGGCCCAGATCCATGCTATGAAACTGTCTCACTTGTCCAAAGGGTGTTTGTGTTCATGTTACCTATGGGGAAAGGCCCCTGAGAATTGTTTGGAACTACTATAGCTGAGACAAGCCAGAAGTGTGTCAGGGACTCTTATAACAATTTAACAGTGTAGACAATCAAACTCCAGTGCTTGGAAGCATTTCCCTGGTGCTTTTAAGTCTAGACACAGCTACCATGGTCAAAATCTGCTTCCCCCATTCACCTAAATAACTCCAGTGAAGTCAGCTGTGAGATTGGCTGTTAAACAAGAATTCTGTTTTGCAAATGATTTCAAGCATTTGGCCTTCATTCTACATTGGGGAAAAAGAAAACCACCCACAACCTTGAGCTTTCAAATTTTTAAAATTAAACAACATAACTAAGAACTATTCAAATAACAAATAGCCAAGTGGCCAATATGTTCATCTAGAATGTAGAGGTTCATGTTGAAATCTCTGTCTTCTCTATATGAGAAAGGCTTAACCCTGATGAACCATATTCTTGATGAATTTGGGAATCCAGTATACTGGAAACTCAATGTATCAGGAGTCCTGGTGCTCCAAATTGTTTTATTTTTTACATTAGCATGAAAATTCAGCCTAAAGCGGAGAAAATTCCAATAGCAAAATACCTTTACTATGGAAAAAGTGTTTTGTTAAAAATATCCCAGTCGTTTACAGGATGTGATTTCAGAAGTTTGAAAAAAAACCAAAATCCAATCCCACAAAACAACCCAGACACCAAATCAACTCAGCCTAAACTTCAGTAGTGGTTAAGATGCTTGCCTAAGTAATTTCTCATTCCAGAGCTCACAGGAGTTCAGGTGGGTCAGGAATTTTCCCAGACAAAAGTTTTTATTTTGGAATGAAATTAATTTGTATATAAACTTAGTGAAGTAAAAATATGCAAAAAGATACCAACTATGACTGTAATGTTTTACATAACATTGAAGCATTTGATAATCTTTTCAGGTATAAAATATTGAGTTTTTACTTTGAAAGTATTTTCATTTGACTTTCATCTCACGGAAGAAAATTAGAAAATAGTTATATACATTACTATATATAGTCACATGAAAAATATAAACTGATCAAATATTTTGGGGTTTGGGTCTGTATTTTATTTTGATTCTTGCTTGGAAAATTGTTAATTTTAGTTTTCACCTTTTATTCCTAAATGAAAAATAAAATCAATCCCAGCTTTAATAAAGTCCTTTTTAATGTTAGTATAAAGTTTGCATATGAAACTAATTTTCTGGAAAAACAGTGAATAAAAGAATATTTGTTATAATTCTCTGAAAAATATTTTAAATTTTAATAATATCTTGCATTTTCATTATATTTTTCCACATATCAGGTCAGATTCATATTTGTTTGCTTCAGTTGTTTTCTATAAGCTCTCCATATAGAAGGAAGAGACAAACAGGCCATAATTATAATATTTTGAGAAAAAAGGGCATGATATTTAATTGAAAAAAATACCTCTAAATAGAATATAATTTGTGTAAAGTCCATTTAAACAACACATATTAGACACAACAGACCATACATGAACTTTTTTAAGAGGCAATTTTGCACACAAGTGGTCGGCCTCATCCAAAAACATCATAGACACAAGCCCCATAATCCATCCACAGTCAGCTGATTTCCTACAGCCTTCCTAGACTCAGGCATTTTATTGACATCTGCCTCCAAAGAGAGCATGATGGCTGGATATGAAATACTTGGAGAGCAGCAACTGATTGAAGATCGTGGAAAAGAGGATCATGGTGTTGCTGTAGCCACACAGAGGTGAGGCTGCCTCTTTGGAGTCTGCCAGGAGCAAAGCCAAAACCAAATCTAAAAACAAAAATGCAAAGGGGTTTTTCTGCTTCAAGCTCTTTTTTTGTAATGTACATGATTTTAAACTCACATCCTTTCTCTGTAATACAATTCCATTGCTTTTGACATCATTCTAGGCAAAGATATGAATGATTCAAAGAAAAATACCCACTGAAGCCTACAATGTTTGTCACTGGCAACAGTTTGGACTAAGACATGAATTTGGATTTTTTTATAAATTCTAATGATCTCAGTTGACAAAATGCATTAAGCAAACTGGTAATCCATTTACATTCTAGTACAGGACTTCCAGAATAAAAATGCAGGTTGGATTGAAAAAATGTCAATCATTGCAGAAGGCTTAAAGGCTTACGTATTCTTTATTATTTTGTATGAAAATACTTAGAAATCCAAATACTACTGTGAAATGGAAATACTTTGGAAGGAAGTATCCATGATTAAAAGCACTATAGAAAAGCTGATATCAAGGTTACATACAAAACAGCTAGAATGGATGCATAGTGTCTTAATACAACAGCATTCTAGCCTTTTGATTTTCTTTTTTCACAAATGCAGGTGTATTATAACATCTGTAACCAATGTATTGATTTATTCATTGTCACCATCCATGGGAACAATTATAAAAGTATCAGAACTATTTTTACATTTTCAAAATACAGCTATCTGAGTCCTCTTTTCAGGTATAGTATGTAAAATATATGAGATAAGGCGCTCTCAAGTGTTCAGCTTCAGTCTAGTGAAGTTCAGTAATGTTTGACTTAATTTACAACGTGATAATTGGGAACAGAACTAGGTTATATATTTTTCCTTCAATTTATGAAAGATGAGCAACTCATGATCTCTTCCAGCTTTAATTACTTAATAGGAGATATCTTACTTGCTTTTGACATCTCATTCTAACTCTTATTTCTTATATATATATATATATATATATATATATATATATATATATATATATATGTATCTTCATTAATTACCATTTAATTCATTAGATCATAATGAATAATTTTTATCTTCAAGGTCACTAAATGCATATTCAATTTTTTTTGTTTGTTTTTTGAGTTCAACAGTAGTTTTTGGAATATCTGAGAAGAATTATGTCCTTACAAACTTGTTTATCAATAATTTTCAGACTGATATGGTTCAATTATTAAAATTTAAAGAGAGCAATATTCAATACATATTTTATGAGTTGTATGTTTCCAAGTCAAATATTCTGATTTAGGGATGTGGATCTCAAGAACTTCAATCTGATGTTAATCTTTGTAAATCAGGCTAGAGTGGATTAAAATGCAAGAAAGGAAGAAAACCTTACTACAGGTTAATGAAATGGACTGAATCTAATCCAAAAGAAACTAAGTGATTATAAATTGAAGATTACTGTAGAATAAGTCCCTTGTAATCCTTCTATAGTTGACATTGGATGTGTGACTTTCTAAAGGCAGGTCTATTAGAGTTTAATTCCTTCAGTGATTTTTTTTTGTTATTATTTTCCAGAGCACTGAATTGTCTTATATAACTAGTTCACTGCAGTTCTGATAGGATTGAAAAAATCCTTTTCCACTTTGTTTATAAATCATAGAGAAATCTCCACCTTGATTATTTTTAAGAGGGTTGAATATTTTTTTTTGTTTCTTTTTAAAAGCAAAAGAAAATAGTTTTTCAACATCTCTCCCTGCATTTCTTTCCCTAAGCAAATTAAAATAATAAGTAATTAGAATTAAATATTTTGGTTACAAAGCCTCACACCAGGTTGGGTGGGTTGGATGGGAGGCTGTTGGCTGTGTGTGCAGTTAGCACACACCACTGGTGTGTGCTCAGCTTGCTGCCTCTCAGGTGCCACAGCCTCTCCACAGGTGTGCTCTCCAGTCTGCTGAATGGCAGTAATTCTGCTCCCTCACCCACACAAGTTTCAGGGAAAATAAATAATAGATTTATTAATGTATTCTCATTGAATTGTATTGGATTAAGATAAGATTTAAATAAGCAAGAAAATTCGCCATTTGTAGGAGATAGAGTAATGGGAGTGCAGCAGTGCCATTTCTCATCCTTACCAGATCAGTGCACTTTCACTGATTGCATTGAAGCTGAAATCACAGTGGTTAACAGCCAAAATTCTCTCTCAACTGTAATTACATATTTTAAATCTTCATATAAGTTAATGTAAAGTTTTGCACTAACAGAAAAGTTAGCTACATAATTATTCAATAAAAAGCTTTTACTATAATGCACACAGAAACAGTGATGAATTTAGAAAATTCTAGTTGAGAAGAAGCTACCATATTGGAATTCTCAATGCAGTGAAGCTGTAGAATCAAGACAAAGCACACATCATTAGGATACTGATCTTGTTCTTTTTTCTTTAACTGACTTTAATATTCCAGGCAAAACACTTCAGCGTTTTATTCTCCAGTCTCTCTAAGTATAGTTAAGATTGAGGTGCTTCATAATCTTTGCAGGCTGATTTTTTATTAATTGGTGCACACTTTATATGTATGTGTATGTATAAAGTGTATCATAGTCATCTTTGTTTATTTCAATTTCTGTTGCAATATATGTTATTTTTGGTAAAGAGGTGATTTTTTAAATGAAGGTTAGATTTAATCCACGTAGGGAATGCTTGTGATCCAGACAGCATCTCTGTCAAAGCAGGATCATTGGCAGTATGCATTAGTAGAAACGCAATGGGACCTGCACCAGCATATGACAGTCTAAATGGCTTTTTTTATCAGCCATCGGCAGAATTTTCAGAATATATCCTTCTGCATGTCCAGAAACTTTGTGCCCAATGCTCCAGAAATTCTATAGCTATCTTGCAGATGAAAGGAAGAAGAAAGAAGACACTGTTGCAGTTATATTAAACTGCTCCTTTCTTTACCTAAGTGAAGATTTTATAAACGAGGAATGCAGAAAGAATTTATAAAGAAGGATTTATAAACAAGGAATGCATATTATAATACAAAGTAATCCAGGGTCCTTTAGTATCCGTGAGACTCTTAAGAAGAAATATTTCCTTGCTTAATCCAGTGAAATTTCTGAAACTGATGACTCTTTCCAGACTGCTTAGTGCAGACCAGTTCTTTGTGGCAATCAAACAGGCTTTGTATCATCAGAGGAAGTATTTCTGTGTTAAGGAGCTGGGATTAGTCTGAAGGGTGAGCAGGGAATTTAATCTCACTCGTATTCTCTACATGTACTTTCAATGCAAAGACATAACAAACTTCCTGTACGTCAGGAAACTCACTGGCGCAATAAAACAACAACACATCAAGCATTTTAAATTTCCAGGGCAACAGACATGGTGATGGATGACTCATACCCAACTAGTCAGCTCCTGAGTAATCAACTGAATAAACTTTAAAGTGATAGTGGCTATAATAAACTTTAAAGTGATAGTGGCTATATTCTTCATTAGAAGCTCTCATCTGTGATTGACTTGATGACATCTAAGACCGAGTTCAAGACCTTTTCTTGAATGTAATCTCTATTACCCCAGAGTTTCAGTGTGTCACCTCTGATCACTGTTCCCAGTATATTTCATTGGTTATTTATATCCAGAAGACACACTGTACTGGAGGTCTGCAGAAGCCTGTTCTGCAGCAGCTTTGCTGTGTTTACAGCTCCTTCTCCCTGAGCAGCAGTACTGCTGCAGCATCCATAGTCATCTGAAGGTGCAGAACAACGTTCTGTCATCTGCATGACCAAGTGTGTACCCCTCATTACTGTACCCCTCGTTTTGTTATCATCTGACCCCCATTACTTCTGCCAATATTTGAAAAATGTTGCTGTCAAGATGCTCCTTCATTTGATACAATTTACTGCAATCTGTTGTATGCTTTGTATGCTTTTAGTCTGTTTTATTTTTACAGAGTATGAAAACACATCTTATTGCCTCAAGCTTAAACTAACCTAACTCAAGAAAAGTATTGTCATTTTTTACTGATAATCCATATTAGTCCTTTAGAAGCAAGAATCCCAGGTTGCTGCATTGGAAAGCCAGAAAAGACTATTCTCTTTGATCACATCACACACCTGATCTCTATTTAACCTACGACTATATCCCAAGAACTGTCAGAATTCTTTGAAATGGCTCAGTCTATTTTCCACATTTATGTTTTCCCTTGTCACACCACAGTCATCAGCAACCTAAAGTAAACCAGAGTCAATTCCAGAAACTGGATTTTTTTTTACATCTGTAAAATTTATCCTTAACTTCTCATCTTAAGTTAAAATGATACTTCCTTACACACATACAGACATATATATATATATATGTGTGTGTGTGTGTGTGTGTGTGTTCATGTGTCACCCACACACTGCTCAGTAAAATCAATAAGATAGCATCTAAAGAATGGAACTGTTAAGAATTACGGCCAAGGTAAATAGGAAAAAAAGAATGGTTCCTCCTCCAGGGTGCTTTAAAAATGGCTGTGGGCCTTATTAATTGTTTGGGGTGAATTTTAGCATAACTCAGAGGGTTGTGAGATGATTGAGAGCTCTCTATCTAGAAAGGATAATCTTAAATAGTGCTTCTAATTCTTAAAAGTGATTCCATAGCCTGTTTTTTGCTTCACCTAAAAATATATTCAAATCCTTTGTCATTTACAGAGATGTTCAGGTACTCAGGTCACTAAGGGTTTTTCTTACTGTAGAATCAATGAACATTAATTTAGAGAAAGCAGAGAATCTGCCTGAGGTTTTGTGTCTCAAAATAGAAGATCATCCATAATTCAGGTTTTAAAATACAAGACAAGTTAAGGATATCAAAATGTAGCATTTAACTCCTGGGAAGGATCTGAATTAATTTGGACTGTGTGAATGCAGGGAAATTTTTAGCTTCCTTGTTTTTCTCTATTAAAAAAAAAAAAAAAAAAAAAAAAAAAGGGAAATGTAAGTTAAAATTACAAGAAATAAGAGTTCTAGTTCAATGCACTGTTTAGAAAATATTCAGATACCAAATGACTGTTGAAGAGAATTACCCTTTATAAAAACAAGTGTGTACAGTTCTTGGAAGTCCAGGCTTTTTTGTTACTAATGTATCATGACCTTGCCTGCACAAAATTTTTGCACACGCTATCATTAATCATTACTACTATTAGAGATCCAACACAATATAACTAAATTAATCTCAATTTACTAAAACATTAACATACCAACAGCCACCAACTTTGTGAAATCATAACACTATGACAAAATGACTAAAACTCAAGACTAGTATAACAAACAATGCAACTGAAGTTTAAATGTATTTCTACACATTTCTTTTTTGAAAAAAATAGAACAGGTTATTGGCTTTACTGTTGTGACATTTTATTTTGTGATTAATTTTAAAAAAACATTGTAAAAACTATAAACTCATTTTAATTTGACAAGCATTTGGTAATTAATTTTCAAACAATGCTATGGGAATCTAAGAAGCACTCTTCATTTGACATGTATTTTATAATTTATTTTAAAACAATGCTGCACAAATCTGCAAAGGCATTATTCATTTGAGAGTTCATTAATTATGCAAATGAGTTGCAATTAACAAATCTGTTCTGAGGATGGCATTTGCATAATAATGAACTTCATGTTTGTGACATTATTTAATAAGATACCTTTGTGCATTTTTAAACAAAACACCCTTGTGAATAATTCGGATAAAAATGGACAACCAGTCAGTAACATTAAAAACCAAAATACTACCAAGAGCAACCTCACTAAAATAAATCATATTGCCTAAGCTCACTGTAATAAAAAGGTATGCAAAAGCCGATTAGTCTCTCCCTTTCAAAAAGGAGACTTTTTCATTGGTGGTGTTTTCAAAATGGTGCTAAGGAATGGCATTGGGAAAGAACTGGTATTTATCATGGCAGCTGGAAATAAACGAATGCAAACTCCTCTTTAGCATTGCTGCTCTGTGACATAGATGGAGACTCTGCGATGATGACATTCTTATGTGCAGCATATGAGCCAAAACCCTAGAGATGGTCGTCCGCTGGTTGTGTGGTTAGCAAATGGCAGCAGCATCAAAAATATAATTTGAGTTAAATGTTTCTTGCAAAAGCAGAATGGTCAAGCAAAGGCCTTTTGTTTAAACCACTGCAGCAGTGAGTTACTGCTCATAGCAGCCAGGGATCTGAATGCCCACACATCCCATGCAGAGCTTTGGGCAGCAAAGTTTTTAGAGCAATGCAGACCTGCGTGGCAGCTGAAGGCAAGAGTCTCAGTGTGAAGAAAACGGACTTCAGTCAATCATGAAGCCTTTGTGGCACCTATATTTGTGTTTAGCCCAAGAGGATGTTGCTTGGCAACGCTTGGCAGAGTCTTGGTACTCTGATGGAGGCAGTGAATCAGTGATGCGACTGATAAATTCACAGTGGCACCTTCTAGGTGCATTGCCTGAAAGCTCAGAAGGCTGGAAATCCTTAGACAGGGCTTGGATCATTCCCTAGTGCCATTGACTCTCCTCTGGCATCTCTTGTATTTATTATTCTGCCGTCTGTCACTGATGAGGAAGTATTGTTTAGCATAGCTGTGTATGAATTCTCCAGGACTCGGTCAAGTGCTTTGAAATACATGTGACAGCAGCTTCCATCTGAAAAAGCATTTGCAATAAAGGCAGGCAAAATCAGCATAAAGATATATAGAAGAAAATGAAAGAAATGCTGCAAAACTTGCATCTCCAAAATTTGCAGTATTTTAAAAAAAACCCAATCTTAATTGGCTATTTTTGGTAGAATACTTAAAAATAATGAGCAATAGGGGAAGAAAAGAGAGAATATGAGAAACTTTTCCATTAATAGATTTGATTGGTGCTATGTTCTTATCTGTATTTATACTCAGGGAAGTCCAAGATAAGGATATATTAACATTAGCATTTACAATGTTGCTAAGGAATTTCCATTGACAATGATACTACTTGTGTCAGATAAGATATAGGAACTTCCCATTGGAGAGAACTTACAACTGAGTTGACAAGAGAGAGAGACAATATAGGTAGGAGGAGATAAAACAGATAAAATTGTCACACTTTGAGATGGCATATTAATACCACAATAACACATTTTTTTTGTACCTTTATAAATCTCAGAGAGAATAGGTTTTGTTTGGAAACAAAAAAGGCATGGAGATGGGAAGCAAGAGAAAGGGGACATGAACAGAATGGTGAGGCAGAATAAAGTGATGGTATGAAAGGGTTTGGAAAGGTACTCAGTAATCATCAGAGAACAGGACATTGAAAAAAAATAGGAGGACACCAAGAAGTACTACCAACCACTAATTCATGCTTAACCATTGGCAATCTAGCGCTTAAACTCAATTCCAAGTGGAATTATACTCAAAACAGCTCATCATAGAAAAGCTAAACACACCTTAACACTGTAGCACTACTCCTAACACTTCCAGCCACATCATTTACTGCATCCTACAGCCTATGTACATCTTTGCACATGTACTTGATAAGTGTGCAAAAGACATTCTTGGCAACATCTGGAGAAGGCACCTGCTGTAACTGATGTCAACAGCAACTTCGGGTTTTTTTTGGCTTTTGTTGGATTTTTATACTTTTTTTCTTTTTATAAGAGGCCCAGTTTCTAAGCTCTGGCATCTACAAAGAACTTACATATTAACATTTTCGTTAAGGGATGAGAGGAAAAATTTTGCATTTCAGCCCGTTCCATCAGGGTGTTGTAAGCAATGCCAGTTTTCAAGTCATCACCAGTTGGTATGGAAGAGAGATCAAGCTGCTTCTTTTGTGTGAACAATTGAACAGGAGTTATCCCTCAGCACAAAATTAGTAGAGGAGGAAGTTCTAACATGCATCATATGATTGTTTTTTGACATTATGCATGAATAGGTAACAGTGTGAAAAGAAAAAAAATAGAAATATGGTTATTAGATCATAAAATGATCACTCCTGAGGAGTGGCCATGTCACCTTGTTGCTGCCTTTTCCTCTTCTTTTTACAATATTTGGACTTTTAATTGTCAGCTCCACTGCTCATATTTCTTCTGAGCATCCTTCTCCAGGTGCCCAGCCATGCAATGGTGTCCCACAGGTGTTTGGGATGCTGCTGGTGTTCTTATCTTCCATCAGAGCACACAGAGGCTGCTGATTCCTTCAAGCCTGTCCCACTGCTTCAGCTCCAGTCTAGTTCCATTCACATACTTTAAATGATTTTGATAATCTTCTCCTTTGTGATCTCACTGCCAGCAACTAGCCCCTCACTGGAATTAATCTATGATGTTTTACATGGGCAATTTCCAAATGCTACCTGATAGCTTCTTGTCTTTGTGTCTTTCCCTGCTTCTTGCTTCCTGACAGATTTAACACAACTTTTAGATACCGTTTTGGTCAGTCAGTTATCTCCCAGCTCCCTCATTCAGTATAAAAAAGCCAAGCAATGACTTTCAGAAACTTTCTGACAATATTAATTGTTACTTTTCAGAAAATGGTTGTGTCAATTAAATCATTTGCTACATTGTCAAACCAGCCTTTAGTGCAGTTTTCTCTCTATTTTGGGATAACTCTTCAGGTGGGATTTCCACTTGTTATTGAGACCATAAGCAGAGCACTGCTGTATTAACACAACATAAGTGAATTGTCTTTGGACAGTTTAACACAGTCACAGATGTCTTGGTTCATAAAATGTCTAGGAAGCCTTTGCTGTGCTATATAAATTTGAGATACTATTTCTGATATTAAATGATAACAAAGAATCCTGTCACTTTGTGCTTTGAGCTCTCATCATTTGTTTTCATAATTTTGCCACACAAATAGTTAAAACAGTCTTACATGTAGACTCATCTCCTTGTATTGATCATCAATAAAATATTGCCTTCACAAAATACTTATCTGTCTTTTTATCTTAGCTGCTTTTGTAAATGCAACTTTTGCAGATAACAGTCTACAACTATAAAATTGACTAGAACTCAGTAGCCATTATATGATTCTTGATATGTGAGCCTTATTTTTGTTTTACCAAAGTAACATATTAGTTCTTTGGAAAAGAAATAAAATCTATTCAAAGATCAATGTAAAAAGTAGATTTATCATTAAAATACTATAGCACCATTGGGTCAAGTAGTGAGATTTTGATATTTTCTCAAGATGAGAGTAAAACTGGACATGAATTTCAAATTTCAAAAATGATTACTGAGAACTGTATTTATTACTGAGAATTAGCACTGAATTGATACAGTTTGGCATAACCTATACTACAACAAAAATGCCACACTTTCATAAATTCCATAACATTGTTATTAGTAGCTATATCCTGCCTACTGTGATAGTATTGTGGAGGAGAGTGGGATTACTGTGGTTTCAATGAAGCTGTTGTGGAAACAAAGGCCATGCTTGCTGTAAGTTGCTGGGGAGAGGGAACTGAAAGGTTAAAGCTGCAGCTCTATAATGAGTTGATCATTTTACTGTAGCCTCTGGCATATTTCTACTGTGTTTCACTCCCAGCTATTGACCTTTATGCTGTTAGATCGTGGGATTTCCTCGTTGTCCTATTTTAATAGCCCTGCAAAGACCAGTCAGGAGTTTAGTACCAGAAAGTATGGTGAACTGATTTTGTAAATAGCTGATTACTAGCTAGCAGTGCTCTAAATTTAAGGTAGTGATATTTATGAAGTATAAGATAAAAAACTACAATTTTTACCTTCTATAGACAAAAGAGACCCTTTTCACTGTTTTGTGCTAGCCTCTTAATTGTACTGAAAGACCAGTTCCCCTAGAATAATTGAATTCTACTTTGTACTGCTTTCCCCCATGAACTGGCAATGCAATTGATACTTTCAAAGGTTTAAAAGCAATAGATTGATGAAAATAACTGAAAAGCCTTTTTTTTTTTCTCTTATATACTCCCTGACTCTTATGTATTTTAAATGCTGTTGCTGTAAATTAATGTATACCAGAGAGTATAATGAAACTTAATGGTGTCTGTGTATATCTGTATAAGGCCCTGCTCAATCTCACTAGCTCTTTCAGTGAGATCTGTAAATCTTTTCTGTATAGTCATTTGTTTCCCATGGTGATCCCTTTGAAAGTTAAATATAGGGGAAAGAAAACAACCTTGACCACATCCCATTTTTGACCTCTTTAAAATTCCTACATGCTCACTTGCTGTAGCACCAGGACATGCTATTTTTGACCAAACTGCATATAACCATGAGCTGAATAATTGACAAGGGAAGAAACAAACACTGTGCTGTGTATTTGTGAAAGGACATACAGACACTGAATGCAGAAAGAATAAGGCCAGCAGCTGCAGTGTTCCTGCTGCGTGGCCAGATTTTTCTGTGGTATTCTGTAAATTTCTATAGCACCCATTCACAAATAGCCTTCAAATCAAGGCAAAATTATTATAAACATGAATGTTTGGAGAGAGATATTGTCTGGTTCAAATACATTCTTACTCCAATTTAATATCTAGCTATAATGTTCTCCAGTATTTCCAGAAGTTTCTCTTGAGTTATAGCTCTGTCATTCAGTTCAGTATCAGATTTTCTCTACTTGACCGCCACACTGTATTTTGTTCAATACATTGAGTATAAGAGAGATTCCTCCTGCACAGATTGAGTTTGACTCTTCAACATTGCATAAATGATCTGCTGTGGTGTGCAGTGATTGCTTTCTCTGGATCCTGCCAGAGCTTCTTTGTGGCAGAGAGGAGGTAGCAGAAGGAAATACCCTCTTCCTTTGTACTCACAATCTGTTCTTGCCAGCACAAATCTGTAATTATATAGGCTTTACTGTGGGCAATAGCTGCATGGGAAAAATAAATTCTTTGGCCTTCATAGTCCATGTTGGGTAATTTTAAGTATAAAAACTTGTCACCAGACCCACTCGCAGAGTGTGCTATTGTATTTCATTCACCATCTTCACATCTCTTCTTGTATCAGTGTCATTGCTTTTATAACTCACATAATATTTATCTTGTTTAAATATCCCTTTTTTCACCACTCTTCTCCATCTCTCATAATTTCTTTATAATCTGGTCATTTCCATCCTCATTCTCCTTTATGCTTAGGATAATTACACCTGTGTAGCCATTAAGAGCTTGTTTGAAACTTGTCTTTATCCAGCTAGACAGTGCTCCTAGAGTCTGTATAAATTCGTGTTTTGATTGCAATTAAAATAGCCAGTAAAATATCTATTGCTGTTCCTTCCCCCAGTTGCATTCTTGTTTATCTCTTCAGGTATGCAAAGCTTTTGAAGACAGACACAGCAAAGAATTTTCTAGGTCAGAGTAGGTGCTTTGAGCACACCATGTGTGAAGAGCCTCTCTTTTTTTTCCTCAAAACATGAGAAAACATAGTGAGCAAGGAAATCCCTGTGTAATAGTTGCATATAAGGTGATTATATTTCGCCTTCAAATTGAATACAGTTCTGTTTGGCTCATAGTAAAAAACGGATAAAAGATTGTTTAAGAGGCTTAACTACAACTGAAATTAAGCACCTTTCTGTGTTTTAAAAATTCTACACATTGAGACACCAGAAGGAGGAGGGCTTTTAATCTTGTTTCCATTCTTTATTAAGATGCTTTGTGTAATTAGTTGCATTTCTATTGGAATAAATGGTAATTTGGAATTCATCCAAATTGAAAACCTAAATGAAAAAAGAGCATTAGTGCTGGGTTGCATGCTAAAAGAGGCAAACTTCTCTAGGGCAGATTTGTTCATGCAACTTGGCCCTGCTTAAATAAAATCTATAGAATCCATGTGGAATTTAAGGGGGAATGTAGCGCATAGGATGGATGGGAATGAAAAAGAAAACAGATTTTCAGCCAGAAGGGCAATTCACTTATAGTTAAATGAAAAACCCCTAAAACCATAAAAAATTATCTATGCTATGTAGAAACTTGGTTTAGAAATTAAAAAAAAAAAAAGAAGCCTATAAATAAATGCAAAAGTGTGACTCTGTGTTTTACATTTTTGAATTGAATGTGTTTCAGCAGTGACTGATACAAGTTGCTGTATTCAGGTGACAGAATCATAAAAGTACTCTGTGTGCTGCTGTAGGGTATACTGTGCCACTGATTCCAATTATAAATTCCACTCTGCAGCTGGCTGTTTGTCTTTTTTAAAATATTTGAAAAGCATACCATTTTCCCCTGTTTATTCAGGCAGTTATTAATATTTTAATAATAATATATAAAAATAAATTCCCCCTGACCTTTTTTTGTTGTTTTTTTTTTTTTTTTACAGTTACTGGTTTAAAGACATTAATCTCCAATGCACTCTTGGTGCTTTGGGGGAAAATGGCAAATTTTTGTTTAGGGAAATTGTTACTGATAATGCACAGTACCTTTCTGGGGATAAATATTTCATAAGGAGTTTTAGTGCACAGACTTGTGTACATGAACAACAAGCACACAGGCCATGATGGACTGGAATGCCACTGAAAGAGCTGTCACAGTCCATTGTGTCAATCTGAGGCTGGTGTGTGCTTGAATAAACTCAAAAATTCTTGGTGTTAGTTCTGGTGACATTTAGTTTGTGTGAAGAATCCAGATAAGGAAGGCAGAGGTTATAGAGTCTTGATACTTGATCAGTTACAGCTTACTGGTTGGCACTGGTTTTCGTAATACGCCACATAAATCATGAAGTGTTGGTTTGACTGTCAATGCCTAATAGTCTCCTTAAAGGCAGGGTGACTGGCTTTGAGAACACAGTCCATGGACTGTAGTCAAAGTGTTCTCCTATAACCGTAGATTTAGGCTAAACACATGGAAAACCCAAGCCTATGGTATTGTCTGTGTCTGTAACACATTGGACCAAGTGTCAGAGCTAGCTATTATCAATACAAATTATAAGACCTACTTCGAGGGAAAAAGGTCAGAAATAAAAGCTGGGAAGTTCACAGAGAGCCCAAAAGCAGATGAACCCAACTTTTGCTGTCTAGAGAAAAATAAATTCTTACATTTTCCTCAGTGTGTCATGTGACTAAGGTATCACAGAATAAATCATAGGAAAAAAAATCTTAAATATTCTTGAAGATCAGTTTGTCCTGCCCAAGCACAAAAGAATTGGCATAGCTAATTAGATCAGTATTCTGATCATTGAACCCAAATCTCTAATTAGGGGAGCCAGGAGATGCTGTGTAAGATCTTTTGTCAGCCCAAGATGATTCAGAGGTTACCCAAAATGTTGGCCCAAGATGATAGAACAGAAGAGACCATGACAAAATAAGTAAAGCAACCTCTGATTACAAAATATTGTGCTCATTTCAACATAAAGTATCCTATGGGAAAAAGTGTATGATTTGGCCTCTACCAGGGATTAGAGGAGGCGGGCAAATTCAGTTTTGAAGGATACATGAGTGGAGTGTTTACCCAAGCTTTGCAGCAAGATATGAATGCATAAATACATGAGCAATACATTTTTGGTACTTCACACTGCAGCCGCCAAAACGATGTTACTGAAAATAAGTTTGTCTTGTTACATTTCAGAAATGATCTTTCCAGGACTAGCACAAAGTACAGCTGTTTTTCCCTGGTTGCCATTATACTTTTTCACATTTCACATCTGTTCTGAGCATATGTCTAGATTGAGTTTGAGGCCTTTTCCTTACACACAACATGCTCATATTCTGAAGATACATAAAAGTTACCTATTGCTACTGTTTTTTGACCAATCTTTTCAACTTGTGACATGCAACAACTGGAGAGAACAAATACAAGGCAATTGTCTACTAGTAGGGCAACTAAAATCTTGGACAATATTTTAAAAAAATCTAATTTTTAAATGATCCTCTGCACCAGGTGCAAGCAATTACTTTTATCTAGCATTTCTTTATGAGCCTACCGTAGCCCTAACTTTAAACAAGAATATGTTCATGTGTATAATCACCCCATATAATAACTTTTTTCACAAATACTGCAATAATCAACCTTTCCATAGCTTCTTTTGCCAGTTTCACACTAATCTTTTCTGTATGTCTTAGACACTTCTGTATGGCTTAAGTACCCATGGTTTTGAGCACAAACATTTTCTGTAAATATGAACTGAGATAGGAGTGCTTTCTATCCTTTCAAATGTAGCCCTGTAATGGCTTTTCTAGGTCTGCTTATCTTTGGAGTCTGAAAATGTTGGATTTTCATTTTGTCAAAGGCATCTGTAGAACAAAATTGGCTAAAAATATGTTTTATGTTACAGCAGAGTGAAGCCATGAATCACATGGTAACACATTAGAGTGACTAGTATCAAAGGAGCCCATGGGGAATTTAGGAAAAGGTAGTTAAGCAATTAATGAAGATATTTAAAATCCTAATATGGCAGAGACAGCTTTGAAGGCAGCAAGGGATTAATATTTATTTAATAGATCATCAGATTCTGTGCCAAAAAAGAAATATAACAGGAGCTACCCTACTCTGAATGCAAACATGCACAATTTGAAGAATATTTTGTGGCAGCAGTGACATCAGCATATCACACTTTGTCATGATAGCTGAGAAAAATATCTTGCCTTAAAGAAAAAATTCCCTTTGCTGCTTTTGACTATTTTGGCTGAAAATTGCTTCAGTGATCCAAGCTCTGTCACAACACATTGACTGCAATCTTCAACAAGAAAGGAACATATTGCTACTTAACAGAGGTGACAAGGGTTACTTACATGATTGACAGCAGATAACTGTAACTGCTCTGCAGTATGTTGTGGGGTTTGATGTGACTATCACCTGCAGGCAGGAATGGAACTTTATAGTTTCCAGAATTGCTGGTCATATTGAATGGATAAACTCCATTTAGGCCAAATCTTAGTTCTCAGCAAAGGTCAAACTTCTGTGTTTATAATGGTTTTCAGAAATTGTTTAGTACTGCCTTGCCTGGCATAGTCTCTGAAATGCAGTGTGTTAGGAGTGTAAAAGAGAGCTGTGAAGTTTCATGGTTTTGTTTTGCAGGAAACCTGGAATTCATGAAGAGCTCATCTTTCTTAGTTGTACCTTAGTTTTCTAGCACAGTGATGTATTGTCCTCCTTTGCAGTTAATGTATTAATGAGGTTGCTGAGGAAGGTCATGAACAAAACTACAACTAATGTATTTGTTTCTTCAGACACAGGAGGTGGGGTTGCCTTATGCCCTCTGCTCCAGGGTAAAAATAAAATTGTGTCTAAGACCTGGCTTGTCCTAAGTAAGTTAGAACAGAAGAGAATGAAGGTGTGACAGTTTTTCTATGGTCAAAGTTCAGGGAGTTTTACATGCAGAGATACAAAGATGGAAAAAATACAGGCACTGTTATCAGACACCCATGCATGGGGGAGATGAGAGGCTTCAATGAGTGCAGCAGTGCAGAGAGACTGAAACTATCTCACAGATAATATTATTTCTTTTATTAATTTCCAATAAAATTTATAATACAGAATTAATATAAAAACATTAGGAGAGGTACTCCTTGTAGTTGCTTTTGGCATCACAGAGGACTAAACTGAAATCAGTAGCAAAGAATGGAAAGCTGAGAGTCATCCGTTCTCACCAGACCATCAATCTATGCAATAATAATGACACAGATGTGATTTTTTTAAACTTCTGCTTGGTATCTAACAGTTTTTTTACTCCAGGTGATTTATTTGAGGCCTTGACTCTATTACACCCATTGCTTAAATCCTAAGGAACCTCTGTTTTTGACATGTTGATTTAAGGAGAATTTCTCAAGAAACATAAAATGGTGACGTGTTTTATAAGTAGAGTTCTACCGTGCATTGCTGACAAAGGAGCTTTGCATGTATCATTCTGTTTTAAGTGACAGTCTAAAATTTATTGATAAAGATAATGCATTTATAACAAGGTGAATTTAGTAACTACCACCGTACATCCTTTTTAGAATCATATGCTAATGGAAAAGATGCTCTAATAATTAGGGCTTGAGCCCACTGAATCCAACACCTTCCAATTAGCACTCCCCAGCTTGAATACTACCATTAACATTAAACAACAAAACCAAAAGTGGGTATCAATTCACATAATAGAAACTAATTGATGAAGTTAGAGGGTGTGATTATTTGTGATTACTTTACAGTCATGCACTGAATGTAGGAGAACCTCAGTTAGTAGTTAATCTCTAGCTACCTCTTTGAAGATAATGAAATTGGCTTCCTACTGATGATTATTCATTAACAATTAATTCTTTCTTGGTGATCTGCTTCATTTTCAGCTTCTCACCATAAACATGCAATGGAATAATTACAAGTGGAAATGAAAAAGCAATTAGTGGCAGATAATGCCAACATCTGATTAAAACACAGTAGAACAGATTAGCCATTCGGTAACAGCAACTTTGCTGCCTTCAGCAGGGAGATGTAAGTTACCCTGCAATATTACAGTTCAAGCTGTGTTTCCCTTTTATTGCTTCCCTTGCTTCCCTTACGTTGTGCTCTGCCACATTAAATGCTTTCTTTTATTCTTGGGGGCATTGACTTGTTGTAAGTAATTTTTAAAAATTAAGTATTATTTAAGATGATTTGTCATCCTTCATGTTGATAACCTCTATAGAGAAAGAAGGGAAAAAAGTAGTTAAGCCAAGCATTTAGAGCACTTACAAGCAATTTTTTTTTTAAATTTTTTTTATTTGAAGGAGGGTGATTGAAGATTTGCTTGAGTGAAGTGCGTGGAGACAAAGATCCTAGAATTTAGTCTCCCTTTCCATAGACAGTATTTTCTCTTAAACTAGAGACAACAACAAATATCTTCTGCTGTAGCAGATGGTAGTTGTCTTTATTGTCACAAGCTTAGTTTGTTTTTGAAACATGTTCTGTGATGCTGCTAAGTCTCTAGATCACCTTCTCTGAAATTGATAAATACATGCTATGCCCTTTTAAAATGGTGGATGATTTACATTGTGTGGTACTTGCAATACCAAACACTTCCTTAACAAGAAAGCCAGCTAAGCAAATAAAAAGTTTCCAAGAAATCTGCAAAGCTGATGGGGGATCTGAAAACCAAATCTAGAGCTTCTGTTCTGTACACAAACCACAGGAACTAAAAGGCAAAAATCTCAGCTGGGTCTAGAATACCAGGCTGCATTCTCACATTGCAAAACCTTCTGCACAGCAAGTTCCCATTCCTGAACAGAAACCATGTCATCATCCTCTGGACTACATTTACAAAAATGTTACTTTTCAAATGCTGATTTAGGAAGTGACTTGCTATAACCTGATAATTTTACAGTTCTGCTTTAGGTAAGAAAGTTCACAAACAGATTAATAAAACAGAGCTGACACAATGGGCACAAAAACGAGTCTCTGGCAGGAATGTCATTAACATCACATGATGATGTGGAACTACAGGTTAGTTTGGTTTTCAGTGTAGAGTTAGCACAGTAGTCGGTGTTGTCATGGGCAAATGGTCCATTTGATATTTTTCAGAACAAAGTATTAGGAGCATTTTAGGAATTAATGTTGGTTGGTTAGTTTGAGAAGCTGAATGTCATGTTTTCAAAAAGGATGGCTACAAACAACTGGTGTGCAGAGATTTCTGTGAGAACAGAAAATTTCCTCCCTATGCATGGAAAACAGTGTATTTCACAGTGGGTTTAGGTTTCATTTATGTTTCATTTATTTTAGGTTTTGTTTACATTTGCTGCCAAAGATGCATGATGCAGATGTGCTGAAGTATTTGTTACAAACTCATGATTTTTTAGGCTGAAAGCTCCCTCTCAGTTAGAGTATGGTAAAGGGTAGCCATTTAGCTGCTGTTGGTATAGCAGATTCTGTATTCACTCATTTTGTCATTTCCTCTCATTTTTTAACAAGTCCTGGCAAAACCTTTGAAAAGGCATGATTTCCCTCTCTCTCCTTTAATTATTTATTCTGTTTTCTCCCTATAGAAGCTTTATTTTTTACCATATCATTGGTTCTTGCAAGTTTTTCTCTTTCTATTTTTTTTTCAGTCTTGTCCTTTGCTTCTTTTATTCCAGACCTTTACTTCATTATTTCCTCTACCAGATCAAAGAATACCTTTGTTTATTTTATTCTCAGTAAATCAGTTATTTTAAAAGTGTTTGTCCTATACCCATTTTCTATATTTCTAAATTATCTGTGTGAACTTTTCGCATACATTGTCTCCTATTCTCCTGGGGACAATGGTTCTAAATTATTAAAAATTTACTCAGAGTTTTTGAGGTAACTCTCTCATTCAGATCAGAGATATCATCCTTTTATGCTACTAATTTCTTATCTTACACCTTTGCTGCAGACAGTGGTCATCAGCAGAA
This sequence comes from Erithacus rubecula, assembly GCF_903797595.1. Lineage (NCBI taxonomy): Eukaryota > Metazoa > Chordata > Aves > Passeriformes > Muscicapidae > Erithacus > Erithacus rubecula. The sequence continues at coordinate 14,238,574 of NC_136659.1, forward strand.
AAAACTTTACCAGAACTGGGCTTTTCTTTTTACCAGTTAGCAGCCACAGAAATACCATCCTATCAGTTACATCTATCTGTATTACCTATAGAGATTAAGAATTTTAAATATGTGAGATGAATTAGAAAGAAACAGCTGCACAATTCCCTGCAAAACAGCAGTATTTTAGAGGAAGCTTTTATTTTGTCTTCTATTGATACTAATAGCAAGTACTGATCTGAAAAACCCACAGTAAAACACTCTAGCCAAATATTCTAACCACATATTTGGTGGAGTATGAACTAATCAGACTAATCAGCCAAATGTCTCAGGAGAATAACTAAGGGTCTTGCCATAGCACCATGTTTATTTCACTTGGTAAACTTCTCCTTCTTGAGAACACTTTCCCCTTATAGCTTAAGGGAGATAGATACATTGCATATAAAATGTCAGGAGAATCCTGGTGGCATTGCACTGTTGTGTGAAGCTCCTCTTTAGCTCAACCTCCATTCAATCATACAGTAATGTCTTGCACTAACTTTATAAATATTGGGGGTTTTGTTAAAAAAAAAAAAAAATTGATTTTTTTTTTTTCCATGAGCTTTTTTCTCAATTGACTTATCTCTTGACACAAGGTTCTGCAGCCAATGCTTGGAGATATATCAATAACATTAAAATATAAAAAGAGAAATAAAATAATAGTTATTTCTGATGGTTTTGCCATCTAGTTTTGATTGGCTGAATTTGTGCTCTGTGTACTAAAATTTCGTTACTAACACTGAAAAAGAACTTTCAGGTTAAAATCTGCTTCCTAAGGAAGCTCTTAAATGCTTTATATTTTCACTTAAGATATCAAATTTAATATATGTACTACAGAAGTAAAGTTTTAAGTTAAAATAAGTGCAGCCATTTCATTTGCAATTGTCAATAAAATAGGAGTCCTGAAATACTAGAGATCATTTGTTGATGCATTATCATACATTGCATTGTTTTTTTTTTCTCCTTTAATTTTGGAATTAATAATTCAAACTTATTTTCATGTAGAACATTTGCTCAATAATCTTGTAGTATTTAAGGTATTAGTTAGTTTAATGGATTAATTGGAAATATTCTTAGTAGTTGACAAGAACTCACCCACAGGCCCTTCCAACTTTATGAGCTGTGCTGAGTGGTTCTGCATAGTCCCTTAACAGCAGCATAACCACTAAAACAGTGTTTGCAGTACCCATATAGTAATTCATTATCACACTCACTATGAGAAGGCACATTTCCCATATTAGTTTACCAACATAAGTCTATTTTTTCTTTACAGAACCAACACATGTAGAGGTAGTAATACACATTTTCCCCATACCAGTTTGTTCCTTATGTGACTGGACATGTGCTTGGCCTGGTCATCACCATTTGAATTTCACAGGTTGGGTTGTTGATCGCTTGCAAGATTTGTAACCTGTTTTAGGCATGAAAATCTTTACAGAAAATATTTATCAGCCACCTTGCAGGAAGTATGTTTAGACAGATGGCTGTCTTATTTCTGAATTAGCAGAAACACTATCTGACCTTTCTACTGCCTCAGGCAAGCCAAGATCTCCACCTTGCTACTAAATTGTTTTTTCCTAAATGGTTTTAGAAAGCAAGACCTATAGTTTTGTTTGGTTCTTTTTTTGGGGTTTTTTTTTTTGTTTTTTGTTTTTTTTTTTTTTTTTTTTTTAATTTTTTTAAATTAAAATCTATTGCATGGAGCCAGGAGGTAGAAAGTACATGGTGCTGACAAGTCTGTGGTCATTGTGGAGTACAGGTTTGAGGTCACACAGATAAAATTGGGACTGCTGTTTACTTGTGGTAAGCAGTCAAAAGACCACAAGGCATAAAAATTAAAAAATCAGGAAAACTAGGGGCTTCATTTTCGTTTCACTGACAAAGATTATCCATCACATTCCCCCAAATAATTTTCTCACTATCCTCAGCCACTCAGAGATTCTGCAACAAGTAACATCAATACTTTCCTTGGCAACCATGGCAAACTACAGGTAACTGCCCCATTAAGAATGTCAATTTGAAATGTAAAATATCGTTAGACATTCCGGTTAAAGTAATTTGCCATTACTTTCTCACAGCCTACTGCAACTCCATGGATCTTTTGCCTTTTCTCATAAGACTTCATTTAAGTGATTACCTTTTCTTCTATTAAAGATTCACTGTTGTTTCAAGGGTGGAGATCTAGTAATCAGCACCTGTAATCCTCAAATCCTTAAATTAGGTTTAGACTGATATTTACAGTTAGTTTAAGAAACTTAGATACAAGAGAACAGATGTTGCTTTAAGGCTCAACCACCTTTCTCATCTGTGAAACTTTGAAGTAAAAATGTAATATTTGTTATATTTCAAGAATTTTTAACTAGGCCTTCATGAGAAAAGAACTATGTTTCTATACTTAGCGAGTTGCTAATCGCAAACAATCAAAAACAGACACAAAAACAAAATACAAACCAGCCCCACCCTAAAGCAAAGACCACAACTCTGCAGAAGTGTAGGATGTATGTATGTGTGCAAAGGGGAATGTACTGGGACATATTGTGGAGCTCTGTGTGCTCTACAGAGCCTCTTTGCTGTCCTTCTTCTCTTCCAGTTCTTCCAGTGAAGGAGGAAGGGAATTCTTCGTTCCCCTGTCTAGACACCACATTTGTTTTACCATTGAGGTGGGGGTTAAGAACAGGAAAATGTTTTCCCATTTTCCTTTTTTACCGAATACCAAGCTGGGCTTTTAGGGTAAAGTTTTCACAGGTGTTGAGTGTAATGGCAATCACAATGGATGTCTCCAGCCAACAAGGAAGATTGAAATCTATGAAAATTCTGTGAGTGGATATTTAGCCTCATTAATCTCCTGCAAGAGGGAGAGAGAAGGTGTTGTGTTGGAATCATGGAGGTATGGAGCAAGTATTTAAAAGTAGGAACAAATGGGAAAAAAAAAAAAAAAATTCTATCATTTTGTCCAGTGTTTCCCGGCACTGCTGGCTACATAAAACAGATCTGCTGTATTTTGTTTACCAGCTGTATTTTGTTTACCAGCTAGTAGCACACGGAATAGCACAGAGCTAGGCAGGGACAAATTTTCTCAATCTATGCTTAGTAACATGAAGATGTTCAGACTTGAAGACTTTCACAGCCTATGCTGATCCCCACACTGCTCTTAAGCGAGCGATACAGCAAGGCTGTTTAAATGAGATGGCAACATATGCGTTGGACACTTTGAGCTCTAGCCTTCTGTGGAAATTAGTGTCACACAATCGGTGCCATGCTCCTCAGGCTGTAACAAACCAAACTGGACTCCACCCAAACCCCACTATCGCTCTAATATACATGTCTGTGCAGAAGGTAACAAACGGGATGTCTTTGATTTGCAAACTTGTTTTGGTTAGCACCTACTTGCCAACATTGCTACAAGTAGTTGCTATTTACAGATAAGATGAAAACAAGTACTGAACTGCCTTGAAGTTAAATTGGACGGAAAGAAGATGACGCCGGGCTGTGTTCTAGATTTGCTGGTGCAAACAGAGTGAGTGACAAGCATGTAACTCCTTTCGGAAAACCTGAATTCTCCCAAACGAGAAAATACACCTTCTTTTTAATAAAATAAGTAGGACTACATAGCTCTCTTATTTATACTGTCTGCGGTGGCTGGTATTGGGTAAAATGAGTGCACTATATTCCCACTGTTATGGCCTATTCAATTTATATTGTGCAGATTCTAGCTTTTAATAAGTAAACAGAAAAACCCCTTTATTAAGAAAGTGCCATCTAGGCTTATCTAATAAACAATGTGGAATAATTCACATGCTAGCATGTGGGGGTTTTACCCTTGCCTCTGCACAGAATCTTTATCATGATGCAGTAATAGCATATAATTTCAATTTATTTATTTAGAAGGTTAGGGTCAGGTGTGAAGCAAACGCTTCTTACTACGCAGAAAGTAAGATCCAGATCCTAATTAGAATATATTTAATAGAGTTATTAATACATTTGATTTTTACCCTCTGAAGAAAGTGGTCAGTTTTCCCTGGCACTACAGAACAGTCTCAGCTTCATGACTTCCAGCCTATGTGTTTCCCAGGTGTTCAGCTCCTAGATTTGTTTCCAGTGGATGCTGCTGGACTGTGTGAAGCTCTTCATCAAAACCTAAAGTCTCACACAAAGGAAACATCTCAGCAGCTGACTGAGTCTAAAAATGGATTGAAAATAAGCCAAGAGAATAACAGGAAGCAGTTCTAAACTCTAAATATTGATCTACTCAAAGCCTGCCTTAATTCGCCCTACATTTACAGTAGACTATAGTCCTATTCTCCTCTTAGTGTTTATTTAAAAGAATTTTTGCAGCCTACAAAAGAATCTTTAGTCATGGTGAGACAGATTTTTTTTCTATTCCTACAAGGAAATGTGAGATTTCACAGCTCTTTTATCACGTAACAGAAGTCCCCCCCATGCTGTGCATCATGATCAAGCAGACACAAGGAAATGAAGCTTACTGGGTTACCCAAGCACAGCTGAAGGAGCAGAGTGTACTAAAAATACATGTTCAATGTATGTAAAAATACTTTGCAGTTACATATGTGCACATAGATATTATGTTGTTTTGCAAGATGGAATAGAAAAATCTTTCCACCAAATGAAAACACTGAAAATGAAATGACAACAGCAGCAGATGTTAAAGCAAATCATCTAATTAAGATGATTTCATCAACCGTTTTAAAAGACATTTAAAAAGGCAATATAATATTAAGTCACCAGAAGAAACGTTGATTATGCTTGCACATACAGGCACAATAACACTCTAACTGAAGCTGCTCTTTGAAGCGTGAAAACAAATGATACTTTCAAAACTGTTTATTTTTTTATCCAGCTGTGCTTCACATCCTGCCAAGGAGAAGTATACACATTAAAAAATTCTTAAGACCTACAACCCACAACGAGAAGACTACAATTACAACTAGCAGAAGTTGTGCCTGGGTCAATACTGCAGAGTGAATTCCATGAAGCATGGAGAATATCTTCACTCAGACAATGGGAAGAACTGTCAAATGAATTTGCAAACACCAGGAACCTCTTTTCCACCTTCTATTCTTTGCTTGGATGGGCTAAATTCTGTCTCAAAAAAACCTAAACCAAAAGCCAGAATGAAGACATAACCATCTGAGTCTGCAGTTTAAGTCTTATGTTGATGGAAAATCAAAAGTCAGAACTTTGTCCTGCTCCCTTAGAATAATATTAATGTAAACTACCTTCCCCTCTTCTTATGTTTGCTCCTCCTCTCAGTTATACTGTAGGGTGCAGCATCGGGTTTTTACTGTTCAGTGTCATTCTTACTGTAAAACATTTAGTGTGGGAGAAGTGCGTGGGCTCCCTCCTTATCACATCATGTACATTCAGCTTCTACTTTCACTGGGATATATAGCAAGAAACATTCTCATCTTCATGCCACTCATCGAATTTTTATTCCCAGTTCTTGCCTTCTTTATTTTAAAATGGTTGCTGGATAATATAGTACATACTAATAAAAAATAAATTAAAAAAAAAAGTCAAATGTATAGCTCCACTCTCTTCTTTCTTCTCTCTGTGACATCCAGTTCATGCTGGACTTCATACTGGGCAGTTTAATTTCTGAAAGGTCTCTGGTTCCTCTTCTTTTTCTTCTTTTTTTTATTATTATTTTTTTAAATACTTATCATAATTATAAAAATTTTTACTGTGAATGCTACATTAAAGGGTAATATTTCTCAATGTTGCTTTCTTTTTTAACCATTGTCACACCTGTTCCTTTTTGTTAGTTTTCTTTTATTTAAATCCTCCTTCCTCAAAGCAGGGTATTACAACCCCATCCCTTTTGCAAAAATCTATCACTAGTGTCATTCCTAGAGGCTTCCAAAGCAGGTTTTCCCCTGTCACCTTGGCCCCAGTGATAGACTACCAGTACAGAAGGTGGAGATTTTTTCTTTGCAGAGCAGTTAGTCTCAGCAAGAACAAGTGAGCAGGTTCTTCCTAACACCCTCCGCAGGCGGTAGCTTCCGAGCAGGGCTGCAGAAGAGCAGGGAGAGGATAACTTAACTAGCTGGGACAATGAAAGAAGGGCAATACCTAGTGCAATAAAATGAAATGGCACTTCAGGAACAGAATTCCTTTTCCAAAGATGACATTCTTGACTATAAAATTCCTCTGTAAAGACCTCAGTTGAGCTTCACAACAGGTTTGCCACATGTTCAGGGCTCATTTGCATATTTTGGTATGGATGTTTTGAAGATTGAAATAAAACCATCTTGGGAAAGTTTATATTTATCCCTCTTACTTCCTGAATCAGTTTGGCACCAAATCCATTAAACAGTAGCAAACCGTGACTGGAAGGACACTAAAATGATGTTGCAACAGTGACTGTTACTTAAAACTATTACAAATATCAATTGTTTTCAGAGGTTACCTCAGCAACAATATGGAGCAAACAAGCAGATTCTGACCACATTAGAGTCAAGTGAAATATTTCCTCTTTTACTGATAAATAGCTCATTCGACATTCCCACATTCACTGACACTATAGAAACTCTTTTTGAAATGTGTGTAGTTAATCACTAGACTCACAAAGACTGTAAAATCTGAAAACATGCTGTAAACTAGAAAATCTTACAGAGGAAAGTTCTCAGAGCAACACCACCATTCTTTTGCTGAGGTGGCCGGATTTTTCCAGAGAAATAGAACTCTAAAGCAATTCTCCTCTTCATCAACAGGGAAATTGAATATCCGGTAAACCCTCATGGTGCTGAGAATTACAAGGATATTCTAAGTGTTATTGAATACTTGAATTGGTGTTTAAAGCTGCCAGGCTCCAGTCATTATAAAAGAATCAATAAATTATTGTTTTGTCATTAAAAAAACAACTCGCTGATGAAGGGTCAAGATTTATTATTTCCTTCAAAATACATCAGAGGCAAGGAATACCTGCATATTTAAACAGTCTAAATCAATTCATTTGAAACAGTAACATCAAAAGTACTAAATATTTATACCATATGGAGGGAAAGAAATTGTAACCAGGGGCTTGAACAGGATAGATGTGTTGTGGCAGACTGTCACAGCTGCAAGGCAGAGCTTCTTTTCTGACTAACATTTTTCAGTTGATTAATGAAAGCTAGTCTACAGTAGAAAAATGCAAGAGCTGGCCACTGTGCCAGCCATCTATTGTGAGTGGATATTTTGGTATATTGGTACTCAGCAGTGGTGGATGGCTTCTCACAGAGTGGAAGAACCCTTGTCTAAAGCCAATTCCTGGTGGAAGATGATATGGGAGTTTCCTAGCTTGGGAGTAAAGTTAAACTCTTTCTCTACTTACTATAAGAAAATGTCTTCACAAATTCCTAGGTGGAGTCAATCTGTCTCAGCAAAGAAAAATTCATCTGCAACTACTGGAATTGAAATTTTGACAAAACACTGATTTTCAGATAGGCAGGGTTTTCCTTTTTTTCTTCTCCATAAGAACATTTCAACAAGGCACTGTCATTTATATTAAAACTCAAATTTTCATATGAAAAGCCAATATTTTTATTCAAAAATTATGTATGCATTTATTAAACAAACCCACACACTTGCTATAGAATTATTAACTAGCCCTACACCTTCATTACATAAATTATATTCTGTTAAATTTCAGCTAGAGTAATTAAATTGGAGTTTTTCCATGACACTACTCATCCTTGTTTAAATGGATTATGAGGTGACATAACAAAAATGAAGCTCATTAAAATTACTAAAATTTTGATTTATTAGCATATTTCTCACACAAGTGGCCTATAAACCTCCAGACTGTTTCACTGCCACTTGATATAAACCACTTTTGTACAGATTTGAATAACCTAGCAAAGCAGAAAAGTTGCAGCATAACTTTTAGTGCTCGTCTGAAAGCCAAAAGGATGAAACTTGTCCACTGTGCTCAGTCTTTCACCAGTATCTTCAAAGAGAGCAATATTTCATAGACCTTTGATTATATTTTAGCTTGGAGAAGGTCTGCTCATGAATTTACAGTCAAACAAAGGAATGTCTTCATTGATTGTGACATCTCCCTGACAGGCTTGGGCAGCACTTGGGCAGTGTCTTTGGTGGCTCCTGCAGCATTTGGACTTTATGATCTGTTGAAAACCTGAAGCTAAGCACAAAATAAGGGCAAGATGTTAAAAGAAAAAAACAAACCTAATTTCCAAAGTGAAGAGGCAATGTGTTAAACCTCCTTTTCCATTTATTGCTGAAGGAGGTGTTTGTGGTCTGTGGTGAGAAATGTTTTGGGGTTCTGTGCACATTTTGCAGTGTTTTTACTCCATATGAATATGTGTCAGTCAAAGCCCTATGCATTTGTTGCTGAAGAGGTAGAAAGACATTAGTCCTGCAATTTCCTCTCTTTAAGAGCTGGCATTTGTGTGGTTTTGTCTGATGGAGGCACTTGAATGGGTTCAGTCTGCTCTTAAGGCGCTTGAGGCAGTACTGCAAAGGTCAAAAGAAAGTCTGTTTTCCTTTTTGCTCACATATATGTGAAGCTGGCTCCCATATACTGTACTCTAAAAGTATTTTTGACATCTTTCACCCACAAATATGAAGCTGTGTTGCTGTTTGCACATTTTGTGTAAGATTGCAGGAAGGTAAGCTTTGCTTTCACTGTCAGGCAGCCATCAATGTGCTGTGGTTAACATCATGCCACACCTCAGCCAAAAAGTGTTGTTAACAGGCAGACTGTTTCAGCATGGGCTCATGATTTTCTTCCAGTTGCTTGCAATTCTGGCAGCTTACACACGTCTGAAAAGCTACAGTAAATAAGTGACAAAATTGCACTTTGACAAATGTTGCAATGGTCATCCACAGCCCCAGGGTAAATAAACTGTAAGATGTCTGTGCATACCTCTAGCTGCTGGCAGACTTGGGCCTTCTCACAGCCCTCAGGAGCTACTGCATCTCGTGTCCAACTCACTGACAAAATCAACTACATAGCCTGGTTCCCGTGGAGCTTTTCTTAAAAGACACAGGAGTTGCAGAATAAGAAAATGAAGCTATCCTATATTACCTATTTAAGACAATGTATCTGAACTTAATTTGCATATTTTTGCATTTTTCTCACTCATTCCTCTTCTATCTATCCCTTCTGGTTCAAATGAACCCATTAGTTGTAGAGCAAAACCAGCATGTCAGTAGCCAGCTGGCCATCCTGAGTACTCTAGGACCTGATGTGGGGTGACTGACATATGAGAGGCAGGGAAGAGATGCTGACCCTTTCTGCAGTCTCTGCCTTTCACAGAGGTAGTGGGTACTTCAGCAGTGGAGCTTTAGAAGACTCAGGATTAGAACTGTCTGAAAGAGTAAAGGTTTAAAATCTTGCCTAACATCACAAGAATTTGTCACATCCTTCACCTTGAAACTCTAAGACATTTTATAAAATTTACATAAATATCAGTAGAAAGCCTTCTTCAGGTTGGATTTCACAGCATATGATCAAGTTCTTATCTATATAGATAAAAAATATTTCTTAAACTGCACTGTTATTAAACTGAATGAAACATCTTCATTCACCATTTTTGGACAAGAGCAATCTTTAGACCTTAAGCTTAAATTTCCCATAAACTTTCAATATGATTGAGATTCGGTCTCCGCCTTTGGAGTTTGACACTTTAAAACTCAAAACATTCTCACTAAAATTCTGAGATGAAAGTGATGCTTGGCAAATTTGCATATTGTGATGGAAGTGAAGTTTGAAATAAGAATTTCAGTGTAATTCACCTGGAAATTAAATTTTCTTCCCTAGAAAAAAACTCTTATTTCCTGCTTCAAATGCACACTTTGTCTCTATCACAAGAAACACATAGCAACAAACCAACTTGTGCTTCTGTAATGCTCAAGGTAAAACAATTTCATCAAGTATAAACTTTTTCAAAACAAGTAACTACATAATATACACTTGCCCCTAGTAAGAATATGGGAGAAGAGAGCAAACTGAGAGATATTTTACACATTATTGAATATTTTCCTACGAGTGACTTCCAAGGTGATCGCTGGAGAATCTATAAAAATATCACTGTATCCACACTGTAGGAAAGCATCTGTTTAATAGGTTTAAGTAGTGAACAAATTTGCATAAACAATATGATGAAAAGTGGCTAAAATAATCTAAAAATGAAAAATTACTCATTTAGCAACTTGTAAGTGGTGGTTACACTTAAGATTCTTGTTAAATTCTCCTAGCCTCTATGGCTGCACAGCAGTCTAATACAAAGGATACCTACTGTAAGTTAAGATTGTACAGTGTTAAGCACAACTTACAGTTGGTTCAGGGAATTCAAACATATGAGAAAAATATTAATCAAAACAAGTTTAAATTATGCTCAGACTCAGAGCTGCTTTGTTAAAATTGAAAAACTTCTTCAAATGCACACAGAACCTGACTTATCTTCCTTGAGTTTCAGTGGATGAGTAATTTCACTATACCACAATTGTCCTGAAAATGGAAGATTACAGCCTTGTTCTTTACAGTGCCATGGTAATGTAAACTAATCCTGTCACAAGACAGAATCAGATAAGTTTATAGCACAGGGCAGACACCAAATTCTGAGACAGTGACAGCACAGTGTTAGACACAGAAATAAAACTGTGTGTGGTCCTAAACCACTGTGAGTATCTCACACTGTCTATTTCTTTCCCAGTAAGACATCTCACCTTTGTGTGGCTGAGAAATCCAGTTAGCTCCACTTCACACAGATGTTTACCAGCAAATTTTTTGCATTAACATGAAATTCTGGCCACTTTCCACACTTGTGTTTTACATGTGCCTCTAGGCACAAACATTTTAGGTCTGCAGAAGTCCACTATCTCTTGACTCTAAACCCTTTTTCTGTCATTTCAACTCTGTAGCAGCTCTGATGTGATCCTCCTTGCCAGGATTTCAGGGAAGAAATAGGTAAACTCTAACCATCATTGCCAGGGAATTTATCCCATCACACCAGGCTAGCCTGGAGCTGTGGAACTGCTCCTCATAGCTCTTATAGTGTTTGGGTGGATATCACACTCCCTCTTGCTGAGATCCTTGCTGCATGATTGCTCAGCATGTTTGGTGAAGTTGCTAGGAAGCTTATGAGTAATTTCCTTTACTGGTATTTTAAGGACATTTGTCAGTCTGAATTCATTCTCTGCTGAATTGGGTGTGCACAAAGCTGTCCTAAGCCAGAAGAGCACCTATTTACAGTGTACAAACATCCAGATGAGCAAATTCCCACCTTAACTGAGTCTCTGCTTGTATGGGACTGCTTCTAGTTCTGATCAGCACACTTAAAGATGTCTGGTCCTTGTTAGCATAATGTTGCACTGTCAGAAATATCTTGATTCTTTGTGGGGGTTTGAATATCTCCTACTTTCCCATTCAAACCAGAAACAGTTTATCAAATTGACAGTGTGAAAAGCTAGATTTAAATCTTTGAATTAATTAAGAAGCCAAAGAGCAGTGAGCTTTGTATGGATGTAAACAAAATAATTACTGAGAATCATATGCTTTGAATGGCCAAAAGAAAAAACTATTGGTCCTAACCACTCAACAGTTGCATGATTTCATGTACTACCAGCACATGGAAAAAGGTTCTGAGTTTTGTGTATGTACAAAAGCACTGTTTTTTATTGCATGCTATATTTTGAAAGAGACTATTCTTAAAATGTACTCACAGTATATTTTGCTTTCAGTGCAGTGCTAAGAAAAATAAAACGACATTTATCAAGACTTATCAAAAGTTGTTTGGGCTTTCAGGGTCTATATTATTTAATAATCTCTGTATCTTTTGGTTACCATTTTAAAGCAGTTTTTAAGGACCATTTAGTCTTTTAATAATTTGATTTAAAATAAAGGGAGCAACATTTCCTGGAAGTAGCTGGCACAGAAATCAGTGCAGTGGGATTGCTGTCCTATATAGTTGAAACAAGACAATGTGTATTTTTCTTCACTGTACCACCCAGAATGTCTTGTACTATATCTTCATTACCAGGTACATAAACTGCCACAAAATGTCAAAGTCTATATTGCTTTAAGGCTGGATTTTGTTTGCTTGCCTTGATGAGAATTTATTCTCAAAGGAATTTATCTGGAATTTAATTATTTATGGGAGGAAATATGTTAATGTGTTTTTCAAGGAGATATATTACAGACACAAACTGGCAGCCTAGAAATATTTTACATTCGTTTCATCATTTTTCTTTTTATTTGGAGACAAAGTTTACTCTATTCATCAGTCCATATTAGTTGTTTCATAGCTTATTTTTGTAGGAGGTAAAGTGTTTAAGACCTTCCTCCTTGTATGGTAGTGGTAGAATTTTTAAGTTGTGTGACTCAGTGACTTTTTGGCCCTTAAGATCAATTATGGTCACAAAAGAGGGATCAAAGTGGTACAGTACCCTAGGATAAAAGTGGCAGATTTCAACTGGGGGGGCTCTTGGGTTTACCTGGCAGCTGTGCCTCAAAGTGACTGGAGTTGCACAGAGAAAATAAGCCTAACAGCACCTCAGTAAAACACCATTCACCACTGAGAGGAGGTTTAATTTTCCTGCAGCTCAACTTTCACAGACATTGATAGGATTGACTGTTAGTGACCAACAGTGATCACTTCCGCTTTGGGGAAACGGGGAGCTTCCCAGAGGACTGCCAACCAGATGTGCCTTAGGGAAAAGCAATGAAGAATTTAACTGTATCACATCCATGTGTGAGTGCTGGGTTCTTCCCATCCCATTGTCTTTGTCTGCCAGGCTCCCACAGGCAGAGTTCACACTTAAAGGCCAAGTGTGCATTTTCCACTCTTCAAATATGCAATCAGGAAGAAGCAATTGCTGAAGGCTTTGGTGCAGCACACAAGGTCTGGGGTCTCACTCTGCACAGCCCAGGTGAGGGCTCTCCCCAGCATCTCCCCCATGCTTATGAAAGCCCTGAGGCTGTGCTGAGCCAGTGGTGTGCACACCACTGCACCAGTGGTGTGAAAGGAAGGAGCAGGCAGGAAGGGAAAATACAGCATTGAGCAAGGAGGTAAAATCCCATTGGGCTTTCTAGCTGTTGATTCTGCTGGAAATCCCAGCTAGACAAAGCAAATAACTTCTGGAGTTAAAAACCTCTGAGTTATCCCATGAGCTGTCAACCCCATTTGAATATACTAAGCTTTTTAAATTTGACTGTGAACTATAGTGTAACTCATTAAGTAAAAAGTATTGTTTCAATATTAGCATATGGGATGGAGAGGAATTTTTAGAGGTTTTGGCAAAGGATGTTGTTTGGAGGTTTTTATTTTCAAAATTTCATTTGGAAAAAAATTGTCCCAGAAATCAAAGCTGTCAAATTTGGAAATATCTAAGTAAACTATGTAAATGTCATCACAGGAGAAGTCTTGTGGACTTAAAGCTAAGTATGTGCAATGATCTGTCTGGCTACTGCATTTAGTAATTCTTTTAAAATTCTTTAACTAGCAAGACTTTATGGTGAAAACTTCTATGGCAACTAACCCCAAGAAGATTCTCACTCTGCTGGCAGTTTATTTCCTCACAGCTGTAGCAAATGTTTTGTGCTATTTATTCTTGGGAGGCTTGTTCTTCCATCCTCTCCACAGCAGGAGCCTTATGTCAAACTTTTTTAGGTGCTATTCTTGGAATCACCTGTCCCATGATTTAGAAATAGATCCCAGCACAAGTCTGTAGGACTTTTCTCATTTTTTCTATCGTGATTTCTGGAAACAATTTTTCCTAGGAAAGTGTTGGTTTAAACCCATATCCCATTTAAGAATTTCTCAACAGAGATTTGGATTGCTCAACTACCATCTCAACATTTCTGAAATACCTCAAGTTTTGGTTTTAAAATGAAATCTTTAAGGCAATTTATTCCTTCCCTCCCCCCATTCCCACTCTACTCATTCAGATTTGGTTTTTAATTCAAATGCTGAAATCTTTTGCTATGTAAAATTCAGTCAAATCTGCCCAGGGCTACTTACAAACAAAAATTCAGTCATGGAAACTTACTTGATTTTAAAAAACCCTAGCTTTTTAAAACATGGAGGTAGTTTGCATAGATAATATACTTGCTATTATATGTAATAAAATAAAGATAATTCAATATAAGGGTGATCCTTTTTCTTGTATATTAAATATAAAGGATTTATCTTTTTTGATTGTGATGAACATTTTCAGGCTGTCATACCTGTAGGAAAAATGCACACAAAAATCTCTATGTAAAATTTGAAATCCTAAAATGGGCAGAAAGTTGATAACAAGCAATATATTTATGACTTGGTTCATAAAGATTTGAGGAGCTGTAAAATCAGATATAAACCCCAATATCCATGGCATATTACAGGTTCAGAATTTGTAGCTGTGGCCCCAGCAGCACTTTTTGTTAATTCCACTCCAACTTTATCAATAATTCTGTCTGAACTACATGTACAAGTGCAAGTTTCTTTGAAGTCTGGAGAAAAAATTCAGCCAAATTATCTCTGGGCAAATTTCTGTCAACACTAAACCCTGTGGAGCTGATTTAAAGTCAATAGGAGCTTTTAATGAACAAGAGAATTGGAATGGCAGGAGGCACACAGGAGCAGTGTGTGCCACCCTTGTTCCTCGTTGCACATTGCACAATACTGGGTTTATGCAGTGGGCAGAAAGGAAAAGAAACTGATTACAAAGACCAGTCACCAAAAGGAGGATGGGCAAAAAAGGAATGGTGCAAAAACTGCTTTGTCCAGCCCATGTTGTGGATAGCACCATAACATAGGAGCAGAATGCAGGGTTGCCTGTCACACTTTAATATTAGACATTCGTGGATGTTAAACACACCTAAATGAGAGAGACGTGATCAAGGCAGTTTCACAAAGGTGAAGTGAGAATAAGCAAAACAGTCCACCAACTTCACTGTGAAATATATTGAGCTGTAAACTGTAAATGCTGCTGACACATGCAGGCAGGCTGAATGGTAATGACATCTTGGCTTTCTCTGAGCTTCTGTTTGTGGTTCTTTTCTATCCCAGCTGAAACCGAGCTGAAAGTGCTGCTGTGGACTGAGAAGATACTGTGTCCACAGTAGGAGTGATGGTGATACAATAGCCTAGAACTCCTCAAGCAAAGATGAGTGCATGTCACAGGCTGGATATGGCAAAGAGACAACTTCATCTATCACACAATTACCTCTAGAGCAGAAGAGGGGAACCATTCAAAGGGACATAACATGACCCAATGACTAAGGACAAAAAGCAAAGATTATCTACAAAACTGAAATTATGCAGGAACTGTTGGGTGTATAATGGCTTATAATTTCATTCTGCTTCCACTAAAATCAGTTTGACTATTTTAACATGGGCAGAATTTGGCCTGCTGTTATTTCTCAGTGAAAGTTTGATTAAAGTATGACAGCTAATTGACAACAAAGAACACTACAGAAACAGTAGAGACTACCAGCTGTCGTGGAAAGTTCTACCTGACAACCCTTGCTGGGGTATGAGTCCAGTATGCTGAATCACCACAACCTGCTCTGTGTCAGGTGTTTGGGAATTTGCCTATCCAAACACTCATTAGGCCTGACCTTTCCTGATGTCTGAAATCAATCAAGAAGGAAATTAAATGGTACTAGATTATCTATAAGCCAACTGTTTAAGCATGCAAGTTTGTAGAGAGCTGACGTGTCTTAGGAAGAAAAGAATTACTACTTGACAGCTGGCCACTGAAAATTGCAAGTTTTAAAGCTATTATCTGTTGGATATACTTACAGAATTACAATAAGCTCAGAGTTGCAGCTGAAAACGCTGCGGTGAAGCCTTGATGTAAAAGATGCACTTTTCCCCAAAGGCATTGATGCATTGAAACTAAAGCTTCTACTAGACAGGGGCATTTTCCATGGATTTGTCCAGAACAATCCAAACTTAAATCTCAAAATGAATTAGTAAAGAATTTCACCCTGGCATTTTCCCTAAGATATATATGCAATCACTAGTTACTTGCAATTTTTAACTTGTTGAGCCAAGTAAGCCTTAAGTTCTTGCATTCAAGTAATTATTTAACATTCAGAATTGAAAACTTTTAGAGATACCTCTCAACCCATAGCCCTTTTCAAATTTTTCCGTAAAGTCTTTCTTTCTTGAAAAGTCTATAAAATATTTGAGAATGGGGTATCAGATCTCTTCCTGTGCCCCTGGATTAACACATTGACCAATACAATCACTTTGAAAACAGTCCTTTGAAAGCAGCTATTTTCCTGTTTTCACAGCAGCCTAGGTTTTGAGTTGGGTGTTTGGATTTGTTTCAAGAGTCCTTTTACTTGGGGTTGCTTTTGGTTTTTGGTTTTGTTTTTTTTTTTTAGTTTGTCATGCCAAACACTTATCCAGAGCACATTTCTACTCATGTAGTATTCCTCAGCTCTTAATTCCTCTATATCTTTGCCTATTCACAACTCATTATATAAGATTAGTAACCTAAATCATGTGGCAGTGCTCCTACTCTTTGACTGGATGGTGGTGAGTGCCTACTGGGGTACCAATACCTTATTTGCAAATAAAATAAGTTGTCACTTAGTGAAAAGCCAAACATTTGTGTGGGCAGATGTCCATTAGCACAAATGTTCAAGGATTAATCACCAAAAGGGGTGTGAACACTTTTGAATAGAAAAGCAAATTAGAATTCATGCAAACATTTGTGAATAATTTCCCTGGCTTTTCTTTAGCTTGGAGAAGGCCTAATATTTTGATGTGGGACTCACTGATTATCTCAGTGCAAAATGGAGTATTACAAATGAGACATGAATTCAGATTTCAGTGAGACATTTACAAGTAAATTTACTTCACTGTACTTTCAGTTTGTACTTTCTAGTTTATTGATTGCAAGCTGAAAGCATTTCACAAAGCAGGGCTATTCAATGTACTACAGTGTAGGCACTCAGTGCAGAAGTCAAGGACCTTTTTGGGACACCTAAAACTGATCAAATAATTTCTGTTTTCAAATTTGTGTGCTCTTTTAAATACTGTATGATTTAGTGGTATATTCCAATTATTATCTGCAGATGGATGGATCTTGCACAGTGCTTTAGAAAGTGATCTCTCTCTGGTTTTCAGCTACACTTAATATGCTTATCAAGCACTCATTACCTCAAAGACATCATCTGTGTATCATTAAATGCTGCTTTGTAAAAGAAGTTAAGATTTCTACCTGTGATTTACAGACTACAAAAAATGTTTTGTAAACATGCTGCCCTTGTGGAAACAAAGCCCCTACCCTTGCAAGACATAAAATATTACAAGGACATGAAAATTGGTGTAGTTGTTCATTGCTGACTAGATGGCTTGTTACAGGTGGTTCTCTCCCTACTGCAGCCAGAGAATGTAAGAAAGAACTTACTTAGAGAATTTTAGCAAAAGCAGATAAGCAAAAAAGACCCTTTCTTGATTGTATCAGATAATGGAACTCTGGGAAAACTTAGATCTGTGAGCAGCAGAAAACTATTTACACAACTTCTCACACTAATATTTTGAAAGGCAGTTTGTGAGTATTAAGAGCTTGATCTTTGAAAGAGCAAAGATTTACTTTAAACTAAAGGTACAGAATTAGATTCCTAGTGCTGGATATGTGCTTTAAAAAAAATACCGCAGTTATATTTTAAGTACATATCTTACTATAATAACATATCCATTAGTTATAAACACCAGCAGTTGTTCAAGCACAGCTGTTTACAATAATATATGACCTGACCTTCATAACAAATCCATGTAACTTAAATAAGATCTAATGCTATGATCACAAAATAAAAACTGGAAAAGGAAGCACTAGGTCTGACTAATATCAGGAACACCCCTTTTACCACATTATTTTCTCTTTCTATCTCCTCTCCTCCCCCCTGCCCCATGATTTTAATAATTGAAAAAAAACACATGTTCCTTATACAATCTCTGAACTCGTATTACATGCTTGTCTTTTCTTTGCCCATGGGTATCATCAACATGAACTTACTTAAATTTTCTCAACAACAAAGCACTGTTATAACCTGGCAGTACCACTTAAGCTGATGATTTCTATTGCAGTGTATAAAATCTGGTCTTTTTTCTTGGAAAAAAAAAAGATACGTGCTAAAACAGGGCTAGGAAACCATCAGTGAGAAAAACCAACATTGTAAAATTCCCTCCTTGGTTTGCATACTTGAGTTGAACATCTTAGACAATGGTCAGAATTTAGGGAGAACTGCCTATAGAACAGCTACATAATGAAAACCTTTGTCAATGATGAAAACAAAGAAACAGTCTTTCATTCACTGAAGATGCAGTTTGTGGATAGAAATGAATGAGAAGGAGAGTGAGATAATGCACACCAGAATTGATGTATGAGGTGCAACTGTGGCAGCTGGCCAAAAACACATTAGAGATGAAATCGGGTTGCGGGATGTGTCAGACATTCCCATCTCCCACCCTCATGTTACTTTTGGCATAATGATTTTGTGTCTTGTTGGTGAAACCCAGTTGTGGTAAGATATGCTCAATAGCTATCAGCGTCCCAGGGTCCACCCCTCACTCCCCTCACTAAATCCCACTGTTGGCAAAGAAGTAATAATGAGTTTCTTCACATATTGTCTTCTCCTGTGGGATTCTTCCTATAATAGGAAGAAAACTATAGGAAGAAAACTAATGTACATTCAGGAAACAAAACCTACAAAGCCATCTTGGGCTGGATAGAACAACTCTCAATTGTTACAGACAGTAACGAGAACAGGAAAAAGTTAGATATCAAATATGGTTGTTAAACATATTTTTAAACATCGACCTGCATAGAAATGAGGGGTGGGAGAGAAAAGAAGGTAAAACAGGTTAAGTATATATAGGTTTTTAAAGCTTTGCTGGATAGAAATATCACAGCCTAGTTTATTTAGTTAGCTAAGGAGACTCATTTAATAGCTAAGTGATGCAGCACTCTCTCCCTGTAATAGTAGGTAGCTTATCTGATTGTAGGAGGAGCTGGGAATTTCTGCATTATCAAGTGCCAGGTAAGAGCAGTGCAGCCGTGCTGCGGTGCCCGCAGCAAGTGCTGGGGTGTTTTCCCTCCTGAGGCTGAGGAGCAGCCTCGCTGAGCCATGCTCAGCACACCAGCAGCTGCAGTGTCTCAGGAAGGGCTGCAGCACAGCCAGTGCTCAGCTCCTGTGGGCAGCGTGCTCCTCCACGGGTCCCCAGCGACAGCCAGCTGGAACCAGTCGATGTATTAAGGAGCTTGTGCTTAGCAGTGCTGGTGGGTTTGGGCACAGGCACTGAATGAAACACAATCTGACTCTCACCAAGTCCTGAACACACAGGGGACTGGGAGTAAAATGAGCTACAGAAATATTCTAAGTGGAAAATCAGGGGAGATGAAAGCGGATAAAATGCCAGTAACAGTGTAAACTGTTGAAAAATGTGCAGGACAACTGCAGATGTTTAAAACTATCCTGCATGCTGAATCTGCTTGCAATGAATAGGGTGTGTGTAACTCAGCGTCTAAGAACAGCTTCTGTGCATTTTATTTTTTGCAATAGCTTTTAGGCTATAAGTGAGAAGGCATAAAATGACTTTTCAAGTGAGCAGTGTCCTCATTTTGTTGCATCAATGTGTAGCACGAGAAAGTAATTTTGTAAAATTTGACCAGGGAAGTAAAATCTAGCACATTTCCAGGATCCCACAGTGTTAAAAAGCAGCACCTTTTACTAGTTACAGTTATAACACAGAATTATTCTTTACACTTAGTTCCTTCAAGCTTTTTAATTTTAAGAGAAAACTACTTGTATTTGCTAAGTCTTATCCTAACCATGGAAGAGCAAAGAGAGACATTAGGGCTGCAGATGGCTGAGAAGAGCATCACAACGCCATGCCCCGGTGATCCATACTTTGTATGGATACTTTGTATCCAGCTTGTGCATCTCCTTGAAAGAGTGAACTGCACAAAGAAGAAGCATGCAAAAGAATTGGTTGTGAGTCTTCAGAGAGTTATACAGAACACCACATAAATAGGTTAATCTGCCATCTGGATTCCTTCTAGAGGAACTTATTTTAGAGACTTGTGAGTGAGCTTTTATTTTGAGAACCAAGAGACAAAATATGATCCCTTCTGTACCCATGGGAAAAGATTTCCCCTAGAAGCTGAGTAGAGAATAAAGAAAGGACTCTTTGGCATTAGCTGTGAATGATGCTGTGTGGACACTCAGACACAGCCTAAAATCTGAAAAGAAAGTCTAGCCCTAGCATCTGAGCTAGCCTGTGCATTGCTCTAACCCTTATTTTATAAACATTTAAGATTTTGAGAAACATCTATTAATTAGTGGGTTATATTCTAGTAGTGACAATGGTTTATCATACTACTTATCTTTTTTTTTTTTTTTTTTTTTTTTTTTTTAATTTTGTGCTGAAGAAATTATCTACAGCGTTTTTGGTTTTTTTTTTTTTAACATACTAAATATTATAATGCTTTGTAAATTTTTCCATTTGGGTCTATAACTGTGTATAAAATGAATTATTGCCTAGTGCAAACAACATTTCACAAGCAAACCCTCTATCAGAGATGGATCCTTGAAATGTCTAGGGCAGCAGTTTGCTCTGGAACTGGGCATTAAGACTAGCTATAACATAACAGCCAAAGTTTGAATCTTCAGATGCCTAATTGCTCTAATACTGTTGCAATTTAAGTGTCTAACTACATTTACAAAACTGACAGTACATAGTCAGACTCTTACTGTATCACAGAAATTTTTGACTAAGCTAGAATTTCTCAAGTTGCATGAAAAACAGTAGTTGCTTTCCTAAAATGATCCTATCCCTGTCAGCTCTGAGAATGTGGAGGCAGGAAGTATGTTTAATATTTCATTCAGTGTTCTCTTCTGGGGAAAGAAAAAAAATTGGTTCTCAGGATCTTTTGTGCAAGAAGATGGTGGTTAAGGTTACACTCCCACAGTTTATAGGAAGCTGGTGGGCGTAAATCATGCAGTTGGTTTCTGGCATACTGCCATGGGCAGACAGGTGGTTTTTTGCAGCCCTAAAAGACACAAGGAAGTTGTCTTGCAATGATAAGTATAGCTCATAGCTTTGTTAACATTCCTTTACAAATGTTCTAGGAAAGGACGTGCACAAAAATTTAAGATTTTATTTGTATGTTTTGTGTTTGATTTTCTCATGAGGCAGCTGTAGAACCAGTGTTGAAGATTCTAACACTTCTAAATAATACAGATGGTGAGACAATTTTACCTATTTAGATCTTGCAAGGAAAGAAGAGTTTAATTTGAGAGATAAAGTTCAGATGCCTAATCATGATCTAAAATCTCACTCTTAAATGATGGATTATCAAAGGGTTAAATGAGAGCTAGCTAAATTTTGCCTCTGCAGTATTTCTGGGATTATATTCTTCTCTGTTCATTCTTGTTTTCCCCAGGGGAGTTATCTCTCCTTCTGCTGCTTCAGCTAAAGATTTTCACCAAACAGTTTTCTCACTGTGGTAACGGTAGAAGGCATGATTGTCACTTTGTCCAAAATAGGCCCTCTTGGCTGTGAATTCCCATCTATGGGCCCTCCTGTGCTGCCCCTTCAAATGGTGTAAGACAGCCTCATTTCCTGGGGTTTTGCAGTCACAGGAAAGTATGTGCTGACAGCTTTTCCAATAGTCAGATAAAAACATTAACCACAGTTTGAAGTGTCTGAATTATTTCTGCTTAGCTATATTGCCTTTCCCTTGTTGCTGCAGATCATATATTTGTGCTGCATATTTACAAAGAGGAGCATGCAAGTGAGAATTAGTATGTGTGCAATTACCTGAATATGAGTCAAGATTGTTACAGTACTGATGTTTGCAGATTTATTATTTACTGGTTAATTTGGTGAGACAGACAGGTGCCATCATAATTTGACAGCCATTACATCACCTGACGGAATACTGAACTTTGGAGGAGATAAGTCTTGTTCTCTTGCACAAAATATTCTTTTGACTACAAAAACTAAAACTCAGTCAATACCAGGGAATACCAATGAATTATCATCTTCCCTCCTGGGGAATCACAAGGGGAAAAATTAACAAATAACATGGTTTGCCACTAATAGCAATGATGGTGAAAGCAAGCTAGTTATTAAGTGTTTCTCTCTCAAAATTTAACACTTTGTGTTGACATTTCAGTATTTAAGATCCTCAGGTTTTTATCAATGTACAAAAGCGTTCATCCACTATTTACTTTTTAAGATATGTCTACCCAGCTGTACTACACACACAGACCAGCAGAAACGACTGTCAGTCATGAAGACAAGATAAGAAATGGTGGTAGCATTTTTGGTCTACCAGGAAATGGCACAATAGTCCATAGAATTCCACCATTGTAAAGAGTTAAATAATGGTTAAAATAGCAGGAAAAATAATAAAGCATGTTTGTTAATAGTAACTGTGTGAAGAAAAATGATTAGTTAATTAGTCTATTTACATGAGAGATTATGTAACAATGGAAGTAGAAAAAAGTATTCAGACATACTGAGAAATTATAAAGTTATTTAATTGTCTGAAAACTTTCAGCACATTTTATTATAGTCAGTGTTGGCGGAGTCATTGCTGCTTCTGGCTTGCAATATTCTTAGCAAGATAAAATCTGCTGTGTTTTCGTGATATTTATGCCATGATAAAAAGAATCTATGACTTGATGCAGAGTCTTTCTGTGATGTTTCTCACAGACAAAAGGGGGCACAGAAATTCCTTTTAAACAAGAGCCCTGTCCCTAGAAATACAGGACCAATTACATATTTTATTTCATTGCCCAGAAGGCATCCAAGAAAGGCTATGCCTTTCTGCTGAATGTTAAAACCATAACAATAGAGACATTTTCAAAGAGCTCACAACCTGAATAGAAGGCAAAGCAGAGGGCTGAATATGGAGCTGTACAAAGTCCAATGGAAGAGTGGTGCTGGTTGAACTGCGTGCAGAGCAGAGGTCTCAGCATTAGCTGTCCCTCATCATTCCAAGATCTTGGTCCTACATTAGGAGGGCTCCCTGCAGCTAATGGAACACCTAACACTAATTTTGAGCCATTGCTTAGACCTTTCTTTATAACTTCAGTACTATTGCATTATTTACAATATAAAAAGGTAAATATTAAATGAAAGGAGGGAGGACAGTTGGATACTTTAACCATTCTTAAATAGAAACTAGTTTTGTAGCAAAGAGGGTATTAAAAATGCGATATGTAATACATAACACAATTTGGTTTATTAAGTATGAAATCCATTGCATTAACAATTAACTAAGTACAAAACTTAGTTTGCATGCCAGTTAAAGCTGATACAGGGGTAGTCATTCTTCTGTTTGACAGTGGAGCTGCCCAAAAGATGCAAAACACCACATCAGATGTTGTCAATGTTCACACAGCAGTCAGAAATTTTCCATTTTCCACTATCATCAATAAACACTTCTAGCTGTAAGCCCCACCTTTGTTATTATTTTATCAAAAGCTAACAATATTTTTTTTTAAAGTTACATTAAGGAAAACAATGTGAATGATATAAAATGAATTTTTCTGCTATTCTAGAAGTAATTTTCTTAAAACAAAATATGACTTGATTGAATTGCTACATAAATAATTCCCAAGGTATTTTTTGCAGTTAATTTATTTTCTTGATCAGGTGACTGCAAATGGTGCAAACAGGTATTTTAAATATGTTTTGGGTCTTGGTGAGGTTTATTTGTGATGTTTTGACTTTTTCATAACTGTAATGCAGTTCTTCTGTGGCATGAAGACAAGTAATTCAATCTGAGAATCAGAATTGCATTTAATGAGTACATACATCAATATACTGGATTTCAAAGTCCTCTGCATGCTGCCTGTATTAAAATAAAGGACCAAACTTGTGAGCTGAAAAATTTGCCTGCAACAGATATTCCATATCATTAAACTGTACAAAAATTTAAATATTAGCAGAAAGTGTTTTTTTGTGTATTTTTCATGCTTTATACAAAAGTAATATTGGACAATCTGAATTTATGGCTTGCCTTGTACTTCAGAACAAAGGCTGACAAACTCCTCTTGAATAGCCTAAGGACCTCTATTCTCAGAGGGCTTTATAAAGACTTCCATACATGGCTTTACATTAAGTCTCTTTAATGTAAATAGAGCAATCCTCAGAGGGTCTCAATTGTATAGTTAGGATTTATAAACTATACATTCAGCAATGTGAATGTTTGTATTTAAGGAACTGAGAGTGTAAAACACTTGGACAATAGTTTCCCAGAGTCTGCATATGCAGAATTACAATAGAGAATATATTTTTCTCATTTATAAACATCTGGACAAACTGGTATGCTGTCTAGATCCCACAGCAAATTAGGGTCTGATTTTTAATTAAGTTTGGCATGCATCAGAGGAATACATATGTTTAGCACATGTTTTTACCTTATACATCTTTTGCTCCATTACCTACGTATTGTTCAAAATGAGTTCTGCCGCTGAATACAAACTGTCCAATTTGCTTTACTTGAAAAAAATTTACAAAATGAAAAAGAATCCACATCTTTGACAAAATGAAGCCATGATTTTTTTTTTTAAAGAATATCCATGGACTGAGGAAAAAATTCACTGAACTGGTAAAATTATTAGAATTAGTTGCCAAACCACATGCACTTTCCAGATTTTGAAAACTGAGTTCACCAAAAAGGTGTTAATTTCTACCTAGTGTTTGAGGATGAATGTAGCTCTTCTCCAGTGAAACTGGAATAATTTTACTGTTTCTAATTATAAATAAATTAATCATGTTTTCATACAGTTCTGGTGTGGGAAGGACTTAGAAATGAAACCATGAATCTTGACAGCTTTGAGAATTGTGATTGTAGGTACAATTGTAGTGATACATTCTGCAGGAGAATTTTGGGTACGAGCTTTATGATCTTGAGTTGCAAAATGTTGGGGATTCATCACATATCCTTACAACTAAGTCTAAAGTTTCTTCTGTGCAACTCCTGGCATGATTCTGCTCCCTGAGCACACCTGGAGCTGCAGGACAAGGCATCCCAAAGGATTGCACCAAGGCAGATGGGGCAACATTTCCAGGACTGCTATATATTGCATAGTTCCAGGAGTAAATGGTGGTTTGTCTGTAACCACCCGAGTCCTGAAAGGCAGAACTGTACCTTTTGTGGGGTATGTGAGCTGTCTCTGCCATTGGCCCTCAGTGAAGGAAACTGAGATGTTGAAGACAAGCACCTGCTGGCACCCTTCACTTCAAATATGTGGTCTTGCAATAGTCTCATTAGACACAAGATTTAAATGGGAAAGAAAATACAAAGTTATTTATCTCCTTAGGCCTCTCAGAGCAATACTTCATGAGTGAAGGTGAAGCCAGTTTACCAGGGTTGCTGTGGCAATAAGGTAGTCCCAAAAGCAGATGCATTATTTTTGCCCTCCTCAGCCCTGCTGGGCTTAACCAGGAGTCTACACTCACAGCACAGCTATGTTGGGTATCTGGAGAAGTCTCCTTTACAGAGAACTACCTCTTTTACCTGCTTCTAACTCTTGTCCACTCAAGCCCCAAAGAAAATTAAAACAGAGGATCCTGTGATTCTCAGCCCCAATCACATCCCATAACCTGAACTGGTAGATCCTCATTTCTAGGGAAAAAATCTAAAGGCAACACCTTGTAAATTCATATTTTTGATTGGCACTGCACAAGTCAGCATTTAAAGGTACACTTCCTGTATGCTTATGTGGTTCCAAAGTTTGTGCTTTTTGAAAAAAAGGATTAAATAGCTGTGTAATTGTTTCAAAATTCATGTATTTATTATTTTTGTGATGGCAGAGACTTAACAGGGTTTATTTTACCTTATGTTTCATTCATGAGGCTACTATATATTTTTACTCTTTAGAGAATGTAAAAACTACTGAAACAGAAGTGTTCCCAAGACACACCACATTTTAAGTAAACACTCATATAGTCAGGGAAGGGGGAGTTGGCTGCCTTTTTTTTTTCTACTTTGTAGGTTTTTTGAGTCCTTAATGTATGCTGAAAATCCCTAACTCACAAGACTGTTGCGAGGATTAATTAGTGAATGTTTGTAGGATGCTTTGAAGATGAAAGGTGTGATGTAAATGCTAATTATTTATTATTATTATCTTCCTAGTCTTGGACAAATTTGGTTGATGTGGAAGTGAGTGATTGATCTTGCTAAACAGAGGTATGCACAGTGGAGAAGGGCCTTTGCAAGATTCACATTAATAATTCTCCCTATGAATCTCAGCTCCATCTGAATCTCTCCATCTATCCTAACCCACTGCCTCCAAAAGGCTCTGACAGTGCCCTTCAGACTAAACTGCTACTCTACTGCAATCTCTGGGCCTGATCCAACAACCCATGAAATCAGAGAAGATTTTTCCATCACCTTCAGGGAACTGGGCAAAAGGTCAAAAATAGTCTTTTATGCAGTATTTTGGAAAATAACTAAATGACAAAAGCCTGTTTTCTGAAAACTGCCCACACTTGCTCTCTGCATGATTAGCTTGATACATACTGTCAGGTTTTGTTGGTTGTGTCAGATCATATTCATATCATACAGTTTCCTTTGTGCACAGTAATATGATTCTTTTCAGGTCTGTTCAGCTGTGAATCTGTAGCTGTTCCCTGCATTAAATTATGTGCAAATTTAGCATCAGTATACTATATCACACAGGGCAAGACATTTTGTTGTTCAGGGCATGAGAGTGCCAACATTAGTGTTCTTTGGTTCCCATTCCAAGAGCACACAAAAAGTCATCTCTGCAAGATGAAGAGGCTACAGCCAGCTATCTCTTACATGCTTATCTTTGGCAGCTGTACCTCATTCCTGTCTTTGTACTGGAAGCTGCTCCCTTCAGCCTTCTCATTGTGGGGATGCACTATGGGTAGCCACCAATATCATGACCATAAAATCAGAGATTTACTTGGAAGTGAGCTCTCTTTGACTTTACAGACCACTGCAGCACAGGAAAATGTATTAGCACCTTACATCTAATTGAGAATATAATTGATTAAAGAGTCAATGGGTATACGACAACATTTGTCAGATACAGCAGAATAGAAACTATTAAGGAAGAGGAAACATGTAGCAGCTTTTTATGTACAAGTACCAGTTTACATCTGTATGTGCTGTCTGTGTGCTGCAGACAAGTATCAAGCAGGAGGTAACAGATTCAGATAGGCAACAGTAAAGCTAGAGCACTCGAACTGGAGTAGAACCTGTGTCGTTCTCAGCAATGGCAGTTTATCCAAGGACTATGATATATTCTTTATCTCTTGACATTTTAAAAGACAGTTTAGATACTCTTTGTGCTCATTCAAATGAAAAAGTGAATCCCAGGCATTCTGATAGCTGACATGAACTAAGGAGTCGGGCTCCTTTCACCATCAAAACATCCTGGAGTTCACACAGTGAAGCACAATGCACTGGGTCCACAGCTGTGATGTCTATAAAGCAGAGACAAGAGCAGCAGGACCAGTTCAATAAATACCAGTTCTCATGGACTATCACAACAGGTCATGATACTAAAAACCAAGGTAAAAGAAATCCTTTCTGTGGCAGTTTGGGAATTGGCTCAGCTATGAACCAAAGTTTCTCTCCTCCTAGTATAGCAAGGGTTACCTAGCTCTGTTGTGTAAGAGAATAGCACTGTGACCTACAAAAACCAAAATAAACCAACAGAGAAACTGTTCTGCATCACAGGTGAGACACACTACATCTATCTAGAGCTTCACTGGTGCTCTGGGAACACAGAATGTGTAGACCCAGAGCAGTACCCAAAGAAAATTTGCTTTTTTGTTGGTGACTCCCAAATGTTGCAGCAAAGCTTTTGGGATGTTCTCAAGTTTTTGTTCTGAGAGTGTGGAGTGTTAATAACTAAAAATCAGGCAGTAAGCATGCTGTGTGCCCTTACAGTGGGAGTTCTCACAAGAGAAAAGTTTTCATTTACAGGTTTTGTTGGCCTTTTAGTATATCTGTTGTGGCCTGTGGAACTTTTACATCATCAGAGCAGGAAGCAATGTAATTACTTTCAGTTAGTTTTGTGTTGCTTATTTGCTTTTGATGCTTCTGTCATTAAAGATGTACAACAAGATCACATTAACCAAATGAGATGTTTTAAAATAATGTGTAAAGAATGTGTTGGTAATGTTGATCCTGCACTTAGGGAAGTTAATACACAACCATGAAGTTTCTTGAAATCTCCCATCTATCTCAGTAAAGACCTAAGTGCTGAAATGCAGATAGAAGGCACTTAAAGCACCTCTATGGCTCCACAGATCTGACCCTTAATTTATAACATTGCACAGTGAAATAGGATTAGCCTCCTTAGGAGCTTCCTTTAGTCTGTTGCTGCTCTACAGTTCAGTGCCCCCTAAGAACAGATACAAAAGAGCTATTCACAGGGTCTCCAAATTCTCAGTAGCCACTGTCACTGCTAGGTTGCCCTTGCTGCATACTGGGTTTTAAATGCAGCATTTTTTCCATCTGATCAGAAGGATTGCTGTCTGCCATTAATTGAAATGCCAATGGTGTTGTTAGAAAATTTTGTCCTCAAGCTATAAGCGTTACCTGTCACAACTATATTTTCAGTTTAAAGATGTGACAACTGAAGGAAATAAGACTGCAAGGACTAAATAATTCAGTGCACTTTGACCTAATTAGTATATTATTCTGAAGTGCTGAGTACTCACATGAATCTCAAAGCTTGAGTTCCTGTGTACTCAATGTTGAATTACTGCTAATCTGGAAAAGATTAATTATTGATGACAGGATAAGTATAGTGTGATAGACCAAACTAGCCCTTCAGACCACAAAAACTACACTTTTCTAACCTAGCAACTGTTCTTTAATAAAAAAAAAGTACCTTCTGATGACTTAGTCAATACAATTACTGAAATAATTAGAATTCTCAGTAAAGATATTACAAGATCCTTTAAAGGAAAGTTATAATGCACCAGAAGCAATATTGTGCTGAAGATTAAAAACCACTTCCAATCTGTGCACATGGACATGCTGTGCAGGGGAGAGGCTCTGTGTGGGAGGAGTGTAGAGGAGTGAAAAAACAAAAACTCAGAGGAGCATGCAAAAAAGGACTATCTCCAGTTTTGTATAAGCATGCAACTAATTCACCTCAGAGGCTGAGAGCCTGCAAAACTGTCTCTAAATCTTCAGCAGAACATCTGGTCTAGAGATGGGCTGACACAACCATTCTGAATCAGTTCTGCATTTACTAATTTATTACTACCTGCTACAGGTTTATTGCATATTAGTTTTCTCAGAAGGTAAATTATAAAGGCAAAGCACATAGGACATGGCAACTGTATGTGAAGAAGTGTCAATGTATTTTATTGCATTGCTGGCAAATCTTCTGGTGAATCCAACTTGTGTTTATTCAGGTTGTGTCATGTGCGGGTTTGGGTGATGGATAGATTCTCCCACAGGATCCTACAGAAAACAAACAAAATACTCCACTAAGTATGGAACTGAATTTTTCAGGGATTAAATGAATAAAAGGGCACAATATGCAATTTCCCATCTCCTGATTTAATACTACAGGATGAACTCATCAAATCTATATTTTTCTTGTGTCTGGCTGGTCTCATCCCATGTATTGTGGATAAGCACTGCAATACAGGACAAACCAAGGTACAAAGAGGTACAGGCCACGAGTTTACGTCTTTCATATGCATTAACATACACTTGAAAGAAAAATGCAAAGTTTGTAATAATAACTGGAAAAAAAAATCAAAAGACTGTAGTCCTTCAAATTGGTCTCATGGCTATATTTATAATTTTATATATTTATACCAAAATTTATGTTAATAGGCGACACTGTTCCAAAACATACTGTCCTGTCCAACCTCCCTGATATGCAAAGTAAAAGCATTTCCTGAGGAAGCTGACAGATTTCATGAAATTATATTAATCTCATGTTTTCTTCTGACTGCTTTCTATCATATTTTTATCTTTCATATCTGTTTCTATTCTGTAATATGTGACTCATCAATGATTATTCTATTCTGTATTTTAAGACAAGAGTCAGCTATATACCACAGAGAACTTTAGTCATACAAACAGAAGATTAAGATGAAATACAGAAAAGAGAAAATACCAGTTTGATCCAAGAACATTCCTTTAGCCAGCTCTTTCACTCTGAGCTGTATTCAGGAAGGAACTCACAGCTGATAACAAACAGTCATTGAAAAAATAATAATTTTATTTTTGACTTCTTTCCAGAAGCATTCACAAGTTTTTCTTACAGTCATGACAGAAACAACTCTTGGGAAAGTTCCCATATAGTAAGTTATATCCAACAAGGATTTTGCTGGAAGTCCCTCTGGGTGTCAGATGAAAAAAAAAGTATGTTTAGTTGACTCTTTTCTCAAAGGAATCTATTTTAAGCAGAAGCCTAAATTAAAATTTTCTAGATTACTTTTTTCTTAGCAAGATTCACCTCCTAGACTAATGTTGTTAACATTTCTTGTTTATTTATTTGATTGAAGAAATTTAAAGTATATGTCTGTTTCTGTTTCTGCTGCTGGAAAAAAAGGAAAGTCTCATTCATGTGAACGTAAACATGACTACATATTAATGTTAAACATATTATTTTATTTTCATAAAGAGTACATTATGGATTTATGTTATGGATAAATTTAAACTGTTCACATAGCTACCAACTGACTTCAATGATTGCTTACATTTGTGTTTAACAGAAACAGTTACTCTGTGGCTTTTGCCAAAATCTGCTTCTCTTCTCTGTGCTTTGGCAGTGCCTAAAATTGAAATTTTGTACTGTATATTTTTATATGCAAGTTATTATTTTTTCACCAAAAGCCTACTGTAAAGACTGTTTTAATGAAATTTCACAAACAGCAAGAAATTTTAAGAATCATAGTCATTATTTGGGTCTGTCATTATCATCACAGTATTTTTTAAGTGTGAAAACCTAAAACTTATGACAGAACAGAGATTCAATCTGATTTTGGTGATATGAAACCATTAAATGTAAGAGGCATCTTTTATTCTGAAAAATTTTCAATGAACAAAACAGTCTCTTCCCAGGCCAAAGAAGAGAGCACAAAGTTCAGCACAAGTGCACAGAGTGCCTTAAAGGGAAGTGTCTGGAAACTGTATCTGCAGGTGCATTGGGAGAAGTAAATATTCCAGCCAGTAAGTGTGCAGCATCCTTCTCATTGCTCATAAAATGATGTGAATTACATTATATGATTTTATAACCCAGTCACACACACAATTTTTAGTACCATATTTCTTGAAGTGTTTTTCTTTATATTTTCATGGATTTTATCTCCTAGTTTTCACCCTGTAAAATCCCTTTTAAATATGCCTGCCTATTCCTTTACTGAAGTAAACTTTGTGGCAGTCAGTGGGCTTGCTCAACTTGCACCAAACTTAACACTTCTATTTGCACTTATAAGAAGGTCCTAGGACTCGGGGATTCTGGAGAGGATTTTTCCCCAGTCATTTGCAATACTGTTAACAATTTATAGATCTTCTGGGGTTTTTTCAGATCTTCCTCTGTTTTTAAATACTTTTGCTGTTTTGTGGGAAAAAAAAAACAAAAACTTTAATAATTAATAGTAGGCATCTCATTATAAAAAAGGGAAAAGCTGAAACAAAGTAAAGACCAAGTACTGTCACATGGATAATGCAGAGAGAATGTTTCTCTATAATTATCATGATATAAACTCCTACTTGGGAAAATGAAAGACAAAACCAAAACAAACATAAAAATTATTGATTTAGTTGGTATCCCTTGAAATTACTTTACTACAAATAAATCATAGCCATCTGAACCTTGGGAAGGACTTTAGAATTTGTAGTTTGGATTCAAGCTTTCAGAAACTGCATAGATCCACTGAAAAACTGGGACCATCCAAACTCTCATCATACAACACATTTCTTCTTTCGATAAGGCAGGTGTTGAAAATAAGTACTGTAATGATAATGGTAATGATGATAATAATAATTATCTGATCCAAGGTTCTCATTAAAATTTTAGGGTAATTGCTTCAAAGAGCCCAGCTCTGTAGTTCTTGATCTGGGTGAGAATGAAGAGTCTGCTCTTGGAACTTAGGTCACACAAAATAATGTGCTCTAGATGACAAATCTCTCTGTCCACTTATATAAAAAAAAAATCAATATATATTTTTGCATTGTTGTCACCTACAATGGCACTTCAAATTGGAATAATAAACCTGCAAAGAACTAAAGCATTTAATATCTGATTTGAATAATTTTATAGATATTTTTAATCTTCTAAAATGATGTCCCTAATCATGGCAACTAATATTTAAACACATTTTTCAATAATGACTCTTGCCTTTTAGTCTCAATTTCCTTGGAAAATGGTAATATCAAATGCAAGTTTTTGCCTTTTGTTCTTTTATTAGTATAAGGCCAAGATGCCAAGAACATCAATAGGGAACTGTCTCTTGACATCAGTAGTGAGATCACATCTTTTTCATGTAGAGATACCTCACACTTGATTTAGTGATTTACCAGATGGAAAAATACACACTGAAATTTGAAATTACTCTATAATATCTCTCTTGTTTTAATGATACCACAAAGCTCCCTCAGAAATATCACCTGAGATGCAGTTCTCCTAAGGGAGCAATGTGATTTTGTGTGCCAGCGAACATTGCAGACTCATTTTCATGCTATGTGTGTCTGAATCTTTTCCCCATGTGACTGTGTGGGAGTCCTATAAAAGAGGAACTCTACAGCATGCTATAGCATATTAAAGATATTAATTATATGAAGAGGAGTTTTTAAGTTGCATGCTTCCTAAAGGCATGAAGTATCCCATATGACTATTGATATTGTGTGCAAGTATGAGTAAAGCAATGTAAATTCTATTCAGCTATTTGGTTTTTGAAAAACTTAACACTTTTATCACAACTTTTTTCATTAAAATGCACATCCTTATCATACAAAGCATAAATTAAATCAGAGTGTATTTCAAAAGTTTCCAGACTTCATGAGCAGGTCAGGTTTGGTTACGTGTCCTGTTAGGAGTTCCCATTCCGCTGAGCTTAGAGATCACAGCAGGTCACCCCATTCAACCACAGTCTCTCATGCAACAATGAACAGTGTTGCTATTTTCAGTGAATTCTCCCATTTCTCTGTAAGCTGATTGGAGATGAAGTTGGCTTGTAAAATGATTACATGCTAGAGATATGAAATAATTAAATAGCAGTGCACGCTTTCTGAAAATATCCTCTTCTGGTATTTAAGTATATTGCTTTAGGCAGATAGCCAAAATAATTTTTAAAAGCAAAATCTATTTAAAAAATAGTGTGCGACACAGAGCATTAGAATGACTTTGCAAACAATCAGGACAGTGACAGTAAAGTTGTATCTGTAATACTCAAAGGAGTAAATCTTATCTATTTCTAAAAATAGGCAGTATACTTTTTAACTCATTAATTTAGCACCTTTTCATCTGCTTTCAGGCAAACAGCCAAGTCAGTCAAAAGGCAGCCTTTCATGTATCAGTTATAAATCATGGCTTGTTTTCACACAAAAGGATTCATCTGAAGGTGAAATTTGAAGTCAGTTGTCTTACCTTAAATCCCAGTGTGTGTATACTCTCATTCAGAATAAGTGATTTAAAACAGGGTAGAAAACGATGTGGTTTACATATTCATATTACTTGGATTTTATCTTTCCAAATGTTCCAAATGAAATAGCTTGGCACAGGCCTCAAAATGACCATGTTTGGAGAGGTGGAAATGGTTTGAAATTGTGCATATTTCTTGAATAGTCTGCAGGATCTGTGTGATTTCCACCAGTTTTTATGACAGTTTTCTCTCCCAAATTTATTTTCGTCTAGTTTATTGTACACCATCTCCCTGTAATAAATGTATGACAGGGACCATGTTTGGTCTGCTTTGAATGACATGCAAGGAATAATGTGTTTCATGATGCTCAAATGTACTTCTTCCTCCTGGCTTTTCAAATTTTAATAGGAATGGGATCTTGACAAAAGTTTAATGGTTAAATAAGAGCAGATATCTCCTATCACAACCTTTATGCAAATCACCAGGCAAATCAGATTATTTCTTGTGTGGAGATGTCATCTATTTATTTATAAGGTGCATATGCTCCCCAAGTCTGCACTTCAGAACTGACCTGGGGAGGCTGCCTCCAGGGAGAGGGCAGCCACAGTCAGTTAGCCAGGTGCCAGCTGGTAAAATTGTCTTTTAAAAAGTAATTGACTGTGACATTAGACAGCAAGTAACCTCTTCAAGTTTCTGGATGTCAGATAGACAAAAAGGAGGGTTATTTTGCAAGAGGTAATTCAATGTAGTGTTCAGCTATGCCTAAATAACTACATTTAAACAATACAATCACAGCAAAGATCCATTTTCTGTATTAAGTTGTAAAATATTCAAGAGATTAGCTGTGGAAGTGGCTCCCACAGCATTCATTTGTCCCTGATGATTATGTGATACAAGTTAAGTACAAGGAGAAAAACAGGTTTTATGCTAAAACAAGGGAAACAGCCCTGGCACATTTATCACCAAGTAGCACTGACATTCCCTTATTGTACTATGGAGTTTAGAAAGCAGTTCCTCAAGATTCACATTTAAATAGCCACATAGTAACTTCTGTTTATTTTTGAGGAGGTTGCAAGGCAAATAAGCACGGTAGCCTGAGAAAAGCTGTCAGGGAGCCCCATCAGGGGAAAAATGTTACCTGGTCATAGTTGGGCAACTGTGAGTGTAGTGGGAGCAATTCATTTTCTCTCAGCAAAAAGAGTTAGCTGCTAGGGAAGAGCATTCCTTTAAGCAATCTGGAGGAACTTTTTCTCTGTCTCAGTCTCCAAATATTATATGAGTACCTCAAGAGGGGTGTATGTGTCTGCTTCATGTGTGAGCTTGAGCTGTCCTGATTTTCTGCACTGAAATACTGTCAGCCCAAGCACTGTGCTCTAGTCCTTCAGTCTGAACTGTCTTGAAGCTAATTTGAACAGCAGTGAAACAACTTTATAATCTCTGGGAGCATGCCTTTAAAAACGTGCTAAGTGCTGGAAAAGATGCAAACATTCTGACTCTCTGCAGAATATTACTAGCATATCTCAAGCACAATTATGTCTGTGTACCCTCAGTTTACTTTTTACAATTAAAGGTCATTAACAGAAATTAGGTCAGAGAGCATTTGCAAGCAGAAAAACTTAGTGCATATAAAAAAATGTTTTTTAAAATTAGTTTCAAGTATATTGAAGTCATAATTAATGCCTGGTGTAAATGTACTGTTTCCTTCTCTCAGCTAAAATGTGGTGCTCCATTTCTGTAACAAACAAAAGTAAAATTAATGGCATCAGGAACATGTTTTTAAAATAAAATGGATGTCCTTTTAGGTCAATTTTATTCAATGCTGCTTTTAAGGAACACACTGCCTTTCCCCAAAAATTTTGGGCAGGAAAATATATGTTTTTGGGATGGGACAGACAGACTGGCCATTTCCCCAGGAGTGTTTTAGGTGCAGTTTTTCACCTGCGTACTGTACAGCTCCATTCTCTGGCAGGTGTAGTTCTGCCTTCCACAGGTGAAGCAGTTTGCCTTCCTTGAAAAGGAATGCTTCCATAGTCTTCCTAAGCACAGACTTGATAGCTGATAACTTCAACTTAGCCAAAGAAACTATACACATTCTGACACAGATCCCACACTGCTGTTTATGACACCATATCCTGGCATCAGAACAGGCACAGTTCCACACCTTAAATGGGTGGCAAAATCAACTTCCGAAAACATTCCTATTTTAAAAGAACTAGTGATGAGCTGTCTTTTTGAAAAATTCAATTCAAATTGGGATACTGAATTTTAAATATTAGTAACACTGTCTAACCTCACAGCTTCTGCAGAATTTCCCAAAACTCTTTCTTGATTTCATAATTAAACTGAGCTAACATCACTAGGACTGAATCTATATCACTATATACACACATATACATGTGTGTGTGTATATATATATATATATATAAATTAAAGTATATTTGCCTTGTGGACATATATTATTGGCTGCTGGTAGTTGACACAACAGGTGGTTATGACATTTTATGTCACTGTTCTATATTAATAGCCTAGAAAGTAACCATTCATGCTGAAAGTTTCACAGACTTAAAAACAATTGCTATTTTAATCCTAGAGGAGATTCCATTCTACTTGCAGTCATCTAGTAGAATCAGTGCATCAGTTGATGGCTATGAATAACTGAGAATGTCAGGTCATGAAATAGTGTTGATCTGGATTCTTTCTGTCAAATGAAAGGATCTTATGGCAGCATGAAACTGCTGACTGCATAATCAAGCTTTTACCTTCAAACCAAACTTGATACTGTAAATGTAAAAATTGTCTGTAAAACAAATATTTTAAAAATGCCATGAATCATCCAAGTTGCTTCATTTCATACCATTCAGCAGAGACTTTTTAGCTTTCTTTTTCCTCTCTCTTTCATGTGTTTACCAAACTGTTACAAAACATATGCACTATTTTTGAGGAAGAATAACGCAAGCCAAGCAGACGGATCTATTCATGATCAGAATGCAATGGCCTTCATTATATTTCTGTTTGCTTATAAGTGACTGATCGAGAGTTAGCAGATGGTGTTTTCTTTCACCCCTTCGCCTTCCTCTTATTTAATTACTCCAACTTAGTTTATGTTCTGGCTCTATAGTGACTAATAAGCATGTATATTTGTAAGATCATCACTTCTAGGATCTCCAAATTCAGCAATGCTTAATCCATTCTCACTGAACTTGGATCATATATTGAAGCTGTACATCTAGGACCAGACCAGTCTGACCTCTTACACTTAATGTTGCTCTTGGAGGTGTTTCCATGAAATGAACAACCTAGCATCCACCTAGGAAACTGTAGCACCTGTGGAAAATGAGTCTGGTAAGTAATGTGTTGTACTTAAGTGTCCTTGTAAGCAGCAACAGCTGCAGTCAGTAGTGGCAGGGGGGCTGTGCAGGCTGCCTCTCTAGGCTGTCAGGGGTCCCCTGGCTCTGTCAGGAAGTTTTCTCAGGGCTGGTACATGGTCAGGCAGGCAGGAAGATTGCACCTATGATGCTCTGGAGCTCTACAGAGAGAACACTGCCTCTTTTTGGCATGGTAATTGGAGCACATGCTGTTATTCATAAAGAACAACAATCCCATTGCTATTCAGATAGCAATCCATTCTTCTTTCTCTGTCTCTAATTTTATCCCAACTCCAAGCATTACATATCTAATAAGTTTTATGGTGGGCCCTGACTCTCATCTGATGAAGTTTCTTTACCTCCAAAGTAATTTCTGTTTCAAACCCAAGTATTTCTTTCAGCTAGGAGGACCTCATCAGCAAACCCTTCTACCAGGAATTTAGTTTTGGTGGATTCAAATCAGGTTGTAACTTCTGAAAACCCTCCCTGGTCCACATGAAGCACACCTCAAGGGGCATCCCAGAGTGGAGAGCCCCTGTTAGCAGAAAGCCACAACATAAATCACTCATAGCTGAATAAGACTGAGACTGGGAAGACATGAAGGGCATGGGACAAATACAGTGCCCTTCAATTTGCTTTTGCCTTGGTAAAAACTCAAGAAAGGGGGACTCTTCAGACAGGAACATATACAAATGGGTCTTCCTGGGCTAGAGACAGGAAGTCACATCTCACTTCTGCCCTGTCTGCTGTCTCCAGAGTACAGTCTGACACATCTAAGTGTGGATCTGTTAGACGAAGAGGTTTTGTCTCTTCAGATTGCCTTATCATTGTGTCCATTTAACAGAATTTCCACGGGACCAGAAATTCAGCTGAAAGTTCATTTTAAAACATCAGCAGACATGACATAACTTTTCCCATTACTAGGGAGGATTCAGAACTAGCACATAAATTCTGAAGAAATTGTATTTGCCAAGTGATCTACTAGAGAATGGTGCCTTTGTTTTGCATCAAAATCAAGAGATTATTTTATTTTTGTTTTAGATCTGTTTCAGCACTCATGTATGTAGCACAAGTGAATTTAGCAATATAGAAATGGTGGAAAGATTTAATTGCCCAAAGTTAATAAAAATATTTGTCTATATGTGGCATGCATAATTTATAT
This sequence comes from Erithacus rubecula, assembly GCF_903797595.1. NCBI lineage: Eukaryota > Metazoa > Chordata > Aves > Passeriformes > Muscicapidae > Erithacus > Erithacus rubecula. Next base: position 14,276,694 of record NC_136659.1, read on the forward strand.
CCACTACAAATGTCCAGCAGATTGTACTTTTTTCCATTTAAGGTTCAGATTCTTAGAACTAGCCAAGTCATTTCAGCAGCAATATTTTAATCTGTTCCAGCTATTCTGAACTTCTTGAATACTTAAAACTTTATTCTTCTGATTTGCATACTAGAAGGCTGAGCATGACATCAGCTTATTTTCCTCTTATGTGTGCATTAGTCATCTGGATATTACTAGACAGAAAAAAAAAAAAAGCTTTCTTTTTTTTTTTCCTTTCTCCTGACTTCATGTTACTTCAGAGCTAAAGAAAAGAATTATGAAGATGGTGGTTTAGAAACGCTAATACAAGAGCAAATTCCAATCCCTGTGAGAACCCCAGATGCTCCATTAAACTGGATTTCTGGAATATTTCCACCTCAACAGGAGTATCATGGTCCCGTGTAGAACCCATGATCTGGTTCATCATAGTTAAAGATGGAGTTTCAGGTTTTTTGGCTGGTTTATTCATGACACAGTCACTACAAGCCCTTTGGATAAGCATTTCACACAGTGGGGAGTGAGGTTCAGCTCTAAGGACAGTGTTACACTGCATTAATCCAATGACTTTAATACCTTTACTCCCACTATCTTACAGCGATGTAGCTGAGAGTGAATCAGGCTGAAGATTTGGAGCATAGGTGATTCTGCTATTTTTATGAGGCCCTGCAGGCTCTAATTCTTTGCACCATGTGGGAGCCTTCCATGAATACAGAGTGCCATCTGTGCTTGGGTCTCATTCCTTAAAGAAACATTTAGCTTTCTATTCATCCTTTCTGCATTCCTGGGGCTGAGCAGTGTGTGAGTGTGTTACCCCTTCCTCCCTTGTGTCGCTGGAGTTTATTGATCAGCCTCAGGACTAAAAACACAGCAGAGAGCCCTGCTGTTTCCAGTAGCTGTTGCCTATCTTTTGAAGCAGAGATGAATGTTTAAACCATAATGTATTCTTTCAACACAAGAGTATTAAACTATTGTGAAAAATAAATGCAATAGATTCTCAAACTGGGAGGCAAAAAGGCATTGGTGCATCAGAAAGCTTGCGCACTGAGCCTTTTACTTCAGCTTCTGCAGCTTGAGCCTCTTGTATCTCTGACTAATTCTCTCCCTGTTCACCACAGGAATACTAATTGCCAGATGAAGCTCTTTGTTCAGCTAATGCTCTAAGTGTTGCTTAGAAGAGGAATTGTCTCTGGCAATCATTTATTAGTGAAGAAAAATGACAATTTATTTCTATGTTGGTCCAGACAGCTCAGTTGCAAAGTTACTGAAATTACAAGGCTAGAATCACTGGGTCAAAAAAACCAACCAAACCAAACCAAACCAAACCAAACCAAAAAACCACAACCACATTCTTTCTGTAGTGGGTTGTTCAAATCCAGATACACAACATTTTACTTTACATCATAGGTGACAACATTCAGTACTTCGCATCATTCTACTTTGACACCAAAACCACAAGACATCTGGAGTTGCAATATGAATGAGAATCCATGAAGCTCAGATTCACATCAGTCAAGTTTGACTCATCAGCACTAAACCATGGGAGCTTAAAGAGAACTACCTGAGGTAGTTCATAGAAATATGAAGTTCATAGAAATATGTACCACTACTACCACTATTGGCCTGTTTACATCAATAAATTCCTGTTATATTAAATGTAAAAATAAATCCAATCCAAAAGATTTTATCACACAAGTAGTAAAAATTCAGAGACTTCTTTTGTACCTGAAGGCACTTTCTGGGCATCTTTCCTACGTTATGGAGGACTCTTCAGTGCCTGTTCTGCTGATTATGATCCTATGCATAATAGCTACAATATGTCATCCATTTAATAAGCCTGAAGTATTCTCATGATGAGTAAGAATTCTTAAGATTTTTGATAGCATAAAATAAAACCAGAAAAGTGTATATATATACACATCTTGCTGAAGTATTGGGTAATGCATCTTAGAGCTGGTTACAGTACATAATAAAAATCCTACTAATTTCTTTACAGAAATGTTGCTTCCTCTCTGATCTACCAAACATTTAAGCATTACACCGATCTGACTTCCTTTTTCAAGACTTTTCAAAGCTTGAGAATACATTTAACTTTCTTTTATGTGGTCAGGTTTCTTATGATATCATGCAACTCCTGTGTCTCATCCCAGATTGTTAAGTTTGTGGCAGTATCACCTTTGCTTCTTAATAACGCAGTGTGAATGTTGCAGACACTAATTTCCAAACATAAAACTGCAAGCACTAACTATTCTGTGGGAATGAATGAGGTGTCTGTGGAAGAAACCTTGTAGGGACAGCAAACATTATGTTTGTAATTGCTTGCTGTCCCTGACCGAGAATGTTAGAGAATTTGTTACTTTTAAAACTAATTCTGCTCTTTATGAAGTACGAATTACTGATTAATGAGCGCCAATCTGTTCTAGCTACATCCTACACCCCATATGGCATATAAAATCTTTTACAAAAAAGTTGCAAGAGAGCTACTAAATCATAGTCCAGTGTATGACTAAAGCAGAGTGATTATCTAGAATCTCATGACTTATTGCATTATTCAAAATAGTTTTAAAAGTGACTAGCAAGGATTCAGATGTTTCTTTGGGAGACTGCCTCATTCCCCAAAAATTGTGTTAGCAATTTTTCACAGATATTTAAGGCAGTTATTTTTTTATTTATAGTAGACACAGGTGTTGCGTCTAGCAAGAACAATAGATAAGATCTACAAAAAAGTGTTCTACATAAGGCAAGAATTCCCAGTGCTGAAAATATAACAAATAAGGAGAATGGTATTTTCTAAAGTTGTCAATGATCATGGGACCATATTACATCATAGAACCATAAAGTACTGATGGTTTGAGATGGAACGGACTTTACAAGATGATCTAGTCCCAAACCCTCCTGCTGTGGTCAGAGACACCTTCCACTGGACCAGGTTGCTCAAATCCCCATTCAACCACGCCTTGAAGACGTACTTTCTTTCAGTAATGCAGCTTTGTCCCTGACAGCTAACAGAAGACTTTTTCTTCCCATTTAACGTCTTCTTTCTCAACAATGCCAGGAGCCACATCATTGGGCAGTCTATGGCAAATTGTAGTAGCAACAGCTCTTAACAAGAGCATTTTTGTCTCAGCTAAGCAAAAGGAAGAAGGTAAATAAAGTAGCTGAGGATTGTTTGAAGACCTAGAGTAGGCTACTAGACACTTGTACAATGAGACATGACTGTCCTGAGCTTGAGGCCTTCAGTCCTTGGCTCCTGATTGTCCAGACTGGGATGGCCATTTCCCTGTCTTCTGCTTTGCAGGTCTTTTGCAAAGAGGTTGGGGCATAGTGAGAGGCAGGTTAGGTGTCACAAACATCTCCTAACCTTTTTGGATGATGGAGTCCTAATGCAACAGGAACCTTGGTGTAGAAACCCAAAGCACTCCTGGCTTTGTGAATTCTGACATAGCCTTGATGTTATGCTGTTGCTATATACTATATAGACCCTTGCCTGCATCATTACACTCATGTCCTGAAATTTATGGATGTGGGGTTTTAAAACAATCGGCCAGATAAATTTAACATCAAGTATTACAAAAAGCCATGGATTTACTCAAAATAATTCAAACCCCACACCACTTGCTTTCAAAGAATAGGAACAAATGTGATTATTAGCAGAGACTGAATCAGTTTTGCATTACAGAGCAGATTAAATCGGCTTGTAAAAGCATACAGAGTAAAAACTTTGCATACATTCAGTCTTGTCCATGCCAAACCATGATTCTCAAAAAAAAGGGAAAGTTAGTGGAAATTCACATCCAAAGATTATTGGATATTATAAGCTGTGTAAAAAGTAGATTTGTTGGGGTAGTATTAATTTACCTACATAGTAGGACTTAGATATTTTTTTTTTTTTTATGGACTAGTTGATGTTTGGTCTATTTGTGTTTTTCAAAGAATACAGGGTCACTAAACTTAAATGTTTTTCTATCATCTACAAAGAGTCTTTAAAGTCATAAATTGTTTTCTCTCTTTCCAGGATTTATTTTATTTTAAAAATGATATGTACACATGCACATCTTCCATAATTGTTACTTTTTCTATAAGATTTAAAAGACCTTTAGATGATTACATAGATCATGTATGACTTAGTCTGGACAGGAGACATAAGGTACTTATCAAAATTCATCCCTGCTATTGCATCTCCTTTTATTTCTGTCCACTATAGCGAAAAGCTTTGTATGCCCTTCCAGTAAAGGACGCAAGGCTGGCTAGCAGTCAGTGTGACAGAAGGAAAGCAGTGCAGCAGAAAATTGGATAACAGGATAAAAAACACAAGGACCACAGGAAGCCCATCAAAACTGCCTCCTCTTGTCAAAAACCAGACAAGTGACAAGTACAAATATAAAGTATTATTCACAATTCAGTATTTCTAATGATATCACAATTACAGTCCTGCTTCCTATAGGCAACCACTTAACTTTTTAGGCTTGACCTTACAATCGCAAACCAAATGTGGTGTGACAAAACAAATCTGTGGAAGAATTGTTTGCAGTCAGACATCTGACTATCCAGTCCCAGGCTAACTTTTATTTAGCTATTTTCCCTTATAAAAAAGTGTTTAAAGAGTGCTGCTCAGTCACTGATCTAAAAAACATGTTGACTTAAGACCGTGTACATATTTAGCAACTCCAGATCGTGCATCAGAGTCAGGCAATTTAAATTGTCTGCCAACAGTTCAAGACTGTGGCTAATTCATTACTCACACATCTCTAGTTGGAGTAGTAATTTAAACTCATGTGTGTCATATTAATTGTAATCTTGTTTCAAAGTGACAAGATAAATTTCTCAAGGTACATAATATATTATGGACATAGGTCAAAACAAATGAGTGTCTAAAAGAGATTAACACTAAATACATGCAATATGTCATGTTTGTGAATTAAGAAAGGATAAATTACATTAACACTTAACAGATTGTTCATTATACTTCATCTACACTTAGGCTTAAAACCACTAACAAATACTTCTCCTATATATAAATCTCTTTAAACAACTCATACAGAATATATAGCATTGCATACTTGGGAGGCAGAAGCATCAGTTCCCAGATCCTACAAAGAACAGAACAAAGTTTCACAGGATAAACAAAACTGGCATCCTGATTGGAGTTTCCCTGATTTATTCTTAGTAGCAGGAGTGTTAAGGGAAAATTCAAACATTTTTCCATATTTTTTTCCCTTCCTTCCTGTTAAAAGTTTAAACATTTTGGAGACAGGTAGTTTAATTTAAAAGTCATCTTGGAGCTCTTCCTAACAAGGAAAGCTTTGAGCCACTTCATCAGTTCAAGCACCTGAGCAATTCCCTGTCACTGTTCCTGCACAGCTCTGTGTCCTGCACGGACAACAGCAGTGTTGTGTCGGAGCAGCCAGCCTCAGGACATCACTGCCTCAAGTTCCCTCCACATGCAAACCCTTGGCCAGCTTCCAAAACTACTCACTGCAATGGCTTGCAAAATGCTCCTGCTCCTGTGACTATAGAATTTAACGAGTTTTTAGTCATATTTATATTATCAAAAACATGTCAAAAGGAAAGGATGCATTTCTATACTCAACAATATTCAGAAATGGAATCTTTTGTAAAAAGCCGTATGTATAGGTATCTGATATGTGGATTCATCTTTTCTATGCTTGCATCAAAAAAGTTGATTCCAAGGAAAACTGGATTCTCCACAGAATTTATCAGAGAAAAAGAGAAAGAAAGCCACTTATCATTTCACAGTAAATAAGTATTTCATATAATTGTAACTATAGCTACATTAAAATTTCTAGTTTTGTTAGCAGTATTTCTCACCAAAATCTACATATAGACCAGTTCTTCTACACTTTCTGAAGCAAGTATAACCCTATTGATTCAATGAAACTGTCCAATGAGCTAAAAATAAATAAATAGGAAGCTTTAATGCAACTAATTTTAAGCAATTTACTGAAAACAATAAGCATTTCAGGTTGAAATCACTGATCATGCTGATTTTATCAGATAAACTGTGGGGTGTTTCCCCTTGTTATGTAAGGATTCTGTTGATAGACTGAATAATAATGAAAGGATTTATTTAATTCCAGATGACATTTTAATTAATTTAATTTTAGTCACTCTGATGATAACGCTGTAACACTCATTTAGAATAAAGAAAATCTGCTGAGAATTATGTGCTGAATGGAGGCTTTTCCATCACTAACTCACAATCTCATACATCTATTTATTTCTGCAGAAAACTGCTGTAGCCTCATACTCTTTAATTATTGCCATTTAAAGGTGATATTTTAAATTTCATTGCTTTTGCCACATAAATGTCATTCCTTGTCTAAATAAGGCCATTTAGACATATTGGTTTTGATATGTGTGTCACCTATACTTCATTTCACTGTATTTCATCTTCTCTTAAGGCATCGTGATACTTCTTTCACCCTGCTTTTCTCTCCACTCTGGCATGTGTCTGTAGGATAGCTGTGTTGTTAACACAATTCATGTATCAGCCACCAGTCAGTGTCATCTCCTGTTATTTCCAACTCCCTTTCTTTAAAAATCTACCCATTTCCATGGAAATGTACAAATTATCAGAACCAGCAACAGCTCTGACTGTGGGATAAAGGAATGAAGGAGCAGAAATATGTGGGATAAATCAGATTTCATTGGTAATTAATGCAGAAATCAGTACACATGGGTGAACATCTTTTCCTTACTTGCAGACCTTGTTTTTACCCAATAGTAAAAACAAAAGCAAAGCTGAAGCCTTGTTGCTGCTATATGTACAACACAGGTAACTGGCATTCAATAAAATGGGCAGAGTTAACAAGTGTCTCATTCCTCTAGTCTGAAATCCCAGGGGAACATGACTATGGGGATCATACTGATTAGAAATACATTTGTTTTGAGCCAAAGTAGTCTTTTATAGATATAATATTGTCTATTTTATGGGGAATCTTATCTGGCTTCCACAGGGAAAAGATTCTCCAGTTCTCTTGGTAGGTTGCAGTTAAGTTACCTCGAGTTAATAATATCTGTCAGACTGGGTGATGTCCTCAGGAAAGCTGAGCCTACATCACTTCCTCTTTTAAGTAGGTAATATCAGACTGACAACACAGAGCAACAGAAACAGAAGCTGGAAGCTCACATTTGGAATCAGAAGAGGGATCAGGACACATACAAAGGAAATTATGATATACAGGGTGAAATAATGATAAAATTTTCTAGAAGTCAGTACATAGTTGAACAGTCTGAAAAAGCGGAAAAAGACATCCAAAACTAGAGTAACTTTTTTTTTTTCAGTGCATTCTTTTCCACTTCTCTTTTGACTGAACTACAAAATTGTAATATTAATTTTTGTCATATCAAAACTTATTTATAAATTCTGACAAATCTGACATAACACAGAGTTTACATTGTGTGTGAAAGAAAAAGTGAATTTATAAATTTAGTACTTAGCAGAAATGTTCACATGCGAGGCAGACATACATCCAATATGCTTTCAGGTTATGTTCAACAATATAAAATTATTTTATGAACATATCCTGTGGGTTGATAACTGAGGCAAAACTGTCGAATTACCTCCAATGGTCCATTCCAGCTTGAAATTTTTTATGAGCTCTGACACCAGATTACTTTTATGAAGTCCTGGATCACTGAAGCTGCAAAAAGAGGAAATGTGTATGTGATAATGTGAACCAAATCTCACCTCCTAGGAAGTTTTAGTAGAAATTAAAATTTAAATTTTTGATAGTTGTAGGTGATTTTTTCAGATTTTTTCCCCATGTTCTCTGGTTAGATAGTGAGACGTGTGAAAAAAAAAAAACCCTGTGCACATTGTTTTATTACTTAAAAAAACGAAATGTTTCATGTAATAAATGACACTTCATGACAGTTTGATCTCTCATCATTGCTGTAAGGGCTCTGAAGAAAGGACAACAAAATGTTGGTGCCCTTAACAGCAGAGAAGATTTTTGCACTTTAAAAAAATAATTTCTATTTGCAATCATGAAGGTTTTTAGTCAAGTACTTTCTCAAACTTGCCTAAATAAATGGAGACTGTATCTTCTATTTAAATGGACAGAGAGCAGGGGTCAGAGACAATTTTTTTCAGGTATAATCACCACATATGCAACCTTTTTCCCCCCAAGAAATTCTTAGATCTTGACGTTTTGAAGGCAGTGAAGCCATTTCTCTTGAATTTTGAACTACACTGAGCAGATGCTAAAACAGATGGACACTGTCTTCTGGAAAAGTGGGAAAAATATCTGATTAGAAAATGTCATGCTATTGTTTCTCCTTAATTTTTCCAGCTGGATAAGCTATGAAAGGACTTTTCTTTATGTCATAATTGAAAGAAAGCATAAATGCTGACACTACCTTCGTCAGTATTACATAAGCAACTAGGTCCTGGCCCTGCTCCACTACTCCTTTTTTAAAGAGTGATCTCATGGTGGGCAACCCCAGTCTCTGTTTTCCCCTGGGGAAGAGCATTTGTGGTTGAAAATCACAGCAAACTGTAGCTGGAGTCAGAGAAATCCCAAATAGTCAGAAAACCCTATGGAGACTGCAAACTCTGCTCTGACAGGGGATAGTGGCAACAACCAGTCAGGCTGACATCTTTGCTGATATATATCCACCTGGGATATATGTGTTTGTGGGAACCCACCAGGCTGGGAGAAGGAAAAAGAAAGACATGCTACTCCTCGCCTCTTGATGATGTCTTTCCTGACCACTGCTCACCCAGGGACTGGAGGTGCTGCTGCTCTCTGTAAAAACTTCCCAAAGATCCCACATGCCCTCCCTCCTGGCCCTGCATCAAACTACATGCCATTCAAAACTGCATGAGGCACCTTTGTTTTTTGCATGCAGCTGTTTCATCTGTAAATCCAATCAGCTTGAAAGCAAGTTTATGTAGGTCACAGTCTAACTTGTATCATAGCCAAGAGTCTCCCTGTACTGGAGTTGCAGGATAGAGATCTGCATGAAGAGGGGTTACACAATGTGGACAGAGCACAGGAGTTAAAAATGAGGAATTTGGTCTGATCTTTCCTCCTCTAGAAATGACTCATCTCTCCGTGGTTTGTCTGTAAATTAGATAATGGGCTTTTCCATAAGCCAGGTGGTTTCTCTCAGGCTGTCCAGAAACACTGGCTGGTGTGTCAGCTGATGGAGCACCCTCTGGTCTGTTTCCTTCATCACACCAACCTCCTTTTCCTTTCAATAGCTGTTATTTCTATTGTATTGTATTTCTCTGTAGTTTTATTTTTACATCTTTCTTTCAAGTAGCATGAGAAACAATTGCAAACAGTTAGAATCACAGCCCTATGAATAATTGAACATGTTCTTGATTGTCTGAATTGGAAAAAGATTGCTAATAAGACAGGCTGGAATTCCTGCAAATCCAATTTTATATATAGAAAAATACTTCCTTCATGTCTAAATGGAATTCTTTGGTTCATATTGATACATTTCAAAAAGCTAACAGGAGATATCTATTTATACATAGAAATTCAATTCCTACAATAAAAGCTGTTTTGATTGTAGAAAGACTTTGCTTTAAAATTCTGCAGCAAGTTGTTTCCAGATTGAATGGTTTTGGTGTTCTGCTTTCCTATATTGAAATGAATCAAAATTAATATGGAAAATGCTATGTTGAGCTCAAATTGGATATTTGGGGTAAAAACATTTCATCTCCTGTTTGAAAGATGATTCTTTGTGATGATGGTTGAGAGTAAATGTGAAAAATTTGCTTTAGGGCCACAGTTTGTTCTTTGACAATGTGGATCCACACTGTGGATGGATTCTTAGGATGGTGTCTTCTGAGGCAGCCCTGAAAGACACTGGAATGTGCTGTCTGGCTGCCTTTTAGCTTGAACAATGTGAAGTGCGTGAACTTGTCTAAATGTGAACTTCTAGTTGGGCAGAAATTGCAACTATTGCAATACCGGCTGGATTTTAAACAGTAAAAACTTGCTGCATGAACTGTTCGGCAGCTTAACAGAAAGAAAAATTAAAAAAAAAAAAAAAAGGGAACAGCCTTTTTCTTGCTACAATTTGCTAAATCCATTTTAAACAATGGTGAACTGACAATAAATAGACCACAAATACAAGAATATTTATCCAACCAAGTTATTACCTTGCAACAGTACAGTCATGTCATAAGAGTGTCATCTGAAGGCTGAAAAGTTTTGGGCCCTTTAAAGCAATAAATTTTTATGCCAGTGTGCAAACAGATCAAAGAAAATAATTACCATGTAAAGGACATCACACCATGCAATGGAAGAACAGACTACCTTGGAAGCTAGGTCTTTTTACACCAACATTAACCTGAAAATATTCCAAATATATTTAACCTTATTCTTCTCACCTTTGCTGAGTATTTTCAAGCATATATGCTCCAGCTAAATCCTTAATTTGATTTTAAAATAATACCCATGACCTCGTTCCAGTCACTTTCTGCTCTATATAAATTAAGAAGTGTATTAGTCTGTCAAACAGTTGTTCTGTCTAAGAAGTGACAGAAATAAGGAGATCAGTACCTAATAGATTTCACAATGCTTATCTTTATATGTGTCATTTTGAAGCAATGTACCTCTTTTTCCTTCCACACAATTTTTTTCATGTGAGTGACAGAAAAAATACATAGTCAAGAACTGAGAAGAAGCCAGGAATATACCACTGTGGCTGACAATGCACCAGAGCAGTTCTCCAAGGAAAGCACAGGAGGAAGTTCAAATGGCATCTGAACCCCCTCAGCATAGCTCCCAGTATCTCCCACCCCCAGCACTCTCCAAACAGCTGTGAGTTATTAGACAGGGTCTTGAACAGAATCCAAGAGCCTTCTTAGTGTCATTTCTTATCACAGAACTCTTAACAAAGACCTGATGTTGTTGGACAAATACTTATTATCCTGCTCCTTACTGGGTGACATAAGCTACCAAGAGTTCTGGCTCTTATCTCTCTGCTATTGAAAAGTTACTTTTATATCTTCACCTGCTTGCAATCCCTTGAAACTAACATACATAAATCTTAGCATGTAATTTTGGGCTCTATGAGTCTTAAATATAATTCAAGAAGATAAACCAAAATTTATTCATCTTGTAAAATTCAAGAATGTCATCAATAATTAAAAATACACATATAAATTGTCTCAGGAGAAAAGCACATCTCAAACAATTCTGAAATGGTACTGTTCAATAATTAGATACTGTTAAATGAAATGAGCAAATGTCTAAATTAAAGAATCCTGGAAATCTTGTTTTGCTGAAGAACTAAAGTTCTGTGTTCAACAGAACTGTAGGCAAAAAGTAAAAAGTTAGTGAATTTTAAAAATTTACACTAAATCAGTGTGAATCCTGCAAGTCTGAAAAAGTAAAAATATGAGACTTTGATTTTTTGCATTTATGAATGTTTAGGAGCAAAGCACATTCTCCCTGGTCAGTGCCTTCAGATATATTAAGAAAGTTTTCTGGAATTAGGCCCTGGTATAGACATATGCTGTAAGACAACAAGGAAGGAAATAAAAGTGGAGCAAAAAGAAAACTGCTTCCACAGAAAGCCTGCAGTGCCAAGTATTGATGAAAATGAGAAAATCTCCCAAGCTGATTCCAAACCATCTTACTCTATCACTAAGAATCTGTATAGAAAAAATAACAACAACGAAAGAAAGAAAGAAAGAAAGAAAGAAAGAAAGAAAGAAAGAAAGAAAGAAAGAAAGAAAGAAAGAAAGAAAGAAAGAAAGAAAGAAAGAAAGAAAGAAAACAACCATAACAGAATCAGTGTACTTCGATAGCTAGTGGTGCTGAGTTATGAAAAATCATATAAATATTTATACATGTTAGTCCTTACTAGAAAATAGATACTTTCAATGAGATATATCCCCACTGGGATATAAAGAGCATCAGATATAAATGTGCAAATCTTATGTTTTGCATTAAAACTCAATGAAAGAGCAAAAATATATCAGTCCTATCCCAGAATAAAGAACACAGTTGTTTTTTCAAGTCCCAGCATCAATTTAACCATAAAAGTTTATCTGCATCCATACCTGAAGAAATACTAAAATGCATATAAGTGATACATAGCAGGATCATATTTTTGATGAAGTTTTAATAAAAAAGAAGATATTTAGCTAGAAAATACAAGGATGACAGGCAAGAAAAAAGAAGAGGCAAATATAGATCCTTCTTAGCAAAAGGAGGGGCTCCAATCCTCATTCATTGTAGTACATTATCACAATAATTATTGCTGTGTCTTTTGTAAAAGTAACTAGAAGTCCTCAAGTGTTTTAAAAGCAGGGATTCTTACCCTGAGGAATATCAGAGTGTGCACCCTATATATAGATCTCATTATTTGGTGCAGAAATAATAATAATAAAAGTAAGCAGCTCTGCTGTTTCATTAAACCAGGACAGGGTCTATATACCATTCGTTGCATCATCAGGGGAAGTTTAAGAAGCTTTGAAGTAAAATAGGCAGAGACCAACAGGTTCATGAACTGATGTTTACGCATGTAAACTGGCATTTAAAAGGAAAACAGTTTTATTGGGGTAAGGAGAGAGGTGGGATGGAACAATCTGCATTCTGCAAAACCTGCATTTAAAATTAGTGAGGTACTGCAAAGCCTGGACTTCAGCAAGTGAGATTCAGACTCTATAGTACACTGAGATAGTGGAAAGCATGGTAATATTTGTCAATGGCTAGAAGGCATTTTTTGCAACCCTGTAAATACTTCCAACTATTATCAATAATGTTTTTATTTTTATGTCACTGAAAGCGCTCACAGCTTCACAAGTTGCTTGGCTTTGAGATAACAGAGAGCTGTGGGGTTTGAATGTAGAAAATTAGCCTTTGTAAAAGTCCTGTTTTATTACATGGAACCTATTTTGCTGGAACAAACAAAGCATGTCAAATGTCATCAGCGAAGAAGATTTTAAGCTTTTTCTGAGACAAATTTTGCTGAGCAGGAATAGCTGGCTTTAGCATTTTATTTGTGCCAGTGTAGTTAGTATCTGATCCAACTTGGATGGAAAGTGCCTTTTCCAAATGTTTAGCAGATGGAAGGGTGGTGAGTAGTCACAAGAAAGAGGTTATTTCTATTACAATCAATTGCTTGTAAAACCAGGTATTCCTCCACTGTTACTGACAGATATCATTATAGCACAGAGTGTCCATGAATCAAGAAAACTATTGTCAACCCAAGAGCAAGATCTCTTTCTACCCAGTGCAGCTTTTAAAAATCAGTTGCTTTCCAAATGAATGAGCTCATTGTTCAAGGCCACAGTTACATGCTAAGGTGCTTTCCTGGCACATTCAGCCATCCCTTCAGAGCAGGGTAAAGCTCATGGAGTGGAACAGGAGACTTTGCCACAGTAAGGACTTTCTGTTCAGGCTTCTCTGAATTTCACTGCTATTTTGAAAATTTCTTGTGTGAAGGAAATATTTCTTAGTACTTCTGCTGCTGCTTTTACTATTAAACACAAAGGGACAAATAGGAAAATAACAGAATTAGTGTCTCTCTCTTTTCCATAGAGCCACTTGTAATTCTCTCGACATGACAGCTGCCAGACACTTTGACTCATGCAGTCAGAACTAATATACCAGTGTAAAAATAAGAGAAAACTGAGACAGCAGGAAGTGTTCCAGAAAAGCAGTCAGATCTTCACACAGCTTCTTTTCTGCTTTCTTCTACTTGGCATGCTGTATTTTGCAGCTCATTAGTTATCATATGTTCACTTTGCTCTCTGATTCTCATGATAAATACCTCTGATAAAGAAGAGCACAGCTCAGAGAATATGTCTCCCCTTTTTAGGTACACTGAAGAAACCTCTTTTAACTCCATCATACTTAGTTCCACATTGAAGCAGTGCTTTTGGGATCCTTATCTCATACTCCGTGTGCTGTTGCTTAGTTAAAAAGTACTATATATATATAGCAATAATACAATCAGCTTAAGCAGATTGGGTCCCTACTGTTTCTTGGATCTAGGCCGTATCCCTCACATTGTTTTATAGATGCAGTGACAAATACAGCAAAGATCATAGGTTTGGAGCACTCACTTAACCCTGATTTGCTTCACTGGCTGTAGAGTACTCAGTTTCCAGGCTCTTTGGCCAATTGAATATAAAGGAAATTGTCAGTTTTTAAGAAATATAAAAAAAAAGTTTCTGATTTCTTCACAACTGAGCAGGGAGAAGATTTATAAGTTTTAAATTTTCATTTTTACAAGACTTGAACACTTTGTTATGTGGTGTTTGAGTAGAACTCTATATTAGACTTACATTTATTTTGCTAATTCTAGCATAGCAATTCACAGCTGTCTGTGATGGCAGGAAGACTTGTGCCCTATTTAAAGCTTTCTGATGCTGAAAGAACTGTTGCCACTGTGGTTCCAACCAAATAAAACCAAGAAGGGATGTAAGCATAACTTGGAGAGCAGCACTGAAGGTGCAGTGTGATCATTATAAAGCATTCTTCCCACTTCTACATCCAGAAAATAATCACTGGGTGACAGAAATATACTACAGGCTTAAACCATAGCAAGAATCTATTTGGAAGGGCAAAATGTGCATTCTTGCCATTTCTCTGTCCTCTGGCTCCCTTACTGGCAGATATCCTCATCTCTTTACTTATTCTACAGGTTTAGGTACAGAATTTCTCAGTGTTTATATAAAGCCACAGTAGTGTCCAGTGTTATACTCCCAGAGATTCAGTATGTGGAGAGAACTTGCAGGCAGACAAGTTTGAACCCTCCAAGAGTTATATTCTGATCTCAAGAAGGAACAGCATTTTTGATCTTCTGTGGGTCATCTTTTTCCTATGTATGCATGCTCCTCTTAATATGTAGTACCAAATAGGTCTATATTTAAGTCAGTTCTTTAAATGCCGTGGGAATTGGATTGAAAGAAGTTCCCACATTTCAACAGAAATGCAAAATTAGGAACTGGGAAAAAATCCAGTACATATGAATCATGCTTCTTCACTTCCACTGGTTTCCATTTACAAAGAGCCAGAGCTGGTAATGCCACTCTGAAGACTAAAGAGTTTTTCACTCTACTAGAACTATCTCTGTCTGCTTAGAATTATTATTCCTAGTTCTTACAAAATGTTATCATAATAATTAATATGAATAATTAAACAAAATAATGTTAACTTCAATATTACAATAACATTTGCTTTAGGAAAATGTACAGGAAAACTTACAGCCAAAACTTGCAGCTGGCCAAAAACATTTTCCCCATTCCAGTTGTTCTGAGCACAATTCTCTCAAGCATGAAAATCTGTGTTCCTGCCAAATTTTTTACTATTAAAACTGTTAGTTACAATTTCGTATATCCATCGAAATAGCTCAACCCAAAACTTGTCCAACTCCTCATCTTTATGATATCATATGTAAACAAGAAGCATTGATCAATGGTGTCTTGTAAGAACATTCCTAAAACATTAAATGATTTGTAGTCTGGCAGAGAACTCTCAGAGCTATCTGGCCAATAAAATTTTTAATTTGAAGCTTCTTTGATGATAAAATATTAACTTAATCTTTTAATTATAATTTGAGCAGGAAATGGATCTATCCATTTTGAATCTGAAATACGACCTTAGGATAGCTGTCTAACAAGATAACCTCTTGTCCAGTTTCAAAGAACCAAGAGTAATCAGAAATCTGGTTTGCCTCATGGTTTATAGAAACATTGCTCTGTCATTGTGATGATACTTTAAAATGACTGAATGAAAGAAAACACACATATTGTCTGTCTGAACAAAACATCTAACCCCTAGTTGAATTGCTCTGTTGGTTGTCTTTATGGTTCTCCAGATGCTGATGTTTCAGACTAAATGCCTATCAGAACTACCTGGGTGTGAAGCTCAGTGTGTTAATTGGAACACCACATCTTCTACATGACATGTTACCACTGAGTCTGACTCTATGAAAGTTCCTGATGATACATCTCAATTTAGTCTGAATCCAGAATAAAAATAATCTACCTTTATTTTCTTAGTACATACTTAGTTCTTGCTCAAATGCCAAATTTTTGAACCTCCTCATTTTCGTGAGCACTTTTGCTTCTTATTCTGAAGCTTTGTTGAGAAAAACCTCCAATAAATGAAGGAATACCTGTTGTCAAACATCTTCATGCAAAATGAATAACTAGTATTACAGTTTATGTAACAATAGATCCTATGAAGAATAATTTTTCCAAGATCTAATGGCGAAAATGAATCCATGGGGCCTGTCCTCTAAGGGCAATAAATATCAGTGTAGTATCAGAGGTGCAATATCTGAACATAAGCACTGACATCCCCTCTTCTGAAACTTGTCAGATCTCAGAATTCCACAATGCTCTCCTATTTTAGTTTGTTTGTTTACATTAAGTAAATTAAAACATATCATCAAAATATCTAGGATATCTATGCTTCTCTAAGACCAGATAACTATTATAATGGATAGTCTCAGTTTAGTCATTTTAGTTTGATTTTGGTATTTCCCTAGAATCCCTCATATCCTCAGAAAAAAACCCCCAAGTGAATAATAAATACAAATCTGTAGCATTTAGCCAAAATTTATCTGTCTCTTTGTAAACTCTATGATTGTGCCAGCATATTGAAAGACAACATAAGTAAGAATATACTAGGTCATTGTTCAACTTGTAACTTGTGACTTAATACAATGAAATGCTTTACAGATAAGGGAATATAATCTTAATGTATTTCCTGCATACATTATGAGCAAGTAAACACAGCAGTTTATACACGCCCAAGCTTTAATACTGGGTCTTTTAGAACAAAAGCAGAGTCCATGAATCTACACTCATGCTTACAGAAGCCTTGCATAAGATCCCTGGCTGAGATGACAGATACCTTCCAGGACAGAGCACGATCATTACCATGAGATGGAGTTCAGACAACTCAACAAAGTTTCAACAGGATCCTGTGTAACAGTGTGGAGTGTTCTGCTGTACTCCCCTGCTGACCTGTGCTGGTCTGTGCATTTGTGACTGTGCTGAATTGTTAACTAGCAGTAGTTCAAAGGCACTACCCAGCAGATTAAGGAATTTCTGGGAAAAAGAGAAAAGGTAGAGAAATCCTGATTATCTTCTGCCACTGAAAATTAGAAAATAAATTTTATTCTATGTGACAAAAAGGCCATTTTCCTGTGGGCTCCTGTTTTTATGAACTCCAGTAAAAAAAACAAAAACAAAAACAAAAACAAAAACAAAAACAAAAACAAAAACAAAAACAAAAACAAAAACAAAAACAAAAACAAAAACAAAAAGGAACAAACACCCAAGACCTTCCCCTCCCCCCAAAAAGAGAACTAAAAAACACAAAAAAAAAAAAAAAAAAAAGCAGGGGTTGAGAAATTTCCTGTAGGAAAAAAGAGGAGTCTATCTGTATATGTTGGAAGCAGAAATAAATGTGTTCATAAAAAAGAGAAAACAATTTTAGAAGACAAAACTGGACAGATGACAGCTACATGAATCGACTGTACAAAACGTCTATTAAAGCTTTTAAGGTAATCTTTGGAAAGTGATCATAACAACAGGCTCCAAGTTGGGCTTTTAAATGTTTTGGAGGTTTTTAATCACTAGAAATGAGAGTTTCCCAGTATTCACCTTATGAAATCCTTTGTAGTTGTAGAGGAGGATTGATCAGCAATATTCCTGAATTTAACCATTCCAGTGACAGAATAAAAGCTCTCATACTGTGAAAGCAAATCTTCCTGCTCAGGCAAAAATATATGATAATTCAAGCTCCAAAGGCTGGTCAAATATGGAATATAAACATGTTTTAGACAGTCTCTTTGTATAAATTAAAAATTCTGCTCATGTCTCTGACAATGCATCGTTTTCCAGGAATAGGAAACTGAGATCTTCCAAATTTGGCTTTGTATGTTTTTAGCAGCTTTTTGCAACTGGACCTGACATCCAAACTGATACCATAGCTGTTTTTCCTCACTGGGCTACTGCAGATTGATGACAGATTGCAAAACAGCTTTATATGGAAAGAGTTTCAAAAAGCCTCCCAAACTGTTAGCAATTTATTTATTTTTCTCCTTACTGTGGAAATGCTTTGGCTCTGTATTGCAAGGTGGCATCTTTAGCTGGCATCACTCAGCCAGTTTCAGGCTGTTTGGTTCTGCAGGGAAGCTCTAGCAGCTCTTTGAGCAAGCTCCAGGAGGGGACCCCTTGAACACATGAACCTTCACTTTCTTATCCTCATGAATTCTGCTATTTTCTCAGTAGAATCAAGATCTAGACACTCCAAATCACCTGACAGGAGTCAGACATGAAAGAAACATAGAGAAGGGCAGTATTTATGCAATCTATACCCTCTCTCATCGAAACCTAGTCACTGTGCATGCTCTTGGTGAATCAGAGCCTGTTCTTGCTCTGCCTGCAATGTGGCCTTTTTTCCCCTCTTTTCTATTAGATTTGTTCCCATGGCACCTGACAGAGCATTGGCCTTGAGCAGGGCTGAGAGCAGTAAAGGAAGGAGCAGCTGGATGGGAGAGTTCCCCATTCTGAGACCAAGCAGGATGCTCAGGGTGACAGCCATGCCCAGCTCCTGCCTTGGAGCAGGTTGGGGGAGAAGGAACAGTTACTGATTCACTTCTTGTGGCTTAAAAAAAGGGGTGAGTTGATATCCCTGTGTGCAACTTGCTGTGCAAACAACTGCTTCTAACCCTAATAGCAAGGTACCTCATATAAAGACAACAAGGAGAACTAGTAGCATTTTCTAGGTCTTTACATGAAAATATGAGAGGTTTTATCTTCAGTTGCTCAAAAAGGAGATTTTGAAGGAAAAAGGATCAAATAAATAGTCACAGGTATGGGTAATTTTTACCCATGGTGTTAAAACTGACTAGAGGGAACAAGGCCTCAGTGACTGAGGTAATCTCAGAATTAACACACAAGGCTGTCACATCTCAGATATAATCTCTATATAGACAGGTGGTTAATGAGGTGGCTCACCTCAGGCCTAGGCTGAGCTTTCTGCTTGCAGATGTAAAGACCCTCCTGGTCTTAGTGGTTAACTTCTTTGATGCAGCTAAGATTTACTTCCAACTTTTCTTTTTTCTTAGCATTATCTTTATGTATGTCTTATAGCTTAGTGGTGTGCTAGTCTAATTAACTTTTTTAATTCTGCCATCAGTATGTTTAGTTCCTCTGAAACCAGATCTTCCAAAAGAATGTTTCTTTGGAGCTTGATTCTTTGATGTTCATCTCTTTCTCTGGGGATCAACATGGGGATCTCTGGGGATAATGGTTCCAAATATATAAATTAATTTTTACCTCCTCACTTTATTTAAATACCCAAATTTTGCATGTGCAAAAAAATGACCAGTTTCAACACCAGACAGGCTAACTCTGGAGTGTCTTCCCAAAGAGCTGGCAGCTCCAATGCAATGATCCCTTTTCACAATGCCAGTCCCAGGGAGCTGCTCAAAATCCATTGGCAGGGCCTAGAATGGAATCACAAAATGGTTTATGTTGGAGAATACCCTTAAGGTCATTGAGCTCAACCATCAATGCTGGGTACATGGCATGGTGGTAGCATTAACAAGAATGCTGTGCCTGAACTGAGCTTCCTCTGGATGAATGTTGCTGTCTGTTATAGGAAAAAATAGTTTTGCCTGGTGTCAGCAAAAGCATCTACAGTTTAAAATGTAAATAAAAACATAGTATGTAGCTTGTGTTGCGTAAACATCTTAAAAGGTCATGCTAGAGCTGTGCAGACAGAAGGTGCACAAATGTAACTTTCTGAACCCCTTTAAAACTGGAAATGATCATAAATAACTGTCTCCACACATGTTCTTCCTTCTCTGTGACATTTTATTCAGCTGGAGTCAGTCATTGCATGCAGCACTCAGCTCAGTCACTGAATAATTGCCTTGCCAGGTTTTATTTGTTAGTTTGTCTGATGTGTCTCACTTCCCCACAAACTCACCTTTGCTGCTAACTTCTTTAGATCTTGAATGCATCATTACCTATTGAATTCCCTGGATTTAAGGCCAAAATTTAGCAACAAACATCCACAAGAGTGTCTGTAACCCATCTTCACAAATTTAGGGGAATTAAAGCTGCTGAAGACAAGGAAATAAATGGTAGGGAAGGAATTTAATCCTGTAGGGCACCACTGAGTATTATTGTGTGCATTTTGACAAGGCAAATGTAATAAACAATATAAGAAGGAACAGACAAACTTATTCTTGCAAGATTACCCCTTCTTGGGTCTCTAAGGATGCATGCCCACGATTATCAGAGGCAGATGGAACACTGTACAGACAAGCCTTCATCGGCACAAAGGAGAGCATCGTTGAACTCAGACTTTCCTAAATGTGCTCATTCACTGCCCACAACTTGAACTCCTTTTAACCTGCTCTCTGGCAAGAAGTGGGTGGAGCTGAGATTAACTTTTCCTTAGGGAACACGGATCTAATTCATCCACGTATTACATGAAGTGCAAATCATCATGTCCCCTGGGACATATCACACAAGGAGCTGCTGACTCAGAGAAGACAGGCTGAGCCATCAGTCACATTCCAGCCTCAGAAAACACTGACTACACACCAGATTTGCAAGTAAGCATGACCATTGTACCTCTCTTTATTCAGATGAGCTGTGCTTAGGTGTGGGCCCATAGTGAAGTACCCTGCTGAGTCAGATAGACTCTATCATCTGCTTATTCATAAAAGATATCTTCAGTTGCTTCAACTTTGGAATGATTCCAGAAAAAAAAAATAAATCTTAAGATATTTTACCTTCCATCCATTTATAGCTACTTTTTCTGCTAAATTCAAAAAAAATAATACGTGCTTTTGAAAGCTGTTTTTTTTTCTTTTTTTTTTTCTAATATACCAGTCCTCTTAAAAGGGCTTAAAATCTTTGAGACAAATCTGCTTCTTTTCAGCAAGTCCTTATCTTGCTCTGATTCATCATTAGTAGCGAACACTTACCTTGGAAGGTAGATACAAGAAAGAGAAAAATACTTTCATGCTGCAACACTGATTTCATTGATGAAAAAATTGGAAATTAAGCAGAGTGCCAGAAGGTAGGGATAGATTCAAAAGCTAAATGCTTTCCAGTACTTTCAAACATAAGTATCTGTTAGATGAAAGCACAAGACAAGAAAAATGAAAGACCATATGGTTTCAATGCTGTCTATGTGAAAACAAAGCCACTCTTAAAATATAGTTAACTGATGATCTTTCTGAATTTGATCAGACATTTTCCTGCTATTGAAAGGAGAAAGACATGATACTGCATGCCACACAGCACGTTCTAGAAAAAAGAAATACTTGCATGAGACATCTTATATTTGTAAATGAATTATTCTACTGATTCCAACAGCTATTTTATAGGCATTCTTGTGTTTTATTGGTTGCTTGGGAAGAGGAAGAAATAAGATAAAAGAAATCTAGGAAGACACAGTCATGTCCCAAAAATGGATTTCCTACAAGCTGTGTAAACATTTTTTACTGAAAACAAATGAATTTTAAAGAGGATTAAATACTAGCTTTTCAACAGAACTTTTACAAGAAGCTTCCCCCCCCTAGTTTTGGTTCTCATAGAGGAAAGAGTTCGCAAGTCTCTGCTGCCTGTCTCTGAGTTTGACATGCTAACAAACATTGGTTGATCTCAGATTCCTTGTCTAATGCAAATGTTCCTGAATAGAAATGTTAACTAAGTTGCAGAAGGAAAACTGCTGGACACGGTTTCTGGGAAAACCTTAAAAAATTGCGCTGTATTGGGATTTTTCAAATTTTAGAAATTGATGGTGACCCACTTTTGGATCACCTTTGGAAGCCAAATATGGTATCTCTGGATTGGCTGACTTCTGGGAGGAGGGAAGAAAATCTGTGCCTGATTTTGAGTGTTTCCTCTTAATTCCCTGCAACCTCAGGAACTGCTCAGCCTAAAGTAGTTGTGCCTTTGGCTTGTGTGCAGGTAGTGGAGTCACTTGAAACCCCTACTCAGGGTCTGCTTTCACTCTTCTGCCTTGGGCAAACTGGTTTGCTCCTAAATCTCTCTGGTCTGTGAGACTCTTTTCTCTCCACAATCCACATTATGACAACCTCCGATCTTATCAAGTGTATTGATTTGGTCTTCCTTAGTTTTACGTTATACACAGGATTGTGACAGGAGTTTGGAGCTTGATTTTCCACCCACAGCCAATATGAACCAGTTGAAATCACTTGTAGATTTTTGATTTGTACTTGAGGGCAGTGCAAGGGCATGTGGGGCTTCTTGACTGGGTAGTTTGGCTGAGCCCCACTTGTTGCTGGCAGCCGTCACAGCCCTTGCAGTCTCCGGTGTCATTTACATTTTCCATGTAATACTGAAAGGCAAATAACTGCATCCACCAAATCTGAGCACTGAGGTTTTGCTTAGCATATGCCTCCACCAAATTTTTTGACTGCATTCAGTCATTATAAGGAAAATATACAATTCCCATGTGGGGGTCAAAAAGATTCCACCACAGTTTTTGGTAGGGAGAGAGAGTAGCAACCAACCCAACACCAACAAAATTAAGAAACTTTCTGAAAGGCCAGAGACATCAACAGTGTCTGGGCCAGATTTCCATGTTCAATTTTTGCTTGAGAAACTAGGTTTATATGTTATCTGCATTCATGCAATTTACAGTACCAACTGCTGACACACATTCATGATTACAGTGGTGTGCACAGCTGAGGGATAGTGACAAAGAGATTGAAAACACAACCCAAATCCTAGCTATTTATTGTGTTAGCATAACATGGCAAGGCCTACAAGTGGAAAGGAAGATAAAAACTGTTCTTTTTATTTCCATTTGCAGCTTTCTGTTCATCTGACACAGGTATTATTATTGTTATTTCTCATTTCTTATGGATTAGTCAATAATCTCCCAATGGATGGTAAACTTCAGCAAAATCAACTTATCTATAGAAACTGAACTTCTAATGAGCTAAACATTTACTTTTATGTTTCCTTATACAAGACATTCTTTTCTAACAGGAAGTCTCATGTTAAATAAAGAAAATGTTGACTAGAAAAATGAAAGCTACTCTCTGTTTTGAGAAAGGCCTCAATGTTCTTGCAGAGTAGCAAAAGGATGTAGTTTCAGTTTCTTCCCATGTCTGAATGCAGTAACTATAAATAGTGAGTAAACTGAAGAACTTAATAAAAAAAGAAAGAAAGAATAAGTATGCAAGAATAGCAAATGAACAAAAAGTGAAGAGGGGCTTTGCATCCCAACATAGTCTTATCTAAGAGAGCTACTTTGATCATTGAGCAATGACCAAAGCCAAGATGTATAAAAGAAAAACAAAATTTCATGATTATCACAACACATACTTCTTTTTCTCTTACTTATTCCTTGAACATAAATTCTTTAGTTTAATACTGATCTATGAAAAACAAATTTAAGTTTTTCATCAAGAATCTGAGGATTTCAGCTCATAGAATGTTTGTCAGTCCTTTACGAGCAGAAAATGTCCTCTGATCAAAACACAGCTACAGGAAGAATGAAGCAAGCCCAAGTTACTCATGGGAGGTGAAAACATAAACCGTGTTTTTAGCCTCTACTAGGTAAGCTCAATCTGCTCTCACTGTGATGTGAAAACTGAAATGTTGGATTCTTTAAGAAAGTGGTCATTAACTTGGACTCTGAAAAAAAGTTTCTTTCTCCCCTGCCTATGCAAGGTGAAAGCATACATTTTGCATTTCTGGAATTTGTCTGTGTTTTATTCTGAAGTTAATATCTTTTTTTTAAATCTTGTTTTAAATTGTTGTCCATTTATTAATGCTGAATTCTTACAGTTGTGCTTTTTTCTGTTCCTCTGTTTTCCCTTCAGATATAAATCCAAAACTTTTTACATCAGACATCTAAACCCAAAGTTTTTATTAAAGTTAATGAGAATTTAAAAATCCCAAGGTCTTGCTTTTTGTTTTAACTTTTGCTTGTCCTCTAAAGTGAACCATACTGATCATTCTTAGAATTCCTGAAGGCCCATCACAAATGAAGCTCTGAATCAAAGTACAACAGTCTTCTTTTTATAGGACACTATCTGAATGAAGACAGAAAAGGGATTGATATCCATGGCCTTGTATTGAAATGCTGGTGCAAATTCTGTCTTTAAAAACATTAATCCTTCTTAGCAGCTGAAATTATATAGGGAAACAGCCCCTGTGGTAGCAGGATCTCTTACAGAGCTTAGTCTTCAGTGAGGAATGCTGACAGGGAATTTCATTCTGCACTTCAGTGACTCTGCAGTGGAAGACCACAGTGTCTAGTCCACTGTATTTCCTCCTTCTTCTGAAGTGTCTGGATATCGAGGTGAAAAAACCAGGTTCATTCTAGGTAGCTCTTACTCCAAGAAGTCAGCATTTCTTGCTGACTTAAGGAGAAGCATAAAAATTCCAGTGAGGAAAACCCTCACTCATATAGTGCAAAAATCAATTTGATTTGAGTACATACATTTATCTGACTCCTTTGAAAACCTTACTAAAAGTCTTGGAGTGATCAGGAATGTTAGAATATATAAAAGAAATTAAACAAAGTAGAGAAGTATCCAACAAAATGAAACTCTGAGAGTAAGAGTGAAACTCTCCTTTGGAGGACAGTTATGCTGACTGGTAAGTCACAGTCTGTGTGGTTCATTCCTGTTTCACCAGAATTTCTTGCTGATATGCTCACTTTTTTTTCTTTTTTTTTTCTTTTTTTTTTTTTTTTTTTTTTTTTTTTTTTTTTTTTGTATTTATAGGCAAAACCCAAAATACCTAAATAGTGATTGGATTGCCTCAAGAAGCTGGATAAATGCTGTGACATATAGGTCAATTATCAACTTTATTTTCACTCCAATGGAGCAGCAGAAAATCCAAACTACTATAATAAGAGCTATTTGCTCAGCAGGTTTACTTAATGGAATGATAAGAATTAAGAGAGAAAACCCTGCTGCCTTGGCACAGCAAGAAATCATTCCCATGGCTTGAAAAAGAATTTGAGAGGATAAAACTGCTAAATATGGCAATTTACTCAAGTTTATTTTCTAGAAAATCCATACATTATCTGCTGAAAGTACAATTACTGATTAACAATACATATAGTCAGATGCTCATAAGCTAACTTCCAGGAGAGCACTTGTAGAATGACACAAAACATCTCTGTGATGTTGGTTTTCCTGTTCATATGAAGTTGTCTTTTATTTCTGTGAAGCTGATAGCTAAACATAATTGCATATATAATAAGTAGTCAGCAGCTGAGCATATATTTATGCAAGTATAGACTAATAAATATTGTAGTACTTATTATTAAAGCCATAAGGAATGCAGTGCTGTGCGTATTTCTGATTTCTTGTTGTTGATGCTGATTAGATTTAGCATCATTTAATTTTGCAATAGGTCAACAATAGAAGTAACTTAACGACAGTTTTGTTTCCTTATGTTCCCTGTTCCCTCAGTAACCCCTATTCACAATGAAAATGTGATACTTTGTCCATAGATGTTGAGTAAAGTTTATGTTCCTCTAATAAAATAGTTTTGTTATGTATAAAACTGTCATTCTACAGGGTAATTTCTGAGAAGATAGTTCATAGCCTTCTTTAACTCCCTGCTGAAATAAAATTTCATTTCAGCAAATAGTATATTGTATATTCATGATTTCTGAACATTTTCACGGAAAACTTATCACACTAGATATAAGGCTGCCTTCTGGCTTATGACAGTAATCATTGTGCCCCAGGAAAAAAACAAAACAAAACAACAATCCTATAAAAATATTAAAATTATTTGCATATTCCTCATGCAACTCATGAGGATACACTAGAGTGTCTAGGGCAAATGATGTTAATTTTGTAGCCAGTGCATTTGAACTAGAGAGACCTGAAAACCAAAGAAGATGCCAGCAGGCAGGTCCATAGCTCAAACATGGTCCCACAAGCACAAACCATCTCCTAAATCACAAATCAATGCCAGGAGGGAGCTGAGCTGTTGACTTCTCTCCATGGCACAATTATTTGGCCAGAACACTGTGGTGGCTGCTGTTACAGACAGGCATGAGGACCAGAACTGTCATCACCCAGTCAAAAGATCACTGCAGAGGAGCAGGAATTTTACATTGAAAAAGGGATGTCATTCTCCAGCTATCTATATGAGCCCAATAATTTGTTTCACTCTTGACCTGCAGAACCAAATAATTCTAATCTTTCCTGCAATACTTGCACTGAACACAAATAAAACAAAGTGCAGGCAGAAAACACTTTGCAGTGTATCAGGAGCATATCCCATAGAAATAGATTAAGAGCTGTTCTAGAAAACCAAACAGGCCTCTAAATTAAATGCAGCTTCACTTTGAAGCTGGCGTTCAAAGCTTTCTTGGTGCCCTTAAGATGCTTTTCTCTAAACAGAGGTTCCCATTGTAGCATTCCTGTGCAGAGCAGTAACAACATGGCTTTACTCTCTGTTTGATAAAGTTGCATGCTTTAAGCCTGACAACATTCCCCATACCCTGCTGCCTATCAGAGCTTTGAACAAAGCTCTATTTTCTCACTTGAAAACAGTGCTGATGCATTATTAATCCAGGAATAAAACTGTAGGTTATCAAATGGTATTTTAGAAGTTGCTCCCGAAACACTGAGTTTTACAACCCGAATTTGAAATTTCTTAATAGTTTCTAGTTAAATATTAAACATGATTTGCACAAAGATATGCAGTCTGCCAAAATGCAATCTAAGCAATATCTAAATGAAAATATTATTTCTGTGAGGTGTAAGCAATTGATATTCTTACTACTCCCCTCCAATTTGAGAACCAAGAATTCAGCAAGCTTCAAGGAAGCTTTTCAAAATGAGCATTAGCTAACAACATAAGGTCTTCTGTTCAGGAGAGTGGAAGAAAGACTGAAAATGAATACAGCAATGGAATAATCATCTGTTGACTAGTCCATTCAAAATATTTCTCAAATTATTAATAGACATTAACTGAGTTGTCTTCTGGCAAATTTTCAGTGTTATCAAAGCTGTTACCCTTAGCTAATAAAAGACATCTCATGTAAACAATTACTTAAATGAGAATTTGTAAAAAGAACAGGAAAAAAATAGTGAAAAGATTCTAAAGAACCTTATTTTGTGTATTTTTTTTTTAGCCATGACTTCTTTGTGACCCACATGAATGCAATTTGGCTGAACATTAGAGTTTCTTGGATCTGGGTCAGCTAATTTACTGAAATAGCTAAATCACACTCTGGACATGTCTCTCTCATCTATTAGTTGCACAGAAGCCTTAGAGAAAAGCAAATCTTAATTCAAGCAGTTCCTCTAAAATGCTGAGTGTGATCTGTGCCTCCTTTTATGGTGGGGTGATCCTTCCAGGCAAAGCCCAGCCAGATAATCACTTTGATCTAACTGTGCTGCTGATGGCTTGACAACAGGCAGCCTCTGTTTCCCCTCTCAGCTTCACACACCTCATCCCTATAGCAAAGAAAAAGAAACCATGGCAAGGTCGTCACTGGCCTCAGTGGGACTAGCATCAGGTTAAGGGTAGCATTCAACAAAGATCCAGTTTTTCTTTTAGCAGCAAATACAACTTTTGTAATACCTAGAAGAGTACAACACAGAAAAATAAATGCAGTTCCGTGTTGACTTCTCCAAGCCACCATTTCATCCACCTCTACAGCCCATTTTTCTTTCTAGTTGAGGAATCTCTGTATTCTGATGAATTTCTTGGTGTGGATTCAGCATCTTGCTTCAGAGCCAGCCCCAACACTTATCTAGCTGCTGCTCTGGCTTCAGGAAACAGCAGGGAGCTGGGACTCTGATGCACAACAGTTGTGGCAAAAACTAGTTCTTTTCCCTGAGTTTGTTTTTAATGTCCCACTGGAACATACTTTCAGATTAATAATGTTTCAGTATGTCTGTGTCCCTGAACAAAAGCTGCAGTGGATAGTCAACCTTGTGGGAAGACAGCGTTGTCTTCTGACTTGGTATTGCCAGCAGTAAAAGCCTCTCAGCACTGACTAATAGCTGCTCAGTTCTCTGCAGATGTACTAATTAATTGCTATCTTGTACAGCAGGTTTTGTTAGTCACCTTTTTAACAGAAAAATTCCAAAAATGTAGAAATCAGGCCACTTGGAATTCCAGAATATCTGGCTTTCTCTGAAAGCACTTACCTTGCTAAATTAATGGTCTACTGTTGGTAGTTCAATGAAGACTTCAATATGTTATCTATCACCTCTACAGACTGCTTCAAGTAAATACAGGACCCTATCCTTCTGAAATGTACTGTCTAGATTCTTGTTCTTGGCAAATTTGGACATTACTGTCATCTATTAAGCAAAGTTCCAGATGTGTTTGCTGACACTTAAAAACTCATAAGCAGAAAATATTTTGCTCATAACAATGTTTACATGATTAGGTGCATTTATAATTAAAAGTAGCAGATGATATTAGATCATAGAAATTAAATAACCGCCTCATTGGCTGATTTATTGGAAACATTTAACAAGAATATTTTACTCCAATAATGGTGATAACATCATGTTCCTATTTAATGTATGTTTTCAGAGATATTTAGTCCACAAATATTTCAGAATTATCTCACACATAATATCAAGTTGATATAGAGAAGCTCTATAGCAATAATCAAAAATATGAGATTTGAGTTACTAATATATCGTTTTGCCTTTTCAGTTTAGGTTAGGAAAGTTTTAAAAAAGGGGTTCATCTTATTGAATGTTAAACATAAATTGTAAAATGCAAAGATTGATGAAATTAAATAGTTTTGAAGCAATGGTGCTAATAAACAAATATAAACTGAATTATAGCTTTAAGAGATGATATATGATTTAAAATTTGCTGCAGCTCCTCTGCCACCATAATTTTTAAGGTAAAAACATATTTGAAGTGATAAGTCACCAAATTCCAAGAAGAATACTTTTCAGTAAATATTGAGAGTAAACTAGTACTTCAAATGTTTTTTTCGTATCAGTTCTCTGCCTGCATTTTAATGTGGAATATAATTTCAGTAGCAAAAGATGGTAAGCAAAATCAAGTTTTTATTGTGATCAAAAGATCACCCATACATTACTTGAGTTGATGAGCTTTGTTTGTAAAATCTTTTCTTTATGAAATAGTTCTTGCCAAGTAAAGAAAATGCTACCCTAAGTTCATGAAGGGTGAATCCTTCAGCAATTACCAGCAGATTGCCCCCATGTATCCATCAGGTTTACCTTGGTTTGCTTTGTTCAAGCTGCCCCACACATCATCTGATTGTTGGTATTTTAAAAAAAGAGATGGAAAATGAGGAAATCCGTTTCACTGATTTTGAATCACAAACATTGAAACTGGCATAAAATGTAAGGAGTTTTATCACATTTCTCAGCAGTCCCTAAAAGCTATGACGATGTTAATGCCAAATGGTTCTGTAACCAGCAGGAACATTGTAAAGTCAGTGAATTAAATCACTTGAGCATTACTTATGCTTGTATTACTGGAGCCTTTATCTCTTTGCAAGCATTCATTACCACAGTGATTCAAAAATAAAACCAACTTCACAGCCTTCTTTTTAATTTAAAAGAGATTAAATAACTATCTGTTTGAGGAACATGCCCTAGCTCTGTAGCTATTTGTGCATTCAAAAGCAATTTAAAAGCAATAGAGCAGGCTGGCAGTCATACAATGTAATAGCTCCTCATTTTGTAATACTACCCAGAAATCTTGCTCAAGCAAGCTAAACATTCTTCAGTGATTTTCATCTATCCAGGTTTACCTGAATTATGAGAAATTTTAATTCAATATCTGCAGTAGAGACTATAGACAAGATGGAATAGTTCATGGGGCATGAGACAGCTCTATCCTGAGCCAATTCTTTTGACATTCCTACAGTTCCTGTGTGTGACAAATTAATACCCGAGGCAGGTTGTAACTTTGAAGTTAAATGCGCAATTCTTCCAGTTGAATGTAAAATGTTTTCATGACATAAAGTGCCCATGAGGCAGCAATTCATTTAAAAGAATACATGACAGAAGGTTTAACATCAGTCATGTAAACAACATTTTGATCTTTTCCCATCCTGAACAGAAATACTTGTCTCTTGGAAATCAGCGATATGACCATCCTCAAATTATTTCCTTTATTATAATTTGGATATCTGATTCTCTTACATGATTAGGAATTCCCTAGAGACAAGTTTCCCAGTGTTCAAGAGGAGAACAAATCTTTCTTTGAGAGGCTGCCTAGGATGAGTAAAATGAATGTCAGTTGTAGGAAGAGGAGTGCATGTGAATGCAGTATGAAACCAATAGAGCTCAACTCCTGAGCTCAACCCTGACTGTTCTGTCCTGCATGGGATGTTAAGTTTGCACAGTTACAGAAGACAACAGAAACAGGCATCTATCAGTAATTTCTCCAAAACAAAGCAGGTCTTAGAAAAAAAGCCAAGGATTGGGACTGAGATTTCATAGCAGGAGTTTTTGTTACAATTGTGAGGCTGACCATCCATTATTTTTACAACCGGAAGTGTAGACTTGTATATATATATATATATATATATATATATATATATATGCATATATCAATTTATGAAACCACCATCTGAGAGACAATCCATCTATCCATTAGAGTATACACACAGTATCCTAACCCAAGAAGTCTGTCATTCTCTCTGGTGAAGAACAGAAAGAACTTTTTTCCTTCAAAGGAAAGTGTTGGATACAGATTCTATGAAGTGAGTTGTTTTTTGGGTTTTTTTTGCTTCATTGGGAGCCAGAACTATCTTATTCTCTGGGGGGTTTTTTTTGTTTTGTTTTGTTTTTTTTTATGTCAGCATATCTAAATAGATGATTCTGGTGGTTTTGCATTTGCAGAATTTAGGAGTTCAGTAAAAGTGAATAGTTATGCTGTTCTGCATATACTGATGTTCTCTTCCAAAACAGTCCATTACACCCGTATTTCTTTTTTACAGTATGAAGTAGAATTATGAGCCACTGAAATGATAGGAAAATTCTCAATAAATACAGAATTTCATTAATTGTGCTAAAAACAATGTGAAAGATATCTCAGTTCAGAACAATCAGATGTAAGGAATAAGTTAAAATGAAGCAAAAGCTCTTCTATTTCCTTTTGTCAACCACACTTTAGTTTTGGTTCACAAATTGCATGTGCATCACAATTCCATAGCCAGATTTGTGCTTTACTCAGGCAGTGTTTAGTACTGAGAATTTCCTGTGAAAATCCTGGCTGCTGGCATCAGAGCCTACCCCAGTCTGTCAAGAAATGAGAGGGCAAGGAAACCTGCACATCAGCAACCATGTTCAACAGTAATGCCAGATGTGAAGCTCTTGTTAACACTGAGTGAGATCCTGGCCCTGAGGAAATCAATGACCCCAGACAGGCCCAGTCCCCTGAGAGTTGCCTATAACACAAGGATGCTGTTAAATGTGTTAGCACTGATGTGCAGCAGAGGAACAAAAAGCCTCAGAACAGACAAAGCCCCAGTACAGACAAAGCATAGACAGGCTGGTATAGCAGGGCAGTAAGATGCTTTTTAAAGTATATTTTAATCAATTGCTATCAAATAATATGTCAGCTCATATTATATTGCCAGTTATGTTAACCATTGTCCTGAAAATTTTTGGCTAGATATAATAAATCACACTGGCCCTAAATTTCTAATTTATTATATTATGATGAGTCTTATAGAATAATTTCAGGGCAATCTCTCCTTTTGCATTTAGCATTATTTAGAGTTATTTTGTTTCTTTCAAAATTATGAAGCAGAAGAAAGTAATGGAGCAGATGGTCATGGCAGAACACTGATTGCAAATGGGAAAGCATGAGTCAACCTGTATTGAAATGCAGACAGAATAGATTAGCAAAGAACACTCACCCTCTGATCAGGAATTCAAATCTCATGTAAAAGGGAAGCCTCTGAATCCTTGTGGATATTTTAGACAAAGTGAGAACAGGCAAAGTTGCCACCAAGAGTCCAGTAGCAGCACTACCCAGAGGGAAGGAAGCAAATATTTTTCTGGTGCTGGGGAGAGGCTATAACACCTCCTTTGTTTCATTTCTATCATCCACAAGGAAGTGCACACATAAACCATGTCATTTTGTAAGAACATGTGTTGCAGCATCTGAAGGTTGACTCAGTAAATATTTTATTTGAATTCACAAATTTTCTTTTTTCCTTTCAAAAGTAAGATATAAATGTGGATAAGGGCTGCAACATGAGGAATAGTCCAGAATTGATCCATGAGAGTTCCTTACCTTCTAGAGGTGTTTCTATATGTGTGAAAAGCCAGAGAAATTCTGAATTAATAATTACAAGTCACATTTCTGGTATCATTCCTTCTCTAAAAATCTTTTCATGATTTCTGGATCTTGAAAAGTGCAAGAATATTTTGGCAACTAGAGGTTAATTATATATTCAGATATTTGTATACTACTGTATTGCTTTCAAAGATATTTGGCCATGCCGGACACCCTGTGGAAAATACTATAAGATAAAGCAGCTAAAAGTTACTGGAAAATAGACTTTAAAAAACAAGCTTATGTGTTCAGCTTTGAGCATGTATTCATGGAGTTTAAAGCAGAAAGGAGCATCAGATATTTCTACCTCATGACCTGCTAAACACCTGTTAATCCAGTGCTCTGACAATTACTAATGTCTAAATTTAATTTAATTAGACCCTATCCTGCTGCAGATCATCAGCTCTTTATTTGAAGGAAAGGTGTGACTATAAGTACATGACCTTCAAAAGCAACTAATTCTAGTTGTTCTTTTGATAACACCTAATGTTCATCTAAGGTTGCTCTAGCATGCCTCATTTAAATTTGCCTGGCTTCAGCTTGGAAGCACTTGTTCTTCTTAAGGATTTTGCACAAGGTTAAAGAATCTGTAATATGTACTTCTTCCTTTTATGTGGCAGATGATTATGCACAGTATTCAGGTCACCTTTTCTCAGTGAACAAACTGAATTCATTGCCTCTTTAATTCAAAAACTTTTTAAAAATATACGTTCTTCTTGAGTATCACTACTTTCTAAGATTTACTCTGTTACTCTGGGCTGGGGCTTGCATTCATAGTCTCTGGACATATTTCACATTTAAATCTATCTGAATACTCTTTGCTTCAACTTTCCCAGCCTATCTTTGCTGAGATTCACCCCTCTGCCCATTGTTGTCTGCAAATTTTATTCACACTAATTTTCCCAGTTCATTGCTGTGAATATTCAGTACTGGGGAGGATGGCTGCAACTCCTTAAAAAGACTGCATACGAACCTCCTGCTTCAGTCCCAAGTGAAAAGTTAACACTACACTGTGTCAATAAATCTCATATTAGATGGTTTTATTAGACAAGTCTAAACAAGCAGCTGTCAATGGAAACAGCATGTCAAATACCTCAGCAAATCTTGTTACATCTATGTAATTACTTCTATGAACCACATTTTAAAGTTTTTTGGGCACCGGAATCAGGCTCTTGACATAATGGGATGATATCTAAAATTTCCAGAAGGCTGAGGAGGACTCAGTTTTTCTTTGAGTCTTTGTCCATGGATATTGTAATGCTCATTCCTGCTCTGGACTATGTGATTCCAACATTTCACTCTTAAAACTGATGTGAAATTAGCGGATTCCTGTAACTGGAAAGATTCCCTGTTTAAATGCTTAGAAGAGCCTGTCTGCAAAGGCTAATGGTTTGCTCAGAGAGGGTGGGAGAGAAGAGGAAGGATTGAGCATGCTACAATAGGAGATAGCATGATTGACTTGCATGTTTGCTACATCTGCTGAGTTTAACCAGTGACTGTAAATGTCTGTTTGAGCGCATTTAAAAAACAAGCCTTGGTTAAATATGAGCAAAGAATGAAAAAGAGTGGGAAGCTCAATAGATGTCTGAAAACATTTAATTTACTAAATCCCCTCTTTTCCTGGCTACAGTCTGACTCCTCTTCAGTGACAGCATGGTCTGAAGGGCACAGTCTATGTCCAGCTGCAGACCTATATGAGTACTGTGTCTGGGATCCTTTTCTGTGGAGCTTCATCTTGATTCCCTGTTCAGTTTATTCCTCTAGGGTTGCTGGCTGAGCCATTTTTGAAAATCAGTGTCTGCAAGCCCTGTGAGATACACACAACTCACACACTGCAGTCTGAGCCTTGCAGCAGTGCTTCTTGGAGAGCCCAGCATATGCTTGGGGTATTTCTCAGCAAGGATGAAGATGTAGGAGAATGAGAAGAGGGAGGGTCATAGGATTCCTACTGGACACCCCTGCTGAAAGATGGTAGTCTCACCCTCCCCC
This sequence comes from Erithacus rubecula, assembly GCF_903797595.1. Lineage (NCBI taxonomy): Eukaryota > Metazoa > Chordata > Aves > Passeriformes > Muscicapidae > Erithacus > Erithacus rubecula. The sequence goes on from NC_136659.1 coordinate 14,310,988, forward strand.
TTCCAAAACATTTACCTGCAAAATCCCATCTGCTTACATTCATTAGTGACATGGTGACAGCTATAGTATTCTTCTGAACTTCCATCAGATGGCAAAGCTCACTAATCCAGAAAAAGAAGGAAACTTGAAAATATACAAACCAGGGAGTGTTCTGCTGTATTGTTGGAAGTGGATTGTAGAAGGATGTTGAGAAAGCTGGGGGCTGTGCAGAGCTGAGACAGGAGCAGAGGCAGAGAAGGAGAGGCTGAGTACTCCCTCAATGTGTCTCAGAGGTACCCCACACTCAGGCTGCATTTCTGAGTCCTCCTCAGCCAGGATGAGCAGCTCCTGCCCACCAGCCACATCACAGATATGGATAGCTAAGCACCTGCTTGGAAAAACATCTTTCCCAGAGGTTATTTAGACTAGCTTGGCATTTCAAAGTGTTCCTGCCTGAGACTGTCCTTAGCTAGAGAAGGGCTATAGCTGCCTGTTTCCTAATACAGAACAGAATGATTTGTCAAGCTCTGCCTTTCCTGAAAAATTTTTAATAAGTTTTCCTGCCTACTTTGAGTAATGTGGCAAGAGACCTTATTCTTTTTTCTGCCCCTTTTAACATTTTCCAGCTTGCTAGCTTTTTTGCTTCTTCTGTTGTGTTTTCATACCCAATAGATAATATTTTTAAATTGCCTCATTTTAAAGACATTTTTAGTTTTTAATTCATACAGTAGAGCAAATGCTCTATTTTTGTTTTCTTTGAATAAATATTTATCTTTTTCTGTTTTTCTTAGATATGAAATAGTAAACACTCGTGCATATAGATGAGGGTACCTCAACTGACAATATAATCATTTACTCACATATTCTTCTGAAAATTTTAGTACTAGTCAATAATAGTAAAAGGCTGGTGTTAGAAATGTATTCTAAAATAAGGAGGTAAACCCCATAAACATTAAAATTTGAATGACAATATAATAAATTCCCAAGCTATTTAAATAAGAGAACCTTTTAAAGAGAATATTTAACCTTTGAAGTTCAATTTAAGAAGGAAATGAAGGGCCATTCATTTTGAGATTAGACAGGGAATGATTTTTTTAAGTGAACACAAGTCCATTTTTCCTAACTTGAAAGGTTTCATTGTGTGCTTCACTAGGCTTTTATTGGAGTTTAGGTTTGGTTTAAGCATTTGTTTCTTTGTTTTTGCAAAATTTCTTATTCTGAAAATTACTAATATAATGTGGGTGGAGAACAACACCCTGTTTCTCCAGTTCCCACAGAAAAACTCTAGGGATTAAGGGACATCTGTGTAGGGAAACCAATGTCCTGTCTCCTGGGGTTCTTTTAAACTGACACCCACTTAAATTTTCCTTAGACTGACAGAGAGAAAATAAACATTAAAACTTCTGGGTATTTTTCTCTGTAAATAAAGGAACTTCCATAGATACTTTGGTTGAAATACTGCCTATTCATTTTGTAAAACTCTTTTACAGCCCACTGTGGATAATAATGATGTAATTATGGTCCTTTTAAGGCTATATTTTCTGCATAATAAACTAGCAATTACCTGATTAGAAAAATTTTGGAGGCAAATACTAAGTATACACTAGGCAAGTCAGATCAGACAGCAATAATGGACCAGAACTTCTGTAGTTCCAAACCAAAACATACTTAAAAGCAGTGCTTTGTGCATGCGTTATTTTAATCCCAATTCCCTTTTTTGCTCCTGAACCATAGTAACAAAGGCTGTATAAATGTATAATTCAACTGTTTTTAAAAACTCCTTCACAGATATTTTAATGACGAGTTTATGAGAAACTGGCATTTACACATTTATTTTTGTAAATGAAAATCATACCAACTTCAATGTCAATGAAAATATACTATCCTGTATCTTGGGATTTGCCTGTGTCCTGGGAAGTGCCCCTAGATCTGTTCTGCTGTAAAAAACATTCTGGCCTGGATCTCAAGCTGTATTTGATGGTTATGTTTCCCATTTGTGATAGAAACAGACGACTTTCCTACCATACACATTTGTGAGTTCATGAACTATGAGAGGAAGTTTTCATATTGTGAGCATCTGGCTTTTTTTCCCATTCAGCTGCACAACTACAGCTGGTAAAGACATGAATTGAGCTGTTAGTCATTTCTGAAATAAAAATAGATGCAGTCTATAACTTTCATTTTTGGTTATGAGCCTTTAAGGCATTTTATTCCACTACATTTTATTATGTTAACTTACCTAATTACAGGGTTCTTATTTAGGAAAATATTTTAAAAGAATAGGAGAAAAAGCACAATCTATTTTTTTTAATTAACTAGAAGGACCAATAATTTTTTATCTCTTCAGTCACACGCCACACACAAAACATATGGATCCAAACAGCTGAAAAACAAAGCAGTACAATTATATATAAGAAAAAAAAATTGAAGAAATACTTACTATGAGCAATTTCATTTGAGAACTAATTTCATTACAGGAAATAGAAAAAGTTTAGCCATTCTCATGAGGAAATAGTGGTATTGAGCAAGTTTATCCAGTGGAGACTCATGGAAAGAGTGCTTTCAAACCCATCAACACACTTCTGCATTAATGGTTCCCTGTCTGGGATATCTGGGGGTCCCCCAAGTGAAAGAGTATGAGCCAGAAGTAGGATCAAGGATAACGATATAATTTACTCTGTGACTGCTTCACAGTTAAGAGTTTTTTATGGCCTATATTCTATGCTGCATTTCACTTTCAACATTCCTTGAATTCAATCTAGTAAATAAGCAAACCAATTTCAGGTGTTTGCAGGTGATCTAGGTGTTTCTTTTTTCAGTATACTTCTCACCACCAGGCATGAGTATTTTTACAAAGTTTTACAATGATCAGTGAGCTCTCCAGTCCACATCAACATCTTCAAGCAGCCCCTAAGGCAGCTCATGAGGTTCCATTACAGCAAGCACTGACAATATTCCTGTAAACACATTTTTACAAGATATCATATACCAGTAATTACAGTCAGTCTATCTTTGGACAAGATCAGGTAATGAAGAAAATAATGGCTTCTTGAAATCAAACCTCACAAAGAGAGGTGATGCTGAACTGTGAAGAAATGGTCAAAGATTATTTTGCAGACGTGGTGCAGTCCTTTTAATGGTACACTTGTATGGCTAAGTGGTTGATACACCATTGTAAATGTCACCCAAGTAAGGTGTTCTGCTGTATCAGACTGGTACTGAAATGTGTCCCTCCCTGGCAGATGGTGGCTTCATCCTGCACATCTGTCTTCTCTCACTCCATGAAAAATAGCAATTCATCTGGCCATAAAACTGAGTTTTTAGAAAGAACTGATAGAGAGCAGAGGAGTATGGTCCCCTAACCATTTATCTTCCAGTAGGCCCTTCCCTGTACTCCACCTTCTCTTCCTGTCTGTAAAACTTAGGAAGAGGTTTAAGGCTGGCAGAATAAATCCTTACCATAGGGCAAAAGTTCACCTCTGTAAAAGACAGAGCTTTACTGGAATAATCTCAGATTACAGAACAAATTTGCACAAAACAGAAAAGCAACTGCAGACATTCCTGCTCTGTGACCTGTCTTTTCTGATGCAAGTGCGGTAGGATAGACGTGCCATTTAAAAGGAAAAAAAAAAAGAAACTATAAATTCACAAGTATTATTTCTTTCCATTAGAGACAGGATGAAAAAAAATTACCAGCATGTCATAAATATTATGTGACTCAGTACACTACTTTCTCTGACTTTTCTACTTAATGTGGTGGCAAGCAATTGTGTTAAAGCTTGTGTCATCTGTTTTGCAAATTCACTTCATAAGAGAAAATGGACATAGGAATGTTTTTCTGTAACATTTTCCCATGAGTATGTTAAATGCTGTTTCTATTTACAAAATGTGTGAGACAAACTGTGTGAGAAGTCTTCACAGGATTGGAATGGGAACTTGGACCAAGAGGAGAGCATGGCAATCATTTCTACGCCCTGGCAAGGATCAGCTGTCCTCCTTCCTCCTGATCTTTCTTGTTCTGCTCTTCCTACCCCACTTCCTACTCTCCTGTTCTCTTGTTTTGAATTCCAACATACATACCTTGTTTAACAATTCCTCCCTCTCCTGGAGATATGAGCTAACTTAGATCACCATCCTCAAATATCTTCTCTCAAAATGCACTTCTTTGTGAGATGCTTTCAAATGGGAAATTATGAGAAGCTATATCAGCATAAGAAGGCAGAATTATCTGACAATAGGTAATTTTCATGAGTTATCATGTACTGTAGATAAGAAAAGAAGAATCAATTGAGTCTTGCTTTACTAAGGAAGGACATCTGGTTGATTATTTAGCTGCTCTCTGCTTACAGGAAGATAATAATGAACCTATAATAATTAACTTTCTGTGTTGAAGAAATTAATAGTCATTCATACATACATTTCCAAACCAACACACATCACCATTTGGAGGTTCTTGATATTGGCACCTCTGCCCGGACCTGTGAAACAATTCCACTTATGCACTTTTGAGGAGAACTTTTTCTTTTCTCTTTCAGCAAGAGCAAGTCTCTTCTGTCCTCCTTGCACTGTCAAACAGCAAGTACATGCAACCTATTTCTTTAGCTGATATATGAACCCAGTACAGAAGATAAGGGAATTGCTGGTATCCTATTTATGAGAATAAAGATTCATTAGCAAAATTCACTTTTTGGAAAGATGTGGATGTATTTAAATGCTGCTATTTTTCTGTACAGTGTTGTCAGCTAATGGAAGGGAGAAACTGGGTGGTGTTGATGCACTACAGGAAACAGTGGGGAAGAAAATGGTGATGGACAGAAAATTGATGCTACTGTAGCTGTGATTGAGAAGAAAATATGCAAAACCATGTATTGGTATTTCCTCTGATACATCTGCTTCTATGGCTCCTAAGACTGGAGCATCTGCCCAAACTCTCCTGCTTTTACTATGAAGATTGCAACAGCTGCTGTGAGAATTACTTTATTTTCCTGTAGTGCAAATTATTATTCAGCCCAGTATTTCTACCAAGTATTATGGAAGACTTGAATGCCCACACAGATTAAACAGATAACATTTTTCTGCATATTTATCAGCACAGTGTACCATGGTATAATGAATGTGTTGAGCTTCTTTTTGAACAGCAACTCTGGTGTTGCAACTCAAAGCCTAATAAACAAAACTTGAGCAAACATTTTCTGAGGTTTTGAAAAAGTCCAGGTCTTTTCTAAAGTTGAATTGCTCCTTTCCTTTAATCTTTACCACACTCTTGATGAAGACTGAGACCCTGGAATTGCAGAGATACCACTAGATACTATGGGTGAGCCCCAAGCACCCTAACTCGTCTTCACAGCACGGTTTGGATATCATATCACATATCACATATTTGACCCAAATGAAATCACACGGAATTTGAACATGAACCCAGCTTAACTTTTCCTGTTGGTTTTCCTGTTCCTTTTGGGTGCAAAATGTGTCTGTAATACCTGTGGCTTCAGTGGGCCAGCTCCAGAAATCCTGCTAAGAATACAACTCGAGCCTCTAGTTTATGAATTTCTTTGAACAAGATAGATTTTTTGAAGGCAAATTGAACCATATCTTCTTTGCTGAAGTGTTTATGTTTTAGTGAATCTGGGATACACTAACAGCAATTTTAACTGGGAAGCTAAAGGGGCTGCAACAACCATTTCTAGCTCAATCAGACAGGAGGCACAATGGCAGCTTCAGGGCCACCAACACAATTGCTTCAGAACTTGTGGACAAACCAGATGCATCTATATACAGGAGAAATCTTTGCAATTTTTGCCTCTGAGACTTTTCTGAGCTTGGAGAAGAATCTGCACTGGTGTCAATACACTTGCAGCATCCCTCTTTTTAAAAAACTTATGTTATTAAAAGATATCTCAAGTTAAGGAGCAGAAAATAAATGAGTAAATGAGTCAGTGACTGAAAAATGAAATTGGTTTTGGAGTAGCTGATCTCATTTTCTCCATGACTAGCTAGGTAAAAGGCACTGGATATGACAGACTCCTCTCAAACTACAAACAAACATATAAAGCTTGCAAATGTTCCAGGAAAAATGCTTTGATTCCTTCTAAAAGAGCACAGACTGGCGAGAAGGTCAATCCTTGATTATTGGAGAATTTTATCATGGTTTGGCTTTAATTTCAATTTAATTATTAGGTTTTGTGGTGATTTCTTTATGGCTGTGAATGCCTTACAACATGAACATGATATTTAGATTCTTGAAAAGAGCTCTGGTGAAAGTAAGAGTTTGCTCCGGATTTCAGAATGAAAAACCAGCCATACTTTGAATGTGCACAATGTTAATTCTTTTCTTTGAGTTTGCTTAAATTTTGGATTTTAAAGATTAAAATTTATCTTTTTTCCACCATATGCTGGCCAATAGGTTTTTACAGCTGCCTAGTGGGAAACTGAGATGAAAACAAACATTCATCTCCATTCCTTTAAATGTCACTTTCCCCCACCATCCTCTGATTACTCATGCTCTCATATGTCTATCAAGAGGTCTCAGATTACAAGGAAGGTCCATATCCTAAGAATGTTTGACCTCCATCCCTCCTTTGGGGCTTCTACTGGACAAACTTCTAGACATGGATGTGTAAGGTGATTTTTTTAAAAAACTCAACAGATGTGAAATTGTCCATCAAAATGTAAAACACTTTTCCTGGAACAGATTACCAGGAGTAGCTCTAATCTTTACCAGCTAAAAATTCTGATATCCACCCACAACCTCTTTTAGAAAAAAAATAATTATGTCTTTTTAATTTTATGAACTGGACCTGCACATCTTTTCAAGTGTGCAAGTTTATGTTTCTTTCATTAGCATTTTTTCAGGTGTGTTCAGATTAATTTGTCAATTTATATTAGCTCTATAGATCATGCAGAGTGAATTGGATGCTTAATGTAAAATTTGATAGACATTGATTTCTTATAAAATCTTATTAAGGTTATCTTCCATATGACTGAAATTTGTATCATTGGTGTTCATTTTTCATCACTCAAAATGTATTTATCTAGAAGAATGTTCTAAGATTATTTAAGATAATTAATGTCCCACCAAAATTCCAGAGGTTCATACACTTTTGAAAGTAGATATTGTAAAAAATTTCATTTGTGAGTCTTGAAAATGTTCCTTGAGTAACATAGAGAAGATTTTAATCCAGAAAGACGTTGGTATGCTAAATTAAATGGAACTTTGCTTTGGGAGCAAAGGAATACATTTTAATGTTTAGGTAAAAGCTCCCTTGAATTTCATAAGACAGAAATGTACAAACATCCCATCTAGCATTTGGCTGTATTGTATCTGATATCCTGGATTACTGCAGGAAGGGAAGCTGAAAAATTATCTCAGGACATACGGAAATTAAAATGTCTTCAGATTCATATGGGAAACATCTCTGAGAGAAGAGAAGTGATTTGCATGCTGGTGTTACTTCCTGTGGGAAAAGAAAATTCTTTCTACAGGAATTGATCTTATCCTGTGTATTTCCAAAATTCATTTCCAAATTCTGGTGAAATTGTTTGGCTGGTTTGCATTTATTACAAAAGTTATCTTCAAAACATATAATAAAATGCCTGTATTCTATGATCTTAGAGGTCTTTTCCAACCCTAATGATTCTATGAATTTTGTCTTCCTTCACATGCAATCTCTTTGAAATGTTTAATCATGTAGAGCAGAACTGTGTATCTGTTCAAATCAACAGCAGACTAGAGACTAAAGTTTATCCTAGCCACGTTAGGGCTTATTTCACAAGTATGTGTGAATGTGTATATGAAACCTGCCAACTCTGAGAAGTTCAGAAGTGGCTGTTTAATAGTGTCACTGAGCCCAGACAGATGAGTTTACATGTGTGGATTAGCTGGGCACCAGCAACCAGCAGGAGAGGTGAGCCAGAGGCTTGGTTATCTGAGCTCTCAAGAGAGGAGCACCACATCTCTTCCCTGCAGCTCAAATACCTGCAGGGGAGCCGATAAAATCTGAGGGAAGGACTGAGACTCCATTAACTTCAGGACAATGTCCTTGTTCTGGAGCAGCAAACACACAGGCACAGTGTTTGCCTACACTTACACATGTATATATGTGAACTTTTTTTGTCAAATGCACAAAGTGCAACAAGATCAAGTTATTTACCTTTTATAAAAATATCAGAACATATTTGAGGGAAGAGGTTAGAAAAACTAGTTATCCTGTTATGTAGGGATTGCTGAGATTAGTGAAGAGAACAGGAGGAGGCATTGTGCAGGGACTGCTTCCCCACTGCAGCTATATGAATAAAACCAAAAGTTTTATCAGCCCTCACTTGCTGATAAATTCAACTTTGTATCTCAGTACCCAAATAGAAAAAGGAAAATACAGTAAACTGTTTGGCTATTGGTCATGCTGTTAGTTAAATTATCCACCTGCAAAGATAAAGAAAAGTTCCTTCTTCCCCCAAAATATTACATGTTCTGTAAGAAAAGAGTATAAGCAAATTCACCCTTTATAGGATAATTTATTCTACATTGCCAGCACCTGTGAAGTCACTAACCAGTTTCAAATGCTGGTATTACAAAGGTATTTTTTGCCCTATGTTTTGTGCTAAAGAGAAGAATACTACAGAGTATCTATCTGGCAGTCCTCACCTCTGACTCTCAGCTTTAAGTAATACTTGTTTCCTGAAGGAAGAAAAGTGCTTAGACATCTTTTTATCTGAACACACTCTACTGCTTTTGCAGCATGTCAGGAAGTGACACAGAGCTGAAATTACATCTTTGTTGCTTCAGGCAGCATAGACTGGAGAGCAACTGAATTGTGCCAGCCCCCCTGCACCCCAGCACCCCTCAGGACACCTCCAGCAGAGCCACAGGCATGCCCAAAGGTTTACTGCACCCAGCAAGGGCAGCAGCACCTTGTCTGCCAGCTGCTGGCTGTGGCAGCAGTGCCTGGCCTCACTGCAGCCACGGCTGTCTGCAGAGGGGAGCTGAAAGCCAGTGTGGGCATGGCCTGTCTGACTTCTCTGCCAAGCACAAAGGGGCAAAGCTCACTGGTGGAACTCCAGTCTAACACAATGCAAACAGCTGGGTGCCACCCAGCTGTTTAACATGTGGGACAGTGTGAAAACACAGCAGCCACCCAGGGTATCCTACATTGTGCCATTACTCAAGGCTGCCCTCAGCTATTCTAGTCCTTCAGTGAGAATTTGGGCATAGATGAAGAAAAATTCAACCACCTGTCGATATTACAAGTCCACTGAGGAGGAGAAAAATTATACACCTCTGCTTTGTTTTATTTCTTGTGACATGTGCATCATGTTACATCCACATGTGTCAAAATGTATTATGTCACGTGGTGTTGTGTAACCTGGTGGCACTGAAAGTTTGTGTCAGGCTGCAGAAGTAGCTTACTCAAGACAGACTTAAATGAACAAGAAAGAAAAATTCAGTCACAGTTTCCAAGGTAGGGGACTCAGCAGAATTTGCACTTTTGTGTATGAAATTTACCAACTGGGACTTTTCTGCTCACAGAAGTGCATCCTGAGCAAAAGCACTAACTATTTTGCCTCAGTTATATCTAATCTCTATGAAGTGATGAGCTGAACTTTGTTAAGTAAGGGAAAAGAAAAACAATCAGTCAGAACTAATACTTAATTCAAAATATTTGTCATATTTGAGACTTTCAGCTGCAAATTGTTCATTTGACTGCCTCACACATCTATAAATGCAGAGGGAGTAATTGTTTCTGCAGAGAGAGTTATTCTTTCATATTTAACTTCTGCTAAAATAATGTTAAATTGATACCATTGAATATATAGTGTTAAAATGCTAACTTTTTATTTAATTTACTTTATATTTTTTTGATTTTAAAACTTGAATTCAAGCAAGGATGGTGTTAGTTTCTCCATTCATCATTTTGTAAAAGAAAAAGAATCTTTGAAATAACCAGAAGATCCAGTTAACAACAAAAGCTGATATCTCACTGAAAAAACTGGGTACATGAATATGCAGAACTGTTGCAAATGGCTGAAGTAAAGGACGGAAGTAAAGAGCAATATATTATGGCTGAGTTATATTTGTGACTGTTAAGTGGTAAAAACACATCCTTCTTTTGGAAGAAAGCTCAATATATCTTCTATATCATATATACACTACAAATGGGAAGGAACTCTTAAAATACACCATGGATTTTTCTTCCTTCACTCACATCTTTATTATGCTAAGCTTCAAGCAGCAGTTTTTCTTGCATAGACTCTCCAAAGTGGAAATTTAGCAATCTCCTGCACACAATTAGCTCAGCCAAAGCCCTGTGGGCTTCCCACTTGGTGTAGGAATAGAAGACACCCTGGTGCCACAGAAAGAACTTTATAGCTCTGTAATTAAACTCCTGAAGTGGTAATGGGAGCAGCCAGGACAGTTGCTAATTTAGGAGAAGCAGGGATTGTTTGCAGGCGGGGCCCATACCTTTTGTTAGACCAACCAAAAAAAGAAAGTGAGAACGAATCTGTGTTTAAGCACACAAACATGAGGTTAAACTGAACCCAAAGAAGGGTTCACATCCTGTAGTTTTGCCTATTTTCATACAGTTTTAACATTTCTTTCATGTATTCTAATAAGAAGATAAACTTTTTTAAAAATTCAAGGTGAAACACATACTTCAATGATCTGAAAAACGTTAAAAAATTGGCTGATTAAGTTTTCTTCTCAACTAGGCTCTCCTCAGTTCTGCCAGCAGGCAGATTAGAAAAAGGTTCTACTTTTTCAAATTGTGGGTGAAACAGGCCTTAGAAAGCATTAAAAATGCTGTAGTTCAAGAGACTTTTGCTGTTCTTGGTGTGGAAATGAAAGAGGTATTCCTTTCAATCCAAAACAAATGCTCCCTTTCACTTGCAGTTAAACATCAAGAGCTTTATCCTGAAGGGTGGTTTTTTTTTCTGTCTTCATGCAAATGAAAATAGGACATATAGTGCAGATGAGGAAATACTAGTTCATATTGAATTCTAACCAATATTGATTTAGTTGTGATAATGTGAAGATATATAAAAGCCAAACTCATAAATTTCTTTTAGCCTATTTCCATGAATAGAAAGAAAACAAAATACAGAAGCAAGTGAGGTTCTATTTCTCTTTTTCTTCACTTAGCCCCAAGAAGTTGCAGTACAATAATGAGAGCTTCATGTGTGCTTGTGACAAACAGCTAGAGATAAGTTGTGGTCAAGGAAGTGGTTTCTGTTCCGTACAACAGCAGGTACAAGTGGTACTTGAGTGGCTGCTTGAGTCAGGCACAGAATTTCTGTGATACTAAGAATGAGAAGTCAAAATAAGTTCAGAAGCAAGTAATGAGAGTTACACCTTTAACTCTGTAAGGCAATTACTTGGCCCTAGCTGAGTGAAGAAAGGACACAAATACAATTTTCTTGTAGCAATTGCCACCAAAGTTGCTTTTCTCCCAGTACTTAGTCAACGTTGCTTGTGTCTCCCTCATCATTGGTTTTACCTATATCCCAAGCTGTGCAAATACAGAACTTCACACTACATGAAGAAGTTCACACATATATTTCCCACCATTTAGCCCCAGCATGTCCATATATACATATTAGCTTTTACCAGGATTCAGCCCTGATATTTTACCCCTTTAAGATTTTTTGGCTATGTTGTGCTTATTTGCACCTCTAGCAGGCCACAGTAAAGCCATAATTTGCACCTTTTGAGGGAGAAAATTCAGAGGCAAAAAAGAGAAAGGTGTTACTGTTCAAAAGCTGTCACAACAGAAACTTAATCAGGGAAATACATATAAAAGGGAATGTGGGACAGTAAGTGATGACAGCCTCTTGTTGCGATGCCTGTGCACAGCATGAGGCTTCTGCATCACACTACTTCTGAGCAGCTGAGACACACACTCTACTTTCCAGGTGTCTGAGCTCAGCAAACCAATCTCTTCATCATCTCACTTCCTCTATAATGTGACCGAATCCATCATTCCTTTTGTTATTTCCTTTTGTGTTTGCTTTGCCTTGCAGTAATTTGCTAACTGCAAAGCAGGCAAGTGCTTTAAAAACATACAAGGCTACTGCAAGTTAAGTCATACTTATCAGATGTGCTGGTAATGAATCATGCTGACAGATTGGCTCTGTTTACCTTAAACAAACTGTCAGAAATTTGTAGTACATGAACCAAAGCATGGGAAAGGCTTTCAAATACACACACAGATCAGATCATAGCCCAGCACGTCATATTTGCATATTTCATAAAGGTATCACATTTACATTTGTGTGTGAAGGTCTGAACATGATGCTTACAAAGATATTTAGGATCTCTACAAGAGAAAGCTATTAAGATTCACGTAGCTAATGGGGCAGGAGTGGATTTTCTCTCACTCATTCTGCCCAGTGAGGCTGTCTGGGAGCTGCAGGAGCTGCCGAGCTGCAAACGCTGCTGTGGTTCTCTCAGTGCTCTGTCTCTCTGATTTGCACCCGGCTCCCAATGGTTTTGTGTCACCCTGGCTGCACTGGTACTCCAGATGGACCGTGACACTGTGTGGCAATGAGGAGTACAGGAGTACATGACAGCACAGTCTGCTGGAGTGGCCAGAACACTCCTGTGCCACAAAGTCATGAGCAGAATTAAAAATGTATTTGCTTACATTGCCTGGGGATATCCCCCTCCATAGGGGGCTGTATAACACAATCTTGTTTTCTTTCTTTGCTTCAGCCTCACAATTTTGGTTCAAAGATCCATTTTTTCAAACTTCTTGAAGTGACACATTCTCTTGACATGGTCGTATTGCCAAAGCCTTAAACACACATGCATACAGCCATGTTCATGTACAGTTTGTTTTCTGTGTTTACCTACTTGCCCTAGACACTCCTCAGCACATAGCTGTATATAGTGAAACCAAGAAGACATTCTCAAAAATACCCTTAGACTTCTGTGATTCCGTTTCCAGTTCTCTTAAAAGAAACTCTTTCTTTGTCATAAAGATATTTTACAATAATCTACTTCCCCTCACTGGACTCAGAATAAAGAATAAAATTATACAAACCCCAGCTGAAATTTATGATTTATGACTGTAGAGTCTGAGCAACTAAATAGTCCATAGTAAAAAAGGTATCCACAGCCTTGCCCAATATTTAAATGGAAGTCAAGTGGCACAATCTGAGGCTAAGGTAGAGGAAGCAGCAGAGTATTGTTTTCTTTTTCACTTCTCTTTTGTGTTTCCTACCTATAAAAGTAGTCAGAAAGCCTCCCCCAAGGCTGTGAGGCATCATGACTGACTTTCCTGAGCAGGCATCATGCCCCAGGTGCTCCAGATCTGCTCTTACCCAAAGGGACTGGCAAGCATTTAAAGTGTGAGCAAGGTTTCTCACTGGAAATAACTGCAACTACAATTGAGGATGGGGAGTTCTGATGACAAAGGGAACACTGGTTACAACTTATTTATGTGTAAAGGCAATCATTTATGATCGACTTAGGATCCCAGCAACACTCTTGGGATGGGGTGGCTTACATGAAAAAGGCTTTCCAGGGCTGCATACTGCTCTAAATCCCAGCTTAGAGCTGCAGCACCTGCCTTGTCAGTAAGTCTGCCTGTCCCTCAGAAAACCACAGCTTGTTTGCATCCAGTACCACTGAACATGGCAAATAAGGCACTCTGAAGGGTTCTGTGGTTAGAATCAAGGGAAGTGGATGTGATACTAACGCCTGTTTTGTGATTAGGATACAGGACAGGTTTGCAAATTGGCATGTTTTCACACTAGAAAATAATTAAGTAAAAATTAATTCCCTCAAGGTATTTTGCTGCTGGTGAAAACTTTATTTGTTTATATAGGGAAAATAGGATGGGTCAGTAAATTCTTGACTTTATAGGGAACCTGGTAACAGTTCTTCCCTGCTAGGTGAACTGAGCTCCTGACTTTTTATCCAAAGTGTAGTGCTACAACCATCACCATGTTTATGAAAGGGACTAAGACTGTGCTATGAGTTTTTGTGCTTGACTTTCATTGTGTTATTTTTGTTTCAATCTTAGTTGTGTGATTTTCAGCAATCATCACCATAAGCCAGTAACTATTGGCAGAATGAGGGAGGAAATGGCAAGTTTTCTAGCCATAACACCTGCAGTACTGTGGCTGCTAGAAACTTCCTTTCCCTACATTTATGGGTATCTGTTATTTCGGGGGAGATGAGCCTTTGTAGAGGACCAGAAAGGAATATCTAGAGAGATTCTTGTGGGTCATTCAGATCACCTCCAGAAATCCACCAGAAAGACAGAATTACAGGCAGAGGCAAAAGCTGCCTGAAAGATTTCTTTAAATAGATATTTATTTCACTTTGTTTTTAAGGCGTTTAGCAATAACATTTAAGTTTTGAAAATATGGCTGCCAGAAATTTTTCTATCTCTACACAACTTTTCATATTCATAAATCTGGAAATAATGTGCCACTTGTCAACTCCAAATGAAAATACAACCTTCTGTTCCAATGGTATTATCTGTATCTATAGTACAGGAATGGAAAAAAAACAAGTGAAAAAATTCTCCTTGCTCTATGATAATTCCAAATACATAAAAATACCCCCTCACAGTACTTTACATATTATATAATGTCCTGGAAATGAATTGTCCTCAGATGACTGATATATTTAAACAACAAGCTAAAATGAAAAAGTTTCCGATGGCATTCACATAGTTCTGTGAAACAGACTCAGCTCAGGCTTCTGCTTTGGGCTCAGCATTTAAGTGACTGAATCTGCCAATCACCAAAGGGCCCTGGGCTCTTTCTTGTCTCCTTGGGTTTGTTGACAGCAGCTTCTCAAGTCTGCAGCACCCAGATTCACCACCTACACAAACAGATGTACACAAAGCATTTAAAGTAAAATACCTTCAACTGTGGTTTGGAAATAAACACTGCTTTTTCTTATAGGATGAGAACAAAATTGTTGTGGAGTATTTTTAACACAGTTACAAGTATGATTCTTTAATGGCTCATTCTCAGTTTTCCTTTTTCTTATCAAAACCATTTTTATTCAGGTCACTGATAAAACTACTGAAAACCTATCCTTGGGACACCAAAATAGGACACCTTTTGCATCACCAGAGAAGACATAAGCAGAAGAAAAAGTTTCTCAACCAAAGGGTCTAGTGTGACATACATACACTAGCATCTGCTCTCCTGGATTTATTTATAATATTAAACATCTAGCAGTTTCACTGGAAACTTTCAAATCCTGACAGTGGTGTGGGATGTCCCAAGCTGCTTATAAAATTGAAAGATCCTGTTAGCAGTTTATTTTTCCAGTAATAGAAAGGGTAAGCCAAAGGTCTGTCTGACCCTGGTTAATCAGATTTTCTGTCATATAAGGCACAGGAGAAGAAAAGATTCTGACTTTTTTTAGATATGTTACCTGGTTCACTGGAGTTGCTTGTGTCTTAAACTTTCATGCAAGTAACTTCAGGTGTCATATGGCAAATTTCTGTATTTAGTCATCCTAGAACTGTCTCTTTTTGTGTGTTCTGTAAACCCCTATTTCTCCCACAGTTTATTTCTTCCTCACTTCCCCACTACCACTTTTAAAAAGTCACATTCTGCTTTTCTGTGTTGCTATGACAACATTTACACTTGCTTTTTGAAGGCAAAATATGTGGCTTTCTATCACATTTTTGTCAGCTCTTGTGTTAGAGGGACACGCAGGGGAATGAAGGCAATTGCAGATAAAGCTTGAAGCAGCAGACTGCAACTTCATTTATCAACATAAAGGGCATTTAAGTGGGTCTAGCATGGATTTACCCAAGGCAGATTTATTTGTTTAGTCTTCCGAATCTTCTTCAGTAAAACAAAAATTTAAGAAGAAACCGTGATGACTTCAGATCTGCCTCTCTCTCCTGCCTCCTCTCATGCAGGCAGAAAGAACAGCAACATTCACAATGACCTTTATTTCTAGACCTTGTCAAGTATTTACAGAGATTGAGAGCAGCTGAAAGCTACCAAAGTTTCAAAAATGGTGCAAGTTACTTTTTAAATCAGAAGGCAAAGAGGAAAAAGCCCTTTTGCTTGCCCTCCAGTTTCTCAGAAGAAATGTGCCTTTGAAAATGCACATTGCACTGCAAAAGGAACTAATGCATGCCCCTGATAAGAGCGACGGTTGATTCTAGGGGCAGAGTGCGCTGTGCTCTCCCAACACAACCTCCCTGCCTTGCCAATGACTTTCCATATTGTGAACAGACTGACTGAACTCTGCCTCTTCACAGGCCTAGCAGCTTGCTGGCTGCTGACCTACAGAAGTAAAGAAAAAATCTCCTGCAAAGATGGAGGTTTTGAAACAATTGGGTCATTATTAGAAATGCCAGGAGCTAAATAAAACTTCCCTTCATAAATGACTGCGTCTCCTATTGCAGCCACAGGATCTTACTAGTCAAGTAAGTCTTACAGGCTTCAGCACTCTGTGTTTGGAACATAAAAACAGATGGAGACATCACATTCCCTTCAAGCAAAGAGTTGGGCTGCTGTGGCTGATGCTTACTTCAGATCTCTTTAGAAGGTATGCAGCAGATAAATCTCTAAATTTCTGACACTGTTAGCAATCTGAACTGCCTCTCCCTACACAGGGTGTGGGAGCACAGTCCTTTGTTTTAACAGAACATATCTCTGAAACATACTACCTGAAAAAAAACTTGTTCTGGCTGAGCATGGGAAAATACCGAACTCTGAACACAGCCTACAAGATGCTAAACCATGCTAACAGACTATAGAAGTAACACATTTGCAAACAAAATGTGCTTAATTTAAGGAGATTACTAGTATATTCTCTAGGTTATAATGTTCTTCAGTTTATAATGGTTTATAACCCAGCTGAGTGGGTTTAGGAAACTCACTGAAGTCAGAACTAAGTCCTATAAGAAGCATGAAACTCCAATATTAATCTAGGCTGTCTGAGCATGTCATGAATTCTGGGGGAACGACAAGGGCCTCTCTTTCTCAAGCACTGAACCCTGGATTGTTGACTGATTTCCTGTCACGCTCACACACAGAGATATCCCTCAACAAAATGCAATCTACACAGACTTTTGAAGACAGTTAAATAAACTGAATGCTATCAATGCAGAGCAAACACGATTTAGCATGCTCAGAGGCCAAATCAAGTTTGCACAATGCTGGTGACAGTTCCACTTTTAGCAGAAAGGCTGGTACTGGCAATGTCTGTTCAGCACCCTTCTCCAACTGTGGAAAAGCAACTTAGCTAAATAAGAAACAGAATGTGACTGCAGCTGTCATACAGAGAACCTGATGATCTCCATCCCCAAAGGCTGGGGTCTAATCCACATCTCCATTTCTCAGTTCCATTTTTCATTGTCCTCTGCCATTCTATCAGTGACAGCATCTACTCTGTATGTGATTAGTGATGTCCAGATTGTAACCACTATCAGCTTCTTCATGTTTGAGGTTTTTAATTTGAAGATGCATGTTCAAACTGAATCCCGCCATGATGAAGGACAATGATCTGAAGAACTCAGCTTTTCTAGACATTTGCAGGACCTGGGAGATACAAAGCCATTACTGAAAGAGGCAAGTTTTGGCACGCATCATTAGCATGTGCTACATTAATGAGAAGAGTTGTTCCTGTGTAAAATGAGAATTCAAGGGAAAAGACAATTGGAAAAAACCTCTCAGTCTCCAGACCTTTAGTCTTTCAGACAGCTATTCTCTCCCATGGTCATTTCTGTCCCCTCTGGAGAGCAGAAGGCAGCTCTGGGTGGGATGTACTGTGGTGCACACAGGCAGAGGGAGAAGCCTCGTGCCCACACAGCAGCGACGACAAGGCGCAGCACGATCTCACTGTGCCTCAGCCCTGCTCCCTCTTTTCCAACATGTTTTTATGCCTCTGCACAGATTGACTGTGGCACATTTATATCCAGCAGTGCTCCTCTACAGCAGGGAATTCATGTTGTGAATTTATGGCTGGATTATGCCCCTCTTTAAGTTACCTCATAGGACAAAGCAGCTGTAACACATGGTCCTCACAGCACTCCTGTACTGGAAGCAGGCTTGAGTAATGGGCAGTAGTCTCACCCAGCCTCTGTTATGTGTTGTCACAACAAATCCCTCTAATGTGGTAAGAAAATTTAGACAACACCCTTTTCCCTGAGGTAAGCAGTTTTATAGCTTGTATTTCAGCTGAGCGGTTTAAGAAAAATAGGAAATGAAGTACGCCTTTCTTCTGAAGGCATACTTTTGAAATCTAAGTTGTACATATTTTGGTTCATGTTATATCATTCTGGTTAAATCTCTCTTTAAAAAAATCCACAAAATAAATATAAAACAACAACTTAGTTTTTTTTCCTTCCCTCAAGTCCTCAGTGATATTACTGTATGTATGCAAATAAGGCCATATTTATTAGTCCATGGTGCAGTTTCTCAGCTGATTTTTTCTGTCCCAAGAGAGCAGTATTGAAATTTTAAGTGTCCTAAATCAAATAATAGTAAATAAAATACTTCACACTAGAGACAGTGAAGATTATCAGTTCATGCTGAGTTCCCAAATCAGAAGTGTTAGCTACTGTACTGCCCTGTGGCCACAAAACACTGTATATATTCCCAAAAGACTAAATGATCTATACCTGTCTATCCTACCAAGCACATGTAAAAAGGTATTGCTTTTGCTCTGATTGTAAAATATCTGTCTGGAGACACACAGTAGATGTATAGGTTACAGGTGGTGAATGCTAACCCTTTTAGGGTGTGTTGGTTGCTGTTCTGCTTTTATCAAGGATTTTTGTTGCTTTGTTTTGGTTTTAAAACCCAAACAATGAAACTTTACTCATCAACCATGGAAAAAAGTTCACTACCTGACACTTCCATAACAGGGACTCTCTTGATTTTCAGTCTTAAATTTCTCTCCTTTTATTTTTACTTCTTAATTGGAGTTGTGTATGTCATGCTCACTACTTTCTTTCCATTTTGTGGCTATAGTCCTGCACAAATTTATGCATAGATTAATTTTGTTATCACAAGGCATGTGAGATAAAGATGGTAGAGCAATGAGTTTATGTGTGTAAGGTGCTAGGGGTCTAAATATCCTCAAATATCTCTTCACTCAGATGGCTACATCTCCTTAAACACTGCACTCTCAACCTACATGTTTTGCCTAGTTTAGTCTCCTGTCTGAAAACAATCCATCCACATCATTAATCTTGTACTGATTTTTCCCTGTTAAATATCCTGTCTCTTCAGTTACTCAGGTGTCCTAACATGCACACAGTATTCCAGGTCTGATTTCTTTGCTTCTGCTCATGATCATATAACACTCATTCACATGGTTGGTCACAGCCATCGATGTACATCCATGTTCAGAAAGACACAGCTCCCAACTGGAAATGCTCCTGGGGGGGAACAGCATATGTTCCATTTTATGACACTGGAATGTGTGTTGCTCAAAAATTTTCCATACTTCATTTTTCGTAATGTATGAAATACATTAAATAGGACAGAAAGAGTCTGAAGATTTCATAAACCCAGAGCATTCTCTATTAAAATGAATCAGGCAGGTCTAAAGGTACAATGTTAACTAAAATGCTCTAAACTGCAATTATTAATTTAGTGTAATTCAGATCCTTTTTCTCAATTAAAAGGAAATTAAGAGTACTAGAAGTTCAAGGGTTTTGTGGTGTTGCCAAATGAAAACAAACAAATAAACACACAAACAAACAAAAGGAATAAATAAATAAATAAATAAATAGGCAGTGCAAGAATATTAAGTGGCAGCATGGTAATCACTTTGAACATAGAAATATATAAATAAATCCTTATTTAACCTCATTCTTGCACACTTCTAATGTCTTTCTCAAATACAGAGGATCTCGCATTAATGTCCAGCAAAATCCAGGCTGTGCAAAATTGTCAGCACTTCATCAGACAAATAAAAAAGAGTTGCATGGGCTCTTCTCCCAACTGCAGCCCCTGCAAGTGGTAGCAGGTGGAAAGTCTTAAAGCACATACACAGTGCTGTCTTTTTAAATAATGATTCTTCCACACATTATAATACATTTAAGTGCTGTGCTTGCTCTTTAAGACGGCCTCATCTTGATAATCAATGTAGCCAGTCTAGTGAAGTGCCACTTTCCTGCTGTGAGAAAGCACAATTCTTCTTACTGCCACAGCCCCCTGCTGACATGTTTTACAACATTTAAGAAGGAAACTGTTAAACCTTACTTCTCTCTTTTCCCTCAGTGCAGACAGAAATCTTCTTTCCTGCTGTTTTCTCTCTTAAATTAAGAGCCGTTAAGATGTGCCCTGACTTTTACCCTGAGCATTGCCCTAATTTTAACCTTGTGCAACGGTTATCTTAATTTTACTCATATTTTTTGAATTGACTCATTCAATAAGACAAACTGAAAGTATCTGGTAAAAGAATAGATTTCCTATAAGCTCGGTAAAAAGGTCATCTTACCAGGCTTTCTGCAGAGGAAGGATTAAGTCTCATTACACTGACATACAAACCCCATCTAGTCAGACTGGGGCATTCTTGCTGCTGTAAAGAATGCAAAAAGCAAAGAGGCTGTGCTTGGAATTCTGCATCCACAACATCAGGCACGTGCCTTCATGGCATGAGCCCCACTTCTCACCAGCAGCATTTTTAGAGAGGGAAGGCAAAAGTGAAATACAGGAGTCGATAACTCTGTCAAGCTGAATAAGTGGTGTTAATGGATGTTAAAATTATGACTGAGAAGCTGATACAGGTGCAAGTTTTATGAGTGTGAAACTTTACCTTGACATAATGAGTAAAGTTAAAGCCTGAGGCTTTCATGCCATTATGAGAAGCTCTGTCAGTGAGCACTGTAACCTAATTAGTTTTGATGCAGCAAATCAGCAAAGCCACCATTGGTTATGACCTCTGCCAAGAGCATGAGAGAGCCAGACAAATTAAGCTTAAGATGTTATTAGTTGTTCTGTTGCAAAGTTCCAGATAAAATATGACAGGATGTTGTTGCTTGACTTCGGCATCAGTTCTCCAGATGGCACTCAGCACTGGCTCGTAGCGAGGCTCGCAGGGAGGCTGCCACATTGTCTCTGTCAAAACGAAAGTTTTCCAATTACAAAGAGATAATTCGAGGAGATGCAAACTTAATCTCCTGAACGAAAGGTTGCAAGCTGTGTAATAGCAGTTGAGGGGAGAGATTTCGCATAGTTCACTTGCTGTAAACACGGCTGTTCAGGAAAGCTTTATTATCCTGCCTAGTGAAACAAAGTAATCAGATGCTCCTGACGCTGTGCGTTAGGACAGCTGTGGCTGGACACAGCCGTGGCACGACCTCTCTATGGAATTAGTGGGTCTGATCCATCTGCAGGGTTGTTGATGAAGATCAGGAAAGAGATAAAATTGTGTGAAATGTTATCTAAAAGGGAAATTCAGGACCTTTGAACTAGCTGAGACCTGTATTTTTACTTTATGGTAGACCAGGTAACTTCTGTCAGTCTGATTGAAGGTAATAATGTGTATTTTTTCTCAAATTATTATGAAATCTTTAGTGAAAAAAAGAAAGAGAATGTCATACAAGTGGTCAACTTGTGGGATGTTTTAAAATATCTTCATATTTATAGCACTGTACCAGGCATGTTGAAGATATTCAGCTGCCAGTGGGACAGAATGACAAGGTCATTACCTGATAACAGGCAGGGAAAGTATCTAACCTAAAGATCATTTTGAGCTGCTGGGAGCATCAGGAATTGCATTAAGAATAGAAGACAGAGTAAAAAAAAATATCCTCCACTTGACCTATGTACACAAAGAACTGATGAATGAATGCACCACATTCAATGTGAAAAGCCCTCAGTAGTAAAGCTTTTATATTTCACTCAGTACCACTAAGTGAATCAGAGCTGTGCTTTTCAGGGTTTGTGCCCCTTCCACCTGACACTGTCTGCTGATGACTGAAAGCAACAGGTTTCAGGAACACTATTTGAAATATCGGAACATGTGAAATTCCCTTTAAGCACAAGAGAAAATATTAATCTGGTGAAGATGATCAAACATAGGAACAGGTTACCCCGAGAAGTTGAGGCATCCCCATCTCTGGAAATACTCAAAGCCCAGCTAGGTGGGCAATCAGCTGCCTCTGGATGACCCAGATTGAGCCAGTGGTGGGATTGGACCAGCTCTGGAGGCCCCTTCCAACCTCAACTATCTATGAGTCTATTCAAACTATCATCTACTAACAATTATTATCTGCAACAAACCAATTTTAAAAGAAAGTCACACTCTGTCTGCTTATAGGGAGGCACACATAGGAAAATATGCAAAGGCAGGCAAGCAATATAAAACCATGAAGCAGCAGGATTAATTTCAATTCCCTGTTTTCTAAGATGAAACTGCTCAAGCAGCCCCAGCAGCACACAAAGCAGGAGGTTTGCTGCCAGGACAAAGGCAGCACGAGAGCAGCCCTGCAAGACTTTGGGCACTGGCAGACTCCCAGAGAGCCAAGCACTTTGTGGGTATCCAGAGCCTACCCAGCCTGGGTTTGGCACTTGCATCTTGCCCCTGGCCTGGGTGCTTTTTGTGCTGCCCAGTGCCTGAGGAGTGAGGGCAGCCCTGCACACCAGGGAGCTGCAGCCACGAGAGGAGTCAGAGCCAGCTGTCTGTGCCTCACTGAGGCACTGCCAGGAAAGGGAAGGGTAAGCTGAGAGCAGGCTTTTTCCTCTTTCTGTCTTTAAAAAACACCGAGGGACAGTGAAGCTGGGGTGGGGGGGGGGAGGAGAGAGGCAGTGTCAGAAGGAGACCCTACACATGAATAAGTGGAGTTACAATTTTCACTTTGTGGGATGAGTTGTAAATAGGGATGGCAAAGAAACAGGACGTGGAGATCTATAAAATCTTCTGGATTGTCTTGTCCAGCAGAAAATCTCCAGACAGATCTTTGGAGGGGCATTTCTGTGCTTATTTTTCAATTTAGTCCAAACAACCAATCCAAAATCAGCAACTTCTGGCTTTAAGATGTTCTATTTTCCCCAAACTCTGTATTTGCATACTAGCTATGTTGGTACATTGATTCTTTTGACTGTACACTAATGTCTGTCATAATTGCCACTGTGACCCAGCCCCAAATAGGTAAATAAGAAGTATCTCTGCTTATTAAAATGAAGAGGAGTGGTGACACATATGCATATGCACACAGTCAAAAATCTAATTTGCACAGATGTTGCTGCCAGTAGTTTCTCTTTGCATACTGCATTCTTTTTCCTCTAAGTTAGGACAGGACTTTCACACAGGTGCAAATAGCCATGACAGCCACAGGGCTGCCATCATGGAATGAGAGAAAGGCAAGTAGGTCACTAAATGGCATTAGGCACCTTGCAAAGGGTTCTTCTGGTGAGAACAGGATATTTTGAGATTTACCATCAAGGGCATAGTTGGAGATACTGAAATCCTGAATCTGAACAGAGATGTGAGAGCATTTTTACTCCTTTGGAGTGACATTTGTTCAGACAGCCAAACATAGCAAAGATGAGCTAGAAGATTTTCTTATAATTAGAGGATTTGTCTTCTCCACAACCCAGAATGCAACTGTCCAGATTTCATTCATACATAAGGTTTAAATAAGAATGCAGCCCTCCCAAACAGCTGTACTCAAAAGCTGAAATAAATTATATTGGAAATGGGAGCTGCACCATGAAGAGGGGATCCTACAAAAGAGCAGCGAGTGGGTAAGAGACTGCTATTAACTGCCTTGTAGGCAGCAACAAGTTGGTAAATACTCAGTGGAAATATGTGCTGGTGGATTTCCCCAGGGGACTTCATGCACAGAGAGAGCTCAGATGAAGCTGTTTGCTGGGGCTCTGCTCTACCTAGTAGGGAACAGATCAGAGACTGTGACTGCAGCACAAGCCCTCATCTGATGAATGAAAATGTGGGACGGACATGAAAATCCTATAAGGGAAGAAAACTCCTGCATGTTTTATTTGATAGGGGTGAGGAGGGTCTTTTTTTCTCAGCAAAGTTTAATGCTCCCTCAAATGAGCACCAAACCAGGGCCTGTCACTTCTTCCTGGTTTAAATTGTATTTTCCCTTTTGGCTGAAAATAACCATGAAAAGCATCCTACTCCAAAGTGTAGCTGTAAATTCAACATCAACAGTGCAGTAAAATAAGAGAAGGACATGTCTTTTCCCCACTGAAATAGCAGGGTGTGTAAATCTCCAGTGCAATTGAAGGAGGACTGAGAGGAGGATTCTATAAATGGGATTAAAGAAATAGAGAAATACAAAACACAAAGAGAGGAAATCAGAAATTCATGCAAAGAAAAATGAAAATGTTTAAAGCAGAACAGCTTGGGGGAAGTGATTCTAGTTTCACATAGGTGTGGATGAGAACAAAACAGTGGTGAAGGGAAACGCCCTACAAAGCGTACATATTTATTTACTGAAAAAAATCGTAGACCTATGGGGTTTGTGGGTCTAATTTTGTATTGTTCACAAAATATACAAAACCTTTTGTCTCTAACCATTCCTGCACTATGAACTGACTCATCTTTCTGAAGAAAAGTTCCTAATCTTCTCTCAGCCCACTGCCCAATAAAATTCCCTTTGATATTCACAAAGTTTGTGGTTTTTGTCTATTCCATGGCTTTTGAAATGTCAAGTCCTAATTCTGTTTTGGGATGAAAGGAAATTCTGAAATGTTAAGCCTGGTATTTTTTCATCTGTGTGCAACAGAGGCAGAGAGTTCAAGGCTTAACATTTTCTTTCGTTGGACATTTACATATGGACTGTATTTTAATAAAAGGTCCTGTAGCATGATTGGAAACATTCTTTCACAGCTGTTTATGTGTTAATCCAACATGGGAAAGAGAAACCAGAACAAACATTTCAGCCATAGGATTTATATTTTTATAAAATTAGAATACCGTTAAAGCTGACAGCATGTTTACATCTGGATCCTCTGTGATAGCAATTGATACATTTAATCTGGCATGTGGCATAAAACAGGATTAGATAAGGTTTTCTTCTTAGCTGTGCTTCTCTTGTGCACAAGAATATTTATAACAGTGTTCTCAACAAATCACATCTCAGTGCTGGATACTGTGTTGAAACGCATTGTGCATCAGCAGTATTTTCCCAAGGTTATATTCCTGTGATTTGTGCTAATTATCAATGAATTGACTCTGGGGTAGATGACATGCTCAGGAGCACGGAGGTTTGAGTTCAAAAGTCCAGACTGACCAGATCATTCCCCAGATTAGATGGTGTGAATGCACCTGAAAAAATAGGCTGGAGAAAGACCTCACATAAAAATTGATCGTTTGGAGCTAGATTATTCAGAACTGAGAAAAAAATACATATTAATGTGAACATTTGGACAGACTGTACTCAAAATTCTAGGCAAGGGCCCAGGTGCTACTTCATTATTTGGTGTTTCTTATCCAAATGACTTAATGTTCAAGTCCTCCCAGAATCTGAGACTGCACTGACTACTATTTGCACAGTCCTTAATGGCTGCTAATTTCTGTGTGTTTCCCTTCCCACCTCCTCAGCTCCTACAGCTCTGTCCTTCCCAATCTGAACACACAGTATGATTTTTATGATTTTTTTGTGTAAGAAGCCTAACTAATTTATGATTATGCATTCAGATGAAACCTTCTCCCTAATATCCTGCTGCTGAGCATCTCTGTGTATGTCACTACAGTAGCTGACACTGTGTACTGGGGGCTGGAGTGCCTGGCACTGTGGTCCCTTGACAAAGAGGAAAGAAAAACAGTGAAATTGAACCAATGCAGCTGCAGTGTGTATTACTGACCACTGTCCACTGAAATTCACTACCCAATACCTAAAAGTGATGAGTGAGGGGAATGGACACTGTATATACTTTCCAACCCCCAGTGAACAAGAGTGAGAAATCATGCCTCTACATGTGCTGCAGGTACACGTTAAATTCACTTGTAAGTAATAGGGACATGAATGGAGTTAAAATAGGAAGGGAGACCATGCTGCTAGCAATTTTCTAGGCTGCAGGTATGAAAAAGGCAATATTTGATCCTGTGAAAAATTATGCAACTCACAGCCTAGAGAAAAAATGCAGCTGTGTTTTCATATAAATCTACTGAAGACTGAAAAGAAAAATGCAGCTGTAGCTAGTAGTAAGCCTTGCTGACTTCACTCTGAATAGAAACAAATAAACATTGTTAGTATAGAAATAATGAAATAAAACAGGATTTGTATTTGAAGAGAAAGTCAACTTATTTCACTATGTATCTTGAGTCCATTTATAAGTCATGTAGTTTAAATGAGAGAGCTAAAGTACCACAGACAGGTAATAAATAACACTTAGAAATGCCAGCTCTAGCATGTGCCTCTCCATCACAAAATGGAAGCATTCAGTAGAGAGGAAAATTGACCAGACACTGACAGGAGATAATGGACTTATCTGTTAAAGGAGTGGAGATAATGTAATGTTTAATATGACTTTCCTGATAACTAATCAGGAAGATCTACCTGTGCCAGATTTCCAAGGTTATTTGTAATTGAATGCAACTGGATATCACTAGAAAGCAATGTAAAAGCAAAAGACGAACTGCAGTTGTTTAACAAGAGCAGAGCAGCTTCAGGTCTGAAGATCGGGTCCCTATCTTGAAGAGCTTACAGGCCCCAGTTTAGGACTGATTGATATTTAAGCAAGCAGCTAAGCACTCTGCAGGAAGAGGGCAGCTCATTTTGCTGAGAAGGGCAAACATGCCCCCATCCTCCCTGTCTCTTAGTCTGTGCCCTTTCTTTCAGCTATGCAGTCTCAGCCATGCCTGTGCATGAGCTCTAGCACATATCTGACCCCACATTGAGCTGAGGTAATGAAAGGCAGCTGCACAAAACTACTTATTTTTTTCCTCTGTTCCTTGTTTGCTGGTTTCATGAGTTGGGTTGGCCTATCACTCATCTGTCAGCTGCTAGAGGGCAGAAAAATGCAGCTCTCAGTACAGTGCTTAGTCCTCAGTGCATGATAGTAGCCACTGTGTTTATGGGGCAGAGTGGGGCTGGCAGGGTTTCTTGTGATTCAACAGTGTGATGCCTGACATGTCTTGAATGATTACTTTTTCATTTAGTATTGGCTCAAATCCCCCACATCTGCACCAGTGCAGTATCTATTGGGTTTGGTGCAGCTGGTGTAGGGCCTAGAGAAAAATTCATATGGTGATGTTCAAATCTTTCATGGAAGACATCTGGGCTATTCACTGCACATACATGTAAAATCAAATACTTAATTTTTCTGTTCTTACTACTCATTTTTTTCTCAATATTTTCAGCAAAGGTGGAGTTCCTCCAGGAAAAGAACATTCATTTCTTAATGTTGAAGGGATTTTAAAAAAGATATATAGGGCAAGCAAACCAAAATAAGTGGTGTGTAAATACTTAGAGATGATGACTAAACTGTGGTATTGATTTTTATTTATTTTATTTTTTCAAATATGTCTTGGACTCTGGACCAAAATGAAAGCATATTTTGGGCACTATTACAGGGTAGCTCTGTAAAAATTACATTTTGTCTGCAACATGTAGAGCTGTGATGATTCTCTTTTTCATTTACAGGTGCTTTATGTGGCCTCTCAGACTTTATTAATTCATAAAATAAAACGTGCAATAACCAACAGACCCAGAATCAGCTTTATCCCTAACCCTAGTCCTTGTCTGGGGCTCAGGCTGAGCCTGAGAAGCCTGGCCAGAGACCAGAGGATAAGCTCATGCAGAGACCAGTCTTTGGGCAACATGGTCTCTCCCTTGGTGTCCTCCATCCTTCAGTTCTCCAGCCCAAGGCCAGGCTTTGTCTGCCTCCCAATTCCATCCCTAACCCTAATGGGATGAGAGCAATAAAGGCCCAGTGGGATCACAGCTGGGCAGCTGAAGGTGGCAGGAAGCCATCACTCTGAAGGTGATGGAAGCCAGGATGGGGAAATCTGCACCTTTCTGTCTTTTGTCTCACTGTTGAATGACCAGCCCCTTCCCTAGGAGCAGCATGAGAAGAGCTGTCCATCTGTTCTTTTGCCGCCAGTCAGGTCCAGCTCCAGAATGTGTTTTGTTTTCTTTGCTCCCACTGTCTTGATCCTCTTGTTTACCAGAAAAGTTCTTTAGACTAGTTCAAGCTTTTGGGTTTAATTCAGTGGGGCTTTATTTCTGCCCTTTGCATTGTGTTGGATTTTTGTAGCCACGGTGGAGGCTGAGCTGGCCCTCAGTTATGGGCTCTCTGAGGAGCAGAGACTCCCATGCTGAGCGAGCTGGCTCCTTGCCACCTGCTCCTGTGATAGAGGATGGGTGTCAGAACAAAGCTGGCGGCATGAATTGGCATGATGAGGTGAGGAAGTAGGGTGCACCGTGCTCCAGCTGATGCTTGCCAATGTAATTGCCCTTCAGGCAATAATTCTTGCCAGTGTGATGGCCTCCAGGGATCCTCTGCATGCCAGCGCCAGCCAGAGCCACTGCTGCTTCCCCATCACTCAGCTGCCATGAGTGTTAACCTTATATTAATTTAAGACTGAACCCCTACCTTCACATTAGTATTTCATAATAACAAATTGAAGGAAATTAACTCTTCTTTCAAAATGCTTAACATGAGTGGTAAAGAAAACATTAGTGAGGCTTGGGTGAAAATCTTTTGTACTGGTGCACAGTACAAATGCCACGAGGAAGGTGTACTCATCTGGTGCTTGCAGCCTGCTTGGCACTTGCTACAGTAAATTAGTTGGTCTTAAACTAGCATAAGCAGCTCCCAAAGCCTCTTTCCCAGTGCATCACTAAAAATGGCTGGGAACATCAGAATCAATTGTAAGGCAACAAAAGCAGGAAAGCAGGAAGTACTGTAAACTTAAGGGTGAAAATAACAGGGGGACAAGACCTGAAAAGAGCTAATTCAGCTCCCTCAGTTCTCTGTGGTGTAAAAGAATCTTTAGTCTTAGATTCCAAGAACCAGCCAGTTCGTCACAGTAAAAGTCAGTTCTCACAGGTCAGAGCAGGTAGTAACCTTGTGGAATTTTAAACCTTCCCATCTCCAGGGCTTCATGTTTCACAAATGTCCCAGGACACTGCAAGGACCTCATCCACACTCTGTGATGAGCTGGGGCTTGAATACTAAAGAACAGTTTGTCATTACACTTTCAAATTGCTCTCAAAAAACCTTCACATCTGATTCTTGTTTTGTGTTTTTATATTACTGCATGGCAAATGTTCCTTAGCTCTGAATCACTACTATTATACAAAAAAATTGAGTTGGTTCGTGAAATGCTCATCCTCTCTTTGTAGTTCCCCCTTTAACAGGAAATTTGAAGGCTTCCAAAGTCCAGCCAAACTTAACAGCAGGTAGAAGGTCCAACATCCCAAGGGAGTGAGCAAGAAGGTTCCTCATGCAGTGCCTAGGGTGGAGACATAGTGCCATGAGACCTCCCACAGTCCTGCCCTGTGCCAAACTTCTGATCTGAATCCTGATTGTAAAAAACCTGGTCATTTTTAACCAGCTTTCCAAGCACTGCTGCTGACTGTCAAAATTGTTAAATGTTTAAAAAGCCCAGACAGGCAGTACCGGTTCCTCCCAATGCAGTCTGTGGATGTAGAAGTACTTTTCTTGGATTTCCAGCGAATTTGCAGACAGTACGACACATTCAAACATAAATCGCATCAATTTGCATCAAACATCCTCCTTTGCAGTTTATGGCTATGTAAATGTCTTTAAAAAAAACCCTACCACAGGAAATGTCTTAAGACAACTGCTATTTCACAGCTTCACTACAGGTTCCTAATGTAAGTTAATAAGGCAAATACAATACCTGACGTCTGCAATGGTAATTGCACAGGCCTCACTGTGAATGATGGCTAAATCTGATTGTGCATGACTTCCTTTGCAGAGTGGCTGAATTATAGTGTAGGTTGAAGCCTGAAAAATCAATGGCTGCTATAATCACTCAATTAAAGCCTTTGAAAATCATTAGCAATTTGGTAAATTTTAAATACTTAATCATACGTTATTTTTAAACAGGGAGTGCCAGACCAGCACAACTCCATTTGTTACACTGGGGAATTGCAGCCAGAGGGGTAAACAGGAACAGCATTGGTGCACTATGGCTGAGTAGGCAAGTGTATCACTGGAGCTGAAAGGCTGAGACGGACACAAGTCACCTCTGTGAGCTTTACCTGATTCGCAATGTTTAGCTGAGGTTACTCTTCAAGTGGCCAAATACATGTCAAAATCTTTGGAAAATCTTTGCTGGCCTACAGAGCAGTAGTCCCCTACAAATGGCACAGGTTAGGATGAACTCTGACACTGAGCAGCAGAATGGACTGGGAAAGGAGGAAAGAAAGCAGCACCATCAGAGTCTTTTGTTACTGAGAGAAAACCAGTGGACAGCTAGGCCTGCTTTTGGAGTGGGACATATGAATGAATGTGGTCTATAAAAAGAGAGGAAATAACTTACCCATGCCAGGAGTCTAATATTTAATTTCCTAAACAAAATAGAAACTGAACATGATATTTTACTCCATCTGGACTAAATCTATCCATCTGCAAAGATTTAACTTTGAAAGATAGTTGAAAATATCTCAGCTTGCCTTTATTTTCTTTAACAGCCTGTTCTTTGGAAGCCGTGGCATCTAAGTGCAGCAGCAGGGCTATTCTAAATGTATGGTCAGTCTGTCTGAGGAGAGAGACACCGAGAGAATGAGCAAGTTGACAGGCACCGGCCAGTGCACAACGCCTCGTGTTCCCCTACGCTCTCGGGCTTACGTAAGTGCTATTTAACTTTGCGGAGCTTAGGCATTTTAATAAACTTGAGAGAGATGGAGTACGGGGCTAGGAGAAGCTACTTCGCTTAATCTGTTGCAGTTTCTAATTTTTAACTTGGGGATAAAACTACATGTGCAAGCAAATTGTCTGTCCTTAGCTCTGCCGGGAGAGAGGAGCCGGGATGCGGGGCTTGGGGACACGTCCCCGGAGGACACCTGGGGGCTCTGTCACCCGCGGCTGAAGGTGCTGAACCCGCCCGCTCGGCCCCGCTCGGCCCCGCCGTACCCGGTGCGGCAGCGCCACCTCGCGGCGCCGCCCCGCCCCTACAGCAGCGTCTGGGAAAGGCGGCTCGAGGGAAAACTTCTCACGGGGTTTGTTTAACTGTTTCCCTGCCTCGGTATTCCTCGGTATTTACTATTTTTATTTTAAAATTCATTTATTTATTTCACATAGAAAGGTAGGAAGTTAGCTGGACTAAACAGGGAAAGAATCTGTCTTGTTTTGTCTTAACTTAACGTTTTTCTTTGTGGCTGGGTCCAGACACTAAGGTGTTCCATTTAGGAAAGGTAATTCTGGTTACTTTACAGTAAAATATCCACTGAATCAATAAATGAAGCTTAATTGATACCTTAATGTTTTCAGTTCTTTATCAAATCCATACTGATGAAAATTGCTATTTGAAAACAGCAACATGTAACAGTGAATAGAATAAAAATGAAACTTTTATGTGATAACTGATCATTTCCGTGAAATGGCAGCACATTGGCTTCCTAGTCAACTGGGAAACCCAGGCAGGGGCAGAATAGCATGGGATGTATTAGTATTTCACCTCAGAAATGGAATGTAGTTTTAAAGTTTTCTGTCACTTTAAGTCCACTGCTTATAAATCAGGAACTGTAAGTACTGGTAACCTTTATTTAGCATGTAGTCAAGAGATTGGTGAAAATTTTTACAAAAGTACACACATTTAAAATGCTGGAATGCATAAACATAACCCTAGACTTCTGCCATCACACTCTGCTGTACTTCAACAGTAGCTTTATTCCCCTCCATTTATCACTTCTATGTTTACAGCCCCACTATTGCTGCCTGGCACTGCTAGACTGCAGATTTCCAACCCAGCTGTATCCTTCAGACATACATCCAATGGCTGTGTTCAGAGGAATGGTCTCCCACAAGATTTGTGATTCACCCTGTCTACCTACATGATATCCCAGAAAACTAATCTCCAGCATGACAGCTCATTCAGCACTCCAGAAATTTACCCACGCTGAGCTCCTCTTTAAATAATGACCTGACATTTGTTCTGTAGAGGGAGACAAAGCCCAGACTGATGAGAACGGTTGGCAGCTGCTTTCATTTGTGCCATTCAGAAGCCAGATGATAATTTGTCCTCGGGGACCCATCACTTCTTGGCAGTCAGACCTGTCCACTGCACTTCGCTATTACTTTTGCTGTTGCTTCCCACCCCTGGTGCACGCAGCACACACACAGAGTCAATATTCAAGGCAGACTAAACTGAAATTTACTGCCAAGAGTCATGAAGGATTTCATGTTTCTGAGAAGTGGGAGATAAGATCACATATTAATTTGGTGCTGATAAATACAAAGCAGTAGATATTGGGAAAGACATTTGATAGACCTACATAAAAGGTTAAATTAGCTATTTCTCAGAAAAGACATCCCAGACTCTCTGAACAGTTTAATGAAGGCATTAGCTAAGCAATAAAGGTCAAAGAATCAAAGCATTCTGAACTAGTAGGCAAACAGATCAAACCGGAAAACATTATTCCAGATGAACTTTGAGCTCATATTTTGCATACAGTGTGGAGCTGTCACACCTTTAAATTAGCTAAAGCAGAATTACAAAATGTACAGACAAGGGTGACCAGGATAATCAGAGCATTTTCCATATAAGCAGAGATTGAATAAATGAAGACTTTCCAGCCTGGAAAAAAAGAGGTTACTGGGAGCTGATAATAATGATGACACATAAAGTCATTGATGGGCTGCAGGAGAATAGATGCAATTATTCATTATTTTTCACAGTATTAAACTGGAAGACATAAAATGAAGTGCTCACATACCAGGTTGCATGAAATAATTACCTAACAAAGTGCTTTTCTCACACAGCCAATACATACCCGTAGCATTAACTGTAAAAGGGTGTTATGGTAGCAATTTAGGATGGTTAAATGAGCTAAATAATATTTAACTTGGACCACAAAGTTACAAAATCCTTCCCAATACTTGGAAACATTATATAAATAGATAGGGCTATCCATGCCTCAGCTGTGGAGAAGAAATAGCAGCAGCAATGAGATGACTCTATGCATTTATATTCATGCATGTGGTCCCTCCACATCTTAGATCATCCTGGATGGTGGTCCCCATGAAGGGAAGAGATATATATGCATTTCATACTGTGCCTTTTCTATCTATTCCTGGCAGTTTTTATTTTTAAAGATCCCCAAATAGTTGCTAGTATGTTGGATGCCATCTATTCTACCCAGCAACAGAGGAAGTCATAGATGCCCTCCAGCTGCCCTCCATGCATGCAGAGATGGGACAGATGAGCTGAAGCAGGCTTCCCTTTTTAAGGATTAAAAAAGCAAAAGCCCTGGTGTGCTGCAAATGTTCCAGTCACTATTTTCCAAGTACATGATCTGCTTTCTCATCTAAGCTGAACACTTGGATGTGTTCAGCTCTCACTAACATCAGCAAGGTCAGGCAGCAGAGCTGTTGTCCTGCTTCTCCCTTTGGAACCAGTGCTCTGTTACATAATCCCTCCTGTTGTCCTGGAACCTCTGCAGCCACTTTCAGTCAGGAGTGGTTAGTGAAGGAAAGGGAGTGGGGATTCAGCCTTGGAAGTTACTGTGCAACACAAATGCAAGAGGTGCCACCAAGGAGAAGTTGAAGGGACACTGTACATAAAGCAGGGCCAAGTTCTCAAATGCAACTGTTTTCCTGGCTATAGCACAAGCTGCCAAAGTAAAATGCTGGTTTTTGGCTGAGTCAAATTGCACTCTAGTCACACTACTGTCACTGTCCTTTGCAACTGCTTTAGTCCAGGATTCCCACACAAGCCTTCCTTCTTTCACATAAGTATCCATTCATGATTTTTGCTGAAGAAAATGCAGGCAAGGTGAAATTCACTCTTCAGCCTGGAATCAGGAGTCCTTTCTTTGCTGCTTCAGCCCATCAGACAAAAGCCCAGGGGCAGAAGGCCAGGATCTCTATGTAGAAGCTGCTGTGGTCTGCAGCTTTTTTCCCTCCAGCACTGTGGGGACCCAGGGGATCCAGGGCCCTGGGGAAGCCAGGCAGCCAGGGCTGCCCTGTGGCTCGGAACTGCACCCAGCCCTGCAGCTCTGCTGTCATGGTGCAGGCAGGTGAGAACACCTCTGAGAGGCCACAAATCTGGTTCATACACATGAAAGTGAAGAAAGGAAGAACCTTGGTTTCACTTTCTGCAACACCCCATGGCCAAAAATAAGTCAGTACAGAGCAGGAACTGGTGTACCACAAAGCCTGGAAGAGTTTCCTTTTCCCCCAAGAGGTGGGGAGGGAGCAGAGCATGACCCAGACCTGGTACAGCTGCTTTCCTTACAAGGCTGTGCAAGCCTGGCCCATGGCTTGGGCTGCCCTGCAGTCTTGCTTTCTATGACTGTCTTCCCTTCCTGGCTATAGACTTGGTACAATCACTACTCACCATTGATCAGTGAGACTGTCTCTACATAAGGCACACCACAGATCACTGAGACACCAAGAACATGTTACACAAACAACAAGGCTGGTATTTATTAGCCTCTGCATTGTATGCAGTATCGTTATTTTCAAAATACTTCCATTTACCCATCCCTTCCACTTGCTCTGAATGTAACCACCAGCTCAGCTGAAGAGGTGTTTGCCCATCTATTCCTCAGCAGTGTCACAGGCTGGGACTGCTGTTTTCCACACCAGATCTCTTTATGCCAGATCATCACAGAGCCCAGTTTGGGCAGTTTCCCAGCCAGCTGCATGCATTCCCCATTCAAATCCCAGACAACAGAAAAAGAAAAGCCCATCCAAAGTATGTGATACTGCATGTGCAGTATCTTCAGCTTTATACAAAAATTTCATTTCAGTTCACTTTTTCCCAAATACAGAGCCCAGTGACTGGTGATAATTTTCTGTTCTATCTTCTTAAAACTGTAGAAGAGAATCAATGCCATTCTTTGGTAGCATACAGTATTCACCCCAGCACAGCCAGTTGGACACAGTTTGAAACACCAGATGCTCTTTGGAACCAGTGCTTTGGATAGATTTCCAGCAAGGGTTTCTTCCCTCCCGATGAAAACAGACACACATTCTCATTTAACAACTAATTGATTTATTTAACAATACAAATTTCTTTCTACTGCATGGTTTAGCAGAGAGAACTTGAGAAACAAAATTAGCTTCTTTTCTTTTTCTTTTAAAGTTTAAATGTTTACACAAAAAACAACCTTTACTTCAGTAAATATAAAATTTACACACAAAAAAAATCTACATTAAAAAAGAACAGAATCATGACAAACCAACAAAAAAAAAAAAAAGGAGGATGGGAATTCAGTGTAAAGGATCCAATTGCAAGGAAGGCAAGATGGGGCAACACTAACAAGGCATCCCATTTGTACACCTAGGTATCTGAAGTCATAGGTACAATACAAACCCAAAATACATTAAAATTAGAATTAAAACCTGTATCTTTATACCATAATATTTTATGATATAAATATCTGTAGATTCTGTAGGCAACACAGTTAATGCATGAGCTCCACAGCTTGCTCTCCACTGGCAGGTCACTGGAGTGCCCACGAGTGCACTAATGGTCAGCAGGGAGCAGACTTTAGACGTGCAGCCCGGGTGTGACAGCCCCTTGTCTCTGTGCCAATCTGTGCTATTTCTCACACATCCAATGACATGACAAGAAATTTTGGTCACCTTCAGCAGTGATCTCCAGCACTTCATCTCCTGGCATGAGTCTGTTACCTGACTTAGGCATATTCACCTGCCAGATCCTGTTTCTCATTCCCTTTTGCACTTTTTAACCTGAACTCTAAAGCTATCTTGTAGCTACCAAGAGAGACTGGCTTCTAGGTTGAGATATTCGGGATACACAGTTCTTCAAGCCACCTTCAGGCATCTGTAGAAATATTTAAAGTAGGGTGGACAATTCATGGCCAAAGGCTATGTGATATAAAAACCAGGGACCTGTATAGTAATGGTTACTAAATCTTTAGCATTTTTTGTATTGCTTTAATATTTAAACTTAACATTCAGTTTTCATATATTAAATGAGCAGAGCATCTTATTGATGGAAGTGCTACATTATCTCTAAAACACCAAGTAGTAAGGGAGACTGTAAAATTTAAAATTAGGTGTAACTTAAAAGATCATTTCAAAGAATCAAGTATTTTTATTTTTAATAATCAATATTGTAACCGGCAAATTATAAAAGCTTAAATTATAAAACTATTAGTGACTCTACCTTTTAAACTGTATGTACTATAAAGCTGTATTTTTGTACTTACAGATGTTACAAAATTTCCAAGGCAGAAAGTGAAGGGGGGAAAAGGTAGTCTAAAACACTTTTACAGATTTCATTTTTACTAAGAAAGGTTATTCCCTCACAATTGTTCTTATGTCATATAAATCTGATTAAATTTATTGTACTTTCCTCTTTTCTGGGTAGATGATACAGTGTTCAATCATGCTTTGGAAGACCTTTTTCAGTGGATAACTCAGTTCTCTAGGTCAGCAAGTCCAACTTGCTTTACTCAGAAACAAAAGCACCAGATTATCTCTAACTTGGCCCTCCTCCTGCAAAAAACCTTTGTAGCAAGACTGAGGCAGCCTGTTCTGAGAGCAGGACTGGCCCTGAAGCAACCAGCTACAATAACTTCTGGAGTAAGAATATGAAATGTGATCATTTCAACTTGAGAAGGAGCTGAAATGTATTAAATTTCAGACAATTTTAGGAATTTCACTTGTTCTGTTAAAACAAAACAGGGAAAATTAAAACAATCCACAGGTGTGCATTAAACATTTAATAGCAAGCCTTTGCTTATGTATATTAATTTAAAAATTATCCACAGGGATCTGTGATACATTGGCCTTGCCTTGTTACTATAATTAAATTTATCAAAATATTAATTTAAAATAGGAAAACAAAGAAACTACTCCTTGGGGAACATGTTTATTGTGTTTGAGATGATACACTGGGTGCTCTCTGAGCTACAAAGGGAAAAAGGAAATCCTTTCATTACAAACTGACAAAGGTAAAAGTTAAAACAGTTTTCACAACAGCATGTACCACATATTGGAAATAGATCTGGGTTTAATACAAATGACATAATTCCTAGTAATCTACAGCTACCTTTAATAACTTCATACAGATAATGAATTAGGCTAAAATGCACTATAATATTTGGTTGACTTCAGGAACAGTATCCTTAGTACATCACAAAATACATTTTGATATCCCAAAGAAGCAAGACTTGCAAGTAGGCATTTTAAACATAACTAATCTACAGCTACAAACTTCTACTCTTGATAGCATTTACCTTTTTGGGGGGCAGTATCCCAGTCTTCCAAAGGATAAAAGCAGAGTAGAATCAGTATAACATATACACAGAAGTCCGTATTGTAAAGGCTATAAAGATTTGTTGCACACTGCAAAGTTGCCTTCTGCACCTTCACACTGCACAAGTAGTTTGTCATTTATGTTGCATATCTCTTGGTCCACTGTCTGGCTATCCTGTCATGTTCTGCTCTGTTGGTCAGGTATTGAGTGGCTATGCTTCCAACCAGAGGGTCAGCTGCAAAAGGCAGGAGAAAATGCATCACAATTCATCCTATGAGTAACAAAAATCCCCAAGCAAAAACACATTTGAAAACACAGCATCCATTCCAAAATGTAGTTTAGGACAGAAATATAGTGGAGCTCTTATCATGTAAGACATTTCCAAGTAAGCACACATGAACAAAGCACAACAAAGAGAAAAAGAAAAGAGGATAATCTATTGTGGTTATCTGCATATGAATGAATCTTGCCTCAGGCAGGTGCTCTGCTTTCACTGCTTTGGGGCCAGGAGACATTCAGTGAGCCCTGTCAGGGAGGTGCACAGGCCAGTGTGAGTTAGGGCTTAGGGCTGCAGAACACACCGAGGGGAGCTGCTCTGGGAGTCACCAAGCCTTTGCACCTGAGAGGCTGATGCATCTCTAACTGTGACCACCATCTGTACATGAATGCTCCCTTAGCACTACTGCTCAGTTCCTGCCCTGACCACAGGCAATTAGCATCCATTGCCTAATGACTGGTCACACAGTTGTTGCTGAGGTTCTGTACTGCCTCCAGTGGAGCTCCTCCCCTCCCCACAGGATCAAGGAATTCTCTTTGAAAAATTGAGAGCTCTCTCTGAACATCACCTCCCTTACATTTGCACGATGAAACCTTTCAACTCCTGTCTAAAGAGACTTCCTGCAGCCTGTTCCAGCACGCAGGATTTATAACAGGAGAATGTTGCTCCTTTCCAAGATTGAACACTCATTTGCTGGACCTCCTTCAATACAGATTTTCAATGACATCAAGTTATTTTCTCCATCATATCTTGGAAATAAAAGGACTTAGTGATATTTAATTTCTGTTGTGTCATAGGAGTGAAACACACCATTGAAAGTGGAACCATATCCAATCTGGAGTGCTTCATCTCAAATTAAAAAAATATTAAATTTTATTTAATCTGCATGCAATCAAATATACAAATTACATTTCATGGCAACTAAGTTAAATGAATGAGAGTCTCTCAAAAGAATCGAGAGTCTCTCAGTGAACTATGAACTCCTTACCTGGGTTGCAGTCTGTCAGAAGAGAACAAATAGACAGCAGAACCTTTGAAATAGTCAAAGCAGGGCTCCAGTTGTCTTTCAGGATATCCAGACAGATGACTCCCTGACTGTTGATGTTGCAGTGATAAATTCTGGTGCGGAAAGTAACCTGGAATCACAGTGTAAGAGACAGAGACAGTCACTCAGTGCTGCCCAGGGATGGTGTCCCTCGGCTCTGAGCAGCCTGTGGGACTCCCAGCTCTGCAGAGCTTCTGCACAGGCAGCTCCTCTCTGCTTGGCTTCCAAACTTCAGTTGTTTAACAGAAGAGTGGCTATTTTCTATAGCCAGGGCTGCCTTTAAGAAACCTACCATGATAAGATTAGGGGCACAAACTGCTTTTACACAGGCTCCCTGTATGGTACCCACAAAAATTTGGACCTACTTTATAATTTGAAAGCTACTTAATGGGTATACCATGTCAGGAACATTCTAATCACAAATGTAACTTTACTGTGGTTTCTGAAGGTGAAGAAGTGCACAGAATTTGTCTGCATGTGCAGTATTAGTTGATCTTTTTCTTCATTTCAAAAGCCTTAAATACAGACCATGAAAATTAGTCTTGTTAAATTAACAATGAAATCTTTTTCCTTACCCTTCATTAGGCAGAATATAATATAGAGCCAAAACAATGCTATTACACTAACTAAATCCATTCTTCTTTTTAAATTATTTCAGACTAATATTGGTAGAATATGTGAACATTCTGCACAAATAAGAAGTGAGAAATATGTAACTGCTTCAACTACACAAAGCACAAGAAAATATGGAAATTTTTCCTTTTCATACTGATGAGGGGAAAGTGGAATCCACAATGTATCCTGAAAATTCAAAAAAAAATGCTCTAAAAAATCTACAATATTTGAATGAGGAATTTGTCTAAAACTCCTTTGCTTCAGTATAACATTCTTAATTCATAACATATTAAATGCTGTGGGTTGAAGAGAAGTGTGAAATACAGAGTATATATTCTTTATGCTATAATCATTCTGGGAATGAAAAAGGTATTAGACATAGTAATAAAGTTACTGCCCCCAAAGCTGCAAGTCATAGAATGTGGTGTGGTAAAATTATTTAGTTGTGAGAGTTTTGAAGTGTCTCTTCTGGTGACTTGGTCAAGAGTTTAATTTAGCAGTAAGGGGAAAAGGGAATAACCTTTCAATTCTTTCATATCTATTAGTAAATGACAATTTATTAGGTATCCATACTATTTCTGAGCAAGGAATTGACATTTCAATTTAAGATTAGTTAAATGTAATAAAAATAGATATTTTTCAAGAACATTATCAAACAAGATCCTGATTTTAGCAGTAGTAAATAGACATTTTAAAATAATGAAAATTCATCACGCTACCCAATTTTAAGCCTATAACAATATAACACTGCAGTTTTCTATATGAAAGTATTTTAGCTTTTTGTTCTTTTGTTAAAAATTACATGATAATATTTAATATAGAATGTAATATAATATAGCTGTTTTAGTAGCTAGAATGAGAAGAAGGAAACACACTAACGTCTTGTGTTGTCTTCCACTAGAACTAAAATTTCTTGAATCTTACCTCTTGATCAGAATTATCATCTCATTTATCACTTGGTGAAGTTTGGAAATCAGTACTGACTGTGATAATCAAGAAGTAAATTAGAGAGGATTTTCCTGAGACTACAAGCCAAGATTTTGGACCTTGTAGTTTTCAAGAGACCATAAACAAATTTGATATTCAGAAAGTGATGAGCACTCACTTGGCTGCAAGCTGCACTCTTCTCACATGAAAAAAATGATAAGCACAACAAAAACCTTACCCTTACCTTTGGTGGCTTGAATGGATAGTCAGATGAAAATGTGATATCCAAGAAGAAAACGCCTCCTTCATATACAGAACCTGGAGGTCCAAGTATGGTAGATCTCCATTCATAAATGTTATCTCCTTTAGGACCGGCACTGTGTAAAGAAAAAAGAGGAGAGGGAAAGAAAGAGTCAGATGTAACTTTGAGAAAGGCATTTTATGGATTTCCTCCAGCATTCACTTTATTTAATATAAACCATTGGACTATTTTTAACACCTGTCCAATTTCCAGCTGATTTCAGTGGCTCGGTGTTTTAAACTGGCACAAAAGCTGGGTACTCTTCTGTTCCTTTGGAGAAAAGCAATGAAACAGAATGACCATGAACTACTGGTTTTTCACTCTCCAAAACGTATCCCCAGATCTATTTTCTTGAGTATGTTGTTGACCTGAGGTTCTACATCACCCTTTCATCACCCTTTCTACATCAGCCTTTCAAAGCCATCATATTCACACACAAAAGGAATTTTACATCTTGACCACATTTGTTTTCTCCAAGCATTTAACAGATCATACCTTCATTAAAAATGTGGCTTTCAAGTATATTGATACACATTTATTGCTACTTGTTTCATAAGCTAGAGTGAAATGTTATACCCTTGGGCAGCAAAACTAGGGAAGGGAGAGAGAATGAAGTAACATGGAATTGAGCTTCTTGCAGCAGTCATTCCAAACAATTGTTTCTTCAGGATATATTTGTATTATGCCTTTGGGCAATCAGCACTGAGACGAGACAAAAATATTTTATTTTAAGAATGCATTTCTCACTAGGGGCAGGGTCACTGCATAATTAATTATTAAAAGTTTGAAAGAGTGGATAATGAACAGGCATTTTCTCAACTTCTGAGCTATTATCACACAGTAACCATCTATCCTCCTCATAAAAAACCTTAATCAAACAATAAACCCCTCCCTCCCCACCTCCCCCCAAAGAAACAACCACCAAAAAAATCAAATCTTTAGCAAGTTTGGATAAAATTAACCTATTCTTCCACAAAGGGTCCTGAACCCACCCTGCTGAGAGCCAAATGTAATGAACTCACTGCTATGGAGAGCAACATCACTGAGCTCATGCAGACACAGTGGCTTGATCACATCCTTGCAGGTAACTCAATAACAGAGCAGTGTGAAAGATCCTTTCAGTTCTCCCCACATGGGCAGTTCCCCAGGCACCACCTCCACCTCCCAGACATGCTGAAGCTTCTCCCTCTGCCAGGAACAGGCCCTGAGGGTTGTCACACATGAAGTGAGTGACACGGCACGGCACCACTCTGGAGCCTGGGAATTTGTGGTTTCTGGAACTGCTGGACACACAGAGGAAACTCCCCACAAATGTTAAGGCTCTTCCTATGTTATGTCACCCCATGGATTTGTCACACACGTTTGCAGTCTGTAATACGACATGTTGGACATTCATCCTTACTGTCTCATGAAACATGGAGACACTCATCAGAGACAAGGAATATGTTTAGTCTGCACTATGGATCTGCAATCCCCACACGAAAAAAATAGCTATTTTTACATTAAGATCATATTTGAAAAAAAAAATGCTGATTTTGATTATGAATTCTTTCTTTTTTTCTATCTTGTAGACATTTCATGTATCAAATGTTGCAGTTCTTTCATAAACAGGACAAAATAATCATGGAATTTGGCTGACACCCTATTTAATTAAAAACAAAAAAATATTTTATGAAGCTGTAGCTATTTTCCTGTTGCCAAAATGAAAATAGATAATGTGAGAATGCTGGCCTCCAGAGCACAGCTAGGAAACTTAAAAACTACAAGTGCCGTCAAAAATAAAATTTGGGTCTAAAATCTTGCTTTCTATTTGCAATACATGCATAAAAGTGGAAGGAAAATACTAGTTACATTTAAGAGAAAAAAAGGGAAAATCTAGAAGCAAACAGTCCATCTTTGGTAACACCATGAATTATTTGTACCTTCAATCACTCCAGAAGATAATTTTATTCATGCTCTCTAAAAAGCAATTAGTGTAAGAACTGAAAATATTGGGGCAATAATGACAATATTTAAAACTCACACAGGCCACTGAAATGTTTGAATTAATTCTTGACATTCATCAAGCTTACAGCTAATTAGTACTGTGCTTGAAAACCAAATTTCTGTGCAGCAAATCAATTTCAGCATTAGATGTCCTAATGGCTGTTTTATAGTTTAGTGCAGAGGTTAGTGCTTTTGCCCTGCATGTCAGCTACCTTTCTTTCATACACCTCTGACAGCTGGATGCAATTCAATGAAATTAATGAAATGGATGCATCAAATCAGTGACATGTTTCAGCCCAATGAATCAGTCATGATTAACTGCAGCACTATTCAGGGTCAAACTATCTGGTAATCACTTAGCAAGTCAGAGCATGGGCATCCATGAGCTGGTAGCCACAAGCCCAGTGCCATGGCCCTCTGCCTGCTATTATTTGCTCTTCTCCTCCATGTTACCACCAGAAATACTGAAAAGGATCAGGCTACAATATGAGAAGGGTTGCAAGGCCTTAACCTTGTAACAGAAGAAAATGCTATGTTTGAAATCCTTCCTAACTGCTGGAGAAAGATTACTGCAATGTCAACAGAAACACAAAGCTGCACTAGAAAAAGGAGTAAATTTAAAAATGTTAAATCTTTATATCTGATTGATATTTGTTAAACTTCTATTTAACAGCTGAAGCAGTGTCTCACTTCCAGTGGTGTAAAAGATGCCCCTGTTTCACTAGCAGCCTAAAAATCCCTGCAATTGCTACATTATTGGTTTGAGGAGACACAAGACTACAGACCAGAGCTGACATCTCACTTGGCTTTGAAAACCTTGTATTTCCAGTAGGAATCATCCTCAACCAGCCGTACTGCACTTTTGTCTTGTGTATATATGGCAAAGTAATCTCTTCTGGAAGCAAACAAGTGCATTTCTCTGTGACTGAGCAGCAGAGAGCAAACCCATTCCCAGCAGCAGCAGCCCTGCAGTGATCTCCACAAGGACAGGAGAGTGGGGTCCCACGCAGGTGGCTGCCTGCAGGCAGAGCACAAGGTGCAGCCCTGCCAGCCTCAGGCCACACCTTGCTCCTGGTCCGAGCTGCTGGAGCCCCGCTGGAGGCACTGCCTTGTCACTGCAGAGCACCACTCAGGGCTGCAGAAACACACAGGGAGGGAACTGCTCCTCCATTCCCAGAGAACAGCAAAATACCCAGGCTGAAAGCTGGCAGTAAGGAAGCTTTACCCTGTCCATAACCTTCTATTGAAAACATTTTCTATTGAATATTTATATTAACATTTTGTATTGATACAGCCAGTAGAAACGCTGTCCTCCTGCTGGGCACTAAAGAGGCTGGCACAGGAGGCTCTCTAGGAGCTATCCTTGAGCTCTTCATTCCCAGAAGCTC
Source organism: Erithacus rubecula (assembly GCF_903797595.1). NCBI lineage: Eukaryota > Metazoa > Chordata > Aves > Passeriformes > Muscicapidae > Erithacus > Erithacus rubecula. The sequence continues at coordinate 14,354,839 of NC_136659.1, forward strand.
TCCTGGTGTTCAAGAGACTTTGCTACTGCAAGCACAGGCTGCAAGCATCTCACCTAAAACCCTGGGAACTGCAACGAGTGACAGCCCAGGACTCCTCCTCTCTGTGTGCCACGCTGGACAGAACATCCCATGTACAGCTCTACAGTGAGGAACACGGTTTTCTTCCCCTTCTCTATTCATCACTGACAGACACAGCTCCTTACAACTTCCCACATGGACTCCATCCAGACAAAAAATGCTCCTCTATCCAGTCCTTTAAAACACAAAATCTTGATGGAGCAACAGGTCTGATGAAAACTTCAGTGTTTTGGTTACAGGGCATACAAGTGCAGCCCATTGCTAATGGGAGGACAGCCTGCTAAATAACCTTCAGAATATCACAAATTCAATAAAGGCACCAAAACTTCATTTGCAATAAAAAAATCCACTTGATTATTTTTTTTACAATTTGGGCTAAAAAAAAATCTTGGACAAAATAACAAAGCAATTTAATTGAAATGATAAAATATTATTTGCAAAATTAGAGGGGTTTACTTCATCCATTAAAGGTGAATTGCTTTTTAAAAATAAATTAGAGTGAACTGGCTGCATCTGCTTCCTAAGCAAATATTCATTATGCCACTTCACTGAGGGATATATATGCAATTCAGGTAAGACAGAGGATTTATAATCATGCCATAGCCAAGCTAGTCCACTGAACTTTTAACTTACAAGTGTGATTTCAGATGGTGAATTTGAAAAGACATGAGCTTAAACTTGAGGGGCCCAAGGGCTCACACCAGGTCTTTCAAGCCTAACTCTGCTGAATCCTGGCTCTAAAGTTTTCCAAAGATGAAGAACAGTTTTTCCAGCACAGTGTTAAGAGCATTCATGTCAATACAGCAGCATTCACACCAGCAAGAAACCTGTTAGACTCCCGATGCAGTGGTTACAGAAATCCAAGTTCAGCTTTTGTCACAATTCATTAAATCAAAATGCACTGAAGCTGCCTACATGGAACTAAATGTGGACAAAAACTAGGACAAGAAATTTCTACATTCTACATCTACATGATACTGGTAGCATTTTGCTTTCTGCACTTGCTAAATGCACTGTTCTAAACAGGACTTCTCTAAAACACAGGGCTCTAAATTTGGCAACATAATGCAAGTTCATAGTACTGAGACTGTGCTAATTGAGATGAAAAAGGATGAAGGAAAATGTAATTTGGCTAGATTTGATGTTAACTCTGTGTTATGCTTTATCATGATATGGAATATGGGTCTGCAATAGCATACAACTAGGGGGTGGGTGTGCTTGTGCTTGTTTTTAGGATGCTTCCAACATTGAAGTCTGTCAGACTCTAGAAGTCTTATGAGAAATGTCATTGGTATCATAAAACTAAAGGTACTGATCTACACCTCAGGAAAACCACTGAGGGTGCCTGCACGGCACAGGTTTAAGTGGTGGAATATCTTCTCACATTCTTCTCTCCAAGGCTCCACCCTCAGGTGTGATACACAAGCAGGCAGAATCATAGAACTGTGAAGGCTGGAGAAGATCTCTACTGATCACTACAAAGGCAGCAGCTAACAAACCAAATGGGGCACCTAGGGTGAGAAGTACATAAGGAAAGACCTCCTTCCATCCTTCCCAAATATTTATTTCAAAATAAGATTCAGTAAAAGTAAAACTCTTCACAGACAGCTCACAGACACAACTCTGTCATCACTGTAATTTTTACAGCAGTGTAAGTGAAAAAAGTGCTTTAAGAGAGGAAAAAGATATCTCTTTTGATTTTTCTTATTTCAACTGAAGGTACTAAGCAAAGAAAGAAAAATGCCCTCAAGCATGTTTCCACAACCTTGTGCTTGGAAAATCCACTTCATCATGCTACAGTATAGTTCTGCAAAATCTTCAATACAGCTTTGAAATTGACTTTTACAAATCCTGCTGGAAGAAAGGCACTCAGGATGTTACCAGCACAAAAGGCTGTGTTTTGGACACCGGTGTCTCAGCTAAAGCTTTGGATGATCTAGTTCAGTGTGACACTATGAGATGCTAAAGGGGGTGTGACAGATCCCATCAGCATATACAGTTCAGGCAAATACACAGACCCCATCCAGAGGTAGTCTGCCTGCTTCACCATTTCAGCTTCTGAGCTTGATGAACTCATTTCCAGTGAAAGAAAACTGCCCCAGGATCAGGTAACTTCAACTTACCACACAGATGGAGATTAATATTTACCATGCAGGATATCTAGTGTAGATGCTGATGTTTGGCCCTCAGACCACCCAGACAATCAGGAGAGAGAGAAGAGTGACTGCAGCACAAAGAACATCTAAATACTCCCTAACACCAATGTTTTCCATCTCCCTCTGGTGACACCTACTATTCACCAACAGCATGGGGAGCCTGGCTCCTAACTCTAGCTGCTAAGCTCAGCACTTGAGAAAATCCTTCTCACCCCTCCATGCAGTGAGAAACTGAGTGAAAACAGAGCTAGACAACCCTATCATGTAGCACACTACCTTTTTATCTAGCTACAATTACACACTGTCATGCTTCTGGTAATTAAAGAACAAAAAATAATCTCACAAGCAACCAAAGGATCTCTATCTGGTGCAAGCTGTCCGAGCTGCTCTGTGAGGCCTGGAGAGAGCACGAATAACTTACCAGTAGTTACATTTTAATGCTAAGCATGGGAATAGAAAATGCTCCAAATATTTTCTTGCTTCAACATTTTGAAGAAAATTTATCCATTATCCTTTTTTTTCTCAATTCTCTTTTCTAAGTGTGGAGGCACTCTTGTGGTTTTGGTTATAGAGTACAAGAAAGAGAATGAACATTAATTAAAAGGCATGTTTGTGGGTGGCTTTCAGTTCTGTGACCTGTGACAAGCATGGATAACAATTTCCATTTTCTTTATTTTTCAATGCCTTGTTTACAAGGCTCTCTGGAATGCATCTTCTCAGCATTCATATTATCAGTACCAGTGCCTACTTACAGCATCTGAGTACTACAACCTATAGACACAGAAAGGATTCTGTGGAATCCTTTCACTGTGTGGAAGCTCTTTCACTGGCAAGAGCTACAAGTATAGCACTAATTTTAGGATTACAGCATTTTTCTAAGGTTGGACACATGAGGGCTGTCTACAGCAAAGTATCAAAATGGTGCAGAAAACATGTTTCGATAAGATGCTCACTATTATTAAGGTTTAAATGTTATGTGCAATTTTTTTACAAAGAAAACATTTCAGTCTATTGTGATCTTTATATAGTTACAACTGTTTTTATTTTACCTGCCACTGAACTACCTGCTACATTTGCTTGCTGGAAAAGGTTATTTACTGCTTCTAGCAGATCCACAGCGGCTCTGTGGAATTGAGGATACAAGGATCTAGTTCAGTGTACAAACCTTTCCTTCTGCTATTTCCCTAAAGTCTACCATGTCCTTAAGAATGAAATCTAGACATCAGTGTTGAAATAAAAAGGGAAGAAAAAAAACAAACCTATTTTTACTTCATGGATCCCCCGATAATTCAGCTGGTTGTAAAGCAGTGCAGGACTTGTGCCCAAGGACATGGTTCAATGCAAAGCAAGTGCAACTTGAGACGTCCTCAAAAGCAGTGTGGCTACTCCAAGCAAAGTGCTGATCCAGCCTAAACTAACTTGGCCAAACCATACACGTTCAAAAACCATCAATGGATTATTGGCTTTATGCTTAATCAGGCATCATTGGCCCTCCTGCAGCCAGAGCAGGGCATGAACTTCAGTCGCTTGCTCTGGATTAGAAATGTAACCACTAGTGTGGCTGTGCTAGGTTCAGGGTCACATTGTACCATCAGAGGATCTAAGCCAGTGCAGATCTGCTCTAACTCACCCTGAAGGGAAAGATGAGTTTTAGACCAGTAGAACCTCCAGTCTAAACTTGTCATTAGTAGAAGAATATACACTGTTCTTACCAAAGGAAGCTAAGTAACAAATAATTCGCTAGTTCTATCAAAGCTGTAATATGTAGAAAACCCAAGGAATGTATTTTGGAAAGCTGACAGTTTTTCCACTGCCTAAAGCCCCATTAAATTGGTTCATTGTTACAATAGCTTTAGATTACTTTCCTCCTTATACTCCTGCTTGTTCCTAGGACCTTTCTTGCTGCTGTTAGAAGTCTGCACAGGTCCTTTCCATCTTCCAAAACAACCCTAGCCAATTATAAAGGCAGAATTCCTGTAATTTTCTTTTTGAAAATAACTAAATACCAGAACAGTCTGCTGTCTTTACAGTCTTACTAAATTACTTTACAGTCTGCTAAATTAATAAAAATAATTAAATAATTAAAATAAAATTAAATTAAAATAAAATTAAATTAAAATAAAAATAAATAAAAATAATTAAATAATTAAAAATACTTGACCTAAACCATGTAACAAAACACATCAGATTATCTATGTCTATGCTCTTAACAGAGGAGCTGTACCCAGGCAATACACAAAAAAGTTTACCAAATGTGATTGTTTCTGAACACAGAAATCTCAGGACTCATAAGCATGAAGAAATTTAAAATAAACCAAATGTTCATCAGGAACTAACTTGAAATAAGAACAGAAGTCCCTCTCATATGCCTACAATGGAGAAATTATCCATAGTACCTAATAAAACACAGAGCAGGACAGTCAGTAAAGGGAAACATTTTCTGCTACTCCACCATGTGTTCATAATAACAAAGCTCTAATTCAGCATAAATAGAAGACCAGCTCCGTTTCATCAGTGTTGAAAGACCTGTAGTACTAGTGTCAAAACACTATTTTCTTGATGTTGATATAAAGCTCAATTTGAACTAGGGCCAAATCACTTTATTGAAGAAATTTATCTAGCAGGTACACAGTTCCCATTTTCTTCAATCTTCTACTGCTTTGCAGATTGTTTTGTTTTTAAGGAAGGTATTTTCATCCAAAAAATTGAAAGGAACATCTATGAACAGTGTTTTTTAGGACAGAAAGCACATTGGTGAATTAGAGAACCACTGCCATCCCACAATTCTTGCCTAAAGGCACTCTGTGATTAAACTGGTAAACGGCTTTAATGTTGTGGAAAAATTTGATTCTAATATCGTAAAAGGATAAAGTGCAATTTATAGAACATGATTTATTCAGGTACTTCATGAAGGACCAAGAAAGAATTGCTGAGAAGTCACCTTCACTGAAATGTGTATGCATCCACCTGTCAAGAAGATGAACACCCAACATGCCTGGTGCTCCCACAGTGGAACCTCCTCCTTTGCCTCCAGGACGCCCAGGATTGGGCTTCTCTACCACTTCACAACAATAGAGATAGAAGTTGCCTTTTCCCCCTCCTCAAAAAATTAGCTTTCAACTTCAGCAAATAAGTTCCAGCTTGCCCACACAGAAGTAAAGACAAAACCAATCAGTCAGATAACCTTGCCTCCATTACTATACATCAACACTCTGAATAGAGAAGCACCTACTTGGGAATTTAATGACCTTTAATACATGCATATCAGTTCTGTACTTAGAGCTGTTTCATACTAACTTCCTGAATGTTAACCTGTAGCAAGCACTGAATATTTTCATTCAAAAGAAGTCTGTATTTTCAGCCTGTAAGTCAGTTCTTTGTCCAGTCTTCCTAACCTTCTAGCACAGGCTTTCTCCCAAATGTAATTCTATTATGACTTTTAAATACTTTCTTCCTCTTGCCTCTATCAAGTTCCACATCAGAACCTTGATCAGCACAACAGTTCAATGTTCAGAAGGTTTGTCTTTAGTTATGTCTCCACACTGGGTAACAAAATTTCCTACACTGAGGGTTGCTTGAATGAACTCACTTTTTTTTTTTCTTTTTCCACTGAAATGAGCACCAGAACTCCATCTTAGAGCAAAATCATAATAGGCTTCACATCCCATGCAGGGGACAAGTTTATCACTGCTGACAATTTTTATATATCTGATTTATTATTTGATATTAATTGCTCTGTGGTGCTGAGCAGATTGAGAAGTAACTGTGATTGTTGCCAAGACTCCTGGAAGCAGCAGCTGGCTGCAGACTGGCTCAGATGCCAGCACCTGCACGAGAACTGCTGCAGTGGGGTGGAGGGCAAAGTGGGGGCTGCAGCAGCTCAACCCAAACTGGATTAACACATGCTGGAATTACATTCTGTCTACAGCAGGGATAAAGCCAGGGTTCAGAATCTTCTCTCTGACACCATTCCACAATGCTCATGTAGTATGTGAATTGCAGGGTGACCCAACATTATGAGCATTAATTGCCCTGTACCAGGACAGGGCAGGCTCCATTTGGGTTCTGAAACATTAGCCCAGCAATGTCCACTTCACTAGTTAAACATGAGTGCTTGGAAAGCATCAAAACAGAAGCAGTTGAGGATAGGATTCTGCTTTGTGTAATGCAGAACTGGAGACACCTGAAGCAACACTTGGTACAGAGAATATATAAATGTAATTTGTGGATAAAAAGCATTAAAACACTCTGGGAATACCAACTTTAATTCCAAAAGCAGAGCAATTCAAAGGAATTGAGAAAGCATCATGCATACAAATACACAGAAATCAATGTCTGATATGAGCTAATTTTACTCCACAAAAGTGTTCTACACTAAAGAAAAAGAATGTGAAAATACGTGAAAATAATCATAATTTCAGGGAAAAGAAAGTTTAATAAACATCTGAGTGAAACAAGTCTCATCTAGTAAAAACTCTTTATTGTAAAGTCAAATCCAGCCCAACTATTTCTTCTTCTACCAATAATAATTCAGTATTCAAAGCAAATGTTCTCTGTGGATACAGTTGCAGTGTAAGGAGCAGAGACTGGGTTAGCCCCAGGCTTTGTAGCCAGCCCTCCTCTAAGGGAGCTGCCACTGATCAGGACAAGTTGTGGAATTTGCGACCCCCACAGAACTGGACCAGTGGTACAACTAGAATAAGATATGCTGGAACTCCATGGCAAGGAAAGTCATTTTCTCCCACAGCCCAGATTTGAGGCAGCTGTTGGAAAGTGGCAGTTTACTGCCTGCAGCAGGATACAGCAGCTCAGACCTTGGGCAAATCAAAAACATATGGACAGCATCAACACTGGGTGCTAAATCCTTCTTTCCAACAGCTCAGGTAGCTGCACCAGTTGCACCACACTCAGGAATTAGATACTGCGACAACACAGACATGGAATGACTGTGATCTTAAGAAGAAAAGGCTCACACTGTGTATGGTTTTTATTTTGAGGCTATAAGCATGATTTATCAGTGGAAAGAATAAGCTTAATGTCTACTGCAGCAAAATTCATCAGGTTATATACAAATCAGTATAATCTCTTCCAACATGTCCTAATATTATATATTCATACATAACTCTACTTCCTTCCTATTTTCAGTCAGTATAATTTAGTGAACATCATTAACCACATATTAGCTTAAATTTGCAATCTAGGAAAAATAATTTTCTTTCTGATAACAAATCTCAATGAACCTTTTTCTCTGCTGCAAATGCCTAATTTTTAAGTATGCACTGCCATAAAAATTAACTTAAGACAGGCTGTCTGCTTTTTGCACTTAACAGAATCAGAGCAGAAAATATAAATAATTTTACTAGTAGTGAGTGTGCTGGGACTGATTGCTGATGTTTAGATGGTAAAATATTTGTAAAAACAAAAGTAGTAGTAAATATATCATTTTGTTCTTAAACATTTTTACTGCAGATATCTAAGACATGATCAATATTCTGTTTTACACAAAGAATAATAAACATGACAGGACAATGACTTGATAGAAGTGACTGCACAGGTAAGGGACAGAGTATGGTACAGAACAGTCTCCCAAGTCTCTTGACAAGTAACCAAAGCACTACAAACACCCCTTACCCTATAATCAGGTGTAGATAAGTGCTCCCAAGAGACAACTTTCTAAAACAACTTACTAAAAACTAACTCAAACGACAAGTTTTCTTTCTTGCTTAAATCTTCCTTAATGAAACCATGAAAACAGTGCAGGGAAGGCCATAAAGAGCTCTTTGACTGCTTGCTCCTTCTCCCCATTATCCCATCATGCTAAGCAAATGCCACAACAGAAGACAATCCTGCAATGGCAAAAATACTGGCAAAAATTTTTTTTGATTGGAGTTAGTTTTCCAGTGGGGTACTACTCATAGAGTTTTCAATAGCCCACCGATAATTTGTGAACACAAAGATCCAGCTTTTCAGAGTTATACTTCATCTCTCTCCTGTTCTCCCTTCACCACAAGCAGCAGCAGCTTTCACAGAGCAGGACTCCATAAGAGCTGGAAGCTAATTACCAGATGTCTCAGAAATCTTTCCAATCTGCACAACTTCATCCAGTTTCCAATGCTTAGCATTAGCTCTTCTGGAACCTCTTCATCCTTATTTTGTGTAACAGATTTTCAACAAGGCAGGAGTTCTTTGTTCTCTCCTAATAAAACAACCTAAAATGTTAACACTTCAGCATGAAACTAATGAACTAAATGCACTTTTCTGGAGATCTGAGCAGACCTATGGGCATTTCCAGATTTATGTGAAAACATCTTAATTCTGGAAGAAGTCCTTTAGACTATGTTTTTAAAATAACTTCAGAACTACAAAAATGAATACAAACAACAGTTGTAAATTATCTGTGTTTTGTCAAGCATATGGCCACTCAAGTGCTGCATTTACTGAGGATAAAAATAAATAAAATAAAATCTTATAGGGGAATGAAAAGTGACCAAGTCAGATATTTACTTAGATGCAAAGTTTTGTCCACAACATTTTACTCCAAATAAATGTTAGCAGAAATGCAGAGATATACTCTGCAGATCATTTGAGTGTTCAAGTCTACAATTTACAAGGACGGAAATGATTTTCAAATGTCTCCTCTTGGGGGATATAGTGAAAAAGATGAATGTTTGAGTATTTCTGTTCCTGCAGTACTGCTGACACAGGAGACTGTCAGTTTGATACAACCTATTTTACAGGGATACTTACCAAGCACCAGGATGGATTTAGTACGAAGTGGGGATATAGACCCCAATATAGACTCATTCACATGAATCCTCCAGCTGGCAGAGTGGGGTTTGAAACACCATAGAAAGTAGCTGGTAGCATCTTTGTATGTGCAGCTGACTGCAAAGCAAATGTCTGACCATGCTCTGACTGTGCTATGGAAGGGAAGAGGACCCTGAGCCACATAGGAAATGTATCCTATGCCCAGAGCCAAGAGGAATGGGTGACATACAGATTTTTGGTAACTGTACAGTGGGAATATCCTGTTAACATCAGCACTGCTTTATTTAAACCTCTTTGGACAAAAAAGAGTTTTCACCTTGGGCAAAACACTAAGACTGCAGGCTGTCACCTGCTCTGGAAAGACTGTTGTGACTATGACTGGAAGCAATACCTTCACTTTTACTTTGTGCAAATTCTACCCTGTGGATGCTGTCACTTAAATACTATAAAAATGAGTAACCTTTATCAGAACTCAGATTTAAATGTATTTAGAGGCATGCATTTTAGGTAATAAGCCTACAATGCTGTATTCCTTAAGGGCTGAAGGTCATCTGTTACAAGCATCATCTTACCACCCTTCTCCAAAATACTAACTTTAGTACCCAAAATATGGTTCTCAGTAGATGATACTCAAAAGAATACAGAAATATCAAGTTTATAAGAACTGACACTACAGAAGGAATGTCCCAAACCAAGTGACACCTAAATCACAATCTGAACTTGAGCTGCTTTTTCAAGCAAACACTAGTATTCACTACAAAACCTCCATGGCTAAAAGAAGTGGCAAACAGAATTAGTAGCTGTGTTCACATGTGGAAGACTATCCAAGAAGACTGTGGTGACATGAAGCTGCCCTTTCAGAGGGTGCACAACAGCCCTCTGCTGCTGGCATGGCCACAGCTGCCAAGCAGCAAAACTTGGAAATGACTGGCCCCTTCTACTACATGTTACATCCCCTGTGCCTTTGGAAAAAAGGAAGCAAGAAGCCTCATTCACTCAAGGCAGTGCTGCTCCTGACTGCATGGCTGTGATGAACCAGAGACCCACGTGGGCTTCCACATGGGAGTCAAAAGTGCAACGCTAAGGCAGAAACGCTGGCTTTTTTTCAATCAGACTAAAAGTAAAAAACTTTTCAGAATATATTCTATGAAGATAAGTACTGCAAACTGCAGTACTATTCTCCTGCTGACAGTTAATGCTGAACTGATCAATCAGTCATTTCTGACTTTTTCCATAAGTTTTCCTTGTCAATCTTGGCAGCTCTCAGGAGCCCATCCTAAGTTTTTTTATATTTAGAGACAAAGAAAACCTTTACATCATTTTCCTCCAGGGCACTTGGCTTCCCATGCTATCCTGAATGTTTAAGGCATGTTTTTATGAGGAATCTTTTTTTTTTAATGTTAACAAATTTCAGTCGTTATAACAGGAATTTTACGAGTGTGGCTTTTTGAAAAGATACATCACCTGGCATGCTCTGAAGTAGTCAATTTATAGCACTTTCACATGCCTCTAAAACACTTCAGAGCTTGCACCTCCCTTTCAAGATCTGCCCTGGAGAGACCTCCAGCACTGGCATGACCTCATTAACCACAGACTCATCTGAGCCATGGAAGAAGCAGCAATCCACGCCTTATACGAGGCACTGCACCACTCTGGTACAAAGACAGCGATTAGCAATATGAAGTGGAACATGTCGTGGTGATATATTTTTGATAATGCTTCTTTGCATTCTTCTTTTCATTTTGAAAGCTTTATATGTACTCTGCAGATCTGCACTTCTGTGTTTCTTGGATCAACTAAGTGGTTATGCCAAGACTTCCTACGAACAAGAATTACATTAGTCACTTAAAAATCAACTGCCTACACAGTCATAAACTAATCCACTCAGCTCAATTGTACTGGAGCTAAAAATCCTGACCAGACCTGTAGTGTGATGTGGGGAGAACTTTGTGAAGCACTGAAAAAGGTGAACCTGCCAGGCTCTGGAGAGAGAGTGCCATCAGGATGCCTCTTGGAGACCTCCCTGAGTCAGCAGGAATGGAGCAGCAAGAACCCACCTTGCAAATATCCCAGCCTTGAAAATCTCTAATACTCTGAAGGTGAGACTCCACTCTCGAACACAAGTCAAAGCCAGGAGGCAATTTTGCAGGCACTTCCAATAAAGTGCTGCCTAGCAAACAGGCACAGGCTGGATTTTAGCTTCTGAATGGTCTCTGGGCACAGCTCCAAGCACGGAGTCAAGGAACAAGGTGAAGCAGGAATGACTAAGGGTTGTATCCAAACAACATGGCACATTTAATATGCCAAGCACAAATAATCTAGAAATAGCTATAAGGCATCAGAAAGCAGCCAACAGAAAAATAAATCCCAGCTTTTAAACACTGACTCTCCTCCAGCTTTATCTACTTGTTGTTTGACTAATTTTGACAAGTTTGGTCCACAAAACTAATGTACCACTTCTGCAGACTGTATATTTCTGCCCTTATAGTTCAAATTTTCAAGTTCTTTACACCTTCCCACTCCATTCACAGCCTTCTCAACCTCCCTTCAGGAATGCAAGAATAAAAGTATGTGTTCACTAAAAACTCAGCCAGCAGAGACTGACTGCAGTTCTCCCAGAATGTGCATACGTTTGCTCTACCTCTCTTCCTCCATCTGGCTTAGCTGAATGCCTCTCATCTCTTCCTGAAGACATCTTCTGCCCCTTACAATGAAGACAATCCTCATTCCATAAACACAAAATTTCTTTTCCTAGACAATCCCTCAGATTCAAGGAAGAAACATTAATTATAAATTACATAGTTATGTGCTTCCTATCTGTTGAAAATACATATTAGACACACTGCAATACCAAAGTGTAATTCACCATCACTGATTCCAACTTGCTTGAATTACTCACCTTAGACTCACATTCAAACTAGAGGAGTTTGATTTACAAAACTTTACTTTCGAGCATGCCATTAAACTAACAGCAACTACTGAGAACTAGAGGGTTTTTTCTTCCGGAATTTCTAGTCAAATGACCCTCTTTTTATGTGGTTGTGTGAATCAACACACACAGCTGACTGAGGACAACCAAAAAAACCACAGCTGAAATGCAAAGAGTAAATTTGTTTTGCTACCTCACTGGCTAGAGGATCCCAAAACCACGTTGGGCTGCAGACACCCTGAATGAAGGCGAAGGCACCGTCAAGCTCAGCCCAGTGCCAGGCAGGACATCAGGGCTGCTGCCTGCACTCATTTATCAAAGGGCCATGCACATGTGGTTAGCACCATGCTGTGATTTTACTCTCTGCTTTTTGTGGTCTCTCTCCCAAGACAGGGAGCTCAAGCATGTCTGGGAGAGGGCCTCTGAGTTACTGTAAACATCTGTGCTATCTCTACACAGAAATTCTACTTCTCAAACAGACAAAGGATAAACAGCAGTAGGCATAATAGATGGTTTCCCACACTGTTATTTTCCAGGCCTTGGCATTCCCAGCTGCAAGGTCACTTGATGGAATCTACCATCCTCCTTGCCATTCTTCTGCTTTCAACCCTTCCCTCTCCATACCGGCAAAATGCTTCCTGGCTGGTTTATGTCTGTTGCATAATATGAAAATTAATATATTTTTACTATAAATTACATCTAAAGAGGATGATACACTGTCTCTTTCTCTTTGCATCTTAATCCCAAAACTATATCAATGCAAATCTGCTGCAGTTACCTGAAATACTTTGATCAGTTAACAGTGCTTATATTCTTCCTGTCAACATTTATTTCTCCTAAAACAGAAATCTTTCTTTTTAATCTGGAAACATTTCAATAGTAAGGAATAAAAAAAAGAAAAGGAAAATGACAAAGAAATATTAGAGGAGATGATTAAATATTCATAAACTAGGTAGTGCTAAATTCAAAATTACACATGACAACTTTAATTCTAAACTCTCCTATAAGTTCCTGACACTCCCTTTAACCACCTGACTGTACACTGTGTCTTAAATAACTTTTTACAACTTCAGAGACACCACCTATTAGTAAGACAAATATTTTGTACCTATAACCTATACAACAAACTGTCTATACCCAGCTTCCTGCCAGTCAAAATACCAAAATGCCAGAGAACAGCCATGGCTTGTATGCCAAGATGAGTTCATCACTAACATCCCTTGAGAGAATTACAAGGATGACAGTTCCACTGCTAAAAAGAATTAAACCATTAACTTGGATAAGGAAAAAAAAGTCTTGGAGAATAGCAGGGCCCTTCTGCTATGAAAGACATGAAACTAATGCCAGTGTCATAACAGAAGAATGAGGCAATATACAAGAAATAAAATATCACAGGATGTACTATGTGTGTATCATTTTAGAGATACTGCAATTAGTCTGTGTACCATAAAAACACATATGCACATTCAGATTTGCAATTATTTTACACTTGGGTATTTGTAAAGTACCTAAGCAGCAGCATTCCAAATCCTTTTTTTTTTTTTTTTTTTTTTTTTTTTTTTTTTTTTTGTGTGTGTGTAAGAAAGCCTGAAAGAGGTAAGACGTAAAAAATCCTCTGATTTCTTCACAGGCAGTTCTCAGCCAGCATCAGGAGTTTCCTTCCTTGCTCTCAGTGCCCAGACATTTTCTACATTTGCCATGCACAAAGCTACTTCCCTGCATCCTGCTTTATTTCAGCTACATAACACTGATGTTACTTTTCTGCAACTTGTATCTAAACCAAAGCTTGAGATACATGGTAATACTCACATACTCACAAAAAAACCAAACCAAACCAAACCAAACCAAAAAAAAAAAAAAAAAAAAAAAAAAAAAAAAAACCCAAAAAAGACAAAGGATTGGATAATTTTCTCTGCAGACCTCCATCAGTGAGAATATTTTCCATCTGTAAAGACATTATTCATCCACCCTTTATCTCAATAAATAAAGCTGTAAACATCTTTTCTAACACATATCAGAAACATTTGATTTATTTTGATTTAGTTTTCCAAAATACTTCACTTTTACTTTAGCTGAGGACTTAAATTCAAAACATAGCTGCATTGCTGAAGAAGACAAAAAATGATTCCAGCAGCAGCACATCTGAACTAAACCAGCTCTCCCTGAAGGACAAAGAAAGTTCTTCACTCGCCTGAGGCTGGATATCCCAGTCTTGCAGCACTGACACACCCACAGAAGACTCACTGGCAAAAACCAGTTAAAACCTACAGAAACATCCACAGGGATTTCTACACAGCTACTGAATTATGACTGGATCCTTCAAGAACGATCAGGCTCCAGCAGCAGAAACAAGCAACCAAAGAAAGGAGGAGAGAGCAGCAGGAAAACTGCACCTGCACACAAATAATACAGAAAAATACTAAAGTTGCTTTTCCTAAAATTCACCTCAGTGCCATACTCTGCTGTGGGAATATGACACCAGTGCTGAGGGAGGCAGGAGCAGACCTTGTTCGTGGTGAACATGAATGAAGTCTGGAAACAAGCCAGCTGAGTGCTGCATCAATCCATTTCCCTGCCTGGCATAAGACAAGTAATGCTGAGAAGTTAAAGCATGGTGTTTACTGGCCTCTGGGCTGTGCCCTACTCTGTAACTCAGAGGCATTTTCCAGGTCAAATGATACCTCCAGACTTCAACAGGTCCTATGAGTGTTGCAACAACAATAAACCAGAAAGACCTAATGCCCAAAAACTAAACCCTCAAACGGTATGCAGTTTTTTAAATCACAATATCAAAAATAAACTCTAATGAGGCAGAGATTAATTTGGTATCTGATGAAGTAAATGGACTCTTATCAGTTGAGTCACTGCATTCCAAGGAGCTGTTCATCAAATGAAGCTACCCACATGGGATTTTTAAGAAAGAAAAGCCTGGCTGGAAAGGGGTCAGTACTGTTCCCTCAGCACCTGAGGGCCTGGCCTCTGCATGTCCTGCACGAAAAGGATGGACAAGATGCCCTATACTAGAGCTACTACTGGTCTTAGATGGGAACATCTGCTGAAGATGAGCTTACAGATGCCACTGCCCTGGCAGATGTACCACCCACACAGGAGCTAGTGACACCAAGTCTGAAATTTGACTCCAAAGCAACATTCAAAGTCTTTTCTGTATGCTGACACAATGTTAACTTTTGAAGACTAATTATAATCATTAAGATTTCAACAAACTTACTCCACTGTTGAACAACAAACAGAAACATGTTATCAGGCAGGATTTGTTCAGAGCTGCCAAGGAGACACTTGGCATGTCCCACTCCTCTGTTCCTTTCAGCAGGGCTGTTCCAGGACAAACATGCTTTCAGAAATATTTAAATAGTCTGGAGCAGCTGGATGCAATCTTAATTCTAACTCAGAAGAGCAGCATGTCCAAAATAGAAACAAAAGTTGTGTGCTCAGGTCCAGACTTGCAGGGAGAATTCACATGAGTGCTGAGGAACTATCAGCAGAGGGTCTGTGGGAACTTGTGGAGAGGAGGGGAGCAGAGAGGACCCTTTTCCCAGTGGTCACGGAAAGTCAGACAGGCCCAGTTTTATTATCTGGGAAGTGTAACAAATGCCAGCAGCAAAAGGTCAACTAAATAGAGGCTTAAAATGATAAATGAGATCAGCAAAACACACAGCATTACCTTCTGTTCCTAGAGAGGCGAGAGTTTATGTCGGCTGTAACAAATTTAGAAACATTCCAAGCAGAACACACTACAGGAGGAGATCCTATTGTCCCCTTTCCCGGAGATTTACCAGACACCTCGACTATCCTCAGGGAACTGGGGGCATCCAGGTAGAGGAGCTGATTCCTTGGCCTGAAGCTGCACTACTCACTGCCTGTGTCAATGTGATGAGCAGGTTTAGCTCTTGAGCTGTTAATGGCTTTTAGTGGCAAATCCAAGAAACACGCAACAGGGCAGGAGAGAGGGAGGCAATAGGGGCCAATGAAGATCCCAAACTGAGGACATTTTCCTATTTAAAGGCTTTCTGGGTAGATGCTCCTCCCAAGTTTAATGGAGGAGGTTGACGAGATTTCAGCAGAGCTATTTTAATCTGTAGCATTTCACAGGACACATGCAGGGTATATAATGGTTGGTATATTTAGTTGGCATAGAAATATTTTGCTGCATAGGCTATGCAGAGCATAATTAAAATGAACAAGTATATTCAGTCCCTTTGACCAAATTCTGTTCTCAGTCTTGTCTGAGGCTTAACTAATGTCACTGATGTCAGTGGAGTTGCCTTAAACCAATACACTGTATTACATTTTAGACACTAGGAAAGCTAGTAAAAATTAATTTACTTAATTCAAAATTCATTAAAAGATGGCAATTTGTGCTTTTATCTAAGGCATAAAGTATACTTTAATGTATAGCTAATGAATTAACAATAATTAACATTTAACAACTAACAACTAAATCACTAACATTAATAATGTATAACTAATGAATTAGTTTAGTCAATGAATTAATAAACAATGTAAAATGAGGCAATAAAACTGAAAATGAATCAGTCCTCCAGTGCTTTTGATAAAAATCTATTTATAATTTCTTTAAATTTAGTATTTGTTTTACAGAAAAATCTGTCAGAACCTCTACAATATCTCCAAATGCAATACAAAATCTCTTAATATAAGATACAATCTCTTGGCATAAAAAACAAAATCTCTTCAGGTTAATTCACTGCTGTTCTAAGCAAGGGCAAACCTCACAATCTTATTATTTGCTGTCTTGGTAAACAGATTAGATCCATATTCAGCTACGGTGTTACATATGTATGTGACAACTGCTGGCATATTGCTCTGCCAGTGCTTAAGAACATTTCTTTACCAGTTAAACAATCTTTCCCAAAATAAACACATATTTTCTGTTATCACAAGCTATAAAGCAGTTCAAGAGCCCTGAAATGATCTTTTCATTAGTTTGAGATACTTAAGGATCTCAGTACTGAAACATTCCCAATAAGCCTTACGAGACAGGAAGCGAATAAATCCTGCTCTCCCATTCCCTTAATGAGAATGCCTAATAAAAATGTAAACTAATTCTCTTGACTCCCACTATCCTGTCTACTGAATGAAATCTTCCTCACCATATATTCCTATAACTTTAAAGCTACAATATATTTATGGCTGTTTGAGATAACTCAGCCAATGCCACAAGCTGGCATCAGTTTCTTAACTTCTTCATTGTTTTTCTCTTGGCTGAGGCCAGACAAGATCACCCTGTTAGCAAATCCATCCTCTTCAAGTCAATACTGTAACAACCTCACCAAAGTCCATCCTCCATCAACAAAGCAATCACAAAGCCCTTAGCTTGCAATATTTCCTCGTTGAAGGTATATTTCAGTAAATTTGAATTATCTATTTGATTATAAACGTTTATGGGTTTTTAAGCTCAAATGAATATTAAATATACTTAAACGGTGCTTTCCTTCCTCTCTCTGTAAATGTCTCCTTGTCCTCCTAATGCAAACAGATACAGACAGTGCTTCTCCCCACAACATTTGTCACTTAGCAGCTGGGTGAACACTCCTGTCCCCTGTTCTACTGACACAGAGGCCCTTGCTCAGCCCTTTTCCTGTATCTCCAAGGTCTCTGCAGGGAAGTAACAGTTCAGGCAAGCAACAATTTGCCTGTCCAACAACAAAAAGAAGAGAGTGGAGAATATGGATATTTCAGCTCATTTTTATGCCAGACCTAAAAGACAACCAAGAATTTCAGCAGGATCTCTGGACAATTTGAAAAGCTGTAAAAAAAAAAAAACAATCCTGAAGCCTACAACTAAAAGCCAGGAGTTACAAGAGAGATTCCAGAAACCCTGGGATGATTCAGAAAAGCAAGTTGTCTGGAGAACAGGTCAGGAAAGAGCTGAAACACGGGCCATGCTCACACGTGGCCTGTAACTGCAGCTAACTGCAGAGTACAGCCATGCCACCCACACCAGCCTTCTACCACTGCCTGGTCTAAAGAAGGATCACAAGATGTGTTTCAAGGCAGAGGCACCACGGTGGAAGCTGCCAGAAAGAACATGAAGAGGATGAGACTGTTGGAGAGATGGGCTGCCTTTCACCACACAGTGCTGGAAGCAAAAGCAGGTGCCTTTGGTCCTGATCAGCCATTCAAATTGCTGTCAAGCCTTCTGCTAGGGAAGTGTTACTCCAAGCTCACTCCTGATGGCACACATCATTGCCAAGGGCCAAACAGGGAGAAGGCTGCCAAACTGCTCCTCCCCTCTGCAGCAGACTGCTGCTCCATGCAGCATGGTCAGAGGAAAGAAAAGAAGTGGAAAGAAGTACTTGGGCCTCAGCTACCCAGGGACACACTGGACAAACTGATTTTTAGGTTTGCTTCTCCACACTTTTGTTGGGTCCTCTTCCTTCTACTGGCCCACATTTGCCAAATCACAGGTTCAGAATGGACTGGCAGGCACCCAAGCTTGTTCCTGGCTCTCACAGGTGAACACTCACTGCCAAAAGTACTTTCCCTGGAAACAATGATCCTCCCCCTCCTTGTCTCACATCTAACAGGGCAAGTCTCCCTGGTCATAGAACAGGCTTCCAGGCAGAGAAGGTGCTTGGGAGCCAGCTCCGTGAACATCAAGGGAAAGCAGGAACTGAACACCACTACTCCTTTGTGGGACTGTTCAACAGAATGAGAACACTTAGGAGACAGCCTCCAACTTACTTGTTTACTGTAAGGAGCCTAATGCATAATTAGGCAGAGGGCCCTGCCCTCTTCTGAAAGAAGAGTTCCTCTTCTTTCAGCCTGTGCTCTAACCTTCAGATGAAAAGCAAACTGAAGAAGGGAACTGAGCATGTTTTGCCCATGTAATATAAGCAGGTCTGGTGGCATGCTGATACTTCCCAGTCTCCAAGGAGAGGATAGCAGCTGTCTTGCTGCTTCAACCTCCTGCTCCTGAGTTGATTTACACAGTGTCTGAAAAAAATAAAGCTACAACACCGTGGGTCTGACCCGAGCTGGGAGACAGGCAGAGCATCTCATGCAAGTGTCATTACATGGTTCTACACACAAAATGTCCTGTACCAATCTCTCTGTACCTGCATGACTTGAGTGTTTCCCCCTGACAAGCTTCAGTTGAAATCTCTGTTTTAAGTAACACTTTCTTTTTAATTGAAAAAAAAAGAAAGCAAATTTCACTCAAGTATTGATGTTTTCTTGAAACACTGGAAGATACAAGGCAAAGAAAAGCTCCTTCTGAGAAACACTCTGCCAGTCTTCCTGCTCCAGGATGATCCTGCTGTCTTCTCCACACAAGTGCAGGGTGTGGAGGGGGTCCCTCTCAGGGGCACTGGCCTCTGGCACTGGCATCTTGTCTTTGCTGTGTTAGACTGCTGCTCACACAGCTCCTCACAGGATCCTGTGATAGTTCTGCACTGAAGGGCAGCCTTCACGATGAAGTTAGGCCAGCTGGTGTTCCCTTACAGGATTCATGCCTCTGTGGAAATGTGCCATTTGGCACTCTCTGTCAGGCCTGGCAGCTCACCTGTGCCTCCTGCTCCTTGCCTTCCTCCCAGCAGCACAGGAAGGGCAGCTCACTGCAGCACTGCCTCAGCCCTGCTCCTAATGCTGGCAGCCACACCACCCAGTTCACAGGGAGAGCAGCTCCCAGAGGAGGCAGGAAATCAAGACAGACCCCTGGTAGATGCCCACTGCCTGCAAGTCTAGTCTATACTTTTTAAATATACACACGAGTCCACGTAAGAGCTCGCTGGCACCGCAGTGACCCTCAATACAGCCCTGCCTGCACAAGGGCTGAGGCCTTCCTCAGCTCCCAGCTTCTGGCACTTAACGTGACTTTCTTCCATGTTCACACAACAGATCCAAGAAAAGTCATCCAAACTGTTTGGATCTGAAAAAACAACTGGGATGAACTCACTGACAGTCACAAAAGTGTGTTTCAGGTGCTGAGGACAAGCCTAAGTGGCTTTTTATTAATGCAACTGATTCAAAGCAAATGGAGAAATCCCCATGTCTGGCACTGAGGTAAGACATCAGATCTGCTTCATATGATTTCCTACAATGCTAACTTTACCTGGGGAAGCTCAGCCCCATGTAGAGGAAGACAACTTCTGCAGTGATGGCAGCCATGTGTAACACAGATCAAGTCTGCTTCTCACAACCAGTAAAAACTACATTTGCTTCCATTTGGCATTTTTCCCACCTTCCTCGAAATGCCATGGTTAAACAGTTGGGTTTTCTTCCAAAAAGTTGTGGTTTAAGATAAACACACACAGTTTCTTTAAGAAATGAGAACTTAATCCCGATTTCAGCAATCACATGACTGCTGGAGAAACAGCACTCAGCACCCAGGCCCGGCAGCCAGACACACAGAACAGTGGCACTGGGCAGCCTCCTCCAGACACTGCCCATTCCTGCCTGGTGTCTGAAAGAGACTGATGATCTGGGATAAGACATCCTAATTCTCATCTCTCCACCACCACAGATATGCAGACATTGCCTATTCAAACACAGCAGCTGCAAAGCAAGGGAGTGAATGAGGAGGATCTGCAGCAGCAGGGTTATACTTGCTCCTAGGATAGAAGAGGGCAGCTCAAAACAACACTGACTCCTGATCTAACTTTTTATTCCACTACTCATCCAGATTATAGCCCAAAGCATTCACAGTGTACTGTGAATTTGAATTCCCTTTGGGTCACTTCCCATTTATCTGCACTGCTAATGAATTCAACAGCTGCAAATCAGGGAGGGGATAAGGAGGTTCAAGATCTATGACTGCTTCCTCTGGCCTACACCTGCATTTCTGGCATATGTGCAACGTGCATCCAGATCAGACTCTCTTCACTGTAAATAAGGACCACAGGAAATGCCTGCATCATGTGGAAAATGTACTTAATTGACTTGTACCAAAGACCAAGTTCCTCTGTAAGACACTCTGAAAGGGGTATGTGCTACCTCCCTGTGCAGAGCAGCAGCCTGAGCTCTGTTTCCTAATTATGTCTGACCTGGAGGACATCAAGACAAGCTATCTAGATCTCTCTTTCAACCAAGCAGGAGAGCCATTAGCTATTGCATATAAACTCTTCAGTGCAAAAACTGTCCTTCTGGGCATGTCTTTGTTAGGATTAGCACAGCAGGGCCTCTGAGAAATGTCCCAAGTAAGAAATCAAAAGGAAGTATTTGTAGTGTTGAAGAGGCCTGTACAAATAGACAGTGCAAATGAACAAGAGCCCATGATGCCTTTCAACCCTCTTACTTACTGGGTAGTGCTAGGGTTTGCCCATCCTTCTCCCACATGTGAGCCCAGAGCCATTCCTGCCCTGAGCATTACACCCTTCAGCACTTACTGATGACAAAAGAAGGTGCAGTTTACACTTACTTTTACAGCTCCATTAAAAGGTGACCTGCAAATAAAAAAAAAAATCAAGCACATTTAGTATTATGTGCTGAATGCCCCCAAATAAACAGGATTAAATGAGCATTCAGCCCTCATGTAAAATTTAGGTGAAAAGACTGGCACTGAATGCGTACTTTGATTTTATGCTCATGAAACGGAGTCCTTCAAAACAGCAGTGCTCTGAGCAATTCCTCAAAACTATTGGCTCCACATTTCTGCCTCTCCCTGCTTGCTGACAGCACACTGGGATGGAGGTGTGGCAGAAATATTATCACTCTGAATAGTGCATTTCTGAAACTGCAACAAGAAAGCTGGCAAAGCAAGGGGACAGCAGGCAGACCCCACTTACCCTGCTTTCTCCCTCCTCACCCTGCTCAGGCACCAAAGCCTATGCTTTCCAAATGAACTGACCTGACACTGGGCTGCCCCCCCCCCCCCCCCCCACCCGTGGAGGCACTGGGGGAGCAGATAGATTTGAAGATGAGGTTTTGAGGTCTGGTACAAATTTGAATGCAGCTACAGGTAGAGCTTTTCCCTGTAGAGTAATGAACATGATAGCTATTTCTCACTGCAGTCACCAGGCTGGTTTCCCCTCCTCTTTCTGTGTTTGGCCCTGCTTAAATGACTCCCTTCCCTCAGACCCAGGTAAGGAAAGTGTTTCTGCAAGTGCTTAAAGCCCAGTGGCCTCAATGGGAGAAAAGCATGTGCTTCAGTACTTTACTGGCTGGGGTGTTCATATGAATGTATACTTCTCCCACCAGTGCTCTCTTGTACCAAATTTTGTACCTTTATTATCAATTACCTGGTATAAAGTGATGAAAAATTAGCCTGTAAGTGACTTGATCACTTTATAGCTATTCACATTATTCTGATTTAAAAACATATGGATATATAAAATAAGATTAAGGGTTTTCCTGATCTGGTATTCTTATACCACTTCCCTGGCACACATGAGGAGCTATTAAGCATTGTGCTGCAGCTCTCAAGCAACCTTGCTCTATCCCCAGATCTTATTTGCCATTTCTCTGAAGTGAGGCTTCGCAAAGAGCTACCTTAACCTACAGAAATATGCTGCACAGGCTTCCAGAAAGCTGTTCCAATAAGGTCTAGCACGTAATTTTAAAACTCTTTTATAAACAGAAGCTTTGGTGACCAACTTTCATCAAAATACAGTCTGGTATACACTTACTGTCTGTTGGTTTCTTTAACTTGGCTTTTTAATTCCTCATTCTTTTGTGAAAGGTGATACTGCTTTATAGATGTCCAGACTGTTAATGTAAACCCTCAACATTATCCTACAATTAAGAATCTACCATGAAGTCTTTAAAAATACTGTTTTGTAAATACAAGTATTAAAACAACCAGAAGTGTACACACTCTCTATACCTAAAAGTATAATTACAGGCAAACTGATTGACATTATCTAGAAATATTATTTAAACTAAGAAATGAAACAAATTAGTTATACCAACTCCTGTCAACAATAATTATTTCATTGTAGTTGACTAATAAAGATGTCTGAAATGAGTTAAGAAAGAATTTTAAAATAACTACCATGTCAAGCAGGAGATCTTTTAAATTAAAAATGCTAGTGAACTAAGAAAAGGCAGTAGGACTCTCACAGTTTAAAGAGGCAGATGATGGAGCTGAACTGAAAGCACTGAACAAAACCTGCTTGGTTCATCATTTCTCCCTACCATCCTCCCTGAATAAACCCACCTACCTGATGTCTTTTTGCTTTCAGCTAAATACATTACTCATATGAAAGGCAGGTTTCCTCCAGCCTTGGCTGGGAAAAAGCTCACCAGAGAACATCATGCAGGCATGGTCATGCCCTATGAGCAGGCACAGGAGTGTCGTGGTAGTGCTGCTGCCAGAGCATGACTGACCACTGGCAAAACAGAGGAAACCAGCCACAGAGAAAAAAATGTCGCATGGGGTCTAAACCACAAAATAAACAACAGAATAAAAGTCCCCAAAACCACTTTTGTTTTATTTCATGTTGTGTGTAATAACAGTGGACATCATACTTTAGAAAAGCATGCCACACCAGGAGCTTTCTATGAAGTAATACCAGCAGAGTTTTTGTTGCCTGTCTGCTCTGGCATCCTCCAAGCAGTCCTTCTGCAAGTATTAAAGCATACAAATAAAAAAGGCTAATTGTGTGCAGAGAGAACCGTGCATGAAACAGCAGCACAAGCTCTGGCTGAGCCGTGGTCCCACAACATCAAGGAGTGTTCAAGAAAGCCAAGGAAGAGCAGGACAACAGCAGAAACTACAGCACACTCTACTTGGTTAAGAGCCCTCTCAAACAATTACAAGCATGATTGAAAAGGAAAAAAAATACCTAAGACATACACACTGAAAGATTTAAATGTTTTAATTACTCTACAGATTTACATTAATTTAATTTATTTTCAGACTCTCAGTGGTTAGACTACTAGGCAACGCCATCTAGTGATGCTAGCCAAAAAAAGTCATGCTCCATTCTTTGTAGGAAAGAACCACTCTTCAAAAGTTTCATGCTTGCAAAATTCATTTCTGTGGAACCACAGCATGAAGAGGTGCAAATATTTCAGTACCCGTGAGCATTTTCAAATTGGCAGCATAAACGTAACAAAACGGCCTGAGCTATTTTAGTTATTATCCTGAAGTAATTTACAGAACTGACAATACAGAAAAGGAGCTGAGTTAATCACATCACAATTTTACAATGTGCACACTGTGTAATGTTGATACGATATCAGGATACAGTGCAAAGCCCAATAAATGACCTACAGATTTGGAAATATCTAGAGACATTATTTGTATGACAAAATAATTTACCTGATTTTTGAAGATTTCTGTTTGTGTGTGTAAAATACCTGATGAAAAATGTTACCCCAGTGTTACAATTTCAAGGAAAAAGAAACTCCTCTGTGAGTTTAAGCTTTCTTTTCTGTGAGGTGGGACCAGTCAGTCATCTGCTGGTGATAGCTGTGAGCTGTAATTAGCTTCTGGTGGAAATTGCCAGCAGATGCAACTAAAAGTTTAAGTCAATTGGCTCTGCTTCCTCCTTACAAGAAAATTGGCATTTCAGGGCTGCATTCCAGCGTGATGGATCTTAGAAACCAAAGCTAATTTGACAAGAAAGGGAAGTGTCCCTTTTCCTGGTCTGCTTTAACCCCGAACATGCTGCATGTTCCTGCCAAGGATGTATAATTTTTTTGATTCCTTTTGTTGTTGTTGTTCTTTTTTTTTTTTAAACTCCCAAAGAAAGTAGCTATGACTATACAAGAAATATTCCACTGAAGAAAGGCCAGTAGTTAGACCCAATTACTGAAATCACAGTTGTAGAGATGGGAGAGGGAGAAGGTGCAAAAGTCAGAAACAGTGAATG
This sequence comes from Erithacus rubecula, assembly GCF_903797595.1. NCBI lineage: Eukaryota > Metazoa > Chordata > Aves > Passeriformes > Muscicapidae > Erithacus > Erithacus rubecula. The sequence continues at coordinate 14,379,564 of NC_136659.1, forward strand.
AAGGCAGCATGTGGAACAGGACTTGGAATAGGAAGCACAGCAAGCTTAGGGACGTGAAAAGCCAAGCAAAATCCTGAAGCACCAGTGGTGCAGCTGAGCACTTGGTCTGAACCATCGGCCTGTGATAGATCCACACTCTGGCTGTATCACACTACACCTTTCAATGGTTCCACAGCAAATGCAGCATGGCTATTTGCTCTTACCCTGCATCCCACCAGTTTCCTGCATTTGATTAACATTTCATTATTTCAACATTCAGGCTTTATCAGCCTGTAGTGGTGTATGGGCTGCGCATTCTTATGACCTGTCCTGATCATGTCCTCCCTCATATCTGTTGTCAAGTAGATAGCAAATGTTCAGCCATGACAAATAATGGGCATCACTGCTATGCCAGTTGGGCTTTGTACAAGTCTTGCTGGGATTTAATTTCCCTGTATCTAACTCCCAGGGACATTTGAAGACCTAAAATACTGGAATAACTTCACCAAAGCCACCATTAGTTTGCAATGACCACATCTAACACGCAAGCATTTTTCAATGAGAAAGTATCTATTCACCGAGTGTTGGAACTTCTCTTCAGAAATAACTTCTTAACAAATCAAATAAACATCCACACCTCTGTGTCAATGGCATGCATGCACACGTGCCTTATTAAACCAGGCAGCATGGAGAGAGGGTTTCTGCAGGCTGCCTTTCAGCACCCACTTTATCTGTACACTACAAAACCTAGATAATGATGTCTTCAGACTCACCAGAAAGATATGTGTGAAACTCACATGCAAAACATACTAAATACAGCACTTACACAAAAGACTAATGGAACAATGAAGAGTTTTGTCAAGCAGAAACTCAAGCAAAGTGGATGTTTTTTGACACTGGATAGACTGGTCACATTGTAAACTACCAAAATTATGAAGATCTTGCTACAAAAATAATTATATTAGTGATTGTTTTGATGCATTCTCTGAAGAGACGTGCAGCAACAGCACAGCAGAACTGCCACAACCACTCTCACTCCAGCTGCCCCATTTATGTACAACTCTCCTGTAACTATCTTTGAATACTCACTTTGTAACAGGTCAGCTTCTCAATAAGATACCTTAAAAGGGGGTTATTTACCACAATTTTTCTAGCAGATTAACCAGAAAATGAGTATATTATCTTCACACAGTATTGGATTTTTCACAATGTTTAAGAGCACTCTTAATAATTTTGTTTCCTTTAAAAAAGCCCATTTTAATATCAAACCTCTTCCAGTATGCTAGATGGTTTTAGCTAGATGGCATCCCTTCCCCTCCAATTAAGAAGAAAAAATCCTGTAGATCTAATCCTACCTACAGGATAATTTGGTCTTTCTCCTGTTTTTTAAAGCTAATCCTTACTACTTAATTATAAATTTAGTGTTTTGCACAAAAATGGGATCTTTCTTAACCGCTCTTCTGTCTTCCTCAGAACTGCAAAGCTGTTTACGAACACTTTTATCACATCTTTCTTGTTAAAAGTCATTCTTCCTATTAAACAAGCAAATAGAACAAATCCTGATTTCCTCTTAAAGCAGTGAAAAAGCAAAGTTTCTGCCAAAAAACCTACACAGCCACGATTGTTAGCGAATGTACCTTCATGGTTCTTAAGACTAAAGCAGTTTGCACCACATAGGAATCCATCCCGGAGCTGAAACTCTAAAGATAGAAGTTCTTCAGAGGTAAATGAGCAAGACATTAATATCAGTAGTTAGAGAAGCAGGTGGACTCATCCCTAGCCCAAGGATTCCCTGCACACTTAAGTGCTGTGGAGTGGTCAGCTCTCAGATACCGTGGTTTCATACTGAGAGGCTCCATCCCCCACCTGGGGTGGCAGGACACAGAACCAGCCCTGCCTTAGGTACTTCCTGATGGAAAGCAGGCAGCACAAGCTGTGTACAGCACCTGCACCACCCCCTGCGTCTCTGAGGCACCGCTCACACAAACCCCAAGATCGTCTTTGCCCAAAGTACCCATGTGGGCAGAAATATGGCTCACAGCCTTTGCTATTCCTTTTGAGATCTCAGCTCAGTTTCTGTATGCTTGCTCTTTTCTAAAGGCAGAACAAAGAGAATATTTGGCTTTAAAAATGCCTTGGAAACTACAAATGAAAAATTGCATGACAAGTGTACAGCTTTAATTACATCTCTCAAGGGGACGAGATAGCATTTCTGCATCCCCATCTTGTCTTCTCTCTGCCCTGGAAATCCGTAACATGATCGGAGGTACAAATGTTCGCATTTGTAGGGGGAAAAATGACCTACATTACATTCCTAGCAGATTGTGTAAATAACAGGATATAAAGTCTCGTGGAATTAGTTTACATTTGAAACATTTTCAAAATATTGTTTTAGCTGGGTATAATAGACCACCATAAGATGTGACACACAGCAAACACAGGGCTGCAATTAAACAGCTGGCAAACAGCCAGAAAGAGATAAAGGCCCAGGCTGTCACTTGCTAGACAATATATATGGCTATTTTGGCAGCCAAAATGAATGTGATAATTGAGCCATGACACATTAAAAAGGCACACAATTTCCAAGGAAAGAGTTCCTGAGCACTAAACAGGGAGTATCTATAGTGTGCTTACAGCGAACGGCAGTTTACGAGTAATAACAAGACCAGACCGATGACAATTCAGCTGTGACAAGCCAACCTTGGCTCATGCACTGCACCAATGGATGCACTTACTTATCAAACACAGAAATACAGTCAAGCCCACAGTGGCCTTCAGAAACAAAGGGGATCTGAAGAGTATGGGCACTGACTTGAAATATTTCTCTGAATGTTTTTTAAAATAACAAGGATTTTATACAGTAGCATTTCTATCTCCAGAAGTCACAGCGACTTGACTTGACTTCCAATATCCAGAAGACACCCAATTGATATAATTCAGTTTTAAAATAAAAATACACAGTAACACATGAAGAGTAAATAACTCTTCAAAATCATACTTCTTCTATAAGGAAAAAGGACTGTTTTGTTCAAGACATGAAGACCCTTAACATTGACAACAACAGCTGTTTGGAAGACAAAGAGCAGGAGCTTATCAAGTGTTTCAGTGCATATTTTATCTGATAACCTAAGGAAGGACACAACACATAAATGTAGCAAATGAAGACACAGTTTTAAGTTAACACCAACAGTTATATAAAGCCTCCTATAAATGTACTCCATCAAATTAACATGCTGACATCAATTGCATTTCCTTCTTGAGTAAAGGACTTGAAAGCCTATACGCTGTCAGCCCCCAGCCCATTCATTCACTAATCTCCCACAAAGTGTAGGTACTTCATGATCTAAAATTATGCTCATATGAAAGGAGGCTAAATTTAGGCTTTGTTATAGGAAAATCCCTATGAAGAGTTTACTTCCAGATCTTCATGTAAACTTGACCACATTAGAGGTCTACTCAAATAAAGAAATTGCATGTGTAGTTTCACCAGTCAAAAGGTGCAGTGCATCAAGAGAAATTACAAAAAGTGTAAGAACCCACTTGTAGATTCAGTCACACCAGTGCTATCTCAGAAGACACAGCTCTCCCTAGCACCAATAGCAGTGAACCAAAACTGACGTGAGGGATACTGGCAAAACTTTTGCAAATGATCCCCTGTACTAAGTATCAAAGAAACAGGAAAAACTTTCGAGACATTAAAACAGCGTCTCTTCAATGTAAATAAATTTCACAAACAAAAGTATTAAAATGCTCTAAACCACTCAGATTTCCTCAGAACAAACTCCCTAGCCACCTCAATCAACACAGACTTCCAAATCCAACCATCAGAGCAAAGCTGCATTGCCATACTGGGCCAAAATAAAGAATCAGAATTAATGCTTGACTTTATACTAAAACCAATACAACTTCAATAATTACATAATCTACTTTTACAGAATTATCTTTAATGGCTGTGATAGTAACTTCATTAAGTATGAGTAAAGGAAATTGAAAGGCTTAAAGATGAGGCCAGAACATGCACTTTTGGCTGCTTCCTCAGGAGATGCATCAAATATGTTATTCAAATCTAAGGGAGAGCAGACTCTTGAGGGTAGTTGCAGCACCCAAAAGAAAAATGAATTCATGACACTCATTTTTCTAACTCACAAATTAGAACAAGCATAAGGGGACAATTGCAAAAATAAATTAGTTGACCCTCATCTGAAAATTTCATACTATTGCATGCAGAAATGGCATGTGAAATACAGTGAATAGAGTGCACTATATTCACTATATTCGATATACTTCTTTAATAGGTAGTGAAATACATTGAAGAAGTATAGTCTTAATTTTTTTTTGTCCCCAATACAGCAGCAGACACACAGGCATATTATCCCACAGGCTCTGTCAAGTGATGTTTAATGGCAGCTGAAACAAGGCAAATTTACACTCCCTTTATAAAAACATTTAAACACACACAGGTTTCCTGGAAAAGGTGAGAAAGGTGGGCTTTCTCTGACTCAGGGCCACAAAGCAGAAAGGCAGTAATTTAAAAAAAAAAGGTAGAAACAAAAGATGAATGAAGAAAAGTAAGTCCCATTTATTTAACATATCTCATATACTTGCCACTTGCCCAAACATCCTATGAAATCTCAGTTAAAAGAGGGCTTTTTCACAGATATTCTATCCAGCCTGATTGTGAACAAACATTTATAGAAAGAATTTCATAGAATTAAATTGTAATCAAAAATTAATTTTTCATATAGGTTAGGAGAAACTAGGATGGGAAACTGGTTTAGGACAAGAAACAAACACACTTTAGTAGCTTTGCAGTACAAGAACCTTCAAGGACTGTGAATAAAACTGTGTCAGGCAGAAAAGAAAAGACTAACTCAGAAGAAGAGGAATAGTACAAGTAGGTAGTTTATTTACACCTACCAGGGAATCAGAGAGTATTTCTCATGGCTACATTAACTCAAATCAACCTTTGGCCCCAGTAATGAGCTGTAATTGCAAAAGAAAATTTGGAAATACAAGGAACTATAGGAAAACTTTTTAATCTTCTGCTCTATAGAGTAGTAGCTGTAAAAAGGTGTGTCCCAGTATAATGCAAAGCACTAATCCTCCCCACAAAGCAGAATACCCTGGAGTAGATAATAACATTCTCTGCAAAGTAAATCCTCTATTTATTTATATTCTGGCACGGTTTCCAAGTGTTTACATTTATTCAGTAAGCCAAAAAATTACTGGGACTTATTTTTTCTTTATTTTTAACATATAGAAGAATGGCAAAGCTTTGAGCACCTGAACCATAATTAAATCTATAACTCATACAGCAGCATGAAGACTAATACATAAATTAGCTTTACCTGCCAAAAGAATTAATATAATATCAGGAACAACTTATTGCAGATTCCAAAAACAAGAACAGGAAAGTTTTATAGCAAAGCTTCTGTCTTTCAAACTTCCCTCAGGAAAATCCTTTTCCCCAAATTTTTATTGAAGACTCCACCATTAAAATTTTAGAGGCTAGGATAAAAAGCTCAGAGAAACTACTGACATACAGAGAGGTGCATGCCCAACAGCACAGGCTCTGGGGCCATGCTAGGAGCAGAGCATGGCTGCACCACCAGCACACTGGGCCCAGCACTGCTCCTCGCAGGAGAAAGAGGTGCCCTGGCTTAGTGCTGCTCTGCAGCAGAGCTGGGGGAACGTGCTCACTCCTAACAGAGGCTTCAGCCTCTTAGGAACACATACAGGTGCAATTTCATACTGCAGTTTATCAACCCACCTGAGACACAACAGCACAATGGGGTGATTCTGTGTCCTGCTCTGTGTCAAACTGGATAAAAGCCAGGCTCTGGCTTGCACCTAGCTAAGAGACTGTAGATACACACCCCAGCAGTGCCAGGATGACTCACGGTGCCTTGCACTCTGCCAGATGACTTTGAAGGAACACTGAGCTGCATATGGAAAGCACAAGCAGATGCAGCACAGCATCTCCCAGACACTTGTCAAGCATTCATTGCTTGTGGCATCCTACTGCAAAACTAACCAGAACTGACCCCTTGGTCTGTGACCAGCAACCAACTTCAGAAAAAGATCAACAGAGCTACTTTCAGAAATAACATTCAGGGTACTGCATGGACTGCTCACTGCACAATTCTTTGTTTTGTTTTGTTTTTTTACTCAGGCTTCAAAAGCCAATGGCTCTTTCAAAGTTAATAAATATGGAACTCTTCTGGGCATAAATGGATTTGCACTAAGACCTTGGGTAATACAGTCTGTCATAATTACCTATCCTTCACACACTTTCAAGAAGCAGAAAACCAAAGTGATATTCCTATTGGTGCTTTTTCAAACAGCACTCTTATCTTCCCACCTCCTGAAACCAGCTGCTATCACACTGGTGGGCACGTGTCATCTTTACTGGAAAGCTGCCCAGCCTGGATGGATGATTTTAGCAGGGAGGTATCCAGCTTATCTCAGGTGTGGGGAGAGGTGTGTTCACTGTCATTCCTGTCTCCTTACTTGCATGTTTGCAAACAAAAAGAGAGTGCAAGCACAGCTGAGTCTGACAATCTAGATAAGAGATTTTATTTATATTTATTTTTCCAAGGTCAGAATCTGGGAGTAAAGAAAAATTAACCACATCAACTTGCATTTGTCAGGAAAAAAAGCAGAGTTATCAAAATCTCTTTTACAGTCCTGCCTGAATGAAAAGTAGGCAGCAGCCGTCTACAGCAAAAATATCAAGCACAGCCTACAGAGAAATTCAGAGGCAGTGCAAACAGCAAAAACAGCATCCAGAAGGATGAAAAGTCATTTAACAGGGCAGCACAGCTCACATCTCTCTCCATTTCCTCCAACCCTGACCCCACCTTCTCTAATTTCTAGTAAGGCACACTGGTGATTGTACAGGAGTTTTGCCAGAATGCCCTTTATATCTGGGAGAACCACATGGTGCTCAGCCTGTTTCAACAGCTGTTTCAGCATCAACAGCCGCTACTGTTAGCTTGCCTTCTGACTGGTAAGAAATTACTTTGCTTCTTCTATTCCTAAAACAAAAAAAAAATCCCCAAGCAGATTTAAAAGAAAACAAAGACTTTAAATAACGCTAGTCTGCAGTATTACCATGAAAAATAAACCAAACAAAACACTTGAAAGCAAAATGCTTTCACTGCATTTGTTTTCAGAGAACCTTGGAAGTAACCAACTTCTCCACATATGGATCTATTTAAGGTTTGCTACTCTGTATTACCAAACAAATCACTGCTTTGTTTTGATGATGTCCCTTTCACTTCAGAACCATTTTTCTTTCTTAAAAAAATAGTTGTAGTGTGTTTGCCCTGGTATAACTAAGTACAACGCCTGAAATTCTGGCTTATAAAAAAAAAAGAAGAAGCAAAACAAACCCAAAATACACAGCAGGCAAGTTGCTACTGCAACTCTTCACACTACCCCAGCAATGCAAGACTCTATGGAAGAAGGGGAACATGAAGCTAGGCACTACCTAGGTGTATAAAACTTACATGGGTATCATACAGAATCTCTGCTCCAGACAAGAAACATCTTTTCAGCCACTGACTGTGCTTCAAATAGTTTATCACGTGAAGACCACCCTCTGAGACTAATGTTTAATCATGCTTGTAGAATTTTAGGTTCTATAATATTTCTACCTTTTGTGTAAGAATGTATACCACTTGAGCAATGCTTAGTGTGCAGTAGGCTGTGCTGTGTAACTTACTTAGATCATTTAAATTTGCTTCCATGTGAATATAGCTCTAGAGTGTTCAGTGCAATGTGATTCTAGTATCTTAAGACCTCTCTTTGCATTAGGTCTATAGAAATCAAACCAAAACTCATTATTTTCTTTCTAAGTCTAAAGCTCTGAACAGAAAGCCAGATATTTGCATAAGGGTGTTGGTTCTCTGGGCCCTCAGGGTGTCTGTAGAGGTAGATGTTGCTAAATCTGTAATGTCAAACTACAACTTCTGACATTGATATTAATGAAGTAGATACAGATATGCCCTAGGTATCTATGAACAAGTCAGGACAGGCACTGGTGCACAATGACAAGAGCTCTGTGTCAACTAACCATCCCTGCACCACTTCACCTGTCCCCCGCATCCTCCAGCCTGGATGAAGTCTTTTATGTTGGGACACCAGGGTGAAAGACAAACACCAGCTGAAGTATTACCAAACCCCAGGCAGTGGGGACACGGTCCTTTGTCAGAAAAGGGGTATTTGGGGAGGAATCTGCCCATTGTCTGCTGCAGTAGCAGCCTTCACAAGCAAGCATCATCATCAGCTGAACACCTCTCCTATTGCATAGCTATCTATTGAAACACTTTCCCAACCCCACAAAACCCACTCTGTTCAAAGCAATTACAGCAAAAACACTTTACTGAAATTGCAAACAAAAATAGTTTTCTGCTGCTAACCTTCCCTTACAGAAAGGAGAGCACCCATGTTTTCCATTTATCCATTTATTTACTGATTCACTCTGTCACATTTTTATGACTTCCATGTCTAGGCTTCAGAGTGAAGTGATAACCTGAGCTGAAAGCTAAAGCCCCTCACTGAACCGAGCCAATGGACTGAGTCAGCACAGATCAAGAACCCTGGGCTGTACTGGTGAGCCAGTCACAGTGCCTGAGTGCTGGGCATGGTTACCTTTGCTCAAGCTAGGTTAAACATAACAAAATGGTTAAAAATGTTAACAAAAAGCCAAAAGGCAGGCTGGCTTTGCACTGAATGAGAGCCTTAATTTGCTTACTGATTTCCAGCCCTGCCACTGAAGCTACATGAAGGGTTTCTGGCAAGGGCGGAACTCACCTCCAAGACAATTCGTTGTGAGTCCCTGAGGCTGGCCTTCAGCTTTGCTGTCTGTTCTTTGACTTTGCTGGCTACTTTCCCAGTGCCTGCACCCTTCTGCATGCCTCAGAGAGGAACTACTCAAGTTTATAGCAGCATTAACTCATCAGCTGGAAACCTGCCAGGCTGCTTACATTTTCACTACAACTGCCTGAGCTCTGAATCCAGAGAGTGCTTTGAGACAGGACCCACGGTCACAGGGAGTACTACCCATCAGCTTTCTGATGTGCTTGGATCCATGTGGGGTCCTGGGCAAGATGCATTAGTGCTTGCACAGCTGCAAACTGCCTCTGTGTAAGGACAGAAATGCCCCTCGCTTTTGTTCAGCTCAGTGCCAGAAATACTTATGTGCCTGTGGAAAAACACAGAGAACCCAAGCACAGAGCATATGAAGTATCAAAAATCAAGAGATACTGCAGACCTACTGTGCTATTTGTTTCTCACAAAGGTGACACACTTCTAGAGAACTGAGGACATCTGCCTAGTTTATTTCAAGTTAGCAGAAGGTGACAATTTTGTGCAATTAAAGTAGGAGTAGGTAACAAAGTCAGAATATGGGGGTGGAGGGAGATGGACGGAGGGGAATAACAAATCAGCAGAAAAATCACAGGACATTTGTTTTTTTTGACTGACAAAAGCACAAAATCTGTGCACTTCCAGTGACTTTTTAAATAATTGTTGCTGCTGCCTTCCTTTAGCATTTATAATTTAAATCCAGTATAAATGCTAGTTTGGTCAAACTTGTCTTTAAGAGGTTACTTAATCTATTTCCTGCTTGAAGCAGAATCAACTAAACTGCTCCCATCAGTCCTTTGTTTCTTAAAAACCTCTGGCAATGCAGACTCACCACCTTTTGCATGCTGTCTATGTCCAGGTATCCTGCATTGGTATTAGGTCTACATTATGGCACCTGAAGCTGCTTTTCACAGCTGGACAAGCAACAATTGCCTTATTTCCCATGCAAACTTCTTCTATATCCGAAGATCTTTTCCTTTCTTTCCTCCTTCCTTCAAAGCACATGATCCTCATGTGAAGAAGCTCCTCATCCAGTCTTTCTGTCCCCATGGATTTGTGCAGCTGATTATGTGTACTAAAGCGCTGTACCTTGCCGCTCTCATTATCAAATTACACAATATTTTTAAGCTCACTTCCTACATTGCTCCCATCACTTAGCATTCTAGTTCTGTCCTCCAGTGTGCCTACAACCCTTTTGTCCCCACTGCTAACTCCAAATGCAGTATTTGTATGCTCTAGGCCAATATCCTCATCAATAAGGAAAACTTTGATTACTAGGGACTGTCAGATGGTCCTTCACAGATTCTCACAACCTGAAAGTGACACACTGCTAACTACAGGTCACTCTGGTGTTTCATCAAAAAAAATCTTACCCCTCCTATGTTTCTGAAAGTGATGCTTACAAAGGTAGTTCAATCACTGTCAATTAAACTTGTACTGAGTTCCTAAAGGGTCTGGCCAGTCTGTTTTACAGTGATATAAAATTAACAACTGCTCCAGCCACAGTTCTGAACCAGGTAACAGTATAGTGCACTCTCTGCAGAGGGAAAATTAATCCAAATTAATGCAAGCAGGCTAGGACTCATTTATCACCATCAGTTACTGGCATCAATGTAAAGGAACAGCACAGTTCCTGGACAGCTTAATGCTACACATGCCCCTGACTGAGATGGCAACTGGATATCCCTGCTCCTGCCTACCCAGCCCTGAACTCAGAAAATATGCTCAAGGTATTTTTCCTCATCTGTGTATCACCTGTTTCAAAACACTCCACATCTATGCAAACCCAAGTTACACCAGCTCCAGAAACCTCCACGCATCAGTTTTATGGAAGTAGGTAATTTTACATAAAGGGTTTGATGCCGTTTAACTGATTCTCTTGTATTTGCACTTTGTTAACTGAAGTAGGTGTCCCAAGTCTGTAACAGTAAAGAAATTGATACACAGAGACAGGTCAGCCTGAAGGGAAAGCATTCAGTGTTAGGACCTTGCCACACAAACTAAATATTACAGGCTGGCAGTGGTGAGCGATGCACAGTTTGAGTGTAAAAGTAAGGAAAAAACCACATATACATAGCATATTTTAGTCAGTTTTATCACAGAGCCTTAAGGACCTCTCTACAGTTATACAAATGGATATCCAAAAAGCAGATTTGTCCTTAAGACTAAGACCCACTACTTGGCATTTTTCACAAATTTTTGCACAACAATGCCTAAAGAATTGTTTAAAAACCTGCTGTTTCAGGCTTTTCTATTGTTTCCAGATAAAACTCAAGACATAATGAGCATCAGTTCTTTAACACCAGTAACTGAATGAGAAGTGTTTGAACTATTTCTGCAACTGTAAAGTAGGTAGAATACCATTAATTTTATTTCTCTTTTCATTTTGACAGTAGTGCTACTGAAAACTAGTGAAATATCCATACAAGCATTGCACTAACACACAGATTACAGAGCAGGTAGGACAGTAATGTGGACACTGCTCACACAAGTGTCAACCTGTAAATCTGAACTTACTCCCATGAGTAGATATGTTCATTTGTATTGCATAACTCTCTATTAATTATGCCACTGAGAATACTTGCATGAGGAATTCACTGTGTGGGGGCTAATAAAAAACCTTGGTTTATAGCTTGCAGGAGATCAATACTAGCAGAGGGGGAAAAAAACCCCCAGAACTTGAGGTATTTTGAGTTAGTTGATCTGTCACTAGTCTCAACTGAAAAGAAAATAATTCAAATATCCTGACAATTCAAAACATTCCAGAGTTACACAATCTTTCACTACTGCATTTCTGAAATGAAAGTATATTAAATAACAATACACTCTGGCTCTACTTAACACTTAAACATTTTACTGAAATGCCTTTCTAAATTTGCATCATCCCTCTTCCTGAAGCACTTTCACTCACTATCCTCAAATAATGTAAAAGCCACTCTATAACATAAAGGTTGCTACTACAACTGGACAGAAATACACAAATACCAGACTTCTGATTACTGTGCTAAATTACACCACTTTTCCTACTCTGATCTGGACTATAGCCTTCTGGTTAGAAAAAGGGCTGGAAGAAGAAGGGAAAAAAATGCTTAGGAGAACAGACAAAGCAGAGATGGGCAATACTAACAAGCAGAATTTCAATATTCATTTGAGAGTCACTTCAAACATGGTTTTAGAGGAGCCATGAACCCTCTTCATTGCATTTTTCTAACTGTGAACTTCTGTATAGGGAAGGAAGTGTTAGAAATAATTGTGTGGGTTGTATTCTCGAAACTATTCTGCAAACTTCAGCTTTCTTTTCATGTAGAATGCATTTATTGCACTTAGTGGTGACAAAGTGCTGGGCATGGAGAGACATAAAAAAAAACCCCATAATGTAAGTGTCACAAGATACATTACCAAGTAGAGTTTGGGTGATCTTTTCGAATTTTGCTTGTTCAGCTTCAGAACAAGCATTTGTGGACATAAAACTATCATATAGGGAACCATTTAGCGTTCACAACTGGGTATTCACTGCAGAGGAGGAAACTAGAAAAACTGACAATTTTTATTTTCCTCCCTGGGATTCAGTATTTAGTACTATGAAGACATTTGACCAATAAGAAATTAGCAGAATAAACACAAAACTGGAGGACTTAACACCAATCTGAAAAGTCAGCAGCTTGAGTGGAGGAAAAAAAAGTCCACGTGAAGACAGGCACACACTTATGCTACTGTATAAAGGCCTGCTATTTGACTGCATGCAAAATATTCTTTCTCCTGATTTCATAAAAGCAACAGAATGCCTAGTTTTGACAAAAGGGAGATGGAAACTTACTACATTGGAGAGACAAAGGAATGGATTGGCTTATTCATATCCTGGTGTGTGTGGCAAAAAGCTTTGTGTGAACAATGCCTACTCTGAGAGGAGAGAGGAAAAACCCAACAGAGCTCATTTGAATCACCTATTTAAACCATTTAAACAAACTTGGATTTTTTTTTCATTTTTTTTTCTCCCTCCCTAGAGAGCATTACAGAGTAATCACAAGAATCTGCATCACTTTCTGACTGGAGTAGTCAGCCCCGTGGCAGAACTGGAGCAAACCACAGCTGTGCAGTAACATCTTCAACAGGCCCAACTGTTTGCAGAGTAAACATTTGCCTATAACCTTACTGCAGACAGAGTATGATAACAAAAGGAATGCTTCTACAAGCTTAGCTGCAGCACCTTCCTCACAAACACAGGGCTACATTAGCTCAAATCCAGCACTACCCCTGCACGTGGACGAGCCTGCACCACCAGCACAATTGTTCATTGCTCCTCATTGTTTCAGACAGCTCAACTGAAATAGCTTAAATTGCTGGTCTGAGGAATACCTTCACAATATTGCCTCAAACACACACTGCAGTGCTCCCACACTGACGGAATAACAAGCACAGTCCAACAGTTACAAACATCTGGATTCATGGGTCCATCACTGAAGCAGTAATAGTGTTCGCCTGCCAGGGTTTTGCAGGCATTCTTCTTTGTGTCAAACTCCAGACCCTGGTGCTGGCAACACTCTGCAGGGTGGAATTAGCCCAAGATGTGGCAGTAATGAAAGGGACAAATGCAGTTCTTAGGAAGCAGAAGAATCCTGTATAAAAACAAACCCCCTTACACATCTTGCTTCCATTTGTTCTCAGTCCACATACTTTGGAGTGTTATTTTAAAATACACAATTTCAAAATGAACTATTCATAAACCATCAACCTATTTGCAAGTCTAGGAAAGGTTAAAAACAGCAAAATCAACTGCCACCTTTTGTAGCACTGCTCAAGAAACCACATTAGTATGTATTAGCATACAAGGCCTGAAAATAAATAGGAATCAATATTGTAATCCCTATTAAGGAAAATCTCTTTCCAACAGACCTATAGGGTCAGGCACTCACTGCATGAGACAGAGGATGAGACGGAGCAGGGAGCCTTTGGGGTGATCCAAGCAGCTCTCCCTTATCAATAAGTCCCATTTCCCAGCAGCTACAAAGAAAGCAAGTTGTTTCTCTGACCAGCACTCCCAGGCATGTATTTTGTCTGGCCTTTCCACTTTACTTTTTTCTTTTAAACCACCTGCTTTCAAATATCTGATTTTCAGTTTAACAAAGAGACGAGATTAAAGCAAATTTACAGTACAGAATATAAAAGACTTACATTCTCCTACTTGCCCAGGAAAGATGCACTATTTCAACTCACCACCTTTTAAACCACATGAATTAAGCTCTGAGTGGATACACTGGTGTTTGCATTCATTTCCTGCAAAGTTTACACTAAAGTGGATTTGTTGTAAAATGGGTTGTAAACTATAAACTAAGCTGACATGAGTGTTATTGAATTGAACTTCAAAAACTTTTCCACAAAGAAGAATAATATTTAATTTAGGAATGGAAATGAGGAAGAGTGAGCAAAGAAAATCGGGAGTGCACATTTTTGTTATTGTAGATCAGCAGGGCAGCCAGGAACAGCTAGAGGAAGCTGCCATAAATCACAGCACCCCTGGGAACAGCCCCCACTTATGCCAGCCCTAAAATCCAGGAAATCCAATGAGCATTGGATACAGCAGTGCCCTGCTCCACCTGAGCTGCAGCCTCCAAGTTGGGCAGGTTACAACAGCAGCCTCAGACATAACCTTAACTACAGAGCAGTGACCTCTGATCTAAACAGTTTTATGCTATGAGCTGAAAATAGTTATTCCAGATATGTCAAACTTATTTAAAAGAATCTCTGCAGCCCAGATTTACCATGCACTATGTACAAAACCTTTGCAGCATTTACCTGAGTCTGTAACAGTGGGGTTTGGCACACTTCCACACCTTGAAGTATGTGTAAGTGCTTGGCCATGGTTTGAAACTGAGCTGCCTAGGAGCAATAGGGCCAAGACCTTTTTAGCTTAGCTTTATGCTATTAAAAGCACAAAAGAAATTAAATACAGCACACTGCATCAAGTAGCACAGCTTTGAATTAAGCCAGCAAAAGCTAGAAAAAATGGAATCAGATACCTGTCCTCAGTTTACCTATGCATCCTAATGCTATGGTGTATGTTGGACAGTAATTGACCTGTTTCAGGCTTTTCTGTTGGGCAGAAGAAAACATGAGTGAAAGCAGCATCTAATTTCTCTCCCATATCTTTAGCAGCCAAAAACTGGATTTAATTTTATTGCTTTTGATGATTTATCTTTCTTGAAAATCAGACCAAAATCACAGGAATTTAGTATTGCTGCATGTTAAAGAGTAAAGCTATCAGCATTGAAGATATTAAAATTTTTAGTTGGCATCCCCGAGATGCAGCTCGCATTCACTGCTCACAAACATGACTGCATGATACATGACAACATTATTTTTTCAACCATTCATTGTTCAATTAACAGAATCAGAAATCAATCTTTACTGTTGAGACAGGCAAGCAAAAAACTACTGTTTAGCCAGTTTTACTGTGCCTGTCATTCTGCTATCCCAGTGCCTAAAATAGAAGTTAATGTGCTGCCCAGGCCAGCTCAGCATATCCAGGAACAAGGCTTTCTTGAGGCTCTGGCATGTCTATAAAGCAGATGTTATAGCAATAGATGTGACTTTGGGAAAAACAACTGCTGGGGAAATCTACACCTCTTTTGCATGAGAAGCACAGTGTAGCCAGTTGATGTTATTTTAAAATAGCTAAATTAGCCTTGGCTCACTCCCATGGAGTGACTCTGGGCAGTTGTATTTGCAGGTGAGAAGTGGCAGCAGGTATCAGTGTTTAACATGATATGAGTGAGTTCAACATATTTTTACTTGAGTATTTGCACCATATCCCATTAAAGTAACATTTAACATTTTATATGTGCCATCACTGCATTCTAAAAATTGCTAATTTTTCATTACTTATGTAACTGAGTAACTAGAAGGGCTATCAGCATCCCAGAACATTAGTTGCCAGTTGCATTCTTGTGAAGCTTGTAGCATGTCAACTTCAAGTGATAAGTGTGCTCCAGAACTCCAGGAAGCGAAACAACTGTGCATGAAAACTGGTTTTGGGAGAACTTAGACACAAGGTTTTTATTTTTAAAGCGCATGTAAATATGCCCAAATTATACAGGCTTTTAAATGCTTTAGGATTTTTTTAAAAATTCTTTTTCTTTCACAAGAAATGCAAGAAGCAGCATTCTGCAGCTCATTGCATGATCAGCAATGCAGAGGTGTCATCAGCCTGCTGTGTTTGTCTGCAGCTTAACCTGTGCTACTACACCCTATAAGAAAGTAAAAGTGTCAACTGTTTCTGCACATAACACACAGCTGCATTTACCCCTTGGTACCAGAAAAGCCCCTTCTAACAACTCAGTTTCAATGGAACAGTAAATACTCTGGGCACTGAAATTCTGTTCAAACTGTTCATCATGAAAATCCAGATTTCCTGTTACAGAACCTGTTTCTCTAGTAGATATTTTTATTTTATTTTGCAAAAGGTAAAAATGCACTCATCATAAAGTTGTTACTGAGTAAATCCACTAAATTCCTCTTAAAAATACCTATGGGAACAGAAGCATTGACTTCCTCATTGGCAAAAAAACCCCATTTTTTCCTACTCTCTGTAGGAAAGAAACTTGAATAATTTTAGACACTGGGGGGTTTTCATCATTCTCAATAGCATTCCTGGGCATCTGGCTGTACCAGCTCACAAGCAAAATGCTCTGCAATACTCTTGTGCTAATATGGGAGGAACACGCTTCCCCAGGGAGCCAAGTATCAGACAGTGCTGCAGAGTGTGAAAGCTTCTCTTTCTAAAAGCTGTAACTTGCTGTACCCAAAACTGCTACAATTATCTTTTTGGCAACTGTAAGCAAAGAGTCAGAGTTCATTTAAATGAAAAGAGTTTCATTTAAATACTTTCTCTTCTACCATGCCCCTTTGATGGTCCAAATATAAAGTGTGGGACCAACACAGAAACTAGATCCCAGTAATTTATTTAAAATTATCTACAGCAGTTATTTAAAACCAAACCAAACTCATCTCCCCACAAAAAAAAATAAAACAAAAAAACAAACCCTAAACAAACAGAGGCACTGACCCTGCATGCAAATACACCAGACTGCCACAAGCAATATACAGCACGGTCCTAAGGACAAGACGCCTTCACCACAAATTCAATAAAACACTGCTCTGGTTTAGTCCCTGTGCTCATGGATTAGTGAGACAGAAGAACAGCTCATATTTTATCAAATTCACAAAACACCCACCAAACCTTTCCAACTATTCAAAAGCCAAACAATTCCAATAAAGAATCAGAAAGCATTTCCAGCATTTTTTTAAAAACATGTACATAGCTCACTGTTACAGGAGATACCTTCCAGTTAGAGATCTTACTGAGATGCCTCAAATGAAAGCAACATTATTTAAAGCTAACTTTACTGCACATCTGAACACTGGATGCTCACAGCTAATGACAATTTTATGCATCCTTTAAACAAAAGCAAAACATGCAAAAGATTAAAAGAAATCAGCTAACTGTGCTACTATCTAACTTTCCCACAGATCAAGTACTTCAGTTAGAAACCATCACTTTAAAACTAAATCAATCACTCAGTCTTGCATGCTTAAAATTTAATTTTCTAAAACCAAACAAAAGTGCCTCCCAAGTTGGGAACTTCCTTAGAAATATTCTTTATCACGAAACAACTTTGACCAACAGACACATAAATTTAGAGGCAATACTTCAGTTTATCTGTTAAACAACATACTAAGAGAAAGCATAAAGAAATCACATGCAGTTCTTTACTTCAAAATGAAAAGATCACTCTGGAAACTAAGCACTCAAAAACCCAGTTCAAACTACATGCAGACATTAAGTTGAAATCTTCAACCTATTTTGACGTTCATATAATTAATGTTTCACAAAGGCAGTAACCAGCTATGAACAACAAACTGAATAGATTTTACTGTGCACATCAATCACTAATGACTACACATCCAACATGCAGACAAAATATCAAACTTCAGTTTCAAACGTTCTGTATGCTTGTTCAATCTGCTCTATGCAATCTCAGTCTAACAGCCACCCGTGGAAAACACTAAGTTTGCCTTTTGTTAACCTGAGCACATTAATTTCCTACCACCGACAGCAATTTAAGAAGCCATTACATACCTGCAGTTAGGAGGAGGATCAAGGGTTATTTCAGCTAGCTCCTTCTGGATTCTGTTGGTGAAATGAGAACAGACACAAAGCATTTGAGATAGTCTATAGAATAAATCAGGGAATTACACTGCCCTCTACCACCATGCAGTTAAATGCAAGATTGGCTTTGCCTTCAGTAATGCTAACATGGCTGCTTCCTCTTTGTTCTCAGAGGCATAACCCAAATCCCACAGCTGAGAAACTTTGCAGCTTTTTTCCTGCTCCACGCTGTATGTAAACAGAACACTTACAGCTGAGCTGGGTAGAAATCTCCCACAACTATTCATAAAAGTAACTCTTGTTCACATCCGAGCACTTTTTACCAGGGAGATTTTCTTTTCAAGCTAATATGCAAATGAGGCGGGGGATGGGGGGGGAGCCTGCACAGGCAGATTTGACAATGACTTTAAACCAGAGCTACAGGACCTGTGACTGAGGCTCAAGTGAACCGTGCTGGCAGCAGACACACTCTTTTCACAATATTTTACCTACTACTTTGCAGTGTGTTTAAAAAGTGGATTTGCAGATCTGCCAGGCTGTCTCTGTTACTGGAATAATCTCTCTGGATCAACTCTCCATACCTTCTGCTGCCTTTCCTCCTGCAACCTTATACAGTAGCTGTATTTATGTGATAAAAAGTGATACCATAACTTGAAGTTATCTGTGTGTAACTTTACTCTATTATAAACACTGGCAAGGAATTAAGATCTGAAAAATGAGTACTGAAAACTTCCTGTCAAATTTATTCTGGTACATAAGAGGTGCAATTTCAAAATACACACATTAAACTCCTTGTAAAAATATCAAGCAAGACTTCTCTTCACAAAAGGATCCATATAAGCAATACTGTGAATTTCTTGCAAATAGCAGGTGTTAAAAGATGAGCTAACAGAAACTGCTCTGGATGTCCTTGCATTATTACCAGCAAGTTCAGCCAGCCTACTGAACTATCCGAGATGCATGGAATTAGACTTGCAATAATTAAGTGAAATAAAGACAAAATGGGAAAACTCTGTGTCAAAAACCTGTATCTCAGGCTTGTCAAATAAAGACGAACTACAAGTGCTACATAGTATTTGCAAAACTTTTTTCTCTTTGGCCAGTCCTATTTCAAAGGATTTTTTTAACAAGCTCAAAAGTCATCAGAGCCACACAGACACTCTCTGCAATAATTTGAACATATTTCAAAAAGAATTTACTAAGTTTAAGTCCAATACAAAATTACTTAAAATATCTGTAAAACTCAGAACTACAACACTCATGCTGAATAAGCAAAATTTGAAGCTATTAGAGCTATTTTACAACCTTTCCTGCTACAGGATACTTGTAAATGTTTGCAAAGAAAAGCAACTCCAGAGAAAGGACTGGAAAGCTATGTTTCATCTCCAAAGATGGCAGGAATTAAAGAATTTAAAGCTTGACTATTTCACACAGCTGATCTTTGAGAAAATTACCAGAGTATTCATATCGAGAGCCAGACTGCCAACAAACTTACATGTAAAAAAAAAGCAACTAATGTAACTAAAGAAGGTTTCTGAAGATTCTCTTATTTAAAGGTAGAGGCTACCTGTAGAATGCCATGGTTTAAATCCACAGATCCTAAGGGAGAAAACTCACCTAAGTTTCTCCCAAAAGAATAGCAGAATGAACCCATTCCTTCAAGGTGTGTAAGGCTCTCCTGTGCATCATCATGAAAAAGCTCTCATAAGGCCCAGAGAAGCCACTGGGGTTTTATGACTTCTTTAATTAGACAGCATTGCCTGTCATCAGTCTACAGACCATAATAAAACACTCCAGGAAGACTCCACCCTATACCAACCAGGCATGGAAACCTAACTCAGAGAAAAGTGCCAAAGCTCTCTCACACATTTTTGCAAATGCAAAACGTACCTAGGTGCTCCCCTCCCAGTCAGTCTGTAAGTTACCAAGTTCTGTACCAACTCTTCAAAAGACATTGGACAGGTCTGGGTAACTGCTACCCCAACAAGACTTGGATTAATTAAAACACTACTTAGCAGGCTCCTGTACGACCCCAGCTGATAGTTCACTCCCTTCCACATAGCTTTACAAGAAGAATCCCTCTGCCCTGACAAGGGCAGTGCAAGTACTGTGGCTCCAAATACTGTGCAAAAACACTACAGGATGTTTCACTCTCCCCTTTACCTTTTTGCACTAGTAGATAGCTTAGCAGTAGTTTTGCTGGATAGTTTAGTGTTCTTCTTCTGCTGGGTGGCAGAGGGTTTTCGTTCTTCTTGCTCTTCAGGTTCAGGTGCAGGCGGATCCCTCTGATCAGCATCTGAACTACCACTGCTGGTACTTGGACTTTCATCGTCTGACCTCTGCCTATCACTGGACATCGTGGGGAACTTTTTGGGGAAGGAAAAGAGGCAGAGTTAATACACAAGGAAGGGCTCTCTCTTGTCATTCCCCAAGTTCCACTGACCTCTGTCTATGACTGGATATCATGAAGAACTTTTTTGGGGAAGTAAAGAGCAGAGTTCATACAACCAGCAGGACTCTCTCTTGGCATTCCCCAAGTTACAGAAAACTTTGAATAGGTGACAAGTCAGTTTCAGTGAGAAATTAATCAAAATATACTTCTTTGTTTCATACCCAAGGGCTGAAGTTTGACAGCTACAAAGCAATATTTACACTTCTGAAAATACAGATATTTGCAATTTTTAAACCCACTCGCATTTTTTTCATACTTTAAACAATATGCCAATTGTCAACTTTGTTCTAAGGCATGAGACAGATTTAGCAGGGTACTTAGGCAATGAACATTAATAACTTATGACACACTGTAAATAACAGACCTCACTGAAAATGTTTTTTAAAAAGTCACTAATAACCTGTAAATATTTACACTGGAGCAGAGCATTCTATTGGGTCCAAACGCCAGATCCCCCCTCTTCCCCTCTCTCCGACAAAATACACTGCCAGTAACACTTGGGTTGATTTCAGATGGAAATGTACACTTGCTCTGGGCATTTAAAGGGCTGGCACGGGGGGGACGAGGTTTGCTTTTTTGTTGGTGGTAGGGTTTTTTTAAGGAAGGGGAAAAGCCCCGCGATGCATTTAAAGCCACTGGGGTAGCAGCAGCCCCGGTTATTTACATGGCCAGCAGCGAGAACTGCATTTGGCCACCACAGAGCTGCCGGAGGGGGAAGAAGCATAATTCAAACTGCACCTTCTGCACAGCTCTCCCCGCCGCCGCTCCCCGCGCAGCTCCGCCAGGCAGACCGACATTTTTCCGCCGATCGGGAAAGGCGGGGGGGGAAGAAGGAGGGGGCTGCCCCGGCGGCCGGGGGGGCCCGAGGAGGAGCGGCGGGAGCTGCGGCACGGCTGGATCCAGGCGGCCGCCCGGCCGCGCTTTGTGGGGAGCGCCAGCCCGCCTGGGCTCGGCTCGGCTCGGCTCGGCTCGGCGGGCGGCGGCGGCGGCTCGCCCGGCCCCGCTCCGCACCGTGCGTGTGCACCAAGTGAGGCGTGAACTCGGGCCGGCCCCGCGCCCCCGGCCGCCGCCAGGCAGCGAGCGCCGAAAACAAGAACAAAGCTCCTCTACCAGCCCCCCCGCCTCCTCCCCGCCTCCCCCCACCGCGCTCGCCCAGCCGCCGCGGCGGCCGCCTCGCCCGCCGCTCCCTTACCTTCGCCGGCGTCCTGTCCCGCTGCTGGGTCGGAGGGGCGGGATGGCGGGGGGCCGGGCCGGGCCCGCGGCGCCCGAGGAGGGGACGGAGGCGGCCGGGGGGCTCTACGGCGGCGGCGGCGGCTCTGTGGCCGGGCAGTGTGGAACATTGAGAGCCGGAGCAGGGGGGGACGGGGGGAGGCGCGGTGCGGCCCCGCGGCCGGCGGGTGGCGCTGGCGGGCCCCGCTCTGCGGCGCGGGCTCCCGCGGCGGGCCGGGGGGCCGGGGCGGGGGGCGGCGGGCGCGCGCCGCCGAGCGGAGCGGAGCGGAGGCGGGGAGGGGAGGGGGCCCGGCCGCCCCCGGGCTCCCCCCGCCCCGCCCGGGCTCCCCCGCCCGCCCGCGGCCCCGCCGGAGCTCCCGGCCAGCGGGGGAGGGGAGAGGGGGCGCTCGCTCCCGCCCGCCGGCCGCCGGGGTGCGCGCAGGCGCGCTCCCGCCGCGCCGGGGGCGCGCGTGCTCCGGGCCGGGCAAGGACAAAGCGGCGGCCCGGGGATGGCGGGGGGGCGATCGCCCCTCGACGGCCGCTCCGGCCGGCCGGGCGGCACCGCAGGCGGCAGCTGAGCCGGCTCCCGAGGGGCTCCGGCCTCCCGAGGGGCTCCCCGCCCGCCGCGGGACTCGGGGCCGCTGCCCGGCAGCCGCGGTGCCCGGGGGTCGTGCGGTGCCCGCAGCCCTCGGCCTCGCCGCCTCACGCCTCACGCGGCTCGGCCCGTGCCTTGGCCCCGCGCCGGGCAGGGACGCGCAGGTACGGGACCAGCACAGGTGCCTGCCCTTGGCACTGTGTCACACATGGGCTGGCGAGACACCCACCGCCACCCTGATGCTGTATTCCGCATCAAAACCAGTTAGTTGTTCCGCGAGCGGCCGGCGCACCAAATCACTAATGTTTCAAAGAGGAAGGGGGGGTAATTGATAGCAATTGTGGTGTCACAGAAACTGTCACAGAAAGGTGGTATAGTGTGGAGATGTAGTTTATTTTCTGGCCCATCCCAAATGCACGGTGGTGGTGTGCACTGGAGCAGCTTCTCACACTGCCCAAAGCAATCCACCAGTTTAGAGAACGTAAATACTTCAGTCTGATCACACTGGCATTAAAATCCAGTTTCTTTATGAAAGACCTTGTCTATCTGTGGAAAGTAGACGAGGTTAAAGTGGTGGATAACTGGCTTCGGCAGAGAAGAAACTAACAATTACTGTAAATGTTTGTGAAATTTACATGAAATCTCAGGACTGACAGGTGCTGTCCAGCACAAGGGCTTTTGCCTAGACAACTTGCATTATCAACAGCCTAATGGCTTAAAACTATTGCATTTTCTTAGCTTGTGCAAGATCAAGAGGTCAGAGAACATATACCATGCTCTAGAGGAAATAAGCAATGGGTGTGCCAAGGAATACCCTTCTCTGGGGTTAGTTGAAGTTAGCTCAGTTGAAAAGTATGCTGAAGATTTGGCAGGAAAGTTGAATGATATGATGTGGAGGAATACTGGAGGTTTGTTTGTTAAAGTAGGCTATAGAGAATTCCCAGCTCACCACTACAGGCAATTTGCCCCTGAGGTATGCTGCAGAAAATTCCTAGCATAAACAGTATCTGGCATGATGAGCAATCTGGGCATAATTAGTAAAAGGGAAGCACAGCAATACCAAAAATCTATCAGTCAGCACCAAGAGCCTTTCCCCCTTTCCTCCTCCCATTCTGTTGAGGATGCTCACGATGAAACTTGCTGGAACTTTGAAAGTCAGGATTAAGTCTTTAAAATTATTTCAGGTGAAAATTTGCAGTCATTCCAAAAAAAGTAGTAGAAGAATGCACATCTATGGAATGAAAGTAAGCAGATTGGCCAAGAATTGCAGACCACATCAGCTGCTACATGTGTGGGTTTTGTGGCTTTCAGGCTACAAAGTGAAAATTAAGAAAGCCCATTTAATGGAGACTAATTGAAAAACTATTCTAGTTTTGTTTTGGTTTTTTTTCCTGGCATTTTTTACTATATTAAAATTAATTTACTACAGCAATGCGTGGACATAACAGATATTTACTTGGTTGAATATTCATTAATTTGACATCAAGTCTCAAAGGATGACACTTTGTTCTTATGAGGTGGTATGTTCCTTGGGTATATTTGTTATGTTGTCATCCACAGAAAGAAGGCAGTGCTGAAAGGTACAGTTTGAAGGAGAGGGAGAAATGGCAATTTTAGTAGCTGTTGTTACAAATCTGCATCTCTGCAACTTTTCATATCACTCATAATTTGACTTCAGTGTAATTTGAACTGATGTACCCACCATGAATGTGTTTTCTCTGTCAGTTTATTGTGTGCTCGAATTGTGGAAGTGCAGCTGACATTACAGAGCCTTCCTAAGGAAGTCCTGGCACTCAGGATGAGGCCTACATTTTCTTCCTAATCAGTCACCCTTGTTTATGTTTTGTTGCTTTTGTGTTCTTTGGTTGTTTTTTTTTTAGATGCCCTGTTTGCAAAGATGGTAGATTTTTTTCAGAAGCCCAGTGTCTTTTTGGGTCTGTCTACCTCCCTGTTCTGTCAGAGCACAGATAGGAAGTTTCTGTTAGCACACGGAGGTTGAACTGCTGCCTTGGACTGCACAGACATCTGAATATATTTTTCTACATTTGGAATTAATAGTTGAGTCTCTTCCATCTGACATTAAGTTCTTAGATAACAAACAATAGCACCAAAACCAGGTGAAAAGCATTTTGATCTCCTGGCCCTGGTCATTTTAAGGTGCACAGATGGTAAAGTAAGGCAAACATATATTTTTCACGATTAAGAGCAGCTCAGCTGGAAATGCTACTTAGTGTTTACAGCTGTATTCTTCATCTTTTTAATTACAAAGTCATAGTTTCCTGACAGTAAATTCATCACCTAGCAATGCATCTCTCTGTCCTAAGTGTATTCCCATTCTGGGTTGTGTTAAAGCCCCAGCTGGAGCCCTACTACAGCACCCTGTACACTGTAGTGCTACAGATAGATGGGCACAAGCTGCAGAATCAGGAAATTATGATTTTTTTAAAGTGGATGGGGTAAGATTTAGATTGTGGTTTTATTTGTAGGTAATGTGCTCCTTGTAAGGTAGCTCTTTTTCAAATATTCAGTGTGTCTTATCCCAAGATAATTAACAGTGTTAACAGAGAGTTCTAGGAAAGCAGATTAGGCAAAAATCTT
Organism: Erithacus rubecula; assembly: GCF_903797595.1. Lineage (NCBI taxonomy): Eukaryota > Metazoa > Chordata > Aves > Passeriformes > Muscicapidae > Erithacus > Erithacus rubecula. The sequence goes on from NC_136659.1 coordinate 14,404,434, forward strand.
GGGCCAAGAAGTGTAGTGGCTTGCAGAAGGGAGTACAGGAAGTGTGCAGTAGCTGCAGCTCATCCTGTTGTGCCTTCACCATAAATGGCATTATTCTTACATTGTCATGCTGTGGATTCTTTGGGGTTTATGAAGGAAAAATAAGCCCCAAAAGAACCATGTCTCTACTATGTTTTGTTTGTGTTCTCAAGAATTTGCAAGAACAGAGTAGGTAAGATTTTTGAGAAATAAAGTCAATGTGACAGTAGACAGGAGCCAGGCCTTAGGAAACCACCTCCTCATCCCTTTGTCAGCTGGTGTTTATCCCATCTGTTGAGTTTGTGTTTCCACCTTACAAAGTCTGGCATGGGAATGTGGTGGAGGAAGGATGGAAGGGGGCTGGGTGGAAGAGATGAAGGCAAGAGCCAGAATACTGCAGTTCTTCAATTGTTCTTGTTTGAAAAATGACTTTTTGGAGGCTGCTGTAGCTCAGCAATAATCTTGAGACAGCCTGTCATGAGGGCTGGAACTTGGGATTCTTACAGGACTTTTCAGGATATATTTCCTTCTCTGAATCCTTACATGCTTCAATAGAATCAGGAAGACAATTTTGCCAACATTCTTTAACACGGGAGTTAGCTGTTTAGTTAGGATTCTTTATAACATTGAGTATCTAAATCCACAGAAAAATACTTAGTATGCACTGAAGCACTGCAGATATTAATTAATCAATCTTCATCATAACCCTAAGAAGTAGATAGTAGGCCTTACTGCTCACCATACATTGTATTTGACAGTTATATTTTTCACACTGGAAGACTAAATGTTCAGTTGGCTACTGGTTTTTAATGGGCAGATTAGCATTAAGTGCTTAAAAAACCATTACAGATAAATGCATGTTTTCAAAGCACAAAATCATGGGGATATGGTTGTATTACAGTGTTCCCATAGAGTTCTTGTATTCTGTTGTGTAAATTATTTCCTTGTGTGTGGATTATTGATGCAAAGAAAAACACAGTGGCCCCTTTGGAGTTCCTGTAGTCATTGATATGAATTCAGTGTTGTGCATGTCAAATGAGTATCACTGCTTTAAAAAAAATCCATACTTTATTTTTGTTGAAAGCAGCTTGTATTCACCAGCTTTTAATCATTATAGTTTTCATTTTACTTGGAAAGCTTTAGGAAAAACAAGAAAAATAGAGAAAATGTAGGTGGAATTGTTCTTGGTTACTGGACAAAAGTAATTTGACTTTTGTAAGGATATTTTCCTTAACAAATAGGCATTATTTAATCTGTAAGCAAGAGGATTTTTTCACTTGAAATTTTAATTGTAAATTTCTCCTTGATGTATAGGTATGTGTAGTTACAGTTGCTTTAAAGCATTTAATTTTTAGTGCTGTGTCTTGAATATTTGACTACTTGAGTAGAGTAAAATGTAAATACTGGCAGGATTTTACTTATACCTAAATGTGAGAATAATAGGTCTCTTAATAACTTCATAAATTCCATAAAATTATTTTGTGGTTTATATTCAGCAGTATAGTGTGTAAATCATAAGTTAGGGAGAGCAAGGCTCTACAGATACAACCCTGGCAGACCAGCATTTCAGGAAAACTTTCAGTATGAAATCTGCCCCTTTTCTGCTCACAAGGTGTAGTAAGTAGTGTTGCCACTCTTGGTATGTGTGATAATCTGCTATGAAAGCTGTAATAGTGAATAATGTTGAAGGCCTAGTAAAAATTACATTTCCTTGTTACAAATAGAGACTCCTAAACTATCTCAGATTGATTTATGTGTAAGTCTACACACAAGCATATGTCTTAGTGCTATCTGCAGACTGCTTGGATTGGAAACCTTTGGCACCATAAAAGCTCTGGCTCCAAAAGACCAAAGTTTTAGTGAAAGCAGAAGGTGAATAGGCTGGCAGTAATCGAGCTGATATCCTCATTCATTCCAGCCAAGGAAAGGCAAGATAATTATAAAGTCAAATTTACCTGATCAAGTTGAGGTCAGAAAGAAACATACACGAGGCAGACTTTATTCATAAGCTGATGGATGTTTTTATAGAAAAGTAATAATTAAAAAGTACATGACTAAATTGGCCCATACTGAGTGTGTTATTTAGAAAAAAGATCCTGGACAGGATCCTTACTGCCTCAGTCTGACTAATCTATTTATTTCCCTGGGGTTAGGTGAGTAAAAGATTTCCTTCATAGCCTTTAGAGCTGGTGACAATTGGCACAAATAGCTTTATCTGGCTTATCAGCATTTTGACACTTCAGTCCCTGTCGGGCTCTTCACATTCTGTCATCTCATTGAAGAAGGAACCTATCAGCATTTAAAGAAAATCCTACAAATTTCCTGAGAGCCATCACACCTTCTAGTGATGAGTCACAGTGCTTTGCATTTGCCTGCCTGGAAAGCCAGGGACACTTCTGAAAGCACCTTAATTATAGGGTAAGGTCTGTACATATTTCCCATTATCATGTCTGCACTGTGTAAAGACTGGCTTGACTGATGCTGTTTTGCAATAAAGAGAAGCAATACCTTTTTTAACATATGAAAATCAGGATTACCAAAGACTCCTGTGGAGCAGCTTTGTGGCATCTTGCTTTTTTATTGGAAGAAAAAACTGTCTGCATTTGTGCACTCCCTTCATGTACAGGAGCCCTGATCTCCCACAAAGGGACAAGAAAGTCAAGTCAGGGCCCTATCATGAGAAATCACCTGTGTAAATAACTGGGCAGGGCTGGTCTTCCACAGCCCAGACTAGAGTGTGCTGGGCAGTCTCTACAATAACAGAAGGTGTTGCAACTCCCAGCAATTTCTTTTCTGCCCTGGTCAGTGGGACTTGTTCCTGTAGTGGACCTTGTGTCCAGTGTTTCCAGTTGCAGCAGGAGAATGGATCTCCACCCACGGTGGAGAGGGCTGAGAGGGGAGGGCAGCCTCAGCTAAAGAGCTCCCATGTATTTGATCTGCTACCTCCTGTGCTAAAGCAGTCACATACAAGTGGAGAGCCTGAATGGTGAGGTCTCAAATAATTCCAGGTAAAGCCATCTAAGATGGAAAGTCAGGCCCTGGAAATACACTGGCAAAAACTCAAGAATAAGAAAGGATTGGATCCTCTGGGCAAGTGGAGGCCTTCTGTTTGTTATTCAGCATGTTGAAATGTTTCTCTGAAGTATTTGAGTGGTAAAGTGATGCAAACTTAGAATTGAGCTGCTTGAATGTTACAGTTATTTTTATCACCCTGTCTGTGTGATGTCAAGATGTGACTATCTTCGAGTAGCTCATTTAGTATCACCAGTCAGAAATCTTTGCACAGGAAAGAAGTTATGATTAGCAAGTGTGAGACCAGCCTCATTTTAGTCTTGTCCCGTGGTTTCAACAATGAACTCTTCTTTGAGCTTTTGTTCCTTTTTGTAATGAAAATTTCTGTTTTGACAGTTGGAGCAGCATCCTCTCTGAGTGAGAACTGAACCAGGCACTCTCTGGAGTCCTTCACTATTGCTCATGTGGCTGGGTGGCAGCTGATGGGTGTGAGTGTCCTTCCTGGCCAGCCACTGTGCTGTTTGTCCTGCACTGCCAGCAGAGAGCGAGAGACCAAGATGATCTCCATACCCTGTGGAGCACAGCTGCACTGCCAAATGAAGGTATTTCTTACTTAAAAAAAAAAAAAAAAATCTTAAATAGCAATTGTGTCATTTCTCTGGCTTTATTCACATGTATGTCAGCACACTGACTGCTGTGTGTTTTCCAGTGCAGTAATCCCAGCTGCTACTGGAGCCCTCCTTCACAATGCAGTGCGTTCTGCAGTTTGTGCTTTTACTTACAATGTTTATAAATATGTAAATTAACCTACTCCATCTCTTCAGGTAGGAGACTTGTATGACTGCACTTGTGTATCACAAAATATGCTATTCATAAAGATGGCATTATGGGGCAGAAACTTGAGGTGGAAGTTTAAAGTATAATTAGCACAATGAAAGTGCCAGTTAAAGCCTAAGTTTAGAGTGTTTTAATATCTCCAACTGGAGTTGAGCTGGAATGATGCACCTGTGTTCTGTGCCACGCTGGTGAGGAAGTGTAGGAAATGTAAGCTTAATTCATGCCAGCTCTGCTGGGATCAGACTAACTGTAGTATTGCCTATTCACATAGGAATTTTTAACAGTTATCATTTACTACCATTTATTATATTTTCACTAATATTTAATGTGATTATTAGCATACTGTGGTTTTATGAGTGCTTTTGAGTTAAATAAAAATAGAGAGGACTGTGCTATGACAGAACAAATAAGAACATGGTGCTAACTTCAAAACAGCAGAGAAAAATATGCCAGTGAAGCTGCTTCTACTCATCTAACATCAAAAGATGACTTTACTTTGTACTGTATCCATGATCTTGAAAGCCAACAAAAAATCTCTCAGGGGTATTCTTATTCCTAAGTTACCTTACGTTGTTTTAATTAATTAGCTAAATGGAGATCATTATTCCTGAGGTCTGCTTATTTTTGTCTCTCTTTCAGCTATGTGCGAGAATGAACTTCTGGCCTTTGCTGTCAGGCTGATCATGATTTTAAATAGTAATGTTCTTCCTAGTAGACTGTATTAATCCTTCTAGTGGGAATTTTAAGAGAAAATATCTTGGTCAATCGAAGTAATCTAATTTAGTCTTGAACTGGAACACAGGTTAAAGTTAAGTGTTTAAATAACAACATATAAACAGATGGCCAAGTTGTTCTGAGAAAAGCTAGTGACTCCCATCAATGTTTTCCATATACTTCCTAATATCCAATATATAGTTATCTGATGTATTGGTGTGGTACTTTACTGTCTCAGCATCAAATAGAGGATAAAATGGTTCAGTTAATCAGAAGTATCAGCATATTCATTTAATAATTTTGCAGAACTTGCAGTGAATGTGGAAGGACTGACTGTAGGGAGGCCTGAGCATACTTACCAGAATAGGCCAACTTTCTTTAGGGGGCAGTGACCATGCTGCAGTCACAGGACTTAATAACTTTCAAAGAAGTTGACAGATTTCTGGGAAAAGGCACTCCCTTGAAATGTATAAAATTCCTGCATCTGATTTGGGGTCATTCCTGTCCACCTTTACTTCAGAATGTTTCAGCACCTGGGAAAGGATCTGAGAGATTGCCAGGATTGTAACTGAGGAAGCAAACTTGTATTTTGTTCAGAATGTGCTCAAGTTAGAAACATTTCCTCATAAAACAGAACTTCCAACTGAAAAATAAATAGCTCTTTTCTGCCAAGCATTAGAAAGGGGAGATTTCTATTCTGTCTTCAGGAGTACCTGTTCACTAATAGTTACCCTGCTGTCTGGAATCTGAGGTTTGCTTCTCTCTGTAGGTTGGCCTTCACAGAATTTGGGTCAGTTTCAGAATATCATTATTCAATTTAAAAGCTTTGTTTTCTAGTCACTACCTGGAACAGCTTATTTTCAGACAATGTTCTCTCCTGCCATCTGCCTTACATTATGAACAGTGTTTCTCCTAAACTCAAGGGTAAGTCTCATAACAGCAGAAGACATAGAAGACTTCTGAGGCCCTTGCAGAAACAGAGGAATGATCACAGCATTCAAAACCTTCAGGGTAAAGTATAACATGTTATTTTAGCTCTGCTAGCCCCACAATGTACTCAGCTTAAAGCATCAATGAAGAAAAGAGGAAAGCAGAAAAGGTCAGAATGGGGAGAGAAGAGGAAATAAGTCAGGTAAACCCTGTCTGGGGAAGGGAAAGAGCGACTTTAGAATTGTGGCCTGTTGTAATATTGGTTATTAATTTGTGAGAGAAGATCATATACTGTGGGAAAGGGCAGCAGAGATTGACAGATGAGATAGATAGCATTGCTACATTCTGACCCCAGAGTCACAGAACCATTCTGTGTCTGAGTTCCCTCATCTGTAAAATGAGAATTGTTCCCACTTACACTTCAAGGTCCTTGGAACCATTAATCAGTACATATTGTTAAGGGTTGTTGAGTCCACCAGTTGGAAATACAGAATAACCTGTGTCTTCTGGGCTGTCTTTTGCATGGCTATGTAATCTAGCCAAGGTAATTTTAAAAACAGGTATTGTTAATTCAGAGTTTGTTGGAAAATAATCAGTTTTAAAAATTAGGAGAAGAGAGCATTGTTGTGAAACACATCTAATTTTAAGGCAGAGTGGCACTACTAGTATCTACCTACTACTAATACTACCCTCCTTCCCCATTTCCATGAAGCACAATCAAGCCTCAGATTTTACTGCTCAGGCTCCTTGTGGGACTGTTCTCTAGAAATAAAATTTACTTTTTTTTTTTTTTTGAAGGAAAAATTTCATTTATTTGCAAGACCTGAAAATGAGATGCCAACCTTACCTCTTCCCTCCATATCATGTACTTTTCCTGCCACCAAAAGATAGAACTGTTCAATAATTGCAGTTATAGGAAAGGTCAGACTATGGCATTTTTTCTGGAAAAGGTGCAATAGAGAAATGGAGAGATCTCAGCTCTGTAGGGGTAGGTGATGCACATAGAGCTGCAGCCCTTGTGCTCCTCTCTGGATGTCTGCCTTTCCACAGTTATGCAGGGTGGGACTTGCACCAGCGATGTGGTTGTGAAGAGTGTGGTGGGCATGGGCAGTTATGGAGAGAATTGCTTTTACATCATGTTCAGCACTACCCACCACAATGCTCTTAACAGCAAGGAGAGTACAGCAACTGATGAGATGTTCTGGTCCTCATTAAACTAATATCAGGAAAGGATTAAAATTATTCAGTTGCATTTCTAGGTTTTAAATTAGCATTAAACTCACAATACATTGCTAAATAAAACCAAAGACCTTTCATCCTCAGATCAGGTTAATTGTAATCTTTACAATTATTCCCATTTTTATAACATTTCAAAACCAGTTACAGTGTCAGTGACTACATACATTTAGAGATTATTAGTTACTCATTAAGTGTCACAGAGCTCCATAACGTCTCTCACCATGGCCTCTTTCCCAAGGCAGTCCAGGGGCATGAGCCTTCTTTAATTGAAGATTATTTTACAGCATTGCTCAAATATCTATTCTGAACAGCTTCTTATTCTTATAGTTTCAGTTTGCAGCATTCTTTCTTTTTGCCCTCTCTGCTCCATCTTGGAGAATATCAATGACATCCAGAGCCTCTGATCACTGCCATCTCTTATGTCACCTGAAATATATAGATTTTTTTTTTCCTTTTGTAGGTTCCGTTGCTTGCATCATTCCTCTGTGCTCCCACAGTTGATACTCTCCACAGGAGAGTTCTTCAAACTGTTTGTTATAGCCCCCAATAAGCTTTCAGTGGATCCCAGGAGCTGTGAATTTTTAGACTCTGGAAGGAGCAATGAACTACTTTGACTTCCTGGCAGTCTACATCTGCAGCTATTATATAAAGCTAGTTTTCACTTCCTTGCCTTGTAAGTGCTGAGCAGATGCTGTTTCCTCAGAGAAGTGGAAGGACTGAGTGGATAACGTCTCCTCTGAGATGCCCTCCTCTTTTTCCTCACATAATTTGTGTGAGAATGAATGAATGTTCTTGCAAATAATTTGAGATTATATCCTCCAGAGGGTCTAGTTGTTAAGTATTGTCAATCTTTACTCTGCAAAAAGTTATTTTTAATCTCTATGTTCTCATCCATTATATATTTATTTTTCTCTTCTCTGATCTTTCTTTCTTTCTTTCTTTCTTTCTTTCTTTCTTTCTTTCTTTCTTTCTTTCTTTCTTTCTTTCTTTCTTTCTTTCTTTCTTTCTTTCTTTCTTTCTTTCTTTCTTTCTTTCTTTCTTTCTTTCTTTCTTTCTTTCCTTTCTTTCTTTCTTTCTTTCTTTCTTTCTTTCTTTCTTTCTTTCTTTCTTTCTTTCTTTCTTTCTTTCTTTCTTTCTTTCTTTCTTTCTTTCTTTCTTTCTTTCTTTCTTTCTTTCTTTCTTTCTTTCTTTCTTTCTTTCTTTCTTTCTTTCTCTCTTTCTTTCTTTCTTTCTCTCTTTCTCTCTTTCTCTCTTTCTCTCTTTCTCTCTTTCTCTCTTTCTCTCTTTCTCTCTTTCTCTCTTTCTCTCTTTCTCTCTTTCTCTCGTTCTCTCTTTCTCTCTCTCTCTCTTTCTTTCTTTTTCTCTTTCTTTCTTTCTCTCTTTCTCTCTCTCTCTCTCTCTCTCTCTCTCTCTCTCTCTCTCTCTCTCTCTCTCTCTCTCTTTCTCTCTTTCTCTCTTTCTCTCTTTCTCTCTTTCTCTCTTTCTCTCTTTCTCTCTTTCTCTCTTTCTCTCTTTCTCTCTTTCTCTCTTTCTCTCTTTCTCTCTTTCTCTCTTTCTCTCTTTCTCTCTTTCTCTCTTTCTCTCTTTCTCTCTTTCTTTCTTTCTTTCTTTCTTTCTTTCTTTCTTTCTTTCTTTCTTTCTTTCTTTCTTTCTTTCTTTCTTTCTTTCTTTCTTTCTTTCTTTCTTTCTTTCTTTCTCTTCCTTGTTTGTTTGCTTTCATGTTCTTAATTTCTCATGTCAGGTTGGCCACCCACCTCACTTCCTCATTTGACCTTTCATTCCAGCTCCTTCCATTTAAGTGCCTGCTTATCCAGCCTTGTCACCTCTTGCCATATTAAAACAACTGCTCCTTGTTTGCTCTTCTGTCATCTGGTTTTAGGAGGGTTTCTTGAGGAAACAAAATGTCTGTGATTATACAGTACAAATACATCTAAAGCTTTTGGCAAAACTTGGAAGAGGAGTAAAGGATTTAAGTGTCTTTAAGTTTTATCAAAGATGATGGCCACACTGAAAAAAAGGAATTTGTTTTGTATTCATCTGAAAAGAAAGAATGCAGTTTGATCTTATTTTTACTTGACAGTAGAAAATCCCTGTAGAGAACTGAGGGACTTGATGTATTAGGTATTACAGAGATTATATTCTTAGTCTGTTTCTCTCCTCTGTGGACTCTCCATAGGCAAAGTTTGATTTTGTGGATTTTCCCACAGGTGCTGCCTTGAAATTTTTTTCTCCTGTGTGTATTCTTCAGTGTCCAATGAAAAGTGAATTCATAGTATATCATTAATATTATTATCAAAAGCAGTCTGTCATAATGTGGAACTCTAATAGAAAGAAGGCTTAATGGACTCTGATATTCACAGACTTACTGGGAACTTGTTTCTTAATCTATTGTATTGTTTAGGTAATAAGTATTTTAGATAAGGCATCATCTTTGGGTTTTTTTGATCACTATATTGTGTTGGAATAATAAGCAATGGTTATAGTTAGAAAAATGGTTCCCATAGTTTTTAAACATTTCTATGTGTTGCATATGTTTTAGGAAGATTAAGGAAAACACATGCTTTCAGTTGCACTGCCTTTTGACAGTGGTAAGATGAAGATCCCTTAACACATTCTTGGAATATTTCAGTCTTAACTTGGTACTATGAAATTCTTAATAAAGGCATTTCCCAAGAATATAGAACTCACAAGTGTGAAACATGTTGCAAGAAATAATGAGCAAAACTAAGTAATATACCAGTTGAAATCAAAGCAAAAAATACTTAAATCACTTTTAGAAAAGTGATTACAGTGAAGTAGCTGTGCAGTGTATAATGATGAGAAATGACTGGGGTCTACAGTAGAATGGACTCTTCTTGCTGTGAATGAGTCCAGGTCCTACAAAAATGACAGGGAAATGCTCCTGGCCCAGAATATGTACTGGACAACACCAGAAAATGTGTAAAAAAATAATAGTCTGGGTTTTTGTAAAGATAATTTTTCATAGACCTTCCTGGAGGACTCTTGATGCGCCTGTGTGAGTCACCCTATTTTGTTTGATGTGTATCAGTCTGTATCACAGTGAGTACATGTGAGATACTTTCATACACACACACACACACAACTAAACCCGAGGATATGGAAAGAATGGAAATTGTACTGAGGTGAATTTAGTGACAGTTAAATATTAATCTAAGTGAACATTTTTTGCATCCTATTCAGCCTGTTGCACACTCTATGTTCTGTGTGTAATTATTCATTTACACCTGTGTGGAATGTTGCAATTCTTATTTCATAACATTTTGCACTAGATTAAATTATATAATGGCTGCAGGGGGTTGGTAAATAAATTACTTTTCTTATTTAGTTATTTGTTTTCCTCAGATAGAATATATTAAATGTGTTTCAGATCTGATCTGGTTCCAAATATGAATAGGTTTTCAATGGTAGCATCTTAGTTGAAGGAGTGAAAAAAGGAAAAAAACCACAATTTTTACTCCAGTGCAGTGTTTTCACTCTTCAGCATACTTGTGTTCCCTAGGTGTCATGTAAGTGATAAATTAACACTTTTGACAGCAAGCATATTTCTATATAACCTTCTTCACAGAAAGTGACTATTTATTAATTTTAATTGCTCTCTGGCCTCTGACTTTGCTAAAATTCTTGAACACTATAGCATTTCATGACATGTTTGCAGGGAAAAAAGACATGACTAGATCCTAAGAGGGGGACAGCTGTCTTATTTTATTTTGAGTCAGTGTCAACTAAGTGATTAATAAAAATCTTTTCAATTAAAACCAGTTTGTTTTTACACCCTTGCTCTTATCAGCTAACATCTTCAGTCATTAGTTTGCTTTTCCTTTGAAGATTCTTTCTCTAGGTAAAAAGCTATATGAAATATCCTATGTGGAAAATTAACCTACAACATATTCCTGTTTTATGGAGCTCTTTGTAGAGTGCTGTGAAAGCTGAATACCTAGGAATTCTGATTTTAGCCAGGAAAAAAAAATCTAATGACAATACCAGTTGAGTCATCAGCTGATCTGGGGGCTGGAGCTCCTGTCCTTTAAAGAGAAGCTGAGAGAGTTGGAGTTGGTCACCCTGGAGAAGAGAAGGCTCCAAGGAGACCCTGGAGCACCTTCCAGTACCTAAAGGAGCCTAAAAGAAAGCTGGGGTGGGACTTTGTACAGGGGCATAAAGGGACAGCATATGGAATAATGGCTTCAGATTGAGAGAGGGGAGATTTAGGGTAGCTATGAGGAAGAAATTTTTCACTGTGAGGATGATGAGGTGCTATAACAGCTTTCCCAAAGAAGTTGTGGATGCCCTGCCCCTGAAAGTGTTCAAGGCCAGGTTGGAAGGGGCCCTAAGCTGCCTTGTTTAGTGGAGCCCCCAAGTGGGGCTGGACCCAGATGGTCCTTAATGTCCCTTCCAACCCAAAACATTCTACAATTATATGAATTCAGCACTTCCTTCAGCGGGACAGAAGAACCACGAAGAATCCCAAAATTGCTGCTACTGTCATCTTTCCATGCTGTTGGTAGCACTTAGAACCAAATATTGTTATCCTGGGGAAAAAAAAAAAATGAGAAGGTTCATTTAAAATTGGTATAAAACCTGAAAGATTTAATTCAGACCCAACTTGCACAATTAAAGTGTTTGATTTCCATGGAATTGCAATTGCTGCAGCAGGTCTGGATCTGGATACACATTCCCTGCCAGGAGCACTTGTACTGCCAATGGTTCTCTGTGTCAGTGTGTGTCAGTTGCCTCTCCTGCTTTGTCAGCTTTTGGTCACTAAATTGCCAAATTGCCTCAATGCAGAAATGTAGCTGTGATTCTGGGATGTAATAGCTCCTTTATTTTTCTTAACTACATTCACAGTGTTGCATGCTGCTATCATCCCTTTGAGCTGCTGAGACAATGACTGAATTTAGACCTTCAACAACAGCAGCTTCAGTACCCTTATTAAAAATGAGATTGTCATTGCTACAGTCTACATTCATCATACATTGATGTCTTTGATCACATCCTCTCTATCCCAGCCAAACCTGTTTCTTTGAGGGCCGATGTACAAATTGAACTCACTGTTTCTGATGTAAAAACTTACTTTAGTTTGAGCCTTCTTCTGTCCCCAGAAAAGTCTAAAGTCTTTCCCACCCCACAGATGAGCAGTGCTAGCCTGTATATTCTTCTCTGCATTTCTCATTCTTTGTTTGCCAGAGGTATGAATGAATATCCAGAGGTTTAAAATCCAGCAAGTAGAAGCTGTGCAGAAAGCATTTAACCAATTAAATGTGGTCATTTTTTTCCTGAAGAAGTCAAATGTTTTGCTAAACTACTCACTTAGCAGAAAGAAACAGAATATGTTAGTTGGTGTCTCTTCCATATGCATTTCTTGTCTGATTATGCCAGAAACAGCTGTGTTTAGAAACCTTTAACCTTAGGACATATAGAATTCTTAATTTACCTCAAATAGGAAATCATAATTTTCTGTCAACAAATGCTATGAAAGGAGTACTTTTTCTAGGTGTATTCTGAAGGAATCAAAGAACTTATGCTCTGCAAAATTTTCAGATGTTTGAATAAACTCCAGTGTTTATTGTCTATTAGTATGTATATGCTACTTATAAGCTACTTATATTCTGTTGGCTGTTCAGCACATATGGAAAAAGTTTTGTAAATGTGTAAATGAAAATTTGCATTTTTTTCTTCAAGACTTAAATTTTATTGTATGAAAACAGAAAACATTCCCTACAAAACTCTCCATGAGATTGTATATTTGTATTGTATTGTATACAATATTGTATAATATAGCCTGTGTATAACTGAAAACAAAATCAGTAATAGCAAATGATATTTCTTTAAAATCTATACTATTCCCTTCAGATGAATATGTCTTTTCAGCTAAATGATCTCTAGTGAAAATATAAACCACCTGTCTTGTAAGAGTAGCACATTGAGGAGTGATGATGTCTTTTCACAAGTCACCACATCATCATCCACACATCATCTCCTGCTGAACACAGTAGTTTATCTTCAAGAGATAAATTCAGCATAATTGCAGGAAGAGCAATTTATGTTTGACATCAGGAAAAACTTCCTAGCCCTGAGATTACCACACCTTCCTAAGTGCAGTGCAACAATAAGCAGGTTGTCTGTGAGCTTGTGGAGTCATGGATTATTTCTGAGAGGGTGCTGGAGGAAAACATCTATCAGAAATAGATTCGTTCTGCTCTGAAGTAGGGAGATATACTCCTGTGATTCCAGTCATGATTGTCTCCCTGTGGCCAGAAGAGCATGATTCAACATTGGCTTGAAGACTGAAAACAGTAAAGCGTTTGACATCCATGAGAAAATTAGATTTTTCTCTTAGCTACAAAGGAAGATGTCTGCTGTGAAAATGTCCAATTTGTCTTCAAGGGAACACGTGCAGATAACAAAAATAATGGGCTTTCTAGATTATTCCACCTTGTCTATGGATCTGTTCATGGAGGAGGAGAAATCTCCACACAGGTTTGGCTTCAGACAAAGCACAGCTGTTTCACCTGGCAGCCAAGGAGTGCCACAGAGCTCATCTCTTGGCCCTGCACACAGGTCTATAGGTGAAAACTCTCATTACTTTTAAATGAAAGGTACTTGTTGAAGGGAAAACTTCCCACTGACAGGCCTGTGGGCTTTCTTCTCATCTCTGCTGCATTTCTGCCACAGTAAATCAGGCCCGATGTCAGCTTAAGGGTTTGTACACACAAGTGGAGAAATTGTTTCCCAAAATGACCCTGTGCTTGCACAGTGTTTTGCATTGCTGTGTATGCTGCCTGCATTAGTCATTTAATACTGCCCTCTGTAGTATGTTAAACTCTCTAAATAGGTGTTAAGGATAAAGCAATTTTTAATTTACTGGCTTACTTTTTGTATAAACTTACAGCCTTTCTTATTTCAATATCTGCCTTTATACCCATCTCATTGAATACTGTCTCGTCTTCTGAATATACCTCTTAATGCAAGGTGTGATACTCATACACACTGACTTGTCAAGCATGACAATCGTCTCAAAAAAACTTTTCTAAAGTGTTTGCTATTAACAACAGACTTGATATATTTAAACAAAACCAGTGAGCAATTTAAAGAATTCTCAAAAAGGTTTGAAAATTAGAAGCACTTGGGTAGAAAGGCTTAGAAAATTTCTTTCAACCATAACTTTTAGGTTGCTATAGTAATGTTGTAATAATCTTATTAATAGAAAACTACCTAAATATTCCTTTAAAACCCTGTAAAAATTTGTGCAATATTTTTTATGTCAGTGCAGGAAACAAGATAATGAATGTGAAGACATTAGCCCCATTGTTTCGGGTTGCTTCAAGCCAGGATGGAGCATCCTGATTTTATCCAATTGTTTAAAGGAAATGGTTATCTAAGTTCTGTAGACAATGGAAAACCCTGATTCTATCTTCAGTTCTTATTTGCATGCACCAACTACTCACACATACCCAGCTCTTCTGCTGCATGCAGCATCTCCTGAAGAGTTTTGTTGCTTTAAATGGTGCCTGGCTGTCATCCCCTTGCTAGAATGTGAACTGCAGAATCATCCTCTATGCAGTGTGCTCCTTTTCTCTTCTTTTTGATTCTTATCCCTCCCAGTGTGCCAGTGGCTGTACAACCCCCTGGAAATGAACAGAAACAAACCATTGAACACAACAGTATTCCACTAACTTTGGGTGAAGGGTCTGTTGGAGGCTGGGAGTTGTAATTGCAGCACTTCCTATTCCTGTTACTGAACATAATAATGAATAACAGCAGGTAAGATATCACACTGAGTGAGCAGTTAATTCATTTTTCATGCTATTTGCAAAAACCTTTTAAATGGCTACTACTGCTTTGAGGTAATTTCCTTAAGGAAGGAAATAAGGCCACTGGGACCAGAAAAACAGTCTGTCCAAAGCCCTTAGAAAGAGTTAACTCCAGAATCCACAAGGTTTTTATTTATAGGAACTACTGCAATCTTGATTTTTAGCACTGTGAACATTAGATTATAATATTTCTTAAACCAGGATACTTTTTCAAGATTTTCATTTCTTCCCATTTCATACTAAATGGAAAGCACACGTAAGTATAGCAGACAAGAAAAAGTAGGAAAAATGACAAGAACTTTTGATGTACTGACTCACTGATTTACCCAAATTTATAAAGCTCTTTGGTATAGGGAAATAAATTTTTCTCTTTCTATACTGAAAACAGGGCATCAGAAGATAGTTATGATGATAGTCATTGAATCCACTTATTATTTTAAAAGTTAATAAGTATCAAATAAGATAAATGTCTTTAATTTTGCCTTGTAAGATTTTACACATTAACCAGAAGGTATTTAAATCTTTTCTTTAGAATAGGACACGTTTTCAGGAATGTTCTTCTGACTCGTCAGACTTCTTAAAAATTGCCATATATTTAATTTTTTAGTAGAATCACTCCTCTACTTTTCTCAAGCCCTTTTTTATGAAATTGTTATTTAGCTTTACTTTTTCTCCTGGCCAGAACATTTTTGTATGGGTTTTGAAGGTGATAATCACACATTGTATAAGGAAAAAACAAAAACAAACAAACCAAAAAAACCTACTGTGCCGGTATGTGGAATAATTGATTTCATTTTCATGGCTTCCAAGTTAAAATTCAAAATAATCATTATAGGTAGTGATTAAGGTTGATTGATGATGATGAAGATCATTAAGGTGATGTATCTTTGTAACCAAGGGCTGGCAGGGGGACCAAGGGAGGATTTCTGGTGGTTTTTGATGCTTACTCTTTAGATTTACTTTAAGAGCTTTCTAAATATGAAGATTCCTGCATAATAATAATAATAATAATTCAGGTAAAAATTTTCTGAGTTGTAATCTGCTGCCTTGGGTATTTTAATTTTTTTCATGAAGATTTTTTATTATGCTACTTTCTCCAAGAAATTAAGTAATATTTCATATTTTCCTTTCTTAAAATCCAAAGGTTACTAATTATATTCAATGCTATTTTTGCCTTACTTTTGGGAAATTTTAATCCTTCTACATTATTTTTTCTCTGGGAAATTCTTAGGGTTATATCGTAGCCTTTATTATTGACTTAAACAACAAACATTGCAGGGCATTCATTTACTTCCACCTTTTTATCTAGTCTTTATACATGCAGTTCTGAATATTCAGGAAAATTTAAGAAGATACAAATATTCATACATATGAAAAGTATGTTTTTCTTTATTATTTCATCTCTCCTTTATATGGAGTTTCTCAAGAGAGAATAATCTTCTGCATCTGCTTGTCCCTCCCTATTCAAAGCTGATTATGTAGACAGCCTAGGACAAGTAGGATGCAAAGGTGTTTTCCAACCAAGCTGTGAAACCTAGATTTGTGATTATATTTCTAGGCTGAATTTGCTAAGGAAAACAGAATCATGTAGCTGAATATTTTCATAAGTCAGTTTTCATATGGTCTTTTTAGAAGGTTTGACCTGTAACTCTTAAAAATTCAATCAGGAATATTTCTGTAATTGGGAGACAAAACTTCAGGAAACTATCTGAAATGAAACAGAGTTTTGTATTGACCAATAAAACACCTTATTTATGTACTCTAAAATGACTGCATTTATTATGCCAAAATTAATAAGAAATTATATACTTATTAGAATAATGTATTAATGCAAATATTGCTTTTTAGCTATCATAGAATCTATAAGCTATTCTAGTAATTTTCTGCATTAAATAAGACCTACTGTTGATAGCAGTTTTGGATAAATAAAATTAAATTAAAACCTTGTAGTTAGCTCTCTTCCTCCATCTGAAGGGAACTTGCTATTGTATTCAAATGCATACATATGCCTAAAAAGGCATTTATGCCTAAAAAGGATTGCCATAAGTCATCTTGACCTAGCAATAGAGCATAGAGAAAAAGGCAACCTTGATACACAATTATTATTCAGAAGTATCTGTTTGAAACTATTGCCTATGTTCACCATATCTCATCATCAGCTGGCAATATTCATATCAAAATCTAGAGGATAATAAGTTAAAAATAATCAATAGTAATTTATCATTTAATTTATTACTACTTCCTCAAATTCTAGAAGAGTGCTTGATATAATCAGCTGAAGACACATCATGATAATTTAATACATTAATAGTTAGAGGCTTCAGTTGAAGCTCTATCTCCTTTCAGGGCTTGATTATACATCTGTAAAATATTTCTTTCCAGCTACATTAATTGGTAATTTGGCAGGAAAAAAATACTGCAAATTAACTTCTAATAATCATCTTTTACTGAATGTGTTCCTATCTTCTTGAGTATGGAAAGATAGAATGTTTAAATGCATTTTCCCTAGTGCACAGTGGGCACTTGTGAGACTGTGCCATTGTGCCCCCTGTCTGGAGCCCAGCCTTGGGACCAAAGACTGTGTCCAATGGGGCTGGATCAATTAGGAGCCTCCCAAATGCCATCTGACTAGGCTGGCCCTGAGTTCAGCCTTACACTCAGTTGTTTAGGTTCTTCTGGACTCATGCCTGCCCATCAGGAAATATTGGCTGCTGAGTCAGATGATGAAGCCACAGAATGAAGCACACCTTCAGGGGTCAGGCACTGGCTGCAAGCGTCTTTTGGTCGGTACATGGAGTTGGATAGATCTGGCTTTGAGACTACAAGGTCTGTGGATCCTAGTGTTGGATTGAGATCTGCTGGGCATTTATGTAGAAAGACAGCTCTGACTGATTAACCTGAAGAAAACGGTTAGTAATTAAAAAGTTAATTACTATTATCCTTGTGTGGCAGGTTACCAGAGCAACAGTCATTTTGCCGTGGGATTGGGCTGAACTTTCTAAAAGAGGTTTAGGACTACAGTTCTCTATTTAAGATATGGCAAACAAATGCTATTTCTTCCTTCTACTCCCTTTGTATTTTGTCACCTGTGAAAAAAAAGAAATCCTCAAAATGGCTTGGCAATGGGTAAAGGAAGACCTGGAGGCCCAGCTCTCTCCAATGATTGGAAGTGATTAAGGACAAAAGGATAGCCAATAAGCATGCTGCCAGGATTTGGCAATATTCCCTGCCTTCTGAAATAGCATTCTAGTACTGCTGGTGAGACCATCCATCAGCACCACAGACATTAAAAATGTGAATGACTATTTCTGGAAAAAACATTTGCACTATTTGTATTAGTTCTAGTAATAAAAACTCATGGCAGCAAACCCACTCCAATTCATACTGAAGCAATTCACACTGAAGAAATATGTCTTTGGAAAAGATGAACAGAATAGCCAGAAAGAAATTTCTAAGAGCTACAAAGACTGTAACAAAAGCAGACATTGTGGCAGTAGAAAACAAATTGCCAGCTATTGTAAATCCTATTATTTTCTCAGTGTGCCTAAATAGCATACTACCAGGACTCCCACTGACATTACTAGCATGGAAATAGAATATTATTGTGAATGCATTTTCAAAATATTATAGAAGCCAATAGGGTCCACATAACTGTCTATAGAATGTGCAATATAAGCTATCAAGCTCTGCCTCTCCTAGCCAAGAGAATGTGCTTCTTACAAAGAGTGAGCCTGATTTCTGGCGAGGCCTCTGTTATGCCACAATAAATATAAGTAAATAAAACTAGTGTATTCACAGGTTTAAAAGATGTTTTTGCCACCTGATTTCCATTTGACTCGTGCAGTCTGCTACAGGGTTGACATGTTACAATTTCATCACAAGGTTTTTCTTTACATGAGGCATGTTGTGAGGAAATGGGACATGTCATGGCTGAACATTGTATCCATGTCTTCATGCTCACCCATGGACTGTTAGAGATGTTTCACATCAGTTGTCTCAATACAAAACAGGTGACACAGAGTGCTGCAATGATGTTGAGAAAAGTTTTCAAAAAAGACAGTCTGTAAAAAAAGGGGGTTTTGCCCAAACTTGTCCTATCTATCAAAATTCTTTCATTCCCCCATGCTAAATTATTTGTTTATACACAGCTTTCAAAAGAAGTGAGAGGGTTTTTAAAAATCCCATTTCTCTTTCCTGCTCTATAGTTACATTGTAAAAAGCTCAGTCATACTTCAAAAGACAGAGGGTTCATTTTAATGGTGAAACATTGAGGAAAATATGTTCAAACACAAGCATGTGAGCTTGCACACACACTCTACAATAATCTTGTATCAGGATATTTTGAAAAATTTCTAAGAGATTTATAAGTTTTAATGATCAAACAGTTTGAAGATTTAGATTCTAGAGCAATCAGAAAAGTAATAATTTTTACAATAAAAGCTGAAGAATTAAATCACTGGCAAGTACAGTGAAAGACTTGGGTTCACCAATGCACTTGTAAATTCTGTTCTTGCAGCTCAATTGTTTTCACTGTCATATGGCAATAATTTAGATGTCCTCATTTCCCGTGAGAATTTTGCAGTGTATTAAGATATAGTAAACAATAGTTTACTTCAGATATGTAACTTTTAAAAAATAAGCCCATCACATTGCTATGTAAAGAAAAATATACTTTATTTTAAATTCTGATTATGCATACACTCCAATATCCGTTTTGTACGTGATCCAGAGATTTAGAATTTTTCAGGTTTTTTAGCTTACCCTACAAAATCCATGGCAAACAGCCTCTTAAAATCATCATTTTGAATATATGGATAAGGTGCTTGAGAGATACAACTTAATTCTGAGAATTTAGTATTTTGTATTTCTTCATCATTTCCCGCACAGAAGCTTTTCTGACACTGTAAAACAATTTAAAGAAATAAGTTTTCTGTGGCCAGTGGTAGCTGTTTTTCATTTGGTCCATGTGCATAAAGCCTTGAATTTTCAGTTCTTGCTTTTAAGTTTTAACATGAGTAATTTACTTAAAGTTTAAAGGATTCCATGTGTGTTTGCAAGAGGGAGCTGAGGCTGCATGAAAATATCATGTATATAAAGACTTGGGGAGATTGGTTTTGAAATTATAATAGAAAGAATTTTCCAGAATAAACTCAATTTATAAAACTTTCATTATGATTGTCAAGACAATTAAAAGCCTATAAAAAATTTATGTCTAAAATATGTTATGTGAAACAACGTTTTCAATTTCTTGCAGAATCAGAAAAATTTGAGGAAAAATCTTGCTACCATTTTAGGTAGATTTTTTTGTAAAACTCTATAATACCTTCAAGACCTTATTGTCTGTGTGTGTATTTGTGCCTTTGTGTACTTAGAACAATTTTACTACAGTGCTACCTTTGTTTTGGTAACATTTGATGCCCTGTTTACAATGAAGATTTCATAGAACATATATATTGTGAGTACTTTATGGGAGAGATAAGTGGTGCCTTCAAGGGAAATTCAGTGCAAATTTCTCATTGTGTAGCTTGGATTTCTCAGCATGCATATCCAACGTGGACCACTGAATACAGGCTCTACAGCACACCTGAGGGATGTACAGATGTTCACATGAGTAGCAGTGTGCATGCAGTACCAAGAGACAGAGAACAGATCATCAGTATATGAGTTGGAATAGATTTTAACTTGCCTGATAAAAATTTCTCAGGTCATCCAAGAAAGAACACAAATTTAGTAGCCTATGTTTCAGGTTGCATGCAAAGTTAATTGCAAACCACACACAAACTTTTACAGCAAATCTGTCACTTCTTTATATCACTGAGCCATGCTAAACACATCATGTTACATGTTTTCACAAAATAAGCATTTTATTGCACCTTCCAAGCTTTCATGCAGAAGGAGTGTTAAATCTCTTAGTGCAGACTTCAGGAGATCAGTGTGAATCTCACTAAGCAAGACTGACTGCCTATTGCAATATAGTTTGGACTCTACAGCTGTGAAACCTTGTATGTATAGATTCAAAATAAATATGTCAAATTACCATTTCTCACAATTTTTAAAAAGTAGCAGCAGCATTCTCATATATCAGCTGCAAATTTAATAGATTTTGCATTCTAGCATGTCTCATACCTGCTAGTGAAGGCACACCTCTGCCTGTCTACACTTATTGCCTTTTTATTTAAAACAAACAGTAAGAAGAAAGAACCCCACAGAGTCATTATGAGAAATGTAAACAGTTCAAATGAGACACAAGTAGTGTTTGGATTAGGGACTGAAAGGCCACTATCTTGCACTTAAATACAGTGGTTAGACAGCTAATGTATCACGCAAATTCCAGCAGCTTGGAAATGCGGGCACAAAAACAATGCAAATTGAACAACTGTGATGAATAATTGAAATCATACCCTCAGTGCCAGCTTCTCTGCACAATTTTGCAGCTTGACACAGATTCAAATTTTATAGTGTTTGTACAACATGAGTTTCACAACACAACTAAAATTATCTCTCTCATGGAGAATCTCCTTCACAATAGGGCTGACTGTGTATGTGTAAATGCCCCAGCAGTGTGCTTTAATCTTTGACTTTAGTTCTCTACTGATGTAATCTAGTAAATAAAATTAAGAAGTATCTGCTGGAGACAGATGTCACCTGTTCACTTCCAGTTGTTTCACATGCATCCTGTGAATTTATCTGCTTTGCCTGCAGCTTGTACAGTCTGATATAATACAGGTTATGTTGAGGACCTCATGAAATATGTGTTTTACAACCATATTTTCAGGTTTATTTGCACAAATAACTTCATGTCTTGATGCTAATTTGCCTTCAAAAGAAACTTAGAAAATAATTAATGGGAAAAGAAAAAATAATGGCATGAATTTATTACTGGTATTTGCTTTAAGTTTGAAGGGACAAACCTGTCTTATCAGTATATAACATTGCCTCCTGACTTGGTAGCTGTTTGTTCTTCCTCAATCCTGGTGATTCTGAGGGAGCAATGACACACAGTACATTTCCTCCTGTCAGCCAGCCAAAAGATTAGAGCTGGAGCTGCTTTTCACTACCCAACCTTAGCATCAAAACAAGTTGGGTTTTTTTCAGACTACAGTTTGAATTTGCTAATGACAAAGGCAACTCCCAATGGGTGTGACAATCATGAGATAATCAGCTTTAGAGGATTAGAGGACCCCAGGGGTGTGATTAGCTCAGGTTGGCCAAGCCCTCTGTCATGAATTAATTCAGAAATTAATATTTGCATTCTAACACTGCATCTTAGTGAAACTGATTTCTAGCCTATGATTTTTTTCATTAGGAAAAGCAATTCACATCGCACAAGACAATTGGCAGCTGTAGTTAATGAAATGTGAGATGATTAAGCAATAAGGATCTGAATTTTGTGTGGTTTACTTCTGCCAATGATCTTTCAATGCAGAGAGCACATTCATTGTTATTTTTAGTCCATCTTTTTCCTGCACTCTCCTAAATGCTTGATGGAATATTTTCAATTCATTTGATTCCACGGTTGACAATCAGATAACTTTTCCTTTCATAATTAGCAATTATCAACTGTACAGAAATTCTGAATGCCATTGGTTTTGCATAACAAACAAAAAGCAGAAGTGATGATAGCAAGTTTGCTGAACTGAAAATACACCTTTTGGATTGCTATTGTCAGCTGTTTGGGAATTTGACGCTTGTCAACTATTTGGGAGTTTGGAATGGTGGCCCATACTTAAGAAGGCACTGGTGAAATTGTCTGTATGTCTGACAGTCACATTAAATCCAACCAGGCAAAATTGCCACCAGACACACATTTAGCTGATGCATTTGATAAAATAGGCCAGAGAAACATAATCTGACAATGCAGCAGTAATTTAAATCTGTTTTATCAAATAAAGGAAACAATTATGCACAATAAGAAACAGATAGAGGTTTGTATGGCTACCTTTTTGCTTTAAGACAGATCATTATGTGTGGAGGATAATAGACAAATAGCAACCTTGTGGGTGCTTAGTATGGCTTACATGTGCACTCCTTCTCTTCTTTATATCCATTTGCCTGCTGGTTCCACAATCTGTTCTTCAGTGTTGGCAATTTCTTGGATACATATTTTTTGTAACCTACTTGTTCTGATCATGTGTCTCAATTTCCATGTCTATAAAATGAATATGATAGTGGTAGTGAACTCTCCAGTGCTTTGAAATTTATTTATAAAAAGCATTACATACCAACAATAAAGAAAATTAATTTTGCAGATTTTTTACCTGGACTTTTGGGTTTTTTTTCTTCTCTTTGGGGTAAATAAAAAAAATCCTATTCCAGTACTGCTTACATTCCAATCAGGAATTGTTTTTTAACTGAGCAAAGATATCTAATAGTAGTCACTTCTGGCTTTCTGCCTTACCATTCCATTATTCTGTCATATCCACCAAGTATTATATAATCTGTTTATATAATGTTGACCTTGAATCGTGTTAGATTTTTCTGTTACATTCCCTGGGAGAAACTGATTATTATTTTTATGTTTAGTTGCATTGTCTGCCTAAATACTTCAAAGCACTCAGCAAAACCTGACCTTTACTAGTAGTAGCAGTAGTCATAGCTGTAGCCCTGGTGACAGAAGAGCAGTAAAATTGTGTAAAAGCCAATACTTAAGCCTCTTAGCCTGAGTATTAAATTGCTCTTTGCTATGTGGACCTGGAGAAAGGAAAGGAGTAGAGACTGTAGTTGATGGGCTTTCATGGACTTTGTTGAATCACAGCACGTGTTAGTCCAAAACCTGAAGGTTAGCTATTACTTTGTTCTTAATATTTGAATCTGTCTTGTTCCCTCAGGACACTTCTGTTCTTAATATCCTTTATTAACATGTTAAATAGAAATTTTAAGGGAGTTTCTATGTTTCTGTATCCTTGTTGAGATTCTCATCACTTAAATCCCTTTTGCAACCTGTTTGTCTTTCTTCTCCTATTGTTCTCTTTCTGAGTATACTCCCACCCACTGAAAAATTTATCCGTAGGTTTTATGGTTTGAAAAGTGTGTCTTAAAAACTGAAAATCTAAGTGGAGTGGTGCAAATCTTATTGGTATATATTGCCATTAGGCATTAAATGTAAAATATAAAAGTAGACTTCTTGTGAGCTCTGCAGTCATTAACAGTCTGTGGCTGTGGAAAAGTTTTAGACATAATTCCAGTTTGATTTTAGTGGGTGGACAAGTGCCTCTGTAATTCTGGCTCCTGAGGACAGATGAAGACACAGCTTTTAACTGTGAATGATCTTATCTTGCACACTGGGAAGCAGTCCATTGTGAAGGCAGCTTCATTGGTACCATTGCAGTTCATCCATAATCAATACAGCACACTGCCAAAATTGTATTCTGTATTCTGCCTGATAACTGCTAAAAACTCCATGTCCATTGTACAAGGACAGCACTGTCCTAAGGTACACATTGCCAGACTCAGTAGGGGAGAGAAGAGGAATAACTGCTATCCTTCCAGTATGGCTTCAGCCAAAATCATCACTATTTGGGATTTTTTTCCCTGTAGACACAGTCAACAGAACCTGCAGAGTCACTGCCTGTCAGAGGACAAGCTGCTGCTGTACACAACTGAGCAAATAATGCTGCCAAAGTGAGAGTGCTTTGCAGGGCTGGCCCTCTGCTGCCTCAGAGCAGCCCCCAGATGAGCCTGCTCACATCCAGACAGACCAATGGCTCGAGGTTATATGTACAAACAAAGGAATAGGGAGACCAAAACTTTGAGGTGGAGACATATGTGTCTATCACGACATTCATACTGACAGAAATGTGGGCTGAAAACATGTGTGGGGACTTTTGACATTCCACAATGTTCCTTTCTGTATCTACAAGTGCTGGTGTGTTTCAAAACTGTGTACCTTAATGTTTCCATTTCAGGTGTTAAAGTACTTTGCAGGTTACATTTTTTCACCATTCTGAAGTACTGATTCCCTTGATGTATAGGGAACAGATTTTTTTCTTTTTTTTTTTTTTTTTGCAGTGCATATTGAATGATTCACACCATACCATTTTAGCATGATATACAACTGTAGTACAGCATGTCTTTTGTATTTCCCTTAAAAGGGTAAAGAAATCCTAAAATGTTTAAAGCTGAGTTTTATCCAAATGAAAAAATGTTGGCTGCATCCAATCAAATTGCATGGATAACAGGTCACTGAACTGGATAGATTTTTCTCAGGCTCTTAATGCTGTGGTGTGCATGGATGTGAAATTTCTGCTGCACATGTTACAGATAATGGATTTTCAACTGTCACTCAGAAAAATATCCTTTCAGATGCAGTATTGCATTTACAACAACAACAACAACAAAAGTTCTAATCTTTTATTAGAATAAAACTTATGGCAATTCTTAAAATAGGTTTATTCTGCAGCCACCTTCCTAAGCTTAACTGGAAGGGTTAGGATAGGTAGCAGCAATGCAGCAAATATGATGGAGATGGATATCTGGGTTTTCTAATGGTGTTTTAACCATTCTGCTGTTTGATAGAAAGGACCCTAGAGATGCTCATATTCAGCACTCACCAAAATACAAGAACTCTGGCTTCTGTACCAAGTATGGTTATAAAAATGTCTATTCTGGATTTTGTAGTGGTCTAAGTAAGTTTCTATTTTTGAGCAGTCACAGCCAGAGCAGTTTGCACCAGTGAGTTGCTCTGAGGCATTGGGGCACTGAGGTGATGGTAGGGACCAGCATCTGAAATGCTGGGAGCCCTTTTAGCCCTCAGTCTGTGTTCAATCCATGGGTAGGGGCCACATCTTATTACCAGGGTCAGCCATCATTTCTGCTCTTGCTCTGTGTCCACCCTGACCCTCGTGTGGGAAAAAATTGGTTCTTGGAACTTCACACAGGAAGAGATTATAGACAAGGACTAAAAAGACAAGTACACTCAGCAATATTTATAAAACTTGAATTAAAGCTTCTGGTCCTCTTTAGCAGGATGCAAGGTGCACAGTGGCTCAGGGGATGTTTGCAGACAACCTGCAGCTGGCTTACAGGAGATGGATCTTAACTTTTAGTACAGTTTCTGTATCCAGGACTGAAATTTTCTTTGAAAAGATGGGAGTTCAACTAGGTTTGCCTCCTGCAAAAGTAACTGTCAATAGGTAAGCCTTTTGTAAAACTTTTGTTCTCAACAAAGTGTTTGCACAGAACAATGCAGAAAATGTCCTTACTTAGCAATAACAGAAAGGCCTAAATAATATACACATTATTTAAGTTGTCTGTACATTGATTTTATTTGTCTGTACCTTATAAATTTGTAGAAAGGTCTTTCAAATACACCTTTTAATCTATTAAAAGTTGCTAAGTTTGAATTTTGTGCAATATTTTAGCACTGTTGTTTTACTCTTCCCTCACACAAAATAGTAACTGGGTAAGCATCATGGACACTTATAGTCCAACATTTGAGACAACTAAATGAAGATTAACTTGCATGGATTTTTTTGCATTTCTTTCTCCTGATAAAGGAACTGCCAAAGTTAGTGTTTCACATTCCCAGATTTTTCTTAGCAAAAATATAAGTACTAGATAGTCTGCTATTCTCTGTGCATACACAAAGCTGCAATTAATACATAATAAATTTCAAACCTAGGGTGAAGGGTCAGTTCCCAGGAAGCACCCAAAGTATATGAAATTCTATTTCACATTTGTAATGCAAATGTTCCCACAACACAGTCCTCTAGAGAAAAATGCATACTTGTTTTCACTCCAAAAAAATGTGAGCATGTCCAAGCTATGTTTAGTGTAGAAACAACTCTGCAGTGTGCAGTGCTGCAGTGTAGTTCTGAATAATTTTAGAAAGTAGTTTCAAGAGCTATTTTGCTATTGTCCCTCTCACAGTAGCCAAATTAATTCTCTTTCTTTCCAGTAATAAGTACTAGCTGATCAGTATTGTCCTACTCTCTCCCTCTCCTCCTTACTCTCCAAAATATAAAAATTTTGGGTTAAGAACACAAAAATAATGAATTTTCTTGGTATTCATGAAACAATTTGTTCTACAAAAAGCTGTCCTTTCTAAAAATGACATTTGAATTGTTGCTTTGGTGATAAATCAAAAAACTTTTCAAGAGAGGCACATTGTGGGGCACACGCATCTTGAAATATCCTACAAGAAAAATTAAATATATGCATTGTACTGTAATTTCAAAATACCTCCTGTCCTTTCCCAAAGTAAGTCTTCTTTTAAAAAGTTGAAGTCTTTGAAGATGTATGACATAAGATAAGACATTGCTATCAGCCAACACCCACTTGAGAAAAACAGGGGGATTCACCAGCTGACAAGGTTAAGAAGGAGATTTGACCAAAAATTTTCTCCAGAATTAATTAATTGAAGGATAAAAGCTGATTTTCCAAGGCTAGACTTTCTCAGATTGTTCTACATTTTCTGTGTTTTAATATTTTGATGAGAATTCTATGTCTGTCTACTAACAATGTCCAAATCCCTTTTGATAACTTTTAGAAGGAGCAGAGTGACTGCTTAGCTGCAGGAAAGGAGCAGAGGCACAGAGCTTCCTGCCCTCTGCTTTGCCTTTTTTAGATTAGAAGATGATCAGCTATGGATCTCATAGCTGCATTTTGGATCTTCAAGACTGGAAACTTTTAATAATCTTTCACTGGAAGAAATTTTTTAAAAAGTGATTTAAATAGTCTTCTTAATTGTCATTAAGTTGTTTCTTTTCCAAAATCATGCACTTAAATGGTTGTTTTCCTAATGTCTATAAGGAAAATGAAGGTACAGATGCAAACTTTGCAGCTTAAGCCTGTCTCTAATATGTGTCTATTGAAGGAAAAATCCTTTGCAAGTGCATTTATTTCTTTGGATTAGAAGTTGAAAGGTAAAAATAAAGCACAAAAGACTTTGTACTTTCAATTCATAGTAATTCATAGAAATAGATCTGAAAGGGAAAAAGATGCAGATTTTTTGACAGAAAGAAGAAGGTGAGGTGAGACAAATTATGCTAAGACTCTGCATTATAATTAAAATTCTAATTGCCAATTCTAAGGCATACCATTTCTAAAAAGCATACTTTTAAGCAAAAGTACTGTTTAAAGACAGAAGGTCATCTGGTTAGAGCTCAAAATAAAAACTCCTTGATGAGTTTCTGATTCAGAGCTATTTCTCTACTAGTATTGGATGATGTGATAAATTAATACAATAGCATCACAACTTAATGATTATTATCTTACTGATTTATCCTATTTCCTTGTAAATAACAAATGCTCTAAATTGTCTGAATGAAATTCAAACCTATTAATATTAATGAATTATAAAAAAAGATTATTTTAGATCTTGCAGTTATTCATAAATTCAAGTAGAAAGATATCTTCAGAACAAAATTTTTATCGCTCTAAATAAAATACAGGGAACTGAATGAAATATCTGACGTCTTGTTGAAGAGGTCTGGGCACAACTGAATGTTAGGTTTCTTTTGCATCTATTTATCAATTTTCTTCTTAGTGACAATCCTACTATTGCAATGAAGTGTGACTGTACATGGCGAAATTTCTTTTCCCCTTCATTCATAAAATACTGGATTTTAGCTTCTATTTCCTCAGGAAACATGGAGTCTTTTAGCATAAAAGTCTAATGGCAGACCATGGGTAGCACTGTGCATGGTGTGGTATAATCTGTTGTTAGCTGCCAGGGCTAGCTACTGGTGTCTAGTAACCTGGACCAAGAGGAGCCCAAACCATGCCCAGCAATATTACATTGAGGTCCTGTTCACTGGAGAGAGGGACAGCAAAGTATGACATTGGTTTCTGGCTGTTGAGTTGGTGGGCCAGAACCTTCCTGGGAAAGATGAAATATGACAATGATCCTGTAAATTTGGAAGGGTTTACTGCTGCCATCAGTAGAGAAAGGTTGTTATGCCCCATCCCATCCCACCATCTAGATGGCTTCACCATCTATCCAGTTTTCCTAGTGTTAATAATTGCACTAAAATAAGAGATCATCCTGGGAACTGGTTGGTGTGTGTGGTAGGGAGATAGCAAGCTGTTAGTACATCTCTCCAGTCCGTGCTGTTACGTGTGAACTGGAGCTGCTGAATACTTCAGTTTCTCTCATTTAACAGTTATGTTTGATCAGCAAAGGATTTTAGTTATTGGAGTTGAGTTTTTGCTGATACAGGAGTGTTTAGTCAAGTGTGAGATGTGTGACACTGGACCTCAGCTAAGAAAATGAGGTATTAATCAAACTTAGAGAATCTTCAAGTTCAGTCCTGATTCTAACATGCCAAAGCAGGCCAAAATGATACAAATATGAATGATTATAGAACAGAAATATGGGGAAAGTGTTTCAAATTCTTATAACAATGAAGCTCTGGAAGAGATTTCTACTAAGAAAAGGATTGTTTTGAATTCAGAACTCTGTTTCACTAGGGCATTGGTTGACAGTAGTGTTTCAGTCTTGGAATACTGGCCTTGTTTGACTGAAAGTCTCCATTCTGTGTTTCTAAGCCTGCAAACATGCAGGTATGCATGTATTTTCACTCACATGAACTATAAATCTGGTAATAAATAAATCGATAGGAATGTTCACAGTTCCACTGCCAACATGATTAAATGCTGGAAGGATCAGGACTTTGACTTTCCATAATTTAGCAAAAGGATCTTATGAGTCTGAACTACTAAATATTACCAAAAATGCAAACAGTTTCTAAAGTCTGTTGTAGTACACACAGAGAAGGTTGTGGTTTCACAACAGAAATCAGAAATCTTGAGGAATACCCTTAGAGTGTTTTGGACTTTTCTTGTTTGCTTCATCCCTGAAAAGAATGAAAGAACTTTGGTCTACCAAGTTGTGTGATGTTTAGTGTTTCTTGAATTCTACATTTCACTTGCATGCTTTCCACATGATTGCTCTTACCAGGGAACAGAGTCCATACTTAGTAAGTGTGCTTAATAAAAGTCATATTTCAAAAAAATAATTTAAAAGTATATCTCCAACTATAATCACACATTACTTCATATTAATACAGGTTTTAAGTCTGAGTAGATTTTATAGTAAAAAAAAGCACCTTCTTTGTCTCTATATGAGTCAAGTGAATAATTCAACATGAATAATTTATAAGATGAATTGAGGTTCCTCTTTCATGTACCACCTACGTGAAATAATTTCATTTATTTTACTTTTTTTTTCCTTTAAATTCTGAGGCAATATGCAGATCTGAAAGCAAAGCTTCCTTACCTAATGGTGCTTGGTCAAATAAGATCCATGTTTCTGTATCATGAATGGATGAGCAGAATATAAATATGTTGTGGAAGCAGATGTTATAATTACAGATTTTAAATCAGCTTTTGACAAACACTGCTTAATATAAAACCTGCTCTCAGAAGTTATTACCAGGAGTAACTTGAATAGGATAAGATGCTTACATAAATCAAATACAACAGAGTGATCAGAATCGTCTCTGAATTCACGTGCAGGTGTTTTTGTGGTGAATCCCACTTTCCATAGGTAAAGAGAAGGAGTGCTGCCTGTTCTGAAGGTGCTGGAGTGTCCCTGAGGTGCAGGGCAGTGCGCAGGGGCAGAGAGCTCTGTGGTGCCTCCAGAGAGACCAGCACCAGCTGACAGACAAGGCATGGCTGAGGCAGTCCCAGTGCTCTCCTGGTACTCAAATCAAAGAGTGCCTCTGGTGTACGAGTTAGGCCACCCTCAGTCTCTTTAATACACACTGACAGCCAGGCCAATTCCAGGATACCCGAAAGAAAGAAGTAGGAGCTGCCTCCCTCCTATGTCTGTACTCTGTACCAACTCAAAAAGAATCAGGCCTATATCTCCTACTTCATAGAGAATTTTAGACTCTTAATCCTATTTAAATTTTAATATGAAGGCTTGTTATAGTTTCTATAATTTGAGGCATTAAAAGCAGATGAAGCATCTTTAATCATAAAAGCTTCATTGCTCTAATTTACGATACCTGCATTTTAAGCCCACCATAAAGTGGATTGTGTTTTGGGGGGATGATAGTTCTCAGTAAGCAAATGTGATCCATCAGGAAACCTGTTTACATTAAAGCATTTTGACAGCACCAGTAATTAAACC
Organism: Erithacus rubecula; assembly: GCF_903797595.1. Lineage (NCBI taxonomy): Eukaryota > Metazoa > Chordata > Aves > Passeriformes > Muscicapidae > Erithacus > Erithacus rubecula. Next base: position 14,435,088 of record NC_136659.1, read on the forward strand.
TGTTTCCCAGGTGCAGAGCAATATTTTAAATGCCCCTCTGGCTACAGTACCATTCAGGCTTGTCTGTCTTTCTCCCTTATCATCCACTGCAATAACAAGATAATGAGAAGATAGGAAAATATAAGGAGGGCTGGACTAGCAATTAATAATCTAAGTATGCAATCAGAAAGTTAAAATACTGTTTTAACTGATTTGCATATTAGTTTGCATGACACTGAAAAATCCCTTTGTGCATTTCCACATGCTTGAGAAACAGTAATAGGAAATCATGGCACCAGTCCTTGCTGCTATGAAAAGTTATAGCTTAAGATGATCACTGCTGACTTTGAAGTGTGAGTTGGCTCTAGAACATACCTATGCAGTGGTTTTTATGCAGACAGCATGTGATTTTTTTTCTGTCAACCTTGCTTTGAATAACAGTGCATGAACACTGGCAAATTCTAAAACCTGATGAACTTATGAAAGGATAATTTGGACAAGCACATACTTGTGCCGTGAAGCCAGGGATAAGATCTATTTCACTTACACACAACAATAGTTCAGATGCTGCTCCCTGTCAGACCTACTAAATTCTAACATCCTGCCCATGCTAACTTGCTTCCTATCAGCCTCCATCTTAAAAGCCCCAAACTGACAGGTAACCAACCATACACTTACTGATATTTTTTGGGAGTAACCAGTCAGTTCTGCTCCTCTCTTCATTGGCCAACACACCAGGCTACAGTGCTGCATTTCCAACCTTTCTTCGAAGCCTTTGGAAGAAATCTTTGGAAGAAGAGTTTCAGGCATAGGTGTGCTCTTGGTGCTCTAACCAACATATAATTTTGTTATTCTGAAGATGAGGCTCTGGCACATGTAGCTGATTAATTCTTTCCTGGTTTTTGCAGATTGTCAAGGTCTGTATATCAAAAGTGGATTACCTTGGGAGAATGAGGTGATTCTGGCAGTGGGTTGAAAGCAGGAATAATAATCCATCATGAGAAGTTTTGAGGGGGAACAGGACATTCACAGGAGGTGTGGAAAAGAAAGGATTTAACACTATCCTATTGCACAGCCATATATGTTGCCCTTTCCAATACAGTATTTCTACAGCTGATGAACAGAGAATTTTCACCGCTTGTAAATGCTTGAGAGCATCTCTATCATGTGCTTAACTGAAGTATTTATCACTTAAGAACACCTTGAAAAAATCAGAAAGCTATAATTTTTGAAATAAGAAATGCCATCATTATTATTCCTACACAGTTTATATGCAAATTCATGCTTCCCCCCAAGCTTGAATTCACAGAAAATTAAATGGAACAGCTTTTTTCTCCTTTCATGTATTTTTCCCCCATATTGTGAAATAAGGCATTGCACAAAACAGGCATGTCGCTTGTACAATCTATAGTCATTACAATGCAATCTTAAATGCTGAATCAGGAACCTTGGGATATCTTCATATTCAGTGCTAATTGAATAATTTCTGTGGCTGCTCACCAGCTCTGCACTGTGTCAGGAAGCTATGAAGAAATATTATTATCATGGGTCTATGCCTGGTGCACTGAGAACCACATCAGAATCAAAGAGATTTTTGAGTAGTTATTAATTTCTCTAAATCTATAAAAATACACAAATATTTATTAGAAGCAGCGGTGACTATTCACCATCCATTTTATTGATAATGGGAGTGATCTGATTTAGCACAGCTATAAGAGTCATGTCTTTACACATATGGTACAGAAGCTATTTGTTTAAAAACCTCAGCACAGCAGATTACTTGAGACATTGCACTTAAAAGAGAAAATATGATCATTATTCATAAAGCTATTGTCAGAGGGCATAAGTGAGCAGTATGTGTCCTAATGCCTCTACATGCTGCTCAGCTGAAGTGCAGCAGACTCATTTCTATCTGGGTTTCTAGGGTAAGAGGCTGCCTGGATCACCAGAGAGCTGGCAAAGACTGTCTCCTAAGCAGCATAAGGAATATCTGTTAGAAGTAGTTGTAAAAACCTGTGCTACAGGAAAGCTCATAGTTTGCAACAATGACTTGTGTTTGTTTGTACAAAATGCCAGCTCTGTGCCATGCTGTGTGCTGTATCTGTTTAGTGTTTATATACAAACAAAGTACTCCTGTAACCACAGGACTGGGTCATGTCCTGTCTTGTTCATTGGGGAATTAATTGTACTTGTTTTAGAGTTAGCTGTTAAGGAGATTAGGAAGGTGAAGCATAGCAGGGTGGCTGTGGTTGCATGGCAACTGGAAAGAACAGTAACATCTGGTATTCTTAATTTTCTTAGAACCTATAGGTCTTTGTGTCATTGTATGAGTATTACTATTTCTACAGCCATGCCTTTTTTGCTATTTGTTAGCCAATAGGTAATGTCCTTGATGTTACCAGCTGACCCAAGGGCAAAGTTATATCTAACATTGGATGCTGTGATGTTAAAGTCAGCTTCCTAATTGCCAGGCACAGCTCGCCCCAGAGGACACTCTCCAGCAGCAGCATAGAGGAAAAGGTCTTTCCTCCCAGGAAAGACTGGCTTTGAGGTTAGTCAGCCAGTGCTGTTAGCTACTTCAGCATAGGGTGTGTCTCCTGAAACAATCAGCCTAGTTGAAGTTTTGTTTACTGTCCACCTGAAGGACTATTTCTTTTCTTTTAGGAGGGCAGGGAGACCAGACCACCTGTCACAAGAATAGCTTCTATAAGGAAAACTCCATCAAGTGCACTTTAACTCCTCTTCCTTCATAATCTCCCCACTTGTGCCTCTGAACGCTTTATGTTTTATTTCTGACAAAGGAGCTTTTTTAAAGCAATGTTTTACTTCATTCATTTTTGAAATAAAAAAGCAGTAAGAAATGTGGTATCAAGTGTAGACCAGACTGGTTTTGTTCACCTGCCTTTAGCATTTGACATCACTCCCCAACCCATGGCTTTCTTCAGTGGTTAATTTAAAATAAAAGGAAAAACAGGGTTTTCCACAGAGCTTCCCACTAGGGAGCTGCAAACAGACTCAGCAAGTGCCACAGCTCTTGGCTGGTACAGAGCCTTGGAAAACCTCCCTGGCCTTACCACATCAGGGACAAGGTCTATTTTAAGCTCTCCTTGCCTCTGTAGGGATCCAAACCAGCCCATATCTTGAGCAAAGCTGCTGATTTCATCAAATCTGACTGACAGTGGGGTTTTGGGGGCAAAAGCTTGAAGGGAGGGTGAACATGCTCAGCACCGCTCAGCATCTCTCTGCTCTGGACCCACTGATCTGCTCCATGCCAAACAGAAAAAAAAAAATAATGCCAAAAGCATGACAAAGCCCTTTTCTTCCGCCTCATCCCATTGCTGGAAAGATCAAGCAGAGACCTGGAGTTTTGTGAACATCAACCAGGAAATATTTTCTTCAGTCAGTGAACTTCAGTGAACCTTTTGTGTGCATTTACTTGGCTGCTGCAATTCTTCTTGTCTCCCAAGAAGCTGTTGAGAGCACTTTGAAAAAGCTAACAATTGTATAAATGTAGCAAATTAATTTCTTATATTTTAAAATATTGACTAGACTAACAGATTTTATAACTGATGCATAAAAATTTCCTTTTGCATATTCTGCCTTTAAGACTTCATTTTATAAAACCACCTTTGTAAATCCTCTTTTTGCTATTTCCTATTCATTCTTTTGTTCAGATCTTTGTGAGACTCAGCCCAGATTAGAATTCATCATGTCTTAAAAAAATGAGATGCTAAAGGTATTCTTTCTTCAATGTGCATCTCCAGCCTTTCTTGACAGGCTGTCAAGAAATATGTCTCTAAAAAGCCAGGTTAGATCCTCAGAGACAACCAGTGATGCAGTTCTTAGTAATGTGCTAAAACCCAGTCAGAGTGCACCTTATTGTTGCTGTGTGCAGTGATGTGACATGTGAGTTATTTGTTTGCTCTGCCATAAGATAGCATTAGGGGATATAATGTGAACAGATCACTCATTTGTAGAAATATTTATGGTGCTGCTTTCGAGGGATCATTCAATTCAAAAGCAGATGGCAAAGCATGGATATTCATGGACTATTTTAAAAGCTATATTAGGTAAAATGTTTTCATACAGAGCAGATAAAGCCTGTAACATTCTGATATTTTACCACATTTATTACTTAATGTTTACATATATTTACAATAAATCTTCATAAATGCTACTCAAGCAAGAATTTGCTAGTTCTAGTTTTTATTACAGTATATCCCATGAATTCTTTATTACTCAGGCCCTTGACCCTGCAAATATCTACACATGACTTAAATAATACTCAGCTGAGGGGGGGCTACTGTGTTCAGCAGTATTTCTAGCATGGCAAACTCTGGGAACCTGTGGTCTGTGTGAAGATTTTCAGTTATCTGGGGAATTTGAAACTCCATCTCATGACAGCTAAAAGGAGTCTAGTCTAGAAGTGATAATCTTATCTGCTCAGAACTACAGAATATTTCTAAGGTGTTACTTTGAGCCTCCAAAAACCAAATCTTTTTTAAAGATAATGTCCAAAGGCTTTACTATTTTGCAAATACAAATTCAGGTAATTGTAAAGTAGCTGTTTTGATAATTTCATGTTATGCTTGCCCAACTGCTCGAAGCCTGGCTTTCTATGGTCCAACATTTCAAAAAGGAGGTGAAACAAAGGCTCTTTTAAGTCACTATTTGTGTTGAGTTGGTTTCCATAGAATAGGTGATTTAATATGTATTAAAATGCCATAAAATTTTCAGCTTCCTGGTTGTGTTTGGTGTCCCTCACTCAGCATTCCCTTGCTGCCTTCTGCTCCTTCAGGAACATCCACATGCCCTCTCCACACAGTGGCTTTAGAGATCCACACACTGAAGCTTGACATAAAATGAAAAAAAAAAAAAAGATCAGAACGTACTTTGAAATTATTCCCTCGGTAAAATTTGTGACACAGCAGTTTGCTTTACCCATTTCAGCTGTGCTCACTCGCAGTGCTCTTGTTCCCAGCTGTGTGACATTTAGCATAGTTCCCATTGCATTGGGGTGCTCCAGGTAGGGGCTCTGAGCTTGCCTTTGGTGACTTCTGGGCCTGGGTCCCAGCTGGGGCTGTTTGGGTTGATCTCACTGCCCAGCTGTTTGCAATGAGCAATGAGCTGTGCCAGAGCCTGATTGGGCACAGGCTTTTCCCTGTGCCCTTCTGTGTGGGCAGGAGAGGGCTTTAGCTGCACTACAGGAGTGGCTGGGAGTGTGGAGCTCTCATTGCTTTTGTGTAGGCTCCTTTCCACAGGATGGGTAGGTAAGTCTTTGTGGTTTTATCTCAGTGAGTCTGTCAGGCTCTGGATGATGAGTATCTTTGATAGAAGAAGTAAGGGGCTGAAGTGTATTAAGATACCACAACTGTTTCCTAAGCAACTTTCTTTTGAAGTATTTGGGTTTTTGTTTTTGGGTGTTTTTTTTTTTTTTGTTTTTTGGGGTTTTTTTTGTTTGTTTGTTTGGGTTTTTTTCTGTGGTTTTTTTTTTTGTTTGTTTTTTCCCCTGTGGCTGTTTAGATATGGAGGTATAGTGCTGAGTGTGGGTCAGATTATTTTGGTTGTGCTCTGTCCTGTTTCTGAAAAACTACTGGTACTGGGGTTTGACTAGCTTGAGCTTTGCTGAGCAGAATGTGGTGGTTCCTACACTGCTTTAGTATCTTGAGATGTTAGGGAGAGATTTTTATCCTTTTTTACTATTTCCATTTGGTCTATAGCTCTCATGGTAATAGAAATTAGAGTTCTCTGCTTCTCCTCTCTCTCCCATCCACCCCAGTCTTAGCGCAGTTATTTCATGTTAAAATTGAAATAAGCTCTGTGACTGAATGTGATGACCTCACTCACTGTGGGCTGTGCTTGTCCTTAAGCTGAGCTTTTGGGAAGGGGCCATCCTTCATACCTCCATTTGACTCTTGCTTTATTTCTATCTCTGTTCTTTTGCAGTCTCACAGTGTTGGTCTTTTTACTCTTTCTACTCCTATAAATTGAACTGCCCTTCAGCTAACAGTAAATGCATTTGGTGCCATAGCAGGAAACTATGTGCTCTGGAAAATACCTTGCCATGAGCATTCAAAGGCTGATGTAGAGTGTGCATATGTATGTGGTGTTTATTAAAATGTGCTTAAGTAAGTATTAATAATGGATATAATGATAATGGTTGTTATGGGTTTTCAATCCACTGGGGAAAATAGAGTACAAACTACAACTTGAAATATTTCCCTGTTGAGAAATAGGTGGATTGCAACTACTGCAGTTTGCTCACTTTTCAAGAATGCTATTAGTTAAATCTCATTAGTGCCATAAATTGTCTGAAGGAGATAATATGCTTCTGAAAAATGCTCTTGAGTAGGTAAGTACTTCAGTACAGCCATGTTAACAGCATAGTAAAGATAGAATCTGTTCTTTCTGACTTAAATACAGTATCTCTGTTATCTGTTCTTATAGAGAAAGACCTGGATAGAGATCTGGGATTTGCTGTCCTTGTTCAATTTGGCCCAATGTGGTACTGACTTCGGTTGGAAACTTAGATTGGCTAAAATGGTGTGCAGAGTTTGTGTGTGCTATTTGGATTAAATTATTTAAGCCTGGTTTCCACCATCATTCATGCTCTGTGGGGGTTTGTGCTCTGAAAGCCTGTGAAATATTACAGCAGGACTCTTTCAAATTCCTTGTCTTGCCTGCCAAAAAGAATAGTAAGGGGTAAAAGCAAAACAAACAAATGAGACTCAGTAAAACTTACTGACTCTGCACAATGTTGAGACAGGCTGTGTGTGGTAGGCTTTAAATTAAACAAGAACACAGGGGACTATATTTAATTTAAACACCACTCATCCTAAAATAACTTAACCTGTGGAATGATTGCTGTGCAAACACTGTAATAATATAGCAGAGCTGTCACTTCAGTCAGTATTTAATAGTCTCTGGCCAATTTCATTATTAACACTTAGAACACTTCATGAAAAGTGATGAAAGTACCGATACATAACCTGTACTGAAATCTCCAAGATCCCACAGAACATTTTTGTAGCTACTGCCTGATACTTCTCAAGGGGGACTGCAAATGGTTGTGAACTTGAGCTGTTAGCAGCAGATGCCAAAACTCCTCCTGTTTCAAGATTGCAAACAAAGTAGATGAAATGGGCTCCTCACAGTTTTGCTTCCATGCGGTCTGTGTGGAAGCCTGGTAAGGGAGAAGAAATGTTTCCTCCTCCTATTGCAAATAATTGAGAATTGTTTTTTTTCTTAATTTAAATTTATATGAAGACCATGTTGATATATTGTACTGGCTGGAAGATATATTGAAGCAACAGCCCAAGAATAAACACCAAAAAAAGACTGCAGCTGCAGAAAAAAGTGTCTGAAGTTGTGCCGTTAGTTGTTTTGTTTTTATTACCCTGTATTCCAAAAGTTCTTTTCCATAACACAGGTCCTAATGTTCATAGAAAGAAGCAGACTATCCGAAGTTTTGATAACTATTTGTGTGTGTGTGTATATAGATACTGTAATTATAGTGCAAGTATGAGAGAGTACCACTAAATTCATTAGAGTTCCTGTGGTTTTTGTTAAGGCTCCAGAAATAGACTTCCCTTATAGTGGAGAAGAGTGTAAGAGTTTCTGCTTGGGTTATCACTGGGCTTTGGTGGAGATGATTTGATGTATCTGTGGCTGGGTTGATGGTTGTTGTTAGTAACAGCTGGCACAGGGCTTGGTCATTGTCTGAAGGAGACAAAATGGAATCTCTAGAGAGCCTGACTATTTCCTTAGTTCCTGGCATCAGCTCAAGCCATAAGTCACAACCTTCCTATGCTGAATTACAGCAGCTGGGAAGTTTGTGTATTTCCATTAGTGACAGATTAAGTAATGTTAATTTGAACTTGGAGATCTTAACTTTAGGTGCACCTGTGTTGGCACCTGGCCTGGAATAAACATGAACATGGTGCTTGTGGCCATCCAGGAAAGAGAAGTAGATGGGAGAGATAAGGCCAGTGGTGAAGGGTCTCCATGGTTAATGTGTACAAAACCTCTTGGGTAGGATATTGCTCTTTTGCCTCCTTCCATTTCTTTAAGTACCTAGAAATGCCCCAAGGCATTTGACTGGTATTGAGTGGTCATCTGAATTAGTATGTTCTGGTGTGAAGCTTCTGTCATGATATTAAGAAAACACTGGTTAAAATGACAGGGGTTCACTAATAACTGAATTTTAATAATGAAATCCCAGCTGAGGTGTCTCCAGTGGATGCATTGTTTTCTCTTTCTGGACAAGTGCATTTCAGATAACAAAGATTCCATTTTCCTTAAAAAATATAAAAAATTTGACATCTCCCAACTGTGCTTCTCTTTGGTGTTGCTTGAACATGTCACAAACTATGGAATTTGGGAATCTATAATGTACTGATGCTGAATATCTGCAGTCTAGAGGTTGGCTTGGTTGGGTATTTAGCTGATGTTCTGGGAAGCACTGGGACATAAGCCACACTGGATTTCAATAAAAAATAATGCTTAGAACTTTTTCAGACTTCATATAATGGTTTGTATGTAAAAACAAAATCCAAATGAGCTTGAATCTTAGGTTAATGTATATTCATTGTGTTCATAGTAGCTGGACTACAATCTTTTCTTTGCCTCCTTGCATTCTTCTTAATTCTCCAGTGTTCCTGTGCTGTCTGGCTCCTGTAACAAATGAAAGCTTGGCAGGGCTGCTAGCAGCAATGGAGGGTTATGGGATCAGCCCTGTAGTGTGCTGACAGATATGTGCAGCCTGGCTCTTAGGGCTGGTGCTGGCTGAAGCAGAAGAGAGTTCTTGGTGCTCAAAAGCAGGAGACAGGCTGAGTGCTGCCCTATTGGGAAGGCAGGTGAAGGGCCTGGCAGAGTACTTGAGGTGTGTGCAGGAAGAGCCTGGTGCCTGCTCTGGCCTATGCTGGGATGAGATTGATGGGGATTGGGAGAGGGCAACAGGAGGCCACTGCTTTATCTTGTTCGGCTCTTAGGGCTGCATCAACTAAACTGGGCTTGTTCATTTAGTAAACTATTAAAGAAGTTGTCTTTGGAGTATTTATTTCAGGCAGTTCTAGTGAAGTAATCCTTTAATTCCTCAGAGTAAATGCTGATGAGGATTTACTGCAGACTAAGCCATGTGGAGGTCACTGTGTGAGTGGTTATAGAGTGTGTTTGGGAGCAGTGTGACTGCTGTCCCCTGGGGCTGGGCAGTGGGAGCTGCAGGGTATCCCCACAGCAGGGTTGTCCTCTGTGGCTGTTGATAGCTGTGCTTGGGAATGCTTGTGTCTGAGCCTGGAGAAAGGGACCAACTCTGCTTCAGTCTGGCTGAAACCACTGCTCCCCTAAATGTTCTGCTGTTTCTTCCTTTGTGCATGCTGATCAGCCTTTTCTGCCTTGATCATTGTTTTCCTGGGTAATCCCAAATAATGAGAGATGCCCCAGATGAAACCACGGTCTGATGTTTATAATTCAACTTCAGTACAGTTCTGTCTGGATGTATTATTTTGCCCACAAAATCATGATGGTTTCTCATTGTTTAGGCAGTGATTTCTTCACTCTGCACAGAGGTGTTCTGTGCTTAGTAGGCCAGGAAAAGGCCTGTGCTCTTCCATTAAGTCAAAATGGATATGTAGGGCTTTGATTAGCTAGGTTTTCAAGTTAGAAATTATTTCTCCTCATCTTGGTGTTGCTGGAGCAAGCCAAAAGAAATCTGAGGGGAACTGCAGCCTGTTGTGAGCAAAGGAACTTCACTGTTCCATCCAGCTCCTTTTCCTGAGGGAGTTGGTTTCCTGGGAACAGCAGGGCAGTGTCGTTGAGCCTGCACAACAGGAAAGCAATGTGAATAAAATCTTATGCCAATATTTTGGATGCCAAGCTGGTTACAGAATGTCATCTGGTATTGAGAGTGGTGAGTTACCTCATGAAAAGAAAATCATCACCTGCAGTGGGAGAACATGTAGGTCCAGTAACTTATTTGCTCTGGAAATTCCTTTGCTCATGGAAAATTTGTCAGTGGCCAGAACATGGCTGTGGTCTGAGCAGGTACTCCTGGTCTCTCCCTGAACTGCACTGCTCCCTTGTGTAAAATGTTCCTCCTTGTGCCTGCAGCATTATTGGCAACAATCTGATATTAGGAACTCCTTCTTGGACAACAATAAATTAAAATCTGAAAGTATTGGAAAAGTAGAATCGCATAGAAACTTGAAACTTTTAACAACTTTCCTGCTGTGGAGGAAAAGTGAACAACTTTTACCAGTTCCAAGTTATTAAATCAAAATTTAAAGTATCCTTTTCTAATAAACTGGATTCTTTCAACTTCTCCCATTTCTTATCTCAGACATGGAGCTGATTTACATGGATACATTTTGTGTTAGAAGTCACAATGTGTTATTATGTTTTCTTTCCATAGACAGAAAAAAGTTATATTAGAATTTTTCTTGAAATTAAGTATATTAGAAGGCATTTGAAACTTTAAATGGACTAACAGACCACTTTAGTTTGAAGTGTAATGTGCTTTTATATACAGCTAAAACATACAGGGTTTGTGTTATTTCTTAGTAATTGTAGTCCCTGAAAGATTCCATAGTTGAAAGAGGCTGTTTTGGTTTAATACTAGAAGCTGAAAGATATTGAAAGCAGCTGTTCTTCATTTTAGAAATAGCTTGATCTGAAAAATAACAATAAGTCTTATTATGGAGGGGAAAAGGAAATATTTTGACCTAGAAAATAAAGTAAGAAGTTTCATGAGTTCTAAGTACCAGTAATCACCCTTAAAACTGAGAATATTTATGTGCCTTAATCTGACATGTCATTATGTTTATAAAGCTTATGACATGGCTTAGTACAATGTGTTGTATTTAATGTTATCATTGACCTCTGTCATGAAATAACATGAATAATAACTTTAAAACATAAAGATTTATTTTCCAGTATAATTCAACATAAAATAATTTTTTTTAAATATCCTTCTTCTGGAAACTGTTCTGAAAGAAAAATACAAATTAATGCAGTTTGAGTGACACTGGACAATGAATATGTGCATGTTCCTGCAGCCTCCAAATATCAGTGTGGTGCTGGAAGTGAGTCAAGGCAGCTTACACTTGGTAGTCTCAGCAAAAGGTGAAGTTTAGCCTTGTGACAGTCATTGGCATGTTCCCATTTGACTCAGTGAGGTCAGTGAGGATTTTGGCTGTGGCTCCAAAAGCAGCTTTGTCTGGGCAGTTCCCATTGCCCTTGTGGAAGAGGGCACAGGGGAGGGAGGCCACATTTCCATGGGGACCTTGGGTTGTACTGTGCTGTGGGCAGCTGTGGCCAAACCTGGAGGCTGGTGGAGGAGCAGAGGGCTGTGCTGCAAAGCAAACAAACCCTGGTGTGACTGCCCTCTCTTTTGGCTGCAGCTGTTGTCTTAATAAACTATCTCTCTATCTAACACTGACAGGCGTGGGAGCCTCAACGCTGTTGCCTAAACACCTAAAACAGGAATACCTATTGTACTTTGTAGCACAAATGTCATCTTTCTGTGTGAGGCCTAAATACAGATCTTTGAAAAAGAAGACAAATTCATGTTAAGGCCAGCATGTAGCAGCCTCACTCTTCATTTACTCTGAGATCAAAGTATGAGGTTACTAGACCCAAGTCAGTGCTTCATTATTGGGAAGTTTTATTTAAACTCTCTCAAGGTATTAAACTACTGCCTGTTGAAGTGATTTTCCTTTTTCTGGTGATTAAATCTGTAGCAGATTTTTATCTTGGAGTGGGAAAGAAGAGAAAACACAAGGGTGGTGAAACTACAGCTTAAAATACTGGATTGTGTTGGAAAGGACATTTAAAGGTCATCTAGTCCAACTACCTTTCAATGAGCAGGGATATGTTCAACTAGAGCAGATTGCTAGAAGCCTTGTCCAGTACGATCTTGGATGTTTCCAGGGATGGGGCTTCTATCACCTCTCTGGCCAATTTTAGTGTCTCACTGTGCTTGTACAAATTTCTTCTCTATGGGTAGTCTAAATCTGCCCTCTTACAGCTCAAAAACATCACCTCTTGTCCTGCAGCAAAAGGCCCTGCTACAAGAGCAACAGCCTGCCAGCCTTCTTCTCTTGTACTTGCTGTTGGTGCAGTCTAGTACTTGACAGCCTTCAAGAGTTGGTGAATTCTAAAGAGCTCTTGTGTAGTTATCTCCATTTTTGCAGAGGAGAAACAGAATCAAACAAATAAATGACATACCCAGGGTTATAGAGGGAAAACAGGGAAAAACAATCATACTTGAGTTCTGATGCTTTTGCCTACTGGCTGCTCTGCCTAGTTTTATATAAAAAACACTGCTTGCCTTTCTCATGGTTGTTCCTGGGATGGATGTTTTTCATCACACCCCATGAGAGTAAACTGGATGGGGAGCTAGAGAGCATCACTGCATATAATGTTATTTTCCAATGGCCTTAACTACTGCTATTTACCACAAGCATTTTTGTAAGGTTTGTTGTGATTGACTTTTGCTCCATTGCTGCTAGTTGTTTACATAACAAATGGAAGAAATAAGCACAGTTATCACTGTTAAATAGGGAAACAAAACTTCAGAGTAGAAGTTATGATAGCTGCAAGTTTTATAATCCTTAGGTTATTTGTTAAGGTGGATAATATTGCTAATGTAAGCTGTGCTACAGATGCTATTTGTGGTTATTAGTTTTGTGCCATTTACACATCTTGGCTTTGGTCCACATTTGCCTTGTTCCTCTCACTGTCTTCATGCCCAAATAATTTCTATGGAGAAATCAGAACTGCTATAGTGCTGTAGTTTTTCCAGGGTCTTAGTCTCCCACTGCATTAGGTATTTGCAGTACCAGTATCACTGAAAAATACAGTTCAGGGAGGAGATTCTTACTCATGACCATAACTGCTTCTCTGGAGTCTTTCCACACCTCCTTTCCCAAGGCTCAGCCTTGATCCACTTTGCAGGGGTGTACTTGTTTAGTCAGGACAGATGAAAGTCAAGTACAATAGTGCTTTTTGGTGAACAAATAGTTCATGCATGCAGTGGTATCTGAGTGTTCAGCAGGCTTCACCTGGTGCATCTCTCATACTTGTGTTGACAATTTCCATTATGTTGTTTTATATGACTAGGTAAGACTTTGTGTCAACAAAAGATTATTTTTTGGCTAATTTGTTTATCCAAATTCAAAGTGAACAAATTAATGTACTGTGAGTTTGTGATTTTTTTTTTTAAATGCTGTAATTAGACTTTTTATATTTTCCTTTATAAAATGCTACAGGTGTCTTCATTAGCCACTTAATAGATGACAGGAATTTTACTCATTAGTGTTATCTGTCTGCTCATCAGCCTTGCTCTTGAGTTCTGAGTATGTTGTCCTGTTATAGTAATTGGGCTTTGTTCTTATCAGGTTTTGTAGCGTTGTATTAGAGTAGAAATAAAATGTTTTTGAGTAGGAAGAAAAGGAGCATGAATACCACTCTTGTTTTATAAAGAATTTGTGAGGATTATGGTATATAAAATGCATTTGTGCATTTAACTGGTAAAGATGTAACAGGACATCACACTGAGAAACTTGATTCAGATGTGGTAAAATAGTAGGGAAAAACACAGACTGTCTTGGGATAAAAGAATGGAAGGTTCATTTGGGATACCCCTGCCTTTATGTCAAACTATAGAACTTACTGCATAACTGAGATGTATGGACAATCTGCTGCTGTCTAACTATCAGGAGAAAAAGGGAATCATAGATCAATTTGTGAGTCTGCAGTGGAGGTGACACAGTCAAGTGCAAGGTAAAAGTAGCTATTGACATAGGTCAGTGCTGTTGGAATTTGTCTGAGGAACTGGGGTGAAAAAGTCAGGCACAATAAGAAAAGTGAAAGCTCTATACCTGTTCTCCCATATCTTAAATGCCTTTAAATGTGAGTTGGATTTTTGGTTTCTAGCACCACAGTGGTTCTCAGTGCTGTGTGGTGGAATGATAGATCTGCAACCTGACTGCCTTGTTTGTGATAATACAGATGTTCAACTGTCCTTCCTGCAGTATTTACAAGGTTTTCTGTTGGTGAAAGTGGGGAAAAGCCATGGGGAGCCAAAAAGATATAAAAAGAACAAAGCTCAGAAAGGAAACCACAAAATATGAAGGCTGTTTCTAATATCTTATCTAGAAATATTATCAGTAATGTTTAACTGCTTGCCATTGAGTAGGATATCACATTAAAGAAGCAGGCTCAAACTATTATGGGAGTTATTACTAATCAAATATGACACTGAGAACAGTACTCACCTCTGCCAGTATTGCAAGCCCCAAGGTTGCCTGCAAGATTCTAGGCCCTCATTTTTCTCAGTGGAAGCTGAAAAGATGATCATGGGGAGCTTCATCCCAAAATTGATCCACTAGGAAATCATCTACTCTATTTCTTAAAATTGCAGTTAAAGGTAATTTTGTGCATCAATAGAAATACTCCAAAGACTTAGTGTACCTTCAGTGATTTCAGTACTTAGTCTGTATTTATTTGGATCCATGAGAGATGGTAAGTCCAACATAAACGCCCAGTCAACTGTACTGAAGATCTCACTATTATAGTGTGATTGAATAAAAAGAATGGTGCTAACCCAGAGTATCTGACAAATAACTATGCTGAGCTCTGGAACTAGGCATAATGACTCTCCATACAGACACTTACTGGTACAGCAGTGAAAGCATTAATGTGCATCTGCAGTCTGGTTAAGACTGAGAATTGATCTGTGCAGAGCCAAGAGCTGTACAGACCTTCATTTCTTTTTCTGCATGTGCCTTAACCTGTGTGCTGTAACCAGTTCTTGGCTGTATCCTTTCTGAAGCTCCACATATGGACACTTATTTCTTTGGAGGAGGGTTGACCATGTCCATCTGTGTTACTCCAAGTTGAGTGTTGTATGAGACTAACACTGCATGACACTTAATATGAAGAAAGAATATAGTCAAGACCTACATTCCTTTTAGATAAATGCAATTTAGCTTACAGTTGACAACAAATCTGATTTGGCATTAGCTGGAGCAAAAATTAGCTGTGCTTATTTAAGTAGTTTAATCTTGTTGAACTGGCTTGGCTAAGCAAAAAACTTTTAAAAAATTTAAATATTGATTTTTATTCAATTGCTAGAGGATTTAGTATTTTTCTTTACTTTTTATCTTAAAATGATCTGTTGCAAGTTTGTAACCCTTCATTGAAGGGATTATTTGTTGTTACTGTTTAGCATGACTTTCTCTTACAATAACTGACTTGTTTGTCTTTGAACATAAACATTCTGTATATAAAGAATTAAATCTGATTCTTTCTGGCAGAAAAACTTCTTAAGAAAATGTTGAAATAAGACCTTGAAAATGCTATTTACTGCATAACTTTGAAATGGATGTACAAAGCGCGTTAAGTTTTGGCAATTTAAGTAACTTCAAGTTTGCCTTGTGAAATGATTTGGATTGGAAGGGGCCCTAAAGACCATCCAGTTCCATTGCCAATTCCTAGGAAGGGATACTTTCCACTAGACCAGGTCCTATCCAGTCTGACCTTGAGCGCTTTGAGGAGTGCAGCATTCACCTCTTTGCTGCTGGCACCTGTTCCAGTGCCTCACCACCCTCATTGTGAAGAGTTTAGCCTTGTATCTAATCCAGTCTTCTTTCAGTTTTAAGCCATTACCACGTGTCCTATTGATCTGTGCCCTTGTAAAACATTCTTCTCTACCTCTCTTGCATGCCTGAAGCATCATGGGACATGTTTTCTGGCCAAACTGAGTCTGCCCAGTACTCTTGGAAGCAAAAAGTTTTTTTTTACATCAGCAAATTTTGTCTAATTACCCTTGCCCTAAAAAATGCTGTAGGCTGTTTGTGCCACTTGGGTTTCCTTCAATTTTTATGATGAGTGGGATATTGCCATTTCTATGAGGACTCAATTAGGATGTGGTTCATTTTGTGCACACTAGCTTTGTGTTTGACAGGTGCAGACTCATCTTATAGAGGATCTTTAATGGCCTGATGAGATCATGTCTCTTTGATTCAGGAAATACAGGAGTAGAGCCAATTCTGACCTGGGCTTTACTCCCATCTGAAACTAACTAGTTTGGCTTTAAGTGAGGGTGGATTTTGGCCTGAGTTTTGTGCACTTTGGAGCAGAAGAAAACAAGAAGTGATCTCATCAGATATAAAACCCGTAAAATATGCTCAAAGTTTATAAATGCTAATTTTGAAAAAAGCATTTTACTTAATCTTAGCAACTTGAGACTTTATAGGCAAGGTCTGAGTACATTGACAAGTGGACAATTGTAAGGATCATTGCTTAATATTTTACAGGTGCACTCTGAAAGAAATTGTGGCCACTGAGATTTGTTTCATGATTTGGTTTGGAGATTTGCTGAAAACTCTGCAACTCTTCAGGTCAGAAATAACTTTTGTCTCTTCTCAGAGAGGCACCAGCCCAAATGTGGAAAAGTGGAATGGCAAAATAGCAAACTGTGCTGACTAGATCTTGCTTCCCCCTCTCCTTCTTTCTCAAGTACTGTAAATCACCGCTTTGTCTATTACTGCTCTGTTCCAGAGTGTCATGTCACTCAATCTTTCTCTAGAGTTGAGAGTCTTTTACCTTGAGCAGTTGAGAGTCTTTTACCTTGAGCAAGATAGAAGTTATTTACCCTTAATCCCCTACCCAAAGAGGTGTTTTTCCTTTTTCTTAAATTGCCTTTTTTTTTTCCACTTCTGCATAGACTGGAAAATTGACATATCAAGATATTTCTACTCTGGAACGTGAAGAAAAGCTGTAGTATGAGATCATAGAGCTATATACTCTCTTGCCATGATTTATCAGACTCTTAACAAATTCAAGTTCTTCTGGGTTTGGCTGTTTTTGTTTTCTGAATAACTTTGGGTTTTAAAACTGTGATGGTTTAGTGTCGTTTGCCATGTTCTTATGGAAGCAATATAACACTGATAGCAATAGTGCCTAAATGAATTTCTAATATCAACTACAGTATTGCAGAGTTGGAATAAGCCAGCAAAAATGCTGTTTCAATGCAGCTCTCAGCTGGAGCTGGTGGCTGAGAAGATGGAAAGCCGTTCCCTCTTCATATCTCAGGCCAGCTACAGAACCCTGGCCATGTGCCAGTCCCCATTCCTTCCTGCCTTCCCTGCAAGAGGGAGGAGAGCAATAGTAAATACTGCCAGATGTGGAGACATCCTGCTGCAGATCTGTGTCCAGGACTGGCAAGGACCCTTCTCAAACCACCAACTGTACAGGAACTTACCAAATGATTGCAAACATGGTTTGAGTAATCCCACAACCTCAGCTTAGGTCTAACTGCTTTGTGGAAGGTGTTTTCACCTATTAGTTTTGACATTTTAGTGTACTTTTGGTATGTTTTTTTTAATACCTCAGACCTTTAGATTGGTGTAGTCTGTACTTCAGCTTAGGAAAAGCATCATACACAATAACTGTTTTGAGCAGGTTTGATTGTTTCCACCACTGATTCTTCTTTTCTCTCCAAAATTTGGAGGCTGCCACCATACCCAGAACTGCAAGAGCAAGTTGGAGAAACTTAAGCATCTTCCTCAGAAACCATACCTTTGCCTTTTTCACCTTGTTGAATTCTGGTTGACATAAGAAAAGAAAAAACAATCTCTAGTGGAGTAGATATTGCAGTGGAAAAGCAAAGTTCGAGGTGAGCACCCTGAGCACTCTTCTGTCAAGAAGAGTTGGAGATTTCTCCTCCAGAAAGTGTTTTCATAATTATATAACTCAGTCTAGCACCATAATCCTGACTTTGATAAGTAGCACATCTTGCCTGGAGCACTCAAATTCCTGAGTTGCTGATGTATTTCTCATATTGTTGTATTTCTCATGTACCTTCCAGACTTTGAGGTACATGAAAGATAATTATACAACTGGCTGGTAGAGGAGTAGGAATTTTCTTTTTCTTGATGTCTTCGTCTTAAAAGGAGCTGTGATTGTAAAGTGAAGATTGAGGCTTCCATTGCCTGATATTTTATGCCCTCACTGGCACCAAGAAATACTTGCAGATATGATAATAATGGCAATAATCTTTAAAGCATCATAAAAGTATAAAAGAAATAGCTCCTACCACAATCTGATTTGTTCTAGCATCTCCAGGGTACAGAAATGCAGATAGATCCATTATTTCTGTGAAGGTAGACTGTCCTGTGAAGCCCAGCCATCTCTAGATATAAAAGTCTCCTTTCTCATTAGAAATATTTTGAAGTTTTCTTTCTGCCCGGTTGGCTCTGTTTCCTTGAGTATGTGATCTCTGCTTCTGTTTGCCTGTGATCAGTGTGAGTAGTCTTTTGAATATTGCATCACATGTACCCAGCTTGTAGAATATTGTTGCTCATTATTGCATTAGAGTTGATTTCCTCAGTTCTGTAAATGCACTTCAGTAATTACTGCTTCATATCTTGGGTCCAAGTGTTCTCCTGGTCAAAGGAATAGGTGTCATTAATTACATTCCTTACTTAACTTCCCAAGGTTTCTGCTCCTGGCAAGCAGCTGCTCTGTGCAGTTTCTTTGCAGCTGGAGCTTTCAGCCTCCCAGCAAACAGCTTTGAGTGTCATTGCAAGACAAATCTGCATGAGGCAGAGTAATCCAAGTGCCAGAGAGCATTGATATGTTTATCAAGAAAAGGAAGGAACATGGCAGAGCAATATGACTTAGATAGCTATTGCTCAGCAGTTCCCCAGAAGTGCTCTGGAGCAGAATGGAATGTTGTGAAATAGTTGTGCAGCTCAAGTTAATTGCCTGCTTTTATCAGCAAGCAAGGTAACAGCAGTGTCCTGTTATACCTGGATGTTCAGGTGAGCCAGTAGCCTGTGAGAGAACAATGTTGGTCCTGCACAGTTTCCAGTCCAAGCAGTGCTTCATTTTTCTGATACTGAAATGCATCCAGTAAGAAGTGGAGCAGCACAGCTGGCCTGCTGGCTATAAAAAGCCAGAGAGGATCTCTGTAGATGGGACAGGAGTTAGCAGGCAGCCTGCTGCTGCAAAGCTGCCTTTTCACTTCCAATCTGTATTTCATTAACACTCCTCTGTTTAGTCCAGTCCCTGAGATAGAAACTAATAGTTGAGCAATGAAAAGATTGTCATTTTATCTGATCCACTATAGATCTTATGCTATAATAATTCAGGATAGACATTTTTCTTATTATAGTTATTTTTATATTGATTATAATGTTTTTTTACAGATTTAGCATGCACAGTGGCTGAAGCTGTAAGATCAAATAAATCTGGCTATAAACCACCAGATTGGTCTTTGTGTTGCATACATCCTAGCTTGGCACAGACAGGCAATAGGCTTACATATCAGCAAATCTGTTTAAATGTAAATTGTTTGCTAATTTGAGTTTAGGCTTTTAGAAGTAAGAATAATTTTCATTAGTATTGACCTGAAGCTGAACATTTGGAGTCCTGTCTTTGCCACTTCTTCCTCATTTTAAGTCAGGTGTTCCTGCTTCCTTTGTAGTGTAAGCAAGAGAGGTACATCATACCTCTCAGGAAATATACTTTCCTGACAGTGCTTTCTGTCTTGCATTGGCTTTCAGTGATGTCACTAACGTGCTTATTTATAGCTTGCTCTGGTTTGAAATGCCTTTTGAAATTTCAGACACTCTTGGCTCTTTTGCACATCCCTTCACCCTTTGTCTTTGCTACCTATTAATTGATGTGCCATTATCTCTTCATTGGGTAGTTTTGTTTCTTGTGCTCATTTTTTCGCTAAATATACAGGGCTCACTCCAGAGGGACAAACAGGGACAAACCACATGCCTAACTTGTGGTTAATCCTTTTTTTCATGAGTCTCTGAATGCTGCAGCTCAGCAGCAGTGTAGTTTATACATGCATGCATGGTTACCTTACTGCAGAATCCCCTCTTCCCCCAGTGGTGCAGCTGTTGCCAATCTCCTCCCTCCCTGCTTGTCCACCCCCTTACTGCCCTCCTGGTGTTTTTATAGATTCTCAAGTTGAATGCAGAAGTAGTTTAGCTCCTTTGCAGAGGGGCTATTAACTTGGTTTGAAGTAGGTAGCTCTGACCCATCCATTGCCATCTAGCATCAATCTTCAAATTTTGGTCAGACAACAAATTCTGTTTTACAATTACTTTTATTTGAGCTACTGGGGCAGTTCCTCTTATGGCAAAGGCCATACTTTGAAAGGGAAAGTTGTCTGCCTTGACTTATCAGTGGACAAAGGAAATGTATTTAGAGAGAAGTGGGCAATAAAGAGGAAATGCCAATTTTTAGTGGTTTCAGAACTCTTTGGACTTCACCTATGGTATCTTTCCTAGAAATTATTTTACAACTTAGCAGCTCACTGAAGCCAATTTTTTTTGACATTCGGAAAAACTAGTTTCTCTTCAGGTTTTCTGAGGCATGTGCATGTAATAGGTTAAATTTTGGTTTTATGTGCCTTGATATCAGGCCTATAAAAAGATTCTTTATATTAATTTCTGTGGATTTCTGACTATTAATTTTGGGCTGACTTACTGGAGTAAAATTTTTAGAGTAAACCTTCCATACTGCTGTCATCTTTTCAGGGGCATACAGTAATGCAGCCTTGATTAAATATAACTAATCTCATGTCTAAATCTGAATGAAAATGAGAGGAAAGATTTGCTCAGACACTTATAGACTACAAAGGAGTGAAACACTAGCTGAGTTAAAGCACTGAATTTTTTTGAACAATGTGCTCAAAGCAATGTGTGGCCCTAATGCTTATTACATCTTTTCTATTGGCTATTCACAGCCAAGTATATATGTAAATATGAATGGGCAATGTAATTCATGTACTTTATGTACTGATTCATGTACCTCAAGTTGCTTAAGTTTCTAAAATGTTCAAAATTTACACCTACACACAAAGTTAAGATCTCTCCTTTGTGTTCTCAGCAGATGAAATGTGTATGTGGTGAAAGTGTATATTGTTCTCTCTGCATTTTGGTCTATATAAGTACAGGTGCTTTTTAATGTGTTAAAGCTAGATACCATTAAGATGAATAAAGTTTTTACTTTATTATTGTGTCTTTGTCCTATCTTGATTTTTCACCTAAATACCTGACAGGGTTATTCTTAGTTAAATCTTACCTTCCTTTTCAGAGTAATGGGAAGTGCTTTTTGCCCTGTCAGCTAGGAGCTTCCTTCTGAGTCTATTTTCTTGTACAAACTCTGCTTCCCATGGAGGCCCTTGGCAGCCTCTGAGCCTCCATTGCAATTCTTTCTGCAGTGTAAGGCGAGGATAATGGCATCACTAATTGTGCCTTCCTAGCAGTGTGGGAAGAATGAGCAGTTAGTTTGCAAACTGCTTTTATGATAACATGCCTTATTGGCTCTAGCCTCATTCTAACTGGAGTCAATGGCCAAAATTATGTAAATAGCATAGTATTCTTCAGCATGCATGCATTCCCAGCCCCTCCCAAATTAAGAAACAAAATCCCTAAAGGCCTGAGACTATCAAGGAAACAGAAGGCAAAGGAAAAAAAAAATCCCTAAATTATAGTCAGGAGTGTATAAATTCTTATGTTGCATCCATGAATCCTGCTACATTATTTCTATTAAGGTTTAAAAAAAGATGGCTTCTGAGTGATATTGAGAGACCTAGGGGATTCTGAGAAGCAATGAAAAGTAAATTTAAATTTAATAATAATGAACCTTTCCATACATGTTTCTGTAGTTATATAATTGTTTGAAATATTTCATCTGGCAAATAAACTTGGCATAAGGATAAGTCTTAGAATAGTCTAGCAGGCATTGTATCTATTCAGATGATGTTTTTGATCTGTGGTCCTTCAGCAGCAACCTTTATACATCATCTACAAATAATTGAGCTAGACTGTTGTTCACAAAGCTGAAGATATTGAAAAGAGGAAGGGCTGTATCATTCATTGTCTGGAATCCCATTTCAGTTGTCTACAAGAAATAAAAATTACTTTCCTGTAGCTTTGTACTGCACTTTTGTGTACATTGCCTTGTGTAGATAAGGTTGGATGTTTGTTGGTGTTGTTACATGTGAGTGGAAAGCAACTCTCTTTGTTGAAGCTGCCTTTATGACTGATAGGAATGTCAGCAGGGTGCTGCTGGGCACAGAGCTGCACCTGGCCTCTATCCTGAGGGCTGGGAGCTCAGCTCACACTGTCACTTGCTGCATGGGACTGTGCACAGACTGCCTGCAGGAGCAGGACTCAAGCCTTTTAATTTGCTCTGTTTTCTGTTCAGCAGTCCCACAGACTGCTGAAGCATAGCTAGCAGATTAAATACTGGGCAATATTGCACCTTTTCCCACCAGCACAGAGAATTATTGTTCTCAGTCATTATTGAGCAAGCAAGTAAGAAAACTTTATTCTAACCTCTGGTGAAGTACAGTATTGTAAGATTTTGCAATGCAAAAGAACGTTTCCTATTCAGCTTAAAGTAAAATTCAAGTGTGTTAGTTATAGAGCCTCCAGTCCTTTAATGGAAGGAAGTGCCTTAAACTGTTACATGATCCAGCACATGTATAAGATCCTCTAAAGCACTTGCAGCAGCTTTATTTGCCAAGATCTTATCTTGTAGTATAGTAAAACCTTCAGTCAATTTTCAGTAGTATTTCATTTTATGATCAGACTTCACAGGATTATGATATTTAATTTGACAGGTTCTCTTTTTTTGCCTTAAATAAAATGACTGCTCAGAGCTGTGTTCACTTTTACATCAAGTATCATGTATGTTTGAGTAAGAATATGTAATTACTGGTCCTCGATACCTCTTCAGAACAGAAGTGTATCTATTGGACTATTTAGTGTACAATTTTTTTTTCAAGCATGTTCATCAAGGACTTACTATCCTTGAATAAAAGGAAGGCTCTTTAAAAGTAGTGGGTAACTTGAATCTAAATTTAACGTTGGGGAAACATAAGCAGTTTCTTTGAAATCTCTTTGGTACTGGCTCATGCCTCAGTTCAGCACTACTTTTATCTACTTTAGAGGCAATCCAGGAGGGACTGGATCCTAGCTGTTATTAACTAAAAGAGCTTTATCAAAGGAAGTATGCTGACTTACACTGGTACAGGCACTAACCCTCAATATTTTTAGGTCTTAAGCCTATTTGCACAGGTCTTATTTCTTTTATTATCAATGCATCACTGCAAGTTTAAAAAAATAACTTGGATCTAAGATTGATGCTCTTGTTTAACAAATGAAATTTTAGGTCCATCAAATATGTACATATGTAAATGAGGTGTGTTTGGAGAGATAACAATATATATAAATGTGGTAGGGAAATACATCTTAGATAATAGGATATTTTCCCTTGCTGGTGGAGGAAGGGAAGGAAGTACCATTGATATGGTAGTAAACTCTATACTGTTGGGGTTCAAGACTTGTAGAGGGGTGAGATAAGAAAAAATGGATTAGAATATTATTGCGGGGCAAACCGAACTGTTGCAAACCAGTCAACCTTTCTCCTGCTGTAAGAAGAGATTAATTCTCTCAATTAAAATGCCAGAGTGTAATATACTCTAAAATATAGTGGGAGTATAGGTCAAGAGTAGGGAGTATAATGGCTGAACTGTTTCATTACAGCTGACCCATTGAAATCTTTGAATCTGGCCTCATGGAGAGTTCTATCACTATGAATGTACTGTCTGCATTACAGCTTGAAGTTAATTCAACATTACCTGATCAGTTTTGCATAGAAGATGAAGCTCAGAGTTGCAACTGTTCTGATTTGTCACTGATAACCATTCCATTTTCTGTTAGTCTCCTGACAGCAGTAACCAAATTTCCCAAACTTAATTTGGACACAAAAAGAGAGTAAAGGCTAAGTCATGTCAGTAACATGACAAAAACTATCAGCTTTGTCTAACATTTTCTCAATGCAGTTCATATATTTAAATCCTGTGAATTGCTGGGTTTTTCTCAGGTGTCAGCATGTGGCCTAGTGACCATCTCACTCACTCCAGAGAGTGAAATTAAGTGCACTGGGACTGATTTCTTATATGTTTATTTGGGATAGCAAAGTGGATGATCTTGTGCTGATGCAAGATGATACCTGCTGTCCTGAGGCTGCACTGGTAGCTTTGTGGCTTGAAAATTATTTCTGTAGGTCACAAATGACTCCCTATTACAATCTGTGTGTTTTATTGTTTTGCTGGGGTCTGCCAGTTCCATAGAAGCAAGCTCAGGTGTGTGAGAGCTGGTGAGGACTGGTGTTCTTGTCCTGGGCTCCTCCTCTTCTGTAGCCTTTCCCTCTGTCTTGGGGATATGCCAGCAAATAGGGGAAGCTTCAAATCCAGTTGTGTGGATTATGCCTTTCTGGAGTTGTAACAGGATTTTTTTTTTTTTTTTTTTTTTTTTTTGTAGCTGAAATATGATAGCAAAACCCTCCTCTTCTGAAAATTATTTCTTGCTGATTTTGTTCATGGCATTTTAAGCTTCAGAAGGACAACCTTTTCGTTTCTTAAAACCTTGTTAGCACTTTACCCTCTTGTATTGATCATGTTGTAAGGGTGGGAAGATCCTACTGTATTTTTGAAGTGTGGAGGCTAGAAAAACTGCACCTTTATCACTTCTTCCATGTTTTTTTTGGTTGTTTGTGGGGTTTTTTATAATTTGAAAAAGAAAGATGGGGATTTGAATAAATTCTTTACTGTGTGATATACCATTTCTCTAGGGCTGCTTTTCCAAGCAGAACTGCATCTTCCACTGTAGTGTATGAGGCTCTAAAGGATTGCTAAATTAATTTGCTAATTTTAATATTCGGCAAATAAGGCTGCACCTTCCCTAGGCCATAAATGGTATGTTATGCTCCTTGATCACTGTTTTCCTTTCTGGGCAGTCATGTTATTTAAGTATGTAGCACTTGAAAGCTGTTGGTGTGAGTCTGTGGCCTAAGAGGTGATTTCTGAATCACAAAAAAAAAAAAAAATAGGTCTTCTAACTTAATACACAACCTGTGTTCCAGAAAGCAATGCAATGAGAGAAGCTCTTTTGGTTTTTCTGACTTGCAGAAGAAATCCCTTTAAATAAAAAAAAAGCTCAAAGTAGTGTTTTGGTAAGTAGTAGCATGTATTATTTGCTCTACTTTTTGCTCTTGACCTGGTGCTATATGAATGTGCAACAGAGCCCTTCTCTTATAATGATTGCTTCAACCAAGGGTGCATTTTGGGCTCTTTTGAAGTGTTAGTTCACAAATGTCTGTGTGTGTCTCAGCAGGGGAAGCCCAGCACTTGCAGATGGATGGGACTTGATTAAAAAAAAAAAAAAAAAAAAAGAGGGAGGGGTCCCTGAGGCAGGTCCCCTGTTCTCCTGATCCTGTCCCTGCACCCCCAGGCGTGTCCTGGTTCCCTGAGCCTGCTGAGATGGTTCTTGCCTGTTCCTGTGCTTTCTGGGCTGGGACCAAAGTGACAAATAAAGCAGGAGCTGATTCCAAGCCCACAAAAAGAACAAGTGTGCTATGCATGTGACAATTTTTAGCTTTTCATGTTGCTCTGGGCCATGCAACTACTGGTATAAATTGGGGGGCGGGGGAAAGCTTTGACTATTTCTCACTACAAGTGCTTATTTTTGTTTCTCATCCTTTCAGCATAATTCTTACTGAAATAGCTTTTTACAGAATATTCTTGCCTCTGTCCCAAGGAAATACTGTTAGATTGTTCCAGTCTGTTCCAAATGTAAGCTAGGCTGACTGAAAAATTATGCACTTCAAATACCAGAGGTGCTTGTGAGCTCATCTTTTCCTGATCTCTGTTGCTGGAGATGTGGGGAAAGAACAGATGAACCAGATTAATGTCACTGGTTTTCCATAACTCCCAGAGATTTTCTTGGCAAGTTTTTTTTTCCCAGAAAGTTTTTCATCCCTCTTCTGTTCTTTCCTAATTCCTAGCTCTTCTATCCCAAGAAACAGAAGCACTTTTCTAGCTTTCTATGCTCCTCTGTTGAACACACCCCTTATTTACCCTGGCAGTGCAAAAATGCTGTACCATGCATTATTTCAGAGCTCAATCAGGCTTATATGGGGCAGGGGCTCCTTAGTTAAGGGCTGGGCTGAATCAACTCTGGCAACATGGACTTCATTTCAATTCCACATTTCAAACTGTGAGGAGTTCAGCTGCAATTTGCCTGTAGATATATATGCTACATAAAAAAGTAGCCTGAAGTGTGGCTATTTCCTTACTCCAAGTGCATGAGTATTCTAGATGTAACTTGTCCTTGAAATAATCTCTGTGGGTGTAGTTTTGGCAGCTCATTTTCACTTGATCAATTTTTTTGTTGTTTGGGGGGGAAAAATGTTTTATCACAGATATGAACAATCAATCATTTTCTGTTGGTGTTAAATTTTTGCTGATAGCAGAATTTGAATGCTTCTTTCTCAGCCTTTGGTTGACCTACCCTGACTGCCCTTTACTGAAGGATGTTGTACCAGTGCTACCATGTGCCCTCACTCCAGTAAGATATGTGCACCAGTTCACTGCAAAGAGGCACCATGTGTGCCTTTTCTACATCTCATCTCTACACCCTGATAGCACTTACCTTTTAGATTTTTTTTGATCCTACCATTGTGTTCTTGGAGCCTTTTTGCCTTCTAAAATCATGGCTGCTCTTTCCAGTGCTGACTTGTTCCAGAGACATGGACAGAAACAAAATGCTTTTCTTGCCTCAGTAATGTGTTATTTGCAAAACCTTGCATTAATTCATCAAACAGAAAATGTGCTTCCCTAAGCTCATCCCACTGTGTGCATTTTGAATATATTGCCAAGTGAGAAATGCACATTTTGGTGAAACTCTGATGGTAGAGATTTATTACTTTATCTGCTATCCCAGTGGGTTCTGCAAACAGAAGCTCTTCATTCTTTTGTTAAGGTCTGTAAGCTCCCTCTGTCTCTAGCCAAATAGTTAAGAGGTGAAAACAGATGTGCAACTCTGGGTTTCCGGCTTTTTGGTAAGACACATATGATGAAGTTGCATAGATAAGAATAGGAGGAGCAAGTGAGTTAAAGTACATACCCACATAGTCTTAACTCAGTGTCCTGACACTGCCTCAGTACCCTTGCAATACATGGATTTCTCACTTTATTTTTAACTCTGCTGCATGGAAATTATCTTCCCTCTCAGCAAGTATTTCATCCCATCACAAGAAGGAAGACTATGCCCACTTAATTCTGCAATTGCTGATGTCCTTTGCATATTCATCCCTCTCATGTTCCTTGCCACAATATGTGATATTTTATTAGCTGTCATTAATCCCAGAAATCATGTTCATCTGCCAGCTGACTACTGACAGTCCCTCTGGCAAAAACCCTATATCACTTGTGATAGATGTAGTCTGTATAGCACTGTCCTGAAATAAGCTGTTTCTGTTTCTCTGTAAGACTTAAAAAGTTTTGCTTTTAATCATACATGGAGGGTCTCTCCTTCCCTGTCTTTACCCTATGGGATTGCTGTTTCTCTGTTTCTTCACAGTGCTGCAAAGCTGCTTTATGTAATCTCCCTGGTGCTCTACACCTACATCCCTCCCAGAGAATGCAGCTGACCTGTTTGTAGAAAATACCTTTTGGCTATTACCAGCTTCAGGGCTGCATTGGCCTGCTGTGTGTATCTTTACCCTGTCTTCATTTTTTTTTTTTTTTTTTTTTGTCTGAGTTCCTCCTCATGTGTGTCATCTGCAAGTCTTGTTTCCTAGTGATGGTTGTTTTAACCCCTCTTTGAAGCAACAATATCCATCAGTAAGAAAGTCTAAGTAATACAGAGCAGGTCTATATAGTTATGAAATTTTTTCAAGCACATGACCCTATTATCTGAATTGCATGTGATAGTGGGCAATAACACTTTCAAGCCAATGCAGAGAAGATGATTTCAACAAATGAGACTTAAAAGAGTTATTTCTGCTCAGTAGGATTACTGAAGCAGTTATTTCTCACCTGGAAGAGATATACAAGTTTTCTGATTTTGCTCTTTATTCTAGAGAAATTAGCTCAAACTAGAATGCTGATGTGAAGGTGAAGAGTCAACCTGGCAGCTCTGCACAGTAGTTCCTGTACAGCTGACAGGCTGCAATAGTAAGATATAGTATTGCAGATATAACACATCCATAAAAACATTGGAAAGGCTTCCCAAAGGGGACCGAGAGGGAAGAGCATTCTACTGAAAGAATATAAACAAAATAATCTAGCCTTACTGGAAAAAAAATTCTACTACCATTGATTAACCTATTAATAACTTTGTCAATAAATGTCCTATAATTTATCATCAGTTTTGCAGTGTTTCTAATAGGAATAGCTGCTGTGCAAATGATTAACCTTTATTGCCCTCTTCGAGAAAGTTACTGTAAACATTCAGACAAAGTGTAAATAGCACATTCTTCTGTTTCTGCATTCTTGAGCCATCTGGTTGTCTCCTTGAAAAAAGTTCTACTGTTATTTTTGAGTATTGTCTTCCCTCATGCATCCATGTATTTCCTGAAGCTTTGTCTCATGCTTCTTACCTTATAGTATTTTATATTGTTTTGTTTCTTTGATATGCAATTTTGACAGCACATGGTCAACAGTAAAAATCATTAGCTAGGTACATCTGGGTAAGCAGAATTCAAGAAACAGCTTTTTAGTGTATAAGTCACTGACTCAGATTTTCAGATTATCTTCCTCCTCTGAATGCCAGGAGTTGCCTGAAATGCTGTGGGTGGTTCTTTCGCTCTGTTTTCAGATAGCTAATATTTGATCACTTCCTAAACCACTGCTCTTCTCACTTTGGACTGAATCCAAACTATTTTTTACTTTGATAAGCAAGCCTATCAAAAAGTCGGACTCAGACAGTGGTGTACATTAAGCCACCACACATCTTAGAATTTAAATATTGCATAGATTTAGCACTGGTCCCACAATAGCATATTAAATGAGCTAAAATTTAAAAGTTTATCAGAGAAAGATTGAGCACAAAATAATGGAAGTTCTAGAACAACGTAGATTCTTCATTCCCTGAAGATAAAACCCCAGAGATACAATGTGTATGCAAAATGATGTAAGAACCAGTTCATGTTCATGAACTTCAAATAACACAGTACAGTGCAGGAGTGTTGTCATGCTGTAGTATCATGCTCATGGTTTAACAAAATCTGTCCCAAAGTGTCTGAACTCACTCTTCAGAGTGCTGGGATGGACTAAAACATGTGAAGGTGTTATGTAGAGCACTGTGACAATAGATCAGTAGAAAAACTTTGTTCTGGGCAACTTGAATTCCTTGTGGTAAAGCACTGTCCAGGTGTCCCTCCTGTGAATTGCTGTAGGTGTCAGGATCCCCCAGGACACTGCTGTAACTTGCTGGGCACTGCTGTCATCTGCAGGCAGTGCTGGCTCAGGCTGAGCAGGCACACAGCATGTCCAAGCTGTGAAAACGAGCCAGAGCTGGATGGTGTAAAAACGACCTGTGCAGTCATACTTAGTTTCTAAGCTTTCTTTTCCAGTAAGTGCAAGACATGTGAGTTAAACAGGGAGACTGAAATACCCTTAAAATCCCAGAACATGATGGAATAATGGCTTGTACTTCAGAAATACATGTCTTAATAGTTCATATGAACTCAGATACTGTGTAATCATTCACTGTGATAGGGAAAGCTGGGGCTTTCATCTGGCTTTATTAATGTGAACTACTTATGGAAGAGTTCAAAAAAATCTGTCTCAGTGTTTAAATGTTTGAGCACATAACTGAGGATAGACACCTAACAATTCATAGCTGAGTATAATCAGCCTTGCAAGTCATAAAACATAAAACAGAATCCTTCCTTTTAAAGTGGTTGTTATGTATAGATCAAAGGTAGAGGTTTATGCAGTATGCCCAGTTTAAGAAAGTGCCATTCAAGAGGTTAATGTAAAACTGGAAGCACAACACATTTTATGTTAAGTATTATCTACTATCTTTCTATTATGTAGAAACACTAGTAAGTGTTTACAGCCACCATGCCAAAATTCACTGAGCTCAGAAGAAGAATAAAGGAAGCCTTAAAATGTGGGGTTTGTATTTTAAAGTGACAACCTAGAAATAGCATTGTGTTACTTCTGTGTTTCTGATCACTGGATATTGGTGGCTTTGCAGGCTCTTACATAATTTCTGGCAGTAATGTTACATACACCTGTCAGCCCAGCAAAACCAACCTGGGAATGGATAAGTATACACTGGGTCTTGTGGCCATGGTGCTAAGAATGAAAGTGATGACTGGGTTTGAAAAAAGGCCAGCTGCTCTGCATCATCTTCAGATCTGTCTGTTCTGCATAGTTCCCAAGACCACAGAATTAAAAGATGTGTAAATGTGATATGACCTCCTGTGCTCTTAATCCACATTTATGGAGGTTTTTTAAAGTCAGGACTGACCAGCTTGAATTTCAGGTTTCTTGGGGAGTTTGAAAAAGAGGTAAATAGAACTGCTTTTCTCTTCCTGGAAAAATTTTGACTGTTCTTGAGATTTGGAGATTTGGAATGTGGCTTTGCTCTTTAAACAAAGTCACTCTTCAGAAAATTAGTAGGAATTCCTTCTCTCCAGTCCTTTGATTCTCTGTAGTTATCTGTGCTTGAAGATTTATGTTGCCTTCTGTAATGAGAGAAATCTTATATAATATATGCAGCCTTTGTGCTTTCTAGACTAGAGCCCAACCCAGCTCTTAGTCCTTTGAAAAATGCCTTCATGTCTGTCTGCCCCTTTCAGATCTTGGGCTTTCAAAGTGTAAAGATCTATATTTTTAATAGACTTGGCCTGTATTCTTTCCTGATGAAGAACTGGTAACCTTAAAGTTGACTGTGAACCAGATCCAGTCAGAAGACCTGGTGGGCTGAGAGCATAAATATGTATGTAGACAAACAGGCTTTTAGTGATGGTATGAAACAATGTAGGCGATCTATTGATACAGTAATAAGTGTAAGAACTGCATGAATAATAGCTTCTAAGTTTGGTGTTAGGGCTGGTTGCTGCTATCTTGTGTGATGATTCATTATTGTAAAGCATAATCATTGCAAGCTACAGCAGTGTCTCAGGCAACTTGGCATAATTACCCTGGGTTTCTTCAAGAAAACAAAAAGCTTTCTTTTGTCTGGCAATTGCTGAGTAATTGCTGAACATTTATGTTTATGTGATATGAAATAGAAATGATACTGTAATATTGGGTCTTTTGTCTGACTGCCCTCCCCAGTTATGTTTCTTGCTTTTGTTGTGGTTTTATTTAGGTTTTTGCTTCTGAGGGACTTTTTCTTTGTGGTGTGTTTTTATTTTTAATTTGTTTGGTTTCTTGGGTTTTTGGTTTTTTTTCCCAGTTCACACAAATAAATGCATCTCCTCTTATTGGTAGAACACATTGTGCTGATGCTGCTGGGTTTGCTGCCTTGTGTTGTTTAGAAATTAAGACCTAGACTTGAAAGAAAGTCCTCTTCTGTGCTTTTTTGCTCTTTTGTAACTAAAATACAAATATTATCAGTCAGCCCTGGGATTTGGTGACTAGCAGTGCAGTGGATTCAGATATCACTGAGATTCGTGTCATGAAATTCATGTTCTTTTTGTGCTGTGAGCACGGCACAAAATTGAAAATTCCATGAACTTTTGAAAGAGGCCTTCATCACTTTAGGTGGTATTTAGGTGGCTCTTCTTCCTGAGTATCTGAGGCAGTTTTTGGTTGGTTTTTTTTGGGTTTTCTGTTGGGCCTTTTGGGGGGAAGGAAGTAGGTTATTGTATTATAAATAGACACAGAGAGTAACCCTAGCTTTATAGGAACTTTACAAGTAGATAGGTCTTTCCAGATCTCAGTATCTTCTAAAGATCTGTTTTGTTTCTCTTCAGTCTCAGAAACACTGGTGTTTTGGTTTTTTGTTTTTTTTTTTTTCTTTTTTTGCAGAGCAAAGTCCCAGTCTACCTTCTGTCTATAAGTCAATTTATAAATTTATGGGGAGTAAAACACTGTTACAGAGTAGCAAAGAAGATGCATTTGTCATTTAACTTTTAAGCAGGCCCTTCATTTCTTACCTAGGCAATGTATTATGTGAAATGCAAAATAGGGATTTAGTGTAAATTGGGTAGAAAAACTATGGAAAGGACAAGACTCCCAGTTAATGTAACATGTCCCATGGGTGGGTTATGAGGGACTGAATGGCACAGGAAAGGCCAATGCACTATTTCCACTTGAGCCACTGTGTCTGGTCAGACAAATGCCTCTGAAAACATGATTGCAAACATCTTCTCTCCCTGAGAAAGACTATTGCCTAGACTTGATGGGATTTTGTTCCACTTAACCTCTAATTTGGGAATGCCATATGGCATGTTGCTTTAAAAGCTGATGATTCCTGTTATATGCAGCAGATTTTGGAAAATGATTTTCACTAAGTGAGCAAGAGATGGAGCACTTTGTATTCCTCATACATCCAGCACTATTAAAGAAACATATTGGGGCAGACAATAAACATTGCTCAAACACTGTTTAGTGGCTCTTGCAATACCTTAATACCACCATCTGGTGAGCTGAAATCATGTTAGAGCTTATTTGTAGGTTCTTTTTTTTATCATTTAATGGGCTTGTCTGACAAGGTTTTGACCAGGGAGCTGAGCCTCCTAAAATAGGATTGTGGTGTGAGTGCTGAAATACTGTGTGCTTGCCTTGCTTTGTTCCCTGATGCTAGGCAGGTGCAATAGAAGAGCACTGGGAATTCTCATCTCATGGGTAGGATTTTGGTGTCCTTCTCAGCCTGTTTCAAGCTGCTGTGCCAGTGGAAGAAAAAACTGCAGCTCCAGTTGCATTCTAAAAAAACCTGTTGCTGAATGACTTGTAATAGGTTTGGCTCATGCAGGTTTTTTTGGATCTCATTGATTACTCTTAATTAGTTGCCTGGGATGTTTGTCTGATCTCAATTTCTAGACCTTCTGAATTTCATGTCATGAATCTGAGCCCCGTATTTTTAAGGGTGTACTAAATGGAACATGTTGATTGTTGTCATAATGTAAACTTATTTAATGAATGTTGTTTGTGCTTGCTTCTAATTCCATCATGTACTGATAAAAATCTCCTTTTTAATAGTTTCTTCATCAGTTATTGGTGAATAGAATTCTTAAATTGTGAAGCAGCTCTCCCAGACTGTCCTTCTGGTTCTGTTCCAGCTTAAACATATTTTTGTTTTGAAATAAAACATGATTATCCAACACATTCAAATAGAAATTGGACCTGACCTCAGCCTGGCATTAGTTGCTATTGCTCCTGTCTCTTTGAATTGCATCCAATTTGAAATGAATCTGCTACAGAAGATACTGGCAAGTGCAGAAAAATATATCGAAATAGTTAAGTGTTAAGCTGAATTTTTCTTAATTGTAATACTTTAAAATCCTGTAGTATGAAGTCTTTAGAGTAATGATTAATTGTTCATAATTATCAAATAGCCCAGTGGAAAGAAACGAGGTTTCTTTTTTACTGACAATAAAAGGAAGGAAAACAACTATCTTGGTTCTTATCCTGTGGGGAAGATTGTCATTATTATGAAACAATTTAGACAATTTATTATTAACAAAGACAAGTTTAAGAGCAAGGACAAATGTTGATAGCCCCAGCCTGCATGTTCACACTCTATTATGGTGTTATTTCTTGGATAATAATTTCTCCTAGGAACAGGAGTGACCATGTTCTTTTAGCAAGAAATCCTTTGCCACTAAAGGAAAAAGGCAATGTATCCTCTTGTGCTGTGACCTGAGGTAAAAGATAAGATCAGTTTTAAACAACCACTCTTTAAAGGATATTTATTCCCTCATATACCCTGGGAGAAAAGGAAAAAAGCACAATAGAGGAAAGGAAAATTACTTTTTTACTCTTGACTGAATAATCTTTTTTCAGTGTTTGTAAAATACAGTGTGATCATTTCCTATTAAAAGGAAATTAATTTTTCTGTTAGGCATTGAGACACATTAACCTGCACTGAAATGGCAGTTAGATTTGTCCAGCAAGGCTTACTTGTTAAACCTGCTTGTTCACAATTCAACCAAAATAATGATAAATAAGTTATCCTATTTATGGAACAGTTGGATATTATGGATCTTATTCCATGGAGATAGGCTTTCCAATTTGTTTTTCTAATAATTCCAGGAGCTCTATAGGATGGAAGTACTCTAAATTAGTTTTAAGCAATGGTCCAGTGGCAATATATAATAGTGTGGATCCCTGTGTACCTATTACTACCATCTTAAACATTTTTTTCATACTTTTCAAATTAACATTCTTTGAAGTTTATTTTCTTACTTTTTATAATTGGTAGAGCACAAGTTATAATTGTCAGGCTAACCACACTTCGGGTTTTTTACTTTATATCTTAGTTATAAATGGTTTAATGTTTGATGCCTTCCTAAAGAATCTGATTAATTCCAAGTATTGCTTCAAAAAACTTCAGTGCATAATGCTTGGACCAGTTGCCTTGGTTTTCATCCTTTTTTTTTTTTTTTTTTGTCTCACTCTTTGCAAGTGGGAATTGCTCAGCTGTCGGTTTTGTAGCACTACAAGATGCTTTACTAAAAGAAGGTTATGCATCCTCTCAGCCTAGGGACAATATTCTCTGATACATGGTCTTCAGTGATATTGAGCAGCACTTTGTGTGTTAAAGGTAGCCTGAGAGAAGTTACATGACCATAGTGAAATACCTTACTCTGCCACAGAATATTGTTTCCCCATCTCCAGCAAATGCTTTTAACTGAGTGTCACTGTTGCAGTAGGAAGCAGGATCCTGTCATGTTGGAGCTCATGTTTGCCCAGCATCTGCTGGAAGCTAAGAGGGACTCCATGTGTCTAAAATGTCTTCAGGAAGGAAGTGAGATGTAAATTCACAAATGTGGTTACTAGAGGAAAAAGGAGCAAGCCTATGTGGTTGAATTTAGCTCGGTCCCAAGAACAGAGACTTTCTCTCTTACTATGTTGGAGTGAAAGCCAGAGGTAGTGGAGGTAATTTTATTGGTATTTTGCCATTGGCAGATGTGTTTGCATGGAAAGAAAGGATCATCTCAGACTTTGGTGATACAAATATGAATAATATCACTCCTGCTCAAGTAAAGTAGCCTGCAACTTAGCAAAAGAACACCATATGTGTTGGTTACTTAAGCAGCAAACAACAAAAATGTAGAAAAAGATTTTTGCTTTCTCCATAAAGTTCAGTGTGCTAAAGACAGGTTTGTTGCCAGGTTAGAAGTGCTCTGATCATATGGTGCTGCTGATGTCTGACCTGGTGTTTATGTTCTTGTCATCAACAGCTAAATGGAGACAAGAACTCCTAGGTACAGTGTAATATACCCTCTTGTTAAGTCATTTCCACCCAGATGTCTGTAGGACAGACACCTGAAGTAGGGACTTGGCTTGGGAGCAGGCATAAACACCTCAAATAAGACGACGAGGACCAGCAGTACCTTTCTACCCACTGCTCAGCAGGATAAGACACAGGGGAAGGAGCTTCACCCTCTATCAGTGCCTAGGACATGGGGAGGATGTTGGCAGCTCCTCAGCAAGGCTGGCCTGCTAAATGTGAGTGTGCCTGTGACTGCACAGGGGGAAGGGGGAGCTGGGTCTGAGGGATGGCTAGTTAGCTGCCCCAATTCCCCAAGCTGGTGTGTTAAGCAGTGTGGCTTGCTCTATGCTTTGCAGTTTCTTCTCCCTTGCAAAAATAAAGCATCTGCTGCCCCTTTCCTCCCCTTGCAGAGGCTTTCTGCTGATCTTGTGGAACAAATGCTTCTTTTCCAGATGTTTATGCTTTCCCTTGGTTGTGTTGACTTGAGACAGACATTGCACTGTCATTCTGCTCATATCCCTGCTGTGCCTTATCCAAACCTGCTATTGGCATCTGCTCCTGCATAGTGGGAACAAGGATAATAGGCTAAGAACCTGATCTTGCAGTAAGTTCTACTCCTGCTTCCAGTGGCACCAAGGTTTAAGACAAGATTTTCTTCACTGCCCCTGTGCATTTAATTTCCTGTGATTATTGATATTGCCCTTCAATATTTATCATGTTTGATCAAGTAATTAAGCAGTGACAAAGAGGCTTATTCAGTGCACGCTTTTGTGGTGAATTGATAGCCTTATGTATAAAGCACAGTTTTATAGACAAAATTAGGCAACTAAGTGAAGCATTATGTAGAAAATCACAGCTGCTAGAACAAGAATTCCCCCTCCTTTTTAAATAAAAAAATAATATACATGCTCTTAATGTCTTCTAGTATAACACAGGAATTAAACATATTTTTAAGGAATCTTGTGCTTGTTTGAATACTCAGAGCCTGAAAGAGTACTGCTGAAGACATTAACTATGTGTTCAAATCTGAAAGAATTATATACAACGATATCAGGTAGATATATTCACTCTAATACATAAAGTTGTGCATTCAATACATTTGACTGTCACTTTGATAGTGTTAATGGCAAATTCCAGGTTCCTTCTATATAATGAAATAATGAAGTATCTTCTTTTAAAAGCTAAACACTATAGACAACAGTGTTCATACGTATATTTAAGTCTTGAGAAAGCTTGTTGAAAACAAGTCAATAGAACAATTGTGTATTTAACTGCTAATCTGTTTTGTGTTTTATTAAATGCTGAGTGTTGTTTTCCTAATTCACTTACATGGTAATGGGTAATCAAGTAATGATTGGTGTCTTGTAATTTAAAAATAGCTTGATTGTATGGAACCTTGAAAGCTAAACAGGATCTGACATCTGAATGGACAATTATGGACATGTATAACTTTTTTCCACAAGAAGCAGTAATTGTTTGGTTGGTGTTTAACTTAACATACCAGATGATTTCTTTCCAATTTTTCTCAGCACTTCTGAAAGCTGGCTTTTGGACTGAAAACTTTGGCTTGAATTGTTTTTTTTTCTATGATATGTTCCTATGACTGTAAAACTGGCATATTGCCCACTTTAGTCCTAAGGTAGTGTGAGCGAAAGACACTGAGGGTGGTTCTTATTGTTCAGAAAAATAAATGGTGATTTGAGCATGAGTCTGTCAGGCAAGGCCAAGCTCTAGACATTGTTCATGGCAGAGTATAAAATGCCATCTGGTAAGGACCTGAAGAACTATGGCTTGGATCTCAAAACCTGGTAGGGAGAGAGGGAAGGATGAGAAGCAGTGAGTAGCTGATGGATTAAAAAAAAAATAAAAAAGGCAATGGCAATGAAAGACAGTAGCTACTGAAGACATGAACCTCCAGTGCCATGCTGGTTGCAGGTTAGGTGACCCAAATGTGTGTGCCTGTGCTGATATTCCCTGTGCACAATTACTTGCCTGTACTTGGGTGCCCATGTTGGTGTAACTGAATACCCAGTGGTAAAAAGAACGGGCTCTGCATTAGCACAGACAGCTGGGTAGCTTTCAAAAATGCTTGGAATAAAAAATTTAACACTCAAAACTAGTTTTTTATCATGGACAAACTTCCCTTCAAATTTCTAACAGTAAGGCTTTGTCAGAAACCTACAACCTGTTAGTTCAGAAAAAGTCAAATTGGGTGTCTACTTCTGAAAACTGATTGTGCCAATTTTGTTTTTTTTTATAGTTTACCAATTCCTCTGGTAGATATTTACATGAGTCAGTAAAGGAAACAATGCATGAGTGTAAGTCCAAGTGCAAATTTAATTTCTGGTCAGTATTGTAGCTTTGTTTTACACAAGGTAATAGCTCACTTATTTAGTGAAGCGTTAGAGATTTCACCCTCTCTCCAAAAGCTTTTGCTTGCTTTAAAGAAAAATATATTATTTAACAGCAGCATTGAAATCCTTCACCAAACACAAAGCCCTCAGGGACAGCTGAGCACACTAGAGGTGTGGACTGACAACCTGCAGCAGCTTGCAAATGCATGTGATGAAAAGCCAGCCACTGGATGGTTAAGTTCAGAGCTGAATTGGTTATCACTATATTTAAACAAAGAAAAAGGGGAAAATATGTGGTAAAATTCTGGCTTTCTTCCAGCTGTTTTTAAATCCTCAGTGAAGGGTTTCAGATCATCTTTGGGGAGTAGCAATTTGTAATAGGATGCCAGTAGGTGCTTCTAGATATTGTATTACTTTTGAAATTATCAACTTATATGCTTCTGCTTTCTCCTTGGTCCAGTGGGAGGAAACAGACTTATTTGCTTTGAAGGTCCTCCTCTAACAAAAAATTCCAATGTTCTTATTATGATAATTCAAAGGGACACAGAGGAAACAAAAAAATTACTGGTTATGACTGGAATAAGATGGAGATGTTTCCAATTTCCCTAAGTATTTGTGGCTCCATCGTTTAAATGTGAGGATTATAACACTGATACATTATATTGGGAAATGCAGTATTTTGGGAAAAAATAAAACCCCCACAAATGCAAAACAAATTACTGCAGTTTGAAAGATGAAAAATCTTAATTAGGCCACTAAAGGGGGCAAGGGAAGAATCAAAATATGCCAGTGGAATTAGCAAATTCTCAGAGTGGTCTGTCTTCCTTCTCTAGCTCAGGACCTTATTACAGAAAATGACAAAAAAATGTTTAACATGAGTTCAATTGTAAACTGAAAAACTCAGTGCTTATTAATCTATGAGTAAGTAATTTTGTTCCTCCTAGCTAAAGTATTAAATAATGACCTTTTATTTCACAATTAAGTAATCACTCTTGAGAAGCAGCAGGTGCAATGGAATAGAGAGAAATGGAGAAGGGAGTTGTGGAAGCTGACAGTCACTGATTTATATATACAATATCTAGGAAAAAATGCAACAAATTAGGTGGCAATGAATTTTAATTAGTTTTGATGTTGAATTGGGGTTAACCCTGAAAATATTGATTTGATATAAATGTGTGTTTAGGACACACTGAAGATTAGGAAGATGTGCTCTAAAATTTTTAAATGAGCCAGGCTTTTTTAGTTTGGCTATGAGCAATGGTATTTAAAAACCAATAGGATAAATCTACTGCAGCCAGATTGCTTTTCTGCCAGTTAGTGCTAGGCCCAAATGCATTCTTCATTAAAATGCACTTGCTTTGTGTGGTGGGCTGACTTTCCCTCTTAAAGTTTTCATTGTTGATGATCCTTTGATCCAGCAATATTGTGCCCTTCTGGGCATATTTTTGACTTAAGTGTCTTGGCTTCAAAGTAGTCACAGGTGGATAGCACACCTTTATCCTATGGAACAAGGCAGGATGTTTGGGTGAGCCAGCAAAGCATTTATTAAAGGAATCAGTCATAAACTTCCTTCTTATGTGTGTCTCTCAACTGACTTGGTTCTGATTGTCTCAACCCGGGTGTAGGGCAGCTCAGGAGGGCCTTTGCAGTTTTTTGTGGTGCAGGAGCTGCCTGGGCATGGTTGGTTACTCAGGTGTGAGGAGGAGAAAACATAGTTATGGATGTCACAAGTTACAAATTGTGCTTTTGCAGGATAGTTTCTGCTAAGCAATCAGTAAACTCAGGACATAACTTATGTTGGAATTTTGGTTTTTCCTGAGGACTTGGTCTGTTACTAGCTCTCTAAAAATGGAGTGTGAGTCCTGAAAAAGTGGAGGTGATTACATAATTGAGTAATTGATTTGAGTAGGGAGTGAGAAGATAATGGAAATTGTTTAAATGCCATTGTCTTAGTGCTTGCTACATGCTCACTATTCTGAAGGTTCAATGCCCCTCTCTTTTGTAACTAAAGTACAAATATTGGTATATTGTAGTGCAAGTACATAATGCTGTTCAGACCCAAATGAATAGCAAACTAATTCCACTTTTGCTTCTACCCATCCACCATGGCTGGATGTTAGTTGAAAGTTAGAGTCTAGGAGTGAAGGAAGAATCTTGTCAGCAAAATACCATAGAAAGCTTCAGTCTGTTTGTGGCACCTGCAAACTACCTGCCTATATCTTGCTTTTAAACATTTTGAACTGTTTATTTTAATGATGTTGACTGTGCTTCTTTCGGTCTTGCAAGCTGTGTGAGCTTAGGGAAAATAAATGAAAAGTTCTGTATTTGAACTGTTGTTGTGGAATAGGTTTGTTTTGGGTTTTTTTTGTTTTGTTTTGTTTTGACCTATACCTTCAAAGGTAGGAAATACCAGAAGCCTTGCAATGTAATGTGCATAGCTGACCTTTTGAGTTCCAGATTGCAACAAGGAAAAGGAGGAAAGTACTTTGAGGTAAAAAGGCATAAGGTTAAAACAAGGTTTAATAATTCCAGCACTTTGCATCACTGGAAACAATAAATACTACAGAGATAATAGTGCAGTGCTGTGATCAAAGATGGAAGAAAATATGCAAATATATCCTCAGCGATTAAGATGTTAAAGCAATGTTTTCAGCATCACTGTAACTTCAGTTGTATTGAACTGTAAAGTTGAGTACCACAGAAGTAAATGCCAAGTGTGACAAAATAAAATGAGAGAGAGAAATTAATGCCAAATGGTATCATCCAAAGCAATTAAACACGAATCAGACACAGCTACAGCATTCAGTGTGTCTAATTCACTTGCATGCACTAGTTCTGATAAGCAATTTAGCTGCGTTTCCTCTATCCTGGATAGCACAAAGAGTAATTTGCAAAATAATTGCAGTAATTGCCCCTGGGTTTGAAGCTGTATGTGAAAAGCAGGAATTCCTGCCTTGTTTTTGGTGTTTTGTTTTTTTAACAGTGAGAATAAAATCTCAACACTTTTTTAAACTGATGTCTGTGGCATAATTCTTATTGATAATATTTTCACTACTCTGTTAAGATAGTAATGAGTCATGGTCCAGCAAGTGTGAGGCCTGTTGTGCTGCCAATAGAATTATGGAGTAAGAGACAGGTGCTGCCCTCAGAGAAAATTGCCATCCAAATGCAGTATAAAACAGCTGGCTCACTGATTTCATTTAAGTCACATCTCTGTAGTGAGGAGGTGTAGGACTCCAGAATTTCAGAAGTTAGAGGGAGAAAGAGCAAATTGCCCCAACCCTTTACTGCAAAAAAAGTAAATATATCAGCAGGAGATTGCAAACTAAAGTTATCTGGTTGGGTCTGTTCTGAGCTCTGCCTGCTCTCTCTCCCCCTCAGCCACATGGAAAACCAAATGGGAAATCTGAGGCCAAAAGCCTGTTTGGCCAAGCACCAACTTTTGTAGAGCACATTCAGTGAGTCAGGCATAAATTTAATTGTGTATGTACCACTTGCTGAGATGGGTGTGAGAGCTGCTTTTGTCACACACACTCCCTGTGCCGCCCCATTGTCTGGTGGCACGTGTGCTGACAGCTGCTAGGGGTGCAAAGGGAGTGCTGTGCTGTGGGGAGCATTGCTGCAGTTACCCATGGCCTGGGCTTGGGCTCTCTAGCTGAGGGAGCAATGTCTTTCATGACCCAGTTTTCCCCAGCTCTTCTTTTTGAGCTGTTCCTTTGCTTTCAGTAGCTTTTGGCAGCCAGGAGCCTTCTTGCACTGCCTTGGGGCACTACAGCATTGAAGGGTTAGAGAAGACCTGTCACTGTTGGATGGAGTGAGGTAGGATTCCATAGCTTTTCTGCTTGTCTTGTAGCTGGAGCACAGAATCAAGGCTTGAGTGTTGTAAAACAACATTTCTGGTGACTTGAGGTTGCTAAGCACAGAAGAGAAAAATTATAAACATCGTAAAGGAAATTTGAAGCTTTCTCTGTTTGATCTTTGCCAGAAGGGGACAGATGTTTTGTTTTCACATGCTGTGTTGGAGAGCAGGCTGCAAGGCCACCCAACAGGAGTTTTGCATCCCTAACCTGGAACACGTTATATGCCTGATTACTGAAATTGCAAAAAGATACATACTTTCATCCAATGCATTTTGAAATAAGGGTCAAGCCTGCTGCTTAAAACATCTTCCAACATCTGTTTTCTATTCATTTATATGCCCTATGCAAGTGCTTTATTTCAAAATGGTGTTTGCTGCGTTGTGTTGGTATTTGTGAGGAACTGGATATCTATCTTAGGCACAAAGTTATTTTCCTGTGGCTTTATAACTTTAAATCCCAGTAGCCTGTTATATCCAAAGCATTGTCCCTTTGTGAAACAGAAAACACAGCTCATTTTGCACAAGTGACAAACCCCATTCTCAGTGAGTCTTTACTCTTCATATTTGTGCTGTAGTTTTGTTCTAATCTAAAAGCACACTTGCTTTGAGGATATATAGTTAGTAGTTGTAAAAAGCTGTTAAATGGTATTAAAATCTCATTTGCTAAGCTGGAATTTTTAAATAGCATTTTGTTCTACATGTAAGTCATGGGGTTTTTGTGCATCTTATGGTCCACAGCCCTTGAGATTTTTCAGGCATTTCCAGATGCTCAAGATGTGAGCAGCACTTAAGTAATGAAATAATGATTTCCATGCTTTGTTGCTTACAGGTGCATTAATACTACACTGAAATGTGAGCTTGTCATGTTAGCAACACACAGGCTAGCAAGCCTTAAAACTTTCCCTCAGTATCTCAAAGATTCTGCAAGAAACAGGGTAGTTCAAATTAATTTGAATTTTACAGTTACTGCTGTCCCTTTTTAGTAAATAAAGGTGAAAATCAAACCTTAAAACCAGCAAAAGAGAGGATAATTATTTTGGATGAAGCTTTTTATACAATTTTTAGCATGGAATTTTAGCAATCCCATGCTAAAATGGAAAAGAATTAGCAAAATCTAATTACACAACAAATAGTTGCAAAGCTGTAGTGTTCATATGTTTGACCTCTCTTACCTGGCCTTTGGAACTAAGAGATTATCTTTTATCATGTGGTGAGCAGTTTCTGGCAGAGGTATGACTATGGCTTGATAGTGAATGTTCTTGTGTTGTACACAATACATGTATATAAACTCAATTTATCTCAACTGGATATTGCAGAGGGTGTCTTGTACAATAAGGCCGGATCTTCCTGTCATTGACAAGAAATACTGGTTTTCCATCCTCTCAAATATATCAAATGCTCACATAGTAATAAGATTCTCTCCTTATTAAATGCAGAAGACTCTCCATTTATAGAGGAGCTCTGAATCTCGTGTTGTTAATTTTGAAGTTGCATTCCATCTTTACTGAAGGTTGCTGTTGCCTTAGTGAAGCTGGCAGACAGCAGTACAGCCCCATGCTGTAGGGTATCCTCTGCCAAACCCAGCATCTTTACTGGAGCTTGTGTTCTCCAGCAATTCAAGCAGAGGGCATGACTGAGGCTCAGGCAGTAATTCTGAAACCACTGCAAGTAGTTGCTGGGACTTACCTGCTTTGACAGAACACACA
This sequence comes from Erithacus rubecula, assembly GCF_903797595.1. Lineage (NCBI taxonomy): Eukaryota > Metazoa > Chordata > Aves > Passeriformes > Muscicapidae > Erithacus > Erithacus rubecula. Next base: position 14,478,259 of record NC_136659.1, read on the forward strand.
AATAATTTCTCTCTGCCAGGAAGGTTCTTGAGTATAGAAGGACTGACTTAGTGGGTTAGGTATGACCTGGGGTATTTAGCTGAAAATTATTTCATTGTCTTTTAGACAAAATTTGAAAATTGAAATTGGAGGGAAGGGGAACCAGGGGAACCTGGTTATTCATGTAATCTCTAAAGGGAAGCACCTGAACAGAATTTCCTGGTTTAATATGTTGTCTTTTTTGACAGTTTCCATGCTTTTCTTTACTGGCTGTGAGTTTAAGACATTTAAATTAAAAAGTTCTGACACGTCCTGCTTTCATTATTGTCTTTTCTGAGATTAATTTTTCCCCTTCTTCCTGTGGGAGATTGACCAAATATTCCTGTCAACTGCTGTGGTGTAACTTTGGGAGCAAGGAGACTGCAGAATGAGGTGTTTATGGGTTTTTTGGCAATTCTTGCCCAGTAATACCCTTCTGCTAACCCTTTAAGAAGTGAAGCATTAATTCTTTGGAGCAAATGTGGAGGGGGAGAAGGTGTGTATGAGGCTGGGCAGGGCTGAGGGTAGGTCTGTTTAATCCAAAACTGAGCAGGACATTGGTAGTGCTCTGAATTTCTAATGATCATTTTATTTGTCAAGCTCTACAGTTGCATACAGTGCGAGCTATACAAGTGTTGGTAGCAGAAATAAAGCATTTTGTGTGGCTTTAAAGAGATTATTTTTGTTACCAAATATTGCCTCCTACAAAATGTATTGGTTCTTTTCATTGCATCAATATAATTAATTCAGTCTGTTAACCAGCTTATTTCATCTAATACTTTCTTCTGCACTTGCTGACAATACAGTTACAAAAAAAAATTATAAACCAACCAAAAACAATGCAAATAGATTTGTTTCTTCTACAGTGGCAGTTTGCCAGAGATGACATGCTTTGCTAAATGTCACTAACTATTATGTATTTAGGACTTAATTATGCCTTTAAGGCACTGGCCCTTTCAGGGAAGAGTGGATAAAATTGCTTCCTTGAGAGCTTTCAGCCACGCTCTGCCTGAGAAAACATGACTGCTGGTCGTGTGGTGGGAAATGAAAAGGCGAGCTGATCATCTATTTGAGATGATGGAGCATATGTTCTTGCCCACACCTCTTAGCTCTGCTGATGGATGAGTTATCTCACTGCTTTGGGCATTAAATAAACCTTGATTAAAGCTATGTCTGCACCTGTAGCCTCAAATGCTCTTTTTATTTAGAACTTATAATGGGGAAGAAACTTTCAGGCTTCAGAGTCTAAGACCCTAAATACTCCTAGATTTTCCCACAATAAAGCATAATGTGAATGGTTAATTAGAAAATAAAAAGACTCCCTTTGCAGGATTTTATCCAACTAACACTGAACCAGGTGGGATGAGGGGATAAAGAATCTAGACTGAGACCTTTGTCTAACGAGACTGTTGACCCAGGATACACAATTGCTGCCAACTTCTAATTCTTAACTTCTTGAAAATATCGTATTTCATAGCATATTTCTAAATGTCAGAATATATTCAGAGGGAACTCATGGGAGCACAGCTAAATCAGGATTATACTGTACTGTGGAAGTATGTAGGATGTAGCTGTTGAATAATTTAATGCTTCTTTGCTCTATCAACTTTTTAGTCAATCCATTTTTGTTAGCATTTAGTCAACTCTCAAAGGTTCCCTTTCAAAACTCAAACTATTACAAACTCTTGCAGATGTGAGTAAGTGCAATCAGTAGTACTGGATTTCCCTAGAGCTGTCTCTCATGTCAGGTAGTTTCATTTAGCATTTTAAATCTTTAGTCAGGAACTCATTGACAAAAATAGGATCTCTGTTTCAAAATCTGCATGAAGCCAGGTTATAAGAGCAGCTGTCTAAGCTGGGCAATGTTGTCCAAACTTCTTCTAGTGCTTCCTCAGGGTTCACAAAACTGCTCTGTGGAGTAGCAGTCTGTAGGTTCAGGAGCCTGACAGCTGTCTCTTCTCTGCCAGAGTACCTTCCACCTCTAATGTGAGCTTCCTCCAACTTGCCTCTGCTGGATATCTTCACTCAAGTGCTTCTCCTGGGCTGAAGTGTTTTGAAGAGATGGAAACAGCATCTGTCTTTGATGGCACCTGCTCCCCTGCCACCAGACACTGATTTAACATCTTCACTGATTTCTGGAAAACTCTTTTGGAGTTGTTTGAGTAGTTAAGTCTGCTATTCATACATTTATATAAATTAGAGGTGATTGCAGCAAATCCTTTAATAATCTTTGCTGTGTGCATACTCAAACAAATCTGGGCTAAAATATTACAGCTTAGAAGGAAGTAACATATGCTCTAGTCTCAAACAATGTCTTGCAAACCAAAAATAGCAGAGCCCGTGTTCTAATAAGTAAAACAGAGCTGACTTCACATGGATTGCTTCAGTTTACCCTTGACTTCAACAGAGAAAAACATCCTAGAACCATCATATATTTCTTGCTGTATTATAAATAAAACACAAATGCACTCTAATGTACTGTCATCAGTGATATTTATATAAAGCACTGGCTTTACAATAGTACATAATTTATTGTTGAAATTATATTTAATTGCACTGAAATATTACTCACTGCATGCCTCTTCCCATTCTATTATAAATGCATCTTCGTATGCTCCCTGCTTGCAGCTGAAATAATAAATGATTTCATAACTGGAGTTATTTGTGGGATACTGGAAATAGGTTTTCTGTCAGTACAGAGACATTTTATGAACTTGTTATGGTGTGGGTATTCATTGCTTCCTCTCTTCTGGCAGGATAAGTCTCTGGACAGGAGTATCTAGTACTTAAATATTTTGGAGGAGCTAATGTTAGGAGTATTGAGGGTAGACATCAAATTATAGTCTTGTCCAAGCTTTTAGTTTTTCTGACATGTATTTAGTACTTCACTAAATACCTTCAAACTTGCACACTATAATTACAGCTTTGTTCTTGTGTTGTAATCTTAGTGCTTTCAAAACAGATTTCTCTCCCTCCATTGTGAAATTTATCAGTATGTATTAATAATGGGAAAACAATACATCTGGTGTAATTGTTGTCATGAAAAATATTGAAGTGGTTCCACTTCTCACAGAAAGTATTTTCCCAGTACTTAGGTTAAACACAAGATAACACTGATGCTATAAGATGTTCAGGTTTTTAAATAGTAGATTGGCTATGTAGTAGTTTTAAAGACTACTAGATGCTACATGCCATCTTAATCTCAAGCTAATATTCCTTTTCCTGAATTGGTATTTAGACTACAATGTGAAATTTCAGATTTCAACAGTTATGAAAACCAAACTTGGTATGTTGGTATGTGGCATGGTCATCCCTTTCTTTCCATTTTCTAATTTTCCTTTCTTTTCTTCTTTTTGCCTTATTCAACACTTTCTCTGAAAGGTATTTTTTCTCCATCTTTGTGTGTGGTCACATGTATTATTAACTACTTGCTATTCTAGCCCTGCCATAAAAAACCCCAGGCATATTAATGTATGCCTAGACATGTGTATGGCACTGTCATCAATTGTGGTATTGTGACAAGTATTAATGAACTCATCCTTAAATTGGATCTATTATGGGAGACTGTGTGTATGAGAGAGAAAAATGTCTGTCATTAGCTGTAGATACATTTTAGACATAAGGCTATGTGATGCAAGGCTAATTCTATAAACTTGTCTGACACTGAAGAACTCAGTGAATTTTATTTTTGAAGTACTTGATATGTTAGGAAACTTTTTTAAATCATAAGGTGAGTGGATGGGTATTTGTCACTTCTGCAAATCACTCTGCAGGTATTGGTAATTTGATGTCTGTAGGTGTAGTTGATGCAGAGAAAACACGAAGGACGGTTAAAGATTAAAGGATTGTCAGAGGAAGTTAGAGGTGGTTCAGTGCTCAGGGATGTGTTCATGGTGGGCTAATGCAGGACCTGGATAACAAACTGGGACTAAATAAACCTTGTTACAGAGGCAAAGCTGTCAGTGTGGTGCTGACAGCAGCTCAGGCATGTGCATAAACCCAGCTTTGGAGCTATAGGCTCCTCTGCCCAGGGTGTAGGACAGGCAGAGGCAATCGTGGGATTAAGAAGATGGTAACAATTGTGCAAGTATTATCCTGTTGTTACTCTGTAGTTGCCCACTGATAATTCCTGAGAAATGTGCTAGATTTATATGCTCTTGGGTAGAACTTCTGAAGTTGGAAATTTTTAAGAAATTTTACACGTGAAGAAATCAGTTCTAGAAGTTGGTACCACAGTTTGCAGTGCAGACCTGTGCAGTTTGAGCTAATGCAGTAACTGTTAGAATAGGGTACTGAAGAAAGATGAAATGTGCTTTTGGCTTCATGAGAAAGGAATAATGAGAGGATGAGGCTTCTGATTTAGTTTACAGTTGTGTAGCAGTGCAGCCTTCAATAGGATTCTGCTTCTGCCACTGTGTCATCCTCAATTACTTGCATCTGTCCCTCTAGCACTCAGCACCTACCTGTGCCCTTTTTGCTGTGCCCTTTGCCTATACATCTCTATTTCCCCATAGTGCCTGTTACCTTCTATAGAGCTGTTTCTTTGCCAGACTGTCCTGACCTCTTGCCTCACTTGCTATTTTTTGTATGTTTTTATTCCTGTGCTTGACTAATGTTCTTCTATGGCCTGCTTTTTCTGTTTCTGCAGTTTCCAGGTGTCAGGAAGAGAGGAGAAATATCTTGTCTCTTTTCCATTACTCCTTACTGTTTAATCAGTCAAGCTATTTGGGCACAAAATCCAGAAAGAAAAATAATTTGGCTTGTCCAACAGCACTAAGGGTAACAAAATCTTACATTTTGAATGGTCAGGCAGCTAAAAGCTATTCCATGCTCAAATAGTCTCATTCCATAATGATAGACCCCACCATTTGATCTATACCTCTATAGATCACTCTTTGTTCTATTAAAATAGATTTCTAGCCTCTGAAATATGTTTATAGTTGTTAAACCTGATTTTCTTACACTTTTGGCCATTTAAACAAGGTTTAGGACTATATTGCTTTAGGGATCTGAATGCACAGACCAAATCATGATTTCAGACTATGTTTTAAAAACAATTGCTATGATGAGATGACTGATTTGTGCTATGGATGTTCTAGATGGGGCTAAATATAGTGCATTTCAATGCTAATTAAAATCTTACTCTAGAGCCAGTAATACTCTGGGTGTTCTCACTGGGTGACTTCCCTCCATTTTCTCTCACATCAGAAGACCCATCTCTGATCCCATAATCTGTACATTAATTAATAGTGATGGTAGTGCACAGACCTCAGTGAAAAATGTTTCTCTTTACTGAAGTGGTGTATATCTGAATTTCTGCTGGTTGGTGTTTGTTAATTTATGGGCTCTTACTTTTTTTGAGGACCTTCCCCTCTAATTCTTAACAGTGGTAGAGACGGTCCTTTCAGTTCCTATTTGTGATGATTGTAAATTTGTTGCTGTGGCATTAATCTTTGGAACAACATATAGCTTACAGAAACATTCACTGATGTAATATGCAACATAGTAGAATAGTGTTTTTACTGAAGTTGTCAAATGTGCCATAAATTTTGGTTTGCCAAACTGACAAAAACTAGCTTCAGAGTCACCATCAGGTGCAGGATTACAGAGTAAACTGTCTCAATTCATGCTAGCTATAAAGCCTAGTTTTCAATTGGAATGCAGAGATAAACTTGGCATGTTTTGTCAGCTAGTGGAAAATAGAAGCTATTATCTTCTGTTACAAGCAACGGTGACAAGACCTGGTAACAAAGAGCAGTTCCATAAATATAATTAAGAACATATAATGCCTTCAACAGGTAAATTCTGGCTTGAGCAAAACTGTATCCTAATTTAATAACTGGAGGGAGTGGAGAATCTACCACAATTAACTTACTACTTTACTGTTTTTATCATAAAAGAGAAAAACGTAAATCATGCTGGCTAATTAGAGCCATGATTAATTCATTGGTGATAGTGTGAGGTCTAGTGCCTTTCCTGATTCAGTTTTGCAGAATTAAACTTCGTTCTACCATGCACAGACTCAAACAAAGTAAATTTGTAGAGTCCCACTTTGTGAGCTCACTGTGCTTGGTTAGCAGAGACTATCAGCAGCTCTGCTGCCTGGAAGAGTGAGAGGTAGAGTTCAATATTTTAGCTGGAGACTGATAATTTTGCTGAACAGAAAAATTGCCATTTTTGCACAAAGGGGTCAAGATTCAGAAGTAATTATTCAAAGTACTTTGTCATTACTGAGAAAATTTGAAAGAACATAATATTTTTAATACTTATAAGCAGGTATTGTGTTAGCAAAACCAGAACACTTATAACTGCAAATAAGACAAAAGATCTGAAGTTTTTTTTATAGTGTGATGTAATAACAAAGAATAACAATTAGAAAGTAATAACAAGCCTGTAGAAGGTATTGGAGGGGTAGGGCCATGGCCAAGAGGAAATTTTGCTATGAGGGAACTTTATGGAAGAAAGAATAGAAGCAGAGTTTTATGCTGTAATGGATTAAGCTGGCTTTTAATTTTGAGTGTCTTCTATCATGTAGCAAGTATAAAGATTTGCATTCTGAAGGAAGTGATTTGATTTTAGTGAAACAGTATTTTGACCTGAAAGCTGCTGTTCCGGAAACTTGTGGGATAGGAAATGGTAACCCCATGTGGTAATGATACTTGGAGCTGTGCTTGACTGAGACAAAAATAGGTTTGGAGGCTGGTGTATTCCTCCAGCAAGACTGCACTTTAATCAGGATGAAGAGGATTGTGCAGCCAGGAAGCAGGATGAGGTGGTGTGAATGTTACCTAATGAATTCATGTCTGTTATCCTGAGCAGAGGAGAGGCTGTTCTGCTTACTGAAGGCATTCAGGAAGGATTGAAGCAGGAGAGAGAATTTTTTTCCCTTGGAAAACACTGTTCAAATCTCAGGCTGCCCCAGATACTTGTTAGATGAATTATAAAATCAAGAACTATGTTCCTGTCAGTTCAACCATACTTTGACTTTTCCTCTCTTCTTCCGTGTAGCTTCCCTCTGTCTTGTACTCTTTATAATAATTACCCTTTGTTCTGTCTCTTTTGTATTGTTTTTGTACCCCTCTGTGTCCTTGCCCCACTAGTGTTCTCCTGCACATTTCTAAGACCTGGGCACTCCTTCATATCCATATGTGAAGATGAGATGTTTCACATCTCTGTTTCTTAAGCATCCTCCTGCTGGCCCCCAGTGCCTGCAGAGTTGTTATTGATTTTACCTGTTGTCTGTTCCACTTCTAAAACCACTTTCTGACCTTGTTGTGCTCCCAGTGCTCAGCTTCTCCTCATCTTCCTTTCTCTTGCTTCTTCCCAGTATTGCAACAGTCAAACAAATTGTCTCCCTGCCTTTCATTAGATGGCCATTAATGACTCTTTGCTTCCTGCCCTGATTGTCACTATATTTCTTATTTCAGCTCAATTTGTTTTGAATCCTCATTTTCCCATATTCATAACTTTCTTTTTCTTCCACTCTGACAATTGTAAGAGATCCTTTAAGACTATGACCAAATTTTTAGTAGCAAATCTATTTGTCATGTCTGAGTAGCTTCTTAATTACTAGTAAATTGTTTGATGTCTTATCTTAATTGACACTTGAACTGTTCTGTCAGCTGAGTGTGTTTTTGCAACCCAGCCAGCTTCCCTGTGGAAAATCAGCTCTGACAAAGCTGAAGCCCTTTACACCTTGCATCTTTCTGGGGTTTAGCAGACTTTTTAGCTGCCAACAAGTGGAACATCTCAGAGTGATTATTTGTCTTTCAGATGCCACAGATTGTCTTTCTCTGGTATGTGCTCACAGCATTTGTTGGTGCTCTGGGCAGATTTGGCCTCAATATGTCTGAATTCTTTTCTCTTGTGTGTATTTGTTTCCTCATTAATGTTTGGTGGTTTCTGTGAGTTCTAATTATCTTGGAAAAGAAACTGCTTGCATAGTGGTGGTGGGGTTTTGCCCAGCTGCCTGAGCTGCTGCCAAGCACAGCCAAACCATCACTGTTCTGGAGGGCTTTGCCTTGTGCTGAATGAAGGGCTGTGTGTAACACAACCCTTCTTCCTCTTGCTGAGTACAGTAAAATAGAAAAATTATTCATTGTAAATCATCACAATTGTATCTTTGTGCATTGTCTCTCAATGTCATTCGAGAACTTTAAAATACATTTTAATAAATGTTATTTCCATAGTAATTTTATATAAAAAATTCTTACTCAATTATGCCTGATTGTATATTCAGCTTGCAACTTTTGTGTTTTAAATTTCTGAATGGACTAGTGCTAGAGATTTAGTCTTGCTGGCAGTAGATTGGTAGGAGAGCTCAGGATGTGCTTCTTGCTGGTGTTACCCTGGCAGATAGATATAAACCAACAAACCACAGAGAACAAGGAAAAAAATTAGCTGGATATTTTTAAAAAGTCAATTAAAAGAATAAAAAATATTTTTTTCCTAATAAAAGTAAGCATCAAGTAGAGTTGAGTTATGAGTCTGCTCAGCATGCATTTTCTTCCCCCAGCCCTCTTTTGAATTCTTTACTCAATAACATCTGTGGTATGTTCTATAACCTCCCCATACAGCAGTATTTTAATGCCACTTGTCATCCTCTTGAAAAGAGGAAGAAATATGATCAGGAGACAGAATGAGAAGCTAAACAACTGCCTTCTAAAGTGATTTTAATACAGTGAGGAATTGAGTGCAGAGGTATTTTAATAGAACTAAAAAGATTTATTGCTACTTTGTCTAAGTATTAAGCTACAGCACTAGCAAAGTGATTCCTTTGTTTAGGAATCAGGAGCTGGTTTTTCTGAGATGGCCTTGTAAAAGCAATTGCATTTAGAATTTTTCATTCTAAAAAATTAAAATCTGCTGTGTCCTATACTTGTTTTCTTACCCTATTAAGCAAACGAGACTAAAGATATCTGTAAGACACCTCATGATGCAAGTTCCATCCTCAGTAGAAATGCAAGTGCTAGGTTCTGGTCCTATAAAGAAAATTTTTGAAGGAAAAACCACATAATCTGGTTTATGCATTTCTTATTTCTAGTTAACAGTCCTAAATATAACTGTTTAAAAGTTATTTAATAAAAATCGCTCACAATGCAAAGGATTAAGAAATTTGTTCTTTATGACAAAATTGTCATAAGAAATACTAATTGTCATAGGAATACTAAACCTATTAATGCTCATCCACTGTGTAAACACAAATATACCATAGGAAGGGAACAGGCACTATGAAAGGTATCCACTTTAGAAAGCACATATCTTTTCACTGGAAAATAGGAACACCTGACTTTTTTGTTTTTCACATATGTTTGGTGCAATAAATTGTAATGCTGTTGTGACTACCTGATGTTTTGACTAGGAAAAAAGTATTCATCTTGTCTTAATGCATTGAAGGAAGATATTTAAATTTTATATTCCTGTCTGTTTCCATTTTTAGCATCAAGTTTCACTGAGATAATAATCTTTTCTCTCTTCCTTTTGAAGAGCTTCCTGCAACTTCTGAAAATCTCAAAACATCAGAAAACCACCTTTTTTGTGATCCCTTTTGTTTATTTACAAAAGATTACATAATGGAATTAATTCTTTCTAACTTGCACACTTATGTGAAAATCTAAGTCCGGTTGCCAAGCAAAATAAACACAGCAGGGTGATCTGCTATGGAAAAACAAGACATCAATATGTAGTTTTGTTGAACTGGCAAAGTGAAATCATAATATTAACCTAATAATAGTGTCATAATTTAAATATTGTAAAAATCTATGGCCTTATAAGAGAAATTCCTCCTTGTTTTTTTGCCACAGAGATGGCATGTTTTCTTCTTCACTTAAAGATATTAATGATTTGTAAATGAAGCAGCTTGTAGTAAAGGAGGTAAGGCAACTGGCTTTGAGCTAAATATTCTGTAATAGCCTTGGTTCCCTGGTGCAAAGGCAGTCTTCAATGTTTTCTTGTAAAGTGGTCGTGATCCCTGGCAGGTTTTGTACCTGCACAAATGCTTTTAGTGCAACGCTGCCTGTAGGGGCACATCAGGCTTTTGTACTGATCTCAAGAGGATTTTTTTTTAGTGAAATATCCATGGGAGGGAGGTACTTTGAGGATACAAAACTCTACTGATCATTACACTACAATGAACCAACATAAACGTGCAAGTAGCAAAACTGTTTTGCTAGATTATGAGGTATTTTGATGTTATTTGCTTCTCTTATCTGATCTATAGCACCAAAAACTTAGAAACTGATCTGTCAAAACCTGGCAACAAGAGTTCCTGAGGGAGAAGATTCATGCTACAGTGGACAATGTGTTGTGGTTTTGTTTTGTTTTGTTTTTTCCTTGGGAAGCCAAATACCAGGTTTAGTTGTTCCAGCCTGTGTTGGATTAACAAGACAGTGAGCAGAAATGAGCAGAAATTGAAGACTTTACTATTTTGGGAAGGTTGAGGACTACAACTTAAGTTTTGTTTTGTTTTCTGGAATTTTTCAAGTGCCTATCTGGAGAACAAACCTGTGTTCAGGGTTTATAAGGTGGGATTTGCATTTTTAGGAGATAGCTTGCTTTATTTTTTTACAGCTAAATCTGTGTATAAAACTGCACACTACCTCTCCCTGTGAATCTGTGTGGAAGGATTTTTGTCATCCTAAACTGTGATATTTTCAATTAGCAGGGCTCAAACTCTGTAGAGTCTTTGAGATGATGAGCAGTGTTTTGCATAATTGAGCCCCTTCCTGTGCACCAAATGTAAGCACTAAGTGAAAATTCACTCTTTGCTCTGAAATTACTGTCTGTGTTCGTCTTCTTCAACATAGGTGCATAGTCTTGGGTTGCCTTCCAAAAATGGTGAGCCCAAATACTACAACACTATTGAAAGGGCATCCTTTAACTGCAGTGTCTTTATGTACCAAACAGAGAGCTCTAGAATTTGAGGCTGCTCTGTTTGCTGTTCTTATTACCACAGACAGCTAGGGAGGGCACCTGGTAAACTGATGCAGTAAAAGCTAATTCTCCCCAAGATAAGGGTTTACAGAATAAAAATAGATTACAGGTGTGAAAATACATTATCTCATTAACAAACTAATTCAGGGTTTTAAGGCACTAGGATTTAAAGGATGTGTCTGTGGTTATAAAAGTACACAGCCTTGCTCTCCATGCAATGCTCAGGAAGAACAAGCTTTTGGTCTCTTCTTTCCCTCTCTGCTCAGCTGGTTGAGGAGCATGTGCAGCAGCACATCTGTGATGTTGCTGTCCTGGCAGCAAAATTGACAGAGCATGGTGTCTCCTGTGAGTCAAGATGATCTCATGTCCTCACACATTGGCTTTTTGGGATTAACAGAGCCTTAAGCAGTGCCAGCTACTGTCACTGTAGCCCAGATAAAGCTTGGCAGTTCACTGGAAGCTTTAACATATGAGATGGAAATGCTTGGGTTAAAAGAATAACCAGAAACTAATACTTGAGAGGTTGTGCAGGTGGTTCTCCTAATCAAGGCATTAATGCCTTTCATATTATGCAAATCCCATTGTATTACATGTGTATAAACTGTACAAATATTGTAATTCCCTAAGTAATGGAAATAATGTGATTTAGGAGGGAGAGGTCTTTCTTAAAGTGATAAGGTACTGTGTATAGAGCTGAGAAGAGACTAAATGAGCATATTATAAGTCTCAAATTATTCTTTATTGTCAACATTAAGCTGCAAGCTACCCTAGAACCTAATGTTTCATGATTTTTTTTTTTTTAATTATTGTAGTATAAAGCTGCATTCTTCTGCAGTATCTCAATCACGTGCTGCTCAATAAGAGATCGGCTGCTGGGCTCTCTGAAAAGCCTTGACAAAATATGAGTTTATATGAGCAGGGTTTTGTCCTGTAACTACTGTCTCTTAGTACATGGCAAAGAGCTGACAGCCCAAAGTTCTCAGCTGACAAATCTTTCCATTCTCTCTGACCATAAACGCTGTGCTGAGTTCAGACCTTGGAAAATTGCAGCACCCTTAAATACTGTGTTACACAGCTGAAAGGGAGAGCAGGTGGTACCAGTCACCAAATATGAAATGCAGACTTTTAAAGTGTGTGCAGGCATGTTTTATTTCAAACTGTAGAAAGGGGGTGGGGCTTGGTTTGGTTTCTGGGGGGTTGGGGTGTTTCTCAGCTCACCAGTGTAATCCAGAGTCCTACTCCAGGCTGCCAAAACTCTGCTCTCAGATATTGTTAAATTAATTGACTGTTACCAGAACTATATTACCTCATGGGTCACATAGCAGTGAAGCTCACTGGTGCTGATTTGGTTCTTCCTTCAGATGGCTTAGTATTATAGATGTAGACACCTGGATGCTAGAAATAGTTAAAATTTTACTGTTGAACTATATATGACACCTCTTAGTAGAGATGTAGAAACTGATTCCTTGGACTGAATTTATCTCTTCTTTTGTAGAATTTCACAAAAAATAATCTTCACTAATGCGTGTAGGGTGAAGCAGAATATAAACACCTTTCCTGAGGTCTTTTTGATAGAGATGGAAAAGTTATTTTGCAATAAGTATAATTTAGTGTTTTGGTTTTGTATATCTGGAAGTAAGAAGGCCATGCTATGTAGAAAGTAGCTAATGCTTTTATCTAATGTATTGCGTTAAAATAATGAATTGTGTGCAAGGTAAAATCACCAACTGTAATAAATTTAAACAAACTTCTGAAGAATTTTTTTACTTTAGTTGTTTTAATGTCTTGAAATTGCTTTTCAATTTCTAAAGGGATCTGAACACTTTGAAGCTAGTCACCATAAACAGTATTGAAAGCTTAATATATTTTCACCTGCTTTTGCAACTTTTGTCTTTTGTATCAATTTAAAACAGAAATGGATTTACTTTGAGCAATTTTCAATAAACTAATAGCTGAAATTTTTGTTTGTATCCTGCTGGCCAGAGGAGGTATGTGACAATTCAGTTTACTGGTGAAGTGTGGAGCATCTTTGCTCTCAAAATTACCAAAGGCTTCTTTCTTTTCTTGCCTCCCCTTTCTGATTGGTTTGGTTGCTTTGGCTTTTTTTTTTTTTTTTTTTTTTTTTTTTCTTTTTTCCCTCTCCTTACTCCTTGACACCTTCATAGCTTACTGCTCAGTATGAATCAAATTAAACAACTCAGGTTTCAGTCTCTGGCAGGAAAATAAACCTATGGCTAAAACCTCACCCAGATTTTTGAGGGAGAGCTATGCACAATATAAATTCAGGCAACAGTAAATGGAAATTGCCCATTGCAAACAAAATGCTTTTTCTGTTTAATGGTGTCACCTCATCCTGTGCAGTATGGGAACTGATTTCTGTGGAGGGGTAAGGGCAAACCAGGGTTTACTTAATAACATCTTAAATAATTAGCATTTGAGGTTTTTGAGAGTAAATATGTTACATATGCACAGGTTAATGTATAAAATCCACATCAATGCTTATTACATCCTTAGATATGGCTACCTGCCATTAGGAGTGTAATTCAAGTTAGTGCCTTATTCAAGTATTACAGGTTTAGTTTATTTCAAACAATTAGTTTTTGACAACCTGTAGGGGTGGATTACTTACACACACTGAAAAAAATTTTAGTTGCAACATGGATAAGACCTCTTTACAGTACTTAAACTGTTAGATAAAATTATACAAAGACTTTTTTAATAAAGAAAAGTTATTTTAGTTAGATTTAAATTCTATTAACTTTTTTATCCAACCATTATTTAAAAACTCATTGTTTTCTACCTTCTTATAAATGGCACTCAATTTCAGACCAGTGAGGGGTCAGGTGCAAACATAGCAGCTGCTTTATGTGGGCCAGAGAACTGGGTAAAATGGATTCCAAAAACTTCAAAACTCCCTTCCAAAAAAAAAAACAAACCAAAAAGCCACATAACTAACAACACAAAAAACCCCACACAAAAAGGAAAAGCCACCCCAAAAAGTCCCCCACAAACCCAATGAAAAACAAATAATCTAAAAGGCTGCCACATACAAAACAAACCAGAACCAAACAAAATTCAGAACTGGCTTGACTTTTTTAAGTCATTCTGAACATACTCTTAGAGATACCGACTAAAAACTTAGTATACCCCAGCAAACAACTGCACTGTTTGTATGACAGAATCCATCCAAACAAGCACTTGAGATTTTGTAAAAAATCCCAAACTATAGTGCTTTACACACTTGAGATATGCAGCTGTTTCCCTATTTAAGCTCTTCATTAAGAAATGCCTCAGACTGTCACTATCTACTAAAATTCATTTCCAGCACTCTGAGAGCATGGCTGTATGAATGAGGGTATTGTTTCTGGTAAGGTTGTTAAGGAACTGTGCTGAAAATACCTGATGAAATTATCTTGTCTGTCTCAGTCCTACCTCTCCTAAATTCTGGGTGTAGTAACCATCTGATGCATAGCAGTTTATTAGTAGCTTTGATTTGTGAAGAGGGTGAAATGTGTCCTGGAAAAAAAATAAAAATCTTAAGTTTATATTGCCATCTATTTGTGGAGAAGATAATAGAAATGTTTCTAAATGGGAAAAAACTGTCAGGCAACTTTCACATAACTGGTGATTAGACTAAGTGGGCTGGGAGAGAAAACTCCCTTTGGCACCAGCACAGAGAGCTGAAGTGAGCAGAGCCCTTTGCTGGTGTAACAGGTGCTCACTTTGGGGGGCAGGTTGTTAGTCCTGAGCTGAGGAGCAGCTCCCCAGGACCTGCCCCTGTGCCTGGCAGGAGACAATCTGGCAGAGCCATGGGATTGTCCACCCTCATTGGACAGCAGGCAGGTGTTAAAGTGGTTACATTTGGGTGGGAATAGTGCTTTTTAAACGAGGGGACACGGGAGCAGCTGTGGGAGGCTGCAGGGCTGCTGCTTGCAGGGGACACTGCCAGCATGGCCTCAGGCACCCTACCTGCAGTGCTGCCCACTGTGGCTCTGCTCTTCTGCTGCTCACTGTGCAGGGTTTTCAGACATTCACCAAGCTGCAAGTTGTGCTGGGTACTTCTATCTAAACTTATTCGTGTTTTAGAGTAACAAACATGTAAAAGAATTAATGTCCTGTAATCAGCATCCTCAAAGTTGACTTCCTTCAAATTCCTTATTTCTCAGGTGTGAAAACCTGATCTTCTGGGGTCTTCCCACTGATACTTTCTAGTCAACCAGGGGTTTCCTTTGAAATGCTTCTTAGCTGCTTTGAATAGACCAGTGCTTATAGGACAGGCATTTGTTTCCTCTTCCACCTTTCCACTAGGGGAGTTTTATTTCATGTATGAAAAGATCAACTGGAGCAAGAAAATAGTAATGTGTGATAGGGAATTCCTGTGGAAGACTAGGTGGTTACTTATGTAATGTAAATTAGTCTTGCAGTAAATTTGTACAGGAAATGAATTAGGAAGTCTAGTTTTTATGAAGAAGGAATTGATTTTTGTTGTGTTTATAATTGTTCATTTCACTCGTAGGTTTTATCTTTTTCTTTTTTTAAACCTATGTAGGATTGGTTTCTAATTAAGTCAAACTCTGCATAGATTGATTAGTAACTTTTAGTCTTTGTGTTCTTCTCCCTCTACATCTGAGGCTTGCTAGTTCATTTTAATTTTTTTGAGAAACATGCGGCTTGCCAGCTTCCTTTCTGCTGCCACCAGTCATGGCATAATATGAAAATGGAAGCTATTGTAGTCACTAAGTTCAGGTTTCTGCATAATGGCCTGGCCTGTATGTAGAAAAGTATTGGAATTGTATTTGTGCTCAACTACTCAATGGGTTAGAGCAGAACAGAATTTTGTGACAATACTCTAGCCAGGTAATCTAGGAAAAAAGGAGTAAACATAATTATATATATTATTTTTCTTGTTTATTAAAGTCCTACTTTCTCTTATGAGTGAGTACCTTTTTAATTTCCCTGTAGAACTTCAATATATTGAAAAGAAAAAAATTGCTTTCAACACCATAAAATTATAGAGCAACTCTATAAAGCAGAAGCAAGGGTAACATTGAAGAGGTAAGGGTTAATCTTTTTCTTTGAACACATAACACATTGCTTCAAAGTTGTCCTGGTCTCCCTGTGACTACAGCACCCCTATTGACATCAACTGGAGTTTAATACAAGCAGATAATGTTGAATAGACTTCAAGGAAACCTGTGTGATGATCAGGGAAGAGAATTTAACTCTTGCTACTTAGCAACTGAGAAAATAAAAATTATCTATGGGAAACTGCACTTGTATTCACAGCTGGCAAGGGCAGCCTTACACGCACTCTATGGCCTGATTCAGTTTCCAGGGTAAAGAACAGATACAACATTGAGCTCCAATGATCCAATTTAAATGAGGGCTTATGATATCAAACAGCCCCCTCAGGAAATGGCAAGAGTGCAGAGGCAGGTGTGGCTGGAGTGTAAAACATGCCATCCTATAGGAAGGGAGCCTAATTACCTTTCCCAGCCAGGAGGAAGCCCTGAAGTCTGTTCATCTGCACTTTTATATCTGATGCTTTAAAGCCGGTGGGGGCAATACTACCTTAATATTTTTAGTGGCCACTTTATCCCAGCAGACCTTATACTAGATCAGACATCATTAATCTGAGTTACTCAGGCTTTTCAAAAGGTCTGGCATAAAACCAGCAGAAGAGTATAAAGCCAGCAGAAATGCAGTGTGTGCCATGCCTGGCTGGGCAGAACTGTGTTCTGCCTGGTGCAGGTCAGATTGGTACCTCAGCAGCACCAGCCCTGTGCACCTTCTGCAGAGTGGAATTAGAGAAAGCAGCTTCTCTGAAATTCACACTAAACCTTAAGTTCCTGTTCAAGTCTTATGGCAGGTGGGTGTGTAGAGGGCCCTGTGCCCAAGAGGTAATTGGGGCAGGGCCTCATTGACTATACACTTCATGCGAGTTGTAGGGTTTTTTATTTATCTTTGGAAATGACGTTTAAGTCCCTGGGCTGTGTGCTGTAGCTGGGGTGGAAATGCACCTGTTCTCTTGTCAGGAAATATTCCAATGATGGGTTTTGGCCCATACACTTTTGAATATATAAGCAGTGGTAATTGCCCAGTAAGTGAATCATGGGAAATCATGAGTGGTGTGTGTGCCATGTTGCAAGAGCCTACAGTTGGGCTAATTAGTGCTGACAAGAGAATTTTCCTAATCTTGTGCTACCTGCAGGCTTGTGGTTCTCAGGTTGGGTTGACACTGAAAAGCAGAAAAACAGACCTTTAGGGGATGCAATTGTGGTGGGAAACTCCAAATATTTTCATCCCTTGTGTTCTGTGGTCTCTGACCCCACATGTTGTTACCACCCTCTGTTGGCTGTCACTGCACTAAATGGCAGTGGAACTGTTACCTTTCTTCACACTCTAGCATGTTTCAGTAATGGATAGTAATAGAAATTTCTTTCCAAAGATAGAAGGAAAACAAACATTGTCTTAGCTGTTGCTGGAGGTTATAGTCAAAACATTGTTTCCTTATCACTTGACAGAAACAAATCTGGCAAAATATTGATAGGCATGTTGCTTTCCATCTATCTTTGTCATTATTCATAGCTACCCCCACCCATAATGCTGAATTTCCCCAAGTGCCATCTGTCACTATCGTCTGTGATTAAAAAAAAATAATTAGAAATTGGTCGCAAGATTATGTACAGCATCTGTGGGTGCTGTAGCTGTGATAAAACCATCCTTGCTATTAATTTTGATTGCAAAATCCTACAATGGGTAGAAGTAAAAAATAATCATCCTCCCATCATAGCAGTGGATAGCTGAATAAATGAATGTGAGGTACACCTGCACATAAAATGCACATCAATGTACATGGATATTTAAGATCTGCTTTATTCTTGCAATTTTTTGTGTTTCATTAGTATACAGTAAAATTCAAGAGGCCTTCATTAAAACTGCAATTCAATAGCAGATTGGCCTACTGTGGAAAAAAATTTAGGCTGCCATAGCTTTTATTAGCATTTAAAAATGGCACTAAATGAAAGTTGACAATTTTTGCATTTTCTTTCTGAAAATACAAAGATGCTCATTATGATTTTTCTGCTCCCTATTTATCACCCATATATCAATTCCTATATGATTCAGTATTTTCTTTAATATGGAAAAAAGACTTGAGACAAAAATTCTCAAACAGAGTAAATTCTTTTAAATCTGTGCATGATCTCTTTATGCAAAAATCCTTTGCTTGCACAAAAGAAGCTGGAATGCAAAGAGAACAGTTACAGTACCATCTTTGACAATACATGAGTGTAAGCATTACTGTATTTTTAGACCATATCCTAATGATTAAGTAGTCAGTCTCATCAAGTAGATGTGTCCTAACTTTTATTAGTTAAAAATATAATCTTTACTTTTTAAGAAAAAATAGAAATGTAAAGGTATCTACTTCATTTTAAAAATAATGCTGTTTTACTGAAGTTTTCACAGATTTCTTGTAGTGGTTGATCTCTTTCATAGACTTCATCTTGACAAAAATGTGTGATTACTAAATTACTTTGAAAAAATGTGATGGTGGTAGTCTGCTCTTGGTCTAAATGTTGCTTTGCCTCTTTGGTTTCTGAATGAATTCTGCTGCAAATAAAAATGGATGGTCATACATCAAGGTATCTAAACCCATAATTCTTTATAGTATCTAGAACCAAATGTGTACCTGCTCTTTCTGGAATAAAGCCAGTGGTACAGATTTCAGAATTAGTAGGTATACAAATCAAGGACGTGAACTTCTCACTGATGCCCTTGTTACTTCAATGATTAAATCAAAATACTTAGCTCTGAGCCCTTCTCAATTTCATCTATATCTTGGGTTTAAGTAAATGTCATAAGAAAGGATATCTTTTTCCTTCTCTTAAATCATCTCAGGCTGCCACAGGAGTCTTACATTGTATAGGACTGAAAGGTCTACCCTTATAATGTACATTTCTCCCATCAAATGAAAGGTGATGATTAATTAAAACCTGGAGTGTTGTACTGTGGGCAAATAATGTTTGTGTTTGAGCACCTGAAAGTGGTATAATAGTGGATATAGGTTAACTCTAGCAAATTGTGGAAGATACTTTCATACACCAGAAAAACATGCTCAACATTTGAAAAGTTAAGTGAACTTGGAAAAAGATTAAATATTATGGCTCATTTGCTGCTTCAGTTTGTGGTGCTTAGTTATAAAAAACAGGTGTATTTAGTTTTAGACCTTTATTCAACTCACTAGAGCATACATGCTAAATTGAAATGTATTTCATAAAAAAAAATCAGTTCTAACTTCTTTTAAGTGATTTTTTTTTTGTTCACAAGTAAAGGTTTGTATTGGCTATAAAATGAGCCCAGATTTGGTGTTGCTCAGGTCTGTCGTTTGTCAGACTTGTTAGTCCTGGAGCAGTAATCCTGTGAGGCATCTGAGACATTGCTGTAGGTACAGGAGCCTCCAACAGTGAAACCCAAACCCAGCTCTGGGGAAGTGCTACTGTTGAGTGAGAACTTTGAGTTTGCAGCAACCTTCCATGCCAAAGGAATTTTGGCTTCAACAGTCTGAGGGATGGGATGTGCTGGTACTTTGGATTCAAGAGACAGTCTTCCAGCTCCAGACAGGGAAGGCTGAATTTAAATGACGACATATCCCCAGAGAGGACCTTTCATGGGAAGTAATGAGCCACAGAGGAATTTGGGAATCCAGTTTGTGATGTGTAATAGGGATGACTATGAGGTTGGACCTGGGCAGGGATGTAACTTATTTACTTCCAGGAGCTCTTATTGATATTCAGATGTGGTGAAAAGTGCTGTTGTTTTTTTGGTTTTTTTTTTTTTTTTTTTCCCTCCTCCTCTTAATCTTCTAACTGTGAAGCCTCTTTAGCTTTCTCCTGGCTCTTTATTAGCTCAAATTTCTGATTTGGGCTCTTTGGTTCTGGAAACCACGTGGTTTTACCACTGCTGCTGTCTGACAGAAAAAGGAAAACAGTCTGAGGAACACGCTTCCTATCTGAAATGCAGACTGCTGCTGAGTGGAGAGTCTCTTGACTGCAGGGGGTGGAGGAAGAAATGAGAAAGAAAACCTTCCTTAAGAGCTAAACCACTTTGTGGTTTTAAAACAAAATAAAACTTGTCACGTTCATCTTTGTGTTAGAAGCCTGCACATCTTGGGGAGTGGAAATGCTTTTACAAGTATTTGGGACAGATATGAGCTTCTTTCACCTCTTGCTCCAGGCTGAAAGAAGGATTTTGGTGCCTCAAGTATACCTCTGAATTAGTTTTATTTATTAAAAAAAAAAATAAATAAAAAGACTATAATGTAAAAGTATGGGATTTTTTTTTTTTCTCTTGATAGAAATTAACAACAGGAAGTTCAGCAGCCCCTTCAGTGTGTTGGAAGGACCATGTGTCTATGGAAAAAGTTCCATCCCCTGGGACATCTAGATCCTGCAGTTCTGGGCTTGTTAGGGTTTTGTCTATGTGCTATGTAATGTTTTTCTCAGTTTGTCATTTAAATCAGAGATACAAATACAAAAATGGAACAGTCAAACACTATTTGAAGGGCTGCACATCCTTGCAGAACTGGATGGATTTCTACTATGGCATCACCATAGAATTTTTTTCTGACAGCCTTATTCGTTCTTTCTTCAGAACATACAAAACATCCTTAAGTCCCTCTGAACTCAAAAGGCCTCTGACAGGCTGTTTTGTATAAATTGACTTATTTCTCATTAACTGTTTTTGTATGGAAATTTCTGTGATTTTGCAAATGTACATGGCAGCTAATGCTTTTTACTGCAAACTGTCTTATCAAAACATGAATAGGGATGGAAAGGGTAGTGTTTTTTTTTCCTAATGGTGTAATGAGTATCTTGGGAAGATAAAGCCTTTTTTTTGGGTCAGTGAATACTGCACCTTTGGCACAGCAGGTTGTGTTTCCTGTCGATTTGTTTTGTGCTGTCGGGGCAGTTAAGTACATAGAGGGACAGAAAACAACCCCATAACTAGATGGTTAGAGGACTTGCTTGTGACAGTCTAAATCCTGAGCCAAAACTGGAGTGGAAGATCAGGGTGTCCTGGTGCTTGTGGCCTCTCCTGCAAAGACACGAGATGGCTCCTTGGTTGGAGGGTCCTTCTGGTCCCTTGTCTAGTCAGTGGATGCAGCATATTTATCCCCTCATGTATTCATGCTTTCTTTTCCTTGAGGGAATGAGGTAAATCATATGACATAAAATGGAAACAATTTTTGTCAAGGAAAAAACCTTTTCATTCCATCTAAAATGTTTTTGTTTTGAAATCCGACTCCACACTAGCAAACTGATTGTTGACATAGCTAAAATTAATTCAGTGTGTGTTTGTTTTCATAAACCTTCCTGTTAACTTTTTTAGTAAGGTGTTAGCTGAATTAGGAAACTTTATTCTTTATAAAATCCTGTAATGGTGGTAGTTGCCTTTTTTATGTGAACTTGTAAAAGCCTTTTCCCAGTAAAGCTATGAGCTCAATAGACTTGAATAGTTTGGCACTTCTGTAGCCCAGCTCCTGGAACTGAAGATCATCCTTCTTCTCCAGACATTTCCTGCGTTTGTCAGCAAAGCTGAATCATAATGTTACATTTCTCCCATGCATTGCCAGTCTTGTGTGACTAAGGTATGAAATAAAACCCAGCACCTCCTCCCTGTGGTACCTGGGTGGAAGAATATCATCCATCACACCTGTCTGTGCCAAAGGTTTGTTGTGAAGGGTTCCCTTTGGATGAAAATTGGATTTTCTATTCCTAGATAGAAACAGAATAGTGTTTCTTCAAATCTAACTCCAAACAAACCTTTGACTTTTTAAGATAATTTCCTCTGTCAGTAACTGGGAGGGTGCAGTCTCAGGAAGGGAATGGGTGTGGAATTTTTCAAGTATTTTCTGCAGTTGCTTACAGCTGTCTCAAGGATACATTTGCACAAAGCAATACTGGGTTATCCTGCTCTGCCCACCATGAGCAGAAGCTGCAGTAGAGCTGGCATTGAGCTCTCTCAGCACCAGCCATGTGTGTCCCCCAGCGAGGCTCACAGAAGGTCTGGGGTGTGTGCACACAGCTGATGTGCTTGTGACAGAACTTGTCTAGTGTGTTCTGCAATAATACATCTCAATCCATGTGCTAGTAGGTGTTCGGAATAAAATGAGCTCTTTATAAGGATTTATCTTGCTTTATCATATACCCTCTACAGTGTAGATGATCAGTTTTTGTCTCTTGATAGTTGGCACCTATATTAGCATTTCTCTTCATGGATTTTTGAGTGGCTCTGCAACAGATTAGCAGCAAAAAAGATTCAAATCAATTTCTAATATTACTGAGAATATGTAATTATGAAAGAAAACGGTATTTTAGTAAAAAGAAGTCTTTAGTGACCAGGCAGTAATTGAATATATAACTTGATAGTGTAAAACCTGATTTTTTTTAAATTTTTTTTACTCACAAGTGGAGAAAGAGAGATCCAAGTATTGTGTATTTAAGGTAAAAATGATTCCACCTATAGAGACTTCTAGAATAGAGAGGCACAACTCTAATTGTTTAGGATTTTATAAGACACTGCTACATCTTCAGATTTATCTGATAAAATTAATTTATAATGACGTCATTGCAACTTAAGGTATTTTGTCTTTGAGAGGAACAGTAAAACTTGAGTTCATGCTCTCCTGTTTGCACTGCTGCTTTTATTCTCTGCACAGCAGGGAATCATGTCATCCTTTGCATTTATAGCTCCTAGTTTCAGCTGTAACCCATGGGATAGATGCGAAGACCAGGAAAATGAAAGATTTTTAATAAGTAAAACTCTAATGTCCAACTAATTAGTTCCAGTGGTGCAGCTGGGATCCTTCTGGCTCTAGAAGTAGAATCTGTGAGTGGGATGCTAAGTCTGCCTATAAATTTAGGATAAATGTAAATCAGAAATGCAGTAATATAATTTTCATGTAATAGATTTTATAGTCAATAAACAAGAGCACACCTGTGACATACAGGAAGTATTTTGGAATGTTTTCTTCCTTTGAGAGGAGTAGAGGCTGATATAGACTGGAGAAGCAAGTGCTTCCTCCATCTCTTGAGTAACCTCTTCAGGAAGAGGTCCCACAGGGAACGAGTGTTTCCTGAGCTTTACTAACACTTGCTCTATCTCTCAGATATTTCAGCCTATGGCAAAGGCAGTTAAGACACTTTACAGGTTCTAATGTGGATTGCACTCAGTGTGTGCAGGCTCTGAGCTCAGAGCAGGACAAGCCCCATTGCCTTTAAGGGTTCTCATCATGCAGCATGCCAGGAAAATGGCTCCATGTTTGACAATGCACAGGACATAAAGCAGAAGTGGGATGCATGTCAAAGAGGCTTTCTGCCTAATGTTTGTTTGAAATCCACAGACTCACTTAATCAAAGAAAGAAAAGTGAATTGAATAGGTTCAGTGTAGCTGGAGCAAGTAATTAACTATTGGTTTTCTGACAAGATCAAACTTGATGGCCAAAACCTTTGAATAGGAGCAGAAAAGAGAAACTGACTTGATTAATTAAACCTCAAGAGTGCCTTCCTCATCATTGTTACTGTCAGGGAGATGGGAATCATGACTATAGCATCTTCATCTTCAGGCAGGAAGAAGCAGTGGGGGTGCAGTACTGCTCCTCAGAGAGCAGGGGCTTTATTTCAGGAGATATTGGGAAGGCAGTGAGGGGCATTCCCACAGAGGAGCTTTAAACCTGCTAAGGTAGAAGCTTGAGAAACAGTCCCAAAACTCACATTTTCCCATGTCTGTTCTTTTGATTATCCATCATGATAGATATCAAGTTATGTTAATTATTAGTCTGAAGTATTCCATCCACCTGGAGGCCTCAGGGCTGCAGGAGCCAGGAGGTGCTGGGGTGTAGCCAGAGCAGGGGGCTGCAGCCAGTGGCTGCTCTGACCTCTGGGCAGAGGCTGCTTTGGGAGATGCTACTGGTGCTGCTTCTGCCCCCTCCTCCCCTTTCCTATGCTCTCATGGCATTTTTTTCCAAAAGTGTTGATTTATCCCTTATGAAAAGTAAAAAGCTTTTAAATATAGCAATTTTGTGAGATAGATTCTCTTATTTCTCATCCACCCCTCCTTTGCTCTATGAATTAGCAACTAAGTTTAAAAGCAGTAAATTTAAAATAAATTAAATTTATGCTCTTGATAGTTAGACTTCTAAAAATACAGTACCAATTTGCAATATGTATTTTGAATAATGTAAGTCACAATTCTCTAAAGTTAATTCATATCTTTTTTTGGGATTCCCTAAAATTCAAAGTCTTATTTAATTTTTTTTTTCCTTTGCATAATGCTTCCAAACGAGCTCTGGTCTCAGTAACACTCGTGCTGAAGCTCAAGACAAGTGTTTCAGTCAGGCAGGACAGGAATCAGCCTGGATCTGTGTATCATCCCCTCGGAAGCCACAACAGCACCCTGGTGGCTGCTTTCTCCACCTGCATGTTTCTCAGTAGCTGCCCTGTGTTGCTCTCCAGTGGCTGCACCATAACTTTTTGTATTCCCTGTGAAATCTGGTCCTTTACACACATCAGTGAAGCTGAGAGAGTTTTATTCCCTGCTAGACAAGTGTTCACTTTAGCAATCATTAGGGAAAATGGAATTAGGGAACTCATTTGAAGCTCCTGCTCAACTGCTTTTTCTTGGGATGTTTCCTTTCTGTTTCATGAGGGCCATATCCTACAACTGGGTCTGCTTTTATACTTAATATACTTCTTTTGTACATCCTTTTGTATCTGCTTGTATGCGTTGCCTGCAAACCTTATTTGCTTCATGTGTTTTGACTTTAATTATGACAGAGAATAGAGCATAACAATTCTTGTAACTTTGTTAGCTACCTGGTGTGATTAAGTACTGTAAATGAGCTATTTTGTATTACAGAAAGCAAAACTTAATGTTTTGTTGTGATCAAACTAAAAGTGCTGTCTTCTCTTGGTAAGACCCACTTTATAGAGGCTGTACCTTGAGTTTCTCTAAAATTGAAGTGCACAGACAGTAAATTCTTTTGTGTCCAATCTGGCTGAAATGCCAGAAATTGCTAAAAAAGTTGTTTTCCCTTTTTTCTGCTCCATTACTAATGGAATGAAAGGTTGCTGATTATAGTGGAAGTTTAATACTTAGTTTCTTCTTGGCAAATTGGTGATGAGATGAGGAAGGACAGCCCCTTCCTCTGAGCTCTTGCTGGAGCAAAGAATCAGTTTAAGACATCTCCAGGTTTAGAGCTGCTGCAGTGTGATGGGGCAGTGATGTGGGGTTAAATGTGAAATCAGAATCAGTTTTTAATGATTTGTACATAACCTGATATTAAATGCATGAGCAGTGGTGAAGCCACCAAAATTTTGTGTCTTGTTTCCTGTGTGTTCTTGTACCAGATTGTGGAAACCCCAGAGTCTGTTAAACATCAGTCAGCCCACTTCACCATCTCATCTCTTCTACTCATGAAATCAGTAAATTATTGCAACACTAGGAATTATAGTGTACAGAGGTCAAACCAATCAGGAATCATGTAGGCAGCCAGGCTGGGAGAGCCATCCCTGCCACCTCCTGCCCCTGGAGCAGCTGCTCTGTGCCCTGCACACTTGTTTATTCTATAGTCCATGTATCCATGCATGGTCCACTGCCCCTTCCAGACAGGGGTGAAAAGACACTTTTGGAGAAGTCCCATTTTTTCCTTTAGGTGCACAGGACCTCCAGCACTCCCAAGAAGTTTATCCTGTCCAGTAACTGGCATGCTCTGTGCAGTATTCCATGGGTTTTCTTGTGCCAGGCATGTTGTTTCTCAAGTAGCAACCCAAACTCATAATTTAATCTTGTCTTACTCATGACTGTCCCCTTGTTTCTCTGGCAGGACAATGCAAGAGACGTGTTGTTTCAGACACAGATATTTCAGCTGTGCTATGTAAACATAACTACATTTAGAAAGTTAACATTGCTATAAAATCTGAATATGCTCTCATTTTTCTAATCTTTGAGCTGAAAATGTGATATTAAATTATCTTATTTATCTTTTTACTTAAAGCGTGTGTAATGATTAAAAGCCACTAGTCTTTAGAAGCAAATATCAGTCCACTTTATCTTCCTGATGTACTGTAAACTGCACACAGAGAGGAGGTTAGTAGCTGAATGGGGGATGATTATGAAGATGAATGAGTGGCCAGGAGACAGAGTCAGTTTAATGAGCTGAGCAGTAAGGAGGCTGTAATTTTTATAGATTAGCACTGAACTTGTCACTTACTGGCTGATACAACAACTTAGTTTCAGAATTACAGTATGTCAGAAATGAGCTCAACAAGCTCAAAACCAGTGGCAATCTGATTATCTCCCATGTAATCCAAATTACAAGTTCTCCTGGATCTGTATTACCTCTTTCTAATGTTTTGTCTGTCACAGGTAAGAAGCAGAAGACAGAAAAGTGCAGAATTACTTTTGTGTCAGATGATTACTTTAAAATTCCTTTTCCTTCACTTTGCTGTAGTGACAGAGCCTCTGAGCAGCTTCCCATCCCCAGGCTCTCTTGTGCTCAGTCAGCTCAGCAGCTCAGCAGATGCCAGCCCTGAGGAAAGCAGCAATGTGGGAAACAAAATGGTGAATGCCCAGGACCATCACTTTCCTAGAGATGTTGATGATACAGTGCTTTATTTTGTTACCATCATTTTGTGTTCTTTGGATTGTCTTTAGTGACCTTCTAACACTTTGTGGGTCTGTCACCAGGTTTTTTGTTTTTATTGGATGTTCCCGGTACAACAGTGCCTTTCTGTCCACTGGTTTGGAGGCAGAAGTTTGTTATCCCATAATATGTTATTAACAATTGCTTGTTTCAGTGCCCCCAAGAAACCCCTTCCTCCTGGTGTCATTGGGTGCCTGGTGTCTTAACTGACCAGGGACTGCTCCAGCTTGGTTCTTGCCATCATTCTGCCTGGTACAGATGAGACAAGGATCTGGTTCCTGATAGGAAAGTCAGGAGCAGGACAGACACCTAGGCTGATTTGTTTTTCACAAACTGAGCAAATGCAGTGAGCCCTCAGTCTGGCACCATTCCCAGAAGTGTTATTTTATAGGCATGATGCTTTTGATAATGGTATTGCTTCTGGAGTAGCATACAAGGGATAATTATTGTTCCATGAGCAGATGACAGAGTTGATTTCTCCCCCTCATAATTCACTCAGGCCACAGGCTGATTTGTTGGAAGAAGCATTTTGGTTTTAGACAGCTCGGGGATGACAAGAAGGGGGAAGGCCATATTTGGGTTTGTTAAGGTAACAGGCATCTGTATGGCTCTTATGGTCAGCTGTAGACAAAATGTTTTGGACTCTGTTTTTAGTGACCTGAATCCACTTTGAGTCAAGTCCAAGGCAAGAAATGGTGGTCTAGTTCTGTGTTCTGGCAGGGTTTCCCAGTGCTTTACAAAAAGCTGCATGTTGACAGTGTTGGTTTTCATGTATCATTGTAAGATTTTGCTACTTGTGTCTGAGCCCAGCTCTTGGGTAGTTTACCTTTCCAGCGAACACATAACTGTTCTAAAGCTAAGCTTTCTCTTGATATTTACACTGTGAGTATGCAGCAAAGCCTGGTTAATCTTAGAACTGGCTTTTCTTTTCTTAGCTACTCACCTGCCGTATCACACTAGAAACAAATTTTACTCCCTTTCCTTTTCTACCTGTTAAAGTCAAGCAGTGATATCTTCCTTTCCCAGCCCTCTGAGAGTTTTCAACCCCCATGGGATGTTATGTAGGTGCTATTACCAGTGTGCATTTTACTGGTAAATTACTTCACTTGTACCAAATGCATTAACTCAGCAGATCTATTTTTTAAAAAAGTTGTTCTGCACTCGGTATACGAGCTTCTTGATCAAACAATATTCTTGGCAGTTATCAGCAACCAAAGCGAGATGGCTCTGGCTGCCCTCAGATGGACAGTGCTGCCACTTTCCACCCAGTGCTCATCCCATCCTCTCTTTATCTTCTGGATCATGCTGTCCATGGGGCTCCTCATGGACATGCAGAAGTGACTCCATGGCTCTTGATGATTTATACTAGCAGTGCTTTTTTAAAAAATCATTTTCCCAAGTGCTTACTGAGTATTAGTTAAGTAGCAATGTTAATCTGTCAACCGAGGACCTGAATATGAACAGATGAGTCTGATATTTGTGTGTGATCTTGTCTTCTAAAATATAAGTTCCTATTTTTAAAATGATTCATTAAAAAAAGACAAAAACACAAAAAAAATACCACATATTGACCTTTTAAAACCACTGCATGCCAGATCTTCTTAAGAGATTTGGCACTGACATTTTTTTCATAATGGAAGATTCATTAAGGTCAGTTATAAATTTGCTGCAATAAATACAGAAGAATTAAGAGCTCATCAGCATTACCACAGCGTAATGTTCAGTGGATTGAATTATGTACTTAGAAAGATGAATCTGTGGCAATTGGCAAGCTTCAAGAGGAAAGCTGCATGTGAGCATGGACATGTGTATGCACATGTGTGAGAGGAATGGTAGAGGAAATGAGGGGAGGAAAAAGGAATTTTAAAAAGCAAACAATTCTTTTCTAGCCCAGTAATATTTAGAGTGGACATGATAAATAATATGATTGTACTCTCTCTCAGTGCCTTGTAATCAATGTTTCTGGAGGTAAATGCTGTGGTGTGACTGGGTATCTGTCCTGCTCTCCTCCCCTCATGGGTAGGTGCTGCCTTTTGAGCCATATTTTGTGCAAACAGTATTGATTGTGATAGATGAAGAGCGTGAGAGGGTCAGCCCTTTGCCTGCCCCCTGGAGTAATTGAGCTGCAGTTTGTTAAAGGGTAAGAGAAAAGATATTAAACATGAAGAAATGCACTAAGTGGGTGTGAGCTGTGTTCCCAGCTGCTCACAACATCTATTCAGTAAAACAGAGCATCAATCTAATTCTCCACACAAGGTAGGAGCATGGCAAGTCAAAAGCCTCTGATAGGCAGTCCTCACCAGCAAGATACAATGTTCAATTTAAGGAAAGATTGAAAAACATCAGTCTTCCCTTAAAACAATTTGTACAGAATAAATTTGGCACTTGCCAGCTATTCCCACAGAGAGAAACTGATAATAGGACAGAAAAAATCATGTAACATGATTTAAGATTCCCAGGATGGGATTACTTGTAATAAAACAGGAGAGAGGTGGGAGAAGGAAGAAGAGCTGACAGTAAGCTTGATGTTAATTCAGAATGCTCTCAAGCCCCGGGAAATTCAGGGCTGGGGGTGCTGGACACCTCTCAGCATCAGGACTCAGCCTGAGAACAGGTTCAGCACAATTGCAGATGCTGGCTCTGAGTGCTTCAGGTGGAGCTGATGGGTGTAGATTCCTATAAAAACCTGACCCCTAGGGCTTGTGTATCCTATAAAATAATCCTCTGATGAAAGCTGGTGTCAGGTGCTGAACTTAGTGCCTCACTTTGTTTGCCTTTTGTCTTTCCTTCTGGGACATGTGCAGCTGAATCTATGCTGACTTCTCATATTGGTAATAATAAAAGAAAAAATTCTGTGAAGTTTAAAACTAGATTGTGCTGAAGGTCACTGAAGGCAGCCCTTACATACTACCTGCCACAGACATCTTTGAGGGATCTGAGCTGTGTTATGGATAGAGGCAATGATGCTGGGAGGCATTTTATCTAACAAAGCCTGGTACCAAAGATCCACTGGTTAGAGGATGGAGAGGAATGTATGGTCAGCACTGAAGGTAACAAATCTATTTAGATCATTGGTGTGGGACTGTAACGAGTCCCAGATTCCCACAGGGCAGGAAGTCAAAACTACTTCCTCTCTTTCACAAGTTGCATGTCATTACAGGCCTCTCATAACCGCAGAACTGAGTAAAAAAAGATGATATTTGGTTTTCTCACTATGAAATCATGAGTATCCACTGGATTTAAAATCTCTGCCCCCAGATCAGCAGCTGTGCTCTGCATGGCTGAGCAGCTGAATCCTACTGAGCCTGGCAATAACAAGACTTAATCTATATTCTTTCTATTGTAACTAAAATATATTGCTCTTATTCTAATTTTAGCATGGTTTTAGTAGGTGAGACTAGAGGTTTCCAGAAACAGATTTTCTCACCAAAATAATCTTCTGCATACACTAAATGACATTTACACAGTGCTGAAAAAAATACTTAGTCTTTTTAATACCATAAAATATTCTTCCTTTAATTTTGTTCTTTATACTGCAGTGTTTTAAAGAAGTGATTTTTTTTATGACATCATTTTCTCAAGGCTAACAGTGGCTTGGGGAAATAGAGTAGAAAGCCTTTTTTGGGGTGATATGTAACCCTTAATGGTGTATTTCCATTCTCTCACATGTGGGCTGTGGTGGTATTTTGGTTACTGTCCCTGTGAAAGGCATACTGAAAAGAAAATGGGTCCTCATGGAATATGTTGGAGTTCCTGTTGTGGTTAGAATGGAAGCTTCAGACAAAGTTTCTTAGAAAAGTCCTGCTGTTAAGTTCATGAGGTGTAACCTTGTTTCCTGAAGTCCTCAGAAAACTGCTGGATCTAATATTAGCCCCAGGCTTGGTCACCAGTTTACCTAGAGGATTATAGAGATCTGATTGAACCTTTATACAACTTTATCCAGCAAGATGAAGTATGGAAACACAAATATGCATATAAAAATGCATTATTTATTTTGTCTGTGGTAAAGACTAAAAGACAATGATCAGAATTATTTACTATGTAGTATAGACAGTCCACTGTAGTAGCGCTTATACCTATTTCTTAAAGCAAGATTTAAACAATTATATTGGTGAAATAATTATTAATTAGAAATTGAAGTTGCTCATCCTTATCAATGAGCATGGACAAATGTCTTTCATTCAGCCTAAAGAAGTAACTTTGAGTGTTGTCCTCACTTGGGAGGAATCTCCACATGGACTCCTAGAAGGGAGTGTTTTAGAAGCCCCTGCCTTTAGAAAGTGAGACACCCCATTGTATAAACTGCTTGCCTGTCAGCCATATGTTCCCAGACTAGCTCCATCAGCTCAGCTTGCTGAGTTCTCCCTGCATTTGCCTCCAGGCACAAAGTCCTCCTGCCCCCAGGCAGCACTGCCCTGGTGCTGCTGGAGCCTCCCTTGCTGCCCTCCTGGGTGCCCAAACAGCCCTGCCTGGTGTCCCCAGCAGTGGGGCTGGTGGCACAGAGGTGGCCCCAGTGCAGGGCTCAGGCAGTGGCTGCAGGAGGCACTGAGAGCAGTACAAGGTGCTGCTGCCCAGGGACAGTCTGAAGTTTTATGCAAAACCCCTGCCTGTTTTTAATGAATGAGACCAGGCTTTGCATTTGTGTTCAGCCAGTAATTAGCAAAAGAGTGGGTTATGAAATGTTCCCTGGCAAAATTGCCAAGGCCTACTCTGATGTCTGGAAAGGTTTTAAAGACAAGATTAATGAGCTAAGAGCCCTATAAGATCACAGAGAAGCTAAAAAGTTAGGGCAGGTACCGGTTAATTACTCTCAGTGGAATATGGTGTGGATGACAATGATAATGGCAGTCTGAATGGGCTGACAAATCTTGCTACTAGGCAGAGAAAATTATGATAAATGTCTGCATAAAGGCCTGAGTTTAAACTCTTGCAGACTTCACATCTGAAGTGCATTCTCAAGAGGTCCAAGAATTCAGAGGCTTCTTGCCCGGTTCCTCTATGCTGAACTTGTTTTGTGTTTCTAATTTCATATTTGAACATTTTTTTGTCTTTCTGTGGTTTCTTTTGATGATGGAATAGCTGTGAAGTACAGGAGCTCCTTTGTAGTGAAGAGTATTTAAGCACAAAATGTGTGAAATTTCTCATTCTATTTATTGCAAGTATGAGTTCATGTGAATGAGTTTTGTGACACTTCTGTATTTTGATTTGAGATGTGGAGGTTTAGATTTCAATAGTGAGGGCTAGTTAAGATGAATTTGTGCAGGGAAATGTGTGCTGCAGCCTGAGCAGGGAACAGCCACACCATGCCAGGAAGCTCAGCAGCACAGCCACCACTGGGGCTGCTTTACAAGCCCCCAACAGGCAGCCAAACCACAGCCCAGATCCCTCACCCAAACCCCCACTCTTGGCTGCCCTAGGTGGGAGTGTTACAGCATCCTCCTCCTTTCAGTGGACATTTTAGTCAACATATGCTTTCCTGGGAAATATTGATTACTGTGTATTACAACATTTTTTATGAAGCTTATCCAGGTCTTGCAGATACTGGGGCTGTGATAAAAGGCCTGAGCTTTGAAATTGGATATGACAGCACCAAGGAGAAAAAATGGATGTATCCTAAGAGGATTGTGACTTAAGGGGATGAAGTTATCCTTGTTATATCCTATTCTTTACATGACTAGAGCTGCAAAGCAGAGGATAACATTTTTTAAAATGTTGAAGTGACTTGAGACTCCACATTTGATTTTCTCAAGTGGCTTCAGTTAGTCTTGTCCTTACATACTTCAGCTTTCCAACTATGATGAAGTTTAAAAGGAGTAAGCAGTGGAAATAAAGCTCTGATAAAAGCCACCACCTCAGCTAAAGCTTCTCTTATCCTTTTCAAGTCCTGGCAGTACTAATGCCAACCTAAATGTGCTAGATGTGGTAAAACAGGGAGCTGATTTCCCTCCTTAGGGCAGAGCTTGACAATCATCCCTTTAGACTTTGTGTTATGGATTCAAATAGGTGCTCTTCTCTTCTGTCTGTGCTGCAGGCCAGGTGCATGCTTGGATTTCTCTGCTATGAAGATAAAAACATAATTTAAAATGCTTATTAAAGTATTACAGCCACTCCTTTAATTGTGAAGGAGTGAAGAAACAGCCTGGGGGATGAGGGTTGCTGCTCCTTAGGGCCTGGTACAGAGAGCTCAGCTGCAGTGCTGCTGGCTGCTCCTTTCCCCAGTGAGAGAAGCAGGGTGAGTCCTAGAGCCAGCAGTTTTACTGAGCATTCCTAAGGCCACCCAGGGCCCCTATTCAGCAGTCACTGCCTGCCAAAGCTGGGCTGCAGCCACTGTTTATATGAAATGGGTGGGCAAACAGAGCCATTTTTATAATTAATATGATTAATTTCAAATGCTATTATCTTAGTCTCTCTCCTCCTAATCTCCTTCCGATCCTCCTGGAGCAAGATCTAGCACATTTGCTATTACCTCATGCTATTGTTTCCTAAAGCTCCTGCTTTTCCTGTGAAGATCCCTGCTTTATCATCCCTGAGACAGTGACCATTCAGTTTCCTTTACCCTCTGGTCCTCTACATAATGTAATTTAAACCACAATGACATTCCCAAAAGAGTGAAGCTTGAGCTTTTACTGAGATTCTAATTCAAAGCAAACACAGAGCTAAGCCATGAGCTGATGTTAAGTATGGTATAAAATGCAAAAATGTCATTTCTTTGCCTCTTCTTCCATTTAGAAGCACCAAACCACTTTTATTTCAGCAATAAATGCCATTTTAAGAATTATTAAGATTTTATATGTTGTGTTTGGCAAAGAGGATTAATTATTCTTCCTGCTTAGTTTCTATTCAGGCAATCAAATGACGTTAAGCTAGTTTGCTCTTTACTGTTTCATTTAGAAGGTAAAAGAGGGATTTCTGTTTTTCACATACAATGCCTAGATGATTCATGTTAATACAATTTGAAGCAATGTGAAAATAAGGCATTTCAGTAGGGATTTTTGCTCCATTAAAACCTGGTTTCTGTTTCTTTAATACCTGACACACCAACCTTTTTTGGTATCTCCAGTACATTTAACAAAAAGGGTCTTTATTATAGAGAATAGGATGGGTGCTTTTGGTCCCAGCTGATGGTCTGTGCTTTCAGGATGTTTGCTGACACTGGAGCTCCAGCTGGCAACGAGGCCAGAGGCAAATGGAATTCCATCTCTCTTTCTGATCATGAGTGTGGTCCAGGCTGAGAGGCCTTAGAAGGGCAACACCTGGAAATGTATTTTTATTTTGTGTTATGAGGGTTTGAGGGGAAGGGAGAGGAAAGTAAAGATGGTGTAAGTTCTTTCTGCAGGGACAGAAGAGCCTGATTAGCTGTGTATTAAAGTCAGTGAGAGCTTGAAACCTTTACAGACTGTATTTTTTGAAGTGATTGCTGAGAAGGTTTCACACAGAAGGGCATCCAGTAATCTGCTTAG
Source organism: Erithacus rubecula (assembly GCF_903797595.1). NCBI lineage: Eukaryota > Metazoa > Chordata > Aves > Passeriformes > Muscicapidae > Erithacus > Erithacus rubecula. Next base: position 14,512,376 of record NC_136659.1, read on the forward strand.
TTATTTCCAGGGACCTGCTAGGTCTACAAAATGGGCTCTCTCCTGGTTTCTTTACCTTCCTGCTCATTGGTAGCCACAAGAGCAGCAGTGCAGTCCATTCTGGTGTCCTAGATGGAACACACAAAGCCATATCAAAAGAGGAAACAAACTGGTGAAGAAATCATGCAAAAACCCCAAAAATACTGAAAGTTGTAGTAAAATCTGTAGCACTTAGGTCTCTTCCCCTCTTGGGGGTTGTTGCAGAGATCTCTGTGCAGCACTGGAGCCCTTGTGTGGGCAGCCAGAGGGTGCAGACAGGAGCCCTGATGCCTCCTGAGATCAAAGGGCTGCTCTTCTCCAGTCCCACTTCCTGAAGCACAGGCTGCTGCACCTTGCCTGCCAAGGCTCACCGTGCCAGGAGCTCCCTTCCCAGGATGGGCACCTCAAGGAGAAGCAGTTCTGGGGCTGCCTGTGCTGCAGAGAAACACACCCGGGGCTCTTCCTGCAGGGACTCTGCTCTGCAGTGTTTTCTTCTTGTCTAAACAAATATCATTCAGGATTAAAGAGCTGTTTGGTCTCTTAGTACAGGAAAACAGGACAGGTAGAGGTTATTTTGGCTCATCCAGCTCATTTGTGCTTGTGAAATTTAGTCCTTTTATCAGGTTCTGGTAGTTTAATCTGTTCCATATCCCACTGATCTTCCAAATAGAAAAATGCTAACAATATATCTTACTTGAGCCTTTCAAGTCATCCTTGTGAAACACTTTCATTTGCAGTGTAATGAGAACTATCAGGTATTATTGTTAAGGGCTGCTTCAGTCCTAGCTGGATACCAATTCACCTCTTGAGCTTGAAGAATAGTGTATTTCACTCCACATCATTTGTTCATATACGAAGAACAGACTTTGAAATAGCCTTTTTTCAACTCCTTTTTTGTTTAGTTGGAAGGATTGACACTAGAAAAGCTCATTTCATGAAATAAGTAGTTCTTGAAGTGATGGGTAACAAAGGGATATGCTTTAAGTGAACAGCAACATAATTCTGTAGTTATCCTGCCTGTGACATTAGGTCTATTCACAAAGTGCTGGAAAGGCTGGAGTCAAACTCCCATGCAATCTCTTGGAGGCAGGCTGTGCTCACTCCAGCATACCTGCCAAATACATGTCAGGCATTCAGCAAATAAAATATACATCACTTCATCTTTTCTTCTCAGTTTCTGCCTCTTTAATTCAGTGAAATTATTTTTATCATGTACTCTGGTCAGAATGCATTGCTGGCTGTGTGAGGGCAACAATGTTGCTGTGTCTTCTGTGTCTTAGGAAACTGTCTCAGAAATCCAGAAAGGTGGTTTTTTTCCAGGAGGATGCTTTCTGAGGCAGCCAGGATAACTCACAAGGTAGCTGATTTTTGGCTTTAACATTCATTATGATACTAATTTGAGTGAGCAAGTTTGTAATTACTTCATCCTTTAGTTTTGGTTTGTGTTGTTTTGTTCACTGTTTCGACAATAAATCACATCTCTTGCATCTTTGATGCTTAATTCCTAGCTTTGCAAGCAAATGTCTTTGCTCACCCAAAGAACAACTGTAGCATCACAAGTCAACATTGCTGCCCTGTAATCCTCCTCTAGCTAACACTGCCATAAAACACAAGTGATGAGAGCCAGGCTGGCAAAGTTGTCATGGTGAAAAGGGGACAAAAATTAAGCTGCCCTTCCCTGGCAGAATCCCAGCTGGAATGCAGCACTACAAACACCATCTGCTTTCTCCTGCAAATAAGCCCTTCCAGGGTGCAGTGGGTCTGCCTGGTGGAGGAGGAGGGAAATTCTGCCCCTGTTTATCACAACCTCTGTGGATTTGGACTCAACAATAATTTGCACTTACGAGCACAGGCTAATTCTACAGCATGTACCTGAGTCTAGAACTTGAACCTGATTAGCACCCTCTCTATTTGTGACTATTCAATGGCATCATAGAATCAGTAAAGTTGGAAGATACCTCTAAGGTCACCAAGTCCAACTGTTAACCAAATACCACTCTATATCAGCCTTCCACTTCCCCCTCAAAAATCCCAAATAGAAAAGGCAAACAAAAAACTTCCTCCAAAGTTCTATATAGGAAGCATTTTGGAAATATAAGAAACTGCCTTCCCAGGGTTATTGTTAGTGTATAGCAAACCAGCTTCAGTGTCTCAGCTCCTCAAACTTCTGAAAATTTCATTATGGTAGTATCTTCTAAGCCTTAGAATTATGTCTGCAAGTGACCACTGGTTCTTGAAAGCTTCCTGTATTCATATTTGTAGGAACAAATACATTCAGAAGTTAAAGCAAGTTTGCATGTTGCTTGAGGAAGCATGTCTGTGAGCACTGATAGTGTCTCCACTTTTGTAGAGGAAAGCTGAGCTCACTGTAATATGCTTGTTAAAGACAAAATTGTCAGCATTACTGGTGCACTACTTCTTGAAATTCATTTAAGTAGTTGATGAAATGGAACCTGTGACATTTCAGTTAAATATCTGAAACTACTGGAGCAGCAACTGCTTTGCCTTTGATGCTCACATTTAAGGCTTCACTGTCCTGGGTCCAGCCATGCTCAGGCTCTGTCCTGGAGAGACACTAAATGTCTCTCCCTGTTTATGGCTGGAGCATTTCCCTTTTGTCTACTACTGAAGTAACTGGGTATTTTGGTTAAGTAATCATACATTTTGTTTTATTATCCACTCAAGCTCCATTTCTTTCTATTTTTTCCAATTACATATTGAAGAAACACAATTTTTCTAAAAAATTTGGTCAGTGACTGGGGATTCTCAAGCCTTTCTCTGATTTCAAAAATTCATAGAAAATGCTGCCACTTGTGTAGAGAGTGAATACATATCTCTTCTGCCTTGTGTTTTTCCCAGGCTGAGAACAGGCTCTGCTCTTTTGTCCCTTCTAATCTCAGGCTATCAGGAAAGCTTCCGTTATTTCAAGGCTGATATGATTTCAAGTATCTTGGTTTAATCCCATTTCCCTAAAGACTTAAGGGATTTTTCTTCTTGATTCTGAAAAATTAACATTCTTTGAAAATAATTTGTCCTTTAAGCCTGGCTAAAAATTCTGCCCTGTTTCTCCTCTTTAAAGTTAATGGATAAAAAGTCTCATAAAAAAAAAAAAAAAAACCAAAACTGAGCCCCAAATTGCCATTTCATTAAGTTCTAATTCAATTATTGTGATTGCTATTAAAATTTGAGAAAGGACAGAAGATTTAACAATAATTAAAAGAAAATCTCTATATCCAGACTATAATATTCTGAGTGATAGAAACAGAGATTAAAGATGTGTGAGTAAAAAGGTTATTGGCATCAACAAACCCCCTAAGGTCAAATAGGTAATGCATAATAGATAATCATAGATTATCATAAAACTAATGATTATTGGTTATTGCTTAAGGTTAATCTTGGATAACTATTACTCTCTCTTACTATTGAATCCTATATATTATTAGCTAAAAGTTAATTGTCACCTCTATGGAAGTAATTCACCATATACCTACATTCATATTAAATTACCTAGCTCTTGTTCTTTAAATTCAGTCTCTTTTGCAAATCAAGTTCCACCTATTCCTTAAAATTCTTTGCACCTACTATCTGTTTTTATTTTTCTTGGCATATGGAAGTTCTTTTAAAATTTCATGTATACGTTCAAATCAAGTTCTGTTATTCTTTAGAGCTGTATAATTTAACAGCATTTCTTTTTTCAATGTTTTTAAGTGTATTTTGATATCTTATTCTTTGGTATAATTGCCTATTTAATTCTATACAATATTTAAAATCCACTGCATGTTGTAAACTGTCCCATGAAGGTTTCTCTACGTGTTACATCTCTCTTTATTCAAGCTCACATGTCCTAGATTGATGTAGTTTTTCCACTCTGAGACTCAGCAGGACCCACACAATTTACCCAGGCTGTACAGAACCATTGTCAAGAGAAACCAAACCACGAGGCTGATTCTTCTCTAGTGCTGCTGTGGGATTTATAGCCAGAGAGCTGAACCAAGTGTGCACTCGTGATTCAGAGCAGAAACTTTGATACCCTGCTAGAAATAAGGGGCACAGCACCCCAGGGTGCAAAGCAGGGAGAGGCATCACTCGTGTGGTGATGTTTAAACACATTTTACAAGTGGGACTTAGATGGATTTTACTGAAAGTAATATTTGGGGGGGGGGGGGGGAGCATAGAATGCTCTTTCATAAAATAGTGGATTGGGGTTTTAAAAAAGATAATTTCCTGTTTTAAAATTACCAAAAATGCAGAAATGAAGTCAAGGCAATACTTTCAGTAAGAAGAAAGATGTACTCTGGCAGTACTGAATTTTCAAGGAAAAAGCTTTCTCTGCCCCTGTGTTTCACAGAGTGCATGATAATAGAATTTTTATATTCCCTAGCAAGAATAGAATTATTAATCTTGTATCTGGTCTGGACAATCGTAATTTTACATTTACATTATGAGCTTCAACTGAAGGTTTGTTGTTTGAATTTTTTTTAATGTGCCTGATAAGTAGCAGCATGTATATTTAGTCACACACTAAAACTTTTTTTTTTAATAATGATTGCTCATATCTTCTTCTATTTACCACTTTTTAAATGATTGTTCATGATGTATGGTAACTGTATTGGTCCATTATTCTTAGTCTTTTAATTTCTACATGGTATTCTTTTAATGTTCTCACTTAGTTCCCTTTGATCACTGTATACATCTCGATTGTTTTGTAAGTGCATTTTATCTATCAAGCAGCACAGTCTCCACTGTGCAAATGATTCTGTCTAAAAGGAGCCTTCATGAAAGCAGTCTGCACCTTGCTGGATGTTATTTGCCTGATATTTAAGTCCTGCCAGAAAATGCTACTTCCTTTTCTCATGGTAGATGACATCTGTTACAGATTTTTATGTAGATCTAGATTAGGAGCTACAACCAACTTCTATAATGCTTGGGGGATTTGATTTTGTGATGGTGGATTGTCAGACTGTCGTCTGAACTAGCTATTCTCTGAAAACCTGCAGGTTTTTTAGTTTAGTGTTTATGAGAATAAGGAAATTACATTTGCTGCAGATTTTTAGGTTCATCAAAAAGCTGCCAAGAGCACCTCCAGCTGGTGCTGGTGGTCAAGCACAGGGCACAGCATGGCAGCAGCCTCAGATCCACCCCACCAGCTTATGGAGCCCCTGTTGCCACAACATTGTCTCATTCTCCATATTCAGATGTGGAAACTTTATTTCAGAATTCTCTTGAGCAAAGAAGGCATCTGATATCCTATTTCCATCCAGTCAGATGCAGCTGGTGGCTCAGCCTCGATGGGAATGTTTCTTTCACAAGCTCCATGAGGCTCCTTTCCCTGTGGCTCACTTTGTCCCCACCAGTCTTCCCAAGTACAAGCTGGCTCCAAACACAGTAAGTGCTTTACAGTTGCATAGACTTCTATCCCCCAAAAGTTCCTGGGTTTCCCAGGCACCTGCTGTAATTCAATCTGTCTTGGTGGCAACCACAACTGTCGTGAACAAAATGTTATTTGGCAGGCAAGGGCAAACAGGTGTCCTGTAGCATGAAGATGCACGTGTTCCTGCTCTCTTGTAGCCCTCTGTGCCTGAATAAATCAGTGCTCCATGAAGCATAAGGCTGGAATCAGCAGTGGTGTGGAACAGCAAGGCAAAGGCATTCAGACAGTATTAGCAAGGCTAGACAGTAAATTTGGGAAATAACAACAAGGAGCAATAATATCTCTTTTGTAGCACTGACTGGGAAAGGAGGTTGCATGTCCTCACCTCGAGTGATGGAAAAGCCACAGGGAATGTGAACAAACCAACATTCATGTGTGTGGTAGAGCAACACTGCGTGAGACAACTGAATCCTCTACTTCATTACAAGGCAATGAACCTCTTTCAGTTCACACTGAGATTTTGGCTCTGTTTACTGTATTGGCAACAGAGTTGTGGACAAGCTACAGGCAGCTTCAGGGAAATAGCAGGAAGGCCCCCAAATGTATGAATTAGAGTTATCCAGATGGGGCATTACACAGGCTACATAAGCATCTGATGATCAAGGCAGGACATAATGATTCATATCTTGGAGCTGTTCCTGGAATTACCGTGGGAAAGCTCAATAGCATGGTCCTGTGACCCTCAAGGCTCTGGAGTGGTGTTAAAGATCAGGAAATTTCATGGAAGGGTAAAAAAACTTCAAGCTGCTTTTGCAGGAAAGCACCTGTGAAAACAGGCAAGATTTTAAAGCAAGATTTGTTCCTGCTAATATTACTATTTTGTCAACATCTTAAAAGGGGTATTTAGCACCCTGACCTTAAAACATGACGTGTGTCAGCAGCAGCCAATTCTAAGATTTCAGGAACAAGACTGTCCCTGTGCTACCTTGTTATACAGGGTACTAAGGCATAGGAAAATTCTGGTGCCGAGAGGAAATACTTGTTTACTAAACAAGCTGCCATGGGGATGTGCAGTGAACATAGTTGTGAAAAAGTTAAAACAAGGTAAAGATTACTTACCTTACTTCTATGTGGTATTCACAATCTCCAGTGAATGGGAAGTGAGGGGAAAAGATTAAACTCCTGCAAGTTCATGTAGGTAATCATAGGGTCACTCCCTTGAAATTAAAAATCCTGGATGTGATCCCATGGTGGATTGGCTATAAGAACACAGCCCAAAAAGAGTAACACGTGTAGAGGCAAATGTTAAACTCTGTGCTCCAAAATTTAGCAGAGATGGTCAATTACTGGCAGATATTTTTTTTTTTATTTCTCTTTAATAAGAGACCTACATTATTTGTAGCAAAACGGATTTCACTATAAAACAATACTGCCAATTAGTGCTCTATACTAGACAACATCCATTCCACTGTAATGGTATCTTCATACTAGGCAGAAGCAGCTCTGAGGGAATGATACAGCAACAGTGTTCCCAACTCCAGTGCTGGAAGTCCCCACTAGCAGCAGGCAGGGATGCAGTTGTCCCTCTGATCTGGCCAATGAGGCTGCTTTGAAGTGATGATGTTCTGTGGAGAAGGGAAGGGGAGCACAGACAGCCAGGCACTCAAGGGCACACTCAAGGACTGCCTGTACCAGATGGCACTTCTGTCTCAAACCCATTTCACAGGTTGCTGGTGCATGTGCTTAAGTCAAACCTGGTGTTTCTTAGCAAAAGCCAGTATGTGATATCCTTTTTTATTATTTAAGAACCCACAATCATTGTCTGACTTTACTAAAAATTAGACACCAAATGAAGAATTTATGCCACCTCCAGTACCATTACTCAGCTTCTCTCTGGCTGTTTGCTTGGTGCTGGCACGTGAGCAGAACCTCCTGCAGAAGCAGTGCTGCTTGCTGTGCTTTGCAGCCTGGCCACGAACTTGTTACTGCTGGGCACCTGTGCTCTGTGGCATGGGGCCAGACAGCTTGGGGACAGGCACTGCTCTGTCCTGACAGATGGGGATTAACATCCCCCAGGCCTAACAGGCCCTGGCCCTGTATTCCATGTGTCAAATATTTGGGACAAGATTCTCAGATGGGACCGTGTTATCTCTAGTCCATAGTGAGTTTCTGCTGCTTTCTTTCTGAGATTGTGCTGTCACTAATCTGGTCACATACTAGTTTTCTAAAAAATTTGGGTTTTTCAGAGAAGCCTGTCTGCCCTGCAAATTCATAATACAAGGCAGTAGGGCAGCACAGTGGAAAGAGAGGTCTTACAAATATTTTGGGACCCAGGGGCAGAAATTTTCCAGTTGGTGGGAGAGGAACTTCTTGGAGGCCACAACTCCAGGGGTGCTCAAGGCATCCCCATGTTTGCTGACCCCAGCTCTGAAGTGGGAAATTAGGACAAGTCACCCAGCCAATACCAGGCCAAGTGTCAGGCAGAGTAGGGGAGCCGGAGGTACAGCTTTTGTAGAGAAAGGATCAATAACTGGACATATGCTCATCTTTGTTTAACACTTTGATATTGTCTTCTGTCAGAACAAGATCAGATGTGCTAAGACTCATTATCAAGACTGTAGAAATGTGTGCAAGGTTTATTAATTGATAAAAAATTAATACAGTCAAGAGTAGGACAAATTGAAACTAGAGTGAATCGGCTCATCTGCTATAGTGCAAAGCATAAGATGATAGTGCTAAAACACCAGTGCACATCAGATATCAGTCAACCATATGGCACTTGTTATGATTGTAGAATATTCTTGATACATGAACTCTACTTGTTTCAGAGAAAGATTCTTAAAAAAAAAAAAAAACGGTTGGGGTTCTTTTTTAGCTCTTCTTTTCTGACATAATATTTGCATTCATCTTTTGAACTTTTGCTATCCAGAAATATGTGGTTTAAAGTATGGATCTTATGAACCTTGGGAATTCTGCTGCTGACCGCTAGTAATAGCACATCTGGATTTTAGTACAGTAAACACTAACAATGGGCAGGTAACTGCTAAACTTGTTGCATTCTAACTATGGAGGTCACAGAGTAGAAATGAAATTGTTTTCTTTTGAAGGAACCTGGATATTGGATATTTCTCAACTTGTATTATCTGTCAGCAGCTTACAAATGTTTCATGAGAAATGAGCTATATAATACACTGTATGTCATCTTAGAAAATTCATACAGTGCCACTATTGAGTTCCGACATAGAACATGGCATTCAGAACCTGCTCAATTTTTAAGTAAATAATAGATGGATAATGCTGTTCTGGATACTCAAAAAAGCCTCATTTTAATGCAAAATGCACTTTGAAACCCAGGCTAGCATTTTCTATCTTCGCTAGTCTTCCCTCCCAGGCCCAGGCTGTACCTTTTGCTTCTGCCATGCACCTGAGTGCAATGGCAATGTTCAAAGACCAAGCAGTTCTTGTGGTTTTGTAGCATTTCTGCTCATTCAGCTTACTCCATAATACTTCTGTTGCAGCAGGAAATAACAAAAAGCATCACTCTCTAGTAGTCTGTTCTTGGAAGACTTGTAGCTCAGTTTTTCACTTTAACAGCTCAATCCTACATGAGCAAAACCAACCTATTTTTTTTTTTACAATGTTTGAGTCTGTAGTATGAGATTCTAGGTCTTAGGATGGAATTACAGCTAATGAAAATCTAATGCAGACTATTACTAATCACTTCTGTGTGCATATAATTATCAAAATTCAAAAGAGTTAAAGATTTAGATGGGTGCAGGAATTTGCAGAAATCTTAGTTATCTTTTTCTTCTCTAGGATAAAGAGGAGGAAGACACATTTCTTCTGACCTAGCTCTTCATTCACTTGAAAGTCACCAGGAAAAGCAAAAGGTTTTTTGTTGCTTTCCCTGCGTATGCATGAAGTTTGATAGCACTACACCCATTCCTTTACACTGCAAAGGCAGAAGTAAAATTAATGTCCACCTTTGAGAACATTGAAAACCAAATTATAATTCTGTTAATATATCAAGAAGAAGAAGGATATATTTCTTCACAAACTGCAAACTTTGAAATTTTGATCCCAACCCTAGCAGGTTTTTCAAGATGCAAGCATAACACAGGACTTTTTTTGAGAGAAATTTTGATTATCCTTGACTGCAAGTCTACATTATGTTCTTATTTTGACATAAATGGGTATTGCAGGAGTTCTTTTATGAAATAATACAGCATTTCTCTCTAGAAATGAGATGAAAATCTGGGCCAGTCTGTCAAAATAACAGTTATTTGAGCACTCAGCATGTCATAGTTATAACTTGATTTCTCAGTCAGAGCTGCTACTACAGTTATGCTCTGAGTAGTGGAAAATGCTCTTACATCTTGCAAGCTGGCTCAACAAATTATTGCTAAATGCCACCTCTGCTGTTCTTTGATCAAAATAAGTGGAAATGGTCTGTGACCCATAGTGATCCATCCAGATTTCCCCCCTGCTTATGTCCCAGTTGTCTCTGCTGAGCTGGAGCTTTGGCAGCTCCCAGAGCTGCCCTGCCCTGTGCACCTTTGTTTCCAGATGGGTTGGCTGCTCTGTCCTCATGGCTGGCAGCAGCCTTTCCCACAGCTTCCCAGGCATGGGCAGCTGGAGCCAGGTGTTATTGCTGCCTCTTTGATGCATGGCCCAGGTGGGGATGTGGCAGCAAACGGCCATGCTCTCAACATTAGAGTTCAGCAGAACAGTGTGGGAATGGAGCACCATCACCATTTGCTTTTATCAAAGTGTCTTGATAGATCATGTATGCACTGATCCTGAATGCAGCTTGGAAGGAAAGAGGGGAGATCCACTGGGGTTGGTGTTTTCTGCACTCCAGCCTGCAGTTCTAACCAGGAGTGCAAATGTTGCTATCAGTTCTGCATATACTGATGTTTCCTGCTGTGGAGGTCACTCCAGAAGCACTTCACAATCATGTTTGCGGGTCATTCACCATTTCATAGATATTCTAGAAACAGCTTTTTTTTCCAGTGTATATACCATCTGTGTCTGTTGCAGTGCACAAAGGTTCACCAGTACCCTTCCAATTTGGCACAGTCAAGCTCAGTGCCCAGCCTGCATCTCCAGAGCCCCTCCAGTCACACACCAGCCGTGTAGCTCAGGTGCTGTGAGCATAACCCTGACTTGGTGAGGGGCTCTGCTCTCCTAGGAGCAGTTCAGTCTCCTGCAATGCAGAGAGGAGCCATGGTAGATGATGGGGCAGTGCCATCTCCCAGTGCTACTGGTCCCCCAGAAAACCCCTGTCACAGCTAACTGCAAGCAGCCCTCACAACCCCCCTTCTTCCCTTTGCCAGCACGTAGTGTGCTGCACAACAACATGATTTTGGAAGTTGGTTTGTGATCAGAAAACTTGGTCTCCTCCCTATGTTGGAGAAATGATGGTTTTGCTGGAGAAGGAATTGTATTATTTGCTGCTGTGCTGAAGGTTAGTGCTTTGCTGGTTCAGACTTGCTTCCTAAGGGGAGGTTTTGAGGCAAGTTAGCTTTAGGAAACTAAAAATTACTGTACTTTTTACACTACTATTAATCATTTGAGACTTGCTTAGCACTGAACAATGGTTGTTATTAGCCCAATTCTGCATATAAATAATGGCTATGGGAATTGGTTTCATACTGATGCTTGAAATTGTTGTTTGAAAACTTGTTATTAAGAACAGTTTTATGAATTTCTACAGTCTTTCTGTATTGACCCCATCAGCCTGATCAACTAAAGCAAAATAGTTCCCAATTAAGAAAATTTAGATCTTAGTCTCTACTAGTTTCTTTCAAGGATATTAAATTTTTTCTCACAATATATTGAAACATTAATGTTGAAAAAAAAAGCCAAGATATTAACAAATTGGATTTCCAAAAGCCATGTTCTGTCATCCTTTCTTTTCTAGGGCATGTTTTTATCACAAACAGATTATTTAGATAGATTCTTAATGAAGTATAAAATACTTTGTATGCAACAAAAATAAGGTTATAGGAACCTTAATACTGCCATTTTGTTAATTTCTTTGGTATTTAGATTTAATTTAATGTTGCAGGATTTTTTAAATTTCATTAGAAAAACCAAAGTTTTGCAAGACAATAGTTCCTGAATGTATGAGTATGCATGTATGTTCCAGGCTGCCAAGTGTCCTTGAAATATTCCTAAACAATTTTGCTGATCCAGTAAGTTCTGCACTGTCTGCCTAATTGGAATAAGGTCTCTCTAGGAAAAAAAACAAAACAAACACACTTTTTAATTCCAGACCTGCTAATCAGAGTTTAATTAATCTAAAACACTTCTTCAGATCTTTAAGAAGAACATGTGTCATGTGAGTTTTCTGTGTGATGCTGCTGGGAGGGTATGTTGACATGCTTACTTGAAAACTAGGAGAGCTGGTGAGAAGGTCTCCTTTGTGTGACAGCTGAAATCCAGGAGTTACAAATCTGTTTTAAAGGATAATTTTTGTCCATGTCTGATATTGTGTCAGACCCCACATTTCAAGCAGTAATACCTCAGCTATGCTTATATGGATAAATGCTGAAGTACTCAGACTCTTTGGAGGGTGGGTGTCACTACCAGGCTTCAGGAATAGGAATGGAAAATTAAAATGGTGGATTTCCTTTTTAGGCCAAATGTTTGCAGATTGAACAGCAATGGCCAAAGTGACAACTGATGACACAGAAGTGAAATAAGGACAAGAAGGGATAAATGTTAATAGAGCAGACCTTTGGCTTGTTGTGAAGGTGGAATCTGCAGCATGGAGCTCTGGGCTAGAGATGGACTGGGGGCATAGAGAAGTTTCTCTCTATTCTCATCTTAGCATCTTTTAGTGTCAAAAATCTGCATAGTTTAAGATTTAGCTCTAATTAATATTTTCATTAATTTCTAGGGAAGAAAAGCTTTTGAAAATTAACACTGGAAAAAAAGTACCAGTGTGTAGAGCAGATGTTGTGATCCTTTGCTCTTAAACATTCTGCTTTTAATGGCAGTCAGGACATAGCAGAGCTCCTTTACTTGACAGATTTGGCTGCTACAGGAAAATACTTTTCTTTCTATACTGGGAGGCCAGTTGAAGTTCCCAGGATCACATTATAAATCTCAAAAGTATTTTTTACGATTGCAGGTTAAGATAATTAATATAATACTGTCCTGTGAATATGTATTGGCTCTTGATATCTAGAAGATAAGTATCAATAAACCTGGAGCAATGTATACCATTGCTTGAAGAGCAAATTCTGCTTTTTTTTCCTGCCCAAGAGATCCAGATCTACTTCCTTGTCTGGAAATGAGGTGCCTCAAAAGACAAAACAGAGTAGATTGAAAGGTCTGAATGTTCATGAATTTCATTTACATCTTCAAAATCTGTTTTGCACTTTATCTATCTGGTCTATATACATATAAATAGGAGAAAAATATTTACTGTTTATTTGATTTCATCATATTTTGCCCATTTTTATTATTTCTAAAATGCAGCTAAGGACAAAAGTGGTCTTGTGATCCTTAGCTGATAAAGAAAAAGCTACTGCTGTGTCTGTAAAACTGGCATTCAGATGGATTATTTCTTTACCTTTTCAGTTGCATCTAGTATGTCTTAAACTGTGTCACTAGGCTTTTTTTTAAAGCTGAAGATAATTAAGAGGCATATAAAACTGATATTGGTGTAACCCTCAGAAACGTGTAGGATAGCAAATGGCTCATCAGCTGCATTGTCAGGAATGGCAATTTTCAGAGGATTGTGCATCAATTTAAGGCATGGATGGGTAAGATTATTTTTGCAAGAAAAAGATTGGGTTTAAAAGCAAACACACTGGAAGTCCTAACCTGAATATAAATGCTTTCACTGCTGAAGGGGTTACTGCACTTGTTTTTAGTCTCAGGTTGAACAGTCACCCAGGGTGAAAAAGGACACACACACAAAACCCAACAAAAATACCCACCAAAAACAAAACAAAAACAAATAAGCAACAAAAAAGACCAAAAAAAAGACACACCCACCCCACCCACCCCCCCCCCCAAAAAAAAAAAACACTGAAAACAAATTTGAAATAGAAAAGTAAATAGGCTAGGTTCGCTGTAATAATTGAGTGAGGTACAAGGAAGAAATACTACAAATACATGATAAAAAACCTCACTCTGTTTTCCCTTGGAAATATATATTTAATATAAACTAAAACTATCTATCTATTTATTGAGTGTTTTCTAAAGTTCTTCACAGAAGTTATAACAAATTTTCATAGGTTCTAGTACACGCTAAGGACTGAAGAGTCTACTGTAAAAAGTGCATATTTATGTTACTGATTTCCCTCCTCAGATCAGGTTGTTCAAAGCCCCAGGTCAGACAGGCTTTGAGCAACCTGACCCTGGTGAAAAATACCCAGTGTGTGACAGGGGGGTTGGAGAAGATATTAAAGGTTTCTTCTAACCCAGACCATTCTGTGATTCTACTCTCAATGCTGCCTTATTGATTCTGCTGGAGGTATTTGAGTTACTGCTCTGTAAAAATGAAAAAACCTCACACAATCATTAAATGATTTATAAATCTGTATCATGAGTGTACATGAACAAAGAAAAGGCTGAAATTGAGTTCTTTCATTTTATGGGGTTTTTTTAAAGCATTGTTCTCCTTAGCTGGTGGATAGTACAACTTAGAAAACCCCTTCATATCTCAACTGTCCCATGAACCATGGGGATGGTGTTGGTTTTTGCTATGTTCTGTGCACACACAGTCCTCAGACTAGAAGAGAAGCAGTTTTGTCAGTCAGTCTTACTGTAACTGGGTACACTGGACACAGTTTTGGTGGTACACTCAGAGGGGGTGTGGATGAAAGATGTAAAAGGTCTACTTTTCCTTTTTTGTTTAGTATATATATTTTAAAATCTCTAGGTTCTGTATCTGGAAAAGCTTGTTCCCCATTTCAGTGGCTTTGGATGAAGCCTTGGGAGTTTGACTTGGTGGCAGCCTTGTTGCACTGTTGCTGCAGAAGCAAGGAGCACTGGTCACTCCTGTGAGGGATATGGCTTTAACTGGTAAAAAAAACCCTCTTGGTTGCATGTTTAGTAGCAGAGCAAATTTCTGTCTTCTAAGAATTAAACCTTATGACTGTGGCTGTCTGAATATATAAAGAAGACATTTGACAATTTCACTGGAATCATAAACTATGTATACTACATTGATAACACTAATTGTTACTTGAGGGATTTATTAGCTGAAGTAGTTACTTTTCTCGAGTATCCAGGATTCCAAACTAACTGACAATTTCTTCTTGCACATAAACCTCAGGGGTTATGAAATCTTATTAATTGGGAAAGTGTAAGACACAGTTAAGCCATGAACATAACGAAGATGTTTCTAGTAATACACTCCTGGGATACAGATCTGTGCATTTCAACAAGCTGAAAAGTTTCTCTAGCAATTTCTGTTCTGTGAGCAATTACTATTTAATTCATACCACTGAGCTTTCTCAATCAACAAATACAAATGTGATGAGATCATAGGACAAATGAGTATATTAAAGATCAAGAGAAGATGGATAATTTTCCAATTACTCTGAATTTGAGAGAGACAGACAGTGGGAAAGCTATTCCATATGTCAGGACTTAAGACATGCATCATTTTCCCAGCAGTTTAATGATTTAGCTAGCTAAGATTTCGAACATGCAAGTGAACAGCAGTCAATGTGCAGGTGTGATATTCTGCTGGTTTTCAGTACAAATTGTCATTCCCAGGTCCAGCAATGCTGGCAGCCTTATCATCATTTAAATGCAATTGTGGGCTCCTCTCCACTTGTGACCAGTGGAGTCTGCATGGTCACAGGGAGACACTGCATGCCTTGGCAGGGCTGCTGCTGGCATCCTTCACACTGGGATTATTTTAGATTGACTGCAATGAATGTGTTATTTTCCATTTGTTAGCACATGGGGACTTGTAGCTCTGACAACTGAGAAAAATATACTCATTTATATGATGATTACTCTTGTTTTCTCCAAAGGAATCTGAAAACTCTCTCTGTTATCTTTACCTCCTCTCTCGCACCTGCATGGTCCAAAAATTGGTGACAATTGCAGTACTAATTCTATGATGCTTTTTCTGGCAGCAAGGGAAACATTTAACTAGTATTTTCTATCACAGTGAATTCCAGATGTGAATATAAAGATAATCCATATTCTTTTAGCAACATAGAAAAAAAAGCTGAATTGTAGCAAAATAAACTTACTTTTTTTTTTCACTTCGATCAGAAAAATGATTTCACCTATTTCTGGCTTGAGTGGTTAAGTTAAATTATTGCAATTAAAACCCATTGGGAATCTAAGAGTATAGTATAGTAGTATAGTACATTGAGCTGCCCTAGAGACCTGGCACAGTGTCAGCTGAAACAGGCAACCAAAGGTGAGTTTTTGTGTCTATCAATAATAAATGTCTGATAACAATTAATTTTTATTGGAATTGTCACAACGGAGAGGATGCAAGTAAATTAAGAAATCGAAATTAAATTATAAAAAGCGAACTGATATGTAAATCATTATTTTTTATTCAATATCATATTTCAGTTGTGTTTCATATCCCTAAAATCCACTTTTAGTGAGGTCATTCATAAAAAAATTTTAATAGGTCTTAGAATTATTTCCTTGGTTTATTTTGTAAGGTGTGGATCTGGTGATTCCTGTATATAACTTCATCCTCCTGAGGTTTTCTCAGGAAAAGGGAAAGATCCAGTCCTGGCCTGCATGGGGAGAGTGGCCACAGGCCAGTATTGGCGATGTGGGAGTCCATATGCTGCAGTGGATGGGCAATTATGGCAAAACTGAGGATTTCCATCCCAGTAGCCCTACAGTACATTTCGTCCTAGACTTTAGTGAGCCTTTTTGAGGGAAAAATCTGAAATTAGTGTTCTTGCAAGATGGGCTGGGACACTTATCAGGACACACAACAGTGATGCTATTGAAGATCTGGATGGAGTTGAAAGTGCCACTTTTGAGCTGCTAATCACTAAGTGGCTTGGGCTAAGATTTCACTAAAAAGCTTTCATTTCTACATGGTAGCATAACAATTATGATCACTATAGATTTTCAAGATAGTTCCTCTGATAACAAGGATAGATAACAAAGGCTTAATGTGAGTCCCATGATAGAGTTTGCTTTATTTCCCTTTGGTCCATGAGAGCTTTAATTTGCTGACTCTTATCTCATGCTGTAAGATTCCTCTTTTCTGTGGGCTCTGGGGATAGGGGAGGATGACAGTTCTGAGGGAGTCGCCTGCAGGCATCATTCCTCAGAAGTTCCTGTGGTTGCAGTTTTACCTGTTGTTTCAGTGCCTAGCACCAGGAGTTAAAAGAAGCCCATTCCTCTTTGAAGGTGAAAGAAGTCTTGTCTCATGCTTCTTGCAGGTTTTTATTTTGCTTCTGTCTTCAATATGCAGAACAGAAGCCTCTGTACATGCTGGAGTCCCCTGGCACAATTTCATGCCTGGCAAAGTCTTGCAGGCTTTCTGTTTGATGACTTCCACTGTAAAATCACGAGTCTCTGTAACCCTCAGGATGGCTGCTCTGTCGTGCTGGCAGAATTGTCTTCTCTGTGGTCTCCATGGGTTTCACTAGTTCTGCTGATTGCCAGACACTTTTAAGATAAGCCCTTGGTGCTTTGTAGAGAGGCACATCAGCTGAATCAGCTCCAAGTCATTAAGCCAGAGAGAAAACACATCCTTGATCCTTCCCCAATGTCTCCAGCAGCCAGCATCTCTTTGGCTTGTGTTGAACTTCCTGGGTTACTTACATTAGCCCCTGATCCCAGACTTTTTGGCCTGTGAAAAGTTAATTTTGCTTGTGAAAGTAAAAGAAAAATACTGCTTTGTTCCGCCCCCTTTTTGCCCATGTGTGGTTGTCCCTTTGTGTGCAAGGCTTCTCAGGGAAGGTACAACTCTGGCTGTTCTAAAAAGGCTTTAGGGGCCTTTACTGGCCAGAAGAAAACTTGCTCAGAGTGCAGCTTTCCCAGCTTCTCATGTCACAAGATGTAAAAGCTCTTAGCTATCTCCTGTGACATCAGTCACATTTCTTCTTTCTTAGCATCTGGCTTTCTTTTCATTAAAAATTTTGTTCTTGCCTCCTTATGGTCCTTTTGCAGGGTTTTGACTTATGTCTGGTATTTGTACTGGATTTTGAAATCCAGAGTGCCTGGAAACTAATGAACTCACCACATAGATTTTACTGACATTTTTCACAATTGTTAGTGACAGATCTGGGAGTGTGATGTAAGAATTCAGTCTGATATGTTGATGTTGCTCTTTAGATAAGCATCATAAACTACTGCAGCTGTTTTGGAGGCATTTATGGAAAAAAAAAAATGAAGCCTTCAGTCTGGTCCTATTAGAAAAGTTTCAAAAGTTATTTGGTGCTGCCAGTCCTCTGCTCCCAGTAAGAGATTTTCAGCAGTGCAATATGTGACTTTTCCTGCATTTTCTGTATATCAAACCCATTTAGCTTTTGGTTTTTGATGTATGCCTGTACCAAACCACTGTATTAACCAAGGGTCAATGTCTCACACTGAACTTCAATTATTTCAATTATTTCATTTCCTTGGTATTGCTTGGACTTCCTGGTGGTTTAAAGCATTGATTGTTGTTAGTATTCCATTCATCATAAGCTAAAGTTACCAGTGCAATCATCCCTTTGACCAAGTCTAATTAAGAAATTATACTATATTTATTCTTAATATATCTGATATTAAACATTGTCATCAGATGTTACCCCACTGTGTGACTGCCTCTACCCTGACAGTGGTTTTCCCAAGGCTACCCTGAATAATTCATTTATCTGATTACTTCTGGAGGAACCATAAGCATCAAGAACTGATCTTTTCATTCTTCTTTGCAGCTAGCTCTGATTTATCTGCTGGCTATCACCCTGCTCCTCTCCACTCTTCTCCTCTGGAGCCCCAACAGGTATGTTTGGCCATGTTGATTTGCAGAGTTCAGGTAGTTGACTGTGACTAATTTTTCTGCCACTGTACTATCACATTGCATCATTAAACATCCACCAATTACTTTTTAAACAATTTTCTGTGGGTATAATATTAGAAGAGAAGAGTCATTTTCTTAAAAAATGCTGCTAACCACCTGTGAAGGGGAAATTCACATTTAAAAAAAATGTACATGGAGTTAAGGGTAAATCTGAGACTTTGTGAAGTAACACCTGCTTCTTTCCAATGCATGGGGGGTCAGCAGCTCAGGTAACCCTGGCATTGAAAGTTGTTTTTTGTATGGCTGGTTTTTGGTCCTTTAGACAGCAAACATGATTTGTGCAAGGTAGAGTCTGAAAGCAGGCACTGAACTCACAAATAGGATCTTTGCAGCAATGTTCAGTGGGTGGGTAATTTAAGCAGAAGACAAACAAGCACAGCTGATGAGGTTTGGGTTTTTTTCATCTGCTTGTTTTTCTGTAGGGCTGGAAAGCACAACTGCTCATGCTTTGTAGCTGTTCATGTGCCCTCACTTTGTCATGTGAATTTGACTTCATGCACACTGATTTTTCTGATAAGAGCTCCTGACATTTTTGCACTTTGCTTGTTACAACCACCACATCTTTGTTTCATTGTGCTTGGCAGCTTTCACCAATACATTTAGCCATCTGTGTCTGTAGACCAAATACAAGCCTTTTCTTCATGTGTTATCATCAACATTACTGAGACTAATCTTTAGCACTGGATCCTGCATCATTCTAAATAAACAAATGAGAGTAGTTGTAGCTTGCAGCTATCAAAATTTTTTAATGGTTTGTTTAATAAGAAGTGATACATTTTTACAGATTTGAATAATAGAAAGAGGAGTACTAGAAAACCCCTGTTAGACTAATGGGTTGTACAGATCTCCACTGTGATCTGTTGCAAAATTAGCACAGGCAATTGGTAATGGTTTTCATTGCCATGGTAGAACAAGAGATGCATCTTTACTAAACTGTTTGTTAAATTATGTCATCTAAACCTATGCTTACGTTAATCCAGTGTGATCAGGGAAAATCACTCAGTTTGGTTAAAGAATGTACTGGGTCTGGGAAAATTGAACAGATTTGGAAATTGTTTGTAATGATGTTTGTTGATTCAGCTCAGGCATTATTACAGGCAAATTCCTTCAAATTCTCTAATTCAATTAGGGAAGAGTTCTGGAAGTGTCTTGATCTGATGAGGAACTTTTGGCTGTATTTTTGTATTTAAAATCTTTACCTGTTTTGGAGTCTAATGTATTTCTTACAGACACACAGAGCCAGGTATTTACTTACAGGCATAAATATGGGGCAGAATATATGTAATACATGTATCAAGATAAAAATACTATATAATATTTAAGTCATTCTCGGCTTTAAAATCTCACATGACCTAAATTTATTTGTTCTTGTTGAAGTGACTTCAAATCCAAAAATTAGGAGAATGCCTTGAAATAATATTTTTTATTACCTATCAACATACGTATTCACATTTAAGAGGGCCATTATAGAAAATTAATATTTAAATAGACCTTTAAAAACAAAGCTTAGAATAACCTATTTTAGAATATGCATTCTCCTCATATTTTAATCAGCTAAAAATATGAATCCCTGAAATGTGCAATCCCTTCCAAACAGAGCTTCCCAACAGCCCTTCCTGCCCATGTAATCCACACAAGCTACACTCAGTTTTAATGTTCATTCTTTATGATGAAAATATGTTCAATTTTTTTTCCAAGTGGTTCAGACAAAGTGAATACGCTGATCCAGAGACAAAACACCAATGTAAAGTGAGAAATAAAATCAAGGCAGGACCATCAAACCAGTAGCTTTGTATCAAGAGGGAACAGTGATTACAGGGGTAAAAAACCCCTGACTTCCAAGGTCAGAATGACCTAAAGTGATCTACCTTTTTAACAATTGACTTCAAAAGCAGGGAAGACAGCATGAAGAGGTGTTTTCTGTGGACATTTCATGTATCCACTATATGTCACAGTCAAGCACTGACAGGGAAAGACAGACACATTGCTTTAGGCCACAGGAGACGGGGCTTTCCTGGCACACACAAAAAAGGATCATGTGAAAATCTACGTGTGTTTTGTAGCCCAAAAAGAAATAATACTGTGGAACTTTTAAAATACAGTGCTTTTCTAACAGTGAAGTATGACCTGCACACTCTACACGACAGTGGGTACAATTTGGTTTCCATCAAAGTGAATAGTAGGCATATCTAATGGCCTTAAACAATGCTTGGATGTAAGAGGCAATATCTTGGCCTTTTCTGAATTTGGTTTGTGTGTGTTGGCTGACATTTAGGAATTGATGTCCAGCAGGCTGATAGCTCTGGATCCTGCTCTCTGCCTGTCAGCTGAAACAGAAGCAGAATTTCATCCCAGTAGCCATACAAAGGGGTGCTGAATACTGCTACCTCCTGTCAACACTGACACCTCACAAAATGGTAAGTGTGGAGGTGTGGGTCAGATACAGTGTCAGAGCCAATAGTGCCTAGTGGGAAAGAAGCTTTTTGAGGAATACAGTGCAAATGATTTAAGTACTTCTTCCTCTTGTATTGTCAACTAACTTTAAGAGTCCAGTGGATGCACACACCAGCAGTAGGAAAGGTTAAATTCTGCCTCAGTGCCACAATGACTGTAGGATTCACGTGATTTGAATGAAACTTGGTCTGTAATGCACACCTGGTTCAGTGTATACTGCACCCTTAGAGTATATTCAGTCTAGGTAAGCTGCATTTCCAGCCATCCAGAAGCAAAGCTGATAAAGTTTCTCATTACATAGCCATACCAGGTGCTTCATTGATCACTCTGGCCAGTTCTTAAGGTGAGGAGCAGTGAAGCACTGGCTCTATCTTATGAAATCTAAAGTAACCTGGACCTAGGAGAACTGCTCTCAGTGCAATCCTTGGGGGGGTGCTTGTGCCTGAAAGATGTGAGGGCATCTTCAAATTGTGAGAGGGAATTACAGGAATAGGATGAACCCTGAATAATTTTCTTGTAAGTTCTTAGCAACTTTGCCAGCAGTCACTCAGATAATCTGATTGTATTCAGGTGCACAGTCTTTCTTTTGGGCTGTTTTAAGGGATATGAGAGGTTTTTTTAGAGTTGGCCTCCATTGGGTGTTTAACTGCCAAAACCTACAAGCTGTATTTGCAGTGGATTTGTGAAGGCATATATAATTTGGAATAGATTTGGAATTGTAATTTGATGGCCTTATCATTTTATTGTTAATAACTGGACTAAATTTAAGTTTCTATTTTGGTTTCTAAGTATTAAGAGTCTGCTTTAGAGAGCAATGTCTACTGTTTTTAGTCTTTCACATTTACTCAGCTTCCTAAAATCTGACCTCTTTTATTTGGGAGCCTGTTTCTTGGCTCTCAGCTTTTCAGTGTCAGTCTGCATTTCATTACCATATTTAAAAAAATGTTTCCATTTGGTCTTCCACTGAGATCTAATGCCTTTTTACTAAACTCAGGCAATTTTTGGATTTCTATTTTAAATCTCAATATGCTTATAGCTGCTGTCCACTTTTCATCTGTCTGGAAGAAAATAAAAATTAATATTTCCAGATTTTTGCATATGGTGATAACAGATCTTATAGAGGTTTGAAAATCATTGTAGGCTATTGATTTTCTCTCAACAGAAAAGTAGTATGTTAGCAAGCACTGTTCAGCATTGCAAAGTAATGCAAATGGAGGCACAACAAGCTTTTTAATTATTCTCCTTGGCACAGACAATGCATTTTCCAGTGTGCAAGGCCTGAGGAACAAGCCTTGTTACCTGCCACCTTTCCTAAGAAAGAGATGTAACTCCACACCATGTGCAACATTAATTCTCCTGCTGAGGGTGGAGGTTAAACACCACTCTGCCTTCTTACAGTGAGAATGTGGAGTTCCTTTGAAAGCTTTTTGAGTGTTGCTTTTTCAGCACACCAGACCTCAGTCTCTGTGGGGCTCCCATGCTGAAGTATCCTGTGGTGGGTTTATCCATATATTCCTCCATAGCCATGAGACAGTGGCACTCTGAAATTTCACCTCTTTTCTTTCCTTCAGACAGTGCCAAGGCAGACATATTTTTCATGTCACCATTATGAAAACATTTTGCAAAATGTTCTGTTTTCTCTAATGAGTGAAAAAGAATTTGATTTCCCCCTTCATCAAGCAGTATATGTGCTGCCTTAAATCACAGTTTGATAGATCTCTGAATGGCATGAGTAATTAACAGCCCCTTATAAGAGCTTTGTAATAACCAGTAACATCAAAGGGTAGGAATAGACCAGAAAATAAACCAATAATTAAACCAATAAATCTTTTAAACATAAGTAGATTAAAAGCTCCTTTGAAAATAAGCATGTGCACTAGCCAACATCCAAACTATGGACTTTGTCCAAGAAACTCATATGATGCTGAACAGAAGATGCAGCAAATGTCCATCATACAATGGGATTAGTCTTGGTAGTTTATGTGATAAGAAATACAAATTCTGCCTGGCAAACATTCAGTAGCAAAATGCCCCTGTGGTTTGAAACCCTGCTGGTCAGGCCTGCAGATCAGTCAGAGCAGGTCTGCAGAGCAGAATAGTTGCTGATGAAGACCTGACATCCTTATGCATTTTTCATTATTTTATTTGGACTTGTCTGAACTTGTCCAGTGTGGTAAATCTCTGGTGCTGTTGGGAGTATAGTGGATGCACTGCTGAATGGATGTAGATGAACTGCAACAATCTTCCTGTTGTTTTATCCATTTTGTGTACTTGGACGCTGCTATGTGAAGCAAACATGAGGCAGCAGGGTCTACAGCTAGGTTCAATTCAAATCAGCTCTCCCCATCAGAGCTAAAGCAAGAACACAGATGTGCTCTTCAGTGAGAAGGAGGGACAGGAAAAAGTGCCCTTAAATACTTGTTATTTCAGGATGTCTTACTGGGCACCACATTTTCTCATCTTGGCGTTAGAGCTGCAGCCTTGGTTGCCTGTATTGCTTGGGACATGTGGGGGCAAGCAGAAGGTTTTATTATTAGATGCACTCAGAGCTGGGCTCAAGGTGAATCGAATTCTACTGCCACATGGCTGAAATGCAGGGATGACCCCGCTGCCAGCCCCTGGAAAATGGCTGCAGGACTGTGCCCTGGGCAGAGGCATGGCCAGTCACCACTGCACTGCACGGAGATGGGCTGCAGATGCTGCATCTACAGACACACTGAATTTACAGTCATTTTCTTGGATAGAGCTCAAAGCCTGTCAGCAACTATCATATATGCATCAGTATTCTGTAAAAATCTAAAAAAGTGTGGCAGGAATTTGTTTTGATATACCTGAATCTGATAGTGCAAACTCTTTTTTCAGAAAGGATATTATGGTATTGATATTCCAAAGTTTGTCTTGTATCTAGAAGTAAAACTATGTGTATTATAAAAGACTTGAATGACTGGATAAATATTGCTAAGTGCTGCTTTGAGAATGAAATGCAGAGCTGGAGTATACTCACACATAAATAAAAATGCTGTCTGCTGGGAGTTCTTTATTGTGTTGAGCAGAGAGCTATAAATGCATGTTTGAATAGGAACTTTTATCACTATCTGATGTTTAGATCTTTGAATGTACAGAAATCAGAGCCTCACAAATTCAGTTTACTCTTGGATACTTAAATACATTCAAATAATTTTCTTCCAGTCTTGTGCAAAAAATGGAATTGAAAATCTTCAGCTAGGTTTTTTAGGATAGTCCACAAAGACTATGGGGTTTTGGGTTCAGGAATGACCATTTCAAAATAATTTCAATGATTTCAAAATAAAAACAACAGCCACTTTACTAGGCTCCACACATGGAGCACAGTTGCAGCCAAAGGTGTTATTTTGGTATGTTTTGTTAAAAGAGATCTAAATAAATTCAGGACAAAACTTTGCCAATAAATGAGCCATTTCAAATCACAGACT
This sequence comes from Erithacus rubecula, assembly GCF_903797595.1. Classification (NCBI taxonomy): domain Eukaryota; kingdom Metazoa; phylum Chordata; class Aves; order Passeriformes; family Muscicapidae; genus Erithacus; species Erithacus rubecula. Next base: position 14,536,698 of record NC_136659.1, read on the forward strand.
TGGCATGTAGCCTAGCCAGCTTGCAGTTGTGACTCACGTATTATAGAGATACTCAAAGAGATTCTTTTGTTTCTTTGTGAGCCAAATGTTCTTTCCAATCCTTCCTGCAGCAACTCTAGAGTTTGTAGGCTTTAAGAAGTAATTTTAGGATGATCCCAAGGAGTCTAGTTGAAAATAAATCTGTCTTAAAACACTAAATGAGATTGTTTAGTTGTGTTTCCCGCTGTGGGGTTTTTTTTTTCCATCAGTGAAAATTTACAGACAGTTCCTGCAGTGAATTCTCTGCAGGTCATTTTGCAGTTTGGTGCTTGCTTTTTCTGTTTGCTGTTTCTCTGGCTTTGATATTTCTTTTTTGAAAGTCCACAGAATTTCAATATCAAGCACAACAAAGCAACTATTTAAAGTGTAGATTTTTTTCCCCTCATTGTCTTTGTTCAAAGTGTGGCCAAATATCAAGATGAGTTTGCAGATCTAATTTTTATTCCTTCAGTTCAAAGCCTAAACTTTCTTAAAATGTACATGCTAACACTGACACTTGTCTTACAAAGTTTGCTTTTGATCAGCTAGTGCTAATATACAGACTATGACACAACCTATAATTTTATTCAGAAACTAGAAGTGACAGTTTAGGAGAGAAAAGAGAAGGATTTATAGTTCCTAGAAGAGTCTTTCCTGTATTATTGTATTGTGCATTTCACAGAGTAGGAATAGCTGTGAGAAAAAGAATGAAGAAAAATGCTCACAATTGCTTGAAAGACTATGACAGATCAAAGTGTATCACCTCTAAAATAAAAATGCCCTAGTATAAATCTGTTCACTTTTAGCTCTATTTCTGGTTGTGTGTGATTTTATGGCAGAAACCTCAATTGTTTAGCCCTGGTTTAGGTGATTCCATATATGTGGAGTCAGTGTAAGGAATAATATAGCTGATTACCAGACATTTAGGGGTACTTTGAATTATTAGAAAGTATTAGGAAACAAAATGCTTTTAAAAGTATGAAATAAGGAATGTTTGTCACAGAAAATTATTTATACTAAATTAAACTTTTCTAAGCCTTTCAGATTAAAACAAGGGTGGATTCATTCCTAGTTCTTGCTTCAAACTTCCTCAAAACTCACAAGTGTTTGACACAGCTGATGGGAGATAAAAGGCAGTATCCTCTTGCTGAATTTTCCAAATTGACTATGAAAATTTATTAAAATGATTGGAAGCCATGACAGGAAAGTGTTTTGGGGAAAAAATGTCTTTTCAATCATTATGGCAGCTCCAGAGAGGAGGCTCTGCACTCTGATAGCATGGTGATGAGCCAAGGCTGGTTTTGGCATGCTCGTGGGTGCAGGGCAGAAACCTTTACTAAGTGCTTAGAGAGGATTTCTGCCAGTCTTGGCAGGTCTTAAAAGATGTTGCAAATGACAAGGAACAAAAATGCTCCCTAGAAAGTCAGAGGAGGAAGGAGCATGCAGTCAGTGCCTTTGGTAAAATGAACTGAGGAAGGGTATGGGCTCTCCTGCATTTCTTATTGACTGCTCTGTGATGTGTTAGTTTTGAGAATTAAGATTTCCAGGTGTCCCTCTGAGGTCAGGAGGGGGAGGGATGTAGAATACCTGTGTGTACTATTCCCAAGGACTCAGCTCTTCCCAGTGGGCTCCAGCCCAACTTCAGTGCATGCTGCTTTGTCCTCCATTTTCTGACCCCTCAGAGATAAGCAGTTCAGCAGCCTTGCAAATTTCTTGTTCTGGGTTATGCTACAGTTCTTTTGGTGAATACAGACTCATGTGTGCATGCATGTTTTCCTGCACATGAAAAATGTCTGGGAATGAGCTAAACCTTCTTGTATTGATCTGCATTTTCCATGGTCTGAATGGTGTTCTATTGGCACACGTGGTCCCTCTCCCTGTCCCTGTGGAGGGCTGGGCAAAAAACTGTGATCAGTGGGGAGAAAGGAGCCCTCCATGAGGAGCCTGCCAAAGTCCCTGCTGCTGAGCAGATGGCTCTTGTGTTGCATCCCAGATACATTTTTCCACTCCTATTTTTATATAGAAGAAACTGTAATAATAAAGCCTTGAGTTTGTAAAAGCACAGGTCACCATTGCATGTAGAAGAGAGGTTTTTTCTGCTGTTGCTGAGTGTGGTTCTGCTGCATGATGATAATCCTGCTCTGCAGTACATCTGATCTGGGAAAGGTGTGGGGTATTTGTGAACACTGTAGGAGAGGCAGGTGAATTAATGCAGCTGTGAAACAGGTACCACTTCTGTTCCTCTAATCTTTCAGGTGGAGATATGCTTCTTTCACTAGACACAGAAACATGGAGACTAAAAAACCACAAGATCCAAGAGCAAAACTCCTTTTACCACATCAGAGAAAGCATCTCTGTGGCATCAGCAGGGTGAAATCCACTCAGGTCACATTACACAGGGATGTGCACTGAATACAAAATACAGTCAGAAACACTTTGAATTATGCATGGCATTGCCAGATGAGGTGGCTCCACAGGGTCCCATGGGTGCCTGGCAGATGCTGAGGCCCTGTGAGGATCACAGCTGCCTGATGTGGTGTTTGGGGCCAGCAGCAGCTGAGCAGCATCCCTCCCTGTTAGGGTACCTGGCTCTTCCCATCCCTGAATTGTCAGCCAAACCCTCAAGCACTGATTCTTTTCTAGAAAGGCAATCAAGCCTGCGAGTGCACAGGGGTAATGTTCTCTCTCTGACCTTTTCGAGCTCCCAGGAGAGATGAAAGGAATTGAATCCCTGCCAGGGGAAGGGTTTAAATTGACATGACAATTCTGGGATTAAGCAGCTGTCTGCCAATGCTTTTGGTAACCCAAAATGCATCTTCTTCCATTCATTTTCCTGTCCTGGGTCCTTTAGGATTGCTGATAAGGAAAGGTTTAAATTACCTTTGTTTTCATCCTTTATAGAAACTACTGTTTTTTCAATGTTTGCACTCATCTAAATGGAAAAAAATCAATCTTGCTGCTCAACTAGGAACACTCCAAAATAGAGGGAGGTGGAAAGAGTGATTTCTGTGTCTCCTGAGGTGTAGGGATCCCAATGTCCTTTGCTGAGACAGCCAGTGAGGAGGTACCACTGCTGGGGAGGAAGATCCCTGCAGAAGGGCTGGGGCAGAGCCAGACACCTGCAAGGAAACTCAGTGCCTGAGCCAGAACCATGGCTCCTGGTCATGTTGTGCCTTGTCCTCCTTGTGTCTAGTGCTGATTTAGCAAGGAAGGGAAGCCCACGTGAATGATGAGCACATGCTGTGTATGCTTGCAGGTTTTACTGTGCTTGTTACAGAATTAGAAAATCTGTCTCCTTGCTGAACTCTGATTTGCATGTCAGATTGCAAGCTCTATTTCCTTCTTTATTTCAATAGCAGAGATGCCATAAAGAAGTCTGATTTAAAATAGAGTGGTTTATTTGCTTTCTTCTGCTTAAGAAAAGGTAAGAATCTATGAACAAGTGTTTTTTCTTTTTTAATGCTTTTATATTAATGCTTTTTACTTATGTGTTGATTCTTTTTTTTAGTAGAAAATGCACTTGATCAACTCTTTCTGAATCACTTTTATATTTTCTATTGATTAAAAATAAAACCCAGAAGGAGCCAGCATGGTGTGGTAGCACATACAATTGCCATGTACCAGTGCAGATCTATCACCAGCTGCCTTAGTTTCTCCCCGTATTAAAAGATAGGTGACTCTAACTCTTAGGAAAGTTTGGAAACCTCAAAGTGGTAGAGGCAGCAGCTGTAGTAATGGCAGATGGTGTGTGGTTTGTCAACACAAGGAACTTGGATGCTGAAGCCTGTGTTGCACATGTTGCCTGGGAAACCTATGTACAGCATAATGGGTTTGTAAAACCCACCATGCTGACAGAGCATACCTCCACATATAGAAGGGGAAAAACAGATTTCCTACCAGCCCTCAGCCAAGGCAAGAAGGTAACTGGGACACCAGGGCACATCATGATGAGCAGAGTCACAGCCCTATGTGAGCTTGTGTTTCTGGTGTGCAGCCTGGACTGTGGAAGTCCTTTTTTCACATGCAATTGCTTATGGATTTTTTTTCCTCGTGAATGCTTAATGCAATATATAATTAGACATGGCAGGTGAAAGCCAGGTCTGGAATTAAGACCTGAGCTTTACATTTTAACGCTGGTATTGCCAGGCTTCCTCACCAGGGAAGGTTGGGAAGTGCTCTTGGCACAGGCAGCTGAACACCTTGGCTGGCACAGGGAGCAGCTGCCCTGCTGGGAGCCCATGTGCTGTGCTGAACTAGGAGGCAGGGCTGGGGTAGTCACTGCCAAAAACTGGCCCCTGCCACAGCTTTTCTAGTCAGGGCAGTCTCAATGTCGTAATGTTGAAAATGAAGCTGTAATTTTAGTGTTTCCTTTATTTTTTTCTTTGGTCAGACAATCAATCTGTTGCTGTAGGAGTGAAATAGGAAAGAATAGGTAAGAGTGAAATTGGATTGCTCCTTGTGGGAAAATGCTGATGTACTTGGTTTTCCATTTTCTACATCTCAGAATATGCAAAGATGTCAAAAAATGTCATTAGGAAAAAAAAAAAAAAAGCCAATAAATGTTAAAACGAGCTTGAAATATTAAGCTCTACTTTTATATTTAATAGCTGTAACCAGTAATCCCATTCACCCTAGTAAAGTAAAGGCCATGGAGAGTTGCCTGATTGTCCATCACAGACTTCTGTTTCCATCTGAAAATGTTCTGTGCCATTGCTCATCCATACATAATCAAGTTTATCATGGAATAAAAAGGTGTTTCATTGTATTTAAATGAACAAACACTTTTCAAAAATAAGTAGTTTGAGAGTTGTGGGTTCTCTTGATAAATGTATGAGCTGCAATGATTATCAGTCCAGATATTTTTTAAAACTTATCCTTTTTTTCCCTAAAAATATTTTAGAATATCAGGGCTTTCAAAGCTTTCTTCAAAACAGTATTTCTGACTGATTTTGTTTGGCCAGCGAGATGTAATCAATTATTATCAGTACTTCCAGTGGGATGCATATTTGGACACGAGTCTTTAGCTTGTCAAAGAGAACAGTACCAGGAAAAGACATTCTGACAAATTGCTGTTCACTGAAAGTAGTGGTTTGCTATTAAAATAAGTGCCTTAATTTTCAAGCTGACTTAGAGTAGCCTGTTTCAGGTCATAACAGTATATCATCAAGGTTTCAGGAGTGCTGAAATGTAGTATTAAAAAAAAATTGAAAGAGTGTTACAATGTTTTGTGGGCTTCAAAATGTTCCATTCTTCTTGCAGTTCTGCTGAAAATATTTTCTGAATGTGGGACTTGTCACACAAAGGAAACTTTAGGCCTTGTTTATCTCTAAACTCAAGCCATCCTGCAAACACAGAATGACCCATAATCAGATTTATTAGCTATGTAAAATATGCTGTATCTTCTAGGTGGCTCTCCTGCAGTTGCTTAATCTAAAGGAACAGTACATTTTCATGTTGCTCTGTTACTATGAGTGTTTTTTTCTAATTATAACTGGTCAGATTCAGATACCTTAATGGCTTTCCATCTACTAAATTTAATCAGAACTGAGCACACTGAGACTATGGTCACAGACTAAGCAGCCAACCCTGCTTTTGTGCACTGTGGTCAGAGGACATAAGGATGTTTAAATCAGGGAAATTACCCAAAGAGCAAATATGATCCATTATTTTTACATGCAAAGAGACACACAAACTCAAGGAGGTAAATGCAGAGGAATGCAGGTTGGTAGCTGTCACAATTTAGGAGTCACAGTTGTTTAAAATTGTAGGTTTTTGATGGCAGACCTCAACTGTTGCTAAAGCTATTATTATTATTGTTATAATTATTTTACCAAGCCAGGCAGTATTTTAGGCTGACACAAGATTTCCAAGTCTTTGTTTTCTCATTGTACCTGTATGGTGCCCTCTGTACCTGCTGAGTTGCAATCCTGCTTTAAAATCTCTTATAGTAGGAAACACAGTCTTTGACAGAGGAGGAGAAGTGCCTTGGATGATGGCAGCACGTCTTGAGATGTAAATAAACTGACACCTGCTGAAACCTTAAGGACTCTGTTGATCAAAACCCAACCAATCAGACCCAGTAGGGCAGGCTCAGCTGTGGAGAAGAGGCTCGGGCATTGTACTGGTAATTACAGCTCTGAAACCACTCTGGAATGGGAACAGTGCAATCACAGCAGCCCAGGTAACTGCAGGTTCCAAGGATGCTGCCTGGGAAGGATGTCCCTGTTCCCTGGGTCCCTCTGCTTCCCACCAGTGCTGGCAGCTCTGCCCAAACCCTCTGCTGGGGCTGTTCTTCATCACTTAACCCCAGGAACAAAGCTTTGATCAGCTGATCAGTGATAATCTTGGCAACGTTTCAAACTGTGACCTGTGAGTCAGCTCATCACTGACATTGTAGCTCGTGGCCACATAGCTCTTGATAAGATGCCCATAGGAACTCTTAATTTTAAGGCACTTCAAGAGAAGAGCTCAAAATACGTGCATTGCTAATGAAGGACTGAAGCCCTAATTAATGTTGTTATGCTGATGTGTTTGTCCTGCATTTCCACCCATTAGAACCTTGGCTGCTTACTGGAAAGCTTCAGATTTATTCTAGTGCAAATAATAGACTAAAGTACCATAAATCTTTGTCAAATTTCTTCCTGATTGAGGAATCGTTTTTGGTTTTAGAGAAGTACCAGCTGACACCTTCAGTTTCAAAAGCAGTTACATGTAAATGTGAAAATCACTCCCTCTTCTCTGTCCCATTGTCAGGGACAAATGTCAGGGACAAAGTTCCTTTACAAAACTGTTATGTTTGGATAAAGCTCTATTTACATTTTCAAGGGATTTCCCTTCTTATGTTATGAAAGAAGAAAATAATTCAGGCTTTTCATGGTATTTAACTGCAGCAATGCTTTTATAGGCAAAATATTAATATAAAATTTTTACAAAGAGTCAACCTCATAATTATTCATAGTCAGAGTCAACCTCATAATTATATTCAATGAAGATGGTAAGTAAAAATGAATAATTGAACTTAAAAGCTTTTTTTTTTTTAAGTTGAAGAAAGAATTGTGTTTTATAAATTTGGCTCACAGAAGAGTGATTTTATATGATTACAAAATGGTTGGTGTGAAAACAACCAGCTGAGGAAGCAGCAAATATCACCAATAAGCTGCATTGTAATAAGTTGTTGAGGTGGTGAAGCATCATTAACAGTCACTTGTGAGCAAACACATCTAAGGGAGAGACTGCTCATCCAAGAGCTTCTGCCATCCCTTGAACACTCTGTAGAGTGACCAGAGTGATGAGTGGATCTGGAGGAATGCAGACCAAAATAAATATTTTTACCACATTTGCAGCACCTAAAGCTTTTAAAAAGCAACATTGGATTATGCCATCATTTCCTTTTCTAACATAGAACAATTTGTCTCTTTTAAGAGGCATTTACTAGCCTGTCACTCTTCCCTTAAGCACATTGTAGTTAAAGTAATTTTTATAAATAATGGAATTGCAGGTATTGATTACTTTCAAATTGCAGCAGTTTCACATAATATGCTATTGGCAGATAAGCTATGATAAAATTGCATGTTGTGTTCTAGTTGAGACACCAGACTTATCCTCTGTGCCAGCATGGGCAGGTACTGCTGCCACCCATAGGGAAACCTCACTTGGCTCTTCCAGCAGGTCTTTACAGTGCTTGACTTGAACCAAGCAGAGCTCTTTTCAAAATTAAGTTTCAAAAGATGGCCCTGGGTCTGTAGGATATCCTCATGTGACTTGCTAAAAAGCATAGAGTTAGGGCACACTACCTATATATGAAAAAGATGTAGACTCCTGGAAACGAGAGGTAGCATTTATTCTCTTTTTTTGTGAAGGGGTCTTCTTCCACCAGCTCATCCTTCAGTAACACTCACAATTATGTGTAGATTGCAATTTGTGCCTCTGGTGGATGGTCTCAATGTTCTAAACTTGAGCATTGGTCTGATTCTCAAGGTATGCTTGAAAGCACTTTTTCTATGTAAATGAAAAATTGCTTCCCCTTTTCCCGAGTTCCAATGGAATTAATCCGTTGCTACAGGGATTTATTAGGCTGTTAATTAGCTTCTTACAAGTATTGTGATTCATTTACATTTCTGATTATGACACTTTCTTGTGTGTCTTTTGAACTTCTGTAGTTTCATAATTGCTTGGCTAAATAGTTAGGACTGAGACCCCCACCATATGTTCATTATGCATCCAAATTTTTCCTTCCCCTGATTTTGAGACATGAGCAGATCAAGGATACAGGACAAGGCTGTATATATAAAATATCTTTCTTCCAAACATGCCAAGGGTAAATGTTCCAATGAGAGGAAGAAATGGTCTAGGGTGCCTTAATTATGCTTTACCAGAACAAAACCCCCAAAACATAGGGTAAACTTGTTAGAAGAAATATAAGCATATGCCAATGCAGACATTGCTGCACAAGGACCTCTGAAATTACAAATCTGAGAACACAATCCTGGAAACGTCTCTGCTGACAGTAAAAGAGAGCAAATATTAATACTGTAAGAAATATGTCCAAGTGATTCAATGTTTAGTTGTGATTCTTAGCACAAAGCAATTAGCTCCAAATTCTTCATGTAAACAGTTAAACTCTTGCATATTCTCTGCTGGCAAAACTAACTTTTAAGACCAACATGAAAATGGTAATTATACTGACATTTGAGCACAATTTTCCTATCTTCACAGACTTCCATCACAGCCTTTGCTGCTTTATTAAAAAGTTGAAGAATTGAAAGGACTGTTGTCAGCAGAGAAAAAAAATGAACAAAAACCAATATGATACTTCAAGCAGAAACATACAATGCAATGCAAGTGCTCCTATCCATCATATCCATTTGGATCTCATGGCATATTCTGTATCCAGTGGCAATCAGGGTCTTGATTACACCATTAAAATGTCATCTGTCTTCTCTGTTAGTGAAAAGTGGAAAAAATATTAGCTATTTGTTCCATCAAATTGGACACCCTCTGTATTTTGCACATACTCGCCTTGAATATAACTTTTAAGTAAATTCAGTTGATGTTTGCTTCTGGATGCAGGAACTGTCAAGGTGTATTCTTGCAGTTATTATTTTCATGTAGCTTTTAATCAGAAGACTGAATCAGATTTCCCACTACAATTTAAAGCCACTCCTTCTATAGGTTTTTAAGTACTCTGTATCTTTTGAAAGCTATTCAAGCCGTTTTTTTCAGAAGTTGTGTTTAGAGGCAATAACTATCTAGACCATCGTTTGACTGGGTGCAGTTAGAAACATCATTGTCATGGATAAACACCTGCTGACAGAAATGCTGTGAACTGTTTAATGCTGTCCTGTTTTCAGCTAGGATGGGGTTAACTTTCTTCCTAGTAACAGTGCTGTGTTTTGGATTTAATATGAAACAAATGTTGAGAACACCATGATGTTTTGGTTGATGCTAACTAGTACCTCTTTTTTGTTTCTCCTCCCTATCCCAGGAGGGAGTGTGTGTCTGCCTGGAACTGAGTTGCTGGCTGGGATTAAACATGACAGGTGTTTTTTATTTACCTGCTGTAATTTAGTGTAAATACAGTACTTCACAACCTACTAATAAAAAGCTTCTATGATATCTAATAAAAAAAATAAGATCACTGAATTTTGGGGGGAAAAGGCTCATTGTGGAGTGACCCTCTTTTTAAGTGCAGTGTATTTAAGATACCAAAATAGCTGAACTGGTTACTGCATATTAACATATGCACAGGAATAGGTTTCACTTGAATATAGGCACTGATGCTGTAGATCTGTACCAATTATCAGATAACTGTAACTATATCAGGGCTCCCTGGATTTAGGGCTAGGACTCAGGAGTGCCTGTGTGCTCTTGAGGCTGCCCTTGAGCTGGTTGTGATGCACTCAGAGGCTCCTGGGGTCAGGTTACAAGTAACAAATCTTTCACATTTGTGTTGGGAGGAGGACATAATTCTGCAGTGATTATTGGGTTAGCATTTTGTACTGGTAATTAACTGCTTGTATCTTTATCTTTGGGGTATGAAAAAGAACATCAATGACTTTCCTTTCTACAGCTCTAGCTGTAGGATGTGAGATTAATCCAAAACTTCTTGCTGATGTCTTAGTGGTATTCTTCATGTCCTAATGGAGAGATTGCACCCTTGATAATTGTCACAGTCACAGATGTGCACCTTTCACAGGGTATTATTGACCTGATTTAGGTTAGGCTCTGTATCACCTTCAATTGTAATTTAAGCTCAAGTGCTTTCTGATTTTGTCACTTTTCTGTTAGGCTATTGCTATATATTAGGTTTTAGATAACCTTTTATAAAATAGATTCATATTGAGCTGTCCTTACCAAGCCTCCACCACCCAGTCTGTTTTTTGACATAAAACACCTATGCATCATGCTGGTGATGGTGCTGACTTTTAGGTCTTTCAAAGAAAATTGGTAACCATCCTTATGTTCTGTTAAGTATTTCAAATGTTTGATTAAATTGGTGCTGATAACCAGAACAAGACAAGTGCAGCATAGTCTGCCAGTAATTCACCAAGAGGACTGGGTTACTTGGAAAAATCAATACCTCCGTTTATATGACTGAAGGTGTAGAGAAAAAGGTGAGGTGCCACTAAATACTTGCACAACTGAGTAACAATAAAAATACTAAAACAAAATCAAGGCATCAACAAGCTAATCTCAGGAATCTTAATACCATGTCTAACTATCACAGCTTAGTCTGTTGACATTGCCTTTATTGATCTATTTAGTATTACAATATTTAAAGAGTCCTCTGTGGCAGCATGCAACATACTTGTATGTTTGCCTATTTGCAATTTGCAATTCTAATTAGGAAGACAGGTAGGTTTAAAGATGTGGAAGAGAGATCAAACTATTTTCTGAGATTTCCAATAGTATATTTTCATGAATTCAAATTCAATCTAATGCCACAAGACTGTTCCTCACTTCACATCTTACACTGCCCTGCCACAAACATCCGCTAAAAGGCCATGATTTGCAGATCAGCTGCAGCTCTTGCTGAAGTCAATGAGGGCTTTGGTGGTTTGGCACCACTCAGATTCATAATCATTCCCAGCACTGCGAAAATAATGTTCAATGGAGAAACTGTAAATTAGAAAAAATCTGCAGGTTCTTGCCATCAATGGAGTTAATGATCTCTCAGTCTAAATACAGAACAGTAAATAAAGAATTGCTCTGCAACTGAGATAAGAGATGGAGCTTAAGTTAATGTTACTTTGGCCAAAAGACTGACCTCAATGTAACTATTACCCAGTGATTTGTTAAATACAGATTCAAATGCATTCTTGTTTTGTAGAAGTCCAGTGTATGTATTTAATAGCATTCAAACACAGTTATTAAGTTTTCCTTTGAGAACACAAATTCAAAGGCCTTGCAGTTCAAACTTACATTGAAAAAAAGGTTCAACTTGGGCTATCACAGATAGGTTCAAATCTGCTTGGTCCAATTCAGTTTGAGTGAATATAAAGAGCAAACAAAGTCACACTAATTGCATAATGTAAAACATCTTGATCATGCCTCCTGCTTATTTATTTGGTGGCTGCAGCTGGTGTTTTATACCCATGTATACCTGTTAAAACCTATATGTCAATTTTTCACTTTCTAAAGAACTACTTAAATAAATGGATCTAGTCTAATATAATCCACACTATTAATCAATCTTCAACTTAGGCTGTTAATGAAAGACAACTTTGTTTCTTTTTTAAATACAGAAATTGAGCTGCCTTTCATCAAACAAAGGGAAATACAAGCTTCTTCCCCCTTTTGGGAAGAAATGCCTCAGACTGGCATTTGAGGGGTGAGATTATTTCCACAGCACATTTTGTTCATTGTTCTGTTTTTCATGGTAATTCCTCCTGCTTGCAGCTGAGCCTCGTGCTCACCACTGTGCAAACCCACTCACCAGTGCTGTTTGCTAGGGCTCACTCCCTCTGCACATCCCAAACCCTGAGCCCAGGCTCACAGTCCTGAGTCTGGGCTGCAGGGAAGGGAATGTGCTTGGCCTCTGCAGGAGGCAGTGTGGGCAAGCAGAACATGGGCTGCTGGTCATTTGAAGCAATTACAGGATATATGCTGCACTTCTATATATCCAAGAGTCCCTACACTAGAGAGCTCTGGGGTCCAAGGCAGTTCTTTAGGATTGGCTTTATTTCAGATCTTTTATTGGGAAGAAAATGGAAGGAAATAAATAAACTGGCTTTCTTTGCCTGAAAAGATAATGCTGAGAATAAGAAAGGAGATTATAAATTTAATTATGAATATTATTACTATCATTTTATTTCCATGTGTTATTAAACAGCTGTCAGGTTTCCTATGTTTGGCTATACTCTGAACAGTGTCTTGCTTTTTGCAGACATGCTGTTTGCAGAGTTATGCTGTTCTCAGGTTAGAACTGAAATTCTGCCACTGACATAAGCTTCAGGATGTATTTATTATTAATACAGAGAATCCAGTAATGTTCTGCACTTGCTGAATTAAAGGCAAAATCAAAGGCACTTTACCTGTCAAGACCTTAGTTTAGAGTTCTCAGTTTATCCTGCAGAGGATGACAATGTGTCATTGATTTCTGAAATGGAGCAGGCAGCTACCTTCATTACCAGTCTGGCAACTTCATAGCTGTGCTCAGTGGCAAATCTAGTGCTGGTTCAAACCCCATCTGGTACTTCCCATGACAGGCATGTTGTTTTACACTGCTCCATCACTGATCAGGAAAATATATCTATATTTTCAACACTTTAAGTGTCCATAGAACACCATGGGAGGTATCTTCTTCCTCAAGGGCCAAGAGATGGAGTTCCTGGCCCACTGAGGAGGTGGGAGAGTCTCAAAGCTGCTGGAAACACCAAGAGTGCAAAAGGACCCAAGCAGTCAAGTTGGCAAATCTGTATTAGGAAGGGTCTGTGGTAGGATTGGCAACTCAGCTGGACTCTCTCAGCCAAATGCATTTGCTCCTGTGCTGCATTTCTTCATTCCCTTACCCTGAACCTCTGCAAGGTAAACTATATCCAACACCAGAGTGTTCTGAATATACCCAGTGCTATGTTCAAATGGCCTACATCCATCCTTCATCCTTATGTCAAGCATTTTCTGTCAGCTGGTTTAAGGCTTCAGAAATGCTCACAGGAGATGCTGGACAAAGGGATGGTTTGAGTCCAACATTCTGTGCATGGTGCTGATGGAATGGTTGAACAAGTATAGCTGCTGCACATCCTCTGTCAGAGCTGAGTTTAAATCCAGACCCTTTTGTGACCCTAAATGGGAAATTTTCTCCCCAGATCCCATTGTTATCTTCCATCTTATTTTACTAGCTTCAGTCAGGATCTGCAAAAGGACTTTTCAGGGAAGGCTTCCTTCCAAGTCTGCATGCATGATCTTCTGCATTTCTGTTCATTCAATCTATGCTTATGATATCATCACAGAAGAATAGGTAATTAAAATCATAATTAATTTCTTGCTAATTGAATGTTTTCTGAGTAATTCACAAACCTGGATGATTACCAACAGCAGACAGATATTTAGAACTGCTAACCAACATGTAAAAGCTTCAGAAATAACCATCTGGTTTTAAAACTTCTGGTCCATCTGTGTAACACAATAAACATCACTGACTTCAGTCAGGGAGGGCACAAAGGCCTGCTGCTTATGAGGAAATGTATGTGTTTAGGAGATGCTCTCTGGGATTTCCTCTGGTTACTTCTGTTGTGGGGTGGAATTCTGCTCTAAATCTGCTTTTGAGGAGCTGCATGTGATGCTCACAATCCCTCCCTGCACCAGTGCCAGCAGGAGGCAAAGGAGGGAATGTAATAACACCTCAGTCTTCCTTTTGAGGGGGCATCTGAGGGGCTGGGAAAAGATGAAGCAAGGTGTGGATGTTCACCATCTGGAGATCAGACTCCAGGCTTGCAGAAGGGCCTGGATTCCTTCCTTGGTTTTGGGGGTTTTTTTGCATGGTTTGAACATGGCTGAATGAAGGAGTGTGGGAAATTTGGAAATTAACTGCTGAGCCTGGAAGAAGCAAGCCAAGAGCTGTCAAAAAGTAGGGAAAGCCTGCCTGGACTGTCTCCAAAGAGATTTAAGACTAAGAGGACCAAAGCCATCTCAGTACATCACTGGAATGAACTTGCAGCATGGCAGCGTGCCCATGTTAGATATGGCATCAGGACTCTGTTACAATCCATCTGCAATAAATGGAATGTTTAGTCTAATGCAAGAACACGATGTGTCCTTCTCCAGTAGGAATCATTGTCCTTCACCCAGAGATCTGCACTGCATTGTGAATGCTATAAAAGCTCCAGTCTATCCCAGCAGGGGTTTCCCATGGGGCAGTACAGGCAAATGCCATAAGCCTGGTCCCAGTCTTTGGTTTTTCTGCAAGAAAAGCATTTATAGGTGATAGCAGATGTTTTACCTTGTCTTATTTCCTCTGAAACTAAGAAAAGTATTATGTCTTAGTTGGTATTTTTTATAGCAAACATTTTCTGTTACCTCCATATTTCATTTTGCCCACAAGATCAAGATCTTTTTTCATCCTTTGCCAAGAGCAAGAAAGGAGAAAATACTTCTCTGCCTCCTAATCCTTTCTCTCATCTTGATCACTCAAGTCTTTGTTATCTTGCCTGACAACTGTTACCTGCTCTAGTACCACTCAGTTTCACAAGCTATAGAGGACAGCACAGCCTCCTGGGGAAGACAGCAACTGAAGTTTTGGCTACTGGTTGGATAGAAAATCACCCACCTTAGTCTGTGTGTTACACCTTGGCAGGGTACAGTCAGTTGAGAGGCAACCTATTTGAAATCCTATTTCATTTTGCTTATGGCAAACAAATGAGCCATTCAAAGAGAATGTGATATTAGGAAATTATCCTCTGCTGCATGCCAGGTTCAAATAGATCTCAAATAGCACTGATAAAATCAGGAAATCTTTCTTTCTGTTTCAAACCAAGTTACTAAATTTTACTTTATCCTCTAGGTGATGTGAAATTTCGGTCATACAACAGTGCTTGGAATCTAATATTTGGCTCTTTCACATCACTTATTACCTCACTGAATCCCATGTGCCAGTTTTTTAAAAGGTTTGTTTTTAAGCCTTCCAAGGACAAATTTGTCTTTAGAAATATTTAATGACCCAAAATATCCCAGAGAGAAAAACTTGCTGTGCTGTTGGCTCCAGTAGCTGCACTGCTTCCCACAGGACATTAAAACCCAGCAACTTAGAGTAGGTGAGATGGGGACAAGTTTTCATAAATTCCCCTTTCTGTAGCTTTCTATAGCTGTAACTTTGGGAATTGCTTTGTCTCTTCCCTTTTGTTTTTGTTCCTCCAGTGGCTGCAGCCTTTGTTACCCAACTATTGTGCAGAGATTTGGGATTATTTTGGGATTTGGCCAGGAGGTCTGAGTAGATAGCCTGAGGGACAAATGGTGATTGCCCAGCCTCACTGGAATCTCAGACTTAGGGAGGTAAAGCCAGTGGTCTGTCAGTGGAGTATTTAAGGAAAGCCCTCAAAAGTCTGGGAAGGAGAGAGCCAGTGATAGGAAGAGGAGCTGTAGACAGTTTCAGTGCCTTTGTTCTCTCCTGCCATACAGGGAACCTGCCAAGGCTGTCTGTTCTTTAAAGACAGGTGATGGAGATGTGATATAGAATGTAATGTGGGAAAGCAAGTGGTGGCTGAAAAAGGAAGAGGAGCTGCTTGGGGTGGTTCTTGGGGTAGGAACATCAGCTCTTTGCTCCCGTCTCACAGAGCTTTGATCTTTCCAGACTCTGGTTTTCACAAGGCAGGACCAGGCTGGGGAATGCAAAGCAAATTACCAGATGATCTAAGACAGTATTTAGACATAAAAATACTTAGAAATGTCGTGGAGGGGGATTTGTTTTTTTTCTTTTTCAATTTTTAACTCAAGTCCTAGGCAAACAACAGCACACCAAACAAAAATGCTTCTTTTTCAGTATCAATCAAAATGTTTTTCAGATGTAGGCAAGAATTATTGTCCTTTCTTCAGAGAGTGCAGCACAGTCAGCTGAAAACAGAGTGTTGGCCAGAATGACCCAGTAGGCAGCAAAATGCTGCACAGAACATAGCTGGACAGTTTCTCAGCTGAGAGAGCTGAAACACTTACAGCAAAAGAGCAAATTACATTGAAATTGCATGTTCAACAGCATTCCATTTAAATTTAACCTTCTAAAAGATGCATTGAAATTGCCAGCTTGGAATCTGGCTCACCTAATTCTGCATTCTGAAACACTTGTCCCACACTCAGTGCTGGGAATAGGTTTGCTGCTGAGACTGTCTCTGCCACTTCTCCATCCACTTTATTGGCCAGTGTTCAAATTTTATTTCTTTAGTTAAATTTTATGGTTAAACATTATGTATAGGCACACCTCATTTGATCAGTTATAGCTGTGGAGTTTAGCCAATTTATGGCAAAATAGCCCAGTCCTGTCATGGAAAGGATGGGATACACTGAATTAATATAAATTCCTTGAGGCAGTAGCAGCATCTGAGCAGCACTAAGGGGAACCAATCCTGTTATAGTATGATAGTTCAGAATACTACAAGTTTTGCCCTTTTCAGCATGGTAAAATCCACATATGATGCATCTTAAGGTGAATGGAATCTTTTTCTTTGGTGGATAGATGATGGAAATTATTGATGTATCTGCCTAATGTGTTGTTCTCTTGGCAGACAGCCTAGTCTTCAGAGGATAACTGAGAGCTCTCATATGCTGTTAGTGCTTTAACAAGGGTTCCCAAATCACATCCAAACAGACCAGCTCTTGCTCTGCAAGATGTATGTCATGGCATTGATCTCGGAGCATGGTGCTCACACCCAGCCAGGAGAGAACTGGGCCCACATTCTTTAAACTCATTGCATGGTGAAGATCCTGTTCCAGGAGGTGTATTCCCCTGGTATGGAATGCCTGCAGGGTGCCCTGGCTGCTCCAGAAGGTGCCTTTCTCTCTCAGATATATAAGTTTCTGTGCCCATTCTTTAAATACAAAATAAACATTCTTACACTCTTCTCAAGTGATGAATTTCTGCTACTGATGTTGCACCCATCTGAGGCAAAGAGGGCTGTGCAGACATCGTATTTTCAAAGCATGTAGTACCTTTACTTTGTGCTCTCCAGCCAAGCAAAAGCTTTTGACTCCTCTCTTTACATTTTTTTTTTTTTGCCAGGTTTTACAAGGGTATATACATTGTCAGTGGCATGCCAACAGCTAGCAACTGCTTTGTGTAGATGTGGCCATTGAATGCACTCTAGAGGAGCCAGACTATCAAAATAAACCATTAAAGAGCAGAAGCTACAGGGTGGACAAACTTCCAGATATCTTTACCAGTACTCAGGTCGTCAAAGGATTCTGACTGCCTGCATGCCAAGTGCACAGGCAGCAGGGACTGCCAGCACATGCTGCCTTACTTCCCTTCCTTGGGCCTTGCAAACATGAAAGGCATTAAGAGTGAGTTCATTCAATATCCATCAATAACATGATGAGTTTGCAAGTACAGTCTTCTCTGTGTGTGCATTTATGTTCTGGGACATTTTGGGAGGAAGCCTGTGTTTTGCTTTTTTTGCCTTCATGTGTGACCAGAGTATGCAGATTATGACTGCAGACTTTTGACTGCATCAGCTCCTGCTGCCACATTTTTACTATATCTGCATACTCCATTTGGACTTGTTTTCATTTGTAGTTGTATGGATGTTTCTTCTTCCATAGTCTTTTGCAGCCTATCTCCCTAACCATCTCCCCTCCTGCTGTCAGCTGAGTTGGGGCTTGCAGTGCCTGTTGCAGTTCCTGCTTGGTGCAACACATGGTTCTTCTGTGGACGCTTGGTTTGCATCCTTCCATTTTAATAAAAATTCTTTCAGCTCAGTTATTTCAATTCAGTCAGTGGTCATATGCTCACAATTTCCTCAACTAAAAGTCTCCATTCTCACTGTGGCTAGTACAGAAAGTATGATTGGCACTTTTCTCTGGCAAACCTTATATTTCTGAAAAATTCCCCACAGTATTATCCATTTCTTCTCTGTCATTAATCATAGTGTTCTTCTATTTAATGTGATCAGCCCACAATGCATTTGGGAATCCATACTTTCTTTCTCTTCATTTTGAGAAGTATGGTTTGTATAAACTTCAAGAGTATTCCTGGCATTACTGAAAGCTCCCTTGTACAGCTGGGATTTATGGATGGGGATATGTTGATGCTTCCTTTTTTCCTTTTACACAGCTGTTGCCATGGATGCCAGTTCCCCTCTTGCCCCATCCATCTTCAGAAGTTTCCCATGGTGTAGATGATGAAGCTCTCTCTGGTGCACACAGGTCCACTGACTGTTCATATCAGAGTTACCTTGTGCTGGAGGTGGAGCACGTGCTCTGGAAAGGGCACCTTACAGGTGCTGAGTCAGGTCTGCCACACAGGAATGGCTTCATGCTTCTCCATTGTTTCCCTGGTGCTTCTTTTCCCATCTTATTTTCCCAAAGTATTTTCTGTGGGTGTTTTTGCTTTTAAGTTGCATTTGTAATCGTGACATACTGCTGGTCATATACCAAGCCCAATATACCCTTTCAACTTTAGCAGACACTTTTTTATTCCCTCTTCTCCCTGCCTGTCTTTTCTCTCTTTTTTCCCCTAGGCTGTAATACTCCTTGACTGAGTCACTGTGTCCTAGTGCTGAATCTAAGAAATCTGAAGTGGCCAGTGAGTCCTCCCTAGAAGGATAGCATTTCATTAAACACTCCCATCTGACTGAAGTTCCTAAAAGCAATTTTGGTAACATTTTTTTACCTTTTTTTAGGGTCTTTAGAAACCAACACAGTCCTCTCCAAAATGTATTTTCTCCCTACTCATGCAGGCTTTGAAGGCTACTGCCTATGCTTTTACATTTTAACATGGAAACCACAGAAAAAAAAATGAAATGCTCAAGGCATTCTAGATATAGATGAGTTCAAGTAAGCACTTAAAATAACACTTGGATGCTGCACTTCATCCCACTGTCACTGATTTTGTACTAGCAGCTCTCTTGAGGAGGGCACAAATTTTGTTTAAAGACCAAATGCAGATAAGAGAACATGCCAGATAAGGACTGTGGTAGGTGCTTGTTTGGTCTGGTTTGTCCCTGGTAGAAATCAATATCTCTTTAACAGATTTTTGCCTTTCAGTGCTGCTTTTTCCTCATCCCATCTGCAGCATCTCATCCCCAGCCACTTCTGTACCTCTGCCATCTTATTGAGGCTTTGATTCAGCTCACACTGCTTGAAGTAGATGTTGAGAGCATGGCCTTGGGTGTTTCCTTTTTAGTGCTGAGTTTTTTGCCCAGCCATTCACTGTGTCTGTAAGAAAAGTGCCAAAGCCTTCAATGGAGAGAAAGCAAAGCTGCTAAGATGCAATGTGCAGTTACATGAAGGTGAAATGTTGGAGGACTTCACCTTAAACTTGGCCTTAGTTCAGTATGTTCCAGGAAAGTGGTGCTTTATGAGTTGTTTTGATGTTTTTTGTCATCAACTGAAAAGATGTCACATAAGCTGTCTCAGTAAAATTACACCTCTTTTACTGCTGTATTGCCATTATTCTTTTATATATTACTTATGCTGTTGTCTGCTTTTTCCTGCTTATCCAATTGAAGTAAAAAAAAAAAAAGTACCTTTTATGAAATTTTTTGCTGACCTATTAATATTCTTGCTTCTGTTCTGCTTGGCCTTTCTCCTTCTTTACAGACAGCAAACCCTCCACCTCAATTCCCAATAAACTAGTTCATTAACTGGTGTAGTATTTTGCTAGTTTAGACTATATCCTATCACCTTTCATGGCAGCTAATCTCAGTTTGGGAGTTCAATCCCATGTGTGGGTTTAGTGTGAGATGCTTTGAGAGTTGTTTTAAAGTTGTTTGGGGAATTCACTGCATCATTTTCTTGATAGGCTCCAGTGCTATCTCTGAGCTCAGCAAGACTATGCTATCATGAACAGCAGTTCCTCATTTTCTCTGGGGGGAGGGAACTCAGGAAATTCTTATTCTGCAAATTATAGTTAATGTTCTGGGATAAAAGTTAAGTAAAATTATAGCTAATACCTCGTGTACACATTAAATTTTAAGGGATATATTCACTGTTCATTTCATGTGTGATTACTCCTCTTTGACATTAATTGGAATTCTGTGTAAAGACTGAAGAGAGACCATCAGTGGTAATGTAAATTGAAACAAGTCTCTGATATAATACAGCTTTTAAAGAAAGAGTCATTCAAGTAACACTGCTGGAGCATGCAACTGTTCTGTGTCACTAACAACTAAAGGATCCTCTGGCCTGTTAATAATTCTGTACTAGCATGGTATAATCTACTGCTGCTTCATCAAGGTGTTAAATAAATATTATGAGGTAACAGTTTTCTGTAGCAAATATTTGAAATTGGCTACATAAAATGGACTGAGCTCTGTTACAGATTCACAGCTCACTGCCTTGAAGTGAGAAGGGATAGCTTCAATGTAGTTTACAGCACCTATAAAAAGTGGCAGGAAAATTGATAGAAAGATGTTAGTTTCCTGACTTGTACATCTTAGTCAGCTGAGCTGGAGACAAATCACAAGAACAGCAAAGTCTGACTGATTCCTTATGCAGCTGGGAGAAAAAAATCCCTTTCTGTTGACAGCTGGGTGCTCTGTTGCTGCAGTTCAGGCAGCTCAGCCAGATGTGGGTCCTGCCAGCTGTGGGGCTGCACAGCCATGGCACTGAATGAAGCCTCCCTCACCATAAGGCTTTCCCAGATCTATCTTCAGGAGAAAAAAAAACATTTATATTGTATTCTACTCTCTCCATCAAAGTCCTTCCTTTACAGTGGTGCCTATAGCAGTTATTGTCTCTAAGGAGTTTTCTTATATGGGATCACTGCCCTGATTTCATTTACCATGCAGCCACACCAGCTGTGGTAGGAGCACCACAGGGAAGAGCATGGAGTTAAGAAGGGCACTGGGGATGCATAAGTTGACATTACTGCTGACAGAAATATTTATTTGTTCCAGCTTTGATAAACTTTGCTCCTTGAAAGTACTCCTTCCAAACTCATTGCTTCTGTAGTGGTCCTTTGTTACAAAATGTGTTGAAACAGTGCAAAGACAGTCATAGACACCCTCAAAGTGAGAAATACAGCACCTGGCACTTCTGCTCTTTTGTTCTATTTGCGTTTAATTATCTTAGTGAAAAGCCTTCACTTTCCTTCTACCTGATGAAATGTACCCATAGAAGTTAACTCCAGCTTCTTAGGGACACACGTACATAGACTAAGATTTATTTGGACTGAATGTTTATTTCCTTTTTAAATTGAGTTAATTGCTAATTATATTGACCTAATTAATGGTAGTGAATGCAAATTTTCACCCTCCCAAAAATTTTATTCCAAGAAGCAAACAGTTCTTTCTAGCCTGCTTGTTCTAGGACCATCCAGGATGGAGCACAGGCATTTGTGTCTCAAAAGAAATTATTGCAAAGGAGGTAGATTTGCTTTTGCCATCATGTGTTTCATGTTAAATGACAACTAATTAAATAAATGTAAAAGACAACCAAAGCATCTGGCCTAGGCACAGTTTTCACTGAAAGATGAGAAGCAGGTTTGAAACAGAATGTTTGCACATGCTGGAAAGCCTCAGTCAAATATCCATGTGAGGAGGTGGTGGGACAGGAGGGAGGGTCTGTGGTGTGCTGTATTTTGAAGTGTTTACTGCAATCAGATTGGGATTCATTTTGACTATGACTGCATTTTTTTGCTGTACAGAAGTAAGAAATGCAGTATTTTCAGAGTTCGTTTTTAAAAAGAAAAACAGCAAACCCAGTTCTGCTATTGGACTAAAGCTTGGTTTGAAGTTTTTACAATACAATTTAGTCAGATTGCTGAAGCGTTTAATGCTTCAGTTTGTAGTAAGGCTATGATGAAGAGCTATGTTTTCCAGTCTAGAATAAACAAACTTTTTATTTTTAGTTTTTGTGGAATAGTACTGAGGGGCAGAAGCAGAGGGAGCTAATTTTTCTGCTGTTTTGCAGGTGAGCATAATTACTAAAACTATAAGCAAAGAGACTTACTTTTTATTTTCAAATGCTAATGATTTCTGATAGACCAAGTTAATTCTCTTAACTATATGAAAATGTGGGGAGGAGAAGGTAAAGGGTTCTTTGCAGCAGGACTATGAGGATCAGCCACAGTATTGCTGATGTGAAGATTAGAGAAAATAAATCTGGGACAGGTAAAGAGACTCGCTGGTGAAAAAAAGAAAAAAACTGTATTGCTCTGTGGATTCTGAAGATAAGTACAAAGGAAAAAATGAGGGAATATTTTCTGGGGTTTTGTCTGAGTTGAGAGGAGAGCAGCTATGACTCTGTACAATTTTTTCCCCACTTTAAATTCTCACATCCCTTTCCTCCTTCCAAAATGGCATCTCATTTCCACCCATTTGTTTTCTCCTTAGCTGTGCTTCAAAAATTCTGTGAGTAGCCTCATCTCAAAAATTATATCACTGAATTGACTGAATTTGCCACATTGATTTCACAAAAATATTTAAGTTTCTGAGAAAAAGCATAGAAACCTTTGTGAAGGGCATTGTGTGTGTGTTATGTGTTAAATTGCAAACCCTCAGCACATAAAACTTAGAGTTCTGGGAAATGGTGTGTATAAGCCCTGGAATGTTCCCTGGAGAAGCAGAGAGAGCATCACTGCCTGGGTATGTGCCAGAGCCCTCCAAAATCCAGTCCAGGCACTGCAGGCTGGAAGTGGTAGCATGATAGTGAAAGCCAGTAAAGGGTAAACCCTCACCTATTCCAAAAGCTAGAGTTTGGATAGTCTTACACTGAATACAACTGAGTTTATGGAAAAAAAAATAATTGCTGGAGTCACTGATTTTTCATCACAAAAGCCTCAAATGGTACCAATGCATTGCTGAAGTTTAGTACTTGACATTTGATGTGAAAGCAAATGTATATCCTCTTTCACCAATGTGGTAATTTATACAGTGCTTAAAATACTGTAGGCTAGGGAATAGAGCTTTAAATGAAGGGGAAACCTTTACACCTGTTGTACTAGAACTTAATTTTTTTCTGAAAATGCTGTTTATTAAAATATATGTTTATTTTTAAAAAGCTTATACTGAAAAAATCCTTTTGACAACCCTATTGTTCAGCATTCACTGAATAACTCCTAATATGTCTCTCTGAGGGTTCTTGTGCTTATGCTTTGTCTTGGAATCCATTAGTGTTTTGTCAGCACCCTAATATCCATGCAAAACCCTCAGTATGTGAAGCTGCAAGAGTACACATTGTGTATTTTCAAATACTTGCTGAAACTCAGGTCCTTGCTTTGGGCTTCCTGTGGAATTATTATTTTCTGATTATCATTCCTGCTGGTTTTACATTCTGTCTCTGAATTTTAAGCCTGGTGAAAATGATGTAACACTGTGCATTGTTCCTTTCTTAGCCAGTATAAAGAATTGGGCAAGTACAAAAGTACTCGCTGTGATTTTTTTCTGAGTGTAATTCTGGCAGTTTGGGAGTACAAAGAAGTTTGGCTTTGGCAGGCTTTTCAGGTGAAATATAGCTACATCTGAATTTGGATTCCCTCAGCTTGGTAGATCATATTCTCATGAGGTGATTCAGAAAGGGTACTCTGGGGTATGCATGTTCTGAGTGTGCATATTTGTCTTCCTTCACTGCTATTTGTATAGCTTCTTTCAAATTTTTGCCAGGATGACAGTGTTTGCATATGGCCTACTCTGGTTATTATTAAATTCTTCCTGTGCCCCATAATTGACTCTTTTCTGAGATGCCATGTAAGATGCCTGAGGTCTTTTACATGTGTTATTTAAATATTTGATGTCTTCCATTAGTTTGTCTGCATGCCCTGTTCTGCTCTTGAGCAATAACTTCAAATTTTTTCAAGCCCTGTAGCATTCTGTAAATCTACAGAAAGACCAGTAGTACCTAGTGAGGAGCTAACTGGGAAATGTCAGCTGGGCATAGAGGTGCTAAAATCAAAAGACAGCATCTTGCAAAGGGCTAAGACCTCCCTGCCACAGGGCAACCATAGGAGATCACACTCTGTAGCTATTTTGTCAACTGGACAAATGATGGGACATCAATGTTTTCACCAGTGTTGTCAGCTGAGTGTTTTCTTCTAATGTAGTTATGATCTTATTATAGCCAAAACCTGCTATATCCTTGCCATGTTTGAAGATCTCTTTTGAACATTATTTTGTACTATTAAATAAATTTCTTCCTCAGCCATCATCCAGAACTTTGGACCAAAGTAAAATGTGGGAAATTATTTAAGTTTTATAGAAGTGCTTGCAGAATTGGGATGGGAATCCAACATCAGCACTGTTTGAACACGGAGATATTTCTGGAATTTGGGGGAAAGGTGGGTGGTAGAGAAGAGAAGAAGAATCCAGGTTATTGATTTCCTAATTATGAGCAGGTCATGTCAGACACTAAAATCAATAAGCTGCTCACTCACATTTTTGCATGGCTGGAACACACTATGAGTTATCATGGTGTATATTTTTATTTAAACAGCTGTGTACATGACCTTACATAAGGGTCACAGCCGGTGAGCTAAAGCATGTTGCAAGTGAAATTTCAATGGGATATTTGCTAGCTATGGGGAAATTATACTCTCACATGACTAAGCAATTTAAGGTAAGTATTGTAGCCAAGAATCAAAATTCTTCACACTGTAAAAATATTTCTCTGAGTTCATTCAAGCATTTAACTATTTGACTGGATCATAGCCAGAAGCTAGGTGAACAAACTTGTGCTTGCATTGGCTGGAAGCAAGGAAAAAGCTATTACTAGAATGTGTCATTTTGAGAGCATGTCTAATTCTGCTCTTTAAATACAGACTGTTGGACTCTGTCTCTTAATTTTTTAATCAAAGTCACGGAAAAGCATTCAGCAACTGTGAGGCAAAAGCATCAAACACAACATGTATTCTGGAATGCATTTTATGGGGGAAATACTCCAAACAACAAACCAAAAAAACCTCACCTCTTTAGCAGGGTTATGCTTATTCACTAGGTTATGAATGATTAATGATGTCTATGAATATTGTACCTTTCCTTCCTCTCCTGGACACCAAATAGACATTGTATTCACAGGGAACCGAAGCTTTACAAATTCTAGTGTATCATTCAGGTGCCAGATATTTCTGTGTTTGATAAGCCAATATTTCATTGTGGTGTGGATTTTTCCTCTCTTTTTTATTTTCCTTTTTAATTGCTCATTAAAATTTTGCAAACAAGAACAGGAGGGGCACTAACAGTCTGCAAAATAGAAATTCTCTTACTAATCTGAAAAACTGAACATAGCATGAGAAATATCTGAGCTATCTTTCTCAAATTACTAGCAATATCCTTCTTGGGAATGGTACAGGTGGTGGCACATCAGTATAATCTCAACCACCAGAATTAAAACTTGCTTCAGTTCAGCATGGCATTAAAAAGTTGCTGTGCCTAGGCTAATAAATCCTGTGTCCTCTGGCTCTTATGATGAGGGGTAACACTTAAGCCTGTTCTTTCCATTAGGACTTCAATATATATTGCAATTTTCACAGTGCTTAGGTCGGTGTATATCCCAAAACTTTGCTCAACAAATCTAAATGCTGCACAACAAATTTTGGTTTCAAGATTTTTTTACAAGAGAATGTAATTTGGACCCTTAAGAAAGTGTGGAACAATGCAGGCTGTTAGTGTGTGATCTAACAGACCAGGCCTGCTCTCTCCAAGCCAAGCAGCACTACAGCCATGATCATAGGGAGAATTCAGCTGGCTCCACAGTAATTGAAGGTGACAGCCAGTATGGAACTGAAGAACATCTGCCTCCTTCAAGGAGGAGAACTGTTCAGGAAATTAATAATGCTGTGTATATATTTTAGGAATTAACTCTGTGATAGAGAAAACATGGATATAAGATGACAGTTGCAAAGCAGAGAGGTTGTAAGATAAATGGAAACAGGCTTTCCAGAGTCAATAGTTGCTTTATAGCTGCTGTTTGCTCTTTATAGCTTGACTTGCATCCCCTAACATTTGAGTTGTTTTTCTCACTGGCTATGTTGCTTGTGAATTTAGGAAAACAGAATATAGTTCTTTTAGGCACCAAGAATTGTTGCTTAAATAAAGGATTTTCTCCTACGCTTGAAGTGAAAAAATATGTGCTGAAATATCCTGTTGAGTTGAATCCAGAATGTTCAACATCTCATGGGATTCATCTCCTGACAAATAATTCCTTTGCTGCATGTATCTAGAGACCAGCTCTAGTTAATATACAAGAACTTTATTACTGCCTAAGTTTTTCAAATAATCAAAATCACTATGCTAAGGAGTGGTCACCCAGCATAAAATGAGTCATGTTTCAATTCTCTTTATGTTTACTTGTGTACAGATTAAGGCAAATTATTTTAGATTGCTTTGTGATACACAGAGCTTGATGGTTGCTCAGCCTGAAGGAGAGAAAGCTTTAGGTGGACCTTAGAGAACCTTCCTAAATAAATCAACAAGGGAGCTGGAGAGGAGCCTTTTATAAGGGATTGTAGTGACAGGACAAGGGATAATGACTTCATACTGAAAGAGGGTAGGTTTAGGTTAGATATTAGGAAGAAGTTCTTCACTGTGAAGATGAAGAGTCACTGGAACAGTTTGCCCAGAGAATCTGTGGATGCCCCATCCCTGAAAGTGTTCAAGGCTGGGTCAGATGGGGTGTCTTTGAATAAGATGTTCTAGTGGAACATTCCCAGCTCATGGCACAAGGGTTTGAACTAGATGACTTTTAAGAACCCTTCCAACCCAAGCTATTCTATAATTCTATGAAAGTGTTGCTATTGTGTAGTGATTTTGCTGCAGACCAGGTTGATTCTGAAGAGTATCAATTAATGTAATGAGCTATGGCTATCAGAGAATGACACCCCTTTCATTTAGCAGCCCAGTGTTTGCAGCAATCTGATTCCTGTTTCAGTAGCTTTTCTTTTGGAAGCTCCAGGGTAGTTCTCTGATGTTGTTGCTGCTGTGGAAAGTGTTCAGATGTCTGAAGCTGAAGCTAGATGTCTGCTGTGCTGAAAGTCTGAGCAGAGATTTGCTGAGCAAAGCAGATCAAACTGTGGGCCAGAGTTAATCTTGCTGAAGGTATAAGTGTACTCATGGCTGGCAATGAAGTGATCACAAACTCCAAAAGAGCCATTGAGAATATTCTGGATTTAGGCCACCTCTTTGTGCAGTCTTCCCTTCTTCCTTTCTCCCTTTTCACAGGTTTCCTTATATCTGGCTATTGGGTCATGCTAAAAATCAGGGAAGATGGGCCTAGAGCCAGGAGAACTCCTCTTTACACAATTCCAAATTCTAGCAGGCAAAATGCATTAGGAACCAGTGCTGTGAGTATAAACTTCAGGCTGATCTGTGACCAGAAGAGAGCAGTAGAAAGAAAGGTCTCATGAGGTTCAGCTGGCCTTATGCTGTTCCATCTTGTCCCTGTAAGTCATAGTTCTGATCAAACAAAGCACAGTGTTGGAGATTATCTAGTGCTCTTTATTTACAGTTCATTTCACTAGATGATTTTTTTTCCTCAGACAAGGATCAAGGAATAATTATTTATTTTCTTCTTGCAGTTATCTTTCTCCCATTTTTCCATCTAGGCATAATTGTGATGCATATGTGTAATATTTCTGAGTTCTAGAGTGTCTATATAAAAAAATGCCAATCACATTCTTAAGCCAGAATTCCATAAATCCAAAACTCCTTAAAAAAGTTTCAAGGGATGTGTGGAGGTAGGAGGGACTTGTTTTGGTTTGATTTGTTGTTGTTTTTTTTTTTTTAAAGCAAGCTTCTTCTAAAAGGTTATCTAATTGTTTTCTACTTATTGTTCATTGATTATACTACTATATTACAAGTAATTCTTCATCTGATTATCTCTAAGCACTGCAATTATGGCCAATTATCATAATACATGCTGTGTAATTTTATTATAACCAATGGTGACTCAAAATCCAAGCTGATATAACTGAAAGCAAAATCTAAACCATTATGTTTTGTTCTACTACTGCAGGAGTCTGATGTAAGGCAGTCTCCCTGATCTCATGTGAAAGAATGTTCACTTCTGTGAAATAGCTTTTCTCCTAGGGCAGCGGGTAATCAAGTATCTAGGGAACCAAAGCAAACTTTGTAGTCAAAAAAAAACCTTCAAGTTTTTGTTGCTTGATCATCAAGAATGATATTAGGTTATCTGACCTTGAGATCTCATCCCTAACCATAAGCTTTCCAGAGAGAAACAGTAAAGCATGACTTGGGCTGTTTCAAAAGGGAATTCAGAGTACCTGCTTCCACTTACAGGAAAAGGGTCTCAGAGGAAACTAGATTTTTTGGTAAAATGTTACTGAGTTCAGATAGGAGAAGCACTCATTTTCTCCCAAGGGTTAAGCAGGCAGATAAATTTCCTTTGATAGAGGTTTGCAGGATTAAGGAATGTAGCTACTTCAGACATGGTATGCAATCTTGTGGCTTTCATGGGCTTTTTCACCTGTGATTTTCCCCAGGCAAGGGACTCTGTTTTTATTCACTAGCTTGCAAGCATGACATTATCTTATTAGGATCTGGGCAAGGTCCATAAGTAAGCTGTCTCTGTCAAGATATGTCTGTCAGAAGCAAAACATGGATTTCATAGCTCCATTTCTTCTAATTCAGTGGAAAATGTCCATCAAGCTACCCAGTGTCTATATGTTTTATAGAAACAATTCAGGTACCCAAAAAGAAGACACCAAATGCTATTTTAGATGGGTGGGGTCCTGTCCAGCCTTTGCCTGGTGTTTCAGAGCAATTTGGATGTCTTCAATGTATTGCATCCCATTGCCAGCCCTGCAGAGAGGTCACTGTCACCCTAGGATATTTCAAATGTCACTAGATAAACACAGCTGAGCAACTGAATCTCACCTTCTCTATCTAGAATATAAATATTTCATTTTAACAATAGAAATTGGTGTGATATTATCACTGAAATGTTCCATCCTTAACAGAAGTGACTTCTATGCTGCTCTAATGTCTGATGGAAGCCCCTAAACCAATCTTTTAAAATGTTGTACTTTGTGTTTGGGGGGTGTTTTTCCAACCTGGAACTGAAATAATGATTCCTTAGCAAATATGGTCATTGCTTCAGGAAGCAAAATTAAATTGTTATGAAGCAATTAAATGCCTAAAGCAAAATGACAGTTATTTAGAAACTAGATTAATTTTGGTACCATCATGAGATATTTTATCGTGCGACACAGAATTTTGATATTAGTACATTAAATTTCAACTGGAGCTTATGGAATGTGACAATTAACACCAAATCCACTTTGATCTGTAATGGAGTATCTCAGTTAATTAAAGGTTTGACAGTCAATAAAGCTGTCATACCCATAACTTCAATAATAAGTTAGAATGGTCACATAAAATATCTTGAACTGAAAAGTGGTGCTCTTCAAGTTTAATCAAAACAATCAACTTCGGTAACTAATTTTCATGTTGCATTTTTTTCCTTATGCAGGAAGTGCAACAAAACTGCTGTCTTCTGTCAAACACCTACAGAGGATACCTCTTGTGTAATGCACTACCAAGTTTTGAGTTAGTGCAATATAATAGATGTAAACCAGAAAGCTGAGGTTTCATGAAAGAAAAGGAGAACTGGGGGGATGGATGTTGTTTGTTTTATTAGATAAACTTCTTAAAAATAAAGAGTCAATAACCTGAAACAATTGATTAATCAAAAGCAATTCTCCTTTGGAAAAACATTCCAGTAAAAATTTGCAATTGCTTCCATTTTGGGATGCTTTTTTAGGTTATTTTCTTTGCCATGTTGCTCTGCTAACTTCAACAACACTCAATTCTGTTGCAATAAGGTGCAATAAATCGAGTTGGAAAGGGATCTACAAAGCAAACATTCCTCCCAAGTTAGAGTCAAACATCTTGACTGCAGCTGCAGTAGATAGAAGTTTCTTGTCACTTACTACACCTCCAATATAAACTACAAGCTTCTTCAAAAGAATCCAGGGAAAGCTCTTTCACCCTTGCACACTCATCTTTTGGAAATGTGTGCTACAAAGTGTTTATAAAAATTAAGAAATATTTTAGAATTCTTTGTGGTATCACATAATCTCCAAAAATAAAATATGCCTCTCTTTGTGATAATGAGAGTGTTGCCATTTCACTCCATGAAGCCAGACAAGGATGCCAGACTGGCTGCTTTTTATTAAATGAAGTCTAGAGTTTCTTTCAGATTGCTCAGAACCAACTCTAAACCAAATCTCTGATGAGCTACATGTTACAGGCAAGAAAGAAGTAAAAAAATTTGAAGTTCCAATGAAATTTTTTAATTTCATTATTTTAAACAAAAAACTACATCAACATATGCACAGCAATCATTTTCTATGTGGTGCTTTTTCTGTTCTGACTTAGAAATTCAAAATCATACTTCATATCACTTACTACAGTGTTTCTTCACTAACAATTAAAAGCTCCTATAAATTCAAATCTACCAAAATTTTACAGTCTACTCTGAATTTTTCTGCCTTTTCCATAAATTTTTAAATGGATACATATACAGACATGTCAAATGTTCTCATAAGGGTTACAAATATCCTTGTCCTAGTCCAAAGTTTATTTTGTGTCTGTAAGTGGCTCCTGCTGATGTCAGGGGCCCTGAACCTGCTCTGCTCCTCTAACTTTCCAAAGCATTTAAACCAGGGCTTACTTTCAAGCACAGGAACACAAAATCAGAAGGCTAACCTTGTGTGTAAATAATATCTAGGTTATCTACCAGCTCTTTATGGGAAAGGAATGAGCTTCAAATTGTGCTTAGGCTTCCATAGCTTCAGGGGCAAAAGCCATGTGAATCAATAAGTCCCAGTGCCTTGTAGAAAAGGGGTGAAATGCTCACATAAAGAAAATTTCAGTTTCAGAACACAAAATTTATTGCAACTTTGACCTTGTAAAATGCTACCAACAGAACAGATACTGCTGAAAATATTGCAGGTGTCAGGTGTGATTAAAGCAAATAAATTCAGGAAATAGTTGATAGTCTTATTTCAGTTTTGATACTGTGGGGGGCGGGGGGGGAGGCGTAATTCAATAACTTTCAAGGTTTTTTTCTCAGCTACATTATTGACTAGGCTGATGTGACCAAACTCAGCCATCAGAGAATTGTTTAAAATTTGTCATGACTAAGTACTATATAAATTCTGTATTTTAGCAAGGAGCACAGAGAGAAACAGGCTTAGGAAACCCAACAAAACTGGGAAGAAACCAGGCAGACCGTGTGATGTGAGGTGTGAACTCCAGTAAATACAACAGTTAAAAGCACTGTGCTGATGCTGGGCAGCAAGTCATTGATAAAATTTGGTATGAGAGCTATTGTTATCCCATAGGGATAGGTGGGGAAATGCAGTACAGGCAGCCAAGAAGATCTCTGCCCAGAAGGCCCCCAAATGAGAGGTGACAATGTTAATGGAAATGGACAGATCTGATTCTTCTTTAGGTCATCTGTGTCCTCAGCAATTCCAGTCACTTCCACTTTCCTTCGCTAGGATTTAACATCATTTTCCAGCAGCCTAAGTTAGCTTTCAGTCCAGCATCAGGAGCCTTGCAGAGCTTTAGCTGGATCTGCACAACCCCATTCTATTCACTGTAACTCACCATAAAGTTTTCATTTTAATTAATGGGTTCATACAAATTTGTTTGGATTTATTTTTTTTTCCTAAACAAGCTAAATATATTGTCATAATTTCAAAATTAAATATCTGTTAGGTTTTAGCTGTTTGGTGTATCGTGTAAACTCAAACTCAATCATAAAAGATGGCGAATTCCTAACACAGTAAGAGTTTGCCCAGAAAAATCAATATTGGAGAATGACAGCAAAGAGAGTCCTGTAAGTAGTATGACTTTGCCATGTACTCAAGTATTTTTGGAGCCCAGACAGTACATTAGGAAGTGACAGATTCATGTAGTTTAGCTGGTGATTTATAAAGTTTGCTAGCTGATTTAATAGGGTGCTAGAAAGCGTTGTTGTTCAACCAAGTAAAGAGAATCATAAAATGGTAATGAATGTTATGACAGTTCATGAATATTTCATTTGGGGTCTCTTTCAGATGCCTGTTAGTTTATCTCAAGATCTAGGATTATATTGCATATAAATCTGATAGAGAGTAGAACTGCACAGTATGCCAGGAGACAGACAGGAGAGGTTTGGTGAGAGCAGTGTGTGTTTGAACAAGTGTCTCCAAAGCTCAGTATGCAGTTAAGTCCTCTACAAAGCGCTCAGGTAAAGTAAAGAATCCAGCATATTTATTTGTTATTTATGCATTTAGACACATCAGGTAGTGTCTTGTAAGCTCACCATCTTTACCCATGACTTCTGAGAGGACTGGTTCACTGCAGCCTCTCAGGAAAGATTTTGTTGAAAAGGCCAAAGGGAATCCCATCTCATTAAGTGTTTCTTAAGAGCAACTTGCAATGTGGAAAGATATCTTTAGTAAGGTAAATCTGTAAAAAAGACCTCCAACTTTATACCTTTCATATCCTGAAGTGCAGAATGTATCTTCATGGTATTTTAAGTCACAAACAGGTATATTTACTCTGTTGTGTAATAGGTGTTTCATAGTTGGTTTTGTAATAGATCTTGAATATTTAAAACTAAATCATTTGTGTGATCCAATGCCAAATATTAATTAAAAAAAAAAAAAATTTTGCCAGATAAGCTAGATTTTAATGTCTTTTGATCCACACAAGCAAGAGGGATCTTCCTCATCACAGCAGTGCTGTTCACCATAAGATAAAAATTCTCACATTTCTATTTCCTTGGCTGTTTCTTAGTGATAAACTGCTTTAAAACAATGGACTTTATGAATTCTGAAGGCTTGCACCAAATGAAGCATTGAAAGAGCAACATGTGAGGACAGGTCAACAACAGCACCATGCCAGAAGTTCTGTTTAATGGGAATTACACACTCCAAAGGAGTCAAAACAAACATGAAGGTACACAGGTGGTTTATAGGTTTCCTATCAGTGTTTGCATATAAAACCACAATGAATCCCATCCCACAGATTGAAAGCTGTGGGATGAAGGGTTTTGTTTTAGCTAATGAATCCTTTCACTGCTAAACTGTGGAATGCAATATTCAACTTCAGTTTTGTGTCTATGGGAAAGACAAGTTTGTGCTGAGGAGGAAAAGGCTCTATTTGCAATGACTTTGAAGGAAGATCTGAGGAGAGATTCTCTGCCACTGTGTTGGGGCTCAGTTTTGTACAGTAGACATCATCCAAAAGGCAAGGCAGGAAGGGCATTGCATGGAAACTGTGCAGCCTTGCAGCTTGTCTACTTAAATCATGTTTAAATCTGGTTAAATTTGTGAGGGGCCTCAATTCAGTATTAAAATCTCTGTAGCATAAATCATTATTTACTTTCAGTAAAAAAACCTAGAATTTCATAA
This sequence comes from Erithacus rubecula, assembly GCF_903797595.1. Lineage (NCBI taxonomy): Eukaryota > Metazoa > Chordata > Aves > Passeriformes > Muscicapidae > Erithacus > Erithacus rubecula. Next base: position 14,570,218 of record NC_136659.1, read on the forward strand.
ACAAGTTTGGTTTTACCACATAACTTTGTGCTGCAAAACAAACGAAAAATGTGTGACCTCACTTGTTTATCACATTTCATTATAACCAGCTTAGGTGCAGCCCCATATACGTAAACCTAAAGAAATATTTTTACTGTTATTATTGTATCTTGGACAGTAAAGCACACTGAGAAAAAAATGTTCACAAATTTTTTGGTGACTTCAGAAGAAGTCAAAATCATTTGTGAAAAATTGCTTGTTCAGTTCTGGTTTGTGTCAAGGGCTTTTCTGCAAACTGGAAGGAGAGAAATCTGCTGTCCTAGCAGATTTGACTTATGTTAACAGTAATTTGTTTGGCCACTGTTTATTACTTAATAATCAATCTTTATTATTGCATTAATTCTAATTGGGATATGTGAAATATGCAGTGCATTGACCACATGACATCAGTTTACTTGCTGAATAATTTAAGCTATTTCCTTCTAATGCCTTAGGCTGCAATATCATTACTTTTTGGCTGTCCTAATATTCAAGTTATATTGATGTTATTTCACTTGTTATTACCTTCTTGACATGATATTGTTTTTCAAATATGGAAATCTTGCTCAAATACTTCTACATGACAGAATCCTGCATTAGTCTATAATGTATCATAATAACAAAACAGTGCAACGTAAAGCACTTGATTTGTTTTCTAACCTGTGCCAGCCTTCACAGTAAGGGGACAAGAGATGCCAGAAGGAGAATTTTGGTCTGCATATTTTTTATATATTCTTATCCATTTTTACAGAAGGCAGGGAATAATCTTGCTGATAATACAGAGGCAACAAATGCACAAGCAGTAAATGGACAGGGTGATTTATGCCACTTCACACTGCTTTATAAGCAGTATGTATCATGCCTGTAAGTTGTCTTCTGCTTAAAGAATTGTAAGAAATATATCTCACTATTACTTTTATTGATAAAACAGACAAACCACCTTAATTCATTCTTCATCCAGAGCCTTTTATCACAGCATGGTTGTGATTAGGATTCTGATCACTGTGTGCCACTCTGAGATTGAGAGGCTCTATCTACTCATCTATTATTCTTCACGAAGCAAAGCTCCAGTGTACCATCTGTTTTCTTACTGAATCTTGCATGTAGCTGCAAAGAGCTGGTCACCAGAGATTAAATCTGGCAAGCAAGCTCTTGGTTTGCATGGGGATAGCTAAGCATTCACTGATATTGGCCTCTTTAAGTTTCAGATGAAACAAACTAGTTTTCTGCTGTATTTAAATTTTTATTTTATTTGGTATTTATTTATGTATGACTTTTATTTAATTTTTATCTGATCATGCCTGATTTTGTATTTTTCTTGTTTTTTTCTCAGCAAAAAATTCCCTTGGAAAAAAACCCCAAGGAGCCATAAATAACCATACTATAGAGCTTGAGGAGATCTGTCTTGCATTTTATAAGATCTGGATTAACAAAGGCTGTTTTATGCTGGTGGCACCTGCCCCTTTTGATACAGGGAATAGAAATGGTTTCTGGTATGAACATGCTCAGATAAAACATGGTATCAGCACCGCTGGATATACCTGAATATCACCATCCTAAATTCCTCTTCTTCACCAGGCTGTATAGACACCTTTGCTCTCTTTGAGGAATGCAGGATTGGCAGGAAGCAGCTGGATCACGCAGGCATTGCAGGTTTCCATGGCACTGCACACAGCTCAGGACAAGGGGCTGAGCACTGTGTCAGGCTGGGCTGTGGCTGTTTGCAGAGCCCCCAACATCCCTGCCCCATGTCTTCCCCTGAACACAGGTGTAGCTCTACCTGCTCACTGCCACTGAGCCTTCCCCACCTTCCTTGAGGCTTTTCTCCTTTAAACTGCACAACTGTATGGGAGCTTCACAACCTTCAGTATTTTATAATAGTCCATGCTATTCCCCAAAGAGCAATAAAAAGTAGCTTTTGAGGCTCCTCTTTTTGATCCATTATTTAGAGCCTAATTTGTGCTGTCTGCAATCCCCACATCAGTGCCAGTGGTCCTGCAGTTCTGCAAATTCCCTTCAGGACTAGACTAAAATCATAAATAATTTTTTAGGAGGTATTTAGATATCATCATAGCACAATCTTTTCAATCTGCTCCTCTTACCATGGATTTGATTTTCACAGCAAAGAAGGACTGTCTGAGGAAGGAACTCTATTTCTTACTGACTCTCAGCTTCCAGATTAAATTTTTACTTGGCAACAAAACTTCCTTTCCCAAGATGATGGTTAGACTGTATTGGTGCTGGGCTCAACTCAAGCAAACATTTGTGTTTGTACAAAACCTGGCTATTTTCCTCATATGCTCAGTAGGACACTGGGAACTGAGCCATACAGAGTCAGCAAGACCTGGAGTCATTAGCTCTGGGCAGGTTCTACATCAAGCAATGCAGGTTATTAGACTATGTCAGTAGTAGCAAGTGAGTTTATTTTTGCTTCATTCCTGTAAATGACAGCTTTATTATATGTGCACACTTGAGCAATCATTCTTTTTTTTTTTTCTTTCTTTCTTTTTTTTTTTTTTTAGTCTGATTCTCCAGCAGGAATAAAACCATTTTCCTCTTTAAATATGCCAAGGCCTTTTTTCACTGGGATTTAATTCATTTTGTGCTATCCAATGTTTTGCCTGACACAGCAGGCCGGTGAAGCCACATGGCAGTCTGATAGTGCATCATGATTCATTCAAAGGCTGTAGCTGCACACTCCAATTGACAAAAGCCATCAGTGACAGAGTCTTTAGCCCCAGCACCTCAGTCTAAGTGCTAATGATGCTGGGTGTGCAAATCCACAGAGACACCGGCCTGCTGCTGGCGAGACTCGAGCAGAGGTTTTGCAGGCTTCATCTTTGCATCACCAAGGAATTTTGTGTGGGCTTTAAAGCAGCCTAGAAGGCAAATTGGTTGAGTGAGAGGGTAAGGATGCATATGAGAGTGTAAGTTACACAAGATGCTGCACAACTCCCCTTCCTACTGGGTGATGGGCTCTTGTGGGGGATTCAAATGGCACAGAGAGGTTTGATCCCTATTCAAAGACTACAGGCATGTCTTAGATTAAGTAGTCCTTGAAAAGTTCATCCACAATGCTGCTCAAAGGAACACCCCAGAAATATTTGCTGTAATGCTGCATTAACTTGTTTCACTACATAGTCCCTTTCTGTGATATTTTTTTTCTCTCCCCATGCCTTTTCTTCATTTTCTGTTTTCATTAATTTTGATGTTGAGTAGCTCCAGGAACAGGAGGGACAAGGTTTCTGAAAACACCCAGAAGAAGTTTTCTCTAAGTCTTCAAGCAGGAGCTAAGAATCTCATTGTGTGTATTCTATAAACAGCTGGACAGAACAAAACCCTTCAAAGAGAGCAAAGTCTGAAAACTAAAAATGGCACAGCAGAAATTAATCAACAAAAAAGTGAGATTTATTCGTCCATTGCTTTGGGGACTATATAAATTGGTATCAGTACTAAAAGTACAGCAGTTTGCTGTCATCTATGACTCTTACCCATGATGCTGTGAATGGGCTATCAAAAAGAGCAGCTTCAGTTTAAGACTAGAAGTCATTCATGACATCTGGAGGGACAGACAAGGCAATGAGGGGTCCTTTCTTCTCTGACCCATGGTCTCCAAAGCAGCAACAATCAGCAGAATCAGGAGCTTCTGCTTCTGCCAATGCTGGTTGCTCTTCTTTGTGGGTGTTTTGTTTTGTCATCTCTCCAAAAGAGTTATCATTGTCAACACCAGCTGAAAAAAAACCTGGCATAATCTTATATAACAGGCTAAAACAATCAGTAACAGGGATGGTTTGCCAGAGAAATCATCACTTAAATTTCTTTGCTCAGAACCTCAAACCCTGGGATGACAAGGTCATGTTAGAATTTTGACCAACTGAACCCATTTATGCCTCTGAAATGATCCACATCACAGTGCAGTAGTTGAGTAATGCTTCCCCTGTGGCTGGGTGCACTCTCAGCACCCTCAGGCTGGAAGAGGCTGTATGCAAGGGAGTTTGTCATCTGAATTTCTGCAACCCTACCCCCATTCACACCAGGTCTGACTTCTGTCTGCATTGTTGTTTGTTTGTCTGGGGGATTTTAATAACCATTCTTCCATTATCAAAATTGTTGTTGCAAAATGTATTACATAACCAAATCTAACCCGTCTGAAATAATAAGTGCAAAATGAATAAAGAGGGATACCTGCTGCTTTTGATTCTGATATCAAAACCCTGTGTGACATAATCCCACTGGTCAGAAGCAGCAGAGTGAGCTGCTAATGGATGTGTTATCTGTGAAATACAGCTATTGCCTTTCCACAGATTGCTTGGGGGGAAAACTACAGAGCAGTGAATTCTCACTTTTCAGACTCCTTCTCGATAAAAATAAATATGTTTGATTATTCAAATATATGCTGATTGAAAAACAACATTCAAAATAGATATTAAAAATTGAAATAGCAAGATGTTTTCATGCTTAGAGCCTAGAGCATGCAAGGCTCATATTCATGATCATTTCTGCATTGAAGACTCTCTATGGCACTGAAAAGCTCTGTCAGGTCAGATGCTCAGAGTGGCCACACAGCACAGCAATCAGCTTGATGGTATGAAGATCCTTAAGCAGCTCTTGAGGGTGTGGGTTTGGTTTCTAGGGTCAGTCTCTTGCCTCTAAAACAGCAAAAATTTGTATTATGTTTTAACTGTGCTTTGTAGGTACACTGGGAGCAAACATAGCACTTTTGTGATGGGCACCATAGCAGAACATCATGGATGTAACAATCAAATTTGTAACTTTGCTGTGCTCAACACCCAGGTCTGAAATCCATACAGAAATTGAAAAAATTGATATAGAAAATGTAAAGAAAAGAAAACTATAGAAATACAAAAAGCACAGATTTTTATTTAATAAAAAGTAGAAATTTCAATTTAAAAAATACTGTGCTGAACTTAATTCCATTTTGAAGGGATTTAAATTTTGTTATAATTATTTAAAAGCACAGACAGTATAAATAATGGAATTTATGCATGAAACATGGCTAACTTAAGCTACTATAACACCAGTGATGGCAACTGGAAGTTGTCTTGTCTTGTAGGGAAACAGCAAGTTAGAAAAACAAAGTTGAAGCTTCCTTTCTGTGGTGAAAACTAATCAGTGTCTCTTAACCTATGGCTTTTATCATGAAATGTGTATGAGGGGGATGAGGGAGTTCAAGGAAGTAAGGCAGTGGGTACATACTTCATTTTATTTATTTAATATCTTGAATTATTAAAAAGACAGGTGCTGTTGGAAGATAGTTTTCCATTGTTGTATGGACTATCAGGGATTGAACCATGAAGGATTAAAAAATAATGAATTTTGTTCTATTTATACCTAGTGTGAACAGAAGCCTACAAATACATGATAGCAATATGAACAAGGATTAATTATTTTGGAATTAATTCCTTTTTGAACATTAAATGTAGAAGATTACAAAGTAGAGGAACTCATTATTAAATGACTCTTAACTCTAGGGCAAACTCTCCTGGTAGGCTGGTAGCAGGCTATAGAGCTTTTAACCCATAGGTCACTTACTTGAACCTGTCTCAAAAGGCTAATAATTGGTGAAGGGTCAAGGATCTCTTCACTGATCTAGAGATTTATGTTCAGAAAAGGGCAAGAAAAAACAAGAACAAAATTAAAGATTAAATAAAAATTTTAAAAAATAGGAGAGAGAAAAATGCAGTGATCTTCTACACCATTGCAAGGTACAAAATACCAAAAAATTCTTCCTTAAGAAAATTGCCTGTCTACCTATAAAGCTAGCTTTGAAAGAAAAGTTTTATATTTACTTCTCAGATCGTATATAGTATATGAATAGATTTAAAAGTAGCATTATAGTGCAGTGTGTGTCACTGATCAATGAGTGAAAGACTGACTTTACTATCCACCTTCGACTAGGAATTTTGATTCTAATATTTTCATCTAATGATACTATCTTTGTCCATGATATTAGGTGGTTTTTTATTGCTTTGTGTTTTGGCTTTTTTCCCTGGGCATGGACTACTGAACTAGAACTAACTAAGATTTGATTAAACTGCCTCTATCCTAAGCTGTGTTCGACTCAGAATAGAATCAATTCTAGAATTCTGTGCAGAATTCCAAGCTGAAGAAAAATAGAGCCTTTAGTTCAGCCTCATATTATGCTCCACTTTCAAATATTGACTATGAGATGTTCAGGTGGGGATTTAAGTGTATTCTGCATTTCCAGCATAAATTTCTCTGCACAACATCCTCACGTAAGTACAGGATTGGGCCTTGGAATATAACTACTCACAGGCTACTCTGGAAGTTCCTGTGACATCTCCCTGCTGGACAGTCACTCTTTTGCAGCCAGTGGGTTTTACATTCCTCCAACACTCAGCAGAGAAATGATGCCAGTCACTACTTCATCTGCAACTCTAGACTAGGGGACCTCCTCACTTTTTGAGACAAGAATTGTCTGAGAAAATTAGCAATGTTTTGCTTGTTAGTTTATTAAGCCTCTTACTAGCACCAGTTGTACCTGGAAAGCCCTTTCCTATTCATCAGAGTCCATTCAGAGCCACCTCACAGAGCCTTTCCTCCTGTCCCCTCTGCAGGGACACCTGGCATGGTGATGCAGAGCCAAGCTGGATTGATCACAGAGAGTCCCCTTGCCACTGTCCTGCGTGGGCCCAAGGCTGAGCTCCCCGTGGGTCCTGGCTCTGCCTGCACACACCCATGGGCCAGCCCTGCTGGCAGCAGGCACAGCTCCCACCTGCTCAGGACCTGGCTCTACCTGAGTCAGTCTCCTCCTCATGCCACCCACTCCTCAAAGGTCCTTTCTCCAGTGCTGGACTCAGTTTTATTGGTGAAGTTAATTGAGGTCATCTAACAGGTCATGTAAAGAGCAAAATTTCAACTAGAATTTCTTAAGCATGTAGTTGGACAGCTGGTGATATTTTTTTAATTAATGTAGTCTATTAATTTAGATCCTGAAAAGAATTCAGGATATCATAATGTCAAAGACATCAACTTTTTTTGGGTGCTCCTACTTTCCCCTTTTGCAGTATTCATTTCCTATCACAGTAAGGATTTTTCACAGTAAAAAATATGATCTCTTTAGTTTTTGTGCTTCTAACTTTACTGTATCCTCTTTCTCCACTCAGATCTCTCAGTTTCTGACAGGGTGTGACTGAGTCAGTGATTTTCTTTTGCTGCAGCCCAGTTTCCCAACAGGTTGTTTCAGCATTCTTAGTTGCTCTTCCACTTCTGCAGTGGAACTGACCTTGTTATCCATGGTGGCAGTGGCAGGCATAAAAATAAAAATGGGCAAACTGGCATACAAATGCTGACTACACTGCCATACTTATGCTGCTATATGTACTTCTGGAAAGTAAATAACCTGTTTGGGGCATTATTTTCAGGTTGTTAACAATATTTTATTACATTTTAACTCCTGAAGTGTGGTAAATTCGAATATTGTCAGGAATTAAATTCACACCATAATTCCTGTTTATTTCATAAAATGGAATTTCGTTTTAACAGGTAAAATAACAAAATTATGACTGTGGGCAGTCAAAGATTTTAATTTAAATAGTATTTTTTGATCTGCCTGTGGTCCAGGATGTGAATCCAGCTATATATAACATACAAAAATAATCTACTTCCTTCTGCCAAAGTTTACAAATGCTCTCTCTGCTTCTTTGTTGCAATAGCTTAAATCTTCAATAATGAACATGTGAACTCAGAGGTACACTCTTGATTGAATGATCTTGACTTTCTTGCATAGTCTTATATGCATAACTTTTTGTTAATTAAACTCTGGACAGATGCTTTTATCCAGCAAAGGGTTTCAGAATGCAGGTGTGTGCAGCTTCTGGGATGATTAGATGATTATCTTTCAGGAGGGCATTGCTGGACCATTCTGCTTTATAGCTCATCACCATTATCCCTCATTAAGAGTCTAGCCTGCACAGAAAACAAGGGAGGTTTTCTCATCCTCATTATTTTCCAAACCACTAATTCCCTGACAAGAATATTTGTAAATCCAAGTTGTTCATTACAATGGCTAGATGAAAATGTAACCTAAAATTATTGCTATATAAAACAAATTACAGATTCCGACATACTGGTCATGTTTTTCATAAATTGAAAATACACTATTGTGTATTTATGGCTTAGAAAATACCTTTCAGGTCACAAGTATTTATGTACCTAAATGTAGAAGTTATACTTTAATTCAAATATAATCTGTTATCTCTTTGTCACTTCTTTAATCCTAAGAAGTTTAGAGATCACTAAATTATAGAACTCTGTTATTAGATGCAGTAAAATGGGGGCAATCATTTGTCAAGCCTCACTGAGAAAGTAATATCAATCTTTTGCTGTGCATCTGGTCTGCAAAGAGATCAGTTAGAGGTTAAAAATCTCCTTGGGCTTTATTTATTTTTTTTTTTTAATAAGTGATGTAATTTGAATGTGCTGCTTTCGGACTATCAAAAGGCTAAATAAGCCATACCTAAATTTTCATGTTGCTATTCTGGTTAATATTTATATTGACAAGTATCTGGCAGGAACAGGCATGAAATGCTTCACTCTACATAATATAGCACCCTGGTAGTGTGTGCTTGTAAAAGGAAAACTGGACATTATGCAAACAGACTCAAAATGAGTAATTCACACCTCCTCCCCGAAGCACTTACAGTAAATACAGTAAATCAGGAGGCTGTCTGGGTCTGCATGTCACAACACAAATGTCCAGACTGAGACTGAAGAGGCTGATCTGCACCCTCTAGTGACCCAAACTAGTAGAAACATTAGCAGCTACAAATTACTAAATGACTTGGTATCTTTCTACCCTAATCAAGACCTTTATCATTCTGGTTTAGGGCAAATAATAAAAAAAAATTCAATAAAACTGGACTGCAGGAGGATATGTAGAAGCCTCCATGGACCTTAGGTGTTAAATTTTCCCAGGTGCCAGCCCAGCTGTGAGCAGCTGTACAAGGTGCAAAACAGACCTATAATGTTCCATGCTCGCAGTCACCCATCTCCAAAATCCTGGATCACCCACCAGGGGTGTCTGTGAGCTCCAGGCAATCCCTGCAAGGGAGGGTTGTGCTGCTCCCAGCTTCCTGCAGCCCTGCAGCAGGATTGTTGTACGGATTAGCCTGGGGCAGCCTTGAGTGCATGTTCCAAAAATAAAGGCAGTTATAGTAATCTGCTGTGGCAAGCGTGCATGTGTATGATAGGCATTTACTGCAAGCCTAAGGATTTAATAGGATTAAATTCTGATCAGTAGAGAGAAGATTGATCATAGTAATGAGAAGATGGGTAGAGTATGTTTGGCTCAGTGGCAAACTGGCTTGAGGAAGAAAGTGATACAGTTCCATGTACATTATGAAGGAATCATATTGGACCTTAGGCTTATTTGCTATATTAAGTGAGCAATACTGTAGGAGAATTAGATAGGCTTGCATTCTCCTTTTTAGGTAAGCATCTAATGCCTTGTTGTGATACTTTAATTGTTTTTCCATTCTAGGTATGAAATGAAGTGCTCAAAATAATAAGGCCAAAAAAGCAGATTTACAAACACAGAATTCCCAACCCAGTAGCCAATGTAGTACCATAAAATGCAGCACTGGGTGAAGATTATCACAAAGTGTTTTCCATTACTAGATTCAAAGTGTATGTTTCAGTAGCAGTGAACTTGACAGGGAAGTCATCTGAGAAAGAATAGACTCTCAGTGTTGCCAGACTCCAAGGCAACTCTCCAAAGGGGACAGCTCACAGCATAGAGATGAAGTAAAGGAAACTACAGGGGGTTCAACTCTGGTAAAGGATAGTATAGGTGATCTTTACTTAGAGATAAAACAAGCAGAGAAAGTTCAAGCAGTGGGCTCTAGGGAATTACCAGGGAGAATAATTAAAAATTTGGAAGAATGCTAATGTGCTGAACTAAGAAAAAGAGAAAATGTAAAGATTAGTGGGGGAAAAAAAGGTAGGTCAAGGGAGAAGAAAAGGCAGTGAAACCTGATGACTGCAAATGTGCTTTCCTGCCCTCCTGGCATCCTCAAAATTGATAAGGAGAGATTGGCAGAAGGCAAGCAGTGCATCCAGCATATTGAAGTGCAACTGGCAGACACTTTTAATGAAAAACAGTAATTGGAAAATGTTCTCTTAAAACTACTTTTGCCAGAGGTGTTTTGTGGGGTTTCTTTCCTGTTCTGTGTTTCTAGAACTTATTTGTTGGCAGAATGGTTGCTGTTGGTTTGGTGGGGTTATTTTTGGCAACAAGTTTTGTTTTAACGTGGGCATTCTGTCATCTTTGCATTACTGCATTTGAGTTTTGGTTTTCTGCTTTGGAAGTGTAATAGAACCTTAGTTAAACCTGGAGGTTTATCAGACACTGAATGTGTAATTTTTTAGCTTGGGAAAAATCTCATCAAGAAATCAGTACATGAGTTCAGGAAGTGTAAAAAACTACTTAACAAAAGGAAAATTAAGATGTTTTCAAAAGTTTCAAACATCTTTTTTATGCCATTGCATTTTAATTTTTACCATGTTTAGTATTAAGTCTCTACAAAGGATCCAAGGGTCCATGTTTTTTTAGTTCACATTCTGAAGCAGAAGCAGTAAATAACAACTTCCCTAATGTTCATTATCTGATTAAAGAAATTGAGGCATGTAACAGTGCAGAGGTTAAAAGACAGGGAGGATTAAAGGATGAGTGTAGCTAATTAAGGAAGCAGCCCTGCAAGCAATTACATACATGGTTAACTTTAAGCACTTCAGCATTGATAGGACTACTCACATGCTTAGGTTAAGCACATGTGCTTGTGAACTGGAGCTTGAAGACCACATCCTGTGAGATGCTGAGGACATGTTAAACACTGAAGGCAGCAGGAATGCCCTATTCCAGCAGGAGCTGTGGATATTGTGCACTGTTCCAGTGCCAGGCTTCAGGACAGGGCAGCAGGGGCTAATTTGGGAAGAGGTCACCCACAGAGGTCTCATGTTAAGACCTCCTAGGTCAATAATGGAGAATGGTTTTTTTCAGAAGCATTTTGAATCAAAGCTTCATTGATAAGCATTTCTTTTTAATAAGCTCTCCAGGACTGATAGTAAAATTAAGAATGTTTTCTATGGTATCATTCAGCAATATAAAAAAACAAAGGGATCCATTTGGCTGGGGTGGGTTGGTACAAAGTGCCTGCAAGAAGTGGATTGTGTCAAGGTGAGGTTTTACTTCTCAAACTCCATTTCAAGCAGCAGCATAAAGTGAGCTACCTTGTTCACTCACCTGGGCTCTTGTCAAGGTCACAGTATGGCCCAACACAACCAAAACCTCATGCCCAAAGGATATATAGCAAGCGAGTCTACATTTGATCCATTATTCCCTGATTAATGTCAGTTCTCCTTTTCTCTCCTGCAGTGATCTTTTTTTTTTTTTTTATTTAGAAAAGGCACAGGATCATTGACCAGTAGGATTTTTTTCAGTTTGCCAGTTTAAATTTTAGAAGCACAAGTATCTGTAACTTAAGCGAAGGAATCAAATGTAATTTGGTCACATCGTCTGATGGTCTTAACTGCGCATGCTAGATGGGAAAATATTTCTTGCATTGTTTGGTTTGCTCTTTCCAAGAAGAAATGGTTGTTGTTATATTTTCTTGCATTTGTTTGATTTGATTTTTTTCTTCTCCTTGTGTGCCAAAAGGAAAGGGTTTCTTTGGCATCACACTCTGTGTCGTTTATGGTCTTTCTGTATCATTTCCAGAGAAAGAAATAGTTGTTGACACTGATTTGGAAATTAGGATTAAACTGTCAGCATCATAACTGCCAACCAGTTGAGCAGAGAGTAAAATGATGAAAAGTGAGAAAACTTTATCTTTAAGCCTTATCTTAGAGCATATCTCAATGTCCTATAGTTTCCTCAGTTGGAATCCAATAAAATGTCTGCTTTGTATTTATTTATTTTTCTTTTTCAATTCAGAGAGATTACCTTTTTTAAACTAGGCACTGTAGAAACTTTAGGACTGGTGTTTTGTCAGCTGCTGTCCTCACCAGTGAGACTCCATTAGTAGTGGCAATTGTGTAGATTCAAAGGCAGGGAGGGGAAGGCATGGAGAAGAGGAAGAAATGATTGACTGGGCTATCAGAGAAATTGTCCTTTGACATGAAACTTCATTATTGTTGACTTGACTGTCTGAGGCAGTCTCTGAAGAGAGATTCAGAGGGATGGGACTTATAGGGATGGTCTCTTCTCCTGGTTGTTGATCCACTTTGAGGTACAAATTCTGGAGCAAATAAACTGGGAGATTTTACATGCCAGCAGCAAGATATGGCTGCTTGGCCTTAAATTCCTACTCACTACAAAGATTTGTCATTTCACAGAAACACCATTCTCCTCACTATTAGCAAGTTTTCCATACCCTGCAGGAGTAAATAGCTTTGCCCTAAGAACTCCTCCCAGAAGGTGAGATTGTCCTGCCTTCCTCCTCAGCTCTCCCATTAGCCAGATAATGCTGGCAACTATTTCTCCTCTGCCTTTTTTAGTGTCCATTAGCAAGTCAGATTCTCCCCATGTGTTCTGTTGCCCCACTTATATGCTCCCATGTACATTTTGAAAATAAATAGGTTTTCTTAAAAGGTAAAAATCACATTTAACATTTTCAGTAGTACCTTTTATGCACTGGTAAGTCTTACACTGCTAGTGTGGATGCCCCTGTTGATATAAGAAGGGCCAGGTGACATCCCTCTTTTCTGCAGCCTTTTTGTCAGGATTCTTCTGCTGCTGCTAACATGATATCAATGTATTGCTTTTTGGCAATTTGTAGTCACATTTGAATGCATACTGCCACATCTCTAGGGCCCCTGCAAACAGGAGAGGATTATTGTTTCCATAGCCTGTGCATAGGCTGGAGCTCACTGTCCCTGTGTGTGTCAGTGTGCACAGCTTTCCCCCAGCACTCACCTGTACACTTGTCTCCAAAAGGCTCCACCTGGCACAGGGCTCAGCAGGAATATCTCAGAGCTGGTTTCTGGGTACCATTGCTAGCTCCTTCACCTTTATGGCTCCCTTGGTTTCAACCCCTCGGCGTTGGTGCCTCCCGGGAGCCGTGAGCATCCCGTGGTGATGGGTGCCAGGCTCTCCTGGCCAGAGCAACCTCCAGCAGCGCTGGGGCCTCTGGAGCACAGAGCAGCATTTGCCCTTTGCTCTGCCCTGGAGATACCCCTCAGAATTTCCAATGACAGTATCTTCTAAAGGCCCTAATTCTTCTTAAACCTTGTGTAATTCAACATCAAAGATCATATCCAGCTGCGCTCACTATTGCTTTTTTCTCTCCTCAGATCCAAATCTGTCGCTAACTGCATTTTCAACTTTTTCAAGTTCCTATGTCTTTTGAAGTGTCACTATGTCTGTGTTCCCCACAGCCTATTCCCCAACCTGCTTTGCACTGTTATCAAGGACTGAGTGATCCTTTGTCCCAAATCCTCAAAGGAATATTTCAGTTCTTTCTTTATCTGTTTCTGAGACAACTCTGTCCCTTGGCCTGTGCACTTCTTAATTTACTCTTAACATTCTATGCATTTTTCTATGGCCACTTGAAATTCACTCTTAACTTTCCTCATTTCAATCAACATTCACACAGGGACACTTACATGTGTCTTGAATTGTCATTTTATTAAAACCCTTTGCTCCTTTACCATTTCAATTACCATTCTGTATAATATCATTTGCATTTGCATGGTACCTTCACCCATAAAAGACAAAAGTTTTTATTCTGCCTTAACAGATGAGTAAAATGGACTTGGATAGATTAGAAAGATGTCTTTGCCACTCAGTACAGCTACTGGTCTCCAATTCAAGAGCTTAATTACATTAGAGGAAAATACTGTAAGCACAAGGGATTGACATGTAAATCAAAGTGATATAAATTACAGATCTGAATCATGGAATCTTGATTTGAATAACTGCTTTTAATCTTGGTTTGCATTTGCACTTTCCCTTGTTATTCTAAAACTGTTTGCCCTTAATGGAGTGTGTAATCATTCAAAATTGCAACTGCACATAGCTTCACTCAAGTTGGAGATTTCTTACTACATTCTGTTCATACATGATTATTTATGCAGAAAATTTAACACACATTTATTCAAATTCTATTGTAGAAACCTTAAATTACATTAGTTCACTATGTCTCCAATTTTAGTAGACAAGCTATTTTTTAATTTGTATCAAGCTGAATGTACAATTACAGCACACAAAATCTACAAGCTGAGATTTGAAAAATATGCTGTTAGTAACTTCATTTTTCCTTAAGTATCAATAGCATCATTTATTAAAATATATATTAGCATTACATTTGGATTGACTACATTTAGTGACTGGGAACCTTGTTTCTTGTCACTAAGCAATGTGTTAGGACTCCAAGTCTGCAGTAGAGGTGTAATGACATTTTCAAAACTGCACTGACAATCAAGTTCCTACTTCCAAAGGAATCAATGGATGCAAGGTGACCTGTAGATAATCTTAAAAATTCCCAGAGGCATCTGTTTGCAAATGTTCTCAAAAACCTGTGCTGGGACCTTCAGTTTTCTGAAATTACTTGAGTTCATCCTCACTTGCTGTGTCTATTCATGGATTTTGAAATAACAAAACAGGCTGTTCTTTTCAACTTGAAATTGATCTCATTACTGTGTGTGATTTATTTGGAAAAGAAGCACATGTTCTCTCTGCTCCTGCAGAACTGCATCACAGTGATTTGGCCAAAAGCTTTTCTGTAGTCCTGAAAATACTTACACCTGCAAAAGTAAACAGAACCTGTAATCTGTGCTGTTACAAAGATAAATATAGAAGATATTAGAAGCACATCATATATGTTGTTAATAAAGTGGCTGAGATAAAGTAAATATAAAATAATTTTATAGTGATACTGCATATAATTTGAAAAGCAACATTCTTCAACTCATTTTTGGGAGAACTCTCCCCAGTGACCATGTGCCAAAAGCTCCACCTGACCCACCCTAGCACAGACACCACAAAACATTCCCCATCAAGGGACATTTCTTATGATATGACAATTGTCATACTGTGTACAAAGAAAAGTGTGGTTCAGTTTGACACACTGAGAATTACTGTTTAATTTCTAACTGGTGATTTTAAGTAATTTTCATTTTATTCTAAAGAATGACATTTTAAGAGCCTTAAGAAAGAAATGTTTCATATTTTAATCAAAGGAAATGTTTCATTAGGGTTTGTTTGGGTTTTTTTTTTTTTTCTTTCTTCCTGATTTCCTTTTCCTTGCAGCTTGCTGCAAATTTGAGCTCCCTCTAGTTTTGTTTCAGGTTAATCCCATACAATTTTCATTTTGACAGATCTTTAGGCAAATCACAGTATCTGTTATTTATAGAGTTCTGTCTGTTAAAGCAGTGATATGTACTGCTCACCACTTTAAGGACAAATTGAGGCCCTAATCCTGTAAAGACCTACCTATTTTTATGGGCAGAACTGCTTACTGAGCATAAAGTTAATCACGTTAAGCTTGTAAAGCACTAGAGATCCTGGAATGGAAAACATTAGAGATGTGCAAAGGAGTATTTTGACTTTCAAACACTTCTCCCTTTCTCTGCCTTCTCCTGCAGAAGGATGGGAGACTCATTCAAATGGACTAAAAAAATTAATTAGAATCTCAGTTTTTCATATTTTCATTCCTTTTTAGCACAGAATATATTCTTTATACTAGTTGTATGTCAGTTTAAAACAATGTCTGTCTGCTCAATTCAACTTCAAAAATTTTATTTTGATCATTAAAGATATCCTATAAGCAGAGTGAGTAAGAGCTGTGCAAAGAGCTGTGCAGACATGTAGGAAATTATTACTCACCTTAGTTCAGAAGGTGCTCTCAGTAAATCTTTTTACAGCTGGGATAATGCCCTGTTTGTTCTCCTTCCTCTGCTCCCCATTCTTTGCAGAACTCAGATCCTAGAGCTACTGACAAACCAAAAGACATCATGCTCTTTGCTGAACCTTCTCTTTCTCCCACCCAAGGAGCCTGGGAGCCAGCTCTGTGTGGACGTCACTCAGTGTCACAGGTGACACTTGTCACTGTCCTTTTTATGGTATGTGGGAAAAACAACCCTCCATCAGTCTGACAAATGCTGTACATTCAAACAAGTGAGACACAATGAGGAATAAGCTTCATCTTAGCTTTTTTCCTCAACCAGAGTTTGAAATGGACTTTGCTCAAAATTCTCAAAATTATATTCTAAAAGAGTACAGGGGATGTTGATTTTGGCATCCCCTGGGCCATACTCATCCTAATTTCTTTCTTTTGCTCTAATTTTCATCCTCTTTGCTGTAATTTGGCTGCACTTTCTCATCACTCAAGCAGAGACAGCCTCTGAGATCTACACACATGGTACCTGATAGAGACAGGCTGGAAACAAAAGGTATTGTTCCCATGCTGGGCAAGACAGAAATAGAAGTTAAGAGCTAAAGGTTTTTCTGGGGCTGGGAAGTCTGAGAGCCACTGAAAGCTGTAGGACATGCAGGTGTAAGTCCAGGCATTCCCACTGTGAAAACAGCAGGACTTTGGCGTGGGTGGTGTCAGGCAGGCTCTGCAGTGCCAGAGTGTCCCTTGGGCACAGCTGGCAGTGCAGGAAGCTGTAACAAACCTCAGGACAAAATGCAGATTTCATCCCTGGGGCAGGAGTCCAGGTTTGAACATACCCAGAGCTGCTGATCGCTGTTGATCACCCCAGGGTGCAAAGGGTACCTGGGGCTGTGGCAGTGCAGGTGCCCACGTGCAGTGGCTCTGGGGCTGGCATCTAGTGCCTCTGCAGCTCTGCCAGAGCAGCCTGGCTGCCAGAGGCCCCAGACACACTCACAACATGCTGACAGAGGGACTTTTTTGGCTGGTGGAGCTGCACCACATTCCTAACTGACATAAGTGAAGACGGCTTGTTTCTGCTGAGCACACAGAAGAGATCTGCCAGTGTAGCTTAGAGAACTAGAGTTGTGGACTATTTTTTTAATTACAAAAATAATTCTCTATCATTGTTCCAAAATCTTGAAAATAGGAGACCAAAAGGCCCTAGAACTATAAAAAAATTAAATCAAGTACTGTAATTTAAAAGACTTATCATTTGCAGTAATGGGGAAGCACAGGTCATTATTTATCTTATTTTTTTCTTGCAATAAGAAACATTGCTCTTTGATTCATGAGAGCCCTTCCCTTGTGCCCTGAAACCATTTCAGCCTGTGGAGTCATATGTTGACACAAGTCTCCATTACTTGGGCAGAGTCAGGGTGTAAACAGCACATAACATTTGCTTAAGGGTTCAAACTTCTTTTTTTTTTAACCTTCCTGATACTTTTCAGGAAATAAGTGGGTATTGGTACCTATTTTATAAAGTACCCTAAGATTGATCAAGCTACAGAGATTCTTTTCATTTTTAACTTGAATTTTCATAAAAATTGATATAGAAAATAGTTAGCATAAAATCTCCATGTAAATCCTCATAACATATCATTAGCGACAATCCTAATAAAAGTTATCCCAAGTCTTACTCCCATGTAGCTCCCATTGCTCTTCCTAGGGTTAGGGTTACACCTAGGATTAGGTTTTAGAAAATCGGAAAGCCCAAAGCTCCAGGCACACTGCAAGTCATGCCAAGGGAAACACAAGACTGCCACAACATGGCACATTTCACACCTTTTAACTTGGAACCAGTTTTACTGGATTTTTGACATGTCAAGACACAAAGAGGAAATCTAGAATTCAGGTCAAGCTTCCACATGAGTAAATATATTATTTAATTTATTAATGAAGTTCAGAATCTTGTTAAATTGTTTATTAAACAGAGTTTCAGTTTCTTTTATGTCTTTAGCTGAATGTTTTTTAAAGAGTTAGAAAGTCAATACATGAAAGATTAAAATCATGTGATTCACTAGTCTCTCACAGCAGGGTGGCCAAGTCTGTTCCCATTAAAGCTGTCATTGCCATGGTGCCTAAAATACCAACATTCACAGACTGAGTGAAATGTGCACATGAAGGTTTTTGACATTATCAACCAATGAATATAAAAGTAACAAGTAATAATCTTGCACATCAATGTTCTGCTGCAAACACCCATCTTCTAATTTTGTGCATATTTCAAACTTACTATTCTAGGAATTGGAGGAATTTTTAAGTCAGGCTTGCCACTGATGCAAATACAAGGCACCTTCAAACAAACTGTCTCTGTAATTGTGTTGTGTGCTCAATTCTCTCAAATCCCAAAATTTTTCCACACGGTTTGAACAACACACTCTGTTGCTGATAAGGCACTCAAGGCAAGTGCAGGTTAAAATACATGAAACCTTTTTAATGCCACCATTGTTTTCTTAAAATAACAACCTTTCTGGTTGAAATTTTGCTAGGATGATTTTCTTTTCTTCTTTTGCATATTGTGTTTTGACGATAAGCATTTCAATCATTTTAAATCAGAAAGATTGAAATGTCATTTTTTTTAGAATAGATGGTACAAAACATAAACAATTACAGCATTGAAGTGTAATTATACATAACTGGCACTGCAGCATCTCAAGGTCTCCAATATAGTTTCATAAGTTTGTCTTACATCTTTTATAAATAAACTGTGCACATGGAAGACACTTTGCAAGGAAAGCATTGACATGACAGTGATTCCTTTATGGTACTTTATTTTATGCAAAGATGTCCATAAGGGAGGTGTCAGGTGGATACAGAATTATTTAATAGCTTTTATCTGTTTGTTCTAGTTGGTAAATATGTGAGTGTGCCTGCTTCTACATAATGTATCTATGTAATACATGGCATATTTTAATACTTAGGTATCTATTCAAATTACTACACCTTAAGAGAGCAGAGTATAGTAAATTTTGGCATTTAACCACATTAGGATAAGCTTCAAGCAAGCAAGAAAAAAATGCTGTTAGCAAGTGTGTTGTAGCACAAGTGACCAAAACAATTAACACTGAAGTTAAATGACATGCTAGGGCTATAGACATACCAGGGGAAATACCTATAGCCAAACTTTTAAACAGAAGAACCACTATTTCCCCAATTTTTCACAGGCTACTGTGCCCCTGTATCATCAATCTTTATAAGCATGTAAGAGGAGTAAATTAATGAACACATAATGCATTTAAGCAATTCACACATGAATTTATGAACATGCTGAAGTTTGTGTTTTTGTACTTAGAGCGTCATCTAGTGGGAAAGTGGGATTATGGAACATCTCTTCCCTGTTTCTTCAGCTCCAAGTAAACTGGTTTGTAAAAAAGAAAATAATACAGCAGAGATAGCTGTGCAGTGACAAAGCTTTCTTCATGATTGAAACTTACATTTTTATAAAAAATAAAAGTCAAACTAGAGTATTGGAGAAAAATGTAATTCTTGTAGACTTCTGAAAAATTATTATCAGATATCAATATATCAGATACAGGCTAACTTGCATATGTCATAACAGATCTTTAGACATACAGTTTTAAAGTATTTTATTAACATAATAGCCATAAAGTGGAAGAACTGTTGCTCCTCAAATGAAAATCAAAGCTTTATTCTTGAAATAATAACTCAAAAGTTAGGATGTAACAAATCTAGTTTTAATATTTACAGCTAGAACATAGTTTTGCATGAGGAAACCTTCAGAAAAATAATTTGGTGAGCATTTCCTCCAAAATCATGCCTGGACACTATTTCTTTTCTGGCACAGGGACTCAGGCAGTCAGCTTCTCCAAAGTCAGCTTTGCATTCAACCATAAAATAAATAGCTTCCTTAAAGGAAAAAAGTTCAGTTTAAACAGTTACCATACAGCAGAACTGCAGAAGTTCAGCAGCCAGTCCAGACTTCTGCTGTTTTCAGTTGTGATGCTACTTCAGACATCTTGAAACATAGTTCATGATATCATTAATTTATAAAGGATACAATACTGAATTGCTGAGTCTAAATAAAAATGTCGATGGGGTGCTACTTTATTTTTTTTCATGATGAAAAGAAAACTTGAAGCCACTGGACCACTGACTAAACTTTAAAGAGATTAAAATACCTGCTGGAAAATTTTGAATGGATCGAGGTCTTGGTGGAGTGGGTTTTTTGTGGTTTTACAAACTTCTTAACTGGTTCTTAGAGAGATAATTATTGAAGTGCTATAAAACAGGCAATCTTAGAGGAAGTTTTGACTGGATAGAAATGGATTGGAGTTTGTATGTGAGAGATACCTGACCTGAAAACATATTTTTTCAAGTTTACATTCTGCTTGCAGATCCAAGTTCTGTGCAAACATCTTTCTGTTTTACTGAGGACCTCAAGACTTTTTACGACTGGGGATGGACTTTTTAGTAGCAGGGTCTGTAGCAATAGGCAAGGGGTAATGATTTTAGACTAAAAGAAGTTAGTTTTAGACTGGATATAAGGAAGAATTTTTTTAAGGATGAGGGTGACAGGACACTGGAACAGGCTGCTCAGAGATGTGGCAGATACCCCATCCCTGGAAACATTCAAGGCCAGGTTGAACAGCAGCCTGATCTGCTTGAAGATGTCCTTGCTCAGAGATTGGACTACAGGACCTGTAAAGGTCCCTTACAAACCAAACCGTTCTATGACTGTGATTTCCTTAATGGGGATGGGAGAGGGCTCAGTTGAATTTGAAGCTGGACTGAAACATCCAGGACTGCCTGTAAGCTTGAGACTAGAAATCAGTGGTTCATCTCTCTGGAGGACCATCTTAAAGGAAAGTTGTCTTACTGTAATGAAGAAGAAGAGGTATAGAAAGACATCAGCAAGGGAGAGGCAGGAAGAGAAACTGAAATACAAAGGAAAAGCCTGATAAATAGAAAATGTCATGAAAATTAATAGACAGTAGCAGAGGAAAAGGAAACTGTACAACAGGAGAAAACAGGGGCTTAGATAGGTTCAAATAAAATACTAGCTTAACCTCAGTAACCCACTCATACTGCAAGGGCAGAGAATCTCATTTAACATTTCTTAGGTTTCAGAATTCATTGTCCACTGAAAGAATACTTGATAAATTATTTAGAGAGTTTCAACTGAGATTGGAAAAATCCCAGCCTGTCAGAAGCTGGGTTAAAAAAGGTTGATGCTGTATAAATAATTTACTTCTTTGGGGAGGAAAAAAACATACAAATGCTGTGTCTAGAATAGAGAAGTGCTAAACCTGCTGAAACTCAGTAGCCATACAGTGAGTTTAAGCCAGCACTTCAAACTGAGTGCTCTCATTTTGAAGCAGAGGCTATGCCAAAGCTAAGTTATCAAAAGAAGGTCAGCATTAAAGGCTACAATTCAGTTCTTTCATACACACACACTTTTAACACTATGAGAGTAGTCCAATTAAAAAAATATATATAAAAGCCTCTTTTTTTAGTGATTTCTTATGGCAACTAATTTAAGTAATGTGAATTTACCGTATCAGTGTTGAGTTTTTTTAATTCATTAATTTCATTTCTATAAAACAACCACCCTCCAGCTTCACCATAACAATCCACTGTTCTTAGCAGATAGCTCCTGTCCTAGTCAGAATTGCCTAACATTTCAAGGGAACCACGTCATGGGGTTTGTTTGTTTATGCATGAAGTAATTATTACTTAATTTTTTTATTATAGTATCTTTCAAGAAAAATCACCATGGTAACATAGGAAGGGAATTTTTACATATATATTCTATTTTGCTTTTATTTCAGTAAGCAGAGGTACAGAATTTGACAGCAATGACCTCCTATTGCAACACACCAGCACTATGTAATACTCTGAGTAAAGTAATTTCAGTAAGATCAGATGAACAGTGTGCACAGAATCTGTCCTCACTGTCAGCTAAGCTTTGCTGGTTGTCACAAGTCAACAGTTCCCAAAGACACCATTCCATAAGGAGCTTTTTCTTCTGTTCCTCACTGAAGTCTACAGAAACTGAGGAGACTCAGCAGCCCAGGAGGGATAAGGTCCAAAATTCTGTCCTTACTTCTGAGCACTGCAATCCCCCTCAGATAAATAAAAATCAGCATATCACTTAATTCTCTGTATGGTCAATGCACTAAGTGTATTGAATTATATCAATAAATGGAATTATTGTTCTGGCTGACATGTATCAGGGCCATCTCATATTTGTGGCTACCAAGAGGAAATAAATACTGTAGATCTGGAAGGTGATTGATGGATTAAAGTTCTGCAGACAGGAGTTAGCTAGAAGACAATACCTCAAATCTTCATGTGTGCCCATATATAAAACTGGAATTCCACTTGTCTGCCTCCTACACAGGCCTGCCAGCTCACCAGGCTGAGCCAGGATATCTGCATGTCAAAGCTGCTGTGCAGAGTCTGCCTTGATACTTGTCAGGAGAATTATTATGTGTTCCCTGTGTGAAGGAGATGAATTTAGATTTTCAAAGTATTGCCTGGGAGAGCACACCAGAGTAGCACACCCCATAATTTGGGTGACATGTGGGGGAGGCTGGGGGAAGCAGAGTCATGACTTTATTAATTCCTGAGAAACCTAAAGGCATGTGGTCTCCAGCATCACAACACCTACTGCAGGCATGGCCATGACCCAGCCATGTGCACCCTCTAACTAGAAATATAACACTTTCTGTCTCTCTTCAGTGCCCTCTGAATGCTTTTTTAACTAATTCATGTAATTTCCTTCTGTAATACTGATGTGAAGAAGATTCCTTTGTTTTGACCTATGAGTCTCATTCACCTTCCAGCTCTGAGATGCTCTTACATCATCTTATATCTGGAGCTTTAGCAGAGGAGAGTGGGAAATCCCTGCCCTCCTCAGCCTTTGCCCAGGGACCCCTCTGGTATGTCATAGACTTTGGGGTGGATGAGAGGCAATCATTACTATTCTGATTCTTGTCAGCTCTGAGGTTTGTGCTCAGTAAAGATACATAACTCTTATCACAATAGGATTTGCCTGAAACACTGGCTTTAATTTGGTATCCCTTTTTCCATATTAAATCTTTTTCCCCACAATAGCTTTATGAAGAGATAATAAAAGAGTTGGAAGCTTTCTCTTTTACATTTACAATGGGTATTTTTACACAGCTAGTGCTCAAAGCAGAGGTACATGTTCCAGGTTGTCTAAAAGTGCTGAAATGACCAACCTGTGGTGTAGTAGCAGAGTATTTATATGCAGGTATGACAACAACTTGTAAGGTCTTATAGACTTGGCAATAGGGACAAGAGAGTTTCCCTTTTAGGGCTATCTTTCAAAATAAAGTGAAAACTCTGCTGTCTATGATGGAATTCTCTCATTTTCAAATAGCTCAACTATTTCAAACTTGCTGCAAAATTCAGTTAATATTTTGTATTCCTAAATATTTTTTTTAAAAAGCAAACTTCAGAAAAATCAAATAATTCCTTGCTATTTATCCCTTTCAAAAAAGGCTTTATTCTCTGCTTGTCATAGATCAAAGGGTTTATCAAGGTTTTTATGTATTTATTTACTATTTTTCCCAGACTTGTCAATTTGAGCATAACAAATGGATAAAGGTAAACAGCACTAAATAATCATGATAAAGGCTGAACAAAAAGAAATTGAAAATTAATGTTCTTGTTAAATTTGGCATCATTCTTTGCTTCCAGAATTAGCTGCCTATTCAGTATTTATTTTCTTCATATTTATTTACACATGCTACCAGAGGGAAAAGAATCACTTGTAGGTAAATATGGCACAGGATTTAAAAAGTCTGTTGCAGTGCTATTTTTTTCTTATATAGACCTCTAGTCACTATATGGGAAAATATTGATGTGTCAAAAGAAACAAAACTCTTTATCCCCTCTGCCTTCTATTAGCACTAATGCAAGCTGGAGAACAGGCTGCCTGGGGAAGGGGTTGAATTCTCTGTGGTAAAAAAAATGTAAAGGACAAAGTATTTGTCCTTGTGCATTCATGAAGAGCCAAGGACTGTGTCATATGCTAATAAGACAAGGCACCAAAAGCAAAAGTAGAAGCAGTTTTGAGTGTAAATTTTCTATGATACTGAGGCAAAGATAGAGATGGATCTCACAAACACAGTACATTTAGATCTAATCTTTCATTCTTCCAATTTCAAGATGTTTTTTTCCAAAAAGCAAAAAAAATCCAAATATTCACTTTTCTCTTTCTCTCACTGCACTCTACACTTTCATGACAATGTCCTTACCTTATTTCTAGTAATGTTTTGCTTTTTCATTCTAAAAAATAATTATTTGAATATTCTATTATAATCTTGACAACTAAATACAGTGCTTTGGTAATTATTCATTCAGCTGTAGTTGTATTTCCTGTTTAAAGAAACAAAACTACCTGAATTCTTGGTCATTTTGGGATAAACCCAAAACTCTGTAGTTCCTACATGAAAGAAGGATGTGGTCCCACTGGCTGACACAGGCTTATCCTTTCTGTGACAAAAGCTGCAAAATAGTCCATCCTGTCCAGAATTTTTCCTGTGTTGCATTGCCTTCAACCACAGTGGCAGAGAAGAGATTCCTGAGAATGGTGGAGCACATCCACCTGAAACTCCAGAGCTTGCTAGGTTATTGCTTGCCTGTATAGAAACAGCAGGAAGAATATCAGAAAACCTAAGTCTATTTGTTTTGGAAAGACTGGCTGTGGTAGCCCAGTTCAGGACCAACAACAGTAAGATCCAGCACCTTTAGCCTTCCACCAGGGAAAAGAGGCAAAGTTCTGTGTCAGATCACTCCAGTCCCAGCTGTTGAGAATGCCTGAAACAGGAGATGGGTGGAATTGTTTGTCTGCTGGCCAGCACACAGTCTGTCCTGCTTTTGCAGGCTGTCAGCTTTTCTCATTTCTGTTTCCATCCCACCATTACTCACTTCTGCGACAACCTCTTCTGCAGACATTGGTAAATGACAAACATGGCAAGGAAATAGAACAGGAAACATTTACACATGATATATGCATGGCTGCATAATCACTAAGAAGAAAAGAAATTACTTGGCAGAGAGGAATTAAAGAAAGACCCACAAAGTTAAAGGCAGTTCTATGAAGTTCTGTCTTTCTCCTGCCTTTCTTTCTATATTCATTGTTTTATTATTTTACTTTCTCATAGTGCAGTAAGGTCAAGACAGAGAGCCCAGCTGCTGGCTACTAGCTGAGACTGAGCCTTTGAGGTGGAGAGTGGGATCTGACATTACTGTATCTTTTATTGAAGACTTTTAAAGGTAGCAAGTTTTTTAGCTAGTAAATAAAAAGAGATTATTCATGCTTTTCAAGAATGGACATTTTCTACACTCCCAGAGGTTCTTACAAGCTGACTGAAGTATAATTCAGATGGCACTTGAGAAGGATTGACTTCCTAAAATCTTTACCATCCCTGCAGAGGTGCTTTGGTCCAATTTTAAATAGATATTTCATTCCCTGTTTTTGTTCAGCTTTTAGATGCTACTCATTTTAGTGTATCTCCCTTTGCAAATCCCAGAATAAAAAGAAATGTTGCAACTGCACAAGTCAAAGCTGTTTGAAGAGAATGTATTGTAAAATTATCTCTGTGTTCTTTTTATACGATAAAAGTGCTGACAGCACTTTGATGTGGAAAGGATGAGATACAGTAATCTGGGGGGCTGCTATGAAAGGAATGACATGCTTTAAGCTGGAACTGTACAGAGAAACACACAGTAATGACAGCTTCACACAACACCTAATTTAATTCCTTCCCTGCACCACAGTGGATCTCTAAACCACATCCACCTGCTAATGAGCAGGGAGGCTTCTGAGCAGAGGTCACCTTTCTCCCACTTTTGTAAAATTCATTTCACCCCATATATAAAACCATCCATTATCACCTTCTCTTCCACAACATTTTGTCTTTGGTGAGTTTGCTGCAACATAGAAATCAAATCAAGAAAGGGAAAAATTAGTTCCTGTTTTTGCAATTTAAATTACTTCTAATATTTAAGCTGGAATTTCTTGTATAGATGGGGAAATTAGTTACAAATATTCCTAAAACAAGGAGACTTTTTCCTCTCTGTCCTGTGCCCCAAACCCAAGTAATTAAAACATGCAAAGCTGGAACCCTGGAGTTTCAAGCAGGAGGAACATTACATACATGCTTGCAGATCACTGCTGAACCAGCAGTGACTTGCTGTAGGATGACGTTTTGGAATTGCTAACTCAGGTTGGGAAAGGTTGACTAAAATTGGTGGAAGCAAGAAATTTCAAGAGCAGAATTATTTTCTGTATAGAGAAATATCATACTCGTACACATGTTCAAGGTTCATATTTGTTTGGCTTAAAGCTAAAAGAGCAAATTTCCAGATTAAAAAAAACATTGAATTTTGAATACTAGAAGATAAACGCCGCAAGTTATTTTTATGAATGTTAGATAGTGAAATATTTCCTAAAGCTCAGAAATTTGTCAGATTATTAACCAGAGCAAAATAAATCCACTGCATTTCAAATAATGCCCTGAATGCCTAGTGAAAGACCATGCTGATTAGCTGTACCACAAGTTTCCTGTGTTTGTATTAAGCACAAGACACCAGGGACTCATCTCAAAGTGTCTGCAACTGTCCCAAGGCACCTAAAAATTACTTTTTTAATTTTCCCAGAGGACAGTTTATTCTCCCACCCCTATAGTACATGCAGGAAAAACCAGTCACATTGTGTCAAAGCTACAAAGATCCATAAAAAGGTTATTAAGACAGTAGATCTTTCTCTGCATTTATTTGAGAGGCCACTATAGCCTTTAAAATACTAGTACATGGATGCATTTGACAGATAAAGTACAGCACATTTTGTAATTCTAACATAAGGAGGAATAATTAAGTTTCTAAACTCAGAGAGCTAAAGAATGGACACACTCTGTGATATAGTAATTTATAATTTCCATGTAAAAATATTTAGCGAATATGTAATGAAGCTGTGGTAACCTGCAAGACCTGAACATCTATGGAGAGAACAAAGCCTCATGGCACAGAGTTAAGCTTCATTCATTCTGGTGCTCTCCCACAACTGAGAGCACACTTTAATGCTTTGGAACTTGGGAGTACCTGGGAATGCTATGATTTATTTATTCTTGGTGTGATTTATAGTACTTCCTTTTTCTCACACTCATCTTCATTCAAGCCATTCTGTGGAACAGAGAAATATCCACATCTGACTGGTTGTGTGCCTGATCTGAACATTGTCTTGTTACTGCATTCCTGCTCTGGCACTGATCTGATCACACTTATTTACCAGTCTGAAAAGCTCTGCATATTGTCCAGGTAGAGTTCAAAGTGCTGACTTCCACCCCTAAATCTCTCAGGGGCCTCAGACCTGCCTGAAAAGGATCTGTAGAGAAAGACCTGAGAAAATGAGATCACTTTGCTAAAGAGAGATATTAGCAGGCAGTTTGGGGATGCCTAAGATTTAAACTTCTACTTCTGTTGTAGATGAAGTCCTGAGGTGTTCCTGTGACAGGTTACTGAAAGATGTTTAAAGCAATTGTTTGCTCATATGTGGGGGGGATTTATTTATTTTATGAGTTTCAACCTTCACCAACCCATGCAATGGGATGGAGAGAAAGAGAACTAACTACCCAAAATTCTGTTTGTTGTAAGTATTTTTTCAGGGTCAGAAAAAATAGTGATGACTCTTGACTCAAAAAATGGTAAAAAACTGTATCACTTTTGATTATCATAAAAATCTTCCTCTCTGATTTTGAGGCTATTCATTATTACTTTTGCATATATTCCATGTACTTTATCAAAATACCTAATAGGCTTGGTGTTTGTATTTTTATGACCCTGCTGTAAATAAACCTTTTCCTTGTTTATTCTCTCTTTGTTCTTGTTCATTTCATGCTATCTTCTCTGTTTATACATGCAAAAACAAACAAACAAACAGTGCTTCACTGCCAGTTGATGCCAACTGGCAAAGGACAAAAGCACCCCTGCCATAAGGAACTTTGCTGAGAAGTGATCTCTGCAGCCTCCTCCTTTTCTTCAGAGTGCCAGCAAAGATAGCAGAGCTCTCCAAACTGGAACCATTAGAGGAATTCAGTCATTTAGTTAAGTTCATATTATTGGGCATAAAATAAGAAAACCAAAATAAATACTCTTTTGACCATTCTTCAAGCCAACACCTCTGGTTGCAATGCTGGGCAGATTTAATGATTTTAATTTTTTTTTCTAGAGATTAATATACTGATAAATGGCTGACATAATTTTCTTAAATTGTCCCTTCCTGAATAAAAAGCTCTTGGGGGCACTATTTCATTATAAAAAGAAGGGAGAAAAGCTGAGGAGGGTAAGATGCTTCTGTTCTCAGAATTTAATTTCCCACAATGATACACAGTGATACTATTGAGAATGGCACAGTTATAAATTAGTGTGGAGTTATTGACTTTCTCTCTTATGTGTTGACTTTTGCAAATTATCATTAATCACAACAATTTTGATGTATGGTTTGTAATCACTTTTAACTGGTTTTGATATAGTGCAATTTGTCAGCTTCTGTGGCCAGTGTCCTGGCCATGTGTATCTTACACATATTGCACTTTAGGTTTTCTTTAAAAATATTGAAATGGAGACTACTTCAGCTTTTTCAGGATGCTTTTATTTTTTATTGCTTGTAATTAACCAGCAATAGAGACTTAGATAAGTTTGTGGAAATAGCTTAAAACTGTCTGTATGATTAGATAACATTGAAGGAACACACAGATAAAACTGGAAAAAGGATGTGAAAAAACTCCTGCTGTTTACCCTGCAGCTATCAATAATTCCATGTCTGTTGTTGTGAGGAAATGGAATAAACATTGTGAGGAAATTACATTCATGACTCCCAAAAATTAAATCTGTACTATTGCACGATGAATCAATGGTCAAAAAAAGCTAAAAGAGTTCCTGAAACATGTGAAAGAACTCAAAGGAGTGTTTGAATATGTATAAATCTTATGAATATGTATGCAACCCATGTAATGAAAAGTATATGAGAAAATTGTTTTAAGGTGTGCTCCTAGCAATTTGCCAGGCACCTCAGTGCTGGATACTGCCCCTTTCATCCCTTATTAAACCTTTACAAATTTTTAAGAGTAAGCCTTGTTTCTCACAGCATATAAGTGAGAGAAATACTGTTGGTCAATTTTGGTACTATGAAAACTCCTTAGTGTCAAAATTAATCACAGTATCAAAATAAATCAAATTAGTTCATAACTAGAGCTGAGAAGCAGGGTAACAATATATTAGGGAATTTACAAAAGGATTTCCAGAAGTAACAGTTCATTATAGCTATATAATATAGCTATTAGTTGCTAAAAACTAGTGTAAAACTAGTGTAAAAACTAGTGTAAAAGCTATTGGATTAGGTATGAAAAAAATAATAAAACATTTTAATTCTTAGAGAATCTAGTCTGAAAGAAGAAGTTTTAAAAATACTTAACAAAACATGATTTTTCCTAATAATTGTCTTACAAGCAATTTAACTGTGGGCCAATGCTTGAAAAAATCCACAACAAAATCCCAAACCCTCTAATCCTTAATAAAATATACTGGCAGGAATACACACACACAAAGAACCATTCACATCCAAAAACCCAGATTACTTTTGGAGATTATGATTATATCAAATGAGATTTCTTAATTTCCTGCTATAGAATAAACCCAATATAAAGCTAAATCATCCAAGTAACAATTAGGGAACATCTTTTGTAAGTTTATGTCACTTGGTGCTTCTTGACCTGTGGTCTTTTTTAGGACTACTGAATTTCAAATGTACTGGATCAGGTGGGTATTTATGCTTATTTTCAGCTCAGTCCATTGAGGAGGCTGCCTGTCCTTGCTTTAACCTACTTTCCCTGCTAAAGTCATTCTGCCTCATAAGCCCCATGGAGATTTGAGAAGCAAAGCCAGTTTATTCCTACAGTGGGCCCACCTTGTTCAGAAACATTGCCAAAGGCTCATTTGGAAACCCTTCTCACAGGAAATAGGAACATTTGGTACTTTGCAAAATCTGTAAGGACTCAAAATAGAAAGGTACAGCTAGCAACCATAAGAGGAGTGTACTGCTTCTTTTCAAATATAGCATCTGAGGAGAAAGCCCATTAAAAACAAACAAAAATAAATAATATTAATCGCATATTCAAACATGGAGTGATTCTAAGCATTAACTATTGGCTAATTGTTTTACAGCTATTATTTATTATATCATATATTCTATTTCTGATGTGGAGTTTACTACACGTTTTGTAGCAGAGTTAAAGAAAAATAGTAGTTTTGTGTGCACTTTTCATTTTGCATTTTATGTCATTTTATGTCTTTTCACCATGATGAAAAAGGATGGAACAGTCACAATTACAATTTTTTAAAAAATCTCAATTTTTAAAAAAAATGTGAAAAATATATGTGTTTCTCTGCTGCGATACCTCCCAGCAGCAGGACATAGAGGTGATAGATGCCACCTGTATCCAGACAGGGTTTTTATGAGCACTCTTCACCATCACTTTGTACCTTCACAAGGGAACACTGTCATTGTTTTATGTGATTCCCCCCCCCCAGTGAAGATAAAAATCTCTCTGTCCAGAAGGACTCCTGAGAAGAAGACCATTTTTTGACAGTGTTCAACTGTGCTTATGGTGTCCCCAGAAGTTTTGTGAAATAAATACTTCACCACAATTAGGACAACAAAGACATATAACCATTCCTGTAACAGGATGTCTGAATTTCCTACCCTGGGTACCTGAGAGGAACTGTGTATGGCCATGGTGGTGCAGGAAGGAAACAGTGCTTGGGATTAGAACTTACCCTTAAAATAAAAAATATAGATCTCTTCCTTGAGTGCAGTGAGTCTTTGGATCACCCATCATAGAAATGGAAACAGCTTGTTTCTATTTAGACTATACAGCAAATCTGTTCTAGTATTTCTAATAATGGTTTGTTTCTTTATTTGTATATTACTTACAGTTCTTCATCAAAGCAATAGTGCAATCAATTTGGAATTACTTCATTAGCTGTGCCTTGGTGTTTTTAGATCTTCTGCAGGTCATAATGATAACTAAATCATCAAATAACAATAATCTTGCTCTTCAAGTTGCAGTGCCCCTTGGAGAAATGCAGCCATATGCCATAGGAAAAACAGGGCCCTTTTTTAGCACAAGCAACACCAAGATACAAATCACATCACAGGCAGTCAGAGTTAATTAAGTCAGGCACCTACTGTTTGCCTATAGCTTGTACTGGCTGTTAATTTGAAGGTCTGCTGTAGTGCTAAGATGAGATAATTAACTAATGCATTGTGTGACATGATGAACACATTCCTAAAGGGGCTTGTTACGGTGACTTTTTTGGGATAACACAGTAAAATTTTATATAATATACCACAGCAGTTTAAAGGGGAAAAAAATGCTAACAGGTCTCTCTTAAAGTGAAAAATGTCAGGAGCTCTTACCACTGATTATATAGCACACAGAACCACACAGCTGTTAAAACTATAAAAGGAGCACCAACATCTATTTCTTTTAGTTTGAACAAGTAATTTTGGAAATTGCTGTGCTTTTTTTTCATTTGTAATATATACACACACAGAAAGTCTGTATTTTGTTTAAAATTGTATTGAATTACACACATGGTGTCACTGTCACTCCAAAGGAATTGCTTTTATCTATTTTATCTATTTAGTGCACCTAAATTGACTGAAGTATCTTCTTTTCTCGATTGCCCTTTAACTCTTCCATCTCACATCACCAGAAGACTCTTCAATCTGGGGGGGGGGGGGGGGAAAGACATTCTGAGTAGGCTGAAGAACAATTCCTACAATATGAGATAGGATTGGAAAGATTAAAATGAAAGACAGGAGAATGTGGTGCAGGCTCTGCCAGGATTTAGGCCAGCTACATTCACAAAGTGATCCTTGGATCACTTTCTCCTTGAACACAAGGTGATCTCACATAGTGAAGAGCTGCTCTTTAATAGAATTAAAATGTATCACTTCCAAGAAAATAATAGTGGCATCAGGTTTTGTACAATGGCTAACAGCTACTGCAACACTAGTTGGCTGTTACAGAGGAATGAGGTATTTTACTACAAAAATGCATCAAGTTTTAACTTGTTACATTTCACGGTACTATACTCTCTTGCTTTCATTGTTTCAAATATGTTACTGTTCTGCATATAGTAAAACTCCCTGTGAAATACTTCAGGGGGTCATTCTCGTGTTGTTATTCTGTTTCAATGCTGAAAAAATGTTTTCCAGCAACCTTCTTCATTTTTAAACCTGTAGTAATTAACTCTCATGGCTGCATGTGCTGCAAGATCCAGAAACTCCAATGGGTGCCTAATGTCCGGCCAACATCTAGATATCCTGTTGTGGCATCAAGACCATAAGAATTATCAGGAAACTGAACAAATCCAGAAGAATTAATGAATATGCTGGTTTTGTTCTTTCCATACAATATGACATATTATCAACCCCTTGTGTGTTGGTGTTTTAATCTCACCTGAGATTCATTGGGAGCAACCAACAGCTCTGGGCAGAGGGCACCTTTCCCTCTGCATTGCTGAAGAGTTGAAAGATGAGCACAACATCCAATATCAGCTCAGCAGTGAGAAGGACTTGTCCTTTAGTTCAAGGTGTGAGTGGCTGCTTCTGCTCAATGACATCAGCATAAAAATGCAGGAGGGAGATGACAGAAGGAATAGACACTGTATTTTTTTTTTCTTCTACCTATTGTACCATGCATTATTGGGATACAATCACCAGTTTAGTGCAGGAAGGCAAAGGAAAAGTGCATTCATTAGCCTGTCCTCTGTAAAAAAAGAATAAGCACAAAGGAGCAAAAACAAAATTGAAAAGGTTTTAGTTGCTAAAAAAGGGGTTTAGTTGCTAAATAAGCTAAAGCTGGCAAATGATGAGACTGCTCAATTCATGGTATAGACCTGAAATTCTACACAGATATTCTAACTTCAGAGTGCTGGCTGTGGAGTGACACCTTGGTTTGATGAACTCTTGGAACTGTGGAAAAGAACCAACGTTCTTCTGCAGTGTTTAAGGACAAAGTGAAACCAAGGACATGAAAACACCAGTTCACAGCCCAGAGTGACCTGTACCCGCAGCACTCCACACCACTAAGTAGGAAAGGCTTCAAACAAACAAAAAAACATTAATATCATTAGCAAGCAAAAGCTCATTATTAAAAAATTGCTCTTTTTTGCCAATCTGCATTCACTATGCTTTCCTCTTCTGAATAATTGCTCAGTCTGTATATTAATTTAAGGTTAGAAGATGCCTGAAAGAACAAGAATTTTTTTCAGTCCCAGAAGCAGGTTGGAGAAGAGCATTGCCATAAAATTGAAAGAAGGGAGATTTTAGCATACAGACTAGGAAGTGCTTTAAACAGTATCTGAGTGGATTCTTTTACTATTATGAGAAGCAGCTGAAAGACTGTCATTAAAAAAACAGCAAACATATGTGATGTGTTCTCACAGAGAGGAAATTGTGTGGAAGTACCACATATGATCATCCCTGCCACTGAGCTCGGAAGGATAGCTTCACTTTGACAAGGTTTCAAAATACACTAGTAGTCTGCTGGTGTTTTCTTGGGAAAAATAAATTTTGTGATGGAATGTGAGTGTCGCACATTCAAGGTATCAAAAAGAGATATTTCTTAGTATTGTAAACCCATGATCTTCCAGCAGTTATTAAAATGTAATGCAGGGAATGGATATTAGATCCCTCTGAAACAATGGTGTTTATGTAATGTAAGAGCTTTCTTCTTTTCCTCTCTCTCCCCCACGTTGCTTCTTAACACTCTGTGTTGGAGATAACTCCTGCCAAAAGTTAGCAGCAGGGATTGCACATCCCTGACCCACTCTGCTACTGAACAAGTTCAGCTCTGTTGTCTCCAGACTCCTTTGCTGGTTCACGTGACTTATGTGACATTATACTGAAACCGCAGAGGGCGAGATTTCTCATCTCAGCTGATGTGTGGAGTAATATCCCACAGCCAGCACATTGCAGCAGCTATCCAGAAACAAATTCTGAGCCTTGCACAAGATTTTCATTCTACAGCATGCTAAAGGTCATACTGATTAACTTGGATGAGAATTAGCTGTGTATAAATTCCTTACTCCTAATAAAGCAGGCGGGAACCAAGTCTCCAATCTATCATCCTGGGATTAATTAATAAAGAAATACTAACTGCAAAGACTCAGCTACCAGAATAAACTATTGGAGCAGCTATCACTGTTTTTCCAGAAGTATTAGGTACTTTCAGTGAGTTTCTGTATGTAAGCCTTTATTGCTCACTTTTGGAAGACTGGGGGTTGATGGAGTTACAGCTGCTTATGCCAGGAGAGGCGCCATGTGGATGATTTTTAACTCATCATTTTGAGCACAATGACAAAAACTGCCATGGGAAAACAACACGACTAAAACTATGTTTCCTGTGGCTTACTAATGGACTATTCATGCAAAACATTAAGCTGATGAATGTGAATTTGTTGGATGCATTACCCTTTCTCCCTATGAGCAGGTTTCAAAGATTATAATTATGTTTGGTTTAATTACTATTAGTCTCAATTGAATTGTCAGTTCTTTCAGTATTTTCAGTGTCCAAAAATTTATATTTAAAATTTGCCTTATCTGAAGGTTCAATTTTGTATGAATTGGGTGTTATTGTATTTCAAAGTCTGATCATCATGCTTACTTTAGGAGAAGCATTCTTTGTTGATTAATGCTGTTGTAAATACATATAAAGCCACTCAAGTTAATTCTTGTGTGGTTTTGTCTTTTTCCAGACTCCATAATCATGTTTCATTCGAATTGTAATTTGCTTCAGACTGAGATAGAAATAAGAGATCTTCGCCATCTCTTACATCTACAGAACAGCTGCATGGCTCCTGCAGGGTGATCAGGATTGCTTCAGCTGGATGTTTCACCTGAGTGCCTTCCAGGCAGTTAGGGAGTCCCACATGCTGAGCAAGAAGCTGTGGAAGAAAAACCAAGCAGAGAATATGCCTGAATCCCTCTTACTCTCTAGAAAACAGAACCCACAGTCATGGCTCTACTCAGAGTCTGTACATTTGGGATCTTGAGTGCAGCAGATTACAAAAGGCTGATCTGGGGTATTCAACCTGCACTGCATCCTACCCCCTGAAGGCATTCACTTGGGAATTTTGGGCTTTGTCACCTCATGGAAATAAAACTTCCATCTCTTACAGCATTTTGCCAAGCCACAAGAGTAGGCCCACTATAAAATTGAAACATTCTCCCTTCAACCTGATGAGGAATAAAATCTAAGTGTGACCCACTGCAGAAAAGGGAGTGTAAAACAAGCAGAGCCAGGAAGAAATGAGCAGAATTATTACATAATGAGCAGAATTATTACATAATAAGCAGATTATTATATAATCCAATAGTAAAAGCATTAATTTAGGAAAGGAGAAAAGAGAAACCTCACTCTACTGCTTCTACTCAGCATTAAATGCCCTTTCCCTTGTTCAGTGAATCCCATTGCCCCAGCCCCTTCTCTGTTTTCCACATCCAAGAAGAGAACTGAAGAATTGAAGTTGCCCCGTGTTTTTCAGCCACTCTTAAATCACAAACATGTTTCTCAGAGGTTATCAGTAGTCTCCTGATGGAGGCACCTCAAAAAAACCCTTTGTATTTCCCATCCCTGTCCTCAGGCTCCCTCTGAGGGAAAGCTCAGCTGTCCATGCTCTCTCCCTCCCAAGACATTTGGAGGGACAGGCTGAGGGATGGTGTGTGTGCCATCAGCCACAGGATGTCCCTCTCAGGAGATGCTGCTGCCACACTGATGCCATATGCCTCTTTATTTCATGACACCTGTTCACACAGCGTGAGGTGGGAAAAAGATTACTTCCACAGCAGAATGGGAAATCATAGAGCGTTCACAGGCAGACAGTGGGTCCAGGGAATATCTTGTGAAAGCATTTAACAATTCACATTGTCAGAACGTGTATGACCATCCAAACACATGCTGTTTCCAGTCTCCTGTGTAAGAGCCACATTTGCAAATCATTAAGCCAAAGAAATCAAATCCTGTAGCTAAAGTTAAAAGCAGAAAAAAATCATGCACATTTTCTGATTATTGTTTCTTAACATATCCTATCTCCATGTTGGTTTTGTTCAATGTGCATTTTGCTTAATTGATTATTCAGCTAAATATTGCAATATAAATGAGAAAGTTGACTTTTATGAATTTGTACTTAAAAATTACTATTCTCTCATGAGTGCAGGATATTTGTAACTGTTACAATACACAATGTTATGATGGCATTGCTGGCCTTTGGAAAAGTTTGAGAACAAGTTTGTTTCCATTTTGTGAATGCTTCAAGTGCTGGGGAGCATGAACTGGTTCATTAGGCTTAAAGCAAAGTGGTTGTGAATTAAAGTGCTGCATAGCACGATCTCGGTGATGGCCTGATGCTCCTTTTCTCTTACTCTTCTGAGATCATAGTGACAGAAGAGCAAGATAGTCAGTGTAAATCTTGGCAACTAAGTTTTCAACTGCTGCACCCCATTGACCAGATCTGTCCAATCATGAATATTCTTTTCCAACTTTTTTTTTTTTTGGCAGTGAGATCTGAGCCTCTGCTAATTGTTGCAGTGAAAATAGTGCTACAGGTTTGTTACATGGTGTGACAAAACATATGTTCTCTAATGCTCAGTACAGAATAAGTAAGTTGGTTTGACAAAAAGAAAAAAAAAAAAGAAAGAAGAAATAATGCAGCATTTTCCAGCTTTGAGAAAGCTTCATTGCCTTCTTCCCCTCAGGTAAGAGCATGTCCCAGTGTGTGCGGAGGCACAGGAGCTGTGGAGCAGGGACACGGGCACGGCACAGCTCCCCTGCCCATGGCCCTGCAGGAGCATCTGCCTCTCGCTGAGCTGATGCCTTCCTGACCTGAGCGCTGTCCTGCAGGAGTTCGCTTCCTTTTATCTATCAACAACTGAAAAGTACACACAGGTGTTCCAACAGCATCACAACACAGTGTCTGCTCTGTCCTGCACACATCTCCCTCCAGCTGTGTTTAACCCGCGGTGTAAGCGACAGAAGTGAAGTGTGCTCCCCACAGAAGTTGTGCTCAGTGCTGTTCAAGGGGTATTTTATTCATTTCCCAGCGCTGCTTCGGGCAGGTCTCCATCCCTCAGGGGGCCCGGCTGACCGCTGTGTGCTGCTGCAGGTGTTTCTGAGGGGAGCCATGCGCTAGGTGAGCGGGCTGTGTTTCCGCTGGGACGCTCGGCCGAGGAGCAGCGGCGCCAGCGAGCACAGCCCGAGCCGCGATGTTCTCACACCCCCACGACCGCCCGCGTTTCAAACGCTAACGGGGCGGGCGCAGCGCGCTCCCGCCCCCAACATGGCGGCGGCGGGGGCGGGCCCGGCCGCGCGCTCACCCCGCGCCGCCGGAAGTGACGCGCCTGGGGCCGTGCGCGGCACCGGCGGCGGCGGGAGGAGGTGCGGGCCGGGCCGGGCCGGGCCGGGCCGGGGTGTGCGGGGCTCGGCCGGGAGCCCCTTCCCGCCCTCCCCGTGGGATCCGGGCAGCCCCGAGCCCCATCCGGCCGGGGCGCGGCGGGCTCGGGCCGGGAGCCGTGCGGCGGGGTCGGTGGGCAGGGCCCGCAGCCCCAGGCGCGGCCTGGCCGCTCGCTCCGAGCCGGCTGTGGGGCTGAACTGGCAGCTGTGCTGTGTTACCGCAGGGAATCGGAATAAACACGGGGCAGCCTTTTGGTTTAAGGGCTTGTGTAAGCGTAGGCTTAAAGGACAAGCTAAAGGTGCGTGTTCCGGCACCGTGAGTGGTCGAAAGTTTTTGATTGTCTTCTGTGTGTTACAGGTGAAATGGTTTTCTGAACTCCAGCTTGGATTGCCTCGTTGCTGCACGTTTGTAAATAGCAGGAAGTCAAGATGAAGAGCAGAGTGACACAAGTAAATGTAAGTGTTCTTAAAGCTAAATTGTAGGATTTGATCACTCCACTGTTACTGGTAATTAGGTTTGTAGCTGATATTGTGTTAAATAAAACTTCCTGGATGCAAAGTGAATATCTGTAGCAGATGGCAGCTGTTTGTAAGACAAATACTGCTAAGAGTCAGTAAATTACAGCTATTTCTAGCTGCTGATGTCCTTGCAGTTAAAGTCCTGAATATTACTCATGTATAATGTTACAATAATTGGTCAAAGATACTGAATGATGATGGCTCAACAGCAAATGTAAACATGTAGAGGAATGGAGAGACATTTGGAAAAATATGACAATGATCTTAAAAGATATAGAGACAATAAGTAGTAGTTAATTTGACAACTGTATGTCATACTATGCATGTTAAAGCTTTTCATTTTAAAAGCTATGTGTCCCATTTCTGAGTGGGTGGGAATGCAATAAGAAGAACTTTAGAAATGCTGTGTTTGTAAAGTACACAAGGCTTGGAACATGTTAGCAGAGCAATATTGTTAAGATGCACTACCTCAAATCTGTAGTATTACTTTGCCAGTTTTTCCAGAGTTGGAACCTGCATAGGCCTCTTCAGTCTTTGAGATCCAGCTTGTCTTTTTGGTTCTGCTTAGGCAGAGACAGATGATAAATAACCCATGGGAATGGATCATCCTAAAAAGACCCACTGCCTTCTTCCCATCTGCTAGATGAGATTTAAGTACAGTAACTGTTTTGTGTTATTCACTTTCTTGGAAGCTGAGGATACAGACTGGCATTATATTACTGTGCTGGGAAAAAAAAAAAAACAACTTAAAGACTTTTCTTTCTTATCCATGGATGAATTCAGTGATCTGCTCTGTGGTATAATGAGCATTGAAAGTGGTAGAAAACCTTGGTGAATATGTGAATTTCTTGTACTATCTCTGCTGCCAGAGGTAACGTGGCTCTAAAATGAAACAGGTGGACATAACTTTTGTAGGGATGCATGCTCCCAGTGGACAATGCACTGCACTTGTTTTGTATCATCATCTTGATGCAGGCAAGAGAATGCTGGGTGTAACTGTAGCAGTGTTTGCAGTGCACCCTAGGAAAGGTAGTATTCTAGGATATGTTATAGTGGCCTCAAAAATGCAGTTATTGGTTTGCAAATATACACACCCCTCAGTTAAGTTTTTGGAGATAACAGCTGCCCTGCTTTTTATGTAAGAGGTGTCACCCAGAGTTTTAGCTGAGTCTTTGGTGGGGCAAGAACTGGTGTGCCAGCGTGTTGATGGAGAGGGTGCTGCTTCAACAGAGGAGCTGAGTGTTGCTGCAGGGAGTTCCATCAAGGAAATGCTTGTGTTCAGTTTATCAAGAAAAATGTTCCTATTTCGCAGTTAATCACTCTGTGACATCATAAAATTGTGATTCTGAAAAATCATAAATATTTTAAAGGAAGAGATGACCCTTGCAATGAAAGTACTCAGGATACAAATGCTGCTGCCTGACTTTACCAAAGTTGTTTAGAAACATCTTAATTAATATCTTTCTATGTTTGTTGTAGATGCTGTCATGTTGTCTGTACTTCTAAATATCATGGCTCAGCCTATGGAATTTGGTGTGAAATGTTTAAGTGTGTATCACTTAAACAATCCTGCAAATCTGCCAAGTAAATCAGTGCAACTCAGATGTTCATAATGTACGAAACTAGAAATGACTCATAAGAAAATAAATTGTGATTAGTATAAAGGGGGAACCTAAGGAAAAATTATGCAATGGAAGGGATTTTTAGGAGAGAGGAAAGACGCTCTTTAAAGAAGAAATGGTGGAATTCCATTCGTGGTATTGTGTGTGGTACAACAAATTAAAATGGCAGCTGAAACAAGGAAGCAGGAAAGGCAGACCAGTGGTCCATCTACTCCAGTCTCCAGCAGTAATTAACAGCAGATGCCTTAAAGAGTTTAGGAATAGGGCAACTATAAAAGTACTTACCCACTTACACTCCTGCTCTCTACCTGTTTGCAGCTTCCTGAGCCAGATAAAAAGTTTTTTTGGTAACTCTTGTGAATTTTCCTTCTGTGTTTGTTCAGTGCCTTGAACCTGTGGAAGCATTTGGCATCTGCAGCATCTTGTAGCAGGGTGTCCAGCTGCTTAACTGCTTGTTCTTAGAGAACCAGGAACCTCTCTTTGTCATACCTGACTGCTATCAGCTTTATTTGATGGCCCTCCTTGTCAAGGAGTAGGAACTGAAGGCATGGTATGCTTTGATCTGAAGATAGGTGCTCACAGTCATGTTAGGGCTTGATTCTTTTTTCTTTCTCTTTCATTAAAGCATAGCTCCAGTCATGAAAGGAAGGAAAACTACAGTTCCCGACGTGAAAGCCTGTCTCCAGAGGACAGGTAGAATGACTGATTTTTGTATCCTTCAATTCTGCATATATTACTCACAATGTGAGTTAGAGAAGTTAAAAAAATCATCAGGTTATGTTTCTTCTTATGTATTACCATAACTTAAGTGCTAAAAAGGCAAATGTGGATTTAATAAAATACTTGAATGTCAATATTACAGTAATTAAATGGATTTGTTACTAAAACTTAGCATTTAGTTGAATTATCATGAGGCTTGAAAGTGGAAGTTACATGCTAGTTTTTGCTTGAAGTCATATATTGCTGATATCACAATTATCAGTTTTGGGCAAGGTTCATGCTGTACACGCAAAAATAAGTAGAAACAAAGGAATACATGTGTTCCGAGGAATGCAAGTTGCTGAATTTACTGTTGATATTTGATATTATTACTGTTAAACATTTAATTTCAAATTCTAGGAGCTTTCTTTTACAGTGCTTCTTTGCTTTTTGATATTTTTTCCTGATGACTAATTATTATTAAAGTAGACCCTTTTACTGGAGTGACACATATTTTGAAACTCACATTGCAGAATTGGAACACTTCTGCTTTGTTACATTATGTTGCAAGTAAATATTAATGCCATTGCTTTTCTCAGCCTTTTAGTAAAAGTTGTTTTCTCTTGCTTGTGAGTAGGGACATGGAGTGTGATAGGTCTCGTTCTCCAACGCCCAGGAAGAGGAGATACTCTGATGACAGCAGATATGATGAGGAATATTCAAGACGGGAATACTATGATGACAGAAGTTCAGATGGAAGGTATGGAGCCTCTTCTTAATCGTAGTAAAATACTTTTTTATTAAGAATAAATTGTGAAAGCTTTTGACATACACGTGGGTGTTCAGTGTTTTTTTCTTTTTCCCTTTAGAAGGATGGAAAGAGGGAGAGATAGACACTATGACAGGTGGGAGGACAGAGACTATGATCGAAGGAAGCAGAGAAGATACTCATCACCTGACCATAGGAGTCCAGACAGATCCACAGGCCAGAGCTCAGTTGCTCATGATGAGACCACCTCAAAGAAGAAGAAAGAGGAGGTGGATCCAATCCTCACTCGCACAGGTGGTGCATATATTCCACCTGCCAAGCTCAGGATGATGCAAGAGCAAATCACTGATAAAAATAGGTGAGTTCAAAGTTTCATAGTAGGATTTTTGCTGCAAGCAAAGCAGTTAAGATGTTTAGAGAATGTTGTGAAGAATGGATCCATTATGGGTTATGATCACTGTTTTGAAGGTATGTTTTTATCAGAAGAGAGATTAGAGAATCAGGTTAAAACTGTACCTGCTTCTGCTGCAAAGTGTAAATGATAAAGTAAGGCAGGATACTGAATGTAGCTAGGAATTTTGTGGAGCGTCTTACAAAACAATATTCTGGGTTATACCATATGCAGAGAATTACTCTTGTGTTTATAATTTTGGTTCAATGACTTTTTAGTGGTCGATTGTGTAATTGTGAACAAGTCTTCACATTTATGCAGTGAATATTTTAAAATTTATTTTACTGATTAAAAGAAAATGTGACTGTATGATATATGTATATGAATTTACTCAATGCATCTTCAAATTCATACATTACTAATTTGTGATACTTTGTAATAGCTTGGCATACCAGAGGATGAGTTGGGAAGCCTTGAAGAAGTCAATCAATGGTCTTGTCAATAAAGTGAACGTTTCTAATATAGAAAACATCATTCATGAGCTCCTTCAGGAGAATATTGTTCGGGGCAGGTAAGCCTTAGTATAATAAATTATTAAAATAATTATTCTGTTTTTCTGGAACTTGTACACTGTTCACTGTGTGTGCTATGAGTAGTGTATGGGTGCTAGTCAGATTTTAGTATTAGGCCATGTTGTCATATTCAGAATAGTCCCTTCCTTTGGAAAGGGTTTCTGTACTTGGTGGAATAGAATAGTGTATATTTCCTTTTCTAAAGGTTTTCCCAATGCATTTTACTTGAATGACTTGTAATTTAGGGTTGTCACTGTCTGTTTATTTTTGTAGTGCTTCATTATTTTTTTCTGGGACAAATAATATTTGTAGCCACTATTTAGCAAAACAAGTTTTACAAAAGTTACCTATTGCTGTTGATTGCTATAATGTAAAGAAGAGACCATTACACTCTTGGAGCTTGATAGATCCAAAAATTATTCTGTTACATTTCAGACAGATAGTGACACTTTCCCTGTCATGGATTTGAGAAGG
Organism: Erithacus rubecula; assembly: GCF_903797595.1. Lineage (NCBI taxonomy): Eukaryota > Metazoa > Chordata > Aves > Passeriformes > Muscicapidae > Erithacus > Erithacus rubecula. Next base: position 14,612,705 of record NC_136659.1, read on the forward strand.
AATGCATTGCTTTTCATGTGTGTTATATGTGATGGGAAGATCAGAGTCATGCAACTAGCATAAAAATAAGAGAATTAAGTAATTTAAATAAAATCTGGAGAGTGGGCAAATAGTTCCTGAATATGATTTCTGTTAAAAGTAATGAAGTTTAATGCTTTTGTAGGGTTGCTTTTTATTTGCCTGTATTTCATGACCCCCAAAATTTAATTTTCATACTCGCAATATTGTTTTAATTTAAAAATGAGCTTATTGGATATTTTTAGAATGCACTTGTGTGTGAAAGTTTTTGCGTGTTGTTTATAAATGTCAAAATAATGTGTATGGAAAATGGTACCATTTTCCTCCTTAGTTCAGTACTTCCAAACTTACACAGGTGAATTTAAAAGTAATGACACAAACTTTTACCTGGCTGTCATATCCTTTCCTGTAGTTTTAAGTAGGTGATATATAAGGACTGAAACAGACCACTTTCAGTTTGTAGGCAGGAAGAAACTAATTTCGAAATGAAAATATTCTGGTTTTGTGTGCTGGTATGAAGTGAGTTCTATTCCATTTGTCACTGCCAAAGTAAGCAGGAATAAGGTCCCTATGTACTTTGCATTTAGTACTCTGTAGGAGGTTTTTTCAAGATTTCAAGAGATCACAAGGAAGATAGATTTGGACATCAGTGTGTACTTTGGAGATTCATATTTGGAAGTTTGTTTTGTTTTAATCCTCATCCACATGTAGTTGAGTAATACAGCAAAAGTCAAATTCTATGTGCTCCTAAGCATTGCAAAAAGCAAAATTGAGATGAGGAAAGCACGTCACAGATTGTTTTCAGACTTTCATGACAATAAATGTAAAAGAGATAATTTGTATAATAAAAGAACTGTTATCTCATGAGTTCTTTGTTTACATTCATTTAGGCTCTAAGTAGTATTTTATAATCAGATGAAGTTCAGATCTAAAAGGGGATTATTGCATGATACAAGATGACTTTTTGCTTGCTTAGCATTTTTAAGTGTAGCTCTAATGTGAACAATATTTAATGAAAGATTAGGTAACAGTTTAAAACTTTTCAGTTCAGATAGATTTGTGCAACACATTTTACAAAATTCCATTTTGTGACATGATGAACCATGGTTTGAAAAAGATCATCTGGTTTCTTCCAGCTTTTCCAAATGCACATTTCATGTGGTAAGTACTAAATAAAAACATTACATGCTTTATTACCAGAAAAGTCTTTAAAACTTACTTATTTTTACAGGGGGTTGCTGTCTAGATCCATTTTGCAAGCTCAGAGCGCCTCTCCAATTTTTACTCACGTTTATGCGGCTCTTGTGGCAATTATCAATTCGAAGTTTCCCAATATTGGTGAATTGATCCTCAAGAGGCTGATTCTGAATTTTCGTAAAGGGTATCGCAGGAATGACAAGGTATGGAAAATGTAAAGGAGCAACATGCTGAAATGTGGAGCCTGCAGTGTAACTGTGTCGAGTGGGGTCAAAGCCAAGTTGAGACCAGTCTATGGGACATTAGTAGCATTAGAGTATCATGAAAGTTTGACAACCTATTCTGGAATTGATACTGTGGTAGTTCGGAGGTTTTTGATTTGGGCAGGGATGTTTAATTCAATTTTTTTTTATTTTTGAGTGTATAGTCCTAATTGTGAACAACTACCACTATCCTTAAATAGTTTCACAACTAATTTGCTTGTGAGATGTGCTAATCTATAGTATGGCTGGGCTAGGAATTTTTTCTTCCATATGTTAAAATTTCCTGCTTTATTTTTTTTGCAGCAACTCTGTCTAACATCTTCAAAATTTGTTGCACATTTGATGAATCAGAATGTGGTATGTTTCTTTGTTTCTACTCAGTCCAAAGCCTACATGGTTAATTTTTAGTTTATGACAGTAGTATCCTAAGTGAAGATTCTCTGTGTGTTCTGAAAGTTGCTGAAAGCCTGAGTGTGGTGCCTGCTTTAAATTGTTAAGATCTCTTTAGAAAAGATACCTGGTAATTGCTTATGCAGCTATCAGCACTTATTATTACACTTATGCTCCAGAGCTTCCCCAGATTTCATGTGTGTGTTAGGGTTAGTATTCAGGCATGTCTTGATGCAAAGCAAGGATCATTTGAGGCTCTGTCCCACAGATCTTAAACTGAGTTTTCTTGCAACATGTGTGTACTAGCAGAAGTAGCCTCAGTTGCATCTAAATCACATTTATGTCCAGCTCTGTGCCACTTGTTAACATGTCAGAAATCAGGATGGTCTGATTTAAATAATGTCAAATCAGCAATATTGGAAATATTCTGCATTTTGGTACAGAAGAAATTAATCTGAGATGTGCTCTTTGCTTATATGCCTGATCCTTGAAGATCTCATTTAATTATTGGTACAATGCACTTAGAACTGGGTTCTGTAATGCAAGTGCTGGTTTATTTACTTCTTGGAAATGCATTCTGTTATTTTTTTAATGGCAAAGTATTTTTCATTGCTTGCTTGTTCACTTCAATAAACAGTTGCATTCACTAGAAAATTGGTGTAAATACCAATATTAAAACTGGATTTGAAATTTTGACTTCCTCTTAATCGGCTTTGCCCCTCTACTGCTGCTTGTCCTCAAAGGCCAGACAAGTCTGTCCAGTAAATGAATGTGGTGATAGTGTAACATTCTGCATTCTAATTCTTTGCTGATACTCTTTTCACAGGCTCATGAGGTTTTATGTTTGGAAATGCTCACTTTGCTTCTTGAAAGGCCTACTGATGACAGTATTGAAGTAGCAATTGGATTTATTAAAGAGAGTGGGCTCAAATTGACAGAAGTTTCTCCTAGAGGTATTAATGGTAAGTACAGTCAGCCAGTATTTATCTTGGCATTTGTATTAGTAAATGCCTTTCATATTTACATTTGTCTCTTTTCCAAAGCAATCTTTGATCGCCTTCGACACATTCTGCACGAATCTAAAATCGATATGCGTGTTCAGTACATGATAGAAGTCATGTTTGCTGTGCGGAAGGATGGCTTCAAGGATCATCCAATCATTCCAGAGGGATTGGATCTAGTGGAAGAGGAGGATCAGTTTACTCACATGTTGCCATTGGAAGATGACTACAACCCAGAGGATGTTCTTAGTAAGTTAGAAATGAAAGAGAATTCCTTAAGTGCATTCCTCAAGAAAATAAATTCAAGAATAAATATTAATAGCTTTCTTCAATTTGTGTTTTAAATAAAGATTCTCTTTTATTCTAAAGATGTTTTCAAGATGGATCCGAACTTTATGGAAAATGAGGAGAAATACAAAATGCTGAAGAAAGGTAGGGATATTTGTGTGTATACACAACCATTACCTATGGCATTTGCTTATACAGCTGTTGCTGCCAACATTTATTTAACAGTGGGTGATACTTCTGTCCTATATAACTCATCACATTTATAGACCTTTCCTTTTTGTTTGTGCTACTCAGTGTTGTTTCTCCATCTGTGTTTCCATTCTGTTATGATATATCTGCTTTTTTTGCCTCGTCCATATTCTGTACCTGAGACATCCTTTCACTCTTCATGGGTTGGATCAAGGGGGTTTTTGTAATGAAAGTACTATTGTCTATGTTCTGTTAATCTGGGATACTGCTGTTTCAGAAATTCTTGATGAAGGTGACACTGAATCTGAAGGAAATGAAGAAGCTGGAAGTAGTGAAGAAGATGAAGACGACGATGAGGAGGAGGAGGATGAAGATGGTAAGTGTATGACTGGTGCCTTACAAGCAATTGATTGAATGTAGATTAAACAGGAAAGAAAAGCTTAACTTCTTAGATGTTTTGCAAAACAGGTGTTCAAATGTTAAGCAATGTTTTCCTCTTCAGTTATTCTCAGGTCTAAGTCTTTACTAGCAAACAGTATAACAGTCTAAAAGGAAGTGTTCAGCACATGCAGAAAAGGAAAAGCAACTTTGTCACGCTATTCTTGACAGGATCAGTTTCCTTTGAGAAAAGCCTTACACACATAAGACACTTAAAAGAGCAAAATTAAAGCTCTTGCTTAAACTTTCCCATCTTCTATCATATTTTTTAGTCACTTTCAAAATTAGGATGGATTTTCTTATAACTGTATCTACATCCTCCATATATCACTTGGTTCAGTATTGCCTTCTTTCTTGATCTTCACTGGAGACAATACTTACTCATTTTCTAAGAATGTACTCAATTCCCAGGAAAAAGCATTGATGGATAAGCATAACTTAAATTTTTGTGCAGACTGCATGGAATGGAAAAGCCAGTCAAGTATTGTTCCTGTAGAAAATATTTTGTGCTTTTACCAAACTTTAAAAGATTGAAGGAATAGTGAGTATTTGCAAATGAATGTGTTCCCAGAGTGGTTTGATTCAGAATGGATTTTTCCACGCTTGCTCCAGAACTTTGCAAAATGCTATAATGTAGATCCTACAATTAACAGGAACTAAGAATTGCCTGTTAAAGTCAAATGCTTCATAAAGCATTGTATAGCTAAACTGTGTAGAAAATGGATTGCTAATAATGTTCACAAGAAGTATTAAAACCTAGAGGTTGCAGTGACTAAGAAACATGAAATGTCTTTAAAAGAATTTCCCTATTGAAACTCTCTAAATATTTACCTTCGTTACATATGAAGCAAATACTGATTTTTATTTTTTCCTTATCTATAAAAATAAACATTAAAAAATACATAAACCTGCAAACAGTCCTAACTGCTTCTAGAAAAATAGTGTTCTACACTCAATAAATGATAAATAGAGCTGTCCTAAAAAATTACTACATGTGTCTTCCTTAATGTTTTGTTCTTTACAAAGCCATGCTTTTCTTTTCCAGGTCAGAAAGTTACTGTCCATGACAAAACAGAAATTAACCTGGTCTCATTCCGTCGTACAATTTATCTGGCTATTCAGTCAAGGTAAATATAAGTTATGCACCTAGGAGTGTAGTTCTTTTCAAGTCAGTGAACTGTAATTCCTCTTCGTTTAAAATTGTCTTAATGTGCAATTCAAAAGAAAAAAGAACGTAGGGAAGTGGTCTTTATGGAGCCTGACCTGACTGTGCAAAGCAGACTGTTTTCCAAACTGTCATTCTAAGATGAACCTTGTTTGTTTCAAAATGTTTGAGTAGTGGGCTGGGGCTATTGCTATAATGAGAGCTTTCTGAGTGAGCAGAAGTCAGTGATCTTCAAATTTTACAGCATCTTGAGAATTTATGAAAAAAAAAATTGAGACACACTTAAAAATTCTGTAGTTTGTCTCTACTTCTGAGATGCTCTTCTGCCATCTGCATTGTTTAGAAATAAGTATTTACCAACAGTTACCAACCCTGAAGTGTGGTCTACTTGTGGTGGTCTTGAGAATGATTTCCTTGCAGTTTGTGGCACAGCTATTCCAAACCTGCCAGGTGTAGCTTCTGTGTCACCAGGCTGAGAGGAAAGGTTGATCCCTTGCAGCCCATAATACTGTGCAGGTCTGATCCTGCATGAGGAGTGCAATGATGTAGTTGTGGTCATTTAGACAGGTGAATTAATACCATACTGAAGATATCAAAGCTCTCTCATTTCTCAAAGTTACTGTTAAATACTTTCTTGCCATACTCAAACTTGTTCGTCTTACACGTGAGGGAGAGGATGTACCCAGTGGTACCTAAAGGCTTTCAGAACAGGAGTGCAATAAGGAAACTGTGATGTGTATTGCTTTTGGAGCTTGTCTGAAGTGGTTACATTTCAGTGTGTTTCCAAAGGTGCAAAACAAGCTCCCGCTTCTCTGTTTTATTAGGTTTTGTAAGATGACTTGGATCATCTTGTTTTCAGATTGCCTGTAATCAAATGTAATAATTTTGGATTAGTTTTCAGCTAGAAACTCATGAAATAAATAAGCAAAATGTTTATTAAAAACCCCACAACAATGAAGTCTCAGTAAATCAAACAGCTGAAGTACTTTACTTCAGAAGAGTTGAGGTTTTAGCACCAAGGATCAATCAATATAGTTTTGGAATGTTTTTAGCATAGCATTTACTGCACAGATAATAAGTGGTTTTTTTCTATTCAGCTTAGACTTTGAAGAATGTGCTCACAAACTGCTGAAGATGGACTTCCCTGAAAGTCAGACTGTAAGCCTTTATTCTTACTCTTCTTGTTACTAGCATTATTAAGATACAGTACTATGTTAGTATCTAAAAACCTTGCTCATGTTCCATGACCTGCTTTGTATAGCAGGCAGATGAATGAGTTCCTTACAGCTGTTGTTCCTCAAAATTAGTTACACAACTTTTAGAGCAAATAGATTGACACATATTTCATAAGCAATTTGTCTTTTGTATGTCCTCCTTTCTGTCAAGCAACACAAATGTTTACTCATAGCCTTTTTTAAAAGGTCTCTTGTTTGGACTGGTGAAACTTCTGTCCTCTGACAAGAATACAGCAGCATGGCAGAGTTCTCTGAAAGGAGTCTGGGTTGGAGATAATATTTACAGTCAGCTATAGACTCTATCAGTGGGGCTTGAAATTTAGCACAGTGCAATGAGTGTGTTGTTTTGATGCTTTCACAGACAGTCTTTGAATAAAGAGCATATTGGATTAAAGCAGTTTTGAGTGATTGCTTTGCTGTAATTTTGGAGAACATGAAGGCTAAAGCTATTTTGTCCTCAGACTCTACAAAATCAATGCAATTGCTGTGTTTTCAAGTAATGGAAGATGTTCTTCATCCAGTACTTCTGTCGATACTAGAACAGAAAGTAAATACACATCTGATTTTTCAGTCAGCTGTAAGTTGTTGTCAAAGGAGTTGCACTTGGGGGCATCTGTAACTTCTTGTGGCTTTAATTATCACTTTATTTGTAACAGTGTATGTAATAAGTAACTTTAGTGTAATATTCTCTAGGAAGGGGAGATCTGGGCTACACTTACGTGTTCTTTGAGAACTTGTTTACCTATCATTTTTTCAGTTCTTGTACTATTGCTTGCTTTGAAGCAGTTTACATGGAAGTAAACTAAGAACTGAGATTGTGTGTTTTTTTAAATCTAGTTCTCTAATTCTGTGCATGAAATGCAATATTAATCATGCATAAGATTGTATTTCTCAGTGACATATACATAACTTGAAGAATTCTGAAGAAGACAAAAAATCCTGTTGCCCAGTAAATCATATAAAGAATAGAGCAGACAATCTAGAATATATATACTATATATTCTGTGTTCTGTTGTATGTATGTTATGTATACAACAAAGTTGTAATGCATAACACTACTTGCCTGTAGTGACAGCTGCTTAGCTGTTAGGATTTAATACCATGGCAGTCTCTGTCAGCTCCTAACTTCTGTGGGCAAAAGCTGCTCAGAAAAACCAAACAATTAGTATCAACCTATGATTCAGTACTAGTTGTAGGAATTACTACAGTTAAAGATGCAAAACTGCTGTGAAACTGTGTCCTCTTATCACATGTGACTTCTTTTTGTACTGATTTAATTTTTTCCTTAAGAGTCATAACTACTCTTCACCTCATTTAATCAAAGATATGATTGCTTTGACTTGCTCATTGTATAGAATTAAACTCCTTTATGAGGACAAAAATCTTGGAAAAAAAAAAGATACTTCCTGATCATTGTGAGAGCAGAAATAATATGCAGATGTAGGCAGTAAAATTATTCAGGGGTTTCTAAGGCTTGAATCTGTACATGTGGATAAAAAAACTGAATACATTCAGCAGGAAATTTGTTTAAATTAACTGCCAGATTTTACGCTAGAAAAATCATCTTTAATTGTTCAAGCTACTGTCTTCAGATTGAAACCTTTTATTGAATTAATTCTCTTTGACTTCACTGAAAAACAATTATTGAGCCATTATTGATTTTGCAGATGACACCAAGTTGAGCAGGAGTGTTGATCTGCAGGAGAGCAGGAAGGCAGAGGGATCTGGACAGGCTGGGTCAGTGGGCTGAGGCCAGCAGTGTGATGTTCAATGAGGCAAAGTGCTGAGTCCAGCCCTGGGGTCACAACAGCCCCAGGCAGAGCTACAGGCTGGGGCAGAGTGACTGGAAAACTGCCCAGCAGCAGGAAGGGACCTGGAGGTGCTGGTTGGCAGCAGGTGAACATGATCCAGCAGTACCCAGGTGACCAAGAAAGCCAATGGCATCCTGGCCTGGATCAGGAATAGCATGGCCAGCAGGACAGGGACAGTGACCATCCCTCTGTACTTGGGACTGTGAGGCCACAGCTGGAATGCTGTGTGAGGCTGAGGAAGCTGGGCTTCTTCAGTCTGGAGAAGATGTGACTCAAAGGGCACCTTGTCACTCTGCAAGTACCCAAAAGGAGTGTATAGCCAGTGGGGGTTGGTCTTTTCTCACAGGTAGCAAGTGACAGGAAATGGCCTCAGGTTGCACCAAGTGTGGTTTAGGTTAAATGCTAGGAACAATTTGTTGATTGAAAGGGTGGTCAGTCATTCAAACAGGTTGACTCAGGGAAGTGGTGGAATCAGCATCTCTGGAAGTGTTCAAAAGATGTGTGGATGTGATTTAGTGGTGAACACAGTGGCATTGGGTTTGTGGTAGGACTTGGTCTTAGGGGTATTTTCAACCTTTGTAATTCTCTACTGCTGTTATTTTAGCCATAAAAGACTTCTTTCTTTTTTGGTCTGTTTTGCTGAAAGCTTCAACAATCTGTAATGTGTCTTATTTCTTCACACTTCCTGATTCAAAACTTCAAACAGTCTTGAGAAATTCCTGAAATATTTGCTGAACTCTTGGGTGAACCTACAAACTTTGTTTATGCTCATTCTCTATTCCAACTCCCACTAAGAATGCCAGTCATCATGAGAAGCAGGAACTAGAACATTTAGTTGAAGTATTCCTTAAAAATCTGGTGAAACTTAAGATTCTTGTTGCAAAATTTTTGTCCAAATCAAGTCTGATTTTACAGTAACTTTCTGCTTTTCCTCTGAAAGGCTTTACTTAATAAAACAATATTTAATTTTGTCATTGACTGTTTTTTCACAAACTTTTACTAGTAAATTGTCAATTAATTGCAGTAAAAAAAAACTAAGCAGAATATTGAAAACCTAAAGATAGATGCATACAACAGGTTTGAGACTAATACAGTCTTAATGACCATCCTTCTGGGTAAGTCTTCCAGAAATCTTCATGTGTAAAAACTTTTGGTTTGATTTATCAGGATTCAGTTTAGAAACACATTAGCAGTTTTTACCAGTGGTTGAATTATTAGATCATTGTGTCACATTAACTGCTGTGCAACACAAGTTGTTTGTGTGTTTAATAGCAGTAATGGATCTATCACACAGCTCTGACTCACAGAAAGAGGATTAAAGTTCAGATGGATAATCTGTGGACTGGAACAACATAATTCTGCCTTTTGGCATTGGCAGTTTAGGACCAGCTGCTGAGGAGGAATGTCAGTTGTCCTCTGATTTTTTTATTTTTCCTTTTTTAAACATTTAAAGTGTTTAAATTATTTTATTTCCAATTTAATTTACTAGGAGTGGGTTTGCTTTTATTTGTGTTATTTAGGCCCAACTGAAGCCTGCAGATCAAAAGTGAAATAGCTTTGTTGTCTGTACTACGGTCTATGTGAAGCCTTGCAATTGCTTCATTGGGCATATGTTCAATCTTGGCAAAGCTCACTATTTTACTTTTTTTAAAAGTACTGTTATTATCTCTGTTAAAGCTGTATCAATCCCATGTATTACCAGAGAGAAAAATTTAAATTAATTAAAACTGTAGTGAGTGTGGCATTACCTGTTGTCCTGGCTTCTGAACTGTGGGGAAAGCAAGCAAACAAGCCTAGCTAAAACTAAATAAAGACAACTAAATAAATTAAGCCAACCATACATTGTTCTTGGTCTTTGAAAATGTGTCTAAAATGGATTGGTTTTTAGGCTTCTTTCTTGGCTTGTGTTAAGAACTAAATTTGTATACAGAAATGTTGCTAAATTAAATTAGAGCCTCCTCTAACACTCTGAATATTCCAGATAAAGGTAATGCGTCACCAGATTTTTTTATTTTTTGTACTTGAAATGAGAAAAATTCTTGCAGGCACAGCGTTCTTGAAAGAATTATGCATGCATCTGACACATCTTCATTTTACAGGGTGGTGTCACTTGCTCAAAGCAGTCCTAGTTGGTAGTGTGGGAGTGTCAGTGTCTCGTGTTATTTATGCCTTGAGTCTTGAAGATAGCACAAGTACTTATATTGACTTCAACTATTTTCACTTTCAGTGAAAATATAGTTCAGGAAACTGATGTAGAATAGGATGGTCTAAGGGTGATAATTACATACTAGTCAAATTGATGATTTCTTAGCTCCATTAGTTTCTTCTCTGGAGGGCATTGCAGCTGGTAGGTTTAGCAACTGCACCATCATTACTTCACAGCCTTGGTACTGGTTATAAAAGATAACCATCCTCAAATAGCTTTCCTGTCTTGTGAAGAAGGAGGTTTTTGTGGGCCTGAGGTACAGAATCATTCTGAATTTCCATGATTTATCAATTTTAAAAAGTACTTTGCATGTACATACCATGTTGTGCTATTTGTTGGCATCTGCAAAATGAAGGTACAGAATCCATGCAGAATTCAGCTGTTCTGTTACTGACAGCAGGCATTAGCTAGGATTTTGACTAGATTTTGATTTTTCACAGATGTGTGTATGCATTTAACCTGAGGTGGAATTGCTCAGATTACCTAACTTAAATCACTTAAAGGGAAGTTTTGGATGTGCAGCTTTCAGGTAGAAGGAAAAAGATACTGTGGGACTTTGATCTGTTATTTCATTTTTGTGTGTGTTTTTGTGTTGCAGACTTGTAGCAGCCTGATTAAAAATGTATCTATCCTTATATCCCGTTAATGATTTTCAGTGTAAAATATTAAGTCTGATTTATGCAAGATTTGTGGTAACCGTATTCAGCTGTAAGCATATGTTGCTCTAAAGAGAAAAGAGGTTGAGCAAAAAAAGGGCAAGAAGTTGAGGGAGACCATTAACTGAGCACAGGACAGACCTGGAGACTTTGTAGTAGCTGTTAAAAGCACTGCACAGAGTTTGATGAGAGGCTGCCTGCTGCTGAAATGCTTTCCATGGCTCTGCCAGCTTTGGCTCTAAGTGATAACTTGACAAATTAAGAAGAGAAAGCAGAGATACTGAGAAAAGTAGGCTGTGTGATGGTTACACCCATTAAAATGTGCAGCAATAAGGAAAGCTTTAAAGTAGTCAGTGGGAGTAAAATACGCTTCAGTGAATTAAAAGAGAAAAAAGGAAAAGTGTGGTATCTGTAAAAGCACTGAAAATACATAAAATGCAAGGCACTAGTTTCACATAATTCCAGTTTCACATTGATTTAAACAAACCTGAGGTCTGCACTAGGTTTGCTCCCAGCAAATCAATTCCTTTAATTCGGTGAAGAAACTTCTAGAAATGAAGTGTTGATAATGAAAATTGTATATTTTTAAAATAGCTTATAGGGTGGGGGTGTCTCATGATGGTTTCAGCTTGTGTATGCAATGGATGGAGCAGAGCTGTGGGGCTGGCAGGGGAAGGGAGGTGGAAATGGCATCACTTCAGCCAAGGAGAGCAGAAGTGACCTCCACGTGGAGGCAGGCTGGGGGCAGCTCTGAAACTGCAGTCTTGGCTGAATGGAAATCTTAAAGAAATTGCAAAAAATGAGGGGAGAAGGGGCGGGGGGAAGTACTAGCTGTGTAAAGGAACCTGTGATCAGAAGGGTTAAATTACTTTAGCTCTTCTGCCTGCCATGGACACAGCCTTTGTGTGAAGCTGAGAGAAGATAGATTAGCAGGGTGTGCTCATGATTAAAAATTGTAAAACTGGGGAAAAAAAGAAAACAAGTCTTCTTCTGTCTTTTCCTTTAGCATTTTAAATGTACAATGATACTTGCCATGTTAATTGAGTCACTGTTCATCTAAACAATTACTCTGAGTAAGAGCAAGTAGATTTTTAGGGAGATCTGTGATAAATGCAGTGCATTTAGAGAGAACTTTGTCCTTATCTTCTGTCTTAGGATTTTGGGAAATGCTATTGTTCTCTATGATGCAATAGTAAATTCAAGATCCTCACAAAAGATGATGCACTATCTATATGAGATGTCAGATGTTTGAAGTGTTTTACTTCAGGATTGGATAGCAATGTATGCCTTCTTAACTGACCTGAACAGTTACTTGTTTAGCATTGTATGAAACCAGTTAAACAAGACAATATAGAAATAGCATGTAAAATTGGGGAACAAATTCTTTGTGGTCTTCGAAGCAAATGATGGGCTAAATAAAGAGCTCTTCATGTCATAAACATCATTAGGAGTACAGAAATTAGTTCACTAACTTTTGAAGCTGTAAATTAAGCTGTGATTGCCATCTGAGCTTGTTGCATCTCTCAAAAAATAATTAAATAATTGTAAAGTTTGTTAATTTTAAATCTGGAAGACGGTTACTCTAGACCTAACCTCAAATTGTTTAGATAACACCAGCAAGAATGTCTTTATGGGCAAAACTATTTTTGTGCATGTGGTTATTCAAGATACCCTCCTAGAAATCATTGTAATTAATTAAAATGTTAAAATATTTAATTACTGTAATCCACAGGGAATACCAAGGCTGTAATTGCATTTAAGATGAGGAAGAAAAGTAATTTGTTTTTCAGGTCTTCCTGACATTATTAACAGTGGCATCAGCACTTTACCCTTTTTATTGTTAAAAACTGATTAACTGCAGCATTACTGTAAAATGGGATAATATAAAAAGTTAATATGCATTTTAATACATCACATTAACACAGTGTGACAGTGTTAAAAGGAATGCCTTTAACACATCTGTAAGTTTATTTGATACATTACTGCCTTGTTATTTGGAGAAGTGTTTTCTTGTTCAGCATGGCTGGCTTTTTATTTGTTTTGAGCTTTTATGAAGGGCAAAAATTTTTCTTCTGTATACTTGCTTGGGAGAATGACACAAGAATATGGGAAAGTATGAAATCCTGTATATGCTACAGTAAATTGGTGAAAGATACAAAGATAATAAAATGTTTGAAATCATCCAGTAGTTTTTATAGAACTGTTACTATTCGCTTAAAGAGAAATTAAACTAATAATGAAAGATACATGACTGACAGCCAGAAACCTACTTGGGAATGTCATAAATTGGATTACACTATGGAATTGGTTTTAGGAGAAAACAATAATAAAAAAAAAGTTAATAGGTAAAACCTGTAGGGTTGTTTTAAGCATTGTGTAATTTCATGGATTTAATTTATATAAAAGCATTTGCTCACTTAATTAGTGTTACCAAATGTACCCTAAACCAAATCACAGCTGCATTACAGAATGTATCTCAGGCAGAAGGTCAGGGGAATAAGTTTGGTTTAAACCTGTATGGTCTCACTTGCCAGGACCTTTGCTCTCAGCTGGTGACAGGCTCTGGCCAAGAGGTGAGGTACAAAGTGTTTTCCCTCTGGTTCCTGGTTTGCTGTGTGTGAAAGGAGAGGAAGAGGCACTACCAGAAGTTGATCTGATGTTAGTTGTGGGATTGTGGTGTTGGAAGACAAGGAGGGTGCCAGAGTCCATATTCCAGAAAGACTGGTCTACCTGTCCTACATAATTGGCATTACAGAATGGGAGAGCATCTTCTGTTCTTCCATCCATGTTCACCAAGGAGACTGGAAAATGGAAGGCAGGCTGTCCATGACAGGGGATGCACAAAAGGTTTTGGGAGACTAATCTAGCTAGGCTTCCTCTATTCATTCCTAGCCAAGAAGGAGAGATGCTCTTCTATAAAGGGTGATTCAGAATTCTGCCTAAAACAGCTGCTTTAGAAGAGTTTCTCTTGTTCTCTTGATTAGAGAGGAAGTCCAGGCATATTGGCCTCCCAAAAGTGAGCTTAATCTTGCTAATCAACTCCCTCAGGGCTGAAGCCATTGCAGTGAAACTCAAGACTTCTGCTTGCTTGTGCTAAACAGGGTTTGTCAGGCAACTTATATGACTGAATAGTTAAAGGTATAAAGTATATACCAACATCAACAGTTATTTCTGATTTTGGAAATAACTGTTAAGAAATGCACATTGTGTTTCCAAATGGTTTGTTTGTAAGCCATTTTGACACTTGGAAGTTGCAAAGGATTTTAATTTTCTGTAAATGCATGGATTGGTACCCTTTCAAATAAACAAAAAGAAGGAACTGACAAACAAAAACAAAACCATGAAAAAAGCCCTCAAAACTTTCACTTTTGTCTTGTAACTCCTTGTTTCATTGTGGTAGAGTCAGTTTGTAAACAAGTTCTGACTTTTTTTGGTTAGGCATACATTGTGTTATAAATCTTAATTTAGGCAGAACAGGAAATTTATGGGGCAAAAGTTCATATTCATATCCCAGAGAAATTCAGGAAACTACTTGTGTTGCCATTGAAGTTTGATGTAAATATTCATTTCACAGCTCACATCCATGTAAGGCTTCCTTCAGTTGCTTGGTATGTACTGATGCAGTTTTTTGCTGTTATAGTTGATTTACCTACAGAAATATTCTTTTTTTCATAACCCAGAAAGAACTCTGCAATATGATACTTGACTGCTGTGCTCAGCAAAGAACATACGAGAAATTCTTTGGATTACTGGCAGGGGTGAGTCCTGTTTCAGATTTTATACTTTATGATAGAAAATTTAATTGTTTCACTCTATTTTTCTGTGTGTCAAACTTAAGTTTTAGTGGATAAATAAACCTAGTAGTCTTTTTATCATTCTGAAAATGCTTATGTTTGTTGATTGCTTTAGTGGGTTGAATTAGTGTTTCAATTGTAAAAAGCATAGTGAATGCAGAATGAGAGAACTCACTTTTCCTTTATATTGTTGCTTATTTTGCCTCCCTTTTTTCTCATTATGGTAGAACAATAAATCAGTGGCAAAGAAATGGTACTAGAAAGATGTAATAGTATTATGAGTTATCAGAAAATAGCCTTTTTGCAGTTCTGAAGATTGGTCTTGGAGACTCTTGTAATTTACCACCTTGTTCAAAGCTGCTTAGTAGGTTT
Organism: Erithacus rubecula; assembly: GCF_903797595.1. Taxonomy (NCBI): domain Eukaryota; kingdom Metazoa; phylum Chordata; class Aves; order Passeriformes; family Muscicapidae; genus Erithacus; species Erithacus rubecula. Next base: position 14,627,728 of record NC_136659.1, read on the forward strand.
AATTTAGAGCACAAGATTGAATACTTACTGTCCTGGGCTTGTGGGTATTTTGTTTGCTCTTCAATAAACAGGTAACTCTCTCTGGTTTTGTGTAACTAACTGCTAATTTAGCTGCAGTTATTTCTTACCTAAGATTTTCCTGTCAATAACATTGACATCTCTGAAGAGTTAAGATGAAATACTTGTCTTCTCAAGGGAGCATGCTGTGCTGAAAGGGAATGTTTCTTCTCTTTTTTTTTTTTCATCCATTATTTCAGGAAGTCCTTTTGCTGTCAGTTACAAAGCACTAACCATATGAATCTGCATGTTCAGAAGAATGTAAATGTGAATTTCCGTATTCTCTGAAATGTTTATGTCCAAAATGTCTTTCTTCTGTTTCCTGCTGCCTCTCTAAATTGAAATAGTCATTCAGTGATGCCCTGAAAAACATGGTGTTGTATCAGGTGAAAATACTTGATGTATAGAAGTTAAGCAAAATGCTGGATAATATGCTGTAGTTCAAAATTGATGATTACTTCTTGGCAATGCAAATGAAATTCTTGTCCTGACAAACTGCTCAAAGCCATAAAGTGTATGTATTGAGTGTTTGCTCTTCCTCAAGGGTTATTTAAAAAGGAATCCTTGCAGTATTGACACCATTATGTCACTTAGTTATAGATTATTTTGTATGTTTAGTGTTTTGTTTTAAGGGTTTGTTTAAATTGTGCCATGTTGTCTCAGCGTTTCTGCATGTTAAAGAAAGAATACATGGAATCCTTTGAAGCCATTTTCAAGGAACAGTACGATACCATCCATCGTTTGGAAACAAACAAGCTGAGGAACGTGGCCAAGATGTTCGCTCATCTGCTTTACACCGATTCCATTCCCTGGAGTGTAAGTTAAAACAAAAAAGCCATTGTCCTCAGCCTCTTGTTCAACAGTTCATCTCCAATACTCTGCAGTGACATGTGATACATTCATTCTAGTATTATTCTGCTATTTGTAATGACTTGTGGCAAACTGGATTATCTTAAGTAACTTCTCAGACTCTGTTGAAGAATTCTGGTTTGTTTCATCTTGTCTTTCTCCTTTTTGTGTATCATCATCCTCTCTCCCCATTTTTCAGTTGTTGATTTAAGCTATTATGTTACAGAGTTCAGCTGGAATTGGTTGATTAAAGGGTACTTCTTTTGGAAAAGAGTTTTGAGCTTCTAAATTTTGATTAATTAGGAGTTGTATTGAATTATAAGACAACTAAAAATACGGCCATTTTATGATTTAAATGCCTAATAAATAAAAGCAATCTCACATTCTGAGATATTATTATATAGCATTACAAATGAAGAAATAAATATCAAAGTAACTTTTCATATTGTTTTGCTCTTGTTTCATAGCATAGTCTAATTGTCATTCTTCAAGCATGCATAAGGCAGTCCAAATATTTTACCTTTCCTGTACTTAGTCCTCAAATCTCTTAACTTACCAGGAGTTTATCCATCTGATTTTGTCTTGTGGAGCTTTTCTAGATAAAAAAATCCTCAAAGAATTACTACATAAATATGATTAGCAGCTGCTCCCAGGTGGTAGAATAGAATTTTTGAGAAAGACAGTCTTGACTAGAATTTATGAACCATGAGGGGAAAAAAAATCAGTTATTTTTAGTTATTTTGGGACAAAAGTTTTTAAGATAAGAAAGGAATGTGTGTTTAAACTTAAAGGTTAATGCTTTTTTGAATATTTGCAGGTCCTTGAATGTATAATACTGAGTGAAGAAACTACCACATCCTCCAGTAGAATTTTTGTCAAAATATTCTTTCAGGAACTCAGTGAATATATGGGACTTCCTAATTTAAATGCAAGATTAAAAGATGAGTAAGTTGAAATTTTATTTTCAAAACTGTAAATGTAATCAGGCTCTTTATCTGAAAACATACGGGTAAGAAATCTTGTGTTCAGGTTCAAGTGACTCTGCCCTTCTGTAGCTGCAGGACTTCAAGAATAAGTTCTTCTATAGATTTAGTCATTGCAAGGAGTCAGTTTTGAAGCTGAGTGCATTGCTGTCATTTTGGGTTCAAGTACATGCATGGCTCTTTACAAGATTTATCTGTTCCCCCTCCACCCCCAGTGACACTCAGCTACCCTAACAATTCCCAAGTGCAAGTTTATTTTTATATATTGTCAGCTATACAGCTGCATAATAAATGTTACTGGGGGTTCTCTTTCTGACGAAACTTAGACAAAACATACTACTATTAGTAACAGTTTCTCTAGGATTACTTACTAGTCCTTAAGTGTAGTACAAATCACATTCTTTTAAATCTGTATGGGATTAAATATGTTGCATTCTGACAATGTTGCTTACAGCTGCTTGAGCTATTTCCACTAAGTTGGGATTTCTTCTGTGTATGAGGAAGAATTTGGTAGATGCTTTAGCTCATGTAAACTCAAATTTGAAACTGTCCCTAAGGATGTGTGAGGGGATTTCAGCATGGATCCCTAATCTTTGAACATCTTGGTCAGCACCTGTTATCCTTTGCTATCCCAAGCTGCTGCAGTTCCACAAATCACTTCTGGCTTCACAAAGGTGGGGTTTCTGTTGTCATTATCTGTCAGGATGTTTGCAGCCCTCCTGTGTGTGAAGTTAATATTGTCATAAAAGAGCAAGTTTTTAAATAGCATTTGATTAGATGCATCACAGATACAAACAATGAAAGTGTTGAAAGATGCATGAAGAGAAAACTTTTGCCTTCTTGTGATGATCCATACAGTTTCTCTTTCAGTTTCTTATGACAGTGAGAGTGCTGAGTTTTTAATATAGATGTTTGTTTCCATCAGGACACTGCAGCCTTTCTTTGAGGGATTATTGCCTCGGGATAACCCAAGAAACACTCGCTTTGCCATCAATTTCTTCACTTCTATTGGCCTTGGAGGACTAACGTAAGGAATGCTTTTCTCATTTGATATTTACTTTCTTCATCTTCCCTCTCTCTGAGAACAAAAAATAAAATTGAATTTTTTTTTTTTTTTTTTTTTTTTTTTTTTTTTTTTTTTTTTTTTTTTTTTTGCTAATTAGGGATGAATTGCGGGAACATCTTAAAAATGCACCAAAGTTGATTATGACACAGAAGCAAAATGTCGAGTCATCAGATTCCTCTTCTTCAGACACAGACTCTTCCTCAGATTCTGATTCTGACAGCAGCAGTAGTAGCTCAGAGTCATCCAGCAGCAGTGACTCCTCATCTACCAGTGACAGCAGTAGTGACTCAGGTATTTAACCAGCAGTTAAACCAGCTTCTCTTTTATTTCTTTCTCCAGATATGTTTATTACTGTTTCTTTCTATACTTGTTTTGAGGAAAATCTGGCTATAGACAGTGCCTGTTTTTCTCTTAAAAACTAATCAATTTTTTCTAACTTAAAAGTTTAAAAAGACTAAATATTTCTTATGGTTTTTTTTTTTTATTTGAACTCAGAAAAACTGAGTTCCATTTTTAGAGACTTAAATATCTGAGAAACAGTGGTTTGTAGATCACTTTTTTTACACAATTGCTATCTGTTGCACTCTGCTATGACTTCAGTTTATTGGAGAGTTGAGGGATTAGAGTCATTCCCAATTATTTTCTTTGTGTTTCTGATGAACCGTAGAGACTCATATCTAGAACTTTTTTTCTTGTGCTGGCATAGCTGATTGAGCTTGATGCTCCTTGTTTCTTTCCCTGGAAATATGTGCTTCTTCCTTGAGTCAGAAATCAGTTCTTCAGTTCTAGCAATCTGTTTAAATATTGTTCTCCATCTGAGTCCCTATTTCTAATTCATCTGCTTCAGGAAAAGTTTGTTGTTGATATAGTGAAGGTTCTTGTCTGTAGAGGAATTTCCAAGGAAGAATTAGCTTTTGCAGATAACTTACTTTGCATTTTTATGTATTATAGTTAGTGTTTCATATCTTATACTGTTGTACTGATGTAGAAACCTCTGTTACACATGAACTGTCATAAACATTGCTAAGTCTGTAAAGTAGTTGCTGTTATGAGTTAGTGTGTGCAGTCTCCCCCAGTATATAGAGCAGGAGCAAATGATAGCACAGCATGACTTCCTGTAGCATGGAAGTTTGCTGATTCAAAGTTAATTTGATTTATTACATGTCTTTGAAATTAAAATGATTAATAAAATAAAAGCAGTGTGAACTGCTCCTTCTTTGGAAATGCAGTTCTGTTCTCCACCACCATCTCCTGTCCAAGGTGGGAGCTGTGTGTCACAGCTAACAGCATTAGTGACGACAGCACGAGAGGAGGGTGCAGCCAGACAGGGTCAGAGGAGGCACTGGTTCAGCACAGAGCCAGATGGTCCTGCAGGGACAGCTGCAGCTCTGCTGAGCTGCTTGATAGCAACCAGAGGGGCCAATCCTTAGTGACAAACCAAGGCTGCAGTCTGTGAGTAGAAACAGGGTTTTTTCCAAGTTTAGGACCTTCTCTTTTTCTACTTACCTTTCCCCCACTGAGGAGCACATTCATTAAAATTCACATCTTTGCAGCATGGTTTCACTTTTCAGTTTTTTGTGTACTTTATTACAGTGGTCAAAACACTAATTGGAGATAACAGTAAGCTTTAATGGTTAGCTCAGTTGAGGTTCCATTACTGGTTATAACGCCAAAGTCTTCCTGTGTTTGCAGCTTTTTAATTCTATAAAATTATTTGGAATAGTTAAGAGGCATTTTTCAGAGGAATGTGCTGCAGTATTTCAGTGTTGATGCAGTGTACAAAAGAAAAATAGAAAACCTGCTGATCAGAAATTGAGCTAAGTTAAGGATTAATGTCATACTGCCTGTTAATGCTTGGAACTTCATCAGCTTTCTCAGTTCAGCTCAGCACTACCCTGGGGAGGTAGTTCCAAAACAGGTCCAGCAGATGATAAAATATATCTGCCATCAAAGCAGCTGGTTCTTTTCTGTTTACTTTCTCAGGTCTTTTCCTGCATACTGGTGGATGTAAAATAATATGGAAAACACTGTTTAAAAAACATAATGGATTAAAATGTATCTGAATTGATCCATCCTTGCATTTTAACAGAATGTCAGCAAGCCTTAGTTCAGACTAGTCAATTCAGATAATGCATGTGCTAATAAATCAGTTCATGGCTGTGATATTTTCCAAAGGTGATGAGGAGCAGCTGATGTGATTCTATAGTTCATACACTAAGGTGAATGAACGGTTATTGCAAATGGCTGTTAGTGCTATTTCTCCTGAAAAATTAGGCCATTGTTATATTGCTGCAATACCATTATTTCAAGCCATTTCATCCTACATGTTTTTCCTTGTGCTGTAACATTGGAGATTTTTTCCTCATCTGCTGTTTTTCATCTCCATTGACTGATAAGCTTTTCCAGGAAAAGTAAATGATTTTGAGACTGGATAGTCTGGGAAAAGTCATCTTCCTAGAAAAAAAAGATTATTTGTGAGAGTGCTTTGATATATGACTTCACAGCTTATGCCTGGTCCTTGAGTACAAGTCAGCCAAGAGGGTGATGACAGGTGGAGGTTTTCAAAAGACAGGCATCACTTGCTGATAGCAAAGGGATAAAAAGCAGGAGTTCATTATTTTGGAACCTTTGTCCAGATGCACATGCGCAAATATTTTCTGACAGAAAACACTTTCTAATTTTTAATAAATTTAATCTACTAAATTAAAATGCAACCTTAGTTCCATAATTTGTTATCATTTCAGATGTTTCTAAAGCCAAAAGAAGGAGGGTGCAGAAGAAGAACAGAGAATCTGATAAAGTTTCAAGGAAAAAAACAAGAAAGGAGAAGGAAATCACTTGAAAAGAAAAATGAAAGGAGGCAGCAAGAAGAAAGAAGTGATACTGAGAGGAAATCAGAAAGAAATCACCGACATTTAAGAGACTCGCACAGGAGAGATGATGTTTCAAAATACCACCACAGAGAGGAATCCAACGGCAGAGATGGTTACCACAGCGGAAAGGACAGGAACCGCGAAAGAAGTAAGGATAGAGAAAATAAACACAGCAATTCAAAACTGAGGAAAGCAGAAAGAAGAGCTTCTGTATCTGATGATGAAAAATATAGACATTGGAGCAAAGACAATGGACGTTGTAGTAGGAAAAGAGAGAGATCAAAATCCCGGGAGAAGGAGCGTGGCCGTGCCAGCCCGAGGGAGGAGGAGCAGGAGGAGCGCTCCAGGAACGGTTTGGAGAAACAGCGGGACAAGGACAAGCACAGCCGGCACCCCAAGCAGCACAGGGAGTCCCGCAGGAGCGATGACCGGCGCAGGGAGAGCTCCCTGAACCACAGAGAGAGCTCTCCGCACCGCAGAGAGAACAGGGAGAGGTCCCCGAACCGCAGAGAGAACAGGGAGAGATCCCCGAACCACAGAGAGAACAGGGACAGCTCTCCGCACCGCAGAGAGAACAGGGAGAGATCCCCGAACCACAGAGAGAACAGGGAGAGATCCCCGAACCACAGAGAGAACAGGGAGAACAGGGAGAGATCCCCGAACCACAGAGAGAACAGGGAGAGCTCTCCGCACCGCAGAGAGAACAGGGAGAGCTCTCCGCACCGCAGAGAGAACAGGGAGAGCTCTCCGCACCGCAGAGAGAACAGGGAGAGCTCTCCGCACCGCAGAGAGAACAGGGAGAGATCCCCGAACCGCAGAGAGAACAGGGAGAGATCCCCGAACCGCAGAGAGAACAGGGAGAGATCCCCGAACCACAGGGAGAACAGAGAGAGCTCTCCGCACCGCAGAGAGAACAGGGAGAGATCCCCGAACCGCAGGGAGAACAGAGAGAGGTCCCCGAACCGCAGAGAGAACAGGGAGAAGTCCCCGAACCTCAGACAGAGCAGAGAGAACAAGGAGAGATCCCCGAACCGCAGAGAGAACAGGGAGAGGTCCCCGAACTGCAGAGAGAACAAGGAGAGGTCCCCAAACTGCAGAGAGAACAGGGAGAGGTCCCTGAACTGCAGGGAGAACAGGGAGAGGTCCCCGAACTGCAGAGAGAACAGGGAGAACAGAGAGAGCTCTCCGCACCGCAGAGAGAACAGGGAGAGGTCCCCGAACTGCAGAGAGAACAGGGAGAGGTCCCCGAACTGCAGGGTGAACAGGGAGAGATCCCCGAACCGCAGAGAGAACAGGGAGAACAGAGAGAGCTCTCCGCACCGCAGAGAGAACAGGGAGAAGTCCCCGAACCTCAGACAGAGCAGAGAGAACAGGGAGAGCAGGGAGAACAGGGAGAGCTCCCCGCACCGCAGGGAGAGCAGGGAGAGATCCCCGAACCGCAGAGAGAACAGGGAGAGATCCCCGAACCGCAGAGAGAACAGGGAGAACAGGGAGAGATCCCCGAACCGCAGGGAGAATAGGGAGAGATCCCCAAACCGCAGAGAGAACAGGGAGAGCAGGGAGAGATCCCCGAACCGCAGGGAGAATAGGGAGAGATCGCCGCAGCACAGAGAGAACAGGGAGAGATCCCCGAACCGCAGGGAGAATAGGGAGAACACAGAGAGTTCCCTGCGCTGGACAGAGAACAGGGAGAGCTCCCTGAAATTCATAGAGAATAGGGAGAACAGAGAGAGTTCCCCACGCCACAGGGAGAACAGGGAGAGTAGGGAAACTTCCCCGCACCGCAGGAAGAACAGAGAGAGCTCCCCACGCCACAGGGAGAGCAGGGAGACTTCCCCGCGCCGCAGAGAGAATAGGGAGAGCTCCCCGCACCGCAGGGAGACTAGGGAGAGCTCCTTGCGCCACAGAGGGAACAGAGAGAATTCTCCGCACTGCAGAGAGAGCAGAGAGAATTCCCCGCACCGCAGGGAGCGTTCTCCACGCCGCAGGGAGAACAGGGACAGTTCCCCACACCGCAGAGAGAACAGGGACAGTTCCCCACCACGCAGGGAGAACAGGGACAGTTCCCCACCACGCAGGGAGAACAGGGACACTTCCCCACATAGCAGGGACAGTTCCCCGCACCGCAGGGAGAGTTCCCCACGCCGCAGAGAGAACAGAGACAGTTCCCCGCGCCACAGGGTGAGTTCCCCGCACCGCAAGGAGAACAGGGAGGGCAGGGAGAGTTCCCCACACCACAGGGACAGTTCCCCACGCCGCAGAGAGAGCAGGGACAGTTCCCCACGCCGCAGAGAGAGCAGGGACAGTTCCCCACGCCGCAGAGAGAGCAGGGACAGTTCCCCACGCCGCAGAGAGAGCAGGGACAGTTCCCCACACCGCAGAGAGAGCAGAGACAGTTCGCCGCGCCGCAGAGAGAACAGGGAGAGCTCCCCGCGCCGCAGGAACGACTCCCCACACCGGCGGAAATAAAGTCCAGTCACCAACTGCAGTCAAGCTGTGCTCCTGAGCTGTTAGAACTGTATTTTAAAACCTATTACTGAAGTTTCTTTAAAAAAAAAAAAAGGTTTTGTACAAAGTGATAATTTGCATTTGTAAATTTTACCAGACTTTTTCAAATTTTCAGTACCGTTTTTTTATAACTGTATCGTTGAGTCTTTCTGTTATGTTCTTTGTTTGGAAAGACAAAGCTCTTTATTTTGTGAATAAAACAGTAAGATACCAGCAAATTGGGTGTTTTGTCACTTAGTTTCGAGTATTTGTAACTGTAACTTCACAATCTAAAAAACCTTGTTTTTTAACTTGTCTTGTTCTTTGAAAGCCAGATGCTGAGGCTGGGATAATAATGTACAAATCTCAGACTGCAGTGTGAATGTTACATGAGAAAACTGTGGAATTTTCAAAGAGGCATTCTATATCTGCATGTTCTTTCAACCTCACAAACATAAATGCCTTTTGACCAAAATCTTCAGGAAATACTCAGTTGATTTTTTTTTTCTTCAAGACTTAAAAATTGAAAACATAATGTTGCTGTTTTAAATGTCACATGTGTAAGTGTGTCAGCTTGTTCTGTTACTTTTCACAATGTTTTTTGATATTGTGACATCCTGAGTTAGTTACACGTGTGATCTTTTTGGAAAAAGGGTTGGTTTGGTTTTTATTTTTTCTGTCGTGACTTTGATTTCCAAGTCTTAGTCTTCAACTCTGTCGCTACAGTGGGAACATTTAAGGAACCTCTTTTGCAGTTTATAAAAAAACAAGAAAGCAAAACAGGAGATGTTTCAAATCTTTTTAGATGTTTTGAAATGCTCAAGTTTTTTGGAAGCAGAGTTCAAAAAAACCACCCTTCAAGCCACTGCAGCACTTAATGATGTAAAATTGTTCTATCTGGAGTCATGGGGTACAACTTGCTCAATCTTTTGTGAGAAGTGAATCAAAATCATCTGGTTAAGAATCATTCTCAATAGTAAATTACAGAAAAATTTGCAAAGTTTTCAGGATTGAAATAGGAAATAGTATGGAGGCATGGTCAGTAGGAAGGAGGTGGTAGTTGCAGATTATGCAGTTATTGTTGCTGTATGACACTGCTTTTTTTATTTGTGAAATGAACACAATTGCTGGTCAAAAGAGAACTCACATTTCATGTGTAAATCATATTTCTTGTATAAAGCATAAGAAATACATTTGAGCTGTTTTATAACAGAAAGTAGAGCCATTCCTAAGGAAATAGATCAGTTTTGCCTGAATCTTGTCACAGCATTTTTCTAAGAAAAATGCCTATTTTATTTTTTTTTTCTGTATTTGACAGAATTTATTTCTGCAACCTTTTCATGTAATAAAATGTTTTCAGTCAAAAACATTTTCATAGAAAATAAGTTTATATTGCAGAAAAAAGTAAGATTTCTTAGGGCTCTCAGCTAAAAATACTTAGGTGGCATCACGTAATATGTTTAAACTATTAGGTTTTTTAGCAACGCATGTCTCATTTTCAAAATTATGTGTGCATTTTGGCAGTGTGTTAAATCCACAAAACTTAATTTGAAGAATGTTTTCTAAAGAGAATTATGCTTCTTATGCTTCTTTGATAGCTCTCTATGCATATTATTAAAAATAATCTACTCCATAATGGTTTAATTGTACAAGCTTATTTAATATATCTAAAGTAATACTTCCCTTAATATGTTGTGGGTGTAATAGCATATATTTTATTAACCCATAACGTTTGAGATATTCTGGTCCAGTTAAAAAGTTTGTTAATGACACGTTTAATAAATGGAAATAAATTAATACATGTGAAAACACGTAACATCTATTCTGCACCGTCCTGTGCCAGCAGTACAGTGTTTTACTATAGAGTATCTATAAAAGCATGTTTCCTTTATAGCCTCTGTCTGGTTACTTGAATTTGCTATTTTGTGATGTGTTTTCATTCCCATCTTGTGTGTGACTTTATAGACCTAAACCTGTGTATTTGCCATTTTTCTTTTCTAGAAGTTAAAAATTGCCTGCAAACTCACCTTATGCCAGTCTGCTCTGTCCCTTGTCCTCTTGCCCTTTATTTAGTTGGTTTTTTCTGCCTTTTTTACAAGGGAAGGAAGTCAAAGTACTCTGTACTATTTGAAATGAGGGTATTCTAGGAGATGCATGGTGCCATAAGAGCTTTAGGGGAGGTCAGCTGTAGAGCTGAGTGACACTGGGTGACCTGGGCTTGCTTTCCTCAGCAGTAACAGCTTGTAGAACCCCACACAGTAAAGGAGTGACTCGTACCTCATGTCTGTAATTAGTACTGGAGCTCTAGGTTGTGATTGGAACAGCAGTTTTGACTGAAAGACTTGAAGTGGAGGTCCTGTGCTTTTCTTCACTGTTTTGTTCAGTTCTTAATTCTTGACACTTAAAACTAAGGTTGAAACACCTTGGCCCTGGCTTGGAGGATGAGTGGTAGAGGAATCTTGCAGACTTGGCTGTGTATCCGAGACTCGTGGGAAGGAATTTGTGATGACCTGCTGTGATATTGCATGCTTAAAATGTAGCTTTGAAGTGTGGTTGTAACATCCACATCCATGGATACAGCAAGAGAGGCTGCATCCCTTTTCTAGGAGTTCCTGAATTTCTTCACAGCGGTGGTGTGAGGTGTTAGAGAGATGAGCTGCTGACGCACCCGGCAAATTCCTGTTGGTGTAGGAATAAAAATCTGGACTGAAGCATTCCTGGAACTGGTAAGAACTGTCATTCTTCTCTCTAACCATATTTGGAGCAAGGTCTCAAAGTGTGGCTCAAATCTCAACTGTGTTTTTTGGGAGGAGATAAAGAAGACTACCACTTTTTAGGCCACATTGTTACATAAATGATCAAAATAAAACCTCACAGGATGAAAGCAGATAAATTTTGGGGAAAAAACTGTTTAAAATGCATTTAAATTATCTTTAGCAGATGATGCTTTCTAAAGCAGTTTTAGTTGCTGTTTAAGCAGCATTGCGGTCTTCAGATAGTAAAGAGATAATTCATCTCCAGTTCTGCATAGGAATGGAGGCATGGCTACAATAATGTTTTCCTGCTTGTGTTATGTTAAATGTATTTTATAGTTAGATCATGTACATACTGAAAATCAAGTTCAGTTTTTGAATGTTCCTGGTAGTACTAACTAGATGTTGATGGTATATTATATTAACCTAGGAGTGTGATGTTCTCTAATTTACTTGAGGCTCTAAGTCTTCTTAACTTTTAAATGCAGGGTATACTCTAAAATAGCTTAGTACATGTCAGACTCCCAAAAAATACATGAGCTAGGGTGGGTGCTTTAAGCTCCAGTAGCAATTTAAATGCCTGCCTGCTATTACATTATGGATATAAAAGAAAACAGTAGCTTATCCTCATTCATCATTCTTAAACTACTTTGAATTGTCTTTTACTGCTAAGGAAAGTATATAGCTGATTTTCTCAGATAATCTAAAAGAGCAGGAGTCTATTATTACAGGAGCAGAAAATTTACTCCAGTTATACTAATAACATACAAAGAGTAGGAGACCTGTCCTTCAATTTATTTTCAGTAAGGTTAAGCATATTTTTAAAGCTGTTTTAAATTTGTCAAAATATTTTTTTAAGAAACAGTGAAATCAAAACACAGACTCTAAAGGGGTATTTTTATTAAACCTACACAGAAAATGAATTGTAGGTTAAGGCACAAAATACAACTTTATAAACTAGAAAAACTTCAGGTCAGAGATATTCTGCTCTTTTTTTAGGTTTTCCTCAAGTCTGTAATTTGGCTGAGACTAGTTAGGGATTTTCTTTTCTTGTCTACTCATGACTGTCATCAAGCATTTTCCTTTAACTTCAAAAAAAAAGGGGGGAGGGAGAAGGGTGCAGCTTAAAACTTAGTACTGTTGGCCCATAAATGTTTTTTTAGGCCATCAAACAGAGAAGTCCATTAAGAAAATTAACTGCTATGTTTTGACTGTTCAAGGTATGTCCGTTTTGAATATTTTTTCCCCATTATTTAATGAAATAAAGGGAGCACCATAATCTCTCCTGAGGGGATGTTTAAGAGAATGTAAAGCTGTGAGAGAATTTGTTTCCAGTGTCAGGTAAGAAGTGAGGTCAGAACTGCTCTTTGCTAGAGCTGGTGGCACAGGTGTCTGGGTGCAGTGCTAATTGGTTTTCACTCGGTAACTTAATTGCTCCTTAATTGCTTAACTAAAATCTTAACGAAATTGTTCTTAACCAAATCACTCTCCCTTGAAGATTGGTGGTCCCTTTGCTTTTTTCAATGGTTTATCTATTGCTTATGAGGCACTTTATGCTCTTTTCACAAATCTCTTGTGGTATTTCACATTCTGGGTTTTTTATGTCATAAAAATCTGTGTAAGAATTCCTTTGTTACTACCTTACCTAGAATTCAGTATAACTTGAAGAGGATTCTTTGTATTTTCAAGACCCCCATGAATAAGTTCATGCCATTCTATAAAGACTGAAAATTTTTGGCACCTTTTTTTTTTTTGCCCTGGAATAATACTTAAGCTAATTGGAGAAATATTCTTTGATTTTAAAGGGAGAGGAGTAAGATGTTTGATGTAGTCACTTACAAATGCTGCTACTGCATTGCCTGTAATTGTTTTGCTCAGTACTCTCGTTAGGCTTTTCTTCATTTACTCCTGCTTTACTTGGAGCTTTTGTCATTTATTCCCTGTCCCTCTTGAACTTCATTCTTTGTCACAAGCAGTGTTAGCTATTTAGAAAAGTATAATGCCACAAATACATCAAAAATTTACTATATATCACTTGCATAATGCATCAAAAAATGATCTTTAAAGGACAGTTTAACTGAAGGAACAGTGTGTGTCCATACCTACAGTAAAGAGCAAGCGTGCAGCATGCTGCTTGCCTTCTCCTTACCTCAGAATAATGAGTTGCAGGACAATTGCAGATTTAATGAGGTTAATCAGTCTTCTATTTGTTAACATTTCTTTCTGATTGCCATCTTTTTGCACTGCCTTTGTCAGGGAGAAGCATCGTAGAGTTTTACAGGTTTCTGAATTTAGCTAAAGAGGTTTTGTGTTTGCCAAAGTGCCCTCAAGGAGCCACAGTGGTATTAAGTAGCAGCAGAAAAAGTAAAGAGGGACCAACATCCAGCAGAGAACTGAATCCCATAGTCCTCTGTGCACCTGTAGGGAATGCCAAGAGTTGTTATTTTCTTACTAATAATCAGCCTGAGTGTTTTGACCATAAAGGCTCCTGCAGCTGTTCCTGGGGAGAGGTGTGCACTGCTCAGCTGGTTTATCCATCACTTCCACCTGGGCAGGGCTTTTACAGGAGAGGTGCATCCTACTGTGCCCTGCCTCCCCCCAGCACTGCAAAGTGCAGAGCTGGGCATGTTATGCTGCTGTGCATTTGGCTGATTGTTGCTCTACTAACATTTCACAACCAAGATAAGGAGGAGGTCTGCTCAGCTGCTCCTGCCCACTGAGGATTCACAATGGCTGCTTGAACCTCATCTGCCGTGGCTGCTTTAGGGGTCATAAGCAAAGAGAACCCCTCAGCATAGAGTGAACTGAAAGAGCCTCTCTTGGCTAGAGAGAGAGCACAGAGGGAATAAGTTCATTATGCCAAGGTTAGCTTTTGCAAATACTTTCCTCCTCCACATTCTTCCTGGTTTTCACTTACAAATTATGTCTTTATGGGAAATTGTGAAGTGTCCCAGTTTTTCATTTGATGAATTGGAAAAAACTGGAAAAATAGTGTAGTCCAGCAGTGTTGAAGGAAGATTTCACTGACAGTTAGATGGCTGACAGCAATCTTGTATTTTGCTGTTTCAGTCCTAGTGAGAATGACCTCCTCCCTCTCACACCACCACTCCTGACTGCTAGGAGCTTTAAACACACTTCTTCACAGCAATGCATGCCAACACATCTTTTTTAAACTGTCCTTCCCTTCCCATCTCCCAGGTGCCCCTCCTAAAAGGAAAGATGGTCACGTCTTTTTTCATGCCCCAATTCTGGTGTCTGTCAATACATCTTGAAAAGGAGGCTTAAGTAACTGACAGGGTTCAGGTGGCCTTCTTGATATCCTGTTTGTTAACCTGTGTTCACAGACTTCAGTCTCAGGGGACATTTATGGTGGGCAGAAAGTTCTGTCAATTTTTGGGTTGAAATAAGCAATGGAAAAGTAGATGTATTAGATTGTATTATGCTGGGGGTGCAGACAGCCTTTGTGGCTTCCCATGAGGAAGGAAGACTTCTGTGATGACTACCTGGAATGGAATGCACTCTTTTAATGAATATGCTTCCTTTGTTCAGGCTGAGGTTTGATTTCTGTTCCACAGGCTCTGGTTCTTTGATTAGATTCACAAGGTCCCTTTTGCCATGCACTTCATTATGAGTCACCAGAAATGGGACACGAAAGTGCTTGAGAAAAAACTGGAGCCAAGTGACTTACTCAATCAGTGATTGAAATGAGAAACTGAGAATACATATTTGGGGGAAAAAAGTCTCTTTGCAACTCTGTTCCTTCCTGTCCTCTCTTGTCTGCACAGAAAAAAACCCTTGTTATACCTCTTTGTAAAAGAGAGACTGCATCAGGCTGTTTTGATCACTGTACTTGTTTGAACTGGGAATTCTTTGAGATGTCATCCACAAGTGCTTTGCAGCCCATTATTTTCTGCAGCCTGTGTGCATTTTGTGATTATGGCTGTGAGGAGAAACTGTGAGGATGGGCTGCTTGCTACGGCCATGCCAGGGAAGGACATGTCCTTTGAGGAAGGAACCTCAGGCTCAGTTCATCCCCTTGCATGCAGTGTTGCTTTGTTAGTTTTATTTTGCAAAGGAATTCTTTCCTCCCACTTCATTTTTAGCTCTCTATTTACAGGGATGCAGATGTGCTGGAGAAGCGTATTTCAGTTCTCCACATATGTATAAGAACACACACTTGCATGCAGTCTTCTATTTTCATTCTCTTGTTATGCAAGGGTTTAAAATTAGTTGTATTTGTGAATTAATATAGTTCATTGGAATAAATTTCAGCTATTTTTGCTCTGTAATGAGCTTTATCACCATGCTATCTGAATAGCTTACAAAAACTATTTTTCCTCTATACCCTGTTAACAGTGTAAAATATTCATAGTCTTGATGATGTGAAATCTGGCTGGGAGAAAAAATGGTGTGTGGTAAATTAACCGAGGTTCTCTGCTGATACATGGTGCAATACAGTGCCACCAAAGTGGAAAAATATCTGGATTGTGATAGTACCTCATGACAGGCACTTCAAAAGGTGGGATGACAAAAACCAGCATTGCTAGTGTTATATTTTGGTGTCACATTCTGAGGTTTTATACACCTGCAATTCTACTTTCCTTTCCAGGAGTAAGTGAAGCTTCAGCTTCACTGGAACACTGCATGTTGAGATGAGGCTCTGCCTTGGGATGCCAGGGAGATGGGTGGAACATCCTGTGGTCTGTGTGCCTCTGATTACCACTGTGCTAAAGAGCAAGGCTGGATTTAGTGCACAGGATTTCTACCCAAGACTCAAGGTCTGCTTCATTTTGGTTGCATACATAAGCAAAAACTTTCTTTGTTTTGCAGTATTTATAGGAAGGCTTCATTTCCTTAATTGCAGTTTCACTGTAGTTTATAAAGAAAATACAGCATGAAGAGTCATTGTTTTTATGATCTGTGTATCATGCATTAGTTGAGGGAGAATGAGCTTCATGGTTAGTTGCTTGGCAGTTGTCATCAGTCTGTGAAACTCTCATTTTGAATGACAGCTTTAATTTGCACTTTAACCCTACTGTTGGCTTTCACTTAGTCCTTGTTCCTAATAAGTCCAGTCTCTTCTTTTTCATGGAAGACCATTATTGTCTCTTTCCATAATCATAATTTAAAAGGGGAGTAGGGGAACTTGTATCTCTGGAGGGCCCCTCTTATTTTCTTAATAAGCTTTCTGCTTCCCCTGATTGTTATGACTTACAAGTGAAAGACTTGGTTTCTTGTCAATCATTGTTTCAGGAGAAGATTCCACAAACCTTGTAGACTATTCTTGTGGAATTGTCAGAAAGAAAAAAGGCTGTAATATGTTTTAAATGTATTGTTTTCATTTTCATTGAATGTTTCTCCTGTTAAAAAACATTTTCTCTTCCATATAACATTCATTGTTGCCTGTGTTCAGGGCTAAGTGCTTTTCTATTCATCTCTTCTGTAAACACTTCTTTAGCATTTCACTTCAGAAGAAAAGCCTTTACAGCTTATAATCATGTTTATTGCCTCTCCTTTCTCTCTCACACTTTTCCCTGTGATTCTAAACCATTCTCTGGGACCATCAAACACAACATTCCTGTTGATGGGACCATATTGCTAAATTTCAAAATGTCGTATTTTTTTGTTTTGTTTTGCGTTTATTGGATTGTTTTTTGCTTTTCCTTATTCTTTGGAACAGTCTATATGTTTCCTTCTTGACAGCCACTGAGCTGTTCACAATGATGCTCTGGTCTTTCCTCTACAACTTTGTACACCAAACTTACATGAATAATTCACAAGATTTCTTCTAATGTCTATTACTCTGTTGTCAACAAAGACTTTCAGCTGTCAATGTTTTGGCCTTTCAATTAATTCAAGTTCTTTAGTTTTCTGTTCTATTTTGTTTCAATTAAGCTGAATGACAGCTTGCTGCATTATACAGTGCTAGGACTTGGGTTTAGGACTGTTTCAGAGTTAACCTTTTGCCACACAGAATATTGACCATGTCTGTGCAAGCTGACTAGCACCACGTCCCCAATCTCTGATCTCTTACCTTGCAACTGGCTGCTATTTTAATAGCCTCTTGTGTGGGACTTATTAGAGGCTTTTTGAAAGTTCAGAAAATCAGATTATTCCAAGTAGATTCCTATAATTTTAATTGCATTTAAGTTAATACTTCTACTTTTCACTGAATATCTATCACATATCTAAAAATTAGGTCAATCATTTCCCTAAAGACCTTTGATATACAACTGACTACTTGAATTAAAGGATTAAATTGCCAAGGAAAAGATTAAAATCTTTCCAAGAGGATAATTCAAGGACTTTACCTTGATTACATTAAAAAATGTATTTAAAAGGAGAGGAAATGAGTAAGATAAAGAGACTGTGTGTGAAAAATGTTATGAGTCCAGGTGGTTGAGCAGCTTCATTTGAAATTACTTGAGGAACAGCTTGAGTTTAATTTGTTTCATGCCAAGGACCAAAAAACCCAGTGAAATAAAATATTTTACTTATTGAAAGCTATCTTAATCCCTTGAACTGCTTAGTTCAATCACAAGTAGACATTACAGAGCTGCTGTGTCCCTGCCTTGCTGCAGCAGGTGACAAAAGCAGGAGGAAGTGTGAAGGCAGCATCTCTCGCTGTGGATTTATCAATCCGTGTGCTACCCCGCAGGGCAGGAGGCAGAGCCTGGCAGGATGTCACAGGCACAGAGGCTTGAGAGCAAGGCAGGAGCACCCAGCACATCTCCTCTCCTGCCCTCTGCCCCCTGCCCTGAGTGCTGGAGCAGCCCCTGCCTGTCCCCCAGGGAAGCGATGGAGGGCCAGGGCTCCAACCTGCAGCGGGGGAAGCTGCTGCTGCTGCTGCTGGGACAAAGGGCCAGCCCACAAACAGCCTGATGCTGGAGCTGAGCTCCTGCCTGGTGCAGCACTGGAGAGCACACTGGGACCCCCGGCAGGATGACACAAGCTTAGTGCAGGCACAGGAAACCATCTCCTTTTTGACTCTTACTGGAGACAGGAGTGCATAGAACATGCTCTCCTTGGGTTACACACACGCTTTGCTGGCTTCATCTCCCTATACTGTTCTGTAGTCTTTGCTCCCTTCTCTGCTCAGAATTGAGAGCAGTGAGTGACAAAGCTGCAGAGAGCTCTCAAGAAAATGTTTTCTTGCCTGCACAGAGTCCCTCATTCTACTGCAAAGAAAGACTGAATGCAGGTGTTTAGGGTGAGCCCATGTCCCCACTACAGTTGTCTTGAAGGTTTCAAGCTCCGAAGGGAATTGGTGGAGGTTGTACTGTTTTGTAGGATGATGGCTGGCAGAGGAGACAATCTTGTCATACATCGTTTCCTTTGCAGAGACACAGCAACCTGTCTCTGCCATGTAGTTGGCAGATTCCCACATATTTTCAAAAGAGGTGATTTCCTGTGTGTCTCCTGGGAAAAAAAAAAAAGAAAGAAAATTTGTCCCTAATGAGCTAAAAATTGAGGGATAAGGACTTTGTGTAGGTGGAGATCTGAGCAGTACCTCAGCCTTCCGATTCCAGAATTAATTAATTTGTTTCTGTAGCTCCTTCCAGCAGGGATTTCTTGTTCTAAAAAAGTGAGAGTACCCATCGTCTTGATTCTTTTCTATTTGCCCATGCTGTACAAATGTAAAATAAAATATTTTAAATCCTACTGCTTTAATGTACCTGCATAGTTTAGTGTAAGAAAGTTTGTTTTTAATTTCTGCTGAATGTTTCTGTATATATGACTGCTGATGTCCTGATCAACTTTGTCTTTCTTTTCACCTTTACAATGAAGTTGGAGGGAAAAGGGAAAGATTGAATGTGCATGACTCGTTTGGTAAAAGATCCTCTAGGTTAATAGCTCATTACCTTAACTCATTTGAATTCCATCCAATTCATTTCTCAACATAATTACAGAGCAGACCAATTTTGGTAAGACCTCCCTAATATATAAAGTGCATTTGTTGTTGTGTAGATAAATGTGCATCTGCACGCTGAAGCATTTTCTTATCTATGTGGAGTGCAGAGTATTCATTAGTGTTCCCTTGGAGCTTCCATCAGACATGGTAGGAGCTCAGGGGGAATTTCCTTCCCCCTTTTGGCACAGACAGCAAATCTGCTACCAAAACCTGCACATCCTCCAAAACCTGTACTAGACCTTGAACAGCCCCCAGAGATCCCTCTGCCTTATTGTTATCCATGAGGGTGCTGCTGTGTTTCCTTGCAGCCTGTCACTGGTACTCACAACACCCCAGAGACAGAGACAGCCAATGGAGGCTGCATGAAGAAGAGACCTCCTGTTGTAATTTTTGCTACTTCTGAGGAAGCACAGAGCCTGGCACTGTTATAAGGCAGTGCCTCAGGCCTGCCTGCCCTGCAGAGATCCTGACCTCGAGGGTGGCTCAGCCCCATCTCCCACAGCCCTGGGAAAGGTTTCACAGAGCCACCTTCCCTCTGCTCTGAAGCTGGACTGTGGTAACAAACCCACTGGAATAAGACTAGGTGCAGATTTGTTGGATTTTTGTGCAGCTGTAGCCTAAGCAATTCTCTTCTGAGGTCTGAGGGCTTGCTGTTCTGCTCTTTTGCCAGTGCTGAAGCCACTCTTTTTCTGTAGGTGCTAAGCCTCCTCAGAGGGAGAAGGCAGATCTCATGGCAGTGCACTTTTTACATTGCACATGAGGCTTGGATTGCTTCTCTGTGGTTACACCAGATGCAATTTTGTTTGCAGGATACTATTTTAGTGACTGTTCTTTTTCTGTGACTGTGTAATAATATGGAGGCAGCTTTTGATATGTTTAGTGTATAATTAAGCTCTATCTATTGCTGTCTTTTTTTGACAGAATGGCAAGTGAATTAATGAATGAAAATGTGCTGGGGAAAAATCAACTTTTTTTCAGTTGAGTTATAAACCCTAAGAAAATCAGATGTAGAAATTAAATTTTGATATAATTTCTGTTATTCATCTCCTAAAATCTTAATGTAGAGTAACCATCCATACAATCTAAGGAAAGAATAAATATTTAAAAATTTTTGTGGGTCTCAGTGGCAAATATGGTAATTCCAGGGCTGTAATTTTTTAAGGCTGTGGAGTTGTATATTTAATAAGTAGCTATTTAATTATACATTGTGCTGGGCCTTTAAAATATATAAAATATATAAATTGCACAGCTGCATATTAAAATTAATCTTTAAAATGAGTATGAGGTTAAGTTGGGGAACTTAAGTTACTTGTCAACTACAATTTAGTAATCACAATATTACTCTTTTACCAATAGAACAACTCAATCTCAACACTATGCATGAAATCCCTGTGTATTTAAAAATGGTATATCCCATAATATATTCCTCCTACTAGTTAAGAAGCTCAAATGAATATGTGTATGCAGGCATAAAACTCTACTGAAAGTAAGAAATCAGAATCACCTAAATCCTGTGTACTGTTTGTTTCTCTTCCTGTGCTGTTCCAAGGGCACAAGGCTGCTCCAGAAGGTGTCCAATTACTGTGCCTGTAGACTCATTTGTGTGACTCATCCAGTGTGTCAAAAAGCATCCACCCCAGTGATGCAATTTCAAACATTTCTGCTGAAATTAAACAAGCACAGCTGCAACTTGTCCTTTAAATATTCTTACAACTGGTCTCCATTCAGGTTTTGTAACTGTTTCAGCTCGTTTGCATTTTGTCCTGTATTATTTCTCAGTTATATTTTGACAGAAAATGGGGGAAAATATGGAAAAGGAAATATTTCCATATGAGAGGGAAGTTTTGATATGCTGTCTCTCTGCTGGTGGAGGGAAAAAACTGAAACCAATAAACCTGTGTTCAAACAGTTCTAAATTTCCAGAACTGACAGTCTGGCCCACACTGCCCAATAACACAGGTACTGCTAGTACAAACTTTTAGTATAGACCTGATGTATACATTTATCCTTTTATGTAAATGCTCTTGTGCTCCCTCCTACACTGAAATAAGCTGCAATACCAGCAGAAAGCACCTAACAGATGTGTCTGCTTTCAGACTGCTTTCATGGCATGCTGCAGCACCTCAGTGAAGCAGCTAGCTCGTGTCACCTGGCTTGCCAAACTTGCACTGGTCTTCTTTAAGACAGAGCTGCAGTTGCAGCCAAATCCTACTCTTGCTGTCACTAGGGTAATTCCCCTTGGGGATTAATTAGAAAGGCTGTTATTTATTTTATAATTCTGGATGATGCATTGGGATTTTATACTGAATAGCATTAATTCAAATACTTGCAATCAAGAACACAAAGCTTTTCTATAATGCTTTGCTTGATTTTCATTATTCAGAGAAGGTCTTGAAGCTGTTGTAAAGTGCCTTGCACCACCACCCTTTTTATTTGACTCCACAACTAACTTCCACAAGGTAAGCTTTGGCTATGAAAAGAATAAGAGATTATAGTTATCCTTGGTACCTTCTTCAATCCACAGCCCAAGATAGAAGATGACTAGTTTCCCATGTGATCTAAAGCACTAGCACTTATACTGGATTTTGTATTTCATAGTTTTCCATCAGGGGAAAAGTGCCAAAATTATGCTCCATATGCTTGGCTTCTTGTCTGTCCTTGAAGTGGCAAATCTGTGGGAGAAGAGACTGCCCTTAGCCAAAAAATTATCTTTTCAAATCTGATTTTCTTGGAATTGTAGTTTGTTGCACCTTTTTTATAAAAATATATTTTTTTTCAATATATAAGCATCTTTAGTTTTTATTCAATGACATCAAAACAACAAATGCATTAGTTCAAATGCCTTATACTACCCTCCTCATCTCCTATGCTGTGCAGGAGATTTTATATATATAAAACAGATGGGAACTCAGGAGGTGACTCTGATCTTTCACCTGGACTTTATAAAGAGATACTGCATAGTTCTTACCTGGAAACCCCTGGTGATTTTTAATGGACTCAGGTTTAGGAACACTGACGAAAGGAAATATTCTAATTGGTTTTGTTTTTCAGCTGAAGAACAGTTTGTTTCTATGTCAAATGAAGTAGTGAAAACAAATAGCATGCCATCTGGCTAGCCTAACTGGGTACTTTACCAGGAGGTTCTCAGATGTTCTCTCTGCCAGTTTTCAACTTCTTAAGTCCTGTGCTACTGACGTACTTTCTTTACACAGTTGTTCTTTCCTGTTTAGGAATTATCTCATTCCTTGAACTGAATTAGAATTTTAAAAATCATACACTCCTTTGCAAAGATTTCCCCTGTCTGCTGTTTGAATTATTTATCCTCTTAATTAAAAAAATCTCCAGTGTTTCCAGCATCCACAGTAAATTGGTTATCCAGAGAAATATGTTATCCTCCATGCTATCTGTGAAGCTGATATTCTCAGGGGGCAGGATAGCATTGATGTACCAGTGAGCTCTCATTCTTGGAACAGATTGTGACTGAAAGGAAGGGTTTAGCAGCTTTTCTAGTGCTTGGAAAGATGTCATATGTTTTTCTTTAGATCACTTTTTTTCTGCTTCGGTTTCTCAAAGCAAGAACATCTTGCAAAAAATAAAAACATTTAACATAGCTGGAAAAGGAATGAAGCACAGACAAAAGTAATTTCATAAAACCAAAATATTTATTGCTGACTGCAACTTTTGATTTTGTTTTTGTCAGTACGAAACAAATATATGTTCACAAATATCTTTGAAAATAACTGTGATCATATAAATGACAAGAAATTTGAGAAGAAGCATTCATATGTGTTTCTGTTTCATCTGTTTGTTGTCTGTGATGAAGGTGCACATACAACTCTAACCACAACTCAGAGATGTGGTTCTATGAGCATGACGTAGATAATAAAGAGAATTCTTTGTGCCAAACAGCTTACAATCCAAATCCAAGTAATTTTTCTCAACATGCAATCAGGAAATAGAATGCTATCATGGAAATTAACTGATCTGTCACACAGTACAAATAGCATAGTTATGTAAGATTGAATGGTTGGCAGATATTTATATGAGAATATTTTGTGAACTAACTCATTAAATTATTTGGAATAATGCAGGTAATTTGTAAGCACCTTTCCCATCTGACACTGAACATTCTAAATATAGCTAGCAGACACAAGTTTAAAAAAAGGATAAATTTGAGCCATTAAGAAGTCAAGTGGGACACTTAAACACACTTTAAATACCCCAGGAAATTTTAAATCTCTGGACAAAAATAAAGAGCAGTAACATTTAATAGCAAATTTCAAAAGCATCTCAAGTAGCTCCATCAAATATAGATGCAAGGTGAAAAAAAAAGAAAAAAAACCCAAATCACTGCCCTCCTTAAAAAATAGACTGGTTAGCAAGTAGCAGGTTGGCTAAGTAGTTGCTTTGTCTGTTTCTACAGGGGAGGCAGATGGAGATCTGCTAAATCTGGGATTGTTTCCCCAGAGGCAGTAGCAGGGAAGCTGGAAAATGTACAGGCATATAAGAGACCTGGTTATAAAATGTCAGATCTCCTTAGAGGAACCAAAACTCAAGATATGCATACAGATGTGAATTTTAAATTGAGTAAGGGAATCTATGAAGTTTCAAAAGTCTTTAAAAAAGACTTGATCCAAAAAGGACTCCTTATTGTAAAAAACAAACCAAAATCCCCCAATGAACAGGTGACAAACAAGGAACTGCATGCCAGTGGGAAAAACTCTAACAAAGTTGTTTGAAGATAGGTTATGAGCAAATACCAAAATCGCAGTTTGGTAAGGGACTAGGACATGGATTCAGGCACAGAAGATCTTAATTCAGTCATCATTTCTTCACTATACTTTCTCCATGCATAAAAGTAAGTGGTTTGAATATTAGCTGTGTTTTATTAAAATTCTGCTTATCAGGCCTTAATTTTGAAGAATATGGAAATGAGTGACTATCTTCAGGAAAAAAAACAAACAAACCACAAAACCAAACACCTCTCAAGTTCCTTCTTGTGTATATGGTGACTAACATGAAGTCTGCAGTCATACCTCAAATGCCCTGTGGTGCTTAGAGGGAGCTTATTTTTGGAACAGACAATAGTAAAACCTTACCGAGCCTTAATTCTCTAAAAAGGAATAACCGTCAAACAAAAAGACTTCCTCAAAATAAGTGGCAGGCCTTTCATATATACATAAAATGGCTTAGTGTGGAGAACACAGCAGTTGCCTTGTTTGCTGGGGACAGAGAAATATTTGCTTAGATTTCTGACACTCTGTCTCTTTCAGGGTGAGTCATGAATGTGAGGGTTGCTTGAGGCCTCCCAGTGGTGACCCCTCCTCATAAAATGATATCAAATGTCACCTAGGTGTAATATTAATGTTGCCTTTTGTATAAAATATATCCCAGCTCTTGGGACATCCTAAATTGATGTTGGGTTGCATGCATCCCTAAGAGGTTCGTTTGCATGCACCATTCTGCATGGATCTACTCCTTTCAGTGACAAACTGCTGTTTAAACATCAAACCTATGTTCAGTGACAGATATTTTAGAAAATTTTGTTTTGGGAGAGCCAAATTTGAAGAATTCACTTTTTTTTTTTTTTTTTTTTTAAGAGTCGTGAGCTACTGAACAGAAATTTACTTGTTCTGAAGAATGTTATAGTATTCACACACAGTGAATGGTGATTTTCAGACCACCTTTCCATTTGAGATTGTGGCAACAATCTATTTGAGGTGTTGTGGAAACTACAACAGCTGCTCATGTAAGTAAAATTATACTGCACGGATGTAATGTTCTTAGTCCTTTACAATAGGACTTGAAAGTTGGATATGAAGAGAAAGTTGCTGAGTTTTTGTCCACTCAGAGATACTTTGAGATTTCTGAGTGCATTTTGGAGACTGCTGTGCTAGTTTATACAAGTTTGTCTTGAAAAGGGCCAAAAGATAGAGAAAAGATAATAAAATATGAAATATTGCTAATGTGCAATCATATATGTTTTCATATATTTTCAAGATAATCAGTTTGATCATTTTATTGTCTGACTGATGCCAAACCCTCTCTGGGTATTTTTGTTGTTGTTGTTTGCTGCTGAAGCACGTGTATACATTCAAAATTCCTCTACCACTGGTCCAACATTCCCAGTTTCAGCAGTGGATTTTTCCTACTATGCCATCTTTTCTGCTGCTACAGATTCACACAAACTCAGGACTTTTGGGGAGCAAAATAAAAAAGTGTCCTGTTTTCAGCTGCTCTTTCTGCAGAAGACCAGCAAATCTTCCAAAAACACTTAGGTATGCTTTATGCAAGAAGTTTGGGGTAGGTAAAACACCAGAAGAAGGGTTATATTCATGTTTTTATGGGATGATTAATTCAAACTCTCAGAATTTCCCGTCCTGAATGCTAAAAGAACTTATTGAATATAAAACTGTAAACAAGGTATGACGCAATTCTTAGTAGTATTAAGTATCACTGCTCTTCTCCAAAAGCTGAAATAAAAGTCCAGCAAGTTTTTCTCCAATTTCTTATTTTCCTTCCTGCAGAAGAACAGCAAATTTAGAACTGTAGGATTCCCCCTGTTTGCATCACATTCTCCAGGAGCAATGTTCTAACTATAAAAGCTAACTCAAATTATAAAAATGCTGTAAAATTTCTTACGCTAAAGTTTGCATTGATTTTGATGTTTTTACCATTATCATTATTATTTTTCTCTTAAGTACTTGCAAAACCTGATGTTTTCTAGTGTAACGTTTATATTTAGGACACAACTTTACATTTCACAAAGCAGAGCTGAGGAGTAGCAGCTATCGTTTTGAAGCCTATCAGGTGGGCTGGCAGGAGGCTACAGGTTTGTGGATTTAGGGAAGGAAGAGCGGACGACCAGAAGCTGAAGGAGTGAGGAGAGCAGGAGCTGTTCCACCGACATTTTGGGGATTGTTTCTCACGGCTCTCGCCACTAGGACGGGGCTGAGGTGACCGAGTCCGGCCGGGCAGGGCTCGCCCGGGGCAGGCTGGCGGAGGAGCCCTGCAGCCCCGGTGAGCCGCAGCCGGAGGCTCGGGCTGCGCTCCCCCCAGGGCCCGGCTGCTCCGCTCCGCTCCGTTCCCCCCAGGGCCCGGCCGCTCTGCTCTGTTCTGATCTGCTCTGCTCCGCTCCGTTCCCCCCAGGGCCCGGCTGCTCTGCTCTGCTCCGCTCCGCTCCGCTCCGCTCCCCCCAGGGCCGGGCACCGCGCTCCCCCCAGGGCCCGGCCGCCTCCACAGGTGCCGTCCCCGCCCCGAGCCCGGCGCGAGCGCGCAGGCTCCGCCCCCGTGCGACCCCGGCCCCCGCCCCACCTGAGCCCGCGGGCGGGGCGGGGGCCGGGCACGGCGGCCGGACAAACAGACAGGAGGACGGGCGCGCCGGCAGAGCCGCGGCGCTCCGGCGGAGCTGCGCCGCGCTCGCCTCGGTCCGGCAGGAGCGGGGCTGCGGCGCCCGCCCGCCGGTGCCGCGCTGCCTCCATCCCTCCGGACGGCTGCTGAGGTGAGCGGGCGGCGCCCCGGGCGCGGGGACACCGCGGGGACCTCGCTCGGTGTCGCGGCGCGGGGATGCGCGGGCGGAGCCGGAGCCCCGGAGCTGCCCGCCCGCTCCGCGGCCGCTCCCGGGCGAAGTTTGTCGGCCGGAGCCGCAGGTAGCGGAGCCCCGGGTGTCCCCCTGCCCGGGCGGGGCCGGGCTGCCGGGGCTCGGCGGGGGCTCCGCAGCATCGCTGCTGTGCGGGAAGGATAAAGCGCGGCTCTAAATAGGTCAGGGGCTTCGGCAGCGCCTGGGATTTGCGTAACGATTTTTGTTACGTGGGAAAGGTGCGGGGCAGGATCCTGTGCCCGGGCTCCGAGGCTGGACCGAGCTCTGCTCTCCTGGCACACGGAGTGACTTTTTAAAACAGTATGAGTACGGCTCGGCTTTCTCGTTTTTTAAATCCCGACGACTTCGGGGAAGTTAAATTTCTACAGCAAAGGCGGAATTAACCCCCATGAAGGAGTCATCCTTGATGATCTAATTACGCGTGTTGAATGCAAGTGTTTGGCACCGCTAGCCCGTGGACGGTGACGGTGTGCTTAAAATGTTAAACTTTGTGTCCTAGTGACACTGTTTCAAAATATGCGGAGAAGAGTTAGATACAAGATTGCATTTTCTGCGGCTACAGGCAAGAACTGTTTCAGAGCAATTGTCAAAATATTCATGCGTGTGTGATGGTTTAGCTTTGTTTTCTCTTGTTTTTGACTCCTGATCAAATTTGTGAACTCTCTTCATGGGTTTCAAAGGTTGTGAGCTTGGCATTAGATTCGTATTGTTAAGCTTGAGGGGGAAGTCTGTAAATGGAAAAGTTAGAGAAGTGCGGCACTGTGAGCCCTCAGAAGTTTCAATAAATCTTCAAAACGCAGCTTAACTGCAGCTAACTACTAGTTGTGGGAAGAGGAAGATGATAAGTTTATTTCCTACTCTGCTCTGCTTTAGTGCTGCCTTGGACCAAGTATAAAAACGAGATGTAAAACAAGTTCTCTTGCTGTCAAGGCTCTGTATATTTCCTTCCCTGAAGGAAATGCACCATGAAGCAGCAGTGTAAAGCCCTGAAGGCAGCGGGATGCGTCCGTGTGGCTGGGATCCCGGCTGCTGGCTCGGGGGAGCCCCCCTGCCCCTCGGGGGAGCCCCCCTGCCCCTCGGGGGAGCCCCCCTGCCCCTCGGGGGAGCCCCCCTGCCCCTCGGGGGAGCCCCCCTGCCCCTCGGGGGAGCCCCTGCCCCTCGTGGCAGCACTGTGCTCTCCAGCGGGCGCAGCCACCCTCTGCCCGGGTTCTGCAGTCCTGAGCACAAGGAAAAGGGATCTTGTGCAGTCCAGAGCTGATGCCAGACTGCTGTGAATAGGTTATGCTGCTCCTCCTTTTCCAAAGAAATAATCTTGCTACTCCTTTCAATTCACCACGTTAGTAGGCTGCTTAGGGGGAAGGACAGTGTTTTTCTTCTGTTTTGTTTCTAGGGTATTCCTCTATAGTTGCAAACTTTTTTCTGGTGTTTAGTCACGCCAAATGGGTTTTTTGTACCTCAGACCTTTTCCAGTGGATGGGAATTGATATACATGTGTGAAATATGAAGGCAGAAGATAAATCAGGAGTTATGACACTGGCTATGTTAATAACTTTTTTTTTTTTTTTCCCAGTCATTCCACTTAACAATCCACAACGTAGTAAGAAATTAGAAAGAAAACTATCCTCTTTATAGGACATTTTCACAAAGTTATCAAGGTCATATATTTTTTTCACAGTGAATAATATAAAGGATACTTGGTTAAACTTAAAAAAAAAATTAAAAACCAGCAGGTGTCAAGGTACTGTGCTGATTTGCCTCTCCCTGTACTAACAGGAGCTGTCCATCCCTCCTGTGCTCGCTCTGCACTGCACCCTCTCTCACAAGGGATCAATGCATTCACACCAGCACCAATTTCTCTTAACTGACTGTTCTTCACTATCTGCCTTTTTTAATTGTTATTTTATTTATTTATTTTGAAATCTTTTGGATTTCCTCTGCTATCTTCATCCTCAAATACAGTTGCTCAGGGATAAGTCAGTATAAAAGCAGCAAAAGGCCCTGTGGAAGATAATCTGTTGGGGGAGTGTAGGCTTGTTACTTCATTAGCTCTGGAAGTTTTAAGATTTTGAACAGCAATGAGGATTACTGCATAAAACATAACAGATGCTTTACAGTACTTGCAGTTTTTTCTCTTCAGGTTATCACAAGGGATTGTGGTTTGAGAATATTTGCTCTCTGAGTTTGAGAATTTATGAAATGGGGCATTCCTGTTATTTTCAAAATGAGCATATGGTACATGGTTGTGGTAGTCTCAAATCTCAAACCATTCATCAGGCTGTGTTGGGATGTAACAGAGTACAGAACTGGAGTGCAAGGTGCTCTCTAGTGTACTGAAATACACTGCAAAGCTCAGGTCATCTCTAGTTATTGGGAAGAAAAGATGACTCCACAGTCTGAATAGCTTGCTTTCTGAAATTCTGCTTTTACTTTATAATATGTTTTAAGCCCTTTGTGATTCCTTGAATGACAACTTGCAGCAGATAAATATTTTGGTTCCATAACTTTTGCATTGCATTCAAAAAATTGTAGTACTTAATATATGTCACCTATCAAGATAAAACTGTGAATATTTTATCTTGTCTGATCCTCAATTACCTCTGATGCAGTGAAGGTAGAGGCAGATGTTAAATGCCATAATACCCCAGTTAACAAAGGGGAAATTTTCCCAGATCTGTAGAATGCACTTGAATATTTTATCCTCAGGCTGATGAATGTATAGATTTGAAAGAATTACAGGAACTTCACTCTGCTATGAGACTGTAGCATCCCTCTGGCAGCATAGGTTACCAGATTTTCACCACATAATCTGCTTGCCTTAACTACAGATGCATCTCAAATGTTGATTGAAGAGCTATTTTCTATTGTTATTTTGCCCAGATGTGGAAAAGGTACAGGTTCTTTTCAAATGCAAAATTTGTATTTTTACTGCAGTTTCACAGAGCATGCATAGTCTTACAACAGGAAGTTTATGGTTTTCATTATTTTACAAAGGCCAATGTTTTAAAAACAAAACATCTAAAACATTTTGAAAATTTGTGTTTTAAGGATTTTTAAAAATGTTTTTTCATAAAATTAATATGTCTTCTGACTTTATGTAATGCACAAAGCAAAGCAGGGTAATTTTGGCAAAAATTGTCTCTGCACTGTGCAGTCATTTGATGTCATTCTGTAATGTTGGAGAAAGTGCTGCCAAAGAGTAGCTAGTATTCTAACACATGCAGTGTGAGCACTGAATATTATTAAGTAAGCATTGCTTAATTTATGTTATCAGCAGTACATTGATAGAAGTAATAAAATATTTGGTAATTTCTTCTGGTTTAAGGTATCTTTTGGTGCTAGTAAGTGAGGGTCTTACACTGCTTGCCAGAAATAAAGCCTTTTTTTCTGATGCCCTGCAATTCATCACATTCCATGAAATTGCACTAATATTTCCCAGAGGATTAATCATGCCCATTAGCTTACACATTTATATTTTTTCCTAAGTGATTGCTCCCCACAGATCATGTGCAATAATTATTTTTATTTTCTTAAACATGAAGATTGGAGGCTTAACACATTGTAGATTTTTCATGCTACCGTGATTCTTCTTAGGTATTAGCAAGAGCTGACATTGCTTTCTATAAACATATTAATTGACAAGTTAAAAATTCATTAGACAACCTGAGCTTCCAAGGCTTGTAAAAATAGAAGCCTGTAAACCAATCTAACTGTATCAGTGCAGCCCCAGTCTGTTGCTTATCAATATTGGTACCTTAACAATTTGCAGCTGCTGAACTACCAGACAGCTCTTGTAATGACAGGTGATGCCAATACACAATGAGGCATGTTAGACCTGTGCTGATTACATTATTGATGATGGTTTGGATATGAGCAAGTTAACCTGTTAGGAAAACTCTGTTAATGCTTCATTCCTCAGCAAAATTTTTCAATGAAACTTCATTTATTGACAACAACTTTTTTTGGTTATTAAATGTTTATAATAAGGAATTTAAGAGGGAGCAGTAGCTAGACATGAGTACAAGCAGCAACTTTAGACAGTTGAAGTCTTAGTTTATATACCTACATTTTTTTCAATTACATAGCCATCTAAATGTTTCACAAGTTTTAAAATGTTGTGAGATGCATTGAACACAGAAATGACATTAAATAGGTTTCTGTTTACAAATAGGTGAAATGCACTTTCTTTGTGGCAGAGTGCAGGCCCTGCATAGTTATGCATCTTGGTTCACACTTTTCTAGACCTGCTGATTTTGCTGTGTGGCAGGATGATGTGCTGTGGTATGGGTGAGGTGCTGTGATTCTGAAATACACCAGGCAGTTTTTCATTAGTCTCTGCTTTCTGCTGGCAAACTGTTTGGTGCAGTCGTGCCAGTGCTGAAGGTATGGCAAACTGGGGCCACACCTGCAGCTCAGTCAGTCATTTTGCATGTGAGGGAGGTTAATCTGGTCTGCTAGAGCACACTGATTCACACTGAGAGATGTCTCACAGACTCCTCTTGCAAGCAAACCACAAGGCTCAAAGCCAGCCTGCTCTGTTATAGTATCCATTACTTGCACCTGTGTGGCAGGGAAAGTGATCCTTAAGACTGAGGTGAGTCTTGTGTGTAAAGGAGGACTGTAGCTCCTTACTGCAGGCACTGAAGAACAGCTACTGAAATGGCAGCATTCAGGTCAGGAGAGCTAAGCAAAATTAACTTCAGGTGAAGCTTGAATTATATTGTGAGCTTAGAAAGTAAGTTTTATTCATTCTGTTGTTTATTTTTCTGTGTCATGGTATATTTATGGTTTATGAGGCTTTTTTTACATCATGGCAGTCAACCTGCTGCTGTTCTACAACCAGTGTGGTCTCATAAGGAGTAGTTCCTAATTGAGTTATTTACTGGGGGCTGGTGTAGTGTGGATTCCTAGCAGAGGATGTGTTCCAATGAATCTTTAACACTTCTCAGAATTGAACTTGTAAAATCTAATGAATTTATAACATAACTGATTATGGCAGTTGTTTTCTGTATGTACTTGTGCAGGTGCAGAAAGCTACACATATGGAACCAGACCTTAACAACACATGCTGTGGTATTTTAACTTGACACTTCTCAGTACATCCCATTTAGATATAGTGGACTATCAGGTCTCCCTAGTCCTATTATGATTTGATACAATTTCAAAGATTAATTAGGTGAAGAATCAGTGATGTGGCAGGCAACATTAGTATGGTCTGCTTCAAAATGGAAATGAGGAATAAAGTTTGATATGATTTTTATGTCATCTAGTTTACACTTTACAGTGTTCAATTGTATCTGTCATAATTTTGATTAAAAAGAAGTTTGTTTTCCTAAGCCAGAAAAAAAAGATTGAACATAAAGACTTATTATCAAGGTGTATTCCAGAGAAGATGAATTTGGACAAGATTATAAGTAAACACCCTCAAAGTTCCTACTCTGCCCTGTGCAGCAAGGCTTTCAAAGATGATGCAGGAACCTCCTAATGGGATTTTATAATGAAAATGCTAATAAAAGCTAGCAGAGGAGTACCTAGTCTCTTTCTTTGCATGACTGCATATGACCAAAAGAAGTAATTGCATAATCTTTCTTCCTTTGGCCACCTGATAATAACTGGATGGTGAATCTTTGACTTGAAATTGTAAATGCCTGTATGTGCCTAGATGCACTTCATCTTTCTGTTAAAATGAGATTATTTAATATGTTACAATTAAGAAAACCCTTTCTGAATCTCCTTAAAAATGTATAGAAAATATTCAGCCTTTGTCTGTTTCTGCAGTCTGTTGTCTGCAATGCAGGTGCAGTCTATGCCAGACAGATGCTTATTTGGTAGATTGTGGGGTCTCTGCATAGTCAGTACCATGTTTGATGCTTATCTTGGTCTCTTGTTAATCAGAGAATAAGAACACCAATATTTTAAACCTCAAACAGCATTATGAGAGCTTCAGACTTGCAAAGTTTTTTCTTCCTCACCACACTTTGTGCACAGCATGGGTAATATGTGCTTCAACAATAATAAAAGAAATTTTAAAAATCTTTGCATCACTTCCATGATAGAAATAAAAGAGCTTTCTCCTGACATGGAGGGAGCCAGCACAGAGAGGGGTCCCCAGCAATGCTGATCCTGGGCTGAGTCCTGGGGTCTGAGCCCTCAGGGTGATGCAGGGTGTGCTCACAGCAGACCTTGAGTGGCAGCAGGAACACTCAGCAGTGCTCAGTTAGAGCCTGAACTCTGATACAGCAGCTCTGAAAACTCCAGCCTGCAGCTCTCCACTCCCAGTACAGTCCTGTGCTAGTAGTGAGTGATTTAAGCAACTTGCCAAGCATTTCTAGCAGCTCTGTGGTGGAGCCCAGGCTGCAGATAGATTCTGCACTGCAGCATATAAGTGCCTTAACAGTGAGAAAACCTTTTTCTCTTGCAGTCTCCTGTTTTTTCTACAACTTCTGCAGCAAATGTTATTGGGGTTTGTTTGTTTGGTTTTTTTAAGTTCTCATGACTTTGATTGTCTTGACTAATCTTCAGTCTGTGAGGGGAGGGGAAAATATGATTGTAATTTAAAGAGCCTATTAGTTTGGTTTCTTTAAAAAACAAGCTATTCTGCCCTAAGGAATCATGATAAATCTTAAATTTTTCATCAGTGAGTGCTTTTCAAATTGTTAAAACTAGAGCCTGGCTTCTGGAGCTTCTGGAATGATTGAAGAAATAAATTTGTGCTGTTTGAAGTAGCATTAGAGGATTGAACTGCTTTGTGTTTCAGTGATACTTGGTCAGGTATTGTCAGATTCCACTCTGGAGAACTTCACATCCTTTTAGACAGGTGACATCAGAAGCAGCAGAACTTTATTGTCAGGTTTGACAGCTAAAATGGACTAATGACACTCCTAGTCCCATAAGTAATGTGAAAGTATTAAGCACTTTAACATATGGTTGAGGAGGGGATATTTAGTGTTATAGTCTTATTCTATATAGTATTAAACTATATAAACTGACAATGAGTATATATTATCTGTAAATGTATAAAATAGATTTTAATGATGGAAGTAATTCTTTTAAAAATGTCTGAAACTGCTGAAGCTTTAGAGTAAATCCTATGGGGACTGGCTGAGAGAGCTGGAGAAAAGGAGGCTCAGGGGTGACCTTGTCACTCTCTACAGCTCCCTGTCAGGAGGGTGTAGCCAGGTGGGGTCTGTCCCTTCTCCCAGGTAACAGGTGACACAGGATGAGAGGAAATGGCCTCAAGCTGCATCTGGAGAGGTTCAGGTTGGACATCAGGGAGAATTTCTTCACTGAAATGGTAGTTAAGCCCTGGAATAGGCTGCCCAGGGAGGTGGTGGAATCCTTGGAAGTGTTCAAGAAACAGCTTGACATGGTGCTTAGTGCTGTGGTTTAATGGACACGGTGGTGTTTGGTCAAAGGTTGGACTGGATGACCCTGAAGGTCTTTTCCAACCTTAAAGATTCTCTGTTTCTATGACTTCTACTGATCAAGGTTTTAGTAAGGCTAAGTGCACTGTGCTCAGGGACCCCTTCTCTACTGCAGGCAGGTGACAGATGCTCTTGAACAAGTGATATTCCTGACAGGCTACACAAGAGCCACCTACACTGACATTTTCTTCCTCTTTCAAACAGGTTTGAGAAAACATTGCAAGAAACCTCTGTTATCTTTCTTTGGCATATGGGTTAGTTTCATGATCTCATGAATGTTACAAAAATAGCTTAAGAAACCAGACAATGGAGCTTTACAAATTTCAGCATCAGAGAAATTTGCATGGATGCTCAGTAATAACAAATTTTGACAGAAGTAATGTCAACATCTGATTATGTTGTCAACTTCATAATTTGGTTGTATTGGCAACTTGTTAACATGGTAGATTTGTTGAGTCTCAATTGTCCCCATCATAATTGCAATCTATTATGTAACTCAAATAGGTTGGGGCAGTAAGAGGATGACAAAACAGGTGCAGTGTTATTCTTGGTTTTTAGACTTTCAGTGAATTTGCCTTATTTTTGCATATAACTTGGTGGTGTGTTATGTCTCATTTGCAGTTCCTGGAAGCTTTTCACCTTTTTCTTCTTAACTGTAAATTAGAATTTTGATGAATTTTCTGTATCACAGTTTTTCAAGAAAGCATCTGATTTTTGGTTTATTTTCCTCTAAGTTGAACATCTAGATCTTGAGCAAGGATAGGAGAACTTCCCTCTTGTTCAGAGGAGAGGATTTGCTCTAACCTTATTTGGCGAGTGTTTAAAACCCAGGGAAGCTCAGGCTGGTGTTACACCCCAGGCTGGCAGAGCTGTGGGTTTGTAATCTCCCCGTGCAGCACCACGGCTGCTTCCTGCCTCATGCAGATGATCAGAGGGCTGCTCTGCCCTGTGCTCGTGATAACTGTGGGAATTGTCACATCAGTTAGGAGCCAACGCCGTGTTTCATGCTGAGCATGGGGCTTGGCAGGTTTGCTTTTGTATGCTTCTACCATATGAATGCCTTTGCAATATCAGCATGATGGAGAGGCTCATGTTTTTACAGAGATCACTTTTTGTGTGACACTGAATCAGTTTTGAATGTTTCTGATTATGTATCTTTTTGCTATACATATATGTTCTTGAATCTGTTCCTGTCATTTATTGTTGGTACTATTGTATGGCTTCTTCCACCTTGTGAGAACCCTTCAATTTCTTTCGTGTCAATGACTTATTGAAAAAAGCTAATGTATTTTAAAATTTCTTGTAAGGTTGGAGTAGCTGGCTCTGGGGCACAGAAGTACTTCATGTTGTTTAAAAGGATCATTTCAGCTTGAATTTCCAAATGGGCTACTTTATAAAATTCAACACTCCTGCTTATTAAGAATTATCAGAATCTCTCTAAAATGCTCCTTACTAGGATTTGTATTACATGTTTTTCTGTAAAGCCAAAGACAGAATTTAATTCACTTATTAAATACAAATAATTTTCAAAATTAGTAGTGAATTTTAAAAACTTGAGATTGCTTTGGGTCTTTAAGGTTGCAGGAGTGTGAGCTGTGGCTTTTGTGGGCTGACTGCAAGCAGCCTTGCCTGGTCCCTGTGGCTTCTGAGCATCCTCTTCACCTCCCTTTTTGTCCTTTCAGGCAGCTGGAATGCCTTAGTCTTTGGCCTTTCCTTCAGCAGCTATATTTCTTGGCTCTTCTAATTTCTTGACTCCTGTGTTGTTTTGCTGAACTTCGCATTTGTCCTAGCTTGTATCTGACCTATGCCCCCTCCTGATTGCAGCCTAATGCAACAAATGGCAACAGTGGCCAGCAATATCCCAGTGAAATATAGATCACCTTATGGATGGTGCCCCATTTTTAATAAAAATTCTTTTGAGTCCCTTTTCCAGTCAGTGAAGCCTGAAATAAAAGTTTAGTTTAATAAATTCACATACCCTTTTTTTATTTTTTATTGAATAGAAAAAAGGAAGAATGCTCTTTAAACATAAAGCTCACTTGTCGAACTTGGGTATAATTTAGAGTGCAAAAACATTTGTTCTTCCTTTTTTTAAAGATATTTAGTGGGAAACCACAGTTGGGGAAATGTAGTATAAGACTACTATGTAAGCATTTAGCTATTCCTTGCAGTTACATGTTGCCAATATACATTTCTTTAAAAAATATACATATTCATCAGTCTCAATGATTACTCTGATTCATTCTCTTGCATTTGATGAATTGCTTTAGTGACTACAATTATTAGAAATCTAAAAAGAAGGTATATAGAACATATATCTGCATATATCTGTTCAATTAAAAATCATTAAGAGAAAAAGCTCTTGGAATTACAGGATCATCCTTGTGCTGTTTTTATATGGCCTCAGTATAACAAGTTTCTCACCTACTAATGGATGCTTTAGGTGTCACAGTAATGTTATGCATACTTAAAAGCCCTCTTGGGTTATTATATATGTACATTTATTTCAGGTAACATGTCTGTATCAGGTTTGCCTCTAACCCTTCAAAGAAGAGTTCTGACATAATTGCATTGACTGAGAAATCTGGTATCAGGAAATGGATTTTTTTTTTTTTTTTCTCAAATGAGTATTGGCTTATTGGTAAAGGAATTCTGTAAATAGCTTGAGGTGTTTGCACTGAAGTTCAAGGGCCAGAGTTAAATATGTTTGATTAATGCTTTGCCTTAGTGTATGTAGAGAGGCTTGTGAATTTCTGTCTTCAGAAACATAGGAGTTGATTCTAATTAGAAAAAGAGTTAAGTAAGTTTTAAGACTGTATACAAGACTGCACTGCAATACAAGTCAGAATTATCTGTTATTAAAAAGGAAAAAAAAAAAAAAAGGTGAGTCAGGCTTTCATAGGGCTTCCCTGCTAGGAAATTAAATATTGATGTTTTCAGGTGGCAGTGCTCAGCTCTTAGAGAAAATAGCTATCTGCTGGAAACATCTTTTAATATTTTACAATGCATTATACAAAGTATGGCAAATTTTGGAGTTCTCTTATATGCAACAATGCAAAATTTTATGCTTAGCTGACTCTTTAATTAGGTCTCATTCTGTCTCTCATGATTTATAGCTTCACGACTCCTATGTAAAAAGGATATATGGCTTAATGAAGCAGAAATCTGCAATAGGTTCACACCAGCAGTTGTTTAATGGTTTCCTGGAGGTAGGGGAATGGTTCTGCTGCAGAAGAAGAAGCTGTATGCATCTCCTCATTTATTATGGCACGGATGTAACAATCCACGTTGCAGTGACTTACAGTTGTTTGCCTCCTTGTCACATACACAATTCATTGGAGTGAGGAGGAAATGTGGCTCTTCCATAAAGCATAAAAATAGCAGGTAAGGTAAGAAATGCAGATGCAATCTTTCTTGCTCAAACTGAGTTTAGTGCAGCTCTTTGACACATATTTGCAAACTTTTGCTTGATCCTAGAGAAACAGTGTTTCAGTTTGATATAATTTCAATAAAGGGCTGTAAAACCCTTAGTGGCCAACTGTTTTTCTTAGTGAAGGAGTTTTGGGGAGGTTTATTCCAAATGGGTACTCTGACCATACAAATAAGTTTTTAGAAGAAAGAGGTGATTTTTTGCTGTGTTACTCTTAAACCTGAAGTTTCTCTAGTTGTGCTTCTGTTAGTTTCACATATTTGTCTTTGCAGCATCTTTGATATAGGGGCTCTGATTTTCTTAATTCCCATGCTGTAAATTCAAATTAGTTAATTCTGGATTTTTAATAGTTTAAGAGGTCTAAGCATGTCTTCTGTAATGGAAAGGGGAAAAGAATCAGGGATATCACAGAAATGAACTGCCTTCAGCCTTCTTTGAATCTCCAGAAACAATTTGGTTTCTATTTGGGGCAGCAGCTTTCAGTAATTACTGAGGGTGAGGAACCCTCTGAAATGCAGGAGCAGAATGAAGCCCTTTTTTTACTGTGCAGCTGCATGGTAAATGTTAAAGAACTCTCACCTTTTGCTAAGACTACAGTAACATTACAGGTATGTTTCTGGCACCTGTGTCTGACCCAAATTCTCATTTGTTTCTGAATCAGTTGTGATCTATATCCATTTCCTACATATTTCAAGAAGTGACCATTCCTTATTTAGCTTTTGGTCCTATCTGTAAGGACCCGCAAAGGCTGGAACCCTTCCTAGCTTAGATCTGAGGGCTGGGGTTTGCCTTTAAAGTTTTATAGGTACCCCTCCCTTTTCTCCTTACCTCCCCCTTTCTCTCTTTTTTTTCTCATTTTTTTTCCCCCTCTTGTGAAGTTTGGACTTGCTGCTATTAATCTGCAAGGACCATGTGGTACATTTTCAGTTTATACATGAGTTTTTAAGTGAAGACTATTACCTCCCATGATGAGAGAGATGCTTTCTGACATAAATTCTGGTGTTCTCACAGAGAAATGTTTTGCTATTTCCACGTGTTTATTGATTCATTAGGCATTTGTAGAATTTACAAGTTCTTCCTTCAAATGTGTGGTTACTTTCTCACATTCATAACATTTCTTTCAGTGATTCTGGACTTCAGTCTCTTCTGGAACCAGCAGTCTTTGTGACTTTTTAGGTATCTGGGGAAAAAATAGCAACACTCCCCCTCTTTCCAGTCTCCTCTAATCACTGGCTCTAATTGTCAAAGTGGGCTGTGCAAGTCATTGTTGCATTTGTCTTTTGGATTCTGATATAGTGCTTTTAAAGGGGAAAATGTGGTTTTCTGTTTTAAAATTGCAGTTTGTGCTTACTTCTAGTTTGCAATTTTGAGGTATGAGAAATCAGTGGAAAACAAAGATTACTGCTCTTGGAAAGCTAGATCAGTCCTCTGTATTTGGTAGTGTGTTAGGTTATAATTTCAGAAGTGAATTATAGAAGCTTTCCCAGCACTTTTGAAATTGTTGCAACTTCTGGGAAATCTCAAACAAGCTGTGGTTTCTGCTGGACTTTTCAAGGAGGCTGTTTTGAAGTGTATAATGGGTTTTTTGCTCAAAGTACAAGGGCCATTTTCAGAGTAGAGTAAAGAGTGTACATGGCATTCACTGAACAATCTTGGAAGTACTTACTGCCAGAAAAAAAAGTTTTGTAGTGCAATGCCTCTCATGCTCTGTGTTCTGCCTATGTTCTCACTCCTCTCAAATATGGATGGGGGCTTTTTACAGGTTTTTGTGTCAGCGTGTGACTCTGTTGTAAACCAGAATTTTGGCAGTGGTGGTGGCTCCTGATTGTCTGTGTGTGTGAATGAATGTGAACTTATCACCACAAGGTAGGCTGAGGTCACTTACTAGGAACAGCCCTGCCTGTGAATGAGGGCACCATAAGAAAATGAACTTTTGTCTAATTAATGCTTAAACTAGAAAAAAGTTTTACTTAATATGAAATACAAACACTTGTGTTGAGGTATTTCAAGTAAAAATGTTTGTATTTGTGTAAGTAGATAGCTACATGTAATAGCTAGATGCTATTAAGATCATCTAGCATATTAATTTTAATTTGGAAATGTTCTGTCCAATTCTGAGTCATTCTGCCTTAATTTTGAATACGATCAGTTCTATTTTACATAGTCGTATGTTTTGGGGGAGGTTAGTATTTTTTTCAGTAAGAAAAGTATATTGGTAAGTATGTTACTATAAAATGGTAACACTGATAATACCTTGATATGCAAAGCTGTTTGCATGCTTGCTGTCACCATGAGTTTATTGCTGAACTATTCAACTGTTTTTATTCCCAACTCTGGCATTTTTTGAGGTACAAAAACATTGATGTACTGGCTTCAATCAAGAATCTATAGTTGCATGAGTGTGAGTCCCTCCTTTTCAAGGGACATGGTCTCAGACTCACTGATCCACCTGTGCAGAAGCATTTGTGAGATCAGAGCCTAAGCATATTACTGCTAAATGTAATTAGATGCTAGACTCACCCTGGAGCACAACTGCTTCCAAGTGTCACCCAAGATTAACTGAAGAGCAGGAATGATTAAGGGCACTTCAACTACTGAATACTTGGAAAACCATTCTGAGGAGGCAGACTTTTAAAATTGATACCCAGGGACTGTGAGCCATTACTGAACATGTAGCTCTTTACTGAAACTGAGTTTTAAAGTGTTTCTCTTCGCTTACTCTTCTTTTAAAAATACTTATTTTTTCTGGGAAATAATTTGATCAAAATGTAGTATCCATATATTGGTATATTGATTGTTTAGCTGCTGATTTTGCTGAGTGGTGGTGTTTGCTAATAAATCTTTCTTCTTTGTTTTGTATAAGAAATTTGAAATGAACATCAAGAAGGCAGGGTCAGTATGATCAAATCAAACTTCCAAACTTGAATGAAATATTGTATTAAAATGGCACATAATGGATGCCATACTGGCCCTGTTTAGGCTTGCTATGTTTTAGGAACCTTGGGATTAGTGTTTATCTGTCCCATAAAGGACACAAATCATTTAGATTAGAAGTAATCTGATTGTATTGAAGTACAAATTATAGCACAAAGGCCATTCAAGTGGGTTAAGTGACCAGGGTTGGTAAACACCATATGACTGCTGATTGGTCGATGAAAGAGTATTAACTGAAAGATAATGATGGATTTTAATCCAAATCTCTAAAGCACAACAGCTGTAGTTCCCAAATGAGTTCACTCACTGACAGAGTTCTAGGGCAGCAATTCATTTGTTCCTATTTCTCTTGCACAACAATTACTTTAAAATATAACTTATTTTTCCAGTATAGAATATAGCTATTCCACACAGCTTTCTTTGATTAGATTTCTCTTCTACTTTCAGGGAATTCATTATGATTTTTCTGCATTTTACATTGGAGAAATTGTGTGGTTGTTTTTTTGTTGGTTTTTTTTTTTAATTTCGGTGTTCTGCAATATGCTAGGGTAAATTGTTAGGGTGACTTGGTTTAGGAAATTCAGATGATGTCCTTTATTTTCATGTCTTTTATGAACATAGTATGAAATCTAGTGAAGTATAAAAAAAAATTTTAAAAGGCAACTGATATTCCATATGAACTTGTTTCCAGAATACTTACTAATGCTAATGCCTAATGCTTATCACTGATAACAAATTATGTGAATTAGTGTAGTTTTATTTATTTGAGTGCCTATATCTAATTTAAAAATGGGAAGTGCATAAAAATGATAATGATCTCATAAGAGTGAGAAGTGGCAGCTGTTTAAAGCCAAAATGCATTGTTTAGGATGTGAAATGAAAAAAGGTAGGCAGACTGTATTTATTAATGACTTCAGTGTTGGGGCAATACTACCTTGTTTTGAGTTGTTGCTACAAGAACTTTGGTGGGAAAGTTTCATGTTCTCTAAAGTTTTGCCTCAAATTTGTGATTGCCCTGAAATAAGCATGTTCATTAAAGGAATCAGATGAATGCCTTAAAAAAGAGAGTAATTTAACTTAGTGGTTTCCTGGTCCATCTGTCTATTTGTTTTTGGGAGGTAAACAAGAGACCAGATGAAGTGGTACTTAATTATTGTTTACAGTCTAAATATTCAGACGCATGAAAAAAATGTTAAAGTTCTTCAGAATAATACTGTTTTATCTTGCCTCTGTATCTAAAAATTGTTGGTGATAAAACCATTCCTCCATTGTTATTCAGGATTTATTCAGATAATCTAGATAAGATATTCCCTCCTGCAAGGGGCAGGCATTAGATCAGCCTGTAAACTGTCCCTACAGGTTGTTTTGAGAGCAAGAACAGTCATTAGTCCCATGTTTTGTCCTTTTGGTGTGGACACACCTAATGCTATAAATAGTGTAAGTAGGTACGGAACCTTCCTTTTGCAATCACAGTATAATTCAAAATACAGTTAGGAAAATGCCTGGTAAAGAAACTAAGTCCTTAATATCCATTCCTTTGTAAGGATATTTTGTGGTATCTCTGAACTCCAGTTGCTACCCTAGAGGAAAGCTGCTGCTATGGCAGATGAGTCTGTTTCTTCTGGCAGTTGAACTGGGTTTTTTCATTCCTTAGCTAAGAACTGATAAATACTTAAAAATAATAATGTGGCATTTAATTGACAATTTGGCCTAATGATTAAATTGGCCATTTAGCATAAGCTGAATAATTACAATAGCTGAGAACTCTCACTTAATTGCCATACTAATGAAGCATAATTAAATAGAAAATTGATTTGTATATTATTTAGAAGTACTTTGTAAAATGAGCTAGTGATTCCCAACCTTCCTGCTTTTCAGGGATAAGGCAGCATTAATGCTGCAATTGCAAAACTGATGAGTGTCCATCTGGAGTTCAGGAAACTGATTTAATTAATGCTCGCAATGACTTCAGACTGACATGGGTGCAGAGAAAAGATCTGGCCAGGGAAAAGGGGATCCTGTTTTGTTATGTGGAGACTTCCTTAGTCTTGGAAAATAAAGGAATTATATTATCATAGAGTGTTTTGGGCTGGAAGGGACCTTAAAGGTCATCTAGTTCCAACCCCCTGCTGTGGGCAGTGAGACCTTTGCCCAGATCAAGTTGCCCAGAGCCTCATCCAACCTGGCCTTGAACACTTCCAGGGACTGGACATGCACAGATTCTCTGGGCAACTTCCACCACTCTCATAGTGAAGTAGATTTACTAATCTAATCTTTCAGTTAAAAGTCATTACCCCATGTCCTGTCACTACACGCCCTTGTAGAAACAGGGAGATTGTGGGAACACTGGGCAAGGCAAAACACTTGATTCCTGATGGATTTATGGGCTGTACACATCAGGGAAAGAGAAATTAAATCATCAAACAGGGCTGACTCAAAATTAGTGCCTGGACTGTGCAACTGAAACACACCTGTTTGTTCAGGGTTTGTCCTGGAGGAAGTACATGAGAATAGAATTTAGGTTTTATTTTTTGGGGTTTTGTTTTTGTAAGTCTTACATTTCTTACAGTGATAAAGTGTAGCAGCACTTCAGACCCTGATCAAGTGCATGGCTGAGAGAAGATAAATGCTCCTGCCTAAACATTGTCAGATCTGAACATTCAAAAATCATCTCTGGTCTAGAAGGAAATTGAAATTGGTTTCTCTTTAATTCCCTTCTACTTTTTGAGCCTTTAGGGTTCATCTTTTCAGTCAGCTCTGCCAGGATTAGAAGGATATTTTAAAATCTAGAGTTCCTGGGGATTTTTTATGACTGTATGACCCAAGCTTAAGAAAAATGCCTAATACTGCAAGATAAAATTCTGAGAGATGGCTGCCCTGAATTTCTGAGTGGAGTGTCATAAGCAGAGGTGACAACAGATTGATAAATTGGATTTTACTAAGTGAACCTTGCCAAATGTTTCATGTTTCAAAACCTTGTCAACACAGGAGGCATATTCAACCTGCTGGGTGTTTTAAGGCAGTAAGTGTGTTTAAAACTGTCTTTAACAGAAATTATGTTCAGTTATCAGCTATTCAGCAAAGGACAACTTGAGCACAGATCAACTAGGTAAACCACTGTGAGAGGTAAAGGTCTTAATGAATTGCAGGATTTAATATAAGAATTTTTTTATCCCAATGATGTTTTGTGTTACAAAGTCAACTGCCTGAAGAATGGATTTAAAAAAAAAAAAATCAGTATTAATAAAATGTTGAGGAAATTTAAAACTACCAAATGTCTCCAAGGAATGTGACAGCTCGGACAAGTGAGAGAAGTACTGAAATAAGGTATAAAAGTCAGCTTTACTGCAATCTTAAGGTTGCAAAGGGCTTTGAAAAGTGAATGACTGGAGAGAAATATCTCCTGAGAATAAAATGGGCTTCTGAAAGATAACTTGAGCTGAAAATGCTTAAGTAAAATCTTTTCCTTGTGCACCTCAGCATTTTCTAGTGCAAAAAATATATATTCTGTTCATGCTTTCATCTTCCTGGGGGTTACATTTATTCAGAGGAGATTAATGGCCAATTTTCTGTGTGACTGCCATCATCAGAAGTTTATCCCTTTGCAAAATGACTTTTTTTACTTTTTAGGGGAGCAGTATGCATGAATTTCTGTGAAGACTTCAAATACATAGTTATAAAATGACAGGTAGAATGATGTTTATATCCCTGAGCAGGTGCCAGCCTTGTATTCTATGCACGATGGCAGCACAAGACTGCATGTGACTTGTATAATTTGATGTCAGATCTTTTTGTCTTAAATAGCTGGTATTGAGCTTTGAATGCATTTAGCTATTTAATAAAGTCATGTGCTCTACAGAGAGCTGCACTAGGATGCACAGATTACTGAATTTTGCAGTAGAGGAAGCAATCTGGGATTATTTAAAACAACTGGCAGTTCTACAAACACTCATTTAAAGAAGGGCAAGGAAACATGCTTAAGGGTCTTGAAAGAACTACCTTGTTGCCCCTCATTGCCTCTCCATGTCCTGTAGTTTTCCAGATTTTTTTTTTTTTTTTTTTTTCTTAGTCCCTGCTTTTTCTCAGGAGTTAAGCTGTCATTTGCAGTTGCCTGGTGTATTCTGTTCCTCTGCCCTTCATGGTCTGACTGCTGGAGGAGATGATGCACTTGTGCTGGGCTGGAGGAAAGTTGCTTGAGCATTTGCTGCTGGGCCTCCTGGAGGATTTCTGCTGGTGCAGCTGTGTGGGCTGCAGTGCTGGGACTGACAGTGTAGGGTCTCTGCAGAGACCTTTGCCACCCCTCTCCATCATTACTGGTTTTCATGTACCTGGTGATTTTAAAAGATTGGAAAAATGCTTTTGAGGATGTTTTTTTTCTATTTTCTCTGCTTGCTTTAGATATTTATCAATGCACAAAAAGAAATTTAATTAGATCATTAAATGCATAGAACTATTTTATGTGTTTTGAGTTCCTAATAGTTGGTACTGGGGAAATGACTGTATTTTCTATTAGCAGTCTAAATGGATATGACAGATGAAGTGAGTTCATGCTTGTTGAGAAGCAGGCAGAAGATATCCTACTAGTTCTG
This sequence comes from Erithacus rubecula, assembly GCF_903797595.1. Taxonomy (NCBI): domain Eukaryota; kingdom Metazoa; phylum Chordata; class Aves; order Passeriformes; family Muscicapidae; genus Erithacus; species Erithacus rubecula. The sequence goes on from NC_136659.1 coordinate 14,672,682, forward strand.
CTATTTAATTGCCTTTTCTTTCTTCTATGTGTATATAAGATGTCAGTGTATGAGCCGGAGGATAAGACAGAGAGGGTAGGAAAAAAATTGGAACTGGGCAAGAACTGATAGGGGACCAGCAATCATAATGATAACAGTAGATAGAACACACAAAAAGGAGGCAGGAAAAAACATCCTGTTGGCAAGAAAGAAAATTCCTAAAATTTTTTTTAAGGCCAAGGAAAACTAAGTTCTGCAGGATTGCTTCTTTTTCTCAGGTTCCCTCTGAACTTGTGGGCCATATGTGCCTTTTGCCACTGATCACAGTGAGAATCCTTAGCTGCTCTGAGGTCAGTAGGTGGAACCAGCAGGACACTAGCTTGTTCTTAGTTTACTGTGTGTCTCCTACAGTGCAACTTGCTCTTATTTTATTGGACAGTTAGATATAACCTCCTGATTTGTCTGATCTAAAATAAACTAATCTAGTAGGTCTCAACAAATCTTCTAAACTTGACAGCAGATGGCACACGCTTTTTATTTAGCCCTGCATATACTATCTTGGTGGGTGGTAACTGCCTTAGGACAAAATCAGCATCCCACCAGTCACCATCTGGGATGGCAGATGATATGTGGGACTGTCATGAATAAGCATTCTGATGTTTGTAAATGTCTGAAGGAAGACACTGCTTGTTAACGTGGCAGTTGGTATGCAGTCACCACCACAAGAAGCACACTTTATGCAGTAATCAGCAAAAGATGAATCGTGTGCCTTGGGTTCATCTCTGGAATATGGGTGGGTGTAAGCTGAATCTTGTTCATTTTGATGGCAAACTTGAATGGCTCTTATTTGGACAGACCTTTAGTCTTTGTCACTGCTTTTCTGCTAAAAATTGTATCTCTTAGGTACTGTGTCAGCAGTAATATTTAGATGCCTCATACTGCATCATAAGGATCCTGATAATGAGCACAAATACATGGTATGAAATGTGCCCTTGCTTTAACAGTGTACTCTGAGTTGATGGGGAAATGGAGAGGGAGGATTTGGAGAAGATGTGAAATTGCTTGAAAAAACACCCCATAATTTGTTCCAGATGCAGGAATGGAAATGCACATCTGTCCCTCCTCTACTCCCATTTTCCCTTGTCCCCTGGGCAAGATGCACAGACAGAAGTCTGAACCATGAGCATATCCACAGGCCACTTCCCTCATCTACTCTGTTCCTGGCTCTATGCACTAAGCCTCTTTCCTGAACAGAAATGTTTTCAGAATTGTGATTTAGATCTGGTATATGGAAAGGCTGCTTGTCCTTCATGTGACAGGTTCTCTCTTTCAGTGTGAAGCCATTACCTCTTGTCCTGTCAGTCCATACCCTTGTGAAAAGTCCCTCCCCAGCTCTCTGATAGCCTTTCCAGCTGCTGGAAGGTGCTCTAAGGTCTTCCTGGAGCCTTCTCCAGGCCAAACAACTCTGACTCTCTCAGCCTCTCATCATAGGAGAGGTGCTTCAGTCTTCTAATCATCTTTGTGACCCTCCTCTGGACTTTCTCCAGCAGGTCCATGCCCTTCTCTTGTTGGGGTCTGCAGAGCTCTTTGAAACAACAGTTTAAGGAAGTGCTATCTACTTTCAAATAGCTGACTTGACTATTCTTTTTTCAGTGTCTTCTGAATATATACAAGAGTTCAGGCCTTAAGAAGTTCTGGAATTGTAAGTGGACCTTTGGTGTGAAGGTTTTAGGGTATAGCAATATATTACCTGAGTATCTGTATATATTTGACTAATAAGTATTATATGCAAATAGTATACTGATTTTTTTACAAACTAATAATAAAAAGGAAGAAACCCAAACAATCTGCCACATGAATTCATAGTTTAGGTACTATCTTCATCTTAAAATGTAAAAGTTAGTTAGGTCCGAAAGTTGAAAAAACCTAGATTAGAGGAAAGCAATAATATGGTTGCACTGGCTGGAAAGCAGAGAAATGAGCAATGTCTGCCAAATTTGTCTGAGCAAATGGCTCTTAGTTGAGGGGAGAGCAGGGTGCATTATTTACAGCATGGAAGCACATACATGTCCTATTTCTGGATCAGAGTGTGAAATGTCAGCAAAACTAGCAAAAGGCTGGCTCTTCTTTTTTAAGGATGAAAGTGTGTATTTAATGTGGAACAAGACAGGTATTCAGAATGTATTTTGCAAGCAACATTTAAAGCCTGAGGTGACTGGCAGCTTGAGTTGAGGAGAGATCTGTGCATGGGAAGGAGGAATTAGGGATTGGCTGTATCTTTGACTTGACCAGACATTTCTCTGAGTTCAGTGTCAGCACAAAATACGCTCAGTTGTGATTCCTTTAAACAATGAAAAGGGCAATGAAGGGTTAGGTTCATGTCAGTGCAAACTTTAACCTGCCCTGCCCGCTGGTGGTTTCAAACTAGGTGATGCACTATTATGGTCTGTCACTACCAGCTGGATAATATTCTTATAACTTAATCATAAAAATCAAGTAATTAATAAGACAAAGCGGGTGTGATGTCCCTTTATCCTATAAGGCAATATTGGTTTGGATATTTTTTCAGTTCCAAAAGAGAATCAGTTGTTTATACGATGACAAAGGATCTTATGAATGATGACTAATCTGGGATCTTCTTTCAAGGAACACTTTAGAACTGACATTCACTGCCAATGATCATGCTTGCAGTTTTCTGTTCTTTGTGTTCTTTGTGCTTCCAGTCAAGCTGATAGATTTCAATCTCACATTTTTTTTCTGAATGTGGCATATTCTTTGTTCGTGCCCAGCTCTTATTTTCCCACAATCATCAAAGATCTTGTGTCCAAGAGTGCTTTCACAGCATTATCAGGCTTTATCCTGAATTAATGATTTCCAGTACAACTTACATTCAGCTCCAGCATTGTCAGATGTAAGAACAAGCCCTCTACTAGGGCTGACTTTCTATTGTAGCTTCCTTTTATGCTGAGATGAATTATTGATATTTTTAAGAAGGTAGGAAATTATTTTTACTTCCTGAGACCAAAGATTGATTTAGTCTTTAAATGAGATTATGCTCAAGCAAGATAAAGTAACGGCCAGGTAAAAATACCCTGTAGGAACCTCAGATTGTGTCAGCAGGTTTGATCATTATTTTTGCAAGTTTATTCCATGAAATAAGCAACTTTTTTTATAAATAAAATAGTTACTTCACTTGAAGTACCTTACATCCTGAATCAGTTGTCCATGTAGTTAAAACCCATTTGTTTTGCAGTTGTCCTTAAGTTATCTTAAGCTTCTTAAAAAGAAGAAAAAGAGTATACAAAGAATTTGTTCTTTAAAAAACCCCTATTTTCTGTGGTCCTTTTATTGTTGAACACAGGCTCAATCTATACCCTCTACAGGATTTTGATTTTATAGGCTTGTGTTCAGCTTTTCCAAGTTGTAAAATCTGATTGAGATAGATTTAATTAATATTGTGTTATTCAGTGTTTCTCTAAGGAGAAATACAAGGAGTTCTTTGATTTAAAGAGTACTTGGATCCAATACTTTGAAAGTTACAAGTAAAAATCCTAACCTAGCAACTTTGTAAAAAATTATTAGAGGCAATATCATTCAATTTATTTATTAAATTTGTAATTGATAACACAGTTTCCTGGTCTCGAGAAAGCAGATTGTGAAAATGAGCAAAATTTAAAATATACATAAGAGAACCCATTTTGCTAACTTCTATTTAGGAAAAAAAAAAAGCTTTTGAAAATTGAAGATTTGCTGTTGAAATAACATTGTAGTTTTCATGTTCAGCATATTAAAGTATCACATATTTAACTCTTTTTTTTTTTTTTTTTTTTTTTTTTAAATCCTGTCCAGTTTCAAGAAGGAACTAATATAAATCTCTCTATTTTTGTTGTTTGGTTTTTTTTTTCTTCTTCCTGGGTGCTGCTTTACAAATACAGTATATTTGGCATTTAGGTCTTTAATAGGAAACTAGAGCTCCTGAGTGAAATAGAATGTAAAAACGATCAGATACAGACAAGTAGTGATGGCTGGTATGAAAAGGACTCTTATGAGGGCACTAAAACAGACTGAACCATGTGGTACCTGATTGAATTTGTTGCAGATATCATACCAGGGATAGCAGTGTGTGTATTGGGATGGTTATATGGATTTATTCAAAAGACTTGTTCTAGAGAAAGCTAAGGGAGCTGAGTAACCATTTTCCTGGAAGGTCTATTCTCTCTCATGGTTTTCTGTGGTAGGGGAGGCCAAATGTCTAAAACAACATCTAAACCATGTGTTGGACACTTTGGGCATCTAAATATTCTTCTGTCATTTTCTAAGATTGCTTAGAGTGCAAGTTAGCTGAAGGTAAGCAGTGGCTTAATGACAGATTGCTGAGTAGAAGGCACCAACTTGTCAAATGGTTCATCAAGCAAAATCGTATTGTGATAATTCTGTAAAACTGTCTGTCTTGAAGCACAATCCAGGGTAACTGTCTGGGCTCCAAACTTGGTTAGCCTGCTGGCAGCAGTCTAATATGTTGGTCAGGTGAGGATATATCTCTTTGGCAAATAAACTGATGTGTAAATAGATTCTTGTATTCCTGTTAATGCTGAGTGCCAGGAATCTATAAGTATGGGTGCTACAGAGGAAAAGATCAACCTTATAATTAGAGCTAACTACAGATATTGGCACATAAAAACAGCAGTCAGTGATAACCTAAGCTGAGAGTCATTTTATTTAGTCCAATTGAGCTGAGCTCAAAGTCTAGTGCAGTAGGTCTAATTTTAGGTTTTCTTAACATGGAAAATTTCAAGGCTAGTAAAGCAAAGCAGAATACTAGTTACTTGAATGTTTCCAGTTTTCTCAATTACCTTGTGCTGAACAGCTAATGTTTGTGTTGTGAAACAACCATCTGTTTTTATAGTTTGAAGAGAATCTCCTTCAAATGTTCAATGCTCTAAAATGTGTTAGTGAAGAGGCTGCCAGCCATTTGTCGTACTACACCATTCAAAACTTTTCATGCACAGTGAAAGCAAGCTGAATTTCTGTTCCTCTTTGTATTGATAAACTAGCATTAAAATTAAAACTAAAAAATAACAGCCCAGTTTGGTCTCTGTACTGTGACTAATGGATTATTCTTTACTTGTCTTAAGAAATAAAAATGTGTTTATTTTTCTGACCCATCCAATTTTTACTGGAACTTTGTATAAGAACATTCCATGTATTTTGTAAGCAGAGATGAAAGACATAACCAACATTTGATCAGATATGGATGGATAGTTTGACAGGTGGAGATGTTGCAGAATATGATGCCTCCTTGAGGAATTTCAAAACGAGATGGAGATTAAACATGGCAGTTCTCTGTTTGGGTTTGTACTGAAAGAAAGAGGAACACATCTTCTGAAACAAAACAGGTCCCTTAAACATATGGGAGATTTTTCAAGGTTGGCTTCAAAATAGTCTCTAGTGTTTTTTTTTTTAACTCTGTAGGATACTGCACACAAGGCACTATGCATATGCTGTTCACCACAGTATCCCAAAAGAACTTGTTGCCCAGATGGTGCAAGCCATATGCCTCTTGATAGTTTATCTGTGTTTGGGAAATACTCTAAAAATTCAAGAAAGGTCATAAGACTTTTAAAAAAACAGCTCTAGTGAATTTCTTTTTAAATAATGCTCTGGAGGTATTCAAAGTTGGTTTGGTTTTTTTTATTTTATTTTTTTTCTTTTGGGAGATGTGTGTAAATGTTTTATGACAGAGATGAGGAAGTAGGCAATCATGGTTGCTCAGTGTGAGACCACAGGTGTTAAAGCATGCAGACTTCACTGGTTCATTGCATAGGTAGTTTTCCTGCATTGAAGATGCTTGGGAGGACTATTGCACAAGGCTAAGTCTTGGGTGTCTCTGTCTCCCCCCTCTCTTCCTCAGCTGTCTGAATGAACCTTTTTGGAAATGTAACAATATAGAAAGCCAGTTAATTCTGGTATTTGCTCCTGTGTCTTCCATAACTCATTTGATTATTTCCAAAGGCTAAAGGAGAAAATTCTCTTTGCCCATATGTAAGTTGTTAAAATACGTTTTTCTTTTTTGCTTACCTGGCACAGATCCACAGAGGAAAGGCTGTCTAATTACATTTCCAGCACAGCGGTTCTTTGAAGTATGAACTAATTAGGAATGGGTATTGCAAAAGTTTAGACCAGCACTCAGGAAAAGAATGCATCATGTAACCATCACTAATTCATTAGGATAACCAAAGCTTATTTCCTTTGAGTAAAGATTTGCACATTCTCACCTACAGCACTGTACTATATATAATACTTCTTTGTAGCTTCTCTGAAAGCACAACTCTGTTTAAAAGTAAATTAGCCAGCCAAATTGAAAGGCTAATTGCCTTGAGCTTCAAGTACAAAGGATATCCACACTTAGATTTCTTTGCCCGCTGCAAGAGACTGAGAAGATGTGTTTTCAGAAATCCTAACAGGGTATCTCGTGACACTTCAGAATTTTAATGTGGTGTCATAAATCACTAACTTATTCTTGCTCCAGTATTGTTTGCAGAATCTATTGAAATAGATCAGTTCTGTGTACTGGGGAGGAAACACAATCAAGCGACAGCCCTGTTTATTCTGGTAACAGTTTGTCAAATACCTGGAAAGGTTTTATACTTTACAGTGCTTCCTCTGATGATTTTGATCAGAATAAAAATGAGTATATCTACTTTGTTCAGAACTTGTTTTTGCAAGAGACTGATGAGGCATACAATCCTTTACAGACTTAACATTTTTCTGGATCATTTCAGCTGGATATATGGATGGTTCTCTGTGTTTCCTGCTTTTTTTTTTTTCTTGTTTTCCCATCCTCATCTTTCAATTTTTAATTGAGTCTAATCCTCCCTGAGTAAATACAGTGACAACCTTTGCAATTAATTTTGTGACTCACAGAATCATGTCCTTTTTGTATGGATCATTTTAATTTGTGGATATTGTTATGTATCAGCTGCTGCTAAGACTTGGCTTACACTGTGCTGTTCAGGTTTATTAAGGTTAAGGTTATACAGAACTGGGAGTTTGCCGGGTTGGTCGAATGTATTTTCTCCATATGATAATTCCCAACCTTTCTGCCTTTTAATGAACTCATATTCTTGTTTTTACTCTTAAATCAACTTCTAAATACTTCACAATCCTGCCTATAACAATTACTCTTAAATATTTTTTGGTTTCACAGAATGTGATGTTTATGTAACTTCTCTTTATTCTTAGCTCACTGACTGTAGTCTCAAGTAGCTGCTTCTGTTACACGATAATGTTATTGAGCTATCTGTAAACCTGAGCAATGAAATGGCCCTGTTTCATATCTGACTCCTGGTGGGTGAGAACAAGCACCATCCAGAACTCTTCACAATCTATCTGCAGGAATAAGCTCTTTTTGAAAGAAAAAAGCCTCTTGATAGATGTATGCTTGCACAAATTTGTGTGACTATAAAGTTTAGAGAATAAGAATAAGGTTAGCTTGGGGGTTTTGTTTGTTTGTTTTTTTCTATTACAATTTAATCTGTATGTACACGTTTCTTTCATGAAAGTTTAAAGCATTCAGATAGCCTTCTAAAGAAAGGTTAACTTGTACAAGATAAACCTAATTCATGGTAGGTTCTTAACACTGACTCAATGCAGAATTGTACTTGTGCTATATGTTCTAGAACCAGGACATTTCAAAGGTGTTTTTTTTCCAACCTGAACCTTAAAGAAGAAAGGAAGGAGATGAAATTTTGAAAACAAACGGAAAAATGGAAATTTGCCTTGCAATAACCTTTTTAGTTTTTTAGCAAATGCATACACCACAAAATGTGCTCATTTATGGTAAAATCTCTATTACTGTGTGGAAAATGGCCATCTCAGTGCATGTTTGCCACCAACATTTTCTTTTTAAAAACTCTAGAAGAGACTAAACAAAGTTTTTCAAACAGAAGTGATTTGCTTTACCAAATGTTCAGATCTCCAGATCCTAGGAGGATAAGGGCTGGGATTTCTGTAAGGAACAGGCAGACTTCTGAGGCTTGGCATGGTCCTGTCTCTGGCTGCACATATAGGTTCTCTCCAGGATTGGACAGTATGCTGCTGCAAGCCCTCCTATGCTCAGTGTAGGCATTTTCTCAGACACCATTTGCATCTGCTGCTCCCATCAGTTGTTGGGAGGTCATTGCTGCTTAATAATTAGGCCACCTTTTAATTTAGATGCAGAGCTTAAGGCAACGAAGGTTATTTTAAAATTTCAGCTTGGGTGTTTTAATTCTTAAATTAGTAGCCAGAGATTGCTTCAAGGACTCATTTTTCCTGTGTATGCAAAATTTTATAGTAAAACTGAACATTAAAACAAAAGTGTACCTTGGCAGTGATATCTTTTTATTTGTTTGAAGGTTAATTTTCTTTCCAGCCTGGCAGCTGGGATGCCTAAGGGTGCAGGCGCAGCAAGACTCCTTGCTGTGCTCAATTATTCTTTCTGGGTGCGTTTGTACTTATAAACACTTTTGTGATATCAGAACTGCACTTTTGAGGCAAATGCTCTGATTTTCCCCATGTACCCTGCCTTGGCCCACAGCTGAGCATCTCAGACTTCACCAAGGTTTTGTTCATTTGGAGGAAAGTAAGCAGAAACATGCAGTCCAGGAGTGCACGTATCTTGTGCTGCAGTGCTAATGTGCTAATGCAGCGCCAGCCTGTGCTTTCCAAAATAACCCTCCTTGGGAAGGCTTTGGTGCTTTTACAGGCAGCTCTACCCATCTTCCCTCTGGTCCATGCAGCTTCCTAATGCAGATGTTTCCCTCTGTCAATTTTAAAGGTATCCAAACCAAGTGACCTTCACTATGATCTTAAAGATGATTGAAATAAGTGCTGAATTATATTTTGGATTATTTCCGGTCTACAACCAAACTTATGAGACTTCTGACAGGCCAGGATTTTTAAATTATAACATATTTTATTATTTTATACTGGTTTGTATGCACAACATGAAAAAGAATTTTTGTTTCAGAACATTTTACTTCAGAAAATGAAGGCTATAACAGTAACGTTGAAATAAATATTTACAGAAAACAAAAGGAATATGGGAGGATATTTATGGTTTAAAGTACATTGAAAAATAACAAATATTGAAGCTCTAAGCAGATTAAATTTTCAGATTAAAATGTTATCGTAGCTCTGCTGAGTCAAGGATCTTGGTTGCTGGCCTTGAAATATGATACTTACACTTAAATGATTTAGTGTGACAGTCTCTAGGTTTTCAGGATCATCAGTATTTTGGTTTTAAATTAATTAGGTACCTGTACACTAAAATTATTTTTAATAATTAGGTTTTTTTATTTTATGTGGTTTATACCTTAATGTATTCTAAATATTGTTTGTTTGATGACAGAACTGACACCTATAAGAAACAAATGCATGAAATCTATTTAGAATACTCTATCAGTGAATTGTATTTGAGAAGGAATCTACAAATACTAACATGTTAAGCATGAGTTAGAGTTAGGGATGTGATAAAATACTCTATCCTACCATATAAATGACTAACTATTTCTGAAGCTTTGTACACCTGTGTGTACACCACTGTGCCAGAGAACAGAACAGACTTTCTCTTGGTAATAAACTTAACTGGATTATAACAGGGGTACTCTAGTGTTACTTGTGAATGCTGCACTCTTCTGGGGAGGATTGCTGCCACTTTTGGTTTCAATGTTCGTGTCTCTCAGTGCTCCTGCCTAACAGAGAGGTAGGTGTACACAAAATTGTATGCTGCTCTGATTCCCAGGCTGGAAAAGGGATCTTGTGTTTGAAGTCTTTTGATTTTGAAACCTGAACATAGGTGTACATTTGTCTGGAAAGAGCTGCTTTTGTGCACAGCCCTGTGGGCCAGCCTTTGGCCATCCAGGGTATTTTGGTGGTGGGGGGAAAAAAATAAACATCAAGTTGTGTAGGTAAGAAAACAGAATTATTTTCTTTGAATTTCCCTACACTCCCCATTTCTTCTCTGCTGGGTTAGCACCATACCTTAAATGAAATGCAAACTTTCCCCCTATATATATAAAACTGTTCTTTGTGCAGCTTGATGATGAGGTTTTTATTTTCTAGGGCAAGTTAGTATTTCAGGGTCTTGGCTTGCTGTTTAGGGACTGTCATTTACTATGATTTTGTGTAGTTGGCACAAGACTAACATCTAGCTGACTTTGCTCTATACAATAGTTTGAGTTGTGAAGGTATTGATGGGCTAATATAGATAACATACAACATTTGTATGAAGCTGAAGATTTGGATGTATGTAGAAATGGAAAGGCTTCATTAGTCTCATTTGAACAGTCTGCTATCATCCAGTGTTTCCATAACATTTCTTATTGTCATCCTTTTTGTTGAACAATTTTATTTGAAACGGTGAGAACTGCTATGATCATTGGAAAGTAAAAAGCTCTGGAGCCGGTGTTTAGTAAGGCAGAGGAAATGTATTTGAAAATAATCTTAACCTCTGCTACAGATGCAATAATAAATCTGCTTTAAAATAGAGAGCTTGCAGAACAAAATAATGAGTTGTTGCAAGTTGCTGTGCACAGACTGTGATATATTGCCACCTTATTATTTCTGAACTCTGTGGTGTGTCACAAATGCATTTATTTCTGTATTAAGCAATGCCTCTGCAGTTTGGAACCTTATTTGTTAGAACTCGTTGGGTCATGCATTATAGCATTTAAAAAAGAAGAAAATGGAGTTTTAATAGTAAGAATTCATTGCTGTCTAGTAACAATTTTGTCTGTTTTCTTTGTAGGTATGAAGCGTCCATTAAGTCCTGACCACATCATTGAAGATGGGATTATGAATCAACCAGCTGTTCTACGGGTCTTTGAAGAAAAAGGACTAAGGAATGACAGACAGGATTATCAATTAAGCAAAGAAAAAAAGAAAATAGTGTTTTCCTTCTGTGAAGTGTGCAATATACAGCTGAACTCTGCAGCCCAAGCTCAAGTTCATTATAACGGGAAATCTCACTTGAAAAGAGTGAAGCAGCTAAATAATGGAAAACTCCCTACAAGTACAGCTCCTGGCACTTTGTTTGCAAGTACAAGCACAGGTACATAATTAGTTTGGGATGTTGGATTTTGGTCAAAAGTTCTGAGGAAGCTTTTAAACTTTACCTTTTCCACCCAACATAACCATTAAACTTAATATAGATTAATATAGTAGTTAATAATATTTTGCCATGTTCAGAATTACTGTTGTATTTATTTTCATGTGAAGACAAGTGGTATTGAGGTAATATTCCATTATTCCAGGCAGTATTCCATTATGTGTTGGACCTTGAAATATGATCTGTTTAAAAGTAACTCTTGAGGATCCAAATGCTTACACATCTTGTCATCTGTTTTTGTTCCCAAGAGAAACTTCTGGAGGGATGCTATGTGTACAGGAGAAACTTTAAAATGAAATCTGGTAGTGGAACGATGGAGGAGGAGAGCTGGAATTTACAGGCCTGGGCCTTTCATTCTTTCTGCTTTAATCCCTCTGGCTTTTAACTACTCTCATTCATAGAATCGGTTTAGGTTGGAAGAGACATCTAAGTAAGAAGTGTTTCAAAATAAGACTTTTTACTTACTAGGCAAAACAAAAGTCTTGGGCAAAATGCATTTAGCATGCATAATGTGAAGATACAAAGTACATAATATGCTTTTCTGGTTTTTGGGGGGAATTTGTTTTTTTTTATTGCAGTGTTAGATTCACTTCATAGCTACATGAGAAAAATCTTACAGATCTTGAATCTTCTTGCAAGAAGCTTTCTTAATTGGTTTTTTTTTTTTATTTGCTACATTAAGACACTGGTTTTGGTTGCTTTCATTTCATATAGAAACAGTCAAACTGCATTGAAGGGTTCAGCTTTATTTTTTTCTGATTTTGTTTCTTCTTAACTGATTTTTACTTGTTTTGAAATCTGTGGTACTTTTTTGTTTGATTTAGAACAAAATAGTATAAGGGTATCACTTGTGTAAGGCCTGTGATTCAAAAGATTAAATTCCTATTAAATAACATCTAGATTACTTAATTGTATGCTTTCTTAAAATAACTGAATATCTGATACATGATTGATTTAAGATTCCTCTGTGTGTGGATCTACAATGCAAACATATAAAAACATTTTCTATTTTTGTTGCTTTTTGTTATCCAAACCCCTTCATCTGATGCCTTTGCCATCATTCCTGGGGATCGCAGCTGATGCTCTGGCACCATTATTCAGAGAATGCTCTGATGCTCAGAATACAATCACATCTTTTGGAGCACATGCTTTGGGGTTACTGCATAGCTTGGGAGTTAAAACTCATGTTTCTTTGTACTTTACTAATCAATCTCTATATTAGATTATATCCTAGTTGTGTACTAGTTATGCTGGTCTATCTAGTGCATATTGAAATAAGGGTTCTTTTTTCAGAGCTGAGAGATGTGTTCATAGCATTTAAAAGAAATAAATGCCTTACAATAGACAATTTGTTATTACAGTGATTACCTAAACAATTTAATATACTGTTTGAGAACCAGTGGGAGAACAAGATTTACTGAGATGTAGTTCTCAAAGAACATTTTCCAAAAATAACTAGAAATTAATTTTCATATAAATTGACATTATCTAAGATCAGTTTTAATCCATGTCCTCTGGAGTGTTATTACCTCTTGTAGTGGAAGTCTTCCTTTCCCATTTATTCAGCCAGCATTGTAAACAGAACTCATTGTGCAGATGGTAAGAGAGCAATTATATTAATCTCACCTCATCGGTGAATAGACTTTATTGCACATGCAAGGAAGCAAATAGCCCCTCTCATACTTCGCTGTTATAGCTGCACCCTTCTAAAAAAGCACCTAGTGAGCAGTTCAGCACATCTTAGAAAACTTTCTGCAAAAGTTCCTGCCAGTGTTAGGCTGGAGTTTTCTTCTGTGTTCAAAAAATAAATGTGAAATCAATAATATTCCCACTGGAAAATGAGGTGACTGTAAAATATAAGTGACTATAAAATTTCATTGACACTCCAGAAACCAGAATTACAGACCTGCCAGAACTGTCTTGATTCTGTGTGACAGAACTTGATCACTGACTCCAGTTCTCCCTGACACTTGCTAATATTTCTTATAAATGGAGATGAGACATATTTTCACACTCATTCTGTTTGGTGGTCCTCTCTGTGGCGGGTGGACCTCAGTTGTTAGAAAATGTTCTTTTAATTTGGAGAGTTTATTAAAATTTGATAGCTGGGATTCCAGGTCCTGGTAAGAATACCTTGCGGCGGCGCGGCCCACGCGGTGGCGCTGCAGGCCGGGCCGTGCCTCAGCGCGGGCCCAGCGCCCGGCCCGGAGCTCCGGGGGCTGCGGGGCTGCCCGCAGCCGGCTGGGCTGTGCCCGCACGGCCCTGCTGTTCTCCCGCAGCCGGCTGGGCTGTGCCCTCACGGCCCTGCTGTTCTCCCGCAGCCGGCTGGGCTGTGCCCTCACGGCCCTGCTGTTCTCCCCGCAGCCGGCTGGGCTGTGCCCTCACGGCCCTGCTGTTCTCCCGCAGCCGGCTGGGCTGTGCCCGCACGGCCCTGCTGTTCTCCCGCAGCCGGCTGGGCTGTGCCCTCACGGCCCTGCTGTTCTCCCGCAGCCGGCTGGGCTGTGCCCTCACGGCCCTGCTGTTCTCCCGCAGCCGGCTGGGCTGTGCCCGCACGGCCCTGCTGTTCTCCCGCAGCCGGCTGGGCTGTGCCCACACGGCCCTGCTGTTCTCCCGCTGCTTCCTCGGCCCCGGCACCGGGTCTGCCCCGCGAATTCTCACTGCTTCCTCCACGGGGTGCTGTCTCCCGCTTCTCTCTCCTTTGCCCACATGGGAGCAGTAAAAGTGGGCGAACGAGAGTCCCTTTTGCCTGGGTCGTGGGCTGCTCTAAAGAGCAGGTGTGTGTTCGGGCCCGGGTGATCTTCAGGTCTGGCTGCAGGTGTGATCCGGATGGCAGGATGTGCTGCATTTTATTCCTGAAATCCCTGACCTTCAGGGACACTTTTGGAAATGCTGCAGGACCCTACACCATGACTCTTTGCAAGGAGCAGTGCTACAAGTCATCATGTTAACAGTGCAATAGTGAGGAAATAGTCACAGTTGATTTCCTGAGGCATTATAAAGACACAGTTTTGTGATCTGCTTCTCAGCAATGACAGCCAGGGATTTGTTTAATACAGCAAAATAAATACATACATTTATGACTTGTGTTTGTGACTTGAATCAGGTGCCTGGTAGTGGAAGGGGGAAGGTAAAACAGTTTTGGACATGGGAGAAGAACAAGGGAGTATGGACTAGGCAAGTCTTCTTCCACAGATTACAGCTTCTTTCTTTCATTTCTTCTTTTTTTTAATTTTTTTTTTTTTTTTTTTTTTTTTAATGAAACTGTGAACAAAATTAGCTTGCCAGATGACCAGATCAGTGCAGGATGAAATGATGGTTGGTTACAACAGAATGAATCTGCTGTGCACTGCTCTCATTTCAGTGGAGTCATTCTTTGGTTTTTGTCAGAAGAATCTAAACCTGAACACAGGTTTTTTTGTATGTAGGTTTTAATCCTTATCTGGACCAAGCTTTATCTGGCTTTTTGACAGGTAACTTAGTTGCCATCTATGACTGCTTTGTGCCAATGTAATGGAGAACAGAATTTTTCTTACTTTAAGCCTCTTGATCTAGGTCCTGAATTCCTTCTCAATGTTTGTCTTTCATTAATCTAAAAAAAGACAAGGGTAATCTGATTTTTATTGCAGAACATCTTTATGAATTCTTCCAGCAAGTACTCAGAGGAATGCAAAGTAGCAACTAAAAGTATCTTGAACAAGTTTGTGACCTGAATCCTATTAAATGTGTGTATGCATATCTAGAAAATTAATGCATGAGTCTGTAGAGAGCACTGTGAGCTTACTCTTTTTTTGTGTTGGACCAATACCTTTTTTAGACTAGTAGGTCAGCCCTTGTTCTGCTGCCTGGCCTTTTAGAAGGCAGTTCCAAGGAAGCTGCTTCTGTGGGGGCACAAAGTGGAGCAACTCCTCAGGGCTTCCCCCTCTCTCTCCCCCATGAGAGTGAGGTTGCTCCACACTTTGCTGTCCTAGGTAAAATCTGTTTTTCTATTTGTAATATATTAGACTCTTGCTAAAATGCAAAACTGTGTCCAGCATAATAGAAATAATAACAAAAAGAGTTACATGCCCATAATAGAACTTAGTTTACTGAGCTGTTGAGAAACTCTTAGTATTTCACTTCTTGCTGGAGGGTGTGTTGACTCTTTTTCTTATTCAGTGGTCTCTTGGACAAGGTTGCATTTGGTAGATGGTGCTACATTCTTTGCATCACTTGAGTCTCTTCCACCATTTGCTTAAGAGATAGGTAATGGCACATAACATCTTTCTTACAGTATGAAATGTATTTATGATAAGCAATTGCTGTTTTTCTTTCACAGATGTCATCATAAAAATGTAGAATATGCTGAATTTGAAGTGACCCATCAGGATTATGATTAGCTGCTCAGAAATTAGGCAGATTTATTGTATTCCTTTTGAGCACTTGGTACTCCTCACAAAATGCTGATGATGAGAGATAATATCAAGGTCCAGAACTGACATTAAAGTTGGTTTCTTATTTGCCAATGACTGCACACTGTATCCATATTCTGTTCTTTGAGTAGCTGCACTGTGAAAGTACTGGTAAAATTAATAAGAAATGCTGAGTAGATGATACGCATACTCACTGGTAGTCTTCAGGAAAAACATGGAGAAATCATTATTTTATTGAGGTTAGTTGTTTTAAAGTAATTGATAAGTTGCATCAAAACAAAACATTCAAAATTCCCTGATTGCCTAATGGCCAATTGAAAACCATAACTCCTTGAAGTTGGTAAATGTTATCGGACCAATTATTGATTTCTAGACTCCATCTCATTCTCTTGGAGATGAGATCACATGAAATGACAATAAGCAAACAAAAAAAGTTCGTACCTATTGTGGAAAAAATGGTTTATAGGGGGTGGTCCTTTGGGTGGAATGTGGAAGGATTCCAATATAAAATTGAACAGTATATTTGGGACCTTTTGCTGCTACTTGGCATAAATATGTTCTCGTAGCAAAATGCCTTCCTTAACAGTTTAACCTCTCTTCAAAGGCAGTTATGCTGTGGTAAAAAAGCAGCATTTAAGACACTAGAAAATCAGATCTTCTGGAGTCTAGGACCGAGTTATACAGCTGCTCCCCAGCTATGGTTTCAAGCTGAGAATGGCTGCGGGAGTGGTGGTGACACAACTGCTTCAGTTGGGAGCATGTCCCTTGTCATTTAACCACTTTGGGCATGGCCTGGAGCCTCTTGAATCTGTTGAGTTGATGTTGCAGCAAAAATTTCTTCACTGTCTCACTGAAAGATGTGATCCAGAGTTTAGAGGCACAGACAGCTGAGATGAAAAGGGATCTATAAAATCAGACATTTTTATCCATGTGCATTTCTAACCCTGATTTCTGTATTAAAACTACTGGAAGAAACAAAATAATGTAGTCAGGTTTGTTTGTTATTTTTGCCTTGTGAAAGGAAAACTGATAAATTCTCTGTTTAGTAATTTTCTCACCTGGGATCAGGTTGTGTCAAAATTTCTCCTGTAGTTGCCTCATGACCCAGCAGTATCTTTGGATAACTGTACAGGTAATATAACAAAAAACTCCCATGTCTTTCCATTTTTTGAAAGCCTGGTTATGATTAGATCTGTCTTATGCTGGGTGTGAGTATGCACAGCAACACATGCTCTCTTACCTTTCTGGGGAAAGAAAACCTATGAAGAACCCAAAAAGATAAAAAAGATGTACATTGCGAGAAGTCCACGTGGGAATAGGAATAGCATGAATTTAATAAGCTATGGAGTTTTTTCATAGTAAGTAACTTAAAATTACTGTTGTTTTGGGAAGAATGAAGGCATTGGTCATGTAATGTCATGGTTTTAATGATAATTTTATTTTGATACAAATTGTTAATCTGCTAAACTGTGCAGGTCTTTGTTGGGTCAGAATTCTAAATGTTTTCACCCAAATATGTATTATTCTTTTAAATAGATATCCTGGTTTTAATATGCAATAGACTTTGTCTGTTACATGGTTAAAAATACTTATTCCATTTGCATAATTTTGAATTAATCTTATTTAGAAAATCTGTAAGGAATCATTAATTTTTATTGCTGTATTTCCCTCACCACCCCCCCCCCCCCCCCCCAATAATGAACCTCATCACAATACAGGCTGCTGATTCTCCTCTGTCTCGTGTTCATTGTAAAAAAGACAGAGCTATTTTTAACATTTACACAGTCTAGATAGATGATTCCTCGTTCTGTGTGGTTTGGAGCTGAAGCTGTAGAGTCTTTCATAATCACATCCTTTTATTTTTTTATGGTTTGTTTGAATTTGATCTCTGTAGCTGATTCCATGCATTGATAATGAAGGCTTGGGTTGCCTGATTCTCAGCATAATTTCAGGCAGACTTCTACTTTGACAGTGCTCTGTGTTTCGGTACGCACGAAGATACAGAACTGAAATTGCTTTGCTTTCTTTACAAATGACTCAGAGTGTGCTTGTCCTTCCCTAAAATGTTGCCAGCGTGTGAAGGATTTTCAATGAGCAGTGCAATAAGCCGGCATCTGGGAAGGTTGGAGGCTGCTCTGGTATAGCAGTGAACTGTCACACAGATGATCAGGGCTGGAGCCAACACTCTGTAGCACCGTAGATCATATTGGTCACATACTGGAAGTTTTGTTTATGTAACTTGGTTGCTGTTTAACCTGCTTAAATAATATTGCCATAATGTGGAGTGGGCTTCCCAGTAGAGGTGAGTCTGTTTTTTTTCTATTAAACTTCACTGAATTGCTTTGTGCTACGACATTGAGTGGATGCTTACATGTTTGGCATAATTTCTATGTGCAGTGCATTTCTGTTTTAGTTATTCCAGTGGAAAGGATGATAAAAATGGCAATGCATATAATGCACCTTTTCCTTCTTGTTTCAGTATTAAAAGTAACTAAATAAGTGGCAAGCTCCCTTTCTTTGCTTGCTGTTTGCAGAGGGTATCTTTCCAGAAGGTGATTTCTTATGCATTTAAAATGTTTTTTGAATGTCAGTGATGCTGTGTTATTGTTGTGGAAAGAAGCTTATTAGCAGTGTGAATAAACACCTCTTACCAGAGCTTGATTTCTGGCTTGTTAAATCTCAAAGTATAGTTACAATGATGTGTGAAACACAAGAGCTGTCAGATTCTCCTGATAAACTAGAAAAGTAAGGAATGAAATAAATTGTACACTGGATTTGACATATTAGATCTCTATGTCATTGTTAATATTAAAAGTTATGATCTGTCATGCCCAGGACAGCTTCCAGTAATTCATTTGCACTGACAGCTTTCTTTGAGAAGGATATAAAATTACTGTCACTTCTCCCTAACCAGTTAAATTTGAGATTTAGTGCACCAAGTTTTATTTCAGGGAACGGATAGTGTGCTAAAGGTAGCCTGTGAAGTTCTAGTAGTAAATCTTTAAGCTTGAGAGTATTATCGTAAATTAAACAGACTTTGTACTTGTGTGTTGAAGAAAAGGGGGTTTTATTGAGAATTTCACCTATAGCAGAACAAAAAAAATTAGTTCAGCTGAGTTACTTATTAAGCACTGCTGTTATGTGAATATTGAGTTGGTGGGGTGAGACCACCTATGATTGTATTAGTGTATGCTGATAATAATGTTTTTAATAAAACAAGGAAATATATTCAAAAATATCTATTTTTTTTTCTTGCTTGCTATAGAAATGTCTATGCTTACTATGTAAAGACTGCTGTGGGTTTTTTTTTTGGTTTTTTTTTTTTTTTTTCTTCTGAGGAACTAGGACAGCTCATGCTTTTTCCTGCTAAATATATTTATGAGGCAGCTGTTTTATAGCTTTCAGCTCCAAAGTTATAGATAAGTGTGTATTTGTTTGACAGAAGATTCGAGAATTTCCATTTACTGCCAGTACATGTAAAGCTTGGCTAAGCAGACTGCATCAGGAGCACACACCATTTGTATTAGCCAATCTGTCTTTGCAAGTCCCAGGGCCACTATCTTGCTAGAAGCCACTGTGTGCTTTTGAAAGCATGAAATTAGTTTTATACTGAGCACATAGTTTCTCATTTAGCAGTTCTTTTTATGGTAATGGTCAATTTATGGTTCAGTGCCAGCATTTTGGTGTTCTGTCAAAGCTGATAGCTTCTGCTAAGGTGTTCTTTGGAGATAAAGACAAACAAAATCCAAAACAACACCTCCCAACAAAAAAGCAGTTTGTGGTGGGGATCCTAGGGAGATGCAAATAAAACAAAGTTCTCCCAAATGACCTAACTCCTGACATTGCTGATATAATTTTGGGATTATTTTGTTGTAGTATTTCAGGAAACATTTGTCATTCATGACATAAAATTATTAAATTAATTGTTACCTTTTTATACTTGATAAAAATTTTTGTTTGCTTTTTTTTTTTTTTTGCATGGCATGTAAAATTGCTGTCTCTTAATGCTAATTTTGTCTATGTGCTTATTTAATGATTAAGGTTAAGATGCACTTGAAAAACGTATATGAAGCACCCTAAACATTCAGGATGATTTTTAGATAGCTTTAGAATATGTTACAAACTTTTCCCTTTCTTCAGGAATCTATAGAAGTTAAAATAAATCGTTACTAAAACCTTTGTAAAACCTTTTTTAAACCATATAAGTCATAAATTGATGAACCAACTTATTTATAACCTGTGTCTCATTCTTGGCACATTTTTGTTTTTTCTAGCTATGCCAGATTTGTGACCCTTCCCTCACTAGGAGCTTTGGTTGATGAAAGGTTAAGGTGGTTGACATTGTACACTTCCCTTGGGTTGCTCTCTCTAGCCTACATTATTCTCCCTTGTATACAGGCACTTTAAAATTGCATTGCTTTGAATCTACATCTTCACAATTCTGACTTGATCCTGAAATAAGCCTTTTTAATTGATACAATATTTGCTTATTTGCTCAGTTCTGTCTGCAAGGAGCAAAATTTGACATTGCTTCTATTTTTTTTTTTTTTTTTTTTTTTTTTTTTTTTTTTTTTTTTTTGTGCAAGATGTGGTTGGCTCTAGAGTTGGTAATGTTTCTTCTGTTAAGTGCTGAGGTGAGATCCTGTTCCACCTAGTGTTATACCTTCCTGGGATAAGAAAAAGCTGGAAGTCATAGTTCCCAGAAGTTCTGTTAAGAAGCAAATGTAGGCTGGTGCACCCTTTTTTTTTAAAATTATTATTCTGTCCTCATGGAGGAGAAGGAGTAGAGGCTATGGAGATAAATGCCTTTTGTCACAAGCACTTGGAAAGCACAGCAGTCACACTTCAACAAAGATCCTTCTAAAACACATTTGGATGCTTCTGAAGTCATGCAGAAGATGCATACTGGCAGCTTAAATATATATTGTTGTCATTTTAGGACCTGTGAATAAGTTTGCTTGCTGTTCTTCAGTGTGTGTACTCTTTGATAATTCTTTGTATCATTATGAATATAAGCTTGCCAAACTTCAATCTGACTGGTTCTTTGTTCCAAGATGGCTTTTGCAAAGTCCTTTTACCCTTAAAGATTTAACATCTTCTTCCAAGTGTCTTAATTTCTACATGTTTCTGCTCCTGCTATTTCATATTGGTAGTTCAAGTGAGAGGCAAGGTTTGGTGTGTTTGTTGTGCTGGACAAAACTAATTCACTTCCTGCTGTGGAGCTCTATTGCTTCTGTATCCATTCTCTAGCCATTTCTGTATCAGATTGTCAGTTATCACATGGCACTGTAATTTTAATTTCTTCTCCTTTGGAAAACATCAGTGTTAAAGTATGGTGATCTTTTGCATTTTGGGAGTGTTCAGGGGGTAGCAGCTTCTCTACTGCCAAGATTCCTTTACAAGGAGGTTATGAAGAAGAGGACACTAAGCTAAAAGGAAAATAAGTTATTGGGGAAGTGGTATGTTGTGAGCAATTCCATGTTAGTCACTTCACTCTGGTTTCCAAGTCTAGCTAAGCTCTCGGTAGAAATTTTGAAATTTGTTTGATTTTTGTTTTTTTTTTTTTTTTTTTTTTTTTTAGTTCAGGTCACTGATGAATCCTGGCAGAGGAGCTGAGTGCACTGAGAACTGTAGTACACTGTAGCAGCCCTGTTGAAGCTTTACTACTGAAGCTCAAGTTTATATATTTTTTCCTGTCTGTAGTTTTAAGAGCCAGAGATATCTGGAGGTCTTACCCAGAATGTTCAGCCAAGAAATTGTCTTTTTTTTTTTTCTTTTTTTATATATGCTTTCTGTTCTGTTAGATTTTGAGCAGTGCTCATAACATAACTCTGAAGGGAAAATTAACTAACTTCCCTCTTTCACTTATGCTTTTTTGTTCCTTTAAGGATGTTTCTTATAATAATTTCTAGTTGGAAGTGAGGAAAGCTGGCTATGTTTTGATCTCCAGAGGTGTAAGGAGCGTCCTTTTGTACTGATGCCAGCCGTCAGGGCAGATGAAAAGCTAAATTCCTTAGCCTTGGGTAGGTTCAAGACCTAGACTGAAGTGTTTGTGTCTCTGACTGAGCAGTGCAGATCTTGGGATGGGATGAGGAAGTCTTTTTAATACTCTATGAATAGAGGAATACAGCTTCCTTAAGGATTAAGATTTTAAAATTCATATAGTGTGTTACAGGAGCTACTTGAGTATGAAAGCTGGTGGACAAAATTTTCCCTTGAAGCAACTTGTGAAACTGTCAGACCGGGCAAGAATTTATGTCACAATGCCTTTGGTAATTCTGCTTGTTAGTGTATGGGTTGCTTGGGATGGTGTAGGAGATCTGTGTTCAGGTCACCTGTGTTCAGATGGATGAAAGGATGTTACATTGTCAAGGGATTTCTGAGGTTACTGTGATTCAGTTTTGGATTTTTTTGTTTGGTTTTGCTAGCTGGTCACATTGGTACTGTTTATATTTTTACTGAGCTGTAAAAGACCGGGCAGGTCTCTGGTGTGCAAGTTTCCCTTTTGCTTGCTTCAGGCATTCTGTGATGGCAGAAATTGAAACACAGTGCCTGGGTTTGTAACTTCTGCCTGAGGGTCTCCATTTTCTTCAGGATATTTCATAGTAGGGGTGGAGAGATGGAGGAGAGGTAAGAAATCCACATAGGAAGTTCTTAAAATTGTCTGTTTTTCTGCTCAAGCTGGATTCAAAACTTTCACACGTGTGTCTCCTCTGGCTCAACCTTGAGTGTTTGCAATGATTGCATCCTGCAATGTTTAGTGACTGAGCATTTAAATATGAGCAGAAATTGAGGCGCTTGTTTTATGAGGCGATCAAACTTAAGTGGAACATGATGAAAATAAAGAGGTGAGGAAGATTCATAGGCTTTAGAATGGCACATCTGGATAAAGAGACACAGAAATCACTTCATCAAGAAAAAACAGACTAGATGGAAAGGATTGAAGATTATTGTCAGGAATTGCAATTCATGTATTGTGGCCAGCTTTGTTAGTGGTACCATTTGAGCCTGATGCATCTCTAGTAAGTAAAACCAGCAAAAATTGGTATATTGAGTAATCATTGTAGTAAGCTCTTTTTAAGGAAACATGAACAGTACTTAGCTCCTTTGTACCCAGGTTACTTCTGAAAATAGGATTTAAGCTTTTCAGTCACTTTGGCTGCTGAGTTAAGGCTGAGACACTGAGAAAAGCCAAAGCTGGAAGATCAGGGGTGTACTGTCTGGGGAATAAATACTTATGAAAACATCCCTAGGTTTTGGGTACTTAAACATGGTTATAAAGAATCAAAAGTGGTGTAGTTCTAGATTTGTTCTTGATAGCTATTGACAGAAACAAGGATAAATCAGGCAGAAACAAATAAAAATATTGTTGTCCTTTTAACAGTTGCAATCACTCATTTTAATAATTCACCCTATCTAATGAGCATTTCTCCTTCAAGGCAAAATGGTCTTTTTTGCTTTCAATCTTCCTCAAAAAATTTTTTTCCAGAGATTTTCAGATGACCTTTGCAGAAAAAATGTTTGAGTTTACATTGTTCTGTTAAGTGTATATTAGACTTGTGCTCTGGTTATTAGTTATTGCATTGTATCTATGCTTAATGTGCTTATTTTTTGCTTAAATTGTTGATAGGTGATGGAATGCCAGGCACATACTTTTCCTTAGACTAAATTCAGAGGTTATTTGTATTTTCAGTTTTGATTCAAAGATACTTGTTATGATTATCCAGATTTGAAATCAGTGGATGAATAGGGCAGATAAAGCTATCTGTATTTTAAAAGTATTTTGACTTTATACTTCTTTCCTCATTTGGAAGCTTGGTGCTTTGATAGATAACACACTACCCTGACTGCTTCAAGTCATCCCTTTGCAAGGTTGATGCAATGCATCAAAGCTGTTTTAACTGCTTTAAATAACAAAGATAAGACTCCTAATCTCAGGAATTGTCATTCATAAATTAAATATCTGCAGAGTGGAGAGCAGGGCTGTGTTGTTCCTGCTGGTTGCAGGTTAGCAGTCTGTTCTGCTGCTCGGAGTCTCATCCCTTCCCATTTGATCAATTCTCAGAGCCAGCAGCTGTGCACTGTGCCCAGGGGAGCTGCTCTGTCCCCTCTCGAGGAGCATCTGCCTTGCCTCTTCAACACTGACCCCTCTGTGGCAAAAGCAGACTGCTGGAAGGACTAGGAGTTAAGAAATACATAGGCTCCTCAACCAAGGAACATGCACGGAGCCTGGATGAAAAATGGCAAATTTCATTCTGTCTTGAGTGGTCAAATACAGGTAGCAAGAAATTACATATCCTATAATGTGTCAAAATAGCAGCTTTTAGTGGGCAGTTGAGTGATGATAAACAGCAAGAAACTGCTGTGCTGCTGTGCTACCTGGACAGAAATTGAAATCCCTTTACTCAGTATATTATTTTCTAGGCCATCTATTGCATGAACATGTTGTTTTCTGCCTACTTTTACTAGAGTTCTTAGGTCAGGAGAAATTGTTATGCAAATTCAAGGTTTCAGGACTTGCATGCTTGGTAGAACAACAGCCACTAACAGTGCAGACACACAGAAGAGGAGCCTTTGAGGAACCATAATCACTTACAAACTTTTTTTGCCCTTTTCTTCTTTTTGCTTTGATGTTGTTGCTGAATGCTAGTGGAACATGATGGTATGGAGCAATCAGCTGCCAGTGCAAAGAGAGGTCTGAAGGGACATCTACCAATTAACTGAAAATAATGGGAAAATTATTATTGTTACACTAATCAAAATTAACTTGTTACCAAGAAAATTGGAAGTCATCACATTTGAAGCTATGTATGGTCTAATGTGACAGTTCTGGTATAAACAAAGTCAGAATCAGTGCATCCGCTGGGGCTCATAGGGTCTGAGGACTGAAGGAATCACCAAGCCTTATCTATTCTACAACACTGGACAAAATAATCTCAAAGCATTCATTCCTTCAGGAGAAGAAATTGTTTTCCCAAATATGCCAGTTTTTGCTGTTAAGTCCAATAAATCAGCAGTTGAACACATTATTTAGAGACACATTCAAGTTCAGTTTAAGGACTTCAGGATGTGATGAATTTACTTTTTACGCTGTTGAGTTGTTTAAATAAACCTTTGCAGTTAGGTACTGCATCTTACTGAAATTTGAATTTTCTGATTATGTGCTAGGAGATCCCTCTACTATTACAGAACCTCCATGATTAGATGCATTCCTATAAAATGGCAAAGAATCTTGATTTCAAGCCTGACACTGTTTGTATTAAGGATGCAATTACAAGCAGAGCTTGTGTAACATTTGAAAAGGTTATGTATTACTTTTTTAATAACATGATTTTACATCAGTGGCCTTAGTGACTCGCCAATGAATCAGAAAGACAACTTTGCCTCCACAGTCGTGGGCTGTTGGGTTCTGGTGTTTAAAGTCTGCATGACATACTTGTAACTGGAACAAATACTCTTTCAACCAGGAGTGAGTTCACAAAGCTCTCTTTCTTTGCATCAAGTAAGAAGTATGATACTGATACTTCTCAAGATTTTCTGGACTTTTGCTGTCTTTTCCTGTCCTCTAGTTATTTTCATCTGGCAGGATCAAGCTTTTCTCTGTGAAAAGAGAGTGAGAGTATTTTTCCAGGTCAAATTCCTTGCTTATAGTAAGGACTGCTTGTTTTGCTCCTTTGTAGAGGTTGGACTCTGTTTCTAATACTCAGTTTTAGATACTAAGATAGCTATGTAGCAACTCTGTGTCCACTGCTTGGTACCATCCAGGATGTACAGTGAACTTTGTCAGTCAAAGTTATTTTACCAATTTAAAAAGAAAAAATGCATGGAATTTTTGCTTGATATTGATGTAGGGTTTGTATTGGCATAGCTTTATCTGATTTCTTGTATGTGATGTGTGCTTATCATGTTGCCTAATTTTCTTGGTAGTAGTTTCAAAAGTTTTCAGTGATCTAAAGTATACCTTCAGTGAGGACAGAAAGTGGAGAATAGACAATCTAATTAGTTTGTAAAGACATTGTGTATATGATGTACCTGACAGACATTTCCTTACAGCTTTAGCCAGGGTTTGGAACTAGAATATCTGTAATCTAACCATGTAAATAATTTTGTTGAATTTTTATCTTTTTGTATACATGCTCATTACCCATTGTCTTTTTTCTCACTTTGTTGTATTGTTTAGGGATAATATCATCCAGATTTATATTCTGACTGTTTTCCTTGGAATGTCTTTATCTCCTTTGGAGTATGTCCCCAGCAGCTACATCCATCTATCCACAAAGACTTCTTTCTGTACTTTGTGGGAAGAGTGGGAAACATAGCATAAGCATACTAATTTGTTTGGAAAACCAATCCCTTCCTGTTTTACCCTTTTACTTTAGGTTAAATGCTTACAGTTGGGTTGCACAGAAGTATCTTGACAAGATGTACTATTAACAGGCTTGCTGCTAAGCCTGTGACTATAATACTAACACTAATCTTTCTAATACTTAGCAAGCTGGTGTTCAGTATTTTTGATTCCAGAGAGTGTGCTGCCAGAATATGGCTTTTTAAAAATTTTTCTTGATGCTAAACTTTCTCCCACAGAAGTGGGAATGAAAAGGCTCTATGAATTTCGGCATTGCTTGGAATTTATTTCTGCAGTTTGTTTGAAACTTGATCTTTATCTAAGCTTTTCTCATTTTTGGGCCAGGGTATGTGTACCTTTATTCAAGATTTTGAGAGTGCTGTCCATGAATAAATCCAGAAACAACATGGCTTGAATTAAAGAGCATTAGTTTGTAGCAGTATCTAAAGTGAAAATGCTCAAACTAAAACAGAAGTAGAATTCTCTTTTGCACATCACTGAATGTCTGGGAAAGTTGGTCACTCCTGAACTGCCTGCTTTTTCTCCTACTGAGTAAGCCTTCCTTCTGCTTTCTTCTTCTGAAGTCAAGGAGTTACCTCAGGTTAGTAACTTATTTTTTCTGAAACATCATCTTACACTCTTTTAGTTCAAATTTTATGTAATCATATGGTAGTATTTTCTCCCCTTTTTAGATTTTTCTTTTACTATCAGAGTTTGTAACTGAATTAAAGTGTGTTGTGCTTTCCTGTGGTTTGCATTCCTGTAGCTGCAAAATTAACTAACATCTAACTTCGAAGGTTTGATTTATTTTTTTCTTTTGTAAACAACTATTATTTTTAATGGACCTTTTTAATTGAGATTGCTAGTAAAAGCTGAGAATTTTTTTTCTTTTTTGTGAATAAAACATTTATAGAAAGAAGAAAATATTTTCCTTCCAACTTTTGATAAACTTAGTGAGCTTGGATTGGTTCCTCTAAAATGACAACACGTGGAAGTGTTTTTCCTCTTTCATCATCTCTCAGTGCCATGTACATCTGAGGCTTCTGATCTTTGGCTTAAACAACTGTTAAATTTTCATTATAAATGTGGCACCTACTGGAGCAAAGGCCCATCAGCAAATATTTATTAATGTTATCTTCTCCCAGACACATTTGCATAGTAATTTCTTGCTAGATTCCTCTGCTTATAGTTGTCAAATCTACACTGTTTTTTGTCAGCCTCACCATAGGATATGAAAATGGTAATAAGAATTGGAAGGGATGTGGAGCATGAACGTTTAATAAAATGCCTTGGAAAAAAATTGATATGCTGAATTATAATGAAAAATACTTACCTAAAATTAATGTCCAGTAAGGGAATCTTAAATTCATAGATACTTTGTCTTGATTTCGTGACAGGAAAAAAAAATCACTTAATTGTTCAATATAGCCTTGTAGCAAAAAAAAAAAAAAAAAAAATTAAACAAGATTTTAGATTATGCAGTAGTTTTTTGTAATTGTTGTTTTCTTAAAAAAATCTTTGGTCTTATCTTGGTATGGGATTAGTCACAATCATCTTTACAAATGAGAGGTATTTTGCTTGGAGCTTGTTTTTTATGCTACCATAATGAAATGAATGTTTATTTGTATTATATATATGTCTTAAGAGCTACAGTTCTATTGTGCTGGACTTGTGAAGAATTATGGAAAATACTTATTCCCAACATTTTAAAATCTGCTTTTGAAACATAAGGCATTAAGACAATAGTGCAAACAAGAATAGGGTGATCTAGGAAAAATTGCTCTGCTAAACTCAAATTGTTTTCTTGATGTTTCCCACAAAACTGAGTGCTTGTTTGGCAATGCCTGATAATATCACAGTAGAAAAATGTCTAATATATGGACAAAACAAGAAGAGGAGGTTCCTGACCATTAATCTGTTTTGCTGCATATTGAATGTATTTGTCCTCTAGGACAGTCTTTGACTTACACAGGGTTATCCTTTTTTTAATTTGGCTAACCATGATGCAGCTGATATATTAACCAGACAGCTATAAAATTTGGTGTTTTTCCTTACACAAGTTGATGTTTTCTTTACATGCCTTGTGGGAAAAGCTCAGCCATGAGGGCATTTGCTTTTGAAAAGGAAGAATGAGTCAAGGAACCACCCTCAGAAAATGAGTGTGCAGTCTAACAGGCTATGAAGGAGCAGATAGGGAGCCAGGAGCTCTCTGATATCTTACCATCTCAAGTTGTGGTGCATGTTGCAAATGCACAGGTTTCCTGGCAGGTCCTTAATGTTAAATGCAGAGTGTCCAAACTATGCTTGCTGGATCTTAAACTTTCATTATACTTCAGCAAAAATATTATTTACTTAAATTTGGAGTTTTTAACACAGGCTTGTAGTGATCATGATCAGTGTCCTTGTACAGTGCCTATTCTTTCTTTTCATCTGTCTAATGCTGTTAAACCACATTTTGCTCTGGGCATGTTGGGATGGTGCTACATATTTACTTGGTCAATATACCATAGATAAATGAAATGCAAACATCTGAGATAGACTGTCAAGGGTGTTGGAGTGACTGCTGGTAGGGCTCTGTGGCACACTGGGATGGCTCAGTAATTGGCAGGAGGCAGTAGCACAAAACATTTCTTGAGGTTGTGAACCTATTTTTCTGTGTTCAAAGAGGAAGTTGAATTTCTTGGTCATAGACACTTGTTCCCTAAATTTCCTTTTCAGTTCTTAATTTGATAATTGAGTGACCAATTTGATATTTCTGGATGGGGGAAATTTAGTTTTTTATGTTGAGTAGCCCAGCTTATGAAAAATAAAAATTATTTTTTTCCTTTGGTAAGTGATGATCAGAATGTGTCTTCTGCAGTTCTGTGCAACAGGCCAGGATATATGTCTGGCTTCACTCCAGGCAGTGAACACTTGGAGTGTGCTGGAGCAGTGCTTCAGGAAGCATGCTGCTTGCAGGAACAGCTCACATTTCCATTGGCTGGAAAAGTAGAAACATCAGCTGGAGTCATTAATATTGTTGTCTTTAGGGGTGCCTGTAGCTGATCTGTCTGCTTTCCCAGAATAAGACACTGAAGCCAGTAAATAAGGCAATAAAATATTTCACACCTAATAAATTTCGTAAACCAAAAGCAAATAAAATCTAAGCAATTCTAGGAAGAACACAGTTGTTCCAAATGTTGAGAGATGGAGGTAGTATAGAAAAGGATAAGAAAAGGCCCTGCTATTTTTATAGGAGGACCTAAAGATTGTATCTCAGGAAACTTCTGAAATGCTTTAAAATACTTCAATAATGAAAAAACCAGAAAAAGGAAGTAAATCCTAAGCAACGTCTGAGAGTAAAAACATTTAAAGTACATGAATGTTACTCAACAAAATAAGTGGCTACAAGACCATATCCCAAGGAGGTATTCAAAAGAAGTAGAATAAAATATTACAGAAAAGAAATGTAAAAGTAATCAAGTCCTGCATGCATTTTTATGGGCATATGGAACTGCTTCAATACCTGTTTTTCTATAACTGGGCTTTTAAAAATGAAGAAGTTCCTTATCTGTTATTTGCTACATTAAAAATGTTGTTCCAAGCATGATTGGATTTTTTTTCAGAAATTATTTTGTCTTTTGTCTAATGGGTTATATCAGCAGTCTTTAATTTTATTATTTTTACAGGGATATATGTGCTTTGACATAGTATATGGACTTGTAGCATTAAAAAATAACTAAAAATAATTCCAGACTACAAAACTGAGGTGGGTGAAGAAGTGATACACTAGACATCTCAGGAGTGATGAATTATTTCAAGGAGTTACAATTGGAGTTCTGTATATCCATAAAATCAGCATAAATTGTTTTGTTCTTATTTTAGTTTATATCCTGTTATGTCCAAGCACAGGAAGTTTAGAATTTTGCTTTGGAATATGCAAAATTCAGGATGACAGAATCTAGCAGGCGTGGAAATGACAAGCTAGTTGAAGTCACTGAGAGAGATATGAAATACCCGGAAGTCTTTCATAAAATAATGTGACATCTTACTTTCAGCTGTTTAAAATATGACTTTTTTTGTAAAATTAGCATAAACTACTAAAACCCCACTTTTTGAAGGAACATCTGGAAGCACTTTGAAAGTCAAAGGCCCAAACTTTTGATAACTGTAAATGATGCTTTAGCAGTTTTGCTTGCGACTGTATGTTGTGGCTGTAAATAAAACTATAATTTTATTTGTCTTCCAACCAACATAAATTATTTGATAACTTAACAAGTGCACATAAAATATTATATCTGATATTATTTGCTACTTACCATTGTCATAGCAAATGCCCTTAGAATTGTTTGGAGATATTTTGATAATTTTTTACTTGCAGTTCTTCTCTCCTTTGTACAGGAGGAAATTGCAAGGAAAGTTTGAAAAAGTAAAAGCAACAAAGTTGAGCGTGTCTTTTTCTCATGCTTGTGGCATTGTGGTGGGGCTTTGGATATTTGGTTTTTTCAGCCTAATTAATGACCTTTATGGCCCTTAGCAAGCCTTGAAGTTACTTCCACTTTTGCCAGCTGAGAATGACTTGTTTATTGTTGTCAGCATCTTGGAGGAGTTTCAGACTCACATGCTATCAGAAAAGCTCCCTCCAGAGAGTACTCCTTATGAACAAAGGTGGCTTCAGCTGGGATACTGGATTACTGACCATTTTTGTGTTGTCTTTTTATGTAGAAGGATGACTAGGACGGTCCTTAGCTGCATTTGTGAAGAAGTGACAGCCTTCCTTGTTTAATGTGTTAGATAAAGGCTGTTCTGCATCTATTCAAGTGCAACAGATCACAAAGCTTCTCTGCACAGGTGAAATGACCTGTGCCTGGATGATAACCCTGTTTTTTCTTATGCTGCCAAAGGAAATCTGTATATGAAAGGTATATGAAAACAGAAGCTAGGTAGGCCGATTTGCATCCATGGCAGGTGTTGCCATCAATTTCTCAAATGTTTTCTCTGGTGTGTCATTAAGCAGTGGCTGTTTCAGGGTGTGCACATGATAAGTAGGCACACTGTGCTGGCACTGCTGGCACTTGCTCCCTTTTCAGGCAGTACCAACATTCTGACTTTATTAAAGGGAAGCTGCTCCTGTTTGCAGAGCTTGTTTGTATTTTCAGCATTAAGAGGTTTATTTATGTCAGGGAAAGAGGAGGTGTGATCTGTGTTTCCTCTTGTGAGAAAATAGGTTGATGCTCGCTTTTAGTGGCAGAAGGATTGACATTGGGGTGGAGAGACTGCTTTGCAAAGAGCCCTAAAAGTTCATCATCCAAACATGAGCTATGCCAGGACTTGTCATTATCTAGTGGCGAGTGTTCTCCCACCACTCATCTGTGCAGCAGGTTTTGGTGTGTTCAGAGTGCAGGCCTTCCTTCAGGCTGTGCAGTAGAGGAATCATCATTGGCTGCAGGCCAAGAGAGTTAATTTCTGCACTTCTGTTTAATGACTTAACATCAACCCTAATGTAGATTTTCACTCTGGCTTAGATAGTTGGTCATAATTACAATATCCAGATGCTGTCTTCCATTATTTGAGCATTATTTTCCCATTCTCTTCAGCAAGCTGTGCATTACCTGGGCTTGATTGGGGTGTTATGTACACTGAGCATGGCCTTACAGCACTATGGTCCTACCAGATGCATGAAGTGGTGCTATAGTCAAAACCAGAACACTGACAGATTCTAAAGCAAACCAGAAGTTGCACTGCAACCAGGGTAAATATTTGACTAAAAATGAGACAGTATGTAAGACTGTGCTGTAGAGACTTATTAGCCATATCTGAAAAGAGCTCTGAAGGACAATCCTATTGATTCTGTTCTTATCTTGATGACCTTGTAGGTTGAGTTAATGGTTTCTAAACTCAAATGATGAGTTTGTGGGACAATTCTGTTTGTCTCCAGTCAAGGAGAAAGGAAAGTAAAGTAGAGTTGAAAAATAAACTCTTAAGATTTTGTTCACTCTCTTAACATTCAATATATATTCTGACTTGCATAGGTGTAGAATCAATGAAAACATAGTAACTGTAAAATCTAGACAAGACTGAAATGTAATTCATCTGCATTAAATTATTTATTTCTCAAATCTTATGACTTGGAAGTCATCTAGAATTACAATATGCATTATCACACTTAGCTAATAGACATTTTTAAAGAAGCTGGAGTTTGATGAGGATGGGGAAAAAATGAGTCTGGTCTTGCTGATGTAAAAACCAGGCTGTTTCTCACCATGGCACTCCTGGTGTGGCTTGTAAGGCAGAGTATGTTTTTGCCTGTCTGTGGATGCTTGTGCCTGGATAGGAAGCCATTCTTTTGGGCTAGTAGGGCTTCAGAATAACTTCAGAGAATGATCTTTTGTGCCAGATCATTAACTAACTTTAAAATTGTCACAGTTTCTGTAAATCCAGACATAAAAGCCAGTATGCAGAATTTCATGTAGCTACTGCTAAGATACATCTGATTTTCAGCTCCCACATGGCATAGTGAACTTCACCTTCATACATAATGTTGTTAAAACTTGGATGTTTTATAGATGAAGAGGCTGTTGCTCTCTTGTAAATGTTAACTATGAGAGCAGTCTGCATAAGATCAAGAGGCACTAAGGGATAATGTAATTGGAATTTTTCAAACAACCGTATCTGTTTCAGAATGAAGATTCATTATAGAAAAAAAGAAGACAAAATAGATCTCACAGTTTCAGCATAATTAAGATTTTTGCCGGTAGCTACTATGGGGAAACTTTCTGAAATATTTTTCCCTTACCGGTTTGAAAGTCTTGATGTTAGATGAGGATTTTCATTCTACAGCTACTTGATTAAGTAAAAGGAGTATGATTCCCAAAATTCTAACAAAGAGGATCAGAGCTGTGATTAGCGTTTACCTCTTTTTTTTCTTTCCTTTCCTGATGGACAGATCCTGAAGTCAATCAAAATGAGGGGAAATTTTGTTAAAGCATAAAGTGTTTTGTTCTTACTAAAAAGTTGAGTAAAAAGCCCTAAGAAACTACATAATCATATATCATAATATAATATATATATAGAAAGTAAAATAAGCTTGGGGAATTCACTTTATTTGAAATTATTTAAATTATGTAAATAAATCTGCTCTTGGTAGCTTGCACATTAGTATTCTCTTCAGTAAGGTGGTTAAGTGTGCTTAAGTATGACCTCTGCTTTGCCCAGGCAAGGAACAAAAATAAAAATAAAACAACAAATTTTAAAAGGTGTAAAGGGGGAAATAGGACTTCTATTTTTACAGGTTATTTTGTTTCAGGTCAAGTAAGATTAATGATAATATGTAGAGGCTTCTATATAAAAATTCCATCTATTGTGACCAGTATTAATGCTCTGTTTAAAGTGAACCCTTGACCTCTTCTATGTTACTGAGGTCTTTGAAGTAGTCAGCACATCCACTTGATTTATTATTTGAAGATGTCTGAGCAGGAAGCTATGTCTATGTTTTAAGGTAGACTCTTGTATTAATGAGCAAGTCTTTCATTTCCTGAGCCAGTATATTTTACCACAAATTTTTTATGATGCCTTTTTCTTTCTCCTTTAAGTGCCAGTGCTGCTAACTCTCTACTGCACAGAAAAGGGTTTAAAGCAGGTATAGACCTCTTGGCTGAGAATTTATTATGGTCTAGCTTTTTATCCTAACATATAAGAGAGAGGAAATGATGTGATGTCGTTTATGCTAACACATAACAGAGAGGAGATAAATTAAGTAAAACAGTAGGCAATATTGTAATAAAGTTCACATGAAATGAAGGGAAGATGGAAGAACATGTCAGAGTAATGTAATATTATGTATGTAAAAACTGAAATTTGATAATAGCTTCATTTTGGTGAGATAAATATCTCCTGGATAGACACCACAAAGATCAATTACATTGATTTGTTTTTTTAAATGTCTTTTTAGTATCATCAGCTTATATGAGAATACTTATAATCTTTATTGTGACATATTCTTGCAAAGCTGGTTAATCATAGTATCAGAGAATAGCTCAGGTTGGAAGGGATCTTGAAAGACCATCTGGTCCAGGCTTTCCTGGGAAGGGGAGTCATGGTGAGATTATCTAGCAGCTTGTCCACATCTTGAAACCTCCAGCGATGAGGATTCCATCATATTCCTGGGGAGGTTGGTGCAGTGAATTCTTCATCTCACTGTAATTTTCTGTCATGAAAAGATGAAGCATCTCCCAGTATACTCCTCACACCTTGTCTTCTCCATCTGGATCCTCGTGGAGAGAAAGCCTCCATCCTCTTTTTGACTGTCCTTTAAGTACTGAAATTCTGTTATGAGTTCACACCCAAGCCTTCTCTTTTCCAGGAAGAAAATTCCAACTCCTTCAGCCTTTCCTCATAGGGCAGGTTCTCCAGAACTTGGATCACCATTAAGGGCCTTCATTGGACCTTTCTACTCTGTCCACACCTTTCTTGGTTTGTAGGGACTAGAACTGTACACAGTACTGTAGCTGCAGCCTGACAAGTGCTGAGTAGATTGAGATGATCACATTTCTGTCTCTGTTTATAAAGCCCCTCTTGTCTGAGGATTGAAGATTAATCTTAATTAAGATTAAACATACTGCTTTTTCATAGTGAGATTCAAGGTGATTGAGATGACCAGAGTTTGTTATGCTGTTTTTCAATCTCTGTGTTTGGATTTACAGCCTGTAATGTCAGATGTGTTTTTTATTTTGTGCTCTTCTTTGTGTGAGTTGTTATGGATGGATGGTGTCCACTGCTCTGTAAGGAAAAGTGAGGATATCTGTCTTCCTCAACAAGTGGATGTGAGGTTGCAAGATGCATTTCTGTGCTGGTCTTTATGTCACTCTGTTCATATATGAAAATAGAAAGTTATGTGAAGGGCTGTTACAAAGCTGCTCTGGCTCTTCATTGCTTCTCAGGTTTCAGTCTTGATCCAAAATCTGGCTCTGGTAAGGAACACTTGTCTCATTAGTCAGTTTTTCTCTTGTCAAGACCCAGCAATGCTGACTGAAACAAATGAACTGTTTGGGAGGGGTAGACAGAAGAGCACTTGTGTGCCTGATGTCAGAGATCTCCAAAAACAAAATACTCATTTACCTTTTTGCTGATTTCTTAACATGGAACTACTGTATTTCACAGTTCTGTTGCTGCCAATCTTATGTTTATTTACAATTATGGGAGAGAATTGCTTGGCTGAAGGTTCAATTTATTTCCAAAGATGGCAGAAATTTTCTGTAAGGTTGCTTTTCTAGGTTCAGGAGGTACTCACTTTTTTCCTGTCATGTATTTGAGAATGGCTGCCCTGTGCAGGTTAACCCACTAAAGATAGAATATGCTTTGGTGGTCTGTATCCTTCACAATGGTGTCGAAGGATGTGAGCTCTTAGCTTATAGGATTTGACATTGAGTTAATTATGCAGGCTCTTCCTTTCTGTGGGTTATCTTTTATATGAAACCTATACTCCTTTCTAAAGTAGTTATTTTCTCACGTGCAACATATATTTAATGATTTGAGATGCCAAATTAAAAACTCATTTACCTGTATGTGTGGTGTTTGTTGTAGAAGTTCATTTTTTTAAGAAAACCTAAAGTGTGTGCAAATTACAGAAATAGTAAGATAATAGCCTGATTAAATAATTGTAGGGACGTTGAAAGCAGGTGAGGTTATTTCTCATACTTCCTCTTCACTAAGTGAAGGAACTTGTTGAAGTACTTGTTTTAGCCAGCAATGTTGTAGAGCAGATAGCAAACTCAAGCTACACAGTTTATCTGTCCAGACAATAGTTTATTTATATAATCAATTTATAGATTTATTTATATCAATTTATTATTTATAATTTGTTTCTAAAGGAGACATAGAAAATATCTTATTGAAATTTTAAATATTTTGGTAGTCATTATGATATTTTTCCCAGGTGTTTATTATGGTTCTACAGCTGTCAAAATGAGCAGAGTTCATAAACTGACTCATTTACAGAAAGTGGCCCTCTGATCAATTAAATTAAAACTGCCTTTCTAAACTTTCAACGTTCTATTTAAGAACACAATTATTATGAATTTTTTAAACTGGTAAATATTGACTGATGTCCACTATTATTTTTTGCTGAGCCCAACAGGCCAGACATACATATGCAAAGTGAAGGATTCGTGGGAATAATTTTGTACATTGTTAGAGACATGATGTGTTCATTCATCTGGAAAACTTTTTCAAGGAGAGGGTCCTTATATGTTTAAAAGACAAAGTAAATTGTCTCAGTTTTCCATTAAATTTAAATGCTGCTAGATGCCAAAATGTTTTGTGGCTAAGGGGGATACTGGCTGTACTACAGAGCCCACCTCATTCAGCTGGTTTTATTTCATCTGGTCCTGGATGTTTGCTCTTCATGTTTCATTGTGTGCCAGTGCACAAAGCTTCCCCAGTGAACTGGCTTGCTCAACAAAAGCTGTCATGTAGTGTCACCTACAATTTGGGCATATATGAGCACCATTCACTTTGTAGGTTTTTCCATAATTGTTTCCATAATCCATCTTATCAGGGCAGCCTAAATTAGTACTGTATAAGCAGAGGTGATTGCAACTGTGGTTCTGTACCATTCATTTAAACAGTTTGGGTTGTGATTTCTTTTAAGGGTACCTCAGACTTAAACTAAGGTGAAGCTGAAGAATTGCAGAAAGACAGCTGGCCTATTTTCCCAAGGACACAGTATCTGCAGTTTCTTTTGGCTTCTGTGCAGTTTCAGAGGATCAGTGCTTTGGGAAACTGGGTTGAATGGCGGATAATAGTGAAATAGCCCTCAGGAATAATCATTATATTCGGGAAGGCTTAGTGAAATAGTTTTACACTTTGATATTTTTATTTAGTTAGTAATAATGTTGAAATAACCTAATTTGAATGGTATTTTGAAATTTTTAAAAATGCATATGCATGTCTGTTGTATTAAAAATAATGTGATTCTTATCTGTTTTCTGTATGATAATTAGAAGCTTAGTTATGTTTTTATGGGAATAAATCTGCTTCCTGTCATGCACTGCAGTATGTTGGTACTTTGCCAAAAGGGTGGCAGACTGCAGTGCTATGAACCTATTGAAGTCCAAACAAACTTGTTTTAAGAAAATCAGAGAAAATGCATGCCAATCTGACTGAGGAAATCCAAATTACTTCAGTCTATGATTAATTAAAGTTAGGTTGCTTCAAAATTCATAACAGGTGCCTGGAATGACCTTAGTTAATGCTATCAGTGCTTTAAATATCTCTGGAGAACTTGGATTAGCTGACTGAGTATCCCCTTAGAGAAAGGATGTTCTAGGTGAGCTTGTTGTTCCCAAAGAGATAAAATGGGGACATCTCAGATGCCCTGAAGAAAATATATACCCAAATGCATGTGATGAAAGGTAGCTGAGGTATCAAGGAAGAACCTTCGAGGTTAAAATTTCAAGATTAGTATTTTATCTAGATTGAGAAATGGAGGATATCATGTATACAGAGCAAATATAACCTATAGGGAATGCTTATTAAATATAACAGGATAGAGAGTTAATGTTTCAGGATGAAGTTGCTGTGAGGTATTGCTGTGATTTGTGAACTGTAGTAACATAACCTACACAATTCCTGTGATGTTTTTAGAACTATGAGCTCTGGAAGCTGCAGAGCAAATGGGTGGAATTTTCCATTGAAATGGTATAGGTGGAGGTTTGACAGCAGAGCCACTGCTGCAGCACTGTTCCTGGAGCTGGGCTGTGCTGTTTTTCTTCTATCCTATGCCTGGAAATTTTCAGCCAGCTTCCATGTATCTTGCACTTGCTCATACACAGCTTTGGGAACATATGCTTGTGTTTATAGTAGATATATATATATACACACTTAGGGAGTCTCAGAAATATTTGAATGACTGTGTGCATCTGTGAACCTGCAAACCATTGGGATGGATTTTAACAGGTGTAAATCTACTTCTAATTCTGATGTGTCTGAACACATGCCACCTCTCCATAGCCCATGCACACAATTTGATGACTTTGTGAAAAAAGAAGGCTGGCTGCCAAAAAAAATTAACCCTGTGTCTTGTGTCACTTAAGCAGTTTAAATGACTTTCACACCTAAGGTTGAAATAAAAATGAGCTACTACTTGTCACCATGCTCTGAGAGACTGGTCTCTGTTGAATAAAAACATCCATCTGCTTCAGAAAAATTTTACTACAGTCGACTGTGTCCTACTACACAAATCCAGCTGCCTGACCACAGAAAAAATCCTCCCAGTCCAGTGCAGAGCCCTTGGTCAGCATCTCACATGCATCTTCTGTGTCCAAAATAGCCCTGGCATGGATTCTTTTGTACTGGGTGTTTCCATTCCGTCAGCTTTCTCCCTTCCCGTGGTCTGAAATGTGGTTATGCTGATGCAAGAGTGTATTTTCTTTCCAGCTGGCTCTGCAGTGAGTGCCATTGATCTGATGTTTTACAGATATACTGAAACCCAGACTCCAGGATGAGGTATTGTGCAATTCTGGGGGAAGGGGGAAAAAGGGGAAAGAAAAAAAAAATAAAGAAAATACCCAGGTACTGATTCAAGCATCACCAGAAAGGAAAAGATTTGGTATGCAAGAAGAGAAAACAAAGGAAGAGAGGCCAATATGATCATAATTATGTGCAATGAAATGTGAATTTAAGTAGAGAAATGATAGATGGAAAGACCAAGAAAAGAAAAATTGTAAGTGACAGAGGAAGGACTGAAGGATAGGGAGTTTCTGAAATGTGCAATTCCTACCCAGGCTGTGTGGGAGAAGATTGGAGCCAATACACAGTCCACAGAACAGACATCTCACTTCACATTTACAGAGTATGGGTAGAAATTAAGTTTTTTGGATGGTGCCAGTTAAACAACTCAGCCCCTGAAGACAGGAGACTTTCTTCAGCCTCTGTTTTATCATTGTCTGAACACAAATGCTCAGGGAGTCATACTGTGTCATACCTGCACCCAGTTGAAACACCTGGCTTAGAACTAGGCTGTACAGGCTTCCAGCCCTGCATTTTCTCAGAAGTGATATCACCTGTAGAAACTTCCTGTTGTGCCCTGTCATTAAACAAGAATATTTAATGCCCATTCAGGAGGGAGGTGTTAAGTTAAAATCTGAACACAAAGAGATACTGATATTTTGGATAACTCTTCCAATAAGATCCCTTAATTAGTAAGCCTATGAGTCATGAATGGTGTGGTTTTTTTATGTGGTTTAGTTTCTTTTTTCTGTTTCTTCTTGCATCTTAGTGCTATGCTTTTCATAACAAAAAAACTCATATGGTAATTTGGAGACAGTTTGAGCTGTCAGTTTGTTATACCTGGATGTATTGCTTATTTCTTATACCTCCACTCTCAGTAAAACTCTTGTTGCTTTTTGCCTATGTTCAAATTTTTTTGATATTAGTGCTTGCAAAAAGGAAAAAAAAAAAGTGTGTTTGGTTTTTTTGGGGGAGTGGAGATTTTGTTTGTTTTGTGGGTTTTTTAATAATTCCCAAGGCTCTTAGTCACTCACAGGATTTGAATGTATTTTCAAACTAAATAATGTCTCAGAAGGTTGTGTTGAATTTGCTTTTTCATGTTGGTACTAATGTTTTCCTTATTTTTTTACCATTAATGTGACATTTTTGTGACTGTGACACTCTACTTCTATTTGATGACTCGCTAATACCTGTTATCCCTTAACAACAGAGGATTCAATTGAAAATATTATCCACATAGAAATTTTTATATCACCTCTCCCATGGCCTTTATTGGGTTTTCATGTTTTTAGTACCAAAGGAGTGTATTTCAAGACAGTTAATGATGGTCTTTCAAGGTATTCACAATACTGAAGTCAAGTAATTTCCATGGAAATCAGAGAGTCCTTCCTGGTATAAACATGCTCCACAATATGCTCCTCAGCCCAAGATGTAGAAAGTTCTTTCAGCAACCTGAATCTGTGTACCCTGCTCCATTTTCCTCTTTCTCTGAAAGTGTTTATGCTTTTGCTTAAGGACAAAATCTTCCTCAGCCTGACTGTGTGCAATTCTTTGAATCAGAATTTGGGAATTTCTGGAGCATGAGTGTTGATTCTTCCTCAGTGACAAAGTGCTTTGCAAATGGCATTGGATGGGTGAGTCTTTGAGGGATTTGTTTGTTTGGGATTTTTTAAATGGTGTGTCATCACTTTCTAAAAGAAAAGTATGTATTTTAAGAGTAGTGTCACTGGGATTCATCTGTTGTGATGGAATAGCTGCTTTTACATATCACATACTTTCTTTTTGTCCTTGGGAAAGTTACAGGTGCTTTAATTCACTTTGCATAAAAGCTGATATACTTGTCACATGTATCTCCTTTTGGTATTGCTTACTTGAATTGTAATTTAGGTCAAGAATTCTTTCTTAACCTGTGTATGGAGAACTCTTGGTACCATGTAGCTTCATTTTGACACCTCTTGCCATTATTGTAATACACACATTTAAAATAATCAAGGATCTTTTTTATTATTTAGACCTGCTAGAAGTTGCTTATCCTCTGTGATTCCCTACTGTTCACATTATTTTGGAACTCTGTCATTATCACAAGTATATATACATACATAAATATGAACTTGGGAAGCAAAAGCTGGAGAAGAGATATATATGACTGTTAAAATTTTGCTACTTCCAAATATATAGTTTTTTCAATTCTAAATTTGTATTAAGGTTGTACAGACATGCAATGTGGAGTTTGAGAACTGAAAGTTAAGAGTCTTTCAGAATCTGTGTGCCCATGATAAAGAGGAAGGGTTAAAGGTGTCTCATACACTGCATGGGAAATATTCTCTTTTCCACTGCTTTGGAGTACAAGATCCAAAGCAGAAAACAAGTTCATCATTCTTTCTTTTCCAACTGCAATGAAGTAAGTACTTACTGGGATGAATCCTAAAACTTTTGCTGTCATCTAGACCTTTTAATGACAAATCCTTAGATCAAAGTAGCAAGTGAGGCAGGGCAGTGATTAATGGGTGGAACAAAAATAGATTTTACTGTGTATTTATAACTGGAGTGTCATGGCTTGGATATTTGTTAGGACTTTGAAGGCTGCATACCTGTAGAACCTGTTGCAGTCCTTGAGGCTGGAGAAAGATTTAAGAATTTGTCTGTGAAGAGTCCTTCTCAGGGGGAGAATTGAACTGACATTAAGTTCTTATGGCTGCCCTATTCCTCATTGTGACAAAGGGGCATGTGTTAAACAACGTGGCATCTGGTTATTATGTATGGAAATACTTCTATGCTTCATAAAATGGGGAATATATTTGTCATCTCACCAGTTTACTGGGAGGAGCTGTTGAAGTTAAAATGTCATTTTTGAGGATGTGCTGTTGGTAATTTTCTAAATACCATAAACTGGAACAGGAATAATGTTTATTATTTTAATTAGTAGGCAGTATAGTGCTAAGTTTAATGAGTATATAGGCACTTGTGAA
This sequence comes from Erithacus rubecula, assembly GCF_903797595.1. Classification (NCBI taxonomy): domain Eukaryota; kingdom Metazoa; phylum Chordata; class Aves; order Passeriformes; family Muscicapidae; genus Erithacus; species Erithacus rubecula. The sequence goes on from NC_136659.1 coordinate 14,714,019, forward strand.
TATATGTGTGTAAGTTTTATGCATCTGTGTTAAGTAGATATTCAAACAGAATTTGCTTCATGTAAGTAAGAGTACAAGATACCAGCATAAGTTGATAGGCTTTAATGTTTCTTTCCATTGTATTTCAAGAATTTGCTTGCCATGAGACATCTGCCTAATGCATAATCTGGGGCAGAGTTAAATATTGCTTTTCTGGAGCCTAGTTTAGTGAGGGCTGGGTGAGAGGAAATGAAAAAGCTGTAATGCACATACGACTGGATGTGAAGATATCTTGGTGGAGGTTAAGATTTAAGAGTTCAGGAGAATACAATTGCTTGCCTCTGCTTTGAATGTGTCTGTTTGTAGCACAATTCACTGTCATTAATTTGATGGGGGGAAAAGACTTAGAGGAGAATAACTGAACTCCTTTGATTCAATACTTTTCTGTTCTGAGATGTTTCTGGAAAGCCCTGGTAGTTCATTGTGTCTTGCTACTGCTAAAGGGATTTAACTTACCCACTGGGCATGTGCTTGATCATGTCTTTTGCCTGTTCTGTGTGCCTGGACAATAGGCTCAGGTTGTTCTACCTCACCTCCAACTTCTGTTTTCCTCCTTCAAGTTGAGATAATTCTTGGGGATTGTATTAAGTGCAGTGTATTAGAATACTGCTCAAGCATGGCCAGCAGATTTCCCAGTGTGTTTGGCAGGGTGTTGGGATTTTCCTGACAAAGTTACTTCACCTTTGGTTTGAGCCCTGCTTTGAATTTTTGAAGCTAAGTATGGATAGTTTTGCATTATCTATGCTTAATAAAATTTGGATTCCTGATCCTTTATTCCAAGAAGTGGGGAGGGTAGTTGTTTTTTTGTTGAATAAAGGTCCTTTCTTTTGCATAATAGTCATTGGTTTGAGTCAATGTCTCTGGAGGGTGCTTCTAGTCCATTGGTGTGATATTCCACATATTATAAATTCATTGAAATATTAATGAAATTCATTCTATATGAGATCATAACAGTAGTGTTTTTCTGCTGAAAGCATGTGTGAAAATATTTGGTGAACAAAGTTGAGAATTAAGAATCATGATTGGTAGTACAATAACAATAAGGTCAAACCTTAGCAACTAAGGTTTGTCTTTTTTTTTAACTTTTACATTATTACCAAATAGAGCCCATTTTTTCTAGACTGCCTTTTAGTGGAAATTTGCTGTTACAATTCTCTGTGTGACTAGTATACAGTGCACTGAAGAGAAAAACTTGAGAACAGGAACAGCAAGTCTAAAGAGCTGCTTGTGCATGAAAAGCAGAGGACAAAACCTAAAGGATCCACGCATGGCTATGCAGAGAAGCCTTTTATGAATTTGGCAGTTGGATGCTATTGCTGTTTGGCACCAAGCTTTACAAAAGTCCAAACTGCTAAATTTTGGACTTGGAAAGATGATTTTTCTCAGTGCTCAGTCTGAAAATAGAGCGCATCTACATAGACTGTCCATTTCTCTTGAGCCACATCCTGACAGTGCAATTCTCCAAGTTTCTAATCAGCCAAATTGCAAGCGTGTTGTATTCCAGTCTGCAAGGGACAGTTGTCTGTATCAAATCAACATGCAGAGAGAGCATGGACATAGAATCTAAGTGCAAACAACATGTTCTGTGTAGATTGGATTCTGGGTGACTTTTGTTTGTTATTAAAACTTGTTAGCTGAGATAATAAGTAACCTATTCAAAGTCCTCAAAATGTCGCTTCTCCAGCTTCCATGTAAAAGAGAGAAAATACAGAAGGGGAAGAATTTGAAGTATGAACTTTGGGTAAAAAAAATAGCCACCACCTGAGTGTCTTGGCAGTTAAGTTGCTCGGTGTCAGCTTTTCTTTCCTTGACTACATGAGCTGCTTGTGACTGACACCTGAGTGCATTTGTCCTCAGATAACCTCTTCAAGAGGCCTTTCCTTCCTTGTAGCTCTGTGGTTCTCATGTGCATACTTTTTTGCTCTCTCTTCCCCTTGCTTAGATGTGTGGTGTGGTGTGGGTGTGACACTTTCAGTGAACACTGTAACCCTGTGTTCTGGAAGGTCATCACATCGTAGGTTTTTGGAAACAGAAATGCATTCATTTTTTTTGTTAAATTTACTATTGTTCTGTGTCTGTTTTGCTTTCATCTTAATGCTTTTGCTGTCTTCTCCTTCTGGTATAATAACATTTGCTCTTTCATTGCGTTCTTCTCACATGTATTATACTTTCTTTAAACCTTCCCCCCTCACCTTTCTCTTCTACATTCCACTTTCTCCTTTTTCTCTTCCAGCCATCTCTCCTCACCCTTGTAGCTTCTGCATCTATAATGCAGTAGCTGCATGACTGTCTCAGAGTGCTGCTCCTCAAGGAATTGCTGTTGTCCTGCTTTCCTGCTCACCCACGGCACCTCTGCTGTGCTTGCACAAGCGCATTGATGCCCTCAACACCCAGAGTCCATCATGCTCATGGTGTGGGGAGGCCTTGCATGCTGTTATGGATCTCTGAAGAGCCCTTCTCAGACAAAAAAAGTCAGGGCATCTCCAGAATCTTGGGACAGATTGAGTAATGGAAGTTAGCATTGTTTGAAGGGCAGGGAAGAGCAAACTTGTTAAAACTGTGACCCTTTGTGGTTGGAGATCTCATTTTAGATGTGAGCTGGGGGGAAGGCTGAGACATTAAATCTGAGATTAGCGGGTCCTAAGACCTTCCTCTGAAACCAAGGTCTAGCTTAACACCCTTCTGTGAGACAGGGTGTTCTATGCTGGTAGGAGGGAAATAGAAAGGAGCTACGGCATGTTAAGCTAGAGAAATTAAACTAGCATGTTGTAATGGTTTTAGCAAGGAACTATCAAACACTGCTAAAAGAGACCCTGCAGTCATTGAGCAAGTGGAGGGAGTGGGGGAGCTATGCCTCCAGTCTGGGGGAGTTACAGTCCTTGCTGTTTTGTTTTTCTATACTGCATAAACCTACCACGTGCTTATGGAATGTGTAAGGCTCTTCTGCAGTTAACAGCGAAGTTAAAAGAAAAAAAATCCTTCACTCATCACAGAAAATGCAATTATTATTATTATTATCAGCATGAGAGAACAGAGTATTTATTGAGAATATTGGTCATCTTGTGAAGTCATCAGAGTCTATATAAAATCCACATAAAATTTCACAGAAGTTTGGTGTTGCCAATCCCAATTATGCAATGAGAATGAGTCACATCTTCCCAGATTTGCTTAAAAATAAGAGATGTTTATTTTTAATTTGGTTTGATTTTTATTTGCCTTTTTATATCAAAGCTGAGTCATGTTTTCCACTGCTAGCAATGTCCACATTTTTTTTTTCTCTTTTTTTAAGAGGAGGGGGTGGGCACTTTTTTAACAAGAGTACCAAATATTTCAGGACATGTAACAAGATTATGTAGTTGCTGCCAACTCCTGTTAGCAGGTAATTATCTAAGTAATCCCCTTTTAGTGCAAGGGAGGAGTAGGAGGTTGTAGAATGAAATAAGGTTAAGCTAAATTTTCATATGTGCTGTTTTGAGTAACCAATAGCCAAATACTAGAGAAGAGTGTTGTCAGTGAAATAATGGACTTTGTTCAGGACTGGGTACAAATTTAATTTTGCCACAGAAATTCTATTTAGTGTTTCTAGAGGTATGGAAATTTCTTCCAAGAAGTTTGTTTTTAAATCCATCTTTTGCCTCTCTTCTCATTCCTTCACTTGTATGAAAAACAAATGAGAAGATTAAGTAAATCTTTATATATTTAACACAAAGCTCTAAAATGGAAGGATTATATACAAAATTTCTTCTGTAATCTTTATTTCTCTCTAAGGAATTATCTGGCATAACTGCTAACTGCATCAGCTAAAAATCTATTCCCTATGATCTTGGACAACTTCTCTCTGTCTTGTAAAAACAAAATTAAAAAAAAATAAATTAATGGAACTCTTTCTATCTAGTATCCTTACTAGAATATGCTTGAAAAAATTCGTTTGAAGAGTCAGAAGTTCTGTGCAGACCTCAGATGAGGTGCACTGACACAGCACATCCCAATGTTAGGGGCTGCAGATTAGAGAAGTTCCAGCTTTGTGATTATTGCCTTTTGGCTCTGTAATATGAGGAGATATATTTTTCCTCTTCATTGTTAAGCTTAATTGTGGGCAGGTAGTCTGTGATGAATTTCATTGGACAGTAGATACTTGCCATGGTAGCAGCAGCATTCTGAATAGTTTTTTTGCTTGTCCAGTTTGGTCTTGTAGGTGACTTTTGAACTAAATAAAAAGTCCCATACCAGTTCCCTGTTTGTATTCTTTAAAAGAAGTGTTTTGTATTGGAGCAGACAAATTCAGCTGTAATGAAATTAAACATAATCAAAAGATGGGACATTTACTTTTGCAAAACTTACCTACCATACAGATTTTCCTTCACACACTGTTATTTCTGTAAGTTTTTCTCTTGCTGAAAGATAGGCAACTAGTTTAAAAACACTTGCAGGACATATATACTAAAATATATTAACTTTAAAAATTTTACTGAAGTATCTACTTTTTCTTTATGCTTTTGTTACCTCGAGTCAAGGTGGCACCAGCTGCCGCCTGTCTGCATCACTTGTGCATATCCTGAAGAGGCATCATTCACCAATGGGAGTGAAGCAAAGTGTCCCAGCAGCTTTGTGGAGCAAGACATATTTCTCAGCAGCACAAGTTCAAACCCTACTCAAGGCTTACACCAAGCCAAACAGGAGCTTGTGAGAATACTTCTTTTGCTAGATCTATTGTGCAGAACTTTGTATTCTGCTGAACTAAGTGTAGAAGTGAAACATGCTTCTGGGTAAGTATTTCCATGTGGAGGCTGAAATCTGTCTTTCAAGCAGCTGCATAATAGAGTGCTGTATGCTTGCTCCAGCTGTATGGAAGGAGAAATGTTAAGCTGATTTATTTTTAATAGCAAGCCATTAGTGAAAGCTGTATTCATTTGCTGCAGTTTAGGAACAGAGTAGTCAAATTTGGAAATCTTAGCACTGTGGGTGACTATGATCTATTTTTTTTTTTTTGATACTTCTTATCTTTGGGTAAACTGCACCAAAGAAATACAAATGCCAAAATCAGCATTTGAACTTTTTTCTCCATGTTTAGATGGTAATCGTGACATTTTCTGAAGGAAGGCTCTAAATGAAAACTTTTGCTAGTAAGTCCAGAAGAAGAATATATTTCTTAAATATGAATTGTTTCTTATTTGTGAGTCTGGTTCACTGTAAAAAATTAATGCTTAATTATTGCATGTCTTTAATTCTCTTATCATTACACTGCTAAAATCTATTGACTAATATTATTTATATAATAGCTTTAATAAGCACAAATAGTAGCAGCATTTGAAAGGGATGTCTTCATGTGTTTTTTAAAGAACACCTTGAAATTATTAAGTTTCTGAATTGTTAACATGTTGCAGATTTTACAGCTTATTATTGCTTGACTGCAGTGTTAAAATGTACATGATGTATTCAGAAAGTTCCTCTTAGAGTGCCTTGTTAGGTCAAAAACATAAATGCTCTCTTCTATCCTCCAATTCTGTTTATAGTTAGATGATTAACTTGCAGAAAACACCTTTAATTTTTTTTTTTTTCATACGAGGCAACCTTGACTGGAGGAATGTCATTGGTAGGTTTTTCTGCTGTTGAAAGAAATAGTAATAGAATGCTCATTTTCTGTGATTTGAATGTTTAAATTACTTTTTGTTCTAAGTGTCATAATCCTTGGTATGTAGTAAATTGCAAAATTACGTCTTTATAGGATTCCATTGCTTTTAAAACTGCTGTGTATTATTTCTCTTTTGTTTTTACCTAAACTGATGTATGATTATTGACCATATTTTTTTTTTTTGTTACTGTCACCTTATTTATCTTTCTCAAGACAAGAAAACAGCCTGAAGAGGTGCTTTTGGGAGGCAGAATTTAAAATTAGTGCAGAATTTAGCTTAGTCTGGTTGAGTTGATGAGATTTCAGCAAACTAGGCGGCATGTTTGTATGTGCTTCAAGATTGTTAATACAACTACTTTATAAGCATTTGTCCCTTGTCCTTTTTCTCTCCATATATGTGTCTGTGACATTGTTTAAATGTTTCCTTTGATGATCATAGTTTCATGCCTTTGTTGTAGGGAATTGCTTTCTGGTTTTTGTAGACCTTTGCTTCTCTGTCATTTTGTATGTTCAGATACAGTCACGATAGTAATTTGCTGTGTTGCACAGAAATACATGTTGCAGCAGATTTAACAGAGAACCTTAGAGAAACCTTGTTATTTGATGGTTCCTGTTTATTTACTTGATTTCAGCAATCTCTATTTAGAAATGTGTTAATTCTGTCTGAAATTGGAGCAATACACATCTTCCATTCAGCCTCAAGATGCTTTGTTAAGCATCACCAGACACAGTTTCCCTGTGCTACCATTATCATGGTAATGTCTAGATTTGTATTTATCTTTGGCTTCCCAGCATGGCTTATCTGAGAGCCCACTCTGCAGGGCAGTGCAGACAGCCCAGAAATCTTGGGTTGTTCCTACCTCCTGGGAGACAAGGCTTAGGCAGGGGACAGTCCATACTGGCCAGGCATCATCTGTCTGCAGCTTTGGCTAGCAGTTAGCAAGCCCAAAATAGTTTGCCAGCTGAGAGAGAAAAAGGAGAGTCCAAAAAATTGTATCAAGCCTTTGGGGACAGTTGGACTGGGATTAAAGCAAAGGAGAAAATTCTGTTTATTCAGAATGTGGGGGGAAAAAAAAAAAACCCAAACCAAACAAAACCAAAGAAATCAAAAAAGAAAACTCCAATGAACAACAAACCCCCAAGCAAACCAAACTCAACTAACCAAAAAAGTTCCAGTTTTAACCCATCAAAACTGCTTTATACAGAACATGCAGCTCTGTTACACTGAGAGGGAGAATCTCTTGAGAAAGGAAACCTTAGAAAACTTGGAAACTTGTACTCCAAGTAAGACAGGAATTTTGGCAAGAGCTGAACAATTCAAATGCTGGCAGATGGGGGATCTTGCTTTTGAGGAAGCAGGGACCAGAACTGAGTCACAGGGACAAGAGACAGCCGTGGGGATCAGGAAGGCTCCTGGAAAAGGAGCGGCTTGATCAGAACTCTGCACTTGTGGGAGGAGTAAAGAAGCATAATCCATATGTACAGAAGTAGTCTGCTGTCACTTTCCCAATTATACCTTATAAAGACAGTAATTTAAAAAAGAAAGATGAAACCAGCCTTGTAAGTAAGCAAGAATTTCAGTAATGCAGCCCTGGTAGTGAACAGAGTGCAAATGAAATTTGTGTCAAAGGTTTGCATTTAGATAGATGAATATCCCAGATGCATGTATAGATTTCTTGATTTTGCAGAGGAATATTTGGGTTTGTTCAGTACTTGAAAATTTGGCCTTTGGGGAGAAGATGCTTTCATGTGCTGTAATACTTAAATGCTTTGAGCAAATTTTAAAATTGTGTTCTGTGGCTGTAGAGAACATTGACATCTTTTGGATGGCTTATTCAAATATTCTTCTGGTAGATGGTATATTTGTATTTGAATAGATTCAGGAAAGATTCATCCAAAGCTGTTTCAATCCAGTACTGCTTTAAAGAAACAAGAAAATCTAATCATTTCATCACTTAAAGCTGCTTAAACCTTCAGGGGAAAAAGGGTTACTACTCAAATTTCAGATGAAAGGAGTGTTTTGTGAATTCATCTGTGTCATGTATTCATACCTGAATTAAAATGAGCCATGATGTACTGCACTTTCTCAGGAGCATTACATAAACTTCCTTGTTCTAAAACATGCACAAATTTGAAATGTGCAAACAGAACTGAAAGAAGCTTTGCAGTAGTTTCTCCACAAGCAGGAAGCCTAATATTTACACAACAATCAATAGAGTAAAGAACATGGAGACAAGCAGCACTCTCTCCTACAAATGTTGGTTTAGCTGGTAAAAAAAGGTAGGATCTATCTGAACAACAACTTGCTTTTAGCTAGACCTTTTTGGCTGGGGATGGGTTTGGCTTGAATTCTGCAGAACCTGGTTGGCCATGATTTGGAGCTGTGCAATTAAAACAGGGATTGTTTTTAGTATGCTGTATTTGGTACAGTTTTCTCCTGCTTTAATTCTGGGATTTTGATCAGGTTTTTCAGTAGTGAGAATAATGAAGATTAGTTAAAGAAAAAACAGATCCTGATACAGCTTGCTTTGCAGAAAAAAGGAGTTTCTTTCTGTAGGATTAACTTATCTATTTCTCTAATTCTTTGCTGACGTGTTTATTTGTTTGTCCTGTGTGCCTTTAGGGAAACTTTTGTCCTCACTGTGGGCAGAAAGGTAGAAGTGCAAGAATGCACTGACCTCAGTGCAAACCAGAAAGGGACAAGAAAAGACAGGGGACAGTATATTTCTTGTTATTCTCTGATCTACATGCCTAATATTATCTTACAATAAAAGTTGGCAATTTTCAGTGCAAGCAAAATATTGCTGAATCTAGGAAACTGTAAGAGGAAGCTAAACATGTCTTTATACCTCCTGTTTTCATTATCTTTCCTGTGAGAACTCTGAAAAATATCATTTTTCCCTCAGTTCCGTGGGTAGGAACAATTGTTAGTCACATGTGCTACCTACAGAAAATGCTTTACAGAAAAATCTGCCTGTCCTCAAACCCCTGGAAAAAAACCTGTCCATTGGAATTAGAGGAGGCAACTGGGGTATTGAGGCTGAGCTAAATTGTTTAGGTTTGAGAGTGGACATTTTGCTCTCTTACTCGGGTGGTGTTTTTCACTGCTGCAGGGGTTTTAGGGACCAGGTATGTGAATGTTCTGGCTATGGCATCAGCCCTAGAAATCACATGCTCCTTTCAGAGGCTGGTCAGAGTTTCTTGGAGGTTGCTGAAATGTCTCTGAGGCAAAGATGAGGATAGAGAAAGATAATTTTTGACACTTCAGAAGGTACATCGATAAACCAGTGATTGGCTGGACAGGTTTAGCAAATTCTTTCATGCAGAACTTAATTTGCTTTGCTTTCTTTTTTAGCACCCTCCTTGTATGGCTGTGCTTGGGTGGTAATCATAAAAAAAAAAAAAAAGAGAGTTTCATGTGTAGCTAAGCTACTACTTCTGAAGTGATTTTTGATTCTTTTCCTCTGCTTTTAGCAGGTATTTAGACAGTAACTAAAATGGACGCCCTTGGTGATGCTGTCATTTGTGGTAAAATAAAGTTCATTACTACAGAATCAGATTGTTCTTTCTAGATTCTTATGGGTAGTCTGAAGAAAGACAGAGCTTTCAGAATGGAGGACAGAAAATTGCTTTTTGAACTCTTCCCCTTTGTCACTGTACAACAATGCATGCACCATTAAATGTCAAGGCATTTGTCCAATGCCAAGGTTCTCCCTGTATCTTGCTCCTGGTTACCTGTATTTCTTGATCATGTTCAATGAAGCACTTCATACCTTTCACCACATTACACAAACCCATCTCATTGCTTAACAGCTTGGAATGGTGTTTGAAGCCTGTAGAATAACCTGTTTTGATTGATTGAGAAATGGCTGATATCAGTAAAACCCCAAACAAAATACTGCCCCCCCAAAAATGCTGAACTTGTCATATAGTTCTATAGTTGTGTTCAATTTAAAGTACTATTTCTTCATTGTTGTAAATAAACTTAATTATAATATATCCTTGTATATAATATATGCATTTAAAAATAGAATTATAAGAATTGCAGACTATGGAGAAATAAATTACTTTTATGTTGCTTAAGATTACTTAGGAATATATCCCTGCAGTCTTATTGGGAAAGTAGTTCTTGCTGCTGTGTTTTAGGAGGCCTTCATGAAAATGAAATAGGAGTGCAGTAGTCACAGCAACTGTCTGTCACATAAATCAGCCACAGACCAGCTTCTCCTTTATAAAGTGCTATGTATTTACAAAGCACCCTCCAGTGATTACTTTTAAAAGGGCATGTGGAAATATACACTTTTGTCTTAATTCCTTGCCTTTTTTATGTGGGTTTTATTTGGGGTTTTTTGTTTTTTTGTTTTATTTTGTTGTTGCTGTTGTTGTTGTTTGTTTTTTTGCTGCTTTTTTTTTCTTCAGGAGGTTTTATGTTTATTTCAGGGTATACACCAAATTATAAGAATTCTGAAAAGGTGTCTAATTCTTAATGGAGCTTGACAGTACTTCCAGTCTGCTATTAGGTTGATTCATGGGTTTTATTTCCAGTGCAAAAATGAGCCAGTTTTTTATATTATCAACTGCTTTTTAGTGACTTGAGCTACCATATATTAAAGTCTGTCACCATGTTGTGGTGGCACAGCTAAAAGAGGTAGAAATGCCAATAACAGGTCTGAAAAGTAGTTCTGAATGGTCTTTGAAAACTTAGCACCAACTTTCTGAAATGACAGGTTACTACCTGCACAGCAAAATGAGAAAGCACATGAAAAGAGAGTAATTCAAAGTGTTTAAAGCTTTTGAAAAGATTGAGGAATAAGGATAGACTCAGTCCTATGGCTTAACTGAAAAAGTAATTCTATGCTTGTGTGATTTTGATGCAATGAAAGAGTAGCTACTCAGCCACTAAAGATGTAGGAAATACTGGCAGGTGAGGGAGTAGGGTGTCCATCTCTCTTTCCCTTTCTTTTTATAGCTTATGGTATCAGCTGAGCTCTAAAGCTGTATGATCAGCTCTTAGGAGGTTCCCTGTGACTGTTGTCTTTACCTTTAAATTTTGATCTTGTTTTGTTGGAAGCTTTGCTGCTGTGGAATGAGGAGCTGGCCTCTGGAGCAGTTTGTTGTATTTTCTGACAAAAGGCTGATCATCATCACCTTTGCTCATCAGTTGCTTAATGTGCTGCAGGGCACACTCCCACAGGGTCCCTGCTTCAGCTCAAAGTGTCATGGGAGGCTTGCTCAGTGCTTATTCTTTACTCATGTGATTCCTCTGAGGTTCATGGAATTAATCTAATGGACTAGAGCATGTGTGAGAATAGAAATAGGATCAGCAGTGCACAAAATCTGGTCTTTGTCCAGTTTAAATGGAAGATAAGTAAACTCTTAAAAGCGGGGGTATTTTCATTTTAATTTTGCATCTTGTGTGCAAAGGAGTCCGTGGGGAGAGATGTACATTTCTGATTAAGTATAACTCTAGCTGTAGAACAAAATTAATCAGTTTTTCACTAAGCATACTCAATAGTAAGGGATATACTTCAAGATGAGCAGTGTTAGAGACTACATAATTACTCTGTGCCTCTGTGCTCTTTAAATTTTAAAATTATGGTAATTATCACATTTAAAATGCATTTTATAAGTTTTAATATTAAAAATACAATTGAAATACAAGTGAAACTGATATTGAAACACATGAAAATAGGCTGCACTCACTAATTTCATTACTTTCTGATCTTCCTTTAAAAGTCCAAAGCTATTTGGTTTTCCTGCCTTTCCCATGGGTCACTTTCCTTTTGCTTTATTGAATAGATTGCTTTGGATATTGGTTTTTAAAACACCATTCATTTCTTCCATTTCATAATTCCTAATTATAACCACGATGTATCAAATTAAGGGACACTCTTCACTTACAGTATTTATGCCTCAAATATTCGTGGTGCAGCGAGGGGTTCAGATAGTAATTTGCTTTTAAATTAATCCTGCTATTAGAGGTAGGAATGGTGTACTCTGGTTGAACTGAACAGTCTTAATAACCTCACTAAAATATTTATTTAAAAATGGTCGATTTCAGGTCACCTCACAGACACCCTTGGAAGAGTGCTTTCCCTGCAGTGAAGCTAGTGACTGGTTCTGTGCTGGTCAGTGGGTATTCTGCCATTTGGGTGTTGCTGTTCCTTTGCATGCAGCAGCCTTGGAGCTACTTTTAGTGGCATTCTCAGTGCATATGTGGTGCTTTGAAACACGTTTCATTACATGAGATGTCTTTAAGCCAAATGTTTAGTTCCAGCAGCTGTAAATGGTATCACTTTACTGTTTTAGCAGTCTGCTCGTGGGACATTACCAGCACTATCATTTTACTTTCTGAGTCCCTGTTCAAGTTTGGCCATTAAGAAATAACATCGAATAATGAAAGGGATGGGATCCTATTACAGTTTAATAATAGTGGAACAAACAAGCAAATGAAAAGAAGCAAATAACTTTCTTTCTCCAGGGTTCCAATTAAATTAAATGTAAAGACTTACTATACTGTGGTGTGATGCTTAGGAGCTAGTGATAGTCTTAATGTTCCAAGGATACATTACCAGGATCTGGGTATCATTTTGAGTTAACAGGAATTAACAGCTTTTGTAAACTGGGGGGAAGGGTGGTGGTGAGCTGATTACAGAAAATCTAACCACAGCACACGCATAAAAACTTTCTAATATTTGGTCTAAATAGGAAAGATTCATCCAGATACATTTAACATTCTTAGTCTGCAAACCCATGGATTTCCTTTGCTCCTAGTTGGAGTTGTAAGATTTGGGAAATCCATCTGTTACAGCTGCCTGAGAATACTTTGATATGTAGTTATGCAAGTCTAACAAAAATGAGGATCTTTGCACTGTCTTTGCTTTTTAAAATTAAACAAAGGAAATGCTTCTACTTCAAATAGAGGAATTGTTTCTTGTAAATCCAAGCATCAGTGATTGAAATCCTTTTACTTAGAGCAAAGAAAGTGTAAGTAATATTAAGAAGCATAACAAAGTTTCTACACAGTGAGTATTTTGTATCCAATTGTGAGTCATTCAGTACTTAAAAGTTACGTAATGCTGTCAATTATGTATACAAATCCACGGGGATTTTTAAGGCCTTTCATCAGCATTTTAAAACCATGATACCCTAAGGATTAATTCCCTCAGGAAATATGAGCATAAATAATGATGTATCTGCTACTGACCTCTGAGAAAGTACACAAACTCCAATTTAATTGCATCTGGAATGAATTTTCACACCAAAAGGATCCAAAAGATGAAAGATGGACTTTGTAGAAGGGCAGCAAGGTTTCTTAATTTGAGTTATTGCAAGACCATTGCATGGTGGCTGTGGCAGCATTTCTTGCTCTGCTCCAGGGCAGCACTGCAGCTTCTCTCTGTCAGACTTCTGGAGGGGAAGGCTTCCCACATCTGAGCCTTCACACCAAGGAAATCACTTTTTTACAGACTAGTGCAGCAAGGAGCTTCTTAGCTAATAGAGCAAGGCAGCAGTTAAATCTCTGCTTTTAGTGCTTTTATTGCTAGAATTTGCTGGATCAGCTGTGGATGTGTTTGCTAGTTTCTGCACTATTCTTTGTTTTTGTGATTTGATACCATTTAAAACTTTATGTATTTGACCTCTGTTTGCTGTTTGTCTTAAATGCAGCCCTCCCTCTGCACTTATGTAGTCTGAGACCCCTACTCCTTCACCCCTGGTTTATCCAGATACCGTTTTTTATTTAAGGTATTTAAAAATAGGAGCTGCAACACAAGGCAAACTGATAGCACTGGAAGTCGAGAGTTTATAATAATTTCAGTCATGTGAAGGATAGATTCATACTTTGTCTGAAGAAGTTATATGTCTGGTTTTTTCTCAGCTTTTCTTAAATAAATTAAGCTATGCTTCACATAGATGCTAGTGCAATGTACCTCACAACAGTTTTGTGTGAATAGCATATGTTATGAATGTATGTTAATCTTCAAATACAACTGCTCCTTGACATTATCAGTGTCTTGCTTTGTTTCTTTTTGAGTTCCATATGGATTTTTTTTCATAGAAAATTATTTTCCTAAAGTCTTTCCCCTATAAAATAGTCTTTCCATATAATGCTTTAAGCTGAAGCCTTTAATTTCCTGTCCCATCACACATTTCTTTAAGTTATCTTTCAGGGAAGATTTTTTTTAGTCCCTAGGTGAGAGCAGTTTCAAACATATTTGATAAAAATACCATTGGGACCGAGTCTGAGGCTGCCACTCAACTTGTTTCCTTTTCCCTTTGAGTTTTACCTTATTTCATGGTGTGTGGACTTTTTTCCCTTCCATTCAGTCTTGACTATGGGGGTACCAGGATCAGAAATGTCATTGTGTTTTATTTTCATCACCATGGGAGGTGGTGGACTCACCTTCCTGGGAGGTGTTTATGAAAGGACAGCATATGGCACTTGGTGCCATGGTTTAGTTGTCAAGGTGGTGTTTGGTCATATGTTGGATTTGATGGTCTCAAAGTTCTTTTCCAACCTACTTAATTCTGTGGTTATTATTAAGATTTGTCTTTCCCTTCAGCTCTCCCTTTCAGAGAGGTCTTGTCAATCTGTCAGCAGATTGTGCCAGGCTGCATTTTCCTGTCTGTAGCTGGGGCTGTGAGCTGGCTCAGTCTCAGGACCCAGCAGCTGCTGCTGTGTCAGTGGGTGGTGTCCAGGTCTCAGGCTCCTGCTGCCCTGATGGATGCTCCTCCAGAGGAGCACTGTGTGCTGCTGTTGGGCATCCCTGGCACAGGGGCTGCTGCCTCTCTGCTCCATCAGAGGAGAGCACTTTCTCCTTTTTAAATGAGCTCTTGTCCTGCTGGGTTGTCTGCTCAGGTGATTCTCCTAAACTGTGCAATCTGTGTGATTGAGTAAGCCTCGAGCAGGACCTGCTGAGGCAATGCTAAGGTTGGATTCACCAAACTCCTGAGAATGGGCAAGGAGCTTATTTAAAATATGGTCTTGGCTTCTTTCTGATGAAGTTGCTTTTATAGTCCTAGTCCTTCCGTTTGTTGTTGTGATTGTTTGCATCATGTCCCTTAGCCCCAAGATGAGTGATGTCTGAGATGCTGAATTCATCTTCTTCTCCCTCAACGACAGAAAATTACTTGCCCAAAAGAACGAAGAGTAGTGATTCTTAAGGATTTTATTTCCACATTAAACACCTTTGCTGTAGGTCAGAGAATTTTTAAAACTAGAATCAATCTGTGTATTTAATTTCAGTTTATCATTAGAATGTTCTCACTCAGCTGGAAACTCCCAAACTGAAGGAACAGACCTCCACTGTTAAAGCCTGCTTGCCCTTTCATATATTAACATTTAATATTTTTGCTCCTGTGTGAGCTCCAAAGTCAATTCAAGGCTTCTTAGTAAAAGCAGATTTTGTCCAATGTGAGCAAAAACTCATAATTGTCAGTGTGAAGTGTTCTTTCTGAAGTGTCAACGGAATTTATTTTGGCACAGAGGCAAGGTTGTTGAAAGCTGAGGGTTCACAAGAGGCCACGGTAGAGGTGAAAGGAGCCTCAAGTGGGATGTCAGGGCTGTGGGGAGCAAGGGCAGGGGGGTGATAAAATTCAGTGACAGGGAAAGGGTGTGTAGGAATCTTTCAGCAGGGGAGCCTGGTGAGGAGGAGGAGGAAGAATTACTTGTAGCTCAGTTTTCCTCCTTCTCTCTTGCATTATCCCCTACTACTTGTTGTCTTGCTAGTATATTCCTCCTATTAACCCTGCACCTTGCAGGAACTGCAAATCAGGGTCTGCTCATAGGGCAGGAAATTGAGATGCTCAAGCTGCTCTTGCTGTTGGGGGAGGATCAGGCAGCAAACCCTGGGAATAGGTTTTGTGTTCATGCTGCCACTAAGGTGTGGGGAGCAGGGCAGTGGTGTCAAATTGAGGGTGAGGCAAAGATTCTTGGACAGGAAAATATTCTTTCAGCTGTTCCTGACAGCTGCTTGCTCTGTCTGTGGGATGGCTTTGCGGGCAGGGTTCTGATTTATTGCATTTTGTTTGTACCAAATCACCAATAATCTGCTATTTATAATTATCTTTGGAAATTCTCTGACTCTTCAACAACAAGATTAAGATAGAAAAGGTATTTCTTACTCTGATCCCATGCATTCTGTCCATTCTGGGGCAGGAGCTGTGGGGAGATGGAGGGATTTCAAAACCTAGGACTGGAATCTGAAAGGTTCCAAGTATCCCAGGGCTGAGTGCCCTCAATTCCCATCAGTTACAAGTTATGCTGTAATATGAGTTAAAGGATTATGAGCAGAGAGCAGTGGGATTCAGCTGTTAGTCTGAGCTTCTGCACATACCCTGTACAGGAAGAGTTGTACTGGAGAGAAAGCAGATCTGTATGGCCAGAGGAAAAACTTCAAGGAGGGAATCCTTAATTTTTTTTCCCTAGATTGTGGTGTTGTGTTTCTATGGATGAAGCAGCACTTTGCATGAGGTGGTGAAGCACTTGGTGAGGAAGATGAAGCATGAAGCTTCTTTATTGCCTCCCATTTTAAGACATAAGAAGAGGAAAATACATGTGTAAGAAGAGAGAATAAGGTAAGGGGATTTGTGCAGTGACTGTTTTATCCTTGAGGGTATGGGGCTGAGTCAACTTCTGCTGTGTTTGTCTCATGCCACAGCAGGAAGACAGTCTCCTTTGCCTCTTCATTAGCAGCAAAATTACAGTGGGCAGGAGGAAGCACAAAGGATCTTCTGTCTTTGCCTTTTTTTTTTTTTTTTTTTTTTTTGGACCAAGGCTCTGACTCAAAACTTACTATTGAAAATAAATTCCATCAGAACCAGAGACTCTGTACTAGCAAGTAGCATCCTATTACTAAAGAATAACCATTTCTTGAGCATTAAGATTGCTATTCAGCTGTTCTTTTGTCTCTATGGCAACTTTAAGCAGTAACAACAAAGCAGTAGGTGATGTTGTCAGCCAAAAATCTGTAACATTCATGGGATTGTTGATAGCAACAAAACGGATGCCAGTGCATGCTCACTTATAGCCAGTAATTGATACTGCAACTATGGCTGAAGAAGAACAGCATGGGACATTTTGAAGCAGAAAATACACCAGAAAAAGTAAGGTTGATGCAGTTGACAGTTTTTATAAATTATGCATGTGGTCCTGCTTTAAAATTCAAAACTGTGGTTTATCGTATCTAATGGAATGAATTGCATGAAGTGAAGAGCTCCTTGTATGTACAATATATGCCACGTGGAGAGCAGCTCAAGATTTCTTCTCAGTTTCTTGATGGAACAGAGACCAAAAGCCACTTTAGAAAAGTGGAGTCAGTTTCTAAAAATGATAAAAGTTGAAGTTCTCATCTAAATTCAGCATTGATCTGCAAAACGAAGTATGTTAAAATAAGAAAAGGCAATGCTTTCTTAAAAATAATAAAATAAAAAAGGGGTTGGGGTGGGATTATTATCAATTTTTAGTCTTAATCTCATGGTGTCAGGGATTAGGAAGTTTTTCTGACATGTAAAATTGAAAAAAAATTCAGGGGAAAAAGCCATAAGCAAGTCACACTGAATGTTGCTGAGACTGGTGCTGAAAACCAACTATGAGAAAAAAGATTTAAAGGGATGATTGATGCTAAAACAGGAAGAATAGGAATTATAGCAGTTTTTATGTAGAGATATGCTAAATAAGGAAATCCATTCTTAAGAAAAAGTAGTGACAGATTTGTTAAGTTAATTAAAATTAAACTATTATTTTGAGTAATTTTTGTCTGAGATTTGACAAATCTATAAGAAATACTGGTGCTGGATGTACTGTGGGAATTCTGCCTCTTAATCTGTATGTATGCATGCTGTCAGAGCAGTGTGCACCAAGACACCTTTTACAGTCTTGAACTAGCCAAAATTCAGTGCCACTTTCTCCAGTGGTATCATATCAGTGTTCTGTATTTTGTAAAAGTCTCACCTCATTTATTGAATGTGGGGTTCCCCAATGTTTCAGCTGTCTGTTATCAAAGAAGGCTTTTCTCTTCCATGAGAAAGATGGAGAATGGAAAGTGGAACCAGTTGTTCTCCAGAGCTTATTTTCACTTAACAGCAGCACAGGATACCATCTGATGTCTCTCTTAAACTTTAGGAAACTGGACAGATACTCATGTGGTCCTTGGTTACTATGGCTCCAGTTACAACTGCTTGTGTCCTTCTTAAATGAGGATAATATTAGTGTATTTTATTTAATTTGTGGTATTCCAATTATTTAGCCTACTTGCTCTAGGAAACACATCCAATTCTAGTTTAAAGTTTGATTTCCTTATTTGTTTTCATTTGTCTCTGATATGAAAGCTTTCTGAGCAGTCTTTTGGGTCTAAAAGTGTATAGATTAATCCAAAGCATGCATTTAATTCAAATAAAATAATAGAGTTTTTGAAGTTCCCAGTTATTTAGACTTACTTAACACTCTTAATGAAACTGAAGTTCTAACTTGCATCATTGCCAACCTTTCAAATGTCAGCATGTTGTGTGGCAAAATTTAAGCTGAACTCTTACAGTTTATAGCTTTTTCTGCTGTGCAGTTTGAGACTAGATCAGCTTAAGGGAGCAGTGCAGCCACTGTTGTGGTTAACACTGGAACATTTCAAAGGAGAGCACTGTTACAAGCTATTTATTACTTGGTGTTAACAGCTCCATAACGATCTTGTGAAAAGTTCAGTATTAGTTTGAATGAACTAATGAGATTTTTATCTTGCTTATTTTCTCCTATATATTTTTTAAAAGTTTATACAAATATGTATCCTTCAAAAGATAGACCACTTAAGAAAGCTGTCTTTGTAGTCAGCGCTGGTGTGGCTGTCTACAGGGGATCTCTTCCAGATCAGGGCTTGAAGTTTGTGTGGATCTGAGGTGATGAAAAGTGGAACAGTTTACAGGAGCAGGCTCCCAGGACAGCAGGCCATTGTGGGTGGGGTGGAGACCCTAAAGGCAAGGTCTCCTGCTTTGCTGTGAGAGCAAAGTGTGGGCACTGGTACCAAGGGGAGATACCAGTGACATGGGGAAGAGTAAGGCACCCTGCACATTCTACCAGTTCTGCTGTCTGTGATGTCAGCAACTAAGAAAACTGTTCAGTTTTTCTTGAATTTTAACATACTCATCAATTTTTCTCATACATTCAGCTATATGTAAAGCAGTACAGGATGAGAGAATGGTGGGACTATTTTTAAGAGTTAAATCAACTTAGGCAAATGTTCTTGATGAGAATAATTGATATGGGTCACTGGTCACTATGGTCCAGTGAGGGTCTGTAGTAGCCAGGGCACTCAGTGGAATGAACTTTTTTAAAATGAGAGACAGGATAACAGTAGTTCCTGAGACTGACAGGTTCCTTTAGCAAAATGGTTGTAATGCAGGTGCTGGAGGTTTTTCTCTACCTGTTTGCTCTCCTGAGAAGGACAGTTGTGTATGTAAAGGTGCCAAATGTGTATCAGTATTAGGAACTAAAGGCCACCAGGTAACACCAGCCTGGCCTCAAACTGAACAGTGCCTGCTCAAGTCAGTACCCACTCAGAATCCACTTGATTCTGTGAAGTCAAATCTGCTGACTTGATCAGTGAAATTTTATACCCCCTTTTAGTCCTCTTCCCTTTGCTTGACCCTTTTGGGGAGCATTTCCTTTTGGATGTATTGTATGTGTTAAATCTCACCAATTCTGTAAGTTGTTCTATCTACAACAAAGCTATTATTGTCCTAAATTCCAGCTCTATAAACACTTCTGAAAGTTGCATGTAATTTTTTTTTTTTTTTTGCTGTGATTTATCACCAGTGACAATTTTCTTTGCAAGCCAAATACATATTTATAGTTTTGTAACTATCACTTTTCCTGCATAAGCAAAACATAGAGCAGTGGGGTTCCAGACCTTCAGGGAAAAATGGTCAATATTTCTATATTGCTCTTACCTTTATTAGACAGAACAGTTATTTCTTGCTATTGAAGGACGATCCTTAAAATGCCTAAGCAGTTGTTATAATCCCATCAATTATTCTGCATCATTAACAGCTATCATCTTCCTAATTATTTTCATCTATATTTTCTTTTAAGTAATTGAAGTTCCAGACTATGAGCAAGATCTTGACACTTGTCATTATTTTCTATCTGCTCTGCAAATATGAAATAATCTTCCTGACCATTCCTTTAACTGTGACATGTATTAGGGATTTTTGTAGCTTCTCTTCAATAGATCTGTTAAAAGATATGTTTTTTGGAAGGGTTTATTTGAGATACACACATGTATGGAAAATACACCAAATTCCCTGGAGCCAGTCTTTTTGTTTTTTTCTCTGCCAGCTTTTCACTTACCTGTACTTCTTTTCCCACTGTTCTGAGTGCTATTTATAGTAAAATGATTTTCAAATAATGTGGTGTTTGACTGACATTGTAGATTTGAGGTAGAATTCATGATTTATTTCATGTAGATGGATTGGATGACTTGAGATTGAATCATGAAAAGTAAGGTTAGACAATGATCAGATTTTAATCAAAATGCTTTGATACATGCAGGAATGATACCTGAAAGTTGCCATCACTCTAGAAAAAGTAAATGTAAGTTCTTGGATATATATCTTACTTTGCTGCCACTTGCACAAATCCTAATGTCCCTAAATGAAAGTTCCTGCTTTTTGCTGATTCAGCTCACAGTGCTTTGCCTGCAAGCTGATTATTACAGTAGATGTAAGGGACGTGGCACCTAGCAGCTCAGGGTGTTTTATCATGAACTTTGCTAGGAATGCATTATGGAACATTAGCATTTAAAATGAGATATGACTGATATTTAGGAGTAAAATTGTAAATCTTGTATTTACTGCAAAGACAAGTAATGCTGCTTTTGAGTATGATGAATATTTGTCTTTAATATGAAAATATAAGAGTTCCATGAACAAAAGCTCCCAGTTCCATTACAGCTGTGGAACTTTCCATTTCATGTGCAGTGGTAGCATGACTTTACAAATTGCTTTGACAAAAATAGTATTTATATAAAGTGGAAAATTCCACTTGCATAGAGGGAACCTTAGCAACCTTCTTTTCCCAGAATTTGCAACTGCTCCTGTATTCAGAACTACTAAATTGTTCAGTTGTCAACAACCAGGTTTGACAGAAGTGTAAAAAGTTTTTCTGCTTTACTTCTCCACAGGAATATGTACATAATTCCAGAATGACACTGTTAGTGTTTATATTGTCTTCTGCACTTCAAGTGAAAAAGACTGCGAATGCCATCAGAAAATAAAAATGCAAATTTGAAACAAAAATAAGTGTTCTTTTTCTTAAGCTAGAGCATTTTACTGCTTTATACAAAGAAATATAGAGCTATT
The DNA here is from genome assembly GCF_903797595.1 of Erithacus rubecula. Taxonomy (NCBI): domain Eukaryota; kingdom Metazoa; phylum Chordata; class Aves; order Passeriformes; family Muscicapidae; genus Erithacus; species Erithacus rubecula. Next base: position 14,735,038 of record NC_136659.1, read on the forward strand.
TCTATTTCTATGCTACAATGTTAAACCTTTGACAACTCTGTGGAGGAAGGACCCACTTTTTTGCTGTTAAATGGACCCGATAAAACACATTGCATTGAGATTCTCATTGATGTTAGCTGGTAACATATACTTGTAGTTTTATTTGCTTCTGTTAAATTTTGCTTTACTGATCTCTTGATCAAAACTCACGATAACATTTTCTCAGAGATATAGCATCCTTGCAATGAAGCAAGGCCATGCTTGTACTTCATAAAATAAAAGTTTAACACTGACTATCAACATCTTGTTGCAAATTGTCTTTAACAAGTGCAATCATGGTACCCATTGCAGGTCATCTAATCCTTTCCTTGCCAGTGTGGAATTGCTTCTCTTGTACGTACAACACTGTTTTATTCAGTCTTGATACAAATGCATGTGCTGTTGAGAATCTCAAAATCTCTTAGGAGATTATTTCTGCACTTTGGTTCAGCTAAAAAAGGCTGCCACTGTGAACATTAAATATCTCTCAGAATAATCTTGGCGTCAAGAAGCTTTCCATGATGTTCAGACCTGTTTTTCTCAATTTCATCTTTTTATATCAGTTCTCTCTATTCTCCAAAACCTTTCAGAATTCTTCACCTCAGAAGTCTTTAAAATACTTGTAGCCCCTCTAGCCTCTGCATCTGCCATGTACTGTTCCAGTGGTGTCCATATTTAACTTTTTGTGTTTTCTAGACTTCCTGGAGCTTGCTTTACCTCAGTCTCTTTTCAATTTGTAAATCCTTTCCTAGTTAAAAGGTATCTGCTGCTCAGCACAATAAGCTTTATCAGAGGTGGACATATGAGTCCTTCTTTCATGTAAAGGATACATGGATAGTTTGTCCTTCATGCTGTGACCAGGTTATTAGTTTTCTATTAGGCTTTTTCCTCCTTCACCTTAATTGCTACTCTGAAGGGTCAATCCCTTGCTCTTTCAACCCAAATATTATTTGGAAACACATCAAACGTTTTTACTATTTATACCTTTTTCTTATATTTCTCACTGCATGACCAATGGCACCAAATTTTTTTCAGGCAAAATGTCCAGATATTTTTATTTTCAGTAGTTTTTTGTCTAAGTCTTTTAAATTCTTCACCACTGCATGATAGTGATTTATCTATCTATACCTACCCCAACATATGAAGACTGGATGGTTTTAGATTGATTTACAGATTTTCTCTGCTTGAGCATGTATGTACAGAAATGGAAATATTGGGCAATGCTGATGATGTTCAAACCTCTGTTCTTGTAGGCACCAAAGTTTGAAATCTTAAAGTCAGCTGCAGTTTTCTGATGCTTGCCACACTGGAATCCAGTTGCTCTTATGATTTCTTCTTATTCCCATTTTAAGTTTATTTTTCCTATCTTTCATAATGGATCCCAACAATTAAATAATTTGCTGCAAGTGAGCACTCATGTCACAGGATGACTGTTTCTCAGTTTGAAATGAAGGTGTATTTACTCTTCTTTTTTCATGTTAAATGATTGCTCTTCTGAAATCCTTTGTTTCAAACAATGATGTTTATGGCTGTTCTGTATTCTGACTCTGATGTTGTTTAAGGATGAACTAATAATCTTTTTTTCCTTTAATTTTTTTTTTTAATCCTGTTGAGGCACTAGTCATAGTAATCAATTCATGTGTATTCCATAATTCAAGTGTGTTCCATAAAGCATTTAAAATATGTGACATACATTTCTATTCTTTTATAATAGAAAACATATCTGAGGATTAAATTTCACTTTGCCTTTTTGTTTGGTTGGTTTTTTTGTTTTAAATTCACTTCCTTCCTCTGACTGTAGTAATGGAGAAATTTCTCCCAGACCCCAGTTGAATAGTTCATCAGAACTGTTTTGAAAAATCTGGAAAAACTACACGGAAATTACAAGGGGTAGGTACCACCAGTACCAGGAGGTAGAGGGAGATCACTTGTGCTTCTCCTGGAAGTGTTAAAAAATGTGGGATCCTTCTACAACTGCAGAGTGAAAGTTCAGAGCTGCCTTCTTGATCAGCTAATTAAGGAACTCCAGCTCCTGAATAAGGGACTTTGGTTAGAATCCTTAGGTTATATAGCTCAGAGTGTATTCTGGGGTATGGTTTCACTGTGAAAGGATGTATCTATTGGGACGATACGTGGCACATTTTAAACCCACTCTGGAATGCATGATGAACTGTGAAACTGTCTGGTGCATCCACAGAAACATACCAGCCTTGACCTTAACTGAGGAGCCAGTGTTTCATCCTTCCCTTGCAGATTTAGCATGCTACTGTAGCAGATATTTATGTAAAATGTAATTCAGACATCTGCAGGAAATGGAGGGCTAGTCCGATAGAAGTGGCAATAAATAGAGTGGGTGGGCTGTGCTGCCCTCCCTGCACGCCAATTCACTCTGTTTGACACCCTTGCTGGGTTCCTCCTACAAGTGCTGCTCTGTGGAAGTGCTGCTGTCAGCTCTTCCCAGTCACTGTGGGCATGTTTCATGTCCTCAATGCCTTCCTCTGTGCTGCAGTTTGAGAACTATTAGTCAAAGAGCATGTAGCATTTTCTGTGCATGTAGTACCAAACTGATGACACGAATCTGATAACAAATACTTTGGTACCTTGTCTCTGCACTGGGAAAGGTTCATTCACTATGGTGTCTGACCTGGCAGCTGCTGATTCTACACAGAGTTCTTCCTGCTGAAGTTACTCACCCAGATTTCACACTTGTACTGCTGCTAATCCTGGTGATTCTCTGGACTTAAAAGGAATGATGACAGATTTGCACCAGGGTAATAGATTCTTGTTTGAATTATTTGTCAGAGTTTTGTACATCACACATCATGGCTCCAGATCTTAAGTTTATAAAAGCAAGCTTTCTTGTCTTGGTTTTGTAAATATAGGCAATTAAAAGGGAAAAGCAGTTATATTACAGATAAAGTACTTTAAAGATTTCTTTGTGCCTAAAAGTATACTCATCAAATGCCTTCAACTGTGACTTTAGAATCTTACATGAATAATTTTCTCTAGGAATCTGGGTAGCATTTCAGTGGTCCTGCACTCCCTTTTGCTAGGAGTGGCATTATAGCCACTAGTAACATCACTGGGGGTGGAAGCCATGCCTTTGCAATAGCAGTATTTTTCTTCCTTTGTGCTTTTTCCCTGTTCTCTCCACTTCACAAAACCAAAACACCCTTTCTTTGAATTATATAGTTTCAACTCTCATTGTTAAGTTGTGAACATTTTAGAAATACAAAGTCGTATTTCAAACCATGTGCTTTCTGTTAAATGTGCATTGCCTTTCAGTCAGAAAATCCTCTCTTCAGTCTTGCCAATCACAAAGTATGAAGTGAGGTTAAAGATGTGTGGCTCTCTTGAGAGAACTAATAAGAATGTTTAAATGTGAATTTAAAGCCCAGTGATTGGAAATTCAAGCACATTCTTAAATCAGGCATCAGAACAGGGAGGAAAAAAAGTGAAGGACTCATTGCTTCTTTCTCACTACTCTGAATTACAGGCTCAATTATTTACCACAGTATAAAATCAGGGATTTAGAAGTGAAAGGGAAATACACTACCTGTTCCAGGAGCCAAACTAGAGTCTTTCTGCTACTTAGATTCATCTTTAAACTAGCATTTAGGACTCTGAATATGAATATGATTGTTTTTAAAATTAGAGTGAAATCTTACACTTATTTTTAAGGTAGGAAAAACATTATTTATTAGAACTGAGGGAGAGTTGCTTTTCAGTAGGGAAAAAAAAATGACAGAATAGCCATCTTGCCTGGTTTCTAATTATGCAGCAAAATGTTGCAATATGATAACACACCAAACAACCAGTAATGAAAGCAGTTCTGAAAAGAGGATTGAGGTTTTTTTCTCTAAGATATCCTTATCAGGATATTTCTTTTTATCAAGCATACTCTAAGGGTTTGAAAGTTCTTCTAAAGAAATCCTAATAAGAACACAGCTGCAAACTCTCTTATGGCAGAGGCAAGCTAGGAAATGTGGCAAGAATCATTTGGCTAAACTATAAAATTCCTACAGACTCACAAGAGGCTCCTACAAGAGCTGTATGTAGAATTAGGAAATGGAAAGGGTTTTAAATTGCTAAGAATAATGAAGAAAGAGCAATAGGAATCTGTAGGAAAAATATAGAAAATAAAATGAAACTTAAATCTTTCTGTAAGTGCACTTATAAAACTTTAAAAATAGCAAATTAAAAGGTGGATTGTTATATGAGAGTTAGATAAAACCAAGAAGTTTGGGTTGCATGGGGCCAGCTTTTAATTACTTTTTGTTAGAAAGATCAGTGGTTTTCATGTGACAGTTGCCAATATAAACAAAGAAAGCCTGCAAGAGCAGGTCAGAATGTCTCAATGAACCAGAATCTTCAAAGCTCTGGCTCTGACAGACATACCACAAGGATACTTGCATGGATGAAAATACAGATCTGTGCAACTTGTCAAAGAGGTTCCAGAGCAGAGAGAACTGATGGGGTCACAGTAATTTTAAAAGAGAAAAACAAACAGGCTTACTTTAAGAAGTAATAGGTTATATTCTCTTTGAAGTAAAGGAAAAATGAATTATGCCAAAGTATATAAAGGAAATCAAGAGCTGAGTAATAACCAATGCAGCACATGAGCAGGAATCCCTATTCTGTGAATGCAGGAGTGGCTGCTGTGTTTATAAGATGAACTTGAGTTAACACTGCCGTGTTGTCATCTTAAACAGATACCATCCTGAGAGAAATAACCAAAACCACAATGTGGCAGGCATGAAATTTGACTGTTACACTGCAGGAAAGATGAGGCTTAGTTCAGATGAGTCTGGATGAGAATAAGACTCATCAGTGCTCAACAAAATTTTTCATTTCTGCTGCTGCCAGCTTGGTTCCCTCTGGTTTCACAACTGTGATTTCAGCTCGACCAGCTCACTGGTCTGCTGAGGGCACATTCTCTTTTGTTGGTTTTGTTTGGTTACTATTGGTCTGATTTCCTGTGCTGGCTCAAGGGGAGTGGGATGAGAAGAGGAGCAGTGGGGCTCCCCAGCCTGCTCCTAGTGTCATCATGGGAAGTAAATATAGGCTGTAGGGCTCACTTTTACAAGGTGCTTTCACACTTCTCTTTATTTGTCTTTGTTTTCAGCATAGTGTTTGACTAATTGCATTTAGTTGATGAAATAAATCACATTAACGTGATATTAATTAGTCTGTGGGAAACTAGGAGAAAAAATAAGCTTTTTTTTTGAAAGGCTTAAATCAGTTGATGCGCTGTTACACCAGTTCAAATGCTTGAGTAAAAAAAATACTTTTTTAGTCCAATCTCAATTTAATTTAGCAGAAGCATTCTCTTATCTAGTTCTTTTCTTCTTTTTTGGTTTTTTTTTCTTCTCTCTTTCTGAAGGTAAGCTGAGGCTAAAATTGTTGAAGTTCATGTCATGCATTCTTTGAAAACATAACACTATCCAAGGTCTTTATGTACTAGTCTGGCAGGGCTGGAGCACTGCTGCACAAAGAAGAACAGGGTTTTTAGTCATATACTCTTGTTTAATTAATGTTCAATAACACAACAAATGTGGTGGTGTGAGCTAGCAGATCTGGTAATTTGCAATCCATTGTCTCCATTCTCCCCCAGTGTAAATAGAAGGTAGATAGCATATATTTTAGTTTTATAAGTTTTGAAGTTCTTATTCATCAATGCTGACTTTGAGAATAAGTAAAGCAGTGCACCTTAATTCAAGAGAGACAGGATTTGTGGACTTTGATCTTCTGAATGCCATGACTGCATGCTGTCTGTAGCCCTGTGCTCCGAGGTCCCCTTTTATGAACTTTTCAAAAAATTCAGACAGACACCATTTCTTTTCATTTTTTTTTTTGTTTCTTTCTTCCCCAGAAGTTATTTTAAATGCAGCTCTGTAGCAGACAGCTAGCTAGTAACCCTTTTAAGTTTAATTCTAAGAAGAGAATAAGGGAAAATGCCAGTGAAATTCAGTTTATCAGTCTTTTAGGTTATATTTTAATGTTGAATAGCAGGCTGCCCTCTTTCTGGGGTCAAGTTGCAAAAACTCACGTAATCACAGATTATTCTGAGTAGGAAGGGACCCACAGGGATCATCAAAGTCCAGCTCCTGCTCTTGCACAGGATTGCCCCAAGAATCAGGGGGCACATTTCAGGCACATGGTGGGCTCTTCTCACTGATCATCAGAGCTAAACACACAATTACAACAGCCCAGGTTTGTTCAGGCTTGATAGCTGCTCAGTATTTCACAGAACACAAAGTCACAAAAGCACTGTGTTGAAATAAAATTATTTGCCTATGAGTCTTAAACTGTTTGTTAATAAGTGTATATATAGATGTTTAAGTGCTGCAGAGGTGGTGGATTATAACCTTAGTGACTTAAGTAAGCATCATGGCACTGATTAATAGTGGGAAGCCTTTACAGCATTGCATGGTATGTGTTTTATTATGCCTTTTGGTTTACTAAAATCATTCATAATTGTGTGGTCAGAGCAAAAACATATGAAGCTTCTGATATACTGGTAGATTTGTCGTACTTGCCTTCCTTTTGTAAATAGCCTACAGAAATTTAGAAAGCTAGAAGAATGATGCTGCAGCTCTTGTTTCTTTCCACAGGCAGGTTCAAATACCTTTCTTTGTATTTTTGGGTGAGAGAAGTGCTGAGCTTGGCTCCTACTCTCATGTGTGGAGTGAGGTCTCTGCACTATGTTTTTTTTCCAGGTATGGTGTTCCAGGATGCCCTGGTAACTTGTAAAGCTTGAGCTCTGACTTGTCCCTTGCTGTAGTTGTTCAAGGAAGTAGATCTGATTAGGAGGAAGTTGAAATCCTCCAGGAAATCCAATGAAGATGTTCTTGTTGCTTTATTTAGGGGCAATAGCTAGTAAAAACATGTACCTGTTTCATCTCTTCTGGACATGCTTGTGTGCTGTGTGGCCTATGCTGTGGCAGAGCAATTAAATTCAATGTGGACTGTGTGTAGACTACATGGACAATACCATGAAGGTTTTTTAATCTGCCTTTTTTCCCCTGTATTGTTGTTTTTTATTTTTATACAGAGGGATAGTGGTTTTTCCAAAAACATGTGCCTAACTATGGAAATGATGGCAAGTAAGGGAAAGATTGTGACTAGTGTTGTGATGGTTTGGATAGAAAGGGAATGGATTGAATGTAAAAGCTCCTTTTGAAATTTCTGAAAATTTGAAGATTATAATTGGAAAGAAAATACATTTCATTTGGTGGAGACCTGGATTTCCTTTGCCAAGAGACCTCTTTGAATAACCTAAATTAGTTCTCGCAGCAGTCTTTTATCTGAAGGATATTTACAGGGCAATACCAATAGGAAAACTTAAAAAAGGAAACAGAAGTAACTTGGGTAACTGTAACTGTATTTTGTATAGGAGACTGTGTATTATGCAAGAAAAGCAAATGAGACATGAAATTCTCTGAGCTATGATGACGTTCAAGAGCACTGGAAATGGTCTAATGTGGTTAAGGGACTAGACACATCTGTGAGGATATATGTGTCTAGACCTCTCTGACCTTTGTGTGGAGCACTACTGAGCTGGTGGGTTGGCATATTGAAGGAGAATAAGGAGCAAGAAACCAGCTGCAAATATCAGTCTGTTTGTCCAACAAATAATCCAAATGATTCCTTCAGCAGCATTCAGCAGTGACAGTCTTGCTTGGATTCTGTGGGTAGCAGCTCAGTACCTCCAGAAAGAAAGCCTGTGCTGAGGGTTAGATGATGGGCTCACCAGAATCATGGGTGAGAGTTGGATTTTGAGAAAAATCAGGTTATATTAGAGTTGAAGAGATAACAGACTCTAAAAAACTGACTGCAATTAAGTGCATTCCTCCAAATTATGAAACCCTCAAAGTAATATATATTGGACTGTCTTGCTCCTGTTCTTTATCAGGGAAGCTTCAGTTTGTAAGAAAACTTGCGTTTCCTGAACTAGAAGGGAAGGAAGTGCAGTGCTTAATACTGGGACAAGGCTTGGTGCCCAGCACCCAAGAACACACACTGAGATTAAAATAATGGAGAGTGTTACAAAAGGTGCACCATGCTCTGGACAAGATTGTGGCTTCAGTAGGTATTACCTGATGTGCTTTTGGTTAAGGGGACAGCAGCAAAGCACACACCTCCCCCTGCATTTGGGTTGGGACAAAAGGCCAGGGTGGGGGCTGGTTTAAATAAATCAAGTAAAAGGATCCTAAGGATTTCAGAAAGATGTCCATTAGTCCAGATGGCAGGAGAACAGAGAGCTGAAAAAGATGGAGCGTTTTTTCTTTTATACTTGGAAAACTTCAAAGTGAAAACAAGTCCAAAGCAATGTTTCCTAGAAGCAGATAAGAACAGAAGAGGGGGTAATGCTGCTTACTCAGTCTGTGAAGACCAGAGGGAGAAGCTTGACCAATCCAGGGAATTCTGAGAAAAGCCAACAGGGACAGACTGCAAAGCTTCAGCCGACCTTAATGAGGCCAGAGCATTCATTTATTAATAGTTGTTATTGTTTTATCAGAAAAAATCCAGCTTACTGAGCTTGATCATGTTAAGCCTTGACAAGGCACTCTATTTTTCAGTCAAACAAATAGTTTGGGTTGCTTTAGAAGTCTAGAGAACTATCTCTTTTAAGAAGCTAATGGCAAATATTTCCATAGTATCTACAGATAATAGCAAATTGCAATTGTACTCCTGCCAGCATATTTCTTCTAAATATAGTAAAGGATGTTTTGTAAGTTATTTAATTGCTTACACTTGACAAAGAGCCAGTGCTAACAAACTTGCTTTGATACAGTATAGTGCTTGTGGCGTTCCCTTGGCTTGGGGCTGTCAATACTGAGAAGAAAAGTGTGAAATGAAGAGTGAAGCACAGCTGCTGTAAACTCTGCTGTGTGCTGTGCAGGTGTGAGAGTCCTGAGCCACAGGAACACGCAGGGCCAGCTGCATGAGGAGGGGACAGGAGCATGAGTCACACATCCTGCAAATACAGCAAGGACAGGGCTCTTCCTGATGGTGTGATCAGGCAATTGTAGCACAGCTATTTAGGGAAAATTCAAGATAATCTGTTCTAATTATTGGACCTCACTTCCCACTCCATTTGTTCTAGTATCTTCCATAAAAAAACTGTGGGGATTTCTGTTGTTATTGAAAGAATTAGAAACGCAGTACAACTGCAAGAAGTATAATATTTTGTTTATTAATTCTCTAACATATTTGTCTCTGAAATACTGAAATTCCAGTTTCCTATTGTTTTGCTTCTATCTTCTGCCTCTGTGGCCCCCCTATCCCAGTCAGATATCACTATTTGTCCATATATGTGATTTTGATATACTGTATTTAGAGATTAGGGCAATAAGTATTGATAGTTGTTTTCAATACTGATATTATCATAAGAGAAATTTTCAAAATCAGTTTTTTCATTATCTTCCTATCAAGTATATGCATAATATTTATTATCTATAATTTATTTTTTTAATAATCATTTTATCATAAGGCTTTGGGGATGGAAAATAATTAGCTAGGCAAAGGAGTATTAACAATTAATGCAAGTCAAATTAATTCAAAATAACCAACTTATATTTCAATAAGGAAGGATCTGATCCAATGAAGATATGCTTACTTGTAAAGTTTGGTTTTATTTTTAGAATTCTTTTGTGAAATTACGTGCAAGAGTGACAGATGCAAGAATTTCTAATTGCTCCCCAAAAATATCATTTGTTCTGCTTAATCCATTGCACTTTTTTCGTTAGAGGCAAAATAAAATTTGGGAAAAGATTACATTTCCTAACTTCTGTAGAAACATCAGTATCCCAGTGCATTGCAGTATATGCAAAGCCATGTGGACATGACCAAAGAGGAGCAGCCCCTGGACTTGTTTGTTCAGATAAATATGTGTAGGTAGAATAAAAACTTCTAATGAAATGAGATAGTTTGGGTCACCTGAAAACCTCTTTTCCTCCTCTTTGGCAAGAGTGAAAGGGACCAATGGGGATCAGGGCCTTTTGCAAAGTCTGTCCAGGGCTTGCATTCTCAGTACACAGATAACTCCTGCTGTGGGAGTCAAAATTTAAGTTGTAAAATATTTTTTAACAAGTATGAAGCTGGAATAAGCAAATGCCTGTACCAGAAAGAGCAGTTATATTTATTCCAGAGATTTACAGGTAGTTTAAAACAATCCGTGTTTGACATGGTAAGTTGTGTTTATCATTAAAATGCTAATGAAATGGTAAACATCTGGTAAAATCATTAGGATAATGAAGCTTGTCAGTGACATCTTTTTTTTTTTGTGCCAGTATTCCTGCTTAGTTCAGGTATGGATAAAGATTTGGTGGAGTAGTGGTGAGAATCTATTTGACCATTGGGAGCAATGCCAGGGTAAATCTGCCCTATTGCATTTGAATTGATGATTTTGTCATGAAGCGCTTCTACTTGTAACTTAGATCACCTTGACTTCCTAATTCCTTCAGAGGCTTTCAGAGATGGGTCTGAAAGCCAAACCTCGGTCCAACAGGGTTATCAAACACATTTTTTATGATTAATGCCTTCACTAATGAGTCTGGTAGTTGTATATGTTTTCTTTTCTGTGTGGACTCCAAATGTATTCTAGTCTCCTGGTCATAAATTACTCTGGCAGCAGAAACACCATGGACTGCAAAACTAGAGAGAGATTTCAAGTGTCTTTTTCACATGAAAGATTCTGTGCTCAAGCAAGGAGTACAAAGAAGGTTGCATTTTTTTCAGTAGGATGCTTTAAAGATTTTATGTCAAATGCTTTCTATACATTGAATAAGGACAGCATCAAAAAAGTAGCTTTGATTTCAAATGTCAGTCACAATTTAAGTCTATTTTGGTTTGGTTTTTCTTTTCTGTAAAATTGAGTTAAAATATGTAGCTATAGCTTCATTGAAGTACGTTTATGTAAAGAGAGGACAGGTCTTCTTTAACTTCACAGATCTTTAAATGCTTATGAACTTCAAAGAGAAACTTGCAGAAGTTAGATTGATGATGGCCCTTTAGGTAATTGAATACAACATAACTCCCGTTTGAATGCAACTCTGAAATCCAAATTATGTAAATCTACTGTTTCAGAACCAGCTAGTAGAAACAATCATTTTTGCAGTTGAAGATACTTTCTTTGGACAAATTTTCTGACACACTGCTTTCCTATTGATTCATCTTTTTCATTATGGATATTAATAAGAAACTATAGGCATGTTAGCCTTTAGCTTTTTGACATTTGTGACTCCACTTGAATAAGCTTTGACACACAGTTAATTAGGTACAACTGTCAATTAGTCCTATGGGCTTATGCAGGAATAAATCTGACATTTATGCAAGTATTGGGATGGAAGAAGGGAGAAAAGATTCTGGGAAAATTTCTCAAGCATCTTTTTGCTTTCAAATTGTGCAGCTCTGTCGGGATGGTATGAAACATTCTGTCTGCATAGCTGTCATTGACCCCAATCATCATGCTTTTCCTATAGAAGAAACAGAGAATAGATTACAGCCTGCTATTCATCTGCTACCCCATAATATAATGTTTACTGTGCTGCAGCTGAGATCAAAATGACTGTCTCTCCAGCATCAACAAAATTTGAGCTCAGGGCTAGTTGCAAGAGTTTGGTCATCCAAAAAAATCCATGCAGCCCCATCTGGCTTCTGAACTTAGCTTTCCTTTTAGATACCATAAGATGGGCTTGAAATTGTGACTGTGCAGGCAGGACAGTGAGAAGGAGGAAAATCTCTCCTTTGCCTTCAGTTTTGTGTGTCCTTAACAAGCAGACAGAGAGATCCCTTAGTGGAGGACTGGTGCTCATGCAGCCCATAGGGATTGCCTGGCATTTTGCAAGTGTATACAAGTTATTTTATGTTATGGGAGAAGAGAAGGAACATTGCTTGTTTACTTTTATAACGCCCTCATTCTAGCTCCCTCTCCCCTTCCCTCCTACCCATCCCCTTCCTGGCTGGGTTAGAAAAGCTCAGATGACTTCTATGAGGAAAAGCTCAGGTATTGTGTAAGCTGTGCTTGAGACAAGGGAAGCTCCTGAGAGCCCTGTTATGCTCCCAGCTGCTGGCCACTGATGAGAGTGGGAGAAGGAGGTAATTATGGAGAAACTGTGACAGAGGTAGGAGAGACAGAGTGACTCACCCTCCTATAGAGGTGTGGGACACTTATGTTCTACTGCCTGCTCCTGTCAGTGTTGAATTATTTATTCAACCCAGGAAGGAAACACTGAGGAGTTTTCTTTTTTGGGTGTTTTTTTTTTTTTTTTCACTTGGTATTTCAGTGAGGGAAATTTTATTTGAAATCTATTTTGTATGGTTTCAGGGCAAAAAATACTCCCACTGGCATAGCTGGGAGCTGTGTGTTAGGCACACTTATGTGAATGGGGAAGATATCTAGTTAAAAATGAATATTTGGATGTCTGTGCCTGCCCATTCCTTTGGGATCGTGCTGGGCAATGATCTTAAATGTATACAGAAAAAAATTTGGCATATAAATTTCTAGAAATCTTTTGTTTGGAGAGCTCTAATTTAGAAAATAGTTAGCATTGCATGTAAATAATTATGTTCATCTATATGCTAGCTGATTATTTAATTGTTGTCTATTTTCTAATATTTCCCTTGCACTGTAAAAAATGCAATTTTTTACACGTTAGATGAAGCAGTGTTTGTGTAGCACCTGATGGTTAGTCAGAAGAGGGAGAATATAACATACAGATCACTATTTGGAAACAAACCTCTGCATTTCACCATACATACATGTATTGTCTGTGCTGGCTGATCTAGTAGGCAACCATGAATTGCAAAAGCATTTGGCTTTCATGGGCACCCATTCTGGCCTTTTTGGCACAAGAAGAATTTTGCAGCTGTAGAAAGGATTTATTCTTCCTGCCAGTGTGATTTATATACCATATGTCTTCTCTTCAGCATCTGAGCGTTCATGGCCATAGGGAAGTGCTCTGCCTCATCTGTACTGTGTGTAAATAGGTTCCTTTTAATAATATTAACTCCTAAAGAGCCTTTTCATCAACCCCTGTATAATTTTTTCTTGGCAGTTGTGTCAGCTATACTGTGTGTGTTGCAGAAAGGAGAATGCCATGAATTCCTGGTTTTGTTTGCTCTTGGCAGGCACTACTACACTTCCCACCCTTGTGCGCACACCTACCTTGATGATGCAGCCTTCCCTGGATATCAAACCCTTTATGTCCTTCCCTGTGGACAGCAGCTCTGCTGTTGGATTCTTCCCAAATTTTAACACAGTAAGTAAAGGTGTTTCCACATTTAGTTTCAGTGTATACTTTCCAATCTGGTTCTAATACTCAGTACTGAAACTGCCTCAGAACAGTGCATTGCTTACACAGTTCTAGGGAGCCCTTTGTTTCTGTGCCATGATGGTTGCTTTTCCCTGTATGAAAGGCTTGGAGTGGTGTCCAGCCTTCTCACTGTGAACGGGGCTGATTGGTTTTTAACTTGGTGTCCTGAGGTGGTGTTTGCACATTGGAAAAAATAATCCTATGCTATGTTTAAGTTTTGAGAAGTGATAGAATGGTTTGGAGCATTTGTCTGGACATGTCTATTTTTATGTGCTGTAAAAAAGGAAACAATAAAAGCTCATGAAAAGACAGTTGTGACAGGTAAGACCTAGATCCTACGCCACTGTCAATCAAGCTAAGTCTAATGCAGCCAGGAATGCAACTGAAGAATGTTATAATTTCAGCATTAAAGTGCAAAACTGCACAGCCAGCCAACGTGACAGATATGAACCTGTTATTTTTGCTTTATGGTAAAGCATCTTGGGTTGGTTTTTTTAAACAAAAAAATATATTGGCAAAATAATACTTCTGTGCTTCTTCATGTTTATCAGAGCAGCAATTAAAAAATACACTCTTCTGTACTTCTCACTTCCTTATCAGCTCATAAAAAGACCATGAGTGTTCTCAAAATGCTTGTTTGCCATCACACTTTAAATGTTTAAGCTAATGGCAGCAGGAAGGAAGCTGTTGTGAGTCATTTGTGCCCAGTCAGCGGGTACAGTGTTTGCAGGTGACCGTGGCCTGACCTGCTGCGCTTGTCACCGTGGCTGCGGGGGGTGGGAAGGGGAGCAGTGTCATCAGCACCCCACAGCCACCAGCTGGACCACTGCCAAGTGTTTCCTTCCCCAAACAGCCGTCTGTCTGACACTGGAGCAGCAGCAGCATTGCCTCCCCACGCCGTGCAGGCACACCTTGAGCTGCAGCACACAGTGATGGGGGTGGCGGGAGGTGGCACATGAGCCAGCCTCTGTCACAGCACAACGGGCCAACAGTAGCAATTATTGCAACTCATTGCTACACATGAATGTGAAATATGTGCATTTATCAGGGAGGTGCAGGGATATGGATTTGCACAAAGGTATAAAACATTAGGAAAAAAAAAAGCCAGGTATGTTAAAAGAGCAGGCTCAAAACTCAATGCTGTATTAATGAAGCAGTGTGTCATTACCATATCTAGGCATGATGCAATTCATGTTCATTTTCCATCCTCTTCCTAATACTCTCAAGAATTTTGTTTGTTTCTGATTTGTTTGCTTTCCAGTTGCACAGGTTGTCTTGGTGAGCTTTTTCACAGAACTGTTCATTATGACTCAGAGAAACTTTTCTCTAGAGATGTAGTTTTAGAGTCAACCAACCCTTTTTTGCTTGCTGGTCGTATTACTGAATATCAGAGTTGCAGTAGCCTCTAGAGACAGAATAATTTGTGTATTTACACTGGTTTTGCCTAGTTTATATTTATCTGGGTTACCTTTCATTTGTCTAATTCCTGGCATGTTTGTCCTTCACAACTGTCATTCCTCTCCAAATTTCTGTAGTTTTAATTAAAAATTAGACCTGGGGTAATTGGCAAACGTTGTCAACTTGGTGTCTACTTCCCCTCTTGGAATTCTTGATAATTGCATAAAATTATGCTGCTTTACACAGCAGACGTTGCATGTTTAAACTCTTTATTTTAAGAAACAGTGGTTCAGTACTCCTCTATTTCTAATTTGCAGACTTTGCCATTTATCTTGCAGGTATTGATTTTCCTTAAGAGTCTTTGACAATGGACTTCAAAGCTCACTAGAAAACTAAATCATTCATGATTATCTACTCACATGCACAATGAATGCCAGCTGTCATGCCCTTCCTTTATTTCTAACTTAGCACAACCTTATTTGCAAATGTACATTTCCAGATTTTTGCAGTGTTTTTATTCTTTTTCATTCCAAAGTGGTGGTAATAGTATGTAAAAGCGTTTAAAACAATTTTCCAGAAGATTATTTTGAGTTACAGAAGCTAAATCCAGTTGATCCATAACATATGCATCATCCAAAGAGCCACAATCTTTTATCTTATGTGGGAAGTGAATATTAGAAGATCCAAACAAAAAGCCATCATTTGTTTTATGGATCAATAAGGAAATCTATGCTCTTCATTCATAGATTTGTCAAGGACTGCAGACAGGGAAATCTCCAGTGTCCTATCTTCATCTTTCTGTCCTCCAAGAGGCAGAGGGGACCCTTCAGGGGTGCTGATTGTTCACTAAAGGTGGCAAAATAAATGGTCTGAGAAAAAACTTCTTTGGATCCACCTGCATTTTCAATGACTGTCAGAGACAGAAAAATCTTTCTAAACCTTGGCAGATTTTTTTCGTTCTTGACTTAACCTCAATGGCCTTCAAAAACAAAAGTTGCTGCATGGGAGCTTAACAGTAACTACCAAGGTAAAATTATTTTATTAACTATATTAACTAAAAACATCTTCAAAGGAACCCCCCCCTACAGTTTTTTTCCCAAAAGAACTTCTCTTATTTATGGAAATATATTTAAAATCTGGGATAAACCCTTTTTTATTTCGTTAACTTTGACAGTTTTCAGTTCTGAAAACATCTGTGATTCTCCAGATAAAACATTAGTGTTCTCATTTTGTTTGTGGAAGTGTTTTGATCCCTAGCTTCTCTCCATAAGGGGTACTTTGAGCTGAAGCACTGAGCAGACTCTGATTTTGTAAAAGAAATGCCTACCCCAGTCATATTTTATTTTCTTGATGGAATTGTGTGATTTAGTTTAAGCTGTCTCCTTTTTGTTTCTCTTTAAATCATTAATAGTTCTAAATATGCTGTGGATGTATGTATAGTAATTGCCAATTCATGCCCCAATTAAATTTGTCTTTGTTCATTAAGACTTATTATATAGGGAAAATTATTTGGGGAATGATTGTACTAACTCACTGGATACATATCTTTATTCCTCAGTAAGGTAATAAATTTTTCTGTTTCACAGCTTGGCCAGAAGGGAATCTTGTAAGGGCAGGATGAGGGATTCCAAGCAAAGAGATATTGCAGAATAGGTGCTTCCCTGAATAGGTCTTCCCTGATCTTTTCATATCAGCAGCAAGTAGTTTTGTCAGAACAGCAGAGATATGATAGGACTGACAGAGATGCTGCATGGGAAGGACAAAAACACTGAAATGAAATGTGGCAGTAGTGGATCCAAAGGTGACATCAAGTTCCAAATGGTCCTGCTCTATACCCCTCTGTCTGAAATGCAGAGCTTGAATCAAATTATTATTACTTAAAATGTTCTTGTTTATAAAAAATTGGGAAACTTCATTAGATGAACTTCACAAACTGGTACTCCCAGTTTGGGATGGATGTGGACCAGAAGGTATTGTTTAAGCAGAGTTCTTTTTCAGCATGCTAAAATGATTCTAAAGACACCTTAACAGGTTAACAACTTGTATATTGATTGCATTTAAAAATATGTAAGTCAAGTGTATAGTCAATGGAAATCAAAGTTAAGTTTGCTGTCACCCCCATTGTGTGTTTATTCTAACATAATCTTGAATTTTACACTTGCTGGCTTCCACCACACAGCCTTACCTCCTGTACCATTCTTTCTCTAAACTTCCCTGATCCTTTATCTCCTGTCATCCACCTTGTGTACTGAATGATGAAAGAATATTTTGTGATCCCATCATGGTACACCTGCTAAAGTCACTGAAAGCCAGCATTTATCTTGCAAGATCAAGATCACTGATCACTTCATGGTCACTGTCTTCATCTCCCTACATAAAGGTTGTGTACTCCCCAAAAGAAGAAATCTCAAAACTCCAGCATATTCTGCCATGTCCTCAAATGAGAGCAGGGCTACATGATTCACATTTAGTTGAAGTGGTGCAGCCAGGGACCTGTCAGTCTGCACAAAAACATTATCAGCAGCTTCTCAGATTCTATCATCATAGAAAATAATCAGCAATTCATATGCTTCTTTCGGAGTTTGTTATGGCCTCAGGGGTAATCAAAGATTAGAGCATCTCTTGTAGCTTTCACATTAGTGAAACATTTTGCATCTAACTAGCCCATGATTGGTTTCTAAATGCTAGTTCATACCCTTCACGTTTTAGAGGACACATGGGTTAATGTAGCCTAGTTATTGCTTCAGTGTCTTATTTCTCTTCAAGTAGCTTTATGCTGATTCTTTTTATTAGAGTTCTCTCAGTCCCCTTGCAAAGTGGACCAGAGATATTTTACATCTGCCAGTGAAGGTGAGCCAGCTGGAATGTGCTACAGGAAGGGAAGAGGAGCTGACTAGTAACTTAGTCAGAAATTTCTGACTCTTCTCCAACGTTAGCCCTGCCTGGACTTAGTATCCCTGGCCTACCCCCAAGACAACACTGGGAGGAACTAATTTTCCCTTTCCTCTTCTGCATTTTCAATTATTACTCACATTTTTATTTGCTGCCTATCTCTTTCTCATTTGAAGGGCCCAGTAATCACCACGGCAGAGTGAGTTCAGCAGATAACAGCTTAGGGCACCCGTATCACCAGCTTCACTCGCCCCTCTGTGCCAAGTGCCTCTTCTGCCTTTTTGGCAGGACACTGTGGCTTGGGAGCTTTCTCCTTCCTTAGCAGGGTCTGAATTCAGCCACTTAACACCCTGCTGCAGTGCCAGAGAGTGCTTTGCAGCACAGGATTGTACATGGCAGGAGCAGATTACAAACACAGCCAACTGGATGTTGCCAACCCGTTATCTACCATCCTTTTTATCCAAGTACCCTGTCCCTGTGCTCTGATTTCCTCTTTTCCCCTTTGTGAAGTGCTGAAGGGAAGTGATCTTTTCTGGTCATCTCTATCTACTTCAGAGAGGAGGTGAAATTTTTTAAGAGTCATACTTTACATTCATTAACCACACAGAAAGGAAATTTAAGCAATTGACTTGAGAGTGGTGTTTTTCAGGGTAGCTAGATATTTTTCTTGAAGATTTTTGTTGGCTGGGGTTTCTTTAATTAAGAAATTGTAATGTTTTCCTTACAAATCTCTCATACCCTTTATAGTCATGCAGGCACACAAGGACTTCAGGTTTGCCTTCTGTTCCTCTTTTGAAAACTTAAAAATATTCCTATTTAATTTTTAGTTGTTATGGATATAAAAGTTCATGCTTCTCAAGTCATAGCCAGAATCCTCCAATTCACAATGTGAGCAGTCATCCTACTGCCATTTATTAAGGGGAAAAAAAAAAAGTAATAGGTATTTTCTGAGATACAGGTGAGGAAAGCAGGAGTTCAGGGACCATATCATGAAGCCCAGATTATGTCAGCACAGACTTCTGTTCTGTGGCTAGGCTTTGCTCTCTCTTGTCCAAGTACCTGGCTACAGAGCCTCTTTACTCTCCATGTCATCATTTTCTCAATTTTCTGTAGTCCCTTTTCTTTGTTTCCTTAAGCATTTTTTACCAACCAGGGATCCTTCTTTGTCTTTCTACAGCTTTGAGGCAAAGCAGCAGAGAACTCTTTTCAGCTATGGTAGAAGTTTTTGGAAAAATTCTTCTCAGCCAGTGGAAGCCCTGAAAAATGTTTATTGAAGGTGGTATATTTTTCCCACAAAATATTGAGTCTTTTCCTGAGACTTTCAAAAACCTCTGAGCTTGAAGAAAACACCTGGGAAGATACACTGAGATATGAGGGGAAAAAAGCTGCCAAGAGCAGAGTGTTGTCAGTTTATTTTTGACAGATTTTTCAGTTTCTGGTATTTTAACAGAAGACACAGGGTCCCTAGTTCCTGTCAGGAATCTCTCAAAGAGCAGCTCTGTAAAATTGGTGAGCCTAAATAAGCACTTTTCTGCCTCTTCTTCTAGTATATTGTACACGTAATTGTGAGGAGGAAGAAGTGTTTATTAAAATTATACAGTCAGGCTTTAAGGTAGAATCTCTTCAAACATTAATTATTTAGTAGATTTTCCTATGGTTTTTGTATTTTTATGAAGAGGAATTGGATGGATGAGCTTCCTTCTCTCATTTTCCAGATCAGCAGCCAGATAGGGAACTCTGTCTCTAAGGAGAAATTACACTGACATGCACTGGTGAGGAACAGAAGTCACCAGGTGCTGCCTTTCCCTGCCCCTTTGCAGAATTCTGGCATCTACCACGTGGATTTTGAAAAATGGTTCCTAAATGGCTGCATTACATCCATTATTGCATGTAAAAGTAATTAGGGCCTCCTAATTCTTTAAAGAAATAAAGTTTTTGTGTACAAATCCTGCAATTTGCTGAGTCCTCCAGAAAATCTGATCTTTGGCTATGTGTTTTATATCTTTCTTAACAGAAAGCTTGGAGTTACTCTTTCTAACATTTCATAATATTTATTTCTTTTACTAGTCAGTACAGGAAAGCTCAGAAGACTTTATCTGCATTGAATTGCTTTCTTCTCAAGTTAGTAGCATGCTCCTGATACAAGAAAACTTTCTTAAAGGGAGAGGATTATTAATCATAAATATTTTAGGTATTAACGTGACTGAAGGCTGTTTTGCTAATAGACTGTGATTAAAACATCTCCCCTCTAAGCAAGCAGTCACAGAATTGTAGTTTAGGACAAGTAACATATTTTACCACCCTGCTTTCAAAGATTTTGCTAGTTCCTAATTACAAAACTAAGTTCTACAAGTTCTAAGCAAAATTCTAGAGCAGCTTCAGAGAAAAGTAATTCTCCATAAGTCTGATGAAGTGGCTGATTTTGCAGTATCCTGGCTGTATGTGGTGAGCTTTCTTGCCCTGCCTTAGACCTGTGTTAAATTGTTCCATGCAAAACTGAGAATTTCTGCAATGATTATTAGTTAACATGTTATTAAAATGAAGGTAAGATTTAATTCTTGTCATGCTCATTCCTTTGGAATGTGAGTGTACTTGTATTCTTTTAATCTAAATACAGTCAATTTCGTGACAATCTGTGTGGCAATTTAAAGCTGCACTGTGAAACTTTTCTTTCCTTTGCAAGCCTGGAAACCAGCACCACCCATGTTTGGAGCACCAACCAGCTCATTTCAACAGAGCAAGGCTGATTTGAAGAGCTGTGCCTTTCAGACCAGTCTTCACTATATTCAGTCTGTCCATTTCTGCTGTGAACTTCATCTGCCTCCCCAAGTTACTACAAGGGAAAGGGGATCTCATTTCTTGCCCATGTGTTTTTTAGACAAGACAGATTTCTACCTGACTTTCTTATTTACTTAAAGAAACATGAAGAAAACAAAGAAAAAAACCAAACCAACATTAATAATACATTAAGTTTCAGAACAGGCTTAATTAGAAGAATCCTTTAAAGATTCGTATTTAAATTGTTTTTTTAATCAAAAGCATTTTGAAGTTTGTTTGTGTAGTGTATGTTGTTGATGAAAAACCTGAAACAAAAACAAGAAGAACAAACCCAAATCAGAAATATCATTATAAATTTTAATTGAAAAAGGCCTTATTTCTTATATACAGTGAGAAGCAGAAGACAGCTGTGAAAATAGTTAGGCAATCTTGGTTCTGATTTGCTTCCCATTTATATTTAGTTACTTTATACCTTCACACTCAAGTCTCTATATACACATTAATTTTATCCTCTTATTACTTTGTTGTGGTTTTTTTCAGTATGTGAAAAGTAATGGTAGTAATTTATTTTGGAAGACTAGTTTTCTTGTGTCTTTATTCTCTCCTGTGCACACAATTAATCAAAAGCTCTGAATTTGTCCTTAATCTCTTAACAGTTCAAAACTGTAGTGGAAATCCAAGTGTACCTAATGCAATACAATTTATCTTTGTGTTTTGGTGTTCTGGAGCAGCCTGGGAGCAGGAAAACTCATCAAAATTTAGAGCAGACTTTAAAGTAGAAAAGGGTCAAAGCTGAGGACCATCTCAAAGATGAAAGGAAAAATCAAGAATCTTGTTTACCCCATGTGCAATCTAAGCTCCTTTTCTGAGTACAAACACTTAGGCTTAAATCTTTTGGCAGGATTTTGCTGAAAGACACTTTTTTGTATTATTTTACCTATTTATATTATTTTACTGCCAGTTGGTAATAGGTATTGTAACAGGAATAGTTTTTCTCTCAGAGTATGTTATTGGTTTGCTTTTCAACAAGTCTCAAACTACAGTATGGTTTTATTTTTTGCTGGATCTGAAGGCAAGACAGTAATGTTTTTTTGATTAGCTGGACACAGCTGAGTGCTCTGAAAAACAGAAGCTTTAATAATAAATAGCAGTTATATAACACCTTCTATCAGATGATTTTAACATGTTATTTAGACCTTTCAGCTTTTTTTATGGGGTTCCAAATATTTTTCTACCCATTTTAAAAATTAGTAATATAGGGCTCAGATGAAACTACTCATATATAGTTAAACCTGTGAGCCAGCATAGCCACAGAGGGAAATAAAATTATCTTACTCCTTGACCATTAGGTTAACCACTGGATTTGGACTTCACTCATTTTCTCAGGTTTGGTCTGTCAAGGTCTCATCAGTTCATTTTATTGTTGCACAATGCTAGAGTAGTAATGTGGATGGATTAAAAAAGAAGCTGCCCAATACTTAAAGCTGGTTCAATTTCATATAAAAAAGCCCTGAGCCACAAGGGGGAAAAAAAAAAAAAAGCCACTTGCTTTTTTGACTGATTTTCCATTTGTTTAGTGGGGAATTCTCTTTCATCCTAAAACATTCTCTGCAGCTTTGTTTCTTTGCTTCACCCACAAAAGTCTCCTGTCTTGTCTGGAGCAGAAAATTTGACAATTTTACCATAAAGGTTAAATCTATTTCTAGTGCTCTCATAACAAACTCAATCCTTTCATGTATTTATATACTTACTTGAGAATAAGCCTTAGAAGGAACAGAAACCAGATTTAGAATTTTTTTTCCTGTGGTTTCTCATTAATTTTTTCTTTTGGTCAAGTACTTCTATTGGAATCAAATATCACATTTTCATAATCTTTTACGAACAGATTTCTAAAACAGTAAACAGCAGTGGTATTTAATTTTCAGAAAATTCTGAAAATTTATGACTAAGACTATCCTGATTATGATTTTCTAACCCAGAAATTATTTTTAACATGCAATAACTTTAGAAGCATGAAGGGAAGGAAGGGCAGAGGAAATATTCACAGCACTGAAAAAATAATAGTAAAAAATAGTTTAAAGGTGCTTTCTCAGTTACCTTTTGATCTCTGTGCTTAATCTTTCCACATTATGTGGAAAAGAGAGAGAGGTAGGAAGAGTTGAAAGTTTATTTATCTTTGATTTAGTTTTTAATATCAATTACTTGATGTAGGCTAGAGTAGTGCAAAGATGGAGGAAGCCAGAAAAGCAAAAAATTAGAAAATCCTTGGTTTTGTTTCAGCTGTTTCTTTTACTTATGTTGGTCTGACCCATGATTCCAGAACTAGGTTAGGAGAAAGAAAATTCTACTGAGAAGACTGGGATTCATCAGTAGCCTCCTGATCTTGGTCTGGCAATGGTTTGCAAATTCCTACGTGCAAACCTTGCTGAAAGCCATCACTGCTTCAACATAAGGTTCCCAGTGTGGTGCTGTTCTAGCCCTCTACAAGGCTGGGTCAGAAAACATCCTAAGAGAAAGAAGGATGTGTGATGGCGAAATGACTTGTGCTGGCACACAGGAGGGATAAATGTGCATGTCAGTAAAGATTTAGAGCTCTGCTTCCCAAGCCCATGCTGAGGAAAGATGATAAATGCATTTCTTGTTAAAACAGAAGGGGTGTAATTAGGTAGTTAAAGAGAAAGTATATTTGAGCATATGTTCTAGCTTTTAGTACCTGGGCTTCAATGGCATATTGAAAATCTGAAAAGGAGTTTGAGAAAAGCTAGCAAATGAATTGGGGCTTTTATTGTGAGCAGCTTAAGGAGTTTATCAAAGAGAAGGTTAAGAGCTGACATGATTGCATGTGTGCAATCACTATTCAGAAGGTATTCTAGACTTGAGTGACCTTTAATAGAGAAGCACAACTAGATTGAGTGGCTTATAATAACTCAGAAAGTATTGCTTCCACAGTGATGTAAATTAACTTGTTTGGAAACTTTTAAATCAAACTGTTGAGATGGGTTTTTTCCCTCAAGTTTAGGCTCTGATTGACCACAAGTTATTGGACTTTGTAATAGGAAGGACTGAACTTTTTCAGTGAATGAAACTATGTCATAAATTTTTGTGGAAATCAGATGTAATGGTTCCCTCTGGCCTAACCCAAATCTGTAAATCACTTCAGACATCACTTTCAGTATTCTATGTGACTGTGGATACAGGCACACAAAGAGAATCAGCATTTTTTTAATTATTGTATGCAAACTTTACTTTGGAGTGGGACCATGCAGGGAGGTAGCACATCCAGAGGCTCTGCATTATACCATAGGACTGGATATAAAAAATGTAATGAGGGAAATTTAGGAGCTGGAGATGGAAAATTGGTCTCTGAAGTGCAGGGATATAGCCCTGCAACTCTGTTAACAGAAATAATGTGGAATTTGCAAAAGCAAAATTAGTTGAACCTTAATCTAAAAGGAAAATGGGGAAGCTGAATTTATTTGTATTTCTAACATTTATTTTAAGATGTAAAAGGTTGTTTCCAGCTCTGGGTGTCCTTTTAGTTGTCTCATACTAAAAATGAAGTAGAAGTGCAAATGCCAAAGGTGTCTCTGCCCTTTTTTTATTTTTCAGTACTCACTCTTAATTCAGCAGCTCCTCATGGATAGCTGTTATATCTAACATTAACAAGTGAATTACAGCAAGATTTTTGGTTTGTTTTAAGATACTTCCTGGCTGATTACACTGCCTAGTAGTAGAGTGTGGAGGTCACAGCTATCACAACCACTGTTTTTCTCGGGGAGGTTCGAGCTTGATGCCAAATTGAGGGGACAGACAAACACAGTGAGAAGTTGCATTCAGAGGGATTTGCCTTCAGAGTACAATGTTGTTGTTGCTGTCTTTTAGGAATCGTGTAAGGGAAGGGAGATGCTAGTCCCTGTGGTCTGAATTCTTTCTTAGTGGATGCTTATGTTTTTCTGCACTTGGGGAAATACATCTACTCAGCATTTTGAAAAGAAAAAGTAAAATCATGGACTTTCTGAAACCTAAGCATGGTTAGGTTTGATTTCCCTGAGATCCAGATTTCATGCTCTGTGTAAATGTGTTGTGTGTAAGTACATTGAGAGAAGCTCCTTAGAAAAAGAGTGATTAAAGCAACTCTCTGACCACAGGATGACAGTTAAAAAAAAACAACTCTATAATGCTGTAATTTAATTATTCTTTTTGTTTAATTAAGTATTTGCACAAGTCTCCAAATCTGCTGAAAATCTGAGTCACACCTTGTTTGCTTATTGGCCATTTACTCCTGCTTGTGTTTTAAGAACCCCAAGAATGTTGTGAAGAGCATAGGGACAGAGGTGTAGGGAGATGATGTTTGGAGAGCTGCAGGCTCACTTTTCAGGAATACATCTCTGGACACACTCTGTGCTGCTCAAGGAGAGCTGATGCACAGAGAATATTGATGGCTTTCCTACAAGAAAAGAAAGTTGTTCAGATCACAGAGTGATTTATGTTGGAAAAGACCCTTAAGATCCTTGTGTTCAGCTGTTAATGCAGCACTCCCAAGTTTACAACTGAACCATATCCCTCAATGCCTCATGTACACGTCTGCTTAATATCTCCAGGGATGGAGACTCCACCACTTCCCTGGGCAATGTTGCAGTGCTTGATAATCCTTTCAGTAATACATTTCTCCTTATATCCAATCTATGCCTCCCCTGGTACAACTTTCCTCTGGTCCTGTCTCTTGTTACCTGGGAAAAGATAGTGACACTCACCTTGCTACAACCTCCTTTCAGGAGGAGCTCCATCAGTAGAAGTGACACAAGGGTTCCTGGTGATGCAAAATAAGCAATGAAATGTATAATAGAATTGCAATGACTTGAGCACTAAATTATGCTTACAATTAGTCAAATGAGAAATATGTTCCCTGTTGGAGCAAAGGCAGCACAAATGTGGATAGAGCAGATTTTTGCTGGTTTGTGTTGGCCAAGCATGCCAAGCATTACATCACAATGTTATTGTTTCTGATTTTGTGCTGGGCATTTTAAATATGTGCTTTGCTGAGTGTGTGTATTCACTTCTGTCACTCTTTTAGTCATTGTAATATGTACAGTTATGGCAGGGGATTGTGTATATCTGGCAGAATTTATGATAAGCTTCAGTGTATGATTGTTCTCCACAGTGGCAGTGTGCTTGGCTTTCACAGCAACTGGAGCACAAACACATGAGGAGTTACAGAACTTAATTTAGATGTTGCACTAGTAATTTATACATGCCAGTGTTGTTTTTTTTTTTCTGGAGGGAAATACTGGATTATATTATCAGTTTTTTCTACTTGTGGTTTAAAACTTTTCTTTATCAGAGTAGACCAGCACAGTATGCTTAAGGCCACTCTGTGTTTTTCAGAAACTAATTATGCCGGCTGGTTAAGTGATAGTTACATCTCTTATCCCCACAACCAATATTATGTTTACAAAAGCTTGTCCAACAGTTAACTCTATATTTGACCCAAGAGTTACATCTTGATAGAGGTAACAGGACATACATTGCCAGCCACAATTTTAAACCTTACTCAGCTTTGTTATGCTTCTGTTATGAAAACACAGCTTACCTCCTCTCAGAATCACTGCAGTTTATTTCTGAGGCTCACAAATTGGTGTTTTTAGAGTTTGCTGTGTATAAAGAGATCTTTCAAAATAACCAGGATTTCAGTTTCACCAAATGCCCTTGTTTTTTTTCTCTTCTTCCTTTCATGTCTCTTTGTAGTCTGTTTCCTTTCCCAAGAGAAAGAATCTGTGGTACCATGATATACAGCAGGGCAAGGAGAGTTTCTGGTAGCAAGAATAAGAGAATTCAAGGGTGAAATTCTTGAATTTCTGATTATAAGGTGTAACATCTCATCTAAAACTACCTTTGTACCTGAGGACTAAAAGGTGGGAGATATGATGCAAGTTTTTAAAACCTATTCCATGGAGAATGAAAGGGGTTTTTTACCAGGCAAATGAACAGGTACCTCAGTAAGAACAGAATAGTAGAATACTTCATCCTATAAGCTGCCAGTTAAGTGTCAACATAATTCCTTTGTAAAGATAAATCCCTCTTTACAAGCCTATTTATAGACTTGTCAGTAAACATGTGAATAAGGATGTTTAAATCTACATAGGCTGAATTACTAACAAGGTTTATCACAAAACTCCTTGGCAAAGATTTTTCAAGAAAACTAGATTGGCATTTGAAGATTCTTGCAGGACAAAAAGCTGCTTGGAGGTAAGTGAGCTGAGGAAATTTGCTATTGACAAAGTTCTCCAAGTTAGTGAAGGCTAAGAAAAACGACAAAAATTGTGAAAGGCTTTGATGAGATTGACAAACCAGACAATAGTGGTTGGTAAAATTACATCTAGATATTTCTAAAGTGAGTCACATGGAAGCAAAAATTCACAAAACTTGACATAGAAAGTAGTGTGCTAGGAATTGGCCATCAAGACTTGGGAGTGAGAGCTCAGGTTTATAACAGTGGTTTCTTGAAAACATCAGCTCAGAGTTCAGTACTGATCTATCCAGAACATTTTATGTGGTTCCTGTCCATATCTTCAATATATTTTTGGTAGAATTGAGATGGGCAACAAAAATGTAGAAGGGAATGGAATAATTTCCATACACAGAATGACTGAGTAGCACAATGATAACTTGAGAATGTGGTACAAGTCTTATAAAATTGGATTTTTTAAAAGTGTATTTCAACAAAAGTAATTATTTCTTGACATTGAAGACTATAGCATTTGGAGTGCATTCAAAGGATGCAAACTGGTTTATATCAGTTTCAGGGTTAACTATGCAAGAAAAAAATCACTGGAATTCAAATACACAGAAAAGACCTGAGTCCAGAAAAAATTTGGTGAGAAGATATGAGAAAAGCAGTAGGAAATACAATTTCTATGCTGCCCCTTTTCTTTCCTGTCTGTTTCTACACTTGTATTTTCTAGGTGCCTTTAAAGTTGTTGCAAATCTCAATAGTTGTAGAGTATTTCTGTCTGAATTCTCTTAATCTTTACTTGCTTTGAAAGTTTGGATGGTTGTAATGAGAATCATTGCAAAAAGATAGTATCTTCAACTTTTTGGAAAGGCATTTTAAAACTTAACTTTTTATTAAACCAATCAAAATATGAGAACAATACTAACAGGTTGTTAAACCTAGTTATGACTACCAGAGTACTACGAATTGCTTTGTTAAATTTCCCTGTAGCATAAAACAGTGTAGTGCAGATTTTAATTTGAATTTGTGGTAGCTGTTAGCTTCTGTTATTATTTTGTTTTATAGATCTGGTTCTTAAATACTGGTGCTCCCCACTGGGCAAACTATGCTGCATCATTTCCTAATAAATACCTCAACAAATAACTCTCTCCCTCTTTTCTCCTCCTTCCCTCCCTGCAATGAAGAGGGTGATTTTGTGTAGAGATCTAAGATCAGTTTACCCTGAAGCATTAATCTTCTAACAGAGAGATACTATTTTATTTTTCCAGCATGCTGTAATCCACCCCAGTTTCTGATATATTTAAAGCGTATTAATTGTTAATGTTGCACTTCTTGAATTCTAATCATGACCAGCCTGCATGCAGGGCTCTGGTTAGGGAGGGATCATTACCCAGTACCCTGGGGATCATGAGTGGTGCTTTCTGCAGGCAGCATGAGCTGTATTATTTTCCTGGATTTTTGTCCTTGGGCTGCTGCATCTGTTTGAAGCTGGGACTTGGTGCACAGTCTGCATTGTGTGTTTGTGAAGTGCCTTGCCTGCCCTAGCGCTGTGGATTGTTGTTTGGAATGCACAGAGGAGTCATTGATCACTGCTGCTTCCCTTTCTGGTCTTTTTAAACGGGTCTGCAGACTCTTGAGGGTATTTTTGCTATTTCACCGATCTCAGACACTCCAAATGGTTGAGGTACTTTTGAATGTTACTCTTTTTTTTTTTTTTTCCTGGATTAACTGATTAACACTTCAGTTTTACATTTCAATTTAAATACTATCTTCCATTTAAGAAAATAATCCAACCAACTCTTCTCTAATAATACAGCAATATTTTAACATGGATAATAAATGTAACAATATATATAAAGTGGATGCTCAAAAAACTTTTAATCTGCATGTAAAACTTTGATAGACTATGTCCTAAATGGTACAAATGAGAAAAATGATTTTTTATTGTGTTTTATGCTTTTAGAATTTGAATTCTAACTATGTCCTAGAAATAGAAGAAACAGGTAACAAGGGCATTTGTTTCAGGTTTTGGGGTTTTTTTTTAGATTTTGTCACAATTCATTTTAACAACAATGCGTCATTAAATTATTCAGTAGATCATTCCAGATGAAGTGGTTTTACTTTTGTGTTGTCATGTGGCACCCCTGTGGCAATGAAATACAGGATTTAGTTGCAGAACCTGATAAAAATTAAATTACCTCTGTGGAAAATTTATTACTATTGCGATTTACAAAATCATGCATTTGGTTTAAAATTGATGCAGCAAGAAATATATGTAGCCATTGTCAAAAAAAAAAAAAACAAACCAAAACCAACATAGATGTTTAATGTTAGGTAATACATTTGGGGAATATCTTCTTAGGCAGATACAAGCAATAATTTTTATTGAATTCTTTTTGTGTGTGTGTGTGTACATATACGTGCAGAAACTCCTCAGTTGTGCAGGATTCTCTGGAAGTTGAAAATTTTTACTAAGGGAAAATTAAAGTCTTTATCTTCATGTTTAAAAAGTCTAGAGGCAGGTAATTTCCTGTTCTAATTCTTCAGTGGATCAGTTACTTTAGCTGTTCTTTTGTTGTTTCGTGCATCAGCTTAGTACTAGATGTGTCTTGTGGATCACCTGGGATTAAACAGCCAGGTTTGGTTTCTTCCAATAGCACTTTAAAAGAAAAAGTCATCACTGTGGTTGCAAGGCAGGCTTCAGAAAAATCTAACTTTATAAAAAATAAAATTATTTTCCTCTGAACTGGTTTAAAAACAAAATGGGGAAATGAACACTTATATTTTGTTGTAAACTGCTGTTTTTTCCCCTCTCTGCTTCAGAATCCATAGCTTATTTTAGATGAGGATGAGGGACCACACACAGATGCTCATAGGATCATTCGGGTTGGAAGGGGTCTCAGATGTCATCTAGTTCAACATCCTGCTGAGGGCAGAATCTGTTGTGAGATCAGACCAGACATTTTGCTTTTTCTTCAATTAGAAAATTTCATTTGAGTGTTTTAGCATCAGGAAATTAATTTTAATCTGTATTCATGTCACCTCAGAAAGAATGACATGTTGTGACTGAGCCTTGACACAGTAGCAGTTATAAACTCTGTTTCCTGAGGATCCTGTGTCATTCCCCAGGTTCTGCAGCATTAACAGCAGAGAGCTCTGCAATCCTGAGCATATTCATGACCAACATGAATCCTGATATTTACCAAAGATGTGATCAGTTCTAAGTTCCTGAAAAGGTTCAGTCAAATTTAGGAGTACTATATTCTGCTTTTTCCCTTGCACCACATTTTTTTCAGTGTTAAAAAGGTTTTCTGAGACGTGCTAACTTTCCTGGTACAAACACTGCCTTCATGTTCCTCAGAACTTCAGCCTTCCCATGGGCTCTGTCACTCATCAATTCTGCATGGAAATGCTTGGGAATTGCAGCCTCGTTTCCCAGCAAGTGGTATTTGTGATTGAGCCTGCAAAGGACCTCCTTTCACAAAGAGATCTCCAGGAGAAAATATTTTGCAAAATTTATCACTCAAAAGAAAACATGTAGAAATAAATGACAGTGACTTCTCAGGGTGCAGAGGTGGCTTCTGTAATATGTCTGTTGGAACAGTGGGTGTTGGGGGGGCTTTCATTTGCAATTCAGAGGTGGTAGCGGGACCCTGCAGCCCAGAGGATGTGCAGGGTTGGGGGAAAGAACTATTTAGTAACCTGGACATGACAGCAACAATGAAACTGCCTTTTCTTCATCAGCTTTGGCATGCTACCAATTCCTTAACCTTCGTTAAATCTAATTATTGTGAGGTCTGGAATCTTATTTCTCCTGTTTATCTTAAAAAAAAGAGCTTTCTGCTGGAAGTGTTGTTTTTTGATTTTTCTTCTGTACTCTTAATTGCCCTGAAAAGTTAAGAATTGGTTTTTGTTTATTCTCCAGATGGATCCTGTGCAAAAAGCAGTCATAAACCATACATTTGGAGTGTCCATTCCCCCAAAGAAGAAGCAAGTCATTTCCTGTAATGTCTGCCAGCTTCGTTTTAACTCTGATGTGAGTATTGCCTATTTTGTTTCCCTTTTTTTTTTTTTTTTTTTCAAATTGGTGCACTAGGTATAATTAACATAAATCTCTTTTTCTCAAATAGCTCATTCCAATTCTATCTACATTCTGCTCAGCCTGATGGGTTGGTATTTTGTCCACTCATAGGCAGAAGTCCACAGAGCATGAGCTCTTAATTTTCTTGGATAGCTCTGGCATGATATCCAATGCCCCATCCATAGGTGAGACCCCATTTGATGGTACAATAACCTTGAAGTGGGTTTGCAAAAAGAAATGTTTGCCTGAGGTTTTTTTTTTTTTTAAAGGAGGTGAAACAGAAAAGCTTCCCAGTGAGTTCTCCAGGTCATATTTGCTTTTCTTCCAGAAGCAATAGCTTTTCTTGTTGATTGTATATCCTTGCTGATAGGTCTTTCAATTTCTGAATAAAGTCACTTTTCCAATACCTTTCATTTATAATAAATATAAACATTTAGTTCTAGCTGTCATTTTGAGAATGAGAAATTCAAAGGGACTGTTTCCTGGAGGTTAATTTAAAAAAAAAAAATCATTGCAAAAGAGTATGCTGGTATTTTAAAAATATACAACCATTTAATGCTTTTTCCTAAGTAGCTTGAAAATTGAATTCAGGGACACTATATCTAGGGAAAATTATGACCTTTGATAGTTAAGGAATATATATTTATTCCTGGAGACCATTAATGATGTCATTAAGTTAATAAAAATAAATCCAAAACTCCCAGATTATTTTTTTTTAAATCTCAATGGTAAGAACAAATTCCTAAGTGATGTGTCAATATTATATCTTTTTCTGCCATAATTTTGGTCTCAGAAACCTCCTCAAAGCCTTTGAGTATTTCATGCTCCTAGGGATGTGCAGTAAAGCACCCATACCCATTACCCTGGTTTTCACTTTCTCTGCCTCTAACATTGCACTTTGGAAAGTGTCTGGTAAAGTGTTTTTCCTAGTTTGCCTTTCTTGTCTGGGCTGGTAAGGATTTTGAAGCAGTGCTGTCTTAGCTTCAAATTGATTTCTAAATCTGTCATCTTTTGACAAGCTTATTAAACTTCCTTTGAAGTGGCAATATCTGCTTAGTTAACTGATCTCAGAAGTCATTATTTTAATTTTAGTTCACTTGTCTTTCTGCTTTAAGATTAAGATTTAAGGAGAAGAAATATTTTCTGCTCTGATATTTGGTCCAGGTATCTCCTTTTACTGGTTGAATCAAGGAACTTAACATTTTTAAAATTTTCTTTGGCTTCATGGATTTTGCTCCTGAGGTGGATCCATCACCAGTGAGGCAGCTCAGGCTGTCCTCACTCTTCCCTCTCCTCTTGAGGGCAGGGTCCCTCTGATGATGGGTCCTGTCCCCAGAAGAGTCACTCACTTTGTGCTGACACTCAAACAGCACTTCAGGCACAAAAATGGAATCACAACTGATTCAGAAAAACAAAAAAAGAGCTCAAATATTATATCATTTTGTATGTCTGTCAACCAAGCAATTTTTCCTGTCTAGACTTACAAAGTAGAACAAAAGATGCATATCATATTCTGCTTTAAATAGTGGCATCACAAAAACAGGGCAAATTGTAGCCACACTTTGTTTTCTGGGCCAGGTATATTCAATAGGGTGGTTGCTCTTTCTTCCTAAATTTGATAAATATATTCAGTTGTAGTTACTGAAAAATTTCATCATCCTTTTGAAATGAAGGTTGTAAGGAAGGATGAAGCACCATGACTGTGATACTTTACATGCTGAAATGCAGCATCTTACTTTCTACAGCAGTTTAGTTTGCCAGGGCATTCACAACAGCAAAGAAATTTGATTTTGGAAAGTGCTAAGGTTAAGGCAGTGTTACAAATACCAGAAGATAATTAAATATAAATCTAATTTCACAATTTTTTCATAACCTCAACATCAAGGAATATTTGGAAAATGGATCTTCATAGTGTAGTACTTTTATTTTAAAAGCTTTCTAGCTTTTCACTGGGTTATTTAGCTTCTCCTGAGAAGCTGTACATAAGATTCTATATTTTTCTTGAGGTTCAGCCATTTAACCTTAAGAATTACTTATATGAGCACGTGCTGCATCTTTTTTTCTGAGAGTGAGATGCTATTTTCCTTGGATATTATTCTTGCCTAACCAAATAGACACACCCCACTCCAAAATGTGCGTTGTTATTGTTTCACTGGGGCAATGGTAGTGGGGTTTCAACCAAGCTTTGCAGACTTTGTTTTCCTTTTGGTCCCTTTGGACCAAAAATAATGTGAAATTATGCTCAGGGCATGGAATAATCTTTACAATCCATGCTTTGTTTGCTGAAGAAGGGAGTCATATAGGTGTGAACCTTGTAACTGCTGAACCTCTCAGGAAATTGGCTCCACCATGCTGCATGCTTTTGAGTAGCATCTGTGATTCTGCATTAACACTTCAGTGTAGCCCATTGCAGGGCTAGATTTGTTGTACAGTCACTCCACATTTGCAGTTCCTTATAGCTCTACAAGGCTGACATAGTTCTTGTTGTTGATAGGCATTTCATTCCTTTGAACTTTCTCTGACCTAAATTATGCAATTAAATGAACTGAAAATGGCAAAATGAAACTAATAGAGTGTCTTTTTTTTTGTTTGTTTGGGTTTTTTAAAATTATTTTTATTTTTATTCTCCTTACTTATTCACTTCTCTGGTGTTTGAGGATGCTGACCTCATTCTGGTGGTTTATCAGACAGTGGGTATTCATCTGTGAGAACAAAATTTGTTTCCTTGCCTGCAGTCTTTTCCTTGTGCTGTGGATACTCACTGGTCTCAATCAACAAACCAAAAAAGTAGTAAAAAAGTAAAAATCAGACTAGTCTATTTATAGTTATAGTTATCAAACCTCCCACCAAATTAATACAGTGAATTGCAAAGGTTTTGGGTTTCTTTTGAATATGTGTCTGCATATTTAGCTTTGATGAGAGTGTTCTGGCATGAGATTCAGAGGCAGGGGTCTATAGTCTATTGACTCATACTTATAGGCATTCTCCATTATAATCAACTTGTCCTTTTTTAATACTTTCAGCTGAATTTTGGTCAAATTGGAGGTTGTCTATTTCTGCTAATAAATTCTAGTACAACTAGTTTGGGCATTCCTTCCAATCTCTGTCAACTCCAGAAGAAACTGTAGTACAGAAGAGATGATCCAAAATCTTGCAAAACAGAAAAATAAAATGTCATCTCTGCAGTAATAGCAAGCTAAAGTTGTCTTGGTAGCCTGAACTTTGAAGTCCATCAGGGGAATTATATCTGTAAAAATAGTATCAACATTACAGCAATGATAACTGAGGTTGCTTCAACATTTTTTTTGCATGATCTGCTTAAGATACGCTAGCTGGAGCTTGGAGTGGGATTGGGTGCCTAAATCTAAGTCTCTTGCTGTTAAAATATCTGAGGTGTCTGGGACACCCGCAACAGGCTGATTAACTGACAAAGGACACCTGAGAACATGCCAAATGTTATGGGATGCCTGCCTCTAGAACTGTTAGGAGGGAATAGAGAAAGGGCTCTTTCCTAAAATTTTTTAATGATGGTAGATACCAGAAATCAAGTGTAGTTGAAGTAGTTTAGAAATCTCATTTTAGGAATGATACTGTTATGAGGATTGATAGTTAATGAGTTTGATTGAACAGTATTGTCAATGAGATACTTACTCTAATTTGCATGAACTTCATTCTGTTATGCAGAGGAACATATAGAACTATTTGAAAATAGTTTAAAAAAAGAAAAAAGCAATATTATCCATTAACAGTTGCAATTGGATGTGCTTCAGTGTTTTGGAATAAACACAGGTATTTCCATCTTTGCATCAAATTATCAGTAAACACCATTTAACTTTTTCATTTCTTCATGGTGATGACACAGCATGTGCTCCAGTGCAGCAATGATTAATGTGTCACTGAGATTGAAGTTATGGTCTTGTGTTATAATCCAGCTCAGAAAAAATGAGAAATACTCAGTTATATTTACTACCATGAGAGACTAGGCAGTAGAAGAGGAAGTATCCTCTCCATGAAACAGATTGTGATTGTGAGTCAGATTTTTAGGGTATGTGTTTTCCACCAAGAGGAAGCAAGATAGGGTGTGAAAAATCTAGCTTAATATTTGTGGAAATACTTTTTTTTTCCTTTTAAGAAGTATTTTTTTTTTCTTTTTAAGAATTCTGGGATTAATAACATAAGTTTGTATGGTGATAATAATTATATATACCACAGACATTCTGGCAAAACTAAAACTCCTTGAGCAAGTGTCCTGGTTCAGCCCAGGACAGGGCTAATTTTTTGCAGTAGCTGGGAGAGGCATGGCCAGATCCTGGAGATTGCTCTACACCACCTCACATCCTTGCTTGGAGTGGACAAAAGGGACTCTCCTTATGAAGGGGTTCCTTCCACTCAGGTAAATGTGGCAAATGGAGCAGTCTTGTATTATTCATTGTTGGGAGTTTCTTTTTCTTTTAATTTTTGTTATTAATATTGTTGCTCTTACTGCTCATCTTATCTCATGGGGAATACCATTTTTATACCACAACAGTGAGTTTACTGAATTCATGTGATACCAGTGAAAGGGTCCAGTAGCAAGAGGGCAAGGGGAAAAATGTCTCTTTTTTTTATCCCATATAGACTCCTTCTCTGCCTACCCCTGGCTCATTCTTTCTTATTCCTTCTGGCCACTAGATGAATCTGCAGCATTTTCCTCAAATGGTGTGTGGTAACAACTCTCTCAACAGCTGTGGAGCTTTGGTCCCAAGATCTCTATTCTGTTATGGCATCTGACATTGTAGATTGCAGCCATAAGGGAAAAGTGAGTTGTAGTTGCAAATACATTTGTTTGGTTTCTGCAGAATTGCTTTTTTCTCCTTATCTGAATCATTACCCTGTATTCAAGTAGTTTCTCTGCTCTTCTCTCCCATTAGTTTTATTTTATTTATTTAGTCTTGAGGTTGTTGGGATTGTTTAGCCTAGAGAAAAGGAGAATGAGGGGTTATTTTCTCTGCCTACCTGAAAGAAGGTTGTAACAAGGTGGGTGTCAGTCTCTTCTTCAGGAAACAAGTGATAGGATGAGAAAAAACTGCTTCAAATTGGGCCAGGGGAGGCTTAGATTGGATATTAGGAGAAATTTCTTCACCAGAAGGAAGTTGTCAAACATTGGAACAGACTGTCTAGGGAGGTGGTATAGGGAAATGTTTTAGTGGTGAACACAGCAGTGCTGAGTTAACATTTGAACTTGCTCATCTTGTTCATAGGGTGTAATTGGATTGAAAACAAACTTGTGTTTGCACAGTGTGTTACTGTGTGGATAATGACTGCAAGTCAGGCCTGATTTTTGGTGACAGCTCAAAAGGTCTCACCTTGTAAGCATATAAAAAAAAACCCAGATGTAATGATTTGGCAATAAGAGAAAATGAAGGTCATATTATTGTTGATTGCATTTAAAGCTAATAAAGATGATGAGATGTTAGTCCTCATCCTTTTAAAAAGCCAGAAGGTAAATTTTTTAAGTTTAGGCAAGTATTACCAAAAGTTGTCTTTGCAGATTTAAATAATGAATTCATGCTGTCAAAGGGATAATAAACAAAATAATCAATAACATAGCATAAAAATCTACAGAACTGTCATTTTCCAATGCCAAACGTTTTACATTTTCCTTATTTATATGACTATATTGATTCTTTGAGTATGGAGGGTAGTGGAGCGGATAGGAGGTAATTAAAAGCATAAATCTCAGGAAATTGTGAAGGTAATTTTCTGTTTTGTAGACAGAAGTGACAAAATGATGAAAGTTGTTAGCTCCAACATGACAGAAATACCGCATGATTATAGGGTACAGGGGTAGAACATGATGGAAGTTCTGTTCAAATAACAGCTATTTAATGGAGCTTTTAACTAAGTTTGGTAAGGTATTTAAAATATGAGTTGAATTCTTATGACATGGCTGATATTCACAGCTCCCTGTTTTTCTATATTCTTTTATGATTTTGAGCAGTTAGGAAAAACTAATGTGTAGCTTTCATGTAAAAAACACACCAGATTTGCATATTTCCTCAATTACATTATTAATAACAACTGAGATAAAAGTATTTTTTTCAACGCTTCTTCCTAATTTATAATGTAATTTTTATTGGAGTTATGATTCTAGTCTATATTCTTCATAATTTATAGAGTCAAATGTGCATACACTTACAGAATGGTTCTAACAGACAAACTAAGCAATCGAACATTTTGTAGACATTTTACTATTAAGAGAGCTTTCTAGTTTAGGATGTGTTGTGAATTAAAATAACAATATGTTACAAACATAAATACCTCTTTGCTCCTGTCTTGCACAGTTAGTTTCCTTCTCTACCAGGACCATCATACTTAACTTGATGTATAAAGTGGGCATGAACACAGGTGCTGAGAGATGTTCTTTCTGCAAGATAAGTTATGACTATATTTAGGACCTGTTTGTTTGGTTTTTTTAGCTTGAATTTATGGAAAATTATTTTGTGTTATGCAGGGAAAAAAAAATCTTTGTAACTACTCCATAATAGAAGGGAAGTATTCAGGATTATTATATATCTGTTCAGTCTTTCAGTTGTTTCATTTTCTGTGGTTGAACTGTTATGGCAGAGGCTTTTGTAGTGTTTTCAACAAAATATTTTTCATTAGAGATTACCAATTGTGCCAACACCAAATGAACACAGCATTTGGGACAGAATTTGAGACAGAGGGTGGAAAAGACCTCTCAGATAAATAAATCCAGCCACCGTGTTCACCACTAAACCATATCCCCAAGTGCCACACCCAGATGGTTTTTGAATAGTTTCAGGGATAGCAACTCCACCACTTCACCAGGCAGCCTGTTAGAGTTGGAATTGCTGTTAAGAGTATTTTCTGTCCAGAGTGGAATTCCTTCTTTAGGCAAGGCAGAAGAAATAGGAGCTGTGAGGCACCATTTTCAGTTCCATTTAGTTGTGGCACTCACCTAATACTGCACAGCTCAAGGCAGGAACCTGCATTTCCCATGTGGATGCTGCAGTCTCCCTTTATTTCTGCATTTATCCTTCTTTCTGTCCATGCAGATCTACTTATATTTAACTGTATGTGTTAATTGCCAGACTGGATGATGTGGTAGCAGATTCAAGCATTCAGCTCAAGACTAGATGGTACAATTGTCTTATTTCCATTAAGATCTAATGAAAGGCTACTTCAGCTGATCATGAATAAACCTGAAAAATCTCACACCCATACACACTGAACCTTTAGACTTACTCAAGCCTTTCCTCAGGTTAATGTTTCTTTGTGTAGCAATAAATTCAGTTAATTAGTCATTCACATCACAAGTAGATTCTAAAACTCAGTCACCTGTGAACTGTCAAAATGAATCATGTGGATTTCAAATATAGTGTCAGTCATCGCTTCTGATGGGGAATATTCTGTTATCTTTTGTACTACAGTCTTGTATGTAATTCAGAGTTTTCTTAAAGGAAATACTGCTATCAATGAATCCATAATTTGTAGTTGAAAATAGCAATTTTCAGACTTAAAATAAAATATAGCATTTGGATAATTTTAAGAGCAGAAAAAGTTAACCATTCTTACAGCAAAGTCATTAATCCTTATAACATAGAGTCTTTCTTAAAAATTAAAACCTTCATAAGTTTTGGTTGGTTGAGGGTATTTAATTGGTAATAAAAGACTGTGGATAGAACTAAGGTGTATAAATTTTAAGATGTGTAAAATAGAAAAATTATGGGGAAAAACTACATAATTGTCTGTCGATTATATTCTTGACATTTAGCAACTTAATTTGCAGCTGTTCACTAAGCCATGGCCTTAACAATGTATAGACTTTTTTTTTAGTGTCATAAAATATGCACCCCATTGATCAAAAATTAATGCTAGATAAACGCATAAACACTTTTTTGGAATTTGGTCTGTCAGGTATTTTTTGCATTCTGATTAATATTGTCATATTTATGGCAGCTTAAAGCTTTTCCTGTTGCTTAAGCCTTACTGGCCAATACCTGATGGTCTTCTGTGCTGTCTAGCAAGTAGGCAGGTTTTTTTAAAAATATTGCAATGTGTATATATCAAGTTAGTAGATCACAGTTTTAGATTCAATTCAAGATTAAACTTTCTTTTCAGGTAAAGTTTTTAATAGAAATATTTTCTTATTTCACTTTCTCAAAAAGTATTCTCCTAACCTATTATTAAATTAATTTTAAAATTGTAATAATGATAATTCAATGGTGAGGTGTAATACCAACTATTGAAGAAATAGATGTAATTTAATCTTCTGGAAATGAAAAATAAATATTTAAATAATATTGAATTGTGGCACAGATAAATTATTTTACTGTAGAATGAATTAATCCCCACAGTAAATGTAGCCATATACACTGGAATAAAGTATTTTGCAATTAAAATCTTTATAGCACATGAGTATAAAATGATATCTTCAGGTAAGAGATTTTAATTTTGGTTTTTCCTATTTTTTTTTCTCAAATACTGTTTTACTGACACAGAATTTGCATTAATTAGTTGTACTTAATGATGATCATGAAGTACCTTCAGTATCCATTTAAAATATTGTATCTCAATAATATTTTTTCTTAAGTTAACTTTGCAATGTAGTGGGGCTTTATATTAATATTGGTAAAGTATCTCTCTTTTATGCACATGACTTTTGAACCCTATGTGTACACAACTTCCTCTGGATACCAGAGAAAATAAAAATAAATTTTGAGCTTCTTGGCTTAACTAAAAATAAAGATTGTATATGTCATGGTTTATTTCTGAGATAAGTCCAGTATTTCAATGATCTAGTCTACAAAGCTCATAACCTCTGCTCTACGACTGTATTTGTGTCACAAGCAAGTTTTAAGTGAGACTTGAAACAAATATTTTTGCTTTTAATATGGTGCTTTTGCAAATATTTCATAAAATTAAAGTTATTAATGATCAGTAAATTAATAATCACAATAATTTGTATCTGTAATAATCAGAACTTGAGTTCCAATTTCAGATTGCCTCAGTTGCCCTTTTTTCTTTTCTTGTTATGACTCCAGAAAATTCCAAAGGTTTACATGACATGATGATGCAGCATTGCAGTTATCAAAAGGCCACTGAATCAAATGATTTATCCCACAGTGCATAAAAAGCAAACTCTGAACTTCAAGTCGTCTCTGAAAGGACTAGAAAATAATGGTCATGTGGTTAGGAGAAATTGCTTCAGTACTTTAAGGAATGCTTCTCTAACTTAATGCTTGGAAAGAGTATCTGTTTCTCTATTCACAGAACAGAAATGGGTAGAAAAAGCCTAAAAACCAAAGGTTTAACAATATCCAGCCCCTGGTACTGAAAATTGGCAAAATCAATATAGAAACAAATTATATATACTTAATTGACAAAGTGAGGCACTGAAACAAATTTTGAAAGGTAAATTTTTGCATCCCCTAACTATTTTAAAATCCAGCCTGGAGAATCCCTTCTGCCCCAAAAGGAATATGGTCTAGTTTGAACAGTATTGAAGGATAGCATTTCCAAACCCCTGCTTAGGATGGTCATAGCAATATTTTTTGGCCTTATAAAGAATTGGTAGATTATGATAGTTAGAAAGCTTAAAAATTAGTCAATTCATCATGTTTCAATGAAGCTTCACTTGTTTATTATGGAAATCTCAATTTTAATTCTGCCTGGGCTTGTTTGTTCTCAACAGGTCTCATGTGCACTGTATGAGGATTGAATGAAGGGAATCAAAGACTGTAGTAGGTTATTACTGATATTGCAGGCATTACTATTGCAAATATCAGCAGAAAGGCTTATTATCAAGGAATTGACTTACTAAGTCTTTCTCTTGAGTGCATTTATGTCTCTAATGTCATAGCTTTGGCCTCAGGCAGCATATGATCCTATCTACAGCACACATATGCTCAGAGCATAGAGTTCAAATATTTAAAGGGACATCATCAACTTGAGAATGCTTGAATAGACAATCTTGCACTTGCTATTGTTAAAAGTATTGGAGTGGAAAGGGTATATATATTCACCCCAATTTTTAGCTCCACTTTTCATACTCTACAACGTGTGAATAGTTTATTGAATGTTGTTGGTGGAAAACACCCCTTCTGGTGCATCATGTGGTAACTGCAAAGCTTAAGAGAAATGGACAAAACCCAGCAATGGTGGAGAGAGGGCAGGACTCCTGTGCCTCATGAGGCACATTGGGATGGCTGGGCACAAACAGGACTGTGCTCCTCTGTCCACGTTCAGAACTGGAGACATCCAACCCAGAAGTTGACAAGTGTCCCTTTAAGTAGTGCACGTAGTACTAGTGTATAGCTGGTTAGTTGTTTCTTCATGATCCTTAAATTGTGTTTGTATGCGTGTCAATATTTCAAAGGTTTTAAAATCAAGAAATATTTAAACAGCAATTGATTAGTAAACTCTTCACTGTTTTTATAACAAAGTTTTTAAAAGATATCTCACTTTCAGAGGAATTCTAAATAAAACTAATCTAGCAGCCTTTCTTACTGAATGCTTGCTTCCTAAAATCTCCTATGAAAGGAAAGATGCACCCAACAACAACATGCACTGTTCTTCTGAGGTGGAAAGCACTGTGTTTCACAGGCTGTACAATCACTTAAGTTCTGGTGTGTAAGAACTTCACTCCTCTATTTTAGCAGCAATTCTCCATCAGTGTAACAGTGCCAGTAACTTGTGTGAGGACTCCAACATGCTGTCTGTTCTCTTGCCTACTCTTCACTTCTACTCTCCCATATGATAAAGGTCTTATTATGTGTCCCAGGCACCTGTATTGTAATGCCCATTTCTGCTGATCTTGAAACAATTTTCCTCATTAGGGCAGCACTTTTTATGCAGTTCAAGCATCTTAGCTATTCTAGTTGCTCTTTATAAAAAGCATGTGACTTGTTTCATGGCTCGCTTGATTTAACACAGCAAACTAAATAAAATAGTCAATAATCGATTGACAAGAGACAAGTGATTGTGGTTTTGCATGAACACAGTGAAAGTTTACTTGCACTGATGTTTCTACATGCCAGCTGCCAAGATGTTCTTAGAAAAAGCATGCTTTCTCTGAGTGTTTTAATTTGAAATAGACAACAATATTAACTTCTTTGGTTAATATGTAACCTTCAATAGAGGCACCTAGTGGTATGCCTGAAATAATGTTTTAAAATTGTATTCATAAATATTAATAATGCAAAGCTATTTGCTGAAGAGTACATTGTAATGAAAACAGACTGTTTTGGATAGAACTTTTTCTTGCCCATTATTTGCTAAATTAATTTATTGAGAAGTCAAGAAATCCACTTAAATTCATTAGCTGAAATTTCCAAGCTTTGCAGTTTGTATTAAGTATGTAGTTTCTCAGTTTTGCTTCTAACAAAAGCCAAACTGATTTGTCAAGGAATCTGATTATATAGAGTCAGGAACAATGAAGGGAACTCAAGAGCACTGAAAAAATGGGCAGATATTTATGTGTATAGATTTAGCTGTGCAACTTCAAAAACACTGACCTAGTTTCTGAAGATAGTTTTAAGGCAAAATATCTCGGTGCATATTTCTACTGTTCTGTTTGGGCAGATTAAGATGAAATAAATAATAATAATTTTTAAAAGCTGCTCTTCTCCCTGTTCTTCAGACTGCAATTTTGTTAGTATTTAAAAAATAATATTCAAGACAATTTATAAAGCGATCAAGATTCACAAGTATTTTGTTTTCTATGTTGCACTTGGGTCTACTGAATTTTATGGTGTTCCCTCATTTTAACCCTTCTTTTTTTGATCTAATGGAGAAGTAATACTTTTTCAATTTTCAGTTGTTTCAGTTGCTGTTAGTGTGAAAGTGAAGGTATTTTATGACATCTGTACTAGATCAAACAGAAGGTAGAATGGATTATTTAATAATGTTTCAGCACAGTACATCTTTCTAGCTGCAAGCAATAAGGACTAGGGAACACCACATGAAAATGGAGTAACATCTTTCTGAATTGGATGTGTTTACATTTGTATAGTCCTTTAAATCTTTAAGCAACATAGAAGTACAGAATTATGTTAGGAGTGACAGAGCTTTATGTAAATTAGAGCCTCTTTTTCCAAGTTAATGAAAATATGCAAAAAAATCCTGTCATTTGAACTTTCATCCACAAAAACTGTTAGTATAAACCTATTAAATTTTTTTAGGTGGAATAATATGGTGCCTACTATTGAAAGTATCACTTTTCTGCCTTGTCATCTATTGTATTATATACAAGTGCAAAAAAAAAAAAACAAGTGAGCCTGATTTGTTCTCCTTTGTAGAGCCAGGCCGAGGCCCACTACAAAGGAAGTAAACATGCCAAGAAGGTCAAAGCACTAGAGGCAACGAAAAACAAGCCCAAAGCTGGTTCTTCCAAGGACAGTGCAAAGGTTAACACGGGCTGCTCCACCACGCCAGTCACAGCCAGCATCTCTGACAAATCAGGTCAATGGAAACTTTTTGTTCTATGCATCCTTTATTTCTCCTTTTGTTTTTTTTTTTGTGTTTGTGTGGGAGAAGTTGGTCGCGTGATGGTGATTCATAATTTGTCTTTTCTAAACTCTTTGCTTTGCTTTCTTGTGCAGAATTGATTTGTTTTGATACTCTCAAATTGCATTGTCATGTCTGTGAAACAGCTGGTGCCTCTGAATGCTAAAGTGTATTTTTGTAAAACCTATGCAATTTGCTATTAAAAAGTATGGATGTTCTTATGCCAGTAGTGGATGGATGTGGGTGAAGGATGAATTCTGAGGTTATATATTTAGTCAAAGCACAAGAAACCTTTGTAAGAAATTTTTCCTTTCTGAATAAGACAATGTTGTTCTAATAGGAAAACACACCTACAGAAATGTGAAGCCTCCTGGCCTGGGTATTTCCTGACTTTCATAGCTCATTAGTGCTTCAACATCACTTCTTTTATTCTTTTTTTTTTTTTTTTTTTTACCCTCCAGATGACTAATCTAAGGAAGGTCAGCAACACAAATAGCAGTGGAATTGCTTGAGTTTCTGCTCTGTCAGTGTTGTATTACTGAATGAAACAGGAGACTTTAATGAACTTGCTGACAGTGTTATTCAGGGAAGGCCCCTACTGTGGATTACCTGACTGGCAATCCAGTAGACTACTGCTGATAAATTTGCTTCTGCCTAGGGAGCCATTTATTACCCTCTTCACCAGAGATCATGACTTAGGTGCCATGAGGTGAATAACAGTTTTTTGACATGTTAAAAATAACAAAAAAAAAAAAAAAACAAACCAAAAAAAACCCAACAACAACAACAAATCCAACTCAAAAAAAGTATCAGTGATATTAATCACCCTGATGTTTTCACAGGAGCTCAAAACTACCTGTGGGTCCTTAACAATGACAGTGGATGCCAAATTTTGAGTTGATTTACCTAGAAAATCACATTTTAGTGTAGTTAGCAAAAGTTTTCCCATCTTTTTAAAATTCCGTCTTTCCCTTCCAGAAACCGTCTGGAGCTGTTTTGTGTTTCCTTTGC
Source organism: Erithacus rubecula (assembly GCF_903797595.1). Classification (NCBI taxonomy): domain Eukaryota; kingdom Metazoa; phylum Chordata; class Aves; order Passeriformes; family Muscicapidae; genus Erithacus; species Erithacus rubecula. Next base: position 14,779,277 of record NC_136659.1, read on the forward strand.
CAGACTATGAGGTCTGAATTGCATTAATTATTTTCTTTTCTCTGCAATGTATTAAAAAAAATGGCATTCAGTTTTTGATAAAATAATGCAACCAGTCAAAAGGGAAACCTACTCTTGATATTTTTTTTAAATTGCCCTGTTTTGACAGTGTGTTGTTATGCTATTAATTGCTCTGTACAAATTAGACAGATTGCCATCTGTGTTGGTTGGATTACACCACTGCAACTGTTTCTACATTAGAAATAAATCCCAGTGGCAGTTTAGTTAAACACTTTCTTCCCATCAGGAGAACAGTGGGATTCTCTGTGAAGAGTAGGCTCCCCACAGCCTCTTACTACTGTACTTACTGAGGATGGGAGGTTCGGGAGGAAAAACCTGAACTTGGATAAATTTTCTGTATTTGTAGGGAAAGCTGCTCACAGAGGTGGGAAACAACTTGAAGACTGGGGGTTTTACCAGACTTGAAACAAATCATAGTTTTGTTCATCTTCAGTTTCCCTTACAGATGCTGTTGCCCATCTATTCTTTGACATGTATTTATCTCCTTAACATAATGCTTGTTGCAACTGAAGCAGTCACTGCCATTGGGTAGTATTTTGAGCTATTTGGAGGGGATTTTTTACGTGTTTTGTTTCTTTTTGTGGGATTTTTTTTGCTGGTTGGTTTTTTTGCTTTGGAGCAAAAAATTAACATATACCATTTTTTCTGAATCGTTTGACACAGCTTGTGTTCTCTGAGAAATGCACTAGTACTAGATATTAACTTTTGAAGAATATTTTCATTTTCCTTAGAATATCTTTAATACTAAGAATTTCAGTTTATGTGCATGTTTTTATCTTGATTTCCAGAGGAAGTGGTCATGTCGTCTCTTCCTATCTTTTTTATTTTCTGGCTGTGTCTTCACAATTTTGACTGTATTGCCTGGTGTGCAAAAACAAAACAAACAAACAAACAAAAAAAAAGAGTTGTAGATATTTTAATCCTATAAATAAGTCCTATAAATCATTTAAGTTTGATGAAAATTGCCACTTAAGTTGAAGTCCTAACTTATCATCTGTCCTGAAAGATGCCACGAGAGCTCTGTTTTGCTTCACCTGCTGACTGATGAGGGACTCTGCCTTCAGGGTGGGACAGCTGAAAGTGTGTGTGCTGTAGGTCTGGAAAAAATTGCTTTAGAAGTACATAAGCTAAATGAAATCAAGGATGAGAATTAAATTCCACCACTTAGGAAGCTGTTGTTTAGCCATTGTACTTTGAATAATTCCTGAGAAATGTTCCTCAAGTAGTAAATAATTTCTGGTGTCCTTTTCTAGTGTATGAATGAGTAGAAAGAGAAGCTAAACAGAAAAGGCAATTACAAGTTCTTGTGATCATTTTCTATTTGTGCACTTCCATGGGTATTAGTGCAGAAAGGATAGGGAGCATTACAGTAAAGTGATAATCTGCAATTATTCTCTTACATAGGTCTGCTAATAAAGGGACACAACAGGAGCGAGCAGCATCCTTTCTGATGTGCTGTCATTTTGAATGAGATAATGATGAATGATTTGGAGCTCTCTAGACAGAACAGTTGTTAAATATTGAACTAAAATGTCAGGTTAAGTTTGCTACAGGGCCATGCATTCTTTGAGTCAGACATAGCATGAAGTCCAAAACACTTATGTGTCAGAAGTCACCACTATAGTACTAAAAGGAAAAACCATTTCACTATTAGCTCAGCTAGTGATGAATCTATCAAAGGCAAAATACAAATTAATCCAGTCCTTATTTTTCAAAACCTATGATGCAGTGGTGTCTCTACAGCTGTTCCTTTTAGCTTGAGAAATGTGACTGCTGGCAGAGCTACAAAAGTTAAATTAATCTTTAAGGTTTTTTGGGATATTTCCAGAAGAACATGGGGTCCTGTAGACAAAAGTGATCTCAGCCAAACTGAAAAGTGTGACTGTGGTCTGGGCATGACAATGCCCACATTGTGAGAGAGAGTTCTTCCCTCCTATAGTTAATAATAGGATGTGACTTGGAAAGGGCATTTATAAATTGATCATTAGCAAACATATAATATAAAGCCATAGTAGAGGAATGGTTCAGGTGGCTGCACTGTAAGTGGATATCAATGGGTTCAACTGAACAAGTTTGCATACTAACTTTGTTAGGCTAGTATGTGATATCATTGTCTAACCTCACAACTCCTTGCTATTCAGAAAATGTTTATTTATTGGTACTTGTAAATTCAACCACGCTACCCCATTCACTCTGCAGAGAGGAGAGAATCACCAGGGGTTGTGTGACAAAGTTGTTGCTCTCCAGCTGTAGCTGGGCCATCTCTGCTTGTCCTGACAGGTACCTGCACACTGGAAGTGGCCATAGGGGATATATCCATAACCTGTCTCCCACACAGTTTCTCAAACCACACAGGAAAGGTCCAGTAATGGCTGTATAACAGTTTTACATGCTAGAAAATCACTGCTGTGACCCTGCAAGTTTTTTTTCATAGCTGCTTTGAGGTGTGTTTACAGAACAGCTGTGTTAGTAGCACTGGGAGCTGCACTTGCTGTGGTGTGTTGATCCTGGTGGGATGCCAGGTGCCCACCAAAGCCACTCTACATGTCCCACTCTCAGCTGGGCAGGAGAGAGAAAATAAAGCAAGAAGCTTGTGAGTCAAGTTCTGTCAACCATAAGGGAAACTTCTGACAGCTTCACACAGAAGCCACTCCTGTAGCCCTCCCACCACCAAAGCTTAACCCTGAAAACTCAGTGTAGTGCCAAAGATTTCCTTCCCTCCCAGTGGAAGCCCAGGGTCTTCAAGGTGGCTTCATATGTATATGGATGGCATTGCTTTGGGAAAGGGCAAGGGTAATTACCAGCACACAGCACAGTTTAGAATATTTGAAGTGTAGTTTAAATATAGCTCTAAGAGTGCAGTAGAAGATGGTGTCTGTGACCCCAGGTCAGCATAGTCATCAGTTACAGTGATGAATCCTTCAGGAATGCATATGATAATGACTGGATTGAAATGTCACTGTTGACTTATCAAGCAAAAAAAAATTCTTTGATCTTACTTCTAAATCAAAATAAATAGTTCAAAATGAAGCATACAAATGATGTGGTATCAACTTCTTTGCATTTTGCTTTGATATGAAAATTGGAAAGTAAATGCAACTGTTTTAAACTACTCATGAGTCAAAATCATATTTCTGATTATAAAAGATAATCTTTTTTTGGCCTTTGATCATTTGCTGTCTGCTCTATTGGCTTTGTGCCCATTTGTGAAATGATAGGTATGGGCATTTCAGGTTCAGTCTTCATTGCAGTAAGAACAGAGGACTGCCATTTGGGAATTAGTAGGCAGAGATAAACCTTTAGATGCTCTATGAAACCCCATTTTGTTGAGCTGGTACAGGAACAGAGAATGTTACACTCTTAACTAGGCCAAGCTCTAGAACCTGTTTTAAATCCTGACCCTTTGTACTAGAGCTTTGATCTGAGGCACTGTCTCAGGACAGCTCAACAGGCAGTGCACAGGGTCACAGTGATGTTGTACCAGCATATGAACAGTCCTGGGCTGATCTGTGTAGGGCAAGAACAGAGGGAAAGGGCTGTGACTGCAAAGATTTTTGCCAGTTTCTTGATATTGAGTGTGTCCTGTAAGAGTTTTTCCAGTTGTTACAGCTGCATAACTCAGAATAGCTGGAGGATATTCTGAGGAACATTTTTGTGCCAGGGTGTGGCACAGTGTCTGACACTGAGTGAACTAGATCACACTTGGAAAATAACCTGGACTTATGACTTATGTTGACATGGTAATTAGCTGTCCCATTAGACAGGACTGGAAACTCCTTATCAGATTTAGAAAAGTTGACCTTGTGGTACTGTCTGTGGGTTTTAGTACATCAAGGGCTGTCTGTGGAAGCTTTCACAACAAGACTGAGTGTTTTTTTCCTTTTATTCCTAAATTAGAGTGCAACATGTTGAATGACATTTACTCAGGAAGCTTGTGATGGGTTGGATTTGTGCTGTGTATTCATCAACTACCAATGAGGTGAAATGTCCCAGGGGAGGGCTCAGTTTGTATTTCATGAGTCCACCATCAGGACACTCCCTTACTCATCTTGCTCTTATTATTTTTAAAATCTTTCTTTCAGTGCTTAAATTCTAAGCTTTTATATATGCAACTCCTTACTTGGACTGATGCAAAAAATGACACCAGATCTCTTAGCAGAATCCCTTTTCACCTTAACATTTGTTTCTATTTATCACCTTGTTTTCCCACATATTTTAGAAGAATGGCTTGTTTACATAGCTCAAACAAGTTGTTTCTTATCTGATCCTTCAGAAGTAGCTAGGAGCCAGAGACATACAACCTACCCAACTGAACTGTGGTGTATCTGCCCTGGCAAATTCGAGGTTATTTGTCACACAGATACCATTATAAGGATCTCAAAGCCACAGTGATTCTAATTATTCTTTTTAATCTTTTAATTTTGTATAATGTATCAAACCCCTCTACCTCCAAACAGATTGTGACAGAGGTAAATTTTGAGGATGGGACGGGGGTAGGGAGAGGGTCTAAGAGAGAAAGGGGAAGTATTTGGTTTGGTGTCCCTTAGAATGTCACTGTGCCCTATTTAGAGGTTCTGCCTTATGCCCTTCAAAGATGCATGTGCTTGTCTGGCCTCCTTCAAAAGCTACTGATGAGCTTCATCAGTTCTTCTCTTTTATGATGACATAAAGAATTCTGCTGAAGATATACTCTATAAAATAACCATGCATCTGTGTTTATGTGGATTCAGATGGTGCCTGCTAGGCACAGGCATATTTCTGTTAGATAAAGGTTTAGTTTACAGTCACCTAAGTAGTAAATTCAATCTGATTCAGCCACCAAGGAGAGTCATTTCAAGGGCATTTTTCCATTGCATCATCTGAGGATAATAAGCTTTGTTCCTTTTTGATTCAGTGTTTCACAGCCATATGAAAATCCTTCTATATTGCCATCTGTTGAAACTCTATCCCCAAAATAGAGGTAATGTCACAGTATAGAATTTTCTGCTTGACCACAGTGCTTTTACAATTGATAATGTAAAATATAATTAATAAATACTCATAGAGTCATCACAGTTACACTCTTGCAAGTACCATATTTGTACTTACATCCATGATACATGCAATGCCTCTATTTGATTTAATAGAAAATAGCTTCTGGGCATTTTCTGGCAGGCAATTTCAGCAGCTTTTTCAGGAAGTTGTTGTTTGGTTTATGCTCTTAGGATGAAAAGTGAGCCAAAAGAAAAATTAGCTAGTAAAAGTCTGTTAACAGGAAATCATTATAATAGGTTGGGATTTTTAAACACTTTCTTCCCTGCCAGCCTTACTGTTCATACTTTTAAAAAGTGGATGTTCAAACCTCATCTTTCTATGTGTGCCGAAATCTGAATGGAAAACCAGTCATACTGTGCATTTTGCTGTTGATAAGCCCCTGGCAGCTCCTGGAAATCTTTGGTCTGTCTATAATGCTAGCACATTTCAAATTCTGCACCTCTACTGAAAACTGATTATAGGTGCCATTAACTGAGAAACAAGCTCTGCAGCTGACACATGTACATTGATGAGCTGCTGCAATTCTTGTTCAAGCTGGAAAAGACCAAACTTTTCTGTCTCCAGTTATAGTAATCAGAAATATATGAAACCAGGATTTTCTTTTGAAGGCATGGTAAGATTTTGCTTTTCCTGTAGTAAAATAAGCATAGGTTTGGTATCAAAAATACATTGTAAGGTAAAATAAGGCTATTTTGGGTGTTCTGCTCTGTGCCTGAGCACTCATGTCCTGTATCATTAAAACTGTGTCTCTAGTATTTCCACTTACTCAGGTTCTAAAAATGTGAACTTCATAGCATTTTTTCACTAGCATTCTTAAAATTACACAAAGCTTTTCTTTCTTTGAGAAGTAGAGACAGGCATTTGGCCCAGCAAAATTGACTCTACTAGTGGTGCTGGATGATGGCAGCAGGGCCAGGGATGCTATCAGCTACTAGAGTTTTTTTAGCTAGATGTATGTGGTTAATTTAAAGAATCCTTTCATATTGAATCTTTCATCACCTCTTTTATACTGTAAAATCAGGCATCTGTTTTTCTTGTTTGTTCTGTTAATGTTTGATTATATATAGTTACCTATTGAATATCACAAGAGGATTTTTTTTAGTAGGATGATAATCAGAATGATAGGGAGTGTGAAATAACAATATTACTTACTAAAAAGACACCAGGTTTTTTAACAACCCTGGGAGAAATACTTTCACAATACTTATTGAAGCAACATATTCCTAAGGAAATAAGGCAGTTCTTCTGATACAGATATGTATTTTTCACTGGTATCAGAAAATAAATAACAGGATTCTGGTGATTATTCATACAATTGGTAGTTGAATAAAGTTTTCTCAGTGTTCAGTTGTGTGAAATTAAAGGCTGTGTCTGAAGCTGCAAAAGTTAAGTTTTCTCCTTTTCTCTGAGCTCTTGATTGAATTTATGTCCAAAGAGAATGGTTGAGGGCCAATGCTGCTTCAGCAGTGAAGGAGGAAATATACTTAATTTCCTATAGTAGAAAAACTGTTTATACAAACATTAGGCTACTCATTATTTCCTTATTACTTGTTTTCAAGGAGAATGAAAATATTTTAGTGTTGGTTACACAAGTTATATCTGAAATGCAATTTATTTGTCAAATCTTGAGGGCATGACTGAATAGTCATAGTGCTCAGGCAAACCTGTTACAGAAGTGGGTGAGAATGCACAATTATAGATGTCATTTAACTGAAATGAAGACGAGTGTTTCATAGCTGACTTTAACTGCAGTTCTGCCTGGGTAAAAACCAAGAGAGTGGTTCAGACACGGGCCCATGAGAATTTACTTGCAGAGTGTGTCAGTTCTCCTTGATTCTTTTATTTAGATGCCCATAAATTTCATATTAAGTTCCAAAGTACTTCAGCATCTGAGTATAGAATTTTAAGATTTTTGTTTTGCACAAGCAGCAAGTGAAATATGTTTATAGTAATATATTTCAGATTCATAAATGGTGGAACCAATGTTATTTTTACAGCTGAGATGATGAACTGAGACTAAGTAGAAGTTAAGGACTTCTGAGCATCTCCATTATAATCTTTGAAAGTTATTTTTCTAAATATTCCTACATTATTAAAAGGTTTAAAAGGCAGTAGAATACTATAGGAAGTTTGCATTCCAGGACATCAGAAATAAATGTATCAGAATTTGCAATAGGAGTATAAAATATTTTCAAAATAATAGATGTCTGATGTTAGAAAAGCATAAGTTTATAGCTAGCAAAAAACATTTACTTTCACCCAGAGGACAGCCATATTTTGTAATAGCAAATCTTATACTATATTTCAAGCTTTGCTCACACTGTATTAAAATTTTCCAACTCACAAATTTTCCTATTCCAGCCCAAACAGACTGGCATATCTCAGAAAAGATGAAAATAAATATGCCTGCCTATAAAGCAACAGGACTCAGGAAGACTGAGTGTTTGGATGATCTCACTTTATGAATACTCTTTGAATTAGCATTTACACCTGCTAGCTGTTTTTCAGATCCACCTTGTTTCCAGTTGCCAGCACTGTAGTGCTACTGGTATTGCTGGGTTTTATGAACAAATTTCTAGCCATAGTTTTCCTAACCTGTCAAAAAGAGAAATTAGATATTGGCATTTTACACTAGGAAATTGCTCTGTGTTGCTGTTTGTAGATAAGTTGGTTTTCTCCAGAGGTAATATGCAGCATTTGCCACAGTTACTTGTTCACCCTATTAGGTCTAAAACCTAGAGAAGGAGGAAGCTGGAAATTGTAATAATCTTTTTCAAATTAAGAAAAAAGAAGTCTGATACAATGTGCATTCTGTAAAATATCATTAAAGATCAGCAGGTGACATGGACACACAATACAAATGGCCTTAAGTGAGTGTTCAAAGTTTGTTTTCTCCAGACATACTACATACACTCCTGCATTTTGGCTAATAGTGCAAATTAAACCCTTCTTATTCCTCCAGCTCTTGCACTGAGAAATTGCATTGTATTGAAGTATTAAATTGGATGCTTTTGAAATGTGAATGCCCTTTGTTAATACATAACAATTTTGCAGTTATTTTACTATACGTTGCCAACGTATCCTTTTTTTCTTCCCCTGCTGGTGAGTGCATACAGATTTTTCTTGATCTTATCTTGAAAAACAGACCTTAGCCAACCAACAGAAACCAATTCCCTAAGAATCTCCAAATGTGTAAGCAATTGATTAAAAATCCTGGGCAATACAGCAGGATCACCTCTGACAGCCCAGTAATTGAAGCAGCAGGAACTTTCAATTCAGGTAGGTGTACAAACAGGTACAGGAATAGATTTTGCAGGGCAAGGTTTTATCCTTGCAGAACTACATCTACCTCCAAATATTTTCTAATTCTCATCAGTCCACTGTCATAAAAATTAAACCTAACTAAAATTGCAGAAGAGAACTTTTTTTAACATTACATATTTATTTTGATCAGTACAAATATTTTCATATTCTGAAGAGCCTTTGTTATGCTAAATGAGAAATAAAATATCTAAAAAATTGTCAGCATCACTGCTATAACATAGCCATGCAAGTGATAATTCTGAAGGGAAAAGATACTTGGGTTCAGCCTGTTGGAGAGTAGTGATGCAGTTAATCAAATAATCATTCCAGCTACCAAGTTCACCTAATATTGCACAGCCATCCAGACATTTCCTGATGTAGCTTCACTATTGTGAGAAAATGTGTTGCAGCTTATTTGAGGGCACATTTGTGTTTGAGAGGAAAAGCTTTATATTTATAGCTTCCATTTTTTCCTCCATCTTTGTATAGAGACAAAATTAATTTTCTTCAGAATGTGTCAAACAGATTTGTTTCATTATATAAAATGTAGCTCTTTTTCATACAGGCCTGAAGTACAAGAAAAAAGCATCTTATAAAAACTAAAAGTAACCAATGGGTTAATAGATACACTGTGCTGATTTGCATGTAGGTTTGCAGTGGAATTTTTCTAGAACAGAGCCCTACGGGTTTTTCAGCCTCATTTCTCAGTAGACTGCACAACTGGTGAGAAAGTAGGTATTTTGTCTGACAGCCATTAGAGTCTCATTATTCAGCAAATGTGCAGACAGCACAAAAAATATTTTGAAACACCTTATCTAAGTTTTCTACCTCCATCTTAATGAGTGTGAAGAAATAATCTAATGCTCTTGTTTGTTTTGTTGAGGGGTTTTGTGAGTGGTGCTGAGATGAAGGACAGAGTACTTACAAATCTGTAAGGGTTGTTGTGACCCCTACTAACTTAATTGATGTCCTGCTATTGTTTTTATGGCATATATTACTCAAAGTGTTCATCTTTTCCATCATAAGAACAGTTAAGTGTGCATGTGTGTGGCTTATTCCTCTATAGCACTGTGAACCAAAAGAAAATGCTTTCTGTGAAGAACAGTGTTTTTAAACTTGCTTTTCTTACTGGTGCTATTGTCTGACTTTCTGTTCAGTAACTTTTCTGCTAATACACTGAAAGAGGCCCTTCTTTTTATCCTGTTAATTCAGCCACTGAAAATCTCCTCCCTTCAAATCTTATTTCAGGTCAAGGAGGTGTACAGCAGCTCTTGTTTCCAATATAATTATTTGTGGGTGTTCTTGTTCTATCCCCAAACCTGTGTTCCAGGGTAGATCCTAAGGTTTGGTTAGGCAGTACTACAAGTACAGTGTGACTAAATAAGTTTTCCCCACCTTGATTTTATTTTGTTGTAATTTCTTAACATCTCTCTTAATTACATTCAGCCAGGCTTGTTATCTCTTTGACTGTGATCTCTCTACTTTAATGTTTTTTGTTTCAAATCCTTCAAATTTTGTTACAATATTTCTGTGGCACTGATTTTTCTCTCTCCAGATTTATGGCCTTCATTTTCAAAGCTCTCCATACCTTTGTATGTCTTTTGTAATACACTTTCAAACGGTGTCTTGCACCTACCACACACAGCCATTGAAAGCAGCTTCCCATACAGCTTCCCTCTTTGCCTGGACCTATTTTTGAAGAGTTCCCTGCAACCAGCTGCAAAACTTGCTTCTTTTAATTTCACCTTCAAAAATTTTTCTTTTGCTGTGATGGATTGAGAAAGAGAAAAACACATGTGAGAAGTTTGACTGCCACAGTGGTGGCTGTGTCAGTGACTGGTTGTTGTGTCTCTCTGTGGTTTCATAATTGTCTGCAGTGATCATCTCTGCTCTCAAACTGATCCTTTGGTCTGGGGAACAATTTCTGTGTGCAGAAAGCTTAGAACAGAGAGGTCAGCTGGTGACTATTGAGTAACTTTTCAAGTAACTCGCCTATCTTCAGCATTCAGTGGGCATATTTTGTAAAGTGTGGGGAAATAATGTATTAAATTTCTCACTTTTTAGATTTATTTCATATGTGCCAAGTATTTAACATGTCAAATTTAAACTGAGAATTTAATTTTTCAACAGACACATTTTTGCTTTGTGTTTATGGATGCTAATTTGGCTTTACTGATAAGTTTTTTCAGCAAAATTTCTTGGATTGTAGAATTTATGCAACTGATTTTACCTTTTCTGCACAGTTGTTTGGGGAAAGAATGTTTAATACTCTGACAATCTCATGAATTTCCTTCTCCATTCTGTAATTATTGTATGCTTCAAAGGTTGTTTGATGCAGCCCAATATTCACAGGCATATATGGAACTGTTGAAATTACAGGGAGAATCTGATAATCTGTTTCTCTCAGTACAGCTTTACCAATATGGGAGATATGTTTGCTTTTCCTCAAACTCTCTCTTAGTCTCCAAAATCAACACTTCAAACTAATGGCAACTCCCTGTAGCACAACTTATGTGAACTCAAGGCTATCCCAATCCAATATTGGCACCCCACTTTCTGTATCCCCCCCCCAAAAAAAATTAATGTTTACTTTCAGAAATCACTTTTGATTTTAGTTACCACAGGAAGTGGTACAGTTAGAAATCAGTTGAAAATGTTCAGGATCACCAAGCAGTCCTTTTTTTAAAAGGTTGCTCTTTCTAATTTCTAATTTGTACTCCAATTCAAACAGAAAAAAGAAAATTCCATTAATGGAATAGACCTATTGTGTATGCCACAGCAGCTGTAGTAAGACTGGCATGACCTGCAAAGGTTAGTGAGCCACTTCAGCTGTAGAAGTGAAGCAGTAGAACCTGTAGGTTTGAACCTGTGAGGTGCTGCTCTGCAGTGTCCTGACTTTGGTACTTGAAATGAGGCAGTTCTGATCAGATAAATAAATCTTGAATTTTAACATGGCACTGACACAAGCATGAGTTAAGCAAGCAGAAATATGTGAAAACAACTTCAAAGCAAAATTAAAACAATGTAATGGGTGAGAAAAACACTGATATTACTGAGCCCAAAGCAATACTTAATTAGCTTGCTTTAGTTATTTTCCCAGGGTTCTACTTCAAAATAAATTCAGAATTCAGTAAGAACCTGAATCATCAATTTACTTTTCTGGAATTTAAGACACAAGAAATATGGCCTTTCTGTATGGTAAAGGAACATAGGGAAGCAGTACAAATCAGATTTTAAATTAACTTCTTGCTCATGTGTTTTGATGTGAGCATTTCAGCCTGACCCTGGTGCAGATTGAATCACAGCTACTGTCTGCAGGCAGTAGGCTGGTACTGACCTGGTCTTGTGCTTCCAGCTGTGCAGCAGAAGCTGGTGTGCCCATGGTCTGGGCAGGATGGACTCACCCCTGCACTTGTTTGGGCTCCACCTGGCTCTATTGGTCTCAACCCAGGAGGAGATCAGAGTAAATCTGAGCCTATTCTCAGTAATACCTTCAGAAATAACAAGAGGGCTGTAATCCTACAGCTGCATCTTAAAATTCACGTGTATTTTAAATGTGGAAGTATGGGTATGAGTGCAGCCATTAAGTTATATTTTTTGATTTCTGCATGCAAATATTATTTGTTAGCTCTGTGCTATGAGTATAAATAAATCATCTTTGTGCTTTGTATATACATGAAATTTGCATTTCCTGTGCTTTGCACTGTTGAATAGTTGGCATTTCTGTCTCAAACATAAAACTGTAAGTAATGGTGTTTTGAATTCTGTGGATTGAAACAATAAGCTGTTATCAAAAGCCCATTTGGAAAAGTGCAATTTTCTGATTTTAGAAGCCAGGAAAATGCAGTTCTGGCCCCACTGCAGTGATAAATACGCACTTAGCTCCATGTACTTTCTGTGGGAGTTAAACTGTATAATAACCTTACAATTATGATCTTTGAAGATGTTCTGCATTAAACATTTAGAATGGTGGAAGGAAACATTAATTCATAGAGGCGCGTATGTCTCTCCTTATACATCCCCATCGATGAAGAGCTTATTTGTGTCAGGAAGCTTTCCAAATGATGGAATTATTATGTGAACTGAGGTTCTTTCCAAAAGCTGTGCTACTGGTGGAATGGAGCCCAGCTGCATGCTGGTAACTTCTCTCTAATTCTGTAGAAGTTTCCTTGTTAGTGTGTTAACACTAACTGCATACTCTAGAATTGTTGGAATATGAATTGTGAGAACACTGTAAATGTGGGGAGTAGTATAAAAACCAACATACTGCATCACCTGTTGGCTAGTTAAGTGAGAAGTGGGAAATGAAATCTGTAATTTTTTCATTCATCTGTTAAATTCAGTGTTGGAAAACCATCACTCTGGGATGGCAATTGGTGGCCCCATGTGAAATGGATCTTCTTCCATATCTTGGGATGTTTCTCCACAGGCCCTTGATGGCAAAACAAATAAAGTGTGCTCCCTCTTGTTGTGGTCAGTGAGATCAGTGGGCAGGAGGGTAAGCACTGTGCTTGTTGCAGAGGTGATGATTTCTATCTCCAGGAGGTGTTTCAAAAGCACCAAAATTTTATATTTAAAAAAAAATAAATTAAAAAAAATACATGGGGAATGACATAAACCCCAAAGCCAAATTGGAATTGTAATTGATACATCTTAATATACAGCTTGCAGTTCTGTAGGTATATTTTTCCTTTAAGGCCATAAATGCAAAATGCTGTGGAATCTTCCTTTCTTCCACCCTGGTTCACATATGTTCTGGTGTTATGCCTTTTGCAGTTCAGTATAATATTGCATAGAAAAAGTAACAACAGCAGCAATTCTATTTTTCAGTAATGTAAATTTGCAAATGACAGCTGTTCAGTGTGTTTCATTTGTAGATGTTAGCACCTCTGAGAATTTTCCATATTGAAAACTCTTTAATTTAGAATGTTAGCAAATGCTGTTTATCAAAACTGTTTTTATGAAGACTCATAAATCAGATAAAGTATTCTAGATTTTTGCAGATGTGTTGTATTACTATGGAGACTTTAAAATTGAATAGCCTATGAAGTACAATTTAACATCAGTTTCTCTTGTCACACTTTGTCAATCAAAATACCTTCAGAATCTGATTTTAAAATTAATTTGGTCCTAATAGTCTTTGTGCTTGATTATTTGCAATGCTTAATATTGGTCCTAATAGTCTTTGTGCTTGATTATTTGCAATGCTTAATACAGTTTATATTGTGTAATTTCAAAATATTTTTATTGTTATTTTAAAAAATCATAGTTCTTGTATTAGAATTTTCTTTCTTCTGGTTTAGAACAATCTAAACTTGAAGTACCGCAATGCACTTCTGGGAAGTATGCCAACAACTGTGGGGTTTAGTTTTGGAATGGCTTTTCATAGTTCATACACACTTTCAAGTGTTTGAGTGGGTACAATCCTGTTTTCAGAGTTCTTGGTAGCACAGTCTTGGCCTGATACACAAAGGTGTGTTGAGACAGAGTCTGGAAGTTGTAAACATAAAGTGCAAGGATCACTATTAAAAACTAAATGCTCAAATTAGAGCCTAGTTTTTCAAGTCAGCTCAACCCTATTTCAAACTAAGCCATGGGTTTTAAATGGGGAGGTTGCTCTGATGTAGATGTACTTTCTTAGATGATTTCAGTAGTTCAGTGAACTTATTCAGTCATTTCTGTCTGTTTTGCCAGGGTTGCACATACCAGCACCACTGCTGTCCCCCTCCCACCCCGTGTTTGTTTTGGACAGAGCTTGTTTTACTGCTGGCAGCTAATATGGCTTGTGGTCACAAGGCCTGCAGTTGAACAGCTTCAAATGCAGTGAGCCCTTGAGGGGCAGCATGTAAGCAGGGAGCATTTGAGTACTGGCTCTGGCACAAAGTTCCTCTGTAGGCACAGCTGGGACATTTTCTCTCTTGCTCTGTGATCGCCATCTGCAGAAATACCTGCCTACCTGTCTCATAGGAGCACAGATGGTTCACTCATGTCTGTGAAGTGGTAAAGGGATGCACTGAATGCACACAGAGGCCATCTGATCCACAAATATATGGGGAATTGTTAATGGAAAACCCTAAAAATATCAGCAACTGTGTTCATGTGTAGCACCATACATAACTCCTGGAACTGAAATGTGGGATGTGCGTCAGGATGGCGCTGGAGCCTCTCAGTGTCCTCCCAGTGACTTCAAGAAACTTGAGCCCTTCCAAAGGCAAATTTATTGCTTTTGAGAAATATATTTTAATTCCCAAATGCAAAGTCTTGCTTGTTTCTGAGTGCTGGCCAGTCCTTTACCTTGGCTTCCTTTGAGATTGCTTGGGCTCCTGGTCCATGCCTGCAGCACAACAGCAACAGCAGGCATGAATTTGGTGAACTCATTGGTATCCACTTGTAACTTTAAAAACAGGAAAATCACCCCTTTTGTCAAATTACACACATTTCATGGCATGACTTTTAACAAGATTTCAAGGATGCTTCTCTCTTTTATGAAATTAGATAAATTAGCCCCCTCTTGTGCTATGTTTGCCACAGGACTATTACTGCATGCTTTTTGTGTGTGTGGCATAAAACAACAACATATGTATTTTATTTCTTTTAGAAGATAAAGGGAAAGAAAAACCCAACAGTGCAAGTCAGCAGTCCAATACTGAAGTGGATCCTTTTCTTCCCAAACCTGGAGTTGCATCTGCAGCACCTGCCTCATCCTCCAAGAGCACGAACGGAGCTGCTAACACAGTTACTGAGTCAGAAGAGGAAAAAGCCAAAAAACTACTTTACTGTTCATTATGCAAAGTGGCTGTGAATTCCCTTTCACAACTAGAAGCCCACAATACGGGTGAGTATCCATATGGTACAAGTAAGTTGTGTGTTAACATTTTTAAAATTCAGTAACAAGGTGGAAGCCACACTTCACTGAAGCATCTTCTAGTTAAAACTTACAATAGCAAGTTACAAAACTGGTCCTGTTAATGGCAGCTTCCTGCGTGGTTTTTGATATTCTATTAAAGCTCTCTGTAATTTTTAAAACTATCTTTCATGTACTCTCTAAATTTTTAATTGACAAAATCCCTACAGTTCATGTTAACTAATTAGATCCCTTCATACCTTCACACAGAGGATCACAGTATGATCATGGTGATTTCTATAACACATAAGGTTTCTAACATGTCAGTGTTCTCTCTCTTTCATATTTTGTCTCACTATCATTGGTATCTGTTATTTTGCTGGTAAAACTTACAGTAATTTGTTTGTTATTTGATATATTTTATAATTTAGGGTGGGCTCATTAAGTTTCCCAGATGTCCTAGAATCTTCTGATTATTGAAGATTAGATATATGTCTTTTTCTAAGCCACAAGCAGCAATCCCTAATGTTTTCTGTCTGTGTATGGTGTGCTGGTGATGTAAAGCTTGTTAACAAGCCATTGAAGCTGGTTTTACAGCTGTAATCCATTCTTGAAATGGGCAAAGCAGCCATTTCTTCCAAATCAGAGGATATTTATTGAAGTGTTCCTGTTCCTAGGCAGTTTTTGAGGGATTGCTGTGGTTCCTGTCCCAGTGTTGGCTAATACCCTTTTCTGCTATTCACTGGCTTTGTGGAATCTGGCAGAAGAAAAAGCAGCAAACACTTTGGCCATCCAGTCACACACTGCCCCCAAACAGTGAGGTCCAGCATTCCTGCTGTTCCCTTTTTGCACAAAGCCTTCTGGCTTGGCCTTTCAAGGATGCAGAAGCTACACTGGCTGAAACAAGAGTGATCATTAATCTCAGTCTATGGTGACTTTAACCATTCTGTCTTGAAGATGAATGTCACAAAGTCCCAGGGCTGAGGGAATGCTTTGTGCTGCTGATGATGAGCTCATCTGCATCTCCTTGCCCATTAGGCTCCAAGCACAAGACCATGGTGGAAGCTCGGAATGGTGCTGGTCCCATCAAGTCTTACCCTAGGCCTGGATCCCGAATGAAGGTGCAGAACGGCAGTAAAGGCTCAGGACTGCAGAACAAGACCTTCCATTGTGAAATCTGTGATGTCCATGTTAATTCAGAAATTCAGCTTAAGCAGGTAACTTGCATGCATCTGGAGCTCTTTGTTGGCTGAAATTGCATTGCAGTGTTGTAGCTGCAGTTTAGTATTTCTTATCTGTCTTCCTACAATTGTTTCTAAATATTTAATTATAGGTCAAGTTCACCTAATTATTTCACTTGGGAAAAGTGGGGTTAGTTGTAAAAAAGAGATGTCAATATCAATGAATGACATAGAAGATCTCATTTAAATATTTTCTGTGGTTCAAGACAGATATTTGAACCTTGTTCTCCTAACTATAAGAAATTCTGGGTTGAGGTTCCCTGAATTTGTCTTCTGGTGCTGTTTTCAGTCTGATGGGATAGTGCTTAATGCTATGTGAGAAGAAAAACAAATCTATTGGTTTGGGACAATCACCAGTAGGGTAATACTGTAGATATGTCTGAATTATGTAGAACAACATTATCATTAACAGTGTGGCTGTTGTGTGCCCATGCAGCTGTTCTCTGAGCCAATTAGCCCTGGGTTCAGAGCTGTGCCCATACAAATGCAGTGAGTTTGATACCCAAATGGGAATCTCTGACTGGATAGTGCTGTGCTGCATCAATGTGTCCTCTAATTCCCTGGTTTTTAGTTAGCTCCAATGTAATGTTAAATTGCATGTGTAGACATATCCCTGGGTACTGGTTCTTCCTTCAGCTAATATTGAATTATTTACACAACCGAACGGTATCAGTGAGACGAAAATTTACCTCTTACTTCTGCATGTCCCTATGACCTACAGCTCTGTCTGGTTTAAGGCTCCTCAAGTGGAAAAAGAAAATACTAACCAAAATATCAATAATTTGTAGAGCCTGTCTTGAATCACAAAATATGCCGTATTTGATTAGTTTCTGATTCTTTATTTGATATGCTCCAAATTTTTATGTTTAATTTAGCAAAACTCATCTTTGCTCTCTCTAAAGAACCTACTTTATCTTACAAACAGGGGCCTAGGCATATCCTGCTGATAAATCAATTTCAGACTCAAAACCGAGAAATGTTTAAAGAGCTAATTAAATGTGAGGATATTTATTTCAGCACATCTCCAGCCGAAGGCATAAGGACAGAGTTGCAGGGAAGCCTATGAAACCTAAATATAGTCCTTACAACAAACTGCAGCGCAACCCAAGTATTTTAGCAGTAAGTATTTTTATTTCTCATCACTGTCTGTGTGAATTTGTGATCTTGGGGACTCCCACTGCACAGAGACAGGAACATGACAGACCTGATGCTTCTGCAGCCTCTCTTCCCCTGCAGGCTGAGTCTGCACAGGAGTGAGATTTGAGCATAGTTATGTATTCTGTCTGCTCAGTCCAAGGCATGCAGACAGCACTGCAAGTGTTATTTACTGCTAGAAAGAGGGGAATAATCAGTGGAATGGGGAATGAACCATGTGCTCTGTGGAATGGTATCAGCTCTGCTGGACGAGGGCTCTTCTCTTTGAAGGCAGCAATGGATGCACTCTGCTTTTTGCACATCTGAGATAATTCTAAGCTATGATGGATGTAGTCAGGGAAAAGGACATAGGATGCTAAGATACAAAAATATTAGTGCTCATTCTCTGCATACAGCAAAACAGAATGCTATGTGGATCTGTTAGTTGGTGCAAAAGAGCCATCAGGTGTTTCGGAGAATTGTCTGCCTGTGTGTTCAGGCCATGTCTGTCACTGATACCAAACCACTGACCAATCCCTGTCACACCCTCCTGCATTCCCTGGAATCCCCCAGGCTGCTCCTGCTGATCACCTGCAGCTGAAGTTCAGGCTGGCTTTGGCACAGCATATTTTGTATTTTTATTTGCTCATGACACAGCCAGTGTTTATTAGAGAAAATTTCTTGCCACCTATGGCACAAAAACAGTTTATAGGTTGAAAAGACATGCAAATGTGTGTGGGCAAGAGAAAGCATGTGAAAAGCCTGTAAATGCTAAAATATTGATATGTCTTTGTAATTGTTTGGAGGCAAATGAAAATGCCTTAGGCTTCCTCTAAGATTCCCCACTCGATAAGTTCTGCCCATGCTAATCTTCTTCACTTGTATAATACATCATTTTATCATCTATTGCATAAGGAGACCACCAATTATAAAGGAAAAACATGAGCATTTTTAGTTCCACAATTGAATGATTGTAGTACAAACCATTTTCAGTGAGAGATATAGATGTGAGTGTATATATTTCTGATTAGCTCTTTCACCACAAGCACCAGCAACACTTGTAGATCATAAACTGAGTCATATACATATTTCAGAAAAAGTTCTTTTTGGTATTAGTCTTAAATAATAGTTCTACTTAGAAAAGAGCAGGTCTGCATTGAAAAGTACAAACCTGACTGGCCTGATATGACCTTCCCATCTTATCCTCTCTACTTTTATTTAATCATTTTTGCAAGTAGAAATTTTGACTTTTGATATTGAAGTCTTAATCGTGGGGGTATTTTGAATATTTCATGCACAGTTATAACTTTATATAATTTATATAAGTTATGCAAGTTATGCTTCCTTCTAAACATCAGTCTGTTGGATTCTAGACTCAAGAGATTTATCTTTAGATATAGGATTTGGTTGCTTTGATAGCCCTGGGAGCAAGAGGACAGTGCAGGTAACATTTCTAAGCAGCTGGTAAGAGGCTTCTGTGAGAAGCCACAACATTCCCTGTGGCAGGGTTCACTTTTTCCCTCGTGTGGAAGTGGGCGTTGGGAGAACCGTATTTACATTGCTTTTGTGTGTGTGTTTTATTCCAGGCAAAACTCGCATTCCAGAAGGACATGATTAAGCCTCTGGCACCTGCTTTCCTCTCATCTCCCCTTGCTGCAGCTGCAGCTGTATCATCAGCTCTGTCCCTCCCTCCCCGGCCCTCAGCATCCCTGTTCCAGGCACCAGCCATTCCGCCAGCCCTGCTCCGACCGGCCCACGGGCCCATCCGGGCAACGCCTGCCTCCATACTCTTTGCACCATACTGATCTGGTGGTGGGAAAGAGAGATAACTGTGGCCAGTACAAAGGGTAAAGGAAAGCAGGAAAGGGGGTGAAATTCTAAAATGTTTCTCTTTTGCAATGCCATCCAGCGTGACACCTCATCCACCCACATCATAAAATCCATCACTGATGGCACTGCGTTCTGGAGTCTAGACAACTCTGTCTTCTCTCTGTATCTATTTTTTTAACCAAAATAGTGTGATTTGTTTAAAAATTATATTGCTCATAAAATTTATACCATTAAAGATCCATGCATCTATTCATTTTTTTCTTTTGTTATTTTTTCAATTTATATGATGCACCTTGGAATCAAGAAACATAAAATATTTTCCTGACAGACTTGAAAACTAGGGTCTTCCTCACTCACACCTGTGTAAATACTCCTCTGAAAAGCAACAGGGTGTAATCTAACGTGGAAAAAAGGAAAAGGCAGATGAATCAAATGTTTGACTGCAGATAACATCTCAAAAAGGAATTGCATCCATTTTTTTCGTGTGCTCTTGTTGACAGGGATTTTGTGCTGTCCTAGACCCCAGTACTGGTGTATCTTGTGTAGTACTACAGATGTACCATGTCTGATTTTAATACTTTTAGTTTCTGTGCAAATGTTTGAAAGCAATGCAATGCTGAAGCTTTTAATTATTTCTTTTGTGTCATACTTTATTTAGAGAAATCAGAACTAGAAAGCCATATAACATAGAGTTAAGATTACTGCTTGTTTGCTACTTTCATTTAACTTATTTTTGTTGTTTCTTCACTGGTGTTGCTAAGCAATGTTTAAAGAGAAAAAAAGCTTTTCAATTGCACATTGCCACAGCTCACATGTGTTGTTCAAGAAGAAAATGGATCCATGTGTTTGTACGTAAATATCCTGTTTTCTTAATTTCTAACTAGTTTCCTTTGTAATGATGCTGCATAACATTGTGGCTCCCTAATGCAATAATGTACAGAACATAAAATATTTATAATTGACCATATTCTCTGTTTACTGAATATATTACAGTAATGTCCCACCTATCTTCTTACCTCCCCAACCCTTTTATAAAGGTGAATCAATATGCAGTGCTCAGACTGGAGTCATTATGTGATAATGGGGACTACAGGTGGAAGAAAGGAAAAAAATAAAAAAAGAGAGAATTAACTTTTAGAGCATCTCTATCAGCAATCCATAATAGTAAGATGTCTGTGTATTTTTTTAAATGTACCTTTTCAATAAAATAATAAGAAAATTATACATGCTTATTGTGTTTTAATTGGTACAGGGAAAAAAAAAAAAAAAAGCCTGAAACAAATTTAGATAAAGGAATCTTGCAGGAGCAGACAAAGCATCAGAGTTGCAATAAAGCATAATTACAGAACCTGTGTTTGTTTCCCTTGTGTTTTAATGTCTTTTCCTCACTGCAGCCTGTAACAGCCTTTCCTGGGGCTTTTTTGCAGCAAGACTGTAAACATTCACTACATCAGAGTTTCGGAGGAAGACACAGCAGAGACAGGTGTGTGATTATGTGGGTGTTTTACTGTACCACCAAAATCTACACCAGGGTCACTGCTAATGGAGATTAAAGATTCTCTTTAAAACCAGCCTGGGCAGATTTGAGACTGGAAGCAGGTCACTTGGCAGCCAGGACTTGCTCTGAAGTATGGGCAAAGTCTGCAGTTGCTTGACTCAGCAGCCAGCTTCTGAAGGGAGGTGTGTGGGGAAGCTTGAAATTATCTTTTTTTACTGCTGAAAAATTAAATCTATTATTTAAAAGCCTGCTCTTTGTTAATAAAAAGTGGAAGGTAAGGAGTAAGAGTAAAAAGACTCAACTGTAAAGATTAATACAAAACCAACAGGGCCATTACAAATCCACAAAGGCCAAGGAAAAAAAAAAAAAAAAACTTCAGAAAATTTATAGTAGAGATTTTACTGACCAAGATGTACCTCATAGTAGCAACATTATTAGAGACCATTTTCTGCAAGTGTAATTCTCCCCAGTTGCCTCTGTTCTGTGGAGCTTTCAGCTGTGTTGTGAGAGGATAACTCACTGGAGAATCACCTACCAAAGGGGTAGGTAAGGAAATCCAGGCTTTCAGTTACCTTTATATTAATCTTGTGGGCTCTGAGAATCACAGGGTTACACCTTGTTGTAGGCAGGCATCCTGCCATGTGCATCTGTCTGTGCCTGGTTTTGCAGGAATCAGATTTACCTGCTCAGTTGATATCACCACTTGGACTCTCATGATAATGTTACACTGGGCCCATCTACTGATAAATTAAAAGGCAGTTCCTCTAAGAGACTTTTTCATTAAAAATAAGTTGCCTTGTTTTACTTCCTTACAGTCTGATCTTGAGCTCAATCGTAAAATTGATGAATTTTATGGTGAGAAAGTTTTCAAAAAAATATTTGTCATATTTTTCTGGGGGGAAAAAAAAGAGCATGGTAGTTTTAAACTCTGCAGGAGGTGGTCCACTATCTTTATGGATCTGGCTTTAACCAGTGGGTCTTACTGTATCTCTTTTGAACATGTCACCTTGAATAAGTGAGGTACTGCACTATTAATTCATGCCTGGTTGGACCTTAACTCTCCACAGACATCATCTGGTCACAGTGGTCACAATTTTCTTACTGTGGCTTCTATATTCAACTATTTTTTGCTTAATGCTCTTGTTTCAAGTGACAGCTGAAACATCCTCAAGTGTTTATTGGAATGGCCAGCATTTCAGGTAAAACTAATTTTTTTAAAGTGTCTAGAATTCTTCCATATTGCAATGTTTTATTGTCAAACACTGTTTTATGAAAGTGTATATTCATTTTCATGTCCTATTCATATTTATTTGTGTCAAAGAGTGCTGTGCTGGATGCCAAGAGCCAGGTCATACCTGTGCAGTGGGGTGGGCAGTGCTTGGGAGAACATGCATGTGAGTGCCAAACCAGAGCCTGCTTTTCCAGTGTGTGCTGGAAGGTAAGGCTGCCCTCCAGAGAGCCTGGGGCTTCTGGTGTGAGATGGGAACACGTCTGGGAGAAGGTCAAAAGGTGGTCAAGAAATGAGCACATCATATTCAGGAAAATTAGGTGGGTGTGTTGAGCCCAGAAAAAGCTGGCCACTGTCCTCAAGTGCCTAACTCAGGGTCACAGGGAACAGAGATTGATGCTTTCCAGAGGAGCATCATGAGAGGATGACAGAAGGCAGCCAGAGTCTGCAGGAAAGAATACTCAGAATGTACATATGAAAAAAGGTTTTGAAGTAATAGTGGGTAATGCCTGGAGCAGATTGCACAGGAAGGTTATTGCAATATCCACCCTTGAGTAGGAGGCTGGAGTAGGTGACCTCCAGAAGACCTGTCATCTTAAATGAATCAATGACTCTAAAAGATAACAAGGTCTGCCAAAAATCAGGAGTAATCATTGTATTACAGGGCAATTAACAGCTGATGGAGACTTTGCAGCAGTAAATACTGACTGATGATTCACAACACCAGGTGGGCACCTGCTATGCCTGAAAAAATGAAGACAAACATCTTGCCTGCAACAGGCTGAAGAATGAGAACTGGGAGGAGGACGTACCTGGAAAGGTGAGACAGCCAAAGTGGCAGGCAGGGGAGATGATTTGTGCTGCAATATTGTTACTGGATTTTGGAAGGGCTGAGGCAGGGCTGTATTTTTCAGACTAGAAAAAGGATCTTGCAGTAATTGCAATGTGATGTGTTTCAGGCCTTTGTGAGTTTTGCTAAAACAAATACATCCATCTTATGTGAAAGTATTTGACTATAGTGGTGCTGGAAAACACATTTGTTAGAAGATGTTAGCTACTGTGAGCTATTTTGCTAGGCTAGTAGCAGCCACAGCACAAAGCCTTCTTTTTCAAAACTGCATTTTGCACTTTAGATATACAATGTAATTTCAGCAGACTTAAATGCCCGACATGCTCAGCAGCCAGTTGGTGCTATCAGAGTATTAAATCTCAGCTACAGCTTTCAGGATACTTCAGGCAATGAGCACCCTCTCTAGAGCTCCACACCCAGACCCAGCTCTTGTCCAGCCAGGGACATTCCAATTTTGTTACCCCAGGATTTTTAAATTTTTTTTTCAGGAGGTATCTTGCTCATAAAATATGTCATTTTTGGTTGCCATTTCTCCCCATGTTACTTCTCCATTTAAACACTTTTCCTCCTCCAGCTGTGAGAGGGGGAACATATTCCTGTTGTTCAAGGATCAATTTCTCCCAATCTCTTGCCATCCCCTGTCTGAACCTATTGATGTATTGTCCTGCCTCACCCTCTGATTATATCAGCTGACTCTAGCTCCTTCCTTGACCATATCAAACCATGCCCTTGTTTTTCCAGCCCTCTATCAGCCTTTTAGGTATGAGTTCTCATAGCTTGTCAAGATGTCAGCTCCCTTCTCCATCCCCTGAGTGAACTCTGTTTTCATTTTTCAGTAGGTGCTGGTGAGATTTTTTTCCATTCTGCCCTTGAACTTAAAAGTTCAATTCCCTAAACTATAAAGTTGCCAAAAGTCCACCTTCAATATCTTTCCTAAAGCTCACTTCTGCCAGCAAAAACCCAGACCCACCTCCTACCCCTCCTCTAAAATGAGCTACCACCAGTGCAGGGAGAGTAAAACTGTCATGAGATATTGTGATGTCAGATTTTAGCAAATAAGAAAGCCTAAGAATAGGGGACAGCATAACAGTGACTATTCTCATTTTATCTGTCTAAACTCTGTCAGCCTTGACTACACTAAGCACATTTCCTGGCAGATATGATGCTTGCCTTGGAGGGTCAGTGATGCCTGCAAACTCTTCCTTTCCAGGATATATTATCTCCCGGGGAAGGGAGGTGGTAGCTTGATTCAAAACTAATTTTCACGTTGAACTGTGCCAAATCAGGTTTTTGTATGCAATTTGAATTTTAAAACATTTTCTAACATTTTCTGCAAAGGCTGAATGAACAGTGGATCTTCATTGCTTGACTTCACCAGAGCTGCTCTGGGGCTCTCAGGGCTGAATTGTGAATCTACGCCTCGCCCAAAAGAGCAAAGGAAATAGTGGGGGTTTGTTTTATGTGGCAGCAAATGTACTGACTCTACCCCTGCTCTTTCTTGCCTCTATGATTCCAATGGGAGTTATGCTCCTGTCCATCCACCCTGGAGAGCAGCACTGGCAGTGCAGCCCCCTAGGGAGGATGCACCTGTGCCTTACAATGTGCTCTGTGCTGGGGCTTTGCCTCCTTTCCTGCAGAATGCCTGACTGGAATCAGAGAGACAGGAGATCTGTTTCCTGTTTCTGTCTGGCTACAGCAGTGCCCTTCCATATCTTGAAAAGTTAATTCTCCAAAGTGTCTCAAGTCTATGCCTACCTCCTTTCCAGAGGTTTTTCCTGCATCTTGCCTTCCTGCCTCCCTCCCCCAGTGCAGAGGCAATCAGAGTTCATGTAGAAAACCCCATCCAGTATGAGGTTTACCTGTGGCTTTCCCAGGTGGGCTTTTGTTGCTGAATTATTCATCCCCCAAGGAATGGGAGATGGGAACAGGAACACAATATCTGACACCACGCTGAACTTCATTAGAAAATGTTTTTTACCTGTGACAGAAAAAAAAAAAAAAAAAAAAAAAAAAAAAAAAAAAAAAAAAAAAAGAAAAAAATTCCAGACTCCAGTTCCTTGCTGATACTAAATAGACTTCATTTACGTTCTCCCCCTTCTCAGCTACCCATCTTGGAAACACATGGGGGGGCAGATCATGCAAACACAAATACTTTCTACTCTGTGTGTCCTTTGTGGTGCCAGACAGGGCATCAGGCTCATAAATCAGCTTCAGGGGTTGCTGTCTGTAAATGATTTAGTGTGGGAGATACTGATTAGTGGTAGCGAAGGCACCAGAATTGTTTAAATGTAGAGGGTGATAAGATTTACATCCACATTTTCAAATGCAAAAGTTAATTCTAAAATGATGACTTGCTCTTGCCTCCCTGGGACTGAATGCTGGGAATGCTCTGGTGCCTTCTAAATCATCAGAGCTGGCCTGCTCTGCAGTCCCCTGTCATGGGAAAAAAAGCATTAAATAGTTTTAGTCTCCTGAAAATACTTAACTCCTTATATATGTTGCCTGCCATTGCTCTTATCTATTTTTCAAGGGAATTCAAGGGAAATTTGAGACACTTTAAATCTGCATTGCAAGAGCTTGCCATGTGCTAGGATGATGCTCCAGCAGTTCAGGGAGGAGGGAGCAGGATGAGAGTGGGCAAGGTAGGAGAGGGAGCTCTCCCTGCACTGCAGTGATGTGTGAGCTGCTGAGGCACAGTGCACTCACAGGCATTTACAGAGTAAAACACATTTACAACCATGGGTTTCAGACTGTCAGGTTTTGTTTACACTGTGAGTGAGCAAGAATTAAGTTTTGATTTGAAATGCACTTAAGTTGTGACTCAAAGACAACTTTTGAGTGAAGACAAACTAAAGAGCTGTTTTATAGATGCTTTATGCATCTTATGAAATGGACCATTCCTCAATGCTAGGAACTTCACCACTTTAACCCGTTCTATTGGCATCTCTTTTTCTGTGTTTTACAAAATATATTTGCATGCTAAAAGGCTCAATTTATTTTTTCATTTTCTTTTGCTAGGGCTACAATTTAAACTGCCAAATTTTATCCTGTGACTTGAAAAAGTTCTGATGTGCAGTAAGCTCAGAAACTCTATTCATTTTCCACAAGGCACTTTTACATTTACTATCAACATCTCCAGAGTTAGCAAATGTTCCAAGTCAAGGAATTACCAGAAAGCAATGAATAAAATGGGGTAGTGAAAGTTATTTCTTTCTATTCACATGCATGTGTTTATTCTAAAGTAGATATTCAACTTTCTACATCTGTAACAGAGAACATTGATATCAAAGATAGAATTTTATTAGAACTTAAAGTTTGTACTGACATAGCCAGACATCCTTTAAAATATGCCACATGGAAAATTTATTCCTAGTTTGACCACATCTTAAATTATCTGATTCTTCCAAAATACACTTGGATGTTTCCAGAGAGTAAGGTCAACAGAGATGGACTCCAGATAGCAAATAAAGTTTCTTTTAAGAAGGTAGGAACAAAAAATTATAATCGTCCTCTTTCATTTTAGGAATATATTTCACCACATTGTCAAAGAAATTATCTTATCATGGAAGATAGAGAACATGGAAATCATCAAACTTTTTTTGGTTGGTATTTGGAAGGCTGGCAGTGGTGATTGTTCCCACCTTCTCTCAGCTCTTGGCTGCATGCTTTCAACAAGTAGTTCACACAATGATGTGTTCCAACACATCAGCAACTTGCTTTCTAGTTTCATTTAAAATAAGAAAATTTTGATTCTGTGAGTGTCTCTTTCACATGCAGTGGAGACAAAGGGAGTTTTTTATATTGAGTGCTCATGAAAAGAAACACCAGGACCTTGAAACCAGCTTGTGATTTTTGGGAAAAAAAAGTAAGAGATGGGCAGTTCTAGCAGGACTGAATCAAAGCAGTCTGGGAAACAGACTGCCAGGGCCCTGTGCTGATGGGAAGTCAGCCTCTCATCCATTATCTGTTATTAAAGGGAATAGCTGAGAAAGTAAATTGGAGATCACAGCACAGTTCTTTCCTTTGCCTTACAACAGCAAAGATGAACAGTGATGCCATTCTCCTCAAGCAGCTGAGTGGCCACAGCTTTTGGAAATCTTGAATGCTTTGCTTCTCTAATCTTTGGCACTTATCCTGCAGCTCATGACTCTGATGCAGTCAGTCCACAGGCAGGGCTGCCTTGGCCTGGCAGACACCTGGAGCCATGTATAAGTGATCTCTGTGAAGTATGGACAGGTATTGTAAAGAGGAAAAAATAGTAGAGAAATTCAACTGATTTTCTTATTTCTGTGTGCTGTTAAGAAGGCATGATACTTGGTCTGCATATGCTGCTGATAGAGGGAATTTCCTCCCCATATTTTCTGGGACAGATCTTATTTTTAGTAGCATTCAAACAAGTAAACAAACAAAATCTTTCTGCTGTGTCGAAACTCAATTTTCAGAGTTAAACCTTGGAATAACAAGAATGACTACAGTCCCTTTAGAGGATAAAGAAACCAAAAAAATCAACACCACCACTTCCCAGGAGAAATGCATCTCTTCTTGGCACTGACTGGAAGTATAGAGGGTAAATGTGAAGCTCCAAAGAAATCTCTCTGTAGGCATTGTAAGGAATTGAGAGCTGCTGCCAAGCATTTCTGCTATTCCCACAGAGATTTCATACCAGGAGGACAACAGACCAAAGAAAAGCTCAGTAGAGCTTGTCACACCTGGAACAGCTGAATGTAGATTTATAATAGAAATATTCAATCTGCTAAGAAACTTTGAGATTGATTTTTTAGAAAAGAAACAAAAGGAAGACAAAATGACTTACTGTTGCATGCAAACTTCTCACTGAGTGTTCTTCTTTGGTTTCCTTTTTTTAGATGTATTTTTATATACTGAAAGTAATTGTTAATATTTGTAAGATATGGCTAAGTTCTTCTAACTAACTTTTATCTTTTTAATTAGGTAGAATGTGGTTTTGTAATTCATTGGATTTTCAGAGAGTCCTCCCATACTGTCATTGATCTGCCCAATACCTTCTCCTGGAGGTACAGCCTTGGCTGCCACAAGGATCCTTGTGACTGAAGCTTAACAGCTCAGCCCCACCTTCTGACATGGCCTTTGCTGGATCTCCTGATGAAGGAAAAATACACTGGACAAAAATGTCATTTCCTTTCCTTCACTAATCCAGGAATGAAGGAAGCAGAAAAAAGGGGAACTGGAAAGAATTGCACCCCTAAAATCTGTAATCCTCTGGTGAGGCTGTCTCACCAGCTGTGCTCCTGTCATAGTCATGCCTGTTGAAAAGAAAATCAAGAATCTGTATATTAGAAATTCTGACTTGATGTGCAGATAAGGACTAATGATCTGTGATTCTTTCTGATGCCCCATGCTACCTTGAAATGCAAAACTAGGAGTAAAAGTGTAACTCTGTTGAGTTGCACTAGGGATATTTGATTTATTCTGCATCTCAGAGTAAAGGAAGTAATGCAGACAGATGGATTTTCCTGTGGTCAGTTTCTGTTACTTTGAGTGCAGTTAAACTTGCAGGATTTTTCCCCCTTTAACACTACAGATTTAATTGTAGTAGTTCTACAAATCTGTAAAACTGAGTCTACTAAGGCTGAATTTTAAATATACTGCATGTGCAAGAGTTATTGAATTAGGAGAAGCAACTTTACTTCCCTAAAAAAAGACTAATTAGAAACATACCATTAAAACAAAAAGATACTTTTCTAAAGAGCTTTGCTGATTACTATCCTAAACTAATTAATTACTTCAGAGTTTATTTTTATAAGTCAATAAAATTGTTTTCCACAGAACCTAATGATACATTTTAAAATACAGTATATGATAAAATCTTACTTGTCAAAAGATATATTATGCAACCTGAACTGATGTTTATCACCATGTAACAGAAATACTAGTGGGTTTTTTTATAGGCAAATACTTTTATACTTAATTAGAGCTCATAAGCTGAACTGGAAAGAAGAAGCCCAAAAGCCAAATATGCAAAGCCTTAAATCTGGAATTATTTATTTCATCTAGAACCAAGTTACACTGGGCTAAAATCTGTGAACAATGGCGATGAATATACCATGATGCAGTTAGAAAATATTTATGACTCATAGTACCACAAAATTCTGTTGAAAATGTTCTGCTGAATGAAATTATTGCAGTTTGAAGAAATAGGTGGAAACCCAAAGCACCTTGAGCTGGAGAACCAGTTAGATGTAATATCAAAGAACCTTTTAAACTGGATTATGATAGATTTTCTACAGAAATTCCATATATAACTTAAAGCTGACAATGGAAGAAGACTGAAGTCTGAAGCAAGTTGAACACTTTGGATTTCATCCTGGACTGGGACTTTCCCTAGAGCCCTAGGAAGGTGCAGAATGTGGAAATTGTTCCATATGGATTACAAAGGACAGTCACCCACAGCAGGTCACATCTGGCACAGCAGTTCCTGCACATCAGCAGAAATTCCCTTGGGAAGGAACCTGTGATCCCCCTGCCAAGACCTGGCTGCTCATGCAGGAAGCAATTCCATACTTGTCTGCCTCAGCTGTGGCCTTTTGAACCCTCCAAAGCCCCTGTGGCAATTCCTGCCCCTCATCTTCTTGTCTAACTAATAAGTGAGTCAAAGAGGGTGTGAATGGATATATACCTCTCAATATGTATGCTGTGTGCCATTCCAGGCTCATTAGCCAGTATGTAATTATGCCTGATTTCACATCACTCCTGAACTTGATCCATTAAGAAAACTTTTATTCTCTGAGACAGCAATAACTTGACCTTAAATGAACTGAATGTGAAATTGCCTAGTGATTGATTTTTCAATTCAATTATTTTTCCTTCAGAAGTTAAATTTAAATGTGGCACTTTACAGTCGACAGAATCTAGGTCAAATAGATGGGATATTAATAATAACCCATCCTGTGTGAAATCTAGGGCTTATACTTAGCAGTAAATTCAGTTTGTGGAATTCTCTGAAGGCTGAGTTTTGTGTAAGCTGCCATCTCATAGGAGACAATGACACAGGCCAGAGTTTCCCAGACTTTTCAATACTGACCTGGGACCCCTTCTCCCTGGTGTGCTTCCTTCATCCCTGCCAATTCTGGGCATCAAAGGTATGGAAAGTAGAGGGTTTCTAGATCCAGACTCTCCTTAGCCTTGTTCAATCAGTTTGTTTTTCTATCCTCATGGAGATTGACTGAGGAAGACATTGCTATTTGCCTTGCATAAGAGTAACTGTAAATGAAGATACAGGGTTGCTCCCCTCAAATCCCAGAGGGAAATAGGATCATGTGCTGGCCCATCCAGGAGCCAGCTGAATTAAAAGGTGTTGGACAGCATCCACTCCAATTAAACCACCTCAAAAGAATAAAATCAAAAAAACTAGACCTTGCAGGAATGACAAATCAATGAAAATGTTGTATGCATTGAAACAAAATTATAAAAACTTGGAAATAGGTAATTTATTGGTGCATTGGAGCCGATTTGCTTGTCTGAAAGATACTAAAGACTTTAGTGGTGCAGGTCTTTCCTTATGGCAATGTTCTTTCTGTGAATTGCCAGTAGATGATATCTAAGAAAGCCCTGCTGGCTGCAGACAGCAAGTCCCACTCTGCCTGCATGAAGTGAGGGCAAGGTTATTCCTTTGTGTCAGGTGTCTAATTAACAGCCCTGGGGAACACCAACTCATCCAAGCTTTTGGTTCAGATGAAAAGGAAATGCCCTACACAGTAAATTAATGTAGAAAATGGGCCAAGTGATGGCCTACAAAAATGAACAGGTGGATGGTGGTAGGTAGAAACAGTGCTGAATATTTTTTGTTGACAAAGGGAAAATTTAGAGAGGAGGAGATAGAGAACAAAGATAAAGAGCTACATTTGCTTGGGAAAATAAATTACTTCACAGTCTACCAGGAAGAGAGGAAGGAAGTAAACACTTTTAAAATGAAATCTTGGAATGAATGAGTGTGACCTATCTGATGCTTTTCCAATTTTTTTTTTTTTTCATTCTGTAGATCTTGTGTAAGTGGGAGTTCCAATGGCTGGTTGAAAAACCTTTAAGGCCAGACAAAGAAGAATGGCTTCTTCCAGGCTTGCTTATGAGGTCTATAAATCCAGGCAGGCTTTGGAATGACTGCTAGCAAAACCGAAGGTAGGCTGGTGTCACCAACGGTGCAAACATCTGGAGTGTGTGGTTGGTGCTCTGTTGCTGTAATGCCAAGTCTAGCTAAACAAAGCAAGCCGTGGGGAAATCACAAGTGCGGCCCCCTTACTACTGTGTGAGTTTACCGGCAGCCAATGACAGCCCCCAAACCCCTCCCCACACACTCCCCAAATTTGGAGATCCCAAATCCTCCCCAGCGCGAGGCACGGTGCTGCTGAGCCTTCGGATGACACCTGGTGGCAAAATTGGAACAACGCACCAGAGATGGAATCACGTATGGGTGATGGACATGTACTGAAACTAAAGGGAAATTAAACCCATGGGCAACTAAGGTGAACTAGAGGCTGGTAGCTAGAAGTGGAAAATAATATGCTAGGAAATGAAATGGAGAAGCTTATTAACATTGCTTTAAGAGGCAAACCCAGCTCTAATAAATGTCTTATATATCAAAGCAGTCCTTAAGGAGGAGCCATAACCAGCTCCATGGGATCAGTTACTGCCTGCTTAAAAAGAACTGCAAACAGCAACATGAGAGGATTAATTAGTTTAGTTCAGTGGTCTCCTTGGATACCATTCAAGTGACTTCCACCATTGTTCATGTAGAGCAACCAGGAACACAAGCATCAGGGTAATAAATACCTGTGCTCCAGATAACACTTGTCATGTGAATTCGAATTTGTGGAATAATCTCTTTTCAGAGGATACCTTTTGGGTTTGCCTCTGAACACCTTGTAGCAGGCAGGGAGAGGGGGGTAAAGAAGGGTCCTGCCCAGGGCAGCCCTCCCCAGAATCATCTGGTGGCCAGGGAGGGAGCCACAGGCACCTTCCATGAGCTGTGGGCAGGCTGTTTGAGGATGGCACATTTATGTCTTTTATTGCCAAGCTGGATCTGTGAGGCTATAAAAGTGAAACACCAGGTTCAAGCCCTGAGAAAGCCCTCTCACTGATGAAAGGGTTTAGTGCTTTTACTTCAGTTTCATTTCTCAAACATGCTCCTCCTGCACCTTGCTGATAATTTACTGTGAGAAGTCTGTCATCACTGTCACAGACCTTCAAAATACTTCAGATTTCTGTCTCACACAACGATTCCCTTCACCCTAAAGGTATCCATTACATTGTTTTTAGCCGCTCTGTGCTGTGTGTTTATGTACTATCTTCCCTTTGCTTCATGGAAACAGCCCTGAAATCACCAGAGGAGCGTCTGTTTAGCTTCCAGTTGCCATGTGATGTCTGCTGTTATATGGTGTGGTTTGGGAGATGTGGGCATAGCACAGGAGCTGTGACAGCCCTGCTGTTCACATTCTCCTGCTCTCCTGCTGTCTGTCACACAGTGAAAGCACTGGGGCTGCACTCAGCCTGCCACAGTTACTGCTGAGGGCACAACCAAATTACCAGTTTGGGAGTGCTCAGTCAATTGAACATTCATTTAAAAAATGTACTAACTCACACTTCACAGAGAAGCAGTGAAATTAAATAGCTGGGATTCTCTTTGTTCTAAACCTCTGAAAATTTCCCAGCTAGTTAATTATCTGAGGGCACCAGCATTAATGATTTGTACATGAAGACACATTTTCCTATCAGAATGTCCTCATTTTCACTCTGTAATATCACAGTTAAAGGTCAGCAACTACTTCAGTATCAGAACTGCAAGCTAGAAAACAAAGCAAACAGAGATCTTCCAAAAGCTTTCTTCCTCACACAACCTCTCAGTAATTTCTTTACTGTTGGGACAATATCCTGAACTTTGAATTCTTAGTTTGGGACTTTTTATCTCATTTTAATATTTTCCTAAGGTTGCATAATGTTATAAGTCCTGCTTATGTCGAGTTTTTTATAATTATATTATTTAAATAGTTCAAACAAAAAAATGTGAAGAAGAAATATTAATATTCTCACATATCCAAGTGAAGTCTGTGCCCAAGCTAGCTAAGGCAAGACTTAGATATTTTTGCTAACAAGTAAGGAGAGGTAAATGAGCCTTGTCTTGGCTTAGATAGCAGAGACTGGATATGCAGAGATGTGTTTGCCCTTAGGGATGAGTTGGATCTTTACTCCCCTGGAGGTGCTACAGCCCCCTTGAGCCCTGCTGCTGCTGGGACAGGATTTGACCAGAATGAGGTAAGGAAAGGGTGCAGCCCTCATCAGCCCCATGCAACACCTGCTCTATGCCAAGTCTGTGAAAGGCTCCAGCAGAAAAAAATAAAACAACCTGTTCTTTGTGCTAACTGAGGCAGCACAAGAGGCAATGAGCTTAAATTTCAGGAAGATTTAAATGAGATGTTAGGAAAAAATTCTCATGGTTTGGGTGACTAAGCATTGGCATAGATTGTCAAGACTTTGTTCTTAAAACCTACAACAGAGATTTCACAATCCCTCAGCAAATTTTTGCCAAAAAATGACTCACTAAAATGGAATGTGTTGACTGATACCTTGAGATCCCTCACCACTCTTGAGTTTAATAATCTGTATAAGCACAGTTCATTGATTTGCTGCTTTGTACAATCATTTGACATCTAAGCCCCAGTAATTACATCAAACATCCTGTATCAGCTGCTCGATGGCTGTATTGCACAGTACTCGGATGCATTTTTACTAATTGGTTGCTTCTCTTTTATTATTTAATGTGTATTAAGTTTTAGCCTGACTCATAGAGAACACTTCAAGTACAAGAGCCAAACAATAATTAAAGCTGTTAAAAATACATTACAGCAGAAAGTAGAAACCAAGAGTGGTGAGTGGCATATTTGCTGTTTTTTTCCCAGATGCCCCCAGTGTGAAAGATTATATGCTATCATCAGCTCAAATAACAAGGGGGGCTTGTGGCCTTCCCATCAAATAATATTACATATTATTTGATATATATAATATAATAGTATTTCCATCAAGAATTCACTTCTTTTTTTCCCCTGGAAAATACCAGTAATTCAAGAGTAAGTAAATAGTAAGTGTGAAGAGCTTTCCCCAGACTAGCAGTCTGGCAGGACCACCAGTTTCTTACAGCCTCTCTGCTCCTTTTCCTGCCAGATACCTGGTAGCACAGAAATGATATCTGCAGACAGTCACCATCGAGGGCAGCTCTTGACTTAGAGGGACAGCTTGTTAACTGAGAAATAAGTTGCACTGATATGAAAAGTCATCTTTATTTTGTCTGCAGGAAAGATGAGAACAGCTGTCTGGCTCATGTTGTGAAATGTGTCAGGGAAGCTGCTGGGACACAGTTTTAAGAAACTCAGTCTCAGTTTCCTCCTACCTCTAAATTAATAAAGACCCCAAGATGTCCCCATTGCTCATTTTGCAGCTGCTGGAAGGGTTTATTGCAAAAACATTTTCCAGTATTAGTCCCAGGTCTGTCTGGTGGATAGGGAAATATAATTTGGGAAATAAATATTTATGATGCATAAATACTTGGATACATCGCTCAGTACAGATGCCCATCACAACAGCAGAGCTAAAACTGTGGTAGGCTTCAGCATTTATGATTCATCCACTATGGAAGACTTAAATCCTCAGCCCATTAAATGGAATGGTTCTGAACCAAATCTAAAACTAAATGAAGTCTTTTTAAGTTTCAGTCTTTCAAAGAAAAGAACACAGTTACACAGTTTTTGCATTGACCAAAAAGGTTGTCTTGAACACAAGACTTACTAACTATCCTTCACATACCAACAGCAAAGCTTAGAATACCCAGCCCTGGGAGGGTAGCTACTGCAGTCGACATATTTCTAAATGAACATGGGTTTCAGCAGTGATCTCTACCCAGCTGTAAGCCAAAGGGTTTCCAGAAGTCACAAGCTCTTTGCAGAAAGCAGAGTCTGTCACACATACTGTGAAAATTGTTGTGCTGGGCATGAGGAGTTGATCGAAAAATATCTTCTGCCTGGCACTTTACTTTTCTGAAACCCCAGGTGCATATTTTTCATGCAATTTAACTTTTTAGAGGAATACTTATATCTGGCCACCAGAAACTATTGTTATTAGTCCCTAGCTCTGCACTTCTCCTCTGAATGGGAAACGATTGCAGCTAAAATACCTTCAGGTAGGAAGATGATTGTGTGCCTGTAGCAAAGCATTTCAGCCTCTCCTCCAAGGTCAAAAGACACTACTTCAAATCTACAGACAGGAACCAGCCTTAATAGACAAGAAATCTGTCTTACATTAAATACAAAGAACATAAGAAAATGATTGTAAATAGTTTACGTGACAACCCATCACGCTTTCTTTTAATGTACAGTGTGGGGAAAGCAAAACTTCTGTGTGAGACTGAAGCATCAGCTTTTCTGTGATAGGCTGATACTCCTCAGTGTCCCCCACAGCATTTCTTAGCAGTACTTTTATTTCAAGTGGTCTGAGTCAGCAATCAGGTCTTCACTGTCCTAATTATTGCTTGTACACAGAAAAGATGATCTTGTCCCAGAAAACCTACAGCTTAGACATATGACAAATAAATTGATTTAAGAAACTACTGAGGGGCCTCTGGAGAGAAATGAACTGGACAGAAGAATAGAAGATAATAGGTAATAATAGAAAGGGCACTCCATGTAACTACTCTATGATGAGCTCATCTCTTTTCCAGAAAGACCTGCCTGGTTTTGCCCATTCAGCTTTTGGGACTCTTCCTACTGCTTCTGGAGTCATCAAAACTTATCATCCTAAAGTAAGTAGGAAAATTTAACTGTCTATTGTATCCCTCTCTAAATTAAAGGTTTGAAGTGAGGCATGGAGATGTGAAGAAGAGATAATGAACTCTGTTTAAAGAGCAGGAGGAAAAACAGCAGTGGGTAGTCTTGGCTTATAACATGACTGGCAGAAAACCAGCCCAGAACTCAAACCATTCTCTGTGCTTCAGTAGTCCAGGGAAAGCACCCTTTTTCCCACTAGGATACTCATACTTTATTTACCTGCTTGTATGGAGGTCTATTTCTGTTTTCTTGGAATTAAATACAACTGATTTTCAGGCCTTTCAGGGTTAATCCAGCTGCAAATAACAGAAGGGAAAAGAAAAATTCTGAGAAAAAGCATCACATGCTTATGTTGGAAAGGTGGCAAATGCATGGTTTGAACAAAGATGCAATCATAAGAAAGATCTCCTCTCAAGAGGCTAGAGGTGTGTGGGACTGAGGTGGTCACTGGAAGTCAATCTGCCAGCTGCTGGTACCTCTTGTGAAGGACTCCACCTGCCCTGTTCCAAACTTTCATGTTTGCCACTGCAAGTCAGCCTTTCACACCTACAGTACCTCAGTGGCAACTCTTGCAGTGTTCAAAGACTGAATGAAGAGATGATTATGCATTGATAATCCTCATTTGAACCTCTTAAAATGCTCCTATTTCCATCTAAGCTTTTGCAATCCTGTTCCACTACTCTGCCTGCTGCAAACCACAAGTTTCCACCTCGTTAAAACTTTGTGTGGCATTGCTTGCTCTGCAGGACAAGCTGTGGAGGAAACTGCCATTTGTAAAATCCAAAGGTAATGAGAGCTTCTTTTGGCAGCAGGCAGGAATTGATGCTGGGTACTTGTTAGCACCAGCATCTTAGGAGAGGGTTTATTCTGCCAAGTGCAAATGAACACACATTCCCTTTAAAATGCTTCATGCTCAACTGATATTCAAGACTGAGAGAAGCCCAGCTCACAATCCTTTTTGGACCTTATTTTTCTCTCTCTTTGATACTTGAAAAAACCCTTGAATTTCTCTCTTGCATTTAACAGGAAAAAACTTGTTTTGTGGAAATGTAGAATATGATAGTGGCAGACCTGCACCACATTAAACACTGTGGTTTTTTGTTTCAAAGTTTTGAAAAAAATTAAGCTAAGGGAGAGGTTTGATGGATGTTTTACCTTCAACTGGTTTTGCCTGTGAACAAATTTGAAAGCAGAGCCCAGGAAGTATGTGGGGTTTATTGGCAAAAGAGTATTTCAGTGGAAAACATGAAATGAAACACTATTTGTCTTCATTTTGATGCATTGGATTCCACAGAAAACTATTAATGAGTTGTAACTGCCAGAACTTTTGCTGAAATGTAACGTAAGATATAATGCAATAATTAAGTACAGAAACCAGTTTTGGTCTCTGATATTTTATACTTAAGACTCTTCTTGCACTGGAAGGTGATATATATAATATGGCTTCCTGAGGGAATACTGCTGACTTAGAAAACTGCAGTGCTACATTTTTCAAATTACCATAAACATAATTACCTCCTGCTGAGAATCTGAGTGATAATTCATAGCATCGTTACTTTCAGTAAAGACTGTAATTTCTTTCAAACTGCGATTAATTCCTTCCTAAATTACAAAAGTCAAGTCAAAAATTTATTGTTGGATTGGCAAACATATAGAAATTTTATTATGTTTGCTCCATGCCAGAACATACATGAAATCTTCACCTTTTAAAGTAAATCAAAGAGAGATTTAGATCCTGCCTGAGCTGGTAGGGAGCTGTGAAGAAGAAGAGGGATCCAGCCAAGTGAGAAGGGGAGGATGTGTTTGTCCAAATTTTAACAGTGCAGATTTTAACAGTGTGCATGAAACTCACTGGCCAGCAGAGGTGTCTCTGTGCTTCCTTCTGCAGTAGCCAAGTTTCCAGTCCTCCAGAGAGCTCATGAATGTTTGTGGTTATTCTTTTTCAACAGAGAGAGCAGAATTTTACTCCTTGTAGATTATTCCTCTTGAGGTTGCTTTCTTTTCTCAGTTACAGGATTGGTACTTACCTCCAAATGCAAAAATGCATTTTGCTGCATCTTTCTGCCCCTAATATGAAGCAGAGAAGAGAATATAGTCATAAGATTCTAGATAACACATCTTCAAATCTAAGTTAGACTGAGCTTTGATTTTAAATAGTAGAAGCTGATTTAACAATGTTCAACAGTTGGTGGTGCATGCAGCAAAGACAGCCCCATGTATTTATGCACATTGAATGTTAATATGGTATTTGCTTTCTTTTTATTCAGCTCAATTTGCTTCTAATTTTTCTCTTCCTTTACATAATTTCTTTTTTTAATCCTCACTCGTTGCTAAGTAACTGTAGCAGTATTGTTGCAGATGTGCAATAGGCATATTTGATTACTGTGGTGGTCTTTCTTTTTAGGGAAAAATGTCTTTCAGTAAAAAAAGAACAATAATGAAAGTAATGATGGCCTGATAAAAGATAAAAGTTTTTTCTTATCCCAGATTTTTTCAGCTATTCATACACTGTGTCAGCCAATGGTAGAAAGTATTTGGGAGGAGGTCATTCTTCTCAAATGGATCAATCACCACAGAACTACTTTCCCTAGAGATTTGCACCTCATGGAATATGAGGAAGGCTTGTCAAACCTGGTTGCACCTGTGGTGAGACTTTCTCTGTAACACACTCACACTGAAATTGGGTAGGCCAGAAGTTGCAAGATCATGGGACCTCATTTATGTGAGCTTCTGTAAATATTTCTGTGTAGATCGTGAGTCTTATCACTAACACTTCTAGCACTTCTGCCCATGAACGCTGGCAGTTTGCTTTTATCAGTACAGCACTCCAAAGCTTCAGCCAAAGTTTCATGGGAATGTAGTGCAGGTGACTCTCTGGGCAAAATGAAACCTCTCAGCTGCTTTTCACAGCTTTTCCCAGTTACTGTGCATGTCATTCAAGTGTCACAGGTGTCCTTTCTGAATTAATTTCCCTGAACGCCTTGGGGCTCTTGGTAGCCAGGAGTGCCCACAGCAGGCAAGCCCTTGCTGCTCCCAGTTCCCTCTGGAGCCAGGGTGTGTGCTGCTGTTCATGTCTCTGCCATCAGTCACTCCTCTGTGAAGGGGAACTGAGTGTGAAGTGCAAGGATTAAAATCCTATCCTGTTAGTTTGGGAAAGAATAGCAGAATGCTTATGTGACAGTGAATGGTCACTCTACTGATAGATTTCGTTTCAGCATTTACTAATTTGGCTGTGTTTGGCATTGTATCTGCAGCAGGATGATAATGTAGATTTTTAGCAGCAATTATATATAGATATATTTTCCTCTTAATGTAGGAAGAACAGAAGAATTGTCATTGTTGACATTATTCAAAACTAATCAATGGCATTTTAAAGAGGTGGATATTGCATTAATTCTTAACTTTTTGTAGCTAGGTTGGGATGGTTCCCTTTATTTTGTCTTTTTGTATTCAGTTTAATCAAATGTGTCCATTAAGTGTAGGATGTGGCATTTGAATTCTTTAAGGAAGTACTTGCAAGAGATTGATTTTTGCCTGTGTTTGCAGAGAGTGAAGGAGTTTGCCTGTGTAATCTCCAAAAAGGTCAGATCTTGACTTAATAAATGTATGATTCAGCAACATAAATCTCATTCTTTAGGACATCACATTAATATTTATTGGGGTCTGAATACTACAAAGACCTGGTAATTAGCTACAGAATCTTTTGTGTGTTGGTTAAACTGGCTCAAGAGGGATTAAAATTGCTTCCATTATGATAAATCTGCCAAGCACTGGACTCATACTCCCATTAATTCCTGTGGTTCAGACCAGTGTGTAGGTACATCTTTCTGCCATGAATAACAGTGGTTATGACATTTTAAATAAATTCAGTGAACACTGTTTCTAAGAGGAACCATGCCCTATTGCTGATGGTGGAGCAGAAGCAGGCAGCAGCCAGGAAGCCCAGCAGCAGCTCCCCAGCTGCACCAGGAACAGACCCTGACTGTCCCAGCCCATGCAGTGCAGCAAAGGAGCAAAGGCCACAAACCTGGGCTAGGAGCTGCTGAAGGGAAATGACCCAGATATCCCAACAGAATGCTAGCAGTCAGGCTGAGTTTTAAAAGTACAGAAAAATAAAGATGGTCACTGTATTGAGAGAGTGACACCAAAGCAACTGTGAAAGTGAAGCAGGGAGAATGGGGCACTGTCCAAGGAAAGGGCTGCTGTGCAGCTACAGGTACTGCTGGGTGAGGGAGAATGTGTCTGTATATTGTGGAAGACAATATGGTACAAGCATCACCAGGCTGAGCTGAGCCTCTAAATCCACAAGACTCAGCCTGGATCTGGCCCAGAATAAGTACAGCTATATTTGCATGGTGCCAGCCCTCATCAGATATGCCTTGCTTCTGGTCTCTGTTCAGCTCTTTTCCAAATACCTTGGATTACAAAGTTGTGGGTTCAAAAAGACAAGATTAGATAAAGCAATTTGTAATCTCAGTATTTTTCTAAAGTGGGAAAGAGAACCTATGCAGTGTAACAGTTGAAAAAAATCTTGGTGCCCTGCTAAAAAATTCCTGGAATAAGTGGGCTTAAGAAACACTAAAAGCTTATGCCTTATGTTAAGGGAAGAAGCCACAGAGTCAAAACTGAACTGAAAAAATAAGTGGGCAGGAAGACCTAAAAATGAATCATATGGCTTAGAGGACACTAAGCAGAATCACAAAAATCAGTTTTTCCCCCTAAGAAATGTGCCAACTGCTGTTCACAGGCATGCAGAGCCATGTGGGGATAAGAGAATGTTCTTCCAGCCTGGGATCCCACAGCTGAAACTGCCTCTTGACATTACAAGTGGTGATGCAAACCAAGGTGGGAGGATACTGAGGAGGAGGCTTATGCCTCATGGGGATGCTGAAGTGAAGAAAGGGAACTAAGCACTCTATATGTTTGAGGAAATTTAAGAGAATGCACTCAACTGTACCTGTGGCTGACCAGTTTAAACCTTGGAGGCACTTTCTGGACGAGTCAGTAAGAGATAAATATTGATGGAATTTGTCTGACCTTGAATCAACAAAAACTTTGTTTTCACAGAGCACACGGCATCTGATAACAGAGTGATTCAGCTAAAAAACTTTGCACCTCTGTGCAGTATCATGAACATTGTGCTAACTCTAGAAGGATAATGACATTTAGAAAATACTTGGATGCAGCTGTGGGAATTTTAACTCATCTTTGACAAAAAGGAAGAAAAATGGGAAGGGAGCTCGGCCATCTGCATAAACTATTTACCCAGAACTCCTGATGGGGTAAAACCACAGAGAAGTGTTCTCTGCTCTAAGTTACTGGCACATATAAGTCAGCCCTCAGAAAGCTTCAACTACATCAGCTTTCATCTCAGCACTTCCCTACAGATGCTTTTGAGCCATCATAACAGGAAGAAACAGAAGGACTCCAAACAAAGTGAAGGTTCTTCCAGAAGCTAAAGAGCATGAGAGAAATTTTGGATTAGCTCCAAGAGAGTCTCTTTTGTCACTGAACTAAACAGAGCTGAAACAGCCATCGTTGGCTGGACTGAAGGACAGGGTTGGGCAGTGTTCCCAAAAAGCTGAAGCCTCCCTGCAAGCCCTCTTGGATGGAGATACACACTGAAAACCATGCACCAAGCAGAGGTGGTAGCTAAAAGCATTCATGCCTCCTGCATGCTCTTTTTGGTGAGTGAGGAGTCAAAACAATTTGGGCTGTTTCTAACACTAGCTTAAGGGAATGCATTATGTGTCATCATAAGCACATTGCTGGGGGCAGGGCTGGGTTGAAGCTGGGTTTGAATATTAAGGTAATCTTTCTTCCCAGCCCCAAGAATACAGTGCTTGGAAGGGGGGGACAATTTAAGAGGTCTCTCAGAGTCTAGTGGTTCCAGAAATCCTGGGTGGGGGCATGAGCTAATGGTATATGAGAACCCTGAAATAAGTTGAACTGTGGGGTTTTTTTCCTGATTATTTCAATCAACTAGGAAAGAGCTTATCCAATTTGAAACTTTCATTTCTTGCTAACACATGTTCAGACACACGATGTCATTCTGTTGAATTGTTTCCAGAAAATTAATTATTCTTTAGAAAGATTTTGGCTTTCTCTGAGGACAGTTGGTACTTTTCTACATTAGAGAAATCTTTTGTCTTTGTTTAACAAATAGGTGCAGTGGGGAAATACTTGCCTGGGAAATTACTGGAGGGAATAAGATGTACAAAGATCTTGATGCTGCAGTCCAAGATAAACGGGACATTGTAATACACTTAGCAAATGAAAATGCAAATCACAGAAAAGTAAAGGAGGAAAAAATACATTCCCTTGCCTGAGCATTCAGAGAAAGGGAGTGGGACTGGAAGGTGTTTGACAAGCACATTATTCTCAGTCTCCTGCTAATTTAGTGTTATCAGAATTGCTTGAGGCTGTCATTCCATGAGCAAATATATTTGTAGAAGTGCCAGTAGCTTCACAGAGATGGTGCACTTATCAGAAAAAAAAAATGTGAATACTGTGAGGAGACTTCAAGCAAATGATAACTGGTAGAAGAGGTGTCCAGGAAGACTTCTTGTGCTTATCAGGAGTCTGTTATTAAAACCTAATCAGTGTGGTGTTAAATTATTAGTTACAGCTGAAGAATCTAATTGGAGTTTTCTTTGTTTGTATGTGTGAGTTTGACTTATCAGTGTGCTTGGCTTCTCTATAAGCTAACAATGAATTAGCATCTAAGCAATGAGATATAGTTAAGGCCAATGCAGAGACAGAGCTGGCAAAGAAGGAATTATTTTTAAATGAAATCAAGAAGCAGCCATACAACTCTCTGAGACTTAAGAAGCACAAAAAAGGGGGAAAGAAGGATAAAACATAAGTTAAAGGGAGAAGAAATGTAGAACTATGAAGGAAGAAATTTGAGAAAATATGTAGAAAGAAAGATGAATAGAAGTGAGGGAAAGAAAGATTGTGGGAAAGTTTGGAAAGTAGACAGATAGAAACAGCTTTGCAGAGGACAAATAGAGAATGGTATCAGGAAAGAGACTAAAATAAGAGAAAATAGGAAAATGAGAAAATAAAAGCAGCCACTAGAATTACAGAATGCATAAGCCCCGTACCTAGCACTGTGGTCACTGATTTT
Source organism: Erithacus rubecula (assembly GCF_903797595.1). Taxonomy (NCBI): domain Eukaryota; kingdom Metazoa; phylum Chordata; class Aves; order Passeriformes; family Muscicapidae; genus Erithacus; species Erithacus rubecula. Next base: position 14,822,273 of record NC_136659.1, read on the forward strand.
CACACTAAAGATTGTTTAAAGATTTCTGCTGAAACTATGCCATCAAAATCCATGCAAGCCTTGATGTGCCATTGATGCACAGGGATGTGTGTCTTTGTAGGATGAGGCTGCATGTAACCAGACTGAAAAGAGCCTTGCCTACAAGCAGATAAGTTTCCATGGTACGATCCCAAATACAGCTCAAGGGGTCAAAGCCACCTTTAGGTTCCCTCCAAAGAAAATGGCTCTTCCATCTGTCTTTGGCTACTAAATTACAGATTTGTGACAAATACATAAGTCTGAAGGATTCTCACAAAATAATTACTTCTCTGTAATTCATATTTTTGTTTAGCAGATACAGTTTAACAAGTCTTCTGGCACATATGATTTTACTCGTGTAGGAGTAAAAAGCTGTGTAAAAATCTTATGTATATTTTTAATCCTTTTAATGACATCAAGATTTATAATTTTCAAGTAGAGCTTTCCTTCCAGTTTTATGGAGACAGAACAATCCAAATTACTGCACAAATTCCCTTTCAAATTTCTACTGTGTGGATACCAAGGAGGTTCTTTGAAAAACAAACCCCCAAATATTCCAAATTCCCCAGAGCTGGATTTTCATTGAGAGATCCTGCTGCTAGCAATAGCACTCTCAGCCCTATGGGATGGTGTGCAGCTTGTGATGCTTTTGCCATGGTTATTGGCTGGGCACTGCAGTCAGCAGAGCTTTAGTGATTCTGCTCCTGCCTTTGGCTACAGCTCTCTGCAGACACGTGGGTATTTGCTCTGGCCATCCCAGGGCACCTGTGTTTTCCAAAGCACTAATCATTGCAGAGGAGCAAGGAGAATAATGGATGTCCAGTGGGCATTTGAAATGGTTCAGCTCCACTCTATACTGTGAAGGCAGCCAAGCTTTATGTGTTATGAGACAAATAGAAAATGTTTGAATAGAGTGTGTGGGGAGAGAGAAATAGATTAGAAGCCACGCACAGCACATAGAACCTTTTCCAGAGTGCTGGTAGCAGTTGATGTTCAGACAGTAATTTGGGGCTGAGAGGATACTTTAGATCTGCTCTGAGGATTGTGGGGAGGAGGATTTCCTTACTGACTACACTGATGCCTCTCCTGATTTCCAGCAGTCTAATTTCATAGGCATGGGGACCTTCACAGACACATGGATACCTTGTGTTTAAGATAACAAAGGTCTGGATTTATTTTATCTTGAAATATGGGCTCATCAATCTCCATGCTCCTAGAAAGGGGGGTCAGTTTAGATATGCTGCCTCACCCTTGAAGTCTCTCAGCAGGTACTGCTAGTTTGTTGTTTGGAAAATGTCTTCTAACACAGGTTTACACAGATAATTTAAATAATGTAAAAACCTCAACTGAAACTGCTACTTGCACCTGTATGTCCTTTAGATGAACCCAGATGAACAGCACTACTTACAAGTCACTAATGCAACATCCCCCAAATAATGGGTAACTGTTTTGACTTTAGAGATGTTGTATCCCAAAAAAGCCCAATCAAACTGCTTCAAAAACCCCAAAACCCCACAAAACCACAAACCTCAAGTGAGAATGGTTTCTAAAGTAAAAATGTGTGGGAGTTTTTGAGCATTGGTAAGAATGAGGGTGTGTTCAGAGCTGATGAACACTGTGAGAAGAAGCAGACAAAAACTTTAAAATAAAAAACTATCAGAACTTTGAGGAACTTTGGGTGGTCTAACACATAACAAAAAACAAGAAACCCAAAACAAAAGAGAAACACCCCCTCCCCCCCCCCAAAAAAAAAACCAAAGAAACAAACCAAAGAAAATGCCAATGAGAAAAAAAAAAAACCACCAAAAAATCCCAAACTAAGCCCAAACAGAAAAGGAAGGGTATGGTGCAGTTCAAACTCTGGATGTTGGAAGTCACAGAGGAATACAGACACAACTCGGTTTAAAAGAAATTACCCTTATTCATATAAATGCAGCAGAAATTTTTCATTAAAAGCAACAAAACTCTACTATTTTGACCGAAATTACTTTCTTAATCTGCACCACAGTTTATGTTCACATAAGGTTTCAGTCAACCCATTTATTTTTATCTGCTCTTTTGCCCTTTCAAGAAAGAACCAGGAAGATTGTCTACAGTTTTCTCTCATTTTAGACAATTGCAGTCCTGATGGTTGTGGCCTGAAGGGAAGAGCTGCCTTCCTGCCAGAAGAGGAGAACTGTTAATATCTGGCAGCGGGAGAGGAGCAAAGGGATGGCTCTGAGACACAGTTTGCTGCTGGTGTACAAGGTGAGATATTTCTCTTTGTAATAGGCAGATGCATCATCACACGAGTGAAACTGTGCAGGTGCAATCCTGAGCAGCCCTGATCAGCTCAGGTAAATGTGATTCAGGGTGCAAAGACTGACCAGGCAGGGTGGGAAGTCTCTTTAGCAATCCCCCTTTGACCAGCAAAGACCCCTGAGCAGCCCAGTGTGTTTGGCAAAGCTACTGAGAGCAGAGGGGCTGAGGAGCAGGTGCCTGCAGCAGAGCAGCACTGATGGCTCAGGTGAGCTTGGAACTGCAGAGGCCAATTGGAGTCACAGGGTGGCCGAGCCAAGTGGGCAAAGCCACCAGCAGAGATGGCAAATAATGATCAGCTTGGCACCCATGGGGCTGCAGAGGCTGTGGAGCTTGTCCTCAGCAGTGTAGGGAACACATCCCCCCAACCCAGCTGCTGTATGTAACCTGCAAGGCTGAGGAGTTACCACAGGATGAGAATAACAGCCACAGGGCCAGCACAGGAGATGAAAGAGAAGGATTATATCATATGCTTCTGGAAAGAAATGGTTATGTAAATAACCCTTCTTCCTCCCTGCTTCAGTGAAATATTTTTCTAATATTTAAGTTCATCTGCCATTTGCAAATGGGAATAATTAGTTCACTTAGTTTTATATTTTCAAGTTCCAGGGTATAAATTTAAGCTGGTGTTTATTAGAAACTTCTGAACTTAGAACTCATATATTTTTGCTGACAGAAATGTTTTATTTCCCCATCTTCATAAACATGGTATTTCCTAAGATATGTTGCAGTTAACTTTTGATACTAGCTCTAATAAATATTCAGAAATGTTTGAGAAATTCCATATGTTGCCATATACTTCTGTATACTTCAAGGCACCACTGAATCTTCAAATTTGTTCTTAGATTATATGTGCTGATACCCCTCCTCTAACCACAGCTTGAACACATGCTCTAGCTGTTTGTAACCTGTACAAGGTCATCAATTGCCTCACTCCTGTTTCTAGCTTGCAGAATTATGTTAAATGCCTCTGCCATACTCAAAAGAGTGGCTTGTCTTTCAGTGGAGGTTTTATAATGTCTAAAATGAGGCACCAGAAGTGATTGGCAGCCTGAGATCAATTTGTGTGAGCAGCCTACATTTCTCCCCTCTACTTTCCTCTAGCATCATATATGCAATTGGAAAAGGTGCTTATAGTACACCTTCCTCATTCAAAGTGTGAGTGCTTGGCAGGATATTCTTCAGAGGGATCTCTAATGGCTTTGAGATGCTTTCTTGCTCTTACTCTGAAATGTTCTGGAGTTATTAATTTTGAGCCGTAAGGCTTGGCTCATTTGTTCTGGCTTTCCTTTAAAGAGGCAAAGGAATCATGAAATATAGATTTCTTTATGTATCCTGAATACTAGCTATTGTTTGTAGGAGAAATTAAATAGATTTAATTTTCATTTTTGCAATCTGAAATGGCCGCTAGGACATGGTAGTTACACTCCAGATTTCAAAAAAAAACAGAAGAAAATCTGCAATTTAACAGAACTTACTGATAGTTTAGGCATGATTTCTAAGATACTACACCTACTATTGTCATAACTTTTATTTTTCATTTAAATATGCATGACTTGCTGCATTAGTAATGCATGAAAATACACCTTGTTCTTTCTTAGAAAGGTAAAGATTCTCTTAACACTCCTATCTGTAGTCTCTGCCTACTTTACATTTGAGCCCCAACATACAAACCTCATGTTGTGGTTTCTCAGTGATCAAGATAATAATTTGTAAACTGTATTTCTGTAGGCCTCTACCATGTACTAATCTCTCAGTGAAATTCTTGTGTGTTATTTAGCTCACCATACTTTTCTAGAACACTGTTCAATATTGAAGTTTCTAAGTAATCAACTGTTACTTCCAGTAATACAAAAATAGCATGTCATTACCATTTAGCACCAACTGCAAGGATATAATTTTAAACCATTTCTCCTTTTCCTGACTGAAGAAATGCCTCTGCAATAATTTTTAACCTTTCATCAATATAATTGCTAAATAATTAACAATGGTTAAATTATGAGAACCTGAGAGATTTGAAAATTATTACTGAAGTATATATTTCACCAAAGCAATGACCTATATGCATCTGCTTCAAAATAAAAGTAAACTGTAATTACTAACAGCAGCAGCACAAAGTCTTTTTATGTGCCAGATCTTCTGATATATGTAGTTAATTCCCAAGTCCCAGCTGCCTTTGGTGCTATGTTAGGTTATAAAGACCCATCTCACTGCAAAGAACGACTTGTGTGCTGAGGCTGAGCTCTCCTTCTCCAAGGTTATCTCATAATGCTTTGCAATATCTTCATTTCCATTAATACAAATTAGTTATTGCACAGAACAAGCCATGGAAAACAATGTAAGGGCTCTATAATACCTTTCTATTTTTATAGCAGATATTATTTCCTTTCTTCTGTTAGCAGAACTGATTTGCATTTGCATGCTGAGCTTTTCTTCAGTTTCTGCAGTCTTCTCAATGAGCTCCATGTGCTGATTTTGGATATGCCTTTTATACACCATTTAGGAGCTGACAGTCTCTCCATCCTGTCCCAGCTCTGTGAGTCACTGGGATTTACTCACTCTCCTTTGTCTCCTAACTTGGATGAAAAACTGCACACAGTCTGCTGGCACCCTGATGACCCACTAATCTTTAATTCCAGCAACATGAGGCCCTTCTGTCCTCTCCTGCCCTTTGTTTCAGGCACTCCCATACACTCTCCACTCACCACAATCTTAACATTTCTACTGCAACTCTGTGTAACACAGGGAGGAGCAGGAGGTATTTGCTGTGGGGGTAGCAGAAACCATGGAAGCATGAATGTACAGCATAAATTTGTCAGAAACAAGCCTGGCTAATCCCTAAATGATTTATTTTTTCAAGTCCTTCTCAAGTTCATCCTTTTGGTAAATGTTTGTTTTCCAAGCAGTTTTGGTAAAATCATGGAAAGTTCACAGTGACTTTCACTTGCCGTATATCTCATATGTAACCACATACCTGCATCTCCCCAGCCACAAAATTCTTTTCACTTTGGTGGTGCCTTTGAGGGTGAATGTGACTCTGCAGCTGTAACTACCCTTTGAATTGCAATTCCCAATTTCAGTTTCACCCAAGCATCTCAATACCCACTTCTTTCCTTCTGCATTCTTTCATCTATTGTAGTGCCATTCATATTCAGACAATTTTTTTTATTCCTAAGGTTTTTGGGAAAGCAGTGACAGAGAGCTTGTTTTGTTTTGTTTTTCTGTTAGAGGCTCCAAGTACACAGTCTGCTGAACTATCAGTAGTGTCTATACAATCCTAATGACCCTTCACTCCTGTCACTTTATTTATGCCTTTGAGCTGTTTAAATCAGAGGCACCTGGATGGAAACAAAGTGAAGTGTCTGCCTGAGTGTTTTTACAAATAAAAGTAATGTGTCTGGTGCTTCAACTAAATCCCCACCACTTCCTCTCAGAGTATTTAGCACAAGGGTGTTCAGCAGGCTTTGGCTTTGTTGAACACCTGCTCAGAAAATCTGGTGACTACCAGAGTCCCCAGGAGCACAGCAGCCCCTTCATGCTTGCTTTAGAAAATGTTGGTCTAACACCAGCACAGCACTGTGATCCTCTCCGACAAAGTCCTCTAAATGCAAATTTTAATCAATGTCATTTCCTCATATATCAGTCCCTCTAGCTTTCTAATTATCAGCAGCAGCTCTGAACTGTCATTACACTTCTCATTCCGATGTCCAGATTGAAAGTGATGGCTTCCTGTGCTGCTCAGGAAAGGATTATCCCTCAGCTGCTCTATCAGGGATCTGAGCATAGGACATGAAGCTGATTAGCACACCTTCCTCTCTGCTATGCACACAGCTCCATCACTGCAGTTTTCCTACTATATAGCTATTTACTTTTTATTCCCCTTTTGAAACAACCCAAATAAACAAAATCTTCATTATGCTTGTGCAGTATTCTCATTTATAGCTATTTTTAAGAAATGCCAGAATTAAATTTGAACCAACATCAGCCTTATTTTATTGTGCAATTCACAAATAATGTGGCCATAATTGCTGTTTCCCTTTGTCCCTGTGCTAACATTCTTGCAGCCTCCTATTTTTTCTGAGCAACTGAAAAACCTCTAGATCAATAAAAAGAAAGTGATTTTTTGCTGGAATGGTGTACAGATGCCGAAGCTTTTACTATGAAGTAATTCTCCTCTCAAGCAAAACACATTAAATTTGTTGGCAAGAAAGTGTATGTACTGTTTTATGTATAACTATAACAAAAAAAAAGTATTACTTTTATATTATAATTATTTGGAAGATAATTGTGTGCATCCTGTTTTCATTACCAATAAACAGAACTGCTTTATTGATTTAATTATGTCAAAATAAAATGCTTCTATTAGTTTGGTTAGTTTCCTTATGATTGGATGTAACCTGGTTATAACTATAATATACATATTATTGCTAATGATTATTGTTAATATAGTAATGAAAATGAGAATATGATCTTATTAAAAAGTAAAATCCTTTTACTGCAACAAATAGTAAATATTTTACATATTTTATAAAATTTATTTTCAATTCTTTTAATAGAGAGTCTTAAATAGATTTTTGTAAAATGGTGAGAAAACTCTATCATTTTGCCTTTAAACCTGAAATTAGAAATGGAGGTTATATTTTTCAAAGATTGTCTAGTAACCCAGCACACGGGATACTGTAGTTTATGAATTACTTTGGGAGCCATGCTCTGCCAGGGAAGCCTAAAAAGGTAATGGAAAAATTGCACGGTGCCCACAGATAAAAATAAAGACAATAGTTGATATGCAGAATGAAAAAAAACTTTAAGTTTATTTAAGGGGGGAAATTTTGAGGCATAATCTGGATTAAACTCAAATACAATGCTTTATTTACCAAATACCCTCAAAAATACTTAGTATTTTATTTGTTTTCTGTTTTGCTTTGCTGCAGATTAACTGCTGTGGATGTTCCTAACTGTGTATCCATGTCCTGCCCCCTGGGAGAAGCAGAGAAATGGCGTTTTCAGTTGTGATCTGAGAGGGATCCTACACACTGACTCAGGGAATTAAACTGCCTTTGGTTAGAACAACTTGGGTCTGGACTCAGATGGACACTCCACAGAACAGAGCTATCCAAAGACAGGTTTGTTGGTTTGACTCATCTTTCATTCAGCTCATGGTGCTGTTCCAAAGACTGCTGGTAAATGGAAATCTGCTTTTAAATATTTTCTATTTTTTACATACTCATGTGGTTTATAGGTGATCTAAAGTTCAAACCTGCTGGTGGAGCTACAGAAATATTTGAGAATAACAGGGCTCCTTGTCACCAGAGGCAACCTATACAAGATTTGCATTCTGGTGCAAAAACTATGTCTAATTCTGCACATATTTTACTGAAACAAGCAACTTCATATACATGAGCACTCAACTTCAAATGAGCACAAATTGTACTGATGAGGCTTAGCAGGACTGAAACAAGAACTATGAAAAGATTTTTCTTCCTGTTCTATCAAAAATGGTTTAATTCCTTATAATGGGTTGAAAATTAAAAAGAATGAAAGGAGCTGTACATAACATCCAGGGTAGTGTTTGTGCAACTGATAAATTCTGGTTGATGTCAAAACATTTCTGATTACTAAGTATCACAGCATAGGTGGAACCTGCTGCATTCTGACAGAGGCTGACATGTTCAAAACCTGGAATATTGGAGGAGCCCTGAACTTTGCTGTCACATCAGGGGGAAGCAATTTGAAGAATGGCACAGAAGCAGCTTGGAAAACTTTGGCAAATCAAGTTTGTCAGACAGCAGGAAAATGTTTGAAGAGAAGGATTGATACCAGGAAAGGCACAATGGAGCAATTGATTACTAAGAGGAAAGGGCATGTATGACTTAACAGGAAGGATTTACTTTATAACTCGGGCTAGAGTTTGATGAATATTTCCTCTGATGGCAGTGCTGGATAAATCGACTTTGCAAAGAAGCTGGTTTTGATCTGTTATTTCTCCAGCTCTGTTATGACTTAGTGTAGGACAGCACAAATTAAAATGCACAACAAAAGGCAGTGGCAAGAATGGCTGGTGGAAGTGAAGTTAGGGCTTATCAAAGATTGTCTGAGATGGCCCCTCATGGAGGAGAGCCTGTTTGGAGAGACATGCACCGACAGAGGCATGGGCAGGCAGAACAGGTGAGTGAGAGCCCTCTGAGCTACACCCAGAGCGTGCTTGGGAGGAGGGAAAGATGGGGAGGAAACCTGAGCAGAGACGTGCATAGCAAAGCTTCTACTGTTAGCAGGAGGCAAAGCTGAGCAGGCTGCTTGCCTCCCTTAGGGCACAGCACTGAAGTGCAGACTCCAGGTGCTGAGCAGGCCAGTCTGGGCCCAGAAAAGGACTTCACTTGAGCTAGAGAGGGTGCTGAGAAGGTTTTGTGGCAGGGTCAGCTTTAGCACTGGTGACCACAACCAGCAGATTTTAGGACCTCCTGCTGGGAGGGCTCGTAGGTGGCCAGTCAATGAAAACATCTGGGCCTGTTTATCCAAAGAAGGATTAAAAACATGCTGGTTTTGGCTGCACACGCTTAGCATGCTCATTAATTCTAAGGGAGGTTCATCAGGACAATTTGCTGCTATGTCAGGATAAAGAATAGTGAAAGTTTAATTCATGGTACATTGCGTTTTCAATCTGCTCACTGGTACATGGGAAGAGTATGAGGGATTTGAGCTATCTTTTCTTTAGAAGGATCATTTACTGATATAAAATTTGCTATGAGGAAAATTCTCTAAAGGAATGGGGTTTTATCTTTTTTTTTTTTTTTACATATAGAAATGCAAATTTTCACATTTTGCAAAATTTTATGTAGAGTAACTTAGTAGATGATAATATTCTTTAAGAATATTTGTTTTATCAAAGGTTTTCAGTATTACCTTATTAAGTAAAAGTTGTTGCATGATTTTGCTAATCTCTGCCCTATTTTTCCTCTCTCTCAGTATGAGCTGTTCTGAAATTATGTTCATGTACTAAAAGACAAAGTGCCAAGTAGCTAATTTAGTACTCAGCAGTTACATCCAAATTTCAGTTGTTGTATAACACCAAATACTCTAAAGATGACAAGCTTAAGAAATACTTGCCTCAGACTAGAAAATTATCACCACTTTGGATTAGACAGTATTATTCAAATTTCATTTAAAGGGTGCTTTATTCTCAAGGTGGCCTGAATGATTTAACAACTTGTTTGTAATGTGTGTGATTTCTGTGACTAAGATAACTATTGCAGACTATTGCCCACAATTGTTCAGAAAAAAAAAAAACTACAGGAAGAGTTTTACAAACTACTTGTGAACTATGCAAAAATCCAACTAAACAAGGACCAATCAGCGGGATTTTAAAACATTTCTATGGATTAGAAACATGTACTGTGATTAGGCTCCCAGGGATTTTGGATGTGTTTGAAAATCATTGCCATTCTGACAAAAAATTCAGAAATAATTTACATTAAGGATAAATATACTTCATTATATTTGAAACAACCCTTTCTAAATGCATTAAAGTAAAGCTTGTAACACAGAAGTTTTTAAAAAGCAGTGAGAAATATACTCCACACATTCCAAGATGTTTTATTTTTTAATTATACCTACAGATGTAATTACTTTCTTTGGAAAAATAGTTGGATTTATAGCCATGATATTCTCTCTGTCTTGAAGAGAATTTCTGACTCTGGGTGAACACTGCATACAAGGTAATTGAACATCAAACACTGAATCTCTATAAAATAAGCCTTTTGACTCAGAGGATTACAATTTAAAGCTTCTACATTAAAATAGTAAACTAGGAAGTCAGGTGGCTCTAAGGACATCTATGCAGATACAGAGAAGAATTACAGGTCAGCCACTCACTCCTAAAAATTACTTTTCTCTGAAAGTGAAGAGCTCTGCCTCTTATTGCCTCTAAAAATAGGTAATATTATTTATCCTCTTTCAATTCACTTTTGCTATCAATGATTGTGATTAGTGTTAGTGCATAACCTAACCTTGAAGCATGCTGCTGTTTGTAATGTAAGAAATTCAAGCCATATGAAGAGGAACCTATGCAGAACCTTTACTTATTCCTGTAAATGAATTTTTCTTGTCATCATAGAAAGAGAATCTATTTAGGCTTAGAGAAAAGTTTGTTACTGGGAAACTTCTTTCAATTTACCCTCTTTCTGACCTACCCCCATTATGGCTCTCTGAAGAAGCTTAGAGAAGAGTTTTTTTCTCAAGATGTTTGGTAACATCACCATGTCAGAACTGTGCTAGACTGCAGAATCACACAATAATGGGAAATGCACACAAAAATCGTAAAACTGTCTTTGTCTTCCCCTTTTCCCCACACAAAGTAACAATTCAGCTGCAATTCAGGACACCCATTTCTCACTTCCTAACTAAAATTGCCATCTAACCTCTTTTATGCTGTGAATATTTTGCAAATAGTTAATTTTGAAGCTGGAAATGAAATGTAAATCCAATGTAAGCAAAAATGGTGGTGGTACTGAGTGTGGCTGCCTCTGCAGTGCTAATACACTCTGTGGCTGAAAAACACGGGAGTTGCAGGAAATGGGAATCAAGTCTCATTAGAAAAATCCCCATTCTTTCCTTTTTTGTAGTGCAAGCAGAAGAAAGCATCATGGAGCTGCAAACTTGGTTCCAGCAGAACGTTAGGTGCTTTGTACAGGAGTCATTCAGAATGTGACATTCAGCTCTCTGTGTTACTTCTGCAGTTAGCATTTCAGAGTCATGTCTTCTCAGAGCTGCTATGCCTCGTGTGATCACTAACATGGTAAGTACAGCTCCTTTTCTTCAGCAAACACCAGCAGAAATCCCTGATCAGATTGAGCCAGCAGGAGACAGAGTATGCTGCAGACATCCCAACAGACCTGCTCAGTGGGATGGCACAAGCACCTTACAGAAAAAGAAAGTTGTTCCTCATGTCCTTCCCCTGTGGCCACAAACGTGGCCTGAGACATGCTCATCTCCATTCTGCTGCTTTGCACCTTCTGACTGAAGCTACAGAATGGAGATCTCTGCCTTTGGATCTCAGGCCATGTTTGTGGCCACTGGGGAAGGACATGAGAACCAACTTATGGTTATGTTAGGTGCTATGCAGAAAGGAAGGCATTCCCCCTTGTATCAAAAATACTCAGGGTCTACTGCCAGCCATAAACCATTTTCCCGCATCCATATTTAAGAAATCTGAGCAGCAAAATACTAACTGCTGGTAGCTCTGCTTCCTTTTAAATATTTCTCAGGAAATGCAACCTTTAGGATTTTATTTTATTTTATTTTATTTTATTTTATTTTATTTTATTTTATTTTATTTTATTTTATTTTATTTTATTCAATAAAGATTGAGTTAGGAAGACTGTATTTCACAGAAAATAAAAAGTAATTAAAGAAAGTAATAAAAGTCACTGCCAAGTTTGCTGCAGGAAGCACAATCCAACAGCCTCTAGTACTTGGAAGGACATGATGAGATCAGGAGATACTTTATTGTTTCTACCTCAGCATTAAGAAACACATGAAAAAACCCACAAAACACTCCAGATTCTTCAGAACCTTGCAAAGTTTCATACTTCTGTATCTCATTACAGGCATGTCACTCATACCTTTATAAAATGGTTTATCTTTTTTATATATATAATTGAACTGAAGAACTTCAAAATTATTGCCAGGCTTTTAAAATATTGTTTTACACACCCTCTGATGAGTACAATAAAACACAGATCCTTCAAAGCCTGCTAGGTGCTGCCTACACAGAGTGCCAGCCTTTCAGCCTGTGCTAGCCAGTAAACAAAATCTCATGGGTTTGGGCTATTTGGGACTCGAGTTTCAAATTCTATTAAGAGCACAATTTGAGGCTTTGTTGTAATTGTTTCAGAAGAAACAATCACCCCTCAGTTCAGGATTAAAACCTAGTATTTGTGTTTACAGGGGCACTCCAAATCTTGATGCTAATAGGTGAATGTGGCTTACCTTCAGAAGCCAGCTCATGTACTGAATTCCACAGATCTTTTGTTTGTTTCTGTGATGTTTTGAATGTGCACTGAATGCTTGTATTTTTCTATCACTTTCAGTTTCCAAACCTACTGATAATGTTTATCAACATTTTTTCACTGTTTTCCAACATGAATCTGGCTGCATGACAAATACATAAGGTTTAAAAGTAGTAGATGCCTCTGCTTACCAATGAACATGATGATACCATCTTGCCATGATCAGAAAACTCCATATAGAAAACATTCTACAGCTTTTATTTACAATTCATTGCTGCCAGCCTATACTTATCCCACTGCATATAGTTACTTGCTTATTTTCTGCATAAACCTTTTATGAATTGCACTGTTCTGTAAGTTACATCTCTAGCCAATACACTGGATACTGCTGGCTCACATCAACTTAACTGCTCACATCCATTTTTGTGCTTCAAGCAAAATCAATTGCCTATCTGTTGCAGGGAAGATGTGGAAGCAAATTACAAGCAAGGCAGCAAGGTAAATCACTGCAGGTGGAGGATTTCCAGCCCACCAGGTGCAAGGCTGTGCCTGGCAGCACCTCCCTGTGCCCAGTGGCAAGTGGAGCAAGAGGGAAGGTGTATTGCACACCTGTGGGGTGCTGCACAGGATGGCCAGTGTCACATCTAGTGGCACCTGAGATCAGTGTCACCAGTGCCACCATGAACTGGTGTCCAGTAGAAGCGTATGGAGGCTTTGTTTGTTTTTCTTTGAAGGCTAATTTTTCTAGCAGTGCAACGACTGAGGCTGGAAGCAGTAACTCTGTTGTGAGAGCACTGCTCTGCCTTGTAACAAAGGCTCTGTTGTGCTGGCATGCAGCACAGTGCCCAAAGCTCAGGATGTTTTCAGCCTATTTGCTTTCATTTGTGTTTGAGTTAATCTGGCACAGCTGCTGGAGAATAACACCATATATCAAGGGTCATTTTAATCAAATGGATCCTTGATACTCTGATTTCTTCCTACGGGCAGTTTGCATGGAAAAGGCAATTAACTACAACTCTAAACTGATGGTATGACCTTAAAAAAATTAATCATGTAAAATTCTGTCCTGGCAACTCATTCAGCAGAGTATGCATGGAAAACAAAAGTCAGAAAATCTGTTGCAGCATATTTATATTTAAACTAGCATATCTCCAACCAGAGTACAAATGAGAGTGACTTTTGGGTAACTCTCTCTTATGGAAGGCACTGTTTTGTCCTTGAGAACAGACTCCAGTTGTGACCAGAAAAATGGAGAAATAGGGTCTATGTCCTTTTGGCCAGAATTCCTTTCCCTCTTTCTCTTCTTCTCTCTCTCACACTCCTCACCTCTCCTCTCCCTAAAGTAACCATAAGGAAATTTAGGATTAATGAATTCATGGGTACTGAAAATTTAAGATCCACAAGCCAAAGCAAAACCACCCTATTTAAATACATGCATTTTCCTTTATTCTGTAGGCTGTGTGATAGGTACAGTACACAGAACATAGTATCTGCACTTTGGAGAGTCTTGGACATGTGGAATAAGAAAGAGAAATTCACATGCGACAATCTGCTGTAGTTTGTCCCTTGTTGATTTTTGTCTTGCTCCTTCTAAAGATATATGTGTCAGCGAGTCCTACTGAGTTTTCACATGTGTTGGGCATCAGATCACTTACCTAGTGTTCTAAAATACTATTTGTCCTACAGTCAGAGCTTACAAAGATACAGCCTGAGGTATCTGAAGTAAATATTGATGAATAGTGAAAGCTTCTATTATCTTCCCTTTTGCCCACAAGTATGCAATAAGCATAACTGTAGAAAGTGATCTAAAAGTTCTATCTGGCACATTCTTAAAACATTAGTGAACACAATTAAAATATTGCTAAAGATTTCCTCTTTCAATAAAGTAAAAAATAATTAATTTGGTTCTCTACAGCAATTATTTTTAGTGGGAAGCTGATCATTTCTCTTTTTATCTCTACAGGTTGTGGAGGAAGTAATTTTGCCCTTCCTCTTTCTTTGCTGCTGCTGTTTTCAGTATTCTTCCAGGAGAGAAAGGCTCAGCAGAGAAGGTATGTTCTGGAGGCTGGCAGGCCTTGGCTGATACGCCTCATCTGAAAATCGGAATGACAATATCTTTGTCTTGCACGTCCAGTGGGTGGTGTCACTGGGAGAGGGACAGCTCTCTGAGTGAGCCCAGGGATGGGTCCGGTGAGGGCGGTGGCTGCAGCAGATGCTGACTGGACAGCAAACAGGAAAGGTGGTGAACAGTGGCGTTTCTGCAAACTCTTGAGGGAAGAAACAAAGCAGTTGCAGCCTCTGTGAGACAGTTTCCATACTGAGAATGACATTCAATAAATTATATACAACTGCTCTGGAAAAACCAGGAGCAAAATTATGGTTAAGAGAGTTTGCAGAAGCTGATGTTTCTAAGATCCATTAGGTCACCTATTGATGTATTCAGCTAGGAGATTTAAGACTGCAACCTGTCCTAGAGCGGTTAGGCTGAATGCAATACAAGTATCCCAGCCAGCTTTCTTCACAGCATTTCTTTCTGCATTTTTTGCTTCTTTTATTTTAATCTTGGCATGACAGAGTTTTAGGGTGTTTGTCCAGGAGCTAAGACAAACAATGGGTTATTATCTGCCATCGGAGGGGAAACAAAATACACGTCAGTGCTGAATTAGACTAAACGATCCTCGTGGGTCCCTTCCCAACTCGGGCTATTCTGCGATGCGGTGAGTGCTGAAACATGGGCGGCGAACGGCGCCGGGGGCAGCCGACACCTGCATGAGACACGCCGAGCGTTCACCTGGGAGCCGCTGGGCTCGCAGCCAGCCGGCACAGCGGGTCCCTCCCGAGAGCCGAGCGGCAGTACTGCTGTCCCAGCGCGGCCGCCAGCGCCACACACTCCGCAGCCGGGCAGATCTGGACAGCTCGTCCCACGCTGGTATTTATCACGGCGCTCCGCCGCCGCGGGGCCCGGGCCGGGCGGGGCCGCGGCCTGCGGGCACAGCAGCGCTCGGCAGGGCCGCGCCGGCTCCGCGGGCGGAGCAGAGAGGGAGCAGGGCCGCGCCGGCTCCGCGCGGGGCGGGCGGAACCGCGGCTCCGCGCCCGCGGGCGGGGCGGCGCTGAGCCGGGGCAGAGCTGAGCCGGGGCAGAGCTGAGCCGGGGCAGAGCTGAGCCGGAGCAGAGCGGCGGGGCGGGCCCGCCAGCGCCCGGCGCTCGCCGTCTCCTTGCCGACGGAGGAGGGGTCGAAGCCGCCCCCGTCCCCAGGGGCTGCCGCCGGGCGAGCGAGGCGGTGCGAGGCGGCCGGGGTTCGCCGCCGCAGCCCGGCCGGAGCGGGCGGGTCCAGGCTCCGCCCCGCGTCCTCCCAGCCCGGGCACCCGCAACGCCGCATCGGTAAGTACCGCGCTCCGGAGCGGCTCTGCCCCGGCCCCGCGGAGGGCGGCGCAGGCCCTGCGGCCTGGGCGCGCTTTGTTCGCGGGCGGCGGCGGCGCGGCCCCGGAGCGCTCCGCGCTGCTCGCTGCCGTGCGCGGCGGCTCCGGCTCTCCCGGGCGGCGGCGGGGCCGTGCCGCGGAGCAGCCCCGGCTGCGGGCTCGCCCCTCGCCCCGCTCGCTGCCCCGCGGTGGCAGCCCTGGCACGGCGGGTCGGTGCGGCCCAGGGGAACCCGCGCAACAGGTTCGGGCATTGTTCGTGCGGCCGCTACAGACGCGGTGGCGGCGGGGGGGCTCGGCTGCCCGGGGGGCTCCCGAGCGGCCGCCGCCGGTGGAGCTCTTGCCTTTGTGCGGCCGCCCCTCCCGGCCGGCCCCGCCGCGGGTGAAGCGGCAGGCCCGGCAAGGAAGGAGAGGGGTTCGGCAAGGGGAGCAGCCGGAGGCAGCCGGGGGCGGCAGCCGGGAGCGGCAGGCGGCTCCCCGGCCGGCCGAGCCCTCGGCTGCCGGCGGTTCTGGCGGTGCGCGGCCCCCGGTCAGCCCGGCGGCGGGCTGGGGACGAGTCACGGCCGTGTCACTGCCGCCGCCTCGGGCGCTCCTGGTTTTCGGGAAGCGCTGCCTGCTCGGGAAGCTGATTCACCGCTGGAGACGTGGTTGCTCATAGCTGTGGTTACTCTTCGATTTTTGACAGGTCTATTGTCCAGCAGTTTTGCCTTCTCTCCCAGTATTGTAGTGTCCCTTGCTACCCCTTAGCAGAGCTTGTTAGCCAGGCAATTGTACGAAGGCGATGTTCTAAAGCACTGTTTTTGTTAAAGCATTTAAACGAGTGCATGAAAGCAAGAGTGGGAACAATTAAGGGAGAGTGGTCCTCTCCATTTTTAGTATTGCAGTGTCTGCAGTGTCCTCACAATTGGATTTTGTTCATGGATTAAAATTCACTGTGATAAGGAAGTACTGGGTTTTCCCCCTTTTCTCCCTTCCGTGACACTGCCTGCTAAGATTCAGTATATAGTAAATAATGAATATTGTTGCTACATTATGATATTGCTGATAATTGTTAATTACTGTGCTAATAAGGGTTCTCCTTTATCTGAATGCGGCCATTTATAGTCCTAATGCCATTGTCTGTACCAAGCAGAAACTAAAGAGAGAAAAGGGGAAAGAATAGAACTGAAGCTTGCTCAGAGAGGCCTGTGGCTTGGTGATGTGTTGGCCATGCCTTGCTCTTTCAGGAGAAAAGCAAGGAGGCAGAGTGCTGGAAAAGGCTGCTCAGGGAGATTGAGGAGTCTCCTTCTCTGGGGACATCCAAGTCCCCTGCCTAGACTGGGTGACCACCAGCAGTTAGACAGGAATATCTCCAAATGGGCTCCATTCAAATAGTTCATCTCCAGAGGTCCCTTCCAATCTTAATAATACTGTGATTTTGTGAAAATCTTCCACAAAACTAAGAGTAATTGCAATGAGGTTTTAGGGGTGGATTTTAGGATTTTGCACAGTTCTTTATCACAGATTGCTGCTTGAAGAGTGCTGTAAAATCATCTCAGCTGACTGTTTTTCTTGGAGTAGTATGCTAGTAGATGATATTTTGTTTGCAGTTTAATTGATCAGTAACATCAGTTTTCCGAGAAATACAATTTAAGAGAAGGAAATAGATGTATTTTTAAATTTCTTATAAGAATATTTAGTGTAAGAAAAATTGGTGTGATGTCTCGATGAGTTGTAGGCTGGAATTCTAACTTGGCTATGGATTCGAATTTCTCAGTAAAGTTTATGTAAACAGGAAATCAACATAGTTTTGTCATTTTCTGTCAACAAAATAGAGAAGTCAGGTGAAGTTCAGCTCAGTTTCAATTGGCTGTTGCTTGAAAATGGAAGGGAAACCAGAGGAATTTCTGTAAGAACTTCAATACAGTGCTACCTAACATAAGAATCTCTAGGAGCAGATTATGAAGAGGAACACCTTTATGCCCCAGTGATGATGGGTGGGGAAATGCAGAACACCTTCAATAGGCGTTTCTGGTAAAGGAGGCAGAGCCTATCCTGGAAATCATATTACAGGGTTTCCAGTGTGTCTGTACTTAGGCTGTCTCAGGTACTTGCTGTTTGTATTTTTCTCCCCAATCTATAGGTGTGTCCTCTTGCCTTCTCTCCCATCTTTTTGAGGCTGACTAGAAAACTTCCATTAATAGAAGGGAGTTTTTAATTTACAATTTACTGTGAGTTTGATTACTCTATTGGCTGATCTATCAGAATTACTGTCAAACCAGTGAAGTGTGTTTGTCATCTTGACTTTGCCTTTTACACAGTATACACTAAATTGAACTTTTGGGGTCTTGTTGTTGGGTTTCATTTCATGGGTGGAATTTGATCAAGTTACAAGGTTTCATGAAAACCTTACATTTGCTGAGGTTTAACATTTGATGCTTATGTATTAACTCCATATCTTCTAATAGAAAAAGGGACTATTTCTATCTTCTTATTCAAGTTACACTTTGCCTTTTAAAGTTTTATGGCAATGTGTACCTTTGTAGATATACCTTCTTCCTCCGCACAAAAATTCTACTAACACTGTTGTATTTTCAGTTTAGCCTAAAACTCTGTGAAGGTTACCTCTGATTGAAAGCATACTACAGGGATTCTGGTTCTTGTTACTTTCCTGCTGCTTCCGGTGCTGCCTCAGGAGCATTGCCTGCTAACTATAAACAATGTTGATGTCTACCATATGTTTTGGTGGAAAGTGCAGGATTCCTGCTGTCCCACTAAACTCAAATGCCTAACTTACTTGTATTTGTGAATATACAACGGTTATGTTGGCTCCCCTATCATGTAGCTCTGTATGAAATGCTTGTTTTCATCCTCCAAGGAAATACATTTTTAGATTGAATAGTAAAATCAAAAAATATGGTCAAATACTTTTTCATTTAAATTTACAGAACCCGGGATCTGGAGGTCAAACTTGTAAACCTAGCAGACAGTTTTGCATTCCAGTACTAATGGTAAGTAAGATAGGTCTCTTCCAAAAATAAATATTTATAACTTTCATGCATTATATTTGGTTCTTATGAAGCTTTGATACTCATGAAAGTACTGCCTAGAACAATATCTTTGTGTTTGATTTTGTAGAAATTTACTTAGACTTTAACTCATGTCTTCTCTAACTTAGCTGCTTTACTTTGTTTTCATTGTGTGACTTCTAAAAAGTCTTTAAAAGGCTCTATAACATGAAACAAAAAACTAAATTACATTGTTTGGCTGTTCACAGTACAACTTGTGTTACTGTCTCACGTTGTGGTAGTGTCCCACAAGGAGAGGAGTAGCTGCAGATGTGTTAGAGAGTATTTAAGCATAAGACTGGAAATAAGTGAATTCTATTTTTAAGAGGGTTCTGTGATAGTGGGTGAGAGTAAGGAGAGAAGTTTTAATAGCATGGAGGTAATAATTGCTGCTCTGATGGTGCTGATAAGCTTGTGCTGGAAGATAAATGAGAGAATTGGGAACCTTGATTGTGCAAGTAGAAAAATGTGTTGGCAAAGCTTTTTAGTCTTCAGACTAAATAAGGGCAAGAGATTTTTGAAGTGAGGATAATCTTACAGCAGATGCTGAACTCAACAAGGAAGCAAGTAAAAATCAATCTGGAGTGTTGTTTTCCTGTTTCCAGGTGAGAAGATGAACTGCTGCATTTTGGACAAGCTGAAGTTTGGAATGCTGGGACGTAAAGAACCCATTGAGAAGGAAATTACAATAGTTAAGAGGAGATGAAGGTATGACTTAGGGCTTTGCAGAAACAATAATTCAGGGGAGATAGATGTAGTAGGTACATGAGAATTCAGAGCCAAGATAAATTCCTATGATATTGGCAGAGTTGCATTTGAGAGGTGTTCTTAGTGAGATATCATGAAGGATAAGTGTTGACCAAGCCAAGAAGGCCCAAAAAAAAAAAAAGCATTCAAGGAATAAGATAAATGGGTTTGATTTTAGCTTGATATTTTGGTCACTAAATGATATCTGTGGCTGAAATTGAGACCTCAGTGCAGGTTGTCTGTTTTCTCTTTGCTGGTGTTCCATTTGCTAATTGTTTAATTTTGCATTCTCACTTGACCCTAGAAAACAGTATAATTGGAAAATGTATGAGTGTTGCATCTATGCAGGATGTTCCAGGGAGCAGCTTAGATTGATTTTATGTTCTCTGGAGCATGTGACCATTTATTGATTGATTTATTGGTAGTGGAAGGCTGCATGTTTTATTCTGAGGGGGTAGGAGAGAGAGAGAGAGAGATGTGCTGTGATTACTGCAGGTTGGTTGCTGTGGTTGTTAATTTGGGATTTGCAGTTGAAATGTTCAGAATTTTTAATCTGAATACAAAAACAGAAGACATCAATTGAAAGCTAAGATTCATTTCTGCTGCACCCACTAATTTAAGGACATCTTAGATAATTATTTTTGCTTTGTAGAGCAGTGAATTAATGGATGTCTGGAATATGTGAACAAGGTATTTATTTACCAGGTCGCGAATATTTCAGTCTTTTGTACTTTCATGTTTGGTTGACATTAGCAAAATTTTCAAGGTATTTATTTCTTGTTGAAAGGATTTTTATTATTACTCTTATCATGGATATTTTGTGTATTGTGCAGTGAGGATGGGGAAAGACAACAGGAATTTTTAAATTTTTTATTTATTTATTTATTTATTTATTTTTAGCAGAGAAAATTGTTCAGGGTGATTCAAGATCCACACAAAATCATAGTCTTGAGCTGGTCAGGTAGCAAACCCAGAATTTTAGGGATTTGTAAACAGACTTGTTGTTAGTCTCTTCTTCATTGTCATCTTGTTTTGGTCAGTTTTCTCCATTCCAAAAGGATGACTGCTTTTGTGTCTGCTGCACAAGATGGCTTTTGGTATAGAGGAGCATTTCTTTTTGCTTCCACTCAGTCAAATGTCACTATACTGAGCTGGGATTTGAATCCTGAGGCCCTGAGCCACATGCACTTGTAACCAATGCCAAATATGTGTATTGTTATGAAGTGGTAGATTGTTTTCTTATATAAGTGTTGCAAAAAGAACAAGAAGTTCTAATCTTGCACCCCAGAGGGAAGTGTTTTTCATTTGTTCCAGACTGCCAGCAGTTGCACTCATCGGTACAGCTGTTTGTCTTTTGACTTTGTCTTTTGACTTGGCTGCTCATGGCCTGGATTGTCCAATCTCATTCCACCCACTGCCATAGTTCATTTTATGAAGCACTGTAGGCATAGGAGCTTTCTAATCTTTCATCACAAACTGGTTTTGGACAGTTCCTTAAAGAGCTGGTGATAAGGTTTTTATTTTTCCAAACACTTGTGACTTGTATATTGGTTTTGTTTTGTTTGTTGAAGGTTTTTGTGTTGGTATTTTTTGAAGAAGAGGGAGCTAGGAGAGGACTATGTAGTTTTATTTTACTATCTGTAGGTTATTTTTCTTTGCCCTAATCTCACAAAGTATTTTTGTAGTAGAATATGCAATCCATGTGATTCTGTACTATTTCCATGTGACTTCTGACTAAGGAAAATTTTAAGACCTAAAAATGAGAATTTTCTTTTAATGAGTTTTAGCGCAATGTGGTGAGAAAGAGAAAATGCCTTGGCTATGCTTTGAACATGGCATTTAAATTGACATATTGCTATGTCAAAGAAAGGGGTAGAAGAAGCAGCCTCTCAACTTGCATTGTTTTGTGTATTCTGTGGTCACTTGATAGTGTTGAGATGGGACTGTACCAGATGACTGCAACTTGTGCTGGTTTGGCTGCCTGTTGTAAGGGAGGGAGGGTGTAGGTAGATTGGTCTTTGATGCTGGTGGGCAAGCTATGGGGTTCTGCAGGAAGGTCAATAGTGTCTCTCACTTTATGTGAGAGAATGGCAAAATGTGGCAGGAATGTTGTACAAAAGGGAATATGGAGATGCATCCAAAACCTGTGATTTATATTCTCTATTATTAGAGATTAGAGAGACCTGAAAACTGCAATAACAAGCCATGTGTTTGGCTTGGGCTGAGGCTGGAAAGAGAACTCTAGCAAGCTGTTATGTTTGATGTCACACGTGCAGCATCATTATGATGTGTGCCTCTGTTCCTTTGGGTTGGACAGGTTTGCTGTGAGCATGGCCAGTGAGTCCAAGGAGTGCTGTTCTTTGAGAGTGCCCAGTGCTGCACAGTCCCTGTGGCTGGCCTTGGTCCATGGAAGGACTGAGGTGTTGGTATTGTCTCACAGCTGTAGGTGCAGGTGGCATTGTGCATCCTGAGTTACATTGTTTCTGTGCTTGCTGCTCTTCCTTTTCTCCCCTGAGGCATTTGCTTGAAGTCTGAGGAAAAGCTCTGCCTTTGTGTGAAATGAATAGTTGACTGTGATCAAAGTTAGAACTCAGACACACAATGTTTTTTTCTTCTCAGAAGGTATAACCTCTTACTCACCTGGTCTCCATTTGCTGGTTTGCTATTCCATATTATATTGCTCATCACTTCCTTTTGTTACTCATCTTTTTATTGCACTTTTCAAAGAATGTTGAGGGATTGAAAAAAGATGGGAAATTAATATGGAATATGTATTAAATAGAGGAAGTAGTTATCAGACAGTCTTCTGAATTCTATTATTAACTTTAGTTAAAAGACAAGATTTGAACCTTTGGGTGAAAATGAAGTGGAATTGGAATTTTTCCAAGCTTAAATTTGTTGTGGCTGTGGCAATGTGCTTTTGGGTCATGGTCTAGCATGCTGTTAACCTCAGCTTTAGCCTGAGTCAGAGCACACTTTCAGTGTGTCCCCTGAACTGCCATGGCAAGTTGCTGAGTTAGGTTACTAACAGTGCATTTGTAATGGAAATGGCTTGAATGCAACTTGCATCTTGCTTAAGAGTTAAAGCAGCTTGCATACTTATGAAATTAGTCTGGTATTTTTTATTTTCTGACTTCTTTAGTGTGAATTAGCAGGTTAAAGAAGATCAGGAATATTTTTCTTGTGTACAACTTCAGACATGGTATAAAATTTCTATGGTTTTTTTCTGGATAGTTTTTACAGATAGTAAAAAAATTAAAAATATGAAAGTGGTTGAAAAAGCAAAAAAAATTGATATTCTGTAAATATCTGGAGTTACCTTTTCTCCTGAGGGCTCTAATGTTAAATATTTATTGTGCTGCTCATAATGCTTTAAAGAGTAAAAACCAAACACTGAATTTGTGTATGTAAGCTGATGTTCATTGGTCAGGTTTTATTGTTATTTTGAAACTGTCCAGCTGCGTAGCCAAGTTCCAGGTGCTTTTTAATTGAAGGCAGCATTAACTAATAAATATTTACAGCTTTTTTCTATTTTTGGGGCAGGTTTGTGCTTCTCAAATTACTCTGGGGCATCAGCCCTGGAGACACCTTCCTTTGTGTTCTCTCTTTGTGCAACTTTACTGTGGGAGAGATGACAACCTTTAATGGAGCTTTAAAGGAAGGTGAAATAATAATCTACATAGATAATACTCAGCTTTCTCCCTGTATTTTACATGTGGATTTTATTTCTGTGTGGAACAGATGAACTAGTTGTAAGCTGATTCAGGGAAAAAGAGGGTAATGCTTTGTGGGTTGAAGTTAGCATCTAAAAAAGTCTGCATGCTGGCTTCAGAGAATGAAGACATTAATTTTGAAGGTCTGCAATTCAAAAGTTGATCTAAAAGAAAAAGTGCTTTCATTCTATATATTTTGAGGCTTTTTTCCTTTGGTACTTCAAAATGTCTATTGTTATTTGTGCTATTGTTTCTGCCTGGACTTGCAAGCTGCTACAGTTTTGAACATAGCTGCCCATCTGCTCCTTGGTTATTTATAGGCAGATTTGTGGAGCTCCTTCTAATCTCTCAAGTCTTCAAAAACATTAATGAATTAAACATCACAATACTCTTGTAAAAAGAGAATTAAATGGAGGAACTGAATGGAGACTAAAAAGGATAAATGACTTGCTGAAAGCCATATGTATATTTCATAGCAGAACAGGGAATAGAAACAAGATTCTTTTTTTCTTACTTGTAGTCCTGTGCTTAAGAGACCAGCTACATGCTCTTGTGAGATACAAGCAAAAGGAATGAAGAAAGAACTCGTTCTTTGAATCTTGCAACAGATGCTCATGTGCAGACTAACCTATTTCAAAACCTTGCACCATGTACTGAGAGTATTAAAGGTTTCAGGTCCAACAAACATGAATAAGCATGTTAATATTAATGCTCATTAAGCCTGAATTTGTTTTGACTGTTAGTGTTTTGGAGCAGTGGTTTCTGCTGGGTTGCTTAGAAAGAAAACACCTGTTACTCACAGGAGAGCTTCTCTCTGACATATTACTTTAGTTATCCACTCAGCCTGTCACTCTTCCCCTGTCTTTAATAGACTTTTACAGTGGCTTTAAACAGTGTCTGGACATTGGTTCTTATTTATGTTTTTGATTCAATGACAATGAAGATGGGTAGCACAAAATGCAGGTGAAACTTTCCATTCATCAGAAATTTGGCACTTTGATGAATTACACATAGTACTTACTTTGTATGAGGGGGTTTTTTTTGGGTTGTTTTTTTTTTTATTTTTTCCTGGGTTTTGTTCTTTGCTTTTTTTTTTGGTTTTTTTTTTTTTTTTTTTTTTTTTTTTTTTTTTTTTTTTTTTTTGAGGGTGGTTTTGTTTGTTGAGGGGGGGTTGTTTGTTTTTGTTTAGAGGTATGGAGTAGAACATTGTAATTCACAGTTGTTCCAGAGTCTAGAAATTATAGAGGATGCAGCCTATTAAATTGTGTTTTGATTTCACATTGGAGTGCAGCCTGAAATATTGTGTTTATTTTTACCTGTCCTGTAATTTTTTTTTACTATTTGCCTGCTATCTCCCAATCTCTCCTTAATGTATGCATGTTTGTATGCAAGAGAATTTTCTCCACAAATAGTATTGATAAAAAAAGTTTCTGCTTGTTGAGAGGATTGGAAGAGTTTTTTATTTCCACTGGAATGCCTTTCAAATATTTAGGTTTTAAATACAAATACTGTGTGAATTTGATGTTGCCACCTACTTGTGGAAATCTTCAAAGAAATGAATACATTGTTGGAGAATGACATTGCTATATTGATTTAATAACCTGAAAGCCTATGTCATTCTAAACAAGCTCAGTGAGGTTCTTGAAAGTGTATTGAATGTGTCCAGGAAATGTTAAATACAAGGGCTACAATTTCTACAGTTTGGTGTATGGTATTTTATAGTATTATGGCAAAATAGATTCTAGGTGGTCATACAGCAATTTAGATTGTTTCTGAAATTCAGCAAAAATATTTAACCTCTTTATTTCATATCTGTAACATTTCGGCGTATAAAAGTTATATCTTTCAATTTGGAAGTGCTAAAATGCAGCTTCCCGAAGTATTTCACTTTCCTCACATGAAATCTGTTCTCTTCAGTGCTTTTGTTTTTCTTCTGTAGCTTTTCTGCATTTCATGAAACCAAATGGCATTTTATTGATGAATAGACACTGAATCTGTTTCTTTCAGCTAAATGGTTGTAGAATATTAAGCAACAAATCACTCTTTCCTCATGCTAAATTGACAGCTTGATGGCAAATTTTAAGAGCCTGTCATTTTGTCTTCCTCCAACAAACTGAAGACTTTACACATATTTTGTAGGTCTAAATACATTGCAAAGGTACAAAAACACCTTTAGTAGCTCCCATTGGAAACCAGATGCCAGCTGTCCTGGAATGGTTTTGCTTTCCAATATTCAAAAGAGACATTTAGTTTAATTCATTTAATTGTCGTCAAAAATAGAGAAGGATGCTAAGCCTGTGTTTTAAAAGTGAAGGAATTTTTTTTTTTTTTTCTGGTATGTTCTGATAACCTGCTCTGGTGAGAGTTTTCTTCTAGATGAAACCTATCAAAGCTCTCACAGGAGAGAGGTAATTGTAAACTTCAGGAGTTTATGGAACAAAGGCTAGGTGTTTGGAATTGTCAGCAGTTGTTCTAACTGGTCTGACTCGCCTCCCTCCACTCTGAACAGAATGCTTCCTTTGGTTCCAGGAAATACTGAATAAAAGAACTATTTTGATCCATGGACAGTGCCACTACTGTGGCAGAAAGCCAAGCGATGCTTTCATATTAAATAAATAGGTCTTTTCAGAAGAGCAGGGAAACATGTTCCCTAGAGTCAGTAAGCTGATGCAGGCTTTTGTTCCTGTGTGAAAGTAGAAAGATAATGAAGTGTGTGTAGGTTTGAACTTGATTATAATAAAGAGGCATTTGTAATAATTTGGAAATGTAACTTAGGGAGGAAGGGGAAAAATCATTCAGGTATGTGTTCCATATGTTGAAAAAAGGAAAATAAAAAGAACTGCCTAAGCTAAAAAGCTTACACAGAGGGGTTTGAGAGACAAAAATGACTGCCTGAGTAGTTCTTGAATTTTGTGGTTTTTGCAACGGATAAATACGAATCTTTGTGTAAAGCATACAGGAAGCATTAATAGGATGCTTTTTTGAGTAGTTGTTCAAAGTGCAGGCTGTCATGGGATTCAGTTTCCTAAGAGAACAGAAAGTTGTTTGTTTCCTTCTGTAATACATGAAGTGTGAATTTTATATAATTGGCAAAAATTGCACTTCAATATGGAGATTTTGGGATAAGAGATGGGAGTGAACATTGTGACACAATGCACATTGGGGAGGCAGTAAAAAGCTGTTGAAATGTGTTTGGTTTTTTGTTTTTTGTATAATGATGTTTTGTTTTTTTAATTTGTTTTGAAGCTCATTGTTTTAACATGAAAAGGAATAACTGTTTTACCTCAGGCTATTTGGATTTCTCTGGGTTTTTTTTTTTTTTCCTAAATCATTTATAGTTTTTATTCCGTTAACTTCCCCCATGCCAGGAAAAAAAGTTCTCTTTGTGTGCACTCTGAAGTATCAGAGGGAGAATTCCAGATTGCCGTCCAAAGCCCTGGGCCTGGAATGAAAAAGAAAAAGGAATTCCATTTTTATTTTGGCTGGATGTTAGCAATATCTTGAATTATGTATTTTAGAGCGGAATTAGGTTTTTTAATTATATGGATTGATCTGTGGAAGTAAGACCTCAGAGAGTTGCAAGAGGCTGGAAGAGGAAGTTGCAGTTCAGGCATCCTGGGGATTTGTCAGTAAAGAAAAAAGTTTCATCACAGTGGATTGCAGTTCACAGTGCAATAAAAATTGCATGAGGGTGAGGAGGAGGCCAAAGAAGCAGGAGCATTTCCAGGTATAGGTTATAGGTAGGACATAGTTACTCAGGCTGTTGGGTGTTTCTCTTAAACTGAAGCCCTGCTAATAGCAGGGTAGTGGCAGTGTCCTGACAGAAATGTAGCATAACTTATTTTGGTAATTATTATATTTTTGGAAATAACAGGCTGTGCAAAAGCACAATCTTATTTGCACTTATTTTACATCTGAATGAGCAACCTACCTGTAAATTAATTGCAGTTTATTAGGGTTGGGAAATAGGACTTTAAATAAATTATCTTGTCCATGGCTGAGATTCTGCTTTGGTTTTTGTGGCTGGATTGTTTCTTCCCCCCAGTGATGAAAAAGAAATCATTAATTAAATACTTGTATGGATGAATGTCTACAATGATGTTTTTTCTTAGGTTGTGACAGTAGTTTAGACTTTGGTTACAGTGTTCTGTTCTTCCTTCAGAAGAATACAAAAGTGTAACACTGTGAAACACTGTAATTGATTTCCCCTGCGTGACAACTTCAACTTCTTGTGTTTCAGAGCTGCTCGAAGTATCTGCAATAGGATGGAAGCCTCGGTAATATTGCCCATTCTGAAGAAAAAATTGGCTTTTCTTTCAGGTACAATTTCAGTTTTCCTCAACTGATTCCACCCTACATAATTTGGTTGGCATGTTTAAGTTGGTTATTTGTATTTGCTGGATATATTTAACAAAAATGCATTTTTGGTTAGTGCTTTGTCGTATTCCAACTAAATCTCTGGAATTTTCTATCTAGTTGCCACGGTGTTGGTGTTTAGGACTTGTTTTACTGTAGCCTGCAGCTCAACCTACAAAGTTGTTGAGAAGTTTCAGTCTATATGTAAGAGAATGATGATTTAATAGACATCCACAAATAATCCTTGCTGATTTGACTTTTAAATTTTTAGAAATTGTGAAAGTTTTCACAATTTTCTACAGAAAATTTTTTTTCTTCCTTTTCACCTGCCTTTTCTCCAACATAGATATGGAAGCAGAATTAGCCGTGCATTGCAACTGTTTGGTTATTGCCAATTAGTTCATTAAGAGAAGCTTGTAATTATCATTGTATTTTTTAAAACTTCCTGTATCTTATAATGAAGGTAACTTAACTTTTTCTCCTCCCTCTGCCAGAAAAACAAAAAAATAAACCAACCAACCAAAGCAAACAAAACAAAAAATGGAAAGGGAGTGTTTCAAATGGTGAATGACATTCTCCTGCTGGTTTCACTGCTGTTGTAGATAGCTGTGTTAGTTGTTGGTGTTTGATTGTTTGATCTAGAGTAGGTAGGTAACTTACAGAACACTTGTCAACTTCAAAAATTGAGAAGTGTTGCCATAAATATATTTCTGGCTTAGTTAATTTTAGTCTGTTTTAGCCAGTCTGGTTTAGTCTGCTTTAGTCACCTGAGAAGTGAAACCTGCTTTTTTGTTAATAGAATTTATTTTGCTTTGAATTTGCCCACAGTCCCTAGCAATTGAAAAGCTAACAATTACTTTCTAAAAATGAACAATCAAACCCTTCAAACACATCTCACATTAAAGGGACAGTTCTTCCACAGTAACAGCAGGTGTGTAGTGAGCTGGTTGTTCAGCATTATATTGCAAGAGGATGTTCTCATTAACTAGAGTGCATTTTCAAATTGCTATTGAAGCTGCCTGATCTGTTTCAAAACACAGACATTCATAGTGGAAAGTAATTTATTGAGTGGCATTTTAAACACTAGGAACCATTTTGAACCTATGTATTTCTAAGTAGATTTTGATCATTTTGGAATTGATTAGTATTAATGGGTGTTTTAATTTAATGAATGGTAAAGGTTGATGCAGCAGGATTTTTTAGCATTCTTCAGTGTAACTAAAGTAACTTGACAGACACAAATCAGTTCATCATGTCAATTTTATTCCATATAGTTTCATAATGGTTTTAGTAATGATTAAAAACATACTCAGAAAAATAATATTTTAGGAATGTGTCCTGCAGTGTTTATGTGCTGAAATCTGTTCTCATTTTTTAGTTAAATTGGTATAAATAATGTTGATCCTGCCTTTTTCTGGAAACAAAACAGTGATTTCTAATGGAAATCCATGGCTGGTGTAGCTTTCATGTTGATAAGTCATTACACATAGCAGAGAAGAAAACGAAAGCTCTTAAGTCAACAAAAAGCCTTGAGCAACCACTTTGGTGCAAAATGAGCTAAAAAGATTCTTTTTTCTTTTTCTTTTTTTTTTTTTTTTTTTCTTTTGTGATTCTTTCAGTTTCATTCCTTAGCAGTGTTTACAAGCTGGGAGAAAAACCTGTCAGTTGTTACACAAGATGACTTGCCATGAAATAATGAGTTAGATAATTATTGTGGTCTTTTTGTGAAATGGCAAGAGATTATATTTCTGGGATTTGGCATGTGTTTTGTTTAGTCAGTTCAGCAAATGCTGTTTAAGTCCAAGCATTTTTCCTTTTTCTCTGCTTCCTCATTCCAATTTTCAGGCTTTCTGCCATTCAGAAACAGAAGGGTAGACAATCTGTAAATAAGTGTTGCTTTAGATTGTTTCTGCTGGAAGCATCTGTCCATTTGTCCTTTCTCATACAGCACCACTCATCGATTCTTCAAATTAGAAATACAGTTATTAAAAAGAGTGTTACTGTTTTCCAGAAACAATTATGTCACAAAAGAGAGGAAGGGAGGGGAACACAACTACTGCAGTGGAGCACTGAAAGCAGTAGGTTCTTTATGAAAATGTAGAAAATATCTATGTATCAGTGGATCTTTAAAACTCCAAAATTTGACAGTTTGTACAGCTTTGGAAACAAGGAAAAAAGGCCTGTTGCATTTAAGATTCTAATATATGTTGTGCAAATTGTTTGTTCATTATATTGCACGCACCTCATGGATGGAGAGAATTCTTACCAAATTATGTACATGCTCTGCTTGGGAGTGGATGGACTAAGTTTCTGATAGGCTGGTAGTGTAGAAGGTCTAGGAGATGCTTTTTAATAATATGATCTAAAACTGTAAAAGTAATGCTTCTGGAACACTTGATTTGTGTTGTTTATACTGAAAGTGTTAGATGAAAAATTGTGATGGCTGTGGATGTGGGCTATGGTCTGATGCCCTGGTGATGTTTTAAATATCCATGTGATGAATGAACCTTCACAACTGAGGGGTGAAAAGTCAGTTGAGGTTTTCACAGCAACTTTAAAGATTGCTTTTCTGATGAAGTTTGAGATCACTTAACTGCAAAGTATTTCTTCTGCTTAAACCTCATCACATTAACTTTGTAATTACTTTTTCTTTCTGAAACAGGAGGGAAGGACAGAAGAAGTGGCCTCATTCTGACAATTCCATTATGCCTTGAACAGACGAGTATGGATGAGCTGAGTGTCACACTAGACTATCTTCTAAGTATACCAAGGTGATTTGGAAGGCATTCTGTTCAGAGCTGGGTTTGTTCCAGTTGTAGAGGGGATCTTTTGCTTGTTTTTACTTTTATTTGCTCTTCTTTACCTTATTAATTTCATCAATGTTTGCTTAGAATGTGATACCATTGAGTTAGAAACACACATCCCAATAAGCTAAGGGATGTGTACTAAGGCTTGTCTGTGTCCTTTTATGTCCTTATGTTCTCCTGTCTTGGGATAGCTTTATTCATAATTTCTTTTTAATTACAGTGCACTTAAATTGCTAAGTAAATTAATGAGCCATTCCAGTCAAATTCCTAAGCTTGCAAGGGCATCATTGCCCATTGCTCTCTCTCTGCTACATACCTAGTCTTTGTAGCTTGTAGGGCTTCAATTTAAAAGTGCACTAAGTTTAAGAATATACAGTCTTACTGAAGTTAGTGAGCAGCTCATGGTAGTGCTTAAATGTGCTGCCTGCCAACTTGAGTATCCTGTCATCCATAGCTTGCTCTAAAACCATTGTTGTTTGAATTCTCTGCATGTGCCACTGCCAGCTTATAGTGACAGTTTTTGGTCCTGACTTAGTTACCTGCATTTCTATTTTCTTAAGATCCAGGGATTGGTCTTTAATTTTTTTCTCTTGTGCCCTGGTTTATAAAGAAAAGGAGCCCCTCAGATAAATGTTTGCTTTTGTGTCTTTTCAAATTTCTCTTCTGGAAACTGAGCAACAATGGCATAACTAAAGATACCCAGTGTACTTTGCATACTTGATCTATCAATGTTTAAAAACACAGTTAAAGGATCCAATGTGGGGTTTATTTTGGTAGGTAAGAGTTTAAAAAATCCTGATTGCTGAGAGAAAAGCAAAAAATAAATTCATATTATTTAAAAGTAAAGCATCAGTAGGTATGTGGGCACACTGCACATCATTTTAGTTATGTAAGTTGTAGGGTTTTCCAAACAGCTTGTTGTCTTTTGTTAAGTGATGAAACACCAAATGGTCATCCACACAAGACATATCATTGACTTAAGGACTTGACCATATTTATGGAACAGATGCAGGCATTCTTGTTCTAGTAAGCATTAATTATTCCACAGACTCATCCTGATGTATGTCTTTACATATATTAGTGTAACAATAACTGTCTAAAAGCTGAACCAAAGTGCTCTTTGTACTCGGTAGAAACTGGGAAATCTGTTTGAAAGTGAAGTCAGTGTTCCCACATTCAATGCTCTGTGTCAGTTCTGGAAAAAACGACCTCTCTTCTATGGTAGCAGTATGGAAAAATCATTGTAGTTTTGGTTTGCATATTGTTTTTCAGTGGGAAATGCAAACTTTGGCTTGAGCACTGCTCTTTTTTTGTTCTGGAAAGACTTACTGAACAGTGTTTGGAAAAAATAGGGCTGAAGGGAGGGACAATGTCCCTCTTAAACCCAGATAGCTCTCCAAGCAACATTATTACTACTTTTTTCCCCAAGTTCTATGTGTAAGGTAACATAGTATATTTGATTTTTAATTCAGTTGTGCATGGTATATGATTGTAACTATAACTGATTTGAGATCTGCAGTCTAGTGTGGATTGCTGGCTGTGTCCAAAATTTGAGAGGCATAACTGCTTCAAGTGTCTTGGGTAGAATTTCTTTAGAATATGTGTATAAAGCCATTCTAAAATTTCAGACAACTTATTTCTAGTGTTGAAGTCTGTTATGCCTTTCTTTGGTATTTAAAATTCTCAGATTCTGAAGAGATTTGTTCATAACTGAAGAAGAATGGAAGTGGCAACGTTATGATGTTGTCTGTTCCTACTAAAGTTTGCTTCTTTTGTTGTATTCTCTCTATTGTGGCTCAGATCACCCAGCTTTTTACTTTTTAACTTATGTACAAACATTTGCATTGACTAAGCTTTTTAGAAGTGTTTGGTCGCTTCTAAATTTGATTGGTTGTGTATTCTGTTGGGTTTGGAGTATTTTAATAGGATTAGTAGTAGAGGAGCAGATGTTGATACTTCTTGATTCCAGTCAGCCTAAGAAGTCATGTCTCTATGCTGTAGTAACACTCTTTGCCTTACTCTTAAAAGCAATAGTATTGTGCCTTTTGAGTTGGTTTTGATGGGAAATTGCACTTATGAAGCCTGAATATTCAGAGTGCTTCCAGAAAAATCATGTGTGGGATCTTAGAGATTCCTTAAAACCAAAAGCATTCATGGACTGTTTAATTAAAATTTAATTTTTTTTTTTCCTATGTTAGCTAGTAAAGTGTCTTTTCCCCTCTTCTTTTTTTTTTTTGTTCATTTTGTTTTGAACTCCAAGATGAGTTTGTCTTCCACCCATATCTGATGAAGCTTAGCTTAAACATGAAATAAATAACAGTTAATTTCTTGTTTTGAAACGTAATGCTTACTGTTGCATGCCTTATTTTTTGTAAGCTAAGGAGATCACAGAAGTATCTTTGTTTTGTAATTGCAGATTTGGGAAAGATTACATAATGCTTTCCTACCTCACATAAATGTCATTTTTGGATTTTATTTGCTTATAATTTTGCCAACACAAGAATTTCAACCTGGGACATGATGTCTAGTGTGGTAACTAATATTAAACCATGGGCTTGCTTGCAAGTCCTCTTCTGGATGCTCCTTGTAAAAACTGACATCTCTTTGTCTTCCTTATGGCACTGTAATTTGATCTCTTTTCTGAGGACTTTGTCAAGTTAACAGTTATGAGACCTTTTCAGAGTTGCTACAGTTCAAGGAAATACTTATATTATGACATATACTTCAGTGCTACTGAAAAATGGTAATATTTAATAATCTGGAGCATTAAAATTGGAAGTTATTTTATAAATGAGTGAACTTAAGGTTTATAACTGTTTCTATAAGGAAAAAAGCTATGGAGTTGTATTTTACAGCAGGCTTGTTATCCAAAGTTGTCATGATATGACACTTGTTAGAGTGAATTTTATGTTTCTCTAAGTGTTTTTTTTTTCTTTTAGTGAGAAGTGTAAAGCTCGAGGATTCACGGTGATAGTGGATGGCAGAAAATCTCAGTGGAACGTGGTAAAGACAGTTGTGTTAATGCTCCAGGTAAATAAATATTTATACATTCATAGTTGACTGATCAGTTTTATGGATGGAACCCAGTGGCTGTGTTATTGTAGAGACAGGTATTTCCTTAAAATGTGCTTCTGTGACCAGTTCTGTGCACAGGAAGAAATTCTGAAAAAGAGGATGCTACAGCTCACTCAAATCAAGAGAATTTGTCAAGAGACAAATTCTTTATATTCTGAGAATACACAGTTGTAGACTTTTTTATAAAATAGGGTTTTAGTTCAAAAAGTACAAAAATATTCTCCTGGCACCACCAACTGTGAGCAGTAGGAATATGTGCAGGGCTGCAGTTCACACAGATAGTGCAGCTGAGCAGGTTTTGTTGCAGTACATGCTGTGCTACCTGGTTTCCTTTGCAATAGAATGTAGTTGACTTAGTTGTGGATCATAGTTCCAATCACAAATTATATTGTGTGTGCTTCAAAAGGTAGGAGAAGAAGAATTTGTGATAATTGTCAATTAAAAAACTCTAAAATTCTGAAAATTTTAACTCTTCAGAATTGTGGGATCACAAATAGAGTCTTATTTCTGCTGAACAGTATAGATTATTTTCTGGTCTCAGTGGTCAAAGAAAATGCCTTTTCTAACGCATTAGAGCACTTGGACTACTGCCTTTCTTACTACACTACAAGATGGTTCCTCTTTATCAGTGCCATTTTCCTCTCAGACTTAGGTGAACCTTCAGAAAGTGTGTCAAATACGAATAATTTCTTTTTTTTCTGTCCTCCTTCTGGGTTTTGAATTCTGTGTCAAGGTGTCCTTCACCTGTTGTTGACTAAGATGGTTTTCCTATTAATAGAGTTCCAGTATTTGAATCCCTTGTGTTCAGGTTATGATCTTGACTGGGTTTTGCTTCAACCACTGTGTGGGTGTGAGGTTCAGTGGGAACTGCAGCTAGTGGGGAAGGTCAGCTCTTTGCCCTTTCCCTGGCTTGCTGGCAGCACTCATCCTGCCTCTGCAAAGCCTGCACAAACATGGGTTGCACTTCTGTGTCTTGAGTTTGAGGTAATAAATAAGACTTTCCTATGTGAATTGATCACTTGCGCAGATCACATGAGATTTGTCTATACATAGTTCTCAAAAACACTTTGTGTTCAAAATATTGTCTAATTGTAAATAGTTCTTGCATATTTGTTAAAATGGTGCAGGAATGAATTAGAGTATTTTGTTGCTGATTTCTTTAACCTAATACTTAATTTTATTCATAAAAAAATAATTCATTCAAGAAAAATCCCATGGCTTGTGTCACCTTTATATCACCACTCTGATTATTTAACTTTTACTTATTGCTAAAGCTGATGAGTTTAAAGTAATCAAAAGTCTAGATCTTCATTCAGTGTGACATCATAAAATCAACTTACTAGATGAAATTACTGATTTAGTCTGAGAAATGTTTTCCTGGTAGTATTTTAATGAATTAATATGTTGAAATGTCAATATTCACCCTTTTCATTTTAGTCTAAGCAATATGTACTAAAGAAGTATAGGATATAATCTTGACATTTGATCTGATAACAAATATACAATATTTTCCTAACTTTGATTACTGTTTTCTTCTGCATAGAAGACAACATTGGTGGAAATCTTTGTTTTTAAAATTTTTTCTTCTTCATGTAATACCATAAATTAAATTAAGTCTAGCCAATAGTTCATTTTTCTGTACTAGCACAGCATAGAATAATGGCTTGTCCTTAGGACTGGGAGTAAAGAGGTTATATTTTCTTTTTGACATTTTTGACAGTTTACTGTGAAATGTTGTGCGTTGTTACAAAGCAAGATGGAGCAAATGTGTGATGTAGGTGAAATAGGCTTCAGTTTCTGTCTGTAATTTTTATGTTCTTGTATAGATGATGAAATCTAAGTAGAATTCAGATCTGTGGTAAATTAAGGTTTAATATTAAATGTTTCACTTTTTTTTTTTTTCATTTGTTTTACAGAATGTTGTTCCAGCTGAGGTGTCACTTGTTTGTGTAGTAAAACCAGATGAATTTTGGGATAAAAAGGTTACACATTTCTGCTTTTGGAAAGAGAAAGATAGACTTGGCTTTGAGGTATGTTGAGCTTTTGTCTACTTCAGTCAAAATACTGTTTCTGAAATACTGATATAATTGGATGACAGCTAAAGTGTCTTTAAAATAGCTATATTCCAGATGCTTTGTGGATAACCTTAACAAACCACTGTGGCTTTTTCCATTTTTAATGAGACTTTCCTCAGTTAATATTCTTAACTTAGAAATGTGTGGCATTTAATTTTTTGCTTAGCAGGAAAATAAAGTTGTTTGATACATATTGTGGGTATTTTGGGTAAGAAACTGTTGTACAGGATTTAGTGTGAAGTTTTTCATGACTTCTCTAATAGGCTGTGAAGATGTACGGTGTCACTCTTAATCAGCTGTAACCATTCTACAAAGATCTTGTTGGTATTGCATACATTTTTCTCTCATTTTGTGAGTTCTTTGATATCAAGAACAGATTGTAGATCCCTTGCCAAATATAGGCTGACACTCTTCTGTGTTGTGAGGCAGTGTGTGTACAACAGACTATACACTAATTTTAGCAATTCCCTTGTTACTGTCTGGGAGGTTAATGGAAACCTCAGTTTTCCCTGTTTTTTTAAAAAATATCTGTGTCATCAAACTTTCCACTCATTTTTTTATGCTAATCTTGTCTGAACTACAGCAGGCATGTAGCATGCAGCCCAGTCACAGTGTCTTTAATCAAAAACATGAATGTGGTGGTGCCCACTGTCACAGACTAGCATATTGTTTGGAGCCACATCCAAGAGGAGAATTTAAAAAGCCTCTGAACTAACCATCTGTTCTCAAAAATATGATTTAAGAGCTGCTGGTTAGAAAGTGACTTAGGTTTGCAATATTCAGTTTCACACAGATATTTCATAGCATAAGGTAAATGTCAGAGTCTAGAGAGCAGCAGTAATAAAGGCAAAGCTCCTCTTCAGAAGTCCTTATTGTGTGATTTAGGCTCTCTTTTCCCACCTACACTCCTGTAAATAAAGTTCTTGGGTAAGTTCAGGAAGTCTTTGGAGTTGTGATATAGCAGTTGTTAGTGTATGTATGATGGTGTTGCTAGTTTGGAAGTCCTTCTAGAAGATTCTTCCTGGGTTTTCCATTAGTATTATTTGGCTGGAATGCATTTTTAGACAAATATGCAGAAAGCCTAGAGAAAATGTATCAACAAAGCAGGGATAATTTTACATGACTGTGATAATAAAAGGGGTTTTTGTTTCACTTTAAGACTTAGTTGACTGTCATTAAATGATAATCCATTAATTTAGTAATTTCATAAAGCACGTTCTCTGCTAGTAATCGTGTTGGCATTGTTGTTGGTGTAGACCACTGGAATTATGTAACAAAATCTTTTGGTTTCTGTTACTTGGTTGCAGTCAGGAAAACTGTTTCAGGAAAAATGACCCACCTTCTCTGGGCTCCAATTATTTGTGTCAGAGACAGGAGTATATCTTTCCTCTATTCCAAATACAGGTGCAGAGCACTGATAAGGCTGTGTAAGGTTCCAATTCATGCACAATCTACAGCTGCATAATTTTGCATTACTGGCAGTAAAAACAAACAACACCCAAATCATGCTCTGGATCATGGGTTAGATTTGTGTAACTCCTCAGAAAATTCAGGATTGGTTTTGCAACAGTGAAATAAATATGAATTAAAATTTTGAATTAAAATACAAAATATTCACTTGGGTATAATCTCATTTTATTTGAAGTAAATGCTGTGTAATTGTGATTTCTAGTGGGGCATCACATCTACCTCCTGTTTCCTACCACCTGATCTATTCTTATTACATTTCTTAATATTACTATATGAAGCCATTAATCACAATGTCTTCCTTTCTATTCAAAGGCAGAGATCCTCTGCCTCAGAGTGAGATGTGGTGATGATGAGTTGCAAAGCACTGAATGTAAATGTGGGAACTGAGATCAAACAGTACTGGGTGGATAATTACAAAGAGGTGGGCTGATTCAGATGAGTAGGAGTTCTTTTTTTCTGGTTAGTATTAGTGTTGGTTTTGGACCTACCTCAGGACAATTCCCATTTGTCCTCTAGCAGAACTTTCTTCTGTAACTTTATTCCTCCCTTATTAGCAACCAGCTCATGTGCTCATTGAAGCAGCTCTATCTGGTCCTGTGCCATGCTTCATAAGAGGAGAGTTGTCTTAATTTTTATAAAGCTGTCTTTCAACTGAAATGTTGCATATATGACACTGTAATACTCAATACTGTTAATGTTTTAAAAGATTGAGAAATAGGATTTGAGAATAAAAATTGCTGTGTTTTAGAGAGCTGGGAGGTAGAGCTTTTTGCTTTTTTCTTAATATATTCCACATAGAGATTTGAAACAAATCACACTTTTAGTAGATGTAGTGTGTTATATTTGAGTATGAGCTTTTCTTATGAGAACAACAAGCATAACTGGAAGAAAAAATTTACCATAAAAATAGAAGAAATGTACAAATTTGTACACAATGCAAAATTGCCTATAGATTGGTGAGGTTATTTTGCACATGCCATTCATTTAAGGAACTTAGAGGGAAAATAATCTCTGAGCCTGATTTGGATATTAGATTAGTACTTTGAAAATCAATTTGTTGGGAAGAGGAAAGATGTGCTTGCTGTTCTTATCCTTGTGGGTATCAAGGAGTAAAATTTTAAAAGTCCAGTTAGTATTTGAATTAAGGAAATCAAATGCATTTAAAAAAAAAGAGTAAGAGAAAGGAAAAATCAGGTGGTAAACTACTATGAATTAGCTGAAAAAAATTAGAGTGTATAGCATAAGGATCTTTATAATCCTGAAGTCTGAGCAGTTCTAAATGCTTCACACTTCTACTGTAGCAGCTGACAGCTCTAACTCTAGTAAAGAGTGTCAGAAATTTCTTATGATAATTTCTCTGCAGCATCTGCTCTGGAAAATCTCAAGTTCTCTAATTTACCTTTTAAGAATGAGGCTAATGAGCAGAGTGTTGCTCCACAGAATAAAGAATGAATAACACTTGGTAGGAAGTACCTAATTTTTGTCCATTTTCAGTTCAGTGCTTTAAGGCTGAGGCACCAGAATTTGTAGCTTCCATGGACTTTCCTACAAAAAGCATATAGGAGTTCCAGTCAAAACTGTTTTTTTACCTGCATCTCTTTTCATCTGTATGCATCTCTGTTGCTGTTTTAATATGGGAGGCAATAGGTTCTTGAGCAAATCTGGGAAGTGACTCTGTGGAGCTGGGGCATGTAAGCCTGCATTTATGTCAAGTCCTCAATTTTGTCCAAAAAAATGTGTTGAAAAATACAAGAATCTCTGCCTGTTTTCTCTGGGATGTAAAAATGAGGGTTTGCTAATTATTGTGACCTCTGAAGGGTAAGGTGGATGAGTAGGTAAAACCACAAGTGAAGGAGGCAGTTCCTGGGAGTGGAGTTCATCTTGTATTTGTCTAGGTTCTGTCAGTTGCTCTTGGGTTTCTACTATGACAGATTTCTATGCACTGGCCAGATAAATATTTAACTTGTGTTTCTTAGTGTAATGTTAAAGAAAATGGTCTTTGTTTAGATTAGTGTTCTATATTGAACAAATAATACCCTATGCTACTCAGCATTTATTGAAATAGTTCAATTTTCAAAAAATAGATTGAAATAGTATTTAGCAGCAAAAAATAGAATTATACTCCTTAGGAAAAGGTAGCCTTTGCTTCACTGTGTGTTCTGTGGCAGTGAAGATCACATTTAGATTATGCTTGTTTAAATTTTATGTTCTCAAGGGACATGTGTATTGTTCTCTTTTGGAAAGT
Source organism: Erithacus rubecula (assembly GCF_903797595.1). Lineage (NCBI taxonomy): Eukaryota > Metazoa > Chordata > Aves > Passeriformes > Muscicapidae > Erithacus > Erithacus rubecula. The sequence continues at coordinate 14,861,544 of NC_136659.1, forward strand.
AACTAACCCTTTTCAGATTCAGTAGTGTGGCTACTCTGATATTAAAAGCTCCTTGTTACTGAAATTTTACAGCATCCGGTTCTCAAGTAGCTCCTGGGTTTGACTCTTGTCTTTTTTCACTCTGTGACACTTGCATTAAAGAGCTTTTTCATTTCTTCCCTTTAGAGAGAAAGTAAGTTCAGATGGATGCATTTAACATATTGGGGGCACTTTTATACGCCCTCTTGAATATCTAGAATTCTTCTCTTATCTTGACTTCTGCCTCTATCCCTTTGTAGATGATCAATGAAAATTGCAGAAAACAACAAATGACATAGAGAGGTCAGCTTACTGCAAACAGTATTTAAAGCTTTTTTTATTACAAAAGATACATGTTGCATGGATCAAAATCATGTGTTTTCACTTCTGAGAAAGAGAATTTTGCACTTAAGGCACAAGACTTTGCAGTCCATGTTTTTAGATTTGTCTTTCTTTTTTTGCTTGACAGCAAAGGTTGTTTTAAGTTTAATGAAAAATATGGCACTTCTACTTTTCCCAAAGCACTGTTCAGAGTTATTTCTTTCAAGGCTTTCACAAGGATTTAGCAGGCCAATACTGTACAGAGCAAGTTTACTGCCTAGAGTAGTGCAAGGATGAGAGCTGCTACCACTCTTCCAGAGTCCTTTGAAAAGAACTGAGTGCAGATGATGATTCCATGACTCTGGTCAGTAGCAAACAGGACATGTTTGAAACCTACTATCACTGCCAGCTTATTAGCTGTCCCTGTTGTCAGAAGTGGGTGGATCAAATGGGAAGGGAAGCAAAGATTAAAGGATTCAATAATTTATACTTTTTTTTTCTGTCTTACCATCTGTCCAGACCTATTTGTTTCTCCCTTGGGAAATTTAAGCTCTTCATTTTAACATCCAGCTACAATCTGCTCTCCAAAGGCTTTTACTTTGGATTATGAAAGCTGCTTTTTTTCCCTCCTTTTTCTGGAATCAGCATAATTTGACTTGGAAAAAAAAAAGAAAACAAAAAATTGTTTAGTTTGCAAGCAAACAGTTATTTCTGCTTTTCCAGCTGTAAATTACCTTATCTGTACCTTTAGTAATATGTTGAAAGGTAAAATTCAAAGGCGAGGGTGAAACTCTAATTCACAAGGGACAGCTTTTTCTAGGATGGGGTATTTTGACATCTATTTTAACAAAAGGTAAAAGGTAATTACTCTGTTTGGATTTTGAAACATTTTAGGAACCTGACAGCAGAAGTCTGCTGACCTTGAAGTAGAATTCATATCTGTAAAAGAGAAATGTCTTCTCACTGCATTTTTCAACAATTTTTTCTTCTTTGGCTCTTGGTCTGTGTACTTATGCACTATTAATCTGTAGTAGCTGATTAAAACGTGACTTTTGAAGCTTCAGAGAGGCAAATTTCACTTTTGACACCTAGAAAATATCAAAGCTAATTTACTAATTTAAAGCATATAGAGGATGTTAGGTTAGCACTGTCACTTGTTCAGGTATAGAGCAAGAGCTACATTCAGTTCAGGAACCTTCATTTCTGCCACAGCAGAAATGTCAAAAATTCAAATGTTTGTTTGTATTGTGAAAAGTTCAGATTGGATTTTAACAGCTAACCCAGTGAACAGTCAATAAACAGTTTAAGAAAGAAGTATTTTTTAAATCAGAAACCTGGAGAATTAATGGGTTTGGGAGTAATGCTTTAAGTTACAACAAGATTTATTAATGAGGTGGAAGTTTTTATTTTTCAAAGTTTTTTTAATAGGATGTAGCAAATTTGTGTTTTGAGCAAATTGCTTTTGTGGATGTTTATTTTTAATCAGAAGATTTTTTCATTTGGCTAAACTATTTTTTTTGTGCAGGCTTTGGAACCAGCTGCCCTGTTTGCTTTCGTTTCCATGCCAAAATGACCATACCAAAATTAGTTTTCTTTTTTAAAATGAACTCGTAGAGATGAATGTTAAAAATTACCTAAACTATAACTGTGCCAAAAGAAGGAAGAACAAAGGCTTTTTTTTTCTTCTCTCTTGGATGTAGAATCCTCTGGGGTTTGGGTTGGTTACTGGCATTACTTAAAGAAACTACTAGCCAATTCCATTTACAGCAGCAATGTACCATTAAGAGTACAGGACAATAGTGTATATTTGGATGTTGCTGAAAGGTTTTCCTCTGCAATAATAGACTGTTTGTTTGAAGCTACTCTGAGTTCTATAGTTTCAGTATCTGCAGGAAAATGGAGCTGGAATAGAAGTCTCTCTCTCTCTCTCTCTCTCTAATTAGCTCTTTCTACATATTCTTGTGACCTGCAAGAGTATGTGAAGATTTTGATGGGTTATGGAAATTTCCTTTCCTTTTTTCTTTTGTTTCTGGCTGTATGTTGCCAATATGCTTCCTGCCATAGAGAGATTGTTCTTGGGGTTTTTTTCCACAGAAGTTATTCCAGGCTTAGCATATTATTCATCAAACCAGGCTGTGCTGCCAACTTCTGGTTTAGGCTTATATGAATACAGCTCATTCAGGAGGAGCCTCTAGAATGCAGAAATGAAAGCAAGAATTTAGTTTTCCACCTAGCAGTGGACCTGTGTTTTCCTGTTTGCTCTGATGTAGCTGTAGCTGATGAACTAAATTTGTCTTATGGGTAAATGACTCAGGCTTTGAAGCATACTAAGATTTGAATTTTTGACTACTCATGGAAAGGGTATGATTGATCCAACTTTTGCTGAGCATATTTGCACAGTAAATGCAGGCACTTTACTTTTATGGCACAAACTCACCTCTGGGACTGAAAGTATTTCCAGAGAGTGGTACATATACTGAGTGCTTTGTACTGTGATAGCCTGCTACTATATCCACTAGAAATAGATCATGTGGTATATGACTTAATCACAAAGCATCAGTTCCCAGCAGGAAAACAGATATCCAGGGAACACATTTCTTTTTCCCATTGTAAATAGAGAAGGTGGTAAAGATGATGCATGAGGTGTACACTGCATGCCAGAATCACCTGCCTGGTTTAAGCCCACATTAATTGCAAACAGCTATATTTCATTTAAACATTTAGCAATAAAATCTGCATCGCAGAAAGATCTGCTCAGTATCTCTAGGCACACTTCTCAGATACTTCAGGGAACCATGAGCATTACCTACAAGTGACCTTTTTTATTGTTACAGGTAATTTTAGTATCTGCTAACAAGCTGACACGATACATAGAACCATGCCAACTAACAGAAGATTTTGGAGGAACTCTCACCTATGATCACATGGATTGGTTGAATAAGAGGCTGGTTAGTTATTTGTGTTTTGGAGTTTGGGGGTTTTTAATGTCTCCTCCTTGAGCCCTGAAATTTTTTTGTGTAGGAACTACAAAGCATGTAGGAATTGGTCACGTATGTAGTCGTGCAGTTCATTTTCTTTAAGAGTATTGTGATAAATAACACTGCCTTACTCAAGGGATGATAAAGCTAATGTATCAATTTGTTGAATAACCAGTTTCTTAACAAAGCTCTTTTTAGTAACACTAACTCTAGAGGAGCCTGAGTCTGTGGTATAGTTGTTCTAAAGGGAAATTGGCTGCTCTAGAAGACCAAACAGGAGAAAATACTTGGGACTCTGCAGATCCTCCTGAGTTATCTCGTAGATTTTGGTTCCTGTGGTTTTGTTCTTACACCAAAACCTCTGTCAGCACAGTTTCCCCAGTAGCCCAAGAAGCAGTAAATGTCTAGGAGCAACTGCACTCTTTAATTATTTATCAGCACAAATTGTTTAAGCAACTGTTTGTGTGCATAGCTCTCCAGAATGTTCTTAATCTTTTCCTCATTTATACTTGCTTTTCAGTTATTTAAATTGAATTTTCAAAACAATATTTAATCTTCATTGACACAGTGTGTTCTCTTTCTGTGTAATGTGTTCTTAAAATGTGTCTCCAGGTGGGATCTCCAAGTCCAACTGCACCTACTTTCCCCTGAAATTTTAAGTAGTCCTAGATAAGTTAAAGAAAGTCATTGGCAAGCTATTGATTAGTAATTTAATAACAGTTACTGTGCATGTCATGTAAAGCACCCAGTCATGCTCAGTTCTGTTAAAAAGCAAAACCAACCCTCAGAAATCAGGTACAGAGGAATTGTCTGAACAGTAATGCTGTGTCTTGATTGTACATGTGTTACCTGAGATCAGAAGTCCCCGAGTTCAATGAAACTGATGTGGATATTTTATTTTATTCTATATGATATAATAAAATACAGTTTTCTTTTAGTTATTCATTACAATATGGTCCATTTGAATAATGATTAGAAGCTGGAATCTTTACAAGATTATTTTAATCCTTCCAAATAAGCTGTCCTATAGTTGTGTAACATGCCTTGATTCTCTAGCATTATTAAAGTCTAAAATGAAGATGCAGAGTAAATATGTCCATAAGATCTTACAGGTTTTGCAGAGAGCTCAATCTTTTTCAGTATTTATCTCCCTAAGGAATCTTAGTGCTCTTAAGTGTTCTCTGAGAAAATCTTTGTTTTCTTTTGTTTCCTTCCTACTCTCTGAATGCTGGGAAATAATTAACACTGTGTAGAGTCTGAAGTATACTAATGGAACTACTGGATAAATTTGCACTGATGCCTTCAATACAGCTACCTAAATTTTTTGTTTCTTACATTAAAACTTTTATTTAGGTATTTGAAAAGTTCACAAAAGAATCAACATCTTTACTGGATGAGCTTGCTCTAATTAACAATGGAAGTGATAAAGGAACTCAACAAGAGAGAGAGAGGTATGTGATTCACTTTTTGAAATCAGTGCTTTTGGATTATAAAATTTCATTTGCATTCCAGAAAAATACTGAAAAAATAATACACCTAAAATACCTTGAAATGTGTAAAGAAATTCTAAACCTTTATAATGTAGACTACAAAAAAATGAGTATGGGAGATGAATGCTCATTCAACTGATTACATGCACTTCCACTTGTGTTTTGGCTCACATGTGTTTTAATGAGTTGAAAAAGTGAGTACTTGACTAAGTGAGAAAAAAACTTAGTCTTTTAAGACCATCAGGTAGCTCTAGACTTAGTTGAAGTTTTTTGTGCTACTGTAATACAAATTTTAATAACGTGTTTATTATTTTTTTCACAGATCAATAGATTTGAACTTCCTTCCATCAGTTGATCCTGAGACAGTATTGCAGACAGGTATAGTAAGTCAAAAAATCAGAATGTTTGTCAGTAATGACATAATTCATTTTAGGCCCCAAGTGAAAGCACAGCTGTTATCTTAGCCATCTTCATAATGTGACAAGTTCATCAACTGCTTTAATCTTTGGATTTAAAGTGATGCTAAGAAATGGCAGAACTCCAAACATGTCTTTTTAAATACATGATTTTATTGTCCCACTGGTGTCTTTACAATATTACCATAACTATTATGTTTAATTTTGGGAATGCTTTGTTTCTAGCTCTTGTCAATATATTTGCCTTATAGAATGAATTCATCTCAGTAGCCACCAGATGGTTACAACAGAGAAAGCATTTTTCTGCTCAGTTCTGACAATTGGCATCAGTCTAGTTCTGAGCTGATCATCTGTCAGAAAAGTGAAGCATACTTTGCTTCATGGACTTTCTATTCAGCATTAAAGGATTTGGGATTCTTTAACATATTTGGATTTCGACTGAAATTCCTATTGACAATAAAGTACAATGGTCTCTTGATTTGGACTGGATTTTTTTTTCAATTAGTGCCTTTGTGGAATAAAAGGCAATGCACAGTGTTAGATGGTGATCAGAGTCTGAGTGCTTAGAATTTTTACCCTATAGCCTCCTATAAACTAATGTGTGGATCAGGTGTAATACTTGTCCCAGTGGCTTTATGTGCCCTCTATGTAAAAATTTAGCTTATCTGGATGTGGGATAGTACTGGTTTGAGTTAAAATGTGAAACAATAATTTCTTACTCTGTTCTTTGAGGTTTTTAAAACATGAAGTGTCTGTAGACAGTGTCACTAGACTTTGGCCTAATTGTCTAATTGTAGTGTGGTGCTTACATACTGAGAACTTTAACACAACAATAACATTCTTCAGACAGTTTAGGCAAAAGATTAGATAGTCAAAACATAGTATTTTTGTGTGTATGAAAGGTACTGCACCCTAGAGAGGCTGTACCCTGATATGATCCCTAAGAGCATAAAGAAAAGAGCAAGACAGGTGAGAGCAGAACACTGAAAAAATAGTTACTATTCAACTTCACACTGTCTATGAAAGAGTTGTACTTGATATAAAAATCCTGAAAGACAACACAGAAATTATAGAGTCAGGTTTTCAGTGCCTCCATTTAGAGCATTCATTCAATATAAGAACATGAATTGTTTGAGAGAAATACTTTGGATGCTACTCACCATTTTAAAGTAAATCAATACTTCAGTTGTTTCAGACTCAGGATTGTGCTTTTCAATTTTCTTTACGTTATTCGATGCTATTGTCAATTTGAGTGTTAGAATGTTCAGGTATTGTTTGTGGCTGTGTTGTTTGAATCCAGGTTAAGCCATCGTTGTGTGCTGTTTCAGGCCACGAGCTGCTGTCGGAGCTGCAGCAGCGGCGGTTCAATGGCTCGGAGGGAGGGGTGTCCTGGTCCCCCATGGATGACGAGCTGCTGGCGCAGCCGCAGGTGATGAAGCTGCTGGACTCGCTGCGGGAGCAGTACACCCGCTACCAGGAGGTGTGCCGGCAGCGCAGCAAGCGCACCCAGCTGGAGGAGATCCAGCAGAAGGTAATGCAGGTAAGCCTGGAGCTCTGCTTGCGCGCGCCGAGCTGGAGTTTGGAGCTCACACACTGTGAATTCTGCAAAAATCGGAGAAGAGACCTTAATGCCTCCCGTCCCTTCACAAATGGCAGTGTGCTGGTTTCACTCAGTGCTGTACATCGTGGCTGCCACAGCGACTTTCCAAAGGCTGTTCTGATTTGTGGAGGTTGTTATAATGTGCTCTCTTGCCTTGGGGCTGCCCCTGTGCTGCACAGTGCATGGCTGCATTGCTGGAGGTGCAAATGCTGGCATTTACCCTGCTGGCAAAGAGAGGAACACCTTTGGCTGAGCATCAGCTTCCCCTGCCTATGTCATTTAAAGTTCCTGTTACTGAAGATAAGCCATTATTATTCCTTTATTTGTCTAATGCTTGGTGGTTTAACCTAAGCTGAAGTGCCTAAACTGTCTGTATTTCAGGAACACCCTGACAAGAATGAATATAAATTTCTTAATCCATTGCATGTTAAAGGTCATGATGAACTCGTTTAGTCCTTTGGAAACAGCCATGCAATTACCACTTTCAACATTTTCTCAGCAGAGAGTCTCAGTAGACAAAATCAAGGAAATGGAATTAATTTATTCTTCTTGTGTTTATCACTTGAAATTAGATATGTATATTTTTAAGATTATGTGTAGATTGAATATGCAGAAAATTGAATAGATAATTGCTTTTAACCTTTCAACATTGCCATTTCTAATGCATGAGGAGTGCAAGTTGAGTACTTGCACTTTACAGCATTGTAGATATGGGTAAAAATAAAAACTGATCAATTTTGTTATGTCTAGCAGTGAAAATGGAAATCTACCAAGTAGATAATTTTAATTTCTACAGTAACTCAATTACTGTAAAAAAAAAAAAATCTAAAAAGCAGATATCATTTGTTGAGATATTGAACTGGAAGTATTAAAAATACATGAGAGATTCATATAATCCTATATAGAGAATATGAGCACAGCTTTGGGTATAATCAGGTGAAGTTTTTTCCTGTGTTTAAGTTTTAGTGGTTGAACAAGATGTGATTTTTATCATACTTTGGCAAACTGACATTGTTAATGCATTTAAATAGAATTGTTTGCCATTACTCAGCTTCATTTTTCCATAATTGTAACAGAAATAGTTATTTGTTTGCTCTGTGTACACTACAGATGTTACCTGGCAAGTGAACTGAGTTTCAGTACACAGGAAGAATGTCTTTTGCTCTTTTGCCAAAACAATCAGCTTTTTTAAAGGGCATTTAAAAGCTTTCTAAATAGCATACAAATATTTGAGAAAAACTTACTAAATCTAGAAAATTATTTAGTTTTCTTTGGGTTTACAGAAAAAAATGAGGCTAATAGGAGGAGTTCAAGGCTAAAAGTAAGAAGCTAATGATGTACAGAAGGAAGACAATGGAGGCAAAGCTGCTGTGGAATTTATTTTGACAAAATAAACAGAAGCTGCCATATAAGAGTACTTGCAGTACTTTAATTGGAGTGGGTGCTTTTCCTTTGTGTTGCTGTTACTTTTTTCTTTTATGTTTTGATCTTCTTCTAGCATCCTTTGCGGTTGCATTCCTATTTCACTATTTGTGTACCATCTTATATTGCTAACCACTCCTGGCTTGCTTTTGTGTTCCTTTCTCAGTTTCACTACTTGCTGCTTCTCCTTACTGTGTTGTACTCAGTTCTTAGTTCTATTGCAAAGCTCTCTTATCCAAAACTGAGTCTGTCACTTATGCTTTCAACATCCTACCCTCTCTTTTGAATTATCCCTTTTGCTTCTGTTCCCATGGTTTTGTTTCCCTCTCCTTTGTCTTTCATTCTGTAATGTAAAGGATGCTATGATTGTCAGATGTTTTGTAATAAGCAGTTTATCTAAATGCTGCTTATTATTGTAACTATAGGTTAGGATAAGATCTGGCTTTGTCCTTCCTTAGGCAGAGGTGTTAGTTACTATTTTTCTAATTTTAATTCACAAAAAATGTGAAGTCTTGCAGCAGCCTTGTCACTAATGATTTTAAAGTTTATTTTATGAAAATTACATCACATTTTTCTGTGTGTTCCCTTCTCAGTTTAAGCATCTGTCACAAGAACAGCCATGTGCTGGCCTAAGCAGTTGCAGAGTCAATGCAATAGTTGCTGGAAACTTGTAATGGGGAGGTGGTCTTGGCCAGAGGGCAGCTGCAAAGCAGTGACCTTGTCCACTGTTTCAGCCTTGCATGAGAACTGTCATTTCCATGTGTAAGTTTTCCAGGCCACTCTGACCTTTGAGGGGACATCTGGGTCCCTTCACTTCTAGGTCAGTTCCATATTTAACCCATAACAGCTGTGCAGAGGTGCTGAGCACAACAGGAAGTTTTTCTTTAAACAAAAAAGAACCTGCATCTGTAGAGTCATAATTTGTCCTAGAAATAGTAAAAGCAAGGAAGACTCATTGCTTTTGGAGCAATGAATATATATGGTCTGCAGCAGTGCTTTGGCATGGGGCAAAATGGGCAGTGGGAAGGCAGATAAGCAATGACTCAAAGCTGGAGTGAGCTGAGCAGCCTTCTGTAACAATGGTTGTTCTTCATTACTGCTGCAGTGCAGTGGAGCAGCACCAGGAAAATGGTCTAATTAGTCCCTGTTTCATTTGTCTTCATGGCTATGGGGGTACATTGTGTATTGTATTGTGTTTCCTGAAAATCTCTGTGAAGCTGTTTTGTGATCAATGTTTAAACAAAACTCGCATTAAAGACAGGAAGCTGGCTTCCTATGCATTTTTATTGAGGTTCAGAATCTGAAGGTATTCCTGCATTTTCTTACTGCAGGACTCCAGTAGTAAGTGACTTCTGCACTTGGTTTTATTGCAGCTATCTCTGTTATCCAGATTTAAAATTTTATCAGGAAATTTTTCCACGGATATAATCTGATAATTCAAATGTATGTAAGGAAAACAAGATTTGAGCAACCTTCTGCTTTGTTTTAAGTAATATTTGCATCAAAATTAGTTTCAAAATAATAATCAAAGAAATCCAATACTGCAGTCCAAAGTTGTTGCTGTGACCCTGCATAGACAAATTAAATTAGATGTGGCCACAAAAACTTAGGAACAGGTTTCTGTTATTTGAATAGAGCAAGCTGGTGTGCAAGTTTAATTTTGAAACAAATATGTATCCTGTACTTGAGTGTTGGCTTTTTCAGAGAAAAAAGGAGAATGAGCACAACTGTGCATTGTAATCACTTGTGCAAAAAAAAAATCTGGTTTGAACACAAGAGGTCTATTATCATTGTGTTTTGAGCTCTTTTATTGACAAGAGATATGAAATAACAATTGTCTAAATGAAAAATCTTGTCATAGCTGCCACCTGTTTTCATGGAGCTGACAGGCTAAGGTTAATGAAAAGTAGTTTCTATTTAAAATTTTGAAGGATGAGAATGGATTCAACAGCAAGAATTTTACAGATCAGAAAAAGGGTTTTTTTTTAATAAACATATGCTTATTTTTATTTCTGCTTCTGTTACAAGATTCTTTTTATACCAGTTTTTGTATAATTGATTTTCTACTTTGTTTTTTATCATCTTTTTCATACTGACAGGTTGTCAATTGGCTTGAAGGACCTGGATCAGAACAACTAAGAACCCAGTGGGGAATAGGAGATTCCATTAGAGCTTCACAAGCTTTGCAACAGAAACATGAAGAGATTGAGAGTCAGCACAGTGTGAGATTTCCCATACCCTTCTCAAGTATCAAAAATAATTCTAAATGCATGTAGTTATGAGCAATGTATTTTGGTTATGAGTGTCTAGAAATTTTGCATAATGCATGATGTTATGAGTTACAGAGGAAATTACCTGAGCAGTTGTAGAACTAATATTTGCATAATATTTTTTTCCATTGTAGAAAAATACAGATTTCTATCTCTGATTTTTCTTGTGTTTAGTGTGGTATAGCAGTTCTTAAATTTTCATGTAGAGTAGAAGGAATAAATTTACTTTTTCCTCTCTATCAAAATGTCTGAGAGGCCCTGCACTTCTGAGGTGAATAACTTAATTTTTTTGCCTCTATTAGACTACACTTACCAGCCACTGAAACTGGCTTAAGACTTTAGATATGCTTGATGTTCATAATGAAATCATGAGGGTGCTGTTTTATAACTACACTAACTTGATGCCTTTGCTTCTAATTTTGAATACTTCCTAAGCTTCAGCAGAATTTTGTCTTTCCATCAGATGATTAACTATAATTAGGTTATGAATATTCAGTGCTCCCAAAGGGAGTTTTGCTCAGAGTGTTGTTCACCTTTTGTGACTTTCCTTGGTGTAGACACTGGCAATTTTGTCCACTTTTCCTAAGTTCTGTTTGCAGTCACAGCAACAAAAATAGTCCCTGGGTTATAGTTTTTCAGATGTAATTTAAGGGAGGGAAAAAACACCATAAACCCTTAGTCTGAGGAACACAGCAACCTAAACAACACTACTTTTACTGACTCCACTGTCAGTGAGTATGGTTTCCTTGCTGAATGCAGCAGTGTCATGTTTGGTTAAGTAAATCCCATCTCCTCTGTCTTGTCATTTCTTCAAGCACTGTGGAAACCAGTACCTTCCAAAGTGTAAAACATTATGTAGTTGCAATCCTAATTGGAAAGGAAAAAAAAACCACAAATATCTTAGATTACCTAAAAAAAAAGTGTCTTCTTGTTATATTGCTATTTCAAACTGAAAAGAGAAAACAAGACTGAACATACTTTGTTTCCACGTGGATACCTGTGACAGAGAACTGTGATTTAGCTGGGGCTAAATGCAGTCCTTGAAATTACTGAAATCCCACTGAAGTTTGCAGGCTGCCATACAGTGTGCTGAAGCATGGCAGCATGGAACACAGCTTGGTTCCCAGGCTGGCAGGAGTTTGCAGAAATAAGTCAGAAAACAAAATTATTTTATATCAAAGGCAGTATTTGGAAGACCACTGTCCTACCTTAAATTTAGATGACATTAGAGATTAAAACCATTTCTTGTCAACAGCACTAGAAAAATGTGTTTTGCCTTTTCCTCTGATTTTTAGCATACACTTCCTCTCTCATTGTTTTCCTGTTTTTTCTCCTAATAATTGAATTGACAAGCTTATATGCTTGCTTTCTTTTATCACCTTCTGTTTAATGTTAATTATAGTATTTTGAAGTGACTTACAAGAATGTTTGATTTGTTTTGAAGATGCTTTTTTTTCTTCAGTTTATCTGAAATGAAAAAAATAATTTCCATAGGATGCGTTTTTGTTTGCTTTTTTTGTGGGGAAAGGGTGGTTGGATTTTTGGGGGGGGTTTAATTTTCTGATGGTTTTATTCATGAGCAATACACTAGAACTGTTGTTTTTGAGAAAGTATTTGCTCTGTGGGTTTGAGCTGTTGCATGCAACTGTACCTAAGTTCTCCCATGAAAAAGATGAGAAACAAGATTTTATACCTGGTTTTCTGGTATCCTAATTTTACTAATAGCTTGATCAAAATAAATTGCAACTCTTGCTTACTTTAATGCTAAAAATAAAAACTGGAAAAAAACCCAAAACCAAAATCCTTAAACATATTAATCTAATATTTTTTGGGTTCTCATATTATAGTTTATATGTCACATTTAGCTGGATTTGTATGCTCAGTGTTGAAGAACTATGTTTGGTGAACTGATTGTGCTGAATCTACAGTACATGTCACAATGGAAGATATTTTCACATTATGTCATCATAGTTTCCCCTTTTGGGACAGATGAAAGATTTATTCTGCTCTTAAATTTTTGACTGATTGCTAATTTAACTTTTTCATTTCTTTCTCTTTGTTCCCCTCCTTGCACTTCATATTTTCACTTTTTTTTTTTTTTTCTGTGAGCAGATGGCAGAGGCAGCTTTTGGAAAAAAGAAAGAAAAATCACGATGTGGATATTTATACTCAGTTTTGCATGATTTGTAAATAAATAATGCAAAAACTGAAGACATAATTTACAAAATTTTTACCATCCCAATAGGAACGAGACAAGAATACAAATTAAATCAAGTATTGTAGGCCAAGAGATGGTGCTGTTCCATAGAAATGCATAGGAACACTTAAAGGTCAAAATTAGAGCTGTTGAGCAAACACACTTTGCTTTACAGGCATCTCAGTTATGCAAGATGTGAATGTGATCTGGATGTATCAAGCTGTTTTTAAATCTCCCAAAATTGTTAAATATTTGAGCTATTTTCCTCTGCAAATACACCAATAGGACAACATAACTAAATCTTATGTATTCAGTAATCAAGCCATGTGAAAAACAAATCTGCACATTTTAAGTTGATTACTATAAAGCTTTTCTTAAATAAGAAACAAGAATTATTTGAAATTTTTATGCATGGACACTCTTTTATTCAGAAGATAGAGATTACTTCCACTTTGTCAACAGCAGTATATTTTCTAAAAATTTTAAGGAAGCTATTGCTAGCTTCAATCATGTTACTTAAAGTGACACCTGAATAGTCCTGTGAACAGCTTTTTATAATAGCTGATCACTTGACAAAAATGTTCTTTTGTTTCAGATATTTAAGCACTAGCAATTGTTTTTTTAAATGTTGGGTTTCCTCTTTTGGTGGAAGTTTGTGCTGGGACTAGGAGTCATGTTGAACTCTTCCTGTCTTTCTGCACTGCATTTTTTTATTCTACAATGCATGTATTGACATCTACTAAATTTATTGAGAGTTAGTTTGAAATCAGGAATATTTTTTCCTTGTCTTTGAGATGGTGTAATCTGTATTTACCTCCTTTTTCAATCTGATTATTTATTAGCCTGCAGTCAGATGTATACCATTTAAGAGAAATAAAATTGTATTTGGCATTTTTAACTCTTCATCTCCTTGTGTTTCTAGGAGTGGTTTGCTGTTTATGTTGAGCTTAATCAGCAGATAGCAGCCCTTCTAAATGCAGGGGATGAGGAGGACCTTGTGGAATTGAAAGCATTGCAGCAACAGCTGAGTGATGTGTGTTACAGGCAGGCCAGTCAGCTGGAATTCAGGCAGAACCTATTACAAGCAGCACTTGAATTCCACAGTGTTGCCCAGGATGTAAGTGTTTCTTTTTAATTTATTTAAGGCATTATCAATAAATTATACCTTAGTATTCTGTTGAACACAATGTAAAAATATTCAGAGAGATGAGGGGAAATATAATGTCACTTGGAAAATACTGTAAGTCGTCATTTACTGTAATTGAAACACTGAGAAAATTGGCTCCCCCCTTTATTAGGAGGGAAGTACTTTTTAATCTGTCTTATATTTCAGTAGTATTTGAAATTAAATGGTTGCTAGTTGGAAAGTTACTTTTTTGCCCCTCTTTTTTTTTTTTTATTTAGAGGCATATGCATCAATTGAACTGGAATTTGTTGTACTTTTCATAGTTTCGTTTTGTTACATGGCATGTTCCTTTCCTATATTTTTCTTACAAAACAAGTAGAATCTTGGCTTCATACTCTCCCACCATCTGGGGATGTGTGCTCATGGATTTCTACAAGGCAGATGGGTCATTTATCTTTCATCTTGACTTTCATTTCCTGTAGCTGCAAAGAGAAATTTGAAAATGACAAATTTCCAAGCATTTAGAAGATTATAAACCCAACCATCTGAAGCTCAAACTTCTTTTTAAATATCAGCATTTATGTTCTTACATTTTAGTTGTCTCAGCAGTTGGATGGTTTACTAGGAATGTTGTGTGTGGATGTAGCACCGGCAGATGGAGCATCAATTCAACAAACATTGAAACTACTGGAAGAGAAATTGAAAAGTGTTGGTAAGCAAGATATTTCTGCATTTCGGGCACACACATTCTAATGAGTGCATTGCAGGGGGAAGATACAGTAATCCCTTTTAAAAATCACCAAAAAAGCAGGGGATGAAGATCTTAGGACTTCTAATTCCTCACTGTGTAATGTTCCAGTGAGCTACTTTGGGCAGGCTTATGCCATCTACTGTGTAGTAGTTTTGTCTGGGGAAATGATCTGGAACTGTTTTCTTTTAAATGTTTTACATCTAATGTATATTTTTGTTATATGCCATTATCATGCATTTCATCTGTAAACCAAATTCTTTCCCCCATAAATCTTCTTTAGTGATTTGTAATTATAGTGCTTAGATTATCTTTTTGTCTCCAGAACTGATGCCTTGATGGTTAAGGTTTTATACACTCAATTTTAGAATGCTTGTACTGGGTGTTTTGCAGTAACTTTGACTGTATATGTTAATAAATGGCACATTGAAGGTTGTTCCACTGTCAAGCATATGGAATTGATTATTTCAGTTGGAAGGGTTCTACAGTGTTCAGCTTGTTCATTAAGTTGTGGGAGAAAGAGATGCAAAGAAACATAATTTATGGTAGAAGTAGGTGTGATTTGAATATAACAGTTTGATGCATAAATGAGATGTTCCTTCAGGAAAACAGTAGAGCTGCCAGATAAGAGATGCAACAGCAGATTCCAAAGGTTGGCAAGTTTCAGTGTAGAAAATTGTATCAGCCATATCAGATATATTCTAAAGTAGCAACTTCTGCCAGCAGTGAAAGAACACTTAGGCTACAACTGCTTAGCAGTGATAAATATTTTAGGAATTATGTAGCTGTGTGGACGAAAGACATTAATTAGCTATGTATATACTGAAAAGTTGACATGCTGTCAACTTCTGTTCCTTTTCTTATTATCTGCTAGGTCATAAAATAGTAAACCCTCAGTTCTTTGCTAATGTAGGCAAATACTCACTCAAACTTGAGTTGGAAAGGACATAGTCATGTCCTTTTCCTTTTTTCAGGTTCCAGTCTTCATCCTTGTATGATTCTGTTACATTTTATCTCTCTCCATTGAGGAAAATCCACCAAAATTCTGAGTGATCATTGGCCTTTTTTTTTCCTTTCTCTTATTAGACTTAGGCTTGCAAGGCTTGCGTGAGAAAGGTCAAAGTCTTCTTGATCAGATATCTAACCAGGCATCATGGGCCTATGGGAAAGATGTGACCATTGAAAACAAAGAAAATGTGGACCACATCCAAGGAGTGATGGAAGATATGCAGCTAAGAAAACAAAGGTAAGAATAACAATTCTGGTCATTAAGATTTTTGTGTGTTAACAAGTCAATTTTTATACAATTTAGTTTGTTTTAAAGAGCCCATTTTGGTTTTTCTTTTCAGATAAGGGATGTATTACAGCTGTAATTTATATTACTGTATATTTGAATGGGACAGAAACTTCCCTGACTAATCTGTTGTATTTATTCCTAAAAACAAGCAGCTTTTATATTTTGATACTGGATGGAGTACTTAAATGCTTTCCTGTGCTTGTAAATACTCAAAAATTATGCATTCATTTTGTATAGAGGTATGAAAATATGCAAGAGGCATCTTTTATATGTTAGCAGTTTGAGATGGAAGTATAATATGACTACAGTATGGTGGTGGGTGTAAAATCTTCTTTATCACAAGCTCTATCCTTTGAGTATGGTATTTTCATTCCTGAAGATAGGAAGACAAAGGAGATGGTGTTGGAGGGAACAGGGTGCAAAAAGGTGGCACAGATCTTCAGTTTTCAGAAGAGCAGACAATGGGATACCAGACCATATAGTCACCCCAGGACATGGGGTTTGTGAGTTTTGGAAAATTATAGAGTGGGGAATGAAGTTGCAGTTGGGAAAAATATTTATTTGTAATTTAAGATGTAGCAGTACTGCCTTTTTTTTTTTTCCTATTCAACAATGTGACAGAATGAGATGCAATTGCCAGTGTACTGCTGGAACCCCTGAGACAATGGAGTACTGTCCATAGAAAGGGCCTGAGGTTTAAGGGCAGAAATGCCTCTAGGCAACAGCAGGGTCTAGTGAGCATCAAATTGCCTATTTTACAAATTAATTCCACTATTCATAAATTGTTTTCTTAGGGAGCTTAGTGTAAGAAACTGTGTTTTGGTAGTGCTTAGAGAAAATACTGTTTTAAGTCTGCCCTGTGAATCCTATTAATTTAAGCATAACTTGTTTAGAGGGCCAGCTGCAAAAAGCTACAAGAGGACATGTCACTGTGCAATGAAATGGCAGCTGGAATTCCATAAGGAGAAAAGACATGTCCATGGGAGAAGGACACAGTAATGGACTCTGAATCAGCTGTCAACTCAGGAATAAACATTGGAAAACTTGCAGAAATTGCTTTAGTGTTCAAGCACACAGGGAAAAGTAGAATGTTAAGAATTATTAGGAAAGGAATAAAAAACTGAAAGAATGTCATTGTCATTGTCACTGTATAGATTGGTAGTCCACCTCTGTTTGTGATACACAATTCTGCTCCCTGTTGTCAGAAGGGTTATAGAATTGTGGGATCTCAGTTAGAGGACTAAAACATCAATAATATTTCCAGACAAAGATATGAAGCAACTTTCAGATGGTGAATGATTAAACATGGTTTTTTAGCCTGGATGAGAGAAAAAAAAATAAAAGAAATAAGGATCTCTCAGTAGTATGTATTTTTTGCAACATTTAATTTTTATTTTTTTTCCAAGTTCTGTTGTGTGTTTCTTGTTATTTACATGCACGTGTTGTAATGTTTATTTTTAGGGGCATTTTGCTGCTTTATTTATGATTTTGAAACCCATAAAATGTTTTCCTGCATTATTAGAGCAGCTGATGTCCTTTCAGTGTAAGCATTGCAGGAAAAACTCAGCATGCTAACAAACTGTTCTTTGGAAGAGCTTATGTTTGTAACCAGTTTGGAAAAGATCATGCACACAGCCTTTTGCATTTGCTTATAAAGCCAACTGTTGTTGACATTAGCAATTCCATTTGCACTGAACAGGAGCATGAGTCTGTCTACTTAGAAGGCTCTGAAACTGGAGAGCATTCTGCTAGGTACATTAGCTTAGGTCTCATTGTGGAAGGAGAAGGACTTTCAACTCTTTTATTGGAATTCTGGAGAAATAACTGTAAACTGTGCTCAACTCAGAGCAAGATAATTTGGGTCAATTTTTATATCCATTAGATTTTGAAATGCTTACTGACAAGTAAAGTGAAGAACATCATCATGTAAGTGTTCAGGTATTACCATCTTTAGTCAGCTAAAAAGAAAAAATGTATTATCTTTTAAACAGCCTCATCGTATTCATCAAGAAAACATTGCCCCCCACAAACAGTACAATTTGGGATTATGCCAGGTTGAGGCCAACTTTCATCTGAATTTTAGTAGGATAAAGTCTGTCTTTAGCCACATAAACCTCTGTGTTGCAGAGTTTAGCAGTGCAGCAAGGTAAGGAACTTGGGATGCTGCTGCAAAACCTTATAGCTTCTCTGGTGTTACTGCCTCCAGTTTATATATCAGGAATCTTGAGGATGATGTTTTTGGTGGCTTGGAGTGCTCAATTCTATTTATTGCACGTTTCTTTTTGTTCTCTCTGGCATTAGGTATTTTGGCCAATCTAAGCAGCTTTGATCACCTTTACATGAAAGCTTGTATCTTAATGTTTCTCACTTGAAAGCATTGTTGTCAAGTCAGAGTGTTTTGTGTCTACCCTACATGTATTGATGAGTCTTTCTGTGCTGCTGTTTAAGGTGTGAGGATATGGTGGATGTGCGGCGACTGAAGATGCTTCAGATGGTGCAGTTATTTAAATGTGAGGAGGATGCTGCTCAGGTATGGAAATACTTCTAGAATTTCATCATTCTGGTTTTTGTAGTCTGCTGGGTTGATTTATGGGAACTGGTAGTTTTACAGTACTTTTTTGCAACTCTTAAATGTAGTTGTATTTACACAATATGCACAATGAAAAGAAAGGATATAGCAATGTCTGAAGATAGTGTATTTGAGGATTGCATGCATGATCTACCAGCTTGTGACAGCTCATTTAGTTTCTATGTCAAAAATTTATGCTAGTACTGAAGTAAAGTCACTATTCTGGTTTAATTTCATTTTAATGTATTGGTTTTTATTCTTTTGGCTTGTTTTTAAGGCAGTAGAATGGTTAAGTGAACTGTTGGATGCTCTGCTGAAGACACACATCCGACTGGGAGATGATGCTCAAGAAACAAAAGTTTTACTGGAGAAACATCGAAAATTTGTTGATGTTGCACAGGTGAAATGTGTTATTTTTTTAGCAATATGGGCTTTGTGCAGTTTCAGATCCTCTCCTAAACAGAATCAATATCTGTATGGACAGCCATGGCACAGCTGTCACTGGTCTTACTGGTTTGCCTCAATGCCTGAGTGAAGAAATTGATTGCTGAAGTTGGCAGGGGGCCTAATGAGATGTTGCAGTTCCATCAGGAGCAGCAATGCTGCAGGTCACTACCTTAGTTAACCTTCACATAGGCAATGCAAACAAAGTTCATTGGCTTTTGACACATCTTGAACAATCTTTAAAATTACTTTTGGCAAGCTGGGCCAAAGCACCCAATCAGGTGCTTTGTCAGTCATTTAGTGCTTTTAGGAGTGTCTAATTTGGACTACTTAATTAACAGATGTGATGTTTCCTAATTCCACCTGTTGTACTGAACTGATTTTCTCTTTTGATGAATAAGAGTTGGTGATGACAGGAGGGTCATTTGCTGTCACAATGATGTGCCTCAGGGCACCTGGATACTGGCTGACCAAAGACATGGTGCCAGTGAAGTCAGGGAGACAATCCTCTCAGCAGTGGGTATCAAGTATCTCTTGGAAGATCCAAACAGCTATTGAGATTTTTTGGGAAGCTCTCTTCCTTTGCCAGTGTGAATGCTAGACAGCAGCAGATATTGGATTTTTTTTTTTAAGAGTGAAGGCACTGTTTGGTCATTTTATTCTTACTTCATCAGCATTTTCTAGTAGAAAATTTTCAAATTAGTTCAATGTACTTTGTGAACCTAAACTGTGAAGCTTCCATAAACTTACCTGCTGTTGCTTTAAGATGCTGTTTTGCTCCCAGGTGAAGTGCAGAGTTTGTACATGCACTTACTCTCCCATCCCCTGCAATTTTTAGAGTACTTATGATTATGGGAGACAGTTACTGCAAGCAACAGTGGTCCTGTGCCAGTCCTTGCGATGCACTTCAAGGTCCTCAGGGGACACACTTCCCAGACTGAACAGAGTGTGGAAACAGTTTACAGTCACTTCTGAAGAGAGAGTACACCGCTTGGAAACAGCTGTTGCATTTCATTCAACTGCTGAAAAGGTGAGCCTTGTGGTTTTATTAAGAAGAAAAATTTCGAACCTGAGTCCAGGCAAACAAAATGTAAGAGGTATGAAGTTGCTAGTATGAATATTTACCCTATCTAAATATATATTAAAAAAAGGGCAGAAAGAAGAATTTAAGTATCTTTTTCCAACCATTAATTTCAGTACTTAATGTAGTGATTTTTCATATACCTGTATTGGTATAGGGCCTGCTTAACAAAAAGGAGAACAGCACTCTTCAAATGGGAACTGTGGTATTGATGATAAAGCATTTCTTTGTGTCTTTTAGACTGTAATTCTTAAAAGCCAGGAACACTTCTTTGTGCAAAGTATGATACAAAGCTGTCAGGTCATTTAAGTTATTTGGAGAGTTGAAGGTGCATTACTCTTTAAGCTGTATGGATTTTGGATGGGATAACCTCACAAACTGTAAATAAGGGCAGTTCTTGTAGTTTCCACACATGCTGTCTTATTCCATCTTATATTTTGCACCTGGGGGTCTTTGAATGTGCTTTCATCTTGAACACACCTCTACCTTGGTATGGTTTTCAGACTTCTGTAACCAAATGTCTCACTGCTGCACCCAGTGAGGCACAGTGGAGGATGAGCAGTCAACAACATGATGAGGATTTTTTTTTTGTTTTGTTGTTCAGCTTGTTGAAGGGGGAAAATGTTGAGAGCTTTCAAATGCTTGCATTCGAGACAGTGTTCTTTAATGTAGGTCATGAGGATTAGGTCTTTTTGTCCACAGCTGCTTTTTTCTTGTGAAGCAGTACATTTTAAAAATAATCATTTTAGACTATGTATCTCAAATAGTGACAATAAAATTGCGTGTAGCTGCAAAAAGCCACAAATCTTGCACATGGTAAAAATTCATTCTGTCATTGCAAGAGAGCATGGATTCAGAGTTGATTCATATGCTTCTTGGTTTTATTAATTTCTTGTGTTAGTGGAAGATACTTCAAATTTGCAGGCTTTGGGAGTAGATGGACGTTCACAGAAGCAAAAATATATCATCCATGCTTCTAGAGTTTTACCTGATACCAAATTAAATTTCAGTGAATCATAAACTCCTAAAAGAGGTGATTCTCTTATTATGAGCATTCTTTTGTTATTGCAGTAGTTAATTGCTGAGTTTAGGCAGTCTTAAGTTTAAAGAAAAGTAAATTAATGGCTGACAAAACAATGCTCTTGTTCAAAAACATAATTCTTCTTTTACTATTGGACATATATTAATGAGTCTGTGTGGAAAGTAGATTGTTAATATCCATGCTGCTTTGGAAAAATGTAAGAAGTGGGAGAAAATAGAGTACTGGGTTACTAATATTGGCTCACAATCCCATCTGAAAATACTTATGTTCCCTTTTTTTTAGCCTTACCTGTTCTTGCCAAATGTGGGTTTAAGTTTTGAAACCTGTTGTGAGGGGCTCTTCATTAACCATGGTATTTCCACTTTATATTCCTGTCCTGCATGTTTAATGATGTCTGTCACTATTTTTATGCATTTCATATTTGTTGCAGGAATATTGTCTAGGAAGACTACCTTTTAATCCCTCTAATGGAAAACAGTGGTGGCCCTGAACTGTCTTCTTAATGGACCTTAAACTATTTTATTTTCTTGAATTGCATATGTCATTTGATCTTGTGTAAATGTGGCAGTGAAAATGCCAAAAGAACATTCACTCTGAATGGCACTTAAAAAAAACATATGCTATGCCTTGTGTACTTTATTGTGTATTTTCTTACTTTGATTAAACAGATTTTGCAGGAATGTCCGGAGCCTGAAGCTTTCAATGAAATGGATCAATTTGATGAAATTGAGGCAGTTGGGAAATCACTGTTGGACAGACTAACAGTGCCTGTAGTTTATCCTGATGGGTATGTAGAATGGTTCTTCTAATGCCTTTGGAATAATGCTTTATTATAGTCTCATATGCAGAAGACTCCTGAAGGCTTATTGCTGAAATAGAAAAGTGAGCACATTTTTTTTGAAGTTTGAAATAGGTCTGCTTTATGTGAAAAAATGGAAAAGAATTTTTAATGAGTATTAATGCACTGTCTTTTTAAAGTAGTGACCTTCTCACACTGAATGATTAGATGTATGCAGTCTTTGCACCAGCACAGTATGCAGAAGTAACAGAAGAATGACTAGTCTCAGTCTCTTCTCCCTGAAGAAAGATACCAGATGAGAATTACAGGATTTCTATTTATTTATTTGCAATTCTATCTAAGCCAGTATATTAAAGATAAATTTATATTTGATTTATTCGGTAAACAAAACAGTACTTCCCTCAAGAAGTATAAATACTTGGTAGTTCTCTTGAGCTACAAAAGCAAATTGAATTTGAAGGCTCAGCCATAATAAAATTCAGTTCTCTGTGTTTAATGATGTCTATTGTTATGCTGAGCTTGTAGTTAATTTCTGTGTGAGTTACAGCCAAGCTGTGGAACAAGTCTCTGGTGTGTAGGAAGCCACACCATAATGAAAAAGGTCTGAAATAAGTATATTGAGTTAGAGGCTGAAACCTTATGAGATAGCATCAGGCAACTGCATTAAGGGTTACCTGAAGTCTGTCTGAAAAATACAGTTGCAGGGAGGTGGTTGTGAAAATTGGTCATCTTATTTCCAAAATGCCATATGCCTTCTGCAGTGTATAGAGTACTAATCATGAAGATGGGCCCAGGCCTGAATTAGTAATGATTTTTACTATTTCTTCAATAGTGTGTTTGAAAATAGTGGAGGATTTTATAGCTGGGGGGGGGGGGGGGAAATGCCACCAAAACAAACAGAAAAACTGACCCAAAACCAGATCAAGTTGAAGTACTTTTGTATAACTTCTGTATAGCAGATTTGAGTGATCTGGTAAAAGTAGCAACTGTTCAATCCTCAGCATTGTTTCTGACCCCTCTAGAATTTCAATAGAGTTTTGCATATCTGGAACAATTTGCAAATGGCACTCTGGTTTTGAAGTGTTTAACAGATAGTTTGCAAAGGGTCTCTCATTATCAGAAATGGTTTGAGATTTAAGAACATGCAAAGTGTCATAAATGCTTGGGGATGTTTTCATCAGGCTGTTCACCTCTTCAGACTTTTGCCAGTATCTTTTTGGAAGTTCAGGTCACTGTTCCTTGTCCTGCTCATGGCTTCTGTTCTGTTTGAGGAAATGTGATCTGTGTGCAGTTTTGCAGTGGGACCAGTTACCTCCTCAAATGAGTCTATTCCTGCATAGAATAACTTTTCTGTCCACTTTTGCCTGTCATAAAGTCCTTTGTCCTACTGCCATTTCCAAAGTGTACAGCTTCTTTGCTTTGTAACTAGATTTAATACCTGTTCTTCTGAAACATGTATTCTGTTCAAACCCTCCCTTTGCTGACAGCTTGGTTAGTGGTTTCCCTGATGTTTCAGCTGTTCTTTGTTGTATTTGAATTACACAGCCATGTGTTCCTTTCACTTTGAGAGGTAGATGGCATAATTTGACAGCATGTGGTTGACTCAACATGTGAAGAGTCCTTTAATAATGCAGCAATTTTGTAAACTCAGAGTTTGTGTACAGAAAGGTACCATAGATTGTCACAGTATGGAAAATTGTCAGACATACTTGGGGGAGAGGCTGAGAAGGAAGGTAAGAAAGAGTGCTGGGAAGCATTCAGCTGCATTTGTTGATAGTGCCTTGCTGTTCAAATCATAGACTGGTTTGAGTTGGAAGGGACATTAAAAACCATCATGTTCCAACTCCCTGCCATGCTCAGGGGCACCTTCTACTAGACAGAGCTCCATCCAATCTGGCCTTGAGCACCTTCAGGGACAGGGCAGCCACACTAGGCAACCTGTGCCAGTGTCTCACCACCCTCAAACTTCTGTTGAGAGTGTCTTTTGGATATGAAAGGCTCACTGAGTGTTTGCAATAATTTCATTAAAACTTGCTGTGGAGTCACTAAGTCTCCAAAGCCTTTTAAAGGTGACTTTTATATGACAAGAGGAAAAAGTGTCTATTTTTCTTATCTGCTCTGTGTTTTCTCTTGCAATTAACACGTGTATTCATGTACTTCCTTACTTATTACAGATAATTTATTGTGGTTTGGGTTTTGTTTTCTAGGTCTGAGCAGTACTTTGGGAGCCCAAGTGATATGGCTTCTGCAGCAGAACACATTAGAGAGAAGATGAAGTTAGTTAGCCTGAAAAAGCAGCAGCTGAGACAACCAGAAGCCACTACCCCAGAGAGCTAATACTGACCTTGTCTGTGAATTCATAACAGGACTTCAGTTTGTAATCCAGCATGTTGTTTGCATATTACAGAATTTGGTATAATATATTAAAATGCATTTCACAGCTATTACAAGTCTCATTTTTTTTCAAAGTAAGTGTTCTCAGCATCTTAATACTGTACATCTATCAAGCCATAATTATTTAACATGCTATGAAACCATAGACTCCAAGTATCTTATGAAAAGGAACTGTAAACTTTGCACTGAAATTTGCTGTAAAGCTTTACCTGACCTGTCAGCTGCTTCTTAGTTAGACAGCTGATGCAAGCTTTGAGTGGTGCTAATTAAAGTGTTAGAAGTTCCATATTATGAAACTAGTTCTTTGCTTCCCCCATGCCCAGGTGATGTAGTAATTTTAGACTGTAAGGAAAGTAGCTGCAGTATAGACTGTGGTAACCCTGTAATTTTAATTTGAAATACTTTAAAAAAATCATTTTTATTGTGCCAGTATGCAACCTGCCCGTCAGATCTTTGATATATCAAATTCATTAAACAGATGTTTTCCTATTTGTATTGATAATGTATTAAAAGCTGTTTGTGCTTAATAAAAATCATCTTTTTAAAATCTAAGATAAATTTGTTCTGTCTGTATTTCCACATATTGTTTGTTACATTTTTATGATAAATTGTAGTAAGAATAATTACTCCCCCAATATATTTAGAAAGTCTGTTTAATTTTTCTTGCTAAATGCATTATAGCTCTTGAACTATTATTTATGGGTGTGAAAGTCCAGGCTATTTTTTCCTTTCTTTCTGATAGCAGTACTTGTACAAAAGTAAGATGGTAATTGCATAAGTCAGTGTTATATTAATCATAGTTTTGTTCCCTTGTAAGACTGGCACATGTCTCCTGTGCTTTATTTCTAAGTCCTTTGTTTCTCTTTGAATGGAGAATCCTGAATAATGTGAATATCCCTGGTGGTAACTTTGGGGTTAAAGGTCTTTGTGTAATGAAAGAGAAATTAACATGAGGTTCATAACTTAAAACCATGAGATTAGTAATAAAATGAAATTTATTCAGAGAAGGGGATTGGATTGAAACCAAATCAGTTGTATGCATGACTTGGTTAACTTAATGTTCAGGACACAATCTGGATACATCAGTTATTATATTTTTGGGAGATGTTGTGGGATCTCACCATTTTAGAGTACTGTATGTGGAACAACAACTGTAGGTCTGAGAAATCTGTTATGGCATTATACTTTGCTCACAGTAAAAATAATGCTCTCTTCCTACAGGCATTGCTATTACTCTGCAGATTTTTCCTTATGGATCTATCATTCAAATATTGTGTATGCTTACTTTTCTCAATTTTGCACATTTTCTCCAGAGAAAAGCAATGTTTCAGATCAAACCATTTATTAAAAAAAAAACAACAAAAAAACAACAGTAATTCCAAATTAATGGTTTACCTGTAAATTCAGTTCTAAAGGTATTTTTCTTGTTGGGGTATTTTGGCAGAGGAAATACATTTTTTTTTTTAAATTAACTCAATGCAATGGTACAATATTACATTAATATTAGTCTAAAATTAACAGATGTTTTACAGACCTTATTTACAAAGAGGCTTTTTTGATACAATCTTTTCAATTTTAATTTAGTTGCTTAATTGCATTTGAGAAAGCTAATGTTATTACAGCTAATATTTGGAGGATATAAATTTATTTAGAAAGAACCCAAACATGAAAATATGCATATATTTAATATAAAGTTCAAACAGAAAAGTAAATTAGTGTAGTCATTAATAAGCACTGTGTTTCCAGTTTTGCAGCATTTGTAAATTGAATCTGCTTAAGGTAAATAATGGTCTGCTGTATAAAATGTCATTAAAATATTGGCATAAGCTAGTGTTGCAATAAGTTTATATATTTTATTTTGGGTTTTTAAAATTTTATTTTATTTTAAAACTTTTTTAGGGGTTCAATACAGGGAAACCCAGGGCAGTATCAGCAGCTCTTCAGTCATTCCTGTGACAGCTGCATGCACAACTTGGAGCTGTTGACTGCTCACCCCAGTAACCCTGATGTTAATTTTGGCTCAGTGTGTGTAGTTCAATCTTAACACTGCTCTTATCTGTCCTTTGACATTCCTAGGGGCCAGTGGATCCTGACTTTCACCCCATTGACTCTGAGCCTCCAGTACAGCATCTTGGGCTGTGCCAGCTTTTACTCTGTGTTTCTGCCCTCTTCTTCTGGAATTCCTTGCCTTTAGGCAAATCAAGTGTCTGGCAAAGGGCTGTTTACCATCACTGCCATTTGCCCAATTTCTGTGTATCAGGAATGAGGGCAAGTAGTTTTCTAAGCCATGTTGTGTGAGAGTCTGCCAGATATTTAAAATCCTATGAATTCTGAGATTTCCTAGCTTGCTGGAACAATGGAATAAACATTTTCTGTTAGTACTGCTATTGAATGTAACTGATTGAGAGGGATTTTTGTTCTTTACTCTTACTCCATCCTCTGTGATTGTACTTGCTACTGAACCTTTAGAAATAAGCAACCTTTAATAGCACACTAAATCAATGATATACAGACTTGCTAATAAGCAAAAAACCCTATGCCCAAATAATCCTTTTTTGCTTGTCTGTGAATTTTCTACTGCAGACAGAAGTGGTGGCTCTACTTGTAGCTCTTGTGTTGCATTTATGTGGTTGCAAAAATAATTCAAACAATGGAGCTCCAAAGGATGCAAATGTGGTTTGGATTTTTTTAAATAGATCACCTTGCAGTGGAGGGTACAGTGCTGCTAGGTGTGAGATAACCATTGGTTGTAAGCACTCTAATAGTTGTGCCTATTGGTGCATTACAACTGGTGACTTGAAGTGATGGAGTCAATCCCGTTCATGGTAATGAAAGAGCACCAAGATTTTCTCTGTTCCTGTTAGTCAAGTTTGGATGTATTTGAAATGGTTCAAAATATGGTAGTCATTTTGTTGTTCTTGCTGGTAATGTAATCCTGAGTGTGCTTTTTGTGACAGTGAATGTGAAGGTGATTGAAGGTACGTGTCACCCCTTTTTCCTAGGGCATCAGTTGCACAGACTGACAGCCACAGAAAATGCTAACACCTACAACCTTTTATTGCAAAAGGTGTGTGAACTGTTGTATTAGTGTCCATAAAAATGTTTGGTGCTGTTCAGTGTTTATGTTGTGTTTAGTGGGATTAATGAGGTTACATTTCTTTTAGTAAAAAACCATGTTTGGAGCGAGGACTTCTATAGCTTTGTGTGAGTGACTGATTTAGTGTTCAAATAAAGCCACTCTGGAGGTGCAGCAGTGGGTGGAGAAGGGCTGTGTGCAGAGCAGGATCATATAGCACTTCTTATTCCATCGTGCTAGCCAAGCATATCAGTGCCAGCTGACAAAAAGACGAGGGGAAGGGTTTTTTCCATCACAGTAAAAAAATAAAAGTGTCAGTAGGTCATGATTACAAAGCGAGGTTGTCACGGGCTTTCTGCAACAGTAATGACATGTAATGGTGTTACAATAGCCTCTAGTTTCCTGAATTCTTTCTACAGGATAGATTTAATCTGTTTAAGGAGATTATTAAGAAGGAAAGCTTTTGGAGCTACAGATGAAATTCTCTAATAGCTCTGAGGTAAAATGCTGAGAAATGGATGAAAGCAAAGATTTTTGCTTGATTCTTAACTTCCAAAGGATTGACTTAGTATCTCTACAGACAGTATTGGTAAAAAGAGAGTGAGGACTGAAAAGTGCTAGGTTGTTAGATTTTTCCTCTAGTTAAAAAAAAAAACCCATATAGTTTAAAAAAATAATTGATTGAAACCTAGAATGACAACCATACATATGTAACAGCTACTAAAGTACCTGAATGTGAGCTGCAGAGCCAAAAACTGATTATCTGGAATTTACATAACGTTGTTCCAACAAATTAGTTAATTCATGATCTCTTTGGAGAGGTATTATTGTCTTTTCCAGTTTTGTGGAGAGCTAATACACTCTGAAATAAGATTAAAGGGCAAATAGTCAACCAGTTACATTAATTGTGGTTCCTTGCACAGTCATTTGGAGTCTTGGTGGATTGAGTTTTCCACAGTGTGTCATTTCCACTGTTTTCTGATGTGTAAAGTGCAGGCAATTGCAGAGTTCCTTCTGTGGAATCAATATCAAATGTTAGGAAAATGTTATGGGATATAAATTTTAAATTACTGATTTCCACAGTCATCTCACTTCTGTTTCCTTCAGTTAAATAGTAGAGGGAATCATTATAGTACTGATGTGTGTCAAGACTGCATCTTAATTGAAAATTCTATTAAAAATCTAAATGCATGCCTTCTGCAAGGCTGTGGAGTCAAGTAGTACTTTGAGATATTTTTCATCTGATGCTCAGTGGAGGTAGTTTTGTTGTGAAGGTTGACTCTGTGAAAATACAAGTAAGACAAAATAACCACAGGAAAAGGAGATTGGTTTCCTACTTCTAATGTCTCCCTTTATACAGATCTCCCAAGCACATGGTGTTTTAGGACCATGAAAGTGAATCACTGAAGAAACTTGTGAGAATACATCTGATCCTGTGAAACTGGAAGGCAACCTATCACATATCAAAGACAGTCATCAAAATAGAGGCTTGTGTGACTGCAAATTTTGTTAAATTATGCAAGAATGAATAGAAACAGGATATATTAAAAAGCTTTTGGTATATTTAAAGCACCAGTGATCCACTTAAGCTCAAAATAGAAGGAAAATTAATGTAGCAGCCTTCTCTTTTCCTGTCAGTTGACTTCAGTTTACATGGGTCTCTATTACAGCAAAAATTACGGGAATATAACAGAGACAAGAGGAAGGCTGAGTCAGGAGATAAATGCCTCTTGTGGGAAAAAATCTTTCTTAAAATGTCATATATGCTGAGAAAATACATTGGAAAACGTTAAAAAGAAAAGTGAAAATCCCCATTTTTAATTTAAGTACAATGGGAAAAGTTCAGCTTATTTTCCAGATACTAGTGACATTTACAGTTTATAGGTCAAAGAGCAAGGAGCAGGACTGTAATTTCTGACTTTTGAAGCATGAAAAGCAAAGGAAATTTTATTTGGTATCATTTTGGAATACACTGAGAGAAGGTTAAGTAATTGGTTGTGTTAGCAAAAGTTGTGCAGATAATTTACATTCTTTTTTAGTGCAGATGAACCACAGGTTTTTAAATAACAATGCAGTTTCATTGGCAGCTTAATGGCAGCACTGAAACATCAAATGTGTTGTGGTTCCTGAATGCTGAGGAGAAAACACCTTTTTGTGTACAGGTAATTAACAGACAAAATGTGCCTCAAAGTAAGTCTGCTTAAAAGCTTAATTTAAAATTGTTATGAATTTTTACTTACAATTATTCATATTATAATTCTAGATATTTTTTATGTATTAGGAAGCCTTTTAACTTTTCCACCAGCAGGTAGCTGATAATTGCTCAGACACCACTGATGCAGCTCCTAATGGGAAACCTCTTAATGCACATTGAATTTGTGTGTAAATGGGAAGAATACTGCAAGCTATGTAAAATATCCTATTGATTACTAAGCTCATACATCTGTGCTTAAAATGTTTGTGTTGACCTAATGTAACCACCCCTACTTTCTAATACTCAGAATGTGAAACTCTGTCTGTAAGAAGGCAGATTTAGCCCCAGATTGCCCCTATTTTTCTATAGCAAACCATGCCACTGGCTCTGACTCCTTTGCACATCCTGCTAGGACATGGTGTTCATTTATGACATGTAAATACACTTGGCTCTGCTGAGGATCCTGGTGCTGTCACTGTCAGCAGGCAACACGAGTTATGTGGATTGGAAAATGGAGAAAATCAAGTTTCATGGTAGCTGTAGGCCTGTAACTTGAGACATTCTATATCAGAATGAAGCATGAACAAGTACCTGTCAAAACCCTTATTTTAATTTGCTAGTGTTCTCCATTTTGGCAGGAGCAGTCAATGTGTTAATTTCAGAGGCGTAATTTTCAGGCATGGTTCACTATGTTATGCTTGGTTTGTAGTGAATGAGTTGCCATCTCAATTTTGTATTTTCTGCTTCCCATGTTCATTTTCCTAGCATGAGTTGCAGCTGCTGGCTGACAACATATTCCTACTGTCATTGCTGAATTTCCAGGTGTGCCAGGATTGCTCATGATGCCTGTGCCTCACAGGATGAGAGGCTACAGAGTTCCAGTGGACTGTTGAGCTCCAGTAGGGCATTTCTCTCAAATATTGTGCCAGGATTTATGTGTGATTAGAGTCTTTCAACATTTCATCCTCCCCTTAAGGTTTTTAGACTATTAGGAAAGAGAGCAGCTTTCATGATGTCTCAGCCATTTTCACAGGCAAGCCTTACAGCTTGGTTGCTTGATATTTAATGTGATTGTGCGATATGAGTCTGACTTTCAGAGACTTGGGAACCAGCCATATTCTAAACTGGTGCTAAGAGCAGCCTGTTCTTTTCTCAGGCCTTGTATACAACTCTGTGTCCCTCTGTTGGGTGGTAGATAACTGCAGGCTGGGCTCAGCAGGGTGAGGATTGTGCAATGTATTTGACACATTTGAGTGGGTCTCCACATATCAGTGGTGATGATGTGAATGTGATGCCCACTGTCTGCTTTATGTCACTTGGTGCCTCTCAGAGCGTGGCCTTCTTCCTCTCCTGCTCTACATATACCCAGAGGAGCACAGTGATATGGTGACATGTAAGCCAGGGTTAATATTAGTGCTTTGCTTGAAACAGCATCAAAAGGCTGCAGAGAGCCACGTGTTCAATGAGCCTTGTTGGCTTTTTATTTCCACTCATTGCATGTGGCCAATTTGTTAGGTTGCTACTGTTTGCAGGCATCATTTCATGGTGCATTGCCTCTGCAGAACCAGCCACACATGAAAAAGGAAGGGAATTTGTTCCTGCAGGTGGCAGAAATGTGAACTATTTGAGTGATTTTGTATTCACTGTTAGCTGTTACCCCTTTCCTAGGTATTGCTTTGTAGTCTGGATTTTACCAGAGGTCTGTCCACAGGTCTATACTGCTAAACTCTCTTCTTCAGCAGCAATTTCATAAGGACTTTGCAAGTGATCCAACAGACATTTAAAGAGTTTCTTCATTGTTTCCAAAGAAGAGCTTACTCCTGGGATGAAGTGGTTGGTACTGCCAGTGTGTGTTGAGAGGGGGTGACAGATGCATTCCCTTCATGGTGGTGCTAAAAGGAAAACCTTGTCAATATTAAGGAGTGGCAGGATGTTATAGTCATGAAAATCATGCACACACATGGAGAATATAAAAATCACAGCTGAAATAATTTTCACCTTAGAACACTGAGATGATAGGGTTTTTCTCTATATATAGTAGTGAGACCTGAAGAGCAGCAGCAAGCAAAAAAAGGAAAGGTGGGAAAGCCATTTGGTGAATGGTGTGTTTCACATACAGTGACAATATTTATAAAAATCTATTCATTTCAAGAGATGGCCTTGAATATTTTGAAAGATCAAGCTCATCCTTTGAAGTCAAACACCCTGCAAAAAGAAGGAATATTCACACAGTGAGAAAGACTAATGTAGAGAAAGGAGTTTAATTACAGGACACTTAGCAAATATGAGATCAAGTGGACAAAAAAAGGGATACATAGCCCATGAAGTCCTCTTGCATGATATTTTTTTCCCAGGAACACTGAAAGCAAGGTTCTGAAACATGATTATTTCAGTTCCTGATGCATTGACAAGGGATGACTTACTGTATATAATCTGTCTCTGCTTCTGAAAAGATTTACATGTAATGAAAGGAAGACAGAGAACTCCTCAAAAGTGTCTGTTAATTTAGGCCAAATTCTGGGATTCCTCATTAAAATACAGATTTCATTCTTTCAGCTCTCTCCTGGAATTCCTTATATTGGATTCAAGCTCTGTGAGCTAAAAAATGGAAGCAGTGAAATATTTAAAAAAAAAAATAAATTCTCTTGATTTAGCTAAAGAAATAGCCCATAGCAACTGTATAACTTTTAAAAAATAAATCTATTTTTTTTTTCCCAGTAGGATAAGCATGCACTCATTCCAGATGATGTCCCCACAGGAACACACCATGGTGTCTTATAGCCCACGCTGTCTTGGAGGCAGCTCACTCACCGTGGTGCCCCTTGGAAGCAGCAGCAGAACACTGCTCTGTATAAAGTCCCAGCACGGAGCTGCTGTCCCCTGAACCTCTCCTTTCCTGCTGCAGGCTCAGATCGAGTTTGAGCACCCAGAACAAATCGCCTACTCCTGGTGATGCTGCTTTTGCTGTGGCAAACAATGGTTCTAAAACATGCAAATCCATCTTCACTGCTGTTCGGTGTTTAAACAGTACTGAGCAGAGGGGGAAAACGTTTCCTTTTGTTTTGTTTTGTTTGTTTGTTTTTTAATTTTAGGCAATGATTCCTAGATTTATGTGGGACTTGAATTCTGACTTCCTGAATGCTGACCTCTGTAGAGTGAAGGTTAACTCACCTTAACTGGGAGGACAGGAGGAGCATCCTCCTACCCTGTAGCCACACTCCTGACGCATCGGGTAAGCATCCATTCCTTTAACAGAGCTCCAAGCAAAAAAAACGGGATGGGTGGGGCTGGAATTCCAAGATTTCCTCTCCTAACTATGTGACAAATTCGGTACTTACCTGGTATGTGCTCTGTGTTTGAGGTGTCAAGGTCGGGAAGAGGGCAATCTGTGACCAGAACATAGAGAAATCCTCGGCAATGTCAACCTTCAAGTCAAGTAGCAGTTATACAGGATGGACTTATCTTTTTAAAACCAAAGCATGCTATTTATAACTCCACTGATAAATTACTTTTTTTAAAAAATATTCTAAAGCCTCGTGGTTCTCTAGCACCTAAAATTCAACTGCCCTGCTGAATAATTATTTTCTGGATAAATGTCAGAGGTGTAAAGTAATGTTCTAATAGGAGTGTGGCTGGGAAACGTATTTGTGTGCACGATCTAAATTTAGCCTTCTGTAAGTTGTGTTCACCGTAACTCAACTTTCCCAAACAATAGCAGCAATATGGCTTTTGTGTTTTGGTGTGGTTTGTAGGATTTTATCTATTTAATTAATGCCCTGTTAACTGAACGACTCATACTGATCTTTTTTGCATCAGTGCTGGCTGATTGTGTTTCATAGGTGTGAACAGATTTTTCCCTATTAAAAGATGGTCCTAAGGACCCAGTGACACTGCTTGAATTCTGAACAGTCTGTGATTTTTAACTGATGTTTTTATTTCACACGTTTAATACATACCTCTGTGTTTATGTATAAACATTGAAAAAATTAAACCAAAATAGTCTTTTAATACAGCTGAAATGTAAGTGCAAGTTAAACACAGAAAACAGAGACAGGGGCCATAGTGCCAGTGCAATAAATTACCTTTTTAGTAGTAGTTTGTAGCTGCCCTGAGAGTTGGATGCAGATTACCAATCTCTATCTTAATCTCCCTTATTTACAGAGGGAAAGAGTAGCCTGGCTCAAGTCTATATTTGGTGCAGAGTGCATATTCCACTGTGCTAACACACCACATCAGGAAGGAATTTCAAATGCTCCCAAGGAATTTAGCAACCAAAGTCCTGTTGGCTTTCCTTACATGCATGGGTAAGGGAACATAGTAATCCTGTGTAATAAACTCTTCTCTTTGTGCTGCTGCTGCTGGAGCCTCAACAACGGACTCATGAACCCTCCAAAGTCTCTTCACCCTCCTGACAGAGCTGAGCACCCTGGGCCACCCTCCCTGTTGACAACTTTTCAGCTGGGCTGACTTGTGCAGGTGCCACCTGTGAGCTGCCAAATCTGCTCCACTTTAGCAGGGTACAGCTCCATAGGCTGCACAGCATTTGTTTTGGACAACACTCAGTGAGACAGAGATGCTGAGCTTCTCCAGGGGTGCTGATGGGGTAAGTCTGTTCTGCAGCTGATCTGTGGAAACTGGAGAGCCTCCCTGCCATTTCTGTAGTGAGCTTAAGAGGATGTGATGATGTCCTCACCTGGAACGTGAGAGAGAATAAGACGTGGTCCCTTTGCAATTCACACTCGTGAATTGTTTTCTGCTTTGTTTGATTTTTCTTACCTCATTCAAAAGTTAAAATTTTCACTGTCTATATTTTGCCATTATATTTACACTCAAATAGTCATCAAGTCACTTTTTTCTTATGTCTTTTTTCTAGCTGTCACTTTAAGGAAGGTAAATCCGACTTTTTTATTTTTTATTACCTGTGATAGCAAAATCAATTGAACTTGCTAAAAAACATGTTTCAATTTGGAGAAATCTGTTCAGATAGCTTGACTTTGAGATACAGCTGTTAATCACCCAGAGCTGTCAATGGTTTCAGAATTATTGCTGGGGCCTGTGCTCCCCTCTCTCTCTTAATTTCCTCCTTTTATCCTCTTCCTCCAGTTTATCGTTGTATGAAAACAACTCAAGGTTATCTGCAAGTAAAGAATCTGAAGAAAGTTTGGTGGGTTTTTTTTTTTTATGCATGAGGTTAGGTTTAACAAGGAGAGGAACTTCTGTCTGAAAGCACTAATGTGTTAATCCATTCTCAAAACAAGAAATTTGTTTTGCTGCAGGGGTTCTTAAGTGGAGAATCTAACACCCCAGTTTTTTATGCTGCCCATCTTTAATCATGTGCTAAGATAGCAAGATATGAAGGAAGCAGATTAAATGAGCACATTACTGCCAAGATTAGTTGATTATTATTATTTGTATTTCTGAAAAGGGCATGGTTATACCCTTTTCTAGAATTCAAGTGCAATGAATAAAAATGTAAGCAGTCCCTAAGTGCTGCATACTTCTTTATCTTGTATATAAGACTAGTAAAGAACTGGAAGACAGTTTTTTAAAGAACAAATGCTAGAAAGAATGGTGTTTGTTTATATAACATTAGAATTTGGAGTTCTAAACTTAAAGGTTATATGAGCTTTCTTAAAATTAATGTGGAGGCTGAAGTGACATTTAACCCTAGTTAAATTTGCTGGATCTTTTCTATCATTCAATAAATAATAGAGTTTTAAATGCTATTTATTATTTGCAGCTTCTAGGTACAAATAGCATGTACACTTTGTTGAAATCCTCTAAGATCCATAAAGAGGGATACATGGAAAAGAAAGCTTCAGGATGAAAGAGCCAAACATGATAAATTGATGACCAGTGGACTGAAATGTTTCAGCTGTCATTGCTCCCCATGCCTGTTTACTGTATGGGTTTTTTTAAATGTTGTTGTCCTTGGAAGCAAACAAATAACAATTTTTGCTCTTACCATTGCACAGTGTTAAGCTGTTTGCTGTTTTTTTGATCTCTGATACACTGCTACTTTTACAGTTAGCAGTATTGCTTTATTTTCTTTCACACAGATGTTCACTCTGACAGGGATAACTTTCCTTTTGGTATTTTCTCTGCTTTGTGTGATGGTGCTTTTTGGGTAGCTTTTTTTTTCCATGCTGATTTCTTAGTGTCATATGAAGTATCTTCAGGGCAGGTGAGGAAGGAGAAAGAGTAAAAAGGGTTTTGTTAGGGTGATGCACAAAAAGAATGGGAATATACAAGAATATAATTCTTCACTGTACTTTGATGTTATAAAATAAAATTAATCTCGAACTATTGTTTCTGCAACTGAAACAATACTCCAGGTAACATGGACTACAGTGAGTTCTTGAAACTTTTTGCTGGAGAGAAGCAGGTTGTCTTTTATCCCTTGGGGTACTTTTTCACAGCTGTTTCCTAGCCCTTTACTGGGACTTGTATACTTTCACTTTCCCTGGTGGCAAGGACAGGACAAGCTCCTTTTGGGGCCAGCAGGGTCCTGGTCTGCTTTAGAGACACCTTTTGCTGAGTTTCTGTGCTCTCAACAGACAGGGAAATGCCTTCTGCCTGTTCTGCAGCTCTTCCCTAGCTGAAGTTCATGTCATTCACCCTGGCTGGCCCTTTCCCTCCCTCTTGCCCTGCTCACAGCTCCTGTCCTGCCTCCAGAACCTGGCAGCAGTGGCCCCTCACTGCAGTAGGAATGCCTGCAAGGGCTGTGGATCCCTTCTGTGTTCTGTCAACCTTCTCTCCAGGGCAGCTCTCTGCAAGAAAACCTCTTTCCATCTCAGTGTTCAGAGAGAGATGATATTCCAAATTACTGCTCCCCAATACCCCATGTACAGTCTGACCTCTGGGATGAGGCACCTCTGCTCCCTGCCTTTGTGCCCTGACTGCTGCCAGGATGGTTTTTATCATTCTTGGTTTGGGGTTTTAGGAATACTGGGTTAGAATTTTAACCAGTTTATCACCCTAGAAACTTATTTAACCTGTGCAGGGTGAAAAGGAACCCTTTCCAGGAGGAAAGCCTGCCTTTTGCTCAATGCCCACCCTTGATGTGCCCTCCATGGCTGGTTTATGAGCCTGGGGGACTTGCAAGACTGCTTGCTTTCATGCCTTCATTCCTGAAGGTACCTGGAAATGGTCCCTACTCAGAAGGTAAGACTATAGGAACCCATAAAAAGCAACAAGCACAGTCTTGGAGAGGACTGATGTCTTTGTCCCTGTTTCAGGAGGAAGCAGAGTGCCTTGGAAGCAGCTTTTTGGAGCCTCATGAAGTCTGAGGGGTGCTGCCTTCCCTTCTTTGCTGTGTACACCTGTTGTCCCAGGTGTGAGACAAAGAAGAAAGAGGAGAACCACTACATTTACAAAGCAATCAGAGAAGGACCTTGTGTCTTTGGGGCTGCAGGGAGTGAACTTTTTTTTTCTCTCAGAGGCATTTTCATAGTACACCAGTAACTCAAAAGCTCTCAGCAAAAGAACACTTATCTCCAAGAGAGTCAGACCCTTTTTCTATATATCACTACCAAAACTGTGATTAGCACACTTTGTTTGCTACACATGGGAAAAACCTGTGGCTTGGACACCCTCAGTGTTGAAAATGAAGTGAATTTTATCTTATTTACCTCTCAAATCCTTTTTACATACAGCTGGTTCAGATAATATATGACATTATTTACACTAGAGAGACTTGATCTTTTCTTTGGTTTTCCTGTGATGGTTTCCTTGTTCAGTTTTGTTTCCTGTGGACAGCTGGTGAATGTTTCTTCTTGTCATTCTTGCTCTCTTCTTTCACACAGCAGTAGCAAAGTGAAAATACTTCTCTCTCCTGACACAAATAGCCTGCCTTTTTCTGGCTGCTACCAGAATTTTTGTTTGTTTCAGGCAGAGGAACAGACAGATAAGTAAACAAGACAGAGAAAGGCATGCTTGTTAAATTTTGTTCCCTTGGACACAGCTGAAACTGCTCATTGTACAATGTCAAAATCCTCTTTTTTTTTCTCTCCCAGGGTTATGTTTTAAGGTATGTTTTGATTCCTTGATAACTTTTATTCTGCCACTACTGTGGTGTTTCCCTGTCTCTATCTTCTATGCTTAGCATAGAAGATGAATAAATACAATATCCATGCATTTATTATAAGGTGTTCTGAATCACTTGTCTCAGTTGTTGCCAAATTTGCTTGTAGTCAACTTCTTGAGTGTGGCATTTTCCCCTTATTTCCAGCTGTCAGCACTATGAAAAATGATACTTCATTTAACTTGAGTGAAAAACAGCTCTTATGTCTGGCTACCCCAGGGAGATGATGGATTGGCCCAACTCATGCCATGAAAAAATACTCTTAGAAGCTCTTCTGAGAGAACAAAAACTCAAGGACATAATACCAAAATTGGTTTGTAACTCCTTTTGTAAGAGTAAAAAGAGGTTTGGCTGGTTTTTCCTAATTAGTTTATCCAACAGCCAAGTGCTGTTTGTCCTCCAAGTGCAGTCTTGCCTGCAGGATAAAAATCAAAAATTGCTTGTTTTCTGGAATGTTTATTTTGAAAGCTGGAGTGTTTAGCAGGTTTTGTAGAATGGATCTACCTTCCATTCAAACCAAAATAGGGCTCTCTTATGTTTCAGTTTTGAAGTTTTCTTTAGGACTTCTGTCTCCCAGGTTTTGTATTGGGATTAAACTTTAATTTTTTTTTTTTTTTGCCATACTTGCTATAGGAATACATACAAATCCCAAGGAGATCTGTCTAATATTTCAGTGGCAGGGTCCCTGTGCCTCTTACAGGTGTTACAAAGTGTTCCAGAAAACTGTGTGGTTTTTGTTCCTTGGTTGGCAATTGAGGGTTCATGGCTGTGTTTTGGCACAAGGGATGGATTTTGCTTTGCCAAACCCATTTTGTTCAGCACAAACCACAGTAAAGTGCTTCTTCATGTCCCGTTTGAAATTCGTGGTTTGAAGGTGGTGCTCAGATTAAGATTATAATCTGCAAATAATTGGAGAGGGGGAGGAATGAACAAACAAAAACCCCACCTGGACAAATAAATTTAAATTCTCTGTAACTACATTAAACTGCTTCTAATTAAAACTATTTTAGAACTTACATCCAGATTTTGGTTCCATTGCAGTTGTGCATGTTTTTTATGTTTTCAGAAATCTAGTTTATATAAAAATGTATTTAAATGTTGCATACTTTTAAACAAACTAAACAAGCAGATGCTTAGGAGAGACTTATGTATGTAGTTTCTTGGGTGGAATTGTTTTTCCAGAGTGGCCTGCAAGCCTAAACACCAGTGTCACTTTCTCAGCTGTTCTGTGGAAGGAAACCCAGCAGCTGCTGTCCCAGAGTGTGGGCTACTTGTGGCATGCTATGGACTAATGGCAATAAAATTAATATGTCAAACCAATATTGTAATCTAAATGTGTGAAACAATTCCCCACACTGAAGAAAAAACTTCAGTAGTGTTTAAGCAGCTATTAGAGAGGTCTTCTTTATGCTCATTTAGAACAAAATTAAGACTCTGGAAAGAATTTAGCATTAAATTAATCTTAGGAATAAAATATTCCTTAAGAATTCAAGGTACTTGGTTTCCTTCTCTGATTGTTCTGGTCACTATACTTTTAAGTATTTTTGGATTAAAAATCCGCTATTTTGATTTAGCATTTGATTTATATACACGTGCTCATCCTGTTTAAAGATGATTCAGTGGAAGAATCATGTTGAATGGATATATTCAGTAACTAGTAAGTGAGAAAGTATTTTGCTGGTATAATGTGAAAATGCAGATTTGATGGTTGCATGTTTGAAACCTCATAACCCTGGGTTTGTCAGTATGGAATCAATGGTGATTCTTTTTCTAGCTGCTTTAATTTGAGATCTTTCTTTGATTTGGTTAGCTGGTGTCAGGTGATGCCCATGGAAGAAACCCTTCAGACGGTGACAAAAAAGAACAGGCAGCTTCATGCTACCAAACTAGGGGTGTGTCAAATCTCTCTCAAGAATGATAAACTCAATGGAGTTGTCTATTTTTAACCTGCCGTTCTCTCCTTTTGGCAGACGGCTGAGCGCTAGCTGAATGAGCCGGGGCGGCTCGGGAGCAGCGGCGGAGCCGGGAGCGGCCCCAGGGCGCTGGGATGGACCCAGCCCCGCTCTGAGCACCATGGCAGAGGCGGCCAGCTCCCAGCAGGAGCCTTCCACCACCACCGTCAGCTCGGTGGCCGTGCAGGCTGGCGATGCCAGCCTTGTCATAGCTGTGCTCAAGGTAAGGCAGCGGCTCCTCCTGTCCCTGCTGCTCCGGGCTCACCCTCCTTCAAATCTGGGCGAAGGAGTCAGCATAAAATGGTGCAGCAAGGCCATTCGATTAGTCAACATCTAATAGACTTTTCTTGGAAGCTAACGTTTGTTTATGTTCACAATTACTCCTACTGGGTTTTGGGTTGTTGGTGGTTTTTGTTTTTTTTTTTTTTTCAAATAGGATAAATAGTTTGGTCAAAATATGTAGTGTCTTAGAGGAGAGGAATTCCTCTTACTCTGTTTAAAAAGAGTTAAGTGGAGAGTGACATAAAAATGTGGTTTAAAGCATGACGATTTTAGTTAAGCCTCCTTGAGATATTTTAACCTGTACTCAGCAATAACTTTACGCAAGTGGCTCTACAAACTCCACAGGTGTTTTCTGGTGGGAAAGAGTATAAAGTTAATACTGAGTAGTTGTTTTTGAAAGCTGTGATTCCACAGTCCCACGTGTTTCAGGAAAGCCCTTGTGTGCATACAGTGGTGCTTTTTAGCAACAAAATGCCTGTTTTGTGAGCCAGAACCCACACCTTCAGTTGATAAAATTCTGCTTTGGGATAAATCTGGATGTTAGTAATGAATCCCAGCTGGAATTTACTGGCACTTTGATTTTTCCAGGCAACCTGGAAAACGTGCTAGCCTCAGCCATTAGAGTGTGTTTGTAATGCAGAATAGGTGACAACTCAACTCATTATCACCTTAACTCAGGTGATTATTCAGGATGGATTACCTCAGTTGTGGGAAGGCTTTTTTGAGGTCACTTTTCACCCTTCCTGTGAGGTGGTTTGCTGTTGCAGGGGGGTCATTTCGTTGCAAGGAGACTCAAGTTGGGGGTGAAGTGATTTATTTTCTCATGCTAGCTCCCAGTGACATCACAGCTTCGGTCCTTATCAGCATCCTTCGGTTCCTGTTCTAAATGTTAGGCGTCCCTGCTGCTACCCGTGCAATGTCTCGTTCCATGTGCTCAGTACAGAGGCACATTGGATCTCTGCGGCAGAAATAAGAGCCGAGGCGATGGTTTGTGCATCTGCTGTGATGTATTTGTTACCTCTGCCTGCCCCACTCGCCCACCAAATTCATTGAACTGTGTGTGTCATGTTCAGCTGAAAGGGGAGAGGAATCAAATTGTTGGTTCACTGTGATAATTTTATTTTTCATGGGTAAAATCAATATTGGAGCATCTTCTGCATAATGCTAGTCTGGGATTTTTTTGCCTGTTTCAAACGAAGTTGACACTGTATTCTCTGTGACTTTATCGTGTGTGTGGTCCCTATGACCGTAGAAAGTGTGTGTGAGCTGAGAATCTGTGGGAGTAAGGAAATGAAGGAAAGCTCGTGTGTTCTGAAGGCTGAAATTGTTTCCTTGTTTCAGTGTGGGAAATGGGTGAAGCTCCAGCTAGCAGAATCAACACCGAATATACTAGAAATTGGCAGCAATCAAGATGAGACTAAAAAACTACTTCAAGATCATGAATTCCTCCTTTCCAAGCTGAAGGTAAGTGTGATAAGACCACAAAAAATTCTTCAAGTTCAGGTACAACAGCTGATGTAGCTGCCTGTGCCTCCTGTTGCAGAATGGTGCTTGGGTTAAACTCCACACAGAATAAATTCTGTTCAGCCTTTGTCAGTGTATCAGATCCGTGATGGTCCTTGTGGGTTCCTTCCAGTTCAGGATATTCCATAATTATCTGGAAATTAGGTTTCTTCAAAGTAAAAACATGCCTCTGACAGCAGCAATAAAGGCACAGTTTTTTTCTACTTTATATACCAGTGGCAAGTGAAAAAATCAAATAGCCCTCAGTAATTGCTAAATATTAAGGAATGTCGACTCATTTTTTAAATTCTCCAATGTTGTGAAAAGTTTGATTATTTTATAAGAGCTGTGAACGCAAGTAAGCTCCCTGTAAGTCTGAAGTGGATATTCCACATTTTAATTGAATCTTAATAGATGCAAATTGCATTGGGGATGATATTGTAAGATTAAAACGGCTTGTCTTGATCTAGGAATATTTTAGTTAAATAACAGTCCTAAAATCAGATTTTGGCATGTCTGAGAGCAGATTATAGGAACAGTGGCACTTGGATGCTTGAGTGATAGGCTTGCTGTCACTTGAAAAAAACAGAATAATTTTAAATGTGAGTGTTTGACACCAGAGAAATCTAAAGTCACCTATAAATGAATGTTGTAATGTTTTTATAGGACAGGTTGACTTTATATATGTAGATAAATAAATTCCTCTAACATCTTTGAATCTATGAGCAGTAATTGTCTGTTTAATTTTTAAGGGAATTACATAAACTTGGGATCTGAAAGAACAAACATGATTTGGATAGGATCAAGCATTTGATTTAACACCAATGACTGTGCTTCCACAGTCATTAAAAATATCCAAATATTCAGTACAGTAGATGGAGAATTTAGCTAATGCACTGCATTGGGTGGATTTTGAAGGGTATGAAGAACAGAATTATGGAAAAAACCCACCAAACACCCAAAACCAAGCAAAATACCCAAAACCTAGAGAGAGCTGGTTTTGCTTTCCTTTTTTATGCAAATATCTCATCTTTGTTGTCACTAATGCAACATTTGTGTGTTCTTGGAACAAGCTGC
This sequence comes from Erithacus rubecula, assembly GCF_903797595.1. Taxonomy (NCBI): domain Eukaryota; kingdom Metazoa; phylum Chordata; class Aves; order Passeriformes; family Muscicapidae; genus Erithacus; species Erithacus rubecula. The sequence continues at coordinate 14,903,923 of NC_136659.1, forward strand.
TCTGTCCTGTTGGAGCAATTCAGAATTAGCTGAATTCTTACACACTGATGACAGAAAGATGATTTTCAAAAAGAAAATTGGAGAGTGGAAAAAGAAAAGAGTAATTCCCATCTTTATAAGAAAAACAAAGTTTCAAATATAAGTCAGATCAGAAAATTTATTATGCATAAATTGTTAAAGAATGCTTGTCATCCAAGTACATTGGGAACAAATACTCATTATTTCATGTTTTATGCTTGTGGTCCTTGCAAAATTTGGCATTGATTAATGAATATTCTATAAAAGAATTAAGTTCAAAATTACTACTTTTTCCTGAAAAATATGAGCTGTGATAATAAGGGACTGCAATGTTGTCATAAATCTTCCTGGCTGTGCATTTTTCAGCCATGACCATTTGTGACTTACAGTAAGCTGTGAACACTTGTCAGTAATTGCACAATCTTAAGACACTAAATCCACTCATAAAAAGTTTTTCCAAGATTGATTCTCAGTTTTTGAAATATTGTTTATAGTAATTCTTTACCACTTAGCATTTGATAATGAATTATGCCTTGGCTATGTAAAGGTGGGTAAGAGGCAGTCTGAATTGTTTCCCATTTCTTTTTTATTCTTGTAAGGAAAAAACTAAAAAGGGAAAATAAATCCTGACAGATACCCACACTTGATATGCAAATGCTTAACTTAGACTAACCCAATTCAAAATTAAACTTTTGTGCAGGTCAGGCAAAAATTCTTGAATGAGTAATGACTCAATCATGAAACAAGTTCTGCTTAAGGCAAGAGTTAGATGATTCATACAAAATACATCTTGGGAATCAGTAGAGACGAATCTATGGGCTTCTAGAAGATAATTTATGGAATACTTGTCCATTTTGGCATTATCCCATGTTTTTCTGTAAACTTGTTCTAGATTTTGATCACCCCCGTTGCTTTTTAACTTCATCATTCTCATCCCAGTATATTTATTGCAAGTTATAATCAAAATATTCAGGCCAAATTCTTCTGTCAGCTTAATATGTTGAAGATTCACAGGTGTAAGTAGGACAAAATCTGGCAAGTGATCAGTTTACAGTACTTCTGGTGCTAGAGGAAAAGGAATGTAATCCAGCTCAGTGTTTCAGGGAATTGGTTTTGACTCAGCTATGTTAACAGGGTTAAAAAAGCCCAAACAAACATTTTGACACTTAGTGAGGCAGATGGTACTTTAAATAGTAATTGGAATAGACTTGTTGAAAGAGAAAACAGTAATTTCTAGAATATTTTAAAAGCTCTTTTAATGTTCAGAATTACAGTGATAAAACTTGGTGTGTGCTCTTCAGGGCCCTAGGGAAAAACGTATCCAAAATACTTTGCTTTGATAGAATATACTCTAGAATATTCACTACTGATTTACATTTGTTCCATTAAATGTAGGAATTGGGAACACCCTACTACTTAAGCAAAAAGCAGAATACAACTTTTGAAAAGGGCCCCACTTCAAGTGTTTACAGATTAGGAAACAGATGTGTTATTATTAATGGAGTTGAAATAATAAATGTTGAACAAGATTAAAACTGAGACTAAAAAGAGAACATGTATACAGTGTTCATATCCAGCTAAAATTCCCATCAGTAGTCTCATCTAATATGTTTTGATTCTAAGCTGATATATTCTGTTTCTGTTTTGCTAAATCAGACCATACCAGCAGCACTAGTTTTGTTGAAACCATCAACTTCTGAGATTTCATGCAAGCCTCTTTCCCTGTATCTGTCTCATCCTTCTTTAGGTAACTTTGAGCAGGTTTGTATGTGTTGGAAATATGTACATTTGGATGTCTCATTCTTCACAATTTAAAAAGAAAAATGAGAAGAATCAAACCTGAGATAAAACCTCCACAATGTAAAATTATCTAGATTGCAGTTTGCATAGACTTTTCTCTGCCATTCTCCTTTTTCCAACAGAAGCACTCCTTGGAAATAACATGATTTCTTAGGGCTTGGGTCTCTCAATGTTAAAACTCACTGGATCATCTGAAAAAAAACAACAAAAAAACAAAACAAACAAGATAAAGAGAGTGTGTGTGTCCATAGCAATGTTAAAATTCCCAATAAGGCATCCTTGGTTTGCTTCCAAAGTTCTGGTTTTTATCATGAGAGAGACTGTGGCAGAACACCATAAAACTGAAGTGAATCTAGCCCACAAACTTAAGTTTGAAACCATAATTGTTATTAATTTGCCTCATGAACCTGAGGATTGCTCCTAATTACTTTATTTACTTTAATTCACAGAGCATAAATTGCAAAATAGTAATTAATATGCTAATAGCCAAGAGAAATTAGAAAATTACGTTCTCCAGAAGCACTAATATAATACACTAATTTTTTGCATTTGATCTATTTAAAAAAGCCTTTCAGCTATTTCAAGCTAAAATAGTTTCAAAGTGCTTATTTTTCAGTAATTTTGTTATGGAAGAAATTATTTGTTAATATTTTCTGAATTATTGGCAATTAGTTGTTGAGGTGCCCAACAGTGCAATTAGCAGCAAAGTTCAGCTGCATTTTTATCAAACCAGAGCTAACTTTTGCAAGTGATTTGGGAAAAAAAAGGAAAAGGTAAAATGTAATAATATTTTTTTTTCCAGTATTAGTTCTCAATTATCAATTTCAGTATTTATACGAACAAAATTCCCACCAAAATAGTATTTGTCTTGAAGTAGCTTTGTGACTATTTTCCAGATTTCAAGTTAGCAACTGTGTTGTTTAATCTCAGCAGTGCCTTTTAGCACTAACTAAAGGTTAATTTTAGCAGCATCTCAGTGCTAAGAGAATGGGAGGGTAGTTTACACCTCTGAAAATTCCAAGTTATGTAGTCAGTGTGCAACAACTCAGGAAAGGCAAAGGATTATTTGCCCTTCATTCTTTGCTCTTTTAACAGAAGGGAAAGTATAATGGACTGGGAACAAATGTATACAAAAGCTATACTGTGCAACACAACTTACAGAACAGACTTTTTTGGTTTTGGTACAATATCAGAGGGGAGTGTGCCCTGAGGAGGACTGGGGGAGAGGTGTGGCTGCATCAGCAGACAGGGAGAATTCCTGCTGCAGCCTAGGATTGCATCCTGCCGGGATCCCTTCAGCCCAAATGAGCCCGAGCTCCCTTCAAGCTAACACAGCTCTTCTCCTGGCATGGCAGAATTAGGCATATCACAGATATTTAATAGAATTTGGTCTGGTTTTTTTTAGAGCAATGCTTTTCTGACATGGCTTTACTGACAGCAACAGAAGCTGCATATTTTAATGAGTTTCTTTCTGACTACATGCTGGGCATTCCTTGTATTGTCAAGCTTCATTCCAGCTTCTCAGAGTCCAAAGAGAACTCTACTCTTCTATTTTTTCTTTTTATGTTCACAGGGAATGAAACATGAGATTCCAAAAGTGTTTGAAATAATTTAAGTCTTTTCTGGAAAGCTCTGTTAATTTCACTCAATTGACAAAAGCCTCAATGAAATCCAGGTTTCTGTGAAATATTTTGTTTTCCATAAGTCATCATTTTTTTAATGGAAATATGCGTTTTTCCTCATACTAAGTTTGCTTCTAGATCAAGAGACACAAGTTGGAAGAAAGGAAATACCAATTGGATATTAGGGAAAAAAAAAGTTTGAACATGAAAATAAATTCATTCCAGAACAAGTTGTGGAAAGTTCTGGAATTTCCATTGTTAGGGATATTTAAGACTTCATGGGTTAAGCCCTTGAGTAACTAGAGAAAGGGGTTAGACAGATGATCTGGAGTCCTGTCCAAATTGTTCCTTGACTCTGTGTTGATGAAACGTTTATATTTCAAAGATAAAAAGTAGAAAACCAGTAATATCAGTCTAGTTTAGAAACAAACTATTCATATGAGTAGTATATAGAAACTAACATAGCTGAGGATAATTTTTTTGAAGTTCACAGTGACTAGTGGCTTTGGCAGTTGTGGGAACCATAAATTTAAACTCATGGCAATGAAACTTTAATATCACTCTGACCATCTTAGGTATTTGAACTGTTTCTCAAACAAAGAGTAATTTCCTAAAAATATTTCTCTCTCTTTTTTTTAAATTAGTTTGTCTTCTCAAAATGTTACCCTTTTTTGTTGCTGAGGAAACAGACAACATGACTACTCTTGTGATATGTGATACTGTATTGTGTTTTTTGTAGAATAACAGGAGCTATTATTTGAAGGCAACAAAATCCACACCCGTTTCAAATGAGTAAACCACATTCAATCCATGCTAAAGAAAAATTTAAGTCTGTATTTGAATGCTTCTATTAATCAGTTCTAAATACTAAAAGACTATTATACATGAACAGCTTCATAATTCTTTTATTTTTTTGTTACTTTAGTCACATCAGTTTTGCATTTCATTAAAAGCAGCAGTTTGGTTTGCTTTAACCTTCTCATTATCTTTGGTTGAATTTGAATTCATCTCATAGTAACTGAATTTTAAAAGATGAAGGAAGCATGACTGATAACTTTTGATAATTATTCTAGTTTTTTCTGTATTTTAGGGATTAGCTGTGCCTCAAAGCTAATCAATTGCTAGAAAACAGAGCCTACCTGTCAGGGCTAAATGGCAATTTGCCTGTTTAGGAAAAAAGGTCTCTAAAAGAAGAAAATCAACTTCTGGATCCTCTACCATTTGTGAGCATTCATCTTGCAGAGTTAGGAAATATTTGGCATTTGAAGTGTCTTATATGTTGACACTGATGTAATATTAGGATAAAAGCATGCCTAGTTTTATTTCAAAATATAAAATAGTTCTTTAAAAAGCTAGTATTTGCCAAGAAATTCCATGTGGAACTACCTCAGATGTCATTTGGTTTTCTGCAGTGTATTCAGAACAGCTGTGAATGTGGTCTGGTCATTTTGGTAAAATTAACCTTCTAGGAACAAGCAGTTTGGGTGTAAAGTTTTGAGAATATTTTACCTCTTTTTTTTTTTTTTTTATGTCAACATTGTTATGACTATCATGCTTCTCAATAATTGATATTGAGTTAGTAAAGAGACTACTAATATCTCATACACTCATTTAATTCCTGTTACATTTCTTACAGAGCTGGTCTAGAATGTTAATAGTTTCTCATGCTGGATAATTAATGAATGCCACTACTTTTACAGAGTTGTTCTGCATGGAACAATTTTATGCCTCATCGAGAAAGAAACATCATAAAGGCTTCTCTTAGGGTGCTTTACTTTATCACCTTTTTATCCAGCAGTTTAAGAATGGCCATTTAAATTGCCTAATAAAAATTTCTTTTCACATAATATATATTCATGTGGTAGCACCTCTAATAACAAAAAAAAATTGACACTTTATTAATTCATGGTCATGATAAAACCCAAGATGAAGGTTGGGAAGAACAGAGAACAAATGTTAATCACTTTTTCTGACACACTAAAGATTCGTAACATAAGCTGGAAATGTGCCAGAGGTTATCTTTCTTGTGGTGAGATTAATAAAAGAATGGAACATGGAAGAATTATTTTGACCATAGAGCGTGATTATTTGGTGGCCAGCTTGAGCAATGCAGCAAGCTGACTTGAAACATTACATAACTTAGGTGTGGCTTTTTGGAGAATATGTGCTTATGTTCAAACCACTCTTGTCTGGATTGCATTGTAGTCATCAGAATCTTATGAGTAAATTACCTCACAAACTTGTAAAACTTCTAATGTCCAGTAGTGGAATATGATGACATGTGAAAGAGAAATCAAAATATCTGCACTGCTACCACTTCCAGGAAGACTGATCTGTGTTTATGGAGATGTAAAAACACTGGAATGTAAATATTAGAGATAGCATGATAAATTCTCTTAACTTTGGTTTTTATGTGAATTTTATAAAATCATTGCCTCTCAAGTGCAGATGAAATTCAGAAGCTTGCTGTAAAACATGCAGAAATAGCTACACACCTCTCACTAGGAACTGGAAATAAATCAGGAGTAGGAGGCTTGTGGCTCCTGTGCAGACCCACTGTCAAAATCTCCTGACACCAGTATCAGCACAGTGTTTTGGATTTTGTGTACAGATTTCTGATGTTTGGTGTGGTTTGGTATATCTCCTTCTCAGGCTTTGGAAGACAAGGTATGGGACCTGCTTCATGAAGCAGACAAGGTTGCAGAGGAGAACAAAGAAAGGAGTCAGGTTTATGATGCCATGGCAGAGACCCTTGGGGATGCATGGGATGCCCTCATCATCATGCTGGAGAAGCGACAGGCACTTCTGGAACTTACTTCAGTGTTCTTTGAAAATGCTTTGGAGGTTTGTATTTAAATCAAATAACTTATTTTGAATCCAACCTCATCTTATAGGTACTCTGACTTTGGTAATTTTAATGTGTTTTATGTTGTTCATTGTATTCCTAAAGGTTGAGGCAAACAAGAAAATTAAAATCTTGGGATCTTAAGGAAGGTATCCTTTCTTTTCCACCTTTCAAATAGTACAGGATGAAGCTGAACAAAAAAAACCATGTAGACTTGAAGAAATATTTTGGTCACAATATCTCCCAAATTTGTACTTGACAGAAAATACCAGTGAAAAGTGGAACTGGACCAAATCCTAAAATATGTATTTCAGTGGCTATGGACATTCTGTAGAATATCTTTCATTCCTTATGCTTACAGTTATTTGGCATTGAAAGAACTTAGTTCTACACTGATGTTTGGTCACTGAAGGTTTTACACCACAATATCCATAAGGCTATAGTAATCACATAGAGCAAATATTAGTCTAACTTGACAGTCCTTTACCAGAGACTTTGGTGTACTGATGGAAACAAAAGAGCAGCTGTGTGACCCCTGTTTACCCCTCTCTCTCATCTTGATTCACTGATACACCCTGGGAGCTAAAGGAGAGAGGGATTCCATACCCTGCAGGTTTGTGCCCACTCTGCATAACCTCATGATCAACTGTCCCCACATCCTGGAACTTGAAGAGTTTAATAATTCTCCCTGATAGTTTTGTTTCTATAGTATGCCAGTGCCACCTATAAATTGCAGGAGCTGGGATTACTAACTATTCTAAGAATTCCAAGATCAACAATCTACCAATTATCATGTCCTGAAAATGTGTATTATACAAAGAAGTTAGGTTTGGCATGAATTTTTGTAGGAAACATGATTCAGAAAGTGAAAAACTGTAATTACAGGCTGTGTCCACTAAAATCCTTCAGTCAGTACCTCGAAGGAAAAATCAATTCAGAAGGTGGATAGAGGCCACAAAACATCTGGATCTGGCAGTCACTAAAAATGCTTTTCTCCAAGAATTTACAAATTCTCATGAACTTTCCCAGTAACACAGAGATTATGATGTAGTTATACAAAACAAAATTATAGTGTGCTTCTCCCTATCCTTTGTTTTCTTAATGCAGTTTGCTGTTAAAATTGACCAAGTTGAAGATTTCCTGAAAAATGCTCAAGAGTTTGATAATATTGACTCTTTGAGAGAACTTCTTCTGCAACAAGAGCATCACACAAAAGGTACAAACAGTATTCCACTCCTCTTAGCATGTGGTTGTGCACTGACTTCTTGAGGGAGTAAATTTTTTCTTTCTGTGCATATTAAAAAAAAAAAACAAACAAAAAAAACCAAATACACAAATGTTCTATTTGGAAAAATATAATGGTGAGATAGATTTAAGCAGACTTGCTGAAAGATGTGAAACTCCATATTTCAATCTAGCCCTTGTATCTCCCCTTCAACAACTTTCCTTGGCCCATAAAGTTTCTTCTGCCTTAATTATTTTTCTTTATTTCAGCTTCCATTTGAAGCACCTTCTACTGTATTGTAGCACATTCAAATCAAAAAGAGAAAAAAATTTTGGAACTAATCTCATTTTGTGGCTACTTTAGACATATTTGCAATTCCATATGGTTCTGCATTTTTTATGTCTTAAAACTCCATCTTTTTAATTTTAATCAAATTTTGCTATATGATTGCTAGCACTTGGCAGAATATCAATTATACTTTATCACTCACTAGTGGAACACTAGCTGAAACTTTTTTAGCTACTTTGAACACCAGGTGTTCTTCCTGGGAGGCTGAATAGAGAATCAAACTTGGATAACTCTGATGTGGGATTTGGGCCTTCAAAATTGATCTTCATGGGAACAAAGTACTCACTGCATATCAATTTAAACTTGAGGTGTCTGGCAGCAATTTACTGCTGAAAAGATGGTCTATAATTGTAAGGATCAGATGAAATTATTTTCCAGAGAAAGACTGCTTTGATGGCAATAAGCCTTCCCTCAGATGGAGGAAAGTGGTTGCAATTTATTGGCATCTTATTCTGCCTCAACCACATAAAATTTTGAAAGCTGATATTGAGCTATTTGATAAAAAACTGCTTTCTGCAAGAAGGATACTATCTACCCTCTCCAAAGAAAGGTGGCTGAAAATACAACCTTAACCAGTATTGATTTTACCAGTATGTTATAAGAAGTTCATCACAAATGCTTATCACTCTGGAATTAAAAACAAAACAAAACAACCCTTTTAACACAAATGCTGAAAATGTATGAAATGTATTTGTTTACCCATTTCTACGTGTGTTAAATTTTGGATGGACTGAAATTAAACACTCCTGATTAATACCACTTTTCTGGAAGTCAAGAAGTAAAATGGACAGGCTTGTTGCAGAGAGCTCATGGAAACTAATCCCTGCTGTCAGCTCTTGGTGACTGCAGAGCTGGAGGCCTCCCACTCTGCTTCTTCCCTAAGTGTTCTACCTGAAAGATGGGGATTTAGGGTGCTTTGCCTGGAATTACCACTACAAGTACTCAGCTGGGAAGATGAAAGTTTCAGGAGGATTTTTTTCTTGTTGTTTTATAGGAAGCTACTGGCAAATATTCCTTTCTTTATACTTTTCTTCATGTATACCTTATATTGGCTTGTCTCCCTTTCTTTCACTTTCTCTGCCTAAGAAATTTCCCTTTTCTGTTGAAAGACTTAGAAATATTGATCATCGTCTATTGAATAGATTTTGAACTATATGACTTAAAGGAGCTGAAGCAGACAGACTTGTCACTAATAGATCATTGAAGTGGAGTAGTCCACTGAATTTTAACCTTGAATGTGTCTAGGTAAAGACTATAGAAAGAAGGGAAGAGTTCCTGACACCCCTGACTTATTTATAACAGCCCTCAGGCATGAGAACTCTTTGTTTTCCCAATGCCTGTGAGGGATGTAAAGACTTAAATTTAGGTTGCATCACTGGTGAAAAATGCAGAGGGTACTGACCCACACAGGAAGTAGGGTAGAAAATTCTACTTCAGCTTACCCACAGGTTGGAAAATCATCAAAAATAACTCAGTTTTGAGAAAACAGTGACACTTTTGGGTTTTATTTTGACATTTCTCTGTACCCCCTTATATGTATGTGTGTGTATATATGTTTGTGTATACACCATTGTACCTTTGTAGGTTTACTTAAGAGCTGTCCACATTGAAATATCTTATATGTATTTGTCTTCTAAAGTAAGCATTCATGTTCATGCAATGCAAGAAAATACACTGTGCTCATGTATGCAAATAAATAGTTTGAAAGATATTTGAGTAATATTTGAAATATGGTACCACAATCACAAAGCACTCTGGGTTTTGTTCCTGATGAAATTCTGTTCTTACAGAACTTTTGGAGAAGTCACTTGCTCTTCTAAACAAAAGCCAAGACCTAACCCAATTCATAGAAGAATTCAAGTGTGAGGGGCCAAATGCAAATCCAGAGCTGATTCAAGGAGCCCACAGCAGCTGCCTGAAGATTGACAATCTCCTTGAGATGCTCCAGGACAGGAGGCGGCAGCTGGACAAATTCCTCCGGCACCAGCGCCAAGGGCTGGAGCAGGTGCTGCAGATTTCCTTGTGGCACCAACAAGAGAACCAGGTAAGACACATCATATCAAGGGAAATCACAGTGTAAAAAACAACCTAGCAGCTGTCTTAGAGTACAAACAGAAAGGAGCTTAAATGTATATATTAGGACAGTATTTCCGGGCCACTTGTGTTTGAGGAAATCCTAACTTTTGAATGTTTGACTGTTGTTAATGGGAGTTAAGGGGGTACAGAGAAAGCAGAGAACTGGAGACATGCTCTGTTGTACAGACCTAAGAGTAGCTTTTTTCTCTTTGTGTTGCTTCTGTTTTGCTAGGCACAACTGTGTAGTCTGGAAGGATGCACAATCTGTGTGTTGTTACCTCTTATTACCAGGTTATGCAACACTGAAAATGCAATGTCTCCCTTTTGATCTCTAACTGGAATGTGATGATCTGATAGTCATGATTATAACATGTCTCTTTTTCAGAATTTTCAATGTGTGAAAGTGTATTTATTTTACATAGCTTCCTTTGCAGAAGTGTCAGCATCATATTTTCTGATATCTCTTTCATTAATGAAAATCAAAGGCAGATTGGCCTATTTTATGCATAATTAGTTATCTTTGGAAGAAGCAAGTAATTAATCTAGTCATTAATTATTGTAAATGAAAGATAAAATATGATTCTTGAAAAATAGGAGTGATTTTAGATTTCAACCAATCAAGCAAAACCACTGTCTTTTTCAAACAGCTCTGTTAACCTTGTCTCATCCCATCAGCAAAAATCCCATTTCCCATCCCTTCAGCAAAATCACTGGAAGTGAAATTCTGTGGGTTTCTTTCTTATAAAGCAAGTTAAGAATTCTCAGTCATTCATTCAGAGCTGAGGTAGCACAATGAAATCACTCAGAGGGGTTAACTGTGGTGAAAGTCAACTGATGAAATTCACTGTAATGGAAAGGAAAATTGCCAAGTGGTGAACACTTTGCTATAACAGGGTTAAAAATTACTTCTTCCTCTACCTAACATTACAGCAATACTGGCTTATTTACTAAATAGATACAGGAAAAACAAACCCCAGCCCTAATTTACAAAGAAATTTTTATTTCCCTTTTAGCACAGTTTTTATTGTCCACTCCATTTATTTGTATGTTGATGAACCTATAGTAAATGTTCTGTGAAAATGTGCTTCCAGAAAAAGTGTTTCAGTCAGTGAGTACACATGTGGAGGATATGCTTAAGAAATGAAGGCTTAAACGAAGGCTTAGTATTAAAATAATTTCCTTACTAGCTCTGTGGACTCATAATGTGAACATTTCTAATGTGTAATTAAAAGTATTTCCAACATATTTTAAGGGTTTTTATAATTTTTTATAATTGCTTAATTCCATTAAAAATTGCATGATTCTACATGAGCAGATAAAAAAAAAATCTCTAGTGGGCTATTAAAATCTGTAGTACTTAGAGTACAGAAATTCTTAGTATGCTGCCTATGATCTAATTATAGTGGTGATTTTCCAGACTGGAAAGATTGGAGGAAGTCCTCTTGATACCAATAACTAATTCAGGACACTATTTTGAAATGTGGAGCTTCAATCAGGAATTCTTGCCATGTGCTGTTTAAAGAAAGTGAAAGGTACCTACTGTGAATCAAGCAGATATAAATGCAAGTAATTCTGTGGAATTCAGAATATATAATTGTATGCTGCATATGTGTGCTGCATATACTTGCTGAAGAAGTCAGTAAGATGTAATAAATTTCTACATCTACATAAGATTGTCACACAACAGTATCCCATTATCTTTACTGGGTTTTTCAAGCCAGGGATGGAGAGGTTCTATTAGGTTAGAAGTCCTCAGATTTGTAGTATTTTACAAATATTTAAGTTGTTGTATGTCAAGGGAGAACATATCTTTATGGTATCAAAAAACATGCATTTATTCTATGTGTGTCTGGACAATAACTTCTCAAATTTCTCACTGAGTTGTTTTTATTATTTAATTAGGTAACATCCTGGTACAAGAAAAACATCAGAGATTACTTTCAGAAGCAGAACTTAGGCTCATCCCTATTGGAAAATGAAGAGTTACTTCAGGAACTAGAAGAAATGGAAGTCAAAGTGAAAGTAAGAAATACAATAATTGATTGGTGAACCAACTTTAAAATGAGTAGCAAAACGTGAACCTGGGCATTGAACAAACACATATAGGAGCAGATATTTTCTGTATGTATATGAGATAAATATCTCTATATGTCTAAATTGTTTTAGAAATTCTTTTAATGCAAGGCCTCCATATTTCTCAGATTTTTTTCTTCATTTAAAAATTTAAAAGCTGCCTGTAAGTTAGAAGGAGAATAACCCTTGATGTTGCTTAGTTGGTTTTTCAATTTAGTGATAGTTTCACACTGATAATTTACATGTAAAATCCCGTGGTGAAAAATAAAGAGAAGGAATTTTATTAGAATAATAACAAATCTTAATGCTTATAAAGAATAAAACCTCAGCCATTTCTACTATAATTAATTATCAGTGAACTGAGTACATGATTGGAAGAGGTATTTGCCCAATTATTTCTTGTGATTAAAAGTAATTGAAAATTCTTCTTTCATAGTTAGTATCAGTTTTCCAGAGAATAAATCTGTTACAGCCGCTCATAAAAGCAAGATGAGATTAAAGAAAATATTGATATGAGAAGAAAGGATCTTATTGTGAAATAAATTGCCAATATTTAGAACCTTTTTCAGGCAAATGAACTGTGCTGTCATCAGTAAGTGCTATTGCTGGGTCAGGACCATTCCCCTGGATATAATTTTCATGCAGTTGAGTGTGGATAACCCAGATGACCAATGAGGCTTTTTTCATCCAGAAACTGATCCAGTAGAAGTAAATGCCTTTTAAAAGATTATTGTGCTGATTGTAAGGGGCTTCTGCTTGTTCATAGATCTGTTTCCTTGTAAGGTTTGTGGTTAAATGTCACATGTTTGCCTGTTTGCATAATTAACAGTTAACTGCTTCAAGGCTCTCATGTAAATACAACACAATAATATTTCTAATGCTTCTCCAAGCAGCATGTCTGCATGGCATTTTTGCTAAGGGAAGATAAGCACGTGAAGATAAATTCTTCTGAACAGACCTTGGACACAAGAAAAAAGGATAAATCAGTAAATGAGTACATTTGGAGTGTTCTCAGAGAGAGAGACTCCCACAACAACAGGTGTTCTAAAGAACTGCTGGATTTTAACCAAATAATCATTAATCTTCCCTACATTTCATTTTCACAGGCTATCCTTGTAATTTGCTGTCTGAATTAGAAATTAGGATGTAAGTGCAGAAAGGAAAACAATATGCATTTTCATTTTGTATAATAATCCTTTTCATGGTTGAGTATCTAGAAACTAACTTATAATAATAACACCTACTATTGCAATGTCATCTAATAATTCTTCTCCCATACATTATGAAATAGATCATTCATACCATTTTAATTAATTACCTTTTTAAATGAGGCTATTTAAAAGTGTTTAGCAGTCAATATTTTTTGTTATGCACCTCTGTGAATCATGATTCAGAGCATATTTTCTTTAGCTTTCTTGATTTCTTACCACCAGAATGTTCTAGCAGAGGGAAATTAAATCATTGAAGGGGGTATTACTGAGCAGGGTGGTTTTGCTTAAGCAAATACTATTGACAAAGCTCTGAGTTATGGGCATTAGTTTTTGCAGCACTGCAAAACATCTGCACTGAACTGCAGGTGTTGAAAACAGAATAAAGGAGGAACCTGTTCTAAAGTATCATAAAATAAGTGTACTGTAGTTCAGAGCAAAATGTTTGTGTGCAGTAGCTATGGAAAGCAAGTTAATTGCTCTCACAGGGAGTGAGAAAGAGGAAATTTCCAATGTCTGAACCCTTTCACACAGTGTGTTTGCATTCATGTATTGTTGCATTAGGTTGAACAGGAGAAATGGTTTTTGAATATGTTCAGAGCCTAGCATCTAATTTACAGGACTGGGCTGAGAGGAGGAAAATATTCATTAATGTTATCATGTTCTCAAGATGGTATCTTATGTTGGATTTCACCTTGCTAAGAGGTAAAACCTCTTAAAACATTCTCACTAGTCTGTAAAACTATCAAGAGCATAAACAAACCCAGGAAATCATAACTGGGGAAAAAAAACCCCTCAAGCCTCACAGACTTTAAAAGAACCCTCCTGCCCCACTGCTGCAAGGACGTTCCCAGCTCCCCCTCCACCAAGATTTGGGAGCAGAGGCACATCTGGGAGCTCATGCTCCAGTGGGATGTGCTGGCACTGATACCCTCCTGCTGCTCCATTTCTGTGTGCCTTGGAGGTGCTTGACCTGGTAAAGGAGAACTGCTAGCACCACTTTGTGGCCAAATAATTTTTAACATAGCGATTTTCTGTGTGGTGACAGACTTTGAATCGCTTCTTCCTCTTTGTGCTTGTTGATTTTATCAGCTCGCTGTTAAATACACTGCTACAGGCATTCAGTGAACTTCCCAAAAGACAAATCATATGGTAATTGTCACAGCAGCTCACAACCCCTTGTGGTTTTATTAGTGCCCACTACTTTTGCAATTAGAGGGAATAATATGATTATATTGGTAGTTGTACTGTAATGCAGCTCCTGAAGGTGAAAGCCTTTCCAATATTCACTAGGACTAAATTATCAGTGTGCTGATGTATGCAATGAATCAGTGACAGCCAGATTTGGGCCTCAGAAAAAGTTCAGTTGTGGACATTTTTGCATATGAGAAAATAAGAATAATCACACACACTAAAAAATCCCCACATTTTTATGTTTGACTTATGTTTTAAATGCTGCTTTATCTAATATATGGATCATGAAGTCAAATATATGTGCTTCAAAGTTTTCTAAGCTAAAGCATACAAATTCCAGTGAAAAAAATTTTATACACCTTCTCATTTGTTAATTCAAAGTCCAAAAGTTTTATTGTCTAGACAAGAAAAGTCAATTTATCCCACAATAATTGTCTCATAACAAAATAGATTTTTTAAGGTATTTTTGTATTTTTTCCCCAGACCTGTGCTGAATATTTTAGAAGGCAGAGAATCTTAAAGACTTTTAACTAAAGATAAAATATTTTTAATTCATCCATTTTCACACACTTGAAAACTACCTGTTTAATCAAGGAGCTAGAAAGGACTCATTTTCCTTGCCAAATGGAATAGTGAAAGTGAGCTGTTAAAAGATTTACTAGTGTGAGGAAAAAAATAGTGACAAGAGCTAAGAAGGCAACATGTCTTTAATATGTCAGAGCAATTCACAAGCATCTCCTGATAAATTTAAAAGTCAATGTAATAGCAGGCTGTGTGTTCCTTTCAAGGAAAATGAGTAAGAAATATGTTAGTGCTGGCTGGCAGACTGTTATGAATTTAGCATGTTGAAGTCTGAAGAGCAGAAGAAGCTAACTAAGACTTTTCCATTGATTTTTTATGTTGATGGAAAGCCTAGGCTTTTTATGTATGTGTAGAAACATTTCCTTGTAAATAGAGAGCTGAAAATGAAGTCGTTGCTGGATGTTTTATAGAAAATTTAACCAAGTTTGAGGAATGTTTAAACAGGATAGCAAATGAGTCTAACCAAATTTAATACCCTCAGAGAGTGTATAAGGTTGTAATGTTTGTGGAATGTTTTAAAATACAAGTTACTATAATAAATTGGGGTTTTGAACTTGTATGAAAATTTAGAGAAGAGGATTGCCTCAATATAAACAAGGCAGAGTTGAATATCTGCTTCTAGATCTCCTAAAATCTGCTATTGGGATCTTGTACCAAACAAAATTCTGAATTTTGTTACAATGAAATATTCTTACAGGAAATAATTTCACATAAATTGAGTCATTTTCTTATAATCAGTCTTGCCTGCTGTAATTATAATTTGCACATATAATACACTGGAAAAATTCAGAACTTTTGTCTTTCCATATTTGCTTCTGAGCTAATTATGGACAGTTTTCACTTTTTAATATATGTGCATTTTTCATTTTTGCATCAAACACTATTTTTAAATTATGATACAAGTAAAAAATAATAGCAAAATGAGGATTCACATATTCAACTCCATTTTCTTTGCAGTTTTTGTGGTAAATTATTATTAATCCCAGCTAAAAGCTCCCAACTTCAAGGTTTTTTCTAATTTTCATAAATATTTATGTGTTTAAATGTAAGTAAAAATACTTTTAAAATCTGAGCATGCAATTCATACCAGTAATTCCAGCTGCAAGTGTTGGAAGATGACAATGTTGCTGATATAACTGGAAATCAAATCACTTCAGCTGAGTGTATGGGGAACATCTCCTTACTAATTTTTCCCCCCACCAAGATAAATTTGTCAGGTAAAAGGTAACAAATACGGGACAGCAGACTGTGATTTATTATCCCTAAAATCCTCACTCTCACTTAATCTTGCTTAGGATAGACAGAGAAAGGATTTTGTGGAAGGGGAATTGTGCATTAAATAATAGAATGCAGGATTTCACTTAATTAAAAGTACAAGCTGAAGATTATTGCATCCAGATGTCAGTAATGGTCATTATTTTAATTTGAAAAAGAAATTTTAAAAATTAGAAAGATTTTGCTATAGCTGTTTATCAGTAATAGACAAAATGAAAAAAAACAAAAAGAGTGCTTTTATTGTGCTCAGGATTAATCTCTTTTGATTTCAGTAGGAAGATGAGAGTACCCAATTCAAGTCCTCAGATTATTTGGGGGATTTTTGGAGTGTTTTCTTGAGAAAGTGAGTGATTTCATTGCAGGATATTCTAAACCAGCAGTATTTTCAGAAGTATAGAAGGAAATACAATGGGCAGGACTTGGCCTTCGGATGCTTGTTTGGGGAAGAGATGAACTTGAAAAATCTCTGAGAAGGTTTTTCCTCCAGGTTTCCTTGTGGAAGGAAAGAAGAGTTAAAATGGGTGAGACAAATTTGCATCTTTGTAGGCATACAAAGTGCAAATATATTGAAGCACAACCAGAACATAAAAAATAAAACAAAGATAGGTTTGTTGGAATATGTGGAATTAGTTTTCTTACTAAAGCCCTTAAAATCTGATTGAAACATTTTAAAGTTAATTCATTTTTTATGCTTTTTTAAAAATTGGTAATACTATAAGAAAAAGTTGAAAGCAAAAGTATTTAATTTGAAAAACCTAAATGAAGCATTAATGTAGACTTACAGATTTTTACTGTTGCTTAGGTTTTCCATGGCAGAAAGGTGAGAGTGTTCACCACAGTAGAGAAATGACATCCCAAAAGTTGATGTATAATTGGGTCACTACAGTAGAAGTACAATCATACTGACTGCATGTTCATACTGAACAGCTGAAAAAAGAAAGAGGAGTTAAATAGGCAATCTGTTCTAATTAATTAAATGTGCTTCCAAGTGGTGCAATGTAGACCAAAAACCTTATATGCAAACTTGTACTGATTCAACAGAATCCATTTTTAAGCACCTTAGTTTTAAAGTGCCTGGCTCAATTGTCAGAAATGTTTGACTCTATGGCTTGTAACTCTGAAGTGTGATCTTCCCTTTTTTCCTTCTGTCACTGCCAAAAGAAAGGTCCATGGTCTCATAAGGCAGAGATGTTTTTGAGTGGACTCATGATTTTGTGTAGGAATCAGGGAAAGTGTACAGTGGAGAATACCAAGGATGCTCTAAGGGAAGGTAATGTGAGTCAAGTGATGACCAGACATCTCCTGGCAGAAATCCTCTCACTGCAAGCATCTAGAATTTAGGCAATCTTGTAATTTGTTCTAGACTAAATAGGTGGGCTGAAGGGCTGTTTGACATTGAGAGAATGGTCTTACTAGGTGGTTTCTTGTCTTTGTTATCCTGACACCTTAGTAATGTCAAAGCAAGTAGCATGCCACTGCTTATCAGTGGCATTTATCTAATCACTAAAACCATGATTTGCTGGGAAGCCCCTCCTAGTAGCAAAACTGCTTTAAATCATGATAGTTTTCATGCCTAGAACAATTCATATTTTTCAATGTTTAGATTATTACCATGCAGAGTATTTCTTTTCTATGTACAATTGACTAAAGTGGAATTTTTCCCACTAGGAATGGAATTACACTGTGGAACAATTGGAAAGTGAAGCATTTAGGATCTTGCTTTCAGAGGACTACACAGAAAAAGAACATCTAAAACTTTCAAATCAGAAAATCTGTCAGTTGCAAGAAGAAGTGTGCTTCCATATGCAAGAAAGGAAAGCTCTGCTGCAAGAGGCCAATGACTTTTTTCATGCTGCTGGCAAGGTTGGTAAGGAGCCAAGTCTGTAATAATAACCTGACAATAAATCTATTAGTGTGCTCTTGGAGGCTGGTGGATGTGGGATCATGCAAACAGCAGGCTAAATAATTTGAAGTGGAAAATTACAAATCCAATTTCCCCTTTTATATGACTTTTTGCCTCAAACTTCTCTCCAAAAGGGCAAATCCATTCAAAAATGTATTATCTTTTTTTTTTCCATTTGAGTATCTTGAGTGCTTGGTTTCAAAATAAGGTATTTGGGAAATATTTATTTGCCAAGAATTGGGCTTTAAGATTTTTTTCTATGAACATCAGAAACAATGTCTATACTTGCAGTGGTCTCCACAGGGGCTAATTATAATCAGTATTATTAACAAAGCAACCTTTTTTCCAAAATCTTTCATTTAGAAGAATATTTAGAAAAGTTTACATTTTAGGGTGTCCAAATGATCGTCTTGTATTTTTTTTTCAGGTATATTTTTTCTTACCATTTATAGAAGTTTTAAAAAGAGATAATTTCCAAGCATAGTTCAAGCAACAGAAATATTGACAACATATGCTTTTTTTTTTTTTTCAGGTACTTGATGGTCTTGAAAGTATTGAGAATTACCATAAAATCTCCATTTCAGAAGGGTTACATTTACCTGTATTGACACTGAAGTACAAGGAGTTGCAGGAAGCAATTAAAGGTTGTACAGCAACTACCATGCAAAAGGGACAAACTTTAGTTAATAAAGCAGATTCTCACAGGTATTAACATAAGTTTTGCTAAAGTAATGAAAAAACTTATTTTGAACGTCAGTTTTACAAAAATTCTCATGATGAATATAAATTTAAGTAGGAAATAGCTTCATGTGTGGGGAGAGGGGGTTAATATCAAAACTTCCGTTCTTAACTGTATGAGATAACTTCTTTACAATCTCAAGTGGACTGTCTCAAGTGTTCAGGTTCTGAATTGCTTCCCTGATATGGTTCAAGTAAAAAGGCAAGCCACTGTTTTGTAAATTGGAGGGGTTTTTTCTCCCATTAAAACAACACCCTTAAGGAAAGGTTGACTTACAATGTACATGACATTCTTTTTTCAGCTACTGTAAAGACTGAAATATTTTAGAGTCCAAAGAAAACATTTTTTTTTAAAGTAGAACTGATATGCTATGTGCTTTCTCTTTTAAGCTCTTCCATTTGTCATTTTAGTTTTTAGGTAGTATAGCTAGAATGAAAAGTGCAATGAGTTATTTCTCAGTGAATCAGGCTATGTGTCTTGTGAGAAGTAATGTGTCTGTCTTATGAATCTACCTTAAGCACTGGTGACAAATTATTTGTTTGGTAATTTAATTCCTGTGTTTTAATAATTATCAATTTTATTTGGATTAATTTTAATATTTGTCTTGGCTATTTTTCTTTTAAGGGTAACAGTTTAAAATTTGTAAGTTACTCATCATACAAATAAATAGATTTTTTTTTTTAAATCATAATCATCCTCTATGAGAAATAAATTACTTCTACTTCTCCATTTTAGTTCTTGGGTGGCAGGAATTCAGAAAATGATGGAATATGTTAAAAAAAAAAGTAGATTTAATCAGCCAGTGTCCAGATTATGAAGAGTTTACTTTGAAGAAACAACAATGGACTGCCTCACTTGAAGATCATCTGGATAAGGTACATCATAGATTCATAGAATGGTTTGGGTTGGAAGGGACCTTAAAGAACATGCCATTACAACCCCTCTGCCAAGGGCAAGGACCTTCCACTAGCCCATGTGGCTCCAAGCCCCATCCAAACTGGCCTTGGGTCCTTCTAGGGACAGGGCAGGCTCTGCTTCTCTGGGCAGCCTGTGACAGTGTCTTACCACCTCTGGTGAAGAATTTCTTCCTTGTTTCTAATCTAGACCTACCTTGTTTCAGTTTGAAGCCATTATCCCTAGTTCTGTCACTCTCAGGCTTTCTTACAGGTCCCTTTAGGTATTGCAAGGGTCTCCTATAAAGTCTTCCCAAAGTCTTCTGCTCTCCAGGCTGAACAGCCCAGTTGTCTCAGCCTGACACCATAGGAGAGGTGCTCCAGCATTCTGATCATCTTTGTGATGATTGTCATCATCATCATGGCATTATTCAATATTTGTATTTCCATAATTTAGCTATAGTGAATATTGAATCAAATAATAGCAAGTTCTTCAGAGAGAGCACAGTTGTAGTCAGAGTGCTGAATGCTCTTATCAACACAAAGGAAAAGCTGTTCTGAAAAATTGAGCCATTTCTATGACAGCATGTACAGTGATGTACAATTAAACATGGATTTGCTTGGATAATGAACTATCATAATTTGTTCTTTTGGAAAAAAAGTGAGCAATCAGTCCTGTGACCTGTAAGCAGGTTTCTTATACTGCTTCTGTCTTCTGTTTTGTGTAGCTGAAGATAAAAATAAAAGTGTGGCAAAATTGAGGGGTAATAAGCACAGTGACTGAATCAAAGCAAATTTTCAGTAAATCTGAAGGAGAATAGATTCTGTTCACTACAAAAATTCCTTTTGTTAATTGTGTTGATGATAGCCTTCTTTAAATGGTTGGATCAAATATAGTACTACAGACCTTTCAGTTGACTTGTCAGAGATGGATAGACAAATAGCTCCTAAATAGATTTCCATGTGTAAATTCGAATTTAAAAAGTATAGTGTTTTAGCAAGGTTCATAAGAAGGAAACCAGGAGTGTAAACCAGAAACGTAAATCAAATTTAATGACTGAATAATTAAGTCTGCAATCTGACATTTTGTATTTGAGTGATGTTTATAATGAACCATTCTCAATCAAATGTGAATTCAATTTGCTACAAACTGGCCCTTTTCCATTTATGTTTATAGAAATGATGTCACTATCGTGCTGTGAATCTTTACCTAAAAGTTAAATTAGAAAGGCAAATTTTACTCGAAATATAGACCTCAATTTGAACATAATGTTTCGATCTTCTGTTTGTTCTAATCACTTTGTTCCCAGCCTTTCATTGGAGAACATTGTGTCATAAAATGATTGTTCATTTCACTGAACAGTGCTTATTGGTATATTGCTACCAAGCAATACACTTTTCATTCCAATTCTCTAAAGCAAAGTGTCCCAAAGAATCTGGTGTCAAAGTCAATGACCCCTCAGTGTCCTATAATAAATTGTGAACTTCAATCAGCAGTTCTTAAGGAAAAAGTTAGATGTAAATTCACATGTCTAATAATAACTATGTGTGTTGTTTCTGGCATCATCTGCCTGCACTCTTCATAATCTCTTTTGTTATCATAGTGCATACATAATATCTTAGTGGCAGTGGAAGGGAATTCTGTACATGTATCTGCACAAAAATAGGTCCCTTGCCTTGTCAGAGAAGCTTTAAATGTACTTTCAGAAAAAAAATCCTGGAACAGAATCAAAATATTTCTGCCAGAGCTATAATAGCACGATTATAATGCAGTTGTGCCATATTGAAATCACAAGGCTCAGATGTTTAGGGTAGAGAAAAGCACTGTCAATAAAAGGACAGCAAACAAGAAGGGGTTTTGATCACACCTGTTGTAGAAATAGTAGAGTTTTTTTCCTCTGTATTTTTATTCTTGTCTTTCTCTGACTATACACAATATTGAAGCACAAGTATTATCTTTTCTTCATTTCTTCTCTCCATCCCACCATTTGGGTTTGAGGGGTGTGTGTGTGAGCAGCTGTGTGGCATTTGTTGCCTGTTGGGTTTAAACATTTGACATTATGCCCAGAAACATAATCTACACACCAACAGACAAGTATTACCTAGGTTTTTTTTCTATAAAAAGTGCTATTTTATACTGGTGTTATGAAGTCTACTTATATAAATTAACCATGTGGCTAATACTTTCAAATAAAGGTGTCACAGTCAATTAAGAGACTCGCCCCGCTGCTCGCAGTTGGAATGGAGATTGGCTCGTATTTGTGTGAGTCAGAAAGAATTTTGAACAAACACCTTGAACTGGCCAAACAAACAAAGGTAAGAAAAACCTTTCAGTAATGTTAAATGCTTTTAGAAACAAATTCTTCCTGTATGTAATTCTAAATAAAATGAGAGGCTGAGAGTTTCTTGTAAAGAAAATAGGTTTATGGTTTGTTTTAGAACTGTAGTTAATGAACAGAACCAGAGATAACATTACAGTCCTTAAATCACTGTTTTTCTTCACTGTCTCTATCTCACTGTTATTTGTCACTGCCTCAGGATCCTCATACCAGCTCTTGATAGGAGGATTCTTCAAATGTGGATTGCTTCTCCTATGTGAGGCACCAGGGTTAATAATTGTCTAGACAGCCAGAGTCAGAGAAAAACCTTCTTGTGGTTTATTGTGCCAAATGCAAGGGATGAGCTGGTAAAAGAGAAAGCAGCAGTTCCCATTGAGAGAGGCTGTAAGGAGGTGCATTGGTCACATTGGGAGTGCAGCCAGTGGATGAGAGCCCTGCAGCACCCAGCTCTGTAACACAGGAGGCTCTTCAGTCACATCCAGGGCTTTTCCCACCCCCACAGCACTCTGAAACTGGGCTAAAACCACTTTAATATCCCTTCAAGCCTTGGCATAGGTGCATATTTCAGCCTCAGATGAACAACATGCCAGTGTGTATTTTAGGAGTATCCTATGTATTTTCAGTGCTTAAAATTCCATTACCCCTGGGGACTGTGAAATGCTAACTTTCAAATTAGCTATTTCAATAACTACACCTATTATTTTTAGGAAAGAAATAGATATTTATGTGATTTTATCTCCTTTGTGAACTCCTTGTCAAACAAGTAATTAAATTATACCTAAGAAAACAATCTTAATGAAAATAAACATTGTGATACCAATATTCACAAGTCCTTTCCAATCATTACACTTTTTTTCTATGTTTCTACCTTCAAAGGAAACTTCTTGTGAACTGAAAGCAGCTGAGGGAATCATCAAAATATGGAAAGACTTGGAACCTGAGCAGGTGGCAGCTTTTTCTAGCAGAGTTGACTTTCTGAATGCAGAACTTGAAAAAAATTGAAAAAAATATTAGTTCAAAGCTAGAAATTCTAGAGACTTATGTGGCTTTTTTACAATCAGCTGTAGAGGTATGGATTACTTATTTGTTTTCTGACTAGACTATAAAAATCCTACAATTGAAAATTTGCTTCCATTTTAGGAAGGATTGTAATTGATTAAGATTTTTCTCCTTTGCATTTATGTGCTCTAATCATATACATGCTAAAAATGCTTCCATCTAGGCATTCTGAATATTACATTTACTGACTTGCTTCATAAAACTTTAAAAATAACCTGTGATATCTTCGTAGAGATCTTCATAGGCATCTTTGTTGCTGTTTTGCACTGCTTTCACTAACATGCTAGTTCATATGATTTGATTTAAAAATGAAATAAAAACCAGCTTTAGCTCAAATAATAGTCAATTCAATACCAACATAATTTTGGTGGCTGTGCTAATGATGTCCAATACAGTTAATTTTCATTTTGATTTGGATTCCATTTTAAGATTCCATGATATGGTAGCTTTCTTTAATATTTAGAAAGAAATTGAGGATGGAATGGAACCTATCAGATAAAATTAGACATAGGAATTATTTATTGCAAGATAAACTACATATAAAATTACATTACTTCTGATTATTGCTAAGTTCAGTTACTTCATATTAAGCAGATCAGTGAAAATCAGTGCATTGATATACTGGTACATAAAATCCATGTAATGATATGTGACAGAAATTGAGCTAATTGCTGCCACCTATCTTCTTGCCATCTACTGGTTGGCAAGTTATTTAAAGTTATTTTATTATTTGGTGTTTGTAAATATTATAGGGACTCAGATTTTAAAATTAAGAAAAGATTCAGAGGGCGCTATTCAAATTTATCGTATCTCTATAACCTCTGATTATAGAGCCTCAAGTTTAGATTTGTTTTATGATCTTTATTTAATGTCTTTCTATAGGTGAATGATGATATTAATAATCTGAAGGAATTCTATAATTCAAAACCCCCTACCAACAAACAGAGAGACTGAAAATAAATTGCAGTAGAGTCAGCTATACTCAGTGGCAAAAGACTATAAAGAAGACTTTTTCCACCCAAGATATGGGTTGCTATTTCTTAATTTAGTGAATGTGGTGAGTATCATCTGAAAACTATATTGATTATTTTATACTTGCCTGTGATGAGGTCCAATTCTAGTTCTATGCCTGATGGATTGTGTATCTAGCTTTAAAGGGGGTAATGCTGATATATACTTTCAAAAGGAGAAAGTATTTGAGTGCTTGTGGTAATATAAGAAGTTTTGTGGTTAGCAATGGCAGAGCCCTTAATGTCCTAGTCCATGCATACAAATGTATTGCATGCTCATATCTGCTTTTCTCATGTTGAAAAGCATCATATACACAAGTACAATATAAAGTTTATTTTACTTCCATTGAGAGGCAGGGAGTCTTTACTGACTGAGTGTATGAATTCTACTAAAGAAATGGATGTTAAAGCTATTTCCTTGCAGATAATATTTCCCAGTGTCTCTACTTTCTGTCCAACAGCTACACTGCCTGCCATCCATGTTTAATTTTCTAACACATTCCTAAGGTGATTGTTTGAGATGTGCAGTCATTCCCTAAGCCCACGCCTACTAAAGTAATCCAAATTAATGAGGGCAACCTGAAACACCCAACTGTTCTTTCTGCTTTTATAGGAGGGACTGGGGGAGCAGTACAGCTGGGAAGGGAAGGGGAGGTGGTGTTGGTAACTACAGCAGGATGCAAGGTGAATTGGAAAAACCAGCTGAGGGAGGGAAGGGCATTACCCCAGTTCTCTGGTATTTCTCATAGGGGTTTCTACCTGAAAAGAGGAAAAAAAAACCAATATTCAAATACTAAACACTTTAGCTCTCCTGTTCTTCAGAGCTATTTGTTTGTCAACATGAAGGGGTGGTCTTTTCTTCACTTATTTCATTTTCCAGTTGCTATTATTCTCCAAAAGGCCATTTGGGGTACTTGTGCTTAGTCAGCTTTTCTTTATTTTGTCTGAGTGTAAAACAGACATCAGATGGCAATAATTCAGTCATTACTGACCTGCTCTATGTTTTAAAACTCCAGCTTTATATATCTACCCTGTTTCTGTTGATCTATGCCTATTTCTAGACAATATTAAGGGAAAAAAAATACTTAAACATATTATTTTTTCTCCAAGTTATACTAGAATAGTTGAGGTTTTACTAAGCCTTGTCTAAAATTAGAGGTTTTAAATTGTATATTATAAAAACGTGTGGAAAAAATGTCTTTTTATTTGCCAGGTAAATGAACGTTTATATTAGAAGTAGAAAAATCGATAAAAGTAACAGAAGATATCATATTAATCTGAATAAAGAAAGGAAAGAGCTGACTGATCTTTGGGCATCTGGAATTTTAAAATCACTCAAGTAAAACCCATGCAAGCAACAGTGCCAGATATTTAAAGAACAACTAAAAATCGTAAGTAAAATAGCTGGGAAGTGGTAAATAGTTCTAGACTGTTTTTAGAGACTCTCTCAACAACTATTATGGGTACTATTTAATAATGCGTGATGACCAGAGAGACACAATTCTAGTCCATAGTCTGTTCTCTATTCTGTCAGTCAGTCTTCAGAAATCATGAAATGTTTTTGATCTTTTTTTTCCTTACTCAAATGCATACAAGTCCAAGTCTCTGCTTTGAATTCTAAATTTTAATGGAGTTTAATCAATGCTTCACCAGGAATGATTTTTAAATTCTTTTTAAGTCACCATTTTTTTGAGACTGAAGAGCTGCTGAACCCAACTGTGTCCTAATAGCTACTGAAGTCGACCAGGCTCATACAGAAAGAGGACTGAAACCTTCTTGGCATGGGAAGAGTGTGCAGTGTTCCTTAAAAGAAACCCTTGCTAGGGTAGTATCAGAACCAGAAGCACCAGCTGGGCTTGTAGCTGCTGTATCTCTAGGGCAGCTCATCAGCACACCAGCACGTGTGTTATCACATAAACAGTGTGGCTGTGGCTCCTGCAGTCTTGTCTGAGTCACCCTTTTCATGCTGTCTTAGAGACATCCTATCACCCTTGTCACTCAGACACAGAGCCTTTACTGACACCATTTGAGTGCCTGGTTTGAGGAAGGTTTTTGTTTCAAATTTAGGTTTGACTTTAAATTTGTTGTTTTGTTTTGCTTTTTAATTTATTGCAGTTAGAAATGCTGAACTTTTGTATTCCTCTTTTAGACTACCCGTGGATTAGAGATTCTTCAGGAGGCCCTCCAGCTTGCAGTACAGTTGACCTTGGAAGTGACATTTTAATTGTTTTGGAGCTTCAGAAAAAGCTGAACGAAATGAAACCACACTATGAGGTGAGAAACCAAGCTAGTGGAGTGAAGGGTGCCTCAAAAGCTCTTTTTGGTCCTGTAAGGATCCACATCCTTATTGCCACAGACACTCTGTCTGGGGTTGGAGTGTTTGTTTTACAACAGTTTTCCAGGAGGAAGTGTTTGTGTGTGTTTATAAGGCAGGGGCACAGACATTTTGCCTTCAGTGCCCAGAGAATGTCCTGTACAGTGTTAGCTGTGTATTCAAGTGACACACAGGCATGGGGGTGGTGGAAGCACGAGGAGAGCATCAGCTCCATACTTTTGAATTTAGAGCAGGTCAGAGACTGAGGTGCATCACAATGACCTTTCTACCTGCTATGGATACTGTGAATACTCTGAGTTGAGCAATTCCCTCTGCCATTGCCCTTTAATTATGTTTGACTTGTTTCATGCAAGGTTTGGGTGATAGCTGAGATTTGTGCCTACCAAAAATACAGAATGTAGTGTTTTAAAGTACAGGGCATTGACTTCCCCCTGAGGCAATTTACCACTCTTAAGTGGTTATTTCATCAAATGTAAAGGAAAAATTGCAATTATGTTTGTGCAAATTTAGTAACTTCCGTGATTTTTGTTAGCAACTGAATGCTGAGCTTGAGTACCTGATAAAATTATTGGAATTGCCAAGCCTGAAAGGATTTCCTGTGAAAGAGAATTCTGAGAGGATAAGTGAGCTTATTCATTTTCATCAAACAGTCAAGGATGCAATAATAGAATATGATGAGATTTCAGCAAGACAGTCAAATTCCATCACATTAAAAAAGAAGTGAGTATAACATTTTAAAACATACTTTCTTCCCATTGTAGTTAAACCCTCTTTGGTTTGGTTCCTGTTGCTTTTCTTTCCTTTTCCCCAAAGAAATAATATTAATCAGCCTGGTGATTAAAATTGAAATCTTGAATCTAAACTGCATGAATCGGAGGAATTTAAAACTTGGATCTGAACCCAATTTTAATTATTTAAACCCAAGGGTAAGGGAAAAAAATTAAGTTATTTAAACAGACACTGATTTTCATTTTTGTATATTTCAGCTGGAATGTCTATCAAAATCAGGAGAACTGGATATTCCTGAAATATGTGGGGACCCTGAAAATGTGCACCGGCTAAAGCTACCTTGTGAATTCTCAGGAGAAACATGCACATATTAGACAGCTATATACTCTACTTATTACCCAGGGAGTGGATATCTTGTCTGCAGTGCAGCAACCTGTGAGTATAAGTAGGATGATTTATTAAATCAAGGATAAATATGAAAGATTATTCAACTCATCTGGCTGATTTTTACGTGTGCAATATATATTATATTTTTATATTTTATATATTTATATTTTACATAAAAATATTATATTATTATTTTTATGTATTACTCTGAGAAAAATATAGAGAGAGCCTTAAGGGAATTAGTCTTAAAATATCATTGTTAGAAAAAAAACCAAACCATACTTTAGTATGTTTTGTGAAGTTCAAGGCCCCGATGGAAATTTCTTAAATCTCTACTCTCCAATTCTGCTATTTTGTAAAGGTTGCTTTATTCTCCTATAAAGAAAGAATAACAGAAGAACAAAATTAAAATGCAATTAACGGTGTAATCTTATCAATGGATTCAGACTGATTTGCATGATATAATTTTGGAAAGGAATTGTTTATGCAGAGAATTGCTCTGTATCCATTCACTTAGTAAGAAAGCAGGACTTTCCTTATGACTTGGCTAGATTATTCTTATTGGCAGTCTGCTCTTCAGACACCATCCACTGATGGAAGAAAGGAGCTATTCTCCAGGGGGCAGAGGACTAGAGTAGGTCACTCCCTCTTTGCTCAGAGAAGACACTACGTTCAGGTTGTGACTTTGGCCCAAAAATTCCTCCCCAGACTACCAGTGGGTGAAACTGCTGTCCTTGCTCTCCTTCCAGTGGAGATTTAATAGTTTACTTTAGCCCATTGTGGCTGACTGTGCACTTTCTGCTGCAATGTCTTTCATTTTGAATTGGTTAAATCAATAAATTCCCTGAGACTGATAAATTTCTTTGTCTCTTTGCTCATTAGAACTGCTTGAATGTTTCTGTAAAGAATCTAAAGCAAGAACTTGCTAGATTTGAGTGTGACAGCATCAACTGGAGCTCCAGAGCTGAAAAGTATGAGGAAGAACTGTCACAGTATTTCCAACACTGCACCACTCAAGAGGATATAAATGAGGTAAATGGGATGAATCCCAGCACACTGAATGACTGTTAAAAGAGCTGTTGTGTTCTATAATGTGCATTACTGTGCTCCATATGTATGCAGAAAAACAGGCTTTGATTTTAGCAGCAACCTTGGATCTACACAGCAGCAACAGTAATCCATGGTTCATGGCTCTGCTGTTCAGGATTCTACCAAGCTGTTGGGCTGGCAATAAAATGCTTTCACTGTACCAAGAGGAGTGGAAATAGAGCAGCTATGTTTCATTTGGCTTTCAGCTCTGTCAGCTTCATATGAAACATGAGTCTTCATAATTTTTTCTTATGAAGTTTCAAACAAAAGTAGAATTTGTACATATTGCAGTTGTCAGGGCATTGGAAAGAACTTTCCCTATTTCAGTGAAAATTCAGAATAATCTTGTACTAACATTTTTTTCAGAAGTAAAAGACATGATACTTGAAAAACTGCTAGGAGGAAAGGAAATGTTCATTGGAATGAGAGATTAGAATTTAACATTATGGAGCTTAGGTTAGTAATAATTACTCAGATAATATGACTATCAACATAACATCTTGGTAGGACAAATACAAATGATTCACAATTAGCAAGCTACATTCATTAGATGTCTCTGCAAAACTTAATTTAGAAAAAACTTTTCAGGAAACTGACTTTCCCAGGGTGATCCATTAAAATAAGAGGCTGATGGGCTCTATACTTGATGTTCTGTAGATTGTACTCCTCTGCATCTGTGAAGCACAGAATGGGGATTCTGAGCTGGAAGGATTTCACAATAATGTTCCCTGTAGCATGAAGAATATGTAATAAAAATAGAGGATGCTGAAATTTATATATTCTTATTTTCATCTTTTGCTAAAAAAAATCCACACCTATGTAAAGACAGATTGGATTTTCTGAAAATAACCAAAGAAAAGGTGGCTGAGATTTTTCTCTCTTTTTAATGGGAAATTAATATTTGGGTTTTCTTCTTTTTAAAATAGTATTTGGTTACTCACCACAGACATAATATGGCAAAAAGTATATTTTGTTATCTGATGGTTATTGGATACTCTGTAAAATAACTTCATAGCAACTACTGTGTTCACTATTGGTTTTTTTTAGTTTATTTTTCTGTTTTAGTTGGGAAAGCTATGTTGATTGGTTAAGTTAAAACCTGTCATCCCCAAATCTAAATAAATCTTGTACATAATTAACTGAAATATACTAAATTGGCATGTTCATATATTTTCTTTAGGTTCCTATTGTTTACAGGTAATCATACAAGATGAAGGTATTTCCTAAACAAATATTTGGCTAATGTACCTGTATATGCATTAATATACTGCCATTTTCTTTTTTTTTTTCATTAAGTATTTATAACCAATTCTGTTTAAGGATCAATAAACCAGGCACTAGACTACTTCAAGAATATTATTTATGAGTATTACCTTCAGTATTTTGAATTCTGTCAATTTTATCATCAGGAATTGAACATTGCTAGTACGTAACAGACCTGTCTAAATGAACAATTTATTTACTATCTACTGTATCTAAGCAAATAAATATTTCATGTGCCAGCAGCAAGTAGCAGCTGTTCATGGCTGTCATATAGCAAACAGTCAACCAGATAATGTAGTAGTGATTTACCAGTTTATAGAGCAAACTTTAAAGCTGA
This sequence comes from Erithacus rubecula, assembly GCF_903797595.1. NCBI lineage: Eukaryota > Metazoa > Chordata > Aves > Passeriformes > Muscicapidae > Erithacus > Erithacus rubecula. The sequence goes on from NC_136659.1 coordinate 14,934,272, forward strand.
CTGAAAATATTTAGGATTCTGCTGTAAAACATTAATTTATGTTTGATGTGATTAATGTGTGTAAATACAACATGTGAAGTAGAGTTTAGGACTCATTAGGACCCATCTCATTTCTTCTTCACCATGTCATTATTTGTGCACTTATGGAAAGATATGACTGGAAATATGGATTTTAACCATAAATGGTAAGAGTTATCTTTATTCACAGGTCAGTGGGAACTGATATGTAGCCACATTTCTCACCATGATATTTATTCTGATTGTTGCCCCAGGAATAAAGTAGTCATTAATGACTTGAACAGCATCTTTTTTTTCTCCACTTTTTGTTTGACTGTTTCTTGGTCTTTGTGACTTGGAAAATCTGTTTTCAGCCATGTGCTTTTATGGGGATCTTTGATTGTTGATGCTATGAAGAGTTTTGTATATGAATAGAGAGGGAAAGGTGAGGGATTAACAACATTAAAGTTCCTTTTAGGGTGGCTCAGACAGTAATCAAAGCATTTACTGGAATGGTATTGTTAACAAAAATGTTTAAAGCATTTTATAACTTGATTTTTCCATTTATTTTGTGGTCCTGTGACAAATTTGAGCAATTGGTACTTAAACCCCTCTCCTCCACTATCATTCTCCACCTGTGGCAGGGCAGCTCTAGTTAGGAATAGCTGCCTGATTAAAGACTATGACCCAATAGACAAGGTACAAAGTCCCATTGAAGCAGTGGGCTGAAGCCACTGGAGCATATTTTGATGCACAGTCTCTTCACTATTTCTCATTTAATCTTGCAAAACTGAACTATGTTTAGATTTCTAGAAATTGGAAACTATGCAGTGCCCTTGGTCCAATTGCTGATGATAAAAGGAGCTGTGCAAATGCAGTCTGATATACTGGTCAGAGCTGAATCTGGTTTTTCCACTGAGGCTAAAAGAGAAGAGTGGCAGCAGCTGCAGACCTTTGACACACAAGCCATCATATCTGAAACAAGGAGATCTAATTTCACATACTGCTATGAGGAGAGCCTCTGGCCTTATAAATTATCACTACTGGTCTGTATGTGCACAAGGCAGTGAAATAAACTAAAACTCTTGTTCATCTTTTCTTTCCCACAAACTTGAAGCAGCAAATGAGAGTCTTGTGTTCTGAATAATAAAATACTGTTCTCTAGATGTGATTATATTAACAGAGGGCTTTTAGACAGACTTTATTATTCTGTGTACTTGAGTGGGATAAAGTGCTTAAACTAATTGGAGATCACAGGGCCAGTGATAGAATTCCCTTCCTTTCCATTACACTGAGTGAGCACCATCTGTTTATTCACTCCTGAAATAATGTGGCAACATCCCACTAGATGAAATGAAAATGAAAAATATATCCCTTGATGGATTAACATTAGTATATAATAATAATAATAGTGATTGCTTGTTAGCTGTTCCAATAACAGTAGCTGCAAAATAAGCCTTCATTACTCCCTGGATTCTTTGGCAGGGAGGACAAGGGGGGCAGGGTGAAGTCTGTAGGATTTTTAATATTAAAAAAGCCTCAAATACATATTTAGGTATTCAGTTGTAGATCTGACCTGAACTTGTTAACACTGATTAAGTCAGTTATTTTCATTTGTGTATCTGGAGTAACAGATTCTAGAGCATTAGAACTTCTCCATTTCTTTATATTACTGCCTTTAAATAAATATACTTTTATATAATTTATTCATTATTATTGTTATACATTATCCTAAAAGCAAAATATTATCTACCTGAAGGATCTGAAATTCTAAAATCAATATTTTGGTCATTTTTATATTCTTTCATTTCAAATATTATTAATTAATTACAAATCATTTGAAAATCTGATCATGGAATGGCAAGGTAATTAAAATAGTACTGATTTTAAGCATGTTTTATGTTTGTCTGATTCTTGTATCTCTTGCTTAAAGAAATTTTAAAGTAACAGTAATATCTGAAAAGAGTTTTTCAAGTTGCAAAAAGAGAAAAAATGTAAGGAAAACTAAGCTTAAAAATTTCATAGGCCTTTAAAAATGGTTTATCTTAATGGTTTTGATATCCTCATTTATATAAAATTGATAATGAAAAAATACATATGGTTTATTAAATGCCCACTTGTGAGACAATATTAAAGAAAACATAATTGTCACTTAAAAATAAAAGATAAAGAATATAACTACCCTGTATTATCATTAGTTCCCATGGTGTTTATTTACCATGGGTTTAAAGTTTGTTCTTCATATATGGCTCTATGGAACTAAGGATGCTTTGAGATGGCATAGTATTACTAATTTCTATATTAATTTTTAGTATTTAAATTGTCCATTATACAGCTCTTGAAAAACCTAGACTGATGTGTGCTGATTTTTCTTTTTTTGCTAACAAATATGTTTACACTGTTGCAGCTCAGAGAATCATTTAAGGATCTCAAAAAGAAATTCAACAATTTGAAGTTTAACTATATGAAGAAAACTGAAAAAGCTCGAAATATGAAAGTACTTAAAATACAGATTCAGCAAGTTGATACATATGCAGAGAAGCTACAGGTAATAGAAATTCTAGGCTCAGTAAAGGCTTCACCAGTTGAATTACTTGGCCTATGCCAAACACATCACAGGAGATTGCCACATCACAGAATTTATTGTGCACTTCCCTCTTACTTTTCTCATTATACCCTCCCTGTCTATCATTGACTGACACATTTTTCACCGTTCTATTCCTGTTATTCTGCCACTTCAGTGAAGTGATGTTAACTCAATTCCTGACTTCACTCCTTTAATCCCCCATCATTTTTCTGTTTAATCTTTTATTCTTGCCTCTACTGTGTGACCTGGTCTTTCTTTTCCTCGAAGAAACCCAAAATAATCATGTCCTGGATCAAGCTACTCTCTTGTCTTTCTGATTTAATCATGTAAGGTTAAATTTTTTCTTCAGAGCCTTTGTCTGCATTCATTGCCTGGAGTTGATCATGCCCATTTGCACCTTAGAACCCTGTTAGCCTCACCCATTTTTTGCATTCACCAGAAACTCTCCTTCAATGGTCTTTTTAGCTGCAAGTCATGCATGACCATGTTTAATTACTACAGATATTTCTTTATTTTTAAGCTGAAAAAGTTAGCTTAATTACACCTTTCATAAATATAATTTATATCATTTTAATCAGCTTTGCAGAGGCCCTCCAGTTTTCTTTGATTTCCAAAAGAGCAACTTCTAATTTTGAAAACAGGACATAGGATGAGAAATAAGTTTGTATGGTTTTCTCCCGCTTTTTTTATATTGTTTCCAAAAATAGAAACATTTTGTTGTGGTATTTGACATTGCAATGTCTTTTACACAGATTCTTAAAAAGAAGATGGACAGTTTAGAGAAGAAAGTCATTTACCCTTTTGCAAATGAACCTAATGCTAAAGTTCAGGTTCTCTTGGGCTCAATCAGTGACTTACAAAAACAGCTGAATGATTTTAATGTGGTTGTGGAAGATTACAAGCAAAATCTGGATCTCATGGAGCATCTGCAACAGATGATGAAAGAGGTACTGATAAACCTGGCATCCCCACTGTGGCTGCAATAATGATCCAGCACAGGGAGAGATAAAAGTGCTTTAACTGCCTCAAGGTTAATCTGTACTTTCCAAAAGTAATGAATTGGTAAAAAAGGGTTGGGTTTTTTTTTTTTTTTTTAATTGTTTCTTTCTAAATTTGCAATGAAAGAGGGAAATGAATGTGCAGTGGGCTTGAAGCACCATTAGTAATGAAATAATGTTTTTCAGGTTAAATTTAAGTCAGGTTTAAGGCATACTGTATGCCACTCATGGATCATGGAAAGTCTAAGAATTATCCAGTCTATTCTGCAACAGCTTCAACTGCAGATAGTAATTGATTGTAATGCAGGTTTTTTTATCCCTCAGTGTCAATTTTGGTTTGAAGATGTGAGTGCAACAGTGATTAGAGTTGGTAACTACTCTGCAGAATGCGAAACAAGAGAAGCAATAGAGACTCTCCATAAGCAGTTTAATAAATTTATTGAACCTGCAGTGCCTCAACAAGAAGAAAAAATCCAGCAGATTATGGATCTTGCTAGACAGTTATATGGTGAGGAGATGTCTGGTAATGCACTGTGGGGACAAAATGCAGTAACTTGGGATGGAAGTATGCAGGCTCCCAGAGTTCATTTTGTTCATTTAGGAAGAAAATCCAATGAATTAAAAAAAAATAAATGTTGTTTTAAAATATTGGTTGAAAGAGGTGAAGGATTTCAGAACAAATATTTACAAAAAGTGAAAATATGAAAGTACTCAGTAGTCTGATATTTATTTAGTTTTCTGTATACAGCCTCAGTTCACCTTGAAATCAAAATGTCCTTCCAATATTCATGAGCTTGGAGTTAAGATTTCATGGCTTAAGCTCTCTCATAACAGGCAAGCCTTTGAAGCCAGAGGATATTATAATGATATACATCAGTGCTGAATTAATTTTTTATATTATAACTGTGAATAACTGATAGGATTTGATTGCCAAATTTTTATTAGCAAATAATGTAGACTGCTATCTAGATACCGTATTTGCAATTGTATTTATTTGGATCACTGTTGACCAAAAAAAATGAAAGTCAAAACAGTTTGTATTTTGCTGTGCTTTTTTCTGCTTGTAATTTTTATATACCTTTTAAAATATCCAAAGATAGGGTGACAATCCAAACATGCAGGAATTTTGTGTAACCTATCAATTCAAGTAGTAAAGCTAAAAAAATTTCAGCACACTGGGCTTTTAAATTCCTCTTCACTTAGTGGAAAGAATATTTAGTGAGCACAGATAATTTCTTTTTTCTTCTCTCACTTTATTATTTTTTTAAGCCTTCTCAATAATTCAAACATGCCTATCTGCAGGAACAGATTTTTGACAACAGGTGATTAGGAACTCCAGGAGAAAGAAATTGCTTCGTGTCTTTCAAGTCATTATATGGGAAAAAACTTCTCCATCCTGCCTTTGTTTCATATTTCATATAACAGGGATGTAAGTGCCTCCTAGTTGTATAATGTGGCAACGAGTTTAGGGGACACTTTATGAAGTCAGCATCTTTTAAAGCAGTATTACTAACCAGAGGGAAGCCCTGCAGAAACTGAGGACTCATCTCAAGTAAGCAAGTACAAGCTGGGAAAGCACATTACTGTGAATGACAATTCCTCCAGCAAAACAAAAAACAGAAAAATGTGTTTATTGTAGTACCTTGGGGTACCAAACTACGTTAATTGTTGCATGTCTGGTTGAGGAATTCTGTTCAACTTTCATGCTGGTTTGCCTTTGTAGGTAATGAAGAAGGAAAGAAGTATGTTGAAAAAACTGTATTAAAGTATGAAGAAATCATGAATTCTGTTGATGGGTTGTGTAGATCTCTGAGAGAACTTAAGGAGATAAAGGTACATTTTTTAGACTGGAGAATGTATTGAATCTGCATCAATTTATCATGTTTGAGAAATACCATTAATTACTTCTTAATTGTTTCTTTTTCTATTACTTTAGATAATGATTGTAATGAATCAATGAATTGCTACTAAATAAGTGGGCACTAAATATTTCTTCTAATTTTCTTTTTCTTTGTTTCTTCCTGAATTGTAACTCCTTTCAAGAAACACTTTGGGGAAAATGTAAATTTTTCTTTGACTATCTAGACAATTAATTTTTTTTCATACTTCTTCTTCCTTTGGTATTGTAATATAAGTAACTGCCAGAGCTACAAAATACCAACCAACCTTGCTTAGGAAGGTTAGGAAAAGACATCCTGAAAAATAAGTTGTGTTAAAGCCGAAGTAATTTGAGTTAGAAAAGCCTTGTATTTACACAAATTTTCAAGACAAGTGGAATTTCAAACTAATTTTACTACCTTATTTTAAATAATTTTCATAAAATCATTTAATTTTTCTTAAAATATAGCTCTGCAACTATTTGAAATTGAAAGGTTTTGGTTGTTTTTTGTTTTTTTTTTTTAACTTTATGTAGTATTGTGAGATTTAAAATCTAATCTTCTTATTGAACATTTCCAGAATATATCAATAGCCAATGGGTCTTATGAAGAATAAATAACTCAGCAAACTGTCTACACAGACATGTGCCATCTGTATGGAAGGTTGTGACTATAAATTGAGTTTCACTTCCTGCTAATTTTAAGGCATGACAAATTAAGGGGAAATATATTGTATAATATTTCCTAAATTTACATGGCTGCTGAATGCCAGAAAAAAGCTTTGATTTTTTTCAAGTGCAAAATTAAACACTACTTATTCTTCCTAAAAGAAAAAAAATAGACTGAAAAGATCACATTGAATTTTTCACTTGTTTAGTGCTAGAATGGAAAATTAATAATGCAGCATTCTCTCATAAGAAACTTGTTTAAGACTATAACTTTGGCTGGACAGCTAAAGATATGGAAGGCACACAACTGTAACTGTAAAGCTTTTGGCTTTCTATTTCTGTTATGTTATATTTTATGCTTAGGCCACATTCTTCCCTTTCCACCTTTTAAAAAATTTGGTTATAGAGGCCCAGTCTTATATAATGAAGAATTATAGCCTTATATACTGAAGAATTATAGTCTTCTATAGTTTCCCTGCCTTAGAAAAGATCCTGTCAGCTTTGAAAAATGTTGTTATTGCTTGTCCTAGAATGAATTGATTGGGGTTTGTTGCATTTTTTTTGCCATAAGTAATTTACACCTGTGCTGATGACAGATTTTCACTTTGGTGTTTTCTATGTTTGTACAGAGTACAAGCCACTGTGTAGCTAGCAATTCCTACCTTCTACTGTGTACAAACTTACTTAATTTTCTTTTCATATGGCAGAAAGTTGGTTTTTCTGAAGAGTTGATTGCTGTTAAAATAGAAGAAAGAAATGGTCAGGAAGCACGTGAGACTGTTAAAGTGGAGCAAAAGCAGCAGGTTAGTTCAGTTAATTGTTTTTTTTTTTGATAGCTAGAACTCTTTCTTAAAAGGCTCTGAGCATTGCTAGAAAGGTCCTTGTTTTTAATCTTAAAGCATCCATTGGGATGGGTGTTATCAGTGTAGTCTTGGTCAATTGTTTATTAGTTATTTCAGTTATCCCTTTCCCTTCTATCCAATCCACATATTCTTCCCTATGAATTTTTATTTTCTAGCATTTTTTACATGTTTATGTTTACATGTCTGTATATTTCCTTTTCTAAAAACTATTCCTTTCCTAACCTTTTACCAATTTTCCTTTGGTGCTATTGCCACAGTATTCTTAATGTGACTCAGTTCTTTTTGTGACCATAAGAGAGCTTCTTGAACTCTCTCCTTTAAAAATAAAGCTTAAGGGAATATAGGAAGTAATGGGGGAGACTGCTGACAGTATTCCCAGAGCCCTAGAGTTCCTATGATGTCTACAAGTTAGGAAAATATCTGATTTATAAGTAATATTCTATGAGAGAAACATAGTTCAGAATTTGAACTAAATAATAGTGGAAATGATTATTTGTTGAATCATTAAGGTCTTAATGAGGAAAAAAGTGGGATTTTAAAACATGTTTCTTTCAGGTGGTACCAGGTGAACTGCTTACAAATTCAGAAAGCATTGCTGAGAAGAGAAGTAATAGTCTGTATCCTCCAGGCACTAAACAAGTATGTGTTGTTCATATCAATTTACATTTAATCAGATTGATGGGCATCATTGTGTATTCTCCAGGGAATTTCACACCTTAATTTGCTGCATTTCAAAAGTGAGGACTATTGTTATATTAATGTACTTTGATTATATTCTCATTTGCAGTATCACCAAAAACCTCACAAAACAAGCACATCAAATCAGTTAAAAAACAGTGGGAATAACAGGAAACCGAGAAAAAAGGATAGAACACAACTGCAGCTGTCAGTAGTTGAGTAGGATATCATGTCAAATACAGTTTGCTGTAATATTGGTATGACACTATGGAAGAAATAATAGAACTAACCATCAAATAATCATCTTTATCCTCATCTCAAAACACTTAAGTTCCATTTCAGTTGCCAAGATTCTCTGCATCAGGGATCATAAACAATCCAATGGAGGGATTGCATTCATGTTGAGGACATTTCACAAAAGATAAGATAAGACTGAGTATGCATTTAGAAGGATAAAAATCCAAACAGACCAACATCTTTTATTCATGGTTATACAATAAAATAATATGAAAGTTTACAAATTATCAATTAATGAATGAAATCTTGGAAATGCAGCAAAGCAAAGCTATGTTTTTTGAAATCAATTACTTTAGCTTAAAGAATATTTTGAAGGCTTGGTATCCTGGATGCAAATGTAAATAATTTGCTGTGCAAAATAGTCTGATAAATTGGAGTGGGTGGTAATATATTAAGTCCTCAGAAAGGTAGGATCCATTGGTAACAGATTTGGAGATCTAAAAATTCCATTTTGAAAGCAGATAGCATAGACAAATGCTGCAAGATATTAAACAGTGATGTTATGTAGAAATTCAACTAATACCATCCCCTTCACCTCAGTATAAACTGTCCTGTAATCTGCTGATGACCCAAAATTAAACCTAACTAATTTTCTTACCTCCATTCCAAGTCAGTGGGAGTTTCAGCATTGACTAGAAGCCCAGATTTCCTTCAAAATTTTGTGACTGCTCCAAAGAGCCTCCTTCAGGACAATCACCTCAGCAGATGTCCATAGCTGTGTTTTGCTAAGCCACAGCTTTGTCTGTCCCCATCAGGCTGAGTCCCAGCTGCCAAGGAGAGAAGTCAAGGGTATGCAGAGTAGAAATCATATAAGGGTTGTGGCAACTCTGATGCCTCTACCCTTTTCATCACTCCATACTTCATGTAAAGAAGGAGCAGGTTCATCTCACTGGAGCTTTGTATATGGGCCAGCAATCTCTAATTTCATCTGTACCTCTACAAGCTGCTTTCCCAGCACTAATTTGCTTCAAATATAACTCTCTTTAAAGTGTGCTAGACCTTCTTGTGGCACATTGACCCTCCTGCTGTTTTGGTGCCATGCTGCCAAAGCCTATCTGGCAGCTTTCTCACTAAGCTCACCTGTCATTCTTGCCCACAGCATTTTCTCCAGGGTCTTCTTCCATCTCTTCAGGGGTCAGAGTTCATTAGGGGATGCTTGTGAGAAACACTTTTATAGTAGAACTTGAAATTCATCTTACAACTGAATTGTTTAGTGAAATAGACACAGTAAAATCCCAACCTTCTTCCAGTCATTTTTTATTCATAGATCTGGCATGAATCACATTGTTTTGAAATGACAAATGTAGTAACTTGGAAAAGACTCTATATTAAAACTAACATGTCCAAAGGACTAGGATACATATGAGGTTCTATTACTTCTGGGTTTTTAAAAACTTTTTGCACTAATTGTTTGATTGTATTTAGAGCAGTAAAGCAAAAAGAAAACCAAAACAAATATACCACCACACTTTTGAACTTGTTACCTCCAAAGAGACCTGTTTTGGAAAGTAATGAAATTCAGTGTATCACCCAATTTATTTAAGTGGGCAGTTTATAGGTAATAGGAACACTGCTTAGTAGATTACATATTTGTGTATAGAACCCAGCAATGAGACAGTAACTTAAGAAAACATTATGCATGAATTTTTGCACAAATGAAATCAATCTGAATATGTGATTACATTCATGCATTACAAAAATCAAGAGGCAGAGAAATAATTAACAAAGCAGATAATGTCTTTGGTGCTTTGTGATTAAAATTAATGCATTTATGCCTCATCCAATTCTCTTTGAAACATGATGAGAGAGATTTAATTTTCCTGGATCCAAGTTAACATAAAAATAATTTTTGCATTGCTTTTCTTTTAATATTTAGGAGGATTCTGTAACAGCTGGCAAAATTAAAAAAAAAAAAAAAAAAAAAAAAGAAGGAAATATAAAATGCTTGGAAAATGTTATAGAGGTGTTGGTTTAATTATTTGAGCATGACTGACAACTCTTTTTCTTAAAGAAACATGTCCAGGAACTTGGCTGTTCATTTCTTTTTATTGCTATATAACTGTGTTCCATTTAGATGTAATTAGGCCACCTACTCTTCCGCCTCCATCTTCCCCTTGAAAATGCTCATATAAACAGAAGCTACAGGAAATCCACAAGTTGCCCTTTTTTTTTATAGTAAGGTACCTTTTATTTTATTGTTACTGCTATAGATGTATATACATGATTATAATAATATTTTCTAGAATCTATTTGAGCAGTTTAAAATTCCAGTGAGCTGCTGCAACATTTTCTGACAGATTGTCTTTTGCCCCATTTCCTTTCTCCTCTCAGAATACTTGAAGCTTAATTAGAAGAAATATTGTTGCTAGATTTTGCCTGACAAGGGGATGTATTAAATGCTAACTCATTCTTTGTTTTTCTTTTTCTTCTTTCCTTTCTCTTCTCTCCCCTCCTAGATTCAGGAGAGGAACATGTTGGCTGATATTGCGGTTATCTTTCCAGCTGGTGAGGATCTTGTTTCACAGGATACAGAGCAGTCATCTTCAGCCAAAGAGGATAGTTTGCAGAGTGAATTCCTGGCAGAAGAAACACCCTCTGGAGATGAATATGAGTGTATATCACCCGATGATATGTCTTTGCCACCGCTTTCTGAGACACCAGAATCCAACCTCTTGCATTCTGAAACAGAGCTAGAAGAGCAGTGCTGTAGTAGTTCTCATAGTCTGCATGTCAGCTCCTATAGCTTGCAAATGCAGAAAACCACTAGAACGGTGAAGCTGATGGAAGCATCTGACCTCTTAACAAAGTCTGCTTCTGCTGATGCTACAAATAATAGAATGGAAAGCCCATCAGATCACTTTGAAAAGTTTTGTATCTCTTTAACAGATCCTGGTCCAGAAGTCAGAGCAGTATCTCCTTTGACTTGTAGCTCACAAGAAATATCTGAAACTAGCACTGCTTCCTGCTCTATAAAAGCCAAACCAGTGCATAGCATGAAGAGTGAAATGTGCAAAACACATTTACAGCACCTTGAACTTCACAAAAGCATGGCAGAAGCTCAAGAAAAGTTGCATGCCTTGAATAACTGTACTAAACCCCAGGACAGGCTGCATGCTTTGCCTGATGCATTCTCAGGTTTCGTGTTTCAATCAGACACCACCAGAAGCTGTCAGAGGCAGATGGTTACCCGAGAAGAGATTAAAAGTTCTTCAGAAAAGAACAGCATGGCCAGCCTAACTGGACAGGCGCCTAACTTCTCCCAGCTTCTGTCTAACAAAACCGTCCTGGAAGGGTCTCCAGTAACTTTGGAAGTAGAAGTAACGGGATTCCCAGAGCCTACACTGACATGGTGGGTAGCTTGCAATGAGAAGCAGTAAGTAAACCTGTAGGGAGCTACCACAAACCCCTTGTAACCAGATCAGTTAATCTGTAGGCTAGAATAAATGGCTTGTATCCTTTCTACTCCACACTTCTGCATGATTTCCACTTTCAAAATTGTTTTCAACAATTAACCACCTCGAAATAATCTGTACCAAATTTAATGAATAGGAATATCAAACTACTGCAAACATATCCAATGTTTTTAAGCAAAAGCATCATATGGTTTTCATATTCTGGAATATGGCATTCTTCTTGTTCAATGACTTCCTAAAATCATTGCATGCTTCAGATTTACCATAAATAAATTCACCTGCATTTTCCCAGGTTCGTATGGACAGACACATAGATGTGCATGCACACTGAGAAATTTATATAGTCACAACATAGATGGGGACACATTGATACATATGTAAAATTCAGATATCAAAACTGAGGTTACAAGTTTAAAAAACCCACCTTAATATCTACACTGAGAATCAATTTTATATAATATATTGGTGTTCATGGTCTATCTCTTTCTTAATTGCTATGTGTCTATTTAAATTACTTAATATTGGTTTTTGGAGAAATACAGATAATGTAATGTAAACATCTGAACTCTAAAAATTTCCTGCCAAGAGGGGCAGGATTTCAAGATTTTTTTCATAGTTCTGTGTGTTGTGGCATGTATCCCTCCAATTTTACTGCATTTGTCTTTTCTTCCATTAGTCACTTCACTTCACTTATTCCATTAGTCTTTTAAAATGGAGGCCTTTCTTTTAATGTACTAAAATTAAATATGCCTCTTACTGGAAAAAAAAATTGATGTTAATATTATTATTACACATTAAAAATAATTAAACTGAAGTTTTTGTTAAACTGAAACTTTTTCAGTGGCACTGAGAAAAATACTGGACACTACAACCTTGGTGCTATACTCTGTTATCAATAAAGTTACCTCATTTTTAATACCAGTATTGTACAGATTGAGGAGTATTATTGGTGAAACAAGATATTCATTTTATTGTAAGAAAGCATTAGTTCAGCTCAAAAATATACACACTATTGGTAGATTGTCTTTCAAAAAGGTAGCATTAAAGAGGAATAATTTTGCAAGTTAGAAAATTGTGAGAATAGAAAAAAATTATGGTTTTTAATTAAAAATTTACCAGTATGGTATATTTTGTACTGGTAGAAATTTCTTTGGATATACATGTCGAAAAATGTTTTTGTGTTTGTGTTAGGTTAAATGTAGCCTATGCTGAAACATCAAGGGGCAAGAAGAGCCAGTACTTTCTGTAATTTCCATTTTTAAATGAGGAGTCAATGCCAGTACAGGGTGACAGATCCTCAGGTGTTACAATATGAACTCACTGAAGTAATTCCTGATACATTGTTCTGTCCTGTCTGATGGTGTGAGCTAAGTCAGTGTTACGTGGGCTGGGAGACAGGAAGGTTCTTGGCTGTCCTTTGTACTGAAGATATCAGTTTAGAAGGTTTGTTTGTTGGTCTTTTAGAACCTATTCAATAGCTGGATGTGGACTCACTCAAGACCTTATTATCAAAAATGTCTCATCCCAAAACCGGGGGCCCAGGCCCCTATGCTACCTCTCTAATACTGCAGTGAGAGAATTGTGACTTGTCTGTTGAAATCCATTTTCAGAACCACATTCTCTACTGTGAAGAGTGTATTATCCAATAATTTGCATCAACTGTTGGTGCATATTGACAGACTAAGTTTAAACTGAGAAATGGGAGCACAGCAGTTCTCTGTCTCTGGCTGTTACTGTGGTGTTACAGAGATTGTCTGAATTTGCAAAGCTCTGTGTGACATGCAGTGATAAAACTGACTTGAAAACTGACTCTCTGCTTCAGGTACAAGAAGGGCCAGAAACTGACTGCAGATGAGCACTTAAAGCTTTTGCAAAAGGAGACAAAGCATACTTTGTTCATTCAGAAGGTGTGTGATAAAGATGCTGGCCTCTATGTTGTTCGGGCTAAAAATTTGAACGGCACTATCTCCTCAAGTGCCATTCTCCACGTGCAAGGTAACAGGCCACTTATTGCAAGAATAGACTGGGTAATGCTGTGTGTCATCTATATTAGTGTATCACTAATGTACTGGCTATTCACAAAATAAGTACAGTATTGACTGCACCGGACTTAATTATCACACGTTGAATTTATTTTCTTACACTGCTTTTTCACAATGTGTATCAAACCACTTTTCATGTCAAAATGGATATATTGCTTGTTTCTTTATTGCCAGTATTATGTGTTTATTCTACTTCCTTATAGTGATGTTGAGACAAAAACGTACTAAGATATTTCTAGAATCTGAGACTGAGTGTTGCTTTCTGAAAAATGTAGGCATTCCAAAGCATTGGAAATAATTTTAATGGTTGTAGGTTTTAAGTGGCATAATAGAGCCTGGTAAAGTGCTGTATATTTTGGGATATGTCTTCTTTTGGGATGGGGTGTGGAAGGTCTTGGAATTTTTTTAAACATAGAATGTATTTTTTCCAGCTACATATTTGCTTGTATGCTTACAAAAAATGATTTTTAGGACAAAGCTTCTTAGTAAAGGTATCACACCATGCATGATTGAACTAACATAGATCAGATCTAAGTATGTCTCAGCCCAGCATATAGTCTCCACAAAGGAAAGCTGCAGTAATTCCAAGAGTTGTGATTGTGCTACAGAACTGACCCAGAACCATCAGGATATGTGTAAGTGGCATCTAGCACACAATAGAACAAATGTTTACAGAATGACACATTCCAACATTCCACTGTGCTTAAATAGATGTCTGTGATACTTTCTCTGCCTTCTTACAAAGTTAAAGAAACAAATATTTCTCATAATCCTCTAAAATTTTAGTTTGACAAAAATAATAATTTTGAAGTGAACATTTATGGACATTTAAAAATTTTTATACACTGATTTCTAACAGAATCAACCAAATTGGGGAAATATCCAAAAGTGTATTCAAATTCAAAACAAAATCAGTCAAACAATTATCCTTTAACTTCAAAGCAGTAAATACAAACCAATACTTTGTTCACCTAGAGTTTGTATTTCCTTCTTGACAAGGACAACCACAAATATATTTCTTATGAAAGGTCTAATTTGCTTAATTATTACATAACAATGATGTAATTTTGCCAGTGGAAGACTCAATTTATAAATCCTCAAATATAACTTCATTCTTTAACCTCAGTATTTGCTGTATTTATACAGTAAAAAGAGTTGGCAAACATCTACATGACTTTGCCTTCATCTTTTGTTTACCAGCTTTCGTGTTACAATTGCATTGTTGTCGAAAATTTTAAGAGGAAATATTTACCTTCTCTTGAATAATTTGCTGGAATGAATTAAACCTTTTACTGTGTAGCATGCTATGAAAAGAATATATATTGTGATTGCTGAGGGTCAGGTATTTTGGCCCAGTGACTGCAACTTTTTAAAAAATTCCTGTAACTTGGAAAAAGGAGAAGTTCTCATGATATAACCTCACAGCAATGAGAGGGAGCAGGAGGAGGAAGTGGTGAACAGATGGGGGAACACAGTAAGTTGTAATTAACTTGGTATTATCCTTAATGAACCACTTTCTAAGTTCAGTCATCTCCCGAAAATGGAGATTCATACGAATTTTCTCAGGTATCAATTTCACCTGTTTTCCTGCAGTGTATTTTCCATTTCACAATAAAGATAATTTAGATCTTAATAAATCATTGTAGAAGTATACAATATCTTTGTTTGTTTGTTTGTTTGTTAAAACTTTCCTCTGAGAATTTGAGCATTTCTGTGAATTTTAGGTAAACAAAAGTTAATTTGGTGAGTGTGATATTGCATCTACTTTCAATCAGGAACATAGAATTTTTGATGGGTGTGTGGATATCAGCCACAGTTTTAATTGCTGCAAGAAACATGATTTCAAAAAGAGTGATTAGAGATACTGGATTCACAGCAGGACTCTGAAAATCTCATGGTTTTAATGCTTTGCTTTGCAAACAAAGGCATAATCAACATTGCTTACTGCTGTGCTGGCAGTCTGGATTTAAATACCCTTTATTTAAGGTCTCAAATGAGACCTTTAAAAATTTACTGGAAAATTCCAGCTGTGTTCTGTTTAGTTAATCTGAAAAAAAAAAAAAGGAAGGAAAGGAGTGACAATAATATAGTCTTATGATGCACTACTATTTCTTTGAAGGTAAAAAACACTCATTCTGTTGCAGCAATGATATTAGCATAATGCTTCCTACTTCATGGGATTTTTTAATAGTTTGTACTATGCATGCTTTATTTCCTCCTTCTTTTAACCATACTGTAGAGCAGGGAATACATCTGGGTGTTTTGTATTGCTCTAGTTCTTTTTTGGTTTACAATGCTGATTGCCCCTCATTGCAGCCACAGTTTTGAGACTATAGTGCAAAATCCCAAAATTTTGCATCTTCCCAATGGCTTCCTTACAGAGAAGATTTGAGCCTCAGTCCCACCATCCCTACAAGAAAGACATTAGGCAAATAACACTGCACTCCCTTCCTTCTTCCCCATATGCAGACAGCCTTTAAGAAACTGGTGAAAGATACTGCCTGACTACAAGGTGTGGAGTCGTGTGAAGGGGTGTACAAAACATACCTAAATTTGGGGTGGGGGGGGGGTGAAAGGAATTAATTATTTTAATTTTTCAAGAGAAGCAGCCTGTCTGAGGCCACAGGTTTGAGTGAGTAGGCAGAGGGAGGATGAGTCATTATCCAGACTGGATCAGATGTGCCTGGAGCTGCAATGGAGAAGGTGAGTTCCTCTCAAATGACTGGTAAGGTACACTTAACTTCTGCACCTTTCTCTGGAGGCCTTTCTAGGGTAAAGGAGATATTTTTGAGGCTCTGTCATCATCTGTGGTTCAGAGGAACTGTCTTGAAAAATTGCTGCCAAGGCTTTAAAGAGGTTACACACGGTATTCAAGGAGTCTGGAGCTCTGGATTTATAGATATTTCAGATCAACTGGGTCATGAGACCCATATAATGTTCCTAATAAAGGAATCCTTCTGTTTGTGTTAGGAGCTTGACTGAGACAAAATCTCAAAACAATGAAGTGCAGTGTTGATTTACTGTAATGCTGAGCAATTCCAGTCTCTAAGCAGTGTGGTGGGAATCTGCTTAGCCTAAATTCATAAAGGCAGGGGAAGTTCATAAAATTGCTAATATCACATTTCAAAACAACAGAGACTAGAAATTACATGCCTAGAGTAAACAGATTAAGAACAACTGTGAAGAAATTTAATTTAAAAACTGGCTAATAAAACGAAATTGGCTTGACCTGCACACCTATGTGTGGGGGAGACTTTATACAGGCTGTGTAACAGATGAAGTTGAACTTTCCTCCTGCAGTTTTTGCTTTACTCAGGTTGGTGATTTTTCTGTGCTTATTCACCAGTTTGCAGCGTAACTGTAGTGGTTCCTATATGGAATATTTAATAGTTGACAAAATCATTGTCTGAAACTCTAAGAGTGGTATTTCAGTACTACTGGCTACCTGATTATTTTTTTCCCACAATGGAGGAATGGATTTGTTCTTTCTGATCTTTGTGGATGTGGGCGTCACAGGATGTCCAGTCAAGAAATAATTTGCAATGAGCAAGTTGTCTTTTGAGTTTTTGTTATGATATCACAGGAAAACCATTGGTGAAATATAACCATCCATTCTATTTTGGTGGTCGCTGTAAGATGATAAAATCTTCTTTTACAGCAGATTTTTTTGAGATCAAGCCTGTGCCTGAAAGAGTTGTAGGAACTGTCACTTCATGGTTTTATTTGCACATACTTTTCCCTTTGCTCTCTAGAAACTGAGCATTACAGTTTTTATGTTCTGCTGCTTTACTGGTATAAAGTCAAGATGTGTACTGATCATTATCACTGTCACTATTCCACTTAAATTTTTTTTGGTTTTTTTTGAATGGTAAAAATCATTCTGGTATGAGATGCAAAATGACTTCACAAGATAATGATAATCCAAACTGCACAAGCAATGGAATCCAGCCAAAATTATCCCAAGGAGTGGCTGATGCCCACTTAGTGTTTTCTGCTGGAGTAAAAGCTAATCATGTTCTGATTGTGATCTGTAGAGTAGGCAGGGGTGTCACCTTGATTCTTTGCTTGAAGTGAAGCTGGAGATCTCAAATTTCTGGGCTTCAGGTGCATGCAATGGGGGTGGCAGCTTGCACATGCTAACCTTCAACAGCTGAGAACTGAGATGTTTGGGCTGCTCTGGCTGGCTAATATGGAGCTCACAGAAGGTCAGCACAAATATGGCAGAGTAAAACTTAGATTCTTCTGCTTTGCATTGGCACCTCAGTCCTACAGTACATAGGAAGAATGGAAAAGCAGCTAATCTTGGAAGTTTATTGCAACTAAGAGCTCACCTAAAGAGTGAATTTATTAATACAGAGGCCAAAATGTCTGCCTCATGATGCCAGCAGGGACACACTTGCCAAAAATAGCCTTTGGTGCAATAAATTTGGGTTTAGAAGTTGGTGGTCATCTGTGTGAGATAAGCTGATTTTTGTTTCATAATAGCCTAAAGAAATAGATTTCATGATTAAACAGTAGAGTAATGGTGGCATGGCAGTTCCAAACTCTGTCATTTAACACATATTTCAGTTTTCTATTTCAGAGAAGGCAAGTGATAATTTTTGATAAATATTTTGGAAATGTGATACAATTTATACTAAAGAGTAAAAAGCACACATTCTCTATGTGATAGAGATGCAAAAAGTTCATTTTTATGGTAGGATATCTTTGTGTGGTTTTGTGTTAATGTCTTCTGCTTTATATGCCCTGTGTTAAGAATACTTAGTCTGAATTCTGAGCTTGTTTTCTCTTTTTGCTGTAACTTCGTAGGTGGAATATAAGTAGGACCTCAGATGGTAGTACAGTGATTTAATAAATCCAACTTTACAGCTCATTAAATTACAGGTCACAGAAAACAACACTTTTATTCAGTACAAACTGATGCTGATGATCAAAATTTCTTCACTTTTGATGGGTTAAATTATACTGATCAGTCCTTGCAGTGGTTCAGGTGTCATCTGTTCTTCCACAGTTGGCATGAGGCTAGCACAAAATCAATCTTATGTGCTTTGGGTATTGCAATAGAAAAGCAATTACTTGCCCATCCTTCATCTGAACCAAAGCTGTACTGGATGATGTGGTAGTATATGGTTTCAGTATTTATGGTGGCCAAAATAAGGATGTGGTCAAACTTGTAGAGAGACCTCATTCTGCCCTTGATATTTGTTGCAAAGATCATTTTTTAAAATATTTTCAATAACTTTTTTTTAAAAAGCTAATATAATGGGGGAGGGGACAGTAGAAAATGAAGAAAGTGTGATGTATAAAAATTCACTAAATGATAAAATTTGTTCTCATGACTTTGTCACTTTACATTTGTGTGGCAGAATGAATCTTCTGCCTTCACTGAAACAATAATTCACACAGACTTGCCTAATATCTTACCAAACAATGTGGTCCTTTAGCACTTCCATGGAACTAATACCACTATACTGATGCATTAATTCTTGGGTGCTTATTATCCATATTTTTAAACAAATGTTATATTAGATAAATAAATGGTATATGCCAACTAAGTGTCTTGCAAACAAGTTATCCTGAGTTCCAGGCACCAGTAAAGGCTCTCTTTGTCTTTCAATGTGATGGAACTTTATGAGAATAGATTATTTTCTTCAGTTTCTTTAGTTGTGTCTTTTAAAACACAGTGAATACGGATTTGATTATTTTTATTTTTTTTTTTAGTACAAGGAAAACAGCCAAACTTCATACAAAAGTTTGGACATAGAACTCTGCAAGAAGGAGATGATTTAATCCTGCATTGCACTATACATGGGAAGCCCAAACCACATGTCTACTGGACAAAGGATGATATCCAAGTGGTATCTGGAGATATCAGTGTATGTTCTAATGTTCTTGAAATTTTTCTTGGGAGAAAGGTAATTCATATTGCTTTATGCTACTAATTATCCCTTATTTGCATTCTCTCATTTTACAGATTGAGAAATTAGGAGATACCTATTACCTGTTAAAAAGAAATGTGGTCCTTGCTGATACTGGGAAATATACATGTGTTGCCAGCAATGAAATTGGAAAGGCCCACTGTTCTGCTTTGGTGACAGTGATAGGTGATGCCTCCTGCCAGCTCCATGCTTTTTGGCACCTTTTGCCTTTTCACATGACAAACTTGTTTCCACTAATGTATGTATTTTGTTTCAGGGAAAAATAAATCCCCCAAAACTTCCAGTGTAAGTCAGGCTAAACCAGAATGTGAAGATGGGTACTTTTCTGAAGAAGTGCACATCACCACAACAGAGCTAGTACAAGCCCAGGACACACCATGGGGGAGAGAGGAAATGCCAGTGGCTAAATGTGCTCCAGTAAGGTAACTTGCATTTACTCCATGCTACAACTTATACTATTGCAGCAACTGTAAGGACCTTAATTAACAAAACACACGTCAAGCACTCTTCCTAATCTATGAATTCTAGGGCAATGTGTGTTATGTGCATAGTATGTGACTCCCCTTTTCACTTAATTCTTCATCAAAATATATGTAATTTTTAGATCAAAGAACTGTAATACATTAGAAAATTGAGCCTGTGCAAAGTAATTACGTTTAGTGAAATATGTTTTTTTGAGATCTAGACATCTTAATCTAGATATTAATATAAGATTGAAGAGCTTAAAATGCAAAGTATTCCAGAAGTTCAAATTGATGGAGCTACGTGAAGTTTCATGAACAGAATATATAAGCAAGGCTTTCTACTAGGCAAGTGTTATTCTGAAGAATAAGTAGCAATTCTAATAAGACAGGAAATGTCATTGTTCATTAATCAATTAAAGATAACAATACTTTCCACTGTGCAATTTCAGATTAAATAAATGAGATACATGAGGTCACTAATCCCTGTGACTTTTAGCACAGGATGAATTTAGGCTCTGATAAAAAAGAGCATTTTTGTCTTTAAATTTCTGAAGTTTATCTATCTAGATGTAGTGCAATATGTAGGCATAAAGGAAAGTTTTTGTGTTGATTCAAAAGCTTAGTCCTTTTCCTGTAAGCTGCCTGCACACTTTGCCTTGTGGCCAGGTATCAAAGCACTGATCTCACATTTTTTGTTCAGGGCTTGTTTCCATATTGCTGTGATATGGCAGGTATTCCTAGGTAAAAAATGACATGCACGATCATCATAATTTTACTTAAGTCACACAAAGAACTCAGTATGATTAAAACATGTAGACCATAGGGAAAGGTTAGATTTATCCTATTTTTTTCTATTATCTTCTGTTGTTTATAGCTAAAGTATCTTATGGTCAGTAAAATGAGATTTAAGATATTTAATGTTCTCTCTGTAATCACTGTTTATTTGATCTCTAATCTTTTATTTTCACAAGATCATGAAGAACTGTCTATGTCACCATTAAAAATACAAGCAATATTAACTGACCTTTTAAAAGCAGGTTTAAAGAGAAACTCTGGTTTCAAGGAGTGCATCTTGAACTTGAGAGGCCATAAGAGATGAACTTCAATTTGAGATATGATCCTATTCTTCTGCCTGATGTAGTGGAACAGAAGATGCACTGAACTGCAAGATCCTGATTCCTGAGCATGTTTGTGTTGTTTGCTGTGTCCATTAGTAGATATTGGCCATGGGTGAGGAGCAGATTAATTTTTGGTGCTATCTAATATATATCTAGATTCAAGTTTGTATTTTGTTTCTTTACAAATAAATCATTATTAAAATTCACCTGTGCATAGCATTTATTAGACAGTGATTTATAGTTTATTTTGGGTTTGTTCTGGATTGTTGGACAAATCTAACAGAAGGTGATGATGGATAAAAGAAATATTCTCCTTCAAAACTGCAGATCTCATTGGTGATTCACTAGTACCCATGACTGTATTCTTCTACAGATTCCATCAGTGGTATTAATTCCATCAATAGGAATCTTGAATTCAGAGTTTAGGTGTGTTTGTCAATTTATTATAAAGCTTCTTGTAGAGAAGGACAAGACTTTTGTAGTATCCTCCATTCGCAGCATTGAAAAGGTAGTTCAGGAAAAGCTCAATTTTTGATGGCTGTTTGGCTGCCACAACAGTAGAGTCACCCTTTCAAATACCAGTTCTTAACAGAGCTTGATCTGTCTGATTCAGATTTTTGAAGTCCAACAATTGAAAATTTTGTGAAATGATTCACTGTCTTGGGTTACAATACAGGATGTGACCAGAAATGTGTATTCTATCACCATCTGTGGAAGCTGGGTGGGGCAGTGACTCTTACCTCTGTGGCACATACCATCTGCTAATGGGCCATCTTTAAGACAAGGTGAGGCAATCATCTTTATCTTTTCCACAACCCATCCTCCCTCCGGGAAGATATCATATCAAATCTCAAATAACTTATTTAAGAATCGCTTAAATCATTGTATTAAAACATTTGTCATTAATTTCCTCCACCAAGATGCAGGTTGGATAGCAGAAACTTAAATTTATCTCCAAGTACAGGCAGAGAGAGGAAATGAGCTGGGAAAAAAATATCATGTACATGTCTTCACCTGATCACATAAATCACTTGCTTGACGTTATGGAAAAGTCAGTGGCATCCTGCCCACACAAGAGTCACAAGGCTATGTATATGTGCACATAAATATAGTAGCTGCAGACTGAGGTACTTGCTCTGCATATTTACCCTGTATCTCTCACAGATTTTTCCAAAATGGAATGAAGACAACTGTCAAGCATCTCATGGATCCTATGCAATTACCTTTCCCAACTAAGCCTCTCATTTGCAGATGTTATTTAGATTCAGAGATATCACAGAAAATATTGTGTTTCTAGCAGTGCTCACATTCAGAGGACTGAAAAAGTACATATCAGTTGTCCATCCCCTTCTTTCCCCCAAATTATAAACTCCCTAAAATTAATGTTCTTTTCTCAGCTGGAACATTTTAGTATGGCATATATGATTTCCTATTTAGAAATTCATTCTGTGAAAATGAAGGTGTAGAATTCAGTACTTGATGATCTTGGATGCTCATCAAATTTAAAATATTGGGTTCTTTTTATT
Organism: Erithacus rubecula; assembly: GCF_903797595.1. NCBI lineage: Eukaryota > Metazoa > Chordata > Aves > Passeriformes > Muscicapidae > Erithacus > Erithacus rubecula. Next base: position 14,956,739 of record NC_136659.1, read on the forward strand.
TTCCCTCAGTTGTTAGACTATGAGAAAAAATTTAATATTTCAGTGTTTTTTCCTCTTCATTCACAAAAAACAACTCAGGAAAAATAAGTGTAAATGTTTCTTTAAATAATACATGGGGTAAACCAGAAATCTGTGTACCCGTTCTTGCTTATAGTTTTCTTACAAAATAGTAGAAAGTGGTGTTTATAAATAAATAAAAATCTAATAACCTTCTTTTGCCAATAAGTAACACAGCTATTGCTTCAAGTGCTCCCAGAGAATGGATCCATTATGAAAAATGGTGGTTTTATTTCTTTTTATTTTACATCATTCACAGTTGTCCGTAGATTATATTAAAAGTTTTCCAAAACTGATTATATATATATATATATATATATATATATATCAAATGTTAAGGGCTGTCTCAATGTTAGATAAAACTTGTCCCCAGCACAATGATGTTAATCACTGTTTTGTGTAAGGAAATGGAACACTTAGTAAGTTTGTTCTTTACTCAGGGGGCAGGTTTTGTTAGTAGGGACTGCTCTCTAAAGTGAAGTGCTGAGAAGGTAAGTGTTTTTCATTCTACCTTGTTCTACATATATAAATGTGTAAGGATGATACATAAAGAAATAATATAGAATGAAAACTCATCAAAAGTGACATCTGTAAATCTCCTTCCACTTTGGAAGCAACAGCACCTTCTTCAGTAACAATTTTTTGCAAGCAGGTTTTAGTTTGCACTGAAAAAGGTTAATGTATCTTGCATTGTCAATTACAGCAATTCAGATAAGAATCATAAGCACCTGGAAAGGCAGCAGCCTTTCAAAAGCCAGCTGCAGCAGACAAATGTGGATATTCTTGTGCATATAATTCAATTTACAGCCTGTATTTAAGGTTCTAAAGATTTTGTTATAAAGTATTTTTTATAGTATTAGAGGGAAAGAGAAATTAATAAGGGTGGTGGAAATGTGATTTGATTTTAAGTCAGGATTTAGTGGTTTAACAGTTCAGAATTTTTTAGTTATTTCTAAATTTGAAGAAAGTGGGTGAGAGAAGGGGAAGTTTTTCTAAAGTGCATTTGGAAAACTGAAAATTCAACAGGAATATATTATATAAATATACTTTGGGTTCTGTATTGTTGGTTCCATAAGGACAAAGGACAGTGTTTTATGTGAAGTTTTATTTCATGACTCTTGGTTTCCATAGTTGATTGGAGGAGAGAATAAAATTAAAATAGTAAATGAAAGGAGATATAATATTTATTGTAAAGGAATGAACAGAAATAAGAAGTTAGGGGGACAGCAAAAATGGAAGGAGACAAGAGAATGGGAAAGATCCGAATTCTTTTTACACAGTTTGCAAATTGGTATTTGTAGCTAGACTAAGGGACCAGGAAAGAAAGCAGGATTGATATGACATTGGCTGTGCAGCTAGTGCAGAGTACACTGGTAGTGTTTGACAGACAATGAACAAAAGAAAAGATTGTGAACTTTTAAAAAAAGTATTAAGAAATTGCTCTCAAAAAGCACAGTGAAAACTTGCTTAGGTGGCACTTGGAAATTTTAAGTGTTCAAAGAAGAATGAATTTTGTCTTTAAGCTCTGACTGGCATCCTCAGCTTTTAAGGCATCTTCATGGAGGCCTGTTAAAGCAGCTCCACTGGTGAAGTCATTAGGATTATTACAATTAATCAAAGTGAATCACACAAAGAGATTGCAGGTGTCCACAGCACAACATTTCACTGTGTTAAATGTCACCTGCTCATCTTTAAATGTATTGTGGCCTGCAATGTACTACATGCACTAAACATTGGCAATATAGAGTTTATACTTCAGTAGCAGACTGAAGCAAATGTTGAAATTTTCATAACTATCCCCAATATAAATGTCTTCCTGACAAAAAAGTCTTTTTCTTGATCTGGATCTGATTTTTGTTTGATGCTGGAGCAAAGAAATAATGTCATTTTTGCCAGCAGTGTCTTAGGTATACAATAAGATTGAAGTCATCCTTCTGTTTTTTCTTGTGGTACACTATGTGACACTAAACATGTAGAAATCATGTGATATCAATGTGACAGAAGGCATGTAGGATGAATAATTCATATTTCCTTGAGGACATGAGAGAAATATTCCACTGTTCTGAAATTTAATTTCTGTACTTAAAGTAAAAATTTGAGAAGTACAAACTTTTGTTGGAATGAAAACAGATGATTGAAAGCAAATATAAAAGTTAAAAAAAAAAAAAAAAAAAAAGATTATTTTTTAAAATACAATATATTTGTATTTGAATGTGGGAAATTTTTTCCCTTGTAACTATTATTGTTATCAGTCATTGTCAAGCTTAATGAAAATTGAAACATGAAAATCTGACCATCTTAAAGCTTCAAAAGTGACAGGTTTTATATCTCTGTTATTTAAAAACTATAATATGTTCATAAACTTTTATATTTTTTATTTGATTTAGACATTGCCAATAAGCTGGCTGCATTTTTTAAGTTTACAAATACTAGCCTGTGTTTTCTTCAAGTTTGATTTTCATTTAAGTTTTTTATTTAAGTGTTTAAATACAGACAAAAGCAACTGTCTGCTAATTTAGCAGGCCTCTGGTAAGAAATGGAAATTTTATACCCTTTACACAAATTTCTAGGGACATTTTAATTTTTCAATACAAGCTAGATTGATCTCCCCCTCATTGCATGGAGTTGCATTTGCTGTCCTTCTAAGTCTTGTAGAGAATGATTTGGCTCTTTGAAATCTATTTGCAACAAGAAATTAAAAATGAGGCGTGGTACTCTGACTTTCAACCACTCTGAGAGTTCAGGTAGCACCAGAACCAGAACAGACCAGTGCAGAGAGTGTTCCCCCAGTTTGTATTCTGTTGATACTGCTGCGTGCCAAGAGCTGCCACCTTATGGGATGGATAAATCCAGGGGCAGGTCAAATTTCTGAAGTTATTTCATGAGATCACAGCAATATGTCATCTCTTGTTTATTTCAGATCTGCAAACCCTAACATTAGGATTGCCTTGCAGGAACCAGAGCAGTGAAACTCTCTCTCTCCTTGGCATTTTCTGCCTCTCTTGCTGGAGGTTTCCTTCAGGTTGTTTTCAGACACGAGTGCAGCTGATAGCACAAAACCCCAATTGGTGTTTACTTATCTGGGTGTTCTCAGGGAGGTCCTTTTCCATGTGGAACTTGGTAACCAGAGACTCAAGTCCTCCTTTCACCAAACCAGCTAAGCAGATACTCGATTTTAAGCAAGCAATTTTAAGTAGTTTTATGTGCCAGTTATGTGCCTAAAGAGTTTGCTAGATAGACAGGAATAGAACCAGAGAGATGAGGTGAAACACCTCCCATTCCAGACATGAACAAGAGTAGTATTCTAACTTTGCTGTCTGTTTCAGAAGCAGCCACTCTAAAGGCACAATTAGCTGTGCAGTGAAAAAGCTGGGCTGGTGGAAAGTCACAAACCAACACACTGTTCCAAGGCCTAGACAGGTCTAGAAAAAAAGCTGCAACACTTAAAATCTTCCTTCTTAAAAACGATATTGTTTGTCTGTGTCAATTTGCTTTCACAAAATTTGTATTACTGCACCTTGTATGCCACGGTTTGTTCTGCTTAACTGCTTGGAACATCCAACAGAAAAATTTGAAGGAAACAAAAGCAACCTTAGGGCACCAAATCTATATTTTACCTACTAAACAATTTCAGAATTCAAAGTTACAGAAAAAAATAGTTTAAACAGTGTATTCTAATAGAATGCAGCCTCTTGTCTGAGCTCAGCTTACTTACTTAGTCTGGTGATTGACATATGCATTTGGTGTGGCTTCTTGGATGTTTTATAATGGAAGAAAGTAAGACTGAATCTCACTGATATGATGACTTCTGATTTGTCCATATGCCCTGCAGAAATGCTTTTTATTGCTTTCTTTGTCTTGTGATTATGATTTAGGAAATTTGCAATGTGAACTGCACTTGGTAAACTAAAGTGAATTCTAAATCAGACCTTCGGAATGGCTGAGGTTTCCTCAGTGAATCCCTTTTGTGCCTCCAGAATTAGCATTGTCAATCAAGACCAACAGGTGGTGTATGGTTACAGGGAGTGAATCCCCCCTCACAAGACACTTTCTTTTGGGAAACCAATCAGAACTGGCACTGACATGATGAGGCAGACCTGCCAGCAGAGCTGGGGTATATAAGGCGAAACAACTATGTTAGCACTTCTGAGCAGTCGTGCATTCCCCGCCTCGCCTCGGGTGTAGGGATTGCAAAAAAACAAAACTACACTGTCAAGACTGTGTAGTTTTGTTTTTATGATTAGAGGCTCTTCAATTCTCATGCTGGGATTGTCTAAAAAAATCTTACTCTGGATAAGGACGTCGTTCAAGGAGATTTCGTTGGGCTTAGCCCACTCTTGCAGGCACTTTGAGAGATCAGGTGAGTAGCATGTTTCTGCTGGTGCAATAAGTGTTTTATCAGTCATTAATAATTCTGATACAATCTATTATTTATAAGTTTTCTCAAAAAGAGTTATGGGTTTCAAGGTATGGATTTGAAACACTTAAATTCTCTGTCAAGGTTATATCCTTAATTTCTGTAGTGAGCTTTGATAACTCTCAGCAAATTTTTTTTCCCAGTGTATCTTATTGCTAAAGACTGCATAAATTAAGGTTTTAAAAGTGCATGGAAACATGTGCTTAACTTTAAAACTCCTTTCTGTTGGGAGTGTTCAAGGTTATGCTGCTGAGAGATAAACTGAGAAGCTCCAAGAATAGCTCTGATAAAATGCACATGGTATCAGCTAAGCGCTGATGACTTTTTAAGGGAAACAACTGCTAAGGTATCAGTTGCACAGCAGCTCTGCAACACTTGTCTGCTGTCATTCATGGCTGAGAAGGCTATTTCTGGAACATGACATTTTAGATGCATGCTTTCAATTCTAATTATACAAGAAGCCTTATAAGATCAGATCTTCATCACCAGAATTTGCTTGGACAATGAAATATAGAAACTTTGTGGGAACTCTGTGGAAATTCTTAATTAAATTATTTCTTATCTCTTCTGGAAACTGCATGTATATATAGGCTTTCATAATGTTTAATTATATTGTAAAATTATTTCCATATATTTTAGCTGAGCTTCAAAACACTGTCATAACTGAACCTGAAAATCCCAATACAGTAGCCAGTTCTGCCCTTATGCTCTTATTGCATGCATGCATCAGGACCTGATTTCTATGAAGAAACCCATGTAATGAAGAATTTTCACCCCTGTGAGAGGTAGAATAAATGTGACTCATAGTTGAAAGAAACTTCACTTTCTCATTCTTAATTTAAGCTTGGGACTGTCACAAAATCAGGCACAAATCCAAAGTAAATGGACGTAAATATGTGAGTAAGATTGGCTTGAAATATTGTGGGGTTAACCCCTGTTTGTTGAGACCAGATATTCTCTCAGGGGAATTTTTTAATGAGAAAAAATGTAACTTTAATGGATGTATGATAATGTTAAGATAATTGCTACCTTTTTAAAAACTGCACAATTCAACATCAGTAAATAACTAGGTCATGCAAATATAAAATATAAACAAGTTTTTCTAGCAGCAGTGTGTTATTTCAAAGTGGGATCTTGTGGCATAGCAAGAGAAAACAAACTTTCTTTCAGATTTCACATGGCTTTGCAGTTGTTCAAGCCATCAGTGTCAGTGGCTACTTTATATCCTAGCTCACATTTCGAAGGTGGCTCTCTTTCCATATTCAAAATTCCACTGAGATACTCTCTAAGAAAGAGAATTTTATCCACATCTTTAATGCCAATATGCTTCTGTAAAGTGAAATTATTCATTACTTACAGAGTGCTTTTAAAATAGAGTCTCTTTGCATTTTTTGCACTATAGCATTATTAATTCCATGTATCCAAATATTATTATTTATTATTATTAATTTATTAAGAATGCATTATTGTCATTAGTAAGCTAAATACATTGGAGACATTCACATTTCTTTCAATTACTTCTCAGTGATCTAGTTGTCTTGTCATTTCAGAATGCAAAAAAATTTGCACAGCAAAATATTTTTAATAAGTATACAGGGAGATTTTTTTTCCTGTTGGAATAAAAAGTTAATAGACAAAGAGAGGCAGCCTGAATGACCTGTGGAAGGTCACACAGTGAGACAAATTTTGCACAGTGAGACAAATTTTTCTGCTGCATACTTGCAATGCCAAAGCACAGCTCCACTAGATAGAATGGTTTACCATCCAATTCGGACAAGCATGTTCCAAGAGTAATTTGCTATACAACTTTGTCAAAACCCACAATCTTTTCATTTCACCAGCTCGTTCTGATTTAAAACTGAGTCATTTGTTCAGAGAAAAATTACAAATATTCTTGAAATCTTGCACGGTGTGTGGGCATAAGAGCATTTTCACCCCTGATATCTAATTGTGTGTTTTTCTGGTTGCAGAGTGCCTGTAAAGATGACGACGAAAGCCCCGACGTTTACACAGCCTTTACAAAGTGTTGTGGCACTGGAGGGTAGTGCCGCAACCTTTGAGGCTCATATTAGTGGTAAGGCTTTGATTCATTCTCCCAACATTTGCTATCGTTTGTCACTGATTTCTTTCCTAATGTTTATGCTAAGAAAAATGGTAACACATTTCATAGATCATAGTGTGGTATGGATGGGTAAAGATGAGGGCTGAAGTATGGATATATACTCATATCACACAGTGCTGAACGGCTCCCTGAAATGTATATGCATAAAAATACATGCTGTACTAATAAGGAAACTTCATGTGGCTGCAGAAAGAATAATCTTATTTGGATGATGACTGGGTGGAATCAGAAGTCAGGGTGCAGAAAGCAGGGTTTGTGCTAGTTCTTCCAAGATCTTTCATTAAGATTTACTCTAGCTAAGCTGTATTTCTACTTTCCCTGCCCTTAAATTTACTTAATTCCAGAGTTCTAGGAGGGGGATTAAAAGAACAAAATCTAGGCCCAAGTGGCCACTGAAGAGGGTAGAAAACCCTAGTATGTTAAATAATAGATGTGTATAGTGGATTAATATTAATGTGTACAAGGCTGGATTAATATAATTTAAGTTGCATATGCAATTTAAATATGCCAAACAATTTAAAGGATGTTTGATTTCTCCAGTGTACATACTATTCAACCACCCTGTCTTGTGCAGGACACCATGCAAACCCCTGAGATAACATTACCAGAGACCCAACACCCTGTTCTAAGAGTGTCTCTGACCTCGGTGGTGACTAAGGAGGAGTGACATGTGCTCCTGCTGGGGGAATTATATTGTCTTACAGGCATTAGCAGTGTGATGATCCACATACCATAAAGCACTACTCAGATGCTCTGTGACAGGTGCAAACACATGATCTGTGCATCTATAAAGATCTCTGACATCTATGGTCCATGCATTTCATCCCTTGGACCCTTTGCATAACACTGACTCACACAAGGTGTTTGGACATATCCTGCAGTCTCCATCTGTGACATTTTTTGTGTCATATTCTATTATTGGGCCCATATCATTCAGTTAATTGCTCTGATTGTCTCTTCTTGCTTCTACACTGTAAATTTTCTGTAAAAACTTTTTCTGCTTTTACGATACTTATTTTGAATACCTAAAAATACAATCAGAAAAAAGTTAGAATGCTAGTAATTACTATTTAATGTGTGATTTTGGCTAATATAATTTGTGTGATAGTATGGAATACTTGAGAGGGGATCTTGATTTCTTACTAAGTGAAGATACAGCAGTATTTCTAATAGCATATGCCATATCTGTATGCTAGTCTCAAATATCTTGCGAGTCAACCTCTTGTTAGGTTTTTTTCACATTGTGAGATTCTGGTATATCTTTCCTGCCCTAGAAACATTCTCCAGATTTGAAAGACCTGACAGTGACTTGGCATTTAGTTTTTCTGCAGCATAAAAACAGCAAAGCATTTATACTATAGCTAATTGCATAAATAAAGGACTACACAGCTTTATCATGCTGAAATATCTACTCTTTCTACCTGTCATGAATTATTGTGAGTTTAGAAACCAGAAATTTTTTCTCTCTCTAATAAGAGTGGTCTATTATGTACAAGTCAAGTATTAATCCATAGCTACAGTTCAAATGTGAAGAGCTCAGTTAATCTAAGGGTATCAAGAACAGCTTAGCAACCACCTGAGATGCAATTTTGCTGTGTGTAAACTAGAACAAATGAATTGTGCTGCTGTGTTAGTCTGTGAATTAAGTGTCCCATTACAAAGGGTTGATATCAGACAAATATACCCAGCATGTAACAGAAAGCACAGAACACACAAACTGTTATTAAAAGCAGCAAATGCCAGAGCAGCCAGGACACTGTCACAGGGGGAGTCCTGCTGTCACCAGCGACTGAGGAGTCATGAGACAAGAAAGTCAGCAGTGTTGCTGGCACTAGAAATGTGCCAAGCTCATGTCTCCACAGTGCTGATCAAGTTTGAATTTTTTCACACAGAATTAACCTGTGCACTGCTTACCTTTTCTTGAGCAGATATTTTCAGGTATTACCCAGTGCAAGACAACCTTTACATACTGCTTATTTTTGAGAGCAGCACACAGGTCATACTCAAGTTGGCAGTCCCTCTCACATCTCTGTCAGGAGAATCTTACTGAACTCAATTACTTAAGTGATGAACTTGAGACACTTCAGGTCAATTTCTTTTTTTTTTTTTTTTTTTTTTTTTTTTTTTTTTTTCATTAAAGTTCCAAAAAAAATCTCAAGGAGAGTTCTAAAATGAAAAAATATTGTCCTAATAATTAACAGTCAAATCATAGTGTGTTTGGGACATATAGAAGCAAACCCTTACTCCATATAGAACAGGCACATATATCTGTAATCTGATTTAGATCTTACCTAGCTCTGTGACCTGGGACTAGCAGAGTGCTAGTAAATTTGTGGAGTTGAGTTTTTAATATAAATTTGGGCCCAGATTTCTAAAATGGCTTCTAGCTTTGGATCCCTTGTACATAGCAGTTTGAGACACCAAAATAGACTCAATTTTAAAAGTGCAGGCATTTTTCAAACTGCCACAGAAAACTCCAATTTTTGCTAATCATCATATAATACTACTCCAAGAAAATAGAATTTTTTGCCAATGTTTCAAGAAATTCACTATTAATAACATGTTTTGGGGGTAGCCTAGCTTAAAACATTTTAAAGCTCATTTTCACAAATACTGAAGACACATAGCTCTGAGTGAAATCACTGGGGTCTGCTGTATGCTCTAAGTTTATGAGGATAAGGCCCAAGTTGCCCTACACCAATAGCACAAAATTGAATTATACCATCCCATCAAGACTATTTGATAACTTCCACCTGTGAAATTAACAATGCTTAACTTTTATCTTTTTGATTTCAAATCCTCCCTAAAACTATCCACATTCTCTTTCTCTGTGTGAGTTTCTGTTTTACATTTCTGTAAATATCAATGCTTTACTGTGAGTAAGATTTTAAATTTTCCTGACCAAGTGTGTTGGGACTGCAGTCAACCAGTGCAAGCTTAAATCTACATGTCAACTTCTCTTTCATTTTAGTCTCACACAGTCATTTTCCCTAATAATTTACTTGGTTTATAGGAAGGATATTCTAGAAAGGGAGCAGAATTTTGTGAACCTGGGGTTTTCCAAACCACAGACATTAGAACTGGGATAATTAATTCATCTCTAAAGGCAGTCTCAGATCTCATTCCTGAGCCCCCAAGCAGTGCAGCTGGTGATTTGGGTTGAGTGGAGATATACATGAAGTGAATTTGTGAGGATTTTAATTTTGGAGAAATTATGCTCTAGGACTACAAAAAAGACTTTGAGCTGGAACCATCTCCTTAAATCACCTGTTCTTCTAATGTGGTTCAAATAAAAATTTTACTTTTTCATCTAATGCATTTAAGTTGCTCAATATTTTTAGCTGAGTAGAACACTGAGAATATAATTTCTGCAGGGAATCTAAAATCGCCATTTAAAACCAAAAAAGTCAGGAGGTGGTATAACTGAAATTTTTCTGAACCGAAGACTTGCTCATGACCCTTACAAAAAAAGAATAATGTATTTGAACAACAGTTGATTCCAGATGATTGCTGTTGATCAAACTCAAAAACAAAAGATCCAGAAAAAGAAGCTAAACCCCCAAAATTTTGCAAGCATCTGATTTTAATGTCTATAGCAGTCACTTTTTCTGTCACTTCAGCAATAGTAGTGTTAGAACATACACTTCATTTGGTTGGAAGTACTGATCCTTTATGTTATCTCCAGACTATTGGGCTGGATAAATATGCTAGCAATAAGCTCTCCTACTTAGATGCTAACATATACATTTTAAAATACATCACATGAATTAATTCATCCTCCTCATGATTTTGATGAACTTCTAGTTCTTAGTAAGATTTCTAAACACTACAGTTGTCTCATTATTCAAATTATTTACTCAACACAGGAGACAGTGCAACTGCCCTATTGCTCTGTGCATTTTAGGGAACTTTCTGAAAACCAGTTCCTCTGTCACTGTGTCACATGTATCTGTGCCTATGGCATTATGCTCCACCGTAACTGTGTGTACACAAGCGTGCGTTCTGGTAACTTTTATGTCTGGCATTTCATCATGTCTAACTCCCCGTTTGTCCTCCTCTGTCTGCAGGTTTCCCAGTTCCTGAGGTGAGCTGGTATCGGGATGGCCAGGTTCTCTCTGCTGCAGCTCTGCCTGGTGTGCAGATCTCGTTTAGTGATGGCCGCGCTAGACTGCTGATCCCCACCGTGACAGAAGCCAACAGCGGGAGATACACCGTGCAAGCCACCAATGCATCTGGGCAGGCCACTAGTACTGCTGAACTGCTGGTCACAGGTACAGAGCAGCCTGAGAGGGGCACCTCTGCCTGCTAGCAGGGGGAGGGAGTGATGGAAGAGTAATACAGAATCAGATAGTTCAGATTGCAAGTACGTGATCAGCAAAAAACCAGCAAGCCACATTCTTTTTCCTACAACACTCTAGAATTCTGCATGTGTTCACACCAGTATGTCTAACAGTGTCCTTTGCATTTTAACTGTATAAAGTTTAATCTTGATCTTGCAAACTCTTATTCATAACAAGTTCCTGGCTCAGCTCTTTTACGTGTAGCTCCTTACGGTCTGTCATACTGGCTACATTGAAAGGATGAAGCTATTAATGATATCTTAAGGTATCAATGACACTTAACAGAATAAGTCACATAAAGGGCCATACCAAGAGACTGTGCTTAATGCCTATGGTTACAAACAATGTATCTGTAATTCTAGAAACATTTGCAATCATAGGTGTAATCAGAAATAATATTCTGAATGTTTCAGAAGGTCCTATCATCTGTCAGTAGCATGTGAATAAGAAATAGATCCTGTGCAATTCTAGTAATGAAAGTATCTAGTACTTGCCACTCTTTTAAGCAAACAATATTGTCTTTTCTGTTTACTTCTTCAATAAAAATGCAGCTGGAACAGCACCACCAAACTTTTCACAACGACTACAGAGCATGACTGCAAGACAAGGAAGTCAAGTTCGACTTGACGTGAGAGTGACTGGAATCCCTACACCTGTGGTGAAGTTCTATCGGGACGGAGTAGAAATTAAAAGTTCCCCCGATTTTAAAATTTCACAAGAAGGAGACCTTTACAGCTTAATAATTGCAGAAGCATATCCTGAAGACTCCGGCACCTATTCCGTAAATGCCACAAATAGTGTGGGACGTGCTACTTCAACAGCTGAATTGCTAATTCAAGGTAACAGAGTTGAAGTTGCAGGCCATGAAAATCAGAGCATTAATGGTAGTGGTGCAATATACACCAATTCATGGCAGTTATATCAACAAGCTAATTTCTTTCTTAAGAGTTATTAACTTGCTGTGAAAAAATGCGCTGTCTCTGATGAAATTTACCAAAGATTTTTGTCTGCAATTTAAAAGGACCTTTTCTCCAGAATGGGTCTTCTTTTAGTGAAACATACAATTGATGGGAAAAGTGTGAGATGCCTTGAGTTGTTCTCATTTTGGTCTGTAAATCTCTCAAAGTTTTATTTGTAATCTGGCTTTGATATAAGAGAGATATGAGAGTGCAAAACTGTACATGGTCTTGCAATGGAGGCTGGTAAGGATGAGGACAGTTTTTAGGGAATTGCAGGAGGGAATGATGCTACCCAGAGCAGTTGTGCCTGGATTTCACCTCAGTCAGGCTTGGAAACTCTGTAATCATTTTAGATCCAGAATTGATATGCAGAATCTACAATGAATGTATTTTGTTTTGCTTTGAGTTTTTTTCCTAATGACTTGGTAATGCAGTAGTATTGTTTCAACTGTTTCCACATTTATCTGCCTGTGGATATTGAAGGGAAAAAGATGGTTTCTTAATTATTTTTCTGTTGTATATATATACTTTTATATAATTGTAGTTGACCATTCATTCATTTCTTTGTTTATTGAATGTTGCCACACGCAATTCTTCTGACCATGTTTTTTTCAAAAGGCGAGGAAGAAGCCGTTCCTGCTAAAAAGACAAAGACAATTGTTTCGACTGCTCAGATTTCACAAACAAGACAAGCCAGAATTGAAAAGGTATAATTTTCAAAAATAAAGCAGGTATGGCTAAAACATGGAGGATTACTCCTGCAGTACCTCACCCTTGTTTTCTTTTCCTTGTTTTTCATTGTAGAAGACTGAAGCCCACTTTGATGCCAGATCACTTACAAGTGTTGAAATGATTATAGAAGGTGCAACCGCCCAACAGCTCCCACACAAGGCACCTCCACGAATGCCTCCTCGACCTACATCAAAATCACCAACCCCAACAACTGCTGCAAAAGCACAGATGGCACGGCAGCAATCGCCATCGCCCGTCAGACAGTCACCATCACCCGTAAGACACGTCAGGGCACCCACACCTTCACCAGTAAGGTAAAGTCGCTGTTCTGTCAGGCAATATTGCTTTTGGAATCACTTTTGCATATAGAAGTAATGCTGTAGAATGAGAGCATAATATAAAACAAAAAATGCACCAACTCATTAGTGACTGGGTTTATTCTGGTGGTGAGCTGTAATGTGCTATATTACAGCGAGGGTTGTCTATGTAGACTTCTATCCCCATTTGATTCCTCTACTTAGAGCCAAAGTAGCACTCACAGCTCCATTTCATGATGAAACAGAAAAAAAAAAAAAAAAAAAAGATAGAGTAGTTAGCCCTTGATTATTTTTGATGAATAGAGAAAAGAGCAATGACACTGATGAGTGGCAAACAGAATTAAAAAAAAAATTGAGCTCATGTTCCATGTATGTGCTGGTAATAATTCCAGAGATAATATTTCAAAGGTAGGAAAGCTAACTGTGGTTACAGAAAAAAGAAGTTTATCTCTGCTGTATAAAGGGTCTAGAGAAGGAAGGTGAGTGATTTGAAGAGCAAGGCTCATGGTCTGGGAGACCCCATGAGGTCTGTGCTGAGGGGCAGGAAAAGCAAAGTGTTTTGAAAGTCCAACAGTTTCAGTGTCCTGAAGCACCAGCATCATGGAAAGAATGTCTCCAAGCTGAATGCTCAGAAGAGCCCCATTTAAGCTGCCAGAACTGAATATGCTGTGAATCTTACCCCACTGATAATAACTTGCAAGGACAGGAATAAATGGATTGATAGCAGCTAGCATTAACTAACAAACTACATAATGAAAAAAGAATTCAATAGCGACATCTAGAGCCACAGAAATATAGAACTAGAAATTTGTCCTCCCTTGCAATGCTCCTTTTAGACATACAACACATTAGAAAAAACTAAATCTAAAAATTAATATGGTGCTGCTGCCCTCTACTGCTCATACTTGTTAATGTTCTCTGGGAAATACACACAAAAAATTCCACTGAAAGAAATTCTAAATTAGAAAGTCTCTTTAAGAATTTTGAGAAATTCTTTAAAAATGTCTGCTAGGATTAGGACTGAATTTTTGGAATATCAAAATCTAGAAACTAGCACTTTCCAAGTGGATATAAATTATTGTCTGAGATCTGTAAATATGTGGGGGAAAATATTAGGCACTGATAAGAAATTTGCCTGGATTATGAGTATTTATGGGTGACACATAAAAATAAGATGTAGTACAGGAGTAAATTTAGTTGTTTTCCTAGGTGGTTACAACACGACATTTTTATAAAGATTGGTTACAATTATGATTTTGTCTCTCTAGAGACTGGACTGTGAATATATTATGTAGTATTTACAGCCTGTGAGCCTTTTGTATTATTCCTATTAGAAGAATTAAGATAGAGCAAATGGAAAATCATTATGTATTTTTATATTTCAAATATATTTGGTTGACTGAAATTTCTTTTGCCCCTTGTTCTTATCACATTTTGGAAACTAAGCCACTACAAAGACATGTTAAAGTTATGAGAATGACAACAGTTAGGCATAATGTTAAAAAAACAAGTTAGTGTAATCTACAAGTAGAACCTCTCAAAAACCTTAAAATCAAACTGCATATTGCTGGAGATATTCTATATGGGGAGTGGGTTCAAGTTCAGGCTGAAGTTGTTTATACAGTTATCACTCTGTGGCAGTAGATTAATGTTACTGATAACTCTATTTTTTTTTTAATAGGTCAGTTTCTCCTGCTGGGAGAATCTCCACATCACCTATCAGACCAGTGAAATCTCCATCTCCAATCCGTAAACCACATGTAGTGACAACAGCTGGGGCTGATGTCCTTCCTCCTTGGAAGCAGGAAGGATATTCTGCCACCATGGAAGCCCAGATGAAGGAAACCAGAGTGTCCACAAGCACTACCCAAGTGACTGAAGAAAGATGGGAGGGGAGATACGGGGTCCAAGAACAAGTCACCGTGACTGGCGCTGCTGCCGCCGAGGTGGCCACGGGTGCCAGAGAGGTAAAGTCTGGTTTTGGAAAAAACTTTGGGTTTGCTTTGAGTGGGGTCTCACCACTGATGGGTAGATCTGCTAAATGGAATCTCAGAAGCTATGTGTAAAACCATGTGTGCTGCTATTGAGAGAGTTCTGCTGCAGAATTCGGAAATGCTTCTTTGCAACATTCTGTCTCTGTACTTGTTCTGTGCTTCTTCTGCTTGTATGGAAAACATGAAAAAATGTCTTTTGATGTGACTAATATAGGTGAGAAAGGACAGTGAAAAAACAGCAGCTGTTGCTACGGTTGTTGCTGCTGTGGATCAAGCCATGGTGAGAGAACCAGCTCCAGGTGTTGCAGAGCAAACTGCTAAAAGGACAGCAATGACTGCAGTCCACGTTCAGCCTGTTCATGAGCAGGTAGAAATAGAGCACAGACATCCTATGATTTCCCTTAATCCCTTCATCCAACACCCAAAGAAGGCATGATTCACTGTGAGGAATTAACAAGATGTTTTCCAGAGCGCTGCAGAAGCATGCATACTCATCCAGAACACCTAGACTGTAAAGGAATGCTCAGGTTCACTTACACCATTGCATTCCAATGTAACAGGATTGAACTAATTACTCTTCTTAAGTTTAAGGATGCTTTCTCTGAAAGTGATCATCTATTCTCTCTTCTCCTCTATTCTCTAACATTATTCTTACAATGATGAAACTTCTTCTCTAATATCTTTTATAATTTCCCCACTAGGAATAAAATAACTCTCCCTCATTATTTTCCCTTTACTTGAATTCCTCTCTTATTTTTCCTTCTCTTATTTTGATGACCATTTTTTCAAGTGAATCTAAGGCTTTGGTTCTTTTTTGTTTGTTGCTACAAAAATCAGATGAAAAAGGAGGCAATGGTAGTAGTTACCAGTGATAAAGCCACAAAACAAACTGTGATATCGAGAACTAGAGAAGAAATTGTAACTTCACAACAACAAAGACACATCTCTCCTGAAAAGGTGAATACAGATTGTAGCTGAGATTGTTATGCCCTAACTTTGTTCAAAAATCTGATATCTCATACAAAAGACAAGCCTATGAAGAAAACAAATTAGATACTGTTATTATTTGTCCCTTTTATAGATGTTCACTCTTCCAGTTTACAGTGCTATCATTTTCCTGTCTCTTCTCTGTGATTACTGTCTTTCTTTTCTTATTTCACTTCCTTTATTTATACCTAAGAATGTGACAAAGTTGAAAAACATTAACCTGGATGAACCTCTCTTTTTTCCTATATGATGTAGTATTTTGCTAGATAGTTTTCTTGATCACTTATATTTTGCTGGACTGAGGGTGTGGGGAGGGTGTGTTCTGATATTGTCTCCAAGCTTGCCATTTGTAGCCTGCTTTGTCTGTTGGCAGCACAGGGGGTCAGAAAAAAGGAGGAAAAACTCATTCTGCATTGAAATTAATTTTGAAAATACCAATGAATGATTTGAAATCAGATTATTTTCTTTATTTTATCAGAAAAATGTGATTTAATGGAAGAGGAGCTTTTATAGCCAATGCTACATTTGCATTCTAGTAGAGATGCTTGAGGAAGAAAGTGCAATCTCTCTCTAAAGCACTGACAAACAGAAATCCACTTCAATTAATCTGAACTTGCCATTTGAACTCTTGCCAAATTAAAGAGTTTCGTTAGAGTTACAAAACTCAAATTAAGAGTTTCGTAAAACTCATTTTTAATATCCTAATCTTTCTCCAACTGATTATAATGCAGGACAGTTTTTCTCTGAGCCAATTTTTTTAGTACTGCTTCCACTAGCACACAAACTATTTGTGCAGTGTTTTATTTTTATGTTAAATGTTTTTTACAAAGTCTGTTCATGTTGTTATTGTTGTTTCTGGACTAGATTATTTCAAAACTCAGAATGTGACATCTTTGCTCACTTTAATTTCCATGCTCTTTCCCAAATATATTGAAAATCACCTACTTTATATTTTAAGATAAAAATATGAAGTTCTTTATTTGTAAATGTCCAGGTGAGAAAAGAACCAGAGAAAGCTCCAGTACCAACAGTAATAATTGCCACAGACAAAGCCAAAGAACAAGAAAGAATAACAAGAGCTAGAGAAGAAGTATCTACCAGACATGAGCAAGTGCACATTGCTCACGAACAGGTAAATGAATGTTACAATCTTAAGTTCATAGAGATACTCTGTTTTATAAAATCTATTAAATAATTTTACTGTCCTTCTTCACAAAGAGAAGATTGCTAAACAAAAATTTTGCTAAACAAGGTATTTCAGACCAAAATCTCTGCAGCTGAACTCTTAGTAGCTCTGCCTGCACAGGAGTGCAGCTGCCCTTCTTACAGATCTTTGAGCATTAGGGTTTTTATTGCCACAGGACATAGAATTTCATCTGATGTTTAATGATGAATTTATCTCTGAAGTTAGATTTTGAAATATAAATTTTAAAGGTTATTATGGTTTGATACATAGTGTGGGGCTTGATTTAATGAACTTCATATATGTGTGAGGATTGAAAACATCTCTTAGACCATATTGTGGGACCACTCAACTGATTGGGTCAGCTATTAAGTCAATAATACTAATTTCTATGCAAACAATTTCCACAAAACATAATGATGTACTACAAACCAGGAAGTACAAACTTTTTCTCTCATTCAAATAAAAATTTATGCAACATATTATTGACTTTGCATGAACTTCTCTCAGCATATTGAACAGGCTATAATTTGGGTATAAAGATATTACTCCAATTCTGAAGTCATGTTTCTTTCTTCTTGATATACATTTAGAAACAATATCCTGCTTTCCAAACAAGTTGTGTAATATTGACAACAGACATAATCAACTACTATTATTTTTCTTTACCATAAAAATTAGATAAGAAGGGAAGATGTGAAACCTTCTGTACCTAAGGTAGTAATTACTACTGATAAACCTAAAGCACCGGTCATAGTATCGAAAAGTAAAGAAAGAGTTGCCACCAAACAAGAACAAGTGAGCATAACACGTGGAAAGGTGAATAGCACTCTTATAACCATATTTGAGTTTTATCTTTTCTTCTTTACAAACCTCTTGTTTTCTCAAAAAATACTAACTATACATTTCCAGTTCATTTTTCTAAGATTATTCCACTTACAAACTTTTAGACCTACTGCTAATTAGACTAAATTATTTCATCTTGATCTTCCTCTCTTGTTTTCATTAATAGGATGCTCATAATTATCTTCTGTCTGATGTTTGGAATGGACTGACTCCTGAAACGCATTTTAACTTTTTTTAAAAAATATTTTATTTAAATAGATGTGAGGATATAACAATACTTATCACTATATATGTAACACAGAGATGTGTGCAGTGCAGAAAGATCTAACCCAACATTCTCCTTCCCTGTTCCCATTTCAAGATGTTTTCTCATTGTTCAAATATCTTTCAAGACTGAACGTAACTGAAACTTTTATTTCTGCTATAAAAACTAGATTGAAAAGGAAGCTGAGAAAACTACTGTAGTTCCAAAAATAGTTGCAATTGCTAAAACCAAAGCATCAGTCACAGTGTCCAGAACTGGAGAAGAAATTACAGCCAATGCAATTTGTTACAATTTGGTTTATCGGTAAACCACAAATTTTAAGACCTACTTTGGTACAACAGAATGCTCTCAAATTAATTCCTGAAAATATAACCATTCAGTGGAATGATCATCAAGTATGATTAAGTTTCTAGTGCTGAAGAGGTTTATATCCCACCCTGCTAGGAAATGTCACACTTTAGACTACAGTCTGATTTCTCTGTGACAGTCTCCTCTCTATCAATGGCTTTTAAGTAACCTTTACCTGTTCAAATTTCTGACTCTGCAATCTTTTTTCTATTTGATGGTTCCTTGTAACTTCATGGTTGTCAGGTGAAACAACTTCTCTTTATTGAGGTTTGAATTGTTCTTTGTGCAATACAAATTTTAGCATCCATTCAGGTCTGTCTAGTTTGTTACTCATGACCATCGGGTGCTTGTTGGCACTGCTTTGCTCCAGTACAATTCCCACAGTAGGAAAGATCTACAATACAGGAAATCTTAAATGGAAGAATAGCATAGTTGACAACAGATGTTATTTAAAATCTATCTACCTACAGTGTAGTGCATTCATAAAATACTTTTATAAAATATCAGTAAATGAACAAAGCACATAAAACTCACTCAGAGGAGTCAGACTGCTAGGTGATTTCAGTCCCTTGTTATATGATGCAAATTTAGGGCCAAATTCAGTATTAAAAAATTATTTTGAAACCAACAGTAGTATTGAATAAGAGGTCCCTGTCACCTGAACTACTTTAATAAGAAAACAAAAATCTCTGTAAATGATCACATTTTGGCCTTACCTAAGTAAGTTTAGTTTAAGCTGGTAATGGTTTTAAAATTAATATGAAATTACCTGTTTTTCAAGGCACACATATCATACACTCTGTTGCTACATCCAGATCAGTTATGACAGTAATAATAAACAGCAATGTCACTATTATCTACTGTTGGCTGACTGGGCAGAAGTTTGGACCCTAATAACAGAGAAGTTGACAGTATTTATGATTTATTAGAAACAAATGGAAGTCCTGATACAAAAACATTATTTCCAAATTATCAGACATGTCAGTCTTCCTTCTTTTGTAAAATCCTTTTAAATAGATCAGGACTTATATCTGAATTAACAGATATACATGATGTAAAAATTTTTCTGGGTCTGTTTCTTAATAAATACATTGACATCAGATGCTAGATGAAATTTTTTAAATCTACAAGAGTTAGACAAGTGGACAGAAATGGCTATAAAGTATTAAAATTGGCTTGCAGGCAAATATAGATGTGTATAAACCACAGAAGGACAGATATATTCTGAAAGTGCAGAGATAGCACTTGGAGAATGTATTTGCATTTGAATTTACTGATTCTTAAGTATATTTACAGGTGCATACTTTTGATCTTTTCATCATGACTTCTGCATAACCTCTCTTTAGAATATGCTGAACATTATAACTCTTTGCCATATATACAAATTTTCAATATGATGGATGATGAATATGTGTATAAGTTCTGATCTTATTTGTAGACTCAAGCTGGAAAAAAGGCTGAAGCTGTAGCTACAGTCGTTGCAGCAGTTGATCAGGCACGTGTTCGATCACCCTGGCAACCAGAAAAAGTAGATGAAACTTATGTAAAGGAGAAAACTGTGGAATATGGTTATAAAGAGCACACTGTAACAGACCGTGGCCCTGAGGCCCCAGCAGAACGTCATGTTGTCACTAAAGAAGTCAAAACTGTGTATGTTCCTCCTGAGAAACACATCCCAGCTCCTGAAAAGCAGGAAGTTCATGTATCAAAAGAGGTTAGATTCATTTTTTACATTACATTCTTTTCCAGAAACTATGTCCCAGTGAAATCTGTTTCAGTTTAAAGAGCAGCATCACTTTCAACAACTTTTTTCATTACTTTGTGCAGATAAAAAGAACAACAGAACTGGAGAAAACAATTCATGTCGAACCGCCGCGACCTCGCACAGCAAGTCCTCACTTCACAGTCTCCAGAGTTGCTGTTCCCAAACCAGACCACACGTATGAGGTAAGCTGAAGGGCATCCAAGAGCAGCAGCATGCTCATTTTCAACAGCCAGGAGGTCACCCATTCCACTTGGCTTTTCCTCCCACACTCCAGAGTGGTGTTTTCCCAAGAGGAAGAGCTGTATGCTTCCTCCAGCAATTGTTGATGGCTGGTTTGACTAATAAAGAACACTGCTGTAAGCAGACAAATGGATTGCTAAAATACAATTTGTTGTTATGATTTCTTATTTAAATAATCTTATAAACTGTTTGAGGATGGGCTTCAGTACTTAATAACATATAGTAAAATTGTAGATATTTGTCATGCAAGTTATATTTTCTAAAGAGCAGAAGTATTTCTCTTTAATCTTGTTATATGTATCCGTTCATTCACTGCTTTTTTCTTCCTTGCTAATTAATACATGCTAAGCTAATTTTTTAAACAGAAAAAAATCCAGACTAACAGCATAATATGATATCATCTATTTTTAATGTTATTCTTCCATTCTTCTGCTGGACTCATTTATATAACATTTAAATTTTCCAGTAAATTAATTTTCTCATTCAAACATATTTTTCTCTTCACCTGGAATTTAAAAATTATTTTCCCTAAATATATTTAAACATAGTTATAAATATTTTTATTAAATATTTATGTATTTTTTTAATTATTCCACCTATAATAAAATTTTGAAATCTCTTTAGTTGTTTTAATCATTGGAAGTTATATAATTAGTAGTATTCTTTCCTGAAGTATTAGATTGATTAAATGGAAATCTAAGGTTTCAAGTGAAGAAATGGAGAGAACATTTCTTGTGCTGCACTTTAGAGCTTCTTGACCATTTAAAAATCAAATTCTAAAGCGAAAAAGAAAATATTTAAATGTTAGATCAAAAATAATACAAGAATACTATATATCTGGTATTCTATTACTGTAATCTAAAACTGCTACTCTTTTTTTACACATAGCTTTTGTAGTGTCATAACCAAGTAACTAAGGAAGCAACTGCAGCATATGCAGTATGCACTCTCTCCTTTGAAAACGAAACAACAGAGCTGTAACTCTTTTTCTTCTGTTCCCTAGGTTTCAATAGCTGGATCTGCCATGGCTACTCTGGAGAAAGAGTTATCAGCTACTTCTGCCGTGCAAAAGATCACCAAGCCTGTGAAACCACCTCAGCTAAAGCCTCATGAAGTCAGGACAAAAGCAGAGCCAGCTGCTCCTCCACAGTTTCCCTTTGGAGAGGCTGCTGAGACGTACAAGAGTCAGTATGATGTTGAGACTAAAAAGGAGACAAGCATTAAAAGTGAAGCCATGCGGACAGAACATTTGATGCTGCATAAAGAAAGTGAAGCAAAGGTATGTTCTTAAACTTCTTTCTTCTTGAAACTTTCATCTTAAAAATATGGAATAGCCTCACTTTTTTGCTGTTTTCTTATCACAACTTTTCACTTCTAAAGCATTCTGTTGCCTCTTATTTTTAATTTGTTTTACACAAATCCTTGTAAGCACCCAATATTTACTTATGACCTGCAAAGAGTACACATTATCTGGTTTATTTACTTATTTAAATTATGTTATGTCCTTGACTTTATTCATTATTGTCCTCTATACAACCTAGGTGACAGAAACTGCCAGAGTTCCTGTGCCTGCAGAAATCCCTGCTACTCCACCCACCTTAGTCTCAGTAAGTAATTATTCTGTTTGTAGTGTAGGGCAGTTATACTAGATTTTCACCCATTCTGTTCTCTAATTTTTATTGCTGAATACCCAACCATTAAAAATTGGCTTTATTTAATCTTTTTAACGTTGTTTTAGATTTACTTAATCATATAATTTATCTCTCATACCAAGTCTTCTTGACGTCTTTTATGGTAGTGATTCTTCATGTTTATGTCACATAGTAGGTTGATCTATCTGCATAAATGTGAGCCTACGTTTTCATTTTGTTGAAAGCAATAATGTTCAGAGACCCTAAAAGCCATTTTCAAATAATTCCCTTCATAAAATGCCTGTTTTTCCTCCCCACATACATTGCTTCACAGAACACTGTTTTGAACTATATGTCAAATTTTCCATTCAAATGTGTTTTAGATATTTACATATCTGTTTGAAATGTATATGTCAAATGTAATCTGTTTTAAAAGTGCCTATTAAAAATGTATACTGACTGTGATACTTATTTTTTATCATATAGGGCCTCAAAAATAAGACTGTGACTGAAGGCGAGTCTGTCACTCTGGAGTGCCAAATATCTGGTCACCCTCAGCCTACAGTGACGTGGTACAGGGAGGATTACAAAATTGAGAGCTCAATGGACTTCCAGGTCACTTTCACAGCAGGACTTGCTCGCCTTGTGATTCGTGAAGCCTTTGCAGAGGACAGTGGAAGATTCACCTGCACTGCTACCAATAAGGCTGGGAGTGTCAGCACTTCTTGCCACTTACATGTGAAAGGTAAGTGTATTTATAGAATCATGAAATTGTTCAAGTTGGAAAAGACCATTAAGAGCATTGATTTCAACCATTAACCCAAAACTGCCATGTCCACTGCTAAACCCTGTCCCTAGGTGCCACATCTACATGTCTTTTAAATACCACCAAGGTGGAGAAGATATTTAAAAGTCAGCCCCATATGACTCATGGGCAACCTCTTCCAATGCTTGATAACCTTTGATAGCCTTTTTGGCGAAAGGTTTCCTAATATTCAAACTTGGGTGCAACTCAAGGACAGTCCCTCTTGTCACTGTAGGAAGTTAATAATTTTGTTAACTGCATATTACTGGTAATGTATCTTGGACATTTCAATCACATGGCTTGAGTTGTGTTCCAAGTATTTATTAGGTAAAAGGGCTGTAAGGATATGAGGAAAAGGCCCATAATAGGAGAATCTTAACTTGATTCCTCAGTGGGATTAACTAGTTCTCTGAACCAACTAACTACTTACTCTTATGTCAACTAAATGCATTGCTTAAGGTCTATTAAGGTATTTTAAAGTCCACTATATCAAATTTGCCTTGTAGTTACTGAAGAAACCGAGACTCGAGAAACTATTTCTGAGAAAACTGTTACAGAAGAGAAACGGTAAGGTTACTTTTCTAAATAGACTGCTCCTATTGCAGCCATTATGTTCTTGCATTCTGTTTTATGAGAGCTTCAGATATCAACTCACTTACTGCACTGAAATCTAATTTCAGCTATGTGGAGACAAAGGACATTGTAATGGAAGATGTCTCTGCTGCAGCAGAGGAAGTATCGGGAGAACCCGTACCTCCTTTCTTCATAAGAAAACCCATGGTGCATAAATTAATTGAAGGTGGGAGCATTATTTTTGAATGCCAAGTAGGGGGCAACCCAAAGCCACATGTGTACTGGAAAAAAGGCGGAGTTCCTCTAACGACTGGCTACAGGTACTTTGAATACAATGCCCCTAATCCCTCTTAATTTAATTTTTATGTATATTTAATTGGCAGTGTCAGAATTTGATTCTCTCACTTATGCTGAGCCAAATAACATCCTGATTTCTGTGAAATAAATTCTTTCTATAGGCTCATGTCTTAATGTGTGACTTTAAAAGTTTGTTAAATTTTAAATATAAATATTCAAAAGACTATAAAGTGAGATATATGTTATACTTAGAAATAAATCAGGAAGAAGTTTTGTATTTGTTTTATTCTATCTGTGCAATGCTTGCATTCTCTCTATGTAAGTCTCATCTATAGAAAGCAACATACTTTCTAGCTGAGAAAAAAATATTACATTTGCATTCTTGAAATGATCATGTTATGATGACCCATATTAGGACAAACTGTGTGAACATAGCCAT
The DNA here is from genome assembly GCF_903797595.1 of Erithacus rubecula. NCBI lineage: Eukaryota > Metazoa > Chordata > Aves > Passeriformes > Muscicapidae > Erithacus > Erithacus rubecula. The sequence continues at coordinate 14,981,056 of NC_136659.1, forward strand.
TATATTGTGTCTGATAATTAGACCTCTGATATTTCAGTGCTGGTGTTTGGATCCCATTTATTTAGTGACAACAAAAAGAAAGCTGACAGTACTCTAGTTTCAGCATGGTTATTTTACACATGCTGCTCTGTATGCTCATTCGTTCAGTGAGAATTGCCTGCATAAGTTTCGTTTTTTGTGCCTTGTACAAGTTAGGAGTATGTCTAACTGTAACTAAAATCAAATTAACTAAAATGTAGTTAATTTTAGTCCAGAATTATAGAGACGTTTTACTTCTATGTTTTCTACAGATACAAAGTGAGTTACAAAAAAGAAACAGGGGAATGCAAACTTGAAATTTCCATGACTTTTGCCGACGATGCCGGAGAATACACTATTGTTGTTCGTAATAATCTTGGAGAAGCTTCTGCAACGGTCTCCTTACTAGAAGAAGGTACATTTTAGATAAGGATATGGGAACAATATTTCTTAAAATTAACTTCAAAATGGGAAAAAATATTTTAAATTGTGCTGCAAAATCTTTGCAGCTTAATTTATTCAGTTCGAGAAACATAAAGGGACATCTAGTGACTCTGTTTCTACAAGACAGAGTGTATGTCATCAGTCCTTTGAAGAACTTTATTCTTTGCTAAAATGTCTAGCTATAGGAACCTTCCTCTGTTGACATGCCATGCTCATGAAAAGATGAGACATTCAGAGGGGAATGTGGGAAACGAAGGTTAATCAACTAATTGTTATCTTAAAAGAAAAGAAGCTAGTCAAATTTTTTAATTCGTCCTGTAAAAATTTTCAAGAGATAGAGTCATGATGAAGAAATTGTAAAATAATCTCTGGAGATGCTTCCACTTTTAAAACTAGGACACCTACATGCTACAGGAAGACTTCTACCTATTTGTAAAGCTCATCTTAATACATCAGTCTTTGCATTTTGTTGTTTGCATTTATTGGCTCAATAGATAAAAAAATCTGCTTGTATCACCAAAAGCAGTAAAATAAGTTTGTACTTGTTTTTTCCGTTCAATCCAGTGAAAACCAAAAAATTTATCGAAATTAATCTGTTCTCAATTCTTAGCTGATTACGAAGCCTACATAAAATCGCAACAAGAAATGATGTACCAAACTCAAATGACTGCATACGTACAGGAACCTAAAGTGGCTGAGGTAGCCCCTCCCATTTCCTATGGTGACTTTGAAAAAGAGTATGAGAAAGAACAAGCTCTAATTAGGAAGAAAATGGCAAAAGATACAGTGATGGTCAGAACTTTTGTAGAAGATGAGGTATGTCTACCCCTCCATACTAATTCTGGGTACCAACATTTTACCATACAAACAATTTACTTGCAAGGTCATTATTTGACACGGAAAACTAATGGGCTTGCTTTTCTGTATAGGAATTCCATATTTCTTCTTTTGAAGAAAGACTTATCAAGGAAATTGAACTCAGAATTATTAAGACTACCTTACATGAACTTCTTGAAGAAGATGGAGAAGAGATGATGGTTGATATTTCTGAATCTGAAGCTGTAGAAGCAGGATTCGATTTAAGACTAAAGAATTACAGAACTTTTGAAGGAACAGGAGTTACCTTCCATTGCAAGACATCTGGATATCCATTGCCAAAGGTACCCCAAATCTGTATAACTTTTTTTTTTTTGGTAAATCATTTGATGCTCTACTTGCAAAAAAAATCCCTTAATATCTCATTGTCAGACATCCTACATTCTGCATTGGAAACAGCAACTCTCAAAAGAAATCCAGTCTTCTGGTTTGATATCAAACTGAATTTTCCTTTTCTCCCTTAATAGAATAGTTAGGTTTGTTAGCCAGTTCAGAGGTAGGCTGGATTTGCCAATTAAGTTGGTCTTGATTGTGAGTATCTCTGAGGTAGCCCAGACCAGTGGGGAACACAGTAGCAGTCCAGTCTAGGTTACTTTGCTCTTCATCAAAATGGGCTTTATATCTGTTCCTAACTTTAAAACTTGTATTTTAGATTTCTATGTAAACATCTAGTCTTGCTTATTTCAAGTAAAAATGTTAATGCTTAGTGCATATATGTTGTGGTGTTGTGATGATTTTCAGCTGAAAAATAGCAAGTTATAAAGTCTTGTATGTACAAGTCATTACTGGATCTTTTTCTTTAGGAAAGTTCACATAGCAGTCTACTATTTCTTTCCGTGCAGGTGGCATGGTACAAGGATGGCAAACGTATAAGGCATGGAGAGCGTTACCACATGGAACTTCTGCAGGACGGCACTGCCACTCTGCGTTTGCCTGTTGTTTTACCTGAAGATGAAGGAATTTATACTGTCTTTGCCAGTAATATGAAAGGAAATGCCATTTGCTCAGCAAAACTCTATGTTGAGCCAGTTGCACCTACAGCAACTCCAGGTTATATGCCAGGCCCTGAAGTTATGAGAAGATACAGGTAGGTACACAGTAATACAATTTTATGAGGCTTCAATCTGCTGTGATAGTCCAAAATCTCATTACACAGCAGTTAAATAAGCTTAAACTATTGGAGTTTATGTGCCTCTAGAAAAGTTTTAAATGCTGTTTTCATGACTCATATCTATATAGTGCAAACTTTTTGTCTGGTTCTTGCTTTTAATGAGCAATGCAGTTCCCAGAGTACAATCATTAACATGCATTTCCAGCCACAGTATCAGATTCACAAGCTCAATAACTATATTTATTTGTTAAAGTACTCACGTTTTTGAAAAAGTATCTTCTCCACTTGGAGTTTTAGTGTGGTGTGCAAGTATCTTTCCATGTCCTTGAAATAGTTGCATTTCCATGACAGAAAAAATTTAGCAATGCCATGTCCTGTGTTCAGTCTCCATACACATACAGATCCATGTACAAATGCACACAGTATTGCACTAGCTTATTTTGATCTGTGCACTGTCCAAAGACCAAAAATTGCCATGGCTATAGTGTGTCCTAACATTACTCAGCTCTACAAATGAATAAAACCTAAAGAAAATTGACTGCAAATAAAAATTAATTTTTTCCCCAATTTCTCAGATAAATTGGCCAAACACTTCAAAATCAATTATGAGAAAGGCAAAGGTTGAAATTTGTTTGTCATGTCAGTGCCCTGCTATCTGACATTGCCATACACATCTGTCTTATCTTTTCCTTCCAGGTCTATCTCTCCACGGTCTCCAAGCCGGTCTCCTGCCCGCAGCTCCCCTTCTCGTTCTCCTGCCCGGAGATTAGAAGAAACTGATGAAGGGCAACTAGAGAGACTATATAAGCCAGTTTTTGTGCTGAAGCCAACATCATTTAAATGTTCACAGGGCCAGACAGCAAGATTTGACTTAAAAGTTGTTGGCAGACCTATGCCAGAGACATACTGGTTCCATAATGGTACATCAGCCTCATTTTCATCAACAAATAATCTTTTAAAAAGTCTTTTTTATCTCGTTGAGACTGTATTGATTCCAACTGTTTTCTTTTCATGTGTACCTGCAGGTCAACAAGTGATTAATGACTACACTCATAAAATAGTGATTAAAGAAGATGGCACGCAGTCATTGATCATTGTTCCTGCAATGCCTGAAGATTCTGGAGAATGGGCTGTCATTGCTCAGAACAGGGCAGGCAAAGCTTCAGTCTCAATGACGCTGACTGTAGAAGGTATCTTCTGTGCATATTGTTTTTAGCAGTCTGATGAGTGTTTCCTACTTAAAACCATGGCTGTGTCATTTCATCTTGTGATAACTTACATTTGCTCTTTCAGCTAAGGAAGACCTAGTCAGACCACACTTTGTGGAAAGGTTGAGAAATGTCAGTGTGAAGGAAGGCTCTAGACTGGAGATGGCAGTGAAAGCTACTGGCAACCCTAATCCTGACATTGTATGGCTCAAGAACAGTGACATCATTGTGCCTCATAAATACCCCAAAATAAAGTAAGGATTTTTATTATATTTCAATCTAGTTAAATTTAAATTTAAATTTTATTTTAAATACTTTATAGAAGTTAAGTAGCAAATAACCACCATCCTGCAAAATGCTTCCTACAGTTTCACAGAAGGGATTCACTAGGGGCTTTTGCATTGCAGCAAGGAATACAGATATTAAATACCTTGAAGAATTAGTTCCATATTTTTCCAGCCTGTGTTTTCATATAGTTTTCTATTCTACAAAGCCATGACAGAGATTTAGTGAACTTTTTCTGTCTCTGATTTTAAAGACCTCTGCAGGGAAAACTGCCACAGAATTTAACACTGGCTTTTATTATTCTTCTTTGTTTGGTTCTTAGGCATTGCACTCCCAAACATAAATAAACATAAACAAAATGTCTATTACCTCCAGAGATTTGCCTTTGGAGGCTTTGAACTAATTTGGACGAAGAGCAAAAATTACTGACAAAGAAGGGAAGAATGTTAATTTTTTTTTCCCCATATTTCAGGATTGAGGGAACCAAAGGGGCAGCTGCGCTTAAAATTGAATCTACTGCCAGGCAGGATGCTGCATGGTATACTGCTACTGCTATCAATAAAGCTGGGCGGGACACTACCCGCTGCAAAGTAAATGTAGAAGTTGAACACACAGAACCTGAACCAGAAAGGAAATTAATAATTCCAAAAGGAACTTACAAAGCCAAGGAAATTGCAGCACCAGAGTTAGAACCTCTCCATCTGCGTTATGGTCAAGAGCAATGGGAGGAAGGAGATCTCTATGACAAAGAAAAACAACAGAAACCATTTTTTAAGAAGAAGCTCACATCTTTAAGGCTCAAACAATTTGGACCAGCACACTTTGAATGCAGGCTTACACCAATTGGCGACCCAACCATGGTGGTGGAGTGGTTGCATGATGGGAAACCCTTGGAAGCAGCTAACAGACTCCGCATGATCAATGAGTTTGGGTACTGTAGCCTGGACTATGGGGTAGCCTATTCCAGAGACAGTGGAGTGATTACTTGCAGAGCAACTAACAAATATGGAACAGATCACACATCTGCTACTCTGATCGTGAAGGATGAGAAAAGCCTTGTGGAAGAATCCCAGTTGCCAGAAGGCAGAAGGGGGCTCCAGCGAATTGAAGAGCTAGAAAGAATGGCCCATGAGGGTGCTCTACCTGCTGTTGCACTGGACCAAAAGGAAAAACAAAAACCAGAAATCGTTTTGGTTCCTGAACCTGCAAGAGTCCTTGAAGGTGAAACAGCACGATTCCGCTGCCGTGTGACTGGCTACCCTACACCCAAGGTCAACTGGTACCTCAATGGACAGCTCATACGTAAAAGCAAAAGGTTTAGACTCCGTTATGATGGGATCTACTACCTGGATATTGTGGACTGCAAGTCATATGACACAGGAGAGGTGAGAGTCACTGCAGAGAATCCAGAAGGCTTTATTGAACATAAGGTGAAACTTGAGATCCAGCAGAGGGAAGACTTCAGATCTGTTCTTCGCCGTGCTCCTGAACCCAAACATGAGCCTGTAGCTACAGAACCTGGGAAACTTCTCTTTGAGGTACAGAAGGTAGACAAACCTGCAGAAGCCACAACCAAAGAAGTGGTGAAGCTGAAAAGAGCTGAAAGGATCACTCATGAAAAGCTTTCAGAGGAATCTGAAGAGCTGCGTAGCAAATTCAAGCGCAGGACTGAAGAGGGCTACTATGAAGCCATCACAGCTGTGGAACTTAAATCTCGCAAAAAAGATGAATCATATGAAGAAATGTTAAAAAAGACAAAAGAAGAACTTCTTCACTGGACCAAAGAGATCCCAGAGGAAGAGAAGAAAGCACTTCCTCCTGAAGGCAAAATCACCATTCCTACATTCAAACCAGAGAAGGTGGAGCTTAGTCCAAGCATGGAGGCTCCCAAGATACTTGAACGAATTCAAAGCCAGACTGTAGCCCAAGGAACAGACGTACACTTCCGTGTGAGAGTGGTGGGCAAACCTGATCCTGAATGCCAGTGGTTCAAAAATGGTGTTCAGATTGAAAGGACTGATCGTGTGTACTGGTACTGGCCTGAAGACAATGTTTGTGAATTAGTTATCAGAGATGTGACTGCTGATGATTCTGCCAGCATCATGGTGAAAGCAGTCAATATAGCTGGTGAAACTTCTAGCCATGCTTTCCTGTTAGTACAAGGTAATTTCAGTTCTTTTACTCATCCTACTGCTCATCATTGTGTCTTAAGTCTGTTTGGTCAGTGCACTGCTAATTGTTTTACATTGTTTTGCAGCCAAGCAGTTAATCAGCTTCACCCAGAAATTACAAGACGTTGTTGCTAAAGCAAGAGACTCCATGGCAACATTTGAATGTGAAACATCAGAGCCCTTTGTCAAAGTGAAATGGTTTAAGGACGGAATTGAGATTCATTCTGGAGACAAGTACAGGATGCACTCAGACAGAAAGGCTCACTTCCTTTCTGTATTAACAATTGATATGTCTGATGCTGATGACTACAGCTGTGCACTGGTTGAAGATGAATCCATAAAAACCACTGCAAAGCTTACTGTTGAAGGTAAGAAGCATACAGCTCAGTAACATGCCATGTTGTTAAAGTGAAATCAGCCTCAGAAATAAAATTATTTAAACAGGTGTTTAGCAACCTAAGAAATTTCTAGCTCCTTTCATACTTTTGGAATACAGTATGAAAGTTTATAGATGTAGTCGTGTAAAATGGTTACATTCAACATATAAATATATACATATATACATGTATATGTATTTATTCCCTTAGGCTCATTTAATAGTATTTTTGTTCTTCAGGAGTATCTAATCAAGCTGATTCACAAACGTAATTATCTGCCTTTAGGTGCTGCAATTGAGTTTATTAAAGAACTTGAGGATGTAGAAGTGCCAGAATCCTTCTCAGGTGAACTTGAATGTGAGGTTTACCCAGAAGATGCAGAGGGGAAATGGTATCATGGTGATGTTGAACTCACTTCTAGTCTGAAACATGTGATTGCATCCCGCCGTGGTCGCCAGACCCTCACTATTAAAGATGTTAATAAAGATGATCAAGGAGAATATAGCTATGTTGTTGATGGAAAAAGGACTCAATGTAAACTAAAGATGAAGCGTAAGCATTTCTTATATTGTCTATATACTATAGATTTCCTATATTATAGCATGCATTATAACTATATCATTGTATCTCATAATACTTTAATGTTCAATAATCTGCCTCATATATGTATTAATTAACTTCATTTAATTCCACAGCTCGTCCCATGGCAATTCTTCAAGGACTTACTGATCAAAAAGTCTGTGAGGGAGATATTGTGCAACTCGAAGTAAAAGTGTCCCTAGAAAATGCAGAAGGTGTCTGGATGAAGGATGGCCAGGAAATTCAATCAAGTGACCGTATTCACATTGTGCTGGATAAACAATCACATATGTTGCTCATAGAAGATGCCACAAAGGAAGATAGTGGAACTTACTCTTTCAGTGTTCCTGATCTTGAGCTGTCAACCACTGGACAGATCACAGTGTACAGTAAGTCACTATGAAAATTTTGAATGTGTGTTTGATTTTTGCCTCTTTTAGGATTAATTTTTAAAGGCACAGTTTTTCTCACAATGAATATTTTTGTAACTTGGCAGGCGTGGAAATAGTGGTGCCTCTAAAAGATGTTCACGTAATTGAAGGAACAAAAGCCATCCTTGAATGCAAAGTTTCAGCACCTGATGTGTCCTCTTCAAAATGGTACCTAAATGATAATCAAATAAAGGCTGATGAACGTGTGCAAGCTATATGTAAAGGTGCTAAGCAGAGGCTAGTGCTCACCAGAACCCATGCATCAGATGCAGGACACTATAAGCTAATGGTTGGCAAAGTGGAAACAAGTTGCAATGTCACAGTTGAAGGTTGGTGTCTTTTATGATGCACAGTTCTTTGTGAAATAATTTCTTTGGAAACAAAACCAGTGCAAACAACTAATAAATTTATAATTTTTGCTTTTTATAGAAATTGAGATCATTAGAGGTCTTCATGACATCACCTGCACTGAAACACAGAATGTGTCCTTTGAGGTCGAGCTCTCCCATTCAGGGATTGATGTAATTTGGCATTTCAAAGGCCAACCCATAAAGGCTGGTCCTAAATATAAAATTGAAGAACATGGCAAAATATATAAATTGACAGTGGTGAAGATGATGAAAGATGATGAAGGAGAATACGTCTTTTATGCTGGAGAGAAGAAGACATCTGGGAAACTTATAGTAGCAGGTTAGTAGGGTTAAAATCCAAGGCTTTTATTTCACTGTGATTTAGAAAGTACCCAATGGACTTGTAGCAACTGTGCTGTTCCAGTGGGAGTTCATCTTTAAGTTTTTTTCTTCTTTTTTATGTTCTCCTTGCCTTTCTCCTTATCTTTTGTGATTAGTATCATTTAAATTCACAAATCTTTTAAGTGTAAATATATTTTGCTAGATCAGAACCACAGTACCAAACTATATTATGTTTTTGATGTAATTAATGTAAAAAAGAGGGGGGTTTGTCCTCTGTGTTATCAGTATTCCTGTGTTGATGATAAAAGAGTGTTCTCTTTTTGAGAGAACTCTCTTTTCTGTTCTCTTTTCTCTTTACACTAGGAGCGAAAAGAAACTATTTTTGCACTGTTCAGGTCATATTCTATTCCTAGTTTTGCACAGAGCTCAGAATTACTATAGGCATGCTGCAAATTAGGGCAAAGAATTACAGCATCTCCTTTTTTGTTTCTGCATGGGGGAAAGCTGAACAACAACACAACACAAGAACGCATTTTTTTCCTCCCAACAGGCGGTGCCATTTCAAAGCCTCTCAGTGACCTGACTGTGGCCGAGTCCCAGAGAGCTGTTTTTGAATGTGAGGTGGCAAATCCTGAATCAGAGGGCCAGTGGCTACAAAATGGTAGACCATTGACTATGACAGACCAGTTCCGTGCTGAATCTGATGGTGTGAAGAGAAGGCTCGTTATCCCTGCGACAAAAATGGAGGATATGGGTGAATACAGCTACGAAATAGCAAGCTCAAAGACATCTGCCAAACTGAAGGTTGAAGGTCAGTAGTTTTTATAACTACTAGATGCCTTTAAGACTTACTCCAACATCATTCACTATATCTTGGATCAGGCCTTAATGCACAAGCAAAATGAAATAAATCAAATTAAAAACCCCAAATAAACCCCTGAGCCTATCCAACAACAACAACAAAAACTAAACAAACAAATCTCCCACCAACCAATCAACAAAACAGACAAATAAAACCCTAAAAACCCCATAAACCAAACATTTATCATGAATGCTATGAGTAAATCTTCCTTGCTGTGTTCCCAGTACACCACTTTGCTGGAATCTGTATAAATTACTGTATGCATAAAATGAAGCACCCTTAATCAGTTTTATTAAAATTGTTATGTTTATCATAGGCTTTGATTTTGATCTGTTTTGTCAAGGTTTTTTTTTTCTATTTTCTTTCTTTTTTCCCTAGCTGTTAAGATAAAGAAAACACTAAAGAACTTGACTGTCACAGAATCACAGGAGGCAGTTTTCAGTGTAGAGCTGACCCACCCTGATGTGAAAGGAGCTCTATGGATTAAAAATGGTGTTGAACTTGAATCAAGTGACAAATATGAAATTACAGTGAAAGGAACTGTTCATACACTGAGAATCAAAAACTGTGTTGTCACCGACGAGTCTGTTTACAGCTTCAAACTTGGAAAAATAGGAGCAAATGCCAGACTTCATGTGGAAAGTAAGCCATCCTAGTTTGAATATTTGCTGTAATGTGTATTTTAAAATTTTAATCATACACAGTGCTGAATATTGCTAATTTTTTCTCCTCAAGCTGTCAAGATCATCAAAAAGCCAAAGGATGTGACTGCTTTGGAAAATGCTGTTGTCTCATTTGAACTGAGTGTTTCCCATGATACTGTACCAGTCCGCTGGTTCCATAAAAATATTGAGCTTAAACAAAGTGATAAATACAAGATGATCTCTCAAAGGAAAGTTCACAAGCTTATGCTGCATAACATATCTCCTGATGATGCTGGGGAATACACAGCTCTTGTTGGGCAAATTGAGTGCAAAGCAAAACTGTTTGTGGAAAGTAAGTATTGTTAGTTTGTAAGAAAGTAGTTATAGGAATTGTTACATCAACACTGAGCAACTTGACCTGACACTTCATAGCCTGTTACCCTTGTTTTTTTGCAGTCTTCCAAATATACTAACTTTTAGAAAATTCACTCTTGTCTTTTTTCCCCTCCTTTTAGGCATACACATCACAAAGACCATGAAAAATATTGAGATCCCTGAGACCAAAACTGCCTCTTTTGAATGTGAAGTTTCTCATTTCAATGTGCCCGCTGTCTGGTTGAAAAATGGTGTGGAGATTGAAATGAGTGAAAAGTTCAAAATAGTTGTCCAAGGGAAACTCCACCAGCTCAATATCATGAACACAAGCAGTGAAGATTCTGCAGAGTACACATTTGTCTGCGGAAATGACAGAGTCAGCGCAACCTTGACTGTAAAACGTATGTAAAAATTAAATTAACCAGAATATTTTACAGCTACCAGTAATAAGTTTGTGCTAACACATGGACTTAATGAAATTCTGACAAAACCATCAGACTGTAGAGGTGCTTTTTAATAACAGTAAATAGCCTCCATAGCATTCTTTAAAGAGATTCAGAAGTGGAGAACTATAATGTTAGATCCTGTGTTGTTCTCTTTAGGCCAACATACCTAAACGCCAGGTCACTGTAGAAGACGGAACTTGGACTCCTATGTCATTCAGTAGTTGTGAGACATTTAATTGTAATACTGATTCCGAACACAAAACGTACCTTTTAATATTTCCAAAATTGTCTAAAAGAAGTTGAAGCACCTCTAATCTGGTTAACATACATTTAAAATAAAGTAAAACAGAACAGAAAAAAGCAAACCATGTCCATTCCTTTTCTTTTAGCCATCCTAATTACCTCCATGCTAAAAGACATCAATGCCGAAGAGAAAGATACAATAACATTTGAAGTTACTGTTAATTATGAAGGCATCTCATATAAATGGCTAAAGAATGGTGTAGAAATAAAATCGACTGATAAATGCCAGATACGAACCAAGAAGCTTACACACTCCCTCTCCATAAGGAATGTGCACTTTGGTGATGCAGCAGAATATACTTTTGTTGCTGGAAATGCAGCTTCATCAGCCACTTTATATGTGGAAGGTATTTGCTCTCTTTATTTGTATGTTTAGTTATTTCTAGGAGCTTAAATAACATCATGGCACTCATTCTACTTTTTTCTGCCCTAGCTCGTCACATTGAGTTTAGGAAGCACATTAAAGACATCAAAGTGGTGGAGAAGAAGAGGGCTATTTTTGAATGTGAAGTTTCAGAACCTGACATTCAGGTCCAGTGGATGAAGGATGGGCAGGAACTCCAGATTGGTGATAGGTAAATTATTGCTTCTACACCATATTAACTTTTGGTGTGTGTTTTCCTCAGGAAACATCTAGCTCACTTTCTTTTCTTGATGTGCTCAGGATGAAAATTCAGAGAGAGAAATATGTTCATCGTCTCATCATTGCTTCCACAAAGATGTCTGATGCTGGTCAGTACACTGTGGTAGCAGGTGGAAACACATCCAGTGCCAATTTGATCGTGGAAGGTCGTGACATTCGTATCAGAAGCTCCCATAAAGATATTCAGGTAAGGCCTTTACAGATGAATAAATATTTCATAGCTTTGTCACTCAAAGAATAATACAAGGGAAGAGCAACAATATCTAACCAGCAAGTGTCATAGCACACAAATCTGTAATCATAAGATCAGAACCTTCATCTAGGAAACTGAAATGTGAGACCAGAGGAAAAGCCAGTATCACTTCTGCTATTTATTCTACTTATTCAAAGGTCATTGAGAGACAAAGAGCTGAAATTGAATTTGAAGTCAATGAAGATGACGTTGAACCACAGTGGTACAAGGATGGTATTGAAATCAACTTCCAATATGAAGAAAGATACAAGTATGTGGTGGAAAGGAGAGTTCATCGAATGAGCATCTTTGAAACCACTTACTCCGACGCTGGGGAATATACTTTTGTTGCAGGACGGAATAGGAGCTCTGTTATTCTCTATGTGAATGGTATGTGGCCCAACAACCAATGATTTGACTGCTTTTATTACTCAGTAGTTTTCTGATTTTTATATGGCTTCTCTGGAATTCTAACTCTTGAAAGAAAAAAAAATTCAAAGAGATAATTTGGAACACTACCAAATTCCTTATGTACAGAGATGGTTTTTGCCCTACTGAGGCACCTGAGTAGTGGATGAAAATACCACAGCAGTTGTTTTCCCATGGTATTTACCTACACCACAAAATTTTTGCATCTAAATATAACCACTTTGTTCATGTGGAAAAATATGCCTTTTCCAGAGTGATCAACTGAACAATTCTTAGACACATTTTGCCAGAAAGACTTACAGCAGCAGAGCTAATTATGTTAAGGCACTTGCTGCTAAATTGTTCCTTTTGTATCAAGGAAAATGTCAGATTTTCACAGACACAAAAGATTAATAATAAGGAATAATAAGGGTTTTTTTGTTTGTATGTTTAGTTCTTGGCAAATAGTTTTCAATCACTGGTAATACCAATAATGAAATTTCTCTCTCTTTCCTTCTTTTTCCTGTCTTTCTTTGCCACCTTGCTTTACCAATTTTCAGCTCCAGAGCCACCCCAGATTGTTCGGGAGCTAGAGCCAACTACTGTGGAGTCTGGCAAACCTGCCCGCTTTTGTGCTATTGTATCAGGCAAACCCCAGCCCAAAATTTCCTGGTACAAAGATGATCAGCAGCTTTCTCCAGGTTTCAAGTGCAAATTTCTCCATGATGCACAAGAATATACTCTATTGCTGATTGAAACTTTCCCTGAAGATGAAGCAGTGTACACCTGTGAAGCAAAAAATGACTATGGAGTGGCTACAACTTCAGCTTCACTTTCAGTCGAAAGTGAGTTTCCCATGCCAATAAATTTCCTTCCTGAAACAAAATTTTCATTATTCATCTCTAAAACTAACGTTTTCTGTTTTTCTTTAGTCCCAGAAGTTGTCTCTCCCGAGCTAGAAATGCCAGTGTACCCACCTGCTGTCATAATTCCGCTACGTGACACGGTTACATCCGAGGGACACTCCGCGTGTTTTCAGTGCAGAGTCACTGGGACAGGTGGGTTTCATGAAATCCTCTACACCTTTCCATCTCTCTAAATTTCTCATCCTGAACTCAGATGAAAATTCAGCAATACATGTGCTCAGATCAGTCCTCCCACAGAAGTGCAGATATTTGATACACACATGTAGCCAAGAGTTACTGACAAGTTTCCCTTAAGCACATCAAAGGCTGCATCGAGCATGGAAGTCTTATTGCTATAAACATATTAAGCCTTTCTAAAAAGAAGATCTGCTTCTTATTATTTATCTTTGGAAACTTTTCAGGATTTTAAATAATAACTGATGCTGTCGAGTAAAATGTAGAGCTTCATGGGAGAAAATCAGTATTTTCAATACTGAAAATCGTGTCAAATTTCTGAAGACACACACTGCCATGGCCTTAACTACATTAACTGCCTGAAACTGTGACTCAATCTTTCTCCTAATATTTCTAACTATTATTCTGCAAACACTAAACTGTGCTTACTTTCTTTATCCTAGAATAAAGTGTTTTCTAATTGTCCTTTTAAGTGTAGATTTTGCATAAATAAGTTTTTTTATTTTATTTGGATACATGGAATGTCACTGTGCAATTAAAATATCTTTAACACACAGTCAAATAAAGCTACTTTTCTTTATGTAGCAAATGGCCTTGATAGTAATGGCTAGTAATAAAATATTCACATAGTAAACTGCAGAGTAAGATACAGTTCACAACTCAAAGAATTTAAAACTATTTTGAGATAAACAAAACTTCAAATTTAAAAATAATCCTCGATAAAAATTAACAGAAATTGGTTATAAGGATATACATGCAGCATAATATATATATAATTTGCATTACCATCCCTTGAATGAGAACTCTAGTTTTGGTTATTTGTTTTGTTTTGTTTTTTAAAAAGCTTTACAGTAAATCTGATTCTGTTTTAGAAGTGCTGCTGAAACTTGGAAAATATATGATGGAAATGCTGGCCAACCCTTTCTGCATTGCATGCTAGTGTAACTTTTTTTAATAGAACTGTATTTATGTGAATGTGGAAGCTGAATTTACAGCACAGAATATAAAGATCCTTTCATCTAGGTCACCCATTGTAGAATCATTTAGTTGAGAAAAGACCTCAAAGATCATCAGGTCCAAGTGTTAACCCAGAACTGCCAAGTCCAGAAATAAAACATGTCCTTAATTGCCATATCTAAATGGCTTTTAAATATCTCCAGCAACTGTGACTCTACCACTTCACTGGGCAGCCAGTTCCAATGCTTGACATTGACAGCCCTTGTAATGAAGACATTTTTCCTACTGAAAATTTCCTTTACTGAACTCACTATCCAAATGGATTTGCATACCTGTTGCTTGTGTTATGAAAACCTTCTATATTAGGTTAGGTAACACATGGCTGCAAGTACAGTTGTTTAATGGTACACATTGTGTCCCTGGCTATTGAAAACACTCTTCTGATAACAGTAATAGCACAGTAGTTGAGTAACAACATATGATTCATGATGTAGTGTAGTGACAGGTGGAGAGAAAAAGCTGAAGTCTGCTTCAATTCTCTCCTAAGTCTACAAGAATCTGCAACATTTTATATAGGAATATATAAAACTTTCTTGAGAGCTATGTCAAGTAATATTTGCAACAAAAAGAGGGAAGGTGCTGTGCTTAACAGAAGAATGTTCTGTTTCAATTTCTTAACATCACTAGCTCAAGTTAGATATTTTATAGCCTGTTTAATTATGCAACAGTCACAAAATCACTTTTTAAAAAGATACTTTCTCTGATTTCAGTAGTGCCAAAATATATTTAAATTTTTACACTAACAGAATTAAGGAAGAATGATTTTTTACTCAATAATATATCAGCACCAGAATCCATTTTCCCATGAAATATTTCCAGTGCACAAATCAAAAGGCAACAAGTAGGTCACTTTCCACTCATCATACTTTACTGGAATAATACAAGGCACATTTAAAGTTAGATGTTTAAGATTTTTGAAAGATATAAAAACAATGTTTGCTTGTTAGTATAATATCATAATTTACGCCTTTATTGTTTTTTCTTTCTTTTGCCTGAGCAGATCTGAAAGTGTCTTGGTACAGCAAAGAGAAGGAGATCAAGCCATCACGGTTTTTCAGAATGACTCAGTTTGAAGACACTTACCAGCTGGAGATTGCTGAAGCTTATCCAGAGGATGAAGGAATCTACACCTTTGTGGCGAGTAATTCCGTAGGCCAAGTGACCAGCACTGCTACTTTGAAGTTAGAAGGTACACTGTGCCATTAAAGAAGTTGTCTTGTTCAGGTCATGTTCCAATAATCATTTTAATACACACTGATACTTAGATGTGAGTTATTGTCTGTCGTGTTGTCTTTTAACTCCATTAATTGCTGCTATTTGCAATGTCCACAGCAAACATTTATGTCTCCAAAATATATAAACAGAAAAATGCATTTCAATATTTTTTCGTGTTCCATGTTCCCTTTTCATTTACTCCAGTCTTAGAATCTGTCATGCACCAAAGATGGTAAAAACCTTCTTTCTAATGGAAGTTTTTTGCTTACACATTCTTTGATTTGCCTTGTGAAGACAATCTAGTAGGAGGTTTTTGTATAAAATAAATTGCTTGGAAGGTTTTGAGAAACATCTCAAATAGAGGTAGGTAACAAGTTCAAGGGCAGCTGAAAAGAAATACTCTACATTCACATGAATTGATAAAACATTGATCAAAGTTTTAGAGCAGAAATACTGTTTAGAGAATTTGCTGTTCTATATTGTCTTTGATATTATTTAATGATAAATATTTTGTTTTCTTTTTGCAATAGATTTTATACATGATGAATGAAAATTATTCATGCTGTTAAGTTGCAAGTTAGAAAAAAAATCTTGAATGAGAGAGAATATTCATTGTAGCGTAGGGTAAGAAATTAAAAGTTGGCATGCTTCTTTTCAGGATTTAAAAAGGTTGAAGAAGTTACATCAGAGTTCCCTTGGCATGTTTCTTCATCTGTTTCACTTAAGGAGGAATCTGTTGGCCAAAAGCCCACCTTTATCCAGCCTATTTCAAGCTGCAGGGTATGCAGCGGGGAATCAGTCAGATTTCAAGCTAGAGTCTCTGGCAGGCCCAAACCAAAAATCCAGTGGTTTCATAATCAACAACTCATGTTGCCAAAAAAAGACTTAGTTTTCCACTTTGATGAGTCTACAGGCACAGCTATACTGATAATAGTAGATGCTTTCTTAGAGCATGCTGGCCAATACACTTGCAAGGCAAGAAATAGTGCTGGAGAAACAACTTGTACAGCTACACTTACAGTGACTGCAGAAGGTAAAGCCCCATTTTTACTTCAAAGGGATTCAATTTGTTGCATACCACACTTTTATGCTGTTACTAATTTTCTCCTTGTTTCACACCTTTTCTTTCCCACCTAACTTTAATAGTACCCTCAGTAACCCAGCCACTCTCATTTCTTGTCTTTAAGCTGTAACATTTGGGAATTTTCAAGTTTGTATCTCTGTATAGGTCAAAGAATAGAAGCACTTTAGTGAAGGCATTCAGGATTTTTAAACAAATGATTTAGTGATCCTAGAGTTGTGACTGAGGTATTTTGCACTATTCTGTAGGGGGGAAAAAAGATAAAAAAGAAAATACCTCCTTAAAAAATTTCATAAGTTTCCAATACTAAAATGGACCAGTTTAGTGAAAGAAGACACAAGCACTAAGTATCAACTGCATGACTAGCTTAGGCATCACTTGTCATTCATACATGTGAATGGGTAACTTCTGTGTCAACAGAGTAGTACGTCTGGCATGCTGTGTTTTCAAATGAAGATCATTCATTTTCATCCTCCATGCTGTTTGATTTTGTTCAGAATACGGCCCAGTAAAGTTCTTTAGATACTAATATTGTTGTTTTTGTTACTTGATTACACAGTGCAAGCCCTAGGTAGGCAAAGTTCTGGGGAAGATGTAAAAGAGTCTATCCGGTCACAGGCTATATCAGAACTTCATGTTTCTCCTCTCACAAAGAAGAACATTGAAACTTATCAAAAAGAATTTAAATCAGTGCAACAACCATCACAGGAATTGCATGTACAGGTTTTTGAAAGTGTATCAGAAAGTTTGACCATGAAGGCTACATCAATTGAAGAAATTAAAGCTGTGCACACATCAGTCCTTTCTCAAACTTCTCAGAGCACCAAAATCTCTATGATGACCTCTCAGGAAAACAAAGATGTCCCTCCAAAGATTCTCTTGCAACTCAGAGACCTAACTGTGAAATGTGGTGACACTGCTCAGTTCATATGTGCCTTAGAAAATGAATTCTATGAGTTTCTTTGGGCCCATGAAGGTGAAAAGATAGAATTGTCTGAAAATGTGAAGATATCGCAAAATGGAAATGTTCTTCTGCTCACAATCCTAAATGCTCAGCTGACAGATCAAGGACTGTACAGTTGCACTGTGTATAATGACTATGGAGGGACAACAACTTCTGCAATACTAACAGTCAAAGGTGGTTATCTGACTTTTAACATTATCACTTACTGTTTGCAGCTTCATTATAACTGCCTCATATTAGCAGTCATATAGCTCACTCATATTACCTTTATTATCAGTATTTAATTGAGAAAGCTCTAGTAATAATGCTCTGGGGTTTTTCCTCTACATTTACAGCTCTATTCATAAGTGACATGGCCCGTACTGGGAAGTTGGTACTGTAACTTTTTGCCACTTCCCATAAAATCAGATGTCCCAGCTTTTTATTCTTCATATCCTTCGTGATATGCAGTGAGATACAAAGCAAAACAGGCATATGGGAATTTTTATATTTTGTTAATTCCTGAAGCAGGAGTTTAAGGAAGAAAAGAATGTCAGATGCAATTCTGAATTAGATACCAGGTCATTTCAAACTCCAGCGTGTTTCCAACAAATCCGAGATTCCAATTCCAAAGTTAGCAGCATAAGTTTTTTTGAAAGGATTAATGGGTGCAAATATTGTATTACTGCAAAAATGGACCATCTTCTATCTTTCACTCTTCCTAATATATATTTACTTTTTTTCTTAAACTCATTCTACCTATTTCTGACATCCATGTATTAAAATGTTAGTAGTGTTACACTAGTGAAGACCCAAAAATGTATTATTACCACAGGTGATTAATTCAAAGAAATCAAGACCAGAAAACTAAGATGCATAATGAGAAAGGCATTGATCCTGTTTATTTGGCTCTTAATTATTGACATTTCTTTCTTCACTATAGAGCTGTCAAAAGCACTTTACATAATCTTCTGCTGTTGCTTTCCAAATTAAGGCTCTAAACTAGAAGCAAAAATGTGGGTTTTTTTAGTAATTGTGGATCAACACTTGGTCCCATGAAAGACCCACGGGCTTAACTGGTACCTAGAATTAGCCTAACAGGAATAGAGCTCTTAAATGTGCAATCACTCATGTTTAATAGCACTGTTTTAGCACTAATATCTGGCATATTCTATCAATACTAATTACTGGGTTTACCCCCCATAAGTAAAAGGGTTTTTTTTTTTTTATTCCTGCAAAACATCTGACCTAATCCTTTTCCTAACTTTATTCTTACCTAGCAAAAGAAGCACAAGCCAAAGCAGTAACAAAAATTACTCTTGAATCAGATACTAAAAGCTTTAAAGCAGCCAAAGATTGTCAGTTTAAAGCATCTGAAGTTAAGCAAGAATCTTCAAAGAAAACCTCAAGCTTGTTTATATCTACATCCCAAAGACCACATGAAACTGAGAAGCAAAGAAACAGAGTGTACTATCCCGATGTTGTGCCATGTGAAGACATCACAGAAACTGACGCCAAAGCTCCAGAGTTTCTTGAAACTCTGCCTTCAGAAACCAGTGTAAAAGAAGGAGATGATGTGTTTCTCTTTTGCATAATGAAAGGTGTGCCTACACCTTGCGTAGTCTGGCTGTGCAATCAGCTCATAGTTGAGGAGTCTGCACTGTGTTCCATAAAACACGATGGGCCACTGTGCAGTTTAAGATTGTTGAAAGTTGGTCAGGACCACGAGGGTATATACAAGTGCAGAATAGTTAACCCTGCAGGACAAGCCGAGTGCAGCACCCATCTGAAAGTGACAGGTTGGCAACTGCATGTTCCTTCCAAGTATCAATTCATCATGCATAGCATCGTAATTGCATTCCACTATATTCATTCCCTAGGAGATGATAAAGAACAAGAAGCATCTCATTAGTCTGTGGATTGTTGAATGTTTTCTTCAGGGATTTACAGCATGATAAAGGCATGTTGTTTTAGAAACTTCCCCCATCCTGCAAAAAGAAAGCAAATCTTGTAGAAAAAATGTACATTATAAGCAAGTATGAAAATATTTGATTATTCTATTCTCAGAATTTATCAGGTGTTTGAATTGTTTGGCATGCATTTATGTGTGTGTATGTACATGTGGATTTATGTCAACTTGCAAAACAGATTGGACATTTTTACTACATAAACTGTTGATTGGCACATTTAACAACGATAGCTCAAAAATCTTTGTCTTTTTTTTATTCTAGCTCCTGAAAAAATTGTACATGAGAAGCTAGAGGAAGAAGTTGAAATGGAAGTAAAAGGTACAATCACCAATGAGAATAATTAGTACCAGTAATTAGTAATGTTGTGAAAAGGTTTTTATCAGCTTCCATGAAGTGTCTGATGGGGAAAGACACACTTTAAAGCATATTGGAACATGTTGCATGTTTGTTTTGATATGCAAAGGGTTACCTGCATTATAAGGTTATTTAAGTTTTAAAATATGTTTAAAACTTCAAATCTATAATTGTGCAGCCATATTTTTAACTTTTACTTCATGCTTTGCAGCTGTTCACAGAGCTCTTATATGTTCAATTTCCTTTTGAATGCATGGAATAGTTTACTTCAGAAGGAAGTTATACAAATCTTAATTGTATTACTTTTAAACAAGTTAGCAGCCTAACATCAATCGGTTCAATGGACACTATTGGATGAATAGATGAAATATACTAGAGAGCATTTGTTGTTCAGGTTATGTGAAAGCTACACATTCCCATTGATTCCTTGCACCTTTTTTACATACATTAATTCATCATTATACATCTCTTACCTTGGCTTGCAGATAGCATACGTGGTTCATGTTGCTTGCTTTTCCCCCCGTGCATAACACTGTGAAGTTAGTGGCTGTATTAGTTCGAATAAACGCCTTCTCATTTCATGTTACTTACTTTTTTAAAAAAAATATATTTCAAACTACTTTTTTCAATTGTTTGAACATATCTACAAACAGAGGGGTCAGAAAGGGCGTTTATTCTACTGTCTGCAAGTCAGGTAAGATTTTCTTCTTTGCCACCCAAAGACACACAGCTTTTCCAGGCAACAAAAACATACACGCAGAAGAACATGTTATTTTGAAATTCTTTTTTTGCTTGTTCAAGAAGAAATTTCCACAGTCTGAAGAAAGAACAGACAACGAACGATTTTCGTGTCAATCTTTAAAACAGAGCAAGGCGTTGCGTTTATTCGAACAAATATGGTGAGTGAATTACTTTTTTTTCCTGGGTGTGTGATGAAATCTGTTGCATGCCCATTTTTTATTTCAATACATTGCTACCTTTTTACAACCAGGCGTAGGCAGAGCGAGACATGCGGTGACCCGGTCTCTTTCTCTTGCAGGGCAGCGCGGCGCGGCGGCGGCGCTGGCTCGCCCCCAGAACCGCAAACCCGTCTTCACGCAGGGACTGAAGTGTAGGTCTGTGCTGGAGGGGGACCCCGCGCTGTTCCGCTGCAAGCTGGTGGCGTGCCCGGCCCCGCACATGGCCTGGTTCCACAACAACCGGCCGGTGCAGCAGGACTGCCGCAAGGTGATCCGCACCGAGAGCACGGAGCACTCGCACTGCGCCAGCCTGGAGCTGCGCGACGCGCGGGAGCACGACGCCGGCAGCTACCGCGTGTTCGCCATCAACAGCGAGGGCTCGGCCGAGTCCGCGGCCTCGCTGCTGGTGGCCCGGCGGGGGCAGCGGCGGGGCTGGGAGTGCCTGCTGCAGCAGCGGCGGGAGGACCGCCTGCGGGTGGTGCTCCGCTGCACCGGCTCGCCCTTCGACAAGAGCCAGGAGGCCGAGCCCGGGCAGCCCTCGGCAGCCCGGGGCATGGTGCGCACCATCCGCTTCCAGAGCCTGCCGCTGGCGGGGGCCGCGCCGCCCGGGCTGGAGCGCAGGGAGCGCGGGGTGGTTAATGCCGAGGAGCTGCTGGACGAGGAGATCCGCTGGAAGCTGCAGAAGCTGCGCGAAGCAAAGAGGGCATTGCTGAAAAAGAAGCAGGAATCCCTCGTGTCCGCGCCCCAGGAGGGCCCGCCTGCCAAGCCCGGCCCGCTTAGGGTGGCTTCCAGAATGGTTGGCTCGAAGCCCCTGACAGTGCAGGTAGTGAAGCAATACTCCAGGCCCAAGGTCCCGGGGGAGAGGTGGCAGGTGCAAGGTGGGCTCCTGGAGCCCTGCCCACCCCTCTTTGTACAGCAGATCAAGCCCCAGGAAATTGTTGAGGGACAAAGATGCGCTTTCTCCTGCCTGTTCCATGGGCGGCCGCAGCCCACCGTCACCTGGTACAACAACGACAAGCCCGTGGGGCGCATCCAGGGCACTGCTGTTCACACCACTGGCTGCTGCTCCACGCTGACCTTCCCATCTGTGCTCCCACAGCACGGGGGCACTGTCACCTGTGTGATCTTCAACCCCCTGGGCACAGTCAGCACCTCAGCTGGGCTCCACGTGAGGCAGCGAATGCCAGCCCATAAGTATGCAAGGAAGGAAAAGGAGGAGATGAAAGTGGAGGAGAAGAAAGAAGAGGAGAAGGTGAAGGATGAAGAAAGGGAGAAAGAGAAGAAGGAAGAGGAGAAAGAAGAAGTTGGCGTGGCCTTTACAGCAGAGAAAGAACTGCCAAGTGCAGTTCCAGGCTCAGACTTGCTGTCGTTGCCTGTGGAAATCAAAATCACTGCTCCCACTCCAACGCCAGAGCAAGACACAGAGATGAGGGAGACCCCACGACTCTTTCCAGAGCGGGCTGCTTCCACCATAAAGCACAAATTCAAGTTTTCGTTTGATATGGGAAATGAACCACCCCAAATAGTGACAGAAGCCCCAGCACATATCCATTGCCATGAAGGAGAGAAAGTGATTTTGGAGTGTGCTGTGTCTGGACAGCCCCCACCGGCTGTGAGCTGGTCCTTGAATGGCCAGAGCCTCTCTGCCAGTGAGAGACTGAGGTTTGAAGAAGGCAAGAATGGCACATACCGCTTACACATTGGAGAAGTCTCTGTCAGGGATGCTGGGCGATACTGTTGCGTGGCCACAAACGTGGCTGGAACAGCTCAGACTGCCTCTGAGCTGACAGTGCAGCCCAGGGCACCCAAACTGTACAGCAAGGGTGGGGGCACTGAGGAACTGCCTGCCACAGACCATGTTCTGCACCTCCAAGGCCTCAGCATACTTGGGAAGGATGAAGAGAAACAAATTGCATGCCCCAAGGAGGAGGAAGCCCACCTACCCTGGTCCCTGAGGTTGTCTCAACCTCCTGGAGAGCAGTTAGAAGATTGTGAGGAAGCACCTCACGTTAGGGAAAGTGGGGTGGAGGAAACAATGGTGCTGGATATCACAGATGTTTATACAAGGCAGGAAATGGGCAGTGCAGAAGAAAGGGTAAATTATACAGATGGTATTTCTGAGATGAGGCAGCACAGGGAAAAAATTGTTTCTGAGGAACACAGATTTGGAATTGATACCACTGAATTACACACTACCATATCCAGGGAAGGATGTGAACTGGTGGCCAAGGACTCAGGTCACTTTTCTGAGGAGCTGGAGCCTGAAGGAGGCAAGGTGCTATCACATACAGATGCTCTGTCCTGGGACATCTTGAAGTCACCATTTATGGAAGTGCAAGGGCAAACACACGCCCCTGAGCAGTCTGATCTGGCAGGGGAGTGTAAGGATTTGTCATTTATGGAAGTGCAAGGGCAAACACATGCCCCTGAGCAGTCTGCTCTGGCAGGGGAGTGTAAGGATTTGTCATTTATGGAAGTGCAAGGGCAAACACATGCTCCTGAGCAGCCTGCTCTGGCTGGAGAGTGTAAGGATTCATCATTTATGGAAGTGCAAGGGCTAATACATACTCCTGAGAAATCTGCTCTGGCAAGAGAAGGTAAAGATTTGTCATTTATGGAAGTGCAAGAACAAACACATACCTTTGAGCAGTCTGCTTTGGCAAGAGAAGGTAAGGATTTATCATTTATGGAAGTGCAAGAACAAACATATGCCTTTGAGCAGTCTGCTCTGATAGGGGAGTATAAGGATTCATCATTTATGGAAGTGCAAGGGCAAGCACATGCCCCTGAGCAGTCTGCTTTGGCAAGGGAATGTAAGGTTTCACAATTTTTCATCCCTATATCACCTGTGGTGCAAGACGAAAGTGATGTCTGCACAGAGTGTGATGTCCCTGCCTGGGAGACAGTGACTCCTGATGTGCCTCTTGTGGAAGAGCCAAGTGTGCCCCACCAGGAGGATCACATTGCAAGTACCCCCACAAAGGAGGAGGTTGGCTTTTATGAAGTCTATGCAGGAGACCAGCAGGAGGAACAGGACAAGGATCAAGAGAGATCAGTTGATACTGAACAGAACATTAAAGCTGATGATAATCTCTGTAAAGAAGAAGTAATTGATGAAGGTGATGTCACACACTGGGAAATACAAAGTGATAGACAAATGCTGCAAGAAATGGAGTCTGATGCATGTAGCCCTTCATCAGATCTAATCCCCACTCCTCCTGGCATAGAAAACTCAGGTCAGGTTTTTACTGAGGAAGCTGAAGTTCAACTAGAAGAAGTACTTATCAGAGAGCAGCTCTTGCCGTCTGAGCCTGACACCGAGATCACATTTGATCTGAGGAAGTTTGCAGAGTCTTTCTCAGCTGCAGAGACTGTGTACACAGAACAGGCACAAACCCCCACAGCACTGGAAAGTGGGGAGGTCATCACTGGCAGCATCTCCCCTGTGCACCAACGTGATGTACTGGAGGAAGAGATGTCTCTGAGTGAGGAGCTGCGTCAGAGCTACAGGATGCAGCAGGAGGAGGTTGATGCTCAGGAAGAGGAACAGCCAAGAGAAATCACCACAGCTGATTTGCAAACTCCTAATGGGGACCTTGGCAGTGTCAGGATATCTGCTGAAGAGGGACATTCTGCTGAAGAACTTCAGGAGTCAAAGATGAGAGTCTGTGGGGAGGACTCACTTCAGGAGAAAATTAATGAAGTTGTAGTGGAGCCCACACCAGGTTTCCAAAGAGGAGTTCAGGAAACACATGTGTGGGAGAGTGGGGAACGGCTGGAGACGACAGACTCCCAGAGTGACAGCTTCATTATGGACTTGAAAAAAGCTGCACATGAAAAGAAACCCCAGGCTGGGCATCAGGCTGAGGAAGATGATGGTTCTGGAACAGAAAAGGTCTTTGAGCCAGGAATAAGCAGCTTGACCTGTGAGATGGAAAGCACAGATTCCCCCAAGGAGATGTTCAGAGACATCCAACAGGAACCAAACACAGCCAAGGGCTTCTCTTTTGGGAAATTCATACTTGGGTTAGTAATGGATCGTCCTGTGGCACAGGAGGAGCAAAGGAAGGAGTCTTGGGACAAGAAGAGGACTCTCACTGAGGAAGCCTCTGAGAATAGCCTGGATGGAGAAGAAATGTGGGAGGATACTTCTGCAGGTCCAGAGCCCAGTGCTGTTCAAATCTCAGAGCTGGAGCCTGATTCGTCCCTGGCCAATTATTTAAGATCCACTGGGAGATATGAAACTCCAACTCTCAGAGGCACAGTCCAAAAGGAGCAGCAAGAAACTATAACTTCACTGGAGGTGGAGGAGGTTACCTTCAGCATGGTTTACGATTATTACAACAACCATCAGGAACTTGCCCGGCCCTTCTCTCCTGAGTCAGAAATGTCTATAGAGCTGGAGAGTGGGAGCAGAGAGGAGTCACCTGATTCAGACCGCTTCTACACACCTCCCTCTTCCGTGGAAATCTTTGAAACTGCTTCATCAGCGTCCTACCACACTCCGCTCAGCACTCCTGAGCGCTACTCCACACCATCCGAGGGCTCAGGGTACAGCACGCCACCCGAGCGCTACTCCACACCATCCGAGGGCTCAGTGTACAGCATGGCCCCCGAGCACTACTCCACACCATCCGAGAGTTCAACATGCAACACACCCTCAGAGTGGTATTTCACACCTTTTGAGGGACCCTACTCTGCTTCAGGGGACAGCACGCCGCCAGAACGCTACAGGACACCCACTGGGGAGTATGTGGATGCCCTGACCACGCTCCCCCTCAGTGAGAGGAGGCATCAGCCTCCAGAGCAGCCCCAGGCAAACGGGTTTATGACCCCCTGTGAAGCCCTGGAGCCGTCAGGCAGGGACGTGCCCCCAGCATTCCTCAAGGCATTGAGCAGCAGGAGGTTGTATGAGGGCAGCACACTGTTGTTTGTGGTTGAGGTGGTGGGTGTGCCCAAGCCAGGAGTGAAGTGGTATCATAATAAGTCTCTGCTGGAGCTGAATGAGAGAGTGCAAGCAGAGAAGGATGGAGACAAATATATTCTGGAAATCACTAATGTCCAGAAAGCTGATGAAGGACAGTATCTGTGCCATGCAGTGAACATTGTTGGAGAAGCTAAAAGTGTTGCAGAGGTGGAAATTTTGCCTGAAGATGGACGGTCACTGGCACTGCCACCCCCTGTCACCCACCAGCACGTTATACACTTTGACATGGAGCAAAACACATCTTCGAGGTCCCCTTCACCACAGGAAATCCTCCTGGAAGTGGAGCTGGATGAAAATGAAGTGAAAGAGTTTGAGAAGCAGGTCAAAATCATAACCAGTCCTGAGTTTAGCCCAGACAGGAAGAGCATGGTGGTTTCCCTAGATGTACTTCCACTTGCCTTGCTAGAACAAGCTGCGGGCTTGGCAGCAGGGGAGAATGAGGATATAAAAATCGATTTCCAAGTGACTGAAATGCCTCCACGCTTCGCTGTGCCCATTACAGATATCAGGGCGACAGAAGGCTCAGATGCAGTTTTTGAGTGTGTTGTAACGGGTACTCCTGTCCCAGTAGTTCAGTGGTTCAGAGGTGGCATGTGTGTGACACCTGGCATAGGGAAGTATGTTGTGAGTCAGAAGGAGGGACTTCACAGTCTGAAGATCCAAACTGTAGGTCCTTCTGATAGTGGCTTGTATCACTGTCAGGCAATGAATAGGCTGGGAGAAGCAACGTGCAAAGGCTCCCTTGTGGTCGTGGCTCAGCAGGAAGCAAACGCAGTGAGCAGTGAGACAGTCACAGGCTGTGAACCACACAGGTCCCAGAAGCGTGACTTGCTTTTGAGTAAGACTGTGAGCCCAGGTGACCAGTCGGAAATAGAGCTGGAATTTGAGTTTGAGCCGCACAGAGATGACTCAGAAAAAGCAATCCAAGTGCTCGCAGTGACTCAACAAGAGCAGGAGGTGGAAGGGGAGAAGTGTGTCAACATTAGTTTTGATGTGTTTGCGGAGCCATCCGAAGAGGAACGGGTTGAGTTTAGGGCAGAGGATTCGGAGAGCTGCAGCTTTGATTTCCAGGTGACAGAAGCTCCTCCCAGGTTTGTGAGGCTCATTTCTGACTACAGTACGTTTGTGGGTGCCTCAGTGTGCTTCCAGTGTCTTGTGACTGGCTCCCCCCATCCAAGTGTCCGCTGGTACAAGGATGGGGTGCTGTTGGAAGGGGATAGGTACTGTGCACAGGAAGAGCAGAATGGCTTGCAGAGTCTTACCATTGAAAACCTGATACAAAGTGACAGTGGGCAGTATAAATGTGTAGCTACGAACAGGGCAGGAACTGCTGAGACTTGTGCTGTGTTAACATTATACTAAATTTCCATAATTTATTTCAGAGTCTGTCTTGAAATACTAAGTGTTTTTATGATGTTGTTCACTGCAGGTAAAAATGCAGCACTCATTTTAGGGGCATTGTTTTCCTCTCTTTAAGGGTGAAAACCACTCTCTGGGCATATTTGTGTTTCACTTAGATTTGCATTCTTTGGGGAATTTAAGTGAAATTTGATCCATGCATAGATTTTGTGCACACTTTCTGCACTGAGGGATATTTCAGACTCCTTCTACGCTCCTTGCTCATTCTTGTAAGGATGTTTTAATTGACAGTCATCTGCATAGGACTATTTTATTTTTTTCTGTATAATGTACATATACCTGTGTGTTTGTAACAGTGCAATCACTATTGTTTTATGTGGGCTAGAAATCCCTGAAAATGTAGACACCACCTTTTTCTTGTAACCTAGAGGTATGGAGACCTAACTTATGCTTGCTGTTTAGTTTGGGTATAGTTCTGTTAAAAAACTCCTTAAATTGGGATTCTCCCTTCTCACAATGTTGTGTCAGAACATGATTCAAATCCTGTTTATGGTTTCTATCACTGCAAAATTCTTTCATCTATGGGCCTCTTTCTACTGGCTCATGGAATTAAATGCCTTTTAAAGTCAATGGTATTATGCTTCAGCAAAGAACAGGGCAATGGGAAGAAAAAATGAAAACTTTGCATTAGTAGAAACTGGACAGGATTTTCTTCTCTATTACCAAGTAATAAACATGAAAGCATATTTTGTACTGTATTTTTAGGAGTTACAGGGAAAGTGGAAAGGGAGCAGAATAATACCAAATTAATTATGTTACTGTAAATGCATTGAAATAATTTTGATTGTCCCTGTATTCCAGTGCCATTCATTCAATATGCATAATAGTAAAAAAGTAAGGTATTTTTATGCAGTATTCTTGTTTCACATTAGAACTACATCTCTATATATTCCTTTTTTCTTTCTCTCTTTTTCTATTATTAAGAACAGTTGATTGTGCTATGTATCAGGATGACCAGAAATAAGGGGAATATATTCAGTTGTTATGTGTGGCATTTTCTCAGCACAGGAGATTTTTACATTAATGTTCTCAATGTGAATGTATATTTTTATATTTAAACTAATAGTAACATTTAAGAGGTATCAGAGTAGTGACTTAATTAAATGAAAATTAAATCTAGCTTATATAAACAATGATAAATTGATTAAGAAAACCTGTTCAATGGAGGAAAGTTATTAATGTTTCTCAGAAACTAAATGACTCCCTAATGCATAAAGCAGCTTTCCAGTCACCAGTATGTCAAGGTAAGATCTTGAGTTCAAGATCCCTAATTGAAAATTAGTTTTACTTTGTTTACCTGTTAATGAGATTCTTCCAGTTATTTACAAATTCTGTCAGTTGCCTTGCAAACAGCTTTAAGCAGAGTGATTTTAAGAATAAAACTGTTCCTATAGTATGTTTGGTTATGTTCATACAATTTCTTATTTCTGAGTTTGGTGTGTCCTCACAGTGAGACCACCATGTCTGAAAAAATCTGTTATCTTCTAAGACTACCCCATCACTCACCTGGGACAGTAATTTTTGTTCAAAAGATTTCCTGTTCCCAATCATGTTGCCTGATATAAAGTCAGGAGTAGACCCTGTACCCAGGCAAAATGACTGAAGTGTTTAGGCTAATGCAAATGTGTCACTTGAGTGTCTTCAGTCATAACCTCTTGATAAAATATTTAAGATTTGTGTGTTAAAAGGCAGAGGTAATTGTGCTTTCTGACAGGTAGTGGTGGTAGGAAAGAGAAGCATGACTGTCTGACCCCATGTTGTGCTGGGAAAGAATTCCTCCATGTTGTGCCCTTAATCCATTCCTTGTGTAGCTGTGTAGCACTGACTGATTCTTTAGACAGCAGAGGTCCTTAGGGAGGTTGGCATGAATTGTTTGATGTTCTATGTCACCTGTGACATGAGGGATCTTTTAGTTCCAAAGTCAGAGAGATGAGGGGCCCTTTGATTAGGTCCTGTGCAGTTGTGAAGTGTGTTTATTTTGCATGTAAATCTGAATATTTTTAGCAGAAAGAGTCCTGTAACTCAGTTTTGGAGCCATAAGCCACACAGGTCCAAGTTCATATTCACATCTGAAATATGTGGCCAAGCATCTTTATCTCTACCCATGTAGTGGTGTTTGTGGTTTATGTAAATTTATAAGTTTTGGTTAAAGTTTTGTACATTAGCCAGGAGCACCTGATTCAACTAAGCTACAATTATTAAGTCTGGAGTAATCCTAGGTTTGAATTAACTTAGTCTGGAACAACTGATATAGCTCGACTATCTCTTTTCAGAATTTTGTGTTTTCATAGGAATCAAAAAGCTCACAATTTTATTTTCAGGTTTAATATTGTCTCCATTTCTACAAAACAAGTATCTTAAAAAAATAATTAAATATGTCTGTTTGTCATCAATGTGTATTGAATGTTAACATGTATGGTTAATTTGTGAAATAAATACAAAATTATTTAAGTCCATCGCTTCTGGTACTTTATTAATTTTGCAAACATATCTAAAATATCAAAAAGTATCTATGTAGTTCTTCTCTCATAAATATCCAGGAACACACAGAGTGCATTAATTTTTGCCGCACTCCTGTGTATAAAGAATTCTCCCATGTTAACATGGGTTTCACTCTGCAATTTTTTTTTTTTTTTTAATTTTATTGGCCCAATTCTGCCACCCATTCTCAAATTGTTACTGTTTTAACAAGGTTGGTAAGTAATGCTGAAAGACTGCTGTAATCTTTTTTTCTGCATAAGCATTTCCTCTCTGCAGTTAATCATTGCATGCACTGTGCTATGTCATTTGTATTATGGCATTTGTGGCAAGACTAATAATTGCTAAAACCAACAAAAAAGAATTGGGTAACAGAATCTGTTCTTTTTTATATTTGTTGTTGAAGTGAAGCAAAAATTCTTATCTCTCAGTAAGTTTTAAAATTGAAGACACTGTAATTGAGAAGCTTATCAAGGTTCACCATTACAGTGTCTAGAGACATTAATCCACTCACACTTTTATTCTTTTTTTAAAACTTTTATATCTTTCCAGCATCAAATACTCTGGGTCTTGACAGAGCAAACTTGACTCAGTGAGGACAACTGTATTTGACTTCCAAAGGTTTTTCTTGCATCATGCTTTTCATTAATTGTTCCATTCCTGTAAATTCCATATTTCACTGATTTTTCTATTGTCAAACATCTGCAGAGATGTTCTTAATCTCTGCTTCTTCTCATTTTTAAACTACTATTGGAACTAAAGTTTTCCAACACATATATCTATAATTCACAAAGGCAAGAAAACAAAAAATCTTAAAAGTCTGTTCTCTTTTTCTCTAATGTTATGGGAATTTTAATATGCCACATCTTGACAGTGAGGAGTTCAAAAGCAGAGATTTAAATCAATTATATTAAATCAAGAGTTTAAACTTGTGGTGTTTGTAATAATGATGCTGTAAATTTAAGGGTCTAATGACAAACTAGGACAAAGTTGGTAAGGTAGAGGTAATCTTTTGGTGTGCTAGACAAAAGATAGAGTTTAAAGAGATGAACTATGCATCAGAAGAAAGGCTAGTGTGCTGAAAAGATTGTGGATTTGTTGGTTGGTTTGGGGAGAGGGGGATTCAATTCTACTTGTGGCATTCTGCTTTTTTTGTTGGTGTTTTAAATTGCATAAGGGTCTTTGCACTATTCTGCTGTACTTGTTTGTACAGGTGGACATACAAATACGTATGACACATTGCACTTTAATCATATCTGTGAAATGCATCAATGTTGCTTGTTACTTTCGCAGTGCACACTGGAGGGATATGCCTAACCCATACTGCGATGTCAGGTTTAAAGACACACCCATCCTGATCAAGATAGGACATTCTTAAGCAACCTGACAGCACAGCATGTTGTTATTCATGTCTTACTCATTTCGCAGGTGTGACAGCAAGGGGACAACAGAGATCTTCTGCTCATTGCTAGCTGCTGCTTAGTATTGAGAAAGCCTCCAGCTATAGAAAAACAGTTGCCCTAACACTGTGTATTGCTATCTGCAAGTGTTCTTCTAAATATTCTAGGAAAACTAAACAGTTTTTTTCCACACAGACATCACTAGGTCTCTTATTGCCTCTTCTGAGGAAGGAAGAAATGAAGGCTGCAGCAGCAGCCTTCAGTTGCCTGATAGAGAAAAAAACACTTGAATTTGAGCCTGAGAAACCGGTTTATTTAAGCAAAGCAAAGATGAAAGTTGAGGAAGAGGGCAAAGCCCCTGTTTTCCTGAAACAGGTCTCAGAGGTTGAGGTCTGGCAGGGAGATGTAGCTAGACTCTCTGTTACGGTTGCTGGCAGCCCCACACCCAAAATCCAGCGGTTTTCCAGGAGCAGGAAGCTAACCCCGAGCGTGGACTGTTCGTTAGTGTTGGCTGGCGGTGAGCAGGGCGGTGAGAGAGCTGCGCGCCGGGCTCCGTGCCCCGTGTGCCTGAGTTCCCGCTGTGCGCACAGCGCGCTGCGGCCCAAGGGCAGCCGGCAGCCCCTGTGCCGCTCCATCGCTCACCGCCCCGGCGGCTCGGGCTCTCGGACTGTGGCGCTGCCAGCAGCAGGACTCTGGGCTCTGCACCTGCAGGGCTCTGAGTGCCCTGGGTGAGGCCTCGTGCTCTGCTGGGCTCCTTGTGCTGCCCGAGGAGCGTGCTGTGTGCGGGTAGAGCCCAGCCTTGCAGCACCCCGCGGTGGCTGAGGACCAGAGCCCCCTTTCCTAACAGGAGGCTGCTGAGGTTCCTGCAATAGAAGAAGCACTCAGTCTTGAGCCCATGAGGGAGCCTCCAACCCTGCTTCAGCCCCAGATGAGCCAGGCAGTGTACATGCTGCCCAGGGAGGATGTCTTGCCTGGCCAGTCACCAACCTGTCTGGCAGCACAGAGTGTTGAAGAGATGCTCACCCAGGTAGCAACAATACAAGAGAGCAGCGGGCTTTTGGCAGAGCCTCTGGAAACCCTCCCTGCTGGCCCCCAGGGCATGGTGCCTGCAGCAGTGATGGAGACACAGCTGCCAGGCTGCCTTGGGACTGTATCTGCACAGATGCTCATGCCCAAAGAGCAAATCATCTTCAAGGCAGCAGAGCAACTGGCTGCTCTGAAGAGAGAGACTTCCCAAACCCTTCTACAGGTGTCAAGCACCACTGAGAGCCATGCCATGGATGATGACCATATTCAGATCTTTGAGGGCTTTTAGATGGCACAAGGTGAGCTGAAGGCTGAACCCAGATTTCTCTCTGAATTGGTCTTCACTGGGGGCCAAGCTGTCCCCTTGGAGAACATCTTTCCTGGAAACAGCAAAGGAGGATTTTGCTGCAACGATACATGAGGCACAGGCTGTGAGATTTCACTTGCTGCTAAAAAAAAAACCAGTCTATGGAGGAAGAGCATGCTGATCAGTGGCAGAGGGCAGAGAGACAACCCCATGAAACCATGTACTCTCAGGAGCTCCTGGCAATCCAAGTCTTCAATGAAGACAGTGAGCTCACTGCTCTGGTTCCCAAGAGCTGCAGCTTAGACTTAAAGTCTCAAATCAGAAATGCTCTAAAAGCTGCAGTGGTAAGTGGGAAAAACCTCTTGTTTTCAGAATGGTTGGCTGAGAAGGAAGATGTTAAAGTACAGGCAATAAACATCACCAAGGAGAGTACACATACCTTGTGCACATATATTGTGACCACAGGAGGATGCACTCCCGTAGAAATCCAAGTCTCCTTGGGAAAAGTCAACATTCAGACAGCTGACCAGACCACAGTCTTGAAGGCAGTTTTTTATTCCTTTCTTTGTGAAGATAAATATCCCCTGACTGGTGAAAAATCCAAAGCATTGCCATTCTCTGTTAGTCCACTTCCTTCAGGAAAATCCTGTGATGAAATCTTTGAGCTGGATCCCCAGCAGGCTGAGAGAACTATGGAGGCAGAAAAATCACTGTAACACCCTTTGTCTGCACAAGTAATCAACACTGTGACTGAGCATGATCAAATCAATGATGTAGGTGCAGCTATAGCCACTGCTGATGTGGTCCTGCAGATGTTCTTACTGAGATACCCACAGAAATACTGAAAAGAAAAGAGAAAAGGGAAGAAAAGTGTGAGGAAGAGGGCAGAGAGGGTCTGGAAACTAGAGCTGGAAAACAAGAGCATGAGCTGGGCAAAGAAAGTTATCCCATCATACACAGCAAACTAGTTAACACTGTTGTGGAGGAAGAGGAGAGTGCTAGGCTGCTGTCTGTCATAACAAATGTCAGAGAGGTGAATTGGTACTTTGAGGGTAAACTGGTCACTTCAGGCAACAAATTCAAGTGTTTGCAAGATCACACATACACACTAGTAATAAGCAAAGTGTGCAGGGAGATTCTCCAAGGACAGCACACCTGTGAGGCACTGAATCAAGCTGGAAAAAGAGCAACAGCAGCAAAACTCACAGTTGTTAAAAGAGGTTGGATTATGGGGATAAAGTAATCTTTTCAATGCACTGCTCTACTAATGAACCTCCCCTACTATGTGTATCTTTGGGCAGAGATATGTAGTAATATATATGTAGTAATACCATCATGCCACTAATCAGAGGGCCCCCTTTCTCTCGGGACTGAGGGTCTCCTTTTACCACATTGCAAGGCCTCTCACTTCCATTACCCCAGTCTTTGGTCAGGAACTTTGTTGTTTTATTGCACTAGCATGGTCAGGACAAAGCTGTACCTCAATTCCAACCATTTCTCCTACTCTTGCCTGAGAAGTGGACCTGCTCTTTTTCTCACTGTTGCACCCTCTCTCACTCCTTAGAGTGATTGCACAAATTCACCACCATTTCTCCTTCACAGCATAATTTCTCACAACTCCAGGATAGGTTACTATATTTTTATATTCTATTGCTATTGTGTATTGCTATTTCACTTTGTTTTTCCAGCATCACCACTGTTTCCTGATGTCATTATGCACTGTAAGACTGTCTGTCTACTGAGTCTAGTACTGCTTTCATTTCTTACAGATATTTTCTTTACAGTCACTTTATGTTAATTGCAAGTTTGTCACCTTTTTGGGTTTTTTCTTTTTCAGTCAGTCAATCACTTAATTCCAGAATGTCAGCAGGCAGGGTTTTGAGTAACTTTCTGCTTCTAATTTCAGTTGCACCAATCCTGAGGAGAAGGCTTGAACCCTTGGAAGTGGCTGTAAATCATGTGGCCAAGTTTACCTGTGAGGTAGAGATGGCTCCCAATGTCAAGTTCCAGTGGTACAAAGCCGGACGAGAGATATACGATGGGGACAAATACTCCATTCACACCTCCAACTACCTCTCCACACTGGAGATCCCGAGGCCTCAAGTTGTTGACTGTGGGGAATATAGCTGTAAGGCTTCCAACCAGCATGGCAGTGTAAGCTCTACAGCTGTTTTAACAGTAACTGGTAAGTACAGGCTTTCAAACATTTTTCCTTTTCCCATAAAATATCTTGGTGCATTGTAACACTTTCATGGCTACACTTGCACATGTTAATGGTAGGGCTCTTGGTTGCCATTATAAGACATAATCCATACCTACCTTTTGGCATCCTGGCAGGTACAAGCATGGAATAGGAATAACTTTTGAGAATGCTGCTTTTAGGTGCTTTCTGTATGAAGAGAAGGGAATCAGTGTGAAAAAATTTCAGAGGAAAAGAAAGGGGGGAGGGGGAAAGAGAGCAGAAGACACAGCATGGGATTGCTTTGAGAATACGTTCTTGAAGAAAGTTTATTTAACTTCCAAACTGCAAGAAACACTTTTAAATCTGATTTCTTGGTGTAATAGTCACTGTGTGATTATTCTAGCACCCTAAATTTATCCTGCAACTATACTTGCGACGCAGGTTGTGCAGATCTGCATACCTGAGCATCTTTGTGCCGTGGCCAAAGGGGAACTCTGTGACCGGGGAAATAGATCTTCTTAAACAAAACAAGGTTTAAAAGGGTTCAATTTGCAAACTTTTTGTCTGTTGAGAGCTATACAGCAAAAGAAAATCCCCACCATCTTTTGGGTGTTTCTTGCATGGTGACTTTTTTTACTCTGACTTTTCTCTTTCTGGGAGGAGTCCTTATGTGATCTTTGCTAAGTGCTAGGTGCTAGAGACTAGAAAAATGTGCATGAACAGTGAAATGCGTGTAAACTTGCTCATCTTGAGAGAACGCTGTGCAAACATCTCAGTCTTGGGGGAGGAATTTCTGGCTTTTTGTTTGTTTTCCTTTAATTTGTATATTGCTCCAGAGATTCAAAATGCCTTCAAGTTCTGGAGCAAATCATAGACTGAAAAAGTACAAAACCAAAGCCCAAAATTTATCATCTTTAACACCTCTTATCTCCTTCACTGCTGTTTTCTTTTGTTTAAGAGTGTCCAGTGACAAGCTGGCCTCTCTTGCTCTCTGTCCCTGGCGAATGTGGGTCTGTTTCTCACCTCTTGATAACATTGAACCCCTTTGTTTTGCAGAGGCATTTCCACCAACATTTCTTACCAGACCTGAACCTATCACTACTTTTGTTGGCAAAAGTGCCAAGTTCCTGTGTACTGTTTCGGGTACTCCAGTCATCGACATCACCTGGCAGAAAGATGGAACAACTATTTCACCTTCAGACCACCATAAGATCTCCAAAGTGGAAAACAAACATGTTTTAGAAATTTCCCTTCTTACCGCTAGTGACAGAGGGGTTTACACTTGCAAAGCTTCCAACAAGTTTGGGGCTGATATTTGCCAGACTGAAATGGTCATTATAGACAAGCCCCACTTCATTAAAGATTTGCAGTCAGTACAGTCAGCAGTTAATAAAAAAATACGCCTTGAATGTCAGGTAGATGAAGACAGGAAAGTAACTGTAGGGTGGACAAAGGATGGAAACAAAATCCCTCCAGGCAAGGATTATAAGATTTACTTTGAAGACAAAATAGCCTCACTTGAGATTCCTCTGGCTAAGCTCAAGGACTCAGGCCACTATGTGTGTACTGCTTCAAATGAGGCAGGAAGCAGCTCCTCTTCTGCCAGCGTCACAGTCAGAGGTAAGATAGCTCTATGCCCCCTTTACCTTTTGTCTTCTTGGTTCCCCGTTTCTTCTTTCACAGGTGAAAGACTTCTTTGGGCTGAAATTATACTGTGAATTCATATCAGACCTGCCACTTGGTCCGTTCCACATGAAGTCTTTTCCCCTGCTGCCTTACGGTGCACCATGTGTTACTTCAATATTTCTTTCACCGGAGAAAATCAAGAATTGCACCTGCCTGCAGGGGAGAGATGGATGAAGAGGGAAGGCAAAACCACAGAAGCTGCAGCTCAGCAAAGATTATGCTGATCTCTTGTGAAGTTGTATTTTGCTCTTGCTCTGGGAAGCAATCTTTCAAAGCTTTGTATTTCAGCTTTTTTTCTTCTCCCTTTTCCTTTTTCCTTTCCGCCCTCTTTCCTCTTCCCTGTCTTCCCTTTTTTACCATCTCCTCCTCTCTCTTCCCTTTTCTTCCCATTTTCAGAACCACCATCCTTTGTGAAGAAGGTCGATCCATCTTATTTATTGACCCCAGGCGACTCTGCACGCCTTCAATGCAAAATCAAAGGGTCCCCTGAAATCCAGGTTACTTGGTTCAAGAACAATAAGGAAATCCATGAAAGTAACACGCACAGGATGTCCTTTGTCAATTCTGTGGCTGTGTTAGATATTTTGGAAATGAAAGTCGATGACTCTGGGACCTACTCATGTGAAGCTGTCAACGAGGTTGGAAGTGACAGTTGCACCAGTGAAGTGGTTGTCAAAGGTCTGTCCTTCTTGCTGCTGCCAGTCACATTCTTGAGAAAAACCTGTCTTCCTTTTTTTTTTTTTTCTTTTTTTTTTCTTTTTGGTGCAGTTGACTAATTCTTTCTTACTGCTTTTATAGAGCCTCCATCTTTCATCCGAACACTTGAACCTGCAGAGCTAGTGAAGGGAACAAACCCCATTCTTCAGTGTGAGGTTGCTGGCACTGGACCCTTTGAGATTAGCTGGTACAAAGACAAGAAGCAGATTCGCAGTAGTAAAAAATACAGGTTGACCTCTCAGAAGGCTGTTATTTCTTTGGAGGTGTCCTCATTTAATAGTGCAGATGTCGGTGAATACGAGTGTGTGATAGCGAATGAAGTCGGGAAGTGCATGTGCAGTGCCACATACATCTTGAAAGGTCAGTGGGAGAGAGGAAACTCCTCTTACTGAAGGGATTGGCAAAAACCTCTTATTTCATAATATGTCTTTTCTTTGGATTTGTGGGAGGCTGGGGAGACTGGGGAAAAAGAGTATCTTCTTCTCTTAAAATTCTGTGTGTGTCTTGAGTCTTATCTGGCATCAAACCTGTGACTTTGAAGAACATTGAGATTAATGGGCCATTAGCTCCCGGCTGGAGAAGGTAGTTCTCCAACTTGCCTGCTCTTTTGCTGAGTTGTGACATGCACTGCACACACTGTCTTACAAAACTGTCTTTAAGTACCAGATCTTATGTGGTGATATAATAGTAGATGAGTATTTTTTTCTTGTCTCTCTTCTTTGAACTAGAACCACCGTCTTTTGTTAAGAAAATTGAAAATGTGACAGCTCTGGCTGGAGATAGTGTTACATTACAGGCCGTGGTGAAAGGGTCAGAGCCTATTTCTGTGACATGGATGAAGGGCAAAGACATTATTAAAGATGATAACAATGTGAGAGTGACATTTGATCATGGTCTAGCAACACTGCAAATTACTGGAGTCCAGCTGAGCTCTGGTGGCAAGTACACCTGCGTGGCCGAGAATGATGCAGGAAGTCAGTCCTGCTTTGGTGAACTAGCAGTGAAAGGTCAGTGGAGAAGTGCTGTGATCCCCGCAGTCTCCCACCTGAGAGAAGAAATTTCCTTTTGTCCTTAACACCAGTTGTTTAATTCTGTTGTAGAGCCTGCCAAAATAATTGAAAAAGCTGAAATGATCCAGGTTACAGCTGGGGAACCAGCTATTTTGGAGTACACTGTCACAGGCACTCCAGAGCTAAAAACCAAATGGTTCAAAGATGGAAAGCCACTACCTGCCAGCAAAAAATATAGGATCAGCTTCAAAAATAACATTGCACAGCTCAAGTTTTATGCCACTGAAATGCAGGACAGTGGTGAATACACCTTTGAGATATCCAATGATGTGGGAATCAGCTCTTGTACTACCAGCTTCACTGTGCTAGGTTGGTACTGCCTCTTTGCAAAGAGGCCTGTTGCTCTGCTCTGTGCCCAACAGAGCCAGAAGCAGAACAGCACTCCTGTTTTGCTCATGTGTTCCTTTCTGTCATTTTTTTCACTCTCAACAGATCGCACTCTCCCTCCCTTCTTTACTAAGCCACTGAAGAATGTTGACAGCATCATTAGTGCCTCGTGCCGCCTGGACTGCAAAATTTCAGGCTCTCTTCCAATGACTGTCTCATGGTTTAAGCAGGATACTGAGATCACTTCAAGTGCCAAGTACACAGTACACTTTGCAGAAGGCTCAGCATCTTTGGAAATAAAACACCTAGATGCCAGTGACGCTGGGGTCTACATTTGCAGAGCCACAAACTCTGCTGGTAGCAAAGAGAGCAGTAGCACTTTGTTTATAAAAGGTTTGGCAATTTGTTTCACTTTTCTTGGAATTTTGCTTACCTTGTCATAATACTTTTCTTTCCCAAAATACAAGCCTTCTCTTACTCTTGACAATTTTTTCCTTTCAACGCAATCCAGAGCCACCCAGCTTCACTGTAAAACCAGAGTCTCAAGATGTATTGCCTGCATCAACTGTACATTTCAAAGGAATGTTTAAAGGCACAACACCACTGACAGTGAAATGGTTTAAAGGTGATACTGAGCTGGTGACAGGAGGAGCCTGCTACATTATGACAGAAGCATTAGCAAGTTACTTGGAGCT
This sequence comes from Erithacus rubecula, assembly GCF_903797595.1. Lineage (NCBI taxonomy): Eukaryota > Metazoa > Chordata > Aves > Passeriformes > Muscicapidae > Erithacus > Erithacus rubecula. Next base: position 15,020,094 of record NC_136659.1, read on the forward strand.
TTATGCAGTCAAACCAACTGACTCTGGAAAATACACCTGCAAAGTCTCCAATGTAGCTGGTTCAGTAACATGCAGTGCAAACTTATTTGTGAAAGGTTTGCGTTCTTACTCTTATTTCAAATTCTAGCTGCTGGACACAGCAGCACTCTTTCCCATGTTCTTTGTCCTGAACGCTCTTCTTAAATCCACAGAACCTGCTGCCTTCAAGGAGAAGCTAGAGCCGGCTCATCTGGTAAAGAAAGGTGGATATGCTGAGCTGACCTGTGAAGTCACTGGTACTCCTGAGATTAAAATCACATGGTTTAAGGACGATAGAGAGCTAAAGGAGAGTGACAAATACAGGATATCTTTTACCAAATCTTTGGCAATACTCCACATTTCAGAGGTTGATACTGAAGACAGTGGGGAATACATTTGCGAAGCCAAAAATGACGCTGGAAAAGATATCTGCAGTAGTGTTGTTACAGTCAAAGGTGTGTGTGATATCCAGCCACACAGTTTGTATCTTTAAACTCAGTACAATGGTACCGGCTTCAAAAGTATGATTAATGCAAATTGCACTTTCTTTTTTTGCACTGTAGAGTCACCTTATTTTAGCAAGGAGTTTCAATCCATGGAAGTCTTGAAGGATTCTGATGTGGTTTTGGAGTGTGAGGTGCTTGGCACACCTCCCTTTGAAGTGTTTTGGGTGAAAGATGATAAACCCGTGCGGAGCAGTAAGAAGCACAGAATAAGCATTGAGAAATCTTTGATTAGCCTCCATGTGTTCAGGTGTGATGCTTCTGATGTTGGCGAGTATCAGTGTAGAGTAACAAACGATGTTGGGAGCTGCCTCTGCCGCTCAGAGGTCACCCTGAAAGGTTAGTGCAAGATGCAGAACACCACTAGCATGCCCTTAACTCAGTGTGGTTTCCATGCCACACTGTTACAGACCAGACTTGTACTTACAAAGTCACTTTCTTCCTGCCAGAGCCTCCGCAGTTTCTGAAGAAGATAGAAAATATTAGCTCCCTTCGAGGGGGAACAGTTGTGTTTCAGGCTGCTATTAAAGGTACCTTGCCCATCACTGTGTCCTGGTTGAAAGACAATGATGAAGTGATTGAAGACAACAATATCAAAATGACCTTTGTGAACAATGTTGCCACTCTTATGGTGAGATCTATTGAGCTGAAACATGATGGGAAATATTTCTGTCAGGCTAAAAACGAGGCAGGAATTCAGAGGTGTTCTGCTCTGCTGACTGTCAAAGGTTGGTCTTATCCTGAGGGCTGGCAATGATCTGAGATAGTTCCCTTGCGATTTTTGGCAGATGCACTTAACACTCTATCTCCTTGTTTACAACAGAACCTGCTACAGTTGTGGACAAGGCTGTGTCAATAGATGTGACTGAGGGAGACCCAGCAACCTTGCAGTGCAAATTTTCAGGAACAAAACCTATTACAGCCAAATGGTTCAAAGACGGCAAGGAACTGACATTGGGCCCAAAATATAAGATCAGTGTTACAGATACCGTCTCGGTCTTAAAGGTGCTTTATGCAGACAAGAAAGATAGTGGAGAATACATCTTTGAGGTTCAAAATGACGTTGGGAGCAGTAGCTGTTCTGCCAGTATTAATGTCCTAGGTGTGTATGGGCTCTCTCTTATAATCACTTTTGGATATAAAATCAGTTCTCCTGAGCTGACATCTCCCACAATCATGGTTGAATTTTATATTTTGTCTTTTTACTCTGTCTTGGTTAGATCTCATTATTCCACCTAAATTCACCAAAAAACTCAAGAAAATGGACAGCATTAAGGGGTCTTTTGTCCACCTGGAGTGCATAGTGTCTGGTTCGCATCCTATAAGTATCCAGTGGTACAAGGATGGCCAAGAAATAACAGCAAGTGAAAAGCACAAATACTCTTTTCATGACAATACTGCATTTCTGGAAATAAATAAACTGGAAGGCACAGACAGTGGCTCTTACACTTGTGAAGCAACAAATAAAGCAGGAAGCAACCAATGCAGCGGGTTCCTAACAGTCAAAGGTTTGAGTTCCTACTTTGTCTTGTGTTAGGTCTCTCATTTATAATTTTAGATTTCTCCATCTCAGAGTAATCCCCTTTCTTCCTTTTTGCGTGTTATAGAACCGCCATATTTTGTGGAAAAACCCCAATCTCAAGAGGTTGTGCCCAATGCTAGGGTTCAGTTCAAAGCGCTGGTGAAAGGGTCTACTCCTCTGCAGATAAAGTGGTTTAAAGACAGCCAGGAGCTCCTGTCTGGAGCCAGTCGATCTGTCTGGAAGGACGACACTTCTAGTGTTCTGGAGCTCTTCTCAGCTAGGACATCTGACTCTGGGAACTACACTTGTCAGATAAGCAATGATGTGGGCACTGCAACCTGCAAAGCAACTCTGTTTGTAAAAGGTGTGCAACCCAATCTTCTGGTTTTGGATTTTTGGTTTTGATTTTTCTGGGCAGTTTTGATGGGAGGGGGAGAAAGCCTTTTAGCCTTTTTGTTTTTCTTTAAATTCTGGGGTTTTTCATTCCTACCTTGAATATTATAAAACCTCAACTTCTCTGTCCATCTTCTAGAGCCCCCCAGATTTATTCAGATGCCAACTTCTGTAGTAGCACTGCGTGAAGGACAGTCCACCACTTTTGAGTGCCAGGTAGTAGGCACACCAGAGATCCACATTACATGGTACCTGGATGGGAATGAAGTGACTGACCAAGCGAAATACAGCATCTCCTTCATAGATGGTTTAGCCACTTTGAGAGTCACTCAAGCCAGAGTGGCAGATAGTGGGATTTATGTTTGTGAAGCCCACAATGATGCAGGTAGTGAGAGCTGCAGCGTCGAGCTGAAAGTGAAAGGTTGGTTTTGAACATCTTGTCATCTCTGTCACAAATCTGGGGTGAGGAAGTAGGAGGTACTTCCTCTCTCCTCAAAACTATTTAAGGTTACTATCTACTTTCCCTTAATTCTTCTTTATAGAGCCTCCAACCTTTGTTCGGGAGTTGCGTCCCACCGAGGTAGTAAAGGGTTCAGAGGCCACACTAGAGTGTGAGGTGACTGGTACCCCTCCATTTGAGGTGAAGTGGCTGAAGAACAATAAGGAGATGTTCAGCAGCAAGAAATACGCCATCTCCACCAAAGAATCAGTATTTACTCTTAATGTGACTAACTGTGACGTCTCAGATGTTGGTGAATATCAATGTATTATATCAAATGAAGGTGGGAGCTGTTCTTGCAGCACAAGACTCCGCTTGAAAGGTCAGTCCTCTAGGAAGCACACCTCAAACATTATATGCCCCAGCTAAAGTGTAGCAACTGGGATTACTTTATATGATCTTTTTTTCTTCTCTTCCCTTTCCATGACTTCTCTTCCAAACAACAAACAAAACTCACGCCACAGAGCCACCATCCTTTGTCAAGAAGCTGGAGAATGTCACCAGCATTTTGAAAGGCGATGCATTCTTTCAGTGCGTCGTAGCAGGTGCTCAACCCCTATCTGTGTCATGGATAAAAGATGAGAAAATAATAGAAGATGATGAGCACCACCATATTACCTTTGAGAAAGGCGTGGCAACGCTGAAGCTCGCTAATGTTGACCTCAGCCACAGAGGGAGATATACCTGTCAGGCAAAGAATGAATCTGGCGTGGAAAAGTGCTTTGCTTTGCTTTTTGTACAAGGTGTGTACAAGGTGTGACCTTGATGAGTACTTGGAAAGTCGGTTCCCTATCTATGTAGATAACTGATGTAATTTTTATACTCTTTGTATCTCAGAGCCTGCACAGATCGTAGAAAAGGCTAAATCCCTTAAAGTCACTGAAAAAGACCCTGTGACTTTGGAGTGTACTGTGGCTGGGACACCAGAGCTCCGAATAAGATGGTACAAAGATGGCAAGCAGCTCCTGCCCAGTAGATACTACACAATGAGCTTTGAAAACAATGTGGCCAGTTTCAGGATTGAACCTGTATCAAAGGAGGATAGTGGTACATACAGTTTTAAGGTTGAAAATGACTTCGGAAGTAGCACCTGTGAAGCTGTTCTGACTGTGCTAGGTTTGTATTGCCCATGCATCAGGGAGGGAATGAAAAATAATCTCCGTGAAAGATAAGCAAGAAGTTAACCAGTGTTTTTGCTATTTTTTGTGTTGGGCAGATCAATCAATTCCTCCTGTATTTATCAAAAAGCTAACCAAAAAGGATACCATTCTGGGATCTTCTATCCAAATGGAGTGCAAAGCCTCTGGGTCACTCCCCATGGTTGCAAAATGGTTTAAGGATGGAAAAGAGATAACTGACAGTGCAAAATATAGAAGCCTGTGCCATGAGAACACCATGTCACTCGAGATTGCTAACCTAGAGCTGGCAGACAGTGCAAATTACACATGCAGTGTCTCTAATGTTGCTGGAAACGATTCTTGCAGTGCTGTCCTGACTGTGAAAGGTTTGAAACTCTTTTACTGCTTCTTATCTATGATAAATGCTGGGAAAAATACCTTAAATCTTATGCTAACATAACACTCTTATATATCTTAATACTTGCCGAAATCTTGGTCTCCATGCTTGCATCACTAATTTTCTTAATTCTTAGACATGTAACTCTGTCTTTTTCTTAAAAACTGCAGAGCCACCAAGCTTCTTAGTAAAACCTGAAAGTCAGCAAGCCATACCAGATTCCACAGTGGAGTTTAAGGCCACACTGAAAGGAACACCACCTTTTACAGTAAAGTGGTTCAAAGAAGACTTAGAACTTGTATCTGGTCCAACTTGTTTCATTGGGATTGAAGGTTCAACTGGGTTCTTAACCCTCTATTCAGTGGATTCTTCTAGGAGTGGGCACTACACTTGCCACGTTTCAAATGACGTTGGCAGTGACTCTTGCACTACTACACTGATGGTAACAGGTGTGCCCTCTTTCTTGTTGTGTTGTTATCTTTTTGTCTCCTTCTTCTCTTTCCTTTTTGTCAAGCCCACCTTGGTGATCTTTGATACACTGCCAAGTGAATTCCCTACCCTGTGTTTGCAACCCACTGTTTGACTCTTTTCCCACCTATTTTCTCTCCAGCATTAATTCAGACAATCCTGACCCCACTTTTTCTGGTTTTTTAGAACCCCCCAAGTTTGCTAAGAAGCTAGAGGCAGCCAAAGTAGTCAAGCAGGGTGACTCAGCCCGGCTTGAGTGCAAAGTAAGTGGATCTCCAGAGATGAAAGTAGTATGGTTCAGAAATGACCATGAAATTGTTGCCAGTGAAAAATTCCGGACATCATTCATTGACTCTGTGGCCGTGCTTGAAATGAATCATCTCAGTACTGACGAGAGTGGTGACTACATCTGTGAAGCTCACAACCCTGCCGGCAAGGCCAGCTGCAGCACCAAAGTCACAGTGAAAGGTTAGCTATCCTCTTGTCCTCCAACTGCATCCCATTTCTCCCCGGTGGTCATATCCCTTAGAAATACACAGGAACATGAAGTTAATTTATTTCAGGACTGCCCTGTTCTTCATGCCATGTTTATTTCTTGACGCCCCCTCATCTTCTCTGCTCATGTCTAAACAAGAGAGGTGATGCAGATGAGTCCTAAGCTAGTTTTTCCCCAATGCTATATTTTTTAATATCCAAGACAGTTTGTAGTGAGAATTGCTATATCAAGGAGCTAAAATACAAGAGAAAGAGCAGACACAAACTGACTAGTGTAATTTTTACACCCTGTATGGGAGATAACTACCAGCTAAACGAGACCTGTACCCTCTCTGCCAAAGGTCACCCCTCTTTTTACCTTTTCTGAAGGGGAGCTTAGGGCTCTTAATGCTCACCTTTGTGCAGGCTCATTTCATATTGTACCCAGAAAATGAGGGAAGTCTTGCACATCCTGTAGATGTTCTCAGCAGTCCTGTTTTCCAGAAGCTGGTATCTGCAGACTCTTTGTCAATTAAAGAGCTTCAGGCTACTTTCTAAATGTTCCTTTCTTCCCTTGTTAGAACCTCCCGTCTTTAGCAGAAAGCCTTCTCCAGTAGACATTGTAAAAGGATCTGAGGTTAGCCTGGAATGTGAGATTTCAGGAACACCTCCATTTGATGTTGCCTGGTACAAAGACAGGAGACAAATTCGCAGTAGTAAGAAGTACAAGGTCACAGCCAAAAACTACCACACGAGCGTTCGCATTCTTAATGTCGAAGCTGCAGATGTCGGCGAATATCAGTGCAAAGCACAGAACGACGTAGGAAGTGACACCTGTATTTGCACTGTGAAACTGAAAGGTAAAGTACTGGTACATGCTTCTTCTGCAGTGCTCCCAAGGGCGCTGCACTGCTCTTCTTTGCAGAAACACTGTGAGTATTTACTATAACTGCGTGTTTCTTCTTCAGAACCACCAAAATTCTTGACTAAAATAAACAGCGTGACTGTTGTAGTTGGTGAACCAGTAGAGTTACAAGCAAGAGTGGAGGGCTCCCAGCCAATTTCTGTGCAGTGGCTTAAAGACAAAGAGGAAGTTATCAGAGAAAGTGAGAACACGAAGATCACATTTATGGAAAATATTGCAACTTTGCAGTTTGTGCGCACAGAGACAAGCAGTGCTGGAAAATACACCTGTCAGATCAGAAATGATGCTGGAAGCCGTGAATGTATGGCTACCATAACTATTCTAGGTGGGTAAAAAGCACAAATCCATGGAAGTTTCTTTTTAAAGTTAGAAACTTGGCTATTTAGTATCAGCTGTATACAAACAAAATAGAGAATTCTTCTCTCCCCATCAAGCAGGAGTCAGGTTCCATGTTTCCAGTTGTCCAGCAATAGGGTTGAAAGGCACCACTCCATATTTATTTCATTTCCTGCTCATGCCTGTTCAGAGAGGGAGATTAAATTATTCTATATTTTAAATGAAAATATGCTTTAAAATTATTTTAAATATTTTAAAATGTTTTTACCTGATTTTGGAAAGCATCTGAAATTGCAGTTTGGCATAATAGAAAGGATGGAAAAGCAGCTGTAAAAAACTCCACACCCCAACAAATCAAAATTTCCTTAGTGTCAAATGTGTAAACCCCATCTCATAATACTATAATACTTACAGATAATACTAATCAAACCCTGTTTTAACCATACACGTTACCCATGTTTCCTTCCAGAGCCTGCAGTCATTACAGAGAAAGCAGAGCCAATGAAAGTTACAATAGGAGATGCCTGTACTTTGGAATGCAAAGTAGCAGGCACACCACAGCTTTCCACTGGGTGGTTCAAGGATGGCAAAGAACTGACCAGCAGCCAAAAATACAGGATCACTTTCGTCAATAATGTATCTACACTTAAAATTATGGATGCAGAAAAGGAAGATGGTGGATTGTACACTTTTGCTGTGCAAAATGACGTGGGGAAAAGCAGTTGTACAGCATCAGTTGATGTATTAGGTTGGTTGGGTATCTTGTCTTCTACCTTTTATAAAAACTTTTGTTCAGCCATATTCTCTGTCCTTTCTTCCATTCCTTCATTAATTTTCTCTCTAACCATGGATTTATTATGTTTTCTTATGCAGACCGAATCATTCCTCCTTCTTTCACAAGAAAACTAAAGGAAACCCCTTGTGTTCTGGGTTCCTCAGCACTGCTGGAATGTAAAGTGTCAGGTTCACCTCCTATTTCTGTTGCCTGGTTCCAAAATGGAGTTAAGCTAGTCAGTGGAGAAAAACATCAAATGTCCTTTTCAGATAACCTATGTGTTTTAGAAGTTAATTCACTGAGCCACTCAGATACTGGCACTTACACCTGCAAAGCTACCAACACAGCTGGCTCAGATGAATGCAGCGCTGTATTGACTGTGCAAGGTGGGTATATGGTGGTCAGGGAGCTCACTGAGCTACTCTTTTCTCTTTCTCTCTTCAAATTATCTGCAGTCTTTTGTAAATATTCTTGGGGGAATTATTGACAGAAAAATAAAGATTTTGCTCTTTATCTTCAGTCGGTGTGTGGAAATACCAGAGCTATGTTGAAGCAATTTGTCTTATCTCTCTTTTCTTTTGTTTATTTAGAGCCACCTTCTTTTGAGAGGACCCCAGAGCCTCTGGATGTATTGCCAGGCACAAGCATCACTTTCACATGTGTTGTCAGAGGAACCCCTCCTTTTAAGGTTAACTGGTTTAGAGGGGCCAATGAACTTGTGCCAGGGGACAAATGCAATATCTACTTAGAGGAGTCCGTTGTGGAGCTTGAGTTATTTGATGTAACTCCTCCCCAAAGCGGAGAGTACACTTGTCTAGTGACTAATGATGCTGGCAGGGCAAATTGTACAACACACCTTACAGTAAAAGGTTTGTAAAGATGATGTCTCTTCATTTACCTTAAATTATTGCTTCCTTCTCTCCTTTTGGCACGTGGTGCTCAACATTTGTGACTTACCTTTTGTTAGAGCCAGCTGTCTTTGTGAAGAAACTGAGTGATCAGTATGTGGAGCCTGGCAAGCCCATCATCCTAGAGGGCACTTACACAGGCAGCCTGCCCATCTCTGTGACATGGAAGAAGAATGGCCACACCATCACACAATCTCAGAAGTGTAGCATCACCACCACAGAGAAATCCTGCATCCTGGAAATACTTGATAGCACCAAAGAAGATGCAGGAGAATACACTTGCCATCTAGAAAATGAGGCAGGAAGAGATGTTTGTGAGGCTGTAGTCTCTACCCTAGGTGTGTGCTCCCATTGCTTCTTTTCCTTGCCTTTTTTCAAGTGTATGATTTTCAAAACCTGGCACACAATAAGCCTGACTAATTGCTTCTCTTTTTTTAGAACCTCCCTACTTTGTTACACACTTGGAACCTCTTGAGGTGTCAGTTGGGTCTTACACAACATTGCAATGCCACGTTGCTGGAACACCTGAAATTACTGTATCTTGGTACAAAGGTGATACAAAACTCAGGTCTACTCCTGAGTATAAAGTGTTCTTTAAAGACAATGTTGCTACACTTATTTTCAACAAAGTGGCTAGCAACGACAGTGGAGAATATATCTGCAAGGCAGAAAACAGTGTAGGAACTGCGTCTACAAAGGCTCTCTTAACAGTCCAAGGTGATGATTTTATATTAACTTGCTAAATTGCTTTTTCTCTTTCAAAATTATAAAAAAGTTGCTTCCTAGAATGTATTTATCCTTTACTTGCTTTTTTCCAGAACGCAAACAACCACCTTCCTTTGCAAGGAAATTAAAGGACATCGAGCACCCTGCTGGTTTGCCCCTTAAGCTTATGTGTCGGCTCAATGGCTCAGAGCCCATTACTGTCACTTGGCACAAAGATGGTGTGCTGCTCAAGGATGACCACAATGTGCACACATCCTTTGTAGATAACGTTGCAGTGCTGCAACTGGTGCGAACTGAGATGAATCACACTGGGCAGTACTCCTGCACAGCCACCAATTCTGTGGGCACTGCCACCTCAAGTGCTCGGCTCACAGTGGCAGGTGTGTTGGCTTATAAGACTTTTACTTGGATCACAGGCTCCTCTCTCTTATTTCATGCATGATATGGTATCTGTGTGTTGGATTAGCTTTTATCTGAGGTGTGAGCATTACATGGTTTCCTTGTGTTTCTAGAACCCAAGCAAGCACCCGTCTTCGACATCAAACCAGAATCTATTGATGTGCCTTTTGGAGAAAGTGCTGATTTTGAATGTCATGTTACGGGAGCCCAGCCTATACACATAACGTGGTCCAAGGATGGTCGGGAGATCCGAACTGGAGGAAATTTCAATATTACATTCACAGCCAACACAGCTCACCTTCGAGTGCTCAGAGTGGGTAAAGGAGACTCTGGGCAGTATACTTGCCAAGCTAGTAATGAAGCTGGGAAAGACTTCTGCTCAGCCCAACTCAGTGTCAAAGGTATTAAGTCACCTTTGTTTGTACATTTGCTTTTTTGGGGGGGGTAAAGAGATCTCTTTGTCTTTGATCTTCCGCTATTTCTACCTTAGAAATATATAGAAAGTAGCTTTCCAGACTGCAGACATTAATCATGTAATGACCACCTCCCATCATACTGTGTCACTGCAGGAGTCTTTAGTGCCTGCAAAATCTTCACGAAAAAAGGCACCTGTGTGAACCTGCTTGTATGGAGAATTGCACTCACACTGCTTTTTATTTTAATAGTTAAATTATAGTCACTGTGGTAGTCACTCATAGCAATTGCTATATGGAAAATGGTTAGTAAATACAGCTCTACCTTGCATTTGTTGGCCTGCTTAGGTGACTCTTTCAAATTTGCTAAAGATTTTAGTTGGAGTTCTTAATTTTTTATTTAATCTAGACTATTAATCAATTTCTTCATGCACAAATATACTTTAAAGATGTGTAAGCAAGTAAAATGATCCCTACCGTGGTTCTGTTGCTCCCAGGGATGAAGGCTTGTCAAATCTTTCATGGTGGTGTGGAAACTCTGTTACTTGTTACCACTCAAAGGTAACAGCAAAATTTCCATTCGGTGGAGTAACCATTCTTTGTGTATCTTTTACAGCTTCAACTGTCTGATGCAGCAGGGTCTAAAGCTGGTAGAACATAGTTTTAATTGTTGTCTTTACCTTCTTTTCTTCATCTTCTGTATTTCCTTGAGAGGAAACTCTGTTTGGGGATGCACACAACTTGTGTAACAATTTTATTTTTGTGCTGTACTACTCTTGTGCCTCCCAGAACTCTTGCTCAGCACTGTAGATTTCACGTGGCAAACAGGTATGTTGTACTTCTCTACATACTTATTCTGTTCTGCAGAACCTCCCAAGTTCATCAAGAAGCCTGAAGCGTTGCGGTTCGTGAAGCAGGGGGACACAGTTCAGCTTGAGTGTAAAATCAGTGGCACACCAGAGATCAGAACCGTGTGGTACAAGAATGAGCAGGCGCTCCAGGCAAGCGACAGGCTGCACATGTCCTTTGTAGACTCCGTGGCAACGCTGACCATCTTGGGTGCCAGTGCTGCAGATGCTGGGGATTACATCTGCGAAGCCCACAACTCTGCAGGCACAGCCAGCTGCAGCACTTCAGTCACAGTGAAAGGTCAGCACATGGCTCTGCATCTGCCAGAATCCCTGGCTGCCACGACTGCTCCTGGCTGCACATCCCACTGCTGCTGCAGCAGCTGCTGGCTGCTGGGCCAGTGTCTCTGCAGCTGCTCTTGCATTTCAGTGCTGCTGTGTTTAAGCAGCAGAGATCAGGCAGGAAACAGTGGTGGGTGTTCAGTACTGTGCAGTCATTCCCTCATCTCCCCATTTAAGTCAGTTGCACGCTGAGCAAGGCATGCTTTTCAGATCACAACAGACGCATGGACTAGCTGGAACACCAGCCATGGTGAGGGAGCTGGAAATATTTTTCAGCCATTCCTCTGTCTCCTTTTTATACACCATGAGACTGACAGGAATGAAATTTAAGATGGAAGAGGAGGCTGTGTAGCTGAGCTTCACTGACTGTAGCTTTCCTGACTAGAAAGAGCAGGGAAGAAAGATGGAATGTAAGATGGAATGTGACCTTAGAAAGCAGGGAGAGTGGCTTTGGGGGAAGAACACTTAGCATTGTTTCCAAACAGGTGCAAAAGTATCACATTTTCTGCCCTTTCGACTCTTAGAGTTCTGGGATTTTTTTAGACGTGAGGCCACATATTTAAAAGCTAAATATGTGTTTATGATATAAGCGTAGGCTCCCTTCCTGAATATGTTGCTTCCTGCTACTATCCAGAAACCCACCCAGAGAAGAAAGCTCACACATTATGATGTGATTCTTTTTTTATAGAACCGCCTGTTTTTAGCAAGGTGCCAAGCCCTGTGGACACTCTTAAAGGCTCAGATGTTATCCTGCAGTGTGAGATAGCAGGGACCCCACCCTTTGAGGTGGCTTGGTTCAAGGACCGGAGGCAGGTCAGGAGCAGCAAGAAGTTCAAGGTGACAGCAAAGCACTCCGTAGCCAGTCTTCATATTCTCAATTTGGAATCTCAAGATACTGGAGAATACCAATGCAAAGCTATGAATGAGGTGGGAAGCGACACTTGCACCTGCCCAGTGAAATTCAAAGGTTTGTATGCTAGAGGATCAACATCACTGCCCTCTTTTCTTGATCTCTTGGCTGCCACTCTTACAACTAAGCATGTATGATTAACTGTCCTCTGCCTCCTTGTTTTTGCTATCAGAACCTCCACGGTTTGCCAAGAAGCTGAGTGACACTGCAATCTTCATCGGGGAGCCAACAGCCCTGCAGGCAGTAGTGGAAGGATCCCCACCAATTTCTGTTGTCTGGCTCAAGGATAAGGGTGAAGTTATTAGGGAGAGTGAAAATGTTCAAATGTGGTTTATGGACAACATTGCAACTCTTGAGATTGCCAGTGCAGAGGGAACTGATGTTGGAAAGTACATCTGTCAGATCAAAAATGATGCTGGCATGCGGGAGTGCTCTGCCTTTTTACAGGTCCTAGGTGGGTATAGCCTACTCCACTGTAGGTACTGTGTCTTAGCTTGCACAGCTGGCTCTACCAGCCTTTGCCTTCTGCTTACACCCTGTGCTCACAAGTTTGTGAGTAGATTTCCCTGTGACACACAGACCCCTCCCTTCCTATTTCAGAACCAGCAGTCATCTTAGAGAAGACTGAGCCGATCACAGTAATGGCTGGCAATCCTTTTACGTTGGAGTGCAAAGTAGGAGGAACACCTGAGCTGATCACCAAGTGGTACAAAGATGGCAGAGAGCTAAAGAGTGACCGCAAATACCAAATTACCTTTTTCAACAATATATCCACTTTGAAAGTCTTTTCTGCAGACAGGGGAGACAGGGGCTTGTATACTTTTGAGGTGCACAATGAGGTGGGGGACAGCAGCTGCACTTCTTCAGTTGATGTTTCAGGTCAGCTCTATGTCTTTATTGTTCACTCTTGTCTATAAAGAAAGCTTTTATTTTTTCCCCTTTTCTTTCCCTCGAAAGAAACCTCAACACTTGTCTTCCTGTTCTTCTGCCCTGTCCTACTTAGATCGCCTTGTTCCTCCTTCATTCTCAAGAAAACTAAAGGAGACAAATGGGGTACTGGGATCCTCTGTGCTGCTGGAGTGCAAAGTGTCTGGCACAGCTCCCATATCTGTGTCATGGTTTCAAGATGGGAATGAGATTGTTAGTGGAGAAAAATATGAAATCTCATTCTTGGATAATGTTTGTGCTTTGAAGTTGAATGCCTTGGATATCACAGATACAGGGTCATATACATGTGCGGCAGCCAACGTGGCTGGATCTGATGAATGCAGTGCCTTCTTGACTGTACAAGGTCAGTGGAAGGATACTGCCATGCCTTCAACAAAATTCTTCTTCCCTCTTCTCTTTAATTTCTTTGGTTTCCCATGGTTTCTTTGATTTGGGTTTTTTTTCCTGTGGTTTCTTTTATTTTTTTCTTTCTGACTCAAACCTGCTCATTTTCCTTCCCACAGAGACCTTCCTATTAACATCTTTCTCCCTCTTCCACTTCTTTGCATGATCATTAGAACCACCTTCTTTTGTGAAGACACCTGATCCCCAGGAAGTTTTGCCTGGATCAAATGTGACATTCACCAGCTACATCAAGGGCAGTACTCCCTTCAAAGTGACCTGGTTCCGAGGCATCAGGGAGCTGGTGCCAGACAGCAACTGCTCCATCTCTGTCCATGAGTCTGTGGCACAGCTGCAGCTGTACAACGTGGAGCCAGGCCACAGCGGGGACTATGCCTGTGTGGTCACAAATGATGCTGGCAGTGCCTCATGTACAACACAGCTCTTTGTGAAAGGTGTGTTTGGGTGTGTGCATGAATGCACACTTATCTTCATTCACTCCCTGCCTGCAGCTCTTCCACATCTGTCCCTCTTACTATTGATTTATACCTCTCCACAGAGCCTGCAGTCTTTGTGAAGAAATTAAGTGATTTCAGTGTGGAGCAGGGGAAGTCCATTGTGCTAGAAAGCAGCTACATTGGCACCCCTCCCATCTCTGTTACCTGGAAAAGAAATGGCATGCCCATTTCTCAGTCTCAACGCTGCACTGTTACAACTACTGAAAAATCTGGCATTCTTGAAATCTTCAACAGCACAAAGAATGACGAAGGCGAATATACCTGTGAGGTGGCAAATGAGGCGGGTGGGGATGTTTGCCACAGCCTTGTATCCATCTTAGGTATTCATCACCCCTGATTCCCCTAACACACCCCAGTGATGCTCTGCCTCTGCTCACCACTTTCTCTCCTTCCCTAGAACCACCTTATTTTGTCACGCACCTGGACCGTGTGGAGGTGAAGGTTGGCGAGCCCTTGACCTTAAAATGCCAGATTGGCGGTTCACCAGAAATCAAGGTGTCCTGGTACAAGGATGACACCAAGCTCAGATCAACACAGGCTTACAAAATGCACTTCAAGAACAATGTGGCAACACTGGCATTCTCTGCTGTAGAGGATAGCAACATTGGAGAATATATCTGCAAAGCAGAAAATAGCATCGGCTTTGCCACCTCCACAGCTTTGCTTGTTGTTAAAGGTGATGGGCCAAGAGCCACTCTTTTGTGGGGTAGTTTGGAGGAACTCTTTGTTGTACAAAAATGGGGTTTTATTAACTTCAAAGGTAATTAATTTTAGGTTGGCTTCCTACTGATAGTGGTGATTACTATTGTTTTGCAGAGCGTCAACTTCCCCCTACGTTCACCAGAAAACTTAAAGATATTCAGGAGGTGGTTGGTGCCCCAGTGACATTTGACTGCCGCATAACTGGCTCAGAGCCTATCCAGGTGTCTTGGTACAAGGATGGGGTTCTCTTAAGCAACACTGATAACATGCAATCAGCCTTCTTAAATAATGTTGCGACTTTACAGATCTTAGAAACTAGTATGGATTACTGTGGCCAATACACTTGCTCAGCCCAAAATGCTCTGGGGACTGCCTCTTCCAGTGCCAAACTTCTCCTTACAGGTTTGTAATGCAAATCTTTTGTATGTCTTTGCTCTTTTACTTCTCCACCCTTTTCCCCACTCTGCCCATTGTATGGTGGCCAGGGATGATGGGCATGGCATAGTGAGGCAGGCTTGGTGTGAGCTCTGCCATGCTTTCCTCTTTGCAGAACACCTACAACCTCCCTTCTTTGACATCAAGCCAGTACCTATCAATGTGGCACTAGGGGAAAGTGCAACCTTTAAGTGCCACATGACTGGTTCTGCTCCCATGAGGATTACTTGGACAAGAGACAACAGAGAGATTCGTTCAGGCGGCAACTACAAAATGACACTGGTGGAAAACACGGCCAGCTTGACAGTCCTAAAAGTTGGTAAAGGGGATGCTGGGCTCTACACATGTACTGCCAGCAACAGTGTTGGAAAGGATGCGTGCGCAGCTCAGCTGGCTGTACAAGGTATTGCTGTGGGCTCAAGTGTTTATGAGATTTTCTTTGCAAGGCAGACACAAGGAAAACAATCCTGAATGCAGACATGTGTGTGACTAACAATCTTTACAAGTGGTTACTCTCAGATGTCTTATTTCACTTAAATGTTACTGTAATACTTAAATACTTATATTTCTTCTACTTTGGTATAGTGCATTCTTTTTCTTATCTTTTATCTTCCACTGAAACATTGCCTCTCCCTTATTAATTTGTTGTGCCTTTATGAATGGTTGTGTTGGTCAGAAGCATCTGTCTTTCTAAAGTCTCTCTCTAGCAGTGACAGTCACTAGGTTGCCCAGGGGAATGAAAGGAAATAGAGAAATTCAGTTCACTTATGAGGATTAAAATATTTTTACTGCATGTGCAGCTCCTGCAAACAGCTTTGCTCTTTCACCAATTGAAAACACTGAAAATTGCTCTTCTAAACAGCAAAGTTAAGGGATCTGAGAGCAGATTTGGTGACAAATATCCATCCCACCCAACACTCCACCTCTCCTTACAGTGTGTGGATCTAAAAGTAAAATCTAAATTTATGAATGGCTCAGACTGCCTTAGTGCAATTTCCTCATTGTAGGTGGAAACATATTTATAGCTGTTCCGGATATTTCAATCTTACTGATTTTATAAAAGAAGAAATGTAATATATACTGCTTAGGTTATGCCTTAGTTAAAAGGTCCCTGTTGCTTCAGCATTTTTTTTCCTCGTTTTTCTTTTTTTTATTCCTCTTTCCTCTGTATGAATTTGGAGTACAAAGGTGGAGGGAGTATATTTCAAGAGCAAATTTTTTTATTCTCTAAGAAAATAACACAGGAAACTGAGCTACTAGTAGCAAGATTTTGTATTAATTATTTGTCAGACATTTTATATATATGAAGTTTATTCCAGCCATAAGCATTTTTCTTGGTGGGGTCAAAAGAGTGCATTAGACTGAATTACCTGGATTCAGCAATAAGTAGAGCTGCAGTATTATGTAGCTTGCATTTTGTTGCTTACAAAATGCATTGAAAAATTGTAGCAAGAAATCAAACCTCTTTAAAAGATCTGAAGCTTCTTTCCACCACAATAATTGTTTATTATTAATTATATAATTCCTGATAGCTTTCTTTGAACAGTTACCATTTGTAAAAAGATCCCAGCTGACCTTATTTATTTTTTTTACTCTTCAAATCTTTATTCATAAAAACCTGAGAAGTTTTTTCAGTACTATTATTTAATTTTTTGATCCTGAGTTTCCTGACACTTTTTAGTGTCAGTATTCTTTGTGATTTGTACAGTTTCCCCAGGGCTTTAAAATTAGTGATGTTGATGGTTTTCAACCAATTTCTATAGAACTTAAAAGGACAATCTTTTTGGGTGCATTGATTTGCATGTGTTTAATTTGAGCATATGCTGTCACCTCTATGACATGCAGCCTTTTGTTTGTAGAATTAAGATCTTTTTTTAACTGACCTTGAAAACCTCACAGTTTTTTATTAACTTTCTCACTCTAGCATCTAATGTTCCCAATCTGTATTTTTAATAATTGCTTTATGTTCTAGAACTGCTTTGCATTCTAGATATATAACCTTATAAATGTGTATACCCTCATTTTTTGAAAGGAGTGGAATCAGAGTGTGACTACTCAGCAACTGTTAGTGTGCAGATAGATTATCAGCTCCTTCTCAAAGTGAAATCTGAGAGTAAATTGCTGAGGTTCCAAGAGTCCTGATGTTAACAAATCATCATTTCTACTTTTAGAAACTCAGGAAGTTTTGTTTCTAGCAACACAGGATGTTCTGCAACTGTTCCACAGGTTGATATAGTCCACAATTAATTAGATATTCTTCCTACACTTTACAGGCAGTCACACAAAGAGACACTTCATCCTGTTTTGCAGAGAGATTTGTTTGTTGTACCCACGTTACCACCTCTTGCTTTTATGGGTTATATCTTTGATCTATGAGCACTCAGTCTTGTGATTCTAATCATCTAGATGGTATTTTTGACCAAAAGTATCAAACTTCCACTCCTTTCCTCTCCTTATGGAACGAAATCTGT
Source organism: Erithacus rubecula (assembly GCF_903797595.1). Taxonomy (NCBI): domain Eukaryota; kingdom Metazoa; phylum Chordata; class Aves; order Passeriformes; family Muscicapidae; genus Erithacus; species Erithacus rubecula. The sequence continues at coordinate 15,037,523 of NC_136659.1, forward strand.
TTTACTTTTCAATCACAGGATATTTAACACCGGTCTCTGTAACACCAGCCATCTCATAATTCTCCTCAGCATGATTATTTCTAAGCTCTTTTGTTTGCTACCTAAGCTCCTTAACTTTTGTTCTTTATGTGCCACTCTATGTTCAGTTTTGCATTAAATGTGTGAGGGATTATAATACAGATACATTTTATTAACTATATTAATTACTAATCACAGGATATAAAGCAATTGCTACAACACTAAACATAAATGCTTTAATAACATTTTTTGGCCGAAGGGTTAGATTCTTGCATTTTCATCAGGCATTTTGATTATTCATGTAAAACAAAAGTTATTTGTAAAGAAAGCTACGCATATCAACTAATCTCTAGTCAATATGTACAAGGAGAGGTGCAGTGGGTCAGGAAAATAAGGAGAAACTCATTGGAATGCATATAGAAAACTTATTTGCTTCTTAATCTGGATTTTGGACCAACTCGAAATAATCTAAAAAAATTTCATAGCAATTGCAAAATCAGATTTTGTGCTTAAGTCCCTAAAGTTTACAGTTTCAGTTACATATTTCCCTGCTTATTTGAACATTTAGTGCAGTTTAAAGCATCATCTCCCCTTTTTGGCTTTCCAGAACCACCAAGGTTTATTAAGAAACTAGACTCCTCAAAACTTGTGAAACAGCACGATTCCACAACGTATGAGTGCAAAATAGGTGGATCTCCAGAAATCAAAGTCACCTGGTACAAAGGGGAAACTGAAATCCATCCCAGTGAAAAATACAGGATGTCCTTTGTGGATTCAGTGGCAGTCATTGAAATGCACAACCTGAGTGTTGAAGACAGTGGTGACTACACTTGTGAAGCTCAGAATCCAGCGGGTACTGTGAGCACCAGTACCACACTGAGAGTAAAAGGTCAGAATCTCAGCTCTTTCCTTCCCTTTCTAACTGTATGGGTCTTCCTTCAGGAAAAGTTCTTAAATCCCACTTCCTTTTGTCAGAAATGCCAAAACCTGTCTAAGTAAATGGCAAATCTCTTGTCTGTTTTTGATCTCTGTGGTAAATATTTCTTGTTTGTCTTTGCTATTTAGCATCAGAAGAGTTACTTGAATCTTCTGTCCTCTTTAATCTCTTTTGCTTAAATAACACAAAGGATAACTCTTTTCTTTTTTCCAGCACCCCCCATTTTTACCAAGAGGCCCCATCCAGTCGAGACCTTGAAAGGGTCTGATATTCATCTGGAGTGTGAGCTCCAGGGCACTCCTCCATTCCAGATTTCATGGTACAAAGACAAACGAGAAATTAGGAGCAGCAAGAAGTACAAGGTCATGTCTGAGAACTACATAGCTACTCTTCACATTCTTAGTGTGGATACTGCAGATGTTGGTGAATATCACTGTAAGGCTGTAAATGATGTGGGAAGTGACTCCTGTGTTGGCTCTGTAACACTAAGAGGTTTGTACAAAGATTGGCATCTTCTTGGCATTTCTTTGTTCCTGCAATTCTTCTCCTACTTTTCCGCTCCTGGCAGGGTTCTTTACTGTCCAATATCTTCTCTCAAATAGCACCACCAACCTTTGTGAAGAAGCTGAGTGATCTCACTGTCGTAGTCGGGGAGTCGATTGAACTGCAGGCTGCAGTACAAGGATCACAGCCCATTTCTGTTCTCTGGTTAAAAGACAAAGGGGAAATCATCAGAGAAAGCGATAATCTTTGGATCTCCTACTCAGAAAACATTGCAACTATGCAGATTGGAAATGCAGAACCAGCCAATGCAGGGAAATACATTTGTCAGATAAAAAATGATGCTGGAGTTCAGGAATGCTTTGCCATGCTGAAAGTGCTAGGTTGGTAGCATGAAATAAAAAACACAACATGTTTCAAGATGCTTTAAAATTTAAATTTTAATCATAATAATAGCTAATTCATTGTTCTAAATTTTCTTCTGACTTGCATTTCATTGCAGAACCTGCAGTCATTGTTGACAAGCCAGGCCCAGTCAAAGTTACAGCTGGAGACTCTTGCACTCTGGAATGCACAGTAGATGGCACACCAGAGCTTACTGCTAGGTGGTTTAAAGATGGTAATGAACTGTCCACTGACCATAAATATAAAATCAGCTTCTTCAACAAAGTATCTGGGCTTAAGATCCTGAATGCCACACTAGAAGACAGTGGAGAATATACTTTTGAGGTGAAAAACAGTGTTGGTAAAAGCAGCTGCACAGCTTCAGTGCACGTTTCAGGTTAGTTGACTACTCTTTCTGAGTCACCTCTGATCCTTCAGTGCCTTTACAAAGCCTTCAGATAGCAAAGTTGCTTCAGATAGCAAGTTCTGATTGGCAACCTAAGAGAGTTGTATAATCTTAGGAGTAGTTGGCATGCCACTTTGACAGGCATCAAGAACAGATGCCTACCTAAACTCTGAGGGACAGGAATTACTGAAAGAACTTGGTTTCTTCAGCTTTAATCTATGTGTTGTAGACAGCTGGTGCAATACTGTTGCCTATGAAAAAGAATGGCAAAAAAAAAAAAGGTGTTCCTCAAAGATTGTGAATGAATGTTCCAGCATTTCCTTAACCATTGACTATTTTTCAAATACTTAGATGTGTCAGAGTACATTGCAAAAGCAGATACAGCAAAAGAAAGGTCACTAATTGTATTATGTATGGAGAACTTCCTGCACTTTAAGAACCCTGTATAGTAATTTTTATTTTTACATTTATTTTGAAACAAATGCAGATCGTATTATACCTCCTTCTTTCACAAGAAAACTGAAAGAAACGTATGGTCAGCTGGGCTCTTCTGCTGTACTGGAGTGCAAGGTTTATGGGTCACCACCCATTCTGGTTTCCTGGTTTCATGATGGACAAGAGATTACCAGTGGAGAGAAGTATCAGGCTACTCTTACAGACAATACCTGTTCTCTGAAAGTGAATGGACTTGAGGAGTCTGATATGGGAACTTATTTGTGCACAGCTACTAATGTAGCTGGGGCTGATGAATGCAGCGCATTTTTGAGTGTTAGAGGTCAGTATCAGTAAGAAGCCAGAATCAGATGATTCAAATTTATTTTCACAAATATTTCATTTTTGATTTGTTGAATATTTCTGATGACTGTGATCTTTAAAAGAAGTTCAAATGTACTTCTTCTCTGTCTGTTTTACTTGTGTGCTTAGAACCACCATCTTTTGTGAAGAAACCTGAACCACTGGATGTTTTATCTGGGGCAAACATAACCTTCACTAGTATCATAAAAGGCTCCCCTCCATTGGAAGTTAAATGGTTCAGAGGCAGTGTTGAGCTAGTACCAGGACCCAGATGCAATATGACCTTGCAAGATTCCCTTGCAGAACTGGAGCTTTTTGATGTCCATCCACTTGAGAGTGGAGACTACACCTGCCAGGTCTCTAATGAGGCAGGAAAAATTTCTTGCACAACACATCTTTTTGTCAAAGGTTTGTCCAGACTACTGCTTCTTATGCTTCTTAAAGATGACCTCTTGGCTTTATTTAATTTGCTTTCTTCCCGTTGTTCATTATAGAACCAGCCAAATTCGTGAAGAAGCTGAATGATTTAAGTGTAGAGAAAGGGAAAAATTTAATCTTGGAATGCACATATACGGGTACTCCACCGATTTCAGTGACATGGAAGAAAAATGGAGTGAAAATAATGCACTCTGAAAAATGTAGCATCACTACTACAGACACATCTGCCATACTGGAAATCCCTAGCAGCAAACTAGAAGATCAGGGACAATATTCTTGTCATATTGAAAATGATTCTGGGAAAGATACTTGTCATGGTACAATCACAATACTAGGTGCGTCACGCCAGCATCATTTCGGCAAGTGTTATTTGAACTACTAATGGCCATCATGCAATATCTTTTTATGCTAATGGCATGTCTTTGTCCTTCAGAACCACCTTACTTCATTAGCCCCTTGGAGCCTGTGCAGGTGACTGTTGGAGACTCTGCATCCTTACAGTGCCAGGTTGCTGGAACACCAGAAATGATTGTGTCATGGTACAAAGGCGATACAAAGCTGAGAGGAACTGCTACTGTGAAAATGCACTTTAGGAACCAAATTGCTACTCTGGTTTTCAGCCAGGTAGACAGTAGTGACAGTGGGGAGTACATCTGCAAAGTAGAAAACTCTGTTGGGGAGGCTTCTTCATCATCTTTGCTTACAGTTCAAGGTGAATATTTCCATTTTAAATTTATGCCTGTTTTTCTTAAGTATGCTTTGCTGTTTCGAAAAACAACAATTGCCTCTTCCTTGTAAAACACTTTACTGTCTCTTGATATGTAAGATACCCTGTGGCATTGTCTTCTACTAACAAAAGCCGACCAGTAACTGAAACACAGCACTTACATTGACCACAGCTCTTCTGCAGTGTTACAAGCCTCTGGATCTTCCGTCCCTATTCAGTATTAGCAGTCCTGAGGCTCACGGGGTCTAAGAGAAAAAAAATGAGACCTCTCTTCCTGCAACCATATGCACAGGGCTCTTTACAACAAGTTCAAAATAAATTACATGCTAAACAATATTTTTAATTGGAAGTTATGAGCAAAAATCCATGTACTCCACAGCGTATTAGTCAGTGATTATTGGTGAGTACAGCAAGAGATGCATGTCTTCTGAAAGGCTTCACTGAACAATACTTGTTCTGTTACAGAGCGTAAACTTCCTCCTTCTTTTACACGAAAACTCAGAGATGTTCACGAGACTGTTGGCTTACCAGTCGTGTTTGATTGTGGCATTGCTGGCTCAGAACCCATCGAAGTGTCTTGGTTCAAAGACGGCGCGCGTGTAAAAGAGGACTACAATGTTCACACGTCCTTTGTAGATAATGTAGCCACTCTCCAGATTTTGAAGACAGATAGGAGCCTTATTGGGCAATACACCTGCACAGCTGTCAATGCTATTGGGACTGCTTCTTCTAGTGGCAGGCTTGTCCTTACAGGTTGGTGGGCTGTGAAGTATTTGATGGAAATGTCTTAAAACTGAGTTTTGCTTTATATGTGGATTTAATCTTGTACAAGAGATTCTTATTTCACACAGTTTTAAAGTAAATTGAGATTTTAAAGTGATGGGTTTTTATTTCTTTCACTCTTCAGAAGGGAAGACTGCTCCATTCTTTGACATCCCACTTGCACCTGTGGATGGCATTATTGGAGAAAGTGCTGATTTTGAGTGTCATGTTTCTGGAACACAGCCTATTAGAGTCACTTGGGCAAAAGATGGCCAAGAAATTAGAACAGGAAAGAACTATCAGATCAGTTATGTAGACAACACAGCCCATTTGACCATCTTGAGAGTTGACAGGGGAGATTCTGGAACATATACATGCTATGCTAGCAATGAAGTTGGAAAGGACTCTTGCACAGCTAAACTGGCTGTTAAAGGTACTGAATAGATAATACACTGTGTTTACATTTTTCTGCCTTCAGTTATGAAGGAGGTTGGACTTATTACTGCAAGATAACTTTGAAAAAACTTTTGAGATGTAGCCTGAGAGTACCTATCTGGACATATCTATGACTCTTTTAAGGGTATTAGGAGGGGGGTCACTAACAACAATGAGAGGAGAAATAAAACATTCTCTTTGGCTTACTTTCTCAATAGGCTCTGGCTTATTTCTTTCTTAAGAACTTCACAAAACTCTTGGGGTTATTTAAATGGTGTATGACTTAAATCAATGGAAGAGAAATTTATTTTCTAACAGGAAAATACAGCGCCAATAACTGTAAGAGCAGGACTCCTGCTGTTTATCTTAGCATAATTTCACTTTAAAAATATATCCAGTTTAAATGAGGGCAAATATCAATTCCCCAACGTTCAAATTATTCTTGAAGCATTGTCTTTAGGATTTTTCATCTCAAGATAGATTCATAGAATTTATGTTCTTTTTTTACAGAACGAAAAACTCCTCCTACTTTTACTAAGAAACTGTCTGAAGCGGTAGAAGAAACAGAAGGGAATGAACTCAAACTTGAGGGTCGTGTTTCTGGCTCTCAGCCTTTGACTGTTGCTTGGTATAAAAACAATCAGGAAGTCCATTCAAGTGCTCACTGTGAGATATCTTTCAAAAACAATGCCTTGCTTTTGCACATAAAGGCCGTAGAGCAATCGGATGCTGGTTTATACACCTGCAAAGTGTCCAATGAAGCAGGAAGCGTGTTGAGTACATCTTCAGTTGTTATCAGAGGTTGGTTCAAGTCTTGTTTTTCTTTGCTTCCTGCTTTTCTTTGGTTTTTTAGCTGCAAATATATAGCTTCTCTCTCTCTAATGAGATGATTTTTTCAACTTGAACAGCAGTGATTTGTCCAGAGATTGACATAAAACACATGGTCAGGAATTTTTTTATTGTTGTGTTTTGTTTTGTTTTTTTTTTTCCAAGGAGAGGCTTTTTTCACTATTTGCTATGACTGAAAGATTGAAATCATTGTGAAATTTCTGTTGAATTTTTAATAATTCTCTTTCAGTGGAGTAACAGGAGGTTTGTGCAATGAAATTTAAGCTTAGGTAGTGTTGACACTGTATTGTGGTAGCATGACACTTCATTATAATAGTCTTGCAGGAAATTACAGTTTTATTTCTTTAAAGACTTTTATACAGTTTTGCAGCTTAATGGTGCTTTAGTTCTCATACTATTTTATTTTGGGATAAAGATATTTCTTGCATGTTTATATAGGAAATACACTGTAATGCTCTCTTGATATTTATTCCATTTTATAACATTATGATTGACATTCTCAGACTTCTGTTTATCATCCTCCATTCCTTGCCATTGCCTCCTTAGGAATCACACGTATCTCTCTCTCTTATATTCTTGATCATGCTTTCCTGAGTATTCACTCAAGCATTTTCATATTCCAGAACCTAAAAAGCCTCCAGTTTTTGACCAGCCTCTTCAGCCAGCAGCAGCAGAGGAAGGTGATACCCTACATCTTAGCTGTCATGTCCAGGGATCACAGCCAATCCGCATCCAGTGGCTGAAGGCAGGAAAAGAAATAAGAGCTTCAGACAGATGCAACTTCAGCTTTGCTAATGGAGTAGCTCTTCTAGAACTTGCTGCAGTTACCAAATCAGATTCAGGAGAATATGTATGCAAAGCTTCAAATGCAGCTGGCACTGATACTTGCAAATCTAAAGTGACAGTCAAAGGTACAGTAACACGAAGAAAATAAGGCATATGATGAAAATGTCAACCAAAACTCTATCCCACTCTTTTTTCTCTGGAACAAAAAAAGTTAATAATCTAATATCAAACACTTATTTACTTTTATATTTTTGCAAAGCAGTGGAATCTGGTAAAACAGGGTATTTAACAATAATTTATATATCTATAGTGACATAAATGCTGAAAGATCAGCGTCAAATCAACAGAACATCCCTGCCAAAGAGAATAAGAATTTATTTTTTAAATCTAAACCAAATATAGGAAAAATGCAAGCTAAAGGGGTGAAATTACTTGGCCATGCATGTTTTATGGAAAGTGGTGTTTATTAAAGGAAAATACAGAAGGAATTTGAGCATAAGGCCTTAGAGTCTTTTAAGACTTAGTCTTTTAAGACTCTTACAGCTCTAAACATTTTGACCCTTTAGCTGAAAGTAAATTATAAACACGAGTCCTTCTGTGTGGCTCTTGCTTTATAAGAGCCCAGCAGTATGCACAAATTGTGTTTTTTTACTACATTGCTAGCCACTAGGCTAAGGACTAAGTCATAAAAAACCAAGAGAATTTAAAAGACCACTGATAAAAATCTGCAAGTAACTCTTAGGGCATAATATCCACAAATGGACTGAAAGGAGAAAACATCACCAAAAAGCTTATCCATTTTAGAAAATGAGGGTTTTTTTATTTGCATATATATCTATGGATTTGCATCCTCTGAGAGTATAAATGGCTTGACTGGAGTAAATGAACAGCACAGCATGGCTCATTGTAGACAGTTTGATCTGGAAAGAAAATTGCAAATTGGTTAAAACAGTATTAAAGTATTTTGCATTTTTACCCCTTGCATAGTGTTTTGTTCCATGTCAGAATTAATTTCTTTTTTACAATTCCTTCAGAAGCATCATCACCTATGAACATGAATGATTGCATGAAGCCATCTGTTATAACTCTCTGACTCTGTTTTTTTAGAAAAACCAGCAGCTGCTCCAGCAGCTAAGAAAGCAGAAGTCGAAGGCAAACTTTATTTTGTGTCAGAGCCTCAGAGTATCAAAGTCATGGAAAGTAAGAACTCTTTTCAAAATAGTACAATATCTACTATTTTCCTACACCTTTTGTTTGAGATTATGTCCCTCTGTCATAAACAACTGGAAAGACTTAGCTTCCTCATTTGCATCTTTCTGCAGAGACTGTTGCAACATTTATTGCAAAAGTTGGAGGAGATCCGATTCCAAATGTTAAGTGGATGAAGGGAAAATGGAGGCAACTCAACCAGGGAGGTCGCATTATAATCCAGCAGAGAGGAGATGAAGCCAAACTAGAAATAAAGGACACAATAAAAACTGATTCTGGCATGTACAAATGTGTAGCTTTTAACCAACATGGTGAAATTGAGAGGAGTGTAAACCTGCAAGTTGAAGAAAGAAAGAAAGAAGTTGTTGAAGGGGATCTCAGGGCAAAACTAAAAAGGTATATTGAACATTTTAAAGAATTAATTTGCTATCAACACAGAAGAAACTTTTTTTATTATACATCTCAGAACAAAATATAATTTTAAAACATTCATTAAATACGAATAACTGTACTAAAAAGCAGCTGACTAGACTAAGTTAAAGGATTCTACTGCACAGGACAGCTCTGAGGTGATTCAGTATTTCACTAAACAACTTTCTGGGAATGAAATGCTGCATAGTTAACTTCTGTTATTGATTTGCATAGCACTCCAACAAAAAGAAAAGAAGAGGAAGAGCAACCTATTGACATCTTGGAACTTCTCAAAAATGTAGATCCCAAAGAATATGAGAAATATGCTCGCATGTATGGAATCACAGATTTCCGTGGCCTCCTGCAAGCCTTTGAGTTACTAAAGCAAACCCAAGCAGAAGAAAGCCATAGATTGGTAAGAAACAGTGTGACTGCAGCATGGGCTCTCTTAGGAGCAATATGCTTCCCTTGAACACACATGGTGTCCACACTCTGAAGCTCTGAAGTTATGATGTGTGCAGGAATTCCTCGTTCCCCTTTAGATCCTTTACTGGCAGTTTTCAATTTCTTGCATGCTCAAATCCATGAAGAATAAATGGGCCTTCTGGCTAAGTAGGTTCTGTCTTCAAAACTTGACTGCAATTGTTAGAATAGGAAGACACACTGGTTACAGTACAGTTACATAAAATTTGATGTAGGAGTGAATTCTGTGTTGGATAAATAGGACATCTTGATTTAATATCCTTTAATCTTTAAGTATATTCTGCATTTTTATAGGAAATTGAGCTCACAGAGAAAGCTCAAAGGGAAGATCAGGAATTTGATGAGCTTGTAGCTTTTATTCAGCAGCGACTGACACAAACAGAGGTAAAATATTTTTGGACTGATTTATGAAAATTCATAATCTATATTCAAATCCATAACAGGGAACTTGAAATTAATTTAAACTAATATTTTCCAGCCCATTACTCTGATCAGAGACATTGAAAACCAGACGGTTTTAGCAGATGAGGATGCTGTCTTTGAATGTGAGATTAAGATTAACTATCCAGAAATTAAACTGTCGTGGTACAAGGGAACCCAGAAACTGGACTCCAATGATAAATATGAAATTAGAATTGAAGGTGATCGCCACATACTGAGAATTAGGAACTGCCAGCCTGGTGATCAAGGAAATTTCAGAATAGTGTGTGGACCACATATTGCCAGTGCCAAGCTAACTGTGATTGGTAAGTGTACTTATGAAGTATACATTTGAATTATTTTACATTATTTATTCCACTCTCTGATCTCTGTTAAAATATATGTTTTAACATGCTAATAGAACCTGCAGTTGAGCGGCATCTTCATGACACTACTTTCAAGGAAGGAAAAACATGCACACTGACTTGTCAGTTCTCTATCCCAAATGCCAAGTCTCAATGGTATAGAAATGGGAGACCCATTAAAATAGGAGGGAGATATTCAACACAAGTCTCTGACAAAGTGCACAAGCTCATCATCAAGGATGTCAGAACGGAAGACGAGGGACAGTACACATGCAAGCTTGACAGTCTAGAAACAACAGCAGATCTGGCCATCGAAGGTTTGTAAAGATAAAGAATATCTTTCTTACAATAGTGACAGTTTCTGGAGGTTTCATTAGCAGAACAAATGAAAATAAAAAGGATTTCTGAAAGACAGACTCCAAAACTTGAAAACGGACTAAAGAAATTTTGTCTTTGAGCAACATGTGACATACTTGTGTAACTTAATATTCTTGACTGAACTATGATTAATAATGTTCCGTAGCCCACAAGCAATCTGAGTTGTACCAGCTTCTATTTTCTTTGGAACTCTTGTATTTTCCTTGGGCTTCTCTTAATTATCCTCTCTCTTTAGTTTCCTTAATGGCTTCTCTTACAAAATACATCTGCACAGCAATCTTGTTATAGTTGAACTCTTACGTCTTCTAATCTTCATTCTTATGCATAAAACTTCATAGCACATGGAATCCCTTTTTCTTACTCTACTTGTTCAAGATCCATTGCTATTATCTCATTAAAATTTAGTTATTTTGATGACAACAGTGAGAAGGATTCAGATGCAGTAAATGTCATGGTGGTGCATAACAGCCCATGTGTTTTTTCTTTCTAAAAACAGCGGAACCAATTCAGTTCACCAAGAGCATACAGAACATCGTTGTGAGTGAACACCAGTCTGCAACCTTCGAGTGTGAGGTGTCTTTTGATGATGCAATTGTGACGTGGTATAAAGGCCCCACTGAACTGAGAGAGAGTCCCAAGTACAGCTTCAGAAGTGAGGGTCGCTGCCATTATATGACTATTCACAACGTTAATGCAGAAGATGAAGGTAAAAATGCATGAAACATTTGTGCTGGTGCCATTTTTTATCTGGGCTTTTTTTTTTTTTTTTTTTTGTCTGGTTTTAAATTATGAAAGCAAAAATATGAATGTTTTTGGCTGCTGCAGGTGTGTATTCTGTAATTGCTCGTCTTGAACCAAGAGGAGAAGCAAGAAGCACTGCAGAGCTCTATCTCGTAACCAAAGGTTAGCAAATCTTCTGAACAAATTTGTGACCATAGCCATGTGTAAATTTGTTTTTTTTTGAAACATGATTCTGGAAAAATCAATAGTCCTAAAAGAAATCTATTATTCCTTTGCAGAAATCAAACTGGAGTTGAAGCCACCAGGTAAAGTCCTCAAGCAAGACTGGCACAAGATCTTGTCTATACTCTGTCATAAAATTAGAGCATTTTCCTGCTATTTTATTATTTTCAAATCTTTTTGTCCTGGTTAGAGTAAGTATAACCTACATCCTGAAAAAGTATTCCTCATCCACAGACATATGAAACTATTACTCTCATAAGTAATGGCAATGACTACTGGGATAAATCCATAATCAGTGACATTAACAGGGACCCTATTTTCCCCCAATTCTCTAAAAAGCACAAGTTTATTTTTGTTTGAATTGCTAAGGAATAGAACAATGAAGATGTACCAAGTAATAGATAGGCACTTCTCTGTGCAACTAAAAAAAAACCAAAACCCAAGGAGGCAAAATGGGTAAAAATCACCTCCTTATGATTTCCTTTTTTGAATGTGCTTGCCAGCTTATTCCAAACGCGGCAAGAATTATTTAGAAATAAAACATAACATTGTATGAACTGGCTGAACTGAAAGGCTAATACAATTAGTTATCTACTGGTTGGCTAGCTTATACTTGAGGAGCAAGCTACAATCCTTTTATGCTACAAAAAGATTAGAACATCATCAACTGCTATTCTTGAGGAGAGCACATTGAAATGTTTTTTAATTGGTAGAATTTATTAAGTCAATTAAACATTTTGATTTTCTAGATGTTCCTGATGCCAAGGTTGCAGTTCCAGCTCAAAAACCAGCTGAAGGTAGGGTACCAAACCATGCTTGTTCTGTGTCTGCACTGAACCACAAGGCCAGTGGGAACCTCAGAGAAAAATCTTAGCTCAGCAATAAGGTCTAGTTAATTATCCCTGTGAGCAAGACTTGACTTGGATAGACTCTTGACTTGGATAGGCTTTTTTGTTGTGTGGAAGGTGAAAACTTTACACATGTAGTGGTAGAAGTTAATTTTATTATCTTAAAACAGTCCTTTCCATCATGTTTTTCTATCAGTCTATTCTTCATTTGATCTTCCTTTTATTTCCATCTTCCTCTCTGATATTTTTTCCTAATTTTCATCTCTTCTTATGTTATAGTTGATGTTTTGCCACAAAAATTATCTTTTAAACAAGCTGTCTAACTTACTGCCTTTAAAAAAATATTCTTTTAAAGCCATACATTGGATTTCATGTTTATGGCAAGGGTCTCTCCCCAGGCTCTGATTTTGGACTATGGACTACAAACAGTAGCTTTCTGTTGCACCCAGTAGTTTACTTTAAATGTCAGCAGTTTAAACTTCTTGAGTTTATTTCCAGAATAATTTGGTAAATGCTTGCAGTGGCAACAGGAAGGGAAAGATTTGATATTTAAATGAATTACCATCAGCAAAGATAGGAGAGTGATGGCAGGAATGAAATAAAGCTGAGGATATTCAGGGTTCAAATAAGATAGACTGGGGATTCCCACTCAAATTATATTTACTCAGCTGCTTTAAACTCTCAGAATAAGCAACATGTTTGCTTTTATTCTGCAGCTGCAATAAAAACCTATAATCTATTTTCTCAAACCAGAATTTTTCTTGATTTAAAAGGAAATATCAAACTTAAATTTTGTTCTAAATATTTCATTTCTCCCACAAGCTGCCCCTATTCCCATTCTTCTGCCTCTTGTTCCACCTCCTGAGGAGAAAAAGCCAGGTAAAAGTCCTTACAGTATTTGAATACTATGTTGATGTTTCTTTATGACAGTTGGTTTTTGGATTTTTGTTTGTTTGACTTTTTACGGGTTCTTAAGGTTTTTTAATTTAATTTTTTAAAATCTATTATTTTTAAGCAGAGAAAAAGGTTCCATTAAAGAAAGTCCCACAAAAGGTGATTAAAAAAGCTCCTGAAGAAGTCCCACCACCTAAAGGTAACTTTTTTCCTTTGTTTGAAAACATTTTTTAAAAGAGTAAAATTGCCTTGTGGAAACAAGGTGTTTTCTTTTGAAATAACTTGAATCTATCACAATAGTTTGATTTCTGGCTTTATGATTTAAAATCAAAGCTGATTGTGACTGTTTAAAATAGTCCCTTCTTTAAACCATCTATGAGGGTGAAATAATTTCGCCAAATGTGAACATTCAACGTGCCTTGCAAATTCCAGACTATGATATGAATAATTGATTTATTTATTTTTAGTTCCTGAGGTGCTCCCAGAGAAGCCCAAAGAGGTCAAGATAACATCCATGGCAAGGAGAGAAGAGATACATGAAGAGAAGAAAATACATGAAGCACCCAAGGAAATTTATGAAGAATGGGAAGAAGATTATGGTGAAGACCATGACTATTATGTCAAGGAAGAGGGCTATGATGAAGGGGAAGAGGAATGGGAAGAAGCTTATGAGAAAAGAGAAGTGACTTATGAAGAAAAAAGAATCATTCATGAAGAAGGTATTTGAATTATCATGTCATTTTGTTTCTTTTAAGTGACACTTGATGTTAACACAAGATATCACAAGGTATGGATGCAGATAGGAATGGATACATTAGAAATTAATTGCCAAAGAACTTTGCAGGTCTTAAAAACCTAATATGAGTTGGTAGTAAGGACGGGTAATTTTTAGTTTTTTGGGTATTTCTTCTATCATTTTCATGTGCACTAGATAAACTTGATTTACTTAAATGCTTCACACATTTATTGATTGATGTTAATGGCTGTGTTTTGCAATTTCTTGCATGCTGTAAGTGTATTGGGGATTAGTAACATGTATGCCTCTAGGAACAAAATTTGGCTCTGATGAGAAAACATGAAACTTGGAAAAAACAAAGCATTTTTCAACAATTGGATCTCCAAAACTCTCTGTGTGTTCTTAAAATTCATGAGATTATAATGGCATAACTAGTACCTTTCTGTCTACGGAGCCTTTAGACAATTTTTTTTTTTTTTTTGTAATTAAGTGATGGTTTTGGTATTTTTTAAGTGACTGAAGTTCCTAAGAAACCTGTGCCTGAGCGAAAACCACCAGCCATTATAGCTGAGAAGAAGGAAAAGAAGGAAGTAACTGTTCAAAAAGGTATGACTTTCCCAAAAAACTAACAGGAACAGGCAGATTAAAATCTCTCATGCATCTCCTTCAAGCTGAATGGCACTGATCATTCACATTTCCTTGGAAAGAAGAAAATTCTCTTTATGTTTGACAGTCAGATGAGCAAGGGTCATGACAACCTTTTCTCCCACCTCATACTTGTGAGCTCTCTGCAAAGGTGGTTGAATGAAAACAGGAATTGATGGTAAAATCAAACTGAGCTTCACTCATCCTTCCTTCTCCCTGTATATTAGCCTTGAGGACAGGTGTAATGTTTAAGAAATTAAATGCTGCCCTTCTGGCAAGTCTTTTCCACTTGGATCACTGCATATCTCTCAGGGCAGGGTGGGCCTTATTGCCACCGCTGTTCACCACCAGTAAAAAATGCACTGAACAGAGGACAAGTGGCATAAGGTTTATGACATCCTAAACAAAAAAATTATCAGTTCTATCTGGTTTCTATACAGAAAATAATTTGTGAGATTACTTAAACAATAAATCTATCTGAATTACTTCCAGTTGTCAAGAAACCTGTTGATGAAAAGGTGGAGGTAACCACTCAGAGGGTTGCAGAAGAAAAAGTCAAAAGGGCTGAGGGTAAATACTGTTTAGTTATCTTAATGTGATCTTTCCTTACTGCTGTGGCTTTTGTTACTTAGCTGATCTGCATATGCTTTCTCTTTATTTAACATGGTCTGATCAATTTTTCAGTCTTTGAAACATCTAATAAAAGCTTCTGCTGAACTCTTTAAAAAGATTGAAAGCTTTTTAGGGGAAAATACTAAATGCAAATATTAACTACCAATGCTTTAATGAAGGAAGTGTTTATAGAATTGCACTGACTGAAATAGCGTGTTTCACTCTAAGCTGAAGATGTGAAATCCCCATCTTACTTAGATTTCCATTTTGACTCATCTACCAAGATGCCTTGGTTAATTCTTTCATTTTGAAATAAAGATGAGCCCTTATTCTCTTAGTAGCTACCTCCTCTTGTGTAGCATTTCCCATTCTGCAGAAGGATTCTGTCAGCTGCAATCCAGTAAGTATCAGAAATGAGCTGTGTGCTAAATGTCCTGAGTGCCTTTAGAACACAGCAATACAAAGAAACAAACACATTCCTTATGCTGCTTTGTGTGATTCCAAGAAACCTGACTTAGCTGCTGAGTTAGCTTGTTTGTCTTGCTGGTTGTATTTTCAACATCAACAATAGATAGCTGTAGACTTATTTTGATCTCTTTGCTAAATGTTTGACTGAGTAACAAAATTCTAATGCCAACAGTTACCAAGAAAGTTCTGCCACCAAAACCTACACCCATGGTCGTTGAGGAAAAAGTTATGAAAAAGGAAGGTACAGATCAGCATCTTTGAATTGCAGTTTACACTTTTTTCAGCACCCAATGTGTTTCTGTGCATCTTTGGAATATGTGGGCTTGTGTGTATGTATCTGGATCCATAGCAGTAGTCATGCTGTGACTACTCTCAGTGTTTAATTAGTATGTCTACCATGCTTTTGTTTTTTATAAAGTCTGTTTTTAACACATTTGTGGATAGCCTTTTGGCTCTTGTTTAAAGAGCCTGCAGTTACACTGCAGTGTGACTTAGCTTTTTCTTCATCTATCCTTACATAATAAGCATAATTGTGTCCTCATGCCCAAAAACATCTTTGAAGAACCACCTTTAAAATTCTTTTCATATACTATTTCCAAAGGTCTCTGCATGCATTTTGTTTCAAATGTTTGGGTTAAAGGTGTCTGTCTGTCTTTAGTCTTTAACAAATACTAAATATTACACTTGTGTGCTTGTTCTGTGTTCAGTATTTTAGAATATGAATACTGACTGTCTAAATATGTCTAAGATTTAATGTGCAATAAAGATAAAGATTTGATAAAAACTCACATGCTGACTACCACTAATGTGGATCTAGCATATGAAATACTAAAACAAAATCCTATCTTTAAAGTACCAACAGTAGAAACGTGGACTGTTTCAGAAGAAAAGATGTCAGTTTCTGTCCACAGAGAAGAAGAGTATTCATATGATGTTACAGGTATGTACAAACCCAAAAGTCTATGTACCCAAATCAAAACAATCTATCAATCCTACTATACTTTCTTTTGATCTATTTTTATGTATGGCAAACTACATATTTAGACATATTGTATATTTGTCTTTCAGTATGCCTTGCTTTTTTTGTCCATTGTTTATGCTTTAGATTTATTTAGCTTAATAGATGGAAATATTTAGACTATTTTATCTTAATGTTGTTTAAATACTTTTCTTTGAAGAGCCAACAGAGCATGAGAAAACAGTTGAAGAAAGATTCTTTGAGGCTGTTTACCCAATTGAAGGTACTTTGATTGAGGATGGGAGTCTAATAAATATTTGTTTGTTTGTTTGTTTGTTTGTTTGTTTTAATTTGAATCAAAATTAATTGTGATATTTGCACATGCTTTCATTTTCTGGATTATTTTTTACATATTAACATATGTGTTTCAGTGATGATTATGTACCGTACACACATTTTATTCACTTTTATTCTTAAAGTTTTTCAAATTTACTATAGACATTGATATTTCCTATCTCAGCTATTAATATCTTTTAAATTCCCATTGTAGCACAAAGGGAGGTTGAGGAGGAGGAAGAAGTAGTTTCTACAGAACTGGAGATCTCTCATGTTGAAGGTGAATAAAGTTTTTGCATCAGTAGATGCTCCATTCTTCTGAACATTCACACTGTCTGTCTGTAACACTGTTTACCAAAGGATAGCATACCAGAACTGAGATCTTTCAATTTCTCTATGGCTCTGCTCTCAAAGCTTCAAACCTTACTCCATTTCTATCTTATTCTTCTTCATGACTGCTTTAAATAATTTCTTTAATAGCTTTTTTGAATGGGTTTGTTGTATCTGTTTGATAAAACAGAATAGTTTTGTACATTCAATGTTTGTTTATACACCATGTTAAGAGTAGCCTACTGTGGTTTACCAATTATTTTAACTGTCTCCTAAATGATCACCACCTATCTTTTAAAGTGCCTGAGATACCAAAGAGGCGTGTTCCAGAAGAAAGAAAGCCTGTTCCTGTCCCTAAAACAGAAGCTCCATCAGCTAAAGGTATTTCTACTGCTCTAGTAAAAAAGAAAGAAGGAAAGCCCAAACAAAATTTCTTTCTTTGTACCATTTTTAATGTTTTCTTGAATATATTTAGGAATTTACTCTCTATGTGTCTTTGTTTTTTGCACTATCTCCGTATGCATTATTTGATTTCTCATTGTCTCTGTTGCACTATTTCAGTTTTTCAATTGTGCTATAATTTAGCTTACAGCTTGAATTTGTCTCAGCTTGGGCCCTTCTTTTTCTGTTTAAGTTGTGTGTTTTTTGCAAGTAAGTGCAGTGGTTTTACTTCAAGAGAGCAAAATGAAAGGTGCTAGTGCAGTGATTTTAACTAAATAGGAGTTTCATACTGCATCATCTTTCCTGTATTGTCCACATTTGTCCAAAAGGCTGTACATTGTATTGTGTTGGTTGAAGTCTCAGCTCCTTGTGCTCATTGCATAAAACAATGTCAGATTACTCAAATCTGGATTAGTGTTTCAAAAACTAAAGGTCTCTTACTTTAACAATGTTTTCCAAAGTGCCTGAAGTGCCTAAGAAACCTGTTCCAGAAAGGAAAGTTGCTGTTGCTAAAAAGGAAGTGGCTCCCCCAGCAAAAGGTACAGCATCTTTTGAGTGTGGGCTTTAACCACTTCTGTGCTATTGTCCTCTTTTTCTAACCTCTCTTATGTTCTCAACACATATGGTAAATGTAATCTTTGTGTGTTACATGTGAATGTCTGTTCTCATGCAAGGCATTTAAAAGCCTTAGAAAGATTACTTAGACGAATTTTAGTACCTTTGGAGTTTTTGAAGGGCCTAGAAAAACTGTGCCTGAAGAAAAAGTTTATGTTCCTTTTCCCAAAGAAGATCTGCATGCCAAAGATACACTTACTGATGGAAAGTACACTGTTTGTTGAGTTTTATTTTCCTGTTAGTCTGTATGTAAGCATGTTTGTGTTAGAATTTATATTTTATGTATAATTCTCTCTACATCCATTAGATTTTTTAAACCTAGTAATATATTCAAGCAGCTCATTCTTCTGTTAAGAAATCAGTCTTAAAGCATTTGATAGTCTTATAGCAACTGATTTAATTTTGTTTTTTATCCAACGTATGTTGCTCTTGTGATAAATCTTTCTATGTTAAGTGTATGAATGTGTTATATGGTGTGTCTTGATATTCTTACAAATGGATTAATGAAATCTACAATACTCTGATAAATCTTTAAAATTTAGAATTCAGTCCTCTTACATTTTATGGTTTTTTAAGTGCCAGAGGTTCCTAAGAAAGCTCTCCCAGAGAAAAAGGTTGCTGTTCCAAAAAGAGAGGAAGCTCCAACACCTAAAGGTACACTTAAAAAAATAATGCTCTTCTCTTACTATCTTAAGCATCTTGTTTATGTCAAATTTTGGTTTTGATTGCTAAGTTAATCTGGTTTTACTGGTACTTCATCTATGTTAACGTGTATCTTTTGTGTCAGTTTTGTCTATAGGCGTGCTGTAGACTTATTCTTAAAAACTTGTTAATTTAAGTTAATTATATAATAATTAATATCTTTGAAGTGCCAGAAGTGCCTAAAAAATCAGCTCCAGAAGAAAAAATGTTATATGTTCCTAAAGTAGAAACTCCCCCTGCAAAAGGTACAATATAGCTCACTTTAATGTCATTTATTGTAATCTTTAGAACATTGTATTTATCTCAGTTTTGTCAGCTGTCATTTTGGTAAGCAAAATGTGTCCATGTGTAATCTTTCTCAACAACACATTTCTCTTACACAATGCATGTGCCAGCTTTTACTTCCAGTGTTCTAAAACAAATACTTTTTTTAAGTGCCTGCAGTTCCTAAGAAACCTGTCCCGAAGGAAAAAGTGTCTCCTGCTGTGCCTAAAAAAATTGTGGCTCCTCCAGCTAAAGGTATGTTTTCCAGTAGAATACAAGAATATGCTATTTCTCAGCTCCTGTCTAAGTTCTGTGCTTATTAGTCGTTGATCTGTGCTTCTCTTGTGAGTTCTGTTCTCATTTAGACCATGAATCATTGCAGTATGTTGTATCTCTTATGCAATACTTACACAGTGTTCTTCCTAAATATTGAATTTCTGTTATATGTTATGTGCTCAGCACCCTTCTTTGGAAAACTAGATTTATCATTTTGAAAATACATTTTCACAATGGAATTGGTAAAGCATAATTTAATATCATTATCTTTCAAAGTGCCTGAAGTGCATAAGAAAGCCACTTTTGAAGAAAAGGTACTTATTACAGAAGAAAGAATATCTGTTGCCATTCCAGAGGAAATTCCATCACCTGAAGGTACACTATAAACACTTAATAGAGAGAAACTTGTGCTATGTCTGCAAGTCTGTTTTTCTAATATCAAGATCAGAATACATCAAAGATTTTTTGATAGTTATCTTGTATGAGTTTTGTGTTGATCTTCAGGCAGTGAAAAGTCTCCTAAAGTGTCATTTACAATTTCAGTCTTGAATGTCAGGATCCCACCACATTGACAGGAGTGCAAACTCTACTACTGAACACAATGATCTTCGGATCAGAGCCTCATAAATTTGCAGTAACAAATATGAATATATTGTTTATTTTAGAGTCCACAAATTAGGGCTGTAACCATCCATTTGTCAGTCTCACTACAAAGCTGTCTGTAGCCCTGAAGATAAAATACTGCTTGTCTCTGCAGTGTTGGCTTCTCACCAGCTTTCAGTTCACATTCTCATGTTCAGGGAAGATTGAGATTGGTTGTTTTAAGTTAGTATAATTCCACATAATATCTGCTTCAAGATAACTGAAATCAGCATTTTGTCTGTTTTTATATCCCATTAATAACTACCCAGTCAAGACAATTTGCACTTTCCTTTAAAAACCATAAATGAATTTTTAGAAGAAAATTTGGAACATCTAAAATATGAACTTGCAAATGAATATTCATATGGATACATGCAGTGTTAATTTCTGCTTGTCTCCTGCAAATTAACCTTTTCTCCAGAACTAGCTGAGCTTTTCCCTGACTCAGTCATCTTTGTAGATGAGTACATGCCAGGATTTCCTTTCAGTTCTTTTCTTATCCATCTCATTTTTCCTTTCCTCACTTTCATACAGTTGGATCAAGGAGAAACCTCTAATTCTTTGACTCTTGTTTCCCCCACTTGAGCTGTTCTGGGGAAATCTGGGGAGCTGAGGCATTCTAATGAACTGGCAGTATTTGACCAGTGAATGGTATTAGATAAAACAGACAATAGGGAACCTGGAACATGGACAAACCCCATAATTTAGAACAAACTGTACATATATATATATGTATGTGCTCAGCACTTTCTGGATTGTATGCATATCTATCATTGTCATATAGAACTTCTGAGAATTGGTCTTCATCTTCTCTACCCATCAATCTTTTCCTCTCTCCATCTATCTATCCTCCAACATACTAAAACTAATAATTTTCCTTAAAGAACCAACAGTTGAAGAATGGTCTGAAGAAGAAAGAGAGGAAGTCTCTTTTTCCCTTCACAGAGAAGAGATTTCTGAAGGTATGACAACAATTCAGGAACACTAGGCAAAAGCAAAAAAGAGATTTTTGGTCTATAACAAATAGATAGTTTGGATTGATACCTGCTTTATTCATAAGGAAAAAATTACTGCTATACAAATATGTTTTGTAACTTATAAATTTTAATGTCTACAACTTTTATTACTTGCTTTTGAAAAGTGGAGTAGCTAATCCTCTTTCAACACAGTGAAAATAGTTATCTCTTTGATAGTGAGATCTATTAGGACTTCCTCTGTTGGCAGTTCCACTTCCACCAGGTTGTCTAGATAAAGTAAATGTTCTTCCAGATATCACAATGCACTCAAGTTCCTCAGATAATTTCATTGTAAAATAAATATATTGTTCCCACCTGTGAGTTTATTGGTGGTCACATAATACTGTGAAGGACAGTAACACTGACTGACTGAATTTCTGTGGCTAGTAACACCACAGATTTTTCCAGGGACATCTTCAGTCAAGGAATTTTCTCAGTATTTGGGGAAAGATTTCTCAAAAAAATTCCAACATTAGTGAGTTAGTGGACAGAGGAATGGAGCATTTTCAAATTCCACATGAATACAAGATGAGGGCTCAGTCTCTTGGTTCCATTTGAGTGGCTTGGAGTGTTTCCATTTGCCTCAGAGGAAGCAGGATGGCTTGGATGTAGATTTTGTCATCCCAGAGGACTCTATAAAGAAAGACTTAGGAATATTTTGTTCCTTACCAGGGCCATAAAGACAATAATATATGTTAAATACTTAAACTTAAGTATTTTTATATTTTACTCTTTTTAAAAGTGACTGAAGAAGAGTCTTACTACATAGAGGAGACGGTAACTGTTCCTAAAAGAGAGGAAGCCCCTCCCACAAAAGGTATAAGTTCCTTTCACTACAGCATTTGAGTTGTTTCATCATTCTTAACATTATGTTGTCAGTACATGTTTATGTCCATTTTTGGCGGTTTTGTGTGTGCTTGTGATACTACTCCCCTCTGTAAAACTATGTATTGTAATCTTTTAAAGTGCCTGAGAAGCCCAGGAGAGTTGTCCCTGAGCCAAAAGTCCCAGCTGCTCCTAAGGAAGCTCCAGCAATTAAAGGTATAAACCAGTTCCTCAGCTGGTTTATGTGTCTTCAAAGGGATTATGTTTGTCTTACTGTCTGCTTGTACATGTTGGCATAAATTGTGTCTTCTCACATGATGAATGCTGTCTCAAATTGTACCTTGTACTTTGAAAATTATTGTTTGTTTTAACTCAGTAAAATGTATCGTGTAGTAGGCAATTGCAAATATTACATTTTAATATTCTTTCTCGTCTTCCTTCTCATCTTGCTCATTTTTCTGAAGTTCCTGAAGTCCATAAGAAAGCAGTTCCTAAAGAGAAAGTACCTGTTCCTGTGTCTAAAAAAATGGTGGCTCCACCAGCAAAAGGTATATCAGTGGTTTGTTCCTGTTGAAAAAAAAAAAAAAAAAAGCTTTTTTGCTGCATTCCATCTTTAACATATATGCCTTGGTTGGGAATTGGATTGTTGATACAACATATATCTCCAGTATCACATTTCTTCAGCACTAAACCTGTTTTAATGTCTGTTTGTCTACAATTACACCTGTGACGTGTGCTGTCTTGATGAGATTTATGTTGTTATATGTTATTTATGTGTTATTTCATCTTCTATCTTATGCCTATTGATGAAATCAAACAAATTTTCTAAAGTTACACAATCTTTTTTAAGAACCTGCAGAAGCATTGGTGCCCACTTTTGAGGCAGAATTTGAAGAACCTCCAACAACCAAAGGTAAACAGATTATTACCATGGAGATTTTTAGTTTGGTCTTGCAGTATTTGTGTTTAGGCATTTTACTTAAATGCAGTTTTGTTTGTTAGTATCCATAACCTTTGTAGGAATCTCCCCTTTTTTTTTGGCTTTACTCATTTTGGTACTATGGATATAAGGGATGCTCTTCAGCAGTGTCTTTTTTTGTTGCTGTTGAAGTTCACTTAGCACTTTTTTTTAAACAATCAGAATAAGTAAAAGAAACATATACCTGCATTTCAAATATTGTAATCAAATACTTTTGCACATTATTTTTAAGTGACTGAAGTGCACAGGAAAATTATCACAGAAGAAAAAGTTGCCGTTGCTAAAAAAGAAGTAGCTCCACCAAAGAAAGGTATATAAATTTTAAAAATTACACAAGAGAAGTCTTGTTTCAGAACACTGGTTTGTATTTATGTCTAGCTATCTAACACAAACTCTAATGTTCAATGTTTGCTGTCTTTTTTTCTTCTTCTTTTTACTTGAAGAACTGTCAAGTCTCTGATTTGTGTTTTGTCATCTGCTTATGTTTATATACTGTAATTAATTTAGCATCTATTACAATAAACTTTTTTTTGAAAACTGCTAGCAGTGCCCAAGAAGCCTGTGCCAGAAGAAAAAGTACCTGTTCCAATTCCACAGAAAGTGGCAGCTCCACCAGCTAAAGGTATACAAGTTATGTTGTAAATAGAGACAGCTTTTAAATATCAGACATCCATGTGCATCATACTTACAGTCTGCCTAGTTAATCACATCTGTCTCTCTTGATTTGGTTATAAATGAAAAAGACCTTCATCTTTTTTCCCTTCAAAATACTGTTGAGTGTGACAGAGAATAGTAATGTCCCTTCATTCTTTGCATTTTTTAGCTACTATTTAATTTCATTGGTCACTCTGGATGCTTAAATACTTGAAAAGCTGAGTGATATTTACTTAGTGAAAAAAAAATGGAAAATTTGAAAAAAATTATCAGCGTTTGTAATATTGCCAGTATTCAGTGAAATGTTTCAAACTTACAAATATGTTCTCTGTTTCTGTGCTTTTGTGTGTTTGTTTTTGTTATGTACCCTGTGTGTGTGGTGTTTTGTGGTTTGAGTTTCTGAAGAGTTTGGAGACAAAGTATTTACCTCTTATCATCTTCATTCCATCTTATGTCACTATATGTGAATATCCTGTTCCATTTTTATTTGTTTTGGTCTATATATTTATTACTCTAATACCAGATACATTATTTTACTATATATTATTTGTATGTCCCATGTGATTGTTGTGTTTGTTATATTTTCTTTAAAATAGTGTGCTATTTGCTCCCAGTTGTTTGTCTATAATTCTTGTCTATATATTTTCAGAATGTGTGTGATTTCTTTTAGAAGCTAGTATTCTTACAATTATTATCTTTAAAGTCCCAGAAGCACAGAGGAAAACTGCCAGAGAAGAAAAAATATCCATGGCTGTTCAAAAGAGAAAAGTGTCTCCACCACCAGAAGGTAGTCCTGGGTTAATCTATGAACAGATTGTGCTCATGTACCAGAGCCTCAGGCCTACTGCTCTGGCACATCTCCTGAGGGTCAAACTTAGAATTATAGAATGATTTAAGTTGGACAAAACACTTAATGTCATTGAGTACAACCATTAACCTTACACTACCAAGTCCATCACTGTGATCCACTGTAGTCACAGAGGAGCTTTTACAAACTCTTCAGGAAATACTAAGCACATTTTTACCAATTACTCTAGGTGTGGGTAGTGTCAGGAAATAATAGTTATTTTTCTGAGAGACTCAAAATGGGATATGTATTTTTGTGCATGATTTTACACTAGAAAAAAATATTAATGTTAGACTCTGTCTTTGAAGTACCAACAGAAGAAGAACATTGGGCTATGTCAGAGGAAGTATCCGTTTCTCTTCACACAGAAAAGGAGATTTCATACACAGGTATGAAGACTGAAAAGATTCTGTATCCAAAGTTACACCTTGTCAGCTAGTGAAAAAACCAGAGAGAATAAAACAAAATTTCATGTCCTTTGCTGTTGCCAGTTTATAAGGAAAGTGAAGCTCGTAGAATAATGCAGGACAGTATTTCATTCTCACCAAATGTTTAATCCTTTCCTCTTGGCTTACTGCTGTTCTCATAGTGGAAGCCAAATAATTTCATTAGGTCCTCCTTTTAAAATTTTGCCACCTGTCTGACCTTTGAGGAGAAATAGGAGGCAGTCATTCCTTTCATTTCTATTAGCATGCTTTACTATTCGGAAAAGACAGACAGATCTTCCCTGTTCTGTAAAAGCAACTCCTCACCTGAATCTGAAAGTGAAAGAAAAAATCTTTACCTCTACTGTTGCCTACATGGCTGAGACACATCACAATCCAATGTAATGGATCTGCCTGCTCAACAGTTCACAGCTTTTAAAGAAAAGTTATTGCTCTTTCAATTTTGTAGACAATAAATTCATTTGTGAAAATGACCCACAAGATGCCTTACACTACTTTTAGACCTGATACTGTTGATAAATGGCATTATCATATTCATATCATGAAAGATTAATACAGACAAATCAGTGTGAAGTTGAGCTATCTATTTAGTCTCCAGTGATGGGGGGACAAGCATACCATGAGTATGCCCATAGGAACCTGAGCTTTCTGAAAAGGCACTCATGCACAATGCAGTTTTTTTCAAATTCACCAAAGTACCTGTTCCAACCAGTTTTAGTTTAAGATTTCAAATGTAGTTATACCTGGCATTTATATTTAAATATCAAGGACGACTCTGCCAGAAAATATTTAGAGAGGTACATTGCCCCAAAAATAATACCAAGCATCAAGACTTGTGGCAGCCACTCACCTATGCTCACTGTAGCTTGTCATGAATAAAGTTTTTAGAAATCCTCAAATCTGTCACTGACAGAATGGATTCCATCACTTAAGGTCTGAAAAAATCTCAAATCTGTTAAGAAAATGCCAGAGTTATTCTCTTGGCAAATCTGCCAGGTCTTAAAATGCCAAGATAATTTTCTGTGGAGTTTCCAGTTATATTGGTAAAAAATTTTCCAAAACACTTGCCTCAGAAGATGAGACCCCACACTTCTGTAAAAGAGAATATGCTGCTTAAACATAGCATTCTTTCCTGAATAAATCTTGAAAACTGAACATATCCACATCTCAATCTTTTGGAAATGCTCCTGCTTTTGGAAGGAATGGCTCCTTGCCATGTCAGAACAAACAAGTCACTTCATAAAGTGATTGATGGAAAAGGAAAACCACCCTCCTCACCAAGCAAGTCATTCTTTTGATTTAGTTAGACCAGAACTCTTGTCCATCATTAGTCACTCTCAGAGTTTTTCTCCACATATTCCTTCACCTTCATCTGGAGTCTCCCATACAAATCTTGTCAGTGAATGAGGACTCTTGGTCTCTTTCTGAGGTAGTGCAAAGTGCCACCCTGTAGAGAGGAGCTGCTACAGAGAACAATGTTTATTGTTTTTGTAATTGGATGGCTTTGGATTTTGAATTTTGCCCATCAGCAAACTTAACTTCACTGTTGGCAGCAGTGGATGAAGCAGGAATTATATCAGCTGCTTATATTGGTATCTTGAAAAGTTTGTTGTTCTTAATTGAAAAGAAGCCTAATGACTTCCCTAGCTACATGTCCAGTGACAATAAATATACTTGTCTTTTGCATGTCAACCATGTGTTTGTATGATATCTTTTTCTATTTCTTGCCAAGAATACTTTTGCTTTTAAACAATTTACATCCAAAAAGTCTTAAATGTAATTGTACTGTATCTTTTAAGTGCCTGATGTACCAGAGAGGGCTATCATTGAAGAAAGAGTACCAATTTATCCTCCTAAAAAAATGGCAAGACCACCAGCCAAAGGTATACTGGATATAGTACTGAAATATGGTGTAAACGTTTTTATGTGTCTTGTATGTTCCATGTATAGTGAGTACTGATTTGTTTTCTATGGAATGTTCTTCCTTTGGTTAATTCTTAGTTGCCAATGCCTTGTGATCCTTGTTATTAGTAAGATCTATGTGCTAAATTGTAAGGTTCTTTTAATTGGTATCTTTTTAAGTGCCTGAAGTGCGCAAGACAGTTGTGCGGAAAGAAAAGGCGTACGTGGAAGTTCCTCAGTATGAAGAGGAGGAGGAGATTCCAAGATATGAGGAGGAAGAGACCACCAGATATGAGAAGGAGGTAATCCATTACAAGGAGGAAGTTCGCCATTATGAAGAAGTTAGTCACTATGAGGAGGAAGTTCCTCAGTATGAAGAGGAAGAAGCTCCTCAGTATGAAGAAGAAGAAGCTCCTCAGTATGAAGAGGAAGTCATTCACTATGAAGAAGAAGCTGCTTATTATGGAGAGGAAGTTGCTGAATATGAGGAGGAAGAGCCACAGGTCCCCCAGTATGAGGAGAAGGCTCCTCTACCAGCTAGAGGTATACTTTAACTTTAGGGTTTGTGTGAGAAAAACTAGTATCTTTTCGTTCTATGAAAATACCAACATTTATTTTAAAATGTTACAGTGTGCTTTGTGTGTTTTTAAAGGTGTGTATTGATTATTATAATATTATATAGTGCAGAAAACATGTGATGGCTGTGCTCCTACTCTTTACTAGTATCTCCATAAATTCAAATGTTCCATGTCATACATGAATCTGTATAACCCACTATAAAAATTTAACCGAGCTTAATTTCATCCACATCTGGGGTCCAAGTTTGCTATCAGACTGTGCTTGAAATACTTAAAAATGCTTATGTAAAGTCTGCAGTCATACACAAAAATTATGTTTATCTAGAAATTAACTAGAATACTTGAAAATAAGTGATTTAGGAACTCAGGTTCCTAAACACTGAATTCTTTTCAGAAATTTTAGAAAGCCCTATGGTTGGTGTTTATTTCTGTCTTGAAGGGAATAATACATTTCCATGAAAAAGAAAAAATACCCATATTTAAATAATCTTAATTTCAGATGTTTCCCTCAGGATTAATTTTATGGTATGGGTATAAATTTTCTACATTTTTAGTACAGGATGAACATAATATTCATCATTTTGGAGAACCAGGTCATGCTAAGATCTTGGTAATAAAGACTTTCTGCATCATAATATACAGACGCAGATCATGCATATCCAATTTTCCAAAATTACATAATCATCTAAGAGTATCATTTCCAGTCCTGATCCAAATCATTCTACAGTGTCATTGTCCCTCCAAGAAGTTCAGAATTTCTTTTGACAAACTAATAAGTTTCAAAATTATATCTAACATTGTTTGCAGTACAAATTTTGTTATAAACATGAGAAAAGATGAGGCTGTACACTGCAAAAGCTGGGTTAACCCTGAACAGAAAGATTACTGTTGGCTGAAATTTCCATTGAATCTCTCACAGTAGCTAACTTTAATTAATATATGCTCCAAACCTTCTTCAGTATGATCAGAGCCAGTGAAATTATTCTCCAGTCATTGTAAAATTTATATGGACATTTCTGGTGTTTGGAGTGCAAACAAAAATTTAGATACATATTAGTTGAGCAGGGAGAATGGACATAATAGCAGCTAATACATGTTTGTTAATTTTTTTGTCTTAGTGATAAAACCCTTTAAAATCATAGCTGTTTGTTTGGATTTTGTGATGTTTGTTTGCATATCTATTTGTGATGTTTGTTTGCACTTTATATTCCTGTTTTCATGGAATAAAATACCTAAAACATTAATGGTATCTTTCAAGTGCCTGAGGTTCCCAAGAAACCTGTTCCAGAGGAAAAAATACCTATTCTGAAGAAAAAAGAACCTCCTCCAGCAAAAGGTATATATCATCTTTTCATGTTAGAAGACATCCTCTGAATATGTAATTCACAATATTTTTCAGATGCCTTAATTGCTTATTACTTTTTGCTGTTCTTTTTGGAGAGGGATCTTCATGTGAAATATTTGTGTTGTGTTGCTGTCTTTTTTGTTTAATTTCTTTTTTGAGTAGCTTATGGTTTATTTTTTTTAACCAAAATCATGTTTTTGAAGTGCCCGAGGTGACAAAGAAACCTGTACCTGAAAAGAAAGTCCAAGTGCCGAAGAAGGAAGCTCCCCCAGCTAAAGGTATATGCACTTGTAATTTATCTGTGATCAGAAAGATCTTCTAGCATTCATTTATCTCCTAACTTGTGTTAAAAACTAGGATAGAAAAAGAACAGTTACTCTTAAGTACTGTGGTTCTTTTTGTTTGTGTTTAATTGTGATTAATGAGTGTTTGTATTTAGTTTTAGTATAACTGGTTTGTATGTCACGTTGGTTTAGATTTTCATACTAAGCTCAATATTTAATAATATCTTACTAAGTTCCAGAAGTGCCAAAGAAACCTGTACCAGAAGAGAAGGTTCCTGTTCCTGTACCAAAAAAGAAAGATGTTCCACCAGCCAAAGGTATATGACTTGATATAGCTCTTGACTGAATGTTTTATAAATAAAAAATGTTAAAGTCAGTCTTTTTTTTGGTAAGTGATGTAGAGTGAAGAAAGTTTTTTATTCTTGAGAGTTCTTCTTTATCATCCAACTTTATTGATTCATATTAATGTTCTTTACCTCATGGCTCAAAAATAAAATTCTTAAGCTACAATAATATTTTTTCAAGTGCCTGAAGTACCAAAGAAACTTGTGCCAGAAGAGAAGGTACATGTCCCAGTGCCCAAAAGAGTGGAAGAGCCTCCACCAGCCAAAGGTACACCATTTTCTGGTTCGACTGTGTGATTCTATTTTTGTTTCTTCATCTTTATAAGATTGTTACTGCCAGTAACAATCCCATTCTTCAGTCTAATGTCTCTGAGCCACTCCCTGAGCTGTTTGATCAGGGCACTGTTGTGTCTGTGTCTGTCATTCTATGCTTTGAAAATGTCTTTGTGTTTTTATTGTCTCTGTCTTTTGGATCTTACATATCTAAATCATTTTAAAGGACTTGCTGTTTCAAAAGCAGATGATCAAAAATTTGTCTAAACAGCCAGACTTCCCCCTTAGCCTCACTATATCAGTTTGTAGTTCTGTAGTCTCTCTGTATTTGTAAGTTTACGTCTGTGCATAAATCTGTGGAAAAAAATCAATGTTAACCTTCACACCATTTTACCATATTTGTGTAGTTATCTTAATATCAGATAAACAGTTATCTTTTTACTGGGTTCTATATTGCATTGAAAATTAATTCCCTAAACAAAAATGTCTTTAAAGTGCCTGAAGTGCCCAAGAAGGTTCCAGAAAAGGCAGTACCTGTCCCTGTACATAAAAAGCCAGAGCCTCCACCAGCCAAAGGTATTGCTTCCTGTAGCTGAACATGTGGAAAATGTTTGTTCTTGTTTGTGTGCATTTGTTGTTAGAATTTAACTGGTGTCATAGCAGTGTGTTACAGATGTACTTGCTAATTCACAACTTTAGCTTCTTTGTAAGTTGTGTCCAAGTTTTCTACTTAAATTAAAAACTATCTTTAAAGTGCCTGAAATACCGAGACATCCCACTGAAGAGGTACCTATTTTTGCTCCTGAGGAAGAGGAAGAGGTTCCAGAGATGCCAGCAAGAGGTACAGCATTCCTTCTTGAAGATTATGAGAGCTTTGGTCAATTTATTAATAGATCTTCATCTCCAGTGATTGTTTTAAGCTGGATGTAATTAACCTTCTGAGAGGAGTTTTCTTCTTCTGCTTTCTGGTCTTTGTGAATTTGTTCTGTCGTTTTAGTAGCTTTGGTGTTCTAAAAGCAATTACCAATTTCTTATCCAAATAATATCTTTAAAGTGCCAGAGGTGCCCAAGAGAGCTGTCCCAGAAGCAAAAGTACCTGTTGCAGTTCCTAAAGTAAAGAAAATTCCAGCAGCTAAAGGTATATGCAGATATCCCTCTCCCTCCTATTTTCACATTTCAGTGGAAACTAATTTTAACATTCAATTTATACTCATGGGAATTCAGGTCCTTGGTTGTATCACCCTGCTGCTTCCCTGTAGTGAGCAGTGCTAGGGCTCACACAGGGCTTGTTTATTTTGTTATTGACTGCAGCCAGCTGAGAATCAGGCCTTGAATGATCTTTCTCCACTTTAAGAGATTACTGTGAATGAAAGAATTCCTTGTGATATTATAATCCAGAAATAATTTTAAAAGTAGTTTAAATTTGCTTTAAACAAAATAGCTAAAATTTAATTTTATGGCACTTTACCTGGAAATTCTTCCATTTATGGAGGTAACTTTTACATGTGCCTTGAGAATAAGCTATATTCTCAAGGGTTTTAGCTAAATTTATACAAAAATAACATCAATTTATTGATCATACTAATAACCAGATCCTACATCCTAAATGTGAAATTCAAAGTGGAGGCAGACTATTAATATATCTTGCTAATATTTTATGTTTGCAATGACAGTGTGGAATTAAAAATTGGATAAAATTGCTAATCCTCATATCATCCTAGTAATCCAATTGCACATTGCTGTTTTCAGGGACTAAAAAATACCAAAAAAGTTTCCCCTATTTTTATTTCTAATGTTACTTTAAGGTTGGTGTCTTTGTGTTTTATGTTATGGATTTTTCTTTGTGATGTTGTGAAAGTAAAGCTCTTAAAATAATATCTTCAAAGTGCCTGAGGTTGCAAAGAAAGTTGTGTCTGAAGAAAAGGTTCCCATTTTTGTTCCTGAGGAAGAAGAAGAGGAATTTATTGCAGAGGAAATTGTACCAGAAAAAGGTACATGATCTTTTCTTGCAAGTCACTCATGACATCTTTTGTGTTCATTAAAATTCATCTCAATTTCTTGTTTGAAGTTTGATGCAACTCTTATATATGTTTTGCGGGGAGTTTGTGGTCTTGTTCTGTGTTTTTATCTTATTTCCATGTTCACACTTTTACTGCTCCAAAAGTAATTTTAACACATGTTTGCAAAATAATATCTTTAAAGAGCCAGAGATTCCTAAGAAACCTGTCCCAAAAGAAAAAACACCTGTACCTCCACCTGAGAAACTGGAGCTTCCTCCAGCAAAAGGTGCATAAGTAAACAATGTGTTGTTATTCAGTGTCTCTGTTTAGTTTGTTTGTTATTTAGTTTAGCTTTGTGTCCCTGCTGCATATTTGTATTGATATCTGTCAAACTTCTAGCACAAAACAAGCTCTAAAATTATTTGAGTTGCTCATGAAGTCTGCCCATGGGTGTCAAGTGTCTTTTGTTTAAATTTCTGTTTCATCTTTTAAAAATCCATTCTGCAGATCAGTTCTTACTATGTCTCTTTGTACATGTTTTCTATTCTCTTTCTTATACTACTGGTGGATGACATTCTTAAAATAAAATGTCTTTAAAGTGCCTGAGATGCCTAAGAAACCCATTCCTGAAGTGAAAGAACCTGTTCCTAAAAAGGTGCCAGCTCCATCAGCCAAAGGTACTGCAGACTGCAAATGCTGTTATGGTTAACTGATAATATTCTTGATTCAAGTTGAGTTTAGCAAGGGATACTTAAGTATTTATGTCCTATATTGTATTGGTCACTATACTATTTGTTTGTAAGTTTCTGCTTTGTTGTTTGTAAACTTCTGGCTTTGTGTCCATTTAAAAATTGTGCAAAAGTACACTGAAGTTAGGTCTTATCTTTAAAGTACCCAAGGTGCCTAAGAAGGTTGCTCCTGAGGAGAAGGTGCTAGTTGCTCCTGCTGAAAAAGTGGAGGTTCCAGCTGCAAAAGGTATATGTCCTCTTTATAATTAATATTTATGATAGGAATACCCTTGACCTTCTTCTTTCTAACTTTTGTGTCTATTGTACAAGATCTTTGAATTTATGTTAAAACTCTTTATTCTCAATGTTTGCATTGTTGAACCATAAAGCTCTGTTTCTTGTGCTTTTCTATTTACACTGCTCTAAGGTGATTTTGTGCTTTTCAATTCCTAAACAAAATCTGTATCTTTAAAGTCACAGAGGTGCGTAAAAGAGCTGTGGCAGAAGAGAAAGTGCAAGCTGTTGTGCCCAAACCCAAAGAACCAACACCAACCAAAGGTACAGGTATATTTCTTCTTTTTTCTCCCAAAGATTTCTTTCCTCCTCATTCTAAAATCTTTTTTAATATATATATTTTTTCAGAAGCATAATTTTATTATTTAATGTAACTTATTCTTGAGGTTATCATGCACATTCTCTGTCCTTTGTCAATTATCTTGGTTAACTGTAAAAAAACCCCATTTAAATAATTGTCAGGTAGTAACAATAATACTGTTTCTAAAGTGCCTGAAGTATCCAAGAAACTTGTACGGAAAGAAAAAGTCCCTGCTCCAGCACCTGTGGTGGAGAAGTATGAATATGCCTATGAAGAATATGAGAAGTATGAGACATATGAAAGCATTGAGGAGTTTGAGAAGGTTCAGGAAGCTGAAGAAATTGAGGCATATGAGGAACCTGAAGAACCAGAGGGATATAAGAAAATTCTGGAACAGGAATATGAAGCAGAGGCTGAGGAGGAAGATGTCTATGAAAAGTATGAGTTTAAGGAGAAGGAAGAGATCTATGAGAAATATGAGGAGGTATATGAGGAGGCTTATGAAACCAAACCAGCTATAGGTAAATCAAGTCATGACTTCTTTGTTCTTATAGTGTGTTGAGTTTTCAGTTACTACTTAAGCCTCCTTTGGGTGTTTATTTATATTTTGCCTTGTTTGTAGTCCTGTGTGTGTCTGTTGCTAGTGATGATAAATCAGTTCAAAGGTTGTCTCTACCCTAGTCCTTCCTCAGGAATCCCCTTCAGTGTAAAATGGGAGGATTCCCTCTCTAACTGCCCAAGAGTGAAGTAGTGGAGATATAACACAAGCAGAGAGCATGTTAATCTTCTGATGTAATTCAGCTTCAACCTGAATTAATTTTAATTCATTAATATTTAATTATTTTGTCGAGTTTAGCTCCTTTGAATTACAAAGTTATTAGGACTCATGTGGAACCTGCCTTCCCACCATTTAAATTTATGATCATGGGATCCCTCACACCAAACAGAAAGTGCATCTACAATGTACCAAAAATATGTACATTGATATTTCTTATTTCATTACTCAAGTATTCTGAGATGACTGCTCTCTTTTTTCTGCATTAATTATGAGATGGTGCCTCTACAAATGAGTGATTGCTCTGCTTGCTGAGTTTATATCTATTTCATCCTAAGTAACTTATAATGACATATTTTTTAAAGTGCCTGAGCTGCCCAAAAGACCTCCTCCAGAAGAAAAAGTACCTGCTCTTAAAAGAGAAGCTCCACCAGCTAAAGGTACATCATCCATCAGATAAATTTGAAAACACAGCCTTCTGCATGAGTCTCTGAATCTTTAAATCCAGTACTTTACCTATGCTGGTTTGACTGCTAGACTCTTAGCTTTCTTTCACAATACTGTAAAAGACAGATAACCAGAAAAAAAAAAAAAAGACAGATAACCAAAAAAAAAAAAAAAAAAAATTTGTTTAACAAAACAAAAATCAAACAAATTACTTCCTGCAGAAAAAGGGAATTAAGTCAGTATTTTAATTTAATTTTGCCATCACAACATAAGGGATATTTTAAAGCTGATCATTGAAACTCTAGTTTCCTGCAGAATCCTAAAAAACTAGAACTTTTTTTAACCTAATGACATGCTGGAGTGTGTGCTATCTTAGTAGGTATTCTCCCTATCAGGCTTTATGGAACATAAATGTCACAAATAGCAATTTCAGCAAGGACTAGGAAAGTTACTGAACTAGTCCAGAGTTCTGTAATTTTCTGTTCATAGCACTAAATTTTCCATAAATTCATTTTGTGCTGCTTTTATAATTATTTCTCATATGAATCGTCAGAATTAAGTCAATGGGAAAGTGTGGATTAGTTTGCTTGTTTGTGTTTACAGAAAAGCTTACAGTTAGTTGATAGGAAATGGAAACCTTACTGTATTCCCAGCTACCATTAATTACAGCTGATAGTACATGAAACTTAATTGTTCAGGCTTATCCCTATCCAAAATTCATCCAAAAACTGAAACTCTAGCTGCCTTAATCCAAGCAAAATAGTCCAGATAGCTGCCATCTTTTCTATTACATGTATTTATGTATCTGAGAAATATTTTTGTGTTTTGCTAAGTTTTCTGACTCTCTGCATTGTTTTCTTTTTGTTTAACTTCTATTCTTACATAATACTCATACTGCAAACTTTCTTAAAAAAACTACCAATGTCTTTAAAGT
The DNA here is from genome assembly GCF_903797595.1 of Erithacus rubecula. Taxonomy (NCBI): domain Eukaryota; kingdom Metazoa; phylum Chordata; class Aves; order Passeriformes; family Muscicapidae; genus Erithacus; species Erithacus rubecula. The sequence goes on from NC_136659.1 coordinate 15,072,529, forward strand.
GCCAGCAGTGCCAAAGAAACCTGTTCCAAAAGAAAAAGTGCCACCTGCTATTCCTAAAAAGGAACCACCTCCACCAGCTAAAGGTATACTTCCTCTTCATTGTCCTTGTGAAATATGAATTCTAATTTCAGTCTTATGTCCTCATTATTTGTTGAGAAACATGTCTACATGTTTTATGTCCTCACAGGGGTTTTTTTCATCTGTTTTTCACTGTGTCTCTTTTGCCTGTTGGGTTCAAGTTATTTGTTGAAAGCATGTTAGAGTCACTTTAAAAAAATTTGTGCTGTCATTAACTTGCATGTGAAAATACTTCAGAAAGAAATAATATCTTTGTTTCTACTGGAAAGGAATGTTCCTTCAGGAAGGATTTAATTCTTTGATGTTTCAAGAATCTTCCTTGTTAGACTTGCTCTTCTTTCTAACTTCTTTCAAGTAGCTTTGAAAGCCCTAAAAGTAAATTGTATCTTAAAGGGCCAGATCGTCTCAAAAGACCTGTCCCTGAAGAAAAGAAACCTACACGTACACCTGAAATAGAAGTTCCACCAGTGAAAGGTAAAGGAGCCCCTGATATGAGATTTTATGGCAAGGAAATATTTGTGCCACTTTTCCCAGCTAACATAATTAAAATTTGTCATGTTCTTTACACCACTGCAAGAATACCCAGTCTCTAAGTGGAGATTGAAATCTCATTGATAAATCCCAAACTCTGGGGCAAACTTTTCAGACATGGGCTAGACAGAAAATAATTGAATTCCAAATGAAAACATGCTGAGGAGGTATGGCTGCTTACACCCCCAGTATGTAAAGCTTCAGTGTTTTCTATTTATAATGCAGTTGTGAATTTAGTTTAAACTGGGGTTCTGATACCAATACACAGGTCATTATATTGGAAAAGAAGTAATAGGGCAAGAGCCAGTAATTTAAAGCTATTAAAGCTTTAACCAACCAGAAGGAAGAGAATGACAATGCAGTAAGGAAAGCAAATGGCTCTCTTTAGAGCTGAAACCATAAATTTCTTCACACAGTTCATCATTCCAGGAAAACAGTTCTAGAACTGTATCATATTTAATTCTTAAAAACTTTCCAAACCCCAAAACAACTTATTTTTCTGGGTTTATTTCTGTTTGGGATATTAAAAGTTGAAAATTGGTTTGAAGTTACTAAACAAAAGCTAATATCTTTGAAGTTTCTGAGCTTCATAAGAGAGCTGTCCTTGAAGAGAAAGTAACCACCATTATCCCTAGAGAAGAGGAGCCTCCTTTTTATGAAGGTACATCAATGACACATCTACCAGATAATAAATTCCAGAGAATTTATCAAGTCATGCTCTATATTGACCTGTAAAATATGAGCTATTTTTGATTCATTTAAAAAACTATTAAAAAAACCCTTATATTTATATATTTTAGACCATCTATGTCCACAAATTTAGACATAATTCAGTGCTTTTAAAACTTTAAATGTAAAACGTTACACTAAATGTAAAAAAGGAGTTTAGCATTTTAAAAATGATCAGGCTGAAAGATATTTAATTAACTTACGTTCAGACAGCTCTTTGTCTACACACATTTCTGCATGTTTTATTTGTCTTTCTACTTCTGTCTTGTAACTAATATTAAAATATGTTAAATAAACTAATATCTTTAAAGAACCTGAAGTTTATGGAGAAGTTCCAACAGAAGAAAAGATGCCTTTTATTGCTCCAAGTGAACCAGAAGCTCCAGCAGCTAAAGGTAAACCAACTCTTCAAGCAATCTGTAAAGCAACACATTCCCACAAATCATTCATCTTCATCATCCCATCTGTGTGCTAATCTGTTATTTAAGGTTTTCATTCTAATGTTTCCTTATGTGTCTGTCATTGCTTTTTTTGCTAATTACACTTTGTGTATTATAATGTCCTTTAAAAAATGTAATATCTTTGAAGTGCCTACAGTGACAAAGAAAACTGTCCCACTTAAGAAAATGCCTGTTGCTGTACCTGCAGAAGAAGCTCCTCCAGCTAAAGGTACATTACCTCTAAATTAACTCTCTCTAACCTCTTATCAAAGTGAGATACCACGTGAGAAACCCAGCTTGCTTGTTTTCCTTAAACAACACAACCACACGTTATAGACACTTAGCAGTTCTTTTTTGTTTGTTTTCTATAAGGAGTTGCCTAAACAGATTGATACATTCTGCATCAAGAATTTAAAATTTAGGAAAACTAAATTAGACACAGAAGTTTAGTAAACAGGGGATTCAGGGATTAGACAGGAATTAGCCTTGCATTTTTTTACTTCATATCTCATGTTCTATTTCTCAAAATACTTTCTCTGACAATATATTAGAAAAAAGTTTAAAAGGTTGTGAGAGAAACTTATTTGCAAAAGAACTCCTTGCAGTCATATCAAGGGCATAAAAAAATCAAGATTAAGGTACGACTTTAAATCAGGACAAAATAGAAAGCCACAACATTTTTAATAGAAACATAATTTTGGTACACAATTCAAGAACTGAAGAGCTCTATACATGTTGGAAATCTAATAATTAGTTAATTGAACTGAAATTTTGGCTTCCTTTTATGGGTAATTTTTAAATTTCAAAAACCAAAACCCTTTTTAGTTCTGAAAGTCCTTAAACACACACACACACATGCACACAAAATCATCCCACAAATGAACAAAGAAAAACCCAAATATATATAAAAAAAATTGCCTTTTCAGAAAGAGCATATTCAGAACCATAAATACTAAGAATTAGAAAAATAACAGAGTCTAGAAGGTGAAATTGTTGAGTTTTATTCACATCTCAATACCATATATTTTTCCTATTGTTCTAGTAGATTTAATTTATTTTTATACAAAACTGTATTACTTATTTCATAATGCAAATTTCTAAAATAAACCAATATTTTTAAGTTTCTGAAGTACGAAAGAAAGCTGTCCACAAAGAAAAAATACCTCCTGCTGTACCTAAAGAAGAACCTTCACACTTTACAGGTATAAGAAATTTTAAGTACTATTTGAAGGATAAAAATATGTTTTCATATATAAACTATTTTGAGAGTATTCTGTTTATCATGAACTAGAATTTACTTAACAGCTTGGGTTACTTGCAACAGTAAAAATTAATTTTTAAAATATTTAAAAATATCACCTGTAGTTGTTCTTAAAATTAAGAGAGATACTTGAGATCAGTCCAAAGGGGAAAAAAAAAAGAAAAAGTGACAGAACTTAAGATATACAGGGCCTATCTCTGCACTCCAGGTAGTGGCTCAGTTTAGGACACATCACACATCTTCCTTCTGACAGACTGCAGAGATCAGGTCAGGGTAGAATATGAGGGGATTTTTCATCCCTTATTTGAAGGCATCCTAATTTTGCACACAGATATAAAATAGACCTGTATCTTCAGAGGAGTTTGAATATTTGATATTTGTTATTTAACTAACATGCTGTCTTGTTTTCTGAAGATATTTTAAGTTAATTTAAGTGTTTAAACTAATATCTTTCAAGTACATGAAGTTTATGAGGAGATTCACATACAAGAAGAAATTTCTACTGTTCAAAGGAAAGAGGAGGCTCCAGCACCTAGAGGTATATGACTTCTTCATCACCTCTTCCTACAATTTGCGAAGTCTTGAGCTCCAGGAAAATTAAATTATTCATGTTTGTCTTTTAGTCCTTGTTCAGCATAACAAATATTTGTGTTCATTCTTTAAGTATCTTACTTAGATGAAAAACTTGAGATTTTTCATGATATGTCTTTCTCTCACTGAAATGCACTAATATCTTTAAAGTGCCTGCAGCCATTAGGAAAGCTGTTCCAGAAGAAAAAGTACCTATTGCTATGCCTAAAAAACCAGAACCTACTCCTGTGCCTAAAAGACCAGAATCTCCACCATCTAAAGGTACTTAGCCTGGTAGAACTGAGGTCTTTCTGTGATATGCATCTTTACTTTGTTACTGTTTCTTACATAGCTTCTGATTTAACAGTCCATGGTCAACATGTCAGGTTTGTGGTGTTTAAGTTGTATGTCTTATTTTCTGTTTTCTGTTTCTCAAGTTGTGTTTAAGCCATAAAATCAAAATCAGTAAATAGCTTTCAAGTGTCTGAATTGCCTAAAAAAAGTATTCTTGAAGAAAAACTGCCTAAAAAACCAGAAGTTTCCAAAGTTATAGATCAGCATATCCTTTCATCCTTTTTCTACAAGTTTCTTCTGTCCGTTGTGCTGTTGCTGTCAAAGCATTAAAAATTAGTTGAGATTATCTATTTATTCTATCCAAGAGTAACCCAGAAATTGTATCAGAAGCTAGTAAAAACGACTAGAAATAAGGAAAACTCTAGCCATGTTAACACTCAGTGAGATTTACAGAATACTTTCACTTCATGGGTACAGCCTCAGAAATTTGATCACACTCTAGCAAAAAGTGCATCCTATCCCTCTGCTTCACAATGTTCATGTTAAACTTAGGGGTCAATTGATTTAATTTGGAATGGAAATAGAATTTGCACAAAAAGCAGCTGTTACAATTCACTCAGGTATTTTAAAATAAGTCATTCTGAACTAGCAGTTTGAGTGGCATTAAAAACTTTCAAGCCAATGGCAGCACAGCTTATCCCACCCCAGTCATTATCACATTGCACTGCCAAGCATCAGTGAAGAGCTGTTGTGTGTGACATGTTAAAGGCATTTCATTGAAGTTCAGCTTTTGCCACGACTTCTGTAGCTTCTTTTCATCTTTGTGGGGAGCATAGTAATTCTAAAATTGCATGACAAAACATCCCAAGCAAAGTCGCTTCCAACTTATTCTTTGCCAGAGGGGTAGAACCATGAAGACTTTTCAGAAGTTGTAACTGTTGTCAAAGCATCCTTATTCATCCATTTGTTTTGTCACATCCTTATATATCTATCTGTTTTGTCTTATGTCTCTGTATTGAATGTTTAATTTTTGTCATTTTTAAAAGTACACTAATATCTTTAAAGTGCACAAGGTACCTAAGAACTCTGTAAATATTGTTTTACCTCAAAAAAAAAGAGTAACGCTACCTAAAACTTATATGTCAATAATAGTGTCTTTTGGAGGAGGAGATTTTTCTCTTGAGCATTAGAGTTTATAGTACAACTCATTTATCCTGTTAGTATGTAATAGTATACAACACTTTTTGCATGACATCTCTCTTTATGCATTTCTTTCTGATATGCTTCTTGTGACACTTTCTTCTTTACAATGTACGTATTTTAAATGCTTTAATTTAAAAAAATGAATGCTGTTTTCTTTAAAGTGCCAGAGGTGCCCAAGAAAATTCCAGAAGAGAAAGTGCCCACTGCTGTTCCTAAAAAACCAGAACCACCACCAGCCAAAGGTATGTTGTACTACAGAAAAATAAAATTGGGAAGAGGAAAACAATCTCTATCTTGATTATGCAGATTAGTTATCTGATTGCTTGTTTGTGTTTTCCTGCTACTTTTATGTGCCCATATAATTCTATATATGTTACTATGTTTAAAATTCTTCTCTTTTGAATCGTAGCTGTAATCTGTGCCAGTGTGTTAGAAATATTGATGTGGCTGAGCAGAAATGAGATTGACACTTGAGAACAATAGCAGAAATCTTAAGAGAAGAGGAGAAAAGAGGGCCTCTGTGATGTGAAATGAACTGACTGACAATGAAAAACTAGCCCCAAAAGAATGAGTGATAGAGATATCTAATGCAGAAGAAAAACTTGTGTGCATAGACAAAAAATTGATACCAAGAAGTCATCACACGTAGGAGAATGTGACAAGGAATACAAAATGGACAATGTCAGTCAAATTGAGATTCAGGAGATGTTTGAATAAAATGGAAAAATAACCTGATGTAGAAGAAGAAACTCCAGAAGTAGATGTAGAACAAAAATAATCAAAATTGCTGTGCCTAAAACCTCACAAGTCATACCAGCTTAAGATACTTGCCATTATCACAAAAGTACAGAATCAGAAAAAATATTCTTTACTTGCTTTAACAATATAGAAGACAGTATTCAAGACTTCTGTTAGCATTTTCTACTGTTGTCAAAGATTTTTCAAGTTAGTTTTGAGTGAAAAATATAGATCTTTGTAGTTGCTGTTTTCAGTCAGTGATCTCTTATGCTTTAGCATTGTTTATGTAATTCTAATAGTATTAAGTTATTGATATTTTTCAAGTGTCTGAGGTACCAAAGGAACTGGTCCCAGAAGAGGTTTCAGTTAAACCAGAATGTCCAGAGCCTAAAAGTAATTGTATGTAAGGAAAGAAAAGCCCTTAATTTTCTAGGGTACCATTTTAACATCGTGGTAATTTACTTTTACTATTAATGTCTTATAAAAATTTTTTGTTGTTTTGTTTGTAGTTTTTGCATCTGTAACTCAGTGAGGCAGAAAAGAGAATTTTTTCTAGGGATATAAGAAATTACATATTCACATTCAAAACCTCTCATGCTTTTGCTGTCCCTGAGATTTACTTTTTCTTAATGTCTGAAAACTGCAGACATACATAAATAAAATTAACTGCTTTTTTTAAAGTGCCTGAGGTGCCCAAGAAAATGATTTCAGAAGAAAAAATACACATTGAAGTTCCTAAAAAACCAGAACCTCCACCACCCAAAGGTATATGTTCCATAGCAATAAGACTACACAGACATTTTTATCTGTTTCTCTAAATATTATCTTTCTTACATTTGTGTTAGCAGCTTTTTTGTACTTTATATATTATATCTTTAAGTGTTAAAGACTGTGTGGTCTTCCTTTTTGAATATCTCCCAGGAACAGTGACTACTAATAGTGTGTGTAAAACAGTGTGGGGAAAAAAACCAACCAAATTGTTTATAACAGTGGGCTTTTTTCTGAAGCTGTTAAGTTTGTTGGTTTGTTTTTTTTTTTTTAACTTTGGAGCTATTATTGTCTTTTTAATTCCTGTTCTTCAAATTCCTGAAATTAAAACAAACAAATATCTTTAAAGAACCTGAGGTGCCGAAGAAAGTTGTTCCAGAAAAGAAAATACCTGTGCAAAAAATACCTGAACCTGTGGTTGTCCCAGAACCAGAGGCTGCACCTGAAGAACCAGAGCTCCCACCAAAGGAAGGTAAATCTGAATGCTAATAAAAAGTAATGTTTTTCCTCTTTTCTTTAACATTGTAATTATCCAAGCCTTCTGTTTCCTGAAATTCTAAATTATGCTTGTTCTATTTCTCTTCATATCTGTGTGAAACTGACACATATGGTTATTTTTGAAAAAATAGTGGCGAATCTTGGATGTATGAATTGCCTGTATGTTATTCTTACTATTATTCTGCTTCAGTTCTTAATATTTTTGCATCTTCTTACTATTCTACCTGCTTGGGTTCATGAAAATCACCACAGCTAATAACTTAAAAGTTATAATAGGAGGAGAAAAAAGTACCCATTCTAGTAGCTAAGAGCAGAAGTTATCAATTTAATTGAAAAACCAGAAGCTCCACCAAGAAAAACTAGATGCCATCACTGCTGTTTCTTAAAAGAATCTTCAGCTTATTGCCTCCAGTGCAATTAATATCTTCTGTCTTGTCCATTCTGTTGACAATTATCATTGCTTTTACTTATATCTTAAGTTGTATTATTAGTGCATGTGTGTATTTCCATATGGAAGCATGAGTTTTGTGAGGTGGAGTGTGTGTATGTACTCTTGAGAGAAAAGAGAGAAAAGTCAAAATGTCCTATATTTATCATTTAAAAGGCCAGCATAAATTACCAATTCCTAATGTGTTTTTAATATTTTCATTACAATTGTCTTTTTATGTTTTATGGTTGGCTTAATTTTTGTATGATTGTCAGTGCAGTTCTTAAATTTAGAACTAATATCTTTTATGTACATAAAGCAACCAAGACAACTTTGCCAGAAAAGAAAGTACCTGTTCCAGTTTCTCGAGAACCAAAGCCCATTGCAGGACATGCAAAACCAAAACCTCAAGAAGTGGAACTGCAACAACCAGGAGTGGCCCAAAAACTAAAGCCTGTCAAAGCAGTTCAAAAACCAGAGCATGTTCTGACATCTGAAGAGCCTGAGACTGTTTTGACACACCAAAAATCAGAATCTGTTGTTTTGAGGCAGCAAAAATCAGTATCTATTGGGACACAAACAGGGCACATAAAAACAGAGCACATTGTAGTGCCTGAGAAGCCAGAGTTGGTTGTGGTACCTGAGGAACCCAAGCCTGATGTGGCATCCCAAAAGCTAAAACATGGCATGATGCCCCCAAAACAGAAGCCTGTTGAGGAATCCCAAAAGCTAGCACACATTTCAGTGCTTGAGAAACAAGAGATTTTTGTGGTACCTGAGGAGCCCATGCCTGATGTAGAACCCCAAAAACTAAAACATGATGTGATGCCCCCAAAACAGAAGCCTGTTGAGGAATCCCAAAAACCAAAGCGTGTTGTAGTGCCTGAGAAACCAGAGTTTGTTGTGGTACCTGAGGAGCCCAAGCCTGATGTGGCATCCCAAAAGCTAAAACGTACTGTGGTGCCCCCAAAACAGAAGCCTTTTGTGGAATCCCAAAAATTTGTACAAGTTGTAAGGCTTGAGAAAGAAGAGTTTGTTGCGGTACCTGAGGAACCTGTGCCTGATACAGAACCCGAAAAACTAAAATATGGTTTGATGCCCCCAAAACAGAAGCCTTTTGTGGAATCCCAAAAATTTGCACAAGTTGTAAGGCTTGAGAAAGAAGAGTTTGTTGTGGTACCTGAGGAACCCATGCCTAATGTAGAACCCGAAAAACTAAAATATGGTGTGATGCCCCCAAAACAGAAGCCTGTTGAGAAATCCCAAAAACTTGAACATTTTGTAGTGCTTGAGAAAGAGGAATTGGTTGTGGTGCCTGAGGAACCCAAGCCTGATGTGGCATCCCAAAAGCTAAAACATACTGTGATACCCCCAAAACAAAAGCCTCTTGTGGAATCCCAAAAATTTGCACAAGTTGTAAGGCTTGAGAAAGAGGAATTTGTTGTGGTGCCTGAGGAGCCCATGCCTGATGTAGAACCCCAAAAGCTGAAATATGGCGTGATGCCCCCAAAACAGAAGCCTGTTGTGGAATCCCAAAAACTTGAACATGTGGTGCTTGAGAAACAAGAATTGGTTGTAGTACCTGAGGAACCCAAGCCTGATGTGGCATCCCAAAAGCTAAAACGTACTGTGATACCCCCAAAACAAAAGCCTCTTGTGGAATCCCAAAAATTTGCACAAGTTGTAAGGCTTGAGAAAGAGGAATTTGTTGTGGTGCCTGAGGAGCCCATGCCTGATGTAGAACCCCAAAAACTGAAATATGGCGTGATGCCCTCAAAACAGAAGCCTGTTGTGGAATCCCAAAAAGTAGCACAAGTTGTAAGGCTTGAGAAACAAGAATTTGTTGTGGTACCTGAGGAACCCATGCCTGATGTAGAACTCCAAAAATTGAAATATGGTGTGATGCCCCCAGAACAAAAGCCAGTTCTGAAATCCCAGAAACCAGAACCATTTATGGCCCCTGAGGAATATGAGCTCACAGTGGTGTCTGAGAAGTTAGAAATAGTTGAATTAACTCAAAAATCAAAGCGTGTTGTGGTGCCGCCCAAAACAAAACATTCAGTGCGGTCCCAAAAAACAGAGTTTGTAGCAGCTGAAGAAACAGATTCTGCTGCAGATTTCCAGAAGTCAGTGCCTACTGCAGTGTCCAGAACATCAAAGCATTTTGTGCCAGAGCCTGTCATGGTGTCTGAGGAACCAGAAACCGTTTCAGCACCCCAAACACCGCTTCTCAAACCACAGCCTGCACCCACAGAACCAGAGCTCGTTCTGGCTCCAGAGGAGCCACCACCAGCCAAGCTGGCCGGACAGGAGGAGCATGCTGCTGCTAAAAAACCAGCAGCTGCACAGCCTAAAGGTATCTCTTGTGCATAGGATCTCTTTTGCTTCCCTTCACTATGTTGTTTCACTGCTCATTTTAAAGCTTAATACCCATAACTAACAGATACTAATATCTTCAAAGAACATGCAATGCACAAAAAGCTGTCCCAGAGAAGAAAATTTCTCTAGCTGTTCTTGAAAAACCAAAACCTGCATCAGTCAAAGCTGTGTGTCACCATGAATACATGACAATCACACTGAATCTTCTTTTAAGTATTAACCTCTTTTTTCTGTCTGTCATTTTTGATCTGTTTTAAATGATGCTTGCTAAACAAATCACACTGAGTATGAGTGTGTGCTAAATTGCTACTTCAAAACATGTCTGTTGTCCTCTGTGTTTCAGTCTCTGTATTTAATACTGAGTTTTATTGTAACTGTAAAATGAAATGCACTAATATCTTTGAAGTGCCTGAGATGGCTGAGAGAACTGCTCCAAAGAAGAAAGTGCCCCCTGGTCTATCTAAAAAACCAGAAGCTTCACTTCCTAAAGGTACATGTCAACACTATTATCATCATAAGAAAGGGTGGTCTTTGCTTTTTAGGGTTATTTTAATAATGAATTTTAAATGAATCTCAGTTTAAATTGATCTTTCACTGTATACTCTGATTCCAAAAATGTGGGCAAGATGTGCCAAATACGAACTGCTGTGCAAGGGTGTGAAATATTTCCTCAACTTAAATATGTAAATATTTGTTATACTGGGTTTATGTCATATCAAGCAGATATGATAAACTCCTGTCTAAAAAAAAAAAAAAAAAAAGTCAGAATCATATAGATGCAAGAGGAGGAGTTCATAAACAGTTGTTCACATTATTAGCAGCAATGGCTTTATACACAGTTTAGTGAGAATGAGCAGTGTTATATTTAAAGTTAGATTTGATGATCCTAATTTTTTTTCCAACCTAGATGATTCTATAAGGAAAGACAAAATAGATAGAACCTAACAGTTTCAGCAGAGAGCAGCAGTTTTAGTACATAGAGCAAAATAATCACAATTATCTCTATATATCAGTATTACAAAGCAGAATATTTTCTTTAAACTGTTATTTATAATTTGTCTGTATATTGGTCATACATAATAATTTTCAACTATTGGATTTGAAAAGATTTTACTTTGTATAAATAGCATTGAAGAGCTGTAATGTTACAGTGAGCATATAATATAGTGAGCCTTTAAAAAGGTATTGACAATTGAAACACAAAAAACAGCACTAAAGACACAATAAACCAAAGACACTATGCATTGATGCAGTGATGCATCATTTCCTCTCCTTTAGAAATCCCAAGCTCTGGCCAGAGAAAACATTCCCTCTGCCATCAGATTCTCTCCATCTGAAATACAATGACATTCCTCAAGTGAAGTACCACCTCAAAGTGATGATATAGTTATTTAAATAATTGAAATTAATATAAGAGGAAACAGTTACAAGCAACATCTAGTGATTAGAATGAAAGCCAGGAGAGAACAGGGGGAAAATATGGGAAGTTAAAGAAGAGAGAAAACATGCAGGAACAGAAAAAGAAAGATGAAGTTAACCTGAAGGATGAAAATAGTAATAGTAAAGTGGCAAATAAAAAAATTACAATGACTGCCTAAATTAGCACAGAGAACAATCATTTCTGAAATATGGCTGCTACACAAATATACTAAGGTTGCACAAATAAATCTCTGAACATCTGTAAGAAGCCAGATCTATTTTCTGAATTCCACCCTGACCAAGAAACAAAGACCACACAAAGAGTTCCCATCTCCTGTGGGATGTCTTGGGCACCCTGGTCATTCCACAGGCTGGAAGCAAAGCAGAGCTGATGACTAAGTGTAACCACAGAATTTTCTTAAAAAAACGCTGCATGCACTTACTACTGGTTGTCTTATTGCTGCACAGCCACCTGCAGTGCCAAAAAACTAAAATGCACTAATATCTTTGAAGTTCCCAAGGTGCCCAAGAAAGGTGCTCTGGAAGAGCCCACACCTGTAACTGTGCCCAAGCAGCCAGAACCAGCAGCAGCTCGAGGTACCTGTCCCTTAGTGCATCAGTCTGAGTGACCCTGTCCTTATTGTCTTACATGTTATTTCTGTTGTCTCTTGTTGCTCTGTCAATTGGTGATTTCCTGAAATTCCTGCACCCTGTACTGCGTAGAAATTCTACTATTAGAATGGGAAAGACCTTTCTAATTAAAATTTTTAATGTAAACTTCTGTCATTAGAATTTTTCCAAGAATCTCAAGTAATATAATTTTTATTCAGAAGTGGTTTTCTTTACCCAGTATGAGCTGGCAAGCCTGTCCTATTGTGCAGTGGTAACTACCAGACAGAGTCATGACACATATTAAAAACAGGAAAAAAATCCACCAAAAACCCGATCACTTCAGTGAAAATAAGCAGGAAAGAAAGGTTTAATGGACTGTGAACAAACTGAAGTTACTATGGAAAAAGAATGCCCAAAGTTAAAAGAGGAACATACCTAGATGGCACAATGGTATTTTAAGTCTTAGACATACAGACTTAGAGCCCTAATAACAAATGCACCAAACATTTTATAAATACAGAATTTAATCCAATGTGTGATTAATCAGGATGGCCTGACATAGTTCTCTTCTGACCATAACCTCATGGGGATCCAAGAAACCTGGTTCCTCAAACCTACAATTGCATTGCAAATAATGGTTGCATGCAAGTCCACTGATCTGTATTTGTGCATCACAATTCTGAATCACACTTGCTCACTGTAAACTCTTACCCTTGCCAAATGCAATGTCCACATACAGGATTACAGAAGGACAGAAACCTATCTCAAAATCTGCCACATACACTGCAAGGAATTGAAAAATTAGAAGGGAAATACAAGAGAGTAGTAGTAATAATAAAGTAATAATGATGGCATTTCTGCTCCCCATCCTGTCTGTGCTAGAACTGCTGAACATACAGCTTCAGCAGATTCAGGAGTGATAACACACAAGACATGGGCTGAGGTTGCTCCCAGAGGAAAGCCAGATCCCAGCAGGGCTGAGAATGAAAGGCTCTCCCTCAATGCAGCAAAGGCTGCTCAGTACCCAAATTCACAGCTCAGCCTCAAGCCCACGCACAGCCAGCAGTTCTCTCTCAGAACCCAGTGGCCCCCCTGCTCTGTGCCTGTGTCTGGGTGTGTGTGTGAGCTGTGAGAGTCTGGGCTGATGCCCAGCACCCACAGGTACCTGTCTCATGGATGACTTCACAAAGCACATCCTGAATCTTCTTCTCCTAAGCCTTGTCCTGCCCTCTCATGCTGTCTCTGCTCCCTGAGGCTTTCAAGGCTGTGTGTGCTGGGACAAGGGTGCAGTGTGGTGTGTGAGGGTTTGAGCTGGCTGCTGTCAGGTCCTGTGTCTGTGTCAGCCTGGCTGTTGTTCCTACTTGTCCTGTGTCTCCAACAATGCAATGCACTAATATCTTTGAAGTGCCTGAGATGCCTGAAGCTGAGGTCCTGGAAGAGGAGGAAGAGGTGGCAGCAGCAGAAGAGGTGGCAGCAGTAGCTGAGCCTGGAGAGCCAGAAGTCTCTCCAGCTGAAGGTATAGGGTGATGTTCTGAAAGAGCCTGCCATGCTCTTCACAGGGCTGCAGTGCTCAGTGCTCTTTGCCCTCTCAGTGGGGAGGGGTGAGAGCAGAATTTCATCATTTTGTATCTTTGTGTGCCTGCACACTTCCCTCAAGAGAGGGTGGGGTTGTTCAGAAACCCCCCTCTCAATAATCCCATTCTTGGGCTCTTTGTAGTGAGTCCACCTTGTGCAGGAAAGTTTGGCTGAAGAGGACACTTTGGTAGTCTGTCCAGGGGTTTCTTTCCTCCTTTCCTGCTTTGCCATCTGCCTGTTTGCTGACCTTAAACAGACAAGTAAACGGATCTAATTTCTTTAAAGTGCCTGAGGTGATTGAGGCGGAAGAGGTAGAAGAGGAGCCTGTGGTCGTTCCCCCAAAGCCTGTGGCTGTGCCCAAGAAACCTGTGGCTGTGCCAAAGAAACCAGAGCCTCCACAAGAGAAAGGTATATCTTCTGGAGAGAGTTGCTTTTTATTTTACTGTATTGATTAATATTTTCATTTGTTATCTCTTCTTTTGTGTAAGATTTGTTGATTGTTCTTGACCCTTAACCTCTGCTGTACCTGTCTTTGTGTGTGACTAACCAACCAGTCACTAGAGGAACATTACAGAGCCTAGCAATATCTAAACTCTTTGATTGACTGTTAAAATCTTTCTTTTATACTAATTTAACTGTGAAATTAAGATGAAATAATATCTTTAAAGTGCTCAAGGTGCCCAAGAAAGCTGTCCCACCAGAAAAGACGCCTGTTGCAGTACCCAAGCAAGCAGAACCACCACTACCCAAAGGTACAGGTCACTATTAGTATCATTAGAAAAAAAATCATGCTTTTCTGGACTTCAGTTTAAGTATTTTTTGTGGGTGAGCTATTGGAGATAGGTGCCTAAGAAATACAAAGTGAATGTGGAGTGTCAAAAAAATGGCAGAAAAACTACTTTTCATTCCTTGAAAAAATATCTCTAGCTTACTGCACTTTATTAGTAAAGTTTAAGAATTAACATTTACTGACTGTTTAGTTTAGACAGAATGGCATGTTTTTCTGAAGAGCCTGAAAATAAGTCTTTAAGTTTGCAAAATGTATCAAATCCCTGAAATTTCTAATAGATGAGAGCAGCAGAGTAAATTCTCTACCCCTTTAAAAGTAAGGTAATGCCAATGTACATGAGGAATTTTTGCTATCAAAACACTGGATATAGTATTGATTAACTTACTGAGACATTAATAGATCCAATAAGAGAAGAAAGAATTATAAGAATTTCTACAATAGAATTTTAATGAAAGGAACTGTGGAACATAGAAAGTTAAGAGGAGGTATAAAGAATGTAAATAATTGATAGGGAAAATAAAAGATGATGAGGATAAATCCAATGCTATTTTCTAAATTAATGTTACAATGACGAAGTATTTGTGATTTATATTGGCTAATAGACAAATATACTAAGGTTGTACAAATAAATCTCTGAACATCTGTAAGAAGCCAGATCTATTTTCTGAATTCCACCCTGACCAAGAAACAAAGACCACACAAAGAGTTCCCATCTCCTGTGGGATGTCTTGGGCACCCTGGTCATTCCACAGGCTGGAAGCAAAGCAGAACTGATGACTAAGTGTAACCACAGAATTTTCTTTAAAAAAGGCTGCATGCACTTACTGCTGGTTGTCTTATTGCTGCACAGCCACCTGCAGTGCCAAAAAACTAAAATGCACTAATATCTTTGAAGTTCCCAAGGTGCCCAAGAAAGGTGCTCTGGAAGAGCCCACACCTGTAACTGTGCCCAAGCAGCCAGAACCAGCAGCAGCTCGAGGTACCTGTCCCTTTGTGCATCAGTCTGAGTGACCCTGTCCTTATTGTCTTACATGTTATTTCTGGTGTCTCTTGTTGCTCTGTCAATTGGTGATTTCCTGAAACGTCTACACTCTGTGCTGTGTGTATCAGTTAGGAATTTGAAAATACAGTGTTTTATGTAAACAACTCAAAATATATTTTGATTTTACTATATTGGTGTCTTATTCTGGATCAGGAGATATGAAAACATTGTATTTTAGCAATTAATCATAAGTTTGTGTAATGGTTGCCCATATTTATTATCTTAAATAGACAAGACCCTGCCTGTTTCTTCTGGCAGACTCAAGTAGTGTATGTAATAAATCCTTTGAAATGAGAGCCAAATTTTTACTCAGCAATGCACAAGTGCATTAAGAAGTGACAGTATAGAAAGTTTTAAAGAAATTGCTGACACTTTTAGGGTTTGCAATAAAAAAAAAAATTATAAAATTTATTGCACTGTACCAACTGTGGAAGCTGCCACAGTGAAATGAAAATTGAAGCAAGACAGGTAAATAGGATAAGAAAGTTAGCCAAAAAATGAGAAAAGCAGAAGTAAAGAATGGATGTACAGAAAGACAAAAATAGGGAAAAATGAGAAAAACTGCTCCTCATCTTGTCACTATCCAAACTGCTGAACATACAGCTCCAGCAGATTCATGAGGAATGGTAGCACGCAAGACATGGGCTGAGGTTGCTCCCAGAAGAAAGCCAGATCCCAGCAGGGCTGAGAATGAAAGGCTCTCCCTCAATGCAGCAAAGGCTGCTCAGTATCCAAATTCACAGCTCAGCCTCAAGCCCACGCACAGCCAGCAGTTCTCTCTCAGAACCCAGTGGCCCCCCTGCTCTGTGCCTGTGTCTGGGTGTGTGTGTGAGCTGTGAGAGTCTGGGCTGATGCCCAGCACCCACAGGTACCTGTCTCATGGATGACTTCACAAAGCACATCCTGAATCTTCTTCTCCTAAGCCTTGTCCTGCCCTCTCCTGCTGTCTCTGCTCCCTGAGGCTGTCAAGGCTGTGTGTGCTGGGACAAGGGTGCAGTGTGGTGTGTGAGGGTTTGAGCTGGCTGCTGTCAGGTCCTGTGTCTGTGTCAGCCTGGCTGTTGTTCCTACTTGTCCTGTGTTTCCAACAATGCAATGCACTAATATCTTTGAAGTGCCTGAGATGCCTGAAGCTGAGGTCCTGGAAGAGGAGGAAGAGGTGGCAGCAGCAGAAGAGGTGGCAGCAGTAGCTGAGCCTGGAGAGCCAGAAGTCTCTCCAGCTGAAGGTATAGGGTGATGTTCTGAAAGAGCCTGCCATGCTCTTCACAGGGCTGCAGTGCTCAGTGCTCTTTGCCCTCTCAGTGGGGAGGGGTGAGAGCAGAATTTCATCATTTTGAATACCTATGTGCATGACCTGAAGCTCAGTCAAGTAAAGGGATATAATATCTTTAAAGTGCCTGAGGTGATTGAGGTGGAAGAGGCAGAAGAGGAGGTGCCAATGGTCATTCCTCAAAAGCCTGTGCCTGTGCCCAAGAAACCTGTGCCTGTGCCCAAGAAACCTGTTGCTGTACCCAAGAAACCTGTGGCTGTACCCAAGAAACCTTTGGCTGTACCCAAGAAACCAGAGCCTGTTGCTGGGCCTGAAGTACCTGAACCCCTGCCTGTCCTTAAAAAACATAAAGTTCCTTCAGTTAAAGGTAGATACATCAGTGACTGTGCATCTTCTTACCTCTATTCCCTGAATACCTTTCTCCTTGTTTCACTGTTGTATGCATTGCCAAATGAATAATCTGCTGCTTAAATTTATTATTCTTCATGTTTTGTATACCCTCCTCTTTTTAATCATTGCACTTGTCAATATGTGTATATACATGTCTTAATATTCACAAAATTGAAAATTTACTAATATCTTTAAAGAAACTGAAGTGCAAGAGAGAACTGCCCCAGAAGAGAAAGTGCCTCTTACAACACCTAAAAAGTCACAGTTAGAAAAACCAGAGCTTCCTCCAACCAAAGGTACATATTGTCAGGAGGCATCTCCTGAGAAGAAATGTTTTCTGTATTCTCTTTGTTCATAAGTGAGTCTGTTTTTCAGTTGACTCTAGCCTACCTTGAGAAAGACTAGATCATAGTCTTGTGGTTATGGCCACTTCTACTGTGCTTCTGTGTCTGCTAGATGTCTCTGTCTTTTTATGTTTTATATGTACATTTATATACACAAAAGTAAAAGAGACTTAATATTTTTTTTAAGTGTCTGAGGTACCCAAGAAACCTGTCTCAGAGGAGAAAGTACCTGTTGCTATTCCTAAAATACCTGAATCACTACCAAGTGAAGGTTTGTGCTGCCACAGATTTTACCCTTAGAACAATCCTTTGTCCTGTTCTTCTGAGTATAAGCTTTAAAGTAGACATTTTCCTTTTTCCCCCATTGTGATGTTTGTAAGTTGTTCACTTCATATTTGAAATTATTCTAGTCAATATTTCTTCTATCTTTTATATCTGTAATATCTTCATATTTGGAAGTAAAATATATGCTCCTGCACAGCATATGTCTCTTTTAAAGATAATATTAAATTCCCACTAAATTGGAGTCTCTCAAAAGTTAGTATTTATGTTGCTGTTGTAATCTTAAATTAACTGAGAGCACTGAAATTTTTATTCTTTCTTGTTACAATGCCTCATCCACAAATTTGATGTTTAGTTTATATTGTATGCATAAAAATTTCTGTCCTTCACACAATCCTCACTCATGCTTAGAAAGAAAGCAATTTCGAAAATCTTGCATTAACTGCAAAGGTAACAGATACTGAGTGATTACTTATCCTAATGTGTATTTGTCTGTGTCTGTTGAACTAGATTAGCTTTTAGTCATATGTGTATAATTGTTCACGTGAAACAATCTTATAATTGAAAACTTACACCAGTTGTCAATATTCTTTAAAGAGTATGAAATCATAAAGGAGGTTGAGCCTGAAGAAGCAGAAGAAATTCCAGTTGTAGAAGTTGAAGAAGCTTTACCAGTTGAAGGTACACAAAGTCCTTCCCTAGAGGCTGCCACACATCTTTCTTTCATGATCATCATGTGCAGATTTTTCTTGCTCTCTCATTTTCCACACATGTGCTTGTGTGTTGTAGATTCACCTCTATGTTGTAGAGTCTGTGATTCTTCCATTGTTGTGTTCTCGAAATTACCTCTGATCATTTAATTCCAAGTACAGCCTGAAGATTATTTAAAATACTTTCATTTTGTTTCTTGTCCACAAGAGTCTTCCCATCATTTGGTTTTTCACTTTTGTTCTCATGTTATTAACATGCTTTTTTAAGTCATCTTGGATGTTTGTATTGTGTGCATGCTATGAAGCAGTAACCTAAGGCTCTTTCATGCTCCCATTTAATTCAATGACATTTTTTCCCTGCTTCACTGGAAATGGAAAATCATGGTCTTTAGGTTTGTACATTACTCTTCACATAACTATACATCATAGGAAATTTATTTTAAATCTACCTAATGTTATTTAAAGTGCCGCCACCTGAAAAGAAGATTCCTGAAAAGCGAAAACCACTACCACCACCTGCTCCAAAAGAAGATATTAAACTGGCAAAAGATCTGCTTAAAGGTATAATTGTCTGAAGGCATAAATAATGGTGGAAACTCAATCTTTTAAAATTGTACTGATGAACCTTGAAAAGCATGCTTTTAGACTGTAATGTTGTGTCTTTTTTATTTCTTTTCTAATATACTTTACTTTAATGGTGCGCCTCACTAATGCTCAATCCATCATGAATTTTTATCAGCATTTACAAGGGTTCTTTTCAATAGTTACTGGGAAAAAAATATTAAAACTATTTTAATCAAGTTAACACATTCTTCTATCCTTAACATAATTCTCTCTTTAACATATTCTTACAAATGAAAAGAATCCCCAGCAATAATTTGCTGGCATTAGATGAACACAGGCTTCAGATCAGTTGTGCTTCCTACAGACCATCTGACTTTTTCGAAACAGTTAATCAGCAAGGATCTTAGCTTTGCAGCTTTTGTCCTTCTTTTACTTCAATACTATTAATGAGGTGTTTGGATTTTTTAGAAAACTCCTTTCTTTTTGGAGTCTAATGTGAGTTGTAAAATTCAAATAATTTTCTTTAAAGCTCCTGAGGCAAGGAAGAAAGCTGTTGCAAAACCTGTTGAGGCTCCGAAACTGGAACCCCCACCTGCTAAAGGTACCTAGCTAATATAAGAATCTACCTTAAAATAAACCTCTCATGAGCCCAGAGCTGCAGTTCTCAGTATCTTCTCGTTTTATTTGCTCAAATATATCAAAACACTGTCTATGTTTGATTATGCTCAGTGTGCACCCCCATTTTGGGCATTGTGTTTGTGTTATATTTGTGTCCACTTTAATCACCCATCATGCAATTTGTGAGTTGTAAGAGACAGAAACATAGGAGAACAAGAGAGTTTTTATGAGTTTTATCATTTGTGTAGGTGCTCACTTCAGTTTTCTTGTTCCAACATAGTTCATTATTTTTTCTGAAATGTGACTTATTTTTGTGGGAAGACATTTTCTAGAGATGGGAATGAATCATATATTGAGAAAGCCATTTCACATGTATGCCTTTATATTATTCATATGTACTGGAGTTCAAGATAAACTAAGCAGCTAAGCAGTGCACATTACTTCTTAATGCTGTCCCAAGTTTAGAGATTGAAGTGGATCCTTATGAATATCACAGACAGGCAGCTCATACGAATAGATATGTAACATAAGCCTGTAGTGAAAGAGGAAATTAAAATGTTATGATGATGATGATGATTCTTCTTGAATACATAACCTTTGTAATTTTCTAAAACCATATTTCTCTTCTGTTGATTTGTATGAAAACTTTATGTATAAGCTTAGATGACAGCTGTATGCAAATTATAAAGAATATATATTCAAACTATTGGCTTCAGTAGCAACAGTTTTACCTTTGATTTTAATAATCAATAGTGGACTAGTATGTGTGTTTGGACTTGCTAGTTGTTGGTTAACTCCTACTGCTGTTATGAACCTGTAATAAAATCTGGAATAATATTCTTTTAAGTGCCTGGACTTGTAAAGAAACCTCGCAAAGTAATACCTGAGCCTACTCCTCCACCAAAAGAAGAAGTTGTTTTGAAAAGAGGTATGGTAACTTGGCTCTGTTTTTAAAAAACTCAGCATTTTAACAGCATATTCCCCTAAGTAAGATTGTTTCATGTGTGTGTTATGGAACACTACGTGGTCAAATACTATCTGATGTCTGTTTCTTGGGAAAAGCAGTTGTAGTTGCAGGGAGGAAGAGGGTGTAGCCTGAAAGTCTCTCAGATGTAAAGGATCTGTAATGAAAACAGACCAGAACAATGAAAATCTAGTTCCCTATCTCTCTGTGTTCCACTTTCCTTCTCTCTTTATACTGGAGTTGAGAGTCCTCCACTGCCCACAGTGTGAATGTTGTTAAAGATACATGTGTAGTCTGTGTATTCTCTTTTACAGTTTTCCTAGAAGCACTGCACAGATCACAGAACCCCATGGCACTGTTGCACATCAGGCCCATTTCCTGCAAAGTTTGGGGCATTCTGAATCATTTTGTGCTCAACTATTGCTTAGAAAAATGAAGCACTAATTCCAATTCTCTTTGAAGTACCACGGAGGGATGATTCATGCCTTTGTATATTGTGCATTCAAATTTCAGACAACATAATGAAATGCAATATTCTTTTTTTCAGATAACAGTGTCATTACATACCCAAGATGTATAACTGAGAGGACAAAACCAAGTTAAATCAATAGAATGAAAAACAGACATTATATAAATTTGAGCTCTCCAAATACAATACTTGGCGATTTAGTATTGTTCTCTCACTGGAGTCAGTGGGAGTTTAATCTATAATCCTGCACTGTGTCCCTAAAATTTATCTTTAACTAGAGTTAATAATTCAAAATTACATATAGCAAGTCATCATTTAAATGAGAGAATAAATATGTAAGATATAGCAAAAAATTTTATTCTAACATAGTTAGCATTAAAATCTTTTCTCTCAGATGGAGTGCTCTTACTTAAAATGTCTTTTTTCCTTAGATGACTTGAATTTTAAATGACTTTCAGAATAGTATCTTGAATAGTTACACAAATCTTCTATTTCTATTGAGCTATATATTTTATTTTTCTGTTTCTTTATGATTCATGTTTTCAATCTTTGTCTTGTTCACTATCTTATTCTTTTGCTTACCTGTGTTTTAAAAACTGAGATCTCTTTTCTTTTGAAGTTCTTAAAAAGAAACCTGAAGAGGAAGAACCTAAACCAGAAAAAGAGCCTAAACCAGAAGTTAAACCAGTACCTACACCAATAGAAAAACTTAAGAGAACTGAAGGTACCAGATAACTATCAAATCTATTTATGAAATGACATATATATATATATATATATATATATATATATATATATATATATATATATATATATATGTTTTAATCCCACTATTAAGTAGCATTTTCTTAAGTTCAGGAAGGAAATTGATATCTTAAAAGATAGCTTGCATTGGCCTAATTGTGCAATTTAAGTCCTGCCTGAAGCACAACCAAGTTTGGCATTCACATTTGGGTCTGAATTATGCATTTTGGGATTGTTTCTCAATCTTCATTATGTATAGAAAAGAGCATTGCAATTATTTTATTTAATACTGATAAAAATATAATTACAGCAAAACAGTTAATCCAAGTGTTTTTATAGGTAACATTTTACAAATGTGTCCTTTTACCCATTTATAATTTCTAATTTATTCAAATCTTACTCTAAGAAATATATATTCCTAAACCTTATGAACCTCTGAAACTGTTTACGTGCAAAAACAATGGAAGCTGTTAAATACACTTGAGGGTATGCTATTTAGAGATTTAAGGTGTTTTAATATATCTTACAAAATAAAAATATCATTTTAAAGTCCCAGAAATTCCTACGAAGAAAACCGAGATACCTACCATAAAAAAAGAGGAGAAACCTGAACCAGCAAAAGGTACAAACGTGTGGTGCTATTTTTTTCTTTTTGCAGCAACTAAATGATATTCAGGGCTAAATATCATGCTATATTAACATAATGTGTTAATGTCCTCCAGTCTGTCATGGCAACTGTGTCCTCATTAATCATTTTGCAATCTTCTGGATTTCCTGTTGTCTTTATTCTTCAATGCTTGAAAAATTCATCTTTTATCCATTGTTTGCAATCTTGCTTTACAAGAGTCAAGCTCAAGGTAGTTTCTTGCTTTTTGGCCAAATGAAATAGAAACTGATAAATTCTGTCTTCATTTTGCTTTCTCTGTATTGTTCCTCCTAACTTCTAATGCTCAATGTGATTGCAAAAATTGTAAACTAACCTACTTGTAATTTCTGTGTTTGAAATGGCAGAAACTAAGCAAGCATCTGTCCCAGTTCCTGGGCCTGAGCCTAAACCTGCAGTAGGTAAGAATTCTTTAGAATTCTAGTGAAGCCCTTCTTGTGTGTCTACTATTTTCTGTTCAGGGATTCCTCAATAAAAGCATGTTCACAGAATCATAAAATACCAGGTTGGAAGGTGACTTCAAGGGTGATGTAGTCCAACCTTTCTTGGCAGAAGTACAGTCCAGACAAGATGACTCAGCACCTTGTGCAATGAATATTAAAAGTGTCCACACAAAGGCCTTTAGAATTAATAAGACTATAACTTTCCTACCATCTACAAAACATTTTAAAGAACATCGTACTTAAAGTAATCTATTAAAACTTTTTTTCCCCCATATAGCTCTAAAATCTCCAAAACCAGCTGAAGAACCAGCACCCACTGTTACTGCTCCAGTGACAGCTCCAGTTGTTGGAAAGAAAGCAGGTATTTATGTGTATTCTATGCTATTTACAGGGTTTTTCTCTGACATACCTAAATTCCTTCAGTATAAAAAATGGGAAGAGCTGCACAATAACTCATTCATTACAGGAAGATTTGAGGTCCTTTTCAAGGATCTTGTTATTCTAGGCACTGTCACCTAATTTAAAACAAAAGCATCTCTGATAGACTATGGAGACCAGTCTGTGCTCTTTTGTCTGGATGGTAATATGTATGTCTTTAGTTGTTGTCCTACTATGAAATTTGTGTATTCTGTTGTTTTCTTGATGTTCCTCATGTCCTGATACATGTTTTCTTGTATTTCTCTGTATTTCCTGTGTAGACACACAGAAGTTGTATGTGTGTCTGTTTTATGTGTGTTGTTGTGTTGTTTGGTTTCCTGCTTTTGATTTGTCACTGAAGCCCTGAGGAAAGCTGATAGGATGTTGAAGAATTAGAGTATTGCTGCTTTCATCTGCTATGCTTAGGACCCCAGAACGAAGCCTGCTGTGAAAAAAAAAGAGCTGTGATGCTTCTGTTTCCCCTGAAACACTCTGAGCCCATGTTCTCCCAGCACAGCTGATGTCCATTCTGCTCACCCACCATTCAAAGGGCCTCATGCTGCAGTAGAGCTCAGATCCTGGGCATCTGAGAAGCCAAATCATTAATGTCTCTTGGCCATTGATCTAATGATGTAGCCTGCAGTGGCACAATTTTATGTCAGTGATCAGATAGCTGTCATTTTCTGCTACTTTTCACCTACACTGGATTTAATTTGGTGGGCTAACGAGTGACTACTAAGAGTGGTTTACTTGGGTTTTCTGTTCATGTGTGCTGTTCCTACCTGTCTTTTGTGGTTATGTTGTAAATTTCTGTTGTGTAGAGAGAAAGTGTTCTATGTTCATTTTATTTCAGGTATAACTGTAAAATTTGTCTTAAAATGTATTGTTCCTGATTCTTATTCTTATGGATTTTTACTCTCTAAATTACCTATGAAACCTTTGTAGCTGCAGAAAAGCCTGATGCACCATCTGTACTAAAGCATAGAGATAAAATGCCCTCAGTGGAAGAAGAAAAGCCTGAGTCAATTGTGTTAAAGAAGATTTTGGTTGAAAAAACCTTACATGTAAAAGAGAAAGTAAGTCCTAAGGAGACAGTTCCGGCCATAGAGCCACTTGAGTATAAAATCTCACTGGAAACAGCTGGTGGAATACTGAATTCAGAGACAGATGAGCAGGAGAAAGTATCTCTTAAGTATTTTGTCCTGGCTTCTGAAGAAGAGGAACCAGAAAAGACACCTGTAGTTTCAGGAAAGACTACCCTTAGAGGTGAGAAATTAGAATTCGAAATGGATGACACTACATACACAAAGGAGGAACTGCCACTACCTGATGAGGAAGTGAAATTGATTTCTATAACATCTGAACATATGGAAAGAGGTTCTGGAGAAGAAAAGGAGGATGAGATTAAATTGCTTGATGATGCCATAGGGAGAGTCTCTGAAAAGTCTGGTGTTCTTGATGAAGGAAAGGTTCCTGGCCATGAAAAAGAAGAAGAAATTGAATCAACTTCTGTTCCTAAACCCAGAAAGCCTTGTCAGCCCAGAGACCAGAAAGGACTTCCAGGAAAAGAGAAAAAATCAAAAAGAAGTTTACAACCTGAAAAAATTCACATAAAGGATAAAACTTCATTTGTACAGGATATCATAGAGGCAGGCATAGCTGAAACTCCTCAGCTTAGAAATGAAAATGAGAGAGAAGGTTTTACTCCAGAGAAATCTGAAGTTGCTCTTGGAGAATCCATGAAGGGACATGGCATGCAAAGTAAAATTCAGAGGATAAAGCAATCTGGTAGCACAGTACCTGAAATTCCTCTAGATGAGGTTCTTAAAAAAGAAGCAAAGAAAATGGAACATTTTCAAGATGATGAGAAAGACAAGAATCTGGATTTTACATCAGCAGAAGTATATTCCTTAGACCTGTCTGAGGAGGTTCCACCAGGATTGAGAAAAGGTGTTGACCTAGAATACCCCACTGAAGATGAGGAGGTTCCCAGACAAAATCCTCACACAATTGTTAAACCATCTGTTCTTAAGTCAGAAGTAGTAGAAATGAAAGCAAGAGAAAAATACTCTACAGAGAAAGAAGTTCCTTATGAGGAGGGTTTAGGACAATTGTTGACTGAGAAAGCACTCCTAAGTGATAAAAAAACAGGCAAGAAGATCATACCAGAGAAGGAAGAAAAAACTACCTTTAGCACCCAGTTAAAAAAAGGCAAAATTCGACAGTTGAATGCCCCTGAAATTCTGCCTGTGGAAAAAGAATTTGATACAGTGATTACAGGAGGAATGGCAAGTGAGATTCCCGTGGGAGAGCATGAAAAGGGAGCCATATCTGAGTCAGTAAAGACAGCTGATATTCAGCCACCACAAAGTCAAGATGAACAACAAATTCAAGACATTCATACCGTTCAGGATGAACATAAAGAAACTCTAGCTCACAAAAGTAGAAAAGATAAAATTGAAGAAAAGCAACCTACAGAAGATATATCAGATGAAAAATCATCACCTGAACATGGCATTGGAAAAAGCACATCTGGTACCATGAAAAAAGAGAAGACAAAGCTCATAGACAAATTATCATCAAGCAAAGGGATCCTTGCAAATGGAGAAGATACTTATTACTCAGGCACAGGTAAGGTAATAACTTCCAAGAAATCAGAAGGAGAGAAAGAATACCAGAAATCAAAACCTGCTCATCTGGCTGAGCAGGCCACTAGACTTTCGAGTGAAAATAAGAATTTGGATGCACCTGGAGAACCATGTGAAGTTCTGGATGTTCCAGCAAAGTCTCATGCAAAGCGAGGTGAGGAGGACTGATGCCAAATTCTTCCACGAAGTGCTTGTACCATTTGCTTCAGGAGAACACCGCCTGCCATTGTGTTTCAGTAACACCATTTGCAATTCCATCAAGTCTGTCAGCTGGCTTTATGGGCATTCAGCCACTCTTCACGTGTTTGTCTTACCTTTCTGTACATACAGCTGTGTGATCACTGTTCATTGTCTTAGTCTTACACTTTTCTTCAACTTCATGAATCGTTCTGTGTGCCATTGTCTTCTCAGGAAAACTCACTCATTTTTTTCCTAGCATTTGTTTTTCCATCCACTGCAATAAAATCTGTCCTGCATTTCATTCATATCATTCTCCCATTAAAAGTATCTTTTATATTTCTTTTCACAAAAAGGTAACAAGAGGCCTCATAGCATGGGTAATATTTTCAAAAGTCTGTGATGATTCATCACAAATTAGGTTACTAATAGAACATCCCTCACTTGTAGAAGTGCCACATTGTTATGAAACATATTCAATTTACACAGCTTATAATTTCGTGGCATTCATTAGTAAAAGAGTGTGGGTTTAAAAAAAGAACTCATATAATTTTAATAGGCATTTAAACTATTTTGGCTGACAGGTGGGTATTGATTTCTTAAATCCAGTGTCAAGGAGTGACAAAATTTTACAAATTAATGGGCAGGACAACACATTAAAGGGAACAGGAACTTTTAAGCTGCCTGTTAGGCTCTACTACTGAATATGTACTTCCCACACTTCAGATTGAGATATAAACAGCATAAATGCTATAAAAATAGAGATATGTTTATATCCTTTCCTCCCCTTTTACATGAAAAATGAAAAAATCTGATATGTAAAATAAATGCTTGTCTTAGTTTAGTATGTTAGTAAGTATGTTTATTTAACTACATTCCTGATAATTTTGCTTTTCTACTTCAGAGGCCAAGCCATCCAAAGAAGAATCTCCAAAGGGTATCAGTCCAGTCAAAGGTAAGATATTACAAGCAATACCTTGTCATGGTTTAACTCCAGCTGGCAATCAGGCCCCACACAGTAACTCACTCACTCCCCTATGGTGGGAGGGAGAAAAGAATAAGAAGGGTAAAAGTGAGAAAACTCACTGGGTTGAGCAAAAGCAGAGCACACAAACAAAGCAAGATAAGAATTCATTCACCACTTCCCATGAGCACCCATATGCAGGACAGCAGGGTTCCATCCCTTGAAGGGCAAATGTCAAAAGTCTGAATGCCCCCCACTTCTCCTTTCCCCTGCTTTACATACTGAGCATAACACCATATGGTGTAGGATATCACTTTGGTCAGATGGGATCAGCTTTCCTGGCTGTATCTCTTCCCAATTTCTTGTGCACTCCCAGCCTTCTCAGTGGTGGGGCTGTTTGAGATGCAGAAAAGGCTTTGGCTCTGCAAGCACCTCTCAGCAATCACAAAAACATCTCTGTATTATCAAGACTGTTTTCAACACAAATCCAAAAAATAGCCCCATAGTCGCTACTTAGAAGAGTGTTAAATGTCCCCCAACCAAAATCAGCACAGCCTACAATCAAAGCAACTAATCAGGATTAGTTTATTAATTTCTGAATCTTAATTACAGCCAAGAAGACACCTTCACCAGCAGATGCAGAAAGAAGGAAACTCAGGCCAGGCAGTGGTGGTGAAAAACCTCCTGAAGAGCCTCCATTTACTTACCAGCTCAAGGCTGTACCACTGAAGTTTGTCAAGGAGATGAAAGATATAGTGCTGAAAGAGGCTGAGTCTGTTGGGTCTTCTGCAATCTTTGAAGTCCTTATTTCACCATCCACTGCAATTACCAGCTGGATGAAAGATGGAAGTAACATCCGAGAGAGCCCAAAACACAAGTTTATTGCTGATGGCAAAGACAGGAAGCTGCATATTATTGATGTGCAGCTGTCTGATGCTGGTGAATATACTTGTGTATTACGACTGGGGAACAAAGAGAAGACCTCCACAGCCAAACTTATTGTTGAAGGTATTCCCTGTTTCAAATTTATCAATAGGCTAGCAACTACTCAAGCTAGAACTGGTGCTTTGTAATTTTGCAGTAGTTGACAGATGTATCCTTCTGTTTCCCCCAATCGCTACACATATTATATAAGGTATTTCTGCATCAGGAGACAAATCATAATAATTTGTTTCCCACAGAACTCCCAGTGCGCTTTGTGAAAACCCTTGAGGAAGAAGTGACTGTCATTAAAACC
This sequence comes from Erithacus rubecula, assembly GCF_903797595.1. Lineage (NCBI taxonomy): Eukaryota > Metazoa > Chordata > Aves > Passeriformes > Muscicapidae > Erithacus > Erithacus rubecula. The sequence goes on from NC_136659.1 coordinate 15,100,785, forward strand.
CAGCCACTGTACTTAACGTGTGAGCTTAACAAAGAAAGGAATGTGGTCTGGAGAAAGGATGGTAAAATCATCAAAGCCAAACCTGGGAAATTTGCTCTGGGTGTTATTGGTTTGTCACATTCCCTCACAGTCACTGATTCAGATGATGCTGATGCTGGCACTTACACTGTTACTGTGGAAGACTCTGAACTATCATGCTCATCTTGTGTTAAGGTAGTAGGTAAGCAACCAAAATCATGTTCTTTTTTCTCTCTAGATTATTTGGGCTACTTTAAAATTATGAAAACCTTTTCTCATTGTCTTAGAATATAAGTCGACAGATAAGATTTTTGAGTTATTAAAACTTGCTGTAATACTAAATCTCTTAGTTCTTCTTTTTTATGACATCTATTTGTAATAAAAGTCTGCTAAGCTGTTTTCTTGTGTAACTTTTTATCATGCAGAAGTTATAAGGGACTGGTTAGTAAAACCCATAAGAGACCAGCATGTTAAACCAAAAGGAACAGCTACTTTCAGCTGTGACATTGTCAAGGATACACCAAACATTAAATGGTTTAGAGGAGATGAGGAAATCCCTGCCGAACCCACTGACAAGACAGAAATCTTGAAAGAAGGAAATAAAATTTTCCTGAAAATCAAGAATGCTGGTCCTGCTGATGTTGGAGAATATTCAGTGGAAGTTGAAGGTCGCAGATACCCAGCTAAACTGACCCTTGGTGGTAAGGAAGCTATTCCTTGGATTATATTTAATCTCCTTGTAGGCCAATGTTGAAAAACATCTAAATAAACAAAAAAAAAAAATCAAACCTGAATTATTATAAACCTCTTTTAAAACTTGATCTAATCATATATGTGTTCATTTGTGCATAGAACGTGAAGTTGAGCTTCTGAAGCCATTAGAGGATGTTACAGTTTATGAGAAGGAAACAGCAAACTTTGATACAGAAATATCTGAAGATGATATTCCTGGTGAATGGAAGCTGAAAGGAGAAATCCTGAGACCTTCACCTGTAAGCATCCTTGAATTTTACAAAACTATTGATTTAAATTAAATTATGTGAACAGGTTCCTTGAATCTTTATGTTAAGACATGTCATTACTACATAGTCCAGAATATATGATTAAAAATACTGATTCTGTAAGCAAGGATTATATTTTTATAAAAGCTATGTTTTGAAGGCCTTCATTTTCTTAAGGTATTACAGCATCTAATTCAAGCAATAGTAGAAATATCCTATATACGTTGTAGGAATGATTCTGAGATTCTAAAGAAGTGTGGAATGTTGCAGAAATGTACTCCATATTTTAATTATTGAGTAAAAGTGTTAACTTTCCTTGAAAAGCAATTTCATTCTTCCCACATGACTCTTTGCCACATTTACAATGCTTATGAAAATCCCTTTATTAAAAGCACCTAGCAGCAGGGCATCTGCATTCCGTTGGTATTTGTGTTTAACCATTGGTATTTGTGTTTAACCATTGGTATTTGTGTCATCTCTCCAGACATGTGAAATCAAAGCTGAAGGAGGAAAGCGCTTCCTAACCTTGCACAAAGTCAAGTTAGACCAGGCTGGCGAGGTCCTTTACCAGGCCCTGAACGCTGTCACCACAGCCATCCTAACAGTGAAAGGTAGGATGGTAGGATGGTAGATGGAGTGTGTGAGCCTGGGCAGGGCTCACACAGAGCACATTACACATCATGTGTCATCTTCTGCTTCCAGAAATCGAGCTGGACTTTGCTGTGCCCCTAAAAGATGTCACTGTTCCTGAGAAGCGCCAAGCAAGGTTTGAGTGTGTCCTTACCAGGGAGGCCAATGTTATATGGTCCAAGGGCACTGATATACTCAAGATTGGAGAAAAATTTGACATCATTGCAGATGGAAAGAAGCACATTCTTGTTATCAATGATTCACAATTTGATGATGAGGGAGAATACACTGCTGAAGTTGATGGCAAGAAGAGCACAGCTAGACTGTTTGTGGAAGGCAAGTATTTTCTCCTGAACAAAAGAATTCAAGAAAAGGGTAAAGAATATATCTTTCAAGGCTACATTTTTCTGATTGTATTTATGTGTCTACATTACAGGTGTGAGGCTGAAGTTCATATCACCTCTACAGGACCAAACAGTGAAAGAGGGGGAAACAGCTCAGTTTCAGTTTGAGCTTTCTCATGAAGACATGCCTGTGAAATGGTTCAAAAATGACAAGAGACTTCACACAAGCAGAACAGTTTTAATTACTTCAGAAGGCAAAGTTCATAAACTAGAAATGAGAGAAGTAACACTTGATGATATCTCAGAAATAAAGGCTGTAGTCAAGGACATGAGCACACAAGCGAACCTGAAAGTCTTAGGTACATAAATAATGTAAAACCTGCTATAGAATAAATATTAACCATTTTTATAAGTAGAAAGTGACAAAATATTGGCATTTTAGTATATTTATATGACTAATTTGTCTTATCCTCTATGACTTTTGTAGAGGCTGATCCATATTTCACTGTGAAATTGCAAGACTACAGTGCTGTAGAAAAAGATGACATTACTCTGGAATGTGAACTTAGCAAAGATGTGCCAGTGAAATGGTACAAAGATGGTGAAGAACTAATAGCTTCCAACAGAATTTCCATAAAAACAGATGGCTTGCGCCGTATCCTGAAGATCAAGAAGGCTGCAGAGAGTGATAAAGGGCTTTATGAGTGTGACTGTGGAACCGACAAGACAAGTGCCAATATCAGTGTTGAGTGTAAGTAATTTCCCCCACCAGGGGGAAATACCAAAACCTTTGTAAACCAGTTAAACAGACAGATACTCTCATACTCTCTAGAGGGCAACACCAAAAATGTACCTGTGGAAAGCATGCTGTTATGATGAATGGCTGAAATACCTGGATTTAAAGTTATTAAAAGTGATTGCAACAGAAAATATTTGACAACTATAGATAGCTGTTACGTAGACTGTGATGATCAGTTACTCCCTCTGTCCAGTTACCATCAAGAAAAAAAAAAAAAGTTTAGTTCACAGATATCTGGGTTAATTTTTAGGAAAAATATTCTTATCAAAAATAACTGAGTTTTCAGACATATTATAGAAGGAGGTGGTAGACTGCCAACTCGCTGCTTTTCAGGATTAGGTTAGGTAAACACTGGTCATAGCATTTGAATGCCCAAAAGAAGGAAAATGCTTTCCTGTATTATATTTCTATGGTATCCAACTAAACAGATGCAAACTTTTGATTTTTTTTAAATTTTTTTTTTTTTTAGCTCGCTTAATTAAAGTGGAGCGCCCACTGTATGGAGTGGAAGTATTTGTTGGTGAAACAGCACGCTTTGAAATTGAAATTTCTGAGCCTGATGTCCATCCTGTATGGAAGCTAAAGGGAGAAACCCTAACACCTTCACCTGTAAGGATTCTTCTTTATTTTTAGACCATAATTTCCAGTAGAAAAATGTGATTAATAATAGTGTTTTCTTAGTGGTTTCTAAGAAAATTAATATTTGGAGTGGGATGTGTGTTTCCTTATCACCAGGATTGTGAAATCATTGAAGATGGGAAGAAGCATATTCTTGTCCTTCATAACTGCAAACTTGATATGACTGGAGAAGTGTCTTTCCAAGCTGCCAATGCTAAAAGTGCTGCTAATCTGAAAGTGAAAGGTACAGTCTGCACTTGGCCAACATTTTCATGTGTATTTCAGGGCATGAAACAGATCTAGTGTCAGAAATCATGGAATGAACTGATCTGAAAGAGCTCTTCTTTGTTTTCAGAACTGCCTCTTATCTTTATCACACCACTAAGTGATGTGAAAGTCTTTGAGAAGGATGAAGCTAAGTTTGAATGTGAGGTATCCAGAGAACCCAAGACTTTCCGCTGGTTGAAAGGAACAGAAGAGATCACTCCTGATGAAAAATTTGAAATCATTTCAGACGGAACAAAGCATGCTCTGATTATTAAATCTGTTGCCTTTGAGGATGAAGTGAAATACACATTTGAAGCTGAGGATAAAAGAACAAGTGCCAAGCTAATTATTGAAGGTTTGTTCATCTTTCTAGGGAAGTTTTGCATCACATACTTGCATAGTTTATGTTGGTGACGTTATGACATGCAATGTTGTTATAGGTATCCGCCTGAAATTCATCACTCCTCTCAAGGATGTCACAAAGAAGGAGCGAGAAACTGCAGAGTTCACTGTGGAGCTCTCCCACGAGAATATCACTGTGGTCTGGTTCAAGAATGACCAAAGATTGCATACCAGCAAAGTGGTTTCCATGACAGATGATGGCAAATTCCATACGCTCACCATCAAAGATCTTACTATTGATGATACTTCTCAGATAAAAGTGGAAGCTATGGGCAAATCCTCAGAAGCTAAACTCACTGTTCTGGGTAAGAATACCAAAGAAAAATTACCTGATGTATATTATTTGAAGAGTTTTATTAATATAAAATAGCAGTCAGAAAGACTTGAGGTTGGCCTAAATCTAAATTATGATTTTGAAAATCTAAAAATTTGAGTTTCTTCCTTGGGTGTCTATTTACCTATTCACAAAGGATTATTACATTAATTTTAAAACTTCATGCAAAGTTGCAAAGTTACTAAGTCAATACTTAAAACAGTGCTCTAAAACTTCTAGAGCATCAAAAAAAGTTGTCAAACATGTCAATAATGCCCTGAATTGTTTCTTATCTCTTTATTGTTTTCTGTTTTGTAACAGAACTGTGACAAAGGACTGGATTTAATCCTTTTTACAGGATATAAACAGGAAATATGTTTTATGGTAGAAACTAGTTGTTCTTTCTGGAAGACTTAAACTTCAGACTGAAATATGTCTTAACTTTTGCTTGCAGAGGGAGACCCTTATTTCACTGGGAAGCTGCAGGATTACACTGCTGTGGAGAAAGATGAAGTAATCTTGCAATGTGAAATCAGCAAAGCAGATGCCCCAGTGAAATGGATGAAGGATGGCAAGCCAATTACTGCATCAAAGAATGTCGTTATTAAGGCTGATGGTAAAAAGAGAATCCTTATTCTCAAGAAAGCTTTGAAGAAAGACATTGGACAGTACACTTGTGACTGTGGTACTGATCAAACCTCTGCTAAACTTGATATTGAAGGTATGGCTATTTTAGTGGGCTGCTCTGTAGAGATCTCTGGGGATCTGCTAGAGACAGAGGGAGTTAATAGTGTTTTTCTTCTCCAGACCGGGATATTGAGATTGTACGGCCCCTGTACAGTGTGGAGGTGATTGAGACAGAGACTGCCCGTTTTGATATTGAAATCTCTGAGGAAGGTGTCCATGGCAATTGGAAGCTAAAAGGAGAACCCTTGACTGAATCAGCTGTAAGCAAATATTTCATGATGGTTTTTTTATGTGTGTCTCAATATTTTGCAGGGAGGTGAGATGTGAGGGAGAGGGTGATTGCAGAAACTAAATTTGATCTCTTTCTGCTTTCAGGAAGATTCACTATATTAAAATAGTGGGAGCTTTAATTAATAATGTTTTAAATGTAGTACAAATGTAATCCAAAATAGCTAAATAATATTTTTTTTTTAATGTAAAATGGTACATTCTGCATTGCTAGCAATTCCAAACAATCATGTATCCAAAGTTCAGAGACCTTATGGAATTCACTCAAACATAATGGCATTTAAAAATGCAAACTTCGTATGAGATGCTTTTTCGGGTGGGCCTAAGAGTTATGAATGGAGTAGAAGAAAACTGAAGCATGGTATGAGAAGCAGGGGGTTCTTTCAGTGAGGATTACAAAAAAACTACACTGGAAAAATTATTTCAATTCTGTTTTTGCAGGAATGTGAAATCAAGGAGGAAGGGAAAAAGCACTTCCTTACATTGTACAATGTACGATTGGATCAAGCTGGTGGAGTAGATTTCCAAGCAGCAAATGCCAAGTCTGGTGCTCACCTTCGAGTGAAACGTAAGTGTCTTTTAAACTGAAATAAATTGATTAATTAAGTGAAAACATGGTACTCACTGCCTCTTTGGAGTGGGTGGCAAATCTCTATACTGTATTGAACCCACAGCAATGCTTGCCAGAGCCGCAATTCAGGCTTTAGTTACTCAGGTTGTTTTTTTTTTTTTTTTTTTTTTTTTTTTTTGTTAAGGAATGTCCTAAGTGTTTTCTAATCTTATAATTTATTCATAGAGAAGAAGTAAAATTAAGGAGATGGCCTTGAAGGCTGCTTCATGATCTGGCATCCTATATGCTGTTATGAAATCAAATATTGCAAGCAAAGGCTCTGCTGCATCAAAGTGTCACGTGAGCTGGAGAGGATAGGATAACAGTGATATCTGGGGATAGGGTTAAGAGCTTGATGGACAGGGACAGACTACAGGGCTGAAGACCACTTGTTTCCCACTCCAATCCCAGCCCTCGCTATTTTGGAAACACATGCCTTATCTAGCAACAGGCATGCAAGGCTTGGCAAGGAGACAGATGCAGAGCAACTTTCCTGCTGACCTTGTTCAATTTAAAGAAACACGCTCTGCAAATAGGAAATTGTAGGTGACCAGCCCTCCCCTAAGAACCCAGGGTGGCCTCTTCTATTTAGGGAATTTAAAGAGCAGCATTGCGATGTCTGGCTCTCTTGAGGGAAGCCACCATGGAGATTAGTACGTAAGGGCAGCAGCTCTCTCTTGGGTAGAAGTGACTAATCTAAAAATTATGTCTTCTCCTTACCAAGCTCGAGTAATTGGCTTGCTGAGACCCCTCAAGGATGTAACAGTGACAGCTGGGGAATCAGCAACCTTCGATTGCGAACTCTCTTATGAGGGAATCCCAGTAGAATGGTTCCTGAAAGGAAAGAAACTGGAGCCCAGTGATCAGGTAAAGAAACTAAACTTTACTTTTTCTCATGTTTCCTCCTCGTTCTTCTCTTTCAAGTCTCTTCCCCTTATTTCTTCTTTATCCTCTGCCAGTTGAAGTATTAAGGCACAGCAATATTGTGGTACTGCTGTGTCAAATGCTAAATTGTCCCTAAATCAGATATAAGTTTTCCCCAGAAATTCCAGTATTCTGGGATACTACAATTATTTATCATACAAAGGGAAACTAAGGTTCCAAAGTATCAATCATTAGAACAGTGATTTTGTACCTGATTCTGTTGGAGACTCAACTACAAGGGTACAGAATAATTTTTGCTCAGGTTACTTGTGGTTACAGTGAGAGGATTTTGAAAAGTGCTATTAGAAAAAAACGTTTTTTCTCCTGAATGCTGAGTTGCAGTCCAATTCAACATATAAGGGGATTAAGAGGATTCAAATTCCATTTCAGGCATTTGTTCTGGCTCTCCAGATAACTCTCTGGGCAGATTTGCTTGTCAAGCACTTCTCACTAGCTATTTTTAACCCTTCATCAAGTGCTGGCTCTTAACTCTGAGATCTGAGGAGCCTGGAATGCAGTCAGTTTAATGTTTAAAGTTAATGGTAAAGAAAATAAATAAAGAAACATAAATTAATACATTAAGACATGGAAATGGGTATTAGTGGTTGTAAGACTTCTTTTTTTACATACTAGGCCTTAAAAAGTAATGCAAATTCAAATAAAAGCTGGAAACCTAAGACTTTCAAGTCATTGCATGACCTAGCAAAGTTTCAGAACCTGTAATAGTGCTGCTAATAATACTTTGGTATAGATTGCTATTTCTTCTAAATACAACTTTTAGTATTTTTTTTAGGTTTTGCTAGATATTTCTGATCTTTAAAAATTTGCATAAATAAAAACGATTTAATAAAATAAATAGAATGTAGAAATAGGAAAATCAAAACATATCATGATGATAGGGATCCTATTACAGTAATTAAGGACAGATAAACAGAGTTGGAACTCAACAGATTAAATAAACCAAGATAATTATTTTTGAGTTTCAGAATAAAAGTGTGAAAAGCTATTGATCAGTGCAGGGGATTGATAATTAAGACTGCCTGGCAAGAAAAATATTATATGTTTGGTATTCTGTATAATGGAATATTATTTTGGTCTATTCTATCCAAGCTATCATTTTAATTACATGAAAAAAAATCAGATTTCATGCAGTTTACATATACAGTCAAAACTGTCATTTGAACAGTTGAAACTTTATGAAGAAGAAATTGAGGGTAAACCGTATATTTACTCAATGCATCACTTTCTACCCATTTAAAATAGCCTCTTGAAACACATTTACAGCTGTATTTAAGAATCAATCTAATTGTACAAGTGTTTCATTTTAGCTGTTGCTAATTCAAACTATTTTATTACCTCTGTGACTGTCATTTAGCTGAACATTTATAACCTTTCATCACTGAAGTGTTTGGGTTTTTTTGTGTACTGTGATTGCAAAGCAGTATCTGCAATTGTCATCACAGAAATTAGTCTTTTAGGCAGAATTTTTTTCCAAATTTTAATAATAGGCATTTCCAGAAAAGTGTATGTGGGGGGTGCCAAACCTCTATAGCTGCAAAAGTTTTTACTTTACGTGCTGCCAGCAGTAATGCCAACTTTTTCCATAAATTTTCTTTTTTTTTTTTTAATTTCTTAATACCTGTTCAAAATAGCTGTCATCTCCAGTCAGCCCCAAAATCCTCAAAGCTTGGAAGATTGAGTATATACAAGAGAAAGTTGTCAAAATGTCACATGAAAGTGGACAACTAAACTCCACAAATCATAAATAGCATGCTATTTCATGCAGTATATCTTAAATACTCGTTGTAGATGTTAACAAAGGGGTTTGTTTTTTTTTTTGTATTTTGTAAGGTTGTGACCCGTGCTGAAGGCAGAGTTCACACACTTATTCTTAGAGATGTCAAGCTAACAGATGCAGGAGAGGTATCACTGACAGCAAAAGATTTCAGGACTCAAGCAAATCTTTTTGTGAAAGGTAAGTCAGTCATTTTAGTTAAACCATAATCAGCATTAATGGTCCATTCATGATTCATCCTGGAATAGGAAGCAAATATACAGTATTTATCAAATAGCTGGGATTGTATATACAATATCCAACTGGTAGATAAAAGAAGCCACCTACTTAAAATCTTTGCACTTCACAAAAGAGCTAAACAAGGGGAAACACAGCTTGTAAGCTGTGCTATCATTAAGAAGTAAAAACTGTACACACTGATCCAGTAAGTCAAGGGAAATTTGAAAAAACAGCCAAAAAACCTAAGCATTCTCTAAGTTCACAGTAAAACTTTAGAGTCACTGAGATTACATGGGTATGGTTCAGCTATAGAAATTGAGTTGCAATGCCGTGTGATGACTTTTTATTAAAAACTCCATGGACAAGGATATAATTGTCTAATTTTACAGTAGTCTGAAAATGAGGAAATTACCAGAATTAACAAAAAATGTCTGTGTATTAAAAATAAAAACTGTTTTAAGCAGCCTTCAGTAGGGACATCTAAGAGCCTTTTTGAGTATTCAGTCAAGGAAAATTAGTAAACTGCATGGGACAAGCAGAAGACTGGCTATAATTTATATCTTTTCTACCAAAAATGTATCTGTTTCTTTTAGAACCCCCAGTTGAATTTACTAAACCACTTGAAGACCAGACTGTTGAAGAGGAAGCCACTGCAGTACTGGAATGTGAAGTTTCTAGGGAAAATGCAAAAGTTAAATGGTTCAAAAACGGAGAAGAAATTCACAAATCAAAGAAGTATGATATCATTTCTGATGGCAGGGTCAGAAAACTCATCATCCGTGGCTGCACACTGGATGATGCCAAAACATATTCCTGTGATGCTAAGGATTTTAAGACATCATGTTTCCTCAATGTGGAACGTGAGTAATTCAGTTTTCTACAAAAAGTCTAGGCATTGTACTGGTGTCTGTGACTGGCAGTAGTATCAATGTTGGCAATTTTTTACTTCTCTAGCATAAACTTCCCTCGACTAAAAATGTTCTGTTCTCTCACAGCTATTCGTCTCGACTTCCTGAAACCCCTGACTGACCTTGAGGTTAAAGAAAAAGAAGCTGCTCGGTTTGAATGTGAAATTTCTCGCCCAAATGTCAAGGTCCGTTTTTAATCTCAGTAACTCCTTCAGCTAGAGGGGAAAACCTTGTTACATTGCTATAAAAGAACACACTGAGGTCCTTTATGAGCATGTTAATAACCGTGTTAATTTGTTCTGAAACAGGTGAAGTGGTTTAAGGATGGCATGGAAATTAGAAAAGGCAAAAAGTATGACATAATTTCTAAAGGTGCAGAACACATTCTTGTCATCAGTAAATGTGTCTTTGATGATGAAGCTGAATATTCCTGTGAAGCAAAAACAGCTCGGACTTCTGGCCTACTTACAGTGATAGGTAAACACAGTGTTTTATAATCTAATACGTGAACAATAAAAAATGTGAAAGTGTAGGTTTTTTTATGGCAGGCTTTAATCACCTTTCTAAATTCTTTTTGCAGAGGAAGAGGCTGTTTTCACAAAAAATCTTCCTGATCTTGAAGTAAATGAAAGTGACACTGTAAAATTGATCTGTGAAGTTTCAAAGCCTAATGCTGAAGTTACTTGGCTTAAAGGAGATGAAGAGGTGCCTGATGGTGGTAGATTTGAACACATTTCTGATGGTAGAAAGAGAATTCTTATTATACATAATGCTCACCCTGAAGATGCTGCCAAATACACTTGCAAGCTCCCAAGCTCTAGTACTACTGGAAAACTTACTGTACATGGTAAGAGTGCTACTTTGGTGGGCTTATAGCCAGGAAAAAAAAATGTAAACATTAAAAAATCAGTAATAATGCACTTGTTTCATTCCATTAACAAGTAAAAAATAACATCTATATCTACAAAAATGTTTTCTTTCAGAACTTGCAGCTGAATTTCTTACCAGACCACAAAACCTTGAGGTGCTTGAAGGAGAAAAAGCTGAATTTGTCTGTTCAGTATCCAAAGAAGCCATTGCAGTACAGTGGCTGAGGGGTGACACAGTCTTGGAGCCTGGTGATAAATACGACATCATTTCAGATGGCAAAAAGAGAGCACTTGTGGTTAAAGACACTGTTCTAGGAGACATAGGAATGTATACTGTCATGGTTGGTGAAGCTAAAGCTACAGCACACTTAGCAGTGATTGGTAAGCTTTACTTTATCAATCTATAGGTGCTTGTTTTGTTGCATTCTTTATACAACACGATGTCCTATTCCTTCTGTTTTCTCAATTTCAGAAAAACTCAAGATTATAACTCCTCTTAAGGACCAGGAAGTTAATGAGTGTCAAGAAATTATCTTCAACTGTGAAGTCAATAAAGAAGGTGCCAAAGAGAAGTGGTACAAAAATGATGAGGCAATATTTGATAGTGCAAAGTACATTATTGTTCAGAAGGGTGTAGTCTACACTCTCAGAATCAGAGATGCAGAGTTGAAAGATCAAGCTACCTACACCGTCTCACTGACAAACCAGAGAGGGGAACACGTTAAAAGCTCTGCCACCTTAAAAGTATTAGGTAAATAACTTGCACTACATTAAAATTGTTTCATCATTTACGTTCAATTTCCTGTGAGAATGTAAAAAAATATTTGTATTTTTGTCATAACAGAGGAGGATCTCAGAATTGTTGAGCCCCTTGAAGACATTGAGACCATGGAAAAGAAAACTGTCACATTCTGGTGCAAAGTCAATCGCCTTAATGCAACTCTCAAATGGACAAAGAATGGAGAAGAGATCACATTTGACAGGCGCATTTTGTACAAAGTTGACAAATTCAAGCACTCATTGATCATTAAAGACTGTGGATTTGTAGATGAAGGTGAATACACTGTTACTGCTGGACAAGACAAATCAGTTGCAGAGCTGCTCATCACAGAAGCACCAGCAGACTTCACTGAACATCTTCAGGACCAGACGGTCACTGAATTTGATGATGCTGTCTTTACGTGCCAGCTTTCCAAAGAGAAAGTCAGTGTAAAATGGTACAGAAATGGAAGAGAAATCAAAGAAGGCAAAAAGTATGTGCATTTTGTTATACTTCTGAATGTGCTAAACATCCTTGTTTTACTTTGTTGCTTTGTCTGGAAACTAAAATACTGCTTATTTTTCTCCCCTGTAAAGATACCAGTTTGAAAAGGATGGAAATCTGCACAGATTAATCATAAAAGACTGTAGACTAGATGATGAGTGTGAATATTCCTGTGGAGTGGATGACAGGAGATCTAGGGCAAGACTTTTTGTTGAAGGTATGTGTAAAAATGGATGAGATTTATTTCTACATTATTTAATAATAGTAGAAACAATAAACAAATAACCAAATAAATCAACATTTATTTCAGAAATCCCTGTTGAGATCATTCGACCACCACAAGATATTTATGAAGCTCCTGGTGCAGATGTCATCTTCATGGCTGAATTGAACAAAGATGGTGTGGAGGTCAAATGGTTGAGAAACAACATGATTATCATCCAAGGTGACAAACATCAGATGATGAGTGAAGGAAAGGTCCACAGGCTGCAGGTGTGTGACATAAAGCCCCGTGACCAAGGGGAATACAGATTTATCGCCAAAGATAAGGAAGCTAGAGCTAAGCTTGAATTAGCTGGTAAGTTGCTTGTTTTATACTTATTTTATAAAATCTTAGATCAATGAATTTAGTTTAACTAAAGTGATTTTCGCTCTTTGAAAGAGGTGAACAATCAGCCTGAGAAAAGTGTTAAAATATTTGAAGTTTGTTTAACAAGTCTGTTTAACTATATGAATATGAATTTAAGCAAAAAACACTTTTTGTTACACCATCTGTTCACCTCTTGAGGAAAACATGTCACTTTTCAATGTGTATATACCAAAGAGCAAAATATAAACTTAAAGGAACTTTAAGCTTTTAAGTCACTAAAAAACAAAGAAAATTAAGTCATATTAGACATATAATTCCTAATTTGTCTATTTTACAGAATAATTAAATTAGTTCTCAAAAAACAACTCCTTATTTCCTGATTTTATAGGAGGACACAGTACATACCAACCAGCCGTATTCTGTGTTTCTTTTTTTGGAGTTGTCCAATGAGTATATGAAGGATCTCCTTAGAGTTTACACAGCAGTTCCTTTTACTTTTCTGTTTTAGCTTCTTTGCTGACTGCACAAATATATCAATTTCCATATACATTATATATATATATATATATATATATATATATATATATATGCAAGTACTGACTTTTCACATTCATCTTTCATAGCTGCACCTAAAATCAAGACTGGTGATCAAAACCTTGTGGTTGATGTTGGGAAACCTTTAACTATGACTGTCCCATATGATGCCTACCCAAGAGCAGAAGCTGAATGGTTGAAAGCAGGGGAAAGTCTGCCCACAACAACTGTTGATACAACACCTGACTGCACTACCTTCAAAATTTATGAAGCAAAGAAATCAGATAAGGGAAGGTACAAGGTTGTGCTTCGAAACAAACATGGCCAGGCAGAAGCATTCATCAATGTAGAGGTCATTGGTAAGTACTCGTATTATTAAAACATTGTTTGCCATTATTTCACAGAGTAAAAACCCTTTTTCGAGGGGAGCCCTCTGCTTCACCTCATGGGAAAGCATATTGAGGTCTCCTCTCAGATTCCTCTTCTCCAGCCAGAGAGAAGAAAACAGATGCAATGCTCTGAAGTATTGTCATATCTTTAACAGATGTTCCAGGTCCAGTTAGAAACTTGGAAGTCACTGAAACTTATGATGGTGAAGTTGGTCTGGCATGGCAAGAACCAGAAAGTGATGGTGGAAGTAAAATCATAGGCTACGTCGTTGAAAGACGTGACATCAAGCGTAAGACCTGGATTGTGGCCACAGATCGTGCTGAAAATTGTGAATACACTGTCACTGGGCTTCAGAAAGGAGGAGTTGAGTACCTCTTCCGTGTTAGTGCCCGCAACAGAGTGGGCACTGGTGAGCCAGTGGAAACAGACACACCTGTGGAAGCTAAGAGCAAATTTGGTGAGCAGAAGTTACAAAAGACTCAGTGTTTGATAGCTGTGTAAAAAAAGCGGTACAAATTCTAACAATAGGAAAAACCTACATACCTTATTTTTCCTTTTTCCTCCTAAAATAAAATGCAGATGTCCCTGGTCCTCCTCAAAATGTAGAAGTTACTGATGTGAACAGGTTTGGAGCCACGCTTAGCTGGGAACCACCTGAGGATGATGGAGGATCCCCGATTACTGGCTACGTTATTGAACTGCGTAACAGAGCCACCATCAGATGGGAGCCAACTATGACCACAGGAGCTGATGAGCTCTCAGCTGTCCTGACTGATGTTGTGGAAAATGAAGAATATTTCTTCAGAGTAAGAGCTCAAAACATGGTTGGAGTTGGCAAACCAAGTCCTGCTACACGCGCAGTAAAAATCATGGACCCAATTGGTGAGTATACAAAGTATGTATGAGTCAGGAGCATTTTGGATGCTATGTGTGCAGGAAAGTTCAGTTGTTGAATGTGTGGGCTGCAAATTCTGTGTACTGTTAGGTTTTCCCTGCTTCTGTCCTTCAAACATAGCAAGAGTATCTTGCTACCACTTGATTTAGTAAGAACTGCAAATGTTTTTTCTCTGAAGTTAGGATACAATCCTCTATTTAAAGAAAAAAAAACCAGTTTAGAAAAAGCTTTGCAAAGTCTTTAAAAATCATACTGTAAGATATAAACCAGCAACTCGCAGAACCATGCTGCTTTACCAGTTTCACAAATTTATTTGTCTCAATTTTTTTTTTCAGAGAGACCAAGTCCTCCCATTAACCTTGAGCATTCAGATCAAACTAAGTCATCAGTTCAGCTCACATGGGAACCCCCTCTTGAAGATGGAGGAAGTCCAATCTTGGGCTATATTATTGAAAGGCAAGAGGAAGGAACAGACAAATGGATTCGTTGTAACCCAAAACTAGTACCTGCTCTTACTTTTAAGGTATAGTGTTCTCTTCATCAGTAGTTAAAATGTGTAGATCATCTTTAATATGAGGTATTAAATGATCATTTGTGCATTTTAGGTAACTGGATTGAAACAAGGATCCAGTTATTACTACAGAGTCTCAGCAGAAAATGCAGCTGGTGTGTCTGACCCAGCAGAGGCTATTGGACCATTAACTGCCGATGATACATTTGGTAAGCCACATGCTATTTCTTAAAAACAATCAGATAAGGCACACAATTAAAGTGCTCTTTTAATATGTATATAATTAATAATAATATGTAATTGTAATGTGTATATTTTTCACCCAATAACTGGCACACCTTAGGCATTTCTCCTTCATTATGAATTCTGCAGATAATTTATCTGTACTCTGAGATAGAGGCCTGTTAGGTTGCTTGAGGAGCAAGGCATGACCTTTTGTCTCCTGGCCCACCTTTGTGGAAAGTGAAAGGTAACAGAAGGAAAGAAAGGCACAGAAGACCCCTTAAAAATAATTAAAGAATGCAAAGGTTTTACATTAAAAGGTAAATTAGATTTCACACTTGGTAATACTAATCTCCCTTACCATCTCATATATTTAAAAAAAACCAACAAAATATTTAGCCAGGAAAGGTAGGGAGTCATAAGACAAAGCTAGGTTTAGACTGGCTGAGATAGTCAGATTCAATCTCTCAACAGAGTTATCGTTAGCCATGTTCATAACATCTCTAAATAATTTATTGAATCCATTTTTCCCAGTTGAACCTACGATGGACCTAAGTTCATTTAAGGATGGGCTGGAAGTTATTGTACCAGAGCCAATCAAGATCCGTGTTCCCATCACCGGGTACCCTGTGCCTACTGCCACATGGTCTTTCGGGGACCAAGTCTTAGAAGAGGGTGATCGTGTGAAAATGAAGACCACTGCCTCCTTTGCAGAACTTGTGATTACCCCGAGTGAGCGCCCAGACAAGGGAATTTATTACTTAACATTAGAAAACCCTGTGTCATCTGTTTCAGGAGAAATCAATGTTAATGTCATTGGTAAGTGAACATGTATCTGTTTAGCAATAACATTCCAAATTGTCTTGCTAAAATTTAGTTAGATAAATAATGGATAATCTCACAACAGCCAACAAAGTGTGTTAAAATATGACTAAAAACTAGAAATCCCTCCTCAAAAAATCTATTTTGTTGATTTCAATATGTAATTTTGCTGTTTAAAGGGGAATGACTTAACAATACTAAGTCTTCTGATAGATATATTACATAGAGATCATCTATCAAACACCAATTAGAAAATGATGCAATTTCTGTGACTTCTAGCTTGTCCAAGTGCACCAAGAGAGCTCAATGTTTTAGAAGTACTCAAGAGTACAGTGCAGCTCGCATGGGAACCTCCAGAAGATGATGGTGGAAGTCCAGTTACTGGCTATATAATTGAAAAACGTGAAGTAAGCCGGAAAACATGGAGCAAAGTAAGTTCATTTTTTCTCATTTAAATTTCTATTGCTATATTATTTTCACACGTGCAACTGAATTTTGTGTCTTATTTTTGTAATGTCTCTTTGGAAACAAATTTAAAAAACACATTGGAACCTTTCTTCTCTTTAGGTTATGGATCATATTGTTGACCAAGAGTTCACTGTACCTGATCTCGTCCAAGGGAAAGAATATTTATTTAGAGTTTCTGCATGCAATAAATGTGGCCCTGGAGAACCTGCATATATTGATGAACCCGTTAATATGTCAATACCAGCAAGTAAGCATATTTGAAATTTTGCTGATTTTCTTCAAAGTAAGATATAAAAGTAATGTGTCTTCCTTAGAGTTAGGTTTCTAAGACTCCATATGTTTTTAATTTTTAATAGCGGTGCCTGACCCACCAGAAAATGTTAAATGGAGAAATCCAACATCAAAAGGAATCTTCCTAACATGGGAGCCTCCCAAATATGATGGTGGTGCACGCATTAAGGGTTACCTGGTAGAAAAATCCCAACGTGGCACAGACAAGTGGGAGATATGTGGAGAGCCTGTTATCGAAACCAAGTAAGTAAATTGACACGGTAGATATACCCTCTTAACTAATTGTGCCATCCTCACCACTCTAAACACTTGATTTTTTTTATTTTTTTTTTTACAGAATGGAAGTAACAAAGCTCAAGGAAGGAGAGTGGTATGCTTATCGGGTTAAGGCTCTGAACAGAATGGGAGCGAGTAGGCCAAGTAAGCCAACTGATGATATTCAGGCCATTGATGCAAAAGGTAACAAATTCACTTGCTAAATTGGAATAGCTGCTTTATTTTTACCATAAATGCAGTTTCTCTAACAACATTTTCATTCTCTCCTAAATCAGAGGCTCCAGAAATTTTCTTAGATGTGAAACTTCTTGCTGGACTTACTGTGAAAGCTGGAACTAAAATTGAGCTGCCAGCTAAAGTGACTGGAAAGCCTGAGCCCCAGATTACTTGGACCAAGGCTGACAAAATTTTGAGACCTGACAACAGAATCACCATTGAAAGCCAGCCTGATCATTCTACAGTGACTATTACAGACAGCAAGAGGAGTGACAGTGGAACCTATATTATAGAAGCTGTAAATTCCAGTGGACGTGCTACTGCTGTAGTTGAAGTTAATGTTCTTGGTATGCATGTACTTTATGTTACTTATATAAATCATTGGTAATGCACCAAGGTATGCAAGTGGAGGGTTAACATTCACATCTTGTCCTCTACAGATAAACCTGGTCCACCAGCTGCATTTGATGTATCAGAAATCACAAACGAATCCTGCCTTCTAACCTGGAATCCTCCACGAGATGATGGGGGCTCTAAAATTACCAACTACGTCCTTGAGAAAAGAGCTACAGACAGTGAAATATGGGACAAGTTGTCATCAACTATTAAAGATACAAAATTCAGAGCTACCAATTTAACTCCTCATAAAGAATATGTGTTTCGAGTCAGTGCTGAAAACATGTATGGTGTTGGGGAGCCAGCACAGTGTAGCCCCATCATTGCCAAGTACTCATTTGGTTAGTTAATTAAATTTATGATAAACTATTACAGTATTTTAACAGGAAGGGAAAGAAACCCCTCTCTGATGGCTTTTTTTTTTTTTGTTTGTTTCTTTGCTTTTAAATTAATGTATACAGATCCACCAGGACCTCCAACAGGTCTCAAGCCTACAGACGTCACTAAAGATTCAGTCACTTTAACATGGAATGAACCAGATGAAGATGGTGGCAGCCCCATAACTGGCTACTGGGTTGAAAGATATGATCCTGAGCAGGATAAATGGATAAAATGCAACAAAATGCCAGTGAAAGACACAACATTCAAGTAAGACTATAATCAGCTTGGGGTGAAATAGGTCACAGAGGCTTAAAAATGGAGCGGTAGTTTTTAAAATAAGTTTTACGTTGTTCCTACTTTTTCCTAGTTTCCATAAGTTTTGATTCAACAACCCCTGGTGACTTCCTTTTTAAATTCGTTTTAGTGAGGGGTATCTTTACAGAAGAATTAGTAATCTTTTTTTTTTCTTTCAAATATTATGCTTAATAATTTCTATGCTTATTCACAATATATTCTAAAATGACAGACATGGTCATCTGAAATGTCAAAAAATCCTTAGGGTTTTTTCTCCTGATACTCTTATTAACTAAAAGCATGGAACATGCAAAAACACAAGGTATTTCTCAAAGCATTCATTTCTGTCATGAGGCACAAAATAGTGTTGACAATGTGTTGACATCATTAGCAGTAATTTGGGTGTTTTCAGATTTTCTGAGTAATCTGTAGTATGAAGAGTGGAGAGAATATTGTTTTAGAAATTAATTAATGCCTAGGTTTGTTTTAATCAAACTTAATTTTTATTTCCAGAGTCAAAGGTCTTACAAACAAGAAGAAATATAAGTTCCGTGTCTTGGCAGAGAATCTCGCAGGACCTGGGAAACCAAGCAGGGAAACAGAGCCCATCTTAGTGAAAGATCCAATTGGTACACATTTTTTAATGGTTCAATTTAGCAGCAACAACAACAAAAAATTGTTTTCAAGGACATAATTAACATTGGATTCTTGTCTAGATCCACCATGGCCTCCTGGAAAGCCAACTGTGAGAGATATTGGCAAGACCTTCCTTACCCTGAACTGGACAAAGCCAGAACATGATGGAGGGGCAAAAATCGAATCTTATGTCATTGAGCTGTTGAAGACTGGAACAGACGAATGGGTGAGAGTGGCTGAAGGAGTTCCCACAACTGAGCACTTCCTCAAAGATCTTATGGAGAAACAAGAATATTCATTCCGTGTGAGAGCTGTGAACAAGGCTGGCGAGAGCGAGCCCAGTGAACCCAGTGACCCTGTGCTGTGCAAGGA
Source organism: Erithacus rubecula (assembly GCF_903797595.1). Classification (NCBI taxonomy): domain Eukaryota; kingdom Metazoa; phylum Chordata; class Aves; order Passeriformes; family Muscicapidae; genus Erithacus; species Erithacus rubecula. Next base: position 15,120,034 of record NC_136659.1, read on the forward strand.
GAGGCTCTGTGAGTAATGTTTCACAATGTGCTGCTGCTGCAAATACACTGTCTATGACTTTTAAAAGACCCCATGTCTGCCTGTCTCTGTAGGTACTAAATGAACTCTTGGAAGGCTTACGAAATACTAAAATCTGCCCTGCTTCAATTCAGGAAATACAAAATTTTAATCATTTTGGTGTATTCCCTGTCTTCCAAGTTCTTTCCTGGGAATTGCAACACCCTGGTTTACCTTTCTTTTTTCCCCTATTTTGCAGATCCTCCTTCACCTCCCAGATGGCTTGAGGTTATTAATATTACTAAAAATACAGCAGATCTTAAATGGACAGTACCAGAAAAAGATGGGGGTTCTCCAATTACCAACTACATTGTTGAAAAAAGAGATGTGAGGCGGAAAGGCTGGCAGACAGTTGACACCACAGTGAAAGACACCAAGTACACAGTGAGCCCACTGACTGAGGGCTCACTGTATGTGTTCCGTGTGGCTGCTGAAAATGCCATTGGACAGAGTGACTACTGTGAAATTGAAGACTCAGTGCTTGCTAAGGATACTTTCAGTAAGTCTTGATTCGCTTACTGAGTGATCAGTAGCTCACATGTCATGAATTCATAGTCTTCTAATGTGTGCCTTTTTTTTCAACCTTAGCAACCCCTGGGCCTCCATATGCCCTTACCATAGTTGAAGTGAAAAAAGGCCATGTTGATTTGAAATGGGAACCACCTAAAAACGATGGTGGCAGACCAATTCAAAGGTAAGGTCATTTTCAGTTTGTGTGGGCTCCTGTAGATAAGCATCTTTTAACAAATGAAGATGTTTCTCTCAAAATATTTAAAATTTAAATTGGCACATTTTATTTGAAAAATATGTGGATGGATATAAGAGAAGCCATGTGGTCAAAGCAGTGAAGAACTTGATTTTAAAATGCAGAAATGGTGCAAATAAAATACCTAATGTGCATGTACGCTGAATGTGTGTCAACATCCTCAAAACAGCATATAATAAGGAGCTGCATAAAAAATTATAAAATAATGAGACCATAGTCTCCAGTTTCTGCAGAATAGTCACCACTTAAAGCCATACAGCAAGTAATAGGGTTGTATTTTCCTTCTGACTTAGTTTGTCATTCAAACTGTGTGCATTCAGCTAAAATGAAGACTTACCACTTTTCTGTTCATCTTCTTCTTTATAACATTTTTCAAACAGACTGTTTTACTCCTTCCCAGTCACAGAAAGCACATCTTAAACCAACAGACAACTACAGAGATCTGCCTGAAGAAACAGAAGTCACTCAATTTGCATTACTTTGCCATAGCCTGTCCTAAGCAGAATTTTGACAGCCAAGTAATAGTATCTACAAATATTCTCAATGGACTGACCCTGAGATCCAAACTAGCAAAGATACAAATATAACTTGGAGCTTATTTCGCCTCTGCTGTTCTCTACAACCTGAGAACACAGTTCAGTTCAGTTAGTTCTAAAACACAGAACAAAGTTCAAGAATTGACTTTCAGACCTGAGTCCATCAGTGATTTCAGCTCTATTAGGCATTGAGATCTACTAGGAATGAGTGGCTAATGCGTGAAGAAAAGTTCACTGAACTTATTATCCATGATTCTCTTTACTTTCCCACTGTCTAAACTGTTTTAATCTCTTTTCATCTATTTTCTTGAACAAGAAATCTCAAGTGTTCCTATTTCAAGTGCCTCACAGTCTTTTCCCCAATCTCTTCAGATATGTTATTGAAAAGAAAGAAAAGCTTGCTACTCGCTGGGTAAAAGCTGGGAAGACAGCTGGTCCAGATTGCAATTTCAGAGTGACAGATGTCATTGAAGGAACAGATGTGCAGTTCCAGGTTCGTGCAGAAAATGAAGCTGGATGTGGTCATCCCAGTGAACCAACGGACCTCGTCCATATTGAAGATCCAACAAGTAAGTAGGATAATACAGTGTATGAATTTTAGAAGCAGTGTACTGTTCTGGGAGGAAAATCACACAATACTTTTCCATTTCTGCAGGCCCTCCTTCACCTCCTCAGGATTTGCATGTCACAGATGCAGGCCGAAAGCACATTTGCATTGCATGGAAACCTCCTGAGAAGAATGGTGGAAGTCCTATTATTGGATACAATGTTGAGATGTGTGAAGCAGGAACAGAAAAATGGATGCGAATCAATTCTCGTCCGATTAAAGATCTAAAATGTAAAGTGGATGAGGGTGTTGTTCCAGACAAAGAATATGTGCTGAGAGTCAGAGCTGTCAATGCTGTTGGAGCTAGTGAGCCATCAGACATCTCAGAAAAAGTTGTTGCCAAGGACCCAGACTGTAAGAATAGATTCCTCTTTCTTTTTTGTTGTTTTTTGTTTTTGGTTTTTTTTCAGATCTGCATTACTTTAAAAAAGAATGGTGTTTGGCAGTTTTCTGACAACATTATACTTACTTTTACAGGTAATCCAACCATTGATCTGCAAACTCGTGACATCATTGTTGTTAAAGGACAGAAACTAAGTATCCCTGTACCCTTCAGAGCTGTTCCATCCCCAACTATAACATGGCACAAAGATGGCAAAGAGTTGAAAGCTGGTGACAGAACAACAATGAAGAGTGACTACACCTCTGCATTGCTGGAAGTGATAGACAGTGTTCATGCTGATGCTGGTGTTTATACTATCACACTGGAGAACAAGCTGGCATCAACAACTGGTTCAGTCAATGTCAAAGTCATAGGTAACTACGTTCTTCCATTCTGAGAAATATACTTGGGCCCTGCAGCTGACAGAAGAAAGGACTAGAAAGATCCTTTTTCTGCCAGGCAGGCAAATCAATTCAGCTCAGACACATGTAGATTGCTGTACAGGCATTGATGTTATGAAGTCCTATGAAAAAAACACTTTACCTCAAGTTGCTCTAACTATTCAGTGACTGCTCAAAGCCCAATTATTTTGAGTAGCTGGCATGTAAATAGAAAAATATTTTTTTAAGAATTCTGACTATTTTTCACCTTTGGGAACATAATTTCATGTAGATGCTATGTAGTCCACATTTGTGATCTTTACTTTCTGCAAAGCAAAGAAATGAAATATAATTTATAAGAATACAATTTCACGTCTATTTAGTTAACTAATTTTTAATTTTTTTCTGTAAACAGGTCCACCTGGACAGTGTAAGGATATTAAGGCAAGCGAAGTAACTAAGAATTCTTGCAAAGTATCCTGGGAACCTCCAGACTTTGATGGTGGTACTCCTATTTTGCATTATGTTCTGGAACGCAGAGAAGCAGGGCGTAAAACATACATCCCAGTCATGTCTGGTGAAAACAAGCTTTCATGGCAAGTCAAAGATCTTATCCCAAACTGTGAATATTACTTCCGTGTCAAAGCTGTCAATAAGATCGGTGGCGGTGATTATATTGAACTAAGAAACCCAATCATTGCAGAAGACCCAAAACGTAAGTTTGTCTTTCTATTAAATAATCTAAAGAATTGAGTTTTAAATAAAATCTTCATACTCTCTTTTCTCATATGATTCCTGCTTTGATCTACTCTTTCACAGAGCCCCCAGACCCGCCTGTCGACCTTGAAGTCCATAATCCAACATCAAAATCAGTAACTCTTACATGGAAACCACCCCTGTTTGATGGTGGAAGCAAGATTATGGGCTATATCATAGAAAAGCTTGCTAAGGGCAAGGAGAGATGGGAGAGATGCAATGACTATCTGGTACCCTTACTAACTTACACAGTGAAAGGCCTTGAGGCAGGAAAGGAGTATCAGTTCCGTGTTCGTGCTGAGAATGCTGCTGGCATCAGTGAGCCTTCTCGGATCACTCCTTTTGTGAAGGCTGTGGATCCTATTGGTAAGAATCGCTCATTAGATCATTTGTATTAATTGCTATACATCCCCAGATGTATGATTCTACACTCCATTTCTCGTTCTTTGTTATTACAGAGGCTCCAAAAGTCTTCCTTGCTGCAAACCTACAGTCTGGCCTTGAGGTGAAGAGAGGTGATGAGATCATACTTGAGGCACATATTTCAGGGTCACCCTATCCGTCTATCACTTGGCTGAGGAATGATGAAGTTGTCAGACCAGAGGATATCAAAAAGAGAGTAACAGCACCTAAAAAGAAGAAGGGTGAAGCTGAAGAAGAGAAACCTTTCCAGCTTTCACTGCCAGAACGTATGAGTGTTGACAACCACAAGGAAGGAGAGTCCATACTATCAGTTCGTGACTCCATTAGAGCTGACCATGGCACATTTACAATTAAAGTAGAAAATGATCATGGAGTTGCAAAAGCCTCATGTGAAGTAAATGTGTTGGGTATGTAAAGAATGTCCTCAAAACACCTAGTTGTTCAGAGCATTAGGTTAAAAAGTAGAGAAGTTGAGTATTCATAATTTTTCTTGTTTTGCTAACAGATACACCTGGGCCACCAGTCAATTTTGTATTTGAAGATTTGAGGAAAAATTCTGTCCTTTGCAAGTGGGAGCCTCCCCTTGATGATGGTGGGAGTGAAATCTTGAACTACGTACTGGAAAAGAAAGATAATACAAAAGCTGAAATGGGCTGGGTCACTGTCAGTTCAACACTCAGGCATTGCAAATTCCATGTAACAAAACTGATTGAAGGAAAAGAATATCTATTCCGTGTATTTGCTGAAAATAGAGTTGGAGCAGGACCACCATGTGTTTCAAAACCAATGACAGCTAAAGATCCTTTCTGTAAGTTTTAATTTTGAATACCTTTTTAGAAAACGAAGTGTGAAACTTCTAGAATACTCCGCTTTTTCTCTGTGAATGTTTCTCAGAAGAAACTTGAGCTATGTGATAATAATTGCACTTTTTAGACTTTTGAAATAGAGGGAACTATCTAAAATATTCTAATTTCAGTAGTAAACACATAGGAACATTGACCACTGTCATAAAATTTTACCCTTAAAACACTTAACATCTGAATAGTGACATTATCTGTGCTTCATAGGCTAGTATTCTTACCAAAAAAGAGAACCATTGCAAATTTGCTTACTGGTCACTGTTAGGAATCAAAAGTTCTAAGAGAGCAGAAAAACTATGAATTCAAATCAGTAATTTCTTATATCTTTGTTGTCTTTTAGCTTTGAGCAAGCTCTGAAGAGACAGCAATGATGACAAAACCACCTTTTTGTTTTTCAGCTCCACCAGATGCACCTAATAAGCCTGATGTGGAAGATGTAACCAGCAACAGTATGCTGGTTAAGTGGAATGAACCAAAAGATAATGGCAGCCCTATCATAGGATACTGGATTGAAAAACGTGAAATCAATAGTACTCATTGGGCTCGAGTCAACAGGAACCTTGTGAATTCTCTGGAAGTAAAAGTTGAAGGACTGTTGGAAGGTTTAACTTACATCTTTAGAGTGTGTGCTGAAAATGCAGCTGGCCCTGGTAAATTTAGTCCACCATCAGATCCAAAAACTGCACAGGACCCAATAAGTAAGTGGCTTAGCAGACAGTTTACAATATAGAATTCATAGTCTTTAACTTTGATTTACACTTATTCATTGATTTATTTATTTATAGTGCCACCTGGTCCACCGATTCCAAGGATTGCCGATACAAGTGCAACTTCCATCGAGCTAGAATGGCAGCCTCCTGTGTATAACGGTGGTGGAGACATCACTGGTTACCACGTGTACAAACAACTGATGGGAGTAAACGAGTGGTCACGCTGCACAGCAAAGCCCATTAAGGTCCTGCAGTTTACTGTGGGAGAGGTCAGGGAAGGTGCAGACTACAAACTCCGTGTTACTGCCCTCAACGCGGCCGGCGAAGGCCCGCCTGGGGAAACCGAACCCGCAACTGTTGCAGAGCCTAAAGGTACTGCAATTCTGTCATTTTTAAGAAATGTCCAGCTGCTTAAAAGGTGAGTTTGAAACCTGCCCTTCAACTAATGCTCTGTTTGTCTTTCTTCCACAGAGCCTCCCACTGTTGAGCTGGATGTTTCTGTGAAAGCAGGCGTTCAGGTCATGGCTGGGCAGACTATTAAAATTCCTGCTACTGTGACAGGGCGTCCTGCTCCCACCATCGTATGGACTGTAGAGGAGGGCGAATTAGACAAAGATCGAGTTGTTATTGAAAATGTTGGCACAAAATCAGAGTTAACCATTAAGAATGCATTGAGAAAAGACCATGGAAGATATGTAATTACTGCTACCAATAGCAGTGGTTCAAAATCTGCAGGAACCCGAGTAGAAGTATTTGGTAAGAAAAATATTTTCTCAAATTAAATAAGGTTTTTTTTTTTGGTCAGCATGGGCTTTACCTTATTTGTTTGTTTTGTTTTTCAGATGTTCCTGGACCAGTCCTTGATCTAAAGCCAGTGGTCACAAACAGAAAGATGTGTTTGCTTAACTGGTCTGATCCTGAAGATGATGGTGGCAGTGACATCATAGGCTTCATTGTTGAAAGGAAGGATGCCAAAATGCATACATGGAGACTTGCTGTAGACACAGATAGATCTAAATGTGATATTACGGGTCTAATTGAAGGGCAGGAATATAAATTCCGTGTCAGTGCCAAGAACAAATTTGGTACTGGTCCACCTGTTGAAATAGGACCCATTCTTGCAGTTGATCCATTAGGTAAGATGACTCATTTTACAGGGTTTTTAAAAAGAAATAAATAGATGTGCGATTTATTAGGCAATATTTTTTGTCTTTTCTTCTATACAGAAAGTGTGCACTTCAGTCAGATTTCAGAATCAGTTCTCTGAAGCTAGTGTGTTTTTTTTACATAGCAAAGTACTGGTGCCTACTGTAACACTATTTATTACCTTTTTTCTCCACGTATGTGAGAAATTTAATGAGAGCCATAATCATGCTAAGATTCTTTAAAACCATGGTTTTAAAAGGCCAGAGCTACTGCATTCTTATGATTTAAAATTCTCTGATGTTTTGTCTTATTGTAGTTTTATTATTGTCATTTACCTGTGTTAATAGGTCCTCCAACAGCACCTGAGAGGTTCATGTACACAGAGAGGACGAAGTCATCCATCACACTTGATTGGAAGCCTCCACGCAGTGATGGTGGTAGTCCCATCTTAGGATACATTGTTGAGAAGAGGAGACATGATTCAAAAGATTATGAAAGAGTTAATGCAAGGCTCTGTCCAAAAACGTCTCTTCTCGTTGAAAAACTTGATGAACTTCATATGTATGAATTCCGTGTGAAAGCTGTCAATGAGATTGGGGAAAGCGAGCCATCACTGCCCCTCAATGTGGTTATACAAGATGATGAAGGTATATCAGCTTTAAAGAAATCCATATAAATATCTTTAGAACACTTGAAGGCGCTTCCTCTGTTTCATCTCCATCCTCACTCTGTCACTTTCCCTCTTTTCAGTGGCTCCAACGGTTACACTGCGTTTGGCTGTGAGAGGAGATACCATCAAAGTCAAGGCAGGAGAACCAGTTAACATTCCTGCTGATGTCACAGGCCTGCCAATGCCGAAGATCGAATGGGACAAGAATGAAGTTTTAATTGACCAAACATCCGATGCACTTAAGATAACCAAGGAAGAAGTATCTAGAACTGAGGCAAAAACTGAACTTATCCTGCCTGCAGCAGTGAGGGAGGATAAGGGCACCTACACTGTGAGAGCTTCCAATCGTCTTGGCACTGCATTTCGCAATGTGCACGTCGAAGTGTATGGTAAGGATGCAACATTTTAATAAAATGACAGCTAATAAAATGCCTTTGCCTTTTTTTAATATAGTTCCATGCTCTGTTGCTTTCATACAGATCGTCCTTCTCCACCAAGAAATCTTGCTGTTTCTGATATTAAAGCAGAATCATGCTACTTGACATGGGATGCACCTCTTGATAATGGTGGTAGTGAAATCACCCATTACATTGTTGAAAAACGTGATGCTAGTAAGAAGAAATCTGACTGGGAAGAAGTCTCCAAAGGCGTTGTTGAGAGAAGATTTGGGGTAAGTTATAAAATGTCTTTATTACATACTTTAGTATGCATAAAAATAACAATATTATGTATTTAATGCAAACTGCTACTTGCATTGGTGCCTATGCTCATGCTCCATTTAGTCTCCAGAATTACTGGATGAATGTTTCCATATATATATCTGGGTCATCCCTCATGTGACAAAATGAAAGAAATTCTTCAGTTTTGCTATTTAACCTCAGCTGAGCTAGAGAGAAGACATATTACTTTCCATTTTCTAGAATTATTCAATTTTTTACCAACTTCAAGAACATAATGACATTTTTGTTCATGTTCAGTCCTATGCACATAAAATAAGAATATCCTTAGGACATCACATAGAACTGTAGAGTACATAAGCATAGGTATGTCAGATTGCAAAACAGAATTTAAAGTGAAAACTTCTGCCTAACTCCAAATAAGTTGATTGTAAAAGTAGCCAAGTATTGATTTAAATCCTCTTTTTCAGGTATGGAATCTTGCAACAAATGAAAAATACCAATTTAGGGTCCGGGCTGTAAACAAATATGGAATAAGTGATGAATGCCTCTCAGAAAAAGTTGTTATTAAGGATCCCTATGGTCTTCCTGGACCTCCTGGGAAGCCAAAAATTTTGGATCGCACCAGATCATCTATGCTGGTGACTTGGGAGCCTCCTTTGGACAATGGTGGCAGCCCAATAACTGGCTATTGGTTGGAGAAGAGAGAGGTGGGCGGTGTCTACTGGGCACGTGTCAACAGGGCTCCAGTAACAAAACCATCAGTGAAAGGTCTAGAGCACAATGTGCTTCGTTTGGCTGAAGGCGTTGAATACCAGTTTAGAGTTATGGCTGAAAATCTTGCTGGAATTGGCCCTCCCAGTGAACCATCAGATCCAGCTTTGGCAGCAGATCCCATATGTAAGTATATCTCTTGCATGACTGTGTTAGAGGACTGTATCACAGCAGAACAAAAAAAAAAAAAAAAAAAGTGTTACTATTATTTTTAATTTATTAATGAAAATTATTAAAAATAAAGTATTAATTTACTAACATTAATCAAAGTCTTTGCATTAAACCTAAGAGGAAATATTGACACAAAGTTTCCTGATTTTAAAATTTTAAAAATAATAAGCTTTAATTTTAATTTTTTATCTTTTTATGTACCTAATACTCTGATTACACCAATGTAGGCATTGCCAAATAAACTTTAGTTCAGAATCACATTTTTATATTATTGTTTTACTTTACTGTTAAACAGTTCAATCTTTATGCCTTTTACCTTAAGTATACCTTGCTAATATAGGTAATATATCTAATTAGTGTGCACATTCTAGGATTTGCACTCTACACACAGGTAAAAAAAAAGAAATTACTTGCATTCTTCTAGAAACTATCTAGAAAAATACAGAAAGGCACTAGCACTCCGGTAATTTTTACTTGCTCTTGTTTTACCAGTTGTGCCTGGTCCACCATCTTGCCCAGAGGTCAAAGACAAAACCAAATCATCTGTAGCACTTGCATGGAAACCTCCTCAAAAGGATGGTGGGAGTCCTATAAAAGGATATATTGTTGAAATGCAAGATGAAGGTAGTACTGAATGGAAGAAGGTGAATGAAGGAGACAAACTCTTTCCTACTTGTGAATGTGTTATTCCCAACTTGAAAGAGCTCAGAAAATACCGATTCAGGGTGAAGGCTGTAAATGCTGCTGGAGAATCAGAACCAAGTCCTGCAACATCAGAGATACCTGTCCAAGATATTCTAGGTGAGAGTTCTGAGAACTGATTTAGGTATTTGTACCTAAATGCCACTTACTGCTATGAATGTTCAAAAAGGATGCCAAAGTCAAAACAGGATAAACAATTAGAGAAGAATGTAGCAAAAGACTGATGCACATTTTTGAGAGTGTCGTGATGTCCATTGCCCAGGAACGTTCCATTAGGAAACTGATGACCATCTACAGACATAGTAATGAAATGCTGTTTATTTTATGAAGAATTTATAGCAACGGGTTTTTCTTTCTCTATATTTTCGAGTTTCCTTTTTGCACACTCAACCTTTCTCACATGAACATGCATTCCACATGTTTCTGGGGGATTTCAGCTCAGTGATGATGGAATTTTACTTTCAGTAACTCTTAAAATTTATATATATTTAAATATTTTGCAGAGGAACCAGAAATCTTCCTCGATATTGGAGCACAGGATTTGCTCTCTTGTCGTGCTGGCACAACAATTAAAATCCCAGCTGTTATCAAGGGTCGTCCTGTTCCAAAAACATTTTGGGAGTATGAAGGAAAAGCAAAAACAGCAGCAAAGGTTAGTAAAAGTAATTTGGCTTATTTCTACACCTGTTTCTAGACATTTGACTGTATTCCCTTTTACATTTATATTATTTCTGTTTGTTTATAGGAGGGAGGTCATAATGTACCTGAAGAAGCTCAGGTAAAGCAAGCAATTTTTAAAAAAATTTTTTTTCAGTACTGTCGCATTTTTGAAACATAAATATTCAAAGTTGATCTATAACGTCTCTTTCTTCCTAAAATACACAGGTGGAAGCAACTGATACACGTTCAGAGATTGTAATCCCTGAGTGCAACAGAAGCCACTCTGGACGATACAGTATTACAGCAAAGAACAAAGCAGGACAAAAGACAGTGCATGTCAGAGTCAATGTGCTTGGTATGGCTTGCATATATCAAAGTGTCCAAATATTAGGGTTTACTCTTATTTTTTTACACACTTATGTAAAATTTTGTCTGCTGTGCTTTTATCTTAACAGATGTCCCTGGTCCACCAAAAGACCTAAAAGTAAGTGATGTCACAAGAGGAAGCTGTAAACTTTCATGGAAGATGCCAGATGATGATGGTGGAGATAGAATCAGAGGCTATGTTATAGAGAAAAGAAATATTGATGGGAAGGCCTGGACTAAAGTCAATCCAAACTGTGGCAGTACTTCCTTTGTGGTACCTGATCTCATAAATGGCCAAGAGTATTTCTTCCGTGTACGTGCAGAAAACCGTTTTGGAGTTGGGCCTCCTGCTGAAACCATCCAGCGGACCACAGCCAGGGATCCAATCCGTAAGTAAAATCAAAGTCAAACAAACCCTTTAAAACCACATGGTACTCTATAGTGGATTTATTAACTCTTCTGTTTTGGTTGTAAAGATCCTCCTGATCCACCTATTAAACTGAGGATTGGCCTTGTAACCAAGAACACAGTGAGCCTGACGTGGAAACCACCAAAGAATGATGGTGGAGCTCCTGTTACACATTATAATGTTGAATGTCTCCGCTGGGATCGTACTGGAGAAGTGAAAGAGTCTTGGAAGCAGTGCAACAGACGTGATGTGGAAGAAACAAAGTTTACTGTTGAGGATCTTGTAGAAGGTGGAGAATATGAATTCCGAGTGAAAGCTGTAAATATAGCAGGTCCTAGTAGGCCTTCAGCCACTGTTGGCCCACTTGTTGTCAAAGACCAGACATGTAAGTTCTGATACTAGTAAATACAAATTCCATTTTAAAATTATTGCATGCTATTGTATGTTTAAAATTTTTGTATAATATTGTATATAATGTTTGTATAATATTTTATAATATTGTTGTAGGTCCACCATCTATTGAGCTCAAAGAATTTATGGAAGTTGAAGAAGGCACAGATGTTAAAATTGTGGCCAAGATAAAGGGTGTACCCTTCCCCACATTAACATGGCTAAAAGCTCCTCCAAAGAAACCAGATGACAAATCACCAGTGGTGTATGATCAACATGTGAACAAGATCATTGATGAGAATACTTGCACTTTATTGATCCAACAGTCTCGCAGAAATGATACAGGCTTGTATACTATAACAGCTGAAAATAACCTGGGAACTGCTTCAAAGGAGATGCGGCTGAATGTTCTAGGTACATACCAAGAACTCTTACAATTACATTAATTGGCAACATTTGTTTGATACTTGATTAATTTTTCTTTCTTAAAATGTATCTTTTAGGTCGTCCTGGACCTCCAGTAGGACCTATTAAATTTGAATCCATTTTGGCCGATAAAATGACAATATCATGGCTACCTCCATTAGATGATGGCGGTTCTAAGATTACAAACTATGTTATAGAGAAAAAAGAAGCAAATAGGAAGACATGGGTGACTGTTACTAATGAGCCTAAGGAATGCATATTCACTGTTCCCAAGCTGATGGAAGGCCATGAGTATGTCTTCCGCATTATGGCACAAAACAAATACGGTATTGGAGAACCTTTGGATAGTGAGCCAGAAACAGCACGGAACCTTTTCAGTAAGTAGAAACAAGCTTTCAGGTTATGTCAGTTGTTACCATATGCTGGTATGCGTACAGCATCTGTTAAATGCCACTACTCTTTTTTCTCTCTACTAAGTTTTCTCAAATATCTTGAGGAGTTTTAGCAGTAATACATGATTCTTAAAAGCATGTGTAGTGCTTAAAGTGTTTTCCTTCCATATATTAAAATGCAATCTCAATATTTTTAAGGCTTAAATAAACAAATAAGTGTTTATTTGATAAGATTCAGGTTATTATATTGTATTGGAGGCATTATTAGCCTCATAGACCAGAAAGAATTTCCTACCTTCAGTTTTGAAAAAGAATATAGACAGAATAGTTCAGACATAGGAGAAATGTTATGCTGGCAAGAGAAAATGTTTTTTAAAACAGCAAGTGTTAGACTGGGCACTAAAATGAGGTAGTGATCCAGAAAGGCTAGGAAAAAAAATTGACAGTTTTTATTTGGAGGAAAGGTATTTAATTTTTCACAGAATTATATGTACCTCAATAAGGGTGAGAAACTGAATGAGGAAAGAAATCTTGTGCATATGGCAAATGATGACTGTGCATAGAGCAATGATGACTGTGTGAGTGCATCGCTCTTTTGCACTCCATCTATTTCCATGTATCATTAGCATATTTTTTACAAGCTGTGTGTGATTTTTTTTTCCCTCAGCTGTCCCTGGACCTCCTGACAAGCCAACAGTTAGCAGTATAACACGTGACTCAATGACGGTAAACTGGGAAGAACCAGAACATGATGGAGGCTCTCCTATAACTGGTTACTGGTTGGAGCGCAAAGAGACCACTGGAAAGAGATGGACCAGGGTCAACCGAGATCCTATCAAGCCCATGACCCTGGGGGTTTCATACAAAGTTACAGGCCTTATTGAGGGCTCTGAATATCAGTTCCGTGTTTCAGCTATCAATGCGGCTGGTGTTGGCCCACCAAGCATGCCATCTGATCCAGCGCTTGCTAGAGATCCTATTGGTAAATACTTTAAATTATTTTTTCATAAATTTGAAAATATTTAAGTAAGAACATATAATACATTGTTATGCTGTACGATGATATTTTTCAGCCCCACCTGGCCCTCCTATACCAAAAGTTACTGATTGGACAAAGTCTTCTGCAGACTTGGAGTGGACTCCACCAATAAAGGATGGTGGTTCTAGAGTCACTGGCTACATTGTGGAGTTTAAAGAGGAAGGAAAGGAAGAATGGGAACGGGTAGGTGGAAAACCATTACAGAATTTGCACTTCTTCTCTATGTGTCTAACAGTATGAATTGTTCCAGAAAAAAAAAAAATAAATTTGCTATTCAAGTTGTTTTCTAAAAGTTTGTAGCATAATTCTCTTCATATGTTAAAAATACAAGATCTCAGCATGAAGTTAACTTTGCAATTACTAGACACAGAATTTTGTAATTTTTATTTAAAGATGTGGAAAAATATGTAGGTAATATGTGATTAAAAAAACTCAGAAGACCAAGTTAGAACTGTCAGAAAAGTAACCCTCACTGGTATCAGACAATACCAAAGCTTTTACAACTACTGTGTTTCTACATTTTCCTCATTTTTTTCAATAGTGCATTACTTAAAATTTAACTGGTGCACACCTTGTATTTTTTTGTATTTTTTATATCTCCATAAATACATGGATTAATTTTAAGTAAGACCTGCATTTCCTATGCTGTTTCCAGGTCAAGAGACTTTATATTGGGTTTTGAAAATAAAAGAACAGAATTCCATTTTTGTTGTTGCTGCTCTCACTTATGAGAGTTGATGTGTCCAAAAATACATACAGTTCTTCTCTTCACTATGGTAATTGCTAAATTCTAGCAACCTTCTGTGTTAGAATATGTTACAAAAAAGATGAATCTTCAGCTTGTAGGTCCATTACATATATTTCTTTTAAAATTTCTGATGAATTCTGTGTGGGCTAGATCCATATATACTTGATACTTTTGTGCACCTGTAAATCTGAAATAATATCTAATGTAAGGTTTGTTTCAAACTCTGCAGAGAAATTGATGATATCTTGATGTTTGCTGATGTTGCAATGTTTTTTTCCAGGTAAAAGATAGAGAAATTAGAGGAACCAAGTTCGTTGTAACAGGATTAAAAGAAGGTTGTTTTTACAAATTTAGAGTTAGAGCAGTAAATGCTGCTGGCATCGGAGAGCCTGGAGAAGTTACAGACATCATTGAAATAAAGGACAGAATTGGTATTTATCATATTAATTTACATTTTTAGTACCTCTAACTTGAAGTAAGAAAAAGAAATAACTGACTTTTTTTTTTTTCTCTTTGCTCAGTGGCTCCTGATATTAATTTGGATGCAAGTGTCAGGGACAGAATTGTTGTTCATGCTGGAGGAGTAATTCGGATCATAGCATATGTCTCAGGAAAACCACCTCCAACAGTGACTTGGAGCAGGGATGAACAAGCTTTGCCAGAAGAAGCCAAAATTGAAGAAACAGCTATTAGTTCTTCTTTAATCATCAGAAATTGTAAAAGGAGTCACCAGGGTTTATATACTCTTCTTGCTAAAAATGATGGTGGTGAGAGGAAGAAGACAATTATTGTTGATGTGCTAGGTAAATAACAGCTTCAGTGTTTGTGAACAAGTACAATTTCACAAGACTCAGTATGTATGCTTCAATACTTTATTTCTTTGCTTTCAGATGTGCCAGGCCCAGTTGGAATGCCACTCCTTACAGAGAATCTAACTAATGACTCTTGTAAATTGTCATGGTTTACTCCAGAAGATGATGGTGGTTCTCCTATTACCAACTATATAATTGAAAAACGTGAATCTGATCATAGAGCTTGGACTCCAGTGACCTACACAGTTACAAGACAGAATGCTACTATTCAGGGGCTCATTCAAGGGAAAGCCTACTTTTTCCGAATTGCAGCGGAGAATATAATTGGCATGGGCCCTTTCACAGAAACAACAAAAGAGATTCTCATTAGAGATCCAATAAGTAAGAATATTTTTGTTTTGGATAACTGTCATATGAGATTAATACACAGGAAGATTCTGAATATGCAGAGAAATTAATCTACCTTATTTTTGCTTTATTCACAGCTGTTCCTGACCGTCCAGAAGACCTGGAAGTAAAAGCAGTTACCAAGAACTCTGTTACACTAACTTGGAACCCTCCAAAATATAATGGAGGTGCAGACATAACCATGTACGTTCTAGAGAGCCGTCTCATTGGAAAAGACAAATTCCACAAAGTTACAAAGGAGAAAATGCTTGACAGGAAATTCACTGTCGAAGGCTTGAAAGAGGGTGACACCTATGAGTTTCGTGTGAGTGCTTGCAATATTGTGGGGCAAGGCAAGCCATCATTTTGCACTAAACCAATCACGTGCAAGGATGAAATTGGTATGTTTCTTTTTCATATTTCTTTCTAAAGCAGTAATTCCGTTTACTGATTCCTTACTTTTTCATATTAATATTGCTGACGTTTGTGGGTATTGTGTATTTTAATATTGTCTTTCAGCTCCTCCCACACTTGACCTTGACTTTAGAGACAAGCTTATTGTCCGAGTTGGTGAAGCTTTCAGCTTGACTGGACGTTACTCAGGCAAACCTGCACCAAAGGTTACTTGGCTGAAGGATGATGTTGTTGTCAAAGAAGATGACAGAATAAAGATCAAGACAACTCCTTCAACACTTTGTTTGGGGATACTAAAATCTGTCCGTGAAGACACAGGCAAATATTGTGTTACTGTTGAGAACAGCACAGGATCAAGAAAAGGATTTTGTCAAGTTAATGTCGTTGGTAGGTTTAACTGAACAACAATATTGTCTCTGGTTTTTATTAGTGATTAAAATTCATTGAGTTTTATAAAATTCAAGTATTGAAACATCTTCTTTATTACAATAACTCAATTTACTTCATTCTCAGTCACACTAATAAGCTCTTTATTAATTTGAGCACATATTTAAATCTGAATTAGTTTATGCAGCATGAATAATTGAAAGTCTCTATGTGCATTTAGAAAATATCAACACTGTAGAAAATGTTAATCACCAAACACATTATAAGCATTAAGGAATTAATTCCAGTATGCCAGACATGTATTACAGAGGAATAGCCCTGAAGTCTTGATTCCTGATTATAACCATGATGTCAAGTTTCGAATTTTATTCTATATTAACTTTATTGAGACTGTTTGATCTATGTTGTTTTGTGAAGTTCATAAAAAAGCATGGATATGCTTTATTTTTCTTAAACAGATCGTCCATCACCTCCAGTAGGCCCAGTTATATTTGATGAAGTCTTTAAAGATCATATGGTAGTTTCCTGGAAACCTCCATTAGATGATGGAGGCAGTGAAATTACAAATTATATAATCGAGAAGAAGGATACACACAAAGACTTGTGGATGCCCGTTACATCTGCTACAGTGAAGACAACATGCAAAATTCCCAAGCTGCTTGAAGGAAGAGAGTATCAGATTCGAATTTATGCTGAAAATCTGTATGGCATAAGCGATCCTCTCATCTCTGATGAGATGAAAGCCAAGGACCGTTTCCGTAAGATTTTAGTTTTCAGCTTTATTTGGATACTCCAATCTTTATTCTGTTTGTGATGCTCAAACACTTTTTTTCTTCTCACCCCAGGTGTTCCTGATGCACCTGAGCAGCCAATCATTAAGGATGTAACCAAAGACTCTGCAGTAGTGGTTTGGAACAAGCCATATGATGGAGGCAAGCCAATAACAAACTACATTGTAGAAAAGAAGGAGACAATGGCTACGAGATGGGTCAAAGCTACCAAAGACCCTATTTTCCCTGGTACAAAGTTCAAAGTACCTGATCTCCTTGAAGGCTGTCAGTATGAATTCCGTGTTTCAGCAGAAAATGAAATTGGTGTTGGTGATCCTAGTCCACCATCAAAGCCAATTTTTGCTAGAGATCCAATCGGTAAAGTATCACATTTCATTGAATTTTCAATGCACTCAGTTTCAGTTAGAAAATTATTCTAATAGGTTCTTTACTTTCTCTCATTTCTTTATTTTTTTGCTTTTATAACAGCAAAACCAAGTCCACCTGTTAATCCAGAAGCAGTAGATAAAACTAAAAGTTCAGTTGATTTGTCTTGGCAACCACCACGTCATGATGGAAATGGCAAGATAATTGGCTACCTTGTAGAGTTTCAGAAAGTTGGAGATGAAGAATGGAAACAGGCTAATCTTACAGCAGATTCTTGTCCTGAAACAAACTACAAAGTCACTGGTCTTACTGAAGGATTAACCTATAAATTCAGGGTCAAGGCAGTCAATGCAGCAGGCGAATCCGATCCAGCTCATGTTCCTGATCCGGTAGAAGTAAAGGACAGGCTTGGTGAGTTTCATAAAATCAGTTAAGTTTACCTAAGAATAAACTTCTTTTTCCTCATTTTGTAAAAACTTGTATTTTTGATTCCAGAACCTCCTGAGTTAATACTTGATGCTAATATGGCACGAGAACAGCATGTAAAAGCTGGAGATACCCTGAGACTTAGTGCTGTTATTAAAGGTGTTCCATTCCCAAAAGTCACTTGGAAGAAAGAAGATCATGAGGTCTCACCCAAAGCTGATATTGAAGTTACAGGAGTTGGCAGTAAACTTGAAATCCGTAACACTGTCCATGAAGATGGTGGAATGTATTCCCTGACAGTTGAAAATCCAGCTGGTTCAAAGACTGTTTCAGTAAAAGTTGTGGTCTTAGGTAACCTTTTTGTGTTCCTTCTGTACAACATCTATTTGCTCTATAATTGGGGATTAAGAAATAAAGGAATTTCTGGAAAATATCTGTAAACCATGTTAATAGAGCAAGTTATAATTGCAAATATAAAAAAACAGAGCAAGGATGAAAAATTACATAAAATGTAATATTATTTATCTTGAAATTTAGAAGGTTTTTAAAGAAATACTTCAATTACCTAATAAATAATCAATCATATTTTTATGAATATTAGATAAGCCTGGTCCACCCAGAAATCTGAACGTCAGCGATATTAGAAGCGACTCTTGCTATCTCACTTGGATGGAACCAGAAGATGATGGTGGCTCTGTGATTACCAACTATGTGGTGGAGAGAAAAGACGTAGCTTCTGCACAGTGGGTAGCCATCTCGTCGTCCTCCAAGAAACGCAGTCATATGGCTAAATATCTGATGGAAGGCACTCAGTATCTCTTCCGAGTTGCAGCTGAGAATCAGTATGGTAGAGGCCCATATGTGGAAACACTTAAGCCTATCAAAGCTATAGATCCACTGCGTAAGTGTTTTTTTTAGTTATATGATTTGTTTTCTTCATATGGGATTTGGTAATTTTGATGATGTCCTGTTGGTATGAACATGATATACTGGTACCATAGATTTTTCATCCCAGTAACCATTTTGGTTTTGTATTTATAAAGATCCTCCAGGGCCACCAAAGAATCTGCATCATGTAGATGTTGACAAGACTGAAGTTTCCCTTGTTTGGAATCGGCCAGATCGTGATGGTGGTGCTGAGATAACTGGGTATCTGGTGGAATATCAAGAAGATGGTGCAGATGAATGGACAAAGTTCCAGACAGTCCCTATGCTAGACTGTGTTGTTACAGGCTTACAGAAAGGAAAAACATACAAATTCCGTGTGAGAGCTCAAAACATTGTTGGTCTTAGCCTTCCAGATACAACTATACCAATAGAGTGCCAAGAAAAACTAGGTAATTTTTGGTTTTTCATGTTTTTTCACTGGTTTTTTTTTCTTCTCTTTTTCTATAAGCATTTGCCCTGAAAAAATAATTTCCATTTTTCTCTAATTTCAGTACCTCCATCTGTGGATCTAGATGTGAAGTTAATTGAAGGTCTCGTCGTTAAAGCTGGCACCACAGTGCGCCTTCCAGCAATTATGAGAGGTGTGCCAGTTCCCACAGCAAAATGGGTTACTGATGACACTGAAATTAAACCAGATGGCAAATACAAGATTGAGACTGACAATTACTCAACTGTGCTTACTATCAAAGACTGTGTAAGAAAAGATACGGGAGAATATCTACTCACAGTATCTAATGCAGCTGGCAGCAAAACTGTGGCACTGCACCTTACAGTTTTGGATGTTCCAGGCCCACCAACTGGTCCTATTAATATTCTTGAAGTAACGCCAGAATATATGGTTATTTCTTGGCGCCCTCCTAAAGATGATGGTGGGAGTCCAATAATAAATTATATTGTTGAGAAGCGTCAATCAAAGAAAGAAACTTGGGGAGTGGTTAGCTCTGGAACAAGTCACACAAAAATTAAGGTTCCACGACTGCAGAAAGGCTGTGAATATATTTTCCGTGTTCGTGCAGAAAATAAGATAGGAATTGGTGCACCCCTGGATTCAGAACCAACAGTTGCTAAGTACATGTTTGATCCACCATCCCCACCTGGTAAACCAACTGTTTATGATATTACAGAAAATGCTGCAACAGTGTCTTGGACACTACCAAAATCTGATGGTGGAACTCCAATAACTGGTTATATACTTGAACGTCGGGAAGCATCTGGTAAATGGGTGCGTGTCAATAAGACACCTATACTTGATATGAAATACAGGGTCACTGGTCTTTTTGAAGGCAACACATATGAATTCAGAGTTTTTGCAGAAAACATGGTGGGCTTAAGCAAACCATCTCCAAGCTCTGATCCAATAAAAGCATCACGTCCTATCACTCCTCCTGGACCACCTATAAATCCAAAGTTAAAAGATAAAACTAAAGAATCAGCTGATCTTGTGTGGACCAAGCCCCTCAAGGACGGTGGCAGTCCAATTCTGGGATACATTGTGGAATGTCAGAAAACTGGAACTACCCAGTGGAATAGGATTAATAAGGATGAACTCATTAGACAGTGTGCTTTCAGAGTACCTGGATTAATAGAAGGAAATGAATATAAGTTCCGAATAAAAGCTGTCAACATTGTGGGCGAGGGAGAACCAAGAGAACTACCAGAAACCGTACTTGCAAAAGACATTCTTTCTCCTCCAGAAATAAGCCTAGATGTGACCTGTCGAGACTTAATTACTGTCCGAGTAGGTCAAACAATACGTATTACTGGTAAGGTGAAAGGCAGACCAGATCCTGAAATAACATGGTCTAAAGATGGCAAAGTACTAGTCCAAGAAAAGCGTGTTGAAATACTTCATGATCTACCTAATGTTGAACTGCAAGTGAAAGAAGCCAAAAGATCTGATCATGGCAAATATATAATAGCAGCTAAGAACAGCTGTGGACAGGCTCAGGCTTTTGCTGTTGTTAATGTACTTGACAGACCTGGACCATGTCAGAACCTGAAAATAAGCTATGTCACAAAAGACTCTTGTATGATCTCTTGGGAGAGTCCAGTGGATAATGGTGGCTCTGAAATTACAAATTACATAGTAGAATACCGTCAGCCGAATCAGAGGGGATGGTCAATTGTCTCCTCTGATATTACTAAACGATTAGTAAAGGCAAATCTTGTCGAGAACCGTGAATACTTCTTCAGAGTTTGTGCAGAGAACAAAATAGGTCCAGGTCCTTGCATTGAGACCAAGACTCCTATCCTTGCTATCAATCCTATTGACAAGCCTGGAGAGCCAGAAAATCTTCACATTGCAGAGAAAGGGAAGACATTTGTATATCTGAAATGGAGAAGGCCAGATTATGATGGTGGAAGTCCCAATTTAAGTTACCATGTTGAGAGAAAGCTGAAAGATTCAGATGAATGGGAAAGAGTTCACAAAGGCAGCATTAAGGAAACACACTACATGGTAGATAAATGTGTGGAAAATAAAATTTACCAATTCCGAGTTCAAACTAAGAATGAGGCCGGTGAAAGTAACTGGGTAAAAACAGCTGAAGTTGTTGTGAAGGAAGATCTCCAGAAACCAGTGCTGGATTTGAAGTTAAGTGGGGTTCTAACTGTGAAAGCAGGCGACCCAATTAGAATTGAGGCTGGAGTCAGAGGAAAACCACAGCCTGAAGTTGTTTGGACAAAAGACAAAGATGCCACAGATCTCACCAGATCTCCAAGAGTCAGTATTGAAAACACTTCTGACACATCTAAGTTTGTTCTCACAAAATCAAGGCGTACTGATGGTGGGAAATACGTGATTACAGCAACTAATGCAGCTGGTAGCTTTGTAGCATATGCTACTGTTATTGTCTTGGACAAGCCAGGTCCTGTACGAAACTTGAAAGTCACTGACATTTCAAGTGACAGATGTACTGTTACATGGGATCCTCCAGAAGATGATGGTGGTTGCGAAATACAGAATTACATCCTGGAAAAATGTGAAAGCAAGCGTATGGTTTGGTCTACATACTCTTCCTCTGTCCTAACAGACTATGCCAAAGTGACACGCCTCATTGAAGGTAATGAATATATATTCAGAGTGCGTGCAGAGAATAAAATGGGCACTGGCCCACCAACAGAAACACATCCAATTATTGCAAAAACTAAATATGATAGACCTGGACGCCCCGACCCTCCAGATGTAACAAGAGTCAGCAAAGAAGAGATGACAGTAGTTTGGAATCCACCAGAATATGATGGTGGCAAATCAATTACAGGATACATTTTAGAGAAGAAAGAGAAACGGTCGCTAAGATGGGTTCCTGTTACTAAAACTCCAATCCCAGAGAGACGCAAGAAGGTTACAAATCTCTTCCCTGGTCACGAATACCAGTTCCGTGTCAGTGCTGAAAATGAAGTTGGACTTGGAGAGCCAAGCTTGCCATCAAGACCTGTAATAGCCAAAGACCCAATAGGTAAAATATAATTGAATTTTTCTGTATTATTTAAATGTTAACAAATTGCTAAACTGTACAGCTGTATTCTGATTTGTAATTTTTACTGTTTTGCAGAACCACCTGGTCCTCCCACAAACTTGAGAGTGGTTGATAGCACAAAGACTTCCTTAACCCTTGGCTGGGGAAAACCAGTGTACGATGGTGGCGCTCCAATTATTGGATATGTTGTGGAAATGAGACCAAAGGTTGAGGGTGCTGATCCTGAAGCAGGATGGAAACGATGTAATGTTGCTGCTCAAGTTATTCATACAGAATTCACAGCTACCAGCCTGGATGAGAAGCAATTGTACGAGTTCAGGGTTTCTGCCCAGAACCAGGTTGGCCTTGGCCGACCAGCAGAATTGAAAGAAGCTGTGTCTCCCAAAGAAATTCTTGGTGAGTTTTCCCATCCTTTCTTGGGGTGTTTACAACAAAACTTTATTTGCTTTAGGCTTATTTTATTTCATGTGCAAAACTTTGAGTTTTATTTCTTTGTCTTTCAGAACCTCCTGAGATTGAGCTGGATGCCAGCATGAGGAAGTTAGTCACAGTCAGGGCAGGATGCCCTATTAGGCTTTTTGCCATTGTGAGAGGCCGCCCAGCACCAAAAGTCACCTGGAGGAGAATGGGTGTTGACAATGTTATTAGAAAAGGACAAGTTGATCTGGTTGACACTATGGCCTTCTGTGTCATTCCTGATTCAACACGTGATGACTCAGGCAAATATTCATTGACACTTGTTAATGCAGCTGGAGAAAAGGCTGTATTTGTGAACGTCAGAGTTCTGGGTAAGTAATGAGAGAAATACCTTAAGGCAACTTTTTAAATATTTTGGATGTTCCTTGCAGGAATATCTATGACTCCTAGGTGCAACAGTTTTTGAGCACAACTCTATCACCTAACACTAACTCCCTCCACATGGAAGCTTTTGATCCCCTTTAATTTTAACTTATTAAAGAAGAAAATGCTAACATATATTAAAATTTCTTCATAGATACTCCTGGACCTGTGTCAGACTTCAAGGTTTCAGATGTCACTAAGATGTCCTGCCATCTTTCATGGGCACCTCCAGAGAATGATG
The DNA here is from genome assembly GCF_903797595.1 of Erithacus rubecula. Lineage (NCBI taxonomy): Eukaryota > Metazoa > Chordata > Aves > Passeriformes > Muscicapidae > Erithacus > Erithacus rubecula. The sequence continues at coordinate 15,143,172 of NC_136659.1, forward strand.
GGGGTAGCCCAGTGACACATTACATCCTGCAGAAACGGGAGGCTGACAGGAAGACCTGGGCAACAGTCACAGCAGAACTAAAGAAAACCAGTTTCCAGATAGCGAACCTTGTGCCTGGAAATGAATATTACTTCAGAGTAACAGCAGTGAATGAATATGGGTCAGGTGTTCCCACTGACATACCAAAACCTGTTCTAGCAACAGATCCTCTAAGTGAGTATGCCTTTATATTTTATGTTTGCCTCCATGGATATTTTCTGTTTGTTTTTCTCTCAGTCAGATTTTTGCATTTTTTAAGTTAGTGTTTCTGAACTGAACGATATTGCTAACTACTCAAGAAAATCTTGGAAATTCAGTATTTAATGTGTTTCTTTTTTCCCCTGAAAGGTGAACCTGATCCACCAAGAAAACTTGAAGTTACTGAAATTACAAAGAACAGTGCTACTTTAGGCTGGCTACCACCACTGCGTGATGGAGGCTCTAAAATTGATGGATACATTGTTAGCTACAAAGAACATGATCAACCAGCAGATCGCTGGACAGAATATTCAGTTGTTAAAGATCTCTCCATTGTTGTAGCTGGTCTGAAAGAAGGAAAGAAATACAACTTCAGAGTGGCAGCTAGAAATGCTGTAGGAGTAAGTTTGCCAATAGAAGCTACAGGAGAATATGAAATTAAAGAACAACTCAGTAAGTAACAATTTAAATACTACCTAATGTACTGCTTTAATAATTAAATGAGTGAGATATACAGGTTTTTGAGTCACAGAAAGACATTTGTTTTATGGAGTTATCTGGAGGATTATGGCTAACTGTACTGAATATTTTGACAGGTCAGAAAAAAAAGAAAGTTGACCATTAATTCAGAATTAATAAATAATTTTTCAGGTATGGTTTTAGTTGGAATCAGAAGATAAGAATTAGGGAGAAATGATAAATACTTTCAGTGAAATTTAAATGAAAGAGAGAAAGTAGACTGGTAGTTTGAGAGATAAATGGGAAAGCTGGACCTGTTTTAATGTAAGAGAAAATAAGTGGTTTATATTGTAAGGTTGGTTGAGAATATAAAACAAAAATCAGGGGGGACAGGTTGGCTTATTTAAGGTGGCAGGGTTCCTGAGACACAGGAGGATGTCTGTAAGGGCAAAATGAGTAGAATCTTCTGAATTTGGGACATGGGAATAAAAAGAGAGTACAGGAACAGGAGAGTGAAAACTAGCCAGTGGAAAGAAGTACACCAAACCTGCTGTCAGGTTTCTTTTGGGAAAAAAATTGATTCTGTGCAAAAAAAGGAGTAGGAGAAAAATAATTCAAGTAAACAGAAAGATTGACTGTACAAGCAGGTTTACCTCAGTAAAACTTCCATTTTCTTCTCCTTCATATTTTTTTGTAGAAAGTGAGCAATAAGTGAGCAACAGGTTTCAGATAAAAAGGAATTATATTTTGTGCATTAATAGTGCACAAATCTCTACATAAATGTGTGTGAAGGCAATCCAAATTAATAAATATTCTCTTATAAACTGTACAATAATGTAAAAGTAAGACTGGAATGGATATTACCACCCATAGAAACTGAAGTTGTCCATAAGTAGCACCTAAATTAATGATTTTTTAGTCATGCATACTGGTGACTCTACTTAAAAAAGAAGCAGAGAATTTTCACATTAAAAAATAAGAAAAGTAAATTATTATGTCACAGAAGTTGAATTTATTTGCCTCTGTGTGATTTTTTTTTTACAGTCCCACCTAAGATTCTGATGCCTGATCACGTTCACATTAAAGCTGGAAAGAAACTGAGAATTGAAGCTCATGTATATGGGAAGCCTCAGCCAGTCTGTAAATGGCTGAAAGGAGATCAAGATGTAGTTACATCCAGCCGCCTTGCCGTGCATAAGGCAGAAAAGTCTTCTGTTCTTATCATTAAGGATGTGACTAGAAAAGATACTGATTTTTACACTCTTACTGCAGAAAATAGCTCTGGTACTGATAGTCAGAAAATCAAAGTGACAGTCATGGGTATGTTCCATTTGGTTGTTTTTCTGTCCAGCTTTATACAAAGCTTGTTTTGCTATATTCCAGTGGTTGCAATTTTATTTCATGCCTTTCTTTTAATACACTTTTTCCATGCAGATAAACCAGGTCCGCCACAGCCTCCATTTGATATTTCTGAAATAGATGCTGATGCTTGCACTCTTTCATGGCACATACCTCTTGAAGATGGTGGCAGCAACATTACAAACTATGTAGTTGAGAAATGTGATGTAAGCCGAGGAGACTGGGTAACAGCTTTATCTTCTGTCACAAAGACAAGCTGCAGAATTGGAAAACTGATTCCTGGAGAAGAGTACATGTTCCGTGTTCGTGCTGAAAATCGTTTTGGGATTTCTGAGCCGCTTGCTTCTGGCAAGATGATCGCAAGATACCCATTTGGTATGGCAGTTTTTGATAGCAGCTTTCCTCTATTTAAACTTTCTAGTAAGACAACATACAATTGATGTCTATCTTTGCATTCCTTTCTAGATGTTCCCAGTGAACCCAAGAATGCTCGTATTACCAAGGTCAATAAGGACTGCATTTTTGTTGCTTGGGATAAGCCAGATAGTGATGGAGGCAGTCCAATCACTGGTTATCTCATCGAGCGCAAGGAAAGGAACAGTTTACTGTGGGTGAAGGCTAATGACACAGCTGTGCGCTCCACAGAATACCCGTGTGTGGGCCTCATCGAAGGTCTTGAGTATACTTTCAGAATTTATGCATTGAACAGAGCTGGAGCAAGTAAACCCAGTAAACCAACTGAGTTTGTCACAGCAAGAGCACCAGTCGGTAAGTCATCCATACCAATACTTTGCTGCAGACCATTTTTATGATAATTTTCAATATATCCGCAACTTATTATGATTTTTAGTTTGCCCTTCTGCTTATACTTTTATGTTTACTATGACATCACTCTGATTGCACTTTCTAGATATGCAGTAAATAGGACCCAGCAATATTAAAGCCGTTTTTAAATGTTATTTTTTTTTTAATATGCTATAATATGTTTTTATTTGCCATAGATCCCCCTGGAAAACCTGAAGTTATTGATGTCACTAAGAGTACTGCATCACTGGTATGGACAAGACCAAAGCATGATGGTGGTAGCAAACTTATTGGCTACTTTGTGGAAGCTTGCAAATTACCTGGTGATAAGTGGGAGCGGTGCAATACAACTCCATATCAAATACCTCTAGAAGAGTACACTGTGACTGGTTTGGAAGAAAATGCTCAGTACCAATTTAGAGCAATTGCCAAGACAGCAGTTAACATTAGCCGACCTTCAGAGCCTTCTGATCCAGTGACCATTCATCCAGAAAATGGTAAGGAATTTAAAAGCATTTGATAGCTCTGGAAGGAGTCTGTGCATGTTGGGAACTAGCACTCATGTGAAGAATGAGACATTTATCTCCTACTGTTGATTAACTCTTGGACTCTTTCCTTTCAGTTCCTCCCAGAATAGAGTTGGATCTGTCTATGCAATCACAGCTTACAGTAAAAGCTGGAACTAATGTGCGTCTGGAGGCAAATGTTTATGGCAAGCCAATGCCAGCAATCACCTGGAAGAAAGAAGGAGAAGTTTTAAAGCCTTCTGAAGGTGTTAAGATCACCACTCAGAGAAATCTTGCTACAGTTGAGTTGTTCAGTGTTAACAGGAAGCAAACAGGAGACTACACTATTACTGCTGAAAATGCAAGTGGATCAAAGTCAGCAACCATTAGGCTTAAAGTACTTGGTAAGCTAAAGACTGTGTATTAATAAATACATTTATAATTAAATGGTATAGCAAGAGATAGAACTATAACAATGTGATGTTAATTGTTCTAGATAAGCCTGGCCCACCAGCCTCTGTCAAAATCAAGCATATGTATGCAGATCGTGCAATGCTTTCTTGGGAGCCTCCTCTGGAAGATGGAGGTTCAGAAATTACTAACTACATTGTAGACAAGCGTGAAACAAGCAGACCTAACTGGGCCCAAGTCAGTGCCAACGTACCCATTACAAGCTGCACAGTGGAGAGACTAATAGAAGGACATGAGTATCAGTTCCGGATTTGTGCTGAAAACAAATATGGTGTTGGAGACCCCATCTTGACTGAACCAGCAGTTGCTAAGAACCCATATGGTAAGTGCTTTGTGGAACAGTTTCATCAGTCACTCAGGTTTTGTCTATACTTATGAATATCATGTAACTTTCAAATAAATCTCCACAGATGTACCCGGACCTTGTGATCCACCAGTAATTAGCAATGTAACAAAAGACTTTATGACTGTTAGCTGGAAGCCACCAGCTAGTGATGGCGGATCCCCAATAACTGGTTATATACTCGAGAAGCGTGAAACAAAGGCTCTTAACTGGACAAAAGTGAACAGAAAACCTGTCATTGAAAGAACTGTTAAAGCTACTGGACTACAAGAAGGAACAGAGTACGAGTTCCGGGTGATAGCGTTGAATAAGGCTGGACCTGGCAAGCCTAGTGCACCATCTAAAGCAGTGTATGCTCGTGATCCTCAATGTAAGCTATAAGTCTCAGATGTTTTCCATTATTATTTCCAGATATTATCATGCAGCATTTGGTATGCTAACTTTATGTTGTTTTAATTCCCAGATCCTCCTGGACCCCCTGCTTTCCCGAAAGTGGTTGATACTACTCGTAATTCAATAAGCCTGTCATGGAGCAAGCCAGCATATGATGGAGGAAGCCCTATCATTGGTTATCTAGTGGAATCAAAACGAGCTGACACAGACAACTGGGTCAGGTGCAATCTACCCAAGAATTTACAGGCTACACATTTTGTGGTAACAGGGCTGATGGAAGATACAGAGTACCAGTTCCGTGTCTATGCTGTCAATAAGATTGGATACAGCGATCCAAGTGATGTTCCTGATAAACACACTGCCAAAGACATTTTAAGTATGTTCACCAAAAAAAATTTGCCTTGTTGACTTTTGCTTCCATTTTATGGGATGAGTTACAAGATGCACTCTGTCACAGAACACAAGCTCAGATTTGTTTGGAACATGTTTTTACTCAAAAAAATGTGGGTTAATGGTGGCTGATTTGGGAGAAAACAGGGCAGTTAGGAACCAAATAGAATTTGGTGTCTGCTTTTTTCATTTGTATGCTTCATAGCTTTCTACATCCTACTAGATCTTCAAGACTTTTTTCCTTTTTCTAATCTTAAATTAGAATTTTCAGATCTCTTATCTTTCTTAAAACTTTCAGTCGCTTTCATATTTTCTAAATAATTTGAAGCCATGATTAGTATTCTAAACAGCTGTATATCTTTTGATTGTATGACACTTACTCCTTAAGAGACATGCTGGCTTTTGCATGCATTTTGCTGTACATGCAAAAGCATTGCTTCACAAAACTATCTTAGTTCAAGAAATCATTAAAGTCCAGGATGCTCTGAAACTCCCTTGAATTCTAGAGAGACTAAGTGCCTTTCTAACATAAATGGTGTAAAGGCAGGGGATAAAAAAAAGAAAAAGGAGGTGAAATCAGTGCAAGAAAAGGTATACTTGCAAATTATCTTAAAACAGGAGTCAGGACACTTACTAACATCATAATAAGCATGAGAAGTTGGTTAGTCTAGTGAAATGCCAGTAAAAAGGGAATTTTTGTCACAGTAACTTTTGTGATCATCTTCAAGATGATGCTTTAATTACATGGTGTTTTTTTCTTAAACACACAGTTCCACCTGAAGGAGAACTTGATGCAGAACTAAGGAAAGTCCTTGTGTTGCGTGCTGGAGTCACAATGAGACTTTATGTGCCAGTAAGAGGACGTCCACCTCCAAAGATTTCATGGTCTAAAGTGGGTGCCAACCTAAGAGATAGACAAGGATTGGACATTAAATCAACTGATTTTGATACCTTCCTGCGTTGTGAAAATGTAAATAAATATGATGCTGGAAAATATGTCCTCAGTCTGGAGAACAGCTGTGGCCAAAAGTCATACACCATTGTGGTAAAAGTACTTGGTAAGTCTCAGAGCTTTCCCCCTTATAATATATTTGTAACATTTGCAACTGGTTTTTAAAAATTTGTTTCTAAATCAAATATGGTGTTGTTGTGTTTATCCAGATACTCCAGGCCCACCCATTAACCTGATTGTAAAGGACTCATCTAAAGATTCTGCCTTCATTACATGGGAACCTCCTCTAGTAGATGGGGGCAGTCCAATCACAAATTATGTTGTTGAAAAACGTGATGCAGAAAGAAAATCATGGTCCACAGTAACAACAGAATGTCCAAAGACAAGCTACAGGATAACTAACCTAGAAGAAGGCAAATCTTACTTCTTCAGAGTTTTTGCTGAAAATGAATATGGTATTGGTGATCCTTGTGAAACTCGTGATGCTGTCAAAGCTTCTGGTAGGAAAAATTAATCCTTTTCACCTATTCTTTTGGTTCAAATGATCTTTATTTTTAACTTGAATGAAAATTTACTATGCTTTTCTTCCTTCTAGAAACACCTGGGCCGGTTGTGGATCTAAAAGCTTCAGCTGTAACAAAATCCTCGTGCAATTTGGTATGGAAGAAACCTATCAGTGATGGTGGGAGCCGTATTTCTGCATATATTGTTGAGGTCCTGATCGGTGATGACAAATGGCAAGAAGTCATGCGGGGGAAGAACCTCCATTACTCAATGAGAGACTTAAAAGAAGGACAAGAATACACTTTTAGAGTGAGGGCCCAAAATGATGCTGGATATGGAACTCCATCAGAGATCACAATTGTAGCAAGAGATGATGTTGGTGAGAAGCAAGATCATTAATTCAGTGCTTTACTTACCCAAATTATATTTTATGTATACTATCATTACCATATATACATAGAAATAAGACACCTTTACAACAACATCTTAATTTTACCACAGAGTTTACGCATAGTGGAATAACTGCTTTCCTTCATTTTTTACAGCGGCACCTGAACTTGACTTAAGAGATCTACCTGACTTGTGCTATACAGCTAAAGAGGGTAGCAACTTCCGTCTTAAAATCCCTATGAAAGGCAAGCCTGTCCCAACTGTAACTTGGAAGAAGGATGAAGACCAGGCAATTACTGAGAGTGGAAGAGTTGCATTTGAATCTACAGCAGTTAACACCACCCTTGTAGTACATGATTGCCAGAAAGCTGATGCAGGAAAATACACAATAACTTTGAGGAATGTTGCTGGCAGCAAGGAAGGCACTATTTTTGTGAAAGTTGTTGGCAAACCTGGCATACCAACAGGTCCTGTGAAATTTGAAGAAGTCACAGCAGATGCCATAACCTTAAAATGGGGCCCTCCAAAAGACGATGGTGGTTCAGAAATCACTAACTATGTTCTAGAGAAGAGAGATAATGTAAACAATAAGTGGGTGACTTGTGCCTCTGCAGTCCAGAAAACCACATTCAGAGTTACGAGACTTCATGAAGGAAATGAATATACATTCAGGGTCAGGGCTGAAAATAAATATGGAGTAGGGGAAGGCCTTAAATCAGATCCTGTCATTGCAAAGCATCCATTTGGTAAGTATCCATTATAATTTTTGAAATCTAAAACATTTGTTTTAGAGGTGATAATAATTTTTAACATTGCTGCATTTTTTAATGTTGTTTAGATGTCCCAGATGCTCCTCCACCTCCCAATATTGTTGCTGTTCGGCATGAGTCTGTAGCTTTAACTTGGACTGATCCCAGAAGAACTGGAGGCTCACCAATCACAGGTACATCCCCCAAAACCTCCCTAGTATTTCAAGTCTTAATAGTTCTTTCTCTCTGTCAAAAGGCAAGATAAAAATAGCAGGTGTTTATGTACTAAATTGAGTGATTGATTGGTTGACTGATGAATTGACTGATTTCACTGGTTTACTTCCTATTTTAAAAAATAAATAATTCAAATATTGGGAAAATACTAACTGAGAAACAGTATCTTTGCTCAGAGCCAAAATATGTAAAGAAATAAACCCAAATTCACCTGTAATACAAAATCAGCAATTTGCATTTACAAACACCTCCTCATTGCAATTACATAAATCCATCGTGTATGTCCATTTCTTAACCTGGTTTTCAGTGTTCCTCTTGCATATTGCATGTGCAGTGTGGGCAGTATGATGTTTCACAATGCTGTGAGAAATTAAGATTTTTATGACCACCCCCCATATTTTCATCTCATCATTTATCTTCTAGGTTATCACATTGAAGTTAAAGAAAGAAATAGTCTTCTGTGGAAGAGAGCAAATACAACGCCAATAAGAATGAAAGATTTCAGAGTGACAGGATTAACTGAAGGTCTGGAATATGAATTCAGAGTAATGGCAATCAATATGGCTGGAGTAGGTAAACCAAGTCTTCCATCTGAACCAGTTGTGGCACTTGATCCTATTGGTAAGTCATCAAGAGAATAAAAAGGAAAACTCTGAAATTTGAAATAGCTTTTTTTAAACTACTATTTATTATATTTTCTTCTAGATCCTCCTGGGAAACCTGAAGTTATCAACGTAACCAGGAACTCAGTAACACTCATTTGGACAGAACCAAAATATGATGGTGGACATAAATTAACTGGCTATATTGTTGAAAAGCGTGATTTACCCAAAAAGACTTGGATGAAAGCTAATCACGTGAATGTTCCAGACTGTGCATTTACTGTAACTGACCTTACTGAAGGCTGCAAATATGAATTCAGAATTAGAGCAAAGAACACTGCTGGAGCTATTAGTCCTCCATCTGAATCCACAGGAACCATAATATGCAAGGACGAGTATGGTATGTAGATGGCTTTGAAAAGGTAGAATTTTACTTGAATAATTATTATCAAATCTCTTTTGTTTATTATCCCTGTGTTCTTGTTGTAACAATCAATATTTTTTGGTCTTTGTTTTGACAGAGGCACCAAGCATTGTTCTGGATCCTACTTTGAAGGAAGGTTTAACAGTAAAAGCAGGGGAAACCATCACCCTGTCTGCTATTAGTATCCGTGGCAAACCACCTCCAACTTCAGCATGGTCAAAAGCTGGAAAAGATTTCAGACCCTCAGAGCTTGTGCACATTGAAACCAAACCGACTTCTTCTACTCTAACTGTCAAATATGCAGCCAGAAAAGATTCTGGAGAATACACAATCACTGCAACCAATCCTTTTGGCACTAAGCAGGAGACTGTACATGTAAAAGTCTTAGATATTCCAGGACCTCCAGGGCCTATTGAGATCAGCAATGTTTCAGCAGAAAAAGCAACACTTACATGGACACCTCCTGCAGAAGATGGTGGATCACCAGTAAAATCTTATGTTCTTGAAAAGAGAGAAACTAGTCGACTGCTCTGGACATTGGTTGCTGAAAACATTGAGACCTGTAGGCATGTTGTCAGCAAGCTCATTCAAGGAAATGAATATGTTTTCCGTGTCTCAGCAGTAAATCAGTATGGCAAGGGTGAACCAGTACAGTCCGAACCAGTCAAAATGGTGGATAGATTTGGTAAGTAAGAACAAGCTATGAGATTACAGTGTGGTTTTATTAATTTCTACAGACTTGAATTTTTGTTCAACTATACTTTTTTCTTCCTGAACAGGTCCTCCAGGCCCTCCTGGAAAACCAGAAGTAACAAATGTGACTAAAAATACTGTCACAGTTACTTGGAAGAGGCCAGTCGATGATGGTGGAAGTGAAATCACAGGTTACCATGTGGAGCGAAGAGAAAAGAAAGGTTTAAGATGGGTGAGAGCAACAAAGAAACCTGTTTCAGATCTCAGATGCAAAGTAACCGGTCTTCTAGAAGGAAACGAATATGAATTCCGTGTCAGTGCAGAAAACAGAGCTGGAGTTGGACCACCAAGTGATACTTCAAACTCAGTCCTTTGCAAAGATGTTGCATGTCAGTATCATTCTTTTTCTTTTTGGAGATGGGTGGGATGTGTAGGGAGCACATTCAGGGGGCATAAGAATGACTTCTGCTGTAATTTAATGTTTTATGGTTTTTCTGCTTTTCAGACCCACCAGGTCCACCTGCAAATCCAAGAGTGACTGATACCACAAAGACAAGTGCATCTTTAGCCTGGGGCAAGCCTCACTATGATGGTGGTCTTGAAATCACTGGCTATATAGTAGAGCATCAAAAAGAAGGAGAAGATGAATGGGTGAAAGACACAATAGGGACTGCTTTAAGAATCACTCAGTTTGTTGTAGCTCATCTGCAGACCGGAGCCAAGTATAATTTCAGAATCTCTGCCATGAATGCTGTAGGTGTCGGTGAACCAGCAATAATTCCAAGTGTGGAAATCGTTGACCGAGAAGAGATTCCTGACTTTGAACTGGATGCTGAGCTAAGAAGAACACTTGTTGTTAGGGCTGGATTAACTATTCGCATTTTTGTACCAATTAAAGGACGTCCAACTCCAGAAGTTACATGGACAAAAGATGACATTTCACTCAAAGGACGTGCCAGTATTGAAAATACTGACTCTTTTACACTCTTGATTGTCACAGAGTGCACCAGATATGATGCAGGAAAATATGTAATGACTCTTGAAAATGCGGCTGGTAAGAAGACTGGCTTTGTAAATGTCAAAGTCTTGGATACACCAGGTCCACCAATAAACCTCAAGCCTAGAGAAATAACCAAAGACAGCATCACCCTTCAATGGGATATGCCTCTGGTAGATGGAGGTTCACGTATAACAAACTATATTGTTGAGAAACGTGAATCAACTCGGAAGGCATATTCAACAGTCACAACCAACTGCCAGAAGTGTTCCTTCAAGGTTCCTAATTTGTCTGAGGGGTGTGAATACTATTTCAGAGTACTGGCTGAAAATGAGTATGGTATTGGTGAACCAGCTGAAACTACAGAACCAGTAAAAGCTTCTGAGGCCCCAGCCCCACCTGAGAGCCTTAACATTATGGATGTAACTCGGAACTCAGTTAGCCTAGCTTGGCCAAAACCAGAACACGATGGTGGCAGCAAGATCACTGGGTATGTGATTGAAGCACAGAGAAAAGGAACCAACCAGTGGGCACACATCACCACTGTAAAAACACTGGACTGTGTAGTAAAGAATCTAACTGAAAATGAGGAGTATACTTTCCAGGTTATGGCAGTTAACAGTGCTGGAAGAAGTGCCCCGAGGGAAAGCAGACCAGTTATTATCAAGGAACAAACAATGCTCCCAGAGTTTGACCTCCGTGCTATTTACCAGAAAACAGTCATTGCCAAAGCTGGGGACAATATCAAGATCGAAATCCCTGTACTTGGTCGTCCAAGGCCTACTGTGACTTGGAAGAAAGAAGACCAGATACTTAAGCAAACACAAAGGGTAAATTACGAAAATACAGCAACTGCAACCATACTGACCATCAATGAATGTGTTCGAAGTGATAGTGGTCAATATCCGCTGTCAGCTAAAAATATTGTTGGAGAAGTTAGTGAAGTAATCACTGTTCAGGTTCATGACATACCTGGACCACCTACTGGACCAATCAAATTTGAAGAAATTTCATGTGATTTCTTAACATTCTCATGGGAGCCTCCTTTGAATGATGGTGGTGTACCAATAAGTAACTACGTTGTTGAAATGCGTCAGACTGACAGTACCACGTGGACTGAATTGGCAACTACAGTGATACGTACTACATTTAAAGCCACTCGTCTTACTACAGGAGTTGAGTACCAGTTCCGTGTTAAAGCTCAAAACAGATATGGAGTTGGTCCAGCCATTACTTCAGAGTCTGTAGTTGCCAACTATCCATTTAAGGTACCTGGGCCTCCTGGCACTCCTCAGGTGATTGCAGTCACCAAAGAAACCATGACCATTAGCTGGAATGAGCCAGTTACTGATGGTGGAAGCCCAATACTGGGATATCACATTGAAAGGAAAGAGCGAAACAGCATTGTTTGGCAGACTGTAAGTAAAATGTTGGTGTCAGGAAATATCTTTAAATCATCTGGACTCACCGATGGCATTGCGTATGAATTCCGTGTTATAGCAGAAAATCTGGCTGGGAAGAGTAAGCCAAGCAAGCCATCTGAGCCTGTGTTTGCCCTGGACCCAATAGATCCACCTGGTAAGCCGATACCTCTGAACATTACAAGACATGCAGTTACACTGAAGTGGACAAAACCAGAATATAATGGAGGTTTTAAGATAACTGGCTACACTGTTGAAAAAAGAGACCTTCCTAATGGCCGTTGGCTGAAGGCTAATTTCAGCAATATACTAGAGACTGAGTTCACTGTAAGTGGTTTGACAGAAGATGCTGCCTATGAATTCCGTGTCATTGCTAGGAATGCTGGCGGAGCAGTTAGTCAGCCCTCAGAGCCATCAGATGCAATCACTTGTAGAGATGACATTGAGGCACCAAGGATAAAGGTGGATGCTAAATACAAGGACACCATAGTGCTGAAAGCAGGTGAAGTTTTCAGACTTGAGGCTGATGTTTCAGGTCGTCCTCCACCAACTATGACATGGACAAAGGGAGAAAAAGAACTTGAAGGCACAGCAAAATTAGAAATAAAAATAGCGGATTTCTCTACCACTCTCACCAACAAAGATTCCTCAAGAAGAGATGGTGGTGCTTATACACTTACTGCAACAAACCCTGGTGGCTTTGCCAAGCATATCTTCAATGTTAAAGTTCTTGATAGACCTGGTCCCCCAGAAGGGCCTTTGGCTGTGTCTGAAGTCACTGCAGAAAAATGTGTGCTGTCATGGCTACCCCCACTGGATGATGGAGGAGCAAAGATTGACCATTACGTGGTTGAAAAACGTGAAACAAGTAGATTGGCATGGACATCTGTAGGCACAGAAGTTCCAGTGACAAAACTGAAGGTTACTAAACTGTTGAAGGGCAATGAGTACGTGTTCCGAGTTATGGCTGTTAACAAATATGGAGTTGGTGAGCCTCTGGAATCAGAGCCCATTCTTGCAGTAAATCCATATGTTCCACCTGATCCACCTAAAACACCTGAAGTTACAGCAATTACAAAGGATTCTATGGTTGTCTGTTGGGGCCATCCCGATTCTGATGGTGGGAGCCCAATAACTAACTATATTGTGGAACGTCGAGACAAGACTGGTCTACGCTGGGTGAAATGTAACAAAAGGGTTGTTACTGACTTACGTTACAAAGTGTCTGGACTGACAGAAGGCCATGAATATGAATACAGAGTCATGGCGGAAAATGCTGCTGGTGTCAGTGAGCCAAGTCCAACCAGTCCATTCTATAAAGCCTGTGATACTGTATTTAAGCCTGGTCCCCCAGGTAATCCTCGTGTTTTGGACAGCAGCAAGTCCTCTATTACAATAGCATGGAACAAACCAATATATGATGGTGGTTCAGAGATCACAGGTTACATGGTTGAGATTGCACTACCTGAAGAAGACGAGTGGAAGATTGTAACTCCGCCAGCTGGTCTAAAGGCCACTTCTTTTACCATCACTGACTTGAAAGAAAATCAGGAGTATAAAATACGGATATATGCGATGAACTCTGAAGGTCTTGGGGAACCTGCTCTTGTTCCTGGCACTCCAAAAGCTGAAGAAAGAATGCTACCTCCAGAGATTGAACTTGATGCAGAACTACGTAAAGTTGTAACTATTAGAGCTTGCTGTACTCTGAGACTCTTTGTCCCAATTAAAGGAAGACCAGCACCTGAAGTCAAATGGACAAGAGAACATGGAGAATCCTTGGATAGAGCGAGCATTGAATCAACAAGCTCTTACACTTTACTTATTGTTGAAAATGTAAATAGATTTGACAGTGGCAAATACATACTGACAATTGAAAACAGCTCAGGTAGTAAGACAGCATTTGTGAATGTCAGAGTTCTTGATACTCCAGGGGCACCTCAAGATTTGAAAATAAAGGAAGTTACAAAATCTTCAGTTACACTCACATGGGAGCCTCCTCTCATAGATGGTGGCTCTAAAATAAAAAATTACATTGTTGAAAAGCGTGAATCAACAAGGAAAGCTTATTCAACTGTTAATGCCAATTGCCACAAGACCAGCTGGAAAGTTGATTCACTGCAAGAAGGCTGCAACTACTACTTCAGAGTCCTGGCTGAAAATGAGTATGGAATAGGCCTTCCAGTTGAAACTTCAGAATCTATAAAAGTATCAGAAAGGCCACTCCCACCAGGGAAAATAACTTTGTTGGATGTGACAAGAAATAGCGTAACCTTATCTTGGGAAAAACCTGAACATGATGGTGGTAGCAGAATTCTGGGCTATATTGTAGAAATGCAAAGCAAAGGCAGTGACAAGTGGTCAACCTGTGCTACAGTAAAAGTTACTGAAGCCACCATCACAGGATTGATCCAAGGTGAAGAATACACCTTCCGTGTTTCAGCTCAGAATGAGAAAGGTATCAGTGATCCTCGCCAGCTGGGTATACCAGTTGTTGCAAAAGATCTTGTGATCCCACCAGCTTTCAAACTACTGTTTACCACTTTCAGTGTCCTAGCAGGAGAGGACTTAAAGGTTGATGTTCCTTTTGTTGGTCGACCCAAACCAGCAGTGTCTTGGCAGAAAGACAATGTGGCTTTGAAGCAGACTACAAGAGTAAATGCAGAAAGCTCAGAAAACAACACAGTGTTAACAATAAAAGAAGCATGCAGAGAAGATGTGGGAGCATATTTAGTTAAACTTACAAACTCTGCTGGGGAAGCAACTGAGACATTAAATATTGTCGTCCTTGACAAACCAGGACCTCCAACTGGACCAGTAAAAGTAGATGAAGTAACAGCAGATAGTATTACTATTTCCTGGGAACCACCCAAGTATGATGGTGGTAGCTCTATCAATAACTACATTGTAGAAAGAAGAGACACTTCCACCACAACTTGGCACATGGTGTCAGCTACTGTTGCAAGAACAACTATAAAAGCATGTCGCTTAAAGACTGGCTGTGAATATCAGTTCAGAATTGCAGCTGAGAACAGGTATGGGAAGAGTACGTATCTCACCTCAGAGTCAATAATAGCCCAGTACCCATTTAAAGTTCCTGGTCCACCTGGAACCCCGTTTGTAACAAATGTCTCAAAAGACAGTATGGTGGTAGAATGGCATGAACCAGTCAATGATGGTGGTAGCAGGATCATTGGTTATCACTTGGAGCGCAAAGAAAGAAACAGCATTTTGTGGGCTAAACTGAATAAAACGCCTCTTCCAGATACCAAATTTAAGACAACTGGCCTTGAAGAAGGTCTTGAATATGAATTCAGAGTCTATGCAGAAAACATAGTGGGAATTGGAAAGGCAAGTAGAGCATCTGAATGCTATACTGCACGTGACCCATGTGACCCTCCAGGTCGTCCAGAACCTATAATTGTCACAAGAAGCTCAGTAACACTGCAGTGGAAGAAACCTATATATGATGGTGGAAGCAAAATCACAGGCTATGTTGTTGAAAAGAAGGAATTACCTGATGGCCGTTGGATGAAAGCAAGCTTTACAAATGTCATTGATACTCAGTTTGAAGTAACCGGTCTAGTCGAAAACCAGAGATACGAGTTTCGTGTTATAGCACGAAATGCTGCAGGTGTTTTCAGTGAGCCATCTGAGAGTTCAGGGGCAATTACAGCAAGAGATGAAGTAGAACCACCTCAAATAAGTATGGATCCAAAATTCAGAGACACTATTGTAGTGCATGCTGGTGAGTCATTCAAGCTTGATGCTGATGTTCATGGAAAACCAATACCTTCCATTCAGTGGCTAAAAGGTGATCGTGAGCTGACAAGCACCGCTCACATGGAAATAAAAACTACTGATTTTGCAACAAGCCTCAGTGTGAAGGAAGCCACAAGAGTTGACAGCGGGCAATATGTATTACTGGCAAAGAATGTTGCAGGTGAAAAGAAGGTTCCTGTTAATGTCAAAGTTCTTGATAGACCTGGACCTCCAGAAGGACCTGTTGAGATTACAGGTGTTACAGCTGAAAAATGCACCCTATCATGGAAACCTCCACTACAAGATGGTGGTAGCGATATTTCACACTACGTCGTAGAAAAAAGGGAAACCAGTCGCTTGGTGTGGACTGTTGTTGACTCAAATGTGCAAACCTTGAATTGCAAAGTTACAAAACTTCTAGAAGGAAATGAGTATGTTTTCCGCATAATGGCAGTGAATAAATATGGTGTTGGTGAACCTCTTGAGTCGGACCCAGTAGTCGCAAAGAACCCGTTTGTTGTGCCACTTCCTCCAAAGGCTCCAGAAGTCACAGCAGTTACCAAGGATTCTATGATAGTTGTGTGGGAAAGACCAGCCTCAGATGGTGGCAGTGAAATCCTAGGCTATGTCCTTGAAAAACGAGATAAGGAAGGTATTCGCTGGACAAGGTGTAACAAACGCCTGATAAGTGAACTGCGATACAGAGTGACCGGTCTTATAGAAAACCATGATTATGAATACAGAGTTTCAGCTGAAAACGCTGCTGGTCTTAGTGAACCAAGTCCACCTTCTACTTACTACAAAGCATGTGATCCTATTTACAAGCCAGGTCCACCCAATAATCCTAAAGTTACGGATGTTACAAGATCTTCAGTTTTTCTTTCATGGGGTAAACCTATATATGATGGTGGCTCTGAAATTCAGGGGTACATTGTGGAAAAATGTGATGTAAGTGATGGTGAATGGGCAATTTGTACCCCTCCAACTGGAATTAAGAATACTCACATGGAAGTAGAAAAATTAGTGGAAAAACACGAATACAAATTCCGCATATGTGCAGTTAATAAAGCAGGAGTTGGAGAGCATGCAGATGTTCCTGGTTCTGTTATTGTAGAAGAGAAGATGGAGGCACCAGACCTTGACCTTGACATGGAGTTAAGGAAGATTGTAAATGTGAGAGCAGGAGGTTCCTTAAGACTGTTCGTTCCCATCAGAGGTCGTCCAACACCTGAAGTAAAATGGGGTAAAGTGGATGGTGACATCAGAGAAGCAGCTATTATTGATACCACGAGTAGCTTTACTTCCCTTGTTCTAGATAATGTTAACAGATTTGATAGCGGAAAGTATACTCTGACCTTGGAAAACAGCAGTGGAACAAAGTCTGCCTTTGTCAGCGTAAGAGTACTGGATACCCCAAGTGCACCTGTTAATTTAAAAATCAGAGAGATCACTAAAGACTCTGTTTCACTTTCATGGGAGCCTCCTCTCTTGGATGGTGGAGCAAAAATAAAGAATTTCATTATAGAAAAGCGTGAAGCAACAAGAAAGGCATATGCAGCTGTTGTAACAAACTGCCACAAGACTTCATGGAAAGTAGATCAACTTCAGGAGGGCTGCTATTACTTCTTCAGAGTCTCTGCTGAGAATGAATATGGAATTGGCCTCCCTGCAGAAACCAGTGACCCAATTAAAGTTGCTGAAGTTCCACAGCCTCCTGGGAAAATAACAGTGGATGATGTCACAAGAAACAGTGTCTCACTAAGCTGGGCAAAACCTGAACATGATGGTGGTAGCAAAATCATACAATATATTGTTGAAATGCAAGCAAAGGGTAGTGAGAAGTGGTCAGAGTGTGCTCGTGTTAAAACACTTGAAGCAGTTGTTACTAATCTAACTCAAGGGGAAGAATATCTTTTTAGAGTAATGGCCGTAAATGAAAAGGGCAAGAGTGATCCTAGAGCACTTGCAGTTCCAATAGTCGCCAAAGACCTGGTGATTGAACCTGATGTAAGACCTGCTTTCCACAGTTACAGTGTTCAGGTGGGACAGGACCTAAAAGTAGAAATACCAATTGCAGGTCGACCTAAACCAACTGTTACCTGGGTTAAAGATGGCCAGCCATTAAGGCAGACAACAAGAATCAATATTAGCGATTCAACTGATCTCACTATATTGAATATTAAGGAAACTAGCAAAGAGGACAGTGGCACTTATGAAATCACTGTGGCTAATGTTGTTGGGCAAAAGTCTGCCTCTCTTGAAATTATTACTCTAGACAAACCTGACCCGCCAGTTGGACCTGTGAAATTTGATGAAATAAGTGCAGAAAGTATCACCCTGTCATGGAATCCCCCAGTATACACAGGCGGCTGCCAAATCACCAACTATATTGTTCACAAGAGAGATACAACGACAACTGTATGGGAAACAGTTTCGGCAACCGTGGCAAGAACTACACTGAAGGTGACTAAACTGAAAACTGGTTCCGAGTACCAGTTCAGAATATTTGCTGAGAACAGGTATGGGCAGAGTTTTGCACTGGAATCCGCCCCAGTTGTAGCACAGTATCCCTACAAGGAACCAGGACCTCCTGGCACACCATTTGTGACAACAGTTACAAAAGACTCCATGGTTGTGCAATGGCATGAACCAGTAAATGATGGTGGCAGTAGAGTGTTGGGCTACCATCTTGAGAGAAAGGAGAAAAACAGCATTCTATGGACTAAAGTAAACAAGACTATTATTCAGGACACAAGTTTTAAGACAAATAACCTTGAAGAAGGAATTGAATATGAGTTTCGAGTTTCTGCAGAAAATATTGTTGGTGTAGGCAGAACAAGTAAAGTTTCTGAGTGCTATGTAGCTCGTGATCCATGTGATCCTCCAGGTCGCCCAGAAGCTATAATAATAAAAAGAAGCGCTATTACTCTACAGTGGACCAAACCAGAATATGATGGTGGAAGTAAGGTTACTGGTTATATTGTAGAGAAACGTGATTTACCAGATGGTCGCTGGATGAAAGCGAGCTTCACAAATATCATTGAAACTCAGTTCACTGTAACAGGACTTACTGAAGACCAAAGATATGAATTCAGAGTAATTGCAAAGAATGCTGCAGGTGCAATAAGCAAACCATCTGACAGTACAGGACCAATAACAGCAAGGGATGAAGTTGAACTTCCACGAATTTCAATGGATCCAAAGTACAAAGAAACTATTGTTGTAAATGCTGGTGAAACATTCAGACTTGAGGCTGATGTTCACGGAAAGCCACTACCGACCATTAAGTGGTACAAAGGAGATAAAGAGCTTGAGGACACTGCTAGATATGAAATAAAGAACACAGATTTCAGCACATTAATAATTGTAAAAGATGCTATTAGAGTTGATGGTGGACAGTACATTCTAGAAGCCTCTAATGTTGCAGGAACAAAGACAGTAACAGTAAATGTTAAAGTCTTGGACAGGCCAGGACCTCCAGAGGGCCCAGTCCAAGTGACAGGAGTTACAGCTGAAAAATGCTCACTGGCATGGGGTCCTCCTCTTCATGATGGTGGCAGTGATATTTCTCATTACATTGTAGAGAAGAGAGAAACTAGCCGCCTGGCATGGACTGTGGTTGCTTCAGAAGTTTTACCTACAATGCTGAAAGTAACAAAACTCTTGGAAGGAAACGAATATGTCTTCCGTATCATGGCAGTTAACAAATATGGCGTTGGTGAGCCATTAGAATCTGCACCAGTAATGATGAGAAATCCATTTGTGGTTCCTGGACCACCAAAAGCCTTGGAAATTACCAACATAACAAAGGATTCTATGACTGTCTGCTGGACCCGACCAGATAGTGATGGAGGTAGTGAAATCGTGGGTTACATTGTAGAAAAGAGAGACCGAGCAGGCATCAGATGGATAAAATGCAATAAACGCCGCATTACAGACTTGCGATTAAGAGTTACAGGTTTAACAGAGGATCATGAATATGAATTCAGAGTTTCTGCTGAAAATGCTGCTGGAGTTGGTGAACCAAGCCAAGTTTCTCCCTACTTCAAAGCTTGTGACCCAATGTTCAAGCCTGGCCCACCTACAAATGCCCATGTTGTGGATACCACCAAAAGTTCAGTTACACTTGGTTGGAGTAAACCTATTTATGATGGTGGTTGTGAAATCCAGGGATACCTTGTCGAAATCTGTAAAGCAGATGAAGATGAATGGTCGCTTGTTACTCCACAGACAGGTATACGTGCCACTCGATTTGAGATCAAAAAGCTTACTGAACATCAAGAATACAAACTACGAGTATGTGCTCTCAACAAGATTGGTGTGGGAGAGGCAGCAACAGTTCCTGGTACTATTAAACCAGAAGACAAACTTGAAGCTCCAGAACTCGATATTGATTCAGAGCTAAGGAAAGGTATAGTGGTAAGAGCTGGTGGGTCTGCCAGGATTCACATACCGTTCAGGGGACGACCAACACCTGACATCACATGGTCCCGAGAAGAAGGTGAATTCTCAGAAAAAGTTCAGATTGATAAAGGCATAAACTACACACAACTTTCAATTGACAACTGTGATAGAAATGATGCTGGAAAGTATATTCTTAAGCTGGAGAACAGCAGTGGTTCTAAATCTGCATTTGTTACAGTGAAAGTCTTGGACACACCAGGACCCCCACAAAACTTAGTGGTAAAGGATATAAAGAAGGATTCTGCTGTATTATCTTGGGAGCCACCGATTATTGATGGTGGTGCAAAGGTAAAGAACTATGTAATAGACAAGCGTGAGTCAACCAGGAAGGCATTTGCAAATGTAAGTGCTAAGTGTGCCAAGACAAGCTTTAAAGTTGAAAATCTTACAGAAGGAGCAATTTATTACTTCAGAGTTATGGCTGAAAATGAATATGGAATCGGTGTTCCAGTTGAAACCAGAGATGCTGTCAAAGCCTCAGAGCCACCTCTGCCTCCTGGGAAAGTAACACTCACTGATGTGACTCAGCGAAGTGCATCACTTACGTGGGAAAAACCTGAACATGATGGAGGTAGCAGAATTTTGGGATACCTTGTTGAAATGTTGCCTAAAGGAACAGAAAAATGGAGTGTTGTCAGTGAAACCAAAACATGTAATGCAGAGGTGTCTGGTTTGAGTCCAGGACAGGAATATCAATTCCGTGTGATTGCCTACAATGAAAAAGGCAAAAGTGATCCCAGAGCACTTGGAATTCCTGTGATAGCTAAAGACTTGACTATTGAGCCAAGTTTCAAACTGATGTTTAATACATACAGTGTACAAGCTGGAGAAGATCTGAAGGTAGAAGTACCATTTATAGGTAGACCCAAACCTACTATTACTTGGACAAAAGATGAGCAGCCACTGAAACAGACGACCAGATTAAATATCCAGAATACAACAACATCAACCATTTTACATATTAAAGAAAGCAACAGGGAAGACTTTGGTAAATATACAGTGACAGCAACAAATGCAGCAGGTACAGCAGCAGAGAACCTGAGCATAATTGTACTAGAAAAGCCTGGCCCACCACGAGGACCTGTCCGCTTTGACGAAATTAGTGCGGACTTTGTTGTTTTATCGTGGGATCCACCTGATTATACCGGTGGCTGCCAGATAAGCAACTATATAGTAGAAAAGCGTGACACCAGCACTACCACATGGAACATTGTGTCAGCAACTGTTGCAAGAACAACCATCAAGGCAACAAGGCTTAAAACAGGTTGTGAATACCAATTCAGGATTTCTGCGGAAAATAGGTATGGAAAGAGTTCTCCTTTGGCTTCTAAATCGATTGTTGTGCAATACCCCTACAAGGTACCTGGACCTCCTGGAACCCCATTTGTTACAGCAGCTTCCAAGGACCATATGATTGTACAATGGCATGAACCAGTTAATGATGGAGGAAGCAAAGTTCTTGGCTACCATCTTGAGCGTAAAGATAAGAACAGCATTCTTTGGACAAAACAGAACAAGTCACTTATTGTGGACACCAAATATAAAACAGATGGCCTTGAAGAAGGTCTTGAATATGAGTTCAGAGTTTCTGCTGAAAACATTGTCGGCATTGGCAAAGTCAGCAAAGTATCAGAACTGTATGTTGCTCGAGATCCTTGTGACCCACCTGGCCGTCCAGAGGCCATCCTTGTTACAAGAAGTAATATCACACTGAAGTGGAAAAAGCCAGAATACGATGGTGGAAGCAAAATAACTGGTTATATTGTAGAAAAGAAAGAACTGCCAGATGGTCGCTGGATGAAAGCCAGCTTTACAAACGTGTTGGAAACAGAATTTACAGTAAGTGGTCTTGTTGAAAACCAACGATATGAATTCAGAGTAATTGCAAGAAATGCAGCAGGTTGCTTGAGTGAACCATCTGAAAGTACAGGGCCTATTACTGCTAGAGACGAAATTGAAGCACCAGGAGCTTCAATGGATCCTAAATACAGAGACGTCATTGTTGTTCGTGCTGGAGAAACCTTTGTTCTTGAAGCTGATATCCATGGCAAACCTATTCCTGACATTACATGGTCAAAAGATGGTAAAGATCTTGAAGAAACAACTGCAAGAATGGAAATTAAATCTACCATTGAGAAAACAATTCTCACTGTCAAAGACTGTATAAGAGTGGATGGAGGTCACTATACTCTTAACCTCAAAAATGTTGGTGGCACCAAATCTATACCAATCACTGTAAAAGTGCTTGATAGACCAGGACCTCCAGAAGGACCTTTGAATGTTACAGGTGTCACTGCAGAAAAATGCTACTTGTCATGGTCTCCACCTTTACATGATGGTGGCTCTAGTATCTCACATTATATCATTGAGAAGAGAGAGACAAGTAGGCTTTCATGGACACAAGTAGCAACAGACGTGCAGGCTCTTAACCACAAAGTAACCAAACTCCTTCCTGGCAATGAATATATTTTCCGTGTAATGGCAGTGAATAAATACGGAATTGGAGAGCCCTTGGAATCTGAGCCAGTTGTGGCTCGTAATCCGTACAAACCTCCTGGTCCTCCTTCAACACCTGAAGTTTCAGCAATCACAAAAGATTCTATGGTGGTAACATGGGGTCGCCCAGAAGACAATGGAGGAGCTGAAATTGAAGGTTACATACTTGAAAAACGAGACAAAGATGGTATCCGGTGGACCAAATGCAATAAGAAAAGGCTGACAGACTTGAGATTCAGAGTAACAGGTCTAACCGATGGGCATTTCTATGAATTTAGAGTGTCTGCAGAAAATGCTGCAGGGGTAGGAGAACCCAGTGAGCCATCCATTTTCTATCGTGCTTGTGATGTATTATATCCACCAGGTCCACCTAGCAATCCAAAGGTTACAGATACTTCCAGGTCATCAGTTTCCCTTGCCTGGAGCAAGCCTATATATGATGGTGGTGCTCCTGTTAAAGGATATGTAGTAGAAGTAAAAGAAGCTGCTGCTGATGAATGGACTACCTGCACCCCACCAACAGGTCTACAAGCAAAACAGTTCACAGTGACAAAATTGAAAGAGAACCAGGAGTATAACTTCCGCATCTGTGCCATCAACTCAGAAGGAGTAGGAGAGCCTGCAACTATACCTGGTGCAGTCTTAGCAGAGGACAAGATTGAACCTCCTGAAATTGAACTTGATGCAGATCTCAGAAAAGTAGTCACTGTACGTGCTAGTGGTACTTTACGCCTGTTTGTCACTATCAAAGGAAGACCAGAACCTGAAGTTAAATGGGAGAAAGCAGAAGGAACCATTAGTGAGCGAGCTCAGATTGAAGTCACGAGTTCCTACACAATGCTGGTCATTGACAACGTCAATAGATTTGATAGTGGTAGATATAATCTTACTTTAGAGAATAACAGTGGCAAAAAATCAGCTTTTGTTAATGTCAGAGTGCTTGATACACCTAGTGCACCTCTAAACCTGACCATCAGAGAAGTGAAAAAAGATTTTGTGACTTTAGCCTGGGAAGCACCACTTATTGATGGTGGAGCTAAAATTACCAACTATGTAGTTGAAAAGCGAGAATCCACGAGAAAGGCATATGCCACAGTTACAAGCAACTGTACTAAGAATTCTTTCAAGATTACTCAACTACAAGAAGGTTGTAGTTATTACTTCCGTGTTCTAGCTGTAAATGAATATGGGGCTGGTTTACCAGCAGAAACTGCTGATCCAGTTAAGGTATCTGAGCCACCTTCTCCACCTTCAAAGGTCATTCTTGTTGACGTGACTCGCAATTCTGCATCAATTAAATGGGAGAAGCCGGACAGTGATGGTGGTAGTAAAATTACTGGTTATATAGTAGAAATGCAGACTAAAGGAAGTGTAAAATGGAGTGCTTGTACACAGGTGAAAACACTGGAAGCAACAGTAACAGGCTTAAGTATGGGAGAAGAGTACAGTTTCAGGGTGATTGCTGTTAATGAAAAAGGAAAAAGTGATCCAAGAGAACTTGGTGTCCCAGTCATTGCAAAAGATATTGAAATTCAGCCATCTGTTGAGCTCCTTTTTAACACATTTACAGTGAAAGCTGGAGATGATCTTAAGATTGACATTCCATTCAGAGGGCGACCTCTTCCCACTGCCAGCTGGAAGAAGGATGGGAATCCCTTAAAAGAGACAACAAGGGTAAATGTTCAGACATCAAAGACTTTAACTTCACTGTCCATCAAGGAAGCTACAAATGAAGATCTGGGACATTATGAATTGCATCTTTCAAATACTGCTGGATCAACAACAGCTTCTCTAACTGTAGTTGTCCTTGACAGACCAGGACCACCAACTGATGTTAAAATTGATGAGGTTAGTGCTGATAGCGTTACTCTGTCTTGGAAACCTCCAGCATATGATGGTGGATGTCATATTAGCAATTACATTGTGGAGAAGAGGGATACTACCACGACAACATGGGAGGTTGTATCTGCAGCAGTTGCAAGAACATCAATTAAAGTATCTCGACTCGTCACTGGATCTGAATATCAGTTCCGTGTTTGTGCAGAAAACCGCTATGGGAAAAGCACTTATACTAATTCTGCTTCTGTTGTGGCAGAGTATCCATTTAAGCCTCCAGGTCCACCTGGAACGCCCCGTGTGGCACATGCAACTAAATCTTTCATGATTGTAACTTGGCAGGTACCAGTTAATGATGGAGGTAGTGTAGTACTAGGGTACCACTTGGAGCATAAAGAAAGAAGCAGCATTCTTTGGACAAAAGTCAACAAGAGCCTCATAACTGATACACAAATGAAAGTTACAGGTCTTGATGAAGGACTGATGTATGAATATCGTGTATATGCAGAAAACATTGCTGGGATAGGCAAATGCAGCAAAGCATGTGAACCAGTTGCTGCAAGAGATCCATGTGATCCTCCTGGTCAACCAGAAGTTACTAATATTACAAGAACATCTGTCTCATTGAAGTGGACTAAACCAGAATATGATGGTGGGGCTAAAGTAACAGGATACATTATTGAACGCCGAGAACTACCAGATGGTCGTTGGCTAAAATGTAACTTTACTAATGTGCAAGAAACATACTTTGATGTCGGTGGACTTACAGAAGACCAGCGTTATGAATTCCATGTTATTGCAAAGAATGCTGCTGGACTCTTTAGTCAGCCATCTGAATCAACTGGACCTGTGACTGTGAAAGATGATATAGAGGCTCCAAGAATTATGATGGATGCCAAATTCAGGGACGTTGTAGTTGTGAAAGCTGGAGAAGTGTTTAAAGTCAACGCTGATGTTGCAGGACGGCCAATACCAGTGATTTCATGGACAAAGGATGGCAAGGAGCTCGAAGGAAAAGCTAGAGTTGAAATTGTCTCAACAGATTACACTACTGCAATAACCATTAAGGACTGTATCCGAAGTGATTCAGGACAGTATGTACTAACATTACAGAACGTTGCAGGAACAAAATCGTTGACAATTAATTGCAAAGTACTTGATAGACCTGGCCCACCTGCAGGTCCATTAGAAATAAGTGGCCTTACTGCTGAAAAGTGCCATTTATCATGGGGACCCCCTCAAGAAAACGGCGGTGCAGATATTGATCATTATATTGTGGAAAAACGTGAGACCAGCAGAATTGCATGGACACTTTGTGAAGGAGAGCTTAAAACAACATCTTGTAAAGTGACAAAATTACTGAAGGGTAATGAGTACATTTTCAGAGTGATGGGAGTTAACAAATATGGCGTTGGTGAGCCTCTAGAAAGTGTTGCTGTCAAAGCCCTTGACCCATTTACAGTTCCAAGTCCACCTACATCTTTAGAAATCACCAGTGTGAGCAAAGATTCAATAACTCTGTGCTGGGCAAGACCCGAGTCTGATGGAGGCAGTGAGATCTCTGGCTATGTAATTGAAAGGCGTGAGAAAACCAGCCTAAGATGGATTCGTGTCAACAAAAAGCCAGTTTATGATTTAAGAGTGAAATCATCAGGCCTCCGTGAAGGATGTGAATATGAATTCCGGGTTTATGCAGAAAATGCTGCTGGCCTCAGTCTCCCAAGTGAAACCACACCATTGATTAAGGCAGAAGATCCAATCTTCTTGCCATCGCCCCCATCTAAACCTAAGATTATGGATTCTACAAGGTCAAATATCACAATTGGTTGGACAAAGCCACTGTTTGATGGAGGTGCTCCAGTAACAGGATACACAGTTGAATACAAGAAAACTGATGAAACTGACTGGACAACAGCTGTTCAGAATTTAAGAGGCACAGAATATACCATAAGTGGATTAGCATCAGGCTCTGAGTACGTTTTTAGAGTGAAATCCATTAACAAAATGGGTGTCAGTGAACCAAGTGATGTCTCAGAACCTCAAGTGGCAAAAGAAAGAGAGGAAGAACCTGCCTTTGAAATTGACAGTGAAATGCGGAAGACTTTAATTGTAAAGGCTGGTGGGTCATTCACAATGACTGTTCCTTTCAGAGGCAAACCAGTCCCAAATGTAA
This sequence comes from Erithacus rubecula, assembly GCF_903797595.1. Lineage (NCBI taxonomy): Eukaryota > Metazoa > Chordata > Aves > Passeriformes > Muscicapidae > Erithacus > Erithacus rubecula. The sequence continues at coordinate 15,169,831 of NC_136659.1, forward strand.
CATGGAGCAAACCAGACACTGATCTCCGTACACGCGCAAGCATTGACACTTCAACTAATTGTACATCTCTTACTATTGAAAAAGCAACAAGAAATGATTCTGGAAAATACTCACTAACATTGCAAAACATCCTGAACACTACCACCTTGACTTTGATTGTCAAAGTTCTTGATACGCCTGGCCCACCATCTAATATTGCAACAAAAGACATAACTAAAGAATCTGCTGTGTTATCTTGGGATGTTCCTGAAAATGATGGTGGAGCACCTGTAAAGAACTATGTAATTGAAAAACGGGAAGCTAGCAAAAAGGCGTGGGTCACTGTGACAAACAACTGCCATCGCCTGTCCTACAAAGTGACTGGTTTGCAAGAAGGTGCCATTTACTACTTCCGTGTCTCTGGAGAAAATGAATATGGTGTTGGAGTGCCTTCTGAGACCAAAGAGGGAACAAAAATAACAGGTATGTTTCACTATGAAAAAATTGGTAATACCTAAAATAATATGTGTTTTAAAGTGCTTACTTCAAAATAATGTCAAAAGCTTTAAATCTGCACACAGTAAAATAGATCATTTTTCGCAGGTATGTTAGTGGTTTTGCAAAAAAAAAAAAAAGAGCTAAGTAATAGCTTGAATTTTTAATTCTGCTTGGATTTTACTTAAAATATTTCTAATATACAAATTGATTTAAAAGTACATTTTCTTGATCCAAATTGTGTTCCAGTGTAATTGCTAATATAAAAAGTGAATATCTTCTATATTGTTTAACCTGTTGCATTTTTTTTCTCAGAAAAACCCAGCCCACCAGAAAAGCTTGGAGTAACAAATGTCACAAAGGACAGTGTTTCTCTTTCATGGCTAAAACCAGAACACGATGGTGGAAGCAGAATTGTTAGCTACCTCCTTGAAGCTCTTGAGAAAGGACAGCAAAAATGGGTTAAGTGTGCAGTTGTAAAGACAACTCATCACGTTGTCCATGGTCTTAAGGAAAACGTCGACTATTTCTTCAGGGTATCTGCAGAAAACCAAGCTGGTTTAAGTGATCCTAAGGAACTACTGCTCCCTGTTACAGTTAAAGAACAATTAGGTATGCTTCCAAACATGAGATAAAAGTCACATTCAACTGCATTCATATTTTAAAAAACGGAACATTCTTTTAATGGTTTGGAAATGTTTTCTTTTTCAGAATCTCCCGAGATTGACATGAAGGGTTTCCCTCACAACACTGTATATGTTCGAGCAGGATCAAACCTCAAAGTTGAAATTCCAGTTTCTGGAAAACCAGTGCCAAAGGTGACATTGTCTAGAGATGGTGTTGCCCTGAAACCTACCATAAGATTCCACACAGAAACCACTGCAGAAAGTCTCATCATTAACCTTAAAGAAAGTGTGGCTGCTGATGCTGGTAGATATGACATTACTGCTGCAAACTCAAGTGGCACCACAAAATCATTTGTTAATATTGTTGTGCTGGATAGACCTGGTCCTCCTGTTGGTCCTGTTGCCCTTAGCGATGTCACTGAAGAGAGTGTAACACTCAGATGGCAACCACCAGCTTATGATGGTGGAAGTCAGGTTACCAACTATATTGTACTGAAAAGAGAAACAAGTACTGCTGCTTGGTCTGAAGTGTCTGCCACTGTTGCTAGAACTGTTATCAAAGTTATGAAGCTGACAACAGGAGAAGAATACCAATTCCGCATCAAAGCTGAGAACCGCTTTGGCATCAGCGATCACATAGACTCGCAGTGTGTGGTTGTCAAGCTTCCTTACAGTGAGTAACATGCTTCTCATAGTATACATTGATATTTTAATGCTCTGATGTTGAAAGCATAATTTTGTTAACAATCAATTTTTTTATACGATCAGCTACTCCAGGCCCTCCTTCTACACCATGGGTCACTAATGTTACCCGAGAGAGTATTACTGTCGGATGGCATGAACCAGTCACTAATGGTGGCAATGCTATCATTGGATATCATCTGGAAATGAAAGACAGGAATAGCATATTATGGCAGAAGGCTAACAAGACCCTTATTCGTACAACTCATTTCAAAGTCACCACAATCAGCGCTGGCCTTATCTATGAATTTAGAGTTTATGCAGAAAATGCGGCTGGCATTGGAAAAGCAAGTCGTCCTTCTGATCCAGTCCTTGCAATTGATGCTTGTGGTATGTATTCTCGATAAAATAATGAAGCTCAACCATTTTGTTCCCCCTGTGATCATCTGTTCTGTACACTAAGTCAATATTCAAAGCTGTTAATTAATGACAATACTCTTGTTTCCTTCTGCAGAACCACCAAGAAATGTTCGTGCCTCAGACATTTCCAAGACCTCTATCACTCTATCCTGGCAGAAGCCAGCATTTGATGGTGGTAGCAAAATCACTGGATATATCGTAGAAAAACGTGATCTTCCAGATGGCAGATGGACAAAAGCTAGCTTCACCAATGTTATTGAGACTCAGTTCACAGTATCTGGCCTGACACAGAATTCCAAGTATGAATTCCGGGTCTTTGCAAAGAATGCTGTTGGTTCCATTAGTAATCCCTCAGATGTTGTGGGTCCAATCACATGTGTTGATACATACGGTAAGTGTTTTGCAGTGATTTAATGATATAATTTTGGTGTTCTAGGACAATGGTCGTTGTTTTGTAGATCCGTAGTCTTTTAAATACAGAAGGCTAGTTTACAGTGATTGGTTCAAGATGCATGACTGACTGTGAGCATTTGCTCATGATTGAAAGGAACATCTTTGCCTGTATCTGCATTTCTGAAGTCTTCTGGTATCTCTATTCTCTGAGCAAAAGAAGTCTGCCCATGGTCCAAGTGGTTATATTTATACATGTAATTGCCTTTTCTTCATAGGATTAGCTCTAACTTACTCTAGGTTTATTATTTAAGTTATATATGCTCTCTTTACTTTGATCAGTATTTATCAAATACCTTTGACTATTAGATTAAATAAGGTAATTAAATTTGGGGTTTTTATTAAATACAGGGCTACAATAAACTTATTCTTATTTTTCCTTAAGGTGCACCTGAAATTGATGTGCCACCAGAATATACAGAAGTGGTGAAATACAAAGCAGGAACTTCAGTTAAGCTAAAACTAGGCATCTCAGGCAAGCCTATACCCACTATTGAATGGTTCAAAAATGGCAATGAGGTACTAACCAGTGCACTAGTGTCTTTGGAAAACACAACAGAATTTGCTTCTATACTCATCAAAGATGCAAATCGACTCGACAGTGGCACCTATGAATTAAAATTGAAGAATGCCATGGGTTCAGCATCAGCCCACATTAGAGTACAGATACTTGGTATGTCTTGAGATAAAACTGCATTTTACTATTAAACAATAATTCAGTGATGAATACTTAACATCTTCTTTCTTCTGCCTTCCACAGACAAGCCAGGACCCCCAGGTGGACCTATACAATTTAAGACAGTCACTGCTGAAAAGATTACAATAATGTGGGACCCGCCAGCAGATGATGGTGGTGCAGCTATAACACACTATGTTGTTGAAAAGAGGGAAACAAGTCGGGTTGTATGGTCTTTAATTTCTGAAAAATTGGAGGGATGTATCATAACTACAACCAAACTCATCAAAGGAAATGAATATGTGTTCCGTGTCCGTGGTGTGAACAAGTTTGGAATTGGTGATCCACTGGAATCTGAACCTGTTATAGCCAAAAATTCATTTGGTAAGAAATAAGTTCTATAAAATAATTTATACAACTGAATTGTCTTGTGTACTGTTTGTAAGTAGTACTGATTTACTGACATATGATTTTTTACTCAGTTACACCTGGACCACCTAGCACACCAGAAGTCACGAAGATAACCAAGAATTCCATGACTGTTGTCTGGAATAGGCCCACTGTTGATGGAGGCAGTGAAATATCAGGATATTTTCTGGAGAAACGTGACAAGAAGAGTCTGAGTTGGTTCAAGGTCTCTAAAGAAACCATTCGGGACACCAGACAGAAAGTAACAGGTCTGACTGAGAACAGTGAATATCATTTCCGAGTTTGCGCTGTCAATGCAGCTGGACCAGGTCCATTCTCTGAGGCTTCTGACTTCTACAAAGCTGCAGATCCTATTGGTAAGATTCAATGTCCATTTTTTTCAATAGGTTGAAATCATTGGGAAATGAGTAGTTAGGGTGGGATTGTACTAATGTAATCGAGGGCAGATTTTCTTCCTCTTTACAATTAATTGGATTCTGATTGGTGTTTTTGTTTCCCCACATAAACTATCATTTACAGATAAGCCAGGCACACCCACAAAGCTGAAAGTTGTGGATACAACCAAGACATCTGTTACTCTTGGCTGGATTAAACCTGCTTATGATGGAGGAAGTCCGATTACCCACTACGTGGTGGAGAAGAGGGAAGGTGAAGAGCAAGAATGGACTGTAGTCAGTTCCAAGGGAGAAGTGAGAACAACTGAATATGTTGTATCCCACCTTCAGCCAAGTGTTAATTATTATTTCCGTGTATCTGCTATGAATTGTGCTGGACAAGGAGAGCCTATTGAAATGATGGAACCTGTTCAAGCAAAAGATATTCTTGGTACTGTATTTCTTTGTGGTTTATCATTTTTCTGTGTGGTGGTTTTTTCTTTCAAACCATTTCTTATTTTACATTCCAAGAATACATTATTAATTTTTTATTTATTTCCACAGTGGCACCAGAGATTGATCTGGATGTTGCTCTTCGGACATCTATTGTTGCTAAAGCAGGTGAAGATGTGGAAATAATGATTCCATTCAAGGGAAGACCTCCTCCAACAGTCACATGGAGAAAGGGTGACAAGAATCTTGGGACTGATGAAAGATATATCATCCAAAACACAGAATCATCTACGCTACTTATTATTCCTCAAGTTACACGAAATGATACAGGAAAATATGTTCTTACAATTGAAAATGGAGTTGGAGAAGCAAAATCATCATTTGTCAATGTAAAAGTACTTGACACACCTTCCGCATGCCAGAAGCTGCAGCTCAAGCATGTTTCTCGTGGCACAGTTACACTGGTATGGGAGCCACCTCTCATCAATGGTGGTTCTGAAATAACAAACTATGTTGTTGAAAAAAGAGATGCTACGAAGAGGGCCTGGTCAACTGTTACAACGAAGTGTTCTCATACCACCTTTAAACTGACTAACCTGTCAGAAAAGACTGCATTCTTTTTCCGTGTTCTTGCTGAAAATGAAATTGGACTAGGTGAACCTTGTGAGACATCTGAGCCAGTGAAAGCAGCAGATGCACCTGGACCTGTAAAAGACCTAGCCATGAAAGACTCTACAAAGACATCTGTTAAATTGCAGTGGAGCAAACCTGACTATGATGGTGGTAGCATTATATCAGACTATGTTATTGAAAAGAAACTTCAGGAAGAGAAAGAATGGACATATGCAGGCACAAGCAAGAGCTGTGAATTTGTAGCTGACAAACTTAAAGAGCTTTCTGTCATGGAATTCAGAGTTTTTGCTAAAAACGAAAAAGGCATGAGTGACTCTGTTACTGTTGGACCCATTACAGTGAAAGAACTTATAATAACACCTGAGGCTGACCTTTCTGATATTCCTGGAGGTCAGATTGCAGTAAGAATTGGACATAACCTGCATGTTGAACTGCCCTATAAGGGTAAACCTAATCCATCAATGAGCTGGCTCAAGGATAACCTCCCTCTTAAAGAAACTGAACATCTTCGTTTCAAGAAAACTGAAAACAAGATAAGTTTAAGTATCAAGAATGTGAAAAAGGAGCATGGTGGCAAATATACTTTAATTCTTGATAACGTAGTCTGCAGAAAGTCATTCACAATCACTGTAATCACTCTTGGTCCTCCATCTAGGCCAAAAGCACCTTTAAGAATAGATGAAATCAAAGCAGATAGTGTAGTTTTGTCATGGGACGCTCCTGATGATAACGGGGGAGGAGAAATTACTGGCTACAGTATTGAGAAGAGAGAAACGTCACAAATGAACTGGAAGCTGGTGTGTTCAAGTGCTGCAAGAACAACCTTCAAAGTACCAAACCTTGTTAAAGATACTGAATATCAGTTCAGAGTTCGTGCAGAAAACAGATACGGAGTGAGCCCACCTCTTGTCTCAGCAGATGTTGTGGCAAAGCACCAGTTTAAACCACCAGGTGCCCCAGGCAAGCCTGTTGTGTACAACGTAACTGCTGATGGAATGACCATCTCTTGGGATGCTCCTGTTTATGATGGTGGTTCCGAGATTATGGGATACCATGTTGAAAAGAAGGAAAGAAACAGTATTTTGTGGCAGAAGGTTAATGTTGCATTAATATCTAACAGAGAATACAGGATTACTGGACTGCTTGAGGGCCTGGATTACCAGTTCCAAGTATATGCTGAAAACGCTGCGGGTCTAAGCCGAGCTAGTGAGCCAAGCAAATTTACTTTGGCAGTCTCTCCAGTGGGTAAGTGAATGATTAATCACTTATCCAAGAAAATTCTGTTCCTGTCGATTATTGTGAGCAGTTATAAAAATAAATCTTCATTATTTTCCTTCCAGACCCACCTGGTACTCCTGATTACATTGATGTCACTAGGGAAACAATCACCCTGAAGTGGAACCCCCCGCTGCGTGATGGAGGCAGTAAGATTGTGGCTTACAGCATCGAGAAGCGGCAAGGAACCGCCGACCGCTGGCTCAGGTGTAACTTTACTGATGTCAGTGAGTGCCAATACACAGTTACAGGGCTCAGCCCGGGTGACAGATACGAGTTCAGAGTGCTTGCAAGAAATGCTGTTGGTACAATCAGCCCACCTTCACAGTCTTCAGGCTATATCATGACCAGAGATGAAAATGGTAAGAATTTTTTCTTAATATGCTTGGGTATTGAAGCCGGATAGACTTTGTGACTTCACTGATGGAAAGTGGAAAGTTAAGGGGCAAAGAACTTGTGACTGAGGTCCTCCCAGTCTAATCCAAACATTTGTGTTCATACTTCAAGGTGGGAAGGTCTAAATTAAAGACCCAAATCTGGCAGACATACATAATCAATTGCTGAGAAGCCTGGCACTCTACAATTCTCTTGGATAAGCAGCAGCAGCAGCAAAGTTGGAAAGAAAGCATGGACTGTAATATTTTGAAGGACTGAATAATTTCAAAATTAAAATGTGCCTCAGGTCTCTTGGTCTGAGCTTAACACCACATTTTAACAGTGCCTTTCACCTATATATATATATTTTCACATATATATATATGGTGCACTTATGGATGCTTACAGGAAAAATAAGTTAATAATTCATATAATAACTGCTATTTAGAGAATGCCTTTTTGTAAGTAAAAAAAAAATTATATATCATAGACTTTTATAATTAGTGCATTTAGAAGAGTATCAGAAAAATATTTAGCTATATGGCAATTGATTTATATTTTCCTTTTTTAGTTGCTCCAACAATTGAATTTGGTGCTGAACACTTTGAAGGCCTTACTGTTAAAGCTGGAGAGAGCATTAGACTTAAAGCTCTAATCAAAGGACGTCCAGTACCTAAAGTGACGTGGTTTAAGGATGGTAAAGAGATTGATAAAATGATGAATATAGAAATAACTACAGCTATTGGATATAGTACAATCTTCATTAGAGATGCTCTCCGGGAACATCGTGGAGTGTACACAGTAGAAGCCAAAAACGCATCAGGCACTAAACGAGAAGATATTACCATCAGAGTACAAGGTACTGCACCTTCACTGCAATTTCAGCACCCTTTTTAAAAAATAATATTTTATTCTAAGTGCCAGCAAATTATAATTCTGAACCTTTAAAATTGCAGACACACCAGGAAAAGTTGGTGGACCAATACGATTCACAAACATCACCGGAGAAAAAGTCACATTATGGTGGGAGCCTCCAGCTAATGACGGTTGTGCTTCTATTTCTCACTACATAATTGAAAAACGTGAAACCAGCAGGATTGCTTGGGCATTAGTTGAAGATAAATGTGAAGCTTGCAGCTATACAGCACTTAAATTAATTAAAGGCAATGAGTATCAGTTCCGTGTCTCTGCAGTGAACAAATTTGGAGTTGGCAGACCATTGGAGTCTGATCCAGTTATTGCACAAATACCTTACAGTAAGTTTCCACCTCATTCTGCACAGATATCCATCTTATGGAGTTACCATCTTATCTTTCTAATGACATTTTTTCTTTCTTTAGCTCTCCCTGATGCACCGGGAACTCCAGAGCCTACCAATGTAACAGGAGACAGTATCACACTCACATGGGCAAGACCAGAGTCAGACGGTGGAAGCGAGATAAATGAGTACATTCTCGAAAGGAGAGAAAAGAAGAGCATGCGCTGGGTTAAAGTATCCAGTAAGAGGCCCATTACAGAGAACAGATACAGAGTAACTGGTCTTATTGAAGGCAATGAGTATGAGTTCCATGTCATGGCTGAAAACGCTGCAGGAGTTGGACCTCCAAGTGACGTTTCAAAGCTGATTAAATGCAGAGAACCAGTCAGCCCCCCAAGTGCTCCTAATGTTGTAAAGGTGACAGACACATCGAAGACTAGTGTAAGCTTAGAGTGGACAAAGCCAGTTTTTGATGGAGGCATGGAAATAATTGGGTACATCATTGAGATGTGCAAAGCTGATCTTGAAGCATGGCAGAAAGTCAATGCAGAGACTGTTATTGCTACTAAATATACTGTTGTTGATTTGGAGGCAGGAGAACACTATAAATTCAGAGTTAGTGCTGTCAATGGTGCTGGCAGAGGAGAAAGTTGTGAAACTTCTGCTTCAGTCCAGACTGTGGACAGGCTTTCTGCGCCTGAAATTGATATTGATGCAAACTTCAAGCAGACTCATATTGTAAGAGCAGGTGCAAGCATTCGTCTGTTTATTGCCTTTTCTGGAAGGCCAGTTCCTACTGCAGTGTGGTCCAAAGCAGATGCAAATCTTAGTTTGCGTGCTGACATTCAAACAACTGATTCCTTCAGCACATTGACTGTAGAGGAATGCAATAGAAATGATGCTGGCAAGTATGTCTTTACTGTGGAAAATAACAGTGGAAGCAAGTCTATTACATTTACTGTCAAAGTTTTGGACACACCTGGTCCACCAGGTCCTATTACATTTAAAGATGTGACTCGAACATCTATTACTTTAATGTGGGATGCTCCTGTTCTGGATGGAGGTTCTCGCATCCACCACTACGTTGTGGAAAAACGTGAAGCAAGTCGTCGTAGCTGGCAAGTAGTGAGCTCAAAATGCACTCGACAAATCTTTAAGGTCACAGATCTAGCAGAAGGTATGCCATACTACTATCGAGTATCAGCAGAAAATGAATATGGTGTAGGTGAACCCTGTGAATTAACAGAACCAGTTGTGGCCACAGAAGAACCTGCTCCACCTAAGAGACTAGATATTGTTGATACAACCAAATCTTCTGTAGTTTTAGCTTGGCTTAAGCCTGATCATGATGGTGGTAGCCGTATTACTGGGTACCTTCTTGAAATGAAACAAAAAGGGTCTGACACCTGGACTGGGGCTGGACAAACCAAGCAACTTACTTTCACCGTTGAAGGCCTTGTGGAGAACACGGAATATGAGTTCCGGGTCAAGGCGAGGAATGATGCTGGCTACAGTGAGCCAAGAGAAGCTTTCTCTTCTGTTATTGTTAAGGAGCCACAGATTGAACCAACAGCAGATCTCAGTGACATAAGCAGACAGCTTATAACATGCAAGGCTGGAAGCACCTTCACTATTGATATACCGATCAGTGGGCGCCCAGCTCCAAAAGTGACATGGAAACTCGAGGAGATGAGGCTGAAGGAAACTGAAAGAGTGACCATCAAGACAACAAAAGACCGAACCACGCTGACTGTGAAAGACAGTATGAGAGGTGACTCTGGGAAATACTACCTTACACTTGAGAACACTGCTGGTGTGAAAACATTCACTGTCACAGTGGTAGTCATAGGGAGGCCAGGTCCCGTCACTGGCCCAATTGAAATATCATCTGTATCTGCTGAGTCCTGTGTGTTGACCTGGAAAGAACCTGAGGATGATGGTGGCAGTGACATTACAAACTACATTGTAGAGAAACGTGAATCTGGCACAACAGCATGGCAGCTGGTGAATTCCAGTGTGAAACGCACACAGATCAAAGTCAGTCATCTCACAAAATATCAAGAGTACAGTTTCCGAGTAAGCTCAGAAAATAGATTTGGTGTCAGCAAGCCAGTTGAATCAAAAACAGTAGTTGCTGAGCATCCATTTGGTAAGTGAAACACTTTTCAAAATTCGTTCTTTTCTTCTTACTGAGGTATTTATGATTACTAACATTTTCCTTCCCACCTTTTTCATGTTTAGTCCCACCAAGCCCACCTTCAAGGCCAGAAGTTTATTCTGTGTCTGCAAGTGCCATGGCTATTCGCTGGGAGGAGCCCTATCATGATGGTGGCAGCAAAGTCATTGGATACTGGGTGGAAAAGAAGGAGCGCAACACCATCCTTTGGGTGAAGGAGAACAAAGTACCATGCTGTGACTGCAACTATAAAGTCACGGGGTTGGTGGAAGGCCTAGAATATCAATTCAGAACCTATGCTCTAAATGCTGCAGGTGTCAGCAAAGCTAGTGAAGCTTCCAGACCTGTAGTGGCTCAAAATCCAGTTGGTAAGTATTACTTCTAGAGTTACATTGTTACTTAAGCTGAAATTGGACTGCATTTCTCATTCTTTCTGCTTTGTTCCTCCAGATCCACCAGGAAGACCAGAAGTAACAGATGTCACCAGATCTACAGTGTCACTGAGCTGGTCACCTCCACTTTATGATGGTGGAAGCAAAATAGTTGGATATATTATTGAGCGCAAACCATATAATGAATCAGGTGACGGACGTTGGCTGAAATGCAATTATACCATTGTCTCAGAAAACTTCTTTACTGTGACAGCTCTTAGTGAAGATGAAGCCTATGAATTCCGTGTATTGGCAAAGAATGCTGCTGGTGTGATTAGCAAAGGATCTGAATCAACTGGTGCTGTCATTTGCAAAGATGAATACAGTAAGGAATATTTACTTGGAACAATTAAAACATAATGTTCTATTTTTAGTACTGTCATGTAATTTTTTTTTCAAATCTCTTTTTCCAGCACCACCAAAGGCTGAACTTGATGCAAGACTGCAGGGAGAGGTTGTGAGCATTAGGGCTGGATCAGATCTTGTTCTTGATGCAGCCATTGGTGGAAAACCAGAACCAAAAGTCTTCTGGTCCAAAGGTGACAGGGAACTGGAGCTATGTGAAAAGATATCTCTGCAATACACCAGCAAACGAGCTATTGCAATTATCAAGTTCTGTGACAGAAGTGATAGTGGAAAATATACCCTAACAGTTAAAAATGCCAGTGGGATGAAACAAATTTCTGTTCTTGTCAAAGTGCTTGGTACGTATCCTGTGATTTGTATTAATACTTAGTATACTGAAAAAACCTGCATTCTTTTAAATAAGAATGAGATGCTTTTCCTTAGCCACTAATAACAATACTTATTTTGATTCCTACACAGATTCACCGGGTCCATGTGCAGGCAAAATCACTGTTAGCAGAGTAACAGAGGAGAAATGTACTCTGTCATGGAACATTCCTGAGGAAGATGGAGGTGCAGAAATCACTCACTATATCGTAGAAAGGCGTGAAACCAGCAGACTTCACTGGGTTATTGTTGAGGCTGAATGCCAGACTTTATCAACTGTGGTAACAAAACTTATTAAAAATAATGAATACATTTTCCGTGTGAGAGGTGTCAACAAATATGGACCAGGTGTTCCACTTGAATCAGAGCCTGTGATTGCCAGAAATGCTTTCAGTGAGTGTTACTACCTTCCATTCTGCATAAGAATTAGTGGAATAGTTCTCATAGATAAACAAGGTGTTGAACAATCTTTTTTTTTTTTTCTCTCACCTTTTAAAAAAATAGCTATTCCAACACAGCCTGGTGCTCCTGAAGAAGTGACTGTTGGCAAGGAACATATAATTATTCAGTGGTCAAAACCAGAATCAGATGGTGGCAGTGAGATTAAGGATTATCTTGTGGACAAACGTGAAAGGAAAAGTCTGCGCTGGACACGAGTGAATAGAGATTTTACCATTTATGACACCAGACTGAAAGTCACTGGTCTTATGGAAGGGTGCCAGTACCAATTCCGTGTCACTGCAGTGAACGCTGCTGGAAACAGTGAACCTAGTGAGGCATCACAATACATGTTATGTAAAGAACCATCATGTAAGTTTCTCTCTATAAAACATATTTTAATAACTATTTATAATAATGGAGCATAAAATCACATTGACCCTTTAACTAAGAAACCCGTAACTACTCATAAACTCACTGAACTAGATAGTATTGGAATAAATTAAAAAGTTATTGTTCAGCTTAAATGCATTTCCCAGAATTACTTGTCTGGAATTTGGTTTTGAATGCAAAATGTTTTCTGCACCAGTATAAAATGCATTTTCTTCTTTTTCAAAGACACTCCTGCATCACCTTCAGTTCCAAGGGTTGTGGATACTACAATGCACAGCATAAGTTTAGCATGGTCAAAGCCCACATATGATGGTGGTGCTGACCTCTTAGGCTATGTTCTTGAAATGAAAGAAGAAGGTAGTGAACAGTGGTACCGAGCACATACAACCGCCACTCTGAGGAATGCTGAGTTCACCGTGACTGGTCTTAAAACAAACCAGAAATATCAATTCCGAGTTGCTGCAACAAATGTGAATGGCATGAGTGAATTTAGCGAATCATCAGCAGAAATAGAACCTGTGGAAAGAATAGGTAATTTGAAAACCTAGCATATATTTTAAGGAAATGGTATTTTCCTTTAGGACTCCTCTATGATTAACTAATTCCATGTTTCTTCTACCCTTCATCAGAAACACCTGAACTTGAGCTTGCTGATGATCTGAAGAAAACAGTTACAGTCAGAGCTGGTGGTTCCCTGCGCCTAATGGTCTCTGTATCTGGCAGACCTACTCCTGTAATCACATGGAGCAAGCAGGGTGTTGACCTTGCAAGTCGAGGTATTATTGACACTACAGACAGCTACACTCTGCTTATTGTGGATAAAGTTAATCGGTACGACGCTGGAAAATACGTCATTGAGGCTGAAAATCAATCAGGAAAAAAATCTGCAACTATTTCTGTGAAAGTGTATGGTAAGTACTGCTACAATTGCATATGAGCATTACACCACTCCATATGGTCATTGCTCAGAAATGAGTCGTTCATCTCCAAAGGAAGTTTGCATTTTAAATAACATGAGAATGCTTGAGAAGTCAGAGAAACAATCTAATCCAAAAGGAAATGCATACTTTCTGGAGCTGTCCTAGTTTATAAATCAAATCCTAGCATTTTTGTTTTATGCAGAAGTAGTCATTGACTGTAAAATGAAAGGATCCAAGAGGGAAAAAAATTTGTTTGTTTGTTTTAGATACACCTGGTCCACCACCTGCAGTGAGAGTTAAGGAAGTATCAAAAGATTCTGTGACACTTACCTGGGACATCCCAGTCATTGATGGCGGAGCCCCAGTCAACAATTACATAATCGAGAAACGTGAAGCTTCCATGAGAGCTTACAAGACTGTCACTACCAAATGCAGCAAGACATTTTACAGAGTTTCTGGACTTCTGGAAGGAGCTCTGTATTATTTCAGAGTACTAGGAGAAAATATTTACGGCATTGGTGAAGGTTGTGAAACGTCTGATGCAGTACTGGTATCTGATGTCCCCATGGTACCACAAAAACTCGAAGTGATTGACACCACCAAATCAACTGTTACCCTTGCTTGGGACAAACCACTGCATGATGGTGGCAGCAGATTGACTGGCTATGTCATTGAGGCCAGCAAAGCTGGAACAGAAAGATGGTTGAAGGTAGTGACATTGAAGCCTACTGTCTACGAGCATACCATTATCTCTCTCAATGAAGGTGAACAGTACTTGTTCAGGGTCAGAGCACAGAACCAGAAGGGCGTGTCAGAACCGCGGGAGATTGTCACAGCAGTGACAGTTCAAGACCGAAAAGGTAGGTGTCATGAATTGTATTGAAAACAATAGGGCAAGCTTACACCAAATTAATGTGATAGTTTTAAAACAGGTATTTAAAATATCAATTATTTGCTGTCCTTAGTTCTACCAACAATTGACTTCGCTGGAATACCCCAGAAGACAATCCACGTACCTGCTGGCAAGCCCATTGAATTAGCCATTCCAATTGAAGGACGGCCACCTCCAACTGCATCTTGGTTCTTTTCTGGCTCTAAACTAAAAGAATCAGAACGCATCAAAACAGAGACTACTGCCAAAATGGCCAAATTAACTGTGCGTGAGACCACCATACATGACACTGGGGAGTATACACTTGAACTGAAGAACACAACTGGAACAGTTACTGATACAGTAAAGGTTATAATCCTTGGTAAGGGTTCATCAAAATAATTGCATGGCCTTCCTCTGTTTCAACTTTACATGAGAAATATGATTCCTTCTTTACACCAATTTTGTAAATTTATTTTCTTTTTTTTTTTTTTTCTTTTTCCCCTAGACAAGCCTGGACCACCTGTTGGACCTATCAGAATTGATGAAGTTGATGCAAATTATGTAACCATCTCCTGGGAGCCTCCTGAGCTGGATGGTGGAGCTGCCCTTAGTGGGTATGTGGTAGAACAGCGTGATGCTCACCGTCCTGGATGGCTGCCAGTTTCAGAGTCGGTAACCAGGACAACATTTAAGTTCACCAGACTTGTTGAAGGTGCAGAATATGTGTTCCGTGTAGCTGCTACAAACCGCTTTGGAATTGGATCTTACCTGCAGTCTGAAGTTATAGAATGCAAGAGCAGAATCCGTAAGTCTGAATTTTTGCTCATTCTCTATCTTCAAAATTAAAATATATATATTTAAATGGGCTTATATATCCACACATACACTAGAATTTTCTAGATGTTGCTGCTTCCTTTTGCCAGATAAAATTGTACATTATGATGCACAGTAATCTTGTTATTTTCCAGGGGAATAATGGCATCCATAAATCTGTATAGGTATTATAGATGTGCTGCATAGAACATGGATGATAAACTTAGATTTTCTGCTTAGGTCTGCCATTAGTCTTGAAAAATTGCTTTACCCCATTACAAACCCAGAAGTTCTTCACTGACCTGATTTGTAAATTACTTAGATACCTTCTAATACAAGTGTTTGATTAGACATTGCTGTCACATTGTAATTCACAATATGTCACATATGTAAAGTCATCTCACACTTTCTTCGCTAATTCCATGTCGTTTTTTTACAGGTATTCCTGGTCCTCCTGGCACTCCAGAAGTGTTTGATATCTCTCGAGATGGCATGACATTGACTTGGTATCCTCCAGAAGATGACGGTGACTCACAGATTACTGGTTATATTGTGGAACGCAAAGAAGTTAGAGCAGACAGATGGATCCGTGTGAATAAGGTTCCAGTCACCATGACTCGTTATCGTTCCACTGGGTTGGTCGAAGGACTAGAATATGAGCACCGGGTCACAGCAATCAATGCCAGAGGCACTGGGAAACCCAGCCGTCCTTCCAAGTCGGCTGTTGCCAGAGATCCAATTGGTAAGTAATTTCCTACAAAGATTAAACACATTATGGTGGAAGGGAATGACATTATGGTAGAATTAATTCTAATACGGAATTTTTTCTGAGTGTATTGACAAGATACTGACTGGAGAAAATGAAGAAGATATTAGTGAAAATCTTTCATGCAATGTTTTCCTTTTTGAATTCACTATAGACTTATTACAGATCATAAGTTGCAAGTTAGTCTTTATTTAATCATTCAAATATTCATAAAAACAAATCACATCTGCCTATCTGATTTTGTCTCCCAGCTCCTCCAGGTAAACCTCAGAATCCAAGAGTCACTGATACTACAAGAACATCTGTCTCTCTGGCTTGGAGTCCACCAGAAGATGAAGGTGGTTCTAAAGTTACTGGCTACTTAATTGAGATGCAGAAGGTTGATCAAATTGAATGGACCAAATGCAATACTACACCAACCAAGATTCGAGAATACACCTTGACACATCTTCCTCAGGGTGCAGAGTACAGATTCCGAGTGCTAGCCTGTAATGCTGGTGGGCCAGGAGAACCTGCTGAAGTGCCAGGAACAGTAAAAATAACAGAAATGCTTGGTAAGATACTTCAAGTGTTAGCTCTTTTTGAAAGCTGTCCTAAAAAAATGTTTGCCTCAAGCAGGTATGATACCATCTGTAGAAGGACATAGCATGACATGTTATCTTTGTTTACAGAATATCCTGACTATGAACTTGATGAAAAATACCAAGAAGGTCTCATGGTGAGACAAGGAGGAGTAATCAGGCTTACAATACCCATTAAGGGTAAGCCCATCCCAGTATGCAAATGGACAAAAGAAGGACAGGACGTCAGCAAGAGGGCCATGATTGCAACTTCTGAGACTCACACAGAACTTGTCATCAAAGATGCAGAAAGAGAAGATTCAGGCACCTATGATTTGGTACTTGAAAACAAGTGCGGCAAGAAAGCCGTGTACATTAAAGTCAGAGTGATTGGCATTCCAAACCCACCAGAAGGACCACTGGAGTATGACGATATACAAGCTCGTTCTGTCAGAGTGAGCTGGAGACCTCCTACAGATGATGGTGGTGCAGATATCCTGGGTTATATTGTTGAGAGAAGAGAAGTACCGAAGACTGCCTGGTACACTGTTGACTCTAGAGTGAAAGGGACATCACTAGTGGTGAAAGGACTCAAAGAAAATGTGGAATATCACTTCCGTGTTTCTGCTGAAAACCATTTCGGTATTAGCAAATCTCTCAAATCTGAAGAACCAGCAGTACCAAAGACACCTCTAAGTAAGTTTTCTTTTAGACTAAAAAAAATAAATTAATGAATACATTATTATCTAAAAGTGCAACAATATATGCAGAAATTTGAATGCTATATCACTGTTAATTCAAAATTTTTTTATTATTATAATTATTAACAGATCCGCCAGAGCCTCCAAACAACCCACCTGAAGTGCTTGATGTTACCAAGAGTTCTGTCAATTTGTCTTGGTCCAGACCTAAAGATGATGGTGGTTCTCGTGTAACTGGCTACTATATTGAACGTAAAGAGACATCTACAGAAAAATGGGTCCGGCATAATAAGACACAGATTACGACTACCATGTACACAGTCACAGGACTTGTTCCAGATGCTGAATATCAATTCCGTGTCATTGCTCAAAATGATATTGGTGAAAGTGAAGCAAGTCCTGCTTCTGAGCCAGTTGTATGCAAGGATCCATTTGGTAAGATAATGTCCACATTAACAGATCTTTTGAAGATCAGCTTAATGACATTTAGAGAAAAATTGATTTTCTGTATTTATTTTAATTTTCAGACAAACCAAGCCAACCTGGAGAAATTGAGATCACTTCTATATCTAAGGACAGCATTACATTAGAATGGGAACGACCCGAAAGTGATGGTGGCAAAGAGATCCTTGGCTATTGGGTTGAATATCGCCAGTCTGGAGAAAGCACCTGGAAAAAATGCAATAAGGAACGCATCAAGGACAGGCAGTTTACAGTAGGAGGTTTACTAGAGGCCACAGAATACGAGTTCCGCGTTTTTGCAGAAAATCAGACTGGTCTCAGCAGACCTCGAAGGACCGCCATGGCAGTGAAAACTAAATTAACATGTAAGCAAAAATATGTCGTCACATTTGTGATATTGTTATAATTTGCTGCATCATAAGCCATCGTGCTGCATTTAACACACTACCTATTTGTTTTACATGATATTTGCTAACATGACTATCCCAAAGGACAGTTTTTCAAGTATAAAAGGATCAAGTATAAATGAGAATTAATTTCCAGTAATATAGTAATAGAGGAAAATTTCACAGTAATCATCATTATTTTTTTCTTATTTTCTTTGTCGCAGCTGGAGAAGCACCTGCCATTAAAAAAGAAATGCAGGATGTTACAACTAAACTGGGTGAGGCAGCTCAGCTGACATGTCAGATTGTTGGGAGACCTTTGCCTGATATTAAATGGTACCGCTTTGGCAAAGAGCTGGTACAAAGCAGAAAATACAAAATGTCGTCTGATGGACGCAATCATACACTGACCGTAATGACAGATGAACAGGAGGATGAAGGTCTCTACACTTGTATGGCTACCAATGATGTCGGAGAAATTGAAACTAGTGGCAAGCTATTATTGCAGGCTCCTCCTCAGTTCCACCCTGGCTTCCCACTGAAAGAGAAATACTATGCAGGTGCAGGTGGCACCCTCCGCCTTCACGTTGTGTATATTGGCCGGCCAGTACCAGCAATAACTTGGTTCCATGGCAACAAACCTTTGAGAGGATCAGAAACAGTTACTATTGAGAACACAGAACAGTATACTCATCTTGCTATTAAGAATGTCCAGCACAAGACTCATGCTGGAAAGTACAAAGTACAACTCAGTAACACATTTGGAACAGTTGACACTGTACTTAATGTGGAAATACAAGGTAATTAATTTTCTTTTCAGTATTTTTGTGGAATATTTTCTCAAATATTGACTGGAAAAAGAAATAATTTTTTTGTACTTTTTCTTGTACAGATAAACCAGATAAACCAGAAGGGCCAATTGTTATAGAGTCTATATTAAAGAATTCTGTGGTGATAAGCTGGAAACCACCAGAGGATGATGGAGGTGTTATGATAACCAATTACATCATAGAGAAACGTGAAGCCAAGGAAGGAGCAGAATGGCAACTTGTATCTTCAAGTATTTCAGGCACAACCTGTAGAATTGTTAATCTAACTGAAAATGCAGGCTATTATTTCCGTGTTTCTGCCCAGAATATGTACGGCATTAGTGAAGCACTGGAGGTCTCATCTGTAGTTTTTATAAAGCCTCCGTTTGGTAAGTAGAGCTCAAAATATCCATGTCTATATGCCCCTGTGTTTTTGTTTAACCCCAGCTCGCAGCTCAGCCCCACACAACTCTTTGCTCACTGCCCCACCAGTGGGACTGGGGACAGGGTCAGCAGGGTAAATGCTGGAAAACTCTTGAGCTAAGGACAGTTTCATAAAAAAAAGCAAACACTGTTTGCACCAGCAAGGCAAAACAAGGAATTCATTCCCTGCTTCCCATGGGTAGACAGGTGTTCAGCTGTCTCCAGGAGAGCAGGGCCCCCATCACATGTAGCAGTGTCTTGGGAAGACAAATGTCATCGCTTCAGATGTCCCACCCTTCCCTGTTTTACATACTGAGCATGGTGTCATGTGGTCTGGAATATCCCTTTGGTCAGTTGGGCTCACCTGTCCTGGCTGTGTCTCCCTCCCATGCACCTCCAGTTGCCTCACCAGCTTGGCAGTACAAAAAGAAGAAATGGCCTTGGCTCTGTGTAAGCTCTGCTCAGCAATTACAAAACCATCTCTGTTATCAATCCTGTTGATAACAGAACAAATCCAAACACAGCCCCATATTAGCCACTGTGAAGAAAGTTAACTACCCCAGCAAAAACCAGCATACCCTGTAATTAATTACTAAGAAAAGCTCACTTCAGTTTTTCAACTTTGTTATTATTTACAGAAAAACCAGGACAACCTGGCCAGCCAGTAGCAAGTGCTGTCACAAAGGATTCTTGCGTTGTCTCGTGGAAGCCACCTGCAAGTGATGGTGGTGCAAAGATTAGAACTTATTATCTTGAGAAGCGTGAGAAAAAACAAAACAAGTGGATTTCTGTAACAACAGATGAAATTCGTGAAACAGTCTACTCTGTGAAAGATCTTATTGAAGGTCTTGAATATGAGTTCCGTGTCAAATGTGAAAATCTTGGTGGTGAAAGTGAGTGGAGTGAGGTGTCCCAACCAGTCATTCCAAAATCTGATGTACCAATTAAAGCTCCACATTTCAAGGAAGAACTAAGGAATCTGAATGTTAAATTTCAAGCTAATGCCACATTTGTCTGCAAAGTCACTGGTCATCCTAAGCCAATTGTTAAGTGGTACAGACAGGGCAAAGAAATCATGCCAGATGGGGAAAAGATCAAGATACAGGAATTCAAGGGTGGATATTACCAGCTGGTCATCACAAATGTAACGGACGATGATGCCACGGTATATCAAGTGAGAGCTACCAACCAAGGAGGATCTGTGTCTGGCACTGCCTCTCTGGATGTTGAAGGTGAATGAAGGGTCTTGATAATCAAGACCAATTCATTTTAATTTTGCATATTTAGACTACTGATGCTTTTCTCATGTGCTTTTGGTTATGTGGTTTTTTTCTTCTTTCTATTCCAGTTCCTGCAAAGATTCATTTGCCCAAAAACTTAGAAGGCATGGGAGCTGTTCATGCCCTCCGAGGGGAAGTGGTGAGCATCAAGATTCCATTCAGTGGCAAGCCACCCCCTGTGATCACATGGCAGAAGGGACAAGATCTCATTGATACTAATGGACACTACCAAGTCATTGTTACACGATCATTCACATCTCTTGTTTTCCCAAATGGTGTTGACAGAAAAGATGCAGGGTTTTACATTGTTTGTGCCAAAAACAGATTTGGAATCGATCAAAAAACAGTTGAATTAGATGTGGCTGATGTGCCTGATCCACCAAGAGGTCTGAAGGTAACTGATGTTTCAAGGGATTCAGTCAACTTAACTTGGAGTGAACCAGCTACTGATGGTGGAAGCAGGATCATAAATTACATTATTGAAAAACGTGCAACAACAGCAGAGCGATGGATTCGTGTTGCACAAGCTCGTGATACACGATACACGGTGGTGAACCTGTTTGGCAAGACCACCTACCAATTCCGTGTAATTGCAGAGAACAAGTTTGGCCAAAGTCAGCCTTCTGAGCCTACTGATCCAATTGTAACCAAGGAAGATAAGACCAGAGTAATGAACTATGATGAAGAAGTTGATGAAACCAGAGAAATTACAGAAGCTAAAGCAGCTCACTATTCTACAAAGGAACTCTATGACAAATATATGATTGCAGAAGAGCTTGGACGTGGGCAGTTTGGCATTGCACACCGCTGTGTTGAGGCAGCTTCAAAAAAGACCTACCTGGCCAAATTTGTCAAAGTAAAGGGTGCTGACCAAGTTTTGGTAAAGAAAGAAATTTCCATCCTAAACCTTGCTAGGCACAAAAATATCCTTTATCTTCATGAATCATTTGACAGCCTAGAAGAATTGGTCATGATCTTTGAATTCATTTCCGGGGTTGACATTTTTGAACGAATCAGCACAGCTTCATTTGAACTTAATGAAAGAGAAATAGTAAATTACGTACGCCAGGTCTGTGACGCACTAGAATTTTTACATCGTCATAGCATTGGACATTTTGATATTAAACCAGACAATATTATTTACTTGACAAGAAGAAGCTCTGTAATTAAAATTGTTGAATTTGGTCAAGCCAGACAGTTGAGGCCTGGAGATGGCTTTAGACTCCAGTTCACTTCTCCTGAATATTATGCACCTGAGGTACATCACCATGACTTGGTCAGCACAGCTACAGACATGTGGTCAGTTGGTGCTCTAACATACATACTTCTCAGTGGCCTTAACCCTTTCATTGCTGAAACAAACCAACAAGTTATTGAAAATATTCTAAATGCTGAATACAGCTTTGAGGACGAAGCATTCAAAGAAATAAGCATCGAAGCCATGGACTTCATTGATCGCCTGCTAGTAAAGGAAAGAAAATCTCGGATGACGGCTGCTGAAGCGCTTAATCACGTGTGGCTAAAACAGCAGACAGAAAAGACCAGCACTAAAACCATTAAGACCTTGAGGCACAGGCGTTACTATCAAACTCTGGTAAAGAAGGAGTGGAACACAGTTGTGTCCGTAGCCCGCATTTCCTGTGGAGGCGCAATTAGATCCCAGAAAGGCATAACTGTGGCTAAAGTTAAAGTTGCCCCAATAGACATTGGGCCTATTGCTGGGCAGATAAAGCATAATGTTGCAGAAGAAGGAGGCCATGCCAAATATGTATGTACGATTGAAAACTACGATGAATCCACACAAGTCACATGGTACTTTGGTATGAGACAATTAGAAAGCAATGAGAAATATGAAATCAAATATGAAGATGGTGTGGCAACCATGTATGTCAAAGATGTTTCTAAATCAGATGATGGTACCTACAGATGCAAAGTAGTAAATGATTATGGTGAGGACAGCTCTTATGCAGAACTTTTTGTTAAAGGTGTGAGAGAAATTTCTGAGCACTACAGATGCAGAACTGTTAGAAAAGTGAAACGACGGGTTGATACTATGAGACTATTAGAGCATCCCCCAGAATTTACTCTGCCTTTGTATAACCGCACTGCCTACGTTGGAGAAAATGTCAGGTTTGGAGTAACTATAACAGTTCACCCAGAACCTCGTTTAACATGGTACAAATCAGGCCAGAAAATCAAACCAGGGGATGACGATAGGAAATATACTTTTGAATCAGACAAGGGTCTTTATCAACTCGTCATCAATAATGTCACTGAAGAGGATGATGCTGAATACAGTATTGTGGCACGCAATAAATACGGTGAAGACAGCTGCAAAGCTAAGCTGACTGTAATTCCGCATCCGCCTCCGGCAGATGCTACACTCAGACCAATGTTTAAAAGACTGCTGGCAAATGCTGAATGTCAAGAAGGCCAAAATGTCAGTTTTGAGATCAGGGTATCTGGTGTGCCAAAACCAACGTTGACATGGGAGAAAGATGGTCAACCTCTATCCTTCGGTCCCAACTTTGATATAATTCATGAAGGTTTAGATTATTATGCTTTGCATATCAGAGATACTTTACCAGAAGACAGTGGCTACTACAGAGTTACTGCTACAAACAGTGCTGGATCTACAAGCTGTCAGGCTTATCTAAAAGTTGAACGCTTGAAATATGTCAAGCGTGAGTACAAGACAGAAGAAGAGCGGGAGAAGCATGTACAAAGGCAAATTGACAAGACCTTACGAATGGCAGAAATCCTTTCTGGGGTTGAAGCTGTTCCACTGACACAAACTGCACAAGAGGCTCTCAGAGAAGCTGCTATCTTATATAAACCAGCCGTTAGCACAAAGACCGTTAAAGGTGAATATGAAATTCAGAAAGAAGAAAAGAAGGAGAAGGAGGAAAAGAGACTTCGTATGCCATATGAGATCCCAGAGCCTCGCAAACATGTGCGCGCTGCTCTTGAGGAAGATCTTCATATTAAACACTTTGTGCCTCTGTCAGACATGAAGTGGTACAAGAGGCTGCGAGACCAGTATGAAATGCCAGGAAAACTTGAGAGGACTGTTCAGAAACGCCAGAAACGCATACGTCTATCCAGGTGGGAACAATTCTATGTGATGCCACTACCACGCATTTCTGATCAGTACAAACCTAAATGGCGCATACCAAAGCTGACACAAGATGATCTTGAAATTGTGAGACCAGCACGCCGGCGTATCCCATCTCCAGAGTATGAATATCACTACAGACCAAGAAGGAGATCACTTGGTGACTTGTCTGATGAGGAATTGCTCATGCCAATAGATGACTACTTAGCCATGAAGAGAACTGAAGAGGAAAGACTGCGCCTTGAAGAAGAGCTGGAGTTAGGCTTTTCTGCTTCCCCACCAAGTAGAAGCCCCCCACGCTTTGAACTGTCTGCCCTTCGATATTCTACTGCAGCAGCACAGGTCAGTTCAGAGGAAGAAAGGAAAAGAGAGCTGAGGTACTCAAGCTATCACATTCCAACTAAAGCTGAGACTAGTGCAAGCTATGCAGAGCTTCGTCAGCGTCACGACAGGGCTGCCTACAGACCACCTAAACAAAAGCAAAGAATAATGGATGAGAGGGAGGATGAAGAATTACTCCGGCCTGTTGGCACTGATCAGAGACTCTCTGAGTACAGGAGTGAGCTCAAATATATGGCAGAGGAAGAAAAGAGTAGACTCAGGAGAAGACGGGAAAGAGAAATAACTGAGATTGCATCAGAAGAAGAAGAAGAAATAGAAATGGTGCAATATGCTCACAGAGAATTCTCACCTCCCTCTAGATTACTAAGGAGAAGAAGATCCCTTTCTCCAACTTACATTGAGTTGATGCGTCCTGTATCTGAATTAATTCGACCTCGCTCACGGCCTCCTGAAGAAAGTGAGAGAAGATCCCCAACACCAGAGAGAACTCGACCACGCTCACCTAGCCCAGTCTCTAGTGAAAGATCTCTCTCCCGTTTTGAGAGGATGGCAAGATTTGATATATTTTCTAGATACGAGTCCATGAAATCTGCCCTGAAAACTCAAAAAACGATGGAAAGGAAATACGAAGTTCTGACTCAGCAGCCTTTCACCCTTGACCACGCTCCTCGCATTACCCTGAGGATGCGCTCACACCGGGTCCCATGTGGCCATAACACTAGGTTCATTCTAAATGTCCAGTCAAAACCAACTGCCGAGGTGAAATGGTACCACAACGGTATTGAGCTCCAAGAGAGCAGTAAGATACACTTTACCAATACGAGTGGTGTATTAACTCTAGAGATTCTTGACTGCCATATTGATGACAGTGGAACATACCGAGCTGTCTGCACAAACTACAAAGGGGAATGCTCTGATTATGCAACGCTAGATGTTACTGGAGGAGATTACACTACATACTCTTCCCAGAGAAGAGATGAAGAAGTACCAAGGTCAATTTTACCTGACTTGACAAAAACAGAGGCATATGCAATCTCCTCATTTAAGAAAGCATCTGCAACAGAAGCAAGTTCCTCAGTAAGAGAGGTCAAATCTGAAGTGTCATCAACAAGAGAATCACTTTTATCCTATGAACACTATGCTGCTTCCGAAGAAAAAGTCACTGCAGCTGAGAAAAAATCACTGGAAGAAAGGACTTCCCACAAAGCATTTAAAAGCACTCTGCCAGCAACAATCCTTACAAAGCCACGGTCAATCACAGTTTCTGAAGGGGAGACTGCAAGATTTTCCTGTGATGTTGATGGTGAACCAGCACCAACAATAACATGGCTCCGTGCAGGTCAATCAATTGTTTCTTCAAGGCGCTTCCAAGTAACACGAACACAGTACAAGTCTACCTTGGAAATTTCTTCAGTCCAGATATCAGATGAAGGAAGTTACACTGTTGTGGTGGAAAACTCTGAAGGAAGACAGGAAGCCCATTTTACTTTGACCATTCAAAGAACAAAAATTCCAGAAAAAACAATTACATCACCTCCAAGAATCAAATCTCCTGAGCCTCGTGTAAAGTCACCAGAGCCAGTTAAGTCTCCCAAACGAGTGAAATCTCCTGAACCCATCAGCAGCCCCCCAAAAGCTAAGTCACCAACCGGAGAAAAAACGGTACCAACAGAAAAAGTACAATTACCAGCTGCTTCTCCACCAAAGATAAAACAGCATCTAAAAGTAGAAACTCTTGGAGATAAGGTAAAGTTATCTTGTGCAGTTGAAAGCAATGTTTTAAGTGTTAGAGAAGTGGCTTGGTATAAGGATGGTAAAAAACTGAAAGAAGACCATCATTTCAAGTTTCATTATGCAGCAGATGGCACTTACGAGCTCAAAATCCATGAGCTCATGGAATCTGATAAAGGAGAATACACCTGTGAAATTATTGGAGAAGGAGGTGTTTCAAAAACTAACTTCCAGTTTACTGGCCAAGTATTTAAAAATATCCATTCCCAGGTAAGAGGTGTATCTGAGTCTCATAAAACAGTTCAGAAAGAAGATGAGTTACTTATGGTTTCTACCCAGAAGAAATCAGTAGTGGCAACTGAAGAGAAATCTGCAGTTCAAGAAGTCATTAAAAAGTCAGTTGTTACAGAAGATGTCAAACAATTGAAAGCAGAGATTACAGCTTCTTCAACTAAAATGTCAATGTCTGAAGGGCAGAAAGTGACACTGAAAGCCAACATTCCTGGTGCCTCTGAAGTAAAATGGGTGCTGAATGGAATGGAACTGAGAAATTCAGATGATTACAGATATGGTGTTTCTGGAAGTGATCATACACTAACTATCAAAAAGGCCAGTAATAAGGATGAAGGTATACTCACCTGTGAGGGTAAAACTGACGAAGGCATTATTAAATGCCAGTATGTTGTGACCCTTTCTAAGGAGCGTTCCAGCGAACCAGCATTCATCATGCAGCCAAAGTCTCAAAATGTCAATGAAGGACAAGACGTGTTGTTCACCTGTGAAGTTTCTGGGGAGCCTTCTCCTGAAGTTGAGTGGTTAAAGAATAATCAACCTGTAAGTAATCATTTAATATGCTTACTTGAAAAATTAGAATTATTCATAAAATTGATCTTAATGAAACCATTTTTGTTCCCCTCCTTAGATTGCAGTTTCATCGCACCTCAGAGTATCTCGCTCCAAAAATATATATTCTCTTGAGATTCGAAATGCAGCAGTGAGTGACACTGGAAAATACACAGTCAAGGCAAAAAATTACCACGGGCAGTGTTCTGCTACAGCATCTTTGACTGTACTCCGTAAGTTTGTTCTTCGGATTCTTGTGTTCAGAATATTCACAACTTTTTGCTGTGGTGTGTCTACTAAAATGACTTTATGATAAAATGTACTGGCAATGTTGACTTCAGTATTTTAAGAAGTTAATCTTTCCTTTGTACAGAAAGATGTATATATACAGCCCTGAAACAACATTAGAAATCTTTTTAACACCCACAGAGTAGCACAGAGGTGCTTCATCACATCAACAGGTGCATGTTAAGAGAAAGCTATTTGTTCTGAGAATGTTAAGACCTTGGTGCTGGCAATAATTCTTTCCTCATTTACTAACAAAACCTGTCACAATAAAAGAAAGTCATTCCACTGTTAAAAAAATTTATGGCAACTTAATTGAACTGGGTTAACTGTTTTATTGGCTATACCCAATATATCCCAGTTCCTAGCATCAAGGTGTGGCTGTGATTTGTTTGCATGACTGTGTTTGAGTTTAAACCAAAGCTGCAGTGATTGAGTTTTCTTGTTCCCCTTTACAGCTACAGAACATTGCAGTGAAATACAGATTTTAGTATTCTGTGTTTTTATGAACTTGAAAATGTTTCATTTCACAGCTTCTACAAATATTAACTGAACACACATAATTTCTCAGTGTCTAATTCTAGTAATGGTTCTAATAAGAAACTGTGTGATGACCTATATTCTCTTAAGTATGTATGTTTTTCCTTGAAGCTCATACATACTGTAAGTTTCACTGCCTATTTTTGAATTTCTGAATTACCGCTTGTGATTTGGATATCTTGAATAAATGGTTGTAAACAAGTGTATACTCCACTGCAGTTCTCCGTTGAAAGCAAAGTATGCCATCTTCATTTCTGTAAAATTAACCACACAGAACTGCATGACTTTGTTTGTTAATGTGATGTTGTTGCTTTTTCCTTCTATGTTTGCAATGCTCCTCAGCTCTAGTTGAAGAACCTCCGAAAGAGGTAGTATTGAAGACCAGTGGCGACGCAAGCATGCACGAAAGTTTTTCTTCTCAGTCCTTTCAAATGGCTTCTTCTAAACAAGAGGCTTCATTCAGCAGTTTCAGCAGTAGCAGCATGACTGAAATGAAATTTGAAAGCATGTCTGCCAAAAGCATGTCCTCCATGAAAGAATCCTTTGTAGAGATGAGCTCCAGCAGTATTATGGGGAAATCTAGCATGGCTCAACTGGAGAGTTCAACTAGTAAAATGCTTAAATCAGGTCTCAGAGGTGAGCATTACAATTATTGGTAGAGTTAGTGCTTCAGCTATCCTGAAGCAGTCGTCAGAGTGAAGCTGCTGCATGGCTTAGTGAAAACAGACTAACTTGGCATTTCTTCTCCTATTTTATAAAGGAATACCACCCAAAATTGAAGCTCTCCCATCTGACATTAGCATTGAAGAAGGAAAAGTTCTCACTCTATCCTGTGCCTTTTCGGGTGAACCTGCTCCTGAAATAACATGGTACTGCAGAGGGAGAAAAATTACCAGTCAGGACCAGCAAGGTAGATTCCACATCGAAACCAGTGAAGATTTAACCACCCTGATCATCATGGACGTCCAGAAGAACGACGGTGGACTTTATACTCTGAATTTAGGGAATGAATTTGGTACCGATTCTGCCACTGTGAATATAAATATCCGATCACCTTAGAGAGCCGAATCTGTATTATTTACACTTGTATTTTTACAAGTGATTCATATATGGACTGAAATATCTGATATGTAAATATAAAAGAAAAATATTTTTTTACCTACCTGAATGAGACAAAGTCCAGATCTATACATTATGACTTATAGTCATTATTGACCTAAGAATTTAAAATGCTTTTTAAAGTGACATGTACATACTGTATATAGCCGAAGTTAACGGTTATGAAGTTTTGTACCGTTTATTTTATGACATTTTGAAACGTAACTTTTGGAACAGTTGGCAGGGGAAAGTTTCCTAGCAAATGACTACTCTGCTCAACATTTAACTAATTTTTGCGCCTCAACTCATTGTTGATGTCTAAGAATGCCTCAACAGGTAGAGAGGCTCCCTGTTGAAGATTACCTACACCTAAGACTTGATACTGTGCACAGTATTTCATACGTGCACAAATATTTATGTTGAATCAGAAATGTAAGGCATTAGTGATGTTTGCAATTACCCTCCTGTAAGCATTGCTTTAATGTTTTACATTTAATCTGATTATGTCATAATTTTCATACCTGACTGACAATTTCTGGACAAAGTGCAAGCGGCCAGCACTTTGTTCACCCACTGTGTACTGTTTCTGACACATTGACTGCCTGAATAGCTTTTAAAAAAGTAACATCACCTGGCCATCCCCTTAATCAACAAAGCTATTTAGGTATTCAAGTGCAGCAGCAGTACCCCATCTCGGAGGTTCTTAGGACGCAATGATTGAGTTTGTGTGGTAGAATTAGACACCCAGTAGTCACTTCCAGGCAACTAAGTAATGAACCACAGTTTGAAAACAAACTGTTGCTACAACATCAAATACCAGCCTGCACTTCAATTTGCTTTAGTTCTCCTAATGTAGTAATAGAGCTTGGTAGCTGTTGAACCTCCTTGAGATATTCATTTGAAATAAAGCATGCTTTCTGCACCATAAAGTCTGTGACTCCTTCTTTATTTACTATGCTGTTTTTACAGTTCCTGTACTGCTCTACAGAAAAAGAATTGCTGAAACAAAAGTTTTGGTAGAAATGCAGTTCTCCAATGTAAACTAGGTACTTAAGTGTTGATAATCCAGCTATCTATCAGAAACAGCATGTCCACCAGCCAGCCTTGGAAAATGTCACTTAAAAAAAAAATTTCTTTATAGGTTCTTCATTGACAAAGAAAAAAATTCTAGCACATGCCTAAGCATTGTGCTGTTCTTATCCCTCTGTTATTTCCAGGCTTTCCTCTACACCATCCTGTTTTTTTGGCAGCTGCAACTAGTACAGACTAGTTGACCCTAATTGCCTGGACCAACAAGTTGTCACCTCCCATGGGTGATTAATCAATTCTTCATCCCACAATTCAGCTGACAGATCTGTCAGAGCAAAGCCTGTGTTCACATTTGCGGGTTGTGGGAGGGGCTGGGATGTGTATGGGGAAAAGAGTATCAAGGTCAGAGAAGCAAGTCTGCTTCTAGAATTCAGTTGGTAGAAAAAGCTTGAGAGCAAACACATTCACAGAAATGCAACACTTCCGGAGCTGTGAAATTCTCTGAAGTGGAGTACAAGCATTAGTTAGCAAACATGATGCATCATTGTTACTCTTAGCATTCCATTAATACTACAAAACAAAACAAAACAAAAAAAGACTCAAGTTCATCAGAAGTAACAAAGCAGATAGAATGTTTAAAAACCTGTTCCAAAAAGACTCACTGTAGAAACTTTTTATTATTTCCTATAACCCTATATATTATCAACCACTGTCTATTCAAATTATGCAGGAAAGCTAAGAAATAAGAAACAAGAACTAAAAATAAGGATTTCAAAAGATCTAATCTCTGGGTCAGGCCAAAATCCAAACTTTTTCAAGTGATGGAAGCAGGAATTATACATACGAAAGAGTTTAAGAGTTCATGGTATTTTGTCCTTAGGGAGAAAAGTAACAAAAAGAATAAAAATGAAATAAAAAAGGCCATGTATTTTAATCTTTAAACCATCCAAAGAGAAAAAAAAAACAACTCAAGAAAGCTTCTAATTCTCATTTTTTGTTTAAAAACACCTCAACCAACAAACTCAATACGAGACACAAAAATGCACATGTACAGTCTTGTTTAGCTAACAAGTAACATGTACACAGGCACATAATAAAACTTAATATGTACACAGGCACATAATAAAGCTAACACTAAAAACACACTAGATGTTTAATCATCTCAGCAGAAAGAGATAGTGATAGACAGCATCTGTAGATTTAACCATGGCCTTTTCTACACAAAGGCTACTGGAAACTCAATCTTATACAGCCTCCACTGAGTCTCAAACACCCAGTCAATGAAGAGGAAGCAGGCTGGTGTGGCAGTATAAGCAAGTTCATCCTGCCAGTACCTCTCTGGCCCAACTCTGCACAGCACTTAAGCAACTACTTTCAGCATATGACTCACTCACATGTCTAAAAATAGGATTTAAAATACTTAGGGGCTTTGCTGAAACACAGCTTGAATAGATAATGTTGCAGGCCGACCAGCTGAGCCAGTATTTTTCCACAAGACTGCTAAGCAAATGCTAACCTAGAGTGACATTGCTGAACTCACCTAAAGTTCCTAAAGCTAAACCTAAAGCTTTGATATTCACAGAACACATCCCTAAGAATAACATTTTTCAAGACAATAGCTCAAGCAGTCTCTGGATTAAAAGAAATATACATTTTGAATTATTTACTTCATTATATCCAGGTCATATACTGGTATTTATATAAACTGACATTTGCTCTCTTCAAAGATCAGATCTATAGTGCTACAGGACCAAGTTTAGAAAAATATCCCACCACTGATATGGTGTATGAAAGCATTTGTTTTTCCGAGTGCTGATGCGTAAGGAAAAACTTTTTAACAAAGCTCTGTGAGCTGCTGTATAAATCCTACTATAGAGCTGTATAAATCCTACTATAGAGACCTACTATGTTCTACTAACACTTTACATGTGGCAGCCTGAGAAAAATAACTGTGATGGTGGAGAGTCACAATAACACTGAGAGATTCATTTTACTGCATTTTAGCTGGTTTTCAGACATAGACATTATCACACTCCTTTTGAAAGTTTCTAATTTATACAAACAGGAGAAACAGCTACACTAGAATACTTAAAGTGATAGGGGTGGAGCAAAACTCAAGTATATAATTTGTGAAAATAACCTTAACAAAAAACAGATAGGTGTGATTTCAATTTTTAGGGAATGAAATTTTTTGCAGTAGCAACCACTACAGTATTCCTATCCCAAAACTGCTTTCTTTGAGAAAAAAAGAGTTTAAAAAAGTGAAGCTGAATTACTAAGCTGAAAAACATACAACCATTAAATTACACTACTTTAAAGCCCCTGAACATTGTAATCTCAGTATTCACAGCTCTCCAAATCATTGAGTGTCTTACCATTAATTCTTTATAGTGGAAGCTGGTAATTTCTAAGTATTTTATTTCTAATTATCTGATGTTAGAAACTTCAGTGATATAACTGAAGTTACCGCTTTTCACCTAAATATATATGTCCTGTGCTTATATTCTTTAAGTGCTTTTTAGAAATTTGAACTGATGTCAGATTGATCTCTTCAGAAGAATGTGAGATCAAAACTAGAAGTACCAACTACCTATTCTGTTGAGGTTCAGCTCTCATTCTGCACTAGAACAAATGATACAATCAGGCACTCCTGATAAGCTTTCCCATAAATTTGGAAATTAAATATCTAAATGCAGACAGGTATTCTTCTATGGTATTCTTGCTATGTATGGATCATTGTGATTCAGCCAGATAATTTTCAGAAATTATTTCTTAACCCCCAGTTACCAGTTACCATCATCTTCACTATTTCACTGAATTTCACTCAAATACATTTTAGGATGTTTTGCACAAGTATCTATAACAAGGCTGATTTAATAGAAACATATCACACATATACACATAAAGCTGAAATGATGGCTCTGCAGACCTAGAAAAACCCAAAACAGCACTGAAGCAATTAAATGCAAATTTTGTGCTTGGATCTGATCACAACAGCTTTTGTCTTGTGGGCAGTATTTAAAATTATTACTCTCTACTACATTCACTTTGGTTTTGCACAATGTTGAGTCCAATCTCTTTTCTTTGTAGTAGTTGAAAGGGGAAAAAGGTATCTGTCATTATGACATGTAATGAACACTGCAGAAACTGTCAGAAACCTCACTGAAACTTCAAAAAGCGCTTCTGACAGCTATTATTCAAGACAACACTCTCACTGCAGTATGCAGTTTACTTCTCTGAACATCTTCTTTAATACTTATTTTTACAATTGTCATGTCATACAGAATACATTAAAGCAAACATTCAGAAAAAAAAATGTACAAGCATGTGTCTGGCTGATATGCATATGCCAGTTTGCATGAAAACTGACAGAACTGAGCACAAATGACAGCTCTGAGCTGGTATCCACAAACCCCTTTTACAAACCACTCAATTCCACTTGAACCTGACATAATGGTTTATAAACTGGCTTTTTATATAAGGCCAACAGCTCATATGTTTTTCCTCAATATTTGGACCTATTTTGATTTAGATAAATCAACATTCCAAAAATTCATAAGGAAAGCTCCCATTCCCATCTGTTCTTTCCAGCCTGCTTCAAATTATTTATATACACAAAAGGAAGACTAGTTAAACCAAATTAAAGATCTGATTATAAAAACAGATTTTGGTATGTGCTTGAGTACAAAAAACCCTGTACATTTATTTAGCAGTTGTGTAAATCAAGAACAGTAAATGGCTTGCTTCAAGTGATCTACAGCTAAGACTTTATCGACCAAGTTCATCCCTAAACAAACACCCAAAAAATCCCCAAAAGCTTACAATGCTAACATTAACAACCTTCTTGACCAAGGTGCTAGTAGGCACTATTATACTATATTACTCATTAATAATAAAGAGAGTCAGACTCCGATCTCACTTACAGTTAATTCAAATTTACACTGCTGTAACTGAGAGCAGAATCCATCTTCTGGTGTATACCACCCTCAAATGATGTCAAGGAGTTGCAAAAACAGAAGCTCCCTTTTGTATAAATATGTCATAAATAAAACATGTATAGATACAAATATTCATTACCACAGCAGCTTAGAACGGTCTAACATTTCAGCTCTTGTTTTTATCATACTTTGCTAAAAACACATCTTAAGTAAGCAGAGTAAATCTTAACAGCACTATATTATTTGTGATACTACACACCCCAGAAACAATTTATGCACATTTTGAAGCTTTTAGATCTTTAGACCTTTAGTAGTGAAAGTAGGTAGAAATTTTTGATGCAAAAAAGAATAAATAAATAAAAACTATTAAATATCCCATGTTTGGTACAAATACTTCATATTAAGTTATTTTTATACATTTGTTTAGAAAAATACACTAAATATTTCTACTTTCATTGCCTAAAAATAAGGACTGGATAATGTATATCCTTGTGTTTTTGTCAATTACCGTCAAGCTGCTGGAGCAGAGCCATCAGTGCCCATTCCCACAGCCCTTGCACTGGCAAAAAAAAAGCCACTGTGGGGCTAATCACAGCTCCAGGTGGATGACCTGGTACAAATGACCAAGAGGCCCATGGCACAAACTGCATTTTTTCCAAAAAAATGAAAACTTTTTGCTGAAGTTTGTAATGTTCATTTACTAACGTATTGGTCATACCTCCACACTTTTTTAAAAAGAGCTGCATTTACAAATGTGGATGCTTATCTGTTAAAGCCATCATTTGTTCCAAAAAATGCACATTCAAACTGTGAAATATTAGGAAAATACTCTTGCAAATAAACTATATAAAGATAAAATACACTTCAAAGATAGTATTTATGTTATTCTATAAAGTGCAGAGAAATCCTTCTAAAAAGGGAAATAACTACTTCCTATAACAACAGTATAATTACAGCAGCTTTTGCATAGCATTATTTATAGAAAATTTAATACTTTCAGTTGCTTCAGGAGGAAAAGGATGAAAAAGTCTCTTCCAGTTCAGATCTTTCCTTTGACACTGATTTACTTTCTTCAGGAATTGTTGATGATACCAGATCTCCATTGACAACACTTCTAGAACAATGAGCAGATCCTATAAAGTGATCAATTAAGTATTTAATTTTCTATCCCCAAAAGTATCATCCAATCTGTCAATTATTGTATTTACAAAGTATTTCCTATATAGAAGCAATCAGAAGAACTAGTCAAGTTAAAGTCTGCTAAAGAGGAGTTATGATGGAGTCAAAATGCCAGCAAGATTCAGTAGGAAAAACCACAGAAGAACTGGCTACTAAGTCAGCCCCTCTAATCACAAGGGACTAAATTCTGGTCATGATCTTTATTACTGGCAAGGCTATGTGCCTTCAGAGCAGTGCTGTCCTCTACAAAAGGCAAGAAGCCACTGACATGAACCATCTTTCCATAATACACTGAGTGAAAACTACCCCTGCAACTCACAGAAGTCAAAGAAACAGAACTTCTTCTGTGATAATAAGCAGGTGGCAAACAGCATTATTTCACATCACTTACCAGAAAATCATTTGCATGAGTCTATTAGGACAAACATCCCTTTTCTGGATATGCCTTAATTTTATCTTGCCCACTGATTTCAATGTAACTACTCCAGATGCAAGATCATTTTTAATATGGATGGAAGCCAGGACAAGTCAACCAGGTAACAAATTATACACATGCTCTGATTTACAATATAAGAATCTTAGAAATAAAATGTTTTTCCTCATGCCGATATCAATGTCAGAAGATACTCTAAAAAAGGAAATAAATTGTACTGGAAGATAAAAAGAAAACTCCCTCCCATTCAAACTTACTCTGAGCATCTTCAGAAAGTGTATCACTGTAAGATTCTGTATCTGAGTATGTTCTTCTGCGCCGCTGAGAAAATCGGTGAAGAGATGAACCTGGCTCTTTTACAGAGTGATTAATCCTACAAAGGAAATAACATCTATTAGTAAGCAAAATCTGTAACAACCCACACAGATTTTATATACTTTAAATTTGAAATAACTTTGGTTATTTCCAACCCACACAGATTTTATGTACCTTAAATTTGAAATAACTTTGGTGCTTAGTATTTGTGAGTATCAATGCTTTTTATTATACTAGTCTACTACAGTAGACTAAAAACTGTACAGTGAACAATCTTAAATTTCAGAATTGCAAAGCCTGAAAGTGGAAATAAAAACGAAGGAAATAATTTTAGAATTTGAAATACTGACTGAAAAATAATGTTAGCATTTCAAGCTCTTAATTTCATGAACTTGTCAAAACAAGCCACTTGTATAAAGCTTCTAGCATATCAAAATTTTGGTACCGTATTAAAAACAGCAGCTGCCACTGATAGCTGATAATCTGCACCCTTTACTTTCAAAATTAGATCAATTTATGATTTTTTTTTTTTTCCCAAGCAAACAATTCTTCTCACATTTTGTTTTTAATGCAAGCAAGTTCAGTGAAGTCTTTTGAGATGCAAGAAAAAAGCTTAAGGAAACAGAAAATTACCTTTCTGAATAGCAAGGACCAGGGTGGCTAATGGAACGCTTCATCTGGGGGGGAAAAATTCCGAAGAATAAACAACATTAAAAATGTCACAAGCTACTCAGAAGAATAATATGGATATCTGCATTATTTTCACTTTAATTACAGTCTTTATAAAGAGAAATGACAATGTTTTTTTATAAAAAGCAACCACTCTCAGTTAAAAATCTGATTTAACTATATGAAAACAGATGGGTTGCTATCAATATTATAAGTTTTAGAACATTCACACAGGACAGGAAATAGCTTACTACAAAAAGATGCTACCTCCTATCTATGGAATTCATTCCCTCTGGCACCAAAGTTCCTCAAGGAGACATTGTTAAAGGCTATGATATACAAAAGTAACAAGAAATTTTTCCTTTACCAAATGGAAGTTTAAATTCCTCATTACACAATAAGGCCAAATTATGCATCTTGATTGCTTTCCCTTCTACCACTGTTAATCTCTATGGATATCAAAGAAAGTTATTATTTTAAATCATAATGACCAGCTTTGTAAGTAAAGTGATTGAAAAAAAAGAAATTAAAGATCTATATGGAAAGAGACAAACAAAACTGCACAATCAAGCTTATCTTGGAATACATATACAGAACTGAGTGAGCATTTGATTCCCCATACAGTCTTTCTAAGGGAATTAATCAATAGTGAATAGTTATGTAAGTAATATCTTTATCATTATATATAGTTTTGTTAAATTAGGGAATGATATATTAATACAAACATCTTGACTTACATACACTGAAACATATGCTTTCTCAGTGAAGTGCTTCAAGTCACAAAGCACTTAAGCAGGAGGGGAAGTTATGTAATTTTTATGATCAATGTACAGTTAGCACTCTAAAAAAACCAAACAGTTGAACTGAGGAAAAGTTAAACCTCATTCATTTATGAGATACCTCATTACAGGGCCTTGACATGCAGAATAAATTACTCTGATGATGTAAAGGCTAGCAAACAAAGACTGAGAATGGAAAACTTATTTATATTTGGGACCAGTACTGATCTATAATACAGTCAAGATTTCAACTGTTGACATCATTGCACATAACAATAGCATAGTGACCTCCCACTCCTTCCCCCAATCCAACCACCAGTATAACACTTAGAATTCTAAGATAATATTTCAAAATGTCTAAACCATTTGAATAGGTGATGGTGACACAGGAGAAACCAAGGGATCAGGGTGAGGCAGCTGGAACATTTCTGGTTTAAACTTGGCATTAGCAATCTTCACACATTCTTCAAGTGTTGTGATAAATGTATTACATGTGGCACTAAGCAAGGAAGAGGCTTCATTCATGTTCTGAAAATAAATGGAAGCACAAGCATAAGCAAGGAAAAATAAATTCAAACCTGCAAATACAACTTTACTCCACCACCTCTCCCAGATACACTAATTTCCCTCATTATGTACACCTTACCATAATGAAAATTTAAGAAAACAAATGTGACAGCATTGCAATTTCTTTCTGACATCTGAGTTTCTTTAGGGTGCCAGCCAACAATGCCTTACTGCAAAGCTTGTCTCATACTAATTGGTATCAGAAGATCATTCAGTGAAACTAATTGCAGCAGAAAGTGTGAACAGTTTTACCACTCTAGAGCAAGGAGCTGCAGGTCCATTTCACTTCCCTAAACTGATAACTTGTTCTGTTGTGACTAAATGTCAGCCCCTTTGCACTAAAGGACCAGCAACATTGTTCACATGCTGCTCAAGAGTGCAAAGAATGAAGTCATTCATAATTTCAGTCCTTTCATTCAAAAGCAGAAATACATTCTAGTATTGCACTTGTGCACATTCAGAGGTAGGTATCTATACTACATGTTTCCAATGTCTGGAACACTAGCTTTCACTAATAAAAAAATGGAATTCCCTCCCACACAAGGGAGAAAGAATGGACAAACTAAGATTGTTTCAACTACTTGAACAGAGATGAAAAACAAAGACAAAATATCGTGTTGCTCATATGATAGCTCTTCTGGCCATTCAACCAAATGGCTGAGAAACACAACTGGTTCCTAACACCTGGAAAAACTACAGTTAAACCATCCAGGTACTTCACACACAGAAAATCACTATTAGTACATCTACACACAAGCATTCAAAAACTGACATTAGGTTAAGTGTCCCAACATCGGGGAGATGAAGAAGGTTTAAGACATCAGCAGTAACTTGAGGTGTATTATATAATGGAATGAAAAGAAATTCTGGAATTGTGCACCTCAATGCTGGGAGGAGAGCGAGTCTCATCATGCTGAACAAATTCTTGTATTGTATGAACTTGCTGCATTAAAAGATCACAGTAGAGACGAAGTTCAGACATTTTGGTTTTAAGAGATTCATTGGTCTCACTTATTTCTATGGAAAAAATGGAAATATCAATTTATTGAATACAATGTAAATACACACTGCAATTTTTAAGCACCTTTCATTTAAATATCAATTTAAAAATCCACTTAAACTTCCACTTAATTTTGAGGAAAACTGGATTCTGCAATGAATCAAGAATTACACTTGAAGCAGACAACACTTTTGGATAACTGATACTAATTTAATTATTATTATGAAACAGCACATTAACAGGAAAAATAAAGTTGGAATGTTTCTTAGCTGCCATGTAATGTTGTAAAAAAATTAGTGGACAAAACTTATGCCACCCACACGAGTGGCTAGATAACACACATACCTTTTTCTTTTTTTGTTCTGGTATCTGCTAAACAGGCTTTTGCACTCCCCAGTGCTACTAGCCATCTTTGTCTTTCAGCTGCATTAACTGCTTTCATATAGAAATGCTGCTCCCCTGGGATGATGAGCTCCATTCTTGTGTTGTCTGTTGCATGAACTTGTGATAGAAGAAAAAAAATTGAAATCATAATAATAACCTCAACTCAGTAACAATCATTTATTAAATACTCCTCAAAGTGTTTTAAAATGCTTATGATAATCCCACAGTAATACAGTAAATCACAATGCATCACTGCTTAGTAAGGAAAAGCCCAAAGCTGCTCAATCTTTCTCTCCCTTCACCAAAAGAACATGGTAACAAGCAAAATCAACTGGAATGGCAAAAAAAAATTTAGAAGTGATCCTCCCCTCTTCACATCACTGATTTTATCTGCATAACACTAACCAAAAGGAGTGACCACATGAAAAATATTTGGTGGCCCATGTAAAATAAGTTCCACTTTTTAATATCAAAGTACCCACATCACAAGCTGAGTCATCTGTGAGGATCTGGAAAAAAGTCATAGGTAACAGCAACGGGAAGCTGAAAAACACCTTGCTACTAGCCAAGGATGCTGACTTACAATTAGGAATACACTGAAGTCTAAACTCTTACTTTGGAATAAACAGTTCCCTTACTGTCACAAATACATCCATCACCTGTGCATGTGCACAGCTGCTAACAGTGACAAAAGTAAAAATTAGTCAGGAAACAAAAGACTAAACACTTCTGGTTTATAGGAATCTCCACTTTGGATCACTGCTTCTGCTTTTCTGGAAAACTGGCTTTCATGATTCAGTCTCCCTCCCTGCTCATAAGAGGAAAAAGCAGTAGAACTAAATAGCTAGCTGATATAATTTCAAGCATGAATCACGTGCACATACCTATTAAAAATACAAAGTAATAAACGGTTCTAAATCTTGAAACAGAACTCTATTCACATTCATTATTATTTGTGAACTATGAAGCTGACACACTGGACTACAGGTAAACAAAAACTGAGGAGGAAAAACATGTGATGCAAAAATGTGTGATTAGTGATCTTTTCTATTTTGATGGCAGCTAAAATTTTCTCAAGCAGAAATCTACTAATTCTTACCTTTTATTTCACATACAGCCATCTTTATACTTCCTTTGCTGCCTTTGCAAACATCATCCTGGGAATCATAGTATGACAATATCCCATTGTCTAAAACAAACCACCGAGGCTGCCAACCTAGAGAGATCAAAAATGTGAACGTTTAGTCTAACTCCTAAATCATAAATCAAATTCATCTCTTTGGCAGTTAGAATTTTAATAAAAGAGGCAAGCCAGGAAGTAAACAATCTGTGAACTCTGAAGACCAGAGCCACTCTATAACCAGTGTTACATGGATATTCCACTCCCATTCCTTTTGAGTGTAAGATCAGCATTTTTCTTCTGTTTTCACTGGATTCCATTCTAGAGAAAAATTACATTGTAATTTAGCCACTATGGAATCCTGTTTTGAAGGCTGTTAAATTAGATGCCTCTGAAAGACCATTCTCATTCAAATATATTTTTCAGGCAGATTTTTCTAAGATTGTAGGAACTTATTTAGAAGATACCAGAAAAATGACAGATGCCACCAACTGCTACGCAATGTTCTCCTTCACCTACTGTATTTCAGTGAAAACTTTGTATTTCACACTTACATATTGACACTTTGTCCGTTTCTACAAATAACATAGCGCTAAAATATTCCAGCAGAGCATAACAATTACACTGGCCCATTACACTCAGGGTCAGAGAGCAGATTATCCCTCTGTTTTACAACTTGACACCAAACTTTAACTTCCTACTTGGTTTAGGGTTTGGAATGGCAAAAATTGTGGCTAAGGTCTCTAGGTATTCAGCAATATGAGAGTGGCCCAGGGTGCTTTCCAGTCACCATCCTTCAGAGCAAGATGAGGCCATCCAGAAGCACTGTATTTTAACACAAAAGGCTAAATCAGCTACCAGACTCAGAAATCAGCTACAGGCTTCATACTACTCACAGCATTATAGAATCATTAAAGGCTGGAAAAAATCAACTAGTCCAACTTTTAACCAATCACCACCTTGTCAACTAGACCAGAGAACTAAGGACCACATGCAGTTGTTTCTTAGACACCTCCAGGTGATGACCACCTCCCTGGGCAGCCTGTTCCAATGCAACTCTTTTCATGAAAGATATACTGCTGATGCCGAGCCTGAACCTCCCATGGTGCTGCATGAAGCTGTTTCCTCTCATTATGTCACTTGTTATTTGTAAGAAGAGGCTGAGCTGGCTCCAACCTCCTGTCAGGGAGTGATAAGGTCACCCCTGAGCCTCCTTTTCTCCAGGCTGAGCCCCCTCAGCTGGCACAGCTGGTCCTGGTATGACTCACTCTCTAGACCCTTAACCAGTTCCACTGCCCTTCTGTGGACACTCTCCAGCACCAGCATCATTATATTTGTAACACTAATTAGAGAGGAGTAAGACCAGGCTGCATTAAATCACATTCCATGATAAAGAAATAAGAGCATGTAACTGTGCATTGTTTCTATTTTTGTTGTTTATACTAGCTGTAACAGTAAGCATACATGCCTTTTTAAATGCAGAGTGGTAACTAAAAGGCACATCCACACTTGAATTTAAAAGCAGAATGTTAAAAGCTACAAACTCCAAAGGATAAGAACTCACATATAAAATATTTCAAATGGCACGAATACATCAACACTAATACTCAAAGAATATGCAATTCAGAAGACTCTGTCCTGTAAAATGCAACTCAAAAATGCAAGGATCTTTTTTTCTGATACATTCTGTTGCAAGACATGGACTCTGTACTGCCCTAATCTCCTGTCAATGCCTGTCAAAACAGTCTTGTTCTGCTAAAAAGGGAACCTACATGAATGACTATTCCATCCTCACTTTATTCTAGTATTGGAAAAAAACAGAAGCAAAGGACATAAAAGGCCAAGTGCCTCACAGAAATAAGCCAAAGAACAAAAACACCTCTTGTAATTTGGAACTGGCAGGTATCCTGCATTTGAGAAAATATTTAACAGATTTGTACTTCACAAACTCTTATTTGAGGAGAAAAAAGAAAAAAGAAAAAAGCCAGCTATATTTCTGGTTTGCTTTTAATAAAGGAAGAAATTAAATGTTTTCCACAACACTTCAGCAACAATAACAAGCTCCTTTGCTGCCTGGTGTCTAGCATTAATGACAAGTACTACAGCCTATTTTTGGCCACAAGAACAGATACTATACAGAGTATAGCAGAGTAACAAGGCAGATGGTAATAAAATTTAAACATTTCACTAACATTATTAGATTACTTTAAAAAAAATGCTGCCCTCCTACATTCTGAAGATTGTAGGTAATCCCTGACACACTAATCTTGAAATGCAGGAACAGATGCTCTTTGTTGGCCAGCACAAGCCTAAGGAAGGGTTCTGAAGTTTGCTGGTTTAGAGGACTACAAGCTTTCAGCAGAAGTTAGCTGCATGCTAACAGCCTATTGTGTGTACAGCAGTCACAGCTACTGTTCAGTATTTGCTATTAAACAACGGACTTAAAAGAGGAGAAAACGCCACAAGAGCTCATTGCCTTTATCCATTTATCTTTTGTTACAGCAACTGTCTCAGGCATATAAGTGACAATTTTCATTGTGCTCAATCTTTCTCTCATAACCACAACTTTTCCTCTATGTGTTTTCTCTATAGTTATTGTGAAGAAGTGACAAAGACAGCACCTATTTAATTACAGCACAAGTGTTCCCTTTTGCCAGCAGGCCCATATCTGAGAACACATAAGTGGCCTGAAAAATGCAAGATTATGTTCTGTACACTTCACATCACATCGCATCCACACAATCCTCAAAACGTGGCCCACATTTTAATAATTCCTCAGAACCAAGTTTCACACCAAGTTCCCACACTCACAACCTGCACATGCTGAAGCAGAATTCCAGAAATGAACTGCTGAAGAACCAGAGGACAAAGAAGACACTGCCAAAGCAGTGTAACAAGAGGCACGATTAAGCAGAGTATGTGATCCAACGCTGATCTGCTTGGGAGGGACAATTAGTCCTAACACAGTGTCAGGGGAGGAATGTTTCACCTTGACACCACTGCCTGCTCCAAAGGGAGATGGTGTCTCTATTGCAGCAGAGGACCAGCCAAACAAAACCAGGCAAATGCTGCCATTAAGTGCACTTTCTGTCTGCAGAGCTCCCAAAAACGCATTTAATGAAACCGAAGTTCATCATGTGTTTTCCAGGTTGGGATACAGGAGCTCCCTGTGCTGGTGAGAGTCTCTGACTAACTCGCAATGCAGAGAGGGGCGAGAGGGGCTGGGCAGAGGGCCGGGGCCGGCACGGCCCGTGTGCGATGCGGGGGCAGCGGCTGGCACGGCCCCGGCCCGCAGCGGGCACCGACCCCGGCCCGGCCCGAGCGCCTCTCGGCACCGCCAACCCAGGGCCGCCGCAGCGGCGACGCTCGGCCGCTCGCTCGGCTCCGAGCACAGATATCCGAGCCAACGCGTTACCTACAGCTCCGGCCCCGCGGGACCCCCCGAGGCAGCGGCGGCAGCGGCGCATCACGGTCGAGACCGAGCCGAGCCGCAACCGCCGCCCCCCGGGCCCGGCCCCCCGCCTACCTGCCAGATAGTTGGTCCACTTGTACAGGACCCCCTCCATCGCTCAGAGCCCGGCGCCGGGCCGCATCCTCCTGCTCCGCCGCGGGGAACGGGCGCCGCGGCCGCCGCGGGGATGGCGCTCCGCTCCCGGCCCCACCGCCGCCTCCCCCGCGCGGAGGCGGAGCCGCTCAGCTCAGGCGCGGCGGCCGCGGCGGCTCCGGCGGCGCCGCCCGCCCCGCGGGGCGCTCTGCATCCCCCATGCGCGCCGGCCGCGCTCCCGGCCCCGCCGCCCCGCGGCTGCTGCCGACGTCCCTTCCACTTCCTGAGCGGAGAGGGCGGCCCGAGGAACCGCCCGCCCCGCGGCCGCTGCCGGGGCCGGGCTCAGCCCCACGTCCGGCGCGGCTGAGGCGGAGCGGCGGCGCTGGCTCGGCCCCCGCCCCTCGGCGCGGCGGGGACAGTGCCACGCCGGCGGCCGCCTGCGAGCGACATGGGCCGTGGGCTGGGCCTGCTGCTGCTGCCGCTGGCGCTGCTGGCGGCCCCGGCGCGGGCCGAGGGCGGCTCGGCGGCGGAGGAGGAGGTTCAGATAGAGGTGCTGCACCTCCCCGAGCCCTGCAGCCCCAAGAGCAAGAAGGGCGACCTGCTGAACGCGCACTATGACGGATTCCTGGCCAGCGACGGGTCCAAGTTTTACTGCAGGTGAGCCGCCGTGGCAGCGGGTCGCAGGGCGGGCGCTCCGCTCGCCCGCAGCCGGAGCCGCGGGACTCGGGTCGCTGCCGCCGTGGGCACGGCTCGGGGCCCGCGCTGACAGCATCAGCCGCGGCAATTTCTCCCCGTCTCGACCTTTACTTTTCCTTAACCGAGTGTTGAAGGGTGCAGAGTTTCCCTAGGGTCAAGAAGAAACGCAGAGACAAAAGATGGAAATGGCCAGTGAAGGGACCCGACAGGGACGAACCTCGAGAGCCTGTAGCCCACACCTCACGTGGACCCCCTTTAGAAAGGCGGAAAAAAACCCCATCACGTTGATACTTGCCATGTTCTGTGCTGTAATTTGTGTAGAAAAACTCGAGGTGGGAGGAGGAGCTCTTGGTAGGAATGCACGCTGACAATTTTAGGCAGAAACTTTTATTTAGCACGGCGCATAGTTGGCACTGTGCAGTGCAGCCACATGATTACAGTAGTGG
This sequence comes from Erithacus rubecula, assembly GCF_903797595.1. Classification (NCBI taxonomy): domain Eukaryota; kingdom Metazoa; phylum Chordata; class Aves; order Passeriformes; family Muscicapidae; genus Erithacus; species Erithacus rubecula. Next base: position 15,214,172 of record NC_136659.1, read on the forward strand.
TTTGCAGCCTTTCTGCCTCATCCCTGTTGCTGTTTCCCTTCCCATTCATTGTGCCGTCCATTTTACGTTGAAGTTACCATTTCGTATTTTGCTTTTTCGCTTTGCCCCATCCATCTATCCCCAGACAATAGCTTAGCTCACTACAAAATCTTGATTCATTCCCCACTTGTGTAATTTAAGAAAGAAAATCAGTATAGGATTTAACATTGAACAGTACCATTTCATTCGCATTTCTTTGCCTGTTGAAGTGACTGACTGGTACATAGAGCGTTCCTCTCTGGATGTTTTGCTCAGTTGCTATTCTGTGTGCCCATACTGGGATGCCTCACACAACAGAAGCTGCCTCACTGGCGTGCAGTGTACATGATCAGAAAAATAGCATGTTTGTGTGAGAAGTTCAAAAACAAGGTGGGGTTTTTTTTTTATTAAAAAGGAGGTTTCCCCTTACATATATCAAGATTTGATCTTAATTTATAAAGGCAGCAGAAAAAGTGTTTATATTTTGTATTCTTGTGCGCTAAACATTCTTGTGCTAATAATCTATGTTCTTACTGACTGCAACTAAAAGTTATATTTATGTAAAAAAATGTTATATTAATGTTACTCATAACCAATTTCTTTTTAATAGTCGGACACAAAATGAAGGTCATCCAAAATGGTTTGTTCTGGGTGTTGGACAAGTCATAAAAGGCTTAGATATTGCTATGATGAACATGTGTCCTGGAGAAAAACGGAAAGTGAAAATTCCTCCATCATTGGCATATGGACAGCAAGGATACGGTAAAAAAGAAGTTTTAATGCTGAACTTTGTCTTCCCTGTGTTTTTTACCCTTTCAAACATACAGCATTGTAAATGTCTGTAAGAGCTGTTGCACTCTTTTGGAGGCAGTGCTGCTGTGCAGCCCCAGTCCTGCTCATTGCTGCTGTTTTAGTCCTGACCACAGATCCACACCCAGGCCTTGCAGTTCCCATTAGAACTCAGTACATGCCACCCCATGTGTTTTCCCAAGTAGTGCTATAGTGTGAAAAGCTGGCAGCAAAACGAAGATTTCCATGGTCCATATCAGCATTATGGTGTTAATCTATTAAACTCCAGTCAAATTTGGTTTTTATTATTGACCTGCTACCTGTTTAGCCTTTTAATGACAACCTGCATCTTCTGAGTAAAATGGGATATAATGCAGTGCAATTAATCTAAGTAGAAATAGTGTGCTTAATGTACTGCTTACATTCTGAATAGTCAATGGCTCTCATTATCACATTACACGGTAATTGCAACAGTGCAATGCATGAAATCTGATTCGAATATAAGATAATTCAGTGTGCAGATTACTTTAAAAAAGTTCCAGTACAAGTTTTATGCAGTGTTCCAGCATTCAAATGTAGATAAATTCAGCTCTGATATGAGTGTAGTAGGTTCTGTGAAAAGGTAGCTCCTGCTCTATGATATGTCAAAATTCAATGCATCAGTTTAGTCTTTAATACAATTTCATACAAAAAGGAAAAACACTGATACAAATAAAAAACGTTCTTTAATACTAGTGTTAACTGTTTGTTGCAGGTAGCACTTGAAGGAAGTAGTATTTTCCTACAGCACACCTGTCCTCTGTCTCAGCGTATTCCTGCATGTTGGGGAAGATGCCTGCCTAATCTTGAATTAGAAAAGATGCATGTGGCTTTCTAAATCTTTACATGTCTTTCCTTTGTTGGTATGTATATTTGTAAACTACTAGCACTGAATTCTAGTATTGTATCTTCCTTTTGGAAGTGGTATTTAAATAATGATTTATATTCAGATGTACTTAAAACTTCTACTTTTCTAATACCTGGAAGGTTGAACCTTTTGAACTCTGAAATCTGTTATTTTTACTATGGCTATTTTAGATGAGAAATGTAATAGTTTTGTTTATTTTCTGTTTACAAACAGTGTAGATTCTTAAGCTTTCCTTCAGTTTATGAAGGATGGACACGAGCTCTGAGGTTACAATGTCATGCTCACTGGCTTTGGCAGCTTGCATGTTTGCATTTTAATTTTACACTGCATGATTTCTTTATGCTCTTTTGGCACTATTTTTAGACCCCATTGGTTTGTTGCTGTTTCTTTTCAGTTCCCTTATTTTACCAGGTGCATGATACATGGACCTGTGTTTTTAGACAGTGCTGGTTTTGCATCAGGTGGCAGAAAATGCTTTGATCCAGGAACAAAGAAATCTAACAGTTGTTTTCTTAATTCAGAGGCCAAAGTATTCTAGTAGTTTGAAGTTTCTGGAGGGTTTTTTTGCAAGTCAGATGACTTACATTCTGTTACTGCTTTTTGAAATGTACATTTTAAACACTATTTTACAGCACACATAGAATACCTTTTACCATAGGTATAATTCATACAGAGTAGGTAAAACATGATATTGTCTGCTCGCTTTTTTCAGATAGAAAATGAATAGGAGTATTGATCTACTAATGTTGTATTTTAAATCAGGTTGCAGCTGTTTAATAAAGACATACATCTTAGAACCAGTCTCTAAATAAGCCCTGTCACATGACAGGATGTGAAAGAATGTGAAATTTAGAAGTACTTGTTTTTCATGATAACCATTCACCTAATCTCTGAAAGTACCTGAATTGGTATGCATTGGTATGTTTTGTTTCAGGCAAGTACATGATTAGCAAGTTTGTTCTGAAATCATTTATTGTAACACTATTTTCCTGACTAGACGTACAACATTTGTATTCAGATTTATTCTGAATATTAACACAGCCTTTTTTAATAAAAAAATACGTTACATGTGAATTTATCATGCATGTGATCTCTGCCCATAGTGTGTGATTCCTTAAATTCTGCTTTTTTTTTTCCTTTTATTCATAGCACAGGGCAAGATTCCACCCAATGCAACACTGATCTTTGAGATTGAACTTTATGCAGTACGTAAGGGACCTCGTAGTGTTGAAGCATTTAATCAAATAGACAAAGATGGTGACAAGAAACTCTCTGAACTTGAGGTAATATGATGCAAATAATTTGAAACAAATAATTTATAAAGCTATAGGTGTGTCTGCATCAGTTTTATCTTTACATGAGCTGCCTCTGCTGCAGCTGATCATGTAAGGTTTCTGTGTGCTTACACAAACTACACTGTTTTGTAGTTTGCTGAAATTTGCTTTAATACATTAATAAGTCTCACACTTCCTGTGACAAATTGTACATGTGTCTGACTGGAATCACAATACATTGCTTATACACCCCCAGTGTCCTTAAAGATAGCTAGATTGAGTACTGGCATAAAAGTCACAATCATTGGACTTTTTTCTTTCCTTCTAGATAAGTCATTATTTGAAAGAAGAATTTGCAAGAGATGGCAAAAAACGTCATCCCTCTGCCCATGATGAAATCTTAGCTGATATATTTAAGAAGAATGACCATGATGGAGATGGCTTCATATCAGCAAAGGAGTACAATGTCTACCAGCACGATGAACTCTAACTACTTCCAAAAGTCTTTGGCAGTTTTCTGGACTCTGAATTCTAAATAATAATACTTCGTCACAGAATTTTTGTATTTTTTTTTATAGTGGAATCTTTTTATATCTCTTAAGGTGACTGTAAAAATCTTATTTTTAACATTCAGCTAATAAAATGTGCCAGATGTTTCAAAGGAAAATAAAATTGAAGTACACCATGATCTAATATTTGTGTTTCCTACATATTCCAATCTACAGTATTGCTCAGTATTCTCTCATTCGGTGAAATACTGATGGAAGTAATGATTTCTGTTCTATTGAGTACACAAAAGTTAGAGTAACCTTTAACATAGCTGGAACTATGATGAACACTTCTCAATCCCCTGTAAAATAAAAAGGGAAAATAGAATCCCAGGAATACAACTCCTAGACCCCTGCAGGCTCCTAGCCTAGCTTCTTGAGGAAAGGCCATTTGCAGCAATTAACTATAAAAGCCCTTACAATAGGCAAATTCTGTTTATGGAATGTTAAGATAAAAATGTTTTAAAAATAATCTCTTTGATGTAATATTAACGTAAAGAATTTGGTGTTGAAGAAAAAGCAGTATTTTGTTTTTAAACTTTGACTTAGTAATAATTATCAAGCTTGCCAGTTTTTTATAAATCTATACTATGATAATTTATTGAATGAGGTTTAAGATGATGGGAGATAATATATATAAACATAAGTAATTAATTACTTGGGCATCATTCTGGTTTTCCTCACTGGAAAAATGCAAAGAAGTAGCAGTAGTTAATAGACAGTAGTTATATCTGTTAACTGTTCTGCTTGTGTAGAACACATCATAACTCTTGTGTAACATACTCACTCTTCTCACATGAAAAGCTATTTCTCATTTCAACCTGTAATAATCAGATGTACAAAGTGAAAGTGGCAGCACAAGTGAAAAGAGCTTCCTTACCTGGGTGTTCCTTGAAATAATTTCAAAAGGTATGAAAAGGTTTTTTGCTCTGCCAATGTAAAACAGTGTGGTGAGATGTTTAACAGCACCCTGCCCCACAGCCCAGTCCCAGCCCTGGACACAGCTCTGGTGTTCCAGTCCTCAGCAGACTCCAGTTCCTGAGGCTGGGATGCACCTGTTAAAGACCTTCACCCCTGAAATCTTGCTGAAGTGAGCAGTTCCATTAGTTTCAGCAGCTTTCAAAACATTTGCTAAGCAGGATTTTTCCTGAGCACATAAAAGAAAGTCAAGAGCAGATGTGACATAAAATCCAGCTGCAGTAGGTGGGCTGGTTGGTACTTTTTAATAATCTAAGCAAACTTGATATACAGCAACAGCACCCTAATATGAAACTCCCATCCATAGTTCCAGTTGTTCCCTTTTGTAACTGAAACGTTAGACTGAGCTAAGTTTTAGCATGTTTTTTAATCTGATACTTCAATTAAACATTCATGAGAACACTAAATTATTAACAAATATTCTCATTTAACCATCATATGCTAGTGTAGAGAAAGGCAACATTTTGGGAGTTTAACAACAAGTTTGTGTAAACAACTTTAAGTTCTAGCACATATTTTGAAATTATGAAAATACTATTTAAAATACGATTTTCATTATCATGATAATGAGAAGGTTCTAGGAAAAATAGCAACATAAGGAGTTCGTGAGCATTTTAAAGTAGAGGTCATTGACTGTGAAGCAAAGAATTTGAAGATAACAGTGTAATAAAATGTTTTGCACTTTCACTGTTTTGCATTTCACAATGGGAGACATATTTACTATCTCTGAAAAGTTTGTGGCACAGTGATGCCCATGTCTGTGACAGCAGGCACTTACCCAGATCAGTTACTTCATTCTCTTATGCCAGAGGTCAAAACAGGGCACAGCATGCAGTCGTACATACTTCTGTCCATTAAAAGAGCACTCCAAGCATCCATAGACTGTCTCCCTTTTAGAGCTTCCCATTCCACACAGGACACAGGGGCCTTTGGGGATGTTGTTATTAAGTAAATTAATTCGGATATGAGAACCGTCTCTGAGATAGCTTGTAGAGAGATCAGTCATGCTTGCAGCTTTTTCATAATAATCTGCAAAAAGGTCCTCCAAGTAAGGATCAGAGTTAGCAACGATTTCCACTACTCCCTTATCTGAAAAAGAGCACACAAGAAAAAGAAGCAGTGATTTCTTACTACATTATGATCTGTTGTTTAAAAAATGTCATTTTATTATAGAAATAGTAACTGATTCACAAAACTGTTCTAAGCATGACATATAGATTGTTTCCCATGGAAAACCCTGTGTGTTGAAAATTTTTCTTCACTTAACACTGACAAAAGAATTTTTTGTGTATTACCTATGTAATTATATTTTTAGAAATATACATAAAGGATAGGCATGAGGAAGGCTTCTAAGAAATTGGTGCAACCTCAAACCACAGCTGTGTTTTTCCCCGTTTCTATTTTTGCATTTCTAGTTTTATGTCCTAAACATTGTAAATACACTTCTATTTCCTATTATTTATTAAAAAATCCCACTAACAATATGTTTGGAAAACTTGGAGGACTCCTTGTTAACCTCCTAGCAGATTTCTGTGCCAGGTAGGAACTGCCTACCTTTCCCTCTCTCTTCAGACTGACGAGATTGAGTGAAGAACTTTTAGGCATCTACAGCTCCTGAGATGTATCATACCCACTGAAGATTTATTCCCCTAGTGTGGACTGGAGCAGCACTGAAGGCTTGGTCCATAAAAGTCCTTTCATCAAGAATGGGATACAGTGGAGAAATGCCACCTATACAGAGCAGCCTTTGGGACATGTTTACTGCTCAGCATTCATCTTCACACTCAGATCTGCAGATTTACAAAGTACTTGGACCAAAGAGTGTTACAATTTTAAGATCTGGAAAGCTGCATAAATCTGCATTTTTGTTGGATAATATGTTCATATTAGAATGAAAAAAGAGGACTGTGATGGCATCCTGGCCATGTCCCTGCCATGAGAACATAGTGCCTAAGGACTACATTCAATTATTTCAGTTAATGTGGTTTGCTATTTAAACTTTCAGCTTTTTGCCCTCAAATATTACTATAACTTGTATTCTATAATACCAGCTGTAAATGGCAAACTCATGAAAGAGGTTCAATGTTAAGTTAGCTGTCTAATTACTCAATACTGGTTTATCAACAGCCATAAGTTTTAAGATATTTAGAGTTTAACAAACAGATTTGTTATTTCTGAGAGACAGATTCTCAAATGTAAATTTTAATAACTCTACAATCATTTAAATACACTGGAAATCGAGAGGTATGTTTTGCATCAAAATTATTTTCTTTAAGCCTTTACTTTGCACAGAAATTAAAGAAACAAAGATACACTTTAAAATAAGACATTTGTATATAAATATCAAAAGTCATACTTCGATGGAACAAATTATTTTTTAATCTCCTCAATTTGGTTAGTGAAGATGATCCAGATTTCTCTCTTTCAAATCCTCCTTTTGCAATTGGAGTCACACAGAGTTCTGTAAAAATGAAAAATTTTTAAAAGGACTAAATATAAAAGCCATGATTGCACAACAATTTAATAAGCTTTCTAATCAATAAAGTTAACAGTGATTAAATTTAACATTGTTAATGTTTTTAATGGCTAGTACAAGTTTGCACACAATAATAGCCCACGGAATCAAGTAACACAAAAAATTCAATGGGAATTTTTAACTTCTAGTGGCTTTCAGTTAACATCCTCAGGGCCTGTTTTGGTTCATACACAAATTTTACTCATGTTAAAGGGTTAGGACAGTCAGTGTCATACCAATGGGAGCCCTGAATCTGGAGGACAAACATTTCTGCAGTCTTACTTGAAAGTAGAAATGAAACATAGTAAGCAAGGCTGTGAGTTCTGTACTCACCATTTCCAATACTGAATCAATTACTAAAACTTTTTTGAAATAAAAACAAGTATCATCTATGTTTCTATCCATAACTTGAAAAAAAAAAAAAATCTTTATAGTAAAATGTAAGGTATGCAATTTTTCTTTTTGATTACTGCAATTATTTTCTTCTAAATAACTTTAGATATTTATATATGCAAATGATGTATCAGACTGAAATTAAAGCCCAAACAATGTTATTAGTTCAGGAGTTCTGTACACTTTTTTCTTTACTTGTATATTTGTACCTGCCAATTTTATGCAAAACTGATCAGATAGTCTCAGAAACCTGTTCCTCACCAGCTGGAAACATAAAGTGTGACTTTTTGTTCCATGCCACCAAATAATTTAAAAAATATGAAGTCAAACAAATTTTTAAAAAATGTTCCCACAGCAGACTATTTTTTAGTGCTTGCCTTGTTTATCTTTTCAAGCACTGTTTCTGTCAGAATGTCAGAATACTTATGTGCATAAAATTAGAGCATCCCATTGTATGGGATCAGGGCTTACATATATTAAGAGCAATAAAAGAGTTTTTAGAGTTTTAAAAACTTGGATCATTATAAATAATAGCAGTAATGACAGTAATTCACATCACTTACCAAAATTACCATCCAAATGAATGTAGAGTTCAAATACACTAAAAGCAATGGTTGTATGTGCAGGAAAAACAATGGCTTTGTCCCTCCCTTTATAATTCTGGTCTTCAATTATGTGAAACTATAATTTAGAAAAGGATCAAAAGAAAAAAGTTACACATTGAAATGAATAAATAAATATAATACTAATCTTAACTTCATATATTGAGAATTATAATGCCAGGGGAGAACTTTGAAATTGAAGATCAAATTTCACAACTAAAGAATTTTCTATAACTACTTTGCATTTTAATAAATTTTGATATAGAGGGAGTAATTTGCGTAACTTAACTGAAAATTATGTGAATGATTTATAAATACTAGAAAGAGCAAAGTTAGAAGACTTGTAGGTTTAATTATTCAAGCACATTGAAGGGGAGGAGGGAGGAAGAGCAAAAAATGGAGATGCCAACCCCTCAAATAATAACCTGAAATTCCACGGTGTTACTGAACTTGATCATAATAATGAAAGAAAGGGTTTATGTTCATTAGAAAGTCAAACTAAAGGTAGTAAATTCCACATTTTTGCTGAGGCTTTACCCCAAGCAATGGCTTGTTGTCTATCCATCCTTTCATGCATTTCCCAGCCCTCAGTCACATAAGCACTGTTAACAAAAGACCAACTTTCAAACCATTTTACATCAGTACAATAATATTGATTTGCTTCAGATTTTTTCTGAGCACAATTAAATCAACCCACAGAATTTATAAAAATGAGCATTTTATGCTTGATCATTTAAGTTAGAGAACTTTGTCAAACATATTTACCCTCATTGTCTCTCCACGCATTCCAGTATGGACAGTTAATGAGCACTGCCTTGTAGTTCGAATACTTTCCATGACCACACACAAAACTTCCATCCTACTTTTTCTTGATTGATGGACCAGACAGTGATCAAAGTTTATTTTTCTAAAATCAAGAGGGAGGCAGGAAGGAAATTCAGATATAATTAGCAGTTTACAAAGCAGCTAAGTGACTTTGAATCAGTAAACAAATCACCATAATGTCTGTTTCATAGCAGTAAAACAACTGAACCTAGGAGATCTCCAGAAACTTAATACTGGTTTTCAGTGTTTGGGAACAGAAGAACTAAAAAACTCAAGGAAAGCAGGATTGTATAGATGTTAGAGAGAATTTCTGGGACTCTGTGGAAAATCCAAAGCCTATGCAGCTGACTCCAGTTTTAGTGACATTAAATGAAAAAAATCCTCTATTACTTGTAAACAATACAGAACAATCATGAAACAAGTGCTTGTAGAAAAATTTCTACAAACAGTGGCAGTTAGTTCTATAACACCAAATCTTTTTTTTTCAGGAGACTAGATCGTCTTTCCTCAAACCCAGTTATTAATGATAACATTTGGAAGTTACAAATAAAGTAGGAAAAGGTAGGCATGGAAGGAGAGGATACAGGTACAAAATGGCATGCACTTCTTGGTAAATAACAAGTAACAATATATATTTTCAAATGCCAAATGTTGCATCATGCATAGTAAATAATTTACTGGCATGCACTCCTGGGATTCACTGGGATCACATTGTTACCAAGGGACAGTCTTTGAAATATGAAAAAAAGCATCACCTAGAATTAGTCTCATCATGTTTCTACACACTTGACACCTGTGCTAGCAGCACAGGAACACCAAGTCCATTTTCAGTGTCCATAGTTCAACAAGAATGTTGGTAAAGGAGACTAGAGTTTAAAAAAAGCCACAGAAGGTTGTGAAAAATTCAGGTAGATAAACCTATTTTGTTTTTTGCAGAAAAGGCTGTGTAATAGCTCAATAAAACCTCTAAGTACCTACAATGGCAATAATATATATGGCTCTCTAGTTCATCAAAGTCAAAGAAATTCTATTTCTGAAACATGAAGTTCGGTAATGTCATTCAAAGTAGATTTCAAAGTTTCAATACTACAGTATAACACAGATAGGAGTTTGGATGGACTCTTCCTTTCTGAATTTGTTGGGGTTTTTTTCTGAGAGATGAACCATAATTCAAAGAATTCAGGAAAATTGTACAGCCTGTATTTTACAGGTCATGTGTCTAATCCCAGTGATCCAACCTGATACCCTTGAAATATCAGATGGTGACTTCAACTGATTGACTAAAGATAATCAAACCTAACCACTTCAGACTTTCAACCTAACTATGTGAAATAGAGTTATGGAAACAGAAATCAAAACACAGAATACAACCTTGTAGTAAGTTCTTTAAGTAATGTTGGTACTTCAACTTCATGCTTGGTCACTATGCCAAATGAAGCTTTAAAGGCAACAGAATCAGATCCAGCTACATCAAAACCAACATCATTCATTATCTGATTTCCTCTCTTGCCATTAAGAGAAACATCTGATTTGTCTTCATAGTTGAGCAGCTGGTAAGATGAGACACCTGATGAAAGAAGATAACCTTTGTGTGATGAAAAGTCTGAACACAGGATTTTCACTTAGCAAGAATAAATGGTACCATTCCTACCATGCTTAATCACTTTGATATGAAATTCAGAGCTACATTGGGCACTGTTTATTGGTGTTACTACTGATGATTGATGGAAAGAGTACATAGGAGTCCTGGGTTTGATTAGAGCTATTTTCAGATTTCTGGGTTCATCATTATTCTCCTCAAGTCTTCTACCTGTAACTACAATGCTGATATGCATAAACTGCACGTGTAGTGTGTTCTGGCTTTAATGACAGAGGCTCTGAAACCCAAAATTACTCAGTGGAGGCCGTACAGAATATTGAAACTAGGAATAAAATGAAAGCCACGGTATAAAAATTATTAGGGAATTCTGAATTTTAGCTATATGCCATACAAAGATCCTAATTTTTCTTCATTTTTGCAGTACATGAATGAGATATGAGTACATCAGAAACATTAACTCTGCCCAGGGACTATGTCAGTTTATTTTGGAGGAAAACAACAGATTAATTCTGACTTGCTTGAAAGTTTGCATTCAATTATTGTACAATCAAAGGTAGGTACCAAAGCATCTCTACAAAAATGTCTTTATAATATCAAATGCATTTCCCTTACACTACCAGAGAAAATACTAGATCACACGGGTTACCAAATTAAAATGAACACAGGGATTAGATTTCCAAATACATCTAAGAATCTGTAGTTTACTGCTTTTTATTATTTTTAATCCTTTGAAGATATTAGGATAAACTGACATTAAGAAATTACCTACTATGAATCCTGTTTGTGTTATTTTTAATGAAAAAGAAGGTTCATATATTTTTCATAATTTTAAAGGGATTGGAAATGTTTGGCTTTGTCACAAAAAAAAGGAAATTCAATTACAAACTTCTTTGCTTGTGTTGAAGGCCAATACTTTCTGCTCATGATATTTAACCTTTACAAAAAAGACTAGTAAGGGTTTGTGAGACTTTTTAATGAGGTTTTGCAACCTTTTTCTCAGACTTTTTAATGAGATTTTTATTTTTATTTTTTTCTTTCAGGACAAGCCAGCTGACTTCTCCTCAATGTAAGACATTAGATTAAAATTCTTCTTATCATGCTTGTGTCCTGAAATCCCCTCTTGTGGGATCAAGGGGTATTTCTGTCTTCCTGTTCCCATAGTAGGTTATCTTAGTAGAGTTTTTAACTGATACATTTTTGTGCAATATCATAAGCAATTTGTCAAAATTGGTATATTTAAAAAAAAAAACAAACCAAAGCACATAGACATGAATTACACACTTTTCAAAGGAATGTACAGGAAGATACAGGCAGCACAGTTCAATTTGGCACCTCATAATTCTCATAGAATCTCCTCAAAATTTATGCTATTGCATAGAAAAGACAATTTTTAAAATGTTAAGCTTTTTAAATACACCCCAAAGATTGCAAAGGTGGAAAAAGTGTTACGAAAATCCAATTACATCAGGCAGATGCAATAGCTGTGTTCAAATGCTTCTGCCTGTGCAGAGCTCAGTTCAGCTCCAGGGACTGCCAGCATAGAAGAACTGTGGAACTGAGCCCATCCTTACACACTTAAAAGTGAGTGCACAGAGAAAGGGTCACTTTTCTAAGCAAATTTTATGTAGCATTAATCAACTTACATCAGTACATCTGTCAGGAATTTGTGGCTCGTGAAAAAACAAGCCTTAACTGAATTTGTTTAATACTAGTTCAGAAAATACCAATGCTTTTTATATAAATGATTTTTTAAAATTCTTTTTCCAGAAAGTTCTTTTTTCCCTTTTTTTTTTTACCATTTTGATTTGTACCTTTTTCCTTTAATATTTATTACATGACTAAGCAAAAAAAAAAAAAAAGTTATTACCCATTTACTAAGGAAACTACCTGCACAGTTTAAACTGTTTACTATGTATTTACTAGAAAACATGCATTTTTCCACTTTGAAGAAAGATAAAAATCTTACCTGCAGAAATTTCCTTCTCCCCTTGAAGAATGTCTTTTAATGTGAAAGGTGTTGAAGCAAATTTAGATTTTTTTGAAAGTGAACATTTTCTTTTTTTAATCACAAGGCTCAGAGGTTGGTATCTGTCAGCTTCACTGAGGCTGGGCACTGGAACTAATCTTCCTCCATCACCAACCTGTTTGACAAAGTTTTTGGTTGCAGCAGCAAACATATTATGACATTAGTAATGATAATAATAAAAAGCACTGTATCAAGTGTAGCTTCCAGACATCGAGCCCATGTTCAATTCTTTTTATATTGTTCTTGCAAATAAATTAACATGCTTTGAAAAAAATTAAATCTAACTGCTTTTTCTTAGACTGAGTTATATTTCACTTTTAAAGAATCGGCAGCATCTCAGCTACTGAACTTCTGTGCTGTACTGCTTGAGACTTCTCTCAGAGACCTTCAGTTAAGCTCTCTAATTCTGCATGATGAATAATGAATTACCAGTGTAAACTGAGAGGGAAATGCTGCCTTTTTCTTGGCTGTTTGTTGCTACTCTTTAAAATCAAAATTTACTGTCACAGAAGGAGAATACTAACTTCCACAACCCTCAAGCTTCCCACTAGGAGTTATTGGTGTACTGCTGTTTGTTGGGTCCTTGGTGCAGCTGAATCCTGGTGTTTTAGCAGCCCAGCAGAGCAGCCCAGCCATGCTCAGGGAGGCTCTGGAATTACCCTTTGATGAGCTCTGTGAGATGGTGTTGCCTTTCACAGCCTGGCACAGCCTGCCTGGGGAGCTCAGCTGGGGACTGGGCTGGAGTGTGAGATGAGGCAGGGGAGCACCAGTGGGCTCCCATCGTCGTCCCTGTGGCACAAGGGCTAGGCTTGAGCTGCATGCTTTGAGCTCACACTACTGAAAACATCCTTAAATGTGAGAATTATACAAAATAATAAAAGTAAAATTGTAGAAAGAAGTGGCAGTATTGATAGAGGAATGAGGAACAACTCAAGGATCCAAGATATAAAGCACCAGTGTAAACAGACAGGAAACTGCAAAGAAAAAAAAGATAAACAGTAGAGAGCACTGTGGAGGGTCTGTGAGACCCTCATGTAAACAATTACTTGATATTCTAATAAAATTGACTAACACAGAACTGGCTAAACCTTGTAGCACTTCTTCCAGACACTCCCAGTAGATAAAGCATCAGCCACAGGCTTGTAAAGTTACATATCTGTAGGAATATTATCCCTGGTTGCCAAATAACAACTGGTTTAATTGGCTTTTTTTTCTGAAGTAAAGTTTTCATGCAAAAGTATCTTGAGACTGTTTCTATTATTTGAACATATATTTAATAATTTATCATGTGTCAATACTTCCATAATATTTTTAAAGGTTCAGGGTATCAAAAAGTCCAACAAAATGGCAAGAAGAGGAGGGCATTACTTCAGCTATCTAAGATGAAAGACTGCTGGATCTTTTTGCTTACTCTAGAGGGTGCTGAAAAATCAAGTCAGGTTATAAATAGACATTGAATTGAAAGCATGGAAAGGCTGCTATTAAAATCCTGTACATATTTACTCAATCAAAACACATTAACAGATCTGAGAAGCTTTCAAACGGAAGGAAAATCTAAGGGAACTCCAAAATGAAAATTGTCTGTTGATCCTTGGATTAGATTAATTAAAATGTATATATACATTTGACAGGATTCTATTTTTCCTACAAATTATTAGGATCAGCTGACACTTTATTCAACAGGCATTTGTGTTTTTCTTACTCAATACGTGGTCATAAATCATACTCAATCTGATGTAGCTCTAATTTGGATAATGGATAGTTTCATTTGATATGTTTATGTTCTATTCCTGTTACACTAACACCCTGTAATCCATCATAAATGCTTCAGCAGATGTTTGTGTTGTCCTCATGCCACAGATCAGAGAGCAGGGGCCCAAGTACAGTAGCATTGCCATGTTCTGAAAATATCCATTAATTTTGCACATCCAGGTGAAGAAAGTGAAGGTATTTCTCTGCTCCTCCAGCACTAGACACTGTTGTACTTGGCACATGAGTGTATTTATGAACTTCCAGTGTTTCTGCAGCTCTGGTGAGCTCTCATTTTGGGCAACAAATGAAGGAAAAACATCTAATTTCCAAGTGAATAAGTTATGCCTGAGTCATCACTGGAATAAAACAATCTTGCCTTGTCTTGTTTTTTTGCAGTTAATAGACAATTCCATAATGAGTTTTGTTTTAATATTAGATAGTTATCCTACATTATGCCTTGCAGGAATGTCAGTCACCTGTCATTATAGAGCATCTAAAGAGGCATTTATAAGGTGATCTAAGGTGATGCAAACTAGAGATTCGGCCAAGGAACTGAAAATGTGGAATTATTTCAATTATTTCAATCCAGAAGTTTTAAACTATCTGTAATCCACTTGAACTGATCTGATTTTATTTCTTGTCACAGTCAACCATATCATAAGATTAGCATGATTAAGCAGGCAGTTGAAGGGAGAAAATAAATCTTCAGTGCTAACTGACTGGATAAACTTAGTTCATGTTTCACTTGAAAGGATTAAACTCATAATCTATATCAAATTATGCTGGTAATTTGTTTAATATCTTCTTAGTGTACAAAAAGATGCCATCAGTTGCCAGATCTCCTGGCAACTGAACAGAATGTATCATGTACACTTCAAATGCCTTTGAACTGTATTAACATTTACCTACAGATCTCTGCAAAAGAACAAGGGCAAGAATTTAACATATAAAAAACAGCAAAAGAAAATGCTGCTGAAAAAATTACTTACAAAATTCCATAACTTTCCAGCATATGGCATGAGTATTTCCCTAGAAAGACAGGATATGTGCAATATAGACACTGTGATATTTCAGGAGGCAACAAAAATAACATTTTATGGGACAAAATATGGTCCTTATTACATACACACTTTTTGGGATTTTTCCCAACAATCTGAGTTGGGTTTAACAGCATTTGATTTCTTTTTTGGGTTTTTTGAGATGACATTCATCTAGAGATTCTCATGTATGAGCAACCCAGCCGGTTTAATACCATGACTTACATAACTTCAGAGCTCCTGAAACACACACTCTGGTGATTGTTTTATATCCTCTCCACAGCCTTACCTTTCAGCTTCCAGACCTTTGCTCACAGACATACAGATTACTTAATCTATGTTCCATGTGTCCACCTTCAGAGTGTATGAAATCCCAGCTTTTGCTTCTTTGTAACTGCCCAGTATGAATGGCAAAGTTTTCAATGGGTGTGTTAGCTGTGAAGCCTTTACTAAAAAGAAATGCAGAAGTAGCTCTCCAGGGACAGATTTGCCCAGACAGCAGGTTTGCATTTACACTCACCACCTGTGAGAAGCAGGCACATCTTTCAGCTCTCAGTCTGGCAACTGACAGCATCTTTTTGCTCATTAAGAAGATATTAAACAAATTACCAGCATAATATGGTGCAAATTTTGGGTTTAATCTTTCCAATACCAGCTCAGTTTATCCAGTCAGTTAGCACTTAAGATTTCTTTTCTCCCTTCGTATTCCAGCTTTCATTTGTTACATAAACATTGCTGCATACAACAAAGCTACTTTCATCATATAACACTATCAGATTGTGAAGACAAATCTGGGAAAAAACAAGTCAGTGTGACCTAAAGTAGGTTTAATGTTTCCTTTCCTTTGAAGGATGCTGCCCAAATGGCTAAATCCTTTTTATCCAGCATCTCTCAGTAGGTGTGCCTGTGTGAGTTTTGTGGGCTTGCCCATCCACCTGTATAGGATGTAGAACTGAAGATGCTGCTGTGCCACGATATCTGAAGAAGTTACAAAGAAAAGGACTTGTCTACTGTGTTATAACTCACACTGTCCATGCTAAGCTGTCTGATGGGTGCTGGTACAGTTTTATCTATATAAAACTTCCTTCAGTCACAGACATCTTGTTACTTGCTGCTTCTCCTTCTGCCTTACACTGAGCAGCAGGACTGCTTTTATTTTTGGCACTGACACCAGCTGTTCTGTGGCACTGGGTAATTAACCTTTGTGCAACTTGCCCTGTGTACCTGTGCTCATGTATCACTTCTCCAGAAGGATACTGCAGATATTCCAGAAGGATTACTATTGTAAAGTACTCTCAGATCTTTGAATACAGAGTGTTTATAAACAGACAAAATTAAATCAGTGTTTGTAGGGCATGCAAAAATTTCATAATCACCTCTATGTTTATTCAGTCTGTTCCTTTCCATGCTACAAGAATATGTCTTCATCTGGTTTCCTAATTCATTCTTTTCACACATGTAGGCATAAAGTAGACTTGAGCAGTTTACAGATACTAAACATTTTAACAGAAAGGTGACATAAAAAATTCTTGTCACCAAACATGAAAAGCAGCCTGATACTGTTGCTGACACTAGGTCAGCTGAACAGCATTTAAGTGAAGTCCAGTTGAACTTGAACTGAAGAATGGATGTGCTCTTGTGCTATCTCTCGAATTTCTCTGGCTGCTAAATGTAATGCAAGGTCCTCAAAAATAACCTACTTAGGCACTTAAAACATAATTAACACCTTAAATTTTATCAGTTGAAAGAAATAACCTAACATCCTTACCAGAACTTGTAGTTCACCTGCAGTCCAACAAGTAACCTTTTGAGAATGTTTAATTACATTTTTTTCTTCCACTGACTTGTCAAAAAACTTGCTCAAGAAGCCTAGGGTGGTTGTGAAATTTGAGCTAGCAATTAGCTCCTTTTCTTTACTGAAGGAAATGTAGCCACTCATCAGAGGGAAAAGCAACAGCATACTTGGTTTTGCTTTGGAACTTATCCTTGTAATTACAAACATCATCTAATGCAGTCTCATCACAGGCAAAAAGCATCTTCACAACAGATTCATGTCTGCAACATGCATTTATGCACACCTTTTTATTTTCCTAAATTTTTTAATATACCAGCATTAATATGTACTTGAGATATAGATTTGGGATATACAACCTAACCTGCCTCTTTATCTACTCCAAGTTAAATCTTAGACATAGCTCTCAGAAATAAAAATGTCAGCCTAAATATAAGACATTTTATTTGCTGCTCTTCAGTAAAATTAGACTCACTACTTAATCAACAGAGACTACCTCCTCAGCTACCCCTGGTACTCTGGGTTTGGATGATATTTCAGCTTAGTTTCCTTTAACCTTAGTAATAATTACTTACCTGAAAAATAATATTCCATATTGAAGTGCAGTGTTTTTTTGACATTTAGACCAACTTAAATATTTAGTAGGATCATGAGGACTTGAAGAACCATGCAGCCTGATATGTTTGCTGTGAAAAAAATGCTATGTATCATCATACCAGAACAGATTTTTGTACCAGCAGTGAAACTTGGAACAGCTTTCTGTGGGCAACTCCTTTAGCTGAGTCAGGATGAAATCCTGTCAATGGCTTCCCACACTGTCTCACTTCACCACACCACAGCACCTACATGTTTGTGGTTATGGAGAAATATCACCTGTCTCTGGCTTAGATTGAATCTAAATATGCAATTTACTTTCATACCTGAAATAATAACTTTGATGCTAAATTAAGTGTCAAGTTGCTCATGCTGCCTCTCAGGCCTCTTGTGCTCTATTCCCAAATGTTTGTTGTGTTTATTTATTTTTTTTTTCATCAATTAAATAATGATATAGGACTTTTCACATTTCACTCATGCCGAGTCACAGTCATCCATTCAGAGTAAAGGACAGATCTCAACTGGACAAAGGTCAAAGCAGAGCCGAGTTTCACTCATGGAACAGTTTAACAGGGAGAAAAGCTCCACGTGTGCCCCTGCCTCAAAGCACATGTTTGGACAAACGTGCACTCTGACACAAGACAGAAAGCAATTGCTTTCTCTCAGGCAGCATTCCAGACTGTTTGAACACTTGTTCTTTCTACAATGCCAAGAAATAACAAACCTTAATTCCTCCTCCCAAGCAAATTCTTATTTCTTATTATGCTTTCATTTTAAGGGCTGAACAGCTGACAAGAACACAAAAATCCCAAAATCCCACATACTGTTATTTTTCCAAGAGGCCAGACAGGGTGGGTGTCATGCAATTATTTTTTTTCTTTCATTCCCACTTTTTTCAAATCTATTAGAGAACATCAGGAGCTAACACCCTCTCTCAAAACTGGAGAAGTATACTGCAAGTATGGTCTAATCATAAGGAATAAGATGAAATGGGGAAGGAGGGAGGGAAGGAAGGAAGGAGGGAAGGAAGGAAGGAAGGAAGGAAGGAAGGAAGGAAGGACGGGAAGGAAGGGACGGAAGGGAGAGGGAAGGAAGGAAGGTAAGGAAGTCAGGACGGACGGTAAGGAAGGAAGGACAGGAAGAACGGAAGGAAGGAAGGAAGGTGAAGGAAGGAAGGATCGGTAAGGAAGGAAGGAAGGAAGGAAGGAAGGAAAGGACGGAAGGAAGGAAGAAGGACGGAAGGAAGGAAGGCAGGAAGGAAGGAAAGGAAGGAAGGAAGGGAAGGACTGAAGGAAGGACGGAAGGAAGGAAGGACGGAAGGATAAGGAGGAAGGACGGAAGGAAGGAGGCAAGGACGGAAGGCACGGAGAAGGAAGGAAGGAAGGAAGGCAAGGAGGACGGAAGGAAGGACGGAATGATAGGAAGGAAGGAAGGGAAAGGAAGGAAGGACGGATAGGAAGGAAGGAAGGAATGGAAGGAAGGGAAGGAAGGAAGGCAGGAGAGTAAGGAAGGAAGGAAGGAAGGAAGGAAGAGAAGGAAGGAAGGACCGGACCACGGCTAGGAAGGAGCACGGAAGGAAGGCACTAGGGCAAGGAAGGGAAGGATAGGAAGGAGCGGGCAACGGAATCTAAGAAGACGGAAGGAAGGGAAGGACAGAAGGAAGGTTAAGGAAGGAAGGAAGGAAGGAAGGAAGGAAGGAAGGAAGGAAGGGAAGGAAGGCAAATGGAAGGACGGAAGGAAGGAAGGACGGAAGGAAGGAAGGAAGGAAGGAAGGACGGAAGGAAGGAAGGAAGGAAGGAAGGAATGGAAGGAAGGACGTAGGAAGGAAGGAAGGAAGGAATGAAGGAACCCGAAGGAAGGAAGGAAGGAAGGAAGGAAGGAAGGAAGGAAGGAAGGAAGGAAGGAAGGAAGGAAGGAAGGAAGGAAGGAAGGAAGGAAGGAAGGAAGGAAGGAAGGAAGGAAGGAAGGAAGGAAGGAAGGAAGGAAGGAAGGAAGGAAGGAAGGAAGGAAGGAAGGAAGGAAGGAAGGAAGGAAGGAAGGAAGGAAGGAAGGAAGGAAGGAAGGAAGGAAGGAAGGAAGGAAGGAAGGAAGGAAGGAAGGAAGGAAGGAAGGAAGGAAGGAAGGAAGGAAGGAAGGAAGGAAGGAAGGAAGGAAGGAAGGAAGGAAGGAAGGAAGGAAGGAAGGAAGGAAGGAAGGAAGGAAGGAAGGAAGGAAGGAAGGAAGGAAGGAAGGAAGGAAGGAAGGAAGGAAGGAAGGAAGGAAGGAAGGAAGGAAGGAAGGAAGGAAGGAAGGAAGGAAGGAAGGAAGGAAGGAAGGAAGGAAGGAAGGAAGGAAGGAAGGAAGGAAGGAGGGAAGGAGGGAAGGAAGGAAGGATCTTATCAGCTGCAGTATGATGGTATAACCAGGAACAGTCAAAAACGAAAATTGCCTTCTTTGAGACTGCAGTTGGTAGCTTCTGACAGATTTAAAGAAATTGCACAGAGAATCACATGGGAAACGCTTTATAAAAATATACTTGCAGTGGAAAAAGATTAGAAAGGAAAAGCCACTTTTGTCAGTGCTTTTTCTGCCATTATCACCTCTTCAAAATCAACCTGAAAAATATATATTAAAAATTTTATGATAATCAATTAATCGAACTAGTTACAAATAGTTTATTCAAGAACCATTGCCTCAAGTGTTTCTTATATTAATAATCAGAACACAAGTGACAGCAGTTTAAACAGTGTACATTGAGATTTATTAGAACAAGCACTAATAGCAGCAGTGTACAGAGTGATGGAGACAATGTACTGTATGCACTGAACAATAGTAATTATACAATTGCACTTCTTCAGAGATCTATTAGAAAATGCTTTTCAGTAAACAGTTTCCCAAATCTAGCATTGTTTGGATTTGCCTCTGAGGAAAAAAAAAATACAAAAAATATGCTTTATCTTTTTTTTTTTTTTTTTTTGGTAAGGCATTAGCAACATTCATTGGCAGGCTACACAAGTCATTTGTACATGCATTATCCAATTACATTGCAACAGGTAAAAGAGCATCGTGTTTCCTCAAAAATTAGAATTGTGTGTATGTTTTGGACACAATATCCTGGAAATTCTGACTTTGTCTGAAGGAAACAGATGACATCTTTTGTAACATTTTAGAGCACAACAAAAACTACAGCATAGCCAAATTCACTTTTTATTTCCTACCAGAAGCTGTAGGACCACCTTCAGTTGGAGTTGGTATTATGGGTATCATGTATACCAAATGCATCATTATCATTCCTTGTTTATTATTTTCCCCACTACCACCTCCCTGAATCATGTGGCCAAAGGATGCTCAACTGTAATCAACATTAGCTACTGAATGAGCTTGGGTTTTATTGCATGAGAGGTAGTCAGTGTGAGGCTTCATCTGCTCTCTGGGTTACTACAACCTTCAGAATCAACTTACAAGTGCAAAGACACAGAGTAAGTGTTGCAGCTGCATTATATGGAAACCTAAAACTGTTTTATTACTGCTCTTTCCTGGCTAAGTTTAATCTCAGAAGTAGCCAGAAAACTTAAAATACCAAAAGAAAGCAATTCTATGTATGTGCTAAAGCCTGGACGGAGAGAGGCACTTTCTCACATTCATCCTTTTCCAGGCTAAGATTAAGAGCATGCTCTTAGCCTGCCAACCCCTGCTCCATAAATCAGAAAGATTAGACTCATTTTTTTTGACTGACATGCAGTACTAGCAATCCTCAGCTCTGGGCTGGCACCATCCTGGGGAAAGTATCGGGAAGCAGGAACAGGGATTGCAAATATTCTTACAATTAAGCTTGCCAGAATGAGACATAATATGATGAATTTGAATTGTTTTAATGCACTATTCTTTATTCCAAATGTCATATCTATATGAGCTTTGCAGAGACATGAAGTTAATTTAATTTTTAAAACTACAAGCTCCAGAATAAGGTTCCAAAATGCAAGAGAGTCAAAGGAAAGTCAAATATATTGCTCGGAGTGGTAAGCAGTCAAACCAACTGTATTTCACACATTTTATCTTCCACAACACAGCACACATGTTTAAAATTAGGCTTAAGGGCAACTAGTTGAATACCTAGGCTTGACTGCACATTAGGCCTGGAGCTCAAACAGATTTGGGCAGTAGATCATCCACTCACCTGGAAGCTCACTGGGTTCAACAGGGAGTGGAGTACCAACAGAAGCTCAGCCTCCATGCAGTGCTCATTTGTTCAAGCATGTAGGAATTCGAAATCAAGTGCTACAAAACCTGGGGAACCAGGTAAGCCAGTACATTGTTTTCTCAGGAATGTCAGTGTGAAGTGTTTTTATTTGAACTTAAGCATCTACATCTTTTAAAGTGATTTGAAAGAGAACTGTTTGCAATGTTAATGCTAAGTACACACTGATGCCTGTGCAATGTCAGAGTCCAAGCAGATGGAGCAGGAAAAAATCTGGTGTTTGTTGCTGATTAAGTCCTGCAGTGAAATAAAAGTTTATAGATTTGGAACACACAAATTGCATCCCTTCTGTATTGCTCCTCAGCTGCTGATGTTTACTAACCATAAGCAATAAAATTGCTTTTACTGGCATAATCAGCACATATTTGGAATCAGAATTAATAAGACTTCTGAATAGTCAAGAACAGATGAATGCATTTGCAGGAACTCAATCAAGTACAATTAACAATATTTTTTAAATGTTAAATTACTAAATGTACTACAAAGGACCAAACTTATGCTTTTAAAAATTGCAATACTAAAAGTAGCTTATACAATTTTCACTAGGAATATCTGCAAATTAATTTTCTATTACTTAGAGTTATTTAGAAATTATGGTACTGATTTTCAAGTATCCTATTCATTGTCATCTCATTATGGAAGCCCACAGCAAACTTTTGAGTGTAAAATTAGGAATTTGCATGTGATGTTTAATACTGAAGTACTCAAAAAACAATGCATTCTGCAACATTTGGGTAGTTAGGTACATAAATGCTTCACACTGTCATTCTTTCTCTTAAGTAAATTTTTCTATTGCTTTCAAACAATAGAAAAAAAATTTACCTGGTGCATCTAAGAACTCAGACCCTTTCTCATTACAGTCTGTTATTTCCCTTTAAAACATACATTACCTACCCACTACTCAAAAGTAGGACTGTTCTATATGTTATACTTCTAAAAAGAAACTTTTTCCCTTTAAATTCATCTTAAAAACCACAAAGCAAGTTTCTACTTGCCTTTGTACCTGACATAATAGCATAATCACAGCAGAAAGACTCAGAGGATCTGTTGTTACAAGTAAACTACCCAAAGATATGGTTTGCTTTTTTTCAGAATGAGCACATGGATACCAGCAATCAGCAAAGAGTGCTGTGACATTTTGGCCTGCTGAGGAATTGGCACAGGGCAATCCACCACCTGAAAGGCTGTTAAAAGCAAAGAAGCTCAGTAAGGCAGTATAAAAATGACAACTAACCTAAACCTAACTCTTGTAATGGCATTCTCAAAATCTGAGGAAGGTAAAACCACTAATATTTACAACATTACATACGTGTGCGCACGGGAACTAATCACACCCAAAAAAAGTGTGAGATTATTCCCAATTTATATTGGCTTTGTGCAAAAGTGAGAGAAAATACAGAACTCTTTGCTATTGAAATACTGAGGAATCATACATCACCCAGTTAATTATACAAAGAAAAGTAGATTGAGACCCAGAGAAGAGTCTTGCTGCTAGTTGCAACAAATAAATTATACATAATATCCTAGTAGAGAACTATCATATTAATCTTTTTGATACCACAGTAGTTTCATTTTATAATGGCTTTTCATGTGCTAAATAAAAGCATCCCTTCAGACAATTTAGCAGTAACAGATAAAGAACAGGCTATTTGCTAAGCAATTCAGAGGAAGAAAAATATTTCAGACATCAGATGCTGGCAGCTTGATTTCTTACTTATTTTACAGTAAATAACATAGACACAAATCCATATACAAAGAAGAATCCCACTGGAAAAGCCCATTGATATTTATTTTTGGCCTGAGGGTGAAATGTTAATGGTCCACTCTGAGAAGTGGACATTTAGTACATGAACACCACCCTTCATGTCTGCAGAATTCCAGACATGGATTTTTTTTTTTGATTCAATCTTCATGGGATTAATCCTTAGTGTGGAAAAACTGTTTGAAAGTAAGTTTAAAAGGAACAAGAACAGGGTCTTTGCTAATTATAGAGAAAGCTTACTAAGGTAGAAGTTATCATTTTGCAATTTTGCCTGCATAGGAAAATACTCTCATCAGCACTTATTTTTATGTTCAGTCAGGCCTTCTGTGAGACTCAGCAGAAAATAAAATTTATTGTGATCTGAATTTGTTATACTGTACCTTAACTACTAAATAACACCAGTAATATTTATTTCAAATTAAATACACTTATTTTCTAACCTCAAATTGGAATGACAATTTTCAGTGTTGACTTCAAGGTAGGGGATAAGGTAATTTTAATATATTTATTAAGATCCAGTCTCAAAATATTTCATAAAATAATAAGCAAACATAAGATAATAGAAGATCTCATGTGTATTTCCCCACATAACTAAAGAAGCTATCCTGAATTTTCCTTTCCCTGGAAATTACTGAGGATTAACCTTGTGTGTCAATGTAACTATAATATTCCTTGTTCAGGGGATTTTAACAAAGTGAGAAGGAGCATTCAGCATAGGACTACCAGATAAGAAATCTGAGTTTGCAGTCCTGACTCAAGCACTGATTATTCCTGGTGGACATGATAAAACAACCTTTGGGACACAAGCACAATCCAAAAAAGAGATGTAATTTCAGAACAAGAGGTTGCATGTGTGACTGCACCAACGGGCATCAGAAGCAAGCAGCTCAGTGAAGAACAGTTCTGGTTATTTGCCACTGTGTTCTGCTCTTGTAGAGCACATCATTTTGATTCTCAGAGAGTTTCTGAAGGACTTTCCTCACCTCCTCCCATTTTGCATGCTTAATGTTCTCATTCTTTAATGCAGACCACTAAAAGTAGCAGTCAATATGAAAATACATTTTAGTGTTTCATAGCAGATATCTGAATCATTGCTCCAGGAGTACCAATAAGTATCTTTACCATACTTCTTTTTTATTTATAAAAGGAATAAAAACTTCCCTTCACCTTCAGCATTAATTCTGAGCAAATCTCTCAAATCTTCCCTTTTTTCATGCTGTTATGGATCAGTGGAAAGAAAAATGGTATTAAGATAACCAGCCTGAAATGAATTCAGCAGCTCTGCTGACATTTTAATTCCTACAAGTCAGATAATTTTCTGTTTTGTTACATCTCACATTGACAGAGCTTCTGTGACTAGTTTCACCATCCTGCATTGTTGTCTCTCCCTTGCCTTTTTTTTTCTGAGGTTTGACAAAGATTGCAAGGAATGTTAAAAAAAAAAAAAAAAAATTAGAGATGATGAGTTTACAATGCCATGAAATTTGGCAATGGAGGAGGCTGGCATATAAAGCACATAATATATCAATATTATTTTTAAACTTGCAAGAAACTGTATAAAAATCTTTTTATAAAGATACTTTCCAGTTTAATGCAAGAAATATATATAATTTATACTAAAGCAAATGAATAAAGGTCTTACATACCCTAGTTTAAGAGTAAATAATGTATTTGCTTTTGTAAGTAGATTCCTTACAATATGTAATACAAAAATAAGACAAATTGCTGTAAATGTGCAATTTCTCTGACCTTACTCAGATTTGCAGCATTCTTCTGGGTGCCAGTTACTGTTGTAATGGAGCTTATGGAGATTTTTTCACCAGGAATAATCATACCTTTATTATAGTCTAGATTCTTCCATGGAAAAAAAAAAAAACAAAAAAACAACCTTTCTTCATGAAAATACTGACTGCTATCTGAATTACCATAAAAGTAATGGTGAAGTAGAAAATTATACTACTTTTTCTACTAAATATACCTCAAAATGATCAATATATGCACTGAAGCATAAATTCAAGTTTTACACAGTTTTGGTGACTGTTACTTAATGACAGACCGAAAGAAAAAACAAAGTAGTGTGTTTCAGCCCCAGTAGCTGCCAAGGTAAATGGTTATGACATACCAAATTTCCTTAGGTTTCTCATGGGTCTGTGTATAGCACAAGGTTACCACTGAGGCTGTTCCAGTGTTTCTGATACACTTTTGTCAATATTAATCTTATTCCCCCAGGTGGGCAAAACTCAAAACTCTCTAGCTGAACCCCTCCTAACATTTTAGCATATGGATACAAAAACACTTTCCGATGAATTTAATCTGAAAAACTCTCCTTTTCTTTAATTATGCTGATCCATTATTACTAACAGCATTATTACTAATGTTCATTCCTCAGGTTACAACTGCAGCTAACACATGTAAAATAGCTATTGTGTATTGTTGCACCAGACAACATCTAAAATCCTGTAAAACAAGGAGAGCACACAAACCTTCCCTGTACTAATAGGCCTTTACTAGTGAGAGCAAATTTTGCAAAACAGAGAAGGGATATATTCAGCCCTCTTGGTTATGGTGCAATTGCAAATGAACTTCTCCTTCCCTCCAGGACATTTCTAAAAAATCTGATTTTTTGAGGAGAAGCTCAGTGTAAGACTGCAATTGAGCTGGGCTCCACTGCTGAGAGGTGAGAAATCCCACTCCCTCCATGGGGAACAGAGGACATGGCCAGATCCAAGGAGCTCACATGGAGGCAGGATCCTAGTTTGCCTTAAGGTTTGTGTAGTTTGCTCCCATAAAGCACTGGCAGTGCTCAGAGGGAATGAAGGATAAAATCTTTCAACACTGTGCCAACTGCCTGGCATGTGCTACTCACATAAAACCCACAGGTGCTCTATGGGCTTATTCAGAGTCACAAGTTCAAAAGGAGAAAAAAAGAAGGGTAACATTATTTGTATGATGAAAAGACTATTATACTGGGAATTGCACTTTTAAAGCCAAATAAAAAACTGTTTATTTCATGCAGCTCACATCTGTCTAAAATTAGAATAGGTGCCTAGATGACTTTTTAATCACGGTGATGCTTCATGAAAATCAACTCAAATAAACTTTTCCTGTGAGATAAAAAATCCTAATATGCCAAATCTCTGCCATCTTGATAATCTAAAAAAAGAATGAAGCTATTTAAATCTTTGTAAGACATTGCATTTGGTGAAAATAGCTGCTATTACCCTATCATATCCAAAGCACCAGAACAAGGAAGAAATTAAGATATACTTTTTAAATATTAATAGAAAGTACAGCTCATTATTTTGAAACTAAAGCATAAGTATTGTGTATTTATACAGAAATAAGTGTTTTGAGAAAACACAGGAGAAAAGTATTTGTCTTTGAAGGGAAAGAACCTCTTAAATTGCATTAGAAGTTTTACATGTCAAATGATTTACACTAATTTTCAACACTTACCAAGCATACAGCAATTAAATCTACTGAGTTGGATAGCATTTTTCATGCCTTCCAAAGGGAAATACTGCCTGGATAAATGGAGTGAGTTGGGCTGAAAACTGCTTGAATGCCAGGCTTGAAGGGCACTCCCTGATGAATGGTCCATGCCCTGCTGGCAGCCAGCAATGAGCACAGCCCTGCAGGGGTCAGTTCTGTGACCATGCCAGCCAACACCTCCCCAGGGACCTGCTCGAGGACATAAGGCTACAGATGACATCAAACCAGGAGGATGAGGTGGCATGCCAAATGGCAAAGCTTCAACCAGAAGAACACTGCTCAGCCTGAGGACTGGGCCAGGAAACACTCACTCCACGAGGTTCCACAGAAGTGAAAAGGTCTGCTCCTGGAGCAGAAAAATCCACCAGCTGGGAAGGGATGTCTGAGCAGCAGTGCTGCCAACAGCCAGCAGGCATTTATAAAAGGTGCCAGGCTGCAAAACAGCCAGAGGGGCACTCTCTTTGCAGCATGGGATACTCAGATCTGCTCTACATGGGCAGGGGATGGGGAAAACTCACCCCAGCTCACTCTATGCCATGAAACGTCACAGGATGACTAAAAATTGTAATTTGGATAGAAGCCCTAACACCTATCCACTTTAGAAACAGCACAAAATATTCCATTATGTCTGCCAGTGTTAGAAGGGAAAATGCAATAACAGATTTTGCACAGAATACAGGGAATTCTGCACTACAACAAACTGCTTTATGGAACATCTGCTTGAACTTTTTCATTTCTGATATAGACTGCAAATATGTTGCATCATTTTTGTGTCTTTTCTACTCACTAATTCACTAATTTAACATCCACTTGGCTTAGAAAGTGCCTTCAATAGAAAGATTTAGTGTATCACAGATTTTCTAGATTTAAAAAATGTTAGTATTATTTTTCTTTCAATGAGTGTCAAATAAACAGTTATAAAAAACTATTCAGTGATAGCATTTTTAGTGTCCACCAAGTTTCAGTTTGCATTGCAAATAATGGCATTCACAGAGCACTGCCAGAATGCTGTAAAACTAAAGACCTTCTTTCTAAATTCAGCTAAAGATTTGAGGACATGCAGCTCTGTCCCTCAATTGTGCTTGCAGTTATACACACATGATAGTTCCTAATATCACAGTGAACTGCACACAAAAACTGGAGCAAAAGATGGGCAAATGTTTAATAGGGTTGGTTTTAAAGAAAACTACATAGAATAACTAATTGCTATTTTACACGTTATGTACCAATTTAATTCCTAGTGTAATATTATTAAAGCAAGTAGGATGACATTAATCAAATATTATTAAAAAAACTTTTATATATTTCATTTTCTTATAATAACAATTGCAGAACTAAAATAAGAATAAATCAGACTACATCCAACTAGGTAAGAGAAATATAACATCATTTGAATAACTTAAAATGTATTCTTTGAATAACTTAAAATTTTCTTTGGAAGAAATCCCATTAATCTACACAGGGATTTTTATACCAAATTTTTATTAAAAAATTCATGACCATTCACAATTCATAAAAAGTCTACTTAATATTTCCTGTAGATTTTCATAGTTCTTTCTACAAGATAACTGTGTGAAGAAGTTGAAACTGATTAGCAGCTAGTTGCCCTGCTAGTTACTTCGCTATACAATCAACAGGGAGAACCAAATTAATATTAAATAACCAAAGTGATCTCAGTTGTATTGGGCCTCTGAAAAAGGAAGGAGCAGGCTGAGAGCTGGGGATGTGTGGTAATGCACTGACAACTCTTCAAGCAGCTCTGCTGGCAGATCACATCCCTATATAATGATTTTATTTATGACCTCAGGACTGGAATCACTCTTAAATAGAAAAATTGTATGTCATGTATGGGCAGAAAGGAATGCAGAGCCTGTGCATGAAATCTAACCTATCATCAGTGGCTGGATGTATAACACATGCATAAATGGAAGACTAGATCATACCATATGGAATGTAGCTCTTATCAAATAAATTACTATTTTTTCTTTTATTAAGATCTACCCTCCTACTGTTTAATGTTTCAGAGATTTTCAAATAGAAAGTGCCAAGTTCTTCTCCCACTTATATTAACTGAGGCTTAGCAACACATAAGAGACTTTGTTTTTAATAAAAAATT
The DNA here is from genome assembly GCF_903797595.1 of Erithacus rubecula. NCBI lineage: Eukaryota > Metazoa > Chordata > Aves > Passeriformes > Muscicapidae > Erithacus > Erithacus rubecula. The sequence continues at coordinate 15,243,429 of NC_136659.1, forward strand.
ACAGAACCATTTTATGAAAAAAAAGTGAAGTATATTTTGCACAAAAGCTATTTTGGCAACACAAGTAGAAGTTGTTAGCTATAACACGTGTGAGCCTCTGCCATACTCTCAAACATAAATTTAGATAAGAGAAGTGGATGGGGAAAAACAGAGCCAGGAAAATAAACTGTGTGTGGCAGAAAACAGTTGCATTTACAGTACTATCCAGCTTCTGGAGAGAAGCCAGAGACCTTTGCATGAAATCTCTCTGTGCTTTTAACACTGTTGCAAAGCTTCAGGGACTTCTAATTGTATAAACAGTTATGGGAAAATGATATTCACTAAGATGTCTATGCCCAGCCAGTACTAAATGTGATGACTGCATCTCAGCATCAGTCATTCAGAATATGAACTTTCTGACTAGCAACTCATATGCATTCACCAAAATTGAAATTCAACCAGCTAGCAGTTTCTTTTCAGTCTGATTATACAGCCAGCATCCCAAAGCTAAAGCATGTACAGTAGATCTCATACCTCTGAGATACAGTTAGATGTTTGGTTATCTTTTGATTTCAAATAATGCAGATCTTTCAGTATTTATATTATGATAAAATTCTAGAGCTTTAAAAATCTGCCCTTCACACAAGCCTAAGCATAGTTATTTTAAAATTACTTAATGTACATCTTCATATTTTGTTAAGGCATGAACAATGGCATATGAATGGGAACAGCTTCCAGAAAAGCATCTTTTTGACAAAGGCCAGTCCAAGCACATCACACCAAAGGACTAACCTGAAGCCAGAAATGACAGTGTTGTGACCCAAGAGTTTTTAACAAAAATAGTTGAAACAAAATGGATTTTTTTCTCTTTTTCTTCCTTTTTTTTTTTTTTTTTTTTAATTTAAATTGTATTACTCTTAATGTCTGTTTAAAGCACCGGTTGCAGTTTTGCGCTTACCACCTCTTCCGAGTGACTTTGGATAACTCATCTGCTTCTTTATTTCCGAATTTTCAGCGTATGAAACTTTAAAAGGTTTCTGTCTCCTTTTTTTTTTTTTTTTTTTATTAGTTTTGATGGCTGCTGCAAAATTAGAAAGATCCAGAAGTGGTCAGGGACCTGGTCTAATGCACTTCCAAAAGTCCATTATAAAGATGAATATAAATGCGTATGATATGGTTTTTCCGTAGACCCACAAACCACGCTTAGCTATAAGAAACATATTGTGCATAGTTATTTTTTTTTTTTCTTCAGAGTGATATGTTTACTAGGTCTACATTCTCAGTTTACCAGAGTACAGGAATGTCTACTTTACTAAAGCCAGGATCCTTTCGCAGTTCCCAGTAGGTTTCATTGGTAACCCAGGCTTCTCTTTGATTAGAGTCAATAACTTTTCTGTAGAAAGGGGGAAAAAAAGAGAGAGATATAGAGACAAAAAAACTTTTGACCGTAGATATTGCTCTTATGCAATATAAAATCAAATTCCACACTTCTCTGATCTAACCCAAATTTCATATTTCTAAAGGACACAAGAAAAGTCAGGAATTTAAAAATCAACCTATATCAAAAGTGGAAGACAGAGAAAACAGCCAAGACTGAAAATCTGTTGTTTGATTTGTGTGAGCAAGTCTTAGAGCCTCATAAAACCCCTTTGCCCACTACAGATCCTGATTATGTGAAGGGGATTATCCAATAGATAGAGCTTGTAGAATGTAAGCCTTTAACTATCTATTTTTTTGTCCCTGCATTTTGCTTACATTATGTCCCAACTGCATCAAGCACATTCAGTCTTTTCACTTTTGATTCCCAATGTTAGACAGAAGGCTATTTAGCATGACTATTCCTTGTTTCAGAAGAATGCTTAATTTAAAAACAGCCAACAAAAAAAAAATCTTCATTCAAAAATAAATGCATTTTAAGTGTATACATATGCATTTATATATAGATATCATAGATAAAAATACATGTATGATGTTGCTCTTCAGGTCACACGGTATTACTTGTCTATACAATGACTTTTAAAAAGCCCCTAGTTAAATCTTAGATCCTAATATTATACTTCTAAGTCCACTTCAGTAGGAAGGCTTGTATAGCTGAGGCTCATTATGAGAAAATGACCATTCAATTATGAAGCTTAACTGCGTACAAATTGCTTCAGAGAAGTATCTATCAGATGTCTTATTATCTTTCTTAAAACACTTTCACCATTATCAGTCTGTGTTGGTGGTAATTCTTGTAGTACTTCATCCAGTTACATGAGAGAAAACAGAGACTTACTACTCAAATGAACAGACTCACTTAAAAATTTGGGTACATATTCAATGCCATTTTCTTCCATGTACCGCCTCCGAGCTCTCTGGAGTTCCTCTATTCTTTGTTTCTCAGATGCTGCTGCTTCTATATTTCCTTCCTCCAGAAGCCTGTAGGAATAACAGCAGGCCCTATAGCAATCACACAGTCTAGTCCAAGGGATTTTCCAGCACCAATCATCACAAAAGACAAGCAGAAGCCAAGTGTGCTCTTGGTGTTGTAATTTCAGATCCAGTCTGAGTTGCGACTCCCCAGCTATGTGCACCTGACCTACAGTCTAAAGTACACGCTTTGCTCAGCTACTTCAGCATATCACAAACACTGAAGGCTAAGAGCTGAGAATTTGGAGGGAATTAGTGTGGCTTCCATCCATAGCAGAAGTGCACGGCATTTCAGAGCCTGTTTTCCAGTTTGTCATGAGGAATCTGCCCCAGGGTTGCACTAAAGATCTATGGCACCAACAAGAAGCTCTCTAATTTCCCTCAGCTGGTTAAACAGAAATTCTCTCTCCTAGCAAAATCCTCCATGGCTTAACTCAGACTGCAGTGAAGATACAGACAAAATTCAAGACTCAGCCAAACTCAGCCTTGAGCCCACCAAATATTAAATGTATAAATAAGCATTCTTGCCTTTGATCTGGCCTGAATCGTGCATCTGTTGCAGGAAGAAGGTCTTTCAGTAATGGATCTAATTCATTGAGCTCAATAGCAAACCTTGTGAAGCCATAATAACGCTCATAATTGGTTGGCATGGAGCCTGAATGCACAAGACAAAGAAAAAAGCTTTTCAAGTTATTACTCTAAATATGCAAGATATTCCTTTATTTATAAACTTTTAACAGAAAAAAATAATTAATATATTTTACTCTTACAAATAAAAAGCATCAGAAGCTATTCTCTAAGTGAAACAAAATTCACTAAATATTAATATCAAACATTTATGCTGCAGAGATTGTAATTGCATGTTAATACATTCAAAACTTGTATGATCTTCCTTCCACTTTAAATAAAAACCATTTTTTCAAGATTTTCAAGATAAAAACAGTTTCCTGTTCTCCAGAAAGTGGGCTTGACCTTCATAGTTCATTTTGGAACTTAGCACACATTTGCAGACTGATTAATTGCTACAAGGAGTCAGAACAGACACTGCAGAGAGCAGGTGCAAAGTGGGCTCAAAAAACCATAAATACAAAGTAGGATTCTACATTCTAAGAACAATAACTCCTGGATAATGGTTGTATGAAAGATACAGGAGCAAAGGATAACTAATTCAACCTCAGGCCTCTAAGAAAGCAGGAAGTTGAAATCAGATCAGGAAAGTCCCAGGTGCTCACCATCTCTGAAGACCAACCCTTTAGGCTAATAAAGAATTAAGAGAACAAACTCAATAAACTGCTATTAGTTGAATCCAAAAAATTTACTCTGCTCTCTGTAAGAAGGCCAGCCCAGAGGCTCAATTTTTTTCTTAATTTAATTCTTCTGATACCCCAAGGTTTAGCACATCTGACCAGGAGTCAGACTGAGCTGTAAAAGATTATGCCCTTTAAGAACATTTCCATATACCATTATTTTAAACTCATGTAATTGTTGTTTGTCTAGACAGGGATTTTAATTTCTCTTGCATTATTTTGTGTATTTAAAATGAAGGCTAAAACAGCTTCACATAGTTTAGGTTTACCCTAAAGATGTTTACACCTAAAGGTGTTTACAACACCTTCCAGAGTTTTTTACAAGCTTCTTACCTGGTCTCCAAATGCACTTGGCTGAAGGTGCAACCCCACAGTAGAGGCCTTCATGCCACTTTCCAAAAAGGCGGTGAACCACCTTCCCTTCTTGATCTATCACAACACCCTGGACCTCGTTTACATTTGAATTCCAGTAGTTCACCTGCAAGTTTAACCAAGAGTTACTAGCTCACACTCCTCTTCCAATAACCCATTGTACCAGTCCACAGAATGAATGTATCTTGGCATTATGTGGTGCCAGCTGTCCAAATTCTGTGTTGGAACAGCTCACCTGGAACTAAGAATACCAAAACTGGAAAATCATACAGTCCTAACGTGAACTGAATTATAATAGGAGAAACTCTGTGTAATTTGTGATGTGGTTTTGACATAAAAGCACATAAATTATCTGCAAATCTGGGAGTTGCATTGTCAGCTATTAACCCAAATCCCACATTATTCTGCAAAAATGACCCTTTGCCTGTCAGAGCCAGTTAGCACCCCTCTTCCTACACGAGGAGGTATTGAATATACCTGTACTTGTATGGGAATATTTCGTGGGTACTTAACACTACTGCATACAGCAGGGAAGACATTCAGCCAGTATTACAAGTTGGTTTTTATTGTTTCTCTTCTCTGTTTTGCTTTCCTTAGACACATTTAGCTCTTATACCTTCATCCCAGAGCCAGTTGCTCATTCTCAGATTATCCACCAAAACACAAATTTCATGTTATTTTAACACTGCAATGGTAGTGAAGTCGTTTGTTGCAATGTGAAGACAAATTTATTTTTTAGGGAAAATACTTAATAGTAACATAGCTATATAGACTTCTACTTTTATATATGGCCCTCACCTGGAGATTACAATACAATGAAAAAAAGCAGCAATATGTAATGTAAAAAGATAAAATACTGACTGACTAATTCTAGTAGAAAGAGAAGCAAAACTGCACGGTAGTGTACAGTGATTTTGTGTTTTCATTGTGGTAGTACAAAAAAAAAATCATTTTTAATCAAAAACCAGCAACAGTACAGCACACAGCTATACAGCAACAGAACACACTGATATCAAATGTTCAGTGGAATAGAATCATACTAATTGAAATAGCATTTGACAACTTACATTTTCTGAATACTGATAAAAGAAATCAAAGTTAAAATGTGGAATGTGGATTCAGGAATAGTGAAGAAAGAGTTTGATGCACCCTTAAATTGTGCAGTTATATAAATATAAGATATACATTAGCATCCATATGTTACCTTGACAAAAGTGAGTTTACAAATACAAACACTGCTTTTTGTGTTTCTGATAGTTATCTCTCCGTAGTGCTCTATCCATCTCCTTCCACTAAGAATATTATGTATGCAAGTAGTGACTTTGTTCCAGACATAGTAATCTCCATACCTAAGAACAGATTAAGAAATAGTTGGTAACATCTATTCATCATGATCATTACTGAAAAAAAAGTAAAACCTTGCTCCTTTATTGTAAAAACAAACCATATTTCCCAAAAACACCTGCACAGATGACAAAGTCCTGTATCTGGGTACATCACTAATCCTCCTTAGAGAAGCTCACCTAAATTCCAGTGCAAGAACTACAGAAAGGTGCTATAAACCACAATATGAACCACTGAAGCTTGCATGGCCTATTCACTGTGCTCAGAGCATAAAGTGCTTTGGCCACAATTCCTGTAGGGGCAGGAGAGTGACCCACAGATCAACATGAGGCTGGATTGAGACTATAGGAAGAAAATGCAATTAAATCACAAACAGAACAAAATAAATATGAAAAGAAGATCAAGGAAAGGAAGCAGGAAGCCAGGAGCACACTGGCACATCATCCCTTTCTCTTTCTAACAACTATCCAATCAGAGCATCTCTAAATCAAACAAGAGAATAAAACCAGAGAATTATATTGTGCAAAGCACACTCTCCTTCAGAGTTTAGGGGAAGGAATGAAGACAGAAAACAAAACAGTTCCAGAGTGCATTTACTTCAATTTCATGAGATGGATAAAGAGGTGAAGTGAAGTGATGCTGTGCTGTTAGAGGCAGAAAGAAAGGCTGGCTGCAATGTACAGGTGCAAGAACACCCCTGCAAAACCAGAGGATGTTAAAGTGTCCACTCCTTAGCATTTACAAGCTGCAGCTAGTCCACAGCACCAGCTGCTGCCAGTCCTGCACTGCAGCTTTGCTCTGAACAGCTCATCACTGCTGTACATTTATAAAAATCATGGGTTCTCTCTCCCAAAACATTTCTATCCCCCTTCTCCATCACTTTCTGGAGTGTTTATTTTCCCTCCAAAGCCAAAAACAGATCTTCAGGATCAAAAATGTTCCAGTAGCCCCACCTGAACCCTAAGGAAAGATTAGAGCTGGGCACCAACTCTCACCAGTACAATCCACATGATACCTGCTTACCCCAACCCATTCACAAGGCAGCACAGACTAGAGTGCACCAAAGACTGAAAACAAGAGGAGAGAGGACAGTGGCTTACTTTGGAAGAGTCACATTCAAGGTTCCAACAGGCAGAATTTCCATAGATTTCCCCCAGAATTTGTTTTTCCATCTGATATCTGAATATAATAGTGAAATACTTAAAAACTGAAATAACCAAGATCTCCCCTTTGCACTGATATGTGGCACCAGACCATCTCTGTTAGACTACCCAATTCAAAACAGGGCAGTAGATAGTGTGAATTTGCCATGAAAATACTAAAGAAAAAAGTTCTAGAAAATTAAATTAGGTCAGAAAAACCATATGTAAGTTTTATTAAGCACTGTGTCTGTGCTGCATGATTGTCAAATGTCTTGTGCAAACATTCAGTGCAAATTAAAGGCATACACCAGTATGTACAAGGAAAGAAAAAGTAATTTTTCAACTGTAGAAAGAACTGTTTGTAAGAGATAGTAACTTTATAGGCAAAAACCTTTTAAGCAGAAGAGCATAAACTACAATGACAGGGAAAGTTGCAACATGTTTGCTCACTCTTAATGAGGATTTGGTGTAAAATAAATCAGATCATCAGTTTATAATATGTCACTTCAAAATAGTAAGTATAGAAATTCTGAGTAAGTTCAATATGCAAAGCTCAGCTTTTACTTGACAGTAAAAAAGAAGTTATGCTTTTGAATTAAAAAGCATACCTTGCCAAAACACAAAGTTTTTCGATTCACAGTGACAGGCCGAAATGGGAGGATGGTGGCTAACCTGAAAAACAGTTTGGGTGAGTTAAAAACATTTAATTTTCATTCCTAACACAGTACAATTGTTATTGCAATATGAAAATACTAAATACCCCATGTTGCTATGGAAACAGATACAACTTAAGTGGTTGTACTTAAAAAGAGTTTCTTGCAATTACTATAAAAATGTATTCCTTTTAGCATTTAATGAACTCCATTCATATTAACAAGATTTATTTACTCCTAAGAAGGCAAACCATTCTAAGGAGAAAGAAAAAATGGGGTTATTCTATAAAATGAAGAACAAATAATATAAATCTAAGCAGGAGTGTCTATGTAGAAACAAGCTTTACCTGCTCTGAAAAAAATCGAAATCCTTTGTCTTCTCTAATACATTCATAAGTTTCACCAAGCACTGGGTTAAATGGCTTGCTTCCTGCTCTAAAGTATGTAGAGGCATAGCCTGATGCTGCAAAGGCAGCTATGAGAACCTGCAAAAATACAGACCAGAGCATGAGAACAGGCAGACATTCTTGTGTATGAGCCATCACTATGTGGTACCACAAACTCAGTGCTCAGAGTGACAACTGGAGTAATGAAGCATGCCTGAGAATGAAACCATGCATCCCAGCCAGAACCAGTATAAATTTTATTTCTTCTGTTGATATAATTTTTTTTTCTTCATGGTCTCATTCAGTCTTTCAACAGTCCCTTAAAATGACAATCTGCACATGACACAGTTTTTCTGCCTTTGACCAGGATTATCATTAGTGACCTAAACCAGACCCAGCTCTAGTCCTTCTTGTCACGAATAAATATTATGTAATAACTTCTAATTACAAGATCACATACCATTTTCCTATGGGAACTATTTTATTTAGTGCCAAACATAAACAGCTTAGGATGTCCTTAACATAGAGTTATCACCAAATCTTCCACACATGTGCAGCCTTAACAGCCCCCTTGTCTATATTACAGCCATATTAATAATCTCTAAGCCAGGACTGATTGGGAGTAATAAACTGTGACATGCCATGGTTATTTGGTTTACAGATCCCATTTGCAGAGTTTAAAAAAATATCATATCAGTCAGTCAGAAATCCAAACAAAACTTTAGAAAAACAATACAGAGATAAAAATGAGTCAGCTGTTGGCAATATGCTACAAGTGGGGCAAATCTTAACCATGTTCCCCTCTCCTCCTGCTAGTGAGGACACAGCCCTCATGTGAGGTTTCATGTGTTTTGTTTTCTTCCCACTGTGTAAAGGGTGCTCCATTGTCTATTCATTTTGTATTATTCAGAAATGCAGCATCAACAAAATTAACACTGAACACTGTTTTCACAGGCTTTTCTTCAACAGTAAAAATGTTAATTCTTCTAAAACTGATTTCAGATTAATTTCAACTTCTTTTTTTAGTTAAATTGACTGCAGAGAAGCAAAGGAGTTTACTATCCTTGTGATATAGAGAACAGCGGGGAAAAAAAAGGTTTTCACTACTTTTGGATGCTTATTGAAGATAGCAAACACCTGATCTTTCAGAGAACTGCAAACAAACAGTAACATATTCACAGCATTGCTGCCACAAGCTTTGGGTATTCAGCTCTTTTTCAAGTAGTCCCATAGTGGTCCCACCTCAGCTCAGGTGTGCAGCTTGTATTTTTAGGGGTGCTGTCTAAAAGTTTGGCTTGTATTCCCAAGTACTGCAGCAGACATCAGAGAAGGAGAGTGAATCCATATTCCCAAGGGAGTTTTCAGTTGCACCATGGCATTGCCTTTGTGAATTTTCCCTACTACTTCAATACTAACCTTTCAAACTTTTCAGCAAAGGCAATTCAGTCTGCTTTACTCATTACAATCCTGCACACTCCTCACAGAATCTCCCTCCTTTTGTGAGGGACAGAATCACAGAATACTCTGAGTTGGAATGGACCTACTATGATGTTATCCTGAATCTTGTAAGAAAAGAGAATGTGATGATGAACAATTCAACTCCCTTTCTCAAGACTGGTTCAACTTCTTCAGTGTTTAGGATTCCTCCCTCTCCTGCAGGTCTTGTGAACAGGGCAGTTCAGGGACTTGAGTGTGCAATTGTGTAACAGCCAAAGTCAACCTCCTCTCCCAGTTATCCACAGTGCTGCCAACCCCTACCAGGGAACAGCAGGTGTGTTCAGCAACAGCACTGCCAACTTTCCCTTACAGCCTTTCCTTGGGTCTTCTGAGGAAAAGGAGACAGATCAAAGCACCCTGAGAGCTGAGCACAGGCTCAAAAAACCAAAACACACTTACAGGGGAGCTGAAGTCAGACTGCCCAGGCAAACTTTGTCCTGGTGTTTTGAAACTTCTCTCTTAGAAATTGCCTGAGAGGATGTATTTTTCACACCTATATTGATCATAAGGCAGCCACAGACTTGATTAACTCTTGAAGGCTGCTGGATTTGATCACTGAAAGCAAGGAAAGGATGCTGCAGAGTTAGAAACTGCCAATGCTTACATCTAGCAATCATGGAGTGTGAGATCAATTTTAAATAAATGAGCTACAACTGCAGGACTTGGTTTGGTGTCAAGAAAATCCTGCAGCCTTGCTCAGACCTGTTCACAACCCTTTTCTGAGCAAGCAGGGAGGTCTTTTGTCTGTGCCCAGGAGGAGAAAGAGGGGACCCTGCACAGACCCCCCTCAGCAGCTCCCTTTTTAACCCAGCCAGAAGTGCTACACTAAGTGCATTACCATGCGCTCATAGGGATCATCTGTTTCAGCCGCCTTGTCCAAGAGTTCACTGTATTCCAGCTCTTCACAAAGATGTTGCAAGGTGTTCAGAGGTTCATTCAGCTCAACTGGCATGGACACTTTGGAAAGATCTTTGCCAATGTTATTTCTCAAAATATTCCACAGATTGATGTTACTGGTGTCGGGGCTGGGAGCTGGGAGACAAGTCCTCCGTCCGTTTCTGAATGCGCCTCCTGTTAGCTCACCATTAAGAACTGGGAAGGGAAAAAACACTGTCATAAGAAAGCACCAGACTAAGAGAAACAGAGCTCTCCTTTCAACCAAATCACTGCCAGAACAAGCAAGCCCAACTTCACTGTTTTCAGCTGAGTTGGTCTTGTATTGACATGCAGTAATTCTGGTACATGAACATAACCAATGTAATTTCCCAAAGTTTGAAACACAGTATACTTTGCCGAGAAATGTTGTCTGCAACACTGGTGTTGTCCTCAGATATATTGTCACTCACATCACTGATATAAGATTCATCATCAGAAGCCTAAAACATAAATAAAATATCCATTAACTCAAATACATATAAAATATACTGACAAAACAGACAAAAATAAAAGTTTGAAACAAAAATTTTCTCACAAATATTCTCTATGCAATTAGAAATATTAGCTAAATCAGCTGTATGTTTTCATCAGTCCATAGTGCCATTTTTGCACTAAAAGAGTCAAAACAAATGCTATGTCATCCTCAAGTTTCTGAATTCCTTATTATCCAAATACAGACATGAGATCTGCAGTACATGGCTTCAAGTAAGATCAGGGATGAGCAAAAATTGATAACACAATGCGCTAGGGATGGGAGATGAGAAGAGATAGTCAGATTTATGCTTATTATAAAGAACCAAACAATAAAACATTTCAGCAAACAAATCATATAAACATCCATCATTTTGCAAAACAAGAATCTCATCAGCATTAAGAATATTTTTTTAAATTGCTTTACACAACTGTGTTTTGCAGAAATATTATTTTTTTGTCTATTTCTGTCATTACAGAGAATAACATTATATACATATATAGCAGAAGATTTTTTTAAAGAATATTTGAAAACCTAAATTTAATTGACTGCATAGTCAGCTGCAACTGTCCTTAGATGGAATTGCCACAGCCTGGAAAGGACATGTACTGAAAGTAAGTTACTGACACAACTAGCTTGCAACTCAGTTTTACACTCCAGGGAACTCCTGCACCTCTTGATATGATATCAGGTTTGTTTATCTACACTTTTTATATTCTGATACCTTTATTATTCTGAGTAACATTACTGAAAAGAAACAGTTCACCACCTAACTGTGTCCAGCAGCAGAGCAGCCACACACTGTCAGAGCCTACCTCGTTTTCTGAAGAGCTGGCAGACAGAAGCACTTCCTGTGCATCAAAGAACTCTGAAACAGATTCAGACATAGAGAGCCTGCTCTCGTTAGAAACTTGCTGAGACAGTGGCAAACTGACATGAATTTGTTCACCCGTCTGAAAATGAAGCACACAAAAGTAAAAGCATTATTTCAAGTATTAAAGAAATAAGCCTAGAAGGGGTAAATCACCTGAATAAGATTTCTATGCCAAATATAAGCACAGAGAGGAAAAACAGCATTTTAGTAGAACTTTGTGTGTACCCAACAGATGAGACTGAGGATGACAAAATAAAGTGTATTTTGAACAGTGAGATACATGTCTTCATTTGAGGCCTGCCCAGCATCTACTGCCAAGTCTTAGCAGCATGAAATTGCAGATCTAGATCTCTATGCAGAGAATTGATTTTGTGGACAATAGCTGTATTGTGTCAGACAAGTTCAGCCATGAATTTCAGATTAAATGACATCTGGTAATTATAAATTAAATCACTGGGAGCTAGCTTTGATACAACTAAAATTTGATTATACAGTTTCATAAGGTCAGGGAGTTGTAAGTTACTTTGCAAATAAATGATTTTGCAAACCAGTTTAATAACAATGTTTGAAATGTTTGAATATTTAGGAGGATAGCTATAATACGTATTTTTATTGACTTTTATTCTATGTTTATATTCCAAATCTCATTTGCATTATGCCATTAACACTGACTCAATACTACTAAAGGCAATGAACTCTCTAAGGTTTATTATAAAGAAATACAACAGCAGAGTCAAGGGTTCAAAACTGTGCTATGTCAATGTCAGTAGTGCAGCAAGATAAAATAGTGAAATATATCCTCCTCTTCCTGCTGGTGATGGGTAGAACACCAGATTTCAATGTTTCCCTGCAGGTTATCACATTAAGAAAAATTCAGATGTTCTCCTTGTGCCATTTTATGACAGGATCTTTTGCACAGGATGTTTTTCCTAGGAGATAATACAGATGAAACTACTGAAGCCCTTTTAAACGTGGTTAACTCTTCAGATTGCAACACAATCCCTGTTAATCTTATTCCACAACTCCTGCAGATGGTTTTGTTGACATCTTAATTCTGTAGAATTATTCTATACAGTTACCTCAAAATGCAGTAACAAAAAAATCCCAAAAAAGCATAAACAAGCCAAGAGGTCAAAACCCATTCCTTTTTCATTAGGATTTATAAGATTGTAGATGGATTGTGATGCTTGATAAATAATAATGAAAACTCATTATAAACTCATTTTACTGTAATCTTTACAGGAAGTGATCAAAATTTTGAGGTTTCACATAAACTAGAGGGACTTGGAAAAATACACATGCTCCTACCTGAAAAAGACCCTCACCCTCAGGCATTGTCTACATGCTGCAAGATTATAGATATGTATGAAACAAGCAAGATAAGTGAATGAGTGATCTGGAAACTTTGAAGAACTTCTTCATCAGGCATACTTCTACCAAGACAGTGATGAACAAATGGAAAAGAAACAGTTAACCAACAAAAAATTCAGAAGAGAAGAGAAGGTGGCTGCCCAGAACTTCACTGCACATTGCTGTGCTGTGGCACCACTTCACTTCTGTGTTCTGTTGCTAATCCCAACATGCTGGATTCTTGGAAAAATTATTTTGATGATTTCAAAAAGCTAATAAACAAAACCAGTTTTATCATTCTTGTTTGTTGGAAGAAATAATTAGGAGAAAAACTATGTTAATTGAAATTGTATATGCATAGAAAAAATAGTGGAAATGACAAATCAAAAACATTTTTGTGAAATGCAAGCAGAATGGTTGCCAAAGTGACCATACTAATTGTAATATATTATAGTTCACAAATTCAGATTTGTCACGAGGGAAGCTCACTATTATTAACACAAATATTTGTTAATCTGTTGACTAAGGAAAGCAAAACAAGAAAAACTAGATGTTGCAAAAATAATAGTGCAGTGCTTGGTTTGTGGACTGAACCTTTTGATTTTAACAGTACCACTCAAGATTCTAAATGTGAGGTCCTTTAGACACTTGCAAAATCAGGTCATTAAATAATTAATTGTTCTGTTGATTTGGCAAGAGCCTAAGGTAAAAAATTGGTTAGCTACTGTGTTATACATTCAAATACAGTAAAACCTCACTAATTCCCACAGCCAACAATTATTATTCCAAAACTGGAGTCCTTCTCTGTTCCTCTAAAGAGACCAAGCTGAGCTCTTTCATGTCTGACATACAGAAAACAAAAGAGTGAAGTTTTATTGTAGGTAGGGAAATATAACCTGACTTTTTCTATGAATGAACATTTGCCAATCTGAAAAGTTCAATAATTTTTCAGGTATGTTTCAGCTATTTAGTGAGAATTAGCAAGGTTTGTTTGTAGTCTAAATCATTAAAGGCCAAAGTCTTACCTCATCAGGACTAGGGATAATATTTACACTGACAACCTGATCACAAATTACAGATTCTGAATGTATTCTGTTCAAGCGACTCCTTAGTTCAGCATTCTGGTTGAGAGCCTTAAAATAAAAATTGCACATTTCATTTAAAATTAAAATGGAAACACTGAAAGAAAAAGAAAAGGAGGAAAAGGGGGAAAAAATAAAAGAAGAAAAAAAGCTTCTTTCCAGCAATTTCCTGAAAAAATCACTGAACATCCTTTCTTTCATTTATCAGGAGATACTTATTTTGAGATCTTCTCTAACACGATTTCATCTTTGGTTACTTTGCCTCCACTGCTTTTCAGGAGAAAGGGGGGCAGATGTTCTCTGCAATGTAACACTGGCACTCTACCTCAGGTCTTCAGAGAGCTCTTTGGCAGGTGTTCTGGTGAGTTAGGTACATCATGGAAATGGGGAGTGAAGGCAGCAACAAAGAGTGAAACTGCAGAACAATACATGGGAACTACCCACCAAATGCCCAAAGAGGCAATTCTTGCTCTACAACTAACTGTGCAGCTCTTCCCAGTCAAGGTTATTGGCACCCAGAGGCTGCAATAGAAATTGCTTCATTTCCAATAAAACAAACATAATTGCCAGTATCATTGTTTACCCATCCTATAAACTGTCTATATGTCTACCCACTTTATAAATTTTATAGATTTGCCTTTGTACTTATTTCAAACTACTGATCCACTACAGTATCACAAATACCAACAGAATTCAACTGGTGTCTGGTATCTGCTGATTTTTCTCCTGTTTTAAAATTCAACGTAGATCATAAATTTGGGTGCATATATAAGTATTATCTGTTATTTGGAATGACTAGCATGCAAGATCCAGAAGTATAATATGCTACACACCTAGAACCTGACTAACTAAACCTGAATATATCTCCAGCACTGAGGAATATAGAAAAGAAGAACAGAGAAATATTTTGTTTCAGTAGAGAAGGAGGGTTACAATGGAGTAAGAACCTCCTTCTGTTTCCCCCTAGTGCAGATTGCATGAATGTACTGAAACAAAGAAAGACCAAAGGAAAATAGGTAAGCTTAAACTGTCACTATACAGTTTAAATTACACAATTTTGCTTTGCTCTGAAATGGTCTGGGCATGTTCATAGTTGCCATCCCTCAGAGAGGGAAGGTAATGATTAACAGCAGCTTCTTTACAGCTCAAACCCGGTCACGAGACTGGGCAAACCCAGTCAGTCAATTTTCCACTTACTCCCCACTGGGACTGTGAACTAATGTGTGACAATGGCTTTTAAACTATTGTTGGAGGCCAGGACCAAGAAGAAAACATGAGTCCCTATGTCATGCAAGTTGCTAATAAATATCCACAGGTCTTAGATAAATTTGTGTCAATAACCACAAATGGTTACCCTTATCTCTCGCCTCTAACCCTTTTTTATCACAATGCAGAGAAATCAATCTGCAAAACATAATATGCATCTGTATCCTTAGAATGGTTTGTCTTTAAACTTCTGCTCATACTTCTTGCAGATGTAGCCCTCCACACCAATCCAACAAATGCTTTTATGCTTCCTTGACAATGAATTTTAAAAACTCAATTATTTTGCAACCTGAGGACCTACTGTTATTAATTTTCTGAAATTATTATATAATTTCTTCTTCCCTGCTAAAGCAAATTATTTTTTCCTTTAGCTTAAGTGGGAGAGATGCTGGGGAGTTAAGAGGTGTGGATCTGGAAATCCAATTTACCCGTGACTATATATTGCAACCCAGAATTGCTTTTGCATTTAGAGACACGGACACATAAAACAAATCTGACAATATATGGTCAAAATTTAAAACTTAATTACAAAATCAGGAATATTTCCCTGGCTGTGTTGGAACAGCTCCAGGAAAGACATCCAGCATTTGCATAAAAACATTTGATCCTTTTTCTTTACTTTGGAAAACCATAACACATACATGCTTGCACAAATAAATTATGTCCTTTACCTCCACATGCACTGAGGTTAGATCTACATCATAACAGGATATGCCCTAGTTCTGTTTGAGAACTTAGCTTTTCCTTGGCTCCTTTTACCTCAGGAAATGGCCAAAATACAAAGAAATAGCGCATCGGGCAAGAAAGATGAGCTTGAAACCAAATCAAGAACATACCTGAGAGAGGGACTGTCTGAGGTGAGCTATTTGAGCATTGTGGCCTGCAAGATCCTGCTCTGAAACAATCTGCTTCAGCTTCTCCTTCTCTATAGCTATGCTGTTAAAGGCAGACTTCAAAAGAGAGTGCACTAGGCAAAAAGGAAAGAATAAAACAGGTGTTTTCTTGGCTACAGAAAGCACATTGACATCTATTACAATATTTCAGAAATAGAGTGAGACTTCCATCCCACAGTTATGGACATTTGAAACAAGGGCCTGAACTTCAAGCCAAATTAAGTACAAACACTTACAGCTTGTGATCGTAATGTGCGTGCAGTGCGTTCACACATACCTCATCTCAGCATATTCCTGGTGCTGAACATATGGAAAGGTGCATATTTGGAAAAAACTGTGCCCAATGTGTGCTACTTTCTTTCTGGTTTTTATTTGTACTTTTTAATGCAACAGAAGCATCAGTTCTGCTAGACTTAATATTGTACTTATAAGGAGGATTACTTGGTCTTTTAACAGGTTTTGAATTTTTTAAGATGCCAGTCTCACATTTTTTTCCATGCTTGTTATGTAACAGCAAACTGATAAGAAAGTCTTTTTTAAATGGTATTTTTCAGTTTGTAGGACCATTCACTTACTGGCAATAAAATTGCAATTCAAAAGTACGTTACTGCAATAAGCTCTTTTTCCATTGATTCCATTGACAGGAAAACATTGCACAAAAATGAATTCACAGCATTATGTGTAGCAGTTACATTCTCAGTCATCTTTGGGGAGAAGTAATGCATTTTGTTGAAGAAAAAAAATATTTGCAAATTCAGTCACTTATTTACAGAACGCAGGAAGCAGTTCAGAAGATTTGAAAAACAATTTCAGGGTATATACATTTCACTATACATTTATGACATGCGTGGAAAATAAGAAGGATGTTGCCTTATGTAAGCCACCTGAACAGCTAAAAGCTCTTTTACAATATCACCCAATGCAGGTGAAAGCCCTGGCCATAACTAAGTGAGGGCAATAAAGAAACACAACAGAGAAGCACACTACAGGAAAGGCTTGGCATCCCCAGCTACCTTTCTGTGCCATCAAGCAGAATTCTTCTTGCAGCTTCATGTACTCGGTAGAGCACTCCAGAGGGTCTGCCACATGGCTTGGGGGAGCCTGAAACTCAATGTCCGCGCAGAGGTTGGGGTTGGAGGAGTGCAGCCGAACGGGAGACATCGTAGCACTGAACGGGACCTACAGCGAGGAACAAGAAATGTTGTGTAAGGTGTAACCAAATTCTGACTCCGTGGAAGCAAAACACAAATTTCTTCTGAAATTACTTAGTTCACAATGTGAAGAATATAACATGTAACTTTTTACTCTCCTAAATCTCAACACAGCTGATGCAGACTTCTCTTTAATTTTTTCACTGAAGTAGAAAAAAGAAGGCCTAAATACACAGCTATCAGCTAATCATGGATTATTTGAATTCCAACATTCACAAAAAATGGATGACTTCCTAGTGCTTAGATGATTACTGGAAAATTGAACCATGACACCTGCTCCTTTATATTTGGACATTTGAGAGTAATTGTAGATGAGTCTGCTGTCGAAATACCAACATTTGAAGTATGCAAGTTCCTCCACAGATCTAGAAATAGGATATAATATTATCAGATATATCATTGAAGTTTTTCAAAACTACTCATAAATCTTCAGTTGAAACTCATTGTATTGACAATTATGAAGAGGGAAGAAGCATACAGTTTTTCTATTTTCTTTTTAACGAAACAAAACCAAAACAAGAAAATAAAATCAAAACTTCACCCGAGTTTCATTTCAAATACATGAACCATAAACAAATGCAGAGAGATACATTTTATTAAGATGGAGCAATGAGTTTAATCTATTCTCTTTCCACTTCTCTTTCTCAGCCACTTTTCAGGTACAGTAATAAAAAAAAAGTGCATGCAAGAGTTTCTAAGTTATATATACTTGTATCACATACTGAGCAGTTGCCTGTATGCTACATATGCACTGTATGGCTACCATATGTGATGCATGTGCAAGAGTATTTTGTATTTTACTTCCAGGCTATCATTTACACACATTTATATGAAAATCAGACCAAGAACACAATTTTCAACTGTAAATGTAACAGAAAGGCATGCAGAACTCCATTTTGTTACTTAGATATTAAGCACTGTTTAATGTATCAAGCACTGTTTAGCACATCAAATCTAATTAATTTCATTAGATTGATAAAATGTGTAAATCAAGAATTTTCACACTGCAGCCCAATGTAATTACTCAAATATGAAAAATGGGGCCATAACATAAAATGTCTCTTCCAAGGCATGATAAAGAAGAGCAGATAACATAAAAAGTCATATTACTAAGAATTTTTATCAACACATGAGTTCTATACTGTCAGCAGTGGTTGAACTTGGTACTTTGTTATTTGATTAGATCAGGGAACAGTTTTACCAATTCCTTCCTGTAAAAGCTGACATCAATACACATTTTAGGTTTAGGTTCTGAATCTCAGTCTTGCATCATCATCCAAATGAAACCCTCAAAATCCTGTTGGATTTATTAATCATTCCACTCATGAGCATACTTTTTGAAATAAGTTTTCTACTCTGTTCTTCCTCTATTTTCAGATACGTACAGTACAGTAAAAAATAACTCTATGGCACCTAATATAAGCTTTATTCTTGCTCTCACATATTTTGATTTCCAGCTATATCAACAAAGTATGATTTTTTTTTTTTACTCATTTTAGCCTCATATCAAGCAGAATTCCTTAACAGAAGATGTAGAATAAATTCCTTATATTCATACTGGATATTTAACCCTTCTTCACAAGTATCAAATTCCCTGTCTCAAGAACCCAACAACACTAGGTTAAAAGACTAGTGTGGCTAAACGTAGGTTAAATCCAAATTTCTTTTCCAAAACCCTTCCCCTTCTTAAATGGGAGAGCATGTTTCCAGAACTTGCTGACTGGGAGCATCATAAAGCTTCACCTGGTCCAGGTGGCTCCAGTATTAGTACCTACACTGTACCTGTGTGTTTGGAGAACACACCCAGCCCTCCAGACCATCCAGAAGGCAGGAAAGAAGCTGACAGCAGCTACAAAGGAGAGTTCCTCCAGCTCCATGTGCCTGTGGTGGTGGGGAAGGTTCCCCAGCCCCACATGGACTGGCAGAGCTGTAGACAGGCTGCCCACATGTGCAAGGGGGCTCTTTAGTCACTCTCTGCTTTAGACCCATCATTTCTGCCTCAAACCCCAGCTGGCCAGGCTGAAAAGAAATGTTTCTGCAATGATGTTCATTGAAAAAATACTATTTTCGATTATGCCCTAGAAACAGAATTTACATGTTCTACAAATAAGTCACACTACTTGCAAGGAATACACATTCACATGACAGAGACAAGTAGCCTTGCTGAGTGCTTTAAATACAAGAACCAAAAATACTGAACTGTTGATTCACATGTACTCTCCTCATATGCATTTTTTAGAAACGTTTCCAATCTACTTTCCATAACAGATGAAAAAAACCCATATTAACAACCATTTTCATTCCTTGGATAGGCAACAGTCCAGGAAACACTGCCAATATACTTCCCCTTTTTTCCTTCCACTGAAGTGCTTTCTCTCTGTATTAATGGTGGCTTTAATCCTGACTTTACTACCCATTCTCTTTTTGGTTGTTTTTTATTGTTGTTGTTTTGAACGTTTTTGAAAAAACATTTAGCTCTAGAGACACTTCTAGACATAACCTCCGGTGAACCTTGTCCCAACTTCCTGCTCTACACCAGAGCGTTATACCCACTCATCCATCATCTTCCTCAGAATTATGTGTTCATGTAGGAACAGACTGCTCCTGGCCAAGTAAGGAAACTCTGCTGTGCATTTAGCTGATAGAATTCTGCATCCCTCAGTCTATGCACACAGCTTCACTGTCTGGGAGAAACAATCACTTTGTGCATCCAGCCAGGGAGAGCAGGCCATGGCCACGAGCACTGCAACAGCCCAGAGTCATTTTGGTGCCTCTAGCTCTCCCTCCTCCTGCATTTTCTCCAGCTCCTCCAAGACCTCCCTCAACAGGTCCTCACTTCAGCTGCAGGTAAAGGCTCAGCAATTCCCTGTTCTTAGTGCCTGCCAACCCAAGTCCAGCTGCATTTGTCCAGTGAAGCACTCCCTAGGTAAGGAGTACAGCTCTTGCCAAAGCTGTTTCACTGCTGTGAGCCTTCTGGTCAGAACCTCCCACCAGCACTGCTCAGCCCTGTGCACTGGGAACCAGGCAGAATCCTGTGCTAGGCAGGCAGACAGACACAGTCAAAACAGCAATCAATTACAGAGCATGCATTCAGCATCAGTTGATTATGGAGGAATAAATTTAGATGAGTTAATTTCAAAGCTGGAGAAACACTGATATGTCTCATAATTTTAAAAGAGGATAGCAATAACTGAGTTTGTGGTTCAGGTAACAGGAGCTCAAGATAGTTGGGCTTAAGCAGAAGCAATGTCAGATCAAGAGGATTTTAGCTTTGGTGTGGAACAGCAGACCCTGGAATATTTCAGCCTGGTGAAGACATTCACTGCTTGGGCTAGATAAGGAGTTTGCATTTAAAGCTCACTTCAGTCTTTGGCTGCACAGTCTTCCCTATCTAGCTGTTGTACTTATCTGTTAATGGATTAGTACAAATGTCTATATTGGGCCTCCTTAATGAGTACTTTCTTGAAACAGCAGCAGCTGAAAATATCCTTTTGATGATAATTCAGTTTCACAAACACAACTTCCCACAACAAATTCCCATCCCGGGTGTTGATTTCATTGCTCTGTATTTTTTGACAAAGACTTACATACAGACACTGAGGTAGTAATATGACTTTTTGGGATTATGGAATGTAAGCAGAAAGTGCCTCAAACGAAAAGGCTAGCCTTATACTACTTATAAAAATATCAGAAACTTTCATAATTCCATGTTTATTTGTAACAAATCTCCTTAGTTCTATTGTCTTGCTATAACTGCCACAACATCTTTTAACAGAATTTGATAACTTTTTTCTGTTTTGTATTGTATGTCAAAGACTTACTGTGTGCTGAGTCTGTCACTTGCACTTACATAAAGGAGGAGGGACATGTACCACGTACCCAAGCTCAGACCCACGTTTAGGGAATACATTTGTGTTGGGCCTGACCACTTCTAAGAAACTCAGCTGAAAGGGGGTAGCATGGACACCTCCAAAGAGTGCAAGAAACATTTTCTCATCAGCTTATTACACAACCAAGTCACAGAGCTTCCCATCCTTAGAGCTATCCCTTGATGTTTAAATCCACTCACTGTTGTAGCCACTGCAGCTGCCAGTCTCTGCCGGCGTCGCGTGGTGCTGAACTGGCCCTTCGGTGCCGGCCCTTCCTGACAGTGAATGCAAGAAAAGAAGGAAGCAGAAACAGAGAAGGGAAGGGGTAATGGGACACAGGAAGATGAAAGGAGATCAGAAAAGGGAGAGGGAGAGTCTTTAAGTGGGTTTCCATTTTGTTAACTCTTATGGGCTACACATGTTGAGGACATATCATGTGTTTGCAGCTGTGCATGCCAGAGACATAAAAAGCTGGACAGTTCACTAAAATTATCTCCAGATGAGCTGGACTGCAGTGCACTCACCAAGGCTACAAAAAACAAATCTATTAGCATTGCCATTCAGAGTCATAAGGCAATAATGGAATAAGAGAACAGAAAGGATGCTACAGCATGCCAGAAAATAAAACAAAAATCAAACTCCTTCTGGAGTCACTTGACCATCTAGAAGATGAATTCTGAAAGAGATCAGTTTGCAACAGTGGAAGTGCATAAACTGTGCTCACTGAAGATGCATGTGTCTCAATGGTAAAACTTCTCAGTGTGTATGTTATCTAGTGAGTTTTCTTATGTAAAAATTCCTGTATATAGCTGGCATTTCCATCCTTGAGCCTATTGAATAATTTTCTCCACACATCACTTTTTTGAGTTCCACCTGCTTTTCCCATACATTATTGAAAGCTTGGCTTCCAAACCAAGGCAAAAACTCAGAGAAAGCAGCACAAATAAAAATTAAATTCAATTTAAAAGCTAAATTAAAAAACAAATTTCAACAACTGCTTCCTTTTCTGCATGTCTAACTTGTGGCCTCATCCTGATTAATTTTACATTTATTTTACTTGTAAGAGAATTTTTCACAGCACATTGAAGTCAAGCAAGTAACTGTCTAATGAAGAAGAGTTCCACACTTGTCATAAAGTCATTCTATTTAATCTTTAATCAAAATGTCATTATTTTGAAGCCATTTTAAGATTTTTGAAGACTAGGAAACACACCTTTCTCATTTTAGAAAACAGTTCTCAATTCCTTCACATTTTTCTTCCCCTGTATCTTCACCTATAGCCACTTCAGTATTTTTAGATCTATATATCTGTATATTTTTACCTTTTCTGCGAGCAGCCTGATCATCATACAAATAACAATGTGCAGACTGGATATATGGACACCATGCTAAAACAAAGGATATTGTATTTCAATTATTAGCTGAACTGTCTTGCTTCTGTAACATTCCCAGTAGGGTTGCTACAGTGGGGAATGGCCAAACACTTCACCCTCTGGCTGATATTCGTGGCAATGCCACTGACAGCTGGAAGGGTTGTCTAATGATCACAGTAAAAGGCTTGTGGTGCAATATTTTATATAGTTCTTAAATTAAAATGACATGTGCATAATCTCTGAAATACTGTGAACAAATGCTGTTAAAGCAGGGAACAGATCATATTCATAATGTAGAGCTCCTTGTGCTATGTCTATCCTGTGAATAGAGTATGGAAGAATATTCTTATTTAAATAATAGAGACAAACCTATGTAGAGATATGCACAAATTTATATGTATATAAGATTATGAATGCAGGTATGCATTATTAAAATATATAATGAATAGCAAACAATGAGCTTTGCAGAACTCTACACTCCTCAACACAATAAAAAGTGAGGTCATTATCTGAGTTTCCAAAAAAAAACCAAAAAAAAACCAAACCAACAACTAACTTAACGGAACAAATAATAACTAGTCTGGGTCTGGTTTCAGTTCTGAGCTGAAAGCAAGATGATTTTTCAGATTACTCCATAAAACACAGCTCTCTATTAAATTATTCCCCTTGTGAAATCTTGGAAATTCACAACTTTGAGCTTTCATGGGAAACCAAAATATCACTGGTTCTTTATTACTCTGCAGTAATGTTTTTTTTTTTTCTTCCTTTGAAGCTTTCATGAGAATGATAACTTATCCTTTTACCCAAAGGGAAACAAATTTTAAAAAACAAAACCCCACAACCAACAACAACAACAAAAAAAAAAAAATACGACCCACAACTCAGTTTTTGTCCAAAAGTATAATTTGTAAAAGGAATTAATACAGGCCAACCAACCTGTTGTTGCAGGCCATTTTCATAAGATTTTAAATTGGCATTTTAAAAACAAAATGAACCTCCTTTATAAAAGCAATCTTTCTTAAGAAAAGCAGTTGATGTATTACTCTTGAGTAAAGGCCTGTAAATTCAGCTGTTAATTCCAAACAATTCAGCAATAGTAATCACCCAAACCTGCAAAGGCACAGACACGTGCTATGCTCAGATTTACTTTGGGAGTAACCCCACTCTATCCACAGGGATTAGCTGGGGGAGCAGAGTCAGCTGCACACAAAACTGGCACATTTAAGTGGTAAATATAAATGTCTAGGCAACAAATCAAGCATCTGTACTTACAAGAAAAATATGTTTTCAATACATTAAACACCCAGCACTCAAACCACAGGAATGTGTCAGCAGGAATCCAATAGGAGCTCTACCATCAACAAAAGATGGTAACAAGGACAAAACAGGACCTGGATGGGAGAATCCCCTGTTTGTCTCATACACACAGGATACTGAGCCAGCAGAAATCATACCCTCATCCCCATCACTCACAAAGCACACACCTTTATAGAAACCTCCCTAATTTTATGCTCCCCAGAAGGATGCTCTCAACATTGTGCTATCAGAACATCTTTGATGTAGCTAAAAACTGCTCATTCTGAAAAAAAACAGGTACAAGTACTCCAAATGGAATTGACAGTAGCACAAGCTTAAAGTTAGTTTGTTAATATTAGCATTATCCCCTAAAACTAACGAGATGTATGGAGGTATGAGGAACATAATAGTACAACAGAAATCTTATTAGTATCAAATGTCAACCATTCAACAGCAAATTATGTGAAAGCACCATGAAACAATGATCACAAATCAGACAAAATGATTTTCAGCAGGGGATATCCTGATAAACGGTTCAGAAAGGCTTGAAGAACTCTTGAAAAAAATGAGCAATAAGGAAGGCCAATGAAGTAGAAGGAATGTCTAACAGAAGAACAAAATGAGAAATAGCTTAAAGGGCATGTGGGCATCAGAGGAAATTCAAATTTTTGTGGCAATCTAAGCAAATTAGGAATAACACAATGAGTTAGTGGGGCCATCTTCCTACAGGCCACAGGTCTAGCACTCAGGAGACAGGACAGCCCTTGGAAGAATAAACTGAGTCTATCAAACTAGGCAAGATAATGGAGTAGCCATCAAGACATTCTTTGTCTTCCATACAATTTGGAACAATTTTATTTTTTCTGTTTCACTGCAAATTAATTTATAGATCAGTCAACAATAACTTAATACTTTGCTGTAACAAAATAAGCTTCATATTTGCAGAATGAAGCTTGCCAGGAATTAATGCTGACCCAAGTTAGGCAGAGTTCATTATCAACCCAGAAGTGACAGACCCTTGTAGAGCAGTGCCATGCATACAAACTCTCTCAGGGGAACCTGCAAACCAATCCTGTTTGAAATTTTCAGGAGCTGAGGCACACTCCTGCCAAACCATAAACAGCAGTCTGAATCATGTGCCTGTGATGGAAGCCCAGGCCAGTGTTATAGGTAACACAGGAACAGCTCATTATTCACTATGACCAACCATAAATCATCACACATTGACTGCTTTCATCATTTTTAAGGCTAGGACTTCTCTGAGCTTACTGTGGCATTAAGAACATACAGTGGTGACTGACTCTTCATAGGCACCAAGTACTTGCATGCATTTTACCAATATTTTAATTTCCCTATGTTATTCAGCACTGGGAAAAAACTGTGATCCTTCAATTGCAGATCATAGGAAATTACATCAATCACAAAAATTCTTTTGTTAATAAACCTCTTTAATCCCAACAGATTCTTTATTGTTCTACCTACTGTGAATATCAAAGCATAATAGCTAAAAAAAAAAATTTGACTACAAGAGCTGCAATGAGAAAGCTGATGCAACTATCATTTCTCCCTTCCTTAGGATTATTGACCTTAAATGAAAATTCCTCAATGAGCCAATTGGGGATGTATTAAAATCTTTCAAAGTTTGTACTAATTTCAAGACATTTGAATGGATTACAAGTTGCTGATATGTATTTACTCAGTAGCAGACATTATGGTGGTGATTGTCAGCTCCCAAAGCCAGTTGAATAATATTTAACAATTAACAATTGTTTAGTAATAAAAAATATCAGCTACTGGATCAAACCTCGGAATACACCACTGCTTCCAACAAACACAAGGCAGCAATATATGCACATTATGCTTATTTCTGTGCTTTTACCTTTCAGTTCTAGGGAAGGATGGAGTAAATTCTTGCTTCACATCATTCATTTTTTGGTTATTTGATTTTTCCCATATTAGCTTTTTCCGTAACAGAAGGCTTGTGAAAATACTTATAATTGGTAATATTCCAAGTAAAGACAATTAGTGTGTTTAGCATTTTATTCTGCTTTTAACTTTATGTCACTTTTTCAACTGCCCTCCTTCACAACTTTGTTATGGAATAGCAGCATCCCCATATGGTGAGTGTATACTGAGTTTTGAATACCTTAATTGACTAATATTCAGATCCCCCTCCTTTCCCTAGATGGCAATGTTTTCATATGAATGAAAATTAAATCAGTACTTTTCTCACTATCTTCTGTAGGTTTTGAACAGCAAACTGAGATTTAATTTACTTCATTAGAAACATGAAAGACAGCACATTGACTTCCTACTTTCAGCTAATATTTCATGCTTAGAATTTAATCTCAAAGTACAGTGAAAAGTAAAACAGTGCATTCAGTACCTGAAGTTGAATTTTTGCATCTTTGCTGACACTTTTTGTTCTCCATCGTCTCGTGACCCGCTTGTCTTTCTTTGAAATATCTACACAGTTAGCCTACATTGCACAAATAGTTAAAAGCAACAAAGTGCTATTAAGTTGACACAAGCAACACAGACAATACAGCAAGTTAGTCAAGAATTGTAGCATTAGACAGGTAGAAATTAGAAAGGGAGGAGAACAAGGCTGCTGCTGGGGCCCAAAATTGGAGCAGTGATCAGCTGTAGCTATCCACACACTTTTATAAGCATGTGGCACAGTT
Organism: Erithacus rubecula; assembly: GCF_903797595.1. Lineage (NCBI taxonomy): Eukaryota > Metazoa > Chordata > Aves > Passeriformes > Muscicapidae > Erithacus > Erithacus rubecula. Next base: position 15,269,824 of record NC_136659.1, read on the forward strand.
AGCTGCTTTAGCAAAACTACTGGTACCCCTCCTTTTTATGGCTGTGTAATATTCAGGACATTATCTTGAAATCCTCATGTATTTCTGTTGTGGTACTACCCAGATATTTGTACAGACAAGAAGATTCAGTGAAAATGGAAGAAAGTATTTATGATTTAGGATCTGCTGTTGCTTTCTGGTAAGAGGAAAACTCACCCTGAACTGGGGAACAGTCCAAAACTTGGGACCTTTGTACTATGCCCCCTTTTCTAGAGCATGCAACTTCATCTTTGAGGGTCTTTGGGTCTCCAGTCCTTAAAAAACTTAAAATGTTATCTTACTCAACACAACAAAAACTCCTTAAATATTTCAATTTATACACATGTTCTATTGTAACAGTCCTCAGTTTTGTTTTGCAAATTACTTAATAATTTGATTTGTCCTATTTAACTCAAATACTCAAAGACATCTTAATTACTTGCTTACACATGAAACAGAAACAGTACTGACCAAGATTAAAATAAACAGATACGATAAGCATTTCGTCCAAGACTCACTATTACTTCAGAAAAACATTCTGAGTTAACAGACAATACCTCTGTATTTCCCACAACAGAAAGAATAAATACTTCACTGTAATGACTTATGTTCAAGCATATTTACCTGCATGTCTGTGAAATTTGGTGCTGACTGAGTTCTCTGTAGTATTTCTAAATTTTGAAGAAGTTTACTGAGTTCCACAAGGTTAGACTGACAATGAGCAAGATCTAACAGACACAAAATAAAAATACATTAGGTGCTTCAATTAAGACTTTATATTACCATGGTGTCCATTGTTAGCACTTAATTGCATTATAAAAATTAGGTGTCTAAAGCCTTGTAGTAAGGCATCCAAGTAAAAGTTTTATTTTCAGAGATGTTGGACACTCATTTCCATAGGAGTTCAGTAACAACTCTGGACCTCAAAAAGTGATATTTGAACAATGACATCCATTAAAATAATACAAATTATGACAATAAATTTCAAAAGCATTCCAAAACACATAGAGAACAAAGTTCCTACCACCAGGTAAAAGTTTCTAATTACCTGAAGAGCTACTACATGTTCATGCAAAGGTGTAACTTAACCCCTTTACTGACCCCTTTCTTATATGAACAAGAAGTTTTGCTGAAAGAACAAGGCATGAAAAGATAAAGTCTAACCTTCTGCACATCTGTCCATTTCTTCAGAGTCCTGCAACCAGGCTGCTACTTTACTCTGACCAGTAGTGCAGGTGACAGGAAGGCTGTTACTGCAAGGTATAGGAGGCTGCCAGGAGAAGTTATTTTGCTGCACCTAAAGCATAATAAAATGCTTTAATTTAATGTGGCTATGTTGTCTTGTCAATGTAATGACTATACTACTTCAGAATAGAAACCAAATTATGCACTGTGTTCTCAATGAAATCTGTGATTTGTCTCCATAGTTCCCAAAGACAGATTTTTCAGAATAGCATGTTGGAGAATCAAACCAAGAACCTCACAAGTGGACTGTGCCATGTACCAGTTAAGAAAGCTGCTGTTTGAGAGGAAAAACATAATCAGCAGAGAGTCAGATTTATACTTGATGACAAAGGCTAGTGCAAATTGTATGGGTGGTGAATACTTTGGAGGATCCTACAGCAGCCCATTTTAATGAAGTTATTAAATTGCCAGTTTTTCAGCTGGTTTCAGCTGCTCACCCTCACAGCCTCTCGCTGGCCACCCTGGAAGCTCCTGCCTCACTGGCATTACAGGAGCCCACTGAAACTGCCACAGGCAAGCCATGGGCTCCCAACAAAACCACTGCACACCTTTCCATCCGACACGTTGGCAGCTGGGGAGGACTCTGTGGTGGAGGCTGAGGGGAATATGTGGAAGCTGGCATCCCTGGGGGATCTCACAATCTCGTTCTGGCGGTACAGCCGGTGGTGCCGCAGCTTGGAAACCCACGCATCAAAGGAATCCTGCGACTTCACCTGCAGAAAAACTCATATCAGCACGTGCAAGATAATAATTTTCTGCACAAAATTTTAAAGTTTCATTGTTTCTACCGAGATGAAAAAACAGTATGTGTTTTTAGTATTTACCTTTAGGTGATAGATGTGTTCTTCTGTGTCGAGATCTATTCTACGAGCCTTTTTTTTTATAGACATGACTGATAAACCAACATCAATGCTCCCATGGACCTTTCCTTTCTGTATCTAAAATCAAAAAACCAGGGTACAAATTCAGAAGTATCATGCACTTTTTCTATATATTTAACAGAAAATCATCAGGACACCCCTTTTATAAACATTTTAGCATAAAGCCATATTAAAAAATGACGCTGCACTCAGATTAACCACTTATTATATTTATAGTCATAGAAAAGTATCTCACAAGAAGTGTTGGAATGAAGCTGACTCCAAAGTTTGGGTGTGTTAAGTGGTTCACACCAGTGCACAGGTACAGGTCAGTGAGAAGCAGAGAAAATTAGACAGTACTTGACACCTTGCTGCAACAACTTGATAGTTAATGGTATCAGATCTAACTAATTTACTGCTAACTTTTACATCTCTAGAGCACATTGTTATCAATTCTTTGTCATATCCACATATCTCAGAATAATCAGCCCTGGCTGACAAAAATTGGGAAAGGAAAATACATGGTCGGGTTAATCTCTCAAGCAGCTTGGTTCAAGAAACTACTTCAAGTAATTTAACTGATATTTCCATAGAAGGATAAAAAGTAGAATTCTTGAAGGCCTAACCAAAATCTTACATGATTTACCTTTAAATCCATCAACAACTTTCATGTGTGTACTTTCATAAACATGCCTAGAGTTAGTATGAGCAGGCTGAACTTCATTAGAAGTTTTAAAGTCTTCAACTCTACTTACATCAATTGGTGACTTTGAATATTTCAACATTCCATTATCCAGGACAAAAAACCTCTGAAATGATAAGAAAAAAATCCAACAACATTCTTTCTTAATGAGCTGATGCAATTTAAACTGTGTACAACAATTCATCTGGAAAAGGATTACCCTGTAGCAATTAAGAAGGTTGGAAGGAGAGGATAAATACAGTATTAAATAATTTTCTTGCTTGTTTTCTGACAGTGATTATCTTCTAAACAAAAGAACCTAGATTGTCTTTTTTCAACATTATGTCTAGGTTTATCTTAACAAACTTTGATAATGAAGGGTATTTTTTTTTTCATTTTCCAGGCAATGTAATAAACTGTAAGAAAGAGACTGTAGGACAAGAGAATTATATCTGTTTCTTCATTTCATTCCTGTTTTTCTTTCCAGAAAAGCCTTATGGTAGACCTCTACATAGTGAAGTACAGATGAGATTGTAACTCATGCTGAACACACCTTTTCTAGTGTTCATCTAGGCAATACAGGTGTTAGTACCAGAGTAAATTTTACAGCATTCCCAGCAACATCCTCAGTTCATGGGAGGACTGATGTTTTAGGTGTTAGTGATACAGGGTGAGCTGAAGCATTTTCACTGTCATGGTTACCAGGACTGGTCTAACCTGATGATACCTGTGCTATTGCTGCACCTTTATTTTTCTGAGCAGCTCTGACTTAGAGCACAGCAGAATCCCCTATTCACATTGTATTTATCCCTCAATTAAGGCTGCCCTAGCTTGTCTGTACCAGATCACTCAAGCTGCTTTGCAGTCAAGTTAATGCAAGCTCTGGCACACAGCATAAAGATAAAGCCTAGCAGGAAACTGGACTTGAAATGACATTTGCTGACTTGTGTTTATCATCACTAACTTTAAAAACATGCAGAGTAAGAGCAAACAATTCCTATTTTTAGAGTGCAACCAAAAGCATTAATCTATGTTAAAAGCCCAGAACACAGCAAAATACTCTGCTTGATTCTCAAAGCTGTCATGACATGGGAAGGAAGGACAATGGTTTCCCTTAGGTAAACCTGCTAAATTTACACTATGAGCAGGGTCAGTAGTTAGACAGCAGAAAATCCCGCCAAAGATGGTTCTAGAAATCATGTTAGCCACACAACAGATGGTACCAATATCTCACACAGGGCAGGAACACAGTGCTTTTCTCAGCATTCCTGGAGATATAACTTCTTGAATAAGATGTCAAAACAATAGGAACATTTTGGGCTTTTTTTACATAGGTATGGTCACTAACAAACCTCACAAGAATATGATATTCATGTCATATTGCTCTGTCTCTCTAAGCTGCATACACAAAAGGAAATTATCTTTCATCATCATTTCATTCCAAAGCACACTGCACTTCAGAGAATTATAAGTTCACCAAGTTGCATACATTATGCCTGGTATGCTACTAAAGAACATTCAGGGCTGTCAGAATATGACATGCAAGGCTCAATAGACAAAAGATGCTATATAAGGCTTTGCTAGCAGAACACTAACACAGCACGTGCTGCAATTACTGTCTCTGAAGTTCCTCACTGGACTCTCAGCACAAAGCATTGTTATGGAAACTCCAAAATATCCAGGCCAACATTGAAAAAACCAATAAACCTATTAACAAACCCAAAAGTTTCAAAACGTAAGTTCAGCATAGTTCCCAAGGTGAAATGTAAGGCAGAATAGACAGGGATTCTAAAATGTGAAGTTCTGAATCACATTAAAAATTATCTACACAGGCAACTGATCTAAATTCATCAATATCATCAGCAGTGATTGCCTTTATGGAACTGTGAAAGTTGGACTCCTCTTGCTCTCCTATAAATTAGTTCCTTAAAAAAAACAGACACTTGGCCAAATAGCAACACATAAATACAATGTATTTTAAAAGTGTGGGAGCAGTGGTTTATTCCATAAATTCTTATATAAATCATTAATTGATTTTTTGAAGAGTATGATTGATTTGTTGGGGGTGGGGGATTGGTGTGCTTTTTCATGTTTAGCTATGTCAGTTTGAAATCCATTAATCTGTCTAGACTAAATTCAGGTAGTGCCTAAGTATCTGGCTGTTGAAACTATGAACTCTAGTTAAGTAAAAGAAAGCCAAACCATCCAATGTAGATAACCATGCAGAAAAAAAAAAAAAAAAAAAAAAAAAAAAAATTAAAAAAAAAAAAAAAAAAAAGGTGGATAACTTAGTACAACATTCAAAAAGAAGAGAGAAATTAGGAAAAAAGCTGTAATTTATACCAGTATGGACTGCATTTGGACTCAGACTTAAGTCCCACATTGTTTAGTAAGAAAAAGAACAAAGTTAGTGCTTTTCCAGAAAAAGCACTATGTATAGCAAATGATTTCACTGTCTTTTGTAGTAAAATGCATTCTGTTCCAGAAAATTATTCTACTATACCTATTCTATTATACTTTTGTACCTCTGAGTACTGAAATAGGAGTGAGCATCTGTACTACACATCTTGTTGCTAAAAAAGGAGGTGGGAAATGCAATTCTTGTTGTACAAAATAGAGTTCATGAACACCACGTGTAAGGCTAAAAAAGGCAGAATCATGCATGGAGATTTGTGTCCAAATCACCCAAACAGAATCAGTAGATTTGGGGCTGAGTTTTGGGGTGTTTGGGGGTTTTTCTAAGTAGAGATATCTTACAACAAAAATGCATAGTCCCACTGCATGCCCACAATGAAGATTCCAGTCAAGAAGACAAACAAAATTCCAGGACAAAGCTGAAGAAATCTGTTGTCAGCAGACCTGAAGGGGAATGCTTTCCTGTATGAACACCCTGGAAAGTCCCTCAGCTCTCCTCTGCTGTGTAACTTCAATGTAAACTCAATGTAACCTTAGAGTACATAGCTACTCCTAGGTATAATATATTGGAAAGAACAAAAGGGGTACAGATAAAACCTCTTAAAACACAAAGCATCTACAACATTATTCACCAATTCCATCCGGATTTATATAATACAGCCTTAGGCAGCAGGGACTGTGATTTGAGAGCCATGAACTGTATCTGCAAATTAATTCTATGCACAGGTGGAAGAAAAAGTCATACAGCAAAATTGTGGGCATTTATTTGACATCCTAATTTCGTCTAGACAAAAAAATCCCAACTCATAAAGTAAGGTAATAACATTCTGACTGGTTTATGAGACATTTACCTTGTGCCAACCTTTTAATGGCCATTTTCTCTTCTTCAGCATGAAACCTTCATGTTTGTCTGGCTTCTGGACATTGGTCTGGCCTATTTTCAGACCCTCTATGATTTCCCAGCTGTCAGGTTCCTGTGAAAAAGCATGAAGACACATTGATTAATTAATTTTGCACACACATGGTGAAAAATTGCACTTAAGAGTGGCACAAATGCTTCAATGCAAGACAAAGAGGAGGAGCCAGGCTTTTAAATCAACCTATTTAGGTACCAAACTACATGGCCACTATGTTATGTCTAGTTGTATCTCATTTGAAACTACTAAATATAAATATTTTGGGATTCTAACCATTACCAGGAGAGGTGCATAGTGCCATTTGTGATATTTCTCAATCATAAAAAAATGTAAATTTTCTGATCTTTAAAGTACAAGCTACATTTGTACTGGATGCCCCAGTTTTCCTCCCAAATCAGAAAAACTAGCAGAAGATGTTGCTTTATTGTTGCTTTTGAGTGCAGCTCGTGAAAATCTTCAAAGGCATTTTATGACAGAGTTTCACTTGCTAATTGAGCCTTCAGAAATCTGCAAAAGGATTTTTTTTCTGCATTCATTTTCACCGCATTATAAGAAATTTATAGGAAAGCTAACTAATTTTCTCTCTAGAGAAAAACACAGGAGGAGTATCATTTGAGATACAATCAGTTGTATGTCTTTCATAGAGCCAATTAAAGCATATTTCTGGTACATACCACTTCTTTTGTGTGGTGACTGGTGCAGCTCAAGCCAGATTTACAATATAGCACAGTGAACAGGTAAAGAACAATATTTTTAGAGAAAAAGATGGAGTCATATTTTCTCTTACAGTGTATCCCTCTTGCTACTACTGCAATTAAAAAAATTCTGTACCAGTTTAAACATCTCTTACTGCCAGATTCCTCAGACTATGTTTAACTAATTATACCTTACAAAGCTGTAAACCTGCATTTTCTCAGCTGATCTGTCAAAACTCCTAGCAATTTTATGACAAGTTAACAAGAGAGGAAGGAGGTCATACAGCATCAAACATTTGAAGGGGAAAAAAAAGTTGTCTCCACATTTCCAACAAAACTGTTCAGAGCCAAGTACTGCCATTCTTTCATAACACCTCCAAACAAATTCCACAGCCCTGAGAACATCAATATTACTATTATCAAAATATAGCTGCAGAAGTAACAGCTAATTTCAAAACTACAGTTTTTAATAAGGTTTTGGTATTCTGAGAAGGGCAAAAAGCACTATCCCAATTAATAAATACTGCAGTAAATTTTAACAGAAATATTTATTCAGCTTAGTTTCCCCTGAATAACCATAACCTAACTATCTTATTGTCTGTAAATCCTCTACTCAAAATGAACCTTTTCTTTTACTTCCCCATGTTTTGCTCCAATGTTCTATTTCCATTCCATAGAGAGAAGCACATATGTATTATTTTTTCCCTACGAGGAAGTACTTGGCACTTGAGGGGGACAAATTAAACTCTGAGTCCCCTGGGGTGAGCAGAGAGTCTCTGCATCTCTGCCAGATGATTCTTCACCATATTGATTTCTCCTTTAGATCATCAGCTGCAGGCATAAGTCTTTTATCTACTAGATAACATCAGTATTGATTAATTCTCAACTAGAAACCACACAATCTCATATAGCTATTCATTTAGACAAAAGGCCAGATACAGAGGGATAAAATGAGCAATTATTCAGTGCAATGTGGATACTTGACTCCTGCAGCATCAGTGCTACAAGTTGCTGTTAAAACCCTCCTAACAATCCTGTGCCTCATCCCATAGTTTTGGTGTGTTGAGATATGCCCAGTACAAGGGCCATTATGAAGGAGAGACAAAATTGGGAAAAAACAGAGTGAAAGTGATACACTTGAAGAGTCCTCATCCAAGTGCTCAAGTACAGCAGCAGTATTTTTGGACTTCAGTGATTCCATGCGTATTCCATGAAAAACAGCCCTGTGCAAAGCTGCACAGCTGAGAGAAGACAATCACAGCTTTCAGTCCCTGGCTCTGCACATGCCCCTTGTATGGGGGGCCAACCAACTGCTTTCTCAACCTTTGACTGCAAAATATATATTTTCCAAATAAAAAATTATAATAACTTCATTTTCCCTGGATGAACAGAATATTTCCTTTCAAAATTGTTTTACCAGGTCGGTTTCAGAACTTACAGATATTTAATTTCAGATTTTTCTTTTCCATCAAATATTACATCACTGCATCCTCACCTTTTCAGTAACAACCTTACTTTTGCACATGAAGTAACTTAAAATGAAGCTTTCTTTATGTGGAATTAAACTTATTTGGAATCAGTTATTCCAAAACTGAACAATTCACCCAGAAAGAAGTTGACTTTGTACCTCTAGAGGGAAACTCACTGCCCAGACTCCATCCCAGTTTTTGCTTACCTTGGATAGAGAAAGATGATCACTTTCAAGGAACTGCTTGCTTAAAGAAGGGTCTGTGCTTCCTGAAGAAGCTTTTCTCTCCAAAATATGAACACTCTAAAAAATAATTAAAGACAACATCGTGGCTCAAAACATACAGTACATCCATGGCTTAAATGTACACATGGTTTGCCTTCAGAGGCAATATACTTCTCTTTCTTTACTACTGGGTTTTAATTAATTACTCTGCTTAACCTAGAAATTATGGTGAACTAAAAAAAAAAGCCAGGAAAGACAATTAATGCAGTTCTTACCTCTACAGAGATTCAAAGTGCTCCTAACCAGTCCTATCATGTTTTCTGTTAATATACAAGACACCAAGTGCACCTACTATGCAGTCAGCACTGCCCTACATTCACTCCACAGATGATATTACTGCCTCTAAAATATTCATTGTCACACCTTAGCATTTTGTTATTGGCTTCTCAGTGGAGGAGACAACAGGGATGCTTTTAAATAGATTACAGGTATTAACAAGTCAGTTTCTGGGTCTCAGTTGATGGGTTTGCTGGTGAACATTCATGAATACAGTGATTTTAAACCATCACAGCTGGTTTTACATAAGATAATACTATAAAATTTTACACTGCAATAAAAATGAAATACATTATGTCACAACTAGTCCTGGAAAAAAAAAAAAAAAAAAGCTATTCTTAAAAGACATCTAAATAGGTCTTTCCATTTTCCAGAAATGTTTCACTCCTATTTTATAAAAGAAAATAATTTTTGATATAAGAGAAAATGACCACAACCTTCATGCATGGATCTGCATCTCATTCTCTGGTGGAATTTTGCTACATCTCATACTACTATTTGGTAAGAAGTCTACAAAAACATGTCATTAGTATTTCTTTGGCATAAAATAAAACTACTTATTTCCAGGACAAACTTGCAATTGCAATTACCCTCAGAGAAGCATATGTTTTTCTCAACTGAAAATGCCAATTAAGTTTTGTTCACAATTAAGCTTCTTTACATTGACAGAAGAAGAGATTACCCAGGTACCAGCAGCAGCAGAAACAATCAGGGAATATAAAAGCACATACAAGTGGCAGTGTAAATATTATTGTTTATATGAATTATTAAGTGCATAAAGGACCATAACCAAACTAAATGAAAATAAACACAGATATTAATTTAAATGCATATATATAACACAGACTTGCTGCAGAGCAAGATACAGACCTTCATTGTTCTCCTTCAAATTGCAACTGTGAATGAGAATAGGAAAATATGGGGACTGTCTCTGTTTTCAGTGGAGATTAATAAGCATCCCTGCCACCATGCAACAATAATTAGCATTTATTTTCTGTTAGTTTTAATTAAATTTTACAGTGAAGAATGTGGAAAAGCAGCAGTATTATGTTACTCCAGGGCCAACCAGCAAAAACCATTGTCATTTATGCTTTAAAAACTTCTGCTTGATCAAAGGAAGTTCAACCTACTTATTTAGTCCAGTGTATTTTATTAGTCAGATGAAGAAAAAAAATGTGTATGTATGTACGTAGCATAAGTGTCTGTTACATATCAAATAATTTAACAAACTAATTTGGGCTGAGAAACATGAAGCTCCTAATGATAATGATAAACCTTCTCACCAAATAAAGGAAATGCTACTTATGTACACAGGATGACACCTTAACAATATACAAAGGAACCTAAATTTGCTCCTCCAAGGGAGATTAAAATGTCTCTTGATTAGCATAATCAGGATGATTCCCCTTTTCTTGCCAGCTTTGTCTGGCAGGCAGGAATCCATCCATCCTGAGATGGAGCAAGGCCCAACACAGATGTTCTGAAGGTCTCATGCAGCAGCTGCTGCAGCTTGTTGTTACATAACTGCAATTTCATTTTGGGCCATATTTAGAGAGGAGTAGCCCAACAGCCCTTAGCTTGCCAGATTTCCAGTGACATTTTCAATTACATGATTTTCAGTCAGGAAGGTTTTGTGCCTTCTTTTTTTAATTAGCCTTCAGTCATTACAGTTCCACTTCAGTTGAGAAATACATTATTAGCCTCCAGCACTTTAATGAATGCAGACTTATTCAACTATTTGTTTGAAAATTAGAAAATGAACACCTCTTATATAAAATTGCCTTCTTTACATTCTTTACTTCCAGGAGTGCTGGCTTGTTGTCTATATATGTTTGCTTTTCAGTTCTCTTTACTCATGACCACAATAAGACTGACACAAGATCATTTCTTTAGATTTGTGATGTCTCTAGCATAATATTAAGAACCTTACTTGATGCAAAACATTTTCCCTTAATGCACACTATTTTTCTGCAAAATTACAGCTAGAAATCACACAACTGCTTGACATTCTGAAAAGCAGTTAATTTTACAGTGCAAGAGTTTTGTTGTGTAGAATCAAAGAAATAAAAATTATTTGAATCTTGACATTATTGTCAAGGGGTTTTTTGTATTTTAACATGAAGAAGCTGGTAAAGAACCAATAAAAAAAGCTGGTAAGAAAGAATAAAGAGGCAGGTCAACACTGTTTCTGGGGTTTATTTTTAATCAAATAAGAAAATTAATAATAATCCATCAAACTAGGAACAGCAATCAACATAGTATTCTTACTCCTCTTATCCTAAAATACAGACAGGAAAAATCAACATTGGCACTGCTGCAATCCAGACTCCCCTCACATTTCAGGATCAACACACTATAGCTGGTTTCTCTTGGAGGAAAATGCCAGCACTAGCAAATTCTGTGTGCTCTTGAAAACTAATTCTAATAATTACAAGTTTAACTCAATTACTATGTAATTACATTGCAAAATCTTAATTCTAACTACAATCCTTCCTTCATCTTTATGATTATCCTCACATACAGTATATATGTGTCACTTATTTTCCTCCAAATACCACAGCAAACCAACATTATGGGGAACAGAAATGCTTGTTCCATCCTGCTTTTTCCCTTTTTTCCCCAAAGACATGAGGGAGAAGGAAATTGATGGAGAAAATAAAATAGCACTATGATGTTGCATCATATTCTCATCTTCTGTGAAAGGAAAGAATGGAAAACATATTTTACAATATCCTTCCATGCCAGCTTCTTTTCTCACTTTGGAGTTCAATGACTCATAGAGAATGTTGTCCTGGTTTTGGCTGGGGCAGAGTTCATTTTCTTCTGAGTAGCTGGTGTGGTGCTGCATTTTGGATTTAGTTTGAGAACAGAGTTAAAGGCACAGAGATATTTTGGCTGCTGCTGAGTAGTTCTTACCTAAATCAAGGACTTTTCACTTTCCCATATTCTGCCAGTCAGGAGGTGCATAAGGAGCTGGCAGGGGCATGGCCATTACTTGGGTTTCATTTCTTTCTCTCCTTTCTTTCCATTACAGCCATTATTGTATTTTATTTCAATTATAAAACTGCTTTATCTCACTCTCAGGTTTTCCCTTCTATTTCCTCTGATTCTCCTCCCCATTCCACTGGCAGGGTTAGTCTCCATCCGACCAGAGGCTGAACACCCTAACTTTTCTTTACTGAATCTGACTTCCTATTAAAGCAAAAGATATTCAACTGTTTTCACAGGAAAGGCAAGGGAAAAAAAAGAGATTTTGAGTAAGTAGAGACAGAATATCCAGTGAAACACAAGTCTGACACTCACGCCCATCTGAAACACAGCAGAAGTAGTAGGGCAGACAGATTTGACTGCATACATGCCAATTTTTACTATCTTCTAAACAAGCTGTGACACATGCCAAGTTAATTTGCAATATTATTTGCAAAACTTGTATTGTTTTCAAGGTTATGACCTTGAACCTTGCTTTTTTTCTTGGGCTACTTCTCAGCCAGCTCTGGCTTCTCTCAATGTTGGAAGAAAGACAGATTCTTGAATATAATTGTGAGAGAAGAGTGAGTGCAAAGCAAAATGACCATATCTCATCAATGCATTTCCCCTTTCTGTGTCCTAGAACAGTTTTTCAATTTTTATAAAGCCATCATGGTCCTTTTCTTATCCCCAGTCTTTTCTATTGGCACTGCTCCATAGCTGTTTTCAGCAATCTCAGCATCAGCCAACAAAGGAACTTAGCAATACTGTGAGTAGCACACACAGTTAATTTTTTTTTTCTTCTTGTAACTCATGTTCAGCTTGTATAGAAATGTACTTAAGAACAACATTTTCTCTTTGCAACTTTTTTACTGAAAGACAAGTAGATATAAGATGTAGTAGCATATAAATAATATCCAGGTCTGTATGCCTTCTTTCCTGGGACACACAAAGTAAACCCCTCTTGTGTGACAGAAATGTCAAGGATTTGTTAGCTCAGGAGCTCTCTGTAAGGTATTTTTTGATAAATTCTGAAGATAAATAAGCTCTTGCTTTCATAAGAGCTTCTTGGAGGGAATCATTAGCACAACTGGATAAAGCAGGAAAGAGCCATCTATCACTGTAACAGCAACCTTCCTTTTGCCAGAATGATGGTTTGGAGCAGCTACCAAGCACTGCCTGAGTGTTAATGACAATCTTCTCCCTTTGCACTTATCTTAAGATAGCACAAACAGATAAATTTACAATGCCTAACAGAGAGAATGCAAATTTTAGCTAATGATACAAAGCTTTTTTTATGATTACCGAATAATCACAATTAAAAGGTTTGATATTTTGTTAAATAGCCTCAAACTACTAGTTCATTTTAATGATGCCAATAGGGTTTAAAAGAAAAAAGGGAGGAAAATAAAATTACATATACAAAACAAAATCATTCCTTGATATGTTAGTTTGTTCATGAATGAAAGCATTCTAGACATGAAAGGAAGTCAATGTTAACACAAACAATAGATTAAAAAGCTGGACCTTACTTTAAAAAGTTCATAGGTTCAGAAGAAGGACAATCTTTCTTCCTGTGACTCTCCTTCACTTCTTTCTGTAAGCTACTTACTTAGCCTTTCTCAATGGCCTTTAAACTTCAATTTACACAGTACAAAAATATAGGAGATAGGAAAAAGAGATGTTGAAAAATTTTTAATCCCATTTTTTTTTTACATGAAATATTTTACTAGGGGAAGAAAGAAGTTTCTATGTAATCACTTAATTTTCACTTTCAAGGTAAAATACTTAATAAAAACAGGAAGAGAATGTCAAAACAGCAAATAGCATTACTAAGGCACACAGTTATTCTGTCTAATACATCTGTATATTTTGTAGGTGGATAATCCCAACCACACATGGCTGTCTGGAAAAAAGAAGTCTCTATATCATACCTGCCATCAACCTCCCTCTTCACCCTTGTGCCTTTCCTCTCCACTGAGGAAATGAAAATACAATCATGCTTCTCTTTCTTCTCCCCCATTTGTTTCCCAGAAAGCCTCAATGACACTTCAGAAGAGTTGCACTTTTTCCTTCCAAATTTTTGTGTGTGTGTTGCACTTCAGGTTTTTGTATTCTCAAGAAAGGTGGGACATGTTTATGTAGAACATGTATACATGAGGGGAAAAATGAGACAGAGAAATGCAAAAGTCACCATGTTCTGAAAATGCCACCTTAAATTATCTGTCATAATTTGCATGTGTAACTAAGTTTTTATGAGAGCCACTTCCCTGGTTTTGTAATAGAAGACAGCTACAGGCACCATCTCTAATCAAACTGACATTTTTTAAAAATAAATCATTCTTCATAGCTCACATCTGAACTTCAGCATTCTCCATGCAAGCTGTAAAGCATTTCTAGGGGCAGGGGAACTCAGAGAGCAATGTTGATGAAACTCAGAGAACATACACAGCCCCCTGGGACAGCCTGAATGAATGCTATCTCTGCCTCTCCTTGGCTGCTCCAGAACTCTTCATTTCTTCAAAGCTTTAAGGCCAAGTCTTTCTAGGGAAGAGACAGCATCTGCATCTATGAATCTCCTGGCCTGTGCTCTGGACCTTGTCTCTAAAGCTCTGTGGATTTACCAAGGTCCAGGAGCAGTCCTGGTCCAAGTATCTCAGCACAGACCCACAGGCCCATCCTGTGCACATGGACAGATTTAATTTTTTTGTTTGCTGTCTTTCAGGTGAATTCTAGGAAGGACAGGCACAACATGAAGGACATCTGCTGTGTGCCTGCAGGCTAGCTTCACACACACAAGGATTCCCAGCACTGGAGAATGTCTCATACTTTCAGTGCACCCATCAGCATCACTGCCTGGGGGTCTGGCATTGAACATAATGCAACATTACATGAGTATTCTACTAGAAAAGCTAGAAAACTTTTCTAGCTAGAAAAGTTACACTGCTTCAGACATTTTGTCACCCACCACCTTCCAAACCTAAGGAACATTTGCACTCTCTACCAAAGGCACAAGAGAAAAAATGTTGTAGCAGCAACTAATCAATTTAAAGAATAATTGCATGTTTTTGTTAACAATTTTGCCATTTCATTCTTTGGCTCCCTCAGAACATTTGCTTGCTCCAGTGAGTTGTTGCTTTTAAAGTACTCAACACGTTCTGCTCTAATCCTGCTTCAATAGTTTTATGTGAAGAGAGCTAATTAGGAAAAGCAAGTAAAAGAGAATTGCATCACTGTAACAACAGCACTTGGCATTTAGTAGCCTCTTTAGTTTGAAACTCAGGGAGATTAATAATTATTATTAAAATAATTCTCACAAACTACTGCAAAGTAAAAAGGCTTCTAAAAGTCAGTGCTTTGCTGCAGAGCAAAACTAAGAGTATGGCTGCATTCTCAGATCTGTACTTATGCCTAAATTGCAGACAATTGTCCATCCTTGCCTGCCTTTCTTTGGAAGTCACAGAGAGACAGGAAGAAGTGAATTTTACAGGTAACCAACAAGAAAATTTTTCCCTGATGTCACATCAGGATGACAGACCTGAGCAAGCATGGAGGCTGCTGCCCACTTCCAGAATAAAAAGGTAAATGAATGAGCTCAGACATCTCTTCCTCATGGAATACATTAGGTTAAATCACATGGCAACCTTGTATGAGCAGCACTGTCTAAGCATCTACCAAATGCTGATCCTCACCTTAGGAAATACCACTTTCAGGAGACTACTTTGACAATTAAAATACAGTGGTTGTAAAAAGCTAAACAGGCATTTCCCAGTGCAGACCTTTGGGCAAGACCAGAGCTTTGGAATCACACTCTGCTTTTAAAATTTCATAGCCAGGTAAATATCTTCAGCCCAAACTCAGTCCTCTGTGAATCCCTTGTGTACACTCTTTGTATTAGTCAATACTGCTTGTACAGAAGGGAAAAAAAACAAACCCAAAACAAACAAAAAGCCATATTAAAACTTGAAAAGCAGATCACTGCTCTGGAAAATCCTTTTTCCTCTTCCTTCAAAGCCCCCACCTTTCACTCTTTACATATGGCTAAAAGACAACAGTTGTTTAAAAATATGAAAGCTCTCCTGGTAGAAAGGTGATCACAACAAGGCTAAATGCAATAAGACCAAAAGCTTTTCTTCTTCTGAGATTGCTGTGTAGGAAAAGAAACAAGGATTTGTTGACAAAGCCAACTAATTAAGAAAAGCACAAAAAGAGCTAGAGAACTGCTGATCACCCTATGATCTATTTACTTCCTTCTTCTCAGCACAATATTAGTACCCACACATTGCAAAGAATATATAATGTGTGTCTTACGAGCTGCATACTTAGTCAATAAATAAAATACAGACTATTCATTAAGAATTCACACCCATAAAACTGAATACACAACTTATGATTCTATCATATTCATCTGTTCTTTTAAGAGTTGTTAGTTTTTCTCCATTTTGCTGTGCAGCAGTATATAGCCTTTTCAGAGTTTCCCAAGGGATGAAACTCAAGAATCTACCTTGTCAGTATGGCCCACAAAATAGGCTATCAGAATTGCATTTTTTGCTCTATCTTTTCTATGAATACTCTTATTGACAGTGGAAGTGACAGGTTTCATGCACTGGCAACAGTTCCACAGTAGGAAAAACTGTTGCTGCTTCCTTCTGAAGTATTCCTTATTGAGAGTATCACACCTGCCTTGTCACCTTGTTCAGCTCAGGGGTTAAACAAAACAGGTGGTTTCTACTGTCTAACCATCCAAATTAAACATGGTTTTAACAAAAATGAACAACAAAAATCTGCAATCCTTTTTTTAGTTATTGCTGACTTCATTAATCTATTCATTTATCTATTACTTTATCGTGGAGCCTGCAAATTGGCAATGTCAAAGCTTTTGCTGACTGCTAATTCTCTTAGGGGATGTATATTGTACAAATAAAAAAGCTACATTAAAATGCCAGCATTATATACAGCACGACATTTTCCACTCGTCCTGAAATGATTTATCATAGTCATGTTCACACTCATTCAGCCTCCTGCATCATAATTTATTGGGAAACTGTTCCATAATTGCTGGTATGACTTTGACAAGAATTATATGATGAGAAGGTTTCAATCATTAACCATCTAGAAATACCCAGTGTTATCCTCACACATGACAATAAAAGCTACATTGGCACTTCATCCAGTCACATCACTTTACATATTCATTTATATTACCAATTTGGAAGGGTGCTTTTCCACTAGCTAAAGTGGAAAAGAAGGGTAGCAAGACAGAATTTTAAAGCCTTTTCAAAGTAAAATCTAACAGTCCCTGAATCAAAATCCCTATCCTCTAGCTATCATTATGTTTGAGCAAAAGCCTATGAAAACCAAAACACATAAAAACAGTACCACAAGCAAGGGAAGAAATTAAAAATACAGTTGTTTCAGTGGATGAAATGGATGTTTTGCTGTGTCTACAAGCACAGAGGAAGTGTGCATGCTCCTTTCCCTGGGTACAGCACCACTGCAGTTTATGCCACATTGCACACTGCAACTCCATTCCTTTCTGCAGGAGAAACTGCTCACCATTCATTGTCCTGCCTTTAGCACTGAAACAACCAAGGCAAAAAAACAAACACCTCAGAGCAGCCCTTGCCATCCACATTTACATGCTTAAGTACATGGCTTAGCATTATCACACTTTATGGGATCCTCTGGATGCAACACACCATCAACATTTATGGCATTATTTTAAAATCAGGCTTCACATTTCTGTGATCAAATATGGACTAAAAGTTAAGCATCCATTTCATTGTGATGACAGGTACACCTTGCTTTGTACCATTGCTATGGTAACAGATTTGGTAGCCATTAGATGAAGGGTAAAATGTTTTTTTTTTTTTTTAATTCCTAGTTGCATGGTTTTGTGTTAAACTATGGAATTACAAAGAAAACTTACAGAATATGCTCTTAGCTGAGACCAGCTCCTGTGAGTCTTGCATTTACCTTCTTTTAAATGTGAGAGACAAAATACACCGATGCGTTAAACAAATTCTATCAAAATTCTTGCCCGAGATGGAACTACTAAAAAATTAAAATGTCATATCCTAATCAAGACTTAATTAACTAAATGCAGCTATCCAAAAAGGAAAATATTTATCATCCTCGAGAAATTTTTATTTAATTTACTTAAGCAATGGAAATTCCACACACATTTCCTGCCTGTTATTGAGCATGCATCAGAATTCTTCTCCTGCTTTAACATTTAAAAATTATCTTGTGATGAGATTATTTACATTCAAAACTTTAAATTTTACAGATTTCATTAAAAATTCCTGGGTTTAAAAATTTTCTTAAGAGGTAAGGGAAGAAACTTCTTCAGCAGCAGCTGAGAAAATAGTATCAGAGCTGCCATACATAGCTGGGAAAATATTCCTAAGCCAATGATTTATTTTTTTTAATTATTTGCCTCTTTTTCATGGATTTAAATATATTTCTGTTGTAACCATTTTTTTCTGTATCAACCTTCACCTTTGTAAAATATATGTGTAAGAGTTTATCTAAATTCTAGTAGATAGCTCTGATATTTTGTGAAGTGTTCCTACTGATATTGTGGCCACGCTGTACACCCAGCCCTCAAAAACACACTACAGTAAAGCTCAAGTTGTTTTGAGGGGAATTAATATAATCTTCATCTCAAAGAGATTCTGGAGAATTACATCTAAACAAGACTCTCTTAAAAATGGAAGTCTAACATAACTGGATTAGTAATCTATGAGGTATTGCAATCAGTGTTAATTTGGAGTGAAACAAATAACATTTTAAAAATATTTTAAATATTTAAATTAGGTGTTTACAGAAAGGATGAACAATATGGTATTTAAACTGATTTACCACTTTCTAAAATGATAATGCATCTCTGTTGTTGGATTTGCAAAAGAGATATTCACATATGACAAAACTACTTTAAGCTATTGTATGATCATGCTGCCAAAGAAACCACTTAACAAAAGACTTCAGAGCATGTTTCCTACTTGTCCTTGAGAATATATACTTCCTGTTCCAGTGCTGTACATAGTGCCCATGTTGCCTCTAAATCTTTTTCAAGCCACTTCAGGAAATGGAAAAAGTATATTCAAAAAATCAGCAATTTTTGGCTATAGTGCTATCATTCAATGCTATAAGCAAGCAAATCTAGAGCTAACAAGAACTGAGAGCCACATTACAGGAATGAATGTATCATCCCACCAGATGGAACAAACAACCAGAATATTTCCTTACCTGCCTCCTGTCTCTCTGAGATGATGATGAAGAGGAGGCACTTCTATGTGATGGAGTGGATGTTTTGTGAGCTGGAGATATACTCTTCTCCTCTGAACTCATCTTTGCAGCAAACTTGTATTAATGATCTTGTGCTCTTATCACTCATGGACAAGAAGGCAGGGGATAGTCTTCTGCATCCTTCTGATTCACGGATTATGGATGGCCAAAGAGCAAGTCAGTCTCAGCTGAACTGCACCTTAATAAAGAAAAATGTGAGAGAAGGAGTGAATGAACATACCCTCACTCCAAAGTAGCTCTGCAGCAGACACCTACTGACTATTTAATCCAACACATCTCCCAGTCTTTCACTCCCCTTCCCAAACACTACCTAGCACAAACACAAATACATTGTTCTGCCTCCTCACAGAAGATGAAAGTGATATTATATATAAAAACCCTAAGGAAAGACTTAAGTAATTTACAGTAATTCTCAGGCAAAGTTTACAAACCCTTAATAAGGGGTCATTATCCTGCATAATATCATGACATTATCAAGTAACTCCTCAGGACTCCCCTTAGAGCACAGATACCACTGAACACCCCATTATAATCAGAACCTCGTAAGAATCCTGCAGTTAGATTAAGAACCATGCACATATTTTAACAAGCTGGTCCCTCTCCCAAAGGTGGTGCCCTCACCTGCAGTATCAAAGGCTGTGCTGAGGCAGGGGGAGTGTGGGGCTGGGGGTTCCTTTGGCTGCTGGCCAGGGCTGACCCAGCCCTGTGCAGGGGCGTTCCCTTTACTCAGCCACTGCTGGGTACATCCCTGCTTCACAAATAGCAGAAAATTGCTCTCACTTCTCTCCACCCAAACCTTCAATTTCCACCCACAAACAGAAAAACAGACACTTAGAGCATCACAGAGGATGCTTGTGTCAATAAATAGTCAAACACTACCTGTCAAACCCTACCAAAATGCTGCAAGTACATCATGACAGCTCAGGACTGGAGCTACACTTCTCCACATTTAACAGATCACCATGCTCTTGCTTCAGCTGACAGATACAGTGTCTGATCTTCCATTAACCTTGGATAAAATTGTTCCCTGAATGAGATGTTAGCTTCAAGCAGATGACATATCTTCTCCACTGCCCTCCTAATTTTGAAATAGTGCCCTTCCACATTCACTGTGCTGACAGCACACCAAGGGTCAGCACAGCACAGCTAGCTGCAGATGGGTGTGGAGAAAGGTGCTGTCCTGCACTGTGTTAAATCATATCAGGACAAAAATACATTAACACTCAGACATGACTGCACACTCAAGAAATGATGCCACATTGAAGACAGAGCTCTTGCTTCTCCAGACACAACAGATATCCATGCAAGAACAGCATCCTGAGCCCAGACACTCACACAGAGGCAGCTAAATAATTATTTACCTCACGCCACCAGCTTCTGAATACTGCACCCTAAGAAACATACTGCTGCAGAGCTAAGATTTGTGATGACTCAAAACAGACACCTTTTCTGCTTGCTGTACTAAGGGAGAGTGGAATGGCTTCATTAATTAGTTACCAGTACTTTTGAAGCATGAGTATCATCCATATCTTATGAATGGGCTTCAGTCTCCATCAAGGAGTCTCCAAGGAATTACAAATCCACACATTATCCAGAGAGTCCCCACAGCATCCCAGTGACATGAGTGGGAGGACATGGCTGTTCCAAGAGCACAAGCTGCCCACATTCCCTGAACATCTTGGCAAAATCTGTGTTCTTTTCAGGGTGACAAGTTCCTGCTAGAAGAAGCCTGAGAAGATGGGTTATGCTGGAGCTGCCAAAGCCAGCTACAAGACAAGAGGTTGCAGGAAGAAAGAAACAGGCTGCACAGCACATTTGTTCCAGAACTTCAGAGAGAAAACCTAATGAAGATGAACCCAAAGAAAGGCTTTTCCTTCTATCCTAGCATACCAGGGGACTGCTGATCTAGTTTAACAGCATTTCCATTTCCTACAAATGCATCAGGGAAATTTTAGTCAAAGAGGGATACCAACAGGGATATCTCAAGGTCTATGCAATTTTCATTTAAATCAAAAACCAAATTACAAAATCAGAACAAAAATATAATCCTAGTTCACAGAGCTGTGAAGAACACTAGAGTTATTTAACAGGAAATCTGCAGTCACTTTCAGCTATGAGGTCACTGAATTTTTTTTTAGCAGAGTAGCCTTTGGCCAAATGAAAATCAAACCCTTTTTAAAACATCTGATCTTCACTCAGTTGACTCAAGTGGAAAAATTTATATTTAGTAATAGCACAGAAGGACAGTGGTCTGGCACTTCAAGCGTGCTCTGAAAGCTCTCGGGAAGCAGGAGATGCTTTTGTAAGAAGCCACCACAATGCTAACAAGCAGCACACAAGAGAAACAGTTCTGAAAATAGCTGCCAAGTTTGGGATCCTGTCAAGTATGGACTTTTTCATTTGAAAGGTATCACATCAAAGTAGTGGCTCACACCTGAGCCAAGCTCCACCATGGTTCTGTTGCACTCTCCAAGCACCAAGAGCTGAACCGAACCAGCAACTTGTTCAAACCACACTGATTTGTGACCACATGAAACAAAAAACACCAAAAATACCAAAAATACTAAACCACCCTCCTTCACATTAAAAGAAGCAAACATTCTTTCTTGCCCTATTTCACAGCAAAAATAGCTTCAACACTTAACCACTATTACTTATGCATAGAAATTTCTGATTAAGAAACAGTGCAGTTCAGGGTTAAAAGTCAAAAAAAGATAATTGGAGTACTTGAGACAACATGCCTTGTAAGCACAGCAAAAAAAATAATCATGCAAATTAGCAAGAGTTAGCACACAGTTCTTTCTTGAACATGGAATTTGGATTCTTTCTATATTGCAAAGAGTCTATCTTCCAATTTTGGTTTAAAATTTGAGCGATAGATCTTTTTTAGAGCATGTTAGAAGGAATAAATCTAGTGGAACTGACATAGACGCCAGTCTCTCTGTAACTATGATTGAAGCAAACAATTACAAATCTAATTTTTGGCCAACAAATTGAATTTACCAAAATGAAAACGATGCTCTTGAAACATTTTTCACAGGCTTTTCCCATCAGTCAATGGCAATTTTGCTATTGATTTCACTGGGAAAGAAGCAAGTCATATACCATGGTAGTATGTTTCTAGAGAATAATAAAAAAATCTGAAAACACATTCAAAAACTATGATGATGGGTTTTGGATGAGTGGGGATGACCTCCTGGTAATTATGCATTTGTTCTGATACTGCTTCCTTTACTTCACAGCAAATATATCTTCTACCTGGAAGTATTTTAATCTATTTCATTGGAAATCAATTGGAAAAAAACAATGGCATAGGCAAGGGCAATAGCATTGGCAGTGGGTTATTAACTGCTGCATCTCCAAGTAATATCAACTCATAGGCTGCATTTTGCACACACCAATTAAATCCCCCCTGAGCTGCTCAGAACCACCTGTCAGTTCAGGACCAAAAGTGGATTCAGCCCAGCAGATGTGACAGGATATTGGCCTGCTTTAAAGTTGCTTTGCCATGAGTTCCCAAGGCAGGGGAATCATTCATTGCTTCTAGCACATGAGGAGACAACAGTCTGTAATAGCAAAAAGCAGACACTGCAGTGAGATTCTGGCCATTCAGAAGTATCAGGGGCCTGGCTGGGAGTTTTGTCCTTGACTTCTTGGGGTTTTTTTTAATCCAAACTATTTTGAATTTAAAACATGATAATTATCTACTATTTTTTAGCTACTTGCTAAAATTTAAAAAAACAAAAGGGAGAGTAGTAATGAAATAGAGAAAGGCTATTTTTACTGGGGAGAAAAATAATTTTTTTAATCACATGAGACATTGCACCAGGGAGTAAACTGGGCAAAGACCGGGAAACACAAGCTGTATAAACTGCACAAAATAATTGGGTGACACAGAGCAGAAAAGCAGCATGTGGAATTGAATACAAGCAAATTAAAGGCAGGACTATTTGGCTCTCATGTTACAAGCCATTGCTGGATGACAAGACCACTGACACCAAATAGGAAATCTCTGTCCTATCCCATAATCTAAAAATGTTCCATCAAGCCTGGGCAACTGCACCAACTGCAGAGTGGTTTGTGCAAAAGCTATTAGCAGAAATGATGAAAAAGTACAGATATGTAAATTGTATAGATCCAGAGTTATGAATAAATGCATGTCATATAAAAGATAAACTAAAGTTTTCAATTGGTGAGTCAAAATGAAGTCTGGACTCAAATAACAGACTTGTGTGATTAATGTTATGTTGCTTCTCACTCTGATTGAGTCTTTTCTGCAAGAGTGCCCAGAATACTTCAGTGTTTGATATCTCTTGTGGCATTGGAGCAATTTGAGAAGACAATTTAGAGCGCAGAAATGAATCTTTAGACGTAAATGAAACAAAAGTATGCAACTGTCACTGGCATTCATTCAAGGAAAACATTCAGACTGATAGGGGGCTGCTTTTCACTTGGGAAGGAGGAGGTTTTCTGTGGTGCTGTGTAACACAGGCGTCTGATATTTGAGCACTCACTGAAGGCCAGCCTTTGTTCTCACATAATGAGCAATATGCAACTGCCTCTTCCCTCTTCACTGCTGACCTTCCACACAGGGAAATCACAACCACGCTTTTGTTACAGCACATGAATGCTGCAAACATTAAAATATAATGGAAATACAACTTCGCAGTGCAGTATCAACAATGTGGTGATTTAATAGACCACTAGTGGGAAATAAGCAGTTTGTTATTTTGCTTTTTTAACAACAATCCCCTTACACACATTATTTGAGAATCAGCCACAACAGTTTAGCAAAGTATTAACTTCTTAAGAAAAGGTTTTCATCAATTCATTTTATTTGCAGACCTCTGAGCAGTGAATTTTAAACCACTGATTAAAAGATAGCAAAGCAACACTTGATCTAAGGGATCCACTCATTATTTATTTCAAGGTCCAATATCTGTGAGTAGGAATAAATCAGGTGCTACAAGAAAAATGGGAAATCTAGATAGCACTAAATGATTTTTAAAGTAGAAGATATCAGAATTCATATGACTGTATTACCATTGCTCTTTTTAGGTATTCTTAAGAAATGTGTACTGAAGGTTTGGATAACAAATGTACATGTCTATTCTCAGGCATTCATAACAACACTGGCATATGCAAAGTCTCAATCTGATATTATATACAGCAATGCATACAGTGCATAAATACTGCCATAAATCATTCTCTATCCCATATTCAAGAGGCTCTAGATCCTGCCTGTAGCTAGGAAATGAGTCACGTGCAGCATTACCCCTGGAAAGGAGCTCTGATACAAACCAACCTGCTGCACCTAGCACAGTTTGCAATTTCCACGATCACAGAATCATTTGGGTTGGAAAATATCTTTAACATCATGTCCTTTAACCCCATGCAATGCTATAGACTTGGAAATAAGAACCTGGAAATCCCAGTGGAAAAGGACCTAATTTAGCTAAATATATAACCACACGTACACAGTAGCAATGCAACCACTAAATTCAACTTTCAAGACTAAATAGTTAATTGGCTAAGACACAATGTTTTTGTCAATAAGAACAAAGTCTAAGGTATTACTATTATTAATTAGGACACCACTTCTTGACTGATTGATATTCAGTAATACAGCAAAGGTAATGATAGAAAAAAAGTTTTTCATAGATGTCATGTTTTACAGCCTTACATTTCACAACCTCCCATGGCAAGCATTTGTTGAAAGAATTATCAAGGAAATTAAAATAAACTGATGTTTCCCAAAAGAGCAACCAAGTTTATTAAATGCAGTGTTTTTAAAAGCTTTGTTTTGGTGCTTAGGTTAAGGGGTGGTTTTGGTTTGTTTTTTGAGGAGAGCAGTGTGCAGGTCTAGTTCTGTATGTAATCCTACATACAGAGCATATTCCACAGGAGACTGCTGTACCAGCAAACATTGAGAAACACTTATTTCATGTCATCCTTAACAGAATGTTGTGTGCCCCAACATGGGGCACATTGGTATGATTTCTTTAACTCTGAGTTATAATTTTTTTCCCTGAGTAGCTAGTCCAAGCATGTCTCAATAATATAAAGACTAAAAATAATATTAAGAAAATTACTTGCATGGACATGTATCTCTGTAAAATACACAATCATGACAGACTTCATCAAATAGATGGATGAGGTCAAAAAACAGATAATCAGGTTCAGCCAAGAAGAGGACAGCACAACATCTGTCTTTTCTGTTTTCTGCTTGCCTACACGACTAAGCAGGTTCCCTGCCTTTCCAGAGGCCCTGAAGCATTCACAGCAATCAGTGGAGTCCCACCATGTCCAAACCTCCAGCTCAGATGACAACTTCAAAATAAACCCTCAACCCATTTGCAGCCTCTGAGGAGTGCCTCAACAGCTGATGAGATGCTCGGATTTTCATTAGGAGATCTTTGTAGTTCTGTGTTCCTCAGGCTATTACAGTAATAGAGCACTATTGATCTGTGCAGCAGGGAAATGTTCTGCATAGCTCAGAGTCAGCAATATCAGCCCCTGCCACGTGCACTTGTAGCACACTGCTGAGAGAGGGCTCAGTGATACACAGAGTCACAAGTATACAAACACTAATCTGCAATACATACCAGTTAAACATTAAACAGGAAAAAATAACTGGTCGACATCTCTAGACTATCCTAAATCTAGGACACATTTTAAAAATATATAGAACGCAGTACATGCTATAATAACCCTTTTTCTAAACTGAATGTATTGATTTTTCAATATGGAATTTTTCATTTCCATACAGGATTTTTCAGAGAACTACATTTTTCAATTAAAAAAAAAAAAAAAAAAAAAAAAAAAAAAAAGCCATATATTTTAATCAAAACTTAGGAAGTGCTTTAAAAAATAAAATGGTTTCATGCATCCTGCTTTTTTTTTCCATTGGAAAAAACCCTCACAATTTTCAGCAAGTTCTCAAAAATAAAAATCGGAAACTCTTTATTTCCTTATTTTACTAATTATTTTTTTCTTTACCACACAGCAACTTGAACAAAAGAAAAATAGATTAGAACCCTCAAGACACTTCAGCAGCTTTGCAATAAAATCTCAACCAAATAGTGATCAAAAGCAAAGAAACCAATTTCCCTTATAAAAGAGCTATAAAATGTTTTCACCAAAATTTTACTAATCTTTCAGAGCACAGGAGCCTAAAAGTTTCTTGTGACCCTTGAAATCCATGTTGTTTGGCTGTATTTTACTGCCCTTCATTTATTAAGTTCTCTTGTTTCTCTGCATGTTTTATTTCAGGACCACAATAACAATACATTTTTCTATATGTTTCAAAACCACCAAGTAAAATTTTAATTCACAGTAAATTAAGAGCTGCCTATTTCACTGATTTCAAACACTATTATCAAATGTTTGTAGGAAGGATGCAAAAAAAAATTAAAAAAAAATCAGTGCTGTCTCAATATAAATGCAATGCGTTTATGGGGACAAACAAAAAGCTACAATTGATGGATTTTGGTGAAATCACAGAGAACAGAGAGAGGAGACATAAACCCAGCAGATTAGTCAGAGCTCCATCAACCAAGGTTTTTGGGGTGCTACGTGGAAGGTCACATCCAGGATCAAACATCAGAATGCAATTTTATTCCTAGAAGTAATTAGCTTGACAAATAATAATGAGACCACAGCTGCACAGGATAATATCATTAATGGCTTATAGGTAATCTGGGAAATATTGAGAAGGAATAGGGAGGCTGCATTGCCTCTGTGGCTGCTACTAAATCACTGTGTCCAGTTCTGCTGTCAGCATTTCAAAGACATTCACAAATGGGTTCAAGAGAAAACCATAAGCATGACCAGAAGATTGAAAAACATCACTACTAATAAAAGATTTATAGAGGTCAATCTATTTAGTTTGTCAAATGGAAGATTGAAGTGTCACTGGATGACAATCTATAGCCCACTTTGTGGGGGGAAGGAATTTATTGCTAGAATTCTTCTCAAAGGTATAACAAAATCTAAGCAGGAAAAAAAGGGAGATAAATATATGCAGGTTAGAAAGAAAGCACAGATTTATAATGGTGAAGATAATTAATATTGATAAAATACACTGAGGATTACAATGGGATTTTGTGTAGAGGTATGACAAGACATTTTCAGACTCAGACTGGAATTTTCAAGGTCTGTTTTGTTTTTTTTCTTTTAATATATTCCAAAGCTCAGTCATCACTACTGATTTGGAACAAGAAATTAATTCCAGGCAACCTAATGACCCATTCCATGGCAAGAGTTTAGGTTAGAATGCAATGCAGCCTCTCCCTTTCCACAATTGAAACCATCCAACTAAGAAAAAAGCAAAGCAACAAAAAAAAGAGGGGAAAAGAATCAGTTTTTGTTTAAATTCTACCTACCTCTATTGCAGCCCAATTATTTTTCCACTTAAGGTTTTCCAATTTTATCCTCATCTGCACTAGGCATTTATTAAGTCTCATCTTCTGTGTGGAACAATGTTAAACGTTCTTCAAATGTAGAGAAAGATTCTGATCACTGTTAATATTTGTTTTTCTTACTGACACATATGTTTAAAAC
This sequence comes from Erithacus rubecula, assembly GCF_903797595.1. Lineage (NCBI taxonomy): Eukaryota > Metazoa > Chordata > Aves > Passeriformes > Muscicapidae > Erithacus > Erithacus rubecula. The sequence continues at coordinate 15,297,525 of NC_136659.1, forward strand.
CTAACTTTCCATGGAAGAGCAGGAGCACACCATAAAGTAATTATTTTTATCTTGTAACTACACAATTTCTCTGCAACTCACTCAGAGATCTTTTCATTAGAAAGACAGAAAAGAAAAATGGACAATTATTGCTCATGGCAACAAAAAAATACCAAAACTGTCTTGAGCACTTGACAACTACGTAAGGAATCACAGGCATGGCTGAAAAGAGCTTGAGATGAAATAATCACTTTTGAAGTTCCTGCAGAATCTAAGATGTGTTGACTGAAATTAAACTGAACATAAAAACAAACAGTTGCCCAAAAGTTCCTGACAGAACAAATCGGTGACAAAAGCAAAGCCCACAACAACAACAACAACAACATTAAAAAAATCCCTTTTCTGCTAATGTCCAGCTGGTTATCTCTTGACTCTCTTCCATGAGGGAAACACATAATATTTCCTATCCTCACACTAGGTCCAGCACACATCAATTGCTAGATATGCTTAAGATTGCTATTCCTACCTTGGAATACTAACAAAGCAACATTCAGCTTCACTGACCAAAACCACAGTGCACTCAAAAGCAACATTTATTTGTCATAGAAGAAACTCTCTACTTCTAACACTGCTAACAATTTCAGCTGAAATTACACCACACTGAATTGCCTTTGCCTGTGCACAAAGCATGATCTAATATGAGGACAGCAATGCCCTAAGGCACCTGGCACAGAAGGAAATATCTGAGTACTTCTAGAATATTCTCATCATTGAAAAGCTGCATATTTTCCATCAGTCATTGATTTCCCAAACATATTAAAGATAGAAAACGACTGCTAATATGTATTGATTTTTATACATACACAGATTATAAAACCAAAATAGAATATTGGAGTCATAACATAAAAAGGAATTTTCCAGCTTAGCTCCTGTTTGAAATAATCCGTATAACATAGCAAATCATCCAGCTCCAATGCAAAAGCTGTCAGTGCTGTAAACTGACCACAAATCCAAAAAAGTTCTTGAAAAAAAATAATTTTCCTGCATTATTAGGAATGTGCAAATTATTTCTCCTATATGTCTAAGCTCAAGTCTTAGGCAAGAGCCTTTGTCAGCTTTTTGCCTACTGCACAGAAGAGGTCTCTACAAATGCAAAATTTGCTAGAGCACAAAGACACTGCTTTTACAACACTTTAGTCATCTAACTTCAGTTTTCTCAGGTTTTTAAAAGATTTTTAATAAGCTTGATGAAGTTTAGAGAGGAATTGGCACAACTGAAGAACTGACAAACATTTTCTAGTCACATGTGCAGAAAGGTTTATATTTAGTAAGGAAAGAGGAGGGCTGAAAGCTTGCTTGAGATCATTGATAACTCCCCATAATTCCCTGAGCAGTTCTTATTATACAGTCTAGACATCAACATGATGATTAATCATATTGGACACAGTAGCAAACATGGTGTGCTTCAACAGGATATTGGACAAAAAGTACAAAAACCTTTGGCCACAATTAACAGTTACACATCCATAAATTAGCAAATATGCCAACTGGCAAACAACCATCCTTCCCTCCTAACACCAATCACTGCTATTCTCTTTGAGCATTACTCTCACTTCCTCATAATTTGGGAAGGAAGACATCCATTTTGGTGGCTTATAGCAAGCACCACGGTTAGTAATGCCCAGCTGAAAACCCTCTTTCACCTGTCTAGAAACAACTTGCCTTTTAAACCTAAGTGATGATCATCAGTGCATGGTCTGCAGGATTAGCATCACTTCCAAGACTTTAAGTTAGTTTTCCTCTACTTGACACACAACAAGCCACAATATGTGCAACAGCAGCCAAGAATAAGACTGAGGCACTCAGATGGAGCCACACAGTCTAACATGGGGTCTGGAAGCTCAGTCAATCAAGAAACAGGCTGATTTTACAGAGAGAAGAGGATTATTCCGTGCTAATGATCAACCTTCACGCCTGCCAGCCTCGATAGGTGCTCGTGAGATATTTGGTGCTTAAGAACCTTTCCATCTCCCAGGTGCCATATAAATAACCTGTGATAACCAGCACAATAGATTTGTAGGGATAACAGAGCAGTAGAAACACAAATCCCTAGTATGCCACTATATATTATTAACATCTTAACTTTTTACTGCAAAATCTTTTTTCTCCCACCGTTCTTATCTTGCATCACCACATATTCTCACAATTACTCTGTGTCCTGCAAACCCATTCCCATCAAAGATCAGCATCTCTGTCCCCACTCCAGTATTTTTCATTCTTCCTCTCCCTCATCCTGCAATCACGAAGCACAGACTACCTCCCCACCGACCCAGTTATTCCTTTGTGTTTCATGACCATGTCAGGTCCCCTCTCCTCTTTCTTTGTTCATGTCCTCTCATAAATTGCACACAATCATGATCCTTTGAATTTATCTTTCCATTTCTAACCCAAGCTCTATAGATGCCCCACTTTTTTGTGTCATTGAGCACAACTGAGAAGCTCAGCTTACAGCAAAAATTCTTTAGAAATTATTTTAAACCTATTCTGTATTTGAAAAACCTACTCTTCATAGGAGAGGCCATGACTGCAGATTCCAGTCATAAGAAAAAAAAAGAATAAACAAAGAGAACCTAAAATTAGCATTTGAAGATCAAATGGCTGCACCCTGCCACTCCTCAATAAACTGGTCTTTCTCTCTCTAGGGCATTTAAAATATCACTCACATATAATATGTTATATACAGAGCCAAATTATTGAAACTTTGATTTAGTAGTTCATTAACCCAGTAAAAGAACTTTTCAAATCATGTCATATTTACAGGCCACTTATATATTTTTCATTCTACCTACATTGGTATGAATGAAATAGTTTTTTAAAGCCCTTTGATTACATAAAGTGAATTTAAAATTTCTTTTAAATGTTACCACACATAAAATAATTAATTGTTTTTCTATCTGTGAACGTCAGAATTTCATATTTTACATTTATAGTAGCAAATATCATTTGAAAGGTGCCTTTTGAACAGCTTCTCAAAGTACCAGTGAGGAAGACTAAATGCAAAACCTGCAGCAAGCTCTCACATACATCACAGAACTTGGAGGGTGAAAATCCCAGGTTTATTTTAAGGTGAGAGAGAAAGCAAATGAATAGTATTGGGGAAAATGAAAAGAATTGTTCTCTTCTTTTCCTGAGCAAGACAAGAGCTGGCCAGCTGCAACCCAGAGAGGAGCTGAGTGGTGACAGCCAGGCTCACGCTCTGCTGGCTGACGTGCGCTGGCGTCACCGCCAGCAGCAACAACAGCCAAGAGGCAAACCCTGCACCTGGCCAAAGGCAGTGACTCAGCTGCAGGCAGGGCACAGCAGGAGAGGCAGCCAAAGTCTAGTAGTCGACAGAATTGCTCCCCTGGTGCAGAAAAGTGATGATGTTAACTGCTGAAAGAGGGCTCGTCTGCAGGCGTGACCATCTCCGCTGGTCAGCTGGACAGGGACGAGCACAAGTACCAGTGACAGCCTCCCATCACTTAACTCAGAAAGGAAATGTAAGGCTTCTTTCTCTAATACATACAGTTAAAAGTAAAATCAATCAGGGATGAATTTAGATTTAAGGTGTGTCTGAATTAAAAATAACCGAAAACCTCAGGTCATCTAAAATAACACCTTGTCCTCTGATGCTTGTGAACATCAACGACAGAACAGAAAGTCTTGGCTGTTCCACTGTTCTGTGCTTCCTGATTTAGAAGGCAGCTGATGTTCATATGAATGGGGAGGTCTAAAAAGTCACAGAATAAATCGGTGGACTCCATGGGGTTTTTACTGACTCAGAAAATGTAATCTCTTGAGCAGGTGAGTTAACATGAGATTGGCCAAGAGTAACTAAACTACAATGCAGGTGACCTAAATCTGTTGCTTTTTCAGCTCATGGAAATATGAACAGTAGTGCAGGAACAAGTTTGAATGGGGAAAAGAAGGAGGAAAAAAAAAAAAAAGTTGTAACTGGTTTTTCCTTCTGGTACCACAGTCATTCAAAGTATGCTTTTTTTGGACCGTTGCAATGGAAGTACTATCATCTCTTAATCAACAAAATGGTAATAACAGTGGATAGTTAGTTATATGTATATACTATAAATTACAGAAATTGTGACTGTTGGAACATGGATTATGGCTAATGTTTCATAATGCAATTTTTATATACACACTTTTTACAGAAAAAAAAAAAAGCCAAAAAAACCCACAAAAATACTTTATAAATCTTGGAATATGTCACCAAAGCCAAAAGCTTAAATTGAGTATTTATTTACTTGTCTTCAGTTGTTTGTCTTCTCCTCTGTGTGGTAACTATCCAGAAGACCATACACGAAAATGAACATTTCAGTGCAAGTGGTTTCTTCAAACAACCACACTGCCCTGAGCAGAGGGGATTCTCCCCTCTCCTCATGTTCTGGCTGACACCGTTTGTCCCAGATATGCAGAAGTGTTGGGACTGTTTCACCTCTGTGTGTAAATTCCCAGATGTTCTTCTGCTATATATATCCCATAAAACAATTTTGTATTAATCTGTTAATTACTGTATCATTTTATCATATTTGAAATAGAAATCAGAACAGCAAAATTATTCCTGTGTACTTTAAACTCAATTAAATTTAACCAAAGCACAATTGTTTTCCACCTAGGAAGCAGAGACTCAGAGTTCACTGCACTCAGTTCCCAAATCCCAGAGGGGCTGGATGATTATCAATATCAGATGTCAGCAGGGACTGTCCCACTTGCATGATGGCCATGCTGCACCTCTGTGCTCTACACAGCATCATGGAAGTTAAAATGAGGGTATGAAATATTAATCTCCTGAACAGATCAGTAATACTAAATTCTAGTGCTGTCCAATCTAAATTTAGTAAACAAATAACTATAAATTGGACTTCTGCACTTAGAACAGTGAGCAACTGCAAACAAACTGTAACTGCAAGTGCAATGAAGTCAGTATGACTCTGCAGTATTTCAAATTTCCTTAGTAATTCCAGACATTTGGGGCAGCCTGTTCAAGTGGAGGATGGTTGCTTCTTTTGTGGTAGGTTTGTACTGAAAAGTATTTCAGAGGTATAAAATTTTTAAGTCGTGAATAAAGCACCAAAGAAAATAATTGAATAAGCATGCAGCAACTGTCTCAAACAATTGAGATGAAATGTTTGCTGTGCTGTACACACAGGATAGTTTGTACAACATCCAGAGACATGGCTGTATAAGAGCCAATCACTCCCAGAACAGACAGGCAGGTTGCAGCATTCTGTCTTAAAAAACAAAAGAAAAATCTAATAGAATGATTGTAACAGTTCTCAAGTTCGTAGCAGTTCATCAGAAGCTTTTACAATCTGAAAGTATTAATGGTCTGTGTAAGGCAGTGGCTTCCTAGAAGCAATGTGAAGCATTTTCACTTTGTGTTAATAGAGAAATGGAAAAAAAAAACCAAAACAAGCAAACCAAACCAAACAGAAATACAATTTTCTATTATCGTACAGCAACTGCTGAAAGTATGTCATTAAAAGAATGTCTTCCTGATTATCCAGTACTACACAAACCTGGTTTCAAAATGACATAAGTCACCACTATTTGTGCTTCCACTGCTGCAATAAAATCCCACTAGCAAGCTCACAGAGAGGTTCTGCATTGCACATATCTCACTTTTCCTCTGCTACCTCTGCCTCAATCTTCCCCTAAAGTTCCACAGCTGATAATGCAGGAGCATTGCACCCCACATCCATCCCTTGCTTTCTGGAATACTGCCTGCTACAGCTGTTCCATTTACTCCCCACTGCCTATCTAGTTTGCACTGAAAAGCTACACACAAGACAACTAAAACAACATAGATACATGTGTTGTGCTACTGTTATAGCAGCTATTACTAATAATTCAATAGTTACATTAATATACATCACAGGCCTCAATAGAAAAAAATCTTGTTAAGTATGACCAATTAAAGATTAAAAAATCTGTGCAGCTAGTACATTCCAAATAAATCTGATCAATAACTACAGACACATGAGATTATTTATCCTTGACTGGAAAGGCCTTTGTAGGAAACTTCTACTTCAAAAATGGCACCTACAAATCTACAGTTTCACTTTGAAGAAGCAAGGAAAATACTTGTGGAATATTAACTGTATATGAATCCCTTACTTCTCCACGTTTTCTAGAATAATGGTATCAAATTTCAGATGGGTATTTCCCTGACATAATATATTCCATAGATTAGAGATTATAGTGCTAACTGACTGTTTATAAATAAAGTCAGCCTGCTGCAGCACAGAGATGTAAAAACAGACTGTACAACAGAGTTCTCCACAAGGAAGTGCTGAAGTGAGTAAGATTTTGTTAGTGTTTGGTAAATCATAGCTGGATATGACTTTGCTGTGGCCCATTTAGGTCTTTTTAGAACTATTTTTGCCTGCTTTTTAAGTGTTGTTCTTTACACAAGCAAACCAGATTGTGTTTGTCAATGTGATCTGCAAAAAACTTTTCATTCTCACACTCCACAATAAAATGCTGCCCTGTTTAAAATGCTGGCACAAGGTGTTGAGTTGAGTTCTGCCTCCAGAGAACAGCACAGCAGGAGCAAACTCCCAAGCCTATATTTATAAAGAGGATAAGCCTGCTTTCCCAGACCATCTTTTCATGTAGAGGCTTAAATAAAAATCCTGTTTCATTATTTATAATGATGACTTCTAACTTGCCATAATGAATCCAAACCAGAAGTCATAGAAAACTAAAGGGCTTTTATATTAATTAACAAAATAATCATATGCTGTTGTTTCTTGCTTAAACAAGCTATTTCAGTCTGCAGTGGTTACCCACAGGAACCCATGATAGCCAAGTCCCAGCCCCATAATATTTGCCATACACTGCATTAATCTGCATGCCAAAAAAAAACAAAGGCTAAGGGACGTCACAGAGACCATAGCAATATTCATTTTACCTGCTAATGGTGTCAGATCCTTTGATCACATCCATTAGACAAAGATAAAGTACAAAGAATTGGCATGGCAAGAACATCTGCATGGTAATGAACTGCTATAGGAAAAGGAATCTGAGGTGAGTTTTTGGTCATCAACATTTTGGGAGAGAAAGCTTTCTAACATGTACAGAAATTTGAATCCAAGACTATCAAGGAAGGTAAACACTTGAGGAAAGGCAATTTATGATCAAAACCAGAAATACCCACAGAATCAACATTGTGTTGAGGCCTCCTTTAGTTTCAGCATAGCAAAACTGAATGATCAAGTGCTGACAGAGCAGATCATGTTCCTGAGGTGCTGCTTCTAACACAGTCATCTCCTTCCTGCACTGAGGAGGAAGCAGCAAAAACAAAGCAGCAGCAGATAGAAATAAAAGCTCCTAGATAGAGTGCTTGATGGTTCTCTTTTTTTTGGTCCTTTCTAAGATGAGGTAATGATGTCTTCAGCTGGAAGGGAGACAAAAATCCACTAAAAGGATTACACAGCAACTTTAATGTAAAATTAAGACTGCAATATTCACAATTGCAGCACAATATAGCACAGAAGACAGTAAGAGAAGGATGCATTATCAACTATTTACACATTTTCTTTGAGATTTGATTCAGACAAATAAAATTATTAACTCAGCCTGTCCTCTAAATGGGGAAGATGCATAAGAAAGCACAAGCGAGAGAAACCTCAAGCAAAATATTCCCAGTTTTCATTTTTCTGTGTGTATCTAGCAAATATTTTGCTATCTCCCTTGACTTTAAAACATTAAGCAAAAGCAAGTACCCAGTATATATGTACAAGTCTAATACTCCTACTTTTTGTTACACAACATTGGGATTAAGATTTTTATTTACAAATCAAAAGGAAAATGTCACCTCAACTAATCTGATGTGAAAGTCTGCTGACCGTCAGGGACATTAGTATCCTTTGGGGTTTTTTTTTGCTTGGAAACAAAGTACAGTGACCACTTCCAGTAGAACAGATTTAGTGAAATTAGGGAGCTCAATGCAACATATTAGAAAGAGAAGGACAGAGGAATTTGTCCCCAGGTCCATACTCATCCTCTTCATACAGTTTCCTGCAATTGAGCAATTAACTCACAGCTCCCCTAAAAGAAAAAGCCACCACCAAACCCACACCCCAAGATATTAACTATTACTCCAAGGGAAACAAAAATTGCATGCAATTACATTTCTCTCTGTGGATTACTAAGCATGGGAACACATTAAGATGTAAAACCAAAGTGACATTCTACAGCTGAAAACCAGGACAGGAACAACACCTACATTTTGTAGTATTGTCCCTACAGGCTTGTATCTATTTAATGGTATTTTATTCATGTAGAAAGGTTGAACTAGCTCTCTTTGAGCCATTTTTTTTCAGTATAATAAGGGTAGTGGCTTGTGGAACTGCAAATATCCAAACAGCCCTTATCTAGCATTTGAAAAAATTATACAACATCATGCCAGGAAAAAAAAAAAAAATTCAAAAGCACTTATATCATTTTTTTATTATGCTTGGAAAGAAAAGAGAAAAAAGAGGCAGAAATTAGAGGAATGTGGGATGTTTCTTAAAAGCTCCTGTCTTTCTTTGGTTTAGCATGCTTCCATATCAGCATAAACCCAGGAGTCATCATTCCATTTCTGAAAGGAATTTTAGTAACTTCCTATCTGGCACACCCATGCCAAATCCAAGAGCAGTAATTCAAAACTTGGGAGCAGTCAGAGCCCCCTGAGTCACACATTAACATCAACCTGGCAGCAACCAAAGCTCACTCTTCACTAACAGTGTCTACCACACCAAAAAGGTGCTGGTGTGACCATGCAATCATTAAAAGCTTCCCCAGCACAAAAGCCACTGACTGCTGCCACTCTGCTTTGCCCCAAGCCTCTGGAAAAAAGCAAGACTCAGGAACACCACACTTCCATTGTCCTCTCTGCTGAAGAGTGTTGAGATAGAAGAGCATTTATGACTCACAGCCTGTGCTCCACACTGCAGATACCAGGGATATTCTGCAGTGTCCTAAACTCTACAGGCACACAGAAAAATTAAGAGGTTTAGTCACAGTGACACTAACTATTCTAATTTGAAATATTTATCCTGGAATGCTTTAGACTTTTACTATTTGCCCATCTGGTGGGCTGAAAGGCCACAAAAGCCAATTATTACAGAAATACTTTAGCTCTAATATACAGATTTTGATTAAAAAAATGCATCATGATTGAGATGATTTTAATAAATGCTTTAAAACTGAAATGTTGACAAAACTTCAGGAAAAGGGAAAAACCACACCATACCTGTATTGGGACACACAGTCCTTCTGAAGTACAAGTGAAGGTTGCAATATTCAGGGAGCTACAGGAACGAGGCTGCTCTCCAGGAATAAACAAGCACCACCAGAAATGCCAGCACTTCCTGACCACCTACAAGCATCACCAGACAAGTACTGTATAATACTGTTTCTACACATGACAACTCTCTTCACAGAAGTTTAGATTAATTATCTAAGTAGCTTATTTCACACCTCAGACAAAGAAGCAGAGACTAATCCTAGATGCCTTCTTCAGAGAAAGACAACTCTGGTATATCTTGGTACACAAGCTCACCTCAGAAAATTGCAACTAAAGAGAAAAAATAAGTCTAAATATACAGCCAGTTCAAGGATATTACATGTGTATGTATTTGTTAGCAGTGATGCTCATTGAAATCAGCACTCATTTAATGGGTCTCGTTCCTTACTCCAAAAGATAAATGGAAAAGACACAAATCCTCATCGTGATCTATCACACAAAAGAAACAGAGTGGTTCCTAAGGAACATATCACATATAAAGCAAACCCACCAAGGAGAAAATAGTGCTGTGAAGTACTTATTCATTGGAAGAACCTGACACACTTATGAAGATTGAAGCTGCTGCAAAACTGCTACAAAGCTGCAGATGCTTGCATTGCCTTTCTTGAACCAGAAAAGCCACTATTAGAGCCAGGACAAATAGAGCACATAATGACCAAATACATCATCTTTACATCTGCAATGCTACAAACCAAGTCTTTGAACCAAATGGGAGACAAGGGTGCAGCAGCTCCAGGCTAAGGCAAAATAAAATCACTTAAAGAGCACCTTCACACTTGCCACATAAAAATCATTAAAGAAAAAACCCTCAGAATTATGAGCCAATTACTGTATTGTTCCTTCTTCGGGAAAGCATTTTAATCATAATTATTCAAGTACCAGAATGGAAGACTATCCTAAATATAATTAAAAATGGTTTTCTTTTACTACAGATAATCAAATTACTGTTTCTCAAAAGCTCTTCACATGCTCATATTCACTGATCAACTGTAGAGTCATTGTTGTTCAGCATTCAGGAAGAAAGAAAGGAGAAAGGCATGTCATATGTGACTATGAGCTCCTTGCTGGGGCATTTGCCTCCAAGTCACCTCAAGACAATGATGACAGGCTTGCTTTCTTGGTAGCACAAATTGTGCTTTTATCTCTGGGGTTTTTATACAACAGGATTTATGATGTTGGGCTTACTTCTGACTTCTGGCCACAGCAGGTATTTTTACAGTTCTTCAGGAATTATTGCCCACTGCAGAGTTGTATGGGATGTGATTCAATAACATGGGTGCAATTTGCAATCTGCAAAATTCAGTCTCATTACCCAGTGTGCAGCTAGCCAATAATGACACACTCAAGAGAGACAGAGCTGGCAAGCCTGGGTGCTCAGGGGTATTCCACAAATCAAGCACACCAGCTATCAAAACTTTTTGCAATTTGTACATTTTAACAAACAAATGAATTAGTATTTATTGACTCCAAGTTGCACAGCTCTCTTATCTATCAGTATTCTATCTTCTATTGGTTATTCACTACTTACACTAAGCAGTCCACACACTCTCTTACTCATTCTTTTGAGTCAGTGGTTTTTTGGGTCTGTGATCTGTGAGTCATGGTCCTGATCTCCCCCTGCTGGAAACACCTCTTACCCAGCCAGAGCTGATTCAGCACAGTTGCTGAGTTTGTGTTATTAGTTTCTTCCTTATCTTGAGAGTCCTGCCAAATGTCCTTGTGGCTTATAAATTCTGCATTCTTTGTGTCCACTACCCTTCTTCCCAAGCTTTGGTAACCCACTGCCTTAAACCTTAACAAGGCAATTCTACCAACAAGTAATTTCTCTTTCTAACACCTAGACATCACGTAGAGCTTTGTTGGCTGCTGTTTCACACATCAAATCTCCCTTCCTGCTATTTAGGCTTGAAAATATACAAAGATAAAACATCAAAGAACATCATTTCTTAAGAAAATGTTACATATTCCACACTTGCAATAGTTTCTGCTGCTCCTGTCTTGTGTTTCTAAATGGAATTGGTGTAAGAAGAGCAGAATTTTTACAGATGATACAGTGCAGATCAATCAGATGGTTGCAGGAATAAGTGGAGCTTTTTCTGTTGTCTCATGTAGCTCACCAAGTTAGACATCCATGATCTCTTCCCAGTTTCAAAAATTCCCTAATGCCTACAAATGTGCAGTTCTGTTCTGAGTGTTGCCTGAAAGAAAATGCTACTTGACTAATTTCAGTTATGCAACTCATTATGTAGTGGTAAGAAGAGTTTTGAGTCTCAGTCCTGGAAGCTTACCTTGAACCACACTGCACACAAAAGCTCTGCAGCTGAGCTAGCACCTCTCAGTTATGGCATGAATCCTAGTAAATATTCCATCCCAATTTGTTCTGTGTCTGCCACGGTGACAAACCCTTCAGAAATAACAGGAATTTATCAGTGAGGCTGAGAGAGATGACTCATTAGCAGTGACCATGCACCACCAGGGCTGGGTAAGATGGGAGAGCCTGACTGTAATCTGACTTGAACACCACAGTGACTCACCCAGCCACTTGACTTGCATATGACAAGGCACTCCAGCATAGGAACACACACAAATAAATAAATAAACAAGCCCATAGAGTGCCTTTCCAATCACATTAATAGCAGACATACAGAAAATGCATCCAGAATTCTATTTTAATCTAATAAAAATAATAATACATAGAGATCTCCTGGGAAATTTGGGGTCAAGAAGAATGGAAAGTAAGATCACACAGGCTGCATGTAGAGGAGATAATGGAAGAGGGGGAAAAAAAGAGTTCTACAATTACAGAATTAACATTTTAGTTTTCAAATGGAGACTGTCACTAATGTATTGTTTAAACACCAGAAATTCTAGGTATAGGACTTAGAATTTACTGAACGACCCATAAAATGTACAAAGTAACCAATTTTTGCATTAAAGAGCAAATGAACCCTTTTCTTATTTCTATTTATATTTTTAGTCAAGCAACAAAAATTATAAATCTTTATGTGCACATATCATAAAAGAGATTTTGATTCCAAGCTAGAGAGAAAGAAAACCAAAACAGTTCGGTAAAATTTATTCTATTCTCTCAATATTAAGGAAAATACCCTAGGTCTCTCTGCTTATTATTTATAACATTTATACAAAGATATTAATAATTTTATCTGCATCTTCACCTCAAAAATGTACTGTTCTTCATTCAAATATATAAATAAAAATCTCTATTTATATAAAGAGATGCTTTATCCTAGGGACAGTGTACCCAAACACAATATTTTCATTTTATTTAGTTTTAGCTTAGACATAAGAGCAATTTATTTTCTTTTTTAGTTAGATGGATCCTGAAATTAACCTCCTAAATCTGCATTTAGCCTTAATTTAGAATAGAAATTTAAATACACAACAATTCTCAATGGCAGACTCAAAGCCCCTGCAAGAAACCTGCTCCAATTCCTGCAGTGGGATGGGTATTTTATGTGTCTGGTCACTGCAATTGCTTCAAGCTTTATAAACAAGCTTTACAGGGCAAACAAAGGAACTCTAACCAACTACAGATTCTCTAATAGAAAAAGACAGGTCCTTTTAAGAGGGATGTTCTGAAAACTTAATTTTGAGACAGAGGACAGGGAAACCTGTCCAGATACTCTTATGGAGAGGGTTTATCATTTCCTGTCACTTTGGTAACTGGTATTTGTACAAGAAGCTGATGGGACAATCAGAATCTCACCTTTCCTTCAGACCATCACACAACAACATCAGGTGTTGGTTAGATTATAATGTTAAAAGGACATGAACAGAAGTGGATGCCATGAAAGTAGAAAATAAATTCATGCCAACTATTAAGGTATTTAGAGAAGAGAGACTGCATGCTGCAGCTGGCATTAGAGCCCTGTAACAAACCTCTGCACTCTTATTTCAAAACCCAATTCCACATGCACAAGTCCTTTGTCATTGTGACTGCTCACTGTAGCAGCTACATTAAAAGCATCTGATAGAGCAGAGTACTACAGTGAGCAGCCAAAATGAGATTTTTATTTATTAGAGAACACCTCAACATAACAGATTTTGTTGATTTCATCAAGCCACACTACTAGATAGGAAAAAATAAAAGCTTTAAAGATTACATCATCCATAATGAAATTACATAGCATAAAACTGTTAAATGAGAGCACAAACATTTCTGGACAAGGAATATCTTTCTGTAAAAATTGAAGAAGCTAGCACCTAAATTGCAGAATAAACTGACTTTTAAGGAGATCTCAAGCAGTTAAAATTCAAACACATACACCCCACACACTGAAAGAAAATATTTCATCAATTATAGAATGGTTTGGGATGGAAAGGATCCTAAAAATCATCTAGCTTCAATATGCCTTATTTCCTGTTTAGCTTGTTATGTTATTCTCTTCTCACAGCTTAGCTTTTGAAAGACTTCCATATAATTCTTTACTGGCTAAAAAAATAGCCAAATTCTAAACCTACGGATTGCTCTGCATTTATTATAAAGCTCAAATGCTCTGAACAGATGGAACCAATATTTCATACAGTACATGAGCTATCCAAAAATTCACAGGCTATATATGTATAAAACAAGGGAAACTAGGTGGGTTAACAGCAGGAAAGTAGCTACAGCATCTCTGTGTGATGCAGAGACGTGACGGTGAGCCCTTTGTCTGGACGGGTGCCAAGGCCTCCCCACAGTTATCCTAGCTGTAAATAGGTAGCTCTTCATTCAAGCTGAGAAGAAAAAAGGCAGACAGATGTGATACCAGCCATATTGCTCCCTTGTGAGCTGTTGGCTGCAAAATGCAAGTGGGCCTTAACCACTCTAGATCGATACGCAGCCTGCATCCAAAAGGATCTTTGGTAGGTTTTGTTGTAGGGAAACACACCCAAAGCATCAATAAGTCTGTTGGTTTCTATATAATTAACAAAAACAAATAACACCACCACCACAACTTGAAATAAAGATTTTCCAGCAAAATAGATTTAACAAATCTCATTGGTTAATACACTTTTAATCTAAGATCTATTACATGCTTTAAAAAAAAAAAAATCCCATTTTTACCAATTTATACTGCTCCTCCAGCATTGCCCATATTTTCTCCCTCACTCCTTTTCTAAATGATTTTATTCTATTTAACTGCTTTTTCCATATTGACAACCTTCTTTGCCAGATTTTTTACACTGCTTTATTCCTATATCCAGAATGCAGAGCATCTCCACCTCTCTTTCCCACAGGATTCCTTTCTTTGTTCATGTTGCCCTTTCTTTTTTTTCCTTTGTTCATCTGTTTACTCTGTGCCTTTGCTTATTTCAGCACAAGAGAGTCCAAGCAAAGATGAAAAACAAATGGGAAGCAAAACCATTCCTTTGCTAGTCCTGTGTTTTGTGCATGGAAACGTGCCATTTCTGGGAGAACAGTCCAACTGGCATCACAGCCATCCCTGTGGCACTGGACAAGGATGTTATGTTGCTCAGGCAACCATTCCTAATTGTCTTTTGGGATGCTGAGCAAACAGGGTGGATGTTTTTTTGCTGGTCTGTCTGAAGGTCACAGTAGAGTGGTGGCACTGCCACAGCAAGGGAGGCACTGGAAAAAACACACCAGGCAGCCCTCCATGCAAAAACACATTAATCACACAGAAAGCCCCATCTCTCCTGCAGCCTCAGTCATGTAAAATAATGTGTACAACAGTTGTCATACAAGACTACAACAACCACTATGCCAGAGACAATGTTATTCTAGACTCATGCTGAAAGCAAATCTGAATGTTTCTCCTGGCTTGAAAAATTAAACATAAAAAAGGCACTATTTATATATAACAGTATCCTACAAGAAACAGATTGTCAACAACAGTTTGGCAGGGCACCATGAACATCTTTTAGAGATTGGGAAGAAAAATCTTCAGAAAGTAAATGTCTGCTGAAACAAATGAAGACAGAAGCTTAAAGAGGAAGAGCACTGCCTCAAAGTTCCTCCAGAGGGTTCATCTCAGTGTATGTATATTTTGCATCTTAAAAGAAACACACCATATGCTGGGATGACTTTTCTTAACTAGAGAAGTCTGCCTCATATTTTTGGAACAAGCAAGTTTTTCCTTGGGCATGTTTATTGACATGTTTCATAAACCTTAAATCCTTAACTGAAAAAAGAACCTATTTTGGCTGCATGAAAAACAGATTCTTTTTTAGTTCAGAGACTGAGAGGAGGAAGAAGGGAATAAAAAAAAACCTTTAAACATCGAGACATGCCAAAATGTACATTTCATCGAAAATGTATTGAGATATAACTTCAGTTTTTCAAAATTTTCTCCATTTTTCCTTTTATGAAAAATATATGTTAAACTTAATCCAAATTCAGTAACAAAGCCACAAAATGGAAGCATTTTTCAGAGTATAACAAACAAAAACTTGCACATCCTAAACAAGCCCAGAGTCACAAATCCTCTTCTGCAGATCCCTGTATTGTCTCTATTCTCTGTGGGGCCCACAGGAGGCACAGATCCACCTGAACCTCTCTGGTTTTCCTTGGCCCTTTTCTTCCACACAGAAACTTACAGCCTATCCTCCAAGACTCTAGCAGAAGGATGGAAAATTACCCAAATTCTTCTTTTGATTGTGTTGACCCTGTTCTCACTCTGGAGCCTGCCCTGTAACATCGAGGTTTCTCCAGCCCCATATGGATGCAATGTCTCTCCTCCCCAAATTTCTTCAAGCCTACACACACTGCAGCACACTATAACAAGCACATGCACGTGCCAAATTTAAGGTCTAGGAAGAGACTGGCCCAAATGGGGGTGGAAATAGTTGTTTTGATCTCCCTGTGACACTTCTCAGTCCAACAGCAGAGGGAAAAGGTTGATAAGGGCAGGATGTTGTGGTCCCTGCTCTAAGTTACTGCCATGGACAGGACATCAGGCTCAGCAGACCTCATGCACCACATCCACCCTGTGCTTATCTTTCATATCTAAGGGAGGGGGAAAAAAAATTTCAAAGTCATTAGCTATATTTTTCAAAGGATGCTGTCTTAACTTTTTCCCTCCATAGACAATTCCAGTTCCCAAGGCCTGGGAATAGCTCCCATTATTCAGAATACGAGCTAGAACTGTAGAAATCTTGTATTTATTTATCCACATATAGTTTGTGTAGCTAGATTTACATGTACTTGCAACTATTCTTGGCAAAATAACTTTCTTAGCCTCCATTTCCACAGTGTGTGGCTTCTTCCATGTGTTTCTCATTTTCAGACATATTCCCCTATCCAAGGAAAGCACTCCAGCTCTCCAACACCAGCAAGCAGATTTCACCACTGAGAACACTTGAAAAAGACCATGTGAGAACCCACATCCCAGATAAGTGACTTGCAAGATGTTCTGCATCCCAAAACACAGCCACTAGCACTTAACACACCAACAAGGTCAGCAATGTCCTGCCATTATCACTCAGGGGCTTTCAACTTCCACAAAACAGACTCAGAGGAATTTTCAATTTTAAAATGACACTTTAACATACACAATATAAATAGATATGACAAAATATTTTTATTTAAGCCTGGAGGAAGAGGCAAGGGCAGTCATATTTCTCTATTAAAATTATTATGCACTCTGAAACATTAATGAAACAAATTACATTGGTGGACTGTATTCAGAAGATAAATAACAGGAAAATTTAAGACTTGTCCTTACAACTACTTCTGTTGGAAGTGTGTTAATTTTCTGAAGAGCTGTGTGAGCAAATAGTGAGTTACAACTTTACTTGCAGTAATTCAGTGTTACCAAGAAAAATGGTAAGTCTTATGGGTTTTTTCTATTTGCATTCTGTTTTCAATTATGAGCTAACTTTCGGAAGACACCTCTCCTTGTACAGTATTTATGTGCAGACCTGGAAGTTTATTGCACACATAGCTCCTCCTCTATCTCAGGAGGCTCAAGGAGGACACTGCTTGCACCCTTCAAGCTGCAGGACAGAGATACTAGAGACTCACAGGCTCTTGCTGCACTTGTGCATCCATGATGTTTGCCAATAAAACAAGCATTCTTTAAGGACTTGGTACTATACATAAAAGCAGGAATACAGGAGGATGCCCAAAATAAATAAAGGCATGCTCTAAACTATCAAATTATTTTAAAAGCCCTTTTGTTATCATATCAAACAGACATTTCATAAAATATACTAGCACCAAAATGAACAGCACTCTCTAAACATTCTGTACAGATATAGAGTCAAAAGAAACAGCATTTGCAGTCTCTTTTACTTAGACTAAAGGGTGACCTAAATGAACACTGAGTTAAAGATAAGAAAAAGACCTGCAGCAGTAAGCAGCTGAATATAAATCTGATTGTTTCAATTACTGTCATCATGATTTCTCAGAAGGAAGCAGCTCAACCTGCAATCCTGTTAGAACTGATTCCCAGCCTGAACAAGGGGCATTTATTATGCTGGGTGTATACTCATGCTCAAAACAGGATACTAAAAATTCTCTTTCATGACGACATCCAACTTCATGCACGTAACAAAAATCCCTCAGTTGCCAGGATTCCATCCACACCTCCAACTTTGCTGTTAACAACCACCCTAAGATTTATCTGTGGTCTTGGCTCAGCTGAGATGTGCTGGCTGACACAAACTCCAGTCAAACAGAGTTCATTAAGTATTCCTCCTCCCTCTGCTCACTGACTTTGACAAATCAGACAGCACTGTTCCCACTCAGAGTTTCTTATTCCCGTGTAAGATATTGACAAATTTGGATTTTCCAGAACAGGCTCAATAAAATATAGGCAGAATTCTAGTGACGAACTTGCATGACTAAAACTGGTGACCAAACTACAAATGTCCCCTTTTCTCTTTTCAGGAATCACACCTTTATGAAACAGAAGATTTAGGCATCACCACCAAAGCAGAAAAAGGAATAGAAGGGTTCACTTCATATTTTTCTGGCAATGAAAACCTAAATGCAGAATCATAGAATGGTTTGGGTAGAAAGGGACCTTAAAGATCATTTAGTTCCTATCCTCTGCCATGGGCTGGGACACCTTCCACTAGACCTGACAGGCTGAACAAGCCCAACTCTCTCAGCCTGGCTTCAGAGGAGCTGTGCTCCAGCCCTCACAGTTTGTCTCAGAGGTTCCAACCCGAATCCTCAGATTTTTCTGAGCTTCTAATGCCATACAAGTCACAGTTTGAAGTTCAGCATCTCCTTTTTAAGCTTCCTGTTGCCTACTGATTTCTACTGAAAAATCTTCTAATGTTATCTGGCAGCAACATCCAGGCACAAGAATAGTCTTGAAAGCAATACTTTATGCAAGATTAATGCCAAAAGTACAAACAATAAATGTTACTATATTAAATACCATAAAAGATACCATAAAGATAGAAATAGAGATGAAATTTCTCCCTCTGCTCCATGTTAACATTCCCAAATTATAAACTCAGGTAAGTGCAACTCAGTATTTGTAAATTCACTAGAATAAAAAGCATTGATTCTGAGTCATCTGTCATTTAGACAGTGAAAATATAATGTGATACAGATAAATGTTATCCCAAAAAGATTTTTTATCACCAGTCATAACACTTTCATTATCATAAATAAATAGATCTTGAGCAAGTTATAACAAAAAATTGAATTAGAGTATCCAAGTTCTATTCAAAAGTGAGACTTAGAGTTTTTCCATTCAAACTTTTCATTAATGTGTACATTGCCACAGAGTGAACAGATATACTGAACTCTACCACTTTTTTATTTTAAGGCACTTTAGGACAATGTCATACCTCAACATAGTACAGTATTTTGTTACCCTTGACATTTGATCTATCTCAGCACTGACTTTCAATTTCTGTTGCAATTTCTTTTTCTTCCTTGAGAGGAGAAATCACTCCAGCTGTAAGGACAAGAGTAATTTTCTTAAGTAACTCACTTAATTTTTTCAACATCCTTCAGTCTTTCACAATAGCTGGTAAGTCAGCATTTAGCCAAATATGTGTCAGTAACCTCAGCCAAGATGCCCATAACCATTTACACAGAAGAGAAACTCCCCTGCTGTATGCAATACCTGTTCCAAAATTAATCAACACCAGAAAATAGCAGTAAAATAATTCTTGAAAGACTACCAAGCAAATACACTAAGGAAGTAAAAAGGACTTTTAAGGTTAATTGCACTACTGCTACATAGTGACACCTGACAAATAAGTTTTGGGACAGCTTCCCAACTATAAAAATTCTAAAAGGCAACTTAAAAAGGAGTGAGTAAAAGCACTGTAGATATTCAGTTGGGAATTGCAGTGTTCTGGAAAGGAAATTTCAAATTCATCCTTATTTTCTCTGATTTTTAACAAGCATCAAACAGGAAAACTGCATCTATTTTTAAAAGCAGGGCTTTGCCCATGCATTTAGAAAACTTAAGAAGGTTGTTTTCCTTTTCTTTTTCACTGTCTACAGATCCAGGGCAGTGGTCTGCACTTCCCCATCACTCCAGACAGACCCTCAGAAGACAAAGGCCATGTGGAGTAGATGTCTACAGTCCATTCCCTTCAAATATTTATGTTTTAGCCGTTGAAATTATTTGCAAAATGCCTATTCTGTCTTGTAATATTTTCATTTATAAAAATTAAATGGGAGAGCAGACCCTCCAAAGCACTAGTACTTTAGACTGATAAACATCAGTGACTACAAAGATAACATGAGACAGCACATTTCTAAGTAAGAAAAAATCTAACCCATGATAGGGATCATTTTCAGTTTCCTACAAAGTTTAATTTCCTCAGATAAAACATTCACCCTCTCAGTTGAACAAAGGCTTTTAAAAAGCATCACAGTTGCATCATTATTTGATTATTTAACTCATAAGTACAAGCAATGACTGGAAATGAGAGTGACAAGCACTTAGTACATGCTATACAAAACACAAAGATAAATTAAAACCAGCTGTCTAGGAGGCTCACAGAAGTCTGAGAAGACTGGAAGCTTCACAGGTCCTCATTTATCTTTTCATGGAAAAATTTGACATTAGCTGAAAAAAAATATTGATTTTCTGTGCTGTTACCTGTGGGTAACTAAAGATTTTAAATCCATTTTTGAAGCATACCAAGATTGCTTAAAAAGAAAAATTTCAGAGAGGTCTGCCTGAATTACTTTCTGGGTCCCACAACACAGACAGACATTTATTTCTGTTCAGACTTGTCCTAAATGAGAAACCTGCATTTGGAAGTTGCACCATTACATTTAAATCTCTTTCAGTGTGGTTGAGATGTATAATCCACCTTGACAGAAACAACAACCTAAAGTGCAAAAATATTTCACTTGCTGCCATTAAGAAATGGCACCTTGCACTGCTTCTAGGCATTAGAACTGGTAGGAAAATAACCAATTTTCCTTGGTGTGCTTACACTGTGACTATCCAGACCTTTTGTTCTCCAAGGTTTTTCCTTTATACCCCCAGCCCCTGGCACTTCCCCCAGGGATCTCCTGAGACTCCAAGGATCTGAGGAGAAGCTCAGGCATGGCAGCTAGAGGGAACAGTCATGGAGCATTCCCATCCTGGCCAAGGGGACATGCCTGTGTGGCCAGGAGGAGCAGGGAGCCTGGAATTCCAAGAGCAGAGAATGAATGGAGGGGGGGCACAACCTGTGGAGGACAGACAGAGTGATAAAGAGGGCAAGGACCGTGGAAGATGCCTCAGTGCTGGAGAGCCAGAAGTGATGAACACACCCCTGGTGCACTGGGCTGTATAATTATGTCAAGATGGACACAACTGGCACAAACACCAGACTTCTATTAAAAACTTTTCATGGCTTATCGCAATGAACTTCTCTCAGGCAACTCCACACAGCTCTGACTCCTTCCCTCTGCAAGTTTCCTTTTCCTTCTGCATGACTGGCTAACCCCAAACTGTCCCAGTCACCTAACCCTGTCTGTGCCTCACACATCTTCTAACCTTGTCTGTCCCTTCCTCCTCCCAGCACAGCCAGCAGGTCCATCCCAAACTGCAGCACACTCTGGGTCTCAAGCTCCAACTCAAACTAACCTGTGACCAGCTGGATCTTTTATAACCCTCATCCTCACTGGACAGGCCAGGGTGTGTCCACTCCTCAGCAATCAGCACAACTCTAATCCATTGGGAAAGATTGCCTCCTGCACTATCCTATAAACTATTCTCCTACATTTGGCTTAAAAAAAAAAAAAAAAAAGTTTGTACTCATTACATTTCTTTATAAGAAACTAAATTTCACCTACAAACAGATTTAGCCAAAGTTGATGGTTTTCTCAGTGTTATATCACACAGCTATGACACATTTTTCATGGCAAACTACCCAAGAATAAGCCAAGAAAGCAGAACTATGTGTTCCTCAAGATATCTGCAGCCTAAAGAGCAGTTTGTTTCTACTAGTTTTCAAAATGGGAATGCTGCCATAGATGTTGAAGTATAAAATCTCTGAAGCTGCCATTCTCCTCACAAGCACATTCAGTGTTCCTCAGCACTGAGTGCAGTGCCCACAATCAGAGCAGAGCAAAAACAAAACCACAGTTTTTAAACTATGTTCATTACCTTTGAACTTATGCAATGGGATAAAAAAATAAAACTTCTTTGCTATGAGAGACTGCCCTTTTTCTAGAGAGAGCTATGGGCCCAATAACTAATTACAGCCTCAATAGTTGTGATTTACTGTACATGAAACCCCTTCACCTGATGTTAGCCAGCCAATTCTGTTCCCCTTAGGAGAAATTCACCATGCTTATCAAGTTATTCTTATTATCTACCTACGTTTTACACAGCATTATTCCTTAGCCCAGCTTTGAAATTATTTTTACTGATTTACTACAAAAAAACATGTCAAAAAGAATGAAGAACATGTTGAAGATTCTAAAGTCAGTGGATTTATACTTTAAAAAAGAATTCTGTGTAACTTTAAAATAATGCAAATAGTCAGTAATATATAGAATAGTAAAGAGATACAGCACAGGTTTATGACTGGTATTTGACAGCTTTATGCAAAATGATTGAGTTAATGTGCCCACAAAGTTAAGAAGAGGGCATAAAAATCTGAAAACACTGAATAAATATTTTAGAATGCTGAAGAACATTGAGGGGGAAGTCTAACAATGAGTATATCAGAAGGTAATTACACCAGGAATAAGGTGGCAGGGAATCAGAGTATCTCCATGCCTTTGCACCACAGCCAAGGGCCAGCACAGCTCTGGGCTGGGCAGGCAGCAGGAAACAGAGCTGGAGGCGACAATCCCTCCATCCATCCATCCATCCATCCATCCATCCATCCATCCATCCATCCATCCATCCATCCCTGCCCTCCTACAGTGTGTTAACAGCTTGAGTAACATTCCAACTATCAGAATGTGCACGTCAGAGAGGACAAGTGGGTATTTGGGTCTGTGAAGGTCACACAGCTGGGATAAAAATGAGGCACTCAGAGGGCACAAAACATCAGGAGAACTATGAGCAGCACTCTGTTACACAGCCTCTGCAGAATTGGTCCAGGCACCTCAGCTGGAAACCTAAAACCCAAGGGTATTCAGAAAAATAGCACAGCTTTAGGAAAGGCCACATGATTACAGCAGGGCTGTCTCAGCCAAACCTACTCTTTGTAGATTAATGTTACATTGTTTTGGCCACAACACTGTGAAAACACAGAGAAATTGATGAATAGGAATTAATTAATTTTAAAGGCAAAAAATCTGACATTTTCTCCTCTTCCTAATGTAGCTCAGAAAATCTGTATCTGTAGCAGGCAGACAGACACCCAGAGCAGCTGTTATGAAAGGGTAGGACCCAAGCTGCCATGTCACTGCATTTCAGAGCATCTGCAGACCCAACCACAGTCTCTGCATCACCAGAAATGGAAATTAAAAAGCATGTCACAGATTACTTCTGAAGCTGTTTCCTTCCCTTAAACTCACAGATGCTGCACAACCATGTGGAGCTACTGGAGAGTCCTGTTTGTGGGTCAGTTGGGCTGATTCTAATAATTTCTGACTTGGTTTGAGGCCTCCCCCAGTAATCATCAATCCACATCAAAAGAAAGACCCATTATTATATTAATTAGAGACAGAAGCCACACTTTATTAATTATATGCTCTGTCACAAAACAGTATTTATGGTGACTGGGCAAGAGACAGTTTGCAACTACTAAAGAAAACACCTTGTTTGAGTTTTTTAAAGATTATTTTGCATAGCAAATAATAATTGCATTGCATTGAATGTCACTGAATTGCATACTGCAAACTGACCATGGGCTTTGTATGTAGGCTACACTACCAATTATTAGAAGAACCAAGAAAAGCCTGTTCAGTGGAACAGCATATAATTTACATTTAGCTTTCCACAGCATTTTTGCACACCCACACAATATAGGTCACAGCTAAGGGGAGTTGGAGAACTCTTTTCTTGCCTTCAGTCAGAGAATGCATTATTTTTGCCCATGATTATGTCACCCAAGAATGTAACACCAGGCAGCAACTGTGACCTGCCTATCCTTCCTAGAAGCTACACACAGAACAGACTTGTCAGGCACAAGTGAATGTGGAAAGACAACTTGTATTTTAACTGACAGGAAGAGGGGAGAAAAGGAGATGGATTTTAGCATTCTTCAACCATGACACAGAAAGAGAAAGAACTGGTCTGGTTACAGACAGACTCATCCTCTGACTGCTCTACAGCTCTATTTCATATCATTCCTACCTTTCTGGTTTTTGCAAGCATCTTGCTAAGCTTGTTCTCCAGAAACAGAATAAGCTCCAGAAACACAGACTTAAACAGAAAAGCAACACAATTCCTTACCAGAGGGATGTCTATGTCACATTGGGGTCAGAGGAACTTCAAGATGACTCAACACCAACTGCTGCTGTTCCAGATCTCAGCAAGCTGTTTGATGTTGAAGTTTCCTCCTTTTAACTAAGTATCATTTTCACCATTAGCCAGCACCTCCTCACCCAGCTGACCCGCTCTCCTCTGAAAGAAACATTTGTCACTAAACATTTGTCACTAAGCTTCCCATTTTCAAGATGAAAGTCACTTCATCTGGTCCATTTCTTGCCATTTCTGTAGCTCTCCATCAGTGATTCTGCCTTTCCATTTTCCCTAGATCTATCCTTACCAGGTGACAACACAGCTAACTGGCTTCCTAAACTTATAAAAAAAATAAGTTGCTCTCCACCATTTTCCATGAGAAAAAATGAATTAAATAAAGTTTTATCTTGTGGCTAAAATCTCAAAAAATCACCATTTAAGAAGATGAGCCACAATCTCTCTGGGTTAATTTCTCTCCCACTTCTCCTATAAAACTGCCATTTCTTTCCAAATAAGGTGAAATTTGATTTTCAAAGGCAGAAGGGAAGAAACAGCTAAAAGATCACAAGGGCACCAGGCACGCCTGAGAAGATCAGTTGTAAAAATCCTAATAAAGTATTAGTGGGAGCAAGGGTGCACTTGCAGTCTCACCTTGTGACTACACACAGGACAGATGCAGTAAAGGCAGAGGTGACACAGGAAGAAGAATCATCAGCCTGGAACCATTCCTGTAGGACCTAAACAGAAACTTCCCTTGACCCAAATTCCATTTAACATCACCTTATCCACTGGGTAATGGTAACTGACTGGGTTTGTCACAGGGGAAGAGGTTGGGGGGTGGCAACAAGAATTGAGAGACACCACTGCATCACCTAATCTGAATTAAATAAAGTCATGTTACATTAAGCAGGATGAGTGTGGCATTTATGTCCCAGCTTGTATATTCCATGATATACAAAAATCAAGATCCAGGTGACCCTGCCAGAAGAGACCCTGAGGAACAGAACACTCACTCCAGCTGCTCAATGTCCCAGTCCAGACCAGCAGCCTGCACCGCACACCAAGCTGTTCCCTCCCAAGTGGCAGAGACATGCATGGCCCTTGCCATGCTCCCCCTCACCTGGGGCTACTGCTTTAATTCCCCTCATTTATTTATTATTTAATCCTCTCTCATCTAAAGTGAGCATGAGCTAGGAAAGTCTCACCAATTCCACTGCCCATATCTAAGGTCAATTAGCACTACCAAGATTTCTGTAACTCTTAGGTCTCCCACTGCAAACAATTTACAGGAAGTCAGGAACTGCTACAGAACAAAGTTTTTCTGCTGTTTTTCATTTTCCAGGAGGGATGAGGTCAGCTGCAGCCAAGGCCTCCTCTGTCTGAGCAGTCACTCCATGGCACAGACTCTTCTTTGGGCAGCCTGAGCTTGTTAGATCTTCTGCTGAGAAATGTTTCACTTCATCATCTCAGAAAGTGTATCACATTCCAAGATAAGGTTTCTTGAAATCGATCTTTAGATCATTTTCAGACAAATGTTACCTACTTTGGGTTGACTTGTTTTCACAACAAAGCAATACCAGTTCTGTGCCCTACTGTACACATAAGGGATCCAATGTGTCATTTTAACACCTCTGCAGCCTTCACTATCATCATTCACTCCTTGAACTGGGAATAACACAGGCTCTAGAAAAGCCTCATACCAACAGAACAGCATTTGCATTACAGAGTGGGACTACATTTGATACCACAGATCTGTTAATCCAGCCTTTTAATTAGAGAATCCAAAAGTGCCTTTGCATCTCTGCTAAAAACATGCAAATCAATAGAAACTAAACATGATTTTTGTGATTTTCACAAATTTCATAAGAACTGAAAAGTTTTGAGGGTTATAGGCTAGAAGCATTTCCATGTCTCAATTTCCACTAAAAAAAATAAAAAGGAAAACTATTTTAGCAGAGTTATGAATGCAAGCTGTCAGATCACACTGTGAAAGATCACAACCAAGACTGCTATCTGCTAAATTCTGAGTAGATTCAACTTACCCACCTTATTCTCAGCATATCAAAATAAGGGGGAAAAGATACATTGGAATGGGAGGAGGGTCTAAATTCAAAAAACATGAAATATTTGTTTGAGGAATATAGAACCTTTTAAATATGCCAAGGGATTGGACTTTGTGTTAAATACAGATATCATCATCCAGCAAAAAGAAGACAGCAAGAAAACCACTTTTCACAGAGAAAGATTAGATTTTGGTAGAAAACCAAATCTTCAAATCTAGCATGACACCTGCTAATTAAAATTCTTGCAATTCTATATTAGTTCACTATCAACTAGAGACTTCTTTTCTTTGCACCTCAAACTAATGCATCCATTATCTCCTTTAAGAGAAGTGCTCTCAACTAGTATTAAAATATATTCACCTTTAAGGAAATTAAAACAAAGAAAAGGAAATTATTTAACTCCATTTCAAAATTCTCTGCTACAATGAGGCATTTCTAAGAATGACTCCAAAGCTGTCCTAATTTAACCAAATTACAACTGCCATACATTCCAGATCCATCCTCTCACTCTTCTTCAATCTCTAACTTACACTTCCTACTCTTCCTTCAAAGCTTCTCTTTCTGAAATTTTTGAAGGTAACAAGTAATGGCATACAATCTTCTTTGGTTCCTGAGTTGGTGATGGAGGGGCTCACACTGAAACCATTTAACTAACCAGTCTGCAGATTTCTCAGAAAGACAAGCTTGGAAATTCACCATCTCCCTACCTGCTGCTACCACCCACAACTGTAAATAGCCCTCAGCACAGACTGACACATTTCACTTGGAACCAGCTTTAAAACTATCTGGAAATTCCACAGGAGATATATATATATATATATGCCAGAAAAATAATAATTCTGACTTTCTCAGAACCATCTATTTTTCACTGTTAATAGAAAATTAACTATTTTCTGGGTTTCACCTATAAAAACAAAACAAAATTACAGAACAATTTAGGTTGGAAGGATCATTTGGACCAAATCTCATTTTAAAAAGGAAAAAACCAGCAACAAAACCAACACTATTTTTTCCTCACTTAACATTTGTCTCCAGTATTTTGGTACTGTTCACTTTTCCCTCCATTAATCTTAACAGTACAGAAGTTTCCCTAAAAGACACAAGTCTGAATGCCTACACAGGGTAATTCTTGTGGTTCTCCCATTTTCCATTTCACATTTAGCTGTTCTCCCTTTCACTGATTTATCAGCTGTCAGCACCAAAAGGTTCTTCCATCCTTTTTCAACTCTTATAAGGAACAACCCCAAAAGAGGGACATTTACTAGAAACACCATTTACTAGGACTTTTAACTGCCTCCATGTCTGTATTCTAACTTATAAGAAAGAGCTGAAAGCTGTAGGTTTTATTTACAGCTCAGAAACTCTTGGTGTGGAGAAAGTGAAATTAATTACAAGCATAATAATACCACTCACAGCATGAACTCTACTAACAGGGCCTGAGACAACAACAATAGGATATGGGGCAATGGTTTTAAGCTAAAAGATACAGACTGGATACAATGAGTAAGTTTTTTTATTATGATGGTGACAAAACACTGGAGCAGTGAGGTGGTAGATAGCCCAACCCTGGAAACACCCAGGCCAGGCTGGATGGGGCTCTGAGCACCCTGATGTGGCTGAAGAATGTCCCTCTTCATTGCAAGGGGCTGGACTAGCAGACCTGTTCCTTCCAACCCAAACCACTCTGTGGCTCTGCAACTATATATTCCTTAATATTTCATAACATTACAACCAAAGTCAGCTCATGTTATCTGACCCTTATGGTACAGCTTTATTTTCACTACATTTGTGGCAGCTGGAGTCTCCTTTGTAAGGCCAAAGCCATATTTTAAATTTGCCAGAAATCCAACATCCCTCAAATAGCCTGAACATGTTTACTCTCATTCATGTACTGTACCTGCTGCTTCCTTCAACACCTACAATGTTGATATGGCAAATTCAACACACAAACACACACACACCCCAAAAGTAAGCATTTACTTTAGCATTCTACTGTGAAGGACTTTTTAAAATCTTGTTAAACTTAGCTTAAAAAAGAAACACAAGCCTGAAGGAAATTCTTGGAGAAATTCCTTTTTGAAGTCTAATTGCCCAGAGTAACATTTCCCATGAAAATTATCAACAGAAACCACTCTCTTTTCCCATGCCAGGAGAGTCAAAAGCTTAAAAACCAGAAAACACCTGGGGAAAAAAAACCCAAAAAACAAACAACCAACCAAAAAAAAAAAAAGTAAAAGAAAAATAAACAAACCAACAAGACAAAGTCCCAGAAATCTCTAGGAATTATTTGAATTGTCCAGTGTTTTAAAAAATATTAGAAAATAGAGGAGTAACGTACAAGTATTTGCTACCCTATGCAAGAGGCAGAGGGGCTAATTAAGCCATTAGGACAGGCTCATTTTATACATGCACACACATTAAAAATATAAACACACACATCTTCAGCACTGGCAATTCATTTCCATCTCCCACTGCAGTGGCAGCAGCTTCTCCAGCGTGGCACAGGCACAGAAGGCTGACTCAAGTCCCTCAAGAAATACAGCCCTGCTGAGACAAAGCCCCATGGTAAAGAAGGATAAATTCTCAAGGAAAAACCCATGCTAATATCACACATATTTGGATAAACAAGAGCAAACTCATTCACCTCCATCATGCCTAGAAATCCATAGATTGTGGCTCAGCTGAAACCCAGGGGTTCACACACACAGTCACACACATGTGCCAGAGGGCTAAAGGAAGAAGTGGTGTGAACTCTCTGCTCTGTCTCCAAAGTGGAGGGAGAAAGAAGTGGATAAGGAGAGCAGTCTCATGTCTCTCACCATCTGCAGTAGAGCAGGAGGCCAGGGACTGCCCTATTACACAAATCATGGAGCTTTAACTTTCCATAGCTGTGTAATAATGCCCAAATGGCTGCTCAGATGCACAGCAACTCTCACACCTGAGAGTAAAGTTATGTTTTTGATGGCTCTATAAAACACACTTGAGCATATAAATATACAGAGTACAGCCCTTCAACATCAGCCCTTGGAAAAAAAAATCCCACACGTGTTCCTACAAGTGTTTGCATCACAGACATTTATGAATAAGCTCCCAGAATGGGCTAAGAGTAAAAAATTTTCCAGCAATAAGCAAGGCTGCAGACAAGGCCCCAAACAGCACAGTCTCAAGCACTCTGGAGGAGCTGGGAGTGCAACAGCAAATTAATGGGAAGTGGAAGAAGCATGCTTGATGAACTACAGTACAACAAAGAGTACCTCCTTCAGCCTTCAGTAGCAAGGGGAAATGTTTAGGGAGTCTTCATTAACAGACCCTCCAATATTGTTTTCCAGGTATACATCCTGCCATGTACTAGGAAAGAAAAGGTTGTTTAAACAGAAACCCTTTACAGTTTTCAAATAATCAGTATCATACACATCTCTGTTAATTTTTCTAAGGTGGACCGAAAAGATAACGTAGTCTTCTTGTGTAGTTTTTAAACAATAAGAAAATAAAACAGTATTTATGACATATACATAAAAATGTTTTATGTATATAAAGCATAAAAGATCCATAACAACAACATCTGCTTAACCTCCAAAGGTCAAGGTCATGTCATTTGCACCAAGATAAAAATGTCTAATTATAGTATCTTCAGCTGTATGGGCAAAGGCTGGTTATTAGGAAAAAAACTATTATAAACCAAACACAATTACACTGTAGAGAAACCATTAGATACTTGATGAGATTTTAATCTTTGAGCTGGTATCATTTTGCAAGTTAATCATCTAGAGAACAGAAAATCTGTTAGGAATGCAATTAAATGTACTAGTTCCATTAAAATTGAACTGATATAGTTAATTGTAGTCCTAAAATAGCAATTTCCTCACACCTTCACTAAGCAATTTTTTCATCTACTGAGTAATAGTCTATTTAAGGAACACTTTTCACTTAAACTCTCAAATAAGATTTGTGAATACTTGTGATCTCTCACGCTACCCTATACAAGTTGCACTGACGTTTGCTATTCGACCTTGGCTCCCTAATTTGCTCTGAGAAGTCCAGCAAGGTCTTTTGTTTCAGTTACTGTTAGTCCAGGGAACCTGCATTGCCGAAGCTTTCGGGAAGAAAATCACCAATGTATCCTCCCAGCACACGA
The DNA here is from genome assembly GCF_903797595.1 of Erithacus rubecula. Taxonomy (NCBI): domain Eukaryota; kingdom Metazoa; phylum Chordata; class Aves; order Passeriformes; family Muscicapidae; genus Erithacus; species Erithacus rubecula. The sequence goes on from NC_136659.1 coordinate 15,327,852, forward strand.
CAGCAATTAGAAACTGACATGAAATGACGAGCCAATGGCAAAACTCACGTCATACCGTCGTTTTAAGCATCAGCGCTTCTAGCAAACACATGATTTCCAAACATCAGTTTTAATGAACCCATATATCTTCAAAGTACTTGGAAGGGATTGCAGCCTTGCTAGCAAATTGGGAATACAGGCCATTCCTGCCTTTTTTGGAGAGAAACAGCATGAAAACAAAAAGGTATCCTAAGAGCGCATCAACTTGGCAATAGCTAATCTGCAACTGAACCTCACAGACCGCACAGTTTATTGGAGCGTTTTAAATTGCTCTGCAGGGAAGGGCGGAAAAATCACGACTTGGAGGAGCGCGGGGATGCCGGGGCTGACACCGGCGCATCTCCGTGCGCGGATGCCGTTACGTAACCCCGGCCCGGCCCCGGTCCGGATGCTCCGGCTGCGCCCCGGGGCCGCAGAGCCACGGCCGGGCCGGGCCCCAGCCCCGGCTCCAGCCCCAGCCCCGGCCCCAGCCCCAGCCCCAGCCCCAGCCCCGGCCCCGCCGCGCCCCGGCCGCTCCCGCTCCCCCGGCGGCACCGGCACCGCGCAGCGCCCGCCGAGCCCGGCTCCGCCGCCCGAGCCCGGACTCCCGCCACGGCCCGGTCCAGCCCGGCCCGGCCCGGTCCAGCCCGGCGCTCCGGCCCCGCACCCGCGCACCCCGCGCCGCCGCTCAGCGCCCACCTCCTGCCGGGATCCGCGGCGCATCCCCGCTGCGGCCCGGGAGGCTGCGCCCCGCCGCTCCCGCTCCCTCCCGCCGCAGCTCCCCGCCCGCCTGGCGGAGGGAGGGAAGGAGGGAGGGGGCGGGCAGCAGCAGCCGCAGCCCCGCCGCGCCGCCCCCCGCCCCCGCCCGCCGGCCAAGGTGCCCTCCCGGCCGTACCCACCTGCGGCGGGCGGCCGGCGCTGGGCCCGGGCACAGGGCACAGGTGCCGGCGCCGGGCTCGGGAGGGGCTGGCGGCGCAGGGATGCTCAGCCCAGCGCGGCTGCGGCGCTCTGCGCAGAGCGGCGGGGCGGCGCCGGGCTGGCTCGGCACCGGGACTCCGCACGGCACCGGGGCTGGGCACGGCACCGGGGCTGAGCACGGTACCAGGGTCGAGCTCCGCACCGGGGCCGGGCACCGCACCTCGCCGTTCTCCCGCAGCCCCGGGGCGGGCTGCTGCCGGCGTGCCGGAGAAACGGGGCAGCGGCGGGGACCGCGTTACGGGCTTCGGTCATGACATCAGGTCTGGAATTAAACGCGAAAGCACGTGGGCGACAGCGGGGCTGTGCTGGAGCGAGAGCGAGCTCCGTGCCAGGGCGGGAGGATGGTGTCAGACAAAGGGGTGCCGCCGAGGGACCGACTGGGCTGTCAGCAGCAGCCTAAGGGCCTTTCCCCACCCAGGCTGGGTGACACAAGCACGACACCCAGCCTTGCACCGTCACCCTCCCGCAGTGGTCACAGCTGATCGATCTTTGTCAGCCGATAATGGGAGGTTGTAAAAAAACACATGACATGCGCCAGAATGCTGCCGTAGAAATGACTCTTCCGATTCAATTTGTATTAGGGTTTGGGGGGTTGTTTTGTTTTGGTAGGTTCGTTTTTTGGAGAGGGGGAGTTGGTTTTTTTTCCCCTGTAGATCATCCATCACAGCTTTTACAACATCCTTGGTAGCTTAGACGCACCTTTGGAAAGGGGAAGCGGGACTGTCTTGTGTAGAGAGCCCATGGAATGGAACAGGTCACCCTGCTGTGGAGCAGACGGGTTGTTGGCTCATCTGCCTGGTCCTTCTGCTTGGTCCTGGTCACTCCTGTGCCCGGGGCTGGGGCACCTCCTGCCCTCCAGAGATGGCTCTGAGGCCTCTCTTAGCAAACTGTTCTACTGCTTACATCCCCCACCTCAGCCCTGCTCTCTGGCTCCGGGTAACAAGATTGGAAATGGATTTTGTCGTCCAAGAAAATCAATTGAAATCCCTAGAGAACTAGATGCCACCACCAACAAATTTCAATAAGAGAAGCGGGGGAAAGGACAAATACCTCTGAAAAAAAGTAGATTTACAGCATTCTACAAATTATTGAACTTACACCATTCATTAGGCAAAGACAGGCTGTGTGATGCTGGTTTATGTTTTCCCTATTTCTCCAACTAGCAGTTTCAGACTTGGCAGTATCATTGTGCAACAAAGGACCATTTTGGGCACCTGGCATACAAAAGCCATAGACATTTTCTTATTAAAGCAGAGACCTCCATAGAAGCATCCCTTGACATGGTATTTTTTGTGTAACTTCTCAGATAAGCTTATTGGGGGAAAAAAAAAAAGCTTCATTCTTTCAGCTGAACCTGCAAATCTCATTTTCAATGTGGTTGAATAAAGTTAGGAAATTCATCAGGTAACACCTTTTTTTTTTTTGTTTTTCCTTTTGGTGTTCAGCTTCCAAGAGCTGGAGCAGGAAAAATATTAAGTGGGACTTTGGTGGGTATCAGAGTAAGTTTTCATATAAAATCCACAGAAATTCTAAGTATGAAGCCATCTACATTATAGAACACATTTAAGATCAGATTATAAGAGTGCAATGCCTCTCCCCCAGTTAAGGTGCAAACAAGGCAATGTGCCAAACTCAATAGTACAGATATTATTTACAAGTAAATGTGGGGGGTAGGAGGGTGAGAAAGAGAGAAAAATAGGGAAAAGGAAGCAGGGGGAGCTGGGAGAGAAGAGAATAACAGACAGACACCTCTGTGATAGAATATCACCACCCATGGATCGTGTTACTGCTCTTCTGGTCTTCTCCATTTGGGGGATGCCTTGAAGTGCAAAGTTCAATGGGTTAATATGTACAGGTGTCCAGGGGAACACCCAAGCACCTCCCCTCCATGGGAAGGGATGCTTTACATGTTTTTTGCAACACTGGATCTGTGGCAACATTGTGCTTTGAAGAAGGAGCATAGAGCACCAAAAGCATTTAAGAGTGGGTGATAATAAACAAATTAGGCAGAGGGAGACCTTGGGAGGTAGGCTTATACAAGACAGAAGCTGTGAAAGGAGAAAGGAAGGCACCAGAAGATGGAAACTGGATGTGCCCCAGAGTAGGGGAATGCCACAGGAGTGAAGAGGAATCATCTCCAGGAATCAGAAAGCACAGGTGCCATTTGGACAAGGATCCAGATCAACATCCCCCTTTTTTGACAGATACTGACCATCCAACGCATTATTTACTTCCCCTCTGAGTCCCCCTTAGGGCCGAATTGCTTACAATACCTCTAGATGAGCAATGTTGCACCTAAATAGCCTAAAATTACTTGTGTGAGAACAGTTTCCTGATGATGCAAAATTAACTCATGATAGGCAAAAATGGAAACTGACTCTGAGCAGCTGTAGAGGGATCTGATAACAGCAAGCAATAGGGCAATGAGATGGTGGCAGAAAGTCTATGTCAATAACTAGAAACTAATGTAAACAGTAATGAAAATAACCCTAACTAAACTTACATAATAATGGGCCATAAATTAGCCTTTATTACTTGGAGTCATTGTGAGTAGTTTTCTGCAAACATTGGTTTGCTACTCAGGAGTGTTCCAAAAGGCAAACAGTGTTAGAAGGTGCTTCAAAAGCAGCAGAAAACAAAGCAGGAAAGCTTATTACAACACTACATAAATATCTTTGCACTTAAATGCTGTGTAGAGTAGAGTTACAGTTCCTTCAAATGATAATGTGAAACTAGAAAATGCATGTGTGCAGCTGAAAAAACACATTCAGAGGTATGGGAGGTATGCATCTGTGTGAGGAGATAATTCTAGCTGAAAAGCAGACTGAGAAAGGATTGTCCTTTGATCTGTAAAATCCCCAATGATACATAGGAGGCTGACAGGAAGTGATCACATGCTGCTTTTTATCACACAAGACTTTCTGAAGACTCAGTAAATGATCAGGCAGAGCATTTAAAACAACAACTGGGAAAAACTTTTTCATACAGCGTAATTAAATCAGAGGGCTTGCTTCTATACTACACTATGAAGCTGAAGAGACAGGTTTTTAAGATGGGGTTTGTCCTGGTTTGGAGGACAGGTGTCTGCTAAGAAAGGCAGGAATCTCTCTTTGAAATGAAAGAATTGAATCTCTCCAAATTATTACAATTTTGAAATTAAGGGGGTCTCAGGCAAAGATATGGGAAATAGGAATAACAGTTCTTTACTAGGGAAATTAAAATAGAAATACAGTATTACAAAGAGCAATCCCAAAAACACTGACAGAGTCAGAATACAACCTGACACCCTGTCAGTCAGGGTGTTGGCAGCAGTCCCATTTAATGGTGGCTGCATCCTCCTGCAGCGGCAGATGTGGTTCAGCTGATGTACAAGGGTGCAGATTTCCTCTGAAGGTCCAGGGATGATGTGGAAAGATCAAGTTTTCCTCTGGAATCAAGTGGAAAAAAGGCTGCTTTGCTGTTCAAAATCTCAGTTTTTATCCAGGGAGGAAATGCTTGGCTCCTCCCCCTGACTGGAGCATCTCCCAACTGGATGATGTAATTTTATCAGTCATACAGTGGCACTTAATGGGCCATCAGCAGATGATGTCTCCCACAGAGATAAGGATCACTGCCCCACCTGGTTTCAGCAGATGGTGATACAATACATACTTTTGGTAGCATCTTGTATTGCAACCTAAGACAGAATGAATGAAGCTGTAGGCACAACAATTCCCTTTGCAGTTCCTGCTGAAAAGGTGTCTGCCCACTGCCTGCTATGAGTTGCCCAAGAAAGGGCACTTGATCTGGCCTGTTTTCCCTGACATCAGCTTCTGAGCGCTCTGGAGAGCAGGAGAGCAGATTAAATGGACCTTTACACAGTCCCAAGTACAGACATTCAAATGGTTTAATCTTTTCTTTCTGCACATTTAGGTGTGAGAAACCAGATATGCAACATCCCTACATATGAAAGAATACTCCTTTTCCCTATCTTCCCTGGGAGTGATATCAGTCTCTTAGTTCTTGATCTTTCCATTTGGGTGTTCTTCCATTCCCCTGAAAAGAATTTGGAAAAACTTTTTATCTTCTCAACATTTTGCTCTTCAGTTTCTGTAGGGATAGTCCATATGCACTGGTCTACTCATTTCAGGACTATTTTCTACTATCCTTTGTACAAGATTGGGGCACCACATAGCATGAGAAGCATAACATAAGATATGCATAGAATATACCAAAAATACTTCCCATATTCACAGATTATCACAAAAAATAAAATCTAAACTATCTTGGACATCCATGAAGGGAAAAGGAAAATTATGTCTTGTCACTGAAGAAACTGGAAATGGAAGTAGAAACACCCAGAGACAATTTAAAACTGAAGTTACAGATAAGCATCTTAGACAGATAATCACAATCTACAAGAGTTCTATTGAGAATATGCCTATTAAATGAAAGCAACCAGAATAGCAAACATGAACTGTAGTTTGTCCAAACTCCAAGAATCTCTGAAGACAAACATGGTAAATCAGCTGGAGTGGTTCAATCTCACATAAACTCTATATGGTTGACAGTACAGTTAACTGTATCCCCTCACAGATAAGGCAAACTTTGTTTCATACTTGATTTCAGCAGTGGGTACTAGTCTCATGGCTTTATTTTCAGCACAGTGCACAGCCTCCTTACTGCATAGACTGCAAAACCAAAGTGGTTTAAACACTTTGAGCTAAACATTTTGAACAACAGAGAAAAAAATCTCTGGTTGCTAAGTGTTGTAACTACAGTCTTTATAACCCCGCTGGCTATTATCAGCCTTCTACTTTCTTTTCTAGACTCAGTTCTTCCAAGCTTCAGTATTTAAAGGATTTTTTTCCTAGAATAGAAATTTTCTAGAATTTTTTTCTAGAATAGCTTAAAAGGGTCACAGTAGTACAGTTTCCTCTGCACTCTCTGAGAACTACCTAAATTATTTATTTTTCCAAATCAACAGAGATTACCCAGCTTCAAAGAGTTTCAGAGGGTCCCCAGGATAAAATTCCAAGAATGCTGTTATATGTGGGCATTGAGGCTATTTTTGTATCCTTGGCCTTTAAACAGGCAAAGGGTAAAACTCACTGTGGTGCCTGTTTATGGATAACTCATATCTAAGATTCTGGCCATGATTTTAAGTAGCTTAGTTGGTATGTTACCACACAGAAAAAAAGGCAGCACATTTTAATGTCCCCCAGCATTATTACAAGAAGTGAATTCAGAAGTAAATTTTGTGGACTTGATTAAAATTTTAAAATATCAGTGAATCAAAACATGTATCACCATATATTCACATGTCACTGCTTTTGATTTTGTTTTGCTGATTAAACATAACTTCACTCCTGCTATCCTTAGCTATAAGACACATTAGGAAGGGGATTTAGTGTGCCCAGCATGAGAATAACCAGCATTCCAATACTTAAATAACTTTCAGCCATCTTGCAATTTTATTTGTGAAGCTGCATATCATTTCAATGCATATATTTGCATTTCCAATAGTTTTGATGTCCACATATTCTGCTCTGTTAACATTGCCCTGTTAAAATGCTATTTTAAAATGGCATCTGAGTAATTTACTCACTAGCACTTTCCAAAGGCAGAACTTGGTCAGAAGAGCTGGAAGAATTCCCAGGGAAACTTCTGTACTCCCAAGCTTAGGATTTGTAAACACTTTCTCTAAATATAGACTAGGGTCTGATCAGCCGTTAACTCTTCAGTCGAAGTAAAATCCTGCAGATATTGTGTATTAGATACTGCATGTTAACATTGGATTTGGATATCCAACACTTTGTGTTAGATGAAGCTCCACCTTCCCAAAGTCTGCAGAGTTTCAAGAACAAATCCTAATAAAAGAATTAAGGTATGGGAGAAGGCAGATGTATACTGTTAAAGTACATTAAATCAAAATCTTAGATCACTATTTAATTAATGGTTAATTCCTTTTTTGGGGAAAAATTTACCATTCTAACAGCAGTTCTAGTCTGACATTCTCTGAAAAACTTGATCAGAATCTTTGATGAAGTTTTAAATGAGTGTTCAACAAATACAATTTAAATTCAGGAAAGTGGTATTGTGAGGATATGATATGCCTGAACTGAAGCTGTCCCCATAATCACATGGTGTATTCACCTTGAACAGCTTCCCCTTCACATATGATTATTCCTTCTGTCTCTCACTGCTACAGTGATTCAAAGACTGGAGATGCCTGGCATTGCAGATGTTAGATGATCTCTCTGTAGACAGAGCAGAAGAAAAAACGGCAGAGTGCCCTGGGTCAGAAAAAGGACCACAAACAGGAAGAATGAGGAAGGATGCAAAGGAAACCCACTTGCACTGTGCATTGCAAACCTGGGCTCTGCCTCCATGTGAGCTTCTCTAGTAGAGGTTCATGCCACCAAAAAAAGGTCTCAGGAGCCCCAGGATGAGGGGAACTGCAATCACTGACTCACAGATCTTGTTCAGGATCCACAGCCCTCCTGAGAATGGCCTTTTCTCACTGCATTATGAGAAATACCTCAATGTAGACATTCAGGCAGCATAAACAAATTAGTATCTTCTGCAGTTACACAAACAAGACTCCTCCGCTGCCCAAATGGTTATGACTTACTAAATGGATAAAAGTATTTTTACTGGACATTAATTTAGTGTGATTTGTGAAATCTCTGTTATCTCTTTTTCAAAGGTACAAAAGTCTACAGAAACTATGTCTGATGAACACAGCTGAGATCTAAATCACTTATAGGTAAGCACACTTAATTCTACTTGCCAACATCAAAGCACTGATACTGCAAAACACACCAAAAACCTCAAGACAGTTTTGGCCAATTCACTCACCAGCATCAAAGAGAATTATGAGTGACACAGGTTTTTTTTCCAGTACAGGAACCTAATGCTCATTCTCATAGCTGTCAGAGTTTTTACTTACCAATGAAATGATCAAGAAAAGCAGCATGCCACTCATCAACAGTGCTATGTAACAATTCAACAGGGAATGATGATGTCATATCCAATCAAAAGTGTATTTACACAAACTGTTACTTAGCCAAAGAATGGAACATGAATGTTTTCAGGAAATACACTGGACTCTAAGGAGAGCAATAACGATTTTATTTTAAGTATCTTCTAAAAACCTTTACTCAAATACTAAAAATGACTCTATGCAATTCATTTGATAGCCTGATTGAGCAGTGACTAAAAGGGAGACACCTGAAAACCAAACTCTACAGTGTCTTGAGCCCTTAGAAATGAAAGTGGAAAAAAGGGGTTTTTTTGAGCTCCAGTCCAATTCTGACTGAACAAGCTGGCAAGGGAGTTCCATAGCCCAAAGCAGGACTGCATACAGAGCACTGATCTTACATGCCCAGGGAGTGAACTATTCCCAGACACATGTAGTAATAAAAACAAGATTGAGAACAACTAGAAAAAGGCACTATTTAATTTCTAATACCACTTCAAGCTGTAAAGGGTATCTTCCACACCTCTGTAAGTGTTGAATGCTCCCTTGAGCAACTGTTAGGACCACACCAACATGGTTATTCCTTCCCATCTAAGGATGGCCAAACACCACCACGAGTTCCTTAATTTTTCAGTGTTTAGCCTCCTGGGGATTTTTATATCCCCTAAAGACACAGGCACTCACCCCACTAAACTGGGGATCTTGGCACAGGAGGCTCATGAAGAGGTCCATTCTATCATTCAAATGAGAAGCTGGGTTTTTTTCAGCTGCCTATACAGGTATTCTCAGCATTTCATCTGGTACTGTGCAGATCCACCACACCATACAGGTTCTGCAGCATTTGTGAGACCCTCTGTATGAGTGTGGTGTCTCTCCATGTTCACAGAACACGATTGATGCTTTCTGAAAATACTGGACTCATTGCACACACTGACTGTACAGTTGTGGCTGCAAAGGTGCTGCCTGACAGTTCTGGAGTTTGGCATTTATGGCAACCTGGTCAGAATTACTTCCCCTGTGCAAATCCAGAAAATTCTCAAATGCTACTTGAAATTTACCAAAAAGGATGGGGAAAAAAAAACCAAAACAAACCGACCAAAAGCAACCATATAAACAAACAGAAAACCCAACATACTGACCCCAACTGGAACTTTTTCAGGGGAGCACAGGAGAAATGGTAACCCTCCTTATAACCAACCTTTGGGCTAGAGTCAGAGACAGGATGCAATTCTTGAGGCTCATCCATAAATCTGTTTTTTTCACTAATTTTTAACAGCTACACCAAAGTAAGCAGGAATTTTCCAGCCTCTTTAACCATGCAGCCCTTAATTAATTCTGTTCCTTGTGCTGAATGAAACAACTGCACTTGGGGAAAAGAGCTGCTGGTGAGCCATCAAGAACTGCTTTCTAACAGGTGCTACTGGAATAGAGGGAAGGAAAAGGTTTCTCAGGCAACCTTTACTCTGCAACTTGCTCCTATCTGAACATTTGAATTCTAATATTCTTTTAAAAGAAGAAAAACTGTGGTTTTTTAAATACATGTTTTGTTACTTCTGAACCAACTCATGAAGGGACCATATGGGAGATGCTGAGAAGCAGGAAGCACCCAAGGGCATGCTTCTCCTCTAGAGTGCATACAACTAGAATTCCTCAATTTCATAGCATATTTTAATAACCAGGATATTTCCAATTCAACACGTAGTATACAGGAATACACAGAAAAGTAATGGCATTTGAAAATTATCTGCGCACATACTTATTTGAATTATCATCATTTACTCTCCATCAGTGTCAAAATCATCCTGCTGAAAACTTGACTTGTTCACCTCACACTTGAATATATGCATTGAAAGCTTTTGAAAAAAACCAAACATTTCAACCTCTCAAAACTAACAGAAACAAACCCACAGCCCTAGACTCCACAGTTTACCCCCAGTAATAGCCAAAAGATCTCAGGATAAGAAAGCACAAATATAAGAAGTTTTGGTAGTCTGACAGTCAAATGTTTCTTTCACTAAACAGCATAATGAATCATTTTAGCCCAGAGCAGCAAAATATTTAAGAATGTACTTTGAATTATTTTCTTGATTACAGCTATTTTCTTAAATCTAGATTAATACTGTCATATAGTTATTAATACTGTCTGATAGTGACTGATAGTTACTTCCTTTTCTTTGAATTTACTGTTGTACTTCACTTTTCAATGCAATTTGGATCATGAGAGATGTCTTCTATTTTAACAGAATCTGAATCATTATCAATTAAGCAGTCAAGTCAGGAAATGCTGGCTCCTTTATTTCCTCCATTATTGCAATTTCCATCTTATAGGAAGGATTCAGGTAAAAACAAGAGCTATTTCTGTAATACAAGGTTAAATACTATTACAAGAACAACCACCAGTTTACAGTTTTTAATGCCTACATAGTTTTCAAAACTGCAGGTCTGCATATTCAGAAGGAAAAAGGATCGTAGAGAGATCAACTAAGTAACAATTAACAAAAAAAAAGTTGTCACTGAAAAAAAGTTGTCACTGTCCACAGGAACCATGTCTAGTCACGTTTTCAGTCAGTCAGCTAGCTGAGGGTCATGTCATTACTTAGTTTCTGTAGAAAAAACACAAGCACAAAAATAGTATCAAAAAGCAACATACTTATTTTTATTTTAAAGTACATATTATAAAATATAGTAATTACAACAGCATATAAGGCTTTCAATATCTTAAGAATAATATTAAAGTTCAGTATTATAAAATAATATAAATAAAATGTATTATAAAAAGATAAATAAATAAAAATATGCCTAAATATTATATAAATATGCTTAAATGCTTCTCTAACTTTTAAAGAAGTACCTCTTTCCCTGAGCAGTGTGTAAAAGCCAGTATTTTTTCTGCAGTATACTGTTGATACAAAATACAGCTATTTTTTTCAATGTGTATCACAACTATGAAACAATTATTTTTTAAAAACATTCTTGCAGAGAAGTAAATCATTAAAATATATACATATTAACATCAGTATTTTAATAAATGTTTAAATTAAAAAATCAATTCAAATGAAAGCAGAGACACAGGACTTCTTCCAGACAAGAATAATGAAAGACAATAATAACCACGTATTTTATGATAGAATAAATGTTTTTGGGTTTTGTTTTTTTTTCAATTTAGCCAGTAACTAAGTAATTATTTAAAACATCTACGTTTTTTCATCAAGGGAAAAATTTAATTCATCCATTTGCTGTGGGTTGAAGTCAATCAGCAATGAGTATTAAAAGTGACAGAACTCAGCTCCAGGTAGCTGTGTCTGGCATTTCTAACACAATGCTGGCTAGAAACTCTGCTTTCTAAGGACCATGTGAGAGCTTTAGAAAGACATTTTGGGTGAGTTTGGGTTTTTTGTTTTGCTTGCTTGTGGGTCTATTGTTTTACTGGTTTGGGAGGGGGGAGTTTCCAAGGGTGGGAGTGGTATTTAAATAGAACTACTAGGTAGCAATGAAGAGATTAACTTGAAAGCCACACTGCATTCTCCTGACAGATTGCAAATTCTTTCCTTCCTCTTCTATTTTTGAATGACACACTGTAACTGGGGTCAGACACTGCAGTGAGCTTTTAACAAAATACTAAAATTAGCACAAAGCCTGAGTGAAGAGCACAAGGTGGTCAAAAGCAAGATTTTTAAGATAGGTCTGCTTTTAGCAACTGCCTGAAGTAGACACTGTGGTCTTCTCAAGCCTAAACTGATTTAAAGCAAGATAGTTTGAAGTGATTATTTCAGCCATTAACATTTATTTAGGGGATAAAAGGGGACAACCTCACACTCAAAAAAAAATTGAAGTGGTGAAGAGAACTCTACTGGTCTGTATTTGCATCTTTGCTCTGCTACTTTTAACTATTCACATAAACAATTGAATTTCATTGACTTGTAGGAGAACTAGAGCCTGTAAAATTCATTAGGTGGATTGGTTCAGAATATTAATAGACATGTATTCAAATTTGCCTGATAAACAAAGTTTGTTGCAAGGTAATAGAAATTTCTCATAGTCAGAAGTTTGCATTGCAAAAGCATTATGAGTAGCAACTGTTCCATAAAGCCTTTTTTCAGAAACAATTTTGTAAATCGTATTTTAAAAAAGACTATTTGCATAAAAAGGTGTTGGGGCAAAACTTGAAATGTGTTAAAAAATAAATATTTTATTTAATTATGCAATTGAATGACATTTCTTTTCATATAGATACTAGAATTCAAATGTCTTATAGTGAATTTTCACCAGAAAACCTTGTATTGAAAAGATGAATTCAGAAACCCAGTCACTTTGTTAGAGATGAAAGGCAAGCAGTGCAACAGGACTTTAGAAAGGATTTTTTAATTAAGAGGCAATGATTTCCTTAAGTGAAATCTCACAGAAGTTTTAGCTAGGAAGGTTCTTTCCTACAGCTAAAATGAAAGTTAGTATTCTCACATCTTAAAAAAAACCAAAACTACTTCAGAGCAAGAGAGAATTGCATCTCTTTTCACATGAACAATTTAACACTTTAATTGAAAGCAAAATATATGCCTCCAATTTATTGCAAAGCTTGTCAATCAGACCAGTGCAAAGTCAGGCAGTGGGAAAACCACTTACATGGTAAAGCCCTTTAGAAAGGCAATCTTTCCTTTTAGGTATCACTTCATTTGAATTTGAGAAACCAACTAAAGGACAAATGAACAAGTAATTCTGTCTGTCTACCCTGAAATGAGACAGATGCCAAGACATCCTGCTAAGAAACTTGGAACCAGGAAACTGGCATATAGAAAAAGGTGAGGATAAATAACTATTCTAATTTTTGATGCATTTTCTATTTACACTACTCCAGCAAAAAGTACACAAGGCAGACCTGGTATTATATTACCCTTCACATCATAGTTATTCCTGTAGGGACACAGAGGCTGGGCTTTTATTGCTGAAAGAAAAAGTCACATTAAAAACAAACAAAACGTTGTACAAAGATAAGAGCATGGGTACAGGTTACTTAAAATTGCATTCACCAGAGCTGGTGATTAAAAAAAAAAGTTCCAATTTAGTTTTAGTTATAATTCCATGCAGAAAAAGAATGCCCAAAATTCCAGTTTATTAAAACAAAAGTTGTGTATAAAAACTAAGGCCATGTTTAGTATCTGCTGCTTATCAAAAGAGCAACATGGAAATCCTTAGAAGAAAAATAGAAAAAGAACACTTTGGGCCAAAGCTTTCTTTGGTCATTGTAACTCTGGGGTCACAAAGAACATCTATACAAAGAAAGGTACAAAGAGTGAAGCTTAGAAGGAAAATACTGATACAAAGACAGTCATGTGGTTTTTTCTGAATTGGTTAAATCAAAATGTCATGTCCCCTCAGAAGATAGTATGGTACTGGAAATATCTGGAAGCTACAGTAATATTTGAGAGTTATTTTGTAAAAAATAGGGCTTAGGCTTTTCACCCCAACTATATTCTCCTTTGGCAATAGTTCTAATGCTGAAAAAAATGAAGATAATTTAAAAATTTGATGAAATGCAATATAATTTGAAGGAAAGTTATGTTTTAAAAGAAACTATTGAATTTTGGTCCCTGAAATCAGTAAGATACAAAACATATCTAGTTTAGCCAGCTTTCACAGGCCATAAGCATCAAATAATAAAGTTCTCAAACTAATTATCTCAATTCCTCCACCACAGGCTCTCCTATATTTTTCTGCACTATCACATATTTCAGCTACACCTGACTTCTGAGAACACAGATGACTCCAATATCCAAAACTTTTCGTTTCACCTGATAATCTTACCTGTTCCCCACACCCTTTTTTTATTTAACCCTTCACTCCTCTGCCCTTCAAGGGCTCAACTTTTCATCTTTAACTAATGCCACTGAGGGCATGTGATAGTAATGAAAAAAAGGCACACACAAGTTTATGTCTGTTTCATTGTTTATTTTTGCATACTCTTTTCAATGTCAACTGATTCTCCCAAGTTCAAAAGCAATATTCCTATGAACATCCAGATTTGATTTTTATCAACTGGTTCATTTTTTTTCAAGAACTATAAAAATTGATTTTTACAAAATAAAGTGCACGTGTGTATATACAAGCACACAAATATATGTGTGTGTATACACACACAGATATATCAAAAATTCTATTTCAATTTGCTAGCTAAGAAGAGATTTAGAGTTCACCATTATATGTTTGTATCTAAGTTCAAAATCTTTGCCTGTCTCAATTTTAGGTGGCTGGAGTTGAGGTTAGTAAGAGCTCAGGCAGGGTGGGTACTCACCTGCTCAGTAAGTTCTCTGGCGCTTGCTGGGCTCCTCCGGGGGCGAGTCTGCCAGTCTCACTTTCAGCCTCACCCCATTCACAATCTTGCCATGCAATGCAGTTATGGCCTCACTGGCACTTGCTCTGTCTGCAAATTTTGCATAGGCCACATTTTTTCCAGTCACGAGATAAACACTTATCAATTGTCCAAAACGACTGGGAGGGGAGGAAAAAAAGAAAAGGTGACTTATAGATTTTCCTGCACTAATCGCCAATGTGAAGCACATATGATTTTGGTTAACTGCAAAAACAGTATTTTTGTATCTATGCTCCCAATTTGCATATTTCCTTCTCTTGATTTGGGCAGAAGTATAAATGAACACCAGAAGTTCACAGATGTTTTCTGTAAAATATTACAATAGAACAAATATCAGTGGTTTATCTCTTATTTAAAAGAATCTGGACAGCTGATCAATATCACAGCCCCCAAACACTAAATGGCACCAAAAAAAACAAAACAAGAAAAACCTAGACCAACCAAAAGTAAGACATACACACCCAAGCCAGCAGATAATTTAGAAGCTAAATCTGCATCTCACTTTAATGAACTTGCTCAGTTGTGATTAATCTTGCAAAAGGTCTCACTGAAATGACTCAGAAAACAAGCACTACAGCTTCAGGGAACAGAGACTCCCAAGAACTCAGGAGATTCCTAGACAGATCCTTAAAAATTTTTTTTAAGTAGTCTGCTTGCTTCTCACTGAAGTTATACTGAAGTGTCAAGACTCTTGGTCCATAGCCTTTTCCTCCTCCAGCATCTGATTAAGGAATCCACTATATCAAATAGTTACAATTTTGAATTTTACACAAAATGTTTCACACAAAATGTTTTCCTCTCCTGGTGCTTTTAAAATATTTTAGCTTTCCAAAGATTCATTGCAAATTCGCGTTATTAGAAAAGGGAAATGTCTCTTTTTTCAAAAGTATACTACAAATTAATAATATAAATTACTGGAGAACTGCTAATTACAAAGGTTTTTAAAGATGGCAAAAATTGTCTCAAGTCTTTGCTCCACACAGAGAGAGAGAAAGAACAGCTGAAACAAGAGTTAGTAGGATGCAAACCATTATAATGCATCAGAAAATAAACAACACCCTAACCTTGTTCCCCCGAGGTTACTGTGGAAATCAAAATAGTTAAATGCCTTATAAAAATATGTAAAAGAAAATGCAAAATGAGTAAGGAAATAGTAACTGGAAGTACTACATATTTTGGTTAAAAATCTGTAGAAGACTAGACATTTTACTTCAGATTAAGTTAATTGATAAAAAAGCTGCTAGACTGATGATACTGGATCTATGCTTCAACATTAATCCTGTTGCTACAGAGCCAGGTGTGACACAAAAGGCACACTGTACTTCAGAAGACTGATATCTGTTTATTACAACAGTGCACTCTGTTTACACAGACTGTAAACACAGTTTACACTGTCTTCATTGGTCACAATTAATCAACATAATCATTGGCGGAAAGTTCTCCACCCCTATTCTTCCCAGGACCTTTCTAAAAATACTTTCCATAGCTATGGGATTTTTATTTTCTAGTTATCTCCTCTTTCTCTTCTTGGTCTCCATGCCAACAGCCTTGGTCAGAGAATAATTCTCAAAACAAACCTCATTTATTAACCCTCTCTAACCCACAGATCAGCTGTGAGTCTTACTATAGAATGCCATTACACACTTCTTTCAAAAACTAACTGTTCACTTAAGATTCATTGGTTACTGTGCACTGCCTTTTCTGGATAGAGTTCTTAGGCCCTGGGTGGTTTGTTTTGGTTTTTTTTCCAAGATTTACTTTCAATATTTCATAGTTTGTTTCCTTTTTGTTAGGGAGTACAACAGAGTCTTACCAGAACACATCCTCCAATACATTTACAGGTAAAGGATGGGGATGAAAAAGTATGAAAAGCCTTTCTTTCACAGCAGTGTCAGGTGGAACTTTTTTTTTGGGTGGTGGAAGTATGGCATCTGTTTGGGGCTGCAGCAACTGTGGGCCGGAAGTTCCTCCAAATGTTTGCTAAAACAAGGGAAAAAAATGCAAGTATAATTAAACTAGTGGGGGGGTGGGGGAGAGGGGCAGAGAAAGTATTTTACCTTTCTTACCATTTTTGTTCCATCACAAATAATTTTTTGTTCCATAAATAGGCCCTGTGAGTTCTAATCTTCATTACTTTATTTACTTATTTCATTAAGTTGGACTGTAAATTCAAGTAAGGTCAGGCATCTTTTCAGGAAATAAAAAAGCACCAACCAGCCAGAGGTATGTCTTAAAAATGCAGGACAGTTTTCAGAAGCAAGTGAGCAGTTATCCTTTATTGGTATATGTGAAGTTTCTTACAACAATTCAGAAGAATATCAACACCATCCATGATTTGAACTTACAGGGGGTGACCTGTACTGCTGAACCATCGCGCTGTTACTGCGCAACGCTGATGACACCTGGGCTGCCACCAGCTGTGTTGCCATTTTCCTGATAAGGCTGCAAGCAGAAGTGATAATAAATTACTTCAAAGAAAGAGCTAAGTTACAGTCATCTTAAATTTAGCAAAAAAAAGTGAGTTTTAATACATATCAGAAATCTAGAAATCTGTAACGCCATGTAGATAACGAAAATCAAGACAGGCTAACATTACTTCTTATGTTAAAAATGTGTTTATTATATGTTTTGCTCTCCAAGACACAACTTACAACTTTGAGTTGTACTTACTCTGAGCTATCATTCCCATCTTCTAGGAAAACAACAGTCAGTCGATTTCCAGTAGGATACTCAAACCCATGTAGTTTGTACTTGGCATATATAGCAGAGGCAGCAGTGCTGTACTGAATCACAGCATACCCTGCAAGCACAGTGCACACAGCGTCAGCAGGAAACAGGCAAATCCTCAGAAAAAACTACACTCACACAAGCAATATATTTAAACTGCACATCAGTTATAGATGACACAAAATTCTTAAGTCTTTTTAGCACATATTATCATTTCATCACTTTCATTTGTGAAGGAAACCAGTGAAATTTATTTAGTGACAGATGAGCTGTATTTTGCTGGCTTGAAAAGCTGGCAGTAAAACCATACAAGTAAAAACATGTCTTCCTCACTACTCCAGAACTAATAACAAAAGGACACATAGTTTAATTTAAAAATACAGTTATCCCATCAATGCACAATTTCAAGAATGTGAAGTTAAAATGTAACTTTCTAAATAATCTACATTTCAAGTTACTTTGAGAAGAGACCACTTCTGTATTTGTCTCAGCAGCATTAAAACAAGATCGAAACCAAACAATCTTTTAAGAAAAAACATGATCCATTTTGAAATTATCTAATCCCATTTACCCATGTCAACTTCTACACACATATATTTCAGAATAAAAACTTCAAAATATCTGTTTAGAGCACATTTTAATGTCTAATAATTTCTGAAACAACTTCATTTATTCTGCCTCAAACTATTAATTTGACCAAAACCCACTTATCATTACTTTGATTCCGTCCTTCTTGAGTTTTTATTATCTGAAAGCAAAGGTATAAGCCTTTATTGGCTATGTGTAAACAGGGGTTCAAACAAATTTGGTTGCATGCAGTGACAGTAGCAACCACTGATTGTTCCCAACAAGTGAATTGTATTTTGCGGTACAAATTAATTGAAATACAATTACAATGGATTCTTTTCAGATAAAAAAAGTCAAAAACCTTTTGTGCTTTTACTTACCACTATTGGTATGAGGGTCTCGCTGAACGTCACAATATTCCAGACCTGGAATTAAATCGAAGAGGGCGAACAGCTGCTCTTGAATAAAGGGCAGCCGAGATATCACCGACAGGCGTTTGGAGACTGGTTCTTGAACTCGGGTCTCAGCTTTGTCAAAGCTACAAAATTCTGGCTGCATACCTGAAGAATCAACAAAATAATTTGAGTCATCATACTTGCATGCCTTTATTTCATGCATAGGTTGCATTTGACTTTTAAAAGTAATCCAAGTCAATTATATGCTAAAGGTGACATGTTGATTTCGCCAGTGCAGGTCACAAAACAATTGGCCAACCAGAGCAAAGAGAGCCATAAAAGTAGAGAGATGAAATGCCTGGCTAGTTTCTAACTTCAATATTCAATCTACTAGAGAAGTGTTGACCCAAGCATCCATCAGCTTCCCTTCCTCCAAACCACATCATTACTTAGTGACCATACTGTAGACTGCAAATCATTTTTAGTGTAAAAAGCTGTGACTTACAAAATGGAAGTGTATTTCCTCTTAGTTCTGGTCTCATGCTATTACAGTAATAATCATGCTCAAAAGACTCAGACGATTTATTTTTAGGTTCAGCCAAAATGGCCTTGTAGCCTGAAAGAGACAACCACACACAAAACACTTCAGAACACCTCAGTTATCTGACAAAGCCCATATTTTCCAAGCTCCATATTTAGAAACATTATTCCGAAAACCCAGTAAATACTGGCTTTAGTGGAACAACTAAATTTTAACTCTTGAAGTCTGCCCTAATTATTTTGTTAAAGTTAACGGCTTTCAAATTGAATTACCCCTGCTCACAAGTTAAGCATGACAGAGGCCAATTTCCATGAGAGTGACTGAGCACTGGCACAGGTTGCCCAGAAAGGCTCTGGAGTGTCCATGCATGGCGATATTCAAAAGTCACTTGCACATGGTCCTGGGCCACGAGTATCCAGGTGACTCTGCTTGAGCCAAGTGGCTGAGCAAGATGACCTCCAGAGGTCCCCTCCAACTTCAACCATTCTGTGATACTTAGCAAGATTCTGACATGCTCCAAAAGTCATCTCCTGAACTTCTGTGCTAAGACAGTAGTTTATGTATGTTTTACACTGATCTAGGCTATGCTCTTATGAAAGAAAGAGGTATTACACATTCAAGCTATTTGACTAATTTAATTTTAACTTCACAGCAAAAGCAAAATAAAATCTGACTGCTAGGATATCTCAGGCTCATACTCCTATGCACAAGTATAATTTTTGTTGAACTGTTTATGACAGATAAAATGCAGAACCACCACACATATTACTGAAGAAAAAAGAACCAAACAAAGCCATTAAAACAAATCAGAACAGACAACCACACCCCACGTTGCTTCATATTTGTGATTAAGCAACACTGAAGAGGAGGTTGAACTGGAAGACTGCTGTTAAGCTTTTGGGGAAATCTTGCTTTTCCTGGATGAGCAAACCCAATTCCCTCTGCCTCTCCTCTGAAGTCCTGTGCTTCCAGCTCCTGACATTTTTCCACTAGCCTCACAGAAATTTATGAACGTTTGGTACTAGAGCATTAATAGCAAATTACAGAATCACAGAATGGTTTGGGTTGGAAGGAAACTTACAGATCACTGAGTTCCAACCCCCTGCCTTGGGCAGGGACACCTTCCCCTACACCAGGTTGCTCAGAGCCCTATCCAACTGGCCTTGAACACTTCCAGAGACTGGACATCCACAACTTCTGTGGGCAACCTGCTCCTGTGCCTCACCAAGTGGCTGGTAATAAATAAGGCAAGTCTTTCACTCTGCAGGAGATAAATCATGACACTAAACAAAAACAAGCACGCTCCTCCCAATTTCAGTTAGCATGAATTTGTTCTTAAATACATGTAATCACAACATAATCCCTAAAATAATTAATTTTATATCAAACAAATTTGATCAAAAATGCCTGTTTGCAAGAACAAATTAAAATATTTTCCTGTGTATGAAGCCTACACTACAGACCAATAATAATGCATGAAAGAAAACTCTGTCCATTTCCAAACTGTTCTCACAGATCCTACTTGCAGTCTGGTCCTGCAAAAACATAATCAGGTGATTGTTCTCACTGAATGTTAAGAGTGCTATTATTTATTTGCAATAGAACTTTGTCTCAACATGTTTCTGCATCATGAATAATTTGCCTGCAAACAAAAGTAAAAATTAAAGGTATGTTATGATGATACACACTTATTGCAAAAACACCCTTAAAGAATTCACTCAGATTCTTACTTCGATCACACTCTTCAATTGCTAGGGCAGCTTGTGATGGTTTCAGGTACCTGACATAGCCCAAACCTTTGCTTTCCCCAGTCGTCTTGTTCTTAATAATGCTGCAATATTCAATGTCTCCATACATCTAGAACAATTAAAAAACACGTTAATTTCCAATATTTGAAAACCATGAGAAGTTCCACGTGCTGAGCCCTTCTAATGCATTTAGTAAAAGGCATTTTAAAATAACAACAATCAGCAAATCAGAACCTTAAACTTCTCTCGCAGATCCTCCTCCGTGTAGGTTTTTGGTATCATAACAAAGATTCGTGTAAGCTCCTCATCTTCAAGATCTCGGTGGCTTCCAGAAGCTCTTGACTGTGCAATAAATACCTAAGAGAATAATTACACAGACACTAATTACTGGTAGAAGGGTTTAAGACACGTACCAACAAGCAAGTGAAATAGTTTAACTGTCTTTGCATTTATTGTTCACATAAGCTGGCCTTCTCAGCAGGCAGAGAAAAGAAATCTGTGACCACCTGTGATAAATGACCTACAAATGTAATAAATCCCAAACAGGACGGGAGCCAGAGAAGTTCCTTACTGGGGATAACGAGGCATGGTGAGAAATGCCACTGCTGATTCAGCAGCAGTGTCAACACCACCAGTGACACCATGAGGAAGCAAAGAATGCAATTACTGTCACAGACCTAGTACAGCAGCAGTAGAAACAAATAAGCAAGTGAGCAAGCAAGAAAGTCTAGCAGCTTAATAAAACCTGAACTGCTACTGCAATTCACTGCTCAGCTGGGCCAAAGTTTACAGGTCTACTGCTCGATGAAGTATCATAACTTCTCATATCTGTGACTCTTAAAATATTTTGTAGTTATTGAAATAAATTTCACGTCAAAAATGCACACCAGAAAACAACCAAGATAAAAGCCCAAATAAATCACAAACAAAAATAAACAAAAACAGGAAGCAAAATCAAAACAACCAAGTAAGCAAGACACAACTTTCAAAGCAAAAGCAGCAACTGATTTCACAGAGCTCTTAATTTATTTTCTAATAGTCATGCAAGGGCGTGAGGAATCAACTAAGATCTTTTGGCTTCTGATGGCAAGCTCTTCAGAAAAGATTTCACTGACTGAATTGTACTGTCAAGTGAAACACATAGCATCTTCTTTCACTCTTTAAACTAATTCATACTTTCTTAGTATTTGGTGAATAGGAAAACAAATCAGGAAGATGAATAGCGATAGAACAATTCCATAAATTTAAAAATAAAAAAAAAAAAAGCTTTAAAAAGGGTTCACAAGCTATAAAACCATATAAAACACAGAGGCAAAGACAGTTCTATTTATTCCTAACAACACTTAAAATATACAAAAGCATCTTTGTCACAAGCAGCCCCTCGCTTCCCGGCGCGGTATTTCCCGCAGGCCTGCTGCAGCTCAGGCCCCCGCTGGGATCCTGGGGAGCGAGCAGGCCCCGAGAGGCCCGAGAGCCGCGGGGCGGACGCGCCCGGGAGGGCCGGGCCTGTTCCGGCAGCGCGGCCACGCAAGGCCGGGGCTCGGGCCGCTCCGCCAGGCCGGGCCGGGCCCGCCCGCGGCTCCCGCCGCCCCCGCCCCGAGCCCCCCGGCCGCACCTTGATGGGCTTGCCGTCGGGCACCAGGCTGCGGCCGTGCATCTCCTCCATGGCCCGGCAGGCCTGCGAGCTGCGGGCGTACTTGATGAAGGCGATGCCGCGGGACTCGTTGGTGCGGCGGTCCCGCAGCAGCCAGATGTTCTGGAGGTCTCCGAAGGGCGAGAAGCGCTCCCGGAGCAGCGCCTCGGTGGTGTCCTTGCCCAGCACCACGAAGATGCGGCTGTTGGGCGGCTCGTCCAGGCACTCGGCCGAGAGGCGGACGCCGCTGCTCTCCTCCATGGCGGGGCCGCTCCGGGTACAGCGGGAAGTGCAGCCCCGCCCCTTCCCTTATCTTCCTTCCCTTCCTTCCCTCCCCTCCCTTCCCCTCCGCCTCCCGCCCCGCCGCCCCCGAGCGTGCCGGCCGGGCGGCGCGCGTTCTTCCTGTTGTTTTCCACGAGCAAATTAAACATGCAGAAATCCCCCCTCTCTTTCACATAAGCTGATGTAGTTGTCAAGAAGAAGGACGTGATAATATTTGGATCTAAACGGGTTGTGTTGAAAAAAGTAACATGATGTCTATTCAGGAATATTGTCAGGGCCACAGTGTTGGAAAAGATGGAAAGGACCAAATCTTCGGCTGTAGAACAGGACAAGCTGCAAGATTTTCTTGCTCAGATCCCAACAAAAATAAAGGCAAAACAATGAGGTGACATAAATAAGGTGTAGTGTTGAAGGGGACATACATTTAAAAAAAAATTGGTTTTCTTTAGAGGTATGATAGCCTTGCAAGGATTTACTATCACAACTGTCGACTTTGCAGTAGTGCAGATGAATTTGAGCTACAGTTCCACAGAAACAAAAATCCACATTCCCTGTATTAAAATACTGGTGCAATTTCCAATACTCAGTACACCAGGTCAGAAGGTTTATAGCTTTCCCAGAACACTGTAGTGCCAACGAGGAGACTTCAATTTCTGATTCTGGAGAGCTTTTAGATTTTGTTTGCTGGTCACTACCCTCTACTGGCATCGTGGTGTGCTGCAGTTGTTTTGCTTGACTAAATACTGTCACCTTCTAGTACACTATGACTTTTGTTTTTTCTTGTGCTTTTCACAAAGACTTGAAAAACAGTGGACCATCTAAAAGGGAAAGTGTTCTGTGTGGGTTTCATTGGTTTTGTTTATATTATTGTAATGTAAATTATATTAATTGAATCAAGCTATTAATTACTGTGTCCTGTGTCTCATGGTTTGGGGTTTTTTTTTCTGGTCACTAAAGTGCTTTAGAATTGTGTGGCTTTTTTTTCCCCTGAAATTTCTTGGAAACGTCTTATGACATTCACTTTATACTGGAATTTCCTTCAATATACCATCAGCATATAGTAACTATTTTTTCTCAGTAAAATTGCAGCAAACAAATCCTACAGAAGTTAGTACAAGCTTTTAAAAGAAAGCAAACAAAGTGATATCTAAATTCACTTTAGACAATGGGAAGAGTCAGCTCTGGAGGACAGAAATGTGAACATGTCATTACAGGTATTGCAGAAACCTTCAGTACAAGAGCAGGCTTTTGTTGAAAGAGACAGATTTTAGAAGGTTTGGAAGGAAACAATAATGGTTTTTCACCTTCTGTCAGGAGATTCCAGGAACTGGCTATTGACAACCCTTTTTCTAATGCCCTTCAGTGGAGCACAGCCTTGAGGAATTCAATGCCAATCTCATGTTCATTTTTAAAAACTGTATAAAATTAAATTTGAATCTTCTGGATATTGGAATTACAAAGATATTCACATAGTTTTGTAGCAAGTAGTTGTATATGAAATGATGCAAAGAACTGCAACTCTCCCTAATGCAAAAAGGATTTCTATTTTACCTATTAAAGTATACATTGTGCATTTTATATGATACATCATTTATGCTCCCATCCTCCTGGATTCTACTGGACTGCTTTCCCCTTTCAGACTGGTTAGAGTAACAAAGCATCTCCCCAAATGACAAAATTTTTTCAAGTGGTTTTCCCAACTGTATTTTGAGGAGTGCTATTCTACCACCTTTCTGAACAGAGAAACACACTGCACCTGAGAAATGCACTGACATTTCCCCTTGTGATACTTTTAGGGCATCTAAGGGCATTTTTATATGTTGCACCCAAGGAAACCAGGTGCAACTGGCTAAAGCCTGCACTGCTGTCTGGGTTGGCATTGTACATCCCTGCTGACTAAAGGTGCATCATACCTCAGATGCATCAGATGTAAGCTGTTTGTACCTCACTGCAGCATACCTATAAAACTACAGTGGCAGCACAATCCCGTGGCATTGACAAAACCCATTCTCCTACTTTTTGCCCTCCCATAAAAGACTGAAACTAATCTATCTCAGCAAACACGAGGTTGCAGCCCAGTGCACATTGTGCTTGTTTAACTCGCCCTGCAGACAGAACAGAGACCTCAGTTTTCTCCTAACATCCATCAATGCACACCTGGCCATGCTTCTGAACCTGGTTTTATCCTGACAGCATGTCCAAAGCCTCTGCAAGTTACAGAACAGTCAAACCAGTGTGATCATCTTTGTGACATTTCACCTTTATGTGAATTTCAGACTCCACAGTTCTTTACAGCTGTTACAGTAAATTTTTCATTATGTATTTCATGCAATGGAGACAATTACAGTTTTACTTTCCTCAGTCTTGAGAGATTGTCAATATGCAGATTTCTGTTGCAGTCAAATGCTATGCATAACATTCTAGCAAAATAAACTAAAGATGCCGCAAGACTTTGAAGGACCTAGCTTATAGCTAGCCTTACAGGAACACTAAGTTGCCGTGTTTACATACAGAACTGCTACACAGTAGCCATTTTGTAATAAACACTGGTGTGTGTGCTACAACCAAGCCTTAGCACACCGAGAAGACAAAAATTATTTGCATACAATTATTTCGCACCTAAGGTCCTCGCTTGAGAGCTGGGGGTACGCGCCAGGCTGGCCTCCAGCAGCTCACGGGATTTCTTTGTGCAAACGGAGCGTTTGTGCCAGCGCTGCCAAACCGCAGACGCAGCTCGGGCTCGGGGCAGCCCCGGGGGGCTCGGGGACTCCGGGGGCGCGGCCGCCACCGCGCTGTGACAGCGGCGGCACTGCCCGAGGGCTGCGCCTGTGAAACGCCCAGCTCCGAGCGCTCGGAAACGCTCACAGCGCCTTGCCCCGCCGAGACGCGCTGCCTTGTCATACCGAGCTACCTGCATGGAAAGAGCTCGCTGCGTTAGAGATGCGAGCGGCTCGGCCACGACCCCCTAGAGCGTGTCCTCCGACCTCGCCGCTCCCCGCCCCTCGGCCCGCAGCCCACTCGCCGCGGTTCTGCAGCCGGGCGCGCTCCGCAAGTCGGGCGGGGCACGGTGCGGCGGCCGGGAACGACTCTTCCCCGCCGCCGCGCACTGCACAGTGCCGGGCTGGCTCCCGGCTCCCGGCCCCCGGCCCCCTCCTCCGCCCCCCGAGCGCCGGGGGCTGCTGCGGGGGCTGCGCCCCCCGCCCCGGCTAACCGCGCGCCTGCGCGCCGCCCCCGCTGCCCCATTGCCGGTGTATGCCGGCGGCGGCGGGGTTTCTCAATGGAGAGCCCGTCCTCCTGCGGCAGCATCCCTGCGCGGCGGGGAGAGCCGGAGAGCTCTACGAAACCCCGCCGAGAGCGGCGCCCTGCCGCCACAGCAGCCCGGGACCTGCACCGGCGAGGACACCGAGGCTGGGAGCCGAAATCCTTTGTCTGTGGCTTCGTAAGCTGCACAAACCGAAGCATCTGCACGGAGCTCCTGAGGGTCACCCCCACTGCCGCGGGAGACGCGGCCGTCCTCCGGGACGCGCACGCAGCCCTTCTCCCCCCCGACACCCTCGCAGCAGCCTGCGCTATCGACACGTGTCCCAAAAGTGCTCCCCCTCCTTGCGAGCACTGCCCGCCCCCAGCGCCGTAAGGGGATGCTGCAGGGACAGGGTCCCCGGCAGGTGGGAATCTCGTTTGGTTGAGGAATAGCCCGTGTGTTTTCCCAGCCACCCGCACTTCCATTCATGAATTTGTGAAGCCGCTTTCATTCACTGTTTGGTGAGCGCATGAAAAACATTTTCACGTGTTAAGATCCATGACTTGTTTTTTCAATCGCTTATGCGTAGGCATTGATTTAGCAATGAAAACTGCTCCACGTGCGCATAAAAATAACCCTTGTCCGTCTGCCGGCGGTGGGTACGGCCGGTTTCCGTCGGGCAGCCGGTGATGCCCGAGCGGACACCCAGGAGCGCCTGGGCGCGCCCGCTCCCGCCGAGCTGCCCGGGAACAGCGGCTTGCGGCAGAGAGCCCTGGGCGGCTGCGGGCGGGCAGAGCCGCTGCGCCCCTCGCACCCCGCGGGAGCCGGGCACGGTCGGGGCTCCGCACGGGTGAGGCGATCCGCAAACAACTCAGTGATTCCAGAAACGGAATTCACTAAGGATTCTTGGAAGGGCTCCGTTTTTCTGCTTGTCTCCTGAATTACTGAAGCAGCTCAGTACTTCAATAAATAAGAGCTTCAATAAATGAGAGCTCTTCAACGGGAGCGCTCCCATTACCTCCCGCCGCCTCTCCCGCGGGCCGCGGGCGGTAGCCGCGGCGGGGTTCGTCCCCTCCCTGAACGAGCATCACAGACAAAAGGCCCCTCCCTTTTCCCCCGATTTTGTTGAATGAAACTCCCTAGCACAGCTCCCGGCGGCCGGGGGTCCTCCCGCCGGGGAACGCTGCGCTCCCCGCCCGCCCTGCCGAGGCGGCTGCTGCCAGGCAGTGCCCCCCCACCCGCAGCGGGGCTCGCCAGCCTCCCTCCTCCCCGCCTGCCCCCCCGCTCGGCTCACGCGTCCTCCCCTCCCTCCTTCTCAGTGGTCTGCCGGCTGGCTTACGCAGGAGCCGCCGCCAGCACTGACAGCACTTGGCAGAAGGGGTTTGCCCGAGCGCTCCCGGAGCATCTCCAGAGGCGCGGCGGCACCGCCTGCCCGACGCACCAGGGGAGCGGCCCAGAACCGGGAACCCACACCAGGGCTGGAGAAAGGCTGAAAACACGGAAGCACAAAAAATACCTAGAAAAATACGAATACTGCTGTTACTACTAATAATAAAGGGTGGTGGACAGGAAAAGGAGGTCGCGGGGGAAAGCAGAAGGAGAGAAGAAGGAGCGCCGCTGAGGAGGGGCCCGGGCAAGGGGCAGAAGCGGCCCCTCGCCGGGGCTGCCGGCATCCCCCGTGTCCCGGGGCGGCCGTCGGGGCGGCAGAGCCGCACGTGGCGGCGGCGGGGCATGGCCAGCGCGGGAGCTCCCGCGGCCTGAGCCGCCCCCGCCGCCGGCACCATGGCAGCCGCCGGTGATGCCGGCCTCGACGTGGCGGCGGTGGAAAGTTTCCTAGAGAGGCACCCGGAGCTGGTGGAGAAGTGGCTGCAGAGGAAGAACTCGATCCCTAAAGCGCCTGTCGTCCCCGCCGTCCCCGCCGCCCCCGCTGCCGGCCCGTCGGAGGAGCGGCGGAGCAGCGACGGCCCCGGCGGCAGCTGGGGGAGCGCAGGCGGCCCCGGCGGCCCCGGCCCCGCTCCCGGGGGGCTGCAGCGCCGAGCGTCCCAGAAGGAGCTGCGGAAGAGCTTCGCCCGCTCCAAGGCTATCCACGTCAACCTCACCTACGACGAGCATGTGCACGCCCGGGCACAGGAGCCGCTGAGCAGCGTGCGGCGGCGGGCGCTGCTGCGGAAGGCCAGCTCCTTGCCCCCCACCACCGCCCACATCCTCAGCGCCCTGCTGGAGTCCCGCGTCAGCCTGCCCCAGTACCCCCCCACCGCCCTGGACTACAAGCGCTACCTCAAGGAGCACAACGAGCGCCAGTTCTTCCTGGAACTGGTCAAGGACATATCCAATGACCTGGACCTCACCAGCCTCAGCTACAAGATCCTCATCTTCGTCTGCCTCATGGTGGACGCGGACCGGGGATCCCTTTTCCTCGTGGAGGGAACCTCCGCCGGCAAGAAGACCCTGGTGTCCAAGTTCTTCGACGTGCACGCCGGCACCCCGCTGCTGCCCTGCGGCTCCACCGAGGACAGCAACGAGGTGCAGGTGCCCTGGGGCAAGGGCATCATCGGCTACGTGGCGGAGCACGGCGAGACGGTGAACATTCCCGACGCCTACCAGGTAGGAGCCGGGCGGGCTCCCCCGGGCCGCGGCGGCGGGCGCGGACCGAGCAGCCCCCGGTGGCCCGGAGCTGCCACCCTCGGGCTGTCCCGGGGCGGCCCGGCCGGGAATGCCGCGGGGTGCGCGGGGCTGGCGCCACGGGACAAAGCGGGGCAAAGCGGGACAAAGCGGGGCAAAGCGAGGCAAAGCGGGACAAAGCGGGACATAGCGGGACAAAGCGAGGCAAAGCGGGACAAAGCGGGACAAAGCGGGGCAAAGCGGGGCAAAGCGGCTGGGGAAGCCCCGCCTGGGCGGCTGCAGGGGCTGAAAGGGCTCTACAGCCGGCACGGCAGTGGTCTGGATTTCGCAGGAGCCATAGGCGCTTCACGTGTTTCTAAAGCATGCTTTGGAACCTGCTGAAGAAAAGTTAAAAAAATGCTCGTGACAGTCCCAATGATGGTGTTCCTAAATTTCTATCTCAATGTTCCGTGGCTCTCCGCTGCTGAAAAAATCTCATTGCTTTCAAAAGAGCATCTATTTTCACCTTTGTATATGCCCACTCAGCCCACATGGTATGTGTTTTCAAACCCATTCCTAGTAGTGATACAGTCATTGTCCTGTTATTCTCCAACAAAGACTTTCCCCACCTTTTACTTCTTTAGAGGTTTCAGTGTGAATTGTGAAAGTTCTGGCTTCAAGGCAGATATTGACCCCTGGCTTCAGCAGGGACGGATGAGCCTTTGCTCGAATGTATCAATGTAGAGAGCAGAGCCTTCAGTTTCCTGGCTTGAAATTTACCTCTCTTTCAGGAGGAGGGGGGTCTATTTCTAGTGTTTATTTGTGTAAGACACTATCAGCAGTCGGAGGTTGAGAAAATGAAGAATCACAAAGTGACACGTTTTCTCAGTTAAGATATTGGAAAGCCTGAGAGTAGAGAGAGATGTTTGTCTTGAAGAATTTTAGTAGTAGTAGTCATTGCCAGTGTCTTATTTTACTCTACAATAATAACAAAACAAATAAACATTTAAAAACTGATGATTCTTTACAGCAGACTACAAGGAAGAAACTTGAAAAATAAGATTTGGTTGATTCTGGTTTTTAAATACAGGAGAAGAAAAACCAGAGTATTTAAGGCTGAATATTCATTTATTCATTTGTCAAAGAGTATTTGAAAAATACTAGGCACCTCACAGATCCACACTGACGGAGGTTCCCAACCCACAGATTTCAAGGGGAATGGTAAAAATGCTCACTCCTTTTTCAGAGGTGAGAATGCCACTGAAATGGCATTGTTTTCTAGTCCTAGGGAGGTATATTGGTTTTATGTTTAATTTTTTCTTCAGTGTTTGTTCACTTTTTGTTCACTTCCCTATGAAAAAGTCCACCTTCTTTGAACAGTTCGTTTTCTGTTTCATCCACAGAGAAAAGTGAAAGGCAATCCATCCAGTTTCTATTCCTGGTGCTATTTATGTTATACTTTTGTTTGGCTCTTACTCAAAATCAATTTAAATATTATTTTAAAATTATTTAAATAAAAAATACAACTTATTGTATCTTTAAGCTCTAAGTACATTAGTTGCAGCAGATGGGCAAGTTCTAATCCAAGCCCATCCTGTAATTACATCAAATGCAACTTCCCTACTTTCAGTGGAGCTGCTTCAATTGACTTTAGTGAGTGCAAATGAAACTTAAGATATTCCAACTGTAATTAAAGTTTTGCTTGATAATAAAAGAGAGCCCTGCTTTCAGTTATGTTTCTGAGTTTGTACAGTTTATCTTCTCTTACTTGGTAAGGATATATACCCAGTGTACATCATCAAAAGAAGACATTTCTAAATTAATGGTATAAAGAGCTCTGTGGAAGCCCAGGTACCAGGGCCTGAAGAGGTGACAGCTGTTCCATTTCAGATCATTGTAGTGCTCACAATGAAGCACTTTAAAAATTAATAAATATGATCATATTATTTTATGCCACTGATGATGAAAATGTTTATTCAACTGTTTGGAAAAGAACCAGCACCACTAGGAAACTCTGACAGGTGGAGCTGAAGAAAAAGGGGTGACAGCAGAGCACCATTTTTTTGTCCATTTAAGAGGGTTTTTACACTGATGCTGACTGTTTGGCAAGAAAAGGCCTTCAACAAGTCAGAAGAACTTCTAGATTAATTTAAACTTCTTTAGCTTGTTGTTTTTTTTTTTTTTCAATTAACAAACTGGTTTAAAATAGGTAAACATGCTTCCTTATAATCAATTAACTAGTTTACTGTGTTGGGAAATTTATTATTATTCAACCATCTCTATTTTCTCAGAGCCTGATCAAATACCATTTGAGTTTCTAGCAGTGAGTACAAACTGGGTTTCCTGCTAGTACTGTCAGCTACCTGTGACATTAATGGTACTTCAGTGCAATCAACATTACATTTAAATGCTGTCATGTCTTGTAATGTGTTTCATGCAGTCAATCCCCTGTACCCATAAGACTGATTGTTTCAGGAAGTATTTGTAAATGACTGCTTGTGTTATTATTAGAGACAGTGTACTATTTCAATTACACGTTTATTCTTCTAAAAAGAAAAAGAAAAACCCCAAAACATTTATACAGTGGGGCTTTTCCACAATCCAGGTGATTGTTACTGTTGTTGAGTGGGACTTTCAAAATCTGTTCACGTGAAAAATCTTCCTTAATTCAATAAACAGACAAAGATACAAGGTTTGGAATTAATATCACATATTGAGGACTGTATAATAATCACTTCTTTTAATACTAAACAATGACCATGTAAGGTCCCACAGTAGTTTAATTCATGAAGTTCAGTTTTGACTGAACAAACTTTTGGAGGCTCACAGCAACAGAGAATTTGAAAAATAATTTATGGAAATGTTTAGATGAATGTAATATAACTGATTCAGAAGTTGAACAATTTCATTAATGGCTTTAAAGGCTTCATTTATTACATTGCAAAGTCATTTGATGAAAGTGAGTTTATACTTTGAACTGTAACATGCATGATCTGAAATGCTAGTGTTAGCAGTACAGAGAATTTGAGAAAAGGAAAGCAATTAGATACTTTCTTTCATTTTCATTTTGAAGCCAGTCTAAAACTGTTCCTCCTGAATTAATCCAGTTGAATTGTAAATCAAACTTTCAGTCACTTCAAGTTCTAAAATAAGGCCTTGGACACTCCCATATGTAAATTTTGGGAAGTGTTTCTGATTCCTTTTTCATATGGGAATAATGCACTATATTTTGAGCTCACATGTTGGAGGAAGAATCAGGTCCTATTGGCAAGGAAATTAAATGTCTATTGAGGCTCCTTTTGACAGGGAATAGATGCAGTTTCCATCATCATATATGAAGACTATTAAGCTTATTGTAAGTACATAGACAGAGACCTTTACCTGTAGTTTTTAGAAACTGTTTTCAAATTTAAGGATTTTTCCTAAGCTATGGATTTTTTCATGTCATCCGTTCTTCTCACAGGACATCCATGGTATTTACCTGAAATTACTGATAATTTCAATTTTGTTCCATCTTTTAGAGTGGAATTGAGATAATAAACATTTTAAATTATAAGTAATGTTTGGTTATTGTTATACCTTTAGCTGTGCAAAAATTAGGAAATGATTTAATAGCATCCCAAATCATTCTAACTAATGGAAAATAATATTACCCTCTAGAATTGTAAGCATATATCAGAAAGTGGTGAAAAATGTGTTCTGCCATTTTCTAGTGTCAGCTGAATAAAGTTTCTGCACATATTATGTTAAATTTGGAATTTAAAAAGTAGCTTGAAAAGACAGAAGACAAAAATGGCTTACCAGATGGATGTTTTAATAAAGCATGTAGCAAAGAGGAGAAATATTAAATGGAGTCATGCTAAGACGTGGGTTTTGTAAGTTAGAGGCTAAGTGCTGTAAAATATGACCAATCATATTTCCATAAAGTTCAAGTCCTCAAAAAGAAAATGTAACAACATTGCTGCAACTAAAATCAAGAAGAGTAAAAAACAAATTGTATCTGACTCTCCTGTTACCTATTTCAAGCTCAGGCCAAGTGTCATTTAGTTAATGCACACACAGCCCTTCACAACAAGTTGTAAATATCCTTGAATACCCACAGGCGTGGGTGTTGTCTTTGTCACGCCCTCCTGGTGAGCTCTGAGCATTCAGTGTCTCCTGCTGTGCCAGGAGAGCATCCCAGAGTTACTGCTCAGGGGTGCCAACCTTTGAGCCTGGGGGGCCTGTGTGAGGCTGGCTGTGGCTGCAGAAGGTCAAGAAGAGGCACGAGCCACGTTTCCTTACACAGGGTAGCTGTTTGTCATCAGCAGTATTAACAGCAGGTCTCTCTCAGTTTTAAAGAGTAGTTAAAGCCCTGAAACCCTGGGGCCTGGCAGGTTCAACTCTGCAAATGGGAAGCACTTCGTTCTACCCAGCAGCGCTGGGCAGTGGCACCAACAGCTCTATGAATTTCAGTGTTGACTCTTAATGAGGACAGAGGTTGCTCTTAAGAGAGCAAAGATCATAAGACCTGGCAAGCAGAATACACTGTGGTCTTTAAAATTTCCGTGTAATACTGAAAAACAGATAAAAACCAGATTTTCATTGCTGTACATTAAATATTGCTAGGGAGTACCATGGGGAGTGTAGGAAATAACTGCAATAGTACAAACTAAGATGCTCTGATGTGCTTTGCAGAAAAGGACACTCCAGCCCATCATGCAAAATTTAAGAAAACTTGAAATTCTAAGTACAAGTCCATAAATTGGTGAAGGGGTGTTGTAATTATCCCTGCCTGTGCCTGCAGCCCACTGGCTGTGGACGTGTCCTTCATCTTTATGCTGGCCTGGGAGAGAGAGATCTTTCTGCAGGAGCAGGTCCTGGGAAGGAAAGGCAGAGAGCCCTCTGCAGTAGCTAAGGATGTCTCTTCACCTCCTGCCCCCTCCCTCACTCTATAAGTCTTCTCCAGGAGCAGTTTGTGACTGATGCATACAACATCCCAAGAGCTTCCCGAGTCACACCTCCACGAGATGCCTGCTGGACTTGCAGAGCTTTGGCAGGAAAAATGTTGAAAAAAGAGCTGGGGTGGTTTTCCTTTTGGTAAGCTGATAGACATTAATTGGTTTATTACTCAGCCAATCCATCTGTCTGAAGAGTATAGATGTTTTCAGATTTTCTTTTTCCTCAGACATTCTAGAATGTCTTTGTAGAACAGATGTGAAACTGGTGACATTCTGTGGCCTGTAGTTCCTCATGAGAAAGTAGTATATGTATTTGATGAGAACAGGTCAGTGACAAGGAGAAAAAACTGCAGGATTTGGCCCTTCAGATTTTAGTTGAGGTCCTGTTATAAGTAAAAGCTGAGTAAAGCTGTAGTTTTGTGTGGTAAATAATTTCGGTGTTCTGCTTGATTGCCTTTCAATTTTTCAAAACAAATGGATATTTCATTTTGGTTATTTACAGTTTTATGCTATTGCATAGCTTTTCTATAGAATAACAAAGTTAAGAAGTATACATGCATCATTATGCAAGTTAATTTGTTTTACTTTTCTAAAATAACCCTATTGGCAAACTATGAAAAATAAATGAAAGCAATGGCTCAGCAGTTATGTATTAACAGGGCAACAGCAACTCCATGCAGCTTGAGCTTCGTGTCTCTAGAGTGCACACTTCAAAATGAGTGCTGCTTTGTCAATAACAAACACTACTGCTTTGTCACAATAAGACTGCTGCTGCAACACTTTAAACTGTGCTGCCCACCTGAGTGATCTCCAGCAGCTGCTGGGTTTAAAGCCATACACAGATTCCCCTTGAAACACCAGGAGTCTTGCTGGTTTCCTTGCTCACAGGAGTATTAGCTCTCTAAAGCCACCTGTGTGTATGTATCTTGTATCAAGAATCATGCATATTTAGGAGGTCAGCACTAAGTCCTGCCCCAAATAAACACTGGAACAAGATGGGAAGATGGGCATGGTGGTAGTTGGTGGCCAGTGGCACATGTGTCAGGGCTGGTACAGGAGGGGAGAGAGAACCACTGTGCTGGAGTAACCACGTCATCTCTAAATATTGAAAACTAGAGAAAAATATTTTTATGTGTAAACAATTTATTTATGAGTGACACAATCAGACTAGAAGTGCACAGAATGTGCTGTATGTAAGGCCTTGACTCACTCTTGTGCTATTGGTGATCTCTCTGGAGTTTGTTTTGAAGAAAAAACAACAAAAAATTCAGACTATATATGGTCTTAGTTTTAAATCTGGAACTTAAACATTTTTGAGGATCAATGCACTCTCCTTTTATGAGAATTGTTTTGGGAGTAAAGAAGAGTTGGTTGAGCTGTTTCATGTGTCCTATCTGTTGTAGTAATTTTTTTTCTTATAAGAAATATTGCTGTTACTGTATAAATACTCACAATGGACTGTGCTTATTTACTTAGGAGAACTAGGTTTGCAATGCTGTTGCCTGGTACTAGTTTGTTCTCCTGCCTCTGTCTCTGGGACCTTAGGGATTTTGGGGGAATGGCAGGAATAGCTGCAGCAGTCCTTACATGGAAGTCTCTTCAGAGATTGCTTTATTCCTTGTGTTTTGTGTGTGAGTTTCTTGTCTACAAGGTTTCACCATAGCTCCTTTAGTGGTTTATTGCTTGGGTTTTGTTTCCTGTTTATGCACAATGTAATTTGCACCATATGTGATTTTTAGAAAAGTGTATCTAGAACAGACTGCATGCCCTAATTTTTTTTTTGTTTGTATTTAGCTTTTTTAATGTTATGCTTTGAATCTAGAGAACTTG
Organism: Erithacus rubecula; assembly: GCF_903797595.1. Taxonomy (NCBI): domain Eukaryota; kingdom Metazoa; phylum Chordata; class Aves; order Passeriformes; family Muscicapidae; genus Erithacus; species Erithacus rubecula. The sequence goes on from NC_136659.1 coordinate 15,362,678, forward strand.
TTGTCTTTTAGATTGCTCTTTTAGGTTTCTTGCTCTTTTTTCTTTCTAGAAAAGCTTATGTATTATACTTACAGAAAGTGTGATTAGGAAAGTGAATTGAGTTATGAAATCTTCCAACTTCAATTTCTTTATATTTGTAAAGGCTCTTGGAGGATGGCTTTCTATAAATTCACTCAAACTTGTCTATCCCATACAGTTTGGTACTACAGTAATACTCAGGTATTAACGATGCTGTCATAATGCTTGTATTAGTTTTTTTGATGCAACTTAACAACTTAATCAGTAATTTAAATACAGTATAATCCAGGAAATTTTGATGCAAGTTTGTGTGCTTTTTTTTTTTTAATAGTGCCCTTTCTAAAGGAAAAAAAACAAACAAAGCAACATGCTATAAATGGCAAAATATAATAGACCGGGCCTGGTGATTGAACATTTTTTATAGTGTTCTCTTCCGTGTCATGAAAAGATTTGAAAGGTGTTTTCAAATCATAAAATCAAAAATGGCTTTCTCTTTTAGATGTCAGCTTTGGCTGAGGCATTTGGTGCATATTTCACTAGATTAAATACTTTCCCTTAGATACTGAAGAAAGAGGAAGTGGCTTTGTCATGAAGACTTAATTCCTGGAAATGTTATCAAGCAGGTTTCATCCTCCATTATAATATTTGATTCTTAGCTAATTTGGATTAGGGTTATACTTTTTTCTTTTGTTCTAAATCATGGTAACAATGCTCACATAAAATGTAAACATACTAGTTTTGATAAGGTTATAAAAAGACATATTTTCAAGCTCAAAGAGTTATCCTATGCTAAAGAAAACAGAAAAACAAATGAAACTTATATGTTTGCCAGCAATGTACAATCTACCAACTTTAACTGAACATCAACTCCAAAAGGCAGCAGGTGAAACTGCTCACAAGCCAAAACTTTAGTTGAAAGTTGAGATTCTGATAATATATGATTCTAGAACCCCAATGGCAAAAAAACCCTTTCGTACCTTAATCTGGTCTGCTATAGAATAAAAACATGAAGATATTTGTTCATTCTCATTCACTGGCAATCCTCAAATATGTCCAAAAACCTAGGACTACATTGTTCCTGTGCAGGTAACTGGATTGCCAGCACTTGGATTGATGGATCACACTTGCTCTCTTCTGTCTTTACTTTATTCACCTTTCACAGGGTAACATTTACAATCAATAAATATCCTTTAGACTGGGATAGGGTTTGTCCTACAGAGTAACTTTTCCTTGACAGCAGATATGAAATTCCAGTTAAAAGTGCCTCAGCCTTCACATTTTAAATATCTCTGTGTAGAAAATTCATTATATAGAATCAAAGCATTATTTAGTAATGCTTTAAACAATCAGTGGAAGACTTTAATGAGTGTTCTTTCATGAGAATACTCTAAGTACAATTACAATTATGGTGAAGTCTCTCTCAAAAGCTTTTATCTAGTCTACCCCTGATTTCTGAATATATGCCTTAATGGTAAAAAACTCAAAAAGCAAGTTCTGCATTGCTGTCACAAACACTGAGGCTCTCTTACTACCCAGGAGCCTGGTGCAAATGAGGACCCTGTTGTGCTGCAGGCTGTTCCAACATGTGGGATAATACAGTTTATATCTCAAAATGTTTGCAATCTGACAGAGCTGCTCTCTGATTTACCAGCCTTGTTATCAGCTGTTAAACAGGCCTCCTTGCTCAAGGTTACTACCCTGTGAGGAGAGGGAGGTATAAATTTTGTCCATTCTTGGACATCACAGTTCACACCTGGTCATTAAACTTGTTATTGGTACTGTTAAACTCAGTAAAACTTCTCTCTTAGATCCTGCCATCTATGTCCTATTATAGAAGTAAGTGATGAAAGAAGAGAGTGTGGGGATAAGAGGTTTGGAACATAATACAGGTCATCTAGTCACTGTTTTCTGTGCATATTGCATGGTTCAACAATATCAGTGTTGCCAGGAACAGCATTTTATTTTGTTCACTTATATATCTCTCCTCATCACTTTCTCAAATGTCACCCAAATGAAATTCTGGCATGCTTTTCCACAAAAGATTGGGGTAGGTTCACTTCACATTTTGATGATTCTCAGCTTTTACCAAGTTATTGAGTTTTTTCTCAATAATGTCTGGGTTTTTTCCCAATTAAACACATTAACTTTATCTTAGACTGCTGTACCTTTAGTTTTGGCTCCAAGCTGTAATACCCTTCTGCAAAAGGTCATCCAGTTCTCTGGCATCACTGGATATAATCTGATATCCTGCTTCCTCCTAGCGTAGAGGTTCCAGGGAGAGACAGCAAGAGGGAAGTACCATAATCTGCCTGAAAAGAGAAGCAATGCAGGAGGAATGAGGTGCACATTAAAGGGAACAGCAGCACTTTCCAGAGTGCTCATCCCCCTTGTGTCTCTACTACTCCACAGCACACATTAAGGAGCAGTGCTCCATAGCTGATCATCACATCTGTTGCTAACACTGGCAGCTGCTGTGTGTCATTCAGACAGGTCCTGTGTGCCACCACACCCTGTGGATCAAACAGCACTTCTCGTGTTAATGTTGAGCCTGTTGGAAAGACAATGACTACATATACCACAGGCATGGAGTGTATCCAGATGAGAAAACATCAGCTCACTTCTGGTGTGACCAACAGCTGTTTTCTTCAGTTGAACTTCCACTTGAAGGTTGACCCACTAGGTGTCAATCAACAACAGTATTGCTACTCAAGGCTCACTACTGTTTCAGAATTCTCCCCATGTGATCTGCTTTGCTTGGTACAAAATTAGTAGAGCAGGGACTGTCTCTTCGGTAGACAAATATCTTTCACAAAATATCTTATCAATATTTCAGCAACAGCAACTAATTCCAAATAGTAGTTCAGACATTGCCAGAAAGTACTGAAAGAAATATTTAATTTATTCATTAGTAAAGTCTACTGTGTGACAATTGCACTGCCTTTTCCTTTCTTCTATTGTAGAACTGTATCATTCTAGGCAGGATTCTGTATGGTGCAGAACAGTTCAGCTTGTATTAAAGTTGATATAAAAGTGTTTAGAAGCATGGAAAGATCACAAGATCAGGCAGATCTGCATCCTTCATGCTGTTATTAAAAAATATCTATCATGGAAGTTCTGGTTCTCCCAAATAAATTGTTGGGTACATTTGGTATTAATTCCTTCTGGTTGAGACGTTGGAAAATGTGCAATAAGTAATAAAGTAGCCAAATGTATATGTTAATCTGTATAATGGATAAAAATAGAGCATTTCTAAATCATGTCTCAAAGTGACTAGAAGAGACTATTTCTATAGCACTTGGAATTTACAACAGGGAAATAGAGATAGATATAAAATTGTCAAGAAAAACAATTGTCAGTTTTTAGTATCAGTAAAAAATTAATGAATTCCTCATCACAATCAAATTAAGGGCTGTGTGGATTGTTTTCATGACTTGAGACAAATATGGGCATTATTTCAAACCCAATATTGTTTAAACTTAAACAATAAAAAGTTGTGCCTAATTTTGTACAACTGCTTAGTTCCCTCGTGTTAGTAGAGTCTGAACTGGCTTTAACTATTGCCTGCAGCACAATGCTAACTTCACCCTGGAGGAACAGAGCTGCTGCCAGTGAAAAGCAGCAATTTCCTCTCTGGCTGATAGAAGAGCTGTTCAAGACTATGCTCTACCAAGATGAACAAAAGTAATGTCAGCACTAGCTCTTAAGTTTTCAGCCTCCTTTGAGTTACTTTATGAGCTGCAGTTTGGTCTTTACTGTTCCAGAGAATGTATTGCTGCACAGTGCCTTTTTTGAACAGGAACATTCCTGCACTTAGTTTTCCAGAAAGAGCTGAGGTTTTGATTGTGTTTCTTTGAGAACATGTTTGTACTGCATTGGAATACCAGTCCACATAACCAGTCTTACTTGAACAGACAGAAACGTGGCCAAAAAGAGTCTCCATTTACTTGAGAGAGACATGGTGAACATTTACAGAATACAGGTGTGAAATGGAGCAGGACCTAGCAGAAGTGTGCATGTATGGTCACATTACTAATGGCAGATACCAGTCTTGGCTGGCATTCTTCTAATGGAGGTAGAAATTTGGGAATTCAGTGAATCTGATAATGTAATGGTAAATATTGTACTATGCCCCTGAGAAAAGTGAGGAAAAACAGCTAATAAAGAATGGGCAGAGAAGCAACAGCCTAATGCTACTGAAAAATACCAGACATTGGGAAAAGTACTTTGCTGTCTGAAGAAAGCTTGGATATATGAAATGTATGTTAATGTTTCCTTGTTTTCTTTTGAAGGATCGACGCTTTAATGATGAGATTGACAAACTGACTGGATACAAGACAAAGTCACTCCTGTGCATGCCCATAAGGAACAGTGATGGAGAGATTATTGGTGTTGCCCAAGCAATAAATAAGACTCCAGGAGGTGCCCCTTTTTCTGATGATGATGAAAAGGTAAGGGTACTTTTACTTTTGCATACTTCCTCAATTTTTTCTCTAATTCAGAAGGCTTGTCTAAAAAAACTTAATCTAAATAAGTAAATAGCACAAAATTTATGTTTATGATGTTTTTCTGGAAGTGCATAACAAAGTGTACATTTTTTGTTGTTTTCAATAGAAAATGTAATAGAAATAAGAAAGAAAAAAGAAAATAGAGAATCTGTTCCATAAATGTCTGTGTTCCTCTGGCTGAAACTTTAACTTTTGAAGATGAGATTTTTTTTTTTTTCTTTTTTAATGTAATAGATCTTAGTAGGAAGACTTTTTTATTTTTGAAAACTTCACCTGTAAGAACTAGTTTGGGGGGGGAAATTAGCACAAAGATACTCCTAAACTTGCTGACTCTAAAAATCAAGATCTTCTTTTAGCACTTTCCATGGCATAAATGCCTGTAGCATTTATGCAAAAGAAATTTTATTTTAGAGGAGATTATGCACATACAAAACTGTTATTCTAAAATACTTGAGACTTGCAAATACTTAAGGACAAAAGGACAGAGAGGATGGGAACACCAGCTATGTGTATCTCAGGTGGAATTTGGAGAGTAAAGTGAACTCAAAAGGCAGGAAAGTAAAAGTATCTGCAAAGGAGCTTGAATTAAAGACAGGGGAAATAGGAAATGCTGCTGTTGAAGGCTAAGGTATTCAGCTGACCTTGGAGGAACGAAGCCAAAACGTGAGGGTGAAGAGAATGGCAGAGGGCAGCAAACTGGGGAGGAACAGAACTGCAACTCTGTCAGCCCAGCAGAGAAAAATGGAATCTCCTTTAAGCACCTAACAGGGAACTACTCTTTTGTGTACTGAAACAGTGTTGAATCTCATTATTGTGGAAGTGTAGTTAGAGGCAGACTTTTCCTCCAAAAAGCTCTTTATATTGATTCAAATGCAGTTAATGTTATACACCCTTTTTAAAAAAATGAAAATAATTAACTCTAGTTTTTTATTTCTTCAAAGTGTTTGTGTAACTGATTTGGCATAATGATTTAGATTGAATTTCTAACTTTGAACATAACTCTCAATTTTCACATGGCATTTTATCTGACGTTATCCAGTACTTCTTAAATTCTTTCTTTAGAAGCTATCTAAACTTGTGTAACCATGGGTTTTTTCTGAGTTACTTTTGATTCTTGAGAATCCTGGATGTTGAATATTGATTTATTAGCAACATATGCCTCAACGGGTAACTAAATGCAAATTAAACCTTCCCTGAAAAGGGGTTTTCAGCACTTCTTTTTATTAGTACTGTCCTTGTAAAGGGAATTTTGTTTAAAATACAGCTTTTAACATGGGTCCTACATTTGATTATCCTACTTTCAACTAGCAAAACAGCTGTGTACATTTGAAATGTGTATTACATAAGTATTCTAATGTATGAATATTTGATGCTGATGCTGCGTCATTTGCTTTCATTCAGTGTCTACCAAATATTATCTAAAAATCAGCCAATTTTCCATACTTTGTCATCTTTATTTTGTTTTTAGTGGTTTATACCACTATTATAAGCCTACATGTTAGAACTCTTTAAGAATACATCGAATGGGTTCTGACATGTAGATTTTATGGAAAAATAAATGAGAACATAACCATCATTTTGCCCTGTAATAGATCTTGGACTTGATGAGGCCTGGCAGTCCATGTGATGCTATTTCAAAACCCATGCTTGTAAGATTTTCACTCAGTTGGTAACCTAGAAAGTGTGATATACCTCAGGGAAGCAAGAGAGCACATACTTTCAGGAGAACTGCCTTGCAGGATTGGCAAACAGTTTTTTTTAACCATAATATCAACACAGATGTTTATGAGGAAAGAAGGCAGGTAAAAACTGAGAAACCCTCTTCAGAATAAGAAAAGAAAATTTTGGTAGCCTGGATATTGAGGTGGCTTGTGCAGAAAAGCCTGATTAGTAGCTGGCAAAAGACCTGTATGCAGCTTTATGTTGATATTACAGTTTCTGACAATCAGCAGCTTCAGAATGGTTAGAAAATGAAAATGTAAATTAGCAGTCTTTTTCCTGCCCCAGAAACCCTCTCAGAGAAATGTCAGTATCATTTGAGTCTGGCTCTTGTTTGCAAGTGTCGTTCCTCTCTTAGTATTGTGCAAAGCAATTAAAATAATCTGTTGGAGTTTTTTTTATAAAACGACAAGGCTACATTGTATAATGAAATGTCTCTCGGCGGCACTGCTGTCTTGAGTCAATAGGAAACAAAGACTTATGTTTTCAATTAGAATTAAGTAGATGCTAGCATCATTTTTATGTACTCTTAGTTGTTTTCAGGAAGTTAATAGCAAATAAAATATTTAAGGTTTGAGGACTTTTTAATGCTCTCAAGCTGTAACCAAGTTTATATTTTGCAATATTGAAAATGGAGTATTCTATTGCAAAGTTCTTCTGGTTTTGTTTTTCGTGGCAAATTCTCAGAGTTTTCTTTTACATATTTGACCACAGTGTTAAAAGCACAGTATGAGAATAAACAGAAGTGAATTTTCCACATTTAGTATTGTTTCCCACTGCCAAATCTCTTTTCTCTTTTTGGTGTTAGGGATATTTCAGCCGATTCATTGTTTAAGTGCTGAATTAGATGACAGCCATAAGCATGAGAGAAAGATGTTCAGTGTCACAATGCATTTTTGTCACCCCAAAATTACTGGCTCAGTTGAACAGACTGATTTTGGAGCTTTTCAGTTTGATACAAACAATATTAGAATACCTTATTAACCATAATAATCATCACTATTACACTATGTTGTGTAATTGGTAACTTTTTGGAAAAACAGCAGGTGAAACACTTTTGAACGTATTTTGCACATGAAGAGACCAGTTCATTTGCACAGACAAAGAGTAGAAAGATAAAAGCCCTGAACCCTTGGAAAGAGCTGTGCACCCAACATGAATTCCCTGTACTGTGCTGAAGATTCACTTAAGTGTATGTGCTATTTGCTGGTGAGTCATACTTGTTCCAGGACTGGTGAGAAAAGCCTAACAAGAGTTCGACAGTCTGTGGTTTAGATTATTGTCTTCCCTTTAGAGTCTTCTGAAATTCAGTGCCAAAACAAATCTAGTCCTCCATCAGAGAGGCTTAACAAACACCAGCAGCAGCTCCATGGTCACTTAAATTGGCATCCTGGTTCTCTCTGCCTCTGACATCCCCCTTGTCTGAAAGAAGTGAATTGACTGCAGGAAAAGTACCCAGGGCTGCCACCTCAAATTAAACCCTGCTGGTTTTGCTGAAAACCAGTAGTTTGAGTGCAGGGAGACCTGGGAGGGGGAAGCAAAAACTGAATTTGGTTGTCTGTGCTCTGTGGATAGTTTTATTAAGAAGTATATATGTCTATAGATTTATCTGATGTATATTTGGTTTGTGGGGGCTTGAAGATAAGTATTCTTATGTTCCAACATCTTATTTCTTATATTCCTAATGGCAGCTTTATGATTCTGAATTTCCCAATTTATTGTGCTCTTCCTGGTCCATATTCGTTAAAGTTTAAATATATCCTGTATCAGGCCTGCCGTAGTGATGAATGATTTCCAGGGATTTTGTTATACCTGCTAATTCATTTTCTGTGAGTTTTTGCATGATGAGCCTAGAGTCACTCTGGCAGACAGCAATTTCAAAGTCAGTAAGGACCATTCCTTTATCTTAGGGAAGTAATCAACTGTAAATAAAGATGCTAGGAAAGGAAGTGATCCAGAACAGGCAAGCATCTCTGGTGAAAATAACAACTCCAGCTCTGTGAATGTGTGGAATTTACAAAAAAACCAAAACCAAAACCAACCAAACAGAAAAGGTCACCTGAAAATAATTGATGGATCCACTACAAAGGAACATGAGAAACAAAACAGATGAAGAATTTTTTGTGTGTTCCATATATTGCAGTATGTGGCAACCTCCTGCTAATACCTGCCTTGGTTCTCTGGCATGGCAGTGAGACTCCAAAAGCTATTATTTAAAAATGGCATAATCCTCAAAGGTATCATGTGCCCCATACGTCACTTACCTCCCACTGCAAGAGACAAATTTCCTGAAAGAAGACTGAAAATAATGAAGACATTTGAAGGATGAAGGTGCTGAAGCACCACAGCTATCTGGGAGAACTCTAATGGTCTATTAGGCACACTTCTCGAAAAGTACTTGCTACACAAATTTAAATTAAAATAAATCACAGTAACTGAACTGTCTTGCTGGGGGAGTTCAAAGCAATTTGCCACTAGGATATTTGCTTTATCAAGGCAGTCTAACACCACTGGTGTGCAACCAACAGCACAAAATGACTGTCATGACAGACATTTGCATGGACTTCTTTCAGTGTTGTATACATTTAGTCATGCTTTCAAGTTAAACTGAAAGTCTAGATATTTTTTTTTAATTATAGAACACAAAATGTACTCAAAACTGAACAAAATCTTCCCTATATAAGTACCTCTGTTTTGAGACTGGTGGTTAATATTTGAATCAGACATCCTTATCTCTGAGGTATGGAAACCTGCCTAAGATGTGCTGCAGGGTTATTTCAGTGAACAATGCAGTTTTTCAAATATAAATGTATCTTTCCCTAGGCTTGTGGGCTACTTTGTTGCTGTGTGTTTATGGTACATATACTAAATTCATGATACTTCTCTGATGCCTCTAGATGTTACCATAAAGCAAATAAACAAATGGTCAGATTTGGTGTCAGGAAGGGTTTCCTTCATAGAACAGCTCCAGACAAATTGTCATACAGGCTTTTTGTGGGAACTGGCATTTGTTTTTGCCTTCCTTACTCTCCCTATTACACAAGACATCTGGATTCTTTCTGCAACTGCCAGCAGGAATCTGAACCTGCTGGTTCTTCCCATATTGCCTGTGCTTGTGTCTTCTTAATTAATATGGAGGGACTTTAATAAATAAGAGCTCTTATCTGTAAACTTGGACTGTCATTTGGCTAATATTTGTAGTATTTGACTCAGAGCTCACTAAACTACATGAAGGAATCTCTGATGACTTAATGGGCTTTTAAAAATTGAACTTCTATTCCTTTCTAACATAAGAACATTTCATTAAAGCAGACCCCCAATTCTATTTATGAAGCTTAAATTCTTCCATGTCAGATCACTGAAAAGAGATTGGTTAAGGAGCAGTTTTGGGTCCTGTTGCTTCCACTGGAGGAGAAAGGTTCACAGTCGACTGTGCTGCTTTCCTTCATGCTTTGTTCAGTCACATTATAAAAAATTGCTTTTACTAATTATATCCTTGTTTGAAAAAATCCAGAGGAGTGATGAGGATAGCTCATATATTCAGAGACATGAATTATGAAGTATTCAGTAGTACCTTCAGTCTGAATCTTACTAAGAGAAACGCTGGGTATTCCTGCAGATTCTGAAGCATAGAAATAGCCCTGGAGCTTGTGTTCTGTTTTCTGCTCTCGTTAGCATTCACGAGGCATTGCAGCAGGAGAAAGGAGCCCACATCTCTACTGGTCAAACACAAGAACAACTTCTCAGGAAGACTGGCAATGCAACGAAATGCCATGATCATGGAAGCCTTTGTGTAGCCATACTACATTACTCAATCAGAAGCAGAATAAATTTTTCAACAGGAAGCCTAAAAGCTAAGAATTCTGCAGTTCTGATGGTAACTGTCAGACACCTTAGTAACCAGAAAGAGTGATGTTAATATTGCATTTTTTTATTAATAGATTTTTCACTTAAAAGATTGGAACAGCAAAACAACAACAATACAAAGGCTCAGGAGGATTAGAATTTTGTTTGATACATCTGTCATCAGAAAGAGAGCCTGCGGGTCTTGAAAGCTATGATGTGTACTTGTGTTACAGTGTAACTCTTAGCTACTGTCTATATAAGGAATTGATTAGAAAATCTAGGTTTTGTTGTTTGTTGGTTTGTTTTTGGGGCTTTTTTTTTTTTCCTAGGGAAAACCCTGTTCTTCCATTACCTAAGGAATAAAGTTTTTACTTTCATCTGTCTTTCTTTTCTTGGCAAAACTCCCTTAAACCAAGTAAATTATTTTCATCAGATAGCTTATTAGGAAAATCTTGTTTGCTTGAAGTGAAATCTGCACTGGGGCCCTATTACAGAAGCATGCAAGAGGAAACCTTTGTGGTCAGCAGCTGGTGAAGCCTTTATTTCTGACAGGTACTGGAGATGTGCCCTGTGGGCTGGATGGGAGGGCTTGGTCCCTAGTGAAGTGTTTTCTGAACTTCTGTCAGTCTATTCAGCTCTCCCTAGCTGTTCTTCATAATAACTTCAAGGCTTGATATACTTTTAGAAAATAGCATTTTGCATCTCCTGTGAATTGCCTATCTTTCCTGAAGCAGAATGAAATGTTCATACAGCAGTTCCTGCCATCAAAAGTATTTCCCCCTGGAATAGTGATACAGAGCCTATCTGTAGCTATAGGTTATATGATGATATATTGGAAACTTCTTAGGAAATAATTTTGCTAAAAATTAAGCCAACCTCTGACCTTCAGCAAGTTAATACAGGCTTAATAAGAAACTGTAATTAAAACAGTATTGTTGTTCTAGCACTGATTCACAGTATCCCCTTGAGCAAATCACTTTAGAGTGATCTCTCTTCTGAAACATAATTCTAAAAATGGCATTAGGCAGTTCCATATGTGCTATCAGATTTTCAATTTTAAGTATTCTTACTTTATAATAAGGAAATAATTTTCCTTCTTTTTGACTCAGTCTGAGCTTTTGAAGCCTTGTTGACTGCTTTCTTTGCATATAGAATCCCTTATTTGAACAGATCTGGTTAAAAAACATCAAAACAATTCAAAAAAATTCCATTTCACCAGTTTGTTTAATAGTCCCAGCTTTGCATATAGTATTTTGCATCTCTGTCCCAGCTTTACCTATAGTGTTTCTCACTCCCATGAAAATTATGCCACCCTGCTGTCTTTGATTGGTTTGCAAAAGTTTAGCTGCTCTTTAACTGGCAAACTCCTGATTGTACATTAGAAGGAATCCAGCCCTCCTCCATGCTATCTTTGCAATTATCCACCTGAGAAATTCCTGTCTGCATCCCAGCAGCTGGAGTATGTAAGCAGCAATATAGCTGTAATGCCTGTTAGGAGGATACAGCAATCTGTTTTCCCTATATCAGGGAAATGGCACTTTAAATCTGTGGCCACAAATGAACAAAACTCTTCTCCTTCATGGGACCTTTCTCTGTCAGCAGCTGAAAGCAAATGCCTGGAATAAGGCAAGCATGGGATGGTATTTCTCTCATATAGCCCACCAGTGTACTGTTATTTGCAGCTCAGGACCAGACATGGTATCTGTGTATTTAATGCCACCCCAGGGATTTTCTGCTTAGGAATTTATTCAGGCATTTCTTAAAACAAGAAAAGTTATAACTTTTATAATATCCTGCACATTGTGTGAAGAACTGCCATGTGACTTTAATTAATTTAATGTTACTCCTTCTTGCTTTGCTTTTAGTGAACAGAGTGAAAAGTCATTCCCTATTCATTTTCATCCCAGTTGTTTTGCCCTAAAAATCTTCACCAGTTCCCACCTGGAACAGTTTTTTCTATAGTCATCTGTCTGCTTTGGCAGGAGGGGTTCCTGCTCCCCAAAACCCCTGCTCAGTGCCTTGTGACTGCTCTGACCATTGGTACTTTTCATGTCTGGAGAAGCAGAAGACATTTGAACCAATTTTTTGTACGTCAAGCCTGAAAAACCAGTAACTGCACTTTTCTTAGTGTTTTAAAACTACCTTTTAGTGATGCCCAAAACTGTTTTTGAAAGCCTGGGCATGTCTTCATTACTTCATTGCTATCGCTGCATTACCACGAAAAAAAAAGGTTTTGTTTGTCCCTTAACAAGTTCTTTTTGCTGATTGTTAATTTTAGCAAAAATGGTGTCTGTTCATATGAAAGATTCCAGAGCTCACTGAATTGCTGCTAATGTTGTACTTTTAATTCAAAAACCCCAACCTACAACAAAGCATGAAAAATATGGATTACCAGTAATGAGTCAACAAGACTAAGAATTACTAGACAGCCAGATTACATGTTCTAGACTAGAGCTAAAAAAACGCTAAAGTAGTTTAACCATTAATGATACTAATTTTGCATCTCTTTCACAGCTGGTGAGCACTAAATAGGGTTAAAATATTATGATGATTTTTTGTAGTTGAAATGTTGTTGGAACTGTAGGAGAATTGAGCCACGTTGTTCATAATAGTGATTGGTGGTCAGAAGTTTCAGGCAGGAAATTATGCAATGCACTTCAGGTAACCTTTGACAGGTTTATCGAACTGTATTTAGAAAAATGTTTCCTGTGAGCAGCACAGTGAGAGGGGTGGGGCACCAGGACGAATGCTTCATTTAATAGTGCTTTGTGAAAGCTCTGAGTAGGACCCTTAACTGCTAATTTGGTCTCTGGAGAACCTTATTACTTAGAACAATTATCCACATACATTTTTAGTGAAACAAAACAATATTTATACTGGCAGCTATTAAGGCTAAAGTCTTTGGACTACACTTGATATAGATTTAACCTTAATATTAATTTGCTGACAACTTGCTGACCATGCGGTAGAATGGGTAAAAACAAACCTTGTTTTTTTCTCTTTTCTGTTCTTTAGGAGCTGAGTTTGTGTTGGGTTTTGGGGTTTTGTTGTAAGAAAAAGCTTTTGCTGTATAAAAACAGACTAGCATTTTGAAAAGCTGGTGTCATGGTTACAAAGCAAATTCATTGATAATAGCTCTCCAGTGTTGTGGCATGGTTTTAGTGCCAAAGAGCAATGGGCTTGTGGATATCCCAGAGCTGAGGATGTCCTAGCTGCCATGTGGTGTCAGTGGGGTATCTTACAGGACAGCAGGGCCACGTCTTGTGGTCTGAGCTGGAGCAGCCCTGCAGACTTGTCCCAGCGAACAGAGTAGCTGTGAATATGGTACTACTCCCTACTAAGGAGAGGAGGCTTCCAAAGGAGGAAGTTTGCCAAGACATGTTACCATAAACACAATCTGAATTTTGTTTTTCTGTCACCCCAAGTAGAAAATACACCTAGTGGGGCCTGTGTACTTACTTCTCTGCTTGAATCACAAAGGTTGGTAATCTGCTCTGGCCTAGGGTTTTGGGGCTTCCTCAACTCAGAGTGTAAAGTAATGAGCTTTTAATCCTGAATGTCCAGAAACTTTGATTCTCAGTGGTGGCAAAGTTTGTTGCTACCCTACTGAGCACGCATAGCAGCTGAAATGGCATCTCTATAATACAGCTGTTTTAAGGGTAAACTCTGATCCTTAGTTTCTTAAACAATAACTAATAATACTAAATGTCAAGAAGTTGGTGAAATTGGAGCAGTGAAGATGTGGATGACTTATAAAAGCTGAAGTCTGCCTGCAGAAGTGTTAAACCAGCAGATTGTTAAGAAGCTTCTCACTAATGAATTACAGCAATTGCATTTAACCTAGGTTTTGGGAAAACATGCAATATAGAGATGGTAGTTTGCCCTTTAAGTGGAGAAATTACATTTTGTGTGATTTCATGAACATCTGACCACTGGATGATGAACTCAGTAGCTGCTGCCAGACCAAGCAGTTCATATAGAAAAGGGAAGCATTTTATTTTTCTGAAGTGAATTTTTGGAAATCACTATACATAGGAAGCAGACACCATTCCAGTGGGATATGAAAAGCCACCATAAAAGCCTATGGGAATGAGCCTTTTATGTGCTCAGCTATGAGTTTGAAGTTGATGCATTAATGTTTGCTTTTGGAAGAATAAAGAGGAGGGGGTTGTTGGTTGTTTGGTTGTTTTTTTCCTTCAACCTATTATAGCTTTTAACATTCTTTAAAAATTAAATTGATATTTAAAAATTAAATTCCATTCTCAGAGTACGAGTGGTGAGAAACTTATTTGATTAAGCCTCTATGTATAAGGAGGATTCAATAAAATGAATATGAAAATGAGATCATGTTCCTTGCTGATGTCATACTTCAGAAGTACATCCTGGATATTAAAACAAAACACTTCAATTATTGTTTCATCAGATACTCAGACTTTCTTTTAATGAAAACTGAACTAGAGATGAATAATCAGAATTGATTCTAATTTAATTTTATTATAATATGCATGGCCTTCTGTTTTGCATCTGCTGTCAGTTTTGTGGATTTTATTAGAATAGATATGTCAAGTCAGATACTAAGATCTATTTTTGCTTATATAAAAAGATTAAATGTTAGATGCTTGTAGTAGAATGTGATGTTGGAGCAGGAAGTATCTAACTGTTAAAACAGTATCTCGTGAATATTTTTAAACAGAACCTGCTTTTCTGGCACAGTTGCTATACTTCTGATGGGAAGTTACACTGAGACTTTAAATATAAATATAATTATGAACACTTGAATATAACTGTGAATCATGAAAGTGAGTATCAGGAACAATAACTGGAACATTGTGTATCTGGATGTATCTTACAATGGCAGAGTTACAACAGCAGAACTGTTAGTTTTTTTCTTTAATGGAATTATTTTGCATTTCCTTTTCTCTTGATATTTTAATTTTGTGAGTTGATTCTGCTTTTCTTGGAGGACAGAGCTCTCTGCAGCAGCTGCTGCTGTGAGTATCTGCTGCCATGCCTAATGGCATGGTTATAATTCTCCTGTTAGTATGACACTGGGACTACTGAATTAATACTCAAATCTGTGCTCTTGTGAGTGTACTTTTGCAGTAACCAGAGCTGCATGCTGATACCTTATCACTTTCATTTGTCACAGAAAAAAAAACCCAAACAGGAATGGGCAGATTATTAAATAACATGTAGAAGCACATGCAGGAATACATAAACTGCTACCACTTTAAGATAGGTTTTTGCGACAGGGAGAGAAGAAGTGGAGGCAGGAAAGGGCAGGCTGAGGGAGCGAAAAGCTGTGGCAGACCCAGGCTGGAGACACGGGTGATGGAAAGCATCCTGCACTGCTGTGCTTGAGGCTCTCGCGTGCTACCAGAAAAGGGTCTCACCCCCTCTAGTGGCTTGCATTCCTCCTCGGTGCTGATGATGCTACAAACTTAAGTGAGCACATATGCTCGAGTAGGGGCTCCCAAAGATGAGGTGACTCTCCTATAGCTCCACGTTTCTGGTGGGTTTTCATACGCTGTTAGCACGGCAGCACGTTTTGAAGTGTCAATTAGGCATGAATCAAGCATCCTGTGGTGCCTGAGCGCTTGGGGCAGCGCTGGCTCGGTGCGAGCCCTGGGCCGGCAGGCTGGCCGCGCTCGCAGCTCCGCGGCTCCAGCGGGCTCTCCGTGCGCCGGGGGCGCGGTGGGACCCTGGGCGCTGTCCCGCCGCCAGCCCGGCCCCGCTCGCAGTGCCATCAAGTGGATGCCAGGCACCGCGGCGCCAGCCGAGCTCCTCACCCCTTCTTACTGCCTCCAGATCCTGCCGAGCCCAGCTTCACCGACCCGCACTTCTCGTTCTGCCACCTGCCTACGAGAGGCTTCTCGCGTCTGCCTTAAATACTGAACAGTTTCTTTGTCTTGGCTTTGCTGTAGACTCAGACCTTTTTTGCCTCCCATTTTTTAGCGTTCTTCTGAGGCTGACAAGATGAAGAGACTAAGCTTCAGGCATCATCACTAAAAAATAGTCTTATGGCTACCTGATCCAAGAAATGGCTTGCACTCAGCTGTCTCCCTGCTTGTCCATAAAGTTATCCAGCATCCCTGCATGTATTGGTGCTTCAGTCTAGCAGTATCATCAATTATTAAAAATTGAACATTTCCTTTTATTAGACGCTGAAAGTGGCTGAACATTTTCCAACATAATATTTTTTCAGTGACTTACAGCTTTATCACATTTTAGATGCTTGAGGCGATTTTTTTTTTCCTCAAGAAGAAACTCCTTTGAATTTTGCCTTTTTTCTTTTAGTGTATTCAAAATATTTTTTTTTCTAAAACTGTTTTTGAAAATATTTTCTTTGTCAAGCTATTGCACATCAAAGTTCTGAAAAAGGATTATTGGCTGTGAGCTGGGATATACACAGCTTGGGTACTCTGAAAAGCCCAACACTGTTCATGTGGTTTTAAAAGTTGGTTTTTTTTCTTTTAATTGCACCTTCAGAACTTTGTCATTCTGCTTGCTAGTTTATGCCTCATTCTACATCACTCTTGTTTTTCTCCTCCTACTTCAACAGCTGCATCACCATTTTTGCAACAAGCAATGTTGTCTTCCTTCAGCTTATTGCCTTTTATCCTGTTGCTGTGCTTTTGCTAGCATCCCTCTTTCTCCATACGCCTTGTGCAGATGGTAGTATTTGTGACAGAGGTAAGAGTCTCAATAGATTTGCTGCTTGATAGAATTCATGTGTCACTTCTCATTCAAACACTGAACAAGTGTTCGGTGGTGGCAAAAAATCTTTTGGTTTTATAATAACTTCTGCATGTTCAAAAGACTACACAGTAAAGAAATTCTTCCTCATATTCACATGGAACTTCCTGTGAATCAGTTTTCTGCCAATTCATTTTGTCCTGTTGCTGGCACCACTCAGCTCCCTCAGACTTGGCTTGTAAAGAAGGTGCTGCAGTCCCCTAATCACTGAACCCCTCCACTGGACCTGCTCCAGGATTTCCATGCCTCTCTTGTACTGAGGTGCCCAGAACTGGACACAATGAGAGTGTTCTTCATTTCACATTGCTCAGTGGAATAGAAAGTGCATTAATAATGTGCATGTTATCATTTCAAGTGTTGGGCTAAACTTCAAAGTCAGTAGCTTTAATCACAGGGCTCCTCATGTGTTGATAGCCACGTGAAGCAATTAGGCTCCTTTATAAAACATAAGGCTCAAGCCAGCAGTGTCCCCAAACTGATGTGCACTTGTCACAGCAGAAACTTACGTGCTATGTGCCTGCATAAGCAGAAATAAGAGAGTTTTGTGGGCATATACAGGGGAAAAGTAGCAGAGCCCTGAGAAAGGTTAAGTTTTTGTCTGAAGGCCAACTCAGAGGGCTAGCACTCAGAGCAAAAAATGTGCTCCTGATTATTTTCTTCTTGGTTCAACCTGATGAATGAACACACTCATTATATAAAATAACATTGTTTCAAAGCAGTATCTACTTCTTTAGTCTAGTTCATTTAATGACACCAACTTGAAGTCACAACTGTGCTAAATGGACCTGAAGAGAATATGTAAGTGGGCCTAAATCAGCGTGTAAAATTCAGTACTTCTATCCAAGTATAGATATTAAATCTGTACCCATTTAATTGTCTCATGATCAGAAATATCTCCTCAATGAAACAAGTCCAATCTCAGCTCATGTATTTGAAGTTTCCTCATATATTTATACAAATTTTTGGTGAAGTAGCTATTCATGACCTGACTTTTGCCTTCAGAAATCCAAAGTGTATAAAATGACTGGTTGCTACATTTGACATTTATTTTGCACTTACAGGAACATGGAAAGTACCAGATTTTGTTAATTTATAAATTCAAATGAAATTTAGGTGGGGTTTTTTTTGTGAAGAATGTAAATGGGTGCTGAACATAACAGCAGGAAATTTATTTTTATATTCAAAATGAAGCTTTATGGGCATTTGTGTATTTACTGCAGTCAGTCTGGTAGCTCTGTTGGTAATGAGCCTGTTTAGTTATGTTAGGAAGTGTAACAATTGTCATCACATAAATCACATCTGCAGGATGACTCTGGAAGTCTTGGTTTTCAGCATGCTTGGCCACATAGTGGACACTGGCACATTTTAACACAGAAGTTTATGGTTTCTGTTTCCTTTTGACTTTATGGCACTTCATTTCCCAGCTGCTAGCATCTGAACATAGTAAAACTTTACAGAGGCATCTCCTCCCAAGGAGACCTAAGAGCAGTGTAGATGCTACTCACAGTCCCAAAAAAGGGAAATATTGATGTGCTTTCTTAGCTGCAGGACAAGGAGAAGCTCTGGCACCTCTGAAGTTGAAGTCTGCAACCTACACTGGTAACTAACAGCAAAAAAAGCAATGCCTGTCCAGTGCCTTGGCTGCCCCTCATTACAGAGAAACTGTGTGAGAAAGGAAAAAGCTGCTTGGGGAACAGGGAGAAATTCACTGTTGTTACAGACAGATTTATTTATCAAACACTTAAACGTTCATAGTACGTGGAAGCAGGAGAAAAATCTGGTTTTCAATTAAGACTTTTTGGAAATAAAAAACATTTCATTCTTTATACTTTTGTGGTGATTTGATGGTGCTTTGAAATCTTCTACTGATATTCTTTTAGAAGCAATGGCTTGCATTAACCCTCCAGGTCACTGGCAGAGCTGAGAAAGAAACCACAACACTCTTGACTGTTTACTTCTACATGTCCTGGCTACTGGAACTAATCTTCTCTTCCATTTAAAAGAGAGAAAATAATTGTATGCTGATTATATTCTGAGTGAGATGGTGACATTGGAGACAGCATAACTGCAGCTATCATGAGGAACAGTGAATTGCTGAATTTGGTTAAAGGAAATTAAGAACTCTCTGTACTGTTGAGTAGACAGCAGAGTGTAGACAAGTAAAGCTCCTCTACCCAGGTGTTTAACAAAAGTCCCTTAGAGCAGTGAGGGATTGTGACCTGCCAGGTCTGTCTGGGGAGAGGGTATAAGGGCTCTCCAGGCTTTTAGTGAGGATTTGTTGGCAGCTCCTGTAGCAGGCCAGCAGGAATGTGCCCTGTAGTGCTTGTGGGGCCCTGTGTGCTGCTCTGCACAAGTGGCACTGTCAGCTGCCAGTGACATCGTGTGACACTGCTGCTGCTGCAGAGATTGCCTGCCAGCCACATCCATGAAAGCAGATAAAATCAGAAATGCTCCTGTGCTCTGGAGCCGCTTTCCCCATCAGTATGGATTTGCTTTTAGGATTTTCATGAATCTGCACAGGGGTGAAAATGGATAAATGGGGAAGGAAGGAGAAGCAATGCCAGAAAAGGCTAGTTGTTAGACCAGCAGCTGTGTGACACAGAAGACTGAAAAAGTGTGTGTAGGGTTTTTTTTTTGTTTGTTTGTTGGTTTTTTGTTTTTTTCATTTTTTTTCCCCCAGTGGTTTGGGGGTTTTTTCCTGGGTTTTATTCTTGCTTCTTTTTTTCCCCTCCAGCATATGGAATCAGATTTACAGTTACAAATTAAAAATCATCTGTTTTCAGAATAGATAAAGTCTTTGCAGCAAGCTCTTTATATATAAAATGCCTTAGGCAATTTGTATAAAGATATAGAGCTCTTTGAGTCTTTGGATTTGATAGTACTGCACCATCTATTGGTCTTTTTTCAGTGAAATCAATTTACGCTTTGAGTTCAGTTCCTAAAAATACCCTAAAATTCACTGTGACACGGGTACTGGTAAAAAATTTTGTCATGAAAAAGTAGCAAGAACAAATCCCATTTACAAGATTGTGTAGTATTTCAGGACAATTGACAAGCAGGCCTGCAGAATTGAACAATTCTTGGGCTGTTCTAGTTCCATGAATAAAGAAAATGCTTTCCTTATGGAAGTAGTGATTTTCTAACTATTAAACTCTTAACTATTATAATACCAAATGAATTACAGACATTTTTTAATTTTGAGAACTATTAGATAAATTAGTTGCTTCATAAGCAGAGATGAAGTTGAATAATAATGCATATCAAAAGACATTCTAAACTAAGAAAGCTAGTTTCTTAAGCAGATAAGAAATACTGGGCATTAGGAAAATATTAAAACTCTTGGAAAAGGAAAAAAGCAGAAGGAGAGAAAATGTCGACAAATGTGCAGTGAACTGAATTTGAATTTTTTTTGTTGCACTTCTACTCAGCTGTAAGAAGCAAGGGTGTATGACTCAGGGCACTTCCCTGGTCAGACAGCCTTGCCTTGGTGAGTATTCATTGCTTGATTAATGTCAACTTGTGCAGTCCAAAATTATGGAGACAAAAAAAGAGCAAACCTACTCAAACCCTAATCAAATCAAAGAACACTGTTCTATTCTTGCACTTTTTACTAAAATATCTATGAGGGGTGCACAGCGTGTATGATGAAAGGAAATAGTTTTCCTAATATTTCTGTAGCTTAAAGACAAGATATCCTTACTCAGTTTGTGAAATATTTTAACCTCTGGAACTACAGAATCAAGTTAAATTAACTCTGATACTACTCTTACACAACTTAAATGCTAATTAACTATGATACTACTTAAGTGGAAGCAAAGCCTTATTTTGCTGAGTGATCTGTAAAAGTTTAAAATAATTTAGCCCTTATTGAACTGCTAATAACAGGCAGAAGCAAACCCTTGAAATCAGAAAGTTTGCACCAAGTAATACAGCAACATACTGATTTCTGAACACAACTCAGCTACCTGAAATCAAATGCTCTCCAGTGTGCAGTTCAACAGCCATATTAATATTAATACTTCAGGGTTTTTCTTCTGAGGCACACAGTGAGAAGTGTAAGTAAGTATATGTGTGGAAGAACCTTGTGTTGCTGGAAGAAAAATGCATGTCTGTAAGTAACAGACTTGCTTATATGTGTGATTTTCTGTATAAATGCTTACTTTATTGGGTTTGTTTTTGGGTTTTGGGTTTGGGGTTTTTTTTCATTTAAACAGAGCTTTGTTTAGATACACAATCACTTCAAGATTAAAAGCATGGCATGATTTTTAGAATTACTGGGCAGGATGCTGTGTGCTTACTAGGCATGAGATTAATATCTTTGAAAATTTACTCTGCAGCAGATGACTGTTTTATCTCTCTGAGGATGCAACCCATTGTATGTTTCATAATGCTCTTCTCACTGAGAGATCATTTAGACAGTTGTTCTGAATTATTCTTCTGTGCTCTTCACCAAGTTGCCCCAAAGAAAGAAAGGAAGACAAATGGCCTCATGCAAAGCTGTAGGAAAAACAGTTCATGGCCACTTGCACATGAAGGAGAAAGAGGTATGTAATTGGTACCAAATGCTGATGCTTCTGCAATCATAACTAGCAAAAACCTGAGCACTGGGGAAGAGTGTCTTAAGGCAGACTGTAATGTGAAAATTTAAATACTTTCCTGGACCAGTGAGTGAAGCACTGCAGACAAGACTATAATCATAAGCTTGAGGCAACCATATTTTTGCTTGAATAAAATAGCTTTTTTTTTTTTCCTAAAGTCTGCAACATGCAAGTCTTCAAGTACAAGACACTGCTGTAGGAAATAATTCCAGTAGCTGCTGTGAGAGAAGATAGGATGGGGTTTTTCTCTGTGTGTGGGACCCTGAAATCCTGCCATGTGAAAAGTAGTATGTTGCCACATCAAATCAATAGAAGTCTGCAAGATAAAAATGCAATGTGGGTTTTATCAGGGAGAAGCTGCATCCAGTTTTCATGGCTCCTCAAAGGCGGGCGAACTCAGTGTCCCCAAATTGTCTGTGCTCACAGACAAGCGCTTTGGGTAAATAATGACTGGTACAGTTACACCGCCAGAATTCAGCACTGCAGTTCCAGGTTATAAATAACTTTGTCTAGAAATCAGATAGCAGCATGTGCAGGTGTGAGTCATTAGTGCAGGAGACACAATGATGTGTGGAAAAAGCATGGCTCACATCCAAACCAGCCCACGCACTTTCATCAGCCCCTTGAAGTCTGCAGCACAGAAAATAAATTTTTCACATCAGGATGCTGAAGCCCACCCAGACTTAAAACTCAAAGGTGCAGTAATATGGAATCCAGTGCTTCTCCCAGTACCTTGTTGATCAGTTGTGCTCAAAAGGCAGTTTTTAAGTCACTCATTTACTGAGTTGATTGTCACAATTTCAATTAACATACACAGATGCTTTCTGTAAATCATTGTTTTACAATACATACTTGTAAGTTCTATGGAATTAAGAAAATACCCAAATTATTATTTGATTTTCTTTTTAAGATTTTGTGCGTTGAAACTGGAAACAGTTAACGATATTTACCTCCTTGGTTGCAGGGCTAATGGAAGGTGTAATGAAGAAATCAACAAATGCCAAAATAGTATTTAGAATAAGGTGCTGGTTTTGAGGAGAATTCAGTGGAAAGAAAAAACAAGCTTTTACTTCAAGAACATACCTGATTTAGTTTTAACAAGTCTGGCAAAATTTATCCTTTCAAGGATAAAAACTTAAGCTGAAAAGAGGGTACCTTGAGTCCTGATGCCAGGTGAGGGTTCTCAGCAAAACTCAATTTTCACACAGGATTCAAGTTATTTTTATAACTAAAGTTTAAAGACAGAAAAAAGTGAATCCTTTTTCATCTGAAAGCACATTTCTGTCCTAGAACTGCTATGTTTTCAATACAGCAGATTGAATCGTTGTTTATCTTCATAAGTTGCACATTTTACTATTTGTTGGACAATCTTTTTTGCCATATGTCTTCTTTTTCCTATTTTTGCAGTGAAGTAAAGAGAGAAAATTGAAGCACAAGTTTGGATCACTTTCTCTAAAATATTGAGGTTAGGTCTTACCAAAAGCCACCATATTTTTTTTTTTTGCATACTGTCAATGAATTTACAGTTAGAATTCAAAGTTCTGTGCAGAGATTAGAATCTCCTTTCATTTTTCTATTTGCAATTCTTGTGCATGAGCTAAACAGTAAAATGTGGTATTTGGATATCCTGGTAGACATAGAATATAATTACAGAAAAAGCAGGGAATGTCAGACCATTCAGGCTGTATTTAGAATTACCTGGTTCCACAGAAATTCTGTTAATATTTAGGCTCAGTTTCTTCTGACTGACATCTGCCAGGAAAGGGTAAAAAAAAATAAAAATTAATGTTAGCATGTCTTCAGTGAAATTAGTACAGAATCCAGAGCTGATTTAAAATGGCCTGAGGAATCAACCACCTCTCCACATTTTTAAAGACAACTAAATTCTGTAAATTACAGCCATGTAAATCTAAATAAAGATCTCAGAGGTACAACTGCAGGCTCATAGTAACGTAAATCAGAGCACCCTTTGGCTCAGCTACTTTTCTGCTGTTTATTGAAATTGTGTTCATAATGGAGAGGTAATATATAATTGCTCAACATACTTTTCTATAAATAGTTTTATTAAGAAAGCAGTTCAGGAATTTTTCTGTACTTTGTGATGATCTTTCAAAATCTCATTTCATTTTAAACAAATAAAAATTAGCCTTCTTCTTTCTTGTGGTTTTAGAAGTTATTCTATTATCTTGGAATCAGGTTCCTTTTAATTTGTCACCAATTCAGTAGTTGCCAACCTCAAACCACTAAGAATAGCTAAGTTTCCTTCCAGCAGATTCTCTATGACTTTACATAGTAACTGTTCTAGAGATGTTATTACTATACAGTGCTTTCTTTCTTCCTTCCTCAGATATGAACTCAACATGAGGGTCTGAACTGAAGGCAAAGGTTTTGTAGGGTTTATTCCCCTAATTCCTCATGTGAAACATTATCCCAATGTAATGGGTACCAATTACAATAGGTTAGAAGTACTTTTAATCAGGTCTGAAAATGCTATAATCTATACCAATTCAGATTACCTAATTTGTGTAATCAGATTCAAATAACAAAATGTGTCAAGTGTGTCCA
This sequence comes from Erithacus rubecula, assembly GCF_903797595.1. Lineage (NCBI taxonomy): Eukaryota > Metazoa > Chordata > Aves > Passeriformes > Muscicapidae > Erithacus > Erithacus rubecula. The sequence goes on from NC_136659.1 coordinate 15,386,685, forward strand.
GTTGTATCATCAATTCTGCTAGGATAAGATTCTGTGCTTTTGCAGAAACATTGCATTCCTAAGAAAAAATTTATGAGTAAAAATGGTAAATTCAAAATATGCTGCATTCCTTACCATTATTTTTCATCTTAAAAAGTGGAAAAAAGAGTAAGAGTGACTCTGTAGAAATATATGAACAGTATGCAAGTGTCACCAGCATGAAGTGCTATGACAATACACTTCACAGTACAATATTAGTCACTAAATAAACATAAATTCACAATAGGCAAATGTAGAAGACCATTGGCAAATTTCCCAATGTTGAGGAGAAGCTCAACAAAATATTGTAAGAATATATGTAAAAAGTATGATGTGACTATGTTGTATTGTGGTGGTGCTTCTATGTATTATGGAAGAAAGGGTCAAGGTACAGATGCATTTTGGTTGGAAGAGAGACATAAAATGATGTGATGAAAGGAAAGGTCACGTGCTATTTGTTGTCCTTTGTGGAATATTTCCACTCACTTGAAGATTTTTTTTCTGTTTGAGGGTAAAGTTTTTGTTGCCTAAGAAACACTAGAGATGCTTTGTTTGTCAAGCAGTAATGTAAGGGAATACAGTTGGTGTCTTGACTCCCTGGCTTGCTTTTAAGCTGTCACCAAATTATGCATCTCACATAAGAAAAATTGCTTCACATTTTTTTTTTTTTCTAGTGGAACAGAACCAATGTTTTCCATCCCCCTGGAACTGATGCTGCAAACAGTGAGAAGTTGGGTGAGCTAAACTTATTCACATCAGGCCCAACATAACCTGGTTGGTTAATGTGCTGGATTCAGGCTTTTGTGTTCCAGTTGGAGCTTCAGTTGGAAGGATTTTGCTGACATTGGCTACTTCAGTCAGGCAAAAATGCCCACCTTGCTGAAAGAGGAGCTCAGCATGGCAAAGGATCAGGCATCTGCAGTAAGTTCTGCCAGAAACATTCTCTCTTAAACAAAGTCCAATATGGAAAAAAGGCTACTGTTCAAGTAATTTCTTCTTCAAAAATCACAAAACACATCTTGAAGTATGTGGGAGAAGAACCCAAATAAAAACTTTATTAATATCACTGGGATGTTAATGCAGGCTGTTATATATAAATTAGCTAAATTTTTTCTTTGTTAAACTGCACACAGCATTCATAAAACAGCAGGAATATGTTATGGATAAGTCAAGAAATAGTAGCAGTTTTCAGTTTGGTCTTATGGTCAGCAGGAAGTAAGTAAATAAATACATTTGCCATCATGAACAGGCATTGGGAGTTGGTAACTGAGTTGTAAGTAGAACTGTGGCTTGAAGATGACATTTTCACTGTATGGACACATATTGAATTTATCTCTTGGTTTCAATGCCATTCAATTAGCATGGTCAATTGTTATATATATTGTTTGCCAGGCGACAGGTGAGTGCAACTTGAAATGGTAAGATCAAAGCCTGCAATTGTGTTGTAGGGAAGATAGCTTTGAGGTGATACTTATTAATTCTCCTATGCCAATTTAAAGGTCTGATCTGCAATTCCTATTTTTAGCACTGGTAGTATCAATCTTCACAGCTCTCACTTTGCCAATACGAAGATCTTCCCATCTCATGCAGTGACATTTATAAAGCTGGTTCCACTGATTCAAGCATAGTAGAAGCCAGGAGTCTTTCCAAAATTTTGACAAAATCTTTCTTTGTGACCTTTTTCCTCCCTTCAGAAATCAGTTAATTTTTCTTTGGCTCAGTTTTGCTGTCTCTAGATAAAAATTACTACCTGATGTCGCTGCTGTAAAACTTTGTTCATGGTCTGCCAAAGTGCTTTGAGGCACTGAGGTTTAGCACTGCAGAACTGCCTGCCTTACATAACAGCTGCAGGCTCCTGTGCTTGGGGGCTGGCCTCTAGTGACATCTCTTCAAACAGGGCAGAGCAGAGCAGCCAGGCAGTAACAGCCCCTCTGAGTATCTCTGGAAAGCATTACATGGGAGAAATGTCCTCTGTGAATTATTTCTGCTTGATTTTTTTTTTTTTTTTTTTTTTGAGGTAATGATATAATTTAGATGTTTCAAATATAACTGACTTCGACGGAGAGAAACTTTATTTGTGGGTAGGAGCTGTGGTTTTGAGGATTCATGGCCTTTTGTGATGCTTCTTTTCCTGTTATTTCAGATGAACTAATTAAAGCTCCTTAGCATTTCTCCATAAGGCTTTGCTACAAAGCCCTGCCAATGCCCAATGGGTGGAAACTCTAGAGTTGAAAAAGAAACATCATTTATAACTCTTGGGTTGATTTAATGGCTTCTACCTGCAGGTGGTCCCACAGACATAGCCCATCCCTCCACCATCCAGACCTGATAGTCCTCAGCATCCCTTGCAGTGAGGAGTCTCCATGGCTGTCAGTATATTTATGACAGAGAAACGTGTTGGTTCACTGCTTTAATCATACTGCTGTAATTTTGCAGCCCTCCTTCGGCCTGCAAGCTGAGTTTTCTTTGCTTTATAGCTCAGTGTGCATTTGCTGAAGCCCTGAGGCTAAGTGCTGATGCCAGGCATTGGTCTTAGAGGTGCTTGCACTGGTATGGTGATGCTCCTTATCTGCTACCTCTGCTCTTTTTCAGTTCATACATTTCTGATTTTAATAGAAATACTGGTATGTCTTGTGAAACTTTTTTCTTGCTTTTGTCCTCATATTCCCTCCTGGAAATCCTGGCTTAATATCACATGTTAAATAACTGAGTAGCAGTTTGACGTGTTTGCTGGGACGGGGCTTATTAGTGGCCATCACTGATTCAGGTTTGTGTAAAACATAGAGACATTTCCAGTGAAAATAGATGGATTTTGCATGTAGGAGATCAGAGATTGGATCCTAGAATAGCAGCCATTTTACATGTATTTATTTTTGGCTTTCTAGTCTTTAGCAGAAATGTTTTCATATTTCAGATTCATTTGGAGCAACACCATTTAAAATGAGGTGCTGTAAGGAAATTTACAGTACAGTTTTTCTCCTTTTCATTTTATACTGACTGCTAAATTTAATGCAATGTTGAAATGTTTATGTCTTACCAAATATTGTTAAAAATTGGTTTAGTAGCAACTTCATATGTTTTTGGTTTTTTGACAGTATAATTCAGCATAGCTTGTTTAGATTTTTTTGAGGTTCATACCCATGTAGTGAGGTGAATAATGGATAATATCTAGCTGTAAAGTGACTGAGTCAAGAAATGTCCAAATACCTGCCAGAAAAAATAAGATTAGTAGATGTGTTCTGACTGTATAAACATTTTTACAGGTATACTACAGTAAATCAAGTTCAGTGTGTTCACTTGTTTTCCAGTTCAAAGACCTTGGGTGCATAGCAGAAAAGAGAGAAGATGAGGTTGTGTTGAACAACTAGAGGGCAGTGATGGGGCCTGCAGAAAAGTCAGAGTTGAGCACATTTGGCTGCACTGCCTCCCTTTCCTGCCCCTTGGTCCTGCATGCAACAGCCTCTCAGTGCCACAGCTTGTGAGGACAGTGACCTACATAGGAGTCAGGTTTTAAACTGTAATAAGTCTGCTTCTACCAGAGACATGTTTTGTAATCTGTCTGGTGACGCAGTTATCTACTTTGAATGTGTGCCAATAATTCTGTGAGGCAGGCAAGTACAGAGTCAGTGCTGAAGGATTTCTCCTGTGGTCCTTTTCAGGCTGTTTACAGACAGCAAAAGCTTCCAGAGTTAGATAGTGAGCTTTATAGGGCAGACATGCTGCTGGATGTTTGCAAGCATTACTGCATTTTTATGGTGCTGCATTAATAACCACATGCAAATATAAACTTAAGAAAAGAAAAAAGAAGGCAGTAGAAGATTGTCCCAGGAGCCTCTGCAGGTTCAGTGATACAAGCAGGAGCTATGTGCCCTATTTGGTGCCTACAATCGTGTTTTTACCAACTAATTGTCCTTTCCATGCTTGGGGTGGAAAAATAATTTTGGTAAATATTTCTTAGAATTGCGAACTTAGGTGACAATTAGATTTTATCAGAGGTGTGGCTTGCCAGACCCTGCAGAGCTGGCAGGAGGTAATGGATTTTGGATGAGCACTTGTGTTTAACCATTTTGCAATTAGATTTGCTTTATTGTTTTCAGAATTCAGTAGAATATTTAATTCTCTGAACCCATTTTGAACACATTAGGAAATGTTTTAAAGGGCAGCTGGCTTCCCTGATTTGGTTTCAAGTGTGTCCACAAAACATTTATCACTTTAAACTACAGCAAAAACATTTCCTTTGAAAGGACTTCTTTTCTCTTTCTAGGAAGGCTGTACTAGCTCCTTTCCCCACAGGCTCACCAAGCAAGCTGTGTAAAGAGAAGTGGCTCCTGTGGCCGCTAAAGAAAACAACTGAACCAGACAGGCATTTGCTGAGAGCTCAGCCAGGAGTTTGTGCCAGAGTGAGTACACGAGCATTACTGAGAAGCTCCTTTCTTCTGTCAGACATCAGAATTGTTTTCTTTTCTGAGCACAGGCAGGGGTGCTTGGAGCATGCCAGAAGCCGTGGGTGAGGCTATCTGGGATGGTTCTGGCAGCGTGTGCTCTCCAAGGCTCGGTGAGGGAGAGGCTGTGTGCAGCAGCAGGGTAAATGTCACTGCCTTTGCTGAAGCTGGAGTCAGGGCTGCTCTCCAGCTCACATTGTACCTCTGCAGTGTGCTGCCATTGCAGCACTGGCTGCTTTTCTCCATTAGCTAATAACTTTCTGCATTGCTGGCCTACACACGTGCAACTTTGCTGCTTTTATACCTTCCTCTCGTAAGAGAAAATTTCAGAACTTACTTCCTGTGAGGCACGCAATTCTCAAGAATAGCCTTCTTTTGCAGCTGGAACCAGCAGGGGTTTTTCTTATACAGAGAAGAGTTAGCAGATTCCATGAGGACCCTCATGCCCAGGCTGTGCAGTGAAGGGAAAGGTGGTATCTCTTGACACACGTTGTCAAAAAGGGCTTGGCCAGAGGTCTCCTTCCTGCTTCTGATGATAAAAAGATTTGTATCATGTGTGAAGTTATTGTGAAATCCAAACCCACATGATGAGAAGAAATCCTCATTTTAAGATGTTCAGGGGAACGCTAAGAAGCATTTTATTAACTTAGGAATTCTATGTCTCATCATCTATGAAAAGCTAGATGAAAGGAAACTGAGTGTCACATCTCAAGACAATGTGCTGCTGTAGTGCAGGTGCCCAGATGCTGATGTGCCCAGACAACTGTGCAACCAGGTGTGGAATTTCTGGCCCGTGAAATTGTGATTATGAAGAGGAAGCATATGGAAGACTGCCCTTTAAAATTCTGAGGGCGCACTGATGTGTTTCTGAACTGATGCTATAAAATGAAAGTATCCACCTAACAAGCACAGTTTGCAGCTTGCATGTCCTAGTAATCAATACTGCAGAAACTGGAAATGCTTATACTCCCAAATATCAAGCTCCTGCTTCAGTTATTGTGGATTTGAAGGTCTGACTTTGGGGATATAAGTCTGGAGGTGTGTGGAGGTACTAAAGCAATACAAATATATCCTGTGTGAAGCCAAAAGTAACTATGGTCAGGGCAGACATTTGATCTTACTGGAGTAGTTTTGAAGTAAAGGTATGTCATCTTCAAGACCTAGGTGAAAATGTAAGTAGTTGTATAACTGAATATAAAACTTCTTATAATTATACTGTTTATTTCCTTGTTTTAATACTCCTAACATACAATAATAAAATAATGTAATTTTAAAAAGAAAAAAAATGAGATATTGAAGGTGCCTATTACCACTACTTCTTTTCACAGGCTTTCTGCCCTGATAAAATATTGAATGGTTTGTGAGTACAGGTTTTTAGCTTTTGTATGCTGCTGTGAATTTGTGAGGTGATTGTGGTTGCTACCCAAGGATACTTATTGAAGGGTTAATTAAGAGAAACTGGGCCAGGTCACCTGGACCCTGAATGTTCAAGTAATTTACAATTACAGACTTGTTAACCTGAAGTTACTGTATCTGAATGCTTTATAGTTGTCATGAAAAAACAAATCCAACAAAAACTAGTCTCTTTCAACATCTCAGCACATTCATTAGGTTGTTACTCAGCCTAAACATCATTTTTATAAAATGTACTATTGCATACTCACTGATGTGTTTGTCAATATGTCACACAGAACTGTGATGAATCATTGCAACTAATTCTATTAGACAAAATAATTTAATGAGGCACATCTGTTAAAGTTGTTTTTTAATTTTTTTAAATTCTGACTATTTTTTTTTTTAGAAAGTCACTTCATTAAATCTGCAGAATCTTTTCCTTTATTTAATTCAAAATAGATGTGAAGGAAAATTCTCTTCCAGACACATTTCTTTTTGCTTCAAAACTATTTTTTAAATAGCCTTCAGTTTAACAAAGGGAAATTACTTTATGTACTTCAGAAGGGTATATAAGGTGATTTTCCAGGAGTTTCACACACATACTTTGTGCATTGGTGTAATGGAAGCATGTGCTATACTCAACCTTTGGGCCAGTTTTCACCTTGGAGCCCCAGGAAATTAGTAATTATTTATCTGTCACTTAAAAGGAGGGGGAAAGGACGTGTCTATCTCATGGTGTTATGTACCATTTCCTCAACTTTTTACATTCCCTGTGCAGGGAAAATCCCTGATGTGAATCTGGCATAAAAATACCAGCTCCTTACAGTCTGTGGCTCAGATAGATAAGAGTTGAATATTATGTTATTCCATATTTGTATGGAGTGTCCACAGTCATAGCATAAACATGTTAGAGGTGCTAGTAAAATTGCCTTAATACTGCAGATTTAAATCTGTAATCTGAAATAATAATGCAAAAACTGCTTTCTATCCAATCGAGCAATTTTGGTTAAAAAATCTTACTTAAAATTCAGCTACCATTAGAAACATCTTCATTCTTTCTGTACTTGGTTTAAGGAAAGTGGTAAGTGGTTTAAGGAAAGGTCACCTTGACTATTCATAGAATACAAAAGAGGAAAAACAGTAGGCTTTTGTTTTGTCAGTCTCGGGTAGACAGGAATAATTGAACACACAGTGATTCCTCTCTACCTGACAGGTTTTTTCTTGCTTTTTTTTTCTTCATAATTGTTGACATTTATTTATTTCATTCTTCTATTGGTTTTCTAAACAACTTGGTGTCTTTCTTAATTTTACTGCACCTTACACAGTAAGATTGAATGGTGAAAAGAGGGATGAGTGTCAGTGGCTTTCCAGGCTCTTCATATTTCATAAAACAGTGTTTTATGGAAGACAGTTTCTGCATAGAGCCAGTGCCTTGGAGTTTGGGTTCCAGTTGGGTTCCAGAGACCAGTGGTTTTCAATAGTGCAAGGTTTTACTTTCTTCTCACTAATAAGATATTTTTGCTAGCTGGTTTTGTGATGCCTGAAGGTTCATAAGCTTCTCATGTGTTTTCCATTGTCACAGGGCCACATTAATTTTGGGAATAGAGATTCCAGTGTGGAGACAATGAATACTAGTATTTACTTATTAAGTAAAAATGTATCCAGTCTCATTATGGCATTCAAAATTTCACTAAAGGCCAGATTTTTTTTTAAGTTAACTTTTTCTGCTCTGATCACTTACTTGGCTGTGGTTTTTAGTACTGGTACAAGAAAATATAGATAAGGTTTTTTTGTTTCACTTGGAAGTAAAACCTAAACTGAAATATGCAAAATTCTCTCAGAGCAACTCTGGCCATGAAAAAAAAAAATCCCTCTTATCATTTTTTTACACTCGGACTTTATTTTTCACTTTGTGTACTCTATCCTGTAGATCTGGCATGATAGCTGGCTAGTTTAATTATTGCCTCTTCAAAAAGATGTGTTTGCAGAGCCTAAAGTGTCAATTTCCTTTGGAGGCAACCGTGGTGGGAAGAGGATGAAAATAGGTTGTTTCCAAATTAGAAGAGTAGGTGTGCACCCTTAAAGTCTGCAGTGACTGTGACAGAGTGCCAGGAGTAAAGGTACAAAATTCAGAGGATCTGAGGATCCTTTCCAAAAGCTCATCATTACTCAAACACAGACTAAGCAGGTGTGGCACCAGTGGAGTGTTCAAGGCAGATAAAGTATAACAGCAGTTGCTGCTCTTCTGGGCTCTTTCCTAAGACAGTCTAAATAGCCCATGTCTCTGGGTTAGCAGTATTTCTCTAATTAAATAAAACTTCAAAGACAAATGCCATTTTCTTAATGCCAAAATTTTTCACAGACAGAATTTCTTACAATAGACAGACCAAAGAGAAGAAAGGTTAGCTGCTGCAGCATTCTTTTGGCTCTGTGAGCAGCAGAGTGCTTCAACTCCCACTGGCTTTGCAAATGTTAAGACTATTCAGCAGCTGTACAATTTACTAGAAGTCTGAGACCTAAGCCTGGGAACCTCTCAGGAGTGGCAGTATGTTAAAGACTTGTTACCAGTGTGTGGCTTAGAAATACTGGGTTTGGACTTTGATCCATTGTCATCCTTGTGAAGTGCCAGTCCCACAGGTATTCAGCTGCTTGACTGGTCTGGTTTACTAACTTCACAGACAACCAAAAATCATCTTGGGGACCTCAAACTATGTTCCTCCTTTTCAATCTTCTTTAATATACAATGATATATTACAGTTTTTCAAGCATGCTCTTTTAGCTTTTTTTTTAACCTTCTTTGAGAAGACAATCAGTTTTCTGACTAATAATGTAGGATCAATGTGCTGTATTCCACTGTGCTGATATTCTCCAAAATCTATGCACTCTAGATGTAGAATTCCTCAACAGGAATGTAACTTGAGCTTGCTCCTTGAGCTCGGAACAAAAAAGCAGTCCTGAGGAATACAGGGAGGCTGTGATGTCTACAGTAATTTAAAGTAGTCTTCAGAAGACATTTTATAGAGTTGAGAATCCACAGATTCCCAGAGAAACCATGGAGGACCCAGACTTTTGGGACCTGTGAATTTAATTGTATTTGTTCTTTCCTAGCCATTTGATCTCTTTCATGCATCTGATGTGCCTTGACCATGATGATTTTGTTTTGTGTTTAGTGTTCTGCTGATGAGTGAGCTGAGACCTTCCTGTGGTGTTCTCTAAGTTTAGATCTCTCTCCCAGAAAGAAATTGATATAAACAACAGCAGTTTTTTAATGAATGCAAGTTTCTTTCCACACTAGGTGATGCAGATGTACCTCCCTTTCTGTGGGATTGCCATATCCAATGCCCAGCTATTTGCAGCTTCAAGGAAGGAATATGACAGAAGCAGGGTAAGTGCAAAATCAACTGGACCAACATCAAACTCTTCTCTTTTGTTCCTGCAGGTTCCAGCTGTGCATATGTGCTTGCTAAGCAGACAGTTTTAGTTAAAAATATTATTTTCAAAAGATCCCTGTCTTGATTGAAGCAGCAAGCAGAGAGTGTGGGAGGGAAATACACTTGTAGTGGTGGCTGTTGTTTCCTGAAACAATTGCATTTGTGGCACAGACGGTGCAGGAGAAAGTGTTACTTAGGCAGAGATTCAAGCTCTCATAAAATTCTATTAATCTCAAGTCTTTGCCATCCTGAATTTTTAACATTCAGTTCATGTGCAAATAGTGTGGATATATCTTTATAAAATTAAGCAAGAAAAAAACCCTATATGTGAAGGGTTTTGGCAGCTTATCTTCATAGAATACACACACATGATCACTGTGCATGCATTGGAACAGGAGGCTCTGAAGTGAAAATAATCCCCTGTCAGTCCCTTGTCAGAGAGGTCCTTTATTTTTTGAAGAAACAAAATGGTAATATTAAGAGGTTTTTAATAATGGTTGGCTTCTTTTATATCATCCTTCTGCAATGACAGGAAATTTTATCTTTGTTAGCTTGGATCACAGGTCCAAAACTTCAGTAGAAATACCTCTGGTAGTGTTTAGCCTTCCCTTCCTTCACAAGGTAGGGGTAACTACAGTAGTCTGGGTCTTTATTTTGAGCTCTGACATTTTTACATTCATGATTTTGATGCTTTCATGCATGAAAACTAATGCTTTTCACTGCTTTGAAAAAAAAAAAAAGATCATTATATTTAAGAGTCATGAGGTATCTGAGCTTGTTTTCTGTCAGGTCTGACCACAGACTTTTATATTTGGGGAAGAGAATTGGAGGAGACTTGAGGGGAATAAAAGGATTGTCTGCCAAAGTTCTTTTGGTGGGTTTTTTTTCTGTTGGTTGTTTGCTTGGTTGGGATCTTTGGGGATTTTTGTGGGGTTTTTTTTTTAATGTTCAAATAAAATAATTGTTTGACAACAGAGACTTAAATTTTGCTGCAGGTTTCCACACAGAGGAGTGTGGAAACAAGCAAGCTCCTCTGGGCCCATGGTAAGAAAGAACATGGCCTATAATTTTTTAAAGTTGATGAGATGAGAGGGAGAAACCTTTCATTTTAAAGCATTGTACTTTACTGACATATTGTTAGTGGTGAGGACTGGATCAGAGTCCTATTGGATTATAGAAGTATTGATGTGGGCATTTTTCCTTCTAGCTTTGAACATGCAAAATGGGTAATAAGAGAATAAAATGGAGTTTAAATGTCCTAGAAAATTCAATATATAAAATCAAGCAATTCAATCCATACTGCATTACATTACAGCCATTGCTTCATTTTTGGAACAAAGTGAAATAGTTTGAAAGACTCCTATTGTTTGGATTGTGCCCAGTTGTGAGCTAAGAATTACTTCTTTCATTGTTCAGATACCCCCACTTCAACTTTGTTGCAATAATCATTAAGAACTTTGTTTGAATGAAAATTTCAATGGGTCAGTCATATAAAATCCATCCCAGATATGATGCCTCCTTTGCAACGCTCCATGTATTTATTAATTCTACAACCAATACAAGAATTTTCTGTCCCTGTATACAGGCTCTACTGGAAGTAGTGAATGACCTCTTTGAGGAACAGACTGACTTAGAGAAAATAGTGAAGAAAATTATGCATCGGGCCCAGACCCTACTGAAGTGTGAGCGGTGCTCGGTGTTACTCCTGGAAGATATTGAATCACCAGTAAGTGCAATTTCATATGTGAGTGCAGCACAGCAGGCATTCCTCAGTGTCTTGTTCCTAAATGGAACTTAGGTACACGTTGAAACTTGACCAACACCCCTGTTGTGTCCTCTCCCAGTAGGTTTATATTAGTGATAGCAGAAAGCTTTCACATTGAGCAGGTGAAATGGAAATCCAGCTTTTAGAATTACTGAAGCATTTTTGGTTTCTTGCAATTACTCTGTCTACTTGACCAATGAATAATTATTTCATTGCAGAGCTCTGTTGAACAGATGGATGTAAACTGTATGAAAGTATTTGACAGTTTTGACAGGGGCTTTCACTGGGACTTTGCATTACTGATACTCATAGGGTATGAGAGCCTTTTAAAAAATGTTTGAAGTTTTTATAAGTATTGTTATTAGCAATAAATAAAGTGGCTGCCCTTATATTGCTAGCTCCCTCCAGTGTTTTCAGGCTATTTAATATAAGCTAACCTTCTTTCTACTGATTTGAGAAGGAGTTGAAGGATAAAACATTGTTTGTAATATCTTTTTTTCCTAACCAATTATTATTTTTGTATTCACTGATTCTGCAGTTAATTAATTGTTGCTGGGCTGTGACAAGTTAAGAGACAGAATCGTAAATTTGTTTGTATGGCAGGAAAAAATCCCCATTCTTTCCCTTGGAGGAAAGATATGATTCACATTTCATTTCAGATAATAAAATTAGGAATTTTCATTGGAGTATGCCATAAATTACCAGCTTTCCTAAAAGCAAGATCAAGTATATTCTCTACCATAGAATTTTAATGTTTCTAGTTAATTTTCCTTTCTAGATTCCCCTAGCCACTCCCCCTCCACAATTTTATAATTGCAAGATATAGTTCTACTACATTCTTACAAAATGTCACTGTGTTTATAAGCATAACATGATTTTTATTTTTCACAGAAATGTCCATTGTGTTAGGAAGTTGTGGGTGGCAGTTCATTTTTCTGATCTTGGTACTATTTCTGCCTCTGAGCTTAGAGGAGCTTTTCCCAAAACACAAGCAATGAGTTCTTATTCCTCTAGACAAAATTATGAAATATGGACAAAAACCTTAAACATTTTTAAAATGGTCATAAATCTTGGATTAATTTGGAGTAGGAGAATAGCATCTTGCCACCCACTTGGTAATTTTTACAAGTGGCAAAACAGTTATTTTCCTGACTATGTCCTGCTTGGAGGGTTAACATATATAACAAAATAGATCTCCTCAGAGTAACTCAATGTCTAGCTATGTCTAAAATATTGTCATTTGTACATTGTGCAGAGAAGTTTTAAGTTTCAGAACCAAAGTGAAGATGGGGACACACCCAAAAACTCAGCCTCTGTTCTGTGTCACTTTTGGCCACTCCTAAGGTGTTTCACTGTGTGCTTCTGATGCATATCTTCAAGTGTGATTGGTTGTAGTTAGCAATGCAAAGCTGCCATTCTGTTTATTTTCCTATATTTAAAAAGTGAAGTTTGGGTAAAGCTCCATAATTCATGTCTCGAAAGCCTTAAAGGGAAGAATATATTCTTGTGGAAAATAATTTTCTGAGGGAATCTTAAGATATCATTTGATTTGATATTGATTTTTAGGGAACTGTGCACCGTGTTTGTTTTAAACATGAATTCTCCATTGAGAGAATACAGATTTGTATTTTTATCCTAAGACTATTGGATAAAAATACTGTTTAAATAGAGGAACCTTACATTACTGTTTTCTTAGATGTTTATTCATCTTAATAACAATCTTAAGTTATTTGTTTTGTGACAGGTGGTGAAATTCACAAAATCCTTTGAATTGTTATCTCCAAAATGCAGTGCTGATACTGACAACAGGTTAGTGCTCACGTTCCATGGTTATGGATAATTTCATTCTTTACATAGTTTTAAAGCTTGTTTGGTCAAGTTTTCATTTTCTTATGGAACTTTGTGTAGATTTGATTAAAGAGTATGAGCCTCTGTTTTTTACTCAGACAAGACTCCTGCTTGATTCAAATGGAGACTTGTTTAATAAATAAATACATGTGCCTATATTTTTTTTTTATATATGTATGTTTGTGTGTGTATATATGCAGTGATATTGTGTCAGTGTCTCATGTAAGAAACCAGGGGAAAACTGACTTTATATGGTTGAACTCATTGATAACATGCAGATGTTGTTTACAATGATTAATATTGAAGTAAAAATTACAAAATTATTTTAGATTGTTGGTCTCTTACAAAATTCCTCTGTACAGTTGTGTTGAGAGGTTTTCAGAAAAAATTTATTTCTGCTGTTGTCAAATTGGAAAGCCTGGAAACCGCAGAGCATATGTATTTCCTAGAAACTGTGTTCCTGTGTCTAAATCTTGTTTGGGAGCCCAGTCAAAATGGAAGTATATGTTTTGCTTAGTAGGATCTGTAAACATTCATAAAGGGCCAATTTTAAGTAATAAAAGAAAGCTTTTTGTTATATCAACCCCTGCAAGGTTACACCACTGGTAGCAGTTCACATAAACTGTCCTATATACCAAATGAGGGGATGAGGATTTAGGGCTGCTGTGAGAACATTTCTTCCATCTTTCAGGGCTCAGTGTTTATCACACAGGTTTTATGCAGATTAATTCATACAGATTCTGAAGTAGAATTTTCCATATCAAATGGCTGTCATGGTGATAAACATTTTCATGGATTGATTTTGCAGCATTAGAAGAATGGGTAGTGTTAGAAAATTTCTAAGACGTGCAAACTGACAGCAGAGTCCAAGGCCACACAGAAATATGGGTAGAAGCTATCTCCCTTCCATGTCCTGGTTTGGGAAGGGTGAAGCAAATCAAAAACATGCAATAGAAAATAGGAAGATTCAAATGTTAATAAATATTCTGTTGATTCATCTGGAAATCACAAGTTACTGCTTTCGACAAAGAGTTCCAGAGTAGCAGTTGGTGTTTCCTAGGGGGTGAAAATACATTTCTTTTATTCAGGGACAGGAGTATGAATCAAGGAATGTGGTTGTTATTCCTGTTTTTCTCAAACTTGATCTGTAGCCAGATTAGTCAAAACAATGTAGAGTGGTGTCAAGATAACCAAGCTGGCTCATTTCTTGTTACCATAGTTATATTAGCATGTTGCCACAAAGCAGTTTGTAGTAGCCTGCTCTGCATGTAATCAAGTCAAGATTATTTTAACTTCAGTCCAAGACATGAATAAACACATGCAACCTGGTAGCTAGTCTTTAAAAAATTCACAAAGGCATATTTCTGTGCGTATTAACATGAAGATGTATTGCTTTTTCTTTGAAGATTTTTTTCCTGTGGAGGGTGAAGTTGCTTTTACAAAGACCAAGGTTAGACTGGCAGATATGATGTCACATTTGGATCTTGCACAGGCACAGCTTGAGTTATTGGCACTATTGTGGAAAAATAAAGGTTATTTAGGATACAGAACAATGCCGCGAGCCCTTGACATTTGAGCTTTTTTCTAGTGAGTTTTGCCCTTTTCATTCTACGTTCTGCAGCTGTAACTGATGTAAAGTCATGAGACTTTTCATGTGGGAAAAATAAATGGCAAGATGAGTTTCTTCATCATTACAGCATTAAGAAAAAATAATTACTTTGAAATTTTAGTTGAAACACTCAGAAAATTTAGGCTGAGAACAGTTCTCATTATAAGTTTTATCTAAATGAGGAAGAAGGTCCTAAAACAATATGACCTTCATGCCCTAATATACTTTCTCATACAGTTTTACAAGAAGTTGGCTTGTCTTTTGCCCTCCTTATATCTGCTTGATAGCTTTTAATCCCTAAATATCATAATAAACACTGGTATCTATTTTCTTTGGTCGCAGAGAAATACTTTGCAAGGCCACACTTGCATTTACCTGTTGAGTTTGCAATTTTTCACCACATACCCTGATCAAGTTTGTTTGTTTATTATCCATACCAGCACACTGATGCTCTTGTTTTTCCCAGCAATTTTGCTCCTGAAGTACAAGTTTGCCAAGACCCCTACATTTTCTCTCCCTTTGAAAAAGTGTCACATAACTCTTAGAATCCATGAGGGCTCAGTTCTGATATGAGCTAGATGAAGAGGAACCTGATGGACCATGCTGCACACTGTGCCTTGCCTGCACAGAAGCAGCTGTTTTGGCAGATGAGGTCACATTTTAGTAGTAGTCTGAAGTTGACAGTTCTCTAACCTGGGTACCAGTGGTAGTGCACAGGTCTCCTGCCTCAGCCAGAGTATGAGTTGTGTGAGCAAAAATGTGCCCCTTCCCACTTGGGCTGGGACAGAGGAAGTGCTGAAACCCCTCAGCTGTGTTGCTGTCCCTGGGGTGATGTGCCTGTCTCCTGGAGGATGGGTGTAGAGAACTTGTTAGGAGTGGACAGTACATAATAAAACTTCCTTTTAAAACTTCTTCGTTAATTTCATCTTGTTTCCTTTACTTGAATTCGTTTGCTGCTTAAAATGCTTGACACCCATAATGCAGTCCTTACCATTCAGATAAGTTATGAACTATGAATTTGAAATTAGATCCTTATCTTTCAAGATTTTTTGCTTCCATAATATTCAAAATAAATTAAATTACTAATTAAATTTTAAATTATAAATGTGATTTTTTTTTATTTAGCTCAAACCCTGTTATATTTATGTAATGGTCTTTGTCAAAGTATAAACATAACATTTATTACGGTCAGGTCACTAAAAGTTCTTATCCCAAATGAAAGTTGATTCCTTTAAATTTCTGTAAATCATTATTCTTTTTATTTATAGTCTTTTAAGCATATTAAGTTTTCTTTCAGATGAGTGATGCAGTTGAATTAGTCTCCAGAAAATCAATGCAGTTAACAAAATCAATCCTTTCACTTCAAATGAATCTTTCAAGGATTTTACTGTGCAGCTTTCATTCATGGGCATTACTTCGCAGCCCCAAGCTATTGTAGTTTTCTCCACAGCTTCTTAATAAATTTATTCTAAGTAGTGTTTCTCAGGTGTTAAAAATTTATCAGTTTTCTTCTCAAAACTAAGACAACAGCCTTTTTTTTTTTTTTTTTTTTTTTAAATTCACATGTGAGTGCCAATGTCAAAAACCTGCCTGAAATAAGTCAGAGAGAACTTTTCTGCTGATTAGGTGAGGTATGGGGTGAGGACTTAAGGTCTGTGTAAACACTGAGAATTCTGTAGAAGCTGCAGTGGAGTGTGGTGAGTTGAGGCCATAATTCTAGTGTCTTATGCTCATTCAGTGAAAGCTCTCTAGCCCCTCAGGAATTGTGGAAGAAGCTCAACCAGTAAAAAGAAAAGGAAACCTCCATGTCTTGTGTGACTACTTGGATCCACCTGCTGTAATATACTTGCAGTATTGATTTAATACTTATTTAATGATCCCTTCTTCAGCCATTCAGATCTAGCCTTTCAGATGCCATAATTTTTTAGAAGTCATTTTGACAGGAAAACTATTAAAAATAAAAATTGAAAATATCACAGATTATTAGATTAATTTAAAAAATAATAGAAGCATAAATTTTCAGGTAACTACAGAAAATATTATTTAGAACTGGTTGCTTTTCATGAGCAGTCCTGTATCATACAGAAACTTAGAACACAATCCACTGTTGATTCATAGGTAAAATTAATCAAATATTTTATCTAGTTGAGACACCAATCCATTTTTCAATAGAAAGAGCTATGGAAAGGAGAGAATTTTTGAAGTACTCTTTCAATAATACCAAATTATTTTTCTGTAGTTAATTTTTGGTAACCTTTAATAATTGCGAATTGTTCTGCTGTTCCTATTAATGTGCATTTAAGACATGCTGGGCTTGCAATTAACGTTGACTGTGTTCTTTTCTTCCCTTCTCCTGCATTTTGGTAGTTTCAAAGACAGCATGGAAAAATCCTCCTCTTATTCTGACTGGCTAATAAATAACAGCATTGCTGAACTCGTGGCTTCCACAGGTCTCCCAGTGAACATCAGTGATGCCTACCAGGATCCCCGCTTCGATGCTGACGTAAGAGATTTTTACTAATGGAATGATATATTACTTTTGAGCATCACAACTAATATAAAAAGTTTGGTTTTATATCCAAGTGACTGTGAGATACGTAAATATTTATTTTGAATTTTTTCTATCCAGTAAGTTGTCCTTCTCTTTTATTGTTGACTTACTGGCTTTATACTGTAAACACAGATCACTGAATTAGTTTATTAATTTAAGCTGTTACTTTGTCCATGATTCTTTTTTTTTTTTTTTCTATTTGTAAGTGATAACTTTCCCTACCAATTGCCTTGATATTTATGCAAACTGATTTTTATTGCTGAAAACTTGTTGGTGCTCAGTGTTAGCAGCACCAGCATTGTTAGCTGTTGGGGTGACTGGGGCTGTACACAGACAGAGGGTGAACAGAGCTGGTATCCACACAGACAAATGTTGTTTGTGATCTAACTTAGCCAACCATCAGTTTAATTTACTCAAATACACACAGGATTGGGTACTTCTTCAAGATACATATCACTCCCAATAAAAATTGTTTTTGTATCTTAAGGTACTCAATTTCCTACTAGAAATGTGTAGCTACAGATAAAAATGTAAGTATACTTAACATCTAAATAAATGTTAGAGGCATATAGAATAACAGAATCTTCACTGAATTCTAATCCAGTATTACTATGGAGGACTTGGCCAGCAGCCAGACAGCACATTAATCACAGCCATGGTCAGAAAGCTTCCTAAAATATATTACTATAGTAAGTGTTCTTGGAAGTGTTTCATGTTGAGAGTTTGCTTGGTTCCAATTTTATTCCATGTGTCATTAAAAGGATTATCTCTCCAACCAGCAGAATTTTTTGAAATGAGAAAAAATAAAAGGGGCCTGCTGTAGAAGTATGAAAGAAAACTGCAGGATGTTAATCTGTTCAGAATTGCAAGAAGTACAATTAATGCCTGGGGTGTTTAGATATGCTAACTTGAAGCATGCCAGTCCTTGATGTTTGCAATTGTACTTCTTTTATATCATATCCTGAATAATTCAGCTATTTCTTATTTGTTTCACAGTTAGTCTTTTCCAAGTTGGAGGCACTGCCCAATAGATATAAAGAAAATTATACAAAGTGCAATAATCATTTTCTTTTGATGGGTTCCTATGAAAATTTAATTCCTAAATTCAGTTTTTCTACTCAATTATTTCTACAGTCAAGAGTAGTAAGAGGAACATAGTATCCCTTATTACTTAGACAGAATCAAACATACATTTGTAGTGATGAACAGAAATTCTGTTCTCTGCTTCTGTTCAAAATCATCTCTTATTTATTTCTCGGAAAACTTCTCATTTATAAATTTCAACTCATTTATTTCAACTCAAGAATTTAATGCAAAACTGTTTTGCAGTTCATTTTATGACATATTTCTGAATCAATTATTGTCCCACTCCCCTGGATTTTAGGTGACACTCCACAGTGATTTCAGTAATGAGTTCTGAGTATGTATAAATAGGCATTATCTAATTAAACCCTGACTTAGATCTTTTGCTAGCTGAGAGGTCACAGTGATCCCCACCCTGCTTCCCATATATTAATTACTGCTGGTCTTGTAGTTTTCTCCTATTGAAGACTGCCTGTAGCAGTGGCAGTTTCAGTAAGAGAACATCTCCTGACCTTCAGTGAGTGGACTCATTCCACTCTCTAATCTCTATTGAAAAACTGTTTTCTGTTCATTAGATTTCACAGCAGTGGCACTGAAGAATAAAGCTTATTAATGGTAGAAAAGAAAGAATCAGTGAAACTTAAAATAAATTGTGAAGTTGTATACTGTATTAGATAGAAAAAAAAAATAAATGAGGCAGTAAATTGTCATTGGAACAAAAGGATCAATTACCTCAAATCCTGAGTTTGGCTCCAACCTTACATTTTTTGCTAACTTGCACTTTGGCACAATTCCCTACTTACTCTCACCTTTCTTCTGAAAATGTGTATTTCCTGTAAGAGCTGGGAAGGGTACTTCTTAGGCAAACTTGTTCAGTAAAAGTTATCTCTAGTAATCCACCAGTGTAAGTAATGCAGAATTTGTCTGGACGTTGCCTCAATTACAGTTTGTCTTTGGTGCCAAATCAGAGTCAAACAGTGTAAGGTTAATGTGGCAAAGGTGGCAATGTTTGAATTTTCTTTGGCAATTTTTAGAATAATGCTTATGACTTTTGGTTACTGTGGATGAAGTTTCAGCAGAATTTTTTCTGAGAGCTGATTCATATGGAATGACATTTATAATGTAAACTTACTCCTTGACATTTTTATTACTATGATTTAAAAGGCTGAAAACAGCACCACTAATGGAAGCTCTCCTTTCTATATTTTAGGCTGACCAAATTTCTGGCTTTCACATAAGATCCGTTCTGTGTGTTCCTATATGGAACAGCACCCATCAAATAATTGGTAAGACTTTCCTCATGGCTGCATAACTTTTGTGCTAATGTAAATTTAGTTCTATCTTTTAAATTCTGTGTTCCTTTTTCTTCTTTTTCCCAGCTGAGTGTTGTTAAGAAGTTACAGTACCTAGGATGCATGCTAAATATCCAAGAAGGGATGTTTTGACTTGGATACTGTATGGACTTTTTCAGCTTTCCAGTTGTGTCATTGTTAAGTTATATATTGTACTGAACTTGAATGAGATGAAAATAGAAATTCCAACCATATTAGTGAAAAATGTTTTATATGAGTCGATGTATTCCTTGGGTACATGGTATGTGTACCTTCCTCTTTAGTACATGGCAACTGTTTCTGCAGTCAAGCTAAGTGGTGATTTCCCTCTAGTGATAAACTCTGGACACAGTCAGGGAAGATTTGCTGGCTGGATCAGGATGTGGCAGTTTTAGGGGACCATTGACAGGGTGCTTCACAGCTATGCTACACCACCAGTTGGCCCTGTGTTATTACCTGGTTTTGGCACGAAAAGGAGTGCTTATAAATAACAGTGCCAGATTCCTCTGCTAACTTTCCTCAGAAGAACTGACGTCAATGCAATAGAATTTATGCTGTCAGGGCAAGAGTCAGATCTGTGCATTGGGCTGTCAGGGAGAGCTGAGATCAGTAGTGCATTGCTGAAGGCACTTGGTGTCAGGCAGGATCTTGGAGCTCCTTTAGCAGAGATGATGTGGGAGTTGAGTTTTTTAAAAATACGTCTTGTTGTGAACTGTGCATTGTCTTCAAGAACGGGAAAAAATCTAAACTCTTGATAGCTAATTAGTCTTACAATATTTTTCTAAGGGCTTATTGTAGCTAAGTGAAATAGAAATGTTTGTTGTAGTAGAAATCAGCATTAGTTCAGAAAATGCATTTTCCATTAGCTCAGTAAAATATTGAACCAGTCATGATTAAAAAAAGGGCTTATATACCCAGGTGATGCTAAACTAACGAAGATTTTAGGAATGAAGCAATGATTCAGTAAATTGTGTTGGTAACTGCTAATTTTTAGGACAACTTATATGATTGCTGTTAGCAAAATGATCAAGTTCTTTCTCAAATAGATCTTTTACCTTTTGTGAAAAGCAAGTTTTAGATTTGCAGTATTATACTTAGAGAGTAAAAAATGTGGAAGTACTGGTATCAGAATAATCAAATTATTGCACATCTGTGTCTGTTTAATTATTTTCAGAATAAACATTTGCATTTTGCTTTGCAGTTTGAAATATATGGTTTACATTTTACCAATGAATAAAACATTCTGCATTGCACATTAGTGAATGAAGATTATAATTCATATTAACTCTTTCTAAAGGTGTAGCTCAAGTGTTGAACAGGCTTGATGGGAAATCCTTTGATGATGCTGACCAGCGACTGTTTGAAGTAAGAGGCATTCAGTTCAGCATTAAGATACTTTTTCAGTAGCACTTGGTATTTCTCAGTAATGTGCTTCAGTCCACTTCAGGGATGGGGGGAGAATATCTTGTCTATATTTGTGATTTGACATTAATTCTCAGAAATCTTCACTTATAAGGTGGCATCTGAATTAAAACAAATTTCTGGCATCTAATCTGTCATCTGGAGGCCAGTGACTCACCTGCATTCTTAAAATAACCTGTTTAAATATGATTATTTCTAATATTTCAATGAAATTTCTTTTAATTATTAAGCCATTATTCATCTTTGTACTTGTATTATAACTTTCATATTATAACCATTCATAATTGACTCTCTTTTTTCTCTTTTTAAATTTCAGGCTTTTGTTATTTTTTGTGGCCTGGGTATCAACAACACAATTATGTATGACCAAGTGAAGAAATCCTGGGCAAAACAGTCTGTGGCTCTTGACGTATGTGTACATTTTATGAAACCTTTTCTTGCTCCTGACTGTCACATGTAAAAGAGCCCACTATATTTTAAAAAACTAACCAGATTCAACAATATAGCACTGTTGTCTATTATATATCTGGAGATTTTAAACATTATCATGTTAAAAGTTATCTTGGTGAGAAAGAAGCCTACAGTTTTGAGCATAGCTTTACAAATTTTCATTATTCCTACAACAATAATTAAGAGCGGTTTGAATGAAATTTCAGATCTTTCAAAAAGCATAATGCAAGACTGATTAATCTTAAAACATTGCTCTGAGGAAAGGGAAACATCACTAAGATATTGCTATTGTTTTAAATTTCACATGTGATAAGGGAAGAAAATGATCTAGTTATCTCTGATGTGTGCACCTTTTACCTGTGGAACTCCTTTGAGTTTCTCCAGTACTCAATATTACAATAAGAACCACAAAAAGAACACTGGTCTTTATTTCTTTCTATTAAAATAAAATTGCTATAAAGAGGCTTTTTTTTTCTTTGTTTTAAGGTTTGAGATATTAATCTGCATAGTGGGGTTGTATCCTGTGATGCACACAAGCCTACTAGGGCTTTCCAAAGTCAACAAGACTGTGGTAGAAATTATAAGCATAAGTGGCTTTTTCATTATTTGTATATATCTACCCATGTAGAAGGAAAAGTTAAAAGCTTACCTTTTCAAGCCTCCTGCAAGATCCCTTATACTTTACACATCATTGTCATGAATTAGTGTAAGTCCTCATATGTCCCAGATATTTGTGCAATATGACACATCAGAATGAATGCTCCTCCTAGCAAAAAAAAAAAAGAGCAGTGTTAGATGTCACACAGATATCTAGGGATGAAACTTCACATAGACATTTTTTTTTGCTACTGAAAGATTTTTTTTTTTTTTATTAAAATACAGCTTCTTTCTTTGATCTAAAAAGAGACTAGTAACCATATAGCTTCTTCAATGAAGAGTCATTCTTTCTATAAATGGGCAACAGCTCAATAATATTTGCATGAAGTGATGGAAGATGCAGAAGAAAGAATACTTCATTAGTATTTATGTATTTAGCTATAATGGCAATGAATGGCACTTGAAAATTACATTTATATCAGGTAAAATAAATGAACTTCTTATACATTATAATAAGATTCTTCTTTATATATACTGACACAGGTTTTCATATAGTATTCTGATAGGACTGGCTAATAAATAGAAGAGCAAAAGATAAATAAATGATCGGGAAATGTTGCCATGATTCAAAGATGGCCTACAAAGTACTTCTTTTATACTAAGGACACAAAATTTGCAAATTGTTTAAAGATTAGAATAATAAATACTAAGGAAGACTGTAAAACTCTAGAGGGATATAATGAACACAGATCAAGAAGAAGCTTGATGAGAATTTTGGTATTAAGTGTAATCTGTCGTAGCAGAAGATGTTATTTGACTAATCTTACCAATTTCTGAGAGAAGCTGCAGTGTTATTGGACAAAAAAATAGATACTATTGAGAAAGGACATGATGTATAATCATACAAAGCAAAATAGGGTACATAACAAATGAATTTATGTTTTTTAGTTACTGTTTTATAGTGCAAGAAAGTATTTTTGTTACTGTAACAGGTGGCATCTCTAAAGCTGATAAGAGGAAATACATTTTGAGACTTACTGCCACGAGGTGTTGCAAATCAATGCCCTGTGAGACACAGTTTAGGTATTTGTATGAATAACAGAGGCGTTCATAGGTGAAAATTGTTTAAAAGTGAGAAGCCTGTATGAAGGCTTTAGCACATCAGCAGGTCAGGTGTTGCAGTGCAGGGAGTTGGACCTGTCCCTGCTGGGAGTGCTCTGGGAGCTCCCTCATGGACCAGCAGCTGGTCCCATGCACAGCCAGACCATGGTGGGTGCAGAGCAGAGGATGGCTCCTGCACCTTCTGCAGAGCTTGTTCTGTGTTAGTACCAGCCCACAAGAGTAGAATGTACTACATATGAATGCATGCATACAAGAGCAGGTGTGCAGTACTTTGCATATTTTATTTGCTGCTATCTGCAGAATAGTATTGAAGAGAATGTCAGACACAGCACAGAGGTGCTGATGTTTGGATGCAGCGATGTGTCACTAGCATAGGCATTAAAGCTTTTCAGTATAGCAAAAGGCTTTATTAAAAGTCTATAAATCTACTGTTACTTTTGCATTGAATTCCTTCTCTTTTGATTGTAGAACTTCAGGAGAACAATATAGGAATCCTTATGATATTAAATTACTTACTGTTCACTATTCCCTATAAAATTCCCTGCAGTATAACTGCCAAATGTATGTCTGGTAACCTGCAATTAGCTATCACATGCTGTCAATCAGAACTGAATTATCACACAAATGCTAATTAAATTTGCTTTAAACATAATTGATTGGACTGCAGTATAGAGCCCTGATATTGCTACTTGTCAAGTGCACAAAAATGTTTTTTATCTTTTGTTCTGGGGCAGGTGCTGTCTTATCATGCAACATGTTCGAAGGCAGAAGTTGATAAATTCAAGGTAAGATTTAAGTTTTTAATATACTTATTTCTGAAACTATAACAGTAAATTAATATTTGTCTATATTATCCAAGAGAAGCTTTACATCATAAGCAGAAAATCTTAAATTAAAAATTATTTACAATGGATATACTGCATGTAAGACTGTTAGGCAGGCAATGCTGACAGAGGGCTCCTCAAAGCTGTTTGGGAGGCTGTCATGGTGGGTATCACTGCTGGACTCCTGAACACACAGTGCATCAGAAACTGTACTGAGGTCTGAGAAGGGCATCATGTTGTGACCCCACATTGCTGCATTCCCTGCTCTGGAGCCCTGACATCTGTCTGGCTGAAAAAGCTGTTGGGTGGTTATTTTGACACTTGGTTGTCAGGCTTTTTGCCTGCCTTTTGCACCACAGGGATGGCTGTGGGGAAAGGGGGAACACATGGCTGGCATAGAGCTGATACTGCAGAGTGATCTGGGCTGAGGAAGGGCAGCTCTTGCTAGTTAATGAGTTTGTAGATTATTGTAGATTATTGATAGCTGTGCCTGGTATCTGTATTGATACCTGGTGAAAATGGTGTAGTGTTCTCCCTCCACTGCAGTTACTGGTACGATTACCCACACTTGTGTATGCTGAAGATGAGATCACTGAAGTATTGCTGGAATCAGCATGCTTGATCATCCAACACTACAGGAAATACTTTTGTATGCATAGAAAGCTGTATTCAGTGTTTGGCAAAAAGAACTGAACATTGTTGAGAAAGAGAAAGAAAGGGATGAAGGATCATGAATTTTCTGTTTTGTTTTTGTATTTCCCTTTACCTTAGAATAAGCATCTGTACTACAGTTTCCATGACTCTCAGGATTCCACCAGTATCTTTGTATGTACAAGAGGGCAATACTTGTTTACTGTCAGCCATTGAAGGACAACTCTCCTTCATAGTTTCTGTGGTTGAAGGTTGAAGCCTGTTATGTTACTCTTTGGACTCAGATGCTCGTGTGATGAGAAGCTATTCTACTTGTTTTCCCAGGTGACTTCATTAATAGATAGACCAGTCTCCAAGTAAGAAATGTCTTTTCATTATCCATTTACCTTGAAGGCATGCAACTATCCATTTAATGACTAATAATAAGGTAAAAGGAAATGAAAAGCATTCATTCATTAATAACTCCAAAATATACATTTCTTATAAAGAACATCAATGAGAAAATAAGGAACATAACCAATCTATGCTTAAAGTAAGTTAGGCTATTGTTTCAGAAAAATTGTCCCTTTTCTATATCTATATCCAGTTGTCTCACTTTCAGTTCCTGACAAAATGTCTCTCAAGTAGTTTTTGTTAATGCTTTTACACACTGGATGTAAAGAAACAAAAGAACAAAACCCCAGAGACAAGCAGCATGTCTAGTGGGCCTATGACACAGAGCTCACCCCAGAGAGGGCCATCCATCTGTGGGATGAAATTGCTCCCATCTCCCTGCTTCCAGCTGGCCTCCCTGTTGAGGTCTCCGGAGGCACCCTACCCTGAAATCACTGCTCCGTTCCCTGTTTGTTACATCGTTATATTTTGTATAAGGCCTTTGTTATATTAGGGTCATCTTCTAGACGTGACTGGCTAATAAACCATGCCTCCCTCTGGGGGTGTCTGGGGCTGGAAGTGCCCCCTCTCTCTGTGCTGATTTATTGGCAGATGTCAGAGCACACGTCTCTTACGATTACCCGATGTCCTGGTTCAGCCAGAGCAGAGGCAGAAACATCTAAATGAGAGTGATGCCAGGAGATCACTATTGGCTCCTGGCTGACACAACACCCGGCAATAAGTCACGACTTTGGACTGACAATACATTTGACTTGACAACTTCTCACCGTATTATCCCAAACATGCTGTAACTGGACCCCAGGATCTTGGAAATAATTACATCCTCTTGTAGTACAGGTTTTTTCTTTCCCTCTTTGTAATCTAATTTTTATAGTCCTCATAAAATGTTCTTCCATTAATTTTTATTTGCTTAGGATCTCAAGAATATTCTGATAAAAAGTGAAAAATTGCAGGTGTACTTGAAGTTTATTTTTCCTTTGGCATTTACCAGTGAATTATTTTATTGCATTATAGAAAGCCTAGCAAGAGTAGTTAAAGATGATTTTTAAACTTGAAATTTCATCAATAATTTCTTACTTTAAGCAGATGAATTCACAAACATACAAATTCACAAATATATCTGGTATCCTTTAAGAATTAGGCATAATGACCAGGTTCTGTAGAATAAATAACATTTATTTCTGTTTCTTATAATCCCATTTAAGAATTAATGAAGAAAACCCCACCTTAATAAGAAACCCTTAAGATATTAAATCTTTCTCCACATGTTTATCTGGGAAAAGGTGCAAACCACTGTTGCTGCTGGAGCTGGAAAAATACAGAACTAAGATCACAATATGAAACAACAAAACATGAGGATATGAAAATTAACTATGTCATACAATTGGCTACTAAACGTTTTTAGATTTTTTTTTTTTTATTTTTCAGGTTTAAATTATGATGGCTTAAAAATATTTAAATTAAATATACTGTAAAGTCATACAAACTGCACAATATTTTTTAGGTTCTCTGGTACGTGCTGCATTACTGTGATAGGTAGATTTCTGATACCATTCCTCCAGATACAGAAAGAAAAACTAAAGTTTACTTTTCATGGGCATTTGCAGGCAAAACAAAAACAAATCATGTTGAGTGCAAATTTCTCTTAGAATGACTGATGTCTTCAGCCTGATTCATCACAGTGCTTCACCTCTCTTGCATCTAAGCTGAATTAAAACTGAATTTTGGCAGGATAAGCTAAAGTAATGCACCACTGAATAATATCAATATTAATTTTATTTTCAAGAAGTTAGAAATAGCTATGGTTTTAAAAACTGGGGCAAGTCAATTCTCCGTTGTATTTTAGACTTAAAAGATTATTGTCATTTCCATTGTGTACTAGTGCTAGCACTATGAACATTTGTGTCATTGGAATAGATAAACCACTGGAAATCTGATTAATCTGAGATTGAAGCTATCCTATAGCATTGTCCTTTGTTTGTTTGTTCTTACTGAAATTCAGGTTTGTTCTTACTGAAATTCAGGTTCTGTAAGCCTAAATATAGTTATGTGTTAGACAAATATAGATGCATGAGTAAAGAACACAGAACTGCGTCCAGGACAAGATATTTATAGCAAGAGTTACTGATTTATGAGACAGTAATGAACAAGTCCTGTGACTTAGCAAGCAGCCCCACAAACACACATCACGTTTAAATTTAACCAATGTAGTTTCCAAAGAGAATATGTAAACGCTGTCCTATTATGGAAAATGTACAAGAAGCTATTTTTAAGAAGTAAGCCTAATTGCACAGCTGTCAATGGTATAAGCCAGATCAATATTTAATGACTATGATACATTATTTATAGCCCTGGGAGAGATTCCCTTTTTTAGGTCAAACAGCACACAGGAGACATACACAATAGAAAATAATGTATCACCTGCTTTACAGAATCTTCAATTCAAAATGAATAACAATTCCTGCATTTCTCAGTTTTGTAGCCCGAGGAGTGGCTATTTAGGATCTACCTTCACATAGGGAAGCTTTTGTGTCTTTCTTAAAAACACTCCTTTAACTACAGAATGATGAAAAGAGTTCAACCAAAAAAAAAAAAGAAACAACTTTTAAGACAACTACTGTATATGACTGAGTGGGGAGACACGAAGCTCCTCACCCGCTGCAGACTGTCCAGCTTGGCCCCCAGGGCTGCTCACACACACTGGCTGGCACTGCAGGCTGCAGGCTGGCACTGAGCTTGTCACCAGTGCTATTCCAGCTGCTCAGGTTCCACTGAGAATAGCAACAAGAGGGAAAAAAACTGAAGAAAAACTTTGAGGGTTATCAGGGTTTAGGTGTTGATATTGAATTGCGTTCCCTTTTCCCCTTTGGAGGAAGGTACATGATCATAAGACGTAAAACATTTATTCCTCTGCTTTTCCATATCCACTGCCCACACAAGAACTAAAGCACTGTGTTAAGAGTTTCATAATTCATGAAACCAAGGTCTTTATTGTATATTACATTATTTTGTACGCTTTGACATGTGCCCATGTCTTCAGTTGTCATGGAAATAAGAAGTCAAGAACACATTGCATACACTGAAAATAATAAACAATGATAAAATAAATACTGAGTGTTTATACTAGTCCCTGAAATGTGAGGCTGTCATCTGACTTCAGACAAGTGCTCTGTAGTTCAGTTTTTTTTCAATTTCAGTGAATAGGGAATGGCATGGAGAAGTGAAGTAGGGAAAGATATGGATTTTTTTTAATATGTGAAAGCAAAGTATATTTATTCCAGTGTGTTTATGCTATGCAGAATAATCTTTGATATATTTACACTGTAGGTTAAAAAAGAGGGATCTTAAGGACTATGATTTTTAAAAAACAGGTGAAAAATCAACATTTATATTCTAACTGCAGAGTAAAGACATGCAGAAACTAGAAATATTATATAATAAATTACTATTTCCAAGATCAGCTACCTCATAGTTAGACCAGGGCTTATATGTCCTCATTAAATACATTAAAAAGTAATAAACATTATTCAATTAAAATAACAGAAAATGAAAATATGTGCATGATCAAAACAGTCTTTGTACTAGTTGTTTTAAAAAGCCTTTTTCTCTAAAGCTGAAATACATTTCAACTGATCTAGATAATTCTAGTTATTTCTGCTATACTCTTAACAAAAAAAAAAAAAAACATTCCAAGTAGTTGAAAAATATTACTGACTTACTGCCTTTAATAGTGGCTGTTTTTCAGTTTCTTAGTAATTATGCAACAGTAATACAGTGATACTTAAACAACAGACATTTTCAGCAGAGAAGTAATAAAACACTTAGGATTATTAAGTTGTCCATACTAAAAAAAGCATGCTGCTACTATGCTGCTCTCAGATACTGGATGTTTGTTATTCACTTGGGAAATTTTGTATTTCTTGCATTTGTTTCCATATGCAAAACTACAATTGGTCCAGGTCTTGAAAACACTTAGAAAAATAAGTTAGGAAAAGCAATTGTTGGAACACAACATTCCTCCCAAGTGAAGATGAAATTATTTATTACCCATCAGATCTGTTGTCTGTCCTTCAATCTGATCAGTCATCATGCTCCATAAGAATCCCCTGCCACATGGAAACCATCAAGGAATAAACAGAATTCAACATTGCTACACTATTTAGCCAGCAATCAAGCAGAAAGTGATAAGGCATGGAATACTTTTAAATTGCCATGCAAGCCAGAGGGATATCTGATGGGTGATTTAAAAAGGAAAAAATATTAAGACTTGTCAAATAATGAAGCAGTGTACTTCAGTTAGTGACAGACTTAGGAATTTCTATTTAGAAAGATTTTCAAACAGGGAGAAAAATTTATCTAGCAAAGACTCACACACTGGAAGTGAGCCAGCATAATTTAAAAATCTGAGGTAATTCAGTGAAAGATGGTAATTTAAGAGTTCTTCAGTGTGACTTTACCACGGTTCTTTTGCCACCAACGAGGAGCAAATTATTCCCCATGCAGATGATAAGGCATCCCTTGGGCTGGCCCTGTATGGGACAGCTTACTCTTCTGCATTCCCAACTGCTCCAGAAAAAACACTGTAGTTTATTTTACCACATGGAAGAGAGAAATTAGCAAAGAAATCTATAAAAATGGCATAATAGTTCACATTTTAAATTATTCCTTATTTATCTGTGCTTGATTTCTTTTGTAGCCCCATCAGGCTGAGAATTATAACTAGGAATTTTCTGGTTAAAAAAATCAAGTTGCTTTGCACCAAACTTTATTTAGATAGAAACTTTCTAGTTAGTATTGATATTATCAATGTTAATCTTAAAATTAAGTAATTAATATTATCAGTGTTAATTTTAAAACTAAAAACTTAGTTTTACTGAATTTAAAACCAGTATTTTCTTTCCTTAGTATATACCCTACAAATGGAAAAATGTTTTTCTTTATTTATTTCTGCGTCTATGCAGTGTTCCAGCTGCAAGCAGTTGTTTGTCATAAATGTTTGTTTGTGTTGATTTTAAATTATTAATGACAATATTTCTACAAGCCTTTTTAAAAAATATTTTACAGCAAGAAACATAAATGTCCCCTGAAGAAAGAAGGCAGTATCCTTTAAAGGTTTCTGATACTTCCAAAGAGTTAATATTAGAGCTAGAACCCTTTTATAACTAAAATTCTCTGAAGTGAAGAGTGGGAGACATGTTTTTCTGAGATGAATCTGTTTGGCCACTGGGTGCCATCCTTGCTCCACTTTAAGGCTGGTCGCCAAGCAGCATTTCTGTTAAGCCATAAAATCCTGAAAAATGTAATGCCAGTGCAATTTCACACCATCATAATGTTTGTGTGTGTGCATGTGGAGGAATATGTTCCCAGCACCAGGCTACATGTCCTTCTTGCACATGTCACTGAGAGACTGGAGAGAAATATCCTTGTGGTTTCAGCCATGTTATATCCAGCAATTTTTATTTTTGATTTTTTTCATTCCTCCATCAGCTGGTGAGTGAGGCTGTGAGCGTGTGAGTGACCATGCTTCTATGCTCTATTAATGCAGGGATTATTTGAAAGAAAAAAAAATTCCCTGCATCCACATTTGTTTTCTAGATTAATTTGGGATGTGTGGCCTGGGTCATCCAAGCAAAATATTATCTACATTATACCTATATTATGTACAAAAATATTTGTAATTGCAATCTTCTATACGTTATTTATCACACTGTTTCATTGTTTGCTCAGGGGGTGACGTCTGCTATTGGATTAGTCTCAGCAAAATCCCTGGCCGAGTAAATATAGTTTATAAGAGAAATTGTGTCGGTAGTTCTGTGGGTTTAGTCTTTCAAATTAAAACTGCAAACACTTTACATGTATGATAAACAGACTATAGCACACACACCCCCATCACAATCTGCCTGTGCTTACAGCAGCCTCCTGGGTTGCTTCAGCATAGCTCACCTACCCCTGCTTTCTCTGCTGCCACACAGCTGTGTGTGTTCTGTCCCTGCAACAAGCTCAGGGCACACAAAAACCCCGTCCCAAAAATAACCAAAAAATCCATTTCTATGTATGGCCTTCCTAAACTCTACCATTAAGCTGATTTCAGTATCTACTTGTGTTACCTCTACTTTTCCCAAAGAAAACCTGTTGCTGTGAGGAATGGTAAGGGAAAGCTAAAAGCAGCATAATGTATACATGTATGCAAAACATTAATCAAGAAGCAAGTGTTTATGTCTGTATTGCAGCCTTTTACCTCACAGTAGTGATACTAAAGCAGCTTTTGTTTAGAGAAAATTTATAAAGCTAGTAGTATGAGAGTGGAAAATAAGGAGCTAAATACATGTAAGGTTTAAGTGCCCATTATTTAGTTTTTGTTGAAAGAATAGGATCTGTTCATTTTGGGTTTGTCAAAAAGCTTGTGGTGCTGAGGCTGTGTGAACCAGAGGTCATGCTGCAGTGCAGGGTGCTTAAGGCTTTCTCTGCTGGGAGACCTTGTGGATGGAGGGGGCAGTGGAGGATGTACATTGTTCTGGGAAGGGGAGCTGTGCTCAGTGTTCAGCCTGCCCTGCAGAAGCCTCACATGGGATATGCCTGGGCTTGTGAAGCTGTAGTGAGATGAACCTCTGGTTTGGGGAGAAAGCTCTTTTGGGCAGCCCTGAGTGCTCCTAGGGAGCAATATAGGGTTCAGAATGGGTTCAGATATGTGTTCAGAATAGGATGGATGGATTTCTTTTAAACCTGCAATCAGAACTTTACAAAAAGTAAGGAGAAAAAGACAAAAACATACTTTAAGGAGAATCATGGGAATGTTCTCTGTAGGATTCCTGCAAACATTGTAAGGTTGGAGGTGTTGTCAATATTATTTATTGTCCACCTGATAGTATTCTGCTATAGCTGTCACTCTAGCAGGTCTGAAATAGCACTTTCTCCCCAGTGGAGCAGTAACCCACTCATACATTTGCATAACTTTCCCCAGCAGTCACTGTACTGCCAGTCTGATTTGTCACAGCTGCTCAGAAAGAAAATTTCAGTGGCTCCCAGGAAAACCCATCCAGTGCCATTGTGCCCCTGCAGCTCCACCATGGCCCTGGGGTCACACAGGACTGGTGGTCCTGCATGTTGGCTTTGGTGCACTGAGAGCTGCTGGAGTGTGCTGGGATCACAAAAATAGTGTGCCATTGTGGCTCTGGTGCAATTTTTGAGGTTCTGGAGGTTTTTTTTTTTGGCGCCTCTTCAATTTTCACATGCTCTCTTCCACCGTGTGCCCAGCTGAGAGCTGCAGGGCACAGCTTGGGCTGTTTGTCACCAAAGGTGTGAGTTCCCCCTATGCCCTCACATCATGTCCACCCTGAGAAGAACCTGTCCCTGCTCCTTCCACCCTTAATCATGTTTTTTCTCTTCTGAGTCTTCAAGGAAGAAGCTAGAACTTTTCCTGCACTTTCTGGGTAGGAAAAGGCTGCATTGTATCCCACTTTTCTCACCCTCCCAAATTTACAGGCGTTAGGGGGGGTCAGGGCAGTCCATTACCCATTCTGCTCTTCATGGGAGTAACAAAGCTGACTTTTTGCCACCAAAACCAAGTAAAGCTTTGTGGGAAATGGCAGCCTGACACTTCTGTAGTATAGAGAAATAGTTGCCCTAGGTTTGCTGCTTGTGTTTGTTTGAAATTCTGAAACAGAGACTGAATAGACCCTTTTGTACAAACTTCTCATCTGCACTGATGGCCATAAAAACTCGACAGTTGCTAGCCTGCAGTATGTGACACACTGGTTCTTTCCTAATCACCATCAGCCAAAAGGAGGTGAACGCTCCCCCGCGCGCCTTGGGAGATCATTGTGTCCAATGTGCATGCCCTGTAAAACTCCAGTCCTGGGCTGCTGTGCTTATGGACTTTGGCCTTAAGAATAATAGATGCCTAGACCATTAATTGTTTTTATTTTATGCCTCTGTTCTTTTAAAATCAAAATTTCTTGTTCCTTTTATAGGCTGCCATATATTTTGTTTCAGTGTACTAGGAAACAAGTCTAGCATCAAGGATTGATTTTTAGTAACATAAAATAACATTTTTTGTGTCTATTATAGTAAGTAACAAAATTTTATATGTCATTTTTATTTCTGAAATGTATTATTTCTTTTTGATGGGTCCCAATTTCAGAAAGTAATATGTTCAGATAGGATTGATTGACTGATCAGAAATATTCAAAATGCTTTCTGCTTTTCAGCTATAATTCTGGGGCTAGCTTTGGAAATAGGATGTGTAACACTGCAATGGCATACCTTCCCTTGCCCTTTTAAAATGAAAATTATGAGACAAATCCTTTCCTCAGGCACATAGTTTTATCCCAAAAGCAGAAAGTAAATAACCATACTTTTATCCTAAGCCCACACTTCATGATACAAGAAAATCCTAAATGCTATATTTGATAGTGATATATTGCTTAATGGCTACTTGTTCTGCTAGAAGAAGCAGATTAAATAGCTTTCTTAATGCTGTGAAGTTTCTCTTGTAATTAAAAGAAATACCAGTATCACACTATGCAGTAGTTATGTTTGGTAAATGGTCAAACCAAACACAGCTTTTTGAAACAAGTCTAAATGCAACTTTTTTTGTTCTACATTTCTTGTCTAAAGTACATGTTAAACTGTTAATTTGCCATTTGAAGGTGGAGCAGTTGCACCACATACATATACATGCTTCAGCTGCAGATTTTGAAGCTGGATGCATGTTCTGCATTATTCTCAGTTAACAGATGCAAAACTTTGACTAAATCAAAGAATAACATTTTTCAGCATAGGGGTCAGACACCTTCTTTGGAACTAGGGGCAGAGTTTGGGGATTTGATCTCACAAATGCAGCCCTCTGTTTATCTGTGGGGCTAATCTGAGGAGGCATAAAATACACAAACCCTTTTCCACCATGCCTTTCATCTAACAACTGTTCAAATATAAGACATTCACAGAGACTGGAACTTTGAAGGAGTCTGGCAGATCTGACAGCTGCAAAGTGTGTTTATATGGCAGCATGATGTTTCCTTGGGGCAGGGGCACAGGACTGGCTGCTCTCAAAAGCTCCCTCCAGACTAAACGAGGCTGTGTTTCTGGGTGATTTCACTATCGAAGGCAGAGCAATGCTCCTGTGATAACTATGTTTAAAAAATTATTAGAATCAAAATCAAGTAGAAAATACACATCAGTCATTTCCATACCCACTCCCCTTTACTGTAAATATTGTAAAACTCCATTTTGATGCCACTGTCCTGCCTCTGCTTCAGTTGGTCACTGGAAAAGAGGTGCTAATTCAGCGTTGTGAAGGGCAAAGAGTTGCCATCCGCCGTCTCCAGTAACAGATGGAGGCTTTTAAAAGCCAGTTTGCTCTGGGCATTAAACATGCCAGAGCTGCAGCATTTGATTCTTTCTCTTTTGGAGAGAGTAAATGTGTCAGACTGGAATATAACAGGCTTTGGTCTTCCATGGCTATGAAGAAGTACAAAATCTGTCCATGCTGCTAATAACTGACTATAAAGATATGTTTTAAAAGATGCCTGCCTGCAGCTATAAATATAAGCAAGTATTTTAGAGGCCTTTATATATGAAGAGAACCTTTCAGAAATAAAAATATTTGCATCAGAAAATGATGTCTTTGAAATGGCTTCATGGAATCAAAGAAGATTATGTGAGAGATAATGAGGGCAACATATTTAAATATTCTTCACTTTCATACTTTCTCCTCAGCTTTTGATGATCAACCTTTAAGGTTTTTCAGATCCTAATTTTCTCAGAGCAATTTGAGATGAAGAGATACTTGAAAAGGCAATTTTATTTCTTCTCTGTGTGTCATGTTGTCTGGAGCTCCTGAGTGTACATGAGGTCAGATTCTGACCTGCTATTCAAATAGTATGTGGACTCTGGATTCTGATAGTGCCACTGGGATTTAAGATGTACACCACATTATTTTGCCATTATTTTGCTATATATATTTCACGAGATATCTTTGTATGTGTCAAATGTAATCAAGTTTCTTGTTACTTCTTTCCATCAGTCTGGCAGTATTTTCTGATGAGGAAACCTTGCTGATCATTCCACATACCACTGTAAATTAGGCTATGCCAAAAGTGGGCTACATTCACTAAGTGGAAGTTGCTGTTACACAATAGTTGGTATCACATAGGAAGGAAGCAGAGTGTATCAAATGACAGAATGTATCTTGGTGTTTCCATGCATACCAGAGTATGGAGTAACCACAGGTCTTATCCTGTGCTCTTGTTTGAAGGCATGACATCCTCTTTTTCAAGCTGCCTATGACTGATGATATTTTCCTAGTCTGGCAACTACAGAGTTTGAATTTTATTAGGCAAGACCAGTTGCTTTCCATGTGTTCACCCAGATTTGTGTTCTTGATTCCTTTCAAGACAAATTTTTGGGTTTGTACTGGGGTATGGAAATGTGATCAGAAGAGGCACATCTTTAACTTACCATAAGCTCATAGAAGAGCTTCATGTGAATTTTCCTCAAGAATACGAAGAACACTGAAATTGCTTGATTCACAGGGTAGAAAGATTCCAGAGTAAAATGAAATGTTCTTAATTGTTTTTAGAAAGGGGAAATTGAACTTCTAAGTGTTCAAAAACCCATAGCCTTTTAAGTGTTTCTAAATCATGGGGGTGCTTTAAAAATAATTCCACTGTAACTTGAATTTTAATTGCCTGCCCCTTCCTTTTGCTGTCATGGTACTTTCATCCTCTCTGTTTTCCTGAAAGGGAGTGTTGTTATTGCTGTTTATTTTAAGAAATCCATTCAATTTTTTCCTGCAGCGCTGCAAAATTTCAGGGAGGGATATGTTTTAGTATTCTGCGTTATTAATATTTTTTTATATCTCTGTAATTAAAAAAATGAAGTTTTAATGACTGTTCTTCTCTAAACCCTGGACTTTTGCATTTCTAGCCCAAGAAGTTGAGGATAGTCAATGGCAGGTGCAGCCAGAATATTGCTGCAGTCCCACAACATATCATTTTTTTAACATTATTCAAATTAGGCTCTGCACTCATAATTCTGTTGTTTCCTTTATTGCTGTTGTAAAGCAAATGGTTCTTTTATACAAATGTTATCTCCTGGCTATTAATTCAGCAGTTATTTTGGATTATGGCACTCCTGTTAAATTTAGGAATGTAAAAACTCATAAATATTTAAAAGTTTCAGACTGACATGGGAAGAAATTGTTTTGGACTTGCTTTGTTAATATCCTGTTGTTCAATTTGTAATAGATTTGGAATATATTGTTATTTCTCCACTGTTTGATGAATGGAAAAACAGTTGAACAACTGCTTGAAGTGTTCTACCTTGAATTGCAACAGGCTGATAAAATTGTTGGTTTCCAGAGGAAAAAAAAAAGCAAGGAAAGGATCTGTTTTTCTTTTAGAGGCCCAAAATTCTGAAAACTAATTAAACAGATCCCACTTCAAAGTTAATGAAAGTGCAGTAGTAGCTTTGTGAAGATTGTAAAGAAAAGGTCTACTCACAATCAAGTGCTTCTCTTTCAGCTTGTTATTTAAGCTTTTCACTAAGGAGCTAAGGAGAATGATGTACAAATGTGTTTCCTCCCAAAAAAAAGGGATTATATTGAGAGTCTTATTTCTATCCAGTGAGTGTGTTCACAGACTTGCACTAAGGTTAATGTGCATCTCCAGTATCCCCCAAGTCTTAGAAGA
The DNA here is from genome assembly GCF_903797595.1 of Erithacus rubecula. NCBI lineage: Eukaryota > Metazoa > Chordata > Aves > Passeriformes > Muscicapidae > Erithacus > Erithacus rubecula. The sequence continues at coordinate 15,423,307 of NC_136659.1, forward strand.
ATAACTGAATGCTAGAAAAGTCACAATTTCTGTAAGATTGCTGAAGGTCTGGACAGCAGAATCTCTGGGTCAGAATCCTGCTGCACACCCAACCATATTTTCTTTCTTTCTTTGTCTTGGAAGTATAGACATAGTTTTTCAGATCTTTAAGGGGGTTAAGGTGTAACTCCTGTTGGGATCATGTAGAAGTATTCCAAACATTTCAGTGATTACTCAAAAAAAGATGCGGAATTGATTAAGCCTGGGTAAGTATGTTAGCAGACAACTGAGTGTACAGTTAACAGAACTTGCATCTCTGCCTGCATGCTCCAGAGGTTCTTAAGCTGTGTCCTGGGATGACACTTGACTTGATGGGTTTGCTGTATTTCCTGTATCAGTTTAACTCTCTGGCACAGTGCCATGATTTTCTGAGGTACTGGTGTGCTTTATTGGGTACTGAACCAAAAAGACTTTTCTTCTACTAGCCAGTAAGTTAAAACCACAATGTTAATACTATTCTATAGTATTATTATAGTTTACACCATCTTCTCTTATGTGGTGTAGCTACAGCAGCTAAATCTCCACATAAAGTAATTATTGAGGTGGCACTTTGTCTTCAGCTGAAAGAAGATTTTTACATGTGAGTAATTTGTAGTTAGAGTGCAGTATTTAAAAACACAAGTAGAACCTGTAATAGTCAAAGTGAACTTGCATTACAGTTGCATGAACTAATTTGTATTTTATGCAAGTAGCTGGATGTTCCACACCAGCTGTGTCCATGTGATTGTAACTAATTCAGCATTGTCCAGCTCATAACCTGTGGGCTGGATCCAGCCCCTTTGAGAGGTTTTACCTGGCCCATCACCCTCTCACAGCAGGAGCTGGGGTCAGGTGTTCCTTTGGAGAGTGCACCCCCTGCACCTGCCCTCCCTAGAGAGATGAGCAGCAAGTCTGAAGGGGCGTAAGGAAGGTGAAAGAAGCCTGGGAGGTTTGTCAGCACCTCTGTCTGGCTCATGCAGGTGCTGCCACTGAGCAAGCCACAGCACATCTGTGTGCTCAACTAAATCATCAGCCAGTCCAGCACACATTCCTATGTTTGCATATGAGCTGCAAGAGCAGCTCATTCCTCTCTTACAAGCCAAAGTCCCTGTTACACAGAGCAAAACGTAAGACTTTTGCTGCTGTTCTGTTGACTTACTATATAATCAGCATGTTGAAAATTCTTTTATCTTACTTTGGAGAGTATTTCTGCTAAACATTTCTTGTATTCCTCTTCTTCTGGTTCTATGTGTGTGTAGTGAACAGTATAAAGCAAAGGGCACTTGTATGCTTAAGATTGTGAGGAATTTGTATGAAGAAATTCTGCAGAGCAGTATATTTACTTTGCATTTCTAAATGGTAGCAATTATAACTCCCAGCTTCTGGCTATCCAGATGTTTCTTGCATTACAGCACTGTAATTTGCATTGGAATATATTGTGTTACTGCAGTGGCAGTAAACGGGTCAGTTTTCAGTCTAAATGCTGTATCTTGGCTCCAGTTGGGATGGTGAACATATTTCCTGCTCATACCAGGTTCTTCTCCTTCCCACTGTTTCCACACTCTGTTAGTTTGACGTGTTTGTGTTTCTCAGATGAAGACTTTTACTGCTCAGCATTTGAATCAAGCAGGGGATGCATTGGCAGGTCAGAACTGATGTACGGTTGGTTTCTTGTAAGAGTGAAAAAGGAAAAAAGACTGAAGGTTTGAATCAGAAATTTCCCTTTGGCATTTTCAGGCAGCAAACATCCCTCTGGTGTCAGAGCTTGGCATCGATGATATCCATTTTGATGACTTCTCGCTCGATGTGGATGCCATGATTACTGCAGCCCTGCGGATGTTCATGGAACTTGGAATGGTTCAGAAATTTAAAATTGACTACGAGGTAACCATCTGCGCTGCAAATATCTGCTGCTTTTGTCTTGGCACTGCTCTGTCCATTTGCACACATTTAGTAGCCCTGCTACAAATTGTACTCTTAATTTCAGACGCTGTGTAGGTGGCTTTTGACGGTGCGGAAGAACTATCGGATGGTTTTGTATCACAACTGGAGGCACGCTTTCAACGTCTGCCAGCTGATGTTTGCCATGTTAACTGTGAGTATCAGCTACACAGCCCCTAAGAGCTTTTACTGCCACATTGCCTAACCTGGCTAAACATTTTCCGGCATTCAATTTCTCTTCTAGTTATTATGCTACTCATTTCCAATAGCAAAGCAGACAGAACTTATCCAACTTAAGGCAGCACATATTTGGCAAAACCTCATAGTGTTTTAGTGACAGTGATATCATAGGCACATTAAAGTGACTGAAAACAGATGGCAGTCTTGGAGTGCTCTTGTTATTACAGATCTTGATCTTATAAAATGTTTTTCTTTTGGAACTCTTTGATTTGACATTTATTTCAAACTCGTAATTGGGAAGTACAAACCCAAGAATTAGAATCCCAAAGTATTTATTATGTTGATATTTATTATCTCCTTACCCGCTTCATCTAAATAGTTTTAGAAGGTACTGCCACAAAACATTTGAAAATTATCTTCCAGCATAGTGATCTAAGTGAATCTTGATCTCCACTGGACAGTGTTAACACTTAGGGGTTTTATTAGCATGCATCTCCAGCAGTACCTGTAGCTCCTTTCAGCATACAAGTAAACTCTGCTGAAATTTCAAGTAAATTCTGCTGGAAGTATCACTGCTAACATACTAGAACAAGTATACTGCTCTCTTTCCCTACCCCACAGCAACTGTGTGAAATAACCCATGTCTGGCTAGTTCATTCTTGTAAACAAACATACCAATAAAAAACTCAGGGGTTCTGGATGCCAGAACTTTGTGTGTTGGGCAAGAAAAAAAAGACTCTGACTTCTCCTAGCAGGCAAAGATGTTGTTTCTAGTGGTTGGTCCATCCCAGCAGGGTGGGTGTGTTTCTGTGAGTGTTGATGGAGGCATAGTGAAGCTGTACCATGAGACAAAGGAAAGGGAGACGTTCAACGAGAGAACGGTCACGTCTTTGGGCATGAGGCTGCTCATCTGTGCAGAATTGTTTCAGCAGGCACTTGCTGATGCTCTCTAAGGAAATTTGGTGGTAATGCCTGGATATTGGTAGTTTTTATTTAAAAGGAATCATTTTATCTGATATCGGAGTACGGGCAAAGGCGGGCTGGTGCGAATCGGTAATTCTGCCGGGGCGGGAGCCCCAGCCCAGCGGTGACACCCCTAGGTGGAGCTCCAGGCCAGGTTTGCGGCTCGCTGCTCCTCCGGGGGACCAGGCACGTCCGTGCCGGCTAGCGGGGCCAGCCCGGGGCCAGCACAGAGGAGGCAGGGTCATCCTGCTGCTCCAGCCTGCCCGCTTCCACCGACAGACGCTCTGACCGTGGCTCTCACTGCGCCATTTCTGAATCCTCTCGGCAGGCAGCACAGGACTGCAGCTGGCTGTGAGATGTGATCCGGCATTTTTCAGCCAAGTTCGTTTCATTGCCCACGCTCCTGGCAATAAACAGAATGGGCAATCCCATGTGCAGGGCTGGATGTGCGTGGCCACAGCACTGGAGCCTCCCCACATCCCACCCCGCTTTGCTCTGGCTGAGAACAGAATTAGTTCAGGTGCGTGATCTGTTTGGTCTGCTCTCCCTTCCAGATACAGGAAGACTCATTTTGTGCAAAAAAAGACACAAAAGAAAAACTAGAGATTAGTAATAATTCAAGGCTTGCTCCCACTGCATTTGTCTTGGAGATACCATCCAAGTTAGCGTGTGCCTTCTTTTTTCACTGGTAAAAAGGGGGAAAATTCTTTGACAAACCCTTTGAAGGGCTTATCAGAGCCCTTCTCTGCCAGTCAAGAAGGCAGTTTCTGCAGTTATTGCACCTTATTTCTGATTTCTCCATGACAGTCAGCAATATAGACTGCCCCACAAATACAAACCAGCAATTCTATTTTAGGCATTTTCAGGTTGGATTAACCATAGCATAGTGATGTCTAACCTGTAATGCAGTAGCCTCTAAAGGCTCCACCATACTCCCTCTGAATGCACAAGGAAAACTCAGCTGTGTTGAACAAGCCAAACAAGAGAAATTCAACAAAGAGTAAACCAAAGTTGTTTCACTCCTGGTAAATTCAGCCTTTTGCATATCTAAAGCACATTCCTGTATATCTAAGTGTGTATTTTCTCACTCCTGAACAATCATAAGCCCAGTTCTGCAAGCCATAGTTCTGTATTTCAGATGCCCAAGAATTGTGAAGAGAAGCACTGCAGCAAGGCTGCTCCTGCAAGTTGAGTACATGAGAGTGAAGTGCAGCATCAAGCCCAGGCTCCTTTATCAGTGCCTTTGCCAACACAGTTCACATTGATACTTATTTCAAAGGGCAAAAATGAACAAGTAAGCAATACCAAATTAAAATCCCATCTGGTGTGCTAATAACAAAACATATAGATGTGGGGCAAGGTATAATGAATGCAATTCATTTCCTCACATGAAAGAATGACCTCTATAACTCACTGGAGACTCTGCCACTCATGAGTTATGGGTCATTCCTTTTCTAGTGAAAATAAATTTTACTGCACCATCGTCTATAGCCATGTTGTTTTTTTTTTTCCTCTTGTAAATTCAGAAATGGGGAAATGTAATCCTCTGTTTACTTGCATTATGTTCAAAGAAAATATCCCCTTACTGTACTAGTTTTTAAATGAAATGTTTTTGACTACGTGACATATGCTATATTTCTTTCATATATTCAGTAACAAGACTTTTCATTAAATAAAATGTGGCATTTATTTTTGAGATATTGGTACTGTTAATAAATTCCTTAATTGGTTTCCCTGCATTTGCAATACAGGTTGAATCCTTGGATTTAATCAAAGCTTGGATTACACTAAAGAATATTTATTACAACATCAGTTTAATATTATAAAACTTCTCTTTTAAGTTATTTTAACTTAGCCATTAATATTTTCTCTAGACTGAAACTTGACACACGGTGTGTTGTCAGTTACAAACTATTTTTAATCCCTTTTTGTAAATAGATCTTCATTATTATTTGTTATACAAGAGCTATGTTCAAACAAATAAAAAGAGAAAATGCTATTTTTGGAGGATTTTTTTCTACCTGGGTAGGTTTTACTGAAACTAAAAGAAAAGCAATGCCACTAGAAAACAGGTGAACCTCTTTCCTAATATTCAAGTTATTCTGTACACGGTGGATTCTACATAAAATCAATTAATCTTTTTTTTTTCTTCATACTTGATCATCTTTTCTGCTGTGTAAACTTTATGCCACTATAAAGCTTTTGTAGCAAGTCTTGCACTTCCTCAAATCCCACTGAAGTGCATTCCTAAGCACCTGGGGGAGCTTGGCTCCTGTACTGCCTAAGTATTAACTGTGGCCACATTTTAGACTGTCTGAACAGAGAACACTTAGATTTGAATGTGCATTTCTCTAAGTAGAATTTATGGTCTTCAGGGTGAACTGCAGAGCTTTCACAGAGTATTGCAGCAACTGACTGGCATTTCTGAATGTATGTTCCTACCAAGAAAGGGCAACAAGTCCCACTGTATCACTTAAACTCTCTTCTTGCCACTGGATGAAATTATGCCACTTTGAAAATCAATGAAATTTGGGAATTCTTACGTGGTGTTCGTATTCAGCCTTGGTTTGGCCCTCCAATACAAATGCACTTTGTATTTCTTGCATATAATTTCCTTTCATGCTAACTAGATCATGTGGCTAATTGAGGAGTGTCACTAGAGAGTGGCACAGTGAAAAGACAAGTGTTTTACAATTTTCCAGCTCAGGCAGTCATTGTGCAGGCATGATGCCCTTCTGCCTCTGCAGATCCAGGTTATTTCTGCCGTGGGTAAGAGGCACAGCACTGACAAGGGGGTGTCCCGCAGAGGCTCTAGCATCTCCTCCACACAGGGTTTGCTCAGGATGCTTGAGGTTAGCAACAGCAGTGTTTTTGAAAAAACAAAATAGTGTTTTTTCTCTGACATGAGCCAGTTCAGGCAGGAAGACTGCTAAGCAAATATCCAAGAGGAGAAGCATATGGTAAAAAAGAGTTTCTAAGATTAACTCCCCCATTCACAGTCATGTCTGAGCCGCTTGTAGGGTATTTCACTGCATCTGTTTTCAAATTCCTCTCTAAAATTCAAGTGGGTATCTGCAGCAGAAATATGACATTTGAGACATTTCTGCTTTAAATCATACCACTTCATGTCACTGTACCAGATTTTAAAAAAATCTTCTAATAGTTCATCACAGTTCCAGAGAGTATATTTTATCTGGACTCTTTTAAAGGTCTTCCAACTTAATATGACAGCTATCTCTGACAGTAAGGATTGACTAATATGTTCATCTCAGGACTGAAGAAATCTTTCTATATACTTCTTTAAATAATAATTTCAAAATTTTATCAATTTAGCTTTGGGTTTTTCTTTCTCTGATAGAAAAACCCAGTTCTTGTCTCAGTTTTCAGTTACTGGTATTTGTTTTCAGCTCTTTTTGCCTTTAGTGCCTCCTGGGTAGCAGAGAAATGGCATGCTGGAAATGCAACAAAGAGATAATAACAGATCACTCCAAGGACATTATCTATTCTGCTAACCATCTGACATACAGCAGGGAATAGAATATGACAATAAAGCATTTATCTTCTCCTTACTGAAACGTTCATGGTATCAAAACAAAGTTGACTGTTGCTGGATGGACTAACATTACTTATCCCTTTTGCTACTGATAGTTACAGCTGCTATTTTTTTTCTGCTCTCAGACCGCAGGATTTCAGGAGATTCTAAGTGAAATTGAAATTTTAGCTTTGATTGTGGGATGCTTATGTCACGACCTTGACCACAGGGGAACCAACAATGCCTTCCAAGCCAAGTAAGCTTTCTAATTCTTACTATTTTAATTTGGTTTTCTTCCATGAGAGAGCAAAAGGTGACCAGGATAAAGAATGAAGCATTAATTTCAAGCCTTCTAGGCCAAGGCCAAGTACTCTTATTCCTGTGTGCAGTGAGGGACTATCCATCTTTATCATTCTCTGTTCCTTTAAGTAATTGCTGGCTTGTCCTTTGTAGCTGGCTGTTGAACTGACACCACATATTGAAATGTGGTGCCAAAACTTGATGGTTTTTTCAGGCTCAGCTATTATTGATTCTGGTTTTCAACCCAGGAAGCACCTAAATTGTCTGTCTGGGTTGTTTTTGCTGGGATGCATGACATTAAGCAAAACTTTTCTCTGCTATTGCACAGAAAACAAAATAAGTGAAACTGAAACAATGTTTTCTAAGAAACTATGCTGCTGCCCCCAGGCATAGTGAAGTAGAAGGAGGTTTGAAGAAGGTTTAAGGGTTTACTGGTAGGTAAGGGAACTCCTCAGACTAAGGCAAAATTCATTCCAAATTCTGCATTCCCTGAGAATAGGAAGGACAACAGAAAATGTCCCCAGCAACATCCTGACCAAGCTGTGAAATAAAGCTGCCAGGCACAGAGATTCCTTCAAACCCCATCTTGTTTTCTTCACTCCCCAGTTCCTCTACAGTCAGAATATGAGGCCCCAAGGCATTCCTGTCTTGCAGATCCCAGTGTGCATTTGTAGCTTTTTCTGTTCTGCCTTACTGCTAATCCTCCACTGTGATGAGGAAGTGGTCAAATGGTTGTTCAGAGATACTTGAAAGGCAGAGTGATGCTGTATTAGCCTATTTTGTCCTACCTTTTGCAGAAGTACTCTGCTGCAATGTGTGTATGCACGGGCTGCTGCATTTCTGGGGGCAAGTTGCCTCAGTGACCATCACTCAAACTGATGTTTCTGATGTTCACTAAGCTGCCATTTCCTGAGGTATTGGTGTTGCCATACAGTCTCAATGAAACAATGACACTGTCTGGATCTTCAATCACCAAAGCAGGGAAAATCAATTGCAGTGCTCAAAAGACAGAGCTCGTGGTGCAAAGGTTACCAAGCACTGCTAGATGCCTTTTTGCAGCTGAATCTTGAAGAGCTCAGCTGATTGATGTTTATGTTCCTAATTTACAAAAAGGAGACCTAAGATTTACATCCTGGCCATTTTAGGCTCTGATTAAGTTAACCACTTCTCTGCTGTACCATTACACAAGAATATCTTTAGTGCACAGGGGTGACTGAGTTAAGGTACAGGGTTCAGCATTAGACTGCTATCACTCATACTTGTTGGTTGACAACAGAGTACAGAGAGGAGGCTACCATTTTATGACTCCATAAAGAAACTGCTGAAGACATTTAATGAAAGACAAACATTACCACACATGTATAAAACATCCCTGAAAACAGAAGCTGTAGTTTTCATAATGCTAACTATGATTTATTCCTCTAACCTGACATAAATTTAAGCATCACATTTTCCTATTTTATCTTCAGTGTCCAATACTGCTGTTCTGTATGATGAAAGTTCAAGAGGTAGATGATGGAGGCAATATCACAGTTGTTTCAAATGGCCCTGTTATATATGTCAATATCACATACTCTAGGGATGATGTTTCCTGGACATCCTTTTCTCTCATATAGCTGCTTCTGATAATTAAGTATCAGTATGGTGCAGTTTTATGGTATGTGCTCCTAGGAGACTCCTTCTGTCTCTAGCATAATCTCATATTCTCATTTCTTTGGAAAGAAAACCCATCATCTCAGTTTAGGCTGGGTCCCAGAAGTGAAGTACTTTGCCTGAACTACTTTGGTACTTGGAGAACAGTGACCATTCTGACAATCCAGTCCCATTCTCTGCACTTCCCAGAGATTTGCAGTTCTATAATATTATTCCATGCATTTTTGTCCTTTAAAGGTAGAAAACCCATCTGCTCTGTGTATTTTTAAATCTGATTTTAGTTTAGACAATAGATGTGATGAAAAAATACATTGTAGAGATATGCTAAGCTTTACTTTTATATTCACTGCTCTCACTTGTGGCATCTTGATTATCTTAGTATTTGCAGTTGGATTTTTGTTGTTGTGTTTTGGGGTTTTATTTTAAGAGTTTGTAGCTGGCCATTGTAAGCCCTCATGTTTATATCTACTAAGAATTTAAAAAGAAAGGTAGCAGAGGAACAGGTGATTTCAGCTCAAGGACATGACCTTGTGTCTTTACTGTGCACTTCTATGTCTCTGCTGTTGCTGTAGCACTTTGAAAGGCACGTTACAAAACTTCTAGTAGTTAGAGAAAAATCTTCAGTCAGCTGGCAATATATTAGCAAAGGTTGGAACATAAATGCTTTGTATCTGAATTTAAATTAGTATTTTGACCTCATCAGCGGTCTTAAGTGAGGCTGCTGAAGTGGAGGTGGAGTGTGGGTACGTGCTTTTGCCACTAAATTGTCTCTGGAACCTGCTTTGTGAGCAGACAAGCTGGATTTGTTGACTTCCCATGTTCTGTTTCAGGAGTGGATCAGCCTTAGCTCAGCTCTACGGCACCTCTGCTACTTTGGAGCACCACCATTTCAATCACGCTGTCATGATCCTCCAAAGTGAGGTACAAAAGCATTGCTGTTAATCTCACTGTAAGCTGCTGGGCAGTTTCAGCTGGAGAGAGGAAATACCTTTTTAATGCCCTCTCCTTGAGGAATTATTTATTGGTTATCACAAAGGTCACAACTAGCACAAAATTAAACAACTACAAATGCTGATCATAGAGCCCAGAGATTATATCTGTCTCTATCAGCAAGGGGCAAGGAGAATACATCCTAATCATGTTGTCAGCTTTTCTTACTTTTCTTACATATATCCTGGTCAGTGGTTTATAGGTAGCTGAAACAGGTGCTTACCTTTCCCCACAGGTGTCATATTCAGAGTATGAGACCCATCCTTTACTGCACCAATTCAATTTCTTTGGCAGCCTTTCTGTAATCAGTACTTTTATTTTTTTTTTCATAATTTAATACACTATTTTTTAAAATTAAAATCAGTAATATTATGCTGTTCAAAGTACATTAATTGCTTTGCTGATACCTGTGAAGATACAGCTCTTGCCCAGAATAGCTTGCATGTAACACTATTCATCATATACTACACCTTGTATTTAATAACTGAGAAAAGTGGAAGGATGGACATGGAGTCCTTTCAGAATAAAGGATATGTTTTCTTAATTTACAGAGATTGGTTGCTACAAAATGCACTTAGTAAATGTAAAACCAAAACTGCTGTTCGTGCAGCACAATTGGAGATCACAGCCTGATCTGCAATAACATCTGAAGAGATCTGGGATGTCTCATGATCACAGTCACATGGGAACAGGTTGATGGCCTTACCTCTGTGTACACTGCCAGGGAGATCTGTGTAGAACTGCACCTCCTCAGACCTTATCTCATATATGTCCTCATACCATCATGATTATAGTAACCCTGTTGCTGGAAAATTTTTGGTTTTAAGGGCATTTTAATATTCCTAAGCAGTAGATGGCAGTGCATACTGAATGTGGGCACTCCAGGACTAAATATCGCCAAAATAAGACTCTGTTTAGAAAGAACTTCAGCATTTATGTAGGTGATTAGGAATAAAAAGACCTGCAACACGTTTATGTATGTTAATATATGTGACTATTGTCACAAATGTTGTTTCTTAAGCTTACATTTAGAGTTTTTCATTAATTTTGTTTCTTTCATCTTATTTTCTTGAGAATTTCAAATGGGAATTATAGGATCTCTGTCCCTCTTGTTTTCAGAAATTCAGTTACAAAAGAACCTTCCCTGTCTCAAATAGCAATATCACCTAATTAATTTTCTTTCATTTTGGCCATGGAGCATCTCCCAAATTCCAAATTCACAATGCCTTAAAAAGCAACTAGTTGGCCCCACAGAGGGTATTTAAACTGCATATAAAGTTGTTCTTTAGCCTACACAGGCAATTGCTGTTTACACTGTAGGACAAGATAGTAATGGGCAGAGTGAGCAAATGGGCTGCTTTGAATGAAAAACTGATTTAGTATCCTTGACTGCTCTAACAGCAGTTTGTGTGCATGCAAGCAGCAGCACAGATAAATCTATTAGGATCACTACTCAAAACCTCCAGTATGCAGCTCCCCAAAACATTTAATAAGATGAGAGATTGAGATGTATCCATAGTTTTTCCCCATAAACTGAGTCTGTGCAGGGTCAGAGCAGAGAGTAAATCTTTACTCGACAGGCTATAATTTCAGCAGAGTTTAGAAAAACATACCAGGTGCTTGATAACAATTGTCAACTCTGCTGCCTCAATGTAATCTCAGCAGTATTAACATTATTATTTTGTCATAGTTTTGCCATGAATCAGAAAAGGCTTGTGTTACAGGGAAACAGTGGACTAACAAGTTAAAAAATCTTTTAAAAACCTATATTGATTGTTAGCCCTTACCTCTTTTATCTCTTTCATTATAGGGTCACAACATCTTTGCTAACTTGTCCTCTAAGGACTACAGTGACCTTATGCAGCTTCTAAAGCAATCGATATTGGCAACAGACCTCACTCTGTATTTTGAGTAAGTATTGGCATTTCTGGTATTTGATGAATGAAAATTCAGAGAACTTACTTTAATGACCTATTAAATACCAATAAGGATATGTAATATGAGGAATTAGTGTTTAGCTATGGTTGAAGAGGTTTAGTCTAATACTTAGTATCTTTGAGACTAACAGAAATACCTCAAGTGTCCAAGTAAGTTTTGCTTTAATGTGTAACATGTCTGAATCAACCAAAAGCAAATCACATCCTGGGTTTATACTTCAAAGCAATCCCAGGAATGAGTTATTTTTTCTGTCCTTTCTATGATCATTTCTTCAGGCATATAGAAAATCAATGACATTTGATTTTACTCTTTACTCAAGCAGTCTGCAGGTAAGTTATTTTTACCTCTTGTGTTATTGCAATTCATTAATGAGGTAGTAGCTATGCTAGTTTATTTCCAAAAGTGCCTGAAAATCACCATTGGTGCTTTACATTTCTTAAAGCCACACAATGTAAACAGGTGTTTCTATATAAGTACCTAATTTGTTTTTTCAGTTTGTTACATCTTCAATAATTTGTAGAGAGGGGAATTCTCATATCAGTATTCTTAAAATGCCTAAACCTAATGATCACAAGCTCCAGATAGCAAAACAGCAATAAAACTCCAGGTAGAGTGAGGCTTTACTTTCCAAACCATTCCTGGGATGTCATCTTCCTGAGCTTTCAGCTTTAAACATTCTTGCCTGTATTTTGTCCAGAAACATATGAATTGCTCAGAATATCCAATACTTCAAAATTAAACCTTCTATTTCCCAAAGCATAGGGGATCATCATGCAGCCCTTTTCTAGTCCTCTTCTAGCTGCTGTATGAAATCCATTATAGCAAGGCCTTACATAGGAGTGACTGGTCATATAACCATGACAGTCAGAGACCAGAATATTGCAACATGCCCCACATAATATTCTGTCCACTGAGCAAAGGAGTGTTTCTGCAAGTGTACATCTCCTTGTGTTCAAACATGTACTGGTTGCCATGAGACTGCACTGTCAATAATCTGTTCCAAATTTCAGTCTAGTTGATGTAAACATAGAAAATACAAGACTGCAAACTCTCACCTGTTATCTAACTACATTTCCTCTTGACAAAAAGCACAGTCTCATATGAGCTGGGGCACTGACCTGTCACTCAGGACATAAGTATTTATTTGCTTTCCAGCTCTGATGCTCATATGTTGTGTCACTGGGGACAAGTTGCTCCAAGTTTTTGTACCTCAACTTCTGCTGTATCTTGGGCAGGATCTATTACATATTGTAGTCACATTGCAAGCAGTGAGAGCTGCTTGGAGTCTCAGTGCCATAAACAATTACAGACTATGATGAGTCCGAATTTTCATTCTAAAAGGCAACAATCACCATTAGCATGTTCTGTCCATCTTACATTTTGTCCCTGTTTGAGGACATGAAGAAGGCATGAGAATACAACCATGGAAATCAAGAAGGCAGACCTAGTTTCCAGTCTGTAAGAACTATGAACTCAAGACAGCAGCAGCTCTTGTGTGTGTCTGTTTCTTTCTGTGTGCTTACAGAAGCACGTTCTCTCCTGTGGTGGAAATAACAGGAATTGCACAGCTCTGAAAAACCCTTCAGAATTTAAAAGTAAAAACCATTTTGCAAGGACAAGAAAACAGAAGCGTGTGTGTATTTCTGGGGTGTTTCTATTGTGTGTCTGTCCACTGCTGTAGGTGAACATTTCATGCTTCCGTGGAAGACTGAACATTTCAGAGCCATTCATTTCTTTATCTGTGGAGACCATAAATCCAAAATTGCTTTTACTAGGCAACTCTGACACCGATAACAGACATTTATAGAACACGTTTGGAAATTAGTATGTTTCGCTTAAATGGACTGTCAGTGTAACGGCTTTAACAATAATACATGAGGTGCAGTGATTCTGTATCACACAGAGAACTGTTTCTGCTGCAGTGCTGCCCTGCAAGTGTCTTGTTTCCTTCTCTGACAATCTGGATTTTTGCAGGAGGAGGACCGAGTTTTTTGAACTTGTCAGTAAAGGTGGTTATGATTGGAATGTAAAAAACCACCGAGAAGTATTTCGGTAAGCACTGTTTTTTCTTGCTTTCTGGTTATTTCAAAGTGTAGCCATATTTGTTAAGGGAGTTTCATGTAGTGTGGACTGAAGGCTTAGAATAACAAGAGAAAGTATCTTGTTTTAAAAATACAACCTGTGATATGAAATATATGGTAATAATCAACATGACTTCACCTTCTCCATTTCTATTTCTCCTGCACACTCGGTCCTGTTTTCTTCCTTTTCTCCCAGCCTCACCATTTCCTGTTGAGCCCTTCTGCTCTTTTTACAGAAAGTATCAATATTCTGCCTCTCTACACAAAGATTTTTTCCTGTCTATTTCCCTGATCCTCCTTCCTCTCATCTGCCTTTTTTTCACTGGCCATGCACTCCTCTGCTCTTCCAGTCTGTACCTGGGAATTTTCATATACAGAGTACTCTTCCAGCCCCCGAGAATGCCCTGAGCATGCATCCTATTAAAAACCTTGGGCATTGTGGGTGGTTTGAGTAGACCACACTTTGCAGACAATAAAATGCGTGTATTTGCATATGCATGCCTGATTATGTCTCATTTTATCTGAAATTTCATTAAAATTCTGTTATCTTGTGGTCTTTTGACAAAATATTGGCCATTTTCTATTTTCCATACCATTTCACCCATTCCTAATTTTAGATTCAGGCAATATATTTAATGCTTCATTTTCAATGCCCTTGTTCTTCATTTAAACTTTCTTAGACTTTTATCTGCATCATGTACTGTACATAAACGCTTTCTACAGCTGAATGGTTTCTTTCTCCTAATGCATATAAAACATGGTTGTAGCTAGGTATTAAACTACAGTGGAACCGTATAGCTCATAGTAAATCTTCAATTTTTATTGTAGATGAGCAGTAGAAACTGCTTAAACAGTGTCTGGGATGCCTCCTGTGATTATAGGCTCTCTTGCTACAGCAGTCACTTACAAATAGGCATATAAATTAATCCAGTTGCAGGTGTTATTATGTAATAATACCCTTACTTATATCATGTGAAGCACATGCTTTCTAATATATTATAGGTATTAATGTAAGTAGTGTTAGAAGTATTGCAAAATTAGCAGTTACTCCCTTACAATATCATTTCTTTTCTAGTGTGCAATGCACAATACCAAAATTCATCATCTTATGACCTGCAACACACTAGGTTTCTGAGGCACAATTGTAATGTAAAAACCATGCTGATGGCTAAGATTTCAAACATGTCATTCTTTTCTGGAGGAAAAGAAGGTGCCAGGGCTGACATTTTATATACGTATTATTTATTTATGCATCCAGAGCAGAGTTGTTTAGAAATTCAACAAAGGTTGATTCAGCTTGTATTGTTCATTTCTGTTTTTCAGATCAATGCTAATGACAGCCTGTGACCTTGGAGCTGTGACCAAACCGTGGGAGATTTCAAGACAGGCAAGTCATGATTAATAGCAGGGCTGGGAGGAGGCGGGACTGGTAGGACAATATTCCCAGGGCCCTGGCTTACAAGGGACCAAAACTGGAATCAATTTACAGCAGTATTAATGCTATAAAAAAAATAGCAGGGGGTTTCTGCAAAAAATGGGCTATTGCATAATCTTTCCATGTACACATGCTGGTGTGTACATCTGGTTTTACAACCTCTCCCCTTACTAACATTTTTAGTCCATATCAAAAAAAATGAACAGATAAAAAAAAAAGGTGTTTAGCCACATATAGCTGCATTTATTTGTTTCATCCTATAGTTTTCCTTGGAAGCAGCAGTCTTCCCTACATCAAAAATAACAGATTATCTGTAAATTTTTATTAGCATAAAATCTTCAGCATATATGATAAAAGAAATGTTTTCTTAAGGATTTTGCAAAACTCCAAGTGTAGTATAGGGCTTTCTTTAACATCGTGTACCTAGAAACCAACAAATAAAAATTCACTGTTCTGCTGCTGAGTAGACCTACTAATCTCAAGTAGAGAATTTCTTTAGAAATATACATAAAAAATGGATCCAGCACTGGCAAACAGGTACAATATGAGAAAACAATCCAAAACTCTTGTTCTTTGCCCCATGATTTTCCATGATAGAGACATCCTTCTCTACCCAGAAACCATCCTTAATATTTCCACCTAATCATTCTCTTCTCTGTCCTTCACTGAGGCCCAGAACAAGGCAGTAGAAGACAGACTGTCTCAGGTTTTGAAGGAATTGACAGCATCAAGAAGCAAACTGAAAATATACCAGCACAGCTGGGTTTGGGTACACACCTGGAGGAAGTTTGGTGTAACAGCAAGTAATAGTTATTAAGATGGGGTGAAAAAGATAAAGCTAGGCCAGATATTTAGTGATGCAGGAGCAGCCAGATTCCTTGGAAAAGGAAGTAACAGAAGCTGAAAGGGATCTACAGAAGTTACATGCACATCAACTGAATTAAAAAAAAAAAAAAAACCATTTATGGGGGGATGGCTTCACCTCAGTTTTCAGTTTTGTCAGGTGAGTCTTTTTTGCTTTATCAGCAGACTGTGACAAAAATTCTTCTAAGGCTGTTGCTCTACTTGGCCAGAATATGGCCACCTTACATGGAAATCAGGAAAGCTGCTTCTCTCCTGCAGTGGGAAATGAAGTAACAAGATTTTTCAGTGCCACCTGGCCCCTGCTGCAGTGTGTGCAATCCCTCCTCATTTTTCCTCCCTAACCCAGTTAGCTTCTGCATTTTCATTGACAGCCAAGTGTCAGGTAGGGTCTGCTTTCCTAGTTGGGAATCTTTGTGCTATGCTAATGAATTAGTGTTGGAGTCTCTGGCAAACCTGGGGGGTTTTATGCGTATCACTTTTGAGGTCTACAGGTGAAAAGTCCCCTGCAGCTTAGTTATACAGGTTTACTCTACACTGAAAAATCCAGTCTGGGATTTCTTGAAACATTACCTGGTTGAGCAGAAGTGCTAATAAGTCCACAGAGGCAAAACAGGAAATAATGGAACCTTAACTGTGCCACAAGAAAAAAAACATATTTGAAAAAATGGAATAAAGGCCACATGTAAGACAGAAAAATTCAGGAAAAGAAGATTGAAACAGATAAAGGGAAAAAGAAAAGGACATAAGGAGAACAGGATCAGAATAGCATTGAGGGACAGGGATGACACTATGTCTTGATTATTTTTATACAATACACTTAACAA
Source organism: Erithacus rubecula (assembly GCF_903797595.1). Lineage (NCBI taxonomy): Eukaryota > Metazoa > Chordata > Aves > Passeriformes > Muscicapidae > Erithacus > Erithacus rubecula. The sequence continues at coordinate 15,440,026 of NC_136659.1, forward strand.
ACCCTTAATTGTTGATAAGTTAAATTATTCCTCTATTTGAAATACTGATCCAGAATTTTATTAATGTCCTGTATTACATACATTATAAAGTTCCAAACTATGATAGCCTGGCTTAAGATTTAAGAGTACTTTATAACATACTTTACCTACTTACAAATATTTTGGTACTCCTTATTTCAACTACAACAAGCTTAGCATTTGTGAACATTACCTACCATGTAGTTGCTAGAGCAAGAAGTTTTGAATTTTATGAAGTACAGGTTCTCTGCTTAGTTTATCCTCTCGTGCCTTGGTATTATAAAATAATCCCCAGCTTAAAAACAATACTCTGGCATGACAGGAGTTTTAGGATGTGAGCCTCTTCAGTAGATGGGCTTCCAGATTTTTTGCATCTCAAAACGTTGCATGTACTTACATTCAAAGCCTCACACATGGCAAAAGTATGCTACTATATCAGAACTGCTTACTGTTTGACTTCCTAAAATTCCTCTGGTTTCCATAACTATATATTAATTTTTAAGTCTTGTCTTCTTCTAAGAAGCACAAACTTCTGCAGGAAATAGGACATTTTTATTCACAAAAGTCAGAAAGATAGGATCTAACTTCTAACCACTTCTTGATTTTAAACCAATATGATCATCATAATCTGAGTTCATACTTGGATATCCGTATCTTATAGTGATGACAGTCACTGGGGAAAAAAGTAAAGCCTAGTGGGGGGAAGAAAACCCTTTATGAATTCACATTAGATTAAAACAGAGGGTATTGGTTAATAAAGTTTCTTTGATAAGCAAAGTTGTTATTATAGGGCAATAACCAGAGAGGTCTTGCATGTTTCACAAAACATTTTTATAAACATAATAGCAGATGCCAACAAAAAGCTATCATTTTCTGTTTTGAACTCAGTTCTTGAGTAAGTGGCTTCTAACTGCATTGAGTGCTACCTTGGCATTGCCATGTAATTCCCCAAGTCAATTCCCTATCAAATAGGGATAAGTCCACATGCCTGACTATGACTTTTATACCCCCTGTAGGCCCAGTCCCAAAAACTGTATGAACATATACCTGATGTCAGTCTGTGAGTGAGGCTATTCACTTCTTTAAGCACAGGCTGAAGTCATGGTCTGAGCAAAAACTCATTATCCTAAAAAATACGTAACAAGAACTCTAATCTTTATCATGATTTTTATTTTAGGCAGCTGAGCTGGTAACCAGTGAGTTCTTTGAACAAGGAGACAGAGAAAGATCTGAACTCAAACTCACCCCTTCAGTAAGTTTTTTATCACTTCTGAAATAGTGACTAACTTGAATAGAGTAAGAAAATATCACTGGGCTCATTCAGAAAAATGAACTGTATTTTGTACATAAAGAGAAACCTTAGAATAAATAAAAGCTCTGTCCAGTAAGGATATGCATTTATAACCACATATAAAAGCTCTCCAGTCAATGCAGTCACTTTTGCACTAAACCCTTTTACCCCTTTTCTGTATCTGTTCCTAAGGTGATAATCCTATCAGTGAATTTTCTAAGCAGCAGGTGTTTGGTTTAATATACAGAAATGGATTTAAAAAATCACAGCTACCTATGGAAATCAAAACTGTCAGATTTGCTTTATATTGCAGCTGTATATCTGTGTTATTTGAAAGGCATTTCTATAAGTATACATGTAAATGTAGTACTGTGATTGAAGGGATAAATTGGAATTGAGTGGAATGTAAGCTGAGGGTACAAAGTATCAGACAAGAACTAGGAAAGTTTCAAAAAGATTTTCACTGAACTATTAGAACAGAAAGCCTTATGCAGATTAAATAACTCAAAATGTTGAGCAGCCATTACCCAGAGGCAACAGGAGAAGGGCAACAAAGTGTTCTAAAGAATTTAACTGTAAGGGAGAGAGAGACAGCCCAGATCCATTACTGTTTTGCTGAACTGGAAAACCCTATGTGAGAAAAGAAGAAATTCTATTCAAAAGTTCCTACATTCCTAGAGGAGGTTATTTAACAGCTCAAATCCAACTGTGTAGCATTTATTTTATACCACAGAATTACGAAACACAAAGACATTCAGCCTAAACATTTTAAAACAGAATTGAAAATAAACAGTTTATTGTTCATGCCAGGCAAAGCAATAGAAAGCTGCAAAGATTGATTATGGTTTACAAAGTCTTCTGGTTGTGATAATTTGATCATAGCTGCAAAGTGCTGGATGATATGTCTGTAAAATACTCCAGTGTAATTAAAGCATGACAGTTTTGTTTCCTTCTCAATTCAGGCCATTTTTGATCGGAACAGGAAACATGAACTACCCAGGTTGCAGCTTGAATGGATTGATAGCATCTGCATGCCATTGTATGAGGTAATTTTTACTTACTGCTCCTGTAGAGTCCAGAGAAGATTGTTCTTGTCTCTCTAGGCAAAAAGAGCTAGCTTTCAGAGCAGCCCTGAAGGCTATTTGAACTCTCATCTTACTTTGACTTTCCCAAAAGTCTGAATTCCATGCAGAAATCCTGATTCCCTGAAGGTGATAATGTGTGTAAACATAATTCCTCCCTACGTTATAAAAGCTGATAGGGCAATTGTTTATTATGTTTGAGACAAACTGATTCTCATCATGGTGAGGTATGGAGTGCTGTTCAGAGATGTGCCAGAGGGACAGCCTCAGTAAGTGTGTGAAACTTGTCCAAATCTGTGTGACTCAAAGGCAAGCTCAAGCCTGAGCCTTTGCCCTTCCTTCTGGCACCTTCTCAAACTGCTAAGGAGCACTCTAGGCCAAGCCTTTAGGGTCAGTGACAAACAATTTGTTGTTTAACCTGCGATGTTTAACTCAGACTTTACTCTTTTAATGGTGCCTGGGTGCTTGGCATATGCTGTGTAAATGCCCAAGTACTCCTTTATTAAGGCTAGAGATAACCACAGAATCATAAGAGTTGGAAAAGAACTCTAAGATCCAGCCATTAATCTGACACTTCCAGGTCCACACTAAACCATATCCCTAAGCACCACATCTACGTGTTTTTTGAATGCTTCTAGGGACAGTGATTCCACCACTTCACTGGGCAGCCTGTTCCAATGCTCGACCACCATTTCACTAAGAATTTTTTCCTATCAGAACAATGCTTCTGCCTTTTTGGATTAAACAGCTTCAGGACTTGACTGAAACCATGCAGTCTGCCAACAAAGACTGAGTGGCCACTGATATCTGAGAAAACAGGAGGTGTTCTCATTCAGCATCTTTGGGGAACTGCATCAAGTTCTCCCTGTTCCCACTGCACCCTAAACTGCCTAAGACCTCAAAGCAATGAACGGGTCAGTGATGATACACAGCAATAACAACTCCCATGTTAACTTTAAAATTATCAACTTGTGCCTGAATGCAGCTTTCCCACACACAAGTAAAAATGGATTGGCAGTTCCTTTCATTTTATAGACCAGATATAAAACCAGTATCATACAGTAAGGACATAAGAAGGCCCATAAGAAGGACAGTGTGCCCTCTCCCCTCTATAACTTGTGGCATCTGAGGCTGCCACCGTGGAAATAATGAAATCACTACCCAGCAGCAGTGGCAATTCCTGTTGTGTGACACAGAAAGCAGACACTTGTGTGAGAAGTAAGCCAGGCTGCAGCTTTGCCAAGAGATCCTGTCCCTTTCTGTCAGTCTTTGTCCTGATGAAATAAACTACAGCTACCATTTTCAAGCAATTAAGGCAAAGCAATCAGAAGAAGAATATACACCTATATTGTTTAAAAGGCCAAGATCATTTTGGACAATATGGGGGAGGGATGATGAACACTGATCTTGGACAGAACTCTTTAAAAACAATGTTCTTTTCAATAAAATAGCTCATATTACACTAGAATGCATATTATACCAGAATTCATTATTTCTAATAGCATCTGTAATCCAAAAATGTACAGTAAAGCAGGAAGAGCTGATAATCAGCCCATCCTCTGCATGAGGAAACTACATCTGAGCACTAAAGCTCTGGTTAGTTAACTCCATCTTAGCAGGAGATCTCTGGGGAATATATTCACATCTGATTTCCCTGCTTTCCACTGTGTTTGCATCATGCTGTGCAGCCATTAGCCTGCTGCTCAACAACTTAAAAAAGAGACACCATCAAACCTGGAAGTCATAGCAGCACCAGCCTTAGGGGTAAACAGAAAACTTGATGCCATAGTATCACACTGCAGGAAATTCTCTCTTCAGTGTGGAGCCAAGTTTTAATTTTCATATCCAGCTTAATCAAACTTCAATACACATATCCCATCAACAGAGTATTCAGGCATTGTAAATCCACTATTGAGGGGTAGCTGAACACTACAACTCTGGCCACATCCTAGATTTTGGGTTGGCAGGGCTTTTTACATTCTTTGGTTTCTTGCCATTGTAGTACATTATAGGAACTGCATGTAGGGAGAGAACAGGTTATATAATTACAAATGCAATATAAATAGATGCAGTGGCATCTGATAAATCAGTAAAATATAAGTGGTACTCCTATAGCTCACTACCACCGTACTTAGAAAAACAACGTTTGAAAAAACCCACAAACATTTGACACTTAGTTTCACACCAAAATTACAACATTAAACCATAGAGAACAAAATCAAAGCTTTTGTATTTATTTTTTTCGATGCTAGTGATTAGAAATCCTGAATTCACATAGGATTCTATAGCATCCAGAACCCTAAAAGGAATGCACTAGTCCCTACCAATGCAGTTGCTAGAGCAGGACCTAATGCTGTGGTTTGTGTTATTACACACACACACACACACATACACACACACAGAGCAGAGATGATCCCAGCAAGCACTGAATGCTGGCAACTCCCATTAAAGTCTAGGTGAGATCATCAGAGCTCCCTGAAATTGTCTTTGCTCGAAGTAATTCCCAAGAGCTGGCTATTCCTGGCACCTGAGGACATCTGAAGTATGCAGTACTGAAGGAACTTCACAACCCAAACCTCCAGAAGTGGTCTGATAGCATCCCAGTGCCTCTCACAGTACCAGAACAAACTGTATCCTCTCTGCAGTCCAAGCTAATGAACTAGGCTATGCCAGAGTGCCTACGAGGAGTGGTTCATACTTAAAACAATATACAAGCTTTGCAGCACATTTTAGTTATGGCTTTTTTAGACTTATAATTTTCCTCAGTTCTGAAACCTCCTTCATGGAGATTTGGCTCTATCTGCTCTGCTTTCTGCCTTTCCTGAAGGCAGCTCAAGACAGCTCACTTGGAGGTGCAGTAGTTCTCCCAAGTAAAGGGTAATGAAGTCTCCTTTACTGGGGAACATGAATCACATCCCTCTGCTTATCTGGCTAGGACCATCCCTGAGGCTGGTCCCTTTTAGTTGAGAAGGTTTACAAGGGACTAGCAAATCAACAAGATCTATGCAACTTCCATTAGCAGTCCAGTCTGACTGCCTCTTGGAATGCCCATCCCATCCAGAAGAAAGAAGGTCAGTGATACACAAAATGTACTACACCATGAGCTACTGTAAAGACTGAAGGCGGATATAGCTATAGCTATATATATATATATATATGTAATTAGTGTCTGGAATTAAGCACAGTTTTCCCATATCCAAGTGTCAAAATCCAAAACCTCTGTGCTTGGTCTGTAAACCTGACTGCTCCTGGCACAAGGTCAGCCACAGCTCTGCTCCCTTGCTCTCTCCCCTATCTGCTGCTCAATGTAGGAATCAAGTCACTTCCAATTTCATATCTTAGTAATCAAATGCATTTCCTTCACACTGTGGATCAAAGGTCTGTGAAGATAAAAGCATCCCAATTTTTTGTTCATTGTATCTTATTACACTTAGGACATTATAATTTTATTATTTACTTTTTTTGTTTCTGTAGTGATCCCAGATCAGAGTATTTTTATGCAACAATGGAGCTTTTGCCTTGAGTAGCAGAACAGCAATCCATTTACACATAATTTCAGATTTTAGGGGCTTTAGTTACACTTTACTGCATCACATTTGCTCTTCACTCAAAACTGACAATAAGAAAAGCATTTATCAGTAGAGAATGAGAAACAAGCTTATTATAATAATAATTTCTAAAGAAAAATGCATTCTTTTAAAACTGTAGCATATTTCAAACCTACTAATGTAGCTTCAATATAAAATAATCCCTTGTTTTGTTAGAATGTCCTATAAAAAGGAGGTACATGCAACTAAAGCAGGAAATTTGAAGCACTGAAAATAAAACACTATGGCTTTTCTGACAGCTGTGTTGTCTGTCACAGAGAAAGTATTCCTTACCTGTTTATAAATGTTTGTGTAATAGGAAACAGAATTTTGATCATTAAGACAAATTACCTCTCTGACCCACCAGTAAAGAGATGCTAAGAGTTTCAACACTAACAGATTTCTCTTCTGGACTCTGTCATTTGTGTCTACCTAAAACGGAATCAGTCACAGATTTTTCCCAACTGAGATAAGATTTCTCTGTGGGGAGCACACAGAGTGGGAGAGCGAAGATCTTATTCTTTGAAATCATTATATTTCTCACAAACAACATCAAAGCTTCAGCGATTCACATCAAACAAAAGATGCTAACAGAAACCCAGCTCTGTTCAGGGCATTGTTAGGCAGAGACAGTAAGCCTATGAATAGCAGGGCCAAAGGCCGTGCTCTCTGCCTCTGGGCAGATAAATACATAGTCAGGTAGTCAGTGACAATGACAGCAGCTATTTTAATTTAAGAGAGATGCCTTTGTGGAAGATAAAGAAGCTCATGGCTTTTACAACTTATGCGTGCCTGAGATTGCCCTGCTCACCTCTACCTTGGTGCTCCCTTGAACTGCTCCATTTTAGTCCTATTTTTAGAGCTATTCAAGATTTTCTTGGGTATTGAAAACATCAAGCATGTAATAGTATCTACAGAATTGAATTTGCATTACTCCATCCAGGATTCTAGGAGGAACCTGGAAGAGTAGAAACATTTGGCCAAGCAAGTACGTTAAATATTTTAAATGGAATTTGTAGGGACAGATTTCTTCTTTATCACACTGTTTGAAGTACTTGGAAAGAAATGTAATCACTCTCTCTGCAACTCCAAGAGCTCTGATATCCTACCTTCCTACAGAAGATAATGTCTGACCTTGTAATTAAATCTGTTTGCTGTCTATGATAATGTGCCTGCAAAAGCATCTATTCTGCTTGTAAAATAAGATTAAATGCACAGAGTGTCACAAAGCACAGAAAAAATACACAGAAATCTTAAACAGTCATGGCTTTCTGTGTTTTAACTTCTCTGGTTCAAGAATTGACTTTGACACTTGAATTGGAAGTACATGCACACATCATGATTTTTTTCTAAGTATATACTCTACTTGAAATTATTAGACAGAGAACATTAAAAACAACTTCTTCAATAATCACACTTATACTGCTAGATCCTGATGCAGCACTTCCTAAGTTACCACTTCTCTTTCTCTCTGTTCTTCAATTTAAATTTTTTATGATGAAATACTGTATAAGAAATCTAGGGTTTTCACCATTCCCCTGAGAAGCCCTGCCTGTCTAAAATGGACTGGATGGCATGGCTTAGTCCTTACACAGGCAAGAGTCACTGGAAGCAGCCAAAACAATGACTTCTTCCTTCAGATGTTTCTGTGTTGCATATAACAAAAAAAAGTTCTAAAATTATTTAACCAAGAAGACTTTATGAACATTTTGGAAATGGTTTTCCACCATTCACCAATACCTGGGATTGTTGATACAAAAGTCAGGGCACTACTCTTATCTTTTAAGTTAGCAACTAGCCAGGAAGCAGGGAACTCACAAGTTGTTCACCATGCACATATATAGACAGTCCATTAAACTGGTTCATAAGTTGTTAAGTGTTTTAATTTAAAAAAAAAAAAAAAAATCAGGACTAAGCTGTTTGGAAAGATGCACACTTTTGGCAGGGCTTATTTCTGACATTTGATTTGGACATGGAGAGTGAGAGATAAATCATTCATGCTTCCTGAGAGCACCTGGCAGACAAGGCACATGTAAGGCACATCAGCCTGGGATGCAGTTTGTGATACCAGGGACCGAGGCAGATCAAACAGATGTTGGAAGATCAAATTAGTCTCCCTTTCTGTTGAAATCCAGTGGGTAATATTATCCAAGGAAGAGCAGGTGCAACATATTCTGCTGTGTTTGTAAGAAATTTGCTTCAGAGGAAACTTAATCAGGCCAAATCCCAGTGCTGAGGGAAGTTGGTAGCTAAGGATTATGTTAGGAATAAGGGTTTGGCCCAGAGAAAAGATATTTTTGGCACAGTAGAAGGATCTCTCTGTAGCCTTGAAGTAGGAACTTAGGTAGGTTCAGCACTTTTCTTGCTTTGTTTCTTGTCTATTAATGATGAATCTAAATGAGGCCACCGAGAATGAATTCTCTGTAACTTTCAGAAAACTGAAACCCTGTATTAAAACTTCCAGTAATGGAATAAGCACTACCAAATTATTTTTCTTACCTATTGCCCTTAATCTGAGAAGCTTTTGTCTGCTACCTTCTTATTAATAGAAAAGGTTAAGAAGAGCTATACAAGAAACAAAAAACAAGAAAATAAGAAAGAATTATTTTATTTGCAATTTTTATCTGTCACTATTTCACAGTATAATATGGAAAAGTATTGGTGGTTTCAAAGATTTTTTTTGTCTGTGACTATCATGAACATGTTTTTATAGAAGGTACAAGGATCCTGATCCTCTTTTTCTGCTTCCTGAGAAGAGGGAGGGTTTCATTTTGCTTTTGAAAACTATAATATTATTTTTGCTATGATTTTCATAACTTGGTGAGATTATTGATGCAACATTGTATTGCAATCAACAATTTAAGAATTTACAAGTTTCTCTAAAATGTTTAGAAGAGGCAGCAGAAAGGAGTACTTTTTTTCCTTCAGACAAGAGTACTTCAGCTTACTTATGAGTCATCTTATGTCAAAACAGTCTCAACTGAAAGGGCAGTTTGTCAACAAAGTTATTTGGGAGAAGACAGAAAAACAAACATTTTCCATTGACTTCAGTGAAGCTAAGCTTCACTAAAGGCTTTCACCCTAATCTGTGAGAAAAACTGAATCATTGATAATATTGTAATTTCTGTTGCTGTTTTACTTAGAATTATCTGCCCAATGTGTTGTGAAGGACATGGCAGTCATGTATGGAAACGTATATAAAGATCTGAGGAAGTAGATTGAAAAGTTGGCACATAAGGTAGAAGAGACAGCCAATAGAGGGAACTCAAATTGTACAGCAAATCTGAAAGAAGATGAATGGATAATTTAACAGCCATTCAGTTTTCAAGAAAGACAAAGCACAAACTACATTGCATCAGAAAAGGACTAGAAATGATGATGGATGAAACACTTCAAGTAAGTGTTTAACACAACAGAATCACAGTTGCCTGCAGAATTCCCAGCTGAGGGTAAATTCAAAGAATTAAATCGGCATATGAGACTGATATGATTTGAAGAATTTTTCAAAATCCATTTAATAGCAAGGCAGGAGACATTGATCAGCTGCTTGGTTAAAATGTTGAAAGGAAAGGAGTTAGAACATTCTGTCTCTCGCATGCTCTAGACATAGAATCAAAACCATAAATAGCAGAGCTAAATAAGAACTTGTTTATGAAATAATAACTCTTCTGAGCCAGCCCCTGGTTTCATGAAATTGTAATGAACGACAGATGAATACTTTGCAACTGTAGCAATACATCAGTAGAGCTACTGCAGTTGGTCCCATTCCTTCAGAATCACTCTTCCTTTGGCAGCATAATGTGCACAATATTGGTCAGAGCACATTTTGCTTCCAGGAGCTCTGTACATACTTTCCTCCCTGAAGTACCCACCACATTTTATCAATGGCTAATCTTACTTTATAATCATCACTCTGTAGTTTACTTCCAAAGGAGTACAGTACTATTCTTGCCAGTGTACCATCAGCACAAAGAAGCTTAACATTAATTCACAGTAGAAGAGAGAACACTTGTGCACATATTAGATACCTTTCCAGTCTCAACTGGCTTCCATCCATTAAAAATTTTTAGAGAGAAGCTAAAAGCAACTCCTGTTTTCTATAAGGGAAATTAGTAATATATTCATTTCATCTAATTACATTTTTAGGCATCAGAAAAAAATTCCCTGGCAGAAATGAAAAAGTAATCCACTAATGCATTATGTATGTGATGACCTGGACCCTTCCTCATTTAGCCCTAAAAGGAATAAACAAAGTCCCCTTCAACCACAAGGAGATTGTAATAAATTTTTTTTCATGAACTCAACCCCCTCAGAAATACTGGGGTTTTTTGCAGAACATAATGATTAAATACAGTCCTGAATCAGTAGGACAAATAATTAATTCATATACATATGCAGTCAAGGGTTCATAGAAGTTAATCCCTACATCTTCTCTGTATCACATTATCTTCTGTATCTTCTTCACAATTTCTGGGGGTTTAATATATGGGTGTATAGACAGAAATACTTTTGGGTGTTCAAAACAACTTCACCAAGTATTTGTATTAGAAGATAAAATCTGTGGATGGCTGCAGCACAGGTTCCCTTTTATCTGAACTAATCAAGTTCAAGGACTTTCAGATAGATGGCTCACCTTTGGCCTATGTATTCTCGTGTGAAAGCCACTTCAGCAAAACTCAGGAGTCCAATTCAGCTTTGCTGTAGCTGGTCATGACTCTCTTGACTTCAACAATGCTTCATATGCTTACACCGAGTCTGAATTTATCCCCATGGCTTCTTGGTCACTGGTCCTCCCTTCCAACTAAGAAACTGCCTACATAATAAAAGTGATTCATTAGAAACCACTGGGTTCCAAAGTAGAGTGAACACTGAGACCTATAACTTTTTTATATGTGCTCAGTCATAAAAATAAATTTATATGGTCTTATTCCATAAACTCACTTTACAAATATTAGCCCCGCAACCATACTTTCATGAGCTGTAATCTTGTCAAAGCTCGTAAGTTAAGGAAGGTCAGAACTGGTCAATATTTGGATGAGAATCTCTGGCAGGGAGGGGGCAAAACCAAAAGTATATACTCTTGAAGTCCTGCAGTGTTCATAAGTTAGGACATATCATGCTCCTCTTTAAAGAGATACGGGACTAGTCTTAGAATACAACAAAATTTTGTATTTGCTTTAGCAATAGTTTAGCCTCTGACCACATCTGTGATGCATCTTGGCAGTTTCCCTAATATCCTTACCCAGAGATGAAGGTGATGTAGCAGATGAAGTCTTCTTCCCCCCACACCTTACTTCAACCCAGGAGACTGGTACCCAGAGGTACAAACGAATATCTCCACTGCTCATCACCCTCTCCCTGAAGGGGGTTGTTTCTACTGGTACTGTTTCTGCACTCTATATCCTTTATTTACTAAAATATACAACTCTATACACAAGGAAAGAAAGGAAAAAGAAAACCCAAAAAAACACCAAACCACTCTGCCCTCCTCACCTTCTCCCATAAATAACTTCCTCTGGGTATCTTATACTCTTCCCCATTTTGAGCTCTTCCTTCAGGCAGCCCTGCCTCTCTCCCAGGTGCACACAATGAAGTGCTGAAGTGCCTTTAACCTTTTTTTGTGCTGGAGGAGCTTATATGTAAGCAGAGCTATACCTTGGGAAAGAATGCTGTGGACAGAGCAGTACGCAGTCCCAAAAGGCATCTAAATAATTGAAGGTGCTAAGAAAAAGGCACTGCTATACAGTAACTTTCTGACAAACAGCTTAGTCACATATCTGAGGTAACAGCACATGGATGCAGAAGGGAACTGCAAACCTCTGGCTCTCCACGTTGGAGCAGGCAGTGCACCCCCCGTGCTTTATCACTGCGACTAAGAACAGCTTTTACAGTACAGGGGAAAGAATGGGAAATGTCACCAATCCTGTACCTATTGCTGTGTAGCAAGGCAGCTGCACTGCAGTGGGAGGACTTCAAGTGAGGCCCCAAGTCTCAGGAGGCAGGAACTGTCCTGGGCAGGGGTTCCCTCTCCCCCAGCCCAGCTGCCTGCCAGCTCCCAGCCTGCCTGCTGCACCACGCAGGGACTGGAACAGGGTGTTTCTGCTGCCATTGAGTTTGTGTGGCGGTATCCATGTCAGACAGCTGGTGAAGACCAAGCCAAAATTTTACTAGTAAGGCAAGTAAAAAATATGGCATTAAGAACGTAGACACCAAATTAGATCACTAGCAAAGCTTTTTGTAGAAGGCATGCATCAAAAATAGTGGCATCAAAGGGTTCTCATGCAATAAAATGGAAAGCAAAAACTGCCAGGAGGTGGAAAACCCTGACAAGGCTACAGCCAAATAAACTTAAAGAGCTTTGGGAATAAATTGGTAGTTTAATCCGGATCAGGAACAGGTGCAATGAATGTAATTCAGTAAATGGTCTAGACCCTGACAGAAGGGAGAGAAATGTCTTGCTTTTGAGATAATTTCCCAGAAGCTTCATAAAAGCAAATTGATTATGGAGTTTAATAATTAAAACAGGGCCAGATATATAGTAATCAAATGAGTTTTTAATTACATCTCGAGAAGAAATAAAATCCAATTTGTGCACTTTGTATCAGAGAAACCCTACTGAAATGCTTTGGTAGCTGGAAAAAATAAAATAAAAGCTAATTTCCATAGGAATTATAGTAGTCAGTTTAATTAAAAGACTAGATCAGAATGAAAAAGTCCCAAAGTGAAAGGATAGTAAATACAGAAGTAGAGGTTCAAGCATCAAATCAATGTCTGAATAAAGACATTTTATAGACCAAGTGCAAAATCTGCACTGTCAAGTATCACTAATCTAAATTAATGTGTAACAAAATAAAGTTTCTTAAAATTACACTATATATTTTATACGTATTCCATTGAATTAATTGCTGGTGCTATGATAAAAATTAATATAAAAGACATGGTTTATTCTTTTTTAAATACTCCTTATAATCTATTTCATCAAAGTTAATGTTAGTAGTTAACCATTCTTGTTATTTACCTGGAAGCCTCTGTTGAACCTGGGTTATTAGACTCTAATGTCCACTTCGATCTGTATTTTGAAGAAATATATGTGTGTTTACTTACAGATTTAAAATATGTTTACAGCTCATAAGATAACAGTGATTACCACAGAACTGTGGGGGTGCTTCCTGAATCTATTTCCAGCCTACTTGGGCTGCTGGTCCCTGCTGTAGTCAAAGCAAAGCTAATTGCTATAAGCATCTCGAGCACTCGCAGCCATCCTGGCACAGTACATGACAGGGCTGTCTCCTGCCATAAGCCACGGCAGATGCCAAGGCCTGGAGGGACAGGCACAGCAGAGGTCATGCCCAGACCTCTGCAATTGCTTCCTGGCACTAGGCTGGAAAACACCACGGTCTTGTGGTCAGTCTTGGCAAAAAAGCAAGGTCACAGAAAGGACACGGGCAGTCGAGAGCTGCACAGCCACACTGAGACAGAGACTGCAGTCCCAGTGAGCTCCATCTTCCCTATGCTGCATAGAGCTGCTATAGGTTCATGGGTATAATGTATATCTATATATATCGATATATATACACACACTCTGTATCGTATATAAATTCTATATAGTGTATATACTACATGTACTCTATACAGTATATATACTACATATATGTATGTATGTATATATATGTGTGTGTGTATACATACATGTATGTATGTGTATATAAATATATATATATATATATATATATATATATGTACAGGAATAGCCTGTACTGCATTTTTTACTCACAGATCTTGGTGCTGACAGATGTGAGTGCAGAACATCTTTGTGCTTAGAGAGGTTTGAAGCACACTGATTTTTAAATACTGATTTAACCACTGGGCTGTTTGATTATATATATATATATATATATATATATATATATATATATATATCTTTTTAGTATTGATTTTTCTAAGTGTTTTAAAATCTAAGGTGTATATTGGAAAAAAAAATACTTCACAAAACCTTTATGAAGCTACTGGCTGTGCACAGAAAGGATCTGATATGTTGCTGTCAAGGGCTGAGCATCTCATGTGCTACCTCTAGACACTGAGCTGGCAGTGGTAGTGCAGGTGTTAATGGTAATGGCAGTGAGCTTTTCAGATACTTTCAGCTGTTTATAATGCATTACTGTCCCTCTGTTTTAGACCCTACCAAAACAGATAGAGAAATCAAGGAATACACAAAAGTCTGAAATAAAGATATAAAAATAGAGTGAGGCATGGTGATGGGCATATTAAAAATCCTTATCCATTCTATAAAATGAATGACCATAAGGAGCAAGCAATGCTCTATGGGGCAGAGACTGCAGTGAGCCCTGCCTCTTACCCCAGACCCAAGATTGCAAAATTATCTGCCCAGCCTGGGCCATATTCTAAGGAAATAATTTGAAGTGGATTTGATTCAAGTTCCAGCTTCTTCCTCATGATGTGATTTTTCGTAAGTGCTGAGCATTCATATTTCCTACCGAACTCAACTAAAATTGCAAGTTTTCAGCACATCTTAAAATCAGGCCATTAACCCTTAATTATCGTATAATAGCTCAATTAAAAATCTACAAGACTTACTTCAAGGCAAGATCCCATGGCCTGCAAACTAGCTATAAAAAAAATCCAGTTCTTTAGTGGTGTCTGGGCTCTGGGGACCATTTAAAGCAGTTTCTGTTAACCCTGCTTCTTAACGCAAAAACTGATCAACTACAAAGGTATCTGCTTCCCTTTTCCTTTCATTTTCTTACAGTTTTCTGCACTTTTAGAAGAACAATTTTGTTGTCTTTGTCGTTTTTGGTTTTTAATCTGGCACCAATCTTTTCTTTCCAATGATAAATACATAGTTTCCATGCTATAGGAGAAAGCATGCTGCCCAGATCTCAGCAAAAGCCACTGCTTGCTAATCAGAAAAGATGCAAAAGAACACTCCTCTGTCCTGAAAGGACACATTACATGGCCACTTGGGAGGCAACTGGTTAACCCTTTCCTGACATCCACTGACATCCTGCTGCCAATTTCTGTCTCTCTTTAATATAGATACAAAACCTAGTGAAGCACTTCTGATCAGGTAATATTAAAGGGAAAGGTAAAATAAATTTGTAGTAAAAGTATGCAGGAATTTCATAATTTGAGGCTGTATTCAAAACTAGATTAAACCAGATTAAAGATTCTTACTGGCCTTTGTTAGCTTTGGACTAGGTATGTATAGAAGAGGTGATTTCAGTGCAACCTCAAACAAAACTCATTTATATTTCTTTATTTTGAGCACACACTAATTGTTTTTCTGTCAGCTTGGGAAAGCACAGTGCTGTGGTTGAGTCATCTATATGAAAAAAGAATCTAGCACTAGGGAGATTATTTCAGCTTTGTCCAGCTTGTAGTACAACCAGTGGACTTCCAGATCGTAGATGCCATAGCTGGCAGCCTCAGGCACCTGGGGATGCCTCAAAAAATCTATAATGATTGCAAAAAAGCTAAAGTAGTTGAACTGTATCTCTGCTATCTTATGTGTCTTTTTTTACATTTATGGTGGCCTAAAGCCTTGTGCAAAACAAGTCAGATAGATAAAGAGAATTCAGTGGGAACAATAAATTTACCTCCACAGGTATTTACAGCTGGGAGTGAGGAGGGTAGGGGCATAGTGCATATTAAACTCTTTTTTTTTCCCTGTTATGCCATGGATTGTCCTTCAAAGGCATGGATATACTGTCAGTATTTCTTCTCTCATCTTCTTTTTAATTTTCTTTCAGTGTCTAGTGAAGCTGAATGTGAAACTGAAGCCTATGCTGGACTCCGTAGCAGTAAACAGAGGTAAATGGGAGGAGCTGCACCAAAAAAGACTTCCTTCCCAGGCAGCATCCTTGTCCTCCTTTTCCTCTAGCTTCACCATGTCTCTCAAAGACATAAATTAAGCCTGCAAGTATCAGTGTCACTTTACAATACGAGCTGTCTGAAAGGTTTTCATAAGCTTAGACCCACCATTTTTTAAGAAATGCTTTCCCAGAAATGCTTAATTGATCAGATGTTATCTTGATGGCAGCATAGTTTGCTTTTCCTGGAAGGCTTAGTGGGACTGAAGGGGAGCCTGCAGTGGGACTGCGCTGGTGTCTGGAGCGACACGGAACACTGAACAGAAGCAGCCTTCATTCAGCTCCACCACATTTCACCTGCTGCTGTAAAAATCTGTAAAGCTGACAACAGACTGAAATATAAGAACTCACAGCTTAATAAAATTAATAATACAGAGCAGGACTGGGATGCAAGCTGGCCAATTCATATGCAAGGAGCTGCAGAAAACAGAATGGTGTAATTACATTGTTGTTTTGCATCTCTTCAGTACACGTTATGAATCAATTATGCCTGCTTTTGTGATGCTCCTCTCTTACTCTCCCTCCTCTTTTATGCCTGAATGTTCTGAAAAGCCTGCTTTGTATTCTGAAGAAGTATTTTTTTACAACAAAGCTTCTTAGTGATTGATCAGGGCCTTTAGAATTGCCTACCTTTGCTACATTTAAAAACAAACTTTATTATCTTTAAAAACACCAAGCTGTCCCTTCTTTCCGGAGAAATTCATATTAACAGTGCAGCAAATTTCTCAGCAAGAGGAAGCTTGCATAAAGGCAAAATACTGCATGGTAATTTTAGAGTGGGGTTTTTTTCCTTTTTAAAAAATGCTCTTGTAACACATTCATTTTTTTAAAAAATTATAGTGTCGCCTAAGGAAAAGATTAATGGGGTTTTTTGAAAATACACTACAAATAAAAAAGGAAATCTGTTGCTTTGTGCTTCAGGTTTATATTACATTGAAAAGCAGACCATGGATAAGCCTTTCTAGTATAATTCCCAGTTTAAATTAGCATTTTGAAACAGTGGAGAGGTAGAGTATCATCACACTGGACTGACTAGCCCTTACTCTCTCACAGTTCTTTCAGTACAATTTCAAATGCTATTACTGCAGGTGGCACAGCACTAGTCAAGGCTCACACATCGACATCTGTGGTAAAGGTGTCCTTAAAAATCTAACCAAATATGATGGGTCACAAAACCAAACACGTCTCTGTGTGATGACCCTAATATTACCTGAAAGTTGGTCTCCTTCCATTAGTGCCAGGATCACAAATGCAGCAAACCTGTGATCTGCAATTTGAGGGTGCTTTCTCTGCTGCATGACCAGACACAAGAGGACTCATTTTGCAGTGCTTATAAGTGCCCATTCGTGGAAGGGGAGGGGGGAAGCCTTTGTACTCCATGAAAAATGGGACTCCAAATATAGGGTTGTCTGGCAGCAGAAATTAAAGCTGAATTCAGCTTAGTTTTACACCTGTGCCAAACTCCATTTACTTCAATGGAATTACCTTGAACTGGCACCAGCTTAATGGAAATCAGAGCCTGGCCCAGCTGACCAGATGCTAAAAGAGCTTTTTTCCTTTCTAAGGAAACAGAGTTGTTAGAGCCCTAGAAAAGCTGACCACATCTATCTGACAATCAAACAGAAACAACAAATCTGCTGATCCCTTCTTTAAAAGAAACACAACAAAACAAAACCGCTCTGTGCTTCTAATGGTGCGTAGGACAATAGCTGGAAATTCAGTAGCTTTGTGAGCCACTCTGTTAGTGCACAACTGAACCACATCACTCTCTAGCAGAAAGAAGCAGGGAAGGAGCAGAAATTCAAACTGCACAGCAATGAGTGCATGCCCCAAATGGAAATGTTTCTGCTGTTCTTTTACCACTTCTTTCTTCTCTGAATAAAGCCAGATGCAGTTTAGTAAGCACCAAGCCATACAACACACAGTTTATGAGAAAAACAGCTACTAGGAACCGACAGTACTGCTGGCAGGTACACACGGCTTTCCTGAATTTTGATATTGCATACTGCTAAGTATAACATAATTTATAATGCGTACCCTGCAGCCTCCCCGAAGGTTGAGTCTCCCCTCATTTCCTCTCCTTTTTATTGGCTTCAGTGCTCTGTTGCCCATGGCAACACCCACTGGCAGGGATGGGGACTCGGCAGCACCGCAGCCTGACACACAGCTGAAGCCCTAACAATGTCAACCATCAATCAACTGACTGTTTGTAATTGCCTCCATCTATTTCTCCTGTCTTTTGGTATCTTTGCCATTGTGGGTCAAAATTCAGAAACTGCTGACTAATGTTATGGTTCTGTTCCTCCATCACAAGGAAGAAAATGGGAGCACACAGTTTGATCTTATCAAATTGTTCTCAGGCAAAATGAAGCAACCCTACCAGAACTGGGGGGCCCAGCAGTGCATCTCAGAACAGCATTCAGTCTCTGAAAGTCATATAGCTCAATCTTAAAAAACCAACCAGCTAAACAAACACAAACCTTATCTTCCTTTTTTAAGACTTAACTTAGGGAAAAAAAAAAAAAAAAAAAAAAAAAAGAAAAAGATTATTCTTTGTGGAATCATATTTCAAGTCTATTATATTTTAAGATTTGGGAAACAGTTTTTAGCTACTGCTTATAAACTTAATGATCAGAAATTGTATCTGCTTTTCATTATTTCTGAGAGGGAAACAATTTCCTAGTATTTCAGTCACTTCTGCTAAATTTTCTGAGATATGCACAAAAGACATGATTGTGTAGGTTATTTAATCTCATTTTCTGTCTTTAACTTGCTTCCCTGCCTGCTGAACAAGGAGAAATTAAAAAAAAAAAAAAAAACAAAAACCAAAAAAACAAAAACCAAACAATCAAACAAAGAAACCCCAACATATTTAAATCAGCCTAATTTTGTGAATGCATATAGAACACGGGTTCACAAGAGGCAAGGACAAATCAAGAGAGCACGTGGAGAACACAACTGTTACCCTGAACAGTGCTGCTTGGCCTTTTCCTTGAGATGCCCAGCAAAAGACAAGTCACCATTTCTTTGTCCCAGCTGTAAGTGGAAATCTGGCCTTGAACGAGGCCTGTAGCATTCACAGTTCCAGGGCTAAAATTTGATGGGCACGTGAATTGTCCATAGGACACCCAGAAGTGCCTCGGAATGGTTGTGGCAATGCCTTTTTTCTAGATGTCCTACTGACTCGTGCCAACTGCAGCCTAAATTCAGTCAGGTTTCCAGGCCCATGAATTACAGGCCTTTAAGTCTCACAAAAACCAGGCAGCAGTCTTAATTTTGTCACCAGAAAATGATCACAAGATCCAGGTCTTCATCCCCATCCTCAAAGCTAGTTCAGGCCAAACAGTAATTTCACTCAGGATTCTCACCTGTGAAACCACTTACCAAAATCACTCTTCCCTCACCAAAAAAATGAAACCCAAATAAAACAATATTTTTTTAAAAAACCCACCATAAATGTTCTATAAATGCAAAGGCTAATCAGGAAAGGAGCTGGATTTCAAATCCTGCTTGATTTCAAGCGGGTTTTTGATCTGAAGGTGCATCTGCCCCCCCAGCTGGTGGTGAGTAACAAGGGTTGACTTGTCTCCTGCCCTTCTGCCAAAGCTCCTTTCACGTGCTCAGCAAGAAGATAAGGATGCCCACTGGGTATAGCCCTAATTTTGGCTTCACTCCTGGGAGGGGCACAGGGCAGACAGGCTTTGGTGGAAGATCTCAGGTGTTGTATGTGCACTCCCTTGGACTAAAGTGCTCCCCTCCAAGACAACACTGTGACCCCACCAGAAAACCAAACACTGTTCAAGGCAAAGAGCACCTGGGATAGAGGCTCTCCTGTGGCTGAGACAGAAGAATCTCACAAGAACAAAATGTCCAGAAAGTGTCTTTGGCCAAAGATCAATAGTGAAACCAGACAATTCCCTCCCAGCTCGGGACCTACAGACAAATAATGCATAATGTGATGGAGATGCAGATTCTGCTTGTCAGGACATGGTTTTGCTCCTGCTCCAAAGCAGAGCTGCACAAGGTCAGGCAGCAGCAGCAGCTCACTGAGGTTTAAACTGGATGCCTCACGTGGCAGGTGGGCACAGAACTCTCCACACAGCTCTGTCTCAGCCAGCCCCTGCTATTTACAGGGGTCTTGCCAATAAGATCAGTTGTATGTTTTGTAACCACAGCATAGACAAGTATGTTTCATTTTAGCTCAGGTATTTCTCAGAGGGTGTCCTTGGCACAGCAGCTGTGTTTTTCTGGTCTGAGGACCTTGCTAATTGCTCCTTCTTAGAGTGCACTGCAATCTCATAATGTGCCTGTAGTTACCCACAAAGCCAATCCTAGTACTCACAAATTATTTTTGAAAACTGCAACCAGTAGTGCCTAATGTAACTTGTAATATTTAGATTAATTCATTCTAGTGGAAAAACAGGAGTGTTTCAGTCTACAGGCCGAACACTATTTTCCCTTTATAAAATTAAACCAGTTTTAGTTCCTGATAAGGCATTTGTGCACTGAGTGAAATTTTAAAACATTTATTTCAAAGATACATAAAACATACTAACAGGCACTTCAGTACCGAAAGTATTATGGGCAAGAGCAAGGTTTTTTTACTGGCTTTTTCAAAGGCAGAGTTTTCAAAGAGTAAAATAATGTGAATGGTTTCTAACATAGCAATGAAGCAGGATGTATAATCTGCTGAATTTAATGCCCCAGAGATTCCCACCACTGGAATGTGCCATTATTGGAATACATCATGTATATTGCTTGCTACCTTTTCTTTCTTGGATTACTTTATATTTAATTACAATTTTTAAGCATGTTGGCCATTGCATCTTTCCATTTTCTGGGGAATACCATGATAAACCCTAAACCTTTGCCTGTGGGAGACAGCTGACAGATGCACAGAAATACCATGTCTGTTCTAAGGCAACTGAAACCCAGATACTTGCAAAATGTGTAACTTAAAAGACTTCTGGATCCTTTTCCTTTTTTCTTTCTTTTTTTCCTGAATCTTAAAACCATTACTCTTACTGTTTTGCTTAGTAGATCAAACTGTGCTGGTTCAAAGCTTTCAAAGCATGCTTTTGAAATTAGCAACTTGGGTTTACCAGTCTTTAAAAAAAATAAATCATTTTAATGGCTTGCTATGATTTTATTTTTATTATTATTACTTTTCTTTGAAACTTGTTGGGATCAACCAGAGCTGTATCTATCAATTACTGAATCACACAAGTAGAAGATCCTGAAAACACTGAGACTGAGCAGCCCAGATACAATGTTTGACACGCAGCCTTGCAGCACTCATTCCTGGGGGCAAACCAAACTCCTTCACTGCATATGCCTGACATTTGTCTGGAATGACCAGAAACCAGATCTGTGACCCTAAGGGAGCTATTCATATGTATAGAAATTATACACATTATACAGTCTGTGGTCCAGAGTATCACTGGTCAGTAGAGATGCCATGGGGGAAAAGAAGTCCTGCCAAAGCACAGCTACACTGTTGAATACACTGGGATTTCTTCTACTTTTGAAAGCTGCAGGAAAGCTGCTGGATTGCGCCAAGGTACAGACATACCTCCTGCCATCCATCAGCCTTAACTAACTTTGGATCTTGATGGGCTGTAAAGGAGATGTATTATGTTGACAAAGCACAAGACAGAAGTTTAATGCTTCCTGCCCCGGGAGACGTGTTTAGCTTACAGCCTGCTTTTACACCACTTACTGCTTAAGGGAACTATTACACAGCATTTAGAATACAGGAGCTGACTTTTACTCTTTATTCCTCCCAGCCGCACGAGATCCTGAAATGAGGGAAACACTCTGGCCCAGGCAGCGAGCTCAGGAGGCTCCAGCTCGTGCGGCGGTTCGGGACCGGCACTGCTCGGGATAGGGGCGCAGGGAGGGGAGCAGAGGAGGGCGGGCAGGCGCAGAGGCCGCGGCTCCGCTGCCGGCACCAGCTCCCGGCGGCCGCCGCCATCCCCGCACACGGCACCGCGCGCCGCCGCTTCCGGGGCAGCGCCCGCCCGCACCGGAGCGCTTCCGCCCCGGCGGCGCCGTTGCCATGGCAGCGAGGGCCCCGCTTCCGCCCCGCCGCGGCGGTGCCGGGCGACCATGGAGGCCGCGCCGGTGCCCGACGGGCAGCACACGGCGGTGGTGTACGGGCTCATCGGCGGCGGGCGCTTCGCGGAGGCCGTGTCGCTGCTGAACCGCGGGCTGCAGAAGAGCTGCCGCTCCCGGGGCTGCCTCTCGCTGCTGGGCTACTGCCACTACCAGCTGCAGGAGTTCGCGGCGGCGGCCGAGTGCTACGAGCAGCTGGTGGCGCTGCACCCGCAGCTGCTGCCGTACCGCCTGTGCCACGCGCAGGCCCTCTACAAGGCCGGGCTGTTCGCCGAGGCCCTGCGCGTCGTCAGCCCGCTGCTGGACGTGCCCGCCTTCCACCGCCGCGCCCTGCGCCTCCAGGCCGCTGTCCACTATGCGCAGGGCGACCTCCCGGCGGCCCAGAGCCTGGTGGAGGAGGAGCTCGCCGCCGCTGCTGATGGCGGCTCCGGAGCGGCCGAGGACCCTTCGGAGCGGGCCGATGCCGAGGTCAACCTGGGCTGCCTGCTGTACCGGCAGGGCCGGCACGAAGAGGCCAGCAGCAAGTTTGCCAGCGCCATGCAGGTGCTGGGGTACTGCCCGGAGCTGTCCTACAACATGGCGCTGTGCTCCTACGCGGCCAAGCAGTACCACGCTGCCCTCAAGTACATCTCCGACATCATCAAGCGCGGCATCCACCAGCACCCGGAGCTCAACGTGGGCATGACCACCGAGGGCATCGACGTCCGCAGCGTGGGCAACACGCTGCTGCTGCACCGCACGGCCCTGGTGGAGGCCTTCAACCTGAAGGCGGCCATCGAGTACCAGCTGCGCAACGTGCGAGCGGCGCAGGAGGCGCTCACGGATATGCCCCCGAGGGCCGAGGAAGAGCTGGACCCGGTCACGCTGCACAACCAAGCACTCATGAACATGGACAGCCAGCCCACCGATGGCTTTGGGAAGCTGCAGTTTCTCCTACTGCAGAACCCCTATCCACCAGAAACTTTCGGTAACTTGCTGCTTCTCTATTGCAAGCATCAATACTATGACCTGGCAGCTGATGTGCTGGCAGAGAATGCCCATCTCACCTACAAACTGCTCACACCTTATCTGTACAACTTCTTGGATGCCATTATTACTTGTCAAACTGCCCCTGAGGAGGCTTTCCACAAACTAGATGATTCAGCAGGGACAATTACTGAGCAGCTGAGAAAACTCACAAAGCAGGTACAGGAAGCTAGGCAAAATTGGGATGATGAAGCTCTAAAAAAGGCAATTAATGAGTATGACGAGACTCTAGATAAATATGTACCTATCTTGATGGCCCAGGCAAAGATTTACTGGGACATGAAGAATTACACAATGGTAGAAAAGATCTTCCACAAATCAGTGGAGTTTTGCAAGGAACACGAGGTGTGGAAGCTTAATGTGGCTCACGTGCTCTTCATGCAGGAGAACAAGTATAAAGAGGCTATTGGCTTCTATGAGCCAATAGTTAAAAAGCACTACAGCAACATTCTCGATGTCAGTGCCATTGTGTTAGCAAACCTCTGTGTTTCCTACATCCTGACGAGCCAGAATGAGGATGCAGAGGAACTAATGAGGAAGATTGAGAAGGCAGAAGAGCAGCTGTCTTATGATCATCCTGATAAAAATACCTACCATCTCTGCATTGTCAATCTAGTCATTGGTACCCTCTACTGTGTGAAGGGAAACTATGACTTTGGTATTTCAAGGATCATTAAAAGCCTGGAGCCGTATAACAAAAAGCTGAGCACGGACACGTGGTATTACGCTAAGCGGTGTTTCCTGTCCTTGCTGGAGAACATGTCCAAGCACATGATCATGCTGCGTGACAGTGTGATTCAGGAGTGCCTGCAGTTTCTGAAGCAGTGTGAACAGTATGGAAGAAACATCCCAGCTGTCATTGAGCACCCCCTTGAAGAGAGTGGGACACACAGTGGGAAAAACACAGTCACCTATGAAGCCAGGCTTTTGAGGGCACTGATGTATAAGATCACTGGGTGGGCTGAATAAATGTTGTTATCATACAGCAGAAATGAGAATTTTGTGTTTTTCTTGTACTTGTGAGGTAATGCTAACCCTCACAAAAATCTCTAAAGATTTTGTGCTGTATTTTAACAACATTCTGTAGAAAATAGAATATTTTCATGAAATTAAGCTAGGAACATTTTCAGTAACCAGTCATGTTAAATAAAACTTTAGATGTGTTGACCAATAATATAATTAATAGGAATACCATAGAGTTTTCACCCATAAGATAATACTTTATCCTTCTGAAATTTTGATCAAGTTTCTTTTCATTGGTTGACATTTGGAAAAAACTGTTATCTGTCTCTTCTAGGACAGAATTTGAAGAAACTGTTGTTTTAATTCTCTAATTTGTGCCTGTGTGTGAAACATTTATTCTGCTTTTTCTAAGGTATTTTTAGTATGTTGCAGATCACATGGAGTATATTTAAACACAAGAAATGGCTCTATATTAAAAAATCAGTTCTACAAACAAACATTTTCTTTTGCTGATTCATTAATAGTGCACGAGTGTTCCAGCAAATTCTAACTAATACAGGGACCAGAAATAAATTTCATGAAGGCTCTATTAGGGTGATACCTTGGCTTAGATATACCTTTGAAATAAAATCTGTTATGACAGCTGGCTACAGAGACCCTGCTCAGTGCTGCCCCTCAGAGTCCCAGTGCCCACAGCATCTGGGTGGCAGCTGGGGCCCTGCAAACTGGTTTGGTAGCAAGGGTATGTATAGTTATTCAGTCCTCTGTGTCCAGCCCCTCCAATCCAAATACTGTTCTTCAAAAAGTCTCTGGTAAGAAACCCGTGAACATGTAATTATATTTTTTCACTTTTCTTAAAGAAAAACCCATTGTAACTTCCATTTCAGGCAAGGCTTAGAACCCATACCCTTGGGTGGAAGAAATCTGCTTCTCAGTTTCCTCCTTGTGTTACACTCTTCCTGCACCTCTCAACATTTCTCCAAACCCCTGTTTATTTGCTTAATTCCTTTACTTGGCATTTTCTTCACCCTGGCATCAGTGTATTTTCCTCAACAGTCTTCCCATCCCTTTTCAAACACATGTTCCACAGTGAAGTGTAACCAACATGCCTTCCAGTGTTTTTATGCAGTCTGGTTCTCTGCCCCATGGCTGCTCTCCTTTTTGTGTGTTCTGCCCTTTGAAGCAATGTGTTAGTTGAAGTTTTTAAAATAAGGATCAAAAATCCATGGCTTTAATTCATTTGCTTACCTTTGATACTGGCTCCCTGAAGAACTGTCCTGAGGGAATTTTGGAATCAGGCTGCATGTCCCTCAGAATTCAGTTTCTATGCTGTGGTTTACCTGGAAAGAGAGAGAACAGCATTTTTTAAGTTTTGAAGCTATTATAAAGGAATAAAATAATAATCCTTCCAGAGGGTTAATGTATATAGGAACTGCACTGTAGGCCTATATTCATTTCAACACAGAGAAAGTCAACTCTTGTCTGCTGGGGAAAAGCCTGTCAGGGCTGAACATATCATGTGCAGCTAAAGGAAATGCTGTGGGTTAGGTAATGCTATGGTTTACCTTAAATGTCCTGTAACAGTAAATTAAAATCAAATTTAACAGTGTTAAGAATGTAAAAGTGTTCTAAAGAGATTAGAGAGAAGGCAGGCAATGCAGCAAGGTGTCCTAGAGAGGCCTCCATAGCTTATCACTAGGCCATTAAGCTCCTGATTATTGTGATATTAAGTATTTCCCACAACTGTTTCCCCATGGGGAGGAGACCTGTGATTTCAAATTTTGTTCACCTCCATGAAGCACAGCAGCAGGCTGTAAAGCATGTCTGTAATTTACAGTGCAATTGTATTATATATTATGCAGCATAAACAGCATGACCTTTAAAAAAGTTTTTAAAAAGTCACGCCACGTAACAGCATCTGAAGTGCAGTAATAGGCAATGCCCTTTATTTAATATTCATTGTGTGTTTTCTGTAAAAGTCACTGGACACTTTAAGAAAAAATTCACTTTGCAGATTCGTGCCCGTGCAAATGTTGAATGCCCTCTAATGGAGAGCAGTGCAGATACTCATATGTTCTTGCTTTTCCATACAGCCAGAGCATGGCTTTGATCAGGGCTCTCATCATCCTGCTGCCAGGATTTGCAGCCCCAAGTGCTTCCTTGGCTCCCGTGCCCAGAGGGATGCACTGTGAACGGCTCTGGCACACACTGCCTGCTGCAGCCTGCTGCAGGGCACCGGCTCTGGCACAGCCTGGGGAGGGACATCAGCCATGCTCCCGATGGAAAACATGTCCCAGGAAAGGCTGTGGAGCTCTGCAAGCTGTGGCTGTTTTAGAATACACGGCTAGAGGGCAGTCAGCATGCCTGGAATTTCCTTCATCCTGTTACATCCCGACGGAAGTGCCAGAGTAGCATTTTTCCTGTCCTTCCCTTTTCCTGCTGTTTTTACATGCTTTTCCTCGAGGAGTATGCTGTGCCCATAGATAGCCCAGGGCTTCTGAGCAGGTTGGGTGGTGCTGAACACAAGGACCTCAAAGTGGAGAGGCCTCTACAGCTGAAAGAAGAGGGAGAAGTGGCAGAGCTGAGGTACAAACAGGAGGAGGAGGCCTGGGACAGGCACTTCCTCCTCTGCTGCACCAAGGGATGCTTCTGCATGGAGTCTCCTCTCCATTCCAGCAACATTTTCCACCCTGTCCACTATGGCCTCTCCCTCATCAACAGCACCCAGCCCTCCCATGGCAGTGGTATGCTGGGGCAGACTCCTTCTGTCCTGGGGAGCTGCCTACCCACCCCTCTGCCCAGAAGAACTGGGCCTGTGCTCATGTGGCTCTTTTGCAGCACAGGACTGTTGCTTCCCCAGTGGCAAGCACGCGTTTATAGCATCTCCCACTGCAGAGCACTTTGGTCATGAAAAATATATAAATGTTACAACCACTTTTATTACCATCTTTATACCACATTTAATGTTATCACTATGTGACTTACACACAAAATACATTTTTAAAGGAAAGCACATACATTTTTATTTAGAGAGGAAGGAAGATAGCAAGTAACAGTTTATGCTCTCTATACATATAGTAAAATCCATCTAAATTGATGCCCTAAGCCAGCAGAGTCCTTTTGTTCCAAAAAATATCAAAACCACTACCCAGAAACATCTGATCACATTCCCAAGGCCTGCAATGAGCAAACAGCTCCAGATAAGCTCAGATTCCTAAGCAAGAGCCTCTGTTGGTTTATGTTTTATTGGGAGCAAGGGGAAATCTGTTGCAGCATCAGGTATGAAAGGTAAGCAGCACAAGATGCTCCCATGTACATCACCACCAAAACAAGGCCAGTCTCCGGGACCTTTATTACACTAATATCCTCTTTTGCATCTTGTCCTTACAGGACATCTTGTGAAATGTCCTGGTCCTCAAAACTTGCAAGGGCATGACACCCATGTTGCAGGTGGCAAGCTGTGTTGTACTGCAGTGGACACATAGGTTTTTTTTCCAATTACCCCTGCAGTAATCACAACACACATTGCACGAGCAAAGGCCTCAGACCAGCTTTGTGACAGCAACCCACCTGCACTGCAGGAGCAGGAGAGGCACAGAGGACCTGAGACACAATTTATTTCATTCCCCACCTTGGATCCCCTTGGTGCTCCAATCTCCATCAAATGTCTGCTGACACCATCAGCACAACACAGGTAGCAAATGCCAGGGACCCTTGTGATCAGTTCCACAGTCAGAGCTGATTAAAAAAATTCTGTAATCAAGGGGTGGTTGATTTCATGGTAAGACAGAGAGAAAAGGTGAGACAGCAGAGTCTTCCTATACAGTGCTGGGAGGAACATGTTAGCCATCTTTCTTGGGAGAGTTGTGCATACTTCTACTGGGTAAGGAAGCCCCTTTTAGCAGATGAACAAGGAGGGGAATGTTATTCCTCTAAGAATACTGAAGTTACATACAAGAATGAAAGCTGATTTTAACAGCCCATTCCACAGCATCTTACTGAAAACATGCTATTTTAGAAGCCTGAGTTGAAAACTTCCACAAATCCATATAGGCTTTAGCTTCCAGCAAAGCCAGAAGAGTCTAACCCTGAAAAATTCAGATTTCGAACACTGATGTGAAAATGTGACTGTGTGGGCTGAAAGACAAGCACTGAAAGATCCATCCTCTTCCCTCCCTCAGGCTTCTCTTCCTTTATTTCTCTTTAACCTTTCAATAAATTAAATACCTCTATGTTTTGGGACACTGCTAAAACCTGCTGTCTTCTTAAGGACTGGGTATGGTATGGACAGGAAAATGAGCATCTTCTTCATGTTTTTGAAGGATGTGTGTTTGGACCTCATCTGGACAACCTGTCCTACACAAAGAGACAGTTTCTAAAGAAAGTAAAAGTGGCTTTAACTACTGTTAAACTTTTAGGCTCTATTTTCAGCAAAGCATTTATTTTCTTTTTCTTTTCGCTGATGCTTTTCCATTAAGTAGAAAAATTGAGACATTTGGACTAATTTTCCTAAGAACCTTTTGTTTAGCATAATTTTCCTAGATCTTGCCTGAATTTAAACTAATAAAGCCTTAGAGCAGGCCTTGCCAAATCAAACAATCAGCCCAGAATATTTCTATTTTTTAAGATCTTCCCCTAAATTCACTGCAGTTTGTAGTCCAAACTGCAGGCCAGGAAAACCAATAAAAGAGTACACATTGGCTTCAATGAGTCTCAAATTGGCACGTTAGAAAATACCCATTTTCACAGACTACTATTTCAAGCCATCCAAGTGCAGCTTCTGGAAAGTACTGGAATGCTACAACCCCAGTCTCACTCAATGACAAAACCCCTTGTTTCTATCTACTTGAAATGCTGTTGGAAATCAACTAACCCCGTGTTTCCCATGGCACAGCTGCTGCACATCAAGGAAACATCACTGCTGCACAACGAGAAGCAGAATTGGCAGGGGATTCTGCCCCTCCACCTGCAGCTGGCCAGGCACAGCCTCTGCGAGCCAGCACAGGGCTGAGCACTCCCTAACCCTCGCACAGCCCAGCCCCGGAGATACCCGTGCCCCCAAAGCTCCCCACCAGGAACGGCTCGGAAAGGGAAATCAAAAACACAAGTGCCACATTTTCTCTGGAGCATGGGAATCATCACTCAGCATCACCAACTTTTAAACTTCCCTGGGTGAATGTGCGTACTGGCTCCGAATGGTCTGAGCCTCTCGTGGCTTTTTTTGTCCTGTGCTGTGCACAGTCATCTACTTCCCTGAATTTCAGCCTTTCTTGCTGCTTACCTTTGCCTTTCCCCCAACTCTGCCCCTAGAACCCTTTCCAGCCTGTGTCGCAAGCAGGGAACAGGTTGACGAGCAGCTTTTTATGAGTCGGTTTTATTTTATAGCTCTTTCCCGTGGGAGAGGGCAGAGGGAGCTGGCTAACACTCAGATCCTGTTGGGTTGAACTGTTTACTAACAGCCGCTTTCCAAATTAAAATTAGCAGAGCTCGGATTTTTCTGAGCTGCACTTCTGTGGCGCCTCACAGAGCTCTTTGTGTGTCCCTGCGCTGATTCACGGCCGCTCGCACGGCCGGCAAACAGGAACGGAGAGCTCGACACGGCGTGTCGGATTTTCGTGCGCTGCCAATAGTATTTATCACTGCGGCTCCCACGCGGAGCAGGAGGAGATGGAGAAGCACCATCAGCGCTGAGGGACGGGGCATTCAGAGCGCACATAAATCCTTTGCTCTTCCCCTGCTGAGCAGCTCAAGGCACATGGCGTTTTTACAGCGTCGAGCCCACACGCTCTGGTGGCCGGCCCGGCAGCAAAGGCGCGGCCAGCACACCGGCACCCCCGCGCCGCTGCCGTGGGTGCAGGCACACAGAATTCCCCGAGGAAGCAGCAGCAGCAGCAGCCGGTCCCGGTGCAGCGGGAGCATTGCGGCGGGGCCGGGCCGTGCTGCAGAGGGCGCTGCTGCGCCGGGCCGGGCCGGGACCCGCCCGCGGGAACGCAGAGGAAAAGGGAACGGGAACGGGTTGGGAGCCGGAACGGGCTCCCGACACAAAGGGGAGCGGAGCCCCGCGCTTCCCAGCCCACGGTAGAGCGCCCTGCTTCTCATGGCTGCAGAGAAGGGATGCCCAGCCGAACAGTGAATTTCAGCATCCCCGCTCCCTCGGGCCCGGCGCTGGCCTGCCCTCGGCTCTCCAGGACATCCCTACTGCCCTGTCCCCGCGTTTAGGAGGAGCGAGGCCACGCACGGCCCTGCAGAGAGGCGCTTGAGCTGCCTCTCAGCAGCAGCAAGGGGACAGCAATTCTGGGTACCAGTGCCTTCAGCCCAGGGATGCAGGCAGTGCCGCATCCACGGCAGCCTTCTGCTCCCTCTAGCACCTCGCAGGGACTGCACATTGGAGAGGAGCCTGCCCTTCAGCAGCGCAGTCTGATCCTAGGCAGGTATTTGCTCAGTGCAGAGCACACCTGCGCAGTGGTTATCTGGACCTCTTCTTCAGTGCAACATAAACCATATTAATAAAATACAACACACCTGACCTCGCCAGAGTGCCCCAGCCTTGTGCCGGTGGCAGCACCGCCCCACCCGCCCCGCTGAGCGCTCGCAATTGTGTGCAAGGCAAGAATCGCCCTCCCTTTAGAGATGGGGAGCGGCCACAGCTTTACCCGGCATCGCCGGGGCCACCTTCTTTTCTGCCTCCCAGCCTGCGCAAGGATAGATCGGGGCTTCGAAAGGCATGAAATGCTGGTAATAAGACTCGGTAGCAGCGAAAGAGTCAACAAAATAAAAATCTGTTAGAGCGGGATGGCGTCTCTGGGAAGGGAGATGCAGGAGCCCTGCCCTCTGCCTTTGTGCTCAGTCCAGGGCAGAACGCGTAGAGACGCCTCCCTGATCTTGTGAAATGCCTGCCAGCAAGCATGTGTAATGTACTGTGAAATTTTTGTGACTTGCTAGGTTATAAAGCAGGTTATAGGAGAATTTAATAAAAAAAGGAAACCGGTTTATCTCTTTCTGATAATTTCTCTATGGCTTTAGGGTCTCATTCTAGCTTCCTCTCTGTGCCTGGAGAGGTGATCCTAATATTCAGCATAAAATGTACAGATTCCCTGAAGGGAACTTGAAAGAAATTCTCTGCTTCAGATTCAAACCTGACAGTATATATCACATCAGGGGATCCCTTTTATCAGCAGGATATTCAGAAGGGATGAATGATTTACTCACATAATCTCTTAAACCTTTCACTTGCAGAGTCTGAGATAGAATTTATAGCATTTTTATCATTTGTGCCCAGAAAAACCCCAGTAAAGTTCCTCTATGAAATCTGAAACCATACTCACTGATTTTCTAGCTGATGAAATTTCAAAGAAACATGTTTTTCTGTGATAGAGTAACAGCAGGTCTATGCCTTGGCTTTGGTGTTTTCTCATGTTAGAGATCAAATAATTCCTCCCTGTGGAGACACATTAAATAGAAACCTCCCACCTTTTGCATTTGAAAACACTGAGGATGTGTATTAACCTCCCCTAATTTAAGACTGTACCATGTTTTGCAGAGTTATTTTCTCTGATTTCCATTTTTCAATTAGATGCATATTTACACAAGAAACCTAAGCAGCCAACGCTTTCATCTGAGTTTTAACCTAAGTAATTAGCTGTACTTCCAGATGATGAGGAAAAGAACTTATATGACAACACTTGCTTAATGTTTCTGCCATGAAATTACTGCAGAAATGTAAACCAAAAAACAGGCTGTGATATATTTCTCTTCCTAAAATATTTTTCCTGCCTGGTACGTTCTTCCTTTTTCTGATGAAAATATAAACTGGATTGAGTCCAGGTTGTTTGTCCTGTTGTACCAATGGAGTGATATCATATTTTTTATTCTTCTAAAAAGCTCAGAATGAGAAGGCATCTCATATGCTAACATTATCATTTTGTTTGTTGTTTGGACCCAGAACCATCAAGTTTTAATCTGTGCTGATACAAATAATATATATTTGTATATATGTATGCAATATATAATATGTAATAATGCCAATAACTGTTTCTTTATTTGAACTTAAGAGGTTCCAGGAGCAGGAGGCAAATGAGCATGACTGGACTGGTAATCAGCACATTGGAAACAGCCAGAAGTACAAACCAGAGCTACAAAAACTGAGATTTCATTATAGCTGTTGGTGAATGTGTGCTCACCCATTAGAAGGGGGTTGCTGGCTCTGAACTAATCTCCAGAAGGTTGTCTGCAAACAGGGATGCAATTCTGTAAGGGCTTCCCACCTCAGACCACATTTCTCTCAAGCCCGCAGGGGGCCCCTCACCTCTACTTTTCTGCCTCACAGAGCTGCTGCAGGAGCTGGGGCTTTGCTCAGTCGGGACACCACTGACCCCCAGGAGGCAGGATCCTCACTGACTGCTAAATTATGCTCACACTCACCTACTGCAAGCCCCACTACTTCCACACAATTCATCAAAATAGAGTCAAATTTGCACCAGCATAAGTGACAGCAGGATTTGGCCCTGTAGAGTGGGGTCTGTAAGGCCGGATCCTCCATGGGTATAAGTTAATTTGGCTCAGTTTGCATTTGCAGTGCCAAATTTACTTCTTTCCATTTAGTATGTGGCCAAAGGTCAAGTTAAGAAAATATTTCACTGTCATAATTATTCCCATGAAATCTAGAGCAGTTTGTATTTGGCAGCCAATGTCATTTCCCATGCCTTAAGAAGCTGGCATTAATTTCCTGACACTGAACAAAGACAGATTCATTTACCCATTTTCCTGACTGCCATTTTCTTCACCTTTCGCATCTGAATCCCTGCAATCTGATGCAGTCCTGGAGGAGCCTTCCTGGGCTCTACTATAGCACTGACAATAACCATATCTCCATTTAGTGAGGATTTGTGCTGGATTCATTCGGGGGAAGTTTTAAGCCTGGCATTTTGGGAAACCCCGGGAGCCTGTCATAAGAGAGCAGAGGCGGGATCTCACAGGAAGGCGATTCCAAGGCTGTCCTGTGTGTCTGTAGCCGTGTGGTGAGCAGCCTTTGGGATCAGCTTAGTGCTTCTGATATGGAGACTCTCCAGCACCTTCCCTCTCCCAGCACCCTGTGTACGCAGCAAAGCTCCCAGGGAGAAGCACTCTGCCAGACTGGCAGCAGCCGCAGGAGCACAGATGGCAGCAAGGACACAGGGATGGGATAAAGTCTTTAGGGAGCAGGGGAGCAAGGGTGCTCTTCTGTGCCTCCAAGGGATTGAGTTTTGGCTCTGCCTGCAAATGCAGTTGCAAACAGCCACCTCCTTTCTTTTTCACAGAAATATTTCAGTCCATGACATGTAGCTAATATCCTCAGCTGATGCTGGCTTGCCTGGCTCCCCTGAAGCAATGAATATTTATATTAGCTAAGTACCAGCATACATTTCATATCCTTCTGATTATTGCTTACAGCTATTCCTGTTTGTTTTCCCACAGCACTCATGCAGTATATTTTCAACTTCATTTTTTTCCCCTGCATGTCTCTTCAGATTTACACATTTCGAGTTCCCATCACAACATTGCATTAATTTAAATTGGGCAGTGGCAAAATTAGCTGAAGTGCATTTGTCCCACCCTGACACAAAAAAAACCATGTCACCTCTCTCTGTTGTCCGCACAGAAAAATAGAAAGAAAGAAAATTCAAGCCAGATAAATCCGCACATCCATGGCAACAACACAGGCATGGAAACAGCAGGGTGGACCCTCCCACACTCTGGCCAGTGCTGCAGGATTTCAGTAAAATTTCCCATTTCTCAGGATATTAAGTTTGACTGCAAGGAAATGTAGACATCATGTAATCTCACTGCAGCTTTGGAGCTAATAAAGACACATAAAACATGCCACAGCCTGGAAGCTTGCTCAGAGGCGCATGTGCAGGTTTTGAAATGAGGACAAGTACAGCATGGGGCACAAAGAGCAAAGGAGGAAGACTCAAATACAGATAGCATAAGGAAGCACGGCCTGTCGGAAAAATACAAATTTTCATAAGCAGGGAAGGCCAACTCAGGTTTGGATCACACAGTTGCCACACTGTGTCAGCTCAGCCACTAGTGCGTGTGTGCTCCCCTTCACTCCTTTGTCCCCCAGAAGGGATTGCCCATGGCAGGGACACACCCAGGGGTGCCCTGAGTAGGAAAATGGCCCCAGTGCAGTGAGCAGCAGCTCCTCTCCCTCCCCCAGGGATAGGGAAGTGGGACTTGAACCATGCAGGCACCAAGGATGGGTTTGGAACACAGAAGGCTTTTAAGGATCATCTCGCCCCCTCTGCCATTTCACTCACTAGCCCAAGGTCAGGGGTGAAGCAACTGTGGATGAAGCAACAGAGCCCTCAGGCCAAGATCTGCATGGCATGTAGGCACCTAAGCTTCACCGTTCCAGCAGGAGGTTCCCAAATCCCCATGGGAATCTGTGCCTTAGGACACGGCATGCTGAGACACCACCTCAAAGCACACACCTGAGCTGGGGCTGCCTCGCTGCCACTGCAAGGCTGTCACCCCCGTGCAGAGCAAGGAGCTGACCAGGCTGTGGCTCCTGGGGACAGGCAGCAGCATCCTGATGCCTGCAGAGCAGCCCCTCCCCTCCTGCTCTGGGCCTTGCAAATGGAATGCTGAGCTTACTGGGCTGTTGACAGTACATTTTAAATAGCTCCGTTTATTGTCCATCTTAAACCCTCTCTTCTTCAATCCTTCAGCTGTGGGTTTGAAAACAGCTGCTGTCATGAAACACAAATTGTTTATTCCCACAACTTTTCTGCTGTTATATGCAACATGAGAGCCAGTCTCACCAAATCCATGACCACAACTTTGTGCAGCAAAGCATTGAGGCAAAACACATAGGGATGAGAAGTGTGGTTTCTATCACACAACCTAAGCTCATGACCCATGAGAGAACTTCCTTACATGCTCAGGAAGCAGAAGATAGTCTCATCACACAGCTGGGGTGGACATCTGAATCTGATATGGAGCTGTATGAGACACTACACTCCCTAGACATGGGCTGGTGGAAAGACAAGGGGTGAGAGGAGAACAAGCCTTGCAAGGCAGCAGGACAAAGTCCAGAGAATGGTCCAGGCACTCTTAGTGGCTGGGATTTCCCTTGACTTTAGCTTCTACAACTTGTCATGTCAGGACAGCTTCCCATACATATCTGGTCTCAGCAATCTTTTAATTGCTTTTGAGGATTTTTTTTTTTTTAATTGGGATAGCTTTCATCATGCAGCAATGGACACCCACCTCAGGTTTTATAGGGCTATTACAGCAGAATCTGACAGAGGTGTTGAGAAACCTCATGATTTTAAGAGAGTTTTGTAAGTTTTATACCTCAGGGTAGATTTAACATTTTCTGTGTTCATTTGCAGTAAATAAATTTGTTATCCCTTGTGTCACCCTGTACTTGGTCACTGATAGGAGCTTCTTGTGTCCCTCCCCTCCAAGAGGAAATTCCCAGCTGGACCAGCAATGATATGCTGCTTTAGGTAAGAAAAATGGGTGCAGAGTGTATAATTCAGCTCTGAATCATGATGTCTTAAGGGTTTAGAAAGGAAATCTAATTGACACATATGAGTGTTCAGGAGTTAAAACCATGTGGTGGGGGCTGTCTGGTGATTTTGCAGAGCTGCTGGCAGGAGCCAGGCTGAGGGAAATCCCCCTGGTGATTTGTAGTTTTGGAGAAGCAGGACCAGAGCTGCTGAACTGCCAGGAATTTGATTTCTGGCCACAGCTGTTTATCCCATCTAGTACTGTTCCCTCTCACAAGGCAAACCCACACCTTCTGAAGAGACTATAACACGCACTGCTTATTTTTACCACATCACAGAAACATCTGACTTGGCTCTCCCCCTGTATTTTTAATGCTTGCCAGTTCTAACACTTCAGATATAAAACTTGCAGATCATCCTCTGCCTAGCTTTTGGATTTCAGTTTGGTTTTTCCCTAGGAATGGGACATGCCCCAAAATATTTCTGAGGAAAGAAACTCTCAACAAATGAAAAGTCCTTGGCTTTGTATGATATATGCCCTAGTTAAAGTAAACAATAACGTTCATATTTTCCTTAGGCTGCATCAGAGCACTGGTCAACCATTCAGTAAGTAGCCCATATTTCTTACTGCAATTTATGGCCTTGAGATGGACAGGAGCTAATGCAAATGTCTTGGGCTTTTGTGAGGGATGGTACAGGGCACATAATGGCTTTATAGTTACAAATGCTGAGCAGATACACAGTTCACTGATCTGTTAAGCACTTTTGAGATCATGCAGTGTGTAAAAAAATACTATGTACTTGTAAATGTCAAGAGGAGTTACTGATATTTATAGAAAAGAAACTGTTTTACTACTTCCAGTCCTGTGGAGCAAATACGCTGTATACTTTAGGGTTCAGCTCCATCAGCCCAGTAGTTTCCGTGTGGATCAGATTTTTAAGGCCATAAATTGATTGGGGTGACCCCAGAAATTCAGCCCCATGCCTGGGTCATTTAAAGCCCAAGGAAAAGCAAGTGACATTTAATGTTGGGGAAACAAGCAAAGCAAAGCAAAGGGAATATGGAGGCTTGTAATATGACAACAAAAAACAAGGCATGTGCATTTCATCACTTGGATTTCATAAAGAGCTTTATCTTGCAAGCTCTCTTTTGCAAAATATGCATGGGCGTAGGAATTTAACAAGAACGCCAAAGAACTCACTAACAGGACTTGCCAAACACAGAAGCAAGGCAAGCAAGAAAAGAAGGGATCAAGTCTGACAATAAACACAACATTCTGGAAATTACAACTCTGATTTAATGCACCACATGGAAGGCTTTGCATTTTAATTTATCAGTTTCTTTTTAATTGACCAGATTAATTATTTCCACCTTGCCATTTGGCAGGTAGGTCACTGTTCTTTTTCACAGCATTAATGAACTAATTCCATTTTTCGCCCCTGTAATTAAAAGTGCTGGTTACAGACACCACTTTTATAAATTGGCTTGGCCCACAATAAAATTTACTCTTTATTAAAGAAAATATAACATCATTTCCCATGTCAAAAGGGATTTCTTTTCTTTGTATTTCTCCACCAGCAAAACCATGACTAGGAAAAAAATCGCCTCAACCCTGTACTTTTCAACCATAAAAATGGCTAAAATAAGATTACCAGTGAACTCCTAAACATCCACAAATCTCCCTTGGGCACACCATGCTGAAGTAGAAATGTGAAAACAACTGAAGGCTCCCATTACCCATGTTTTATGCTCTAATCAAGGGCTCCCAGGATCAGGTCAAAAAGCAGGAGTGGGCAGCATCCCGCTGTGTTAGCCCAGTTGCTCACTTTAAGAGAGGCTGGAGGAACATCAGTGCTTGTTCATTGCAACCAGTAAAATCAAACCCACTGGGGTGGGCTGATCTGGGGGCTGCCACACCTCCAAAAGCTCATCTTAATTCTTAACTTACTCTCTCAAATTACTTTTTGTGCTTTTCCTGGTGTTAAATGTCATAACCCAGTGAGCTCACCTAATGGAGGCCAGTTCAGCCAGAGGGTGGATCTCACTGGTTGTACTGGCTATAAGTACACAGGATAAGACAGGAAAACTGGAGGAAAAAGCAGAGGGCTTTGTATTGGAGTAGGGCTAGACAGATACTACAAACAACTGCCTGAAAACATTATTTTGTATTTCTAATGAATTCACTACAGTCTGGCTGAAGGCTTTCTGTTTTGATGTTAGGTTCTTCTGAGTAGCAAATTTAGCTGTCTAAAAGACACCTAGAAATTGCATTTAATAGTCAAGTCCACAGATAAACCTCACATCAACACCTTCTACCACCATTCTGACATCTTTTCATGTATGTGCTGGCACTGAATTTGTCCAGTCAGATATTGGACAAAAACATGTCTTTTTAAAAGATGTATATGATCTAGCTGCAAGATAAAAAAATATATATTTGATATGTTAAATATGTTTCAGGAATGTGTCCCCTTGTGAATTCTTGTGCATGTGAGAAAGCATGAATGTTTTCTTACCTAATCCCTTGTCTTTCTCTAGTGCCCAGGGCAGCTATCACAGGGCTTGAAGAGGGGATGCAGAGTGAAGGAGAACTGTAAAGGTGGCAGAGAAAAGAAAAGGGAAACCAAAGGGATAGGATGAGTTCAGGGTGTGCCAAAGAGAGTTAGAAATCAAGTGCTAGCCTGGAAAAATAAGTATATCAGTCCCCAAAATTATAGCTGCTCAAGGACAAATGCAGCTGATAGCCCTTGTCCCTTTCTGCTCTGGTGTGTGCATCTGAAGCCCAGCTGTTACAAAACGTGGTTTTCTCTCTACAGATTGCATTTTTTTCCCCCACAAAGAAATAGGCAAATATTTAAACCTGCAAAACAGCCTTAGGACTCGTTCTCTGTGCATCTGGGAGAGTGAGATTAATTCAACAGGATTGTGAAAAAAAATACAGCAACTGGTATTTCTAATTCCATTTCTCAGTGGAAAGCTTCTAGTAACAGCTAATAACTAAGTCATACTAATCAACTCGGTGACAAAACCTCTAAAGTATGTAATATAACATAGTTTCTGATTTTTTTTTTTAATCTAACCTACATGTTGCAATCTCCTACTCTGCAGTCATAAAACTTTATAGTCTTCTCTTTTGTCTACTGAGATTTCAGATGTTTAACCACTGAATTCCACCCAAACAAAGTCTGTAGTAACAATAATGTTATCCATGTGCTGCAGTAAATGAGCATTTCAGCTTTGCTGGCAGTGACAGCTTTTACATACCCAGGCAAGCAGAGTTTGAATTCTGAATTCTGCCCTCTGCCTGTGTAACTTCACTGCAATGTTCATGGCTGTCAGTGGAGTTACTTCTGATTTACTTCAGTGCAACTGAGGAAAGAGTTTGACCCAGTTTGTCTATATTTATGGAAGGAAGCCTAGAAAAGAGTGTCTGTTCTTGTTTAAAGTGCAGGAGGAATTCCAGGATTGCTGAAGGAAAGCATGCAAGCCAAGACTGCAGCCAGCAGCACTATTGCCATGGCACACCATCCTCAGGATGTTCTTAACATGCCTGAAGTTTGGTACCTTGCCCACTGTACCTGGGGGACCAAGGCATGCTAAAGCACTTATGTTAAATGACTTTTCAATTCAACTCTGACCCAGAGGCACCTCTGGAGAGACTGGGTGGAGGAGGAGGAACAGCGGATGGGAATCTGAAACAATTAAAGCTATTCCATGCTTCCCTAGTCCATGAACTGCCTCGTATCATGTTGAAGCCAGGAAAGTTTGGCAATAAAAACACAGCAGTTCAATTAAATTAACTCTTAAGGCACAATAACGTAACAAAACTAGGGGTCACCTAAACTCATTACTAGTCCAGACTGGCCAGCACTGCTGCAGTGATAAACAGTCATTACAAAAACTTTTCATTTATTTTCCATGACTTATCTTGCAAGAATGGTTGAGGGATCCTCCTAGCAAGCAGAGTCCCATTATCTAGGGGGAAATTGTCACTTGCTAAGGTTCTACACTCTGGATCCCCTTTGGGTAGTGATAGATACCAGTCACAGCACTCAGTGCTATTATGGACTGCTATCATTGCAGCCCCTGCTAGCACAGGTCCAGTCAAAGGCAGTACCAGCAGTACTTTCAATCAAATAACTTGTTTGAGGGGTTTGGAACATGATTATAAAAAATTTTTTAAGGTTAAAACTTTGTGCTCTGGCACCAGAAAATGGCAAAAAAAAAAAAAAAAACCACAACTAAATGCTAAAAAATAAAGCTAGATACTTTCAAGGTAACAGTGCAGAAAGAAAGAAAATGGAGCCAATCTGGAACTGCACAATTTGGATTCAGGCCTGCAAAGCTTTGACATCTGTTTTCTTCATTCAGTCTTTGACAGGAAGAACTTGAACTCTAAAAAAGAGCTGTCTTAAAACCTGAGAAATATGTACCTTGAAATCTTTGTTTAGATTTTACCACCATGCTCCCAAGTTAACAAATTTCCTAAATTTTCTGGACTTATATTTTTACTTTTCCACCAAGAGTCTCTTGCCAATATGAGGAAAGCCAGTGTCCTCCTTCTGCCATATTATATTTGCATGCTTTACCTCCAAGTATCAATTATAACTATTCCCTAAACACCAGAAACGTGCAAAATGAGGGCTTAAAAGGATCAAAATAAAACTCTTCCATGTGGATGCACATACTCCAAAGTGGCTTTCTCCTCTCTGTTAGTCCCTGCTGACTTCTCTGACACCAATGAAGCTCAGCCAAAGCCAGCAGCACACCCCCACCATCACCAACTCAGGCAACTCCACCTGAATTCTTACACACCTTCACAACTGAGACAATCTTGGACAACTACAAAATCCACACACAGCTTTTCCCTCCAAAATGGTTTCTCCTGACACTAGTTATCCACTCCTCAGCTGTCACCACTTGCATTTCATTCCTGAGCTGTGGCTGGGTGGAGTCACCAAGCCTGGTGACAAAACAGGAATGCCCACTCCAGAGCAGTAAGGGAGTGTCCCAGCCTCTGCTGCATTGAGATCACCAAGAGATGCACATAAAGGGAGAAGGGACAGTGCACAAGGCACCTGCTGGGAAAATGCCTCTCTTGATCCCAGCAGCCTTCATGGGCAGCCAGGAGCCAGAGAGACAGCTGCCCATGGGTGTCCAGGTCAGTATGAACCCATAGGGTGTTAGGGTAGCATCTTTGCCTGGTAATATCAAGCTCTGTAAAATCGTTTCAGGAAGTTACTGGTGCAAATTTTCAGGTGCCCAGTTATTTTTATTTAGATGTAGTTTATTTCAGTGCAATCCCAATCCAGAGAAAAGAATAAATTGATGTGTAAGAGTAATGCAAAGGGAGATTTAAAATACACACGTGGCTTTTCCCTGGAGCACTATCGCTTACAGTCTAGTAGTAAAAAGAAATTAAAAAGCACCAATGGAAAATAAAAACAACATGTCAGTGCACATCACATTTCTGTTGTTTCCAGATCTTCTGATCCCAATTAGTCTGCCTGCTAAACTACGGAGACCTCTTATGATTTTATTAATCAGAGCCATCCTCAGGCCTGACTTGCTGTGCTCCTGTAGAAGCACACTATGGTTTGGGTGGGCTGCAGGTAATTAGTGTCAGGATCCCTGCAGAGAGATTTGAAGTCACTCCTGCCAGCTCAGGGTTTTTCATAGAATTTCCTATTCCAAGATTTTCCAGATCTCCTCAGACCAACAGTCAGAGTGTGGCTCTTACAGAGGAATAAGGATTTTGGCTAAACAGGTTTTGTTCTGCTCCCAAATGTATCAGGAGATCCCACACTTTTTCATCCATGTTGTAGCAGCATCCAGGTACAGGATGTACATCCATGTAGCACTGGACCAGGGTGGAGCTGAGGGAAGATGTGATCAGAAGGAGGTCAGGGAGGACCTGCCTTTTGAGCAGTATCACAGGGAGGAGTCACATCAACAAGCACCACAGAAGGGAAACTTTATGCTTAAGTACAGTAGATACTAAAACAAACTTTAAACCAAGGAAATTAAAATCTTTAGATTCAACTGGAATCTATTTAAGAAACTTATTAGTGATCATGGAGAGCACAAAATAACCAGGTGTTCTTGCAGGAGAGAAGGTAGGAAAGTATGAGGGAAAGCAATAAAATGGTTACATTGCAAGGTATTGTTCAAGCCAAACAGGTGCCTTTCAAAAAAAAAAAAAAATAAAAGACTCTACTTCAGCTCAACTGAAGCCAGTAGAAAGGGAATATGAACTAGAACAAATAAATCGTTGAGGCATAAAAGTTTGGAAGGCTGGGACTGATTATGAACAACCAATAATGAAAGACTTAAAATTAAATAACTAGAAATTCTTTTAGCAAATCAGCTGGTTTTCCAAGGATTAGAAGCAACATTTTGTAGTAAGGAGGCAGCAGATTTGCTACACAATTTCTTTGCACTGGGGAGAATTTCAGAAACACCTACTGCAGCTGCAGCCTTACCCATGGCTAGGCTGAGAAGATGTCAAAAGAATGGTTAATAAAACTGAAGCACTAAACCATGGGTGCAGGCAGAGAGGCAGGGGTTTATAAAACTGCTCTGGCACAAAAGGCTGGGGTCTTTCCCCTGTGATTGTTAGTGCTGCCATGGTAAGTATGAGCACGTTTACTGGTGTGAACTGGAAAGGTTTGAGTGATGATGATTCATATTAGAGCAAGATGATTCATATTAGCACTCTCTCAACAGCACTTCTGTACAGGAGAGAATAATTACCATCCAGTATTGCTTTGGTGGTCCAGAAGCACACAAGTCTACTTTCAAGAGTAAAGAATGGGACCCATCAATGGGCAATCCACTGAACACTGAAAGTCAACTTTTAAGAAGTGAATCATACCACTCACTCCTCACCTACTTTAGATAACCTGATCTCAACACCCAGTCTGGAAAAGAAACCTGGTTAAAAGACATCTTTCATTTTTGCTTTTCCTAATTCTCTGTATAGATCTGGTAACAGTAGTTTATTGGTAAATTCATGTCAATGTAAGCTTGGCCACTGCATTAATCATACTGTTTCATGCATCTTCTGTGTCTCCTAGAGGGTCTAGAAATAAAAGTAATCACTTATCAGCAGTACTTAAAAAGCAATATGAATTCACAGATGACTGAAATCCTGCCAGACATAGGCAGCCAGGCATGCTCTGTATCCATTGTCACTCTAATTTCACATTAGGTGAAATGAAGAAAAGGTGAAACAGACACAGAACATTTGGTCTGCATATCTGAAGAAAATAAGGGTTTCTGCATAATAACTTGTGGTCCTCATACTTGCAGCATTTGGATTGAGATGGCCACAAGGTGTGATTCAATTTGGTTTTTAATTCAGTTTGCTATACAGTAAATGCAGGCACTGCTACGGGTCTCTGTAAAAATCAAAGGCTGGCGTGGGTAGGCAGACATGGGTAAAACATTGCCCTGGGATCTATAAATGTGGGGGCTGAATTCAAGAAGTACTAAACAAGAAAGCCATCAAAAAGAATTGAGGGGGTGGGAAGAGAGAGGAAAAAAAAATCCCTTAAAATGACATAAATATTTAAGAGTAGGCAGCTTGTAACTTCTATTCAGTTTCACTGAAATTGAAGGTCCACAATCCTCGTGGTGGAGAGCCCAACTGGACCCACACACAATTCAGCTCTGAAAAGGTGGGTTCAGCTGTGGGCCAACAGCTTATTTCCTTCCTTGCTACCTGACCCAGTGATAAAAGCAAGCAAAACTGAGCAGAGAAGGATTTTTTAATAATTTCATCTATTCAAGTACTCCAAGATTTTGAAGATATGCCAGACAAAAGAGGGGGCTTGAAAAGGATCCCATGAATTGCAAATACCATGGCTGGCTTCAAAGTCATGGCTGAAATCAGAGCAGACAGGAGAGGACTCAGTAGGATTTTCCCATTTGGATCATCTATCTGAGAAGAGTCAAAAGAGAAATAAATCCCTCTGAGCTTGGAACGAACCCAAATGTTAAAGGATTTTCCCTTATGTTGAAGATCAATGAGAATATTATCTTTAGCAGTAGGATGTTTTATGTGTAGGCCACACCAGACAGGGTGTAAATCCAGCACTCAGGCTGTAAATTACCTCGAATTGATCACTCTGGGAAATCAAACTACAGAGCCAAGTATGGGACCAAAGGTGACAGAGTCCTCACCTTTACTGTCACTCTGTGTAGAGCGTACAGCTCATCGGCAAATCCCACAAAGTCTCTGCTCTGAAATAATTCATGAGCAATATCAGAAAAGAGGTTTAGCTTGTGCTTCTAGTCCATTGTGGAGTTATTCTAGCTCTTTTATTTCATATAAAAAATCAGAATTAAATTTAAAAAAACAACCAGAGGTAGGTTACACCTTGGCAGCCTTTGAGCTCTGAATAAGTCACTTCCAGGTGGATTTTATCTCCAGAGGAGGAGACATCTGCCAAAGGGCATTGTCATAACAAA
Source organism: Erithacus rubecula (assembly GCF_903797595.1). Classification (NCBI taxonomy): domain Eukaryota; kingdom Metazoa; phylum Chordata; class Aves; order Passeriformes; family Muscicapidae; genus Erithacus; species Erithacus rubecula. The sequence continues at coordinate 15,483,962 of NC_136659.1, forward strand.
ACAGGCTTGAAGATAACTGTTGCAACTCCATTTACATTTAAAGAGTTGCATTGAGGAGATGTCAACAGCATCACTTACTTCCTGCCTGACTGACTGCCCTTACAGCTGGTAACTGAAGTCAGCCACAGTTTAAAATTTGATGCCAGGATGCAGAAAGCTGAAGGAAGCTGCTCATTAGTCAGCCTCTGCTCACTGTTGTTTAAACTGAGACAGAGCAGTTGTACAATACACAGATGCAAACTGGCAAATTCCAGAGGCAGCATGTGAAATCCTAGCATGCTGCTACCTCTGAACACCTAAGCATCACAGACTGAATTCAACTGGCACAGCCTTTTGAGGAAGCAGTCATAAATAGCATAAGAAAATTATTGTGGAAGACCAATCCTTCTGACATGCAAGCTAGTTGGCCAAAAATACCACCATGGAAGGGAGGGCCAAAAGGGCTGATGGAGAATTCATTACTTAACAATGGATTGCTCCAAATCACAGAGCTCTGTCATTCCAATTCTCCCTTGAAGATATATAAAACTGCCATTTCTGCTACACCCAGCTCCACAGTGCTGTTCCTAAGCCTGACATTCTCAGCAGAAATTGCTGCTACTCACGACAGATGTATTACTGAGAGGAAAACTACCTACCTTACAGTAAGACTTCATGAAAACTGTTAACTATGAATCCTGCTGATTTGTTGAGCTATGCTGTGTTTTCATCAGCTAATCAAATTGAGCAAAGTCTTCTGTATTAGAATAAGCCAAATCATTACAATCGTATTTCAAACGCACACTATGTGTTTATACCTCTCATGAGACACGCTGTCCACTCCATTAAAACTAACAACCTTTGTAGTTATGCATGCTAGAGTATCAGTAATCAAATCTCATGCTTCATGGTGTAAGATGATCACTAGAAGTGTCAGGAAGAAATTATTTCCTAAGAGATGGCACAGCAAGATGTGTTTGTTGCCTTTGAATCATCACACGTTGTCAGTAACAGCATACTCATGTGTTAGATCATCGATCCAACAATTTGTTATAGCAAATTCTGTCTTCTGATGTTCAGCAAATCAGCCACTCCAAGACCAGCAAAACATAAATCTGCTTTCACTATAAAATAACCAGCACTAAATGTTGAGATGGTGGGGAATGCAAGGCTACCTTCTATGCAAGTTTTGAAGTACTTCTAGAACTATCTAAAATCAAATCTCCAGATTTAAGAATCTTCTTGAGTTTTCAGGCATCAAGATTTGGCTCAGTAATTTGCTACTTGGTGCCAATCTCTCTCAGTATGCTATTAACTTTTTGTGACAATCTCCATGGCCTGAATTAATTTCCCTTTGTCCCCTGTTTTTCTGATGATTCCTAGGGAAATTAAATGTAGTAGACCTGTCTCTACCATACCAGACTAACATCATATAACAGCTGGAAGTAGGCAGGAGGAGGATTGACCCAATGGTGTATTTCTTCACACTTCACATTAGCCTCATTTACCACTGATGGTAACTACAGGAGTCAAGAGAGAATCTGCAGCTGATGGGATCCTTCCAAACAGATGAAGATATCAATAACAAAGATGCATGATTTTGTTGCTGTAATACAGATGTTATTAATCCTTTTGTATGGCTGGTATTTTAAATTCGTCAATGAGTATTTCTAGAAAAGAACCCGAACATTTACTCTTTGGCAAATCTACCCCAGAGGTCTAGAAATTACCCTAACAAAACCATCAAATTTCTTAAATTTAACATAGATTGTTAATTCCTGGAAGTGCCTTCAGAAGCAGTGCTTTATTATCATCCTGGCCCTTCTTGCTCTCACTGGCTGCTTTTCAAAACCATGCTGGCACCGGAGTTCTGGCCTAGCTCTAGCTTCACATCACCTGCCATCAGTCGCCTGGAAACAGTCCTTTGAGATAAATTACTACAGCACCAAATAGTGGCATAAAACTGGACAATAAAATGTTTTCCTTTCAATAAATAACTCAGATGCTGGGAAGCTTTGCTGTCCTCTTGTGCCAGCTCCCCAGAAGCTGTCCATGCACAGCCCACTCACGGCAGGCACCCTTGCAGAGCCTGAAAACACAACTGCCCTCTGAGAAAAGGTGCTCCAGCACTACTGCAGTGTGGCCCCATGTGGCCCTTCCTCTCTCACAGACTTAGATGAGGTAGAAAGCAGCTGTGTCTTGGTTGTCAGAAGATCCATGGAAAGGCTCCCAGATCAGCATTTTCCTTGCAGCTCACTGCCAGTAGGCACTTCTCTGCCAGAACATCACACCCAGCACTCGGCTCATGTCACCCCCCATCCCCTGCACCAAGGGGAAGTCCTCTTAACCTTTCCAGCTTCCTACCCCATTTTGGGTTGTGGGCAAGAAACTGCCTGCTGAGGTGTGCTGGGCTGTCTTGTCTGCAGTTTTACATTTTTTAGGATAACTAAAAAAAGAAAAACCGCAGGTTTGGTATCATAAGGAAACATACATAACCCAGGCTAAAGTCCATGAAGACAAAGAGCCCAGACATATCCAAGAGGGTTTGTCTCTGCTGAACCACCACCACAGTCTTTAGCAGCATTTCTCGGGGCTGGCTGGACAGGCTGTGCCTGGAGCCCGGGGTGCAGCCTGCACACCCACCCACGCTGGCGTATGGTCCCTACAGCTGCTGCTGGCTACCAGGGCCAGTGTCTGGCGAGGATTATCTGTAGCTGCAGAGCCTTTCTGTCAGCCCACCCACGCTGGCCAGAGCTGGCAATTACGTTGTTTATACAAAATACCTTTTGATTAATGGTTAGAGAAATAAAAGCTGTAGCATATGCTGCTCTCCATATAAAATCATAAGTCTGTCAGGCTTACAGTGCATCTGGCCAGGAAGGGGGGGAGAAAGATTTATTCTTCCTGCTATACCCTGTACCCCCCGCGTTTAAGTCTGAGCTCTCTCCATCATTTCACTTATTACATTCTCGACTAGTTCAGCAAAGAGATCTAGGCATGGCCTCTGCAGCAAACCCCAATGGGTGCCAGAAAACATGAGGAAGGTGGGATGTGTTCATGCTGACAGACCAAGTGGTAAATCTTCAGTAGAGAAGCACAGCTGGGACACCTGCTGGCAGTGGCTGATGAGGATTCCCAGAAAGGCATTATTTCACTCTCTCCTAGGGAAACTGAGGAAGTGGTTTCCTTGCTTGTTTATGAAATTCCTGCTTTATGTACAGGACTCTGAACACTTGGTGCACACAAGCATTGAAAGGCATTGTTGCCATCTCTGCTTCATGGGGCTCTGTCAGTTGTACTGGCAGCCAAAATCACACACCAACACCTGGTGTTCACACATGCTGACCTGGCAGCTCTGGCTGCCTGGAGAAAACAGACAGCAGCTCTCACCTCCTGAGGTGAGGCATGTCCTGAGGAAAAGCTCTCTGTGGTGCCACCACTGCTGAACCCACACCTCATAGGGGGACCTGGCACTGCCCACTCATTCAAACAGTTTTGGCTATCTTATTTTCAAGCCCCCTTTGAAGAGGTCTTGGGTTAATAGTTCCTAGAGTATATCCACATTAATATCTTCTAATTGCATGCAATTAGTTGTGAGGTACAAACATCAGTGCTGGACACGTGATAACACAACAAACCAAGACTTGTCCTAGGACCTGTGGAGAGGTGAAGTCACAGGTCCCAGCCCATCTAAGTAAACCCAGTGCAATGGTTTTTGTGTGCTCCTTCCTACAACAGAAGGGAGAAGCAGCACTCCCAGGAAGGCTGCTTACCAGCCAGTTACCACACCAAGCCTAACACAGACCAGCTAGAGGAAGAAATAGGGTCAGCTGCATGGGGCAGTGCCAGATCTGGGGAGAGATGACCACAAGTCTTCTTTTCCCAGGTCAGACATCTGGGACAAAAGAGGAGGGCTCAGTGAAGGGAAGAGTGCAGGACACAAGAGAGAAAGCTCAGTGCTTTGTCATTATTCATACTTTTTTCATGCATCTCTTTGCTATGAATAGACTGTAATAGCAATTTCTGTGGCATCCTCAGAAGATGAGGATGCTGAAGCTGTTCCTCCCTGAAAAGAGTCTTGCATTTCCAAAAAATTCTGTTTCTCAACTCCCATGCAATCCATCCCCAAATAAATCAAGGGGATCTAATAAAAGGTATTATCTCTCTCTGCGAATTTTATCTCAATTATAAATAAGACATTGGGCCTGATTCTCAGCTGGCATATATTTTGGGTCACTGAATCGAAGCTCAGGAGAGAGAGGCACTGATCTGGCCTTTTGTCTGTAATGCAGATTAATAGAGGGATGAGGCTCTAGAACAGTAGCTGCAGCCAGACCACAATTTCAGGCACTTTCTTGCCAGTTCCTTGTGACGGGGGCCATAGATCACAGAAAGTTACAATGAAGATCAAAACAAAGTGCAAATGTATGGACACCCCAAGCACATTAATTTTTGAGCAAAACCTTGCAATGAATACAAGAAGCTCAAGAAGACCCTAATGGAACACAACATTTATCAGCAAACCCCTAGCAATGCTGCTTCAAGACTCCACACAGCTGCATTTCTGCATGGAACAAGCTGCCCAACTCCTCAGCCTGGCAGAGCAGAAAAGCCAGTGAAAACAATGGGATGTGTGAGAGAAAACAAGAAATGAACACAAATTCAAGCTGTATTGTAGAGAGAAAGAAGTAAAGCCCCAAAGCAAAGCCTAAGGTGCTCCAGGGTACAGGATTGCTCAGGGCCCATTAGTGCTGTGCAATTGCAACCCAGCACCCACAGAAAGAATTATGGTTCTCTATAAAGTAACACAAAAACTTATCTAAGCTCAGCAAATCACCCAAAGTAAATCAGAGTAGCTACTAGAACTTGATTATTTCAAAAATGGGATGTAATGAAGAAAGGAAAGCATCCCAAAATTCAGGAATGGTCAATCTAGAAAAGCTCGTGGATAGTCCTTGATTCAGAGATGCTTATTATTACCATAGTGGCACAACTTGGACCTGTGCTTTTGTATGGGAAGGAAATGTTTCACGACAGGAAATGTCCTCTTGGTGGCTGTGTGCCTTGTTGGCAGAGAGACCACAGTGTGGGAGAGACCAGAAGAACAAACCTGGAAGCAGCTATGGTGGAATTGAAGGACTCCTGGGCAGAGGTGACACCCTCTGTCACTTGGGAACACAACGGGCTTCTTTCCAACTGAAGCCTTTCCCCATGTTTTTTCTATCATCATCCCTTCAATGTGGCAGCCTTGCAACTTGTGCTTGCACCTCTCAGCCAGTGATTAAAAGATGGCCCTGAACTGCAGTGTTTGTATAAAGACTTTGAATGTCTTGGAATTTGGGATCTTTGGAGCAGATCCTTTGGCTAGGTCTGTCAGAGAGATAAAGATACCTGTCAAAAGGGGAGCCAGTGACTTTCTGTTTATAGCAAACTGCCCTGTGTGGGCTCAATTCACATCAGAGTTTGTCAGGGGCAGTTCATTACTCACAACTGGGCTAGGGGCCCACCAAACATCTGAGGAGCTGCTGGCCTTTAGTAAGGCCATTAAAAACAAAAAGCAGTAATAAACACTGTTTTTATGCCTTCAGAAAGCCCAAAGGTTAAAGAAACTGGGAATCGTCCTGTCTGACTAGAGTTCCTCCTGATCACAACAGCCTCTGCAACACAACTGACTGAAGCTTGCCAGCCACAGCTGGCATTTTCTAGGATACACTGGCACAAGAAGTGATCTGGTTGCTCATTTTTTCTTATGAGATGTTGTGATTGCTAGATAGTAGGTAAGTAATGGGAAAAACAAGATAAGGACCTTGAAAGGCATTTATTAAAAAAACCTAAACAACAAAGTAAAAATAAAACCAGCTGGGTAATTGTCTTTAAAACTTTTGTGTTAATCTTAAGCACTTTAAACCCATCTCAGAAAACTGAAATAACATTGGATTAATCTTTGAGTGCTGCATGGTGGCAATATCAAACACTTTTTAATACCAGAGGAATCCATCAACTCTGAATAAATACTCAATTATCCAGTTGTTGTTCAACATTTTTCCTCTTAGCAATCAAACCTGCACCACCTGACTTTAAGTGGGACTAAACTTTCTCTGAAGTCATAAGATGATCTTTGAGCTGGAGTTAAGTAAAGATTTACTGTATTTTCAGACTGCTTTTGGCCAGCACTGGAGAAGACAGAGGAGAGACACTCACTCATCCATCATGTCATTCCAGCATGGCTGCAGCTTTATCAGTCAGAGAATGCTGAGCTTCAGTGCTAGGGAAGGGGCTTGCTTGCTCTGCCAGTGAGCCTTGAGAGCTTTTCCTGAAGCTCAAATTGATAAAAAAGTTAGAGTTTTTCTAAAAGCAGTTCAGGAAGCAAACAGGCCGAACTACAAAGTCATGCAGCTCTTGCAGGAAAGGGCATACCTGAAAAAGGGATCAGGAATATCCACTTTAGTCCAGGATGGTGCATTAGAAAATAGATACATGCATGTGAAAGAGGGGGCAGACTGAGAGGCTCATATGCCACCCTCAGCCCCTCCTGTATGGGCCCTTAGCCCAGAGCCCACCAAGCAGGACTCCACTCTAAACACATTGCTTTGAGGTATGTTGGTATATACTGTGATTTGGTGTATATAATTTGTTTCTTTGTTTTTAAGGAAAGAAAAGAAGTTAAAACAAACAGCAGTAAGACATAAGCACTGCCACTCTTTCCACAATAGATTTGTATCACGTAACAAAGCTCACACCTTTTATTCCTGTTGAGCTTTGGTCAGCACTCTTCTCTGAAAGCAGTCATTTTGCATAACAGTTAATCTCAATCACACTCATGGCTGCTTAGATATTTTCAAATCTGATTTTAAAAAGAATAAAATCCAGCTACAGATGTCCCATGGGTAAAGAAATATGTCAGGCAATTTTTTACACATTGTTTTACAAGCTGGTTTGCTGGTCTGAATTAAAATGGAAAAAAAAAAAAAAAAAAAAAAGATGGGAGGGGGGAATTTTTCACCTCAGAAACGTGTTTTCATTGTGGAGGTATCCACGAGGTACATTTTGATCCCAAAGTTTCCTAGTCTCAGAGCTACCAATCTGTTTTTTAGCAGCCAATACAAATCACAACAGAAGTGCAGCTCTGTGCCAAAAGAACTTCCCATCTAAGAAACACACACACAACCCAAACTGGTTGTTTCTTTGTGATTTGTCCAGAGAAAGGCAACAAAGCTGGTGAAGGATGTGGAGCACAAGTCCTGTGAGGAGCAGCTGAGGGAGCTGGGGTTCCTCAGCCTGGAGGAGGCTCAGGGATGAGCTTCCCACTGTCTGCACTCCCTGGAAGGAGGCTGTAGCCAGGTGGGCTCTTCTCCCAGGCCAACAGCGACAGGACATAGGCTTCAGCTGTGGGAGGTTTAGGCTGGACATTAGGAAGAAATTTTTCACAGAAAAGGTGGTTAGACAGTGGAATGGGCTGCCCAGGAAGGTGGTTGAGTCACTGCCTCTGGAGGTGTTTAAGGTAGACTGGATGTGGCACTCAGTGCCACGGTGCAGTTGTCAGTGTTGTTTGGTCATAGGCTGGACTCAGAGGTCTTTTCCAGCCTAATAGATTCTGTAATCCTGTGCCAGGCAGACAGTTTGCTGATGTCCCCCAATTTTCCCAGACATTTCTACTTCCTGGGCAAGCCCTTTGAATGCTTGAACACTTCATTGAGGGTGAGCTCACTGTGGCCCTCAGCTCCATGCAGCTGGGCTCACGTGCTGCCTCTGTGAGTGCCCCATCTCCCTGCAGACCTGACCCCACTGCCATCTCAGATGCATCTTTAAAAACAGAACTGCACAGTCCAAAATAGCCTCATTTCAAGCTTTGTTAGATTCCCAAACCGCAAAGCCCAGTCCAGAATCTTACCAGTGCACATTTGTACCATTTTTCTTCAGCTGTCCCAAGGGATTTGCCAAATGTATACCGAAATTTCTTGGTCTTATAAGAGAATCAAATATATGTCACATTTAGAGATCAATATATTTAAATCAGATTTAGTGAGCTTAAATTTGACATAATTGCCTTTTTTTTTTTTTTTTTTTTTTTTTTTTTACTTTTGGCATGATCATTGGCATCTGTCTTAGCTTTTAATCTGTTTAAAACTTTATTGGCACAGTCATATGAGGTAAGTAAATATTTTTTTCATGAGCCTATAAAACATTATTAGTTTATTTTTTCATCATGTCAGGTTGGATAAGTATCTCACGGTGCCTGTACATCTTCATGAGGATTTTATCATTTATTTTGATTTAGACTAAACTAAAATGAAGACCTGTGCCAAAGCCCTGAGCTTTTTTGACAGTCTTTAAAATATACACTAATAAAATTGAATTAACAGGCTCCCTCTGTGATTTCCAGATGGAAATACACTGGTAAGAGCAGAGAAATCTCAAGAGCTTTAGCCCCCTCTGTTCAGCCCCAGCACTGCAGCCCACAAATCCTTTGCATGTCTCCCATTCCAAAGTACAAGGGACAGAGGGCAGTGGCAATGGGGAAAGTAAGAATGGAATCCAGTCATCAAAATAATAGCCTTGCCCATTCTCAAATGAGCTTTCTAGGCTGCAGCTGGGCTTTGCAATTTTTGAGAAACAATAGCTCCAGAATAGATGATTTAGCATTTTATCCATACAGATAATTAATACTGATTATCTTCAGTAATGCCATCAATTGTGTTGCAATTCATTCTCTAGTTTACCTATACAGAATTAATGTCTCTGTGTAAACTACCTTGATGTGAATTAAAAACACCACAAAGCACACAGTTTATCTCAGATTTGAGGGAGAAGAGCTGCATAGGTTTGTTTTCCAGCTGATGATTCCCAGTATTCCAGAGTAGGCAGTTCTTACTCAGGATACTTTACTATATATCTCATCTTTTGTCCAATTGAAATAACCTAAACTATTTCTCTTCAGCTTTATAGACTGGTCAAACCATATAAATTGATTTATTTGAATTTATTAAATGCCAAAAGGACCAACAGCAAGGGAAGATGTTGTCCTGCATGGAAACACCTGCATGACCTTGCCTTTGTACACCCAAAGAATGATAACCTGCACAATAAACACAGAGGAGTGCAGTGTTATAGCCACATTGAGCAAACCAGATCTGAGACCTGAAAATGCATTGCTTCTGCAGTCTTTGCTCACCAACTCTTGTTAGGAACAGGGCAAGGTTCAGTTGCAAAGAAGTGAAAAATTGATATTTGTGCTTGAAAGCAACTCTTGTACCTATGAAAAAGGTGACTAACTTTGCCAGCCACCTGTGGATGGCACCACTAGAGATGCAGAGTAGCCTTTTGGACTGACTGTGATGTGTGGGCCATTACAATTAGTGTGTCTTCCAAAACAAGGGTAATGTAGGGGCTTGGTGATTGCAGGACTAAGCCCCTACAAATAAATGGGGCAGAGACAGAGAATAAGCAAATTAAGCAGAGTTAAACACTTTTTCTGAAGTAATTTTTCTATTCTCCTTTTGCATCCATGGCAAACACAACATCCTTTTTAGGTACTAGATGCATCCTGCCCATTTCCACACCTGCTCCTCCCTGTCCTCCAGCTTTCCTCACACAACACACTGGGAAATGCTCTTTCACAGGAATTACAGTTTCTTCAGTGCAAAGACAATACATTCAGAAGAATCCAGAAAGGAAATAAGGATTCTCCCTCCTTACCCCAGCAGATCCTGAAGCAAAAGGGAAGACTTCTCCTTCAGTGAAGTTAAGCAATACAAATCATTGATATCAACAGGTAAAACAAGTCAACAGAATCCAAATCACTCCTGCTACAATTGCTGTTGAAGTATAGAAAAACTGTCCTGGACACTAGAGTTATTTAACTAAGGAGATTTAATTAACCAATAGTTAAACAGCCCTGGTGCCAGCAGACAGCATCCTTGCCCATGCAGTTGTCCCTTTTTCCTCTTGCCCCTGCACCATGTGCAGAACACCTGGAGGGGCTGAGCCACCACAGATCTGCAGGACAGAGGTGGAGACCCCACAGCTGAGGCAGCTGCCTCCCCTTGAGGGCTGGGGAGGCCTGGGAGGTGTGGGACACTCAGCTCCAGGCTTCCTTCCCTGGGGTAAAATAAGGAGCTAAATAGGGCTACCCTACATTGCAACAGTGCCAGGTGGTGGCAGAGCAAGGAGCTGTAATGAGCTCTCTGTGGTTTCCCTTTTCCACTATATTTCCCCTCCTTTCTCCATGGCATCCCAAAACTGAAAGTCATCAAATGCACAAGCCACCATCACAGTTGGAAAAACACTGCTATACAGTAAATATAACTCAGTTGTACCAATAAAATTGAAAACAGAGAAATGACATAAAAAGAATGTACATTATTTTAAATTGCAATTTTTATACGTTCACTTTTATTGCCTCACTCTTTAAAATAAATCCAGGACCTGATTTACTTTTATTAAAGTTTAATTTCACATCTTGGTTTCAGTTCTGTACTCTTAATTTATTCTATGGCCAACCTTCTGACAGGAAAAGAGTGAGAGCAGCTGGAGAGTTTTACAGTCAGGTTGTACTCAAGCCACTGTAATACAGTGGTTAAAAGCAAATTCAATTGCAGCTTCACTGTAGAGGAATGATTTTGTCTTTCATTTTTTTATATGTATTGTTTTGGAAAAACAGCAAATGGAAACTGAGCCATTTTTCACACCTGAAACTGCTAAACAAATGCATCAACATGTCACAGTCACATTTCAGAGTGACAGACAAGAGGCCAAACCCAGAGTACATAATACACAGGGGACCCTCAGCAGCACCAGAGAAGCCTCCTGCTTTCAGAAGCCTCAACATACCAAGCAAAACTTAAATTATGCTTTTTTTAACTGAAAATTGCCTTGCGAGCACAAAGGCAAATATCGATTGCTCACCTTGTTTAGAGCTGAGCAATTGCTGACCTCGAGCTCGTTCACAGACATCAGCGCAGCCGGGCTGGATACACGTGCGCTGGCTACTTACAAAGCAGACATGACGTGCTAAGTGACATCAGCCGCAACTAATACAACCGCACAGAAGTGAAATTGCCTCTAAGCCATTGGAGACTCAGTATTTAAGCGCAGCCTCAACGCAAGCGAAGGCCAAGAAGCCCGGGCCGGCCCGCTGCCCACAGCGCCGGGCTGCGGCTCTGACACAAGGAATCCCTCCCTCGGGAATGCCTCCTGCGGCTTCGTCTGGGCCCGGGGAGGGGAGCCCTCAGCGCTCTGCCATCACCTCCGAGCCTGCTGGACCGCAGGGCTCCCTCAAGGCACCCTGCCCAGCCACGGGCGGCCCACCACCGACCGCGGCCGCCCCGCACTAGCACCGGCTCCGAGCCCCGTGTATCAGCACGCAGCCATGGAGGCAAACAATCACCTCACGAGCGTGTGCCCTTACCTGGCGAGGAGTGCCGGCCCGGCCCGCTGAGGCCGGCAGCGCTGCTCTGTGGCGAGCCCGGCCCGGGGCCGCCGCCCCTCACGGCCCGGAGCGGGCACAGCGAACCGAACCGAACCGAACATCCGCGAGCCTGGCACGGCTGAGACCCGCTGCTGGCACTGGGGATGGGACACAACGTGGGGAAGGCCCAGCAGCCTTCCACACTGCAGCGATTTTGCCCCCTTCTCGTTTGTTCAAGCACCCTCGCCTGTCCCGCAGGGGCTGCCAGCCTGTGACACCCGTGCCATGGCCAAGGCAGGCGAGATTTGCTCGGGCACGGCTGGAAATCATGTGGAGGACAAAGCTGCCTCTCTCAGGACTAGCATGCACACAGCTAGAGCGAGAAAAGTACGTTTGAAATAAAATGGCAGGAGTTTGCAGATGCAGAAAATGAAAACAGCTCTTGTGAGGCAACTAAATATTCCATGTGTCAAACGCCCACACAGGCAGGAGATCAGCAAACCTCTGCTCTCTGCTTCCCACCTTCCTGGGAAGTCGGCACACACAAGCATCCTGTTTCTGAAGGGTTTATGTGCAAGCCGTGAGCAAATCCCATCCTTCAGACTCACAGTGGAAGTACAACATCACGCTTACGATGTGAGATGCCAAGATTCAACACGGAGCATGAGGGTCTGCACGCAGCGGGGGAGATGCAAACACAACTGCTCCTGGACACTAGTCCTGTGCTCATAAACCTGCTCACTCCCTCTCAGGATCTGCATTTAGCTCCAGTGGTGGGTACTTGTGCTCTGGCTGCTGATGGTCTTGCTCATTGCTAATGTCCCTGCAATTGCTAACTCATCACTAATGGACATTCACAAGGTTCCCTACCCAACCACTCACAGCTGGTTTTAACTTTGCTCTGACTTGTCTACAGCTGTAGAAGATCAGCCCGCGGTTTTAAACGAAATAAAACTAAAGTCACCCTATTGCTCTTCTTTCTTTTTTTTTTTTTTTTTTTTGATAGTGTAAATCATGCAGTGACAGAGGTGAGGGGGAAGGACCCAAAGCGCTGAAGCATGGCTGAGCAGGCAGCCCACAAAGGCTCAGCTGTAAACACCTACTCGAGCCCTGATATGCACGGGAGTCTTACACGAACTACTGAAAAGAACAGGAAATAACATTATGTTTTATTCATGTGTGCAGAGCAGCACACAGCTCTACAAATGAAGAGATAGTGATTCCCTCTCATCAGCCTTAAAAAACGTATTAAATTGTAACCAAGGCAGCAGATTTGTTACCATCTGAAATTTATCATTTCTCTATAGCAACCAGGTCCCTTCTGCCTGGCTGTTGCGGCCAGATGTTCATTTCACTGTAATTTGGCCATACACACAAGACACTGGCTTGCACTGCCCTTGCTCTGTTTTTCTCATCAGCAATTCTCTTTGCTTCCTGGTCGTGATTTTGTTAGCAGTAAGTCATGCAACAGCCAGGTGAAGTTGTACAAAGAAGTTTTTATTAAGCGTGCTGGTGGGCTGTGCTGCCTGCTGAAGCTTTGCAGAGGGACAGCCTCCGTGTCCCAGGGTGTGATGCTAAGCCTCTGCACTGCACAGGAGTGAGGACATTCTTGACAGCCTTTCTCCACTGCCCCTGGGGCAGCTGTCACTCATCTCCTTAAAGCCAGCTTTCTCAGCCACATGCTGGGTAACAACAGGGACATAGTCCACCCTTATAAAGCTACAGCAACGTCCCCCAACATCTTTTCTCTTTGGCCTTGTCTCTCCCCAATCCGTTTTCACAGCTTCTTTTTGTCCTCTGCAGACTGTTTTTAATGCTTTAAAGGGAGCTCACCTCTTTAGGAGAAGGCTACCAATCACAATCCGTAACTTTGAGACACTTTAAATAAACTGAGCTCCTAACCATTTCAAGGAAGGCAGCAGCTTCTATTCTTCATCTTGCTGCACTGAGAATGTGCTAAGCTGTACACAATGCAGAATTAAGGCATAGCACAATTACAAGCCTGAACAGAGAAAGACAAAATCTTTGCTTTTTATTAAAATCTTAATTAAAAAAAAAAAAAAAAAGGAAAAAAACCTTGACTGAAAGAACAATGTTGCCCTGTACTTCTAGAAGCAACAGTACCAAGAAGGTAGATTTGCCTTGCAGCTTACCCACTTATCAAAGTAATGCATTCAGCTCACCCACATCTTGCTTTCTAACATTAGCCAGATTTACTTTCCCTAATAACCAGCTTTTATGGCCTCATCTCTAGCTGTATTTACCCAGCTGCTCTGTATTTGCTAGGTGAGCACGTGTGTCACTTCATGTTTCAGAAGGGTTTTTAAGCCTCGCCTCTGGGCAGTCAGGATTTCCTGCTCTGCGGCGGCAGGAACAGAGCGAGACAGGAAACGCCGCTGCTGCCACGGGCAGAGCGAGGGAGGAAGGTCAGCGGCTGTGTGCACCTCCTCATTACTGACACAGCCCCAGGACTGAGTCTTGTCAAGAACTGAACTTACCGAATTGCCCTTTCATCTTTTCAGTATTTGCCAGCTTAATTTGAGTATGTAATATCGGTGATATTCTTGTCTTTAAAACACTTTGAGTACCGTGTGGCTGAGGCAGCACTGACTGATGCAGTGGCAGTGCCGGATATCCACAGTCCCAGTGTCCGTGTCGCTCATGGGAACAGAGCCAAGCCCCTCCAGCAGCCTGAAAAGGCAGCAGCTCTATCACGACCCTGTCTGGAGACAATCCATTTGAAATTCTGCTGTATGGAACCATTGTGAGGAGTCAGTCACACCCAGACAAGCCACATGATATTGAACAGCAGAGTTGGGACAATCATTTTACATTCTTTCTAATTTTAAAATAACATCTTTAAACAAAAACATTTTTCACTTATTTTGATATAAAAGAATAATCCCATTTTTCCCTTAATTTGAGTTTTAGAAGCATCAGCTCAAACTTCACATTATTAGTCACATCATTGGATTTTGGCCATTGTCTTTTAGCACACACACAAATCCACTGCTGTTGTCAACACTTCTGTTTTATCCTTTAGAAGGCTGCTACAGTACTACAGTACTACTTTACAGTGCTACTGCAAATACGTTATTGTAATATTATAAAGCTGCTGTGATCCCCATTTTGGAGGGAGGCAATACTACTACATCACTACTACCATGAAGGTGGGAACAGGCAGAGTCCTACTCAGATATGAATGTTATGGAAATTATGAACAGTCATTTGAAATTTAGGCTTATTCTGAATCAAAATTAAAGATGTATAAAGTTTTCCATAAACAGATTAATGCTTTGTTTTTCCAAAGTGCAAAACCAAATTCATAAATGAAACATTTCACAGCATTTCAGTAAAGGTACATATTGTGATTTGTATTGTTAAATAGTGCAAATAACAGTACAATTTTAAAAATCGTAGCTCCATTTTTGAAATTGAATCTTTAATTTCAAGCTAACAGCACTAGTACTTTTCAGAGACAGCACAGCAAACATCTTGGAATAGCATTTTTGACTACCTCTGCCCTTTGAGCAAAGGAGACCTTAAAGCAGACACTGAAAAAAGCAGCCACCTGCCAGTTCTGGTCTCCATAGAGAGCCTGAGGAAAGACATCAATTTATGTTAAAGGTAATGCGGAATTCAAAGTCAGTGTTGGGACTATAAAACCATAAACAGTGAGCCTGTAGTATTTACACAGCTGTGAGTTCAGATCCAACTTTTTATAAAATTTATGTATTTGAAACAAAGAGAACACTGATGGGGTCTGGCTGTCATCCTGAGACAAGTATATCATCACCTAAAATCTCCTTCAGATTGAGACTCACTGGATCCAAGAAAAAATACTGCATTTTAATGCTGTTAATAGAAGGAAAACAAATAAAATGCTTGATGATGAAGTAGTCTCCTTCCTGTGAGCAAGCACACACAAAAACAATTGGATCATATTAAGCAATTGTCACATTTCTACATGGTGAACCATGACATTAGTTCTTCTGTCCCTGCATACTATGAGTTTTGCAGGTTTTGTGCAATGTGTTAAGACTGAATAACAGTGCTGACACAGGACAATAAAACATTTCTTTAAAGCAACATATGATTTCAGCCAGTTTTGTTTAAAAGGCAAAAAGTCTTTATAGCAATGATGCAGGTAACCAAGAAATATTGCTTCTGCTCACACATGATGCATTGCTGCAGGCAGAACTTTAAGATATTCCAGGACCTGTAACAAGGAGGTTTTACACGAGATGAACACAGCAGCAGCAAATTATATACCTACTGCAGCAGCTTAATGCAACAGGGCTTTGAAATATGGGAAGCTAAGTAAGACATGATCTGCTTCTGTATTATATTGAAAGAATTTTCAAATAGCAGCTGATCATAGTCCCCATCCTGCCCTCAACAAAGAGGTGAAATTCTGAACCAAATAGCCTGGTGTTGTTTTGTCCTTTCTTTCCCCGAAATTCTCTGTTTCCTGTTGTGCTTTACACAAAAACAGAGCTCCTATTTGCATACATTTATAAATTCAGTCTCTTCTCTCCCAGTGAGTACCAAAACTTTCCTAATAGTTTTCCTTAGGCAAGAGTTCATCACCAAATTAAAATCAAGCCATATGACAAGTTAGTAGAATGTATTTGTTTAGTTTCATCACAAAAAACACATACTGGTTTAGGCTGATTTTCTTTTTATTAATAATATAAGGTTCTGTAATCTCTTAACATTACAACTGAAGCTTTACAGTTAATCTCACACTAAAATGACAAACACTGTTTGGCTTTATTTGCAGAAAATTAAATTACAACCTTGATAAACATACATTTCCAAGACTGAGAAGCAATTTGTGTTTTCTGGATTTCAGTGCTAATGTATCCCTGCCATTGAAATTGGTTTCAGTTAATTAACATTGCTATGGAAGAACTATTTGGCCTGGCCTCTGTTCACAGCTGTAAGGCAAAGATGACATCTCTAACTTAACCACTATACTCTAAGTCAAATCAAGACATGTTTTTCTTTGACTGTAAGATTTAGATCCTGGATCAGCTTTTAACAGATTCGCTTCTTTTCCCTCTAAACATTTATAAAGATCTCTCTAATGTAAACATATTTTACAGTCAAGCCACAGTCACTCTCTGCACCTTTCCTCCTTCAAAGGGAGCAGAAGCAATGTAATTGGAAGTCATTACAAGCTTAATTAAAACTGCTTGTAACTTACATATGACCAAAATAGCCAAGCAAATGCAAAAGTTGTGTTATGCATCAGCACTTCTAATCTGCAAGGATCAAACTCCATCTCTGAACAGGCTGCAGCTACAGGAAGTCTGCAGAAAGAAAGTAGAGCATACAGAAGGAAGAGTGGTGGAAGACTACAGTGGGGGAAAGTAAGATTTTGTTTAAATGGTGAATGATCTCTATCTAGGTCTTCTGAACTTGCATTACATTTTTTTCTATTTTCATTAGCAATGTGAAATTAAGGACAGTAATACATATGTTTCCAGTAAGCTCTGACCAGTTCATAAGATAGTATTTAGGAAGACAGCAATACTCCCTACATTTGGAGTTAACCTTTTCCTCAGAGCTATCCAGTGACAGTGCTTTGGGACCCTTGCAGCCTGTTATTTCCCCTTCCCATAGGACAACTGACATACAGTGAAAATCTTTACTGCATTTTAAATCACTTCACAAGTCAGTAGCTATTTAAAGGTTAGAGAGTATAAGGAGTTTTTACCTGTGTACTTTAAATACAAAAAAGGATTAGGAAACCATAGTCAGAAAATTTAAAAAAAGGGAAGGACGCTGTAGAGCTGTGTTGTACTTTAGTCAAAATCTTAAGAGATCAGCATTACTAAGCTATGACTACTTATTCTACTCTGTGCTGTCATTCTGCAAAAAAGCTTCACATGCTTTCCTTCAAAATTAATTCTTCATAGTTACACGAACTTTCATTGAGGCACATAAACACCCTTCATATTTACCAGCTCCTAGAAAGGTCTCCACTGGGGAGAGACACAAGTCACCAGCCATGGCCATGGAGTCAGCAACGTGCAGCTGAGGTGAGGGAGTCCCTGCAGCACCACAGATTCACTCACCCAGACACCTCTGCCTGCGTAAGGAACACTTAACCACAGTGCCAAGGCTCTGCTCCAACACACTGCACCTACTGTTTTGGTTACTGCTGAAATACCAACTCTGGGGACAAGAAAAAATAACAGATTTTCATACTGAAATGTGAAATAAAGACCATTCAAAATAAATCCAGCTGCGTTAAAAATATCACGTGAACATTCTGTCTTATGACCTGCAGATTGCAAAAAAATTTTCTTTAATCACCTTGACAGCATGCAGTTTGAAGTCATGGTTTGAGTATCCATGTTTTTCAATCATTTGAATTTGCAGCATTGAAATTAATCTTAGAACAAGTTCAGTTGTCTGATATGCAGTATTTTTTCAAGCATTTTATACTCTTTTTGGTACTGAAAGCTAATTAGAGAGTATTCTAAAATAGTTTAAAAACAAAAATGCAATCTATCATTTTCTCCTCATCAAGGGCACTACCAGTACAAAAGGTGTCCAAATTGACACTACAGAGCTGTGAAGCAGTTGACTAGAGACAGTGCCCTCAAAGGATAGTCTGTATTTTTTCTATCTTATGCATATACATTAATTATCAAAAAGTTGGATAATTTGCTTTAAGAAAGAACCCACCTTAAAAATGGATCATGAGTATTGACAAATATTTTGTTTATTTTACTGATTTAGATTCAAGTTTCAATGTAAAAATGCTTACTTCTCACATGACACTGATCAAGAAAATATTTCATTTTCATAAAGTTCAATGGACAATTAAAATTGTGGTAACTTGTGAAGTAAATAAATGATTCATAAAGGTCATAGGAAACTGTACAAAACTTAAATGGGAAATCTCACTTCCAGGATGACAGTAGGTTGTCCATTTAAGTGTTTTATTAAACTGTTGTGACTGTTTCAAAAGACAGTGCTGGGCAGTTTCATTTGAATAACTGAAAAAGATATTTTGCATCTGCGCAAAACAAACACAAGGGAACAAAACCCATACACACTAGGACTGAAGTACAGATGAACACAAAAATTTGTTACAAACCTGTTTTCAACATACAGTGAGAAATGTCCATTGTACAAAACTTAGTGACTGACCTACAATTAATTTAAGATTATCCCAGCAATGCAAATACAACTCAGAACAGCTCAATTGTGTAAGATTTTCCAGTAGCACTATAGTGAGAGACTACTGAATTTTTAGTAGTTTGACTTACATGGTCTCTTTTGATGAAAGCCTACATTTGTATTTGCTGGTTAAAGTCTGTTAATTAATCCAGTACAGGGAGGTACTCCTTGGTGTTCTCTCATCTGTCTCTTAAGCAGCTTTCCTTCAGCAAGAGGCTGGGCTGTGCAGCTGCCTCTGTAGAAAACATTTGTCAGTCTTTGTCCTCCTTGCAGGGGATGCTTTAAGTAAGAAACATCTGGCAGTATCCAGCACTGAAAATACTGTCAGCTGTGCTGCCTAGCCCAACTTGGAAACCCAAATTTGCATTTCCTAGTTGGTACTTTGTGCCCAGTAGTTGGAACATTGTTAAGTAAAAGTCCATAAACATTAACAGTGATGTTTACACTTTATTGGGAGAAAGGGGAAGGGAGTAGCAAAAAATCAATGTAAGTTACTAGTTTTTAAAGTTTAGTCTATGTTATATTTGATTACTGGGATATCAATACAATGAAAGTGGAGGAATTTCAACAGTAATTTTTAATTTTTAGTACATCATTTGTGCAGGGCTTTATAAAAGATTTTTGTTTCCAAAGATGTTATTTGGGTCCACATATTCTTTAACAGATCTCAGCATTCCCAAGCCAACATCAGAGATGCTCTCCTTCATCCAGCGCTTCCGCAATTTACCTACTGGAAAAACAAAAACAAAGTGTTTCAATATATGGCAGGATTCTAGGAACCAATCAATCTTGTGACCATGAATGAATAAACACTGTGTGATAAATGCTTTTATTCAAAAATGAGAAATGTTTTGCTTTATTTGATTTATTGAGCCCACCAGACTATCAAGCTCATTAAGCTCAGCATACTCCCAGAGGAAGACTGTGTTCCACACTGTCTACTTTCTTTAGAAACTATGAAATTTAGATGAAGCTTAGGCTGAAATCACATGTTCTATTAAGACAAGGAATCAGTAGTAAGTTCTAAAAAGCCACAAACTAATTTTAAGTTGGAAACTGTAGAAGAGATTACTAGAAAGCAGAAACCCACACTTCTTGATTATTTAAAGTGAAAACATAACTCAATAATCAAGCTTAAACCAGTATTGATTTAAATAGCAAAAAATGTTTCTATGAAGAAGGCTTAATATTTCATTTAAAAACCTCTATGCTGCCTGGTAATTGCTCAATATCATTACACAAGAGCTTTGTTTCCCATGTAAAAATGGCTATTCACAACATATACCAAATACACGCAAAGCTGAAACAATCTTTTAAGAGCTCATTTCATTAAATTCTCACAATAGTCCTGTTAAATGGCCAAGTGTTCACATGCTAATTAAACAAATCATCAACTCTGATTAACAGATCATTCAAAACTGAGGATATTTTTTTCATTAAACACACTCTGGCATTAAAGTTGCCAGCCTGAAACACAATCCATTTGTCAGCATGGTAAGACACAGTAAAGGTTTGAGAGACAGAAGCTTTAAGAGTATCTGGAGCTAAATTCAAGCTATCTTTTGTGCCCTGTTTCAGGGTAACCATCAAACTGTCATCAGAATAATAAATTACAGGGACACCTCTGGAGAACAGAGTATATTTGTTTATACCTTAAGGAATACGAGCCAGTCACAATGCCAACAGAAAAAGCAAATAATGTGAGACATAATGAGATTTGCAGTTTGCTAGAAAACAACTATTAGCAGCATGTGTGTCAAGATCAAAGATCACAACTGAAGGACAAAAGAATTTGTCATGTGGCAGGAACCCTGGCTGCATTTTGCAGCCCCAGCTCAAGAAAGAATCCCCATCTGTGAATATACTGTCACTACAATGTGACTGAGCACAGTGTCGTGGTTGAATTTTACCTGTTAAAACTTTAATACCACGACAAAACACCTGAGTTGTGGATGTGGCTTGACCATCCCCTCAAGTCACTCACACTGGCTCTAACACAAGCAGCTGAAGAACAGTCATTACTAGTCTCAACTGTTATCTGTAATATAGTTTCAGTGAATTTTGTTCTGTGGTTATGGGCGTAATTGTCCTGAAAAGACTGCAAACAACTGCTCCAACAAGATGGAGCACATTAGAATCACAGCAGGATGCCCAACAGCTAGCATGCCTGCCTCTCTTCCACCTCCAGTAATAATGCAATTCCACAAGGAACTGAACTACTGTCTGAGCAGCACCAAACAGTCGTTGCATATTTAATGAAGTCGCTCACCAAGTGCTGGAAAACAGAAGGTGCTTGGAGTGCATCATTAGTTCTGTCAAAGTGATAATTTACACATCTATCTTGTCAAATTTTCTATGGTTTATACTTTTGCAATAATAAATCTAACATACATCTGATTAGTGAACTGGAAAGAAAAAAAAAGCTGTACTACAGTTACCAGCAGTCCTTCACAAACATGCTGAACAAAAAGATTTTAACCCCTTCATAACAGTGAAGTTGATTCCCTGCTCCTACTGTTCATGTCAATAAAATATACATGGAGTTTTCAACTACTCAAGTTTTCACATTTGAATTAAAAAGCTTTGAAGCAATCTTTCCTAATTCTAAGCTGGTCCATCAGATAAAATGGAAAGCACACCAAGTGAAGGAAAGGCTCTGTGAAAATGAGAGCAGCACTTAGAAAGGTCATTTATATATTGTTTCCCTTCAGGCTAGTGCTGTGCTATACATTTTCAGGTCCTTCTCCACAGGACAACCCAAATGGCTTCAAGGATGAGAAGAGAAAGAAAATTCCATAATAGCAAAAGACGGAATTATTTTTATGTTCACACTAACAAGTGAGAAAGTTGCTTACCTCCACTCTAGCCTAGCTAAAGAACAGCTTTGTGCTCAAGGAAGCCTTAACTACTCTAACAATAAGAGCTCAGTTAAGCCTGATCTTATCACAGACTACAGAAAACTATCTTCCCATTTCTAGCCTAGAGAAAGTAGAATTTTCAGTTTTAGCCCAACATGACAGCATTTACCTAGAACTGACAGGAGACAGTGCACTAGTCCAGAACTGATACAAGCATTTACCACTTCCAGGCTTTCAGCACAGTATACTTTTCACAATTAAAAATGAGTTCAAAATCACCTGATTCTGTATGGTACATCATGACATTATTAACAATGTCTTTGCAGTAGCTTAGCACAGCAAGTTACTACTTGTCCACTGAGCTATACACACCATCACATGCACAATCCTTGTGCTGCCACTGGAAACAAACAGAGCCCTTCCTTCTTGCTTCTTTGTCCTCTGAAAACACTTAATCTTGCATCTGAAGGGAGGTGTCAAGAGGATGGAGCCAGGCTCTGCTTGATGGTGCCAAGCAAAAGCACAAGAGACAACAGGCACAGTAAATCCCATCTAAGCATGAGGAATGATTTCTTTCCTGTGCATGTGCCCAAGCACTGGAACAGACTGCCCAAAGAGGCTGTGGAATCTCTCTCATTGGAGGTTATTCAAGAACCTTCTGGACACAACCCTGTGCAATGGTGCTCTAGGATGGCCCTGTTTGAGCAGGGAAATTGGATTAAATGATCCACCGTGGCCCCTTGCAACCTTACCCATTCTGTGATTCAGTGATCTTACGTATCCAAGATGAGGTATGAGAAAACCAGTTTTCAAGTTTTACAGGTGTCAAGTGGCCTGTTCCTGAGGTGTGCTGAGCAGTCTAATAGTGCCTTAAAACATCCATTGCTAGAGACAGAAACTTCCAATCTGAACCTCAGCTTATAACACTGAGTACAAACCTCACAGCATGGCAGGGAGCCTACTTCTCACAAGGTACTTCAGATCAGAAAGCCAAGCAGCTTGTTCAGCAGCAACTCCAAAGAAAGTTCAACAGCAACTGCATTTAAAATTTTTTATCTTTCTAGTCTACATAAAAACAGAAATATGTGAACTGGCTAAGTAACTTTTCCCCAGCTCTGACACATGCTGCTCCATGTTGGTTCACTGGAAAAGCTGTTCATCTTTCCACTGCCCTTTGGCACTTGTGTACCTTCAAAAATACATCTGGATGGCAAAAAAGAGTCTGGCTGCTAAAAATGGAGTGAGCAAACAGCAAGCAGCAATTGGTTTTCTCACTTTTGGAATATGAAATACCAGGGCATACATGAACAGTTTTGTAAGGAAAGTTTTCATACATAGCTACATAGCTGATTGATTCCAGGAATTACTCTACACCCATGCAGAACAGATTTATAGCACTGTGTGGTCCCAATGCAAATAGGTTCTGGTGGCACTGCACATGGCTCTGGACTTCCTCTACTCCAGCTCTTTCAACTTGAAGAGTCAGTTACTACATAACAACAGCTTTGCAAAAGGACCAGCAGTGACAGGTCCTAAGAAAGATGAGGCCCATCCAGCTGTTGCTCTTCCTGAAGCTAGCTGTCCCTCCAGAAAGCAGCTCTCTGCCCTTATAAACTGCTTAACATGCTATTACTTTTCCAGGGACAATTCTGCAATACTGAGGAAGGTCAGAGCAGTAATGTAAAACATGGTAGCACTGCAGTCTATTGGACCAGTGTACACCAACTCTACTGCATAATTCACACTTACCACCACCATAACACTGCAGATTTTTACTTCGTATCTTAACAGCTGAAATACTTTCAAGTTCAGTGTTGATGAATCAGGAGGTCCTTTCCTTTTAAATTTTTTTAAAGGCACTGAAGATGACTATTCTATTAAGATTTTCAACAGACCAATGAAGAAAATACAAGTGTGTTACTGTATTATTTCACATGAGGTTACTCCATGTCTAAAAAATTTATCAGTTTCAACTCATTCTAAGTAGAACAAGCTCTAGTATGCTTAAGGGTAGAAGACTTTTCCACCCCATGTAGAAGAAAAAATAATGTGTTCAACTCCCTCTGATAAAAGAACCTTATGATTTCAGATTTTGTTGTTTGTCTGAGTTAATTACTGCACTGTATAGTTTAAGCCACAGCCTCTTAATGCCAAAGAATTGCAATCTCAAACATGCAATTGCATGCAAATAAAGTGTAAGGCTTTTTTTTCTTTATTTTGTTTTGGGGGGTTTTGCTTTGGTTTTTAGTGTTGTAGGATTTTTTTCTTATTTTTTGTTTTCCTCCATAAACTGCCATTGATACTATAGCTAAACCTGCCCAGCCTGGGCTACCTGATTAACCTTTACTCTAATCAGTTGTCTAGAAAGTAGAAGAAAATTAGTTCTATTATGTTAAGTGGCTAAATGAGGCTATTTTCCTCAACCCCACAATCTGATAATTGTTTCCTTAAGCATCAATTGTAGTTACAACAGTCCCTCAAAGGGAAGCAATGTATCATTACTTTTTACACTGTTCTTTGGTTTTACATGGGTCATTAGCTTGGTAATATGAAAGGGATCAGATACAAATCCAACCTTGTCCCTTTCTGATGGTGTACCCCAAAGGGGTTATAGCTGTATTTATACACCAATCATACCTACTGATACTTCCTCAGCACTTATTATTTCAAGCAGACAAAAAACAGGCATGTTTGACAAAAGAAATTCAAGTGTGACATATCATATGGGTGTTTTTAGGGCTTGCCATAAATTATTAGAATAATTTATCCGAACTTAAACTTGTATCTACAAGAAATTGTGATTCCTAATGCTGCTTTTCTTAAATACTTAGTTTCTAAACACTATCTATGGCTCTCTAGCAACCTTACATGACTTCAAATCTAATGATACCCAGTGCCCTGAAAAGCAGAAGGATCAAAGCTGTGCTTGAAGATGTGCAATGTCCCTTTCTGAGCGCAGGGCGCAGTCAAAGCAGGGTGACAACTGTAATGGGGGGTGGGAGGAAGGAAGATTTATCCACAGTAAAGTCCTGCTGAAGCTGCTCTTCATAAAGTTAAAAGTACTATGATGTCAGTTCTCACTATACACCTACCTGCAGTTGGTACTTCCCCAGCTGTAAAGTAATTTATAAATTTACACAACTCAGACTGTCATATGTGACCATTTCTTCGCTCAAGGGGTATATGAAGATTGACTTAAGCAGGCTTTGTATTTCCTATAGCCTCAAGTCCCAAACTACATCTGTTTTCTTTGATATACAAACTCAGAGTTAAAATAGCTCCATTTATCACAGTGTGATTGTAGGCAGACAAATCAGCCTGTCTGTTTCCAGATAGTGAAAACAACTGTTATTAATCACAATTACAAGACAAACGCCAAAGGAAATTGCACTGGTATTTTCTTTTACCCCACACAATGGACCAGTCAGTGCTAACAGTGACAAGGCTTGAAGGTCAGTAAATAAAATGGACAATATTAGGCTAATTTTCAGCACCACATCTACTAAGCACCAGAAAAAAAATAATCTTGAATATTGAACACAGTGAACTGCCAGACAAAAGCACTCAAAATGGAAAATATGTATCAGTATTGGAGGCAGTCATGCATACAACGGGAGCATACAAAGTGAAACAGAAACCCAGTTTTCACAGCTGTGGAGTCACAAGGTTCAAGCATGCAAGGGTTTGAAAATACTATATTATTTTTCTTGTTCAACACATGTGGTAAGCAAGGTTTTATATGGTGAGGGCAAATACACCCAAATGTGACAGCTCCAGCTGCATGTGAGTTGGATGAAATGTCAGCCCCAGTAAAACAGAGCTGCCACAGCAGGAAAAGCACAGGAGTACATCAAGGGGGTAATTCCACACCCAGTGTATGAGAATTGACAGTCCTGCTACACTGCCATATTAAAGATTTAATCAGAGGACCTTAAGTGCATATCAAAGAAAAAATACTGAAACATTTTCACTCATGTTATTACCTACACATCCTTCAATATCCTGATACTGCTAAAGCAGAGTCCATTTCAGTTTCCATCACAAAGCAAGATGCTTGAAAATAGTCCTAGCTAAAATCTTCAAGTCTAGGAAGTCACTGACATGTTTTAAAGCACAGCTTCTGCCCTTCAGTTTTCTCCCCCCACACAGAGCTATCAGAATTAAATTTTTTTTCTCTAGTTTTAAACCATTACACTTTTTCTTTGCTCTTATATCTGTGACCAGGCAATGCTCCAAGAGAGTGGAGAGAAGAAATGCAGTAAGATGATCAGTTTGAAGAAGGTAGCTGTACTAATCACACAGACTCCACAACAAGTCTTCCTGACATCCAAGGTTATAGCATTATATAGGACTCATGCAGTCAAATTAGATTATCCATGTATGTGGATTTACGTATCTAAAGCATCAGGTATAGGAAGTATTGCTTATAAATTACATTGGTTCTTAATACTAAAGCACAAAATACCTTGTGAAGATGCTAGTAACACAGGACAATAAATCCCCAAACTCCAAGACAGGAAATTAGGTAACTAGAACTTATCAGACAGCAGGCCAGTAAAGTCAACACTTACATAACATCCATTATGCAACAAATGGTAGGTTGCAGCACAGTCCAGTTTAAAGTCACTGGCTCTTTCATTCAGACACTTGGCCCAAGTGCTCTGAAATTTGGGCTAACAGCATTCACAAAGCCACAAGGGACACAAAACTGTCTTAAAACTATGGAACGCCCATTTGAAGTCTTTGTAACTGAATATGCATCTACACAAGGATTAGCAAAAGTTGTTTAAGACAAACTGATCCAACTAGAAAGTGAGGAAGTTTCCAGATAAAATGCCAGGTGATCTCCTTCCCCCTTGACCCTCACCCATTAATTTCAGTTAATGGCATGAAATATTTTTCAGAGTTCTACTACAAACTATTTTATGTACTAATGAATATTTAGCAGTATCAAAGAGATTAATATTGGATTGAGAACATTACCTCCATGATGATGTGAAAGACTTCCTCCATTGGCAAGTATTTCTTCTCTAGCAGCCCTCTAAATTTGAAAGACATGGTATTTATTCAACAGCAATTGCACAAAATTTTTGGATTTCATGAAATGCTTGCTATTTCACTCATACACACAGGTGTATGAAAAGTTTTGGAAGTAATTAGGGTATATTATATAGGTAAACATTATAGTTCAAGCTGTAGAAAAAGGTAAGTAAGAGTCTTCTAAACAAACATTATCAAAGCCAAAACATTTCAAGTGGCATCTCTTATAAAAACTGTGTTACTCAAGAATAGAATGTTCTGGACCACTTTTCCCTTGCCAAACTTAAATAGTCCAGTGGGTGGGATGCTCATTTGCAAGACAATTAAGTCTCAATAAAGAAGTCTGAAAACAGGCTCATCAGAGTGATTCAAGATTCTTATTCAGATCAGAATTCAACCCAGAACTCCAAGATCCTGGTTGAGGCAGTGAGTACAAACAACCGTTTCACAGGTGCAGTTTGTGCCAGAAAACAAAATTTAGTTTTTTATGTTAAGAATGTTGATTATGTTGTTAATTATGTTGAAGTTGCAGAATTTTTTTTGCCATTCACTTCTGAATAATTAGAGAGCTTACAAGGTGTAACAATGAAAGCTTTTCTAACTCCAAGCACTATTTTTTTTTTTTCAAAAGAGTGTACTTTTTTAGGAATAACATATATAACGGTAGCTAGGCAGTTAAGAGATTTTTCAGTCTGACATACAGAACATATACTTGGTCAGCAAACTCCCTCTGTTAGGTTAAATTTAGTCACTGCAATGAAAGATGTGCATCCAGGTCATCACACAAACTAATTCCAATAAAAGCAATATCTGAGTATAAGTAAAGTTTCATTAAATAAACACTCAAGTGTTACATCCTTCAGTGCCCTATATGCAACTGCATGCAAGCCTCTGAACTCGTAGATAAAACTTTGCATCCACTTGCCAAATTCAAGAGAAATTTCTAAAGAATAAGCATGAGATAATGACATCCCAGTTATAAATACTATTTCTCTATAGTCCTATTAGCTATTTTCTGGTGCTGAAGTTTGAGCTAGGAACCACAAGGTAGGACAAAAAGCAGTTTGGCCATAATGATGCCTTAAGTTTTAGCTTTCATATTTTTATATTTTTCAGATTCTGTGCTGCCTAGGTGTGTAGCTCTGAGCTTCATATTAAGTGTCAGTAAGTTCTCTTCACAGGGTAGACAGACTAAACAATCCTTTTCCAGCTTGAGACCAAGGACAACTGTTAAAAGTTTCAGGCCCAAAAAGCATAAACAACTGGGAACTGAAGAGAGCAAACAAGGAGGATGAGACTTCATGACCTGAAGCTGTAATTAGACAATTTACCCCAATACATAAATAGGCCAAAACTATAAAATTGTTAAAACTCATGATTGGGATCCATCTTGGATCCATCCTGGGTGTAGCCCTGGCCAGGCTCTTGGTGTAGCTCTTGCCCAAGTTGTATTCTTTTAAGGCCTTTTAATAAATCCCTAATTTATTATTTTAGCTCTGTCTAGTCTCTGTTCCAGGTCAGCCTTACTAAGGCATCAATAGTCCTTCTACAAATCACATCTTGAAGGTAACAAGGATTTTAGTTTCCCCTAACTAGGTAAGTACAGTGTTTCATCATCTGAAGTGTTATTACAGAAGAATTATTGCAGAGCTTCTTGGCCAAAGCTGAAGCAGCTTACAACTGGTCTAACAGACTGGACTTAGACTCTTGCTTATCTGGGCCTAAGAGAAATGGCATGAGACAGTACCATTCCTTATTCTGTACATGCTGCACTATCAATAAAGTATGATCTTGACAGTTTCACCATGCATTTTACAGACTGAATACTAAGCAAAAGAAGTAGCTTTGTAAATAATGGAACCAGGGAAGACTAGTTACCCAGGGATTTGGGGTTTAAGGTTTGAAGCTTCTGCCATCCAAGAAATTCCAGGTCAAGCTCTTCTATACCTCAGTCAGAACTACTGATTTACTGATACCTGAACCAGTCACCTGGTTGTCTTTTCTCCACTTGATGAACTATTAACATGTACCTTTTATTACCAATAATGATCAAAACTTTACAAACTTCTGAGATCTTTCCTGCAAAATTCAGCAAGCTTGGCCAATAGGTTCAGAACAAAATACAGGTCATCAGCTTTTCCCCCTTTAACAATTGTTCCTTTATACATTACCTCAATTTGTTCATAGACATGAATAGGATCACTAATTCCTCTGTAGTTAAAGGCAAAGTAGAAGTAGACGCATGCACCTGCATCGTAAGTCTGTGTCACCCTGTTGAAGAGAACTGCATTACAAACAAAGCTTTATGATGTTAAGCCAACCACTATGTGACATTATAAAATCCATAAGATTACTTCCTTTCTTACCCAAATGGATAACATCTTTAAAATCTCTTTATCCCTTTTGCTCCTAATCCATGATCAACTCAATGTTATGACTTTGAAAGCTGAAGCTCTTAAGTCATTAGACTTGACTCTTGTCCATATAAGCAAGAGTTTAAAGCCTAAGCAAGTGCTACAAATCCTTTGAATTCCCCACTCTTCTATGTAATCCATTTGCAGGTTCAAGAGGAAGGTCAAGGCTACTAGTATTTGTAGTATCACCACTCAATCTCTTACTAAACAAAGATTCAAGAAAAATTATTTAGATTTATTGCATGGCTTACCTACAGGTGGAAAGAGGAGCAAACTGAACACCCTTTTCTTTGCATTCTCGTACTATCCTTTCCTTTACATTTCTACAAAGGTCCAAAACCCTGTAACAGGAAACACATTAAAATATAAAATTTTAGTAAGTGATTTTATACAACTCCTAAAAAAAAAACCAAAACAAAAAACAAAACAAAAGAAAAAAAAAACAAAACAAAAAACTTCATCAACCTTTTTAAAAAGCATAATTGAATACAACATAAGAGTACTTTCAAAATCAGTGTTAACTCGCTTAGACTTTGTTCTAAGAATAATCTTCATCAAGATTCCACTGCTTCTTCTGCACTTCTCCTGAATAGCAAGTTTACCCTGAAACAGAGAACCTAAAAGCTCTTCTTCATAAGGAAGAGGTGTCAAAAATGTTAAAAAAAATTAAGGAGGTTACCTACTTCTGTATGTCTTTACTTTCTTAGCAAAGCAGCCTCAAGTTAACAAGTACAGAGGAAGTCTCAAGAACTCCAAGGTCTGGCAAACTCTACTAACACCACACCTTTGTATTGCTGCAAGGCCAAAACTGGAGATCCTCCAGCAAGGCACTACTCAGCCAGCTTGAAATGCTATAATATGGCAATGAGCTATTAGAGCTTGTCAGAAGCCATACTTCTGCTTTTTTCTTTTTTTTTTTTTTTTTTTTTTAGGTTCTTCTAGGATAGACTCAGGTACAAACAAAGCACTAGAGCAACCAAAAGAAATCACTGTTTTTCAAATGACCATTTTTTCAGTTAGACATTCTCCCACAAAGGTCTGCAGTGATATAATTATGATTAAGATGTTTTACACAGATTAAAAACTACATTAAAGATTCACAGAACACAAGAGGATTTAACCATTTAGTAAATAAGAAAGACAGCTAAATATTTTATTCAAGTCAAGAACAAGTTAATCAGTTTATGGGAAGTCAGATGGTCCTTGGTCAAAGTAAAAAAAGGTTTTCAAAGATTTGGTTTGCTGAGGACAATTTAAAATATTTTCTTAAGTAAAAATTCATTGTCTTCTGCAGTGAGAAAGAGGCAAAACAAATTGGTGACTGAGAAGTTACCATGATTCAAAATCTATAAAGGTAAAGGAAGAGCACTTTCACTTTACACTCTTAGGATACTTGCCAATTTTCAAACAGGGGCTGGAATTTTCAATTGCCAGCAAATTGAATAGCAAGGGTATAGGGTTGCCTGCTTAAGTATTCAGACTTTGCATTGAAGGCTACAAAGCTTTGATTCAAATCACTTTAGATCCTATTTAAGAGATTTTTAGGCTTACCAAGTGGACAGGAGTATCCAAAATGATTTTGTATATTAAACTGTTGTGGTCAAATATTTCTCAACCATAGCTAACAGATATAATACTCTTGGGCAAAAGTTACCTTTTCAGTTTTCATTTCCCTACATTACTGGAAAAAGAAAAAAAATTATTTAAATATACTTAATTTTTTTTCTCTTCACTACAGACTAATCTGTTTGAAATACACTGCTGATCCCACATGTGGCTGTTCATCCCCCACTGCAATTATTGTCAGCCATACCCTGCCTCCTAAACAGGGCAATTTCAAGTGCTACATTTGTTACAGTAAGCTAACCTAAGACAAAATATTACTGAATACTTGATACACTGCATTTACAAAATTCTGATGTGTAATTTATCAGCAACTTCAGCAAGAACATACAGCCACAAGACTTGAGGTATGTTAGGCTGCATTCAATAATTGTAAGGCCTAAAATAAGCATTCTCTTGAGCAAACACAAGTTAGGAATAATTTGAATGAAATTAAGTTTTAAGTAATTCTGAAGAGTAATCGAAGTTTACCTATCCCAAGGAACAGATGTCTCAAATGATTCTCCTATTACGTAATAATCCAGGCCTAGGTCCTAATAAAAAGAATAAGGAAATGATCAGTAACATTCAGCATCAGCATCTGGGATTCCAGTGTATACTACACAGCTATCAGGTGAACAACTTTTTAGTTTGCAGAAGAAAAACAGAAATTTTAATTTAGCAAAAACACCCATATGTCCCTGTGATGTAAGCTTATTATCATGGAAGTAGGAAAGCTCTTGAAAGACAAAGATGATAAACATTTTGATGTCATGGCTAGAGGGAGGCAACCTGTGAGACTGTCAGTACATCTACACTAATCAAATATTTGTATCACTATAGCACCAAGCCAAGAGTTTCACTGTGCTCATCAATATAATACCTAGTAAAGATATTTTTTTGCAATGTAGTCACTGTCTAGATAGAAAAAAGAAACATCTTCCCATCTTACACAAAGCCTGCTGAAATAAAAGGAGATTCAGTGATTTGACCCCAACAAATCAACCATTCAGGATGTGCATATTGTTCTGAAAAATAAAAAAATCTCAAACAGTAAGACTAAAATTCATAAGAACAGCTGTAGGAGTTTAGAGTAGAAGTCTGTTATATTGAAATTCTGATTTAAACCAGTCATAAGCAGATTGACAAAGAAGAATAGAAAGACAAGTGAACACATGAGTATTTCAAGTACACTCCAAGCCTCTGATTTCATTCAGACTGTGGATTCTTCAATCTAATCTCCCTACCCTTTATAAGAAGCTATTTTCTTAACAAGAATATAAATTAATGTCTATATGGTGTTTTGCAGATGAAATTCCATGAATAGTCACTGCTCAGAAATAGAAGAGATACAACCTCTGGGAGAAGTCTGAGATATCACTCAAGGCAGCCTGCACTCAGATTTCAGAGAAAGCATCTTCAAAGAAACATCTCTACATTGTTACATTAACAGAAGTTGCAGCAGACAGACAAAAGCTGACCTACCCGAAGGTAAGCGATGACAAATGTCAGCATGTATCCTCTCTGTCCATTATCTTCTCCTGCTGCCAAGCCACTGCAATTTACAAGAATGTAATTAATTTTCCACCAAATTAGTCACTAGTTTACAAAAAATATTTGTAAAATAACTTTGATTATTAAACATATGTGCAAGTTTAGCTGCCTAAGCTGTGTTAAAATTGTTGTTAATAGCAAGGTCTCATCACTAGAAATTAGAAGTTACTTCAGATCAGACATTTATTAATTTCTCTTTTCATTCCATAACCTGGAGAAGAACTTAGCAAAATATTTGATGTGATCTTAAAAATCAGTCTTCAAAACTCCCAGAAGAGTGGAGAAACACAAGTAGACACAGTATATCCTGGATATTAATTAACAGGAACATGGGTAAGCACATTTCTAAGTATGGTGAATTTATGTACTTTTATGCACACAGGTCATGAGACCCCAGGACTTAAGATCCCCAAAGCATAAGAGATCTGAATGAACTGAAAAAATCCATAGCACTAAAGAAAAAGGAAGCCTTGTTTTCACTAGTCCATCAAGGATTATTATGAAAGCATTTGTTTTTAACTATTGGTTTCTAAGAACAAGAAAGTGATATGCATCTGGAATCAGTCTTCCTACAAGCTTCCATAAATCTGAGAGAGGAGTGGGTCTGGGTGTGAAATCAGACACCCTGAAGAACCATAGAAGTAAAGTATTTTATACTATAAAACCATTAAATTGTTTAGCATTTTAAACCAGGTTAAACTATTAAAGATATCAATAACAACATTAATAAAGCACCACAGACAGCATCATTTTCTAATGGCTCTAACACAGACAAGTTCCCCCCTTATCAATGCACTACCATCTTGAAACACCAAAATACAAAAGGATTCACAGTTGAAGTAACAGAATGAAAGCACAATACAAGTACAAAATGGAGAAATTACAGGCTTGAAATGGATAAGACAACACTTAAATATATATTTGAATAGCTGAGAGTAGTATTAGCAATAACAGTACATTCTTGACAAATCACAGTTTTAATGACGGTTTTAATCAATCAAGGCAGAAGAAACTGCTTGATCATTACTCAGCCTGCCACTTCAATGAATGTTTTCTGTCCCTTTGTGGGACAGAAAAATCACTGTACTCTTTCAACTAAACAAATTTCTTATATTTATATATTCACATGAGTTTTGCAAAAAATTAATATCACCCTTATAATTTTGTCCTCCTTTCTGTAGTCAAAATATAGAGTCTAGTTTGCAAAACAAGCTGCTTCCATGCTTGTAAGCAACTAAAAGAGCTGGTTTCCACTTTAATAACATTCATTCGATATTTACTACATATTTTTCTGCAATACACAGACAGCTGAAGTTTTTCAGTAAAATTACCTATGAGTTAGTAAAAGCCATATGTATCAAAGGGAACATTCAGTAGCTAACTGACTGCTACCACTTCAAACTAGCAAATTGAGAACCTATCCATAAAGTAACCACTACAAAAATGTAGTAAGCTAATTTATCATGGATAGTTCATTCCCAGCTTTACATTGAAAATGTTCTTTGAAAAGCATACCCAAACTTGGTGGCAATATCATAGACTTGCTTCTCATGCTGAAGAACCTTCTCCCTGTCACCCTCGAAGAGCAAGGTAGCTACACACAGTATGTTGGGATCAAATCCTTTAAACTGCAAAGACAGACAAACTTTCCATTACTCACAGTCTATGTGGTAGAATACAAGAAACAGGTTTTTACTTTTCAAGTACATGGTATGTATCCTGGTCAACAAGTGTTGCTGCAATTAAAAGGAATGACTGGGAAAAAAAAATCTCTCAAAAATTTACTCCCAAAACACTTCAGTTTTGACTTGACAGGACAGGTCAACTGAAATAACAGAAATTATCTGTCACCTCTTTCCTCCTGTTAAAAAGCATGATAGGCATAACAGCTGTCTACTTATGCTGTAGAAAAAATCAGTTCTTAAATGCTTTGAGCAATAGAGACATTCATATTCAATCAACTACTCCTATCAGCTATAAAAGCAGGAAGAAAACTATGACCACCATGAAAGTGGAGGGAAGGAAAAACTTCTGGGCTATCTCTAAACAGAATATGCATTCCCTAACAAAAAGTCCCAAGACACATGGTATTTCTCACTTCAGCAGTCCAAGAAAAAGCAGCAGAATCAACAGTCTTTCAGAAATACTCTTGGAAGATAATGAAATTTTCTACATTTGAATATCCATGATTGCAGTAACTCTCTAGTAAAGTAACTTAGAGGAAAAATATTTTGTCTCATTATTGATATAATACAAAAGCCTAGGTGGCATCATTTTAGCACCAAATAATTGTACATTAAAAAGGAATGAACTCCAGAAAGATAAGAAAATATGTTGTATAGAAAATATTTTGATGATCTTGCAAAATTTTAGCTCACTTGTAATAACAAAGTAGATCATGCCTTGAGAAAGTCTAGGAAGATAAAAATATAGTAGAGTGTGGGCCTTGCTCCATCAGTATTCATTGATTATCACTCATCTGCAAGCTGGGTAAACCAGTTCCAGTGTTCCCCTATCACCAGGAACTGTTAGACAAAGCACATAAATCTCTTATACAGGTATGACCAGTCACAACAGCTCTCTTGGAATAATTCCTCAAACACAAACACAATCTCATTTGAATTAAACCACCTTTAAAACCTCAAGTTCCTACACTGCAATATCAGTTAAACTCAGATGCATTAGAAGGAGTTAACAAAAAAATCTTGAATTTTATGGATCGCCTGCAAAATTCAAACCAATATTACAAACCCCAAAATTACCTTTGTGATGTAGAACTTTTTCAGTCCATCCAAAAATGATGTAAAAATGGAAGCAACTTGTGGTTTAAGAGCATGACCTTTGGCAAAAAGCAGGAAAAGACATATTAAGGCAAGCAGTGCTCTTTAAGATTCTTACTTCAAGGGACAAACAAAAAATGGCTTGGTAGTCAAAATTTATAGAAATGCTTGAAGCATTTTGATTATCAAAATTAAAGAGAATTCTCTCTATGCATTTAGAACATGATTTAGGAAAAGGTTTCATTAATTTTTGAAGACATGTACAACAGTGCACAAATAACTGACATGTTAATTAAGGCTGCCTTAGGTTAGATTTCACAAGCCTATGGCACGTGGAAAATCTTTAAGAGAGTGCTTCATTAGTTTTTAAACCACAAACCTAAGCAAAAATCAGCGACTTTTTTTTTAAAGTTATACCAAAACCACCAAAACAAACAGCCAAAAATGGTGCAAGTAAGGAGTTAAGCAGTTTTTTCCTTAACAGTTATATCACTTGTGTGAAGTTTTCTACATAAAGCTAGTAATTGCTTCCTTAATGACAAACGGGGAACTAAAATTACCAGGATATATAAATGGTGTCTTGGAGCCTGTTAAATTAACATCTCTGCCTCAGGACTGGGTTTAATTGAGATGAAAGTCTTTTACTGTTTGTTCCATTGTTTCCAGTCACAAACAACTTCTGAACTCTCATTACTGCTTCACTTTAGCAGCCTGGCATCTGGCCTACATGCTGTGAGCCCAATTCATAAAAAGTTATGCACCATTTACATGATACTTCCTTCTAAAATACTTCACAAAGCATTTCCTCCTGAATAACACATGAACTTCAACAACTCACTGCTCTTTTATCCTATTAAGCAAAGAGGGAGTCTCCCTGCAGATATAACCCCCCAAAGGAGGATATCTACAACAACACTTCAGTAGTCACACAGAAACCATGAAAAGACATGAATTTATTAAATCACAGTCTAAAAAATTACATAACGGCTACAAGAAAAATCAATATTGGCACACTTGAAACCATGTTTACAGCTTGTAACTGGTCAAATTGTGCTTGCCAAATAAAAAAGAAAAAGAAATGCATCTGCCTTCTGTTGGACATGTCTGAGCAGAACAGTGTAACACAAAAGAGTGAGCAAAGCAAGCAGCAAGGCTTGCTGGGACTCTCAGCGCTTACAAATCACTATTTCCTTGGCTTGAAAAATGAAGTTTCAACACCATTATATTAATGCCATTTGAAGCTGAGATTCAGCACTGAGGCTTCTGTGCAAAAGAAGTTTCAGAAATTCTGACTTGTTGAAGTATTACAGTAGAGGTTTTCAAGGTCAGTCACCCTTCCATTTCCACCTTCTGTACAACCAAAATAGCATGGTCTCAGCAAGTTCTGCAAGCTATTAGCTTTTGGGTCTTGGAACTTTAGAGTGTCCATGAGAGTGTCTTGAGCCAGAATGTATCTTCTGCCAAATTTACTAAAGTTTAAAACAACAGCTTTCCCTAAGAATTGCTGAGAAATTATTGTTCTGCATATCTGACATTGTCCTATTTAAGTGTTTCTGCTAGCTGAAAGATTTTTACAAAATCTTTTGTCTTCACAAACCTTCTGGTAGCATCACTGACCTTCAATACTTAAAACCTATCAACTTAGATGTACTTGCACACAGTGACAGCATTTATATCATCTGATCTTTTTTTGAAAAGAGACAGATCACTTTGGACAAATACATCATTGCCTCTCTCCCACCCAACCAAACATTATATCAGAATATTTCCAAAAACCTACCACTTCTAAGAAATCTGTGTGATGCTTTCATGAAATTTAAAGGAATCAACCCACTTACATTGAAAATAAGGTGCTGGCATTCTGATTTTTTTTTCATATCCAACTTATCATTAATACTCTTAAGAAGAAAATGGTTCAAGTACTGTATTTTAAAAACTAGAATCTCTGCTTCTTTAGAGCAAAATAGAGGAAGTGATTCCAGAATTTCAATCTCACCAATAGACTAAATGCCAAGAAAGGAAATAAAGCAGAAAGCCCATCTCATTTATAGGCAGAGCATGGGTCTTTACTGACTCAAATAGTTGATAGTGTTTCCTCAGAGACAAAGACAGGCTTCTGTTTCTAAAACTCACATTATGGCACTCTCTGGAGTTTGAACTCTGGGTTCACTGCCCTCTGTCTAGATTTGAGCAAAAGAATTACTACCCAGAACAGGCTTAAGCTACTAAAACCCCCTTGGAAACAGATGATACTCCATAACGATCTACATACTTACCAAACTGAAACTGTGCATTGTCAACAAGGCGAATTGATGCAGGAGCACATCTCTTGGAGGCAAAGTTAGGGGAGTAAGAGGGAGAAAGAATATAAAAATTATGAACATAGCTGGTTTTAAAATCCATTACAATCAAATTTTCATTTTATAATATCATATAAAAAAGCACACTTTGATACCAGAGACCTCTGACCATCATCATCATTGAAATGGGATGACTATAAGCTTGTTTTCACTGGAATAGCAACATCTACTAGGTATGTCTAGATATAATGCATTGAAAATTTTCAATTTAACCTCAAGCCAATGCAGTAATAGTCCAAAAACATTGATCTTAAAATTGTGTTTTTCTAAAATGGTATATGCACCAAAGATAGTACAGTTGTTTAATACATCAAGCTTATGTTTCTGTGTAATCAGAGATACACACATAATAAAAATCCATTGAAGAAGTTTAATTGTTGAGGGTCACCCTGGCATACAGCTGAGCACAACACAGCTGCTCACTCAGCCCCCTCCCCAGAGGGATGGGGAGGAAAACTCAGAAGGGCAAAAGCAGAAAAACCCATGGGTTGAGATGAAGACAGCTTGGTAAGCAAAATGGGGAAAAAATCCCAAAGCAGCACAATGCAAAAGCAATCAATTACCATCAGTTGACCAATATGCAGCCAGTCTTCAAGCAATGGCAACCCCTACCAAACACCCCCTCTAGTTTTATTTATGATCATAATGTTATATGGTATCTGCCTTTAGTGAATTTGGGTCACTTGTCCGAGCTGTGCACCCTCCCAGCCTCTTATCTGCTCCCAATACACTTACTGGTGGGAAGAGAGGGAGAAACAGAAAAAGCCTTGACACAGTATACACGTTGTTGATAACACTCTTTTGGTTACAAGTAGAAAAGCTAACACCACATATTCTGCTAAGAAAAAAGTTTACTCCATCCTGACTAGACTCAGTACACTCATGCTCGACTGCCAGACTGCAATCAAAATCTGTACTTGGGTCTAATCTAGATTCTGCACTACAGGAATCTGAAAAACTCTAAGAACAGCTGCCTTCAGTTAGGTAAGTTTTTGGTCAT
Source organism: Erithacus rubecula (assembly GCF_903797595.1). Taxonomy (NCBI): domain Eukaryota; kingdom Metazoa; phylum Chordata; class Aves; order Passeriformes; family Muscicapidae; genus Erithacus; species Erithacus rubecula. Next base: position 15,522,153 of record NC_136659.1, read on the forward strand.
GCATATGCCTATATCCCATAATCACTGATGGCCACGTCCAGTCATACTGAAATGTATGGCCAGAGGAATAAAGCAGTCCGAATTTTAGGCTAGTCATCATTTAATCACATGGATATGGATGTATTGCTCTTTCACTTCATTTGACATGCTCACACTTCACAATATCATTAATATGTATTGGGTCACATAAGAGGAAGAAAGAACATGATGAACTAAGGGAGCTCACCAGGCAGTTTGAGAGAAGGCTGTGGGAGTGGTTTTAAATGAGACCAACCCACCCACAACCTGCAGACTGATTATTCTAACATTAAAGTGGACTGGTACATAAAAGAAAGAGCTTTTCAGACAGCAATCATTGTAATTACTACCGAGATTGATGCAAGGGGCAACAGAAGAGAATAAGTGGTTTAGGCTCAAGTAAGCAGAGAAACAGCAGCAGCAGCAACAGAAGCTTAGAAACAGAGCAATATTAAGTGGGAAACAGTGCCTCTTTTTTCCCCTCTAACTAAGCCCACAGACAGGAAAAATAGACATGAGTTCCTTAATTGACTTTAAATGTTGATCAGCCACATGATTAAGCATTCCCAAAAAATCTGCTTAGGTACCTTTAAAAGGAAGGACAAGCACTAGCATAGAAGCACAACAGAAAAACTGGCAAGTGCTGCTGACTAGCATATACATGTCATTCACATACCAGTTTGAACATCTGGTTTGGAACATTAAGCCATTAATTTAGACCAATCACTGGAAAAAATGTAAAGCTGTGTTTAGTTTAGCATTAATTAAAATGTTTCTGAAATTATTTCTCCAATTCAGGGTACATTCTACCATTTATATATATAATTTGGTAGGTTTTGCACAGAGCAAAGCAAAGTTAGTCAGTGGAAAAAGAGGCTAGCCAGAGTAAGATTTGTTTGGAAGCATAGCCTTGAGGGAAAGTACTACAGACCCTAAGTACTGGATACCTAAGTACTTCACTACCTGAAACCATCTGACTGCACTATTCTCTATTTAAATACTACAGTGTAAACACAGTTCCACTTGGAAATACCCATCTCACCTGTCCATGTCACTGTGCTCCAGGCAGTGATTTCTAAACACAGGTCATATCCTTCCATTGCATTTCTCTTGCTCCTTTATCACGTCAAAGCCATAAATTCAACTGCCTTTTATATGTATGCTGCAACTCAATTCCTTTAAACACTGGTCCCTTTTACACAGTCCTAATTAATCTGAGGGTAAAGCTCTCAGCTGAAGGAGATAAAAAGCTGAATTTTTCAGGCTGTAATATGAAAATAACTCCCCCTGAAACAAGCCATTAAAAGGCATGTCCACGTTTTGGCTCCAGGAATACCAAGCAAAGTCATAATGTGTTCAGTCCTCATGGACCATGTCCTGCATTTCATGGACCATACCTGCTCTGAGATTCCTACCTCAAATTCCTAGTTATCAACTGCCAGGAAACACTGAAGCATCAAGACACCCCTACTGCTAGAATCCATGATTCTTGAGTGAAGTAAACATCCAGCTTCTCTTTACCTGCTTTGCCACCTCCCTCAAGCAGGCCACTCCTCGCTCAAAGTTGGGGAAGACCACGGAGCCGTACTTCTGGTATTCAGGGACTGGGCGGATCTTTATCGTAACTTCAGTAACCACTCCAAGAGTTCCTTCAGGAGAGGAGAAAAACTGAGCAAAATGGTACCAGATGAACTTCTTGTAAGCTAGTCAACATTTACCAGCATGTTGTAAGTTCACACAAATCACAAATTCCCAAAACTCAGTTTGCAGTAGCAGGTGATTTACTCCTCACTTCTTACATGGTGAATTCTTAAAAAATATTCTCTAAATCATGCTCTTTGTTACTAGACTTGTGGGTTGACTCCACAGGTCCATTTAAAGCAGTCCTAACTGGGGTCTCAATGTTTTATCCTAACACAAGAAACTCATGCCTGCACAATGCCATCCATCAACACACTGGAAGCCACAGCATTAAGATGCTCAAATAATCAAGCATTATGGAAGCTGAATTAAGATGCAGTATGTGAAATCACTCTGTTTGTACCTTCAGATCCCATAATGAAGTGATGGATATCAGGTCCCGTTGACATGCGAGGTACTTGACAGTTTTTTTCTACTATTCCTCTAGGAGTTACCATTTTTATATGAATCACCTGTTTAAACAAAGTGCAATGACTAAAAATACTAGCATTAATCACAGTTTTTTATTAATATATTAACAAAACATATTAAGTTTGATACAGTTTGGCTTTATAGGTTTTAGACATTCTGTAGGCAATCCCTAGAACCTCAAGACTGTTAACAACAATTATTTTAACACAGCATGGTTTCCCCACACAACAGATTGTTTCCATTCTATGACAAATCATATCAGCTGGTGGTTACATCCAGGCAATACCAGTTAAAATTGTTTTGTTTCTCAGTGTAGAATTTCACAGACAGTACTTTATATATATCAGGATTTTAATCCAGAATATACATTGTACTACAAAGGACCAAAGTAAGGGTTTAAACATTGCTTGAGTTTTGCTTTAGAACTCCTGCTTGATAAAGCTACTATAATTCAGTCACTGATGGCTACAGAAATATTCCAATTAGGAGGAGTAGAAGTAAGTTTTGTGAAATAGATTATCAATATAAAAGCTACCATAAGACTGACATGTGTAGGGCTAGAAGGTTGTTTTTTAAAAATATTTTTTCAGTTTTTTTCCCAGCTTTATTCAGGCACATGCAATAGAACTCATATGTGGGTTTTTTAATCCTCTATTCATTTCAATCCTCTATTTTATACCAAGAAAGGGCAGAGTTTCAGCTTCTCTTGAGTGATGCCTTTAAATGAAGCAAAATTACTGAATTTCAGCTAATGGCTTTAAAACTTTCAAGCACAGGTAGCTAAGTAATGTTCACTATACACAATTTATGAACCATTGATTCTGCAGTAGTGGATTTTAGGCAGCTTATATAACACACTGTTTCAAAATATAAAGTTCTTCAGAAGGTAAACACTTCCTTGAAACATTCTCACTATGCTATTTTGAAACTCATGAACTGTTCTGAATCAATTTTCAATCCTATTTCCTCTAATGAAAATTTCAGAAGCTGTTTTAGCCTGAAGTTATGCTTCCATAATAGAGAAGCCTTCTGCTTCACAGCTCCCAGTACAAGCAAAACTGTACCATTCAGTAACACTTCAGGCAGCAGGGGAATGATGACACTTTGTAAGTGCTACTAGTTTTACTTCAGCCAGGTCTACTGAATAAAAACTGTAGTTCCTGCCAGCCTCAGTCACTTACAGTGAAGTGCCACAGAACAAATATGTCTGAACTATGAGCTGATGGAAAAGCCTGAGGCAGCATGGGTACATGGGTGTGCTGCAGGAAAGAAGGAAAAAATTCACACATGGAAGGGTTATACAAATTATGAGGGAAAGCTGGGAGTCTGAAGGCAAAAGGCAGACAGTCTGAGCACTGATGATTTATCTTCAATATATTCAATGCATTTGTTCTAACAGAAAATGCTTTAGAATCTAGAAGTATGCTTAGAAGTCCAAAAATTACCAGAGTTTATATAAAGTTGAACCAATTTAATGACTAAAAGAGATTCAAGAGTAGAATACTGCCATTTCACTGCTTCCTTCCTCTGGGTTCCTACACACAGTGTAGTGGCATTAAATCTCACCACTGTGCATCCACATGGTCAATTTCATCAGCCTACTGATCTAAAAAATACTGCTAGCCATGGGCATGTAGGTAGGTGGGGAGCTTGCTTGCTGTCAGAGTTAGACAGTTCAGCTAGACATCTTCAGGCACACAAAACAGGGAGGAGAGAATGTGGGACTTCTGGAAGTTTGACAGGATTATTACACTGGATTAATAAAGAGTCTGAAGTGGTAGAGGACAGCACCAGTATCAGGACAGGGTAACAATTCCTTAAACTAGTCAGTGAGTGCTCAAATGAAAATTACTTTTATATTAGTGATAAGGATTATTAGTACTAATCCCAAAAACAAGGAAACAAGCATTGCAGTGGAGATTTGATGCCAAAACTCTATTACAAAAAGAATCACAATTTACTCTCCCACTGTGAGTCATGAAAGTTAAATATCTGAACACAGAAATTATAAGAAATATTACAACTACATACCAGATCTTCAATGTTTCCATAGATGTTTTTTTTCATGCCTGATGCTCGTGTTGCTACCCATCCTCCTAGTGAACTGAATTCCATGGAGTCTGGTTCATGGCCTGTGCAGAAGCCACTTTCAGCAAGCTAAAGAAAAGAAAAAATATATCCTACAGGTCCTGCATTGACTTAGTACTCCAAATTCAATATTCTATACTTGTTTGGGTTTTCTTTAAAAATAAGTATCCTGATCACACACCTATTTATTCAATTTTTATCTTGGATATGTACATGATATGCAAATTAACTCTGCTTCTACTGTACATACTGTGCTACACATCACCCTATAATACTCCTGCCCTGTATTTTAAAACTGAGAACTCTATTGTTCAAAACAAGGTGCAAATTCATATACATCTGCAAAAAGTTATAACTTAAGTAACTGCCAACTATGCACAAATGCTGCCAATAAATAAGGCACTTAATCTCTTTTTCCTTCTATCCTAATGTGATATGCAGCAGGTCTGCAGAAAATTTGAGCAAATTGCCTGTACTTAATTCTCTCAAGGAGAGATGTGTTTTAATACACAGCCATCTGGTTGGGCTTCCTGTATGCAACATTGTCAACTACTTGTGATGCAGATCATGCATTCCTGTACATTAAGTACTCACTTGTTTCTCATTTTTCTGCATTAACTTGGCTTTGCCATCTGCACAGCACCTGAGGTTGACTGAATGCCCTCAGAATTACAACACCCAAGCTGTCAAACAGCAAGAATTAAAGGCCAAGCAGTCTCACATTAAGTGATAACTGCATTAGTGCATTTGAGATAATCAATTTGCACTGACCAACTGATAGCAATCACTTTGGACAGCTGTATTTAAATATACCATGTAACATGGACCATTAACTATGTTCTGTTGTACACAGTGGTCCTAACTTAAAGACTGAAAGTAACTTCTCCATCCTTTCTACAACTCATTTAGCTCATGGTTCTCTCTATATTACAGGAACTTGTGGCTTTGTATGTTTACTGGTCATATATGAGGAAGGGTGGTTTCATAACCATTGCATATAATTCTTATCTATATTTCTTTTAAGTCTATAATTCAGCTGCACGTAAACACACAAGAATTAAGCTAGAATTCAATTATTTGGACAAAATATGAACAATATCTAAGAAAAATATTTAAAAAATACTATAAACTAAACCAGAGAAAAATACCTGTTTCTCCAGGTCTTGTCCAACAATGCCAGCTTCTACACAAGCTGTTAAGTTTTTTTCATCTATCCAGAGAATCCGATTCTGTTGAAAAGCCAATCAAAATTAAGAATGAGTGTTGATGATTTTTGTTTATTTTCTTCAATAATGCTATAAGATCAACATGCTTAGTCACACAATTTTACTATTAATACCACTCCAGTTATTACACCAGTGGAAGCTTTGGCTCTTCACTCCCTCAAACTGCTACACAACAGGTTTCAATTTACGAAGTCACCACTACAAGAGACTAACACATATATTCATCAATTTATACCAGGGATGTTTACAGAATAAAAAGTAAAAAAGGCAGAAAGAATTAAAACTCTTGCAAGAGTCTCCCCCTCAGAAAATATGGGCAATTAATTATTCAAAGCCAACTACTTCAACTCCTTCAGTTTCAACATAAACTGCTAAACTGATCTCAGATGTCTATATAGATCAGTTTTTGTGCAATATAGACCCTACATTTAAGATAAGTGTCTATTAAAACAGTAAAGCTTCAGCAATCATCCTAGCTGCTCTGAGACACACGTTTTAACTTTGACAAAGCTTCCTTTCACCTTTATTTTCTTATTTTCCCTCTTCATTAATGATTACAAGAACTGGCTGGCAGTCATTCAAGACAACTGAAACTGGTTTATTTCCTGACTCAATGCTTATTTATACATCTAGCTGACAAAAAAGGCAAGATAGTAAGAATTAACCACATTTTCTTGTCACACCCAAACCTGACAGAAGTCAAAGCTGTGGGCTGGCTATAAATCAAGGAGTTCAAATGAAGGCCTGAGTCACTAATGTACTTGTTGGATTTCATTCTGCACAGACACCTGAAGAGCTTCCTTCAACATACAACTACCACCTCTGCAGAAAAAAAAACACTTTGTTTAACTGAAGAACCACTGAGTGGAGAAAACAGAGCCAAACCCCAGATCTTACCTTCAAGGCTAAAGGAGTTAACAAGCTCAGCAGGTACTTGGAGGCAGTACATCCTTACATCAAAGATACAGAGCTGTTTCTGAAGCATCTCATTACTGAGTAGCTATAAATCTATCATTTTAAAAGTACAAAGCTCCTTCATAATGAAAAGATGAAAACTAGCAATAAATTTTACAGAACTTCATTTCTGGACTGCCATAAAGCTACGAACTCCACATTCTCAAGATGTTATCTACACAAAAACCCCAGTTATTCCTTTAAAGTTTATCCTTCAAGTTGATTTATAGATATTAGTTCACCTTATCGATCTTTGCTTGAAGTAATTTGAAGTCCAGTGCAAAAACCAGTGAAATTTGCACAAACAACTTCCTCCTAGCCTTTCATTTATCCTCAGATACAAATATAGAAGAAGAGTAGCTTTCTCTGAGTTTGATCACTTAAAGCTGCTATAAGGCTTAACAGTGATTTTTTTTTTTTTCTCCTTATTAAATATATACAGGTCATATGAAGTAATACAGGACTAATATCAGAAAAACAAACTGAAGGAGTACAAATTTTTTTCATCATGGCACTGATTAATATTTCCATCCCTACTTTATTCCAGAAAAGAATGAAATGTCATTCTCCAGTGATCACCCAAGTAACTGTAGAATGAGTTAAAAAATTAAAACTTTAAGAGATCATACCATTTGTGATGTATCCAGGGAGATAATCATTCTTTTTTCTTCTTCAGGACATTCAAGGGCACTAGAGACACTTGTACCTCCTGCAAATATGGGAATGATATTGTGATCACAAAATTCTCAGGTAGCTTTTCTTCTAATATCATGCCTCTGTCCCTCCTTTCTGCTAGGGAACTGAATAAAGAAAGATCACTGAAGTTAACTGTTTGAGGGTAGTGATCAGCCTCTTAAGGCTTCCTCCTTCTCCCAGACCAGGTTCCACAAAATCAAGGCAGCAATGGAGCTGGACAATGCTTTAGCAGCACTCCATAACAAACATGACATTCTGTGACCATCTCAGTTGCTTCTGTTAAGCCCAGCACAGAGCTTCAATACAAAGAAGGATAAGAAATTACAAAGCCATTCAAGAAACACAGACCTATAGTTTCTGTATATTCTTTAGCTATCAGTATGGAAGCCATTACACTCCAACCCAGAAACTTGGAATAAGAAGTCTGCCTAGTACAAGAAGGTAACATTTATCTGAAAGAAAAAATAAACTGAAAGGGTTTAATTATAAAAAAAGGATGAAAATCAAGCATCAGACTTATAAGCAGTTTCTAATGCACAGGATGTCACAGAACAGCCTCCAAGTAGCCTTTTGCTTCCCAAGACTGCCACAGCCATAGGAAAAGAGGGTAGGATGCTCAACATCCACAGCAGGCTATGAACAGAAGTACAGAGAAAGTTCCAGCTAATAAAACACTCTGCAAGAGCAGTCAAGTCCATCACCTCTGTTTCCAGTAATGAAAAAGTGGCACTTAAATACCAACCCCTATTGTAATAACTTCAAAAGTTGACTGCAGTTTACTAGAAACAAACTTGGAAAACAATCTGAAGATCTTTCTGTACCCCAGACATGAACAAGAAATAGTCAATATCGCTGCTTTCAGCTCTATTTGTTTACTAGTATAAGTTAAAAGGTGACTTTCAGCAGTCTTGCAGCCCTTCGGATGCATCTGGCAAGGGTGACAGTGCTTAGGGAGGAACCAGCTCCACAAGTTTGGTATAATTTTCAAGTGAAATGCTCATTTTCTCAAATAGTTAATGTGCTTTTGCAAAGGCTGTACTACAGCATAAGCAAGTTCCAAATAAAACACACAGATTTATACCACAGAATTAAGAGTTCTTGACAAAAACCTTCTCACAGAATGAGCTCATGTAAGCCAATCCTTTATGAATTCTTTAGGCTGAGGAGGACAGATTGTACAGGCTTTAGCTGTACTCTGTATCTGGTACACTTCCTGAAAACACCTTTCCACAGGAGTTTCTACTGAACAATGTCCACAAGGAAATTAGAATTTTGCAGCAGTGTTTGACCACAATCCTCTCTGAAACTTTGAGCTTCAACAATGCAACAAAAAAGCCTAATTTATACATGTTGTGGGAACAGAGCACAAGTAATGAAGAACACATATTTAAATTGAAGACATTTTCACTAATAACCTTGAACAGGTATGAGATTTCTTAATTTTGCTTACCACCAAATGGTATTATGCAGAGATTGTGTTTGCAGGCTAATTCCACAATTTTAACTACATCTTCATGGCAAACTAAAAAAGAACAAATAGTTAAAAACAGGATTTGTTGGGTACTGTTATTTGTGCTTGTTACTAAATACTGCAGTCTGAATAAGTAACAGCTCCTTTTCCAACACCAATAAGAAAAACATTTCAAAGTTAGGCACTAAATAAGAGATGGGCTCAGAAGTATCAGTGACAGAGTAAAGTTTAAACAATTCTACATTTGAAGAACTAACTACAGCCTTAGTCTTTTGCTCTACTCATGGATTGAGACCTCCTGCAAATTCTCAGGGCAAGGTGGGCACCATACAGTTAATAATTCATCTAGGTATCTTGGAGAATAAATAAAATGCAAAGCTTTTATTGAAAACAGGCTGTCCATTTTATTTTAAGTGACAAATAAGTCTCTTCTGAGAGATGAACAGCACATCTTTTTCTTCCTAGCTGACAGTCAGTTTCAGAAGTGCAGTTGCTGATGAAATCTAGTTTTTCACAATGCATTCTTTACCTGGTCAAAGAGGGAGGTGGAAATGCTTGTGCACAGCCAAGTAAAAGAATCAAAAAAGAGATCAATTACATTGCATCCATGAGTTTGTATAAACAGCAAAGAAGGAGCAGGACTACACAAATAGTTTCCAAACTCCAGCTACTTTGCTCTTGTCATACAGAGGTATTTTAAATGAAGGCAGTAAATAATTTTGTTTCAGCTGCTTTTGGAGCTGCACAAAACAGAAGTTGTGGCAAGCACTGTTCACAGTCACCAGTTCTGTCAAGTACCTGACCTCAAGTAATGAATTTAATCTTCTAGTGCCTCTTTTCATGCTTCCCATATGTGATTTTTTTCCCTCTAAATAAAGGAGGCAAAACTGAGTAGGATTAGATTCTTATAACAAACTTTGGGGATTTTAATGCAGTGCAGCTATCAAAGTTATAAAAGATAATGACAGAGTTGGAATAATACAACTGAAGAGAAATTGACATTTACTGAGATCAAATGACCTTTTGGTTCACTACTGGAGAATGGCACATGAAGTAGCTCCTAGCGACTAGAGACATATGACTCAAGGGAAAAAAAAAAAAAAAAAGCATTTGTATCCTTTTTTTAGGCAGAAACAAGTAGGCCTAGCCTATACTCAGATTGCACTGGTCTTTTTTCCAGTCTTGACCTTCTGATTGATCTTTTGTAATGTGTTCTGATAGGAGTTAAAAGTGTTACACTTGTTTTTTACTAAAGTACAGCATGTAGAACAAAAAAAGTTCTTCAATACAAACATTCCACTGCCCTTCTACCATCATGTACACCTTTAGAACCCAAAACTGAAACTGCCATTTTTGACAACTGCTCTTGCTGAACATACACATTCATATTACACTATGGTTACTTAGTGGTGAATTCATCTGTCAACATAAACTTCAGCTGTATTTAATAATAAATGAACTTCCCCATAAAATGATGAGATTTCACAGACATGACCTGCAGTCCAGATGCTAAACAATCACAATTACCATTTATGAGAAAATTCCTTCAGTTTCTGTGAAGATGAGTGAAATCAGTGAACCAAGAGACAGCTTTCCCCTGACTAGAAATAAGTTTAGTAAGCAATGGCCTCCCAGCTCAGAAGGGAGAAGAAGACAATAAAAACTTACCAGGCCATACAACTATATCAGGAATTCGTTTAAACATTCCTTCCCTGAGTACAAATATCTCATGTAGGCAGTGACCTGGAACACAAACATACGTTAAAAAGTTCAACAAGGAAGTGTGGAAAGCAGCCCAGTTATACAAATTCAGCTCTCTTACCATGAGCTCTGAATACCCTATCTTCTGCATCCTGGGAATATGAGATTTTAGTGGCTCTAAGATCCTGAAGAAATTCTTCATTTACAATGGATGGAGGTACATCATTAACATTTAAAGATGCCTACAATACAAGAAAATAAATTCATTAAAGATAGGTTCACTCTTACAGTATTTCTGTATAAGAGAAATAAGGAAAACAGGCTAACACTGACTGATTCCCAAACACACCTACTCCAGATCAGAGACATTAGTTCTCCTTCACATCTTCAAACCACCAAGTCAGATTATCCTACCCTGTACACAAGTTTTATTTCAGTAGTATATTCTCACCTTTCTTTATCCTGATAAATCTGGAGAAATACATGAGCTTATGAATGCATGCTGAACAAATTATCACTTTTTAAGACTTCCCAAGGTACCAGAATACATACTAAAGCCACTACACACTGCAAATTCTTCTACTAACAGTTCTGTTTTCATTAACCCACTTCCCCTCCTCCTGTCATGCCCTGTGAGTTATGGACCAAGTCCAATCAGAAGTCCAGTGCTAGGCAAAACTAATATTGACTGATATATCATAACTGGCACACTTTAAGCAGACCTCACCTAGAAGAAAAATTCTATAAAATCCTTGTTGAGTCACATTCATACAAGTGTTTCCAGAAAGCCTCCATCTAAAAAGTCCCAACCAGCACCTTGAAAAGGTGCTCTTCTTTCAGAGAAGCTACACAGGACATTTTGACTTACCAATAGACCTTGAATCAAGATTCCCTAAGTCCAGAGGAAAAACCTCTGCTTAAGATTTTCTAACAGCTCATTCTTCCAGGTTCTTCCAACAGATGTCTTGTCTAGTACTCTTACAGCTTCTCAAAGTGCAGACAACCACTTAACTCTCTTCTCTGAGCTCCACTTTCAATTATTGGGCACATAAAAATGCAGTTCACGTGTCAACTTTTTAAATCCGCTCAGAGAACAAGAATACTTAACAAGATCCAGATTAAAAAAAGTATTTTGCAGACATTAAGTGTAAGACTTTTATGTGCTTTGAAGATTCCAAAAAGACCATGACTTTTTTTCTCCTTAAAAATCAGGGACTAAACAAAAATTAGAAGAATGAAATGTTTTCACACTTCTTCCATGCAAGCCTTGCTGGAAAATTAACTGACATCAACCTAAAGAAAAGAATGTGCTTGTACCTTTGCTATAAAGCTCTCAGGAAAGATTACAGGCTGCCTAGTGATGCCAGAAAAAAACTCATTTACAGCCCTACCACCAAAAAGTATTGTGCAGTAATGTCCCACCTAGTCAAACAAACTTAAGACATCTCTTTGACAAGCCTCACCTACACTTCTTGACAAATACAAAAACAGAGTAACAAAATGGAATTCACTTTGCTTTAATCTTCTGAAGTTTGCTTTCTACAAAAAGTATACTCACACACCTACCTTTTCTTTCCTAGAAAAGAGTTTTACCTATCTTTGCTCTACATAACCTCTAGAGCAACTGATACTTTTCGCCAAGATGTCTTAAGATAAAATCTTAGTAGATAGTACTAGTTAACAACCTAACAGTAAGGAAATTGGAGATTAATAGTCTCCCATCTGCCACAACAGCAGCAGTCCATTCTGAATGGGTTGTGAGAGCTGAAGAAGGTAAGATTTAAACTTACCAGGAAACTTGTATCATTGACATGGAATGTCCACCCTACAAAAACTATGTAAGGTTATGGAGAAATTAAGAGTACTGACAGGAAAAATTCAGAAATAAATAGCTGCATGAGATGTTCATTACTGACAGCGGACATCATTCACAGGTTCAAGTGAATAGCCAAAAGTTTGGGTTAGAATTCTTATGTGGGACACATGACATAATGAACAAACAGTTTTAACAGTGATTTGACTTCTGGAAGAGGGTTGGTACCACCCTGGCTTGCTTTAAGGACAATGCTGTACTTACTGAAATAAAGTGTCACACAGCTAAAAAAAAAGAAGCCTTTTCCCTCCAATATATTCACCCTGTCACCTACAAACACAGAAGTTGAAATTAAGTGTTGTTAGGTGAGAGGCACTCCACCACTGAAACACTTTGATTTTAGGAGCCAGTCACAGTAAACACAATGTAAGTCTGGTCTTGGACTGCTCTTACTATTCTGCTATTAATGCACATTCACACAGTGCTGTGTGCTAGCCCAGAGATTGCAGATAGCAACCCAGGAAACATTAGAAACAAACAAATAGGTACCAAATAAATTGTTTTAGCTAAATTGTGCTAGCTGTGTTTACATTTTAGACTTCAAACTTTTATTTCTTCATGGATTTCCGTAGACAGATGATTTTCATATCAAGTTGAACTCTAAGTGCCTGAAGATCTTTATTCTCTATAACATGAACTACTTAACAGCTATAACAATTCTTTGCAGATAGTTTTAAGTGTCTTGATTTTTACAACTCTTCCACAAGTTTAACTTTTTAGTCTTAATCTTCAAGATTAAAAAGTTAGTATTTATCTACAAAATTTTATGCATGGTGACAAAAAAAAATACACCTTTATTTATTCATATAGGACTGAAATATTTTAAAATTTGCACCCTGAAAAGCTAGTCAGGAAACCTATGTGAACTAGGTCTAAACTTCTCTCTACATTAAGTCTGGTCTGAAAAAAGAAAAAGCATCAACAGATCTTGAAGATCACAGAAGCAGGTACATTTACTGTTGTTAATTAAAACTCAAAAGCCACATGCAACAAGGAACCCTCCAATCTTACATGACAGAGGCAGGAAGAGATGGGATTGAAAGACAACTGAACCAAGAGATGGCTTCCCTACTGCTATTCCTATATCTAAGTTTCTTTATGCTTAGGCAATAGCAGAAGTTGAAAACCCAGCACAGCATGACAACCTGAAATACACCCTGGAGTTATGACAGCCATGAAAATGAGGGACCTGCAGCAGCACTTGAGACTAGCTATGAGAAGCCCAGGTACATATTGGAGACTCTAAAGAGTCCTAGCTCATATCAAGGTAGTCAGCCTGCTTCAGATTTTACAAGACCATCAAAACCAGAGGGGCACAATATAACAGAAAAGCACTCAACATTACTGCAGATATCCTGGGGAGCTGGTATGCAAGATGTACTGTGGAACTGGGATATTATTAAAAAAAAACTGTACTTGTCCTTCAATTCTGCTTTGCTCTATCCTTCTCTGCATGTAAAAAGGGAACAACAGTTCTCAAGACCTCTGTTCACAGCAAGTTAAAGCAGCTGCCAGCTGTTGACCAACCCTGGTCAATAAAACACATCCAGATGAATTTTTCAAAATTCATTGGCAGATGGAGATCCTGTCAGTCATGGCAGATGAAAGAATGTCTTCAGGAATAGAAGACTGAAGAAACATTAAGTTTTCAGGCCCTATGAGATTACCTGCTTCAAAAAAAATCTTGAACTCACTCAAGAGATGGGTACAACCATTACCCAAAGCTGGTTGCTACAGTCACAGTACCAGCACAGCCTAATTCCCATACTGCTTTAACAGCTATTTAGTCAGGAACCTGAAGCTTCAAGGGGATTCTAGTAAGGGAACCAGGTTTCCCAACTAACCTAAGTTACTCTTTCTAAAATGCAAAATATGTATGACCTACAAAACCGAGAACATTCCCAATGTGTTATTTTTCTGAAAACATTCAGTTCAATCTTGAGTATTCTGGTAGTCAGTTTTCAGCACCCAGACATGCAAAAATTACTGTCAAATAAGCACTTTGACATCTTTGAACACACGAAAACACATCACAATTTAACTTCCCTGTATTTTCTGTCTCTGTTATCAAGAATAAGACCGTTATTGTAAAAACAATTCTCTCTTAGGCTAACAGTTTCTACAGTCTTGAAATGCAAGCTACAGGCAGGACAAAAAACTCCCAAACTGGTAACTTTCATTTCAATAAATGTACTACCAGTTATCCTGAAACCACAAGTCATGCTAAGACATGTAAGGTTTCACACAATAGTTCTACACCAATTTTTTTTCCCAAAAACTTGGAAGAATTAATACACTGTATTTAAATCAATTATCTGTGACAGCTGAATCATCTTTAACAGTGTGGTCTTGATTATCACCAAGACTAATGTTCAAAGGAACTGGTTCAGCTATTTACTTACTCTAGAGGTAGTTTTGTGCTCCAGACTTGCTCCAAAGGTTTTTTCTATCCATTCCTTAAAAGTTGGTAATACCATACCACCTAATCTGTACCTGAAAAGTCAATATTACATAGGGTCATTTTAAATTAAAAGAATGTATATCAGATGTACTTCTTTCAATTCTATGTACATACAAACAAAAGTTTTAAATCAAACTCTTTCCCTACAGGCCTTCAAGGCTTCTGCACATTTACTTTCCATGCAAGTGCATATTTCATTGTATGTAACTTCTTTACTTCACACAGAATCAAATAATTTGTCAGCATGGTATCACTTTGCTTTGGGTGTAAGACTTTTCAGTTATCCCACCCCACCACTCTTCAGAAGGTCTCTCTTTTGCAGTAGTAGAGAAAGCAGCACCAGAGTTTGCATGCCAGTTACAGATAGAGGGCACACTGCAGTGTAAATGGCAGTCTGACACAAACCCATTCCAGTACATCTTATGCTTTCAGAAAAACAGAAACAGTATTAGAAGTTAACCCTTCATCAGCAAAACGCATCAGAATCCACCAAGCACTGTAAAATTATTTCCAGGGCAAAATCATTTCCAGAGCTTAGCCATGTGAACAAATGCAGACTTAAGGGACAGAGGAGCTGTTTTGACCATGTGCACCACACCTGAAAACAGGGAAGGCTGGGGACACACTGAGAAGAGCTAGAAACTACTGCTACTAATTGTATACATATACACACCTTCTGCATGTTTATGGGTGCAAAAGCATTCCCAGAAGAGAGGAAAAGTAAGATCTTCCTTTGGTATTAAGAGCTTTCAGCAGCTGAGAGTCCTTATCATAGTTTTCACCTGGGTCATTGCATTAGACCTAACTGGGTCTTCCCTCTAAGATCATTCAGTCACTGTAAATCTAGTTATGACCCTGACCTGGTGCAACCAACTCTACAACTGAGTCACTTGTTACACAAAAATATAAATTCTTTTTTGTTTCCTCATCTCAACTACCCCTCCAGTTCTTCTGTTGACAAACTCCCTACTCTACTCTTAGAACTAAAAGGGCTACAACCTTAAATCAAGCTAGACTCTTCAGCATGGGAGACAGTGTTCAATCATTCCTCCTGTTACAGCTGTTACTGTTTCAAACCCATATGAAAAGGATGTGAATTCTATGAAAAGGAAAGTGCAATAAGCAATGAAAGTTTAATGCATTTGCATCAGGAGTTCACAGTGAAGTCAGAGACCCAGGTCAGCTTGGTGTGTTTTCTTAGTACTGCCAAACTATCACTATAGCTGCTTTTTGAGGGTAACCTTAATCACTTACTCAAAGGACAATAAAAGCTATCAGAATCCCCAAAACTTTTAACTCAAGACACAGACAGAAGTCACAGCACAGAAGAAGTTAGTTTACTGCAATGCATGATTCCTCAGAAAGCAAGCTTTGTATATATATATACACTGATGGTGCAAGAAGCCCTCCAAAAACCACCTGCCACAAATACACTCCAAAAACTCCTGTTTCACTAATCCTAGGAGTTTTATCAGGGTGCAAAACCAACATGTGAATGAAAGAGCTACAATGAACATGAAATCCCATACTCCTTTATATTTCCACAGGTGCTCATCCCAAAAATTATTTAAGAAAATACACTACTACAGTACTGAAAAAAAGGTTCTTCTACAGGCTGAAGATATGACTAAGTTAAGAAGAGGGCAGGGTTTATTCATCACACTGACAGGAATTCAGTTCCTAGTTTAAAAAAACCTAGGCAGACAAAAAACCATGGAAGGTAATTGCAAAAGCCAAAAAAAGAGCATTATTGTATATTTTGCAGAATCCCACTGGTAGTCAGTATCATGGCACCTTCACTGACCACATACAACAGCAGCTCACAGTGCTATGCATCATCTGGGCAGGTGTAAGAAAGAAGACAGCTCATCTCTTTCTGCTGCTCTGTAGAACACTGCTGTATCCACACCTTGAGTGCTGCACACAATTTTTGTCCCTATTCCAGAAAGATCTAGTGGAGCTGGAGAGGCTGCAGAAAACAACTATAAAGTCCAAAGGGCCTTAAAAGCAGAGACTGAAGGGCTCAGGACACTGCAAGCATGGAGAGAAAATGCAAAAGATACAACTGAGTCTTACAAATCACAGTAGATAGGCTGAAGAACTATCATCCACCTAGTCCTGTAAAACACTAAGGGACATTTGTTTCAAAACACAAGTACTTTACACAAGCAGAACCTCAAACTTGCTGCCACTGGATGCTGCATAGGCAGGCAGTATATGCAGACTGGAAGTTATTAGACAAATTTTTGGACAACAGACATGTTAGTGGGTACTGAAAGGACGAGGCATCTACACCACCCATGCAGATGCTTATTCTCCTGTTTACACTTCAAACATTTTCCTTTTGTCACTGGAGCAAACTATTCCATATAAACTATATTGGTGTGGCCCAACAAGGTATTTCTAATGTTATCTCTCAGTTACAGAGAGTGTGGATGAGGGAAAAAACCACTATTCTAGAACAGCAGCTGGTACATATCAGTAACAGAGCCATGATGCTTCCTCCTGAAAAAAAACCAGAAGCCCTGACCTTTATCTTTCTTCTTGTTTAGTGTGCTTTGATTTTCTGTGCAGCACCTCCCCAAATATTATACAGTGAACTGGCTTATACAAGGCTTTGCATTTTAATTTAGGCCTGAAAAATCAAGAAATTAACAATGAAAGTGCTCAAGATCCCAGTTAGATTTTTGCAGTTTTGACTCAAGCAAGTTTACAGACTCTTTTCCATTCTTTTCTTTCCAACTCTTATGGAAAGTGGATTTTTTAAACCATGGAAGAGACTGCAAGGTTACTTTCCACTCAGAAAAAAAAACCCAACCAAACCCAAACCAGTAAGATGGGTCAGATTTAAATTCCACTTGAACAAAATTAAAAAATTCCCCAAGTAGACCTCATTTTAATGTAGTTTCTCAAAAAAATATATTTCTCAGAAAAACAAGTTTGCTGCATAAAGGGTTAGAGAGTAATAAAACAGAAGAGGTGCCACTACACAACATACAATTGAAGAGCAGTTTTTAAGTTCAGAGGATGAAGTAGCTCCATGCCCAGTAGTTAAGAAACCCAAAACAAAGTGGAAATTTAATAAAGCAACTACCTGATGCCCAAGAGGTTCTCAAAACTGCACTGATGTGCTGCATGTTATCTTAACTTTAGAACATGGTGCAGAGTCTCAGTGTGATTTCATTAACACACAGATTATATTAAGTTACAGAGAAGACTCATATTAATCTTTATAACATTTTTAATGAACATTTCAATAAGCCACACAGTCTATTTTACTATGTCGGACTCCTGTGTGTAGACTTCAATAAACCTGTTAAATGGAGAATAATCTATTCTATGAAATGAAGCAACTTTGCCTTCTTTGAATTAACTGTAATGTGCAGCTTTTAAACTCTTCAAATAAACTACTTAAAACAATACTTCATGTACATAAACTTACCTTTTTCCTGTAAATTCTGCTTGACCCTTCTTATTGAAGATGAATTTGGAATCATTATATCCCCATCCATTCCACTTCAAAAGTTCTTGCCTTAAAGGGAGAAAAATATGTGAGTGACAATATTAGCATATTACAGATCCAAAATGACTTTCCATTATATGGTTTTGGAAAAAAGTCTTACCAGACAGCAATTCAAGAAATCAAGTACATATTGAAAGTTCATAGCTTAGAGCCAAAAAAAATTCTGAAACCACAATTACTACTCCTTCAGATTGCATCCTATGACTTGCAAGACCAGCTCTATAAAAACAACCACCAGCTTAAGTCATTGCACACCGTATTGAATCATAGAATCATTAAGGTTGGGAAAGACCTTTAAAATCATTGTGTCCAACCTTTCATCAAACACCACCATGCCAACTAAACCACAGCACTAAGTGCCTCATCCAGTCATTTCCTGAACACCTTCAGGGATGGTGACTCTACCACCTCCCTGGGCAGCCTGTTTCAATATCTGATAGCCCTTTAAGCAAAGAAATTCTCCCTGATGTCCAACCTGAACCTCTCCAGATGCAGCTTGAGGCCATTTCCTCTCATCCTGTGTCACCTGTTACCTGGGAGAAGGGACAGACCCCACCTGGCTACACCCTCCTGACAGGGAGCTGTAGAGAGTGACAAGGTCACCCCTGAGCCTCCTTTTCTCCAGGCTCAACACCCCCAGCTCCCTCAGCCACTCCTTACCAGAGCTGTGCTCCAGACCCTTCACCTGCTCCCCTGCCCTTCTCTGGACACATTCCAGCCCCTCAATGGCTTTCGTGCTGTGAGGGGCCCAGAACTGACCACAGGCATCCCAAGTGCCAAGAACAGGGGAGTGATCACAGCCCCAGATCTGCTGGCCACACTACTGTTGATCCAGGCCAGGATGCCTCTGGCCTTCTTGGCCACCTGGGCATGCACTGGCTCACTCCAGCCAGCTGCTGACCAGCACCTGAAGGTCTTTTTCCACTGGGCCTTTTACTTTGCAGCCACTCTGCCCCCAGCCTGTAGCAGTACAGGGTGTTGTTGGGACTGAAGGGATTTGTCAATTTGTTTTTCTTCTGTGTAGAGAGGGAGGAGTAGATCACTGGTGATATGGTGGTATTTTCCAATTAGCAAGTGTAATATGTGAAAGATGATTGGTTTTCACTCTATAAATAAACACCAATATACAAATAGGTAACATCTAAATATTTTCAGAATAAAAAAGACATTTAGTATTTAAATTTTTTTTTTGACATAGAATAGAATTTTCTTGACAGAGAATAATGATTTTAGTTGCTTGTCATCACTACTGCAATCCCACAGCATTCTTAACATTCAGTTGATAAGGCACTTTGAGGCACATTTGGACTGAAAGTCATAAATAACAAAACCTCAGGAAGTGCCAGAATAACATATCAAATACAACCAGAATGTGATAGCATAAAACTATAAATACATAAAGACCAAACTCACAACTGCCAAAATACAAACAGTAAATTGAAAAATCTTAAGCACAACCATATCAGATCTCTTAATGAGATGAAGTGATCAGAATTATATCAGTGTAAGTATATTTAAGACTTAAGAAATTCACTAGTAGTAATTATTAATCACATTAATCAAGCTTTGCTTTAAGTTTTTTATTTATTTATATTACAAATGAAATTACTAACCTAGAAACTGAATTTTAGTTAAGAAGAGATGCATCTCAAAGAAGTCTGTCAAAAGATCATTTACCTCCCTGCCCTATATACAGTAAATGTAGCTCTTACTCTTTGACTGCCTAAGAATAAGATGATCAGGAGTGACCATTTCAAAAAGACCTTGTGACTCAGAGAAAGCACTGCCTCAATCACTTTCAGCTCCAGCATTACACACAAGATAATTGTGTGATGATTGATTACCAAAGGTTTTCATTATAAAGATAATATTAACACAGGCTGCTGACATACTATCAGTGTAATTCAATAGACTTGGCTTAAACAAAATCTATTTTCTTCTAACTGCCTGCATGCAAGGTTTTAATTAATCAAATGGAAAAAAGCCACAGTCACGTATTTCATTACAATTGTTTGACAAAATTGTTTGACAAAGCCTTTGACAAATCTGGCACTTAAAGCAAACTTTATCAGTAACTGAATACTGAAATGACTCTACACAGTTTTGTGAAATAGCCAGTCTATGTTGTTGTTCCATACTGAAGAATCAATTCTAAAATTTCAGCCAGAATTAAACTGAGCAGAGCTGTCCAGATAGAGAAGCCCCCTCAGCTGCCTCCTCTCTCTGATCTTTACACATGTAGAGTTCATACAGGAAAGGACAAGCATCCACTTGTGTTCCATAGCATGGGAACGCCTCGTGCTATTGTGCTGTGTGACAGATTATCAAAAAGGGATCTTAAGGCATGTTTTGCAGACTTGCCCATTTTTAGCCTTATTTCTCTGTATGTATATTTATAAAGTGCTGCATATATTTATATCAAGTTCCACAAATTAACTAAGTCATAAACAGTGGAGCTGCTCCCAGCTGAGAAGGAGATGCAGAATTGGCCAGCTCAAGTGATTTTTTTTTAAAAACTAAATGTTCCTTTCAAATCCCAATCACTACAGTCCTCCTCAAGGGAAGATTTCTCCCTCTGCTGACTAGATGCAGTATTTCTATACACCTGACCTCTGTAGTTTGTTGAATCCTGTAAAGAACAGACTTGATATTACCAAGCAAAATTGAGGAAGACTCAAACTGCTTCCCCTCTAAGTTAGAGAGGGAAGTCCTCTTGCAAGGCAGTGCCAAAATAAATATGCCAACAATGTAGCATGAAACAGGCTAGAGAAAGTACCGGCAAATCTGGAGACAATCAGAGCAAGACACAAAAGGCCATGCCCTAAAGAAACTTGTGACATGAGAGAAACTGATAATGGCCAGGTTTGAAATTATCATTAGTCCTGATGTCAGTACAGACAGATACTTCCCACAAAATCACAGGGAGGTATTATTAATTAAGGACAAAAAGACAGACTCAGATAAGAGGTTTTTCTGCTCCACTAACTACATTCTCATCTGCTTGCCTGTTCTAAAGGCCTAATTTCCTAGGTTGGTGTTAAACCACCTGGCACTTTGATCAGGCTCTAAAATACAGAACAGTTTAAGAGTTTTAACTCGTAAGTGTTTATTTTCTGGTTGAACTATTCCTGAGTAAATTAAGTACACAAAACATTATGCTGTCGACAGCATAGCTCCCACCATTGATGTGATGATAATAATTAAATTAAAATCTAAAGTAACAGTTTGCATTTTGAAGAACAGTTGACCCAAACATCTTGGCTACCTTGAAACACAAAGGCAGGAGATTGCACACCACCACCACACACAATGGGCAGTACTATAACTCATGGCAGGTAAACACCAGAACAAGAAACTTAAGGACCCAATTTCAATATTCAGAACTATACTGAGCAAGTCTGAGACTTCTATTTGGAAGCAGGAAGGGTTGTTTTTGGAATGAGTCATTTTATATTTATCCTTCTTTTCTTCCACCACACCAGAGTACTGCCAATTTAAGAAGCATGGTTTGATTTATGTACTGCGGTTTTTAGCACTTCATGTCTACATGCTACTAACAAGTCAGAGGAAATACTACATATGGCTTCCCAAAAAAGTGAAGCCTAAAGAAGCCAGATTTTAAAAGAAAGGCTGATTTGTAAATCACACAGCCTGAAGAAGACCAAGCTGTTCAGATCTTCTTGCATTACCATCTGAAAGGTATGTTCTTCATAAGCAAGAGCAGGTGAACCTCAAGACTCAAGAGAATTACCCTCAGCAGAGAGGGAAGCAGAAGACATCCAGAGGAGACCTCCAAGCCTTTATG
This sequence comes from Erithacus rubecula, assembly GCF_903797595.1. Taxonomy (NCBI): domain Eukaryota; kingdom Metazoa; phylum Chordata; class Aves; order Passeriformes; family Muscicapidae; genus Erithacus; species Erithacus rubecula. Next base: position 15,544,081 of record NC_136659.1, read on the forward strand.
CCTACAGAGGCAATTGCAATGTCATACTCATATAATTCAAGACTGAACTTTTTAGTTGCCACAGTACCCAGCCCAGGTGCAAGCAGCTCTGCCAGATGAAGCCAGGGCAGTGTCCTACTCTTCCCTAGGTCTGGCTCACTATACCAGGACCCTCAAGTAAGGGAAATACACTTTAACACCCACTGGCTCTGCATTGCCTTGACTTTCCAGCTTGCATTTGAAAACCAAAAATGTTATCTGACTGTAAGAAACAGAAGGCAAGAAAGGAAAAAAAGTCTTTTAAGTGTTGTAACAGCATTCCTCCCTCAGCATTTTTTATACTGCCCTTGCACAGCATTATTTCTACAGTCACCATTTCTTAGAAAACACTTTTCACACCCCAGCTGCAGCACAGCACTCCCACAGCCCTTTAATGCCCTGGAGCAGCAATCAGAGCTGCCTGCCAGATTAGCATCATGCACCATGTTTACCTTGGCTCTCAAGAATGATCTGAGCTGCGACTGAGCAACTGATGTACCTTTTACATTTCTCAAACTTTTCACTCCCAGTATCAGTGTTAAAAGAATATCATTCATTGTATATGCCAGATCAATAAAGGGCAGAAAGGACTGCTGACCATCTGCAGACTTAAGCACATATTAAAATCCTCCTCCATGTAAAAGTACCCAATGTATCCAGTGCTGTCTCCGAGGACTTCAGCTAGCTGTTGAACTGCAACTAATACATCATTATACCTAAACTTTTACAAATTATGTATCCATTAACAAACCAATATTTTGTACTATCTGAAACAAAACTACCCTTTCAGTAATTGCTTCTAACCTCATTCTTCAAAAATTCAAGGATTTGGTTGCCAAATGTTAAAATAACGAAAAAAAAAAAAAGAAAATAAACAAACAAAAAAACAAAAAACCTGAATACCTTGTATAATAGCTGAATACATCAAAACATGTTAGGAATTTTCATGTCTCAGCTTGAAAAAAAAAAAGCTGCTGAGTTTGTGAGTCAAGTGACATGTTCATGCTACACATGTTGTATGTGTAACAAGATATAATTTACACACCCTTCTGGTTTTCTTCCCAGACTTCTTTCTAAGAATATATAGCCAAGACTCTCGCCAACATCTGACATTATTCTCACTGTAAACTAAATGTTATTCAGTATTGTACCCAAACTGTCTTAAAGACAACACTGTTCCTACTCAGTACATTGGCTTCAACAAAATATCAAGCTCACTATCTCATTTTTGACAGAAATGTGGAATATTTTACTCAGAAATAGTATAAACTGACTAGTACTTTCTTGCCTTCTAGCTTAAATGATAGAAATTCACTTCTGAAATATACGAAGTATATTAAAAGTAGTATAAATCAAACCTTGCCGAGGATTTTTGATGTATATGTTTTTATATATATATATACATACATGAAATTATATTGCCTGAAGGAAAACAAGTCTCCATGGAAGCAATAGATTAACAAAGTGTGACTAGTTTAATTGAATTAAAATATTTCACTTCCATTCCATTCCCAACACTAAAGTACTAGTTGGACTCACTGGATAAGGATTTTTGCAGTTGGGGGGCAGGAGGGTGAACCCTGGCCCACCAGCTGAATTAGTGCTCCTGAAGAATCCTGTCACTCAGCTGGGCAGGCAGAGGTCTTTGGACTACACTCTTTCAACTGTACCTGCCAGCAAATCTCAGGTTTTAGTGACTAGCACAGTGACTGGATGTAAAAGTTCTCATCTCTCCCATAGGAAGCTGAAGGATAAGCACAGAGTCTCCCACAAGAAGCCAAGGCATCTTTGGAGAAACAAGATGAATGTGTAGTTCAATCCAGCTGGAGAAACAAGACTCAGGTGGAGCAAAGTCCAGATGCTCCCATGGGATGCTCCTCACAATAACCACCAACACTGTCAATTTAATCACCAGTGGATGCTCAGCATTAAAATCACATACACATAAAATATTCATAGGCACTGCTGTGGCACAATGGAACAACCAGCAGATTCCTAGAAATCAGTTTAATGTGGCAGTTTTAAGGGCTACCACATGGGCTTAAGCACCAGTTTTTGCCTAATGTAACACAGTCTTGCAAGTTTTAGAGTTCTTGCAAAACTCAGTGTGTGGGTGCAGTAATACTGAGGCAGTTTTATGGTGGTAAGGTGTTATATGAAGACATTACCCAAGGAACAACTCCTGAGAGCCTGCCTTAGCTGGACTTTGGGTTACCAACCCAGCCCCCCAGCTGGAAATTGAGAACCCTTTACACAGTGGTTCCAGAAGATTGATCTCCCCTGGAACAGTCCCACTTTTCAACCAAGCAACACTACAGAGTGCTTTTGAAGCCAGCAGTAAACTAGCATCAGGTGCCTGAAATAAAGAAAGAATATGCAACCCAAGGAATTGTTTCAAGAACTGCTTTTGAAAGCATCATTTATCTGGAGAGGAATGCCATTCTGCAGGCAGAGAGTATCTGCTGTGTTTGTCATTCTTATACTTTTTCCCTCTTGGAAGACCTTCCCTGCAGCAAACCTAATATAGCTGTTCTTGAGTCTGAAGTCAAATAACACCTGTTTTATAACCTTAGACACATTCAGGTTCTGTAGCCCACACTTTCAGCTAAGCCCCTGCAGCTGCACATACACCAATTCAGTTATTATTCTGTTTGCTGAATACCTAACACAACACCAACCTGAGCTCATCATTACAGTTTAAACCTACAGTAAGCAGCAAAGGCAGGCAGATTTTAGGCATAAGACATCAAGGTACCCAAAAGCAGAGTGCTTTTCTTTAAACTAATCTGATAAAACAAGTGTTCACTTTCCTTACACACATTCTTAGCTTTGACTATTTCATGACTCTTCATTTCACCACACATTTGTAATAAACAAAGCCCCAAGGAATAAGGAAATTAGTGTTTCTCTACTGTTCTTCCACAGTAAATTAGGGTGAATTAAAGATCTAGGAAAGCCAAGACATTATAATCATTCTTCCCAGTAGACACTTGGCCAAATGATGATTCTTATGCAACAGAATACTTTACTAGAAGCTCTCTCTACCTACTCTTCCACCTACTACTTCAGCTGACACCAGTTTCACTTTTATCTCTGAAGAGACTGCTCTACTATGAAATGCACACACATGGCTACTTCCAAGCAGTAAATGAAACAGCACAAAGAGATCAGCCCTTTGAGAAGTATTTTCTGAAAGCTTGCAAAACCAGGAAATCTGCTTTGCTGCCTGAAAAGAAATAACCTACTGAAGGAATCAACTATCTGCCATTTTTCAGTGCAAATAAGTTCAGTTCCTGGACACCTTTTTACCTATCCCATAGAGAATGTTTCAGCATGCTTTGTAGCAAACACAGCATGGCTCAAGAAACCTTTCTGGCCTACACCATCAACCCTGATGGTATTGCACAAAACTGCCCGGTTTTGGATACAATAACACTACAGAGGTATTAGGCTTGTCCATCACATTCAACCTGCAAATTATTTTTAATACTCCGCATTATTTATTTTGTACAAAGAGGTACAGTAACACTTCAGCAAAGTCTAATTGACTGCAGTCTGCTACACTACTGATCTTCTTAATTTGCTTCAGCTCAAAGTAGCTTCTAGTCCAAGTAATCACTTTAATCTATTGCATTATCAGATTATTCTAATTCTATTCAGTTTAAATAAACACATTAAGCTTAAATAAACAGCTATATACACATTCATGTTCTTGTACATAACAGTACAGATCACTAGATAACAAGCAGCTAATCTACACAAGTCTCTCAGTCGTTGCCTAAACTGCTACTTGCTCTCATAGAATAATCTATACTGAGCTTTACATAACACTTCACACTTTCATCGAGGTTCTTTTTTCTGTTAAAATTTAGCTAATGGAATATATCCAGTTTGGCTTACTTGGTATCAAATGATCTAACAAGAAATACTGTGTTACATAAATTTTTACAGATTTCCTACACTTAATCTTCCTGACACGCAACTACTTGGAGCTACGTGTTAGACAAGAATTGTCGCATATGAAGTCACTTTTACCATCAGATTATGACACCTTTTTTCATGTTAATGCTTCCATGAGAGAACCTTCTTTATCTGTTCCTCAAGTATTAAGTTTGACTAACAGTTAATTGCTTTGATGCAATCACAACCTCCTGTGAACTGCCACACCTTCCTCAATGCAACAGATTCTTACTCTTCTGATTTCTTAAGACTGGTGAAATGGGACCAGCCCTTTCCTTCTTCACCCCTTTTCATCACCTTAAACTCAGAAGTCAGCTACACCAGGATACAGCTTAGCACCACGTGTTGCTTAAACACAGTTCTCTAAAGGATGAAGTCTTTATTATAAAGATGGCTCTGAGTATTGGGGGGGTAAGATACAAAGCCTCTCTGAAGACATTTGTTATATTCAAGTAGGAGTTATGCTGCTGCATAATAACATGACAATTGTTAGCAGCAAGAATTGCAAGTGTCTATATGAAGAAGGTACAGCAACATGAACACATTACCCTGAACAACCTGTCTGTGAACTCCCACAGAGCAGTCAGCTCGCTACACGCTCATACCTTAGTTTACCCTGTGTAACAGTATGTCCATAATAATTAAAAGATATTCACAAGCCTCTCTTCATCCCCTAGGAAAGCAGCTTCTCTGCAGAGAGATAGGATAATCAGGAGATCCTGCCCTGCTTTCTGTTGCTCCAGGTCAGAATAAATTTTAAGCCTACAAGCTACTGAATCAATGTTTAGTTAAACTAAATCAATTATCCCTTTTAACAAAGACCAAATGGTTGAAAGTTTGATTTAAGTAAGTTATATTATACAAGCTATTTTGATGAGATCATTATCAGTGCATGCTCCATCCCTGAGGCACTCTCACTTTCTAGCACACCCAGCAGTTACTCCAGTACAGCTCTGTTCTAGGAAGTTGAAGAACCTGACTGCTTCCAAAGCAGTACAAGTTCAACACTTCATGTATACACAGTTATTCTGAAGATTAAGTAAGTTTTCAGCTAAAGTCACTACCACGTACTCTCCATTCTCCCCTTGCTGGTAAGAGATAATGTCTGGATAAGGTCTTTAACATTTTGGTCACTGAAATATCAACAAGAAAGCCATGTTTGTAGAGGCCACTGTCTACTGACTGTTAGAAAAGCAGCCAGGAAAAAAAAAATCTGTGATCACAGACCTAAAGTACTACAAAGGGTTTTTTTCATCAAAGAAAGCCATTTACTTGTAGAAGAAATGCAACATGAGGACAGTGCACCTAAATCTGCTAAAGTAGCATCCATAGCTTTGCTACTATTTCAGACACTACAGGAAGGACGCAACAGGTGTAAAGAACAAAAAATTTGCTGAAGTACTTTTGGCTACAGCTTTGCTAGGAAAATTCAAAGTATCAGTTCAAAAGAGACAGAAGAGCTGAATCAGCATTCAACAGACTACAAGAAAACAGCATCCAGCTATGGATTGTCCTGATATTACCAATAAAGGGCATGTACTATCTCTAGGTCAGTTATTTTTACTAGATTTTCCCATCAACCTTTTTGACCTCACAAATAAACCAGCTCCAGATTAGCTGTGAGTCACTAGAACAAGACTCAGGAATTCATTGCTTGCCCCCTCCACATCAGTGCAGGCAACAGAACTTTCTGCTCCATCACTCCAAAACCTGGGTATTATTCTCAAACACAAGCTCAACCAAGATCCTAATTTCCTAGCCATACTGAAGTATCAGAATTTTCACATGCAGCATCTTAAGAGTGTTTCAACTGCATCTCAGATATTCAAATAGAAACTTAAGACTGAGATAAAGCTCCCTTTAAGTGTTTCTTGTTTATACACACAGAAAAAAAAGGCTGGGCTCTAAGTACAAGAAAGTTGTACCTCTGGTGAAGAACAAGCTAAGCTTTCCAGCAGCTCCCTTACACCTCCACAGCAAATTTTTATTCTCAGTCCAGATCAAGCTATTTAGAGTAAAAGCACGAATGCATTATGGTCCTATAGCAAATGCTAACAGGGGAGAGTAACGTCAATAACTTGTAGAAGTACAGGTGTTAAGTTCCCCAAGCCTGTGTCTCCACTGAGAAAGAAGCTATCTTTGAGTTCACAGACATCTTCACAAAAGTTTATTTCTCCTGCTCTTTACAGATGCAATAACCGCCTGCAGAAATTATAGAGCAATCCATTTAAAATAAGTCCCTGAAAAATAGCTAAGCTGGTATTTTTTCATAGACAGTGATTTCTTCCTAGACACAAACCAAACAAAAACTCAATATGGAAGGCAACAACTTCAGAAAAACCCATTTGTCCCAGTGAGCAGCACTGTTTGACTCATCTCCTGCACAAGCATCAAATTTCCCTCAATGATAACTAAAGACTTTCATTGCTGTTCACATCTGACTGCATGTGCATGACATGCCAGTCCTCCCAAAGCAGGCAAGTTCAGCTTTTGACTGTGTAGGCCACAAATTGCCTGTCCAGAGAATCCAGCCTGTTTCTTGCTCTCTTTTTGAAAAGGCTGGGAGCAAAGCATGGGCTGAATGGACTTTGCTCAGAGGAGGAACAGCTCTTCTATTCACTGCTTGCCCAGTCTGCCTCTGGGCTGCCCCCATGCACTAATGAACTAGTTCCCATCCACAGCTCAAGAGAGAACAGGAGGCTATCTACAGCCTAAGCCTTAAAATGCTCTTACAAGATAGAAAGCACATATAGAAAACCCACATCGGAGAAAGGAGGAGCAGTAAAAGGACACCACAAAACTAATACAAGTCTATTCCAGCAGAACATGATGGTATTATAATCATAGCACTAAAAAAAAAACCTCTAGCAGAAAAACAAATCCAAGAGCCCGTGAAACAATTTTGAACTAGAGGATTTGACTGTTTATCTTCCCTTGATGTAATGCAACTGATTTCTTACTACTACGGACAGCAAGAACCAGAAAAAGTAGTTCATAGCCCTAAAATTATTCATTTCTAAGAAACTTTTGTTAGAGCCTAATGCATGAGCACACTCTGGCAGTATTTACATCAGCTGAAGGTTTCGGTGAGCAGGGGAGGACTGAGAGACCAGACACACGTGCTACATTCCTCATTAAAGCAGTCTCAAAGTATTTTACAAAAACAAAACTTCTCCATCATATCTAAAGGTGCGATGAAGATGCCCATGAACGACTTTCCATGTTAACACCATGTCACTGACTACAAAAGCGAAAGAGGCTGGAGACCGCCTTTCGGTTTCCTCGAGTCCCCTCGGCGGCGCACGGCCTCAGCACCTCACCGCGCCCGGGCTGTGCCTCGCCGCTTTCCGCCGGAGCGCCGCTGCTCCCGCAGAGCCCCCGCAGAGCCCCGCGGGCCCGCCCCGGGCCCCGCCGGCCCGCGCCCGTCCCCGCCCGGCAGGAGAGCGCTATCCGAGCGCTGTCACAGCCCGGGCCGCCCGGCCCCGGCCCCGCGCTCCGGGAGCCCGCCCGGCCCGGCCCCGCCGCGGGGACCCCCGCCCGCACCCACCGCTTCTTCGGGATAGAGCCGGAGGCCGGCCCGGCGGAGCCGCCCTGCGCCTTGCAGGGGCTCGGGGAGAGCGCTCCCCGCTCCGGCGCCCGCGGCGAGCCCCGCAGGTGCCCGGAGATGATGCGCAGCCGCCGCCGGGCGGAGGACGGGGAGCCGCCGCCGCCTCCCGCTGCCTCCCCGGCCGCGGCCGCCATCGCTTCCGTGTTGTGGCGCGACCGCCGCCGGGTGAGAGGGCGCGCGGGCGGAAGGCGCCGCCCGGCGGCACCGCCCGCCCCCCGCGCCGCGGCCGCTCGCTCCCGTTCCCCGGCCCGGCCGGGCGCGGCTCCGCTCGCTGCGCTGCGCTCGGTGGGTAAACCGGAGAGAGGGAGAAAAGGCCTTTATGAACCATTTCCCGCCTCCGGTGCTGTGATTACAGCCCCTCTGGGTCGCTGAACAAACTTGAGAGAACACAATGGTGGCCTTGAGAGATGAGGATTGCCTAAGCTAGTGACGAAATGCTAATTCATGGCAATAGCATAGGCGGGTTACTTAAGAAATGGATCGGTGAGGTGGCAGATAATCCTACAGGTATCACAGATCTTATCGTGGCTGTTGACAGGGGCACAAGGCCCTGGTGAGTGCAGCCCAGCCCGGCTGTGCGGGAAGGGAGGATCCAGGTCCCGGGGAGCTGCTCCCGCACCACGAGATGAGTGCTGGGACTGCATCCCCTTCTCTATCTGGGGTAGCCATCACCGGCCAATCCCTAGGGAGACTGACAATCCTAACTGTATTTGGGCCCTGTGGGAACATCTGGGACTCACTCTGTAGCATCACTTGGAAAAGGGACGAGAACTGGGGTTTAAGGGGGCATACAGATTTGATGCCAGCCCCAGGAGTTTTCTGCTATGAATTTGCCTTGATGCACTGGAATGCTTTGGATTTCCATTCAGGACAGGATGTGAAGACGAGCAGATGAGAACAGCATTTTTCCCATCAGGGAATGAAAAAAAGCTTAACAAACTGAGTCCCTTACAAAAGACTAAGATAGGTTATCAGTCATCAAGTATGTAAAAGACTGCTCTGGAGTGAAAGGAAGCAATCAATCTGCTGTTCATGTCCCAGCTAGGTTGGTGAGAAGTAATGAGCTCAAACTGCAAGATATAACTTCAGTATTAGCATTAGACTACTTTCTAATGGCAGTGAAAATGAAAAACTGTTGTAGTCTGCCTAAGTAGAGAACAAAGTCACTTTCATTAGACAGCATTAAGAACAGACAATATACATGTGTCTGACATATTATAAGCAGTTCTGCTCAGGGCAAGGTGATGGGCTAGATGACCTACTCAGATTAATTCCAACTTTTCCTCTGTGACATGAAGTATCTCACACTGTTGTCACACAGGACCTACTGTGCCACTGACTGGCACTGACCAGCTTTTTGGAAGTCCTGAAGTGGATTGCTGGGATCTATGTGATGCTGATATTTCATAATGACATTTTGTCTATCAGTGTTGATTTGTTCATTTCTTCTTCAGATGTTTGTTATGTATGTGAAATAAAATCCCATGAAAATTGATAAAACCCTTGCCCTTTTTCAAACCTCTTTTAGGGACCTGCTTCTCCCATGATACTTCAACATGGTACCTTTCCATTAGCTAAGCAATTTGCAGGAAGTTCTCTGGGGAGCAGAACATACTGCACAAGCCCAAGTGAGACTTGGGCTCAGGTCCTTACCTACATGCAATGTTGGGGCTTCTTTGAGTCATAGCTCCCCATATATAAACCAAGGATAACAGTATGTCCCTAGAGACTGGTCTGAAGATAAATACACTATGGACTGTGTGACAATATAGGACCAACCCCAGTAATGCCTGCTGATGAGAAGCAGTTCATAAAAGCCACCTAGGTGCTATTAGTGTTTGTTTTGCTTTTATTCTCACCATTGTTAATTGATTTTATGCCCTTTGTGTACTTTGTCTAGAAAACAGTCTGCAATTTTCCTGGGGCAGTGATTGCACTAGTTGCAATGGGATCTTAGCCTTAAGTTAGGTTTCTGGTATTAGTGCAACATAAACAACTGTTGTGGCAGTTTGATAGTTTGGATATGGAGTTAAATTTCCCCCCTGTGAATAATTTGTGTACAAGTTTCTGGATTAACTCATGCATATCCACATTTAGCTGTCTGCTGCTGTGGAGGCAGTCTGTAGGGAACAAGCACAGGTCTTGACTGAATTTCAATTCACATTGTTTACTGAAGTTCTGGATATAGCTGGAGGGACTTTCAGTCACAGTTACCTAAAACTTTCCACATTGCTGAAAGCTGCCAAAGAGATACTATATCTCCTGTAGTAGGCTTCAGATTTTCTTAGAATATCTCCTTGTATCACAGTCACTTGTAAGGAACAATAATGAGCCCATTGGTCATGTATTTGATCCTAATTGTAGAGCTTCACAGTGAAAAATTGACCTCAACTAGCATTTGATAAGTAATATTTGTCACCACTCAACCTATTTCTCAAAAAAGTTCCAAATTACTTTTTAAGTATGTGTGTGAATGGAGATTTAACTGGGGATGCTAGAGACATGGTGGTATGATTTGGAAACTATTGAGAGCCTTGTCTTTTGCAAAGCAGAGGAATAGCTCAGTCACACCTCATTTTTGTGCAAGAGGGGTCTTTTCTTACAGTAAGAGTGCTAAGCTCCTACCAGTGCTCTGCGTGCAATCCCTGCTTCCCTTGGAAGGATGGCAATCTTCATAAAAAGCAGCAGTAACAAAATGTGCCGTCAGATTGTGAGGTCACTGTTTCTCATTTGCCTGAAGTGAATCACTGGCATGTTTTCAAAAACTATATCTAATTTAATCATATAATTAATTCTGATAAGTAGTAGTGCTGAGAAAAAAAACAGGAAACACGATTTTGAAATGTTGTGACACCGAAGAGAACTTAGACCAGTAAAAATACCAGCAGATCTACAATGCAGGAGTTGGAAGAGTTCTAATTGTTGTTGAGCCACAGCAGCAGCCTTTGCCATTCCATGAGCTGTCCCCACAAAACCAAGTGCATCTGTAATGCGTGAGATGCCAGCTTAGTGTGACACCTCATATCGTTAAAAGCCTGCATATATTTCCAGAGTTCTGCATATAGGCATTTTCAAAAAACACAGTTTTAAAGCCAGTCTTCAGTGTAAGACAAAGTTGCCAGAGTACTTTTAGCTTTCAGAGAGGTCTTCATAACAAGGTGTCTCAGAGTTCCATTACGCAGTGGTCCCATGGGAGACCACAGAGGGAACATGCTCTCAGGACAAACACTACACTCCTTGGCAACCCACACACAGGCTGTGCAAAGAAAAGACTCTTCAGATAAATCTTCTTTCCTTGAGTGGAGTCCTACAACAGGTTGTAGAGAATCACCTGATATAGCATGAGAGCCCCTGAGATAGAGGTGTCAGATGCAGAAAATTAATTGGTGGGAAGTAGCAAGTACATACACCAGGGAGGGAAGGTAAACTACAGTGTTCAACCTAAATCTTAGTAAGAATTTTGAAACGTTTCAAAGAAGTTTTATTGAAACATGAGAAAGTTCCCAGTTCTGGCAGGAAATGCAGTGCTGTAGTACATATTTGTACTATTCCTTTACTGACTAAATAGCAGAAAGAGTTGTGGGATTCTTTTTGTTTATTTTTAAAGTGACTCAGATTTGAGCTACAATTCTTAATTCACCTCATTGCTTCTGAAGGCAACAGAAGAACATTATCATAATACTAGGCTTTGAGAAAATAGACATAAAGAAGCCTTTGCTTTCTAGAAAAAAGAAAAACTAGAAACGAATTTTTTTCAAGACTCTTCATGGTGCTGCTTGCAAGGTTTAAACAGGAGGAACACCTATTGAATAAGGCGTGTTCCAGATGTTCTTGCTTTCTCCAGTTCAGCCACTATTAAGATGTGATTGACACTAATGTATTAAAAGACCTTTTTGTTCTGTACCCCTGTACAAAAGGCACCGCCTACAGAAGAGGTTTAGGATGGGTGTGAGACATCCACAGCTGAATCATGGACTAAGAAGAAGCTGTTGAGGCAATAAAAGGGGGAAAAAGGCATAAGTCCTTGAGATAACCTCTGGATTAGTCATTTTTTTCAGAGGGGAAAAAAAAACCAACCAAGCCTACACACATTTGTGAACATGTCATTCAACACCAAGTAATTCATGCTCTGGGAGGAGTTTTGTTGATATAGAATGGGCCAAGAAGCTTTCCTGTAGCAGCCAATTTCTCTAAGACCTACTAAGGCATTGTGTCAGTTTTATAACGTCAGCAGAGTCCCTGGGAAAAGGCACTGCCTCCATCCATCAATACATCCATCCATCCACTACCAGCTTACAACACTATGAGCTCAGCTTGTCAGCCTCTGCCACAGAAAAGGAAAGGCCTGGGTCTCAGAGCTTAGAGCTACAGAGAAGCCTGCAGAACCTCAAGCCAGGCAAGGATAAGCCTGGATTTGAAAAGTTACACAAGGATAGGAATGATAATAGGGGAAAAATTATAAGAAAGAGCATGGGCCTTTAATGAAACCTCTAATTTAGAGATCTCCAACCAAAAGCTGACCTTTTTTGTATAGAAAAGGTTAGTGGGCATTGTCTTCTCTCTTTACAGATACAAATAATGCAGATGTTTTTGTACATGGTGGTCAACTCTCTCCTGTTAAAGAGGGAAAATGTAAAAGGAGGTCAACTATTTCAGCTTTCAGTCAGCAAGATTAACTGAAAGCTTAGAAATGCTAGAACTTAAAAGTAAGTCTGTATCTGAACAAGGAATGATCACTGAGAATCAAATACTAAGTCATTGTCCACAGTATATTTAAAAACACATATAGACTCCTCACTGCTGTGCTTCACTAAGCCTTGCACTGATGCTCCAAAACAGAGTTGTTACTGATATATATTTTTACTATCGCTTTAGTAACTCCAGACCTGAATTTTCTGTATACTAATTTTGCCTGTCTAATAATTCTTATATCATATTACTTGATAATTATCTCCCACACAATAGTAAAATTGTCCTGTAAAGGTAGCTACTGATGGAAAGTCAAGATTATACTAGTTAATAAGAGGGAATTTTATTAAGCATCTAAATTTCTAGGTGCTTTGTGAAAATGGAAGGCAATGTACAATCATTCTGAGGCATCTGTATTTGTTCTGATATATGCAGGCACTCATATCCTTTTTATAAATCAGATGCATAGTCTTTTAACACACAGCTAACAGTGGAGACTATGACTGTCATTTAAGGTCTGATGGGGAAATGGGTTAGGCTGAGTCCTGATGTTCTGCAGATTTGCAGTTTATTCACTAAACTACATTAAGATGTGCTTACATAAATAGCCACTTTCTCCCATCCCATGAACTTGTATTTTGTTTCAGCCCTGAGTGATATTCAGTTCCTTCTTAGTCTGTTCCCTCAAAGTTTCCAGCAATTCCTTCTGCTTTGGCCCAAATTCCCTCTGGACTGCCAAATAAAGCTCTCCCTGGATGTACTGAAGTAATGTAGGGGACTAACACAATTCATTTTGGGAGACACGGCTCAGAATGAAGAATTCAGGAATACATGCGAAGATAATGAGAACAGATTAGGTCAGAGTCAGGCAGAGTGTGGACAAACACACATGGTGGTATTAAGCATTTAATGGTCCCTTCATGTGCTGTGCCAAAAGGGGATTGAGCACCCTAAGCAATTACATGGCAAGATAATGGAGGCAAACTGAACATTTAGAAACAGCATTTTTTGGGCTTGCCACAGAAAGTTCTGGCAGGAGACTGCCAGTGCCATGAACACACCATATTCTGTTTTCTTGTACCATGTTTCTTTTGTGCCTCTCCTGTTGCTCAAGAAATGGAGAAATGGGAAGGAGGAATTGCAGACAGCAAAAGAGGAACCAGAGTCATAGAGTTGTGAACAGGGAACTTAAACACAAGCTAGTCAGCATCATCCACCACGTGGTGTTGCACCAGTGGCCAACCACAGCAGAAAAGTAGTGATTTAATGGTTTACAGGCAGCTAAATTATCATTATGCTAGTACTAAACCATTTGCATTTTGTTTGGGGCAGAGGCACACAGCTTCCATAACTTACTCTCCTTGGAACTGAATCTAAGTTGTTCAATTCTGTCCCTTCTGGGATCGAAAAAACAAAAGGAGGAGACAGACTGAATTCTGAATAATGGGATCAGGTAGTAAGTCAAGGAAGTTTGAAAAAATGGAGCTAATTCTGTCATTATGTGAAATGCAACAAATGTTGATTCAATTCTAGTTTAGGCTGGGGCTGTCAAGGGCATCTGAACAGAATATTTGAAAGAGTAAAAGCAACATTTCTGCTCACATACAAATCTGTTGCTGTTTTTAAAACACAGTTTTAACATTAAAATGCTGGTGAAAAGGGTTGACTTTCAGGATTTTTCAAATTACAGCACAGTATATTAAGAGAAATGAGCGGCAATTTATCTGAATATGCAAAGCCATAAACTGAAGCAGTTCAGCAGCTGCTCCACAGGCAGCTAAACTGTCTTTGTCATGAGAGAGAGACCCTCCTGGAGAAGAGTAAAGTGGACACTCATGGGCAGGAACCACTAAAAAGCATCATTACCTATAAGAAAGCAAGCACTGCTGACGACAGAACAGTGAGAGTCAGTAGCAGGCCTTTTTGGAAATATTGGTTATTTGTTGATTCTAACTTTTTAAAATGTTGTTTCTTTCCTGATGATGATGTGAATTCATCTGCATATTTGATTTTCACCTTGTAGAAGTTTAATTAAGTATATACAATTAATGACTGGTGTCAGCTTATCCTGTGGAATTTGCAGCAGCAGGACACCTTAAATGCTCCTGCTGCTGCTGCCTTGCCAGACCTGAGGACTCCAGTCCCAGGCACTGTCAAGCCAATACTGTTCTCCAGTGCTTTGTTTCAATAGAGAAATGTGGCACATACAAGGGACAACAAAGGCAGCTCCTTTTTTGAAGAACACAAAATAGATTAAGCTGGTCTCAGCTGAAAAGGATGCCATCAATTTAGACAGCAGCCTGCTCTTTCAGCTGAAAACATGGGAAATGGAGCAGCACAAATGGGTGAACTGCTTGATTCTCCAAAATATTTGTGAGATAATTAATCTCTGCTGCTTGCTTACTGCTCCATTACATGCAGTGATGTTGCTGGAGAAGGTAGGCATTTTCAAATGAGAGAAAAGCAGAATTTATTTTCTCTTTAACACAACATTCTTTGTGTGTTGAGAACTGAAAAAACAAGCTGTTCTTGTGTTCATGGCTCCTCAGCACTGCAGCACTGGAAGTTTAGGGGCAAAGGTACAGTTGTAAAACAGAAAGTAGGGGCAAAGAAAGCAGTTCCAGACTTTGAGGGAGAATGTACTACTGTAAATATACCTAATGACTAGGCATAAAAAGAGGTACTAAGTGATTCCTCATGCCCTTGTGAGCTGAAAGCAGCTTGGTGAGAAACCTCAGGGCAATCATTCCCAAGCTTGCTGGAACATCAAGACTCTGGAATAATACTGTTGGCTCCCTTACTAGATCACTCCCTCCTGGCCTATGGATGCACTAGTTTTAAGAGGGCAGTTAAGGAAAATAGTACAACCTTGTGACTGAAGGAAGAATAAAACTGTGATAATAAATTCAGCAGAGGGAGAGTTAGAAAATTGAGGCATTTATCAGGACAATTATCTTATTGTGACAATGATTGCACTTGCTTGGACATCTTGGTACAAAGCAACTTGGGCCAATAGCATTAAAACTGCCTTACTCCAATTAAAATAGCAAGTTTCAGCTGGAATGGAGATTGTGACTCCTGGTACATAGGAAAGCAAGGCAGAGCTAAAATGATTGTTCTTGAGCCCCTAATTTGAGTTTTTCTTCTGTTTGAATCTTTCCTTACATGGCTAGGAATCATTTCTGTCTTATGTAAATTAAATGTTTAAATTCCTCATTTAGTGCTCAGTACATCATTCAAATTCTCCAACTCAGAGCAGAAAGCACTCTTTTTGGATCTTCAGTGGCTTTTATAGAAAGCTTTTTAGCAATTATTTTTTAAACTGAATTGTGTATTTATATATCAGCAAAGTATCTTCTAAACACTTTTGTTATAGTATCTAAATACATTTTACTGCAGCTTCTAAGCACTTTCTAAAAGCCATTAAAAATTAAAAACAAAAAATTATTTGCCTCAGATTTATTTTCTGGGTGATAACTGTGTATCCCAGAATTGCCAAGTGTTCCTGCCTTCTGTAGTTCTTACTTGAGTTGTATGGCACTGTTAGTTGTGTTAAAGCAGGCAAACTTGATCCTTATGCTTTGTCAATCTTACGTGAGATGTGAGTCAGTTATGCTTTGACTAGGTTTGAAAGAAAATATTTCCAAGTTTGTTTTTTTTTTTCCCTGTGAACCCTTGATTTCTCACTCCATCTTACCTTGTACGTTGCTTCCAGGACTCTTCAAAATGTACCAAGTGTTGGAACGAGACTCTACAGCCAGCTGCACAAGCATCCCTCAGACTTCTGGAGAGCTGACCTGTAACAAGCTGATTTGAATCAGTGCCTCTGGGGCAAGTTTTGTCCTCAGACCTGCAAATCCCTGCAGGAGGTCATGGCACAGGGCTAGCAGTGAGTCCTGCAGTCCCCAGCTGCCACAGACATCCCCATCTCACATCCCAAAACACAGAGGCTGAAGCTGGACCCTAAGACCTGGTGACATCTTTTCATTTGACCTGCCACATCTGGGGACAGCAATTATCTTACGTGGGCAGCATCTCTGTGTGAAGGTCATTTGAAATTCCATGATACTGAGTTCTGATCTAAGGAGATCTGAAAAGCTGAGCAGGGTGGATTAACAATTTTCTGTTAATCCAGCCTAAATGTGTCATTGGCAAAGGACTGGGATGTGCTGCTTGTGACCTTTGCTTCCAAATGCACCAAAGCCCAGCCTTCCCTTTACCCAGCAGATGGCCAACTGCTCTTGCTAACAGAAAATAAACCTAAGCAGAGGCTTCCTCACTAATGTTTATAGCCCTGCAGATGGACACTTTAAAGGAAAGCCAGCTTTGTTAAAACATAAAACAAAAACCTATGAAACTTAGAATTCAATACCTTTTATTTTGTGCTTGGTAGTAGAGCTCCTTTCTCTTCAGACAAGTATGCTTGAGTAATAAAGTACATGCAAGGCCTCTGGGAAATGTGTGCTCTAGGGATGTGGGGTAGTTTACTTCTACCAGGAGGGCCAAGGACTGCAATAACACACATGGTAGGCTTGGTATCCCTGGAAAAGTTTAGAAATATTAAGCTTAATTACAGGATAAAATATAAAGAAATGCTTTGTTCAATGCAGCTCTATCTGCCCTTCCCTGATGCTGTTCTTTCCCTGAGTGTTCTTTGATCTCTCAAGGACACTGCTGATTTAGCTGGACCCAGCTGCACACAAGTGGTTACAATTTTGCCTAATGCTTGTGACTTGAGGTGGTCACAGGGCACTCTTTGATGGGAATGTGAAAGTCTAAACTTGAGCTAATATTTTCTCCAAAGTTCACATTTAGGATTCACCCAGCAGCTCAGACATGGTACTGCAGCATGTAATAACTCATCCAGAGGGGATAGGTTCCATTCACAGAATTATCCCTCATATTTTGTCTCCCACCATCAACTTCTGCTGGTAGGTAGTTACCAAAATGGGCCAGCTGATGGACAGGCATCTTCTAGCACCAGTGAAGGTCTCACAGTGACAAAATGAACACGGTAATGGAAAGCAAACTGGAAATGGAAACAAAAAACTTTCATCCATTGCTAGGACATTATGCAGTCTAACACAGAATGGCAACTGTTGGCAGACACTCAAAAGCTGGAGCTTGGGGTGCTTGAGAGGCTTGGACTGTCCAGTCACAGGCTGTGTCAGCCAACATCCTCAGGAACTGAGGACACAAAAGACATCAGTTCTCCTCTCAGACCTGCTCTGTTTGCAGTAGTTTTCCCTCTTCTGCTTTTCCCATAACTATTACAGCCAGTGCTATTCAGTCACCAGGGAGGTAAATGCACACCCCATCAAAGGTTACAGTAGAACAGAGATTACAGAAAACAGTTTCCTGCTTAATTTTATGTAACTTATATAAGTATTGGAATTATTGTTTTATCATTCCTCATATGTAGCCAATTAGCTTTTTCTATCTGAAAATCTCTTGGATAATAACACAGCAAAGGATATAAAGTAAGAAAACTCCACTAGAAAACTAAGAAAACTGGCACAAATCTTATGGGCAGATAAAGTAAATAAAATAACAATCTTAGCAAAGCATTCCAGATTTTGAAATGACAAAGCCCTTTTCAATAAGCTTTTTGCATTACTTAAACACTGTGTTGTGCAAACAGTTTTAATGTTCTCCTGTTACTGAGCAGGAGGTTATGCAACCAGGCTGCAATACACACATGGCTTTTTGAAGTTCATAAAGCAGTAAGGTATTATAAAAGTATTATATACAGTATAAAAGTATTGTAACAGAAGCAAAAGCTCATTCAAGTCATTATAACTGCTCATGTCACAAGAAAGGGAGGTTCTTTAAACTCTGTGTCATTGTATATTATGTATGTAAGGCATAAAAAAATGACCTTGGGAGACAGAAGCCCTGCCTGCCTCAGACAATAATGGGTGCCACAAGTGTTTGCCTTTCAGAGGTGGAAAGTAATGCTGTAAGTTCACGTACACGAGTATGTACATATGGGCAAAGAAATGCCAAACAGGTGGAAGGAAAAATTTGTGGTGTGGAAAGCCACTAACTGAGACAAATGTCTGAGTGGGTAAGGGCGAGGGCACTTCTGTCCCCTGCTAATGTTCTCTGCCATTTTACCTTGGCATCTCTTACCTTGATAGGCATTTACTATTTTCTGCCCTGCCCCAGGTGTCTCTAAGCTTAGCATTTGATTTTGCACCCTTTTCCCTATCTTGCTCCTTATGCTTGTTTCAGGGAACAACTGCATGGAATAAATTTTTGGGGTTTTGTAGAGTCGTTTTCAAAACTTTGAGAGTGCTCCTACACACTTGCAATTATAAATATCAAAAGAAAGAAGCTAAAATTAATAAAAACACAACAAAAAGACAGACCTAATACTGTTATATATAGTGAAAGCAATTGGAAGTATGAACATACAAAAAGGCTTCTTTGATTAGCATGTTATGAAGGAATGATCATTTTTAGGGAAAGAGCATGCAGTACTTATTTCCTCCACCAAAATGTCATTGGTTTTGTGTTTTGAATCCAGTTTGGAATAAATACTGCGGGGCAGAAATGTTGGATTCTCTTTCTTCATTTTGTAAGTCCATGTCACTTTAGGTCCTCTCACAACCAAGTGCCCAGTCCTCTGGTGAGCACTGGAGCAGACTCAGTGATGATCTAGTTATGTTCAGACCATGGTTGCTCCAAAGGGAGAGATTCTAGCTAAAAAAATGTCTTCACTCTTTTCTATCATACCCCCTTTTGGCAGAAGAGAAGCATTTAGCACAGAACTGCTCTGGGAACTCCACACCAGCCCAGAGGTTGCCTTGCAACAGAGGAGTCCAACCTTGGAGTCCTTATTGGACCTTATTGCTGGAAAAAAGAGAGTGGCTTGGCTGTACCAGAATTTTCTCTGTAGCCTTTTTTTTTTTTTTTTTTTTTTTTTTTTTTTTTAACTGGGTTACCCACAAATAACTAATTAAAAGGAATAGATCCTTAGAACAGATGGATTTAGACTTATCAGTCAGACTTGCTATTTTAATGACTATTTTACATTTTACAAGAAAGAGGAGGTAATAACAGTAAACATCTTTTGATAACCTTCCAGATTCCACTCATATAGCTAACTCCTACTTTGTGAAAAGCTCTGTGCATATTGTGCATTTTGATATTATCTAGAACTTCAGGACACAAGATGGCAGTGTACATACTAGTGATTCAGGCTTGGAAATGCTCCTGCTATTCAAACTAAGCATATAACATTTTATTTAAGCCTATATTAATCTGATAATGTAATTGTGGTATTAGAAACAAACCTAGAAGTATTTGTCAACAGCAGCAACAAATGCAATTTGCCAATAAATGAGTATTGCATGAACGAGAGTTAGGTAAAGCTTAATTCAAGATTTTATTGTACACAACAACACTCTGGAGACATTAAAAGCCTCTTATGAAACTCCTCAATTGCAATAACAAGAGGGTATCCCTTTATGAAGGAATGGAAGCTGGCTCAGTCGTAAGAGCTTCTGAGCAAAATTGGCTGCTGGGGAAAAGCACGTAAGAGAACTGGCAGCCTGAAATATGTGGAGAGCTCAGGGCTCTCGGAGGAGTAGTGCAGACCACTGAAGTGGAACAGGCTGAACAGTATCTAAAATTGAACAGGTGCCTTTCTGTGAAAAAACTAACAAAGCAGACAACTGTTTGGCATGACAATTGAGAGGAAAAAAATTTCCACTGAGAGGCATCAAATTAGGGGATAGATCTCTGGCTGAGGAGAAAATTGCTTAAAGAGCTACAAGGAGTTGAACCTTTCCATGTGTAACTTCAGAGGAAGTTCATTCAGAGCCTCTCTGGGCAAGGCCACTACCCAGAAACCTCTTTGGTTGGGTTGAGTTGAATACTGGAATTAGTAAGTGTAGCTAAAAAGTTGTTTTGGCTGCCTTTCCTATCATTTGGTTATGCAAACATGGCCTTGCTACATAGTAAAAGGAGCCCTTAGAAAAACAATAATATTTCAGAGTATAAAATAATTCTCAAAGTCATTATCCCTGTAGGATATCTAATGCTGACAAAATTCTAGGCAGACCTCCTTTCTCCTAGGGAAGGTTCAGTTGACTTTGCCTTCCTGTAACTAAACTCCTAGTCCTAATGGGCAAATCAGATGGCCCCAAACTCAACACCAAAGTTCATAATTTCTGGATACAGCTCTTAATTTGACATAGTTATTAGGTATTAGATAATGAAAAAATATCTATTTCTCTCAGACAGGTGTGATATAGCTATTTCATGGTTTTGTCTCCACAATAGGAATATTTGTTATCCTCTATTGTACTGCACCATGGAAATCCTCCTAATGTGAATGGAGATGGGTGTACTGAGCTTGACCAGTGTTTTTGACAGAAGGTGGGAATCCTGGTCCCTGAGTCTACTTTTCTTGTGGTCATTATCTACATGTAAAAGTATCCCCATGCTCCCAACCCCTCAATCACAGCAGCTCCAATGAAAAGTTGTCAGATTTTCCATGGTGGACCACTCCTTTTGTTACAATTGGCCAATTGCTGCTTATTATGGCCTTATGTTCCCACGCATAAATCACTGGGTTAATACCAGGACTTCTTTTCCCTCTCCCTTTCTGTGTTTGCATAAGATTGAATTTGGCATTGATTCAAATCAAATAATTCAAATGCCTGGTATTTTAACTATGGCTGGGTGTGGGCTCATGACTAAAATGAAGTGTATTACCCAGCAGTTTCAGTCATTTGGTCCATTCGTCACAGCAGATTACAGACAGTGTGACATGCGCAGAATTATGCATGCACTTTTCAACCGTCTAAAATGGAGGATAAATTGAACATGTCATGGTTCTAGGAGAGTAATTTATATTGAGTACAAGCTGGGAAGGGACTAGAGCCAAAACCTCAGATCTAAATTACTTGAGTTCCAGGGAAATTTTAATCCAAATAAAAACTTCAGAGCTGTTCATTATATAATTAAGTGATCCAACAAGAGACCATATCTCAGCACTCACTCCCAAGCTAAAGAATTTACACCAAAATTGAAGTTTTGTGGTTAAGTCCACAGATGCTTAATACTGACTGTGATTACTGTATGGAGTTACTGCCAACTGTTTGTTGTAACCACCCACATGGCTCTTTTGGCTTTGCATATATCCCTGTTCTTTATAAATGAACTTTTCCAGCCTGATAATAGTTCCTGAGAGTGTGTTATCAGGATTCACAAACTCATATTTTTTCATGCATGGACCACTGAAGTTGGTCTCATTGTCTTATTTTCATTGCAGGTGCCACCAATAATGTCTCAGGACTGAGAGGAAAAAGGAAAACACTGTTTTTTCTTGCTGCTTCCACATGATCTTCCCTACAGTCTCTCTCATCTTCCTTTGCCTCTAGTCAAAACCCAATTATTTTTATCATGGTAGCAGTCAGCCCACATAGACATTCAGTGAAATTCCATCTTTAGGTAAAACAGTTCTTACTTTTCTATCCAGAATCATTCCTAATCCAACCTTCTTTTACCAGGTATAACCAGTTTCCCCCAAATCAAACACAATCTACCCTTTTCCTGTGATAAAATGTAGCTGTAATAGTCCATCCCAAGATTAAGTCCTCCATCCCCAGTATTTTACAAAAGCACCTCTTTGACCTGACCCAACACAAATCAAAACTAATGTCTTTCCCATAGTCCAAAACAACTTCTTCTCCCCAAAATAAACTCTTCTCTTGACATTAAAACATAATGACCCCTGCAAATTCAGGAAGTCATAGTGCAGCAGAATGATTGTAGTCCTAAGGACATTTTAACCTTTCCATTTACTGCAAGCATCATCCTTCTGCCTGTCATCAACCTGTAATGTAAAAGGTGGGGTCTGGACTAAGAGGGATGGAGCAGGAAATGTTGGCAGGCTGGAGATTGTTACCTTCTGGTCCAGCATAGGATCCAGCTGAGGCTTGAGAGCTGCTCAGAGCAGACAGTTACTGGGGGAAAGCATGTTGGGGATTATCACTACCACTGATACACTCCCAAGCAAATACTGATGGTCATAATGAAAGTAAAAGCCATTATATTCAAAGTCAAAAGTAATATGCCTGTGAAACATGCTGGCAAATGGTATTGAGGCCAAGTGCTTAGCAGGATTCAGTAAAAGGTTATACATACATATTCATACATTTGTGAGGGGAATTAGATTGGACCTGATAAAAATTCATAATGGATATAAATGTTCACAGTTCAGGGCATAAATCAGCCACCAGCCTGAGGTCAGAAAATAACTTCCCCTACAGTCAGGCCATTACATAATTATCAATTATACTTGCAGAGGGGAGAAAGGAGGTTGAAGAATAGGGCAATTTACATCTGGGAATTACTATTGGCAGACAACTAATTTAGATTTTATCTGGTATGGAAGTTCTTATTACATCAAATAATGTAATTTAGAATTAAAGCATGTGATTTATTTTGTATTTTTTATTCTTTATATAATCAAGTTCATGCCTGAGGGTAACTGCAGGCCTTTCCATTACAAGCCAGATGAAGTTAATGAAATTCACTGTGCTCTGTTTTCTCACCAAATCTCCTTAAAAACAGCTTCACATTTTGCATGGAAATCAGGCAGAGTCCCAGCAATTTAGTTTATCAAAGCTTGTCAACTAATACAGCCAACTTACTGTCTATATTAGCAGAGAAAAAGTTAGATGTGTGAACTGCAGCAAAATCTCATTCTAAAAAGTTCTCATTTTCGTTGTTTGCATAGTAACCTGAGAAGACTTGCAAAGACTTGAATATCTCAAACATAGCATGGGGGCTACCCAAGCCTACGTTTTTTGCTTGGTATTATCAGCTCACCTAAGCAAAACATATAGGTTCAGTGGACTTGTTTCCATCAAGCAACACACCTCCAGCTCTTGTTGCACTTGGAAACAGTCTGTGAGCTAACATAACACACACAGCGTGCTAAGAAAAGCAGCCTTAGTGACCTCTGCAAAGAGAGCTTAATGGAAAATCAGATTCTTAATCAATTGATTAAGAAACTGCAAATGAATATAGGAAATCCTTTATGTTTGCTGCATTGGGGTAGTAACTGCATTCTGCTGTAGTTTTGGGAGCACATGATACGCTTATTGCAATTGCAACATAAATTATCACCACAATAAATGTGGAAAGCTGAGAAACATCTATTAACAAAACACCTCACCAATTTTCACAAGGAAAAGGAGTGGTACTTGGCATCAGTCTCTCCTAAGCATAATTTCTGTTCCTAGTGAGTATTACTAGAAATATTGCACAGTGATTGTTCAACATCTGGAAAGTTCTAGGGCCACAATCTAAAAATTCTATGGTCTTAGTAAAATTTTTTTACTTTGTAAACTCGAATGTAAAACTCTGTATAAACTCTGTTCAGACAGATTTATAAAAGGAATAGCTGAAGAGAAGGCAGCAGATGTAATGAGGTAGATGTTTTTAAAAGGTATCAAAGAATATTTCGTAAAGTTTTAAGCTGAAGAATGAATTCCAGCTGTCTTTGCTGTGCCAGCTGTGAGTTGCTGAGGACAGCTGTGCCCTGTGCGCAGGCTCTGCCTGCCCAGCTCGGTGCTGGTGCTGCAGGGCTGCTGCATTGCAGGCTCCTTACCAGCTGCCCTCATGTAACACGGGCTGCAGAAGCAGCCACACTGCTCCATGGCTTTCTAGGAACAAACAGGGTAACTCCTTTGAGCACAGTTAGCTCTTACCAGTGGCAGCCTTATAAGCCCTGCAGATTAATCAAAAATGAGGATTACAATAGTTTGGGATGGGTCCTGTTGGGACCATTTGACACCAGTCTTCTGCCAATCACATCTGCAGTTCTGTCGTGTCTCCTGCCTCCTTCTGTCCTGCTGCTGCTGCTGACACCCTGCCAGCAGCAAGCCATTTCCCTGGGATGCTCTCAGGCTGCTTACAGCCCAGCTGCCTCGCTCTGCCAGCTACCAAACTGCTGCTCCAGCTCCTACATTGGCTTCTCCCTCTTAAACGTGGTCTACATTATGCTGGAAATCCCAGTATATACTCAATACAGAGCTGCAAAGACATAGGATACATTGAACTGTGAGATGTTTGGGCTGTGAGAGATATGGGGGTGAGGACTGGGTTTTTTTTAATATTTTCAACAGGATAATGAAGTAAACTTCAGAACACAGCTGTGTTCTGCTTCAGAACCTGCTTCATCAGTATTTGCAGGTTTTTTGAGATGTACCATTTACAATTTACAATATTTGGTTGTATCCCCAATGCTGTCAAAAAGAAAAAAGATAACTGAGAAAAAATTCTGAGAAAAGCCAGAAAAACAATCACTGGCTGGAGGCCAAGCTTATTTGGAAATATATGCATAGGTTTAACTAGTCCAAACCTTCAAGGGTGATTAAGGGGAACTCATAGTGTATAACTTCTTCTGGAACAAGCTACTTAGAAAGAGAAAGTAGAAAAAAGGGTTAACAGGTCATGGGCCACCAGAGGTACCAACATTTCTTTGTTAGCTGCTGCTACTGACCAGATTAAATTACTCTGGTAGCAGATGCCCAGAGTGCATAAAAATGAGGATTGCATTTACATATTCTGAGAAATTAGGTGTTGTTTTCTCAGAAACTCACTCCCAGATACAAACCTCCCACGTTTCTAGCTGGTATTAAGATAAAAGTGAGGCACATGGTCCCATCCACTGTTAAGGACTACACTGATTCTTTGATATTGCTTCCTATGCAAGTACAGTCTTCATTACCCTGAGCCAGCACCTGTGCAGCTGCTCCAAGAGCAGCTCCTGCAGAACAGTGTGAATAGAGACAGCAGATTGTTTAGATTTTAAACTTGGTAATGACGAAATGCCTACTGCATTAGCAGAATATGTGGGGTGTGACAAGAGGCTGAGGGAGTAAACAACATTTTATATTCCCATGTCATGTGACAATCAGGTGGAAAATCTAAAAAAAAAGTGGTAAAGCAGCCAGCTTGCCCCATTCTCTCTGAAAAAATCAGAACAGTAAATAACTTAGGGCCTCCCCTGTTTAGCAAACATTTTTATTACAGAGGACACACAGAGGGAAGAGTTAGAAGATAAGGCGGGTATTCCCTAGAAGAGATTATAAATAAACCAAAGATTAAGTTCCTGTAAAGTGTTCTATTTGTATAGATTTAGTATACTAAAATACTTTGATAGAACAGATATCCTACCAATGCTTGTATTACCTCTTGCATCAGAAAAAGGAAGTCAATGAAACCTCTGCTTTTTTCTCACTTTCACACTTTCTGGATTTTTCTTAAACCTCTTCCCACAATAGTAATGCAATGCAGGCTGCAAACATTTCTATTCACAAAATTGAACCTGTTTTGTAAATAGTAATATATACTGGGTTATTAATTCTGGACTAAGTTCCTTTATCTATTTTAGCATATGTCAATATTTATTTCTAGAACAGTTATTCCATTCTAGATTTATTCCAGAATTGTCTTGGCTCTAGAAAGTCATAGAAGTATCTTCTATCTCAGGCATATTGATATTGTAGCATGCCCTGGGTAAAACAAGCATTAGGATTCTAGTTGGATTGGGTGCATAGATCATATCATTTATTATTTGCAGATGCCAGGACATTAAAACTTTCAATTGTTTTCCCACCAAAGTGAATAAGGCAGTTTGTTAATACAATTACCTCTATAATTGGAAACTAAATCAATGATGACTGCATGATTTGAGTGCTACCTTAAATAATTTCATTTTTATGATGCTGTTTTGTTGCACATGGTATCACCAAATAGCTTATTCATTTTCCTGCTGACTGTGATTTGAGTTTGCATATTTCTCTGTGACAGAGAAGCACATTTTCAACCTTTCTAGTTTTCTGGGATACAGTGTGCATTGCTTTGAATTATTCAAGCTGACACACATTAACACTAAAAGTCCATAGTCCATAGTGAGTGAAACAAGAGAGAAGGACTGGGTGGACTATAACTTCCCTGGGAAAAAAAAAAAGCAGTCACCAGAGGTCTTTGGCAAAGCCCTTAAAGGAAAACAAAACGTGGGGTATACAAGGTACACAGAACTTAAGTGTTACGAAGGATTTCCCCTACTCATTTCAGAGGAGGATCCACAGTCACTGCCTGTTTGCCTTTGATTTAAAATATTTGGACAGGCAATAGGGAGGCAAAAAGGGCCACAGACTACTCAATTTCTCAAATTTACAGGATAATGTACTTCGCAAATTAAACTTCATTTTATAAGCTCATTAGGAAAGAAAGCAAACATGATGAAGGGCTCAGTCCCCTCTGTACAAACTAGTCTAGCTCATGAATTCACTAATTCATCACATCAATCATGAGATTTCTAATTCACAAGTTCTCTAAATCATAATGTGCAATTCATTAACTTGTAACTCGTGCACTTTGCATATGAGGAAGGTACCTATCCAAGGGTGAGAGTGCTCATCTTTCCTCCTTGGTCACAGTGCAGGTGTTCCCTGTGTCACATGAGGAGCACAAACATTAGTGTTTTATCAACACTGTTTCCATCACAAATCCAAAGCACAGCACCATACAAACTACTGTGATTCTATCCCAGTCATAGCCAGTATAATCTCCACACCTTATTCCCTACTATTTTCATCATGCTCAGGTCCCATACTATCCAATAGATCCTCATCAGCCACCTTGCTCTTTCCCTGTCTTCACAGATATAATTTCCTGTAAAATGTCCATAAAATGCCTGTAAAATGTCTATTGAATTTATTTAGTCCAGGATGTTTGGCTCCATCTGTTCTGGTGGTCACTCAGGACCAGAGAGCTGCTGTGTTGTGTGGAGTTACTGGGCACCAAAGCCAGCTCAGGTAGGGTCACTGCTGCACAGGCCCCACTTCTTGCAAGGCTTTTTTTTTCCACTGGCAGTGGCTCCTGCTACAGTAATCCTGTAACATGCAATTCAGATAATAATTTATAACAATTTACAGGTGTATCCACTACAGTCTCCATCTCTGGTCCCTTTGGACTCCTACCCTTGCCTCTGCTCCAGTGTGAGCTTATCCAGAGATTCTAGTCCCAGCAGGGGTGGACCTGCTCCAGTGTGGATGTACTCATGGGCCATAGTCCCTGCAGGGTACAGCTGATGTGGCCTGGCCTTTCACACAGCCACAGTCACTTGGAAGTGACTCCAGCACAGCTTTATCCAAGGGCCACAGTCTCTCCAGGGGTGTACCTGCTGTGCTATGGACATATCCATGGCCACAGATGCTTCTGCTCCAACACTTATCCACAACCACAGACACTTCAGGTTGTCCTGCTCCTGCAGGGACTTATCCACAGTTCAAGTCCCTTCAATTCAAGCTGACACTGGAGCTGCAGCCTGTCTGGCCCAGCAGTGATGCCCAGGCCATGGACCAGCCCAGGCACATTGCCATGGCTGTTATCAAAGTGCTCCCAGGCACAGCTGGGTAGGATGATAAGCCCTACAGCAAACAGCCAGAGTGAAAAGAAGCCACTAACAAGCTCTAGACTAAGGCACAGCAGGGCAAGCAAGACCTATGGCAAGTACAACACTGCCAATTGATAGCTAAAAGCTATGAATTCAGTCTAGCAAACTCTGACCAAACCTGACATTACCTCAAAGCATTTGAGGCCCAGGTTGGTCACTGAAACAGGATTGCCATGGTTTAACCTCAGTGGGCAGCTCAGCCCCACACAGTCACAGGCTCACTTACCCCTGTGGGATAGGGGAGATAATTAGAAGGGTAAAAGTGGGAAAATCTGTGGGCTGAAATAAAGACAGTTCAATAGGGAAAGCAAAAGCCACGCACACAAACAAAGAAAACAAGGAATTTATTCACTTCCTGTCAGCAGGCAGGCATTCAGCCATCTCCAAGAAAACAGAGCTTCAGTACAGTTATTGGTGACTTGGGAAGATAAATACCCCCAGCCCAAACATTGCCCTTTCCTTCCTTCTTCTCCCAGCTTTATATGCTGAGCACAACATCATACAGTCTGGAATAGCCCTGTGGTCAGCTGGGATCAGCTGTCTCAGCTGTGTCCCCTCCCAGCTCCTTGTGCACCCCAGTCAGCTCCCTGTTAGGGCAGTCTGAGAAACAGAGAAGGCCCTGACACTGCAAGCACTGATCAGCAATACCTAAAACACCCATGTGTTATCTTTTATCTTTTCTAATACATTGTTCTCAATAATTTTTCAATTTGAAAGGAAGTTGTTTTCTAAGGTTAAGTCATCAAGCTGTAACAAGACAGAAACACTGGCAATCACCCATTCAAATCATATCAATGCCAGCTTATTCTACAGGATGAGACAAGTACCAGCAGAAGATAACTGCTCCTGACTCCGAGTCAAATTTAAAGCTGAACTTTCCTCAGGAAGATTAAGGCTGTATATTCTACTTACTCATATTCATGTACAAAGGCTTACCACTTCCTGTATTTCCATGTTTCCCAGGAATGAAATCATAACCAATACTTAATGTCTGGGATGTGGGCAAATGTTGTAGGCATATGGTAACTACTTCACTAGTACTAGGCACATGGTCTTCATGAAAACATGGAAGAACCAGCACTGCACTTCAGTTAGATGTTAACCTCATTTAACTTTTAGATGGCAGGGATTAGGGAAGATGAATTCCATGGTGGCTGAAAACATGCCATCTTATGCCACTAGCAAGCAGGGATCTATGGTCCATCTCATGACTGTGATGTAAGAAGGGAACAGAACTTGTGTCACGTGTGATGCTAATTCCAGGCTGTGGTTTACATTTCATGCTGAGATCTCTCTAAAACAGAGGATGTATTCCTACCACTGGGTAAAAATAAATGCTGCTTCACTGATTCCTTTCATCAGTGCTTTTCTAGGGATGTCACAGGGACTGATTTTAAAATAAAATTCTTTAAAAATGCAACAACAAAAAAAACCCCTCAAAATCCAAGATCCTCAGAGTCACTTCTCATTACAGTTTCGGTCAAAATAGTCACTGGTTGAAAGGTCAGAAATCCATTGACTGAAGCTGACTTGGCAAGTCAGGACTTGTCTCTAACATGTTTCAGAAGTTTGAAAGTTGTTATTTCAACAGATAGTTTCTCACATTGCTGTTTAATCTGAAGCTACCCAAACTAGCAAGTCTTTAAAAAGTTTGTTTTTCAGCAGTAGGTGGCACTATCAAGTTTCACAAATATTGTAATATAAATTAATATAAAAGTCTATGCATATAATTTTAAAAAGAATATTAAAAGATATCAGAATAAATTCTGAAAATAAATATTTTTCTAAATATTACAATTGAGAAAAAGTCTAATGCAAGAATAGGAATGAGAATGTCTAGTATCAAAATAGGCAACATGTTATTTTATGACACTTATTTAAAATAAGTGTAATAAAAATTTCTGTATCCTCTTTGTAAAGTACCACCTTGAGTTGTTCTTGAATATACTACTTCAGCTACTTTGAATTTCCCAGAAATTATATGTATTTTCTTTGCTTATAAAATGTAATACTGCAATAATGAGTGTCAATACATCTAGAATAAGTTATGTACTTTTTATAAGGTAAATGAATGCATACAAACAGGAATATGGCAAACAAAAAAAAAAGCTTTTTGATTTTTCTTTTGTGGTCAAGAGTTTATACTTAGATTACCAGAGATTAGAGCACTGCAGGGCCGGGTTCCTCCCTGTATACTATATGGGGATGTTACTGTATCCCAAATAAACTCCAAGATTAAAAAGATGCAATGTTAATTGAAAACATTTTCTTAAAAATGTTACTATATAAAATGTTACTATATAAAAATCTGTAAAGGGCAACTCACAAACAAATCTGTGTTTCCAGGTATTCCAGATTGCTTGATGACACAAAAGGGCAATATCACAAAAGCACTGCAGGTACTTTGTTTCAGAAGCTCCCAATGCCATATTCCTCAGCAGTGTACAGCAGGAATCATCCAGTGCAACACAGCACTTTCATTAAGCTGGTTTTTGGATGACTGCCTTCTCATTAGAAATGAAGTCCTGGTCTGCCTGAGCACAACATGTGAAGATAAGGAAAGGAGAAAAGAAATTAGGTAAGGAAGGCAAATGAAATATATAGTCAGTGCTCTTTTATCTGCCAGACCAGAAAGTGTCCTTGCCATTTTTTTCTTCACCCCAGGCTCCAAGCAAGCTGCTTGGCTCCGCATACTATTTCTGCACTATGATACAACCTATGCCAATGCCTAAGATTCATACTTTCTTTTGTTTTGTTTTCTATTAAATAAAGAATGTAGAAAAGACACTTTTATAGCTTCACAGCATTTTTTCATGAACTGACATTGTGTATTACCCCTTTTGTGTTAACGTGGTCTGCTTACTGTTTCTTTTATAATACTGACAAAGTCAAAAGGTGGTACTTAATGAATTTGCAAGGAACTGGCAGCAGCTGCATTCAAAAGGTTTTTAAACTTGTAACATTCTGCTTCAGTTTCTCCAGAATCTTCAACAAGAGTCCTTCTTGTTGGATTTACTTGAGTTCACTTTCAGACCTCAAAACAGAGTGGTACTACAGAAATAATATACAGGAATATACTTTAAATTTTGCTCTTTGTTTTCCATTACAAATGATTCATTGTCACCTTGCTTCTACCTCCAGGGAATCAAAGAGCTGCTTCAATATACCTAACTCATTCAGCACATCTCCTGCTTTAGACCTCCAGTGTGTTTAGTGGTTCCATGGAAATGCTTTAACTAAACTTTCATTGCAAAGGGAAGTGCTTCCACTGCATCTTGTACAGTTACCAAATATGCATATAAGAAATCGACTTAAATTACAGGTTCTTCTTTCTTCCAAGGGATATATCAATTTCATGTAATTACATCAAGCGATATCTTTGGGTAGACACACAGCTGCAACATGAAGGTGCAAATTAAATTATTAGAGACGTATCAAATTTATATACTTGTGCTATTTTTTAAGTTGTAATGTCACAGCCTTGTACCTTGAAGGGCAAACCTGAAAATGAGATCTTCACCCTGGCTCTGTTTAAATGGCACCAATATCCCAGCAGCTGTGCATGACCCAGAGCAGGGTCTGAGAGAAACACAGCGCAGCGCTCTGGCTGCAAAGCACAGGAACAAAACACCCGCAAATTAATGGCAGGGAGATTTATCAGGTTTAGTAACAGTTTCCCAATTCACCATTCACACTATTTGGTTCAATTAGTCATTGAAAGGCTGAAGGAGCGACCAAAGGATCATCTGAAAGGTACATAGTGTCACACACACTCTCAGCCAGGCTACGCACACAATGGCAGCAGACCCTTTTCGAAGTGGTATTCAGTGCACTGAATTGATTAACTGTTGGGCTTTCAAGGGGAGTTCAGCTTGCTCTTTGAGTAATGTAATTTACCGTATTTACAGGTGCTTCAAGATAAGACATAATAATAATTTGGCAATTCTGAGACGTGTAAGGATGCCAGCCTGTGGCCTGTCTGCTCTAAGGCATTCGCCCTTTTAGGCATGCTCTGGCACGTGCTTTGTTACTCCTGAGGAGTAGATGCGTGGGGGCTGTGATGTGTTGTTTTAATGTGTGTTGCATATTTAATACCCGTGAAAGGATGATAAGATGGTATCAGGACTAGTACGCCGCTCCGAGGGGAGCCTCCCCCGGAGCTACCAATCCCAAACACTGTAGGCCAACCCCGAATCTCCCGAATCTCTCCCGCTCGGGCTGGTTTGATGGCTCGTTCGGGATGCGATGCCGGGCAGCGGCAGCCGGCGCACACGGGGCTGTTCCCGGGGCTCTGCCGTCCCTCGGCGCTGCCCGCCGGGCTGCCGGCAGTGCTCCCTGCTCCAGCTCCGAACTCACCGGCCTCGCCCGGAGCAGGGCCGCTCCTCCACCCACCGACACGCGGAGCAGGGGCTGCCCCGGGAGCCGGGACCGCGGACGGGGCGCCCGGCACGGCCGCCGCCGCCGGGAAAGCTGCCGCCTCCGCGGGTCCGGCGGGCGCTGAATGGCTGCGCGGCCGGGCCGGGGCGGAGCGCGGGGGCGGCCGCGGTGCCGGCGCGGCCCCGTCCCCAAACAGCGCCGAAAGGAGCGGGGGGCGGCGCCGGGGCAGCCGCCGCCGCCGCCGCGCCGTGCCGGCCCTCGCGGAGCCGGCCCCGCGCCATGGAGATCGAGGCGGCCGGCGGCGCGCAGGTGAGAGCGGCGCGCGGCGCGGGCAGGCCCGGCCGTGAGGGCGAGGGGCGGGGCGGCCGTCACGAGCCGCGGAGCACGTGGCGCCGGCCCGCCCCCCGGAACGTGCTGAGTCACGGTAGGGGCGGGGCCGCGCCGCCCGGGGGCCGGGCCGGGCCGGGCCGGGGTCACCGAGGGCCGCCCGCAGCCGCCGCCCGCAGCCTGGGGAGCGCGGGGAGGGCCGGGCAGGGCGAGGGGCCGGAGCCGCCCCCGAGGGAGCGGCCGGGGAGGCGCCGGCTCCGGAGGGGCTGCCCGAGCCGGGCGCAGCCTGGAGTCTCTGCCCCCGGCGGGCCCGAGCGCTGGCGCTTCGCTCTCGGGTGAGTTACCGCCGCTTGCCGCTGCCCGGGCCCGCTCCGGGCTCTGGCACAACCACGCGCTGTCCCGGGCGGCTCCGGGCTCGCCGCGGGTCCGGATCGGCCCCGCAGCCGCGGAGCCCAGGCGGGCTGGCCCGGTAGCTGCCCTCGGGAGCCCCCGGCAGCGCTCGGCGCTCGGGCGCACGGAGCCGGGCCGGCTCTGCCGGGCCAGCGGCTCTGCCGTGGTCCTGCTTTGGGCTCACGTGCTGCGGAGCCGCTTCTCTCGGAGCCTGGGCGGCTTCACCACTGTTGTGTTGCGAACTAGTTGCTCAAGAGCTGCCTGAATAACTGAAAACATAATTGAACTCCGTTATAAATTTATATAATTGTGCTTTTCTTGGGAGTTTGAATAGAAACGTATCCTTATCAACAAAATGCTAGGTTTAAGGAAGTAATGCTTAAAGCTTGTTCTGGAGCTGATTTAATTCTTTTCATACTGCAAAATTAAGACTCAAGTGTTCTGATGCTCTTCTGATGTGTGTTGGTACAATATATGCTATGCAGTAGAGTTTCTTCTAACATTATCTATGCCTTGGGATGTATAAGTGGGTACTTCCTACAGGTGCCATCCCTCCAGCAGTATGGGATGTACTTTTTTCTGTTCTTTGGATATGTCCTCTCGAGTCTTGGGCTGTTCATAGCACTGCTTGGCCCATCTGTTTCTCTAGCCATGACCTCCACCTTGCCTCCTCGGTTTGTTGGCAAATACTGAGACAGAAATCACTGTCTTGGCCTGTAAGCACCCTGTGAGTTTGGTTCTGCCTATATTATCCAGGCACTTCTGGTCTCATTCCTCAGGTACTCTTAACAGACCAATTCCTTAAGAAGTGATTTTGTACCTTCTTCCCCAATTCATTGTGACTTCCAGAAACCTCGCTTTTGTTACTCATCTGCCTGCTTTGTCAAACCCTCTCTACTAAGCCACCTGTTGCACTTTTCCTATCTGAGCTCAGCAGCTGCTGATTTCTCCTGCAGACCTAGCACGAAAAGGCAGTGTGTTTTGTAGATAGCAACTTATCATCATCTTTGACATATAGTCCAAAATGTTTTCATTAAATGTAAAATTCACATACCTTGTACCATAAAACATTCACTCAGAATGAGCAAGGGGGAACACGATCTGCATTTAGCCCCTCAGATTTTGCAAGCCAACAGATGGGAAGGGTGTTCTTAGTATCTTTGTGCCTAGTAGCAATAGTTATAGCAGTAAAGGTGAGTGTGTAGGGGTTGATCAAGCTTCTGAACCAGAATGCAAAACCTCCACTTTCATCTACATGCTTCTGGGGGAGTTAGGAGGGCTATCATCTGCAGTATTCCTGTAAAAAGCATTCCCTTCTTGTGCCTTCCTGCCTGGAAGGAGGATGCTCCCCTGTGCATTGCCTACATGGACCTCAAACCATCCAAGAAAAAAGATTGCAGTGGAACAAGTGGTCCGAGTGTCAAGTCACACTTGAGAAGGCAGGACTTAGTAGCTTTTCTCTTCAGTAAATGTGAAATTTTTGAAAAGGTTTCCTGTAATCATGTAAAAAAATTCAACAAACCACTTAATTTTTAAATTTTGACCCTCACAACAAGAGGGCAAAAAGAATCCCCTTTCCAACACAAATAATGAAGCTGTGGGTTGCACTAGATTAGAAGTAAGACTAATTGTCACGAAATAGCAAAACCAAGCAGACAAATAAGTGAGTATGTGCACATTCAGGACTGGCAGCAAGTCAGCTTTTTCAGTTATTTTTCTTTTCTTTTTCAATTTTTTTTTTTTAATATTCTTGATAATGAGATTTAATAACCTTATTGAATAGGAATATCTGATCAATATATCTGTATATATATATATATATTCATGTATCTGTGTGAATAAAAATAAGAAATGTCCCTATTTCTGAATATATTGATATCTACTAAAATGGAGGACAAGTTTGGAGGAAGTAGATGAAAGTGTATCACAAGCACTTCCTTAAGTAAAAATGCATTTATTTTTACATTCCCAGTAGTTCTGTGCTCACCTTGATATCCAGCTATATTGGCAGAGCTTTCTTTCCTTCAAAACTGACAAAAGAATATTTTTCAGTTAAACTAATGTTAGGTATAATGCAGTGTAGCATGTTTGGCTGAAATGAATGTAGCCTAGCAGGAGCTGATCTTGTCAATTCATTCAGGAGAGCAGCTAATTGGATATTGTTACTAGTGTAGTAAATGTCCATCATATGAACCCTGTTCTGTAGCATGTCTTTAAAATGTGCCAAGAACTTAGAGCTGTATTAGAAACTTAGTTCATTGTCTCAGAAAACCTGACTATCTGTCTTGAAAATAATTTTTAGTACTCAGAGATGGAGGAGAGATTGGCTTTGAAAGTTTATTGGGAAATACTTGAAAGAGATGAAACTGGAATAAAAAAGAACATTCATTGTAGGCAGAAGGCAGCTGGATGTTCTTATGTGCTTTAAAGAAATTGTGATATTTTTATAGGACTGTGTGGGTAGTTAGGAAGGTTTATGTTCATTTCCCACTAATGTTCATGGGCAAGAATAAATTTTAGCTTTCTGTCTCTTACTTTATTCTTTTTTAATTGAAAAAATAGAAATGTTATAATATTGATCCTGAATAAGAATGCCATAGGTTATGTATAAAAACAGGGAAATGGTTGAAAAATATTATTGTATTTATTATTGCACCTGAATACCATTTTGGTTTCTTTTGCTTTCTTTGCCTCTTAAATTTGCAAAGCAGAAAAATACCTGTTTGATTATTACTGCTACTTCTGTGATCCTGACTGAAATGAATGTAGCAATAGCATCTTGAACATACTTATTTTGTTAAAATATGTCACATACCTGTGGAGTCTGCTGGGCTTTGAGAGGTGATGTTGAGGAACACTCAAGAAGTAGAAAGTCCCAGGTGAAGTATTTGTTCTTAGTAAAAGTAATTCATACTATTCCTTACTAGAGTTTTTCATACATAGTTGTAAAATTTTGTTGTATTTGTCCCTTTAGTAGAACTAAGAAAATTCAAAACAGCAAAAGCTGATGGAGTTTGTCTCTGAAAGTTATTGGAATGCAGTAGACTTTATAAGGAGAATGAAAATAATCAATTGCAGGCTCAGAAAAGGGTGAACTTGAGGGAGAAAGAGAAAATACAGAAAGTCCAGATGAAGATGCCAGTAAGTGGTGGTGCCACGTGTACCCATACCTGTAACACTGGGTTTGTGATTCATTGTGAAGAAGAAATTAGGTTGATTTTTGTATCTTGAGCACTGCTTCTTTCTTTTTTTTCCTCTTTGCAATTATAAAGATAAGCTTTAAAATTAATAAACCATTCACTAAATTTAGGCCAATTTGTGCAAGTGTGATGTGTTTCCAATTATTGGCTTGGCTGAGGCCAGTGCCGTACAAGTTCAGGCAGTAACCCATTGGCATGAATTAAATATTAATCCCCTGCTGATTGAGTTGCAGCCAGCAAGAAGTCCTGCAAAGGCTCCAGGTTAATCACCTGGTTAAAGTTTGCTTTGGCCTCCATCTCATTCCAACTCTAAGTAACCTATTATTTTAATGTAGCACATTCCTAGAAAACTTGAAATGGTTTGAAGTCTGTTCAGTTTTCTGATCTAGTTTATTATACCAAAGTTAAACTTTGTGCCACAGAATGCTGCTTTAGGTGAAGGGGAAAGAATATGACACGTTGGTCCGCTCAGTCCTTTTTCAGCAATAAACTGATTTAATTGCTATTGAAAACACTTCATTTGCTACCTCTGCAAGTCTTCCAGTATGACCAATGAGAAGTCACGGAGGAGGAGCTGGAAATCATGACTTTGAATTTGTGTTATGCAAGGATGACTGATATACAGTGAACCACAATGCCCCTCAGAGTTGCTCAACTGCAATTCTTTTATGGCATATCTGTTTCATTAAAGTAAACAATTAAACCAGCGGTAAGAACTGAAGGTGGCAGTGCTATCTGTGCTGGAAACCATGGAAGGCTTATCTGGAACAGATACTGGCAAATGCATTCAATTAAAGATAGGCATTGTGTGCTTATAGCTTTCCTACCCAGTAACTGCTTTCTGTGTGGGCAAAGTAAAGCTAGTGACAGTCACGTATTAATTGGCAGTAGCAAGAATTTAATTGCCTTACAGCACTGAACTTTTTCTAAAGTAAGAGAGCAGTGTTACTGCTCTGTGCAGCACAGTAGTGAAACAGAGTGACACCCACTTTTGTGTTTCTGTGATTTCTACGTACATATTACTTAATTTTTCTTTAAAATAACGAAATAAAAAATATATTTCCCATTGTATTACCTTGTTGTAATATTACTTTAGCTTTACTTTGACATGTATATGCCAACAGTGGCCATTTCAAATGGAAGCAAAGTCTCTCAGAGCAATACATTTAAATTAAGTATTAATTTGGCACCATAGTTTAAATTAAATACTAATTTGGGTAACCAAGCAATCTGTAACAACTTCTATTACAGATAAAAGTGTTTAATTATTTGAGTGCTTTGGAGAGGAGCATTTGTCCTTATCCTATGAAGAATCTTATGTTTTCTGTCTTTTGCTATTTTGAATTCTAGGTGAAATATTTTCTGTGTTTTCTTGAAGTGACACATTGATTTTTCAATGTTATTTATCAATACATTGGCTTTGTATTTGTTTCTTAATTTATATGTTAATATACACTTCAAAATTTAAAGTACTTAGATGTTTTGACATGTTGTTCTGGACATCTT
This sequence comes from Erithacus rubecula, assembly GCF_903797595.1. Lineage (NCBI taxonomy): Eukaryota > Metazoa > Chordata > Aves > Passeriformes > Muscicapidae > Erithacus > Erithacus rubecula. The sequence continues at coordinate 15,581,642 of NC_136659.1, forward strand.
GGAAAGCTATTAGGAGATAATAAGAGTGTTAAATCAAAGTTAAGTTAGCATTGTCCTACCAGCAGTGTATAAGTGCTGCTCAATAGTATATTATTAAACCCTAGCACAAGTTTGATACAGCTGTAGTAGAATATAGAAATATTAGAAATAATACTTATTTCTGAGTAAAATACTTAGGTGGCTGCAATTTGTGCACTGTCGATGCAGTTGAAGTCTTTTGATTATGTCAGTTCAGATTTCTGATTTGGGCCTGATTAGCTGCAGTTTTTATACAGGGAAGAAGAAATATAAACCAGTTTTTGTTTAGCAAAGTTATTTGAAAGGTACTGTAAATGACTATTAATGTTTTCTGTCTTTAAATGTAAACAAAACCATTTCACAAGGTATGTCTGTTCATGTGGATGCTGTTGCAGTACTGAGGGAATTGAAACCACTCAATTTTGTACATGACTTACAGTCACACTTTTAGCCTAATTTCTTCAGTATTATTATTAGCAATCTAGTTAAAAAACAGAAGAGAAAGGGAAAGAAAGTTCCTTTAAGATTGAAGTTGCAGCAACAACGTTATGTAAGATCAGTTTGAAACCATCTCTTTAAAACCTTTTAAGGAAGTATCTTCTGTATGGCTATGAAATGTAAAGATACCAACTTTTCCCTCCTTGCTCCCACTTCTGTCTTGTAGTTTCAAAGTTTTATTGCTGTTTGCTGTATTGATTTTACATGCTGTCTCTTGTAAGTACAACAAAAATTTCACTCCTGGAGACAGCTTGCGAAACAAAGTTTGCATGCTTGGGAAATTGACTCAGAAGGAGCTTGGTTGATAGCGTGCCTGTAAGAGGAGGTTTATTTTACGATTAAGGGTGTGTCTATTTGCTATGTTTGAAAATTAATACCTAGAAAATGTTAAAGCAGTGACTTTTCAACAGCTAAGTTACGTGAAAAGTTGCTGTGACTTTTGATTTGCTTCCTTCTCAGGTCAAAGAGCCATGATAAAAAGATCATGTGGGTTTTAGTTTGTTTGAAACCTTGTGGTGAAATAAGTATCTTCCTACTTATTGCTGTAATTAGAGTGGAAAAATTCCTGTGCTGCTCGGGCTCCCCATTGGGAGATCCCCATTCAGAACTCCCGGGCAGCACGTGGTTGGTGCAGGACTGGCACTGGGAATGCTGCTTGTTCCCATGTGAGAGGGCCAGTTTCAATGTCTGCTCTGCAGCTGCTGCCTGGGCAGGGGCTCCTCATCATTTCTTCTTCCTGCCTTCAGGAGCTGTTTGCTTGAGTTACGTGCTGTTGGGTAAGAAGACTGAATTTTGTTCTAAATCAGGGTATTTCCCGTTGCATTGCGTGCGGTTATGTGACCAGATGACCTGTTCCACAATCAGCTGGGTAGCAGAACAATGGACAAGAGAGGATGGCAGGGATGAGTGGGTGGCTCTGAAGGCTGGTGCAGCTCAGCTCAGAAGGGTAAGGTTTTCAGATGCTTCCTGGCTGGAAGGAGAACATGGAGACTGTAGCAGCAGAGGTCATCCAAGACCTGTCAGTGTAGGTGTTCCACCCCAGTTTGTGACACTAATGCTTCACTTCACCACTATCACAGCAGGAGTCACTGATGTCTCACCAGTGCAGATAATAAAGGCAAGGAGTGTCCTTGGTACGAGTGTACTGCAGAACCTGGTGCAATCTGCTGTGAATTACTTGACATGGGATGCATGGACATGTTTTTTATTCTAGGACACAGAATTATATTCACACTTGGCTTTGTTTCTGTTGTGGATGAGTCTTGAGCAGATCTGTGTCAGCTGAGGAATTTCTAGAAGACTGTCACAGATATTTATAAAATAAATCAAAACTGAGTAAACTTTAGAAGCAAGTAGGATTTAAGATGCCAAAAGGTGCAAAAAGAAGCAAGTCAGTAAAAAAGCATAATATGAGAACCACAATTCATATTTGCATCTAAATCGTGATTTCTGACAGCTGGTCTTCCAAATTATTTAAATTTAGTTATTTGGCAGTGGAATGCACATCATATTAATGTGCCTTATAGCTTTGTAACAGCTATAACAGCTTGTAACAGAGAATTAAAGCACAGTGACTTCTGATACTGTGCTATTTTGGTTTTAGTATTTGAACTATAATGTTATCAGGTTAATTCTTCAACTAGTATAAATTGTTGTGACTCAGTGAAATAATGTAGTACCATGGAATGTTTTCTGGCTTGATTTGTAATCCTTTATCATTGACCACTTCAGGAGTCTAGTCTGCAGGTGACCACTCTTGGGGTCTTTGCTCAGCTGACAGCTATGCATACATCTCTAGACATTATTCATCTCTCAGAGTTTCTTTTTGTTGGTAAAGTGAAGAGTGGAAGCCACTTAAATAATAAAGCTGTTAATGGAGTGCTTCAGATTATTCTGAAATAGTGTCATTGTGGTCAGACCCATAGAAGTATTTTAAATTGAAAATGAAGCTTGGGGTGAGAGTTTTTGAGAAAATGGGCTACTGTATATCCAAGGGAACAGACGTGGAAGAAGGTCTGAGGAAAATGGTGGGCAGTGGAGGCTCTTGATTTGGATGGAAGGACAGTTACTTGTGGTTGAACTTTGCAGTTTTCTTGCTCTTTTGAAGATACTAAGCATTACTTTGGCAAGAGGTATAAAACCTTTTACCTGCTCTGGTTTATGCCTTGGAAGATGAGTTAGATCCTTTTGCTTTCAGAATTTATAAATTGAAAAGTGAGGGCTGAAATGCCCCACACTGACAAAGCTTTAGTTTTCTACCCAGTTATTGTTCACTTTCTCAGTGGCTTTACATTTTTGAAGCAAAAGCTGTCATTGTGGACAGAAATAGGATGTATGTAGATGCCTGACTTGTTGGCCCTTATTGAGCTTTCTGATTTAGTTGTTTAAATTTGCAGGACCTTCATGTGAAAGAGATTTCTGAAGCCTTTGTGGGGCCTGATGATTTCTAGAGGCTTGCTTTTTATAGGTAAACGTGTGGATTACAAGTGCTTAAGAAAATGAGTTAAATCTACCCTTGCTTTGTTCTATGGAAGGCTAACTCATGTATCTTGGTGTGGCTAGAGAAAGGGAAAAGCTGTATGAACTCCTTTCATGCAAATTGAATAGAGATTTCTGTCATGCTCTATGTAAATTTAGGCAGAGTGTTCTTGGTCAACAGTGCAAAGTTGAATGGTATTATTATTGACTGAAGTATGTCACTAGTGAAGGCTGTTCACAGTGTCAAATTAAGTTCAAAGTGCCATTTAACCATGAATTACTCTTTTGGAAAGATATTGCTGGCACAGCTAAAACATGCCCCTCTGGGTATCCCTTTCTCAAATCTGTTATGATTCTGTACTGCCCAATGGTGAGCAGTTGAATAGAAATGTATTTTTGGCCTCTTTTCTGGGTTTAGTTTCTTTTCCCCTTGCAGAAACTAAATAGTAAGTGTGTTAGAGGCTGAACACTCAAAAGAACCCCTGATGCTGCTTGTTTAGTGAGAGTTGTGCACTGACTGAATTCCCAGCAGTGTCTAGATGGATTGTATATGTGAAAAGGAACATGTTAATTGCAGGACTGACTCAGGATGGTATTTAACACCTGTGCCCCATAGACTGCAGTGGGGACTGTGTACCTGTGTACTCTGCCAGATGGGGGCACATCTGGAGCAAACACTGGTTCTGCAATATAACCCTATTCTTAAGCTTTTAGTCTTAAGATAGTACCCTGCCTGATGAGGTGTTCATATGGAATTTCCTTGATGCAGCCACAGTAGCTGTCAGTGTTTCTGAAAGAGGACTGCTGGGTATGTGCTAGCAGGACACTGGGTGAACCTCATTGCTTTCTAACTCACCCAGGCACTCCAGTTGCTTGCCACTGCAGTTTGGTCACTAGCAGCACTAACAAAGTAAGTTGCTTGTGAGATGAGTGAGGTGGAGGCTGACAAGACATGCCTCCCGTGGTGTAGGCAGTGTGCACATCCAGGTTTGGTGCAGCTGTAATGACATACAGGTGCTGACCCTGTCACTTGCCCAGCCATCAGCAAAACAACAGCTGGAAATGGGCATTTTAAACTAAGATGTCAATGTGGTGCAGTATGGACCCTCAAACACACAGTTTTCATGTTTGGTTTGAAACATGCTTTTCCAAAAGGTGTGAAATCAAAATAATAGGTTATAACCTGAGATTTATACAACTTAATGTTATTTGCAGTTTCTTAGGTTATTTTTCCTGTTCCTATGTTCATTTTGCTTCCTGATTTTTTGATTGGTCAAAATAATGTGCTGTAATTTGACTGGATCATGTTTCCCAGATGACTGAGCCACTATTATAAACAAATCCTCTTGTGTATAAAGTAGTGAGTATCCTGTGGCAATGTCTGCAGAGTACATGTTTGGCTGGGTACGGCACAATAGCTTGAAGACAATAATTTAACAGGCAACTGTTTTTCAAATACTATAGGTTCAATATTGAAAGTGAAGTGGGATGCAAAGGCTTTTGTATTCCAGTGATTAAAAGATCAGCAGTATTTTTCTTATATTATTTGTTTACATATAGGGAATTCCTTTTGTTGTTGTATAAATTATAAAATTCAAGAAATGCCTGTTTCATTATGATGCTGTTTTAACTTTGGAAGGAAAAAAACCAACCCAAACACAAATAAAGCCATTAAAGCCATATTTAATTTCAGGAAGAGATGGTCTGAGATGGCTGCTGTTTGAATACCTTTCCAAATGGAGTTATGTGGTGCAGTACATGGTGATTAGACAACAGCTGGAAAGTCAGCCACAGCAGAATCACTCACTTGTTGGGGCTGCAGAGCAGAATTTTGGTGATGTATCAAGTGAAATCAAATAGACAGACTAGCCCACTCTAATGAAAACAATCCCATATTTTTGCCAGCCTCCCAAGTTCATTGTGCAAGTTGTGTAATAGGATGTAACTTGAATACATATTAACTTTTTGTGCTTATTGACTTAATTTTGTAATGCTGCTGATGCAAGATAAAGAAATAGCAAGTCCATAACTCTGTTAAGCTGAAAGAGAGATTCAGAACTAGAGTGTAAGGGACTGCAACACTACTGGCCAAATATACTGTGGAAAAGTGAAAGTTGGATTAGCATGATATAATTAAGACTGAAAAGGGAAAAACCCATTGAACTAAAACAGCAAAGCTCTGAAAACATATGTGGCTCATTGCTTTAGAAACAGATGCTTCAGAAAGCACTTTGGGATGTCAGGAGTTTTAGGACTAAGTTTGAAGAAGTGGGATGACAGCCATGGCCATTTTTAGCTTGTTCTGAGCAGCCATGGTAGCACTTGTAAATATGGGCATAATTCAGTTTATTCAAGAAAAATTCAGTGTCATCAGTTCGCCATGTTAGACCATACTCTTTTTCTTTATGACTAAGGCAGAAATAAATTTGGAACAGATAAAATGCATGATAGATCTAGTACTGGACAAAGAAAATATGTACTAATATCAAACTTAAGATTTTGCTTTCTGTAAGCCATGCAAACGAGACAATGGATTTTTTTTTTTTTTTTTTAAGTACGTTGAGGTGGGATCAGTCCAGACCCCATTCAGTCGCTGGAAACCAACACTTGATATTAAGCTCACACTATTTTAAACCTAGCATATAAAATATGCATTGATTAAACAATTTAGAGAAGCACAGCTGCTTCTGGAGTGTCTGAGATAGATCACAAAACAGTCTTCTGCAGAAAGATCTGCAGCACTGGGCAAGAATTCCCTGATCTGTTGTACCATAAATGGTCATCTCAGAGCAGCCCAGATGTGCTGGGAAAAGGACACAAGTCCATGTTTCTGACTATGGATGATGAGATTGAGCCAGAGAGGAGAGTATTGCTCCTGCTGCTGTGCCCCAGGCTGGGAGTGCTGAGAGGCACTTGCACATGTCCAGTGTTCTAAGGAGTGTCAGGGAGGTGGGGACTGATTGATTTTGCAGAAAAAGAAGACTTGCCAGAGTGAAGAAGTAAACTGTTCTGTGTTCTTCCTTTTCCTCATCCTTGCTGTGTTTCTGATGAAGGTGTTTTTCTTTACTTGCTTTGGTCTTGCTTTATTGTTAGCATTAGAATTTTACAGGTTTTGGAACTGAAATAAAGTTAGTACATTAATGACCATAAGCAGCCTTCAACAGCTGTTTTTTATTGCAGTTACATTCTTACTCATTTAATGTTCTTTAGGCTTAAAGAAAGTTGTCTTTTCACTATACAGGGTGTATTTTTTACAAGGTATATATGAGGTATGTTTTTTTCCCTGGCAGTTTGGAAAGCTTGGGATTTTTTTTATTTTTAAACACATGGGATGTGTTCAAGAAAACCATCATGTTGAGAGCTGTACATAATTTAGACTTAACTTTTGTTGACACCATTCCTGGAAGATGACATTTCAGCTAAAATACATAAATAATCCACTTCTCAGAGAAGTTGTTTCTGGAGTGAGGGTTGAGAGACTGGGGGAGTACTACCCAGAATTGTACTTCCAGCCAGGCAGAACCTATCCCAGTCTTTGTCAGAGTAATGCCCTTAGACAAGGCTTGTAGTGAAGCTTGCTTAAGAATGCTGAACAATCCAGCCAAGGAATTTTTCAACTAATCTAATTTATAGGTGTAGATCCTGACAACTTGACATTTATTAAGAGAGCTTGTTGTAATAAATTGGGAGGTACAGTCTGAAATATGTGATGTATGTTAGAAGAAAATAGTAATTTGCATATATAGACTTAACATTTCAGGAACTGGCTCTGTTGGGCAGAAGAATGTCCCAAGATGCACGCTCAGCGTGGACAGCATTCAACAGGTTTATTTATACATACAGGGAGTGAAAATTCTTTTGCAATATCACTTCTTTCAAGCTAGGGCTTTTCAACCCTTTGTGAGTCCTTTCCTAGGTAAGTTAGCCTGCCAGGGCTTTAAGTGTGTTTTGTGGCTCAGGCATCCAAAGACTTTAGGACCAGGAAGAGCAAATGGGCATAAAGAAAGAGAAACAGGCTGGTGTAGTCAAAACATACTGGCTTAGTGTCAATACAGTCACACCAGTGTTAGGTGACACAGGTATTAAAAGACAGAAAAAAGACATCCCCTTGCATCCATCCAAGCTCCTGGTTTCCTCCCAGATTTCTTAGAAGGTCTTGGTGAAAAATACTGGACAGCAGACAGCTCTGCAGGGCAGCTGGGGATTTGACCTTGTATATTCACAAAGCACAGGCTGCTCTCATGTGGCTTTGTGTGACAGCTGTCTGTTCTGTCACACTTCCAAACCTGAATTCAGATGTTTGAAATTGCTGTTGTACCCCTCTGCCCACCAGTGTAAGTCACTTCTGTCATCCCCTTTTTAAAAATAACTGAGAAGAATGGGGAAAAGTTAGGGTGTTGGGCTAACTTTATCTGCTTTCTGTGCCTTCTCTTAAGCATAAGGATTATGTGTCCAGAATTTTTTTCTGTAACTGTAAGCTGTAATCAAGTAACTTACCTTGAAAAAGATTTAGAAAACCAAGCAGTAGTTACAGAGATGCTAGAGATCATCTGACAGCCTTCAATTATTTAAAAGTAATTCTTAAAAACTACTTGAACAAAAGCAGTTCCTCCAGAGGATAATGAAGTGAAAACCTTCAGCTGTTGCTTCCACTGTGCTTTTTTTTAAGTGGTAGGATGCTTCCAGCTCCTCTGGTACTTGCCATATTACTTGATGGCCTTTTCATTCTGGCCTTGAAGTGTCTCAGGTCCTTGAGCCTGTCTCACTTCCAAGATGGTTTTTTTTATTAAAGCAGAAGTGTAAGGTACATGTTTTACATGTAAGGTCAATGTTTTCTTCATTCCCTTCACTTTCTGGTAAACAGGTAAGAACTGAGGGATACTTTGCCCTGTCTCTTTCTGTGAGTAAGCTCTAGGAATGCTTTCCTGCTCCTCATGTGGTGCTGGCCTGAGCTCCCTGCTGGATGCAATAGCCATTGATTCTGTTGCTCTTCTGTTGACTCATGCTGGCATGTGAAATCATCTCTTTGTGGGGTTAGGTGTTAACAGATCATGGGAAAGGAAAACAAATCCTTGTCTGGTGAGAGATTCTACTTGTGTTATCTCAATTTATGGTGCAAAAGCCATGACTTTTGAAGTAAATGCACAAACCTCACAACATGCTCTGTTTCCAGAGGATAGGTTACAGTGGGTTGAAGGTGCTGAGATTCTCTGCTGACACTTGGACTGCTGGATGTTTTCATTCTAGCAAGCCTCCCTGTAAATGGCTTATTGTTCAAACACCACCAGAACCAGTTAGATAAACCAGACAGGGATGAAACAAAAGATTAGCATTTTGTTTAAAGCACGGAAGTCAGTCTATGAAAGTAACATGAAAACGGGGTCTCTTTCCTTTGTTTACCCTTCTGCAAATGTTTGCTTAGGAGCAATAAGAGTTAATTGTCAAACTTTACAATGTAGTTGGAGATTTTCTCATAAAATGTATAACAGACTCTGCCCAGATGGCAAATGCTGATATGTAAATCTAAAACATGAAAATTTCCATTGGGGGCCAGATGGTGGCTTAATGTGAATTGTTTAACATTTATGTTTATCTTATTAAAAGTGCCTTTATATGTCCAAACTAAGCTATCAATGTGGTTGGAAGAGCATATCTCTAAATGAACAGAAAAATCAAACCATCAGTACAAGGCACCTCCTGCTTTCATGGATCATGGGAAAGCAAAAATGTCTTCTATTGAGGGAAGTTGTTTCTCTGTCTTCGAAATTGGGAAGAAAATCAAACCAAAATCAACCAAAATCAAATCTCTGTCTGCTTGTGAAAATCTTAAACCCATACCATTTCCTCCAAAGCTGGATGACAGTAATGCACTGTAAAATCCCATAATGTGTTTGCCCCTGGCCTTGGCGTTGGTGCTCAGAGGGAATGAGCTGAGCTCCAGGCAAGGGGGAAGCACCATGGCTGCAATCCCTCCTGGGCACAGGCTGGGCTCTTCCTGCACAGCCTCCAGGCGCTGCCAAACCCATCATTTCCTCTGATGCAATCCCAGCAGTTGCACAACGGAGGAAAGAACAAGTGGGCGCTTGTGGAGGCAGTCACATGAGGCTGTGCCTTTGCAGAAACTGTGTCTGATAGTCAGGGAAGTGGTCAGCCTGCCTCTGAAGGGCAGCAGCCAGCCAGGGTCAGATGGGCTTTCACAGGACTCCGGGTGCACGTGTTCAGCTGAGCTGCCAGCCTGTGCTCCCTTGTCCCTCCAAACGAGTCTTTGACACCAGCACATCGTGTTGAGGCATCTAAAAACAGCAGGTCGCTCTGGCACAGGAGAGGAGAACACCTTTTAATAGCTGTAGCTTTAACACTCCAGCCATGGAGTACACAGTTACTTAGGGGATGCTTTCACAGTAGAAGGGGAAAACTGCTTCAGTGATGAACCTGAAGTTGAATGCCTGTGTGGGTAGCTCTGTGTGTGTGTGTGCTGGTGTTCAACAAGGCAGGGAAATAGAGGAAGACTGCAGGGAGGCTAAAGGAACAAAATTGCAAAATGTTTGCTTTAGGCTGCAAGTGTTTTTTTAAGAGTTCTTTGCCATTACCTCGTGCTTGTGGTTGTGATTCATTCCTCAGTGAATCACTGGTCAATGTTGACTCCCTTAACTTTGACCTCAGGCTTTGGTCTAATGACCAGAATACTTTTTTTTTTTTAAAAAAGGAAAGTATTACTAAAAGCATTGGCTGAAATTAGAGATAAGTGTTAAGTGGCAGGTTAATATTTAAATCAGTGTGCTGTTAGATACTACATATCAGCATATTGACCAGAAGAACACTCCCTCCATATAGCCCATTTATGTGAAGAGTAATTAGTTGAATTGTTATTCAAAATTAAGACTAATATTGCTGTATTTATTTTTTTATGTGCAACTTTTCAAACTGAAAATAAGAGGGCTCTTTTACACTTACATGGTGGTAACAAGAACAAAACAACCCATCCTTTTGGTTTCAAGTGTCACTAGCACAACTAAATAAAATTTAAAGGACTCCCAACAAGGGTAGAGCGTGACTGGCAAAGCTCAACTCTCTGCCAGAGATAAGACACTGACCTAAATATGGTCCCTTGAAAAATGGTGACAGGAGCCAATCAGTGTTGTTATATTTGTCAAACAACAGCTCAAGATCCTGACAATCTTGATAAGTATGCAAGCATATTAATTCAGAAAAGAATCCTGAACTGGCTGCTGCACCCACAAAGAGGCAGTGCTGTACAGCCACAGCATTTTCTTTGGTCAGCTGGTGTCTTTGGAGACATCCCACAAAGGAGGCAGTGCCCAAAGCTACTCACTTTGATAATTAATATTGCCATTAGAAAGGCTGAAAGGTGTAATAGCTGAGTCTTAAGGTTTTTACTAAGGCTACATGGATTTTCTTCTTAGGGAAAATGTGTTCTGCCTTCTGTAGCTCTGTAACTACAGAAAGAAAAACTTGATTTCATGATTTAACCTGAAACTGATCACCAGTTCTGATATTTTTGTGCATTATACACACACTTGCACAAAAAAAAAAAATCTTTTGAGTCACATTTTTAATGGTGCTTTGTAAATGAAAAATTCAAATGTGAGCTCTAAAATTCAGATCCTGCATTTTTATCCAGAACATATTGCAAATGCTCAGAGAGACTAGGAAACACTTTTGGATCTGCTGCAGAAGGAGACACTGAGCAGCTGGTAAACTACTGGCCCTTAATGAAGCTATACCATATTGCAGTATCTCAAATTACTGCAGAACTTAATTAGTTCGTTTTACCCTGCCAGTCTGGAGAGACCAAACATTGTCTTGGGCAGCCACTGTAATGATTTCAGCTTCTTCATTGCTGGCCATTAAAGCTGCATTTGGTCTCTCCCAGCAAGGTGTATTAAATATGTTTTAGATTTGGAAGTGCCTGCATTGTGTTACACAAAGATATTTTACGTAACTACTTAATTTTAGTAAAAATTCACTTTTTAAATTACCAGTAGAAGTCGTTCATGCCCTGTGGAATGAGGACACTGAATTGGTTTGTTCAGATGTGGACTGGGCCTAAAGCTTTTTGCCATAGCTGTTGTATAGATGTAATCATTCTGAATGGCAGCATGAGCTGGCATTCAGGTTGCTTTGCTTCTCTATTTGAAAATAACCTTCAGAGAGGAGGAAATGTTTGAATTTGATGTGATGGCAAAAAAATGTATCTTGGGTGTAGATCTGCTGGGTGAATCAGGAAGGTTCTGTTTAAATAAAATGCAGTGTTTGGTGTATTGCTTGTAGTGTGTTAATCTGATGAGGATGCCCAACACTGAACATTATTTTTACAGGCTGCCCCTAAAGGGTAATTTTAAGCATAATGAAACATGATGTAAAGTCAAAAACTTCCAGGCACCAGCTAAATGGTTGGCATTTACCCCTCTGAAAAATGTGGCTAGCAAGTATTAAAATTCTCTATTAGCAGACATACAAATTGATAAATCTCAAGTGTTAGGTTTACTTCATAGAAGAAAATACTCTTGACTTCAGCCCTAAAAATGTTGACTATTTGAACAAGAAAAAACTAAAACAAAAGAATCCTCCAATCCCCTTTCCCTTCTCTCCCCCAATAAAAAACCCTGATGCAATAAATTAAAAGTAATTGTAGCCAAAAATTAAGCAATTGCTTTTTCCTAAATAGCAGAATTCCTTTTGGACCCTGTGATTAACCAGGGGCCAACTCATTAACAGTATTTGAGACCCTGCAACCACTGTTTATACTCAGCTGCTCCAAACCAGCCACATTTAGAACATCAACACAGACTAAGCTTTAAATTGCATGTTTTTACTAATAGTCTTAATAATTGTCTTTAGTGCTAGTGATGATGTGTCACTTGGTGTCTTTGAAACCAGATTCTCTTCAAGCTCTGAAGCCCTGTTCTGCTGATCTTTAAGATGAATACCATCTTTAAGATGAATTAATATTATAAAATACATTTTGCAGTATGGCTATTATAGTTACTTCAGGAAACCTCCATCATGTTTTTAGTCAGCTTTTGCAGTTTTACAAGAATGTGTGGAAAAAAATCTACATGGTCAAACTTTTCAATTTCTCTCTTTTCTCCTAAAAATTATTTGTGACAAATCCATTCTGTATCTTCATGTTTTCTATGAGACAAGTCAAAAAAGAAGAACATATTTATCCTCTGGCTAGTTTTTGTATTTCCTTACCAATTGTAATAAATTCTTGGTTTCTGTGAGCCTGTGTGTGGGCCACAGGAACCAAACCACCAGATCACACACTTCAGAAAGGTCACATAGAGCCATATTTTATTTTTGGTAGGACATATTTTATTATTTTGTAGGACTAAGAGAATAAACTTCAGTTACATGAGTCTACCCATTTGAAACAGAGATTAAAAGCTTTGCTGTTGCTCTAAACCAGTTCTGCTGGGGAGAAACTTGCTTAAAAGAAGCATTTCTGTTGCAGGATATGAACTTGATCGACATCCTTTGGAGGCAAGATATAGACCTTGGGGCCAGACGTGAAGTTTTTGATTCTAGTCAGCGACAGAAGGAGTATGAACTCGAGAAACAGAAGAAACTTGAAAAGGAAAGACAGGAGCAGCTCAAAAAAGAGCAGGAGGAAGCCTTGCTGGCTCAGCTGGAGTTAGACGAAGAGACAGGAGAATTTGTTCCAGTGGAGCCAGCTCAGGGCATTCAGTCAGAAAATACTGAGCCACCCGTTGCTTTCTCCCAGGTAAACTGCAGTGCTTTGGGTGTGTGTAACCCTGTTGCCATTCACAGGAAGGCATCATGCCAATGGCTGCCTAAAATGAATGTGCATGTGTTGCTGTACTGGAAGATCTTCATCACTCAAAGATGCAGTAACCTTTTTTCATTACTCTCCTATTTAGCCCACAGAGCCTTCAAAACCAGAAGCAGAGGCCTTGTCCTTTGATGACTGCATGCAGCTCTTGGCAGAAGCCTTCCCGTTTATAGATGAGCATGAGGTAAAAATGCACAATTCAGTGGTTTCATGGGTGGTCTTTCACAGGGTCAGTCTCATGTTTTCTGTGATTAAGCATTGGACTAATTTGTGATCCTGAGTTTTTTCCTCAAGCTGGCTCCAGCTGGCATAAAGCAGTGAGTAGGCTTTCAGCCTATTTTTATATTATTTCATTATATTAAAAAAAAAAGCTTTTCCTTAAGAAATACATGTTTATTCTGCAGAAATGGTAGATCTCCAAAAACTAGATTTTTGCTTTGGAAAATGCACATCTGGTTTTTTGAGTGCGTTTTTTAGTTATCATTGCTTCAGCTTTTTAATTTTTGTTCAAACCCTTCAGGCTTTTTCAGCTGCATTTCAGTCACTGGTTCCTGCTCAGGTCAATAGCAACCCAGCCTTTGTTTCCTCTGATCAAACTCAGCCACCTGAATCCCCTGATCTAGTACAGCCCACTGATGCAGAGAACATGCAGAACATAGAGCAAGTTTGGGAAGAATTACTGTCCCTTGCAGAGTTACAGGTTAGTATGATAAGCACCTGAAGAACAAAGCATGATGTTTTTGAAGGACTGTAGTATTTTGGAGAAGGCAGTGCAATAGCATCTGAACAGATGGTGATTATGACTCAGTTTCTACACCTGTAGAGGGCTTATAACTCAATATAGGCTTTAGTTTTTTCAAAAAGAGTATCTTGAAAAACATGTGGCAAGAATTAAATTAGTTGTTTATGTATAAGCCTTAATGAAACACTTTTCATTAAGGAACTTAGAACTTCCTCACGTTTAGCAAGTCACTTCCTCACTTTAGCAAGTTTGCCTCTGTGTGCAACTTGATGCAGCTTGATCATTGTTAAAATTCAGCTGCTCAGAAATTGCCACTTCTGACTCATGAATCTAGTGCAGGAATGGTTTTCACAAGTGTTACTGTAAATGTTGGGGGGCTTTTTTGGCAGTATCTGATTGTGTAAATATGATGATTTTTTCATTCAACTTTTATCTAAGGAAAAGGTTTTTTAAAACTGATAATAGAATATATATTTAGGTACACAAAAGTCAGGTGTATTTATATGAATGCTGTTCAAATATATTCAGTAAGAACAACTTGTGTAATGTACATGAACTGGATATTTCAAAGGAACAAGAAAATCACTTTGCTAATACAGAGAATATGTAGGGATTTTTATCCCATGTTTATATTTCTATTTTCCTTATATCTTACTCTAAAATTGCATAAATTTATTTTCAAATATATTACTGTAGAATGTCATCATGCTTTGCAGCATTCTGCTACTCTACTTTATGCTATTAATGCAAGAGATGATTGCTTGGTGGAGTGCCCATAAATCTGAATCATATTTCAAAACACTAAAGTGAAAGGAGCTGAATTTTTCCTGCCACTCTCCCTTTTCCCTTAATCTTTTTATATTTTTTTATATTCTTCTATATTATTATAGTTTTCTATCCTGATTGCTGTGTTAGGCCTAAACATAAGTAACAAGGATAATTGGCTGTGAAGGGGCAGCAGTGATGGTGAAAATACATTAAGAAACCAAACCAAAATAATCTACTGCAGTAATTCTGAATAGTAGTTAAATAATTTTGTGGAAAAAAAAGATAATTAAAATGAGGGCACTGCCTTATACAAATTATGTTTAGAGAAATGGAAAAAGAGCTCTCACATTGAAAATCTTAGCTTAAGCCATGGACAACCTCTAGTTAAGTAATTCTTAGGGGACAGCAGGCCTGCTTATTTCAGCTTCAGTTAGGCAACTGCCACCCCATTGGAAAGGTGTTCTTGTAGCCAGTGAAAGAAAGCCCATCAGTGGAGCAGTCTGATGCTCACTCTGGTGTTAGCCAGCTGAACTAACGTGTGTTTGCCAGGCTCCATGTTAGCACTCTTCTTACTTCACCAGGAATTACACTGCTGTGTGATGAACAGCACCTTCATTCAGTACATTCTAGAAGAATTTTGGTTTTGAGGAACTGTGACATGGAAGTAATAGTGCTACAAGTAATTGTTTGGTGTACATGCTCATGAAGTCTCATTCAGGACTTACACATTTCTGCACTCATGCCATTCCTAGCAGTGGTGTTTGTGAGGAGTGCAGACCTGGCAGCTCCAGGATCCCCATTAGCAATTACCAGAACAGGAGGGCTCAATGTAGTTTCCATAACACACTGGAATGGGTGTCTTCAGCATCTTGCTCTTAACCCCTAGAGCCTCTGCTCTCTTCCTCTAAACTTTGTCCAGAACAAGTTGTATTGTGCTCTTGCTTTGGTCTCTGTCTTCCCCGATTCCCTCTTTATAGCACAGGGCTGCTGTAGTCATCTAGACTACAGTGGTGTTATAAAACCCCTTTGTGTCCATGTTGATAGCTATTTAATGCTTTTGGGTTGTAGAAAAGGGTTTTATCAATTGGAGATGTGCTGCTCAGCTTCTTCTCCCTTGCATTCCCCATCTAGGTCCTGAACATTGAAAATGATAACCTGGCTGAGGTGAGCACAGTCACGAGCCCTGAAGCCAAGCCAGCAGAGATGCACAACAGCTACAATTACTGCAGCTCATTACCCATGCAGAAAAAAGACGTTGACTGCAGTCCAGATTTCCTGGACGGTATGGAGTGCTCCTTCTCCGGCATTTTGCCACCAGAAGACACCAGCCAGCTGAGTGTGAACTCTTTAAATGACACATCCCCTTCAAACCCTGATTTCTGTGAGGATTTTTACACCACGTTTATTGATACAAAGGTGAACGGTGATGCAGCAGCAACGAACACAATCAGTCAGTCCCTGGCAGACATTCTAAGTGAACCTATTGATCTTTCTGACTTTGCACTGTGTAAAGCTTTTAATGGCTCAGGGACCAGAGCAGAATGTACGGATTCCGACTCTGGTATTTCACTGAATGCAAGTTCCAGCGTTGCATCGCCGGAACACTCTGTGGAATCATCTGCCTATGCAGATAAGACTTTGGGTTGCAGTGATTCTGAAGTGGAGGACACGGATAGTGCTCCTGGAAGTCTGCTGCAGTGCAGTGCTGGCGTGTACTCTTTGCACCTCGAGGATCAAGTGTTTTCTTCCTTAGGGCCAAGCACTCAAACGCCAAGTTTGCCTTGTACAGCCACACCAAAGAAAGAACCCCCTCCTGCTCCTGTCCAGCCCAAAGCTCCCTTCACAAAAGATAAACCTCCAGGCCGCCTTGAAGCTCATCTCACAAGAGATGAGCAAAGAGCAAGAGCTCTGCAGATCCCTTTTCCCGTTGAAAAAATCATCAACCTCCCTGTTGCGGACTTCAGTGAAATGATGTCTAAGGAGCAGTTCAATGAAGCCCAGCTGACACTTATTCGAGATATACGCAGGAGAGGCAAGAACAAAGTGGCTGCTCAAAATTGCCGTAAAAGAAAACTGGAAAATATAGTAGAACTGGAGCATGATTTGAGTAACCTAAAAGATGAGAAAGAGAAATTGCTTAAGGAAAAAGGAGAGCATGACAGGAGTCTTCATGAAATGAAAAAACAATTCACCAGCTTGTACCTCGAGGTCTTCAGCATGCTACGTGATGAAGATGGAAAGCCTTACTCTCCTAGTGAATATTCACTGCAGCAAACTAGAGATGGCAATGTCTTTCTTGTTCCTAAGACTAGGAAGTCAGGGACTAAACTTTGAAGGGCAGTACAGCTGGCTCCTGTTCTCTGAGTTACTATTTTTGTATCATTATCATGATAGCTTTTACTGTGAGGTGGAATGCAAAATTAAGTAATATTTGTCAAGTAAGTCTATGCAATGATAATTTTAAAGTTGCTAATTAGTTTACGGAAGATGCGAGTTGAAAATTAATCACATACTGCAGATGAACATACACAAAATTTTTAATCTGACTTTGTAACAGATATTTCCTTCTTATAGCACCACTTTGACTAGTTTCCACATCTATGTAAATATTTAAATATGCCATATTTATATACTGTTCCTATCTATTGTTATATTCATAGATTTATTTGATATATATAAATAAAAATGATTTTAGCCTTCTAAATATAATTTCTTGCAAGACCAAGGATGGCTTCTGATATTTTTTTATAAATATGCAATATTGTTCCCCATTTTTCTTACACATTATACTTGCTTTATATTTAATATATTAATGTTGTATAAAAGTTGACACTCAGTGTTTGATTTTGCTTTATCGGCTCATTAAACTTTTTAAACTCTACTTCATACACATTTATATCCCTAAAGAAGAGAAATCCTTGCTAGTTTTCCAAGGCTAAGTTTTCGTGTATCTAAACCACACAGCACTGTCAGCATTACTAATGCTTCATTTTAATAACCTTTGGAAAGACCATGTAACACAAAGTTTCAAGTCTATGCAATGCTAAGCTCACATTTTTGTTTTCCTCCTTGCACACTACGTAAATTCATGAGATCTTTTCTCCAAAGGCATGTAAAATCTGTGAAAGCCTTTTTCCAGCTAAAATTTCTGTAGGCTTTTGAGCAGTTCTCCTGGAAATACACTGCTGTGCCTCTGACTTCAACCAATGAGCATCCTGTGTCCCTGCTGTTACTTTGGTGCTTATGGAAAACTGCACACTAGCAACCAGCCACCTGCCCTGTTTGGAATCTCTGCTCAGTGAACTGAAAAGCTTTGTGGAGTTTTAAATTATGATTTATAAAATAATAAAAAATTGGCAAGTAAATAGCATTTAACTACTCAAAGGAACTCATTGCACTTGATCATTTTGGATTGTTTCAATACAGAAAATGCATAATTTGTAAGAGTTGTTGATCTGAACATTAAAAACTATCTTCATCCCTGTGCAAGTTCTAAAACCTATGCTTAAATCTGAAATGATTTTTTTCTTGCCACTGCTGGTCCATATCATGGGTGGGCACTTGGGGAATGCAAGACACTGCTGCCACTTAAAGCATGAGGACTAAGCCATATCTGAAGGTGGCAATTTCAGAGCATAGGCATCATCAAGGGAAAAGCACCCGGAGCCATGGCCCTGGACAGTCTCTGACACTGATACTCAGTAACTCAGACACAGGCAGGGGCTGTGGCAAAGCACAGAGCACCTAAAAAGCTCCTGGGTTCCCCTTGTGATGCTATCACGTCTGTCAGAAAAAATTCTCTACAGCTGCAATATGAATACTTTGAACTACAAATTGGCTATTAAACAGACATCTCAGTAAACTCTTACCCTGCACTTCCATTTATTCCTTAATTTGTTCACTAATGTGAAAGCCAAAGACGAGCAGCATCCTTACAGCCTTTGCAGGGACTACTGCATTTTTACCATCCTTTTGTCTAACACGCAATACAAAGACACTTCTTCCATTACCAAAATAAAAGTGCAACAATAAACCTGCAGTTATTTGAATTTCATCAGGTGAAGAATCAGTCTGAAGTACCTTGGTCTGTGACAGCTTGCTTTCACTTCAAACCCGTGTTCTTCACATCAACAGTGCATGCTGCTCTCGCATCAAACCCCCCAACACCATTAAGGAAAACAAAAAATCCAAATTACTCATATATAAAAACATCAGAGTGCAAATTATAACCTTCATTTTATTATTATTGTTACTGAGGTACAGAGTATGTTCTCCAGCCTGAGTAACTAGTGACATTGCCAAGCATCACAATGCTGACCTCATACACAGACAAGCTTCCACATGGAAACCAGCTGTTTCTTCATCAAAACATTGTTTTAAAACCATTAAGAATAAAGCTGAAAAACTGGCCTGGTTTTTGGCTTGCAGTCTCAAACTGGAAAGATGATCCTGTAAGAAAATGCATTGCAGTAATTCTAGACCACTTTGTGTTCTTCACAGCACTAAAAAAAGGTGATGGCAACACATTTTAGATTGTAAGTCATTTGACAATATACACTTTATTCTGATACAAAATTGAAATATTTTAACAAATTTCAATCCATTATGGATTATACTGAAATTTTAAATCTCCATGCTATTTTAACTTGTTTAACAACAAGTTTCAAGATGTCAGCATACTAGCACCACTGCTCTTGAAGTCTTTGCCAGTTTTACCATTTTATTCTGTTTCCAATCTTGCGATATTATCTTCTACATGAAGGCCATTTTTTCTTCTATGGAGATACTTGGATTACTTTAGTTCAGGAAAAAGCTAACAGAGAGAGATGTCAACCTGCAGCACCCACAGCAGAAAAAGAATCATCCATCAGATATGTGAATTTCAGTGATACTCAAGATCTTGCATGCTCCACACAATTTAAGATACACGCACTTATCAGAGACCACAGACTGATTTGCGAATATTCCACCTCAGTGTAGACAGTACATGAAAACACATTAATGTCTTAAACACAGGAACCAAAGACAGCATTCAGTACATCACACAATTAATGCTTGAAAAGTTTAGGATCCTTAGGTATTGAAAGGATATCAAAATTAAGGTGCTGCATCTAATTTTGGTTTTCTGTAATAGCATAGTTACCTCCATCAATCTGGGTTGCTTCTGGGGAAACTACCTAGAAGTATTATTTTTGTTATCAAGGTAATTTTTGTACAACTGCACCTCAGGGACCTTAGGCTTTGTTAGCTTTGCATCTTTCCATTCCCACCTCCACTTAATGCTGCTATTTTCAACAGAAGCCAGCAAACCAAAACAGGGCCATGAAACAATGTTCCTAACTCTTAAAAGTGCCTTGAACAGTGATACAACTGACCAAGTACTCCCTTAAGAATGTATTTGTGTCAGTTATTCCTGAAAAGATTTGGCTGTAAATAACTGAATTTAAGCAAATTAGTCTTAACAAGAGTGTTATAAATCAAACTGCAAATAATTTGAATAGTGATTATCTATTTTTGTATGGGGTGCAAAAAGACTCATCCAAAGCACAGAACAAGTCTGCAGCAACGTGGAATCCTCTCACATTAAGGAAAGGCAGAGCTTTACTCTATACACAGGCCTAGCACAAAGGCAAACTACAAAGTTTTTGTTAAAAATTAATTTTTAAAAAACATTTCCAAAATTTTACTGTTAAAAAAAAAATCCAAAGAGCACTGCAAGTGCTAGAGCATTTGCCTGCGCCTGAGGGGCAATGCTATTCCCCATTACCTGTTGCTGCACAGATGCCTGTGGGAGCTCTGCCAAGCACAGCAAAAGCAGTTTCCCATTTTTAGGTCTAAGCAAGCAAGCTTGTCATGACAGCAACAAGCTGCCACTAAGGCAACGTGACTGTATTGCTGCACTGTCAGATTTAGGCTGAACCTTGGCTAAGCACAAACTTGTCTCAATGTTTCTTAATAAATATATGCAATCATCACGAGATTTTTCAATTAAGTAACTTCTGATTTTATGAAAGTATCTTTCTACAAAAGTTTTTGTATGTTACTTCCAAATTACATTTAACTGTATATTACAAAGTTGGGAATTACTTTCTGGGAGTCTACAGGCAGGAGGTAAAAAGTTTAAGTACTTGAAACAATTTGCAAACGTGCCTCTGCCTCTGATTAGGCAGGTTCCACTTTCAGAGCAACAGAAATATAACCAACACTAAAACAGAAATTGACTTCCTAAGAATGCACAGGCTCAGAAATGTATTGGGAAATTTAAATAGATGCTGAAGTACTTTATAAAAGAAATTGTAACTATCAAAAGATGCAGAAAAAGAAAAAAACAAAAAACAAAAAAACCATTAAAAGACTTCATATATGTTCCAGTCTGTGTAAAAGCAAGATTCCATGTGAAATTTTTATTGCCATTCCATTTGCCATACAAATGCCACTGTGGTTTCAGCTGGATGTCATATGACAGTGTTAGCCTCAATTACCCTGCCTGGAAGCACCCAGAATCTGAAAGGGAGCTCATTGATAAACTGGTAAACCAAGATCCACTACCTAGGAGGGAAATCCCAGCTTGCACCAATAGCAAGCCCCCTCTCAGAACGGGTGCAGCAGCAGCAGGTCAGACACTGCTGGGAACTGATGAACCACTTCAGCGTCCCTGCCCTCCTGGGCTTCTCTGGGGCACCTCTTTCCATGACAAGGCACAGAACAATTTCCCCCCACCCCAGCACACTCCTCAGTAACCAAAACACATTTCAAAACATCAACTTGTCTTCTTCATCTCAGACATGAAGCAATTTTGTATCTGCCAGGAACAGAAGATTCTCGAATAGGAATTGTGCCAGCAAGCAGCCCACATCCAGAACAGGAAACACTGGATGACAGGCTGCAGCATTTGCTGCTCAGTACTTCTGGGTTCCCTTGATACTAAAACTGTCAAAGCAAGGTCTAGAAGGAAAAAAGGATTAAACATATTTTACTATACACTACAAGTCTTACCCAGTCAGAAACCTTCATTTGAAGAGGATGTGCAAGACATTCCCCATTTTGTCAAGCAGCAGCTTCTCATTCAACCTGAAAATTAAAGAAATTACTCTTACCTTGTTTAAAAACCTCCCACCACTCTTTATAATTCATGAAAAATTTTAAAGGCAAACCTTACCTATGCTCATTGCCCTTCCTTTCAGGTCTAAATGCTAGACCTATTGATTTGAGTCAACTCAAGTAGCTATCACTCAAGGAGGTTCCAAAAGGTGAAGAACTCTTGCTAGACTTTCTTCGATATTTCAGCTGTGATAAGCAGATTTAACTAGCCTTGGGAAAGCTGCTCACTATCAGCACAGTATCTTATTCCTTCACTTTTCTGGAAGTTGAAGCTGTTGCTCCTGCTGCCTTGTCATTCTTTAATTAGGCTGACTTCTCCACACTCAATAGGCTGCTGAAGTCCTGTCTTACGAGTCTCCTTAGCAATGTATGGATCAAAGAAGTACATCCTAGGTTCTGTAAAGCTGGCGGATCACTGTCCTCATGGCTTACACTTTTCCACGTCACAAACAACAGCTAAGCTACCCCACCCACCTACAAAGCGGTCACTTACATCCATCTCTTAAAAGGTTGCATACAGATCTTGTTCATAAAGTTTATTATGACACTATTTTTCAAAGTTAACATTGTAGTCACAGTACAGCTACAAGAGGCCCTGTTAAAAAGAACACTGTCAATACATTCTAAAATAATTTAGAAATACCAGATCAATTGTCAGAAGGGACAGCAACCCCATTCTCCAGTTGTCCCTGCAACCACATGCAGGCCCCAGGTGCAAGTCTACACATCTTCTAGCGTAGTAATGTACAAAGCAAGTCAGCAGTTAGGTGTCTCACTCCCTAGTGAGTGTGGTTTAGGTTCCCCGTGTTTTCAAACTCCAAATGGGTTGTTTAAAAAATGCCTTTATTGAAGTACAGCCTCCCCCCCACCCCAAGCCCAAATGAACATGTACAACAACAGAAGCGTTCACTAAACCACCAATTCTTGCTTTAACTTTTGAGATCTTTCAGAACTCCACAGACAAGAATAAGCAGACTTTGAAATCCATTTGGAGGCTACCATCTTGACACTGGTTCCTTGTTTTAGCGTACTGCAGCTAAATACACTCCAATAACAGCGTTTAAATAACATATGTTTAATTTTTTTCAAACAACACACTTATTTTTCTACCACTTCTTAAAAATTATAATTCATTATTAATATGACTGATTATGCCTTAAGCCATTTCATACATCTTTGCAGATTCATTCCTACACTGGAATTGCATTTACCTTATACTGCACATTGACCCAGAAGTGAAACAGGTGTGAGTAATTCCAATACATATTGCCAAGTGTCTGAGCATTTCTTTTATTGACTGGGTCCCTACTCTTCTGAGTCTGAATTGACAGCAAGCACTGGCCTGGCAATAGTCAAGAGAATTCACATCAGATGGGGACAGGACAGACTGCAGTGCCTTAATTTGGAGGTCAGAAGTGAGAATGAAGTACAATTTCTAGCCACATGGTCAGATTTTCTACTCACTGCACCAAATCCAGTAGTAGCACACTGTCATTCTACCTGTGTGAACTCAGGACTGTACCCCTCTACGTTGTGGGAGTGCTTCTAGTCGGTAAAATACAACTAGACCATGTTTTATCTTTGAGCTCTCAGCTGAGCACAGACATCTGCCAGGGAAGCAGCTCAAGAACTCTACTATTTAAGAGCCCACGGGGAATGGGCTTTTGGATCGCATTACCTGGGACTGTCAGTGATTACACCTGTGCTACCCTTGGCTCTCAGTCAGAAGCATGTGTCCAGAAAATTGCCTAGGGTGCATGCAAGAAAGTATATAGCCATTAAATTATTGAGGAACATACCTATTACTCTCACTATGACACCTCATTTAATTGAAACAGTGCAGTCTGGTGTGAGGGAAAAGGAAATGGGGACAAAGGGGATGAAAATTCCAAGCCACCCTCCCCAAAGTATAGTTTTATTGAAACAGAATCATTGTATATCCCAAGGAAACAGGCACTTGATTCCCCCCACCTTAACTTCTCGGGAATTACAATAAATATAAAGGTAAAAAGCAAATTTCTTTTTCTCTCCACCCAAGACTTAAACAACTTCAGTTATCCCTTATGCATCTCAAATGAGACGGGAGACAGCTTTCACGTGTCTAAAGTTGGTCTTGTTAAAATATTTATCATGCCTTATTTTCTTGAAGCGCTAATACTAATACAGAACTACAAATTAAAAAAATATGCACAAACCAAAATGTAATTTGAAACTTTCATTAAGATAAAGCTTAGTTCTATGATTCACAAACACTAATTTGAGTAACTCAATCCTAGTTATACATCTAAACAAACTATAATGCAACATACAGATGTTTTCCCTCTGTATGTCTATGTAACTCATGTCAATGACAGTTACGTATATACACTGAGACTAGACCCCTTAAGACTGCAAATCAATAGGTGTTTCTATTGTTAACTTTAAATTAATACAAAATAGTAATTGAGAAATGCATTTATCTTTCCTATTAACTAACAAGGAAACACCCTAAACTACATTTCATTTCTGTTATAGAGTTCTCTGTACTAAATGTGGAAAAACTGAACTACACAAATATTGAAAAGTTAAAAATTCATTGATTTGTTTATTCCTGGTACCACTACCACAATTTACAGGGCAATATACCTGATGTAATGGGAAAATAAAAAGAAAAAAGAAAGACAAAGCTACAACAGAGAAAGACCTCAGGAATGTACATCTAATCGACACTACATTGCATGAATCAATAGCTGCACTTTTTGCAAACTGTGGCTATGACAGTCCTGATCAAGAAGGGTTTCCTGTTTAAGCTGCAGTAACTTTTCTGACTATGGATCATCGTTCCTTCTGTGGCAGATTTTACAGTTCCTCTAATTCATTTGGGACGACTGTCTCAAAGTAACCTGCAGCTTTCCTGACAACTCCTCGCTCTCTCTCCTGCTAAGAACTGTAGCCTGTTGAATACAGGATAAGAAAATTATTACTCTCAGTGAACAGTTGTACATTATTAATCATCATTATAAATATGCATTACACCTACCCTTTTTTCTGGTAGCATTTTTAGAATCTTCTACCACCATAGCCCCCACTTCCACTTCCAGATCCATAACCACCTAAAAGAAGCATGTATATTGAAAACACATGACAATAAGGGATTGTAACTCAAAAGTATTTTCTGTACAAAATTATACTTACCACCATAGGGACTGCCAGAACTTCTGCCACCAAAGCTGCCACCACCTTTCATGGGACCATAGTTAGACTGCTGTTGTCCACTGTAATTGCCAAAATCATTGTAGTTTCCACTTCCACCATAATTACCTGAAACAAGTCATTTAGAAAGCCGTGTTTGTTCAACACTTAGGACACAAAACTCACCAAATTTCAATATCCAATGTAAAAATAAATCATAGTAGTTTAGAACAATTTAAAATAAAGTTCAGAAAGTATTTTGATGCTAACTCTTTGCAAAATGCACAAGTACAGAAGAACTCTGGTACTTTAATGATTAGAAATCAGCATTTTATCAAAGATGAAACATCACATTATACAAGCACATTTGAATAGGCAATTTGATGCTAACCCAGTAAGCCAAATTAAGGCCCCCAAAATTAGAAAACCATTTACAATTTCTCTTCTATTGCACAACTTTGCATGTATGACAATAATGTAAATTACAATTTATTTGCTAAAAAAAAAAAAAAAAAAAAAAAAAAAAAAAAAATAAAAAAAAAGAAGAGAAAAAGAAAAAAAAAAGAAAAAAGAAGACAGAACTGTAACGGACATGCTGCATACAGAGATCAGAAAGTACAGTAGGATATACAGTTTTTTCAGCTTAACTCCCCAAATTTGGGGCAAACAATAAAAAAAGCTTATAAAAAAATCTGTATTTGTAGTCTTCACAAGGGAGGATGTCATCTACATGTTTGTGAACTGGCATCCAAGGACAACATCCTCAAAATGGTCAAAAGCATTAAAATTCCTGTACTCTGCCTCCACACACAGATTTATAGCCAAGGCTATTTGAGAAATACATCCCTGGCAAAACAACCCTGTAGCTTATCAAAACTGATCCACATGAGAAAGAACTTTTCAGGTATTGTGAAATGAAACCTAAGAGCCATGGATGTGGAATTAAAGCTGGAATCTTACCCCCGCCAAAATTTCCTCCTTCATTGTAGCCATCATATCCTCCTCCTCCACCTCCATATCCACCACCTGGGTTTCCATATCCTGGTCCTCCACCACCGCCATAACCTCCTCTGCTGCCATAGCCAGGACCACCTCCATAGTTGCCACCTTTGAACAAAAGAAGAGTCAAACTTAACACATCAAAGCTAACTAATAGTAAGGAAAGAGCTATTTAACAAAAAACCCCAAACCAACACACTTGCACAATAAAAATGTCCCACAGTGTGTTCTCTGTATTATGTTGATTGTGGCTGCATAATTTATCTAAACTATTTAATTGATTAAAAAAAAACATGCTTATAAAATCAGGACCTAAGTAATTAATTACATGCTACTTCACTCATCCCTTTTTGCATTCTGTTAATTGCACTTTTCAGCCTTTAGGTAATTGCTGCACTTCTCTTCAGATGTATTTAAGATACTCATCTTAACCACATCTCAAAAAAGATACTGAACCACAAGAAGTCTTAAGAGTTGACTGAAAACAGCTGCTTACTGCTTTATTCGATTTTAGCAATCTCAACTGACATGAGAATCTTCACTTAGCTCTCAATAATAAACAGCTGCCTCATGACCTTATGATGAGATTTTCTAGATGGTTAACGCAGACAAGTATTTTTTCCACCCATCATTTTGTGGGGAGGAAAAAAAAAAAAGTTAACTCTTCACACCTCTATAATGTAGACAATTTTTACTATTGCTATTATCACATTATCACCAAAACAAACTTTGCTTCCAAAGTGAAGGCAAAACTTACAGCTGGTTCTAACACTGGGGGAAAAGGAAGTGAACAGTACACTTACCATCACCAAATCCATTGTATCCGTCACCACCCCCAAAGCTTCCTCTGCTCCCACCACCGCCACCACCACCCCCATAGCCTCCTAGAACACAAAACAGATGAGAATGTTTTCCTGAACAGAAGTGTTTAAGCCAAAGTAAGTGTTTAAGCCAAGTGACACAGGAAATTAAAAAAAACAAAAAAAAAACCAAACAAAAAGCCAAACCAAAATGTAAATCACACTGTATACTAATATTCCAGCTATTTACCTCTCCCACCAAAGTTTCCTCCTCGGCCAAAATTCCCTCCACCGCCTCCAAAGTTTCCACGGCCCATGAAGTTGCCTGAGCCACCCCCACGACCTGCAAAATATTTCACTTGAATTACATTAATTGA
Organism: Erithacus rubecula; assembly: GCF_903797595.1. NCBI lineage: Eukaryota > Metazoa > Chordata > Aves > Passeriformes > Muscicapidae > Erithacus > Erithacus rubecula. Next base: position 15,608,411 of record NC_136659.1, read on the forward strand.
AAACCTGTTACACCAAATAGCTATGCACAACTACAACTCACCTCTCTGAGAGCTAGCAGTCTGCATCTCTTGTTTAGAGAGTGCTTTTTTCACTTCACAGTTGTGTCCATTTATTGTATGGTATTTCTGAACTACAGAAAACAGTGAAAAAGCAAAGTTAGAAAATCACATCACTGCAATATGCTGTAAAACTCTCATAGAAAGTTACTGTAAGGCATGTGCACACTTTGAAAAGTAACACTGAATCAACCCCATCCCTCACAATAGTAAACCAGCTGATTACACAGTCCACACACTGCTCTTCTGAAATCCCAACACTTTTATCCCTAAGTCATTTTTCACTGAAGAGCTTACGTACCAACAATTTTATCAACTGTATCATGATCATCAAAAGTTACAAATGCAAAGCCTCTCTTCTTTCCACTCTGCCTGTCTTCCATGACCTCTATGGTTTCAATCTTGCCGTATTTTTCGAAGTACTCCCTTAAATTATATTCTTCTGTATCTTCTTTAATTCCACCAACAAATATTTTCTTTACTGTGAGGTGTGCCCCAGGCTTTACAGAATCCTGCAATGCCAAAAATGACATAAAGTGCTTAAAGTTGTAGGGAAAGATTAGGATATGTGGTTAAGTGGAACACTAACTCACCTCCCTGGAAACCGCTCTCTTTGGTTCAACCACGCGTCCATCAACCTTATGTGGTCGAGCGCTCATGGCAGCATCCACCTCCTCCACACAGGAGTAAGTCACAAAGCCAAAGCCTCTGGAACGTTTTGTCTGTGGGTCTCTCATCACCTGCAAACACACAAGGAGGCACTCTGCATTGCTGAGCTACTTTAAGTATCTAACCCTTTCAAAAGTACAAACTAGTAGTAGAGACTTTACCACGCAGTCCGTGAGTGTGCCCCATTTCTCAAAGTGCTCTCTCAGGCTATCGTCTGTTGTTTCAAAGCTCAGACCTCCAATGAACAGCTTTCTCAACTGCTCTGGCTCCTTTGGCTCATGGCCCTATAAAATAAAAAAATCAAAAACGTATTTTGAATACAAATCACAGAATTTCACTGAAATACTAGAAATTATCTGTGCACATTATAACTACAAATAGGTGAAGTACATTTACGTAAGAACAATGATTTCTAATGGGTTTAGACAGCATAATAGTAAACATTTAATGAGGTGTGATTTTAATTAAAACACTAACAACTTCAAGAGTGCTAAAATGCAAATAGTAAAGAGATTTCAATATACTAGGTAAGTCAGTTGCTCCCCACCACCCAGAAATGCATTCATTCTGTGCCTTTTTTGAGTTGCAGATCGTGCTGTAGGGATAGGGGATGAAACACTGCTAGATAAAGACAAGTTCTAACACTTCATGAAGGATAAATATGCACAACTAAAAATATTTAAGGACGCGATAGACAAGAAAAGAAGGTTCCTCCTCAGGCTGAGTGTCTACTCTTTGGGGATGTCCATTTTGAAAGGTAACTCTTATGCATTTTTATGAAACATATCAATACTGAATTCCCTGAAATCATTAATTCTGTACTGTGATAATTTCATTACTGGAGTACATGCAAGCAGGAAAGTGCAAGTATGTACATGTGGATTTTATCATTATGGTGAGTACCTCTCAAATGTGAAGCAACAGGGACCTATGTGTTATAGACAAAAATGCCATGAGTAACAACTCATCAATGACTAGCAGTGGGTAAAACTACTGGAGTAAGACTGGTAACTTAACTTAGCAAGCATCACAGAACAAGCAGGTTTAATAGCACTTGGTAACACTGCCTATATATGGCCAGTGATATTTAAAAGGTGAAAATCTGCAGATCCCAGTTTTCTATCACATCACTGAAATGGGCTTAGGAGTACAACTGTGTTACTGCTCTATTTCAGTGCTGCACTTTTTTAGTAGACAGGCAATTTCCCTGTACATCTGACAAGGAGTTCACAAAAAACTGTTTCACAACTGCCACTGTCAGAAATGTCTTACAAAAAAGCAGACTAAAACCCCATTTAGCAAGTGGGTACTTGTGCATGTGAAACACTCCAGTGAGGTGCTGACCAGCTAAGCTGTTTATGACTTCAGTTCCACAGCGTCAATGTTTCTGCTGCAGTGCATTAAACGAGACTAGATGCAGCATTATCCTGAGGTGAACTACACAGAAACAGCCACAGACTTCTATCTGTAGACATTTTGCTTCAAATCTGAAATAAAGAGGCTTTAGCCTCTGCCACACTGCTAGAGTTGACCAGGAAGGCTTAAGCCCCTTTGAGTCAGTTTTTGTATTATATAGTGCTTTAGCAAACCATCAGTTTGTACTACAGTAAACAGTAGTTAAGATTATGAAAAGCCATCTGGGAAGTAAATTCCTGCCCTTACTGTTGCTGAATTTTGTTAGAAAGAAGCCCAGCATTCTTGATAACAGACTTCTATTCAAGGCTTTGTTACCTCAGGATCATCATACAAATCATTAACAGTCAGTGGTCCCATGACTACAAAGTAAAGCTTCTAGTGTCTTCCAAGTGATCCAGACTACAAAGGTATTTTAATAAAAACCTCCCTTCTCACTACATTGGAACTTTTAATTTTACAGGACTACATGCCTACTGCATATAGAAACTGCCTTAGGTCAAGTGCTGTTATCTGTTGCTAATTGCTGTTTTTAAAATCTACTGGCAATTTTTAGTTGGATTATGTTAAAGCTAAGTGTTTCAAACTCTTCTACACATATTGAAAGAAATTTATTATGTGAAACTATAAAGTTCAGTGTCCTACAAAATCAGAAACCTGCTTAAGGAAAAACTGGCCAAACTATTTACAGTTTTCTGATATTATTCAAGGCTATCAGGGTTTCCAGCTAGCATCTCAGAGTGCTTTTTATCTTAAAAGATTGACCACAGAAATTTTCAGGTAAGGATAAGTGAAGTTCTTTTCTGCCTTTTGTTATTATGTGCATGAGAACCACTGTTCTCATACAGCAGGAAGAACAACTGCTGTTACAGCTTCTCTGTTCCACTGAACAGGAATTATTCTTAGGACACATAGGTGTTATAAAACCTGTGTGCAAAAACAGAAGGCAGTATTTTCCTCGAGAACTAGGGAACTTGTTTTTAGGTAGTTTGTTCTCATTGGGGCTTTCAGAGTACTGTCCTCTATCAGAAAAAATGCTGTTTCTTAGTTCTGCTGCAAGGTATTTCTAACAGTAGAAAATCCCTGAGTGTAATTCCACCCTGCTCTATCCGAACCCGGCTGCTTCCTGCTCAGCTGACACGGCACGAGCGCACACGCCATTTTGCAGCACTCCTCGGGTAGGAGAGCAGAGAGCAGCTGCAACACCACCCGACCTGCCTTTAGTCGGCAAGACGCAGTTTCTCCCCTTCAGATGCCAGAAGGGCTCCCAGACACATTACAAAGCTCTGCGGAGGCGGAGAACCTTCCTTCAGGCCCGACTTTGGCTTTCCTTCCCTCCTCCCCCCCCACCACAGCCCAAGCGCGGCGCGGGCCCGGCCGCCTCCATTTTGTGCTCAGCCGCGGCCGCGCCGCCAATATGGAGCCGAGGGCGGGGCGCGCGGCCGGCGCCGCAGTGGCGCCATGGGCGGGGCCCGGCCCGCAGCGGCCCAGGGCGAGGCCGGGCTGCGGCCCCGCGCTGCTCAGCCACTCCAAAACCCCCAGCTCGCCGCAGGCTGGCTAGCTGCACCTCTCGCCAACAGCAGCGAGGCACGATGGCAGCTAGAACCCCCTGGGATTCCTGCAAAGATCCCCATCTTTGCAGAAATCCTGGCACCTTTTGATACAACGCTGCTGCCCATACATACTGCTTCTATTCTGAGGCTGCCATCAACTGAAATTGACTATGGCAGAGGCTCTGAATAATCAGCCTTTTGGAGCTGCAGTATTTCTCTCTAGAGGCAGTTTTCGCGTGGAGCTCTCCCGTGCATTCTGCCTCTGAGCAGCAGCAAGTGTCCACAAATGCCTGTCACCAAAGCTGCCGAGATGTGGCTGAACCCGAGACCACCCTGTCGCCAGGAAGCAGAATCCCAGACTGCCTTCTGAAACCAGAAATCTTAGAGGCAACTGGGGCTTCAGCAACTTTCCCTATGAAACTTGCTCTCTAGAAACTCAACAGTTTTTAAGATCATTGCAGGGCAATCTACTTTTGTGAACTACAAGAGCTTACTCAGTATGCAGCTGATCGACCGCAGTTACACTGAATTCAAAGTCCAAATGAGTAAGAGTTTCAACATTCCTTTGGAAAGGACTTTACACACTGTACTTCAATACAAAATAACCATACACTACCAGACACATGCAAGTCGGACAAGGTTTGTTCATAATTCAAGTGTACAGCCCTCCCACATTGCAGTAGTGTATCATTCCAGAAAAAAATTGGTTTGAACTAGCTAAAATATTCAGGCAACCTGAAAAAGAAATGTTAGAAAGCAAACAAATTCAAGTAAACGAAGAGAAAATGCCTCCATTATAAGCTATATAAGCACTTTTAATACCCTTTTTACTTATCTTGAAGTTATTTTCTGAAGGGTATTAAGAACGTTCCCCCCCCACTTCCACACCCTGCCCCAAAAGTAACTAGCTCCCATCCTCCCAAAAACAGCCCCAACATCTTCTCTATACTACGCACCTTATTCAGTCTACGGTATTTCTGCTAGAAGCAAAAGAAGACAGTTATTTTTACTTAGTACAGCTCGCTTTCATTTGCAGTGACTATCAGGCAACCATTTTTAAGTAAAAAAAAAAAACAAAAAAGGAAAAAAAAGAAGAAAAGAAAACAGGAACCTGTCTTCATTCCCACTAAAAACAGGACTTTGAAGTTCTGCTGATACTCTGATGATGCATGAATTTCTTAATAATTACACCTTGCTTTAATCAGAAACATATATATAACCAGTTTTGTTATAACAGAAGGCTAGACAAGCAAAATTTCCCCATTATACTTAGCACCCCACCCCTTAAAACTCTAAGTAATAAACTGCAATTTAAAGTTACTCCACTAAAACGGGGATGAAGAAGGTAGGAAAAAAAAATCAGAAATGGTTAACTTGGGGGTTTTTTCATCTTTTCCCCTTAAAACTACTTTATTTTTAAAAAGAAAAAAAAAAAACCAAACCCCATTCTCTCACCTGTGAGGATCGTCTTCCTTTCCTCTTGTAGTCTTCCACTTCTCTGTCTTCTTTAATAGCAGCCATTTTGAAGGGTACTCTAACTCAGCCTTTCTTTTAGATCTAGGAAACCTAGAAAACAGGTTGGGTAAGTCAGTACTTACCCCAGTTTCTGTGGCACAGGGCCTTCTCTGGCTGCAATGCACTGGTGCAACTTTACAGGAAGAAATGGGTGAAAGTAGGAAAAAAATCCCAGAAGTATTTAAAAGGGTAGAATAAAAAGCCTCAGACTACTTAGCTAACAATTGAAGAGCTGTAAAAGAAACATCTGCTATCCAGTCAAGCTGACTTCACAAACTAATGCTAAAATCTGTAGCAAACCTATTACTGTCTCACAAAACTATTGTGAAGACAACTGATACACAGCAAGCAAATTCCACCTTTGATACCCAAACCCTCTACATAAATTCTGCTTCTCTGAATTTTTACCCCCAAAACACGTAAAATTTTGCAAATACTGCTTATTAGAACTCGTGTAGTCAGCTATCCAGCAATGTGGAACACTAGAAAATACTGTATATCTTGTATAGCTCCTCTATGAAAAAATACTTTCCACTAAGAGTAGTGCAAGAACCCCTTACTGATGCTACCCTGCAACATCAAGAACTTCAGATCCTCAGCAGTCTAGAGCACTAAGCATCTGTATTACTTCTGCCTCCATATTATATATTTGATTACTGCCCTGAACTGTGAAATATATGTACCACTATAAATAGGAATTCTTTTAAAAGACAAGCTCAGTGAATGAACCCATACCTACACATCCAAACAAAACAATCATGTTCTCTTTGGCCCTTTTTCTAAATAAAATTTTCTAGGATCCTTCAGTTAGTCCAAGTATTAATATATTGGTATTTTGGCCAATATTCATACTACTTTGGATGTTCCTTGAAGTTTTATTACAGTAGCCAAAATGCAACACTGTTAACTATGTAACATACTTCAGTAAAACTGAAGTACTTGTGCTAAGTTTAAAACCATAGAAATTTACAAGATTAGGTGTACTTCTGCGAGGGATGTTTGTTTGGGTTGTTGGGATTTTTTTGAAGCCTTCCTGCATATGGAAAAGCAGGCAGGTCTTTACTAATGAGCAATATATACTGTTATTCGAGTGGAAATTCCTAAACATAACTTCATGTTAAAACCCAGCTTCATCTGAAATCATGAGTATCACGATTTGACGCATTAACAATTTTAAAGGTTTTATTAAGTAACATCAAGTGTTTGTATTATCTTCAGTTCCTCTCTACACAATGTTAAACCTGCTCTTGAGGTCAAACATCAATTTGATTTAAGAGGTATTAGGATATTAAGTACTTCAACTGAGCTGTTCAGTTTTTAAAGGCATGTAAGGGAGGCATGAAACAGAACGTTAACACTTCAAGGGCCTTTAAAAACCTAGCTCTATGGCAAAATAAAGCTTTAGGAACTGTTAGGGAGTAAAGCGATAAGTTTATTTAAATACATTTTCAAAGTAATGGAAACTATGAATCCCTTCCTGAAGCTGTCACTTGCTGCTTTCTCCAACGAGGCTCCACACTGGCCACCATAAAGCTCCGGGGCACGGTCTCTGCCCCAATGGCCTCTCAAGCCCTTGAGGGTTAAAAAAGGGAGTTGTCTTCTTGCTAATGCATACCACCAGCTCATGTGGAATACAGCCCTGCTCAGTCCTATTCCTATGTTCCCCTACACAAAGTTAAGGGGGACACCACCAAACTTTTAAAATTCTTATTACCAACAGAATACTCAAACTCTGAATCAAAATATTCAGAACAGTTCTGTTATTAAATGCTAGTTAAACTAGCATAACTGCATAAACTACATAACTTAAAGTAGTCTCCAAGGAAATCTTTAAATTATAAAGAAGTCACCAGAATATGTCTCATTACTCACAGTGCTGCTCTATCTCTTAAAGGAGAAAAGAAACAGAGACAAAGCAGAGACATTAGCAAGATGGAAGTTCACCCATCCAATCAGAGAATACTATGGAAATGCCCTGGGGTATTTCCTGTAAGCAACTGAAGTTGGACCTAAAGTGCATACAAAAGGGTGTTTTACCAAACCTAAAAGTTAAAGCAGGAAAAAACTGATTCTCATTTTTAAGTGTTGGTAGTGAATATACTACCCAACACTGAAAGGAATGTGTGCCTGGGAAAAAACCCCAAGATATTAGCTTAATACCTGATGTAATATGTTTCCATGCTTTGCTGAACCACTTTCAAATACTTTTAACACATCACCCCTCCCAGTTATTAAACCCCGAAGTAGCTAAAACAACTGCGTACGTGAAAAAGTTATTTTTAGCTTCTTTGGCAAGAGATTCGGTTTATTCTGTTTTTAATGTAGGAACAGAAACCAGTGTGAGCTGTTGGCCTCTCTGACATTAATTAAGGTTTCAGTTTTCAGTGAAGAGAGTAAAGATAAAAAATATCGCACACAAACAAAAAAAAAAGCTGCACTATTTTTGCCTGCCGTACTCTGAAACACTTTAGCAAAAAAACCTCAGGTTTTGAGGACAGGAAAGCAAGGGGAAGCTACGATGACCAACTCCCTCCAGGTATTGCAAGAATGATTCCCCTAGGTTTGTGCAGACTCCTCCGTGCTGCTCACCAGGATCATGGCAGAATGCCACCGAACGGCCTGGGTCTTTTGCATGTGTAATTGTGGGACTGGAGAAAAGGCAAAGAACTCTCTAGTTTTTCTTTCCCCACCTCCTTGAACAGCAAAGGCTCTAGACACACTTAAACTCCCCCTGGGCAGAGGTGAGAGATACTAGGGAGGTGCTACTGAGAAAACTGAGTGTGTAGAAAGCGTGTTAAAGAATATCCCCGCCGCACTATTCCGGGTAGCTTATGCTCGGGGAGGGGGGGGATAGGCCGGGGAGGGAAGGGGGAAAAGAACATGGGAGAGCAGAACAATAACGCGAGCACGTGTACGGCTCGGCTGGCCCTACTGCTGCCCGAATACGCGCCCAGGGGTCCCGGTGTGCGCAGGATTGCTGCTGAGCGCCCCGCTGCCCACAGCCCTGCCCCGGGCCGAGGGCCGGGCCCCTCCACCCACGCGCCGGAGCGCTGCGAAATGGCGGCCGCAGCCCGCGGGGCGGAAGCGCCGCCTCTCCCGCTCCCTCTCTCTTCCTGCCCGCGCCGCCATTGCGGAATAGCGGCGTGGCGCAGGCGAAAGCGGGTCTAGAGCGCGGCACGAACGCTACAAGCAGGCGGCGGCTGCGGGAACTGCAAGGGACTCCATGACGCGTTGCCGCCAACCACCCCCTTCCCGCCGCGCTTTCCCGCCCGCAGGCTCGGGTGGAATCCGAGCCGCTCCAGCTCCGCGCGGCGCGGGAGGAGCCGCCTCGCGTCCGCCCCCTCCGCGGCCGATGGCGGCGAGCCCCGAGCTCCGCGCAGTTACCTCCATTTTGTGCCCGCGCTCGGCCAGCGCAGCGCCAATATGGAGCCGGGCGGGAGAGAGGGGGCGGACGAGGGGGGGTCACGTGGCGCCAAGGCGGGCTCGGGGCGGCGCGCGCGCTGCGGCCGTTACCGCTTTTCTTCTCAGGGCCCGCCACCCATCCCCCCCCGCTCCCCCCTTTCCTCCCGCTCGCGCGCCGCCAGACCCGCCGGGAGGGCAAAAAAGGGTCGGGAGCGAAGGAAGGTGCCGAGGAGGGTCAGGGAGGTGAGGAAAGACAAGAGATCACCGTGCCGGCGTTCCGCGACAGCGCCTTCCCGCGCTACTCGGTCCCACGCCGGCCGCCGGCCCCGCGCACGAACCGCCGCCCGCTGTGGGGGTGGCGGCGCCGGCGCAGCCGCGACCTGCGCGCGGGGCGGCCCCGCCTCCCCTCATGGGGCCGCCCCCGCCCCGCCCCCGCCGCGCGGGCCGAGCCGAGCGCGAGGGGCCCCGTGAGGGAGCGCAGGGCGCGCGGATCCGCAGGGGCTGGCAGGCAGCTGCATCAGCTGCTTGTACGAGAGAGAGGAAAAGGAGGAAATGCCCAGCTGACAGGGGACATCTCCAGCAGTAGCAGGGTGTACCCGAGGTGCACAGGACCTTCTAAGAGAAGCTGTTTGTCTCTACGTATTGTTTTACGCTGGAGATGCTGCGAGGCGGCGGCTGAAGATCGGCTCTCCTGAGCTCGTTCAGCGCTCACCCTCAGAACTGAGCGTAGCTTAGTCAGTTTCCGGATAAATACCAAAACAAGTCCAAGCAGTAAGTTTCCCAAGTTTCCCCATTCAGATACATCTCCTGTAGATTTTAATGACGCTTGTTAGCATAGAGAGTTCAGGAGAAGGGTATTCTGCGAGAATGTAATATAGAATGAAGCATAGTTAAGCACATAACATCACACATTTTTCCTTACCAGAATAATGGCATCAGAAAAAGCACTATTTAAAAATTTGACTATGAAAGCCAAGGTTTCGTAAGTCTTGATTGTCCTCTCCTTAGTACCAGTACCCATTTTGGTATGATGACCTAACCTTAACAGGCGTTGGCACTTACCTCTTTAAAAATATCTCCATCCGATATAAAGGGGTAAAACAGTTGATGAGTTTTTACTGAATCGGTAGAAATTTAGTATCAGGCGTTAATTTCTTTATTTTACCCTGACGTTTCTAAAAAACCCCAATAATTTACACAAAAGCTTCCAAACCTGTTTGATTAACTAAACATAATTTTCCTAATGCGTAGAGAAATTCCCAGCAAATCTAGAAATGTTCTCACTGCCATGGTGTACAGGGATTGAAACAAGTTTTTAATCATTTCTATATCTTTGAGAAGGTATTGATCTATACAGATCGTAAAACTCACTGAAATTCTCGTTAAAAACCCCACGAGCTATTCTTTGCACTGAGGCCAAAGCCAACAATTTTGTCATCTTCCTTTTCTCAATAAACCACACAATTTAACTTTTTATTTAAAATAAAATTCTTCATATATGTTGTTTGTTCTCCTGCCTCTGTTACTCTCAGGGTGACAGCACTGAGAGACAGACAATGGTACTGGCTAAATATATATCTTAATCTCAAAGGTTTTTGTATACATGGGAGCTGCCTCACCAAATTTCAAGAATTCCTTTATTAGTTTGATTGTCATTCATTTCACATCTGACTGTTACTCATGGAGGCTGATTGTCCTGCAGTTCATTTGTTTGCACAGCCACAGGCAGATCACATTTGAATTCTACAGTTTCAGTTCATGATCGCCCTCCCCTATGTGTAATCAACTGTACAGAATGTAATAATCTTATAATACTGTGCTGACTGCACTGAAATGAAAGACAAACCAGTAAATGAGGGAGATTCATATTTTAAAAAGATTCACTGTTGCAGATGAAAATGATACACAAGTCTGAGGGTTTAGATAAAATTATAATTTTAATTTCAGGCAGTTTTCTGCTAGTGAAGTTTTTTCAGGTTATCTAGTAAAATATTTCACCCTATTGCAGGTCACCCATTTCCTTAAGTGAAAATGTAGCATTTAAAACACTTGTATTTGTTTTGGCTCATGCAGTTTCATAGTCAGATGAACTTTCACATTATGTAGCAGATGCAGTATTGGTCATCTATGCAGATGGCTAACATGCTTTTGTTTTTACTAGCAATGTTTACAAAATGTAATCTCTTTGGAAGCCAAGAGAACAGCACTGTGTGTCTATTTAAAAAACAAACAAAAAATGGTGGGAAAGGCTTTTAGCTTTTATATATTTATGTAGTTGGAATGTCAGTTTCATTTCATTGTCCTTTTTTGATGGAGGTTTTTATTGTTCGATTCTTACACAGAATTTGTTTGTGATGTGAATCTTAAAATAGGTAAATATTGTTGATAAGACTGTTCAAGGTATTTTTTAGTATTACACAAAGTTTAAGATGCAAATATGAAATTGAGCTCCAGTCTCCAGAACAATAATGTTAATGGAGCCAATTCACTGAACTAAATATATTTGCTATAGAACCCTGACACTGTACAAACAAATGGACTCCTTATTAATTAAATGTTAGTACTGTCATAGTTTTGAACATGGAGTTGACTTGGCCATATTTGATTTTCATACTTAAAAAAGGACACAGACTGCAATTTTGATAATAAGTCCAGAGTGCTACATAGAAAATCATTCACGTGAGCTTCAGGCCAAAACGCTGCTTAACATTCAGTTCCATTGTCTGTGTTGTAGAAATGTGGTATATTTAAACATAGGCAAGTGTTCCTGAAGACACTGGACAATTGTGCAAGCAACTGCAGCTCCTGCTAGCTTCTTAATTTGGAAACAATTGTTTTCATCTCTGATTTTGACTTAAATTGCTGAGCTTTGCTGAACAGAGGATAATATATTAAAGTCTGGTACCATTTGGGTAGTTCTTGTATGCAGTGCAGGGTGCATGAAAACCTTTTATTTAATTAATTGAAAAATACATAGAGCCAATACACTGATTACTTTGAGTATGATTATGCTACGGCATTTGCTTTATTTCAGTAATTGTTATAACTCTTGATAGATATACACAGACATATACATATGCATCTGTATATTTGTATACACACACACTCCAGAAACAGCAAATCATACAGACCCTTTCCACTACAGATTGTGCCAGTCGAGTGTCTTATGCCCCAGAACTCTGGCAGTCTCTGCAGGACTCGGTTGCAGTGGTTTGAGAAAGCTTTTTGTCTGCCTTTTCCCATGGAAGTCACAGAATGCATGCAGACGCATCAGCTGCTTCAATTTGTGCTCTCCTATATTAATTTTAATAATTGATAAAGCAGTGCTTGAAGCAATACACTAATCTGTCTATAAGCTAGTTTGAAATGAAAAGATATATATGTATAAACCAGCCTGGTACAGGTTTAGTAATCTCCAGGAAATATTTTGGAAATAGCACCAAACTCTTGTGACTGTGTTCATTCCACTCCATCTGTCAGAAACCTTAGATCAATTTTCCATGACTGCTGTTCCTCAGGAGCTATGTCTGAGAGCTGTGATGCAGGAAATGAGAGAGATGAAACAATTTTTATCAGCTAGCTCAATTGAAAATACTTGAAAGCTTTGTATATTTCCCTTTTTATATTTTGGTTTCATTCAGGGTCACATAATTACTTCTTTCTACAAACTGTATCTCTATTTAAAATGTTTATTTTTTTACAATATTTTATATTCGTACCAGATATGTAATATGGAAAATAATCCTGCATTTTGGATTGCTATAAGTATGAATACTTTCCTACACATCTTTTCTCTTTTTGTTGTTCTCTTCTGTGTTAATTAAATCTCAACCTATTAGATTTGATTTTATTCCACATCCTGCTAGTCTTTGTTTTATCTGAATTTTCAAAATTTTATTTTCTTGAACCCTTCTGACAAAAATGAAAGAAAAAAGTGGGCATTAGCAATAATATTTGGACCAACCAAACAATAAAACCATTAACAGTGAGGGGAAAATAGCTTGCTGAGATGCCATTATAACATAGCTGGCTTTGTAACTATTGCCCAAGAATTCCACATTTATTGTCTAGGTCTTAGAATAGGGGGATTTCTGTTAGTGACAAAATTATGCTCTAGACAAGGTGTAAAGGTGTCATGTTGAAATGCCATCATATTAAAGGAGCTTACTTAAAATAAAGAATTATATGCCTAACAGCCTGGGCTGTTTGATTTACAGAAGGCTCTAGGGTAAATTTAGGGCTTTCTTAAAAGCAGTATCTTTTGTTTATGCTAGAATTTTTTTTGTTAGCAAACATGCATTTTCTTTAAATGTAGAATAGATAGAAAAGTGTTTATGTATTGCCAGCAGAAAAAGAATGATTTACAGTTGAAAACTCCAGGTAAAATGGAGTTTAATATGCTTTATTTGAGATGCCAGTGCACGAGGAGTCAGCTGTTCTATAATTTGTGTAATAAAATCATCACAGCAGAGGAAAAGGTGGGAAAGAATGGCAAGATTTCTAGAATAATTTTTAATTGGGATTCACTTGTCTACACAGGAAGAAAAAAACTCCTTGAGATGCAGAAGAAAGAAGAAAAATTGAGGATGTAGCAGGTAATATCTCCTATTATTGAAATCAAAATTGTAAAAAAAAAATATATAATTATGTTTGGTTCTAAATGTTCTTTCTTTGTTACTACGATTTGCAAAACACTAATTAGAGGCAACTGTACAACTAACTAAGCATTTAGTATCATTTGGTACATTTTATTAAGGGGAGAAAACTGCAGGTGGATATCCTGCTCGTGTACGTATCTGAGCAAGAGAGCGGAGCATGGGAAATAAATCTTGTTCTTCCCTTGACTGCAATGCAGATCTGGCTCTGGGAGGGGTTTCCATTTCCGCACGGCTCGAACACATGGTCAGCACTCAGCCAATCGGGAGCATCACATCTGGCACTGGGTTTGTGTGGCTCGGAATGCCTCTCTGACTGCTAAGCAGGAAAGCCACTCACTTCTTTTTTTTTTTTTTTTTTTTTTTTTTTTCCTTCTTTCTTTCTTTCTTTTTCTTTTCCTAAATTGAATTTGCACACATTCTTCAGACTGCGATTTATGTCAAACATAGTTATAACTGTTTATCTGGTACGCACTGTAGCTACCCTAACAGCTAGTTTGCTAACATCTGTCACAGACTGAATTAAAAAAAACCCAACAAAACAACACAAAACCAGCTACATAGATGATCCTTTTCCTGTACTTACTCTCCACGCTATGCTCTAAGCTGCTGGGATCATGCTTTTTAATTACATGGTATGTTTTAGTCTGTCTGTAAATTGTTCTCCTCTTTTAAGTATCACACTCCCTTGCAGGGCAGATATTTCAAAATGCGTTGAGTTGATTTCTTACGTAATTATTTGCTGATCTATTGCTGCTGAAAGACAGATTATTCTTTTTATAAAAATTATTTGAGATTTTTAGATAACTGTGATATAAGGATATATGAACAGTTTTTTATATGTGGAGTGGAACATACATGAATAAGGTTATGTCTTTCAAAAGCTGTCAAAATAAATTTAAAATTCCAGAGGGTATTACCACGTGTGCTAATGTTTGCACTTGGAACAGGAATTGGGAATTGGGAATTAAGGCATATCTGCTTTTTAAAAAATCAAGTCTTTGTAATGAATTCTTTACAAGTTTTCTTTTTTCCCCCTAACATAGAAATTTTGTATTTAGTGAGAAATAGGTATTGCTAAATACAAAATACTAAGCCCTAAAATATGAGAGGTTGTAGTTTGAACCCATATCATAAGGATTATAATAATTTCTGTCAAGTATCTTACAATTCTTTCTCCTTACCTTTAAAATGGTTATACTGACCAGTACCAATGGAGGTGCTGGGCAAGTAGAATAAAACTGCAGAAAATTTCAAGAATCAATCTATTCATTATGGCTGATTAAATCTCTTAATTAAGAGAAATATATTGGAACTGCTGAGAGAACATAGCCAAAGGTGAAGAAACTGCAGCTGGTAGTAAGTCATTTGTACATTCAGAGACTTCAAGTGTAAGAACTGATGTATTCCATGGAAAATGATGGTGTTAGTTTCAAAAAATGTCCTGTAATGCCTGTAATGCTGTCATATTTACCAGGGAAGTGGCTGTACATGCTTGTTTACCAAATATTCTAGGTCATGTGCAACAAGCAAAGTTTGAAATAGTAGTGGGATAATTTATGGCAATATATAACCTGATTACATTTATGCGTATAGGACAGACATGGTTGTAATTCATTTGGTATATTATTAATAATTTTATGTGTGTTAATAAGAGGATGATAATGTAAGCAGATGGATTATGCAAGAAAAATCCAGCATAAGTACAACTATCTAATTCAAAAGAATGTATTAACGTTTAACTTTCAAACAAGTTACTTTGTATAGACAGGAACAATTCAGATTTTAGGTGTTCATAATTTGGTTTTGGAAAAATGACAAAATTTTTTTTTTTGTGCAGTTTCCCCAGAAACCTGTCACTCAGTGAAATGCAACCTAAAAACCAGTACCTTTTTAATGTTTGCAACCATAGCGTTGCTATAGTTTTATCATATGCATTTAACATGTATTTCATCAATCTACATCATCCAGGTGTCAGAGGACTTGGTTATAATATCTGGTACCAGATATAGTTAAAATGTAGTTTGATTTTGGGGTTCTTAAAGGGATTTTTTAAATTGTCTAGAAATGTCTGCAATGTATACAAAGAGCTCTGGGAAAAGATTCTAGAATTGTGAAATGAGATTCTTGTCTGATGTGTGATTCTGCTGGTGCTCTATGTTGGCTGAGGATGAGGTCTGCAGTCTGAGGAGACACGAGCAATTTGCCGATACTGTCCATTTCTATTTTCTTTCTGGGTGCCATTTCCAAGGCTCGTCAGTAAAAATGTGCAGATAAATGGGTCTGTCTGCTTCACTTCAGTGGGCCACCTCAAAGAAACATCATCTGGGACTCTGGGGCGTCAGTTTCTTTTTAAGTCTAGTCAACCAAAAGAGCTGTACTATTTGGAACACTGGCTGTAGTTGTGCCACAGAACTTTATCTATCAGTATGCAGGATTTTATTTAAAAATAAAGGTGCTGATAACGTGTAAATATAGAAAACAAATTAAAATTGCCATTGCATCTGAACAAGAACTATTCCCTCATATGGACATGTGCTTACCCTCCAGTACCTGTTGCTTTTGCTTCCATCTTGTGAAGTTAGTTCTGGGGTTAAATTAATTAGTTATTTTTATTTCTGTTCTGCATTCTGGTGCCCAAACAAAGCTTCTGTCTTGCTTATTTCTTTAGCTTTACACCCTTGCAAGAGTTTCAGAAAGCAGACTGATGCAATTATATAGCACATCCCAGTGGAAAATTAGGGTTACTATGTTAGGCCTCGAGCAGGAAGGCGGCAATATCCCAGGCTGACTGCTGGAAACCACAAATCTTGACCATTATTGCAAAACTTATGATAGGAACACAAAGAAGAGTATTATTAGCCAGTCATGGAGTATTAAATTATACATGACTGCAGCACTAGTGAAACATCAGCTAACAGCCTAAAGCTCTTCCTTTTTCTGTTTAGCTCTCTCTAATGACAAGAGGCAGATTTTCCTGGTTTGGCCTTTGGATTAAATCTGTCAATATTGATTTTAAAATCTGCCTACAGTCCACTTTTTGACCCCAGCTCCTGTTTTTTTGTTTATTTGTTCTTTTTCTCTGTGAAGTCACTATCTGAGGTCCTAAGTGTGTATGTTTCCAAGTGGTTTTAATGCATTTTAGTCTTAGGATACTGACAGAATTGGCAGTATGTAAGCTGAAAAATGACTGTGCAAGTTTCACGTCATTATTAGGGTTTTATTTTGGTGGTATTCCAGTAAAATAAAACATAAAGGTTAGTCTGTTCTAAAAGGACTCCTATACATATATGCAGTAGCAAGCTTCTTTTCTCTAATGAAAGATGACTACTGGACCAAAACAGTTGTTGTTGAATTACTTCTCTGTGGAAGGTGATGAGAAAGGAATATTTTGGGATAAAGCAGAGTCTCTTGGAACACGTCCCCACTATTTGCTGCTAAATATTATCTCAGCTCGATAATCTCCCACAACCCTTCGATCCCCTGTAGTAGAGGCCATGCTGCTTTGTTGCCTGCCTTAGAGAAATTATACTAGTGTGCCAGAACCCAGATTTTTACTACTGAATGACATCCACCAGTGCTGAAGGTCTCCTCAGACTTGTCAAAACTGTCTCAAACCTTCCAGAGAGTCTCCTGGTCACAGCTTCTCTTCTGACAGCTCTGTGAATGTTCTTGTTCCCACTAAGGACTGCATAGGAAATTTGCTACGTAATGCTGCAGGACTGCAGCCTTGTAAGTTCGTAGTCTAGGTGGGATGATTTAGGAAGAGAAATACCTGTGTTTAAACCATTCTGTGAGGAATTGGGTTATAAATACACACAGTATACACCCAGAATTATGAGTATTTTGAAAAATTCAACTAATGTATTATGGCTTATTGCTACTTCTGGTGGCTGGAATCTGTGTTTCTAATAAAATCTGGCAAAATGCTGCTTTTGTAGTGCTGAATTTCAAATTTTTTTGGGGGTGTGGGGGGGGTTTTGTTTGTTTGTTGTGGGTTTGTTTGTTTTACTACTGGCAGATTGGTTATGACTTCTGTTGTAATTGAATCCTACACTCCATGATTTAACATGTTTGATTGTGAATGGTAGCAGATGAAGTGTAGGCCCACATTCCCCTCTCCTCACTGTTTTCTGAAGATGGTAACTTCCAGCAGGGGAGGCACCCCAGAACAGGCATTGTGCAAATGGCTTAAATCTCTGCAGCTGTTGGCTCATTTCTATTCTGGTGCCACATGTTATTATGAATAATTTGTGACATTCTTCAAAAGTGGAAAGTGTGTACAATTTTCCTTTTTTGTAATGTATTTGCTACAATTGTAGTTTAGCTGAATATTATTAATGCAATTTTTGTTATTAGTTTGGTAATACTGCCCTAGCAATTACTGCTCAACAAACAGAATTTGTTCAGGGAAGGAAAGTCGAGGTGAGGCATGGCAAGGAAGAAAGTAATTGGTTCCTAGTTAATCACAAATAATATGTTATTTTGTTTATTTTCCTGTTGCTCTTAAAAATAATAGATTGCAGAAGAAAATGATACCAGAAAGAAGGAGCTTGATGAACTTAATTGGGACAAGTTATGGACACACATAAACCCCTTTGTCTTTATAAGTGCTTGGTGAATTTCAGACTATGGACTTCTTTGTGATTGTACTTACAGATAGATAATACCTATTTATATTTCTGGCTAAAATATTTCCACCAAAGACTTAATTTACTTTTCTAGTGATTTGTCCAGGTTCACAAAATTTGAATTCCAAGCTGCATTTGTTCACAGTCTGGAGGTGTTTTGTTTCCAGGTTTGTGTTCTGATCTCTTGATAGGCATTGTCTTTTACTTTGCTTTTATTCATGGGTGAACTTCAGTCTTGCACTTTTTGTATTTTCCTTTCATTTTTCTATCTTTGATTCTCTTCCATTTTTATCGCTATCATCTGTTTTGAAAAATATGTTGTGAAAATTTAAATTAATGATGATTTTATTTTTATATTTGTGATTTGTATTTTTCTTCAGTCTATACTTTTTGTTTTAAAATAAGATGGCCAATAAAACACAAAGTAAATTTAATTAAATATGAATAAATAATGATGATAATTGCACAACATTCTCTTGTAGTTGGTCCTTGGTAAGGAAGGAATCATTCTTTTAAAAAATTATTAGATTCCCAGTATCCAGATTATTCCTGAAATTTTTAAATTTCGTAATAATGATGCTACTGATTAGTGTATAATTTCTATTGCAAATGAAAACATTTTGAAGCATAAATTCAATCCTATTTGTTGAAATAGTCTTTTTATTCAAGATATGAACAAAAATTGAACTAACCTATGTGGTTAGTTCAATACTACATTGCTAAGTCATATAATATTTCTCTTAATTTTGGCAGTGTCCAAGAGGAGTGGCAAACAATGTTACTTAATTTGCCTTTTACTAATAACAGTGGTGGGTTTTGTATGGCATAATATTTGAAACCATTTCCTAATATATAGATTAAGTAATTGAATAGATTAAGCAGTGTCAAATGTAAAGTCTTGGCAAACACCCCAAGGAAGGTATACATATGCTATACTGCACCATTTCTTTCTTTCTTTGGGAAGAATCAGGATTGGGGATATCAAACCTGAACCCCTTTTGCAAAGGAAGATATTAAATACATTTGACATCACTAAACTAGTATTATTTGCAAAAATACTGATTTCTTGATTAAAAACTTTTTGGGTTTGTAGTACTGTCTAAAGCTGTCGTGCAATTACCTTTGGGGTTGGTTAGATGCAAAGTTGTGAGATAGGTATCTTACCAAAAAATATAAACTAGAATTGAAGAAAGGTTGCTGAATTCCTAAAAAGAGGATGAACCTGTCTTGAAAGTATTTAGTTAAAAACAATGCATTTGTCAAATCAACTGCAGGTGATGACATATACATTTTTTCTTCCCAAACAGCTTTGTAGAGAATTTAAAGCAGTGAAAATTACTGGTATTATGAAGCCTGGTCTAGCTTTGTGAGTGAGTCATTCCCCCCGCCCCCCACCATTCCACATATAAATACTGAGAAGCTTGGCATAAAGAATGCAGCCTGGGGCATACCCCATAAAACTTACAATGCAATTAAATGAACAATTTCTACTGGAAATAAAATGGGCATGTTGAGTAGAATATGAATTAAACTGAGCAAGAACAGAGTCAGACAACCTTTCGTAGTTCTCCAGGCTCTTGGAGAGAACCCCCAGGGTCAGCAGTACCAAATGCAGCTGACAGGTCAAGGCCAATCAGTAAAGAAAGATAACTGCAGTTTGCAATGAAAAGCAGGTCATCCCAAATTTTGATTAATGTAGTCGCAATGCTGTGGTGTCCACTCGAGTGGGTTAGCAAAATAAAGACAGATAGCAGTGGATTAACTCTAACCCTTCTTTATTATACTGCCGCCGTTACAGGCTTCTCTGCTGCTGCATTCACTAAGGCGAGGTTTTCTCCAATTTATGATCCTCCGTCCCCATTGCCTCCT
The DNA here is from genome assembly GCF_903797595.1 of Erithacus rubecula. Taxonomy (NCBI): domain Eukaryota; kingdom Metazoa; phylum Chordata; class Aves; order Passeriformes; family Muscicapidae; genus Erithacus; species Erithacus rubecula. The sequence goes on from NC_136659.1 coordinate 15,628,175, forward strand.
GGCCTGAATCCTGTGGAATTGACTTAGTTACCAGGGGCTGCCCCGTGGACTATTTGCAAGACTACCAAAATGACCTCAAAATTACTTTAGAAAATGGCAAACCCGTCACATTCTTAACATTATGATTTGTTGATGTTGGCAGTGTTTATCCTTTGGAGCATATATTGCAAAAAGGTGTCAATTTCAATGACTTTGTAAAAAAATAGGGGGAACTAATCTGTTGTTTATTGACAGTTTTTGTTACACAAAACAAAGGCTCAAAATGTTTAGCTACAAGAAGGAACTTTGCAAGTGTTACTTGCCAAGGCAGGAATATGAGAATATACTATTTTTCTTCCAAGATAAAATTAGTCTTTGAAATAAGTCTGTGCAAAACACAAAATATCTTTATCAGTGAAGAATGAAATTCACTAGCCAATATAAAACTATTTGAAGAGATTTAAAACACTGTTTAGAAAGACTTTGTTCATATATTTATGCTATACCAGTTGGAATATATGTTATAATTGTGTTTATTAACCCAAAACCATCCATGCATAGTCTTCCAAGTCAATCTGTTAGAACTGATTGTGTCATTTTAGACAGCAGCACTGCCATGACGTCAGCGATTACCCTGGAAACAGAGCGCAGTCTCTCGGCAGTGGGGGTGGGAGCTGCCTTTCCCCTGCTCTTCAGCTGCATGGAGGTGCAGTGCTTGGAGCAGGCTGCACACTGGCCTGCCACTGCTCTGCAGTGTGCTCAGGGCAGAATCTGACCAGTGCCGGTCACAATGAGCGTGCAGACAAAGTTCTGCATTTCCCTGTTCGGTAGGACAAAAATGTCATAGGATTACACACGAGCTGACTCTTTTAGACTAAGAATTAGAATGCTTCTTTTCATAAATAGCTAACAGTATGAGTTAGTGTGTGATGGTTTTGTTGTGGTTCTTGTTGGGAAAGAGCTATCAGCTAGGTATTTTACTGAACCAACTGCAGAATTGTATCTTATATAGCACTCTTCAAAATGTACATTTTCTCTGCTGCTATGGAAGATCGTAAAATGAATACGTGTAATTTTATGACCTGTACAGTTTAATAGTGCCAAGGCCAGAATAGCAGGGTTCTCTTCAGGTGACTGCCATTACTGATACTGAAACCTTGCCAGTATATCCCAACTTTCACAGTTTTTTTTGCTTTGATTAAAAGCTGCACAGAACCTGTCCCATAGTAGAGAAAGCTTTCTTTTCTTTCTAGGGAAGATTTTCTTACATTATAGAAGCATTTATTCTATTTAGACCACAGCTGAGATATTTGCGATAAAAATGATACATTTATAATTTATCAGTGCTCTGTTATTGATATTGGGTGACCATTTATTGGTTTCTTTGTTCAACCTGTATATAAACGTAAATTTCACAGGCGGTTTGGAACAGTTGCCTGACATTATTTTGATTTTTTCTGAGGATGGTGGTAAATGACTGGCTTGTAGCCCCTGCTTTGACCTTTGTGTGGGCTTGGATGTGAGAGTTCATGTCTCAGTGCATGTGTCAGGTCAGCCCACAGCAGCTGGTCTGAAAGAATTGGAGCAGAACATGGCAGTGAAGTCGATGGCAATGTCAGACCACTGCAGTCAGAGAAGGGGAAGCAGGGCCCTGCCTCTTAGGGCATCTGTATCCAGCCAGCAGACAATGAAAGCAGCAGGCTCTAATGAGAAAAGGGAAGCCAGTGAAGGAGACAGGCTCTGTGAAATTTATTAGCTGGTGCAATAAAGCTGCTTCTTTGGGAGTGAACCTGAAGTGGCCTCTGAGTTAATTTGGGATGAAAAGCCCAGTAAGGGAGGCAGTTTATTGGGGTTCATCCTCTTCATAACCCAAGATATTGACCCCTACGGTCTCCCAGCCAGCAGCAAAAATATCAGACTCTCCCATTTGTGCACAGTACCGTTTATTTTCATGTAATAAAAACACCCCCTGAGTCTGTTAACCATTATCCATTTCCCTTTGCAGGATGTATCGTACCAGTCATCATTGAGAATATTGCTTTCAGACTCATTTTAGTTTATAGCCCCAAATATTTCTTGTTTGCTTTGAGTAATTGTTTTCTGTTAAAAATTGGGTAGTTGGCTTGTTAATTAGTAAGATATAAACCAGATACATCAGTACATTTTTAAAGCTATGGTGCCAGCTAGCGGTGAGAGATGATAGACAGTGTCTCAAGTGTGACATTTATCTAAGTGTACGGTGTATTTTTATTTGCATCATAATGTGACATTAAGTTTTATTTGTCAGTTATCAGTACCTCGTGACCAAAACAAAGTAAAATGAAACGAGTCACTGCTCAGTTTGATTTAGTTGGGTATTGTTTATTTGAAACCTTCCTGCCATTATTGATGGAGTAACTGTATCATTCATCAGATCATTTGCCAGTGAAGCCCTTTAATCGTTAGTTTTTCCACTTGCGAACATCACTCCTTAGGTGTTATGAACCTGTAGGTGATCTTTTGCTTTGCTGGAAATCTGAATTTCTTAAAAAATGCAGAAGACTTTAGTTGTGAGCAGCAGAAAGATGCTTGGAAGGTTTCTGCAATTGATTCACTTGTGCAAACTAAGGAGAGCTTTAGTGTGGCCAATGCAGGGCAAAACTCTTGATTCTATTGATTTAGCTGACACACCTTACTAAGATGGAAAAAAAAAGTCCTGTATTTTACTAACATGAGAGGAAATTTCAAACAATTCATTATTCATTGTGTTCGTATAAGCTCACAACAGAAAAGAAAAATAAGCAACCCTTAAGAACACTTGTAAAGAAATGTAAAAAATAACGTATTTTTCCTTCTAACGAGGAGTCATTGACAGGTCATCTTTTCCAGTTTAATTAAGCAATAACCAATCTTGGTGAGGTTGTGGAAGGCTCTTGAATACTAATAAATAAAACCAGAAGATGAAGCATTTCTTACATTAAATAGTAGGAGCTGTTTATAACTCTATTACTTACTGTTAAAATCAATTATTATTACTAATACTCTTCAAGTAATTTATACCTGAAGGCACACTGAAGGTTGTAAAGCAGAACTTTTCTTTTTAAATGTCAGACATAGCCATGAAGGTCAGCTGATGTGAATAAGGACACCTCAGATGAACACACTTGTAATAATATTTGGGAAGATAGATCTCATGTTAGTGACAGCTGCTGGCAGCAAGCAGAGCTGCCACAGTCTTACTTCCACTCTAATGCATGTGACTACACTGGTGGAAAAATACAGAGATGTTTTTATTCCACGGGGATGAAGAAATGGAATGATTTTTGTGTGAGATTGAATCAACTGAGTTAGACACAGAAGCAATTTATTTAAAAGAGGTGCCTAAAATGCTAACTTGAAATGTACTGTCATGGTTTAATCATACATTCCTTTCTGGTACCCTTTCCTTTCCAGTGTGTCTGCGACAGGTGTGCACTTCCTCCTTTTTCTCCTCTGCTGTTGCAACACAATTGCTTTAATTTAATACTACAGGGCATATTTCTGTGGGAAAAACCCCTATATCCCTTAAAATACTAAAATGAAAGTAGGAATCTTTGCTGATTTCTTAATTGCAGGTTTTATAATATGCATTTAATGCTGTTGCTAATTGATTACTTAAATTATTTGATTTATTCTGCAAATTGACAGTCTTTTAGCATTTACATAGCTTCAGATTCAATTAATATGGTTTTAGATTTTTGAAGAGTGTATTGTGTTGCCCAGTCACAACAGTCATAGAAGATTAGCTACACTTTGAACTTGAGATCAACAAATGGTATTCTACAGGCTAATTTTTCCTTTTTTTGTTCTGTAATTTAAACAAGTGTCTGTAAACACAGTACCAGTGTGTAACCAAACCACCGTTTTTATTTTATTTTATTGTAACACCACTGTAATTTAAAAAAGTAGTTGCTTATTTGGATCTATGTCTAAAATGTTGTCAGCACTGAGATTAAATTGCCTTTGACTTCCAAACAAAATAATGTGGAGTTCGGTGACATAAACATAAGGACCAATATTTATTATATTGATACATCAATTTGGATTGACAGTCTAGCTATCATGGTATTAGACACCAAATGTATTTATTTTCCTAAACTAATAACTTACATGGAAGACAAAAATTATGTGAAAAGATTATTTTAAATACAATTTTAGCGGTATTTTAAAGTTTATTTTCACACTATTACTGGATATGATATAAATACAGCAGTTTGCATTCTTTATTACTCTAGAACACATCTTGTTAATACAGCACTGAAATAATAAAAAATTTAGGGGATTCTAAACTGGATACCCCTATGCATCTCATAAAACTCTCTGAAATTTTTGTATTTAAAAATCTGTATGATACATTAAGTTCAGTGGACTTAGAAAAATCCAGAGTTTAAGCATGAAGCTTAATTAAAAAAAAAAAAAATCCAACTTAAAAAAAAAACTGTCTAAATTGAGCTGTCAAATAATTCCTTTAAATCCATTGATGTTGCGTTGGAGTTGTTGGAGTAGAATGTGCTATCATGGCTGATGAAGTGGGAAAAAAGTGTCACAATAATTTTGAAATCAAGAGGACTGTGTTTCAAAAGCCCCCTTTGGCAATAAAAACCACAAACAGACAAAACCACACAAACCCCAAAGAAACAAACAAAAGCCCTACAAAAGCAACCAACCAGCTGCTTTATTATTTACAGAGAGCTCTCCCATTTGAGTACCTGGGGGCACCATTTCTGCCTTCCCCTTGGAATTCTGTTGCTGGAGCCCTCCACAGAGCTCTGTGTCAGAAGATGGAGTGCCCGGTGTGGGAGTTGGCCACATCTGTCAGGAAACTGCTACAGATGGTTCAACTCATTAGCTGCCAGAACTCCTAGCAAACATCATCCGAGAGTATGGGGACCTCACTTGGACCAAATGTTAAGCTTGCCTCCTGTTCAGTGTCATTACATTCTCTGCAAAATATGATCCTTAACCATTTCTGCTAGACACTGCATACTCTTGGATGTAACCAGTCTGCAACTCTGTTTTGTTCATTTTGAATATGTAAAATAATTAAATTAATACTGCTTCCACTATCCAGACAGTGTCCCAAGTGTAGCTCACTGTATCTGTTAAATTTCATCTGTGGCTGATATTAGTACATCTTCATAATGACATCACAACTAGGATGTGATAAACCACAATGTAATATACACTTGTATTTGCAATACCTTTCTTTAGGATCATGTCTGTATTGTGATGTATGCTGTCACTCATGCAGAATTTCTCAGCTTACCTGTCTTCTTGTTGCTCGGTATTTCTAACAAAGTTGTTCCATGTCTGTGTGAGTGTTGTAGCAGAGCAATCACAGCAGGTGTTCCACAGTTAGCTTTGCAGCAAAGCCAGCAGAGGGAGCAGACACACTGGTGTTTTATGGCACTGACAGATTTTGGCCATTTTTCCCTATTGTTTTTGCAAATGCATATATTTTTATGTTTGTGGTCATTATATATGAGAATGTGAGCTAGTGTCTGTGTGCTGGAAGTTCAGCTGTGAGGAAAAGCTAATCTGTAAACAGTTTTATGATTACAAAATTATCTTTGATTTTGCAAAGATTTGCATATATCATTTTGTGTACTGAGAGCAATTATTTGTGCTGAGTTTTTTTGTACCCTGAAAAGAAGAGACTCCTTTTAAAAAGCCCTTCCTTTATACTTCAGAGCACGCTGCCTTTAGAAAAACCACAGCATAAATTTAAGTACAGGTTAAGATGACTTCACACACTTGCAAGGTCAAGCCCTTAATAAATCACTATACACATTGTGTGCAGTTCACCTGTGTGAAATAGGCTCGAAAAGACTGGTCTGGTCATAGCTGAGTTTTGGAGATACATTTTGGGTGTATGCAAACAGACTTCATTTTCAGTTACAAGTAAGTGCAAAAATTGCATGGACATAGTTTTCCCATTTGTGATCATTGTGCCTTAGGCCTGCTCCCAAAGTTGGCAGGAATTTACATGAAGAAGTGTTAGGATAGAAAGGTGGAGTGTGTTTAAACAATACAGTGAAGTAAGTATTACTTTATAAATGATGTTGTTTGCATCATGATTTAAACTTTGTTTAAATACTTTTTTTTTTTTTTTGTGATAGCATTATTGCACTCTGTGCTTGGTTAAGCCAGGCGGGGTTGATTATCATTAAGAGTTATTTATTTCTATTTTATTAAGCCTCCTTTTACATTCATGTTACAGGTTAATTTATACTTTTATTTCATGCACTACTTGGCTTTACTGATTAATATGCCCCATGGCATTCAATAAAGCCAGGCAGTGGAGGAAATAAGAGTGGTATTAATTTCTAACATTGCTATAAATTTGCCTTAATAAAACTAGCTCAATAACACTGCGGTGGTAGTACAATGGATGCTTCCAAATTGTTAGCAAAGACACAACTGAAAGAACAACACATTTTTTTTCCAGAATTTAAGAATGCTGTGCTCATGTTCAGATTAGGCTACCTGTTATAGTACTGAGTGCTATGATATTGTGTTCTAAAAAACAGTATAATAATATTTTTAAAAAAATATTATTATACTTAATCAATCAATTTAATCATAAGCAGATAAATCCCCTGTATCTTTTCAAATGCCTTTTGGATTTTCATGACCACTGTTACTTAACAAACAGGTTCAAAAATATCAAGGAAAAAGAGGTAGTTCTGGACTATAAGGGCAAACAGAAAATAAGAAAAATTAGAACTATGGATTTTCTTTTTAGTAGTTAAATAACTACTATTGATTTATATTTTCAGTATTTTTGTATTGATTTATTTACATGTTGCTTTGTTGTAGACGAAAATTCTCAAGAAAGAAATGCAGATAGTATTGATGAATATAAATTTTAGGTGCACAAACTATTCATTATAGTGAAAATATTTTGGCTATATTTTCTTTATTAACTATTAACTATGATAGTGGCATTTTTTGTGTGTAGATTGTGAAATCCATGTAGCATAAAATCCTTAAGTAAAGTTTGCCATGTAACAGTTGTGACAAATTTTTTACTCTTGCCTGTATTTCTTTATTACTCAGACTCACATTGACTGAACTGAAAATTTTGCTCAGATACAGGGATTTGGATAGTGCTATTTGACCTCAGTACAAAATGAAAGCATGATAAAGCAAGTTAGCACAGAAAAATCTGAACAAACCACAGCCCAATAGAATTGCCAAATCCTTAGAGCTTGATCCTAGAAGGCTCATGGAGAAGCTCATTCCTGAAGTCATTGGGATGTGAGCCTTCTCTGCGCTTTGCTGGGTCAGGCCTTAATAAATCACTCAACACATTTTGCAGAGATTGCCTTTGGGGTGAAAGGCAGCAAATGTTTAAAAGGATTAATATAAACATTATATATCAAACAGAACTTATTTTTACATTCAGGCAGCTATGAAAATAATGCTGTCATTTTGATAAGTTGTATTGGTTAGTTAAAATCAGATGGGCAGCACACTGACTGCTATCATTTGATTTTACTAAATAACATGAATTTGATTTTACTAAATAATATGAATTTACATAATGCATAGTCTAAGACTCTACCAATATACATTCAAATTAAAATTTTAGGCTTTATGTAATGATCTTTCCTTAGTATGTTTTTGTAAATAGTAACAAAACCTGTAAAATTGTCTTACTTACTATAAAACTCATATATATCCAGACATAGCATTTAATTAGGTTATATGATGCTGCTATAGTTTAACTACGTCAAATAATTTTGTTTAAGTGTTCTATAACCTTGTAATCATAGAGGCACTGAAGTTAGAAATGGAAGTGTCCTCACATGTGCTGGGCACAGCCGGGTCTGTTCTGTGCCCTGCATACGTGGTGTGAGATATTTTGTCCAGGTGAACTTCTTGTTGAGTTCCATTTTATCAATTGTTTTCTCAGAAAAACATTTAGTTTGTAATGGAAAAAACTAAAACTAAATGTCTTCCTTTATCTAACTTTTAAACAAGGTACTAGGCAGCAGTAGGAATAATGACATTTACAGTCACACACATTGATTCAGTGTTTTAAGTGGGGGTAATACTTAGTAAAAAAAAACTTTGTAAAACTCTAATACTTTGGGGGGGATTTGCTAGCTGCTGTGCCAAGCTGGATAGCTTACTCTAGAACTGTACTTCATGAAAGCTCCTATATATGCCTCCAGAGTAGTGGAAAATCAGATTAGATAAATAGACCCTTGATTAGATTGTTTGGCAGTTTAGTTTGCCAGAAATGATGAAAATCTGTACCATGTATGATCTGTGCAGCCCATGAATGCTTTCTGTCTTTCACTGACAAGAGCCAAAGTTTGGGCAGCTCATTTGCTCTGTGGATAAGACCTTTGTTTGTATGTGAAAGAGGCAGAGAACATTTTATTTCTGCTGCATGTATAAACAGCAGGTAAGATTATTAAAGGGAAATTCACTGGAGTAACTTTTCATGTTTAACCCACCAATGCAAAACTATAGATCTGTTTTATTCTTGGATCACCACACCAAGCAGAATAAGCTGCAGTGTTTACGGAACAGAAAAATGTGTGTTTGGGCTGAGGGCATAGCACGTGACGTTAAATATGAGCAGTTCTCTTCAGTGTTAGCAGTGTGGGGAGTGGGATGAATGAGAATGTCAGCCTGGGTGCTGCAGGTAAGGCAGGAATGGTTGAAGCAATGTTGTTTTCTTTGGCAGTTTTTTAAAAAGCAATCCATTATGAAGGGTGTCTAAAAACAATTGTGAATCTCCCTGTCCATCTCTTGCACTGTACTTACCTTCATGCAGATGTTGAAACAGCAATATTCACTTCTGTTTCAATGTTTCTGTCTGTTATCAGTAGGAGCAAACTGATGTTTTCATTTCTTTCTGTTTTATTTTGTTGTGTGTTCCTTTTTCTCCCCTAACCATACATCACACCTGCACTTTTATAGAACACAGAAAATTCTGTAGTTTTGTGGAAGGAAGCGCACACTGATTTTCTCTTCTGCTGCTCCATAGAAAGTTTCTCCTCTTTCGATGTATTTTTATGGAATTAAAAGGTTGCCTTTATTTATTGGCTGGTCGTAAGTATTATTTATTTTTACACCTTCTTTACAGCACAATCTTGGAAGAGAAACTGTGCTCTAAAAATTGTTATTAAGTTTTACATTTCTAGCCATGTGTTTAAGTGACATTTGTTTCAGAGGGAATAGATCTCTTCTCAGATGATGTTTTCTGGCAACTAGAACCAAGAATTCAAAACTGATACAGCCAAGTCCTTGCCTGTATCTCTAAGAAGACCATAAACCGGTCTGAAGAAACAGCCAAACATGATTGTAATTAGAATCACTGAAATATTTTCTGGACATCTGAGGCAAAACCAAACGTGGTAACACACAATAATAAGTTCAGTCCATTCTGTATGAAGTGTTAGCATTGAGCTGATCTAGTGCTGATGCTCATGAGGAATTGGAACGGTGCCTTTATTTAGGCCTTTTCACAAGCAGCAAATTGTATGTACATGGCCCTGAAGTGGCTGGTGCTCTATGCCTTGGATGGTGCCTTGGATGGTGCCTTGGATATCAGCCTTGGATATCGGCCTTGGATATCGGCCTTGGATATCGGCCTTGGATATCGGCCTTGGATATCGGCCTTGGATATCGGCCTGGTCGCGGTCCCTGGCGGGATCCCGCTCGCTGCGCGCCGCGGCCGCCAGGGGGCGCCGCCCGGCCCGGCCCGGCCCTGGGAGCTGAGGCTGCGCCGGGATTGACGGGCGGCGCTCCGCGGATAAAACGTGCCGTAAACTTAGCGTCACTCCCTTCAATTCATATCATATGATCATTTACTGGCCATCATCATGGGATCGCTCTACGGAGAGCCGCGCTGCTGCCTCTTCTATCCCGCACGTTGCTCCATGGCACCGGGTCCGCCTTCAGTCTTTGCCGCTATCATTTCCTGCAAATAGTTGCCGTCTTAAAGTCACAGGGAAATGAAGGAGTGATGGGAAGAGCAAGGATATCAATGTGCATATAGCCATAACTCCCTTCCGTATTTGCTTTCAAGTATTGGTTTAAAATCCTGCTTGATGTGGAGAAATGTCCTACCCTATAAACTATTAGAAGTTGAATTCAGTTGATGGGTTTTGTATGGATTGGAGTTCAACTGGAATCCCAAACACAGTGATTATAGATGTAATTTTAGGAACATTTGCCTCTGTCTGCAGTTTGTGGAAACTCTTTCCTTATGAATGGGCTTCACAGCCCATTCAAAGGTGAACTTCACATTTTGCCTACCGTTGCTCCTTACATGATAATAAACAATGAGGGTTATAATGATGATGACTACAATAATAACACTTAACAACCAGCATGAAGAGCAGAGCAGACAAAAGGTCTTGCTACTAGGTGAAATCATCAGAAACATTCTGTGCACTTTCTGTCTTCTCATTTGAGCAGACGCTTGCCTATTATGGTCTGTCAAATGGAATGTTGTTTTGAGGTTTTACTAAACATCTGAAGTCAAGGCATCTGAGATAGTTTGCATCCACTATTACTCTATTTATACTATGATCCCAAGACTTTTTCCTAAAATCCAGCAACCTTTATGCTTGGGTTCCTGTTATAATCCTGCACAATAATTTCAGTAGAGAATTTAGGGAGATTGCAAGTCCTTATGGCTTCAGAATTCCATCTAAGGAGATGCATCTGAGAATATGGATTTTTTCATGGTTATTTTTAGCCCATTCTTTGTTAGAGAAAATACGTAGAAAAAATGTTTCTAAAATGTGTTCCCAACTATGATAGTTGTTACAAAGCAGGGGCTTTTTTTTTTCTTTTTTTTTTTTTTTAACTCTGGAGGATTTTCATCCAATGCACAGAAGGAAAAGATGAGAAACAGGTTACAATAAATGGAATCTCTTCAGTAGCAGTACACTTTTCACCTCTGGGTGCCACTGTTCAACTGTTTCTTGTGCAATGACCATCTGCTTAAAAGTCCAGCTCTTATTGGAGAAATATTTCCTGAAAAAAAATGTTAAAGACATACTGCCTCTATCTCTGCATAATCAAGAAACAAGTTTCTGATATATGGATATTAGTTATATGCACTGTTCTCATATGCTTTTAACATGCTGAACAAGGAAACAGTAAATGCTCCACATTTGTTCAGTTTATTGAGGATAGTCTGATAGTTTATTTGAAACTTTTCTTGCCTCTTTAGCTAGAAGTTGAGACATGACTGTTTTTTTCATATAAATGAATACTAGTACAGATTTATTAAATATGCAGATTGACTGTAATAATTCAGTTGATTTAAAAAAGTTTTAACCATAGCAACAATTATTTGTTTTATTGCCCACAACCTACATAAGTCAAAGTCTATTGACCGACAAAATTTCTTTTCAAATATTGTAGAACTCTTAATATTCAGAGCAAAATTAATTGCAGTCTGTGTATCCAGCTGTTCCACCAAATTAATGATATTGGGACTGTTTCTCCTAGAAACTGAGCCAGGCCAACTTATTGCTAAGTGACACTGGACCTCTTGTCTGGACTGTTCTATGATTTTAATTCTAGTCAAATAAAACTCTTCTATGAATGAAATAAAATGTGGCATTTAACTCTTCCATTACTAAAAGGTGTGTTTAGAGCAACATTTTCAAAATAATAATAATAAAAATCTGAAAGAATAAAATTGCATTTTATGTCATGAAATGTCCCTTTTCTCAGCCAGGGGAGACACTGCTGCTGCCTTGCCCATACCTTCAATCTAGTTCTTCCTGCACCCTGCTGAGCACTGCAGTCTATCAGTGAAAGCCAGCAAGCCTTTTCATATCTGCACACAGACAGTGGAAAGTTCCATGATTGCCTCATAAACAGGCATAAGCTGCATTTATTTCTGTTCAGTAGTTCTGTATATGCCCTATATATGCATTTGCTCAAACTGGTGGAGGAAAAATTCAGACAAAAACATGTGTTAAAAATTATTTTCAATTTTGTCTCAGATTTGTACAGTTTCTTTCTATCCAGTTTCACTGGAAAATCCCAAATAAATAGAACACTTCAAAATAAAAGAATTTAACTTTATCCTGGGAACATGCAGTTTAGGTCTTGGAAAGGGAAATGTGTAATAAAATGCTGCTCAAATGAAATTGGTGAAGCTGTAAAATACGTAAGTGGAAACTTTGAGGAAACTGGCAATGAGAAACTGGAAATCAAGCGGTAATTTAAGTTTCACACAACCACCCTTTGCATGTGTGAGTACAAAGGAGAGACTAGGAACAAGTGTGAGTCAGACCTCTCCTCTCAGGAACTGAAGGGACAGAGATTCCCAGCATCTGTTTCCTTAACTATCACCCAGAGGATACTGGTGGTAAATCACAGTGAGTAAAAATAGAATCAGAAAAATAGCTCAAAACAAATGAGGTACTGTATTTTGTAGTACTTTTGCAGTAGATCTGTATCCAGTTCAGCTTTCATCTGTGTTCAAATTGGATGTGTCAGCTTATATTGACTTTTAAACAAATTGTTAATAAAATCACAAGCATGGCTAATTAGGATGTTCCACAAAGCAGCCAGCCAGATTTGATGCTTGAATAGGAGATTTATCCTGCTCACATATTTTAATGAATGCCCTAATTTCATTGTTATAGGGTAAGATGGCCAAGCACTTTGGTAGAGTTAATCACTGCCCTTCTTTTAGAGTGAATGGGCCTGCATCCAGTTGAATCAACTCTGGTCCAGCCAAGAGACTCCAGCTGGAAGAGTGAGTTTGTGTGTATGAATTATTTTAGGTGCCCCACTCATGTGTATGTATTTTCCATGTAATCAGTGAAGGCTGAAGTAATATTTTGTCTTGAAGGGCTCTAGCAAAATTTAGTTAAAGTACTCTGAGTTCTTAATCTGGGAGACACATATAGTCGCAAGAAATTCTTATCAACCATAAGAGTTCTGAGTTTATGCTCAAACATAAAATATGTAAAATAATGTTTTACTTATTAAAGTTGAGATATTTAAAAAATACCACTGTGGAATCACCATGTTTTCTGTATTTCCTAGTTGCTGTAAATAACCTTGGTTTAGGTATGGAAATACGACATGAAATGGTCTTCTAAAGAAAATCTCAACTTTTTATTTTAAAAATACATTTGTTTATGTGTAATTATTCTGAGATATTAATGGAATCTATAATATTTCAGTAAATAATAGTGACTACCATTTCATAGTATACTCTTGTCAAAAGAGAATAAAAACTTTATGTCTTCTTTTAGTATTTTTCCTCCTGATATTTTGAAGAGATGTATCTTTTTACTCGTTTTATTCATAATAAAAGATCATTTAGTTTTATTTCCAACACAAAATTCTTGAAGAAAAGCCTTTTAGAGGAGTTAATATTTTCGTAGAAATAACCCTGCTTTTTTTGTGGTTGAAGAATAAAACATAAAACAAATAAAACAATAAAAATTTGGCCAAAAAAAGGTGCAATCATATTTGCAATAAGTACTAAATATAAACCAGTGTTGGTTCCAAGCTGCCAAACAGAAGAGAAAAAGCTTTACAATGAGGAGCACCTAACCTACTATCTCCTGTCAGTGCTATGTAGAGAATTTGATTTAAATAATTCTTACAAACAATGTGATAACAAATTAGCAACAGTGATGGTCAAGATTGTTTAAATTTGAATCTTGAATTATCCAGAATTATAATGCTGAAAAAAAAAGTCTAACTGCCAGTCTTAATGATGTGATTCTCATCTAACCATGAGTATTAGTTTTTTATGATTATTTTCATCTTTGCTCTGTTGCACATTTAGTCTAGTGTCCATGTTCTCCACGTTATCACAGTCACCTTACTAAGGCAGCTTTGTTTCCTTGACATCGATGTAGTTTAGAATCTGAGCTTTGAAGAGTACATTTTAAAAGAAAGTATTTCTTACATTTTTAAGCAGGCTAAAAATTGTCAGTTATTACTTATTTGTATTTTGCTTAATTAGAATCAGGGATCCACAGCCCCATATTCTTATGCTATGTGCTGTTATGCACACACTAGCACTGACACAGAGATCTTCCTCTTAAAGAATTTGTGATTAGAATTTCACAATGGCTAGTTGTTGTCATTGTTGTACCCATCACATCCGGTGGTTTTGGTGTATCATATTGAATAATTAAATAAAGATTACTGAATAATATTCAGAAGTCCCCCTGATACATTGATGATCCAGCTCCATTCAGTCCCTTGTGTTTACATCTGTTTGTGACATGATCATTTCTTTTTTCCAGTATTATTTGAGTGATGTAGTGTGGTGAGTGCACCAGCTGTTTCAGGTGCAGGTGGCGTTTTCCTTGTGTGCCTTTTAATGCTGTTTGGCATTTGTTCTCAATTCTATGTGTTGACTCATTCATTCAGGAGCTTTAGTGACTGAAACACATCTGGTTTGGGCATTGAACATCATACATGTTTTGTCTCATATCTGCTGCTGAGAAAAAAAATGTGAAAGACTATGAGAAACACACGGACAAGGAAGGCAACAGGCATATTGAGTAATGTTAGATTTTTTTCCTGTCTGTACCTAGCTTTCTTGATTTAAAAAAAAAACAACAACAAAAAAATTACCTACATTATATGTATTTTTTTTGTATAGTTAAGATGTATTAATTACCCCAAGCATTCCCCACTAAAATAATGGCATCAGTTTTTATTAGCAACAAGGGGAAAATCCTCATAATTTAAGGCCAGTACTAATTGCAATGTGCAATTTGCTGTGGTTTTCAAAAGAATAATACTTAGCTGAATTGTTTTTCTGTGCTTTCTCCCACTGATCATGTAAAGAGCAACACATTTATTTATTTATGCTGCCTATTTTGCCTTTCAGTCTCTGCTACTGTAACAGCTAGACTTTGCTGATTCATTCAGTAATGTTTTGCGACATCCGTTTTCATACTGCATTCGGTTAAAAACCCCATCTGGCTCTGCATGACTGGGAAGCTCTGCTCATAGCTCCAAAATCAAGAGCTATGAAATGACTAAACTTGTCTGCAGATTGTTTAGTCACTAGAGGCAAGATTTAATGAAACTGTTGTCTGTTGTGTCCTAGGAGCCTTTGTGAGCAATGCAGCTCATTATTTCTTGTCCTAAATGAGCGTCTACATTTTAGAAGTAGTCTTAAGTATTTTTTAAATTAGATTTCTACATGTATGCATATAAAAAGTAAAATGTATGTAAATATAATTTAATTTTTATATGTAAATATGTATACACAAATATAAAAACATGATACTTTCTGGAAGCTATCTAGGCTAAATGAGATTGGATGCAATGTTAATACAAAACAGAATGATTTCTAGAAATTCAGATAGAAACAAAAACAAAATACCTGTTTCTATGATATCATGGAGAGAGCTTTCTTGAATTAGATTAGCAACAGGGTTAATACTGATTTTAAAGGACTTGCTGCTCCTCTGCCTTCCTACTGGGTCCTCTGCTGCAGGTGAGCAAGAATTAATTATCCTAAAATGTGGGAGGATTTTGATCAGCTTTTTAGTAAAGACTGTAGCTCAGTTGCTTGTACAAACAAAGCCATAATCCTTTCCAAGAAACAGGAGTTTTGAGGTGAGCTGGCTTGGAAAAAAAAGTGACACAGAAAACAGAAGCCAAACTCTTTCATAATGTTTTATTTCTCTTGGAGCTTAGTTTTAGGTTTCCTTTCTTTTGATCTGAATTATTGACACAATTAATAATAAAATAATTACACTTGTATATACGCATTACTTAATTTCACCTGTGCAGACAAAATGGGGGGGGATTGACCTAACAGCAGGAGGTACTGATAGAATCAGGCTGCCCTGCTTGTTGATACCAGTGGGAACAAGAGTAGTACCAGAAGCAGAACCTGACATAGCAGTTCATTCTCAAAAGAGACATGCTCTTCTCCTGTGCCCTGTGGCAGCTTCTTCTCTCCCTGCTTCAGTGGGATTTTCTAATGCTTACTTTGTATCAGTGGAAGTGCTTATTCCATGTCTCTGTAACTCAGGATAGTTTCTGATAAGGAATTATTCGTTGCCAATAGTTGGATGGTCTTGCTGGGGCATCAAATAATAAGCACCAGAGCTGCTAGGAAGGAGGAGTCAGGATCATGCACCCAAAATGCAAAAGCTGAGGGAAGGAAGCCAGGAGATGAGCAAAGTCTGTGAGGCTGAGGGGAGACAAGATTTCTGTTTTTCTACAAGATATAGTACAGGATTCTAGATTCTCCCATCTTGACTTCACTGTCACATAAGGGGTTGTATAGCAGTTATTTTTTTTCAACAAGTTAATGCAAAAGGTGCTTAAAGCTATTGAAGTAATGCATGAGAAAATCTTCAGATGTCTAACACCAGATCCTACAGGCCATATTTTGTTTTGAAGTAGATTTTCCCCTGGCTTCGGTTTTTCTGGCAAGTTTTCAAGAATAAGAAGAAATTGCATTCAAGTGTCAGATTTGGTCAGTACCCAATATTTTGCAGAAATACATATGTAGAAAACTTGGAAAAAACCTAGCTTGAAAAAGATGTAGCTGGAAGTTCAATCTCTAAAAAGACAAAGTGGTCTTGTGTGTGTTGTTTTCTTGTTAGGAAAAAAACCAAACCTTTGTAAGTGTGTACTTATTTCAGTTTTCACTTGATCTTTAGATGTTTGCCTTTGAAAGGAAAAGCAGAAAGCCTGCAGTCGCTGATCCTTACATTCCAAATGTGTCCTTTTATCCTCACAAGGTGGTTTTGCACTATCATTCCACCTTCTGGGACTTTGTCCTCTTAACAGCTGACACTAAATTACAGTTACTTTACACCCAGCTAATAAGAATTTTTAATTTCTTCTGGTTCAAGAGGCACTCTTCTTTGCTGCACATTACTAAAACTTTTTATTTGAACTTTGATTCCCTCCTGAGCTTTCCACACCACTCTTTGCAATCACACTGGTGTTCTTCATAGTAATTTTTTTTAACAAAACTTTTGGAAGATAAAGTACCATTATGTCAGTTTACAGATGCAAAATGGAGCCATAGAGAAACGAGAATCAGAAGAATCTACTAGTTCTAGGAACATGACTTGACAGTACTGTCTTGTTTTTCTGAGTATCTGTATTATATAATAGCACCAGTAATATAGTGGCACTTTAGGAGTCCTGTCCTCATTGATTCCAATTACTCCTGTCGTGTATGAAGAACATGCATTTGGCAAAAAAATTGCTTTGGGTTCCTTGCCCAGTGTATAAGTAGTGTATAAGTCAATAATAGCTCCTAATTCTGTAGGACAGGTTTCAGGAAATAATCTCTTCAGTTTCCAATACTTTTAAATTCTTTTAATTACATAGTTTAGCCCATATAATGTAACATATTCTTCTGGTTGTGGCAAATATTGTAAAAGGATCTTAAGAAAGATATGCCAAATAATATAGGGAAACTTTATGAAACATCAACCCAGGCATCATTAAAATGGTTATTTGTTTCATGGCTAGCTTTAATCATATGAGTAGGGAACCTGATTTGAGATGACTTGTGAGGTCCTGAAAGTATTTCTGGAAACATCAGACTGAGTTCTGTCACATTCGATCTGGCTCACTAAAATGAAAGATAGTGACAATCATAGTGCCTGGACTCCAATGTGCTGAAGTTGCACTGCACATGAATTTTCACTGTAACTTCACATTTAAAATACACCTACACCCTTCTGCAGTGAATGAAGCAGTCTAAAGTATTTTAAAATTCTAGCACAGAGCAGCTCCAGACTGTGCAGTCATATAGGGACCCTGTGGAACAATTTATCTAAAGCTATTTTCTTTCAGTCCTCATCATCTTCTCTGTTCCCACTTGAAATAGTCATTATCTTTACTTTTCAGGATTTTTCTACTTGTTATAGTGGCTTTTGCTTTAGTTGGGTTTGTGGAGGACTTGCAAGCTCAAAGCCTTGTTCGGCTGCTGAGGGATGGTAGTTTTCACTGAATAACAGCTGTGTGCTGTGTGTATCAGGTTTTATTAATGTGGCTGCTACCTGTAGATTCTGTCATGACAACTATCCTATTTGGTTTCTTTAATTGATTTTCTGCATGCATACGCAAAATGTAAAAAATCTATTTATTTCAAGCAATCACAGACAGAATGTGAGGAAATGCTTCTATCCAGAACTTAACCCACAAAGGACATTTGGGTCAAACAGTTACTTTTAGCTGTCTATTTGTAGTGACTAAATGTTACATGAATGTGTTTTGCAGGAACTGTTAATAGACTGATAGTTGCATCCATTCCTGGTTACAACAAATAAGTGGAATTCTGCTGGCCATA
Organism: Erithacus rubecula; assembly: GCF_903797595.1. Taxonomy (NCBI): domain Eukaryota; kingdom Metazoa; phylum Chordata; class Aves; order Passeriformes; family Muscicapidae; genus Erithacus; species Erithacus rubecula. The sequence goes on from NC_136659.1 coordinate 15,646,470, forward strand.
TTCAGTTACAACAGGTCTGGAACTGGTCTGTTCAATTCAGTAGTTTAGTGCAAGATGCAAATTAATGTTGAATTTGATTCACTGTGGTTATTAGGTGTGTGAATATGAAGATAATAGAGTCTTGTGGAAAAAATATTAACAGCTAAAAAATCAAAATCATTATTTCCATTGGGCATTTCTCCAGTAGGTGTTCTGTGAAGCGTTAATAATATGTAATTAATTCTATGAATGAGCATGCACACTCTCTTTTTATCAAAGGTTTGAATGTTTGTAAAAACAAGATCCTTTCAGCTCTTTACAAGACATTAAAAGGTCTGTCTGCTTTTAGGTTTGGGTTCTCCGCCTGGGAGTCCAAGTGAGGGTAAACTTCCAAGTTTGCTGAGTATTCAGGTGGCTTGAACCAGCCCTATCTCTGCATCCACACATTGTGGATGCAGATTTTACTATTTCAACACCCTACTGTAATATATGATGCAACATTTTGTCAGGCACAAGCTATGTGCAGAAAATGTATTTATATGTTTTTCTTAAGATCTGAAGCTCCATTTCTTCATTCTCTCTTAGCTGTAGAGAAACTGTTTATTCCATCTACAGGCTATTGCATCTGTAGTTATTTGGACTAGTAATTGGCTAGGTTGGAATATTTTTGGGGAAATGATAGAAATGTTGAGAGCAATGTCTGGGCAACTTTTTACTCTTGCTTTTCTTTGAGCAAGAGTAACAGATTATGTTATATGCAATTGTACACCTATACAGTCATCACTCTCTGACTAGGCTCAGAATCTCTCCAATAGTATCCAATAATATATTTTTCAATGCCTACTGAACTATTTTTAATAAAAGGACACAGAACATCTTTATAGATATGTAATAATGGAAGGGATTATTTTGTATTTTTAAAGGAAATTTTCAGCAGCTGTGAGGTAGAATTGGTTATTTCCTGGCAGTTAACACTCAGATTTCGCATAATAAGATTTGTTTTCCTAGCAAACCGATGCCTTGGTACTGTAGGATTAAAATTCTAAATCATATCAATGAAATGCCTGTTTCCATTTTTAATTGTTGAAGTCAGAAAGGGAATAAAACTACATAATTGCAAATGCTTTTGGATTTAAATTTTAAGAGAAAGCTGCCATTTAAAATAAGTTCAGTAACTCCTGGGAGCCAAGGCAATTTTCAAAAGATAATAAATTTGAAAAAAACCCCCAACAACTGAGCCTCAAGTGATGTATATTTATAAACAGGAAAATCATTTTCAATTGAAGAGTGGTCTCTAGAGATCACTACACTTCCACAGTAAAACAATTCTCAGCTTGAATCCAATCCAATTTCATAACTTTCTACTGTCCTATCATTGTGCCCTGATCAGTTAAGATGCTAATTATTTCCCCTTTGATCATATCATCCAATTCTGATCCTATCAAAGCAAACCTAAGTGAATAAACATACCATTATTGGACATTTGACATCATCCAGTGGCAAGGTTCACTTTTGCCCCTGTTCACTTGTAGTGCAGTTGTCAAAGTACAGTAAAAATTATTTGGTATTGTGACACAATTGGTACCTTTTGTGTAAATGCTGTATGCTTTCATTTCTTTCAGGAAGCAAAGGACAAAAATAAACTCTTCATTTTATTAAACTGGCTTTTTACACTCTGATTTAAACTTTACAAAATGAAAAACACAAAGTAAAAATGCAGTTATGTTAGAAAATATTCACCTGAATTGCTGTATTGATTTTTTTTTTAAAGGGAAAACCAATAGCATATAGTTATGAAATGTATTCATTAGCCCATGGCATGTTTCTGACTCCAGTGTTTTAATAGTCTTCCCCTTCCCCCAATTCCTTTTTTAATTGTTACAGTACAGTATTTACTAAAAACCAAAGGACTCCATCTGTCTGTAACATAAATATTAAATTTGATGTTACAAGAGAAGTAATATTTATTTTAAGTTTTTGCTGCTTTTCTGAGAAAAATAATAACAGAGAATCAGAACCCTGATTTAACTTTTCTTTGAATGTCAAGAACGTGTGCTTTAGAAAAAAGAAACACCTTTGGGCACCAGAACAGTAGGTTAGATTCTCATTTTTATACCTCTTTAAATAGTGCTGTGTTCACCTTTTGTATTCACCTTTGAAGTCTTTGGGTTGACAGACTAACATAGAGCAAAAGTCAGGAGTAAATGCCTGGGAATGCATCTTTGAGCAGAGGTAAAACCAGGGGTACACAGAGCAAGTCATTTGTGTTGCAGAATGGGCACTAAAGTGATATGAAAATACAAGTTATTTTGGAGCCTGATACAAAGCCTTTGAAAACTAAATTTTAATTTCTTTGGTTTTGAAGTGTTTCAGATCAGCAGCATATTCCAGTTTTAAAGTCTCATTTAAATCACAGCATCATCAGCCAAATGCTTTCCTAGCATTGCTGAAATATTGTTTCAACACTGATTTGTGGGAGAAAGAAACCACTTACTGAACCAGTGAGACCACTTCCTGAACATTTTAATTTTACAGGAAAAAGAAAATAGCCATAGGATATTGAAAACAATAGGCCCAGCAGCTTTTTGCTGAGGGAAGCTTGACAATAATGGGCTTTGATTTAAATACTCATGCAAAAGTAGTTTATCTTTCTTTAGGAAATCTAAGAAAACAAGGAAAATGCTACTGAAGTTTCATCTGTTTTATTAAATTATATTTATAAAGTCAGATTCATGATGTGAGTCTTTATATCAGATGTATAACTGTGAATACTACTGAAGTTTCATCTGTTTTATTAAATTATATTTATAAAGTCAGATTCATGATGTGAGTCTTTATATCAGATGTATAACTGTGAATAGGAATGTGCTCTCCCCAAATATTGCCTTAAACTATAGATTTTTATAATCTTAAAATGATATTAAAAGATATTTGTCCAATTTTATTGATTTATTAAGAGATATTTATTTATTAAAAGATATTTGTCTGATCTCAGATGAGATATGGACTATGTAACAGAACCCCAGAGACAAATTAAGCATTCTGATAACTTAGAAATTTTGCTGCAGTTATTTAAATTTGTGCATTGTTTTAATACTGAATGCTATGTATTAATGAATGTTATGTTGTGAGGAAAATAAAATTTGGGAACCCTGGCTGTATCAGGATTTGTTTCTGCTAACATAAATGTAGGTTCTACAAAGGCTTTTGTTACATTATACTCTTCCCTAAGCACTTCCTCTTGGCTTTTGCTGGGAACAGAATAACAGGCTATCTTTGTTTTCACCTGCCATGGCTATTCTTATTATCTGCCTTGAAAAAAACAAGCATTCATATTTAGTATTTTCTGGGCAATCTCAAAAATCAACATATTCAATCGAAATAACACTTTGTCCATAGAGATATCATGATTTTCAATATTATCCACCAAGTGTTTTATGTCTTATAATTAAAAGTTTGTATATGATTACATATATGTAAATACGTGGGTGAATTTGCATGTACATATTTATGTGTGTATTCACAAAAATGGCACACATATAAAATGTTCTTGTCATTGATTTCATCTGTAATGGTATGGCCTTAAACATTTATGCTTCTTTTTTAACAGTATTCAGAAATATGTGCATAAAATTGCGAAGTGAGCAGCTCCATCTGACTTCAAACAAGCTCTCATATTTTGCTGAAGCAGGTTATGTCTGTCTATGTCATGCATTTTTATTATTTAAAGTGACCAACTATTAGTCATCATTTCCACCTATATACTGAATCCTGTTTCTTGGAAGTGAAAATACCAAAGAAATTTTTGGTTGAAAATTTTCATGCATTTCTGAAGTATTCGGGATCCAGCCTCTATGAAATTCAGCTGAATTCCTTTACTTACCAACAGTTTGCTCTGCTAGAAATGTTTTATTAAGTAATAGATTTGCTGTGGCCAAATCTTAGCCTTTTTGGGTTTTTTGGACAGGATTCACTTCAGGCACTTTTGTAAAATAGTATAGTATAGTATAGTATTTTGACTATTTCTTCAGCCCTAATGGGAATAGACAAGCACTTCCATGGATTGACTACTGAATGAAAGCAAGCTTTAGATCAGGTTATCTGAATGGAGTAAGTCACTTTAAGAATGTTGTTTTTAGGTTTTCTTACATATTCATTACAGTATCAGAGAAACAGATAATAATGTGATGCTTGAATGTGTGTGTGTGCAGCTCCACGTTTGCTGATAACTGCAGTACTGCAGAGCATCCCCATATCCAACGGGGGATCAGAGCTGCTGGATACAGTAGAGAGACTTTCAAGAGAAGACCAGTACTGAAATCCCTTATTCACAAGTCTGCTCTGTATCTGTGCAAGACAAGGAGATACCAACATATCCATTTAACCAAACTGCCTGTAAAATCAAGCCACTGTTATTTCACTTGTCACTGAAACTCATAATTTCAGTTTCAAGCCCATAATATCTTTTAGAAAACATAGCCACACAGTTGCACAAAGTAGTTGCACATTTTTTACAGAAAGGAACAAAAGAAAATACTAAACCATTTTTGGAGTGCTGGAGCAGATGTTGTCTGCATCCAACAGTAGAATCCCCAGGGAAAAAAAGTAATCTTCTCTGAAGTAAGTGTGCATCTGCCTAGTGCTTCTTCTGCTATGATGGATAGTTACAGGAAATAAACTGACTCAGCAATGATACAATGTTTCTCACTCCCTTCGCTACTCCTGCGACTTCCACCTATTTAGAATTAGTAGATGGATACTCCGATTAAACCTACTGTTTAGACACAAACTATAACACTGATTAAATGGATTGTTTTGCCAAGGGAGATGTAGCCAAATTGCCCATTTTTCATTCAAATGTTCAAGCTTAGAGAAGTAGCTTCCAGCTCTAAATATATTGAATCACCATTAACCCAATGAAGGGGATAGGAATACAGATATACCCTTCTTATTAGATGAACAGAGTTGCTTGGCTGCTAATATGAACAATTAAATGGCAGTATTTATTTAGATCCTTTTAAAATTTGATTCCACATGACAAGTTGTTGATTAAAATTGCAACAACAAGATTTCAAAGTACAGATGTTAACGTGTTTGTACAGGTCTGAAAAAGTCCCATTGCATGCATAAGTAACTGGTTGAAAAAGCAAAGGCAGAGAGACTCTCCAGAAATCAGGCTCACCAGAGTTATTAGTTGTTCACAGTTGGAATGAAGCCACTTCCCATAGGAATCAGTAATTGAACCCTGTTCATTCTGTTCTGTACAATGATCATGACTTACAAGTAAAGCAAAAACCTTTGAGAACAGCAGAAAATTCACACACAGTCTAAGAGTGCTGAGTTTTGCTATGTGGAATGCATATGGGAAGAAATTGCTTTGAGAACATGATAAAAGATCTAAATGTTGTATTTGTATCTCTCTTTATTTTAGCTTTCAATTTGGTTTTCTTTAGTCCATAACAACTTACAATGTATTACAAGAGAATTAAACTGATCTATTTGTGTTTATTAGTCATGAGGTTTTAATGTAACCCTCCAGATTTATAACGGCTCTTAAATGGACTCATAGAGTTTTAAGGCTAAAAGAAATGGTTATGATTATCTAGTTTGACCATAGACCATTTCCCCTGGTGATTCCTCATTGATTCTGATGACCTGTGGCTGAACTACAGTAAATTTTATAGAAAGATAGTAGTAACAGAATGTGAATAATTTTCACATTTTTATTTCGTATGATAATCTCTAAGCACATTGTATTGTTTTTGCATGCATGAATATTTCCACTGTCTACAGCTGAATACTTAAATACACAAAAGGGTTCAAGGCTTACTTTAAAATTTGCTGTTTTATCTGTTCATAGATGTTGCAGTTCTTAGTTCATAGTAGTAAATTACTTTGCTCAAACAGAAACAAATCTAGGACAAAGGTGATAACCAACCCTTTCATGTATATTGATGCTGGTCCCACCCACTCACTTGCCTCAAAATAATGAGTCCCTTAAAGTTTTTAAGTGGGTGATGTGTTCTCTGACACTTTTTATGAGATTGGAATGGGCAAACTACCGGAAAGGATATCTCTTTTAAAATAGCATAATACAAAAAAATAAATATACATTCCTCATATTAAAAGTACACGGTGTAGACACCTGGGGGCTTTTAGGAGTAGCAAGAAAAGTGATGAGCGTAATAGCCAAATACAAGCTGAATTTTCTTCTGTTGATAATTGTGTAGCAACAATTTATCCAGCAGTGTTTGAAACTGAGTGTCTCATATTTTTAGTGTTTTTGTGCTAAAGATATCAAATAAGAAGCCTAGAAATGAGTACAATTGACTTGGTCAAATATGCAGGAGATGGGGAAAATGGAATTCCAATTTGCAAGATTCTGGTGGAAAAGCATTTAATTAAAATTATACTACTTAAAATTAAGAAAACATGACTTTGCAGAAAGTGGTATTCTCTTTAAGGATGGAGTTTTAGGAAAGAATCACAGTCATGAGAACATGCTATTGGTCTTTCTGTTACTGAGAAAACATAAGATTTCATGTGACAAAAAGTAATGATTGGCAGTACCCCATTAAATGTGAGTTTAATTTTATACCCTTGATCCACCACTATTTGGTGGGGGGGTTTAAGATTTTTCCTATGTATCAACCCCCCAAGAAATTACTGTTGTTACTAGCTATATAGAGTATCATCAGTGTCATATGTAGCTATTTACATGGAACATGAATGAATGTGCTTATTTTATGAATGAAGTTCTCAGTAGTGTGGAGATTCTTGAAAGCAGCAGTGGTGACAGACAATTTTGTGTTTGATATTGCTTTTGGACTCTTAGGAGGGTCAGAAGTTAAGAATAAGTTCTCTTCAAGTCAGGAATAGAATATTAATATGTGTGTTGGAGTCATACTGTCCTCTTATGGCTGGCTTAAAGATGAGGAACCTGCCTCTTCTTTCCTAAGCTCAGGCCTGTGTTCCCTGACCTGAACGATAATGCCTTCAGTCTCAAATCTTCTTCGGGTGTGTGTCTGTGTCTCAGTGTAAAAGTTTTACAGAAAATACAGCTGCAAAAAGTAGTTCCATTAATTAAGTAGGGAAAGCCCTATGCAAAATGACCAATACTAGTTGGACAGTAAACAACACTGAGAAAGGAGAATGTTACTTTCATCATCACAAATGAATTTGCCATTTCTCCTTCACTAAGAGGTCATTGTGTGATACAGCAGAAGTAATTCCTTTCCTCTCCTCCACAAGTGGTGAAAAGAGAAATTTCCCCAAGTAATGCTTTTTGTACAGTCTCATGATCTTAGTGCTGTAGATGTACGCTAAGAAGTGAAATGTTTCTTTTAGTTATTGCATGAAGCAGAGTCTATTACAAATTGTATTTTCTTCTGAAGTAATACTAAGTGAATGAATACAGAGATTCTGGCACATTTTCCACTGGTATGAAAGGGAAGGAAATTCATGGTTTAATTGTTTATTACCATATTACTTTCTGGTGTTTTGGCTGCTCATTGTCATTTGCTTTCTTTTGACGAGGCAGATAATTAACTACACTTCCAATAAATATTTATTGACTTCTGAGTTATATGTGAAATTCCACTAAATCCAAAGGTAATTTTTAAAACTGTGAGTGCTTTAGGTCTTAACTGTAAACTAAGCAACAGAGCTTAGCACACAGTGTGTGCTAATCCCACTCTGATTGGAAGCTGTAAATTTTCATTTCACCACCACTGGGTTAGTTTGAGTTCAGTTATGCTGTAGAATGAAGCAGTTTACACATTGCATTACCACTGCATGCTAAGTTGTCCTTTCAGTACTGAAGAACTGATTGCCAAATTTCATTTGTAGAGGTATATTCTCAATGAATATGAAATTCCTGTTCTATTAACAGGAATACAATTTTGGGGAAGTATTTAAGCAACTAACTTCAGATAATTATAATTTAATTTATATTTTACATTTAATAATTTTAATATTTTAATATTCAGTAATAAGAATTTCTAAAACACTTCAAGAATTTATGAGTCCTTGTAACATGCTTTTGAAGTGTTAGTTTGAAGTTCATAAGCCTCCTTGGTTACATGCAAATAACTGAAAATAGATTTTAACCACTATTTATGATTTTTTTAAAGTGTCTATTAGATTTATTTTCATTTTAGTAGCAAATTCATGTAAGAATGACAAATCACTTTCTCAGACTAAAAATGCATCATTGTGTTTTATACCTTAATCATCATATCTCACAACACTAATTCACAAATCTGTGCACTATCCAGAGGGTTCAGTAAACTTTATTTTTTTTTAATTTATGACCGTTGCTTTTTTGCATGATTCTGCAGAAGAAAGAACCTGCCACCTCCCTCCAGTTTAATTTAGATCATGACTGCAGAAATAGGAACAGTTCATGTGTAAATAAGAACTCATGGCTGAGCTCAGAGGGTGCTGAGCAGCAGTACCAATTCTAGCTGAAGGCCAAGAACTAACTGTGCATCTCAGAGGACTCCAGTGGGCCCAATACTGTTGAATGTCCTCATTAATGGTTTGAATTGTGAAGCAGAGCATACCCTCAGCAAGTTTGCTGCTGACACCAAACTGGGGGCAGTGGCTGATACAGTAGAGGGTGGTGCTGCCATCCAGAGGGACCTCAACAGGCCAGGGAAATGGTCCTACAGGACCCTCATGAAGTTAAAGAGAGAGAAACCAAATAAATAAAGATAGGGGGAAATTCCCTACTAGGGAATAAGCCCATGCACCAGCGTGTGCCAAGAACCAACCAGCTGGAAAACAGCTGTGTAGAAAGGACCTGGTGGACCTCTGCTCTGCAGAGAATGAAGGGTTTTCCAAAATTTGGAATAATTTCATCAATTTGCAACCAAAGCATGACCATTGATAGTTACCATGCACTTTTTTTATAATAAATGAAATAGATAATAAGAGTCAGCTGAAGTATTCTTATTCTGAACTATGCATAATTAGGAAAAATAACAGGTCTGCATTTGGAGGAGGAACATGCAGGGAGTTAGGTGCTGCTTAATATTAGCTGACTCATTGATACAGAGGCCAGTCATAGTTCCCCTTTGGTAACTGGTCTCCCTTACAGTTATTAAGATCTATAATTTCATTAGAGGGAGTTATACATCTGAGGAGGTCACTGTAGATTGGTACCACACTGCTGAGAGGTGGTAGAGGCAGAAATATACTAGTTGTGATTGCTAGATGTGACTAAATGTCTTGGCTTGTGAGGGTATTACCTTGGGTTTTCAGAAAAAAAAGACAGTTTAGTCATGACACATGAAATAATCTGCTTAAAGACTGCTTAAATTAAAATAAAATGTAGAAAGCATCAATTTTTACAAGGCCCAAAACATCAATTTTTACAAGCCCCAAAACAGAAAGAATGGTTTCATTATTTTGAGGTATCTGCCAGGAAAAAATAATGATTTTACAACTATGGCAGGTCTTCTCAATAAATTTTCTTTCACATTTATGGTTTAAGATGAAAATTTGTGAGAAAAATCTGGTTTAACACACCGTTTAATGGATGTAATTTAAATAATAATAGGCAAACAAACATATAAGGGATAGTTCAATGATCAAACTGAACTCTTAATTAGCTGTGACTGAATCTTTTAACCTTCATGGCTTAACAAAAGCTGTCAAAACAAATTAAAATGATGCAAGAAAAGGTTATTTTCTTTTTTCAGTCTCATGTCAGAGCTCTGAATTTATTTCCTTTAATCTAAGACCCTGAAAAGCTACTTAGTGTTGTAACACAAGTCTTTATGTAATTGGTGAAGGACACAAGTATCAGTTCTGCTCTGAAATATTTTGCAAAGATAGATCCCTTAGTATATCTGGTAAAATTGATCTAGTAATGTTGCTGTGAAATGCACAGACTATGTAGGTTTCTTTGTGACCCACAACTTAAGTTTCTTCAAGTCTCACTGCTGTTACATTAGCACTCGTTATTTTCCTTGCTTCCTTAACATAACCTCCCACAGAACTGAGGAAAGCTTAGGCAGAACAGCCAGCTGAAGAGCTTTGTTTTCTGAAACTTAAAATTGAAACTTTGGATTTGCCAGAAGGTACAGATTTGAGAGCTGTGATATAGTTCCACCAAGCATATTGTGTGCATACACTGTCTTAACATTCAAGTAGTAATGGAGAAGAATGCTTCCCTAAGTAAGCAATCATTCTTATTTTTCCTAAATGGACTGCCATTTCTTTTTCATTGTTTTGCATCTCTCTTATGAGGAAAGTCTGAGGGAGATGAGCCTGTTCATCCTGAAGAGACAGCTAGGGGGAGATCTTACCTGTGCAAATATCTCAAGGGTGAGTTTCAAGAGGATGAGGCCAGGCTCTCTTCAGTGGTGCCCAGCAACAGGACAAGGGGCAACAGGCACAAACTGAAACACAGGAAGTTCCATGTAGATATGAGGAAATCCTTCTTTATTTTGAGGGTGTCAGGGCACTGGGTTAGGCTGTCCAGAGAAACTGTGGAGTCTCCTCCTGTGGATATAATCAAAACCTCTCTGGACACGATTGTGTGCAACCTGCTGTAGGCAAACCTAGCAGGAGGGTGGACCAGATGATTTCCAGAAATCCCTTCCAATGGCAACCAGTCTGGGATTCTGTTTCCTTCAGGAACTTAGCCCTCTCAGATTAGTTGTTCCTAAAATTCAGTCAAAGAACAGCCTCCTTAGACACTGATGGCAGTAGGAGTGGCACGGGCAGTGGTTGTTATCTGGCATAGCCATGACAGGTTTTTCACTTTTTGCTCCTGTAGAAAGCCATCAGTCGAAGGGGGAGTCACTCATCTGGAGCCTTGTGGGTAAACCGAGAAAACACAAACTGCTTTTATGTACTTGTGACTTCCTGGGTTGGGGGAGCATTTTACTTCATTTTCTGTGAAGGCAGACTGTCAACAAGCATAAGAAAAGTTTATGTGGCCCAATAGTTCCATAGTGCATAGGCTTCAGGGCTCTTGTTTTACTTGGAGAGTCCTACTTAGTAGCTTCCTACTAATCTTGCAAATTCTACTGATGTGCCTGTCTATTTGGTACTTGCAAAAATACATCAACCATATCAGCTTGACCTCACCAGGAAAAATACATTCCCCATTTGATATATTTACCAGAGAGAAAAATGCTAAAAAAATTTGTCAATGACAACACTAGCATCTACATTTCATTTGCAGTCTTTTAAATCCATGACATTTACTTCCTGGCAAGAAATGAGGGAAGTAGCATGTGACTGAAATTGGAACAGACTTTACTAGCTAGTCTAGTGACTTGTAACCTAGTGATGCAGGACCATGTTATCTTTCCATCAGAATGAATTAAACTAAGACAATTGAGCTTTTTTCTTTTTTGTCCTTATTGGCTTAATAGTGTTTGATTACTGTCCTGTTTTTTCAAATGATAATTAGAAATCTTTAGTGTCTTCATTTTTCACTTCATGTTGGCAGATTCCAGACAGCATTGCAGCTCATTTCAAACACAGTAATCACAAAATAAGAAAAAAATTCCAGGTGGAATTTGCTTTCCTATCAGCTGGTTTTATATTAAAATCTAGCTAACACATTGACTGCTCAAGTTCTTCATGTCCCTTGGGCATTTTTATAAGAAATAAACTTTCAGCATTTGTAAAATTTCTATCTTTCCCATACATTGATTTAGAGCATTAGGCCAAGCTGAATTTCTGTAACTGCTTCATGAAAGTAATAGGGCTGACTGTCTTATCAAGCTTGGAAGAAATCCAACAACTCTAAATACCAAAGTACTTTTTAATAGTCCTCTTGGGACTTTTTTATCATGTGTTATACTCTGTGATACGGATTGTTATCTTTCTTCTTAGCTTTATGCTCAAAATGGAATGTAATCAATAACAAAACTTAATTTCAAGCTCATTTCTTCCTCAATGGACAGCTCAGCTGTAATTCATTGTCATATCCATCTTATGTGCTATACCTGTGCAGGTTCAGCAAATGATCTCCTCTTAGAAAGCTTTTGTGAAAAGTAAAGCTTAGAGACTCTACTGGAAATTAATGGGAGATAATGAATTTTCAAGTTTTCAAATATCCCACATTTATGACTCTTCCAGGTAAAGCCCAGGTTTTTACACTCCACACTCAAAGAAAGATTTCTTTCTTACTAAGTACAAGGGCTGCATACAAACACCTACTGAATTCAGTGACTATTGGGTGTCCCTGAAGAAAAACTTCACTTGGAACTCTACAGATATGGATACTAAAATAATAATAAATAAAAGACTGTTGCAAGAAATAGTTTTCATTAGCACATTAAAGAACTACTACGACTCTTCTTTGCTTTGAGTTTGACAAACAAGCAAAATGTCAGGAGATCTACCTTCTACTTGGTTTGTGTGTGTGGTTTAGTATTATTTTCCTTAGTTCCTGTCTGTAAGAATTGCCCCATGGGGGTTAATTAATTTTCAGAAAAGGAAGTGATGTTTATGGGTGGAATTCACAGTAGAACTAAAAGTTATCAGTACTACTTTTTGGACTTTAGAAAGTAAATTCCTTATATATAGATTTTATTCTCAATCTTTGCAGACAAAAATATTTTCCTCTTAGGTACTTTTATGAGCTCCAACATGTTTGAAAGAGACCATGCACAATTATGTGCAATAGACTAAAGTTTGCATTTCAGAATTAACAATCTCAGTTGTGTCACTGATAATGTTGGTCACTGCCTCATTAAATGAAAAAGATTATTTTTATCTTCTGTTACTAGGTGATAACATAGGAGAGGATATTTATATGGAAACTTGAGTAAGAATCAGTACAGGAGAGACATATAAAATGGCTACAGTGTAATAAAGAAGTATTTGGGTTAATCCATTGCCATCCATTTTTATTCTCCATTCCACTCCACTGCAACCACAAATATGAACTTGACAGATGTTAGTAAAAGGTTGGATGTAGTCCAGGCTACAATGGTTGCTGTGGATAGAAAGTTTAAAAGTTTTGGCTCAAAGCTGCAAGAAGCTGAGGAAAAAAAAAAGAGGAAAAATAAGAGAATTTGGAATCACTAACTGATAGACAAAACAGGAATTAAATTGATGAACTGTAAAATAAATTCATATTGAGGGTACAAGGTTGATACAACTTTGTAAAAGTAAGAAAGTGGATAGCTTGAGATCTGTTTTTTTGTTGTTATAGCTTATAAGGTTGTTGAGACATAAGTAATTTATCACTCATTTTACATTTTGTGGTGGGATTTTCTATGCTGGGATTGGTCAAGTGAAAAGCACAAGTATAGGATTAGTGAAATGGGCAAGCATTAGCAGTAGGGGATAGAGTGTCATAATTCTCATATAAATATGAGACAAAGGTTCAAGTTTCAAAAATCGTATTTAAGACCCTGCACTATGGTCCAATATTTCAGCTTAAGTAAGTGTTTGTGATTGTCAGAATGGGAATAAAAATTATGAGCTTGGAATACAGCTCGCCCTCTCTTGCCAAGCTAAGGATAAGCATATTTCTTTATTTCACTTTCCCAATGCCACTGGTTTTTTTTTGGCTAAGGGCATGGAAAATATATCTGCCTCAAGAATACAGGAGTGTCTTTGTGACACGCAGTTGGTCTGTTCAGCTATCCTTAATAATGCTGTCTTTATTCACCAGACTCCTTTCTCACCTATTATGTTTTTGATGCTGAGTTCAATGAAACCTGTATTAGAAGTACTACTACATAACTGAGCTACTCTGAGACTTAAAAAGCTGTTTCTAGCCAAGTCATATTTTTGACTTACTATTGCTAATATTGTATGCTTGTTTGGCTCAGGAAAGCACGAAAACCTTGGGCCTTGGCCAGATAATGTTCCTATTGTTTTTTTCTGAAGAGTTGGCAGAAAGTAATTTTTTATTTTAACTCAATCTTCACTGCTCAGCCAGAAAATGCAATCTAGACCTCTTTAGAGATAATATTCTAGAAATGAGAAAATACAAACAATAGAGACTTACATGTCTGTAGTGAAGTTCTATATCTTGGACTATTTCCATTTGACCTTGGCTATTTTTCTTGTAGCAATGCATAATTTTGTTATCTGCTCTTATATCTGTTATTTTAAATTCCTTCTGTTTTCAGGGTTAATAAAGCTGAAATCCAGAACTGCATCCTTCATGTTAATGCCTCAAATTTGGCTGAGGTGTTTCTTCCATTATTGGGAAGAAAGCAGTTGAAGTAGGCCTGCAGACTGCTTATTTATCCAGGAGGGTAACATCTTTTATGACCAATAGGTATTTTTAGAAGAAAGACAGAATGTTCCTTCAATAAAGCTTGCAGAATCTTTTCCAGTAGAACTATGCCTGTTTGATGGAAAAAAGTGTTCCAGAGGAATGTTCGTTCTGTCATAGATATCTACAGAAAATCTGCAGGGAGGTGAGCTTTTATTTTCTTGCCAGGTTTTGTACCAATCAAGCATCTTGTCAACAGCTGTGTGACCTCTTTTCTAAACTCTCTAGACTTTTGACCTGGCAAGCTCTCAAACTTCTTAGTCTCCCAGTTCATCACTTGATGGGCAGCCAGCTCTTTCTCTGGCTGCTTCCATGGATCACAGAGTGGCTTGCTGCTGGCTTGCCTAAACTTCCAAGTGTCTTGCTGGCTGGCTTTCTTTCCTTCTTCTATTGAGCTCCTCAAATGCCTTTTCCACAAACTGCCTCGGGCCTCATCTCCTTGGCGTTGGAGGCGTGGTTACTGAGAGTGGTTGATTGTCCATCCCGCTGGCTCCCTGGCGGGTAAGCATCAGAAATCCAGCTGGTTAATGTCCAGAAGGTGCTTCCTCGCTTATTGTCTGTTTAGCTGCTCTAATGACTCTCTGCAAGGCTTGCCATTGCAAGGAGCTGGTTGGCTCAATAGCATTCACCGCGCTTTTTAAAAATTTTCCAACCGCAAAACCAGGTGTGGTTTTTGGGTTTTTAAAATTTTCATGCAACAAATAAATATGATAATTCTTTAAATAATTCCCTGTACAATTTTCACAGAAAAATCCTATGCCTGTGTTCCTCCATGAGATGGAAGGTTTCTTAAGGACCACTATAAACTTAAAAAACTGAAAATATTTTTTTGCTAACAGGTAGTATTTTCCTCTAATTAAAATATGTTCCTCCTCTACGCTTCTAGAAAGACTCATATGAATCAGAGAAGGTGATTAATTTTTCAGATGTAACACAGTATACCAATTAAACAAATGTTTACTTCATAAAAAATACCCTTCTGTCATTTGTAAGTTTTATCAATACCTGTGATAAAGGCAATGTGAAAATACTGCAAAATGATATTTCAGATAATGGAATTTCACTTACTATATATTACATCTAAGAATGTAATCTGGCAACAGTATAACAACACTCATCTTAGTATATCTGAGCTGTGAAGGAAGAAGGAAAACTATTTATTAATAACATCATAAAGTTTATTTAGCACATCACTATTCAGAAGATTTTGACTTTTCTATTATTTGAACTCCTTTCTGGTACAGATTTTTTATTTTATTCCTTATACCTCACATGATTAGTAAGCATCTTAAAGAGCAGCTCTTGAGCTTTTCTTAAATGCTCTCAGCAGTTTGAGAAACCAGGTAACAGTCTTTTGTAGTGTCAGCAAGTGGAGATAAAAGATGTGCTGGCAATACTTAGTACTACCTTGGTATTCATGACAACTATGATGGTCGGACTTCATCCACCAAAGTGATTAAATATGTGCAACAAATCCTCTGTCAATACTTCACTATTTCAGAATATTAGCCCCTCTAGTAAGAGGTGAAATAGTACAAGAGCATTGAGAATGGACTTGTAGTCACCCCCTGAGCCCGCTCCCTTTCTGTGTGTTTTGCAATAAGTGCAAAGCTGTTTTGTTCACATTGCTGCTCTAGGTACATGAGGTCTTTCCAAAAGAAGCAGAGGAAATTCACACAGAAAGATACACTTTTGTGTAGCTAAGGGGATGCAGTTTAAGGTGATGAGAGAAGTCCTTTGCACAGTTGTTTTGAATGTTTATTTAAACAAGACATAAATCTTCAGTAAGTGACCATCCTTCAGAGTCAGTAATCATCCATAGCTTCAGGACCTAATGTAGGCACTGATTCATATTCTGTCTCCTTTTCCAGTGCTCCAAGCTATTCGATGTTTTCCTCTTTGGCACATGTTAGAAGATGATAAAAGCTGTTACAAATCTCATATCCACACTGAGGCTTGGACAACTGTAGTACACTCTTGGTATTTAAAAGCTATTTCCTGCGGCAGTCAAGCCAAAGGAATGTATCCAGAGTATGTTGCAGAGACTCAAATATGTCTCTCTGGCTAAGAAGAAACCTAAATCAAGCCAAAGCAACATTTGCATACCTTGTAATTAATGTGAAAACTTTGTACTGTGTCACCTAAAACTCTCAACCTACTCTTTGGCAACGTTTGGATTGGAAAGAGGTGAAAACAAAGCTGTGCAAATAGCTAGAAGTAATTTATAAAACTGAAGAAATTAGATTGGCTTGGCTGAAAGTTCTGAATCTGGCTGGGAATAAGAACTAGTTTTTCTGAAAGTAGATTCTTGGAGTATCTTTGTGAACTTTGATGCTTATGGCAAAGTTTATATTCTAGGAAAGAGTAAAAAGTTATATGCTTTTATGTATATTATATAGGAAGAGCGAAGAGGATATTACTTGCATGTAGTAGAAGGAGGAATGGTTCCTGCTTTTATCAAGCAAAAGTTCTCCTGAGCCTCATGGTCCTTACTAATTTAGCTGGTAGTATTTATCATTATGCAAATATCCACTGTTCATGAGGTTTTATTCATTAATAAATCATCAGATTTCTATGGTATCAAGCAAGTGTTACTGTATGCTATACCCAGTGGTGAAGTGGCAAATCCTACAAAAATGTTTTATGTAATGAAACTGTAACACTTGGTCTGGCTAGTAGCACTGTCAGTGCTTTACCCAATTGTTCTGTGTTTTGGCTCCCTATGGATTGGAGCTCAGTTCCAAAATACAAGCTGTGTCTGGGCCTGGCCACAGCTGTCTGAAAAAGTTAACATCCTCACCAGGATAACATTGTCCATAACCATTTACAAAGCCAAAGAAAGTGTCAGGAAATGTGGGAGGATTTAGAAATCTATTAATGCATGAAAAAGAGTTTCACAGAAGCTGGATATGTGTTTGATAACACAGATCTATTTGAGAAGGAATTATCTCTGGCTTTACTGTTCCAGGGTTCAGTACAAAAATCAGACTTGTTATTTAGTTCTTCTACTTTCAGCTTTCTTCTTGTGAACCCTTTGGGAGATATTATAGAAAATACTATATAATATTAGCTAACAGGCTTTTAGAACTGGTTTTCATAGCAATTTGAATGTCTGCCAATGTTAGTGTTTTTGCAAAAGGGTTTCTTCCTTTCCACACCCTTTAAACATCCGTGAATTAGTTCCGAGAAAAGAAACAAGTGTAAGGATCATGCAGTATGTTTGGCATTTCTGATAAAGAAAGGCCTGATTTATGTGCCCTCTGCACACCACTCATTCTCAATTCATAGTCTTAAACCCCTTTGCTTCTTACACTTGCAATTTCTTTCTCCCTCATACACAAAGAGGGGTTCAGAAATTGGCTTACACAACTTTGGTGGTATTCTCTCAATGACAAAAAGGGAGAGCATTTATTTTCCTTGAAGCTTTCTGATATCATGATTGTAGAAACCACTGGTTTTTGTTAATCTGCATGCAAATACTTAATCACAGAGGAGACTCACTCACCATCTGTAGTGAAAGCTATTGCTCTCCATTTTTCCAGAGGATACCAGGGTTTGCATCCTCTTACTGGATCCTAGCGATAGAAAGAGTCTGAGGCCTTCAGCTAGTGAAATGAATCAAGAGAGCAGTGGGGCATGTGTGACATCCCAGGAAGGTGTTTGAAGCTCTAAGTTAAAGTTTGCTTCGGCAGTTCATTAGAGAGTACTTCTGCACAACTGTTTTGTAAGGATCATAAGTAGATTTCTGAGCCGAACTTGAAGATTTTGTAATATATCAATTACAAAATATAAGTTGTTTTCTCAGTATTCATTTCTATGTATAATGGATGCAGCAAATACATAGAAAGCTTTTGGCCTCCCGAATGAAAGAGTAACTCTACAAATGCCTGTTGGCATTTTTATTTATTTAAATTTAGATTTAACACTTGAAAAAGGGAGAATTCACTTTTTTTGTCTAAATTATCTACCTGGATTCACTCAAGGTCTGGGGCCGTTCCTGAAAGGGGATATACTCTGCTCTTATGGTACTGTATAGCAAAATTAAGCCATTTGCAGTAGGGATGTTGTATGTTTTAAAATTGTCTTTAACCTTAACCACAGCACCATTAAACTGGTCAAAAACCAAGACTATGCAACACTTCAACAAAAAATTTAAATATTTATTAATCTTTTTTAGCTAGGGACAACCTCTCTCTAAGCTGCAATCTTTTGCTGAAGCTATTTGTGGTCAAGGGAGCACTTACACCATCTTGCAACTTCTGTCTCTCTTATGTAGTGCCTAAAAGAAAATATTCTTGCCTAAAAATATATATACTTGCAGGGTATCTATTTATAATGTGGAGTTGTTAGACGATAGAGATTGTCACAGGTGAGAAGGGTTGAGAGCACCTAAACAGATGCTAAATATATGCAGACCACCAGAAGATGGTAACTTTGCAGGATAGCTGCTCACCTGGAACAGTCCTTATTGACAGACTGCAATAACGCTACAAGGCTTCTTAAAAGCTTTTGTGTAGAGAATCTGTGCACCAAAGAGAGTAAATAGACCTTGACCCCATTGACCATTGTGATTCTCTGTTAATACTTTGCACACGTTTTTATTATTTGTTAATAATTTGAAGAGAAGTCATTAGTCTGCAGACTGAAGTCTTCTGCAGCACTCCCTTGCACATCCAGCTCTACATTTTCTATGAAACTACATATTGATAACATGCATATAAAATTATTTAGTATCTGCTTTGCTGTGGAAAACTAATGTGGATCCACTGAATCTCAGAAGTATTCTCTTAAACTTTCATTTGACAATAGAACTCCACACTTCAGGAAAACCTTCCTACTCATGCTTTTGGATTAATTACAGGCATGGTATACTCCGCAGTATGTTGCAGTCGTTCCTTAATACTTTAAAAAAATGCCTTTTATTATTAACTTCGGGTTCTCCAGTTCAGTAAGCTTGCTGTAACCTTAAATTTTTAGATAATTTATCTTTCTAATTAAGGTATTAGGTAAATTTTATATTATTTTATGTGAAAATTATGCCGTAGCCTTTAAAGATAACAGTAAATGAAAAACACCTGTCATTGACATGTGAACTCCAAAGAGTCTGTGCATATTCAGATAATATTGAGGAAAAAAACCTGCAGTTTGCTTTAGTTGAATAGCTGCACTAGAAATAGAAGAAAATCCCTATTCAGAAAAAGAAAAACCCAACCAAAACCACCGAAACAGAACTGAGCTGAAAAAAAGTCTGAAGGCATTTTAATTTGTAATACTTTTACTGTTTGCTTTTAAGCTGTGATGAAAATATTGTCTATTATATATATATATATAGTCTTCTCTCTTTCTAGGTGATACTCCCATTTTAAGTTTTGACTTTATCTGTGTGTGAATAAAAATGTATTTATGGTGGATAATCAACAACAAAGTTATTTTGAGGAACTTCTTTTGCACTCCTATGCATTGAGAACATCTGAGCATTGGTTGCAATCGGTTTTTATTATCTTATCTTTCCTGAGCAGAGGCAAGATAACAACTGTTTTGAATGTCAGCCACAGAAACCCTGGAATGTGCTAGGAATGAAGGCTGTACTGTGGGACTGCCGTGGGCAGTGGCACATGCCATGTTGCACACTAGTGAGGGACCAAGCTGGGGGACTGCATTCTGCTGTGACCTGCTCTGGGCCAGTGAGTGCTTTCACCCATGTGTGCTACCAGTGCTGTACTCGTGTGCCCAGACGCCAAATCAACTCCATCTGCAGAGATTTAAGACATTTGTCATCCTATTTCTTTTATCAAATGGTAGCCTTACATTCAAATATTGTGATGGTAATGTAAGATGTCAGATATTTTGTGTTGGTAGTGAAAATACACTGAAGTGGGAAACATTTCTATTGCTTTATTGGAAACAGCTCCTTTAATATGTTGCTTTAATGTGTTCTTCTCAGCTTTTTAATCTTTTCATACAAAAGCACATGGAGTTTATACTCAGCTGAATGTAACTCACATTCAGTAATAACTCAATTTTGTTTGTGTTTTCTGAGCTGTCTGCAAAGTAAGCATAGGAATCATCAAACTTACTTACAAAGCCAGTTGTTTGTCCTAACTCAGGTCAAAACACTGAAATTTTGTCCTGTGAACATTCTCTGAAATCCAAATAAACGACTTGTTATCAGTCTTCCTTTGCTTTTGATCCTGTTGTAGGATGATGTGTTTTCCTAATGATGCAGAATCTCTCATTAAGTTCAGGAAACAGGATATAAGGATAAGTCAATTGACTCAATTTATGGGCATAATAAAGCAGAGACCCTATTACCTTCAGGAATCAAGGCAAGATGAAACACAAAGTTGTAAAGTTATTATGACAAATAACTTGGTATTTACCTGCAAATATAGAGTTAATACATTGTGGTTTTGAGGCAGAATTGAAGGCATTAAAACCTGAAAACAATAATAATAATCTATTGTTTAATGTGTCATCTTAGAATATTTCAGAATTTATTCAAAGCTGGAAATATCCCTTACTAAAGCATGATGAAATACAAGAATTTTTAAAAGTATTTCCTAATGTCTGCTCTACATCTCCTTTCAGCCTTTCTGAGTCAGTGTTAACAGCTGGGGATTTTTTTTCTTGCTTGCAATGTAATTAAAAACAAATTTAGCAGGAGTGTAGAAGTTTTGTCTGTTGGAGGCCTGTTAGTTTTTAGGAAGGTGACTAACAATATATGCAACTGGTCCTGACAATTTTGAAGTTTAAATAGCAAAGCAGGGGAAAGAGGCTGAAATTGCCAAACATGGTTTCCTTTGTATGTCAGTGAAAACAGATTGCTGGACAGTGTAGAGTTCTTCATGCAGCATGCTGAAATCAAACTTGTTTACATGTACTTCATTGCAGAAATTATGATGAACTTATAATAGCTGCCCAGAAAAAACAGTGCAATAGATGCTCCCAAACTGCATGGAATGCAGTAGCAGGTAAAGAAAACATAAGCAGTTGGAATGTGTTGGAACAAGTCTAGAGGAGGGCCATTAAGATGACCTCTCCCATGAACACAGGCTGAGAGTTGAGGTTTTTCAGTCTGGAGAGAGACAAAGCTCCAGAGAGACCTTGGAGCACCTTCCAGTACAGTAAGGGGCCTACAAGAAAGCTGGAGAGGAAAGTTTTACAAGGGCATGAAGTGGCAGGACAATGAGTAATGGCTGTAAACTGCAAAACTGCAGTTTCAAAATAGGAATAAATTCTTTATTATGAAGGTGGTGAGACACTGGCCCGGGTTGCCCAGTGTGGCTGCCCCATGCCTGGAAGTGTTCAAGGCCAGGTTGGATGGAGCTCTGAGCAAACTGGTCTAGTGAGCATGGCAGGGGATTGGAACTTGATGATCTTTAAGGTTCCTTCCAACCCAAACCCTTCTGTGATTCTATTTAAGCTGTGGTGTTTTGCCTTAAAGGAAAAGAAATACATTTCATTTCAGCTGGAATATAGTCCACAACTGGCAGAGAGATGTTGATTATTAATTCAATGCCATTCATTGAATTCCATTTATCTATATCCATCTCAGTTCAAAATTACGAAAAGAGGTCTTGTGCTTGTGCATTTATGAGTCTGTCATGGTGCAAATATTACCAAAGAGGGAATATGGGACAATACAGAAGGAAATGTATAAAGCAAGTTGTCAGTCATTGGAGTCATTGGTAATATTTCCAAGTTTGGAACTATGGTGCTCTGTATGGGATGTTATTCTCGGGAATATATAACTCACGGCTTTGACCACCTACAACATTTTCTGTAAAGCCAGATGCATTTATCTGGGCATCTTATGTCCAAAGTCAGGTCAAACAAAAATTCTTCACTCATGTTATTTTTAAATTGTTCAAAATGTCTTCTGTGGTGTGGCAGAGGAAGTGGATAGTCTAAGGAGAATTATGTGAGTGAACATATAACTTTTATGTTTGTTTGGAAAGTATTTTTCAATCTTAAGGAATTGTAAGTGCTAAGTGCAAGGCATCATGAGTATTATACAACTGCATATTCATTGGCATTAAAATTCAGAAACAAATTATTTCCAGTGCCAGAACTCATTCCTATGTTCAGTCACTTAACAAGCAAAATTAAAATGAAGTATGAGCAACACCTTTCCTGTGCCAAAAAAAATGCTGCATTTCAAGACAAGGGGCAAAGAAAGTAGAACCAACATTGGAAATATTTCCACTATCCATTTTGTACAGCTGCTTGGAAAAATTATCTTATAAGCTATGTCTCACCATGTTTTTTCTCCCTTGATATTTGTGCCTACACTTCTGAATAACTACTGCTTACTACAGTTGTCAAAATAAAATATAACAGCAGGTACAGGGCAGATGCTGTGTAAAGTAAATGTAATAATGATAATCATGATTTCACTAACTCGGTGAATGAAAATTTAGCTTGGGAAGAGGGATGAGCTTGCTGTCCATTGTCATTAGCTCAATTATCAGCTAGCTGTTGCTCTGGGCAGCTGCTATCTGCCTCTCCTGCACTCAGCTTGTTTTTAGACAAGCTTCTTGTTTGCTTCTTGTGCTTGCTGTGAGTAGTAAGGAAAAGGGGACTGCTGCTCTGGGAGGAATTTGAAACCTAATGCTTAGGACACCTGAAGAGCCAGAAAGCATCATGACTGAGCTCTAGGGTTTGTAGTCATTTGGGTGGAGCCCAGACTTTTGATTTAGCTGATTGTTAATTTTTAACTTATTGGGGCAGTTTCAGGTGGCTGTAGTAGCTGAATCTGATTTTGCAAGAACATTTATGGTGCCCCTTTAAAAAGCAGTTTGTTGCTGCTGTTAGTCATCTTGAATAATTTTTGAATGCTGCTTGTGATCAAATAATATCCAGAGAGGGAAGAGAAATTAATATTTGTGTCTTTGTTCATAACTAAACTTTTTCTGGAATAGATTTACATATGTGACTCCCATTCTTCTGCTTCATTGACTTTCCCTCTTCAAACCTCACTTGAAACATATTTTCTTCCTCCTGTGGTTTGTTACTTAACTCCATTACTTAGTTACTAAAACTATTTACTGACAAACACAGAGTATTACGGACTGGCTTATGAACAAATGTTTTACTGCTTGTCCTCATAGCCACAGCTGAAAAAGAAAAAATGGAAAAAGAAAACACATACATGTTGATATCTACTAATATGATGTGCCTACAAATTAAACATGGGAAACTTCATAAATCTTATAAAAATCTATTCATCTATTTTTAGATTTAGATATTCCCCTCCATCTTCTAGTTTTTGAAAGCAGCACAGAAGAAAAGCACAAACTGACATTTCCCCAATATAAGGAAGGTTAGAACTAAAGCTAAAGGTCTAACCAAAAGAAAAAGGGCAAAAAGAGAGTGCACCTGAACTACCTGGAAGAATTTCAAGTTATTTTAGTGAGCTTTGGATACACTCCTTAGTGGTACCAACAATGTAGGCAAGATTCAGTTTTACTGTGGTACAGACTTCTGTGAATGAAGGCTGGGATTTGAGGAGGTTAAGGATATTAGGGGAAGGGGAAGTTCAGTTGCTGTGGATCTGAAAGCAGGTATTAATCAGTAGGGCTTCAGACAAAGACATATAGAAGGTTGTATGAAGGGATGAAGACTTGTGAAGTCAGTAGAGCTCCAGAGAATTTGGTGTCTGAGAAACCACAGCATTTGATTTGAGAAATTGTAGGAGATCACCTCCATCTGCAGGATCCATAGGAGATCATGAAGGTGAGCTTTGGGGGTGAACTTAGTCATGAAAGAGCAAGGAGTTAGGGCAAAGGGACTGGAAACAGTCTATAGGTTTTGGGATTTGCATCTTTGTAGAGCCTGTGGTTGGTGGCTGGGCAAACACAGGATTTAACTTGCCCTTTTTAGCCTTTCTGGGGACTGTTCTTTTCCTTCCATCCAGAAGGTGCTCTTCAACCTTTGAGCCTCTTGGAGGAGGAAAAAAAGGAAAGAAGACAAGTTCCTAATCCAGAGAGGTCCCTGTGTGTGGGAGGTTAAGACCAGAACCAGGTCTGGGAAAGAATGGTGTAGGAATTGAGAAATGAATTGTACTCATTAGGGCAGGGCTTTCTTCTGTTTGCAGAATATCTCCTGGTACCGAGAGGAGCAGCCAGTGATGAACACTGTGCCCTACAGTGTCCTGGGGCACACTGTAATGGCAGGAGCAGCTGCCTGTGAAAGCAGAAGAGGTCTCATGGTGTGTCACTGCAGGGCTGTTCTTGCTTTCTTGAGTGAGCATTCTGGTCATGTGAGCACCACAGGAATGTTTGTAAGCCCTTCCTAGAGAGTGTGTAGTTCTCATTTAAGCTAACAGTTGGTTGTTGTGTATATTGATGGTGAGACAGTCAGGCTAAAACTGAAAAGATAGTAGAAAATGTTGACTTCCAGGCGTATGTATTTCTTTCTAAAGTTGTGTATAAAAAAATCCCTCTGTAGACATTTTGTGAATGAGCAAACACAGATCCAAGCAGTGGCTGCAGCAGCTGTAGGTGACTGCTGAGTAGCCAGCATTTATATTTCAAAAAGTCAGCACACATTTGGAAAAGTTCACTGCACATTCATGTGTCACTGCATGTTTTTATGGCCCTGCTGTGCATGCAGAATTGTTTGTTTTCTTCAAATAGAAAATAGTGTGAACCTGACCAGCACTACATAATAGCATAGACTTCTCTTCTAACATCTGGATCCTTTCATACTGTAATAGACAAACAGCTAAACATTCAGTGGCTTAATTTCTTTTTCTTTTTGCCATTCTGAGGCATTCAGATGCTTATCAGATCCTGATGGGCTTGCTGTTTTTACTTAGGCAAAATCACTACTGACTTTGAAGCCTGTATCAGCTTTGTTTAGCTAATGAACATTGACTTGAGAATTTGGCCCCAAATTCCTTTTATAGATAAATCATCTGGAGCTCTCACATAAGCAATCTGACTACTTATGTTTCCAGTATTTTTTGGGTTTCCTAGCATCAGGAGCATCACAGAAGTGAATGACCTTTCTCACAATCTTTTAGTTTTAAAGTGGGATTGGGATTTTAAAATAGAGGTTTATATAAAACACAGTTTTCCTGGCAGGAAAGTGAAGTAAGATCAACAACTTTATACACAGTTACACTCCCACAGAAACAGATAGCAGTAGTATCAGACTTCAGGAGGAGCAAGAATGACAAAGAACACTAGGAAATAGGACTGTGTAACCAAACTTTTGAGGACTTACAGCTGCAAAACATTATATAACATGTGGGCAGCTACACAGGTGTTATAAAACTGCTGGTGTTGAGGGACTATTTGATTAGCTAATTACCCTTATAAAGGGACAACCTAATCTGTGTGAACCTCCCCCGTCTGAAAACTCATTTTGTCGTGCTCTTCTCCACAAATTGCAGTTAAAAATGATTGGAAATTTAGAAGAAAAGAAAGGAAAAGAGAATCCAATTTGTCACTAAAAAAATCAACTTTTAAAATTCCTCCCTGGTGGTCTGGTATTATTAAATATACTCCTTGATTTTTTTTTAATCTTGGTTTATTGGAGGGAGAAAAACAATTATCTGTAAACGTAATTTTTAATGCATGGTAATAAAAATAAATGGTATAGCTCTGCTGCTGCTCACCTAAATCTTCTTCCCTGGTGGTCTGGTGGTATTAAATAATCTGTTCCACATGTATTCATCATTTGCTGACAGGAAAAGGAAAACTTTTTACATTTTATTGTCCACAAAACAAACACAATGTTACTTAATCAGGTGGGTAAGACTTTTCTGAGGGTCACTCAATAAACAAAAGAAATATATGACTTTCCCAGGTGGTGTAATTTTAGCTCTCCTGATTTACATGACAATTATCATGAAACTAGAAGAGCAGAAATTATTTCCAAGATGCCCTTTGTGTTCAGTTCTACTTTGTCCAGGTTATGTTTGTTATGGTTTTATCCTTTTCTGCAACAAATTAGCTAAGTAGTAATTGTTTGCTACAAATGATCTCATTTTCTGGTGAGGCATTGATTTACTTCAGGATACTTACTGTCTGTTTTACACTCATATGTAACATCTTTTCTATGTAAATCTCATGGTGCTTTACTGAATTAGATCAGCAAACATTTATATTTCCTGTTTCAAAGACTGATAAGCTGATAGGTGGTGGTGTGCAGTGTGGACTTGCCTGCAGCTGTGTGGCCATTCCATGACAAGAGAGGAAAATAGAATCTCCAACCTCTGAGGTTTTTCCCCATTTAATGGGCCTCTAGTATTTTCTTCTTCAAAAACTCTTCTTGTTTGTGTTCATTAAACCTTCATTTTAATTTTCCAAATGCCCTTAAAGAAAATAAGCTTTTAGCAATGGAAGTTGATCAGTCATTAACTCTTATTCATCATTGTTTTTGGCATTTGTGCAAGTTTTAGAAATGATGCTAGAGAAATTTTTCCTTTTCTAGTTTAAAACGGTGTAAAGTCATGATGTGTGTACTCTCCTCTCAGAGGAGACTGAAAAATACTGATTTGTTGGACAGGCTATTATTGTATTAACACTGAATTTTGAAAATACAACATTTCCACACTCATATTTTTTTGGTTTTGGTGTAAAGTTAAGTTAAAGTTAGAGATTTATCTGGCCTTACTGATGATACTTTTCATTTTGTAAAACAATATATATGATTTACTTATTAAATTCAAACTGATATTATTAACATATAAATCTCAAGTTTTATACTGGGTGTATACTTCATATGGCACATTTGGGATGTTGACAGAAACTGCTTCATTTCCTTTGGGTTGTTTTACTTTGATACAGTTCGGACATTGAAAACAGCAGTGGGTGGAAAATGCACACTGGATCACTTTTACAAAAGCTGGTGCAGGGGCTGCTTTTTGCTAAAAAGCCAGTAAATAACAGGATCAGAAGAGACTGCCACGAGATGTAATTTTGTTCTCATTACACTGTGAAGGCTTGATAACTTGAGAGAGGTAAACCACCAGAGAAGAATAGATTTCCTATGACAATGATCTTAAAAGTAAAAAATTGTTCTAAATGGTTCACAGCCCTTTCTTGGAAGCACAAATATTTTTGGTTTAGAATAGGAAGATATGTACTCTTGTTTTTGAACATAAATTGCTTTTATCTCAGAGGTATAAAATAATTAACTTAAACTCTGATAAAATCTGTAGTTTGTAATTGAAAACATGTGCATTGTGGGACCAGTGGAATGTTTCCAGCCAAGCTGTGTGTGGCAGAAAAGAATCTCTACAGAGCTCAAAGCATTCCTGGTTTTATGGTAAATGTCTCTCTCTCCTCACTGAATTCTTATTAATCAGTTTTATTTACATGGCATTGTAGTGATCTACTGAAGAGTAAAATGCTTTAAAAACATTTTGAAAGATACAAAAGAGTCCTTGAGGGAGCAGACTTTAATTTAGCAGCAAGTTCTATTATAAACCACATTCAGTGATAAGGCCTGAAAACAACCCAAACTTGTTATGTATGTGTGTATGTGTGCATTTATTTTCTCCTGATGTTGTTGGACTGTCTTTTTGGGAAACTCCCTTAAAATGGAGTGATTAATTGTTTATGTGGCCATAGTAAGGATATATTTTATTAGGATATAATACTTATTCACATTAACTACCATGAATATGTTATAAAAACTTCATTAAACAACTGCTCTTTGGGGCATTTATTTCCCAGGAATGGTAACACAAACCAGAATGCTGTCTTTGGGGCAAATGTCACACAATGTTAAAAGTAAAGATTGAAAAGGAAAATCTAATCTAAACCCCATTAGTTTTCTCTAGCAAACAGCCTCTTCTTCCCCAAAATATTGCTTTTTAAAAAATAGTTTCATTTGAAAAGAAACTCACAGCTTATAGAGATTGCTAAGTTCTCAGCAGAGGGCTCTGTTGTCACATTCCCAAGCTTAGCATACTTCATTCATTTCTTGGTCATTTAAAATGCAGTACCATAGGGTTGATTGGGTTTTACTCCCTATAGCATTCCTAGAAGATGATCTTTGTGTGGTACACCAGAAGAAAAGTTCAGTCTGTGTTACAAAAGCTTCCTGGACCTTACATATGTGATATGTTGTGTGTAGTAACTCCCAAGTCACTGTGGCTGCTGCTGCTGCTGTGGGACTCTCTGTAGTCCTGTTAGAGAGTTCAAAAACAGCTCAGACATATGAGTGTGAATTGCAGATCTACTTGTGATTTATTCTCTATTCTGAAGAGGTGGGATCCTTCTGGTCTCACTTCTGTAAATTCTTCCTAATTTCAGAAACTCAGTTCTCAAATCTGGAATCATTACTCCACTATAGCTGCTTTCAATATTGTTAGAAGAATGTAAACAACTTCATGCTTTGGAAGAATTTTGAATTATTTTTGCTATTTTTTTTTCTTCATATCCAGTCTGAGGAAGAAAGCTATGATAGGACATTGTTTCTGAAGCCACTGAAGAGTTTTTGGTGTTCAATGCTAAGCTTTAAGTTTGGAAAAATCTTGTTAGCTCTGGGAAAGGCACAGAGATATCCTAAAATAAGAACTGTTTCATTTTCAGGACAAGAAATCATGACAAAACTTATGCAGAAACAGTGTCCTGAGCTCATTCAGCTATACCCACCAAATCTATCTGAAGTATTTAATTTTTGTAAAAGACAAAAGAGATTTGCCAGTGCAAACAGTCATACCACCTACCCTTGTGCTAATATGTTTTAAAGTACTGGGAGCTTGAATATTAATTAGAATAAAAGTAGTATTTAGTCTACTATGAACATGAATCTAAAGAAAGCTAGTTGCTGTTCAAACAGAAGGGATAATTTTTTCACATTTAAGAAAATAAGCAGTGGAATTCCTGATCTCAATGTTTATGTTAGTGTTGAATATGCAAAAAATTTATTATGATTCAAAAAACAATTAGACAAATTTATGAGAGAATAATATTAAATACAAATTTACTGGTTTGGCTGAGAAAGTCTTCAAAGTAGAGATTGCTAGGAGGTGAAAGACTGTTCTGGACAAATACCATTATATGATATATAATCCTTCTAAAGCATCCTTATTGGCTATAACAGGAGGCAGCAAGGGGGATTGCTAGATTTTGATATGGCTGTTCTTCTGTTGATACACTGCTGCAATATCATTACTTTGACAGCACTAGTCCTTTGTCACAGAGTAATTCCTCTTACAAGCTGTTAGAGTTGTTAGTCTCTCTGATGCTTGCACAAATATCAAGGACATCAGTCTTCATAGTCAAAGTTAAGAATTAAAATAGTATTTACGAGCGTTGTTCTTATTTCTCTTATTGCCTTCTTTTGTGACTTGGAATTCTTCAGCCTGTGTGTCTCCACTTATCTAATTTAAGAAACTATTTTTGAGTTTTCATTAGCTAAGATTCTGCGTGATGTTAAAATAGAAGTCAATTAATACTTAAAAGACTCTACTATAATTTTTATTTATCATTGTTCTCTTTAATTTTTGTATTTTCATTTATTTCACAGTCTGTAAGTGTTGTGCAAGAACAGTGATGTAGAACAGTGTAACACATTTGTGAAATATCTATCTGTAGAAAGCATGTTTGGAAAGGAAACTTCACTTTTAAGCTGTAAATTTGAGGAAAGTATAATTAGCATCTGAAAATCCTCAAAAACAGTTGTATAGTCATAACCTAATTATTATTATGCATTATATCAATATGTTAACATGCCTTTAATCATATGAAAGCAACACACTGATACAGGCATTATTCATCAAAACTTTATGACTTTTAGTTATCTCAGCATATTACACCGTCTGTCAGGCAATTGTGAATCAGAATACAGAGTTTCTTGTATTTTGGATTCTTCTGGAGAGAATATACCTGTGTACATCTGACAGGAGAGGGATGTTGCTGCATGAGAAGCTCTGAGAAGTGATGGCAACCCTCACAGCCCCTTTAATTCAGGCAGTCTTTGTTTTGAAGTCATTGCAGAAGCAGTTTGAGTAGCCTAATTGTGCATGCATGGTGCCATAGCTGTAAACTGTTAAATGGAAGCCTTTTTTACTTTTAATAGTTATCACACATAAGATTTGATCCAAAAAATGGTAATTTTAGTAAAACAGAGAGGTCTGCTGTCTTTGTGTATATGCTGGAACGCATACTCATCCTTGGAATGGGACAAAAATAAAAGCATTTATAGATACACAGAAGCCAGAAAGAATTCTAAATGTGCTGCTGTGGAAAAGAGAAATTTGATCTGTAACTCTGAAATGTTTGCAGCTTCCAGACCTGTGAGTAGGAAGGCTTGCAGTGCCAGTGTGGAACTACAGCCCATTTCAGATCTAGAGGCTGGAGACACAGCTGTTTGACAGCAGCATGAGACCTTAGTCCTACCCTACAGGCTTTCAGTTCTTGTGCCAGTGGAGTTATTGACATGAGAGCTGTGGGACTCCACAGGGTGCAGAGCAGCCCTTCTGTGCAGTGTAAATGGTCAGAGCTTACTCCTAATACTGGGAGAACATGGTGACCATGTAGTCACTAAAAAGTCACTCAAGTTGTAACACTGACTAGTGACATGCACAGCTTGCATTGTGTCTATCAGGTTGCTGTCTGGACTTGGAAGAAAGAACTGTATCTGGGAAGTTCTTTCTTGGGAAGAAATGGAAGTGACATCATCATTAGAACTTGGCATTTTTTTACTAAATATTAGTAAAATAATATTAGAGGACAATGTAGTTCAACATTTTTTGTTGTGTGATAGTCAAGTGAATGCGAGTCAATTGAATGGAGGTATTGGCAGTTAAAGGTAAGGTAAGGTAAAGGTGGTATTGAATGTGCAGAACAGCTTTGAGCAAATGGAGTGCCATTTTGTATGGTCATATGGTCATAAAATAGACAAAAATGCTTATCAGAAAAAAGGTTTAACGGATGGCTTTGAAACTGGATACAGTAATAAGCTGAACACAGAGAAATCTTCCCCAAGAGCGTAGGATTGTTCTTCCTTTGCAAACTTCTGGCCATCAGCTCCTTCCAGGGCAGGGAGTAGGGGCTGTGGTGATAGAAGCAGCTGGCTCAGTGTTTCCAGGTGTGTGTTTATCTCCACAGCTACAGATTGTGCATAGCTCCTGCAGCTGCCCAGGAGAGCTGCTTTTCCAGTGGCTTTTCCAGCCTTTGTTATCCTCACCCTAAGCACTACAGTCATACTGTGACACTAAGCATATGGACTTGTTCTACAAGAAGCTCTACTTCCCCACAGGTAAATAAGTTGTTTTATGTGAGAGGAAGAGGTGGGTGTGCATACCTTTAATGTGCAGTATATACCTCCCTTGAAACAGGTCAGATAAGCTGAGCAATGTCAAACACAGAGTTGATTTGGTATATGGCAATAGCAGAAGTAGTAGTTTTCTGAGTAATTTAACTCTCTCCATGTATTTTCTTCTTCCCACATCTGCACCATTATCACATTAAAGTGTATCAAAATACTAGCTGCTCATTAGAGAATGGGTGCACCTCTGGTAGTCCATAAACTAATGCCAGAGCTTCAGGAGTGCTGGGAGCCTGGCAGCTCCAGCTGATAGCAACAGGAGTTGCAGGTGCTCTGCACATTTGAAAATTCAGGGCTGTTTTTTACCAGAGATTTGTCTTAAGCCTGTCAGTATGTGTACTTGGGGAATGGTATTAAAAATGCCAAATCACACACTCATGGGCAAATTAAGAACAATAATGTTTTCATTATGTTTTCATATGTACACTTGAGATAAATCTTTTAGAGTGTCAGAGTGAAAATAAAACCCTTCATATCATTTGCAGTTACTTGCAATATACTGAACATGAGAACAGATCTGCAGTTTTACTGAGGGCTGTGTAAGCCTGCAGCCCATGTTCTGGGGCAGATCCTTGCAATGTGGAGAGCCTTGTTACATGCTTGGGCACTGGTTGAGAGAACCCCCTTTGAAGGAGAGGAGTTTATAGAGACAGGAGACATACAGGGCTGAGGTTTCAGCACATGAAAGAGATGTCAAAGGGAAGTGTGTTTTGAATCTGGGAAGTTAGAAAGTGTTGTGGATGGTGGTCTGAGCATCAGGTATTAGTAAAATTACTGGTGATGTTTTTGGCAATGGGTAGGTATTTCCCACTTCTTTATTCTCCTTTCAGAAAATGAGAAAATAGTACCACACAAAATAGCAATACTGTCTCATTTCATAGATTTTGGCTTTGGTTTTTCTTTTTTAAGAAAAATGCATTTATGTTATAGTGAGAATCTCTAGAGAGATGCCCATTCTGTATTTGGGGCCACGTGTTCTGTGGAGCAAATACAGAAAAAAACTGCATAATTATTCATTTGCTGAACAAGGCAGGGATCTGCAGAAAAATGCTGCATACAGTCATCTCATTAAAAGCACCATCACAGACTGTGTAGAGCTGTCTTCTGAATTTTGTCTAATTTGCCTATTTAGCATCAGTTTTATATAGCTATGTGAATGTGTAACTACATTAACCATCAGAGGATCATCACAGAACTTAGTGGAATTGTACTTTGCAGGAAGACTGTTAACTGCATGGCTATCACAGGTTGTGGTATTGTAGACATGGTTGGTTAGTATAACAACAGCCTTTTCTTTGCCTGCTGAATTGTATATTCAGTATTTTTGTAAGTGCTAGGCTCATTCAAAATTTAAAGACAGCCCCTCCCACAAAAAACCTAAACAGACTTATCACAGGCTAAATGCATTCATTTATGAATGAAGAAAATCTGTTACTTAAGAAAGACCCTGGCTGTGTTTACAAATACTAGACAACAAAATGAGTAATTTTAAATATATTACAATGCTAGTCATTGGCTGCATAAAGGTTATGCACTACATTTTTTAATGCTGTAAAAGAAAGGCTAATATTAAAGTCTATCAAACAAACCCCAATTCCATCTGGTGGAGGGGGAAAGAAAGGCACAAAGAAAGCAAAAAAGGGAAAAGCTAGTATTCATAAAGATTTTGTGTTTTCATTTGACACATAGCAGAACCTTTAACTATTATGACCTTTTAGGAAAAACTCCTTGACTTAAGACAGATCCTATTGAGCTTTTTGTTTGGGGTTTTTGTTTTTTTTTTTTTTTTTTTGTTTAGTTCTCCTCTGAGATGTACAATTTTAGAGACAGAGGCCTCGAGTTAATGCCCAACTGGCAAGTGTTCTGTCCCTTTAAGAGTCAAAGCTCGATTGTGATGGGGAATCTGCATTCTTCAGAGTGACAGTAGTTTAAGTCTGATTTTTTAAAAGATGATTGGGGAAAAAAACCCCAGGACTTCCTTCTGCAGCAGCTTTCTAGGTACTGAGATGGAATCTCTTCCCCATCTTGTCTGCAGCAGTGTCCAAAGAAATTATCAATTTCCTAAATATTTTTTAAAATGCTAGGACAGGACTAGCTGCCAGTAGGAGGTAATTTTTCTCAAAAATAAATTTGAGTGGAACAGTAGGCTAAAAGTCCTACAGAAAGAAAAATAAACAGATACAAAAATGGGGAAAGGAGAAGGAATAACAAATGAATAATAAAATATTTAGTGTTTTTCAATTAACTGCAGTCAATTAGTATACTAGTGGATTATATCACAGAAATCATGCATATTAATTTTTTGCAGCCATTATCTTGTATGTGATTTACTCCCCTCTAATCATTAACAATGCTATTAAAAGGTGGATGTGGATGAAAATTCTGGGTAGTGTGCAGGAAAATAATATGGCTGAGGGTCAAGAATGAAGCTGAAAACCAACAGATTTTAAAGGACACAGGTGGGAGACTGGAAGGGAACAGAAACTTGAAGGGAAATTAAACAAGGAGGAAAGAATAGAGCATAAAATTGTGATCTGACTCTTTCCAGTTCCTTACGGTAGCTGAAGTGCTTTTCTGTTAAGATGCCTCCTCTCTTCCCCAAAATGCTGCAGTTTAATCTTAATCCTTAACAAACCTTTTCATGAAAGGCACAGCCTTTTGCAATCACACAGCTTTTCTTCACAATGGAAATCTGTGTGTACATCATGAAGAAGATAAATATGTGTATGAAGAAGTGTCCCCGGGGTCTTTTCCGAAGCAATGAAGCATCCGTGTTTCAGGTTACAATGGCAGCTTGAGGGCAGCATTTCCATCCAGAAGAAAATGGCTGTGACTCTTCATAAATAGAGCCCTTCTTGGAAAATGAGATAAAATGCATAACCAGGAATGTGTTAACCAAAGAGAGAAGAGAAACATCAGCAAAATGAAAATGAACGGCTGACACACAGTTGGGAAAGGTTACCAGTGGGAATTTCTTTGTCTGAATGGATGCTTTGTTGTATAAATAGATGTGTTTTTGTCATTATATGAGTTGCTAGTATTAATTAAAATCGTAGTCCAATTTCCCTGGTGCTTTTCACACCTGAAAACGACAGTCCTTCACACAGCTGTAGGGATTTACTGAGTCAGAGTTTTCTGTTAATGTTCATATTTTATGTTCAGGTACCAGCTAATTAGACTGTACCTTTAAAGTGGAATTGTTCTTTTTATATTTTTTTCTCCGTGGTTTTGAGTGGAAATGTTAGGCTGCTGCCACAGAGCAATAGCAATGCTTTGTGAATGACAAAGCATTTCATATTACAAGGTCCACAATAGGTTTTGCATGCCCAGCACTTTTTTATGACACACAGGCTCTGGGCAAATGTCAGCTGGTGGGAGAAAGAGCTGCTGGTCAGCCTAGCCAAGGGATGCTGCAGCATTGTCTCTGTGAAACAAGATGACTGAAGGTTGTGGCATGCAGCCTGGCTGTGTGATGAACTCTCCAGTGTCTGCTTCTTGCCTCCCCCCAGCTCCTTGATTGATACTGATAGCAGCAGAAGAAATGTGCACACTTACATCCATTTTATAAAACGCGTTGGCCCAGACCGAACCACTGGGCACGCCAGGGGCTGTGCTATCTGCCACTTTGTCCCTCAGATACTCAGGGAAATTCATGGACTTTCAAGCTAGCAATTACTTTACTCCTTTACAAGAAGGGAAGGAAATAGGATGAAACTTTTAATAGTAATTAAAAGCCAAGGATAAATTGTGAGCATAAGTTGCAGCTGCTGGTTATGAGACCTTTCCATATTGACTCAGCTTCCGGTTCTGGACCTTCTTTTGTTTCACATCCTGAATTCTGAGTAAAAGTCCAGAAGGACTTTACCTAAGCCAACAAATATTCCCTAGAGGAAGAATACTTTTGAGTATACTGTACAGGAGAGACAGAATTGGAGAGTGAGGAATGATAATTGTAGGTGCACAAGGACATATTTTCTCACTAGATAGTTGGGTTTTGTTCAGCTGGGTTTGAAATGAGCAGGCTTAATTTCATTACTTGTTCCACCCATCAGGGTCATGCTTCCCTTCACACGTACTTAAAAGAATGAAAGCCTTCAGTAACCCATTTTCTCACATTTCCATTGGCTTGGGTATGTGTTTTCAGTAATTTCTTTGAAAAGTGTTAAGTGACTTATTCTTCTGCTTTCTGAATTACAGTGTGCTCATCTCTTCATAAGAAAAAAAAATAAAATACTGCCTATCTATTAATTATTGTAACAAAAAACAAAATTATGATGAAATTATGATACAATGTTTTTGTACTATTTAAGAGGAATTAATATATTTAGATAGCATAACCTGATATACTGAGAGGGAACATTTATGGAATCTTTCACCTTCACAGAGGCAAATCATAATTTGAACATCAGCACCATGATATTCATCATCCATCAGTAGCTCTCAAGAATGCTGCAAAAGAGGCAGTCTCTTCCTTAAGGTATTTGTATAGGGGCAGTATAGAGAGCTGCAGATTTAACTGGGTTGTCTGGCCCCAAGCCTACTCAGATAGGTCACATCACCAAATGAAGTAATGACTGATGGGATTAAAAGGTCTCTAGATAAAGACTTTTTGATTGAAAAAAAGTTTCTCTTTTTTTTTTTTTTTGAGAGAAATATTAATAAATATAGGCCTTGTAATTTAGAGGTTTCTATATTTTGACTGTATTTTTTTATATGTTAAAGGTACGTTAATCCACACATGCTCAACTGCTTTCAGAATGGAACAGGGTAGAAGGGTGAGAAAGGAATTAACAAATGCTATACAAAAGTCAATCTGCCTCATTGAGCTTGACATTCAATATCTGCTCTCAAAGTGTTTTAATTTCTGACTTATTGTTCCATGCTTTAATCAAGATCTTTACGTAAAAAATATAGTGAAGGGACAGCTTTCAATAAATTCTGCATTCTCATGAATGTGATTCATTGTTTTAATGCCTCCTGCCACAAGGCTTTTGCTGATTCCTTATTTCTAACCCACTTGAGTTCTCTTTCTGTACCATAGCATTTCCCTTATGTACACTTGGCCCTCTGCAGAATCCTTCCTTTTGTGTCCATCACCCCTCGGTGTGCTGATGTGAAGTCCAAACTGATAAACCTGAGTCCCTTTTGTGCTGTTGAACAGCACTGTTTTTATCATTAGGTGATGAGCAGTCTGACATTAATTTATCTCATTAATGTTGGATTCATAGATATGTGTGAGTCCTACACTTTAATTATGCACTTTTTATATTTTTTTTTCTTTATTAAAGAGCTGCTTGGTGATTATTCCTTAAGAATTGTGGAAATTTTCTGTAATCTTTTCTTCATTGAATGCACATTCTGAGTACCAGTCTGAAACAAGGCAATTATGAATTTATCCATTTATAAGCTTGTTTCTCTGTCAAAGTTGAGAAAATCATAGCCTTTCTTGTATTAGCTGAGATGGTGATGACACAGTGTACTCCTGCAAGCCAAAAGACCCCTTTTGGGAATGAACAACCTTCAGAAATTTCGTCTGTCTCTCATGTATCAGCCTCATTTCTGCTGCTGTTGTAGTCAAAAGCAATTTTCTATATGTGATACTTTAGTTCTATTCTGCTAAAAGCAATACACTGTTTGAAAAATCTTTATTAAAGATACACACAGTTCTATTTACCACATGCATAATGTCCCAACTTGTCTTTCTCCTTCATTCTGTTTTTCTTATGTTGTCATATCCAAGCATGTCTGATCTTCTGTGTGCTATGAGCACAAGTACTTCTCTTAAAATCTATCAGAATTTTTCCTTGGGTGAGTCTTCTTAAGAAGCAGATCTACAGATGCAGATGTGTATATATTTGCACACTTCATTATTTGCATAAAGATATGGGGTAAAGGCAATTTTTTGAATATAAAAAAATTGCATTTACTGTTTATCCAGAGCTCTTGTTGGGTTAGCTCTTTTTCTGCACTATAATAGATACACAGATGACTTAATAGTGGCAGCTTTATGTTAATTTTCATAATCTGAATTATATTCATAAGTGACATAAAATCCTCACTAATATATTCTGAATAGGCCATAGATACAAATAATTTCTGCTCATATAACAATCCAGAAACTGCTCCAAAGAGATTGAAATGAAGACCTGATTATAGTGAAACAGCAAAAAATTGGCAAAAAACCAAAATGTGCATAAGCAACCAAATTAAAGAAGTCCAAAAGTCTTACTGTAATGATCAGAAGATGTGAATGGCTAGGGAAATATGTTTTGGGCCTTTGAGTGGTAGCATCAATATTAAAGAATGAAATTTGCTTGAAAATAGTCTTTCAGCAGCATGTGACAGCTCTGGACTGAGGGGGAGCTCTGAGCTGATCTTAGAGCTCCAGCGTTACTGAGGCTGCTGGGTTGTCACTGTGTAATTGCATCCAGCTGATTTCCTTGCAGTAAATCCTTGCATTTGTTGAATAACTCAAAACAGAATATATGGTGCAACTCCTTCTTTCCTCACTTCCCCATACCATATATTAAAATTGCATTTTGCAAGGTTTTGTGCTTATTTTTCCCAAATGCTTGCAATTCTTTCTTAGCCTAAACATTTCACTTAATAAAGTTAGTTTCAATTCTGCTTGCCTCCCTGCCACCCACCACACATCTCTCCCCAAAAATCTGAGGCACACACTTACAGCACCCTTTTTCATTTATAAACTGGATGGGTACCTTACCATAAGCATATCCTCACTATTTTTCTTAGTATTATTGTTGGCATTTGTTGTTCAATTGCATGTTTTAATTTGCATTTAAATATTCAGTTACAGTTCACTCATGTTTGTACTTGGGATTTTGACTTGGCTAGAGAGGAAGTTATCCACAGAATTTAAATGTGGATTTCACAGAATTTAAATGTGGATTTTTTTAAAGCTCAGTGGCATTTGGAACTAGAAGTTTGATTCTGGCTTACTGCCGTTCTTAATTTTACTTTGTTTTGCTACTGCAACAAATACATTTCTGATCCCATGGTTTGTGTTGCCCCTGGTACCATCAACATTACTCTTCTTTGTATGCTGAGAATAGCCTGAAGGACATATCCCTAATCATTTAATTAGTCATATTAGTTTTATAATCAATAGAGTGAAACTTTACCCAGATCCACAAACTGAGTTCATTTAGAGTTGGTCAAAGAATTATACCCTCAGCTTAGATGCCATACTTAGATTGAATTTTTAAGGTGATACTGACTTTAATGTGATATTTCTCTTTTATATATTTGTGTTTTAAAAGAGAATAATCCCCATAAGGCACTTTAACATCAATGACCTCTGAAGTGAAGGTTTTTACAAGCATGTAACTCAGGCAGCACCACAAACCATGGTGTGTCTTCATAGGGAGACTATGCTAGAAGCAAAGTTGATTAAATGGAGGATACTGGGAAAAAGATGTAAGGACATGGAAATAGGGGGAAGTGTTCTCTGTAGGCCAATGCCCCTGCCACTAATAAAAAACCATAATGTAATATTTTAGTATGTTTTATTTTAAAGATATTTAATTTTATTTGGATGCAACATAAATCCAGGCACTGCAATGGTTAGATCCAAGAAACCACAATATGTCAGTCTTCATTACAAAAAAAAAAAAAAAAAGAGAGAGTATGTGCAGTCATTAGTTTATAAAGAATTGATATTTTTTGTCTGCTTTCCAGGTTTTGACAGTTTGAGGCTGATTTCTGAATACACAAAAGTATTTTTTCTTATTTGTGGAGCAGCCTATTTTCTTCTGGTTTTATATTCCAGGAAAGATTCACTGGGTGCATTCCTTAAACATGACTGCGCATAAAGCATGTGGAGATCAAGGAAAAATAAATTGCTTTAGACTAATAAGTTAGATCTACATCTTTACTATTGTTAGGCATAAATATTCCTGCATATAGGTCTAAACTACTTCTTGTGATACAACACAAGAACAAATAGAACAAATGGTTCTGGAGAGATAGTTATGAACATGAAGCCAGGGAATACAGATTTACATTCTATTAATTTTAGTAGGAAATGCAGACCACTGTTTTCCATGCACAAAAATATCTGAAATATATCCTGTTTGGTGAGCTGCAACTACATACAGCAGATATAACGAAGTGTTTTCTGCCTCTATACGTTCTCATATTGAGATCCTTTCTGGTTCTCTCTTTGGATTCCTCAGGTGTTACAGGTTAAGTTCCATGATTCCATTATATTTGGGCTCTTAAATACTGTTTAACATTACAGTTCTGGGCTTAGCAGCTCCTGGAGGAATGGGACTAATATCTGTCCCATGCTGGTCATTCTCTTGTCCTCTCCCCAGAGAAGAAGCAATGGAATGTCTTTTTGCTAGACATTTAAGCATTTATTTTAATATCCACAAATTGGTATGGGCTTATTTTAGGGACAGCGAAATCTTGCACTGGGAAAGGAATGGCATGAGCTTTGCAGCTGTCTTTATTCTTTGTGGGAGTTTGTTTCATGCATTTGGATGAGCTGAGAAGGATCTGCGGCAAACAGAGAGAGATCTGTGAGAAAGATCTATTGGCAAACAATCTTTTTTCTTGAGACTTCCCCTGTTTTAATAATAGTTAACAGCCTTTCAGCTAGAGCTTGAGTTTTTCTTATGTTTTCTGGGTCCAGATTGTTGAGGAAATGAGTACATGGTAAAATACAATGTGTGGTCATGTTGGAGGTGTCCTTGGGCTTGCAGATAACTATATACAAACATCAAAAGGATCACACTTGGAATGCGGTGCTTCATTCCTGGACAGCCCCATGATGAACGTTCACACAGAAGAGAAAATAATTTTATATGTAAATACTTTGCTTGTTCATAGTAAGTACAGGTCCTGTCTGGTGTGGGGTGAAGTTTTGCAGCATGATGGGAAATAACATTGAAAAGTGCATTATTGTACTCATTGTGGTAATTATGTCTATAAAATTGCAATCCAACCTTGTAAACTATTATGGGATTACTCATAAGTAGTGATAAGTTGTCATAACAAGTGTTTGGTGAGTAGGTATTTGCAGATCGGGTCCATAATTAGAGAAAGATCCAGAAAGTGCGCTCACATATAGAGGCAGTTTTGGAAATATTTGAAGTCAGAAGAAAAGAATTTCTGGCACTTGAATGATTTTGAAATCAGGTCTGTAATGCCTACAGTAAGAGAGCACTGCTTTTATTTATTTTAAGTATGTAATTTATTTTCAGGGAATTTAAATTTCACAAAATAGTTCCTTGTGCGTATCATAAACAAATGAGTGGAATGTGCTGTCCTTGTGCTAATTAAAGATCCAATCTACAGTGTCTCCATCATCTACATAAGAACATTTCTGTAATGCTTGCTTGAGGATGACAGAATCTGTGGCACATAAAATAGCATATTTGGAAACCTTGAACTCTTTCCATCCAAAATGGTTCTTGCTGTGTTAGATAACCATTTAATCGGTGTCCAAAACAGAGAAAGAAAAACAGAAGTATGTCAAGAACAGAATATATATATCTACCTGAATGTATATCTTTAATGTTACGACATAATGTAAATGGGGCTTTAAACAAAAAGAAATTCTTGTTGAGTGGAAATGGAGTAGTAGCAGTACAGTTTATCCACTTCATAAATTAAAACCTGCTACTATTTACAAAAGTGGTATTTTCTAAAGAATTTAAAAATGCAAAGAATACCTGGGCTAAGAATGAAATTTGACATGTCTTCTACTATTATGAATAGTAGAAGGTCCCTGGTTCTGAAAGCACTTGCAGGAATAAGGGACTGTGAACATACCAGCAGCTCACTGGTCCTTTCTATGGCTGATATTGCTCAAAAGTTTCCATCGATGCCCAAAAACATGCATTAACTGTATTTTGCTAATAGGACTAGTTCTAATGGGGCTACTGTCATGAGTAAAACAAGTGTTTGAATAACTATTAATGAATCCTTGCTAGGTATTAGTGGATAATATGAACTATTAACTAATTAATGTGCACTAGTCAATAGTGAAATACTCCCACAGATGCTTTAGACAGTCTCATAAATTTGCTAACTTTAATCATGCAGTAATAATATTAGTATACTAAGTTGTCTTCAGGTTTGGGCTGTGGTCTTCAATATACTGATAATTTAATAAAATTTCATTTTAGGCTTGTGACAGTTTAATGTTTAAGCCAATCAATGTTTTTAAAGTAGTCTTAAAAGTGTCCATTTCATTGTGCTCTCTGAGAGAAGGAAAGAACAATTGAAGGAAAACATCTCTAGAAGCAGCTGAGTAAGATGTTTCATAAATATTCAAGTGTGCAGTTTTGAGCTGCTGGTTTGATTACTAAAGGGCTAAGGTGAATTCTGTGAAATGTTCATTGGTGAAAAGATTGCAGACCCAGAGTTGTCTTACAGATCCTTTATACCATACTACAGACCCACCCAGGGACAATATATGGTAACCTGGCACTTCATGGGAAATCAGTGACTGTGCCTGTGACTTGTTTTGCTGATCCAATTATTATCTCTCTGAAATAGAAAGGTAGGGACAAATCCAGAAATATTCCTTAACTGGGCCTGAGT
Source organism: Erithacus rubecula (assembly GCF_903797595.1). NCBI lineage: Eukaryota > Metazoa > Chordata > Aves > Passeriformes > Muscicapidae > Erithacus > Erithacus rubecula. The sequence goes on from NC_136659.1 coordinate 15,688,573, forward strand.
AAGGAGGGCATAAGAACAAGAGGTACATGGAGACAGAATTTAAGATCACAACCTTTGAGGCAGGTTGACTCACTGAGGAGATTTACACCCCTCTTGGTTTGCCAGGCACAGTACTTACATAATGTTCTACCTACTTACCATTTTCTTGACCAATCCTGTTCTGTCTTGTATTCATACTGGAAGGTTTATGAGCTTCTTGCAAATATCCAACGAGGTCACGTGCATCTATTTGTTCTTTCTGGTCCTAAATTCCTATTTGATTTATTTTCTGACAATCTTTTAATTAACCCCTGGGATCCATGGAAGCTCTACTGTCAGTTTCAACAGGATTATAGCTCTCTGTACTCCCTCTCTTACTGCCAGATAGAGTGACATTGATGAGCTGAATATTAGTTTTGTGCAGTGGCATTTCCAGCTTTCTCCATAATATTTGGGACATGAAAGAGAATCTTAAAAATCAAGCCTGAAGCTGTTTTGATCTTCAGAAGATGAGTATACATACAAGGAGGATATTGTTTCTTCCCATCAGCCTTTTCAATTATTTATTTGCCCATAATAATTCCTTGGCCCACTGGAGCCACGGGGAAAAGTATTTTAGAGTTCCCAGAGATATTATTTTCTTTTGTGTGTGAAGGATATGATGTACATGTGGAAGGTGACTGCATGCAACGTTGAATGGGAATCACTCTGATGCAGAAAGCCTCTCTCTTGATTTGGATTAACATGGGATTAACATAAATGGTTAATTACTTGAATTTAAATATTACTGTGGTGGGTTGACCCTGGCTAGACACCAGGTGCCCACCAGAGCTGCTCTCAGTCCCCTCCCCAGTTGTACAGAGGAGAGAAATTATAAAGAAAGGCTTGTGGGTTGAGATAAGACCAGGAAGAGATCATTCAGCAATTACCACCATGGCAAAACAGACTGGACTTGGGGAAATTAGTTTTGTGATTACCAATCAAATCAGAGTGGGATAATGAGGAATAAGCCCAAAACTTAAAAATATTTCCCCCCCCATTTCTCCCTTCTACCTGGGCTTGACTTTATCTCTGTTTCTCCCAGAGGCACGGTGGATGGGGAATGAGGGTTGTGGTCAATTTATCAGAGATCTGTGCCGCTCCTTCCCTCGCAGGGGAGGACTCCTCTCACCCCTCCCCTGCTGCAGTGTGGGGTCCTTCCCACAGGAGGCAGTGCTTTCCACGATGCACTTCTTGAACTACCCTAGCACAGGTTCCTTCTGAGGCTGCTCTGTGGCTCACAGCTGCCTTGGGGCATCCTGCTGCTCTGGCATGGGGCCCTCCATGAGCTGCATGTGGATCTCTGCTCCCCCATGGGCCACCATGGGCTGCAGGGGCACAGCTCCCTCACCATGATCTGCACCACAGGCTGCAGGGAAATCTCTGCTCTGGCACGTGGATCACCTCCTCCCCTTCCTGCACTGGCCTTGGTGTCTGCAGAGTTATTCCTCTCATGTAGTCTCACTCATTTCTTTCTGCTTCTGTTCTCTGCAGGTTTTTTTTTTTACTTCCCTTTTAAATACAAGGTCCCAGAGGCTTTGGGACCATTGCTGATGAGGTTTGGCCTTGGCCAGCCATGGGTCTGCCTTGGAGCTGGCTGGTGTTGGCTCTGTCATATCTGTGGGAAGCTTCTACCTTCTCATAGAAGCTGTAGCTCACCCATTACCTAAACTGTCACAATACCAACCCAATACAATTATGTTTTGATTGTGATGCAGTTAACAGCACTACAGTGTACCAATTCTGTTATAAATTCATATAAGAAAGTGTAAGACAACAGTTTAGCAAACATATGAACCTGGAATGGCACATTGTCACCAAAATGTTAGCCTGGACACCTGCATGAAGATCCAGATCACAATCCTACTACTGTAGACAAAGCCTTTCTGGAGACATCCTGGAACATTTTTTCAGATGACATAGAGTTATCCATAGCTGGGCTCTCAACAGGTGAAGAAGGAATTTATTTGTAAATTATGGATAAAAAATAATAAGTACAATATTATATAATAGGCCACATTTCATTATGCCATATATTTCTAAATGTCCTAACATGTTACAGGCTTTGCCATTGTTATGGATTTCTTTCATAGCTAAAAACAAGACTGAAGCTAATGAGGATATTGAGTGCAGACAGAAATGACAAAGTTTGTGTTGATTTGCACAATCATAAATGCAAAAATACCCCCATCATTAAAGGAGTTGTGCTAGATTTAACGTAGTATACACAAGATGAGGGACTGACCCAGGGTAGGCATTTTAGCAATAAAACACATCCGTTTATGGGGTGAAAATGTACAGGAGTAAGAGATGTGAGGATGCTGGGGGTATTCCGTATCAGGACCACCAATTGCCTGGGTCAGCCTTCTGTCTAGGCTGGCTTTCACAGTACCTGCTTCTGTAAAGAACTTTCTGATTGTGAACACAAGTGACACCTCTCAGAAGTTTGCCTAGGATAGAAAGAAATAAAAATTATGGTGGCCCAAGCTGTTCTTTGTATTCCTTAAACCACTGGCTTCCTTGGGGCATATAATCTGTATGATCTACAGAACAAATGCACATCTTTTGTGACTGGTGAGAGAGTTTGCTTTGCTTAGAATTAGTTGAAAATAAAGCTAATAACAATCCTCATCAGTATTCTTTTTTTGATGGGAATTTTGTGCTCTTTCATCTTGCATAAACTTTTTCAGAGACAATTTAAAACTTTAGAAAAAGTGTTAGCACAGCGACAGTACGAAGAGTTGTACTGGTCCTACCTGTGCCTGTGATCTTGAAGTTTCATGCACATGGGAAAATTTTAAGCTTCTGGAAACAAAAATATTTTTTCATGGAGATCAGAGACCGATTCTTATTCTAATATCTTGAAAAATGTCCACTTAATCCTTACTAGTATGGATTTAATTTTAAATTATTGTCTTTTTACAGAGATAAATGATTGTTCTGGTAAGAACAGTAATACAGTAGTCTGGCTGGCACTCTACTATTGTTCCGGTAGGTACAACCATCCGGAGCAGGCACTTCCAGGATTGATAGCAAACTTCAGTCGTTCAATACGGCTGGAAATACCAGTCCATCTTTAGTGAAGGGCACTATTAATAGCCAGGTAAAAGCATTTGTGTATTAGAAGATTCCAGTTACGGTCATATTGTGTCAGGAAGATGTCAGTGTTCTATCTCGTCTTGCTACTAATGATTGCTAATACAGTACTTACAGGATAATAGATGAAGAGGGATGGATTACAAAGTTATAAATCAATCAAAGTTTTTGTGATACATTTATATGGTTTTGCAGCTTGTTAAATCATCAAAACCCTCAGATTGATTTTTACTTTAACAATCAATCCTCTCTGTGTTTTTTAACATGCAGTCAAGAGTTAAATTTTTCTAACTATAAATATTGAGAAAAGTATTATGACAGTAGCAGGAAGATTTATTACATTCTGATGGCAGAGCTGAGAGGATGTATATACTATACCACTGAAGTGTCAAGATGCAAAGGTTGATTAGTCAGAAAGATTTTGTTTTACACAGAGGAAACTCATCTATATGTTCATCAGCTGATACACAGCAGGAATTCATCTGCACAATTCCTTACACTTGCAGATGGTCTGATATCAGCCTGCACATGGGATAATGCTCATGTTTCCATTGAGAGCACTAAAAACATTATCTGTGATGAAGCTATGGCAGTACACAGGTAACTGTCACATCTAAGGCTGTACAGCTACTCAGTATTCATCATGGCTTCTGATAAGCAGTAAATGACCCTAAGAGATCCAGGCTTTCTGTTCACACGTTTACCCAAATGGTGACATTCCAAAACAGGAAGTCTTTTAAGGGAAGGATAGCAATTAAGTATCTAGTATAATCAGCTATTAGCTTTTAGCTTAACAGGCAGTTTCTATTTGAATACCACCCAATAGGTATATAAACATTTGTGACTTGAACTTTTGATAAAGTTTTGCAATTGAGTCATCTGTAGATCAGGAACAAGACTAAATCTGCCGAGCATATTTTGTGCAATTAATATAGCTTCCAAAAAGAATGTGGGTTTATTAGGTATTTATCATTTTACTGTGAAAACTGGTCTGTCCAATATTTAGAAAGCATAGCACTGTACACAAGAAGTTATGTCAGTCCACGGAACTTTTGTTGAGGAAGAATATTCTGAGAAGTTGGAGGCAGATCAATATTGGAAGGCTGTTTGATAGCTCATGCAAGCATCCCTTGTAGCTCTAGAAGGCATTTCCTTCACTGGCACCACCTAAGCCACACAGAGTGAAGAAATCCCTTCTGGGGAATGCCCTGAGTGCAGCTGTGTGCAGCTGGTGAGTGCAGCAGCCGTCTGAGCTGAGACCCACATCTTGTGTGCTGCGTTCTGCGGCTCTGTGCAAGCGTGGCCCTCACAAAGATGCCCTCAGCATCCCAGCTGAACCCCTTTGGCTTCAGCTAACCTGGGTTAATGCTTAAGTAGAGCACACACTAGCATATACATGCCAAGTTTGTAAATGCTAAGCTGACTATTGTTTGCAGTTGTCTGCACATATTTTATCTTCAACCATTTTTTATTAAGAAAAAAGGTTTGCATTATGTGACAAAAACACTTATTACAAGGATTAAAAATAGGCTAATGACAGATTCAAACTATATTTGTGTAAAGGGATATATTAATTTGGTAGATTTATTTCCAGTGGAACTCTTCAGGGATTTAGACTTGTTTTGATACCAATATTTTTGTCAAAAAACCCCTAGACAATGATGAAAAGCGTTAGTTCCTAAAGTCTGTAGGCAAGACAAAAAAAAAGTTAAGAATGTAAGCAGTAATTCTGTCTTAGACAAACATAGTAGCTTATGAATATTATTTCAATATGAGCTGTCAATGATGTAGCTAAAATAGGCAAAGGCTTCCTTGGCTATATCAGAGGAAAAGTACCTGGAAAAGTAAAGAAGCTCAAACAATATTGGCAAGATCACTTCCAAGATTGTGATGTTTTCAGGGGACCACACTTCAAGAATTAGATGTAGAAGTAAGAGAGTTCAAATGCAAGCCATGAAAATTATACAGATGCTGGAAAATAAGCCTTATTCTTCCAAGAAAAAAACCAAGGATTTCTACTTACACAGCTTCTTAGAGTTAAGGTCAAGAATCACACAGATACCCTTCCATGGAAAAAAATGTGATAATTGGGCTTTTCTCTCCTGCTGACAAAGCATAACAAGATCGAATGGCTGGAAGCTGTGAGAGTAATTAGATGCAGGAACTGCTTGCCAGGTGAGCTGGAGGACTCCTCATTGCTTAGATTTTTAAGGAAGCGAGATTAGCGATTCTTAAAAAACCCGAAGTAATTCAGCTTCAATAAGAAATTTTAATACCATTGTAGGGACAGGAATGTGGGAATGGCAGTGAATGTTTTGGAAAAGATTGCTGAAGATTTCCAGTTATCTTTTCTTTCATTGGAATTCCTTCTTTCTTTTAGGGATGTAGCAAGAGCTGAAATGCTTGTGCGTTGCTTTGTGACACAGCCAGCTCTGTATCAAGGCAATGGTCTCAAGCTTCAGAGCTTTAGCCAGTCAAGAATAAATTTCCCCAGACATCCAATTAAGTATATAGATCCAAGGATTTAGTTTGTTCTCAGCTTCCTCTGAAGGCATGGAGGCTGACCATAACGAGACATGGGACGCCAGGTAATGTGAGCTGGTGTTCTGTTATACAGAGAATCCTCTTGGATGTGGCTGACCCGTGTTGCTCACATCCTCGTGTTAGACTGACTGATGTCTGCCAGGGAATGCATTCAGAGCCCACATGGGGAAGACCCTCAATAGGGGAGGCTAGAGTTCATTTGCTGAGACCATTTGGGCATATCTCACCTCAGACGTTTCCCTCTGCTGAAGTTTTGCCTCTGGGATTCTTGTTTGTGCTTGTCTACCTTCTGTCTCAGCAAGTACTTTAATACCACAATGGGGTCAAATATTTTGGCTGGATGGGCTATCTGAATGAAACTTAATGGCTTCAGATTAACAAATGGCCAGCTGTAAGCATCTAATAATTCTTTCTGTCTTTGAACTATAAAATTTTGAAATATAAAATTTAATTACTTTTATTTAGGGCTATTTGCTTAACAGAATTAGAGTTGTAGTTACATTTTCTCCTTAGGTCTTCTTTGAAGACAATACTACAATTCTAGGGATTATACTGTCCTGCAAAATTACTCTGAAAAGTCCTGTATCCTCTGCTGGAAACTGTCAGCACTGTTTTTACTTGGTGGGAAGTGTCAAAAGGACAGATGCCAAAGGTTGTGCTAATCAGGATGAACTGCAGATTGTGCTTGAGCAAACTGGGAGGAAGGGGTGTTGGTCACATACACTAGGGCAACGTAGTACCCTATGCCAAGGAAAAATTCCTTTGGTCATTGTATGTCAGCAGTATGAGAGGTACAAAGGGGTTCAGAGTAGCTTCATCATATTTTCTGGCTTTACTGGGATGTGGGGTTTGCAGCATGAAGAGTGAATGAAGGTTGTAATCAAAGCTTCATGGCAGCACTGGTTCCTAACATATATGGCATATATGCTAGAATGAATGCTCCATTTGCTTTTTTACTTTGTAGAAATGTTTTCAGTTTAACCAGTATTAATCATGAACCTGGAACTGTGATGCATCCAGTTCCTTTAACAAATGCAACAAATTGTGTAGCCACATTCAACTTTACCCAGAAAACCGAAGGTGTTTTAGAGAAGGCAAAGTGTAATTCTGGTGATCGCTGAACCATTCAGTCTGCAACATGCAAACACAGGTGATTTTTTAAATTCCTCTGCCCTTTGTTTTTAACTTTGCACCATGACAAGGCTGCATAACAACTCATGATAACCCTCAGTGACAGATTTTTGTGATTTTTATTTAAAATCACAAAGTTGAAGGAAAATAGTGAACTATGAGCAATTAGAAAGGTAAAGACAGTGACAGAAACACTGAGAAATTTGGGCATGTTTGCTAAGCTATTACCCTCAGGTAGAATTTGGCAAAATTTAAATGTACTATTTCTCTATAACATAGTGATCTAATTTAATACTAAACCCACGGTTTGGGGACAGATGGTTCATTCTGCCCAACCTTCTGAGACTCATCCTCAGATGCTTTTGGTGAATATTTGCTGGAATATATTCTGTTTGCTTTACAGTTTGTAGGTTGAATATAGTCTTATCTTTCTCACTATATGTGTGTGAACAGCACTGTGCAAAACAGTGCTATCTGTTATTCTTTCAGTTTTGTTATTTGCAATGTTCCACTTTTCTTTTTCTCAGCTGAGGTGTGCTAACCATATATCATAGACATGTACACATGATTGCATTTAATGGCTATATGACAAGAATAAAGAAATAGTGCAATTTTTAAATTATACACAAAGTCAAATATAGTTAAAATCTTCTTTGAATACATTATGAGTAGTTAATAAATTACTGAAAGGGCAAATCAGCTTTGCAAAGGGTTTGCAAGGAAGAAAAGAGCTACATTTGTCATGTTTCCTATAAAGTAATGTGACCAAAGATAGTGCTAAAATACTTGGCAAGAAAAATCTCCCATTTAGTTGTAGCCCCAAAAACTCAGGTCCAGATTTAGCTGTACTGAGAAAATTCCTAGAAATTAATGTAAAATGAAACTACTCATTGGATGGTTTTTCTTGCTTGTTGAGCCGTTAAATTCTGGTTTTGATTTTTGTTTTGATACAAGTGTTAAAAACCAAAAATATAGAAAGAATAATGAGCTGCTTAGGATAAAGCATTTTATCACTGACATTTTTCTGAGATTAGAGAAGGCTTTTCAAACAAAAAAATAATGTCTAGAAACTGAGAAAATAAATATTGTTTGAAATATTATCATTGTTCTCTCTATCCTGCAGTAAACTTTGGCTATAATGCAGATGTTTCATTCTGTACACATACTTTCTAATAAAACAGTAGGAATTCTGGTCAGCAAACAAAGCAAACGACAGGCTTTCCTGAAATGCTTATGCTTTTCCACTGCTTACTTGTATTTATTGATAAAATATTTTTCTACTTCCTGACTGTGTAATGATTTTTTTCCTTTAATTTTATATACAGAGGAAAAGAAAGAATCACATAAAAAGGGATCACATAAAAAGGGATCACATAAAAAGAGATCACCTAAAATTATAGCAAACCACTCACTCAGCTGAATGACATTTTGGGTTAACTCAAAATTCTTTTTTTTCATTCAGTTTTGGTCAATACCCACAAAAATTTTCCTTTGCTTTTACCTGGGCTTTCTTTTCCTCATGCTATGTTTTTAGCCCCAGACTCCCAATGGCGACTATACTGTTTCCTGACTCTTGTACTTTTGTTGAGGTCATAAGTTTCAGCCAGATCTTTCCATATTTTGCCCCAGGCATTTGTTCCACTTTCCCTTGACAGAAGAATAGAGACCACATTTGTGCTATTCCTAAATTAATTATACTTTTCCAGGCTTAAAATACTGTGACAGATCAACAAAACAGTAGCAGAAAACTAATTCCTTCAAAAATTATGAAAAAAGGAAGTTGTGTAAGATGGTGTAATTAATCTTGCAATAAAAATAATTGTTTACAGTTAAAATTAATGTAACATGCATTCCTCAGCAGATAATAAATTATGGGTTTTCTCATTAGCATTTGAATTGATTTCCTCTAATTTCTGAGGAACACATGAGCATGTGACTAGATTAAGTTTAATTGGACTACAGCTGGCAGTGATTGTGTGTGGCTAGGGTGGGGGTTTTGACTGATTTGGCATCTTCCTGCATTGTGTTTCATTGTCCGTTTCTTCCTGTTCAGCCTTTTCTGCACAGGTTATAGCACACTGTAAGAAATATTAGAAAATTAAAAGGGGTAAGAGCCTTTAGTGAACACAGAAAAAATGTGGGTGAAGTATTTATAGAAGGTCAGTAGTGTCAGCCAGCGTGGCTGGGAGCGAGGCAAACATCGTGCCTGGGAGCCAGAGTGCTGTGCCGTGGAGCGGGCACACGGTGCAGGCATTTAGAGGAGCAGACATTTGTGTGAGGCACTGCTGAGGAGCCTCTGCAGCTTCCTCACCCCCTCAATGGCACTGCAGTCACAGGTGAAAGTTGATCCAGTTCTGTATTTTGTTCCTGAGCTCAGTTTAGTGTTTGAGCAGAGAGGAGCAGGGGCAGGAATACACATTCTCTCTTCGTAACTGTGTTGCACAGGCAGTAAGCTGTGCCAGACAATGAGATTTGAATTTTTGCTGCTAGCATTACTGCAGTTCCTCTATCAGCCTAGAAAGCCCAGATTTCTTCATCCAACAGTGGCCACTTCTACCTGCCTATGGAAGGGCATGAGATTAGGTCAAACATACAGTGATAATTCTCTCTCTGATCTTCTAGTTTCCTTTGATGTACAGCTCTAGGATTTTATGAAGCAAAGGTGATATCTTTATGTTTAATAGCCCTGTATGGATGTTTTACACATGAAAATATCTAACATTAACATATCTAAAATTCATGCTGAATCTCCAGCTTTCCCGACATCTTGTGTCTTATTTTGCTAGTAAAACTGTGCATTCTTAGAACTTTTAATTTGATACTAATTCTTGTATTCCAAAAAATACCTTTCACTTACTTTATGCAAGTTCTGATTTTTATACTTAGGTTCATGTCTTCTCAGAGACAGGGCTTTAAGCCAAAGAGTCCTGCTTTGTTTGATAATTTCTGTGAAGTCACTCCACATCCCAGTTGTCTTTGCTGTTCTTTCCCTCCTTTTTATTTTTACTACAAATCTTTGAGTTAGAGAAGCCAAAACTGTTACTGAGTACTCAAGAGCAGCTCATTCTGGATTCATACAGTGACAATGATTTCTACTTTTCTCTCTGCTCCATTCTGTAGACTGCAGATTCACAGGGAGTACCCTGCTATTCAGTGTGACTGAGGGTGGCAGAAAAAACTAAATAGAGAAAGATACAGAGAGCTACCTGTTGAAAAGAGCATCATGCAAGTAGTGGGGAGTTTAGAAACTATTCTTGTCTTCTACAAAGATATTTCACATACTGAAAAAAGTTTAAAGGCTCTGTAAATGGCAAAATAAATTCAGTGGAGGAAGTACTTGTACTTGGGGCATATGGTGAGGTTATTAATGAGTAAGAAAGGCCACAAGGTATAATGGAAAGGCAGATGCTAATAGTGAGCAATTTAATAAGAAATGCAGATAGAGCACCAGACCACGCTGTAATTCAATTTAGGTCAGCATTTGAGGAAACATATGAAGAATGAATTTGGATCATGCTGTATAATCTTGGTTTTGATTCTCTCAGTCATCTTTTGTCTTCCAGGTGCTTTCCATCACAGCTAGAGATGAAAAACAATGTTTACTGTTGATTCATGCTGGTTACTTGAAACAAGTAACAAATGTGAGGGGAAGTACAGAGAGAGTTTTACAAGTCAAATTTAAATAAAAATATTTTGACTAATAGATTCCTCATAGTTTTCCAGAACTGATTTTTAAATGTGTGCTGAGAAGACAAACAAAAATACATTAAGAATGAGTGGTAGACTAAGAGACTTCATATTCATGGATTTATCTTTAGACATTTCTTCCCAAGTAAGGAAATCCACAGACAGATCAAACCTGATTAGAATGGGGAGGAAACACAAAAAGACATGGTGGGGCTAAACTTGTCCAAAAATATAAAGAAAATAACAAAAAAAAAGAGTGAAGGATATCTAGGTTTTGCTTGCATTTGGATTGAGGAGTTGCCCACTACATAGGGTGCCCCATTTACTCAGCTCTTTCTGTTACATATGCATTGTAGAACATAATTGGAAACATAGACCTTGCAACTTATTTGGTTCTACCTAGTAGATATTTTTTGGCAGAAATGAGAACATGTACAGAATTGTCTGTTCTGCCTACTTCATCCTTTTTTTCTGGAAGGTTGATATTACCTTTTGAAATATGATCTTAAAAATGCCTAAGACATTTGCCTATTGCATGTATAAAATAATTTTTTTAAATTACAATTTTTCCTTTATTGGGATAAATATACGTTGCAGTATTTATTCCCCATGTGAAAGTTTGGCCAGTAAATATTACACTTGATTTTGTATCATGGCTTCCTAAACCTCTGTAAACACTGAGGAATGTGGTTTTATATTTCATCTTAGAAATTTCAACGCAAATAATGCATTGTATGTTAGCACCATGCTGAGACATTGGCTCACCAATAATTTGAAAAAAAAACACCCTCTTTTCAGGGGCTGATATATTCTCTTCCAGATGGACTTTTCATGGATTATTTTCTGCCAAATACTGTTCTGACATTTTCAATTTTCAGTCTGTGATGTTTAGGAAGGTTAGAACCCAAGATATCCTGGCTACCACCAATTTCAGACTGTTTCTTGGGACCAGAGTTGTTAAAGTAATATGCTGCAATCAGGAAAGAAGAATTTCAATATCAAGCTGCATTTTTCAGTTAGATCTAGATATAATCCTCTATTTAATTACATGTAGTAATGCATTTATGTTTATTATTATAGACCTGGTACTTACAGTGTTCAGACTTTCCAGACAGAAAAAGTCCAGCTTGCATGTAGTGTTTTGATAGTATTGTTTTAATACTATGGATGTGGAGTTTGTTGTGTGTGCCAAGGGAGATAGGATTACCAGGCTGGTGATCAGCTGGCAGAGGGATGCCCTTTCCAGAAGCAAGATTCAAAACAGAGAGGTTAGCAGCAGTGATGCTTTTGCAATGATTTCCAAGAAAGCCAGCTGCTGGTGTTGTGCCTGAGGTAAAAATAATGTGGTCGTAGTCGAGAAAAAAGGAGCTAGAGCAATTAATTGCAAATCTGATCAGACCTGTTCTGCATTGTGCTTTTCTTTTTTTTGTACTTATTTTGTTCCATGTCCAATTGCAATTGAAAAACAAAACCAAACCAATCCTTACTGTAAAGTACAAAAGTCAATCTTATATTTCAGCATTAATTTGGAGAGTTGTAATGAACTGCCCAGTTTCTCAACATTGCTTTAAAAAGCATTGCAGGTTTCTAGGGAGCCTTCTGCAATCAAGGTCTCTTGTAGCCTCCAAGTCTCACAATTATTTTTTTTCTGTTCTCAGTTTATATGCCTATGTCCTTTGGAATTTGGAGATGTTAGGTGGTCTCAACTCTTGCCTCAGCGATATGCTCTGATCAAAGGGTACAGTACAATCTGATTGCAGCAAAATGTGCTGTGTACCATCTCTAATAGGCTGGGCTGTCAGTACAGGATTTCAGCCTGCTGAGAACTTTCAATCTTCTGTGCTTAGTGTGCATTAAATCTCTCATCATCTACAAAATGCCTTCCCTCCCCTACTTACTTTGGGCTGTAGGAGAGCTATAGTCCATAACCTTTGTTTTCAGTTTTATCATAAATTGAAATACACACACACTTAAATTTTCCTAATAAATAAAGTGCTATGTTGTTCTAAAGCTGCCTTTTCACCTCATTACAGCTCAGTGGAGTGGAGAGTGATGTCATGGTTGACCCAGCACCAGCATGCCCATAAATGATACAGTATGTTCCCCCCTTTACTTCCTGGCTAAAGCACTGGGAAGGAGCTTAACATGAAATTCATGCCGTGATGACAGATTTAAAAGTTGCTACAGACTGTAACAGACAGCAACTGCATTTTGCAGACATACATGACACATACCACTCTCTTGTATTCCTAAGTGATGACATTTTCAGTTTAAAGACTTATGCTTCTATTGCGCATTATGGCTGTCTGTCTGCAAAATCAGGCGGGAGGAGGGAAGGAAAGGACAGGACAGAGAAAACACTGAACTGGATAAAAAGCTCTGCTTGGAGAATATGTCAAATATTAATCAGTGGCTAGAGGGGCAGCACACACCAGTTTTCAAGCAGGCTGCACTGCTGCTCTGTGCCTTTTGGGGGATTTTGGCTGGTTGGAGGCAGACAAAGCAGTTGTGCTTCATCTGGGGAAATGGGCCCCTCGCACTTTTAACAAGGAGACCCTGAAAACCCAAACGGTGCTAAACTGTAAATTTGCAAGCAGGAAACTAACATGCCAAACATGAGACACCCTTCTTTGGCTGGGCTTCCCGAGCAATTAAATAAATAGCCATCATGTTGTGTCTCCAGGGCAATAAAGCATGCCACTGCAGAGAATTTACAGGAATGGGCCAGGGAGGGTGTTGCCTGATAGAGAGCTGTGTCGTTCTGTATTTGCACCTACATCTGCTAGAGAAGCTCTCCCTGAAAGTAAAGCTTGATTGTAAATATAAACACTGGTTTATAACCTTGGCATCTCCCTTCACCCTCCGCTGGCTGTCCTTTTCTGCAGCTACTCAGCATCACTGCATACATGGCAGGTAAATAGTCACTCAAACTGATATAAAGCAAAGTTATGCAAATATGTAAGAATGGATTACTAGTATTGCACTAGATCAGAAACAAAATTACATTGGCCTCTTATCAGAAGACATTACTGCAGTTTATGCCAAATAGGCAACCTCCTCTTCTGTAAAACATATCCATTAATTTCCTTCAGGATTCTTAGATGCCTGACCAGGATTTCAGAAGAGCTGAAGAAATAAAATACCCTTGAGAATTCTTCCACATGCTCTTTGGAGAAACAGGATTTTATGATATTTTTAGATGCTGAGCACTCTTAAGTGAAAGTTGAAGGAAATCAGTCCAATGCAGAATTATGTCTCTAGCATGGCAGGAGTGCCAAGTCACAAGAGACATGATCAATAAAGCTTATAGTTTATGCACCTCAATATGGAGTGTCCACATTTTGATTTAAGGAGTTTCCTGTAACAGAACCCATGGAGGCTAAATTTTCCTGCTCTGCATGAGTGAAATGTTGCCATTTGTTCAATATTCAGGTTATTTATCATTTGGAGTCCTACCTGTATTACTGAAGCCAAATCTCACAGAAAGAGGCAATTCTTAAAAGGAGTACAAGGCTTAGCTTCAATAAGGTATCAACTAATGAAGAGCAAAATTGTTTTAATTAAATTAAAGCCTAATCAAATCTTGAACCCAGCTGAATTGCCAAAATTTTGTCCCTCAACCAGACTTCTTGAATGTAAAATGAGTTTTGGAAATTTTGACTGCATTAAAACCATTAAGTCCTGCAAATTTTATCAAAAGATTTCTATGAGATTTCTATGATATTTCCAACTTTGGTCCTCCGCTGAGGTTGCTTGCAGAAAGATTGCAAAAGCATGTCTGCATATGAAGATCCAGTTCTTCAACAAAAAACCTGATTTATATTTCAAGTATATGACCTATTTTGCAATTATCCTACAACCCAGAATTTATGTGTCTGAGTAAAACCTGTGAAAACACCTAAATGCCCAACCCTCTGATTTTCCAGAGATGTCACACTATTTTTCTCAACCAGTCTTAGCAGAAATGTTGTGAACAGTTTTGACACAGGCAGTAAGGTATGGGGTTTTCTTTCTTCTGTTACAGGTGCCAGAGCAGTGGGAGCATCTTTTTAATTTTTCATCCATCCCAGTTTCCCACATGCATATCAATTTATCTTTGTCACTTGCAGAGTCTCACTTAGCTGAGTAGCTCTCATTTGTCCCCTGACCTTTGACTGCTCCTGGTTATGTTGACTATAAGGATGAGGGGAAACCGCCATGAGAAAAGTGTCCTTTTTTCTTTATCAGTCCCTCAAGGATTTGAGCCTAGTCACTGTAGAAAATGTGAGGATGTTTTGTAAGTTTCAAGATCTATTTGCACTCCAGAAAATGTTTTTAACAAAAACTACAAAGAATGTGAAAAAAGTATTATTTAGGAAAAAGTAATTGTATTTTATGGAAGGTCAGATAAGGGTAAACAAGTACAGAAGTCATGCAGATGTCTTCATAGCAGAAAAATGCATTGAGAGTGAGTGTCTGTATTTTGTAAATTACAGGCGTACACCAGAAATTATTAGATTGCCATCAGCTTGCTAATTTTGTTATTTTACAGCATATGGAGGAAGGTAACAAATATTTACATATTAAGGTATTTTATAATGAAATATAGCTGATGCTATAATATGGAAGGAATTAGAGACTGTTTAAAACTAGTGGCTGGTTCTCCAAACCTGAAGAATGGATTAGTAACATGTAAAAATGGAAATCTCCAGAGATGAAATATTGACCAAGGTAGCAGGTCCTCAACAAATGAAAGCATAACAAATTGAAATGTTATTAATCACTACTTCTAGTGCTGGGCTTTTTTGTTTGTTTTTTCCTCTTAAGCAATATCATTATTTGAAAAGTGTAATATTTTAAGGATAGTTCTGAAAAAATTTTGTGGATTTTTTTCCCATTTAGTTATCCTTATTCTGATTATTGCTAAAAAATTCGTTCATGGTACTTTGCTATTTCCAAAGTCTTCCTTGGAGATTTGAAACTGAAAATGTTATGGGTATATTTTGCCAAATCTTCGTTTGCATGAATCATCCCAGGTCTTGCTGACAAAATGGGCTGACCTCAATAAATGTCATTTTACTTTTTACATTTTAAAAGAGATCCCTGTGCAGGCAGTGACAGTTAATTAATAAAAATGGAAGGAAAAACCCTTTTCTTAAATATCAGTTATAGCTGTTAAAATTGGAGCACAAGAACCCTGCATCTGACCAGTTGCATGAGATCTCATGAACCCGTATTTAATTGTATAAAATGTGATTAGCAAGTTATAAGTGTATCAGGAATATAAGATTAACTCTGTGTGCTTAAACCTTTTTTCTCTGGGACATCGCCCTGCCTTGCAGAAATGGCCATCTGCACATCAAAGAATTAATAATCTCCTTAGACTGTAGCAACCATAAAAGTGATATCAGCTAGCTCTAGGTGTCATCTGAATCAGCTAGGAGTTCTCCTAAATATGCCAAGTGAAAGATGGTAGAATCAGACAATGGCATGACAGCAGGAAGATTTAAACTTCTTTAGGAGAGAGAAATCCTTGAGAAAGGATCAAATCCAATTAGTCTATAAATAGGGATTTAAGTGGTGAAAGAAAATGCACATTCCAAATTTAGATCCTTTTCCCTGAATGGAGAGTTGGGAAGAGTCTGTGCTATGAAAACCTACTTCCATCTGGCAGTGGAAGTTGACAGCCACAGAGCCAGAACATCCTTGCAGCGACCAGCCCATGGTACTCAGATGGTAACAGGCTGCACTGTAATCTGCCAGTTTGTACAAGTCTGCTGTGGCAGAAGTCGTCTCATGACTTACATTAGTCAGGCAAGCTTGCTGGCCTGCTGCAACATTATTGGGAAAGGACCTGACACCTGAGCATCCTCAGGCAGTTTGTGATTAGAAATGCTCCATAAATATGTGTTTGAATGTATATATGCTTCTGGATTTACACATAGAAAAATATATGCTGAATGCATTGTGATATATTTTAGGCAGATATGCTGAAGTTAAATTGCAGTGACAGGAAGATTGACCCCTGATCTGATTAGTATAGAACTGAAGATGTACAGTAAATCATCCTATTTTCTTTATTTAAGAGTTGACTGGAAACCAGTCTGGAATTTTTTAAACTGGTACCCTTCATTGTGATCAGTAGAAAAATAAATCCATAAAATGCTAGTTGTTCCTTTTAACTTTCTAACAGTAAATGGGTCTACAAACCTTATCCTTAGAAACACAAGTTATCTTCTAGAAGTCAGTAGTTATTCGTGTGAGGAAGACCAGAGTACTTGAACTGATATTTAACAGCAGTAAAGGGAAAAGGCCTTTTCTCTCCTTTGCCCTTATTGAAGAAGCAATTTTTGTTTAATATTGGAGACAGATATGACCAACTATATCAGTGCAACATTATATAATTGTAAACCTGTTAGAATTGAAAGTGTATTATTTCCCTTTGTTACCTTCCATTATCTTTGCATCACACTGAAATGTTGTCTCTGATTGTTGCTGAGTTGATACAGATCTGAAAGTATGGCAAATTGGCAGCACAAGTGCTGAAATCAGACCCACTGAACTACTTCAGTCCACAAGAGGCACACAGAATTTGTGTATAGGAATAGAGAGACATCAACTGCCTTGAGATATATGACTGATGGAGACATGTCTAACTTCTGTTCTGCTCCCAGTCTGTTTGACAAGTGAAGCTGTGGGGCAAAATTAATGATCACAAGGTGTGCTTTCCTCTGGAACTCTGGCTAATACCTCCTAACTGGTAGGCACAGCACCAGTTGCAGTGAAGCATGACAGCCTATGTTGGGCTTCAGGAATTCATGCTCCAGGCAGCAACTCAAATTTAACTGTTTGCTGTGCTGTGTGCTTTCTTACACCTTCATGTGTTGTTAGCACTGGTTTTGAAGTCTAGGAGGTGATATGAGTCTCACACTGATGGCATGGGAAAAATAAATGTAGATCCTGTTGCTATATTAATGCGTGTATAACAATGACAGACACGATTCTCCTGTTTAATAATTACATGTAAATAACATGTAAATCTTTTACATTATTCTCTTTTTTTTTTTTTTTTTTAAATGTATATATAACAGCATGGGGAAAACTCCAGTCTCATTGCTGATTTGTATTTCTCCATTGGTCTGTTCAAGTTCACAGTCACGTTAATGCTAATATATAATAAAAAAATTTAAAATCTGGTAATAGACAATATTGAAGTACATCCTCAAACCTGAATGGTAGTCACACCAAAAAGATCACAAAAAGGAGGTGCACAGGAGATTAGTCTGACAGCTTTATTGTGCTTTAGGCAGATCTTGTAGGGATGGTAGCTGTTGGGACTATTTTCCTGCCGAAGATGAGCACATTGTATAACTAGTACACGTTTGTAATGTAATATTGTAGAAAACCACAATTAACAGAGTTTTCGATGGCAGATGCAAAGACTTTCAAACAGCTGTGGTGATGGGAATTACCAGAACAGGCTAGAATTTAAACAGTAAAAATGTCTGGTAATAACTCATTTCACCAATCATGTAATTGGAATGAATAGGCAGAGTAAGTCAGGATAAACAATGGCAGGAGATGACCATAAACGACAATGCAAAATAATTTTTCTTTGGTAGATGGTGTTTGCCTGGGAGGGGTGAGGGGAAAAAAGCTTAGCAGTTAAGAATAGTAATCGTATCTCTTAAAACAGCAGATACCTCTCTATCTATGTCATACAGAGCCACTGACCTTTAATGACTGAATCTCAATTTAAATTTCTCTAAAGTTATTGAAAAATTTAGTATGTCTTATTTATGTTGTTTAGAGCTGATCACTTTAATCCTAAAGTATTTACAAAGCTTTTGCCAGCCAGGTTGTGAATCTCACTTGACAAAAAGCAGTGTCTCTTCTTGTAGTTTCTCTCCAGTAGGCTGAAAGCTTTAACATCTGCACTCTGGCAGAACTATCTCTGATTTCAGGTGATAACATAAATATATCTGTACTTACGTAAAATTCTTTCTGCAAGCAGCTTTTTCCCTTCCCTTCCCTTCCCTTCCCTTCCCTTCCCTTCCCTTCCCTTCCCTTCCCTTCCCTTCCTTCCCTTCCCTTCCCTTCCCTTCCCTTCCCTTCCCTTCCCTTCCCTTCCCTTCCCTTCCCTTCCCTTCCCTTCCCTTCCCTTCCCTTCCCTTCCCTTCCCTTCCCTTCCCTTCCTTCCCTTCCCTTCCCTTCCCTTCCCTTCCCTTCCCTTCCCTTCCCTTCCCTTCCCTTCCCTTCCCTTCCCTTCCCTTCCCTTCCCTTCCCTTCCCTTCCCTTCCCTTCCCTTCCCTTCCCTTCCCTTCCCTTCCCTTCCCTTCCCTTCCCTTCCCTTCCCTTCCCTTCCCTTCCCTTCCCTTCCCTTTTCTTCTCCCTATGCTAACGGGCCAAGTTTTGAGTAGACTCTAAGTTTTGCATTAGTCAAAATGTAGAGATTCAGAACTGAAATATCTCCCAGTCAAAAGAGGTTGTTAAATACCCCAACTGAAGTTTTCTCTCTGTTCACTACAATAATTAGTCAAATAATATATTCAAGGACCCATAAATGAAGGAATCTGGGTTTGGTCTGGATATTAACTCTGTGACTTGAGAGGACAATGCTGGTGCTGTTGTCCACTTGTACTCTTAAACATGTGTTGTATTTCAGCTGACCAGTGTGTAAAGTACTCTGGGTACATATGTAGGAGCAAGAGTCACCTGTGAACTAGCAAAGACTAACTGGACAAAAACTGTTGGTTTTTTAGGGAGAATGGAAAAAATCCCTGTCTTCCATGGTTTAAACCTTAATCCCAGAATAAGCTATCAAGCTGTTTTCAAGATGAATTATTTTGGCATTCTTAAAACTACTGTCATTGAAAATAAACTTCTACCAGAGCTCATACTGTGCTGATTGTGATTCTGATGAACATTTACGTATTTACATAATAAATTTATTCGAAGTAATTTTTAAATTTGTCAAAAATCAGTACAATTAATTTTCATCCTCTGTTTGAAGTCTTAAAATTAAATCTGTGATTAACCTTTTATCACCTAAATATATTGACTGATAGTCATGCTTGCTAAAAATGGAATTTATGGTTCTGAATGCTGGTTTAATTTGACAATCTTACACCAGTGTTTTGATTCCATTTCTTAATGTTGTTTGTCATGTCTTTCCCCTTTAGGATTCTGCTCTATCTTCACAGATGTTAGAAACAGACAAGACCAGTAAGTATATTCAGACTTCTCTCACCTTATTTCATAGGCTTTTGACAAGGTATTTGACTGTTTCCTTAGATCTCTGGGGAGACATCTGTGATTTGCCAAAAGTCTTGGTACATTTGAGTTATCTGTGCTCTGGGGCAGAAAGAAAAAGGTTTTGGATTTAACCATAAGTCTTGTAAGGAGATACTTTCAATGCTTTTAGTTAAGACATGTTTTAAAAATGTTTAAATGGATGACTTCATGCTTCATTTTATGGCATTCCTGGAATACTGTTACAAATACAATAAATGTTCATTTAATCACGAATACTGTGCTAGTTGTCATTCGTGAGAGAGTGCAATAAAGTCCTCACAAGTTCTAAATGGCCTATTTTATATAGAATACAATATCCTTGAGCTATAGCAGTGATGTTCACGTTAAATTCAAGGATTTAAGTTTTAAATTGAAGGGTCTTTCTCTTGTTTCGCCATGCACATGACTTCCCGTAGAAGTTAATCTCTAAATGCACTGAGTATTCCTACTTTATAACATATTTTATAGGGAAGATAATTGCTCTTGTGCTGCTCTTTGGTCCAATTCTGTTAAGTTTATTCTAGAAATCTGTCACCTATAAAAGCTAACAAGAATATCCACATCTCAATAGTTTTCCTGTGGTGGTACTGCCTAAATGTAGGAAGGGAAGCAGATATGATCCATAGTTTATGCATACTCTTTGTGATATTTTAAATAAGATATTTACATGTGTTCATCAAAATATATCTCCTCATCACAGTCTTATAAGATAAGCCTGTAATATATGTGATTATGGTAATTTAAAAATGAAACATAGTGTGAAAAAGAACATAATAAATTCGTATCATCTTACTCTTTATGGCTCTAGTAAATGCTATACCTTAGGCTAGACTGAAAACATTTTGAGTTTCACATGCAAAAGTCTATTTTGAAATAAGTCAGTCAACAGGCTTTTCCTTACTCATTAGCATTTAGCCTAAAGATCTTAGGAATCTGGTTTTTTTTCATTATAAATTTATTTCTAAGAAAATAATTTTCCTTATGTAGTACAAAAATCATAATTCCCCTTCAGATTGTAACTGGGGAAAAAAGCAAATTATCTACCAATTCTATGAAATTAGTTCTATGCCTGGATCTTCCATTCTCTGTGTGATGCCTTGACCTGGAAATTATTATAACAGATACCCCTCAAAGAGTCTCAGAAAGGAGCAAAAAAAGATTGTTTATATTGAAATCAAGCAGTCAGCTAGATAGTTTAGTTGCCTTTATTTGAGAGCAGTAAATCTTTTTAGCAAGTGGAATAAACCAGTAAGAATAACTAGGAAGGCATTTAGGGAATTACACAAAGGGTGTGTGGTTTAGACCTTTTCTGGAACGCAGGCTGCAGTTTAGCTGTCGAGTCACTATCATTCTCCTCAAAGGTGAAATGATTTAGAGGCCTAGAGAAACTTAATTTTTCTTGATCACCATGTGCAACCTGGAATTTTAATGGCAGGCATAATTAATTCTTCTGATGTTAATCATCAGGGCTGGGCTCCACAATTATCAGCCTAGTGCAGCTGGGGCATGGTGCAGACATGAAAAATTAGGAAAATGAATCAGTAATAGGGTGGCAGATTTAATCTGCATCATGAAAACAAAGTTAAAAAGAGGGAGATCGAGAGAATTTCAGCTGAAGCTTTTGTGCCAATGAGCACTGACAGAACTGAAAAATGTTGCCGATGTCCAAAGTGATTGGTAATTACCAAGCCATTGAATTTTTTATTGTCAATTTATCATTGCGCCAGAGGTTAAATTTAACATCTTCTTCTAAAGCCATCACTCTAGGAGGAAGGCAAGCTTTGCATCACGTGGACCAGGAGTCAGTGAAAGGTTAATCAGGTATTCCTTTAGTTTGTGTGTGCTTCCAAATCAGTCTTTCTTTTTGTGTCCTTTATGCTGCATACATACCGTGGGGTATTTTCTAATTTATATCACCTGTACATTTCAGAAAAATATTAGATTGCATTCCTTATCATCTGCCTTGCTGTGTATTTATAATGTTGTACTTTCATACTTCCCCAGGCAAATTTTACACACATTTCAGTATATATATGAAAATGTTATATATACCAAGAACGGTATGATGCAAGACAGGCATTTCCCAAACAAGGAAAATTATAATCTTAGTGTCTGAAAGTACTGCAGGAAATTAAGAAATCAAATATAATTTATTTTGCTATTTATTTATTTAATTATCAACTGTCTTACTTGGTTTGCACTTGATTTTTGCTTTGTTCTGAAGCCATGTTGTTTTAGAATGATCCAGTTTAAGATCGGGGAATGTTTGGAATGCTAGAAACTGCTTTTGGGCTGAAGGACTATGAGGGGAAGGCTGTTTGCATTTTGCATCTTGTATGATTCTGAGTAGAGTTTTGGCACTTAGCAAGTAAGAAATATTCTCAATTCATAAAGGAATCTCATGTCTTTCCTTTGAATCTTTCCCCCTCAGGAATATTTAGTAAATGGTAGGGTCTTTTTTGATGCAAAAGCCCTAACAGACTGAGAAAAGCGACAGCATTGAAACATCCTTTTAGTAGAAATATGTGACAGAAATATACATTCATTGTTAGGGACTAAACTGAGCCCTGAAGTAGAGAGAAAATCTGTTCAATAAAATAATAGGATTTCTGCTTCTCTGCTTATAGGTTTGGATCTGCCCTGAAAATACTGGATACATATTTTTGTATTCCTTGCTACGTAGCTTTCTTTTAATACAGTGTTAAATACAACTTTTGTCTACCTAAATTCCTACCTAAATTCTGCTCAGTAATCTCACTTCTATTTTCTCTATTTTGTTTTTCATTGAGTGTTTATTATAGATTCCAGACTGTGCTCTGATTAAAGGAATTGTATGCATTTTCTATAAATTAAAAATGGAAATGGCCTTTAGGGGAGACTCAGTAGAGGAATCAATGCATGCATTAATTACTGCAATTCATTACCCAAATAAACACAAGACTCAGCCTTTTGCTGGATACAAATTTAGGGACATACGATGTTTACAAGAGACAAAGGCTTGTGATCCTGCTCATGTTAATCTACAGATCAAAGTATGTGAGCCCATTCCTAGTGGAGGCTCCTTTGGGGATACCATAGCTGGGATCAATCCCCCCATGCAGGCAGTGAATTATTGCTGCTGAATACAAAAGCTGCTCACGTGACAACACTATTCCCTAACAACAGGGATACTTGCTCCAGATAGTGCTTTAAAAGAGCATATTTTTCTTGATACTTCAATTTTCTATAATTAAACTCAAATAATAAAGGAATAGCTGTACAATGACCACTGATTCACTTCATTAACAAAAATATTCTGCAATTCATAGCAATACTCAGTCATTTGGAAGAAAATGTGAAAATATAATCTTTAGGTTCCCAGAGGCTTTCTAGAATATAAAAAGAGGGTTAGAAGATATATAGCAATTTAAATTATATGGAGAAAATATCAGTTATTTATTGAAAAGCTTTCCTATTCTTCTGAATTAGTATACTTTCTTTTCTTTAAGAAGAGAATAGAAGAATATTGGAATAATGCAATTTTTCTAAGAGCGTTGGGATGCATTTCTTCATCATATTTTATAGATGGAGAATAAATTAGAGTATGAAGGCTTCTGTTCAAACCAGGACACAGAGCGTGATTTGAATCTCAGTGTATTTTCCTGCCATCGTGGGTGCAAGTTCACCCCCAGTCTCACAGCAGAACACCAGCCTTTTCCTTCTTTCCTGTTGGAACACTCAGCTAATTTAATGGGATTCTGACCAAAACTTCAACTAATTAAGAATCAATTTAGGACCATTAGTAAGTGGGACCAAGGTAGCCAGCACTGCATATTTCAAAAGAGTTCACTGTAATGAGAGGAGTTCTTGGACAGGGGAAGAAAAACCTCACAAGCAGATTAAAGATAGTGTAGGGATCTTCTCCAGTTAAACTAAACAACTAATGCTACACAGAAAGATGCTGAACTTGTAGTCCTCTCTAATTGATCTACTTACTGTTCCTTAGGAAACTCAAAACAATAATGAATGCAGGTATTAAGTGTGCATTAGTCATTCAATAGCTATTTATAAACATTAGCAATTGTTACATTTCACAGGTTTTCTTCATCGGAGAAACATATGTTATCTTTTTTTCAGACATATAAACCTTAGAACTGTCAAACCATTTTTTCTTCTTTGGGCTTTGTACTTCTGCGACATCTGTTTATCTGCACTGCATTGCCTGCAGATGGGATTTTTAAAATTTGTTAAAGGGGTTGGGATGCCATATTTTTGGCAGCTGTAGTTTTGCTTCACCACATAGTAAAACTTTACTAAAAATGCAGGGCTTTGAGGAAATTATTTTATTGTCATTATTTCATTAGTTGTATAAATTTCCCCCCCTTATCTCTTGCTATTGTGAGTTATGTTAATGAACTGGTATCATGTAAATGTAATCATTTTAGGAGAAATAGAAAAAGCAATATATGGCTGATTGATTTGTATTATTAGAGGGAATGCATGCAACTATATTGATATAATCTGATATTAAAGAACTAAAATCACTATACGGTAAATTGAAAGCACAAACCTGAATATATTATGTGGCAAGTCCTAAACCTCACACTGACCTCAGCTCATGCAAAACTGCTTGGCAAGGTTTCTGGTCTGAGACAAAATGAACAGAGAGACAAATCTGTGAGATTAAATCTGTTTGTTTAAGAAAATGTATGAAAACCTGTTTATATTCCCAGCACAGGAACATGAATGGAGACCTGGTGCAACACCTTTGTAGTTGATACATATTTTAGATATTTTGTAAAGTTAATAATTTGCACCTTAAATTCTGGGAGCCTTCATTATTTTAAAATTAATTTGGTCACAGAGGAGAGAATGTAATAGAACATGTTTCCAGTATGCTTGTTTAAAACATGATCATCTTGGCAATTAGATTTTTTATTTTCTATTTTATTTGGCAATTTGTATTTTGAAACAAACGGTGTGCAACATCCTCTTGCATTAAATATAAATAACAACAAAGAGGCAAATGAATTTTGGAGTATTTATCTTTGTAGGATGAGTGGGCCCTAGTCAGGAGCAGAAGGGTCTCCCTGTCACTGGCATTTATCTCAGTCCATATTCTGGATACAGGCACTCTTAATACAGAGACTGAACACCTTGGAAGTCCTGGTTTTATAAACTGTATCGTTATAACCAAGCTTCATTGGCTTCTCTCAGAAAGGAAACAGGATTTGTGCTTGTAATGACAGGTAACAGTGTGAACAGCAGAGGATAAGAATTTGGGGATAGAGGAAAAAGGCTGATTTAGTGAGGCTGGAAATAGATCAGGACTGTCTGTCAAATGTGGTTTTTAATTTTTTTTTAAATTTATTTGGAATGGCTATTGCATTATTAGTAACCTCAGATATATGTTGACATGTAACAGGGAAAATGACTGACAGGTCAACATCTGTGAACTCTTTTGTTTTTATGAAAGAAGCAAACAAGTGATTTCATCTCTCTCTGTTCTGTGGGTTGTGTGCTAAGGTCTGAGAAGGATAAAAATACAGAGTTCTCTCACACTCTGGTCAAAGCTTTTGGTTTTTACAAAATAAATGGAATGGAACAAAATGTCACTTGACTGTATAGAAGGATGTTTAGAATGGGGACAGGCCAGGACACATGTGACCAGTATTTCCATTCCATGGAGGTCAACAGACCCAGGCATCAATCCTCAGTCAAGCAAGCCTCAGAACAACTCCCAGATACTACAGAAACTATTTCAGTACAAATGCAGCCACTCCAGATCTCAAGAGAAGAGACTTCTAGTGGCCTGACCTGTGCCAAAAGACTCAAGCATTTATCCTCCTCTTTTACTTCGCTTTTAGGAGTTGATGTGATTACTTTTCAGCTTCTATTTTACCATCAGTTAGAAAAGCAAAACCTATTTGCTTGAGCTGAAAGAGATGGAGCACTTTTATCACTTCCATCTTCTGGTCTTTATTTTTGCACATCTATAAGCTGTGAGAATCTCCTTATGCTCACTTATGGTCAGCCTGTTTAGCATAACAATATAGCTGCAGAACTATTAGTACTGCCAAGTTCAAGCCTCCTTCCCAGTTTGTAGGTGGTGAACTTTAGATTTTGGTTAAATATATGTTCTTTATACAGCTTCAGTTTCTGACATCTTCCTGACTATTCAATTCCCCCTGTGAACGCAGTGAAACTCCAATCATAGTGTGTGTGGGGTGTACTGGTTTGGGTTTGGGGTATTTTTGTGTCTCTGTGTTTTTTTAAGTGCAGGCAATTATTGTATAGTAATGTCTCACAGGGGCTGTATAAAAAGGATGATACGCTACTGAAAATCTAACATAAGGTAAGTAACGTGTCTTGCTCACCAATATTTCTGATTCTTTGGAAACAAAATAAGTTTGAATTGTCATTAATTTTTATTTTTACTTCTTGGCACACATTTACTGTATACTTTCCCAAGCCGTTTGCCAGTAACTTTTTGCATGACTGCCAGCAATATGGAGACTCCAAGTGTTCAATTACCTTTGCCTTTCTTTCAGAAATCATGAAATCCATTTCACATCCTTGCAGGGAATATCTTTCTATCTGTAACCAGGGATTTGAGGAGGTGAAATGCAGTGGGAAGTGCAGTTCTTTTCCTTCTTCTAGTCAGATATGTAGTATTCCTTCATTGGTTCTCCTCCAGGATGCATTCTCCTCCCTGTTCTGCAGGAGGAGAACTCCCACCTTTGTTGTAGAAAGGGCTCCCTCAGGGATGAGGAAGCCAGTAGTGGTCAGAATAAAATCCAGGCAATGACTTCACTGACAGGGCCAAGTCCTACAGTGCCTGAGCCAGGAAAGCACAGCAGGGAGTGATGGTAACAAGTCCTATTGATAGAACAATGATGACTGAGGTGAAAGCAAAGTAACAAGTCAAGCTGAAAGTCAGTCTGGGAAATTGAAGCAACAATTCAGGTGTAAGTCCAGGAAAAAGAACCCACAGCGTACTTTAGGCAAGGAGTGGGTTCCTGGACCTGTGGCAAGGGGTCTTGTGAATGCCCTAGATGAGGCAAGTAATGTCAGTTAATGCACTAAAAGCTGAGACAGAGCTTTATAGTTTACAGTTCTGTCTGCATTTGCTCTGCTTCATCCAACAATTGAAATTTTTCTTCGTCACCAAAATTTAACTTACACCATTATTCTGGACTTCCCTATTTGTCCTCTATTCCTCATCTCTGCCTTTCTTCACTGGTCTAAGACTTTTAATTCAAAGTGACATCAAGACCAGTAAAAGCTTGTTATAATGTCACTTGAGGTTTGGATAGAAAACAACATTTATTTTAAAAATTCCATGACCTCCTACCAATTTTGCTGTTGGCGCTATGCTGCATACCATGGTTACTTGGAAATTCATAGCCCCTGCAAAGATGTTTTCAGTTCTCAAACCTAGGAGTGGTTTCTCAAGAAAGACCAGAACATTGCTTGTGTTTTCTGAAGGAATGATGTTCACAACACACTGCTGAACCCACCTGATACTCTCCAATAGAAAGCAGGGGTCCACATGCACTCAAAATTATTTTAATAAATCATAGCCATAGAGGGGGATGAATAAAGAAGGACAGACAAGTAGGTATGTTAACATTAATTTTAAATTATTGTTGCTGGCTCTCCAACTTTGTTGAATAGCAAAGCAAGGCCAGAGAGCACTTAGGAGCAAGAGAAAAGCAGTGATGTAAGAGTAAGGGTCATTATAGGCAAGGAACAATATTAGGAATTGAACTGAACAATGGCAAAGACTGCATGTTAGCCCATGTTTTGCTAGCGCTGACTCAGTGTTCAAAAAAAGGCTTTGCAGTTTTTTATACAGACACCTCCAATAAAGTGGTTTTATTTTCAATACAATATATAGCTAAGTAGGTTAACTTATGAGATAAAGATACAACTTGACTTTAAAATATCTATGTTTTTAAAATAATTTTAAAATATCTCTGTAGTCCTATAAAAAAAAGAAAAAAAATCTTTGTATTGAAGAAAACCCAAACAGAACACAACCTAAAATTCTGTCATCTCCTCCCCTGGCCCCAAATCAGCACTGGCTTCCTGAGGAAATACAGTCAAGGACAGCCCAGCTTAATTCTGTAACTTCTGTTCCAGTGGCACAGCAAACCTGGCTTTTTGAATTTACTGTCTTCTTAGGAAAGAAAACTACATCCTTTAGATTTTTTAAATTAATGCTAGTTAATTAACTAATGTTGTACTGTCTCACTAAATGTCTTTTTTTCCACCTAAGGAAAGTCTGTCTTATTTGCAGCTGTTGAACCAGCTTAGCTCCCAGCTTTACAAAAAATAATCAAGAAGTACATGAGGTACAATGGGCTAGGAGATATTATAATGTACATCCTAAATTAGTTTCTCTAGTTCTCTTGGGAAAAAGCTTCCAAGGTTAGATGTACTTGAGTAAACTTCAGAGATGAGGATTAGTTGTGTAATTGCAAAGTCTTTGGACTTCTCTCATGATTTGAGGGGTTTGGAGGTGTGGACAGTATGTACAAGATCAAACTATGAGGTTTTCCACTGGGAGTCAGTGTCAATAATCGCTGCAAGCCAATAATGTCAGGTAGAATGGGATAGGACATATGTAGATGAAATAGTGATGGCAGGTGCAGACCTGACCTTCCAAGGGGTAGAGGGCTGTTAAGACAAATCATGCCATGCAATGCTGTGTCCAGCTGATCACTGCCAGTAGGAAGAGCACTAGGGACCTGGCACTTGAGTTAACTAGCCACTCATTAGAAACTCTGAATATCTGTAAACCTTCTCTACTTTGTGTTCTGTTCCTGGCAACAAGGCCTACTGCAGAAGGAGCTTTTCTTGTCAAACTAATTTGCTAGGTTGGAATACAGCAAATATAAAGTATTCAAATGGCAGTAATTTTTATCCCAACATAAAAACTGTGAAAATGTAGCTCTATGGGATGTGTGCAGAAATCTGTTTGTAAAAACCAGAATGCACAAGTAGGCATTGAAATCTGAATGCAGTGGCCATCTAAACTGCACATGCCTTTTTGTGAGAATGAGATCTGTTTGTAGGATTGATGGCTTATGCTTATTAACCTCCTTCAGGTAGAATATTTGTGTCAGGCAGAATTTCTGCAAAAGCTTTAGGACTAGCCTTAGAAAGGAATTAGCTTTTTGAATAATTTCTTTCTTTCTTTCTTTCTTTCTTTCTTTCTTTCTTTCTTTCTTTCTTTCTTTCTTTCTTTCTTTCTTTCTTTCTTTCTTTCTTTTTTTTTTTTTTTCTTTCTTTCTTTTTTTCTTTTTTTCTTTCTTTCTTTCTTTCTTTCTTTCTTTCTTTCTTTCTTTCTTTCTTTCTTTCTTTCTTTCTCTCTCTCTCTCTCTCTCTCTCTTTCTTTCTTTCTTTCTTTCTTTCTTTCTTTCTTCCTTTCTCTCTCTCTCTCTCTCTCTCTCTCTCTCTCTCTCTCTCTTTCTTTCTTTCTTTCTTTCTTTCTTTCTTTCTTTCTTTCTTCTTCCTTTCTTTCTTTCTTTCTTTCTTTCTTTCTTGGAAGTAAAAAGGGTCCAAAGAGCAGTAGTGTATAAAGACAAAGCCTGAATATTATATCTTACCAGTGATACACAAGTGTTAGTCAAATGGACAGATGACAGTGAAATAAGGAAACAATTAAACTTCAATAAAACAAAATAAGGAATAACATTCCAGTCAGATCTAATCACATTATGTATAGCATAACTTTCAACTGAAAGTCCATAAAACCCAACCACACCTCAGCCAGTTTGTCTGGCATCCGTCCTGTATAATAAGCTAGAGGTTCCTCATGGCACAACTCCAAGTTAGTTTGAAACCATGTCTGCAGTGGGGATGGCACTGAGCCATGTTTCCAAAGAAGTAGAATAATTTTTCTGGTGGGAAAGGTCAGGCAGTACAGAGCCATGAGGGATGAGATTCCCTTTTTCGGCTTTTTCTCCATTCTTAATCGTTCCAATATCTTTCTTTTAATAGTAAAATTCATTCAAAAACAGAAAACCTAACATTAAAACAATGTTGAAGATCTATTTAGCCTGACAGGCATCAGGAAATCCAGAACCCAGACAAATTGGGTTGTATCATTATAAAACTTGCAAACAATTTTAAAGTTGCTGGTTACCTTTCCTCTGTCCTGCAAGTCTCCTCCCAATCAAGGTTTTTTAAACTCTTATCTAACACTGCAGAGAATAAGAAAATGTAATGGATTCTCATGCCTATGTTCTGTATTTGATATGTGCAAATATATGCATGAATATAGTAGTTAATTTGCATTTATCTTCCATTTTAAATAATAATCTTTTTCATAATGCATAAATGGATTCCATATGCTATCAGACAAATCATTTCTAATTTTCTTTATGGAAACACATATGGGAACTGTATTCACCCAGGGTCAAATCCTGGCTCCATTGAAGTCAATGGCAAATTTCCCACTAATTTTGCAAGGGCCAAGATTTCACCCTTGATGTTCTGCCACCCTAATAATACAAAGAGCCAATGTTGTTCTCCCTTCTCATATGTCAGATAAGTTTGAACAAGAACTGAGTTATCACTGAATTAATGTAATCCATCCCTCTGCATTTTCTAGCTTGCTACAAATTCTTTGCTTGGGGTGTGTTGGATACAGATTTACAGATATAGTAGCCACACAGTTGTCTGTAAATGCTGTCAGTGCCAGAGACTTTACAAAGACAAGCAGAGCAGGTCACTGGGAAATGACAGGGGAAGAGGCATTCACTGAAGAGGAAGGGCAATAGGGAGCTTTCCTGTGGTTGGGAGCATTGCTTAGGGAGCTGGGTCTGTGACATCTTTTGACATTTTATGGGACATGATTGCATCTGGTCTAACAGAAGATGGGTTTTTTTGCCTCTCATTCTCTGTGGCCCTGCCTGGAATTTAGTGGGTGTGTAGAAAGTAGATTTCAAACAGTTGAATTCTTCTTGCAATCTGAATTTGTTCTCTGGACCCCTAACTTGCTTCTCTATAATGTGACAGGAAATGCCCCCCTGGTGGCTAAAATGGTGTTCACTGTGGGATGGAGGTGTGCCCTGTCATTTGTCATCAGTGCAAATGCTTGGATTTGTGGCTAACATTGGACAAACAGTCCATGCTGCTTGAGAGGAGATATCTCTTGTGGCTCATGTGGAGCAGAGATAGAGTTCTCGTACTTTGATTGCACTCAGTGAGAACCAGTAGAAAGTTCAAATTCCTCTTAATTCCTGTTGGATTTACAGCATTACAGCATTCCATCTGGCACCTAGATAAGGGATGCATGTTGAGAGAAGATTTTGTGAAACACTGCACCACTCTGTTGTGTCTTGATTTAGATGAAACTTTGTGGCACCTATTCCAGATGTGGATGGCTGATTTCCAGGACTGACCCAGATTCAAATTCAAGCATCTCTAAAATTCACACAAGTTAAGCTTCTGATATATTTTTGCTTATGGAGTGTTTTAAATATGTATAATCAAACCCTTCATTTTCTTGCCAGAATCGGGTTGGAAATCAGTAGGATTTTTTTTCACTGAAAGGGCTGTCAAACACTGGAACAGGCTGCCCAGGGAGGCAGTGAAGTCACCATCCCTGAAAGTGTTCAAGAAGTGACTGGACATGGCACTTAGTGCTGCAGATGACAAGGTGGTGTTGGTCAAAGATTGGACTCTATGATCTTAGTGGTCTTTTCCAACCTTAATTTTTATGATTCTATGAAGTAAGTAACATTCTGGCTCACAGAAAAAGTGGAAATATTTTACTTAGCATATGCATATTTGAAAATGTTCACAAATTAAAAATAAACATCAGTTTGAAACCAAAAAAAGCATAAATTTCCAGTTAGATAAAGAAAAGACATTTCAGGTCTTTTTGCTCCCCTTTTTGACCATAAATATTAGTCTGGCTCAGCTAAGATTCTTGAAACATTGTGGTTAAATTGTAGTTTTGACAAATCAATTTATTATTTGAATTTATGAAAACATGTTACTCAGCCTAATTAGTTGTTAAGATCCATTGATTAGGAGTCATTTCACTAGAAGAAAATCCTCATTAAGCAAATCAGCCAAGATCTTGCCTGGTGCAAATATCAGCATCATCTACCAGTGCTCCCAGCAAGATCTCTGGGGTCAGCACCACCACATCACTGCCTGCTGAAGCAGACATGTTCCATTGTGCCAGCACTATGAGATTAGGCATCGTGTAATATGTGAGAAGCTGGACTAAAGAGCTGGAACAATAAATTACATTAATAACTTGAATTTTAGCTAATTTATCTCTGCTAGGTATTATTCCATTTTATTTTGTCTGCATTTTTATTTTCAGCTCTAAGACATGACAAGATGTGAATTATGATCTATTCATTCATACCCAGTTTCAACACAACTGGGTGTGAATTAATACTCCATAATTCATACAGTGGAGTGTCTTATTACAATTATAAAATTTTATTAGAAAATGTTTTTTAATATTTATATTGTTAATTAAATGATGATGAGTCTCATAAATTCTGAACAATGAATTAGGTTGTATTAGGCACTATTCAGATTTCATCTGTTAGCCAATCAAGGTACACAGACTTCTCTATTATTTAATATGTTGTATAATAATGTTGGGCAAGGAGATTTGTCTATAGAATGTGGAATTTCTTATTCAAAGGTATTTATCAGAAAATTTTCATTACTAATTTCTAAACATAAGGGTCAGTATGGGAATACTGTTTCCCTTTGCAGATGTTAATTCACTGAATATAGCAAATAGCGTTTAATTCTTCATTTGAAATGCAAGTAAACCTCAGGTCACATAAACCTTGGGCAATTAAGCAGTGTTGGTTTTGAGGGCAGCAGGAGTCTCTCCTGTCTGCTAAGTCTCCTAAAGCACTTTATTCTTTTGTATTTTGGATCTAGCTCTGCATTTTATGTCCTCATTGTGAAAGTCTCATTCCAGGTCTGTGAAAGCACTTAAATAAGTGCTCAAAGTCTAACATATGCTTCAATGTGACCTAAATTAAACTGAGATCTGCAGTATTCTCAGGTATATAGAAATTGAAGATGAGGTGCATAGTGGAAATTACAGTTCAGATAGATGTGGATTACATGACATCACTAGGATAAAGACATCCCAATTCTGATTATCACCCCTGAAATCAGAACCAGGCCATCTACTAAATGATACCAAAGAAGGCAGCAGCAAGAGTTAGATAAAAACTGACATGTTCAGTAAAAAAGTGGCTATCTTTGGTTATAAAATATTGTGTGATGTAAACAATAGTAAATAATTTAAATACATTCTATAGCTCTCTAAATATTTTTTTTAGATTCTCACATATTTTTCTTACTGGTTTCTATTGAGAATTTCCATTTTAATTTGGTTGTACAGTAGATGAATTTAATGCCCATAGAAGCTAAATTACTTTGGGTTAGGTAAAGTGAAGACCTGCAGAGATACACCAATAATTCACCTCCTCCCCAGCCTTTGACATCCTTTTGATTCCAAATGGCATAAGGGTTTCATCCCAGGCAGAGATTTGCTGTGCAAGGATTCAGGGCTGAGTTGTTTAAAGCAAGGATAATGTGTGGCAGCATTCCTCCCCCTCAGGTGTTGCGGTTGCGAGAATGCAGCCACAGTTGCCTACTGCTGCTTTATTAATAATGGAACACTCACAGAAATTCCATGCAAAATTGATTTTTGAACAGTATGTAAGAATCTAATATGAAGTCTTAAAATGTCATTGAAAAATTTGTTTGTAATTTACTTTGTCGCTAAGAACTTACTGCCCCACTATAAACATTTTTACTGTATTTCTCCCCATTAAACAACAATTTTTTTGCATATTTGTTCAGCCTTCTTGCTGTGACATGCCACTGTGAGCTGATAGATAGATATTTAAATCCATACGTGGGGTCTGTTTCTTTTGTTGCTTATTCAAATAACAAGTGGATATATCATTTTCATCACAGTGCAGGTGAATGGTGTTAATGGTTCATTATCTAACACAGAATGTTCACTGATGAATGGTAAATGCACTGTTTAGAGAGAGTGAACATGCTTCTGTGGCTGCAAAAATTATTCTTTTTTTAAATTCTGAAAAAAAACACTGTCAAGTACAGAGCAAAGATTCCTGGGTTGAGGCCCAGGACAGGGGAGTGGGAGAGCTTCATATTCATTGTTTTGGTTCCAGAGCTTTCTTTGGGACTCAAAATATTTTACTTGATTTAACTTTCCATTTTCTGACCAGAATTTTGTCAATATAATTGCAAGCATAATTTTACATGCAACTCTTAATGTTGCCCTGATTGATAATAAGCATGTACAAATAAACTGTAGGAACTTTTAGTAGTTTTAAAAGGCTGAAGATATATGACTCATTTCTTTATGGCAAAAATTGACCTGAAAATGTGTTCACAGTTTGCACAAATTCCACAAGTACTCTGTAAGTGTGTGCCATTGTTACTTTCAGTATAGACAGTCAAAGCGTGGGGTAAATGTCATTTCACATGCTAACAAAACTTGGGAGCAGCTTGATAATCAGAGGGTATGAATCTGTATTTTCTACAAACAGCTATGCCATGCAGATCTGTTTCTTGAGTTTCTGTAATACAACAGGATTTGCTTGTGAAGCATAAAAATTAGTCTTCAGAGTAGATTGTTCCCCTTGTATTTTTATTGAGTCTCTTTCTGTCTGTCAAAGAAAGCTCTTAATATTTCACACTTCTCCCCATTCCTTTACTAGTATAATCCAGGTTAGAAGTCCAATGCTGGACTGGATCTCAGGAGATGTGAATTTCATTTGAATGTCTCCCATAGTCTTTTTTGATCTGGGAAAGTCACTCTTCTATGTCCACTTGTTACCCGTATGTTTGGGATAGTAATTATTTGCCTTAATTGACTAACTGGACCATGAGCCTTAGGAATTCTGTATGAATCTGCCTTGTGTGTATACTGTTTGTTTCAGGAGTAGGAGCCAAAGTCTGAACCTTGGCAGGAAAAATATGGGCTATGGCTTGCCTTATGCGTGTCTTGGCTTACTGCACTGAAAGAAATAATTTGGTATCATTAAGCAGACCTATTTAGTTTCCTACAATATTTGATGAGCAAGAAAAGCTCTAATGTTTGGATAATCTTTCAAAAACTATCTTGTGCTTTCACTGTTTAGGGAAATTTTTAAGTTAGCATTAGCATGAAA
Source organism: Erithacus rubecula (assembly GCF_903797595.1). NCBI lineage: Eukaryota > Metazoa > Chordata > Aves > Passeriformes > Muscicapidae > Erithacus > Erithacus rubecula. The sequence goes on from NC_136659.1 coordinate 15,723,510, forward strand.
ATCTACAGATGTTATCTCTTTATCCATTGTCTGAAATCTCATTTATCTGAGTAACCAACATTAAAAATGTGTAAATTTGTGACAAACGCAATGAATCTTGAATATATTAAAGAAACAAACAGATGAACCATCTGGAAATGAGACATAGATCTAAAATAACTGCCAGTGGCACAATCCAAGCATAATCCCAGGAATAATTTACACAGAGCAACTGTATCAAGAGCCAGAATTTATTCTTTTAGAAGGCTGAGTTTAATAATGACTGCACATTATCATTCAACTTGCTGGGTAAATATTGACAAAGGAGTGACACATGCTGTAGGAATGTATCTATGTCTTGCATTTCCTCTAGGGAAACTTCTGCAATCTGAATTTTCCCTCCTATTTTTTTTCCATTTGTACTTTGTATGCCTCTCTCATCTAAAATGATTGCAGTAGGTGTAGCTCTGAAACTACAGGAATATCAGCTTGTTAGATTTGAAATTATTTTTGATAACTCATGCATACACATTATAGAGCATTATTAGTTATGCCTATAAATGCCTTTTATGTAAAATAGGACAATTTGATAAATTAAGAAAATTTGGACATCACCATTAAGTAGACCTTAATTTTCCCATATACCATTAAGGATTCAGATGTGATTCCTCAGCTTTTCTCCTTCTGCTATAACCTGAAAAATATCACAATCTCACATAATTCCAGTGCAAGATATTCATTATGGGAATCAGAAGATTTTTCTATTATGTGATTTACTAATGTGATTCAGCAGGGTTTGTTTCCCTGCAGCACTGGAATGTTTTGACAGTCTGCAATTTCATTGGTAGAGATCATGGAACAACACAAATTAGATCTTGTATTCTTTACACCTTTGCACTGTTGGCAAAGGTGAGACACCCCAACAAACAATGCATCTTGAGGAATGTTTGCAGGGTATTTTAATGGTGAATATATTGCAAACCTGGATAGAAACTAGGTTGCAGTATATCTTAAGTGACTGATTTAAACCCATACCTAATGTATCTTGTAGGTTAGCATTAATTTGACTTGCTGAGTGGATGGAATTTATGGGTATAATGCATTGCACTAGGCAAATAAAAACATCCTCCTTCAGTAATAAAGGTGAAGGCAGGTTCCATACTGGCATGCCAAGCACTGTCTTCAAAGCTTTAGCTGTGTAAAATCCATCTTACTTCTGTGGCACAGAGATGCAACATATTGCAAGTGACCCATCAGGAAATACCATTCTGCAATTCTATTTCAGGTTTAGATTATTCTAATTTTTTTTTTAAATCTGTACTCAGCATTTGTCTCTTCAATAAAATTCCCATTTCCCCCATCTTTTCCTCCTTTCCACTTTTTCATTGTTCGTAGCATCTTAGCTTTCTACTCCCTCAGGTATTTCAAATTACCTTATTTCAGAAGGTTTGATTCCCCTCCTCCTCACTTTTATTCTTGTCTGATTGTTTCTATAACATTGAAAAAAAGCAATGTTAAAATATTTGTGCTGGTGCTTACTAGTACATCATGCAAACTCAATCACGACAAGTATAGACTTTATTCTGGAAAACTTACAGCTTTAATTAAACTTGCAATTTTAATTAGATTTCCAGAGCAAACCTTGGAAATTAACATGGAGAAAAGGAAGAGATTTTCCACATTAGCAGGTAACAGGGTTAGAAATAGAACCTATCTATATCTTTGACTTATTACAGTACTTTGTCATTCTCCTGGTACTTCTTTGCTTCTACTCTTTCCATAAAGAAGTCAGCCTTACCTCTCCTTTCAGGAAAAGATGTTTTTGCTGTGAAATCTCTTCTACAAAGGCTTGATTTTCTAAATGAGACTCCATTGCACTTGAAGCTGAGTCTCTAATAAAGATCTAATTGGGACTGTACTGAAAATATGATGCGTTTGTCCAAAATGTAACCTATTTTGTAGCTTGATCCTTCCTCTTCAACAGGAGTTTGAGAACAGTTAAATAATCAGAATAAAATAGTTGTTTCTGTCTGTGCAAATGGATTGGATGATAGTTTAAACAGGTAGATGAGATTCCCTCCACTCATGGGGAAGCTGTATGTGTGTATTTAAAGATTAAAGATGTGTTGAGTATTTTTATTCCACTTACTCCCCCAACTTTTTTTTTTTTTTTTTTTTTTTTTTCACAGGATTACTTTTTAGAGCCTACTTCTTTCAGGATTACTTTTTAGAGGCTGGCAAGTGTTTGCTCTTTCTAAAATCTGTGGAAATTATGATCTCTCCATGTGCCTTTGCCTATGAGGTTAGCCAAGGATTTTGCCATAGCTGAGCTATATTTCTTTATAAGTGTTAAATATTTGACATCGTAACAAATTTAAAAAACTTTTATCTTGCAGGAATGACATAGAGCTTTGTGAATCAAAATAGAGTCTTCCCTCACTAATAATGGAAAACCCTTGGGGTTTTGGCAGCTGAGTTTTGTTTGTTTGGTATTTTGACCCTGAGCACTCTTAAGCCTAAACAGTTACATCTACTCAAATAAGCTAAATGAATATACTCAAGCAAATGAAGTTCCACAAATGCTTTAGAGCTTGCTGGCTGACTTTTCGAAAGATATTCTCTAGTTCAGCCACAAATTACTTGGCGAGACACAGGAATTGCTGGGTGAAATTCTATGGTCTGTGTTTTGCAGCACTTCAGACTAGATGATCAGATTGGTCCCTTCTGACCTTGAAATATGTGATTGGGTGTTATCAAAGCCAGGGTGAGGAACATAGGAACTGGGGCTTTAACAAAGCTTGCTTGGGTTTGAATTTTACTTTTGGCAAATGCCCTTATCAAATGAAATAAGTCTGGAAACCTAAGAAAACTACTTAACAGTATTTAATCACTTGCCCAGTTCAGTATTAAGGGGAAAAAATAATGGTTAAAGAGGGTGACTTTCCTAACTGCTTTTCTGAGTTTTGCTCCAAGTCTCCATTATGTCCTTTAGGGGCTTCTGGTGTTTCTGAAACTGCACAGCCTTAGCTGAACACTTGCTTCTGAGAGGTTTGTTGAACCCAAAACAGTATGTTTGAAATCAAACATGAGGAATACCTCTGGGATTTTCCATCCTTAATCTATTGCTGTGTCTAGTTATAGATGGAGGAAAGGAGCTTTTTTGTTCTATTAAAATAATTTCATAATAATGTTACTTCAAATGAGTGGTTTTTTTCTCATGAAAAGGTTTATTCTAGAGTGATTACTGACCATGCTTCAACAAGATTCTCTCCTTTTTCCTGAGATGCAATGGAAAATGTGTTTTTTAGTTTTGATTTTTTTATATATGAGCATTTTAAAGCACAATGCTTCAAAATAAATGTCTGGTACAACAGTTTCTTTTGCTCCTTTTTATTGTGGTAAGTGTTTAATTGCAAGAGAATTGACATCTATTGAGTTTCCAGTAGAAATTGGGGATATAACTATACATCAAGTCATCAACTATACATCAGAATATATTAACAACTATGCATGTCAGATCTCATTTCATATTCCTCAACAGCTGTGTAAGCTTCTTGTTAAGCTGCTTGTTTGTTTTCTGTAAGCTGAAGTTTGGAGATATGTTTCTTACCAGTTTTGAGGATGTTGACTTTCTGCTACCTCATCAAGCAAAGGCATAAGAGAGTCATTTTTGCATGCTTGTTTTTTCCCTTAGGCTTTTAACTGTGTTCCTCAAACTACTCAGAAATTACAAAAGCAGCATTGGTGTTGCACAGGCTGAAGGAGGTAAAAGTCCACCTCTCTTAGCAGTGGTTTGAAATGCAGAGTAAAAAGTCATGTTGTAAAACAAGAAAGGACTGACTGCTCTTACATGGTGGTTCAGTAGAAAATGTATCCTTTATCTGCTGTAATGGTGGGAGTTGTCAGGATTTCTCTCTGATATTAATTTGAAATTAATTTTCAATTTCAGCATATTTCTTTCTCGTTAGTGAACAGGACTGAATACTGAAAATAGAAAAATGCTGGAATGTGTTTAACAATTTAATTCACCCAGAAGTGGCAGCTCTTGGAGCATCTCTGGTGCTAATTGCTGTAGCTGATATTGGTGGCTATTGTATGATGTCAGCCCACAATTAAATTCAAAATCAGTCTAAAAAGCAGTCTGTGTGAAGCATTGTGACAGCTTATACCTTACAGTTGGAGGATTGGCTCACTTAAAGGCTGGGCTTGATGCGCCTGATATTTCTGCATCATGGAAGACTTAGTGCTTTCTCAAATTTTACAATTTTTGTCAAGTAGGTTTTGAAGAAAAGAAAGTACTGCTGATTGTACAGTGATATACAGAAAGATAAAATGATGAGGTATTATATTTTTACCTGCAGACTGTGTTGAGAAATAATAGATAGGCGAGTTCATGGTCTTCATGTTGTTTCACTGTAGCTCATCCCAATACAGGGATACTATGTCTTAGGCTCCAAGGGAGCTCTCTAAATCAAGGCATGTAGTCAAGAACATAAACCATGTACTTATTGATCAGAACCACATAGAACTGCTTTAAAAGTCTGTCCCTGTATGCACTGAAGTCAATTTATTCTGTGATAATTTCAAGGTCTGATTCAACATACCAGAAAATACTCTGCCTAAATGAAACAATGATCTAACAGCTTAGCCTAGATATAGTTGTTAGTTCCAGAAGAAACAGCTGGGATTAACCCTAAAATAGCGTTAGAATCTGTGATATTTGGGAATTTGTTTTTTTTTTTACCCTTTCTCATTTTTCTATTTAAAATATGAAGCCATAATTTTAGCCACTTTAGCACCATGTAGTGATTGGTACAACTTACATACTTCAAATTTACTGTACAAAATGGTATCTAAAGTGTAACCCCACAGAAGTCCACAAAAACGATGAAAACTGTGCTGGGATGATGCTTTTGCATAGTGCAGTTTCTTTGGTCACTGTACTTAATTACTGTGTCAGTGTTTAGTTGCCATAGCCCATTCATGCAAAAAACAGAACATTTCCAAACTGTAGGAGAGCTACCTGTTTTACAAATAAGTACAAAGTTTTCACTTACACCATTTTTTTTTTTTAGAAAACAGCAGAGTAGCCTTTGCATTCTGCTTTCTGCAATGTGTTCACTAGCTTGCCATTTCTGCATATTATTTACCACATTTTTCCAAGACACTTCCATACAGGCAGGAACCTGAATGACTTCAGCAGCTGCAAAAAAAAAAGTTCTCATTACCCTTGATCAGTACTAGACTTGAAAGGCACTTATGACTTCTTTTTCTTCTCTCTGATAAGCAAAAAGAGAGAATCCCTTAAAAGATTTTAGGTTGTTGCAACTGGTCCTCCAATGCGTCCCCTGCCATTGTTTGCTGGTTCCAGTACAACATCTTCCTGTTCTGGATTGTGTATCAGCCAGCCACTGTCATCCAGGCCTCAATCTTGGCTAGACATTGAGATAGACAGGAAACAACACAGCCTGAACCTAATGAATAAAATATGGGGGAGCTGCCAGAGCATCCTGATGACATCACAGATTGATCTTTTTAACCCTCTTTGGGGAAACAATGACAAAGAAGTTAAATCAGAATAGTGACAAACTGAGAATCTTTCTAACCTCAGAAATGATTGTTCATTTCCTCTTCATTCCCTCTAGTGTTTTCACTTAGGTCTTGCTGAGCTTGGAAGTTTCTCCCTCTCTTTTTTGGAGCTGAATACAGGAATTTTCTCAATTCCTGGTGAATTTGTCTGCTTAACATCCCTGATAGTTAAATCCTATTTTCCCACTGGTGAAGAATGTAATTAACTACATTATCTCTGTGTAGGAGTTACATAAATCTACTTTGGAGAAGAAGACTCAATGAGGGGATAATTTCCTCCTTTGATATGTCTGACTCCTATTGATTTGAATGAAAATGTATGTGCATCCGAGGTACAATCCACATAGAAGAGGGCCTGAACTAAAATTTCTGGGTTGACCTACTAAAATAGGTGGAAGAGCAGGAGACAAACTTTGCTTCCCATAAATACCTCATTTTGTAAATTGTTGGGAGGTATACAAAAGTATTTTTTTAAGTGCATCATGTTCAGAGATAGGCTCATTCTGTGAGTACCTGTGAATGGATACAGTTAGGCAAATCAAATACAGTAAATTGTTTCTCATTGCAAACAATGCAGAGTTGTCTTTCATTTCCCTATTTCAAGCATAAAGGAAAATTACTATAGGAGCAAAAGGAGTGACAAATCATAGGCTGATGTATGTCATGTTTTTAAAATTAATAAGCAAGCAATCTCTTCAGTCTGCAAGCCCTCACAATTAATGAAGAAACATTCTTAGGGTAACATCATTCTCTTGACATTCTCAGCATTATTACTCATCATAAATTCTTGGCTAGTCCTGAGACTGGCCATTTTTGCCATTCAACACACAAAAGACCCCCACGCTGTATCTGTTTTCGTAAAGGAAAGCAGGTGACATGAAAACTTTCCTTATCACCTCTAAAATGTGAGAATGCCCAGATATGGGGATTGTTTGTGAGAGATGTAAAGGCCTCAGTGCCATTTCTGGAACACACTTATTTTACAGAGGCTTTTCCATTTAGCTGCTGACACGTGGGAGAGGAGCCCCTATCCCCCTGCACAGAACTGTGTGTGCCTTCCTGCTCTCCACTGGGAATGGCCCTGTGCTGTTTGTCTGCTCTTCTGCAAGAATCACCTTATCTGCTGGGCCAATGAGACCATTAATGGAAGCCCTGTACTATGCTATCAGAGCTCCACTTCTTGATCAATAGTTATTTACTTCTCAGAGGTCAGAGCGTGGCTAATATAGCTGAATAATTTTATTGATAGATAACATAACAATGAAAAATAAAGTTTAAAATAGAAGATGAATGAATTCAGCACTTTCTTTGGGGATGAATATTATTATTTGAAGATTTTAATAGCTGGTGGAGTGATGAAAGGGCAGACAACAAAAGCTTTGAATAATTGTTCCAGGACTATAATCAGACTTCCATTATTGACCTCTGCTAATATTCTACTGTAACTGTCTGCTAAATTGGTTCCTTGGGGCTTGAAATATACAGTGATGTTATGAGTTCCTATTGTAAATTGCCACACAGAAAAGTAGCAAGTCTCTGAAATAGTGCTGGCCCTAGTTTGATCAATACTCAATTCTAAGCAGTGCAAGAGGCAACTGTTGCCATAGAAACATTGATGTCACCGAGGTTGAGCAGAGGCTCTTACAACAAATCATTTCCTTTGAGCAGTTGTAATTGACTATATGTACAGTTTGCTGTCACCTGAGACTATTTACATCAAGCCTGTAACTGAGCTGCATTAGTTATTCTGGGAGTAAGAGGGTTAGCTCTTCTTTTTGTGACCTTACAAATACCTAGGAGGATATTGCCATGGCAACCAGGGATGTAACAGGATGAACATTAAGGTAGCTACATAATGCAGTGGCATTTTTTTGGAATATAAGGGTTAGTTTTAATAAACTTCTTCTAGCCATTGCACAATACAAATCTTACATTGGATATATCTGTCAAAACTTTTGACTTCTAGAAATGTCACCTTTGGTGTAAGTAAAATCATGAACCTTTGAAACAGACTACTGAACTTTAATGCTTCCCATTTTGTACTTAGATATTACAGAAACACAGTTTTACAGGACTAGGCCATGAGTTTGGGATGAAGGCCATTTTTCTGCTTTCAGATATAATTGTGCATCTTGATCTGCAGATAGTGCTTGTTTCAGAATCTGTCTCATTAGTAAGGTCCGTTTTCTCAGTCGCAGGTATTACTTACATGTATTTTTTAAACACAAAGTCAGCCAAATGCTTAAATATCTTGGAGTTCAAATGACACAATCTTTTACTTCAATGGAGGTTTTTAAGTAGGTACTTTGTTAGCTTTAGTACTTCTCCCATCGCATTTGCCTTTGTTCTCTGAACGGTTCCTCTGGAGTCAGTAGAACATCATCATGCCCTGCATTGATGTCTCATTACATGGAAGGGTGAGATTGGGTTTCAAAGCACCTTCATTGTCCAACAGCATCCAAGCACTTCAAAGAAAAAACTCATGCCTAATTTAGGAGCTTTGAGTGTAAATCTATTATGTGGCCATGATAGTATATATCATGGTTCTTTTAAAAGGATTGGTATCTGATGTAATATCATAATTACACAAACCTTTCTGTAGTGTAAATATAAACGTAGTTAGCTGTCAGTCACATATACCAACATTCTCTGATATATCAATAATAAAATACTGTGCAAGTAAACTGCAAGCTGCCAAATTTCAGATATAAATAGCTAGCCTTCATATGCCTGAAATTGCATGTATATGCACTCTTTTCATTCTTTACACTGCAAAATTAATATAATTGTTTATTCTTATTGTATGATATATAGAGCTAATGGCTTATGTTGCAACTATTGAGGAAAAAGATTGTTATGTGGGTTTTTAAAATACAAAGCAGATGAATCTCATATCATTTTTTTTCATAAAATACCATTTGCATGTGTGAGCTCCTCCTTATGTTCATGTATAGTTGACTCGTGGAAATTCAGAAATTCAAGTCAGAAAATCAAGTCCTCCAAGACCTTTATAAAAAACAGTAGGAACTGTTTTTAAAAGAGCTATTTTAAAAGGTAAGACTTCTATAAATAGAGTATATAAAAAAGAAGATTGTTTTCATATTCTAGGATATATCTATCTGATGAGAAGGAAGAAACTCTCCTTCACCTACCCAGTGAGCATTTCAGGCTTTCTTGGATCTTTTTCTGAAATTTCTATTAGTGCTTGCTGTTACAGACAAATTCCAGAGGTATTTCACCACTGGTACAGCAATTTGTATACTGGAAGGATTCACAGAGATATTAGGCCATAAGTATTGTCTGTGTGGTCAGATAAAAGTATTGTGACACCTTCTGCTATTTAGAATTACGCTTCGTAGGAATGTATTTTTGAAATGCAACATGAAATCACAGCTGTGTAATATGCAGTATATAAAAGTAGCTGAAAATAAAGTATGTGCTGACATTTTGATTTAGATACAATAAAATAAATTTACAGGGAAGAACTGAGAATGCTGCATTCCTTTCTTCCTTCAGGTTCAAGCACAAGCTTCTTTCCCTACCTACCCATCTTTTTTCTAAGGAAGGCTGTGTGGCTTTCCTGGGGTGAAGAGAAAAATCTTTAATGCTATATCGTTTTAGTGATCCTGTCACATAGGTCACTGAAAAAGAACATTACCCTGTTGATACATTTAAATAATCTCCACTAGAACCCAAATAGAAATATGTTTTTAGTATTGAGACTGTACAGATGAAGGTCTGGTGGTGACTGTTCTCACTTTGGTTTTGAGTGGCTATGTCAGCTGTTACTTGTTTCTGGTCTAGTTCACATTTTGGGTTTAGCACACCATTTTGTGATTTTGGTTTGCTTCCACTGTGGAAGTTGCTGTTGACAGGCAAATGGCCTGCTGCTTGCTTAGATGAGTCTGCCCATCCTGAAGTGCTTATGACTGGTTTTAATGATTCTGAGGAAAAAACTTACACAAAAATGATAGATGAGATTGGGTATGGCAATTGAGATGTCAGTATTAGACAAACTAATACAATGGAATTCTTTGAATTCTGAAAAACATTGTCAAAATGTGAACTATAAACATTGTCACAGAAGCATCAAACACAAAGGGGTTGAGAAAACTGTTTATGTAACAGCCACTATTTTGGTAACTGAAAAGCTGCCAGTCCTTTGTGTAATCAGAGTGACATCAGTGAAGATGTTAAAAATATGTGGTGCTGAGAGGTAGGGAAAGCACTGGACATAGAAAAGCAGCATCAACACAAGCACAAAAGGTTTGATATTCTGTTGTTATTACAGATATCCCTGTACCCTTCATGATCAGTGGCAGAGAAATGCAGACACAGCATCAATAGCCTCTCCAATGAAGTGCAGGGTTTGGGACAGGAAGAGGTTTTTTGTACTTTAGATGTGCTAATGCAGACCAGGACTGTGAGCTGTGAGTGCAGTATAGCCAAGGGATGGCTCTTGGAGCTTGATGAGCTCTACAAATGTGTGTGTGAAATCCTCACAGAAAGTCTCAGGTTGCCAGTAGTCTTTGGCGAGCATTGTATATAAACTTTCCATGACCCACAGAGACAGCTATGCTCAGAGAGAACGCTGAAGAGGTTGAAACTGAGGGTAGGATTCTCAGGAGATGGAGGCCTAGAGAAGGAAAGCTAAATTCTCAAAACTGTATCTTTACAGTCTGTGTAATGAATTCCCACAGGCTAATTAAAATGAACCCAAACCAAAATTTGATCAGCACTGTGCCCTCTGTTTTGGAACAGGAATGTGGCAGGTCAGTTTTGTTCCTCTCCTTATCATGTCCCTTTTTGCAATGGATACGGTTCATTGCAACAGCTATTTCTAACTAGCTGCTCTGCTAATTGTTGCAAATGTAACACACTCAACCAAATATTTTGTCTTTAAGAAGCTTTGGAAATGCAAAAGTCTCATGGAAGTAAATGAAATTGTTTTCCAAATGTGAATGCAATAGAAAATCAGTAAGGAATTCTTTGTTGGCTCTGGATATCTTTTATGGCCTGTAATTCTGAAAACAGCTATTCTCTCTCCTTTTCCACCCCCTTCTCTCCCCTTGAGTAACTGCTCTGAATTCAACCTCAATTACTCTTGATCAACACTGCTATTAAGTCAAGTAAGAATCAGCCCCATTGTCTTATGTGGAATTTTTCTTTCCTTGTCTTTCCTCGTGCTGCTCTTCCATTTTAATTTTGATTTCTTTGTCAGAAATACAGCCAATCAGACCTCTGGCATACTATACTTATACTCTTAGTTACAACACAAACTACTACATATTTTGTCCTAGTGAGAAAAAAAAAAAAAGACTGGTTAGAAATATCAATTTCTTCTGTTAAAGATCTCATAAAAATGTCCATAACCTGGAGAGGCAGTCAGCCTTAAACTTCTTTACTAATATTGGCCAAGTATGCAGATTTGCAGATTTCTTGATTGCCATGAATTTTTTTTTTTTTTCCCTATCCTGGCAACAGCTGTCCCCCCCTTCCCCTCAAAAAAAAAAAAAATGGTTTTGAGAAATCTGGAAAAATATCTAAATTGCATGTTAAATATCTACTAAATGTATTAGTTACCCCCTAGAGGGCTAGACATGACTAATTATATACAACATGTCATTAGCTATGGCTGCATATTTTATGCGAGAGGCTCCTCTTTGAATGGCTTCAGGCATTGAAATAGGTTTGATCTCTAAATTGTGCAGCTGTGGCAGCAGTGTATCTCCAGAGCTATTGGCTGGTAAGGCTTATTTGGCCTATATAGAGAAGGTGTGTGTCCCAGTAACAAGTAGAATTTGGTTAGTATAACCTGGTATTGTTTGCTCCTAGTCCTATGATGGTAAAACCCTCTTGTGGGGGATTCATCTATTCTTCCATTTAGGATTAGTAATTCTGGTGTCATGATTTATCCTGTGATTTAATACTAGTTCCTTAGGGAATCCACTATCTCTGATGTGAGCAGGCACTTTTACCAACTTGCTGTTATCAATTTCCTGCCATAACAGACTGGGTGTGGTATTGCCTGAACTCATGGGAGTGTTGCAGAGATCTGTTCCATCCTCTAACTATGGTATTTCCAGCAGAATCAAGAGGATTTCCAATTCCCTTCCTCTATGCTAGGGACTTCATTTGGCTGAGTTCCCTTTGAAGTTCTAGCTGCTTCCTGTTCAGGATGATTCTCTGAGGCTTGGCTAAGAAGTCTCCACATTCTGGTAACTATTTCCTCTTCCCACTGTCTTTAGTCAGGTGTAAGACTGCTAAATGCCCTTTACTGAGGCTTCAGTTAAGACATAATGGGACTGGGAAAACCAAAGACTTTCCCATAGGACAGCACTTCAGAGAAAACAAAGGGATGAGTGAGTGTAAGATATTGACAGTTCTTTGCATGGGTTACAAGTAGAAATCTTTTGATAAATTAAACAATTGTCTTTTTGGTATGAGAAAAGAACTCTTGCAGAATTATAAGTCTTCTTTCTCCACTCTTCCTTAACATTTAATTTTCCATTGATAAAGGTTTGATCAGTTGTCACAGATGTATATTTAGAAGGGCAGAGCTGCAGTGGTACACAAGGCTGCCATCTAGCTGGCAGTCACTGGTGGATGGGTGTCCACAGTTAATGCCTGGAGAATGTCTGTGCCTGGGAAACTGGGAGAGGATGCTGGTGTCTCTAAGAAAGCTCTGCCAGTACCAATAATCTGGTTTAATGTTGTCTTAAGACCTCTTATTGCATGTGAAAATGCCCACAGGCATTTCCATGATTGATTTTTTCATTACTGTGCCCCTGATAGGCAGGGTCTACTTTTCTTTTCCAGTTTTCTGTAACAGATCTATGTTTCTATGCCCTGACCATACAGTGGACAGAAGAGGAAGACAAATCTTTTGTGGCTTAGATATTGCTGGGAAAACATTCTGTAGAGGTTCTTGGGGCCATTTGCTGGGGCTGTGCCTTTCAAAAGTAGAGATGCTGTGTGTTTCTAGGATGCCAAGCCCTGACTCCTCCTCTAGGTGCTCTCACAAATTTTTATGAGGGAAGTATGAATCTCATCTATCCCTGCTGTACTGAGACCAAAAGGATGGGGACAAGCCGAGAAGAGGTGATTTCCTGTATCTCAAAACTTCATTCAGGCATTCTAATCCATTCTGGTTCCCATCCCTGCCTGCTGGGCATAGCTCAGCATTTATGTCCCAGTGCCTCCCCTCAGTCTGTACTGTTTCCTGAGTCCTTGGTCACACTGTCTGAGCAGAGGCAGAGAGCATGGACATTCAGTCAGAGTCTTTTACAAAAGGAACTTGTGACAGCTGTGATGAATTACTAAGAAGTTGTGAAGAAGCAAGAGTCAAGTAGGGACATGAGGGCAATGATGAGAATAGTTTCAGACTACCTTGCAGGCCTGAGGCTGCCTGGCTGTTTAGGACTATGTGAAAAGCTGTGTTTAGCTATCCACAGCACAACATCTCAGTTGTGGAGCAAAATTGGCATCTATGTATACATTGGCTGTCTAATATAGAGATAATTTCTTTGGTCTTTAGTGAGGTCCTACACCAAACCTAGAAATCCAATAGGAAAATATCCCATTGCAGCCAGTATTTTTGTTTATGTATTTTTAAAGCCCCTTATCACACCACTTGCTTTATCTCTTTATCAAGTCGTTATAGGGGTCCATTTTCCCACCCTGATAATGCTATTTTTACAGTATTTTTTGTTCTCAAAGGATTTCCTTGACATTCTACATCTGGGTAACTTTCAGTCAATCTTCTCTGGTAATGACAAATATAAGTACTTTTTATATAAAGAGTAAGCATTTTTATTGGCACCATCCTTTTAATGAGTTAACTTTATTCTCCAGTGCTCCAATATAAGCTGCTGTCTGGCAATGGATGATGAATTAATCTTCATTTTAAAATTCCTTCTATACAGTTAATTTGTATTTTTTTTGTTTAAGTGTGCAAATCTCTGACTATGCTATCCTTTTACCATGACTGTAGAACAATCTTATATCTATACTTGTGAACCTGTCCATTCTCAAAATAGGAAAAGCTGATCTCAAAACAATATGAGTTATGGATTTCTTTTTGTGGCAATACATGATTGACTTTACCCAGGGTGTAGGAAGAAAATATAACAGAAGCCATAATGAAAAAAATTCACCCCATTTGTCCTTCATGCAGACAAGCGTGGAAATCATATAGTAATATATATTGCATCTACCTTGATATCAATTTAAGATTATTAGTGGGTAATAATATTAAAGTTCATCATGATTAACATAATTAAGGAGCATGCAGAAAGCAATAAAGATTTTTCTGTGTTACTGGAAATGCTTTTAGATGCCATTATGGTCTCCATCGTGTATCTCATTTTTAAGACTGTTCTTTCCTTTATCTGGAAGCTTCCTTCCCGTGCAAGAAGTGGAGATGGACTGGATAGTTCATCTGACATAATATACCTCTGGGCCGGAATACTTATGCAGAGGAAGGAACTTGTTCACTTAAGAAAGTGGTGGAGTGTGCTGCCTCTTTCCTGGACATGCTTATGCTGTTATTAAATAACATAAATAACAATAATAAATTATTGATAGCAAATTATACTTAGCACTTACATATGCAATTTATTACCAAAAGGTGGAGTTAGGCCTTATTTGATAAGTGCAGTGGACCATTTTCTCAGCATTTAAATTTTACTTTTTTAATAATCAGACTGGCCTATTCTTGTAGTTTAAAAATTACCTCCAAAGCCTAAAACAAGGCAGTAACTGACAAGAGGTGTCATGTTTGTCAGTTAGTTTGATAATGTCTAGAATGGCACCATGGATGCTGTAGGGAAAAAATGCAAAATGCTACTGCCACTGTGAGAACTGTGAGAGTAGACTTGTGAAGGTCTATGTTAGAAGGCGGAGTTGTTCTAGGTTAAATTCAGCTGTCTGTTTCTTTGGTTTATTACAGACATATTTTGGGTTTAAGGGATTGAATATGAACTATCTCAAAAGGGATTGACTTTAGTTAGGTGAAGGATGGTCTTGCGTTATTGTTGGAAGGAGCAAAGTAAGCCTGTTGTAAAGACAGCAGTGAAGAGTAGTAGAAGAAATGTTCTAGCAAGATTGAGGAAGATCTATGGATGTGTTGAAGCACTTGTGCAGCTGTTTCTGTTTGATGATGTCTACAGAGAACACAATGGGCTTTTTTCTTAAATACATTTGCTTCCTTCAGTCTTCATCCTTTCCACCAATTCTGCAATTCTGATGCAATTCTGACATCCTGTTTAATCAGTCCTGGGAAAACTGGACAGCCATGCATTCCAAGCATTAAAATATTATAGTGTAGATCTGTTTTTGTGGTATGGTTGGTTGGCTTTAGATCAGCCATAACACTAGTTTAATTTTGGACACTTTGTGAAAAGTTGCGTGTTAGGAAGTATGGTTGGACCTGTGTCCCAGGCTTGGTAATAAATGATGTTCATTAGATGCAGGTATATTTGTACAAAGTGAACTCTGAGACTAGAATGGGATATGATACTTTGCAGTAGAGAGCCTGACTGATGTGGAGTAAAGTTTAACACATACCTAATTGCAAAGCAGACTTCCCCTTTCTGAGATTCACAGGCATTAATTAAAGAAAGAAATTTATTATAACCTGCTCCATTATCTCCAGTCACCTTTACACAAATGAAGACTAAATTATCTCTCTTTCTAACAGAGTATGCACACAGGACTATGGCACTTTGGCAGAGGTTTTCTACATTATGTAGGCAAGCAAAACTGGATTTAAGAGGGACAGTCCTCTTGCTTGATCTACTTTGTAAATCACTCTTCTTCTCTGTCTACTCTCTGTTTCTGAGAAGTGACTATGAACCCATGGCTTAATACCTTTTTTGGAAAAGAGTATTGGCTCCTGGTCAAGCATCTTGGCAGGGACACTCAGAGCAGATGCCAGACTTGTGCAACTGGCACTGGCACCAGGCTCAGATTGAGTGCTGTCCAGCACATTGTGTGCATGGCACAGGTGTTGGAGGCTGATGCCTTTGAACCCTTTGAATGCTGTGTATGCTGTGTCATTCCAATCTGCCTTGCATCACTATAGCCTTTTAGAGGGATTACTTTGCTCTCCAGATGAGAAGGGGGATACTAATTCCAGATGTGGGGTTAGTTTCATGGTTTTGTATGATAAATTGACAGTAGCTCCACACCAGAAACAAGTGTCATCCTAGAAAAGAAAGTAATTGTACTGAGCATCTCCGAGATTGACACAGAGCAAATCAGAGTGGAAAAAGAACAAGAGAAAACTGCAAAGTCATAAAATAAGGATAGTATCTAGAAGAAAGTCACTTGCTACTGATGCCATTCGTAAAAAAAAAAAAAAAAAAAAAAAAAAAAAAAAAAAAAAAAATCAATTGTAAAAGTTTGTTCAACATCTGAAAATTTCTTGCTCTCCTCACAGAGAGAGACTTCTGGTAAACAGAAGAGCCTGGGTCCCTTCCAACCCAGAATATTCTGTTATTCTCTGTATG
Organism: Erithacus rubecula; assembly: GCF_903797595.1. Lineage (NCBI taxonomy): Eukaryota > Metazoa > Chordata > Aves > Passeriformes > Muscicapidae > Erithacus > Erithacus rubecula. The sequence continues at coordinate 15,739,589 of NC_136659.1, forward strand.
TGATATGGTATTGTCTCTAGGGATAGGTCTGCCTCCCTTCTCTTTGTTTAGGCAGAGATGTCCAGAAATGCCCTGCCTGCTTTGTGACTCATATGCACTCATATGTGAGCAAAGGAAACAGGCTTCTCTCAGATGGGCTTCATATTCTTGAATTCATTCCTCTAGAGGGTCATATGCCATATCCCTTATCAACAGCAGCAGCTCACAGCTATCATCCTCCCTATGCCAGTCTTTGGCTTCAGTGTTTTAGACTTCCTTTGACTATTTAACCCTCATCTGGTGCCAGTCCTAGTTGCATCTGTGTCTCTGCTGGGACACGTGGATATAGCAGATCTTAGAAATCATGGCTTTGAAGCAGATTATGGAAAGCATGAACCCATGTGTTGGTGGCAGAATAAAAGCAGTCATTGGTCTAGATGGCAACTTGGAAGATAACTCTTGCTGGTGCAATGCAAGCATCTTCTAGAAGCCTGTCTCTTAATTTGGCTGTCCGTGTTGTCTCAGCTGTAAAGCCTTTGAAACAGCACTGGAGGCTGCAGGTACTGTTCACAGAGCATGAGGACATAAAAACAATTAGGCCACAAAATTTTTGGAGATTGGTGCTGGGGTTGAAATTATCATCATGTAGAGTGTGTTTTGCAGCCCGAGTCCAAAGTTTGCAAACTCTTCACATAGTTACCCCTTATTCCTGCAAAAGACAAGCAGTATTTATCACTTGATGAGAAGGGACTTCAGGGTGATTCTTTCTGTACCAATATTTGCTATGATGAACAGCAGATTGAACATAGTCATATGAAGGTGCTCTCTCTATAGGACAGCACTCAAGTTATCACTGTTACTTGCTTTATTAGCTTGTTCCTAGTTCATCTAATGAATTTTCAGCTTTCAGGACCCCTCCAAACATATATTTCTCATTGAAGGGCATGGAGAATAGTTTTTAAAATCACAGGAGAAGTAAATAATTCTGACTGGTGTTGAACCCTGCTGCCTAGCCTTATGCTTTATAGATAATTGTTCATTGATCTGTCTGGTGGGAAAGAACTTCTGGATCTCATATCAATATCCTGTTGATTCTGGGAGATGGGATTATTTCCCTGTCTTTCTTTGCTCCTAAACTGTACATTTTTAGATTTCTGTTTTTGAAAGAGTGCCAAATAACAGGCTAAATAGGTCAAAGTCTGTAGGAGAGGAGGAACGTGTATGGAAACTTAAAACAGATTCAGTGCCAAGGTAAAGAGCTTTTGGAAAAAGAAAATGCATCTTGCAGTTTCTTTTCAGCTCCAGTATGTTTAGAATGGGTGACTGATGGCATAATTAATAAGTAGGCAGAATTACTGTGCTAATGTGTTGGCATTTTGTGCAAGTGTGCAGTGATATATTGAAGAAGAAGTGTAAAGTACCTGGAAACAGATAATTGTATTAACCTTAGGCAAGTTTCTTTTCCAGTCAGAGCTTTCCTCCTGTTCCAAAAGACAATGTTGTCTTCTTGCTTTGTGCTCAGTAGGGCACTATTTTTACCATTCTTTATAACTTAGAGGATAAGTAGGATGCCCAAGAGCTTTGTCTAATCATTTAGCTAATGATCCTGCTCTGTAATATCTGTTCAGGTGTTTAATTCAGTTTAGATTACTACTCTGATAGTCCTTTCTGGTTGTTGGTTTTGATAGGACTCATTTCTATATGCTGCATCCCCTGAAAAAGGAAGGTCATAGTTCAGCTCTGAATTACTAAGAGTGTCATCTTTTAGATTGTGCCTCTGCTAACATTCAAACCAAATATTAATCTTTAGTATCTTTTGTTTATATTAATGTGCATTTAATTGTGGCAAGTCTGTTTTGTGGGTCAAAATATTGAAACCCCCAGAGTTCATAGCATGACAGGGTAACCAGTATCAGTAGGGGTGGGGAAAGTGCTAGTGCTCCATGCAGTAATCATGCCCAGTCTGTGTAAGCAGGCAGGAAAAAAGCCCAAAAACCATCCCATCCTGAAGTGTTTAAAAACATGGCTCTATAATATGCTGGAGAGTTTTCAGGATACAGCTGTTAAAAGAACCAGATTAACCTGTGGGCAGATGCAGGGACTACACTTCATTATAATGTTCCAGAGCCAAAGGAGAGAACTCATGCCTTGTGGCTTTGGTGCTGTCTTCTTGGGTATTCGAATATGTGGGGCCAGACTCTAAGCTAGACATTTAGAGTACTTTAATGTGCAGCACTTTATATATTTTGGTGCTTTAGACTCTAAAGTTTAAAATATCTTCTGCCACATCACCATCTATATTTTTATTCCAGTATCAAAACACATTTGTTTTATGTTTATTACTGCCAGTTTTTGAAGAAGGTTAACATATTCTGAAGAGGAGTGTTGTGATGTACTCATTTATTATGTTATTTTGAAAATTTTCAGTAAAGACAAAACCAAATCAAAATAGCTAGACAAGCATGAATGGAAGACTCCCCAGGTCCTCATTTCACCTCTCGTTGAAAAGTCATTAAAGTTGTAACTAGTCAGCAAATTCAAAATCTAGCACCTGTTTTCCAGATAAAAGCCAGCTGCACTGTATGTATATTCTTTAAGCCACCTGCAATTTGCATACCGTGTGCAGTACCATTGTTCAAGTTGCTTTGCTTAAGGTGTTTTGAGATATTATGTTTATATCAAAGATGAAAGATTGATGCAATGGAGTAAAACCTGTAGTAAGACTGTGATATCAGTACCTTGAAGCAATGAGGTTATATGGGGATTGAATTCTTGATTTTATATTTCTTTGTTTTTTTCATTTCAGTGGTCCAACTTACTTTTTTTGATCTAAAAATGGATTTCACCTCAGCTTATTTCTTCATTGACTTTGATTAGGGCATTATTTACCGAAGTGAAATTAATTCTTCTTGGTTTTATTTCAAAATTTTTTTTTTTTAAACACGGGTTTCCTGGGCAAGCTAATCTTTTTAATGCATGCAGGGCATTCCTGTGATATGGAGCTCATTTTGACATTGTTTCTCTTAATTTTCAACAGAACTGGAATGTAAAACTAATTTCCCTTTTTCTGAAAATTATTGTCCTCTGAAGTGTCTGAAATTCTGAAATTGAAGTCACAGAAAATCTTTGGATTCAATCTACCAGCACTTTCTGCCATCCTGCATTTTATTGCAGGATACTTATTCATAAATATTGCTTGAACTCCTATAAGTTTTTTTCACAGCCTGTGGGGTAAGATTAGGTTTGCCTTAGTGACAGTCTGAAATAGCATGAGAAAATGGACAGAGAACTTACATCCTAGGCCATCCTAGGAAAGGAGCTGAGTTCAATCTCAATTTCATACTGGATAGCACAATACTTGACATTCCTCATTATATCTAATATTATATTCTGAATTATTTTTCATTAAACTGCAGAAAACTACTGATTATAAAGTGTGTGTTGTGACATTTAGTAGGATTTTAGAGCTTGATAGACCTAAATTCAGGTTTTAGCTCTGCTAAACAGATTTACTGAATTTTCTTGACCGAGTTGCTTGTTTTTGGTGTGACTAATTCTCATACTGTAAAAACACAAAAAAAAAAGAATGTTTGTTTACTCTTACCCACCATGATCAAAATGGTGATACTCTGATACTTACTTTATATATCAGATGCAGCCATAGTCTGTTGTCTAGGGTTTGAGGTTGACTGTCAAACTGTAGAAAATTAGCAGGATCTAATATTGGATATTCAGAGTGTTTCCTAGCTCCTTTAATTTCATACATATTCTGTGGAAATTCATATTATGTGAAGAGATGAGAACATAGCTGATGAAATTTTAAGTGATTCAGAGAAATTTCACCACAAGTGCAGTAATTGTGATTCTTAGAAATTTCACATTGTCCTGGCTTTTCCTCTTTCTTTCCTGATGCTAAATTATATTGGACAGCCATAAATCCTTTCCTGATACCTAATTTGCATATAAGGAATTTCTAAGTGATTATTGCAGAGCTGTTTGTCAAGAAGGGAAGAAGCAAGTGATCTGCATTCCAGTACATTGGTTCATGTCACAACTCAGGTGTTAAATATGGACTTGGTGTGTCAACACCATGAAACATTCCATTTTCTAACAAGTAATTGGCAATTACTTGTCACTTTGTGTAGTAGCATAAGTTTATGTAAGTTTGACTCTTAAAAAAATAAACTACATTTAAACACCTTTTTTCCTAAAACTCATCCTATTTTATTTGTCAGCAAATCCTTTTAAAACCTGTTTTTGATGCAGCAATCTTAGTCAATGTCTGCTGTCAATTAATTTTCACAAGAAAATCTCTGGAAAAGCTTTTCTTATTGGAAAGCCAGTTTCTGCTGCATACAGTTTATTCTTGATCTCCTTGTACAAGCACAGAATAATAACTTCTGTGATGACACTGGTGCATCCTTAGAAAAGATATTTGAGCTAAACAGAAGGGCAAAACAAGGTCACTGGCATTATATATCTACAGTGAGCTTTAAGAAATGAGTCAGACTTACACATGGAATGATAGTTTGCCTTGTCATGAGAACACACATCTTCAAAAGGTTCCTGCTTTGGAAAAATAAAGTAAAAACCATAAGGAACCACTTAAGGAGGCTGCATAAATAATTTGCCATTTGTGAGCAATATATGCAAAACGATAGGACTGCAAGGACTGTATTTGATGGAAAAGCTTCTAACCATTTAAACTGCCATCCTGGTGTTTATTACCTGAATCACCTCCGGGAGTCTGATAAACACCTGTGATCTGCTGGTAATTCAGGAAAGGAGGCAGCACTCTGCATGACCTGCTTTTTTTCTCCCAAGCAGTCACACTGTAATAAACAGTGTACAGTGATTTTGAACATGCAAAGAATATATTTAGACAAGTTAAGGCTACTACTCTTGGTTTAATGCTTAACAAAGCTAGCAGCAGAAAGTCATTTAGTACCTCTGTATGGTGTACATGGAAGTGTCAGGAAAGAGCAAAAGACAATAGGATATATTGTACTTGGAAGGCAATTCAGTAATTTCATTTGAAAATGAGAGTAAATGGTAAACACCTTAAAAAGAAATGGAGAAAAAGCAGGTGTTCCTTTTAACCTATACATTTTAAAAGTTACTACATGACCAATAAAGTAATAATTTCCCAGAAAGCAATATTTAAATATATCCATCATCATTTAGGTCTTGGACACATACTTAAATATTATTGATTATTTGCAATTGTGTGCATCCATGTGTAAGTATATTAAACAAAAAAGTAATAGTATCATGTCACTGATTGGGATAAAGTACAAAAATGGAACTGGAGCCCCTAATTACTCGTTGTTGTTTTTTTTTAATTAAGAAAACCACAAGCAAATTATAGACATCCAGTTTATAGCATTGCAATCTTACAGGCTTGCTCTCATGAATATGGTAATTTTTTATTTTATGCCCTCTTGAGACATCTTGTTAAAAACATTTTATTGGTGATCCTAAAATTCAGTAAATTTGAAGCCCTTGGCACCCTGAAGATAGTTAAAGTTCTTCAAAAAATGTCGGCAATAAATATTTGGCAAATATAAAGAATATGCACATTTTTCCCAAGTGGGTGATATATTTTTTCCCAGTTCTTATATTCAAGTGATGACACTGCAGTTCAGAATATAAGTGTATATTGATATTTTTCTTCCAGAAACTGCATGTGTGGCTTAGAGCGCATCTCCCACAGAGTTATTTTTGTGCAGACACCTGGAAGTGGTTACACACTTGCTCCAGCTTGCAGACTAGCTTTGGACAGTCAGGTGTATGTATGAGCAAGTGGTCTTTATTTGGAGCAATTAAAATTCTAACATTCTCTTCTCTTGACATGCAATTACTAGGGCTCTGCTGTTCCCACTAATTGCTCTTGCTGGGGACATTGGTGAGGAGCCAATGATTTTGATGGGTAGTGGATTATCATTTTTACTCTGCTACCTGAGAAAAAAATCATTTGCAAAATCCCATGTGTAATTAGCAAGACTCATGATTAATTGTCCTGCAAAATTAGCTTCACTGTTGCTTTTATTTTACTGCTTCAAATATTAATTAATGTTAACTCCTTTTCTTCAGTCGTAGTTTTTGAATATTCAACGTGGCTTTGAAAAATTAGTCAGGGCTTCTACTTGCATTAACATGCTGGAGTTTGATTTCTGAATAAGTATTCTGATTTAAAAGATCACACGTGGGTCATAAATAATTTTTATAGGAGGACAAACAAAGCATCAAAGCATCATGGGAAGGCATTCATGCACTAACTGAAAGTAAATTGTTTCAGTAATGATTCATTCCCGCACTGCTTTTAGGGAAACATCAGCAAATATGCAAAACACTGCATTGTGTGGGGCAAAAAAATATTTAATACAACAATCAGTGTATATCTTTTCAAAGTAGCAAAGTGAAAGGGGTAAAAATAATGTTGGAGCTTGAGCAGTTGCAGTATCTGTTCTGTTTCTAGGAATTAAAGGTTCCCATGTTTTGATGGTCCAAGGCAGAAAATTACAGTTGTCTGTATGTCAATGCCATCTGCCATAGTGCTCTCAAAACTCTTGTCTATTCCTGCTCACTATGACGGGGTCAGAAAGCACAGGAAGGACCTAGTGATGACTGTTCTCAGGTCACTGGGATGCTGATGAACTGAATTCACAGGACAGCTCATTAAAACCAACAGCAAGATGTCCTGATGCCCCAAAGAGCCTTGGCTTGTGGCTTAGCTGTGTTTACATCCTGCCAGAATAACTCACAGAGGTCAGAAGAGAGCTTTTTTCCAAGAACTGCAGGTAACTCCCAGTATAGCTGTAGCACCACATGTAAAGCACACCTGCACACCTGCACACCTGCACACCAGCATAGGCTGAATTTTGCCCCTACATCAGTCCTTTCTTTATTCCTTCTCTGTGTTTTGAGCATGCAGCTAGAAGAGTTTTTCCACACTTTGGCAGAAAAGCCCTTGCCTTCCTAGATATTCTTCTCATTATGCAATAATCTCATTGGAATCTTGTCATAAAGCTCCAAGTTGACTCCAGGAGAGAGCAGCAGGGATAGAGGTGACTGCATGGTTTATTGGGCAACATACTTGGCTTCATTATCAAACCTAACAAGTGAAGAAAATTTTGGAAATTCTGTCTCACTCACTATTTTCATTAAAGTGTACTGTGCTTCTGACAGCACATGGTTGATTTTACTTGCTTTTTTCAGTCAAGTGAATGAGTTCTTTTGACAATTTTTCTAATGTTGACTTACCTTTATAACCAAAATGAATTAAAAAATCAGACTTGAATCTGACTTTTGTTTGGTTACAAGCAGTGATTCCAGAATTCTTCACAAGCTCATTAAAGAGGCTTTGTCAGTCTTCACATCTTTTTCTATAATCTTCCCAAATCTCAGCTTTAGTGACTGGTTTCAGTGTAGAAATCTTTTGGCCCTGTTAATAGGCTCAGACACATCCTTCTCTTCTCGGCATTAAACAGGCCATTGTAGATGCATATTAATTCAGGATTTCTGTAGAGTCTCAAAATACTTTCATACATGAGAGAAAAGTAAGAAAGAAATTCCAATCTGGACTCAAACATCAAGAAAGGTTTCACATTTTCCTTGGAACTTCAGGGACCTTTGAGTAAATGAAAGAGTCTGTGAGCCTTCTGCTGTTCATCTGTAATTGCTTAGTCAGGTGCAACCATGAAGCCAAAATTGATTCACATGCTTTTCTAATTTCAAGAGAAACACTCATGTGTAGTAGTGGTTGCAGAGAAGGAAGCAGGAACTCTTTGCAGATGTGCATTTATGGGATGCTTGCTAGAAAAATTCAAATTTTTGTCTCTGTCATCTGCTCTTCTAAACCTTTTCTACACGGAAAAGAATCATCGTCTATTCTGATAAGAATACATCATTTTTCCTGTGCAATCATAGCTACAGAGACTATTTTTTTCTGAAGTAATAAACAGCTTTTTTTCTCTTAAAAATGACACTTTAAAAAGTCACTTACTGTGTTAAACAGCATCATACCATGGTATCATCCTGCAGCACTCTACCAGAGAGTAACAGGGATTTGCATCACAACTAAGGTCTGGGGGGAGAAATCTCATTCTGAAGTTTAAACAGGAAATATTTCAGATTAGGTCCTTTCCAAAAATGAAGGCATTGGTCTACTAAATCAACAGAAATCAGCACAAGCAAGTGGCTTCAAGTTTGGAGTCACAGGCACATTGGTCATTATCTGAGTTTCTTAGTAGGCAAATGTTTGGAGCGACTGGATAACTGATTTTGCAAGGATCTGTGTAAGTACAGCTGCTTAGGGAAATTTAACATTTTGCAGAATCTGGGTATAAAATAAAAGGAAAGTTACAAAGTTCAAGCTCTCTGTATTCTTTTACCATTTTTTGAAGTTTTTAAAATCCGTATTTGCACATAATATCCATTTCACAGAATGTGGATTTGTACTGATTATTTGAAGACCGGAATCCATCCTTAGTTACATTTTGATTTTTATTTGACATGAGAATGTATCTTCAATAGTTGTGGATTTGGCTGTGCTATGTAAAAACACGTTTTTGAGAAGGGAAGGGTAACCCTTTGTTTCTGCAGCATGGGCATAGCTCCAGCCAGCACAAAGCTGTCTCTGCCTGCTGCATTACCAACATCCTGATCAGCCTTTGGGGAGGCTGGAATTCTCTTTTCCACCTATCTTTTCATCTCAGTTTTTTAGTTAGGAAAAAACCCAAACCAAACTATGGGCAGAGAAACCTTTCCTTGTCTTTCTCATCTAAACAACTATCCCTTTAGCTTTTTCCACTGATTTGCACTCTTTCAAATGTGACCAAGAAATACAAAAGTTATAAGATTTTCAGTTTAAGAAAACAAACCATTTCACATGTGGGGAAGGACAGATAGGAATTAAAGATTTTTTTTCTTTACCTCTTAGAAATTAAATACAGCTCCTTCTTTAAAATTGGCCTCTATCAGGAGGCTAAAATACTCTGAAGGTTAGCTACAGCTCTATCTGCTGCTGTGATGGTATTTACTGGATGATGAATTTATTAGTTAAAATTCAAATTGATTATATGGAGAGGTAATGTTGATACCATATTTACTGCTTTTGTGTAGTTCAATCATTTGTGTGGAAAGAGTGGTAAGAAAATAACTTAAAGGTGACACTATCTGAAATACAGGAAATGAGCAGTGCTTTATAAATAATATATTTGTCCTATTATGCTAATTTTTCAAAATAAACTTAGGCCTAAGTGTAATGTTTGATCAGTAGGAGCATCTATACTGGTGTATTATTAGTCTGTTTAGTCACATCTAAAAATACGTTCTTCATATTTGTGGTTGCCAAAGTAAATAGAAATCAATGAAAGTAGCAAAAGTGCTGAAGTCATTTCAATAAGTGAAGTGCTCATTAATTTAAATTTCACACTTGACATTGTTACAGTCTAATCATAGAAAATAAGGCATTGACTTCTAAATATGTTTCAAGCCACGGAGGAGTCCTGCAACTTTGTTTTCAAAATGGCATTGACATTAGAGGGAAAGACCTCTGACTGCAGCAGTTTAGGCAGATGGTAATGATATGGTAAACTTTCTCAAAAGCCTGAAGTCCATTCATATGGATGACATAAGCTTGAGGAGTTAGCAAGCAAACAATATTGAGGCACTGGGACTGAACATGTTCTAAAACATCAAAAAGCTCTTCCTGCCGTTTTCAAACATCTAAAAATATGTGTGAAGCCTGTTCACAATTTAATGGGAGATATACAGAGAGCTGGGGGTGGTTATACAGGAAATTAGAAAAGCCTCATCTCATCAGAGTGAAATAAATATGCCAGCATATAAGAAAAGTAATTGGAGGGGTGTGTCAGTTCTGTTGATGTCAAGCAGGTGTTTATAAATTAGAATAAACATTTATAATTGATATTAGTGATAAGAAAGTATTTAAATTACACTGAAGAGAAATACCTAGCTTGCCTCTTTCTCTCCTTTTTAAAAAAGCAGTTTGGGAAATGCAATTTTCCCCACTTATCTTACCCAGCATAGACTGATCCTCTACTCACCTGCTTTTCTGTGAAGTATCCAAATCAAACATTGCATAATGCAGCATACAGTGCAAGTGACTTAGAAGGAAGACTACTTTGCAGTTACAGTAAATAGCTTTGCTCTTAGGCAATGGGGGCAGGTAGGTGACATTAACTTGGTGTTTTCTGTTTGATAGGTGTAAGGATGTAGTCTCACTTCTCTTTGTTGTCTAATCAATTCCATAGTCATGGAGAACTCCCACTTATGAATGTACTTAATTCTTCACACCTTGAGAACATGCTCTGTTGCTTAGAATATTCAAGAGAAGCCAGGATTCCTTAGCACCCATGACATAGGTGGCACACAAATGCCTTCCTGTCAACCCTTTTGAAGAGTTAACTTTCCTTGGACTTGCTTCTAGTGCAACACCTGCCAGTGATTAGTTCACTGTTAACAGGTTGTTGTGAAAACCTTTTTTATCTGGTATATGAATCAGGACTGTTTAAATATTAATCTTGTGGTTTGTGCACAATATATTTAAGAACAACAGTGGTTTTTTTTGCTGTTACAATCTCTCACTTAAAACAGGAAGAAATCGGTAGTAGTGGTAAGAATAACCTTAGTATGAGATTATGGTGTGCATCTGAATGCACTGCTAGGATTTCTGAAGTCTAGTATTTACTCAGATCTTTAATAATGGATACAGTATTTCCTGATCAAAAAGCAGAAGACTGTAAAAATGTGCATGATGTTTAAGTGCCCTATTGTATCACAGCTCTATGTGGCCTAGTTTTTCACCAGATTCCACTGTAAATTGGATAAACTGTAAGAAATATCAATATGAATTGGAGACCAAACCTTGTTGAAAATATGGCCTTTATGTATCTGTGTAACATTACTATAGGTTTTTGGGTTGATGGTTAGGCAGGGGCTTTTTCCAGTAACAAAAACATTCAACAGAAATTTTGACTTTGTTTACCTCCTTTGTGAACTTAAATTTGTGTATAAAACTGTCAGACTCACTGAGCTAGTGATTGTTTTATCTTGCTGGGTACAGTTTGAAGTTACTATGTAATAACTTTACATTTTAAAACCTGTCCAGTTCCAGTCTGATATGAAATGGCAGTAAAAGAGATTCCTCTTGGAAGGGTTCGGGCAATATTTATAATACAGGATTACATTCCTAAAACAAGTTATTACTGAGAACTCTCCTAATAAATGAAATAGTTCGGAAGGTGGTATACTAAAGGGCTTAAATCAATGCAAGGCGGTGGTTTGCCTTCCTTTTTGACCAATGTGCCTTTGGGGAGTAAATATTTGTGTTGTAATTTACAAGATACTGTAATTTTTTTTCATAAATTTAAAAAAATTCACCCTTTCCCCCCCATTAAATTCTTGTTAGTTCTTTCTTTTTCCTTTAAAGTCTTCCAACTCATAAAAAGAAAAGCATTTTTAGCAGGAAACCCAGAGACATAACATAGCAGGTTAAAATACTACGCCAAATATATTTTATTTTCTGTAAAGCTTTCATCAGGTAATATCTCTGTGGTAAAAAGCAGAAGAGTCCTGTTTTGCTCTTGTGAACCTTTTCTGACATTCCTGTGGAGTTACACTTAAAGCATTGACTGACTGATGTGTGTATGTATGTGGGGCTCCTGTTCTGTGTATTCCTGAATAAATGTCCTGATCTGCAAGCACTGGGATTGAGGAAGAGAAGAAAAGTTGCAATACGGTGCTTTGGTCCTCAAGTCCTGACCTTACACTATCCCACTTACCAAGTAGGTGTAAGATTTCAGTGCGAGGTAGTATTTCTGTCCCAAAGTTTGGCTCATGCAAACTAGTTTTTGCACCATATATAAGCTTTGGGAACTCATTCTGTTTGTGCAAAGAGCATGCAAGAGTTTCAGTATCCTTTAAAAAAAGTCTGGAATGAAAAGGGGTGATGTGGGGTGAGCAGGAATAGAAGAGGCCTTGGAGGAGACAAAATGATTTGAACCATCTGCAAGAGAAGGTAGGCAAACAGCTGCAATGGGGAGGGCACACACAAGCAAGGAATGTGTGCAATTAGATTCTGCTTCACATAGGGGGACTGTAATTTCATTTTATGACTTTGTTGACAATCCTCTCATTTCTTTTTTATTGTGAATGACATCATCAATACTATCAGATAGTTCACTAACAGATGGCTTTGCACCATTTTCAGTATGATACCCAGCATATCATGTTATATTTACCTGCTTTCTACAGAGTATTTTACCTGGAAGGACTGCACTGCTGTGTAAGAATACATTTAACTGAGGGATCTTATGTAGCTCTCAGTGGGAGATAAGGCAATAAACAAATCTTGGATAACATTTGCTAACTAGTTAATGGAGGAAGTGAATTAAAGTGTTTTGAATTTGTCTTTTGCTTTTCATTTATTTGTTCAGTTTTCTAGACATGAAAGAATATCTTTTGATTGGAACACAGATCCAATTGAAGTGGGGAAAAGGAAAACCGTGCCACTGCATGGTGAGCTGAAGAGGGAGCAAAAGCCCTTTTAAATATTTTCTTTCCCCCTTGTAAATTTATTTTCTACTCATATGCCAGTTTAACTTTCAAGTAATTTTAATATATAAAAATATTTTATATAATTTGTATATCTAGATCTGTCACATGGGTTTTTGTGCTCTATTTGAAACCTGTAATGCACCCAGCTTCACATAAAAGCTCAACAGTTGATGATAACTCTAATCCCATAGTGCTGGTTCCTTCTGATCATGCAGGTTAATGGTTGGACTCAGTGATATCAATGATCTTTTTTAACCAAAATTGTTGTATGATTCTATTCAGCCCTGAAATGTAGTTTACAGTAACAGCTTCATATATTTGGTCTTCTGCAGAAAATAGCTGTTAGAGAAGTGTGCTGGTTTGGTGACATACTCAGGGTAATCAACTCAGCTCCCAAAACTGCACTATTTGGAGTCAGTGGAAATGCTGCATGAAGGAGGACTGCACACTCAGGCTTTGTGTGATAAAACTAAGAAAACTGTGATAAGATTAGCAGGAAAATAGTATTCTATGCTATGGCAGAAACCAAAGGATGGGAGATTCTTTATGTTGTGAATAGCAGATTTTTTTGGAAATCATTGTAGATACTTCCACTTTACAGTGGCTGAAAGTGGGGGTGGATAGGTTTATTGGTGGTTTGTAAATGTGTAAGAATAAACTCTGCTTCAGGATGTCAACCAGCTGAAAGTAGAAAGAGGCTGGAAAATAAGAGAGAGAAGCATGTCTCCCCTCTTATTCCTCCACAGACATCTGCTTATGACCTTGGAGGCAGAGTAAGGCAGTAGCTGGACCTGCTGAGCTGAAGCACTTTGGCTCTTCTGAAACACAGCGGAACTCTAGTAATGAAACCTTTAAATAACAACATGCTAATAGGTTTTCTGGTGTACAAAGTGAAAATAATATCTATCTGCCCTGTTGTAAGTTGGTTTTGGTACATCTAAGTCCTTTTCTCACTGATTTTTACAAGGTGATAAACTTACAGACGGAAATTCTTTTAAGCCATAAATACCATGCATGCTGTCTGCCTAGAAGTACAGATAAAGCCAATGGGATGCTAAAACCAGTTGAAGTGCATTCCTTCTCTACCTGGTTTGCTTAGTGAAACTGCTATCAGTTTAGGGTACAATGTTTGACCCTTGTCTGTAGATAGAAATAGAGCTCCCATCACTTAGTCACAATGCTCTGAATGACAAATTTGTACACAGCAGTCAACCTGAAAAGTGGAGGCTTAACCTCACCTGGAAACCTCTGGATTTCTTGTATCTGCTTTATTTCTGTAAACATTCTCCAGTCTTCCCCCATTGTCTTCTTTACAGACAAGAATCCTGTAGTTGCAGACCTGGTCTCTCAATTTTGTATTCTGTTACACTCTTCCTATTTTGTGTTTTTCTTACTATGTGGCTCTGGAGGAAAAGGTGGAGTAACATCCACCATACTTCTCTTGAGTTTGTGCTACAAACTAAGTAATCTTTTTTAATTATCATTTCATGTATTCCAGGAGATGCATTCTATGCATACTTTTTATCATGCCACAGTATTTGCAATGTTACTTAAAGATTTCCCCTTCTCAAATCCGAGTAATAAAGGTAATAAATTGTAGAACCTGATAGGGCCTGATTAAAATACAAAGTTGTGAGCATAATACTGAGAAGTGATGTGTACATTCATTATCTTTTACTGATCATCAGATCCACAGTGTAAAACCCAAGGAGAAAACAGCTGATGTGTATACTATTACATTTCCTGAATATGGAATTTGCATATGAAATTGAAATTATCAACTCAAGTTTTTGAATCATACTAAACAGAAAGAGAAAAGAAAAAATTACTTCTGGAGCCAGTGCCTTAAACCTGCAGCATTAAACATGTGCATTAAACAAGAGATATTATTTCTTCTTATCCTTTCTAAAATTCCCCATTGACTATAGAAATGCTACTAGTAACATCATGTTCCAAAAATTCAGGGATGATGCACAAATAACTTGTAAATTGGATCATCGGTTGAACTCGTGCTAGGAGAAAATTGGTATTTTACATCAAGAACACTATTTGTCAAGGTGTTTTCTGTTCACCTGGACAAAGGCAAGAGGCAGAGTGTAGTGCATCACTATCATTCATAATTTCTGTATAATTTCATTCTTAGAAATGAGACACTACCAATTTTGTATTTAAATCAAGAGATTGAAATATTATTACATTTCAATTATTCAGATGAAAGAAATTTTTCTCTATATGTTTTTTTACTGTATGTGGTGGATTTTTCTTGGGCATTGGGCAACACTTTAAATTACATCCCAGAGACTATAAGTGAAGGATTCCAACCTAGAAGGCTGAAAAAACTCTGTCTGTTTTGGAGAGGTCACTGAAAAATTTCTATACTTCTTTTTTGCTCTCAAATAATGAAAAAGGTCAGCTGTAGCTGTTTCCACAGCTCCTTGATCAAATTTAGAGGGAGATTAAATAAGAATCAGTTATTTTCTTCAGTTCAATTATAGCAGATTTTTCTGCAAAATCACAATGAGGAGTTAGAGTGCGGACTTGACTGGTTGTCTTGAAATTTTTATTTTCCTTTTTGCTGTACAAAGTGGTACATGAGCAGATGGGGAAAAACATAACTGAATTTCTTCATCTTTTCATTTCTGTGGAAAATGGTAAATATATCATTTAGAGGGGAATAGTCCTGTTGTTCTTCCTATGTTCTTATGGCCATCTTGTACATTTTCATGATTATTTAGCATATCTAATAAAGTGATCTGTTTGCATATAACATAAGAGGAAATGGATTTCTGGTACTCCATTAGATCAAGCATCTTGTCGATGCCTGGGCAAGACCAAAAAGACAAAACAAGGCTGCAGTGAATATTCCCAGAATAATATTCATGCTGTATTGCCTGAGCTGTGACACAACATCTTCCATGAGCATTTCTATCTTTTCAAAAGGCAGGCAGACATTCTGCTACCATGACAACACCATGAATACTTGCATATAAAAGACCAGAATATTGTATTTACTACAGAAATTATGTAGTTATTGCAAAAAGTCTGGGCTTATGATCCCACTTAGAAAGTTCTGGTTTGTCTTCTTGGAGGAACTTCAGATTCCAAATCCCTGTGGAAGCCAGAATTGGTGTAACTGTCCCACAGAGACACAGAGGCCTTCCTGTTCTCTTTCCTACTTGACAAGTTCCTGTAATGACTTTCAACAAGGTAATGTAGAGGAGGGAGGATCACATTAGAAATCCCCCTCCAGCTCTCCGTCCTTGCAGGCACAAGGATGAGAAACAAATTCTCTCAGCTTCATCTACAGAGGATCAAACACCTTCTGCCGTTGTTCCCAGGCATTGTTAATTGTTGTTAATTTCCAACACCTCATTAATTATTTGCTATTAAAGATGTGAGTGAGGCAAATGCCCTTCACCCATGGATAGTCATAAGAATGGATCATTAATAACTACAAAATTTTTTTACTTTTGAAGTTAAAAGGGAGCTTGTATGAAAGTCATGTTGTTTGCAGGAAAAACCTGTCAGCTTTCACTTTTACCTAGAACATTTGGTCACTCACTGCACAGACATTTGGTAATGACAGCTCTGTGACCGACTGAAAATCAGTATTAGATTGTAGCCTGAAAACCAGAATTGGATTATTGGCTGATCATCTTTCACCATTTTAACTGCAGTGACTGAGTAACTGCCAAAGAGGGGCAGTAACTTCTGCAGGCAAGTCCAAGTAGAATGGCCTCAATCAAAGTTGTCATTTGCCATTGTTCACAGGCTGGTATAGTCACTTTAATTAACTTTTTTTTTTTTTTTTTTTTTTTTTTTTAGTACATAAGGCAATGAATTCAGCTTCTGGGAATTTACACATTACTCCTCTGTGCTTCTTTAATGGGGTCCACACATTCTTCAGAGAGTGGGTGGGTTGCTGTTTCAATAATTTCTGGAGTAGTGATTTCTTTAGCTGCTGCAGCTTTTCCAAAAGGGTCTGTGAAGCAAAGCTAAGAGGACATCTGGGCAGAGAATGAAGAATCCTGTTCTCTTAAGTCAAGTTACTTATGAAAATAATTCCATATACTGTCCATTGCACAAGAAATCTTAAGCAGAGACAAGAAATGTATCCATGTCTTCTGAGCTAGGTTACAGCTTTAAAACCAGAGATTTTCTTCCAAAGCTAATTTGAATTCATGAGTTGAGCCTCAGACATCCACCCTACAAACCAGTCAATGGAGGGAAGCTCAAACTGCCTCATAACTGCAGTTCCCAGATGCTGCAGAAGCTCCCATTCTCTACTATGAGAGGAGAATGGAGGTTCATAATGTTGGATCTCAGCTAATTAGGACAGTACATGAGTAGCATTACTGTTGTCTTTTTTTCTTTGCTATATGATGTGAAACAATGAAGTAAATAACACAGACTTAGATACTTTCTTCTCTAAAACCTTTTGTGCATATTATAAATCTAAATGGTGCTAGTCTTGAAGGCTGAAAATGGCCATTAGATCATCTGTTTATTTCTACAGACAGTGAAATTTCACCTCTCCTGAATTTGTCTCACACCTTTTACTGGGCCATGGGATCTTCTCTGTAGGCCTCCAGCTTTGCTTTGGAGAGATCAATAGGCAAGACATCCACTACTGTCCTGATTATTTTACCCCCAGAGCTGATAAGCCTCAGTGATTAATGATTTGGTAATCAAAAGTAAATGTTTTCTGTAAAAAATGCAGGGACTCTGCAAACGCTTAAATGTTATCCTCAAAAAATATTCAGTGCATATTGCAAACTGAGAATTCGATTAAAACAGTAAATTATGTCCTATAGCCTTGTCTCGAGTTTCTCTTAAAAAGAGATAAAACCATCCCAGGAAGTGTTTTCAACAGATGCCAGATCTGTATTTGTTTTAGAAGAGCTGAAGCATAATGAAGTACCTGACTTAAGACTTTACAAGATAAGTGCCTGGCTGGTGCTAAAGCTTCATTTTTAATTCATTCTTTATTATGGGAGTTGTTCTCTCTGGGAGGGTGAGCTGTGATCAGGAGCATAGCCAGGACAGATAAGGAACACGAACCCTGGCCTGAAAGCTGACAAACTACCACAGCTGAGCAGTCAGTTATACTGGAGACAGATCTCTTTTGGGGACTAGTTCAAGCTGAATTTATTCTCAGTCACCTCCAAGAAAGACTCACTAAGAATGGAATGCACCACAATGATATATGACTTTTAAAAGTTTATAATCTATGTGCCTACAGGTTTCTGTCAGGAGGTAATAAGAAAAGAGAATTCAAGCAAGCCTTCCTCTACACATGTGCTTACCACCATGTACACCTGCTAATACAGACATAGAAACTCATATGTGTATATATAATGATAATTACTTATTACAGTATTTATTACAGTGGACTTCAGATTTAATCAAACAAAATCACAACCAACTGGGTTTAATGAATTAGAAAAAACTAAACCCAGGAGACCATGAAGCCATATGGATATTCTCTTTAGCGTGTTTTGTTGGAGGAACTTCATATTTGGTTTGAAAATCATTTTTGTGATTCCAGTTTGGGTTTTTATGTGTTCTACTGTGGTAATTATTTTCTTGGTTTTCATCATGAATGACATGTACTCCTTAGTGTTTTGCATTTACCTTGCTTGAATTGCAATGCAATTTCTTTGTGGCAATGCACCATTGCATTATGTCACCCAGTGCTTAGCATGGTGCCTAAATGCTCCTGTGTAGTTCTTCAGTATAGTCAATGTACGGTCATGATACTTCTGTTTCTCCATTTCCTTTTGTGCTAGAAACTGATTTGTTTAATACTTGGCAGTCCTGAACCTCACATTTCCATATTGGAGAGAGACCAGAAGTAACAAACATTTTTAAGGGAAGCAAAATTCCTGGAGATAAGGTACGGATGTGAGATGTTTAAAGAGAGGTATTTGCATATGCAAATACAATAGTTGTGTCTCCAAACAGTGTACAAACAAGCATACATTTCTAAACAAAAGCTTGATTGTGATGGACCAAGATTTGGTCCTTCATATCCTATGAATACATTATTTATTATCTTGAGGGTGTGTTTATCTTTAATCTGACCCAAAGTCTGTTTTTTAATTACCAGCATAACATTTTATAGTTCTTCAGTTGTAAGGAAAACTCTTTTTCATTGCAAAACAAAAGCAAAAATCTTGCAACCAGTGTATTTATCTCTCTTCAGGGGCTGAGGGTTAATATCCAGTAGCTCATAACATCTTTATTATAATGCATTTATAATGATTTACTGGAATGACTCTGTAGCTAAGTATCTAATGTCAAAGACTAGATTTGGTGTGGTGGAAAATGTCGTATCCTTGGGTAGCTCTAGGGAAAATGAGGCCTCAGTCAGGGCTTTCTGTATAATTCTACTAACTGTAATAAGAATAGGGGTAATTGCATTAATGTCAATTAAGCTATTAATAATGCCCATCTTGTCATTCCTAAATATAGCAGTCACTCATACATGCTACTGTCGCCTGTAAAGACTATATGCAAATGAGATCATGGCTTATTTATGCCTTAAAACCTGGCTGACAGTCAGTCTTGTATCTCTTATATACCATCAAAATAGCTACTATTTTGGAGAGAAACCACCTAAGGTGCCTGGAGGGGCCATGTCCTGTAGCTGTGGTATTGATCACCTCCTACCACACACACACCTCCTTAGTAATTTGCATATCCCCCAGGATGCCATCAGGCCCTCTGTGCCACTTCCATTCATGCCACAGCAAGTTTTGCCACGGCTGACAGTGAAGTTCTTTAGAGGAATGCTTGCATCATCTCTGTCCACTAGAAGAAATGTCATCTCTTTTGATGACTTCAGGTTTCCTGTATAGTAGGTCATAGCTAGGGGTGCAACTGCCCTTGCTAACCATCTGTTCTAGGCACTACTATTTTGACTGCATTTGTGAAATAAAATTCTGTTTCTAATGCCAATTAGAGAGTATTAGTTTGCCTTAAGTAGGTTTACCACTAAACAATTTAAAGACAGAGTTCTGGAGTAATGCAAATGGACACACGTCCTCCATGAAACGTGCACAGATCTATATTTACTGTAAAAGTTGCTGGAAATTGAGCAATAGCTTCACAGAATCAAAGTCTACTTGCTGTGTCGTGCAGTGCTTCAACAATGGTGGTCAAATGTTCGTCACCAGCTGCAATGTGAAGAAAATAACATTAGCAAATTTCAAGGGTTATCAAAGGAGTCACTTGCAGAATTGCACTGTCCTTCAGACAAGAAGAGAGAAAAATATGAGAGGAACCTTTTAGTCAGAGCTTATGACAAATAAGGCCATGGCCAATTCCCACAGGAAGACAGTGAGAAGTACCATGATGTGCCTACATCAAGGAGCAGGAAAGGAGGCAACAGATGATATGTATGCATTAAGGGCAAGAGAGGAAAGGGAAGTGAGAATGAGACTGGAATTGTTTGTGAACACCTCTTGATACTCTAATGCTGCTCAACCACCTCCCATCTCCAGAGAGTCCAGGGTAAGGTTATAATAGGTGAACTCATTTTTATAATAAAGTTGGCTGTAGCTCTAGGCCATAAATCACAAGTTCAAGTGCTCAAACTTGTACATTTCTCTCTTGCCTCACTCTCTATTTATACTTTGATATGGATGAATCACTGAATCGAAGGCAGGAAGAGAGAGTAATTCTTTCATCCCTATAGAGAATAATACATTTATGTATGAATTATTAGGCATATTTTCTGGAGAGATACATTCTATTTTCTTCTACCAAAGGCAAATATAATTTCAATGAACCTGCTATTCTTTTCATATTATTCAACTGACTTCCTACCACAAGGTTTTAATGAGCCTGCAACCACTGTGAGTGCTAGCCATTAGACAGACTGGAAGTTTTTATCCTGTGCAGCTGAATCTTACTCCTGATTCAGCTTTAATTTATTCCTTCCTTACTTGTTCCAGTGAATTTCTTGTTCCAGTGAAGTTAAAATATCCTCAGTGATGCACTGTGTCTCAGAAACATGTAATCTTTGCAATTATTAGCATTTTAAAAACAGCTTAAAGGAGACATTGATTGTCCATTTTTGTCCCTTTTGAGTCAAAACTTTGTCACCTCTGTTAACTAAACGTATTTGAAACAGCTGTTTAAACCCTCTTCCCTCATTTTAATTTCTTTCATAACTTGTGCCTTTAAGTACAGGTCCAGTAAAAATGGCTTCTCTGTTTAAATAAGGGTCCAATGCAGAATTAGAATGAATGTTGTCATATGAAGTGCATTTCAAATGTAATAAAGCAGAAAGGAGTTCCTGGCCCCTGTGTCAGTTGTAAGAGGGTGCATACTGTGATCACTATAGCTCAGTGGCTGCAAAGCAGAAAATGAAGATTGTAAAAACGTCACATAAAGAAAAAATGCACAGTGGATTCGTTTTGCGATGCTCATAATTCAGTAATGCCTTTAAGTAGCTAGAAGAAATATAATAAATGTTTTTCCACAACATTGATCATACTGTATCAGAGGAAATATTAGTGTGCAGGGAGCCATGATTATGCTGGTAGTAATTCTCATTGCAGAAAACTCCTAGAAGATGGGACCCTTTATAGGCTGAACTTTTATTGGCTGCCGTTATTTACCTTTAAGAATACGCCTAATACACTGTCTTATAGCTAAATATTTTCGTGAAAACTCAAACCAGCAACTGTCAGTAAATCAAAAAATCTGCTACCACTTTACAGAATTTATGTTTTATTATGAACAGTCTGATAAGCTCTGAGATACAAACAATGACCAATCGACCAAAACAAATTTTCCTGCTGTGTTCCAGAATCTGGATTTGGTCAGACAGGTTTATTGTGCATGATCTCATCAAACAATTTTCTTTAAGTATAAAGTATCGTCAAGAAATGTAATGCAATGTTAGATTAGGCAATAGATTAAAGCACATGGTTATCTGAAGGTTATAACCAAACATACACAGACCACCATGGATGATCTCCTTACTGTACTGCAAAACCCACGCAAAGTCACCAAAACATGTCTGGTCTGTGGGCTGGGTGAGGAGCCCAGTGTGGGTTCCCAGTGCCAGTCTGCTGCTCCTCAGGCTGGCAGGATGCCATAGAGCTGGGGAAAGGTTTGGGCCAGCCCTGCAGAGGGGAACCACTGGGCACCTGGGAGAGGCTAGCCAGGGGCAGCATGTGGGCACTGGGACCAAGGAAGGAGAGCAAAGGTTGAGGTGAGGAACATGGAGTGTACCAAAATGTTCTTCCATGGATGCTGAGGTGGCCCTTCCTCTGCCCTGTAGGGGATGGAGAGGCTGAATGAGATGTGAGAAGAGCTTGTCTGCCAAAGTGTATGTTGCTGGCTTCTGGACTCTGAAATGCCCTATTGTCTCTAGAGAAGGCACTAAAATATTCGTGTTCATTTATCATTAAACTAATTTTCAAGATGATGGTTGAACATGGTTACAACTTTAAGCAAGGAACTATGCTTATGTATTTCCAAAGTGCTGCTCACAGGCCTAACTCCTGCAACAGGACCTACTGGGCCAGGGCCTGAACAAGCAAGTCCATCTGTTATCATTGGCTCCTGCAGAGAGTCTGGTCCTGCAAGATAGGAATTGGTTTTGTTTCCTTGATAGACATTTTAGGCAAAAGTTTTATGTTTTCCCTGAGCAGATGTTGCCTCAGTCCTGAAATTTTAATCATGTGCAGCTTTTTTATTGAAAGACACTCTGTGGCTTTTCTTACATTTAAAATAGCAGGGTTGTATTTTCTTGCCTGGAATAAAAAA
The DNA here is from genome assembly GCF_903797595.1 of Erithacus rubecula. NCBI lineage: Eukaryota > Metazoa > Chordata > Aves > Passeriformes > Muscicapidae > Erithacus > Erithacus rubecula. The sequence continues at coordinate 15,761,933 of NC_136659.1, forward strand.
GATGACCACACTCCCTACTATGTGCTAGTAGCCTGGATTGGAAACTGAAGATCAGTTCTGCATGATCTGTTCCTTGGCAGTGTCTCTGTGTTTTTTTGACATGATCTTAGGCAGGTCATTTAAAATTTCTGTGGTTTAATCTATCTATCCTTAAAGTAATTAAAATAATAAGCACATCTCTTAGCGGTTACTACATGGGATTGAAATAGTTAAAGACCTTTGGCAGGTTGTGTCAAAGTAGGGAAACTGCAAGGCTGGGAATTACCAAATGTACAAATTCTTGTGCATCTTCATATAAGTTTTTTCAGTAATGGGGGTATTTAATGCTCCTGTGAATGAATTACTGTGACAATCCTTTATTCTATGTAGCTGTATATGTATTGCATTCATGTATGTTGTTCTGGGGCAGTCTTCATTTGCATATGAATATTAAAGTTTAAGTGCAGTGATCAACAGTGTTACCTTGGTACAAAGTACATCTGTTGCTATAAACTTGACAGAAAGTGCCATAAAGGAGGAGGGGTGGAATTAAACCAGAAGCCCTAAGTGGCAACTGATGCATAGATTCATCAGAGTTTTGCTTCAGAGGGGAATACGCACTTGGGGTAAGGTGTGATGTATGCCAGCCTGTGCAGTTTGCATACTGGAGAATGCTCTCAGCCTGGAGCTCAGTGCTGTCTGCCGCACGGGCACTGCCCCTGCACAGCATCCAAACACAGAAAAGGAGACTGCGTTATAGCCTAAAATCTGCCCATGGATACACTGAGCCGATTTTACAGCAGCTCAAGATGTGTTGCTCTGAGTCCGTGGTTACCTTTTAACGCGAAGGGGAAGAAGAGCGATGGTTTGCAGTATTTGCGGTGCTGTTTCGGTTGGGTTCCGGGCGCTGTGAGCAGGGAGAGGTGCCGCTGGATGGCACTGTTGCTCGCGGCTGGCAGGAGCGCAGCCGGGACACCGCGCACCTGCGGGAGAGACACCGCGCACCTGCGGGCCGGGACACCGCGCACCTGCGGGAGAGACACCGCGCACCTGCGGGAGGGGCATTGCGCACCTGCGGGACGGGACACCGCGCACCTGCGGGAGAGACACCGCGCACCTGCGGGAGAGAGCACCGCGCACCTGCGGGCCGGGACACCGCGCACCTGCGGGAGAGAGCACCGCGCACCTGCGGGCCGGGACACCGCGCACCTGCGGGAGGGGACACCGCGCACCTGCGGGAGAGAGCACCGCGCACCTGCGGGCGGGACACCGCGCACCTGCGGGCCGGGACACCGCGCACCTGCAGGAGAGAGCACCGCGCACCTGCGGGAGAGACACCGCGCACCTGCGGGAGAGACACCGCGCACCTGCGGGAGAGAGCACCGCGCACCTGCGGGAGAGAGCACCGCACACCTGCGGGCCGGGACACCGCGCACCTGCGGGAGGGGCATTGCGCACCTGCGGGAGAGACACCGCGCACCTGCGGGAGGGGACACCGCGCACCTGCGGGAGAGACACCGCGCACCTGCGGGAGAGAGCACCGCGCACCTGCGGGCGGGACACCGCGCACCTGCGGGCCGGGACACCGCGCACCTGCGGGAGAGACACCGCGCACCTGCGGGAGAGACACCGCGCACCTGCGGGAGAGAGCACCGCGCACCTGCGGGAGGGACACCGCGCACCTGCGGGAGAGACACCGCGCACCTGCGGGAGAGACACCGCGCACCTGCGGGAGAGAGCACCGCGCACCTGCGGGAGGGACACCGCGCACCTGCGGGAGAGACACCGCGCACCTGCAGGAGAGAGCACCGCGCACCTGCGGGAGAGACACCGCGCACCTGCGGGCGGGACACCGCGCACCTGCGGGAGAGACACCGCGCACCTGCGGGAGAGACACCGCGCACCTGCGGGAGGGGCACCGCCCGCGCCGCTGCTCTGCCCGCCACACAGTGCAGGCTGGCCCGGCGCTAGCACACAAAAACACCCCATCACATATTTTATAAAAGATTCCATTTACGTTAATCTAACTTAGTCTGCGTTTACGTAAAATGAAACACCAGTAAACCCAAATATTTCAGTTATTCTGCACACCTGTGTCTACTCACATTAACGGTGAGGAAGCTGAATTTAGATTGACTCATTGTCAATGCGACCTGATTTAGAATGAACTAGACCAAGTAGTTTTCATTTTCACTACAAATATCAATGGAACTTCTGGTTTTGAAAATAATTTGCTCTTTTGAATACTTTTGGTTCTTTTATTTTAAATCACAGGTGAAATTTTGCATTTTGCTACTCCTGTGTTTCTGCTTGCTACTGTTCTTTAGGAAACAGTGAAAAATGGAAAGGTAGTTCTTTTCCTCAATTCTAGAACAGGTATGAGTCAGACTGTCGTTCCTCATTCAATTTTGTTCTTAACACATGAATTCTTATGGTTCTATGAGAATTCTCTTTTTATATTAAAAAATCTTTTAATTGTATTATGAAATTGCCCATTGTCGTGAATTGAGCTGAACCTCTGTGTTCTTCATTCCCCTTCTTTTACCTTTTCTTCAATATTAGAGTATGTAATTTGTAGAACAGTTACAGGCTTAAACTTTAGCTATGGGATTGCTTTCTGTTCTTGTACATTATCACAAAATTATGTTGCTTGCCATCTATGGGATGCTTTGATCCAAAATTTCAGTCATTGTTTCCACATTTAGGGGCTGGAATGAACATCAAAGAAGTGGGTGTACTGGATTTGCTGAATGCCAAAGCAGTACAATAACATGCAAAGGATATAAGCAAATCCCAAAGGTAAAATGTGCTGCCAAATCTTGCACATAATAGAAGCTCTAAAGTGACAGTCAGTCTTTGACAAATGCATAATGATATCAATGCCAAGGGAAGGAACTAGCATGCTGAAAGGTGAATAAAAGAGTTGGGAACAATTCACTACATTTACACATTTCCTCAGTGTGTTTTCACACAACAAGGAAAGCAGATGAGACACATGTATTAGGTAATCATTGGAGAAGACTGTAAAACTGCTGAGGTTTTTTAGTAACCTGGGTATTTCCTTGCCTTGTGATGAGTTTTTCAAAACAAAACATGGTTAGAACAATTCATATTCTAAAAGAAAAAAAAATCCAGTCCACAAGGAATGTAAAAAATGGTTAATTCTCTTATCCTTTGACAAGATCACATTTAATGCCCATATGGTAGTTGCAATATGCTGTTCTCTTTCCTAGTTGATGGATTCCTAAATACTTCAAATAGTTGCAAAGACAAGTTAAGGATTCCATATGCATTCACCAGATTTTCCAACACTATGAACTAACAGAGTAATTTAAATGGATCCTATAATGTAAAAACATGAGAATAACTGCACAAAACCTATCAATTTATGTTGTAAAACATCTGAAACCCACTAGTTAGATTAATTTTCTTTTCCTTTCTTTGAAAACAAAACAAAACTCAAAGCAAATAATAGCTGTAAAATTTGTAACAAAAGTCTTCCTTCCCCAGTATGTACAACACTTAGCAGAGGCAAGTCTCAGGTAGTTTAGCAGATCCTAGTGTGCTCTGGAGAGAAGTTTTTTCCAAGCCTGCATGTTAATGCTCATCAGAGGGAGCCTGACAGAGACCCACTGAACTGCAGTACTCCTGCTGCAGTCACTCAAATATTTTGAAGGAAGTTCTGCTGTAATAAAACTTCAAAGAGATAACGATTGAGGACCTGCTCTTCCCTCATTAGTTTTGTTCCCTGTCTCTGGTAGCTGAACAGACACCTCCAGTTTTCATATGACTGGTGACTGAAAGCATGGCTGCCACATGTCAAGAGTGCTGCTCAGGTGGTAGGTGCATGGCCAGTCAGCATTTTGGCCAGGTGATAGCCATGTTCTGGTCATATGACTGAAAAAAAAAAAAAACCAAAAAAAAAAAAACAGGCTATTCCATCTTTAACAAAGAGAGGGTTAGCCTTTGCAGCAAAAAGTGACATATTCTTGGCTGGGCTGTGGTTTCTGTACTCCAGCTAGAGGTGTAAGGAGCAATCTAAAAAATCTAGGTAGGGTAACATTCCTCCTGTTCAGTAACTGAGGAAAAAGCTTCTGACTGGCATGGGCCTGTGTGGAGACTAGAGGGAGTGTTTCCATTGCCTGGAAACACGGATTTTCATTTGCCATTGACTTTGGGGCAGCCAATTAACTCCTCAGAGTGCACCTGAACTTAGGTACTTGGGCTCTTGAAACATTCCACAGAGGCACATATATGATTTAAAGCTGCCTCTGTCTTGCTCTTCCTTCTCCTTCTCTCTCCTACCCTGAAACTACAGGTTTTCTAATATGGTCTGAGAAAGTGTAGCAAATAATGTAATTCTTTATACATATAACATCCTGGTTTGTGCAAGTAACTAGGAAAATGAGTGTCATGCCCAGATGGGGACCTGATCCTCCATGCCTTGGCTCCAGTCCTGCATTAGATTTGTAGGGAGTGTGACCTGCATTCTCTTCCAAAGAAGGCTGGGTAGGAAGAGACATCTGGATTGGATTGTGGTTGCTACTAAAATCTCCTATGAAGCAGAGAAAAAAGCTGCAAGTGGTCAGGCAGAGATGCATCTGTTATCATAAAACAGGATGCGTACAATCACCACTGAAGAAACTAGACAGATAGATAATGTAAACTAGGTTAGATGGTGTCCACTACTGAAGGAGGGAATTTCTAGTCTTTTGCATTTTGTAGGCCAAGTGTCAGACCCCGTGGCAGCCACCTGCTGACATTGAGAACAAGCCTGCTCTGACCACAACAAAACTGTCTCAGTGGTAGTGGGGGGAAAGTTGAAACCATCAAGAGCTGTGAGATTCATGGACACTTTGCCAAAAAGGGAAAACAGTGGCAAGTAAGTCCCATCATCTTCAGGATAGTGGTAACATCTCCTGAATGTCCCTAAAAATGTGCTACTTCCCAGAAATCTGGGTCAAAATATCACTATTTCTGCAATTAATCTACTTCATTGATCTCTTCTATTGCATCCTTCTGTCTTGTCACAGAGATACTGCTGGAAATAATCCTGGGCAGATAAAAAGATCTGTGGAACAGGGACAGAGATATGGGGATCAGAAAGTCAGGTAGAACTCCTGTAAATTCTCACATTTTTCATTTTCGCCAGAGCCTGAAGATGAATGTGCAGCTATGCCTATGACTATGGAAGGATGTTAGCTTACCTTGAATATTAGTGAGATTCTGTAAGTTGCTGGGCAAATATTAAGCCCACAGTAAAAGAAGAAAAAAAAAATCTTTGAACGTTTGCTAGCCCGGAAAGAATGGTTTTAATCTTAGAGTGAGGGAGAGAGCTGGCAGAAATCCACACACTTAAATAATCATCACCAACTTGAGTGAGGGTAGAAAAAGACATAATAGATAGATACATGTAATAGTTCCTGATAAAGTCACAAGGAAAAGAAACTAAACAGGTCATGAGTATTATTAATAATCACACTGACAAAGATAAAAAATAACCAAGGAAAACAGAAAATCATAATAATTGATTATGAGTACAGCTGAACTGGAATAAGAGACTTGGGAAAATTCATATGGCTGAAATATTAATATAAAGGATCTAAAGGATATAGATTCTTCAGGAAGGAGAATCAGGTTGAAAGCAAGGAAGGATATCATGTGCTCAGATGTCCAAAATGAAGATCAAAGCATGTGCATGATTATAAAGAAGACATCTAGAGTCTCCTACAAAGCATTAAATTTGGAAGTGCAAGAAAAGGATTTTGATAGTTTAGTACCAGAATCATCTAGGGCGCTGAAATGTATGTGTTTTAACTATCAAACTGTTGGTAAAAGCATTGGTCAGCAAATTCTTGGTAATGCTAGGTAAAAGGGAAGAACTGAAGTGAATCAGTCTTCCAAAAGAGCTGAGATTTTTGGGGGTTTTTTTAATAGAGATTGTTTTCCAACTTTTTTGCAAGTTTCTCAGATGCTTGCTTGCTTTCTACCTCAGCAAAAGGATATTTTTGACTTGCTGCAAAGGTCCCAGGCATCCTCTAAGATCTGCTTTGTTTGAAGCAAGGACAGCAAATATGGCAGAGAATTCACCTTCCTTAGCACTGTGGTATTGAACAATGAAAGTGTAGGGACTCTGTTTAAAGCTCAGTGAAGACTGGGCTTGTTTTAATTTGAATTCAGCTTAGCTGCAGAGTCCTTGTGTTTGGATTTTGAATTCAGAGCCAGATTTATTTTAGATTTTGCCTTCATCAGAGAAATTATTCTTGTCAGACATCTTTTCAGTGCTATGACTTAATGAGACCTCTCAGCCAGGACTGGGCAAGGCACAACTCATCTTTCTCAACTGTTGGTTGGGGGGCTATTCCACATTACTCCCTTTGTTTTGGTTACATTTCCAGGCTGTCTTCATATGTCCTGTGTGCTGTGGTTGGGGGTGTGCACTGGGACTGAGCCTTGACTCTCTCAAATCCTGAAAGATGTAGTGTCTCAGGGAGACATTGTCAGGCAGATAATTTTGGGTTATCTAAACTCCTGTTTCACTCAGCCAAATAGGGCTTGTTGCTGATTTTCTTGGGCATTGAAAGGATATGAGCAAATGGTTAATACGTTTGAACAGTAGAAAGCCAAGGTCTGAGGAGTGTGAGTAAGATACTTCACTATTCCACTGCAGAACACTGAGGGCAGCAGTGCCTGGGTGGTATGATTGTGACAGAACTCACAATGCATAGGATGAGGAAAAGGTAAAGCAGGAAAAGTAAAATTATAGTCCTCAGGAAGATAAAGTCTTCCGAAGTTAGGCAACTAGGAAGCAACCTCAAGAGAAAAGGATATAGGATGCTGTGACAGCTGAAATATTTTGTTTTTTATTGGATCAGACTCTACTAAATGCATCAACTATAAGAGCTGGCTAGTGTAATTAACATCAGCTAAAAAGGGTAAAGTCTTTGCCTAGGATAACATAACGGCAGGAAAAATTTTTTTCATTTTCTTGACACACTTCTTAATTATCCCAGAATCAATCTCATCATGACCACTGACATTTGCTAGCAGTTGTTTGGAGAACAGAAGAAAGACTCATGAGAAAAAAATTTTAACGTTGAATGTGACACCAGGTCTTTCAGAGAGGGAGAGTAAGAGAAAAAGAATTCTGGATGCCTATTTATCCAAAGTTTTTTCCACAATTCGTGATGAATTTTTAAGCCCCAAAAGATGAGAAGGAAATAAGTAGCAGCCGATATGAATTTGTGAAATTCATCCACTTGTTGAATACAAATTCATCAGTAAGTAGTCATGTCAAATTGATTTCATTTCCTCTTAGAACAGAGTTACAGGGCACAAGTAAAGGGGGAAAATGTTAGGTCACAGATATTCTGACTGTTTGACACCACATTGCATGGCACTGTCTTGGACAGCAATCTCAGGACTTTTAAGCCCTGAGCTTGTGTGTTGTGTCAGGGTTTGGGGCACCAAACTCCTAGAAAGACACAAAGGTAGTTAGAATTCAGGGGAGAATAAACAGGTCACAACAACATGACATGTATGAAAAATTGGAAGAAGTGTATTGTATTTCTTTCTCTGGAATAAAAAAGACTGATGGCCATGAGAACAGCCTTTGATTTTATTTACAGCAGCCTTTTACAGGAATTATTCGTTCTCTGTGGTAGATAAAACAGATTTGCTCTGGCAAATTCATACTAGACCTTAGGAAACAGCTTTCTGAGTCTGAAGATGGCAAAACTGATCTTTTTGAGAGGGCTGTAGAGTCTTCATCACTGAAAATGTTTAAGAATGGGTTTAAGAGGAACACTTCTTAAATTAAACCTGCCTAGAGAGAGGGCAGAGACCTTCCAAGGGAATCTTATTTTCCACTGATTCCCGGACACAAAGCCAAATGTCTGCAAGCTGTGGTTTCTGTGCCCTCCAGGGCAGGAGTTCTCTTTGCAGCACCAGAGAATTTCCATGCTTTACCTCCCATAGGCAGCAGCACATTTAAGGTGTTACAGCACTGTGCTGGAAGCTGCAGTGTCAAGCCAGGTTTCCTCACGTGCCCTGGTTTTACTCTCACAGCTCAACACTATTCTTTAGCACCTGTGCTGCAGTCAGTCTTCTCCAATACAGTCGTTTTTTTTCCTGTGGAAATGCAGAGAGGTGTTAAATATTTTTACTAAGTCCTTTACTATCCTTGTGTCTTCCTATTACTGCAGTTGATAGTGAGCAATGATGAAATTTAGCTTAGCAGAAAGTTTTTCCTGAATATGTAATCTTTTGGAATTGTTTAGATTTTCTAGTGTCCTCAGTAAATTAAAGCGTTTGGCTTTTCCATTGTTTCAGAGCTAATTACTGAAGTAGCTAAATGTTCAAGAACATAAAAATGTACAAATGAGTGGTAGTTGAATGGATGTAGTAAGATTTTTTTTCTGGCATGAAAAGCACAGTATTTATGAGTTAATTTAATCAGAGAAGAAAAATATTGAGTAGGTGATGAAGTAAAAATGATGACTGTGTATTATGTTTTGCCACGCAGCTGAACAAACACATTCAATGACAGACTTTGACAGGAGCTGCAAAGATGTTCTTGACAATGGCATGAATAAATATTAGGTGCTGTACACAATTCATTGCATTCCAGGCCTTGAGCAAAACCAGGTTGGCTTTGCCTGGAAAATTTGGAAGAAACAATGTAAGCGTGTTGGGGAAATGCAAACATACACAGTATTCTCCTCAGCTGCTTTGCTGTAACATTTGCATTTGCATCAGCAACAAATGTAATTTTTTATCTACTCTAATTTCATTACATTTCTAGGAATCAATTAAACTCTCAGCTACTTTAGAGTTCATGGTGGGCACTTCAGTAATATTGCCCAAATGAAGAACTTTATACTTGCTAAACAAAGTACTTTGATCAGGCTTCATTTCCATTGCTGCAACTAGTTTACAAAAATATAAAAGAAAATAAATACTTTTATATAATCACTGGTCAATACAGAAGTGGAAAGATATCTCCTAATAATTTTAAAATAAAATTTGAGGAAATTAGAGAAAGGCTATGCAACATGGATGTGGGCTATTGAAAGAATGAATATGACAATATGGAGGAGAATTTCCTTTTAAAGATTATTTTTCTCCAAAGCTGGTTTATAGCCATAGTCTCTTGCTAAAACCTACAGCAATATTAGTACCTCAAGCACACTTGACTGCTGGAGAGAAAAGAGAGGTGGGAACATACTGCACTGTTCTAGTCTTTATTCTGCCTCCATTGAGTGAAATTTAATTCATGGGTGGTCCTCACATCTTCATTGTTCTGAGGGCTGGTGCTGACAGTACTGTTTTCATCTTTATTTTTTGTAATCCTGAGAATATTCTTAATTTGTGTTGGACCAATAATTTCCACTGACAAAAATTAAATTTAATGTGGAAGTTTCTCTCATTAGTTCTATTCTCTACTGATCTCATTTGCAAGTGCAAACACTCATTTCAGAAATAGTGTTTTTAAGAGTAAGCCTCCTCCTGTGTCACTCCAGAAAGCAATGGGCGCAGTCTACCTGGAATCTTTAAGCTGTTGTGTCCTGATGGTTCTACAAGGGATAGCAATGTCTCTGCTTTACTACATGATGTGTTTGTGTGCCTGGGATTCCTCAGTGAGTCCAGGAAGAATAAGCCTGCAACAGAGAAATCACTGGCCTAGCTGGGAAAGAGGGAGAACAGCTCATGTCACTTCTGCAGTTTCTTTTCTGGAATGAGTCCCAGACACAACTCAGAGAAGTTTTAGACTCCCTGGCCATCTATAGCCTCATAGGTGTGTTTTAGAAGCTAAGGATAGATGTGGTATTAAGCTACCCAGCCCACAGCTCCCCTTTTTTACTTGTTCTCCCTATTCTGTGAGGGCTGTGAGAGTTTGTGAGGAGGTATAACACCTTCCTGTAAGAACTTCAAAGGGACTGAGCCTGGCACATTTTATTTATGCTATATTCTTTTACTGGAAATAATATTTACTGGAAATAAAAAGAACAAAGTGAAAATCCATCTTCTCTGTTTGACTTTCCCTCCTCTGAAACCCTTAAAACTCAGTGAGTGGAGCAGCAAACACACTACAGTGACATACTGGTAAAAAATCTAAAGACTATTTTTTAATTAATGTATTTTTACATGTCAAGATGGTATATATTAAAGAAAGAGTAAAAGTAGGTCTCTTCAGTCTAGAACAGTCTAAAACAGTTTTGTTAGCTGGGGATTTAATGCTATATTGCTGTCTGGGATTGTAATTTTGCATTTGAGTGTGTGCTTTACGAATTCCTTTTCTGTTTGTAGAGAAGGTTGATTTGCTCAAAATTACCAACATATCTTTTGTATCATATCTGTTCCACAGCTAATGGCTGTTATTATTAAGCAAGTTGAGCAGTAATTTTATGGCTCAAAAAGATGCCAGAAAGGGATATCAGGAGGCATCCTGATTTGTTTGCAAAAGTCAAGAGTTTAATCTGGGCCTCCTTTAAGAGATTACTTCATTACACATTATTATACCTATTAGAACTGTACCCAAAAATTTATTACTAATGGAAGTTCTTTTGGATTAATTATGTCCCACATATGGGCATATTGGATGTATTTTCAGGTACACTGTGCAAGCAGAGAACCTAGCTTTTTTTTTTTTTTTTTTTTTTTTTTTTTTTTTTTTTTTTTTTTTTTAATGGCAGATACTTTGGGAATTCTATACCTAAATACAGTTTTGGTGAAAAGCCTGAAATTTTGGGGCCCACAGTCTGAATCAGATATGTTTCATTTGCTACATTTACTACCCAGAGATCCATCACTTGTGTCATATCTCACTAGGATCTTGCCAACTGGGATTGCAGTCCAGGAGCATCAGCAGCATGTGCATGGCATCTGTGATTCTCAAATGTGTGTGTTGGACACCCAGAAAAAACATTGTTTTAAGCTACCTTTTCTGAGATATTTTGCAAACTTCAGCTATCTGTTGCTAATGCAGGAGGTCGAAGAATATCCCATCTGAAAGAATTCCTCTCTAAGAGAGGACTCCTATGCTTCAGTGAATGGTTGTGAATCAGCTACAGGAAGAACAATAAAATATTTCTGTATATACATCTTGGGGCAGAGGTTGCTATCTTACTTTACAAATCGGAAGTGAAACATTATTTAAAAAAAAATAAATAAATTTGGACCATTCCAAATCTTGAACATGGACTTGCAGATCTTCACTTTTATGCTGTAGCTCTTAACTGCAGAATTTAAAGCATCTAGAGGCAAGATTTTGAGCCAATAATACTGTGGTTCATCATAAGTATGTTTTTAGGGGACAAACAATTATCAATAAAAAACCATATAAAACCATATAAAAATTTCTATAAATTTAATAAAAGCTGTGTTGGTAAGCAAACTGAGCAACTCTGAGCCTGACTTCAGAGCCAGAATAAATGAGCCCTACAGTTAGGAGAGATATTAATACCCTCAGAACATGAAAGGGACAAGGGACAATTGCTTAATCATTTTGGTAAACTTACATCTCCTCATGCAATGTACTTGCTCCTGGAGACACTGCTTAGATATTGATACTTATCTTGTTTCCTGTGTGTCATCTCTGACAACACTTGAATAAATTTAATGGAAGAATAGTTGGGGTTTTTAATATCATGGTTATTTTAGTAGGTTCAACTGATTGTGGGGTAAACAATTTTTAGTTATTTTATTCATCAAATACTACAGAACAGTTTCAGAAAGCCCTTAAATGCAGATATTTAAATAGCTTTAGGTTTAGCTATTGCATTTGCATGTACATAACTTCTTCCAGTGTCATAGCTATATTTTGAAAGATTGTGAAAGTTAACTGCAGATTTTATTGCAGAGTATTTAAAATTACAGTTAATATTTGTAGTGATGCCTGTTCCTTTGATTAACTTTGATACTGACTGAGATTTAAATGTGATTACACTGCCAGAAAGAAAAGTTCTTGTCTCTTTATGGTTCCTCTCTATTTCTACAGTTAGAGAAATGGTTCAATTACTGAAAATAGCAGAGCAAATGCTGACCTATATTCAGATCTTTTTACCTGCATGCTTTTGTGGTGAAGAATTTGACTCAATGATTGCATTGTGCTAATAAGCTGATAATATTGTATATTATTTTTGGGCTAATATTTACAAAGCTCCTATAGAAACATTGTTCTGTAGATATTTCTCAGAAATATTATATACATAAGCATCAGTAATATCTTCTAATTTGTGGTTAATCAATGATAGCTAGCTGATCATACTACAGGAAAGGCTCTCTTGTAGTCTCTAAGAGATACAAGCAAATAAAACCTTGTAGTTGATAGATAGAGAGCTGTATGAATGGAGAAAGGGTGCTACAGACATGAAAACAATTTCTGGTTGTATTATTATATGGATGCCTCTTTAAGGATTTTAGTCTTAGAAAAATCATGCTGTGTTACGTTTAGCACTAAATAAATTTAAGCCAAAGTTTTATTTCCAAGAAATAAATTTTACAAGACATGTGGATCCCCACTTTCTTAAAATCCTCCATTGGTCTGGACTCATAAGCCATAGAAAAAAGCCACTCCATTTCTCTAAGCTACTGTACAGTTTCTTGGCAACTGATGATAAACAGATATGACTTGTTAGGAAATCTGTCTGCCTTTTTCTTATTTTAGATGTAATCTGGAATGAAAACCAATGCTGTCATACAGGCTCCAAAAATAACAAATCAAATAATATTTATAATATAACTTTGGATGTAATATTAGATTAAGTCTTTAGGCTTAGCCATACTGCAGAAAAAAAAAAGTGATAACATAAGTTTTCCAATTCTAAGCAAAAGTGGCAAAAGATCAGACTCCTTGCATTGCCTCCTTCCTGCCCACTTGCTCCTGCATGAGAGCAGAAGCTGCCTTCTAAATGCAAGTACTTGGAAGCTGCTGTGATACATGACAAAATGAAACTCTAAGACAGCTTTGGATCCCTATCTCAGATCCTTGTAGATTTAGTACACAGAGAAGGGAAGTCTGATTTTTTTACTTTTCTGAATAAAGACAGGGCACTACCCTTTATGAGAACTGTAAATACCTGAATGGGAACTTAGAGTCAAAATGAAAATTTTACGAACCTCCACCATCCGCTTGTCAAGCTGAAGTCATTAACACCATCAACACCAACTATGTATATTGACAGACATTTAAATAGAGAGAGAAGAGATATTTGGGGCAATGGCAATACCCAGTGAAAACTCAGCCAAAGAGACACCAGTCATAAATTCAGGTGCCTGGGAATTGTTTCACAAGTAGATATGTTAGCAAAGGACAACCAGCAAATATGGAAAGGTGCAGGCAGACACAAAGGAAGAGCTCAGAAGCAGAGCAGGGAACTGAGGGGAAGGACAGATTAGGAAAAAGCATCCAAAGAGAGTATTTGTTCTTATTCTGCTGATTTTGCATTAATTCTTCATAAACCTGGCTATTTGGAACAATATATTGTGAAATTGTATAAATTCTTCCTTTTCACAGAAATTACCCTAGAGATCCCTAAATGTGGGATAATTTTAGCTACTGTTTTTGTCATTGAGAGAATTTCAACCAGATTGTTGAATACCATGAATTTTTAAAAATTCACAATGATTTTATGTTAGTGATTTTGTGTTCCAATTAAATTAATTTGATACAGGAATCTGTAATTATGTTTTCCATGTTTTCTGGATTTTTTTTTTGTTTGTTTGTTTTGGGTTTTTTGTTTGTTTGTTTGTTTTTGGGGTTTTTTTGTATTCTGAAGTAATTAAAATACTTACCAAACCCATTAGACACCTCTTTCTTGCTAGTTTGGATTCTAACTCTACTGTGAGGTATCCTAGGATGATATTAGGTATTTCAAAATTTAGCCAAACATAAATTTCTCCCACAAAAGAAAGTTAGTTTCAGGTGGGTAATTCTATCATGCAATATTTATTTTTTTAGGGGAAAAAAAGCCTGCTAAAAACCAACATTATTGCACTACAGAAAGAACATATAATTAATAAAGCTGTGAAGTAAAATAATCTGCTGCCAGCCTTAAACCAAATAAATTCACCATAAGCATGAAAAATTCTCCAAGAAAATAGCATTAAAATTAGTAATTGCTTGAAATGTACTTACAGTTGCTGCAGTTGCTTCAGTTGCTTTGTTTAATGAATACCTTTCAGAAACTACTGGCACACTCAAAAACTGGCTTGAACTCTCTCTTTGCATTGCTTTGTAGTTAATGGCAAACAGGACTTTAACCTTAGCTCCCAAGCTCTGTATTACTTCTTTAACTGGCTAAATAAATTCCTGGTACAGTGTAACAGTGCAGTTTCATATTCTTCTATTTCAGCAATGATGCTTAGATGGTTTCTGTCCTCAGCTGATTTTCCTGACCCACACCTGCTTCTTCCTCTCTTTTTAAAGTTAGGAAAAATAGGGAACAGATTCAGATCAACATATTCCTAGTTTTTATCTACTTTTTCAGTGCTATTTTAAATTGAAATCCAGTTTCTTCAGCCAGTTCCTGGGTGTCCCTAGAAAAAATCGTGTCAACACAAAGGAAAGGATGGTTTGAGGGTTGTGAACAGAGAGAGAGTGAGAGTTTCTTGTTCTGGAATTGTCATTGAAAATCATTAGAGACTATATCTGTATATCAATCAAAGTAGAAAAATAGCTTTGGCACCAGAAACTTAGTCAAGAAAAAGGAGAGAACAATGTTTAATTCACTAGAAATACAGTAAGATACAATCAGCTCACCTAAGTGCACCTGTTCCCTAATTTTTGGCACAGCATAAAATAAGAGTTTAAATATTTCTGTCTATATTATCTGGTCATGCATATGTGTGAAAACACACATATGCAAGCAGGCACATGTTTTTCCCTCCTGGTTATGGTGCTTGGCACAGCAACTGAATGGAAACAGGCAGTGCAGGTGGCTGCTAACATGCAGGATGCTGCTGGATCCAGTCCTGTCAACACCAGCCAGAAAAGGAGATGCTAGAAGCAAGGCTTGGGTGTGGGGTTAAGATATGTATCTGGATAATTAAACTGAGGAAAATATATTCATTTTGGATGGAGCCGTGAAAAGTTCTGTCAGCTTTAATTCTATCTGTATAATTGTTTGCGATGGTGCTTCTAAACAGGGATTTAAACTTGTAAAGTGGCCTAACCCCCTTCCCACATGTAGTGTGCATAAACAAAAATCCACTCAGAAACATAGAGATATCACTCTTGATCTCCCTAATCAGAATTGAGAATATTTAGATTCTAATTATTTTTTGTGGGTTCATATGACTGCCTCATATGATTGTTACATGATTGGCCTTCTAAAGTTTTAATTGTATGTCATTTATTAAGGTTATATTAATTTCTTTCTAAGTCTTGGAAGTAAGAGATTGGTTTAATAGGTTTTCAGTGAGCTGTTCAGGTGATTTCTTATTGTTATGAAACATGTATCATTTCCCATTTAATTATTCTTTGTTTGAGCACAAAAATTATTGTCTGCTTTCCACGGTTGCTCCTGTTCTCTTATAACTGCATGTGTGACTGCTGTAACACTGAAACCTTGTCAGGAGGGCACCTTTTTAAAGTCAGTAGATTTGTCTTTAAACTTCTATGGAGTTTGTGTGAGCAGAAGTAGGGAACATAAAGCCAACTTGTACTTTTTTAAAGTGCTATTATTTATTTTAAAAATAATTTATTTGATGGATAAATCATAGTCATGGCTATGAATGTTTATGTGGAAAACACCTCTTTTCAATTTGGTTTTCAGCATCTCTGGATGCACCAAGCATCCTTTGGAGGATATGTCCCATACTGGGACAGCTGGGACAGCTGCCCTGCCTGCTGCAGACATACAAGCAGCAGATCTTGTACAGCTGCTCTTTGCAAAACATTTGGGGGCTCACCGTGAGCCCAAAGCTTGCTCAAGTTTTTTCTACCTGCTACTTACTCCCCTACCTCTCCCATCTCTGCCCTCTCTGATCTATACTTCTTCAGTGTGCCAGGAATAATGGAGTCATCTGCAACAACCCAGTTCTCTTAGATGCTGACCAAGGGATAGATACTCCCAGGAGCTGCTGTGCTGGAGGTCACTGAAAGGAAGGGTGGCTGCCCAGCAGAGCTGGGGCACAGGAAGCAGCTTTGAGGAGTAAATGCCAGTGAAGTGGCAGTGGCTCCAGGATGTGTGAATCAGCCCTGATTCACATGGATGTGACATGGAGGGGACAAAGCTACAGATTATTTGTCCTCAGATGTTCCTTTGCATGTGGGCTAAGCAGGCAGGCAGCCTGGTATGGGTGACAGGGAAACTATTGGTGCATTCACAGGAATTTCCTGGCAGGTGCTTTCCACAGTACAACCATATCATTTCTGCAGCCTACTGGATTAGGGGAGCAAATTTCTAGTTGCTTTACATCATAACCAGCCATACTGCTCTAGAAATTTCCTTAGCAGTTTTGCTGCATGCTGTATTCATGTTTACAGTACCTGTGCAGCCTCATCAACACTGTATTAGCCCTGTTTCTATTATTTTTATTTATTGACATGATAATTTTTTTCCAGAGCTATAATGCTTTCAATAATATATTATATTTCTCATCTGTCAGCTCTTTGGATGAAAGAATCCCTTTTGAATAGCTGTTAGTATTTTCCTTATTAATCAGAAACTGGTTTTTTCTTTGTTTGTTTGTTTGTGGGGTTTTTGTTTGTTTGCTTGTTTTTTTCCAGTTTCCAAATTGGAAATAAATACAAGAGTTCAAAACTATAACACTGAAGTACACCAGTGCTGGATTGAGTTTTGAACAAGTAAAGACAAACTTCATAATTTCTATAATTTTTTTTTCAAAACGATAAAGTGACAAGGTAGAAGGTAGCTGATAAATGGCTGTTATTCTGTTCTTCTTAGACACAGGAGACAGAAATAATTTTCTCTAAATGTAGCACTATTATTATTAAACTATTCAAAAAACAGAATCTCTTCTCCCAAGTTGGAGATGGTACCTCTGCTGGGATTTAATTTTATTTGCTTATGTATGTATGAACTGCAGGTGACTATTCAATAAATCCATTTTTCTTGTCATTAATATTAAAAGATTTCCAACTTCCACTTGCATGCTTTATTTATGATCAAGTTCTTGCAATCAGAAATGTGATCTTTAATAAAATGAAATGTATGTGTCTGATGGAAAGAAGCATTAATCATGCAGAAAGCAACTAATACACATTTATTTCCCTTTTGCCATATTGTCACATTGCATTTCTATAGGTTAATCATGATTTGTAATAAATATGTAAGCATATTTTCAAAGAAGTGTTCTCTTTAGTGCTCTGTGAGTCCAAATATAGAGTATGTTCAGCTCCCTCTTCTATTCAGAGAGCAGGGCATACAATGCCCATTTGCCCATTTTTATTATCTAGCATTTTGTGAATTCTAAACTTATAGATGAGAATTTCCCTAAGGGATACATTTTAAACATCAGTACCACAGTGAAGTGATTCTAATTTTCCATAACCATACTGAAAGTTAGCCCATTCTTGGTAACAATGATTTGTACTCCCATGAATGCACAGAAATTATTTGTTTTGATATTTCATTTATTTACATTATTCCATCATGATTAATACCCACCACAGCAAAAAAAAAAAGATTTGCAAGTTTGTTAATATTCTGCTTAAGCCAACTCGGGATGTTTATTTAGCAATAAACTAATTTTAGAGGTTAGCCTTTTGGCAAAGAACATGTTTTCCCTGAGTAAACTACACCGTATTTAAATCATACAAAACTGAATCACATAAATTTCAGAATTACATTCATAGTAGAGCTGTACCAGGCAAGAAGGTGTGAATAAATAATGACTGAAAAAATTCTTTGAATAGTTGCATTAATTTCTACATGAATTAATTGCACTTATCACTTATCCTTTTGTGTTCACTGTCATCAACTGCCACTAATCAGTTGAATCTCACAGGGCCACACAAAATGTAAAGTGACCCACAGAGTCTTCATCCCAGGCTCAGTTTGGCACTGCATGCATAGCCGACTGCTGTTCACTGTTCAAGTAGCAGAAAAAGCTCAACAGGCTCAGACTTGGCAGTGCAGTTCAGCCCTCAAATGCAGAGCAGTTTGTGTTAAAAAATGAAAATTGACAACACAAAGGCATTTAGTGCTGGATGTGTGTGCCTCAGGGTGGTGTAGCAGAACTTCCCCATCACCCATTCCTCCTGCCTGTACAGCCTCACTGCATGCACCATAACGTTCCCTGGATGCTTGCTGAAGCTGCAGCAGCCTGGGTAGTCCTGGTGCTGGAGACACTGTGGGGCTTTGGCACAGGAATGGTTTCAATGTGCTGAGCATGATCAACACGAACATGTAGTGCCTAAGTTTAGGCACAGGTAAGCCTGAAAGCTTAGATTCCCTGAGATTGATGGCTGGGAAGCTGTGGGTGGGTTTGAGTTTGGGCAACTGGGGATCTAAGCTTTGAACCTGGATGACTGCCATGACAACAGGATCCTATATCCACCTGGACCCTATCCCTTCATTGAGCTGGGAGACTGCTGCTGTGGGAAAAGCCCTGAGGATGAGATCCTTAGTAGTTGTAAGTTGGCAGAGTACTGTTGTTTGTAGTCCTTAGATAAATCTGCACACAGGCAGTGTTAGAGGCAGCTCGTTATGGAGGAGCCATCTTCACCCGTGCTTCTTTCTGGGAGCTCTTACTCTTGTTCTTTTCATGATTTCTGCTTTCAGTCAGCTGTAGCTTCATTGAGTACAGCTGATTTCTGTACTCAGTGCTGAGAAGAGGTTACTGCCACTTAGGAAATAAGTTTTGTAGCTCCTGAATAACTGATGGTTGGTAGGCACTTCTTGGTACTAATTGTTCAACTGCACTCCTCTAGCCAATGACTTGTCATTGTATATATTTTATAACTCTGTTAGTCTTGAAAATTTGCTTATGCTGATACCCAAAACTCAAAGTTGATGCCACAATTTTAATTGAATTGTGGAAATATTCCAATGCCCTACTTCATCTCAATAGTGGCTGTGGTAAATTCCCTAAAACTAATAAAACTCCCAAGTCCCAAACTCAAAATGCTGTTGTGTATAGCTTCAAATTATGGACCAGAAGTTTTGCATGATTTTATGCAACAGATGTACTCTTAGACAAAGGACTCTGGTAAAGGAACTCATTTACTTCAGAGAAAATCACACAAACCTTTCCCATAACTTTCTGTCTTTTGATACCAACTTACAATAATAATAGCAAAAAAAAAAATCAATGGTCTTGAAAAGCAGTTTAGAAGCAACCCTGTTCTAAGACTGTTTAGACATAAGCAAAAAACAGAAAGAGAGTTTGTCCATACTTTGAACACAAGGTCGTTTTTCTTGCATTTTACAAGTAAGGCTATTGAGAATTGAGAATTTTAAATTATGCTTTCCTTTTGCCATCAATACCCATCTTCTGTGGCACATACAGCTGACAATAAGCTTCAGTGTGAGTTTGGTACATCATGCCTTTATTTGTGCATTTCTTCTTCAACTTGGACTTAATAATTAAAAGATTCCCACCTTCCCAGCAGCTGGGAAGGTGAGCTTAGTGTAGAAAATTTACTCATATTATTGTACTTCTGTGGCTTTTAGAACTAGTGTACAATAACTCAAATACTTATTAGAGAGATAGTACTGAGATATGCTGATCATACTGATATAACTACAATGATATAATTATACCATTCTAGTAATATGAGTACATATTCTTGAATAAGCAGGCCTTAAGTCAAACCCTTAACATTATTAAATTGTAGTTTTGCATTATGAGAAGTAACACTATACAGAGTTTCAGATATTAGAAATATTTAGTCTGTTCACAGGGGGCTAGAACAGAATTATATCCTTAGTGTGTAACAGTGCTTTGTTTCTTCTAATTTTAGATGTCTCAAGGGAATGGAGCTTTCACCATTTCTGTAGAGACGCTATTTCACAGCCCATAGATCTTTCTGTCAGGAATATTCACCTTACAGTCTCACAAATTTTTTCTCCTATGCAAGTTCAGTAGCATTTTTAGCTCCCCTGGATAGCTTTATATGAGAGAGGTGAAAGGAGAGTAATTACAGAGAGAGAGAGCAAAAACAGTGAAGTCTGAAGAAAGCTTTAAATTACATCCCCATTAGAAAAATCACAGCACCACAGACTGAATGTTGTTCTCATCAGCACCTTGAACAGTTTGAATCCTGTTATGATAAATGCAAACTTAAAAGGATCTTGATGTCAAATGGAGCGGGAATTTTACAAAACCAAGAGAAATTTCATCTAGAGATAAGAGTAAAATATTGCTTTGATTTTATTCACTCTAGTAGATTTCCTCCCTTAATCTGATATATCTGCTTTAAACCTCAAGGAATTTGTGCTGGTTTATAGAGAATGAGACCTTGCAATGAAACGGAGAAGTGGGAGTTAACTTTAAAAACATACTGGCTTTCTCCCAAGCAATGAGTGCTGACAAGTATAACCATATTACTAAAATCACATCAGGAATGTGATATATTAAATAAAAACATGATCATCTACAGCCAAAGTAGTTTGTATTTTATCCATGAAAAAGCATCATGTTACATCAATCTGTCCAAAAAAAATGGGGCACATCAGAAAACAATGTTAAGAAGGCTTTTAAAACACATCATTGAGATTACAGCACCTTTAAAAATAAACAGCACTGAATACCAACACAGGTAAAGTGTCATTGTGAAGCCCAGATCTGAAATTCGATGGCATGCTTTATAGCTTTCCAGTGTGTGATAAAATCTGTTCACCAGATGTACTATCTGTCTCATGTGTAGCATACTTGAGCATCATCTAGGTCTGAGGCCCATTTATTTCATGTAAATGCCTTTCCTGTGCACACCTTAGGGCACCCTAATTCTCCATTTTATTTCAGGCACTGTACAGGGTACCATCTGGTAGTGTTAAGCTCATCTCATTTTATTGCACTATTGCAGGGGCTATATCCAGCCCTATAGCATTCTTTCAATGAAGAGAGAGTTCAGTTACTGCAAGCTATTTATTTTTGCCAGAAACACTATATACATGCAGAGTTCACATGTATATCAGTCTCACCTGAAAACCAGGTCACTGCTTTTCACCCCATGTGGTTAAAAATAACTAAATAAATGGTGACTTTTGGATATCAGGTACAGCAGCAGTTCTGGCATGGTTCTCTTTGGTAAAGAGTAGGAGATCCTACTCCTCCAAGTAATGATGTCTCTCTAGTATCTTACTTTTATTAGTTCTATTAAAATGAGGGGAAAAAATTATGTCACACCTTAAAAGACCACCTTACAGGAATAGCTTAATATTTAAAGGTTGCAATATACTTCTGAACTGTACTTTGTTACAAAGTTCACCTGCTATTTTGGGCACAGATTTACTTCTTTATGTCAAATTTCCATTTGTTTATCCTTGTAAATTATTGCCATTAAAAAATGGAACTTGAAATTGAAGATATAGAAAACTTCATCTATTTCTAGTTTCTTCTTCATTGTCTGCCATTTTTAATCATCTCCCTCTTTTTGAATCATCACATATCTTAATGGACTGATTTTTTTACAATTCTTTCATGCCAGCAATTTGTGCTCTTGGTTATTGCTACTTAGACATCTAACTACCTGCTTGGGCCTACAAACGAGGGAGCTGGAAGTCTAAGTGGCAATAATTACTGCCATGGCTTTCATGTGCAAAAAGGGAGCCTGGTTTTTCAAACTTAAAATTTTGCTGGCAATAGGTTTGAAGTATGTCAGGTTTGAAAGGGCAATGCTGTTGTCTTCTGTAGAGCCTAATTCTACTTTCCTGTAAATTCTACTGATTTTAGAATGGCTGCATGCCATTAAGGCAGAATAGAATTACCCTCACTGCTGCAATTCTATGTTGGAGAGGAAAAAATCCCACCTTAATCACGGTGGAAACATGGTGGGCAGCACATTCAGCACCAAGTTAGATGCCCTACAACAAAATACACAAATTTCAGTGTTTATTATATGTGTGAAAGAGATTCCATTCTTGATGTCAATGTCAGCATGAATGAAAAAAATGAACTGCTTTTCTCCTGCAGGCTTTCTTTAAAGTATTTAAATCACATTTTCATTGCATCCCCTTCCCCTAGTGTTTTCTCCCTAGGCAAAATCAAGACCAGGATAAGATTATTTGGATGCAGCATAACACCTTTCCTTCTCCCTTCATCTTTAAAGCTCTGTCTCCTCTTTGGAGCAGTAGTTGGATAGGATATGATCCTTTCAAGAAATATGTATAAGTGTCACTTGGGAGCAATAGTTGTGTTTGGCAATGCTTCTAGATGGAGCTCAGGCAGTGTAGACTCTCTAGTAATCACAGCAAGGGTGGCATCTGTCCTTTCTCACCCTGGGCAATGGCAAAGTTTCCCATCTAGTGGAAAGCAGAAATATTCCAATATGGTTCCAGGCTTTCTGCACAACCCTGGCTGATGCCATTTCACTGGTACCATTCAGTTCATGTGTCACTCTTTTCAGCTGTGAAAACCTGGATGAAACATTCATGTGACTGAATGCTCCCAGGAGCTAGGTAGTGTCAGGTTTGATCCATTCTCAAACAAGGCAATAAGAGATGAAAGAAATTGAGGGGAGAAGAGATTTGAAAGTATTCATTTTAGATAAATATTTGAGTTACTCAGCTGCCATTTCCAATGTTGGAAATTGCTGTTTCTATAATCTGCTGCATATGACAAGGAGATGACAGTAGACTGCTTCAGAAGATTGCTTGGCTCATCTCTGGTGAGCAGCACAAGCACCATCATTAAAAAAAAAAAAAAAATCACTGTTAAATGCATTCCCTCCTTTTTCCTGACTTTCTCAAGTCATTGATTACTAGTAGCCACAACATGGCACTAATAGACATGTCTGAAAATCCCACTTTCCAGACAAATATATTATAACACAATGAAGCTTTAAAAAGGTGAAATTATGTTCCTTAGTGTGAATTCTCTATTGTTTTAGTTCACTGACAATAACAAATGCAGGTAGATTCACCTGGATTATCTGTCTGTGTTGATATAAAGAGCAGGTGAATGGAAATAATAACTCTTTATCATACATTGTTGTAGGAAGCATTTATTTTTCTGCTTTTTTCAGTCTCAGCTGAAATTGAGAGTACTGGATTGTGACTAGACAAGCTGTGATTCTTCACAGCCAAAGTACGTTTCTTCTGGTGGTTTGTAAAAGTCTCAAAAACAAAACCCAAAAAACCTTCATATTTACAGAATCACAGAATCACTAGGTTGGAAGAGACCTTCAAGATCATCAACTCTAACCCATGCCCTAAGATCTCAACTAAGCCATGGCACCAAGTGCCATATCCAATCTTTTTTTAAACACATTCAGGGATGGTGACTCCACCACCTCCCTGGACAGACAGCTCCAGTACTTGATCACTCTTTCTGTAAAAAACTCTTTCTCCTAATGTCCAGTATCCTAATATCCAATTTCCCTTGGTGCAGCCTAAGATTGTGTCCTCTTGTTCTGTCAGTTGCTGCCTGGAGAAAGAGACCAACCCCACCTGACTGCAGCCACCTTTCAGGACATTGTAGGGAGTGATAGTGAGTCTCCTTTTCCTGGAGGCTTCCATCTCCTTTAGCTTTCATGCCACTTGTTCTGTAAAAGTGTTAATGACAATCTGAGTATGAAAACTCATTTCTCCCCTTCTCCCCATCAAACAATTCATCTCAATAATTCCAATTACATTCATCTGTGGAGAGCCAAGTGTCAGAACAAATCACCATAGACCTTAGAGGAGTCAGAGCTCAGAAATTCTGGTAGATACTGAGTACTGAGATTTTCTATATACCAAGAAATAATGCTTCAAAGAAGGGAAGAGAACTTGGCAAGGTGTGATAAACAGGTGTGGGTGCAGCAGGGTACCAGACAATATCTGTTGTAGGACTGGAGCCTTTAATAGAATTAAGACTGTTCATTTGGCTTAGCAAAAAGAAAACTCATAGATTTTTATTGATAAAAATGCAAATGTGATAATTTGAACTAAAAGGGGAAACATAATGGCACAGTTTCATATCTACATTTATTTTCCATTAGCAAAATGCTAATTAGTCATTAATCATTTGATAATGTATATGTAGGAAAAAGCAGCTCAAAGTCAAATTGTCTAAATAAATAGCACAGTAGTCAGTCAAGGTGAAAAATACTATAATTCTTTCTAAAGAAGAAAAGTAGAAATCATTGTTTCCCCTCACAGAAATTGTAGCTGTGGCATGCATACAGCTGTAGTTATGGCACTGGGAATTGTGTCCAGGTGGTCAATCTTTTCCTACAAGTGGCTGCAGTTAAGTGGAAGGAACACGGAAACAGACTTACCCATCTCTGAAATAAAACTAGGAGAAAACTGTCCTGGGATTCATTGGACAGTGGAATTTGAAAGCATCACATTCCTGCAAAGGTTCCCTCTGAGCTGGTTTCCTGGTGCCAGTGACTTCTGCTCTGAGCTAATTTCTGCTCAGGTCCCACTGCACATTTTTGCTTTCATTGGCCCCTGGAGTGCTGTGTAGCCAGACCTGCCAGCACTGCCTGTTTATTTCAGTCTCTGGTATGATATTGAAAGTAACATCTCAGCCTGGAAGTATATTAAATGAAGTGTGAATGCAAATTACTACCAAACTATCTTTTCCATTTTACTGAAGGTTCTTGTTTGATTGGTTAATTTTACAAGACTTAATTCTGTAGGATGGGCTAGGCATTTTTCCCATTATAAAAAATCCCTAATAACTAGTTCCACATCTGAGACACTGAAGATTAAAATCAGCCATTGTGTAGTATATGAGAAGTAACTATTTTTCATAGGGCTTTTACTGTACATTTGGGATTATGATTTCATATTATGCAAATGCATTTTATGAAACCATAACACATAAATGTGTACTATTGTTAATACACATTTGCAGCCTAGCATGTGAGGTCTCCAAAAGAGCCATTCTGGTGTCTTCTCTCATTGTGTATTATGACTAATAAACAAAATGTAGTTAGACATATTCTATATTACAGAACAATAATAGTAAAAATTACATCCTGTCATTAATATGCATCAACAAAGTGTATCCTGGTAGCTCAAAAAGACATCTACGTGATTGCATGTTAAACGAAAAGGAAAAGTTGTCTAATTCACAGCAGGAACAGGGACTGTTTGGGACAGCTCCGATTGTTGGACTTGGAGGGAGGGATGGTAAACAAAATCCTTCTTACCCTTCATTTCTTTCAGCCTCACAGTGGCATTATCTTTGCCTCTGCAGTCACTGCCTGCATGCTAGTTCCTGTGTCATATTTTACAAAGTACTTTAATAAGCCTCAAAATAATTGTCTTTATAATTTTTTTCTAAAGAACTTCAAAGAAGCAACTGGTGTGTGAGCTGTCTCGCTGCTACTGACATGCCTTGCCTGGGTGCTCAGCTTTTTAAAAGCACCACATTCAATGCTTATGTGGATTAGGTTATTCAGACATGGAATTACAACTATATATTATTTCTTCTTAAATTAGTAACAGAAAAGGAAGAAATTTAGATGGTTTTCCACTTCAGTCTTATTTTTTCACGATAGGTTAACAAAAAATCTCTATCAATATTCCTGAAAAACGTTTCAACACTTGCTTGTGATATACAGGTGTAACCTTATTCCCCTCTGTTTCATGGATCTCAGAACTATCTAGAGTATCCATTTTCCTTTATTCAGTGGGCAAATTCACGCTGGCTATTTTTATTCTGCTGTAATATATAGAAATGAATCCCCCTATCTCTTACCTGTTACCATCACTTCCATGGACACACAGCTTGTCAGCCACAAATCTGTGCCAACATAATAAACCCAGTAATCATCTAGTCTCACTATTTGTCTTTCTGATATCCTTGAATGGTATTTGGGGCCCTTTATGGGCTTAAAAAATCTGAAAAAACAAAACAACCAGCCAAAAAAAAAAAAAAAAAGTCAGTAGGGGCAGTAGTAGGGCACCTTTCAGGTCTTCTGGTATTGAATGAGGCTCATTCTGTCTTGTAGAGTTTCTTCCACTGTAATCCTGTCCATAAAAGCTGAAATATTACAAAGACTTTGAATGTCTTTTGTAAGCTGAGTTGACCACAGGTTCTGGGTATTATTACTTGAAGACAGTAGAGATTTAATTAGAATTGCCTTATAACCATTTATCATAAAAAGGAGAAAATATTAACTTAATATCAAAGTTTATTAGAATTACATTACGTTAATTCAAACATTTGTATTTTGAAGATTCTTACAGGTGTCAGTTTAGAGAAGATTCCATATCTAGATGTCATTAAAATATGATATCTAAACTAAAGCAGAAAAACAATTTAAATTTCGTCTTCTGCATAATGAAATTTTCTTATCTATAAGACTTTTTCTCATTTTAGGGTTTTTACCCAAATGCAAAAAATATTTATAAAGCTAATTTCGCCAGACATTTGGAGATCTTAAAGTGCTTTTCTTTCCATATGGTTCTTTATGAACAGGTAATTTTTATCTGTGCTCTACTCAACTGAATTTTTATAAGACTGTCTGGCTTCAAAGTTGCCTGCTTAAAACTATAATTGCCTTCAAATGACTAACATAAGATTTATTCATTTATCCTTTCAGTACTTTGCAACTTATTTCCATTTTTTTCTCCCTCAGTTGTGCCTCCAGTAAAATCCAAAATTTTTCTAGTTTGCTGTGCTATTTGAATTAGACATTTTCTATAATTAGACATTATACTTATTTGTATAAGTAAGCAGTCTTATAAGTTTGA
Organism: Erithacus rubecula; assembly: GCF_903797595.1. Lineage (NCBI taxonomy): Eukaryota > Metazoa > Chordata > Aves > Passeriformes > Muscicapidae > Erithacus > Erithacus rubecula. The sequence continues at coordinate 15,788,734 of NC_136659.1, forward strand.
GACTGTAAATCATTCATCCATTAAAAACTCTATTTCCATATACTGCAAGTTCGATTCATTGAGGAAAGAAATAAACCTTGGTGTGGAATAAAATTATGCAATGTCATGGACACATTAACATTTGGATCAAAATTTTACATTGTGTCAGCCAGTAAACAGTATAAATGGTTCAGATTTGCAATAAATAATTGTCTATTAATACCTTGGCATGGTGTAGCAAATTAAAGTCTCACTTCAGTAAGCACAGATGTAGGTAGAACTGGTGCCTAAAGAAAGCAACTGCTATGCAGCATTAGAGTAGAAAGAGCAACATGAAGCATTACTGCATCTTTCCAGCAATGAGAATAATGTATACAGATTTAAACAGTAATAGACGAACGTAGGGGGGAGGTAGGTTGTAAGTGTGGTTGAGTCTAATCAGGCAAGATTTAGAACCATTTGTTTTAGATGCTCTGGCAGACACTTCCCTTGCAGAAGATTAAGAGAAGCATTTTAAAATACAGCTTTGTGTGCTGTTGCATACAAAACAGAGCTCGTAATTCAGGATGATTGGGACATTTGATACTCAGGGAGCCCCTGAGTCATTGTGTTTGGTTCCTTTCCTATTGTAGTCAAACAGCCCCCAAAATATTATCTATTTATTTCTTTTGTTAAACTGCCATATTTTGCATCTTGCCGGTTGTTGCCAATTGTCTTGAGATTTTCACAAATTTAATTGCTAACTGAAATTTTGTCAAATTACTTCAGTAACTTCCTGCCCCACAGACTGTGAGCAGATGGTCCTGAATGATCAGTATCTGAATCTCAAAGTTCAGTTTCTCACTGTGGATTATTTCTGTGAATGTTTTAACAAGTAGACATGCCACGACTTCAGTGCTGAAATTCAACACAAATAGGAATATGATAATAGATTAATTAAAAAATTTATCTATATATGAACAATTAGGTATTAGTAGTTATTTCAGAACCCCACTGCGTAATATTATCTCTCAGCTGTCTCTAGTGATGTCCCCCATGAACCATAATTGTTGTTGCTCCAGTTTTGAGCATATGCTTTTTCTTTTGTGTTACCAATCCAGCCCATAATGCTGTAACACAATCTAGTTTCCCCCTACACTAATGGGAAGGCATTAATCAAAATATTTTTCTTCGTTACATTAACTATAGAGCAATATCTTTTAGAGCAATATAATTTTTAGAAGGCATCTTTTAGAGCAGACAGTCTTATAGAGATTTGATTGAGTAAAGTACAGATAAAAATTACCTGTTCATAAGGAACCCAACATAATTCTATCATATGGATAGAAACACAATATCTCCTATTTCTTATATCTCTTATTTCTTTCTCCTTATTCTCTCATATTTTTAATTATGTCTTTCTCCACGAGTGTTTGAAAATGCACCTCAGTGTGCAGGACTGCAAGCTGTCCATGGCCTGTGCTTGAATGGCTGAGTAATCTTTCTCATTTTCTTTGTTGTGCTCATGTCCTTGGTGTCTGGAGCATGAGTCAGTATGTTTATAAGCAGAGTATAGGGTCTGTTATTTTTTAGATCTGAAGCTGTTTGTACTAGCTGCACAAGACAAGGGCTTAAACATCTTCCTCCAGTCCAAACAAAATTGGAGTGTCTGCTCAGAGGGAGCACAAGAACACTGTGCTTTCTGCATTGCCTCATGCAGTGGGACTGGTAAAAAGGTTATAAATGTACCCATGAGAGAGAGCCATGCCTCTGTGCTCCTTGGATAGATTGGATAGCTTCTTCCTTAGCTCCTCTAGCAGTGTTGTAGCTCTTCTCCAAACCTCTGAGGCTATTAATAAAAACCTGAAAATCATTGGTCTAATAAACTCCTGACCCTCCTTGGAACACTTAGACCTCTTTAACTTCCAATGAATTCCTCTGTTTGTACAGCATACTCTGTTGACTTGAGTCCTTGCATAGTTACTGTGGAATAATGCTTGCTGTTACACAGTGATCCACAGAGTAACTTCACAGGGAGCAATGGTGATTACAGAGTAAATTGTGTTAATCTTCCCATGCTATTGTTTGGGAGCTGTGTAATTATTCCAGGTCACCTGTGCAAATAAAAGTTGCTTGGTATTTTTTCTCTTACTCCCTTCTTGCAACCATTGCCAGTTGGAACTTGGATGTTGTCTCAGCATGTAGGTATGTGGATCCAAGCCTGCCAAACTATGTATTTCTTTCTATACACAACTCATCAGTAACCAATTAGAGGGACAAAGGTTAAAATTGTAAACGTGAACATCTGTACCTCCATTTTTTCTTAATCAAAATTGAGCTTAATATTACATTGAATAGACTTCACTCATACCCTGTTGCATTGTAGGGACTTCTGAAATGAATTGGGCATCCTGAATTTACTACCACTCTTATATGTTAAGAATTTTGAACAAGACAGACACAAGTTTGGTGAACCAGTGAAAAGCCTAGAGCGGGATTTGAAGAAGGCTGTGGCTAAGGCATCTCATAGCAATCAAAAAAGAGCCATATGCCATGGTCAATCAAGTATTTGTTCTGTGGCCAGAGAATGCAAGTCCCCAGAGATGACAAGATGTGACTTTTGGCATAAGTGATGAAGTAACAAAAAACTGCTAGGGACATGACATTATTTTCTCTAGTACCAACCTAGTTGCTTGCTAGAATACAAAGAATAAATTACATTATACATAACCAGCTCCCATCAGTGCTCCAGCAACCTATGAAGCACTGTTTAGGCATGCCTTTCCAGTAACACTCCTGTCTCCAATATATCACACAACATAAAGAAACTAACATGTCAATGTGCACAGTATCATCCTTGTGCAGAAAATTTCACAGTTAATTAAAAAAAATCAAATCTAAGCAGTCCATCTCCTTACTAAACTAATTAAAAATATAAATACAATAAGCCCTGACTGAGTTTTTGACAGGTCATTAAAAGACACAAAATTGAGTCAAGTACAAGGAGTGGTTTCAATATATAACAGAGTGAAATTATGATATAAAATGTTGAGGCTGAAGTTAAATTAACACTCATTTTGTTTCCATTGTTTCTCACCCTGGTGTCAGTGTCTGGATTTACACACTACTGTTCTCCAAAGGTAAAGGCACAGGCAGTTTATTCTGTGAAATCAAATATGCCAATTACTGGCTTTTAAATAGGCATCCCTAGCAGCAATAGCAGCTGTATGTATTCCATGCAGTGCCTTTTTGACCAAAAATTTTGATCTAAGTTTCAATGCTCTGAAATTTTTTAGCAATAAATATATATTCTCACCATTCCTAATATAGCCTTAAGAAATAACTTTGGTCAGAAGTGAATCAGTGCTTTTGGTGGATCCAAGCAGGACTTAAATCTATCAAGTGTTTTCCTTGTAGGTGCTTTAATACTGTGCAATGGGGCTGCACTGGGCTGTCATCCTGGTATTCCCTTTCTTTCACATAGTAATCCCAGTCCTGAAGATACTCATGGTGTATACAGCTTACCCAGGCTCTTTTCAAGGGCAAATAAATATTTCACTTAGTGAATTAGAATAAATCTGACTTCAGAAGGTTACTTTGGTGCTTGGCTGTAAAATACCCTTCTCCCATTACATTGGCAATGTGAGGAGTTCTCCAACATAACTAAAAAAAGCCCAGAAAAACTGAAAATGTATGGGTATAGCCACTGTTAATATTTTCCTGTTGACCTTGATTTATGAACAGCATAAAGAATGTCCTGAATACATTTGAATTTCCTTTGAACTACCATTTAGGGGGCTTCAGGAATAGTCCCTGTATTGTTTAGAGAAGCGTGGGGGATGCCAGCGTGAATGAAAATGCTGCTCCCTGGAATGCTCCAGCTTCCATTTGCTGACATCCCACATATATTCACTTGTATACAAGATCCTAGAACAGTGTGTAATATAGTTTTCAGCTGAATTGATTTCCAACACAATTTGGCCAGCCTATAAATTGGTACAAGCTCAGTTTTAATGGATCTGGACCTGGGGGACCTTATTTCCTGGCACTGGGAAAGGAGACAGATCAAAGCTGTGGTTCTTGCATGGGTGTAACAAGAGCCCCTATGCTGAGGCACCAGGATGAGAGAGTATCTCAAGAGGAGGTTTACCTAAGGATGTAGGAGTTTCTGTGTCAGGGCTTGTACGCTTCAGGAGTTCCCCTGCAGCAAGCAAAAATGTGAACTCTGTTAGTTCAGAGTTTTGTAACAGCCCTTGGACAAACTGCCCAAGTAACTGGTGTGGAGCAGGTGAAATGCTATGGAGTCATATTCTTGCTTATTGCTGATTCCCATTATGCAAAAGTGCCCCCAGATCTGTTTCCCCAGCACTGAGGCTCTCAGCCCAAAAGAGTCAGGACTATTGACAGTTCTCCTGGCTGCTTTAGGATTTTCCTGTGCTTGTGCATGTGTATGCTCCAAGAAGCCAGAATCCTGCACAAACTTGTGCTTTGAAAGAATGGATCAATGCCTAGAAAACATCTTAGTCAAAAAGTTGAGACATGGTTTTTATAACTTAGTTAATGATCTAGTACAGGAGAGGCCTGAGAAAACATGGCAAATATGTATTAATACCAGATCTTCCTCATTCTCTATTCTCTTCTACTGCCTCTACATCAGATGAGACTCCTTTTTATCCCTAGCATTAAGTTTTTATCACTTTACTAAAATACTATAAATCAATAAAATAGGGCAGAAAATTGCTTTCTTACATCATTGCACCAACATGCCGCTTGTATGGTCTGGAATGACAATGAGACATCCATCTTTCTATGCAAAAAAAAAAAGCCAGTTCCCAGAACAAAATGCCAAGTGATATATGCCTAAAAAATTACAGACCAAACATTAGCTTCTGCTGAGATGAGAAATTCACATTCCTAATTTTTTGAAGATGAAAATTCTAATTCTCTAAACACAAAATATTATTTATAAATTAATATTTATATTGTGTCCTAAAACTCACTCCCTAGCCATTCTTCTTCCTGATAATATTTGCTTGCTTCTTATGCCAAGATCTATGAAGACCGCTTTTTTTTTTTCTTTTTTTTTTTTTTTTAATTTTTAAATATACTCACTAGGGGGGATGCTCATAAAATTCAGCCTCAGCCACAATCTGGACTATGGTCTGCCAAGCTCCACATAAATAAATCATCAAGTCATTTTGGCATCTTCTGGGCCAGAAGGAATATCTTCAGGGTAGATTTAAAGAGACATTATCCTGTAAAGTATATCCTTTGTGGAGAAAACTAAGCAGCAGTCTAAAGGCTACTTTGAATTTCAGATATAGAAATTTTTACAGGTAATGGCAACAAAGTACAGGGAAAGACGTTTTAATTCCAAAATTACAACTGTATTAGCTAATCTTCCCTGCTGCTGTCCCAGCAGAAATTAAATCAAATACCCAAGACCTCAGGGTACTGTGAGAGGGTGATACTGGAGATGCTGATTTTGTGCTAAAATGTCTGCAGAACACACAGCAAGTGGTCGTTTGAGATTTTCTTTAGCTATCTGAATGCTGAAACAGGCATAAAGCAGCCAAACATTTCTGGGCTTTGCACTTTCTAAAGCCAATCCAAACACTGAGGCACAAGAGCGCTCCAGCTCCGGAAGAGCAAGCTGGGCTTGGCGTGGCAGTGTGCTGGCCTGTCAGCTGGAGGCACCTCGTCCCTCTCTCCCTCCCTGACACCCTGGGAAGCAAAACCTCAGCTCATTTAGGGAGAGCAGCAGTGTCCTGCAAGGGCCCCAGGCAGGGGTGGCCAGCCAGGCAGGAGCACTGAGCAGGACTTGTGTCCTGCAGCTCAGGCTCCGAGCCGAGTCCTGCTCGCGGGGCGTCCGTGCTGGCTGGGAATGATCTCTGCAGCTGGCTTTGAGACAGAGCTTTGTTCTGCTTATACACCTTCCCCGTGTGGCAGCCATCTAAAACAAGGACATGTAAATCAGATAATAGTCAAGAGAAAGCAAGCTCTAGCTGGTTTGTCAAGAGGAAGCCTTGGGCCATAGTCCTATCTGCCATTCACAGGTCACTGAAATCAATGGAGTTGTGACTGCAATTACACCACAGGGAATCTGGATCCTATTATTTGGACTGTGGGAAGTTACAGAGCAGTAACAACGTGGAGGGAAATTGCCTCATTTTAGGTTTTGTTAAATTCCCCAACTGGGACCAGGTTCATTGGCAGGTTCTAAACTGTTGTTGGTTCCTGAGAACATTGGAGAGATTTGGGTGGGCAGCAGAGATAAGTCAGGCAAAAATTAGTGTCTTCAGCTGGGTTTTTCTTAATATCAATTTTTCATAAGATCTGCAGACAGATAGGAGGAGTTTAAGTTTTCTGAGATCATCTGGAGAATGAAACAAACAGTTTTGGGTGCACAGAGATTGTGCTTGTGGTGGAACCAGAAAAGAAGTGCCTAATCTAGAATGGCAGAGTGCGCAGATCAGAGATGCAGCTGAACCACTCGCTGCCTGAAGGAAATTCCCCATCTTTCTTTTAACTTCTGAAATGCAGAGGACTTAGCTGCAAAACATTTGAAATTTAGGAATGATCTTGGGAATTGTGATTGGGCCCTTTGTAAGTAACAATGACGTCCTGAGAAAAATTGAAAGCTGAAAATCAAATTAAAAATTCAAGGAGTTTCAGGTCATAACTTCTCACAAAAATATTGTACTAAAACTGTACTTACCACGAGTGATAATGGCTAGAGATGCTCTTTTAAAGATCATTTACCTGGTATGAGTGGTCTAATGATATTGAGAATGCAAAATGGAAAGAAGCATCAGATAGTCTTTCTGGGTTACTCTGAAATTAAATCTTTGGGGTTTGGAACAGTGACACAAAGTAATTAATGTGCTGTTGGTAGTCTTTGTATGTATTTCTGAATTGAAAAGAGGCACTCAGAAATACATGCCAGGCAGTTACAGGTTAAGGATCATTTACATAAATTAACAAATTTGCAAATGAATTCATCTAGTGAAAAGTAAGACACGGGACACTGCATTTTAATAATTGACATTCCACATGAAATGCAATGTTCTTGAGGAGGAAATTGAGCTCCAGGTTGCTATTAGAACCAGCGGAGCAGCAAGAGCTGGAAAGAAATGCCATCTCATATTATGTGAGTTACTACTCCTGCATAACAACTATCTTCTATTCTGATAGACTAGCAGTAGGATTTTTACAGGGGTAAATTTCCATCATCACTGAAACAAAAATGCAAGAAATCTTTGTGATCTGGTTCTAACAGTCAGCTAGTAATTCACTGTATTCTAAAGTAACCATTCTTGTTCTGTTTTATTTGGCAGCCAAATCTCCTTACTCCTCAGTTATACCAAGTTGTTACAATCTTAGCCCCAAATATGCAACACTGACAGAAAATTATAAATTATCTAATTTTTTTATTCCCTGTCATAACATAGGTTAAATTGCAAAATAAAGATAAGTGATCCACTTAGCTGCTTCCTGCTGTCCTGATCAGTTTAAGAACACATTATGTTACAAATATTGTTCTTGATACAAAAGTAATGACTTTCATAAGGTGTTATTCAGTCATTCAAAGTCACAATACTTCTATTGTATGCCATAAATACAAATTATACACTCATAGAGAGCTGAAAGCAAATCTGTCCCTAGTAATGTTTCTTAGTATACTTTAAAGATTAATTTAAAGTGAGCCAAATATTTCTTTCAGTGATAGACTTTTTCCAAAATCACACAGAGAAAGTGTGTCATTTCAGTGAATGCCCACAAAATTTCTCCTCCCATAATATTTCTGAATACTGATGAAAGTGTTTGTTCTTCACCTGGCTACAACTCTGACATCATTCATGGGGAGTACTGTGCTAAACTTCATGAGATGGAAAGATAAAGCAACAAACTATTGCTACTTGCAAATGATGTTTGACATTTGGTTGTCCTTACATCATTTTTACTTCTTTACTTATCATTGCAGCAACCTGGGCAAGCTTAGTAAGTTCTCTCCTCCTTCATTTCTCTCACTGTTTTTAGGAACCTGAGACATTTTAATTCCTGCATAGGTTAAGAAGCCCCTCTAAATGAATCAGCTGCATTAATAATATATCTTTATCAACTGTTTCAGCTCTTTGAAATATAAACAAGATTCTTACCTATGATGAGTTCACTCAGTAAATGGGCACCCTTTCTTTTCAGTGTTTTGACACACTATGGTGCATACATACATACAGGTAGAGCAGAAACACAGGTTGCAATGATGCCCTGATAAGGAAAACATGCTTCCATCACCGCACAGGAGCAAATTTATGTAACTCTCATGCCCTTTGGTATGAGGTCTTACTGAGAAGTATTCTCCTGTACTGATTAACAGACTGAATGAAGAAAGCTTCCATTTTTAACTTCATTCTTCATGACATAAAAATAACTGTCACATGCTAATGAGAACAGTCATGTGGTGGAATTATTTTAGAAGAAAGAAGAAGGCAGGTCTTGGACATTTTTCCCAACTTAGAATATTTTTTTCTCACCAAAGCAACACTAGGTCAGATAGTCCCTGTGTTGTATTCTATGCAGAGCAGTCCATAGCTTTGCATAAGTCCATAGCTTCACCAAAGACTTAAACTTTAAGAGTGCAGTAACAGGGTAAATGCTTTGCACCAGGATGTCACTGATGGATCTGAGCAGCTTTTCATGTATGCATGCTGCAAACTCTTTGTGTTTTTACATTCTAATAACAGTGAACAGCATAAATTATCTCTAATTCTTGATTCTGCAAGGAAGCAGCCATCTGGTCTAATACCACTGTGACAGTGATATAGGACTGAACACTCTGTGCTTGGTCTGCTGCACAGGAAAGGACAATAGGACATATTTTAAAATGTCAGGATACATCAGAACCATATTCAGGAAAGTTTGCATTTATGAAAATTGATAGTATTGGAGATATATCATGATGCAGACCTAATCATGGCTGCTGGTATGGTGAATTAAATTAAGAGCTGATTTGAATTTTTCTAATTTAAGATGTGTTATTCCTTCTCTCCTCGTGTTTTCTGTTTTAGTAAAAGAAGCTTATTAAACAATTTTCAGGAAAGTGTTGTGATTCAAAGTTTTAAGGTTTTAGAGAGAAAAAAAAACCCCTGATGTCAGTAGTGGTTTGACTGTCTCAGTGCAGTATTCAATGGGCATTTATTTGTATTCCAAAATCACTGCTGGTGTTTGCATAATTATTATGGTAGATGGACTTGGTAAGAAGTACACCCAGATACTGGAGGGTAGGGTGGCCTGTAGGCACAGCAGCTTAGCAGAGCTGGGTGAGAGAGACTGCTTTCAATGCCTAAAGCACAAGCACTTGAAATAAAGAAAAGGCAAAAAGAAAAAGAAATTTGTCTTATGTGGAAGTAACCCCATTTTAAAAGTAAACTAGCTTAACAAGAATTAGATGAAAATCTATCAGCTCATGGTCTGTCCCAACAAACTCACTTCAGTTTTGATCTAGTATTTAGATTAACTAAGTAGCTTGTTTATGTAACTTTTTTGAATAATGTTTTTCAAGGCTTCAAGACATCAGGAACATAGGAGTATAATTTATAGGCATCACATAGAATGTATTTCCATCATTAGCTGTAATGATTTTAAGAAACTTGCTATATTAGTTTAAAAATAACAATGAAGTCAGTTTTATCACAGTGTGAATATTTGTTAACCTAGAGAGGTCAAAGGGTTAAATATAGTAATGGGATTTTTCAAGGGACTTCTTAATTTTATGACCAATAACATAATTTGTCTACATACTAGAAGGGATCATCAAATTCATACTCAAGAGTGTTAGCTGATCACAGAGGTAAGAAAGATAATCTCAGCCCTTTTTGCCATGTAGGACATTGCATAATTAGCCAGCTGTTTTCTTTAAAGCACCTAAACCAAGCACTAGTGAAAGCAGAATTCTAAGCCTGTAGAATAATTGATCCAGTCTGGCCTGGCTTTTATGTTCACTTCTTTACTCTTAAAATACATATTCTTCACATCAAAGATGGGTCATTTTTGAGTCTTTCATTTTGCTTTCTGCTTACAACCAAGCCAGAGGTATGAATTACGTGAGTCCTTTTAGGAGGTGATTCTTCTGAGCTTGTGGCAGCATATTTCCTAGTTAGAATTGTCCAGTGCTGTGACTGATTTCAAGGCTGTATATAGAGAAGTGCTGCTTGCATGTTCTTAAACATGCCAGTTTGCTTATTCAGGTCATCAAATGCTAAGGCACACTTGTATTGTTCAATCCTTGCCAGCTCATCTTCCTGCTACCGTAATATCTCATAGGTGCTGGAATGCTGCTTTTGGGAACACTTTTTTAGAGGCAAGTGCAAACGTAATATTATTTATGAAGGAAAAAGTAGACATAAATAAAAGCAATTTAGCCTACAATCTCCTGTTGTGCTTCTGCTCCACAGCATCAGAAATAGTCTTTGCCTATACTTTAGGCAAAGAAGGAGTTCTCTCCTTCAAAGGTAAGCATGGAAAGGTGTGTGAAGGCAGATTTGACATCATTTTGCACACCACATTTTTGAGAAAAAAAATGCAAGCTCTGGCTAGAGTCTTACATTTTGCATGAAGGAAGGGGGAAGCTTCTCTGTGACACAGTGGAAATCGTCAGCACCTGCATGAGTAGTTAGAGATTTACCAAAGATGAATGAGAAAAAAAAAAATATTTATCTTTGTTTAAAGCTTCATATCAGAGTTTGAGGGGAAAAAAATAAAAAAAGCAATGTTATCTTACAGTCATGATGAAGTTTCTGCAGATATTTCATTTTCCCTGTTAACTATCAGATAGATCATATAAAGCAAAGTTTCCAAAGATTATTTTCTTAGGGGGTTTCTTCTGTTACAATTCCAACTGATTATAATCTTCTAAATTCATACAAATAATAGGAAAGGTTATGTGTTCAGTCACTCTATGCTTTACCATTACTCCGTGCATTAAATGCATGCCAAGAAACCATCTCAATCATTGGTCTTTGCTGTTTCAGAACCAAAGTAAAATCTATTAAAATCTGTCAGTATCTGTGAAATCCTAAGCTCTAGCCACTTTCTGTTTCTGGCAGAAAAATCAGAAGCAATACTAGTTCTCCAAAGCCCTATCAAATTATTTCAATAGCAAGAGTTTTAAAATGCTGTCTCCAAAGTTAGGAGACAGAAATTAGATAACAACTTATGCTTGTCTCTCTGGTAAAGTCCTTGGTACTACCATCTGTTTGTAAAAGCTGAAATCAAGTTTCAAAAAGTCTATGAATTTTGAGTTTCTTCTCTGCTCCTATATTTTGCACAAGGATCCTTTGTGACTAGGCAGTGCACCAAAAGTCATGCCTGAACTTTTCTAGGTCATTGTTGACACAGAGAGCCATAGGGAAAGCCATGGTCTCCCTTGGTGTTGCCTTTGCTGACAGCTTTTCTGACAGCTGTGTGAGCCCATTCAAAATAATGAACTAGCAGAAAACTAGCTTAAGAAGAAAAACTGTATATTTTAAATTCATTTTGTGAACTGAATGAAGTTACAGAACAAAAAGGGATGGGGGACAGGAAAAATGAGGGAGTTGTACAACAGTGTCTTTGTTGACAGTAAGTTTCATTGTTTCAGCCCATGGAGTTTAGCATCACTGAAGGTGTCTGGAAATGGGCAAAAGTGGTTTTTGTTAAATGGCATTTCTATTAAGATTTTGTGCTTATCACATTTCTTAGGACAAAGAAGATCATGGCTGGTCAGATGAGATCCCTCACTTTTCTTTCCTCTGTTCCCTTGAAAAGCCAAAGCTCCTTATACTGATTTCTGCCTGCACCTTGTGCTGCTTCCCATTCAAACAGAGAGGCAGTGAATGTGCAGCAGTGAGCATTTCTTTTGGATGAGATATCAAGCCAAGGTCTTGACTTCAGATAGAATCAAACCATGTCTGGACAGAGATCCTCCAATATCTGTTAACCAGACTCAGGAAATGCTTATGAGAGTTTACAACAGAGATTGTGCAAGCTGTGTAAACGGGAGAGATCTATGTTATTTGTCATCAGAACTGTTCTACATCTGGATAGAAGTTGCAGGTATTCATTAGCACAAATTTGTGCATAGTAATGAACTAAAAACTGACAGTCTTTTCCTAGTCGGGAAAGTGCAAAATAGGTTTTATGTGCAATTAATTACATTTTCTATAGCTTTAGTTGCAGAAACTCAAAGCATTACCCTCATAAAGGACTTGTTGAGTAATGTTTGTAATCTGTATATTATAGGGGGAATTTGAAAATCTCTTAGAAAAGTCATCACCGTAGTAACTGGAATATTCATTCTCATTTGTTATTTATGTCATAGAAACATGACAAGAAAGACAAGAAAAAGAGGAGGGAAAAGAAAGAGGGAATCAAAGAGAGAAAGAGAGGCAAAGAAAAGCTGAGAGGGAAATTTCCATATACTTTCTACTAGAGTTTTCACTGAAGGACTCATTTGAGTACCAGAGGATGGATGTAGAGGATAATTACCTAAGAATAAGCAAAATTCTGCAGCACTGTTGTAAGCCCAAAGAAGAAGGCTATGAAATGCTGGGCACCTACACACATCAGGACAACTAAATGGGGTTTGGAATCAGAAATACAAATGACATGGTTTTTATGATACCCTGCTGTCCTGCTAGCAAGTGCTTTATGGTCCATAAATCAGTCACTCAAGTAGTCAAAATCTTTAACCACATAAAAATCTATTGAGAACAAGTTTTATTTACAATGGTGACCTGGCCAAGAAAACTCACAAACAGCAATATGTAACATCACTACAGACATACAATCACTGTTGTATATTACTAGAAAGCTCCCAAACATATCATGAGGCATAAATCAATTATATAAAATACCACAAACATCAAATAAACCAATAAAAAAAGGAAGGTCATAACACAAGCAGACATGTCATGAATAACCGCCACAAATATCAGCCACTGTTTCATCCATGGTATGAATAAAACCCCAGAAGATATACAAGCAATTTTTTTAGATCCTTTTGTGTTCTGTTAAAAATGTGTTGCTGTCTTTTGATGTTGTCTATTGTGCAACATTACTTCTTTTTATACTTCACTAAGGACATAAGTTATTTTTTAAGTCTATTTTAATTAAAATTGGGAGGGTTTGCATGCAATATACATGTGCATTTTAACATGTATGTTTGGATTAACGATTCATTGCATATAGTTCTCTGCTTGCTTATAATCAGTAATATTTTGCATTTAGCAATAAAGTTCACAATATTATTAAGTTCAGTATACTTAAAGAAATTGGACATAGAACACAGTGGGAGGCACAGTTCGATATCATTGTCATTGTCATGTGTGTGTCTCCTCTCCAACCCTACCCTCAATTATAAACATAATTCAAAAGCCACAAAATGATTTGAAGAACTGCCTCCAGGTATCCAGGATCTCTTAGAATGTGCACCACTATTTGTATATTAGCAACAAAGAACACATACAAAACCATCATTAAACTTGGTCCTTAGAGAGCCGAGGGCTTATATGTGGAACAATACATCTGTAATGATTAGGTGTGATGATTGCAATCAATCCATTTTGAACTGCCAGATCATGGAATTTTTAGTGTTTATATTTATATGCCTTATTCCCAGAAGTCCATGTTAGTCCTATTCCTCTGTACTCACAACTGCAATATACATTTGTATTTTTGCAGGAGTCACAAGATTTTAACCTTCATAGATTCTGGTTTATTTGATGGTGTTTGACACATGGGTTTTCAGATTGCATTCAAAGTAGCTCATCTGTTTGAATGAAATCTTATTACATAAATAATACAGAATACTATGAATTCTAGCCTCTGCTTAGTACTCAGAAATATTCAGCATTAGCATAATGTTAATAAGCTTTACCTTCAGTCAAACTTGACAGAAAATGAGATAGCATCAGATCCTGTTCTCAAAAGGGACGTCTGTGAGAAACTCACACCTTAAAAGGTGCTGATGGTATTGCCCACCATTTACACTGCTGCAGTGCTCAGCTGATGAGACACCAGCAAAACAAACCTGTCTGCTAACTTGGATACAAAAGCATTTTATTTCTGAAAACAATATTTGCATCTAAAACTTCTTTATGGCTTAACTGAATGTAATTAATTAAGCAAGTGGGTGAAAACATTTGGGCTATTTATATTTATCCTTTTCTGGACATGAAGCTTGTTCATTCAGAATAGATCATCCAGACTGTAATCTAGGTCCCTTGCTTTTAAACTGATGATATTGGCTGAAAATCAGACCACCATCATTTCAGATTAGTCATTTCTGCTTCATTGATAATATGTGCACTTAGAAGCAAGTTCTGCACATAAAAAAAAAAAATCCTCCCCTTCTATGCATGCATTTTTTAGATATAGACCCAGCTAGTATATGCTAACACTAAGCAATTTGTTTTGCAGTATGTCACATAATTCTCTTTTTTTTACACCCAATATCTATGATTAAGAAATGTAATACATACTAAGAAAGTCTTAGATAATTTACACTATGCATTAAAGTGTTTTGCATGAGAATATAGTATGATGCAGACAGCAGAAGAATTATGTCTTTCATTAAAAGGTTCGCAACTCAGTGTGCTATGATATAACTATAGCAGTTTTTCTGTCTCACTGAAGGTTTTTTATTTTAAACACTGCCTTGAAGACCAAGGGATGCATATGCAATGCACTATTTTGGCTATATGTTTTAACTTAATATCACCTCTTAGTAATTACACACTGTCAGTTTACCTGCTGTCTCAGTGTTAGGGGTGAACAGCTATGCTGTCACTGTTCTTCATCTCTGAATCCTGAAGTAAGCAGCAAAATAAGATGGCATTTTTTTCATTATTTAGCAATTTTTTAAAATTCCCTGTTCAAAGCAGTTCAGCAAGAATAATATGCATTAAGATCAGTATTAAAAGAAAACCAATTACATGGAAGAAATATGATTTTTGATGCAGATCCTTTATGTGCAAATTAGGATTTGTATTTGCCACCTAATTTAGAAAGCAGCAAAGGACAGCTTGCAGGGATGCAAAGTAGGCTTTGGATGCATTCAGCATTTGTGTTTCTTGGGAAATTTAATCAGGGGAGAGGAATGCACTTCACAAGAAGGTATGTGTTCAGGGTAAAACCTGGCCATTGGTCAGCATGCTTTGTACTATCAGAAAAAAAAAAAAAACACTTTCAGAGTAGCTTGGAAGCTTCTCCAGCTTGGAGTATATTGGCAGTGTGCATGTGGACTGTCCTTCATCCTCTCTTACCTTCACTAAATGAATGACAGCTCCAAGCTGATGCAGCATTTTGATGCTTCTGACTGTAAGAATTATTTACAAGGCAGAAAATGTTTCAGCTCTGTTTTTCAGGGTTTGTTTCAGAGGCACTACAAACCCTGCCTAGACCCTTACAAGTGTCTTCCATGTATCCCATCCACTGAAGTTAGGAACACCCTGCTGGGACAGTTTCTACCTGTTTCCCCCTTCTTACATTGTCTTCTCTTCACTTATCTACTTAATTTTGTGCTCACTGGTTCTTCATGTCTTTACACTAAATATTTGCTTGGAACAGCTTCATAGCTGTTCTTTCTTTCCATGCCAAAATTCTACTGCTTTATTTTCAGGGGACACAGACAGATTGTACTTCCTTGAAACATCTAACTTTATCTCAGTAGATAGTGTAGATAGTATAGATCAGTATGATGTGTAGTTGTTTCAGACCATGCCCAACTTCACCTAGCTCTATGCATCCATAACATCAGGTGGTAAGTGGGGATACTGCTCACTACATTGACTATTGTTTCCCTTATGCTGTTTTAAACATAAAATACATTTGAGTTTCTGGTTCAGATAAAAATGACAGTACCTAAGAATGGTCACTATAAACTGAAGTGCAGGAGATTGAGTTTCACTTGATAGTAATTAATATTAGCTGGTATAATAATTAATACCATTTTAGTTAAATGCTGTTCTATTATGCTGTTTCTGACTAATATAACATATATACTTAATAAATCCAAGGCATTAAAATGATGTATTTCATAAGATATTTTGTTAGTATGTGGACTTGAGTTAAATTTTTCAAGTTGTAGTTAAAAACAAATTGAAGAATTAGCAAATCTCTTGTTCATTGAGCTTACTTCAGAGCTTACTTGTACTTTGATAAGTACAATGTTCTCCTTGGAGTGCAAGGCAGCCAACACTGAGGGTCTGTATATCCTCCCAAGACCTTGTTTATAAAGACAAGAAAATATAGCATGGCTTGTCCTGACACTTCTTAAATAAGTTGGGTTTTTTTCTCCATCCTACCCATGGCTGTGGCAGTCACAGCCCTTTGGATTTTGGCAGGAGTGAATTCCCAGAGCAGAGGAGAAAACCTCTAGAGATGCAGAGCTATAACAATGCCATGCAACTCAGTGTGCTTAGATTAAAGGTAGCAACAGGCAGATTTTTGACTACTGTAATAGCCCTTTAGGGTGTAGGCATCTGGATGCCTTTTAATCTACCAGAGTAAATGGTACCATGCCTCAAAACATGAATGGTGTAGTGGTCCTTTGGTCTCTTTCTTCCTACTAACAGCTGAATTCCAGACCCCTGTAGTGAGGTCCACGACCCTCACTTGCTACCTAGTTAGTAATTTGCAGCATGAATTAAAAACCATCACACAAATGCTCTGAGGATCTGAAAAAGAGAGTGACACTGACTCACCTTTGGAAAATGTGGTTCATTGAGCTATGAATGGAAGTTGTTACTAAGGCAGTTGGTGTGTCCTGGGGCCAGGTGAACTGACAGTGGGCTGTTGCTACTGTTCAAGGACTAGCCTTGTGGGATTTTATTTCTTGCATATCCAGTAGGCTCTGATGAATACTGAATCTTCAATCTAGTTGATCATTCTTCAGCTCAGATGTTTGGACCATGTGAGCCACAGCTGATACTTCAGTACTGTAATTCTCCCAAAATCAGGGATCCAGACCGGGGCTATACCTGAAAACATTGGTCAAAATCTAGGAATTTAAATTAAGATCAACCAAAGGAAAGCTGTCCCTGGATCTTCCTGGGTTCATCTTTACCACACAAGGTCTTAGTGATGTCATATATCTTGCCCTGCAGGAAATTTGCACATGGTCAATAACTCTTATGTGCTGTGACTTTCAGCACTAAAGATTGCTCACAGCTAAAGTCACTGGCAGATGAATTTTGAATGTATGAAGTACTACATGCTATTAATCACTCCTCCTCTCTCTTGCCAAATTAACCATCTAAAATGGGCAGCCAAATTTATTGGAAACTTAGAATTTTAATATCCCTGGGATATGGCAGCCCTGGATGTAGGGACAAACTGGGAAGGGTGAGGCTGTAGAGCAGCACCATGGAAACGGACCAGGGGTCCTGATGGATGGTGAACATGAGCCAGCAGTGCCCTGGAGCCAGGAGGGGCCAGCGTGTCCTGGAGGGCACCAGGCACAGCATGGCCAGCTGGGCAAGGGGGGATTGTCCTGCTCTGCTCTGAGCCTGGGCAGCCTCACCTCCAGTGCTGGGGGCAGGTCCGGGCACCACGACTTGAAAAAGATATTAAACTATTAGACATCCTCCAAAGGAGAACTGCTGGGGTGGGGAAGGGTCTGGAGAGAAGCTTAGCTGTATGAGGAACAGCTGCACACACTTGGTCTGCTCAGCCTGGAGAAGACTGAGGAGAGACCTCACTGCAGTTACAACTTCTGTGAGGGGAAGAGGAGGGGAAGACCTTGATCTCTTCTTTGTGGTGACCAGTGACAGGACCAGAGGGAATGGCCTGAAGTGGTGGCAAGGGAGGTTTAGGATGGAGATCAGGGAAAGGTTCTTCATCCTTTCAGTGTTGTCAGTCAGCAGAACAGGCTCCCCAGAGAAATGGTCACAGCACCAAGTCAGACAAAGCTCAAGAAGTGTTTTCTCTCAGAATTATTAAAAATATTGTGAATTCTTGGAGCTGTCCTGTGCATACCCCAGAGCTGGATTTTGATGGATCCCGTGGGTTCCTTACAGCTCAGGATGTTCTATGATTCTCTGATTCTTATCTGTCTACCTTAAGTGAACAGCTGTGAATTAGAGGTAGTACCTGTTTACCTCAGAGGCAGTAGGAAGGTAAGTGCTTCACAGAAAGTTAGTGCTGTATTGATGAGGACCACAGGCATTCATCTGGTAAAATGAGGATTTCTGTCATCAGAATGTGCTCTAAATAGTGCACAGGAAGAAATTCATGGGACCATAAGCTCTCAATAAGAGAAAAAGTAATGACTCAAGAGTTTTTATTTAGTGGTTACTACTCATCCTGCATATTATTACCTCATCTTAGAACTTGAGAAAAATGTTGTGAAACTTGTGAAAAATGTATTGTAATTTCTATTAATAACAGCATGCTGTAACGTAACTGAAGGCTCTTGTAAGAGGCATACATGTAAGAGATTTGGATTAGTTTTACACATACCTCCATTATTCTAGTATTTCTTGACAAGCTTGGCTTTGTAACCTTACTGAAGTTATATCAGAAAAGTTGAGGTGCAAAATTATAGGAATTGTTATACTAAGGGGAGAAGATTCTTTACGGTATATAATCCACTGAATTTTTCAGACCAGATTTTGTTGGTATTTGCTATCTGAGGCAATGAGTCAAAAACTATTGTCAAAGCAGATAACTGAGTATGAGAAAAATCTTTGTAAATTTTTTTCTCAATATCAAGAATTCTTTCCTATGTGATTGAGAATTTTTTTTAATATAGTTCATGTTTCTTTTTGCTGACACATGCAACTCATGGGGGTCTGTCTTCTGTGCTCTGACATCACAAAAATTCAGAAATGAGATGAGGATGAGAAAACCCCAAAGGATGTCCCAGGGTTACTAGCCTCCATCCTATGGGCCCAAAACACGACCTTCCTCAGAACATCTCTCCTTTCCTTGCATAATGATGCATCTTTAAGAGATGCTGTTCATCCTTAAGAAGCTGTATGTGTTCAAATAATGCAAAATAGATATACCCTGAAATATCTGCCCCGTGGAAAGATTGTAATGAAATGGCAGTTCATTGAAAAAAAATGTAATGAAGTGTCACTCAGATTACACCAGGAGCAGGTTTATATCTTGTGTGTGTGCAATCAAAGACTTACTGTTTACATCCTCAGGAAAACATTTCACACAATTGAAATACAAAATGTTAGAAATTTTCTTTCTTATTCTGGTTAATAGTAAGTTTGTAACACAATGTACACATGTATCAGAGAATGTAGAGGCTTATTACTTCTGCCAGCAACACCCACAGTTTTCAATTGATAGAGCAAATGGTTTTCTCCTTAAAGCTGCAGACCATTATGAAATGTCAGGCTTCCTGCTGGTGCTTTAAGATGGGAACCAGTCACAGAGACTGGAACAAGTAATATAGCTAGCCTAGTTTACAGCATCACTGCCAGAAGTGTGTTTGCTTTTATTTACTAGCATTAGTCACTAAGTTCACCTAAAGCCATTTCGGTCATTAGTCCAATGCTGAATCCAGAGTTGAAGATCAAGTGAAAAGAGGCAGCTAAATGGAATGTGTCCATTGAGGTTCTAATTTTAAATACTCTAGCCAGAAGTGATTCCAGTTATTAATGTTGCATATTCTCATTCAGCTGGTGCAGAGATACTGTTGTCTCTATATGGAAAGTAGGAGCTCAGCAGTACCACAGAACCACAGCACATTCTGAGTTGGAATGAACTCACCAGGATAATTCAAGTCCAACTCTGGGTCCTGCACAGAACTGCTCTAAATATCACACCATGTGCCTGAAAGCATTGTCCAAATGCTTCTTGAACTCACAGAATGAATAAACCCAGTACTTCTCTTCATCACTATCAAGCTTCTACACACAAAGAACTGCAGAATAGGCCCTTAGCAATGTCCCTCAGATCCCAGGCTCTGTACTCTGAGCTTTTGAAGGCCCTTAAGGCCTTTTAATGTACTTGTGTATTTGGAAACTGGAACAGAAAATATTGATAATATAATAGTTCTAACCCTCAGCTTTGCATAAATCCCTTAGCTTTGTACATAAATTTGTATGCCCAGGAACTCTCCTAAGAGCCACCTTACATTTCCAAGGAACAGAAAATACACTGTTATGATTTACAGGTAGGCCTATTCGATAATGTCAGGAACCAATGAGCTGCTTTCTACAAATATGCACAAATTTCTTGGATTATATTGGTTGTTAAGATTAAAATTCACATAGACAAAGTGATATTGCAGGATACTGAATGTTGCTGTGTGATAAGTGTGTAATAATGGTTCTTTTAAAGCCAGTGGGAGTCTTTGACACCACTATCCTCATGATGCTAATTGCTTTAGCAGAAATTAAATGGTTTACTAAAGACTTCATGTAAAAAGTTAATATTTACTTTTGGAATATTTTGTTGATTTTTTCATAATTATCCATCTTAACATGAACTGAGAAGGTTTTCCAGCAACACAAAATATTGGAGTCCAGCAGGGTCTTAATTTTAGTACTGCAAGCCCAAGTTAACAGCTTCTGGAAACTAAATAAAGTTCAGCTCTTGTAACTACCCTGGTAGTTCCACAGTAAATATATCAGTTTGTTGGCAGAGGACCATGGCCCTAGACTACTGAAGTTGAAAGTACATTTTCCATCACTGCTGAGAAAAAATTTGAGAATTGAAGTTTTGTATCCTTTTGCATAGCAAAATTCCCATAAAGTTTAACAGTCAAGGATATATCCAGATATCTAATC
Source organism: Erithacus rubecula (assembly GCF_903797595.1). Lineage (NCBI taxonomy): Eukaryota > Metazoa > Chordata > Aves > Passeriformes > Muscicapidae > Erithacus > Erithacus rubecula. The sequence continues at coordinate 15,809,478 of NC_136659.1, forward strand.
TAAACTGTAGTCTCTGACACCATCTGTGGAGATGGAAAGTACCTTAGAGTGAAATCTATACTTCCTTTGTCATATACTTAAAATTCATATGCAAAACATACTGATCATAAGTGAAATATGTTCTTTCATAAATTGATTTTACCCCACTACCACTGATGCATCTGTTTCAGCAGCAATGTACAGACCCATTACTAAATAAGCAATTTCTAGGCACCCTGTAATAAATTTTGCACATTCCTAATACTTCAATGTTTCTGGCACTGCTCTCCTTGTTTGAGAAAAGACAAGGTCTGCTCATATTTTAAAATAATGTGAGTAATTTACTAAATGTGTGGAGTGAAGAATGTTTATTGTTAAGATTTAAATTGACTTCAAGAAAAGCAGAGAAACACAGTTTTATGTTAGCATCTTTTTTTCCCATGATACTACAAGGTAGTGGATGTAGCCATGTGATCAGCAGAAATATGACCCTTCCAAAAGAGGTGCTGGCCTTAGAAGCACCTCTTACCAGCAAAATTAAAGAAGCCTGGATGGCCAGCAATATCAAGAAATAATTGCAACTTTATCAGGCTGATTTCAAATAAGTGCTGTCACTGCCTGAATCTTGTGATAAATTGCATTGATCATGTAGGTTACAGAACCCCTATCAGTATCAAAGGAATGACATTATAGTTTGGCAGTGGTGTCTCCATTGTCTGGAGTACTTCTGGAAGTATTGTACTGCACTACATTCAACGGCTCATTTAATAACTATTTACAAATTAAACAAGTGGAAAAATTATTCCTAGCAACTTAAGATGCTTGAGACAATTTTTAGTTTTTAAGAGACACTTCAAATTAGGTGAAGGTTTGAACTTTGGGTGTTGCAGTAATGTTGGCCAATGTTATTGTAAATAATGGATAGTGGATGTGTGCTCTAGATGGTAATATCAGGCTCAATTATTTTAGGAACACCCATTTTTATGGGAGAGTAACAGGCTGTGTATATAGTGGTCAGTTAATAGGAGTTACAGAGGAGTTTCCACAAGACATGTGGAAACCTTGACTTCAAAACCATCAGGAGTTTTCCATATTAGCAAGACTCTGATCCAATATTCACTTCTTAGCTGTGTTTTAGGAGCACTTATAAAGCTTTGAGATTAAACCCCCAGTTCTAATATTTAATTTGAATGGTATGTTGGCAGTCTCACACTGTGTACTGCTATATACAGGTAAAATGCTATGTGATGGTACTTGATTAATTTTAAACAAAAGGTGGAGCTCACAGTAGTCACTGGCCAGACAGGTCTTAAGCCTTAAGCCTTGAGGAAATCTTTTGTCATCTCTTCTGGTTTGAACATCTAGACAAAATTTTGATTTTTAGTTACTCTTAGGAGGAAAATTCATGATCAAGTCAGAAAATTTAATTTGGAAACTTCTACTTTCTTAGTATGAGAATGTGATTTAAAAGAGCATGATAGAAAAAGAATTTTCATTTAAAAGTAACATGAAATGAGGGTAAGTTTTGCAATTTGTCTAGCAACATTTTTTCTCCTGTACTTAGTATTGACATACAGAATAAACTGTTATGCACCTAAATCTGTAACTAGAAATTGACTCTTTATAGGGAAAAATCCATTATCCATGTTCCTTGGGCTTATTGGGCCTAAGAAACCGGAAAAGTTTTGCGCATTTTGAGACAGTTTCCCCTACGCCTTTTTTTAATTGATTCCACTCTGAGTCTTAAGAAATCTGGATTTTAGTGCTCAGCCCCATCTCAGCCAGCTTCAATGAGGAGAGCTGGGAATTCAAAATAAAGTGTCTCATAGGTTATGTCTGCTAACAAATTTCCACTAATTGACATCAAACTGGTTAATTTCCATATAATAAGTGTTGATTGATTCAAGGGCTTGATTCAGCTGGCCAAAACTGTCCTTACAATGATCACTTATGGGCTACCTTTTTGGAACACAGTGGAATATTTAATGTCTTGCCAGATTTGAAGGATGCTGGGAGTTGGAACAATGTTTTTAATCTTGGCTACTAATTACGTGGCAAAGGTATAAACTGGGCTTTGCAAATCATTATTTCCATTAGAAAGGTGTTGGAAGCAATTCCACTGAGGGCTTCCCTCCTATTTATGCAGCTGTTATTCCCATGAGAGGAGGCCATTGCAGTCATGGCTGAAACATGGGCTTCTGTTCTGTTTCCACAGCACTTGGAAGAAAAACAAAACAGGACTAATGAAAAACACACACGGGAAATGCTTTATTATTTCATCATCCTCACCTACTGAGATCTGGCACCACTCTGTGTTTAGGAAGAACTTCTCCCGCCCTCTCTCTCTCGCGCGCAGTGCGGTTGTATAAGGCTGACACTCTGTCATTTCCTGTCAGATCATTTCAGAGGAATTTGCTCTTATTTCCTCCCAGCCTCATCCCCTCCTCCCGGCCTCAGCCTTGGCTGCGTGCCCCAGCAGCCACGGCGTGTTTGTTTAACCGCATGGAGCGCTGGGCGGCCCGGCCTGCAGCATTGGGCAGCCAGCTCACAGCCCCTCTCGGGAAACACACTGTGCTTTTGTGAAGGAAACAGGCAGGGCCAAAGCCAAACCTTGGCCTTGCAGGCTGTAGGTGAGTGAGCTCTAGGCCTGCAAAAAAAAAAGAATGGATTTTTTTTGGCCCACAAGTGTCCATGTAAATTGTCTTGGAAGCAGCATTGTTTGTCATTTCAAGTGTTCAAATATGGGGAATTTTCTGAACTTATCCGTGTGTCATGGTATATGACTATGAATTCATGGTATATGACTATGAGTTAATTCAGCATTCGACTTATCTCTTGACATTAGCCAAACATATCTAGCTCCAATATATGTTCCTGCTGCATTGCATATATAAGTGATTAGTGCTGCTAGTTTTTCTGCTCTGGCATACTGGATAGGTTTGCTAAAATGTCTGTGTTTTATAAATGGTATAAAACTATTTTAGCACCCAACAATGGTGTGAAAATAAACCATGCAGAAACAGGACATTTATACTTGAATGATGTGTGAGCTTTTCAGTGGGTAAAGTGGTCACAGTTCATTGTTTAAAAAAAAGTAGTCAAGTCACTAATAGTCTCCACAGCAAGATTTATAGCAATGGAGAAAAAGAACTAAGTAAACTATCTGACTGAGAAGTCCTTTCTTCCTTCCTTGGCAGCATAGGATTTGTTTAAACACTGTTAGGAGAAGGCTAATTAAAACAATTTTGCCAGAAGTCTGGGAGATTGCTAAATACAACACCAACTTAGTGCTCTTGATCTGGAACAACAACTTTTTCCTAATATAACTAGAAGTTTCTTTATGATACAGAAAATTAGAAGTCAGAGAGAGAAATACCTCCCTCTGATATAGTTAAGACAATAACCATTATTTTGAGTAGCAGTCATAAAATAAATGATATTTGACATTTTATGACAACATTTAAATTTTATTTAATATTACTGCTGATATTTATTTAATTTAAAGTGAATGGGCTATCTGCCAGGCCAGAGCAAGAATGAATAGTTTCCATTCCATTCATGACAGAATTTTCTTGTCCAGAATACTGTCAGAGTTTAGAGCAAAATCATGCAATCATAATCTGTATAAGTGGGGGTTTTAATCTATTGCCTGGAATAAATGATTAGTCCATGTCCTTTCACAGTTGGATACACTATCAGGTGAATCGCAGTTCTTTGTTTTATGATTCAGATAATTTTTGTTTTCTCAGTTCCACTGTACATTTAGAGAGAAATAATATAATATAAATATATATATATAAATATGCATATAAATATGCAAACATACAAAAATATAATGCAACAATAAAAGCAAGAAAGTAGCAAGATTTATTTCCATTTGCTGTATGTCCACAGTATTGAGCCCTACAACTCACAATCTTGCAATCTAATATTAACACAAGTTGTTAAATTTATGAAATGCAAGTTAGAAAAATCCTCAATTCCTTGTTAAAATTAACTCTTCATTTTAGAAAGTTTGACCATATGTCTTAAAGTCTATTATTAACTTTGCAAAGCAGCTATGTCAGGTAGGCAGAGGTTTTTCTTCAGTAAACCAATCTACCAAATAAGATACTTTAATTTTCCCACAATTATATGCACATTTTCTCTTTATTTTTCAATTTGAATCATATTTTTGTTATGTCACAGGTACTCTTGTACAGCTGTTAGTTTGTTTTCAAGATCATCACTGCACATGTTTCACTTTCTAAAGTTTCTTTATGTCCCTGTATTTATAGGTCCTTCATAGTGATGTCTGACCAAAACAACAAATTATCTCTGTAAAGACATTTCAAACCAAAAGAAACTTTAGTGTTGTTTAGATCTAAATATTTTTCCAGAAAAAGAAAATCCAAAGGATGCAAGAGTAGCTTGATATTTGTAGAAAAAAGGTATGGAAAGTTTATCACAAATGCTGACATCTCATTTGAACATGATTCTGCTTGCAACACCAACAAGAAAAATCTTAATTACTCATTCCTTCTATATATTCAGTCCTTTTTAACCCTGGTGAGTTTACTGTGTGCATTTTCTGATAAGTATTCATTGTATGTTACTCCAAGTTTCAGCTATGTTTCCTAGGGGTGATTGGGCAGAGTGTATGGTCTCACTGTCTGCTCTTGAAATTCAATGTTTTTTTCTTGCTGGAGCAATCTGAGAAAAGGAAGGAAACTGGTTATTGGTGCTGGGAGCTATTCAAGGCTATTACAACCAAGAAAATTAGAATAAGTCCACTTAAGATGAGTCCTACTGCAAAGCAGGAATTTTTAGCAGATAAAGTCTGTTCTTAAAGGTTTACATGGATGGAAGAACCTTCTACAGATTACACAGAAGCCTAAAAACCTGTTTAATCACTGTAAGACACAACAAGTCTATGAAATACCAATATTTAGAAGAAGGGAAGAATTTAAGGTTTCCAGTCTGAGATACATGTACTGAGAATTTGCCAAATTTGCCAGAAATTTGCTCTTGCTCTTGCTCACCACCAGGGACTAGATCTTCTGACAGAGTAAGGACCAAAAAGGAGGGTGGGATGGAAACCTACTACTGAAGATGAGTAACAAAGTTGTTTCAAGTAAGTGTACTGAGAAAGGTAAAAAAATTCATCTTGAAGCAATAAGCCTACAAAAAGATCTAGCTTAGGACTGTGGTGCCTCATGCTTTTGAAGCCTCTGAAGAGCAGAGCTGAGTTGAAAGAGGATCTATGGCAGCTTTCTGTAGTAACATCTCACGTGGTTTTTTCTATTCTGGGAACTATAACTAAACTATTTTAGCAGAAAAGACATGTACACTTATCATGACAGGCGTTATGACAGGTTTTATGACTTATTAACCAGCAGCAACAGAATGACTGAGACAGCATCCACAGCAGCAGAAAAATTGGAAGATGGCTCTACTGGGATTACTTTTTTGTGATCTAGTATTTTCCAAGGGAACGTTATGAGACACAGGGAGGAATTTCATGTCTATTTTGATGCACAGCCTGTAGATAAAATCTGGGATTGTACTGCTATATTACAAGTATTTTATTATGATTCTAAAACTCTCAGTCAGTATATATCTGCATGGATAGGGCTCAAAGTAACTCTAACAGTAATTGTTCATCTAAGGGTGACCTAAGAGCCAAAAAAAATAGAGAAAGTTTCTCCTCTGAACTCATATATAGAAATAAGAGATTCTATTAGACCTGACAGTAAACAGAATTCAGAAGTAGAAATATTGTTAAAATACATGTCTTGACAAAGCTAGAAAGGAAGTGAAAATGCATATTCAGACAGGAATCTGAAGTCATATCATATGCAGCTAGGAAGAAATTATGAAAACTGTTCTCACCTGCATAAATATTAAGGTTCCTGGACAGCAAATATGATTATTCTAATAGTACTCTGAGTCCAGTCATCAGCCCCTTAGGTGTGCTGAGGTTGCCTTGGAAGCATTATAGTGGCCAACGAGAGGAGGCACAGTGTGCTCCCTGTGAGAATGGTGCCAGTGTGACAAGGTGTGACTGCAGCTGGAGATGGCTGTTAGACGGTCAGGAGCAGCATACCTGTGTGAATGAGGTCCAGCATACTCTCAGAACAGTTTTGTCTAAATAAACTGGGCTTATGCATTTCAGCATTCCTGAGATACTTGAAAACTCATTCCTATAAGCCCCAAGGAGATACAGGTAAGAAATTACAGACTATGGAGCACAAAGATCAGGATTATGGGATCAATCAATCCACAGAAGGAAATGTCACCCATGCTGCTACCAAAACATTTACAATGTCCTGTCTAGAGAGCCCAAACACACCTAAATCTTTCTCTCTGATCCTTGTGGAGAATGTCAAGTAATATGATAACTTAATGGTGAGTTTAATAAAGTGCGTTTCATAAAAGTATTGCACTTTTTCAAGTAAACGTTCTGGATGAGCAAAAGGCATCATCTTTGAGGATTCTGCAAATACAACTTCATACTTCGGAGTGAAGGTCTGTGGAGCAAGAAAACCCAGAGAAGATGATGAGTTATCAAAAGCTGAGGGCAGGGCAGGAGTGACCCAAGCTTTAAGTCAGGAGAGATGCAAATGTATAATCTATTCTCTTCAGAGAAGTATTCAGATCATTTTTCCAAAACTGAATATCAGAATTTGAGTTATTTCTTTCTATTTCTAAGTGCTGACAGTGTGCTAAGTACCACAAAAGAGAAGCCCCTGCTTTGAGAGGCTTCCAAAATAAATATTACTTCTTTTTTCTGGAGTTTGGCCCAATGCCCATTAGTAGCCAAACTGTGATAGTCCTAGACATAATGACATACTGTGCTCATTTTCCTCTGAGAAAGATGACTGATGATAATGCTTCTGAAGAATTTTGTCTCTCTTTCATGGGGAGACGTACATGCACAGACTGCAGGGACCCGTGTCATTTGGGAAACAAGCATTCATTCAGTATCTTTCAATGCTGAGTTGCTTGGTTAATAACCTGGCTTTTGCTGGTAATATTCACATGTATAAAAGTCACCAGGAAATAATTAGGAACCCATGATAAAATCTTGATCCCACTGGATTTAAGAAGAATTTTTCTTTTGAATTAGAGGTTGACATTACCTCCACTTGGCTAGGTAAAGAGTGGTCAGTTTTTTGTTCTAATTCTGTGCTACTTATGTCCAAAACCTAAAGCTGTATATGGAGCTCTCTTCTGTCAGTGCATTAGATATAAGTTCCAAATGAAACCTTAGCATAGCGATTATGTAAATTAAAGCTTCACATTATTTCAGGATCATACTCTTTGAGATTTCACTTACCTTTTTAATTAAAAATTTAAATCAGAATTTTGAAGAGAAAAAAGTATGAAAAGATCCTTCTTTTTCTGTCTCGTAAAATGATGGATTAAATCTAATTCCACAAGAATTAACAGAAATGTATCATTGTAATAGAGAATGAGAATCCATATTTGAGTATTTACAGGGATTTCAGTTCCATACTTACCTTTATGCAATATAGTAATCTGCTATACCTTACCTAGTGAGATTCTTAGCACACATGTAAGCAGGTATGTTTCATCTATACCTTCAAACAGGGGAAACTGGTGGATATTTTTGACGTGTTTTGCTTCGTTAGGTTTGAATAGGGTCTTGTTTATGTGAAATCTGGCTTGAATTCAAGTTGAAACATTATTTGCTTTCTTTTTTTGTCTTCCTGCTCTTAACTGTTTCTTTGCAGTGTGAAAATACCACAGCCTATGGTTGATGTCTTCATCACAGTGGAATGCTTTTAAACTTAATGAAGAGTTGAAATAAATCAGAAGACTTCATTCTGCTTTTTGTCATCAACACATACATACCTTCTTAGCTATTAATCCCCTCAGAGATTATTAGAAGTCAATAAGACACCTCAAAAGTAATTACTATTAACTTTAGAAAGAATTGTATCTGGTATCATAGTTACTAGCTATCTTGTCTTCAGCGAAATGACATTTGTACATTGTCCATTTCTGAATTTCTCAGAAGGGAAAAAACCAAAATGACATAACTTGCAGTAATTAGTCACATTCTTGCTTCAGGATACTGAAGTTAAGGATGTGCATTTTGTGCAGAACTAGGGCCTTCAGTGGATAATCCGTTCAAGCAAGGACCTTATATAATTTCATGTTTTTCTGGTACCTACTCCAATGCACTCAGATACTGCAGGACTTCATTAATGACCATAAAAATACCATATTGATTTATTCTTTCTGAGGTTTCTTAGTTCTAGATGTGGCAAAATATTCCAAGGGTAAGGCTTTTTTCTCCCTTCTATTAAGGTTTCAAACCTTTTTACCCAAAACCCACAGTCTGTTGGGGCCAGAGGACACTGCTGGGTCTGTCTGCCCTGCCTGGCCACAGCCTATGTCCCCATGGCCCAGCAGTGCCACAGCTCCCTTCTGCCAGCCCACATCCAGCACAGAGCCCAGCGGGTGCCAGGGCTGGGCTGCCCCGGTGCCCCCCCTTTGCTGACCTTAGATAACTCCTCATCCAAATTATAATTTTTCAGTCTTCTCTCTGTGGCTGTGCAAAATCAAATCAAATGTGGTTCTGTCTTTTCTTAGATGAGACCTTTAGAAAAACTGAGACTTGTGTATCTGCTAGGAGCCAGGAGCTGGGCAAGGGATTCTGCACCTAGTGTTAATTCTCAGAATTGAAGTTTCAATATTTTTGTAAAGGTCTTGGTCATTTTCTGGGCAAATATGCAAGTCAATTCCTTTACTATTTGAGTTTGGTTTCCCTTATTTTCCCTGCCAACATAACTGAATCATAATTAAATATACTGTACCCAAAACATGCCTTTTAAAATGCCTAGAGCAATGAATAGGGCAGGTTGCTATATTTTGTTTCAGATTTTGCCTCTTAAAGATAACAAGGAAACTAATAAAAGGGCAAGATATTTGTGAAAGCAACACAAGAGGCCAAACTATGAGAGTGAATTCATTATGACAGAGACACTTCTACAGTATATTTGCTTATAGAATTGTCCCTAACCAAGCCTATTATCTTAGTAAGGAGGTTACTATGGAAACAGTGAAACAGCATTTCACAGATTTTTTGATTGCCTTTCTCAGGTTTATTATATTCCTTGTTGAAAAATAAATTTTGAAATCTCTCAAAATAAACAAGTCTCTCTTGTGTGCAATGGGTATTTAGGTTAGTAAATAACTTATTGACATCTTACAGCATGCCAGAAGTCCATTTAATGGTTTCTTTTCCATGAGGAAATAACATATTTTATGAGATGTTTGGTCTAGAATGAGTTTAATACCACTTAGTATTTAATGCCATTTAGTATTCAATTTTTCTGTCTTGGGCCATGAGTAATAAACCTTTCGTAGAAAGACAGCTGACTGATAGGCAGCATAAGATAGAAAATCAGTTTTAAAAGCATGAATTAAAAACATTTTTTTAAAGAATAAATCTTAAAAGTAGTTGTTTATAAGAAACATGCCAAGCATAATTCCGTGTGCTCTGGGCTATCCCTTGGTCAGTTGTGGTCAACTGTCCTGGCCATGTCCCCAACTTCTTGTGCACCCCCAACCTACTGGGATGGGGTGGGGCGAGAAGTCAAAATGGCCTTGACTCTGTATAAGCCCTGCCCAGCTGTAACTATAATGGTGTGATCAACACCATTTTCAGCACAAATGCAAACCGCAGCCCCATAGCAGCTACTATGAAGTAACTTTATCCCATCCAAAACCTGCACACATTGATATTATGAATGTTTCCCTGAGAATGCTACAGAAGCAATGTCCACAAGACATGTTCCACCCATGAAATGGGGTGCCCCTCAGCAGATTCTGCAGGAGTTCAGCTCATGTCCAGAAAACTGCTCTGCTTTCTTCACTGGGAGCAGCTGCTTTTTACATCAGATTGAATTAAGGCTGAGTCAGAACCTTTGTGCTTCAACTCTCAAGTGGTGACCTTAGAATTGAAAGTTGATTGGAAACAACTCTTTCTGTCTCTCCTGGTTAAGAAGAAATGCTCAATATTAATTTGCAGTAAGAAATACAGTTTGTTTAAGTGTTGAGACAGCCTCTACTGAAAGCCATAGTTCATTATTTTATTCCCAGTCTGAGCAGATGTTCCCCTGCTTCCATGGAAATAAAATACAGGCTGTGGAGCACGCAGGGCTGGCCTTTCCTTCGTGTGGTTTGGAAGCAGTTTGGGAAATTGGACTTTTTGCCTAGTCCTTTTCTCCACAGGGCTCTGGAATCACATGGCATCAGGACAGTCAAGCAGTGGAGAGGCTGGCCAGAGCCTGTGCAGGCTCCATCCACAGTGGTTTCAAAACCAGCCCTGAGTAATTTGATCTGACCTCAGAGCTCATCGTGCTTTGAGAAGTTTGCACTAGAAACCTCCTGGGGTCCTTTTCATTATCTTGTGATCCCTTCTCTGGAGGAAACCCTCCCAAGCCAGTCATTTATAGTATCTCAAGCTACAGCTTTGCAATGATGATTATTAACATATCTGATCCACTCCCTTTTCCCTTGTATTGACATTGAAAGTTTTCTAAAAGATTATAAGGCCTTTGAGTATAACAGGAGCAGGCTGTACTCCTCTCTGTACTTTCAAGTGCTGCTCCAGAAAAGTACTGCTTCGAGAGCTTTGAGGTGTGAAAAGCAGCAGAATGTTGGATTAATACACAATGTTTCAGGCATTTCCTCAGCCATGTGTGCTCCTTGTAGTTGAAGACGGGAGCTGAGAAAGGTTGCTGAATTTCCTAACAGATTGGAACTGCACTACAGTTTGGGAATTTCCCTAGTAGATTGATGTTACCTAAGTGATGACTGTGAGGCATGTCAACTGTCCTGTACAGCAGATGAATAGAGAGCACTTTTCATATAAGGAAATATTCAGCAAAAACCTTCCCCTGAAAGGCTCAGCATTGAAATGCCTACCTACTAATCTTGCTTTTGCAGATGCACAATCGAATGCACAGGCTAAAAGATTTCCAATTGTTTCTGCTGTTAATATATGACATCCATTTGTTAAATTTTGCCTTGGGCTTTATCCATTTTCTCTAAAGTACATCCAAATCAGATAGTCTAAATTAATTTTGGAGTTGGAGGTTTACGCTTTATATATCCTAACTTAGAGATAGTTCAGTTTCTTAAAAGTTGAGCTTGACTCTCTTCCTGTGAGCACTGAACCAGCTGTGTATCTAACTGCTGACTATACAGAACAATTGCATTATTGTTATGCCTAAATTGCTCCTAGAGGCCTATTTTAGCCCGATAAAAATTATAAATTAATAAATTAAACTGTGTTTCAATATTCAGCATTTTACTACTGCTAATAATTTAGGAGTTGATTTCCTTTGCCTATTTTATTAATGTATTTATAGTACACAAGGTATATGCAGAGGTTTAATTACTTTTTATTTTCAGTGCTTACAGAAATTAAAATTCTTCACTGGGCCAAGTTCAGTTCTCAGAACAGAATTTAACTTAACGTTTATCCTTGTGGTGACTGCAGGAAAAGTGTTTAAGCCTGCTATGATAATCCTATTTTCTTATTTGGTTTAAGTGTTTTAAAAAGCTGAACTAAAAATTTTTAAGTATTGGGTAATCCTTCAGGGTGTCTAACAGAATCTGAGCAGTTTTTTGAGGAATACAGATAAACAAGAATGTCTTGAAAATTTATTAGGTGTAGTTGCTCTTTTAGACAGGTGCAAAAAAGACAGAACTAAAAAAGAAACAGTCAATTTGTCAAAACCAGCCTTGTTTGAAATATATGCAACACAAACCGCAGAAACTTCTTGTGTTGCAGAGGAGAAGTGCTGAACAAAAGAAGTTGGCTCTTATCACAGACATCATTTAAACCCATCTTTTATAGTGCCATAGGTACACACTTTACACACTTTACAGGGTTATAAAAAGTCAAGGTACTTACCCTACTGGGTTTATAACCCATAACCATGAGGTTAAGTGCTTTGATGGATCAGACCCTTAACAAGAACAAACTTGAAGTGAGACAAAGTAAGAAGATGTGAGGTCATTAAATGGGGAACAGTGGCATTGTATTTATACCCTGGGTGAGAGGGGTCTCTGCCCCAGAAGGCCACAGCTGAGGGACAGGCCTGTGCTACTCCAGGTGCTCCAGACACATTTTTTTCCTTCAAGTATCCTTCTTCTGTTGAACAATAGGAGGCTGCTTTGAAGAGCATGTGACAAAATGTAAAGGAAGAAGTCTTTTGTGTAAACAAGGAAACACCCAGCTCAAGTAGAAGGTTAGACGTTGTAGATATAGAAAAATGAGACTTAGCTGAAAAGGGAAAAAGCTAGTAAAATAACATATTTGGTGTTTGTTCAGATATTTGTGGACAGAATTAATGTAGACCCAGTATAGTTTTCCATGGAACAGGCTGCAAAATTGGAAAGAGTGAGTTTGCACAGTTCAGGTGAAAAACCTCCGTATCTTTTACCTTTGCTTCCAGACACAATAGAATACTTTTCAGTCATGGTCTTTGTCCTCTGATAAGTTTTCCAGGAAAATAAAGTAAAACTACTAATACAGGAGTGAAGGGAAAAGGTAATAATCACAGAGAAGGACACATTCCTTGTGTGACATGACAGCCATAACATGAATTACGTGCTGCCCAGCCCTTCTCCAAACTGGGACAAAGAGTATTCGAACAGCAAATGGACTTTTCAAGGATATGCTCTCAAAGCAGACCTGTGTCTCTTCATCCTTCTGAAACCAAAATACCAGTATCAGATGTATATTTTTCTTGGTAAAATTCATGCCTTAGCAATGAACAGCAAAGACATTTGGGTGAAGTTATTTTGCAACTGTTTACTTTAGCTGGCAATTAATATCCAGAGATTTCTCAGGTAACCCTGAAAACAATAGGAATGTCATTTTTTTATTATTTGTGTAATACAATGGGGCTAATTGTGATGGAGATTTACTCATGCACCTAATAAAATCAAAGAGAAGAATAAAAGTGATGGCAAGCTTTATTATACAGCATCCAAAATTACATGTGACCAAACCTCAGGCATCCAAAACTTACATGTGACCAGTGCCTCATGCTGTCACCCTCCCAAGAGCTGAGAAGACAAGACTGTTAGAACAGCCTCTTCAAGTAAAATAGAGAAAAGAATGAAAGTGGCCAAATTAGGATAATCAAATCATGTGTGCTGTGTTTCGTATTGCCAGAACAAAACATGTTTTCAATCACAGCACGTGAATGATGGATATGTGCATTGAGCCTTGTCAGAGTCCTGAGTCTGCCTACAGAGCCATTAACCAATTTGCTGGTTGAAACCATAGCTGCTGAAGTAAAACCTTAATTCAAAGCAAATGAATTCCCAAATAATCTGGCTGTAAGTCCCAGACAGGTCACTGTGTCTTAATAACAGAAGAGATCTAGTGACAAGATTTTTAAGTCAATACATTGAGGAAAAACATGAGAGTGAAATGGCTTGGTGTCCAAGTAACTCTTCTGCCTGCACACTCCTCCTTATGCAGGTAGCTGATCTTCTTGGTAACAGGGAACTTTTATATGCATCTCAGCTATTCACTGTTCTGAAAATATATTCGTTAACAAAATGCAATTCAGAGATTTAAGTGGCCCTTGCCAATAGTAAAGACCATTTATGGGTGACAGGAGCATTTTTGGATCCCCAAGCCAGGCAGCTTACCAAAAGAGGAGGCTGGCCAGTTACATGGAAACAAAAGCAGAAGAAAATCTTGATGTGCTCTCTCACTGGCAGCCGAGTGTATGACTGAATCTCCTGGGGCATGTCAAATTGCACCAGGGGAGCAGGGAGCACCAGAAATGTCTTATTCCTAACCAAATCCTTGCAACATGCACAGATAGACTGTTTAGTCCTCAAGGCAGGCCCAAAAGATAGGTCTGCAAAGCTCAAACCACTGTTCTTCAGAAGTTATGCAAACAGTATCAGTAAGTTTCAGTAAGATTCTTCCCATTAAATTAAGGTATTTCTCATAAAGGTGATGATGAACCTTTGATAGCCACAGTCAGGGAAACATGTAAATTCTGTTTTTCTGATCCTTGTGGAGGTTGGCACAGGCACACACCAGAGAGGCTCTTAGCCAGGTTAGGGGTCACTATGGACACTTAGTGCAGTGCACAGGATGAACACAACTGTCACCCTGTGGCAAACTTACTGGGTTTGAAACATGAGAATCAGTTCCACAAGGAAAGAGAGAGCAGCTGCTGGGAAAACAGCACTGTAAGAGCACACAATGAAGCAAAGCATCTCCAAATGCTGTAGCATCGTCTGTGGGACTAAATTCAGCTCTGACAGCTTGTGGAGCTCCACGTGTATTCATTGCACATGTTGATCATCACAGACTTGTTACTCTCAGTTTCCACAGCAGTTGAATGACATATTGATGTTGGTTTGCTGAAATGTCCAAGAGGCCTAACACTTCCAGCACATTCATCAAATGATGCAAAAAGATTCAGGTGGCTTTTATTCGGAAGAAAGGTACTGAATTTCACAGAAGAAGTGAGCAAATTAGATAAATTAAAATGAAAGATCCTTTATGAATTATATCCAGTAGAGGAAGGTCATATGGAGAATGAAAAGCAGAAAGTAAACAGATTTGATATTTCTTTGCCAGCAGAACACTGTAACTTCAAACCTTAATTAAACTAAATGCATGACTGAATTAAATATATTGTTCCAAATGATCCTCCAGGTCAATGAAATTATTAACTGATTGATCTGCAAAGTAGGACAGGTGATGAATCAACCCAAATTTACTCAGTTTTCACACACATACACACTGCCTCATGCAATTTGTTCTCAACAAACTGGGTAAGTAGATAAAAATGGATAAGTCATTCCACTGATAGCCTGTTAAAGTGCTCCTTCTATTTGTGTTAATAGTGCTTATATGTTTCTCAGATTAATGCCAGCATCTTTTCTTTCATGTATATTTTTTGGCTTTTAGTGGTAGGGCCAGGCAGGGAATGGGAGGAAGTATAAATGGCTGTAAAAAAGTAAGTGTATACCAGATGTTTTATTCAGGTAACCTAACCTGTGAACTGCAAATAAGGGGATGTTTGCAGGGCAAGCATTCTGGATTTCAGCATTCCAGAGATTAATAGCCCATTCAGTAGTTAGTTACCATTCAGAGTTTCAGAAGCTCTTTCAGATAATCAAATATTGTATGTTTATACTTTTAATAGTGAATCAGGTCAAAAAGAAACCCAAGCAAGCCCCAAAACCAAATATTCCTATGCACCATGAAAAAAGGATAAGAGACACAAAGGAAAACTAAATCTATATTTGCAATATTTCCATTGCTTTTCTGCTAGCCACAATTATGTTTCTGTAATCTAATAGAAGGTGAAATAAAACATATCACAATGGCTGATGCTATAAATAATGCATGAGTGGCTGTCTGAAACAGTGAAAACCAGTTAACAAACAGGCCAGTTTTGTGAAATGCAGTCCTGTAATGCTGCCAAAGACAACGTCTGCCTAGATTATCTGTGCTGTAAGGGTTGGCTGTGTAAACTAAAGTCACCTGGGGACACGTTAAATTGTACTCTTGAAGGTCTTAAAAATGTTCAAATGCTTTAGATCATAAATCAGCATCTTTTGATCACTTACTCCCCTATTTTCTTGGTCTCTGAGCCTGTTAAATTTCAAAAAGTAAGTAGGGGTTGGAAAATGAAAGAACTTTTAAGTAAGGCGTAAGTGAGAAAAGATTACTTTTGTGAGTTTTGTTCTTCCTTATGCATTGACACAAAATGACAATTAATTAGGAAGAACTGTAAAATGCAGCTAGTGGTATAATTATGTAGACTGAGCTTTAAGGCCATTGGGATCACTTACAATCTCATATTTATTTTCAAAATGACACAGTGATTTAAGGATCTTGTGTTTTATTTTCAAAAGCGACTCTCTCCCATAATGAGATTTAGGTTCCAAGATCTCTTTTGAAAACATACTTATGCACTTTACTGCATTTTAGAGTACATAAATGTAGGTTTTATATCCTTAAAGCAAAATGAATTTAGGTGCCAAAATGCCTTCAAATATTTCATTCTACCTAGCTCTCGAAACCAGAAATTTATATCCATGAGACACTTCTTTTTGAAGGGTTTTCCTTCACATCTTTCTGATAGGAATAATTTCCAGTTAAAACTGTGTGACTATTAAAACTGTCATGATTCAGTGGAATTCTTTGGGTGCAGTAACACAGCTAAATAAGGTCAAGTTTTAACATCTTGCAAATTCTACTTTGCAGGAATGCACAACAAAGGAACATTCTTTTTGTTGTCTTTGCAGGATAACCAGTCACAATTTTCTGCTGTGCAAAACCTAGCTAATAATACTGCTTGTCTCCTGAGGTAGATGATGGTGCATCAATGCAGCACCCTGAACAGGAGTTCATGCTAGGTGACAGACAACGCTCAGCCATTGGCATTTTACAATAAATCTGGCACAGCAAAGGAAAAAATTGCAAGTCCCATCACTTCTTGGTAGTATCAAAGTTTTGCTTATCCCTGTGAAGGACACAGGACATTTTTGGCCACAAACCTGCCTGGACAGAGCCCTCCACACGATATTCTGCCACGTGTCATTTGGCAAAGGTTTAGCAATGAAACCAGAGCAGAAGCAGAGGATGGGAGTGGCAAGAGCATGGGCATTGCTGGCAGCTGAGCAGGACAAGGGCCAGGGGAGGGGCTGCTCTCCTTTACAGACTGGAGACACTGGAAACACTGCTGAGAGCTGCTAGGGAAACCATCTGGATTTGGCCTGACAGTGCATCCCATAGAGTCTTGAAAGATGTATGAAATATCTGACAGAAAGTGCATCTGTGTGGCCCCCAGAAAATTACAATTTACTCACTGGAGGGGAAAAAAGTGCCTTTGAAGTATATTCCACCCTACCTTTTGCTTTGCTTGAAACTCAGGTTGAGTAAAATAAGTACAGGGTTTTGGTGTTTTTTTCCTTTTGACTGTTTTTATTCTGAGTTGAAGGGGACCCATAAGGACCATTAAGTCCAATGCTTAACCCTGCACAGCACCATTCCCAAGAGAGGCACACTGTGTGCCTGAGAGCATTGTCCAAATGCTGCTTGAGCTCTGTCAGCCTTGGTGCTGTGACCACTTCCCTGGGGAGCCTGTTCCAGTGCCCCACCACCCTCTTTCTCTAATATCCATTCTAAACCTCCCCTGACTCAACTTCAGGTTGTTCCCTCAGGTCCTGGCACTAGTCACCACAGAGATGACATCAGTGTCTGCCCCTCTTTTTCACCTCATGAGGAAGTTGTCGACTGCAATGAGGTCTGCACTCAGTCTCCTCTTGTCTTGGCTGAACAGACCATAATTCCTTGGAGTTTTGCTGCTAGACCATAACCTTTTGAATGGTTCTTGAAGGAAGTGTTTTTAGTAGTTAAGTTAGAAACAAAATAGATGTGCATGCTTTTTCTGGGCAACTCATAAAAACTGATCTCACATTAGTAAAGGTTTCAGAAATTAGTCCTGCTCCTTCGTGTGTGTACATAAACTGCCTCTTGGTGAAAAGGGCTGTGTGACATTTAGTTAAATGAGATTGATTGCATTAGATTATACAGATTCAATTAAATCATCTGTTATTCTGAAGGCAACGAATTCACACTGTCCATTAGGAATGTGAAAAACTGATGTTGTATCTGCCTTCCTTTAAAACTTGCTCTGTTATATTCTACCATGACATGCTGAGCTGTTGCAGATTACATTGGTTTGGATTACATAAAACACAAAAATTCATCTTTATCTATTCTGTTTCTCTATGGAGATTGAAGCCCTTTCATAACATTGTTGTAAAGCCAGAATGTTAAGGAGGCAGATCTGTTTTGTTAGTTTTCCTTAGCACCTGCAAGCAACAATTTCAAAGGAAAACTATTGTTTCAACAACCAGTACAAAGAGCATTTTCAGAAATCCCAAAAGACCCATGTAATTGCACTCTCCAGTCCAAACAGCTTTGATCAATTCCCTCAATTGCCAGCATGGGGAACAAAAGGAGCAAACAATTGTTATTTTGTCAGCAGTCTATCACCCCTGGTAATACTGATACTCTGCAATACTTGGTAATGTTGTTGATACTGAGACAAACTGAAGCCTACAAAGCCATAGAGGGGAAGAAGGGTAGTGAGACCTTGACTTTACTCCTACAGCAAGCTGACCAGTACCAAAAATTACTCCTCATACTGGATCTTGGAGTTTTTTAAAACCATACAATCATTTGAGAGATACCCATTTTTACAAAGAAAATATGGTTATTTTGTCTGATACACAACCATTTGCCATATCCAGTAGACAATTCTTTCCTGTATGGATGCAATGGACTAAAATAATCTGTGGTGGAATTTTATGAATCATTTAAAAGAAAAATATATCTTCTGTTTGCTTTTCAGGGTCATGTAAATGATCCTTCGGGGGAAATTGTAACTAATGTGCTTCTGTCTGCTGCACAATGCAGAGGGTCCAATCAGTGTCTGCTCAGAGGCATAACCTGAATCTTAGAAATAAGTGTGTATTTATACTGTAGATAAAGTAACTGTTGGTGCTTTGATAAGGAAGGCGATTTTAGCTGTGGCTGAGCATACTGCTGGTAGCTCCTTATTAAAGAATAAGACAGCACACTAATCCCTATTTAATCTTGGGTAAAGTCTACACTTATTTTCCTGATGATGGTAACAATCATATTGGGCATCTCAGTGTCATACTCCAAACAGGAAAACAATTAACTCTTTGCTTTGATGGTGTTATTTAATTCCATATTATTAATTTAAACCTTACAGACTGTGGATTGCCACACACAGCTTTAGGATGAATGCTGAATCAGGCTCCAACAAGTACTCAGGCAGAGTTCCTTTCATATTTGTAGCTTTAATGTAGTCAATTAAAATGTGATGAAATGATAGATCATATGCATGCATTCTGTTTACTTTCCTATGAAAAAAAAAAGCAAAAAACAACTGCTTGAATTTAAGAATCAGGTGATCCTTCTAGGGATTAGGTAACTCAGAGTCTTGAAATCAAATCTTGATCATATTTTTAGGGCAATGAATATAAATTATTAATTTAACCTTTCTTCCTTTCTTCCTTCTTTCCTTTTTTTCTTCCTTTCTTCCTTTCTTCGTTTCTTCCTTTCTCTCTTTCTTTTGTTTTTATTTTTTTAACCCAGTTCCTTAGAATAAATGCTCAGTGTAGTAAAATGGAGCTCTGATGTTTAGAACCCTGGCGTATATCAGCTCTTACTGCCTTTTCATATAATGGGAAATGCAGCAATCATTCTGTGGTGTCAAAAACTGTTTGGGCTGCAAGACAGATGGGACTTTCAAAATGAAATGTACCTATGACTGTTTGCTACTATATATATAAAACATCTCATTTAGTCTCATCTGTGATTTTCCAAGAGGAAAATGTTTCCACAAGTAATTTATCTCAGTCTTACAGGTTCGGATCATTGAATGACCATTTCCAAACAGGTCTAGCAATTGTGCTTCTAGTTTTGTTAATTAAACTTAGGCTTTTTGTGTAATTTATCACAAACCCTTTACTGCTCTTTTAAAAACAAGCACACACAATTAATATAGCTATCTCATAACACAGGAACAAACAAATAGATTTTTATTCCAGATTTTGTTGGTTAGTAGGTTTTTTTCCCAGACCTTAGTTTAGCAAGATACTGTGTAACTTTAAACCTGGAGTAAAATTCATTAATGTAATACATATAGCATAGATAAAAGTGCAAGAGTATATATTTCAATATGTAAAAACTCAAGAAAGTCTTTGATCAACAGGACAGATGTTTGACCCTCAACAGGTGCCTGGTTGAAGCTCAGAGAGGGAAGGAAGGGAAGACAAGAGTTATTGCCTCAAAGATCAATCTGAGAGCAGATTTTTTCAGAGCTAATCATATGAGGAGTGGCTCTTCTGTGTTGCTTGATACAGCAACTTCAGCAAGCAGCTTTGCTTTTAACTCTGTAATGGAGAAAAGCAAGGGAGTTGTATATTTGCAACATGGAAAAGAAACATTTACTCATTCTTGAAGAAAATGGACACATTTTCTGTGTTTTGAGTAACAGTCAAATACATGTGGAATAATGAGAACTAGAAGACATGGAAAAAATTTAAAAGCTTTAATTTTGTTTTCATTTAAGCAGAGGCTATTTATGATAAAATTAAATTATTTTTCTGTGTACTAATTTTAAAAATGATTAACTTTAAAATTATTAAGTTTTTGCAGAGTATAAGAGTGGTTTGATAGAGCACATGACTGCTATGTCTGATTCTTAAGCATGTGAAACACAAGAATCTTGAAAATCAAGCAGAGTACTGGAAGCATATAAATAATACAGGAGCCTACAATGATTCCCTATACAGTGGTTGGTATGAAAATTTCTGCAGTGCTTTTTTATGCATAATAGATTTTGTTGTGTTTATAAATATTGTAATGAGTTACTAGTGTTCGTCTATAAAATAGTGATTTTAATCTTAAAATTATCTTTTACGTTCTGTGTTTTCTCTTCTCCATGTCTTTCTCTCTGGAGCCACCATTTTGTTTTGTATTTGAGGATGCAATTTGTTCTGTATTTTTTTTTTATTTAAACAGAAGTTTAAGTACATTTTTCACATACTTCTTTAATTACTTTGTAAATCTTTCTTCCTCTGTTGGCACCTCTTCTTAGAATTTAAAATGCAACAATCTAACAAACAGTGGATAATCCCAACTAAACTCCCTTTTATCACTATGGGGCAGAGAAGGGTCTGACTATAAAAGTATATTTGTGTTACTGGGGAGAAAAAAATGTTGCTGGAAGACACCTAAGTGAAAAAGAGCAGCAGTCCCCAAGAGCTAATTAAGAATCACGTCCTTGTCTCTATTTCCAAACACTTCTGCTCACGGGAAGCTGCTCTCCAATTACAGCAGGAGCACTGGTGTGCCAGCAGTGCCAGCACTGCAGGAACAGGGTGAGGCATTGCTCTGAGAGCAGTGGTGAACAGTGGGGCGTTGAGAGCTCCGTTCCCAGGACTGTCAGCAATTTGCTGGTATCAAAGTACCATTGGGGCCAGTTGTAGAGGGCTGGAGCTGAAACAAGCCAAGCATCGGCGGGGAAATACCAATTTACAAATGACAGTTGCCAGTGGTAGGGCAATAGGAGCTTCTCAAAGGTGGTTAAAAGGTGGAAATAAAGTTTCAGAGCCAAAAGAACAAGAACAACAGTACTTTTTTTTACATTTTTATGGTACAAGTTTTTCTAAGTACCACTTTGGAAAAGGATATTTTACAATAGTTAAGCCACAACCAAACTTCACAAAAATCAAGTTTATTTCAGGTTCAGTTAGTCACTTTCTGGCTCAGACAAGCATGGCCTTACAGTGACATGGACTACTTCATGTCACATCCCTTCCTCTGTGCTGGTTTGCTCAGGTTCCTGAGCTGTACTTCTTTTTCTTCACCTTTGAGCCCGTGCCCCCTGCACCGTGTGTGCGCCCCACCACAGAGCAGTTCATAACAGGACAAGGTCATGTTTCTGCAGAGGTTGCAGGGTCACCAGAATCCACATTTCTTTCTAGCCACATGTCATTTCTCTCCTGGCATGGAAAAAGTAATTAGCTTTCCCCATATCCCCCCATACTGAGAACAGAGTTCATTTCCTTTGAGAGGAAGGGTGCCGCTTCCTTTCTTTACTGGGTGAACACCAGCAAATGAAAATCATTACTGGGTTCACTCAATATATTTGTCAGGAGACATTTTAGCTGATTTTTCTGAATGAAGGGAAATTCCTTTCACAGGGCATTGCCTCACAAATCCTCAATCTGATGTTCAGAGAGAAAATGAAGCTGAAAATGATGGCTTTCACCCAGCTGAGGTAGAAACATTTTTTAATATGGTTCCATAAGATGTAGGGCAATTTCTCTGATAGTTTCATTTATTTTTCCACAAATACATTTATGTGGGAGCATACAGACCACAGCTAAAACTTCTTTCACTGCTTTCAACCTGAATCAGTATCCAGATTTCTTTCCCCTTCTCTAGGACCTTCCTTCCCTACTAAACCAGTCATCTTCCAATGCCATATCAACTTCCTACAGTGAATTTGGAAGCAAAAGTCCTGATTCTTCCTAATCCTATCCATAATCCCATGTCTTACCTGAAGTGTTCAGCTCTAACCAAATGGCAGTGAGGATGTTCCTACACACAAGCCTCAAATACAGGCTAGTCCTTGATGACTTCAATCTAACTTTGGTTTTCTTATGGTGGGACATTTTGACTATATCCACTCCATAGTGTTACAGATTATCAGCAGGTACAGGTTCTCTGACTCTAATGTTTCCTTCTTCTTTACTGGAACAATGCAAGAGTCTAAATCTACACACGTGCAATTGATTATCAGAAGTCATTAGTGGTATTTTCTTGGTATACATTTCAGAAAGAGAAAGATCAGGAATCCAACTCTTTCTTATTTTCTCTGACTAGTTGCCTTCTTTATTTCATGTGAGATTGTTGTTACACCACAGAGCAGAACTGATCATGTTTACATGCTATCCACTAGGGCTTTTAAAAGTTCTAGTCAGAGCCCTGTTCTGCTTGGTCCTTCTTATCTCACTGAGATAACCCCTGATTCACAGCAGCTGAGTAGTACAGTCTTGAGGAAGGGCACATATACCTACTAATTTTATCATTTTTCTATATAAAATAATTTCAACTATGGCCACAGACAAAGCTGAGAAAGGGCTCACTTGCCTGAACCTGGTCATGGGTTAGTGGCTGTACAGACAGGAAGATCAGCTCATCAGCAGTGAGATGATGCCACAGATTTGTCTGAACTGTTGAAGACCTACATGGTAAATAAAAACCTCGTACAATACTGAGAATTATTAACTTTAACAATCTCAGTTCTATTATTTCAGATCCAGATATGAACAGCTTTCCAAGAGCAGAAAGTAATTAAGTTTCTGTAGTTTACCATGAATTAGAAGTGTGTAAAAAATACTCCCTTCTGCAATGCTTAAAGTTGATATTTTGCTTGGAAACATATTGAAAATATAATCAGTTATTAACTTTGCAGAGGAATTAGGGATGAGAAAAGAAACCAGATTTTCTTATTGCTTCTGTCTCAACCTAAACTCAGAGTATAATTTAAAGAAGCAAAAGAACTGCTTAAAATAAATGAGTCCCCAGTAACCAGTGAACCTGCTTCTCAGCTCTGTGCAGGATTATTTGGTTTTTCTCTCCTATCTGGAACAAGGGAACCAGAGCAAGAGGTATTTGCTGCATCCTAGATTGTAAGGGCAGCTTCACTGGCAAACCCAGCAAAATTAAGGCCAGATTAAGCATGTTTCCTCATACTGAGTATTATTTCCCATTCCCAAGTAATTTCACTGATTTCAGAAAGGAAGACTTGTAGAGTGAAATGCTGCTTGGCATTAACAAGTAGAGTAGAACCTACTTTCTAGATCCTCTGCTTTTAATAGAGGTACTTAATTTTGCCTTACACAACAACTCTCTTAAAAATTCTGACAGCTGTGCTTTGCCTTATAAGTCTTTCAAAAGACAGGGTGCTAAGCTAGCCGGAGAAAATGCTTCACAAATCTGACATGTTCAAACTATCCATATCAAAAGATTACTTTTTTATCTTCAATTTATTCTGCAAAAAGACTCTGGGGGGTTTATTTCAAAAAATGAAAAATGGGCCTGCAGAAACAGTGGTGTACAGCTCCTATTTATCTGGTTTACAGCTATCAGTTTGATTGCTAGAATAGCACTAGAGAAACTAGATGCTTTCTTGAATGTGGTATAACAAACATTCTATTAATACAGAAGGAAAATAAGTTAAAGGCAGAAAGATAAGCCTGAGATGCTGGGTATTTTATGTAATGGACAGGATGAGATTGACTCCTGAGGTGTCATGAATTTAGCTGCAGAGGATACTGCTCCTGTAGCAAGGCAAGCAGAGTGGGGTTTCAGCCCTGCAGCTCAGGCTGGATGTATTCCAGAATGCAGCCATGCAGGCTCTGAGTGGGGAGTGGGCACTGCTGGCAGGGGCAGGGCAGCCACTGCTCACACAGCAGGGCTCTCTCTGCTCCAAACTTCCTCAGGCTAAATCAAGTACACTTTCTAATGGACTGTTACCTGAATTATCTCATAAAAAGTTCAACGTTTTCTAGGCACCAGAAGCACAATTAAAAGTCTTCCCCAATAGGAAATCAGGTATTTTTAACAGCCCATTTCTTTGATCACAGCATTTAATTTAAGCACTGCTGTCTGCTTCACATGGGCTGTGATCATTGAAGCAGTTCTATTTTCTGAACAAAATGGGAAGTGCACGTAGGTACCTCTGCTTCTGTTACAGACACATTGGAACAGCTTGGGGAGAATTCAAATCTGTCTGATGATCAAATTACAAACCAGCAATAACAGGATAAAGAAACACGTTTGATGCATTATTGCAGTTAGGTGAGAGCAAGGGCAGTCATTAGAAGTCATGTGTATCCTGTCCTGCTACAGCTTTCAGGAAAATCAGACATCACTAAAAGTTTGTAAGACAACTTATTTATTTTCTATGGGGTTTTTTCCCATGATTAGTTGTGTTCAAGGGTTTGCCATCAGAAACAATCAGTGGAGATTTAAACAAACCCCAAAAGCAGCAAGTAAAACAGGTCTTTTATGATATTTGAAAATTTTTCCTTTGTGATAGAAACTCTAGACTGCACACATGGTGCTTTCAGGACACCAACTGAGAATAAAGCTGCTTTCAGAGGCAGTAAGTGATTTCATTCTATTAACGTCCAGGTGATTTGTGGTGCCCATTACAGCATCACTAATGTGATGGCAAACATTTCCTGGGCATGCCATGTTTTCAATGTTCTGCAGAACATAGTCAGCTCAAGTGCTTGTACAGTGCCTGATTGGAAAAGACAGCCCCTGGGGTTCATTCTTTTCATCAGTCAAATTCTAATTCTGAAACAAAAAGGGATCTTTTCATTTTCAAAGATGCTGAAATAAGCCCAATGTAAGGGAGAAGAAGGACACAGTAGAAATTCCTACAAAGCAGGTGCATAAGTCAATAGAAACAGTCACAGAAATTTTCTGTATACTAATCCTTTCATAGAATGTTTGTCATGTTTGTTCCATATTCTTCTTTGTTGAAAAACAAGTTAATATTTAAACTATGTCCATCTATTGTGTTACCATTTAATTATGTCAGAAAAGGCAAGAACAAAATGAGGATTCTACTTTGAGTGGAAAATGGAGTTACTCCTGGTAAAATATAAATAAATAACTGTAGACAGAGCCTTCAAGGACATCACTTAACCACTGTCCTCCTCTAGGGAAAAAAGTCAAATTTTATCTGTCTAAAGCTGAATTAAATGTGGGGTTAACCAATCAAAGTGGCTGTATTCCTCATTGTTTTGCTCAGTGGAGAGAGCAAGGAAGTTATGCCACATGGGATTCAACAGAGGCAGCTGTCTGAATCACAGCCTTCCCCACAGCTTCCAGCTCCAGCAAATAGTGGGACACCTCTTGTGACAGGACCTCGTTGCTGCCTGTCAGCAGAAGCCTGGATAGGGGCAGCAGTTCTGAAGAGAGGGCAATGTCTGTGCCTCAGGCTCCCCACCCTGCAGTGCTAACGCAGAGGAAAGTGGCATGGGCTGCAGGAGGGGTAACAGGGTGGGCTGTGGCTTGAGGGGTCACAGCTCAGAGGTGTCAGTGGCACAGCTCGAGAGCTGTTCAGCTGGAAAAGCCTGGTTGAGCAGAGAAGCAGCTGGACACAGTCCCTCTGTGCCTGCAGTGCACAGAGCTGATTGCAAAGGCTCTGCTTCCCACGAGGAGTCTATAGTGAAAGCTCCATCTGGGTCAGTGTGTGATGTTTCCTGAGGTTTCTCTCTGGAGCATTGCAACAGGAGTGTAGGCAGCATCTTCAGGTGAAACAAGCTCTGGTACAGAGCAAATCCACAGAGGGATGAACTGCAGGGCACTGAGCAGTCCTGGTAATCAGCTGTCTCCTTCCTGCTGCCTTACACTACACTTGCTTCCTATTAACAAATAAACTAAGATTTGGTTTGTATTTTTAGTGACATAGAAGAGGAAACTATTGAGTGAGTGGAATAATAATGTAAACCAGTATGATTTAAATGAAAATAGCACTTTATCCACAGTTTGGATTCTATGTAAAACAACAGAAACTTAAAAAGAATGATAGGGTAAAATCAATATTGATTATTAGGAGTAAAAGTGCTATAATTGAGGCCATAAAATCTTTTAAGATCCAACTAAAATTTTCCAGTAAAGCTACAATAAATTATTCCTAAAGAAGTAGAATATTTGCATGGAATTCAATGTCATTATATCAGAGCCTGTTTAATGAAAAAAAAAAAAAAAAAAAAGACTATTACTGACTCTGCTGTGAAAGATATTATAAGAGAAGGATAGCAAGAGTTATTTTGGCAAGTTACCTTTTCCTACTAATATTTCATTGCATTCTACCAAAGCCCACTTTTAAAATCTCTACATGCTTTTAAGATCTCACTTTTCATTATTGCTTGTTATTCTGCTTCTCAGACCTTTCAAATCTGACATATTAGCTCCCTTATTACAGCTCAGCAAGAGCAAGCCCTTTTAATTTATGGAGGCCCCTAATTTTTATAATCTGATATCAGTACAGGCAGTAAATCTTTTTAATGATAAAATAAATGGAAGTCTAACATGGCATTTGTGTCATCACTTCTTTAATAGTTTCTATCTAGTTTTTCATATTTGTGATTAGTAGAATTATGCAAAGGAATAAAATCAAGTAATATTGTGAACCTTCATTTATTGTGTTTAGGGGACAAGTCACTCATGCATTATCCTTTTTTACCCCAAAATAACTTGAAAGTCATAGATTTAGCTGATTGCATAGCTGATTTTTTCTTGTTTAGTGGAAATAAATCCCAGAACTTTTATCAAGTGAGGAAGCTCCCATAACTACATCAGCTTATATCTGTCACTTACATACACCTAGAACTTTTTGACTGCTTACACAAATGCAGACTTTTTGATTATGCTCCCTTCAAAATCAGATTCTGCAAAAACAGGTCTTCCAGACTTAGAGGAGAATTTATCCAGAAAGTGAAGGTGAAGGAAAACACAATAGTCTGATGTTCCTTCCTTCAAACTGACCACTGACCTGTAAGGGTACCTGTAGGTTTACCTATGAAAATGAAAGCTTTAGTTTTAACCTAGAAAGCCCTGTTCTGCCTGAATCCAAAAGTCTGAAAAACTGCTTCTCCTCTCCTTGTGCTGTAAGATCAGTAAAAGCTCCTCTGTACAAAGGCACCAGGCAGAACCAACCATGGCTTCTGAACCTGCACTTCTGTGAAATAGCTTGGTTCTGATGGGCTGCATTGGACAGGGCAAAGCTTTGTTCCTCAGGGTGAATTGTTGATGCTGTTGGAGGAACAGTTAGTTTAGTGGTCAGGATTTATCCTTGTTTGGTGAGATGTGCTTAGGAATACTGTTTGATGCAGGCTTTCTCTTGTTACAGTATATACATCATGTGGTTAATATTTACATTCACTTTGATGAATTCCACTGTGCAAGGGTAATTATCACAGTGGTCGTTTTATGTTGCATTAAGCTTCAGAGGTATGGAGTTCTCTGAAGAAGCATATTAGTCTGATGTGCATGTACTCAGCCCTGGATGGGAGGAATTTCCTTTAGGCTCTGACAAAGTGCTGAGCTAGTTTGTGTTGGTATTAACATTCTGCAGCTCATGGGTGCCTCTGCTTGTGTAGAAGGCCAAACTAGCCAAACCATGAGGTGCCATGGACACTGGTGTGGCCTCACAACAAAGATCCTGTACAGGAGCTATCCCAGCACACCCACAAAACCTCCCCTCGTATGGTGCTCTCTGCCCAGGCAGCAGCACCCATCCTGTGGTACAAACCTGCTCCCTCAGGACAGAGTAGCAACTCCCAAGATGTGTGGAGTAAACTGGAGATGGAGGTGTTCACCTCTGTGCAGGGACGGGCTCCTGTAGGATCATGTGCTGGACTTAACTGTGACATTTGGGAGACAAACGTTTTGTCTGAATGCAGGACCTTGCTGCACATGGATCTGTGCATGGAAATTTCTCACCACAGCATGCCAAGAGCATGGAATTTTTCACATCAAGTTCTTGTGGTTTCACACCACAAGGTCTGAGCCTAACATGGCTCAGGAAAAGAGTCAGGATGGGAAACTGGTGGGTGGGTTTCATTCAATTAATTGGTGGTAAGACAGCCTTCTGCTCTGCAGCTCCCACCATCTGGAACAGCCTTTCTTTATCTCTATACCTCATTGACTCTCAATCTGATTTCAAATCTCAGCTGAAAACATCTCTCTTCTGTGCATTATACCCTGTCATTTCTCTTTCCTGTTATTATTTCTTTTTTATCTCAACCGTGTTTTCAGGTGGAACATAAGAGTTACCACACAACATCAAGTGATGTGACACTGTTACTCTAATCTTCATCAGGCCAGGCAGCAGCAGCGAGCATCTTTCCCACTGGAATATAAATAGATTTTAAATACCCAGATGTATGTCAATTGTGTCACTTAATATGTACATTCCAATTGTTGTTTTAATGAATGATTTTGTGGGAGGTTTTATTACTCTTACTTGCAATGTCATCTCTTTCCTCAGAAAATTGCCTTAAAGATTAGAAACCATTCTGGTAAGCACTCCAAGCACTACTGGATTTTTGCATCTCTTGTTTATAACAGTGTATCTCTACTACAATGAAAAATATCACTGGAAGTCATGCACACCTGCCAAAATAGCATTGACCTGGCCAGCTTGTGTTATCTGGACTGCAAAGGTTGTTGCACTCAGTGTGAAGGTATCCTTGCAAAGAGGGTTGAATGATGTAACTGTTGATGATGATGGCACTTGCATCCTGCAGAACTTTTAAACCAGAACACATGGGAATGGGGTGTGGGTAAGGGAAGGAGGTGAAAACAAGTATTCACATTTTGCCTTATAATAAA
This sequence comes from Erithacus rubecula, assembly GCF_903797595.1. Taxonomy (NCBI): domain Eukaryota; kingdom Metazoa; phylum Chordata; class Aves; order Passeriformes; family Muscicapidae; genus Erithacus; species Erithacus rubecula. Next base: position 15,838,495 of record NC_136659.1, read on the forward strand.
TCAACTGCCTCACATTAAATCAGGTTATCTGTGGAAAGGGAATGAGCACTAAAACTGCAATAAACTTTATCATTTCAGTATTAAAAAAGCAAGGATTCACATCAGAGAATAGTCTGTAACTGTCCAGATAGGCCCAAATTTGAATGGTAGTCATCTGAGTGCCTAACAGGCATCATTCTGATGAGGATTTGATGTTATGAGTCTGTGAAAGAGTCAGAGCAGCAAATTTATAGGGATAAGTGACATTTTATAAGAGTGATTGTGATCACTGAGAAAAAAGACACTTGAACTTTTGAGTGCATGAACCTTCCTTCTGGCCTGAAATAGAAACTGTAAATGTCAAAGGGTGATAGTTCATACCATCCCCAGATGGTTTCTTTCTTGAGAGACTAATGGTTTCTCAAGAGACTTCCAGTACAGAGACTACAGTGTGGAGGTGTCTCCATGGGTTTCCTTTTCCCTTAGTCATGGCTCTCTCTTCCCCATGTGACAAGATGGGATGATTTTCTGTGAACTGTAGGTAGACAGGGAGTGTTCTCCATTGCCCTTGTGTATTTCAGATCTGCCACCCAACTGAGCTATTCAGTTTGAGCTAAGGTGTTCCACCTTGGAAGCAAGAACAGAACTTGATGGCCTCTGCAGCAACATCAGTGATAAAAAGATTTAGTTTTAAAGAAAATGCATTCGCAAACCTCACCTGGCTGCTTTGTCTCTCAGAGATAATGGTAGCTTCTAGGAAGACTTTATTTGAAAGTGTCAAGGTATATGAGCTTATTACTAAATGGGCTGTGAGCAGATGTTAGGACATTTTGTTGTTTCTGTATAAAGTAGTCTTTGTGAGACCTATGAATGTGCTTCCTAATCTGGGATTGTCCCAAGCAGTTTGGGACATGTGGTAAAGTAATGTGCAGTGAACTGAAATCACTGATCATAAACCATCTTGAAAAGAAAAATATGTGTGTTTACTGCCAGAGATCACTGAGAGTAAAAACCTGTTTTAAATCAAGAACTGGAGCCATTTCAATTCCTTAAACTAGCTCTGGTTTAGCCTGGAAGTTAGCCCTGCTGTTAAATTTAAAGCATCAGATTTAGCCCTCTGTAAAAGCAAAGTAGCATAATAATGGAAGCATAATCTTCTTTAAGTACTTTTTAAACATGGGCATTGACACTGTAGGATTATACATTTTATTCATATACTTATTTGATGAATACATTCTTATAACAAGCTAATGGGAGTTGGGGGCCCAAGCCTACCAGATTTTGCACATTCCCCACTCCATTTGAGTTGAATCAAATTGGAATTGAGGACTCTACCTTGCTAAAGTTCATAGTCCATTTGCTGCAATTTTCTTCTCTACTGTTCTCTTGAACCTTTTATCTGCAGAAGGTATGAAAAGGACCTCAACACACAGATGGTCACCTTTAAAGTACAGTCAGCTTGGATGAGAGCTCTTCTTTTAAATATTTACTCAGTGAACTCTTTATTTCTAAGCATAAAATTTAGATCTCTGTATAGAAGCCAGTGGATTTCTAAGAACATTATACACAAATCTGTTAATTACCCTCCTGATCATGCCCAATCAAAAAGACATTGTAAGTTGCATTTTAGGGAGCATTATTTTAGTACAGTTTTGTCATGGTTGGTCATTTCCTAATGCTTAGAAGCTTCAGTCGATAACTGTGGGGATGTGTCTGCTGTGAAGAGACATCTGTTTACTCAATAGATCTTTTTATTTAATTTTTAATAGAGCTTTTCTAATTTGGCTTGACCATTTGTTGTTAATGTATTTATAATGATTACAGTAGCTATAATTCATATCTAATGATTTTTTAAATCTATAAATATTATTTATTAAAAGATAAAAATTCAATACTTTGTGTAGCAGCCATTACAAAAAACTCAGCTAACTGCAAAATGAAATAAATATATTTCACACCTGTACTGCAACAGATCAAAAAGATAAACCTAAAGAAGCAATTTTGGTATCACCTAATTTATATTATCTAACTATTCAAATAATAGAAAGTAGAATTTGGCCCTCACTGTCCTCTATTGCAGCATGATTAAATTTCTGCCCTGTATATTGGGGGGGGGGAAAAAAGTTAGATTTTAGCAGTTTGTAAAAAAAAAAAAAAAAAAAAAAAAACATTAAAATCAAGCTGATTTTATTGGTTTTAGAAAACAGTTTAAGATACAAAGAGGCAGATTCTGATGTCTGCTTGCCTGCTGTAGTTCAGTGACTAGACAAATGCTCTATTAGAATGTATGGGATGAATTCTGCTGCCAATTACATATTTGTGCACTTGGAGTAATTCTAAAGAAGTTAGTGCAATTTAAAACTGCAAATAAATATAGGCTCAAAATCAATTTCTTCACTTACCTGCCAAAATTGAGTTCAGGGTTCAACATACGCAGCACTTCCTCTATCTAAAGAATTCATAGCACTTTACAGAGGTGAATTAATATTACTCCCACTTAAAAAGCTGAAAGAATAAGACAGAAAAGTGTGTTGGACAGAATCCATGGCAGATTGGGCTAGAGATTGAAGATAGTGTTTTTTCAGATTTGTTCCCTCACTCCTGTACTTGAGTTCTTAAGAAATGCTGAAAAGATTGGGAAGAAATGCCTATAATATGGGGATATTACCTTTCCTTTTCTTTCTTTCTTTCTTTCTTTCTTTCTTTCTTTCTTTCTTTCTTTCTTTCTTTCTTTCTTTCTTTCTTTCTTTCTTTCTTTCTTTCTTTCTTTCTTTCTTTCTTTCTTTCTTTCTTTCTTTCTTTCTTTCTTTCTTTCTTTCTTTCTTTCTTTTTCTTTCTTTCTTTCTTTCTTTCTTTTTTTCTTTCTTTTTCTTTCTTTCTTTCTTTCTTTCTTTTTCTTTTTTTCTTTTTTTCTCTCTTTCTTTCTCTTTTTTTCTTTCTTTCTTTCTTTCTTTTTTTCTTTTTTTTTTTTTTTTTTTTTTTTTTTTTTTTTTTTTTTCTTTCTTTCTTTCTTTCTATGAGTTTTTAAAGTCTATTTTATACAAAAGGAGGATAATAATTTTGTATTTTTATAGATAATGCACCTCAGTAGTTATCTCCAGGTGCTGAGCTTGCAGATTCCAGCTGGCCAATGATGTGCTACAGCCCAGTTTGGTAGTCATTACTAGGCTGCATGCCATAACTACCAATGACCAGAAACTCTGCAGTTAGCATTACAACTTCATTTAATATAAATTAAAATAATCTCTGTATATGTCCATTTTAATATGGCAATAATCAAATTAGCACCCTACTGGAAGAGCTTAACTAATAGAGAAAAATAACAAGAGAAGTTACTTTAAATAAAAGATACTACATGTTGACATGTGAGCTAGTGTTGATATATGAAATGGTGCTACTAATCTCCAAGAGCTGCTCATCTTGTAAAGCTGTGCTTTATACCTTAGTAGGTTTGACCTCTTGATAGATGGAGTCAGCACAACTCTGTTAGTTAAACTCTTCCAGTAGGGTGCTAATTTGATTATTCCCATATTAAAATGGACATATGCAGAGATTATTTTAATTTATATTAAATGAAGTTGTAATGCCAACTGCACAGTTTCTGGCCATTGGTAGTTTGCTGTAGAGCAACAACACAGGGAACTTTATAATGGCCCATACAACATATATGCTTTAGGAAAGATCTCTTTATTTCAATCAAACTTGTATCCCAGCCTCAGGAAACCCCATTTGCCCTGACTTAAAGTCATCTCTTAACTACACAGATATTCAGATATCTTTAGTCTGCATTCAATAGTTGACTGTCCAAGGGAAATAAAATTTTCCTTCTATTTTAATGCACAGTAACAGATGCATTAAAAAACATAGCCTAAGAGCTACTTGCCTTACACATGGAAAAAAACCCCACATCCCTGGTATTTCTGAAATTGTACAAAAATTATTAATTAATAACATTAACAATAACAAATAGATCTAGGCAGAGGTAAGGCAGAAGAGCAATCAAGGAAGAACGAGCAGAGAAGCTTGAAAAGGTCATGAGGAGTAACAGCAGTCTGTGACAGTGCAAGTTCACAGCTCTGCAAAAAGAGCTGAAAGAGGAACATTCTTTGGATGTTTTCACTTTTTCAGCCACGCTCACATCCTCTTGCATTTTCTCCCTGGGATCATTTTTGGGTTTGATTTGCCCTGACATGAGGACAGCCATGTGTGCCAAGCCTCAGAGTAACTTTGTGATTACCTCACACTAGAAATCAGGGAAAGGATTAGCATTACACAACAGTGTTACTAAAGCCAAATACAGCTATCAGTTTCCTGCCAATATTAACCTACAAATTGAAACATTCTTGAAATATTGCTAAGTCATTACAAGAGATAGATCTGACTATCTCGAATTTAAACACCCTATGGAACAGTGACAGAGGGAAAGGTTTTGGTTTGTTTCCTCCTCTGAAATAGGGAATCAGAACATGGAAATAAATGATCCAAAAGTGGTGAGAAAGGGAAATAATTTCAGAGCTAAAACCACACAACAGATTTAATACTGACATCTAATGAGGGTGGGAATTTGAAGTATGCAACTTTAAAAAATAAAATCAAATAACCTGGTTGCAAACCATAGAAGTGAGGAACAAGATAAAATTCGGTGACGCTTTTCATTATCTTGATTTTTGCCTTTAAACTTGAAGTAGACAAAAAAAACAATGGAAAATGGAGGTTCTGTTGTTTTGCTAAGGAAGTTATCTGATGTTATCTCTAGGAATCCTAAGAAAATCAAAGTTGGTTTCATTTCACTATTGTTTGTTGCAAGGTTTATGAAATATATAATGAATCTCTAGACAATAACTAATTATTACTGATTACTAAGAAATAAGTCAACAAAGATATTTTCCTGTTTACATTCTTATCAGACTGTATCAAGACCATCTGCATTTTCAAGTTCTTTATCCCAAGGGATAAATAATTTGTGTTGTTCATTGAGTATACACATGCAAACATGTCATTTGGATTTGATGCACATTTACCAAACAAGAGCAACAGAACTTAAACAGGAAAACGAGCATTAATATACAAAAGGAAAGCTTAAACATGCAATCACGGCAGATAGAAAAGCAAATATTTCAGTGAAATGATTCTGCAAAACTCTTGTTCTAAACACAGCATCAGTGTTCATACTCAGAAACTGCTTGAGGTGTATCACTTCTATTTGCTGCTGATCTTTTTGCAGGTGTTCACCCCAAGAGTGAGTGTGGATGTGTTTGTGCCCACATGTGCCTGTGTGCATTCATGTGAGACAAGTGCTTTGCCCAGTTCTGGCCCACACTGAAGAATTCAGATCTGGATTTGGGAGGGGAATTAATAGCAATATAAACTGGACTTTGACAATTTCAGAATGTGCTTATGTCTGAAGACTTAAAGCTGTTGAATGTCAATACAGCTGCTTTATTAGCCCCCTGTTGCCATCAGCAAGCAGACTGATCTCACTTGCACTTCTTTCAGTCTCCAGTCCTGCAGAACCTGCTCTTTGCTAGATCTTTTGAATCAACTGGAAGTTTGTCCTTCTCAGCAGCCTAGGATACTCTAACTCCAAGCTCAGCTCCTCTCTGCTACTGTTTTCACATCCCACCCCTTTGCCTTTGCTCTCAAATATTGCTGGAGGTAGTGATGAGAGTATTTTCTAGTGCAGCTCTGGGATTTGGCGGGTTTTTTTCCTTCCTTTTTCCTGATTTTCCTGGCTTCAGAAATGGATGGTTCAGGAAAAGGCAAGACGTGCTGAAGGACAGATGTGTGGGAGGGCAGGTTTCCTATCAAAGGCAGACAGAGCTACTGTGGGACAACCTTGCCCCACCTTAGCACCTTGCAGGAGCTGCACCTTCCCTGAGAACACAGGAATGCCCCTGCTTCCCCTGAACCTTTGGAAATAACATCCTCATCCTGCGAGTCAGCAGAGTGCCCAGTCACTGCTCTCCAAAAGGCACTGCAAAATAGTTTTCAAGTACTACACTGTTCCCCTTGCAAGAGTCAGAAGTGTAAAGGCCACTGAAGATTACTAAGTTTTCCTGGTTTGTGGTTTTTTTGGGTTGTTTCGTTTTTTGGTTTTTGTTGGTTTTTTTTTTTTCCTCTGTGCATGGCTTTACAGTGATCTTTTGTTTTATGGCTACATTTTAAATTTTTCAAAGTCTCCTAGCATAATAAGATCTACCATTTTCTGGCACTACCCAGTACAAAATACTAGACAATAAACCACTCTGGCTGGACTGGAGACTGTCTGTACACATGCCTTTATATGACAGTCCTCTGTGTCCATGGGGATGCAATCATAGCTCTCTAGGAGCCAGCAGAAATGACTTGTTTGTATCTGCTGATCTTTGATTTGATGGCAGTGTTCGTCTGTTTAATGAAATCACACTGTCTGTGAAGCTTAGCTATGAAATGGCTGTGTCTTTTCACCTTCATAGTGCCCTTAATGCAAGAATTATTCTTGACTTGTGCCTTTTGTGAGCTACATTATGTTAAAAACACGGCTAATTCAAAATGGAGTGAAATACCCTTTTTAGCTGGTGGATCAATACAGCTCAGTTGAGTAAAAATCCTTGGAGGGCTAGTGGGAGATTATGTGTCCTGAAGAAGTAACAGGCTTCCTTGTGGCAGTGAGAGCTAGTGTGCTGATCACTGCAGAGGCTTGATTAATGGAGTGATTAAAGCAGCAGAGAGTTAGTGCTCTGGCAGCTGGGGCATAGGAAATGGGCATGGAAACTGCTGGGAGAGGGGAAATACACAGCTCCAGAATCACAGGGCTGACTTGCCCTAGCAAACACTTTGATGTTGGAGGTGGGGAAGGATGAAACACATCAGGCAAAAAGAAAAAAATACCTCCCGCCCCCTTCCTCCTTCCCCCTTCCCCCCTTCCCAGCCTTGTGCTTAGAAGGGAAAGCCCCTGTCTTTGGCTCACTTAGCAGAAGGCAATAAAGCTTCCTATTATGAGGCTTTCTCTGATGTATCATAACTGGTCTCAGGCTCCAGAAATCTGATCCCTCAGAACAAAACTTACAGTAGATGTTAATAAAGTCTCTATCCCAGCAATACCATGAACAAGGCCCTGCATGGGCTCAGGAAAACTTAAAATTCAGTCATATGCTTTTTCTTCATCTTTCCTGGCCTGTTTCTTGTTCCTAGGTTGCTTCACTTTTAAACAGAGGTGAGCCAAATTCAGACAACTTGTGCTCAAGGAATTAATTCCCCCAAAGCCACAGGCTGAGAGCCAACTTCTTTTTTTGGGGGTCCTTTGTAATGGCAACAAATCTATGTGTGGTTGTTTGAGTTGGTCCCATTAAAGATAAGGATCATCTGCAGAGCTGGAACCTACATCTGGAGACAAAATTCCCACGACTCAAACAGTTTAGATCAGATGTCTGGGAATGGAGCCCTCCTTATTCACTTTAGACATCTGATGTAAAAAAAAATCTTTAAACTTGTAGTTCTTTTCGGATTATCTTCAGCTGTGAGAGGCCTGGGGATTCACATTCTTGGCTTACTAGTATGACTTCTCTGTGCCTCACTTCACCACAGTTGATTAGAAATACCTTCTTTATTAACTTTCAGCTCCTGCTTCATGCGTGAAGGTTAATAGCCGAGAATATCCTTAGAGAAGGTACCTTGTATTTAATAAATAAAGACTAGGATGGGGCACGAAAAGGGGAATAAAATTCCCCCTCAGTCCGCTAGAGGGAATCTCCCCTCCGAGTAGAGCTGAGCCCAGGCACAGCGTGCAGGGCTCCCCTGGGTCACACCTGGCGTGACAAAGCAGCACCAACAGCCTTTCCCTGCTCCCGTTTCTAATTTAATAACCACAGCAAAAACATCAACATTCTATAATGGCTTTCCTAGAGAAAAGTAGGAAAATTAGTACCTAAGTATGCACCTGAAATAGCTAGACCTTTAAACAATTGATAAATGGCCACCAAACAATGGCATGTAAATATATAGCCTGGATTAACAAATTTAAGTCCCCTAATTTTGTAGCTCTGGTGTATTACTCATGGTATCTGTGGGTTGCAAACATTGATAGGTAGCAGGTAGTTCATGTGCATTATGTGAGGAGCATTTACATTATATATAATGCATAAAGAAATCTACACAGCCTTCAGCGTGCCAGCTGTTTCTGTTTATGACACTGAGTTATTCATGAAATCCAGGAAGACATTTTGTAGTAAAATATGCTACCTGCTTGCTTCTAAATGTCTGGAGCTGTCTGTCCATCTTCCTAAATAATTAAGGGTGAGATGTGAAATTAAGTATCATATTTCAATTCACCTTTTCCCTTCATCAATTCTTTCTTGTAAGAGGAGCCAGGAACCAGAGAAAAATATGACTCACAGGGGCTGTTTAGGTGTTGCTGTCATATGTACAAAAGGTAAAGAGAATGATAATGTGCCTTTCCTGTCTGTAATAGTGTTCACTGTAGCAAACCTTTCTGCTTGTTACCGTAGAGTAAATGGGGTGTTTAATTTGGGATTGAGTGTAGTCTGGAGTCAAGGTGCAGCAGTTTTATTACAGAATACGATTTTATTGGAGACTGAAGATTTAAATTCCGCCATACATACAATATATATACACGGAAGTTCTGCTTTGCAGATACAGGCTAGTACAGACACACACAGAGTTCTTGTATGTTAAACACACTCTCTGATTTTTGGTTTGAAGGAACCAAGGGATTATGCCATATTTGTGCATTTTCTAGTGCACTGTGAAACCTCGTTAGAATGCAGACTCCTCCAGCCATCAAGGAAAGAAAACACACACATGCATTCAAAAGAAGCAAGTGCTATTTTTCATTTCCTCTTTAGATTTTTGACAGTACCCGCAATGTCTCCAGTTCATGACCCTCAGAAAGAAGCTTTTTGGTTTGGAAAATATTTTCTTTGTTCGGCTTTTTATTCCCAGCAAACACGTCATACCCTGCTCCCTTCCCCCAGAAAGGTGCTTGGATCATGTAATCGTTTCTCCTTTATTTAGTTTAAATCTTAAGACAGAAGACTTTCAATAGAACAATTTTCTGGCAAGGCCGCCATATGATGTGTATATTTGGAAATCAAATTATTTAGAATTATGACCGTGTCATCAAAATAAGCCATTTTGAAATGCGCTGCTAGCTCTCCAAACAGATTGTATGGGGAAAATTGGATAACACTTGGTTTGAGCGCTTAGAAGTCAGTAAGACCAAAACACCAGGGACCGTTTCATTTCATTTTGCTCCGCACAGGAGCCCCCCTCCGGCCGGCCGGGGGCTGCGGGACCCGCGGGAGCCGCTCCCGCTCCCGGCCCCGCTCCCGCTCCCGCTCCCATCCGCGCTCCCGCTCCCGCTCCCATCCGCGCTCCCGCTCCCGGCTCCGCTCCCGCTCCCATCCGCGCTCCCGGCCCCGCTCCCTCTCCCGGCCCCGGCCCCGCTCCCGCTCCCATCCGCGCTCCCGCTCCCGGCCCCGCTCCCGCTCCCATCCGCGCTCCCGCTCCCGGCCCTGCTCCCGCTCCCGCTCCCATCCGCGCTCCCGGCCCCGCTCCCTCTCCCGGCCCCGCTCCCGCTCCCATCCGCGCTCCCGCTCCCGGCCCCGCTCCCGCTCCCATCCGCGCTCCCGGCCCCGCTCCCTCTCCCGGCCCCGGCCCCGCTCCCGCTCCCATCCGCGCTCCCGCTCCCGGCCCCGCTCCCGCTCCCGTCCGCGCTCCCGCTCCCGCTCCCGGCCCGCCGCGCGCCGCCGCCAGGTGGTGCCCGCAGTTTAGGGACATCTGCCCGCTCCTTTTCCCGAGGATTCCGAGATAAATAACAGCCGAGCAGGGATCCTGGCGCAGACAGGATATTTAACACGCGCAGATCAAAAAACGCAAAGCTTTTACCTACTCCGGTACAATAAACCTGGCTTTAAGAGCCTTGTTATTCCTAGATTTAATAGCTTAGTCATTTCTTTTTTTCTATTTACAGCCCTTGCAAACCAAAGAGAGAAAAATAATATTGTTGTGCAGACTGTAAATACTGTTGCCGTGAATCTATTTTGTCCGGGGAGAAAGTACACATAGATTCTCAACTGCGAGGGCATTTGTGTATCATCCTTGGTTACTGGCATGCTGTGAAGCTGCTTTCTCTAACGTGCTACAGCAGCTGTGTACCTTGGTGAAAGGAAATTATTTCTTCCCAGGCAAAGGAGGATGCTCGTCCTGCTGTGGGTAATCACACACAATTTCCATTTTGTTAGCATTTTTGCAACCCTCTTTTTTGGAGCTCTCTGATAGCTAGCTAGTGGTAGCCAAGGTCACTGCCTGCTTTGGCTGCTGTTTTACCAGCAACATATCTATGCTGCAGTGTGGAATAAACTGCATCCAACTATTTTTTAGGAAAAAAATTAGGCTGAACACAACTCTTATGAAAGACCAATACTGACAGTCAAGTATTAATTCTTTTATTCGCATGTGCACATAGCTTTAGAATGAGCTTATGCCTAGATCTTGCCAATGACCTCAACCTTGATCTGGAGGGACCATTTATTCACGAGCAAAACATTCATTCTCCTTACAAACTGGTCCTGAGACTGCTGCCTGTGTGACATTTGGTCCTCTCTTAATAAACACACAAGATGCAAAATTACTGTGATTTTGTCCTCTTACCATTTGGGGCTGTGTGTCATGCACACAAGCACTGTGGCTACTCCTGAGAAACTTTAAATTAGAAATTAGCATTTAGTGGCTTTGTAGATCTCACAGGAATTACGAGCAGTCCTGAGGCGACCGAGGGCTGTGAAAGCACAGGGAATCAGGCACAAAGGCGAGCACTGGCGAGGGGAGATGGCCTTTTTTCAGCCAGGGTGAGGGCATTTTTCATGACCGCACAACGAGCGTGCACGGCGAGTGCAATGCAGGTCTCGGTTCATCAAAATCATAGAACCACCATTTTGCAGCCCACATGCAACAGCGAGAAAATGGTGGCTCAGAACGACTTGCACACCCGCCTCAGCAGCGGAGCTCCTCTGCTCACTCAACAGCCCTGCTCTTTCTTTAATTATTATGAAATAGCAATAGATTTTAAATTAGGAATGAGACAGGAAATGAGAGGAAAATCCTATGTGCATCTGGAAAACACACAGGATAAAAATTAACCTGGAAGCTCAAAGAAAATAGTGTATGTATGCATGTGAATACAGTCTCCATATGAATTTTCTAATAACTGTAAGGTGTATCTTCATCTTAATGCAACTTTAAGAAGATTTAACACAATAGGTACCATTGTATTGCTGCCGAAGCCAATGATGTATTTTTAGAAATAAAATCGTACAGCAGAAGTAATTACATTCAACTCTGAACAGGAATTAGCTTGGCACTGCAAATGATGAACCTTGCTTTATAAGAAGGGGACTTTTTTAATATGATGATTTGGCAATTTGGAGGGATGGTTATTTTCATTTTAACAGGCCTCTGCTTAGTGTATGTCTCCCTAGGGATGTAATGAAGGTTAACAACTTACACGTGGGGAGAAGGGATTTTAGTGATTAGGGAAATTGCAGGCTCCAGTTTATGTGAGCATGTATGTGACAGAGAGAGAGAGAGAGATTCCTCCTCATTTCAGACACTGCTGCACAAAAGGCATGTAAATGTGAAACTTCCAGGGGAAACATGTATGTAATATAGATAGTAGTTCACCAGGGTCTGAACTGAATGGCGAATACTGGCCCCTGGATTTTTCACTGGCATCAGATGAGGTCAAAAAACAGAGATAGTCCACTTCCAGCAGTGCATTAGCATGGTCTATCTCACCAAACATCTTGTTTTGACAAAACAGTGTACATCACATATTGGACTCAAGCAGTCATGACTGGCAATTCAGAGAAGCAGGACTTAACCTCTTTCTTTTCTGTACTCCAGTAACATTTTTTAACTGAACTTCCTATGTACTTTAGGCAAACTGAATTCAGATCTTGGAAGAAATTCCAGCTGAATTTTTCACTGCAATGTTTTATTTTATAAGATTTGTTGTTAAATTACTTTAAAATTGATTTGGTATTAAACAGCAAATCAGAACTCTGCTTTCAACCAAAACCATCTGTCCACTTACATTTCTGTGCATTCTTGACCCAGTGTGACAATTACCAGGGGAAAAACATCTCTTTACAATATTGAATGCAGTCCTGTGCCTGGACATTCAACAATATTCATTGGCCTGTATAATTTAAACAAGAGCAGTTTGTTAGCCTAATAAATACAAGATTTGGGCTCCGAAATAAAGGTGCTGTCAATAATCCTTTAGCCTGATAATAGAAAGGGGATTATGTGATTATTCTGTCAAAAAAATTAGGTTTCTTGCTTTTAATTGGCATCATATCCTGTCATGAGTCTGTAGGGTTTAAATCACAGTCCACCAAGTTAGAGTGAGAAGGAAACTTAATAGTAAATCCTTTCATCCCAGAGCCTGTAGAGTTTTTATGTGAAGTCCTAATTTCTGTTAAAATACTTCCAAAGAAAGACAACAGGAAACAGTAAACATGGCAACACCACAAATATATTTCTGACTATTTCTGTCAGCGTTCAAAGAATAAGTTGTATGGGCTGGAAAGGAAACTGCTGTATCATTAAAAGCCAAGCAGGCTCAAACAGCCACCCTTTTGTAAAATAGCCCCCCTCCCCACCATCTCTCATAAATCTTGTTTCAAACTCGGCTAAAGTCATGGATTGACTTTGCCTCTTGCAGTAATGGCTTGAAACTGTTGTGCATCACAGCTCTGCGTTCAAAGGGAATCAGGAGTGTTTAAAAACAACTTCTGGTGCAGGATGCAATTATAACTGACAGCCAGATGTCTGCCCTGTCTGGTACAGCAAGCCTAGAAGAGATTGCAAATGGTCCCAAGACCTTTGGATCTAAACAGTGCATCCGAGTGAGTGATACACAGATAAACAACAATACCACAAATCACTGACACCAGCCGAGGGGTTGCTGGTACTGATAAAGATTTTAGATGTCAGGAAGAAGTTGACCCTTCCACCCTCTCCTCTCTTGTTTTTAACTGTGCCAAAACCAAAGTATGTTAGTGGAAAAAGACTCAGCCCATGACGAGTGTTTATATATCCAAGTTCACCTTGTGAGGGAAGTCTCCTAAGTAATCGTTTAGTTTACAGAGGTTAACTAGACTATAGTGAAAGATATTTGATATTTTGGTTAAATTATTTATCTGAGGCATTTGCAGCAAGTTCTGTAATATAGGGTGATCATCCCAGGTATATTAACAACTAAATACATTTTTAAGTGGACTAGCACTAAAATGGACCCTCTTCTCTCTCCACCATCATTGATTATTATGTACAAGAGGCAATGCTTTGATGTCAATGTATATTTCTTATAGTACTTTTGGAATTTTTAGATATGTCTCTTTCTCTCTCTCCACACATCATCCTACTTTGTGTATCTTTTGTGAGGCACGTACACAGACCTACTGACTTAGCAAGCACAGGTTTACATGGAAGTACACAGAGAATGGTGCAAAGCTTTCAAGAAATCAGCTCTTATCTTCCTATCTAATATTCACTATGAGACCAACTAACTCAGAGGCTTTAAAAGTGAAAGGCTTTAGCTGATTTTCCATGGGCAGTGGACCAGGTTCTACCTGGTTCTGGTGATATATTTTTTTTTACATGTGCTGTTAAACTGATGTACAATCACCATACAATAATGTTAGCCTACAGGGAAATGGCTGAAGAGTGTTTGGATGGTAACAATTTGAAGCAGTGAGGACATGTGAATAATGTGAAGAAAAAATTTAGACACTTTAAAATAAGTGTTATATTTGATATGCCTTTATGATCACCTTCTTCCTGTGATATTGTTACTGTCTTTAAAATATCTGATATCTGATAATAAGCTTATCTGGTTTGAATTGTCTCCTGTTTTGTAGCTGGATTTTGTAAAATTTATGGGGGAAAAAAAAAAAAAAAGAAAGAAAAAAAAGAACAGAAGCTGTCCAGGAGACATCTCTTTCTTATATCCTAGGAAGAAAATTCACTGCATTACTTTATCACAAGTCTTCAGTGTGTCACAAAGACAGGTCTGTGCAATATTATTAGAATGAAAGATAAGGGACTCCATAATACAAAGATGTCATCAGTGATGGGAAAATTCCAATTTTGAAAGAGGACACCATTCCAAATATCAAGCTTGAAGGATTTAGTATCTTGAAACATTTTTCAGGTTGGTTCAATGTCATTGTGATAAAAAGGATGTCACTTAAATCACAGCAACCTGATGTGCAAAGTTGTCCTGCTGGATGAACTGCTAAAACTTTTACTCACAGAAGACTCATTTCAACTAGTTTAAAAACTGACCAGACCCCTGCACATTCCTTGAGCCAGACTGACTTCATGGCCTTTATGGTGAAGGATGACCAAAACCTCTCTTTGTAGCTTCAATTCCTGCCCTGGCTGTCTGTGCCTCCTGTCTGACTCCCGCTCCCAGAGCAGACAGTGTTTGTTGGGATATCCCCAGCGCACACAGCAGGGTGGTGCTGTGCAGGGCTGGGCACTGGGGCACGGCTCAGGCACTGCTGCAGCTCTGCACAGAGTGCCCCAAATCACCTTCCAGCCAACAGGAAAGGCCCCAGGTTATGCTATGTACCAAGGAACTGCTGCGTCAGTAAAAGTGATAAAGCATTTTAAAGCACCTTTTTTTAAGTGTGGGTGAAGATAAAGGCCCTAGAATTCCCCATGGAAAATAAAGAGTTGCCAAGAGTCTGGATGTGAAGGAAGAAGTGTCAGGTTTGAATCTTCTGTGAAAAGCCAGATCACACAAAGGGAGGGACCTGGGGATGAGTGGTGGCCCTATTTTGGCCGACATTGAAGTCTGGGGAATAATTCATGAGAATGTAATATGTAATAATATATAATTCAATAAAGAATTGGAGTATTCTTTAAATCAAACTAGCACATGAAGAAGTGCTGACTTCTAAGCATTCCAGCTTTTTCCAGTTTGTCATTTCAATAAGCTTTGAATGGTCACATAATCCAAGTCCATTTTGACATGCTGAATTTTATTTTGTTTGCAATAATTTTTAAAGCTAATGATTACTGTGTAATATTATATATGGGACTCTTCTTGGAGGCAGTCTTTTATTTACATGAGAAACCTTTAAAGAGCTACTGTCAGTATTACGTTCATTGTTACAGCACTTGTAAATGGTATTTTAAGATCCTGGTAATTCTCATTGATAAGGGAGATATAAATATCTCCTCACCTTTGCCTCAGACTGCATTGGAAAAGAAATGCACTCGTATCAAAATGGAAAAAAAAAGTCTGCAAGTTGTATCAGCTCTCCCTCTCCCCTGGCAAACTTCCCAGCAGTATGGCTGGGACTATGCAAAGAGAGAGGGAGAAGCAACATGCTCTGAGAGACCAAGGTGGGCTGCAGACAGTCCCCATAATGTTCTGTTAAAGGCAGAATTTGACTCAAAAAGATGATTCTTGAAATGTCACCAGTCACCAGGGAAAACAGACCTTCCTCTCCACCCCAGAGTAAAAGGAAGAGGAAAGCCATTGGATCAGGCTTCCCCATGCCCTGGCTGCTGCGCAGACACTGCTCCTGAACACCCTAAATCTCTGCCACCTGCACATGCTGGGCCACGTGTGACACCTCAGATTAATCCCTCTGCCATAGCTGCCCTTGGCACCCACTTGCCCATGACTCCCCTGTGTATCCTTCCCTGCCACACCATGTCTTACTCAGGAAGGTGAGGGCAGATTGCTGGTGGAGATTTCATGCTGCCTTACCTGCTGTGCTTTAGGGCTCATCTGGTAATCTGGGGGTCATGAATTTATCTCCTTCATTTGCCTCTCAGGTCTGTAAAACCTTGAAGATATTATTTCAACTCACCAGGACATTTTAAGCAGGTAAATCTAAGAACTGCATCTCAGATTCCTTGTAGTTCTTCTGAGTTGTGTGTTTTAAGGTGGTCACGTTAGACTAAATTTCTCCATTTCCATTTACCAGGAAAGAGACAGTAAAAGAAATATTAACAATTTATTAAGAACTAGTAATGAGATAGATAGATGATAGATTGATAGATGGTAGATAGATAGATAGATAGATAGATAGATAGATAGATAGATAGATAGATAGATAGATAGATAGACAGATAGATAGATCTAGTTACATGGAGTGAAAATAAAGGAGAAGAAAAACGGGACTAAGCCAAAATAATAGAAAACATTCAATGGTTGTATAACTGCTACTCTGCTTAAGAACTTCAATGACATTGCATTATAAACTATAACTATGTTCAAGCAAATCCAAAGATCTGTTTTGAGAACTGTAACTGCTATTTTTTATCTAGTCTCAGCCACAAAACCATAGTCTGGAGCTACTGCTTACTCCTCAGGAAGGGTTTCTGGGCTTTCAAAATTACCACACTCATAAGAGGAAACTGAGGGAGCCAGCTTGTACTTCAGATGAGAGTTCAGAAAGTAAATCCAAGGATGTGGGTAGTATTGAGTTAGATAGGAGTTTCATTGATTGAATAATCTATAGCTGCAGAAAGTACAGCTATTTTTCTACTGAGTTTCACTTATCTGACTTTCTTCTGAGGAAAGCTTTTATGGGGTACATCTATCAGATTGGACACAGAGGCACAATGCTCATCGGCGTATGTCCATTAAACTATAATAAAACTACAAGGCAGGTAGCACTTCAACTGTCTTATTTTTATATACTTTAAGTTTATATCATTATCTTCATGTAGTTTCATTCTTTAATACATCTTCAGCATACTAAACTTTGTAGCTGATAACTACAAAGATCAAAAAAAAAGGATAGTTTTGACAGGAATGTGTGTTTTTCTCAATTGATGACTTAGGCTGGAGTTCTGGCCTCAGTCACAAGCCACAAACTCCCTAAACTTCAGGAATTTTATTAAAAATTCATAAGACAGGTTAATTAAACTCTGCTGTTATTTTCTCTCTTCCCTTGAGCTCCCTGGAGTGGCCTCACTGGAAAGACCCCATCACTTAGGCACTAGGCACTCATTTGGGACGTGGCAGATGTGGACTCCAGTCTGTGCTCTAATTTACAGGCAAGGGATTGTCTTATGGTCTCCTGAACGCCAGGGGACTATGTTAATATCTAATCTAATCTTCCTTCTCAAGTAATAGTAGCCAAGGTCCAGAGAATGTTTTCATCACTTTGAGGGACCCATAATTTTTGTTATGTTTTCTCCTGATTTGGGAAATGGCAGCTTTCAAGAAGAAAATAATGCGCCAACCAAAAAATAAAAGTAGCAGACAGCCCTGAACAAGTCGCTATTGCTTGTTTTGCCAGCAAAAGGAAAATTAAAGACCTGATTAAAGTGCCTTAATAGATTTCAGAAGGGAGTGTACTTGACTTTCTGGTTTCATCATCAACCTAAAATTTCTTTTCAGTAAATTGAATGGGCTTTAGCTGCACAAATCCCACTCTTACGCATATAAGTTCTATGGCTAAAACAAAAATGGCTTTTATAAAACACCTTCTTTTCTTTAGTTAAGGACTTCTGGGCTGAGTTTCATGCTGTTGGCATGTTGCATGTAAATAAGTTGTTAATCTACTGTTGCTCGTCCATCAGCCTATAGCATACTGTACTGCAGCTTTGTGCTTAGAACAAAGTCATTACAAAACTCACAGGTAACTGCCTATTAATAACTAATTAATTGTGACTGCACTTTAGTCTCATTGTGAACAATGGCACAAGTTCCACAGCTTGAATAGGGGTAGGGTTTGGCCTGGTAAAATGATTAGTATGTATCTTCTCACCTTCACCAAGGCATCAGTGGATTTGGCAATGCCCTGTGTGCTAGTGTGCTGCAATTCACTGGTGCACCTGCTTGGTGGGCTGTGACAGAGTCAGAAACAGGGGTTATCTGTAAGTACAGTCACAGAGGATCCACAGACACCTCCCTGGACCCATGTTCCCCATGTACCATCTTCTGGCCATCCTTGGTGCAGGGGGCTGTCTCAACCCACATAACTGCCCTGGCAGTGCCCGTGGGGGTCTGAGGGACCTCTCCAGGCTGGGGCATTGGTGCATCTGGGGACAGGGCTGTCCTTAGTCATGCCGCTTTCCTGAATTATTCCACAAAGGTTGTTCTCTTTCAAACGGGACTGTCTTGCCAGCCTTGCACACCTCCTGTAGGCTCCAGTCCAAGTCCAGTTACTGAATTCTGCCTCTCAGTTTCTGTTCCAATGATGGTGGGAACTGCTTCCTCAGGCCTTTTCTGATGGTCCAGAAAACAACCCCCACAGAAAGGGTTAAATTAGTCAGATGCTTCATTGATTAAATAATGTGTGGCATGTTTACATATTTATATTCAAAGCATTTCAGTTTGCTCTTTCTCTAAAAAGAACAATAGCAACCACTCCTCTTCCAAATTTAACAGTTTCCAGTCCATCACTTCTTTTGCCACACCATTTTGTTCTGCAGGTTTCCAGTTTGATTGCTGTTAAAGGTTTAAGAAGTTTAAATTGACCTTGACCTGCAAACATGTGATTTACAGTAGATGATATTGTTCTGGAAAAACAAAACTTCTGTCCTGAAGCTAAATTGCATTTAATGATTTATCTTACTTCTCCTGAACCAAGTTCTGGCATATTTATTTGGTAACACTGTACATTATTTTAAATCCTCCTGAAGCTCCATTGATTTTGGAGGCACTCTTCCAAAGTGAGGCAGATTCACAATGTGAATAAATATACAAACATGTGTTCCTCTAATATATTGTCTTGATTTTGAAGATAAATTCTTTGATCACTTCTAACCTTGTCTTCAGATCTGTTTGTGAAGTCCTTGAATATTATTCAAGCATATTTTAAAAATACACAGACACTGTCTGTTTTCTTAAAAATAAATCCCTATTGTCAGTACCATGAGATACCTTGAAATATAATGCATATGTTTGTGCTGGAAGAAAAAAGTCCTCTTTCTGCTTTGGAAATTATGAAATACTTTCCTGTTGGAGACTTTAATGGGGCAAGGTTAAAATCACAGGGAATTACACAAGTAATTGTGAAATTGTGAAAGAACATCCTTCTAGTATCCCTGTGAAGCTTGAAAGTTTGGAAGAATGTGTGTTAAAGAGACAAAACTGCCATTGAAGTGTTCCTGGTACTATTGCTACCTTGTATCTTTTCTGGCATGTCTTTAGGAAACAGCAGAGAAAAAAAACTATTAAATTGAAAACAGCAAATTTAATTACAAAAAAAAAAGCCACCCACCTTGCTGTCAGGGTCAGGAAGTATAATCGCCTCCTTTTGACGCAAGAATGAGTTTAGCGGCATATGTTAAACGAAGAATTATTTAAAATAAAAGGAAATTGCCTTAAAAACAGCTGCAGTATCTCAGACTGTAGCACTGCAGCAAAACAGACCATTGTGGAAGGAAGGCACATGCACAAACAAGAGCACTCCCACAACCCTGTGCTGCCTAAGACAAAAGCAAAAAACAATAATTTCACAGAGTGCTCTTAAATATTTCACTCGTATTTGATCTCACCAGCTTGTTCTGCTTTTGATTTTTTTTTTTTTTTATGTTTGTTTATTTTGGTCTTTCTTTTTTCTGTGTATTTATTTGTTGGCTGCGCGACTAAATCCTGACGCCCAAAGCCACTGTTTGCTGCACAATGGCACGATGACATTGGGTGTTTTCCAGTAAATTGTGTTTCGCTGAGTGTCGCAAGCAGTGGAAACACCAGAGCGAGCGCGCCAGCGTTAGATGCGCACCTAGGAAGAATTTTTTAAAAGGGCTTTTTGTACCGGAATAAATCCATTTTTCTTGAAAGCACCGGGAGTCACCTGACGGAGCCCGGAGCCTCCAGGATAACACAGCACCAGCCTGCAATGGGAAAGAAATTAAGCAGGGCTGCCTCCGCCTCGCACACGCCTTTTAGCCTGTCGACGCGTTGCCTGTCCGTATCCCTCACAGCGCATCTGTAGAGCCATTAAATTGGATAATCCCTCTGGCCTTTGATACATTTCTGGACATGATTATTTCATTACTCGCAGTATATCAGTAGGATCATAATAAAAAGGACTTCTGACAACCTGCCAAGAGTTTTGTGGCCTTGTAAACACAAAAGTGCTCTAATAAAATTTTATTAAGTGTTAAAAAGTCATAAAAAGTGAAATAACATAAACTACAAAATTTACTGTCCTCAGCAAATGCTGAAAATATCGTCCATAGTAAAATTAAATTAGCATGTAATAGCGCGGCAGCGTGGAGTGGGCTTGAAAGAGGATCCGGGAGGGGAAAAAAAAAGGAGGGGTGTGGGGCGGAAAAGCAAAAAAAAAAGAAGGGTTGCACTCGAACGGAATATGGGTCACGGGGGGTTCGTTTACGGCGATCCCCGCGTGTTCCCGGCGGGCCGCGGGGACAGGGGCGCGGCGCGGGCGCGCCGCCAGGCGGCGCTGTGGGAGCGGGAATGTGGCGGCTCCGCGCCGCGACCCCCGCGGGCCGCCGGCAGCGCCCCCCGCCCCAGAAATGAGCCATTTACGGGGATTTTGGCTTCTTCTTGCAAATCAAAAAAAAAAAAAAAAAAATGGTGCGAGGAAAACAATACGGGTATATCTGGGCTGGAAGGCTCCCGGCGGGGCAGGCAGCGCGGAGCGGGCTCACGACGGCTCCGGCCCGGCTCCCCGCGCCCGGGACAGGCGTCCCGTGGCGGGCCGGGCGAGGCGGCGGAGAGTGCAGGGCTCGCCCTCTGCGCCCCGGGCCGAGCAGCAGCCAGGTAAGGGCAGCCTGTGCTTCGCCGCCGGCGCTGCTCGGGGAGGAGGCACGGGGGACGGGACCGGGGGAGCACCGCCGCACACGGCCGCGGCGGGGCGGGGGACACGGCGGCACGGGACGGGACGGGACGGGACGGGACAGGACGGGACGGGACGGGACGGGACGGACAGGCTGCCGCTGCTGTCCGCGCTCCCCCGTGCCGTGCCCGCCGTCCTTGCCCGTGGGAAGGGGCTCCGCTTCGGGCCCCGGCAGCCCCCATTGCTGGGGTGCTGGGGGTGCGTTGAGGAGGCAGGCGAGGCGGCTGTGCCAGGTTCTGGGGCATCGCTTCCCCTCGGGGTGTCCGTCCCTTGATGCTCCGTCGGGTTTTGCTTGTGGCTGGCCGGGAAGGAAGCGACCACGCTGCCGTCACATGGAGCCGCTTGCCAGAGCCGCCCGAAACTTAACGCGGGAGGGGGAGAGAGGGAGGGGGGAGAGAGGGAGGGAGGGGAGCAATAGTAATAAAACAAGGAAATTGTGGGTAGAAAATATTTCAAGTTTCGTTTTATTCAGATGAAGAGGATAGCTGCTTCTCATGTGGCAAGGCTGATGTTCAAGGCCACTGTAGGGAAAATAGTGACTCGCTGCCTAAGCCTGGCTTGTCTTTGAGCCTGAGCTGGCGCCCGCTGAAGTGCAGCCGGAGTGGCCCCGGCAGGGAACGGGCAGTGAGGGATCCATAAGGGAAAGCTGGCTGAAAAGCAGACGATATATGAGCAGGAACAACGAGCCTCCTTCTCACTAAGAGGGAAAAAAAAAATAACCAATAAGTTAATTTTAGTCGAAATTCTAACAACTCTGTGCATTTCAGTCGCTTACGGTGTCTCTACACCGTATGTTAAGGCATGGTTACAAAAATAAACAGAAACAGTATTGTTCTTCATTTTGAGACGTCTGAAGGAACGGGAAAGTTGTAGGTATAGCATAGAGCGGTGCTTGCTTTAGTTCGGCTGTCTTGAATTAAGTCTGGTTTCTAAAAATAGGTATTTCTGTTTGGACATAATTGGCTCCCTGGCATGTGCAGACCATACAGCCTTAAAATGTATATTTATCTCACTGATTCAAAACTTGTAATGTTTTGTATATATACCCTTATGTTCTCTGTTTCAGACAATGAGGATGTTACTTGGCAATTCATATATACCTCTAGTGACAAATTACAGAAATAATTACATTTGGAAAAGGAGCAAAAGCCTTCTTTTTCTTCCATCTCAGATTTTTATAGAAATGTTCCATAATTTTGCAGTAATAACTGCAGTAGGTAGTGCTCACAGAAAGTTATACTTTTTAAGCAGAAGAAAATTACCACATCGTGTTGTCTACTGCGTTTTTTAAAAATCTTGAGCTCTACACCATCTATGGAAACACATACGTTTTCAATGAAAGCTAAGTAATTATTTTCTTTTCTCTCTAATTAAATTTTAAGTCTTCTCTCACCAAATATAATGTAAAGGCTGCAAAAATGCAAACAGAAAGTGTAGCAGCACTATGATCAAAGCTTTGAACAGATGAATTAAAAAGTCAGCAAAGCACTATAGAATTCCACATACATGTGGCTAAGGTGTGTGCATGCCTACATAACTTTGAAGAGTTTTTAAGTGAAATGAAGCGGTTTGGAGTTAGTTTGCTTTACTGAAAGACTTTTCAGGATCAATTCTAATATTTGTTGGATTTTGAAAACATTCCTGGGATTTCCTCTTTGGGCTATGGTGTGCAGACCACTTTTATTTTAAAACACTGTCTTAAAACATAACTCTGTCATCTGGTTGATCAGCTGTTTGCTATTTTGTGCTGCTCTCTGCCTGAGCAAGTACTTGCACAATATCAGAACATGAAAATCCCGTTTGTTCCCTGGGGTTTACCAATGGGAATCAGGGTACACGCTTATGTGTGCAGCATCTGGGTTCAGTGGTAAGAGAAACTTTTTTTCCTAAATTTAGCATTTTAATGTGTGATGGGTGGTTTTGGAATTTTTATATCAGCTTAATGTGATGTAGAATTCAAAAGATAAAGATACACCAGGCAACTGTGGGTTATGTTTAAATGGACATAATAAAGGTTGTTAAATGTCTGAGGCTGGGTTAGACAAGGCTGGAATTCCTGTTGTTTACTTCCAGCCTCATCCCCTCTCCTTTCAGTACCCAGCATTGCCTGCAGCTCCAGCTGCGACAAGCACACTGGAGCTCTGCCTGGGGAGCTTTGCAGTCTGGCTGTCAGAAGGGCCTCACAAGGTGAGGAAGGAAAGCCCAGCTACAGCAGTGTGTGATACTTGCAGTAGGCAGGATGGAGATTATCTGGGCTCCACGACTGGGGCTGCACATGTGGCACTTTTTTGGCAAGGTTTCTTTAAATGCTTGCACAATTTAAAGGCACGCACCATCCAACAGAGGCCTACCTTGCAATACATTAACCAGATCTTTCTAGGTTGATTAATAGCTTCAGTCTTTTGTTGATGGATTTTTATTTTTTCTTTTTTTTTTTTCTTTTTTTTTTCTTTTTTTTTTTTTTTTTTTTTTTCCATTCTTCTGGGCCCTGTGCTACAGAAAGAGATAACGGATGAAATCTTGGCTCTCCTGAAGCCAGTCACAAAACTCACTGACTTCTTTGGAGCCACGTTTTCATCAACTGCCTCATGATACTTTGTATCAGCCATATGGAGGAGATTTAAAATTGGCTTTAGAAGAAATAGAAATTAGCTCCTCTGCAAATGATTTGCATGGGTTATCTGGGGGGCTTTTCTCCAGGTAATATAAATGGCAACACAAAGTGTTAACTGCCAAAAAGACAAATAGGTATATAATATTTTGATTTCCTGCAACTACAACATAACTCAACTAAAATATTATCTTAAAATCAACAAGGTTGGATTCCTCTATGTAAGACCACCAGGTCTGATGCAGATGATGCAGGGGCATGGGAAGACATTCAAAGGCACAATTGGCTGTTTACAGTTCCTGACACATTTTAGGAGATGTGAAACTGTGTGTCAATGACGCTGTAACACGAGAGGCAGTGAGTTAAGCAGCAGAGACAGTATTAATTCACAGCCCTCGCTTTTGTACATTTAGTGTTATTGAATTGTGCTTCCCCTTGATATTTTAAACAGATGCATCATAATGGACTTCTCAAAATCTGATTTAAACCATAACACCAGGAAGCACAATTTTGCTAAAAAGGGGAGGGAGGGAAAAAGAAACTGCAGGACTCCCAGCCACTGCCACAGTCGTCTTTTCACAGACGGTTTTTTCTGATCCATTAGCCTGCCAGACAAGGATGGCACCTATCCAGTGTAAATATTACATTTTCAACATTTGGATGGCATTTTGAGCAATATTTCTTATCCCCCGAGAGTGTACACTTTATAAATACAATATTATCTGCAATTCAGAGCTAGGTTGTGGTAGGATATGACTTTATAATGCAAAAGATATTTAAAGAACATTGTGCATGGACTCACTTACTGAAGAATAGAACTTCTTCCTTTCAGTTATTTTAATTTACAGTGAAAATTACTTAAGCACAGCATCAAACAGACTTTTTTTTTTTCTGGAATAGGGAGGATCCAGACATGATTTTGGAGGAATAACTCCATGTGTAGACAAGATCTGTTGCTACTGTTCAACATAATCTGCACTGTGCATATCTTGAAGTGGAAAGCCACACTAGGATTTTTGGGACTAATATCCTAATTGAACTAAACTCTTCACTGTGTATATTCCAGTAATATCCCACTAACAGTGCCAGATGCTGACAGAACTCCGTGTTGGAAATAATTAAGAAAGTGAGTCAATGCTCATCCATTGCAAGTAGTGAATCTTCTTAGAGTGAGAACTTGCTCTGACATTCCCATTCTGTTTGAAATCCTCTTGTCAAAGGGAAAATCAGCCATATTTGGATGGAGCCCCCAAACGGTTTCTTTGTGTTTGTTGTTCTAAGTAAAAACAACATAGCTGGTTTGGATAGTCTTGTGTAGGGAAGGAGGAACCACACCCAGACACAGCAGTTCTATCACATGCTTAGGCTGAAATATGCACCCTGAAATTTGTGTTTGCAATGAAAAAACCTGACCCATCTTTAACTGCAGAAATATTGCTTAAAACTGTTTTAATATATACCAGATACAGTCCATTAAACTGGAATAAATATAAACCTGATAATACTATTTTCACATTTTCCTGGTTGTTGGAATTTTCCCATACTCATTGTCTCCTGGTTTGAAAGAATGTCCTTTCTTCCTGACTAGGAAGTAAAGAGCAATGCATTTGCCTCCTGTCCAGTCTTCTGTCTTTCCTTCAGTTTGTGGCTCATGATCCTTTGTGTCTTTGGCCATGTATTTACCCACTTTCAATACAATGTTATCAGCTGCTGGGTGATTCTCATTTGCCAGCTCCTGCCTGCAGGTACCAAACAGGGAGGAGCACATTGGAGGGCAGGTCCTGGAGCCGAGTAAAGAGGAAGCCCCACACCCACCTGGCTACAACAGCAAACTGAAAAAGGAATTACAGATTTTCATAATGAAAAGCTGGGTAGGGAAATGCATGGCTTTCAGGCTGGTAGAAGTGTTTTACTGTGGCCCTGAAGGAGAGACATATCACTGTGACTGTCTGGCTCGGGGCTTGTAACCAGAGCTGGGGAATCCCTGCTGGGGCAGCCCTAGCATTCCAAGAACCCATGGAATGCCCCGAGGTGCCCCAGTGCAGGCAGCCAGGGCACAGTTCTCTCTGGCAGAGAATCGGGTCTTACATTTCCAGCCTTTGTTGCTGCAAAAATAACCTTGGAAATAAGAAGCCTGAATAAACTAAGGAGCTGGCAGGAAGCTTGGAATAACAGTTCCGAGAAGCGTGAATTGTGCCCATCATATGTGATACCTTAGAGGCCTGATAACAATGCATTCTGTGTCAGACAATACTAACTATTAATGGCAAGCCCAATGGCAACACAAATAACCTGGCTAACCTGCTCATGGCACCAGAGGAGTCCCTCCATATGCAGAGGAAATGCAAACTTATCAGGGCTTGAGCATGCACAGGAAAATGGAATGTCCCAGTTCAGTACCAGGACATCTCATTCTTGCCACTCTTCTCCATTGTAGCATTGTGTATTTTACTGAATCAGCATGTACATTGTGTGCCCTGGGAGGGAGGTGAGATGGGGAATAGCAGAAGGATCTGGCTTATGGCCCTTATCAGTAGCTGGATAAGATGATCTTGGTGGGTCTCTTCAACTCAAGATACTCTCTGATTCTGTGAAAGCAATACAGGATGATGTGGAATGCTGCAAGAAGGACTGATATATTAAAGTTTTGATGATTAGCAAGAGCAGCAAAACAACAAAATAAGTTACTGAGTGACAGACACCTGCTTTGGCCTTATACTAGTGTGAGTGATGCTAAGACCAGTAATCCCGTTTTTGTCTGGGAAAGGAGTTTTTAATTAAACTACTTAGTTTTTTATTAAACTGTACAGCCAGTTACATCAGGGTACCTGAGAGTCTAACATAGAAATGAAACCAAAGTCATGATGTCATAGGTGTTCTCAGCAGTAAAATCTCCTCTTCTTGTGTCACTTTCTGTAGCAGACAAGCCAAATAACTCCTGCTGAAATGCTTTCGATCTCTGGGACCAAAGGCTTAGATGGATTCAGTCACACTGCCTGGAGCCCCTCCACCACCCTGAAGTTCTGCCTTGCTCAGGGCTCTTCATAGCACCCAAAAGCACACATCCACCCATTCCTCATGGTTTACACATTCAGTCCATTAACCAGTAAAGCATCCTGGTCAGCTCTAGGTTCCCATGGTTTAGCTGTGAGCAGGGTCAGCAGAATTTTGAAATTAAATTGGAAGGCACATAGCTTCTGGTATAGATCAGTATATACTTACTTCTGGTATATACTTACACCAAAACTTAAAGTGAGTAAATTATCATCCATTCCCTGCTTAATGTTGTTTAGAACGTGCTGCATCTGAGAGCCAGAGCCATTGGAGTAAGGAAGAACAGCTGTAGTATCTCTAATGACATCCAGTGCTAGCAAGTTCTTTGAAGTTGCATAGCTGCTATTTCTTCTCTATGATTTCCAAATGCAGAGGTGGGGGAAAAAGAATATAAATGTTAAAAGCATCAGTCAGTTTGCTTATTTGGACAATAGTTGTCTGTATCACTTATTGTTATGATGATCTGAAGAGAGGAAGCAGAGAAATTTTTTGTTGGTTATAAAACATGCAGTATTTACTGTTGAAACCAAAAAAACAATAAAATAAAATAAAAATTATAAAAAAAAAATACCACCCTGCATAGTATTTGTCAAAGGCCAACAAACTTAGGCATTTCCAGAAGGGCATTTTTACCTTGTTATGCAAAATTGCTGATGGTGTGCCTGATTACTGGGTAGATGACTGGGCATTTCTGAAGTACCACCACCATTTTCCAGCATCATCCATTCACCAGTGACACTATCACTTTAAAATCTATCAGAAATTTGCTAATTTTACTTTATTGCCATTCCTATCTGATCACTGTTTTTCCAATACAAAAGAGGTCCAGAAAGAGTGTGGACTGAGCCTTAACGAGCTCACTCCACCAGGGGCTGCAAGTTGCCATGTCCCACTTAGGAGGGCCAGTGCAGTCCTTAGTGCTCTGCTTGCCCAGTTTTGCCAGCCAGTGTAAGCAAATACCAGTCTGGATGAGTTCTGGGTTTCTCAGCTCTGGGGTGTGACATGTGGCAGGAGGACTGAACCCCAGGGCTGGCAGACTCCCTTCTGAGCTGTAAGCTCTGACTTAATGCACACAAGCTCCTCCTGGAGTAATGCCAACAAGTGCTAACACAAGGTACCTTACAACTGCTGCTGGCTGTGAGCACCTAATGCAGCCCTTGCTCTCTGGTAGAGTGTATCTGGACCTTGTAACAATCATAACAATCCACAGTAGCTGTGTTTCATTGGGCATTGTAGATCATTACTTACTCCATGGGAAATAGTAAGACTGTATGCCAAAGGCCAGATTCTGCTTTTTTGATTTAAATAAGCAGATTCCTCAGGTGGCTGCAGTAGGACAGTTTCTTCTCATCATGAGCAGAGCCAGCAGAAACCCTGGTGCTGCAGTTAGTCCTGCAAGCCCAGGAACACAGTGTGGCTACACATGGCTACTGGCTCCCATCAGAGGGCTTGGTAGATGCCAGCACACACCTTAGCTTGTGTTGTAGCTGAAATAGTAAGATTGACATACTACTTCACTGTTTTTATTATTTTACTGTTTCAAAGCACTGAAAGGACTTCAAGGATTTTTTTTTTTTTCTGGTACTGTGCCACATTTCCCATTGTTTGTATGTGCAAGTACCAGTTTATAACATTTGGTATTCAGGAAATAAATTGGAAATCAAGGACATATCTGCAAGACCCTACACAGCATGGTAGTTGAAAAATAAATAGAAATCTCAGCTGTTACTCTGCCAGTGACCCAGAGAAAAGAAAGAATATAGAAAGAAATCTGCTGACATTCAAATGCCCACATAAGAATACTAAAATACAAAGTTGATTATGAGTATTTTGTAATAAAATATTGTCCCAATAACAGATTTTATTTCAATTTTGTGCTTATATGTGGTTTTAATGTATCCAAACTATTTTCATATATTGTTAAATGCATTTCCTCTTTTTATTAGGCACAAAAAAATTAAAAGTGTCTTAAATATAATTGCCTGGAAAAGGGAGTTGTTGGTACACTTTTAAGTAAGTCCCATGATTGACATCTCTAGCATGTTGAAATAAATACACAAGTAAAGTTAATCACTACATGGTTTAAGAGAAGGAATTGCCCTAACTTTTATGTATGACTATGTTACAATGTTTAGATAAATTGCCTGATGTAGGTCATTAAAGAGGGACCAATTCATTTTTTTCTGTCTTAAAAAGGGCTCGGAAAAACATGATTTCTCATCAAACATCCACTGAAAAGACAACTCACTGTAATACACTGAGATAAAAAATGGGTTCAGGAGGGGAACATGCTTCTTTATCTGATGGGTCCATTATCCCAGTTGTCCTTGACAGCCAATGAAGAGTCACATAAAGTTTACATTAATTGATTTTATTGTTGATCTGCTTAAAATTTTGTAAGCCAAAAGGCAAAAAACCTGAAAAACATGTGATCAGCCACTTTATACCGTGTTTAACTGTAAAAAAAAATGCTGTTCTTCCAGAGATTCGATCACCAGCAAGCTGCAGGATGCTTTCCAATTTTTACACACACTCTTCTTTCATCTAAAGTCACAGACTGTCTATATTTCACATTGCCACCTGTAACATTTATATTTTACCACTGTAGGCTGCAATGTTATGTTACAATGGTGCTGAGCCCACCTACCTCTAACATCTCTTTCATGAGATATTTTCTCCCACAGTGTTGGAAGTGGCCTATAACAAAAAAAAAAAAAAAAAATGCTTTCTGAGTACAGGAGGATTACAACACAAGATTGCAGTGCAAAAGTGCACAAAAAAGACCTTAAAATAAGCACATGTTCCTGTACATTTAATCTGCAAAGATGGAAAAACTACAGTGTAAAAGAGGAGACCTCATTAGCTTCCTTAACTTCTTTCCTGATGATTGGTGTTAGAAGTGCTGTGATAACTAAGTTCTACCTGGTTATCACTGTAACCTTCCTCCTCTCCACACATTGCTGTCAATAACACATCCAAATAGTCAGCAGAGTAGGATGTTTGGTGTGTTCTGAAACCAAATACTACCTGCTTAGAAAAGATTTCAGATATGGCATTGCTAACCAGAGGTGGGCAAAATACTCAGCTCAGATTATTTATTTACCAAAATGTTACATAAACTGTATCTCTTAAATTCCCCAAATGTAATAAAACTTTTTTTGTCTTTAGATTCAATACTAAAAGATCAATCAAGACACTTCTAATTGTGCAACATTTTTTAATTCCCAGTGCTAAGTTTACAGTGTGTAGCTAGAGTAAAATTTGTTTTGCTAAGTGTCAACAATTGAGGTGATGATTATTTCATCAACAGCAAGCTTGGTTTCTGAGGGTTTGATTTGGAGGGAGCCCAAGTCACTCCTGTCTGCTCATGAAGCTGTTCCACTGTGTTACCCTCCTGTCAAAATGGGTTAACACAGTGTAGCCCATGGCCACCATGCTACAAGAGTAACATTTCAAAATGAAAGGTTCTGACAAAAGGGGGGATGCAATCCTGTCACAGAAAGGAGCTTTTCTTAGCTCGCTCCCAGTGAGTTTCCCAGCTCACCGAGGACAGACGTTCACTGCATGCACACATCTGGCCCAGCCTCTCTTCATGTATCATCATCCATCAAGTCCTGTCATGTTAGCCTTGCTGCCCACATTCCCCCAGCACACCACAGAAAACTTCCCTCTCAGCACCTTACATTTCACTGCCTCCTAGGCATCCTTTGTTCACTTTAACAACAAAATGGTGCCATTCAGGAGCTGTAGCAACATAATTGGCACTTACACAGCACAGTCCTCCAGTCATTGAGAGGTCTGCAAGTGCATGGTCAGGCTAGGATTGCTGCAGTGTCATTCACTGCTCCAAAAAATGCAAACTTAATATTTTCATGATGCATTTTGTCCCTGTGATTTCAAGAATGCTTTGTAAATATTCGTTCTCTCTATGCACATACAAGGTGAAGCTGGGAAGTATTAAGTCTCTGTGGAATATGAGAGGGGAATAACATAAAATTGTACTTGTCTCGTTGCTGCAATATAGATGCTGTGAACTCTGCTGGTCAAAAGCACTATTTCTGCTCTTTGAACATAATTTCAGATTTTTCCGCTTCATAGTTCAGTCCTGAGAGCAAAGTAGGCCAGTGTATTGCAACTTTATGACTTTTGAGACCAGGTTCATGTAGCCATCCTGCTGCCTGTGAAATGGAAGGCTGCAAGGGCAGTGCCTCCCAGGTGTGACATCCATGGAAAAAGCATGGACAGGACCATCAGGCAGTTCATAAAGTTCATAGGTTGAGGCATTCCTCACAGGGTGATATTTTAACTTTTATTTTTATTGCATTTTCATCTGTTGAGCCTCTGTCTGAGACCATTTTTAACAGGCTTCCATCACTTATACTTAGCTCATTATCAGTGAGGACAAGGGGAGAAGCTCCTCACCTATGCACTTTAATACACACCCCAGTCAGTTTATGAGCAGGTAGAAAAGGCAGATGGGAGATACCTGATCTCCTGATCCCTTTTATCCCACTGTGGTTCTTGTGGTTCTGGGAGGGCTTTTTTCGTGTATTTCCACACACATTTATACATTTCTTCTTCTCCAACTTCCCCTCAAAGCCTGGGTTTTGTTTCTTTGCCTTATCCAGCAACCTTGTACCTGCTCCTTTCTCTGTTGTTTGTTCTATATGACTACATTAGACTGTCATTCTCCAAAAGAAAAGTGTGTTGTTTTTTTTTTCCTTAATTTTCTCTCATCACATCCCATTTGTCTCCTCAGCCATCACAACTCTTATCTTGTCAGGCTCAAAACCTTGGCACCACCATTAGGGTATTTGCTTTCTGTTGCCAGTATCTATTTCACTACTCAGTATTATAGATAACCTTCCCCTAGTACATCTGTTTTCATCTCTTTCTGTACCTCTTCTCACTGTTCAAACTATGGAGTGACTCAGCTCTATGCAGCCTTTTCTTGACATGGCTCTGTTTGTATTTGTTTAATGAGATTTGCCTCAAACAGTCATTTAAAATTTAGGCATGTAGACAGAGCAGTAGGTCTGTCAACCTGTGAATCACTTGGATTAGTCTCAGAGTTGAACAATTAGCAATTAACTAAAGAATAATAAGCTGCTGAGGTTTACTAACAGGGAACCAGGCATGTTCTGCCAGCATTGCACTGTAGATGAACTGAGCACAGGTCTATTTGCAAACACCAAATTGGCTGATGTATTTCAGAAGAAAAATGAATTGTGAAGGATCTGTGTTCTTTCCTCAATATTTGACATGCAACAATACTGTGTGACTGTGCCCTGAATATCTTGCTGCTTGCCTGTGACACAGTCCACGAGGCACAACAGCTCTGAAATGTGGATCCTTCCGAGACATTTCATGCTTGTCAGGTTGGCAACCGGTTTGTGCTGGTGATGAGACTTGTCTGAGTTGCTGGGCATTGCAGGCCTGTTTCTGTTTACCTTGCCAGCCCATTTGCAGCCAGCTGTTCTCCAGCAGGAGACAATGTTAAAGCAAACACACACATGGAAATTGCCTATAATAATTAAGATCCCAAGGCAACAAGTCCCTTAAACATGTGCTTAACTTTTTTAATCATGTGACCAGTCTAAAGCTTCTCCTGAAATGTCTTCTACACTTGTTCTATTAGAATTTCCTCAAGGTGATAAAAAATAATTATGTTGGTTTTCCATGCATACATCATCCAAAAATGCCCACATGGTTTCCAAGTGGGCATTTTCCTGCAGCAGTTTCAGTTTCTTTCATATTTTTTATTCCTCCCCCTGTTGATTCTCTGACAGTACTTCTGCCCACAAATTGTCAATTTGTTGACAATTTCTCTTCTCACTTGTTACATCTTTTGTTATTGAAAAGTAGAAGAAGACTCTTGATTCATGTTAAAAAACTGTTTATATATTCTATCTCTGCACCCAAGATACCATGGCTTTTGTGCTTTGTGGGAATAAATGTGCTTAATAAATGTCTTTGAACATGATCATCTTAGTCATTATCATCAGCCTTTAGGAGATGAGCTTCCCCATATTTTGTTGGTATTCATTAGAAGATTAAAAGTTGTTAATACGCAGAAATGGAAGTAAATATCTGTAGCAACTCATAGTCTTGGAGGAAATTTAGCAAAGACAGACAAAGCCTGATGTAATAAAAGGTCTTAAGACACATGACTTATGAAGCAGACATAGCCAGTCATTGGCTCCAACATTTTTCTGAGGGACAGCCCTTGTCAGACCGATTCCCACTTTGGGTCTGCCAGGTGAAGTACTTTGGTAAAATAGAGTTGCCCCTGTGGAAGAGAGGCTTTGCTGCGTTATGAGGCTGCAAGGACACAGAACAAAACTGTCAGCTCTCCCCAGAAGGGTGCCACTTGTCAGGAACACCAAAACAGAGGTTTGGTGCAGCTGGGTAAATCAGACCTGCCTGCACTACAAGCAGGTTCACTGCAGCTCAGCTGGAGCTTTCAGCTAACACAGTCCTGAACTCTGGGTAGTGTGCTTCTCTCTTAAGCAGCTGCAAGAAAAACTATCAGTAGTTTAAGAACTGAAAATTACTAAGAGGAAGAAATTTGAGAGTCTGGCCAGCCTTTACTGGAAAGCTTTTCTGGCCATTACTTCTCTAACTGGAAATCTATCACAAACTTGAGGTAAAAAAGCAAATACAAACCTCATACAGATTTTAGGTCAAAAAGCAGATACAAACCTCATGCAGGTTTCTCCACCATGGTTAATTCTTAGCCTCATATATAATATATACTCTTAGGACCTGAGTATCATGAACCTTCTCATCTCCAAGCTTGCCTCAGACAGCTGTATGCAAGCCAAAACCTCCTGCTTGGTCATTGGCTCCCATGCAAATAGAAAGGAGCTTTGCTGCTCCTTTCCCATCCTCACATGGTGGTCTGAGGAAATACCGGAGTGGACAGCTCAGCACCACTCCGTGTTCCTCTGGAAAAATAACCCATGACACCAAAAAAAGGGGAAAAAGCTCCACCATGGTTACTGCCAAATACCATCAACCTGCTATCATCAAAACTCTACACCATTGCATGACAGCAGAGCAGTGTTTCTGTGTATGACAAAGCATAGTGGAGCCATCTGTTCACAGTGTGTGGCCTGAGGCTTGGGCTTCAAGAGTGTCTGAAAAATTTGTAGCACATTTCTGAATGTCCCATCCCTACTGCAGATGTTTTCATCTGCACAGTAGTGTGGTGCTGTGCATCTCACATATCACAGCGTTTGCAGTTTCTTAATCTCTTTAATGGGTGGTTCTAATCATGCTGGTTATCATTTACAACCACCATTCTTCCCCTCATGGCTGGATGGCATGAGATAGAATGATGGTGGCATCTCATCTCTGCAGCAGCTGTCAGAGGCCCTCAGCCTTCTGGAACATTGCTATCAGAAATCAAGGACATGAGTGTTTCACTTCTTTTGAGTTCTTTTGAGCTGTGGTGCCACCATGGCAAAGGGCACAAGTGGGTTACTGGTTTCTGTGAGTAAGATCCATTCCTGACCTTTTGTCCTCAAGAGAGCCACACTGGGGATGGTGCACACTTCTGTAGGTCCACACTGTGCTGTTGTGCAGGGCATTGATCCCTCTTAAAGTTCAAAGAGAATCTCAGAGAGGAATGTGGGGCAAATCTCCAGAACAGAGAGCTGAACAACAGCTAAGAAACTGAATTTCAATATTATTGCCCCACAAAGGATATTCCCCCCTAGAGGATATTCTCCCACAAAGCAACATAAAAATCATAAAAATTGAATTCTAGACATTAGGAACTCTTAGACAGCACTTTTAGACACCATGGATACTTATTATCATGTCCACATTGTAGAGGTTTTTATAATCTACGATGTAGCATAGATATAGTCACAGAGACTTTACCTAGCTGCATTTATCATTCTGGAAAGATCATGTCTATTAATCACAGATAAGAGCACAGCCTATTGTGTCCCTGACAATTAGAGCTCTCTGCCAGCAGAGCAGACACAAATGCTAAGATGAACAAAATGTAAAGTCTCTTTACAGGGTTTGGGTTGTTTGGGTTTTTTCATAAAATCTTGTACATGCTGTAAGTAGGGTCTTGAATTTCCGTGGTATTCTGTAAGTGAAACTTCAGCAGGGAAAGGAGAGAAAATACCTGTTTCTAGCTGCCACAAAGATATGCTGCAATTTTCAGTAGGGTTGGAGGGTTGCCCTGTCTTTGTGAGCTGTGCTAGAGAGAGCTCACAAAACACAGGTTTGAATATACAGGAGCTGGCATGGCACCCCAGCACAGAGCACAGGCAGTTCCTCACTTTTGGAGCTAAGGGGAATGACCTCACTTTTCCTTTGTGGAGGGGAAAAAAAAAAAAACTTTTGTAATATGTTAATAGAAAGGAGAAAGAAAAACCATAGCAAAAAAAAATTAAAAATTAAAAAAAAAATCAAAAGGAACAAACAAATGGATAAACAGATGATAGATGTGATCCCTGGTTCTGCAGGTGTGAACTTCTTGAGTGCATTGGCCACTTCCCAGACAGGCCTCACATATTTTCAGTCTATGACTCCTGCTAGGTTGGACCAAGTCTGCCTGTTTTCTTTTATCCATGTTTTCAACTGCAAAACACAGCTAAGAAACTTTTCTTGACAAAGGAACCATTGAAACTTTCCCTTGAAAATGTCTCAGTTTGACCAATAAGCATGAACAAATTATCTAATCAGAAGGTCCCCAGTTATGGAAAACAATCTACCCATTTATGCCTGAACAAGATCAAAACTTTCAGCATTTGGTTGTGCATTTTGCAATTTCAATTTAATTTTGTCTAAATAAATAATAGTACAAAATAGTTTTTTTACTGGGTTTTTTGGTCAGAACTTCTTCACATGGCTTTGCTAGCTTCCCCAAGTATTCAGCCAGCTTTAAAAAATAACAGATTTTTTTCTGCAGTTCAATTTATTTATTTCTTCTGTTGGACTCTTGTACACTCTTGAGGGCAGATCTCTGATCTTCATCTGTCAAGCATCTAGTACTGATGCAGGAACTTCGTGAACTGTTGTTTTTTCTGGTTCCCAGTACAAGGGGTTCAGGTCACAAACGTGTTTTTCAGGGTTGGAACAGCTGATGGTACATGCTGGGAACTGGCACCTGGGAACGCTGAGGCAACTTTGGGATACTCAGGGCTCTTGTCAGAGCCATACCCTTCAGTGTCTTTTCCATGGAAAATGAGGGAGAAGCTGGGATCAGAAAATCCGAGCACATCTGGCTCTTACCTGCAGGAGGCTCTGGGATGGCTGGAGCAGGCACTCCCACTGCTGGGTGCACACTCCAGACATACTCTGGGTTTCCTCTCTCAGGTATGGCCTAAGGGGCTGCTGTGGTGCAAACGATAATTTATGATAGCAGCACATATATCTGCAAGAATAACATGTTCATAATAATTAAAATATGCTTTCAGGGTGATTCAGCGGCCACAAAGAGCACTTTAATTTACTTCTTAATTTTCCCAAAGAAGTTATCTGCTATATGAGGAATCCAAAGCAGTGTTCTTCAAGCCCTAGCAAGATATACAATCCTGCAAACAAGACAAAAATTGCTCGTGTTTTTTTTCTTATAAATTGATTTTTAATTTATTTCTATCAGCATTCTGAACTCTGAGTAAGCTTGTTGCTGGAAGACCAGAGACAGAGAGCACATTTTAAGATTATTTGGATTTTTGAGTTTTATAAGTCTGAAGAGAAATAACATGTACTCTTTGTTGCTATGTATTTCCCCTATATTTACTTTCAAATCAGATGGGTTTTCTCCAGACAAAAGAACTCTCCTTTTCTTGCCCTTTTATAGAAAGATTTATTTATATTTTAATTCAGGAAGGCTGCCATTTGGAGAGAGAGGAAGGTCTTGGGAGGAGGCTGCAGCATGTGTCATTTGGGCAGTTGTGTATTTGTAGCATTTGTTCAGGAACCAGAAGTATGAGCCTTGGCTTGCTTGACAAGAGAAAAGCCATTGGCACTCTGGATCCTGCTACAAGCTCTTCTGAAAAGCATTTCCATTGCACACACTGCTTTCCCAGTCAAAAATTCATCCTCTGCTCCTGCACCTGCTCTTACTGCAACACAGCTTTGGAGTGAATCCACAGCAAGTGCAGTGGCATGGGGTGCTGTGGCAGGAGGGACAGACATCTTCCTATTTAGCTAAAATGGTAGAATCAGCATTATTACAGCAATGTAGGCATAAGTTTTCTTCTGTAAAGATGAATATTTTGCTCTGCATTTTTAATTTACCTTTGTGTATCAGATTTTATCTGACCAAAAAAATCCTGTCATCCTATCAACCAGATCTTGACCACTCCCAATATCCCATCAAGACTCTTAAGAAGCTTCTGATATTCATTAACATTATTGGTGTTGTAAGATAATGGTAATTTTCTTTTTCATTATTAGGTAGAATAAGATGGGTCATTTAAAACTGTTGGGTTTGGGATCAAATTTCTCTCTTCTGACCATGCAGAAAATATAAAAGGCAAACTGACAAGCTGATATTAGCTGGAGCTTAGAGATCATTTACAAGCACTATTTGAGGTTTTTTGTGGGGGGCTTTTTGTTTGTTTCTTTGTCTGTCTGTTTCTTTGTTTGTTTGTTTTAAATTTAGATAAGTTTACCTTTAAATTCTTACATGCAACTGAACTGAACCCTAAATAAATCCAGAGCCTTGGAAATGTTCTTGGGAAGAAAAGGATTTCTCAACAACTGAGAAATGCTTTCAGAAATGTCGAGAATGAAATCTCTGAAAAGGCAAGTCAATGAAAATTTGTTGGAAGAGATATATGTGGCTCACAGGTGCTTTCTCTGAATGGGAGTGTCTGGGGTGTTAGTTTGGGATGTTAGTTTGGAAACTAAGCCCAGGTCTCTTTCACTGAGATGAATTGATGTCACCTCAGCAGAGCTGAAACCAGTTTGCCTCTCATGTCTGTTAGGAGGCTGTGCAAACTGAGTTGTCAGTGTGGATGCAGTCTTTAGTCATTATGGGATTCTCATATGCAGGACATTCTTCATTGTTTTACACAGGGATTTAGGAACCAATGTGGCTTAAACTGAATCACATTGTGGGGATACAAAAAGGAAAGTCAGATGTGGTTTTTCAGCTAATCAAAAGGTTTTGAAACTCCTCTAGAGATAAAGTAAATCTGTGTCTGAAACAGTGTATTAACACTTTTATTAAAATATTATTTCACTGTGTTCAGGGACATGTTCACTAGCACAGGCAGATGTGCAACTAAAAACATCTGAAAATGCAGCACTAAAATATCTAGGAACTATCAACAGGCAGCTCACTTCACACATGGAGTGTGTCACACATGAGGAATCAACAAATAATTTGCATCCTGAAATATGAAACTCTTATCACGCCACACATGTGCTTTAAATTGCAGTGCTGGATAGAGATGATCCAGTATTGACCTCATAGAGTCAGCACCCAAAACTAAAAGCATCACTCTAACCTGGTGCCTTTGCTTGCACTTAGCCCAGAGTGACACCATTGTGCTAAATCCCTTGTCCAGGCAGAACTGAGATGCTGAGTGTAACAGAGACATCTTCAAGAGAGGAATTTAGGAAGTCTGTTCTGCAGCCATGGTGCTGACAATGTTCAGAGATGGTAAGTGCTGTAAAGACTATAGAAATCAAGGAAAGACAGTCAGCCAGAAGTAACTGATTTATGTCCAAGTTGTTGTATCCCCTGCTGCATAGCACAGGAATAAGTTCCTGGCTAGCCAGTGATATTGGCTACATTTTTGTTGAATAGAAATGCTTTTAGAAACCCTCTGGAGTTCCACTATACTCTGCCCTATCAGTTCTTCCTCCTACTGAAACCTTCTTATCTTCAGCCTTTTGTTGTTCTTCTTTGTCCCACACTTCTCCCAAATTTTACTGGGAAAAACATGGCATTTCTGTTCATACAGCTTGAGTTTCTTCCCCTTTCTGAAAAGCAGAAGGAAAGAAGGAGCAGAGTATTAGAAAAACCTCAGTATTGTTTTGGTCTCAGTAAGAGTTTCACATAAGTTATAACAGCAGTCCCAAGCACAGAAAGGACTATCTATGAAACTGTTTTTATAAATGACATTTTCTAAATGTTATGCAAGCTGAACTGATCCTAATACCTAAACTTTTTATTCCTTTTCATGGCAGAGGAAAGAAGATATTATAAATATGTAAAATAAGGCACTAGTACATTAACATAAATAACTAATAAATTGTAAAGCTCTGTAGAAAACAGAAAACTGCTAATGGAATAATGCACATTTGTTGATTCTTGGAGCAGACACTGGCCATACATCATGCACCAAAGCAAGTGCTAAGAGCATCAGCACATAACAGCATTATTTAAACTTCTTTTATGGGAGAGATTAAATAACCATTAAAGCAGCCCAATACTGAGTCACTGGTTCCATTTTCTATTTTCTATTTTTTGTTTGCATACAAGAGACTATCACAGAATTTGGAGTTTTTATTAGTACTTATTTCCTTAAAGCAATTACCTTCATGGCAGCTGACCGCCAAATTATCAATAATGAAAACTGCCCTTCCAAAAGGACCAGCCCAAAGATCAGAAGCATAAGATTCAGTAATTCCATTGGGTAATCCTGCTTCACTTAATCTTGCCTGACAACTTCAGGAAAGGGTTGTCATGTGGTTGGTCATTCCATTTCTTTGCTGCTTTCATCAAGAGATACTACAATGGGCCAAAGGTAGTATTGGCTCCTGGCCCACAAGAACTGACCCAAAGGCATCAACCATTGCATGTAGAACACAAAATACAGTGACAAGATAAGTGGTAATTATTGTTGGCCATCTTAGTCTGGCACAGATTTGAGTGAAGGAGTTAAGGACATAGACAAAGGAACATGAAGATCAAAGCTCCTGCAGGTGTGGTTATTTTTAAAAATATGGATTTTTGTGTAAAGATCTTGATTCAAGTATTTCCCCCTGCATGTTTCTGCAGCTCATGGGGTAACACATTCTTAAACTAAGCTGAAATGGAAGCCAAAAGTTACTAGCCACATCAGCCTTCCTCCATTCAGCATTGGGGGCGCCAGGAACAAAATGTGACCAACTCTTCTAGGGAGGAAACTATTAAACCCCACACATCCAGCAGGGCATGGGGGAAGCCAAGTGCCATAGCTGTGCTCTGGTATATGCTGCAACTTTGTGAATTTGGCCCTTCGTTTCATTTAGGAATGAAAATTCTTTAGAGCCAAGTTAAAGGGTTGAATTGCAGATTGAAAGTCCTTAGGTTGTTGATGCTCTTTATGCCAGATAAAACAAATAATTCAGCTCAATGGAATGGAAATCTCCATAGTCTGCCATACACTGAATTTGTTTATGGTTCACTTCTCACAATTTTTTTCCCTTTGGACAATAAATAGACTTTTAAGCTGAAAGTTAATTTTTACTTTAAAAGAGTTCTGGCTGTAAAAAATGGACAAATTAACAGCAATGATCACTTTCACACAGGAGAAAATGATTCATTAACTGTTCTTTCACCATTGTAGAACAGCCCATTTTTGGCTGGTCCTCAGAGAGTCCAAGGATGCTTATAATACAAGCAACGTTTAGAAAAACTTCATTGCACAGAGAAAATTCCAGGCTTCAGTTTTCTTCTTGAGAGAGTTCAGTAGTTGCTTCATTCTCTGTCTCTGTGTGTGTGTGTGTGTGTGTTTATACACAAAATTAGGTTCTAGCAAAGGGAAAGTGCATTTATGCAAAAAGCAATTCATCAACCACTTCTGTGCTCAGAATTCACTGAGGTAATTTAGATACTTTAATGGCAAGGTAGTTTAGGTAAGGTATGCAATAAATGTTTCCCCCAACCCCTTCAAACAGTTAGAGTAATGGAAAATGTGCGCTCTAAATGAATCTTTTCAGTAAAGTAATTCTTGTTTTAATTATTTATCAGTTAGAAAATATGAAATATAATGACATAGCAAACTTCTCTGGAATCTCTTTTCATGTTGAGGGAGCACTCTTACATTAGCTGGAGTTTTATGCAGGCTGTAACTAAAAGGCTAACATAATGCAGTGTGCAGCACTAATCTGTTTCTCGTAATATTAAATGTGCAGCAAGCACCTACCACAATGAGGAGACCCTTTGGATCTATTTGCAACAATTTCACCATGGCCTTGACCTCAGTGATGTCAGGCATATATTATATCTCAACTATAATTTACTATTGACATCATGGATTAAATTTGTTGTTTCAGCTAATGCAACAGAGCAAGCAAGGTAGATTGTGAAACAAAGCTAGCTGCTGAAATACGAGGGTTGTCAAATATAAATTTACAAAAGATATTCAGACAGAGCACAGAAGACAAAAATAAATGGACAGAGAAGCTGTTTTTGACAGACTGCAAAGGGCTAGAGACTTAAACTTGAGCATTGTAAATCCAAATGTCACAAAGCAGTGCTACAGAATGTGAGACATGTCTATTTCTCAGGAATATAAATGGTGATATGAAACCAAACTTTCAAGATGCTGTGCATTTTTGAAAAGTCTATCACTATCTCCTGATAAGAAACTTAGTGATCTTTTCCTCTTAAAAGAAGGAAATTCATCATTTAAATTCAGTGACCAACATAACTGTATTTGGGACAGGTAGTTTATAAAAATAGCAAAAAAAAAAAAAAAAAAAAAAAGCTTGCTTTAGGTTTTTGGATTTCTAGAAAAATATATATGTTAAACTGACTGATATGTTTGTTCTCTTGGTGAAATTTAGCCAATCATATATAATTAATTTTTATTTGGGCATTCATATGGATAGATGGTTGTTTTCAGCTGTTATGTGTCTGTGGAAGAATTGTGATATACAAAAACAAAATCCTTTTTTAATTTTTTAGTTGTTTTGCCAGTCACATAACTCAGGGTGGGTTCTCTTGCCAAGGCTTTTCTGTGACTGCCTGTCCATCTGAGAAAGGACTCAATAAAGACAGACACCCACAGAGAAAGGTGGGTGCAGGTCTGCAGCTGAGGCTGGGGAGAGCATCCTGCAACAGCCTCAGCTTCCAAATTCTCACATCATGAAGCCAGTGACTGATGCTGGAAAAAGAAGCCCAGCATCTTGGCCAAAGGCTCCACCTTGGAGACTTTCAGCTCTGTGTTTGACTCAGCAACAAGCATGCTCTTTCTTATTTCTTTGCAATTGAGGGAATAAATCTAACCCGAGGAAATTAAACTCTGACTCCATGACCTAAATAAGTTGTCAGCTCAGATTTAAGAGGAACATATCATAGTCACAGGACCATCAATGAAGCAACTGTGGGTTCCACCAAAATGTAAACAGAGGGCACTGTTTTGGGTAAACGCAGAGATGGGAATGATACCTTTCTGTGTGACATCTGGAATACCTCCTAAACAGCTGAATTTTGTGAAACCCTTTCCTCCAGTGCAAATCCATTCATGGCCTGAGCAATGGGGTGGCTACCTCTAGCAACTGAAGAGCAGAGGAGGTAAAATAATGGCTAGCAAGAGCAGGGTTTGTTTTGAGGGGGCTCGTGGTTTCTTGCTGGGTTTTTTCACTACTCAAAGATCTAATCTTAAATAAAAATTAGGGTGGGTTAAAGGAAAGTTTTGACACATGACTAAAAGCAGTGTCAAGACAAATGGCATATAGCTTTCTCCTGTTGTGCCAAAGATGCTGTGGAACATGATCAATGTAGGCCAGAGCCAGAGAGACTCCATGCTCCACACACTGCAAACACCTCTCTGGAGCAGCTCGAATACACTGTGCTGCAATAGGTAAGAGCAACAGCATGCCACATGAGCTTAGCATTAATTTTGATTCATTTTGCAGGTCAAGCATGAAATGCCTCTTGTAGTGCTCTCTGGTGCTAAACGATTTACACCAGTTTAGAAATTTCCAATCTTAGCATCAATTATTTGTGACAATTTCAGATAGCTGTCTAAATTTGGCAATGCAGTATTCATACCTAGGACTTCATTCCCTATATATTGATTTCCTCTAAGCTCTGCTTTTTTGGGAGAATCTTTTACACTGATACACCTGGTTAGCAGATGTGGCTTGGCTATTATATGTGATGCAATTAATCTGGAAGGCTGGCATCACAGGACTTTCCGTGATGCTGTGGCAGCATTATTGTGAT
The DNA here is from genome assembly GCF_903797595.1 of Erithacus rubecula. Taxonomy (NCBI): domain Eukaryota; kingdom Metazoa; phylum Chordata; class Aves; order Passeriformes; family Muscicapidae; genus Erithacus; species Erithacus rubecula. Next base: position 15,881,120 of record NC_136659.1, read on the forward strand.
TCATTAGTGTCACTTCCTCAGCAAGTTGTAATTGGCAGTGCATATTGTTTCTGTAAAAAATCAGTCACTGTGGTGGTAGGAAAAAGAATGGCATATTTTCAAACAAAGGTTATCCTTGTTTACACATCTAGAGTAAATGTAAAATGAACAAGCTCAATCCTTAATTTGCCTCTTCTACCTCACTGCAAAGCCTAGGTGTTGGAGGATGGTGCTGAGATGCATTCACCAGACAAAAAGTGTTTCCTATTATTAATGGCTGGAGGAGCCCTCTGTGTAATCAAAGGGCACAGCTGCAGTGATATACGGCCAGTGACAAACGGAGAGATCTTTGCCTCTCACTGCTACAAGCTTGCCAGCTTGCAGCCAGCAACTTCCAGTGCTGTATATCTGCAAGATAAATAGCACAAGATATGAATATACGCAGTGCTTACAGTCTTGAAAAGTATTGTTATATCCCCCACATACAATCATTCTAAATATGACTTGAGTGCATTTTTCACAATTTCAGAGCTATTCTTGCTGTTTGGAAATAGATACAGTTTCTGAGCAGAGATTTAAAACCCTCTAACAGTGCTGCTTTCGGAGGTCTGGTTTGGAAGCGGATGTTGTACAGCTGATGGTGTCAGCAAAGCAGCTTTCATGAGATTCATAGCTCTCTTTTGCAGTGACAAGCAGCACTGAACTTTTCAGTGAAAGGGATCAGCTAAAGGATATACAAGAAATCTTTTTTATTTTTCTGAGGCACCTATGACAAAGCAATCTAAGGAAAGAACTCATTCTCTTCAATATTTATGTATTTTAGAAAAAGCCATATTAGTTGTTTCTTTCATAGTTGTTTCTAGCCACGTTTTAATCCTTTTGATTTTACAAAAAAAAAAAAAAAAAAAAAAAAAAAGATATTCTGAGTAGCCCCATTTCCTTAAGCTAAGGATGCATCTGAACTGAAACAAAACTTTAAAGCAAAATAGGGAGGTGATTGCCAGTGAAAAGCAAACAAAGATTCTTGGTAAATAACAAATGATGTGCCCTTTAGCCTGGTTTGCTGTTGGTCTAAGTGGGTCCAGATTTTCACACACATGAAACCAAAGCAGTTGGTGGGCAAGGCCAGCCCTTGCACGGAGCCGGTGTCAGGAGAGAGTCCCCACGCACACACACGCTCATGCAGGCACACAGGCACACACCGAGGAAGTTGGTGCCGCTCTGTGACCTTTCCATGAACTTTCCAGGAGATGCAAAGATCAGTCAAGAAGCCAAAGGTCAGCATTCATGCTGGTCACAAGCAAAAATCAGTTTTAACCAGTCACTGGAAGAGCGTTTCTGCCCCTTGAATCTCAGCAAAATACTAATAATTGCATTTTGGATGGTGGAAAATTGACTCAGTCAGTGTTTAGTGTCTCAGCTTGGCTCAGTGTTGCTGCACTCATTTGACAAGTTGTTAGAAGCTGTGTTCACTTTTCCCCTGTAATATATCTGTGCAGGGGAAAGATGGAGTTAAATAATATGAAGGAAGTGGCACAATGTGAGAAAAATCTGGGAATTCAGAGTGAACAGTGCCACTGCTGGTGTTCGTGAGACACAAAAGTATGAGCTGAAGAAAGGAAATTACATGTTGATTGCCTATGAAGAAAAACATTGAGTTAAAAGAAAGGCAACAGTAAAGGAAGTCTGCAATTTCAGTTGTAATTGACTTGTTCAGCCTCTCACACGGTTCTTGGTATCAGATTATACCACAGTGGTATCTTTGTTTAAATCAGAGTTTTTTTAAAAAAAGAATCAGGATGAAATATACAAGTAATATAATCCTACTTTCAGCAGGTCAGAAGTGAAAACAAATGTGGTGATTTTGCTTCTGCTGTAGCCTGAGGTGGACATTTGCCCATGTGACAGCATGCAAGATACATTTTAGCACAAAACTCCCATTGACTGCAAGGGGACTCTGATCGAACCCAGACACAGCAAGTGCTGTATCCTAGAAGCACAAACCTCTACCATATGAGTGTCTTTACTACAGCAGGCTGGGAGGATTTTGTTCTAAGAAATGAGTTATTAGGAATATTATTTTGTTTCCACTTGCCTTTGCTTTTCTCACTGGCACAGTCTAATAAATTAATAGTAAAGTTCCACTTAGGAAAAATGATGAGTTAAGCTCAAGAGATAAAGATGTGAAATTTTGGTTATGTACTGGAAAAGGATACCTTGAGTTTTTAACAGTGTACTTTAATAACAACAAGTGGTTCGTTACTATATTTTTATCTAACATATGATGAAATCTTTCAATATATTCTTCAACTCAGAAAGTTTTCCAAATAAAACAAAGTAAAGGGAAAAGAACAAAATATTTTCCACATATTAGCTTATTGGTAATTTCAGTTATTTCTCATGCTTATTCTTTTTCAGAGTCATCTGGATTATTTTGACCACGTCCTCACATCTTTAACTCTTAAAGCAAATTATTTTACCAATAATTTCTCACTCTGGGGCTAGTTTTACTGTGCTTTCTTTTGTAAAAAACAAAACAAACAAAAAACCAGAACAAAACGTTGGGTTCGTTGTCTAGCTTTTGCACTAGCACATGAGTGAAAATGTCTCTGCACAACCCAAAACTGCAGCATTTCCTGCCCTGTGACTGGGAACTGAAGTGCTTTTCAGAACAGGGTCAGGAGCCACCAGGAGCACTGAGGGTGCTTTGTGCCTGCCCGAGCAGTGGGAAGGCAGCTGGGAGCTCCCACCTGGACCAGAGCTGGGCTGAAGCTTCCAGCTTCTTCCTGAAGGGCTCTGGGGCTGTGGACTCAATGGTAATTCTAGATGGGGCTTGCACTGGGATAGTAAAGTAAGGCATAGATTAAACAAGTTCAGGGCAGGCAGTATTTAGTCTAATAATAGAGAGAGAACTTAGAGCCAGGGCTACTCCTCTGTCTCCATTTCAGAGGAGAATAAAGGAAAATCCGATCTTTTAATCTTTCTGGAAATAATTTTAACACCTTTTAAAGTCTTTCTGATGATTGCATTTACTTCATGCTTGTGCCAGCACTTCTGTGTGTGGGAGTGCTCGTAGATCCTGAAGTGACTGTGGAGCCTCTTCTTGTTCCACCAGCCAGTAGAGAAATATTACCCAGCAGCAAATAAATGGTGCTGGCCAACTTCTACTCGGGTATGAAAGCATCTTGCCAGGGAACACTCTGATCCACATACACTGACTTCTTTTAAAAGCTGGAAGAGTCTGAAAGGACTATAAAAGAAGCCAAAGTAATGCTAATGTTTTTAAATGGTCAACATGATGACTAATAGACATTCAACCTATTAAGATGAAAAGTGGCATCATCTCAGTCTTGGAAGCTTAACATTGGAGACAATCAGTGCATAATTAAAAGACAGCAGCAGAACATTCATCTTGGCACATTTTCAGGGAAGTTAAGTCTTGTCAGACAAGGATGGTCTTAGCTTTTTTATGAAATTGCAAGTTCTGGTGATAAAAACCGCAACAAAGTGACACAGTCACATTGAATGGGCTAAACTAAACAAAGAGATGATATTGAGTAACTGAAAACTGAAAGTCACCATGCTCTGTTGAGGCCTCACAGGCCTTGTTCCTCTCCTGTTCTATGACTGATGGTAACAGCAAGGCAGGGCAGGAACACACCACCCATACAGGAACAGAGCTGGTCCAGTGATAGTAACCAGTCAGCCAAAATCCTCACACCCCAGACAAGTCCACAGAACCCAGGCTGGTCTGGGGTCAAGCAAGGAAGTCAAATCAGCAAGGCCAGGTGGGGCTTGGCACAGTAAGAGGCTGGCACAGACACACCTAAAATGTAACTTCAGCAAGGACCAAGGGAGAAGCCTGACCTTAAGTGCAGCTTGGAATCCACTGGGCAAAAGCCTCACAACAAGGGTTACTCACAGCCTGGCTGCTTTCAGCAGCTCCATCTGGGGTTCCACAGCCACATGGCATTAGAGCAGCCCTGGGGTGCAGCAGTGAAAGCCATGGTGGGGCTGAGGACAAGAGCCTGCAGAGCAGCTCAGGGCCTCAGCTGGGATTTGGGAATCACGGTAGCTAACCAAAACGACTTTTCCTACAATATACAGAGGAGGATGTGAAGGCAAGAAGATATACACACAGCCTTAACTAGATTTCAGAAGGGGCTACCATACTTGAAAATAACATTAGTGAAAATGCTTGTGGGAATATCGGATTGGCTCTTGAAGTACACTATGAAACTGAAAAAAAAAAAAAAAAAAAAAAAAAAAAAAAACCAAATTAAAAGGTTTAAAAAGCCCTCAACATTCAAAGAAAAAAAGATTCAGGAAAACATGCCTTAATCTGTTGAGGTTATCCAAGAAGGAGTTAAAAAGTGACTTAATCAAAGTCTGCAGATATCTACATAAGGAAGAGATTTCTGATAACAAATAGCTATTTAGTCTAACAGAAAAAGGCACAATAAGATCCAATGGTTGGAAGCTGTCGTACTTTCTCTAGCATGGGCCATTAATCATTGGAACAACCTACCACAGGATGTGGGAGATCATTTGAAGTCTTTAAATCAGGACTGAATCTTTACAAAAGAAATTCTTTCTCTGAAACAGAAAATCTGCATCTGATGCAGAAACTGAATTGTGCAAAGATTGAGGTGTAAATCTTTAAAATAAATTAAAGAAAAACAGATCTGTGGAAAATTTTGTGGACAAATTTATGGAAAAGAAGCAGGGGGGAAAGGAAAAAGGTGTTCTTTCTAAAATATGTCTTCTATAGTTTAAACACAGTGTGAAAAAGATATGCTTTTTCCTTGAAGTTCATCTGGTGGTGTTCTGAGTGCACATGGTGATTGGGTCACCAGTTGTTATTTATGAAGCATGGATTCTTGGGCATGGTTAAAAAATACCAGTTGGCCTTCTTTCAGTTAAATTCCATTCCTTTGAGGTGAATTTAATCATGCCTCAAAGATATCTGTAAAACAGAAGCACTTTGAGTTTCCTACAGAGAAAAAAGGAAGATACCAGCCTGTGGGAGAGAATACTACTCTTATGTCACAAAGAGCAAACACATAGGGTGCAATTCCAGGGCTATACTTTTGAGTTCAGACCACCAAAGTTTATAGTCAGAGCTCCCACGAGGAGGGACAGGAGTGTACGAGGATATTTGCTACTTGTTATAGTTAATAGCACTAAACATTTATAAAATTCTAGTGCTCTGATTTGATATGAACTTCTTTGTGCTGGGAGCTGCAAAAAGAAAAGGGCAGGGAGCAGACACTCCGTGCATGGGTAGAGAGCTGCAACCCAAAGCCTCCAGCAGCCTGCACAGAAAACTTGAGCTGGTCTTTCAGACTTGCTGCCATGACAGAAAAAGGACTCAGGTTTCCTGCCTGCTATTACCATGCATGAAAATACTTTCTCTGAGATTTTCTTTATGATTTAACCTCTGATATGCAAACAGCTGTTGGATAGAAGTATTCCAGGTTCACTGGGCTTTTCATAATCAGAGAATGATAGTAAAGAGCTGGATGCAGAGATTATGGATGGATGCTTTGCTCCACCTATCCTTTGGGATCCAGTAGTTATGTCCCTAACCCTTGTGTGACCTAAGCATGTGCAATGCCTGTAGCATGGCTCGAGCCAGTGCATAGGGAAATGAGAATGCATAGGGATATACCTGCTAGTTTATTATCTGCATGCCAAGACACAGCTGAGTGTGCATGCCACGTGTGCACCCCACCCCCCACAACAGGACAGATTCCCAGATAAAACTGGGACCTCTGTGGAGTGAGTGGCCCATGCCTGTACTGTTCTTGGAAAGCCTGCTGCTATACAAATAAGAATCAGTTGCAACAATCCAGTACAGTTCCTACTGTCAAGTCTTTAAATTCATAAGCCATTTCACATACTTTGCTATTTACATTGTTGGATCACTTCTTCTCTTTCCATAAACTTATAAAAACAAACAATTAGTTAAGACAATTTCTATGGCTTTTCTCCCCACACAAGTCATTTTTAGTGTTCATTTTTCTAAAGCCTGCTGTTGGGCTGAGCAGCATTTTTACCCCCTGGGGTCTGCGTTTCACCAGTGATGGTCGCCAGATGAGGCAGTTTCAGGCTGACACAAAGTACTATCTCCACAGAGGCTGAACATCTCTGAATTACCCCACAAGTGCTGTGGCTAGAGGAGCCAGGGGGAAGGCAAGAGGCTCAGCTGCTGTTCAGCATGTCACAGCACCAATCTGTCAGTCAGCACAGCCCAGGTCCCACACAGAAACCACCATGGGCTTTGAATCAAGCCTTAAGCATTATAGGACTTTGGGACTGTGTGTGCATGTGTGTGGTTTCTGGGTGTATGTTTTAATTTTGTTTTGTTCTGGAAATACCAAGTATGTCCTTTGAGACCATTAGAAATGAAGTTTATATAGACATGGTAAAAGACCACTGCAGGCAAGGATAATAAAATATAAAATTATTATGAGACACATAACAACTGGTTTAAAATTGGAAGTGCTGAGTTTTTCAAGTTCGGCAAGTATGATTATTTTTCTCTTTCATTTTCTGAGTGCCTGTGAGTATACAGAGTCCTAATTTGAGAACTGGAACAAACTGGGTTTGTTTATGAGCAAGCAATATACGCTCATCTATCAGACTCATCAGTAGGTGGGCCAAATCATAAATTACCATCTCACTGTTGGCTTTTAGAGAACAGTGACACTTCCTCCATGTGAAGATATGCCCCTTATTTTTGAATCAGGAAGACTAAGAGTTTTGCTTCTGGCAAGGACAACTCTAAAAAGAATCATTCCTAATGCAATCTGCCCTTGAAATAAAGCTTCCTCTCATCTGCATTCCCTGTGTCATCTGATATGGGCTTCAAATATAAAATTTTCATTGTTTTTCTGTGACATTGTCAGGATGGGAAGAAATATTAGCAACATGATTCCTAACAGAATCTGCATGAAGTCGTCACACATTTGACTTCCTGCTAGACATAAATCCATTATCCTACAAACTGTGTTGCTCACATGACATTCCTACTAAGCAGCTGCAGTTGATAAGAGCTATTCTGCATAATTTGCTTTGAAGTATCTTTTAAGATAGGATTAACCAGATGATGTGTTCTTTTTTTTTTCTTTCCCTCTCTCCCTCTGTCTCTCTTGGTGGTGGTAGTGTTGTCGTCATCATCATGGTGGATTTGTGGACTGCAGATACCCACATGGCATCTGTATACCTTGTGAGCAGATTTTCTGTATCTTCCACTAAATGTGTTTAAACCTAAATGTTTCAACTTCCAGAAATAAGACAGAGAAATCTTGAAACTGCTAAAATCAGAAAATAAAAAGCCACTGCAGTTAGCCAGTAGGACAACGCTTGAAAATACATCTGATTTACCAGAAAATGAATGCTCTGTCTTTCCATCAGCTTGCATTCAAGTCCAAGTATGCATTATTTTTCAAACATGATCTCACTAGCAAGAACACTTTGGCATTATCTGAAAAAAGAGAATAATTTATATTTGTATGGAGTGACAAAATCTCTGTCTCTTAAGACACTGCATTGTTTTGTAGCTTCTTCCAAGGGATAGTTTTGTTGTGTGGAGAATCACATCTTTGCCCACTCATTTTCTGCATCGCTTGCCATACACAATGCAAAGGAAGTAACTGTGAAAATGCAAATGAATATTCTCATGTAAGTGGTGCTAATATGATGGCATGCTGTACATCTGAAAGTGCCTCAGAAAACAAATCGGCATCATTCTGAATTGTGGAAACATGAGCCATGATGAAAAGGTTCAAATTCAGATTTATTGCTTCTTTCTCCTCATCTCCAATGCTTGAAAAAAAAGAAATAAAGGATGCAAGTTTAAGTATCTTAATCTCATCAGCTTCGGCTTGGCTTTTTGCTCTTCTATGTTCAAATGAAGCACCTCATCAAAATTACATTACAATTATAAATAAAATCAAGGTCCACTTTTTATTAACTTTTGCTTTTTATCCTCCCTCTGTTTAAATGCATTGGCTGGCTCTGAAGTCTCCTGGCTGCAGCCGCTGGGTGTTTAGAGGCAATACTGCAGACTTTTATGTTTTATGGATTCTACAAGAACAATATAACATGATACTGACAATCATAAACAGATACTAAGTTGCTTCAGTTTGGAAACAATTGCAGCCATATAACCCTTGGTGGGCTCTTTTATATGAACTTTTATTTTTCTCCGTACAATGGCTAACATGGGAACTATCCCCCATCCAATAGAGCAGCTTGTATTTGCTCAGGAAATGGTTAAGTTACAGCTGGTCACCCCTGTTACTTCATGGAAATGCTTTGATTTGTCTTCCATACTAAAACAGTTAGAGTCATTTGTTTTACTAACAACTCCCCTCAGAGCAGAACCTCAATACCGTCTTAAAGCAAAATTAACTTCACACATGACTTTGCCAAAAAGCTTATTTCCATCTCAGGACAGTTCAAATTGCAGTGTAGTTAGAAGGACAGACTGGAAATGTTTTTTTCCTTCTTTGTGCTGCCCATACTGGCCATTCGCCCAAGGATTTTTCAGGTGACATAAAGGGAATGCTTTCTTAAGTGTACAAAAATGCCTGTACTTGACCAGGCTACCCAGCTGGGCCATTGCCAAGAGGGCACTGGGCAAATTATTAATTTTATCTCCAACCTGCATTCTGACTTGTTCAAAGCGTAACCTCAAGAATGTGTCCACAGCAGCTTCACTAAAACAACTTGGTTTTGGAAGCTTCTGATAATTTGTAAAATATTTGGCATATCTAAGAGTAGGGAATAATACTGGCTCATCACTTTCAAAATGGGGAAAAAATCGACTGCCAAGGCAGCTTGAAGATACCAACAGGAGTGGATGGACTGCAAACATGGGGTCTGTATGTATTTTACTCCACCCTTCTCTGAGGAGTCATATGAATATGAAGCTTTTTACTGTTAAATTTAAGTTCTGTAAGGAAAAAAAAAAAAAAAAAAAACAAAAACAAGACCAAACAAAAAAAACAAAACAAACAAAAATTATTGTCATTTATTAGTGCTAATTCTAGTTTGTCCAGCATATCCAGATCAGTTGACAACACTTTCTGGACTTGAAACAGAGAAAAATGAAAGATTTCTCTTTGTTAGAATTTCAAAGCACTTCGCATTCACCACAACCCGCCTGCAAACAGTAAAGCTCAGAATACCAGCCTGTATCAAGTCATTAACCTTTTAGGACTCAATCAAAGCAGTGTTGTGTGACATTAATGAATGCTTTAATGTGGTATATAAAAGCTAACAAACATGGAAACTGGAAATGATTCATCAAATTTAATATTCCATCAAACATTTAATTTTGAAGACTGACACTTTTTTAAAATAATGCAATAGACTACAAGTTCAGAAGAGTGCCTTTAATGAAAGTCATTCCCCCCTTTTTAGGACTTTTCCAAATTGTGTTTAGATGCCCAACAAAAGCAAGAGAAGTGCATAAAAAAACTGAAACAGTTATGCAACCTTCTAAATAACATTTGAACATATTTTATGGAATCTGTTGAGAAGAGTGAAGGAAGTTGTCCTTATAAATACACTTGCAGTTTAGGTCACACATTGTCTGCAGTCATTGCTAGGAGGCAAAAGCCCTGTTGTAAAACAGCTGGGCTTCTTGGCTTGGGGCAAAGGCAAATTCCACAGCCAGAAACCTAATTAGACACTTTTGGAATTCACAGCACCCTTTCACGCTATGACCTTTTCCTTTCTGCCTTCCCCTTGCTTCTCTACAGCTCACCCCCATATGTTCTCCTCCCCCCTGTCCCCACATGAACATCTGATGCTCTCCTTACTAAATATGTTGCCCTTTATTGCACAAATATTGTCTACTGGCCAAATTCAATCCTGCTGGTAAGACCAACTTGGAAGTCAGCAAGTTTATGTCATGTATAAATTTGCCCCTGTGATGCATTTAACTTGTAAGAGACTCTGATTATCCAGTCTCCTAAAAATTTTTGAAAACATGGACTGAAGAGAAAGTGATTTCAAAGAAACAGCTTTATCTATCCTGGAAAATTTCAAAGTTCCCAGCCAAGGCACCCACCTGAATGCAGAAAGCCCAGGTTCAAATTCCTGGAGGGACTTGAACCTGGATCTTCTGCATGTGACAGGTAGATATGCCAGCTCCTGGTCTCCCACTGGCTTCTTTTTTGGCTGAAGTATCAATTCTGTCCTGAACCTGGTTTTTTTTCACTGAAAGATTTTGCATACCCACAAAGCATTTTTCATATCAGCAGATAAGTATTTTTCAATGGGCAATGCCTCATCCAACCTCTTATACTCTCAGACAAACGCTTTCAAAACTTTTCTAAAGACTGGTACACTTTAATTTAAATGCTACTTGTACCAAGGGGAAATAACATCCAAAAACACATAGATACAAGAATCTAGGTGTCTTATAAAGTAAATGTGAAACTGATAGAAATGACAGGCTATTAAATGCCATTGGAGATGCATAATTTACAGTGAGACTATTATATATCATTTTCTTACATTGTTATTAGAACATAAACTGCAATTCTTATCCAAACTTATTTCCAGTCAAAGAGCATGTTCCTTCACACAGATTTTTCACTTAACTAAAAAACTGCAGGATTCATCCATTTAAAAAAAAAAAAAAAAAAAAAAAAGTATGATAAATAGGATATTTTAACTGAATTGGGTAATGGAGAACTGCTGTGCCACTCCTGAGAAATGTCTATAATTCACTTATGCCTTCTGGTATTTGTATAACATGTTGAGTCATGAATCACAGAGTAGCTATCATAAAAAAAAAAAACAACATCTCCTTGACAAAAAATAAATTTAACTCAGCTGAGATTTGCAGTTAAGATTCTTGCCTACATTTTTGAAATCACAAATGCTATTACGTTACACTTGGGGAACTTTTTGTAAACCTGTGCACTTTGGTGGTACATTTCCTGTTCTGAATCTCAGAAAGCACTAACGAATTGCCTCTTGCCATGTTCCTGCAGCATTATTCTCACTTTGCAGATGGTAGAACTGAGGCAGAGGAGCTCATCAAGGAACTCAGGGGAGAGGCAATGTTCAAAGCTCAAAGCAGAGGGCAGAAGTAAATGCTGCTTTGGGCAATTGGTGCCCTATGTTTTCCATAGATGCCATTTCCAACAACAGGTACCTTGCTTCCTCTGCAACTACCCACCAGCAGCACCTTTCCTCTAGCTGCCCTTTTGCAGAACCAAGTGGACTTCTTACACTTTTTGGTCTTTATGGAAATGCATATTTTTCACTAGCCAAAGGCATTCTGATAGTGTTGGCCCATAAGGAAAGAAACAGAAAGGTTTAGGCAGATTTTTGTGAAAGATGTAGATCATTTGGGATAGGAGCAGGAGTCTATGAGGGGATGTCAGTGTGCTTTTGTCACACCTGAAATGGTGAGAAACAGTACTTGTCACAATCATTGGCAATGGGAAAGGGAAAAAAATACCTACAGGGTGTGCAGAGGAAATGGCCAGATTTGGGTTTTCCTCCAAGGAAAAACAGTTCATCTCTCAAGGCCTGTAAGGCAGAGAGTAAATATCAGTTGGTATTTGGAGGGTGTCAGAGGTGCCAGGTGAGAGGAGATCCTGCAGAATAAAGTCTCAATATCAATAGAGAAACAAACAAAAACCAGAGGGCTCTTTGTGACTTCAAACCCACAGAATATTGCCTCTCCCATGGCAACTGAGGATGCACAGTCCTGGGCTGCACAACCAGAGCCAGGCACCTTGGGCTGCCTTCCAGTTCACCCCAGCCTCATCTCTTCAGCTAGGACTGAAGGGGTGCAGCATCTCCCTCAGCCTGGGCCCTAAAAATATCTCTTATTTCATCTTCCCCAACAAGCGTGTATCTACTATATGCTATTGCTTTTTGCTTGAGATTAAATATTTCAATCACTGAAAAATACCATTCATTATAATTTGCAACTATCATTTTAATCATATACTAAATCTCAAAGGAGCACTAAGTGTGTGTGATTGCTAAGTGGTCAGCATCACCAAAGTCCCCTGGAAAAACAAATTAGTACCTTCTATGTATCTGCATACCTGGGAGATAAATGTTTGCATCCCCTTCCCTAAGGACAGAATGGAGATGGCTCAGTAAAACACCCTGCCTCTTAATATGCAGGGTTTGTTGTAGGAGCAGCTCAATTCATATTTCCACCAGTTTGATGGTAAGTGAGCAGCAGTAGCAATATTAATCTGCAGTAACCTGTCAGTGAACTCTACAGCTAATATGATGTAGTTATGATTTTGCCATCAATCAGAACTGAACAGGCCCTGGACAATCCTTACAGCGCTGCCTCAAAAAATCTAATTGTGCAAAAGCTTCATCGGTTTCCAACATTTCTTTTTTATCTGTCACAGACTTTTGGCCTACTACACAACCTTTTATTATTGGTCTTATTGCATTAGCTAGTAGGACAAAAAAGAAAAGGCTAAATCTAAGAGTTCCCCTGCATTCCATCATTTGTTACCATGTAGGATCCTATTTGACAGTTCCATATTATTTTAGATTTAGATAAATATCCTTAGGACATATGGTATTGCATGAACTTTTGAACCACTGATTGCCAATGTATAAAAAAAGGCTAGCAGTATTTTTACCTCTGCATTTGCATGTTCAAATGTATAAGAAATTGATAACAAAAATGGGAGAAATAAGCTATAACAAGGATTGGATTAGACAAAATGTAAACCCAGACTTTGTTTTTTCTTTTAATTAATTGTATTCACAGAGCACAAGAATAGTTGAAAAATTAATTATTAACAGCAAATATGAACTTCTACAGGAGTTAGACTTCTACTAGTAGTTAAGATAACTGTTTGTTAATCTTTTCAGGCATTTTTAGTGTAACCATTTTATTATGTAGTTTTGTAGCTTAAATTACATGTGGATGTGTGCTTGGATGTGTGTAAATATCATAAAAGAAACACAGACAGGCATTCTCAGCCAGAAGCTTTCCTTCAAACAGTGGCCATAAGAGATTACAACTTGCAGTGAGAGGAATTACAACCACACTATTTCTGGTGAGTTTACTATGCGAGAAGTTCTGGTGTAACTTTTGTGATTTTAAACATATAAACCCATCAAGGAAGATGAACTATTAGCATTATCTGTTTAGTCATTTTAATCTTTTGCATCTTAAATGTAATCAGGCTTTTCAGAACTGAAATTGCTAATCAGCATGTTGGATAAATGTTTCCATTTTAAAATGTGCACATTTAGACATAACAGCTGGCTGTAAAGAATATATTTATATTTGTGATTTAATGTATCACAAACTTTATATTTGATTTCATTTAGCTTTACCAAGAAACTGAGAAAATTTTTGCTAGCATGATTTGTTTCGGCAGCAGTTTTACAGCAGCAGAAAAGCATGGAGTAATAAATGAGGTGTGCATACAATGCCTTATGTAGTCTTTAAAGCAAGCATGTCTTTTTAACAAAGCAAATTTTTTTACACATTTTCAAGTGATTTCATCCCTTTCTAACATGAGCTCAATTCATGCAAAGCAATACAGATTGTGCATAAACAGAACACAACACTCTACTACAACGGCTGTTCATTAATTTAGCAAACTGTGTTCAAAACTGAGGGGAAATATTTTTTATATATTTATATTTTTAGAAAAATTCTAACTTCAAAGAAATATTTTTGGTGATATGAACATCAAATGAATAGCTGAGTTTTAGCCTTCAATCAGTCATAACGTAAAGTAATTGTAATCTAATAAAAATAGCCATACAAAATAAGGAAATGGCAGTTGCATCCTGTTAAAAACATGCAGGAATGCAGCTTTGGAACTACTGAGAGAACCGAGGCTGTAGAAAGACAAAAACAGGATGTTAAATTCTTACGACAATTGGAAGCAACTGATTTTTAAGCACCCACCACCACCCGTGATAATTTGTTCAGCAGCCTCTAGGGGGTTCTGTGCGACTGCAGAACCCTACAATTTCATGAGCACCTAAAACCAGGTTATCAGAGATACAGGCTGTTACACTGATGTTGAAAATGTCCAGCTGCATTGGCACTGCTGCAAATTTGACTGCTACACTAGCACCAGTGTTCTCTAAAGTGAAAATCACAAAAGAAAGTTCTTGAGAGCTTCAGCCCACTGCAAAATGTGTACTGTCATCACAGCAATAATAAAAACATTCATTATAATTATTATAATTACATTAAACTGCATATAGTCATTCCTTAGGCAAGCGTATTTAAATGCCAACCACAAATTAATTCACTTTCCTTTATGTTTTTTAACAATTATTTAACTCTTTGTTTTAGAAGACTGTCAGTAAGGAACAGTACTTTTCCTTCATTATTTCATATTTCTGTTTTTGCAAGAGGCTGTAACTTTACTACCACCTACTAATTCTCCTCTGTTCTTCAAGAGTCAACTACAAGATGTTATAAAATTCCTGCTATTACAAAAAAGAAAATCACTAGACCGTTAATACCAGAATGAAAAAAAATTTAAGTTAGTGTGGTACAATGTGTCATGCCTGGCCAACCACAAATATAGCAATAGAATTATAAGCTCAGTTGGTTAGAGAACAATAAAGCCACATAGAAGTTCAAAGATTAATAACAGTATAATTGTCAAAAAACCTCAAGCCATTCTTTAATAAATATTATAACAAAAATTATATCTGGGGATTTTTAAATCTGTTAGCCTGGATTTTTCAAATATGAGAATGTGTAGTCAGAAATCCTGATTTTCTCTTGAGAATGTCATTGAAGAAAAGGTTGAATATTACCAGAGCCTGCTAAATTATTCTGATTTGCTATGATTACTGCAAAGCAGCTCAGACATTGCAACAAATCAGTCCTCTTAATCATAGCTGTCACAACAGGGTGATTCTTACCTTGTGGGGAAATTGATAGAACAAGCTACACAAATAATTCCTATAATGAAGATTTTCTTAACCTTTATTATTCACATGGCCTCACCGTTACATAAAAGGTAAATAAATGAAAGTTCTAGCTAGTCACACATAGCCCCCACCACAAATATGCTGTGACTGGGTCAGAGGTTTGCTGGTTCCTGTGGCATGGGAAAGCTCCTGGACAACCTCCTGAAAACACAGCCCCACCTTCCTGTGGATTTATGGCATGGAAATTGAAATAAGATTAGTGAAACCAAAGTGATAGGCTATAAAAAGGATTGCAAAATATACAGTGAAATTTGATATTGCCCAGCTCACGAGAGCGTGCTACACTTCAGCCAGAACCCCAGTTACCAGTGAGGTCACTGAACCTGCACACAGCTTATTTTGCATTATACTGACACTGCAATGCAAGTTTGAGTGAATATGAGCAAGCAGACAAGTAGAATATTAAAAATTTCCAGGTCAGACTGTGAAAACACTGGCACATAATAGGTACAATTTTTTTCTCATTTTAAACCTTTTTTTAAGATTTATATGTGTTTCAAGACAGTTAAACCCAACTTTTTCTTAGATTACCTACTACTCAATATACATTACACCAGCTACTGCCTATTTCATCTCCCAAAACTGAGGCTTTTCTAGTGAAAGCAAGAGAACTGGACAGCATTTTCTCAGCCTCTGCTAACCAAGAGATGTAACCAAGATGTAACAAGTGCAGAGGATGTTCAGAATCCTCCAAAAGGATAGACTGAGAATTCATTTTTTCCAAAATGTCATTGAGGGATGGGTAACATGTGCATGAGACATGGGCTATCTCAGAGACAACCCAGGAAAGAGGCAGACAACGTGAATAACAAATGTCTGCTACTTTGTGGTCAGTCATAGGAGACCTCACTCAAAGTACAGTCAGGTTAATAACATTTTGAATGTTTACTCCAAATTAATTTGTCTCAGATTCTGTATAACCATGAACAAGTCAAGAAAGGCTTCCTTGTGTTAACAAAATATGAGATATCAAAATACACAAAATTGAAAATAAAATGTGACAGGGAATCAAACATGTCCTTACTAATTTCAAAATATTAATATTTCCTTTTTGGACATTTGAACTTGTATTGAGTTAGCCTGAGTTTCAAAAGAAAATGTAACTTCAAACAATTTTTGTTTTCCATTAAGAAATTGTTGACACAAGTCCTTCAAAAATCGAAAAATTTTCCCACTACTTTCTAAATCAAACAATTTTGAAACTTTGACCCTTCCTTGAAATCATTTTGGTTGCAATGACTCACTAGTTTTATGAGAAAACATACCATTGTGAGTACACGTTACTCCCTATCCCCTTGTGAAATCCCAGAGAGAGCAGATTCCCATCCTGTCACACAATTGGGTCCATTGCCTAACATTTCTGTGAACTGGGTAGACAGTTCAGGAGTATTTTAATTCTTCCTTTATGTATTAAAAAAAAAAAAAAAAAAAAATTGTATTGCGTGTGTAATGCAATAAGGAGATTAATGTCAATCTCAAAAGGAAAATTAACAATTAAATAAATTTCATAATCAGGGCACAAAAGCTCTTGAAACTAGCAGCTTGACTGGCTATTTTCTGATACATTGACCTCATGTACTCAGTGAGGGCAGTGAACACAAGCCTGTTCTCCATTCCCATCAGGGCACAGGGGAAGGGTTAGAGCAGCCCACCATGCAGCTTCTCTGTTTTTATTCTAATACAACAGGCCAATAGTTTCCTCTGGAATTGAGCTGAAGGACATTTAAAAATAATTAACAGGACTTTGTGCAACTAGTATTATTTGTTGTACTGTGTGCCTCCTAGTTTTTTATTGCCTGCTTCCAGCTTGAAGACTTTTCTACAGAAAGGTTGAATACCAACTGTTTTGAGAGTAGTCCCAAGGCAAAACAGAATATAAATAACTCTGCAAGCACAACAAGCTGAAGGCTCCACAGAGGCGAAAGTACATCAAGTAATTAAAAAATACTGAATCACATAAGTAGAGAATATCCCTTTTCAGTTGCAGGACACATATATATTGAAAACACTACCAGGATCTGAGTTGCTTTTAACAGTCGTGCCAACGAGAGTAATGAGTAAACAGGAAGGGTAAATGCACAAGGGGAACATTCTGGTCCACATGCAAAACTCTCCCTGAGGCAGATCCACCTTCCCCACTTCCCCTCAAGGAAGGAACAAACTTTTGTCACCCTTCTAAGAGCACATAGGCCATGTGTCCTCTTCCCACAGCTGCAGATCCACCAGCATCGTGTGCCATCCAGTCCCAGGTGGCTCTTGCCTCCTCCAGTCCCTCTCCAGAGGACCAAGAGCCACCAGAATGATGGCTGGGGTGGACATGTGGACAAAGTCCCCACCAAATCCCCCTTATACATTTATTTGTTTGCTTACTAGACCATTACCTATACCATGACTGCCTTATTTTCAGAGGATCTGGTTTCTCCACACTGCCACAGGTGGAGCAAACTCAGCCATGTGTACCAGCCCCCTGCCACAGCAGCCAGGTCCAATGTGAAGCAGCTATCTGCACAGGGGAAGGCTGTGCTTTAATTGGCACAAATAAATTTTTTCTTGGGCCTTTCATACTGGGATTGACTTGACTTTATAGGAAATCCTGATATGGAGCCAATGCACAAGGCCTTCTGAAGTCTCAGGAGCCCCTGAAGGAGGGCTAAGCAGGGCCCTACCTGACATTGCAGCACTATCCATCATGTCAACAACCTCCACAGCTCTGGGAACATGATTTGTTAGTTAACACAGCCTTTGTTAGATCATTCTCCAGCAGCATACACCGATGGAGAGCTACAGCTTTCAGAAAATTGCCAACAACAACAGACAAGAAGGGACATACCAAAAACTAGACTAGGTCCAAACTATGCACTGATTTTAATCAATCAAAAATGTGCCCAAAAATATTTGTTAATTTATTATCGAGATGATCTTTCTTGCCATAGAATCTGAGGCAGGTTATCTTCGCAATTAAAATGAGATTGATGCTCCTTAAATCTAATTTTTAACTCCTTTTAAACATATGCAAGTGGTAAGAAACAGAAACCTTATGGATGTGCACTTTTGCCTGTTGTTGTTTACCTCTTTATTTATAAGAGCAAGTATATATGTGCCACAAATATTCTAACAACTACTGGTGGTGCACTGCATGCTGTATCAGAGAAATAAAGAGCAGAGCCGATGGAATGGGGAGAATAATTTACTGTGCACTGGTTTCAGCTGCCAGTGATTGCAAAGGGAACTCCGCAGATGTTTTCTTGATAAAGGTTGTTTCTTGTTGCAGAAGCAGCAGCAAAATCCATAGCATTTTTCTGCAGGACTCTGCACATCATGATTCTGCCATTTCAGTTAGTCTTAACGGCTGGAGGATAAAAAAAACTGTTCCACTGCATTATTTGAAATTTGTCACGTTGATTTAGTTTCATTACTGTTATTAAATTTTATTCTGGAATGGTTTACATATCAAGAATACATAATGGGTTTTTGTGTGGCCTGGGATTTATTCCTTGAATGAGGAAAGGACTCTACTGTGACAAAGTCATAAAGCCTTATTGACTTGATCCTTTGCCATAAACATTGGATTCAGGGAGTTAGACTGAACATTAAATTGATACAATGGTTGTATTTTCATCAGGAGAATAACTCCTTCCAAAACAGAACCTAACAGTAAGTCTAGATCCATGTAATTGTTTTAGAAATCTTCTATTACCAGGCACAAATAGGAAAATATTCTCCTAATCAGGCAATAAGAGTAGAGAGAAACAGCACAAATATGCATATTTAACATACTATTCAGATCTTGAAGGAAAATAAAGTAAAACAAAAAATGTAACAAAATTAAATGTGCAGACATACAGGAGGATTTAAATATGCAAAAGGGTATTCCTAAACAAAGAATTACCGAACACAAAAATTCTTTTTAAAATATAAATTGTATTGAAAGACGAGCAAACAAATTGAAATTACAGACAATACTCCAGTTTGATTCTAATTCAGCTTTTGAATCTCTCCTTTTCTAATGGGAGCACTCACAAGTCCAAAAGACTTTGGGGTTGGCTCTAAATTTTGTATTATAAGCCAACATCTAAATGTGTGTGACTGCCATTTTGTCATGTTCCTGGAGGGCAATTTGCACACAGGAGAAAGTTGCCATGTCATATAATGTAAATTACCCAAGATCACATGTCACCTCAGAGAGATATACTCTTGCTGATTTGTAAATTAAAGACAAGCCACAAAAGTTCCTAATTCCTTCACAACATAACTACTCATGAGTTTCTGCTGAAAGACTGCCATCAAAAGGCAATAAATCTTCAGGAAATAATATCACAATGCTAACTCTCAAGCACTCATGACTTTTTCCCAACTTTCTCTGGAATATTTCTTCCAAAAGAAAGCAGATGGCAAAATACTCAGTGGGTCAGCTTTTGTCTTCAGACACTCCCAGGGGTTTCCATTAATCCGAGTTGTCTCTGCACATAGACAACAACAGAAATCACTACCCACCCTTCCTTAGGATCACCAAATTTTTCCTTGCCTCACTATCAGAAGCATTATTTGAAACCAGCATGGCTGTTCAGTGCATTCTAGATGATAAGCATAAGGGAGAATGCAAAATAACTTCTTGCTGAATTGGATTCACAGATCCAGGACATGCCTGGGTCCAGCCCAAATCCATCCTTTTCCTGATCCAGCCTTTCAACTGATGACCTGACCTTGCTGCTCCTCTGCCAACCCAGCCACCCAACCAGGCAAAACCAGGTCTTCTCTGAAAGTCACACAGCACTGCTGAGCTGAAGTGTCTCGAGAAGCTAAATCACTATAGAGTACCAGATTTATTTATTTACTGGTTTACTGGGGAAAAACAAATTCCTCAGAGGACAGATTTGCAGAAGAATTCAGTGCTGACCTCATTGTGTCATTATTGATGTCAGCAAAACCTGCTGAAACAAAATAAGCCCAATGATGGACGAGTCTGAAAACCTCACATGCTGCAAACCACGCAGAGGTTCACAGCACCTTCATTTGCTGCATTGCTGCTGACAAACAAAGCCCAGCCAGGGACAAGGGCTTTGGCAGCTCCGGAGGGAGCGTGTCGGGCCACGGAGCGGCGTCCCAGCCGGGTGGGCGCCGGAGACTGCGCTGGAGCGCGGGGAGCCGCATCCATCCATCCATCGTGTTTGTGCCGAGGTCCCGCCAGTTGCCAGGGGTTACTGTGCGCTCGGCGAGGGACAGGGGCCGCACAACGAGGGGAAAAGCCTTTCAGCCCAAAAAAGGAAAACATCGGCTACAGAAATGCAGCGGCAGAGGCAAACCACCAGAGATAATCAAATGTTAATATAACCGCATTCCTTTCCAGTGTAATGAAAAAACAGCAGAAAGCACGAAGAACATGTTTCAAGCAACAGAAGGGTTTTCTAACAATAAATTCAGATAACTCTGATGCAACTGTATGAAGACTAGAAAGAAGAGCCACTGCAGACCTACAAAATCAGCTTGGCACACCTCCGTGGGAGCTGTGCTGCTGGGCTGGGGCCAGGCAGGACCCCCTCACTCTGTCCCCAGCTGCTCCCAGTGCCCACAGCCACCACCAACCCTGACCCAGCAGAGAATGAGGCTGAAATATTGCTGCTGGCACCAACCAGCCATGAGGTTCAAGCAGTCCACGACTGGGAGGCATTAAACCTTTACGGCTGTGTGCACACCAATGGCATCTCCTGAGCAGCTGTGCAGGGGAAAGGCGGAGGAGCCCCCACAACACCTATTCTGAATGAAGGCGGCCAGCAAAACAGCCAACACCTAAAATGTTCCCTGCTCCATCTTCAGACCACACACATTTGCTGTTAGCCACCTAAATGCAGGCTGTTCTTCAGGTGATTTCATTTCTCAAGCCTGCACACTGTGAGAAAATAATATTCTGCTAGTCCTAGGTTAAAAGAAAAAATCCTTTAAATTTTTATAAGGGCAAAAAGCTGTTAGCTTGAGAGTCCTGTTTTCCATAAAACTCACATTCATAACAAGCAATAAAAATGGAAGTTTGCTGCAATATAACTCACGAGTCTACCTAAAACCTAGATCTGAAGAGATCTCCATTAAAGGTAAAATGTAGCATAGGCTTCATGCCAGGCCATTCTTTTGTTTCTTTTCAATAAGAGAAAGAGTGCCAACTATGATAAAGTTTTATAAGGAAGTCACTTATTTTCTAACAACATGGCTGAAATTAGCTATTCATTACATGTAGGCTCTTAACTGCTATTAATTGACATCTCTTTCCTTCTCATCTCTGAGTAAGCTAAGATTACTTTTTAAAATTGTATTTCTAACTTAACATTGATATTTACTGCATTCCATATAAAATTAGACATTCCTCTGTTTAAAAGGAATCAAATGAAAGCCAGAGATCTGACCTTCTGAGTGCAGTACTTTTCATTATTTTTATCAATTTCTTTGATAAAATGACACATGCAGAAAAAAACATGCTGTTCTGAGTCCTTTCTGCCTAAGCACAATGAAATCAATAGCAGACTTTGCATAGACAGTATTGAACTTGAGCTGCATCCAGCAGTATGGAAAAAGGATAGAATGCAGTGGGCTGAAACAATGGTTCTGTCAATTAACCTGGCCCCAGTGCACTGCTACCATATCTGAGAGGACTACAGGCAATCATTGAACCATATTCCAAGGAACTTCTGAAACAGTGAGCCCTACCTGCCATCAAATTAGTGACTGTAAGAATATCACTAATAACTCAAACTCAGATGTTGATAGAACCAGATAGCATCTCAAAAATTTGCTCTATACACGAATATAACTCAGAATGTTAAGTATTAGAAATGTGAATTATTAGATCAGTCTCCTTCCTGCCTTTCTTCTGACAACAGGAGAATCTCCTGCAGCATTATTTCCTAGTGCTTTTATGTGTTTGGGTTGGGGGTTTTATATATATATATATATATATATATATATATATATATACACCACAGTAAGTGGCAAAGAATGTTGGGTAAACAGAGTAAGAAATAGGGATTTTTTACCTCACTATGGGTCTTGTTCATGCCACATGGTCAATTTCCTCACTGCTATCCCTTTGCTTTCCTACCTTTATTAGGAGAGATAGTAATACCTGTCTGCTCCTTAAGACATTTATGCTGATTACTTATCACTTGCCAAAATCTTTCAAACTGGAAATGCCACAGAGGCAATACGAGAAATAAATTTGTCTTTCACTGTGTTTCTCACTTCCTTTTTGTGTTGAGAGCCAAGACTCATTTCTGATAGCTATCATGTTCCACTCCCTCTCTCATCAATTATTTGAAGAAGTTACTGTCATCCAAGGCTATGTTTCTAATGATTTTTTTAGTTGTGTAATTTAAGGACTGCAAAATCATTCAATTTCATTTTATTCTGGAGATCACTAACTGAAATTATACATGGAAATGATGAAATTAAGAAATACCAGATATACTCTAATCCACTTGCAGGGTCTAGCATAAGAAATCCAGGTCAGTTATGCAAATTTCAAACAGTGTAAGTTCACCAGTGGTTGAGAAAAATAAAACTGGTATCAAGTTATGAAGCAAAAGTTTGTTCACAACAAGGATTTCATTTCCCTCACAGAAATAGCAGAGCTAAATTTAAAAAAAAAATATTCTCTTCTGACTATTTTATCAGTTAATAATTGCAAGTCAAATATAAATGCATTTTAAATCAATCCCAAACCCAAAAGACAACCCTCCCCAAAACCTTCAGCCCTCCCAAACCAATTGAAAAAAACATACTGCAAAATTTGTTATATTTATTATGCAGATTGTTTAAGGAGATTGACCTTGGTTCTTTCAAAGGCTATAATAAGTATTATTTGAAGAAAAGAAATGCTAGTGAGAAAAGACCCTTTCATACATGAGAAGAGTAAATGAAAGATTCAGAAATTGCTCTGACATTAAGCCTTTTCAAGTATTTCCTCAGTGGGGAAAAAAAAAAAAAAAAAAAAAAAAAAAGGAGAGTGCTGGGAGCACTGAGAGAGAGTGGGATGAGGATCCTGTGAAAGAAACTGCAACAATTATAGGACATATAGGGGAACACATTATGGAAATGTGAACAAATAAAACGATCTAGATAACATGCATTCTACAAGACTTAAAAGAATTAGCTAAATTCCTATATGTTCCCTGTGCACAAGCCAAATAACTGAAAAATTAAAGCAGAGGGAAATATTAACATTACCACCTTAAACAACAGCAAGGGTACTGCAGACAGACTCTTGTAAATCCAGTTTCTGTTCCTAATGGTCACTCTGTCTTCAGTGAGCTTTGGGTGCAGGGCCTTGAGCAAGGACAGGGGGCTATCCAAGTGCAGATGAGCTTTAATAGGGGCACGATGTTGTATCTCACAGGATCTTAGCTGAAAAGTAATTCATGTTGGCTCAGGCATTTCCATGTGGCTTTCAAGTTGCTGAGGTAATGAAATTACAGGAAATAAGCTGCAATGTACCAAGGTGGTGGGAACTGTCTCCTGGCTGCCATGTGGACGACTGCTAGGAACAGCCTGTTGGACTTCTTTATTAATGATCTGGAAAAGAGAGTGCACAGCACTTTGATGAAACTCACAGATATGAATGTGAAAGACAGAAGGACAATGTACAAAGAAAATAATGGAGAATTTCCTAGAGAAGATAGAACCATGGAAACAAAATAACTAAAGGAGACTCAGTTTGGAAAATAATGCAGCCTGGGAAAGCATCTGAGAAAGAATAACAGGAAGGTGAGATCTCAGATACAATAATGATGAAAGAGATGTAGGGAGATAGTTCACTCTAAATGACGTGAGTTGGTAACATGCTATGGCATGAAAAGGCCAGCACAATATTGGACAGGGCAAATAGTGTCACATCACTGAGAAAGGAACAAATACCTTTGTATTTGCATACTTCCATACTTCATACTTCATAAAGCATAATTTCTGCATGCTGCTGGTGCAGCTCCATCTGAAATATTATACACACTTCTGGATACTGACAAATTTGAGAGCTCACAGAAGAGTGCCAAACATGAACCAAAGACTAAGACAATTGATTTATGAGGACACATTAGAAGAGTTAAAAATATAAATTGCTTGGCTAAGAAATAATTATTGGGGGACATGATAACAGCCTACTCATATTTGAAGAAGACCACTGGTGAAGGAAAGGCATTTTTCAGCAGGATTCTCAAGGAACAAGAGTCCAGAGAGCAATTGAGAAGCAAAAACATATACTGAGTATCAAGAAATGCTTATTGATCATGAATTATCATAATCTGAGGAATAATTTCCTCAGTAGGAGATTAATGAGGCTTTTATTTGTGGCTTTTAAAAACAGACTTGAAGAATTCCTTAAGAAACCTATGTACCGACAACTGCAAAAGTTTGAACTCAGACCTCTGATCCATTCCAGCTTAGCCAAGCTGGGTACATTCTACAATTCTCTCTTCCCCAAGATGATTTGGGCATATTTGGAAAGATGTTACATTCTTATTTGTCTTTCTTTCCATGCTACCCTGGCACTCATCAAACAAATATAAATAATAGCTGCTGTTAGAGAAGTGCTTTTGTTGCTTGAGGGCCAGTGGAAGTCTCAGCACCTGTCTTACCACTGCATGCAAATAACAAACTGGCAGTCGGACACCTACAGAGCCTTTCAGTGCCTGCCTTCTTGATGAGCTATATTCAAGGCAAATATTAGATGCAAGTGCTTCTTCCTTTTGTTTTAAGGTGAAAAAATAACAGTGTAGCAAAACCTGACTACTCTGGTTTGAGAGAAAACTTATGGTTGGCCAAAAACACTGGAAAAACAGTATGAACCTGGCAAGGCATGGAGCTGGAAGGTAATTGGAATCCTTCTTCATCCAGCCACAGTGTGTTTCCCTGGGAGACACAACGCTGTAACACGTGTCATGCAGCAGCAACAGAAGTTTTAAATCTTGCAGTTCCCTTAGCTAGATATATCTTCCAAAGTTAGATTAATTGTGTATCTTTCATCTTCAGCCATCTCTGAAAGGCCTTATCTTTATCTCTGCTTTCAGAGGTCCATAAATTTCTCTGTGTTCAAAGGTTTCATCCCTTCCCCCAGTCCCTCTCTAGTTCAGATATCCTCAAACTCCAGCACGACTGGCAAATCTCTCTGTATTTAACCCCCTTAAATTATCTTCCTCTTCATACCTCCTTCCATGTCATTCACCTATTTCATTCCAGTGCTTCACCACTAAGTTCATCCTTGCTGAATCCTTCTGTTGACAACCTCCTTTCTACCAAAAACTTCTCCATTATGGAAATCAACATTGCTACTTTCTTTTTTTCCTGCTACATATTTCCCTGGTACTAGAAACCTAAAATATTTAAAGGCCAAGTCAATTTTAAAACCATAAAGTATGTTTGAATGTTTTCACTTTTTCCATGAACATCTTTTCCCCCTCTACAGAGGCAAAATTATCCATAAACTGTTGCCAGTGCTTAAACTTAACTTAAACTTAACAGTGCTTAAAGTGTTCACTGAAGAACCTAATATGAAATACATTCAACTTTGGCACTTGTTTTCTGCTAAGTAAAGGAATTTAATGCCCTTAAAATAAAATTTGATTTAGTTTATAAGCAGGCAGCTCTGTTTTCAATGTAATTATTATTCATGTTTCTCTTCATCAGATATGACTGATTCAGGTAGATCAGTCCCTGTACAGTAGGTTACCATAATTATGCACTATACCCATTTCAAAATTAGTTCCAGCTAGTTAGCTTCACTGCAAGACAATTCACGCTGCCAATTGAGAATTTAACCTAGTTTGATGATGGATACATATAAACAGCAAAATCTATTATTTATACACTGTAGGAAATAAGCTCTCTGGCTGGCCAGGGACATGAAACATGTGAAGGGTTTTCATTTCAGATGGCTGGAAATTTTAAACTCAAGCAGCTTTTAATCAACATACCATTGAAAACAAATTTCAGCAGTTGCATTTCTTATTCAGCAGTGGTACAATGTAACTGAAAATAGAAGCTCCAAAAGCTTGATGGTCTATTACTCAACATGTGCTTATAATAAATTATATGTAAATAGCGGTTATGTACTAAGAAAAGCCAGAAAAGACAACCAGTTTCGATAAGCTGGAGGGGCTGAGAAAGGAGCCATTTCTGTCCTACTGTTCTGAAATAATTCCTGTAACTCAAACACTCGTGTGTTTCACTGGTTTCTATTATTATCAAGTTGCAGTAGCATCTAGATGCTCAAGTCCCATAGTACCAAAATAGCTTTTAGAAAGCTAGCACCCAACTAGAGGGTGTTGTCCGTCACTGTCAGCGTTGGCAGCAGGGCTGGAGCAGCTGTGGCTGAGGAGGAGCTGCAGGAGCTGTGCAGAGGGTGGTGAGCGCTGAGGGTACGGGGTGAGCGCTGCCGAGCCTGCGCTCCCGCTAATCCCCGCCGCTGCAGTGAGCCACCGCAGCTCACACCTTCCAGCAGAGCCGGGCTATTCCCACCCAACCGGGGGGCGCAAAGACACTGGAACTCGGGCTTAAACAGACATGGCTACACGAGTCCAAGGGAATTCAGAAAAGTGTTCAGCCCCCACAATGCAAATTTACTGAAATAGAGTGAATTGTCCCTGCAAGTAAAAGGAAAACAAGCTGGCTTTATTTCTGAGTTTGGTTTCCTATACTCTTAACAGCTTTCCTTTTACTCTAGGTGAAGATGGCTAATTATGAACCAGACAGGCAGACAGTGATGACTGCACACTCCTCCAAGTGACCAAGATACAGGCTACAGTTTTTCACAAGGATACTATAAGAAGAAGGTGTTATAAAAATCAGTCATGGATTCAGCATGTGAAGTGATGGCCTCCATCACTCTCCTCCATTGATCCCTATCCTGCATCCCTGTGCTGTACTTGTGGAACCTCATTCATTACTGCCATGCTGTGGGTCCACCTTAGTCCCTCCACACAGGGTGCTGTTTGGAGGGAGCTGGCTGCTACAGAAAGCAAACATGTGCTGGAGACATGCACAGGACCTAGCACAGGCCTTTGGACTCCGCATACTTCTGAAGGGAATGACAAAACTTTGTTGCAAAAGTTTGTGACAATTTGGTACAGAGGACTAGTTGGGGTGAGTCACTGCTAAGACTTCAAGGTTGTGAGTTGGAACAAAAATCTCAGTGGAACAGCACTTGATTTTTTTTTCTTTTTTTTTTTTTTTTTAAATTATAATTTGTCATGAGGAAAAAGAGAACACTTCATCCAAAGGCAGTTTTACAGGAGTGATTGTTCTGACACGAGCAGCAGACAATAAGGGAGGTGCCAGCACAGGAAAATGTGTGTGAAGCCCTTGGCAGGACACACATAAGAAGATAAAAACTAAAAATCCAAGTGAACTCTCTAGCATAACAGTAGACAATATTGCAGCTGATGAATAAACTTCCCACAATAATACTTCATTTAAAAAAAGATGCAAATAAAGAGCTTATTGAAATAAGCACACAGAATCAGAGCTTGATCTGTATTTAGAACAACTGAGTTTCAGAGCATGCATGGAGCTGTCACCTGAGGACACTTTTTCTAACAGAAAACAGAAACCCAGACTAACTGCATTATTAGACACTGGGGACTTGTAAAAATGGAGGCTGAAACAGCAAAGCAAACTCCTCAGTGAAACTCAGTGCTGCCAAATCCATCTCATCCTGGGATGAGTGAGAGCTGGTACTGAACTTCATGGGGATTCTGAGCTTCCTGGAAATTGCAGATGTGCATTTTTTACAGTAATTGCTATATAAGTGATCCTTTAATTTTCTTCTATACATCCTCTTAGTACCCTCTGCAGACTCATCAGCCTTCACTGGTTATTATCCCTGGCCTGATCCATTAGGTCGACTTGTATTGCAAGACTGGTCTTTATTTTTACATTACACAAATAGAGTCAGGCACACATTTAATGCAAACCTGAAATGTGCAGTGTTAGAAATATGCAACTGTTCTGTTGGGCAAAATATACAAATATCTAAACAGATTAAAATCAGAGGTCATAGGCATTCACAATCTGTACCAGAGAATTCTGAAATTGTCAGTGGAAGGAACAGAATTGTAGAAAGCACAGAAAAGAACCACCTGCTTGTCACATTGCCATGGCCCATCACCTACTGCACTTCAGAACAGCAGACTGTGATGGGGCCAAAGCTTTCAGCAGGGCCTGCTGTAATGGAACAAAGGATAATGGTTCGAAAGGAGTGTCCATTGAGATTAAAGCAGTTTTTATGATGAGGATGGTAAGGCACTGGAACAGGTTGGCCAGAGAGGTGGCGAACGTCCCATCCCTGTAAACACTGAGGGTGGTGACGCTGGTCTGGTGGATGGTGCAGGGGGTTGGACTGGAGGGGCTTTAAAGTTCCCTTTCAGCGCTCAGTGCCTCGCAGGACACCAGCCCTTGTCCCGTGCGCGCTGATCCACCGCAGCGCTGCCCGTGACGTCACGAGTGACGCACGCGAGCGGCGGCGGCGCTGTGACGTCAGGCGCGGCACGGGCGGCGGAGCTGGGGCGCCGCTGGGTGTCGCTGTTGCCGGGCGGCGCGCGGGGCGCAGCGCCGGTACAAAGCGGGGGCGGGGCGGGGCGGCCGCCGCCATCTTGCGCGGCCCCGCCCGGCCCGCGGCTCCGTCAGGCGCGGCGCTGCCCGCCGGGTCTCGCTCCCTCCGCGGCCGGACGGGCCGGCGCTGCCGCCCTCAGCAGCCCCCGGCCGGTGCCGCCGCGCCCGGCGGGTTTCGCTCCCCCGTAGAGAAGGCGGCCCGGCCCCGTGACTCCGTCGCTCCTCGCTGAGCGGCGTGTGCCACAAAGGAACGCACCCCGCTGCCAGCGCTCGGGGGACACTTGCGAGCAGCTAGGATAATTTGATGGAAAATTGAATCTGGGGGCAAAGAGAAAATCAAATCAAGGACAGAAAAGTGATAAGAATGCTGAACAAGGGTTTGTCCTAGAAATAGCAATGAAGATGTTTTGCAGCTGTAGGAAAGGCCGAGCACACTGAGCTGTGTGGCATTCAAGGAGAATGTGGGAGGTGGGTAAGGTATAAATGCCCAGCACAGGAGCGTTTGGGTTTTATCTCCCATAATCCTGGAGTCAGGTTTATGAGAGATGGCGAAATGGACACTCATTCCTGGTCCCTTCTTAGGGAAGGTCACCTTGAGGGATGTTTTTCATCATGCAACTTAGGCCTTCCTCCACTTTATCCCTGAATCCTGGAGATTGGTTTAGGCCACGGTGTCCATGTACACATTTGATGATGTCGCCTGGTTCCAAATGGGAGATGTTGCCCTTCCCCGGGGTAATCCCAGGTGACAGGGTAACGCTGCCCCACCAGGGACACTCCACTGAAAGGGGGACACGGAGGGACAGGAGCCCAGGCTGGGTTTGTCACAGCACCACGTGTCACATTGGTCATTGATCCCTCTTCAGGAATATGCCAGGAGTGTTTCTGGGGCCAGGGTTCAGCAGCAGGCTCTGTTCAGATGGATCCCTCCGGCACCACCACTTGAAACCACTCCTGTGTGCAGGAATAGTCTGAGCACTTAATAAAAGAAGGTGAAGAAGAATGCAAATTAGGAGATGAGAAGCTTGTAATAGGAATGATTTGTCGTGACAGCTGTGTGCAGAGGTGAAAGATGCTCAATGCCTTAGGCAACTAAAGGGCCCAGTACTAGTCTGACACAAGCTGTTGATTTTGAAAGGCAGACTCAATGCAAAACAGCACAGAATCAAGCTTTTAGGCTGTTACAGGAAAATTATTCAATCTGAATGACGGTATGAGGAAGAGTAAGATAATGCCTTTTTCTGATATTCTGTGATTTTGTGAAAATTACTGAACACCCACAGCAAATCTCAAGCAGTATTTTGAAGCAGGTTCCCATCCTCTGCTAGGATTCTTTTTCTCTGGGAGTGCTGCCACCATTAAAGGGCAGAGATGGGAAAGTTCCTTGGATTTAGCACCTTTCCTACTTCCAAAACTGAGATGGAGAAGAGCAAAATGCAGCCCCTCATTCATGCCCTGGTAGGTCATTACACAGCCACATCTGTCACCCGCCAGACCCTGCAGGGCTGCTGGTTTGTGATGCCTTAGCAAGTTGTAAAAGGAACTAGTGGTAGTTTGTTACTACAACATAAACAAGAATGTGTTCCTTTTATGCCCATCTCCTTTCCTCCTTAGTCCATGGACTTTCCTAAAGAGCTGATTATGGCACTTGCCTGAGTTTACAGGGAGCAGTATCTTGTATCCCTCTAATAAAAGAAGGTATTTCAAGAGCTCTGCAAATCCCCTTTGGTCTGAGGAGATCTTTGGAACTCTCCTCATCACAGCAAAGTGCTGTGTAAATTCAGCTTCAAAAATGCTGCAGTTCAAATGACAAGCCTGCATACATCAGTAGTGGCAGCACTGATACAAGAAGCCTTGGCAGTCCATGAGAACAGCAGCAGGGACACTTTAGGAGCCAGTTGTGTTTTGTGTGGTTGTTCCACCTTGTACATACACCAAGGCACGCATGCTCAGTCCAGTCTATCCTGGCAGTGCTGACAAGTGTGAAACAATCATATCTAGACAGGCTTAAATCATTCTCATGGCTTTGCCCCTGCACTTCTCCAAAGCAGGGCATTTGCCAGTTCCAGCTAGAATTTAGCTGGAATATCCACAACTCAAAAAATTATTTAGAAACAAAGAGAACAACCCATTAAGCTGGAGTTGGTGGCCCTCAGCCTGCTAGCCTTTGGCATCTAGACTTGGTGTCTTTGCTGCTTAACATGAATCAGAAAGCACAGATAGCCAGAACAGGTCTTGGGAAAGACATCAAACAAGTACCAGAAGGGATTAATGAATAAAAACTTCTTCTTTCTTTTTTATGTTTTAGTTAATCTTCCACATGTAACAGCTCTACTGATTTCCTTGATTTTAGGAATGTCCCATGTTTTATGGACATTCTAAATCCTGCTGTAGGAAAGGTGTTGGGACCCAAAATCTGCTGTGTGTCATAGCCTGACATCAATTAAGACTTAAAGGACAAAAGAGCTCTTGCTGCTACTGCAAAAGGGGACATATTGAAACCAGTCCCCATCCCCAAGAACATGTTTCTCTACTAGACAGATGAGATTGGAGTTCATCAGGGAGTTGTTTTCTTTCTTACAAGTATTTTTCCCAACCTTGTTTGTGAATTTAGCCATAGAATAACTAAAACATGAACAGCAGCATTGTGAATAGTCACCCAAGCTCTGTCCATCCCAAAGGAAAAAGCCCCACAGCTGTGGGATGCTCTCTGCTACCCACACAGCCAGTGGGATGTTCTGGTGACTGCAGTCTGCATGGTGGAGAGTTAGAGCTGCACACCTCTTTTATGTGGGTCACCATCAGATGATCACACCAGTCCTTTTTGGACTGCTGAGCTGAATTTGAACAGGCAAATGAGATTTCTGTGCTTGTCAGCCAGCAGTTGTAGTAATTGTCCTAGGCACAATTTAGTTGTTAGTTGTTCTAAATAAAACCACAGATGTTGAAATCTCCCTCTGTTTTGCTGCTGGTAGCAGAGCACAGCTTGCTGCAGCTGATTCTCTGGTGCTTTCAAGCTGGTTTTGAGGGCCATATAAAAATAAGTTGTTTGCTTAACCCCAAGTAAGCACACAAGAAGGAAGTCTTTTGCACAAATGGCAGAGATCCTCAATATAGTCCCTTTAATGTAGTGGAATGGAGTTGTAAAAGTCCCAGTTCTGCAGCAAAAGGATTCCTTTGATGTAGAGAGTGTGGAGTACACTTTGTAGAGGCTCTGCAAATTCCAGTGCATGGTACGTGTGCTGACAAGCAGGGGTTCTAGATGGAGGTGCTATGGAGTGAGTCCAAGCAGCGTCTCAGCCCCCACAGTGACTCAGGGGGCAGGAGCTTGAGCAGCTTAGATAGTCCTGCACAAACTTCAGTGGCTCAGCAGACTTACTGGAGGCTTCAAAATAACTCAGACTGTGGGCACTAGGGAAATTTTCCAAGCTATTTTACACCCAACTTTCCAACCCTTTCCCATTAATTTCATACAGATTACTTAAAGATGGCAAAGATCTTGGCATCACCTATATTCCTAAAGCAATTGCATCTCATTCATACAGAAGTGCTTACAGGATCAAGTTCAAATGAGCTGTGTTGCTTGGATTTTTTTCTATTTTATTCCACTTGTATCCCAGCTATTCTGGGATATTTACAATTGTTTTCATTCTTGGTTCCCATCTACTCACTCTGTGTTTCTGGTGAATGGGAAGGAATTCTATGTGTTGTTTTGAATAAAATAAGTTTTTCCAAAATTTAGAGTGTGACATATCCTTTTCTAAATCCACAGGAATTAGGAATGCAGCAGTCCAACCTCCCTTATCATTGGAACCATCTACACAAATCTTTGAGCCAAGACCATGAAGTGAGGATGAAGAGGTTCACAAGTGGCACGTGACAGGAGGTCCTGAATGTCCTATCAGCCCCTCAGTAGGGCTCAGATAGGCTGGGCCATTCCCTCTCTCCCTCCCTCCCATTGCAGAGGGTTCAGGTTAATCAGTAATGGATGAGTCCCAGTTATGTGATGTAACCCCAAGATGAGAACAGCACTCAGACTAAAGGAGACAGACCTGCTTGGAGAGCTGAGGCCATGTGTGAGACAGCAGAGGAGTACTAGGATTTAGATATGAATCGTTACCTTGTTAAAGTCTGATGACATGCATGCTTGTGGCTCAGTTCTGACCCTACCCCCGCTCACATGACATTTTTGAGAGCTTTTCCTTACATTAGCAAATGTCCAAATTCTAAGTTGCCTGCCAGCCAGAACTGACCTGCTTCAGCTTCTACAAAGAGGCAGCTGCTGAAGCATGTGTTTGCCACTTGCACAGGCACTCCAGCATCAAACATGATGGGCATTTTTTTCCCTCTGTCTTCTGCTTCTACAGCAGTAGAATGTTTCACAGAAATAACTTGGTCCATGTGAATTTACAGGATACCATATTCCCTGAACTGCTTGGCCTTGAACCATAAAAAGGGTATAGAAAGGGTCCCTGAGATAGGGAGGCTTCATTTTATATGGAATGGTGGGAAATAACCATTTAATGTCATAGGAAAAGCTACATAAAAATTAATTTCCATTCCTGCTGCACAGTAATGGCCTTGTTTCCAGAATGAGAAAGACAGCAGAGTAAGTAACAAGAAGCATCAGACCCATTTTTATGAAATAGGCTGTTTTGTGTCAGTGATAGAAAGGACAAGAGAGAAAATGCTTCTGTCAAGCTGTGCTTTCTGGTATATTTAGTGTATATTCAATTGCTTTCTGGTATATTTAGAAAGAACCGAATGACAGAAAATATGGTTTGTAGTTAAGGTCCCTTATTAACACTTTGACTGAGTGCAGAGTAAGGAAATACACAATATTCTGCAATGAATAAATGAATATTTAACAAATCTGAATGAAGATAAATTGAGAAAATCCTGTCATAAAGACAAACAAATACATCTTTATTGCATAGGCAGCAGCTCCACATTGCACATGGCAAGATTTGCTCTATGTAATAGGGTGAGGAGGTATTGCTAACAGTGTGGAATACAGTTGAATTGAGAAAATGTATTTTTAAATTTCCATAATGGAGGAAGGCAGCATGTCTGAGGTTACTCACATTTTAGATTATTATTACTGCAGACATTTTTTACATCATTAGTTTTTAATATAGATTCTGTTTGCTTCCACTTTACAACTTAACTCTGGTTTGTAGATTGAAGATACAACACATGGGTGCCTGGAATGTAGGTCCTGTTAGAGCTAACCAGTTTTTTTAACTGAATTTTGCACACATATATCTAGAAGAGTAACAGTTTCCTACATTATTCATTAAACAACCCATCTGTTCCAGTATTTTTCCATGTTAAAGAAAAAAAGCAGAAAAAGCAGCATAGCAAAGTCAACAAGCTAATTTTTGTAATACATCTATTTGAGCGAAGAAATTTTCTTTCTACTGATGTTTGCCAAAAGGAGATAAATATTATTGGAAGTTTGCAACAAAGGTGTAACAGAATGCATTTCTTCCCATCCCCTTCAAAGGCCCTTATGGATTCCCACTCATTCCCAGAGGAGATGTGCCTGCACCACTGCAGAGGTGCTCTTGCACACAGCTGCTGGTGTGCTGGCTGCTCCATAAAATCACATTTAAGAACATTGCTTCAGCTTTTAAGCCTTTGTGTTTTTGCATTCACAAATCAGAGAAAGTGACTATTTTAATATCATAATAGGCATCAATGGCTAAAGTGACAGTAATGATTTTTCTTCCTCCTCCCATATTTAATAAGTATTCATCAGAGATCAATAACCTGAAGAATGTTTCATGTTAGATTCTGCTCTATATGTAAGCCTCTGGAATTCATAGAAAGCAAGTCGTTCAAGTGGTTTCAGCAGGGTTACTCAGAGAAGTCAATCCTTTTTGTGAAAAAAAACTCATTTGCAACTCACTTGCTCCATTTATATCCCAGGGATGCCAAATACTTGAAAGTAAGGCATTTCATTGGCATTGCATTACAAACACTGACAAGATGTAAAGAACAATATGTAACACTGGCAGGAAAATATCAGGATTCCAAGCACAGGGCTCGTTTTACTTTGAGACAAGTTGAGATTGAATCTGGGAATCTACTATATGCCTAAGTCTTCCTATAGGAGGTTGAATGTCATGAAAACTCAGCTGGTGTGGAGCCACTGTGAGGTGTTAGCAGCAAGTGACTTCTCTGGATTACTACTGCCACTTACTCTGCTGTTTGGTATTCCCAGAGAGAAATATCACTACAGATGGCACATGCAGCTGAAGAAAGCCTCATTCCACAAGTGTTGTGGAACTGAAAACATTCTAGCAATATCCACTATCAATAGTAGTATTTTTTTTCTTCACACTCTGTTCTTTAAGGATGGCAATGAATTAAAAGAGAAAAATAGAGGAATTTACACCCACTGAACTCAGTGATTATGAGAACCAGGTAAAAGTAGTGATGCTTGTTGCTTGCATTAGCCAAATGGCCTTGGTATTAAAACTCTGATGTTATACAATAAATACATTATGCAAGAGTTTAGTAACTAAACACAAGAAATTAAACTTTTCATTTTTGAGACTTACAGTCTATGATGAAAAGGGAAACTGTGAGTCCATGAAATACATCTGCAGTCATTATGGATCTTTTTTATTATGTTGCTGGAGTTTTTACTGCAGTAATAGTAAATTTCTAAATACATTGCACTAATTTCCATATTTATTTTTGACTTAGTTTTCATTTCAAGTGTGTAAAGTATGATTTCATTAGTCTTCACTGATACATAGGAGATGTGATATGGACTGCATCTTTTTATTAATGAAAGGAAAAACAAGAATGAAGATATAGATTGTGATGAAGTTTAGAAATATGTTTGCTTCATCTTATAGTAGTTGTGATGCAAATTGTTACAAGATTGGCAAGTCTAAAATGTGTTGTGTATTGCTTGTAATACAAACCATGCCTAATGAAAAAAATTATGTAAACAAAAGCTGTATTTTTGTGTTCCTTTCTATTCATACAAGCAAGGCTTCTTGTCATAAACTAATGAATTAACTTAGATATTTAAAGAAATATATTACTCTATAATAAAAAAATGGATATATTATTCAGAGAGTAAGAGCAGGGGAGGAACATGTATTTAATCTTTTTTTGCTTCTTCTGATATTATGTGGGTTAGAAGTTAAATTTAGTTAAGTATTTTCCCAAGGTGTTTCACAAACCAAAAGTAAGAAATCCCTGCTTGCTCCAGTGACCTTTAATAGTCCAAACCAGCTGTTTGATAGGCCATAGGAATTTGATGTATTTTGGACACCACACATGCATCCTGGGGATAAAGTTTGTAGTGGGAGAAATGTTTAAATTGGCACAGAGTCAAGACTGAAGCTTTCTTAGTAATTATAAAATACATTCATTTTCATAGTTTGGCATTTATGACAAATGACTGCTTAAAGGAAAACACATATGAACCTGGAAAAAAATTGGAAAGGTAAATCCAACAAAACCAGTTTCAATTTTCAGTATCCTGGTAGAACATATTCAAAGCAAAACTGTCATATTAAAGAAAAAAAGGCACAAGCCAAACCAGAAGTAAATAAAAATACTTTCCTCTTTTTCCATGCAACAGTGACTATAGTTCCTATTTGTCCAAATCTTCACAAATACAGCCTTTAATACAACAGTCTTTTCACATTAAGGTTCTGAACAGGGAATTATCCTCCCACTCTAGCTTCTAATTTCCTCTTCCTGCCCCATATATAAAACAGCTGGGTGCGGTTGTCTGATGAGACCAGCTGCCTTGGTCTCCAAAGCTGGTTTACCCCTTCCTGTCTGGTGCATGAGCTCTGCTCAGTTTAGGGGAAGAGAAGAGTGGTGAGTAATTCTGGTCTGTTTTTCCATGTTTGTTTTAATCTTTATATTTCTAAACCCTGAGAAATCAAATGAGTACTGCATTTGTTCCATTAGAAAATTCAAAAAGAAAATGCAGTAAGGAAGGAGTAGCACCTCAAAAGATGCTTAAAGAGAAGGCCCAGAGCTATATCTAGAAGAAGGATTTTTGTGCTTTAATTTTAAATTAGGCAAAGCTACAAAAGGATGAGAACTGTGGGGAGTTTCAGCTGAGAAAACTAGACCTGGTCTGAGCTCTAGAGAGCTCAAGACAATTAGAGTCTTCTCAAATTTATAACACAAGAAGGCTGGTAATCATGTGGTTTAGTTCATTGTTGTTGACATCAAGAGATGGGTGGGAGGTGCTTAGAATGGAGGAAGAATATCCTGAAGTTGTGCTGGGCTTCAGCCGATGGTTCTGTATCCATTAGGTTTCAGTGATGCTGACAGAGATTGCTGCTGTGAACCTGGAGAGTCAACAAACATGTCTCTAGTCTTGAAATTAGGCCAAAATAATCTAAAGCATAACATTTGGTGTGGTGCAAAGCTGAAGTCCCACAGGAACTGGAGGAAAGAAGGAGAGTCCTTCTAAAGGATCAGTAGAAGAAAGAAAGTGCTTAAGATATGATGTTGTTATTGAAAATAAGAGAGTGTGAGGATGTAAATATATATTTGAAAATATGCACTGGAGAGTGTTAAAAATAATGATACATGGAAGGAATGAAAACTGAATAAATTATTGTGAGATTTGTCTAGGAAACAATCTCTTAAAACTCTAATGACAGCATATTTATTGAAATGTGAGGAGGAAAGTCACATTATAGAGGGTCTTGGCTGGAAGTGATGTGGGGGGGAAAAAACTATGTAAGGGTATTGACATCACAGAATGAGCCAAGAGATGAAAGAAGTCGATAGCCGTGTTCTTGTGTGGTTGGATTTTGTGTATGTGTTTCAGGAGGAAGCATTTGTTCTATATTTCCATTAAAAAAAAAAAAAAAAAAAAAAAAAGAGAAAAAAGAATGCAGCAGGGCCCGAGGGGGAGGTTCAGGAGGTGGTCAGGGACTGGCTGGAGGAAAAAAGCTGAGAAATTTGCGCACCTGCAGGAGAGACCATATGGAAGAGACGTGGGGGTAGTTGCTGACAGCAAAGGTAAACTGATGAGAGATCAAGTCATGCTCTGTTAAACTGCTTTTGAGAGATTGCCACAGCCCTGTGCAGTGAAAAGGAAAGCAGAGGAAGGCAAAGAAGATTGGTATCACTAAAAACTGCAGTCCAGAGACTTCTTTGTGCTGGAAGAGGTGTTCTGCTGGGGTGAGACCAAAAGACGGAAGAATAGGTTTCTGATGGGGAAAGTCATTCCAGGTTTATGCCAGATACATTCTTGAGCTCAAGAGCAGGGGTGGAGGAAGCAGATGTTTGAGGGACTTGGCAATGTGGACAAAAATGTTGAGGCAAAGAAGATCTAGCAGAGGGGGAAGGAGCAATGGAGGGAGGTGCTTGAGAACAGATGTAGAGTTTCTGCCCTTTGCTAAAACTAGGCGGGTCCTGCCCTTGAGAAATGTGAATGAGTAAATAAGAAGAATGCATCCAAATAGAATGTAACCTAGCAGCATCTGCCTGGAAAAATAATTGGAATCAGAAGGGTAATTTTAAACTGTCAGTGCAACTCTTTACATCAGCAGGAAGAGCCATGTTGGGGGGTGTGGGGAGAGAAGAAATCCTGAGAACACTGATCCATTCCTGTGATTCCCAGCAGACTCCCATTACCTGAGGTGGAAAAGGGGGCAGAGATAAGAGTAGAAAGCCCTGGCAGACAAGGCAGAAGGTGGAACAGAATGGTCACTTAAAGTTGTTTGTTTTTTTTAAAGCCCATAGAAAGCATCTGGTTTTGTTGCACCTAGTCGAATGTCCAACAGAGAGTGAGTGCCCTAGATGTGTGAAAAACTAAATAAACAGGGTTGCAGTTGATTTTCCTTTTTCCTCTCTAATTTTGTAAATAATTGTCTCCTAGGACATCATATAACTTCACTTTTTTTTTTCTATTTCACAATATGATGGTATTTCTTCGCATTGTGTTTCCCATCAAACATGGTTTCCCATTTTATGACCTCTTCCTCATTTTAGTAAGAGAAACGTGACTTGGAAAGAGTTTTAAGCAGAAAAGCTAGTTCTGTCAAACACATCTGTAGACATTCATCTCTTCTTTGCCAAGAGAATTTCTTCTGTGAATGCTGCATCTGAGAGTCTAGTGCAGCAGAAAGGCAGGATATTCCCAGTACCTGCTTGTGTAGGTATAAAATACGACAAGCTCTGCCACGTGTGACAAAAGCCACATGACCCAAAAACTATTCACATAAGCCCATGCAAGCAGCAGAAGCAAAACAAACAGCTTTAAAACCAACATAATTGGAAATGAAAACACCATCAGGTAGCATGACAATGAGTCCACTGTCATTTCATGCAACACAGAAGTGGCACCTTATTCCTTAGGTTGCTGGATATTAATCAAACATACAGCCACCCTTGAAAGGATACTGCTGTCGAAGGAGAGAAGCCTTTTGTATATTCACTTTGTATTCTTTAAGAACTGCAGCCCAAAGTAATGAATGGTATCTTAGACCATTTTTCACATGAGGAGCCAGTGTGTGTCACACAAGATTTCTTATTCTATACCATACTGTCCTTTCATGTTACGCTGCTTGTTTTTCAGTATCAGGATATCCCTTATTACATGGCTTTTGGTTGTTGTATTTTTTTTTAAGATTACTTTTGGGTAAAAGAATGTCTTTGCTGAGCTCCGCTGCTGTTAGCATTTTGTGTTACAGAAGCAGCTCTTATAGTTATGTACACATTTTAAACTCCCCATCTTCTCCTTTTGACTTTGCCCTGTGGTTTCCCTAGACATGTGACAGTTCCTGACAGATCATAGTGAAGCTGGGGGGAAAAAATCCTGGTTTGAAAACCCTTGAAAGGCGCTCAACCAAGTATCAAGGTCAGATAGAGCAGAACAGCGTCTGTTCTATTGGCCTGTTCTGGTGGCTGTGATATGTAAAAAACAAAGATAGGTCAGATCCAAAATACTTGTTATTTTTCTAGTTCTCAAATGCTTAAGCTGTTATGAAGCATGTTTTTGCAAACTCCTTTTCATTCCTCACCACCCTGCTCTCCAGTGTCTGTGCTGTCCTTGCTCAGTCCCCATCCCTCCGATTTTAGGAGAGCCAGTTCAAAGGCTGGAAACTTACGTGGTGGAGTCGTGGCTACCGACGTGTTGGATAGAGCCCAGCAGTCCATGAGCTGGGCTTGCATTCCTGTGGAGATCAGTCATCTGCTGCCATTGCAGAGGGTTTAGGGAGTAGCTGCTGCAGGTGTGGGCCACAGCCTTTCCTGACCATGGCAGGCACGGTGAACTGCTGCAGCCTGTGTCCTGCTTTAGCCTGGGGAATTCAAACAGTCTTTCCAATCAGTTTGTGTGCTAGGGAAGGATGACAGCATGGGTTAGACTTCAAATACAGCCACGACTGGGCTGCCTCTGAGTCCTCCCTACTTACATATTTTTCCCAGGGTTTGGTTTCTTCAGTGGGGAATTCCCCCAAGGAGATGTATGGCCTGATATTTAGCAGGGTGGCGAGCAAGCCTGTGGAGTCTGCTAAAACATTTGTGGGAGTCTGGAAGCACTTTAGAGGCTGATAGATAAGAAGTTAGAAACATCTGAAGTTTTGAGGAGGAAAACAAGATTTATGGTGACTATGAAGAGCAGGAAATCAAAACTGTTAAGAAATCAGCTTCAGGTCATCATAAAGTTTTGATCCCTAGTTTCACATTAAGGAACAGAATACTACTAGAAAATCTTGCCTGTGGTAATAAATAAAATTAAGAATTAACTACTATATGCTGCTTTTCATCTATAGATTGTGGTGATAAGAAGAACACAGTGAAAGTCTAATTTATTGCAGTGAATAGTTGACTGTTAAACATTTCTTTTTGTGGACTGTAAATTCTACCTGTTGACATGAGCTCAATCTTAGTTGCTTTCTGGACTGGATTGCTTTATTGTTTAGAATTAACTCCATGCAGACGTTTTGAAGAGTTATTGTTTCTTGCAAGTGTATTATGAAAAGGAGAAATCCCAAAGGAGAAAAAGAAACAAATTGACAAAAGGCTTTGGCACTAATTGTAGCCATGGCTATATTTATTGTTATACAAATCAATTAGGACCATATTTTGTGAATCTTAATTGAGGAAAACTGCCATTTTTTTTGCCTGCAAAACTTGGTCCTCCCCAGTGTGTAGTTTTTTAATCATATCATTTGTCTACAAGGGGAAACACTTTTTTTAGTCTATGCTGAAAATATAAGATCATGTTGTAACAGGTACCTACTGTACATCTTTTTAATATAAGTAATAAGATTATGAAGTTCTTGTTGAAACAAAATGCTAGTGAGTTTTGTATTATTTAAAGACTTTGTAATTTGCCCTATATTTACCCATAGATCATGACCTTAACTCTGCAGAATTACTGATCCTTTGTTTTTGTTGTCCAAGTCGAGCATTCAGCATGACCCCTTGGGTGGGTTCATGCAATGGAGAGCAGATTTGGAAATGAGATTATTTACAGTTCTCCAAAATTAGTTACCCAAATCATTGGTTAGAGTTGCAGTGTATGTGTATAAATCTGTTTCCAAATATGATGCATGCATCCAAGATACTACAAAGAATTACTGCAAGCATGAAGAAGACTCATAAGACTGGGACAATGTCTTCATGAAATCCAAAGGATATCCTTTGGTGTGGGTTGGTTTGCTTGAACAATTAATAGGGATGTGTGTCCCAAAACATGACTGGAAGCTAAACTGGAAGCAGGCCCAAACCCACGTGTTTAGAAGTGTCCTGGTTTCATCTGGAGTAGAGTTAATTTCTTCTCAGGTGGTTCACTGGATCATAGAAAATACACTGGTGACCCTTAGAAGTAGAACCTTTTTAGCAAACTGTGAGGAAAAAGGCAGAGGGAAGTATGATTCAAATCTTTTATTTAATTGATTGGTATATTTTTCTGCTTTCTTTTCCATATCTGTTCTGACTCATATAAAGTCTATCTCCTTTTTAATTTTGGATACTGACTGGTGACGAGGCTTACTTACTGTGGCTGTGAACCAAAGCCAAAGAGTTTGTGGAAAGTTTGGATACAAATAGAAGATACCTAGAAGCCCTGAGTCGTCATTAGGTGGGCTAAAGGTGTGTTAGTTTGTACAAGTAGGACTTTATTTATTAGATCAAGGAACTTAGTGGAACTTAGTGATATCCTCCTGGCAACCAGAATGATTGGGCTGATGAAAAGGAAAAACAACATAGTTATTGCTGTCTGAAAGGCATGATGATGGCAAGGATCTCATGGGCAAAAAGGTTTATGCTAGCACAGGAGGAGGACGGCTTTCAGGAGGAGATGCTGCTTTGGCAGCCTCTTTAGGGGAGGGGATTAAAGGAAACTTCTAAAAATAGTAAAATATGATCGTCCAGGACTGGCTTTTGTTACCATCACCCACTTGAGTTCTGCTTTCAAGATTTATTATATTACTCTTAAATCTCTTGGAGTCATTACAATCTTGCCTTTCATCTAGTCTGTATATAAATAATTGATCATCATAAGGATTGAAAACTGTGGAAATGAAGACAGCTTAACACAGATATTCTTTATGACATCAATTACAGGGGGAATCATTTGATGAGAACAGAGAATATTTCAAACGGTACAATAATGCTAGCTCCTAAAATTACTTTGTGTTTGAAATAAGATGTGTACACTGATTGGTTCTGTTGCCAGTTTATGGAGAAAGTATATTATGGTTCAATGAAAAAGATGGTTAATTATCTGCACACAGGGCTGGCTTCACCCCTCCCCTACTTCTTTTACTCTCCTGTAATTCTGTTGAAGTCAGCTGTGTACAAATGGTGTAATGCAGTGGTGAATCAGGCCTATATTTTGTAAGTAATTTATTGCAAGCATTTGTAGTACTGAGAGAGGAAACGTTCAGGCATTGTTGAGTGCTGAGTTTAAACACCCTGAGTGTGTGTTCTGTTGGCAGCAGTCACGTGTGCTGGGCCAGGGGTGACTTAGGGTTAAACACTGAGCTCTGTGACAGTAGCTGAGCACACTCACTGTACTAAAACCTGGTAAGATGCTAAAGTACTGTAAACAGCATCATTAAGTGTGATGAAAGGAAGTCAAAGTTCAAGTGAATTTTTTTCTTTTTTTAAGGTATTTAGTATAGTGTTGACCGGTGAATTTATATATTTGGCTTGACTGGAGAGGACACTTCCTCTTGCTAGCTGTCATTTTGTGTTGTTCCACTGTTCATCTCTGTGCAGGCCATAGGTGGTTTGGACCAATATTCAACCTGAAAGGAGGTGTAGGAGTATTCATGTTGTTCTAGGATGTGCATAATGGTTCCTGGAGGACTTGTCTCCTCCTGTGCCTCTGGCTGCTTAGGAGCATGTACAGAGCAGTAAAGCAATCTTATTTAATCTGTCTGTGGAAAGAATGTCACACTGAAAAACATCCACTGTACTTCAGTCTGTGTGAGCAAGTGATAGAAACAGCATTGTAAATTCTGAAAAATTAATCTGAAATGTTTCATTTTATATGAGCCACTTCTAGAACTAGACATCAAACAGAAGTACTTCATGAGTGCATGAAGTCCCAGGAAATTGTAGGAATTGAGTTGTAAAAGAGCTAAATGGTGATCTTGAATTCCTGTGCATTTGTAGACACTGAAGAAGATCCCAATTAGCATGAGTGAGAAAGTATTTTTCAGGAAAAATAATTCTGATTTGAATTAAGATGTGTCTGTTCCATTACTCTCAAATGTAAATTCTTTTGCAACAGAGTTGATACGACTATATGTTGTAACTGCAAAGTTTTGGGAACTGGAATGTGAGAGATACCAAAAAATCTTTCATTCTTGATGATAGGTAAACATCATCATTTGTCCAGGATTTAGTTCAGCAAAATACTGAAGTGTGTGCTTTGCAATTAGGTCTTCAAACTAAAATATTTCAATACCAGTTTTCCACAGGCCCTGCATGAATAATCCTCGTATGGATTGTGATGGCTGTTCTTTCTGTCCTTTAACTCTTGACAAATTCCCACAGCATGTCCTAATAGTTCCATTTCTTACTTTACTTGTTAATTTTGGGATAGACCTCAGTAGCTCACAGTATTTGTGCCATCCATCAGTCAGTGGGTACAAAACATTTGCTTTGCAAGCAGAACTGTATGGGGATATGTGAACAGGATTTGGATGCCTGGGATGGTTAAGGAGTCTTAAGGAGATGCTTGATTTTAGTGTGAAATATCTTGGACTCATACAGCATTTTATGGTATCATCTTAAAGAAGGTTCTTATTTTCTCTCTCTTCAACAAATAGCTGGAACCAGACACTGAATTTCATCAAA
Source organism: Erithacus rubecula (assembly GCF_903797595.1). NCBI lineage: Eukaryota > Metazoa > Chordata > Aves > Passeriformes > Muscicapidae > Erithacus > Erithacus rubecula. The sequence continues at coordinate 15,924,980 of NC_136659.1, forward strand.
CCTCTGCTTCTAGACAGAGTTTTGAAAGGCCTTGCAAGTCCATTGCCTCTCCCAGTTTAAAGTGATGCTTGTGAGGCCAGAGAAGAATATATTGACCTCACTGGGAGATAGGAACAATGACTACCACTAAATGTGAGTAGGTTCAGCTCAGAAGCCTTTGGTGCTTGCAAGCATTTAGTTCCTTCATGAAATACTATTTTTCTGGATTTTTTTACTATAATTCTTCTATGTCTACTTCTTTCTTTCGTGTCATAGTGGAGATTACATCCAGCAACAGCTGAAAGAGCACAAGTACTCTTATTGACCCTGCCAGTTATGCTTGTGTCAGATCTCATCTCTTAACATCTCTGGGTTGTTTTTGCAGAAGCTTTTGGGATCTTGTTACAGATATCATTTCAGGGGAAAAGCCCCACAACCTAGTGTGAACAGTGAAGCATGCATCTAGTCAGGAATGGCTAAAGAGCAGATGTGTTGTTAAGATTGTAAGCTAAAAGGGTTATCCAGGGAATCAGGATTGCAGAAGATAAGGAAACTTTGTAGGACAAAGAAGTTCAGAGACAAGACTGTGACATTTTGAATATCACTTTTTGGAGCATTTTTCAGACAAGACGTGCACAAATGGCAATCTAAATAAATGCTCAGATTTTTGTATTTAGGTAGAACTTAATTGCAATTATCTTTCTTTATATAAAATTACATGTGATTAATGATAGGGTTTCATTTTCAAGAGTTTGATTGCTTTGAGTTAATGGGAACCACAAAGTGTAATACAATATCTTGTTGATTTAGACAGTAGCTCATTTTCTGCATTTTGTCATTTGACAGACACAGGTTTGAAGAACAGATGTGCAGACGTTAGCCTGGTGTGTAGTGTGCCCAGAGGGAGAAGTGTAGGTCAGGGATGAATTTTAAAACTGATTTCTTTCTAAGGGATGGGATATAATAGTGCTTTTAATCATTACCTTTCTGAATGTCTAGATGACATTTCTAAGATGCTCCTGAGGAAAGAAAACCTTCCACATCTCCATAATATCAAAAGGAAGCTGTGCCTAAGAAGTAAATTTAAGATCTAGTCCAGCTGCTGAAAGATGATATTTTTGTTGCTGTTTTGGAAAATGTTCCAAGTTTTCCATTGCAAGTCCTAGCAATGCTTTCCTCTGGGAAAACAAGGAGAGCACTGAAGTTGTCTTACAGTTAACTGAGTTGAATATCAGTAGTGGTGGACATTCCTATTCTAAGGGCATATACAAGAAGTTTGAAGGTATGAAGTAGAGTTTGGACAAATTCAAGGACAGCTTACATCTGGTGACACTGAGTGCTGAGCTTTTTCAGCCATTCACTTAAGCAACTAAATCTAACTGTAAAAATGCAGCCTTTAAAATTCCTGTAGTCATTTCACACCCTGATTCTGTATGCACTTTATGAAACATAGCATTATATTATCAACTTCTGTGATACATGTGAGCCCAAATGAGACTGAGGCACTGCTTAGGTGCTGCTTTCTCTGCAGGAGTACAGCTTGAGTGGCCCAAGATTTCCATGTGGTGTGACTGTATTGGCTGTGTAGGTTCTTTGCTACAGCCTCTATATTTTGTCTCCCTCATCTGTATTTAAAAAGTGAGGGGTGATCATGGATATAGCCCAGATTAGAAGTGATCTAGACTAAAAGTATTAATGTTTTTAAGGCTCTTGGAGAGCCTGTGCAGGTATAAACCTTCACACTGTTACAGCATTTATTGAGAGCTCCTGTAGTTGAACAGTGTAATTCTGTCAACAGCCTTTGAATTTTGAAAGCTGTGACCCATCAATAAATTCTCACATGAACTTCATTCAGGAAAATATTTAGAAGTCTGATTGAACTCCCAGACCCCTTGGGCTAATAAGAATTTTCTCTTCAGCCTGCTCTTACAGCCCAGATTGTCTAGATATCTACATAAAAATACTAATACTCCTGTAAAGAGGAAAGCTGGAGCACCTCCATGGCAGAACTTTTGGAATAGCTCTGCTTGCTTCAGTTCCTTTCCTATTAAAATCATTGGAAAAATCTGGTTTTGACTTTGAGGAGCAAGGTTAAACTAGCACAGTATGTTTTAAAAATTCCAAACTAGTAATTTAATCTTCAGATTTAACCATAGTGGCCCTTGCAAATTTTTTTTCCAAAGCTGCACTCAAAATAAATGATGTGTTAGTCCCTAATAAATGGTCCTTAGTAAAAGCATGTATTATGCTTCCTTTGAACAGTCATTTATTTCTTATGGTGGGTTTCTGATTCAGCTGCCTTCCAGCATGTTGTTCCAACACTTTCTCCCTTCTAGGAGTTTGTACAAACCCTGCAACTTGCTGTGTTTCTGTGCAGCAGCACATGTGCATCTGTGCGTAACAACGCCAAGAGGGTAACCTCAGACTGATTAGCATGGTTGTCTTCGGGTTGAAAAATACTTTCTGGAGGTTCATGTCTTAGAATCAGCTTCCTGATTTCTTGCTTCTAAATCATGTAGTGTTTATGAAAGGAAAAGACTCTCAGTCTGTCAGTCAGAACTCTAAAGCCTTTCGCAGACCATAAATTCACATTCCAGTTGTTATAAATAGAAAACACAATTGCAGTGGTTATAAAATTCTCTGATGATTGTTTGTTATAGTGCACCAACAAATCAGAAAAAGAGATGGTTGGAATACTGTTGTCAACATCTTTTTGCACAGAATTTCCATCGAGCCAATAAGTGAGCTCGTGCTGATGATTTGTAGTATCTGTTATCACCTTTCATCAGACTGTGAGGAGAAAAGAAATACAGGATATTCCAGATGGGAGTCTGATGCATGTGCACTGAGGAATCTGTTTGTTTCCTCTGATTGTTAGTGAAGGACAGTGGGGGTGCTGCTTGTTGCATTATTTTTTGTACTAATGACCATATCCAAGTGGCTTCTGTTAATATGCTGTAATTTACAATCCCTTTAGGATGCAGTTATTCATCTTTTTGGTGATTTTGGCTGCTGTTGAACACTTCACAACACTGCAGATTAGAAGCTGTAGAAATTGCTCTTCAGAAGACTACATTTCCTTTTTAACAGTGGTTGAATGTTCCCTAGCTTTTCCTTTGTTTTTACTTATTACTCTTAGAGTCAGTCTAACTAGATCACATACTAATGCAATGCCCTGGTTAATCAATGCTCATACAATTTTCTGGACATGTTTCCCATGTTTCTGGCCCCATTATTTAAAACAGAAGTATTTGATGTTGAAAATTAAATTTACAGCACACCAAGGGTTTCTTCCTCTATAACTGCTGCTGTGGAATGGTATATACCATTTTGGTTTGGAATATTCTCTCATGAATCATTTGTGCTTCTCTCATGCATCAGCCTCAGAGGAGCACCTGTACCCAGGTGATTGGAGCAAGGGCAGTGTATTGGAAAGGATGGAAATGACACAGCCTGTCATAGGATGGACTGTTTCACTGAGAAATTAAAAATAAAACACCACCTACTGAGATGCAGAAGCTGGGCAAAAGTTCATAAAAAAGAAATGCCCGACTGCAGGAACCCAGTGGTGAGTCCAGCTGCTTTGCCTCCAGCAGAGGCAGTAGGGGAGGCTTTTAGGGATCTCATGCAAGCTTGGCCACTTTGTGGTCCCTTCTCATACTCTGTCAGCATCACAGCTGTATATATATTACAGATATGAGGGGCCATATACCTGCATGGTCTTACTAGTGCTCATGGACACATTTCCCATTAGCTTACCTCATTCTCATGTGAAATTGTTGATACTATCTGTTGGTGCTAACAGCTGCCTGTGGCAGCAAGTTTCAGAAGTTCACTACTCACTGTGAAAAGAACTTTCACTCTGATTAAATCAGTCTACTATTAGTATCAGTTTCATAGAGTTTCCTCTACTACTTTTTCAAGAATTGCAGAATTTTTATTTAGTTTGCTTCTGCTTGCAATTCAGCTTTTCACTTATTTCTGGTATGGTAAACTGATGATATCTCCTTTTTAGCTCTCTGTTTTCAACAGAAGGGCCCTAGACTATGCAGTCTAGGAGATAGCTGCTCTATCCCCCCAATGATTTTAATTGGTCTTCTTGAAGCAGTCTTGAACTTCATTACAATTTTTTTAAAAAATAATTTAAAAGAAAATTCTTACCCTTGTGCCACAATTGGTATGTCATGCATAAGAATCTCCTGAATCACCTCAGCAGTAAAAGTGAAAACAAATAGTTCCCTGAGTGTCTGCAGTGGTATTATCATCCTTTTTATGCCTTTGTCATCAACTGGTCCCACTAATCACAGGATAGCTTCCTGCTTTTGATGTGCTCAAAGAATGTTTTACTATCAGTCCGAGTGTCATTTGCAAGTTGCTCCTCACGTTCTTATTTAGCCCTCCGTATTTCCTGTTTACATTTCAGCTGCTTTATCTTATGGGATTTTTCTGTGCTCACTTCAGAAAGCTTTCTGGTGATTTTGTTGTTTTGGGTTTTTTTTTTTTAAATGCTGATCTTCTACCTTTGAAAGATTCCTTTGCTTTCCAATTGAGCCATGTGTGCAGGGGGAGGTGGTCTGCTTTGTTTTCTTGTTCTGTGTCACACACATTACCTAAACTCCTAGTATAGTGCATTTCATTCTGTAGGCTTTATGTAGACCTCTTGGCTTTTGAAATAACCCTTTGGTTTTTTTGGAAGGGAAAGGAAATATTGGGTTTTTCTTTTTTATAATTGCTAATTTTTTTAAAAGCCTTTCTTTTTTTCCTTGAATAGTCACAAACTAGATGTATTCAGCTTTCTCTCTTTTTCTGTTTTTAAGCTGGAGTGTGTGTGCACTGTTGCACAGGAGTCACTGATTCAGGAATGTTTAGTTGTTGACCAGCCTGTCTTACCTGGTGTGAGTAGCAGGCTTGAGGGAAAAAAACATTCAAGGGATCTCTGCAGAAAGTCAGATTTAACCACTGTCAGAGGATACTGAGAAGTAAAATGTCATTTCCTAAAAAATAATTTTCAAAGAAAAGAAAGGGGAATTGTCTTTGTTTTCAGTAGGAAAAGGTGCTATCTTTGTAATGTTTTGGCAAGTCTCTTCAAGACAGATGAAGAAAACAATCAGGGGGAAAATTGGACATTCTTCTTTGAGAAAAAATACAATATCACTTGGAATGAAAATATATTTTCATTTCTAACATGGAATATTTTTTATTTACTTTGAAAACTTATCTTCCTTATCCATACTGGAAGCATAACACAAAATCTCTGAAGAGTCTTAAAAGCAATGCAAATGTTTTCAGATTTTCATTAGAGGGTAGTCTCTGCAGACAAAAGCACTTTCAAAACATAAAAACCAAACTGAGTTTTGTTTGACAGCTGAAAGATATTCCCTGTGGGTCATTTATGCTCCTGTCTGCAGAGTTGATAGAGTAAATATGCAGCAACAAGGAACATTTTTATACCTTGTCTGGTATTTGCTGGCTGATATTTTTAACTTAAGGCAGATACAGTTTGATAATGTAACTTGCAGAGCTTGGTGGCATTCATCAAATATGGAAATTACTTTGACAAATACACTTTGCTGCGTCTTTAGTTCTTAGCAGCAAGATTTTAAGTTGGAAGAACTTGTGTGTGGACTTCTGGGAGAATGTTAAATCATCACTGAGGCTCTGGATAGGCAGTCTGTTTCTGAGGTAGAGCCAAAATACTTTAACCATGAAGTGTGCCTGAAAAGTTCATGAAGACTCTTTAGATAAGGTGGCAGGGGATTCAAATTCAGAAACATTTTGAAATGCTTTTTCAGCTTAAGCAGATAGATCCAGTGCCCATGGAAACAATGTCAAGCCATGCAAGGAGTTTTCCCAATTAAGGGCCAGCAGACTGGGGGACAGCTTGGTGGGTGGCAGGACACTGATGTGGTCTCCAAATTCTGGGGACACATCAAATGGAACTTTCCATTTCTCCCCTGCTTGTCTTTTGAGTGTGACATCACAGAGACCCCCGTTTGTGATAGAGAATCAAAGTTGTCTCATGCTTTCTCTAACCAAATGAAATTCAGTGCATACATTAGTCATGTTATTAGATCTTTAAACATAGTGATTACATTTTTTTTTAAGTGAGAAGTCAGAGTAGCCAATAGTGCGTGCTTGCTTTTTTTAATAGTTTTTACAAAGTTGGAGTTGTATTTGCCATGTTTTGTGATCATGTTTGGGTGAAGATGTGAAAGATAATGCCAGAAACTGAAGGGAAAATGTTGTTGTCATACCACAGGCTGTAAAGAATTTGGGTTTTAAACAGCTCTGTAGTAACACATTGCACATGTCCTGTGTGGGTTGATGTTTGTGCTAAAACCTTTCACTTTTTGAGAATATTTTCATGGATTTACAGCAATTACTCAACTATTTACAAGGCACAAAATGTGACCCCCCATTAATCATAACCAATCAAATCCAGCATGTACAGTCATAAATATTTCAGTCACTGTTTTCACGACTTTCATCTTTATTCATATTTTCCAAGCTAGTCATGATTCATAAATTGATATTTACGACTACCATGTGCTGGTATCTGAGAGCTTGGGGGGTTTTGTTTTGGTTTGGGTTTTTTTTAATAGACATTTAGTTTAACTGGTATGTAGCCTGGAGAGATGAGCTACTCTAAGAATTGCTGTCTTTCCACGAAATTAATATTCACACAAGTAGCAGGACTGACAGCTTCTAGAGATAGATTATAGTCTCTAGGAGAGGGAAGAAGAGTGTGGCAGAGGGAGCTTGCAGTGTCTTAGTGTACCTTGGCTCTGCTTTTCAGGGTTGAGGGAAATGCATTTTCTTCAGGTGACTCACACTCGGCCACCTCAGACCGCCTGCAGGCAGCGGGGAGTGTGCTGCACTTTGTAGCTCTTTGAAGTCGTTTGCTAAAGAACAACTGAGTCGTCACTCCTGATGCTTTTTTCTGTAGCAGCTGTTAAGGTGCAGTAGGAACTTTGATCACAACTAGTGAATTTGTCACTGCAAGCTGCTGCTGGCTCCACTGGTGGTGTGAGGTCTGCATGGCACTAAACAACAGGGACGTGCTGTGCTCTGGTGTCTACTTGAAGAAGGGCCATTAAGAGCTGAAATGTCAACAGTGACCCCATGTACCTGTAATAAATGTAAGCTTTGTAATTAGTAGCAAGCTGTCTCAGAGGGCTGCAGATAGTTACTAAGATTAATTTTCACTATGGTGTGCCCAAAGTTCTTCTATGATATAAGGCAACCAGTTAACATTGTCAGGAGAGGCTATCAAGTTGCAGCATGTGTAGTTTGATGACAGAGCCAGGCTCCAAGTATCTTGTGGCACCAACTGTCTTTCCATATGTTTTTCTGGAGCTTGCCACACCCTAGGAGAGCAAACAGAATACCTGTAGAGTCACACCTTCACTGTCAGTACGTGTCCCTTTATTCCTCTGCTTCATTGTGTAGTAAACAATACTTACAGGGTAAAATAATACCAGTTTATGTGAATATGGATATCTGTGTAACATATATTTATATATGTTAGTTGTAAGTGTTGTAGTTGACAGGGAGTTAGTGAACACCAGTCTACAAAAATTAATTAAAAAAAAAAAACAACACCACATTGAGGAGCTCCTGTGCCTGTCTGCTTCAGGCTTTCCTCCTGCCTGTGGAAGGCAGGTGGCTCTGGGCTCGTGTAAAGAAGCTTCAGACAAGAGTAACTGACACTGGAGCACACTTTAACCAAAAAGACATTTCAAAAGGCATCCTAAAGCATGTCTAGACTGGAGTTTGCAGTTGAAAGGAAAAACTATTATCCTTTGGCTTGAAAAGTGACCCAGGGTTTTAGGCATGAGTGATTTTTGATAAATGGCCTGGTTGTCCCTCTCCCCAGTGTGGGAGGCAATTGGTTTCCACTGTAAACCTGGACTAGAGGCAATTTCCTTCGTCATGTTTGTAGCAAAGGTAGCACAGACAAATGCAACAGAAAAGAGGGAGCTTTTGAAAGTTTATTCCTTGTCTATTAGCAGCAAGAATCTCAAATAACAATATACCCATTCAAACTTAAACTTTGAATACATTTGCTAACATCAGGGATCTTTTTTCTCCTATTTTATGAGGTAGCTGTGTTTTCATGGAATATATATTAGCATGAATTTTGGTATGTTATAAATGTGACATTGATATTGCATATGAACTGTTTTGGTCAAGAGCCATGTTAACTGCCCCATCAATTACACTTCTAAGTACCTGTCACTTTAAAAAAATGTGGCTCTGGGCCCCTCAGGGTATTTCGTTCTTCTAGGCAAAGAGTTTTTTGTTTTCACTCACTACTTTTGATCTCCTTATTCTGGAAAAATTTTTGCTTGCATCTCATTTTTTGGGGGGGTTGGGGTTTCTGAGTTTTTAATGAGAGAAGTATCGTTTGTGTGGGAAGCATTGTGAGATCCAAAACTCCTTGGGATGCTTAAAGAGGGCGTTTAGAATTTCTTATGGATGGGTTACTATTGTGAAGGCAGCATTTAATGTTTTAGGAAGAGTCACAAAGTTGCAAAGGTAATTGCTTTTATATCTTATTCTGTACGTTTAAAAATGCACACCATACTTTGCAGTGTTTCTGTTAGCAAATAATGCTGTTTCAGCCATGGCCAGGTATATGTTTGCATATTATTCTCCCTTAGTATATTTTTGTACAGAACTACTTTCGAGGGCCTATGACAAAGTGTCTATGCCACTTCAGAACACACAGGTGCTTAATTCTGTATGTTCAGTAGAGCAAACATTATTGAAATGAATGTGGTGGAACACAGCTGGAGCTAAATGAACTATTGTTCTCATAGGATAGGCTAGATTAAAAACCACGAAATAGAAAAAGTTAAAAATTCTGTGTTTTTAATAGCTCCAGCTACAAGCCTGTATCGAGACAAGCAGCTGGCAAGCATATGACATTTTTTTCCCCGCTACAGATCTTCTAAAAATGAATTTCGTGTTCACCCAGCCTTGTCTTTCTAAGGGTGCCTGCTGGCACGTCATTCCTGAAGGAAGTGGCTCATCTGGGATGGTTATTGGGGGCTGGGAAAGCACCAGTCCTGGTGCATAGGCAGTGCCCAGGAATGGGAGCAAACACCCCCAGGGAAAGCTCAGCTTGTACCAGGCTCTAATGGACAGTGTGAGGACAGGAACCTGGCCAGGGCTCTCAGCAGAACTGCTGAATGTTCTTTCCCCTCTCAGATAAGCTACCAGCACATGGGGAAAGCTCAGTGCTTCCTTTTCTGCTTGTGCTGCTGCACTGTGATACTGCAGGACCTTCCAACTGTATGAGAACCTCATGTAGTTCTGAGAGCCTCTGTGTAACATTACTTGGCTTTATTATGTTTGGCTGTTGGTGAGAGTCAGACGAAAATTATTTCCAGATTACAATAAAGCAACTTCAAACATAATAAGTGTTGTTAGATCATTGACCGTATTAAAATAAAATTTTAAAAGGCTGTACATCAAGGCTCAGAGAACTGTTTAAAGAAGAAAAAATGTGTAGTATTATTGCCCTAAACGTACTGCTGAACCTTGGGAAAAGATTTGTGCCGCGTTTCTTGTGACAGTAACATCACAGAGGATATAAACCAGTCATTGGCACTCTCTCAAGAAACACATCCCTGTAATTCATTAGAACAATACCACTGTGATATTTGTTCATAATATTTATGAAAGTTAGGCTATGAAAACAGTGTGCACTGGCTGTCTATGGTGATGTATCATTCTGCAAAAGAGAACATACATGACAAAACGCTTTAAATGAACTCTAAAAATATACTGGTGGCTTGAAACAATTTGCCTGCTCTTACACGCCATGCCAGGAGGGGCTTCCCAGGATATGCTTCTGGATGACCTTTTTGAGGACATATATCAAATAGTCATGTATTTATTATAGCCCCAGTCACTCTTCAATAGCAATGATGAATGTTGTGTAGTGTACACAGTCATTACAGCTCTGTGTAATTCTCTGCTCAGTTTCCAGTTGCTGTCTTTTCTATGGAAAACAGAGTGGCCTGTGTCATGTCAACCCAATAAAACCCAACTTTTACCCACAAAGTGTTCTCAGTGGCATAAAGCTTTATCTGGCTGGCAGTGGGATGTCAGGGAGCCTGCAAGGAGGCTTCTGTTCTGCTTCCCTGGCTGTGCCTGGGCCCCTGGGCAGAGTGTGGGGAGCAGCCTGGCTCTGGTGAGTCAGGAGGCTTTGCAAGCTCTCACAGCTTCCAGAACATGCTGGGATTCACTGCAGCTCTGACGTCAGTGTAAATCTGGATTTCTGGGCACTGAATAAAGCAGCAGACTTACTCAGTGGCTGAGTGGTGCTGATGACATGCCATTTTTTTCTCTTTCCCCATCAGCATTGTGGGGAATATCAGGAACATGAATGTTCTGGTAATTATTGTAACCAGTTGTGGGCTCAGTTGAGAGGGAGACAACAGCCCTGGATAAGCTCAAGAATAAGAGTAGGCTCCATCTTAAGGGTACTGAGCTTGGGCTGAGGCTGAGCACCAGTAAGTTTCTACTTGGCAAATAGGTGAGATTGCAGAGTGGCTCTGGAATGGAATTTCCTAGGAAGGGAAGTAGAACCACCACCTCTGTCTTCCCTGTCTCCCCAGGAAGCTCTCTGACTCTGTCCACTCAAGTTCATTCCCCCCAGTCTCTTGATTGCTTCCTGTGATGGCGTGACTGGAGAGAGATGAAAAGCAAAAGGGAAGGCAGTTGCAACTTATCACCATGCTCAAAGCCTCCAAACAGAATTCAAACTTGTCTGGCAAATAAAGTGGACAGAACTAAAATGACATTTTAAGCTCAGTTTCCTGGCTTCACTATTCATTGCAGGAATGCTTGGATTTGAAAACAATAAATACCATCACTGCAGGAAGCCCCAGATTTGAATTGTGTGCATGCACAGCTCTTTACAAATCATCCATTTTTACTTAGCCACTTCCATCTAAGGTAGTTGGCTCAGTTTAATAATGAAATGGCCTGTCCAGAAGTCCTCTGCCAGATCAACTTATTGTTCTGAAAAAAAAAAAAAAAGAAAAAAAGAAAAAAAAAAGGGAATCACAATGCTAGTTTTCAGAAGGACTTTTTTAATAGAAAAGGTAAGGCAGATACCACACTAGACTTAGTGGGCTGCAGTCAAGGACTAAAAGTTAAAACCATATGAATGGAAAGAAGGGGGATGAATGGCAAAATTAGATTGAATAAATAAATGACAGGAAAAACAGCTAAGACTGGATAACAAGAAGAGAGAGATTAAAACTGGAACTGACATGTTTATATATACTTTGGGCAACAGATTATATTCTACCACGTACCTTTAGTTTCTTTATCATTCTGCTCTCCATCTTTCTTCATTTAAAGCTATAATTATATATTATTGATATATTATGCTTTTGATCTTATGGGCTTTGAGGTTCCGAAAGTGTAATCTTATTTTGCCACTTTTTTCCCAGTTTGATTAAATCTCATGTCTATGCATTTCCTTAAGTCAACATACATCATTGGCATGAAAATTTCCTTTTGTCTTTCCTTACTGAGTGCATTGTTCAGGTACATGCATTTTAATCACATTGAAGATGACTGATTCATGCTGGGATTTCACCTGTGCCAAAGGTTACATCAGTGATTCTGCCAGATAATTTAGACATGTAATTTCAAGCACAAATAACTGTCCAGGTATATAATGAAGTTTCACCTGCAACACTAGAATGAAGGCCAAGATGAAGCTCTCCAGGTGCTGAGGCTGTACCCTTTCCTCTTTATAGTTCTGGAGGAATAACAGGGTATTGCTCCAGATCAGTGCAGCAACAAACTCAAGACTCCTATTAGCACTACGGAATTTTTCTCATTGAAATTGTTAGTGTCCTTGAAACAAAAATTAAAAATGGAAACCCGTACACATTTGGTAGCTGTTTGGGTTCCTATTTGAGCTTTAATCAAGAAGACCTAGTAATCAGTTTATCAACATTAGTGATGACTTCAGTTGGAATAATTAGTAGAAAATACGGTGTTTAGATTGAAGTGTAAGAAGTCAAAGAAGGATTTTAAAGTACGATGGAGATTAAAAAGAATGAATATCTTCATCTGGCCTAAATAATGGTTGCTTAAGATTTGCATACAACTCAGATAGAAACTCACATACTGGATGGCTTGTAGAGGCAGAATATATACAGTAACAATTAAGATGTAAAAAATGTGAATATATATCAAGCACGCTATAAACACTCTCCAGATGTGCTTATGGGATCATCCATATTCCTGAATGAGCAGCCAACAAGATTTCAATATCATTGTCTGAATTGTAATTCTAGTTTTTTACTTCTAGACCAACTCATCTCCTTTTAGGCATTATTTTCTCAGTCCATTCCTGATACTGATCTCATTGATAACAAGCATTTTCTTTTTTGGAAAGCAGAGAGATAAGGATATTTTTATATTGTATATATAGCTGAAGCTGTGAGAAATCTGTGTCAGTGGAGAAAAACTATGGATGCTGCTGTTTATCTGAATATCAATAAACATTTGGAATAACAAAAACTTTAAAAGGGGGGAGGACTTATGCAGGGTTTTAGTGTCAGACAGCATTCCTAGCTCTGACTCACTAGAACATCCAATCATGCAGGAACAACAAATTTCTTAGGGAGTGTGTTGTAGTATTGTTACAGGAGTCTTTTGACTTGCAAGAATTGAAGATTCTTTTTCCATTTCCAACTCAGATGGAAGTTTGTTTTGTGAATGGGGAGTGTTGTTGTTACTTCTGAGCTTCATGTTTTCAAATCACTTTTCTTCCAATGTCTTTGACCAGTCATGAACTGTGTAGAGTGCCATGAAGCAAGTTGTGTGTGGCTCTTCATCTCCATCTATGCTCTTTCTGAAGGTTACTTTTTCTCCTTTCTAATCTTTACAATAATTTATACCATTTCTTCTTTAAACATTCTACTTTCTGAAATACCAGATTATATTTCCTTGACCTCTTCTCTATGAAGTGCAAAGGACAGAAAGTAAAGTTTTCCAGCCAAATGAGCGTTCTACCTCAAGCTGAATTCTAATAAATGCCTACAGTTTATAATTGATACTTCCAAGATGTTCTCAAGGAATTTAAAACAATCCAGAATTTAATAGCAATCAACAGAATCGAGACAAAGTGAAACTATTATGCTGAACTTATCGAAAAGCAGGGTTTAAATTGATGCTGCATATTATTCATTTTGACAGTTGCAAATTCACATTAAAGATAGCAGAGACCAAAAGACAGCAACTAGAAGAGGAAATGCTAATTTATTACTTGCAGAGAAACAACTGGGAAGCTAAGCTGTTCAGTTAAAATTATGAAATACTTTCCATTTCCAATGTACCTTTGATCTACAGAAGCTCTGAAGCATATGGCAAATTATAAATACGCTTTTAATTTCTTATCATGGCAGGTGATAGGCAAATGTCTCAGGAGTAGAAATGTAGCAGACATCATTCAATAGCAGCCCTATGCAAAGACAAAATGAACAATTATTTTTAGGCAAAATGGCATGGAAAGGTTATATCGCTAAAACATGTGTCCTTATACTCTGCCACTTGTATTAGAAGAATGGGGAATGAAGAATTCCAAACTCAGTTCCTGGGTGTCCATACACTACCTGGTGCATGTCTTGAGACAAATCACTTAATTTCTTATGCATCACTACAGAAAGGGAATAATGTCTAAATTCAGTGGTGGTGTATTGATGGCAAAAGAATGATAAAGTGTATTCCTTCTTAAAGGAATTGTATCCCAGCATTTGGGAAGGTTGAAATATTACAGCTTTTAGAGTGCCTGAAATGCTATTTTAAATCATTCAACTGGCAGAAAGCATGTAAACTGTGTAAATACAAATTGCTACATACTTTAGAAATTTATAAGCAGAGAGATGTAAGGCTGCTGTTTTGCTAGGCAATAATTTCAGTTTCCTGTACAAAAATAACATCACTTCCCATAACTGACCTTTTTAGGGAGGTTTGTTTGCATGGGGAGGCTCAGCAGGGGATTTTTAAACCATTAAATCTCAAGTGATACCACTCTTGAATGAACAGCTATTAGATGCAAAAACAGAGCCTTGTTGTGATTGAAGAGAGGGATATCAACTTTCTAAATCCCTTGAACCTGACTTAAACTCATAACTTAAAGGCCTGATGAGGTAGGGAAAGCCACTCTGCTGTGTTTCTAATGTTTTGTTCATGACTGTGTCATTTGATTCCTAAGGTACAGTGTGGATGAAAAGTCCTAGAACTCCCTTTTCTCCCTGTAGTGTATTGAGCAATCTCTTAACTGCTGCTGAATTGATTAACATTGTTGCTCCAGCTTCAGTCTGATACCTGTTCCACTTAGCAGGTTCAAAATTCACCTGGAGAGCAGTAAGGAAGAGTTCCATGGAGACACGTGAGGGTTCCTCCTTTCTCTTGGGAATAATTAGAGATACTATGCTGAAGACTGGGGTGGGGGGGGGGGGTGGTGTGAATTGGTAAGTTTTATTAATGAAAGCAGTTACAGAAGCTGTGAATGCAAATGTTCAAATATCACAGTGCTGAGCAAGTGCTCAGGCACCCCTAAGACATGTGCAGAGAGGCATCTGAGCAGTTTACAGGGATGGTCCTGCATGGCCACAAGGCTGAGACTGAATTCCTCAGCCTGGCATCTTCTCCTGGGATCAGGACATGTGGCTGCCAGAGTTGGCTCAAGTATATTGCTAAAAATAGGCCAAAGCACTTCAAAAATTAATGAGCTGTATGAGTTTAGGACTACTGAGATTTATAGGCTAATGGATAACTATCAGAAGGAAATTTAGAGCCCTTATGTCTCTCTTGGCTTACACTGATGTAAATCAGGATTAGTTGCACTGAAGTCACTTGACTTACAATAATATAAGTAGGAAGAGATTGGGGAATTTATGCTCACTTTGCAGTAACCCACAGATAGAATTAAGTCATCTTTTTGGAAATGAGAAGTGGGTCATTTCTGAATCATTTTGCAGAGATTTAAGAGTGGCAACCAGATGCTTCCTTCAATGCATATCTTAGATGGGGAAAAAAAGAAGCCTTGGGGGTCTTTCACAGTACTTCTCAGGAGTGTGTCCTTTGTATTTGCCAGCTTTAAGTTTGTGAAATTTATATACACTGAAGACTACATTTATTTCCAAATAAATGAAAATTACACACAATAAGAAATTCTGGTGGCTTCCTATAAACACTGTAAATGAGAATATTTTGTATAGTCAGCTAAAAATGCAATAAATCTGCAGCATAGGACAATAACTGCTGCTTATCCCAGGTCATTCCCTATCTATTTTTCTGTTTCTGGGACTACTGCTGGGTGAATCACAAAAGGAGACTAACTACTCACACTGGTTGAAGCCAATAAGTCTAGACTCTTATTCTGTAATTGATCTCTCCAGTCAAGGCAAGCAAGAGGTGCCCAGCCTTGTAATGCTTTTTGCCCTCCAACAGTAATTTAAGAAAACACAAAGAAAACCAAAACTCCATTTCAAAAAAGGGAAATGAGTACTTGGTACTCCCAATGCTGAGCATGCTTTATTCTTCTTTCTTAACCCATAACAGGGACCCTTCTCCTGTCCTTTCCTCCCAGTCCTGGAAAGCCTGACTCCACCAACCATGGTGAAAGATTTCTCTGCACTTGTCTGCCTTGGAGGAATGAAAGGCAAACTGCAGGCAAAGCAGAGCATCAGCAGTCAGGTTTTTGTGGTTTCAGATCTGAAGCTGAGAGAGGATTTTCCGGGGTGGGAGGCAGGAAATCAGCTCTGATAGAGATGCTGCTAGAATGGGAGTGGTTTGAAGAGCAGCTCTTTGCTCCTGCCCATCCTGAGACTGCTCTGGGAGCTCCCACTGCCCAAACATCCAGACCCTCCTTGCTTCCCCCAGGGTGGAGAGGCCATGTGCCAGGAAAAGATAAATAGGAACTAGCTAATTTTACTCCTTTGCTCCTGCTTAGAGAAAGGTGCTTTTTTGCAGTAGATTGGTGAGGGTCTAGCCTGAAATTCTGCAGTTCTCAAAAGGAATTCTCTGCTGGTGTTCAAGCCTGTAGTTAAAGTTCTTAGTTAAATGTGAAAGTCAGAAATAAGGCAGGCCATTTTTTAAAGTGCTCCAGAGCATAAAATATGCTTCAAACAATGTTAAGAAGCTGACTTAGAAAATCCTAAGTACCAAAGTAAACTTAATTTGTCATTCTGTTTTGTATATTTGGGGATGTTCCAGATTAGGGACCAAAAAACAGCCTTAATCCAGACTTTCCTTGTCAGTTGGTCTACGGGGCTTAAATATGGATTTTTTTTTTTAAATATTGTTAAGTATGTGACAAACTATTAATCCATTAGTGAAGATATTGATATTCTCAATGAAGCTCCCTAATCTCCTTCAAATATTGATTTAATATTATTATAGCATGGCCAAATACTCTATTACTCTATCTAAATTAACATTTTTTTCAAGATATATTTAGGAAGGAAATGTGTGCTTATTGATTGTATGAATGAAATTACTTTAATTAAGGAAACAGGCCTACTGCCAAAAATGGCATGCATGATTATTAGTGCAGGATGCTTCCCACAACAGCCCAAAAAGGCATCATCAAAAGCAGATGCCTAAATTAGTTACAATGTACATCCTGGCCAGACAGATGCTTCAGACCCTTGGCCACTTTTAGGACAGATTCTCCTTCCTTTGAAAGCAAGCCAGAGCACAGTAACACTTTAGGTTTTTTTACCAACCATAATTTAAAACTTTTCAACCTTAAATTGAATATCACTTCAGAGAAGCTTGATTCTCTTGACAACTGACATGGGAATCTCCTGACAAAACTCATTTAAATTAGTGCTTGGAGTGGAGGATATAGGATTCTAAACAATTGTTAAAGTTTCATCTTTTTGCCTGAAAATACAGGTTTTAAAAGTGACAACAGGGATAACTACTGAAAAGGAAGCATCAGGCTGTTGTGCTTTGGTTTATTTCATAGCAGCATTCTAGTATTATGACTTGCTTCAGCTGCATTTAGCCTGAGAATTAGTTAGAAACCCATGTTGTTTTTTCAATCCAGGAATCACTTAGGAGACCACAAGTCGAGTATTTGTACCCCAGTCACAGGAGTGCACATCAGGGATGGAGGCTTCTCTGACAAGCCAGATTTCTGACAGCCAGGGAAAGTCCATCTGCCTGTGTAGCTGGGAATGGGTGTGGGGGCTTGTGCAAGCAGTGCACGGGAGAGGAGTGTGTGGAGAGGCTGCAGCTGTGGCCCAGTGCTGATGTGCAGCCTCATCTCACACTCCAGCACAGTCCCTGTGGCTGTCAGAGGTGAGCCCGACCCTGTGATGGCAGAACTGCCCAGCTGAGGAGCCTGCTTAGCCTGGGCACCTGAGATTTTTCTAAGCCCTGACCTGACTGTAGCAGCCATGCTTATTCAACCTTCCAGATCAAGGTCACTAATTTGCTTTCAGTGAAGGGGAGCACTTACAGACATTCCTGCTTGTGCTCTCTGTGTGTTATGGATGCACCCATACAGCAGAAAAAAATTCAGTGTAAAGTGCCCAGTTGCATGCCATAGGAAGTGGAGTAAGATTCTTCCAGCGTTCCACATGGAAAACAAAAGTGTATTTCTTGTGGCCTTTTAAAAACAAAAGCAGAAATAGAATATTCCTGTATTCTGGGCAAGGTAAGATAGACTGGGACTAGCCATGGGAAATACTGAGCTTTCAGGACCTAAAAACTTATTCCACTCATTTTTGGTGGAGCTGTCTTAAGCAAGGGATCCTCTCTTCAAGGATTGGCTGTACAGCTCCATTTGCTGAGCTCTGCCCTGTGGGGTTCTTTGTGTGGCAGTGTGAAAATGCTTTGCTGAATTTGACCTTCTCTGCTCTGGCAAGCACCCTCTCTCTGCAGCCATGAGGTTTTGGAATCCTCTGTGCAGGCTGTCAGGGGATAATAGCTTCAGCAGCACTTATGGGATGACTTAAATAATTGTCACTCAGTCATTTTTGTAGCCTCTCTATGTAAACGCCAATAAAACCTTTCAGCCATCCTATATAACTACAATGTGTCTGTATTGTAGCTGTAAATACTGATTGGGATCTTAGCACAAAATGTTTGCTGACACACATAACACAAATATGTCCTTCCTATGGAAAAGTATCAAATAGCATAAAGACTCTTGGAAACCCAGCAACCAGTAGCCAGTATTTATTGATGATTTGGCACATGTTTGTTAAACATGCACATAAGGGTTGAACAAAAGCTGCCTGAGGGATCCCCAGATCAAGACACAACCAACAGCTGCTTCTGCTTAAATGATTTTAGTGGTTTAAAACCATAGAGGAGAACTGAGTGCTGTAGTACACTGAGACACCAGTAAGGGGAACCCTTTTTGCAGTAAACCTTCAAGCTTTTATTGCTTTGATGGAGCGTGTGGTCATAAAGATAACGTGACATTTTGGTTCCAAAAAAATTATGTTTAATCAGAAGACGAACAGAGATAAGCAGTTTAAAATGAAATCTGAATTACAATTTCAAATCTACTTTTATTTTTTTTTTCATTTCTCAGTGAAATTGAATAGGAAATGTGAATGAACCTGGACAAGACAGGCATTAACCCTTAGAGGAATGTTAAAGACATGGAGGAGAGTTGGTTTTGACAACTGGCTTTAAGACAATATTAAATTAAATCAAATCATTACAGTGAAGTGGCTGTCACCAGGCATCATTTTAGCAAGAAAAACAAATGGTGGATTTATTGCTTGAAATGATGTCATCATAAGTAAAATTTCATCTGTGGATAAGTCTTCTCACTTCAAAAATGTAATTTTGAAACTCAGGCATTACCATTCTAATATTCTTAAAAGTTATAGCTCTCAATGAGCACACAGATGAATCTTAATGCTGTAAATGCTGTAGAAAGACTCCTGAAACCATTGTAATTAATCTGTGTTGCTGTACAATAGATGTTATGTCAGGAGAAAACAAGTATGCATGTGGGTCTGTTTACATAATATCCAAAATCTTTAACAGTCTTTAACTCTTGTAGTATATTGCCCAGACAGAGAAACATGCTTCAGAGGGTTGAATAGAAATCCAGTATTTACTTGCTAAATAACATAACTATAGTTTTTCTTACCTCAAATGAGCAATTCTGGAAGTGATGTGATGGATTGGTGTGAAGGAACTCCTCTTCCTGTCCAGTGTCGGCATTTCCATTACTGCTGACCTGGAAAAACTTCTGTCTGGTCAGGTTTAATTTTTCTCTATGAAGTAGCAAGTAACTAAGTTTATGAAACCCCTGAATGTACAGATTCAGTGCACCCATAAGATCTCTAAATAATCACCACAGTAAATCTAAGCCAAAGTCTCTGCTGTGCTTTCTCAAATGGCTTCACTCTAAACTGCTAATTAGCTTCTCTCTAACTTTGAATACTCCATAAATGCACTGTACTGATTGATAGTGCATCAATATTAATTAATAATTTACCACACTGTTGGAATTTTCCTCTACATGTAATCACTGCTGCAGCTCCTTCTAAACCTTTCTTTAGCAAAAAAAAAAGGAGGAAAATAATTTTGCTACTTTCACCCTATGTTGTTTAATCTCCCCTTTGGTGTATCTGCAAATATTTGGAAAAGCATGTCTCAGATACCCCTGAAAATTTGCATGGTTTATACGGCACAGTAGTTCCATCTCACAAAGTGTGCTGCTGCTTCTAATTGGAGCTACTGTGGCGTGCTTCATGTTTTATTTATTCTCACAGCACATATGTGAAGTGCTCCAAAGGATTGTACTCTGTCAGGATCTGCCTTTCAGACAGGGGCCCTGTAGGCTCTAACCACAGGTCAGGGGGTGTGCTGCAGCACAGCAGCCCTGCCCAGGTGGTCAGGAGCTTCTCAAAGTCATGGTTCTGCCAAAAAGGCAACTTGTTCAGAGTGTAGGTAGTGGCAAAATTCACATAGAAGCTATGATTTTTATTACCATCAAAAATAATGTAGTTCACAACAGAAATAACTTCTTAAGTGTACTGTATTCTAATAAAGCAACATGTGCTCCCTGTGTGGCACAGAGTAGCCCAAATGCATTAACTGCATTTTCACACTGATCATGAATCACTTCCTAATCACATCTTTGTTTCATGGGAGTCTCTTGGTAGTGCCATATAATCCATTTTCTGTAAAAATTATTCTCTAAAATCTTACATTCTGGCCAATATCTGCTTTGTAATTATGAAGTCTCAATACAAGTGAAAAGCCAGGTCTGAGAGACAAGCAATTAAAAGAAAAATAAATGTACATTCCAACTGTACTTGGACATAGTGTACAGTGCCTGTCATTCAACTACTCTTATCTCTGTAGTCTCCCTTTTGTGGGGAAGACCTGATGATTTGCACTTCATTCTTGTTGCAATTCATTCCCGTTGCAATTCATACTGCTCAAAGCTCATACAATAATTCTCTTTTCCAGGTGGCTGTCAGCACCTGCAATGTTGCTGAAACATCCCCAAAAGAAACTGCCTTTGCCCAAGACAGTATGAATCTGCAGTTTCTGGTGACAAGCTTGCATTGATTTTGTTTGTGCTGTTTCTCTGTTTTCTGAATGAGGAACCAGTAGACAGCACCAAGCACACCAAAGAGAAACCTTATTTAGAGTAAGTTTTCCAATACCTAACTATTTAAATATGATAAATATGACAAGATGACCATACAGACCAGACAGAGAGAGCAGTGTTGCAAAAAAGAAAGGCCTGAAGATCCCAGATTTCAGCTGGCAAGAAGCTGAAAAGCAGACAGCAATGTGTTTTTGTGATAAATAAGGACGACGCATACTGTTGTTGCCTTCATAGCAAGATTTTGGTCACATGCACAGGAGCAGGGATTATTCCCAGTGCATCAGGGTGGGTGTCTTGTGTTTTGGGTTTTCTGGATGTTGGAGTGCTGGGATGAATCCAGCAGAGCCCACCAGGGTGGCTTCTGGAGCACCTGACCTAGTGGGCTTGTTTGGCCTTAAGAAAAGAGGGAGAGGGGAGTTCTTGTGTGTAGGACAGTCAGAAGCTGTGGAGAAGACACTTCTCAGAGGCACACAGTGATAAGACCAAAAGGCAAGAAATGCAAGTTGTGATGTGTGAGAATTTTACTAGATGTAAAAAAACAAAGCCTCCTTCCTTGGAGGCAGCCAAAGCTTGGCAAGAAAGGGCCTGAGCAAACCCATCTAGTTGGACTTGTTTTGAGTACAAGGCTGGATCAGATGATGTCCCAGAGGTCCCCTCCAACTTGAACTGTTCTATGATTCTGTGATATTGCAACAAATTCCTTACCAAGTATTGACAGAATCAGTCAATATTACTGTTAGAGCCATTTACAAGGTATTTTGTCACAGATCTATCTGTCTCCATACTATAGATTAATGATGTTTTCATTATCAGGCTATGTCTTATAGAGGAAGCAGCTATCTCTAAAATGCACTCTATTTTTTTAAACAAGAATCGAAACAAATAGGCCAAGAATAGGCTCTAGCTTTAATGTTAATTTTGCTGGAGACAGTGAGGATGAACTCAGCCTAAAATATTTTTCCCAGTCAAAGCAGAGCAGGACTGCACAGTGAGAGTAATCCCATCAACATTGCAAACATAATCAGAATTCAGGACTTCATCTTAAAATATCCATTTGATAAAGTGTGGGTATTGTAGGTTGACATGATATTTTGAATGAGCTTTAAATGGTGTCAGAGATCTCTTCCTTTGTGCATTTGTACCATATCCCCAAAGAGACATTACAGTGTTGATACATCACAGCACTTGCACATTTGCTCTTTACTGGTCACTACATAATTTCCAGTTAGTGCAGTGGTGCATTTTTGGCTGCAGAAGGTGACTTACCTCCCCAGCACTGTAGATTTCAATGAAAAAAGAGAAAGAAAGATATTAAGAATGTAGGTGGGTGGTCAGGTCTCCTCTGCATCTTGAGCCAACACCATGCTGCTTCTGGGCCAAAGCAGGAGTATAATCACTGCAATGATACTGGGGAAACTCTGTCATCTCTTGCACTGGGCTGAAGACAGATGACCATATGTATCAGGCTGCTGAGTATGAAATTCTCCTTAGTATTAAGATATCCTAAGGGTTGGGCATAATAGGGTTTGATAAAGGGAAGAACCTGTAACAGAAAACACATTGTCAGTTCCAGACTCCCCTCTATACCTGAAAAAGGTGAGGGAGTTTTCCCTCTTAATATTAACATAAACTTTGTAATCTGTATGGGAAATATATATTTTAAAAATTTAAATTAAAAAAAAAAAAAAAGAGTAACACTTTTGTAATGTGGCTGTACTGGTATAACTGTCCTAAAAAGTTACCAGATTTTATACTAAAAATAAACAGTCCATTGGATTTTTGCAAAGGGGAAGCTTTAGCCCTCTCGTGTCATCTAGACCTTTGTAGAATGTTTAAAAAAGCCATTCAGAGCATAATATTTCTGCAAGGCTTACCATGCAACTGAGGCACTTTTTTTCACCCAAACATAGAAAGGTCATATAAAAGACCTGAGCTAGGCAAACAAAAAACCTGCTTATACTGACAATACCTAGGGTGGTGAGAATGCAAGACCTGTGTTGAGTTTCCCTGGTTCTCACAGACTTTCCAGGTAGGGGAGTTCCCTCTTCAGAAACACATGGAATTATCTAAAGTGATTTTTAAATTTTCCTTTTCCCACTGATCCAGAAATATCATATAGCAGGTTGCCTTGCTTGTTCCAGGGTTCAGTCCTGAAGGATTACTGACATAGGGCTGATCTTGGCTGCAATAGTTGTGTGCTGGTGTCCAGAAAAACTGGTCAAGCAACCTTGAAACTCAAAGCTACTTTAACAGGAGTTAAAGTTGTTTGCTGGTATTGGCCTATATGAGAATCAGTTCTTATGCTTTTCCTCGATGGATTCCCTGCAGATTACAGGAGAGCAGAGAATTCCACAGAAAATTATATCTAAAATGAATGTAGATCTTAACTCACTGAATGCCAGTTTCCTAGCACTCTATATCAAGGATTACTGTGGAATATCCTCTGTGACTTCTGTGATAGCAAAAGTCACAGATTGATTTGGTACTGGCCAGAAGGCATTTTTCCTCTTCTTTATAGGAGAGAAAACTTTATAGAAAAGCTGGTTAATAGAGCCTTAATTAAGGCTGTTTCAGTTTTATATACATCTAGTGAAACAAAGATATAAATGTAAAATGTGGTTACTTTCTCTGCCTCATTTTCCCTTTTCCTGATGTGTCTTTGCTCTAGTGGGTCAGCAGGCAGGTTACTTGATTTGGGTGATGGGGAGATTGTGTGTGATTGGGAATGCCAACTCAGGATCATGAGAGAGCCCACTGAGTGGGCTGGAAACAACATTGAGATCAATAGAGATGGGTCAGTGCACAAATCCTGCAGCCTGTGGGGTGTGTGGCTTTTGATATGGTAAACTACAGAGCAGGGTCTTCATCCCAGTGAAACATCCAGCCAGAATTCCCCACAGTGGCACACAGGACATTCTCAAGAATGTGTGCTTTTGCTGCTGCATACCAAAGCTGTGCACCATAACGTGATCTCTTGATAAAAAAGAAAGGTGAAATTTTAGAAATGCACCTGTGGCAGAAATTCCCAGGTTCCAGAGTGAACAGACTGAAAGTCCCAGAACACAGGAGTGTAACTGGGAGTTCCCACATCACAGCTCATGGGAAGTTAAAAGCACTCCTTTCTTTGTTTTCTTTGGATCACTGGGTCAGCAGTATTCAAAGGCTATGTTGTGCTTTTAGTACCTATTTGCCCACAGGAAAGTCATGACTTTTTTAATGGGTTCTCTGGTGCCAAATGCTAATTACAAGACTGTAAGTGTATTGTGTATTTTCCCTTTCATCCTCAGGATATCCCAGCATTTGTAAAGTAGCGAGTCAGCTCCTGAGTTATGGACAAAGGGATGTCCCTGTCCCCCCCTGCCCCAGCCCCAGAGCTCTGAAATACCACCAAGCCCAGGGATGCTCGCTTGATTTCTGCTGCTGGAGTGACAGGGAAGCAAAATGGAGGGGAGGGAGAGCACAGAAGGTGTGGGAGGAGGGTTCACATCCAGAGTGAGGGCATGCAGGAAAATCAGACAGCAGAAGAAAGGGAAGGAGCTGTGAGAGGTGGGCAGGGAGCAGAACAGCCGTAGTGGGAAGAAATTGGAGCATGAATAAAAACTCCTTTGCTAATTGCACAGGGAGGTGGAGGGTGAAATCCAACAGGAAATGGTACAAGTGTCTTTGTGGCAAGAGTGAGGGGGATGATTAATGGGGATTTCTTGTGGAATAGGAAGAGGAAAACTGACCTGCTCCAAACAAAGCAGGGGAGACTGGGATGTGTGACAATTTCCAGCTCAAGTTCTCCTTGCAGGTCTGTCAGCATGCACTAGTTCATACTTGGCAACATCAGCAATATCAAAACTAAGAGTTCAAAAATCTCAAGTCTACCCCTTCCCAGATAATGAAATTTTCTTTAAAGTAATGTATTTTGGGTTCTCTTTGTATTCTCATGGTTTTGATGCCTTATAAATTTGAATCCTTTTTTTGTGGAGCTACAAAATAATGTCAACATTTGTCTGTGTTCTTCAATAAATCCCCAGAGTTTAAGAAGGTTTATGAATGTACCACAACCCCCCCAAAAAATCATATGAGTTGGTATTTCACTGGACTGTGATTAACACAGACCATATTAGATTAAATGAGAACTCCTGTGGTCCAGGAGCATTTTATCATCTGTATATTTGATGGCACACTGAAGTGGGTCTGTTTCCTGTTTAATATGATGCTGTATCTTGCCACAGGGGTTACAGAGTGCCAGAGAACTTGGCAGCTCCTCTCCCTGAGGAAGAGAGGCAGTGAGCCAACACTGAGGAGGAGTGCCCTAGAAGTTAAAACCATGAGTGAGATAAGGGGATACAATCACAGGATAATCATATCATGGATGGATAGTAATACAGCTTTCCTAATCCATCTTAGAAGTGTGGTAAGGGAGTGCTTCCTCTACAGGATTTTTGAAGTTAATATGATTACACTGCCAAGATACTCATCGGCAATTATATTTTGTTTTCATGACATCTCTTAATAAGAGGGTGACTGTGCAGCTCTCCAAGGTTGAGTGCCCTCACACTGGACTGCTCCATTATCATCAGTATCATCACCCCCTTAGCTTGAAGATGCTCCTAGAATATCAAGCTAAATGAGTAAAACCACAAGTAAGCCAGAAAGTTAAAGATGGTTTTTAATAGCAAATTTTACTCACTGCTGAAGGTTCAGATGGATGTATTTTTACCAGCAACTATATATGTAAGGAGTAATTATTCTAGTTGCAAGTGTTATGCATACTTGGGACACCATACAAAAATAATCTTAAGTTTGGAAAGCACTTTCTACTGCACATACAGAAGATTCAGTATAACATGCTCTAAATAAAGGGGCCCCTTTTTAACACTTGTACTAGAATATTTGTCATGATAAACTTCATTTCTGGGCAAGATAGAGACTAACTGGAGACACAGGGGTAAATAATAGCAGGAGTGAAAGACCTTTAGAAACTTCTCTGCAGCCTCTGCTGTGTATGGTGGGAGAACTTCTTTGAGGTACATACCTAGAGGCAGGGACATTTAAAAATAAAACAGTGCAAACCCCACCCAAACCATCCACTGCCCTACATGCACACTTCTTGAAGAGAGGAGAGTGAGGCAGAGATGATGGATGTTAGTCTTGTCAGTTAATGTGCTACTCAATGGAGTTTAGATGCTATGGGGATGAAGGCAGCTTAAGAGCTTCTGCAGACTATGAAAGAATAATTCTATCACTGCCAAAGCATGTAACACCTGCTCACACAGGGCTTCTGACATCAGGAAGAGATTTTCAGTAAGGCCATAAAAAGCTTCACATTAGGGGAGCTCAGATATGACGATTTAAAAAGCCATGATAAAAGCATATTAAATAGAAAATCAAAATTAAAATTGACTATCATAATGAAATTTAGGTAGAAAATAAGCAAAATTAATCATTCTCAAATGAAGAAACAATCTAGCTGACACAAAACACTTTAGTCGAATAAGAAATATTAATAGAAAACTATTTATGATGTGTTTGTTGGTCTATCTCTTATTTACTAATATTTGTGTACTTGAGCCTGCAAGATGATTTTTATGAGATAGTTTTTATAGATATGCCTAGTACCAGAACATACAGTTAAAAAAAAAACCAGCCTATTTGCAGTAGTAGACATTGACTATATCACAGTATTCAGATTCAATCCTGCTCTGATGCTTCTTGGAGAGACCCTGTTGGGAAATGGAGCAGAGGGATTTTTAATCACTCAGATGAGGAAGAGCTAGAGGAAAATAAATCTGAACTTTTCACATGGCAGAAAAATTTTCTGATATGTGAACTGTGATATATCTGGGGAGTGTGAAAACAAAAGGACACACAAAATGGAAATCGATGGTGATTTCTTTTTTAAAGACAACATAAGCATGCTCTCCTCAGTATTTCCAAATGATTGGAGGTAAATGGCCTCTGTTCAGAATGTTGATGTTGGGGGACCCATCCAGAGGTGGCTCTTCCCAACACTGAAGTCCCACATATGAATTTGAGATACCAGATCAGAGCCTGTGAAAGCCTCCCACCCTTCAGTGTCATTCATTCTTTTGGTTCTAGCCCAAGTGCTCTGGGAGTTTAAACATCCTTTTTGTTTTGGCAAAACTCTTACATCTGTTTCAAATTACACAGGAAGATGATAATTTCATTAAATACTTCAGTTAGATTTATAGAGAGTCCTAAATGCACTTTGTGACTGATATTGGGCATTAATTCCTCTAGGTTTTGTTTGCAGAAAAGCTCACACTGTTATTACTCTCTGGTCAAAGGTTACACTTCCTGCTCTCTGTCAATGCAGCCAGCATGTAAAGTGTCTTCAGATATTAGTCAGATCACCATGTCACAAGAACCACACTAGTGAGGATCTGCCTGTGGCTGTTAGCAAAGCTACATCTGCATTGAAATGTGTTTCAGTCTTCCTTGTACTGGGGACTTACTCTGTACTTTCATAATCTGAGAAACTGTAGGAGTCCTTTCAATGTACCTCTGCCTACTCATTCAAACATAATCATCAACTATTGTACAGGTAGCCCATGCAGTAAATTTTAGAAATTTGTGTAGCAATAATTACCTTAGTAAACCTACAAAATAAGAAAAGTAAGTATTTGTTCCAGGAGGGTCTGGCAGGGCACTGAATGCCACTGGTAAGGCAATGGACCATAAGTCTGCATAAGCAAATGATCCCTGGCCATGAGAGGTAACACTCCATGCTGATTCCAAAATAATTCTTTCAAAGTAGCCACACAATCATTGGTCTTTTCTACTTGATCTAGTCCCTTTCTTATTCTTCAGCTGTGAGAGTCAATTGTGATAGAAACCCTGTGTGTCTGAAGTACCAGAGAGAAGATGCTCTGGAGCTGAGCTACAGTTCCTAGACATCTGTGTAATCTCAGCTCATGTGTCTGTCTGGTGGTTTGAAATATTGTCCACTCTAGAGACCACTTGTGTCAGCAGGGCAGGGCTTTCACTGTACCTTAACTTGGACCATCTTGAAAAGAACAGCATCCTTCTGTATTGCCTTCTTTCTTGGTTCCCTGTCCAAGCTGATGCAGTGCTCTTTGTAATTGGGTGTGAAGAATATTTCTTCCTTCTATGCACTCACATTCTTAGTGGGGCTAAGTCTCTTTGAGTAAATAATCAGCCATGACAAAATATAATCTTTTGTGGAGATAGTGGTAGTTCCTCATTTTCATAATTGTTTCTTGAGATAAACCCTCCAAACTTACATGATTTCCCTGGGGTAAAATGAAAGTCAACTAATTTAGCAGAGTGAAATGTAACTTGCTGAAGGAAAAGGTGATTAATCTGTTCTGTTTCCTTTTGTTGGGTTTTCAGTTTTCTTCTGTACAAGTCACAGGTCTACATGCAAAGGATGAGGGAATATTGCTTTCAAATATATACTCTGAAGTGTAAATGCTGAAATACAGCACTCGTTTGGTCTTTGGGGGATTTTTGCTTTTTAAAGTTCTGTGTGTTTTTGTTAGAGTTTTGCTGTTCCCAGACATCACTGCTGGCATGACCAGATCACAAACATCTGGCATTCCAACAGCAGCTTGAAAAAAGAGAGGACTTTATGCAAAATTAACTTTAAGAAATCGTTGTATTTTATGGAAAAGACTTTTGGAGATTTAGTGTCATGAACTGAAGTCTGTTCCTAGCAATGATGCTGGCAGATTAATGTGCTTATTGATGCCCATGCAGTAGCACACTCCTAAAATGCCAGAGAATGAACTGCACAAGGGCTGGACATACAGAATCACTGATGCTCTCTCTGAGATGATGATGCCTTAGGATTTTATTTCTTTTATATATATTTGTAATCTTGCAATTCTTTAGTGTATAGCTCTAAACTCCAGACAGAGTGTTGGACACTGGACAGCAAGGACACCTTACTGGCTCAGGCCCTGAGAAATGTAAACAAAAGTGAGTTGTGTGAGTGTTAACTTGGGGTAAATGACTTCATTACCTGAAGCTGTAATTAGATTAACCCCCAATATGCAAATGGACCAAACTTGTAGAAGTGTGAAAACCTGTGACCCATCGTTCATTTTGGGTGTAGCCCCTGGGGGAGCTTTGTCTGCCCAAAGTGTACCTGAAGGCCCTTCAGTAAATGGAATTGCTTTTTATTCCCCTAATTTTGTCTGGCCTTTGTTTTTAGGTAGCCCTGAAACAGCATCAATGACTATAGAATTTGGCCATTACCTATGGAAAAATGTGTTATGTTGGTCAGATTTCAACTTCTAAAAGCATAGTATTAAAGATTCAATGTTAATGATCTACAAGTACAACTTACACACAAATAGAAATTTAATTTAAATTACAAATTTTTGTGACTGAATTAATGAAGATACTGTATTGGTTAAAGGGTAGATCAAAACATGGTTTTGTTTCATCAACAGGAGCGTGGATGAGAAATCTGCAAATAGTAATAGCTAAAAGAAAAGTCAGCCAGTCCAGTTTTGGGAAGAGGTAGGACTTGCAAATATTTTAGTACGTATGTAAGTTTGAGAGCATTTGATACTGAAGAATTCAAAAAACAAAACCTTTTTTAGGGGAAGAAATAGAGCATGATATAGCTGGACCTGATTCCCGCTCAGAAATTCCAAAGGAAGTAGGCAACAAATGTTGTGCTGCATGGGGAATATTTGGGGCTTACCACAAATACTAAATGACATCAGTGCTGTCAGTGCTGACAGAAGTGCCAGTTGCTCTGAGCTGTGTTTGCACGCCTCATGCTTGTCATGGAATATCACTGCACAGATGTTTTGCACCAAAAAACAAAAAGGAATTTCTTTAAAGTCATCTTTTTGGCTGTGTTTTCAGAATCGTGAATTTGCAGCACAACAAAAATGGTTTTAAATGAAAAGTGAATATGGCTAAGATTTTTTTATCTAGATACTCTGCCTGACTACTTGAGTCACATTTAATTCTGCCTTAATCTGACACAGAAAAAAGTCAAGATATTTTCTGGACTGAGTTTTACAGTTTGCAAATTTAGAAGCAGCACTAAAATGCATCTAAGTGTATCAATTCACTGTTAATTTTTTAAAGACCCTTTTCTGCCAATTATCTTTCAAGTTAAATAGTTTGACATCAGTATATTTTATGATGATTTAAGTGATTATGATCTCTGATGGTTTCATAAAGTTGCCCTCAGTAAGCAAGCATTAAGATGAAATCCATTTTTTGTTGAAGCTCTTTTTTCCCTTGGTTTCTCCACTAGTCCATATAAGCTCTTTTACTGTCCTTGCCACACTGAGAACCACCCAAAAGTGCATCAAACAACTAACATTGATGACTAATTACTAGCATTTCATATGTGGTCTGTCCTTTCTTCAGTCCTCTTCTTGGAGAGGAAATGGCATGCATAATGGAATATTTTGCTTTAGCAGAGTTTTGTTGTTTAAATGTTGGGGTTTGGGGAGGTTGTTTGTATGACGTGTTTATTTGAAAATTGAAGAATTATGTCTTGTACTTAGAGCAGAAGTTGGTGATATTTCTGCTGATGTTTGTTACCACAAAAATTCATTCTTGGCTGGCTTTTGAAGTGCTGGGTTCTTCAAACACGAACATTGTCCACTTAAAGACTTGGCCTGGTGTCTGAAACTTCATTACCTGTCCTCCAGGAGTCAGAGTAGGCAACAGAGGATTGGGTTTCATTGACCTTGAGTTATTACAAATCTTTCCATGTCATCCTTTCTGATAAACATGGAAGTATTTTGGGATCTTCCTTTGGTTCTTGACATTGTGTCTGCTTGGTATGTCAGGCTTCTGTTCCATATTCTGCAACCACCTTGAGAGCTTCTCTTGAAGAAATGTATTGATTTTAAAATTGCTCTCTTGACTTCTTTATCATTGTCCATTTTTATTTAATTGATTTTCTTTCTACATAACCTTCTGGAGGCTTTGTGAAATAAAAGAAAGAAAAAAGACAAACAGCTACCAACAGCTGGTTTCTTACTTCTGGTTCAAGATCCCATGGCATTTCTCAAGGATCAGTTGATAGTGCTAATTTTTCCAATCAAATAGTGTTTGGTTAATAATGCTTTTATCCCATCTGGCTAAATTATGACTGTATCTGTGGCATCAGTATTCTCTTGTGTTGTACCTGTATGGCATATTATATGCTGCTTCTAGGTGGTGTTAAAACATGATAGTGTGTCCTCTTAGGGAATTTTGAAGCCAGGCAGAACAAATAATATGCACATTTTTGAGTGTACAACACCCACATACATTCTCATTCATACATAGCAGTAGTCAGTAATAAAAGCACTTTGCTGCCAAATAAAATGAAAACAGTATTAATACAATAAATGTCCAAACAGAATTGATTCTGAGTATTTTATGGCATCTGCTATTGCTCTCTGTTTTCAAGCTACTAATGTGTTCAAGTCTGCATAATATTGTTATTTACAGATACAATACTGGAGTTACTGAGAGTGCCAATATTGGCTTATTTATCCAGTAATAAGTTTTAGCAGAGATTAACCATATGTAAACAATAGTAGTCTACATTTCTAATGCATAGATTAATTGTTTTCAGTCCTTCATGCCCATTTCCCATCAACTGCAACAAAGCTCTATCTTCTTTTCCTTGAATTTAGTAAAATCTACTGAAGCTCAACATCAAAGGTCAAATGTCAGTGTTCTGAGGATAGTGGTGACTTTAAAATTATGAAAATTTACTAAACTAACTCTGTAGTAGGAGAAATGCCTTCTTGCTCCTCTCTGATTTCTATTACATTACAGGAGCATAACATGCCATTATTCTGTATTTACTCTTTCTATCTAGTTCATTTACAAACATAAGGCACAAGAAAGCAGTGATTAGTGTCTATAGGTATGGAAAGACATGTTACCTGTTAATGTAATGAAGCAGCATAATTCATTCTTTGCTGTCTACATTATGTAGAGGGAAGCAAATGTGCATTAATCATGCAGAAAGCAGGAAATTGAGATGTATGGAAGGGAAGAGTGATATGATACAGGAACCCATCCCCCAGCCTCACAGAGCTAGCAACAGGTCCATTTTTGAATAATGTATATTTTGACAGATTTGTCATTTGATAGACAGGGCTGACCAGAAGGGATGTAAGGAAGCAGCTAGTTATTAGCAAGAAAAAGGAGCGAACAAAGCATTATTACATCTAATGCAGCATAATGCTGACCCAGTTAGCATCTGCTAATGTGGAGGTGCTGGCTGACAGGTTTTGGAGAGCAGCCATCCATGGGGACTGGGTTTGTGGTGAGAGGTGTGTCCTGCCCAGGCTGCTGCCAAGGCTGATGCTGCTCAGCACGGCTTGGTCCCAGCTTCCCACCAGTTCCTGCCTGGGAGTCACAGAGGGGGCAGGTGGAAGGCAGCACCTGTCCCTTGAGGGAAGTGCAGGTCCCAGCTGGTGGTGATGCTGTGTCTGCAGCTTGTCCCATGCAGGAGCCAGCCCAGCCTGCGAGATGCCACCGTGCAGAGCCAGGGCACAGCTGGGCAGCTGCAGGGCAAGGACAGCCAGGGGCTGGAGCAGAGAGCTCACAGCTCCTGCAGCCCTCCTGTGTGAGAGTGCCCCTGCCTCACAGTCCTGGTGGCTCACAGGGGGACATAAACTCATTCCAAATGTGCTGTTCCAAGCGGAGCAGCGCTTGCACATTCCTCACTCAGACTCTGCTCGCGGGGTGCAGGACCAGCTTGGCACTAGCTGTGCCAAGGCAAGCAAGACTAAACCCCAGAGTCTGCTCAGCTGGTCCCCATCAGAGCCATATCTTGGCATCCATCTTCTGTCACCCTTTCCCAGGCACAGCATCATGGCAGGAGCAGAGAGGCAGTGTCTGGGTGCCACTTTCCTGCTGTGCTCCAGTCTCCTCCCAGAAGGGGTGTCACATTAGTGCTGCCTTGACAGACCTGCACTCTTCATTTCTGAGCTCTTTTAGAGGGCTGCAGTCCCTTCACCACTCATGTTTGGCAGAGGGAAAGCAAGAGCTGAGTGGAAGCTGCTCTGCACCCTGGTACAGCTCCACTGTAACCCCTCTTCTGCTCTCAGCCATGCCTGTTGTGGAGATGGGGTGTGGGACTGGAAATCATGACTCTCTCAGTCTCTGATTTGTGGGCTCTGTTATTCCACACTGGCCAAGGCAGGTGTTGCTGAAGGTGCCCACCATATACTCCTGCTTGATTAAATTTTAATTCACATAAATGCTGCCTATGACATTCATATGTACTTTTATATACATATATACATTTATACACACTTTGAATTGAATAGGGTCATAAAAATTGTGAAGATTAAACATAAAAGGAAAATCACAGAAAAAAGCAATGACTGCTAATGCTCACCAGCCTAGCAATGCTCAGTGTTACTTTTTTAACTGCTACCTATTTTTCTACTAGTTGTCACTTAAGGAAAGTTAAAATAATTTTTCTTTATTATGATTCTCATAAAAAATGATCACTCTTTATTTCATTTCTGGTTTATTTCTTTTTCTCCTCTCAGCTCTGTTTTTTTATATCTGTCTCAATTTTAGATTTAGTTTGTGGGAATTTATTTTGCTTTTCTATTTCCCCAAATTCTGAAGTACTTTATACTTAAAAGAAACCAAATAAATCTTTCAAAGTGAAAGGTATTTATCTTGCCTAAGTAGTCTCATATCCAGACAAATAGCATATAATAAAAATAAATCCAAATGGAGAAAAGTGATGCTTATGAAATCATAGGCATAAGTGTTAGGTAACTCTTAAGCCTGTGTACTGGTTATGGGTAGCAGATTTTTACATTTAGTTCATTATTAATTGGTTTGGGGCTGTTAACTGGAACTCTGGTTCAGTTACTTGCACACAGGACTAAGCTCTGTTACTTTTCCTTGATTTTGATCGTTCTGCTCTTCTTTCTCTCTTCCCATTTTCCCTACTGGTTCTCTCAGATCAGGACAAAATCTGCAGGTCTGTACTCTTTTTCTATAGAGAAATTATTTTTCAAGAGCCCCTGTATGATATTTTCAGTCACTTTTTTGCCACATCATTTTGTCTCCAGCTGCCAGAAGAAATTTGAAATGCATCATAATCACTTCTCAAACTGATAACATGTGAGAAGTCCAGAAGAAATTGTTTATACAGTTTCTGACATAGTATGTCTTGTAATGCTGCTCTGTGTCATGTTCCATAGTTTTATGTCCTAATCTGACATTATGAGATTACATAATGCATTCAATCTTTAAACAAGTATTCCTTTGAAATGTTTGACAGAGTTATGGCACTTCAGATATTATTTCTTATTATGGACAGATAGGTCAAATCTGCAAACAATTTAATGGCCATACATTGCTACCCTTGTCAAATCAATCCTCCTAGCAAGTGTGCTATCAGCAGAAGAAACATTTAGAAGCCTAATCCTTCAAGGTGCTAAACATACTGGTGCTCTAAACTGCAGGCAGAGCTGAGGGCTCTCAGCACCTCACTGGAGAAGGGCTCCAATTAACCTACTCTAATAGTAATCCTGAATGCAGGACTTCCTGCACATATGTTAGGATTCAAACTGCCCTTCAGATTTACTCCACTGAAACCTGAGAAGAAGCTATGCAACCATGGACTAAAATGGCTCCATATGCTTCTTGGCTCCAGTATGTGCTGAGAATTTGGTTTTTTCTTTCTCTCAGCTGAGAATGCTGCTCTCAGTTCTGCAGAGCTTCAGAGAAATGTGGTATTCTCGTTAACACTTTAACCCTGATCCCAAATAAATTACTTCATGCCACCATTCAACTTAGCAGCAGCAGGAGCAGTGAGAGGATTTGAGGTGTCAGATGGGGACCAAACTTGACCCTGGAATCTTAGGAAATCAGTGTTTCCTTGTTTAAAGAGTTGGAGAACAGTGTCTGAAATATACACAGCCCTGTGGAGCAAACACGGATATGATTAGTCCTCAAACTAATCTGGGCTGTCCAAAGCAAGCCTGGCAGATCCTCCTGCTCCCTTTGTTGGAGCAATGCCCTGGCGCATGTGGATGCTACTGAAGTGCCGTCTGTACAGGGAGATACTGGCCTCTCATTTCATCTTCTTTTCTGGGTAACTCAAGGGGAATTCCTCTCTGACTGTTGCAGACAGAAGTCCTAGTGTAGGAAGGGAAGATCCAGATGCTGGACCTGTAAGATTTCCAGGACACTTCTGCTTTGAAGGTATCATGCAAACACCAGCTTCCATTTCAGAAAACCATGATGCCTGCCATACTCCTGCTTCTCTCCCAAGCTTCCAGTTCCATGCCTTCCTGCTGAATATTTATCACCATTCCCATCTCTTGATGTGCTGTGGCCATGATACCCTTCCCATAGCCAGGAAAGCACACCAAGGGTCAGGCAACAAACAGCAGCAGATGTCACAGGTGTCCTTCCCATTCCCCGCTGCTCAGCCAACACCCTTGGACGTGTTTCCCTGAGAAGCATCTGAGATATGCAGTGCAGAGCTGGGAGAGAAGGAGCAGGTCGTGACCAAGGGGCTGGGAGGGAATGTGAGCCTCGGAGGCACCGGGCGCTGCAGCGTGTTCCCTCAAGCCTCGTGCAGGTGCACTGAATAAATCAGCCTGGATTGCTTCAAAGTATGCAGGAATTTACTTGTAGCCAGGGGAGCATGTAATAAGGGTGTCTGGGAATGAAGAGCGGGTCAGCCCCAGCTCTGCATGGTTATGGATGTTAACAGTCTGAATCAGGGAATATGTGGTGATTGCAGGGACTCTCAGATGGTCCTGGAGCACCAGCTGAAAGAGGAACATGGGCAAAACTCAGCTCTGGACTGGGACCCTGCTCTGAAGTCAGACTCAATAGGAACAGACCTCTGAATATACTGACTGCAAAGGATGATTTGTTTCTGGCTCTACAGAGCCTTGCTGTGAAGAGCCCTGGAGCCATGACACATAAAAAAGAGGAGAAAGGCTTAAATTAGCACAGAGAAAATAAATTCCATGTACTAATGCTGGCTTTTTAGATATGTGGGGTTGTAAATTAAAAGTTTTAAATATTTCTTCACTGTAACATGATGATCCCACTTGCTAGGAAGGCATTTGTGTTCATGGAAAAGCAAAATCAATATGCAGTTATTCCAATAGATTGTTTGAATATTCCAGTAAAAGTTCATTTTATAAAAACAGATTAGTGCTGAAGTAGCATTTGGCTATAATACCACACAGGTTCTGAGTAGTGATATCAAAGCTAATTTTACCATTTAATGAGGATGAATCAGCACAGGGGGAAATACCTTTTGTAGCACATTACATATTTACAATTCCTTTCAATATATTTCCCTCTTTCTTCTGAAGAGAGTTCATTGTGTTTTCTTCTTGTTATCCCTGTCTATTATACCTGTGTGGACTCCTTTGAGTCTGTGTACAAACATGCATGTACACACAAACTCACTTTAAGCTGATTTGTATAACTTTGGCCCCAGAAGTGCTTGGTTAGTCTCAGTAAAGCCACACTATAAAAACAGGGAAGGTTTCTTATAAAATATTTCCAAATGTGTTAAGTAGTTCTGGGTTCTTCTAGGTAGTTCATAAGATGGAACATTTCAGAAATTAGTGTAGTAAAATCAGTGTTTCCATACTGTTTCTAATAGACAAAGATATACATCATCTTATTTCTGCTTTTCTTATATAGGTGTTGGAAGGGTTAAAATAACCCACAATTTGTGACCATGAGAGTGCTGTTTGAACTGCTTACACTCTTCTGAAATCTTAATCAGAATGTCTGGCATTTGCTGTGGCTCAAAATTATTTTCTTAATCAAATGAAAATGTTTTACCATTTCTGATAAGTAGTTGAGAGAAAAATGGGTTGGTTTGTTTCTGTTTAAAAAAATTAAACAGATGCTGCAAAACTTTTGCATGGTCCCAGGGAAGTTGTGAGGGCACCTGTGCTGCTATTCTGCTACTGTCTGTTCCTATTCCAGAGAAAAAATCTATTGCAATCAGTAAAGCCTCCAACAACAGCAGGGTAAAAACAAACTCCAAGTAAGCCAGCAAAACCTTGTTGTATACCAGTAAAGTAAACCAGTTTATTTGAGCTTTGTGGTAATGCAATCACTGCAGATGTCACTGCACTAGTCACTCACAGAGCCTGGCAAAAGCACCATCTCCAGTACACAAGTGAGGATCTCCTGCACAGTGACCATGGCACCAGGCCCTGTGCTGTAGCTGCATTTTATACAACCTATAAATTATTTAGAAAAGTCTGTGTTTCAAGAAACAGTTGTATTTGTTACAATAATTTGGGAATTTTTAATAATTTTTATTCTGGTAACTGATGAGCATGTTATCATACTGATTATGTTTTAGTCCTGCATAAACACTACTCAAAACTGTGCAAATGTATCATCTTCAACTAGCAGAGCACCATGGTGTACTCCTAATTTTAAGTAACTTCCATGGAACTTAAGGCTAATTTTAAAAAGTACACTTTGAACATTTTGCCAAATTTGACTAGACATGCAAGGAGTCAAGTTCACTTGCATTAAACAAAATCAAAATAATTGTTTTAATGTTATAAATGCCATTTCTGCAATTATCCATAACAGCAACACGTGTCCCATGGGTTTGAGAAACTTCTGGGCAGTTGTGATCTCTGTGTTTCACAGCCCAGCAGATCATCTGCAGGCTTGCACCATACAATCACTGACTCCTAAGCCTGTGATGCCTATGCTGACCATAAGTGAGAAACTATTTAGTAACTAAATGCTTTTCCATTTACATGTATTTAGAAACACCACAGCTACATTCAGTACAAATGGGCCATCTGATTCAACTTTATCTTTTCTTATTCTTTGTGTGATCTACTACTAGTTTAAATATTTAAATGGCTGCTAACAGTTTAATACAAGTTATCTTGATCACACCAACATAACATGATTTAGTTGCTCAGTGTAGGTATTTGTATCAGCTCTCACAAAGCCACTTACAAAGACTATTGACTGAACTCCTGGAAACAAGATCTCAATGAGTAGTTTCCTTTATTGGCTAAGTGGCTGTTTCTTTGTGGGGAAATGTGGAAATGCATTTGTGCTCCAGGGAGAATTTTTAAAGAGATGTGTGACCAAGGAATTTGTAATCTGAATTTCCAGACACCTGAAGCAAAGAAGGACCAACAGAGTCACAGCTTCAGAACTGCTGGTAGGAGGGGACCACCAGGGTCAGAAATTGGAAACCAGGACTAGGCTGGCTTGTAATTCTTCTTGCCTTTGTTTTGTCTTTTCTAAGACTTTTTTCACTTACTAGTGGAAATGTCTGAAGAGCAGAGAAGTTTGCCACAAAAGCAGATCTGGAGAGAGATGATATAAGGCATGTAGGGCAGATTCTGTTGGGGAGCTAGTTCCATTAAGTACAAGTCCATTGTGATCCTGAAATGCTTAGAAATGTGAGCATTACATTCAAATGGGATGTTGGAAGCAGGTTGTTGCTTGCAAATTTGTTCCAGCCTGCATGCCTGCTGCAGCTTGTGAATTTAATTTTAGCTCTGGAACTTGCTCCAGTTTTGTAAGGTTACTGAAAACCTGAAAGAAGCCAGATTTCTTACATGCACCAAGAATAGCATGACAGTGTTTTCTCAAGAATTAAGACACCCCCCACTCCAAAACAGTTCCATGTCCCCCAGCACCAAGGGCTTGAGCCAGGTTTTCCCACGTGTCAAGCACATGCTGGACCATTGCTGTTTGATAGCAATCATTCCCCACCCCTTTCCTCCCAGGAGCTACAGGGATTTAATTAGTGAGTTTTTCCCAACCTCAGAAACCAGGACACACAAAGTAGACAGGAGCCAAAGTTTCTTGGTGCTGCAATTCA
The DNA here is from genome assembly GCF_903797595.1 of Erithacus rubecula. Classification (NCBI taxonomy): domain Eukaryota; kingdom Metazoa; phylum Chordata; class Aves; order Passeriformes; family Muscicapidae; genus Erithacus; species Erithacus rubecula. The sequence goes on from NC_136659.1 coordinate 15,963,430, forward strand.
TACAGCATCCTGCTTAGCTTTGTCTCTGCTGCCTGCATTGCAAATTAAAAAAAAAAAAACAAAACTGTTTCAAAAGTTAGAGCAGCATTGGTTTGACTAACAACTTGCTCCTTGCAAAGTATTTGTATTTGAGCTATTGAACATTCATTATGTATCAGGTACTGAGCCTTGTAAAATTGATCGAGGAAAGGTTTGCTGCACCAGCTGTGCTCCTGCCTTGCTGGCTGTGTGTTGAGGAGTGCATTGCCTTTACTCCACCCTGGAGCAGACAGCACAGCTTAAGTTCCCTGGGGCAGCCTGCAAGTGAGGACACCAGAGCAGCTCTTTTCCTGGCCATTAATTCAAACATCATGCAGTCAGTCAAATGAATCTGCCCTCCTTTGCAGCTCTTGTGGAGATTGCTGTCCACTCAGCTCCCCTGAAAGTCACCTCCACTCAGTGGGCATCTTCCTTCACTCAGAGTCCATGATGACCCACGGGCAGGCTCAGTTTGCCAACAGACATGTATAACACAATGGTAAAGTTCCAATCCATTGCCACAGGCAGCAGCACCTTCCACTGGACCAGGTTACTCAAAGTCCCATCCAACCTGGCCTTGAACACTTCCAGGAATGGGGCATCCATAGTTTCACACTGTTCCAGTGCCTCCTCACCCTCAAATCACACGGCCATCACTGCCTGGCACCAACAGATTGCTGTCTGCAACAGAGCTGACATGAAAGCAGCAGGCATGGCAACACCCCACAGACCACAAACATAGCTCATGCAGCCCTCCTCTCTGAGGCTGTCCCACAGCCTGGCTGGGTTTTCGTGGTTTTCTTAATTTTGATCACATGTCAGAGCTGAGAATGGCACATCAGCCTTGAAAGAGCCCTTTGAAAATGCCTGACCAAGCCCAACTGCTCCAGAGCAATGTGCATTTTAAGGAGAAACAGCTTTGGCAGTCCATCAGCTTTCCTCTGTTGCTGCTGCATATTTTATGTCATCACTGTATTGCAAAATGAATACTCCATATTACAAAATTAATAATGGAAATATTTCCTCCACATTTTATGGACTTTATTTGTGCTTTGTTTTCCTGAGGTTATCTTATTTTTGCCTCTGGAGAATTAATAGTATTATTGTCAAGGGTAAACAAGCCTGGAATTAATCTGATTTAATCTTTAATTATTGCTCGTGATGGGTTTTAGATTACACACCAGTATTGTCAAATGCCATTTTACAAGCTAGAATAGAGAGATGCACAGTGATCTGAGGCACTGGGATTACTCTGAGGCTGCCTCAATGAGGTTTCCCAGCAGTGGCAACAGCCATTGTGTGTTGTGAGGTTTGGCTTAAATTGCTATTGCTCTAATCAAGCAAGCAGGGACAACCCTTGGACAGGAAACAGAATAAATTATAAAAATTTTAAAACTGAGCTGAGAGCACCCACCTGGATAATTTTGTAGTGAGCACAGTTCAGGCATCCCAACCTTCCTCTTTGGCAGCAGCTGCTGTCTGGAAGGTTGCACAGAGATTCTGCTACTAAAAGGAATAAAAGAGAATCTGAAAGATTAGTGCACATGTGTGTAGTGCCATCTGTGTGAAGGCAATGGGGTATTTCTCTGGCTTCTTTTGAAAGCTGGTAGGGTTGAGTTCCCCCCTAGAGCATACCTGGCTGCCTGGCTTGCAGAAATCCTGAACAATAGAGATGAAATTTTGGGCTCTCTGAAGTTCACAGATAAACTGCAGTTGGCATCAGTGAGAGGGAGGGACAGAGTCTCAGATTTTTCCCTAGTCTTTACTTGCTGCATGCCCTGAGAGCAGGGGCATGGATCTGGCTGTGTCAAACATCCTGCTTGGAATGTCTGCTTGGAATGCTGAGGATGCCCTGGAGAAGGCTTGAGAGCAATCCATTCCTGGGACAGTGAGGGTGCACAAGAGAAGCAGTGATGTCTTCATGTGGGATCATTTCTAGGCTCCCTAGACAGGAAACCCTGCAGTGAAGCCCTGATGTTTGGCACTGTGTAGGCACCAAAATCAAAGCAGGGCAGCATCATTCTGCTAAAGCTGGGCTTGCAGACCCTGGGACAGTGCTGTCCTCAGTGGGGTTGTGCTTTCTGCATACCCCAGGCTGGGGAGGGAGCTGGACCTGTGTTCTCAGGGTTAGCAAGGTTGAAAACACCTGATTTCAACTTTCTTTGCCCAGCAGGAAAAACTGCTTTTAAGTTTCTCCTTTTCTCTCTGTCTTTTTCTTGTTTTTTAACTTGAAGAATGATTGCAATAATGGAGCTGCAGGGTGACCAAATATTGAATGCAAATTGTTTTTATTTAAAATAGGGCTTTATAATTCCTGGCAAGTTCCAGACAAATCATTCCTACAACCTTCTAATTGCTTATGGTTGTGCACATTTGAAATTTAGTTTACATGAAGATTTAGGAGTAGTGCTAAATAATTACACGGCAGGATAATCTGTTCTTTTTATATAAGATTAGAATAATTTTAAAATCTATCCATGGAGTAGTTCAGCAAAAACTGTTCTTCAGCAGCTATTTTGGGTCAGCTCAATGCATAGTCTATTAGAGGTATTACTTCTGCTGCAGAGCAATGAATCATATTTGCACTCACTAAGTCACTTGTGTAATTGTCATTAAATATAATGAATACAGGGCTATTTAAAGAAGTTCAAGACTGTCTGATGTTCTGGAAGACACTGTTTCTCTGGAGAGAAAGGGTAGAAGTCTCTTATTCCAGCTGTTCTCAGTGGTTTAATATGGAGGAAAGGGCACTGTCAGGATTTGTGCAATGGGATATTGTCGTGCTTTTGCAATTTCTATATAAAGTAAAAACAGGACTTCTTAATTTGGAAAATTGACTTGTAATCAGAGTATAAAAGTATAGCAAAATTCCTCTGCATTTTAAAGCCTTGTTTATTGATTTTAAAACCATTCTCTTTGATTATTTATTCTGAGCCCTGTGTTAACACAGGACTTAAACCCCACATTGCAAATCAAAGCAGAAACTCTGAAAATACTGATTGTTGCAGACAAATTCCCTGGTGCTTCATTTGACAAAAAGATGGATTAGAACAAACTCCAGAGTGTTATTATTTCCACATGCATGAAAGATTGTTTCTTTTATTTGTATTAATTACTGATTAGTGCTTTCTGTATCTTCAGCTCTTTCAGATCTTTTGAATGAGATGTATTGCTTTCCATAGTTTCTTATCTAAAGGGAACCCTGACAGAAATCTGGTGTCTAGCCACTGTGCACAAGGAAGTCATTGTGCTGAGACACAGCTCTTCAGGGAAAACCCTGGGTGAGATTCTTGGAGAGGTAAAAATAAGTTCACAGGTAACAATGCAGACAGATCATTTTCTGCCTAACACAATTGTCCTGAGTAAATGTGTAGTTTTGAATTGAAGCACAGAAGGAGAAGGAAGCTGAGTGTGTGGGGCTCCTTGGCTGAGTGGTGCTCCAGTGTCTCAGCTGGGCTGAAGAGTGTCCTCACACAAATCCCCTGGGTCTCACTGCTCAGGGGGAGCAGAGGCCTTTCTCTTTGCCTGGGAAAAGGCACTTGAAGAAGCAGCAATTACATAGGGAGGTGGGGGAGGTTGTGCATAAGAACTTTAGTTTCCTGAGGTTCAGCAGTCTGGTTTTCAAATGTTTTTTGCATAAAACTGATCACAATGTTTTGGATGCTCAGAAGTAAGGCAAGATATCAATTAAGGTATCAATTAACATGAGACCAATGTTTTGTCAGGTGACTGCATAAAATTCAGTGATGAACCTTCATGGTCCAGGTTATGCTAAAAGGGTAGTTTTAAAATAGCCTGTTGTACGTCATCAGTTGATATGTCATTTTCCATAATTCATGAGCACTGGGGCAAGATTAGACAATGGAGCCTTGAGTGAGAATTCATTAATTTCCTCCATGGTTTTAGAAATGTCAGAGGTGCAAAGCTGAGAATAATAAAAGTCAAACTCCTTAGATATATCTACTGTGCTAGAAAGAATATTACTGTGAGCATCTCTGATAGTATACAGTGTCTTAGTGTGCATGTGTCTTTAATTGGTATGCAAGGAGTTTATCTGCTTTACTGCCTGCACTTATCAGAAAAGATATAAAATGGGATGGTGATAATGGCTGCCTTCAAAGAAAAAGATATGTTCTTTCAAGGGTGTAAGTGCAATAAATCTTTCTGCTTTAAGGGCTCACTGGAAGCAGAAAGATTCTGTTCTGCTGACAACTGAATGTGGGGAATTTTCCCAGGAGAAAACAAATCACATTTCTCCATTCAAAATAAAGTAAAAAAATCACTGAAATGTGATACTCCAGAATGTATATTACAGTATTTCCTACTGAGTCCTTTAGCAATTAAGAACACTCACAGTTCTCAAATGGTTAATCAAAGGTGTCTGACACTGAATATGTTTAGAATACACTTATACGAACTCCCACAGTAATCTGCAGTTCAAATTTAAAAACAAAAGACTAAAAATAGGTGGTCAGCTTTAGGTCTTTTTTTAAACTATTCCACAGGAATTAATTTGCCAGGAGTAAAAGAGACAATGCTGAGTTCATTGCTATTCCAGAACCATTCTGCACGTCTGTGGAAAGCAAAGTTAATACTACCGGTACCCACCGTGTCTCGAAGGGATCTTTTGTGAGTTGAAATCATTTTATTTACTTTAGAAAAGCACACATTATTCATAAGAATCGAATGTTGAGCCTGACTGTTATAGCAAAACAAAACAGACAAGGGTGTTTTAAATTAATCTGTCAGTATGGTGCTTTCCAGTGCTCACTTTGTTCATGCAGCCAGCAACTGATGTTAGCATGAATTTAAATAATTCTTCTTGCTTTGAATAATGACCATGAAAGTTGAGTAATGGTATCTAGGAAATATCCGAACTTTTGAGGAGCTGCCTCTTATCTAGGACTGTTTGCTTGCTCCTCATCTCCCCCCACCCCTAATTGCAGGGAGGTGCTCCACACAGCATATAACTAACCATAATACAATTTGATTTGTGTTGCAGTGTTCTCCAAAGAACAAATCTGTAAAATTACAACATGTGAAAGCTTAACACAATGATATAAAATGGCAGTGGCACGGTTCATATCTTAAACTGACAGACTGATGGTGATTATTGCAAGGACAATGCCCTGCATATGTCAAACGATTTGCAAATAATTTATGTCACCTTATCCTCCATTATTGTTTTTGCAGAGGACATAAACTGTGTCACTAATATTAAACTGTCGGCAAAAAAAAGCCTAGCTCAGCCCTTTGCTAGCTGAGAATGCAAAGACATCTGCACAGAGACAAACATGCATATGGCCATCATTTGTCCAACATCTTACACATTGTGAAGGTTTTTTACTTGAAATGCCAACCTATGTGGCAGATGATGTATGTGTTTCTTCAGTCCTGTGATTACCAGCAGAGAGCTGCTCTGCAGTGCTCTTCACCTCATCAGTTCCACAAGCTGCACTCCAAGGTGTGTGAAACATTTGCAGGGAGATGGCATCTGACATGCAGCAAGGCAAAAGCATTCTGGTGTGAATATTTGACTCCAGATTTTGTTCAAATCAGGGTCAGATTCTGACCTGGAGAAATTAGTGTGGGTAGAGATTTAGCACTACAAAATAGCAATTTGAAAACTGGAATGAATATATTTTAAAGATGGGGAAGCAGAAGAAAGTGGTGCTGTCTCCTGGGTGACTCCCAAGGGGCTGTAGAGGAGAGGGGAAGGGGGAGGGCTTTATAAATGACCTGGGCTTTATTCTTTTGGAAATAAGCAGAGGACAAGGCAATCTTAGTCATTTCTGTTTGTTAAGTTGCATCATCTCAGCTGCCGGGTTCTTTGTTTAGGTTTTGATGGTTCATTTATTACTACCAAGAAATGCCTTTGAAGGGTGATTTTCAGAGGCTGTTGTGGTTTAAAAAGCAGCAAAGAATGCAGTGTGGTGGTTGGAGCGTGGAGCTGGGAAACCAGGCTTCAGCCTCCTGCTCTAGATTTTGCTCTGCTCACATTTGGGACAAATTACTTGCAACTGCTGTGGCTTGACTGACTCTTATGTCAGGCAGGTTTTTCTGTGTGACTCATCCAGTTGGTTAAATTCACCAAGTCTTTCATAATCTTCAGCTAGAAATCACTCGTTTGATTGCAGATCAGTGACATTTCAAAGAAGATGCATCAAATAGTTTCTATTGGCTTCAGTGCCAGAGATGGCTCCAAATCACTGTGGTGAGAAGGACAATGCACTGACAACTCACTGAGCTAAGGACTGAAAGGGAGCTCCATTCTCTTAATGCTACTAGTTTTTCCTCTTTTGGATGCCTCATTTAAGCATTTTGCACTTTTAACCCCCTCAGGAGTAAAAAATCTTCTCCTTGCTCTTCCAAGCTTTTCTCAGCCTGCTCTCAGTAAATCAGAGTTTATGACTGCATTGATAATTTTTTAGAGTTGTAAGACATAAATGCCAATGAAATTCTACAGAACTGCATTACCTACATGAGTTTTAATCTGACTTCCCATTCTTCCAATGCTGAATTTTGTCAACCTTTAAAAATCCCAGTTAACAGCAACTACCTTGTTATTGGGATTGTTTGTGACTACTGAGTTAGAAAGCAAATTTTAGGCCTTTTAATTTTTTGGAAACACAATGTGCTTGCTGTGGCAGCAGCTTTTCGACTCCCTATAGATACACAGAGCAGAAGGATGCAAGCTTGTAGGATGACTCTGCCTAAACAAATCCTTGAAAGCATTCTTACTTCGTTCTCTAGCCATGCTAAAGGGATTTTACTGGCACAAGAAACCTCTTTTGAAGCGGAGGGAGGAATAGAGTCCACAGGTGTGAAAACCTTTCCCCGAAGTGGGACTCTTCTCAGTGCAGGAAGACTCTGAAGCCTCAGAAAGGGCAGGGGAATCACAAAGGATGTCAGGGAGAAGGGGCAGCAGGATGGGCCCCAGGAAGATGCACTGAACCAAATGAAAGTGCCTCCATAGAAAGAGGTCTGCAGGAGCTGTCCTGTGTGTGTCAAAAGCATTTCCATCAGATGAAGGGCAGCTTTTTCCACGGCAGTGGTTTTGGGCTTTGCCTCAAATGTGCTTTGACACAACAGCAAGACCTTTGCACTCACACTTGCATGTAATACATAAGTCATGGTCAGGCCTGTGGTCTTTACACACACATGCAAAATGTTATAACCTACGACAAAATACGCCGGAAAGTTTATTTAAGTAGATAAAAACTTCCCCTTCCCATAATGCCCCCAAACTACTGATCTTCATCAACTGGTTCCTTAAACATGCCACAACACAGACTTAAAGCTGCAAATGAAAGAGATCATGGTGATAGTCAGTAATCTCAGTTATACTCTTCTTTGCTAGGAGGCATCGTAGATCAAGGTGCTGCACACTTGTGAGGGAAGGAGCCAGTAAAAACTGCAGGGGAACTTTAGGGAGGAATTTACAGGAACTAAGTTAGAAACAGCAGTGGACCTAAAGAGAAATTTTCACTTTCTTGACAAGAAAAGAAAGCAGCTAGCTCTTATCTAACAGTCCGAGTGATAACAACTGAAAGATGGAGGATAATTTCCACAAAATAATCTCACGTAAAAATCCTGTGTGTTGGTGAAAAAACTGTTGATCTCAGCAGTGAGAGAATGGTGTAACCAGAAACAGATGCCTTCAAAGTCAAGAAACCTGGACAAAATTGTACTTTGTTGTCAAAAGTCGAAAGAGATGTCACCAGCCATGAGAGCATGGCAGGGGCAACCTGAGATGTATGACTAGGGAGGTGGACTTGCTTTTTGGCAGGAATTTTTGACAAATTTTTGGCAGGAAGAAGTGATAGAAAATGTAAATTCATGCTGAGAGAAGAGAGAGCCTTGGAAGAGATAGATGCTCTGGGGACTGGGTGATGCCACAGTTTGGCCAGACCAGCGGGGTGATGATTGGTCTTCTTGGCAGGTCTACAGAATTTGTCATGGCTAAGCTTCAGTGGCTCCTCCCCACGGCACCTACAGCAAGGATCATTCAGATACATTCTGGTGAATTCCTGCTCAGCCTCAGAAAATGGTCTTTTGTTAGCAGCAAGTCATTGGCTGATGCTTTTATTTTCTATGAATGATCGTCCTTCTCATTCTTGTTTCAAATCTTTCTAAGTGAACTGAGAACACAAACCCTGGAAGACTGATGATTTGAGCAGTGATTGTAGGGAAGGTGACCATTATGCCCTACATTCACAAGATCTTGAATTTTCTTCTTAAATGCAGAATAAACTTCTAGATATAAAAAAATCTGGATGAAAAAACATATAAATGACACAAAACTTACAAAAAACATCTTTATTGACAAACTGGGTTACTGTCTACCCAGTACTGTCAAGCAGGGCTTGTCAGGAGGGGGGTGAGTTCATGTTGACCTCTCCTGTCAGCTCATTGTTTCAAGTCAGCTTCTGAGCACACCAGCTTGTATACAGGAGTTACTTTGCCTGCCACAGATGTCATGTGTGGCATGGATGGCAGTCCATCTGTGTCAACAGCGAGAAGTTATTTTTCTCAACTAGCACTGAATTTGAGGTCTGCAGCAATAGATGGGAATGGTTGATACTCTCCATGGAAAAAGCTTGTCCTTTCTTTCTTGATAATGAATTACTTTGAGCCAAAAGGAGTGTCTAAAGTTCTCATGATCAGCTTTTTTCTTGTAAATCTCAACAAGCAAAGAATCAACAATCAGTGTTTGCAGAGGTGGGGCACCTCTCCCAGGCTTTCTTTGACCATAGTCAAGGCTAACACTCAATTTTTACATCTCATTTATGAACTGAGGATAAGCACTTGTGTGGGCACTGCTGCACAGTAGCTCCTCAGCTCCCCACAATGGCCTGTCTGGGAGGGGATGTGGTGTCACAGAGATTTGGTGGCTTGGGACTGCAGCAGCACACACAGACCTCATTTCAATGCAAGCACTTCTGTGTAGGGCAACCCTTTCTGTATGTGAGATACAGGTGAAATACACTTGATCAGGCAGCTGTAATCTGTGGGCCCTTTTAATCCCATAGGTGACTAATGGCCCTGGTATGGATACAGCTGCCTGGGTGTGAACTTCACTCCACTGATGTCACCAATTTTGTTTCCTGCACGCCTGTTATTGCCTTCACACAGTAGTATTTTGCTAGTAGTTGTTCCTGTGGCAAAACCTTCCAGCCTAGACAAGTCCTAGAAGCTTAAAATCTCTCCTTTCTTTGGAGACAGTTGCACAACAGGCCTCAAGCTCCCTGCCAATGCTGGTTTTTACAAAGTTGGCACTGGGGACATGAGCCAAGTATTGCAAACCTGTGAAGCAGCATGTTAGTCAGCGAATGACAGAGATCAGCCAGGAAGTTTCAAACTGCATCAGGCTAGAGCCTGACTTTGCTAATGCTTTCTACTTCCTACTCCTACTTTTATCCTAAGATCAGATAACGAGTAGCAGTTTTTCTTTGTAACAATTCATTAATCAGAGAAATGATCCTTGCTGGTGTTTAGATGTTTTACTTAATTTGGTATTTCTGGCCTGCTGCCCCAGTAGTGCCAAAATTATTATTTCTCACCCAGCAGGTGATAAATAACAACTTCAGTCATGATTAATACCATGAATTTCTCAACCTGACTAATGCAAAAAACTTCAAACCTGCAGAACAAGTGGGTGCTAATTGTTGTGAGAGCCATTGGAGCTACACTCTGCTTATAAAGAAAGAAAGCCACAGGAAATGAAGTGTTTTCTAGCAGCCCAGCTGATCCTAAGAGGCATCATTAAGTGCAGCTCAGCAGCATTCTCCATGTGTAGGGCTATGCTAGCCTCTTTTTTTCCACAATACTGAGCTTTAAGCACATTTGAGAGGCAGATTACCAGGTTATTTTTCTTTCCCTGGAGAGGAAAAGGAGAAATAAAACAAAAGGCAAAGAAAGCAGCAATTTAATATCTCATTAACACCACGCAATACTAAAATTTTTATAATTGATATGTGCAAAGTGATAGAGCAAAAGCTGCTACCACCAAAGCCCCTTCACATGTCTCCCTTGAAATCACATCATAAATGGCAGCAAGAGGCTACCCAGTCAAGGAGAACTTGCTTCAGAGAGTGACGAAAACCAGAAGATGAGGAAGGACTGCCAGCTGGAAACAATGCTCCAATACTATACATTAGCCTGTGGCTGAGATCCTGGCCCCTTTCAAACCCCCAGCTGGTTTGCTACAGGTGGTGGAGGAGGGTGGTTGCTCCTTTTCCTGTGCTGTACTTAACAGTGGCACAGGGCACAGTGATCCACAGTCCAGCTGTGCTGTGCTGTCAGGCAAACAAGATCTTCACATCTGGAACTGGCACCATGCATATTTCTGATAGGAGCAGACACCAAAATCCAGCAAGGATATGAGCAGGTAACTGTGCTGAGTGGGGTCTGTGCTGGGCAAGATTAGCCCATTCACAATCCCAAAGAAGCACCTTAGGAATGGAGAAGCAATCCTGTTTTCACCAGGACTTTCCCAATTGTTTTAGCTCCATCAGGTGAAAAAACTATCTGCTACTTTGCAACTTGAGCACCTGCCTATGAAGCTAATTACTTGTGGAATGAAAAGACTATGAGAAGCAAACCACAATGGACAAGTGATTTGTACTCAGACTCAGTTATGCCTATTCACTTGTAGGTCTGAGAGCTTTTGTGACTTTTTGTGCTGTTTTGGTTGGGTAACTCATGCACTTCCTGGTGGGGCATATTCTGAAGGTGAATGATAATCCATGGTGCAGTTGTTTTTGACATTTTTTCCCTTAGAAACCTAAATTTTGTCTTAATTTAGGGAAACTTTAGTTCCAGCTATCTCTCTTCACTCAAAATAGCCTGTAGGAACTTTGAAAAGCTAGGAAAGAAAATCATGATCCCCACTGTCCTGCTATGTGAGACAAACCATAGGTCCCTCGTGCAGCAGCCGTGCTTCAGTCACAGGAGATCATCTAGAAACACCCACAACTCAGGACTAAAATTCTCTCAGACTGCACATGCACAGCCCTGGCTACTAGAGGGCCACTCAGCCCAGCAGAAAGCCCTTGCTACTCCACCTTGGAGAAGGCAGGTCAGGGTCCTTGCTCAATCTCCTTGCCAGAAAGGCTATTGGGTTTGGGTTGGTTTGGGGATTTTTCCGCCCTTAATTTGTTTTATTGCTGGTGTTGTTAAAACTTTTCATTCCTTTTCTTGAACTATGCCCAGCATTTCAGGAGCAATCAGTCTAAGTGTCCTTTGTAGGACTGCAGCTTCACTGAGTTAAAGCACAGCTTGCCAAGCAAGCTTTGGTCCTTGGAGCTCAGCCCAGACTGTTCCACAGCACCAGTCGTGCTACCAATGCCACTTTAAAAAGCATAATGGTTTCTTGTATTTATGAAATCATGAAGTACAAAGTATGTCTTTTGGCTAGGATTGTAATAGCTATTTTCAACACAAAGCCAAGAATTTCCTTCTAAGTTTAGGTATCACCTAGAATGAGGTGCAGCCTGAACTACAAACCAGCCCTGTAGCAAACAGAAAGAATCCTCTTCAGTCAAGGAAGTAAGGAATGCTCTTTTCCATTTAAATGAAATTATCAAAGTCACACACGAGGAATAAGGGGTGGTTAAACTTTCAGAAACTTAAGTGTAACTTGAGAGCTCAGTCTCTGCTTGTCCTCTCACTTCAATATTGAAAACTCAATGTGATTTGCCTGTCTCTGTATCCTTAAGTGGAGTCTGAGTAGCTCAGGTGGATTTACACAAACTTTGTTTGCAAGAGATCAGTATCTTTTGCCCAACCACTTCCACAGCATTTATTTTCTAGATGAAACATTCAAAGCAGGTTAATGCATATCACTCTGTGGGGCTTTTTTTTTTTACCACTCTGAAGTTACAAAGCTCGCTGTATGTTACTGCACAAAATTTGCAATAACTTGCTGTTCAGCATTCAAGATGGTGTATTACCAGAGCTTGCTCTGCCTCACCTTGCCAGAATACAGAAAGTTTCATTCAATGCTGTTTCAAAGCAATTGCTGAAATTTGGTTACAAGGTGGCTGATGGCCACTGCAGCCTTGGAACAGAAGGAACACATGTCCACCTGCACTTTTTCCAACAGCATAAAAATTAATAGGTAGGTTTAGAAATCCATTAAGTAAATTACTCCTGTAGTTTACCGGTAGCAGAATTGCTAAAACAACAGAAGCTAGCTTAAAATCTTTCCTCATGAGTAATGCTCTGCAAATAGTGAGAGGGTAAAAGACCAGTTTATTACTCTGGATTAAGATACTTGAGCTTTCACACAGGATTTCCCCATCACCATGGAATGTTAGCTTTTGTCGGTGAGTGCTCAAAGCAGCATGTATCACAATGTTCTCTCCAAACTTTAAAAACAAAAACAAAAAACCCACAAGCAATCTTTTCCAGTTTTTTTCAGGGGTTGAATTAAAGCAGAAAAATAAGTTTGAAAGAAGTATCTGAATTCTCAGTCAACAACTGCTTTGATAGTAGAAATTATCACTAAGCAGTCAAGAACTAATGGGGTTTAGTTTTGAAAAGTATTCAACAGAAAGACATGTGAAATTTTAAGACTGAAATGCAGGACAAGGGCAACTTACCTCCCCTGGCAAGAGTGATTTGAAAGACCAAGATATTCCTACACACTAAGAGTTTTTGACTGCAGTAGGACTTAGGACTGTAATATTACAAAACAGGCAGTAAGAATTCAGCTCTGTTTCCCAGTCCAGCTGGCAAGAGTGGTTGCCCACAAAAGCAGTGAGTAAGCAGGAGTGGTTCAGGAACCTGTCATGGGAGATGCAGCCAGTCCAAGCTGCTTTCTGCTCACTTTTAAGAGAGAAGGAAATGGCAGCAAAACCTCATGACCATTGTATAACCAGTTCAAGCCATTAAGTGTTCTGACACTGAAGCATACAGTCAACAGAACGTATTTCAAAGCAAGAACACAATGGTACCAACAAGCCAAACAGCCTGAGCTGGTTCCCAGTTGTGCCCATGACTTCCACAAGGTTTGTTTCTGCCACCAGCATGTTCCTGGTGGTGCTTTTGGAAAAGTCAAGTACAACTGACACAGCAGAACAGAGCAGTACCATTTAATGCACTCCAAGTAACACTAATCAGATCAGTCCTTCCCTACACACAAGAACTTTAAAAGTTCGATGTAACCAGAGTTTTTGGAGCACCACAATGATATTTTTTTGTTTACTTCTGTATTATTGTGGCTACAGGTACCAAGAATAATGCAGAGGCAGAAAAACCAAGACATGCCAGCCACAGGCTCACAGTGAGTTCTTCTTCTATGAGAACCACATCTGGTAGATTCAAGTTCAGAAGCAACGTTAACATCCTTGAAGTGGAAACAGTGAGGCAGACAGTTACCTAGCAAATTAGTTTCTTAAATAAATAGCAGAAAAAACTGAGGATTAAAACTGGGAAACTACAGGAAGAAAAAAAGTTATCATCAAAAAACCAAAGGTGAATGAGAGATAAAAGCAGAGGCAAGACACACACAAGATGAAGGACTGACTGCCAGAAGCTACTTTGAACTGGCTGAGTAAGATCACATGAGTTGTGTGCTACAGAGCTCCAAGACTTTTTTTTTCACCCAATTTCTAAAGTTTTAGCTGAGGCAGACAAACTTTAAGATCTCTAATGCATACTTTCATTCCCAGCCTAATAATTCTAACTAGTTTACAACTTTCTTCCAAGTGTCCTGTCAAAAGGATCCTACTCAGGAACTACACAGACATTAAATTTAGTAAAAAGGGCATTTAGAAAGATCAGAGATCAACTTTCAAGTGTTTTATTTTTTTGAAACAGATACAATATTTTTCCAAGGTCACTTTACAGTAAGTGGCATACAGGCTATTAAAATGGAAATGTTCATAGACATTTTAGCTTAAATGTGCACAGTATATCCTACAACACAAAAACTGTATTTAACATTTTTTCTCACTCCAGAAAAATTTGGCAGCTTCAAAAAGCTAACACACATTTCCATTCTCAAAATAAATTTATTGAACAATGATGAACCCAAAACTGCAGCATGATCCACCCTCCAAGCACCAATCTTATGTCAGCAAGGACCTCTTGGAAGAGTGAGCTGCAGTTGTAGAGCTGTCTTTCTCATGACCCTCGAAGTACTGCTGCTCTATTCGCCGACAAAACGCTGTGAGATTACTGTAGTTCTTCACTTTTTCAGAGAGTTCATCAGTGATTAGCTGAGTAGTAAGGATTGTGAACAGATGTCCAAACACCAGAGCATCTAATTCAGTTGGTCTGGATAAAGAAAAGGAAAAAAGAATAGGCATTTTGGAAGACAAGTCCTGACCAAGAAAAACTGTGCTGTTCTGAGTAACCTTTAGATAGCCATGCAGTCTAAGAACTGGGATGAAATCAAGCAAGGCTAAACCAAATGTATGAAATCTTTGTATAGGGTATATTAAGAGCCTTGTTTGTTCTCAGGATGGCATTTTCCTTGCTTTAGGGAGTTTGAAATTGTGGAAATAACATCTCTTAGATCAGACAGACTTACTGATCTAGTTTCAAACCTTTTAGTCCTGTAACAAGGGCGAATGCTTATCAGGTGCTTTGTGGGTCTTCTTTTTCTTCTGCAGATGTGTATTTAAAAAATCCAACTATTATCTCACAAGGAGGAAGAAAAAAAGGAGACGTGGAAGCTTTCGATTCCCATTCCTTTTTTTTTTGCTCTGCAACAGTTTGGAACTATTCAACAACAAGAAAGGGAGTTCCAGGGTGACAGCAGCTGGAAACATCTATTTTATGAAAGGGGATTACACAGAAGAAAACAGATATTTTGGGAATGTTTTAGGTAAGACCCTTCAAATTGTCACCTTGTACCTTTAAGTAGTCGATGTATAATAAGCAGTCCACATAAAATATTTTTTTTTCAAATATATTAAGAATTTCAGAGTCCCCCTTTACTCACGTTCAATGTATGAAGCTTTAAGCTTTCCTAAGTGATAAAATTTTCACCTTTTTATTTGTGGATCTCTAAGCACTCTCCAATGGAGATATGGATCCCTGCATAACAAACTTTAATGTGTCAGAAACAGACTGTTTTTCTTATTTACCTCCCAAAGACTTACAGAAGTCACAGACTGAAAACTACTGGACTAAAAACACATACCTTCTTAGTAATATTTCAGACAGCTAAAAAATTTAATGATTAAAAATGTACCAAAAAAGCCTGTTTAACAACCAACCAAGACAAATTCCCCAAGTTACAATTCTTTAGAAATACAGAAAGAAAAACTAAGAGATACTATGTTCAATAATCGAAGGACAAGATGTAACTTGAAATCATCTTCTATAAAGCCTATTTCTGTATCCTCTGAATTAAGACTACCCAACTAGTCTCAGCTTGGAGCAGATTAAGGGGCAAAGAAAGGAAAGTAACCAAATGCTGCCATTTGACAACATCTCCTTGTTCAAGTGTAGTACACTAAAACCCAGGCCGGAGCATTTCTAGACTGATCTATGCACAGGAGACAAGAGGGAGTTAATGTGATTCTATTTAAGTCTGTAACATTTCAAAAACAGTGAAGAAAAAAAAAATTTAAATTGCAATTGAAAGAAACAGGTGAGAGCAGAGGATATTTCATGGAGGTCAGGAAATTTCTTTTTTTTTCTCCTGGCAACGTGAATCTTGGGTTTCACTTTGCATTTAGTTCTTTGTGGACCAGCTAGCTTCTCCCCCAGTTCTTAGAATTCACAGACACCCTCTGCTAATTCAGTTCATTTAGAACTGCTTTTGGTGTCAAGCTGTCCTGATCAGGTTGGCACAACATACATTCACTCCTTTAGCAGAGAATGTTATCCAAGAAATATAAGTAAAGCTTTAAATGTATCATTTTTAATAAGAAACTAACTATATAAAAATGTACATTTGTAGCCTACATAAATTGTGGTAGAATCTGTAGAGAAGACAAGCAGGAGAAAAACAAAATCATAAATACAACAAACTTACAGAAGCTTTCCCTTTAAAACCCTTAAATAATTATTCCCGAAATTTCATATTTGATTAATCACACATTTGTTTTTGCAACTAATCACACAGCATTAAAATAAAAAACGAGTTTTATATAAATATATTTGTATGTAAGTGAGTATATACCTATACCTCATATTGCTGGATGCAATATTTCAATGAGAGTAACTTACTGCTTATTGAAGAAATATGGTTGTGTTCCTAATCTCTGGGAGAGAGCATGACAGCACTGATCTACATCTTCAAGCACCTATCAAAACACAGGAGAAAGAAAGATCCATATTGTCAGGAAGTAACACCATTGCAAGAAATAACCTCCTTATTCTATTTGAGCCAACAGTGGGAACAAGGAATGTAACATGTTGGAATATCAAAAGCTGTTAAAATCAGTCAAACCTACACAGCAGGCAGGTAGCAAAGCGTTACTTAATCTAACATTTGATATAAGGCAATTCTGATTAAGTGCTTCCCATAACATTTACAACTAAGTTTAATGAAAGGTACTGATTTAAACCTCACATTTACTGATTTAAACCTGCCACAATCCCACAAAGAGTGCCTATCAGCATCATACAGGAAGCAAGGCACAGAACTACAACTTATTTTCAGGTCTATGGCCTAAACCAACACTCTCAGAGTTGTACACTCGTGGCAAAACATCCTTCCTCTCACCCCATCAGGTTGCACATAATTTAAGATTAACTGCAAAGTACAGAATATACATTTAACTACATCTGTTTCAGGAACGTGCTACTCTCTGATTCTATTTAAAAATTTTTAAAAAAGGAATCAAAAGGAAAACAGAGTAAAGAAATAAGGTTCAGTGTTCCCACTTACCTGTTCAAGTGTCTTCCCAGCCCATCCGATGGCTTTCATCTTCCGCCTGATCTCCCACTGCTTCTGATAGGACAAAATGCGGTTAAGAGGCCACGGATAAGGAGAGCCATACCTTGGGTAAGTAATCTTTGTTCAAAAACAGAAAGGTACTGGGTTAGAACACAAGAAAATACAGATACCTCTCAAACAAAACAGCTGATATTCAAACATTTCTCTCAGAAAAGGAGATGTAGAAGAGAAAAGCAGTTGTGTGTATCTTGTAGCTACTTGCACAGAATCCACTGTTTGCAGCATAACCATTTAAAGCTATTATTTCAGAAACATAAACAAAACCTGTATCTATTCTGCAGTCAGCTCCCTCCAGTAACACAGCTTCCCTAAAATGCATATGCAAGTGAAATTTTATCATTAATGGTATAAACCCCCATGTTTCATTTATGAGTAGGGACTTGCAGTTGTGAACAAAAGTGTTTTCTCATTAAATTTTAATTAAGATAAATGCTGTGGAACCACTCACCTCCTCTACTGTAACATCATCACACCACTGGAGATAGAGCTAGGAAAAGAAAGAACACTTACTAAAACTTCCTAATAAAGGAGAATACAGAGACAATCATTTTTCACTAGTAGAATTTTCTTGTCTAAATTAGATTAAAATTTCCATTTCATTTCTTCTCTTAGACCTCTGATATACAAAAGAAATTAAAACTGGAAGGCAAAAGCCCAGTTTCTAGTTCTTACTTCACCAGCACCAAAACCAAGCTGAAACCAAAAGCCTGTTCCTGTTGCCCACACCACACCCAACTGAAGCATAGGTGACCAGCCCTCAGCTCCTGAGTCACCTGCATCTTCCCAGCATTTCCAACCCTACTCCCATGCCAGGACTGAGTCACCTGAACTGGCCACAGGCACACAGTGCAGGGGATCCCAGGCTCCCAGCACACACAGCGTGCACATGGGGACAGTGACAGCAGGGTGCCTGGCCAGCCAGGGGGTGCAGTAGGACCCCAGGAACCACTGGCATTTACTAGTTAGGTACTTCTACAGCTGCTGTGACACACTTGACATAGGTGAGGGGAGTCACACGTGGCTGCAGGAAAAGGTCAGCAAGCAATCCACAGTGTAGAATTTATTCTTGTCTCCTTTCACCTCAAAAGCTGACGACCTAATCTAAGAACAGCACTATTTCCACTACAGGGAAAAATCCTAAAGCTTTCTTGCCTACAGTCACTTATGTAAGTGTGTGGAGTTACTAGGGTTTGCTGTACCTCTGCTGTCAAGAGCATATTATTGACCAATTCCATGTAGGCTTTCATCTCAGCTTTTTGGACTTCATCCAATCCATCACTGAGGGAATGTCCCTAATGGGGAAAAGAAAAAAGACACACATGTAAGAACGGGTACTGGAATATTCAGCAACATATTACCAAGGATCTTTAACATCAATGAGCTTTGGCTCAGATCCTAATCTCTTACTAACAAATTACATATTAAATTTTTACCTACAGTATCCTTTACAATTAAAACCAAATCATCATAATGTAACTAATCTAATCTATAAAATATCTAAGCTAATCTACAAGAAATTTAGACTATTATCAGTTACAGATGAACACACTTTGAGCACACAACCTCCTAGTTAGTGTATTCCTATGGCAAGAAGTAAACACAAATTTACATCTGTGATACAGATTAAACTTCTCAGTGAAAACATGGCATTTTTTAAAACAGAGGGGAGGGCTGGGGTGTGGGAGAATAAAGGCAAATTTCAACAGTATCTGATATATCAGGATTTAAAACAGTCAATTCTGGGTTTAAGACCTCTGAGACCCAGAGACAAAGCATGTAGAAAAAACAGCCTTAGAAACTGGCACTGGTATGCAGATATCTTGAATAGAATTTATTTGTAGAATTTGAGGAAATGACAAAGAAAAAAACATCTTCACTTCACAAACTCCTGTTTCATGATATCTTTCTTTTAAAACAGCACTAGATTCCTATATTGTTTTAACAAATCCAGTAACATTCCAGAAAAGCACACTAAATCAGTGCAATGCTAAGCAGGATTAACATTCACTAATTAATGAAAACAATGTACTATTACCTTGGCTTTTACAAACTGGACTATGGGCCCCAGTTCAGATACTACTTGATTTCCCACATGAATAAAAGGTACTTTGCCTGTAAAAGGAGAAATGTATTGTAGCAATGAGACAAAGGGTGGTGGGGAGAGAGAAGGGAACAAATGCAAACCTCTGAATGATCATTAAACCAATATTTAAACCATAAACCAGTATTCCAAAAGGAAACTAGGTGAGTAAAAGTGAGTAAAAACAGTAAAGGACTCCAGGAGAAAGGGCAAAAAGAATACATGTAATTCTGCCTACATTTAAAATTGAAGCAGTATCATTTTCCTTCTTGTGCTCCTTGTTTTTAGAAGAAGGAAGTGTTCAGACCTAAATTACAGTATTAGGTGCCAGCAAGTGTGGACATGATGTATAAGTGGCAGAGAAGCCATAGCACATTAACTGTCACCAGTCCTAGTCCTACACATGCAAGATGTAACTGTGTGCCTGGATTCAGCACTTCCAAGCTTCACTTACTAACAAGTAATTCATATACCTGCACATTTTGCTGTTCTTCACTCCTGCCAAGCAACTGTTGATTTTGGGTATTTTTCAAAATTTCAGTGCTTTAACCAAAAATATCAGTACCAGCAGTAGAACCCAAATAGCTGGCAGACATATACTGACAGGCACTTCCATATGGCAGCCATCAGCCAGAGCCAGGTAATCAGTAAATATGGTAATATGTAATAGTAAACATGTAAATAGTGAATATGGACCCCCCATGCAACAAAAATATCTGGGACAGAGTGTGAGGATCGCCGGACTTCAGCATCCTGCATCCTGTAATTCTTTCTGATTTTTAGGCAATATTCTGAAGCTGCAGTCTGGGCATTTTTAGGCAGTCACCTCCAACAAAAATAGGCTGTGTACCCTTCTAATACTTTTTTGTGGTGGGTTTGCATTTTTTTCCAGGCAGTCTCATGGCTCTGAAGAAGATTTAAAATCACCTGTCACCCTTAATAGTGAGAACACACCCCCAGGTGGTGTTGTTGCCAGTTGTATCCTGGCAATCAACTCCCACACAGAGTAACAAAAAAGAACCTTTCTCCAGTATTGTTTTGCTTCAGCAACAGGAAAATATAACAGCATTTCCTGGAATATTCCCTGGATGCAGAAATAAAGCCACTTTTGGACACATATGTCTTTCTGCTTTAGGACATTTGAGAGAAGGTTTCCAGCAGGCACTGAACTGTGTGAACGCTTTACACAAGTCCTGTTACACACTGTGCCAACATTACTTTGCATTTCAGTGTTCTGATTGTTTGCAGAGGAAAAGCTGCTCTGGAGAGGAGGGGGAAAGACAACCCACACACAGTAGCACTGCCCGACTGTTATCAGCAAGACAAGGCTAGTTGCCATGGTACCAAAATGGAGGTATAACACAGTAATCTAAATGAAGGCCACACTTACCAGATGGGGACATGTACTCGGCGTTTGCCCGGCAAATCACCCGGACCGGCAGATTGCACATTTGCAAAAAGGCCTGCAAACAAAAGAGTCGCATTTGAAAAGCATTAATACAGCAGTGGCAAACAAATGTGGTGTTCTCAATACATTTGACTGTGTTAGCTGGCTCCTAGCACACACTTAGGAAGTGTAGCTCCTTGCATATTGTTTTTATGAAGAAAGAAGAAGGTAAGTAAAATAAAAACAAAGGTGTTTTTATCTTCATTAGACAACTGATTATCATTCAAGAATTGGCTGCAATTCTTCTAATGCAGTTTCACCTATTTTTACTGTTTCTTTCAAGATGGGCAAAGAAGCAGTATCTGACAGACATAATTAGTGCTGTGGCTGTACAAAATTGAGTGACATTTTGCCCCTTGTGAAAACCACAGTAGTCATTTCTCCTGGCTAAAGCTGGCTAGTCAAGGTAATGTTGTGTAACATGGCAAACACATATGGCACCTTCCCACATTATAATTACAATAGCTGCCAGAAATTTTGCTCAATGATACTGTCAAAGCACACATCTGATTTGGGATAAAGTATTATTTTTATTAATGGGATTCATGGAGAGCATAAGTGATCGATTTACCTTTCCCTTCTATCTGGGTTCTTACATTCAAAGCTTTCTCAGAAGGATAACAATTTCTGTCATCACCTGCCACTACCACAAAATCCATAGGCTGTTTCTGTTGAAATACCAAAAATGTCAAGAAAAAAATATTTGCAGTCTGGACAGATCATGGCAAATAAGGAATCTCTTCATCCCTAGAGACTCTCACAACTCAGTTCAGTCTTATCATTAATTTTGTCTCTGCAATTAGACAGGTCAAAATTCCAGATTCCAAAATTATTCTATTGCCTATTTATATAACATCATTTGAGGTAAAAAAGGCCTAGAGCAACAAGGCTCCCAAAATGAAGAAAAATGCTGCTGTAACACAGTACTTGCTGCACAAGCCTCCTCCCTGCTCTTCAGATTGCAGGATCTGGCAGTAAACCACTTCCACAGCTTTAGCTGCTCAGAGTCTAATCACGCACATTAAAGCAACCTAAACCTTAACCTTAGGATTTGCTCACCTCTGCATCAGATGAAACCTTAAGTCATGAACTAACACTGTCACCAACCCTGTTCCTAACTTTGTGGTTTCTGTAGTATCAAGGAAACAAAAATAACCCTAACAGCTCCTCTCCTCTCACCTGTGCTCTTTAAGGCTTTTATTTCCAAACTCTAAACCAATCCAGAGGACAACAACAACAACAACAACAACAACAACAACAACAAAAACCCTTTTGTCTTTTTCCCACCAAACTGAAGAACTGCACAGTCCATTAAGATACTTGGCTCTTGCATGTTTAGATGAACTGACTCAAATCCAAATCACAATTTAAATAAAGAAATTATGGTCACAAACTGCTATACAAGACATTCATTACAGGTGAAAAGAGGCAATCTCAGAATTGTGATGGCTCTACAAAATACATCAGAAACATGTATTTCTACATCTTTTGACTAAGCCTAACTAACTTAAAAGCTCTGCTAGGGAGCCAATTACTATGCATACATATACAGACAGAGACATAGACAGATACATAAGCAGAGGGTAGTAGTCATGGTCAACATCAGCCAAATAATTCAGGTCCTACACTATTAAACAAGAAATTGGTCTCCAGAGTGTTTCATCCCAAACAGAACCTCTATTACTGCTTAAGGATGCAGCCATCAGAAAGAAAATACAAGGCACTGGCTACATTTGACAGTGCATCACTTACCAAATGAGTGCTCCCATCAGAACACATAAAAAATTTAGTATCTTGCTACCTTGGCACCACAAACTCCATGCAAACAATAAGAATACTCAAAGGACTAATTATTCAGTAATTTAAGTAATTTAAGGCATTGGTGTGTCTCAGTGCTAGATCTCTTCCTGCTGGCTCTGCAGGACCTGGCAACATCCATGCTGCTCCAGCTGCTGTTAACACGTGTAATGTTTTCTACCCAAACTTCATATGCAACTTCTTCAGAAACAGTTAAGAGAGAAGGACACAGACTTTGGTTTAGATCACATACATGTTCCTACACCACTGTTGGACTCCAAAAATATACACTAGCTCAACTGGTACACAGCCTTCATTGTTCTGAAAGCTCTAGTGGTATAGATGGCACCAAACAACAGCTCCAAAGAATTTCATCACTAGTCTAGGCTTACTGAATTAATTTCTTCCACAGTAAGACACTAAATTAACTCTGCAATTCTGCAGAGATGAATTTTGTAACTACCATGTACTGTTCAGGCTGCAAGTATAGAAGAGAAAGGAAGTCTGAACTGCACTGGAGTTAGGGCAACACGTGAATAAGTGAAAAGTTTTCAAGTGCAAAGACACATTTAAGCAACAGGAGGTGAATCAGAGAACTACTTTTACTTTTTCATATCAGCATATCAAAAATGAAACATGCTTGCACAGAAGACTTAGATCACACGAGTTGCTTCAGATTATTGCTCAATGTATACTGTATTGCACATAGGCCCCTATGCAGCACAAGGGTCCTACAAAAAATAGTTTGTGGCTCTGAACATCTTTTTAGTTTAGAGCTTACACTAGTTTTCATCACATCTGACCTTTCTTTCTCTCTTTATCTTCAATAAACATCCACTGACCAAGGAATATCAACTCTTATTATACTGGAGGGGAAATTCCACCTCATCTCTGGCCTAGTACAAAGGGAATTGAGAACACACTGACATTTTGTAATTTCAGAAATGCAAATAAACTGCAAATGTGCCTTTTTGTACTTTGTAAAGAAAAGAGGAGATAGAAGGATGAACTAGATTTGAGCCCTACTGTGGAAATGAGTATCAACCCATAAAAATGTTTGCTACTCTTCATAATAGAGCACAGATTCTAGTAATGTTAAAAATCACTTAGTCTACCTTCAGTTAAAAAAAAAAAAAAAACAAAATGAAAAAAATTTAAGAAGATGCCAAAATAAACACCAAAACAAAAACCTGAGAAAACTTCCTTGGAATAGTCATCTTCAGTTCTGATGAATGCTTCATTAAATGGGAGACCAGGACTGACACTGAGAATAATCATGCTTAAAATGGGATAAACCCACCCAGTACTGAATTTACTACATCAGTCTTCCTGCAAGGTTCTGAAACAGTGATCACTGACTACTGCCCCTTCAGCAGCTTTACAAGGCTTCTTCCAGCAACCTGTTCAGCATCCCATGCCAAGACCTGTTCCACTTCAGTCTTTGTCCATATTTAGGATTGGCTAGTGATGAAATAACCTAAACATGTAATATAGTACATAATA
This sequence comes from Erithacus rubecula, assembly GCF_903797595.1. Taxonomy (NCBI): domain Eukaryota; kingdom Metazoa; phylum Chordata; class Aves; order Passeriformes; family Muscicapidae; genus Erithacus; species Erithacus rubecula. Next base: position 15,987,196 of record NC_136659.1, read on the forward strand.
TTAATAGTATAAACTTAACAAAAAATACAATCAACCTAAGAAAATATTTTTTTTAAACCCTGCTATTATGTCTTTAAAAAGACAGAAGTCCAGGGAATAAAAAGACCAGTATGTCTGTCTATTATGAGCCGTAACTTGTATCCAAAGCATGACCTGCTCAACTTTAAGTGCTCCTTACATAATGTTCTGCAGCAAAATGAAGGGAAGGTCCACAGTATAAAACAAATGTAATCTTTATTGAATCTACACTGCTTAACTAATCATTAACTAGAGAAGTAGGCCAATATCTACTTGCTTCAGCTTAAGCTGTCCACTGGACACCCTTCAAGTCAACTAAAAATTCATGTGAATCAGTAAAAGTAGACAGCATTATCCCAAATTAGCAGGGTTCAGCCTAAGAAATAAGCCTTGCAATTTGCATTACTACAAGCACTTACATTCTTTCATTGATGCAACTGACAGGCATTGGAAATTATTAACATTAACAAGACAGGTGGTTTTGACTGTTCAAGCACAGTGAATGCATTCCATATTTATGGAAATTATAGTTTCTCTTAGAAAAAAACATGGACAAGGATCATGACCAATGCATTCCTATAAATATCCACTGCCAGAAAATCTTGCCATTTATTTCTGATGCATTCAACTAGGTATGCTAGATATTAGACAATAACTGATGTTAGACTGTAAGTGGCATGAACTATTATTACCAAAATAGATGAAACTGGAACAGATCAAAGAAATCCTAGAGAGAGAATATAGGACAAAGCAGCAATTTCTCTGAATCTTTATCTCATTACACGCTTTAGCCCAGTGATCAAGGGAGGATTTGTTCCCTTTTTGACCACTCACGCAGAATGTCAAGAACCAGCACATTTGGTGTGCAGATGGTATGAGACCACCATGGCTTCCAACTCTGATAAAAGATGCCATGGAACACTGATTACTTCAGCTCAGAACATCTTGTTTCCCTTTGGGTACCTCACATACACAGTTTGAGCAGGGAAGTTACCCTTGCTTTTCTTGTGAGAGAAATCTTTTTCTGTGAGCAAATGCGAGTGTGCTCAGCTCCTCTGAGTGCTTTTGGGCAAGAGATTGAAGGCTGAAACCACCCCAGTGCAGTTTTGCTGAGATTTATGAAGATATCAACACCCCTTCAAAGACATGGCATCAAAAGCTGAGCAATCTGAAAGATCAAGGGCCCAGGCTTATTCTCGTACATCCGAGATTATTGTTAACATCATAAATTTGGCTGATCAACTTAAAAGGGACTGAAAGGGGCCAACTGAATTCTGACTAACACACAAGCTAGTTAATGATACCCTTGTGAAAATTCACTGAAAAAATGGCAAGACAGTAACAGCAAACTAGAAACAAGACATTTAACTAAGTACAGCCTGTCCTACTTCACAAAGACGCCTGCAGTTACAAGTAACAGCATTAAATTTCCAGCTCCCTTCTCCTCTGGAAAAAAAAAAAAAGTGTACTACCAAAGAAGAGGATGACACTATAGGCCTGATCCTGGATCTCCTCCAGCACTGGAGGAACAAAGTGTGTCCTTTCTTTGGATGAGGTTAATGTAAGAAACAGATAAAGGCATTAAAAAATAAAGATTTGGCTTAATAGGGTCTGTCAGCTTCTCTCCCACACATGCTCTCTGCCTCTTTCCTGCAGTCTAACAGTCTCCTCTCACACACTTCCAGCCTCTCTAGATGTGGCATTACCTAACATCCAGAAAGGGAAGGAGGAAATGTGAAAAATACATTTTTAGTAATGATACCTCTCTTTTTCCACACTGAAACCATTGAGTCTATAGTGCTGTTACTGTCCCTGTGCACCTTGTTTTTAATGGGAGACTTTGCTGTAGACAGAGATGGACTGTTTGTGCACATCCATGAGGAGAAACGGATAAGAGAGAGGCAAACAGATGCAACCAGATGAATAATGTCTGTCCTTCCCTACCCTCCCAATATTTACTGTTACAGAACTGGGAAGAAAGAGTTGTGGACAATGAATTGAAGAAATATATGGGGAAGCCTCTCAGTGCCTTTCCTGCCCCACTGCACACTGATCCACACAGGAGTATGGTTTGTATTGCACTGCCTTATACTCACAGAACAGCATGAGCCACTCTGTTTTCAAAATCCAGTGGAACAACCAAGTTCATATCTTTGCTGTGAGAAAACAAGGTATTGGTATAGCTACATGAACAGGGCTGATAGGAAGCTTTGAGGTGACAAAATTAATCAAGTATTGTACATCTATCATTCATTTCAATCATGGCAGGTGACACCTCCTGCCAGAATTATGGAGTATATTTACAACAGCATTGCTTAAAGGACACAATCCATGTAAAGCTTGCTTCTTCTTATAGACACCCAATTTAAAATTCAAAATATAAGTAGGATGTTGGATTTCAATTATCTAAAAAAAACAGAGAATCACCTTTGTGCTGATTTGGCATAGTTCAAAAGCCCAGAGCCCAGAAACCACAGCCAGACACAGGACAACTCACCCCACCCTTCCTTTCCTCCTCCCTTCCCACCCTTCTCTTCTCACAGGACTGACATTCTCATCTCCGCTGCTGCCACCCCCAGAACAATGCAAGAAAGGGGTGCCACTGTGTCTTCCTCTGATGGCAAGTATGGAAAATGACTGTGCATGAAATACAATGGGAAGGCATAGGAGAAGGGAGGGGGGAGTTTTTCATTTATTCCTAGAGTTAATTGATTTAGGTGTGATTTTTACTCTTGCTCTCCCTTCCTCTTTGCCCAGCCCAGATAAGGACAGTCAGTTGAACACACCACACGGATGGGGCAGCAAATCACCCTGCCAGAGCTCCGTCACAATGCTCTCCTCTTCCCCTACAGCTTCCTCCCAGAAAAACACATATGAGCAAACACATACACTCATTAAAAATGAGTTACAACTTGAAGTAAATCATATCCAGATTGCAGTTTCTGAGATCAGAGGCAAGAATGAAATTACTTATGCCAAGACTCAAATAGTTCACCATTTACGTTGCCACATGAGGAACACTATTTTCAGATGGCACAGTCCAGGCTTATTTGAAGAAGATACATTCATGATTAGTTTTTAATAAAGAACGAGCCATTCCAAGCCATCTCTTATTCAGCAGCACTTCTAAAGGCACTCACAAAACACACTGTTAGGAAGAAAGAGTGAAATGCATTTTCTGTTTTCATTTTTATGTTATTTCAAGAGCATACAAGGGACAGTATGTGATGACAACTAGAGAGTTATTCTCTACTTTATTGCAGGAACACATTTTAAAATTAAAACCCATGAACAAATCTACAGAATAATTCAGTTTTCATATCAAACAGCTGCAGTCCCTGTAACTGAAATAGTGTGTCTAAGGTTATAAATGAAAACTGTTCAGTATCATTGCTTGAGTGACAGATTAAATTCCTAATCCAGTTATGGTAATGGCCACATGTGTAGTTTAACATAAATTAAGATCTTAATTATATTTGTGACTATTTTAAACAAAATAACAAATTCCTCTGTACCTGTGAATGTAATTTATAGCAAAGCCACGTTCATTCTCCAAAACAATCTATTTTATACTGCATCATGGCACTGCTCTAATGGTATAATGTAATTCTTGTTGTAGAATGTAGAAAGAGTGGATTCACTGGTAGCACAGAGGTTTTGAAGATAAATGAAGATTCTATTCATTCAGAGGTAATTTCATCTTAGAACTATATGAAAGATGTTTCTCTCACAAACAGTACCTGTATATCTTGGGATTTAAACATGTTTTCAGCAACAACACAATGCTGCTAGATTGATTATGTTGATACTGCATTTCTCACCATGAAGAATTCCAGCTTTTATTCTCTTAAAAAAAAAGGGATTGGCAGATTTTCATTTCAGTACCAAGCTTTTGTTTAAGACTCAGCAACAAGTTCAAATTTCTGCTAATGTTTTGTCTAGAGAAAAACCAAACCTCAATTCATACACACACACAGAGAGAAAAAAAAAATCACAAATCTGTCAAGGGCAATTAATCATGTATGATTTACACATTTATTTGATTACTTGTTGAAGTAAATAAGCAATTGGTCTGTGTAACACAATTTTAAATTACCCAAACTTCCTTCTGTCATTCAGGGCTAAGAACAGACAATTCTAAAAGCATTTCCCTGGAATATGTTAAAACCACTTACAAGGACATCGACTGCACAAGCAATTAATACATATCTTAACAGAGATGCAGGCTCTCTAACCTCAGGATAGCTGTCAGAATTTCCAGAATTCTGAACATTTTAGACAGCCTTTTGAGCAAGACTATGAGACTAACTGCATAAAGATTCCAGAAGAACCTGTAATAAAAGAGGCAGTCTCAACATCCACATTCCTCTTCCTGACAAGTTGGAACAGTTCAAGAGATGCTTTGAGCTGCCATTTGAGGCAAGAGGCCTGGCAGAGTGCAGTATTAACCCCCTCCCTCCTACTCGACCACACTACTTATACCCAGGCACTAAACAAAATGGCTTTACCCACATCAGGCATCAATAAGGAAACAGAGTCTGGACAGGCCCTCTGCTTCAGACTGAAATATACTCTCCCATGGTAATTCAGTTTTAACCTATTTCAAACTCCATTTTCCCTCCTTGAAGTTGTGGCATTGCTTTGTTATTGAGATTATTTGTGTATCAGTTTTGGTGGCTCTTTTTTACTGTGATAAGCCTGATAAGCAGGAATGCTGTATAAGGGCAGCTGTACCATAAGTACATGGAGAATGGTATTAACCATAAGTCATATTACCCAGTTGTGTTTTCATTAACATTGATGGGAAGAGAGCTGAGTGTCTCACAAGAACAATGCCTTCATTCTGTTACAATCTCCTTTCAGTGGCTGGACAATAATTACTGATTAATATTTTCCATTGATTTTAATTAATTTGCAGTGAAAATAAAATTTCATTCAATACCAAGGTTTGCAGCCCAAGATCAAGAGGACTTGGCTGTATAATACATTATTTCGAGGTAAAAAAAAGGAGTGCAAACATCAAGATGTACCAAAGATAATGCACTTGCTACTTGAAGTTATGTTGTATTTCCAGAAAATCCAAAGAATCCGAACCCAGGAAAAGACAAAGAAGTTGTTCTCAAAATAAGCAATGAGAAGAAGAGGAATTAAAATGAACCAACAAAAATAAACAACACTACCAGAATCAACAGAGAAGTTCCACAAGATGAGGAGGATTTTTGTTTGGTTGGTTTTTAATGACTAAAGGCACCAGCACAGTTACTCAGCAATTCCCAGAAGACTCTCTTGTCCCTTCTCTGATCTGACATGTGGCTATTAAGAGTCCAGATTTTATTGCACAATGAGAAGTTGTAAGTCCAATCATTATTAAAACCACAAGACTCAACCAACTTCCTACATTCAACCTGCAGCCCTCTCTACTCATTAATTACATCTGCACTGAGAGTAGCTTGCTCTGCTGTCTGCTTGATCTGCTCTGTTAACAAGAAGTACATGAAATGCCATCTGTGTTGCTGGGTTGGCAACTTTAAAACAGTCAAGTTTTACTCTGACTAATTACTTATTATGGCACTGGACTGTATGCATTATTTTATGTGTAGGTATCAGAGTGTATGTCCCTCTGAGACCTGAGAGCTACAAAGAGGTACTACAAGGAGATTTTATAAAATACCTGAAAGACTGGCTGCAGCACATTCAGAGTCATGCTGTTAAACCATGTCTCCTAAAGATTTGATTCCACATGCTCTTTTGATTCAAATTTCTGATGTTTTCAC